>NC_136433.1:227730690-237725690 GCF_052849685.1 Lactuca virosa | reverse complement strand
TAGGCTTCCACAAACGTAAAACTAGATGAAAACATGCTCACACACAACCAGAGAAGGAGATAGGCCGTTGTACCCTTGTTCCAACTAAAAGACTATAACCCAAATAAGAACCATGCCTATAGTTCGATTCAAGTGCTCATTTGCTATCTTGTTCAGCCCACATACACCCCTCCTTACAATATCTAATGAACTTACTACAATACATACCCTCAAGAGAATCCAAAACCTACCCTAGATCTACTACATTCCTTTTTCCTCACGACCTTACCCAAAGGGTGAAGTATCAGTAGATCTAACGAAATGATGAACCTCAATCATTAACAGAAACATCCTGATAAATGTCTGAAACAAGGTCCTACCCTTGACTGATATTGAATAGATTCCACCAAATAGACTACCATGTACCTTGCTTACAAATCCCCTGTAAACAATTCATCGCAAACTTTGTTTATAAATACATGAAGCATCATTTTCTTAGTCATGGTACATCAGAGACAACAAAAGTTGTCGTTCCTAATTCCCTCCCTTGATCACCTGAAACAATCAGCTAGCACCTAACATAACTAAATTCAAAGAAATCAGACCCTTGATCTCATCTCAAAGCAATCATAACAGAAGAATCCTCTTGTGCATTCCCACACTGCCATACTTGCTGCCAAAAAAAAGCAAACATCTAGCCCCATGATGGGTCTACATCCCAACTCCGAAAATAACATGTCTTCCCTATCTTTCCTCCGAACACGGAAATCTAGAAAAACATAACCCCTATAGTAGATGGTGAAAGATCTAGTATGTTCAAGAATCATATTAAAGTGATATTGCTAATTAACATATGATACTAATGGGTCACACTAACAACAAATTGATATAATTGATTATTTACTAGAAATTGGTTTCAATAAATATTTAATACACTCTTATAATCAAATTGGAAATTATTTATTTATAGGAAATAATAATTTTTCATTAGCAAGTAACATCATGTAATTCGTATGGTATGAATTAATAGGTCATGCACAACATTTTGGACTAAATCATGAGAAATTACATTCTGACCATGCCAGGCTTTTCACCTTGACTGGGAATGTGTTTCTAAAATGAAAGACTTAAGAAGGACAAGATACATTCTTGGAATGTAAAATCTATAGGGATAGATAAAATGAATGTTAAAAGTTTTATATCCTTTCGCATATACTGACAATATCTTGAAAGAGATCAAGATGGAAGATTCCTTTGGAGGAACTTTTACAATGTCACATGGCACTGATTTTGAGCTAGCCTCAAAAGGACCTAGCTCATAGGTTTGAACTAGCTGAAATGATTTATATCCGATTTTCTAGGAAAATGAATCCATCATTTATGCCATATTATGCATATGACCTGGTATATGATCATGTTATAAGCATATCACAATATACCAGTTGAATACATGGTTAAGTAAGTAGATGAATATAGAAACATTCTAAGAGTACTTTGGAAGAACTTAGAGAATGTATATGAGACATATAGTTTACAATAAAATCTTCATGTAAAGAGCTACATAAGATTATGATATATATAATTATGATTTATAATTGGATTATAAGTTCATTGTGGAATGAAGAGTAAGTTTTGTTGGAATGAGGTCCAACCAAAACAAAGTGACACAATATACTACAAAATAAGAATACACTACTTTAGAATTTAAAATCTAATATTATTAGATGAATGAGTTCATTGAAAAGATATGTTGATCTCTGCCATTCAAGGACCACATAGAAATCTTTGTGACTTCGAGAGTACACTTAATCAAGATAAGGGACTCTATGTCACGAAAGAACACCAATCATATACTCCAAGATATTTAACTATACCTAGAGTAAAGTCAAATATGGAGATGATAGTATTCGCAAAATTCACACAAATTAAGTTTAGTCAAACCCATTAATAAAGTCCTTCTTTTGAGCCAAGTATGAATGATCACACTTCAACCGTAAGAATTTTTTATTCTAGAAATAGGATTTTGATTTGGATTTAGTATTCGGATATTGGAAGATTGTAACAACTATTATTATATAATGTTTTGATATACTGGGATATGATCATAACATCAATACTTATTGTGTTCAATATTAACATGTTTAATCCATGAATAATCTTATTATTCTAAAAGTTCATAGTCGGTTATAATTATGGGAGAAATTGTGAAGTAAGATTAATATGAATTGGATTGGTTGACTTTCACCAGATGAAGGTAGGAAATAGGTTATAACCAAGTTTCATAGGTACTTGTCAGAGAACTGGTATTGAACTAACCCGCATCAAGATCGTCTCATGGATCGATATCATGAATGATACTTGATTAAAAGGTACTATCTTTGTATGCTTAACGCCTGAGATACATAGCGGAACTTAAGTGTAGGGAGTACTGTGCTTAGATATGGTTAAACGCTGGTCCTTAATCAGGAAGTTATAAAAGCCATTTTCAGGTATTGTATAAATTATACAAGAGGCTTATGTGGTCAAGATGGGATTTGTTTCTCTTATGTGTCGAGAGTTAGACTTCTAAGGCACCTTGCCAAAAGTTGAACACCAAATGAGATTGATCGTGATCCACATCTCATGTTTAACATGAGGTCTGTGACAAATGGATAACTGATAAACTTACCTTATACACCAATTGTAGCTTGGAGCTTTTTGTGAATTTGGCGTTGATAGAATGGTACAAATTTATATGTTGATGGGGGCAGTGAAATGTTGCTAGACGTTCACCACTGTCTATATCAGTCTATATAAATCTTGCACAAGTGGGAGATTGAAAGATCTAGTATGTTCGAGAATCATATTAAAGTGATATTGTTAATTAACATATGATACTAATGGGTCACACTAATGATAACTTGATATAATTGATTATTTATTAGAAATTGGTTTTAATAAATATTGAATAAGCTCTTATAATCAAATTGGAAATTATTTATTTCTAGGAAATAATAAATTTTCATTAGCAAGTAACATCACGTAATTCATATGGTATGAATTAATAAGTCATGCACAACATTTTGGACTAGATAAATTCTTTTGTATTTTACCAAAAAGTTAAAGTTTATATTTTATAAACTTGGTTTATAAAATATAAAAGGATTTTGTCTTCGTTTGCCTTTATAATTTTGAAATATGGCTAGACAAAAGAGAGTATGGGCTCTTCATTTGTTTAATGAAAATAACACTCCTCTAAACCGGCAAGCATGGACAATATGATTAAAATAAAGAGTGATGGTCTTTTGATTAATTTATTCAAAAGAAAGGCATGGCTTGAAGCATGGGGAACACATTGGCTTTAAGGGCATGGGTTCTTAAAGTGTTAGGAACTTATGGACCAAATATTTTCTATATAAAATGAGGCTTTCATTCTCTTGTCTTAACCCATGCAAAAAAGTCAAAATTTGTTCTCTTCATCTCACCCTCTCTAGTTTTTTTAAGAACACATGAAGATTACTTGCTTCTTGATGCTCTCTTTATGCTATTATTTTCATAAGAACATAAAGCTTAAGAGTCTTAAGAGTTTTATACAAAAGAACTAGCATTCTACATCAAGTTGATTCATTGTTGGTGTCTCTAAAGTTCTACATTCTTCATCAATATCCAAGCCTCCCAAGAGGATCCAAAGAACTACAAAGGTTGTAATTTTCTCCATCTTCTTCTTTAGTGCTTGTTTTCTTTCCAAACTTTGCAAGAGGATCCTTGGTGGGTTATAAACTTGTTTTATCTTATTCAAATTATCAAGTCATCCGTTGACCAATTATTATGTTTTTGAAACTAGTTTTTGAATAAAAACCTAACAGATGGTGACATCCCAATCCATCTGACAATCACTTAGCCTTCAACCGCAATCCTTGAACCAATCGTTACAAGCGCTTCCTTCTTGAGTCTCGCGACTCAACTGTCACTACCTTGAGAAAGGCCCTTGAGACCTCCAAAATCAATTAACTCACCTAGGTCTGTACCATTCAAATCCATACTAACGTGGTCACTAAGGCACAAACAATCTCTAGACCCATTCCTCCTCCCGAATAACCAAAACCAAAAGGCCGATAAATAAGGGAACACACTTCAACGAATCATGCTGACAAACCATGATATCTACCCCCAATCAGCTCCTTAGAATCCCTGAAAATTTCCTTGATTCGAGTGTCGATCCTGTCCTTTCAGTAGTACGGGCCCAATACTATCTTCCACAACTATCCGTACTTTCCTCAAGAATCGTTTCGGATCCTCTAAGTAACTACTCATGTCCACTACCATTCGATCTAACCACAAGTACCAGCCCTTAAACGAGTACACACTGCTAATCCTCATAGTTTCTCCTTCTAGGATCCATCTTCTGAGAATGCTCACACAAGCATATTCTAACATTCTTCCTAGGTTCTCCTAGTGTTCCCTTCACACCACTCTCCGCCATCAGCTACAGAAGAGACTCCCTCTAATACCTTTTAACTGCCTCACGAATACAATTACATGCTACAGGAATTAGAAAATTCTTCGACTGTAAGGTCTCACACTACAATGGTTGGACTCAAACAAGAGCTGCGCAATAGAGTTAAACCCAACCTTCTAAAATTATCTAATCCCCGCAACATGTAACCTAACATATTCACTTAATAGTTAGCCGATATTATCGAAGGTCCCTAAATGCACAAAGAAAGAAGCATTCGAGCATCGAGTAATCTAACCAATGCCTCACTTAATCAGGTCATTCTAGCCAATGATATAAAATCCATACTAGCATACAGTTCTAAAAGCTCAACCAACAGTCATATAAATACATCTTTCCTAACATTCTATCATGCAATCCTAAGCAGATCCTTAGCTCTAATCTAGCATGCAATTCTCATATACTCATACCAGAACAATAAGCATAACACATGTATGGGTATTTTGGGGAATACATACTTGAGCTCGGTTGATTGCATGTATCGCACCCCTTTTTCTTAAAAACCTTATTGGAAAAACTCATTTTGTTTTAAAAGATATTATTAACTCCTCAGTTTGAGTTCAAACACACCTGGGAGTGTGCCCGAATCCCTCAAAACAGGGCTCTGATACCAACTCGTAATGTCCTAATAATACCGCGTAAAAATTTCATTTTTAAATAAGTCAAAATGATTCATTCATTATCTAAAAGATGATCAAAATAAAAGTATTCTCAGAACATCAGAGTAGTAAACATTTAGTGCAGAATAAATGTGCAGGGGATGCAGTGCAATCAACCGGGCTCGTTCTTTTGAAACTAGGTGTACCTGAAAACAATTTAAAAATAAACCGTAAGCACGAAGCTTAGTGAGTTTCCCCCAAAATACCACATACCATACAAGCAACTAGCCTCGTCCAATGAGTGTAACGGGCCTCACCATAACTCGCATAATGGCCCCTGCCCAATGAGGATAACGAGCCTCATCCTAACTCGCATAACGGGCCCCGCCCAATGAGTATTGAGGTCCTTACCTTAACTCGCATAACGGGCCCCGTCCAATGAGTATAACGGACCTCGCCCTAATTCGCATAACGGGCACCGCCAAATGAGTATAACGGGCCTTGACCTAACTCGTATAATGGGCCCCACCTAACATAAAAACATGCAAGTATCACATAAACAACTAGCATCCTGAAAATATAATCCAGCTGGCCGGTATTGATGCCTTCGACCCGTAAATACTGTGAGGAGACTCACCTAAATCCCAAGATAACCAAATCTCACACTTGCTGCTGCTACAAAAGCTCCTCACACTAAACATATCCAAAACAACCCTAATTAACAATTAAGGTGATAATCCATAATCAAATATCCATTTCAAACTCTCTCTCTCTGTCTCTCTAGGGTAAAAGACCATTTTACCCTTCTAAGGCTAGACCCCACCCAACTTGTCCTAATGCTCAAAATTGAACAATACTTCCTTCTGACCGTATGCCAAGCGTACTCTAGCTCTATGTCATGCGTAGAGCCTTCCCATATAAAATAGGGCAAGGTCACGCTACGCGCTGCGTAATCCAAGGTTACACCATGCATAACCAAGCAGTTTCCAAAATCCAGTTTTAAGTCCTTAATACATTAAGACATTTCACTCAAAGCTCAGGTCAGGTTCCTAGTAGCTCCATAATGGATAAAGTTTCCAAATTGATCTATTAGGATGGTCCAAACAACTAAGATCTAGTCTTTAAGTCTCAAAGGGACAAAAAATGTATCTTTCTAAACTTAATCGATTAAGTCCGAGTTTCCAACCTTCAGATCTGAATCAATATGATGTTTAGATGGATAAAGTTTCCAACTTTATCCATAACTGTTAGGACGAAAAACGAGATGACGAGTGCGGAATCTAAAGAACAATCATGAATCAATCACCATAAATTTGCAAGTAATCTGTCAAAGTTTTTGTATATCATTGATTTTGAATATGGACATACAAAGAAACCTTTTTTTGAAGAAAAATCTTACCTAACAAGCTAAGCTAATGACTATATATAGGGAAAATAAAACATTTACCAAAAATACAAAACCCTATCAAGACTAAAGAGTCTTCAATAATTAACAGAAATGCCAAATCAGTTTCAATATCTCAAATACTCAACAATCTCTCCCTAGATGTTGAAACTGACGAAGATGACGATTTCCAATCTTCTTGGCATTTCTACCCCTAAATTGTGAGACTCATCAGAACATGGGGTCTTTAAAGAGAGAAAATCAGATCTGAAAAATATCATCTTCAAGTAACATAGATTTAAAAATACTAACTCCCCCTTGAACAATCAACACGCCCCCTTGAATCTTCAACAAATACCATGGAGAGAATCTGGAAAGTTAAGAAGAATCACCAACAACCTACTCTATCACAAAGAGCAAGTTCGCTAATATGGATCTTCAAAACCCATTAGATTTGAACAAATAACGAAATAAATGCTTTATGGATTTTTGGGTTTTTGAGGTTTAGACAAAAAGAAAAGAATAAGAAACAAATATTAGAAGGGTTTGGAAATAATTAGACCAAGAAAAAGATAAGAAATAGAAATAAAAATAATTTGGGTTCAAGAAACAAATTTCTCTTCATCATGCAGATTGGGTTCAAGCAATGCAAGAAGAAATTAATGAATTTGATCGAAACAAAGTGTGGAGATTGGTTCCTACTCCAGCAGATGCATCCGTGGTTGGTATGAGATGGGTATTCAGAAATAATATGGAAAAAGAAGGGAATGTAATACAGAATAAAGCACGTCTGGTCGTCAAAGGATATTTTCAAGAAGAAGGCATTGATTACAAACAAAAGTTCGCTCCTGTGGCTAGACTTGAATCAATTCACATATTTCTTGCGTATGCTACTCACAAAAACTTTGAAGTATATAAAATGGATGTGAAGTATGCATTTCTGAATGAAGAACTTGAAGAAACCGTCTACGTTGAACAACCTCCAGGTTTTGTTAATGAAAAATTTCCGAATCACTGTTATATTCTGGACAAAGCAGTGTATGGTCTTAAACAAGCACCACGAGCATCATATGAAACTCTAACTCGTTCTCTAAAACAGTCCAAATTCAAACAAGGTTCAGTTGATCCTAACTTCTTTACGAAGAAGGAGGGTGACCATTTAATGATAGTTCAGATATATGTTGATGACATTATTTTCGGATCCACTAATCCCAACATGACTACTGAATTCCAAAAATTAATGGAAACAAAATTTAAAATGAGTTCTATGGATAAAACTAACTTTTTCCTTGGTTTAAATATAAGACAGAGGCCGGAGGGAATATTCATCAATCAAGAAGCATTCACAAAATCTTTATTGGCCAAATTCGGAATGGTGGGTTATTCAAAAGTCAAAGTCCCTATGACGTTCGGAACGAAACTCACTCCTTCTCTTAATAAACCAGCAACATATATCACCTTTTTTCGCTAGATGATCAGATCTTTGTTGTGTCTGACATCTAGTCGACCTGTCATAATGTTTATTGTTTGTTAATGTTCCAGGTTTCAAGTGAATCCTCGAGAACCTCACATGTTGGCTGTTAAGAACATATTCCGATATCTGAAACGAACATATTCACTCAGTTTATGGTTCCATCCAATTCGGTATTCTTTGTGCAAGCCTTTTCGGATGCTGACCTTGGTGGCTGTGGCCTTGACCGGAAAAGCACATAAGGTGGATGCCAATTTTTGGATGGCAAGCTAGTCAGTTGGCTATCTAAGAAGCAGACTTGTGTGTCATTATCCACAGTGGAAGCAGAATACATTGTACCAGCATCATGTACATTACAAGTAGTTTGGATTCAAAATCAACTAAGAGACTACGGAATCAATATGAAAAGAATTCCATTATACTGCGATTCGAAAGTGCCATACGAATCTGCCACAATCCTGTGCAACATTCCAAGACAAAGCATATTGCACTAAGATACCACTTTGTAAAGGACCATGTTGAAGATGGAAACGTGGAAGTTTATTTTTTCAGATCATCAGATCAGTTAGCATATATCTTTACGAAGGCCTTACCAGAAGCATCTTTCAATCGGATTCTACAAGGGTTGGAAATGATCGAAGTTGACTCAGTTCCGAAATCATCTTCGTAAACGTCAAAGTTACTATAGCATTCTGATTGGTTCCGAGCTTCGGAATGGTTCGGAATTCAGTGTTCACTTCCGACTTGCTCCGCGCTTCGGAATGGTTCTGAAGTAACTGTTCATTTGGATTTCAGAATTCTTATTCTTTGTAAGTCTTTTGTTATTTTTCTTAATTTCTGTTTTATTATTTTCTTTTCTAAAAACTCAAAAATATTTTCTTTTATTTCAGTTTTATTTTTCAGAAATTCAAAAATATCAAAAATATTTTCTTTATTTTTGTTCTATTCTTTTTATAAAACCAAAATTCCAAAAATATTTTATTCGTTTATGTATTTTCTTTTTAAAAATCAAATCTATTATTCTTGCTCAATTCATTCAAAAAGGAGGGACTGGTATAATTTGTAACGTCCCAAAAATCATGTCCATTTTTTTTTCATTTTAAGACTATAATAAAAACCATAGTTATCAAACCATTCATTCAAAACATATTTAATCAGAGTATCATGTCTAAACATATCATATCAGAGTAAATTATCCCAGGCTAAAACATCATGGTGTGTGCGATTCAGTCATCCCGAGCTCTTCCCTCCGCTACTGGAAATACCTGAAACCAAACTGAAAACCGTAAGCACGAAGCTTAGTGAGTTCCCTATACTACCACATACTACACATATAACCACATACTAGGCCCCCGCCCGCTGCATCGGGACTTGCCCGACATCGGACTCGCTCCGGCATCGGGCCCCGCCCAGCATCAGGCCCCGCCTGGCATCGAGCCCCGCTCGGTATACAGATCTATCTCTCTTAGTCCCGCCCGTCTCTGGGCCTCGCCCGCTATACACATACAATCATATAAACATGCTAACACATAAGCAAACATACTCTACTGTATTCCTATCCTAAGGCCTCGCCTAACTTGGGCCTGGCCCACGTCCTGCTACTGATGAGTCATGGAACCCCGTCCACACTCCTGCTGATAGTGAGATACAGGCCCCCACCCACACTCACTTCTCTCGTATCTCGGGCCCCGCCCCTGCTCTGCTACTAATGAGACACGAAACCCCGTCCATACTCAGCTAGTGATGAGATGCGAGACCTCGCCCACACTCACCTCCCTACCGGGCACATACAAGTATCACACAGACAACAAGTATAACTAACATACTAACATTCCTCGGGCTTGCCCCGGCTTCAGACCTTGGTCCAGAATAACATACATATAAACTTTCCTCGGGCCTCGCCCGGCATCGGATCGTGGTCCGGAACATACTATCATACAATGCCTAGGGCTAACCCCCGGGTCTTCCTACCATACATAAACTAAATGGGCCGACATTGTGGCCGTAGACCCATGCACACAGTGAGGAGACTCACCTCGCACTGTTGAAACCCTGCTGATACTCCTCCGGCTGCTATTCGGCAATTCCTCGAACTGCTACTCCTTCGGCTCTCCGAGCTATCAATAACAAAATATCACTTAGTCCAAAACAATAATCCTCCTTAGGGTAAAATGACCATTTTACCCCTAGTCCAACTTGGTCCATAACTAAGGCCCAAACCATAACATATAAAGGCCAACACTAGGTAGGCTTCCCAAGCCCACTAGTGGTCCACTAATGGCCCAATTTGCCAAATTGGACCCAATCACTCTAATGGGCCTTACCCTAAGCCTAAACATCTTCTTGGCCGACATTATCTGACTTCTGATGGCCCACTAAGGCCCAAAGAACTAAAATCCCTTGCATGGCCCAAACCGAGGCCCAAAACAAGCCAAACCCAAATCTGATGAGTACGCTGGGCGTACTCCTATATACGCTAAGCGTACTTGCCAAATGGTGTGTATGCTGGGCGTACCTGCATGTACGCTCATCGTACTCCCCTTATTAAGTCACTTTCTCATTAAGTGCTTGATACTCTACTCCAAAAGCTACAAACACAGATCCAAGTCCTTTTCAACGTATTAATCCATAAAGTCACTGACTTGGTGACTTTGCATGCCCTAATCAAGACTAAACTCCAAAAATGATATTCCATTCACATAGAAATGCTCTTAACTCATGCATGAACCCAATAAGACATTCAAGATTGAAACTTTCTGCCTTACGGACTCATGTAGAACAAAGAGTAGCAACTCCAAGTCCTAGAAATCAGATTGAACCACAAAGCTTCAACCTTTGGACCAAAATGTCTCAAAAACTCAATCTAAGAGATCTAAGAAGATAATCACCAAGTTTAGATCTTTATACCTTGAAATGGCTAGAAATGAAGCAACAATCCCAGATCTGCAACCTCTCCTTTGAACCACCACCTTTCCTTGTTCCTTTCTTGTTTGGAAAATGGATTCACAACGCCAATATGCTTCTCTAGTGACCTTCTAAGCTCCAAGAACACTCAAATATGGATTAGGGTTTTGTAGTAGCTCCTTTATGGTGGAAATGGAGGCTGGCCTTCGAGACATAAGGTTCTTTATATAGGGCTCAACCCTAAAATTAGGGTTTGGGAACTCTGAGCATACGCTGGGCGTACTTCTCGTACGCTGGGTGTACGCCCCTCCGCACCCGCGATCATTTTCCTTTATACACTGGGCGTACCCCAGACTACACTGGGCGTACTCTTGCACTGGCCACCTTGCATGCATGGTCCTTTCTTGCCATCTTTCTCCATTAAGGACCAATATTGCCAATAACTTCAAAGTGTTATAAATCCTTCGTTCTAAGCCCGTTTCCGACGAACTTTATACCCACGAAAAGGTGGCGTGAAGCCCTACGCTCCTGACTACATACCCAAGCCTTAAAACCTTTAGAATAAAACCCGAGACCCATAAAAGACCAAAACACCCCTAGCCTTGGCCTTTGAAATTCATAAGCGAATACTTTCAGAACAGGGTGTTACAAAATTTCGCAACTATGAACTAGCTAAGCGTCCCTAGAAGCATGCTGCAACATGTTTTCTCAAGCCTCGCAGACTCTATGTTCGAAGTCTTAATGGAACTTTCAATCCGATCGTTTCTTCCCAATTAGGCTATTCATTCACACAAGTCATTGAGCTACCTTACTTTTCTCACATTGAGTCAAGAGTTTTCTGCTTGGCCAAACAAATATAGAAGAGGTACATCATCTTCTTCAGAACCAATCTATAAATTCTCCATCTATTTCGTGTTCAAAATCGTAACCCTTGAGACTCTCAGAAATCACCACTCAGGTTTATGGTTACACAACATCTGTGTTTATGATCTTGACATTGTAATTACTGTGATTTCGAGTGAAACCCAAAATCCAGCTCCCTTTTTTGAATTGACGGTGAACAACTTTTGTTCTAGATATGTTAACCATTGAATTGGCGAATAAAACCATTGGGTTTTTATCTTTAAATGTTCAAAATATCAATTTTTTTTGCATTGTTTTAATGAAATTTTCTTATCGCAGGTCTTTTCTTCCCAATAAGATCCAGGGTTTTTTTTTTTTTTTTGTTTTTTTTGTTTTTCTGTTTTTGTGATTTCCGAATGAACATTTCTCTGAAACTCCAAGTCTTTTTAAATAAAATCCAAAGCTTACTTGTTTTTATGGCTACACTAGTCAAACAAGTACTTCTTTCAGATCTTCAGACTTATGTTAAGTTTCAGAATCTGGTTGAAGCTGAAGCCACCCAATAAGCCTTACAAAAGTAGCCTTTCACATTTTCCCAATGAACTGATGATCGTAATTCAACGGGTAACCACACAAGCACTTCAGAGTCTCTCTTGAATCAGAAGGAAGAGATCGTTGCCCAGGATCCACTTGCTTTTCATATCAAACTTGTTTGACATCACAGAATCCTACATAATAAATTTGCTTTATTTCTTTTTCTTTGGCACACTCTTACACTAAAATCCTTGTGATTTTACAAAGTCTAGTTTCAATTCCAATGGATATTGTTCCCGCTTCTACAAGCTGGAGGGTAGATCAATGATTCCGAAAAGTGGAACGTGAAATGGCTCTGACACACTAACGATCCCTGTGATTTTAAACGTCCGTGTTCCCATAAACGAAAATTCATATCATGGCTCATCTTTTGGTTTTCTCTAACGTCAGCGTGTCTGTTACAATGACATTGACACATGATTGATGAGCTGACACTTTGTTATTGGTTAATTTTTCGACACTATAGGAATGTGAAACGGCGGTTTCTCTCTCCACTCATCATGTTCCATATAAAAGGCTCCCAAACGATTCATTCTCTCACCGCAAACACAACTCTCAAATTTTCAAAGCAAAAACTGCTCTCGCTCTCTACTATTCATCATTACTCTGAAAACATCAATGGCCGCTTCATTAAAGAATGTTTCCTTCACTGACAAGTGCATCAGTCATCATGCTCAATGTTAAGCCCAACCAGAACATGATAATTTACCTCGACGCTTCATGCTACAACACCCTGATCAGACCCATGATTGAATGTCTCAAGTTCTCGCCACTGATGAAGGAGTTAACAATAACGGAAGAAATTCCACTATTTCATCTCTCTAAGGAATTCTCGACTGCAATTTACAACAAATCTGAAGATGTTATCAACTTTGAAGTTGTGACTCACAAGACCTCGATCACAAAGCCCAATTTATGCAGACTTCTAGGGCTTGTTATGCCCAAATTCAATGTCGATCCGGAATCAATTCCAACAACAGGCCTGATAGAGATGTTCTTCCAGATGGGGTACACCGACAACATCTCTTTGCTATCCAAGTTCAGGAAGTCCTTTTTGCTCCCGATGTGAAATGGATTGTTCACTCTACTGTTCAAGAGCCTGTCAGAATGGGTTTTTGGTTCTGACAGTGCTAGCAAACCGTTCTACACCCTAATCTATGGCCTATTTCATGGGATCAATCTCGATTTCAGATCAGTCATCTGGGCACAATTCGTTTAGAGCACAAGCTCAACCACCCGTCACACCAAAATATCGTGTGCCCGATTGTGGTCGATTGTTGTCAACAGAGCCCTAACTCACTTCAAGGTCCCTCTGATGAAAAACTCTTTAATGGCTGAAATTCTGACCCATCAGAGGTCTACATTTGTTATGTCGGATCCAAGGAACTTTAATTTAGTTGGTTCTATTCCTGATGCTTTGTTGGAAAAGATGCCGCTGGACAACACCATAATTAGGGCTTATCGGAAAATGCCCTATTCTAGTGTTTGTCCCATCCCACCAGAATTACAGAAAATTATTGATGAAGGGGAAAAAATGAAAAGGGGAGGGAAAAGGAAAAGAAAGGATGCTACTTCAGAAAGCGTCAAAATTCCGAAGAAGGAAAAGAAACTAGTTTAGAAACCTAGATCTCCATCTCCGATAATTCAAGAGGAATCCAAAGAGAGAACGGTAACAGAGGTTCAGGAGGAGAACACACTCCGAAATGATGAGGAAGATACCGCCCACACTTATGAACCTCCAAAGGTATCTTTTCCTCCTTGCTCACTGCCTGTATCTGATATCTTTGATAATATCATGCAACAACCATTTCTGAACCTCACCACTCCACCTTCTCCACCTCCATTAAATCCTCCAACATTACCAATGTCCACCTCACCTATCACCTCATTTATTCCGATATCATCCATCCCTCTACTCCCTCAAACGAGTTCTATTGCAACATCACTTCCATCTGTCTCAATCCCTCTATTTTCACCAATCTTCACTGACTCTACCATACCTACATCTTCATCTGTCTCCACTGTACCAGAAGTTCTTTCTTTCAAATTGATTTTGGAGGAGATCAGGACTTCCGACATCCCTAGAAATGCATCTGATGTGGGGCCAAATGCCAACATCGGTGTGACTTCTGAACAACCCTCATCTTCGGTTCCCCTTCTTGATGATGATGCTGACATCTTATTTGGAGATGATCAAGAACCGATTGTGGATTATGTCTTTCATCCATTCTATGCAAATTTCACCAGTGATGATGACGATGCCCCTATAACGACATGGCAATTCAAGCAGTTGAACGAGAAGCTTGATTCAATCTTGGAGTATTCCCAGACCTTCTTTTCCATAAAGTGGGAAAATCTGCTCACAACCCATCGAGCAAATATGGAAATGCTTACATATTCTAATGCCAAAGTACTTGAAGAATCCGCAAAGGCAGCCCAAGCTTCAGAAAAGAAAATCTCTGAAGCCACAAAAAGGGTCCCACTATTACAGCAGGAAGTTACGGAATTCATGACTGAATTTTGGAACTCTTCTGACAAGAGCATTGGAGATATGAACAAGGTTATTTAAGGTTTTTGTTCTTCATTGAAATTTGAGAAAGAAGCTCTCTCAAAACTCCATGCCGACATCAAGCTTGATTATACAGATCTTAGTCTGTCAATTTCTGAACAGCTCATTGAGTTACAAAATGACTTGGCTGCTGAAAACAAGATCATGGGTGCTTTGGCAGAACAAACTACGAAAACGAAGGTTCTTAGTGAAAAGCTGAAGAATGCTTCAACTAATCTTGCCAAGCTTGAAGAAGAGAAACTTTTGGTTATAGGCCGTAATACAGAAATCAACCAACGCTTTATTACGAATCGTTGAGTCATGAGAACCTCCATTTTCTGACTCTATGCGCCACACTCTCTGAAAATCTAAAACCTGTGTTTGCATTGCTGAATCAAATTTAGGGTGTTTCAGGAAGCAGGGCTTCTGTGAAACAAGGGGGAGATGAGGAAAAAATTTAAGAAAGGAGTCTGATCGGAATGGTAATGAAGCTTTCGGATTAGGAAAAGACAAAGGAAAAGCCATTTAGGAAGAAGAAAATGATGAAAATCCGATGACGTCCGAATCGGAAAGGATTTCAAGAGAGAAGAGAGATAAGGAGCTTGACGAACTCAATGCTCTCCGGTAGAAACTTGATGCTGAAGTCAAGAATTCGAAAATAATTCTTGAAAATCAGAAATTATTATTTCCTGCCTGGTTTCTTGAGCGTATACAGGAAGAAGCCATTGATGATCTGAATCTTTACTGGTTGGAGCCAACTACATCCTTCGACATAAATAATGATGTGGAGTGTCAGTTTGAATTTCCCATAACTCCAAGGGCATTTCTCTTCAGATGTTTCGAAAAGATTGAGAAATCCGTCATCTCCGACAGTGCCGTAAATGAAATCCATTAAGTGTTACATCCTGGAAAGTATGAAAATGGATGTCAATATTGCTTCTGTTATGAAGAAGAGGCCAATTTTGAAGCCATATGAACAACTGGAAGACATCCAAAAGCTGAAGGGAGGACTTATCATGAAGAAGCATTAGGAAATTGTTTATAAAAGGAAGAAAGGTGAAGTGATTCAGAACTGCATGTTCTTTTTAAGGGATAAACACTTATACTCGACAATCGCTCTAAAAACAATCTTATCTTCGGCCGAAGCCAACAAATCCTATTCTGCTGCCGATGTAAAGTGCGTTTCAGATATGATTCGTTGGTATTTGTCTGTCCGAGCTTCTCTTCTGAAGATAATGCCAAATATTTTTGACACGCAAAGACAATGATGAAGACCTCCTTCCATTTGAAACAAAGGGGAAGATTTTTAAGTCTAATTTAGTGTTGTGTCAAATGTTTGTTTTCAGATTTATGTTTAATTCCGATTCCGAAATGGGGGCTGTCCTTGTTCGGAATTGCTGTATTATTTTGTCTATATATAGCGTGCATGTAACATCTAGAGAAACAACTTTTGAAGCAATTACAAAATAGTTCCGCCTCGAAGAACTATTCTATTGATGTGATTAATACATTCGACACCTTTTAAATCATTGTCGTTCCTTGTCATTGATTCATCTCATAATATATAATTTATCGATCTTTTATTATTACTAATAATAACAAGGTCAAAAACTTCCAAGATCTATACTTTATGCACTAAAATGACCAAAAAGTGGCAAATATGACAAATGACTAGATCTTTAAAACCTATGTGCAAATTAGAAGCTTTTTACTCACAATGGTCCAGTAATGATGTAATATTGCTCGATCTATACTTGAACTCTTCTTCTATACACTTTTCTACCACCTTGTTGATTCAACCTTCCAATGGAAAAATAAGCTCATAAATGATGCCAAGGCTCAAAAACAAGTGAGAGGGGGCTATGGTTTCTCAAGGAATGATCTTATATGATGGAGGCTGGTTATGAGAGGGCTTCCCACAAGTTAGAAACCTTAAATAGGGATCAAAATCAAGGAATTAGGGTTTTGATCTACCCAGATTATACCCTGTGTAACCTAATTTACTGTTGGATTAGGTGTCTAAGCCCACAACTATAATTGGTATGTACTTGACTCGATAGTAGCATGGTCCTTTTGGGTTGCCTTCACCGGAGCAATTTGACAGGATGGATATTTGAGAAAGAGGTTATTTGTGATTTATTAATATATTATATGAATAATATATTAATTGAGAAATCATATTATTTAATTAGTATTGATCAAGAATTAATTTGGAATTAATTTAGTGGTCAAAAGAGCCTAATTAAATTTGCGGGGACTGATTAAGTAAATCAGTAATACTTATAGTTTGGGCTAATGATCCATGTTGATTAGGTATGGGCTAAACCTATATGAGAGTCCATGAAGGTTTAATCCAAAGGGCCTAAGAAATATGAAGAGTCATGGTGAATTAGGGTTTTCATGGAAGAAACCCTAGCATTGCCACACTATTAAAGTAACCCTTAACACCAAAAATCGGCTCATGCATTCTAAAGGTGAGCCATAACCGATTTTGGTGTTTCCAAACCTCTCTCTCATAAGCCTCCTCTTGCTTTTGGTGTTTGTGACACATTAGAGGCATCACATTTGAGGTGCTAAGCTTTTGAAAGGCCAAGAACTACAAGCTACAAATAAGAGGTATTATTCTAACTAGTTTTTATGTTGTATATCTCCAATTGCATGCTAGTTTGGGTATATGCTTTGGAAAATGAAATTGCATGTATAATTAGAGAAAAATTAGATCCAAAGCATCTAGGGTTGTATGTGCACCATAGGAGTGTTATAGTACTTAAAACTCAACAGTGGTATCAGAGCCTATGGTGTTTTCTATTATATTGATGCAATTGTGTTATTGTCAAAGCTGAAAAAATTGAAAATCTGGACTCTGACTGCTGGACTCGATGAGTCCTATGATTGGAATCGACGAGTTGATGATTTTAGTGATGAACTCGACGAGTCCATTGCAAGACTCAACGAGTTGGATCATCAGATGGCAGTTTTTTTTCGAGTTTTTGGCCAGAATTAGATTAGGATCATTACCACAAACTGTTTTGATTGATAAAAATCATTTTTTATGATAAGGTAATGTTTATCCTCATCCAATTAAGGGATGATTGTCAAATTTTTGATAATTACTTGATTTTGTAAAAAATGTTAATTATTTGTAGAATTTGAATCATCTTGCTAAATGAGTTAAATTAGGTCAATTTGGTAAATGATAAATTATATGATAATTTTATTAGTTAAATTTGATCTAAATGTTTCTTGAAGAGTTTCATAACTTGCCGTCAAGTTATGGAATTTGAAAAGTCTCATTCATGAAACATTAACTCCTTAAGTTATGAAATTCAAGAGTTTTTGAAGAGGTTCAAAAATTTGCCCTCAAGTTTTGGAATTTGAAAAATCTCTTATAAGTAAAAGTCAGTCTTACCGTTAGTATGCCTCATTCACGAAGCTGGTCTATAAGGGGATATAAGGAAATTGCCTATAAAATGGCGATTGAATGGGTGTCCACTCTCACCCACCGCTTGCTTGACTAGTGGAGGGTCGTTAGCCGAATAGGTAGGATAGGACATTAATTCTCATTTAAAAGTATAATGATAATTATAAAAGTAACTCAATTTTTATAAATTCCCAATCTTAGTTACTTTAGGAAAAATGTGAAAATGGTGCTACTCCATGAAATTGCACTTTGTACCTTGCCAAGTCGTTAGTGGAGCGTGTGTAGTTAACCGGCACACTAATTTGGGACTAACAAGGGTGGTAAAGGGTAGCTCCAGAATTGTCATAGATCAATGGAGCGTGTGTGGTTTACCGACACATTGATTAGCTGGTAAATGATTCGAAAGTGCCAAGCACATTTGCATGGTTATTCACACCTTGTTTCTGATCCTCGGTATCCCAGTCACAAACTTGAATGGCATAATCGAGATTTAAACATGCCATTGAAAAGTTCAATGAATCTCAAAAGCATCTAGGAATTTCAATTCATTTAAAACTTAATACTCTTTTTTCATGGTGGAAATTGGTAAATCGTCATTTACCTACCTTCAAATATTTTGCAATTGGATTACGACATCCCTCTTCCGAATTGTGAAATATTGTGTTGGGTCCTAGCCTTAATATTTCATTTGGGTGTTATATTAAGGATCCTTATCTAATCTAAAATTTGCCTTTCTTTTCAGATGTCTACTTCGAACACTGCTTCAAAATCAAATGCTTCTGGCTCTTTCTCCCTAATGAACTTATGTGGGAGGGTCATCTTCGATGGATCAAAATTCAATGACTGGATTCGAAACATCTGTATGGCCATTCGATACGAGGAAAAGGAATATGTACTCGACAAAGAGCTAAAGGAGATTGATGAGTCTACTGCCACTCCTGAACAGATAGCTGAGTATAAGGCTCATGAGAAGGACGCCACAAAGGTGTCGTGCATCATGATAACCACTATGACTCCTGAGCTGCAGAAGTCATATGAGGACTTCTAGCCTTACGAGATGCACCAAGACTTGATGGAGAGGTACCATCAAAGTGCTCGACAGGAAATGTATGAGATCATTGCCTCCATGATCACAACAAAGATGAAGGATGGAGAGTCCATCACGGGCCACTTGCAAAAGATGCAAAGGTTTGTGGACCGCTTGCTGAAGTTGAATGTTAACTTCGATGAAGAGTTGGATATTGACATTATCCTACACTCTTTGCCTCCTTGTTATGAAGAGTTCAAAATGACTTATCATATGAACAAGTAGGAAGTCACTCTTAGCAAGCTTTAAGGCCTTTTGAGGACTGCTGAAAGCAGTTTAAAAGGCAAATATGTTGTGCCTACTCCTACTGCTGCTGCCCTGTCTTGGCAATTGGACATGAGAAGGGAAAGAAGAGGAAGTCTGTTGGGTTTTGATCATTCTAACACTCCTAAGGTGTGCATGCAACCCTAAATACATTGGATCTATGTTTTCTCTATTATACATGCAAACTTGAACATTCCAAGGTATTACCCTAACTAGCATACAAAACTTTGATACTTGGGTAATAAAACAAGTTAGAAGACATACCTTTTGTTGTAGTTGGAAGCCTTGGACCTTTAAGAACTTAGTGCCCCAAGTGTTGCACCTCAAATGGAATCACACAACACCACCAACAAATGGAATAACTTGATAGAAGAACATTTGCTTCACAAATCAGCTTGCGCTCTTGTGTTTCCACTAGTCACCACTTAAGTGCCAAGTTCATGAGCTAAAGGGGTTCTTCTATAGTGTGCACATTAGGGTTACACCATGTAACTCATGACTTTCCACGTTCCTCATGATCCATGGGTTTTAACCTCCATGGAGTATCCATGGGTCACCACATGGGTTTAGCCCAACATGAAGAACTATGGATCATAAGCTCACTTTATAAGAATGAATGATTTACCAAATCAATCCCCATTTATTTAATTAGTACCTTTTGATTGCAAAATTAATTCCAAAACTAATTCTTGATCAATACTAATTAAATAATATGATTTCATATTAATATATTAGAACTTATAATATATTAATAAACCATAAATATCCTCTTCTCACAAAAGTCTATCCAAATTGTTTCGATGCCATGCAGCCCAAATGGACCATGCTAGTCTTGGGTCAAGTACATACCAATAATAGTTATGGGCTTAGACACCTAATACAACAGTCTCCCACTTGGATAAGTCTAATAACTATTATTGCAAGCATGACTCCAACCCGACTAGCAATCGTAGCTCTTAAAAGCCGCTGTCAAACTCTGACCTAGTCAATGACGCGTCCATTAGATAAGGGATCATATATTCCTCCATTCTTGATATCATATGGACTGAGACATGGATTATAATCATTCTCTCTGTCCATCTGTTGTTTCCCGATTTCTAATTTATGACGACCGACTAATTGAACAAATCAAATCAGTCCAGGCCTGATGTCATCATTAAATCATCGAGGGGCCCACATATATTGCTTTTATCCACATGGGGTAAAAGAAACGGATAAACTTCGACCCAAATGCGCGCTTGTACTTACTCATTAAATTACACACAACGGTATGTTTTATAACATCCAAGTTACTGGTGCATTTACATATGTCAATGTGCAACCGACTTGCAACTACAACTCACATGTCTCTGTTTGAAGAATATAAGATATTATTGTTGGATAAGGTGTCTAAGTCGATAACTTATTTGGTATATACTTGACCCGACCCGGCATGGTCCATTTGGGTTGCACTTCACCCAAACTGTTTATGGATAATTTTATGAGAATTGTATACTTACGATTTATTAATATATTATAAGTTATAATATATTAATATAAAGTCATGTTATTTAATTAGTTTTAATTTTGAATTAATTATGAATTGATTTAGTGATTAAAAGGAAGACTAATTAAATCATGGGCTATTATATTTATATGGTGTGGGCTAATGCTCATTTGTTAATGGGCTAAGCTTATATGGAAGTCCATGGATGATCCATGGAGCTTTTAACCCATGGATCTTTGGAAGAGGAAAAGACATGGATTATTAGGGTTTCACCCTAACCATGCACACTATATAAACAAGCTTATGTTGCATGAAAAACACCCTAGTGTGTGTGTAATAGTGGTGGCCGAAATCTAAGAGTTAGTATACTCTCTCATACATTTTCCAAGTTTGTGGTGATTTGTGATTTCCATTTGAGGCATTCACATTATTAGTGCTTGGCTCTCAAACTCCAAGGAATTAACAATCAACAAAAGGTATGTAATTCATCTAGTTCTTTTATGGTTAAAAGAACCCCATGCCATGCTAGATAGGTTATAAACCTTGGAAAATAATATTTTGCATGTATCTTAGACAAACATAGATCCAAGGTTTAATAGGGTTGCATGTACACTTAGGAAGTGTTAGAATGCTCAAAACCCAACAGTGGTATCAGAGCCTAGGCTTGTTTGTTTGATACTTGATGCAAAATAGTGATAAAAAGTCGATTTTTTGCTGTCTGACTGATGAACTCGCCGAGTCCATGGGGGGACTCGCCGAGTTCATGTGTAAACTCATCCTACTCGCCGAGTAGGTTCGTGCACTCGGCGAGTAGGAGCCTCAGAATGCAGATTTTCGACTTTTGCTGCTGGAAATGGACTAGAAACATTACCCTAAACTGTTTTGGTGTTTTAAAACTTGTTTTAGTTGGTGTAATGGTAGTTCTAATCCATTTACAATAGCTTATATCAAAATTTCATGCTTTGTATGTGTTCATATAATTCTTGAAACTTTGATGATCATGTTCATGTTCTTATGAATTTAGAAGATGATAGGAATTATTTGCTGAATTGTTTAGGATTAATTCTTGATCATTTATGTGTTTTAATGGAGTCCATAATTTGTCCTCAAGTTATTGATATCCAAAGGTCACTTCTTTTAAACACACACTTAAAACACATAAGTTACATAAAATGAAGAGTCTTCATTTTTATGAACCTTTAATTCATAAGTTATGAAATGAAAAGTTTTTAGATAGTTACAAAACTTGCCCTCAAGTTTTGGAATTTGTAAAGTTTCACACACTTTAATAAACTTTAATTCCAAACCCTTAGAGTTTTAAAAGTTAAAATTCAACCCTTATACTATTTATAACATTAATGGTTAATTATTATATATATGTATAAGAATAAGTCGTTCTACCGTTAGTAGGCCTTATTCACGAAGCCGGTCTATAAGGGGGGTATAAGGTTGTTGCCTATAAAATGGCAACTTAATGGGTGTCCATTCTCACCCACCGCTTCCTTGATCGGTGGAGGGTCGTTAGCCGAACGGGTAGGACAATGACTTTAAATTCTCATTAAAAGTATAATAAATATTATAAAGCAACTAAACCTTTTATAAATTCCCAATCTTAGTTACTTTAGGAAAATGTGAATATGGTGCTAACCCATGAAATTCACACTTTGTACCTTACCAAGTCGTTGGTGGAGCGTGTGTGGTTAACCGGCACACTAACTTGGACTAGTAAGGATCACGAAGGGTGACTTAATGTTTATCATAGATCGGTGGAGCGTGTGTGGTTAACCGGCACATCGATTAGGTGATAATATTAAGGGTACCAAGTGAGTTTGAATGGTTATTCACACCTTGTTTTGTGATCCTCGGCATCCCAGTCACAAAACCTGAAGGGCACAATCGAGATTGAAACATGCCATTGAAAAGTTCAATGAATCTCAAAAGATCTAGGAGTTTCAAATCCAATTAAAACCTAATAAATTATTTCGTTTTTCATGGTGGAAATTGGTGAATCGTCATTCACCTACCTTCAAATATTTTATAGCTTGGATTACGGCATCCCTCTTCCAAGTTATAAAAATATTGTGTTGGGTCCTAGCCTTAATATTTCATATTGGGTGTTATATTAAGGACTTGAATCAACTAACTTGATTTTCTCCCATTGTAGATGTCTGGTTCAGACAACTATGATCTTCCCAAATCGCTTGAAACAAGCTTTCCTCTTGAAGATGATGTCCCTCAACATCATGCTTCACTCCCTCCACCTCCTCCATTTATTCTCCCTGACCCACAAGCCCGAAGACTTGAAAGGTTCAAGATCACTCAAGCTCTACTAGAAATGAAACATAAAGATGGAAGACCTGTGTGCACTCATGTCTTAGGAATGAAGTCACACATTGACAGGTTGAGAATGTTGGGTACTGTTATTTAAAGGAAGTTCGCTGTTGACTGGGTTCTTCAGTCACTTCCTGAGTCGTATGGTGAGTTTATTAAAGACTACCATATGACAAATCCTGACATAAACCTAATAGATCTTTCTTATTTGCTTGTTGCTGCTGAATCAGCAATGATTTGGCGCAATGGTCAAGCAAATATTGATGGAAGGTCTAATTCTCAAACTTCCATGGACATGGACAATGGTATCATTGGAAGTCCAGAAAAGCTTTCTCTTCCCAATGAAAAGGGATCGGCCTTGGTCAACCCGGTTGACCAAAAGGTAAAGGGAAAGGCTAAGTCTGTGATTGTCTCGTGTACCATTCCCAAAGAGTCTATATGTTTTTATTGTCATGAGAAGGGACATTGGAAGCGAAGCTGCCCTGAATACCTGAAATGTTTGAAAGCAAGTAGAGACAAAATGTTTGACTCGGCTTCAGGTAAGTCCACTATCTAACTTTGTTAAAATTCCTAATTGTTGATTCTTATTACATGATGTGACTAGGTTGCATCTTGATGTTTAGCAGGATCGAGCAAAAGGAAGGTTAAAATAAGAGTGTGCTGAATCTGATCACGAAGATGGATTTCTATCGCATGGTTCGAGGATCGGATTTTTGAGCTACTACTTAAAAGTTATGATAGATTGCTAGGAAATATGTAATATCATAGTTTTCATTTGAAGATGCATTGTAAGGAATATTTTTCCGCATTTTAATAAAGAAATAAAAGTTTTGTTTAGTTTATTTTATATTATATCCCCTTACAATGGCATTTATGGAAATTGATGTTTGTATGTTTCTAGCAATATTGGAAATATGAGTTTGATTCTCTCATATGTGGTAGTGTCTGAATTTACCAAATGAGGAAAGGTTCTCATCACCCAAGCTTCAGTTAGACAGAAACTTGGAATCATACAAGTTGTATTGTATGATGGATGAGAATTTTCATCTTTGTAAAAATTAAGACTAATTCATTGATCACATGCATATGTGAGCCAGTTGAAGGACTAAGGAATTAGGTACACTGGGTGTGTGCTGGTCAAGGTCCACCACAAAGATCGATTCGTCATGATTTACTAGAGATTAGTAAATATGGTTATACTTATAAGGTTAAGTATAATTCTGTAACATTGGAAAAGTTTCAATGTATGGCAGAACGGATGAGAAGAATCAAATTTGGCAGAGAGATAAAAAGTTTCTCAAATCTGAAAAGATGGGAGAGTACTTTAGTATCATGTTTTATGATCATCTTAATGATTATGAAACCATATCACAAATTCATACTCTAAGGACATCTTAGTGCATTGTTATGACTAAGATGAGGGGTCATGAATTGTTGGAATGGTTAAAATCAAGAAGATGGATCATACTTCATTCCAAAACAACTCTTAGAGTCATAATCCAAGATTGTAACATTGAGTGACATAAAGTAAGGTTTAAAACACTTATCAAATGTAGTGTAAAATGTTTTCTACTCCTGTACATTTGAAATTGGTAAGTTGTGATGTCTTGGATAAGACAAAGACCAACTAAGACCAATTGTGTGAAGTGTTTATCTTGATAAGAATCTGCACTATCCCTTGAATATTTGTTTTGTCAAGGAATGGTTCTTGACTAGGGAAACTTATATGTCAAGAGGACAGTGGGAGTCTTAAAGATCCTGAAAGGATTTCAAGATTTAATCAAGAGTAAAACCTGAGTTTTATCACTAGCATACGACTTAAGGTTTGAAACCTATTAAGTTGACATAATTCTTGTTTCTGTGTCTGTTCCTATTAAGTTATCTATGCATATGAGTTCTGTTAGTTCTAAACTGTGTGCATAACAGCTTGGAAGCATTGGTGGGCCTTGTGCTACCAGATGACAAGAAATTAAGATTGAACAAGTTCAATCCATGTAAGGCTGAATTTGTTACTAACCTTGTCTTGTGATTATGGTTTTGACAAATTCACATGGATAGAAACTCATACACTATAAAATCTAAGTGTCATAAGGTTTCTCTCCGATTCATGAAAATGATGGTGAGGAAATGCTTTCACTAAGAAGATTTTAAGTAGATAGCAATTGTGATGTTTGCATTCTCAAAGTCGTTAGTGGAGCGTGTGTGGTTAATCGGCACACTAACATGGACTTGTGAGAAATGGCAATGGTCTAAACAATTAAGACTATGATTACGGCATCCCTTTTCATAGTTCTGGAAATTGTTTAGACACACATGTGAGCTATCTAAGAAAGGGTGTACGAATCTAAATTTCAGAAGTCCAGCTGATTTATGGAAATATGTCAGAGCTAGTGGGAGCATAAGTGTTATGCTGATAATCATCATGTTAGTGGGAGCATGATTATTATGTTTAGTGTTGCAAGTTAGCAATGTTAATTATAGAAAAACAAAAGTTTCAATTCGTAAAGTTGTAGGGGTTGAAAAAGTTGTTTTGCTATAATTAAAGGAGAGACAATTATACTTCATTTCAATTCTAAAAGCTTAGATTGAGTTTTAATCATCTTTAGTCAAGGATATATATATATATATGAATTTTATGTTGGAATGGTTCAACATAAGGAAATTCTATATATATTGCGTTCTCAAATTCGATTATGATCACGACATCCCTCTTCATAGTCGATTTTTGAAAACATGGAAAATAAAAAAAATATTGTAGCAAAAGACTGATCCAGTATCAGGTCTTTATGTGAGACATCGTGAATCGTGTCCCATATGCTTCGGGTATAGGATCGGTCACATGTGCTATAATATTCATCCTTTCTAAATTTTCCAAATGCTCAGAGCATTAAGAAGGGAAAAGTCTAGAATTGGATAAGACTAAAATGATTAAGCAATTGTCGAGGACTATCTAAGGCTCACCAAAGATTGGTTGCTCAGGGACAGTTGGAAGTATAGTGTTAAATTTTGGAAGGACCATATGGATATATTCTGAAAAGGGGTAGCTCTTGTTCAGATATGATAATCAAAATAGGAATATGGAAATTTTCCATATTGGGAGTTGGATATTAAGAATCTATGAGAAAGTTAGAAACTTTTATGCAAGAAGGATGTTCAAAGCAATGTACTTTGAATATGAGAGTTCGTTTCCATAGAGTTGATCTCCTTTGGAATCCTCTGTAATGACTGATGACAAGGTTTTGGTGACCTTGTGCATAATCATTAAGAGAGGATCAGTGCATATAAGTTTAAAATCTAACAGTTTTTTTGGTAAATGGTAGGAATTAGGAATTCTTACATTTACAATAAGGATTTGGGATTGTGAAATGAGCATCATTGGAATCATGTTCAATTGATCTATTTCACAAAGTAAAGATCATAGACAAACATAGTGTGCATACTTGGAGTATGGCATAACTATTGTTTAGAAAAACAAAGTGTACGTGCTTGGAGCATGGGACGACTGTTGTTTTTGTTCAAGTATTAAGTTGATTATTTGAAACATTATACAATGAATAATGTGTAATAAATATGGTGATAAATAAAAGGTGGTTTTATTTATATTCAAAAGGGTTCTGAGACCATATTGGATTCGATTATTATTGTGTTTCACTTTGCATGTTTTGACTTCCATAATAACTAGGTTATTCTTTCCGAATGATTAAGTTATTCAAACCATCCACAGTCGGTCATATGTTGGAAGTAGATATGAATCAAGACTGTCATGAGTTGGTTGTAGAGGTCTAAGATGTTGGACATGGCTACAACACTCATGAGTGCTCATAAGTTATGAGTATTGGATTCAACCCACGCTCACTTGTATCACTTCATGGAATTTATCTCGAGTGATCGTGAGACGGTAATATCATATAAGTCTTCAAACCTAGAGATATGAGTTGTTACCTATGAGTTGGTTGTGCATTGATTGCACGTAAACGCATCAGTAACTTGATGTTATAAAACGTGCCATTGTGTATAATTCAACAAGTAGTAGAAACAAGTATATGAGTCGAAGTTTATCTGTTCCTTCTAGTCCTTGGAGGATTAGAAGCGATATCTGGGCCCCTCGATGATTTTGTTTTGACCTATGTACCGGGCCCAGTCAGAACCTAATTGATGTGTTCAATTTAGTTCTTTGTCAAACAAATCGGAAATCGGGAAACAAACTGCTGGACAATAAGTACGACGTTGTTCCATGTATTTGTCCGGCTGATATCATGAGAACAGAGGATTATATGATCACTTATCTAAAATGGTGCTTCATAGTTCAACAGAGTTTTCGAGAGCTACGATTGCCGGTTGGTTCCTGAAGTAACATACGCAAATACAGTTATTAGACTTATCCAAGTGGGAGACTGTTGGATAAGGTGTCTAAGTCCATAACTTATTTTGTATATACTTGACCCGACCCGACATGTTCCATTTGGGTTGCACTTCACCCAAACTGTTTATGGATAATTTTATGAGAATTGTATACTTACGATTTATTAATATATTATAAGTTATAATATATTAATATAAAGTCATGTTATTTAATTAGTTTTAATCTTGAATTAATTATGAATTAATTTAGTGATTAAAAGGAAGACTAATTAAATCATGGGCTATTATATTTATATGGTGTGGGCTAATACTCATTTGTTAATGGGCTAAGCTTATATGGAAGTCCATGGAGCTTTTAACCCATGGATCCTTGGAAAGGAAAAGACATGGGTTATTAGGGTTTCACCCTAACCATGCACACTATATAAACAAGCTCATGTTGCATGAAATACTACTAAGTGTGTGTGTAAGTGTGGTGGCCAAAATCAAGAGTTAGTATACTCTCTCATACATTTTCCAAGTTTGTGGTGATTTGTGATTTCCATTTGAGGCATTCATATTATTGGTGCTTGGCTCTCAAACTCCAAGGAATCAACAATCAACAAAAGGTATGTAATTCATCTAGTTCTTTTATAGTTAAAAGTACCCCATGCCATGCTAGATAGGTTATAAACCTTGGAAAATAATATTTTGCATGTATCTTAGACAAACATAGATCCAAGGTTTAATAGGGTTGCATGTACACTTAGGAAGTGTTAGAATGCTCAAAACCCAACACTGGGTCCTTACCCTCGGTGGGAGTGATGACTTGAGAGTGACAGGGTAAAGTGACGCTAGCTTTCAGACCGACATAGATAATTTCCGCTCTCATTCGGGCTGGGTATTTACCCTAAATGGTGGAGCAGTAACATGGAAAAGTTCCAAACAGGAGATTGTAGCTGATTCATCGTGCGAATCAGAATACATAGCAGCAAGCGAAGCATCGAAAGAGACAATATGGCTGAAGAACTTCATCGGAGACCTTGGGGTTGTACCAGCTGTAAAGGAGCCTATGGAGATTTTCTGTGATAACGAGGGTGCGGTCGCCTTAACCAAGGAACTAAGGGATCATGGCAGATCCATGCATATCGACATAAAATATCACTTCATAAGACATCGAGTAGAAGAAGGACTCCTCGTAGTGAAGAGGGTATCGTTAGAGGAGAACCTAGCAGATCCCCTTACGAAGGGACTTAGTAGGGTTAAGCACTTGCAGCACGCTAGGAGTATCGGGCTGAAGGACGATATTAGTTTTAGTGATTAGATAGATATTTAGAAACTTGTAATAGCTAAAATGTAATTGACATTTGATGATTGCATAAAATGAGTTTTATTTATAAGTAAAGTTACTATCTTGTGTCAATTGTTTACTATTGTTTCACATTTGCATGTTTTGACTTCCAGAATAATATGATTATTCAAACTATCCACATTCAATCATACTTTGGAAGTAGGTAATGAGGCTAGACTATCATGAATGGGTTTGTAAGATTGTCTAAGGTGTTAGACATAGCAAAAGTTGGCTACAACATTCATGAGTGATCTTGAAATAAGATTTGAGTATTGGATTAAACCCACACTCACATGAACCACTTCATGGAATTTATCACGAGTGATTGTGAGACGATAATATTGTATAGTCTTCAAACGGAGATATATGAGTTGTTGATTATGAGTTGATTGTGAATTGATAATACGAAAATGCATCAGTAACTTGATGTTATAAAACGTATTGTTGTGTATGATTTAACAAGTAGTTAGTACAAGCATATAAGTCGAAGTTTATCTATTCCTTTTATCCTAAGAGGATTAAAAGCGATATCTTGGGCCCCTCGATGATTTTGTTTTGACTTATGTGCCCGGCCCGGTCAGGACTAAATTGATGTGTTCAATTCAGTTCTATGTCAAACAAATCAGAAATCGGGAAACAAACTGTTGGACAATGAGTACGACTTTATTCCATGTCTTTGTCCACATGATATCTTGTAGAACAGAGGATTATATGATCCCTTATCTAAAGGACGCGTCATTGACTAGGCCAGGGTTCGACAGCGGCTTTTGAGAGCTACGATTGCTAATCGGGGTTTGAAGTTACATTGGAAGTTATAGTTATTAGACTTATCCAAGTGGGAGACTGTTGGATTAGGTGTCTATGCCCATAACTATAATTGATATGTACTTGACCTGATAGTAGCATGGTCTTTTTGGGTTGCCTTCACCGGAGCAATTTGACAGGATGGATATTTGAGAAAGAGGTTATTTGTGATTTATTAATATATTATATGAATAATATATTAATTGAGAAATCATATTATTTAATTAGTATTGATCAAGAATTAATTTGGAATTAATTTAGTGGTCAAAAGAGCCTAATTAAATTTGCGGGGACTGATTAAGTAAATCAGTAATACTTATAGTTTGGGCTAATGATCCATGTTGATTAGGGATGGGCTAAACCTATATGATATTCCATGAAGGTTTAATCCAAAGGGCCTAAGAAATATGAAGAGTCATGGTGAATTAGGGTTTTCATGGAAGAAACCCTAGCATTACCACACTATAAAAGTAACCCTTAACACCAAAAATCGGCTCATGCATTCTAAAGGTGAACCATAACCGAGTTTGGTGTTTCCAAACCTCTCTCTCATAAGCCTCCTCTTGCTTTTGGTGTTTGTGACACATTAGAGGCATCACATTTGAGGGGCTAAGCTTTTGAAAGGCCAAGAACTACAAGCTACAAATAACAGGTATTCTTCTAACTAGTTTTTATGTTGTATATCTCCAATTGCATGCTAGTTAGGGTATATGCTTTGGGAAATGAAATTTCATGTATAATTAGAGAAAACTTAGATCCAAAGCATCTAGGGTTGTATGTGCACCATAGGAGTGTTATAGTACTTAAAACCCAACAGTTACGCCTTGCGTAACTCATTAAACTCATGTTACGCCCTGCGTACTAAAAAGCCCCCATTTTCCACTTCAACTTCAAACAACTATAACTTCTTCGTTTCAACTCTGTTTTTGGCGTTCTTTATATGCATGGAATGGTACTGAAGAGCCCCATAATCCTATATAATTAATTTTGACTCAAAACATACTGAACTAAAATCCTTATTTCATGAAAGAAGTCTAAAACATCACTTTTCCTATTTTATCCTTTGACTCCATAACACAAACCGAGGGCGTGGATCTCATACAAATATTATTAGCATCTAATAGGGTCTAAACCCTATTCCCTTGAAGGCTAAGGCCTTTACTTGATCCATATACTTTCCACAATCCCAAAATAAGAAATTTCTCGAAACAAGATGTTACAGAATATGTTTTGATAAACATTGATTCACATGTGAATGTTCTATTCAGATTAAATTAAATGAATCGTCTCTCGATTAAGTGCCAAAAGGTACGCTTAGTCCCTATTTTCAAAAGTTAACTTTGGCCGTTCCTAATATGTTTAAAATATGCACGTTTCATCCCTAATTTCGTTAGCCTGACCTAAAAAGAAAAATTTACCCTTATCTATGTCTTTTTTAATTTTATTTATATTCTTAAGTAATTGTTTATGTTATAATAAAATTGATGGGTCCCAACTCTAACTCCTTACCCTCTCTCTAACAGGAGAAGGATCCCCTTTAAGCTACCAAAGTTTCAAATATGAGTTTCAGACATAAGTTTCTAATATGGGTTTGGAGACAGAGCAACATAGGAGTTTTTGACCTGAAAACTCATAAAGTAGGTTGTTTATTCTTTTTGTTGTTAACCTCTCTGGTGAACAGAAAAACCACGCCAGAGGTGACTTGGACCATACTTTCTTCTTGTTGTTGGTATCTTCCCTGGTGAACAGAATATACAAAATATTTGAAGATCCAATGGAGCTGGTGGTGTTTACGATGGTTTCTGGCAATAAAACAATCCACCATCTTTCTCCTTTAAACCCACTGATCGGAGAAGAGGAGATGACGAAATGGTCGACTTCTCCGATATGCATCGAGAAGAGACACCATCTCCATTGTTGGTCCATGGTTTCTTAATTTCTGGTTCATCTTGTTACAAGAGCTTCAGGTATGATTTCTAGAACATGTTTGAACCTGAATATGGGTTCCACTATTTGTTCATTCTAAAAGAGATATCGTCTCCATTGTTCGTCAGTGGTTGCTCGATTCATGATTCATCTAATATTCTTACCAAAGACTACATCTTCATCACCACATGCACCATCATCTCTTGTCCCGCCCCTGTTACCCATCCTTCCTTATCTTCCCCCCTCTCTCTCACCAGATCTCCAACACCATAACACTAAGATTTGTTATTTACTATGATAATAACTGAAGCATCTATAAATTTAAATACCACAAATCAAACCTAGGAAATGAGAGATCATGGAGCTTGAGGTGTTCCAAACCACAAATTTAACCAGTCGTCATCATGAGGGAGATTTACAAGAGATTTAAAAAGAAATTGACTTAACCAGGCGATTTAGGGTTTGTTCTAGGTGAAGGTTATACACTGACAAGAAATCGGATGTGGGTTCAGGTTTTGTCGGTCCAATACCGATAGAGAGCAAGAGAGATGGAGAGATACGAGTTGGTAGGAGAAGATGACCAGAGTAGGGTTAGAGGAAGGCAGAGAAGAGTGCAGATCGAGAGAGGATGATAACCGGTGGGTGTGGCATGGTATGGCCTGCATTTCTGTTAGGACTAATGTTTTATGCATTAAATAATTTTTTTAGTAAATTATAAATAAAAAATAAATATAAAGGGGTAACATAGTCATTTCATTCTATTAGGGACGAATCATGTAGCTTTTAATGATAGAAGAGACGTCTGAGTTAAGTTTTGAAAATATAGACTAAGCTTGCCTTTTAATACCTGCACGAGCGATGATTCGTGTAATTTATTCTTATATTAATATATGTTTTTATGTGTGAAGTCATATGTCTTAATATTCATATAACGATTCATATGTATATATATACATATTATGTATTTTGTATTTATAAGGATAAATAGGACACATGAAGTTGATTAAACTGAATATACCACGTAATAATCACATATGAATAAAAACATTAATGTTATGAGCTAACAATATATGTTTATTAAAAATTTGGTATGCATTTATATAAAAATAAAGGAAGTTCATCATTCAACACACAAGTAACATTGTAGTCAACAGTTGTTCATGTCCCCCTTACATAATTAAAGTTATTGAACTCATAAACAATTGGTTTTCCCAAAAGAAAAATACATCGTTGATGAGGAAAATATATTTGTTATATTAACATATAAATATAGGTTATACAGTTTAATATATTCAATTTTTTTTATCATGTTAAATTCACAAATGAATGATCATACATGTCATTAGTTAATAAATATAATTTATTAATATGTTATATGACATACTCACAAATTAATAAAAATAACATGTTATGGTGATGTCATCTCTAATAGGATTAAATATTTAATGACATCATCATAAAACATTGCACAGACGATTTTTAATCTCATATTTGGACGAAATTAGCATGCTTTATTAGAAATGGTATGAAGTACAAAACTCATCATTTTCCCATGACATAAGGTGTTTTTCGTCAATTCGGGACATTTAGGGTCTCAAAACTATATTTTTCTAGTTCTTCTAATATTCTGAAAAATAAAGATTTATTCATGAATATAATAGTAAAAATATTAACTAAATATCTTATTAACCAAAAAATGTTCATATTTAGGATTCGATAGCATAAAAATTATAAAGTTGTATTCCTTATGAGACAAGGAAAAGCAAATATATCTATAAACATAATTTGTGTTATTATTTCGTGGAATTATAAAGTTTGGGAGGAACAATGAATCAACTAAAACATCTTTAGTTATATATGTATCATATACATACGAATTGAAAATTACAAATAAAAAATATTAAATGCTATTGCTATCAACATTATTCATAACATTCAGATATGCTATCAACATTAATCATAACATTCACATATGAATATATAATATACATATAGAATACACCATAAAATATTCATATTTACATGTGAATATATCATATAAACAAAATATATAATGTCATATTACATACGAATGTATCATATAAATAGAATATATCATGTAAATTTCAATATAAAATATATCATATAATAGGATAAACCATGTAATATTTACATGTGAATATACCTTCACACATGAATAAATTTACGTTTATTAAGAACACAAAAGAACAATATGTAAGGTTATATGTTATTTACTTGTAAATAACATATAAAAACTATATTTATATTTAAATAAAAATAATATGTAATGAGGACGTTATCACTAGTAGGATTGAATATTTAGTTACATTAATAAAAATATCTACCGTAATGATTTTGAGTCTCAGTTTTTGATAAAACGCACACTGATTAATGGAAATGATGAGATTTAGAAAACTCATAGTTTAACTATGATATAAGGCATTTTCGTCCATTGGTCACTATTTAAGGTCTTAAAATAGGGTTTTTCTGTTTTTCCAAATTTTTAATTTTTTCATTGTTTATTAATATGTGAATATATTATAGTAAAAAAAATTAATTTTACATGAATATATATGATTAAGCAAAATATGTTTATTTATATGTGAATATATATATATATATATATATATATATATATATATATATATATATATATATATATATATTAAACTTAAATGACTGTACTATATATAATAGATTAATAACTATATTCACATACGAATAAAGTATATATAAATGACATTTTTTTTAAAATAATGTTGTCGTATACACAACACATGTGTTATAAAATTCAAATGTACAATTAGGTTATATCCACATATCGAGAATTTCTCTCTCTCCCTCTCTCTCTCTATATATATATATATATATATATATATATATATATATATATTAAATACTTTGCTATATTTCATGTTACATATTTGGTATTTATTAACAGTTTATTCACACATGAATCCTACATATTTTTTAATATTGCTAGTGATTGCATGACTGTGACATATTTTTATGTTAATTTATTGACATGTAAATAAATCATTTATTGAACTTTGAATGAATTTTATTTTATAAATTAAGTAAGTTATTTTACATATAAATTCAACATTATATTAAGATAAATTGCATGCATTGGTTAATGGAAATTATTCACATATGAATATAATATGATAAATATGATACGTAGATTGAATTGTACAAAATTTATATGTGAATATAACAATTCTATTGACTTTATAAATAATGTATTCTCCTTTGGGCCAATCGACCATCACCCTTTCGGATATGAACAATCTGTTGATTGAAATGTTATACATATGTTGATTTATAACCATCATATGATTAACATGTAAATTCATATCAAAAGTTCCAATAGGAATATATTGTTAGTTCAAATAATTTATTTAAATGACAATTATAAAATAATACTGTAAAATCCCAAAACTCAATCTATATATTTTTTAAATCATAATATATGAACTTAATAACACTTTAATCTCAAACTAAAATACCACATGAACTTTGAAAATAAATTGTCTCGTCACATAATAGTTATCAAAATCATCAAAGTACGAAAGCATAAGAGTGTTTTGAAAATCATCTTATAAATGGATTGATACTAGATAGATAAATGTCATGCCCTAGAGAATGTCCAAATGTCGCAATCATCCCGACTTATTTCCCTTCTTCACACCGAAGGTCTTGCTATACAACGTTAAGTAGCAACTGTAAGCTTAAGACTTAGTGAGAAATCACAACACTCACCCATTATATAGATCATATGCAATACAAATAAGAGTACATAAACATGTAATGGAAAAAATCACATGTCACATATCATACAAGTTACATAACATATGCTAACATAAACATAGCTACATACGAGATCAACTAGATTCCCTCATAGAGGCCTTTCTCTACTTGTTTAGTCCACAACCACTTCCCCCGAGTAATTTTTCGTGGTCTAACACCCTCACATTATATCATTATACTTACTGATTATACTAGATTCCCTCCGATAGGCTTTCTCTAGTTAACCAGTCCCTGACCACTTCCCTCCGAGAGGATTTTTGTGGTATACCATCCTAGCATCATATACTCCATATAATAAGAGAGTTTGTGAAAAATCACCTGAATGACTGATAAGATAAGTCCACACAACGAGCTAAGTGGCATCAATACTTTATTGAAGCACTATACAATAATGCGATCCCAATTTTAATAATTAAGGTATAATACATAACTTTCCTTTCTAAATGAGTCATTTCCTTCTTAAGTCACATATTAGGAAAAAAGAGACTCCGATGTTCAATTCATGGCCTAGGACTCAGTTTCAACAAAGTTGACCAAAATTCAACTGGTCAAAAGTTAACAGTGAATGGTCCATGCTCACCACGTCGTGACCCAGATCCTAGTCGCATCGCTGTTCAAACATGAAAAAACATTCGCATGACTTAATTTTCGTGCCACGACTAGTCCTTGGTCACGTCATGGTTCCTCTGGAAGAACACTTAACTCATTAAGAAGTTAATCCTTATAGATCAAGGCTTAGATCCTCATATTTGATTCTCTTTAATGGTTTAGTGGATAAAGTTTTCAACTTTATCAATTCTAATGACTAAATCTAAAAAGATCTACAACCCTAACCTTATTTTGTCTATTAAGGTCCATCATCCTTTGCATGACTGATAAAGAACACAAAAATACATTTTTCTACTTCCTAAAGGCCATATATATATACTCATTTACCAACTGTAGTTTTGGAGTTGCTTAAACTCCAAGAACATGAGGCCAAAATGACCTAAAATGACCAAAAACCCGTAAATAACCTTAGATGTAAGCACCAAAACAAATAAACTATAGATCTTGGAAACTTACAATGCAAAAGAATGTATTATAAGGAGGATTCTTGAGTTGATAATGAATGCTAAAACCAACTTGACCACTTATGAGCTCTCTTAACGACCAACAACACCAAGAAATATCTACAGCATGGTCATGATGCTAGGGTTTCATTTAGGAAGTAGGAGGTTGATATCTGGAGAAACCCTACATGTTAGCATGCATTTAATTAGGCTCAAGGTCAAGATCTATTTTTGAGTCCAGTCGTCACCGCGTCGCAATCTAAATTTGACCGTGTTGCTACTTAAGTGACTTGTCCGTGCCACGAAAAACACAAAATTTGCACCGCCAGCGGACGCCACAGCGTCACATTCTATTCTTGTCTGTGTTGCTACTTAAGTAACATGGTCGCGCCACGATGAACACAACATCCGCGTTGCGGTTCTCTGAAACCGTAACATTACAAGTTATTTGATTTTCAACAATTAATAAAATCATACCTGAGAAACAGGTGTTACAAGTATATTCACATGTGAATTATTAAATAGCATATTCACATTTGAATATTACATGTCTATTCACATGTGAATAATATAACAAATATAACATATAATATTCACATGGAAATCAATATATGTTTATTAGTGCATAATTTACGTAAATACATATCAATTTATATATGAACTTTAAATAAAAATACTGATTCACATATGAAAATGAAGATGACAAATATTTGTATATCATATATTTACCAAGCATTTGTATGTCGTAAATTTTTTATATTTTTTTTAATAAATTATTGACAAATTTTGGATGTTATGTTTTTTGACAGATTTTTATTAAACAAATATTATTTCTAAATTTACTATTATTCAATTAAATCACATATTTAATGTCTTATAATATAAAATAAAATACCATGCACAAAAAGATAATCCATTGTACAAAATATAATATGTCAAATACAAATGACCATTCAAATGGTAAATATATGTAATACATTTCTAATATGGGTCATATATTCCTATTATTTGTAAAATATATAAGCATGTTGAGAATGTTCTTCACGTACATATTTATTCAAATCAACAGCTCACCTCTATAAATAACATTGAACCCAGATTTAATAGTTGAATAAGATTCATTAATTCTCATATCTTTCGATATATGAAATTGGTTTTTAAATTCTAATATCTTCCTTGTACTAGAACTTAAATGATAAAATCTATCATATAGTTTGATTTGTATCTGTGGCAAGCTTTGGTAAATTGAATATGACACCAAGTATGATATGTCATAATAATAGTCGTCATCACCAAGTTTAACCAACTTCTCATCGACAACATGAATATATAACAAAAATTACACACGAGATAAAACAAAATAAGTAAATGCAAGAACTTACAAGTAGCAACTTACTTATTTCAGGGTGTCACCTGTGGATTTTGGCCTTATTTTGCAGTGTAGGAGTATTCTGCAAATATATTTTTACATCTTTTATAACATTTTTCAAAATGACTATAAAATTAAAATATCTGTCAAAGAGTCATTGACAGATAAACAGAAGTAGGATTTTATGATTTTTTGCATTTAGACTTGAACCAAAAAAGGTCATTTTAGTGGCCTTGGTTTAGTAAAGAGACTGTTCAAGAAAAGATTTTATAGAGAGCTAGCTACAAAAGTTATGTCCAATAACTTGTCATGACTAGTGGTCATATATAAGGAGGCCTATTAGCCCAGAAATATGTTGTTTCTTTGCTCATCGATGATTCACAACTTGAGCAAAAACTAAAAGAAATTCCTGCACAGGTAAAATAGCAACCTACTTTGTTTTATTTGTTTTTTATGGCATCTTACCTTCCCACTAAGTAAGGCATCATAGTTTGAAAGATATACCTATTAAGGCTTCACACTTAGAAATTTTCAGGTTAAGGAATTGCAATTTTCGACCTTTTTCAAAAAAAGACGAAAAACCCATGTTGGGTCTGGTGTTGCGTCTTTGGGCTCGTTCATTAGTCCATTTAGTTTACCCGGTTTGGGCCTGTCCAACCGTGGATAATCATTAGGGTTAGCATTTATATATTGCATGTATGTATTGCTTTAACGCTATCGTTCTCATTAATTACTTTGCATTGTAACCCTAGCACACCTCTACAGTCGAAGTTCTTCATCGAGCTCTTCTGAGGTGTGAGTTATTAATCATTCGACACTATTTGATCCATTCTTGTGTTCTTTGATTGCTTCATTCTTGTTTTTCTGTTTAGAATCTATCGATCTATAACTCAATATTCTCATCAATTGGTATCAGAGCAGGAGACTGTGTAATATATACGCATCTCTTATGTTTGAAGAATCAATTAGGGTTTCCGCTTTTATTGAATATATAGAAGCCGTCTTCATCTAGTCGACAGTGTATCTGTCGTTCGATAAAACCCTAGTTTCAACTTTACAAGTCTGATTCAAGCAGATTAAAAGAAGAAGTTTATCATCATGTCTCACGATGACTCGCAAAACAATCCAATCAACATCTCCAACAGCATAGGATCAACTACAAGGATTCCCATTCTCTATACTCAAGATTATGAAGTGTGGGCGCATCACTTCGAAGATTATGTAGTTGGATCTGAAGACAATGGCTACTTGATCTGGGAAGCAATAACATTGGGTCCGTTTGTTCACTCTGGAACAAACCGAACAGTCAATACTCAAAAAGAGTATAACCAACTTCTGGCGGACGTAGATAAGATGCCTCAAGATGAAAAAGACAAGGTGTTATGCAACGTTAAAGCCATGAGGATGATCCGATTCGCATTGTAATCCGATACTTTTCGTCTGATGAGTTCATGCACGACAGCTAAAGAAATATGGGATAGGTTGAAAGAATTGTATTCAATCGATGAAGATCTAGAGCACTCGATGCAAACCCTTTTGCTCTCTGAGTTTGATGCTTTCGAACAAAAACCTGAGGAGAAACTTGTTCACACATTCGAGCGATTCAATCATCTGCTCAGTAAGATGATGAAGCATGACATTGAAAGGAAGGTGATTGAACAAAAGGTTACCATCATGAATGGATTAAGGCCCGAATGGATGGCGGTGGTTTCGACTGTGAAGGCTCATGAGCAATTTAAATCATATTCACTGGCGAAACTGATGGGTATTCTAAAATATCATGAAAGCGTGGTGACAAAGGACGCGAAGGTAGTTTCGGGTGTGGCTTCACTGGCCCTCGTTTCTAAAAGTAAGAATGTAGCAAACGAGGAGGAGGAATCTGATTTGTCTAAGTGTGATCTATCCAACGAAGAATATGCTATGATGGTTACAAACCCAAAGAAGTTTGCTCGCAGAAAGTTCCCGATCAACAAGAACCAAAACTGGAAGGGAAGCTATAGTTCTGAAAAGGTGAAAGAAGAACCGAAGATCGCCACTCAAAAGGACGATGAAAAGAAAGAGAGTAAGCTTGTGGGAGACTCAGGGTACGATTGCAACTACTGTCATGGCAAGAACCACTTTGCCAAGGATTGCATGCTAAGGAAGATAGCTGACAAGAAGGATGGCGAAGATGACGAGACTTACTACATGAAAAAGTTGGAGGAGATAAAGAAGAAGAAAGCTACTAACATTTCTGTGAATTCTTTGATTGTACAGGAAAACGTTATTGATGATGAGTTCGGTGGAGTGGAAGTCTGGTCCACAGATTCTGAGGATGAAGAGGTACGAAGACCCCCGCATGGAAGAGCATTTGTGGCGAGAGAAGGAGTTGCTGAGTCGGCTGGGAGATGCTTAGTGGTTACAACCGAAAGTAAGAATGAGGAAGCGAAGGTCATGGAAGACAGATGTTTCGCTGCCAAGCCCATGAGTGAAAAGATCAGCGATTGCGATCAATTGATCAAGAAGGTACAAACTATCCTAGAATCTCATAAAGTGCCAATAACAAACTATGAAAAAGATTTAAATGAATTAAAATTCAAATTTTCGAATTTAAGTGGAAGTCTTATGCAAACTCGCCTAGCTAATTCAAACCTAACTGACCAACTCAGCAGGGAGTCTTCCAAGAGTGAGGAGAGAAGGATGTGGATTCAACAGAAGGAGTTAGAGTTAAGTAGGGCTAGGGATGAACTTATTTATTTGCAAAGAGACAATTTAAAATTTTTGAAACAAAGAAATGTTTTCTGTTTGATTGCTAAGCGCTTATATACTAACATCACTCAGTTACATTTAGATTGTGAGATAGGAAAACAGATTCATAAAATGATTTTGCCTTTCCTTGAATTTAAGGAGGACGGAGTCATTGCTGAATGTGAATCTATAATATCCTCGGATGAAGTTTCTGTCACTTACAAATATGGACTGGACAAAATTGAATCTTTCATTGAGTCTAAAGAACATAAATGCATGCTTAAGAATTTACTGGACGAAAACGATAAATTAAAGATAAAGACCGAAACTATACAGAAGTTTGATTCATCCAACGCCAAATTAAGTTCAGAAAATAAAATAAATTTGGAAACCACTTCTGAATTTGATGAGGAAAGTGAGATGAGTGAAATCTCTATAGAAGATGAGGTCGATTGTTCAGAATTTCTTAAAAGCGAACCCGATGCAGCCAAACCCCTCATAGCTGAAAATTCGGTTGAATACGCTCGAATGTCAAAAGACAAATCCAAGAAACTCAAAGAAAAGGCTGTTGTTTATCAGAAAGTGCAAACTACACCAAACCAAGTGTATGCAGTCACTGGAGTGACTAAGAAACAAACAGCTGAGTTGACCTCCATGGTTGAAAAGGATAATGCTGCAGGGTGTGATAACTTCTTCTGGTCAGCTCCCATCGATAATGCAGACGAAACAGTTGGTCTGTTAGAGTAGACCTCATGGAGAGTTAAGGGACGATACATACCCGAACCCCTCAACAAGCCCTCAAGCTTCGATAAACCCAGCACAAGTGGTACAAAAGATATACCAGAGGAACCACTGAAAGCTACCAGCGATTCATCAACAACAACCAGTGCTCATGAGAAGAAAGTGAAACCTAAGGCCAACATTCACTTGACTCAAGAGCAATTTGCAGAACAGAAACAACAGAGGAACAAAAGATACATGACAAATCTCAATAAGAGAAAGCAGTTTTGGCACTCACAAAACCCCTCTTATGTTCACTCTGAAAAAGCTTCTACTCTAAAAAAGGAAGCACATGCCAAGTCTCATTCTGGCAATCAACATCAATTGTACCGTCAGACGAACCGAACGACCCGTTTCGGCCCTAATACTTGCGGTCACGAGAACCAAAAGACAAGTTTTGGTCCCAGCTCCTACTACGCCAAAAACCGAAGGTCCAGTCTCGGTCCCAACACAAGAGCTAAGAACCGAAAGTCAAGTTTCGGTTCCAAATCCCATCCTCCTCACTCTCATCCTAAATCCAACTCCTTGAAGGATGTCAAAGGGAAGGGAAAGCTGTACTCCGATACTGAAATCCAACACTCCAAAAAGTCAGCTACCCCTAGAACTTCCAAGAAAACCTCTACTGAGAAACCTACCAACAACAACACACACCGGTTAAAACAAGATAAAAATAAAATCAAAGTTTACACCATCAAACGTAAAGATGAAATCACATTAATAAAAAGAACATATATGGTTGATCTTTCGGTTGCAATTCCCTATTCTGTAAAAGACTCACAAGGGCCCAAGAGACTTTGGGTTCCTAAATCTGCTTAATTTTGCAGGTTATCAGTGACGAGCAGTTTGACGAAGAATGGTATATTGACAGTGGCTGCTCTCGTCACATGACTGGAAGGAGGGAAGAGCTTAGGGAGTTTCGGTCCCTTAAGGATTGTGGATGTGTGAAATATGGAAACAACTCTTTCGGAACGATTAAAGGGTATGGGATGATCACCAACGGAGAGTTCTCAATACGAAAAGTGGCCTACGTGGAAGGACTACAACACAACCTCATCAGTGTTTCTCAACTAGTCGTAGGAACCGGTTTAAAAGTCTCGTTTGACGATGAGGGCTCAGAGATAATTGAAAAGCAAACGAAGAAAGTCCTGTTGAAATCTGAGCGAAAAGGGGAAATGTATCCTCTAAATCTCAACCCAATAAAAGGAAAGCCTGCAATATGTTTGCTGTCGAAGGCGAACTCAGATGAAAGCTGGTTGTGGCACCGAAGACTTTCGCACCTGAACTTCAAAGATATCAATAAACTGGTGCTCGGTGATCACGTACGTGGACTTCCTGTTCTTAAGTTTGACAAAGAACATCTGTGCGCAACATGCGAGATGGGTAAGCAAAGTCGTAAAAGTCACCCCTCACGAATCAATACAAAGATCATCGATCCTATGGAACTACTGCATGTCGATCTATGTGGCCCTTCGGCTATCGAAAGCTTCGGTGGTAGTAAGTTTATACTTGTAATTGTAGATGATTTTTCTCGCTTCACCTGGGTTTTCTTTCTTAAACAGAAATCAGATGCGACTGCCAAGCTGAAGGTTTTCATCAAACAAGTGGAAGTACAGTTGCGAAAGGTGGTTCGAAACATTCGAAGCGATAATGGTCTTGAGTTCAAGAATAAAGACTTTGAAGATTTTCTGGCTGAAAAGGGAGTAACTCACAACTTCTCTGCTCCCTATACTCCACAGCAGAATGAGATCGTTGAAAGGCGAAACTGTTCTTTATGTGAAGCGGCGCGAACCATGCTGAGCTTCGCCTCTCTTCCTCTATATTTCTGGGCGGATGCAATTGCTGCTGCATGTTACACTCAGAATCGATCCTTCCTAAACAAACGATTCTCCATCACTCCATACGAGATTTTGAATAATCGTAAGCCCAATGTGAAGTTTTTCCACGTGTTCGGTTCCCGATGCTTTATTTTCAATTCCAAAGCAAACCGAAACAAATTTGATGTCAAGGCAGACGAAGGAATCTTTCTTGGTTATTCGCTTACTTCAAAAGCATATAGGGTTCTAAATAAACGCTCAAAGAAGATTGAAGAAAACTATTATGTCACTTTTGACGACAATTACATGAAGAAAATGCGAACAACAGAAAGTCCAACGGAGGAAATCTTTCCAAAATCTGGTCAAGTCTCGGTTCCCATTGCTAATCTGTTTGAAGAATACATGCTACTCTTTGATGAACCAGCGAAGGCGATCCACTCAGAAGCGAAAGCAGCAGATAACAAAATCGATACCTTGAAGAAAATCATCGATGAAGCTGCTAAAGACATGGAAAGCGAACCTCACCAACCAACTGAAAAGCAGACACAAAGCGAACCTACTGTAGCAAGTGATCATCCAGCTACTAATGACCCTCCAAGAGAAAGTACTACAATCCAGGGGGAGGGTTCGTCTACTCCAAAACCACACGACATGCCTTTCCAGGGGGAGAATCCTTCACAGACCCCAACCCATGAAGATCCATCTGAGGGGGAGAGCACTGAATCTGATACAGGATTCGGATCGCCATTTGAGGGGGAGAACGAAAATGCAAATGATGAAGGAAATCAGTCAGAACTGGAAGAAGAAGTCAATGCTGAGCTGGATCCTGCCTATGATCCAAATTACCCTCCTCTCATTAAATGGACAAAGGATCATCCTAAAACTCAGATCATTGGTGAATCATCCGAGGGTGTTCTCACACGATCTCAAATGAAAGCGAAGCAAACTGCTTTATTCTGTATGTTTAATTCGTTTGTCTCTAAAGTCGAACCGAAGACGGTAAATGCTGCTCTTGATCACTCTGATTGGGTGCAATCTATGCAAGACGAACTCCATGAGTTTGAACGAAATCGTGTCTGGAGACTGATTCCCACACCAAAGGATGCATCTGTAGTCGGCTTAAAGTGGGTATTTAGAAATAAGTTAGATAAAGAGGGCAACGTAGTTCGAAACAAAGCGAGACTGTTGGTGAAAGGGTATTGCCAGGAAGAAGGAATAGACTATGAAGAGACCTTTTCTCCAGTAGCAAGGATGGAATCAGTGAGAATCTTCTTGGCATATGCTGCACATAAGAACTTCGAAGTTTTCCAAATGGATGTAAAATGCGCTTTCTTGAATGGAGAACTCGAAGAAACGGTATACGTTGAGCAACCACCCGGATTTGTGAACGAGAAGCATCCTGATCACTGCTACATACTGGATAAAGCAGTCTATGGATTGAAGCAAGCCCCGAGAGCCTGGTATGAAACTCTAACACGATTTCTCAAAATGTCAAAATTCAAGCAAGGTTCGGTTGACCCAACCTTCTTTCGCAAGAAAGAGGGCGAACACTTAATGATCGTTCAAATTTACGTCGATGGCATCATCTTCGGCTCCACGAATCCTAGCTTAACAGCTGAATTCAGGAAGTTGATGGAGACTAAATTTGAAATGAGCGCAATGGGTCCGATTAACTTTTTCCTTGGATTGAATATAAGACAGGGACCAGAAGGCATCTTCATTAATCAGGAAGCGTACACAAAGACGTTGTTAACGAAGTTCGGCATGACGGGAGATTCGAAAGTAAAGGTTCCAATGGCTTTTGGCACGAAGTTGACTCCATCTCTTGAGAAACCGGCTGTTGATATGACTCTTTACCGTCAAATGATAGGGTCACTATTGTATCTAACGGCTAGTAGGCCAGACATAATGTTTTCTGTTTGTTATTGCGCCAGGTTTCAAGCTAATCCAAGAGAACCTCACATGATTGCAGTGAAAAATATCTTCCGGTATTTAAAGCGAACCTCGTCTCTCGGTCTTTGGTATCCTGCAAAATCTGGCTTCTTTAAGCTTTCTCTGACACTGATCTTGGTGGATGTGGATTGGATCGAAAAATCACAACCGGCGGGTGCCAGTTCCTTGATGGCAAACTTGTCAGCTGACAGTCAAAGAAACAAACTTGTGTGTCCCTCTCCACAGCCGAAGCTGAGTATATCGCCGCTGCATCCTGTACATCACAGGTTATATGGATACAAAGCCAACTTAGAGATTATGGCTTAAGTATGAAGAAAATCCCTCTCTACTGTGACTCTGAAAGTGCAATACGAATATGTCACAATCCAGTGCAACACTCCAAGACAAACCATATCGCACTGAGATATCACTTCATCAAGGACCACGTTGAAGATGGAAATGTTGAAATTCACTTCGTTCGGTCCTCAGATCAACTGGCTGACATCTTCACTAAGGCCTTACCAGAAGCAAGCTTTAACAAGATACTCCAAGGCTTGGGAATGAAGGAAGCTGAGTCAGCACCGAAACCTCCTTCTACTCACTAAAATTGAATAAGCGAAATAGAACGCATGCTCAGTCTATTTCGGCTCCTGAATTTTCGGGAACCGAAATGCACCGAACGCTCGGTCTATTTCGGTTCTTAAATTTTTGGGAACTGAAATGAACCGAACGCTCGGTCGGTCTATTTCGACTCTTAAATTTTTGGGAACCGAAATGAACCGAACGTTCGGTCTATTTCGGCTCTTAAATTTTTGGGAACCGAAATGAACCGAACGCTCGGTCTATTTCGGCTCTTGAATTCTTTCTTTGGGAAACGAAATAAACCAAACGCTCGGTCTATTTCGCTTCATCTTTTCTAAGGTATGGTTTCGGTTGTATAATCTTGTAAAGCTTTCTTATTCTTTCGAGTGTTTACATTTAGTTTCTTTTCTGTTTTTATTATTTTTCAGAAAATCCAAAAATCCAAAAATATTTTCTTTTCTGTTTTATTATTTTTCAGAAAATCCAAAACTCCAAAAATATTTTCTTTTCCATTTTTTTTAATTTTTCAGAAAATCCATAAATTCAAAAATATTTCTAAGTTTCTTTTTGTTTTTGTCTAATGTCTCTATTCTAAATATCAAATGTCTAATATTAAGTTCACAGATGCGAAACACGATGATGATGGGGCAGGTATAATCTTCTTCTCTTTATACTAGTTAAGAGTCCCTAGAAGCATGCTGCTGCATGTAGATTGAAGCCTCCATGACTCTGAGTAAAGCCTTAATGATTCGATAAACACAAATCGTTTCTTCCCAATCAGGCTGTTAAAATCACTCAAGTCACGAGCTACCTTACTCTTCTCATAATGAGTTAAGAGTTTTCTGCTTTGTCATTCTTATATAGCAGAGGTACTTTCGGTTCCTTAACCATCTCACTTTTCTCCATCCTGTTTCACTCCACATTCGTAACCCTTGAGACTCTCAGACATTACCACTGAGGTTTATGGTTACACAATCTCTGTGTTGATGATCTTAGTTTCGTTTACCACGTACTAAGTGAAACCCAAAATCCAACACCTTGAATGCATTGATGGTGAACACTCTAATGTTCAAGTTATTACTTGTTACCTCACATAATCTCTTTTTCTTTTTGCGTGATTTTTATGAAACTGTCTAACACCAGGACGTTTCTACCCATAAGATCCAGTTTATTTTTTTTGGAGATTTCTTACTAGTTTCTTGTCACTTAATATATTTTTTCAAACCTACTTGTTCAACAAAGCACGTCGGTTTCACAAGTACTTCACCTTACTTTCGGTCTTATTTCAAGTATCAAGGTTCGGTTGAAGGTAAGCTACCCTATAAAGCCTATAATTGAAAAGATGCATTTCAATGTTTCTTTACAAACATTTGATCGTATTTCACGGGAAACTACACAGACACTTCTCAGTCTCTCTTGACTTTGAAGGAAGAGATTCGTACCCGGGATCATCAGTTTTATGTCTAAACCGACATCACTTACATTCCACAAAAAGTTTGCTTTATTTCTTTATCATTGGCACACTCTTGCATGAAGGTCTTTATGATCTTCCAAATTCTTGTTCGTGGTACTAATGGCAATTTCCAGATTTATGCTTTCGAATCTAACAGACATGGTGGTTTTCTTTATTATGAAGAAGCGACAGTTCATTACAATAACGTGAAAGGATGTATCTCATTTATGGTGGTGATGATTTTTTTTAATAAAAATCAAATAAGGGTGATTAAGCATGCAGTTGAAACGGTTCAAAATTTGAACAGGAGATAAGGTCAAAAAGGCGCGTGAATTTGAAACGGTTCACATATCCACGCCTGCTAACGTATTTCTAGGGATACCAAGCTGTCACATCGCGCTTTTTCAGGTGACGTTTCAGAGATCCAGTCATCATCACAAACGGATTTTTCTCTCTCCTAAGAGATGGTATAAAAGATTGTCTCGAACCTCTTGGACTCCTTTACCAAACTTTCTCTCTCTCTCAAGAACACATCGGCGATTATCCACTGTTCATCTTCTTCTCACCTGCAACAATGGCTGAATCTTCATCAGTTTTCGATCAATCCGCTTAGTCCACTCTTCTGACCATCAAACCTAATCAGAATCTGGTCATCGAACTCAACCCGTTTCTCTATGATTCGTATATGCTACATGTGGTCGAATGTCTCAAGTATTCGCCACTAGTGATCGCTCTCACACAGGTGGAATGTGTTCCAATGTCAATGCTCTCTACTGTCTACTCCTCTGCTGTTTATGATAAAGCCAAGGAGCGCATATTCTTCGACATCGTCAATCAAAAATCCTCAATTTCAAAAGCCAGGTTTTCTTCCTTGCTACTGAATCATTGGTCAACCCAGATTCCATTACCAACACTAAACTGTTCTCGATGCTCTATGATATGGGGTACACAGAGATTCTCACAACAATTACAAAGTTCAAGAAGACTTCTCTTCCTCCTCATTGGAACGGACTCGTAACGCTCCTCTCCAAGGGCTTATCGGAGAGGGTTGCTGGTTCGGACGGTACGAGCAGTGTAGGTTCCCATTTTATCGATTGGATCGGTGCGGAAGATATTACCAAGAAGATAATTGTATATGAACATGATGAACAAGATATGTGAGTATTGTTGGAACCTGAAAGTGAACCTCTAGCAATCCTAAGTACATATTCCGAAGGCTGTTGGTTCCGAAGGAAGATGTGATCCGGAACCTGTCCGGAGCTGGAGAAAAGGATTGAAGTATTTTGAAGAGGAACACATTCCAGAGCTGATCCTGGATTCCGGAATGCATGCTGATCCGGACCAAACTTTCATCTTCGGAACATTACTTGTCCGGAATGAAGTTGTTTTGTCTCTTGTGCATTTATTACTTTTGTCTTGTATTTTGATGTAACATTTCATAGGACTTAGTCTAAAGTTGATTTAGGACAATCAGAATGTCATACTTGTATCTTTTGTCCGGTCCTATGTAAACACTTGGGTTAATTTACTGTAACATTCTCTCCTATATATAGGAGCATTCAATACAAGTCAACTACGGATCTTTCACTCACTTTTGGCATTTACTCTTATCACATTTAAAACATTCTTCTTGTTCCTCATTTATTAACTTTACCTTGATCACTATTTACTTGTTCTCAATTAATGTCTTGATCATTTGTTGAATTGATTATCTAAGACTTGACTGGTCTTTCCAGTCTCGACTTGAACATCCATTATTAAGCAGACATTGATCTCAAACATTCACTCAAGGTTTGAGTTCCCAAACCTTGTCCCTGCACAAAGATCTTGTTCTCACAATTGGTATAAGAGCTCGAGTGGTTGTCCTTTGAATCCATAAGATCAGTTATAGTTGGTTTGAATTTACCTTGGTATTTCAACCATTTCTGTGTTAAGGATAAAAGTTCTTCTATATACCACTTAAGCTTGAAGATATCTTGACTTCAATGGCTGCTTCAAATCCTCAACAGATGATTTCAATGCAAATCACAAATAGCGTGGGTGGCCCTACACGTGCCCCATTGCTAGTTGTGGAAGAATATGATCATTGGAAAGTTAGAATGGAAAGGTTTTTACTAGCCAAAGAGAAAGGTGAACAAATCTGGAGATCCGTCAAAGAAGGCCCTCATGTTCCTGTAAGAACAGTTGTAAGAGATGCAGCTGCTCAGCTCATGCGAGAGGATGAAGTTCGTCCAACCCCTCTAACTACTGATGATATTGAGAAGCTTCATGCTGATCAAGTTGCCTTCTCAGAAATGGTGTTTCTCCATCACTCTTTGAGCATATCAAGCTATGCAAATCAGCCAAAGAAATTTGGGACACTCTTCAGGATCTGATTAAAGGTTCCGAAAATATGAAGGACAAACGCCTCACCTCGGTTGTCAATGACTTTGACACCTTCACCACTACTCCAGGTGAATCCGTAGCCTCAGCCTCCAACCGATATCGAATCATTGTCAACAACATGACTGCTCATGGGATTGTTCGAACTCCTCTCGAGTATAATCTCAAGTTCATTAACAGTCTTGGTAAGGGATGGGGAAATGTAAAGTCCTGTCTTCAAAGCAATGGTTCCTTAAGAAAATTGAAACTCTATCAACTTTTTGATGAGCTTCAAGGACATGAATCAAATGTTGCTCAAACCATAAGAGAACTTTCCGGAGGACCACTTGCCCTAGTCAGTTCTTTTAAATCAACCATTCCGAACCCACCTGCTCCGGAACCTTACAAACCCACTGTTCCATTAACTCAGTCATCCTTAACTTCTTTACCCACATACATCTATCCTGATGATGATTCCGAAACCTTAGATTCTGAACTCCGTTTCCAACAAGAATTTGCCTTACTCTCAATGAATTACAAACGACCTTTCAATCCTTCTTACAAACCATACCAAAACAGATTCAGCGCTCCTCACCAAAATCATCCTCAACCATATTCTGCTCCGGAACTGAAACAGACCTCTGAAAATCCTCCTACATATAAGCCAAATTTCACTAAACCAAACTCCGCTCCAGAATCTTCTAAAAATTCCAACTCAGAAAAACCAAAGATCTTGTGTCATAAATGTGGTCATGCAAACCACTTTGCCAAAGATTGTCTAGCTGATGCTCCACAAAAACCAAAAGTCAAAGTCTCAGCTTATTATGTCCGAAGAGCACAAGAAATGGCTGAAAGTGAGAAGACATTTGTTACTACCGTTTCAAGAGATGTCGAAGGATATTGGTCATCCGGAGATGATGATGATTTAGTGACTGGAAGAAACATGTGTTTGATGGCAAGACAAACGGTTGAATGTGATGAAGGTTATTGGTCTTCTGGATCCGAAGATGAAGATGATGTTGCTAAACCTCACTACTACTACATGGCCACTAACGATCCACCAGGTCGAAGCATTGTTCAGCAGGTAAAATTCATGATCTCTGATAATAATTTTGATTTGACTTTATGTGAACCTTATCTGACCCAGATCCAAACAGATATGAACACCATCTATAAAGCCTATGAGTCTGCCATAGAAGCCAGTGAGAAGAAAGACTGTGAACTAAGTCGTCTTAGATTACGTTTTGAGGATAAGAAATTGAAAATCGAGTCTCTAGAGTATGAACTTGTAATGTCAAAAGATGAATGTATCATTTTGAAAGATAAATGTGAAATCACTTACTCTGAACGAAATATTTTGATTTCTGATAACAAATGTCTCAATGCCAAAATAGATGCTTTGCATAACTCTGTTGACATGCTTGAAGCTGACATTCTGATGACTCATAATTTTCGTCATCCATGGTCCAAAGCGCCTGGTCTCGGAAGCGAGTTTCCGAAACCAATTGTTAGTCCCCTGAAGGAATTGCAAAATCTGACATTCATGGGAGAGGTTCCAAACATTAAACATTCGGACACTCCTGTTTCTCCATTGTCACACCTTCCGGAGGCTAAAAGATCTTTTGAGTCCCTAATTCCTGAGTTCCAACCAATAATTGTCAAATGTCCTGATTCCACGCCTCTTCCGCCTCTGATAAACCTGGACCTGAATCGGACCACGGAATATCATTATAGTCTTCCAAATTGTGTAGACTATGTTCCTAAAAGCAATCACGTCAACAACTGTGTGATTGAGGAAATTATTCCGGAAACAACTGAAGTCAATGCCTCGGAATTTGTATGGGCATCTTTAGATGATAAAGTTGAAGTCTCAAGCAATGTGTCATCTGATTCATGTGAATCGGACTCCGTAGTCCTTTCAAAGACCAAATTGGTTCCCATTACTCCTGAGTTTACAAATCCATCCAAAGGACAAACTTATGGATCCTCTCCTCATCCAAAGAGAAAACCATTGTTGAATAGAAAAGATGTTGTAGATCCCAAGGTAGAAGCTAGAAATGCTTACAAAAAGGAAGTTAAGACTAGACAAAATTCCAGGTTCCTTACTAACTCTAAACCAAACTCATCTCGGAACAACACAAGTAAGTCCTTATGTCAAAACTATAGTCAAAATTCGTTTGTTCCCACAAGGATCCTAAAAAGACCTTCCGAACCTCCTGTTCGTTCGGAACCAAAGGAAGTCCTTAACTCCAAATCACCTCAAGCTCATGTTAATGTCAATGTCAAAACCATCTGAAACACTTCGCCGGCACCTCGAAATGTTTCATCTGTCTTTATTGCAAAATCTGATGGTACAATTTTTAAACCGAAAATTTCAAAGAACAATGTGTCATCAAACAAATCCACAAGTTCAAAAACCACTGTTTCAAAATCTTCAAAGAAAAATCTTGTGTGGAAAATCAAAACATCTGTTAACAAAACAACTGTCTCGGAGATAACAAAAACTGTCAATCCTTCGGACACCAATGTTCCGAAGAAGCCAGCTCCGCACCCACAAGTAGTTGAATTTGACTACTGGATAGATGAAAAGACTTTAACATTCTGTCTGTTTCCAAAGAACTCAAGTAATCTCACCAAGAAACACGTAGTTGTTCCTAAGTCACAATCAAAGTCCAAAGTCCATGCCTACGTCCCAAAGTCTAACTCGGAGCCTAAAAGCTCCATTGCTCACTAATTTTGCAGGCACTTTGTGCTTCGGAGCAAGAAACAATATGGTATATTGATAGTGCTTGCTCCATGCACATGACGGGGCAGAAGGATTTTCTGCAAGATTTAAAGCTTTCTCCAAATGCTGGTTACGTGACGTATGGCAACAACTCCAATTCCCAAATTCGTGGTTATGGAACTCTCACCAATGGAAACTTCTCTATCTCACATGTTGCTTATGTAGCTGACTTGAAACATAATTTGATAAGTGTTGCTCAGCTCACTGACTCAAGTCGACGTGTGGAATTTTGCAAAAAATATAGCTATGTGATGACTGAAGACCGAAAAGAATGTTTGATAAAGTCTCTTCGCAACAAAAACATGTACCCACTTGACATCAATATGATCATTGGCAAACCGCAACTCTGCCTTCTCTCCAAAGCTGTTCCTGACATCAGTTGGTTATGGCACCGAAGGCTCGCACATCTGAACTTTCGGTACATGAATGATCTTGTATCAGGTGAAATGGTAAGAGGTTTACCTCTTCTCAAGTTCGAAAATGATCATTTATGTGCTGCATGTGAGTGTGGTAAGCAATCAAAGAAGGGTCATCCTGTTATCATCGAAAAATCCATTTCAGATCCATTGGAACTTCTACACATTGATCTTTGTGGACCATCCACTGTAGAAAGTCTTCATCATAAGAAATACATTCTTGTGATTGTTGATGACTTTACAAGGTTCACCTGGGTCTTCTTCCTATGGCTGAAATCCGAAACAGCCTCTAAGCTCGTCAATTTTATCAAAGGAATAGAAGTTCTTATCATACTCCCGGTCAAAAGAATCCAAAGTGATAATGGTTCGGAATTTGTTAATTCCACCATTGAGAAGTTTCTCACAGAAAAAGGAATCGATCACAACTTCTTAGCTCCCTACACTCCACAACAAAATGGTGTAGTTGAAAGATGTAATAGAACACTTGTTGAAGCTACTCGATCCATGCTTAACTATGCAAACCTTCCACTCTATCTTTGGGCTGAAGCTGTATCCACTGCTTGCTTCACTCAAAATCGAAGTATTATCAATCGACGGCTCAACATGACACCATACGAAGCAATGAATGGTCGAAAGCCAACGATCTCATTCCTACATGTCTTCGAATGCACTTCATCAAAAACAACCGTGATCAGCTTACAAAGTTCCAACCAAAAGCTGATGAAGCTATCTTTCTAGGGTACTCTTCCAAATCCAAGGCTTACAGAGTTCTCAACCGAAGAACTCGTGTTCTGGAAGAAAGCTTTGATGACAACATTGTTCGGAATTCTGGCCCCACTCACGTCACAACTCACATCATGGAGTCTGATGCTCCTCCGCCAGGATGTCCGAACCCTCAAACCATTCTCGAGGTTGACTTTGAAACCCTCTTTGGTCCTTCCGAAACAGCTCTTGATTCCGAATCTCGATCACGACCGTCTCTGATTTCAATTCCTCATTCGGAAGCCCCAGTTTCTCACAACCTCTCCGGTCCACTTCCGAGCCTACCTCCATTTGATTCCGAACCGTTTCAACCTTCTCAGGTTGAGGGGGGAGAATAATGATGCAAATCCCTCTATTGAATCAAATGTGGATGGCTTCCAAGATGCAGCTGCTGATTTCGATGACTCAAATCCTCTCAACATTGATGAAAACGGAAATTTCTTTGAGTTTCCTTCTGATGATGATGTCAACCTCTCCGGTTCAGAAGTTCAGGGGGAGCATCATCCCAATATTCAAATCATTCAGGGGGAGCAAATCAATTCTACTGTTGATGTAGGATCTTCGGCTGCACAAGAACTCCCTCGATTGCATGTTTGGACGAAGGATCATCCTCCAAACCAAGTGATAGGTAATCCGAATGTTGGTGTACAAACTCGCTCAACTACCAACATCCAAAATGAATGCCATTTTTCAGCATTCATATCCATGGTTGAACCCAAATCCATCAAGGAAGCATTAGAGCATGCTGATTGGATTACATCCGTGCAAGATGAACTGGCAGAATTTGACCGAAATGAAGTCTGGACTCTCATACCTCCTCCTCAACATCACCCCATTCTTGGTACAAGATGGGTATTTCGCAACAAGCTAGACGATGCAGGAGTTATCATCCGAAATAAGGCAAGATTGGTAGCTAAAGGTTTCACTCAAATTAAAGGTCTTGACTACGACAAGACATTTGCTCCTGTTGCACGACTTGAAGCTATCAGAATCTTGCTTGCTTATGCTGCCCACAAAGGTTTCAAAGTTTATCAAATGGATGTTAAGAGTGCTTTTCTTAATGGTGAACTTGACACTGAAGTATACCTTCAACAGCCCCCCAGATTTATTAATCTTTCCTTTCCGAACTACTGTTATAAACTCCGAAAGGCTGTCTACAGACTCAAGCAAGCTCCTCGGGCTTGATACGAGACACTCACCGATTTTCTCAAGCGCTCAGGTTTTCAAAGAGGTATACTTGATCCCACTCTATTTCGAAGATCAAATGGAAAGCATCTCATGCTGGTACAAATTTATGTGGACGACATCATTTTTGGATCTACGGATTCATCTATGGTCGCTGATTTTGCCAAACTTATGGTCAGTCATTTCCAAATGAGCATGAATCAAGAATTAAGCTTCTTTCTTGGCCTTCAAGTCAAACAGACTAACAAAGGTATTTTCATTCACCAAGAGAAGTACATTTCTGAGCTTCTCAAGAAATACTCTACGGACACCTGTGCCTCAGCCAAGGTACCTATGGGCTTCGGTCACAAAATCTTTGCCGACTCTTCGGGTGTTTCAGTAGATGAAAAGAAGTATCGTGGAATGATGGGATCCTTACTCTATCTCACTGCAAGTCGTCCGGACATCATGTTCTCAACATGCTTATGTGCCAGATTTCAAGTCAATCCGAAGATGTCTCATCTTTTGGCTGTGAAACAAATATTCCGGTACCTCAAAGGTACAAAGAACCTTGGAATCTGATATCCACCAAATGAAAGTTTCCTTCTGCAAGCTTACTCTGATTCGAACTATGGTGGTCTTCAACTCGATAGGAAAAGTACATCAGGAGGATGCCAATTCCTAAGTGGTCTTTAGTCAGCTGGTCATCCAAGAAACAGAACTGCATTGCTCTTTCTACAGCCGAAGCTGACTACATTGCTGCTGCCAGCTGTACCTCTCAAGTTCTCTGGATGAAATCTCAACTCTTGGATTATGGTTACCGATTTCAACGCATTCCTATCTACTGTGATTCTCAAAGTGCCATTGCAATCTCACACAATCCAATTCAGCACTCCATGACGAAGCACATTGACATTCAGTACCACTTTATTAAAGATCATGTTCTAAATGGTAACATCAAACTTATTTTTGTTCCATCTGACGATGAAATTGCTGATGTCTTTACTAAGGCATTAGACGAAACCAAATTTAATGGTTTTCTGAACAAAATGGGTATGATGATGTTTGTTCCTCAATTCTTTTAGGAGACATGTTCTCTTTGATAGAAGTATTCAGAAGAAAAATATGCTCCGAACTCAATTATTTTTTCTTCGGAACTATTTTCCCTCTAAATGCATAGGATCCTTTTACCTGTCTTTTTTACTAATTAGCCCTTGAGTTTTTAAGCTGTACAGTTCATTCTCTTCATCACGACTATCAAGATCGACCATCATCCGGATCACCATTTCGGAACTCACTCAATAAAGGAATTCCGGAAATCCACTCCGGAAAAGAAAATCTGCTCCGAATTTTTCAAAATCTGCTCCGGAATTTTCAAAATCTGCTCCGGAATTTTTATCTGCTCCGAAATTTCAATCTGCTCCGGAATTTCAATCTGCCCCGGAATTTTAAACTTGCTCCGGAATTTCAATCTGCTCCGGAATTTTAAACTTGCTCCGGAATTTTCAAAATCTGCTCCGGAATTTAAAAAATTGCTTCGGAAACCCTTTATATCATATATATTCCGGAACATCTCGTTTATCCTCCGGATCATGCTCTGTCCGGAACAATTCATCCGGAATACCAAGAGGTAATAAGGTGAAACGGTTTTTCTCAACGGTTACTTTTTAGGAAGATCCTTATCCAATCTTCCTCGATTTGCGTGACTCGATTGCACGCCCTCTAAAATGGAAAACGAATTGACGGTTACATTCTCCTTTTTTAGACCAATTGCCTTGCCCTTTCACCTCACCTGTCTAATCTCTATTTCCCAACATTAAATGCGACCCGATGGATCTCAGATCCTCATCATTATCTTTTTTTCGACCCGACCCGTCTTTCCCTACCTATAAATACTTTTCCATATTTACCTTTACCTCTTTACAATCTCTCAACTCTCAAACCTCCCAAAAACCCTCACAGTTCTTCGTTTTCTTCAAGCTTTCTTCATCTTCATCAATGGAGTCCTCCAAGAATCAAGCTTTAACTGCTCTAACTCCCAAGAAATCCATAGCCAGGAAGAAATCATCCAAAGGATCGAAGGGATCATCATCATCTGCAGATCAAGAACCCTTTCTTAGGGATACTACCCAGCTGTTCTCTTTGAATCCACTTGACTATGACAAATCAATCAGGATAATGATTGAGTTCCTTGCACATCATCCTCTCTCCATTCCACTTACCAAAATCCCTGATCCTCCACTCCCTCTTTCTCATCTTCATCGTGCATTCACTAGCATGAAACTTGAAGATGATGTTCTGTTAACCTCCACTATCGATGATCGCACCATTCCCGTCTACAAAGCAACCTTTCTCAAGGCCATTGGAATTTCACCAAACCCTGCTGGTTTCAAAGTGGTGGAACCAACTGCTGAAGAGTTCCAGACGTTTCTCAACTTCATCGAGTACAATCAAGACTATAGGGCAAAGGATTTTAAGAAAACTACAGTTTCAGGGCTCTGGACCGTCCTTATGCACTTTATCATCCGTGGACTATCGGGCAAGCACGACGGTACTGATACCCTAAGCAAAGACTGGCTGAATGTGGTATTCAACATCTATTTCGGACGCAACAATGCTGTCTACCTTCCGAAAGTATTATGGCAAGACTTTTGCAAATTTGCCATCAAGAGGAAACCGAACGAGATTTCGAGCCCTAGATTTTGGGCCCTGACGATTGAACAGATCTTCAAGGAACTTAACGTCCCCATTCCGGTGAGCACCATTCCTCCGGAGGTATGTGTATCTTTCAAACTTGTTAAGACTTACAGATTTCCAGACCAATCATCTTTTGGTCCGGTCAGACGACTTCTGGACAATATGTTGGCCCTCATTCCTTCCGGATCTCCCTTTCTGAAACACCATCTTGAGACCTCGGTTGTGTTCGACCCAACACAGCCTGCCCCGGTCTCAGTTGAGCCTACTCCGGAAGAGGCCACTCACACTAAGTCCGAACCCAAAGTTAAGCAATCAGCCAAACGAAGGGCCTCACTCACCAAACCTAAGGCCAAAAAGAAATCCAACGTCAGTGCCTCCTCTCAACAGGAGGGCACCCATGACATTTTGGCTGATTCTGGCCGTCCGCACACCCCTCCTGCCCACTCATCTGAGGTACCCCTCAATGTTTCATCATCACAAGCACACACTCACGGGGAGTCTACACATATTCCACCCTCACCCTCCCAAAAGGGTGATGTCGGTGTTGAACAAAGTTCCTTGCAGCCCCCTGGAACACACCCACGTGTCACATTTGATATTCCCATTATTTCTTCCACACGCACACACTCCGGAACCGTTGTTCCGGAACCCAAGCATCCGGAAGGAGGAGCAGTCTCTCCAACTTCCGATGCCACAACTGGTCTGATACCCGGAATGCGTACAGGACGACCAGGTTCTAATGATCCTTTGTGGGAAGATTATGTGAATAGGGCCGCATCAAGGCGTCCGGACCTGACTCGTGCTCAAGTTGAATCCACTCTCATCTCCATGAGGAACTGGGCTATCCAAAGCAATATGCCCTATGTCCATCCCTCTGACGATGACGCCATCAAGAACTCACTTCGGAACTACCCCCAATCGTCATTCATCAAAGCATCTTCCATACTGATCCGGAAGAGGAGATCTCAGAAGAAGTTATGTTGGAGGAAGAAGCAACAACAGTTCCGGATGCTCATCTGATGACCTCCATTGACTATCAATCCAAAGCATCCGTATCCAAGTCTGCCTTTGACTTCGGATCCTCCTCCACTTCCACTCCGGACGACGGCTCCAATTTAAATCTTCAAGAAGACGATGATGCTGCTAAACCGGGTCCCTCCTCCAATCCGAATGTTCACCAACCTTCTCCGCATCACTCAGATTCTGATTCCGAATCCTCAGCTGGTGAACATGTCGACCCATTTTCCTTACTGGAGATCCGCAACAATGTCTCAGACACTATGGCTAAAGTGTCATCTGTAGAGGCATCCGTAACAGAGTTGAATTCGAAACTGGATCAAAAAGTCTCCGGACTTGATTCAAAACTTGATGCCATTCTTCAGTCTCTCTCCCAACAGTCCGGACCATCCGTAGCAGATAGAGAAGCCTAACTTGACCAGCTGATTTCCATCCGGCTGAAACACACTGTTGAGCAACTTGATTCCAGGTATGATGCTCTTGTCGACAATTATCTCAACACCATCTCTTCCATGCTCAAGGTTCATGACGACCTTGTGTCTGCTACCAACGACCTAATCAAGCAGACTCATGTTCGTCATGAGAAACAAATTCAACGATTGGAGAAGGAGATCCGGAAGAAGGATGAGATGAATCTGATCATTCAACAAGTGCTCATCAAACTCCTGCGCTCAACTTGAAACATTGTGGATGTTCCGAACAGGAAATTTGATGAGATGATTGCAATCCTCAGCAGCACATTCAAGCATCTCTCCGAACAAGCTCCTACTTCTGAAGCCTATGACACTCTTACTCTTCAACTCTCCACCGGTCTTCAGAAGGTGTTCTCCAAACTTGATGAAATCAAGGAGGACTTATCGCTTGCACCGGTTTCAAGGGTCACCGTTGTAAGAGGGGGAGAAGGCCCAAGCAGGAGATGGAAGCCAGCCTCGGAATTCACTCTCAGGGATGAGGACCTTGATTCCGAAGAAGAAGATGTTCAATTTGTCTCCGGAATCCTAGGAATCACTGAAGGAAACGAAGGGGATGAAGATTATGAAGTTTACATCCCGGATGAAGCTCCCAAAGGAATTCTTGGTCTTCAAGATCCAACGCTGACTGCTCCGAAGGTGTTATCAGAAGAACAGAAGAGGATCTGGCCCGCTGTCTCCTGGCCATCCTCTCTTCCGGACGCTTTTGAAATGGCCGTTAAAATGGCTAAGGCAAAATCTTTCCTTACCGCTCAAGCCTTCCGGGCCACTCCCTCCATGCTGTCTCCCTCTCCCATTCCGGAACCAAAAATAGCCCCAATTGATCAAGGTTCTCCTCTCCGTACTCCAGATGAAATTCCGGAAGAACCGCTTCCAACTCCTACTCCGGAATTCGTCATTGACGAGAACATGAAGATGGTTATTGATGCTCTTCAGAGAGACAAAGGGAAGAAACCGATGACTTCCGAACAACAAGCCTTTCACTCCGGACCTCCCCTTAAACAAAAATTTGGATGGTCTGAGGAAGAAATTCACAAGGCACTGGAGGACAGCATCCTGATTCAAGCGTTAAAAGATCATCTAGATCCGATGCGTGGCATCTCTCCTCTGTGTCGAGAAGGCATCCTTCAAGCCAAGGATATCATCCCAACTCTCTACTATGACCTTCCCTCAAATGACACAGATCAACTGGATCTTCCCCTCTCTCCCTTCAGCAAGTTCTACACAAAGTTTGCTCAGCTCCATCCAACCGATAATCCGGAAGTGATCATCCGGACAGAACGTGAGAGGCTCAAAACCTTTTACGCCAAGAATGCTCAACCCTTCAAGGAGATATGGACAAGAAAGAGGATCACCAAAGTTCATGGCTTTGGAAGAAAAATTTTGGTAAAATTTGAGCTGAACTGTCCTCTGTTCCGTTTCCATCTCCTCCGGAACAAACCAACTCCAAAGACTGTTACTGATGTGGATTTTCCTTCAATGAATCCGAACGACATCCTTACTCTTGCTACTTACTTCAGAGAAAATCAAAAGGATGACATCAGTATGGGTGCCTATCACGCAACTCTCAGCTTTCTCAAAGACTATGTTGCTGAGTTTTGCCGATGTGATTACGAACTTGCTCACCTCTACAGAACCGAACAATTCGTTGCAAAGATCAACTTTGTTCTTCCGGAAGCTGAAATTCTTGCAGATGGTCCGATCGAAGAACCGGTTCTAGGGTTTGTCTACACCACCAGAAGAACAAACAAGAAGGACTTCTTCCGAGTCCTTGACAAACACCTGGTTCCTACCAAAGCTCTGCAGAAGTTCATATCCCGGGCGTCCAAGTCTGATGCTCCGGAACAGGTTAAGGCAAAGTTTGTAAGTCAACTGACTTGGTACATTGCGGTGCGAGAATGGTTGTTCCGAGCATACACCTTCATCAAGGAAGAAATGAACTAAGCTCGATGGATTGCTAAGTTCACTTAAGGGGAGATTGTTGGAACCTGAAAGTGAACCTCTAGCAATCCTAAGTACATATTCCGAAGGTTGTTGGTTCCGAAGGAAGATGTGATCCGGAACCTGTCCGGAGATGGAGAAAAGGAGTGAAGTATTTTGAAGAGGAACACATTCCGGAGCTGATCCTGGATTCCGGATTGCATGCTGATCCGAACCAAACTTTCATCTCCGGAACATTACTTGTCCGGAATGAAGTTGTTTTGTCTCTTGTGCATTTATTATTTTTATCTTGTATTTTGATGTAACGTTTCATAGGACTTAGTCTAAAGTTGATTTAGGACAATCAGAATGTCAGACTTGTATCTTTTGTCCGGTCCTATGTAAACACTTGGGTTAATTCACTGTAACATTCTCTCCTATATATAGGAGCATTCAATACAAGTCAACTACGGATCTTTCACTCACTTTTGGCATTTACTCTTATCACATTTAAAACATTCTTCTTGTTCCTCATTTATTAACTTTACCTTGATCACTATTTACTTGTTCTCAATTAATGTCTTGATCATTTGTTGAATTGATTATCTAAGACTTGACTGGTCTTTCCAGTCTCGACTTGAACATCCATTATTAAGCAGACATTGATCTCAAGCATTCACTCAAGGTTTGAGTTCCCAAACCTTGTCCCTGCGCAAAGATCTTGTTCTCACAAGCAGGGATTTCCTAACCATTCTATATGGTCTATATCATGGGATCAATTTGGACTATGGATCGATCATATGGGCTCAACTCGTTCAGAGTATAATCTCTTCTTCAAGATTCACTGAAATTTCCTGTGCACGATTTTGGACGATCGTCACTCGTTGGGCGATGGAAAAGTTCACTGTTCCTATAATGGCGGATTCCCTCATGTCTTCGATTGGTACATTTCATACGACGAGGATTCTTGTCTCAGATCCTTCCAAGTTTGTCTTTAACGGGTCAATTCCAGAATCGATGTACAGATGTGTCTCCAATGAAAGTAATATAATGGCTGATTACAGGAAGTTGACTCCTTCAGGTCCACGCCAACTCACTCCCGAGATGCAGGGTTCATTGGATGCTACGGACAAGCCAACAAAACGAGGGAAGAAGGCTGATACCAAAGGAGACAAAGTGGGTCAATCCTCCAAGGTTTCAACCCCTAAGAAACGCAAGGCAGAGCAAGCTGTGCCTACTGCTTGAAAGAAACGAAAGGTCAAAAAGCAAGCTTGCTGACCGAAGTCTCCTTCCCCTTCTACAAGTGACCCTGAGTATGTTCCTTCTGATGGCCAGCCAGCTCCTCAGTCCACTGATGACGAAGCTACTGAAACCGATAGTCCATCTAGAGGTAATTCGCCTCCTCCCTCACCCACTAATGATAGCAACCGAACCTCGCCTCCACGTTCCGTTCCACTTTCGGTTCATATTACTATCGCTCCTTGTCCTCCACCTATCACATCTACAACCGCTTCATCCATCCCCATTACAACCCCTCTGTTCTGCACAACTACAACTACTACAACCACTCCTACACCCGAACCTAAAGTTCATGTCAACGTATCTGATATGGGGGCATCCACTGTCGGTTCTACTCCACCTGTTACCTCAACTCCTTTAACCCCACCTCCATCACCTGAACCTATTCTTGGCGGTGAAGACATGGAATTCGATTCCACTTATTTCAGTCCTTATCGCGTACAAAGCGATGAAGATGATGACACCCCGATTACCAAAAAGCATCTCAATGCTGTCACGGAAAAGCTTGATCAATTGCTTTCTTCGTCTTCTAATGGTGCATATTCAGAGGCTGCTCTCAAAGCTCTGTTCTCATCAGTTGTCAAAGGTCATGAGGCCTCCATCTCCAATGCTGCCAAAGCCATTGAAGCTTCAACCTCAACATGCCAGAAAGCTTCTCTTGCCGTTGAAGCTTCCACCAAAGATTGCAAGGAAGCGACCACAAAAGTCGAAAAACTAGTTTCAGAGGCCCAACTCTTTCTGGATTCTCTACAAGCGGTAGCTCAGAAAAATGCTCAAACAGTGAACGCCTCCGTTGATAATCTTACGCGTTCACTGGAGGCAGAGAAGAACAATTTTGAAGCAGCTCGTAAAGCAATTGAGGCTGCTAACCAAGAGCTTCATACTTCGATTAATGATCGGCTGACTCAACTTGAAGCCGAGCTTGCTGTTGAAAATAAAATTATGGATGAGCTGGATAAGCGAACTTCTCAGCTTAAAATTCAGAATCTCAAGCTGAAGTCTGCTACCAAAGAGATTGAAGATTTAAAATATGAGCGAGAGGTGATTAAAAGCTCAATTGGAGATGTGCATTCCATTCTCTTACATCTACTGGAAGCTCATGACTCCATTCTGACCATCTCCATCCGACGCCACTTGGCTGAAAAGCTAAGACCTGCATTGGATGTATTGAGTCGCATTGAAGGTGTTCCGGTGACTGGTGTCCATCCGAAACAAGGGGGAGATAAGGTTTCTCAATCTCAACCCCCTCCAAAACCAAAAGTCACTACTGAGCCGAAGGGTAATGAAGCTTCGGGCATTATGAGGGACAAAAGAAAGAAGAAGATTGGAGAAGATGATGATGATGATGATGATATGGAAGAAAATACTAAAAGGAATGCTTCTAAACTTGATCAGAAAATCAAGCCTACTGATCAAGAGATTCGGGAGAAGGTTCAGAAAGAGAAGGAACTTCTTGAGAAGGAGTTGAAAGCGAATGAACTGCTAGAGCAGAAGAAGTCCATGTTTCCTGAATGGACTATGGAATCGCTTCTCAGGGAGGTTATTGATGCACCGAGCACTCATTGGCTCGAACCAGTTCTTTCGTTCGGCCTTGAGAACTCGAAGGACTCACAGTTTGACATGCCGATCACCCGAAAGGCATTTATTTTTCACTGTTTTGAGTCGACGGCTGGAATTCCTGTTAGATTAGTGTCTAAGCCCGTAACTATATTTGTTAAGTACTTGACCCGGTTGTGCATGGTCCTTTTGGGTTGCCTTCACCACAATACCTTGACAGGGTGATTTATGAAGAGAGAAGAGATATTGTTATATTAATATATTATGAGAATAATATATTAAAGGAATAATAATATTATTTGATTGATATTAGTCATAAATTAATTAGGAATTAATTTGGTGACTAAAAGAGGTTAATTGAATAAAGGGGCTTAAACTGTCAATTGTGTGATAGTTAGTTTTTGGGCTATGGATCCTTGTGAATATAGGGTGGCCGAAATTAAGGAGTATGGGCTCCTTGAATTCGTCCAAGCCTTACTCTAGAAGGATCCTTGGATTGCTTAAGGCCTAAGTTATTCAATTAGGGTTAAGGATGTAACCCTAGTAGCTCATAGTATAAATAGACCGTATGGGTTGGAGAAATCGGCCACCTTGCTTCCTTGGGAACCCTAGAGTCGATTTCTACACCTCTCCTCTCTCTCCAAATCATCCTCTTGCTAGTTGGTGTTTGTAAGCCATTAGAGGAGTGACAATTGTGACTCTAAGCTCCAAGAACAAGAAGGTTCAAGCAAGCAATCAAAAGGTATTCATCTAGATCTGATTTCATATGTTATGTTTCAATTGTACTCACTAGATCTAGCATTGAAAGTCTTGGATACATTGCATGTTCAATTAGAGAAACCTAGATCCAAGCATTAGGGTTTGCATGTGCACATAGGAAAGTTCTTATGGCTCAAACCCATCAGTGGTATCAGAGATTAGATTGATTTCTATTGAATTGATGCATTGTTTGATTGTTCTTGCCATGACAAATCATTTTTTGTGTCCCTGATTGATAGACTCGGCGAGTCCTATTGTGGACTCGACGAGTAGGATGAACTCGGCGAGTCCATGAAGGGACTCGGCGAGTCCAAGCATCTGTCAGAGTGATTTTCGGGATTTCTTGCTGTTTTGCTTGAGGATACTTGCCTTAATCGTTTTGGGTCAATAAAATCCGAATTTTATCATATATTTGACTATATCCTTGACAAAAAAAAAGATAATTACCATTTGATTAAATAATAATTTCCTTATTTGATAATAATTGATTATTTGAATTAATTGGTAAATTGTCTTGCAAGTAATATTGACTAGGTCAAATTTAGATAATCATTAAATTGATTAGTTGATTTATATTATTTGCTATTTGATCCTTTATGTTTTGAAAAGTTCAAAACTTGTCCTCAAGTTTTGAAATTTAAAGTTTTGTGATTAAAAGTTTAATTTGATTTATTTAAATTTCAAACCTTAGAATTTTACAAGTTTTAAAATTCAACCTTATAGTTATAGTATTATAAGATTAAGATATATGTATAACTTAAATGCTAGTCTTACCGTTAGTAGGCCTCATTCACGAAGCCGATCTATAAGGGGGGTATAAGGTTATGGCCTATAAAATGGCCGTTTAATGGGTGTCCATTCTCACCCACCGCTTCCTTGATTGGTGGAAGGTCGTTAGCCGAACGGGTAGGATTGGGCAAACATTTCCTCATTAAAAGTATAATGAATCTATATAAAGTAACTAAAACGTTTTTCATAAAATTCCCAATCTTAGTTACTTTAGGCAAAAGTGAATTGATGCAATTCCATGAAATTACACTTTGTACCCTTGCTAAGACGTTAATGGAGCGCGTGTGGTTAACCGGCACATTAATTGGGTTCTAAGCAATGGTAGCAAAGGGTGACTCATTGTTTGTCATAGTTCGATGGAGCGTGTGTGGTTAACCAGCACATCGAATAGGTGACTGTAACAATAAGGGCACCATGTACATTTGCATGGTTATTCACACCCACTTTGTGATCCTCGGCATCCCAGTCACAAACTAGAGGGACATATCGAGATTTAAACATGCCATTGAAAAGTTCAATGTATCTCAAAAGATCTAGGAGTTTTTCAATACATTTAAAACCTAATTTCTTTTTCGTTTTTCATGGTGAAGAATTAGTGAATCGACATTCACTTGCCTTCAAATTATTTACTTGTTAGATTACGGCATCCCTTTTCTAATTTGTAAATAATGTTGTTGGTTCCTAGCCCTAATTTCTCATTTGGGTGATTAATTGGGGAAATTCATTTCTAATCAACTTTGTTCTTTTTCCTTTTCAGATGTCGAACACAAACAACAATGCTTCTGGGTCAAACTCCTCTGGTTCATTCTCACTCATGAACTTGTGTGGGAAAGTGATCTTCGATGGGACCAATTTCAGTAATTGGATCCGCAACATTCGCATGGTCACTCGCTATGAGGACAAAGAATATGTCCTCGATGAGAAGGTAAAGGAGATTGATATCGAAACTGCTACTGCCGATGAGATCGTGGCCTACGAGGCCCACGAGCGTGATGCCACTAAAGTCCATTCCATCATGCTCGCGACTATGACTGCTGAACTCCAAAAGTCCTATGAGGACAAGTACCCCTATGAGATGCATCACGATCTGCTGGAACGCTACCACCAGAGCGCTAGGCAAGAGAGGTATGAGGTCATCACTTCGATGATCACTACCAAAATGGGCAATGGAGAGTCCCTTACTGCCCATCTGCAAAAGATGCAGAGATATGTTGATCGTCTGCTGAAGTTGAATGTGAACTTCGATGAAGAGCTAGCAATTGACATCATCCTTCACTCATTGCCTTCCTGCTATAGCCAGTTCCGCATGACCTACCACATGAATAAGGAAGAGGTCTCCTTGAGCAAGCTTCAGGGCTTGTTGAGGGCTGCCGAGAGCAACCTCAAGGATAAATCTGTTGCATCACCTCCAACTCCAGCTGCTGCCCCTGTCTTGGCAATAGGGCAAGGGAAGGGTAAGAAGAGGAAGGCCTCCTCAAGGGGCCACCACAAGGGAAAGTCCCAAGATGACACCTATTCTAGTGGAACCAAAGTTGGTTCTGCTAAACCCAACTCAAACCCGAAAGAGGCAGAGTGCCACTACTGCCATAAGATAGGGCATTGGAAGAGAAGCTGCCCAGAATATCTGCAGGCCATCAAGGATGGAAAGATCAAGCCATCTTTCGCACGTATTTACACAATTAAATCTAATAGTTTATCACATGCTACTTCTTGGGTTCTTGATATAGGATGTGGTTTTCACATATGTTCTGATTTGCAGGGACTAAAAAGAAATAGGGATGTGGAGCATGGAAGGATGAATCTGATCATGGGAAACAGAAGATCGTCGCCTGTGACCAAGATTGGAGTTTATTCCTTAGTACTTAGTAATGGTTTAGATTTAAATTTGAATAATTGTTGCTATTCGCCAGATATGGCTAGAAACATCATTTCATTTCATGGTTTATATAAACAAGGTTTTAGATATTCATTTGATAATGAAAAGGGTTCTATTTATGCTTATTTTAATAATGTTTTATATTTTGAAGCATTACCTTGTAATGGAATATATGAAACTGTGATGGTTGTAGACAACTTAGGAAATGATGTGTTGTGTGTGGATTCTTCCAATAGTATGGATAAAGCATGCTTGTGGCATTGTCGTCTTGGACATATCAATAAGAAACGTATAGCCCAACTCCAAAAGGATGGAGTGTTGGAGTCATTCGAGCTTAAGGACGATGACGTGTGTGAGTCTTGTTTACTTGGAAAGATGACCAAGTCGCACTTCACTGGCACTTGTGCGAGGGGTGAGGGTTTATTGGATCTCATACATACAAATGTATGTGGACCCTTTAGATCCACCACAAGGGATGCGAATCGCTTCTATGTGACTTTCACAGATGATTATAGCAGATATGGGTATATCTACTTAATCAAGCACAAATCAGAAACCTTTGAAAAGTTCAAAGAGTTTAAACAAGAAGTGGAGAATCAGTTGGGCAGGAAAATCAAGATGCTTCGATTTGATCGAGGTGGAGAGTACCTAAGTCTTGAGTTCCACGAATACCTCAAGGAATGTGGAATAGTTTCACAATTGACGCCACCTAGGACACCACAATTGAATGGTGTAGCTAAGAGGCGTAATCGAACCTTGCTAGACATGGTTCATTCCATGATGAGTCGTGCTTCACTACCTATCTCATTCTGGGGGTATGCCTTAGAGACTGCCGCCCAAATCCTTAACTTAGTACCTACGAAGAAGGTTGCCAAAACACCTCACGAGATGTGGATAGGGAAGGCTCCCTCGTTGGCACATATCAAGGTTTGGGGTTGCGAGGTTTTCGTAAGACGAGAAACTCACGACAAGCTCGAACCTCGTAGTGAGCGATGTATTTTCATCGGATACCCGCAGAAATCCTTTGGATATCTCTTCTACAGACTGAGTGACAATGCTGTCTTCGTTGCGAGGAGAGGAGTTTTCCGAGAGCGAGAACTCATAAGCCAAGGAGACAGTGGGAGGCAAATCGATCTTGAAGAGCTTCAAGAGTCGAGCGATGAAGGAACCTCTAACACTGGCATTCAACCCGAGGAGGAAACTCTGGATGAACCGATTGACAAGTCCTTACCTCTTAGACGTTCCGAAAGAGTTAGTGTTCCACCCCAGTTCTATTGTTTTCATATTACTATGGAAGGGGATACGTTCATTAGTGATAGTACACTAGTGAATATGGACGAACCTAACAACTATAAGGAAGCCATGGCAGGCCCAGAGTCTGCAAAATGGAAAGAGGCTATGGACAGCGAGATTCAATCCATGTATGACAACCAAGTTTGGACTTTGGTTGACAATGTACTAGGTCGTAAGACGGTCGGGTGCAAGTGGATCTTCAAGAAGAAGACTGACGTGGATGGAAACGTGCACACTTATAAAGCGCGATTAGTTGCGAAGGGTTTCACTCAAACTCCTGGAGTTGACTACGACGAAACCTTCTCACCAGTTGCGAAGATAAAGTCTATTAGGGTAATGCTGGCCATTGCTGCATTTCATGACTATGAAATATGGCAGATGGATGTCAAAACCGCTTTCCTTAATGGGAAGTTGGCTGAGGATTTTTACATGGCTCATCCAGAGGGTTTTGTCAATGCGAAGCATCCCAATAGAGTGTGTAAGCTAGAGAAGTCCATTTATGGACTTAAGCAAGCGTCTCGCAGATGGAATCTTTGTTTCGACGAGAAGGTCAAAGAGTTTGGTTTTCTGCGAAGCGAAGATGCATCGTGTGTATATGTCAAAGCCAGTGGGAGTGTAGTAAGCTTTCTTGTATTTTATGTCGACGACATACTACTCATAGGAAACGACATCCCGAAACTGCAGGAGGTTCAGTCCTGGCTCGGGAAGTGCTTCGCTATGAAGGACCTCAGAGAGGCTTCCTATATTCTGGGAATAAGGATAGTGAGAGACAGAAGTAAGAGACTAATAGGACTTAGTCAGAATACTTACTTAGACAAGGTACTAAAATGTTTTAGTATGGAGAATTCGAAGAAAGGAGAATTACCAATCCAGAGTAATGCCAAGTTGAGTAAGACTCAAAGTCCGAGTACTAAAGTCGAGATAGCAGAGATGAGCCGAGTACCATACGCTTCCGCAGTTGGCTCAATCATGTATGCTATAACTTGTACTCGCCCTGATGTGGCCTTTGCTTTGAGCATGGTCAGCAGATATCAAGGGAACCCTGGCAGAGCGCATTGGATCGCGGTCAAGAATATTCTTAAGTACCTTCGGAGGACCAAGGAATGGTTTCTAGTCCTCGGTGGGAGTGATGACTTAAATGTGCGAGGGTACAGTGACGCCAGTTTTCAGACCGACAGGGACAACTATCGTTCGCAGTCGGGCTGGGTCTTTACTCTAAATGGAGGAGCAGTGACTTGGAAAAGTTCCAAACAGGAAACCGTAGCTGATTCAACGTGCGAATCAGAGTACATTGCAGCGAGCGGGGCGTCAAAGGAGGCGATATGGCTGAAGAACTTCATTGGAGACCTTGAAGTTGTGTCAGCCATAAAGGAGCCTATGGAAATTTTCTGTGATAATGAAGGAGCGGTTGCCTTGACTAAGGAACCAAGGGATCATGGTAGATCTCGACATATCGACAGAAAATATCAATTTATTCGACATCGTGTGGAAGAAGGACTCCTCGTAGTGAAGAGGGTGTCAGAGGATAACCCAGCAGATCCGCTTACGAAGGGACTGAGCAGGTTTAAGCACTTGCAGCACGCTAGGAGCATCGGGCTGAAGGACGATATTAGTTTAGATTAGATAGTTTGGAAACGTGTAATAGATAAGTTGTTATTAACATTTGATGATTAAATAAAGGAGTATTATTTATTAGTAATGTTACCGTCTTATGTTAATCTTTTACCTATTGTTTCAATTTTGCATGTTTTGACTTCCTGAATAATTCCGTTATTTGATAATAATCGAATTATTCGAACGGTTCATAGTCGTTCATATGTTGGAAGTAGATATGAATGAAGATTGTCATGAATTGGTGTGTAGATTGTATAAAGTGTATTATACATAGCAAAGGTTTGCTGCAATGTTCATGAGTGCTTATGAACTTGTTTTGAGCATTGGAATAAACCCACACTTGCTAGAATCACTTCATGGAATTTATCACAAGTGATCGCAAGATGGTAATATCATATGGTCTTAAAACCTAGATATATGGTTTATTGTTTGTTAATTGGCTGTGCATTGATAATGGGTAAACGCATCAGTAACTTGATGTTATAAAATGCATTGTTGTGTATGATTTGATTAATGGATAATAGATGAATATAAGTCGAAGTTTATCTGTTCCTTTTATCCTGAGAGGGTAAAAGCGATATTAGGGCCCCTCGATGATTTGATTTGACTTATGTGTCGGGCCCGGTCAGGACTGAATTGATGTGTTCAGTTAAGTTCTATGTCAAATGAATCTCAGATCGAGAAACCCATTGCTGGACAATAAGTATGACCATGTTCCATGTGATTATCCGCACGATATCTAGAACAGAGGATTATACGATCCCTTATCTGAAGGACATGTTACTGATAAGATCAGAGTTTGACAGCGTCTTTGAGAGCTACGATTGCTAATCAGATTGTGTTTGCATTTATAGTTACTAGACTTATCCAAGTGGGAGACTGTTGGATTAGTGTCTAAGCCCGTAACTATATTTGGTAAGTACTTGACCCGGTTGTGCATGGTCCTTTAGGGTTGCCTTCACCACAACAACTTGACAGGGTGATTTATGAAGAGAGAAGAGATATTGTTATATTAATATATTATGAGAATAATATATTAAAGGAATAATAATATTATTTGATTAATATTAGTCATAAATTAATTAGGAATTAATTTGGTGACTAAAAGAGGTTAATTGAATAAAGGGGCTTAAACTGTCAATTGTGTGATAGTTAGTTTTTGGGCTATGGATCCTTGTGAATATAGGGTGGCCGAAATTTAGGAGTATGGGCTCCTTGAATTCGTCCAAGCCTTACTCTAGAAGGATCCTTGGATTGCTTAAGGCCTAAGTTATTCAATTAGGGTTAAGGATGTAACCCTAGTAGCTCATAGTATAAATAGACCCTATGGGTTGGAGAAATCGGCCACCTTGCTTCCTTGGGAACCCTAGAGCCGATTTCTACACCTCTCCTCTCTCTCCAAATCATCCTCTTGCTAGTTGGTGTTTGTAAGCCATTAGAGGAGTGACAATTGTGACTCTAAGCTCCAAGAACAAGAAGATTCAAGCAAGCAATCAAAAGGTATTCATCTAGATCTGATTTCATATGTTATGTTTCAATTGTACTCACTAGATCTAGCATTAAAAGTCTTGGATACATTGCATGTTCAATTAGAGAAACCTAGATCCAAGCATTAGGGTTTGCAAGTGCACATAGGAAAGTTCTTATGGCTCAAACCCATCAATTCCTTCTCCAGACCCGAAGGTCAATCGGGATTTGCTCGAGTATTATCTTGAGTTTGCTCAGCCACAATACTTGACCTGGAGCACTCAGAAAATCACAACAGTCAAGGTGTTGAAGCCCACTTCGGCAGGGAAATTCATCAACATTAAATTTAAAGTGACCCGAGGCTCTGATAGCTCGGTCCATATGATTTCCCTGGCTGACCTGCCGAACTTAAACCCTCACGACTGGATACTCCTTAATAATATTTTGCTGACCAATCCACAGGAGTATCAGCCAATCATCGATCACATCAAGCGAATGCTCGTTTGTTATATTCATGAGGTCGCAAAGATGGATCAGGAGATTGCTTCTGCCATTCACAAGAAGACCACTATGAAGCCGGTGGGGAAGGCAAGTGATATGAATGCAATGGTTAGGGGAAAGATTGATCCCAAATTTCACATTGTTATGTTCATGAGAAGCGAAGGTCAAAAATGCTTGTTCGCTCCGATTGACAAACACCTATTTTCCACTTCCTGTTTGGAGCACATTTTGGAGATCATACATAGGTGTAATCAGAACAGTGAAGCTGATAAGAAGTTGTTCACTGATATGCTTCGGTGGTATATTCAATTTCGACAAATGCTTCTTGCGATCATCCCTCGGCTGTTCAAGGTTGTAAAGAAGACCAAGGTCACTCATTCAAAGTAGTCTCTCGCCTCAATTGACGCAAAGGGGGAGATTGTTGGGTCTGGTGTTGCGTCTTTGGGCTCGTTCATTAGTCCATTTAGTTTACCCGGTTTGGGCCTGTCCAACCGTGGATAATCATTAGGGTTAGCATTTATATTGCATGTATTGCTTTAAGGCTATCGTTCTCATTAATTACTTTGCATTGTAACCCTAGCACACCTCTACAGTCGAAGTTCTTCATCGAGCTCTTCTAAGGTGTGAGTTATTAATCATTCGACACTATTTGATCCATTCTTGTGTTCTTTTATTACTTCATTCTTGTTTTTCTGTTTATAATCTATCGATCTATAACTCAATATTCTCATCAACCCAATATAGTTATCCCGTAGTTTTCTTTTTCATAAGAGAAAGGATAATTGTATTTTCTTTTTTGTGTTAGTAAAAAACATGTTTTTGGGGGGAGAGATACTATTTCAAAAATCAAACTGATTTTGTATGGAATTAGCATGATCCGACGATCAAATTCTTGGTGGGAGTCATCTGTTTTTTAAAAGATCTATCCACTTGAGTGCGTCCTGCAACAAGCACAAAGTAGTGCACATCAATAACATTATGAACAGTGAAATCAACATACATTTGAGTGATTAAGTTGGGAGTATTCATTGATCCTTTTTTACATATAAATAAGAAAGGTCACGGTTACTAAATAGAAACATACTTTTTTATATGTCCTATGGACTCATTGAGTCACTCCACTCAGTCAAACTTTGACCGATTTAACAGTCAACAAGCTGAAATGATGTCTATGTGGCCAGTTCCATAAAAATAAAAATAAGAAGTTAATATAGGCATAGGCATATGTGATATATTCTAGTCAAAATTATACCAAGTACTAAACTTAGATTAGCAACACAAACTTTTACAGTTATAAGATACTCTTGAGTGAAATTTAATGTAGGCATAGTCATATGTGATGTATTCTAGGTTTCTTTTATTTTTTTGCGCAATATTGAATATTAAAAAGATAATTATGTAGAGATCCAATATCCATATTTGTCATGAAGTTGGATGGGCTTGAGGTTGTAGATCTATCATCATACATGCTTCTTGTGGTTGAAGAAGAAATAAAGTGCCTTCTTGTTGGAGAACCACATGTTGATAAGCTTCAAGGTGATCCAAGAGGTTTTAATTGAGGTTATCTTGATTGGGATGCTAACAACATTCTTGGTGAAATGTGGGCCCTCGAGGTTGATAAGAGAAAACAAAGAGAAACCTAAGAGTAAATTTCTAATTTACCCCCAGTGATAGAAAAACAAAGCAAACTAATGAAAAGATTTCTCTATATAGCTCACCATATGTTAGAGGCTCATATGATACTTGACCGATTATTGTTCAAGCACTTGAAAGTGGCTCAGTTTCTTCATCTTTTAAAACAAATTACCTTTTATTATGCATGGTTGGTAACACCCGAAGATTCGGGCTAGTCATAATAAACGTTAAAGATGATTTTTTGGATAAAAGATTGTTTAGAATAAATAATCTTTACCAAAGTTAAAGTATATGCGACAATGATTCTGTACATATAGAGAACATTCAAATCTGACTTCATAAGAGGAAGTTATGATTTTTCTAATATTTCAGCATATCAATATACGGATCAGAAACCAAAATTGAAATTGGTCGATTGTTGGGAAAAACAATCTAAACTAGAGTTGAAGATCTCGTCAACAACTATCTGTCAATATAAAGATAGTCAAGAACGGATGTCATACGAGAGAGTTATGAATTTTTAACGGAATTTAACAGTCTAAGACTATTAAAAATATAACTTTTAAAAATAAAGTCAAAATTAGCCGACAAAGTCCAAATAAAAGTTGTAGCTCGTATGAAGAAGATATGAAATACTTAAGAAAACAAAAGTTCCCGCGCGCAGCCACGCGCAATGTAACACCTCAAATTTCAAACCAATTTTTTTTTTCATTTTAAGTTACCAAAATCAGGGTTTCACAAAACAAGTTTTCAAGTACATAATTATTCGAAACATTCATTTCCAATATATTAGAGTTCACATCCATCCCAGTAGAAAACATCCCAGCGAATGTGTACAATCAGATCTTCGCTTTCCCTCGGTCCTCAGAAGTACCTGCCACATATAATCAAAAACTGTAAGCACAAAGATTAGTGAGTTCCCCAAAATACCACATACATCATAACATAAAATAAATAACTATGGATTATCAGCAATCCTGGGGACTATCATCAGTCCCAATGAGCTAACAGCACACCCGATGGGTTATCAGCCACCTTGGAGACTATCAACAGTCTCAATCACATATAATCAACAATACATAATAAAAGTAGCAAAACCCAGCTGGTCATTATAGAAACAACTATACTACCACATAGGTGTGAATAAGTAAGGAGACACACCTCACCCGAGGTAATGAATCCCTTAGGTTGCTCCATATAAATTTCTTCTTCCAACTCCCCATTTAGAAAAGTAGTTTTCACATCCATTTGATGAACTTGCAGGTTTCTAATAGTTGTAATGGCAATAACTAATCTAGTTGATGTTATTCGCATTACCAGCGAATAAGCATCAAAGTAGTCAAGACCTTCCTTTTGTCTATAACCTTTGATTACAAGCCTTGCCTTGTATTTATCAATACTGCCATTAGGTTTCATTTTTCTCTTAATAATCGAACGGTAACCAAGTGGCTTGCTACCTGGAGGTAGATCCACTAGCTCCCATGTATGATTTTGTAAGATAGATTCTACCTCATTTTATGGCTTCTTTCCATTGAGGTCCCTCATAAGAAGTAACGGTCTCTTGGTAGTTATTAGGTTCACTTTCCACCACATAGGTGTAAAAATCGTCACCAAATGATTTTTCAACTGTAGCTCTTTTACTTCTTCTAGGTTCTATCTCTTCTTCCTCAGATTGAGCTTGTTTGTCCTTTAGAATGGCTTCTCTATTTAGCAAATGTGAGCTTTAAACGTCCTTGGTTAAACAAGGAAATATATCTTCAAAGAATGATGCATTCCTTTATTCCATTTTGGTATTCTTGTGTATTTCAGGATTCTAAGAATCATGCACAAGAAAATGATAAGCACTACTACTTTGTGCATACCCAATAAATACACAATCCACTATTTTAGGACCTAACTTTTGTACCTTAGGCGATGGTACAAAAACTTTTGCTAGGCAGCCCCACACTCATAAGTAGTTATACGATGGCTTTCTTCCCATCCAAAGTTCATATGGTGTTTCATCGTTTCCTTTGTGAGTGTGAGGTATCTTATTTAGAAGATAGTTAGCAAAAAAATAGCTTCCCCCCACATTGACTAGTTTCCACCAGAACTAATAATCATGGTGTTAACCATTTCTTTCAAGGTACAGTTCTTTCTTTCAACAATTCCATTGGATTGAGGTGAATAAGGTGAGGTGAATTCATGAATTCCATTTTTTGCACAGAATTCAACATAAGGAGAAACATATTCTCCACCCCTATCACTTCTAACTACTTTAATTCTCCTGTTAAGTTGATTCTCAACTTCATTTTTGTACAAGACAAACTTGCCTATTGCTTCATCTTTAGTCGTAAGTAAATATATGTAACAATATTTCGTGTTATCATCGATGAACGTAATGAAGTATTTGTTCTCACCATAAGTGGGAATTGACTTTAAATCACACACATCCGTGTGAATTAAATCAAGAGGTTTGGTGTTTCTTTCGATTTTTTGGAAAGATAATCTAGTTTGTTTGGCTTCAACATATGTGGGACATTTGTAATTTGAGTCAATATTAAGTTTTGGTATGTAGTCTAGTTTAGTTAACTGTTTAATAGAATTGTAATTTACATGTCCTAAGCGACCATGTAAAACATTTGAACACTCAAGCAAATAAGCGGAACTGAAACTTGCTTTATTCATTTTGTTTGTCACCATTGCATTCAATTTGAATATTCCATTCAAGGAATATCCTTTCCCCACAAACATACCATTCTTGGACAAAACAAACTTGTCCGAATCAAACACAAATGTTTAAACCAAACTGATTCAACAAACCACCCGACACTAGATTCTTCCGAAGTTTAAGAACATACAAAACATCCCTAACTTTCACATCTTTTGCTGAAGTCATTTTTAGAACGACGTCACCAACACTTTTGATATTCGCGGTAGCTGCATTTCCCATGTAGAGCTTTTTACGATCTTGAACTTCCTTGTAGGTGTTGAAAACACTCTTATCATGAAACACATAACGATTATCCCCCGTGTCAATCCACCACTCCTTTGAATTTGGATTCATGAGATTCAATTCAGAGACCATAGTTGTGAGATTAGTTATCATGGCCACCAAATCCATGATATCATTCACCATGTTTGCTTGATGGTTTTCCCGCTTAGGTTGCTGGAACTCCGAAGCCTTGTGACGCGTTTGGCCATAATTGTAGCACTTGAACTTCTTCCTGAAAGTTCCTACCTTGGGGCCTAAGCTTTTTCCATTTGCTTTCCCTTTGTGAGGTCCCTTGCATTTGCTCTTGGAAGTTTGACCAGCTTCCACCATATGAACCTTAGAAGATTCAACTTCACTGCCTTTCTTTGTCTTCTTCAATGCGAAGACGCACCACCAATTCCTCCGCCAATATCTCTTTTCACTTATGCTTAAGGTAGTTTTTGAAGTCCACCCAACTGGGAGGAAGCTTTTCAACCATTGATTCAACTTGGAAAGACTTATTAAGGTCCATCCCTTCTGCATTGTTATCATGTATAATGACCTGAAGGTCTTGGACTTGACTCATATCAGATTTCAAGTCAACTATTTTGTATTCCAAGAACTTATCAACAACATGCTTCTTGGTACCAGCATCTTTTGTCTTATACTTCCTTTCCAAAGACTCCCATAGTTCCTTAGCAGTTTCAACTTTACAATAGACATTATAAAGTGCATTGTTAGCCGATTCAACACATTGTTGCGACAAAGAAATTCAGAATGCTTCCAAGCATCCACTACATTCATAGATTGAACATCAGCCTGTCCCTTACCAATTACAGGAACAATTTTTGTTAGGAAACGAGCCAAGTTCAAGGTGGTCAAGTAGTGTAACATCCTCTACTATCACCTTTAGAAGTTCAGACCAGAAAATTTTTCAGGACGCTCAGCATGATTACCCATGATGTTTAGAATAGGTGCATTTGGGTAGACAACAAGGGTACCAGCAGCATCAAGGGTTCTAGTAGCAACACGAGTTCCAGTCATTCTGAAAGAATCGCAATCACAGGTAAATTGATTACAGGAAAAATCGACACACAATCGATTTAGAAAAAAAAAACAGGAAAACGAAAGATTTAGAACAAAGAAAAACTGTTTAAGACTATTAGTTAAGGACTTCGTCTTCTTCTTTGAATATTCCTGTAAGAAAAGGTTAGTAAACGTAGTGGACTCGATTCCCTTAAACAGATTCGCCGTCTGTTCCCAGGGTACAACAACATTAACAGTGTGTACTTCCGGATATATCCACTAGCCTGAAAGAATCGCCGGAAGTAGGTGTATAGAGAAGGAGGAGGAAGAAGAGTATTTTCATTCGCGTGTTGAATGAGACAGTGGAGGTCTCCTTTAATATTTGAGCATGTAACAACAATAAATCAATTTGCCATTTAAGGAATTGATTGAGGTATTAAATGCCAATAAATGTCATTAAATACATAATTAACGCATCAGTTACAAAATTCAAAATTAGGGACCAAAACTGTCAAGTTTAGCAAAAACGACGGTTGCGCGAGCCCGTAGTTTTGGAGCTGCATTCGTGTCTGTAGGTCACGCCTATGTGCATGTTTGGTGATTTTGGTCTACGAAATCCAAGATTTGCACCCCCCCTGCGCGCGGGTAGGACTTGAAGTAAAACCGTAGACACAAGCTTGTAAGCCTTTCATGAATTCAAGCTTACAAACATAGTTGAGTTTGGTCTTTCTACCAATGTTAGACTCATTCCCACATTCATCTCTTTTGCTAACTTTATTCTCAAATACTAGTCTTTGAGTATCGATATCTCATTCACATATACTCCATTTTGGACATATAATATATCGTTTCGAAGTTCTCACAGAGGAGAACACAAACCCACTTAGAGTTAACTATATATGCAACATATGTATTTATTTATATATGTAGAAGGTTAGTGAAAAAATAAATATGTATACTAAGTTTTTCCAACATTTTGGTACGTTTTTTAGGGAAGTAATGAACACACCAAACTTGCCTGACTAAGAAATTAATTGTTATGAATTATGCAACAATGGTTGTTGGATTTTGAGATTAACCCTAATCTCTTCGTCTAATCATTGATTAGTTTTTTATCTTTTCTTTTCTGGTGATGTCCGGTAGCGGAGGTTGGTGGCAGTCCAATCATGGATGGTAGGTGTCGAGTAAAGAAAAGAGGGAGGTGGGTGGGTGGGGTGGGGGTGGGGGTAGTGTTGTTATTTATTTCTATTTTTTATTATTAAAAAAATAATATATCATCAAGAATGGTCCCTAAGGTATGGAAAAGACCATTTTACCCTCACATCAATTAGACTTAAGAACAAAGAACTGACGGAAGGACCAAACATTAAAAGTTTTGAAACCACATGGACCGTCTGAGAGGTTTTTTTGAACTTATAGACTGTATGTCAGATTTTTAGAAAGCACATGGACCACTTATGAAGTTTTCACTTTTCTAAATTGAAGTTTTCACTTTATATTTTTATATTTTTTAAATTGAAAATTTTTACTTTTATATTTTTAAAATATTTTGTGAAATGATAATTTTTTACATTTATATTATTTAGAGTGGTTGTTTTCACCTTTTTAAAATGATACTTTTACCTTTATATTTTTTTAGAGTGACTCTTTTCACCCTTATATTTTTAAAAACTCTTTGTAAAATGATATTTTGTACCCTTTACTTTTTAAAATATCACTACCACCACTTACAATTTGAGCTTTGTAAAATTTTATTTGTATCAGCATAGTACATATAATATGAGCTTCCTTAATAACTTTTAGTTTGTTAACTTCAAAAGCTGTTTCTTTTACGTACTCATTTTAGTGTATATGTTGGTATAAATTCATGTTGGTCATTGTTTTGGCGTAAATTTACCACTATAATTCGTTATTTTTTATTTTTATTTTTTAAAACTTGCTTTTTTATGTATAACATCTGGTTTTGAGGTATATTCTTTTCTTAATTTAAATTTGATTTTGGTAAGTCCCAACGGCGTGGGAAGGATGGCCATGACGTGGCGGTGCATTTTCCAGTCGCATGTCTTTTTGACTTGCCACGACATGGCCGCCGCTGCCATCGTAAACCCTAATTTATGGGTTTGGCACCCTATTTAAAGGAATGAGGTTGCTAGGGTTTGCTCACCCTCAGCCTCCACCATCATCTTTAACTCGGAAGAAACCCTAATTTATTTTCCTCCATTATTGAAGCCATCTTGAGTGCTTTTGAGTGATCTTGAAGGAAGAAGCAAGGAGTAAGAAAATGATCAATAAGAAAGCCCATATCTCCATTCCTAGCTCGATTTTGGACCCTTGTAAGTTATCATGGTTCCACCTATTTTATTACTAAGTGCTAGATCTAGTATTTTGTCCCATTTTCTTCTTGATATAGTTAGAAGCAATGGTGAGATTTCATAAAGGTTGCAACTTTATAAATCTCTAGATGTTTTGGAGTAGTTTATTGTTTAGATATGAAGTTTGGTGGGTTGTTTGTACCATTCATAAGATTTTGGTCATAAAACCCCTTTCTAACCGAAGTTGAGTCCAAGACTTGCATTGGACATACAAGTCTAAAAAGCATCAATCTTTAGGATGGTTTTAGTGTTGTAAGCTCTTCTGGAGAAAATGGGCTTGAGATTTAAGGGATTAGGTTCTTCTTGATTAACCACATGTCATAGTTGTGCTTTATGGACCTAAGACTTGAGATCTAAACCTTTTGTTGGATCTCAAGAGATAAAGTTGGAAACTTTATCCATTTAGACAACTTTGACCATTGACTTTGACTTTTTACTTAACTTGACTTTTGGAAAACCCTTTAGCTTTGCGAGGTAGACTAAGGGTTTACCTTGTATGCCTATGTAGGTGTGGTGTAACATTTGATTCGTTAGCAGTGACAGAAGCAGTAGTTGATTATCGTATGAGAGGTGAGTCTCTTCACTGTACGTGTGGGTCGAAGACACTAATTCCGGCCCACTGGATTATATTTTTTGATGCTGGTTGTCTGTATGATACTTGCATGTTTTGTATGTTGGACGAGGGCCCGTTATGTGAGTTAGGGTGAGGCTCGTTATACTCATTGTGCGGGGCCCATTATGCGAGTTAGGGCGAGGCCCATTATAATAATTGGGCAGGGACCATTATACGAGTTAGGGTGAGGCCCGTTATACTCATCAGGCGGGGCCCGTTTCTTGTATGATATGTGGTATTTTGGGGAACTTAGTAGGCTTTGTGCTTACAGTTCAAGTTTATGTTTCAGGTACTTCCAGTTTGAAGGTTTTTTTTATATTTTGGGACTTGTACTATGATAACTATTTTCATATTGGCATACGTATGAAGGTTTGACATGAATGAAAGATGGTTTTGGTTTATTTAAAAATGAAAATTTTTACTTATGATTTTTGGGATGTTATAAGTTGGTATCAGAGCCTTGGTTTGAGTGATTCGAACACACTCTCGGGTGTGTCTGAACTCAAACTGAGGATTTAGTAAGTTTTTCATATAGAAATGAATTTCTAAAAGGATTACTACTATAAAGAAGGGGCGTGATGCATGAAATCGGCCAAGCTCAAGTGAGTGTTTCCAAAATACCCGTACATGTTTATTAAGTCACTATGTGAATATGAGAATAGCATGCTAGATTAGGGCTAATGATCTGCTCAGAATTGTGTGATCAAAGAGATGCCTTTGTATGCTTACTGTATGAGCCTATAGAGTTTCATGCTAGTATGGATTATTGATGGTTTGTTAGGATGGCCTGTTAGGCAGTGCTCTGGTTAGAACTCGGCTCGAATGTTGCTTGCTTTGTGATTTTAGGAACCACTGGTAGTGCTAGCTCATTATCAAGCGAATATGCTAGGGGTACATGTTCCATAAATTAGACAATTTTAGAAGGTTAGGTTTAACTCTATTGCGCGTCTCTTTTTTAAGTCCAACCGTTGTAGGGTGAGACCTTGCAGTCGAAGAATTATCTAGTGTCTGTTGCATGTAATTATATTCGTAAGGTAGTTAGCCGGTGTTAGAGTTGTAGCTAATAGAGGAGAGTCGGGGGAAGGGAATCCTAGGAGAACCTAGGAAGCATGTTAGCATTAGAAGATGCGTTGTTTAGGGAGTCACATAGGGGAATCAGGCGACTCTTAAGGAACGTACGGATAAGTGTGGAAGGTGGTATTGGGCCCGTACTACTGGAAACACAGGATCCGTACTCGAGTCAAGGGAGTCATGAGGAAAATAAGGGACCTGCATGGTGTAAGATTCTTTGAGTTTTTTCTGATGGTTTGAAAGGTCTATTTTTAGATTGGTGGTCGCACGACGTGGTTCAAGTCCTAGTGAGGGATCGGGTTCAAGTTGTGGAGTCAAACCCTTGGATGATCTGATGCGGGTTTTCATTTCGTCTAAGATTACCCGCGACATTTTGGAGCAGACTCATGTGATCTTTGGTACAATCAAGGAGGGTATCATGGAGATTTTGGATGAGCGTTTGGGCGTATTTCGCACTGAGGTAGTAGCTATGGTGGATGCATGCTCTCTGACGTTCCGAGAGTTTCGTGCCTGTGGGGCTCCTGAGTTCTTTGGAATGAAGGACCACATTGCTAGCCGACGGTAGTTGGCGGACATCGGGAACACCTTATGAACTAGCTTTTACCCTGAGGGGTCGAAGGTCAGATTTGCATCCTATCTTCTGAAGGACAGAGCTTGCAATTAATGAGAGGAAGTGGACTATGATTTCGGAGGCGAGGCAATTGAGACGATGTCTTGGGATGAATTTGTTATGAGATTCAGGGCTGATTTTGAGCCCATGATTGAGGTTCAGCAGATGGTGAGGGAATTTCAGAACCTTCGCCAGACTACCAAGATCGTGGCGGAGATCACCGCTATATTCCATGAGAGGGCTTAGTTGGTTCCACAGTATGTGGCGGACGAGGAGATGAATAAGGTCCGGTACCATGATATGTTGAAGAATGAGGCCCTTTATACTCATTGGGCGGCCCCCCTAATGCGAGTTAGGGCGAGGCCTGTTATACTCATTGTGCGGCACCCGTTATGCAAGTTAGGGCAAGGCCCGTTATACTCATTTGGCGGGGCCCGTTGCTTGTATGGTATGTGGTATTTTGGGGAACTCACTAAGCTTTGTGCTTACGGTTTAAGTTTATGTTTAAGGTACTTCCAGTTCGAAGGGGAAGAGCTTGACCTGATCGTTGTGCATCCACCCGTGTCCATTTTATTTATTTATTTTTATTTTTTTATGATTTTGAGACTTGTACTCTGATAACTATTTTCCAATTGACATACTTATGATGGATTGACATAAAGATGGTTTGGGTGGATTTAAAAATGAAATTTTTACTTATGATTTTTGGGATGTTACATTATGTACATATCCGTATAAATTTGAGTTTGTTTATGTTTCGACCTCAAATTTTTTACGTTCTCGTCTTTATTTTTATGTATGCTTCTTATGTCTGAGTCGGGTCATATATAATACCATTTTGATTATTTGAACTTTCGTTCGTTACCTTAAAAAAAATTACTTACTTGTTTTTATGTATGTGTTAGTAAAAATTCGAGTTTCTTTATCTTTCGACATAATTTTTGTGTATGTTTCTGTGCTTATTTTTATATATGTTTCTACATATGAGTTCAGTCACACGTCTTGGGAGAGTATCTACACGTCTTGGGCTGACGTGGCTGGGCTCCCCACGCGTGAACACCGCCCCCAACTCCGGTAGGGTGCGTGTGACGTGGCTCCGGAGACGGGACGATATGACGAATGTGATTGTTTCTTTTGTAACGGCTGGAATTGAGGGTGGGGGGGGGGGGGCAACGGCTCTTTTGACCGTTTAAGAAATAAAAAAAATTATTTTATAAAATTTAAACACAATCAACTTTACGTATAAATTACACACTATTCCATTTACATTTTACACTTCAAAAAAAATACTCTCTACATTTTAATTACCTTCTACAAAAAAACACTCATCTCTCTCATATTTTTTTTCTCTCTACATGGATTCAAATCAAAACACCCCAAACACTCCAAATACAAATGTTAGCTACATGCAATTGTTAGCCTCCCCAATCCAACAACAACCTCTATTCACCACTTCATACCCCCCAAACTTCTTCCAACAACAACCACAACAATTCAATCAACCCCAATTCCAAACCTTTCAACAACAACCTTCTCAACAATTTCAACAACAATCTTTTATACCTCAACAATTTCAACCATCTCAAGTTTCATTATCTCAATCTCAACCCGTGAACCTCGACAATGACGACGACGACGACGAACGGGTCCAAGAAACACAACAACCAACTCACCGAAGGCAAAAAAAAACAAAAGATCAAAAAAAAAAGAACTACCGCATGGAACGAAGACGAGGAGGAAGCTTTAGCGAAATCTTGGATTTTCATATCGCAAGACAGGATGTCGGCAACTCGCAAATGGGTCAAAGTTTTTGGTGTCGTATTTTAGACCACTTCCACGCATTATTAGGAAAGAAAACGGAGCGGACGTACGACTTGATCAACGCAAAATGGCGTGATTTACGAGCGGCTTGCACCAAAATCAATGTCATATTTGACAAGCTTAAAAATATGCATAGAAGTTGTAGCAACGATCTCAATCTTTTTGCAACCGCGGCCTACAAATACAAAATTACCACCAATGGTAAACCATTCGGCCACCAAAAAGCGTGGAAAGTTTGTTGTAACGGTCCAAAATAGGTTCTATATCCGGAAACGACGCATTCAGGATCTACCACCGGTTCCAACAAGAGGGCAAGAACGTCCGAGTCGGACATCGGTGTTAACCTCGACCTCATTGATGAGTTCGACGCCACCGAGGGGGAGGGTCCACCGGACGTTCAACTTCGTCGACCACCAGGAAGGGACAAAGCGAGAAAGGGGGCGTCTTCTAGCGGAAAATCAACCAACGAGGGCGTACTAGTGGAGAAAATCGACAAAACTCTAATGTTTTTAGAAAAAATTTTGAGTCCACAGAGGAACAACGTCGGCGACAATTGGCACTCACCGATCTTCAAATTATAAACACGGTGCCACAACAAAATCTCGACCCGGAAAATTTAAGGGCGTTTATGAAAATTCAACGAGAAGTTCTCGACAAATATGGAATCTATATTCTATGTTTTTTTTTTTTTTATGTTTTTTAGTAATTTAGGTTTAATTTTCTATGTTATTTTTATGTTTTTTTTTAGTATTTTAATTTTCATTTTCTATATGTTTTTATGTTTTTTTAGTAATTTGGGTTTAATTTTCTATTTTTAGGTTTAATTTTCTATGTTTTTTAATTAATGTAATTTGGTTTCAATTAATATAAAATATTTTATTATGCTTTAAATTATGTTTTTATTTAAATTAATCATAAAAAAAATAAAAAATAAAAAAAAAAGATAATTGTGGAGTGGTGATAATTTCCTATGTGTAGTGAGTTGGTGGTGAAATTGATGTGGCGCAGAGGTGGCACCACTTTTTTGGTGGGTTGGTGGTGACCACTCCGCACTGCGTTACATCATATGGTGGGTTGGTGGTGACCACTCCGCACAGCGTTGCATCATATGACATATCTAGGATAACACAGGACATTAAGTTCATAGTAATTATTAACTTTAAAAAAATGCTACATATTCCTAATGGCTAGTATGAATGCTATAAAATCAGATAATCTTGAGAATTCATCATAAACTCATCGCATTGCTGCTTGAACGTTCATCTTTAACTCCTTGCCTTGTTGTGTATTCCTGCTTGAACTTGAAGAGTAATGGCGAGTTGGGAAGGCGGAGCCCCAACAATTGGCATCGATTTGGGCACAACATACTAATGTGTGGCTGCATGGAAACATGATGGAATAAAGATCATACCCAACGACCAAGGAAATCGGAAAACACCATCTTGTGTTGCTTTCACTGATTCTCAACGTCTTGTTGGCGATGGTGCCAAGAATCAAATTGCAAGCAACTTTTAGTAAGTTTTAACTTTCTATATACTATTTAATATTACTTTTATCGCATATCTGATATGTTTATATTATTGACTTTTAGAGGCAAAGAGATTGCTTTCACTGCCAATACTGTTTTCAGTAAGTTTTAACTTTCTATATACTATTTAATATTACTTTTATCGCATATCTGATATGTTTATATTATTGACTTTTAGAGGCAAAGAGATTGATTGGCAAGAGGTTCAGCGAAGTCATGGTGCAGGAAGACATAAATCTATTATCATTTAGGGTCATAAAAGGGTCTGATGAGATTCCAAAAGTTATTGTAACTTACAAGGGTCATGAACAACAATTTTCTACCGAGGAAATTTCATCAATGTTTCTAACGAAGATGAAAGAGATTGCAGAGGCATATATTGGTGGCACTGTGAAAAATGCTATCATCAGCTTATTTTAATGATTGTCAGCGTCAAGCAACCAAGGATGTTGCAACTATTGCTGGCCTAAATGTGGTTCGCATGATCAATGAACCAACAGCAGCTGCAATTCCATATGGTGTAGACAACAGGTTCAGTGGAAAAAAAAGTGCTTATATTTGATCTAGGAGGTGGCACTTTTGATGTCTCTCTTCTCACCATTGATGGAGTCGGTAAGTTTGATGTGAAAGCTGTAGCTAGTGACACTCATTTGGGAGGTGAGGATTTTGATAATCGTATGGTGAATTATTGTGTTGACGATTTTAAGAAGAAATGGAACAAGGATTTGAAGGAAAATGGAAGAGCTTTAGGAAGGTTGAAAGTTGCTTGTGAGAAAGCAAAGAGAATTCTTTCATATGATACTAGGGGTGTTGATCGGGTAATTTTTTCGGGTTTCGGGTAAATCGGGTCGGGTAATTCGGGTAATTCATGTTTAAAAAAATACCCGTTACCCGACCCAAATTAAATTCGGGTGATTCGGGTTTGGGTAATTCGGGTAACGGGTCGGGTTTGGGTAATTCGGGTATTACCCGAAATATATAATTTTTTTTTTGAATTGCACCTGAAAATAATTTTAATTAAATAAATACGTCGTGCTTTATTAGTCTTGTTTATATAAACAAACGAGGCATAAACGAAGTTACTCAAGCTTTGAACATTGAGATTTTTTACTCAATAATACTTGAGATATCAAGCAATTTTTTTAACAACTTAATCTAATCTAATAAGATGTTAAAAAAACAAATACTTAAAGATCTTAATTTAAAAGTTTAAAATGTTTAAGATAATTGTAGCCATAAGTTTTACTATGTACTTAAGTTTCGTCAAGATAATGAGTTTGTTAGTTGCAATAAAAACTATAATATAGAAAATAGTTAAGTTTTAAAGAACATGGTTATATATAAACAATTGCTTTTAATATTGTTCGTGTCATATTGTCATAATAAAAAAGATTCATGTTTTACAATAATGATAGTTAGTTTAAGCGTGATCAAATACCTGCTACAGAGTACAAGCTTTACGAAAAAAAAAAGTTTTTAAAATAATTTGGGTAATTCGGGTATACCCGAAACCCAATAAACGTACCATTTACCCTACCCAAAAAAAAATCGGATTACCCTATTACCCGAAAAATTTTACCCGATACCCGATTAACCCGACCCGATTTACCCGATACCCGAAAAAATCGGGTGGGTAATTCGGGTATCGGGTGTTTTCGACAGGGCTATATGATACACATGTTTCAATCGAACTAGAAGTGTTACTCGAGGGTATTGACTTTTCTATGAAAATTACTTGTTGGGATCATTTACCAATTCAGGAATTCCCCCGGCTCCTAAAATAGTCTCAGTTGTTGAGCATTGCTTTGAAAAAGATGCTGATGGCATTCTCACAGTTACGGCTAAAATAGTATCCACTGGTAAGACTGAAAAACTTTCTCTTACCAATCTCAGTGAAAGGTTATCAAGTCAAAAGATTGAGAAAATGTTAAAAGATGCTGAGAATTTCAAGCTTGAGGACCAAGAGTTCAAGAAGAAAGCTGAAGCATACAATGCAGCGAAGGATTAGATATATGACTTGAAGAATAAGACGAAAAGAAATGATATCCCGCCAAAGGACTTGAAGAATGTGCAGAATGCAATAGATGATACGGTGGAGTGGCTCTCAACTGGGAAAGTTGTAACTGTTGAGGAGACTGAACGCAAGAAGGAGTTCCTGGAGTTCATATCCAGGCTTGCGTTTTCTAATTAATTCCATATAAGTCTTGGATGTACTAAATTTCGGGATCAGATGTATGCATGTGATGTACTGCTGCATGTTATAAATATAATGCTTCGGTTACTTTGTGGTTGATTCTTTTATGACACAATAGTGGTTTTCATCTAGGAGCAGTTTGTGGGTTCTATTATTTCAAGGGTACGTTCCTTAGTAACAAAAAATTGAAAGCCGATCCAATTCATAGATAAAATTTTTATTTGCTTAAATCACATTTTAAATTAAACAACAACGTCTTAAACAATTGACTCATGAATATAACATTTTACCTTCTTGAAATGCAAATTCTTAATAATATTCAAAGAAACGGTTATTATATCGAGAATTATAGCCACCTCATATAATTTATTCAAATCTAATTGTAAATCTTCTAAAGTAATAAAAGTCCCAACCCTGGAGGTTTTTAAATCCAAAAGTTACATCTGAGGATTTCATGGGCCGCAGTTGAAAGCACAAATACAAGCATAATGGCTGAAAAAGCTAGCCTGTTGACAAAATCCATGCCCGTTGTGTTTCTGAAAACATTCCTTGCCACACTCTTCAAGATTACAATTATTTGGATTCAACACTTGTGTGCATCTTTTCTGGCCATTGACCATGGAAACTCCAACTGCAAAAATGAGAAAGAATAAACACAATTAATATAATATAGTCAAACCATAAAATAATTGGTATCTTTAATTGATAATAGAATAACACTACATGTGTATGCTAGTTTTTCCATCTTTATATATAATAAAGATATGTTTGGTTATGTTTTTCGGACATGCATGTTATGTGATTATTTGAGCCAAAATTGGTACAAAAACATGTATTTCATAAACTCAAAATAAGCTTTCAAAAGAAAATCGAGATAATGAAGTAGCCACAAACCTGTGATAACAACAATGAGAAGAAACAAACAAAAGTATGTCGACTTAGACATTATTGTTATAACCAATTAAAGAGATCGAATCAATCAACGTCAGATTTCTGAATGTTTTGCTTAATGGTTTCACCACCTTAGTTTAAATAGACGAAGAATTCTTCTTCTTTTCTTTTTTAAATCTCAAAACAAGGAAAACACCCTAATTAATGCTATAATTACTTCGAAATATATAACAATCTTTTAAATGTCTTATATTACGCTCATAATCACTCCTCAATCTAAATTTAACAATTCGAATTATAATTATAATGAAATAATAAACTTGTTTGAGGTTTCTTTATGTTTAATTCACTTCATATATGAAACCGTAAAATATTTATTATAATGGGAATGGAAACTTTCAATTTATGAGTTTAGTCCAAAATAAAAGAATATTGATTATTCGCTTTTTGGGACCAATGTTATCTTAGACCATCCGGTATGCTGACAACATAGATGCTCGTTATTTACGTGGCCAAAAACCACGATCACAAACACCAGCCCAGGTGTTCGTGGTGGTTCGTGGTCGTGGTGATCTGTCAACGATCGACAACGCCCAGTCAACGCAATTTATTCCCTTGACCACTTTGACTAGCTGTTGAATGATAACTTTTTGAAAAAGTATATATATATATATATATATATATATATATATATATATATATATTATTTTAAAACAAACATTTACCTATATAAATACTCCAATACACAACCTAATTTTTTTACACCATTCTTTTCTTTCTCTATTTACATGTACAACTTTGTTTACAATCCAAATATCATGGATCCTAATCAAAATGTCCCACCAAACTATCGAAATCGTAAGCCCGATAATGTTTTTACGTTAGATACAACTCTCCGCCAATACTAGAACATGGAATCACCTCAATGTGGTTTTATGAATTTGCTCCAAAGTGGTTCCTTATCCAACAAACTCATCTTTTTCAACAACAATATCAAGTGCTCCTGCCCTATCAACAACAATTTCAATCTAGTTTCTTATACCAACAACCTTTTCAACCACAACCTTCAAAACCCCTAAGGCTGGTGGAAGCGGTGTCACATTTGCCACAGTCCACGTAGACGTCACGTCAGTTTTGTCACACTTTAGCTAGCCAAAATTTCTCATTTACATTGCTTGCCATGCTATTTTTTTCTATAATTATCTAATATAGAAAATAAACATTTCAAACATATTGTTTTGTTAAAATCTTAAATTTCATTAAACTTAAAAAAAATTACAACACAAAAAAAGCATAGAATTTCAAATTACAAACCTCAAAATTTAAATAACGAAACCATGAAAATAAAATAAAGAAACCTATCTGTTATATTTTTCACGACCTCCTCTTTAGTTTTTATTGCCATTTCTTTTTCACGTTCGGTGAGAGCGCTAGTGTCTCTCGTTAAGATCGCCATAGCATAGTTTTTTTCCTTTCTCTTGTGCGACAGCTAAATATTGTTCCAAAGACGACTTCAAGTTGTCAATTTTGGTTGTTAGTTGGTCGATGTCACCCAAAACATTTCCCGAACACTGCCGCCGCTTTTCCCTTTCGCTTGGCTCGGTCTCTTCCCATGGGACGAGTGGCTCTTGGAGCCTCAAAAGGCTCCTCCTCATTGAGATCTATCCCGACATGAACATCGGACGATTGACAATGCGTCATTTCGGATGTTTTGGTTATTTTAGAAGAACCACCCGTAAAGGTTTCAGAAGCGTTGACCTCTTGCGATTTTTTTACAATTTCAAAATATTCAAAATATGCAAAAATTTGAAATTGCCCCCTTTGTGATTCCGGTACACTTCAAGAGCTTTTTGCAAAATAGTTTCGTCGTTTGCACCACTTTGCCATTGTTGTTTGACGCTCGAAAACAGCCCAGTAAACTTCGTCACCACTTTGTTGACATTTTTCCACTTCGAATAAATTTGTTCCTTTTTCCGGTACTCTCCAAGATTAATCTCCGTGAGAAAACGCCATGTAATTTTACGAAAAAAATTGGACAATCTTGGTTGTTTATGACCACCGGATCTTCAGAAACATCCACCTACGCACGAGCTAACACATTTTCTTCGCCCGGTGTCCATTTCTTTGAGGTCGTCCTTCCACTTTTTTTAGGTTGTGGTTGATTCTCTTCCGGCTCCAACTCCATTTCGGGGATGACTTCGGGTTCCCCTTGAGTTTGGAATGGGGTTTAAAAATTCATTAGGGAGTCGAGAAGATCATAAAATAGATTGAAGTCATTTTCCATTTGGGATGAGACGTTCATTTGTGGTTGGTTTTGAAATTGGAGATGTCTTTGAAATTGTTGTTGGTTTTGAAATTGAGGTTGGTTTTGGTATTGTGCTTGATTTTGGTATTGAGGTTGGTTTTGGGTTTGAAATGGGTAGTAAACACCACCAAAGTGTAAATTTGGTGGAGAATAAATTGGCTGATCGCTATGATTTTGAACGAAATTTGGTGAAGAATGTGAAATGTTTGGGTTTTGGGTGTTTCTTTTGGTATTTTTTTGAGCTTTTGGGTTGGAGGGGGAAGCCATTCTGTTACACTCTGTTTCGAGTCGTTCCATAGTTTGGGGCCACGACCCGAAGATCATTTATAATAAGGCTCTAGGCCTTGGGGGAGGAGAGGTTTAGAACCATTTGAATGTGGGTAATGTAGATTATGTGATCCAAGAGTTTCGTTTGGGATTTGGAGCCCAATGGTATAATTGGAAAAGTGGTGCTTCAAACTTCTTTTATGAATTAAGGATTTTAGTTTGATATGTTTTAAGTTAAAAGTAATTAGATAGAGTTGTAGAGCTCCTAAATACCTTTCCGTGGATATAACGATTGTCGAAATTGGAGTTTGAAACGAAGAAGGTATGACCATTTGAAGTTAGGACGGTTTTGGGTTAAGTCGTGTATGCTAGGCATACTGGGAAGTACGATGGGCATACTAGGGTATCCCTGAGTACGCTGGGCATACCAATAGTACGTTGGGTGTACACGATCAATGCCTAAACCCAATTTTCATGGTTTGAGTCCTATTTAAGCTCCTTAACTTCCCCAAACCCATTCCATTCTTAACCTCTACCTCTCCAACACCCTCCCTTGAAACCCTAACCCTAGTTTGAGCCTTATGAGAAAAAATAAGGTGTTTTTAAGTGTTTTGGAGTGTTCTTGGTGCATCTGGAAGAAGAAGGATCTCGTTGGAGAAGTGTTGGTTGCATTGGAGCTTGTAGGTCCAGACTTTGTTCACCTTCATCTTTCTTCTAGAGGTATACAACTTGAATCTTGATGATGCATTTAGTAGATCTTTCTAGTTTTGGGTGTTATAAGCTTTTGGTCACTTTAGTGCATAAAGTTTAGATCTTGAAAGTTTGTGACCTTGTTATGGATAAAGTTGGAAACTTTATCAATCTAAACATCATATTCACTCATATCCGAAGGTTGAAGACTTGGAATTAATGGATTAAGTTGAAAAAGATGCACTTTTGGTCCCTTGGAGACTTAATAACTAGATCTTGGTTGTTTGGACCATTCTAATGGATAAAGGTTGAAACTTTATCCATTATGGAGTTATTAGGAACCATAAAAATGTGATCTTGGACCTCCTATCCTTTCCATGCAAGAGTTAAGATGCCTTAATGGATAAATAAGTTAGGGTTTTAGCTTTTGGACCTTTTCTAACCATGGAACGTCATAAATGTGGAAAATTAATGACTTAAGTCGATGTTTTGAGATTAGATCTGAGTTTGATGTTTTGGTCTTAAGCATTAAGTCATAAAATAAGAAATGGTCACCAAGAGGGTGCGTTGGGCGTACATATGCGTACGCTCAGTGTAATGCTTGTCCTCTCAATTTCATGTTGTAGCGAGTTGTACTTTAAGCATCAACGAGCAATACATGGGGCGTACGAGTCTGGTACGCACGGCATACTCACAAGGATCTCTTTTTGGCCCTTTTAGGCATTGGGTCTTTTGGAAGTTGAGCCATGAGTTGTTGGGTCAAATATGGGAAGGGTAAAATGGTTTTTTACTCATTGTAATGATAGAGAATGAATTGGACCTTGCATTATGGGGAATTATCTTAATTATTGACTAGGGATAATTGGGTTGTGTTCAGTGTGAGGAACCCAGTAGCAACAGCGCGTGTGGTTCGGTTATCTCGGTTTGAGGTGAGTCTCATCCCAGTGTTTGGTGGGTCGAAGGCACCAATGTCGGCCCATGGATTATTGTTATTTGTATGCTAGTTGTCTGTATAACTCTTGAATGAGTTGTATGTTTTGTATGTATGCCATGCGGGGCTTGATGAGTGTATTGGGTGGGGCCCATCGCATGTTACTGATGAATCCGTACCGGGTGAGGCCCGATGGAGGTCGGGAGGGGCCTGATGAATACCGGGCGAGGCCCAATACCGGGTGGGGCCCCGTTAGATGTATGTATGTATGTATGTATGTATGTGTGAGTACGATAATTAATGCGCAAGGACAAGGTTTGAAAACTCAAACCTTGATTTAATCTTTAAGATCAACGTCTGCTATTAATATAAAGTTCCAGTCGAATCAGGTAAATGAGTTAGGAATTGAAGATAAATAATCAACAAAGTATTCAAGTAATAAATGAAGTAAACTTGAGTATAATCAATGCAAAGGAACTTAAAGAACAATAAGAATGTAATGAAAGGACTTTGACTTAAAGGAAAGTGAAAGTGATGTGAAGGAGGAACATAGTACGAACTGGAAAACATTCTAAAGACCGGACAATAATCAGTGTTTGACAAACTGATATTTAAAAGATACACATAAATAAGTCCTATGAATTGTTACATCAAAGATAAGACAAGATGTATTAAATGCATGAACATACTTTTGATCTCGGAACGTCTTGATCTCGGACTTGATCACAATCTCGGAACTTCACCATATCTCGGATTCAGCTGACATCGGAACTTGATTGCTTGGGATTGCTAGAGGTTCACTTTTCATGATTCAACAATTCCCCCCCCCCCCTAAGTGAACTTAGCAATCATGTCAGCTTAGTTGGCTTCTTCGGTAATGAACAGGTAGGCTCTGTAGAGTCAGTTTCGGACTTCCAGGTACTAATGGAGAGGGTTGATGAATTTTTTCTTCACGTGCTCCGGAGCATCAGACTTTGTTGCATTGGCAATGAATTTTTGGAGGATCTTGGAGGGAATAAGGTGTTTGTCAAGAACTCAAAAGAAATCATTTTTGTTGGTCTTCTTTTGCAAGTAGACATATATGAGCTCTGGTTCCTCAATAGGTCCCTCTGCCATAATTTGTGTTTCAGGCAGTTCATAGTTGATCTTCGCCAAAACCTTTTCAGTTACGAACAGATGCGCAAATTCGAAATCAGATCTGCAGAACTCAGCTACATAATCTTTAAGGAAGTTCATTGCGGCACTATATGCTCTGATGCTCAATTGATCATTTTGGCGACTTTGGAGGTGAGCAGCAATCGTGAGAATATCATTCAGATTTATGGAAGGGGAATTTGCATTCGTGATGGTGATGGTGGTTTCTTTTTTCCGATGGACATAGAATCTGTACAACATGCAGTTCAGGTCGAACTTGCTTTGAACCTTTCTTCCGAACCCAACAAATTTTTTTATTCTCTTCCGAGACCACACTTTCTTTTGAGTTTGTGCATTGATGGAGTAGAATGTCTTCAATCTCTCTTTCTCAGTTATGATGATTGTTTGAGGATCATCATTGTGATGGAGTGGAGTGAACTTGATGTAATACTTTCCGAAGGGAGAGATTGGGAGATCGATCTAGTCAGAATCTTGCATGGGTAGATCAAGATACATGAAGGGCACAATGTCTAAGTCGTGAATTATCCCTTCTCGAAAGAGTGGGGATATGCCCAACATTAGATTAGGATTGTCTTTTAAAGCTTGGATCCGAATGCTCTCTTCAAGTGCTTGATCGATTTGGGTTTGTGACCATCTTTCGAACTTTCTGAATGTCCTTTGATGGTTGTGTTGTTCGGAGGAAAGCTTTTTCCCTTTGTCTTGATGTGTCTTGCTTAAGCCAAAGATGACTTTTTGAATGTTTTCACTTTTCAGTAATGGTGAACTCTGGAGGAGGAGGAATCAGAGGTTCTTACGGAATGTCATTAGGTTTTTGAATAGTAGAACCTTCATCAATAGGATCAATTCTTGGAGTGGGAATAGAAGCAATTCTTGGAGAGGGAATAGGAGGCAACATCGACTGAGTAGCTCAGAATGTATCGGTAGTGAGTTTAGTCTTGACTTTGGCCATTTCGCGGCTTCTTTGAAGAACTTCTGCCAAGGATGATGGCCAAGTAACAGCAGACCATATCCTTTTCTCTTCCTCTGAAAGAACTTTAGCTGGAAAATTTCCGAGGAGCTTGAATTCCAACCACACCATTGGTGATATAATCAATTTCTTCTTCATCTTCTTTGCATGGAGGGTCAATAAACAAACCTGAATATCATCTTCATCAGATTTCATAAAGGAGACTGAACTCCGAGGCAGGTTTCCATTGAATGGTATGACCCTTTCTGCTAGGTCCTTCTCCCCCTTCGTTGGTGGCACTGATCATATCTTCATGGATTTTGAGCATGGTAGAGGTGGTGTCGATGTAGTGATCCAAGCTGGTGTTGTACTTTTGCTCAACTTCTTCCAAAGTATGCTTGAAACACAGTGAGATGAGCTGATCTAGTTGATCTGCCCTTTCTGCTTCTGAGGGCCCATGTTGCTTCAACTCGGACATAGACTTGAGAATGACGTCAAGATTTGTGTCAAGGCTAGAGACCTTGTCATCACTCTTAGAGTCTAACTAGGCTACAGATTTGTGTGAGTCGACCTTGGAGACAGTTTCAACAATGTTGTCTCGGAGTTCCAACAAGGCAAACGGATCATCTATGTTTTCATCGGATGATCTAGTCTCCGAGGTGGAACTCTCAGACTGGTCTTTATCAGCACGTTTGTTGATTGGAGGTTCGGAAGGAGTTGGATTAGTCTCTTTTTGATTTTCTTTGGGAGGATTTGTTTTTGTTTCACCTTCAAGGGTAACCTGGACTTGGTCATCTATTTGAATTTCTTCATCAACATGCTCCGATGAAGATGATGACAATCCGAAATCGTAAACAGGTCTAGATGATGAAGGATTTTGCAGAGAATGTAATGAAGAGCGAATCGAAGGAGCGCCAACGGATGTGCTGTCTTCATCGAACATAAACTTCGTTGAATGTTTTTCGTCTGAGTAAAGTTGAAAGGCGTCAAAATGAGGAGACTTCGGGGGATCGTCTGAGATGATTGTCGTTTGATGAGCTTCTCCTCTTATAAATTCTAGATCTGTGAGCTCGTCTTTGGCAGCAATAAATGGATGGTTTCTCTGAATGGCTCGATTTCTCATGGAAATGAGATTTGATTCAAGTTGAGAACAAGTGAGCTCTGGATGTCTCGAGTGAGCCCTGTCAATAAAATCAATCCAATCTACATCGTTAGAACCTGGTCGTCCTTTACCTGAACTAGTTAACAGAACAGTTGTGGCTCTTGAAGTTGAAGGGACAACCCCGACTTCATAGAGCTTAGGATCCGAGGCAGGGGCCTCTGATCATGCTTGTGTTGAAGAAAGATGGATTTCTGAAAAGACTCATGAGTGTGTTCCAGGGGGTGCAAGGAACTTTTTTCAACACCAGCATCACCTTTTTGGGAAGGTGAGGGTGGATCATGTGGTGACTCCCCGTGTATGTGTGCAAGCAGTATTGAAGCTCCGAAGGGTACTTCAGAATAGTGGCCTAGAGGGGTAAGCGGATGACCAGAGTCAGTCGGAATTTCATCATGCGATTCCTTTTGAGAGGAAGCATTGACTTTGGCTCTCTTTTTGGTTTGAACTTTGGTAGGAGAGGTTTTGCGTTTACTCGCCTTATTATTTTTTTCACCAGTCAAGACTGGGTTGACCACATCTGAGGGCTGTGCAACAGAGACTGGGGCAGATTGTGTTGGGTTATACGCAGTCAAAGTCTCTAAGTGATATTTCAGGAAAAGAGAATCGGATGGAAGAGTGGCCAACATGTATTGTGGCAGTCTACGAGTGGGTCCGAAAGATGATTGATTCGGAAGTCTATATGTCTTAACAGCTTTAAAAGAGAGAAATACCTCTTTCACTTTTGTGTTGATCGGAATTGGCTCATGTCTCTCTCGGTAGAGTTATTGAAGTGTAAGAGCCCAAAACCTAGGACTTGAGATCTCTTGTGGCTTTCTCTTAATGGCAAACTTCCGAAAGTCTTGCCATAGGGCCTCTGTTAGATCGATAGAGTTGGTCCTCCCTGAGTAGATGCTGTAAACCACATAAAGCCAGTCTTTGTTCATTGTATCGGTACCGCCATGTTTGCCTGAAAGACCTCGAAAAATGAGGTGCATAAGTACAGTCCAAAGGCCAGGAACGACTGATTTCTTGAAATGTTTGGCCTTAAACTCTTCTGTATACCAAATGTCATTGAGGAACATATAGAACTCTTCAATCGTTGGTTCTTGCACTTTAAAACCCCTGGGTATTTCTGGGATTCCAATCGCCTTGAGGAAGGTTTGCGTTGACACAGGAGCAATGTGATCGCCTGTGATTTTTGTTTCCAGAACTCCATCTTCAAATTTGATCCTCTCGAAGGCAGTGTGAAGGATTCGTAGAGGTATTTAGGGATTTAGGGTTTTAGTGAGGGGAATGGCGATTGGATGGCATGAGATTAACTCAATCATCACTCGAATGGATTCTTAATAATCCATAGGATCGAGCGAGAAGAGCTGAGTGGTTTCATGAAGGATGGGTTCAGTTGATGAAGATGAAGTAGAACCTTTGGAGGATTTCTTCCTCGAGACTGTTTTTGGAATTTATGGGGCATTTTGTGAAGAGGCCATTGTTGCCGGTATGAAGGCTTAAAGAACATGTTGTAGAGAGAATATTGGAGAAGAAGGTGAACAGAGCGTAAAAAAGAACAGTTGGGGTTTGAAATCTTTATATACTTTGGATATCTGGGTCGGATTATGAAAAAGTGTAATAATTGCACCCGATTGGTAAACGGATTGCATTAAATGTGTTGCCAAAATTAACATGCGATTGTCCTGCAAGGATGAAAGATGCGACGACAATACGTGCGAAAATGAAAATCGTCGTTTCAGTTTGACTTGATGTTCACTTTATCGAGACGTGTGCAAATGGCGCGATTATTTAGGAATTAAGGATAATCATTAAAAAAATAACTTTTAAGTCATTTAAGAAAACGTTTCGGAGAAAAAACTTTAATGAAAAACCTTTGAACTTTATTGAAACGAATGATCTCGGAACAATGAAGTTCCAAGATAGAGTGTCATAAGATGCTTCAAAGAGAAAATGAACATAACAATTGTACATGATATAGAGTTCGAGATTGTGTTGAATCATAAAAGTGACCCTTTTGAACTTGGTCTACCGCAACCCTCAAGGATCCGCAGTCATCTCTGTTCAGCATCCTCATCCGAAGTCATCATCAACCGCAGTTCACTATTAAGCTTTCTTATGTTTCTCTTTATCTAATTCTGTTATAATACTCTCTATTGTCCAGTATGCCTTGCATGGCTACGCATAAATAGTTGAACCGATGTAATATTTGAGTCTCTATATAAAGAGCTCAATCTTTCTTATTCAATACACATCTCTCTGATTACGCATCTTGAATCTCATATCTTGTGCTATTACTCTCTCTTTCTTACTCTCAAAGTTCACTTGATTATAACAGAACATTATCTCTCTTCGGAGCAAGTCATTCGTGACTTAATCACTAAGTTTGATCTCACTTACTAACTTGGTCTGAATGCATTCCTAGTTAAGAATCAACTTATGTGTATACTTGATATAACACCTGCTGTCATTTATATTTTCTTACATTTCCGCAACTATCTCGCTAATTATCTAACTCATTAACTTATTATTATTGTTGAGCTTTTAGATCCTTTGAGATAAACTATTCCGCAACTATACTTGTTCTAACGTTTGTTCAAGTGTGTCTCAAGTTTTTCTCTCAACAGATTGCACAAACTCAGACTGAATATCAGAGGTAAAATGAATGAAAATCTTAGAGGACAATTTTTAACCAGATTTGAGATCCCGAGACATGAAGAGTCACAACTCGGACAGAGGTAAGAGGTGAATGCACATTACCGTTTCAGACTTAAATTCCGAGGTGAACTTCATAACACTCTTTTGAGATAGATTATGAGGTGAGATCAAAGCAAAATACCATTGTAACTATATTGGTCATGAACTTCAAAAAACGAGGAAAGTGGTATAACTTAAAGCTAGAAGAAGAGGTTAGACAAAAAGACACGTAAAATGATCCTATTTATTATGATTGGAAATGATTCCGAGATGAAAAAGATTTTGACTTCAGAATTAATTCACTTTCTGGTTTTTCCATCAGATAGTACATGTCTCTTGGAAGAATTGAGGATCAGGCAACATCATACCCATTTGGTTCAGCAACCCATTTAATTTGGTTTCGTCTAATGCCTTTGTAAACACATCAGCAATCTCATCGTCAAATGGAACAAAAATAAGTTCAATGTTTCCTTTTAAAACATGATCTTTAATAAAATGGTACCGAATATCGATTTGCTATGTCATGAAGTGCTGAATTGGATTGTGAGAAATTGCAATGGCACTTTGAGAATCACAATAGATTGGAATTGTTGAAATCGATAACCATAGTCCAAAAGCTGAGATTTCATCCACAAAACTTGAGAAGTGCAACTAGCAGCAAAAATGTATTCCACTTCGGCTGTTGAAAGAGCAGTGCATTTTTTTTCTTAGATAACCCGCTAACCTATCTTCCACCCAAAAATTGACAACCCCATGAGGTGCTTTTTCTGTCCAATTGAAGACTACCATAGTTTAAATTGGAGTATGCTTGAAGGAGGAAACTCTCATTACTAGATACCAGATTCCAAGACTCTTTGTACCTTTGAGGTATCGGAATATTTGCTTAACCGCCAAAAGATGAGACATCTTTGGATTGACCTGAAATCGGGCACACAAACATGTAGAGAACATGATGTTCGGACGACTTGTTGTTAGGTATAGTAGCGATCCAATCATTCCCCTATACTTATTTTCATCGACAGCAACACCTGATGGGTACGAGAAGATCTTGTGTCCGAAACCCATAGTAACCTTTGCAGAGGCACATGTGTCCAGTAAATATTTCTTGAAAAGCTCGGAAATGTAATTTTCTTGATGAATAAAGATTCCTTTATTGTTTCGCTTTACTTGGAGTCCGAGGAAGAAACTTAATTCACGATTCATGCTCATTTGGAATCGACTAACCATTAACTTGGTAAAATCAGCAACCATTGATGAATCCGTGGATCCAAAAATGATATCGTCAACGTAGATTTGGACTAGCATGAGATGTTTTTCATTTGACCTTTGGAATAGGGTAGGATCGAGATATCCTCTTTTAAAACCAGAACGCTTAAGAAAGTCGGTGAGAGTCTCATACCAGGCGCGAGGAGCTTGCTTAAGGCTATAAACAGCTTTTCAGAGTTTGTAGCAGTAGTTCGGATAAGAAAGATTGAAAAAACTGGGGGGCTGTTGGTGATACACTTTGGTATCCAGTGCACCATTGAGAAAATCACTTTTAACGTCCATTTGGTAAACCTTAAAGAGTTTATGAGCTGCATAAGCAAGAAAGATTCTGATGGCTTAAAGACGAGCAACAGGAGCAAAGGTCTCGTCATAATCAAGTCCTTCAATCTGAGTGAATCCTTTGGCCACCAATCGGATAATGACTCCAGCATCGTCTAGATTGTTTCGGAAAACCCATCCCGTACCACCGATAGGGTGATCCTGATGAGAAGGAACGAGAGCCCACACTTCATTTCTATCAAATTCTGCTAACTCTTCTTGCATGGGTGTAATCCAGTCAGCATGTTCTTGTAACAGCCCAAATTTTTACAGAAAATTTTAACTATTAATTTCATAAATATCAACCACAATGTGTCCAAAAATCCCATTACATAGCCGTAGTATTTAAAATTAAGAGTTGGAAACTAAATGTGCAAACACGGGAGAATGCACGTCGCGCCATCAACCGGACCCTTGACCGTATCTCTAGAAGTACCTGAAACATTCAATAAAACTGTAAGCACAAGCTTAGTGAGTTTCCCAAAACACATCAATCATATAATCACATAATACCATGCACATATATATACATATAAGTCTGCCATAGACTCCCTCCATGGTCTTTATTGGGATGCCATGGGCTACCCCCGTGGTCTTATGTCCTCGAGCCATGGGCTCCTCCCACGGTCTTGTCATGTGCCATAGGTTCCTCCCATGGTCTTCACATAAATCCACATATAGATCAATTAACCACAATCACATACTCCATTACTAATCATCTCATACATATCAATTAATGGGTTGGCCTTGGTGCCTTCGACCCATGAGTGTGATCAGAAGACTCACCTCAATCTACTGAACACAAGAGTTACTCGCCTAAAAGTCCGAAACCACATGCTGAACAATAATACAATTAACCTAAATTAGGATTATACACAACCTGATCAAAGAGTCTAAACACTTAAGTCTAAGTCTTTCCTTAATGGCCTGAAAGTCTCCCATTTGCTAATGGGCCTAAGGCCCATGATAAAGACCATTAATGGGCCGCATGGCCTAATAAGGCCCAACGAAAACAACTATGGTCCAAAACAGAATATCAACCCAAAACTCTAAATGGAACCACGCCAAAAACTGAATAAGGTCCAATAAGCTTACAAGCCTAAACAAAGCCCAAACCCAACTGAGTGTGTACGCCCTGCGTACCACTCTAGTACTCTTAGCGTACAAGCCCCTTAAGCAGTACGTGATGCGTACGTGATACTACGCACGGCGTACAAGCCAGACATGCACAATCGACCATTAACTACTTAATACTTGGGATTTCAACGTCAAACTTTAAATACGAGTCCATTAAGATGTCCTAAGGCATAAAGTTGGCAACTTTATGCCGTTGCATGTCATGAGTGACCCATATACTTCATGCTTCTCATTAAGACCTCATTTAAGACCTATAACTTATGCATGGGGTCAAAACAACCTCCAAGATGGCACCTTTATGCATCAAACATGCTCAAAGAGCTTGGATCTAGCAATCCTAATATCTGGAGTTGCTCAACTCACAAGAGAAGGTCCAAAAGCCAAAAAGGGACTCCATAACAAAACCCTAGCTCAAATAATCAAAAGAGATGACAATGTCACAACTTTATACCTCTAGAAGTTCCTCAAGATGAACTTGATGCATGATCTAGAAGCTCAATGACACCCAAAGCTTGATCACCACCCTCTCCTTCTTGAATGCTCTCTAAAATGGCCACCACACACTTTCTAAGCTAAAAAATCACACTCACAAGGAAATATGAGGTTAAAGGACGAAATGAGGCTATGGAGGCTGATTAGAGTTTGGTCCAAATGACTTAAGGACGTTTATATAAGTCTCAATCACGGATATTAGGGTTTTGTCCATCTTCCACGTACGCCCCGCGTACCAACTTGTACGCCCCGCATACGTGGTGCACCTTCGCGATCATTCCACCTCGGTACGCTAAGTATACCCATAAGTACAGACAACGTACGAAAGGGACCAATATTTCCAAGAAAATCATTTCAAGGGCTTAAAGGGTAATTACTTGGATTGGAGTGTTACAAATCTCTCCCACTTGAACTAGACTTCGTCCTCGAAGTCCGTAGTTGCAAAAAATTCTGGATAATTCCATTGCACCTTTACTAACTTCACTTCTTTATTCCGAAGAACTTTAGTTTTTCTATCCAACACTGCAATGGAATTCTCAACATAATTCAGGCTCTCATCTACCTGAATATCATCCAACGAGATAACAGTGGCCTCATCATTGATACACTTCCGAAGTTGAGACACAGGAAAGGTGTTATGGATCTGGCTGAGCTCATCCGGAAGGTCCAATCGATAAGCAACCCTGCCGAATCGGGCAGAAATCCTGAACGGACCAATAAATCGGGGTCCCAGCTTGCCCATCTTCAGAAATCGAATGACACCCTTCCAAGGTGACACCTTCAACAAAACAAAATCTCCCACCTGAAACTCGAGATCCGAACGACGCCGGTCAACATAACTTTTTTGACGTCTCTGCGCGACACGCAACCTGTCACGTACTTGTTGAATTAACTCAGTGGTCTTAAACACCACCTCAGTGCTTCCCATAACTCGATGCCCAACCTACTCCCAACAAACTGGAGTCCTACACCTCCGACCATACAACATCTCAAACAGGGGTCGGTCAATACTAGCATGATAACTATTGTTGTAAGAGAACTCTGCTAGTGGAAGGTAAGTATCCCAAATCCCTCCAAAGTCTAATACACATGCCCGAAGCGTGTCCTCGAGCGTCTGAATCGTCCGCTTGCTCTGTCCATCAGTCTGGGGGTGGTAAGCAGTGTTGAAATGCAATTGAGTACCTAACTCCTCATGAAACTTCCTCTCGAATCTGGAGGTGAAACAAACATCGCGGTCCGAGACCACAGATACCGGCACCCCGTGTCTGACCACCACCTCCCGCACAAAAATGTCTGCTAATTTCTCAGCGGCGATACTCACTGAAATCGGAATAAATGCACACTTTTGGTTAAACAATCCACAATAACCCAAATGGAATCCACACCTTGTGTCGTCTTAGGTAGTTTCGTGATAAAATTCATGGTGATATCTTCCCATTTCTACATGGGAATAGGTAGAGGTTTCATCTTGCCGTGAGGCCTCTGATGTTCGTATTTGACCTTCGTGCAGGTCAAACACCGCTCGACAAACCACGCAACCTCCCACTTCATGCAGGGCCACCAAAAGCTCAATCTCAGGGCTCGGTACATCTTTGTAGCCCCCGGATGAATAGAAAATTTTGGACTTGTGCGCCTCCTCCAAGATTCTTTGCCTCACACCCCCAGATACCGGAACCCAAACTCTACCACACTGAGTTAATAACCCCCCGACTATCTCGAACAAACAACGGAATTTGCCCCCGAATCCGCTCAATCTTCCAGTTCTCCCTTTGTAAACCCTCCACCTGTGCCTCCTCAATCATATCCAATAAAGGCGAAATAACTGTCATAATCTTTCACCACATCTAACCACCTCCTTTGACGTATATTCAAATTTTGTTGATACATCAAATACTTCAAACTCTAGTGATCAGTGAAGATGGTACATCGTACCCCATATAGATAATGCCTCCAAATCTTGAGGGAAAATACCACTGCCCCCAATTCCAAATCATGAGTGGGGTAATTCGCCTCATGAGGCTTCAGCTGCCTCGAGACATAAGTACTCACATGCCTCCTCTGCATCAGCACAGCTCCTAACCCTAAAATAGAAGCGTCACAATACATTACAAAATCATCCAATCCCTTAGGTAGAGCTAGAATCAGGGCGTCACATAATTTCCACCTCAATGTCTCGAAAGCCAACTGTTGATCTGGACCCCACCGAAAGGTCACACTCTTCTTAGTCAAACGGGTCAAGGGTACAACAATTTTGGAGAAATCCTGGATGAATCTCTGATAATACCCCGCTAATCCCAAGAAACTCCTGACCTAGGATTCGTTTTTCGGAACCTCCCAACGCATTACCGCCTCAATCTTGGTGGGATATACCAAAATACTTTCTTGGTTGATGATGTGCCCCAGAAACTGCACCTCACGTAACCAAAACTCGCTTTTGGAAAATTTGGAATAAAGCCTCTCCCCCCTCAAGGTCTCTAAAACCTCACTTAAATGTTGCTCGTGCTGCTCCTTGGTCTTAGAATAGACCAGAATCTCATCAATGAAAACAATCACAGACCGATCCAGCATCGGTCTGCAAACCCAGTTCATGAGATCCATGAACACTGCTGGAGCATTGGTAATCCCAAATGGCATCACCACAAACTCGTAATGACCATAACGAGTTATGAATGCCGTCTTCGACATATCTTCATCCCTGATCCTCATCTGATGATACCCTGACCCAAGATCAATCTTAGAAAACCAAGATGCATCCTGAAGCTGATCGAAAAAATCATCAATCCTTGGAAGCGGATAACGGTTCTTCACCGTTAGCTTGTTCATCTCCCAATAATCGATACACATCCTGTGTGACCCATCCTTCTTTTTCACGAACAGGATCGGTGCTCCCCACGGGGAACTACTTGTACGAATGAACCCTCGGTCTAGCAACTCCTGAAGCTGCGTAGGCATCTCTTACATCTCACGACAAGCTACACGATACGGCGCCTTGGCTATCGGATCCGCACCAGGCACTAAATCGATACGGAACTCCACTTGCGTCTTGGGAGGCACCCCAAGAAACTCCTTTGGGAAAACATCAGGAAAATCCCACACAATCGGCAACCTTCTGAACTCTGGCGTGACCTCCACCCACGTATCCGAAACATAAGCAAAAAGCCAGAACAAGCCTGCTGAAGAAGTCTCCTAGCCCTCACAGCCGAACAGAGAGTTGGCCCATACGAGGCTCGCTCTCCATGAATAACCACTTCTCACCCACTTGGGGTTTGAACCCTCACCAACTGACGCTCGCAATCTATCATGGCGCCATTAGGCCCAAACCAATCCATCCCGATGATCACCTTCAATCCTCGCAAAGGAATCAGAACCAAGTCGATAAGAAACCTCTCCCCGAACATATTCAGAACACTCCTTTGAAATACTCTTGCAACGCTCACGGTACGGTCATCCGTAATCTCCACCTCGAGTGGGGAATCCAATGTCCCCAGAGCATCTCAAAACTTCTTGCTGAGTGCAAGAGATACAAACGATCGGGTAGCCCTCGAATCAAAAAGAATATGAGCCGACAAACCATTGACCAAAAAGGTCCCTATATAAAATCATAACAGCACAATCATGACAACAAAATAAACAAGACATAAATAGATCACATACCAGTCACGGCGTCAGGCGCTGCTCGGGCCTCCTCAGTAGTCAGCTGAAATGCGCGACTCTTCACCGCAGGAGCTTCCGCCTTGATCGGGCGACCATCAGTAATCCTCATTGTGGCGGGCGCAGGTGCTGCCACTACTCCTCCTTCTCTAACCAACCTCAAACAATCGGCATTTTTATGACCGGTCTGGTTGCAGTGGAAACAAATCAAGCCCTTCTTGGGGCAATCCCAGCTCATATGACCCGGCTGGCCACACACATAACATGGTGAGCCTGCTGCTCGGCAGGCTCCACTGTGCGGCTTACCGCACTTGGCACAACGGCCACGGCCCTGCTGGCCCTTGCTGGGAGGATCGGAGGTCTTAGGCTTCTTGGCCTGACCTACTGCTGCCTGAACCTGCTCCGGGTTCCGCTTCGTGCGGAGCTCCAACTCAATTTCCCGTTCCCGGGCCTTCTCCACCATCTCATTCAGGGTCTTACACCCCGAAAATCTCACAAATTTCCGAATGTCATCCCTCAACATGGAATGATACCTCGTTTTCTTCATCTCCTCATCTACAGCATACTGCGGAACCAATAGTGCCCTCTCCTGAAACTTGGCGGTGATCTCCGCCACAGTCTCAGGAGTCTGATCAAACCTCCTCACAAACTCCTCCCAAGTCATCTCAACCACACCTGTTGATCCCACCTCACATGTAACTTCCTCCCACCAGTCTCATGCTCGATCCCTCAACATAAAAGATGTGAACCCCACCTTTGCCGCCTCGGGGCAAAAGCTCGTGCGCTGGGCATTCTCCATGTCTGCCACCCATCGTCGTCTAGTGATGGAATCCCTGATCCTGAAGAACTCAGGCACTCCACACACCTGAAACTCCCTAAATGAGGGAGCTCGGGCCCCAATCTGGCCTACAGCAATCTCGGCTCGAAAAGACCTGAGCCGCTCCTCCATGATCTCCATGATACCCTCCCTAACGGTTCCAAAAATCACCGAGGTAGCGTCAAGGATGCCACAGGTAACCTCGGCTGCGATAAGATCGCACAGCCTCTCATCAATGGGCTCAGCACCAGAGCCTGAACCTGATCCTGATCCTAAACCTGAACCTCGCGTCATCATCACCATCCTCAATTGAAAATATCAACATTAACAAAGATAAGGATTTCAAAAGGGATTCCTCCTCACCGGACGCCTAAGAACTATCAGATATGACATTGATTCGGGTACAATTTTTGTGCTTTCAGTAGTACGGGCCCAATACTACCTTCCACACCTACCTATATTGTCATACCCCGGCCGTCGGCGGAAACACCAGGCGGTGTAACGTCATTTCTTGTATCATGGTTATCAACTTCCTGAAAACACATGCAACTTAATATACGTCGACATAAAGTTGGTGAGTCCACAGGTTTTGACTCCATATAAAAATAATACATTTTCCAAGTTCAAAAGTATAGTTTTGAAAGTATCATTTTGACTCTCCAACGTTTAGTATATATATCCTAGGTATAAAAGTTTACTTACCAAATAAGTAGTTTACCTATAAGTATCATATACTATGAATATAAGTGTTTATAACTCCATACAAACGAAAGTTGGTATGTATAAATCTTATTTCAATTCTATACGAGTAAAACCACTACGTATAAATCTATTTCAATTCTATACGAGTATGTGTGTTAGGTATAATTATCTACTTAATATACAAGTAGTACCTAAGGTATAAGTAGGGGGAAACTTATACTTAACATTAATACTTGTATAGCGACGAAGTATAATGTTTCTAACAAGTTGCTACCATGAGTCTGTAACCGCTGCTTGACAACAAAACCTCTGACAAAACACACTCATCATTTACCATGAGAAACAATACACTCATGATTTACCATGAGAAACAATACCGCGTGCTTCATCAATGCCGAAACAATAACAAATAAAAGGAACAGATCGTCACTCGCTTGTCTTGGGTTGTAATTAACAACCACGAGTGGAGTCGTCAACCCGTATCTTATTCATACACGACTTCCTCGCTCACACGGGATTAACGGTTACAGGTCAGAGGACTTCCACTAAGATCCCCAATCTTAGTTGATGAATGAAGTAGCTCATGTAGACTTTGACGGCGTTCTATAGTCCTAACAACAAAAGCATTTTCATATCTAAAACCCTAAGTTACTAGACTATGCTTTTAAACATTACTCCTAACTTCATAACATTTAGGCAGTATAACAGCTATAACTTGAAGTAAAACCAGGTTTTATCTTGACATAAAACCAACAATAACATACACGTTTTATCTTGACATAAAACCAATAACAACAACATATAACATACCTGGTTTTATCTTGACATAAAACCAACAATAACAACGTACTTATCAATTACATATAGAACTTCCGAGTATAACTCTGGAACTATATCGCACACAAAATATATATAGAATCCTAAGTATAACTCAAGATCTACATTAGTATACTAATATAACAATAACATGCTAACAACTTTACGATAGTTGTATATTTTCAGATACAAAATAACAATATCCCGGTTATTATAACTATCTACGTTGATACTAATATACTATCATATAGACATAATAATAACGTATATACAATATTTAGCATGCGTTTCCCCCCGAAAATATTAGAAAGTGGGGCCGTGAAACTCACCTTAACATTGTGATTTTATGTAATCTAAGAAGAAACGGTCAGCGTACGAGGTCGTCGGGGCTTGGGATGCAAGAGGGCTTCAGCAAAGGAGAGAGGAGAAAGGGAAATGGTGTAAGGAAGTGTCAAGGTCGGACCTGCTATTTATAGGAAGGATTTTGGACCCTCACGACGTGAGAAAGTCATTGTTTACGTAGTGCGTTTCGAGCTTATCTCTTCGTAGACTTGCCATCCGTCTTCTAGCTTCCGAAGGTGGCCATATGACTCCTCACGTCGTGAAATATCAATGTTCACGTCATGAGTTTGGATCTTATCACTTCGTAGCCTCGTCACGCACCTTCTAGATCCGAAATGTGGCAGTTTGACTCCTCACGTCGTGAGTTTCTGTGCTCACGTCGTGAGTTCAGTTAAATTAGGGTTTCTGCCAGCTGAATCTTCGGAAGGTCGTAACTTTTGCATACGAACTCCGTTTTTGACGTTCTTTATATCCACGCGTAGGTAATTACAAGTACTACACAATTATTTTAGATTCCAATAGCTAATTCTAAGTCTATTTTATATTCCTCTTATTATAGAGATTTATAGTGTTCGGTTTATCATAACTTCTTCACGCGTAGTCAGATTTAGACGTTCTTTATATTTTTGGAATCGTATGGACGTATACTTTGAGTTGTATCATTATTTATGTATGAATGTTCATACTTTAACATGAATTACATAGTAAGTTTATCACATTACTAGTTTAACAAAATCACATTACATGATTGGCATAATCACATGTGATTGTTATTGACCTAATTTTGACGGGTGTTACATATACCTTCCTCAAGGTCGTACCTGATATCCCTAAATCATCCAATCACAAATCATGACTCATAAACATAACACTAAATCAGAATCTAGACTTTTCTAGGATTCTCAACCCTCACCAAACCAGAAGCTCAGATTAATCATAGCAGGTTGCCCTATGCATGCAAGTTATACACAAAGAGAATCACATAGACTGACAAATTAAGCTTCAACCCTAAACCACAACTAGAGAAGGAACAAGAATAAGGCAGATTCCCTCATTCTAAGGCTATGCAATCCTAAGCATGTACAACTTTGAAAGCATACACTTAATAATTAATCCATTCAACATCAATTTCCCAATATATATCATAGTATGGCTAAAACATTGGGAATACTTACTTGAGCTCGGCCGATTACGCACATTGCCCTCTCCCCTTTTACTTACAAAATTAACTTCAAGAAAATTTTCATTTTTTATTTTGAAAAAAAACAATTTTTACCATTTCCTCAACTTTAGTTCTGACACACCCAAGAGCGTGCCCGAATCCCTCAAACCAAGGCTCTTATACCAACTTGTAACAGCCCAAATTTTTACAGAAAATTTTAACTTTAAATTTCATAAATATCATCCACAATGTGTCCAAAAATCCCATTACATAGCCATAGTGGTTAAAATTCAGAGTTGAAAACTAAATGTGAAAACACGGGAGAATGTTACGCCATCAAGCCGGGCCCTTGCCCTTATCTCTAGAACTACCTGAAACGTTTAATAAAACTATAAGCACAAGCTTAGTGAGTTTCTCAAAACACATCAATCATATACTTACATAATACCATGCAGACGTATATACATATAAGTCTATCATGGACTCCCTCCATGATCTTCATTGGGATGCCATGGGTTACCCCCATGGTCTTATGTCCCCGAGCCATGGGCTCCTCCCATGGTCTTCACATAAATCTACATATAGATCAAATAACCACAATCACATACTCCATTAATAATCATATGACATCCCCAAATTCGCGTTCATTTTAAAAAATTTATTTATGCTTATTTGAAAATCAGAGTATTCATTTTAAAGAGTAAAATTGTGGAATTTGTTCCCAGAAAAACATGAAAAATATGTCATCAAAGCATTTCCGAAGAAATGTATTCTATTCCTTTTAAAACATTGGGATGCCATTGTCAATACAGAAACATAAGCATAAACAGACCTTACATTCATTTACACTAGTGATCTACGTCTCCTTAATCTCTCAGTGTAATGTAGCTTCATATCAACACCTGTGATACAAATAAACTGAGTGGGTCATGTTGGGAAACCTGGTGAGTACATAGGCATTTCAATCCCACAATGTGATATCATTCATATATTTTAGAACTCACAAAATATACAATTTCACCATATATATAAGCAACTCTTACCCCACCCCGTCGATTCTCTCAGCAACACGGTCCATACTCTCGGATCTAAAATTTACCTATTTACTTAATCCAAACTCCCGGATTAATAACTATGTCCTATCCATACTCTCGGACTAAGGAGAACTAACTAAGTCTAATCCATACTATCGGATCAATGACAAGTTTTAAAGTTATTCCCTCTGTGTATATCTCACTCGTACTCGTAAGGAGATACTACCCAATATTCCTCTTAATTAATTTAGGTTTACTCGGTATCCTAAATCATCATATATTATCGGTATGTTCTTTAACATGTATTTCAGGCAATATCAGATATTTCACACATAAACATATAAATTAATACTTGTATTAAAAATCATGTTCATGAAAGGGACTATGCACTCACTTGTCAAAGTGATGATTCCAAACTCGGATAGCGCTTCGCTTCTTAACAATATAATTTACTTCGACGAAACCTAGTATTATTACCACTAGATTTTAGTCTAATATTTATCAAGACTAATTACGAGCGATTTTGTTTTATAAGTGTTAAACAATACTTTTCAACCACTATGTATAGATAGGGGCCAGACATGAAACAACGGAGGGCAGGATCATTTTGACATTATAGCACTTCTGAAATCCAACAACCGTATGCGGCCCTTCAAACCAGATTCCCCGTACCGCGAGTAGTTAAAAGATATTATAATAACACTTTATATATTATATTTTATAATTTATATATTGTTTGTAAGTTTATAATAATGATAATAAATTTAAACCTAAGCTATACTTAAAGTAGGGTAAGCATAACTCTCTTACCAGGAGGTTTGCTAGAAGTCGGGCTTTGCAGGGGTAGAACTTCCCGAGCCGAAAAGCTCTTCTTCTTGGAGCCTTCGGGGGCTCCAGGGCCTTCTCCTAGCACTAGGAAGATTCTAGGGGTTGGGGTGTTTGAAGAGAGAGTAGAGAGAAAGAATGGGTGAGGAGTGAAGAATGAAGGCTACCCTCGCACCTCCTTTTATAGGAGGCTGGAACCTCGGTGCACATGGCGCTCCTCGGAGGAATGCAGCGTGTTCTGGGTGCGCAGGGGGCTCCTGCCTAGGCAGTGCGTACGAGGGGGGGGGGTGCGTGTCCGAAAACTGCTGGGGCGACATGGTTGATCTGAGACCGAGTATGCGAATGCGGGGCGTTCCCTCTACTTGCGCTAGGCGTTCCTTTGAGCAGTCTCGGAAATCACACTTCCGTCTTCTAAAATTTGTAACTTTCGGATACGAGCTCCATTTTCAACGTTCTTTATATCCACGCGTAGGTTGTGTCGGCTAATTTTGACTTTATTTTTAAAGTTATATTTTTAACAGGCTAGGACAGGAAAAATCCATTAAAAATTCATAACTTTGTCATCCGACGTCCGTTTTCATCTATCTTTTTATCGTTGAGCTCCTATTAACGAAATCTTCGATTTTCGTTTAGGTTGTGTCGGCTAAAAATCGGTCGATCTAATATTCGAACTTCGGGCTGCATACTGCTATGCCGAATCTTGGAAAAATCATAACTTCCTCATACGAAGTCAAATTTAGGCGTTCTTTTTATGCACGCTCTTGGTTTAATGTATAGTAATACTTTAGTTTAGATCGCTAAGGCTAAAAAGTACTTTATCGTAAACTCACTTTTTACGTCACACAACATCGTGCCGGTTTTGTCACGAAACTTCGACATGTCATAACTTCTTCTTTATAACTCGGATTTCAGCGTTCCTTATATGTACGGAACCCTTGTGACATATACTACAACTTGGTTAAGATTATTAATTCTAAATAATCTTCTATAGAAAAGTCATCCTTGATGCTTATTGTCTCTAACTTGGCTAGTCTCAATCTGCAGGCGTTACAATTATCTCCCCCTTAGGATGATTACGTCCCGAAATCATTAACGAGAAAGGACTTGTATAATGACTCCATACGTTATCTCTTCATCCTAGGTAATAATCATAACTTATATGTTCCTTCGAATGAGTATCTAACTCTTGGACTTCTTGACTACAGGCGGTGCTTGATCTTGCACCCACTCTTCGTATTATGTTGGACTTTCAATCGTAACCTTCGAGTCAAAAAATCAATCCTTATTGGAGACTCATTCTTCTTAAGATAATTTCTTTCCTTGGATTACCATAATAGACCGATGGGTCATGTTCTAATGACCTCTCGTCGCATGATGCAACGCTTAGACTCAGGTCTCTTAGAGTCAAATTCCAGAATGGAAGTTTCCTTCCTTCAGGTTCTAATGTGATGTAATCACATTCTAGTATGTAGCACTTGTAGATACAAGTTTCTTACTTTCTCGGTGATTGTGATACTTGTATTGATCGCTTCGATTATCTTTCACTTCGATCTTCTGGATTAAGTCGGATGTTACATTGAACTTGGTTCTCTAAACCACGTAACACACTCGTCTTAGTCGGACTCGATTTGATATGACCACTAGAGTGAGAATAACAATCATCTTCTTAGACATTACCGAAACAATGGTAACGACATACATGAATCAAACATAATCAATTACTACCGCCTTGGTAACCTTGTTACTTTCCCTGATCCAAGTGCGAGTCCTGTTCTTCCGGTAGTATAGGCCTCTACTACCATTCACACCTACTCATACTCGTCCCAAGTATTGTCTCGCAGTTTTCCAAGTCACCATACAAAAATTTCACATAATCATTTAACACATCAGATAACATAACGAAGGTTTATATTAATTCGTGAAATGATTACATAGATATTTAGGTTCACCCTACACTATGCCTCTTATATTAGGCTACACCATATGATACTATCTATATGGTTTCTTCATATCCCGATCTTTGGATATACATATCCTCACTCCTGATCCCTTGCATCCTCACCTGCTTCATTAAGGATCATCTGGAATTCTCTTGCCTTTGGCTTCGGCGATACGTTTGGCCTTGTAGTTCCTTCTCTATTTGGGCAGTCTTGCTTGAAGTGTCCTTCTTCACCACACTTGAAGCCGACTTCTATTTTGGTTGTGCATTCACTGGCATAGTGACCAATCTTCCCGCATTTGAAGCAGGTCATTTCTTTACAGCATCTCCCAATGTGTTTCCTTTTTCACTTGTCACACCACCTTTCTTCATTGTTATCCCCATACCTCTTGTTGATGGGGTCAGATCTTGAGAGCATATTTCTCTTGTCGGATCTTGAAGACCCCTCAAATTTTCTCTTCTCGCCAACGTCGACCTTGTTGGCGGCTCTACTCTTGATCATCTCTTCAACAGACTTAACAGCCTAGATGGCTGCCTCAAAAGTAGGTGCCCTAGCATACTGGCACCGCATACTCCCATGGTAATCCATTCGTATACTTATCGATTTTTGTTAGCTCGTCAGGAACAATGCGTATAGCAAACTCCATTTGGTCTGTGAAGGGAGTAGTATACTCGTCGATGGACATGTTGTCCTTCTTCAGTGCTAGAAACTGGTTCTCTAATTCTAGCATGTTTTGGGCTGAGCAGAACTTGCGTTTGAAATGTACCAGGAACTCTGCCCAAGTCAGTTGTAGTGGCTCATTAGGACTTATGGTCTTCCCCAGAGTGTTCCACCAGCGAACAGCGCCACCTCTGAACTGACGCACTACATATGTGGTTTGTAGCTTGCCCTTGCAACAACATACTATGAAGGCTAACTCCATCTCTGAGATCCAGTCCATAACTCTGATTGGATCCTCCTTCCCAGTGAAAGTCGATGGCTTGCCAGTCGTAAAGTCCTTATACTTACACCCGTTCCTCTCGATTCTTTCATCTTGGCCATTCCTCCTAACCATTGGCGGTTCGGCTCTACCAACAGTTCTACTATAATTCCCTTCTTCTGATTGTCCGTCATTTAGTTCTAGTTGGTTAACAGGCATTGTAGGTTCATCCATATTATTCAGCAACATTTGCCTCATTTCTTCCCTCTGTTCGGCCATCATAGCCCGAATCATTTCCTGGACTCCTGCCATTATGATTGGCTTAGGTGCAGTTGCTACCTCTGGTGCACGCTAAATCATTTGTGGCTCAGGCTGACGGTTTCCATTAGCATTTCGTAATCCGCTTCAAGCTCTCGTCATGTTGATCTATACCCCAAATCAGACTATCGGTGTGTAGTGACGAGATTAAGATAGGAAAGCTTTATTTACGATTCACGTATAAATCTCATTATCTTTTCGAAAAATTACATGCCAGTTCTAATACCGTAATTAAACATTTAGAAATCTGAACACATAAAGTTTCCAGATCCGGTCAGCAGCAGACCATAAATCCAATCAAATAATGGTATCATAAAGCATCACAAATTATTTAGCACATAAAAACATTTTAGGCATCTTCCCTAAATAAGTTAGTGCGTGTGTCTATTCAGATGTACTTCCTAAAATATATTAGACACACTCCTCACGATCATCGCCTAGCATTCTAAGTTTAAGTCTAGAAAAAAATCCTTATTCCTAGTTCGCTTAAACTCATGCTCTGATACCAAGTGTGACATCCCCAAATTCACGGTCATTTTAAAAATTGTATTTATGCTTATTTGAAAATCAGAGTACTCATTTTAAAGAGTAAAATTGCGGAATTTTTTCCCAGACGAACATGATAAATATATCATCAAAGCATTTCCGAAGAAATGTATTTTATTCCTTTTAAAACATTGGGATGTCATTGTCAATACAGAAACATAGGCATAGACAGACCTTACATTCATTTACACTAGTGATATACGTCTCCTTAATCTCTCAGTGTAATGTAGCTTCATATCAACACCTGTGATACAAATAAACTGAGTGGGTCAGGTTGGGAAACCTGGTGAGTATATAGGGATTTCAATCCCACAATGTGATATCATTCATATATTTTAGAACTCACAAAATATACAATTTCACCATATATAAGCAACTCTTATCCCACCCCGTCGATTCTCTCAGCGACACGGTCCATACTCTCAGATCTAAAATTTACCTCTTTACTTAATCCATACTCTCGAATCAAGTATGTCTAATCCATGCTCTCGGATCAATAACTGCGCTCATTCCATACTCTCGGACTATGGACAATTAACTATGTCTTAATCCATACTCCCGGATTAATAACTATGTCCTATCCATACTCTCAGACTAAGGAGAACTAACTAAGTCTAATCCATACTCTCGTATCAATGAAAAGTTTTAAAGTTATTTCCTCCGTGTATATCTATGTCACACCCCCGGACCAGACGGCGGAAACGTCCGGAGGCGGGTGACTTCATTGTGCAGTATCATAACAATTGAATATAAATGAAACAGAGCAATCCAAACATCATACATTGAGATAACAAACTTACATTGTTTATATATTGTATTTGTTCTTCGAGTTACACAAAAGAGACATAAGCAGAAAATTCCAAACTACAGCTAAATAGACCTGCATCCGCGTCCCTTATTACCTGCTTACTAGATCCCTGAGAATACAAGTTGTTTTGAAAAGCGTCAACTAAAAAGTTGGTGATTTCATAAGCATTTTTGTATAAAATCATTTACACTTGTTTATCCTTATAAGGAGTGATTTTGAAAAGTAGTGAAATTTGTAAAGGCGAGCAGTGTTCGAGAATAGTTCTTTTGTGTAGTAATATACAACCGTTTCCAGAAAATCCCCTATTTTCATAAAGAGATTATAGTTGTAAATATTGTTTTTCTTATCGAGTAAAATTGAGTGTGCGTTCTAGTTTATCGTTATCGAAATCGTATAAAATCGTTTACTCCAGAAAATCCTATATTTTCTGCTATAAAATATTCGTAAGTTCAGTTCCTACTTGTGTAAACTTGTATATATGTGTGTTAGTTTATCGTTTTCAAAATCGTTTACAAACGTTTTCCATAAAGTCCTACGTTTTCTGACTTGTAAAATAACAGTATTAACACTCTATACTTGTTAGGTGAAAGAATCAACATGACAATTGTGGACATCCTACGCGATGAAAAAGGACAGTCAACGCAACAAATGCGGACCATCACTTATCATGTGTAGGACAGTCAACACAACGTGCAAAAATCTATTTATGAGGTTTTCCTTACATAAATTTCTAGATAACATAACATATTCTACTGAGTCGTTATAACCATACTAATATGACGAAAACATGTTTTGGCGTTTCTCAGGCGCCCTCGATTTGGAAAAGACATTTGTCACCGTAGACTGGCCTGTCTAGCTGTAACGAACAGCGAAGGTGTGGGGTGTCAACCCCGTATAGATCTATACATAAATTCCCGCTCTCCCTCCAGGAGACTCTGGCTATAACTCCTTACAGGACTTTAGACGTACACTAATATTTTTATATTTAGGTTCTTTTGAGATTTGTCTGACTAGAATATTAACAGCCTTTTGAGTAATCGCTTGAGATCCATTATTCATTAGGTAACTAATGTATTTCGTACTCATTGAATAGAAATATCGTTCTCGTTCCATATCGTTTATTGTGCTTGTTACTGGGTGCTCGTGTTCGTTCCATTTCGTTTATTGAAAAATAATCCATTTTAGTCAAGAGAAAAAGTGTGAAGTTATAATTTGTGCAAATTTATAACTACAGGTTATGACACGCATTTTCTGTTTTATGACACATAGAACATTACTTATGTTCCTGAAGGTTTTACGACAGCAGTTTATGACATGCAAATATTTTTGTCATGAAAACTCTATTTTCGTATATTTTCTTGACGCAAATATTTATATCAAATATTTATAAAATACTCCCTAATAGTTTGCAAGAAGTCATTTATAGGGCATAAAGTTCCAAACTTTGAAGATTCTAGAAATAGTGACAACTTATAAGGTCTATTTTAGCAGCTTTTTATTTCTACATATGGAGATATGGAATAAGGGGGTATATTGGACACACCCAAAACTTTGAGAGGCTCTTTTTGTATACAGAGTATTCTTTATGTGGTGATTTTTAAATATTTTTCTGATTTTCATGAAATCTGTGAAGTTTTACGTTCATGAAGATTAAAATAAAATAATCATATTTCAACTCCCACACTAAACATACAAATACATGCAATTATCCAAGGATTTAGACAAGATTTGACTTGTATTCTCTCCCCAAAAACAAAAAACACTTAGAAAAAGTGGGGGTATGAAGCTCACCTTGAGTTGGTTGATGAGTTGTTTGGAGTGATGGAGTGAAGATTTCAAGCTTAAACTTTTGGCTAAGATGAGGAACTTCCTGGGAGGAATGTTGTCCTAAAAGTTATCATCACATATTATTATGAATAAAATAATATGGATTCATTTTGGAAATTACATAAGATGTTAGATGAGTGGAGAAACTTACTTAAAACTCTAGAGAGAACTTGAAAAATCTTGCTTTCAGCAAGATCCTTGATTTTTGCTCTTGGGAGGAGTATGTGAGAGAATAGGAGAGAAGTGAGAGGAAATGTGAAGCCCCATTTTCTTTTTACTATCGTTGCTTAAGAGTATAAGAAAAAGAGGGAACTTTAGTGCATGGGGATCTGATGGTTCATGTATGGTTATCTGGTGGTTAAAATATTGGGTAATGGGTACTGTGATTTGCATGGGAAATGGAAGATTACATCAAATCACAAGGTCAAACCTCCTTGTCCTTATCTTGATTTAGGATAAGATCTTCATAAATCCTAAACTTTTATTTTATGTAAATATGATTTAAATAATCAAATTTGACATAAAATAGAGGTTTTAGGGGTCTAAGTTACGAAAAACACGCGTTTGATGGGATTCCCGACGTCAAAATACCCCAAAATGGAGAAAAAGTCCAAAATAGTCCAAAATCCGGAGTCAAAAGGTGAATTCCGGAGCCACATAACAATTTCCGAAGCTCCTCTTAGAATTCCGGAGTGGAGGGTTAGGTATGCGAGGGTCCGAAGTGGAAACCAAGGAGTTCCGGAGGCGCTGGGCGAGTTTCGAAGTCACGAGCGAAGTTCGGAGTCAGGTGAGAATTTGGTCGGTCCGGACCGAGGTGCGAGGCTGGCTAGACTTCCGAAGGGTCCGAGCATGGTGTTTCCGGAGCGAAGCCTTCTGGAGTGAGGGGGGTTCCGAAGATGTGATTCCTCTTGGTTCCTTAGAAGGCATTCCAGACTAAGAGGGTTCCGGACTAAGAGGGTTCTGGACCAAGAGCGTTCCGGACCAAGAGGGTCCTATTGGGTTTTCTCTTTCGGTTTTGAGCTGTTTTCGACTGAGGAAGGTACTTAGAGAGATTTGAGATATGTGGAAAGATTTGGGAGAGATTCGATATACTTGGAGAGATTTCACATACTTGGAGAGATTTGGGAGAGATTTCACAAACTTAGAGAGATCTAGGAGGGACTCGATATACTTGGAGAGATTTCACATACTTGGAGATATTTGGGAGAGATTTCACATACTGGGAGAGATTTGGGAGAGATTTCACATACTTGGAGAGATTTGGGAGATATTTCACATACTTGGAGAGATTTTCATTCTAACACTACATGGCTCATTAGGAACTCATATTGTACACTTAAATGTGTTAGCACAAGTCTCACAATAGTCCTTGCTTACATGAGGACAGAATTTCCTAGCCAAAAATGCTAGTGGTGACATCATCCCCCCGTTAGAGGGAATTTCGTCTTGAAATTCTTTCAAAAGATAGGGTCATGAGTGCGGAAATAGGTGAGGGTACTTTTGATCTATCTGATCTTTGCGTTCCAAAGTGAATACCTGCTCACGCCTAGCGTTCCCTTGAACCTTCACCATCGGGATGCAGCTTTGTTTTGTGTACTTAACTATTCTATCCATAGTCTCGATAGACTGATCAACTATTAGGAGGTTCTAGCTCACCTTAATCTTGTCTAGTTGAACTGAGAGGGTTTTGTCTGATAGACACTTCCTAGGTTCGACACATGGAACACAGGGTGTACGTCACTAAGCTTGGAGGGTGGTTGGAGTTTGTAAGCTACCGGACCGATCCGTGCGAGGATCTCAAATGGTCTGATGCATCGGGGATTTAGTTTACCTTTCCTTTCAAATTGTGTCATCCTTCCCCGAGGGAAAATCTTTAATAATACCCTGATCCCTTACTTGGGATCCCAAGGCTTTAACCTGCTATCTCTATAGCTCTGTTGTCGGCCTTACGATGTTTGGAGTCGTGTTCGGGTTTGACTATCCTTTTTGTGGTTTCTCGAATAATCTTGGGTCTAGGAAGTGTGTTACTGAACGTTTGTCCTCTTGTCAGTTGGGTGTCTCTCACCTGAGCCCAACAGAGGATGATCTGCACTTCCGGCCACGCAGGGCCTCGAAGGATGCAACTCCTACGCTCGAGTGGTAGTTGTTGTTATATGAGTACTCGAGTAGGGGAAGGTGGGTATCCGCGATCCCAATCTTTGTCAGTGTCCATTACACACGTTTCTCTTTGGGGTGTGGGTCCTTGTTTACCTTGACCTCGACAGATGGGATTTCTAGAGTTTCGGTGGTCTGACACTTATGAGTGCTGAACACATGGATGGTAAAATGTCCGAAACTAGGTTCGTAGGTCAATCGGAGGCTATGGGTTATCGGGCCCTTTCTTGGCGAGGCCTTTTGAATGGTCTTCTAGGGATCGGGATCCTGGTGTCCTAGAAGTAGAGTTTTATGGGCCTTAGGATTTGGTACTATGGTCACCAAGGTTGAGTTTGTGTGATGTAGTTGACCTTATGAGTCTTGGATCATCTTGGGGGTTTTCTTCCAATAGTTTTCCAAGTTAATGGTACGTCGGCCTCTGCCAGTTCCTTGCTGTTGGTTGAACATGACTCCGATTCGCGGTAAGGAGTACCGATTCTTGAGGATGGGTTTGTTTGGCTTATTTGTAGTCGGTGGTGCCTATGGTAGTTTCGTCTTTCTTCCTTATGAGTTAGATAGGTGCTTCCTGTGGTTAGGGACTGGGTCTGATGTTTCCTTTATCTATTATGCCGATCTTGTAATCAGACACTATCTGTTCTTGTGACCGTGCTGAGTGGTATCGGGTGTTTGGTTATAGGGGTGTTTCCAGGAGTCGGGGTGATTCTATATCCATTTACCACTTGGTTGAGGTTTCCAAAGGGATCCTTAGGAATCTCTGGAGAAAGGTTGGAATCCTTTCGGATTCCCTTGATGCCTTTGGCTTCTTGATTTTCCATCTTTATTGGGGCTAGGGAAGGGCGTGGTATTTCTTACACCGGGACTTAGGTGTCTGGTTGTTAGGGACAATGTTGGTACCGACTGAAAGAGCTTTTTTATTCGGTTGAGTAGGACGAAAGTCTATTTGTAGTGCTCGAGGTTTGTAAGGTGAAAATCAAGCCAGTCCATGCCAATTGATGACATTGGACTCCTTGTTGTTACGTCGATTTGAGGAGTATTGGTTGCTAGGAAAGACAGGGTGTTCTATGTTCATGTTCTTATCGTTGCTAGTTTCGGTTTCGTTGTTACCATTGGGTCTATTTTGTTCCCGCTTGTTTGGTGTTCTAGTGTTCATGTTCTTATCGTTGCTAGTTTCGTTTTCGTTGTTACCATTGGGTCTATTTTTTTTCTGCTTGTTAGGTGTTCTAGTGTTCATGTTCTTATCGTTGCTAGTTTTATTTTCGTTGTTACCATTGGGTCTATCTTGTTTCTGCTTGTTAGGTGTTCTAGTGTTCGTGTTGTTATTGTTGCTAGTTTCGTTTTCGTTTTTACCATTGGGTCTATCTTGTTTCTGCTTGCTAGGTGTTCTTGCGACACGAAGGTGCTGTTATAAGGCAAGGGAATTCGTAATCTAAATTCTGCCAGGTCCTTCCGCTATAGATGGATGTGACCTAACCGTACATACTTAGGATTATTATTATTATTTTTTTAGAGATGGTTGACTGCGGGGTTCTGTCATAATCGCTATTCAGCCCAGGGACAGAAAATAAGGCGGAATCACTCGCTCTTAGTTTGCAGAATCCTAACTATATATGATACTAACGTTCATATGGGACCATCATGGTCCATTCGTGAGGATCCCTAGCTTCCCGTGATTTACAGGATTTGCTCTAACGAGAAAATAGTTTTTGGATTATATTTTTAATTAACAAAAAAAAAACTTTTTGTGATAATTCGATGCCTAAAGTTTGTTGTGGAACATACCAAAAACTGCGGTAGGGTTCCTTGTCGCCTCTTCCTGTCTAGTTGTCGACTCCTTCGTTAGTCATCTCTGTTGGACATTCTCTCTTGAAATGTCCTGTTGCACCGCACTTGTCACAAACGGGACTTACTTCTGGGTTGAGGGTTGGAGTGACGCATGGGGCCGGTGCCCTACAGTAGCGGGAGGTGTGCCCCATCTTGTTGCACCTTTTGTAACAAAATGTATGGCAGGCTCCCCAACGATGATATTTGCACTTATTGCAGGGTGGATTGTTCCCAAGGTATGATTGTCTCGATGGGGGAGGAGTAGGGTTAGTATGGGTGGGGACTGATCCCGCTTGTTGTCTTTTAGTAAGCCTCTGAGTCGAACTGCCTCCCTTTTCGTTTCCGAACTTTCGATTCTTTAGCTTAGGTTTAGGTTTTAGGGTGCACTGGCGAGTTGTCCTTCGTTGGTTTCCCTGGTTGTTGTTACGGTTGAATTCATTGATACTGCTTCCATTTTCGTTCGTGCTGTTGGCACTGAAGTATGCCATGGCGGCTGCTACGGTAGCTGTTACGGTGGCTTGGAAAGTGGCAGAGTCTATTCGTAGGACCAGTGCACCGTCGGGGTATTGGTTATCTTTGTGAGAAGACATGACTCTGCTGCACACGAAAGGTGAGCTTGTAAGTACCCGTAGTTGATTTCAAGTGAGTTTACTCGTATAATCTTAACGTATTGGTGTTAATTGTGTCAACCTACATGCCGTGATGCAGTTATGGTAATGAGTGGAAACATATATTGTATAACGTTAAGTCCGTCCGAAATAGCACATAGTTAGTAATAAAGTTAGCGGATTCGGTTGTATGGATTCTTGGAGGGCGTACTCCTCTTGGTTTACTACTACTGGTTGCGATTAAAGGCATTATGAACCAAAGGCGAGTAGTGCGGTGATTCTCTTTTAGCGCACAAAGTGCTTGACCATTTCACTTATACTATGGGTACCCTTTTTGTGTTCTTTACACTGCTAAGGCTGCCCTAGCCTTGATTACGATGAGTTGTGGTCTCCAAATGACCATTTCCTCTTTCAAAGAATGTAGATGGCCTGCATAGTTTTCTGGTCCTGCTTGTGGGTTTCGTAAGGCATTTGGAATGGCGTTCTTGTTACTTGTGGGGGGAAATCGGATTTACATTGTTGCATACTAGGCTTTGTCTACGATTTCCATTACTCCAAGACAGGGAGTTGGAACCCGGGAGTCAATTCGGGTTACTCGTGGCCCATACAGAGGTGATGCTTGATTCGTTAGGGTGTTGGCTATCGGAGTTCGGTTCACGTCGATTGTGGATCGGGGTGTCTTTCGTGAAGGTGCGCCCTAAATTGGATAGGAGCCAATTCCTCAACTTGTTTTTGCGTGGGTATCATTTTGTTTCTAGGTATGTCTATTCAAGGAGTACCTATATGGGGTGTTTATGTATCTGGGAAGAGAAAGGTGAAAGGGTCTCTGATCGACTATCAATTGGGTAGAGCTTCGCCAAGGGTTTCCTTGGCGCTTTTATCCTTGCTGGGTTCTTAGTCGGAGTCCTCCCTTTCACGATTCATCTCTTGGTATTCCTTAGGATCCACTTCTGGGTTTTTCCTCATAGACTTCTTTGGTCTCTCCTTGCTCCATCCATAATTTACCATGACAGGGTATTAGAAGTCTTGGCGAGGAATTTCAACTACTTGTTTGTGCGAGAATCGAGGTACGAGATATACGGGGAAAGTTTAGGTATGGGAGGGGTTTATAGTATCCTAAAATACTCCTATAGTATTTTTAAACTTGATGTTCGATTCTAGTATTCTCTTGTACTCATATTTGGTAGGTTTTAGGTTTGTTGCAACACCACCATCACTCCCAAGCACATGTTGGTCATATCTCAAATAAATATAGTTGATCAGGCTATATTTATCCCAGATATGATTACATAACTGCCCAGGTTTGACTGTAGCGTTCAACCTTTAGTTACCTTTGTTTTCTTCTCGGTATGATACTGTGTTAGTAAATGTGTATACTTTTATAAAATACTTATCTTTTTAAAGTATACTTTTACGCAGAGTGTGTTTTAGTCCCATTGTATTTATAGTTGTATATCTTGTATGGCTAGATATATCGGTTCACTATAAACAATGCTCTGATACCAATCTGTCACACCCCCAGACCAGACGGCGGAAACGTCCAGAGGCGGGTGACTTCATTGTGCAGTATCATAACAATTGAATATAAATGAAACAGAGCAATCCAAACATCATACATTGAGATAACAAACTTACATTGTTTACATATTGTATTTGTTCTTCGAGTTAAACAAAAGAGACATAAGCAGAAAATTCCAAACTACAGCTAAATAGACCTGCATCCGCGTCCCTTGTTACCTGCTTACTAGATCCCTGAGAATACAAGTTGTTTTGAAAAGCGTCAACTAAAAAGTTGGTGAGTTCATAAGCATTTTTGTATAAAATCGTTTACACTTGTTTAGAATCGTTCTTATTGTACTTTCAGAAAATCCGATATTTTCTATGAAATCGTTTGAAGCCTTGCTTTGAAAATTATGGATACATGTGTGCATGTCATTACTTTTGTTCATCCTTATAAGGAGTGATTTTGAAAAGTAGTGAAATTTGTAAAGGCGAGCCGTGTTCGAGAATAGTTCTTTTGTGTAGTAATAGTCAACCGTTTCCAGAAAATCCCCTATTTTCATAAAGAGATTATAGTTTTAAATATTGTTTTTCTTATCGAGTAAAATTGAGTGTGTGTTCTAGTTTATCGTTATCGAAATCGTATAAAATTGTTTACTCCAGAAAATCCTATATTTTCTGCTATAAAATATTCGTAAGTTCGGTTCCCACTTGTGTAAACTTGCATATGTGTGTGTTAGTTTATCGTTTTCAAAATCGTTTACAAACGTTTTCCATAAAGTCCTACGTTTTCTGACTTGTAAAATAACAGCATTAACACTCTATACTTGTTAGGTGAAAGAATCAACAAGGCAATTGTGGACATCCTACGCGATGAAAAAGGACAGTCAACGCAACAAATGCGGACCATCACTTATCATGTGTAGGACAGTCAACACAACGTGCCAAAATTTATTTATGAGGTTTTCCTTGCATAAATTTCTAGATAACATAACATATTCTAGTGAGTCGTTATAACCATACTAATATGACGGAAGCCTGTTTTGGCGTTTCTCAGGCGCCCTCGATTTGGAAAAGACATTTGTCACCGTAGACTGGCATGTCTAGTTGTAGCGAACAGCGAAGGTGCGGGGTGTCAACCCCGCATAGATCTATACACAAATTTCCGCTCTTCCTCCAGGAGACTCTGGCTATAACTCCTTACAGGACTTTAGACGTACACTAATATTTTTATATTTAGGTACTTTTGAGATTTGTCTGACTAGAATATTAACAACCTTTTGAGTAATCGCTTGAGATCCATTATTCGTTAGGTAACTAATGAATTTCGTACTCATTGAATAGAAATATTGTTCTCGTTCCATATCGTTTATTGTGCTTGTTACTGGGTGCTCGTGTTCATTCCATTTCGTTTATTGAAAAATAAGCCATTTTAGTCAAGAGAAAAAGTGTCAAGTTATAATTTGTGCAAATTTATAACTGGAGGTTATGACACGCATTTTCTGTTTTATGACATATAGAACATTACTTATGTTCTTGAAGGTTTTACGACAGGAGTTTATGACATGCAAATATATTTGTCATGAAAACTCTATTTTCGTATATTTTCTTGACGCAAATATTTATATCAAATATTTATAAAATACTCCCTAATAGTTTGCAAGAAGTCATTTATAGGGCATAAAGTAACAAACTTTGAAGATTCTAGAAATAGTGACAACTTATAAGGTCTATTTTAGCAGCTTTTTATTTCTACATATGTAGATATGGAATAAGGGGGTATATTGGACACACCCAAAACTTTGAGAGGCTCTTTTTGTATACAAAGTATTCTTTATGTGGTGATTTTTAAACATTTTTCTGATTTTCATGAAATCTGTGAAGTTTTACCTTCATGAAGATTAAAATAAAATAATCATATTTCAACTCCCACACTAAACATACAAATACATGCAATTATCCAAGGATTTAGACATGATTTGACTTGTATTCTCTCCCCAAAAACAAAAAAAACTTAGAAAAAGTGGGGGTATGAAGCTCACCTTGAGTTGGTTGATGAGTTGTTTGGAGTGATGGAGTGAAGATTTCAAGCTTAAACTTTTAGCTGAGATGAGGAACTTCCTGGGAGGAATGTTGTCCTAAAGGTGATCATCACATATTATTATGAATAAAATAATATGGATTCATTTTGAAAATTACATAACATGTTATATGAGTGGAGAAACTTACTTAAAACTCTAGAGAGAAGTTGAGAAATCTTGCTTTCAGCAAGATCCTTGATTTTTGCTCTTGGGAGGAGTATGTGAGAGAATAGGAGAGAAGTGAGAGGAAATGTGAAGCCCCATTTTCTTTTTACTATCGTTGCTTAAGAGTATAAGAAAAGGAGGGAACTTTGGTGCATGGGGATCTGATGGTTCATGCATGGTTATCTGGTGGTTAAAACATTGGGTACTGTGATTTGCATGGGAAATGGAAGATTACATCAAATCACAAGGTCAAACCTCATTGTCCTTATCTTGATTTAGGATAAGATCTTTATAAATCCTAAACTTTTATTTTATGTAAATATGATTTAAATAATCAAATTTGGCACAAAATAGAGGTTTTAGGGGTCTAAGTTACGAAAAACACGAGTTTGATGGGATTCCCGACGTCAAAATACCCCAAAATGGAGAAAAAATCCGAAATAGTCCAAAATCCGGAGTCAAAAGGTGAATTCCGGAGCCACATAACAATTTCCAAAGCTCCTCTTAGAATTCCGGAGTGGAGGGTTAGGTATGCGAGGGTCCGAAGTGGAAACCAAGGAGTTGCGGAGGCGCTGGGCGAGTTCCGAAGTCACGAGCGAAGTCCGGAGTCAGGTGCGAATTTGGTCGGTCCGGACCGAGGTGCGAGGCTGGCTAGACTTCTGAAGGGTCCGAGCATGGTGTTCCGGAGAGAAGCCTTCCGGAGTGAGGGGGGTTCCAAAGATGTGATTCCTCTTGGTTCCTTAGAAGGCATTCCAGACTAAGAGGGTTTAGGACCAAGAGGTTTAGGACCAAGAGGGTTCCGGACCAAGAGGGTTTCGGACCAAGAGGAGTCCGGACCAAGAGGGTCCTATTGGGTTTTCTCTTTCGGTTTTGAGCTGTTTTCGACTAAGGAAGGTACTTAGAGAGATTTGAGATACGTGGAGAGATTTGGGAGAGATTTCACATACTTGGAGAGATTTGGGAGAGATTCGATATACTTGGAGAGATTTCACATACTTGGAGAGATTTGGGAGAGATTTCACATACTTGGAGAGATTTAGGAAGGATTCGATATACTTGGAGAGATTTCACATACTTGGAGAGATTTGGGAGAAATTTCACATACTTGAAGAGATTTGGGAGAGATTTCACATACTTGGAGAGATTTGGGAGAGATTTCACATACTTCGAGAGATTTGCATTCTAACACTACATGGCTCGTTAGGAACTCATATTGTACACTTAAATGTGTTAGCACAAGTCTCACAATAGTCCTTGCTTACCTGATGACTGAATTTCCTAGCCAAAAATGCTAGTGGTGACAATCTCACCCGTACTCGTAAGGATATACTACCCAATATTCCTCTTAATTAATTTAGGTTTACTTTGTATCCTAAATCATCATATATTATCAGGTATCTTCTTTAACATGTATTTCAGGAAATATCAGATATTTCACACATAAATATATAATTTAATACTTGTATTAAAAATCATGTTCATGAAAGGGACTATGTACTCACTTGTCAAGGTTATGATTCCAAACTTGGATAGCGCTTCGTTTCTTAACAATATAATTTCCTTCAACGAAACCTAGTATTATTACCACTAAATTTTAGTCTAATATTTATCGCGACTAATTACAAGTGATTTTGTTTTATAAATGTTAAACAATACTTTTCAACTACTATGTACAGACAGGGGCCAGACATGAAACACCGGAAGGCAGGACCATTTTGGCATTATAGCACTTCTGAAATCCAACAACCCTATGTGATCCTTCAAACCAGATTCCCCGTACCGCGAGTAGTTTAAAGATATTATAATAACACTTTATATATTATATTTTATAATTTATATATTGTTTATAAGTTTATAATAATGGTAATAAATTTAAACCTAAGCTATACTTAAAGTAGGGTAAGCATAAATCTCTTACCGGGAGGTTTCCTAGAAACCAGGCTCTGCAGGGGCAGAACTTCCCGACCCGAAAAGCTCTTTTCTCGGAGCCTTCGGGTGCTCCGGGGCCTTCTCCTAGCACTAGAAAGATTCTAGGGCTTGGGGGTGTTTAGAGAGAGAGAGAGAGAGTAGAGAGAGAAAGAATGGGTGAGGAGTGAAGAATGAAGGCTACCCTCGCACCTCCTTTTTAGGAGGCTGGAACCTCGGTGCGCAGGGCGCTCCTTGGAGGGACGCAACGCGTTCCGGGTGCGCAGGGCGCTCCTGCCTACGCAGCGTGTATGAGGGGGGAACTGTTGGGGCGACATGGCTGATCCGAGACTGAGTATGCGAACGCGGGGCGTTCCCTCTACTTGTGTGAGGTGTTCCTTTGAGCAGTCTCGCAAATCACACTTCCGTCTTCTAAAATTCGTAACTTTCGCATACGAGCTCCATTTTCGACGTTATTTATATCCACAAGTAGGTAGAGATGTACTCTACAACTTTCTTTTAGACTCCATTGGCTAATTTTGAATTTATTTTTAAAGTTATATTTTTAACAGGTCGGGACATTAAAAGTTCGTTAAAAATTCATTACTTTGTCATCTGACGTCCATTTTCATCTGTCTTTTTATCGTTGAGCTCCATTTAACGAGATCTTCGATTCTCATTTAGGTTGTGTCGGCTAAAAATTGGTCGATCTAATATTCGAATTCCAGACTACATACTTCTATGCCGAATCTTGGAAAAATCTTAACTTCCTCATACAAAGTCAGATTTGGGCGTTCTTTTTATGCACGCTCTCGGTTTAATGTATACTACAATTTTCGTTTAGATCGCTAATGCGAAAAAGTACTTTATCATAATCTCACTTTTTACGTCACATAGCGTCGTGCCGGTTTGGTCGCAAAACTTCGATAGGTAATAACTTCTTCGTTATAATTCGGATTTCAACGTTCCTTATATGTACGGAACCCTTGTGACATATACTACAACTTGGTTAAGATTATTTATTATAAATAATATTCTATAAAAAAGTCATCCTTGAGGCTTATTGTCTCTAATTTGGCTAGTCTGAATCTGCGGGCGTTACAATTATCTCCCCCATAGGATGATTACGTTTCGAAATCATCAACGAGAAAGGGCTTGTATAATGACTCCATACATTATCTCTTCATCCTAGGTAATAATCGTAACTTCTACGTTGCTTCAAATGAGTATCTAACTCTTGGACTTCTTGATTGCAGGTGGTGCTTGATCTTGCAATGCTTGATCGAAGGCAATGTGAAGGATTCGTAGAGGTATTTAGGGATTTATGGTTTTAGTGAGGGGAATGGTGATGGGATGTCATGAGATTAACTCAGTCATCACTTGAATGGATTCGTAGTAATCCATAGGATCGAGCGAGAAGAGTTGAGTGGTTTCATGAAGGATGGGTTCAGTTGATGAAGATGAAGCAGAACCTTTGGTGGATTTCATCTTCGAGACTATTTTTGGAATTTTTGGGGAATTTTGTGAAGAGGCCATTGTTGCCGGTATGAAGGCTTGAAGAACAGGTTGCAGAGAGAATATTGGAGAAGAAGGTTAATAGAGCGTAAAAAAGAACATTTGGGGTTTGAAATCTTTATATAGTTTGGATATTTGGTTTGGGTTTTGAAAAAGTGTAATGACTGCACCCGATTGGTAAACGGATCACATTAAATGTGTTGCCAAAATTGAAATGTGATTTTCCTGCAAGGAAGAAAGATGCGATGACAATACGTGCGAAAATGAAAACCGTCGTTTCAGTTTAAGTTGATGTGCACTTTATCGAGACATGTGCAAACGGCGCGATTATTTAGGAATTAAGGATAATCATTAAAAAAATAACTGTTAAATCATTTAAGAAAACGTTTTGGAAAAAAACTTTAATGAAAAACCTTTGAACTTTATTGAAACGAATGATCTCGGAGCAAGGAAGTTCCGAGATAGAGTGTCATAAGATGCTTCAAAGAGAAATGAACATAACAATTGTACATGATATAGAGTTCAAGATTGCACAGACTCAGACTGAATATCAGAGGTAAAATGTATGAAGATCTTAGAGGACAATTTTTCAACAGATTTGAGATCCCGAGACATGAAGAGTCTGAGGTAAGAGGTGAATGCACATTACCGTTTCAGACTTGAATTCCGAGGTGAACTTCATAACACTCTTTTGAGATAGATTCTGAGGCGAGATCAAAGCAAAATACCATTGTGACTATATTGGTCATGAACTTCAAAAAATGAGGAAAGTTGTATAGCTTAAATCTAGAAGAAGAGGTTAGACAAAAAGACACGTAAAATGATCCTATTTATATCAATTGGAAATGATTCTGAGATGAAAAATATTTCGACTTCGGAATTAATTCAGTTTCTGGTTTTTCCATCAGAGAGTACATGTCTCTTGGAGGAATTGAGGATCAGGCAACATGATACCCATTTTGTTCAGCAACCCATTGAGTTTGGTTTTGTCTAATGCCTTTGTAAAGACATCAACAATTTCATCGTCAGATGGAACAAAAATAAGTTCAATGTTTCCTTTTAAAACACAATCTTTAACAAAATGGTACCGAATATCGATGTGCTATGTCATGGAGTGTTGAATTGGATTATGAGAGATCGCAATGACACTTTGAGAATCACAATATATTGGAATTTGTTGAAATCGATAACCATAGTCCAAAAGCTGAGATTCCATCCATAGAACGTGAGAAGTGCAACTAGCAGCAGAAATGTATTCCACTTCGGCTGTTGAAAGAGCAATGCAATTATGTTTCTTAGATAACCAGCTAACTAATCTTCCACCCAAAAATTTACAACCCCATGAGGTGCTTTTTCTGTCCAATTGAAGACCGCCATAGTTTGAATTGGAGTATGCTTGAAGGAGGAAACTCTCATTTGCTGGATACCAAATTCCAAGACTCTTTGTACCTTTGAGGTATCAGATTATTTGCTTAACCGCGAAAAGATGAGAGATCTTTGAATTTACCTGAAATCTGGCACACATACATGTAGAGAACATGATGTCCGAACGACTTGCTGTTAGGTAGATTAGCGATCCAATCATTCCCTTATACTTCTTTTCATCGACAGCAACACCTAATGGGTCCGAGAAGATCTTGTGTCCGAAACTCATAAGAACCTTTGCAGAGGCACATGTGTCCACTGAATAATTATTGTAAAGCTCGGAAATGTATTTTTCTTAGTGAATAAAGATTCCTTTATTGGTTTGATTTACTTGGAGTCTGAGGAAGAAACTTAATTTGCGATTCATGCTCATTTGGAATCGAATAACCATTAACTTGGTAAAATCAGCAACCATTGATGAATCTGTGGATCCAAAAATGATATCGTCAATGTAGATTTGGAATAGCATGAGATGTTTTCCATTTGACCTTCGGAATAGGGTAGGATCAAGAATTCCTCTTTGAAAACCCGAACGCTTGAGAACGTCGGTGAGAGTCTCGTACCAGGCGCGAGGAGCTTGCTTAAGGCCATAAACAGCTTTTCAGAGTTTGTAGCAACAGTTCAGATAAGAAAGATTGACAAAACTGGTCGGCTGTTGGAGATACACTTTGGTATCCAGTTCACCATTGAGAAAAGCACTTTTAACGTCCAATTGGTAAACCTTAAAGCCTTTATGAGCTGCATAAGCAACAAAGATTCTGATGGCTTCAAGACGAGCAGCAAGAGTAAAGGTCTCGTCATAATCAAGTCCTTCAATCTGAGTGAATCCTTTGGCCACCAATCTTTCTTTGTTTCGCATAATGACTCCAGCGTCGTCTATCTTGTTTCGGAAAACTCATCTCGTACCAATGATAGGGTGATCCTAAGGAGAAGGAACGAGATTCCACACTTCATTTCTATCAAATTCTGCTAACTCTTCTTGCATGGGTGTAATCTAGTCAGCATGTTCTTGTAACAGCCCAAATTTTTACAGAAAATTTTAACTTTTAATTTCATAAATATCATCCACAATGTGTCCAAAAATCCCATTTCATAGCCATAGTGTTTAAAATTCAGATTTGGAAACTAGATGTGAAAACACGGGAGAATGCACGTCGCACCATCAAGCTAGGCCCTTGCCCTTATCTCTAGAAGTACCTGAAACATTCAATAAAACTGTAAGCACAAGCTTAGTGAGTTTCCCAAAACACATCAATCATATAATCACATAATACCATGCACACATATATACATATAAGTCTGCCATGGACTCCCTCCATGATCTTCATTGGGATGCCATGGGCTAACCCCATGGTCTTATGTCCCCGACCCATGGGCTTCTCCCATGGTCTTGTCATGTGCCATGGGCTCCTCCCATGGTCTTCACGTAAATCCACATATAGATCAAATAACCACAATCACATACTCCATTACTAATCATCTCATACATATCAATTACTGAGCCGGCCTTGGTGCCTTCGACCCATGAGTGTGATGAGAAGACTCACCTCAATCTGCTGAACACAAGATCTGCTCGCCTAACAGTCCGAAACCACACGATGAACAATAATACAATTAACCCTAAATTAGGTTTATACACAACCTGATCAAAGAGTCTAAACACTTAAGTCTAAGTCCTTCCATAATGGCCCAAAAGTCTCTCCTTTGCTAATGGGCCTAAGGCCCAAGATAAAGACCATTAATGGGCCACATGGCCCAATAAGGCCCAACCAAAACAACTATGGTCCAAAACAGAATATCAGCCCAAAACTCTAAATGGAACAAGGCCAAAAACTGAATAAGGCCCAATAAGCTTACAAGCCTAAACAAAGCCCAAACCCAACTGAGTGTGTACGCACTACGTACCACTCTAGTACGCTTAGCGTACTAGCCCCTTAAGCAGTACGTGTTGCGTACGTGATACTACGCACGACGTATAAGCCAAACATGCACAATCGACCATTAAGTACTTAATACTTGGGATTTGAACGACAAACTTTAAATCTGAGTCCATTAAGATGTTCTACGGCATAAAGTTGGCAACTTTATGCACTTGCATGTCATGAGTGACCCCTATTCTTCATGCTTCTCACTAAGACCTCATTTAAGACCTCTAACTTATGCATGGGGTCAAAACAACCTCCAATATGGCACCTTTATGCATCAAACATGCTCAAAGAGCTTAGATCTAGCAATCCTAATCTCTGGAGTTGCTCAACTCACAAGAGAAGGTCCAAAATCCAAAAGGGAACTCCATAACAAAACCCTAGCTCAAATAATCAAAAGAGATGACAAGGCCACAATTTTATACCACCAGAAGTTCCTCAAGATGAACTTGATGCATGATCTAGAAGCTCAATGACACCCAAAGCTTGATCACGACCCTCTCCTTCTTGAATGCTCTCTAAAATGGCCACCACACACTTTCTAAGCTCAAAAATCACACTCACAAGGAAATATGAGGTTAAGGGACGAAATGAGGCTATGGAGGATAATTAGGGCCTGGTCCAAATGACTTAAGGACGTTTATATATGCCTCAATCCCGGATATTAGGGTTCTGTCCATCTTCCATGTATGCCCCACGTACCAAATTGTACGCCCCGCGTACGTGGTGCACCTTCACGATCATTCCACCTCAGTACGCTAAGCGTACCCATAAGTACGCTAAGCGTACCCATAAGTACGCCCAACATACGAAAGGGACCAATATTGCCAAGAAAATCATTTCAGGGGCTTAAAGGGTAACTACCTGGAATAGAGTGTTACAGTTCTAATGCTTCCTTGATGGATTTTGGTTCAACCATTGAGATAAATGCCGAGAAATGACATTCGTTTTTGATGTTAGTAGCAGAACAAGTTTGAACACCAGCGTTGGGATTTTCGATGACCTGGTTTGGAGGATTTTGGTTCAACCATTGAGATAAATTCCGAGAAACCGGCGGGGCACGTTGCTTATATGGTATGTGGTATTTTGGGGAACTCATTAAACTTTGTGCTTATTGTTTAAGTTTATGTTTCTGGTACTTTCATATTGACATACTTATGATGGTTTTACATGACTGCAAGATGGTTTGGGTTTATTTAAAAATGAAATTTTTACTTACGATTTTTAGGATGTTACAAGTTGGTATAAGAGCCTTGGTTTGAGGGATTCAGACACACTCTCGGGTGTGTCTGAACTCATACTGAGGATTTGGTAAGTTTTTCATAAAGAAATGATTTTCTAAAAGGATTAATACTAGAAAGAAGAGGTGTGATGCATGCAATCGACCGAGCTTAGGTAAGTGTTTCCAAAATACCCATACATGTTTATTCATATAGTATGTGAATATGAGAATAGCATGCTAGATTAGGGCTAAGGATCTGCTCAAAATTGTGTGATCGGAGAGATGCCTTTGTATGCTTACTGTATGAGCCTATAGAACTTCATGCTAATATGGATTAATGATGGTATCTTAGGATGGCCTATTAAGCAGTGCTCTGGTTAAAACTCGATGCTCGAATGTTGCTTGCTTTGTGCTTTTAGGAACCACTGCTAGTGCTAGCCGACTATCAAGCGAATATGTTAGGTTACATGTTGCAGAAATTAGATAAGTTTAGAAGGTTAGGTTTAACTCTATTGCACAACTCTTGTTTTAGTCCAACCATTGTAGGGTGAGACCTTGCAGTTGAAGAATTATCTAGTGTCTGTTGCATGTAATTATATTCATAAGGTAGTTAGCGGGTGTTAGAGGGGGTTTCTTCTGCGGCTGATGGTGGAGAGTGGGGGGAAGGGAATCCTAGGAGAACCTAGGAAGCATGTTAGCATTAACAAATGTCGTTGTTTAGGGAGTCACTTAAGGGAATCGGGATGACTCTTGAGGAAAGTACGGATATGTGTGGAAGGTGGTATTAGGCCCGTACTACTGGACACACAGGATCCGTACTCGAGTCAAGGGAGTCACAATTATACTAAGGTACCCATATGGTTGAGATTTTTCGAGTGTTTTCTGATGGTTTGAATGGTTTATTTTTAGTATGGTGGTCACTCGAGGGGGTTCAGGTCCTGGTGAGGGACCGGGTTCAGGATTTGGAGTCGGACGCTTTGATGATCAGATCCGGTAGTTCATTTTGTTTGAGATTATCCGTGTCATTTTGGAGTAGACTCCTGTGATCTTTGGTACGATCAAGGAGGGTATCATGGATATTTTGGATGAGCGTCTGGGTGTATTTCGCACTGAGGTGGTAGCTATGGTGGGTCCATGCTCATTGACGGTTCGAGAGTTTCGTGTCTGTGGGGCTGCTGAGTTCTTCGGAATGAAGGACCCCATTTCTAGAAGACGGTAATTGGCGGACATCGGGAACGCCTTCCGGACTAGCTTCTGCCCCGATGAGTCGAAGGTCATATTTGCATCCTGTCTTCTGAAGGACAGAGCTCGCGATTGGTGGGAGGAAGTGGACTATGCTTTGGGAGGCGAGGCAGTTGAGACGATGCCCTGGGATGACTTCGTTACGAGATTTAGGGCTGAGTTTGCACCCGTGATTGGGGTTCGCAGTTGGCGAGGGAATTTCAGGACCTTCGCCAGATTACCGAGATCGTGGCGGAGATCACTGCCATGTTCCGTGAGAGGGCCTTGTTCGTTCTGCAGTATGTGGCGGACGAGGAGATGAAGAAGGTCCGATACCATGATATGTTGAAGTATGAGGCCCATTATACTCATTGGGCGGGGCCCGTTATACTCATTGGGCGGGGTCCGTTATGCAAGTTAGGGCAATGCCTGTTATACTCATTGGGCGTGACCTATTGCTTGTCTGATATGTGGTATTTTAGGGAACTCACTAAGCTTTGTGCTTACGGTTTAAGTTTATGTTTCAGGTACTTCCGGTTCGAAGGGGAAGGGCCCGGCCTGATCCCAGTGCATCCACCCGTGTCCATTTTTTTTTTTTATGATTTTGGGACTTGTACTCTGATAACTATTTTCATATTGACATAGTTATGATGGTTTGACATGAATGAAAGATGGTTTGGGTTGATTTAAAAATGAAATTTGTACTTATGATTTTAGGGATGTTACATTATGTATATGTCAGTATAAATTCGAGTTTGTTTATGTTTCAACGTCAAATTTTTTACGTTTTCATGTTTATTTTTATGGACGCTTCTTACGTCTGAGTCGGTTCATATATAATATAATTATGATTATTTGAACTTTCGTTTGTTACCTTAAAAGAATACTACTTACTTGTTTTTATGTATGTGTCAGTAAAAAATTCGAGTTTCTTTACGTTTCGGCGTAATTTTTGTGTATGATTTTGAGCTAATTATTGTTATATATGTTTCCTACGTATGATTTCAATCACATATAATACGTTTTATCAATACAATATTACTTTTTATCATGGTACCGACCTTGTATATTTATCTACCAACAAAATTCAACGGTATTTTATATGCTTATTTCTATGTATGTGTTGGTATAAATTCGAGTAGCAAGGTTTCAACGTATATTTAGAACTTTCGTTCATTAATTTTTAAAAAAATTACTTGTTTTTTTTATATGTACATGGCCGTATAAATTCAATCTTATCTACTCTCAACATAATTTTTTTTATTTTACATGTTTATTTTTATGTATGTTTCCTACGTATGAGTCTGATCACATATAATACTTTTTTATTATTATTTGGAATTATGTATGTTTCTGCGTATAAATTTGTTCACATATAATACCGTTTTATACGACGGTATAAATTAAAAGTAGTCGGTGGTACTAACCTTGTCTATTTATCTACCAACAAATGCAACAATACTAAACTTTTATAAAAGCAATCGTCAAAATTCAACTTATAAAACGGATTAACGCCGCCTCAACGCTCTACGGGAAAGTTACTAGTTTCTTTGAAAAATAGGAATTTTAACTATATTTTTTATTAAATTTGTGAGCAAAAAGAAAACTTGTATCTTTTTTTTTATAGGTGAGCGTAGAAAATAAAATCTTTACAAACAATTTTAAACGAATATCATGAAATGTATGATAGAAATATAAAATGATATTCTGTGCCACCAAATATTTATGTGATCACTAAAACACTTGATTGAAGCATGTTATGTACTACTAAAACTTTATGTCGCTAAAAGTCTAAAACACATGAGTGAGGCGTAACTACAACCAAACGGACAGGAAAACGGAAGTGTTCAAAAGAGATTCGCACTATATTCGTTGGGAGCCTAAAAGACATTATATCTTAGAATCTTGCCTTATATCACATATCTAGGATAACACAAGACATTAAGTTCATAGTAATTAACTTTCAAAAAATGCTACATATTCCCAATGGCTAGTATGAATGCTATAAAATCATATAATTGTGAGAATTCATCATAAACTCATTGCGTTGCTGCTTGAGCGTTCATCTTTAACTCCATTGCTTTGTCGTGTATTCCTGTTTGAACCCGGAGAGTAATGGTGAGTAGGGAAGGTGGAGCTCCAGCAATTGGCATCGACTTGGGCACTACGTATTCATGTGTGGCTGTATGGAAACTTGATCGAATCCAGATCATACCCAATGACCAAGGCAATTGAACAACACCATCTTGTGTTGCTTTCACTGATTCTCAACGTCTTGTTGGTGATGGTGCCAAGAATCAAATTGCAAAGAATCCTACTAGTACTGTTTTCAGTCAGTTTCTACTTGCTATATACTATTTAATATTTTATATTTTTCATACTTTTATCGCTTGTCTATATCGTTAAGTTGTTGAATTTTAGATGCACAGAGGTTGATTGGCAGGAGGTTCAGCGAAGTCCTTGTGCAGGAAGACATAAAGTTATTGCCGTTTAGGGTCATAGAAGGGCCATATGACATTCCAAAAGTTATTGTGACTTACAAGGGTCATTAACAACAATTTTCTACCGAGGAAATTTCATTAATGGTTCTAGCAAAGATGAAAGAGATTGCAGAGGCATATATTGGTGGCACTGTGAAAAATGTGAAAAATGTTGTCATCACTGTACCAGCTTATTTCTATGATTGTCAGCGTCAAGCAACCAAGGATGCTGCAACTATTGTTGGCCTAAATGTGGTTCATATGATCAATGAACCAACAACAGCTGCAATTGCATATGGTGTAGCACTACAAGAAATGTGAGCATTAGAGGCGACGTGTGTCGCCGCCGCTAAAGAGTACTTACGTCGCCGCTAAAGGTATTTGCTGCGACCTGTCGCCACTGTTGCTTCGTCGTTGTTGGTCTGCTTGTCGCCACAAATACGCCATGTCGCCGCTAATATTATGTGATGCCACTAATATGCTGTCGCCACTAATACGTTTGTGACGCCGCTAAAGGTGTCGCCGGTAAAACATTTTATGTTTTTTTTAATGTGACATTAAAATTATAAAAACTGTTATAACATACATACAAACTGCTACAAAACTTAATTTTGCTGAAATATTAGTCCATACACAAACGGTCCAAATATTCATCCAAACCACATATTCATCCAAACAAAGTACAATATATCCAAAATATTAACACAAACAAAACATTTCATAAAATCCAAACAAGTAGCTACTCGTCCTCATCACTCCCATCTTTTCCTTTGTTATCATTTCGTGGCGGCAATGAGCGAAACCAGTCTTCCAGTGCCGCAGAACAGGCCGGGTCCTTTAGTATTGTTTGTAGCATTTCCAACTACAAAGAAAGCGAAATATATTACCAACATATCATAATAGCATTGTACTTTCCAAAAGTTACCAAAATAAAAAATACTAACATATCAAACTATTACCAACATATCATTATAGCATTCTACTTTCCAAATACACTTAAACATACATCATGCACAACATATACATTATAGCATTGTACTTTCCAAAAAATTACCAATCTACAAAATACCAAAATATCAAACTATAACCAAACTACATGGTACACAATATTGCATATACATTATAGCATTGTACTTTTTTTCATTATAGCATTGTACTTTTAAAAAAATTACCAAGCTACAAAATACCAAAATATCAAACTATAAGCAAACTACATGATACACAATATTGCATATACATTATAGCATTGTACTTTTTTCCAGTATAGCATTGTACTTTCCAAAAAATTATCAAACTACAAAATACCAACATATCAAACTATAACTAAATTACATGATACACATTATTGCATTTACATTATAACATTGTACTTTATTTCATTTTTCTATTATAGCATTGTACTTTCCAAAAGATTACCAAACTACATGATACACAATATTCCATATTCATTATAACATTGTACTTTTTTTTCATTTTTCCATTATAGCATTGTACTTTCCAAAAATTACCAAAATACAAAATATCAACATATCAAACCATAACCAACATATCATTATAGCATTCTACTTTCCATTCTAGCATTGTACTATATACTACACAAACAATTACCAACATATCATTATAGCATTATACTTTTCAACTTAAACTAACAATTACCTGTGATTGTGGTGGTGGTTGTGTCATCGGTTGTTCCTGATCGTACATAGACACAATCGTAGGAGGTTCACGCCCAATGCCTATGATATGTCCGCGTCAAACACTGAATATTCTTTCAAAACAATTTTTTATTTCATTTGGTGTTAGACCGCTTGCCACAGAAGAAGATTAGGTTTGTTGATTGATCTCTTGGACTAAAGCCAACTATATTTTCAAAAAATGATAAACAACATAAAATTAGATTACTAAATACCCCTTGACGATATAAACAGTTATACGAAAATACAAATTAACCACTTACATATTGTTGCTCGACTGCAGGACTACTAAATACCCCTTGGCGATTGGTATTAGCCTTACGAAATGCTTCGACTTAAGATATATCCTATTTAACATTAAAAATTAGAATAATTATATTTTAAATGAACAGTTAAATATATCATAACCTACTTCTTTGAAATAGGCATTGCTAGAAGAGATCGACCCCCTCTGTTTACAACTTGTTGATTTGCACAAACTTCTTTGTTTGATACAGAACGCCTTAAAAAGTCAGGCGATTGAAAACGTTCGACTGCCTTTGCCCAATTTTCACGTGACATACCATCGAGGGGGTTATTTAATGCCATTGGGATATCTGCAGGCCCCCCGATATCTGCAAAATAAGCATGGGCTTTACTTTTCCGCCCTATGTAAATTTTTGCAAGACTCGGATCAATGTTCCGCAACAACTGAGCACGCTCGGGATCGAAGTTAACCATATCCAAATCAAACTTATTCTACAAATACAATAAAGTTAGTTAATTAAATACCAATGACAACTAAGCTTAAAATACTAACAAAGTTACCTTTAGATGCACGACTGTTGCATTCCTTAACGCGGGGGAAACATTGTCCCAACCAGATACGCTGAAAGGTATGTTCATCCACATATACCTCCCAATATCACGTGAAAACCAATTAGCACGCTTCCCGAAAGGGGAATATGTGATATCCATGTCAAAATCCAAATCCACGGGCTTTCCCTTGTTTGCACGTATTAACTTTCCCAGCTCGATGTTTTTAGATAAACCCCTTCTTTTCTTTGGAAGCTCAGCTTAAAAAATACAATTAAAAATATTAGTCACATTAATTTTTAATAAATTAAAAAAAAGTAGCTAATAAATATATCATAATAAGACTTACCATCCTGTTCATGTTGACCGCGACCAAATCCTACCGGAGGTGGTGGATCCCCGACTCCATCACCTCCGTGTCCGAGGTCCATAACATTGACCATCATGGTAAATAGTATCAGCAAACTAAACATCATATAGCCTGTAAAATTACAAGATGTAAAATATAGAAACACAATATGAATAAAAATTAGACAAACATGAATAAAAGTTAGACAAACAACATGAATAAAAGTTAGACAAACAATATGAATAAATGGTACACTTCAAATAAAGTTTCTATTACAAAAAAAAAACATTTGATTTTTTTAATCAGAATCTCCATCATATACTTCAATGTCTTCTTCATCAGTATCATAATCAGAATCGTCATCATCATAATCAGTCACTTCCTCGGAAACATTATTGATTCTACCCGTTGGCGGAGGTACTTCAGTCTCTTCCTCATCGTCATAATCAGCATTTTTTTGAGCTGCATCAACATTATTTTGAAAGTATTGTGAGAAGTCGATAAAAAGTCTAGCTCCAGATGAAGAGTTGTTTAGAACTATGTCAACATTTTCGGCCTCCACATTGTCGACATCTTGGACAGAGTCACTGTAACCATGTTGGACACGAGCATTGTCAGATGGTAAATCCCAAATACTTCGATGATTAACATGCTTGACGACACAACGAGGGTTGTTGTTTTGGTTTCTTCGATGATTAACAGGCTCGTGGATGTAGAACACTTGTTTGGCTTGCGAAGCATATATGAGTTGATCATCTCGGTACGCTTCTTTTTCTGTGTTGATACTGATGAAATTATCAACAGGAACACCTCCATAATCTCTTCTAACTGACCATAATGTTTCTCTCCATTCTCATCAACCGCTAGAACCCCAGAGTTTTTCGTTTTGCGTTGTGCATCACGACTAAGTACCATAAACCTAACACCGTTGACTATGCATGTGGTGTAAGTATAAACATCCATTTGTCAACCCATTGAAAGGGCTGACAACTCTTTGTGGAATTCTGGAGAGTTTTCTTTTTCCATCTGAAAAACCTATTAAACATATGTTGATGTGTTATGTATTCTTGATTCGTTATTTTTATTAAACATATTTGTTTGTTAATTATTATTACTTTTTCAAAAAACCAGTTGGGAAATTCGGTCTTTTCGTCACTTTCAGGATGTTCAGATTTGAATTTTTTATATTGATGACAATATATATATATATATATATATATATATATATATATATATATATATATATATATATATAATTGATGAATGGAAAAAAGTAACAATAAATAATGAAAGATAATTAAAAATAAGAACACTTACTTGATGTATTGTTTGACTTCTTGAAAACTATTCAATATAAACCATTCTATATTACGTTTTTCCCTTATATCAAGATGTTTGATTTGAGTTGCGCTGGCCGGTCGACACTTGGACTCAAACATCCAAAACTTTGTTTTTTCAATGACAACTTCCTCGCTTCTTTCAGGGCGATTGAATTGAGTCTGCACATCTCCAAGGTACATCGAACAAAATGACAAAACTTCTTTAGCAACATAACCTTGAGCTATACAACCTTCCGGCCTCGCCTTATTTCTGACATAGTTTTTTAGTTTTTTCATATACCTTTCGAATGGATACATCCATCTCATACATACCAGGCCCTCTGACAATTGCTTCATCAGGTAAATGCAAAAGTAAATGAATCATAATGTCGAAAAACGCTGGAGGATAAATCAACTAAAACTTGCACAATATTCTAATAATGTCTTATTTTTCTTTCCTCATATCCTCCACCTTTAGTGTTCTGGAGCAAATTTGCTTGAGTTCTACAATTGGTGTAGAAGTTTCTTTGTCCAATAACGCTCTACTTCCTATCGGTATCAAACGTTGCATAAGAATATGATAGTCATGAGATTTCAACCCAATAATGTTAGTATCATTATCTACCACTTTCTTACTGATGTTAGATCCAAATCCATCAGACAATTTAACATCTCTTATAAATTGACAAAAGATTTTGCGGTCAGGTTTCTTGAATGAGTAGCTTGCATGCAGTCTAGTGAACTTGTTACCCTTTTTTGTCTGGTGGAAATGTTGAATGCAACAACTCAAGGAGTTGATCAAATGAACTATCAGTCCATTTGTTGTTGACCTTGATATGCATCAGCTTTGCTAAAAAATCAAGGAAAGAAAACGTACAATCAGGATATAACTTGGTTTCGACTGCCTCTAACAACTGTTCAAAATCATCATTGACACCGCTACCCCCTGTATTCGAAGTTCCTTCATCAAGGTTGGTATCATTTTCTCTTGACTCCCACATAACATCGTCAATAACATCAACCATCTCGTTACTTGGCGATACGACATCTACAACTGGAGGAATTAAAGGTTCACCGTGATATATCCACGTTTTGTATGACCCACTGAAACCATATATATGAACATGACGTCTCATTGCTTTCGGATCCATGAAGTAACGATTATCACATTTCTCACACGGACATCTGGTTGCACCTTTACAATCTAGGTGTAACATGGATCTCTTGACAAAAGAGTCAAGTCCTAGCTGGAACTCGGGAGATTGACGATGTGGATTAGTAGTCCATCTTTTATAAATAGACATGATGGAACTGAAACGTAGTTTAGTGTTTAAGGTTTACTCTACGGGAAACAAATATCAAGTAGAGTATTTATAAAGTCGATTATTCAAAAAGTATACCCAACATGTCAACATATAATCAGAAATGGATAGAGTATTCACAAAGGTAGTCTTCTAAACCCACTTTTTGAATACATTATCTCATATGTGAACGTGTATTACATGATTGTATGTTTAAGAAAAATTCGGCAACATTTCCCCTTAGCTCCCAAGCATATATATATATATATATATATATATATATATATATATATATATATATATATATATATATATATATATATATATATATATATATATATATACCGAGGAGCAAAGAGAAAATGACAACCGAATCTTTCTTAAACAAACAATCATGTAATACATGTTCACATCCTAAATGAGATAAAGTATTAAAAGAAGTAGTCACAAAACGGGGACAGCACGAAATTAATTTCTAAATCAATTTCAGGCAGGTATTTCTAGGCTCTTGATGATTATGAAGAAGAAACTTAAACTAAAGTACGATGTTATGATAGAAAATAAACAAAAGTATAATGTTATAATTAACAAAAGTATCATAATTTTGTTAATTATAACATCATACTTTTGTTTATTTTCTATTACATAATATTATGGTTTACAATTAATTTAATATTTTCTTTTTATTGATATTTGTTAATTATAACATCATAATTTGATTTTACAATTACTTTAATAATATATTTTTATTGATTTTTTTAAAATTAATTTAACTTTATTTTATAATTAATTTAAAATTCCTAAAAGTACGCTGCTATTAATAACCTGATTAAGCTAAAGTTGTAATGACCAACGTTAAGTCACTAACAAAATTAAGCTATTTGATTTTAAAATTAACTTAATTTTATTTTATAATTAATTTAATATTTTATTTTTGTTATTAGTTTTTCTTAACATTGATTTAATTTGATTTTATAATTAATTTTATTTTATTTTAATATTAATATTAATTTGATTTTATAATTAATTTAATTTGATTATAGAGTTAACTTAATTTGATTTTCTAGTTAATTTAATATTTTCTTTTTTGTTATTAGTTTAATTTATTAAACTAATTTATTTTATTTCAATATTAATATTAACTTGATTTTAAATCTAATTTAATTTGATTTTACAATTAATTTATTAATTTATTATTGATTTTTTTAAAATTAATTTAACTTTATTTTATAAGTAATTTAAAATTACTAGAAGTACGTTGCTATTAATAACCTAATTAAGCTAAAGTTGTAATTACCAACAGTAAGTTACTAACAAAACTAGGCACTTTGTAACCATATTAACAAGAAAATAAAGACATAATAAACATCTAATACAATCATAGATGTAAATACAAACACTTCAACTTATCAAACACTTTAACTTATCAATTAAACACTTTACAATACAAACAATAGCATCTAAATACAAAAACTATAACTTATCAATTAAAAACTTTATCACTTCATCTTATATACACCAAACTATTAATCCTAAATATCACATAATCATACATGTATACAATACATTCAATTCCAATTTTCATTTCATTTTAGACATACAATACAACTTTCATATTCCAATTTCATACAATTAAGCATACAATTTTAAACAAATATATACATCCAATTTCAATTTCATATAAATGTATACATCTAAATACAAAATCAAACAAATGTATACATCCAATTTCAATTTCATGCCAAATTTCATTTTTAAGCCAATACACCACATTGAGCATAAACATAAATCTGAAAAACATATACAAAATGTTGCATAAATCTGAAAAAACATATATAATCCCACAAAATGCATAAACACTTTCATACCTCAAAATACAAATATAATCACTCAACCAAACAAAATCTTGAATTATACTACCGATTTATCACCCAAATTAGCACCAAAACAGAAGAATAATAGAAAATAGGGAGGAATTCGACCTTCAATCGTCAAAATTTCGGAATTGCAGCTAGGTCGCCGGTAATCGAGCTCTAGGTCGCCGGTAATGGAGGTTTGGTCGGCGGTGTGGCGGTCTTGTGGCAGGAACAACGGTTGGGGATGTTGGATGGCAGATTGTACCTTGGTCGCCGGCTGGGAGATTTCACGGTGATAGACGCGATACACAGATACACAGGAAAGGAACACAACACAAAAAAGGAAGCTGATGAGGGGTTATCTGTAAAGGTCTTTAGCGGCGACGGGCAATAGCGGCAACGAGTAGGTATTAGCGGTGACACACTGGAGCGAAAAGTCAGCGCATTTTTTCATTCCTTTACAACCCTTGGATTGAAAACAAATCGAACGGATGGAGCTCGTTTGACGCAGATCGCTATTAGGTTGCCATTAGCGGCGACGCAGGGCTTTAGCGACGACATGTAACGCGTCAATTACATGTCGCTACTAATGCCATGTGTCGCCGCTAATGGCAACATTTCTTGTAGTGTATACAACAGGTTCAATGGAAAAAGAAATGTGTTTACACTACAAGGAAAATGATCATTAGCGGCGATAAAAGTCGTCGGTAATAAGTCAAGTTGTCGCCGGTAATAGTAATAGCGGCGACGCGTCGCCGGTAATAAGTCGCCGCTACTACTTCGTCGCTATTGATGAACTTGTCGCCGCAAATGATAGATGTCGCCGCTAATGAACGTGTCGCCACTAATGATAGACGTCGCCGCTAATGACAATGTCGCCGCTAATGATAGAAGTCGCCGGTAATTACAATCTTCATTTTTTTTTTTTTTTTTGTAATTAACGATTTTGGTTGCCGATAATAAAGTACTCGGTAATTACATAACAACATTCTATTAAATATCAAAAATAATAGTGTCGACGCTAATTACAAAACAAACATCCGATTATAATTAATTATATATCAAAAGTCATAATATCCGATTAAATATAAAAAGTAATAATGTCGCCCGGTATTAGTGTCGCCGGTAATTACAAAAAACAACCAAAGTTTTACAATCTACCAAGTAGCAAAGCGTGACAACGTATGCAAATAAAACTCATCCTGGCCTACATACCATCATCTTCATTCCCATCGTTTCCTCGATTATTTTGGGATTGAAAAAACGAATACAGCTCATCCCTACATGCCGGGTCATTCAACATTGCACGAAGATTTTCCAACTACATAATTAATAACAACATATATAAACTTATAAGTTAAATTATCAAACATAAACAAAAACTATCAAAACACATTGCTATTTTTAAACTAAGACAAAAAACCAAAGTATGTTGTTATTTTTGAACTTGGGACAAAAACCTAATTACCAAACTTTTTAGCAAATAATCACCACAAAACCAAAATTACAAAATCAACATGAATTTTACGATGCTAAAGTAGATTGCTATTTTTAAAGTAAGACAAAAAACCAAAGTACGTTGTTATTTTTTGCACTTGGGACAAAAACCTAATTACCAAAATTTTTAGCAAATAATATCCACAAAACCAAAGTAGATTGTTTTACCTGTGATGGTTGTGATGGTTGTGGTGATGGTTGCAAAGGTTGTGGAATCGGCGGGAGAGCAGAATGTTTACGACCAATGCCTCTAATATGGCCACGTCGCTCTCCTAATACTTTCTCAAACGCAACTCTTTCTTGAGCGGGGGTTAACTCACTTTCACCTTGAGTTTGTTCTAACAACTCTTCAACTAACCGATTCTGTAACTCCCAAAAGTGAGTAACAATTAAGTATAAATAATCATTTAATTATATGATAAAATTATAATTAAATACTTACATATTGTTGTTCCGCCTCACCAGTAATAAATTAGATTATATTTTAAATAAATATAATTAAATACTTACATATTGTCGGTATGAGCTTTGCGAAACGTTTCCACTCTCTTTAGGTTCTGTTTAACTTTAAAAATTAGATTATATTTTAAATAAATAATTACATGTATCGTACGTTACCTTCTTATAGCAAGTACTACTATACGAGCTCGACCCCCCACGATTCACATTTGTTTGCATTTCACGGATTTTTTTGTTCCTTTCTGAAGCAATTCTGTGTTCGTCTGTTTGGAAATACTCAACTGCTCTCTTCCAGTTATCAACTTCCATACCCTTTGGAGGGTTGGCTAATGCTCCCGGGATATCTTCATACCCTCCGACTGACATAAAATATTCTTTTGTGTCAGCTTTACGTTCTCGATAACCTTTTAACAAAGCTGCATGAAAACTCTCTGTCAACATATTAGCTTGTACATCCCGGTACATCTGATCCAAATCAAACTTTGTCTACAAAAAAAGTTAACCAAGTAAAAAACAATTATAGTTAACCATATAAAATATATTTAAATAAATAATTACCGCTAAATGTTGTAATACGGTGTCCTGTATTGCAGGGGAAACTTTTTTCCAAGTCCATTTATCAAAAGGGACCATGTGCCACATTGTTTTTCTAACTTCTCGGGAAAACATGTCTTTCGGCTCTCCTACGGGATCAAATGTGATATCCCTATCATATTCCATGCTAATCGGTTTGCCCTGGTTCCGTAAGATCACTTTTTCAAGCTTTATATTTTTCGCTTTGCCTCAAACTTTCCTTCGTGCAGGTTGCTCAACTACAAATGTAATTAAAAATTATTAGAAACGGTATTTAATTTATAATAACTGAACAAAAATAGTAAATAAAAATTCATAATAAGACTTACCGTCCTGCTCGTGATGACCAACAACTCTACCACCTGTGAGAGGTGGGTCCTCAGCTCCATCACCCCCGTGTCCACGACCCATAACAGCAGCCATGGTATACATAAACAAAAGCCATATTGTCATCATTTCCTGAAAAATTATAAGATATACAAATACAATTTTTATTACAAATACACATTACATAGAAATAAACATTTACATAGGAATAAACATTTCTATTTAAACAAGAAATCCAAATAAAGTTCATATTACTAACACGTATTACATAAGAACTATTCTAATCAGAATCTTCCTCATATCCTTCAGTGTCTTCTTCGGTATCATAATCAGAATCGGTCTCATCGTAATCAGTCTCGCAATCAGAAACATCATTGACTCTACCAGTTGGCGGAGGAACTTCAGTTGCACTTTCTACATCAACAATGACTCTAGGAATGTTTTGAAAGTACATGCTGAAATCGATAAAAAGTGGAGCATCGGATGAAGAGATATTTTGAAGTACATCTACATTGTCTACATTTTCGTGTGAGCCATTGTCAACATTTTGGACACGGTCATCGTTCGATGGTAGATCCCAAATACTTCGATGGTTAACATGCTCGACAACACATCGATGGTTATTGTTTGGCTCTCTGATGTAGAACACTTTTTTGGCTTGTGAAGCATATATGAGTTGATCAGCTTTGTATGCTTCGCGTCGTCTGTCGATACTGGTGAAATTATCACTAGTAATAACTCTTGTTTGAGTATCAAACCACTTGCAACGAAATAGTACAGTTGAATAATCATGTGTATACCTCAACTCTATAATCTCTTCTAACTGGCCATAATATTTCTCGCCTTTCTCACCCACCGCTAAAACCCCAGAGTTTTGTGTTGTATGTTGTGCGTCACGACTAAGTACCATAAACCTAACACCATTGACTATGCATGCGGTGTAAGAATAAGCATTCATTTGCGGACCCATTGCAAGAGCCGACAATTCTTTGTGGAATTCTGGAGAGTTTTCTATTTTCATTTGATGAACCTAGCAATTATAAAGTAATATGTATTATGTATTCGTTAGATCAATGAAACAAATTTGTTTATTAATTTATATTACCTTTTCACGAAACCAATTACGAAATTCTCTCTTTTCATCACTTTGGGGATGTTCAGATTTGAATTTCCTATGTTAATGATAAAAGGATATAAATTTAAAAAGATTAAAAAAAATTAAGGATGAAAGTTAGAGATAAGATTAGTTACTTGATATACTGTGTGACTTCTTCACAACTATTCAATACAAACCATTCCATGTTACGTATTTCCGTTAAATTAAGAGTTTTGATTTGAGTTGTGCTGGTCGGTCGACATTTAGACTCAAACATCCAAAACTTTGTTTTTTCAATGACAACATCATCATTTCTTTCCGGGCGATTCTTTACATCTCGAAGGTACATCGAACAAAATGATAAAGCTTCTTCAGCAACATAACCCTCAGCTATAGAACCTTCCGGCCTCGCCTTGTTTCTGACATAGTTTTTTAGTTTTTTCATATACCTTTCGAAGGGATACATCCATCTCATACATACTGGGCCTCCGACAATCGCTTCATCAGGTAAATGCAAAAGTAAATGAACCATAATGTCAAAAAACGCTGGAGGATAAATCAATTCTAACTTGCACAAGATTGCAATAATGTCTGCTTTTTCTTTCCACATATCCTCCACCTTCAATGTTCTGGAACAAAGTTGCTTGAAAAATGTACAAAGGTCTACAATAGGTGTATAAGTGTCTTTGTTTAACAACCCTCTTACTCCAATCGGTATCAAACGTTGCATAAGAATGTGGTGGTCATGCGATTTCAACCCAATAATGTTAGTATTGGTATCGTTCACTTTCTTACTGATGTTAGAACCAAACCCATCCGGCAGTTTAAAATCTTTTATAAATTGACAAAAGAGTTGTCGACTAGATTTCGTGAAAGAGTATCTTGCATGGGGTCTATGAAACTTGTCACCATTTTTTTGCAACCATTCATTTCTCCGAATGTTTAGAATTCTCAAGTCCTCTCGTGCATTTGATGTGTCTTTGCTTTTATCGTTCATTAGAAGAGTACCTAACAAACTCTCGTCCGCATTTTTCTCAACATGCATGAAATCTATGTTGTGTTTCGACTGTAGAGAAGACCAATACTCGAGTTCGAATAAAATGCTTCGTTTCGACCAGTTCAACTCGTAATCTTGCTGCTTTGGCTCCCCGCCTCCATGCTCAGGATGTTTACCCGGTTTACGAGTTAGTAGACGACCTAGTTACTCTTGTATGTCGTCATTACTAAAGTGTCTCGGAGCGGGTCTTGTCTCTTCGATCCCGTTAAAGTCCAACCTCTTTCTTAACGGATCATTAACATCTAGGAAACGATGATGACCGATATATACGACTTTGTTTGTTGCACGGTACGAAGGAGTGTCTTCATTGCAAGTAGCACATGCTCTATACCCTTGCCCACTCCAACCTGATAGACTACTACGAGCTGGCCAGTCGTTCATTTTCCACAACAACATAGCTCTCATCGTAAAGAATGTGTTTGTCGCCGCATCTTTAATACGTACGCCTGAGTGCCACAAATCTTTAAGCTCTTCCACCAACGGCCTAAGGAAAACATCCATATCCTTACCAGGAGCTTTCGAGCCGGGAATCAACAAAGTCAACATGAATGATGACTCTTTCATACAAAGCCAGGGTGGCAGATTGTATGTGGTGAGTATGACCGGCCATGTGCTATGTGGATTACACATGTTTCCAAATGGATTGAAACCGTCAGCTGAAAGACCTAGGCGTACGTTACGGGGTTCACTCGAGAATTCGGGGTATTTTTTTATCAAAATCTTGCCAATGTTCCCCATCAACCGGATGAAGCATCACACCATCTTCTGAACGTCCGATACTATGCCAAATCATATTTTTGGCAGTGTGCCTCGAACAATATAAACGTCGTAGTCTAGGGGTCACATGAAAGTACCGTAACACCTTATGAGGTAGTTTCTTACCCTTGGTGTTTTTATCGATCTATCGGCTCTCTTTACAAACAGGACAAACTTGCAATGAATCGTGTTCTTTCCAAAAGAGACAACAATCGTTTTTGCACACATGTATCGACTCATACCCCAGACCAATAGACTTCAGTTTCTTTTTGGCTAGATAATGTGAAAGGGGAACCTTGTTGCCTTTGGGAAACGCTAATTGCAACAACTCAAGGAGTTGATCAAATGATCTATCAGTCCATTTGTTGTTCACCTTGATATGCATTAACTTTGCTAGAAACTCAAGGGAAAATAAGATGCAACCAGGATACAATTTAGTTTCCACTTCTTCCAACAACTATGCAAAATCATCATCCACACCGCTACCCCTTGTATTCGAGGTTCCTTCATCAATGTTGGTATCATTTTCTCTCGACTCCCACATCACATCGTCGATTAAATCGGCCATTTCGTTACTTGGCAAGACGACTGGAAGAATAAAAGATTCACCATGATAGATCCAAATTTTGTACGACTTACTAAAACCATTTATAAATATACAGCGTTCAACTGTAGTCGGGTACTTGAAGTAACGGTTATTACATTTTTCACACGTACATCTGATTTTACCATTACTATCAATGTGTGACTTGGACTTCTCGATAAAAGCTTTAAGTCCTGCTTGGAACTCGGGATGGTTTCGATATGGATTAGTGGTCTAGCTTTTATCAATAGACATGATGGTGCTGAAACATAATTTTGGGTTTAGAGTTTAGTATATAGAATTAACATTGTTTTTTTTTCAATCCACATTTTTTTACAATAAAAGAATAAAAAATTTTATAACAACAATTATATTATGTTGTTGTGTTGTTCTTTTTTACCGTCGAGATTAAAAAATATATATATTTTTTTATTTATAAAATTAAACAATTTTAGAACATTTTTTTGTGTTTTTTTTCCAATTATAACAATAATTTTTTTTTTTTTTTTTCAATTATAGCATCCTACTTATACCAAAACCACATACTTTTACATAATACATAAGAGCATGAAATTCACATACTTTTACATACATATTATGTTGTTGTGTTGTTCTTTTTTACCGTCGAGATTAAAGATTTTATATATTTTTTATTTATAACATTATATAAATATGTTGCAAATAAAAAATTTAAAAACTAAAAAAGACATGAAAATATAAATATGAAACTATAGAAATATAACATTATAATATAAGTTAACTATATAACTTATTGGTTAACATTATAAGAAAGTTTCTAGTATTTGTATATAAGTTTTTAAACAATTTTATAACATTTTTTTTTGTGTTTTTTTTCCAATTATAACAATAATTTATTATTTTTTTTCCAATTATAGCATCCTACTTATACCAAAACCACATACTTTTACATAATACATAAGAGCATGAAATTCACATACTTTTACATACATATTATGTTGTTCTGTTGTTCTTTTTTACCGTCGAGATTAAAAAATATATATATTTTTTATTTATAACATTATATAAATATGTTGCAAATAAAAATTTTAAAAAATAAAAAAGACATGAAAATATAAATATGAAACTATAGAAATATAACATTATAAGTTAATTTGAAGATTATTAGTTAACTATATAACTTATTGGTTAACATTATAAGAAAGTTTCTAGTATTTGTATATAAGTTTTTAAAGAATTTTATAAGCTTTTTTTTGTGTTTTTTTTCCAATTATAACAATAATTTATTTTTATTTTTTTTCAATTATAGCATCCTACTTATACCAAAACCACATACTTTTACATAATACACAAGAGCATGAAATTCACATACTTTTACATACATATACCACATATACACCAAATACAAATACATTCACATACACACAAAATAACATCCTACTTAAACCAAATACACATAATTTCACATATATAGATAATAACATCTTTTTTATACCAAATACAAAAATTTCACAATCGTATACCACATTTACAACAAACATACATACATTCACATACACACAATAGCATCCTACTTATAACAAATACATATAATTTCACATATATATAGATAATAAGATCATATATATACTTCTACCAAATACTCATATACCACATATATATCAAACACACATACATTGGCATATATACACCAAATTCACATATATTCATACAAATACCAAATATACAATCTAATTTTCACATATGGCAATTTTCACATAATTTTCACATACAAATACCAAATTCACAAAAAAATGAAATAATAGAAGGTGGCGGAAATCAACGGATATGTAGCCGGAAAAATTGGTCTTCACCCGAAAATACCCTCACCGGTAAACCCAAAGACAACACCACCAAAAACACTGAAATTGAACAATTTATTGCAATTTAATCATCAAATTCAGCTCTTAATAATCACCAAATGTCCCTAAAGGCTAAACTACAAGTGGATGTAATACAACAATCAAATTCATTTTTTTTTTCTAATCGAAAGACAACACCACCAAAAACAAGAAATTGAAAAATTTATTGCCATTTAATCATCAAATGCAGCTATTAACATACAAATTAAAAAGGAAACAAGAAAATCAACTAACCTTTCTTCAAGAAATGAAGCTAAAAATCGGTCCCAAAAGCCCTAACCACCTTTTGATCCTTAATCTCACACAATGTGGGGAGATATGTAGTTGGAACAACCTAATTGAAGACAAACTCGGTAGAAGCTCAAAGAGTCGACTGTGGGAAACAGAAAACAGAAAGCAAAATGGGAGAAATGAAGAAACTGCGTGCGTTTTTTTTTTTTATCTGCGAGAGCCTTTAGCGGCGACACCTTTAGCGGCGACACCTTTAGCGGCGACAATTAGGGCGACAAACTGAAGGGAAGGGTACCGCGTCATTTTTTAGCTAACTATTAGCGGCGACATTTTTAACTTTTAGCGGCGACAAGTATGTCGCCGGTATTAGCTAACTATTAAAGGCTAACCGTTAGAGTGGATGTTTGATCGAACGGCTTAGATGTAACGGAGGGGGAAAACGTGGATTCGGGTGATAACCCTTTAGCGGCGACGATATTACCGGCGACGTGGACTTTTAGCGGCGACTCTAGCATTTGTCGCCGCTAAAAGCCCATGTCGCCGGTAATAGTTTCGCCGCTAAAGGGTGATATTCTTGTAGTGTTATATTTGATCTCTGGGTGGCACTTTTGATATCTCTCTTTTCACCATTGATGGAGTGGGTAAGTATGATGTGAAGGCTGTAGCCGGTGACACTTATTTGGCAGGTGAGGATTTTGATAACCGTATGGTGAATTATTGTGTTGAGGATTTTAAGAAAAAATGGAACAAGGATTTGAAGGAAAATGGAAGAGCTTTAGGAAGGTTGAAAGTTGCTTGTGAGAAAGCAAAGAGATTTTTTCATATGATACTCAACTTTCAATCGAACTAGAAGTGTTACTCGAGGGTATAGACTTTTCTATGAAAATTACTCGTGATAAATTTGAGGAGCTCAATATGAATTTTTTCACAGAGTGTATTACGCAACTAGAGACATGTTTAGCAGATGCTAATATGACAAAAGGAAGTGTAGATGAAGTGATTCTTGTTGGGGGATCAACTAGGATACAAAAGGTGCAACGTATGCTGCAGGAGTTCTTCGACGGAATAAGGTGCTATGCAGGAGCATAAACCCTGATGAGCATTGCTTTGAAATAGATGCTGATGGCATCCTCACAGTTACGGCTAAAATAGTATCTACTGGTAAGACTGAGAAACTTTCTCTTACAAATCTCAGTCGAATTGAAGGTTGTCAAGTCAAGAGATTGAGAAAATGGTGAAAGATGCATAGAATTTCAGGCTTGAGGACCAAGAGTTCAAGAAGAAAGCTGAAGCATACAATGCAGTGGAAGATTATATATATGACTTGAAGAATAAGATCAAAAGAAATGATATTCCGCCAAAGGACTTGAAGAACGTGCAGAATGCAATTGATGATACAGTGGAGTGGCTCTCAACTGGAAAACTTGCAACTGTTGATGAGATAGAACGCAAGAAGGAGTTCCTGGAGTTCATATCCAGGCTTGCATTTTTTAATTAATTCTATATATATAAGTCTTGGATGTGCTAAATTTTGGGATCAGATGTATGTGATGCATTGCAGCATGTTACAAATATAATGCTTCGTTACTTTGTGGTTTATTCGTTTATGACACAGCAATGATTTTCATCCGGTAACAATTTGTGTGTTCTATTATTTCAAGGTATCCTTAGTAACTAATAATTGAAAGTCGCTCCATATAGATTACTTTGTGGTTGATTCTTTTATAAATTAGCCAACAATGTCTTATATAATTGACTCATGAATATAACATTTTACCTTCTTGAAAAGCAAATTCATAATAATCTTAAAGTAATCGGTTATTTTATCGAAAAAATCCACTACATACAATTTATTCAAATTTAATTGTAAATCTTCTAAAGTAAAGTCCCAACCCTGGAGGTTTAAATCCCCAAGTAATTATTTCATCTCAAAGATTTCATGGGCCGCAGTTGAAAGCACAAATACAAGCATAATGGCTGAAAAAGCTAGCCTGTTGACAAAATCCATGCCCGTTGTGTTTCTGAAAACATTCCTTGCCACACTCTTCAAGGTTACAATCATTTGGATTCAACACTGCTGTGCACCTTTTCTGGCCATTGACCATGGAAACTCCAACTGCAAAAATGAGAAAGAATAAACACATTTAATATAATATAATCAAACCATAAAGTAATAGGTATCTTATATCAATAATAGAATAACACTACAATGCACGTATATGCTAGTTTCTCCACCATGATATTAATAAAGATATTTTTGATTATGTTTTTCAGACATGCATGTTATGATTATTTGAGAAAATTGGTACAAAAACATGTATTTCATAAACTCAAAATAAAATTTCAGAAAGAAACAACTCGAGATAAGGAAGTAGCTAGACAAACCTGCGATAACAACAATGAGAAGAAACATGCAAAAGTACGTAGACTTGGACATTGTTAAAACTTAAAAGCCATTACAGACAATCACTTAGTTACGTGGGATTTCTGAATGTTTTGCTTTATGTTGCACCACCTTAGTTTAAATAGACGAAGTATATTTTTTTTTAATATCTCAAAACAAGGAAATCACCCTAATATAAATGAAGGTCATTAATGCAAAAATTAGTAACTTCCAAATATAATAAAGATCTTTTAAATATGTCATATATTACGCACATAATCACTCCTCAATCCAAATTTAACAATTCGAATTATAATGAAATAATAAACTTGTTTGAGATTTCTTTATGTTTTATTCACTTCATATATGAAATCGTAATATGATTTATTATAATCGGAATGGAAACTTCAATTTATGAGTCGAGTCCAATTGATTATTCTCTTTTTGGAACCAAAGTTAATACTTCTATTAGAATTTATGAACATTCATATTAGTTATAAGTTTTTGAAAAAAAGACGACTATACGTGTTATTCTTCAGGTATATTAAAAATGCCCATTTAACAATTTGACCATACGTTTTTTAGAAATAAGAAAAATAATCAAGTTTAGAACTTGATCAATTCCGAAAAATATTACTGTAAAAAAGAACTAATATGAAGAAAAGTTGTTTCGAAACTCTACAGTTGAGAATTAGTTAAATTTCATTACGTTTTCAAGAAAATTTGTTATCAATAAGTTTTGCAACTTTCGAAATTGATCGAGTTGTGAACTATCATATTTGAATTTTGAAATACTTTTTCCATAATTTCTGATTCCACTTCAATTTTCACAGTATGTCCTTGTTGGTTCTCTGCAACTCCACGACATAATCTCTCAACATAGAATACTGTCTTTCAAAATATCCATGTATCTTGTTCTTTGCAATCACATGCCTCTAAAAATCTTCTGTCTTGAAATTTGGAGTTGGTATTTCTATTGAAGCTCCTCTTTAAGAGCAAGTATTGGGATGCCTTGATTGAGAGTCATCTTATGTATGATTATGTTTGCAAGAAAACCCTATGAGCATGATTTAATGGCCTTGATAGGAAAGCATGTGTGATGTCCCTTAAATGTCTTCCCGATCCATTCATCTTGATTCTTACCCCTTGAAACTTGTAGAACCCATAATTTAATACTTTATGATGGCCCACCCATCATTAGGGACATATCTCATATACTATGCCTTTAATCTTTTCTTTTCATTAATTTTTCACCAACTTTAATTCCCTTCTTGTGGATAATGACAAATGCTCTAGAATTTATGCTATTTGTTTTATTTATTTATTTTTTTGTTAAGGAATGTCTCACCTAACTGAATCTCGGCCTCATGTATTTCCCCTAGACTGAATGTCTTCTTATTCCCCAAATTATATAGCATTGTCTCCCTTCGATCAACATCCCCAAGCAATTGAATTTTGTCTAAATCTATTACAACTATGTCTTCCTCTTGATCTTCAGGAGTTACATCAAATGGCATTCCCCTCACAATTGGTTCCACATCATAATCAACAACACTATGAAATTCTGCCATGTCCACTTCCACATCATCTACAACATCTAATTCAAACACATCAAACTCACTATCACTGGAATTATCCCTACCATCACTTTCATTCATATGTTCAACTTCAGCAGCCTCTTCTTATTTCTTAAATCTATGTCCTCATTCACCTCCATTTCAGTTGCTAATTCAGCTCCTAGATTAAAATGATAGTCCTTTTCAAAGTTCCCTTCATATGGTAAATTTTGATCCCTAAAATCAAATTAGGGATCAAAGAAATAAACCCAATCATTAGTGTTTCGAATAGGGACACTTTCACTAGGGTTTGGAATAGTCCAACCAATACATATACATCCTCATTGAAAGATGGTTTCTAAGGTATTATTTCTTGTGAGATGCTAGAAGCATTAGTAGTAATATGACTGATACAACACTAAGGTTTGTTTAAATCAAATGTTAACTTCTTACTACAGGACCCTATTTTTTTCCTTTTCTTCCTCTTAGTAACATACTCTTGGGATATATCATGTGATTGTATCCTTAATTTTCCATGTTCAGTGTAAACTATGATTTCTTTACAGTCAACTATATACTTTGAAAGGTTTAACAAATGTTGGTCACTACTTAATGGAAAAAGTCCAAAGTCTAAATGAACATCATGCATGCAAAAATAAAAGAAAAAGGGTTCATGACTATCATACCCTACTACTTCCAACATGGAATTCAATTCCTCCAAAGAAAATTCTTTTATGTCGACATTATCATCGTAAGTCTCCCTTCCATCCACATACTTTCTTCCATGCTTGTTGAAAAACCCACCATGATTGATTCTGATTGTAAAGATTCTTGGAAAGCCCTATGTACAAATTTTGTTACATGATCTTGTTAACAGATGGTGAAATACATCAACATTTACATTGTAATTTTAAATCGTGATACTTACAATAAATCTCATTCATATCCACATTTGTTTCGCATGCTCCATGATCTGCTTTCTAGCCATGGTAACATCTTGGATTCTTATTTGTTATATGATAATGTGGTTAATTTCAAACAATGGTTTACACCAGGTGAGTAGATAACGAAGAACAGGCAAGCATGTTAGACCATCTTCAGTTAGGTGTGATACAAATCAACCATCGATCAACATCACAATCTTATTTATTGAAATGTTATTAGCAAATATGACGTGAGGGGTTGCCTAAGTGATTTTACCCATTTACACATTGATTTTGCAACATTAATCACTTTACAGTGAACAGGGTTAAAGATTGGAGGACCACCGGTGTTATCATGACCCTTCATAGGGACCATTGGTGTTACTTTCCTAAAAGTAGAACCAATATTGTTATAACAGGTAAACCATAAGGACCAAGACTATAATTTACTCTAATATTCCCTTGGTCTCGAAATTATTGTCTACAGACAAAAAAAACACACTATTTAAAAAAACATTAATTTCCAGTGAATAAAATGACAAATTTACCTTTTCCTCTAAAACATGGATCCAACTTTTTCCCATCAATTTTTCCCTATCATTTTTTGTAGTTAAAAAATTCAACCAAATTTATTACCTTCATTTTTTATCATAAAATGTGGCTTAATTCCGAACCAAATTATTCCCTTTGATTTTGTAGCCAATTTTTTTTTATTGAAAACAAATTTAGATCCAGTTTTGTTTTTATTGTGAAATGTGGCTCATGTACTTAAAATTCAAACAAAAAAAGTATCTTAATAATGTTATGTTACTAACAAAATACACACTTGTTTACCAATTAACACATTATCGTTGTTTACTAGTAGTTCAATTTTATGTTAAGTGTTTGTAATTTAACATTTTGTTATGAAAAAACTTACCATTTCAAATTGGATGTAATGAAAACTCAACATTTTGTTAGCATGTTGTATTTTTCAATTTGGAAAGTGAAAAAAAAATAATAAAATAAAAAATAAAACCACGATTCCACTGCTAAAGAAAACACACGATAGAAAAAAAATGACATTTCTTTGTTCTTAATGTTTTACGGCTTCAAAAGGGATATAATAAAATTTTAATATTTTGATATCAAATTATAAGCATGGTTTGGAAAATGAAAAAAAACACTCATTCTAATTCTTTCTGGTTAAAAACATAGGACAAGTAAACATACAAAAAAAAAAATTGAAAAAAAAACAAAAACAAAAAAATCAAAAATAATTTTTCTTTGTATTTAATGTTGTATTAAATGCTTAGTTGGTTAAGTAATAATGAAAGATATTTTGTTTTTTTTTTAAGTCAACCAAAATAACCATCCATTCGTTACAATAACTCAACCAAAGTATAAAAATGTATCAAATAGTTATAAGAGTAAAAAATAAAACATAGAATGCGGAACACTTGTGGATGCGATGCAATCACGTCAAGCTCTTCCTTTTGGAACCGGAAGTACCTGAAAAATAAACATGAAAGCGTAAGCACAAAGTTTCGTGAGTTCCCCAAAATACCACATACCATACATACATATCAGTTCGAAGCTGCAGCGCGTCTATTTCACCCCTGAGTCTATTTCAACTCAATTGGTGTTTTTTAACCGAATAAGTCTATTCCACCCCGAGCCTATTTCAACTCGATAAGTGTTTTTCAACCAGACGGGTCTATTTCACCCCACATATATATAGCATACATGCATATCATCAAGAGTCACAAAGACAACAAGAACATGACGACACCTAGTGTCCTACAGTACATTGAGAAGACTCACCTCGATTGGTTAACGAAAAGATCTCACACACGACCTGCCGGTGCTAAAATCCCTCCCACTAAACATATCCAAAACCAAACCCTAATTAACAATTAAGGTGATCATCTATAATCAGGGGTCCTAATTACATTTTCTCGTTCTAGGGTAAAAGACCATTTTACCCTAGAAAGGCTATACCCTACTCATCTTGACCAAAAGTCCAATTGTGACCAATTACACTCTTTGGTGGTATGCCTTGCATACACCGTGCTCTATGTGTTGCGTAGAGTCTCAAATGAAAAGATCGAGGAACCATCAGGCTACGCTGGGGGTAGCCCAATTTATGCCCTGCGTAGTACGCTGTTAAGTCATTTCCATTTTTAGTTGTCTTAATCCATAAATACTAACCATCTATTGCTCGGATCTGGTCCTAATAAACGTCTTAAGTGCTAAAGTCTATAAATTTATGCCTTTGCATGGCTAAATGGAGCTCAATATCAAATTCTAGTCCCATAACATCCTCTAATGACCAAAATTAAACTCTTGCATGAGTGAATGATAGCAACCAAGATCCCATTTTTATGACATATCAACCTCAGAAATGTAACACCGTAAATTTTCAAATGAATTTTTCATTTTAAAAACGCATACTTTTCATAACATTTGGTATAAAACCTCCTTTATTCAAATTACAAGACACAACACCATTAATAATCCAGGATCATCAAACATAACTCTTTCTCTAATGTGTACAATCAAGTCGGTGCCTTCCCGCGATCCTCTGAGATACCTGAAACACATAACACATAACATGGTAAGCACAAAGCTTAGTGAGTTCCCCAAAATACCACATACAACACATATTAGCCACTCGAGGCTATAACTCTGTGGTCCCACTGGCCCTAACTCTGTGGACCCTCTGATCCTAACTCTGTGGACCTTCCGGTCCTAACTCTGTAATCTCTGGAATACACACAGCATAAATCACATAGAAATAATGCAGTGCAACACATCACATACATAGCATACAAGATACTCTGTCACATAACTCTACTTACCACTCACGGTAAAGTATAGTGAGAAGACTCACCTCGGGTAATCTCGGAAAGTCTCGAACTCGAATCACTGATCTAGCCTCCACCTAATCACATAAAGTAATTTATCTCTAATTAACAATGATTCTCATAGGCTAGAATAATCCCTTCCTATAATCTCCCAGAAGTGAAAAACACCATTTTACACCCTCCAATGGTCCAATTATCCAAATGCTGACCAACCCTAAAAGTCAACGAAAGTCAAACTCGAGTCCACAGTCCATGTTTGATCCGACTCGCCGAGTGCACCCTTGCGACTCGTCGAGTCCGCTTACTTTCCTCAGAAATCTCGTGACAGTCCAGCTCAGCTCGTCGAGTTGACCCCCAACTCGTCGAGTTATCGCCTGATTCAGTTCCTCGCGACAAACCCTAACCAACTCGTCGAGTTGGCTCATCGACTCGGCGAGTTCATTCAGACCAAATGCTCATTCAGACGATTTAAGGCAGATCCATCACCCCAAACACTAGATCTACCATCCTGAGGGTCGATTGTCACGTAAAGCTGCAAGCTTTACGTTTAAACATGGCATATAAAGCTTATAATGCCAATATAACTCTAACAATGATGATTAACCACAATAACTCTTCTATGGTTAACTAAAGCTATAATCTTTGGACTCTCTGGACCTCACAAGGTCCAGATCTGAAGTCTAGGCCTCATGAGAGACCTTATGCATACAAAGTCCCAACAATGGTGGAAGAAACCCTAATCTTCCATATCTACAAGATCTACGCAAAATAACAAGAAAGGTGCAGGCTTTTACCTCTTACTCAAGCCCTTGCACGAAGTTACACCAGATCCATTTATTCTCTAGCTCCCTTGATGGGTGATCTCCTCTTCTCCTCAAGAGATGCACTAGTTTACTCCAAGTTTTAGCTTCTAAGACTCTCATGGCTCTCCATACACGTTTAGGGTTTGCTATCAAGGAAGGGTAGCCGCAAATGAGGCTATAAGTTCCTTTAAATAGGTTTCAAACCCGGGAAATTAGGGTTTCTCTGCCCAGCACCTACTCGGCGAGTCCCTCCTCTGACTCGTCGAGTCCATTCATTAAATCCACGCGAGCAACTCGACTCGACTCGGCGAGTTGGTCCCTCAACTCGTCGAGCCCCTCCTTAAATCTCAAGATTATCATACACAATAATGTCCCTATAAATCTGGATGTTACAATTCTCCCCCACTTGAATTAGATTTCTCCCTCGAAATCGCTCCTCCACAAAATATAGATCTAATCAAATAACCAAACAACACCATCGAAAGGGTCTCCTACCACACAACTATCTTCCTTTCTGGACACCTGAATCCAAACAGGAACTCCTCCCTGGAAAAGGACAGACCCATCTGCCACTATGCTACCCCTTTTGACTCTCAAGAATCTGGAACTCTAGTGGCCTGACACACAGCCAGACCACCATCTCCAGATGTCACCACGTTATTCACTCCTCGAATAACAAACCCCGATAACTCACTGCCCCTCTGATTCTCTAGTGGGGGCCGATAAAACAAGTCCATGCCCAAAAACTGGCTACCGATCACTCGTCCCAGACATGATAACCAATCCATATCACATACCAAGGAATGGAAGGATCACATCACACCAGGGACTCATCCACCGAACTGCAATCCAACCCCAGCTCCCTTCTCCAAATCCCTTTGAACACTGAGCACCATGTCATCTCCCGACCTAGCAGTTGAACCTCCAAGGGTTACCCACTGCATACCTCAACATGTCTCACTGACTTTCTTCCCATACTAGCTATCTCGGTCCAGTGTGACACACAAGTCACGAAGTTCACTTTTCCTCAAGCGAATACGGAATTTGTTTCACCCTCGACCTCTGTCGTCTACTACTCATTAGTCCCATACGTTTCGCGGTTTTCTCACACCAACGAATTGACCCACTTAGGTCTAAGGCACTAGATGGAAGCAATACCCCCTTCCAAATGAAATTTAGCCCTGAATCCAGAATCTCATTCTGCCTACTCAACGCACTACCAGATCCAAACTCAAACTCGAGAGTTTGATCTGACCCAGAGCTGGAACCACTCGCCCCAATGAACCACTCAACTCATGACTCATGACCCGCAACCCATGCGTACCTCACTGATTCACTTCCCTTGGCCACGAGAACCACTACTCAATTCGGAATATAACGACTTCCGACAAACATGGAGACCCCAATCTCGCCCCTGGTTCGACCCCAGGCTTCCACAAACTCAAATGTTAGGGCTACCCAAGCCTAAAACCCTCCTGCGTCAAGCTCTGAACAGAGAGCACTTCGTCACAACATTCTCTCGCTGACTAGTGAGTACTACGGCTCCCCGCAGTATCACAACGACCTCTCACTGAATAGTGAGTACTACGGCTCCCCGTAGCATCACCACACCCCTCACTGAATAGTGAGTACTACGGCTCCCCGTAGCATCACCACCACCTCTCACTGGATAGTGAGTACTACGGATCCCCGTAGCATCACCACAACCTCTCACTGAATAGTGAGTACTATGGCTCCCCGTAGCATCACCACAACCTCTCACTGAATAGTGAGTACTATGGCTCCCCGTAGCATCACCATAACCTCTCACTAGATAGTGAGTACTACGGCTCCCTATAGCATCACCACAACCTCTCACTGACTCATTGAAACTGCAGCTCCCCGCAGTCTTACCGCACTTACTCTTACCACTTCACAATCTCATCCTCAGGTTGACACCACATTGCGATCATTAACTCATGCTCTGCGGCCCAGCATAGATAGGTACACACACATCCCTCCAAGCTAAGCATCCCTACTTCGGACGACCACCGTCGTGACAAAACCTCTTTTTCTCGCTGCAATTCACATTCTCAAATAAATCCATTTGATGTCGATTAGCTGAAGGGTCCCCATCGGAACCATAGACACTTGATACACCACTCGTCATCTCAAACTCAAAACTCCAGATAATCCGAGATTTAGGGCATTAAACTCGGATACCCCGGAATACCATCACAACGCCTCACAGTGTCTTGACTCTACCACTGATCTCATACTCACTGCATCATACTCAGATACCGCATTGCTTCCTCGGAATCTCGCAACCAGTCTTTCTCTCGTGCCACTTGTAACCCCGGAATACTCCATCTCCCAAATTAAAACACGGAGAAATTTCCAACGACCCAGAACACGAAGAGGACAATCCGAAACTTCCTCCTCTGTTGCTCAGAACTCATGCAAGAATACTCATAACGACCCTGAAGTTGGTTGCCCAATCAACTTCTTCCCATCCCATACTGCATATATAATAGCCCATACTCTGAACCAGAAATTCTCAACCGTCGTACTAACCTCACAAGCCAACCACCTTGAATTCACCATTTTAACCTTGAAGGATTCCTAACCACTACAAGGTCTCCGACCAACGGCCACTTGCCGTGGAGACGCTCATCCTTCCTCAAACACGTACCACATGCACTATCTCACTCTGCACCTCTCCTCGACCACCAATAACCCTGGTCTCAGGAATCCGCACCGCAGGCCTCTCTATCCGGTTCTCTAACCGCTCTTGAAAAAAATCTCTGATCTCCTCAAAAGTACCCGGTTCTCCCCCACTCAGGGTTCGAACCATCACCAATTGGTTCGCCAACAATCTAACCCACAGACTGTTTTTACCAATAACATCGCACCTACTCTTGGAAAGTGATACGCAATGCTCGCTGATCTCCCCGATGGAGGTCAAGCAATTCCAAATACCCCGAATCTCCGATGAAATCCTCAGAACTTCTCATCATGACTACCTCTAGTCATTCAGAATCTCGTACCATCCCACTACCGGACATCTCAACTGTCCAGTCGTAACCCTGACTCTCAGTCTGAAAATAACGAACTAACATATTCCTCATCCTCGACTCTTCAACCAACGTTCCATCACGTGGGTTGTAATGAGAGTGGAGTCCTCATTACCAAACTCGATACTCATCATAGACAATAAGAGCCACCGCCCCAATATCCTCTTCTTGATCGTCTGCCGCTGCAGCTAATACATGCCCTACTATGCTCAAATAGGGTGTATCCTTGTCCTTAACCATCTCAGTCCCCGCTGATAACCTGCTCATGCTCTAACATTACCTCTCGGCAGACATGCTGCCCAAATACTCTGACGACAGATCGTAACCAAAGCCACCCCACAGGGCTCACCCCCAACCTTGGAAACCGAAAATCTCAATACCTCTCCTGTTTCCCACAGGAACAGAAATAGCACCGCTTAGGTCACATAAAATGACATCTCCACCATCGGCCGGTCGCTCAGCCCAGACCGTATTCTCCCATAACGCACCATCCCTACTCATCCATGAGTCTTGCGACTCCAACTGGCATCTCACCAGCGATCCCTCGGAGCTAACTCGATTTCCCTCTTAAGGGATGCTCCACTAAAACTCGTTCATCATGGCCCTCTGGCCCCTTGTTCTTTCACATCTGATCTCAATGTAGACAATCACAACGAAATAACTGGTAGAACCAGTAACACTAACTGCCACGGGTCATGGTACTCGAACCATGTGGCCACCTCTCGATCTGCTACAAATCATGGTACTCGAACTATGAAATCACCTCTCGATCTGCTACTAATCATGGTACGCGAACCATGACATCACCTCACGATCTGCTACAAATCATGGTACTCACACCATGAAATCACCTCACGATCTGCTACAAATCATGGTACTCGAACCATGAAATCACCTCTCGATCTGCTACTTATAACCTCCGGAATGTTCCCTGTATCGAGTATGGGTCCTCTGCTTTCAGTAGTACGGGCCCATACTACCTGCCACATCTACCCATACTTTACACACGGACCATCCCCGAGTTCCTAAGTAGCTGCTCGACCTTCTCAATCACCAACCCCGTCATGCGTGTTCGCTCGTCTGCGAAATATCCTACTCTGTCAGCGTACTCATCTGACTAGGGTCACCCTTTCCTAGGCTCTTCCTAGGTTCTCACACTTCTCCGCCATCAGCTGCTGAAGAACTCCTTATGATGCCAGCCATCTACCTCCTGAATATCGTCATATTCACTTAGTAGCTGACTCTCATCATCAAGAGTTCCACAAAGCACGAAGCAAGCAGCATTCGGGCATCGATTAATCTCTACCAACATGTAAAACCACTCTAGGTCATTACCCACTTGCTCTCCTCATACTCTAAGGATACCACCGAACCCAAGCAACTTTACCCCACGCGGGCATCTGACTACTCCCTCAGTAGACTCCTCAAATGCTCATCTAGGTATCTCTCCTAGATTACTCCTCTACTCAAATCCCTCTCTAGAGGATTCCTGCTGGATACTCTTACTCAGCACATACTCGAAAGCACATTACAGATAACAGTAACTCCTAGGCTAAGGCATCACAAATCAGGCCACTCTAGTCCTAACATATGAAATACCTAGCCTATCTCTAGCATGCATAATATCTCATAGCATATCTCATAAATATCTCATAATACAAACGTAAGGGTATTTTGGGAAATCACCGTTCGGGCTCTAGCTGATTGTACACACTTCTTCTTCTCGTTTTCTCTTAGAAACTCTTGTTCGCTTTAGAAAAATCATTTCTTTGAAAACTTTTCTCAAATCCTCAGTTTGAGTCCAGATTCACCCGAAGGCGCATCCGAATCCCTCAAACCAAGGCTCTGATACCAACTTGTAACACCGTAAATTTTCAAACGAATTTTTCATTTTAAAAACGCATACTTTTCATAACATTTGGTATAAAACCTCCTTTATTCAAATTACAAGACACAACACCATTAATAATCCAGGATCATCAAACATAACTCTTTCTCTGATGTGTACAATCAAGTCGGTGCCTTCCCGCGATCCTCTGAGATACCTGAAACACATAACACATAACATGGTAAGCACAAAGCTTAGTGAGTTCCCCAAAATACCACATACAACACATATTAGCCACTCGAGGCTATAACTCTGTGGTCCCACTGGCCCTAACTCTGTGGACCCTCTGATCCTAACTCTGTGGACCTTCCGGTCCTAACTCTGTAATCTCTGGAATACACACAGCATAAATCACATAGAAATAATGCAGTGCAACACATCACATACATAGCATACAAGATACTCTATCACATAACTCTACTTACCACTCACGGTAAAGTATAGTGAGAAGACTCACCTCGGGTAATCTCGGAAAGTCTCGAACTCGAATCACTGATCTAGCCTCCACCTAATCACATAAAGTAATTTATCTCTAATTAACAATGATTCTCATAGGCTAGAATAATCCCTTCCTATAATCTCCCAGAAGTGAAAAAAACCATTTTACACCCTCCAATGGTCCAATTATCCAAATGCTGACCAACCCTAAAAGTCAACGAAAGTCAAACTCGAGTCCACAGTCTATGTTTGATCCGACTCGCCGAGTGCACCCTTGCGACTCGTCGAGTCCGCTTACTTTCCTCAGAAATCTCGTGACAGTCCAGCTCAGCTCGTCGAGTTGACCCCCAACTCGTCGAGTTATCGCCTGATTCAGTTCCTCGCGACAAACCCTAACCAACTCGTCGAGTTGGCTCATCGACTCGGCGAGTTCATTCAGACCAAATGCTCATTCAGACGATTTAAGGCAGATCCATCACCCCAAACACTAGATCTACCATCCTGAGGGTCGATTGTCACGTAAAGCTGCAAGCTTTACGTTTAAACATGGCATATAAAGCTTATAATGCCAATATAACTCTAACAATGATGATTAACCACAATAACTCTTCTATGGTTAACTAAAGCTATAATCTTTGGACTCTCTGGACCTCACAAGGTCCAGATCTGAAGTCTAGGCCTCATGAGAGACCTTATGCATACAAAGTCCCAACAATGGTGGAAGAAACCCTAATCTTCCATATCTACAAGATCTAAGCAAAAAAACAAGAAAGGTGCAGGCTTTTACCTCTTACTCAAGCCCTTGCACGAAGTTACACCAGATCCACTTATTCTCTAGCTCCCTTGATGGGTGATCTCCTCTTCTCCTCAAGAGATGCACTAGTTTACTCCAAGTTTTAGCTTCTAAGACTCTCGTGGCTCTCCATACACGTTTAGGGTTTGCTATCAAGGAAGGGTAGCCGCAAATGAGGCTATAAGTTCCTTTAAATAGGTTTCAAACCCGGGAAATTAGGGTTTCTCTGCCCAGCACCTACTCGGCGAGTCCCTCCTCTAACTCGTCGAGTCCATTCATTAAATCCACGCGAGCAACTCGACTCGACTCGGCGAGTTGGTCCCTCAACTCGTCGAGTCCCTCCTTAAATCTCAAGATTATCATACACAATAATGTCCCTATAAATTTGAATGTTACAAGAAACATCAAGAAATGGCAACCCTAAGGCATGGAGTAACTCATACACACAAGAACCAAAATCATGGGACAATAAGCATGAAAACCAAGAAGCTAACAAGATCTAACTCAATAAACCGTAAAGGTGAAAGCTTTATACCTTCTGGAGTTGGCAAATGAAATGAAGGCTCTGAATCTACAAGCTTGAGCTTCACCAAGCTTCAAGATGGGCTTCTCCTTATTCAAAATGCACTACAAAACACCCAAGAGGCTCAAATCTACCTCAAGAGGATTAGGTTTTCGAGTTGGGTGTCAAAGAGGGTGGAGGTTGAGGATAGGAAGACTCCCAAGGGATTAGAGCCTTTAAATAGGGCTCACAACCCCTCAATTAGGGTTTTGGTAAGCAGCGAAAAGGACATGCATAGCAAGATTTACGCCATGCATATATCATAAAAGACGTGTTCCTCCATCAGCCACTGTGACATGCGTATATGCACGGAAAGGTATCGACGAACCCCACAATCCTATGTAGTTACCTTTGGCTTAACACATGCCGAACTTAAACGATAATCCACATAAGAAACCCGACCTAGAACTTTTCCATTTCTACCCTTTGGTTCCAACATGCGAATCAAGGACTTAGATCTCACAACCAATATTATCAATCTTTACTAACGTCTAAACTTTACTTCCTTAAAGCCCAAATCCTTTACATGAACGAGTTACGACTCACAAACCCTAAATTTAAGAAACATCCAAAATAAGGTGTTACAACTCTTCCCCACTTAAATTAGATTTCTTCCTCAAAATCATTCCTTACTACTTCCTCACACCAGCCAATCCTGCCCAAACTTCTTGAATTTCTATTTGGACTGAGAAGTCGTCTCATACAGACCACCGCCTTCCAACACTACCATCAAGCCCGATCTTAGCAGAATTCATTTATCATGACAAAGAAATGAGCCTTAAAAATATGTTCACTACCAACGAAAGAAAACACAACTGCTCTGCCCAAAAACTGAAACCAACACCATGTCTGGCTTCCTAACCGACCAATCCATCCCATCCCACAACCATAAAGAATCCAATCCGCAACCTGAACCGAATGAAACCCTTCTGACCTTGAATTATCTTGTTGATAGCTGAAAAAATAGAATCCCTAACCATTCATCGTTGCTGAAACCTTGCATCTGAAAATGCAAGCGAACCCCAACACGAGTCTCAACTTTTGGTGCCAAACCAATATATAAATCGCATCCGGATAACTACCTATTTTCATATTCGATCTATTCGAGATCTCCTAATTCCATTCTGACCTTCTAATAAATTGGGATGCAGAATGCTTAACCGTTCACTGAGACTAACAATCTCATACATGGTTGCACAATGACACTTCGCCCAAGAGTCTAACTGACAAAGGCTACCCTAGCCTATCTACCACACAGACCCAATCCATCGATCATGGAGTTTCCCTACTCCAAACTTGATCTAACACCTTAAATAAGTCAGTTATTACTGGGTCCCATCCTCATGAGTCATACACTTACCGATTCACGATACCACCTGACACCATATAGTTCGCTAGAACGCTAAGATCACAGAACGCACCGATCTTTCCATCATTTTATCACTGGTTCAGAGACTTATGACCAATAGCACATGCTTTGAGCATAACCTCGAATTTCTAAATGGTCCACTCACCCATGATAACCTAACCAGATGGGCCTCGCCCACGCGTCTCACCCAAACAATCATAGCCAGAAGGGCTCGGCAACAAGTCTCACCCAGACTAGATAACAATAATGATCACGACTCAAATCGAATGAGAGTTGTGCTCCTATCACAGTCTTACAACCCTTTCCTACAACAGCCAACTTATCCTAGCAGATACTACGAACAACATGCAATCTCGCCATACCTCCACAATCGCCATGGGCGCAACCCATGGTCTTGCCGACCATCCACAATAGCAATCCAAAATCAATCATAATTCGAAACCCCATCCTGCTAAACTCCAATCAGGTTTTTGGATTATGCTTTGAACCCCAAATCCTTCATCAGACATGAACATGCTGAGAGGTTCTAACACAACCCTCAACCTGAACCTAGTCACGATCCCATAATGTGTCACTACTGATGCTTCTTGTCCTCAGACATGATAACCTGAACCTTCAGCATTTTCTTTCGTGATTATAACCGAACAATGATCATTATACTAAGCATAAAACCCGGCTCATTCCACCACCATTATTGACTCATCGCCTGCCCTAGATTATGAAATTCCACATTAATTCTCACTTGGAAATACTCCTATTAATCCAAACGATTCTCCCTCACTTCGATTCAGCTGCACTTTGCCAACCTCATAACCATTGGATTATGAACAATCTCACAACCTTACTACTCTACCATCACCATCTTGAGCATACAATATTTAAGATTTCTGACTAAACAATTTAGGGTACACCCACCCCAAAACTAGGTTAAACACATCACTACTCTTGATGAATAAACCTAACATCGGAATAGATAGAGTAGTCGATCCAACAACTCACTTACTACTGGGCAGAACCAAAGGATACATGCATCAACCACGCCCTGAAGGTATAAATCTTAATACAACTATCCTTACACACGCGATCTGACCAGTCATTCACTGGCTCGGAACCAAAAATGATACCTATGAATCCTGCATTTAGATCCAATATGATCACACTGCAACTTCCACAGACTCAATGCATTAAAACCCTCAAATCCATACGATTGTCGATCCTTCAAGCAGAACACTCATTCTTCGCCACTTAAGGCTTACTCTATCGTTGGCCGATGTCTCCCACGTCGAAGCCTAAAACCGGATCATACATATACCTTCAAAGTACTGCTCTCGGTATGCAAAATGGCATATGACAACTCCTAGGAATATAATAACTAGACCATCATAAAGAAAACATGATCCTTAGGTGGAGAATTAACTATAATGGACATAACGTCTCACATACACACTCACATGATCATATGCATAAATAATAACAACATGAAGGAAGCAAATAAGATACATACTGGAAACAACATCTAATGGAACTCGGGTCTCCTCGGCCTGCAACTGAAATTCTCGGCTCATCATCACTAGAGCCTCCACTTCGCCCTCACGGCCATCTGTGATCCTCAGCATAGCTGGAGTAGGTACCCTCACCGCTCCACTCATCAATCACGGACAATCAGCCTTCTTGTGGACCACCTGTTTGCAGTGAAAAACACATCAGACTCAAAGCCCGAGGATAATCCCTTCTAAAATAACAACCTGGCCGCAACTGAATCAGCCTCTCCCTTTCTCACGACAGCTCCCCTCGTGAGTCCTCCCACACTTGGCACAACGGCCCTGACCCTGATGACCTCCTGACCGTGAATCCTGAGTCTTGGATCTCTTCGCCTAATCCACTGCGGTATGAACATACCCCGACCCACGCTTCAACCGGAGTTGTAACTTAATCTCCCCTTCTCGGGCTCTATCAATCACATCATCCAAAGTCTTGCAGCTCGACAGGCTCACAAACTCTCGAATATCATCCCGCACCATATCATGTGTAACACCCCAAAAAATCATAAAAATTTAAAACTTTTTAAAAACAACCATAAACCATCATTGTTCACAAAAGAACCATTGATTAAAAAGTATTATTCAAAATCAAAGTTTTGTCAAGACCCAATAACACAAAACAAGAAGATGTGCACAATCACGTATTTGCTTTCCTGCGATCATCAGAAGTACCTGAAACAATAAACTGAAATTGTAAGCCAAGGCTTAGTGAGTCCCCCTCCCCCCCCCCCCCAAGTACCATCACACAATATATAAAATACATATATTAGCATGATTGGTCCACAACCTCCCGGCCACATACTGGTTGCACAACCTCCCGGTTGGATTACCCTGTCCCACAACCTCCCGGTTGGAATGCCCTGACCTATAACCTCCTAGTTGGAATGCCCCGATCTGTTGACAGATAACACAAAGCAGTAGTCTCAACCCACATAACATGCCAACCCATAATAGAAACAAGCATACTCAGCAAATAGATAATCATACAGCCAATAATCACAGGTATTCCTACAGGTCTACCAATCTAACACCTATTAGAAGCTATCATATATTCATATCGAACTACCGTGTGCTCAACATATCAACAAATAGTATGAAATAGGTTATCAAACCAATGGGTCGGCCTTGGTGCCTTTAACCCACAAAATACAGTGAGGAAAACTCATGTCTCAGTCTGAAAAAAAATTGAGTAAATCCCTGCTCCAAAAACCAACTCTACCCGACACATATTATACAAAATATTGCCCATCTTAAAAATTAATATCACATACCCAAAATACCCTTTGGTCAAAATTGGTCAAACTCAACAAACCAGCCGAGTCAACCCATCTGAGTCAACCAAGCTGAGTCAACCTAGCCGAGTTGACCCAACCTCATATGCGGGGCGTACTCATATGTACATGGGGAATACATCGTTTGACCAAGAAGTCGCGACGTGGACCCCGTAAGCGGAGCGTACCATTTGGTATGCCCAGCATACGCACCTGGTCAGCAAACCTTCTCAATACGTGCTTAATGCATCAAGTCTTTTCGTTCAAAACTAGATCTACGCCCGCAATATTGTCCTTGACCATAAAGTTCCCAACTTTGTGGTCTTGTATGGTCATAAAGTGCTTAACACTACCCCCCCCCCCCACACACACACACACATCTTAAGCCATTAAGACAACCAAACTCGTGCATGGGGAAGAACCGAGGTATGAACTTTATACCTTCTGGAGATTGAAGATGATGCAAGACTCCCAGATCAAATCTTCCTTCTAGCTTCCAAGCTTTACCACCACCTTCTCCTTCCTTCGAAATACACAAAAACACACTCTAAAGCTCAAAATGGAACAATTAGGCTAGGATTTGCAAGGGGGAACATTTCTAGTGATGGAGGCTGCAAATAGGATGTGGAAATGGGACTTAAGGTTCAATATATAGGGTCTAAACCCTAATAACTAAGGTTTAAGTCTAGACAGAGTACTCCCTGCGTACTCAAAGTATGCCCATCGTACTCCTAAAACGTCGTCGTTTCACCTTTAACCCCTTACGCCCAGCGTACCATCCAGGTATACCTCGCGTAAGGGCCAAAGTGAAAAAGTTACAATTTAAAGGGATTAGAAAGGAAACTTACCAAGACTCGAGTGTAAAAATTCTCCCCCACTTGGATCAGACTTTGTCCTCGAAGTCCGCTGAAGTGAACAGCTCCGAAAAATGCTCTCACATCTCAGACTCGGGTTCCCATTTCCATTTGGAACCCTTCTGAAGCTGCCACTAAACTTTGACTAAAGATACCACCTTGCTGCACAAGGTATTTGTCTTCTGGTCTAGGATTTCCACTAGTCTCTCCACATAATTGAGGTGATCATCAACCTGAATATCCATAAGGGAACAATTCTTAAATCATCAACCACGCACTTCCGAAGCTGCGAAACTTGGAAAGTGTTGTGGATCTGGTTGAGCTCCTCAGGCAAATCCAATATGTATGCCACCTTGCCAACCCTGGATACCACCCGAAACAGCCTAATATATCGAGGCCCCAACTTGCCCCTCTTCCTGAAGCATATTACACGCTTCCTAGGTGATACCTTCAGTAAGACCATTTCCTCGACCTGGAACTCCAACTCAAATCGACGTTTGTCGGCATAACTCTTCTGTCGACTCTGAGCTGTCTGAAGTCTCTGCCTAATCTGTTGGATGAGCTATGTCGTCTGAAGAACTACCTCAGTCCTTCCCATAAACCTATGACCAACCTCTCCCCAACACACTCGGGTACGACACTTCTTCCCATAGAGGAGTTCGAAAGGCGGCGCACTGATATTGAAGTGGTAGATGTTGTTGTACGAAAACTCAGCTAAGGGAAGGTAGGAGTCCCAACTCCCATCAAAATCAATGACACACACTCTCAACATGTCCTCTAGTGTCTGAATGGTCCACTCACTCTAACCGTCTGTCTGCGAATGATAAGCAGTGCTGAGATGCTACCTCGTACCCAGTTACTCCTCATGGAACTTCTGCCAGAAATGAGATGTCACTACTAGAAAACAGCTCTTTAATGACGCGCAAACAATGACACGCGCTGATAGTGGACACGCATTTGTGCGTGTCCTAAAAAATAATGTCAGTTTTCTAAAATTTGAAGGATAGAGGACACCCATTTTTGCGTGCCCTAAAATTAGTGTCCAACAAAAAAATAATAAAAACACGGAGGGCACCAATCAATTAAAAGCGTGTCGTGTAAATGTGTCGCTCTATATTTTTTTTAAGGAAGGCGCGGTCTCTGTTTTTTAATAGCCCATGGGGGAAATGAAATCCCAAAAAATTAAACACCCCGCCTGGATGCATCTCCTTCTTCTCCTTCTAAAATCCTCTACCAAAAAACCCTAATAATCCTTTAAGCAGTTCGTCTTCCTCTACCTCTGCATTCACTCTCTCTCTCTCTCTCTCTCTCTCTCTCTCTCTCCCCTTTGGAATCAGATTCTTGAAAGATCGAAACCCTAATCGTAGCCCTAACTACGACATGTCTTACCAACCGAGATCTTCAAATCACAACGAAAGCGACGGCCACCACGACAACCGTCGGCTATACAACCCTTACCAAGATCTTAGAGTCCCCGCACAAACCCTGTACAAACTTCCCACATCTCCTGAATACCTCTTTCAAGAGGAATCCATCGCTCAACGGCGTTCATGGGGCGAAAACCTGACATACTACACCGGCATCGGTTACCTCAGCGGCGCAGTAGTTGGCGCCGGGAAGGGTTTAGTAGAGGGGAAGAAGGCTTCTGAGGCTAGAGACACCATGAAACTTAGGGTTAATCGGAATGAAATGCGTGGTGACTGGATTAGCGACTGGAGCGTGGTGGCTGGATTAGCGACTGAAGCGCTTTACAAGGCGGCGACGGGCCCTAGGTCGGCGGCTGTTGTTTTGGATTGAGGCAAGCTCATCCACTCTACCCGTTTCTTCTATTGCTCAATCGAGATGAATATCATATACGGTGAGTAAAATATGAATTTCAACCCATTTTTGTACATTTTGCCAAAAAATTCAACCATCTACAGATTCAATTTTGTTGCAATATACTTCAACTTTGGCAGATGAGTTTCTCATGCTAACTACCTATTATAATACGATATGATCGGAGATGAATACTTCTGACTAATTGTTTTGGCAGATTTGGTTATTACCGGTGGTTTATCGTTGGTTAAAAGGGGGTATGCCAGGGTTCAAATTAGGGTCCATGAATTATAGATTTATGAAATTGTGATGATGAGAAGATATCGAGCAGTGAAGATTCAGAAGATTTTTCATATGGTGGCTGTAGATTTCAAAGGGTGAAGCAGAGGCTAAAAGATTGATCGATGGTTAGTACTTCTAATGGAGATTCGAAGGCGCTGTGTGGAAGAATTACTTGGCCATATCCGATCCATCACAGTTCCTGGACTGTACAACACCTGTTGTACCCTCTCAATTCCTCTCCAAGGTATGATTCTACTGAAATTTCCATCGATTTATGGAAATCCCAGATGAGTAATTTGTCAATTCCGCAAAACCCAAGTGTAGATTTGTTTTTGATTGCTGAAATTGTGATGAATTTGGGTGCAGAGTGAGGCTTCAAAGCTTAATCGGCTATGGCATCCATGGGAGAGAGAAAATTTTGACTTATTCACGTTGGGTGATCTTTGGATTAGTTTTGATGAATGGAGTGCTTACGGCACCGGAGTTCCGATCAAAGTCGACGCCGGAGAAGATGAAACAATCATACAGTATTACGTGCCATACTTATCTGCTATTCAAATCTTTACAAGCAATTCATCCTTGAACTATCTAAGGTAAGTTGTTCTTCGCAAACAATCCCCAAATACTAAAAAATACATATTAATAATTATTGCCTATTTTTTTTATTTTTTTTATTTATTTGACTAAAGAACGAGTAAGTAATATCATGTCATCTATAGGATAGCAGCATACCTCCATCCTTATTTCTTTTGTTTGCTCGATTAGTCTTGATGCTACTTTTACAATTTGGTCCCTCAACAATCTTCATAAGTCCAAAATAGAACCCAGAATTAGTAACACAAAAGAACAACATAATAATTCTTTTGTACTATCAAAGTTAAGATTGATACATTGACAGATGTATATTTCAACAGAACTAATTAAATTTTGTTTGAAAACTAAATACAAAAAGAATTTACAAAGATCCGTACATAATTTAAAAAACAAATGCAATAAATAATTAGAAAAAACAAGATATGCATGAAATTGATTCATAATTAATTAGAATCCAACAGTTGGTGCTATACACTTACACCCTGTTCCTGAGTTTCATTTAAAAGAAAGAAAAGAAGAGAAGAGAAATATGGAGAGAAAAGAAAGGAAAGGAAAAGAAAGTAAAGTGTATTTTTCTGTTCCCGAGTTCGAGAGAAAGGAAAGGAAAATTATTTTTCTTTGTGCTCCTGACTTGGAAAGAAAAGAAACGAAAACTAAAAGTGGACAATTATACCCTTGTCAGAGAAGCAGAAGCAGCGATTTTTTTTTCCTGTGAGGTTGTACGTGAATATAAGTGGGTAGTTTGGTAATCATAGGGATTTTTTTTATCAGTGATTGTCTTCTCTCCAAATCTCTCCGATTTGGGAGGAAGATTAGGAGAGAAAAGAATGTCGTGATTTCCTTTCCTTTCTTCCCAAATCACTCCAAAAAATAAACTCGGGAACACTCTTGACTCCTTCTTTCTCTCCAATTCTCTTCTTTTCTCTCCGCTTCCCTTGTTAATTTCGACTCGGGAACAGGGTGTTAGGAATTTGAGTTTCCTTCTTATATTCCTTTATGAGTGTGATGACCTGTTATGACTTGAACGGGTGAAACTATCACTAGAAAATTTTGAACTCCCGATGAAGAACGAGTAAGTAATATCATGTCATCTTCATCTTTAAATATAATTTAATGTATTATGTTTTTCAGGCCATAATGCTTGAGTGAATATGGCTACTAAAGCCTTATAGGGATGTTGGTCAAGGTAAGAATAAGCTTCCAAACTTCATTTTACTGTTAAATTTAATAATCAATTGTTATTTAATTAATTAGAATCTAACAGTTGGTCTGCTATACACTTAGGAATTTGAGTTTCCTTCTTATATTCCTTTATGATTGTGAGGTACTATGCTTTATAGATTCTTAATTTAGATTATATGTATACTTATCTCACAATTACTATTCATCAGGGAACAATGAATCAGCATTGTTGCAGCAAAAGAAAAAAAAAACAAATTTGATTTTCCTTGATGTTTTAGAAGATAAGGTTAAATAGATTATTACAATCTTTAATGAAAAAAGTCCATGCATCTGACTTTTTCAAACACTACCACTTATTTGGAAAACATTCTTGAATCATAGATTCTCAATGCAAGAATATTCAACATAAATTGTTCCAAGTTCCAACTAAACATCATACAATTATAAAGAAAACTCCTATTTAGCTTAGAGAACATATTACTTTTTAGTTTTAGTCATTTCATCTTCAAATTATTTTCCATTTTTTTCTGATACCTATGTGCAATTGCAGCATCTTATCCCAATGTATGTGATTAAAAACGCTTAACCATCATAAAAAGGCACACGAACTTGGGTGGCAACATTGCAATAAGTTATTCAAACATTTTATAAAAATTTAACAATTTCATTGTAAATTAGGTTACTGATATATGCTTTTATCCTTTACACAAACAACAGTGTAAAACAATTGATATTAAGGGCTCATAAAGAGGCTGTGAACTCATTAGTTGGAAATATTTACGGATTTACCCTTGGGTTCATTTTCAGACAATTGAGGCACTTTCATATGTGTCAGCACTTGAATTGCCTTTGAGGTTGTACTTACAGTGTGCAGAGGTAAACTTATTATTACCTATTGAGATCATTTGACAAATCTACCCTCAACCTTTGCATCAATGATATAAGATTTTTTGCTTTTTGGTTTTTCAGGCTGTTAACGACTTTGATTTGGAACCAGTTGTATATGAGTTTTTCACCCAAGCATTTGTTTTATATGAGGAAGAAATTGCAGTAATTGCTCAATCTCTTTACATGCATAAACAAAGTTATTTGAATAGAGTTTTTTTATTCACAAAATTAAAGGATGATATATTTTCATTTGTCATAATTAATTTTTATTGATGTCTTCTATTTGTTTCACAAAATATTAGCTAAGAGATGACCATCATTTGAAACATGGAGGGAAGATGGAGTTGGGATTGTTTCTTAAGAGTTGCTTAAGCTAAAGTATTGTAAAGTTTCTTGCTATTTCCTGTTTTTTAATAAAAGGCAATGAAATACCCTCCAACCCCCACAACTCCAACACCCGCAACGCGGGATTCTTCCCTAGTTTTATCTAAATGCTTTGAATTATAAGAATAAATAGTAATTAAAAAATTATAATATGTTGTCACAGCCTGCAAGAGATGCTGGATCTCTTAGAAAAGCTAAGGACAAACTGGAGAAGTGAGTTGAAGAGATGACATCGAGATTAGACTTTGAAAAGCATTTGACGGTATATTTTTTATATTTCTTGTATCTAATTAGTTTGTAAATTTTTGTTACAAATTCTATTGATTTGTTTTATCTTTCCATGTAACGATTATTTGTATGACATTCAATTTTATGCAATGGATTGTATTTTTTGTATATGATATTTTTATTTCTATTATGAGACATTAAATACAAATTTAATTTGAAAATTAGTAAATCTGTAAATAATATTTTTTTTAAACATATAAAATTATGATACGCAAAAATGTATGTCATCTTCATTTATGACATGGCCTTTCTTGACAGGGGCTTTAATGATACGCAATGCGAGTCGTAAATGCGCGTCGTAAGGTTACGACACGCAAATGCGTGTCATCTTCCTTTATGACAGGGCCTTCCTTGATACGCAATGCGTATCGTAAACGCGCGTCGTAAATGCGTGTCATAATTGCGGGTCGTAAATGCGCGTCGTAAATAGACGACGCGCAAAAGCGTGTCGTCTCTCGTTATGACAGGGCCTCCTTGACACGCATTTACGCGTCGTCTGAGCGTTTTACGACACACATTGCACGTCGTAAAAGGATGTTTTTCTAGTAGTGTGTGGACCTAACATCTTTATTAGATAAAATGGAGACTGAAATACTATGCCGAGCAACAATCTCGCGCACGTACAAATCGGTCGAGAAGCTCTCGCAGATATGTAAGAACTGGGCACTCTTGGTCAACCGATCCGTCCGAGGTAACTTTGTGACGAAATCCATGGTAATATGTTCCTATTTCCACATGGGAACCTCCAGTGGCTGCAACTTGCCATGCGGTCTCTGGTGTTCGGCCTTAACCATCCGACAGGTCAAGCACCTCTCAACATACCATGCTATGTCCCTCTTTTTATACATGACCACCACTAGTTAAGCCTTAAATACCAATACATCTTGGTGGCTATAGGGTGTATCAAAAATCCGGACTTGTGTGCCTCCTCTATACATTCTGTCTAATCTCACCAAAATCTGGCACCCAAACCCATCCATATCGGCTTAATAATGCACGATTGTCAGTAGCAAACCTATTAATCTTACCATTGAACTTCTCCTTCTGCTAATTTTCCTACTTGACTCCCTTGGCCTGAACCTCCCTGATCAAATCCAATAATGGCGAATCAATCGAGATCCTCATACACATGCCTCCATTCGCAGAACTAGCCGTCTTGCGGCTCAAAGCATCAGCCACCACATTGGCCTTCCCAAGATGATACAAAATCTTATAGTCATAATCCTTGACCACATCAATCCACTTACGTTGTCTCATATTAGATTTGACGGATCCATTATATATCACAAACTCTTGTGATCCATGTGGATAGTACACCGAACTACATACAAGTAGTGCCGCTAAATCTTGAGAGCAAACACTACTGCCCCCAACTCCAAATAGTGAGTCGGATAACGGACCTGATTCGACTTCAACTATCGAGAAGCATAAGTAATAACTCTCCCACGCTGCATAATCACTGCGCCCAAACCCGTGATAGATGTGTCACAAAATACCACAAAATCATCAACACCCTAGGGGAGGGTCAACACTGAGGCCTCACACAATTTCTGTCTCAGAGTCTCGAATGTCACCTGCTGCTTAGAGCCCCAATGGAAATCCATGCCCTTCCTCGTGAGACAAGTGAGGGGTACTGCGATCTTTGAGAAATCCTGAATAAATATCAGATAATATCCCGCTAAACCCAAGAAACTCCTGATCTCCGAGGAAGACTTCGGAACCTCCCACTGCATCACGACCTTAATCTTGGCCGGATCGACTAAAATCTCATTTCGGTTAATGAGGTGTCCTAAGAACTGGACCTCTCGTAACCAAAACTCACACTTCGAGAACTTGGCGTACAACCGTTCTCCACTCAAAACTCCCAGAAGCTCTCGAATGTGCTCCTCATGTTGCTCCCTAGTCTTGGAATACACCAAGATATCATCAATGAAAACAATAACTGATCGATTGAGCATCGGCCTACATACCCAATTCATCAAATCCATAAATGTCGCAGGTACATTGGTGATCCCAAATGGCATCACCACGAAATCGTAATGACCAAAACGAGTCCGAAACGTGGTCTTCTCCACGTCCTCCTCTCTAACCCTCATCTGATGATACCCTGACCTCAATTTGATCATGGAGAACCAAGATGCACCCTGCAACTGATCGAAGAGATCATCAATTCGTGGAAGGGTATAACGGTTCTTGACTGTCAACTTGTTCAACTCACGGTAATCAATGTACATCCGATGTGAGCCATCCTTCTTCTTGACGAACAAAATCGGTGCTCCCCACAGCTAACTACTAAGTCTAATAAATTGCTTTCCCAACAACTACTAAAGTTGAGAGGATAAATCATGCATCTCAGGTGGTGTCAATCGTTACAGCGCCTTAGAAATTGGTGATACACCCGAAACCAAATCAATCCTGGACTCGACCTGCCTCTCCGGAGGCACACCATGTATGTAACACCCTGTTTCGAATCGTTTCATAATTCGGGGAAATGACCCGAAGATTAGTTATCAAAAGGCTTCGGTCCTCAGGGGAAAGAGAGATTTAGACCCCCTTTGGATGTGGGTAATGTAAATTAGGTGATCCGAGAGTTCGGTTGGTGCTTTGGAGCCCAAGGGTATAACTGTAAAGTGATAGCTCGGGCCTTTTATGAATTTTGTATTTAAGTTTGGAACGTTTTAAGGCAAACGATAGTTGATAAGGTTTTAGAGCTTCTCATTACCTTTCCGTGGATATAAATATCGCTGAAATCGGAGTTGAAACGAAGAAGTTATGATCGTTTGAAGTTAGGTCGGTTTTGGGGCTTACCTGGAGTATGTTGGGCGTAATAGGCATACCTGGAGTACACTGGGCATACCTGGAGTATGTTAGGCATATGCGATCAGTACCCAAACCCTGTTTTCATGGTTTGAGCCCTATTTAAGCTCCTTAACTTCCCCAAACTCGTTCCATTATCAGCCTACACCTCTCCAAAACCCACCCTTGAAACCCTAACCTTAGTTTGAGCCTTGTGAATAAAAAGAAGGTGTTTTTAAGTGCTTCAGAGTATTCTTTGTTCATCTTGGAAAAGAAGGAGCTCATTGGTGAAGTGTTGGTTGCATTGGAGCTTGTAGATCCAGACTTTGTTCACCTTGATCTTTCTTCTAGAGGTATAAAGTTTGAATCTTCATGATGCATTTGATAAATCTAGCTAGTTTTGGGTATTATGAGCTTTAGGTCACTTTAGTGCATAAATTTTAGATCTTGATAGTTTGTGACCTTGTTGTGGATAACGTTGCAAACTTTATCCATCTAAACATCATAATGATTCAGATCTAGAAGCTTAATAGTTGGACTTAACGGATTAAGTTGGAAAAGATGCACTTTTGGGTCCCTTTGAGACTTTAAGTCTAGATCTTGGTTGGTTGGACCATTCTAATTGATAAAGTTGGAAACTTTAACCATTATGGAGTTATTAAGAACCATAAATATATCATCTTGATGGTTTTGATGAATCATGCTTAAGTTAATGTTCATATTATGGGTTTAGATAGATAAAACGGGTTTTGGGTCCCATTAAATCATGCAAAGGAGTAAAGTTGGCAACTTTATGGATTAAGAAATTATTTAGAGGTTAGATATAAGTTTGGACTTTTCGGTGGTACGTATGTGTACGCTTAGCGTAATGCATGAAGTCCCCGTCCTTGAGCTTTAGCGAGTTGTAGCTTGTTCTTCAGTGGGTCGTGCACGCGGTGTACGAGTTGGGTACGCAGGGCGTACTGGAGAGGTTTCTTTTGGGCATTTTGGGCATTTTGTGAGACGTTACTTCATTGTACTCTTTAGAGTACTGGTTAAAGTCCTGAGCGTGATACTTGTGTATAGATCTATATTGGGACTGACAATCCCGCACCTAAGCTGCATGCAACATCTAGACCGGCAGATCTGGGATGAAAAATGTCAAAACATTCCGACGTCCGAAGTACGTCGTAACAGGCTTACTATGTCAATTGCACGGTTATAATAACTCACATAGGGAAACAATGACACATAGTTGACGGGAATTCTTACATTCGTAAGGGTTTTATTTATTTAAAACTCCACTTACTATCATAAGTATGGAAAATACTTGTACATTTCGGTCTTTGAGCTCTAAGACTACAACTTATTTTATAAGGAAAATGTTGGAATTTTTCTTGAACATACATTACATTTACAAAGAAAGAAGTTCTAATTATGTACTACTACAGTATACTATTTTCAAGAACAAACATTCACACTTATCGGTCTTAGGGTATTTAAGACTACATTTCGTCTAAAATTGTTAGATTCCATCCATAATTGCTACGTGTATACGGCAGCGTTATATAAAATTTAGACGCGATCGACTTGGAAATGGCTGGGTCCGCCTTAGATCTTGTTCCTTGTTTGGTTGTGGGTTTAGGGCAGCCCCATTATATTCGACGGTTTATTCGATCTTGATTTTTATATAACTTATATACACTGAGGGATTATAGAAGGAAGCTATAAGTCTTTCTAGGAGTAAACTATTTTATGACACAGAAACTTACATATATGGAGTAACTTTTACCCGAGAGCATGCATACATAAGGGTTGTATCATCATAAAACTACATTGCACTGTTTCAAGTATAGAACAACTTTCATTTCGGAAATCATACATCCAAATGGCTTTTATATAGATTAAAAATCTACGTAATATTACTACCTAAGAATACGATAACATTTATACATTTTGGTCCGAAGGGACTAAGACTACATTCCATTTTACTAAGAAAATATAGGATTTTATGGAGGAGCATACGAACATTTTCAAGGAACAAAGTACTTATTTTGTAAAACAAAATGTTTATGAACTCACCAACTTAAATTTTGATACACTTTCAAAACTATTTGTATTCTCAGGAAACCAGTAGACAGGTACACACATAGGTTTTCAAGAAGACGGAGCATAATAGCTTCTAGTCTTAGTTTTTACTACATACATTTAGAGTCATTCAAGCTATCTTTCGAGTATAATGTAAAAACTATATTATCAAGACAATGGTTGTTGTTGCTTTGATTACTATTATTCATTTGTGATGATATTGTACATGACGTCCTCTGCCCCCGAACCTTTCCGCCCTCTCGGTTTGGGGGTGTGACAGATTGGTATCAGAGCATTGTTTTTAGTGAACTAAGTATATCAACCCATAAGAAGATATACAACTATAAATACAAAGGGGCCGAAGTGCTCTGTCTAAAAGTATACTTTTAAAATATCAGTATTTAATGAGAAGTATACGAACATACATACATACATACTAGAACAATATCACAAGAAGAACAATACAAAAGTATTTAGAGGTTGGACACTATAGTCAAACCTAGACAGTTATGTAATCATATCTGAGATAAATATAGCCTTATCAACTATATTTATTTGAGATACAACCAACATGTGTTTGGGAGTGATAGTGGTGTTGCAACAATTCTAAAACTTACCAACTCTATATACAAAGGAATACTAGAACCAAACATAAAGTTTAAAATACTATAGGAGTATTTTGTGATACTATGCAATAACAACAAGTCTGAAAACTTGTCAACTTCGTATATCAAGAAGCTCTAGAATCAAACATACAATTAAAATACTATAGGAGTATTTTAGGCACTATAACTAACCTACGTGAAAACTAAAAGACCCTTCCTGGTTGGTCTATAATTACTGAGTGTATACGTTAAGGTTATATATAATTGGGATTTTATAGAATTAGAATTTGTGATTTTCGCTCTACTTCCTGTTACTTGTTTGGTTGTGGTCTTAGAGTAGGATCACTTATTCGAAGGTCTATCTGATCTTGGTTATATATAATCTGTATACACTACGTGATTATAGGAGGACCCGGTAAGGATCATCATAAAAATTTCAATAGAGATACTTTTATTATTCTCATAGATTCTTTATACACCCCTAATTCTCGTACAAACGACATATCTAGACATCACAACCCCACTACCACAGCCAACAGATGAGTCGAGGAAGAACCAAAAGAAGGTTCACGAGGAGAGTTCTGAGAAAGGATCAGACGAAGAGAAAGGCACTAGAGAGATCACTAGCGAGCCTTACCCTATCAGAAACAAACTGGAGAGCCCACTCGGACATTTGGGTCCAGTTTAGGGAAATCGTAGGAACGATAACACCATAGGAATGTCCGGAGAAAACCAATCCTTACATCTGCGACTAGGGCAATCATAACTAGGACATAGAGCAGAAGGGACTATTCGCGAATCATGTGAGGAGGCCGAGCTCCTTATGCGTCACACTAATAACTAATAAACAAATATAACTAGTGAGTTAGTGATTATACTACTCACACTATGTGTTACGCTTATTGCATCTTTCATCGCAATTAGTAACAGTGAATCAAGTCACAAAATTTCATTTGAGGGTGATTACTATTAATAATTCATAAGTCTACTGTACATAGACCTCTGTTATGAAGTGTTTTCAAAACACTATAAAAGTCGGAACATGATACACACAAAACTAAGATAACTTAGTTCAAACGACACTCGACTTATAACCACTACTAAGGACTTACCACCATTCCATCTTTTAAAAACCTCACGGTAGAAGGGTGCCTCCCCATAGACCTATAAGGCGCGCCCTCAATAACACATCAACAAATCTTCCACTGTACGACACTGCTGTCTTTCAGGCCGCTGTAACAGCCGCCATGACTCAAATCCACGCAAATGGTACCAGTGGGTTGGGTAATGGGCTAACCATCCTAACCACGAAGAAAACCATGGGCACCCATAGTTTATTTTAGTAAACCTAACACTTGTAAAATAGCTACTTCTACTCCCTACCATAAGTACATCTCAGGGATGTTGGCGGGAAACATGGAGAAAAGTTCAACAAAACGGAAAATTTATATATTCATATATAAATAGATGGAATATGAATAGAAACGACCATAGTTGCTAACGAGCTCGTTTCTCTTCATGCAACAGAATTATGCCTTTACAAGGAAGTAACCAGCCAACCGATGAAACACCAATTCTGCAGATCGACTCTGCTACTTTTCAAGCTGCGGTCACAGCCGCCGTGACAGCCGTCATGGCACAACTCAACGCTAACAACACAAGCGGCCACAGAAACTGTACCAACAAGGCTAATCACAATAGCAACCAAGGGCACCAACTAGTGTCTGCTGATAAGGACACCTCAGACCATAAACCTAAGAACAAGAAACGAAAATTCTGGAACAAGAAAGGGAGCAGTTCGACTCAAGGTCCTCCCAAGAGACCACAACTTGTGGCAGTCCCTACAGCCAAAACATCTGCCACTCTAACACCACCCAGTCGATATTCTGGAAACCTTCCAAAGTGTACCAAGTGCAACTTCCATCACACGGGAGTTTTCCGAGTAATGCACTGTAAAAGCTGCAACAATAAGGGGCACACTGCCCGTTTCTGTAGGTCACCGGTACAACCAATCTCCCAGGTCCCCGGCATTGGAGTAAGCTAGGCCTGTTACGGGTGTGGCGAACCTGGACACTTCAAGAGGGACTGTCCAATAACATGGAACTTGGGAAAAGATGGAAGAGTGCTGATGATCACCGCAGGAGAAACTCTTCCAAAACCACCTGTGGACCGTGGTACGTTTCCCAAATGAAAATATGTTAAAACTTAAGATTTTTACGAAAACTATTACCAACTAAATCTTAATCATAAATTACTTCCTCGTCCGTACAAAGCACCACATTAATATAAAACTAAGGGTCCTTACAGCTAAGCTATGATGGCTTAGTGTAAACATTAAGGTCATATGTAATTAAGATTCTACAGACTTAGAGTGCGTGATTCTGCCTTAACTCTTGTTCCTTGTCTAGTTTTAGAGTTAGGGCAGAGTCCCTCAGTCGACTATCTCCTCAGCCTTAATTATATATGACATGTAGACACCAAGCGATTATGTAAGGACCTAGTAGGGATCATAATATGAAAAACCATTACCAGTTATCGGGACATTCGTATTGCTAGTACTCGTTTAATGCGGTACAAAATGTTCGCAGTAGTAATAACAAGGATAAAACCAAAAGCACTAGAAAGTAGACATAGAATGCACTATCGCTCTAACAAACACTTCTTCTAAATCAACTTAAAACCCGTTACAATAAGAAGTTTCGACGTCTTCATCTGACATGGATTAGCTTGGTCGTCACCAAACCAATTATATGTGTTAAGAAATGACCCTTCGCCTTAACCGCCCAACTAACGAGACCCTCGTCACTCATAGCGATAAACCTGACACAGACCTCAGAATCGTCTCTCGCTTCAAACCTCCGAAGTACTCATTCGAGGAGTACCACATCTTCCGAAACCTTCCCAAAGTGTTCCCAGCAGACCTTTTAGGAATACCACTCGGGCAACAGGTCAAGTTCAAGCACAGAGGCTAAGGACAAATACAGTTAACCAATCACCACTAAGTGTATACGTGAGAGTGGTATATAGTCAAGATTCTACGGACTTAGGATGTGTATTTTCACCTTCCCTCCTGTTCCTTGTCTGGTTGTGGACATAAGGCAGAGTTACCCATCCGACCCTCTTATCAATCTTAATTATATTTGACTTGTATACGCGAGGAAATGATAGAAGAACCAGGTAGGAGTCCTACTATGAACTTCAGGACAAAGCTGCCCAGGTCTACAAGTGGACATCCTACCATTCGGACAAACGTAGACAAGTAAACCCACACCCACACACTCTATACTGAACAAAACAGTAGACGCAGTAGTGAAGATCCGTTGGAATGCCAAGCGAGGATCTGAATTCACTTAAGGTCAAGAAGATCAGATGAAACAAAAATACCCCCATCTTTTCCCCAACCCTTGAAGTCCCATTCGAAATGCTAATTTCAGGACGAAATTCCTTCTAACGGGGGGATGATGTGACAACCATCAATTTCTGGTCAAGTCCAAGTCAAACTAAGTCAACGAGTCAAACCGGTCAACTAAACTAGTACTTGTATGATAGGACTTACTCTATGTTTACTAGTGTACAACTCTCCATCTTAATAACAAAGTGTCACTCAGAAGTTTCATATGTTCAGAAATTCTAAACCCTAAGGAGGGTGAGTGATGTAACGACTCTATAAAGCACTATTACGTACCCTTCGGGGGCGTATAACACTCATAACGAGTCATAGTGGGGTCTACGAACCATGCACTACGGGGCCAAACACTAATAAAGGCCACCGGAAAAGTCTCTCTCAATCTCTCTCTCTATCTATCTATCTATCTCTCTCTTTCTCAGTCACAACTTCTCCCAGAAGTTCTTGAGCTTTCCTCCTTTGGATTGGTAAGTATACTCTCTAAACTTCTACACAATCTTCATACAAATCGTGATCATTTACACAAATATTCACATATTTGTTCTTAGGATCTTCAAATCTTTAAGCATCTTTCAAGTGTTCTTGACTTGAAACTCTTCATCTTAAACCTCCCATTCTTCAAGAAATCACAGAAGGTGAGTTCATACCCCTACATTTTCATGGTTTCTTCAAGTTTTAGGGGGGAGGGGGAATACATGTTACAACACCCAAAGGATATTCTAAACTTAATCAATAGCTTTCAACAGAAAAGTTATGGTCTATTCACGAACTATTTTGACCATCTTAAACTTAATATTTTTCAAAACTGTTCAATATGAAAATAGTTCAGGTTTATACCTTTCTAATTACTACTTGCACACGTTCATACGATTTTTCTACAATTTATGGCGATTTTTACAAAACTGCCTATCATTTCAGAAATGATTTCAGACCAGTCTGTGAAGATGGACATTATTATACTGGTTAGAGACCACTAAAAAATCATAATAAAAATTATGAACAAATTACACACATTTTCTGAACTCCCAGAGTTTACGAATTCAGTTTTCGACTTACAGTTATTTTTCTATGATTTTTGTAAAAACAGTGACAGAAAAGTTAAAACTAGTAAATTAGTTTATAAGTTCATTAACACTTTGTAACATGATGACCAAAATGTATACCTATAAATAGCTACATATTGATTGTATTTCATGTTATTTTACTACCATGAAACAGAAATAGTCATTCACATAAGGGTCGTTCATCATTTCAAACACATATGATAAACTATAATAGGTATAGTTTATGGTACATTAACACTACGAACATACTAAGGTAGGTTTCATTTATACTAAAAAAAGGGTTTTCATTCACACTACACGTAAAATCGTTGAATCAAATTTGTGAGACGTTACTTCATTGTACTCTTTAGAGTACTGGTTAAAGTCCTGTATTATAACCATAGTCTCTTGTGTGGAGAGCGTGATACTTGTGTATAGATCTATATTGGGACTGGCAATCCCGCACATGAGCTGCTTGCAACAGCTAGACCGGCAGGTCTAAGGTGACAAATGTCAAAACATTCTGATGCCCGAAGTAAGTCGTAATAGGCTTACTATGTCAATTGCACGGTTATAATAACTCACATAGGGAAACAACGACACATATAGTTTACGGGGATTCTTACATTCAAAAAGGGGTTTCATTCACACTACACGTAAACTCATTGAATCAAGTTTGTGGGACGTTACTTTATTGTACTCTTTAGAGTATTGGTTAAAGTCCTGTATTATAACCATAGTCTCTTGTAGGGAGAGCGTGATACTTGTGTATAGATCTATATTGGGACTGACAATCCCGCACTTGAGCTGCTTGAAACTGCTAGACCGGCAGGTCTGGGGTGACAAATGTCAAAACATTCCGACGCCCGAAGTACGTCGTAACAGGCTTACTATGTCAATTGCAAGGTTATAATAACTCACATAGGTAAACAACGACACATATAGTTTACGGGGATTCTTACATTCAAAAAGGGTTTTCATTCAAACTACACATAAACTCGTTGAATCAAATTTTTGAGACATTACTTTATTGTACTCTTTAGAGTACTGGTTAAAGTCCTGTATTATAATCATAGTCTCTTGTATGGAAAGCGTGATACTTGTGTATAGATCTATATTGGGACTGACAATCCCGCACCTAAGCTGCATGCAACAGCTAGACCGGCAGGTCTGGGGTAACAAATGTCAAAACATTCCGACGTCCGAAGTACGTCGTAACAGGCTTAGTATGTCAATTACACGGTTATAATAACTCACATAGGGAAACAACGACACTTATAGTTTACGGGAATTTTTACATTCATAAGGGTTTTATTTATTAAAAACTCCACTTACTATCATAAGTATGGAAAATACTTGTAAATTTCGGTCTTTGAGCTCTAAGACTACAACTCATTTTATAAGGAAAATGTTGGAATTTTTCTTGAACATACATTACATTTACAAAGAAAGAAGTTCTAATTATGTACTACTATAGTATACTATTTTCAAGAACAAACATTCACACTTATCGGTCTTAGGGTAGTTAAGACTACATTTCGTCTAGAATTGTTAGATTCTGTCCATAATTGCTACGTGTATACGGCAAAGTTATATAAAATTTAGACACGATCGACTTGGAAATGGATGGGTCCGCCTTAGATCATGTTCATTGTTTGGTTGTTGGCTTAGGGTAGACCCATTATATTCGATGGTTTATTCGATCTTGATTTTTATATAACTTATATACACTGGGGGATTATAGAAGGAAGTTGTAAGTCTTTCTAGGAGTACACTATTTTATGACACAGAAACTTACATATCTGGAGTAACTTTTACCCGGGAGCATGCATACATAAGGGTTGTATCATCATAAAACTACATTGCATTGTTTCAAGTACATAACAACTTTCATTTCGGAAATCATACTTCCAAATGGCTTTTATATAGATTAAAAATCTAGATAATATTACTACTTAAGAATACGATAACATTTATACATTTTGGTCCGAAGGGACTAAGACTACATTCCATTTTACTAAGAAAATATAGGATTTTCTAGAGGAGCATACGAACATTTTCAAGGAACAAAAAACTTATTTTCTAAAACAAAATGTCTATGAACTCACCAACTTAAATGTTGATACACTTTTAAAATTATTTGTATTCTCAGGAAACCAATAGACAGGTACACGCACAGGTTTTCAAGAAGATGGAGCATAATAGCTTCTAGTCTTAGTTTTTACTATATACATTTAGAGTCATTCAAGCTATGTTTCGAGTACAATGTAAACACTGTATTATCAATACAATGGTTATTGTTGTTTTGATTACTATTATTCATTTGTGATGATATTGTACATGACGTCCTCCGCCCCCGAACGTTTCCGTCGTCTCGGTTTGGGGATGTGACAGTTTTGGAGAACTCACTAAGCTTTGTGCTTAATGTTTAAGTTTATGTTTCAGGTACTTCTAGCTCGAAGGGGAAGAGCTCGACCTGATTGTTGTGTATCCACATGTGCCCATTTTTTTTTTATGATTATGAGACTTGTACTCTGATAACTATTTTCATATTGACATACTTATGATGGTTTGACATAAAGATGGTTTGGGTTGATTTAAAAATGAAATTTTTACTTATGATTTTTGGCATGTTACATTATGTACATATCAGTATAAACTCGAGTTTGTTTACATTTCGACGTCAAATTTTTGCGTTCTCGTGTTTAATTTTATGTATGCTTCTTACGTCTAAGTAGGGTCATATATAATACAATTTTGATTATTTGAACTTTCGTTCGTTACATTAAAAGAAAATTACTTACTTGTTTTTATGTATGTGTCAGTAAAAATTTGAGTTTCTTTACGTTTCGACGTAACTTTTGTGTATGTTTTTGAGTTTATTTTTTTATATGCTTCTACATATGAGTTCAGTCACATATAATACGTTTTATCAATACAATACTACGTTTTATCATGATACCGACCATGTATATTTATCTATCGACAAATACAACGATATTTTATATCTTATTTTTATATATGTATCGGTATAAATTCGAGGTAGCAACGTTTTGACGTATATTTAGAACTTTTGTTCATTAATTTTTTTTAAAAAAAATACTTGCTTTTTTTATATGTACGTGTTCATATAAATTCAAGTTTATCTACTTTCAACATACTTTTTTTATGTTTACATGCTAATTTTTATGTGCGTTTCCTACGTATGTGTCTAATCACATATAATACTTATTATTATTATTTGGAATTGTTTACGTTTTCATGCTTATTTTTATGTACATTTTCTGTGTATAAATTTGGTAGCATATAATACGTTTTTATATGACGGTATAAATTGAAATTAGTCGGTGGTACTGACCTTGTATATTTATCTACAAACAAATTTAACAGTACTAAACTTTTGTAAAAGCAATCGTCAAAATTCAACTTATAAAATCGATTAACGCTCTGTTGGAAAGTTACTAGTTTCTTTGAAAAATAGAAAATAAAACCTTTACAAATAATTTTAAATGAATATCATGAAATGTATAATAGAAATATAAAATGATATTATGTGCTACCAAATATTTATGTCACTAAAACACTTGATTGAAGCATGTTATGTACTCCTAAAAATTTAGGGAAAATGACTTTAAAAGGTAATAATGTTCCAAAAACGTAGAAAAAACACCATTATTATTTTTTTTGTGAAAAAATATCATTAAAATGAAGATTTTGTACAAAAAACACCAACGAAGTACAAATAACCCTTTATGGTGACCTGAGGTAACCGATTACCTCAGGTCAAATATTAAAGGTGCTTTAATAACGTTCAACCACCAAATTAGGGTTCACTCTCCATCTTCATCTCCTTCTGCCCCTTCACCTTAATACGACTCCTATGGCATCTTCAAGTTCATCAACACATTCTAAGTCAAATTCAAACATTTCCAAGAGTATGAGTACAATTGATTACGCTCACCCTTTTCACTGTCAGAAGCCTTCGCAAGTTTGCACCTCAACTATGGCTGATAATCCAGGTAGAAAGTTCAGAGTATGTCGTAACTCACTGGAAAGTGGTTTTATCATCTATCATCTACTTCACTTACATAGTTGATTTCTTATGTGAATTTTATTATGTATATAAAGGATAAGAAGAAGAAGAAATGTGATTTCTGGGAATGGGTCGATCAAGACGAAGAACTAACAAAACAAGACAACACTAAAGTTAAGAAATCAATATTGAAAAATAATTTATGGACTTATAGGGTGAAGGCAGATAATGAATCAATGAGTTTCAAAAAAGACTTGGATAATTAAGTAGGAAATATTGGAATCTCAAATGTTTTATGTTGTTCTTTGTTATATTTGTTATGTATGTTTTATTGAAATGAAATGTAAGATTGGGGAATGTACTTTGAAAATTGTAATGTAATAACTTTGGTAATGTACTTTGAAAGTTTGGTTAATTAAAAGTCTTGTATTTGAATGGAATCAATGTTTTATGGAAATAAAATTAGTTTTGATAAAGGAATGGGACCAATGATTCCGAAATATAAATGAGTGCTCACACTAGAATGGAATTAGTGATTCCTAAATAATATTGATTGTTCATACTGGAATGGAATTAATGATTCCTGGTTAATATTGATTATGTACATTGAAATGGAATTAATGATTCGTTTAAAATAACAAAAGGACACATACATTACAAAAGTTGGACCACATGTATTGGAATGGAATTAATAAGTCCAGTAATAATTCAGTTTTCAAATAACAAAAGGACACATACATTACCAAAGTGGGACCACATAAATTACATGCCAATAGAATATTTAAAAAGACACATACAATATGTAACACTTGAATCCAAGTATTTTCTTTTTAGTCCTTGAAATAAAGTATAATTGGGAAAGAGGTCCCTTCGTACGTTGGGCGTATGTCTATGTACGCTTAGCGTACATGGGCTTGACGGATCAGGAATCTTAGCCACATACACGGGGCGTACGAGGCGTATGTGGGGCATACGAGGCATACGTGGCCAAAGCAAAAACCCTAATTTTAGGGCATGAGCCCTATTTAAACACATTTACGACCTTTGGATCCTCACCCTTATTAGCCTCCACGTCCTTTAACGTCCCTAAAACCCTAGTTTGCCTTTGAGTGTGATATTTGTTCTTGGAAGTTACTTTAATGGCCTTTTTGGTGTGTTTGCAAGAAGAAGAACTTGGTGAGAAAGCCTTGGACGTGGTTGAGTTTCAAGATCCTTAATCTACATGATCTTAGGAAGCTTTTGAAGGTAAAAAAAACTCATACCTTGTTGATCCTTTTGATTGTTTGAGTTATGGTTTGTTTATGAGATCATTTGGGTCTATGGATTCTTTTTTGTGAGTTTGGGCACTCTAGAAGCTAGAAATGCTAGATCTTAGTCCCTATGATGTGTTAGAAGCATAAAAATGTTATCTTGGTGGTTGATATTAAACCATGAATGGATCTAGGTCCTTAATGTAAGCTTGGATGAACAAAAATGGATGTTGGACTCCCATAAGACATCCTAAAGCATAAAGTGGCCAAATTTATGCCTTGGGACCCCCTTAATGACTGAGATCTAGAAGTTGGATTAAGTGGCTGCATGGATTAAGCATCAAATGGCTGAAGGTGCTGAGCAGCTCAATACGCTGAGGGTACCAAGTTGTACGCAGCGCGTACTGCATGACGATCGAGTACGCCGGGCGTACTAAGTGTATGTCGTACGTACACCTGCAGTGGGCTTTTGGACTTTGTTGGACTTTTGGATCATTTGGGCCTTAGTTGGTTTTGGGTCTTGAACTGTTTAGAGTAAGTGGGCTTTTGACTTTGGCTAATAGGCCTTAAGTGGTGTAGTTGGGACTTTATAGACCTTGGAGCCGTTATTTCATTTGGGCCCACAATGGTTAGGCCCATTATGGGAAAGGCATTTGGGCCCTTATCTTAGGAGTTTGGACTTAGGGTTTAGGCCCATGATTTGGGATTATGACCTAACTCTGAATAGGGCTATTTGTTTGTGATAGTGTAAGAACTTTTTGTTCAGCAACCCAGCGTTTTGCGTTTCCAACTGATTGAGCTTAGTTTTCTCACTATATCAAAGGGTCGAAGGCACCAAGGCCGGTCCATTATTTTATTATAGTATATAGATTACTTGTGTGCTATGTGTATGAATGATCAAGGTTTGGCCCTGACACCTGTATGAAAGACCAGGATTGGGCCCCTGGCAGTTGCATGAAAGACCATGATTTGGCCCTTGGCAATTGTATGGAAGATCGGGATTTGGCCCTCGGCAAGAGTTATATGTAAGACTATCATTTGGCCCATAAAATTAATTTGTATGTTGGTATGTCGTACGTTGGGGAAAACTTACTAAGAGTTTGCTAATAGATTGTGTTTATGGTTTCAGGTACTTCCAGTACTAAGCGAAAGGGCCCGACGTGATGACACAACATTCTCTCCCGTTATTTCCGCATTTGTGATAATGTACTCTGATGATGTGACATTTTTATATTGTTATGGTTTTGGAACAATGTTTATACTTGTAGTACTTGGTTTAAAAATGAAAAATGTTATCCTGCTTTGGGTTTTTACACATTATACCCAACCACATGTGCATTCATTATTTTTTGGCGTAAATACAAACAAGTTATCAGAAGATGTGCCCAACAAAAGATTCCCTAACAAAAGATGCCTGTAACAAAAGTTGTCCCCAACAATGCTCTAGATTGTTAGAGGATTTTCAAGACTTCCCCCTGTATCATCCTTGGTCACCACTTTCCTCCCCAACATAAGTTTTGTGTTCCTCTCAGAAGGACCACACTTTTTCCTTTTCAAAGTAGGAGCAACCACATGCTGATTTCCAGGATTCACCACTTGTTCATCAACCACTTATTCACCAACCACTTATGCATAACCTCTAACCTCCTCCTTTAAATGATCCCCATGTTTATCATCCACCTCTAAAGTAGCCCCATGTTCATCAGCCACTTGTGCATCACCTCCAATCTCCTCCTCCGAATCACCTCCAACATCCTCAGCAGCCTCATGGCCTTGTCCCTGTCCATGTCCATGTCCTTGTCCTTGTCCCTGTCCCTCACCCTCAAATAGCTCATGGTAATCAAAGAGATCTGAATTTTCGACTACATTAACCTGATTGAGAGGAAATTTCCTCTTGTTATGACCTAGTTGGGAACATAGACTGCATTTTGTAACACCGTAAATTTTCAAACAAATTTTTCATTTTCAAAATCACATAATTCTCAATACCACATTTCAAAACCACAATCGTCAAATTGTCAAAAACACAAACTCATAAATTGTTTGATAAAATCCAGGATCCTCAAAACATAATATCCATCTTGTGTGTACAATCAAGTCGGCGCCTTCCCGTGATCCTGAGAAGTACCTGAAACACATAACACATAACACGGTAAGCACAAAGCTTAGTGAGTTCCCAAAAATACCACACACATCTCATTAGCCTCTCATGGCTATATCACAAATGAAGACCCTGCGGTCCCACAGCTCGGGTTGGACCCTCCGGTCCTAACTCAATAAGGCTCAGAATAATACACAACATAAATCACAAAGACATAATGCATGATATCACAATACTCAATAATAGCATACAATACCCTCCGGTCACACAAAGTTACCACTCATGGTAAGTATAGTGAGAAGACTCACCTCGTAAGCAAAGTAAACCTCGCACCCCTTGAACGGTCTAATCCCCGCCTACATGTCATAATCATCTCTAATTAACACTTATAACCATAACTCTAAAAAATTCAGTCAACCTCTCTCTCTAACTCTTGGAATGGGTAAAAGACCATTTTACCCTTCCATGGTCTCCATAATCCAACTCTTGACCAAACCCTAAAAGTCAACAAAAGTCAACACTCGAGTCAACAGTCCCCGTTGACCCAACTCGTCGAGTGCATCTATGTGACTCGTCAAGTTCCATCGTTTCCTCAGAAATGTCGTAAAAATCCAACTTAACTCATCGAGTTGTCTCATAAACTCTTCGAGTTATACATGTCCAGACTCATTGGGGAAAACCCTAACCGACTCGTCGAGTCAGCTCACCGACTCGTCGAGTCCCTTCAGACCATTTCCTCATTCAGACGTTTTTAAGCCGAAGTGATGTCTCATACTCTGGATCAAGCCTTCTAAGGCTCACTTATCACGTAAAGCTGCAATCTTTACGTTCATGCATGACATCTAGGGCTCAAAATGCCAAAACTGTTGGATTAGTGTCTAAGCCCATAACTATAATTGGTATGTACTTGACCCGATTTGGCATGGTTCATTTGGGTTGCACTTCACCGGAACAATTTATATGGATAGTCTTTTGAGAATAATATGTTTATGATTTATATTAATATATTATAAGTTCTAATATATTAATATGGAATCATATTATTTAATTAGTATTGATCAAGAATTAATTTAGTAATCAAAACGAACTAATTAAATATGGACTCTTATATGCCCATTCCAGTTAAAGTTGGCTTTGCATATGAGTTCTGAGTGTTCTCAGTTGGTTGCATAACAACTTGGAAGCAATGGCAGGCCCTTGTGCTGCCAGGTGGCAAGAAGTTAAGACTACACAAGTTCAATCCACATGAGTTTGGATTTGTCACTAATCTTGTCTTGTGATTATGGTTTTGACAAATTCACATGGATATGAACACATACACCATAAAATCTAACCGTCATAAGGTTTCTCTTCGATTCATGAAAATGTTGGTAAGGAAACGCTTTCACTTAGTAAATTTTAAGTAGATAGAAATTGTGATATGTGCATTCTGAAAGTCGTTAGTGGAGCGTGTGTGGTTAACCGGCACACTAACATGGACTTGTGAGAAATGGAAAAGGTCTAAACAATTGAGACTATGATTACAGCATCCCTTTTCATAGTTCTAAAATTGTTTAGACACACATATGAGCTATCTAAGGAAAGGCGTATGATTTTGATAAAGTTTTATCAAAGCATCTGGTATCAGAAATCTGAACTTTGGTAAGAAAGTCAATAAAGTATTGATTTCTAGAAGCCCAACTGATTTCTGAGTACATGTCAAAGCTAGTGGGAGCATAAGTGTTATGCTAATAATCATCATGCAAGTGGGAGTATGATAATTATAATAAGTGTTGCAAGTTAGCAATATTAATTATAGAAAACAAAAGTTTCAATTGGGAAAAGTTGTTTTGCTATAATTAAGGGAGAGGAAAATATACTTCATTTCAAATCTAAAAGCTTAGATTGTGAGATTTTAATCAAATTTAGTCAGATATATGTATGAATGTTATGTTGGAATGGTTCAACATAAGGAAATTCTATATATGGGAACATTATTTGCGTTTTAAAAATTCGATTATGATTACGACATCCCTTTTCATAATCTGAATTATGAGAACTTGGTAAATAGAAATACAAATATTATAGCAAAAGACTGATCTAGTATCATGTCTTTATGTGAGACATCATGAATCGTGTTCTGTATGCTTCGGATATAGGATCGATTGCATGTGCTATAATATTCATCTGTTCTAAATTTTTCCAAATACCTAGAGCATTAAGAGGGAAAAAGTACTAGAACCGGATATGACTAATTTGATTAAGCAATTGTTGAGAACAATCTAAGGTTTACCAAAGAGTGGTTGCTCAGGGACAGTTGGAAGTATAGTGTTAATTTTGGCAGGACCATATTGACATATTCTGAAAAGAGGCAACTCTTGTTCAGAGGTAATAGTCAAAATGGGAATATGGAGATGTCTCCATATGTGGAAGTTACTCAATCTGTGTAAGATTAAAAAACTTAATGCAAGAACGATGTTCAAAGCATTGTACTTTGAATTTGACACTTCGTTTCCATGGAATGATTTCCATTGGAATACTCTGTAATGACTGTTGACAAGTCTTTGTGACTTTGTGCATAATCATTACAAGAGGATCAGTGCAAATAAGTTTAAAATCTAACAAGATTTCGGTAAATGGTAGGAATTTGGAATTCTTGCATTTGCGGTAAGGATTTGGGATTATGAAATGAGAATCACTGGAATTATGTTCTGTCACACCCCCGAACCAGACGGCGGAAACGTCCGAGGGCTCGCGTGACTTAAATTGAAATATCATCACAATGAATATATATGAAACATAACACATGCATCACCAACCATTACATAGTACAACTGGCATTGTTTACATCGAGTACAAGGTTTACATTACATGATTTCAAAATAAAAAAGTGTTTGGTGATTAGCTACTACAAAAGAAAACTTTCAACACACCGGATGCCTCCTTGTCTAATGATTACCTGAGAATACAAGTTATTTTGAAAACGGTCAACATATATAATGTTGGTGAGTTCATAAGTGTGTTTGAGGTAAAGTAGTTTATGTCATTGGTAAAACCCAGAAAATCCGATATTTTCTGTAATAAAACTTTCTTGAAAAATATTGTGATGATCCTGTAAGTATATGCGTGAATGATTTCAAAACATGAATAAATGAGAAGTTTTGCATTATAATGTTTGAAAGTACAAGTGAGTAAGATTTATCTCCCCGGAAAACCCGATGTCTCCCGAATAAAAGTTATGATTGTTTTGCTTTATTGAATCGTTACATCGAATGAATATGATTTCCATTGATTAATGATCTTCCTTTGATTAATGATTTCCCTTGATTAATGATTTCCACTGATTAACGATGTCGGATTTCTACGTGAGTCGTTATAACCATGCATGATAATGACTAGTTCGTCTGTCTTAGTATTCTAATGAACACCGAATTTTGATCTTAAGACTTTGTCACCCTAGACTGGCCGAGTCTAACTGTAGCGAACAACTTAGGTGTGGGGGAGTCACCCCCATATAGATCTATACACAAACTCTCGCTCTCCCTCCAGGAGACTTTGATTACAACTACAGACTACGACCGACACTTATTGGTGTCACCCGTTATTACTCACTCAATCCACATGAGTTTGATTAACCTTGATTAATGATCAAATTTTATTTTATACGAAAAGCGCATTGGCCCCTTTCGCATATAATTTACTTGGACCTTACTAGTAATGCATAATGGGTCACTGAGGCCCAATAGCATGTAAAAACCATTGAGGTCCATTAAGCATGTAATTAGGTCACAGGAGGCCCAATAACATGTATTAATTATGTTGGGCCCAAAATCCATGTTAATGAGTCACGAAGGCCCATTAAGCATGTTTAGAATCTCTCAAGCCCAACCACTTGAACGTTTACTTGTTTTATATAGAATTAAGGTCGCGAGTTATTTAATCGATGTGTCGTATAATTCACGAATTTGTTTTATAACGATTTATAGATTTGTAAAAATAGCTATTTTTCTATTTACAAACCATAAGTTATAAAGTTTTGCATATTTTGACCAAATTTTTATTATCAACATAATTGACCAAAAACATTAGTTTGACCTATTCAACCCCTTATTTTTGTAAAGTTGGCAATTTTTGCCCTTTTTATAAAAACATGACATTTTAGGTCCTTGAACCATTTTTCTTGACACCTTTGACCCATAGACTTGTTTAAGTAATGTTTTTAGCTCAAAATTTACTCTTTGGCAGTTTCAGCCCTTTCAGCAAAGAGTTTTTCAGTTAAAGTCCAAACTTTTCGCAACTTTTACAATTTTGACCCAATTTCCAAAAACCTTACATTTTTGGTCCTTTTTGGAAAAAAATCATTTTAACCCCTGAAATAGTTTTGTTTACCCTTTTACCCCCTGTTTTGAGAAATTTACCATTTCAACCCCTTGAAAATCACATTTTTCGCAATTTTTGGGCCTATGGGCCGAAAAGCCCAAAATTTGGCCCATTAGGCTACAAATCACATTTCCAGTCCCTTAAAAAGCATAATATTCATAAAAACATTTATTTTAACTGTTTTGACTCTTTTGGTCCTTAGGAAAACCATGAATGACCATTTTGAACCAAACTTTTGTTTATTTGACAAATATAGTCCAAAAATGAGTTTTATGTTGCAATATGTTTATTATAACCTTAGAGGGCAATTTTTCTTGACTTGTTTAGTGTAATACATCTTAGATCATGTTTATTTTCCTTCTTGTGCCATAGATCTTGATATTTCTTTCTTTTTGTTACATATTTACCACATAAACACATGAAATCACACATAACATACACATACACATAGATCTACACATTTTACTTGTATTCTCCCCCATAAAACTTGAGAAAACCAAAAATAGAGGGGTATGAACTCACCTTTGCTTGTTGTTTTCGATTTGAAGAAGAAAGGGAAGAGTTTGATGCTATTTTTCGGCCCTAGCAAGCTTTCTTGGGTTGATTTCGAACTTAAGAAGCTTCTAAGAAGTAGATCACGAAAATGGTGTGAGTTAGGAAGACGTTTTGATGAAATAAAGAGACTAGGTTATGGATCTAAACAATAACTTACCAATGATGATGATTATTATGGAATAACCTCCTTGAAGAGCCCTAACTCTCGAAAATTTTGAAGGAGAAGTGAAGAAGTTGTTGTGAGTTCTTGAGAGGATTTAGAAGTGAAATGAGTGTGTGTGTGTGTGTGTGTGTTGATACTCTCGGCCGAGAGTAGTAGAAGAAGAAGAGAGAGAGGTGATTGGATGGATGCATGGAAGTATGTGACTTGATGCATGGATATCCCATGGATAATTATGAAGTGGCACCATGGAAAGTCAACCCTCCCTTATCCCTTCTTTTCCTATTTTTGTTACTTGGGCCGAGAGAGAGAGAGAGAGAGAGGGAGAAGAAAAGATTTGGGCCTTGGTGTTAGAGTCCAAAATATGGAGCCCAATTTAATAGCTTTTTATCCCATTTGAGCCTTTGGAGTGGGTTACGGCCCAAATGTGCATGCAAGAATGGATTTGTGGCTTTTTAGGGCTTATTGGATTGTTATGGCCCAATAAGGCCCATTAAAGGTAACTAGTCCATTTTAGACTTATAAAGCCCAAAAGGTTAAGTCTTATGATAGTGGGTCCAATTAGATACCATTTAAGAGTTCCAAGCCCAAGATAGTCACATTGGAGGTTTATTGGCCCATTAGGCCCAATAAAGAAATCCTAGTCCATAATGGACTTAAACTGGGATTTCTATTTGAGTGTTTTGAATAGAGTGTTTGATGGAATTTGGTTGTCATTAAATAAGCATCATACATTGTTTTCAAGTTTTTAGTTACAATGTTATCCTTGTTCAATGTTTACAAAGCATTAGAATTCCTAGTTGTGACATGTTCAATCGATCTATTCCACAAAGTAAAGATCATAGACAAACTTAGTGTGCATACTTGGTGTATGGCATAACTAATGTTTGGAAAAACATAATGTGCATACTTGGTGTATGGCATGACTAGTGTTTAGAAAACATAGTGTACATGCTTGGAGCATGGGACAAATATTGTTTTAATTCAAGTATAAAGTTGATTATTTGAAACAGTATGCAATGAATAATGTGTAATCAATATGGTGATAAATAAAAGGCGTTCTATTTATATTCATAAGTTTTGAGACCATATTGGATTCGATTATTATTGTGTTTCACTTTGCATGTTTTGACTTCCAGAATAACTAGGCCGTTCTTCCTGAATGACTGAGTTATTCAAACCATCCACAGTCGATAATACGTCGGAAGTAGGTATTAAGGCAAGACTGTCATGAAGCTAGTTTGTAGATGTCCAAGGTAGTGGACATAGCAAGAGTTGCTACAATATTCATGAGTGCTCATAAGTTCTGAGTATTGGATTAAACCCACGCTCATTTGACTCACTTCATGGATTTTATCACGAGTGATTATGAGACGATAATATCTTATATTCTTCAAACCTAGAGATATGAGTTGTTGCCTATGAGTTGGTTATACATTGATTGTATGAAAATGCATTGGTAACTCGATGTTATAAAACATGCCTTTGTGTATGATTCAACAAGTAGTAGAACAAGCATATGAGTCGAAGTTTATCCATTCCTTTTACCCTTGAAGGGATAAAAGCGATATTTGTGGGCCCCTCGATGATTTAGTGATGACACCCCGAAGTGCTTGGCCAAGCCTGGACTGATTTGATTTGTTCAATTAGTCGGTCGTCATAAATCGGAAATCGGGAAACAACAAATGGACGGAGAGAATGATTATAATCCATGTCTCAGTCCATATGATATCTAGAATGGAGGAATATATGATCCCTTATCTAATGGACGCGTCATTGATTTTTTTAGAGTTCGACAGCGGCTTTAAGAGCTACGATTGCTAGTCGGGTTTTGGAGTCATACACAATAATAGTTTTAGACTTATCCAAGTAGGATACTGTTGGATTAGTGTCTAAGCCCATAACTATAATTGGTATGTACTTGACCCGATTTGGCATGGTCCATTTGGGATGCACTTCACCGGAACAATTTATATGGATAGTCTTTTGAGAATAGTATGTTTATGATTTATATTAATATATAATAAGTTCTAATATATTAATATGGAATCATATTATTTAATTAGCATTGATCAAGAATTAATTTAGAATTAATTTAGTGATCAAAATGAACTAATTAAATATGGACTCTTATATATATATATATATATATATATATATATATATATATATATATATATATATATATATGGAATGGGCCAAGTTCATTTAGGTTGGGCTAAGCTTTCATGGATAGTCCATGGAGTGTTTAACCCATGGATCCTATGGAAATGAAAGGTCATGGGTATTAGGGTTTACATGAATGTAACTCTAATCCTCCATACTATATAAAGAGGTATTTGGCACATGAAATGACACTAGTGTGTGAGTACAAAGGGTGGGCCGATTTCTAGAAGTGCTTACTATTCTCTCAAGTTTTCCAAGGTGTTTTTTGGTGATTTATGATTCCACTTGAGGCTTCCACAGTATTGGGGCTAAGCTCTTAAGTTCAAGAATTCAAGCTTCATTAAAAGAGAAAACATAGATCCAATGTTTATAGGGTTGCATGTACACCATAGGAGTGTTAGAATGCTCAAAACCCATCAAAAACAAGCTTTCATAAAAGGTTTCATGCATGGAGACTTGTCCAAAGCTTGATAAAGCTTGGATTTTTGGGCTCATGGGACCTCCTTCTGTCCAGATCTAGAGTCTCAACTCCATGACAAGCTCCAGCAACTCAGGAACCACAAGATAAGGGGGGAAAAGCCCTAAAACAATCTAGAAAGAGATCTATCAAAAAAATGCTCAAGGTGGTAGCTTTTTACCTCTAAACTGAAGCTAGGACAGAGAAACACTTGATCCCCAAGCCACTTCTCGTTCCAAGGCTTGATGCTCTTCACTCTCCTTCCAAGTGTGCGCTAAAACACCCAAAGTTAGCTCCTCTATCTCTCACAAATGGATACACACGATTAGGGTTTCTCACAGATGGTTAGAATGATAAGGGAGGCGGAAATGAGGGCTTAAGGTCCTTTAAATAGGACACAAACCCTGAAAATTAGGGTTTTCTCACTCAACTCCTACTCGTCGAGTCGGGGTCCTCCGACTCGTCGATTAGACTCTAAAATCCTGCGGCCATAATATTCTCTACTCGGCGAGTTGGTGCTTCCAACTCGTCGAGTTGCCCTGTCAAAAAGAAATAAAATAATTAAATATCATACCTGGGAGTCAGGATGTTATACATTTTGAAGTGGTCCCAACTTTGCTAATAGTGTGTTTGTCACTTCTTTCTGAATTGCATTTCTTCATGTTCATCTTTGGTCTGCCATGCATTCTTCTACACTTTGGTGGGATGATGGTTTTCATATCACTTGCTAGCCACATTTCAGAACCATTTATTGGCTTCACATTGTATGTTTAGAAACTTCAAAACATTTGTGTTGTGTACCAAACTGCTACATACTCCTTTATATTTCCATTCAAGCACAAGATTTCAGAAATAGCATGGACACATGGTATACCTTTCAGCTGTCATGATCTGTATCCACAAGTTCTTTTATGTAAGTCAATTGCATACACCTCATTCAACCACCTACTCTCATATTGATGAAAACCACTTGGAGTTACTCCCCAATACGTGTTATGAAATGTAACACAAAACTTAGGTTGGGGAGGAAAGTGGTGACCAAGGATGACACAAAACTTAGATTAGGGAGGAAAGTGGTGGCCTTGGCAGCACCTAGAAAAGTTTCATGTATTCAGCTCCTAAGAGTTCTCTCTTGCAGTTGGCATAGACATACCTAGCACATTGTCTATGCTCACATTCTTGCACTCTTTCCTTAACTGCCTCAATCAGTCCATGTTAAGTAACATTTGAATGTCATTATAAATTAAAAATAAAGTATAAATAGTATTATCAAAAAACAATTGACTACCATGTGTTGGTCAGATATGATGCTTAGTCCTCTGCCTTGTCCCATATCAATGTCTTCAAGCAATATATACATATACCATTTCCAACTTGCCTTATTTTCAACTGCAACAACCCATGCTAGAGGATACATTTGGTTATTATCATCCCTACCAACAGCTCAAAGTACCTCACCTCTACAAAGTCCCTTTAAAAACAATCATTTACACCAATCACTCTTCTACACCCCTCAATCCAACCATCCTTCACAACCTTCAAGCAAATATACATACATCTTTGAAAAATGAACTGTAGAATCAGGCATGATATCCACATCCAATTTCACTATGGAACCTGGATTAGCCCTCAATAGCTCCAAACCATAACTCCTAAGCTTTTCATAGTGTGCCACCAAACTCCCTTATGTCGCATCCATTGCAAATTTTTTGGCATTTCTACACTAACCAACACTAACTTTTAGATTAAAATCTCTAAGGACTGTTGCTGCCATTTTCCTTTAATTTATTCTTGGATTATCTATTATGGTTTCCATTAAGTGTTTTCCAATCCAACTATATGTGACCATTGCACCTAAATTGAAGGCCCTACAACAGTTGTGTTCAAAGATTAAGGACTTAATCTGAAATGATCTTTCTTTACTCATCCAAGTTGCCCACAACCTAAAAAGGCATTTAGACTTCTCACCTTTGCAACATCTAACTAATAATCAAGTTAAATCATTTTTTCATACCATGGTTTATACCCATTAGCAATAGCATGATTGCTTAACAAATTCTTAAGGTCATAACGATCATAGAATTTCATACCTAATATTGGAACCATTGTATCCCATTTTTGGTTAGGATCATGAACTGGATACTTATGAAGATCTTTCTTCACATATTTCTTATCATTTTTCTTATACTCTACAAATCTTGGTGGCTTGTAAAAATTTGTTCTAATGAAAGGATCATTAGATGGATATATTTGTATCACTTCATCATCAGGTTTATGCTCCACAAACTCATTATTTGAAAGCTCAGAGTCTACATCATCATCATCATCCATATTACCATCTATCGATCCATCTTCAACTATCTCTTCTTCAATCCACTCCATAACTGGCTCCTGACTCTGATCAATGTACAAATTGATCATTCCCCATTCTTAAATCCAGCTTTAAGAAAACATACATAATCATTCATCTTCCAAGGCCCTCAACCCATTTCTTAGTGAACATTGTGGAAGACAATAGTAGACACTAATTCTTCCATCCTTGACCAACTTCTTCACATATGATATGAACTCCATGAAACTCATGCTTTTGAAATCAACATTGCTAACAACCACTTTTACTGGATTGAAATAACCAAGCGGTTTGGGGACAAAAGAACTTGTATGATTGACTTTGATTGTCAAGTTGGAATCCAATGTAGTTGACTTTGTGGAAAGGATGAACGAATGAAGGAGAAGGAGAAGGAAATGAACCCTATAGGGTGGTGTTATTCCTACCCCTGATTTTATTTTCCTACACCTACAATAATGACTCTATTGGTAGTCCACTGTTGCATTTTAAGTTTAACCAATGCATGTTAAGTTTGTATAACTTCAGCTTTTTTTCATTGAAGACCGCAATAATGACTTTTATGGCGGCTGCATATCTTTTTTTAGGGTTAATAGAAAGTAAGCTTTTTATACCCTTCAAACTTACATTAAGAGCCTATGTATTTTGACGATATTTCATTTTTTACCTTTTAGCTTTATATATTTTATAGTTACTGCATGCATATATTTATTTTAACAAAATACATAGGGTTTTTTTTTATCAAAAAGTTGTTTAATATAATTTATGTATTCTATATATTTTTTTAATAAAAACACCAATTTTATACAGAGGGTTAGAAGAAATGAAGTTAGTAGCCTATCTAGTTTTATGATATTACATTTTATAACCTCACACTTATATTTTTTAAATTTCATATTATATGTAAATATTCTCATAACAATCTTATTAAATATTAGTAACCTGCTTTTTGTTTGCTGAATTCTTTTTTCTTTCGTATCTCGTTAAGCATTTTATTCATAATCATATAATCATTTGCATGTTTTTTTCTTTAACTTTTTTTAAAATATAAACATTAATTTTAAAATAGTTTTTTAATAGATTATTTAAATTTTAAAATATAAAAATAAATTGTAAAAAATATTAATTTTTAACTTTTTTTTATTATTTGTTAAATCGAAATATTAATTTATTATTGTTGTGTCGTATTTTTTTAATAAAATAATATATATATATATATATATATATATATATATATATATAAATGGTGTTAATAAGTTATCTATAATAAACTAAATAATATTATAATAATTAGATTTATTTGTAAATTAAAAAAAAACTATTAATCATAAATTAATTATTAAAACTACTAATGATTAGTAAAAATATGTAATCATTAAATAAATTAATAAAAACAATGATTAGAGGGTAGGAATAAGTGGAGATGGGGTAGGAATAAATGAAACCAACCCTATATTTTAGGGGAAATAACGAAGAGAATGCCACGCATATTCCCGTAAATCTTTTAATCGGCTAACCTACAATACCTAGTAAAATGGTATTTTGTTTTACTAAAAAAAGAATAATGGTGTTTTTTGCACCTTTTTGGAACATTGTTACCTTTTTAAGTCATTTTCCCAAAATATTTATGTCGCTAAAAGTCTAAAACACATGGGTGGGGTGTAACAACAATCAAAAGGACAGGAAAATGGAAGTGTACAAAAGAGATTCACAATATATTCGTTGGAAGCCTAAAAGACATTGTCTCATAGAATCTTGCATCATATCACATATCTAGGATAACACAAGACATTAAGTTCATAGTAATTATTAACTTTCAAAAAATGCTACATATTTATAATGGCTAGTATGAATGCTATAAAATCAGATAATCGTGAGAATTCATCATAAAGTCATTGCGTTGATGCTTGAACTTCTTCTTTAACTCCTTGCCATGTTGTCTATTCATACTTGAACCTGAACAGTAATGATGAGTTAGGAACGCGGAGCCCTAGCAATTGGCATCGATTTGGGCCCAACATACTCATGTGTGGCTGTATGGAAACATGATGGAATAAAGATCACACCCAATGACCAAGGAAATCGAACAACACCATCTTGTGTTGCTTTCACTGATTCTCAACGTCTTGTTGGTGATGGTGCCAAGAATCAAATTGCAAGGAACCCTGCCAATACTATTTTCAGTAAGTTTTAACTTTCTATATACTACTTAATATTACTTTTATCGCATATCTGATATGGTTATATTATTGAATTTTAGATGCAAAGAGATTGATTGGCCGGAGGTTCAGCGAAGTCATGGTGCAGGAAGACATAAAGTTATTTCCATTTAGGGTCATAATAGGGTCTTATGATATTCCAAAAGTTATTGTGACTTACAAGGGTCATGAACAACAATTTTCTACCAAGGAAATTTCATAAATGGTTCTAGCGAAGTTGAAAGAGATTGCAGAGGCATATATTGGTAGCACTGTGAAAAATAATGTCATCACTGTCCCAACTTATTTCAATGATTGTCAGCGTCAAGCAACCAAGGATGCTGCAACTATTGTTGGCGTAAATGTGGTTCGCATGATCAATGAACCAACAACAGATGCAATTGCATATGGTGTAGACAACAGGTTCAGTGGAAAAAGAAAAGTGCTTACATTTGATCTCGGGGGTGGCACTTTTGATGTATCTCTTCTCACCATTGATGGAGTCGGTAAGTTTGATCTGAAGGCTGTAGCTGGTGCACTCATTTGGGAGGTGAGGATTTTGATAATCGTATGGTGAATTATCGTGTTGAGGATTTTAAGAAGAAATGGAACAAGGATTTGAAGGTAAATGGAAGAGCTTTAGGAAGGTTGAAAGTTTCTTGTGAGGAAGCAAAGAGAATTCGTTCATGTGATACTCAAGTTTCAATCGAACTAGAAGTGTTACTCAAGGGTATTGACTTTTCTATGAAAATTACTCGTGCTAAATATGAGGAGCTCAATATAAATTTTTTCACGGAGTGTATTTAGCGACTAGAGACATGTTTAACGGATGCTAATATGACAAAAGAAAGTGTAGATGAAGTGATTCTTGTTGGGCGATCAACTGCCAGGGGCGAGGGTATACTTATACAAGGTGGGTCACTTGACCCACCTAAAATTTACTTTTTACAATATTATATATATATATATATATATATATATATATATATATATATATATATATATATATATACAAATCTAGATTTCCAAAGCTTATGTTTTATTTCAATAGCCCAATAAAACATATCTATCTATCTATCTATATCTATATTTATCTATACAATTTATAAAACTAGCATTTGTCCTTGAACCTCATGCATTTGAAACTCCCAAGATCATTTTTTCTTGAACCTCATGCATTTGAAACTCCCAAGACTATTCAACTTATACAAATTAATTTATGATTAATTGAAATATTATGATTTGTAACTCTTCAAATCATGTTATTTAATTGATGAGTTAAATGAAATATTTAGCATATATAAGAAATCTTTAGAACACATTGCATTTATGTCAACACAAAATGATAGATTATATTTGTAGGGTTTGAAAAGTTATATGAGTGGTTTCATGGATGTAAGAAAGCAATTGCAACTTTTCCAAATATAAATTCATGTAAACTCAAATTGGGTGCATGTAAAGTTTTAGATATTAACCAAGATTCAAATTTAGGTATGTTTGTAAAGGTATACTTGAGATCATTTTTTAAGTTTATGTTTTATGCATCTTTATATAATCACATGATGATGAAGTGGGATTGATAATTATTTCTCATGAGCTTTTGATAAATCAACCATCAAGCTATTTATAAGTTAGAGCAATTAACTTTGTTAACATGTATGTATCTTTATGTTGTCTCTCTCTTTTTTATGTTAAGAAAATATATTTATGTACAAGAGAACATTATTCAACATGTATTTTATGCTATGTATATACTATGTTAGTTTCTATAGCTTATTTTTTAAATAACATTGATGGATTTTTTTTATAATTGATTTTGATGAAAGGAGTTTACAATTATTATTCTAAATTGTTGGTGATAATGACGAATTAAAACAAATGATTTTTAATATGATATGACTTTATTGTTGAAAACCAATAATTATGTGTGTTATAAAAATGAATTCTTTATGTTCTACTAAAACTTATATGGATGTACCCAATTTTAAATGTTTTTATAGTAATAAAATTAAATTATCTTATTACATTTGTCAATTTCCTTTTTTCCTATTCATTCTTTATCGAAAATGAAAAGTAAAATAAATAAAATATTAATATTTTCATAAGAAAATATAAGTGATCAAATATACCTCAAGTGTAACAATCCTCCTCCCCTAACCCACTATTAACATATTGTTTTTAAGATTAGTTGCAGTACATAACAGTTACTATAGTTTTAAAATTCAAATTACCATTTTATTTGGACCGTTCATTCTCTTCCAATATTTCATAGCTTTAAGAAAAAAAAATGAAAGTACAATAAAAAAATTATGATAGTTTTTTTTAAATATAATAATGAAAAATTTCAAATAAATAGTTTCTAATTAGTAAAAAGTAATAATTGTTTAAAATAACGTAAAACTAAAGAATATATTATACTATATTAATAAATTATTGTTATTTGAAATAATAATAATAATAATAATAATAATAATAATAATATTAATAATAATAATAATATAGGAAATAAAATTTATTCAAATAAATTATTTTTAAATTAGTTTAAAATAATTTTAAGTCAAAAACTTAATTCAATTTGATTCAAACATAATTTTTTATATTTTTGTTATCGTATACTTAAAATTATTATAATATTAGTTACAACTTAGTATAAAAATTATTATTTCAATGATAAATACTTATAATATTATTTTTATAACATATAATTTAATATTTATATTACATTATTGGACACAAATCAAGAGTTTAAAACTCCCACTACAGCTCAATAGTTTTTTTTATTTAAATGTAATTATGATTTCAAATTTAATGTAATTTGCCTTTATATTTTCCACTATATTCAAAAGTTTTTTAAACTTATGGTTATTACTGTGCAATGCTTTTTTTTTTCCACTTATATATTATACACATTGTAGCTATATTAGTAGTATATAAGTAAGTTTTGATTAAAAAATCAAATGTTTGAAAAGATTTGTGATTCAAAATGAAAGAGTTGAAAAAAATAAGTTTTGTCGTATCAATAGTTATTTCAACACAAATTTTTTATAACAATCTTTCTATATATCAAATGTATGTTGATTTCTAAATATTCATTTTTAATGATTTATAAGTGTTTAATAAGTTTTGTTTGATGTAAATGTTATAATGTTGTTGTGTTTTTATTTTATTAAAAGCTATAGTGTTTTTCATACTATTTGTTATTTTTTTTATATACAAAACAACATACGTTTTTCATATAATTTCCACAACTTAAAACGTTCTATAAAATCATCAAAAGTTGTATTATTTATTTTTTCATAATATGTTTTTTTATACAAAGGAATCAATATATGTTTGATATATAATTTACACAACATAAAACGGTCTATAAAATCATGAATTAATAGGAAAAATAACTAATGATATAAATTTATTAAAACTAATAAACTAACATGTTAACTATAGAGTTTGTTTTGCTATAGACATTGGTTTTACATGTATAAATATTAAATCAGAATTTGTTAAATGTTATTATTTTAATTAAATAATTATATTCATGCGCAACGCGCATAAAGGAAACATTTTTTCTTTCACCACATTAATTTGAAACTCCTATAACTTTTCAATTTCTTTCTAATAATTATTATAAATTAGTTAATAGTTTTAAATTAATACAAAAACTAGATTCTAATTATAAATTAACTAAACTACAATATTAAAATATCATATTTTACTTTTGTTTATAAAATCATAACTTTAATTTTTTAACATATTATAGTTAACTTATTAGTTTAAATATGTTGTTCATATGTGAGCAATTGTCATTTTAAAATCACCACTTTTGTATAATTTATGATTTTATGCAAAATAGTTAAATTATTAATTTCAATATAATGTTAAACAATTAACTTAAATCAAAATTTCAGTTAAACTTGAAAAAAATCGAGAGACTATTTTATAAAGAGTTAAAAGTTATAAATTATAGTGTTAAAACTAAATTATAATCCTACATTAACAAAAAAACCATGAAACTATTTTTTATAATCATTAAGAATTTTCAAATAAATAGCTTAAAAAAAACTTACAATAAGAATAGTTAAAAGTAATATTATATAAAAAAAATTATAATGTTATATTTAAAAACAAAAAACAATGTTTGTTGTTTTAAATAATTACAATAAAAAAACTAACAATATTTATCAAATAAATATTAAAAAAGGTTAAATTTCTGAAACCAAATTAAAACAATTAAGAGTTTCCAAATATATTATTTTAAATAACTCACAACAACAATAGTTAAAAGTAACATTATGTACAAAAATTATATTGTTACCTTTAAAAACGAAAACAATATTTGATGTTTTTAAATAATTATAATGATAGAAATTAAAATTTTCAGCAAATAAACTTTTTAAAATTAATTAATCATAACAATAACTATAAATATCATTAAATCATATATTATATTTAATTTTTATCATGAGTAACCTGCATGTAGAGACAATTGAGACAATTGAGATTATAAAATTTTAAAAGATTTTTACGCTATTATATAACACTACAAGGAAAAAGATAATTAGCGGCGACAAAAGTCGCCGCTAAAAAGTCAAATTGTCGCCGGTAATAGTAATAGCAGCGACACGTCGCCGGTAATAAGTTGCAGTTACTGCTTCGTCGTTATTGATCAACTTGTCGCCGCTAATGAGAATTGTCGCCGCTAATGAGCTTGTCGCCGGTAAAGAGTGTCGTCGCTGCTAATGATGATGTCGTCGGTAATGATGATGTCGCCGGTTATAGTGTCGCCGGTAATAATAATTTTCATTTTTTAATTTTTTTTAATCAACGATTTTGGTTGCCAGTAATAATGTGCCGGTAATTACATAACAACATTCGATTAAATATCAAAAATAATAGTGTCGATGCTAATTACAAAACAAACATCCGATTAAATATCAAAAGTAATAGTGTCGCCGGTAATCACATGCACATCCGATTAAATATAAAAAGTAATAATGTCGCCGGTAATAGTGTTGCCGGTAATTACAATCTAACAAGTAGCAAAGCGTGACAACAAGTGTAATATGCAAATAAAACTCATCCCTACATACCATCATCTTCGTTCCCATCGTTTCCTCGATTATTTTGGGATTGAAAAAACGAATAAAGCTCATCCATACATGCCGGGTCGTTGAGCATTGCACGAAGATTTTCCAACTACATAATTAATAAAAACGTATATATATACGTATAAGTTAAATTATCAAACATAAACAAAAACTATCAAAGTACATTGCTATTTTTAAATTAAGACAAAAAGCCAAAGTAGATTGTTATTTCTTGCACTTGGTACAAAACCCAATTACCAAAGTTTTTAGCAAATAATCAACACAAACCAAACTTACCAAATCAACATGCATTTTATGATGCTAAAGTAGATTGCTATTTTTAAACTAAGACAAAAAACCAAAGTACATTGTTATTTTTTGCACTTGGGACAAAAACCTAATTACCAAAGTTTTTAGCAAATAATCACCACAAAACCAAAATTACCAAATCAACATGCATTTTATGATGCTAAAGTAGATTGTTATTTTTAAACTAAGAGAGAAAACCAAAGTACGTTGTTATTTTTTGCACTTGGGACAAAAACCTAATTACCAAAGTTTTTAGCAAATAATCACCACAAAACCAAAATTTCCAAATCAACATGCATTTTATGATGCCAAAGTAGACTGCTATTTTTAAACTAAGACAAAAAACCAAAGTACATTGCTATTTCTTGCACTTGGGACAAAACCCATTTATCAATGCTTTTAGCAAATAATCACCACAAAACCAAAATTACCAAATTAACATGCATTTTATGATGCAAAAGTAGATTGCTATTTTTAAACTAAGACAAAAAAAACCAAAGGTCATTGTTATTTCTTGCACTTGGGACAAAATCCTAATTACCAAAGCTTTTTGCAAATAATCACCACAAAAAACCAAAGTAGATTGTTTTACCTTTGATGGTTGTGATGGTTGTGGTGATGGTTGTGATGGCTGTGAAATCGGCGGGAGAGCAGAAGGTTTACGGCCGATGCCTCTGATATGGCCACGTCGCTCTCCTAATACTTTCTCAAAAGCAACTCTTTCTTGAGCGGGTGTTAACTCACTTTCACCTTGGGGTTGTTCTAAGAGCTCTTCGACTAACCGATTCTGTAGCTCCCAAAAGTGAGTAACAATTAAGTATAAATAAATATGTAATTATATGATAAAATTATAATTAAATACTTACATATTGTTGTTCCGCCTCAGCAGTAACAAATACACCATCCCTATCGGTATGAGCATTGCGAAACGTTTCCACTCTCTTAAGGTTCTGTTTAACCAAAAAAAATAAGATTATATTTTAAATAAATAATTACATGTATCGTATGTTACCTTCTTATAGCAAGTACTGCTATACAAGCTCGACCCCCCACGATTTACATTTGTTTGCTTTTCACGGACTTTTTTGTTCCTGTCTGAAGCAATTCTGTGTTCGTCCGTTTGGAAATACTCAACTGCTTTCTTCCAGTTATCAACTTCCATACCCTTTGGAGGGTTGGCTAATGCTCTCGGGATATCTTCATACCCTCCGACTAACATAAAATATTCTTTTGCGTCAACTTTACGTTCTCGATACCCTTTTAACAAAGATGCTTGAAAACTCTCTGTCGACATATTAGCTTGTGCATCCTGGTACATATGATCCAAATCAAACTTTGTTTACAAAAAAAAAAGTTAACCAAGTAAAAACCAGTTATAGTTAACCATATAAAATATTTTTAAATAAATAATTACCCCTAAATGTTATAATACGGTGTCCTTTATTGCAGGGGAAACTTTTTTCCAAGTCCATTTATCAAAAACCAATTATAGTTAACCATATAAAATAAATAATTACCCCTAAATAAATAATTACCCCTAAATGTTGTAATACGGTGTCCTTCCGGCCTCGCCTTGTTTCTGACATAATTTTTTAGTTTTTGCATATACCTTTCGAAGGGATACATCCATCTCATACATACCGGGCCTCCGACAATCGCTTCATCAGGTAAATGCAAAAGTAAATGAACCATAATGTCAAAAAAACGTTGGAGGATAAATCAATTCTAACTTGCACAAGATTGCAATAATGTCTACTTTTGCTTTCCTCATATCCTCCACCTTTAATGTTCTGGAACAAAGTTGCTTGAAAAACATACAAAGGTCTACAATAGGTGTATAAGTGTCTTTGTCTAACAACCCTCTTACTCCAATCGGTATCAAACATTGCATAAGAATGTGGTGGTCATGCGCTTTCAACCCAATAATGTTAGTATTGGTATCGTTCACTTTCTTACTGATGCTAGAACCAAACCCATCCGACAGTTTAACATCTTTTTTAAATTGACAAAAGAGTTGTCGACTAGATTTCGTGAAAGAGTATCTTGCATGGGGTCTATGAAACTTAGCACCATTTTTTTGCAACCATTCATTTCTCCGAATGTTTAGAATTCTCAAATCCTCTCGTGCATTTGATGTGTCTTTACTTTTATCGTTCATTAGAAGAGTACCTAACAAACTCTCGTCCACATTTTTCTGGACATGCATGAGATCTATCTTGTGTTTCAACTGTAGAGAAGACCAATACTTGAGTTCGAAGAAAATGCTTCGTTTCGACCAGTTCAACTCGTAATCTTGCCGCTTTGGCTCCCCACCTCCATGCTCAGGATGTTTACCCGGTTTACGAGTTAGTAGACGACCTAGTTGCTCTTGTATGTCGTGATTACTAAAGTGTCTCGGAGCGGGTCTTGTCTCTTCCATCCCGTTAAAGTCCAACCTCTTTCTTAACGGATCATTAGCATCTACGAAACGACGATGACCGATATATACAACTTTGTCTATTGCACGGTACGAAGGAGTGTCTTTATTGCAAGTAGCACATGCTCTATACCCTTTCCCACTCCAACCTGATAGACTACTACGAGCTGGCCAGTCATTTATTGTCCACAACAACATAGCTCTCATCGTGAAGAATGTGTTTGTCGCTGCATCTTTAATACGTACGCCTGAGTTTTACAAATTTTTAAGCTCTTCCACCAACGGCCTAAGGAAAACATCCATATCCTTACCAGGAGCTTTCGGGCCGGGAATCAACAAAGTCAACATGAATGTTGACTCTTTCATACAAAGCCAGGGTGGCAGATTGTATGTGGTGAGTATGACCGACCATGTTCTATGTGGATTACACATGTTTCCAAATTGATTGAAATCGTCAGTTGAAAGACCTAGGCCTACGTTACGGGGTTCACTCGAGAAGTCGGGGTATTTTTTATCAAAATCTTTCCAATGTTCCCCATCAACAGGATGACGCATCACACCATCTTTTGAATGTCCGGTACTATGCCAAATCATATTTTTGGCAGTGTGACTCGAACAATATAAACTTTGTAGTCTAGGGGTCACAGGAAAGTATTGTAACACCTTATGAGCTACTTTCTTACCCTTGGTGTTTTTATCGATTGTCACACCCCCAAACCAGAACGGTGGAAACGTTCGCGGGCGGAGGACGTCATGTACAGTATCATAACAATGCACAATAGTTAAACAAGCAACAACATCATCCATTGCATTAATAATATAATTTTAATACAAGTGTATTCTGTGTATAGTTTGAAAGAAACCAAAATATGAATCAAAATAAAAGACGAGTCTTGAACATGCTCCGTATCCTCAAAACCTGGTCATTGGTACCTGTCTACTGGTGACCTGAGAATACAAGTTATTTTGAAAGCGTAGATCAGCATTAAAGCTGGTGAGTTCATAAGTATTTTAGTGTCAATGTTTGTATAAGTTTAATGAAAATGTTTGTAAGTGTTTGATGTAACTGTTTGTATGCTTCCTAGAAAATCCTATATTTTCTACTAAAGTAGTCTTCTACCAAGACCCGACTGTTTTGTACGTTTATCCTTTTGTAAAAGTGATTGTTTTTCCCAAGTATGACTATCATTACCAAAATATAGCTTACATTACCGTTTATGTGAGAAGATCACAATATGAATGTAATGGGAAAATATAGATGTACTGTAGTATTGTATATAAGTGACTACCGATGTACTAACTACCTTAAACCAGTTTGTTTAATTAAGGTAAAATGTGATGAGATTATAACCATACTTGATTGACTAGTAAACACGACGATCAAAGACGTCGAAATGATATGACATTCGTCACCCGTACACCTGCAGGTCCCACTGTAGCTAGCAGCAAGGTGTAGGGTGGTCAATCCCGTATAGATCTATACACAAACTCACGCTCTCCCTCCAGGAAAATCTAGTTACAAAACGTGACACAACAGTATATTGTTGTGCCATGAAGTAGTGGCTCACATTAATGTTATCTTTGTTATAGTATTAGTGTAGTATGTTCTCTCTGTTCTAGTGTATAGTATGTTTTCTCTGTTCTAGTGTATAGTATGTTCTCTCTGTTCTAGTGTATAGTATGTTTGAACTGACTCATATATGAACTGACTCTTGCATGTATCATTGCTCTAGAGATAGTAAGTAGTAACTTCCTAAACTATACCTATTATAGTTTACTAATACTTTTGTTTGAATGACAGATCATGTTTGTACACCTTTGCTACCCAAAGCTATTGAACTGATGTAAGAAATTTTATATCTATACACATATACATAATATATAACTAAGATCCAAACGACACTCGGACAAACAACCGGTACGCTATGTCCACAACCAAACAAGGAACAGGAAATGAAGCGAGTTATCAGTCCTAAGTCCTTTCAACCTTATTTATATAACTACATCTATATAGACATCATTTGGACAATATATAAGTTTAAAAGAGTTTTGTAAAATGATAAAGAGTTTAACATATAAAAGAGTTGATAAAAACGATTTGAAGTAGTTTGTTTGATAGCACAGTTATTAAGTATAAGAAATCCACTTGTTTGATAGTTATTAATCACATGTGATTAATACAATAACTATAATCTTTCTACTTGCATCCCCCCCCCCATAAAAGTATTTAAAATCATTTAAAAGATAAGTTAGGGGTATGAACTCACTTGTAGTGAGTGATTCGAATGAAAGATCGATATAGGATGTTAAGTGTCAAGTGAAGTCTCGAACACAAATGGATCCTATTAAGCATATAATGGCACATATATGGATACAATTAGTGTATATAACAACTAATCTTGATAGGGAACAAGCTTAGGGACTAGGAAAACACTTGGAATGAAGTGTTACAATCATATATGATTGTACTAAGGTGTTTACGGCCACACATAAGGGTGTGTTTACAGCCTAGGTGTGTTTACGGCCATGTGTTCACGGCCATTGATGTTTACGGCTTTGATGTTCACAGCCATAGATTTTCACGGTCATAGATGTTCACGACCATAGATGTTTACTGCCCATGAAGATCATGAGAAGGGTTTACGGCCAAGGGAGATGTTATGGCCGTAAATTCTTGATGCTTAAGCTAAAATGGTCGATTCTTGGACGTGTTTCAAGAGCTTCTAATGGACAACTAGTATATGGAAAGGATACTTACGTTTTTAAGCTTGAAGGGGGTGTTCACGGCCCAAAGAACTAGTGTGTTCTTGGTGTTCTTGGTGTTCTTGAAGATCTAACCCAAAAGAGATGAATTCACAGATGATATCAAGGGGTTGTACTAGATTAAGAAGAATATCAACTAATACGAAAGAATCACTTACGAATTTGTCGAGAAATAGAAGCGTTCTTGATGATACTTGAGAGAGAAAATGGGTGTTCTTGACTTGGAAGTGTGAGAAGTGAAGGAAAATGAAGCAATATGACCCTTAAGGGAGGAGTTCACGGCCAGCCAAGAGATTATCGCCGTAATCTCTAGTTTACGGCAGTAAAGTCCAAGCAATGGAGTTTTCCGGCTTGAGTGCTGCACAACGAACTCTAGTAAATACTTCCTAACACATAAACCTTGAATGTACTAGGCTTAGAACACTCAAACAGACCCTAAACAATACTAAAAGTGAGCAGAAACAAGTTTAACTGATGATTGAATTGAATGGCTTTACAAGATAGAAATTTCGGGTTGTCACATCATCCCCCCGTTAGAGAGAATTTCGTCCCGAAATTAGTGTTTAAGCAAATACAAACAACTAAGTAAAAAGATGAGGATATTTCAGTTTCATTTGATCCTCGCGCTCCCAAGTGAATTTAGGTACTCGCTTGGCATTCCAGCAAACCTTCACTATTGGGATACGGCTTTGCTTCGTTTGCTTGACCTCTCGGTCCATGATCTCTACTGGTTCTTCCACGAAGTTGAGGCTCTCGTTGATCTTGATCTCGTCGAGTGGGATTACAAGAGTCTCGTCGGACAGACACTTTTTCAAGTTCGATACGTGGAAAGTAGGTTTTACGTTACTAAGTTCGTGAGGTAGTTTGAGTTTGTAAGCTATAGGGCCGATTCTAGCGAGAATCTCGAAAGGCCCTACGTATCTTGGATTTAGCTTTCCACGCTTTCCGAAGCATATCAAGCCCTTCCAGGGTGAAACCTTCAATAGAACATGGTCGCCAACCTGGAATTCCAAAGGTTTCCTTCTCTTGTCTGCGTAGCTTTTCTGTCGGTCTCTAGAGGTTTTCAATCGTTCACGAATCTGAACGATCTTCTCTGTCGTTTCCCGAATGATATCCGGATCTGTGAGAGTGCTGTCAGGAACTCGTCCTTTAGCTAACTGTGTGTCACCCACTTCAGCCCAACACAGAGGGGATCTGCACTTTCGGCCACAGAGGGCTTCAAATGGAGCAGCCTGTATGCTCGTGTGATAACTGTTATTGTAGGAGAACTCGACAAGGGGTAAATGAGTATCCCATGCCTTCCCAAAGTCTATCACACATGCTCGCAAACTATCTTCCAAAGTTTGAATAGTTCTCTCAATTTGTCCATCAGTTTGTGGATGGTAGGCTGTACTCATGTCCAGCCTAGTTCCTAGGGAACCTTGTAGCGACTACCAGAACCTTGAAGTGATTCTACTATCTCTATCAGAGATAATGGATATGGGAACACCATGCAGTCGTACAATCTCCCTAATGTAGGTTCTTGTTAGTTTCTCCATCTTGTCAGTTTCCTTGATAGGCAGGAAGTGTGCGGACTTTGATAACCTATCAACGATCACCCATATGGTATCGAGACCACCCGATGTCTTGGGAAACTTGGTTATGAAGTCTATTGTGATCCGCTCCCACTTCCATTCAGGTATCTTCGGTTGCTGAAGTAAACCTGAGGGTTTCTGGTATTCGACCTTAACCTTAGCGCAAGTAAGGCACTTGCTCACGAAGGTAGCAATCTCTGCTTTCATGTTAGGCCACCGATATAACTTTTTAAGATCCAGATACATCTTATCTGAACCTGGGTGGACGGAATATCGAGTGTTGTGCGCTTCGGTCATGACCAAGTCTCTAAAACCACCGTGTTTTGGTGTCCAGATCCGATCCATGAGATATAAGGCTCTGCCACCTTTGACTTCCAAGTTCTTATCCATCCCTCTAAGGGATTCACTCGCCACATTTTCAGGCTTCAAGGCTTCTAGCTGAGCCTCCTTAATCTGTGTGGACAGATGTGAATGGATAGTCATAGTCAATGATTTGACTCTACGACCAGAGTATTCTTTCCGACTTAGGGCGTCAGCTACTACATTGGCTTTACCAGGATGGTAGCGAATTTCACATTCGAATTAATTGAGTAGCTCGACCCACCGTCGTTGTCTCATGTTGAGCTCCTTCTGGTCGAATATGTGTTGAAGGCTTTTGTGGTCTGTAAAGATAGTGCTTTTGGTACCATACAGGTAGTGTCTCCAGATCTTCAGAGCAAATACCACTGCTCCTAACTCAAGATCATGTGTGGTATAGTTGACTTCGTGTGTCTTTAGCTGTCTTGAGGCATAGGCGATGACCGTATCTCGTTGCATAAGAACACAACCAAGCCCTTGGTTGGATGCATCGCAATAAACCACGAAGTCTTCTATCCCTTATGGGAGGGATAGTATCGGTGCGCTGCATAAGGCTCGCTTTAGCGTTTGGAACGTCTTCTCTTGTTTCTCTTCCCAGTCAAAGCCCACGCCTTTTTGGGTCAATGTAGTAAGTGGTTTCGCAATTTGAGAGAAGTTCTGAATGAACCTGCGATAGTAGCCAGCGAGGCCTAGAAATTGACGAATTTCTGTAGGCGTCTTCGGAGCTGACCAGTTCTCAATGGCCTTTATTTTGGAAGGATCCACGTGAATTCCTTCCTCGCTAATCACGTGACCCAAGAATTCGACTCTTCGAATCCAAAATTCGCATTTAGAGAACTTCGCATAAAGCGTCTCTGCTCGTAGGGTTTCTAGAATCTGACGTAAGTGTTGACTATGCTCCTCCTTACTACGAAAATTGATAAGAATGTCGTCGATGAATAAGATGAAGAATTGATCTAAGTAAGGACGACACACCCTATTCATTAAGTCCATGAATACTGCGGGTGCATTGGTCAATCCGAATGGCATCACTACAAACTCGTAGTGTCCATAACGAGTTCGGAAGGCTGTCTTCAGAACATCCTCCTCTAACACTCGTAATTGGTGATACCCGGATCTCAGGTCGATTTTGGAAAAGTAATTCGCCCCTTGCAGTTGGTCGAACAAATTGTCTATGCGAGGCAGAGAGTAACGATTTTTGGCGGTAAGCTTGCTTAGTTCTTTGTAGTCGATGCACATACGAAACGATCCATCTTTCTTCTTCACGAATAAGATCGGTGCTCCCCAGGGTGAGAAGCTTGGTCTAATAAAGCCCTTGCTGAGCAGTTCGTTAAGTTGACCGGATAGCTCCTACATCTCAGCTGGTGCTAGACGATAGGGCGATTTGGCTACTGGGGTAGCCCCTGGAACTAAGTCGATTCTGAACTCGACTTGACGTTGTGGTGGTAATCCTGGTAGTTCTTCTGGAAAGATGTCGGGAAAGTCGCGTACTTTTGGGATGTTCTTTATGTCTTTCGTCTCTTGGCTCATATCGACCACATGAGCAAGGAATGTGTGACATTCCTTTCGTAAATATTTTTAGGCTTGTATACTCGAGATGATACGAAGGTTTGTGCCGGTTTTGTCGCCATAGATAACTAGGGTTTCGTTAGACGGTAGATTAAGGCGGACGACCTTCTCGTAACACATGATGTCAGCACGATGAGAACTTAACCAATCCATGCCGATTATGACGTCGAAACTTTTAATTGAGACCATCATGAGGTCAATTGGAAATGAATGGCTATCTATAGTTAGATTACATCCTATGTATATGCAGCTAGTGCTCTCCGTTTTTTCGTTAGCCATTTCTATAGTGAATGGTTCTTTAATTGTGCGTGCTTGTTGTTTAAGTAAGTGTGCAAATTTATAGTTCACGAAACTCCTCTCCGCTCCACTATCAAATAGTATGCATGCATATGAGTTATCGAGGAGAAACGTATCAGTGACCACTGTAGGGTCGGCTACTGCTTCCTCGTTGCCTATAGCCAAAACTCTTCCCACTCCACCGGCATTCCCTGCCTTCGGGAAGTTCCTCTTGTAGTGGCCCACCTCGCCACATCCGTAGCAAGCCTGGCCCACTCCAGCACCAGGGACCTGGGTGATTGGCCTTGCCGGAGCCTTGCAGCAACGGGCAGTGTGTCCTTTCCTGTTGCAGTTAGAGCACTGCATTTCCCGATAGGGTCCATTATGGTGGAAGCTGCACTTATGGCACTTGGGCAAACTCCTAACATACTGCTTCATTGGCGCAGTAGTAGTAGGTGTTATCGCAGCATGAACAGCCATGACCTGCTGCTTTTTGGCAGAGTTCTGCGCCGCGTTTTTCTTCTTGTTATCCTAGAACTTCCGCTTGTTGTCAGCGGCCTTGGAGGGTTCTGGGATGGCCAGGGTTGTTGTTGTTGTCGGGGTGCGAACTCTATGATCGATGAGCCGTTATGCCAATCGCTTGGCGCTGTCGAAGGTAGTGGGGTTTGAAGCTAAAACATTCCCCTGAAATGGAGGCACTAGCCCCCAGATATACCTCTCAATCTTCTTTCCCTCAGTAGGGACCATTCCCGGACATAGTGCCACCAGATCGCTGAACCTGGCAGTGTAGGAAACTATATCGGAGCCCTTCATGGTTAGGCTCCAAAGTTCTTGTTCCAGTTTCTGAACTTTGCCCCTCGGGCAGTACTCTTCTATCATGAGCTCCTTCAGAGCTTCCCAGCCCACAACATTAGCCACTATCAGGGTTAGTGACTTGACATGGCTATTCCACCACGTCAGGGCTCTGTCCGCAAAGGTGCAGGCAGCAAATTTAACTTTGCTTCCTTTCGGACAAGAGCAGATCTCGAAGATCGACTCCGTTTTCTCGAACCATTGCGAGAGGGCAATGATTTCGCCAGTCCCGTTAAAGGTCCTGGGCTTGCAGTTGGTGAAGTCCTTATACGAGCACTCTCTAGAGCGCACTGGAGCATCACCTTGAGTGGAATGAACAATTGTTCCACTCCCGCTAGTACCACTAGCACTGAATTGAGCTAGGGCTTCCGTAACAGCCACATTTACTGCAGCTTGGATAGTCGTTGGATTGTATTGTGGAGGAGGTGGTGGTTGTTGTGTTGGAGTTATCGGACTAGTGCGCCTGTTCGATCTACGAGGAGGCATCTTGTAGCTATAAGATCACAAGATGAAGATATCAGTAAGAATTCAATAGTGAGAAAATGAGAGTGATCCATGGACTAACTCACCATAGCCCAACAAAACAGATGAGAGTACGATTGTAATAGAGATCTAACAATAGAAGGATGAAAGCATTTGGATAAAGATTTCCCATGAGATTAGATATCTCTCAATAATATTGGCATTAAAGATGTAACAAGTTCGCAAAAATGACCTAAGAGTAGGTCTTCCATCAAACCAGAATAAGAAAATTTTGACAGCATAAAGACCTGGCAGACTGAAAGTTCAAGGTCTTAAGACAAACAAGAATTTACAGGGAAAAGTGCTACTTTGAGCATAGATAAGAAGGCTATTCCTTAAACCAAAAGAATGGATGAGCAGAACATCTTCTACTGGCGACGGGCACCCCTCAGATGAACCCTTAATGCGGCCAGCTGACGCTCCACAACTAGTAGGTGTCTCTCATGCACTCTTTTGCGTGCTCGGAGCTCTATGACTTCAGCTCGCGTTGCAGCTAATTCTTGCTGTAGAGCCTCATTGTCTCTCATAGCTCTCCCATGAGCATCTTCAAGATGGCGACTGCGGATTGTATTAACTCCCGTATCGGCATCAACTTCCATGATTCGGTTGATGGATGTCCTACCCTGCTCTTCATTTCGAGCAACCATGCGGACCAGAATAGGCAGGACTCTGTCTGCTGAGCCTCCCTCGCTCAGGTTGTAGAAGCTTCTGTCTCCGTTGCATGGTATGGGTTGACCCTGCTCTTGACTCCATCTTCGCAAGTTTTCCGCCCACAGAGGCGTCGGGCCTTGAAAAGCCGGACGAGGGTTAGGATTTGGGATCGGAGCCACTAGGGGTAGATCATTGACTTCTAGCTCGGAGTCAGAATCCTCCCGGAAGTTCTCTGCGAAGTCATCATCCAATGGAATTGCATGATTCTCTTCTGGCTCTGCATCGAGCCATCCACCATTACCTTGGTTGGGGAAGTACGGGTCGTCGTGGGGATGGAATCCAGCCATGTTATCTACGCGAGAATAGGGGTAAAAGAAATAGTTAATAGACGTACTACTTAAGGTAATTATAAGATGATCCTTACCAGTTACTCCAATATTTGCGTAGTGCATACCAATCATATGTAACCCAGATAGAATAAACCTTCGAATAAGTGACCCTAACTCTAAGCCCACAACCAAACAAGGAACAAGAAGTAAAGCAAAGATCATAGATTCTAAGTCTATGACACCTTAGTTACATATAACCTTAGCGTATCCACTCAGCAACTATTGTCATACTAATAAAGACCTTTTAGTTTGCACATAAGTAATTATAGTAACACAAAATACTCCTATAGTATTTTAAGTTTTATGTTTTGTTCTAATGTTTTCATTGTAGTAGTGTTGGTAAGTTTTTAGACTTGCTGCAACACCACAACCATTCCTAGGCACATGCTAATCACTTCTCGGAAAGATACAGTTGATCGGGCTATATCACTCCCAGATCTGATCATATGTCCCCAAGCCTACTTGTGTTGTCCAACAATCGTAATACTTTTGTTTTGTTCTAGTATGACACTGATCCTAGTATGAATGCTTGTATAAATACTTTACTAAAATATTTTATTATTTTAAAAGTATTAACTCTTGGTCAGAGTGTTTTAATCCCGACGTGTTTATAGTTGTATATATTTTATGGGTTGAAATACTCAATTCATTATAAACAAAGCTCTGATACCAATCTGTCACACCCTCAAACCAGAACGGCGGAAACGTTCGGGGGCGAAGGACGTCATGTATAGTATCATAACAATGCACAATAGTAAAACAAGCAACAACATCATCCATTACATTAATAATATAATTTTAATACAAATGTGTTCTGTGTATAGTTTGAAAGACAACAAAATATGAATCAAAATAAAAGACGAGTCTTGAACATGCTCTGTCTTCTCAAAACCTGGTCATAGGTACCTGTCTACTGGTGACCTGAGAATACAAGTTATTTTGAAAGTGTAGATCGGCATTAAAGCTGGTGAGTTCATAAGTATTTTAGTGTCAATGTTTGTATAAGTTTAATGAAAATGTTTGTAAGTGTTTGATGTAACTGTTTGTATGCCTCTTAGAAAATCCTATATTTTCTACTAAAGTAGTCTTCTACAAAGACCCGACTATTTTGTATGTTTATCCTTTTGTAAAAGTGAGTGTTTTTCCCAAGTATGACTATCATTACCAAAATATAGCTTACATTACCGTTTATGTGAGAAGATCACAATATGAATGTAATGGGAAAATATAGATGTACTGTAGTATTGTATATTAGTAACTACCGACGTACTAACTACCTTAAACCAGTTTGTTTAATTAAGGTAAAATGTGATGAGATTATAACCATACTTGATTGACTAGTAAAACACGACGATTAAAGACGTCAAAATGATATGACATTCGTCACCCGTAGACCTGCAAGTCCCACTGTAGCTAGAAGCAAGGTGTAGGATGGTCAATCTCCAATAGATCTATACACAAACTCACGCTCTCCCTCCAGGAGACTCTGGTTACAAAACGTGACACAACAGTATATTGTCGTGCCATGAAGTAGTGGCTCACATTAATGTTATCTTTGTTATAGTATTAGTGTGGTATGTTCTCTCTGTTCTAGTGTATAGTATGTTTTCTCTGTTCTAGTGTATAGTATGTTCTCTCTGTTCTAGTGTATAGTATGTTTGCACTGACTCATATATGAACTGAATCTTGTATGTTTCATTGCTCTAGAAATAGTAAGTAGTAACTTCCTAAAATATATCTATTATAGTTTACTAGTACTGTTGTTTGAATGACTGATCATGTTTGTACACCTTTGCTACCCAAAGGTATTGAACTTATGTAAGAAATTTTATATCTATACACATATACATAATATATAACTAAGATCCAAACGACACTCGGACAAACAACCAGTACGCTAAGTCCACAACCAAACAAGGAACATGAAATGAAGCGAGTTATCAGTCCTAAGTCCTTTCAACCTTATTTATATAACTACATCTATATAGACATGATTTGGACAATATATACGTTTAAAAGAGTTTTGTAAAATGATAAAGAGTTTAACATATAAAAGAGTTTATAAAATGATTTGAAGCGGTTTGTTTGATAACACAGTTTTTAAGTATAAGAAATCCACTTGTTTGATAGTTATTAATCACATGTGATTGATACAATAATTATAATGTTTCTACTTGTATCCCCCCCCCCCATAAAAGTATTTAAAATCATTTAAAAGATAAGTTAGGGGTATAAACTCACTTGTAGTGAGTGATTCGAATGAAATATCGATATAGGATGTTAAGTGTCAAGTGAAGTCTCGAACACAAACGGATCCTATTAAGCATATAATGGCACATATATGGATACAATTAGTGTATATAACAACTAATCTTGATAGGAACAACCTTAGGGACTAGGAAAACACTTGGAATGAAGTGTTACAATCACATATGATTGTACTAAGGTGTTTACGACCACACACAACGGTGTGTTTACGACCTAGGTGTGTTTACGGCCATGTGTTCACGGCCATTGATGTTTACGGCCTTGATGTTCACGGCCATAGATGTTCATGGTCATAGATGTTCACGGCCATAGATGTTTACGGCCCATGAAGATCATGAGAAGGGTTTACGGCCAAGGGAGATGCTATAGCCGTAAACTCTTGATGCTTAAGCTAAAATGGTCGATTCTTGGACGTGTTTCAAGAGCTTCTAATGGACAACTAGTATATGGAAAGGATACTTACGTTTTTAAGCTTGAAGGGGGTGTTCACGGCCCAAAGAACTAGTGTGTTCTTGGTGTTCTTGAAGATCTAACCCAAAAGAGATGAATTCACGGATGAAATCAAGGGGTTGTACTAGATTAAGAAGAATATCAACTAATACGAAAGAATCACTTACGAATTTATCGAGTAATAGAAGCGTTCTTGATGATACTTGAGAGAGAAAATGGGTGTTCTTGACTTGGAAGTGTGAGAAGTGAAGGGAAATGAAATAATATCACCCTTAAGGGTGGAGTTCACGGCCAGGCAAGAGATTACGGCCGTAATCTCTAGTTTACGGCCGTAAACTCCAAGCAATGGAGTTTTCCGGCTTGAATGTTGCACAACGAACTCTAGTAGATACTTCCTAACACTTAAACCGTGAATGTACTAGGCTTAGAACACTCAAACGGAGCCTAAACAATGCTAAAAGTTAGCAGAAACAAGTCTGACTGATGATTGAATTGAATGGCTTTACAAGATAGAAATTTCGGGTTGTCACATCGATCCATCGGCTCTCTTTACAAACGGGAAAAACTTGCAATGAATCGTGTTCTTTCCAAAAGAGACAACAATCATTTTTGCACACAAGTATCGACTCATACCCCAGACCAATAGACTTATGTTTCTTTTTGGCTAGATAATGTGAAAGGGGAGCCTTGTTGCCTTTGGGAAATGCTAATTGCAACAACTCAAGGAGTTGATCAAATGAACTATCAGTCCATTTGTTGTTCACCTTGATATGCATTAACTTTGCTAGAAACTCAAGGGAAGAAAAGATGCAACCAGGATACAATTTAGTTTCCACTTCTTCCAACAACTGTGCAAAATCATCATCCACACCGCTACCCCTTGTATTCGAGGTTCCTTCATCAAGGTTGGTATCATTTTCTCTCGACTCCCACATCACATCGTCGATTAAATCGGCCATTTCGTTACTTGGCAAGACGACTGGAGGAATAAAAGATTCACCATGATAGATCCAAATTTTGTACGACTTACTGAAACCATTTATAAATATATGGCGTTCCACTGCAATCAGGTACTTGAAGTAACGGTTATCACATTTTTCACAGGCACATCTGATTTTATCATTACTATCAAGGTGTGACTTCGACTTCTCGATAAAAGCTTTGAGTCCTCCTTGGAACTCGGGATGGTTTCGATATGGATTAGTAGTCCAACTTTTATCAATAGACATGATGTTGCTGAAACATAATTTTGGGTTTAGAGTTTAGTATACAGAATTAGCACTGTTTTTTTTACAAGCCACATTTTTTGTTTTTTTTTCAATTATAGCATTGTACTTTAAACAATTATATTATGTTGTTGTGTTGTTCTTTTTTACCGTTGAGATTAATATATATATATATATATATATATATATATATATATATATATATATATATATATATGTATATATATATATATATATATATATATATATATATATATATATATATATATATATATATATATATATATAATTTATGACATTGTATAAATATGTTGCAAGATTATAAGTTATTTTGAAGATTATAAGTTAACTACAGAACTTATTGGTTAATTTGGGGTTAGCTTGGGAACAAACTAGAAACTTTCTAGTATTCGTATATAAGTTTTTAAACAATTTTATAACATTTTTTGTGTTTTTTTTCCAATTATAACAATAATTTATTTTTATTTTTTTCAATTATAGCATCCTACTTATACCAAAACCACATACTTTCACATAATACATAAGAGCATGAAATTCACATACTTTCACATATATATACCACATATACACCAAATACAAATACATTCACATACACACATAATAACATCCTACTTAAACCAAATACACATACTTTCACATATATAGATAATAACATCCTATTTATACCAAATACACAAATTTCACATGTAATGCCCGTAGATCTGTGCTAGTCAATTTAGAGACGATAAGCATCAATATGACTTTTTGATAGAAGATTATTTAGAATGAATAATCTTAACTAAGTTGTAGTGGTCGTGACAAGGATTCCGAATATATAAAGAATGCCGAAATCCGAGTTATTACGAAGAAGTTATGACCTGTCGAAGTTTCGCGACAGAACCGACACGACACAGCGCGACGTAAATAGTGAATTTACGATAGAGCGATATTTGGATTTAGCGATCTAAACGAAAATCGTAGAATGCGTTAAACCGAGAGCGTGCATGAAAAGAACGCCCAAATCTGACTTCGTATGAGGAAGTTATGATTTTTCGAAGTTTCGGCTTAGCAGTGTACAACCCGAAGTTCGAATATGAGATCGAGCGATATTTAGCCGAAACAATCTAAACGAGAATTGAAGATCTCGTCGATAGTAGTCCAACGGTGAAAAGACAGACGAAAACGGACGTCAGACAAAGGAGTTATGATTTTCTAACAGAGTTTTCCTGTCCCGGCCTACTAAAAATAATATAATAAAAATAAAGTCAAAATTAGCCGAAGAAGTCTAAACGAGAGTTGTAGAGCATAATCTGACATTCGCGTCGTTATAAAGAACGTCGAAAACGGAGTTCTTATGCGAAAGTTATGAATTTCTGAAGTTCGGGGCGCGAAACCCCAAAACTGTCAGAGACCACGACGTGAAATCAGTGTTCACGATGTGAAATGTCTTCTGACGCCTCCTGGCGTCTGCCAGACCCAAATTACGATGAAGCATGCAGTGACGATCAAGCCCACGACGTGAAAATACTGTTCACGACGTGAAAATCGAAAAATCAGCCCTATAAATAGAAATCGAAGGCAGCCAGTTTTGGTTGCTAATTTCTCAACCTCTCTCACTCCCGATACCCTCTCTAGCCCTCCTAAAGTACCCCGAAGCCCCGGTATCATCCCGACACCCGAAGCGAGTCCCGAAACCCCGAAGATCCCGAGGAGAAAAGAGTTTCAAAGCCGAAGCTCTGCCCGCGAGAAACCCGGTGTGTGAAGATATCCCGGTTTCATAGAAGAACTTTTACTTGAAGAGCCGTAGTGTTGTCCGACAATCGTCCTAACAAGTGAGTGTGTAGTTACTTTCTTCTAACACATAGATATGAAGTATTTGCTATGAAATACGTGTTATGTGTTTATATATTGTTTGTTCATTTGAGATGGATGTTCGATGAATGTTTTATACAGGTTTGTATACGATTTAAACTATATATGTAATTTATATCTACAAATATGTTGGGTAGAACATGGGTAGATGAAATAGTTGGTGAGTGATGAAAGATTAGTTTGAGGATGAGACGAAAGATGATATAGATCATGAGATGAGGGTGACATGTGAAAATAAGTGAAACCTTTACCCAAACGATGGCCCCCGTCATTCAGCAGAGTAGGGATGACAACCACAGACTATTCTAGACAGTCCTGTGGAACACTAGCAAGCTCGCAACTTGTAGGTGTTGTGGACTTGATGTTCACCGGTGTACTCTAAAAACCCTGGCAGCTATAGATTTAGTGCCTTATAATAATACGATGGTAGCTATGGATTTAGTACAGTATAGATGAACCTTGGTAGCTATGGATTTAGTACTGTATAGTTGAACCTTGGTAGCTATGGATTTAGTACTGTGTAGATGAACCTTGGTAGTTATGGATTTAGTACTGTATAGATGAACCTCGGGCAGCATTGGACTTTGTGCCAATTCGTTAGGTCAATCCTTAGGAATGAATGAAGGAAGGATAGTTGATTCTTAGGGTAAAACCTTAAGAAATAAAGAAGATAAAGGGGATGAGTAATTGGGTTGATTGTTTGATGATTGAAATTAATATAATTATTTATTGTGGGTTGAAAACCCTATATGCTCACCAGGCTCCCAAGTCTGACCCACTCAGTTTTCTTTATATCACAGGTAGTGGCACAAGAGCATAAGTTGGTTGACACGACGAGAGATTTTGGATTATAGATCAGTAGTTATAAATAACTGTTGTAAGGTCTATTTTATACTGTTTATGCTTTTGGTCTGTATCGGAACATGACATCCCGAGATTTTATTATTTAATGAAAAGTACATTCTCTTTGAGAAATGTTTTGATAAAGTTTTACCATATCTTGTTTGGGAACAAATTCTGCAACCGTTTTCTTTAAAAGATTACTCTGATTTATAAAACAAAGCATAAACAAATCGGTCTTTTCTGGCCGAGAAATTGGGTATGTCACAGTTGGTATCAGAGCATTAGTTTAAGCGAACTAGGAATTTGTAGGATTTCTAGACTTAAACTTAGAATGCTAAGCGATGATTGTGAGATGAGTGTCTACCATATTTTAAGACACGAGTACTAGTATATTTTAGGAAAGTTGCCTAAAATGATTTTATGTGCTAAATGTTATATGTTTGCCATATATGATATTATTTGTTCGGATCTATAGTCTGTTGCCGACGGGGTCTGGAAACTTTATGTGTTTAGGATTCTAAGCGTACGACTACGGTATTAGAACTAGCATGTAAACGTTTCGGAGTGATAAGGAGATTTATACGTCTATCGTAAATAAAGCTTCTTATCTTAAATTCTCGCCCGGTACACCGAACGTCTTCTTGGGTGTACAAAACGTTATGGTGAAGACTCGTAGAGAATTGAGTAAATGGAGGAAATGAAAGGCTTATGATAGTGAATGACACCTATCGGAAGATATCATAAGAGTGGTATCTTGCCTTTAGAATATGTCTGATAAAATAACGGAACGTTTAGAGGAGTTCGGTACGTCTGAAGTACACCTTCGATTGGCAGGATGATGGAACGATTGGTGTAATTCTTGAAGTTTTTCCATCGTCTGGAATTTTCATCACCAACCGAGTTGAAGTAGAATTGATGATTGAAGATACGCATGGAAGGTGTCCTAGTAGAGTCTAGGAAAATTTTTATGATTAATTGGACACATTCGTATGTGTTAAATTGTTTTGTGATTTTAGGACTTGGGAACTGCGAGACAATACTTGGGACGAGTATGAGTAGGTGTGAATAGTAGTAGAGATCTATACTACTGGAAGCACATGACTCACACTTGGATCAGGGAAAGTCACAAGGTTACCAAGAAGCTAATAATTGATTTCGTTTTTATTCAAGTATGTCGTTACCATTGTTTCGGTAATGACTAATGAGGTAATTGTTATTCCGACCCTAGTGGTCATATCAAATTGAGTCCGACTACGATGAGTTTGTTACGTGGTTCAAAGAACCAAGTTCAATGTAACATCTGACTTAAGTCAGAAGATTGAAATCAATGCGATCGATGTCATCGCGCTCGTTGTTAAAGAAGCTTGTAGCTAGAAATGCTTCATGCTAAAATGTGATCATATCACATTAGAATATGAAGGAAGGTATATTCCATTCTGGAATTTGACTCTAAGAGACTTGAGTCTAAGCGTTGCATCATACGATGAGAGATCATTAGAGCATGACTCATCGGTCTGTTACAATAGATAAGGGAAAGTACTTATCCTAAGAAGAAGAATGAGTCCTCAATAAGGATTTATTTTGTAACTCGTAGGTTACGATTGAAAGTCCAACATAGTACGAAGAGCAGATGTAAGATTTAGCATCGCCTGCGGTTAAGAAGTCCAAGAGTTAGATACTCATTCGAAGGAACATAGAAATTACGATTATTACTTAGGATGGAAAGATAACGTATGGAATCATTATACAAGCCCTATTTTCGTTGATGATTCTGGGACGTAATCATCCTAAGGGGGAGATAATTGTAACGCCCGTAGATCTGTGCTAGTCAATTTAGAGACGATAAGCATCAAAAATGACTTTTTGATAGAAGATTATTTAGAATGAATAATCTTAGCTAAGTTGTAGTGGTCGTGGCAAGGATTCCAGATCTATAAAGAATGCCGAAATTCGAGTTATTACGAAGAAGTTATGACCTGTCAAAGTTTCGCGACAGAACCGACATGACACAGCGCGACGTAAATAGTGAATTTACGATAGAGCGATATTTGGATTTAGCGATCTAAATGAAAGTCGTAGAATACATTAAACCAAGAGCATTCATGAAAAGAACGCCCAAATCTGACTTTGTATGAGGAAGTTATGATTTTTCGAAGTTTCGGCTTAGCAGTGTACAGCCCGAAGTTCGAATATGAGATCGAGCGATATTTAGCCAAAACAATCTAAACGAGAATTGAAGATCTCATCGATAGTAGTCCAACGGTGAAAAGACAGACGAAAACGGACGTCAGACGAAGGAGTTATGATTTTCTAACAGAGTTTTCCTGTCCCGGCCTACTAAAAATAATATAATAAAAATAAAGTCAAAATTAGTCGACGAAGTCTAAACAAGAGTTGTATAGCATAATCTGACATTCGCGTCGATATAAAGAACGTCGAAAACGGAGTTCTTATGCGAAAGTTATGAATTTCTGAAGTTCGGGGCGCGAAACCCCAAAACTGTCAGAGACCACGACGTGAAATCAGTGTTCACGACGTGAAATGTCTTCTGACGCCTCCTGGAGTCTGACATACCCAACTTGCGATGACGCATGCAGTGACGATCAAGCCCACGACGTGAAAATACTGTTCACGACGTGAAAATCGAAAAATTAAATAGAAATCGAAGGCAGCCGGTTTTGGTTGCTAATTTCTCAACCTCTCTCACTCTCGATACCCTCTCTAGCCCTCTTAAAGTACCCCGAAGCCCCGATATCATCCCGACACCCGAAGCGGGTCCCGAAGCCCCGACGATCCCGAGGAGAAATGAGTTTCAAAGTCGAAGCTCTGCCCGCGAGAAACCCGGTGTGTGAAGATATCCCAGTTTCATAGAATAACTTTTACTTGAAGAGCCGTAGTGCTGCCCGACAATCGTCCTAACAAGTGAGTGTGTAGTTACTTTCTTCTAACACATAGATATGAAGTATTTGCTATGAAATACGTGTTATGTGTTTATATATTGTTTGTTCATTTGAGATGGATGTTCGATGAATGTTTTATACAGGTTTGTATATGATTTAAACTATATATGTAATTTATATCTACAAATATGTTGGGTAGAACATGGGTAGATGAAATAGTTGGTGAGTGATGAAAGATTAGTTTGAGGATGAGACGAAAGATGATATAGATCATGAGATGAGGGTGACAGGTGAAAAAGGAGTGAAACCTTTACCCAAACGATGGCCCCCGTCATTCAGCAGAGTAGGGTCGACAACCACAAACTATTCTAGACAGTCCTGTGGAACACTAGCAAGCTCGCAACTTGTAGGTGTTGTGGACTTGATGTTCACCGGTGTACTCTAAAAACCCTGGCAGCTATAGATTTAGTGCCTTATAATAATACGATGGTAGCTATGGATTTAGTACAGTATAGATGAACCTTGGTAGCTATAGATTTAGTATTGTATAGATGAACCTTGGTAGCTATGGATTTAGTACTGTGTAGATGAACCTTAGTAGCTATGGATTTAGTACTGTATAGATGAACCTCGGGCAGCAATGGACTTTGTGCCAATTCCTTAGGTCAATCCTTAGGAATGAATGAAGGAATGATAGTTGATTCTTAGGGTAAAACCTTAAGAAATAAAGAAGATAATGGGGATGAGTAATTGGGTTGATTGTTTGATGATTGAAATTAATATATTATTTATTGGGGGTTGAAAATCCTATATGCTCACCAGGCTCCCAAGCCTGACCCACTCAGTTTTGTTTATATCACAGGTAGTGGCACAAGAGCATAAGTTGGTTGACATGACGTGAGATTTTGGATTATAGATCAGTAGTTATAAATAACTGTTGTAAGGTCTATTTTATACTGTTTATGCTTTTGGTCTGTATCAGAACATGACATCCCGAGATTTTATTATTTAATGAAAAGTACATTCTCTTTGAGAAATGTTTTGATAAAGTTTTATCATATCTTGTTTGGGAACAAATTCCGCAACCGTTTTCTTTAAAAGATTACTCTGATTTATAAAACAAAGCATAAACAAATCGGTCTTTTCTGGCCGAGAAATTGGGGATGTCACATCACATTCATTTACCACATTTACAACAAACATACATTCATTCACATACACACACAATAACATCCTACTTATAACAAACACATATAATTTCATATATATATATATATATATATATATATATATATATATATATATATATATATATATATATATATATATAGATAATAACATCATATATACTTCTACCAAATACTCATATACTACATATACATCAAACACACATACATTGGCATATATACACCAAATTCACATAGATTCATACAAATATCAAATATACATACATATGGCAATTTTCACATAATTGATACAACTACACATAGCTTGCAATTAAACTCAAATTTCACAATAAATTGAAATAATAGAACCTGTAATGGCGGAAATCAACGAATGTGTCCCCGGAAAAATTGGTCTTCACCCGAAAATACCCTCAACCGTAAACCCAAAGACAACACTACCAAAAACACTGAAATTGAAAAATAATTTGCAATTAATTATCAAATGCAGCTAGAAATAGAAGTTATCATACAAAGACAAAGAGATATAAGAACTTCAACTTACCTTTCTTCCCGAGATGGAGCTAGAAATTGAGACTTAACCCGTGTAATTGAAGTCGTAACCACCCTTGATCCATAATCTCAAATGTGGGGAGATATCTTGTTGGGATCAAGGAATGATAGAAAAAGGGGGCACCGATTGGAAGAGTAGCAGTGTCACAGGAAGCAGATGGAAAACAGGAAGCCAAAGAGCAGATTGTGTCCGTTTTTCTTTCTTATCTGCGATAGCCTTTAGCGGCGACGCTTTTAGTGGCGACAATTTAGGCTTTACCGGCGACAATAATCAACAGCGGCGGCTATCTGGAGGGAAGGGTATCGCGTCTTTTTATAGACCACTATTAGCGGTGACTTTTTAGACTTTTAGCGGCGACACGAATATCGCCGGTATTAGGTTTGTGCTGATAAGAGGCCCCAACCGTTGGATTAGATACTCGATCGAACGGCTGAGATCTATTAGAGGGGGAAAGCGCGGATTCGGTGAGAAGCCTTTACCGGCGACACAATTACTAGCGACGAAGGCTTTTAGCGGCGAAAAATGGTAGAGTCGCCGCTAAAAGCTCTCGTCGCCGGTAATTGTGTCGCCGCTAAAGGCGTAGTTTCTTGTAGTGTAATTAAAAAACAAATAATATTTATACCATCTTATTATAATATTTATTATACAAGAGCTAACAACAACGTCATTGACATATTTAAAAAACATATTTTTTTTAAAGATTTCAAATATATTATTGTATTCTGCGCAATGCGCGGATATTCGCCTAGTATATATATAAATAAAAGAAAAAAAGAAAAAAGAAAAACAAACGCGCCAATTTATTTATTTGCAATTGGTTATTTGTGATTAATAGATTAATAGTTTTTAGTGTTAATTCTTTATTTATTTGCAATCGTTATTTACAATAGATTAATAGATTAATAGTTTTTAGTCTTAATTCTTTATTTATTTGCAATCGTTATTTACAATTGGTTATAGGATCCGATCTGCTACTACTACTTTTTAACTCTTTCATTCATATCGGTTTTACTTAAATAGTGAACTACATGGTTTTTGTTCTAGACTCGTCACTGTCAATTAGGATACAAAAGGTGCACCGAATGCTGCAGGAGTTCTTCGATGGGAAGGAGCTATGCAAGAGCATAAACCCTGAGATGAAGCTGTAGCTTATGGGGCGGCAGTTATGGCTGCAAAGTTTTGTGGTGGGACTACAACGATGGTAAAGGAGTTGATGCTAATGGATGTCACTCCGTTGTCTCTTGGTAGGGAGAATATAGGTGAAAGAATGTGTGTTGCGATCCCAAAAAATACTCCTATTCCTACCAACAAAACCATGAATATTTATACTGTCCAAGACAACCGAACCTGTATGGCTGTGAAGGTGTACCAAGGTGAACGCACTAGATCCACTGACAACTACTTGTTGGGATCATTTACCATTTCAGGAATTCCCCCTGCTCCTAAAAGAGTCTCAGTTGTTGAGCATTGCTTTGAAATAGATGCTGATGGCATCCTCACAGTTACGGCTAAAATAGTATCAACTGGTAAGACTGAGAAACTTTCTCTTACAAATCTCAGTGGAAGGTTGTCAAGTCAAGAGATTGAGAAAATGGTGAAAGATGCTGAGAATTTCAGGCTTTAGGACCAAGAGTTCAAGAAGAAAGCTGAAGCATACAATGCAGTGGAAGATTATATATATGACTTGAAGAATAAGATCAAAAGAAATGATATCCCGCCAAAGGACTTGAAGAACGTGCAGAATGCAATAGATGATACGGTGGAGTGGCTCTCAACTGGGAAAGTTGCAACTGTTGATGAGATTGAACGCAAGAAGGAGTTCCTGGAGTTCATATCCAGGCTTGCGTTTTCTAATTAATTCTATATAAGTCTTGGATGTGCTAAATTTTGGGATCAGATGTACGTGATGTTTTGCAGCATGTTATAAATATTAATGCTTCCGTTACTTTGTGGTTGATTCGTTTATGACACAGCAGTGATTTTCATCCGATGAACAGTTTGTACGTGGGTTCTATTATTTCAAGGGTTCCTTAGTAACTGAAAATTGAAAGCCGCTCCATATATATATAGATTACTTTGTGGTTGATTCTTTTAAAAATTTACCAACAATGTCTTAAATAATTGAATCACGAATATAACATTTTACCTTCTTGAAAAGCAAATTCATAATAATCTTAAAGTAATCGGTTCTTTTATCGAAAAAATCCACTACATACAATGAGAAGAAACAAGCAAAAGTACGTAGACTTGGACATTGTTAAAACTTAAAAGCAATTACAGACAATCACTTCATTACGTGGAATTTCTGAATGTTTTGCTTTATGTGGTTGCACCACCTTAGTTTAAATAGACGAAGTATATACTTTTTTTAATATCTTAAAACAAGGAAATCGCCCTAATATAAATGAAGCTCATTTTTTTTTTTTTTTTATGAAGCTCATTAATGCAAAAATTAGTAACTTCCAAATATAATAAAGATCTTTTAAATATGTCATATATTACGCACATAATCACTCCTCAATCTAAATTTAACAATTCGAATTATAATTTATAATGAAATAATAAACTTGTTTGAGATTTCTTTATGTTTTATTCACTTCATATATGAAATCGTAATATGATTATCGGAATGGAAACTTCAATTTATGAGTCGAGTCCAATTGATATATTATTCTCTTTTTGGAACCAAAGTTATCTTATATACTTCTATTAAAATTTATGAACATTCATATTAGTTATAAGTTTTTTGAAAAAAAAGACGACTATACGTGTTATTCTTCGGGTATATTAAAAATGGCCATTTAACAGTTTGACCATACGTTTTTTTAGAAATAAGAAAAATAATCAAGTTTAGAACTTGATCAATTCCGAAAAATATTACTGTAAAAAAAGAACTAATATGAAGAAAAGTTGTTTTGAAACTCTACAGTTGAGAATTATTCCACTTCAATTTTCACAGTATGTCCTTGTTGGTTCTCTGCAACTCCACGACATAATATCTCAACATAGAATATTGTCTTTCAAAATAGGGCTTTTGACTTAAAAGTCCTTTAAGTTTGTCAGATTTTGTTGGTTTTGTCCCTGTGACGATTTTTTGTTCGTTAATGTCCAAAATTTGCCAAGTTTTTTTCACTTTTGTCCTTTTTACAAATCTTTGATGATTTTACCCTAAGTATGTTTTTCAAATTTGCAAAAACAACCCTCAAGTTTATAAATCTTATATGTTTTTATCTTAAGTATGTTTTCCAAATTTGACATTAAAGTCCTTAAGTTTGTTAAATTTTGTCGGTTTTGTCCCTAGACACCTACTATTATAGGTAGCAAGGGCAAAAATGAAAAAACTTGGAAAATTTTGGACACTAACGAACAAAAAATCGTCATAGGGACAAAACCAACAAAATCTGACAAACTTAAGGACTTTTAAGTCAAAAGCCCTTCAAAATATCCATGTATCTTGGTCTTTGCAATCACATGGCTTTAAAAATCTTCTGTCTTGAAATTTGGAGTTGGTATTTCTATCGAAGCTCGAGCAAGTATTGGGATGCCTGGTTTGAGAGTCATCTTATATATGATTATGTTTGCAAGAAAACCCTATGTGCATGATATAATGGCCTTGATAGGAAAGCATGTGTGATATCCCATAAATTTCTTCCCCATCCATTCATCTTGATTCTTACCCCTACCCATAATTTAATACTTTCTGATGGCCCACCCATCATTAGGGATATATCTCATATACTATGCCTTTAATCTTTTTTTTTTCATTTTTCACCCACTTTAATTCCCTTCTTGTGGATAATGACAAATGCTCTAAAATTTATGTTATTTGTTCTTTTTAAGGAATGTCTCACCTAACTGAATATCGGCCTCATGTATTTCCCCTAGACTGAATGTCTTCTTATTCCCCAAATTATATAGCATTGTCTCCCTTCGATCAACATCCCCAAACAACTGAATTTTGTCTAAATCTATTACAACTATGTCTTCCTCTAGATCTTCAGGAGTTACATCAAATGGCATTCCCCTCACAATTGGTTTCACATCATGATCAACAACACTATGAAATTCTGCCATGTCCACTTCCACATCATCTACAACATCTAATTCAAACACATCAAACTCACTATCACTGGAATCATCCTTACCATCACTTTTATTCATATGTTTAACTTCAGCAGCCTCTTCTGATTTATCAAACTTTATGTCCTCATTCACCTCCATTTATGTTGCTAATTCAGCTCCTAGATTAAAATGATAGTCCTTTTCAAAGTTCCTCTCATATGGTAAAATTTGATCCCTAAAATCAAATTAGGGATCAAAGAAATCAACCCAATCATCAGTGTTTCGAATAGGGACACTTTCACTAGGGTTTGGAACAGTCCAACCAATACATATACATCCTCATTCAACGATGGTTTCTAAGGTATTATTTCTTATGAGATGTTGGGAGCATTAGTAGTAATATGACTGATACAACACTAAGGTTTGTTTAAATCAAATGTTAACTTCTTACTACAGGACCCTATTTTTTCCTTTTCTTCTCTTAGTAACATACTCTTGGGATATATCATGTGATTGTATCCTTGATTTTCCATGTTCCGTGTAAACTATGATTTCTTTACAGTTAACTATATACTTTGAAAGATTTACCAAATGTTGGTCATTACTTAATGGAAAAAGTCCAAAGTCTAAATGAACATCATGCATGCAAAAATAAAAGAAAAGGGTTCATGACTGTCATACCCTACTACTTCCAACATGGAATTTAGTTCCTCCAAATAAAATTCTTTTATGTCGACATTATCATCGTAAGTCACCCTTCCATCCACATACTTTCTTCCATGCTTGTTGTTGAAAAACCCACCATGATTGATTCTGATTGTAAAGATTCTAGGAAAGCCCTATGCACAAATTTCGTTACATGATCTTGTTAACAAATGGTGAAATACATCAACATTTACATTGTAATTTTAAATCGTGATACTATAAACCTCTTTCATATCCACATTTGTTTCGCATGCTCCATGATCTGCTTTCTAGCCATGGCAACATCTTTGATTCTTATTTGTTATATGATAATGTGGTTAATTTCAAACAATGGCTTACACCAGGTGAGTAGATAACGAAGAACAGGCAAGCATGTTAGACCATCTTCAGTTAGGTGTGATACAAATCAACCATCGATCAACATCACAATCTTATTTATTGACATGTTATCAGCAAATGTGATGTGAGGGGTTGCCTAAGTGATTTTACCCATTTACACATTAATTTTGCAACAGTAATCACTTTACAGTGAAAATAGACAGGGTTAAAGATTGGAGGACCACCGGTGTTATCATGACCCTTCATAGGGACCATTGGTGTTACTTTCCTAAAAGTAGAACCATATTGGTATAACAGGTGAACCATAAGGACAAATTTACCTTTTCCTCTAAAACATGGATCAAACTTTTTCCCATCAATTTTTCCCTATCATTTTTTGTAGTTAAAACTTAAAACATTCAACCAAATTTATTACCTTCATTTTTTATCATAAAATGTGGCTTAATTTCGAACCAAATTATTCCCTTTGATTTTGTAGCCAATTTTTTTTTTATTGAAAACAAATCTGGATCCAATTTTGTTTTTATTGTGAAATGTGGCTCATGTACTTAAAATTCAAACAAAAAAATATCTTAATAATGATATGTTACTAACAAAATACACACTTGTTTACCAATTATCACATTATCGTTGTTTACTAGTAGTTCAATTTTATGTTAAGTGTTTGTAATTTAACATTTTGTTATGAAAAAACTTACCACTTCAAATTGGATGTAATGAAATTTTAACATTTTGTTATCAAATTGTTAGCATGTTGTATCTTTCAATTTGGAAAGTGAAAAAAATAAATAAATAAAAAATAAAACCACCATTCGACTGCTAAAGAAAACACAAGACAGAAAAAAAAATGACATTTCTTTGTTCTTAATGTTTTACGGGTTCAAAAGGGATATAATAAAATTTTAATATTTTGATATCAAATTATAAGCATGTTTTGGAAAATGAAAAAAAAAACACGCATTCTAATTCTTTCTAGTTAAAAACACAGGACAAGTAAACACACAAAAAAAATTGAAAAAAAAACAAAAACAAAAAATCAAAAGTAACTTTTCTTTGTATTTAATGTTCTATTAAATGCTTAGTTGGTTAAGTAATAATGAAAGATATTTTGTTAAAAGGATTATTTCTTTAAGTCAACCAAAATAATCATCCATTCATTACAATAACTCAACCAAAGTATAAAAATGTATCAAATATTTATAAGAGTACAAAATAAAACATAGAATGCGGAACACTTGTGGATGCGATGCAATCACGTCAAGCTCTTCCTTTTAGAATCGGAAGTACCTGAAAATAAACATGAAAGCGTATGCACAAAGCTTCATGAGTTCCCCAAAATACCACATACCATACATACATATCAGTTCGAAGCTGCAACGCGTCTATTTCACCCCCATATCAATTTCACCCATGAGTCTATTTTAACTCAATTGGTGTTTTTCAACCGAACAAGTCTATTTCACCCCGAGCCTATTTCAACTCGATAAGTGTTTTTCAACCAGACAGGTCTATTTCACCCCACATATATATAACATACATGCATATCATCAAGAGTCACAAAGACAACAAGAACATGACGACACCTAGTGTCCTACAGTACAGTGAGAAGACTCACCTCGATCGGTTAACGAATAGATCTCACACACGACCTGTCGGTGCTAAAATCCCTCCCACTAAAAATATCCAAAACCAAACCCTAATTAACAATTAAGGTGGTCATCTATAATCAGGGGTCCTAATTATATTTTCTCTTTCTAGGGTAAAAGACCATTTTACCCTAGAAAGGCTAGACCCTACTCATCTTGACCAAAAGTCCAATTTTGACTAATTACACTCTTTGGTGGTATGCCTTGCATACACCGTGCTCTATGCATTGCGTAGAGTCTCATATGAAAAGATCGAGGAACCATCAGGCTACGCTGGGGGTAGCCCAATTTACGCCCTGCGTAGTACGCTGTTAAGTCATTTCCATTTTTAGTTGTCATAATCCATAAATACTAACCATCTATTGCTCGGATCTGGTCCTAATAAACGTCCTAAGTGATAAAGTCTATTAATTTATGCCTTTGCATGGCTAAATTGAGCTCAAGATCAAATTATAGTCCCATAACATCCTCTAATGACCAAAATTAAACTCTTGCATGAGTGAATGATAGCAACCAAGATCCCATTTTTATGACATATCAACCTCAGAAACATCAAGGAATGGAGGTTGAGCATAGGTGAAAGGTGAAATAGATTTCTTCCTCACTTCAATTAGATTTCTTCCTCGAAAACCAAGAAGCTAACAAGATCTAACTCAATAAACCGTAAAGGTGAAAGCTTTATACCTTCTGGAGTTGGCAAATGAAATGAAGGCTCTGAATCTACATGCTTGAGCTTCACCAAGCTTCAAGATGAGCTTTTACTTCTTCAAAATGCACTACAAAACACCCAAGAGGCTCAAATCTACCTCAAGATGATTAGGTTTTCGAGTTTGATGCCAAAGAGGGTGGAGGTTGAGCATAGGAAGACTCCCACGGGATTAGAGCCTTTAAATAGGGCTCACAACCCCTCAATTAGGGTTTTGGTAAGCAGTGAAAACGACCTGCATAGCAAGATTTACGCCATGCGTATATCATTAAAGACGTCTTCCTCCATCAGCCACTATGTCATGCGTATATGCACGGAAAGGTATCGACGAACCCCACAATCCTATGTAGTTACCTTTGGCTTAACACATGCCGAACTTAAACGATAATCCACATAAGAAACCCGACCTAGAACTTTTCCCTTTCTACCCTTTGGTTCCAACATGCGAATCAAGGGCTTAGATCTCACAACCAATATTATAAATCTTTACTAAGGTCTAAACTTTACTTTCTTAAAGCCCAAATTCTTTACATGAATGAGTTACGACCCACAAACCCTAAATTTAAGAAACATCCGAAATAGGGTGTTATAACTCTCCCCACTTGAATTAGATTTCTTCCTCAAAATCATTCCTTACTACTTGCTCTACCACACCAGCCAATCCTGCCCAAACTTCTTGAATTTCTATTTGGACTGAGAAGTCGTCTCATACAGACGATCGCCATCCAACACTACCATCAAGCCTGATCTTAGCAGAATTCATTTATCATGATAAAGAAATGAGCCTTAACAATATGTCCGCTACCAACGAAAGAAAACACAATTGCTCTGCTCGAAAACTGAAACCCAACACCATGTTTGACTTCCCAACCGACCAATCCATCCCATCCCACAACCATAAATAATCCAATCCGCATCCTGAACCGAATGAAACGCTTCCGACCTTGAATTATCTTGTTGATAGCTAGCTGAAAAAATAGAATCCCTAACCATTCATCATTGCTGAAACCTTGCATCTAAAAATGTAAGCGACTCCCAACACGAGTCTCAACTCTTGGTGCAAAACCAATATATAAATCGCATCCTGATAACTACATATTTTCATATTTGATCTATTCAAGATCTCCTAATTCCATTCTGACCTTCTAATAAATTGGGATGCAGAATGCTTAACCGTTCGTTAAGACTAACAGTCTCACACATGGTTGCACAATGAGACTTCGCCCAAGAGTCTAACTGGCAAAGGCTACCCTAGCCTATCTACCACACGGACCCAATCCATTGATCATGGAGTTTCCCTACTCCAAAATTGATCTAACACCTTAAATAAGTCAGTTATTACTGGGTCCCATCTTCATGATTCATACACTTACCGATTCACGATACCACCTGACACCATCTAGTTCGCTAGAATGCTAAGATCACAGAACGCACCGATCTTGCCATCATTTTATCACTGGTTCGTAGACTTATGACCAATACCACATGTTTTGAGCATATCCTCGAATTTCTAAATGGTTCTCTCACCCATGATAACCTAACCAGATGGGCCTCGCCCACGCGTCTCACCCAAACTATCGTATCCAAAAGGGCCTCGACAACGAGTCTCACCCAGACTAGATAACAATAACGATCACGACTCAACTCGAATGAAGGTTGTGATCCTTTCACAGTCTTACAACCCTTTCTTGCAAAAGCCAACTTATCCTAGCAGATACTACGAACAACATGCAATCTCGCCATACCTCCACAATCGCCATGGGCCCAACCCATGGTCTTGTCGACCATCCACAATAACAATCCAAAATCAATCATAATTCGAAACCTCATCCTGCTAAACTCCAATCAGGTGTTCGGGTCATGCTTTGAACCCCAAAGCCTTCATTAGACAATAACAGGCAGAGAGGTTCTAACACAACCCTCAACCTGAACCTAGTCATGATCCCATAATGTGTCACTACTGATGCTTCTTGTCCTCAGAAATGATAACCTGAACCTTCAGCATTTTCTTCCCTGATTACAACCGAACAATGATCATTATACTAAGCATAAAACCCGGCTCATGCCACCACCATTATTGACTCATCACTTGCCCTAGATTAGGAAATTCCACATTGATTCTCACTTAGAAATACTCCTATTAATCCAAACGATTCTCCCCCACTTGGATTCAGCTGCACTTTGCCAACCTCATAACCATTGGATTATGAACCATCTCACAACCTTACTACTCTACCATCACCATCTTGAGCATACAATATTTAAGATTTCTGACTAAAAAATTCAGGGTATACCCACCCCAAACCAGGTTAAACACATCACTACTCTAGACGAAATTTTGCTGCATCCCCAACACCTACTCTTGATATAATTCCAAATCTTTGAACAACCCAACTGATGAAAAAGAATGAATAAACCTACCATCTGAATAGATAGAGTAGCCGATCCAACAACTCACTTGCTACTGGGCAGAACCAAAGCAAACATGCATCAACCAGGCCCTGAAGGTATAAATCTGATAACAACTATCCTTACACACGCGATCTGACCAGTCATTCACTGGCTCGGAACCAAAAATGATACCTATGAATCCTGCATTTAGATCCAATATGATCACACTGCAACTTCCTCAGACTCAATGCATTAAAACCATCAAATCCATACGATTGTCGATCCTTCAAGCAAAACACTCATTCTTCCCCACTTATAGCTTACTCTATCATTGGCCGATGTCTCCCACGTTGAAGCCTAAAACCGGCTCATACATATACCTTCAAAGAACTGTTCTCGGTATGCAAAATGGCATATGACAACTCCTTGGAATATAATAAGTAGACCATCATAAAGAAACCACGATCCTTAGGTGGAGACTTAACTATACTGGACATATCGTATCACATACACACTCACATGATCATATGCAGAAATAATAACAACATGAAGGAAGCAAATAAGATACATACTGGAAACAACATCTAATGGAACTCGGGTATCCTCGGCCTGCAACTGAAATGCTCGGCTCATCACCACTAGAGCCTCTACTTCGCCATCACGGACATTTGTGATCCTCAGCATAGCTGGAGCAGGTACCCTCACCGCTCCACTCATCAATCACGGACAGTCAGCCTTCTTGTGGACCACCTGTTTGCAGTGAAAACACATCAGACTCAAAGCCCGAGGATAATCCCTTCTAAAATAACAACCTGGCCGCAACTGAATCAGCCTCTCCCTTTCTCACGACAGCTCCCCTCGTGAGTCCTCCCACACTTGGCACAACGGCCCTGACCCTGATGACCTCCTGACCGTGAATCCTGAGTCTTGGATCTCTTCGCCTAATCCACTGCGGTATGAACATACCCCGACCCGCTCTTCAACCGGAGTTGTAACTCAATCTCCCCTTCTCGGGCTCTATCAATCATATCATCCAAAGTCTTGCAGCTCGACAGGCTCACAAACTCTCGAATATCATCCTGCACCATATCATGTGTAACACCCAAAAAAATCATAAAATTTAAAACTTTTTAAAAACAACCATAAACCATCATTGTTCACAAAAGAACCATTGATTAAAAAGTATTATTCAAAATCAAAGTTTTCCCAAGACCCAATAACACAAAATAGGAAGATGTGCACGATCACACATTTGCTTTCCCGTGATCATCAGAAGTACTTGAAACAATAAACTGAAATTGTAAGCCAATGCTTAGTGAGTCCCCCCCCCCCCAAGTACCATCACACAATATATAAAATACATAGATTAGCATGATTGGTCCACAACCTCCTGGTTGGATTACCCTGGCCCACAACACCCGGTTGGATTACTCTGCATACCACATATTTGGTGCACAACCTCCCGGTTGGATTACCCTGTCACACAACCTCCCGGTTGGAATGCCTTGGCCTATAACCTCCCAGTTGGAATGCCCCGTTCTGTTGACAGATAACACAAAGCAGTAGTCTCAACCCACATAACATGCCAACACATAATAGAAAACAAGCATACTCAGCAAATAGATAATCATACAGCCAATAATCACAAGTATTCCTACAGGCTACCAATCTAACACCTATTTGAAGCTATCATATATTCTTATCGAACTACCATGTGTTTAACATATCAACAAACAGTATGAAATAGGTTATCAAACCAATGGGTCGGCCTTGGTGCCTTTGATCCACAAAATACAGTGAGGAAAACTCATGTCTCAGTCCAAAAAAATTGAGTAAATCCCTGCTCCAAAAACCAGCTCTACCCGACACCTATTATACAAAATATTGCCCATCTTAAAAATTAATATCACATACCCAAAATTCCTTTTGGTCAAACTCAACAAACCAGCCGAGTCAACCCATCCGAGTCAACCAAGCTGAGTCAACCTAACTGAGTCGACCCAGCCTCATATGTGGGGCATACTCAGATGTACCTGGGAAATACATCGTTTGACCGAGAAGTCGCGACGTGGACCCCGTACGCGGAGCGTACCATTTGGTATGCCCAGCGTACGCACCTGATCAGCCAACCTTCTCAATAAGTGCTTAATGCATCAAGACTTTTCGTTCAAAACCAGATCTATGCCCGCAGTATTGTCCTTGACCATAAAGTTCCCAACTTTATGGTCTTGTATGGTCATAAAGTGCTTAACACTAACCCCCCCCCCCCAGAAACACACACACACACACACACATCTTAAGCCATTAAGATAACCAAAATCATGCATGGGGAAGAACCACGAGTCAAGATCCTATTTTTATTACTCTATACATAGAAAAACGTCCAAAAGGACAGCCTATATTCTCTATAGCATGCCATGAACAAGAAAGTCATATTTAGGGACAAAAGCTCATAATATCATCATACCAACAAGATCTATCAAATTAATCACCGAGGTATGAACTTTATACCTTCTGGAGATTGAGGATGATGCAAGACTTCCATATCCAAGCTTGCTTCTAGCTTCCAAGCTTCACCACCACCTTCTCCTTCCTTCGAAATACACAAAAACACACTCTAAATCTCAAAATGCAACAATTAGGCTAGGGTTTGCAAGGGGAAACATTTCTAGTGATGGAGGCTTCAAATGGGATGTGGAAATGGGACTTAAGGTTCAATATATAGGGTCCAAACCCTAATAATTAAGGTTTAATTCTAGACAGAGTACTCCCTGCGTACTTAAAGTATGCCCATCATACTCCTAAAACATCGTCGTTTCACCTTTAACCCCTTACGCCCAGCGTATCATCCAGGTATACCCCGCGTAAGGGCCAAAGTGAAAAAATTACAATTTAAAGGGATTAGAAAGGAAACTTACCAAGACTCGAGGGTAAAAATTCTCCCCCACTTGGATCAGAATTTGTCCTCAAAGTCTGTTGAAGTGAACAGCTCCGAAAAATGCTCCCACATCTTAGACTCAGGTTCCCATTTCCATTCGGAACCCTTCTGATGCTGCCACAGAACTTTGACTAAAGATACCACCTTGCTGCACAAGGTCTTTGTCTTCCGGTCTAGGATTTCCACTAGTCTCTCCACATAATTGAGGTGATCATTAACCTGCATATCCCTAAGGGAACAATTCTTGAATCATCATCCACGCACTTACGAAGCTGCGAAACTTAGAAATTGTTGTGATCTGGTTGAGCTCCTCAGGCAAATCCAATATGTATGCCACCTTGACAACCGTGGATACCACCCGAAACGGCGTAATATATCGAGGCCCCAACTTGCCCCTCTTCCTGAAGCGTATTACACCCTTCCTGGGTGATACCTTCAGTAAGACCATTTCCCTGACCTGGAACTCCAACTCAGATTGACGTTTGTCGGCATAACTCTTCTGTCGACTCTGAGCTTTCTGAAGTCTCTACCTAATATGTTGGATGAGCTATGTCGTCTGAAGAACCACCTCAGTCCTTCCCATGAACCTATTACCAACCTCTCCCCAACACACTGGGGTGCGACTAAGGTAAGGTAGGAGTCCCAGCTCCCACCAAAATCAGTGACACACACTCTCAACATGTCCTCAAGTGTCTGAATGGTCCACTCACTCTAACCGTCCGTCTGCGAATGATAAGCAGTGTTGAGATGCTACCTCATACCCATTTCCTCATGGAACTGCTGCCATAAATGAGATGTGGACCTAACATCTTGATTAAATACAATGGAGACCGAAATACCATACCGAGCACCAATGTTGCGCATGTACAAATCGGCCAATTTCTCGGCCGAGAAGCTCTCGCGGATAGGTAAGAAATGGGCACTCTTGGTCAACCAATCCGTCCGAGGTAACTTGGTAACGAAATCCATGGTCATATGTTCCTATTTCCACATGGGAACCTCCAGTGGCTGTAACTTACCATGCGGTCTCTGGTGTTCGACCTTGACCATCCGACAGGTCAAGCACCTCTCAACATACCATGCTATCTCCATCTTCATACATGTCCATGTTAGATGCATTTTATATGCATCTTTTAGCACAATTTCCTACGTATTTCATTATAAAAAGCCAACTAATTCCCGATTATTCTTATGTATTTCGTGTTTCATGATTATTTTGAAGAATGCCCGTACTGCTCACGTTTGTTATGATTTTTCAGGACCATTTGGAGCACATGGATGATTGCGCAAGTTCGGGATGCGTTCGTGGATGCTTAGGAGCTTAATTGGAGTCTAGACCAAGGAAGGATACCGTGAAATGATCAAGAACTGCTTGGAAGGAGGAACGACGATCAAAAGAGCCAAAAGAAGCAACTTGCGATCGTATCTTCAATCCTTGCGATCGCAGATATGTACTTGCGATCGCAGGTTTGATCGCAGGTTGCCTTTGAGGATTTGTCGAGCCAAAAAAATGTATCAGTAGAGAAAAAGAGATACTTGCGATCGCAGGTACAGTCCTTGCGATCGCAGGTTGGTCAATTTGCGTCGAAATAGCAACGTACTTCATTAAAAAATCTCGTAACGCACGTTTGGGTGATACATGTGATCGCAGGTATACCCCTTGCGATCGCAGGTACGGTGTTTTGACAGCTAGACGTATAAATACAGCCTGATACTCTTCCAGTAACCCTAATTGGCGATTCCTGGCGATTCAGAGGCGATTTTCAGAGGTTTTCAAGTGAAGAACGCAGATCTAAAGGAAACGATTCGATCTTTAGTCGTAGTTTAGTAAGATTTATCGTTTAGACTCTATTTCCGCTATTTGTAATCCGTTTTTAGCCATGTCCGGCTAAAAACTCGGATTTCAGTTTTGCAAGACGTAACCTTTTCGTATGATTAATCATTAAGCACTATGTTGACTATGATTACTGTTTAGTTTGATCAATTCTGTGTTAAATTGAATGTCTGATTTTGATTTCAGTTTCTGTTGGCCACTTAAATTGCTTGTAAATCATTCTAGTCATCTAATTGTTTAGATCTGTAATTGTCTAGACTAATTAGTAAAAAGTGACAAGTATTAGATTAATTCTTAGATTAGGGTTAGGTCTGATATGAATTGATCAAACAAGTTCTAACGCCTCCGAGCTTATGAGAGGTATTGAACTTTACTAGGAATTACATTGTGTCTAATGCGACTTTTCTTTATTAATCAAGAGCTTGTTTGGTTAATTCAGTAAAAAGTTAGGTTTAATTTAAAGAACTTATTTTGATTAAACGATTTTTGTAACAAAGGTCATTAGAGCTTGTTAATGAACTTTAGTACCAGTTTAAACAAGTGCATAGTCAATTATTGTGTTGAAGATTAATTATATGATTAGGGGTGTCACCGCGAAACTGAAATTGCTTTCTCTCATTTGAATTTTCATCACTTTAAATTTAGTCATTTTCTTGTCATTTTCAATCTCTGTTAGTTTAATTTTCAAAAACAAAACCCCCCTTTATTTTATGTTTATTGCATTCACCAAGAATCAATTCACACCTTACGCAAAGAGGTGTAATATTAGGACGTGTCCCTGAGGATTCGACCCTGCTTACCTGTACTACCTGTTAGTGCAATAAAGCAGTTTATCTTATACTTTTATTTGTTTAAATCGTGTACGACAGCGGTTTTAACAAATTGGCGCCGTTGCCGGGGACACGGTAAAACACTAATAGTTTTATGCCAAGATCTTCACATACAGGTGATCTGGTTTTTGATCCAGAGATTGAGAAGACTGCTAGGAAGCTGAAGAAGGAGGCAGAACTCCGGAAGCAACAAGCAGGAACCTCAGCCTTTCCCTCCTCATATTCCAAAACACCCACACCACAAGGCACTCCCTTGTGGAACGAATCTGAAACCTCATTTCAACCTTTCCCAAAAGCACCACCTACCTCACCAATTAACAGCCTGTTCAAAACCTACTCCCCACCCCCTTCAGACAAACCCGAACTCACAGACTCTTCTGAAACTGAAACAGAATTCACCATGAGTGACAACGGAGACGATGTTGAAAAAACTCTACGAGAATGGGCCACACAAGAGGTTACCCAGCAACCTTTGTGTATCACCTTTCCAGAGGCTCAAAACTTTAAGCTCAAATCTGGTTTAATCCATTTGCTGCCCCCATTCCGAAGCCTTGAGAATGAAGATCCTCACAAATTTCTCAAGGAATTCCATGTCGTCTGTTCTGGAATGAAGCCCCATACGGTTACTGAAGACCAGATCAAATTAAGGGCATTCCCCTTCTCAGTTCAAGATGCATCAAAGGAATGGCTATATAACCTCCGTCTGGTTCAATAACGAGCTGGAACGAACTCGCCAAACTTTTTCTAGAAAAATATTTTCCTGAGGCGAAGGTGTCAAATCTACGCAGAGAGATTCTGAGTATAAAGCAAGGCAAAAGAGAGGCTCTCCATACTTATTAGGAGCGATTCAAAAAGCTGTTAGTCCGATGCCCACAACATGGCATTAGTGATTATCAGTTGTATTAGTGTTTCTGTGAAGGATTGATACCTATGGAGAGGCGACTAATAAATGCATCTAGTGGAGGGTCACTTTCAGACATGACACCAACAGAGATCAGGGCATTAATAGAGAAGCTGGCCAATGAATCAAAACATTCAGCAACTGAGGAAGAGTGGTACCCAGACCATCCAAGAGGAGTCAAGGAGATGAGCAACGCCCACCTGGAATCCCAGATTTCAGAATTAACTAAAGCTGTACTTTTGTTGACAAAAGAAAAAGGTATTGAACCAAAGGTCAAACCTTGTGGGATTTGCTGCAAAATCGGGCACCCAACTGATATGTGCCCATTACTTCAAGAAGATACGGAAGCTGTGCAGGCTATGGGTGGATTTCAGCAAAGGCCATTTGATCAACATCGCAATAACCAAGCTTGGGGAGGGCCTCAAAATAATAATTTCCAGCCAAGACCTCAACAGAACTTTTAGCAAAGAAATCAATACCAAGCTCCACCGGGGTTCCAACAATCTTTTCAGCAGAATCAGCACCAAAGCAATTTTCAGCAACCACCTGTTCAGTCACAAGCTAGCAGTTCCAGCATGTCTTTGGAAGACATAGTTAAAACTCTTGCTACCAGTACCCAAGCTTTCCAGAATGAAACAAAGTCCAGTATCAAAAATCTGGAGCAGCAGGTATCATAACTCGCGAACTCCATGAGCAAACTAGAAGCACAAACCCAAGGAAAATTCCCATCTCAAACTGAGAAGAACCCGAAGCACAATGCTTGTGCTGTCACTCTCAGAAGTGGTAAAAACTACAAAGGACCAGGTCAGAAAGAAGATGAGGAAGAAGAGATCGTAGTTGAGCAAGAATCTGAGGCAACTGAAGAGGTGCAGAAAAAGGATAGACCTGCTGAAGCTGAAGTGAAAATCACCCCTCCTCCTTTTCCCTCAAGACTGAAAAACACGAAAAAAGAAAAGGAAGATAAAGAGATTATGGATTTCTTCAGAAAGGTTGAGGTAAATATTCCCCTCCTAGATGCAATTAAACAACTACCCCGATATGCTAAATTTTTAAAAGAGTTGTGTACTTCAAAAAGAAAATTAAAAAGCAACGAAACAGTCAAAGTAAGCGAGAACGTTTCAGCTGTTTTACAAAAAAGGTTACCCCCAAAGTGTAAGGATCCAGGAGTATTTACTGTTCCTTGCAAGTTGGGGAACCTCTCAGTTCCGCGAGCTATGTTGGACTTAGGAGCTTCTATAAATGTGTTGCCATACTCACTTTATAAAACTATCGGGGTAGGGCCTTTAAAAAGAACAGGAGTTATCATTCAGTTAGCTGATCGTTCTCTGGTGCACCTAAAAGGTGTGTTGGAAGACGTTTTGGTTCAAGTGAATGAACTCATATTCCCAGCTGATTTCTATGTTTTGGATATGGGAGATGATGACTCACCAAACTCAGGTTCCATTCTTTTGGGGAGACCATTTCTAAAAACTGCCAGAACCAAAATAGATGTTTATGATGGTACCCTTTCAATGGAATTTGATGGTGAAGTTATCAACTTCAATATTTATGATGCCATGCGTTATCCTGATGATGTTTCAGCCCTTAATTTTATTGATGTAATTGAACCACTAACTGCAGAATATTTTGAGATTGCTAACCGTGAGTCACTAGCACTAGTGCTCCACAGAAACTTGTCTATTTATACAGCTCAGGTTATATCAGAAAATTATGTGGTTGATAGAGAGGTTCAAGAAATGGCAGCTCATATGGACCAGCAGAGAGAGTTGAGGTATGGTACCCAAACTCTGAAATTACCAATTTCTAACTCCAAGCTTTTCCCTTCTGTAGTGCAAGCCCCCATCTTGGAGCTGAAGACACTTCCAGAACATCTGAAATACGCATATCTTGGAGAAAAAGAAACTTTACCAGTTATCATATCCAACAAGCTGTCAGAAAAAGAAGAGTTAGAGCTGATCAGAATTCTAAAGGAGTATAAAAGCGTAATTGGGTGGACTATTGCAGACATCAAAGGACTCGGCCCATCTCTATGCATGCATAAAATTCTGATGGAAGAGGATTATAAACCATCGCGAGAAGCCCAACGCAGATTAAACCCACCAATGATGGAGGTGGTTAAAAAAGAAGTTATGAAGTTACTGGATGCTGGGATGATATACCCAATTTCTGACAGCAAGTGGGTCAGCCCAGTTCAAGTTGTTCCTAAGAAGGCTGGAGTGACAGTGGTAGAGAACAAAGAAGGAGAGTTGGTTCCGACTCGGGTTCAAAACGGATGGCGCGTTTGTATTGACTACAGAAAATTAAACGCAGCCACCCGGAAAGATCATTTTCCTCTCCCATTCATAGATCAGATGCTAGAGAGACTTGCTGGGAAATCCCATTACTGCTGCTTAGATGGATTTTCAGGTTTCCATCAGATTCCAGTTGCTTCAGAAGACCAGGAGAAAACGACATTCACCTGCCCTTTCGGGACATTCGCGTATAGGCGTATGCCATTTGGACTCTGCAACGCACCTGCTACCTTTCAAAGGTGTATGGTTAGTATATTTTCTGAGTATGTCGAAAACACCATAGAAGTCTTCATGGATGATTTTACCGTCCATGGAGACTCATTTGATATTTGTCTAAAAAACCTCACAAAAATTTTACAAAGATGTATAGAAACAGACCTGGTCTTAAATTTTGAAAAATGTCACTTTATGGTTGACCAAGGTCTGATTCTAGGACATATTGTTTCAAAAAGAGGTTTGGAAGTCGATAAAGCAAAAATAGATGTTATAAAGAGCTTACCCTCTTCGAAGAATGTTCGGGAAGTGCGTTCCTTTCTTGGCCATGCAGGGTTTTACAGGAGATTTATAAAAGACTTTTCAAAGATATCAGTTCCCATGTGCCAGTTATTGCAGAAAGATGTTGAGTTCGACTTCAATGAAGATTGCAAGAAAGCTTTTGATGTGCTGAAAAATCTTCTTACTTCTGCCCCCATCATTCAGCCCCCAGATTGGAGTTTACCATTTGAGATAATGTGTGATGCCAGTAACACTGCTGTTGGAGCTGTTCTAGGACAGAGAAAAGACCGGGTCCCCCACGTTATATATTATGCATCAAAGACTTTGGACAGCGCGCAAGCAAACTACTCCACCACTGAAAAAGAGTTGCTGTCAATTGTTTTTGCACTGGAAAAATTCAGACAGTATTTGTTGGGCACAAAAGTCATAATCTTTTCGGATCACGCAGCCATTCGTTACCTTCTTGCCAAAAAGGACTCAAAGCCAAGGTTGATTAGATGGATTCTGCTGCTACAGGAATTTGATATAGAGATTAGGGACAAAAGTGGGAGAGAAAATTTGGTAGCTGATCACTTAAGCCGACTCACCCCACCTGAAGACCCGACACCGATCCGCGAAACATTTCCTGACGAGCATCTATTCGCTGTTCAGAACCCTCCTTGGTTTGCTGATATTGTGAACTATTTGGTCTCCAGAGAACTCCCTTCAGATCTCACCCGCGCCCAGAAAGATAAAATCAAGAAGGAGGCGAAAAGATATGTTTGAGACGAGTCGTATTTATGGAAGCACTGTGCTGATCAGGTGATTAGAAGATGTGTACCTCAAGATGAAGTCAAGTCAATCCTGAATTTCTGTCATTCAGAAGCTTGTGGAGGGCATTATGGTCCGCAACGAACCGCACGCAAGGTCTTGGACAGCGGTCTTTATTGGCCTCATATTTTTCGTGACTCCTTCCTATTTTGCAAAACCTGTGAAAGATGTCAAATGACTGGGTCTTTGACATCTCGTAATCAGATGCCACTTACTCCAATCTTAATATGTGAAATCTTTGACGTTTGGGGTATAGATTTCATGGGTCCGTTTCCGCCTTCTTTCGGGTTTGTGTACATCTTACTTGCTGTGGATTAAGTGTCCAAATGGGTCGAGGAAAAAGCTACGCGAACCGATGATACCAAGGTTGTAGTTGATTTCGTCAAAACAAATATATTTGCTAGGTTTGGGACACCAAAAGCCATTATTAGTGATCGGGGTACGCATTTCTGCAACCGCACCCTCGAAGCTGTCCTCAAGAAATATGGTGTCACACATCAGGTATCCACAGCATATCACCCGCAAACCAATGGACAGGCCGAAGCTTCAAATAGACAGATCAAGGGCATTATAGAGAAAACCATCAATCCGGTCAAGAAAGATTGGAGTATTCGATTGGACGATGCGTTATGAGCTCACCGGACATCATACAAGACTTCTATCGGTATGTCACCATATCGAATAGTTTTTGGCAAACCTTGTCGATTACCGGTTGAATTGGAGCATCAAGCATATTGGGCTGTCAAGAATCTGAATATGAGCATGGATGAGGCTGGTAAGAAAAGGTGATTGGATATTCAAGAGTTAGAAGAAATCAGGAATGATGCTTACGAGAACGAGGCAATCTATAAGGAGAAGTTGAAAGCGTTTCATGATAAGATGATCTCGCGAAAGGCATTTACTACCGGTCAAAAGTTACTCTTATACCATTCTCGTTTCAAACTGATTTCTGGTAAATTAAGGTCTCGTTGGGTGGGGCCTTTTGTTGTTACTAACGTGTTTGATCATGGTGCTATAGAAATTAAGAGTGAACAAACAGGAAAAATCTTTAAGGTGAATGGTCATCGTCTCAAACCATTTTACGAAGGGTTCCAAGTCACAAATGAAGAAGTGGAGGTAGTCGAAGTCCCGACTTACCGCAACTAAGGGAACCAAGTAACAATGTCGAGCCAACGATAGTAAAAACGGGCAGCTTGCCGGGAGGCAACCCGAGCATTTGAATTTGATTTTAGGGTGCTTCTTTTCAATTGAATCGTGTTTTTAAAATAAAAAGGAACAGAGAGATTTTGTAAAAAGTTGAAAAATAAGGTTTTGGTGGCACCTGCGACCGCAAGTCCAGTCTTTGCGATCGCAGGTTATGAAGATTAGGGTCGCAGCACGTCATCGAAGTTTTTTGGGACAAGTTTTTCGTAAATAACAAACCTGCGATCGCAGGTTCTTCCCTTGAGATCGCAGGTACAGCCCTTGCGATCGCAGGTATCATTTTTTCCTTTCATTTCCGACCGTTAGAACCTCGATACGCGTGCCAACGGCTGCATTTGACTAACCTGCGATCGCAGGTCCTCCCCTTGCGGTCGCAGGTTTGTGTTTCCCTATAAATAATGATCGCAGGCCTCATTTGTTACCACCACATTTCAAAAACACTCTCTGAAATTCTTTATTTTTCGAGTTCTTTCACCAAAAACACCCAAATCGCTCGTTTTTCATCCAAATCAAGAAAAAAAGGTATCAATCTCTTCTATTTTACTCCTACAACATCTTTACGGTAACGAAATCATGTTTTCACGGTTGAAATTCTCCGAAAATCTCATTTTATTCATTTTGAAATTTGAATTTTTGCGAGTTTCTTTTTCAGATCTACGTTCCGTTACTCATCCGCAAGCCACGAAAAGTAGAAACGTTTGCTCACGACGCAATTCAGAAGAGATTCATCTGAACAGAATTTCAAAAATCAAAAAAAATTTCGGCACGAAAAATATACTGCTGCTCAGCGCACAGTCAGGTATTTTCGTTCTGACACTGAATTTATGTTTTTGTTATATATTTGTGTGGTCGCTTGGGAGTAGTTATAAATACTTATTTACATATCATTATTATTTTTACCTGGAAATTGTGCCTACCTTGTCCCAATTCACTTTGAAAAATGCCCCCTCGACCGTCTCGTTCACGCAGACAGGTTGACGCTCCACAGTCGTCATACACAGTCCAAGTGGACAATGTCACTGTAGATTTAGGTTCACAGGCCGCACTTGACTGTTACCAGCGGCTCCTTAACCGCGAGATTATGCCACAGGCCTGGGCCCCTAGCCGCACACTCATGTGGGAACTCCATATTTATGATGATGTTCACGCTCTTTTTGCCAATATTGGCTGGGAGCGCCTATTATCTGCTGATTTTGCCACTTGTCCTCTACTGACCCGAGAGTTTTTAGATACGCTTAGTGCGGTAAATCATGAGGGAAACATAGCTTTTCGTGTTTTTAGCACCCCTCACACTATTCACGTCGACCAGTTATGTACTTTCTTCCATACCCCTATCACCAGTTTATCCCAACCCACCCCCCCTTTCGACGTACGCCAGTTTTGGTACTCCATTATCGGTCTGCAGTCTTATGATGCCACCTCATCCGTACAGACCAGTATTATGCACCCTGTTCTCAAAATTGCTTTGAAAATTATATGCAATATCATTTATGCACAGATTGAGACTACGAAAGCCGGCACAGCCGAGCTTTTTCTTTTGTGGTGCATGATCACCGGGTCGCACCACCCGCATTTTGGTGATGTTATCATCAAACGGTTCCATAGAGTTATATCCCTTCGCACCCGCGGTGCAATTCGCTGTGGTGGTTTGATTTCTGTCATTGCCCGCGCCCTCGCGGGGCCATCTCCTCCAAGGTACACCTTTTTCGCCGGTGATTCTTTCCGTTTGACCCTGCAGACCCTTAGGGCTATGCACATGCTTCGTCCTGCCCCAGGTGGGTATGTTTGGATGATGGGTTGCTCCCTTTATTTCAAGGTCACTGGACCTGATGTCATAGCTCTCGCTGAACCCATTAGCGAGACTGAGTGGGTGCTCCCTTCGAACATCCAATCACCCCCTCGCCCACGTAGGGAACAGCATCCACAGTCTGATCGACCATCTTCATCCACTCAGCACCCAGACTATGCAGACGCCACACCTATATCCTTTACCCAGCCTGATCCTATGCAGACTGACTTTCAGGATCAGCCCCCACCCACTCAGCCATCTCACCCTCATCCCAACTCTCCTTTCACTTACCAGCATTACCTTGACCTCCGTGGGGATATTGCTTCCCTTCAGCAGACGATGACTGGTCTTCGCCTTGACTATCAGCAGTATAGCACTCAGGTTACCGACTATCGTGACGAGCTCTTAGGTCTGCGAGACGATTTCCGCGACCAGTTCTTCCGTCGCTATGCTCCCCCGTCCGAGTAGTCGTTTTCCACTCCTCCCTAAGCGTTGAGGACACTGCTTAATTTTAAGCTTGGGGAGGGGATTTCCTATCTTTTTGTAAAAAGTTTTTATTTTGAAAAAAAAAATTTACGAGATGATGACGATCTTTACATACGATAGCTCCATGAAAGTGGGATATTGAAAATTGAAAATGAAAAAAATCTGAAGCGACTTGATTGTTATTGGAAGTGTAGAATCAGCTGTCATAACCAGGGGACCCAAGACACCGTGATTCAAGACCCCGGCCTTAGAAAAAAAAATAGCGTACTGAAACGTTTTTTGGGCGGTAATAACAGCTCTAGGATGATTTGCTTATTAATGTTTAAAAAGAATCTTTATCGGCAACTCTGAACCCACAGAACATGGCCCTATTTGTTGACACGCGTTACCCTCGCGGTAACAGAGAGCTTAAGTATCAGATCCACACAGTCAAAATGAAGAAAGGGTACAACGTTATATCTAGTACCCAAATCAAAGAATTTCAAGCGCTCAATTGAAGAAACTTCAAGAAATTCCAAAAAAAAAGAGAGAGATTGAAGAAATCAAGTTCAAAACGAAGTGTAAATCAAAGTTCAATCAAGTTAGAAATCGTTCCAAAGTTACATCTGGCGAATAAAGAACTGTGTGATATGATACTTGTGGCTCTCGAAAAAGTGAAAGCATAGAGCTCGGGCTCCTACGGGGGTTGGCCCTTGCTGCTTCGGCAAAAGCTGATTTGGTCGTGCGGGTTCTTAAGGATGCGTCGATTCTGATTCTTGGCCATCTAGTCTTAAGGACATGAGATCCGGACTATGTTATTTTCGCTCATAAAGCTAATTAAGGTGCAAAGTTTAAATAAAACTAGAGTTGGATTATTGTGTTACATCGTTTTGTGGTCTTCCTTACCTTGGGAGTCTGTGATACATGAAAGATAGCAGGATGGTTGCTTTGGTGTTAGTGATTGGAGCCCAGTATCGATGTAAAGTCTGATCGTAAAAGAAAAGAAAAAATTTTAAAAATTTAAAAATAAAAAAAGAATATAAAAAAAGAGAAGCATGTTTCATTTTAGTTGTTCGTTTTTCATTTGCATACCATTTTAGTTCATTGTTCATTTTCTTTATCTTTGCATGCATGTTTTATGTTTAGCTTTGGTAGTTTTTGTTATTTAAGTTTTTGTTTTAGTTAACGTGTGTCTAGGTTGTTCAGCTATTGCCTTTAGCCCCAATTCTATTTCCTAAGTTATTGTTTCCTTACTTGAGGGCAAGTAAGGTGTAAGCTTGGGGAGGTTTGTTAGATGCATTTTATATGCATCTTTTAGCACAATTTCCTACGTATTTCATTATAAAAAGCCAACTAATTCCCGATTATTCTTATGTATTTCATGTTTCATGATTATTTTGAAGAATGCTCGTACTGCTCACGTTTGTTATGATTTTTCAGGACCATTTGGAGCACATGGATGATTGCGCAAGTTCGGGATGCGTTCATGGATGCTTAGGAGCTTAATTGGAGTCTAGACCAAGGAAGGATACCGTGAAATGATCAAGAACTGCTTGGAAGGAGGAACGACGATCAAAAGAGCCAAAAGAAGCAACTTGCGATCGTATCTTCTATCCTTGCGATCGGAGGTTTGATCGCAGGTTGCCTTCGAGGATTTGTCAATCCAAAAAAATGTATCAGTAGAGAAAAAGAGATACTTGCGATCGCAGGTACAGTCCTTGCGATCGCAGGTTGGTCAATTTGCGTCGAAATAGCAACGTACTTCATTAAAAAATCTTATGACGCACTTTTGGGTGATACATGCGATCGCATGTATACCCCTTGCGATCGCAGGTACGGTGTTTTGACAGCTAGACGTATAAATACAGCCTGATACTCTTCCAGTAACCCTAATTGGAGATTCTTGGCGATTCAGAGGCGATTTTAAGAGGTTTTCAAGTGAAGAACGTAGATCTAAAGGAAACGATTCGATATTTAGTCGTAGTTTAGTAAGATTTATCATTTAGACTCTATTTCCGCTATTTGTAATCTGTTTTTAGCCATGTCCGACTAAAAACTCGGATTTCAGTTTCGCAAGACGTAACCTTTTCGTATGATTAATCATTAAGCATTATGTTGACTATGATTACTGTTTAGTTTGATCAATTCTGTGTTAAATTGAATGTCTGATTTTGATTTCAGTTTCTGTTGGCCACTTAAATTGCTTGTAAATCATTCTAGTCATCTAATTGTTTAGATCCATAATTGTCTAGACTAATTAGTAAAAAGTGACAAGTATTAGATTAATTCTTAGATTAGGGTTAAGTTTGATATGAATTGATCAAACAAGTTCTAACGCCTCCGAACTTATGAGAGGTATTGAACTTTACTGGGAATTACATTGTGTCTAATGCGACTTTTCTTTATTAATCAAGAGCTTGTTTGGTTAATTCAGTAAAAAGTTAGGTTTAATTTAAAGAACTTATTTTGATTAAATGATTTTTGTAACAAAGGTCATTAGAGCTTGTTAATGAACTTTAGTACCAGTTTAAACAAGTGCATAGTCAATTATTGTGTTGAAGATTAATTATATGATTAGGGGTGTCACCGCGAAACTGAAATTGCTTTCTCTCATTTGAATTTTCATCACTTTAAATTTAGTCATTTTCTTGTCATTTTCAATCTCTGTTAGTTTAATTTTCAAAAACAAAACCCCCCTTTATTTTATGTTTATTGCATTAACCAAGAATCAGTTCACACCTTACGCAAAGAGGTGTAAATATTAGGACGTGTCCCTGAGGATTCGACCCTGCTTACCTGTACTACCTGTTGGTGCAATAAAGCAGTTTATCTTATACTTTTATTTGTTTAAATCGTGTACGACAGCGGTTTTAACAGTCCACCACTAGTTAAGCCTTAAATCCCAGTACATCTTGGTGGCTCTAGGGTGTATCAAAAACCTGGACTTGTATGCCTCCTCTATACATTCTGTCTAATCCCACCAAAATCTGGCACCCAAACCCATCCATATCGGGTCAATAATGTGCGACTGCCAGTAGCAAACCTATTAATCTTACCATTGAACCTCTCCTGCTTCTAATTTTCCTACTTGAATCCCTTGGCCTGAACCTCCCTGATCAAATCCAACAATGGCGAATCAATCTAGATCCTCATACACATTCCTCCATTCGCAGAACTAGCCGTCTTGCGGCTCAAAGCATCAGCCACCACATTGGCCTTCCCAAGATGATACAGAATCTTATAGTCATAATCCTTGACCACATCAAGCCACCTACGTTGTCTCATATTTAGATTCGACTGATCCATTATATATCACAAACTCTTGTGATCCATGTAGATAGTACACCAAACTCCATACAAGTAGTGTCGCCAAATCTTGAGAGCAAACACTACTGCCCCCAACTCCAAATCGTGAGTCGGATAAAGGACCTGATTCGACTTCAACTATCGAGAAGCATAATCAATAACTCTCCCACGCTGCATAATCACTGCACCCAAACCCGTGATAGATGTGTCATAAAATACCACAAAATCATCAACACCCTCGGGGAGGGTCAACACTGGGGCCTCACACAATTTCTGTCTCAGAGTCTCGAATGTCACCTGCTGCTTAGAGCCCCAATGGAAATCCACGCCCTTCCTCGTGAGACAAGTGAGGGGTACTGCAATCTTGGAGAAATCCTGAATAAATCTCCCATAATATCCCGCTAAACCCAATAAACTCTTGATCGCTGAGGGAGACTTCGGAACCTCCCACTGCATCACGGCCTCAATCTTGGCCGGATCGACCAAAATCCGATTTCGGTTAATGAGGTGTCCTAAGAACTGGACCTCTCATAACCAAAACTCACACTTCGAGAACTTGGCGTACAACCGTTCTCCACTCAAAACTCCCAGAAGCTCTCAAAGGTGCTCCTCATGTTGCTCCCTAGTCTTGGAATACACCAAGATATCATCAATGAAAACAATAACTGATCGATCAAGCATCGACCTACATACCCAATTCATCAAATCCATAAATGTTGCAGGTGCATTGGTGATCCCAAATGGCATCACCACGAACTCGTAATGACCATAACGAGTCCGAAACGTGGTCTTCTCCACGTCCTCCTCTCTAACCCTCATCTGATGGTACCCTGACCTCAAGTCGATCCTGGAGAACAAAGATGCACCATGCAACTGATTGAATAGATCATCAGTTCGTAGAAGGGGATAACGGTTCTTCACCGTCAACTTGTTCAACTCCCGGTAATCAATGTACATCTGATGTGAGCCATCCTTCTTCTTGGCGAACAAAATCGGTGCTCCTCACGGCTAACTACTCAGTCTAATAAATTGCTTTCCCAACAACTCCTAAAGTTGAGAGGATAACTCCTGCATCTCAGGTGGTGTCAATCGGTACGACACCTTAGAAATTGGTGATACACCCAAAACCAAATCAATCCTGAACTCGACCTGCCTCTCTGAGGCACACCAGGCATGTAACACCCTGTCTCGAATCGTTTCCTAATTCGGGGAAGTGGCCCGAGGATCAGTTATCATAAGGCTTCGGTCCTTAGGGGAAAGATATATTTAGACCCCCTTTCGATGTGGGTAATGTAGATTAGGTGATCCGAGAGTTCGGTTGGTGCTTTGGAACCCAAGGGTATAACTATAAAGTGATAGTTTGGGCCTTTTATGAATTTTGTATTTAATTTTGGAACGCTTTAAGGCAAAGGAGAGTTGATAAGGTTTTAAAACTTCTCATTACCTTTATGTGGATATAAAGATCATCGAAATCGGAGTTGAAACGAAGAAGTTATGACCGTTTGAAGTTAGGTCGGTTTTAGGGCTTACCTGGAGTATGTTGGGCGTACTAGGCATACCTGGACTACACTGGGCATAACTGGAGTATGTTGGGCATATGTGATCAGCGCCCAAACCCTGTTTTCATGGTTTGGGCCCTATTTAAGCTCCTTAACTTCCTCAAACCCATTCCATTATCAGCCTACACCTCTCCAAAACCCTCCCTTGAAACCTTAACCTTAGTTTGAGCCTTGTGAGCAAAAAGAGGGTGTTTTTAAGTGCTTCGGAGTATTCTTTGTGCATCTTGGAAAAGAAGGATCTCATTGGTGAAGTGTTGGTTGCATTGGAGCTTTTAGATCTAGACTTTGTTCACCTTGATCTTTCTTCTAGAGGTATAAAGTTTGAATCTTCATGATGCATTTGATAAATCTAGCTAGTTTTGGGTGTTATGAGCTTTAGGTCACTTTAGTGCATAAATTTTAGATCTTGATAGTTTGTGACCTTGTTATGGATAAAGTTTCAAACTTTATCCATCAAAACATCATATTAATTCAGATCTAGAAGCTTGATATTTGGACTTAACGGATTAAGTTGGAAAAGATGCACTTTTGGGTACCTTTGAGACTTTAAGTCTAGATCGTGGTTGGTTGGACCATTCTAATGGATAAAGTTGGAAACTTTAACCATTACGGAGTTATTAAGAGCCATAAATATATCATCTTGATGGTTTTGATGAATCATGCTTAAGTTAATGTTCATATTATGGGTTTAGATAGATAAAAACGGGTTTTGGGTCCCATTAAATCATGCAAAGGAGTAAAGTTGGCAACTTTAGGGATTAAGAACTTATTTAGAGGTTAGATATGAGTTTGGACGTTTTGGTCTTAAGCATTAAGTGCTTAATATGAAGTTTTGGTCATCTGATTAGTATGTTGGGCGTACATATGTGTACGCTTAGCATAATGCATGAAGTTCCCGTCCTTGAGCTTTATCGAGTTGTAGCTTTTTCTTCAGTGGATCGTGTGTGGGGTGTACGAGTTGGGTACGCAGGGCGTACTGGAGAGGTTTTCTTTTGGGCATTTTGGGCCTTGGGTCTTTTAGAGTTTGGGCCATGGGTTATTGGATCAGATATGAGAAGCGTAAAATGGTCTTTTATCCATTGGAAGTATAGAATATGGTTTAGGACCTTGGATTTTGGGAAACTGTATTAAATTATTGATTAGGGATATTTTGGTTATGTTCAGTGTGAGGATTCTGGTAGCAGCAGCGCATGTGTGCCGGTTATCTCGGATTGAGGTGAGTCTCCTTCCAGTGTTTAGCGGGTTGAAGGCACCAATGCTAGCCCATGATTTGTGGTTATTGGTTTGCTAGCTGTCTGTGTGACCTTGCATGTGTTATATGTATACCGGGCGGGCCCTAATGAGTGTGTTATAGTATGGTAGCTATCACTGTACTTGCGGGTCGAAGGAACCAATTACCGACCAGTGGATTATGTTATAGTATACCAATTTTCTTTGTGACTCTTGCTTTCCTTGTATGTTTCTGTATGTATATCGGGCAGGGCCTGATGAGTGTGTTGGGTGGGGCCCATCGCATGTTACTGACAGATGTGTTCTGGTCGGGGCCCGATGGTTATGAGGCATGGCACATTGTATGTTTGATATGTATTGTATGAGGTATTTTGGGGAACTCACTAAGCTTTGTGCTTACAGTTTTATGGTTATGGTTTCAGGCACTTCTGATTCGAATGGGATGGGCCCGACTTGATCGTAGCGCATCCACCCATGTTTCTGCACTTTGTGATTTTGGGATTGTACTCTGATAACTAATTTTACTTTGATATGCTTTTGAATGATTGAAAAGGATAAATGATGTTTAAGGTTGAATTAAAAATACCTTATAATTTTTAGGACGTTACAAGTTGGTATCAGAGCTTTGGTTTGAGGGATTCGGGCACATTCTCGGGTGTGTCTGAACTCAAACTAAGGAATTGGTAATATTTTTAAAGGAAATAAATTTTCTAAAATATTATTATAACGAAAAAAGGGCGTGATGCGTGCAATCAGCCGAGCTCAAGTAAGTGATTCACATAATCATGTTTGTTATGTTATATGTTGTGAGAATTGCATGCTAGATTAGGGCTAAGGATCTGCTCAGGATTTCATGCTAGGAGAGATGTCTTTATATGCTTGATTGTTTGAGCTTTTAGAATTGCATGTTAGTATGAATTTCATATGATTTGATGGATTGGCCTAATATGTGGTGCCTTGTAGACTAAGAGGAATTGGATGTTATACTAGATTTAGAATCTTTCTTGGAAGGAAGTGAGCTTGAGATGTCCTTTGTATGGTTGTGGCTTGAAGTGTTACTGCACGAATGTTGCTTGCTTTGTGCTTTGTGGGACTCTTGTAGCACCTGGTTCTTGGTACGTATTCTTTTATTTAATTCTTTAAATATTTTGTATTTTTGGCCTTGGACTCGGCGAGTTGAAGGACCAACTCGCCGAGTAGAAGAGGGATGAGACGCGGGACTTAAGCGATGGACTCGGCGAGTCGGGTCCCGGACTCGGCGAGTAGACCCTGTCTGGACAAAAAACCCTAATTTGAGGGTTTGCACCCTATTTAAACACTTTAACTCGGCCTCCTTCGTCCCATTTGCTCCCAGAAGACCCCCATAGCAAACCTTATCCGTTATTGAAGCAAGCTAAGGCATTTGGAGTGACTTTGGTGCTTTTGTGATCCAAGGAGGGAAGGAAAAGCTTGAAGGAACAAGAGGAGGCTGAAGGGATCCGAGTTTGTGCACCATTTTTAGCTCATTGAAGGTAGAAAGTCTGTACCTTGCTCTTCCATTTGATAGATCCCATTTTGTGAAGTTTTAGGGCTTTTCTAAGCCATTTTGGTCACCAACCATGATTGCAAACATGGTTGGGGGTTTAAGCTTCTGAATCACATCATTAAAGGAGTCACTAGGCAGATGTGGGTTGCTTTTGCACCCATGAAAGGTCCCATGCACCATAGGAGCTTGTTTTATGTCTTTTGGACTCAAAGTCCCATGCAAGCACGTAAAGGTTGTAACTTTACGTGCTAGATCGATTGTAGAAGCATAGATCTATCTTTTGATCGAGGGTTGTACATCAGCAATCGAATATTTAGTGAGAGGATGTGACCAACTCGACGAGTCCATTCTTGGACTCGGCGAGTCCAAGGTTTCTGTCCCACAACAGTGAGGGTCAAAAGGACCCAGTTGAGTGTGGAAAGGTTTCAGGAAGGTCCCGGGGAGTGACCCAACGTTCTAGACTAAGCCATTGTTCTGGAAGTTCATGGGACTCGGCGAGTGCATGAACGGACTCGGCGAGTCCAAGGCAATCTTCTTAGAACTCGACGAGTTGTTCATCAACTCGGAGAGTCGAGGACAGAACTTGTTCATCAGATGAAGGTGGACTCGACGAGTTGTTCATCAACTTGGCGATTCGGATGAGTTTTCATGTGACGTTCATATGAGAGAAGAACTCGTCGAGTTGACGGCCCAACTCGACGAGTAGAGTCATGTATAAAGACAAATAGAAGGATAGGGACTCGACGAGTTGGCGGCCCAACTCGGCGAGTCACGTCAACTGGAAGTTGACTTTGACTTTGACTTGACTTGATCAGGGGTAAAATGGTCATTTTACCCAAAGAGTAGATATCAGACTCTAATGGTGTGTTTTGTGGGATTTATAGCCGGAGGATTTCCAGAGCAGCAGCAGCAGATAGAGAGTTCCCGCACAGATCAGCAGCTACTACGAGGTGAGTTACCTTCCAGTAGCGGTGGGTCTAAGGCCACAATGTCGGCCCACCAGTAGGAGACGTATGTTAGATGATGGTCTTTGTGATATCATCTAGGTTTTCTATTACCTGATATGTTACGTGCTAGTAGGATTTGTTATATGCTAGTAGCTGTAGGGGAGATAGTTCCCGAGATCACCGGTCGACAGGGCCGAAGGGGTAGTCATGCCCAGTCATGTTAGATAGAATGTGATTATGTGATACATGTTATATGGTAGTAGTAGAGGGGTGAAATTAGTCCCTGGTATCCGGTCGAAAGGACCGAAGGGGAGGCCAGCACCCAGATATGCTAGGCAGTATCCGGTCGAAGGGACCGAAGGGGAGGCCAGCACCCAGATATGCTAGGCAGTATCCGGTCGAAAGGACCGAAGGGGAGGCCAGCACCCAGATATGCTAGGCAGTATCCGGCCGAAAGGACCGAGGGGGTAGGTCGGGCACCTAGATATGCCTGACAGTATTTGTTTGTTATGTGATTGTATGGTATGTGGTACGATGGGGGAACTCACTAAGCTTCGTTCTTACAGTTTACAGTTTTGTTTTCAGGTACCTCTTCTTCGAAGGGGAAGGAGCTGGCGCGGTAGCGGCACATCATACACGCACATTGTTTTTCCGCACCATGAGTTATTCTGGGATTTTGTACTCTGACATTATGGTTGTTTTATGTTTTGGTTTTTAGACACGTAATATGTTTATGAAATGATATGATCAAACGATGTTTATTCACAAATATTTTCCAAAGTATTGCTTTAAAAATGAAATTTTTGGACTTGAGAATTGGGTTGTTACAAGTTGGTATCAGAGCCCTGATTTGAGGGATTCGGACACACCTTCGGGGGTGTCTGGACTCAAATCGAGGGATTAAAAGATTTTTTTTAGAAAATGGTTTTCTAAAGAATAAGACAGAAGAGTTTTTGAGAAAGAACAAGTGTGTGATGTGCGCGACCGGCCGAGCTCAAGTAAGTATTCCCTAAAGTACCCATACAAGTTTATGTTATGATTATCAGTTTCAGTTTCAGTAGAACAGCATGCTAGATTAGGACTAAGGATCTAGGAAGGATGCCTTATGTGCCTATTGTATGAGTACCCGCTTATTGAGAACTGCATGCTAGTACAGATTAGACAGTATGATAGCCAGAGTAGTATATACTTGATTATGTGTACTGAATGCCCAAATGTTGCTTGCTTTGTGCTTTTAGGAGTTCTAGTCGTCTTTCACTAACTAGTAAACGAATATGTTAAGTTACATATTGCAAGGACTAAATAATTCCAGAAGGTTGGGTCTAGCTCTATTTCGCAGCTCTTGTTTGAGTCCAACCGTTGTAGGGTAGGATCTCTCATTCGAAGAATTATCTAGTCTGAGTAATATGTAATAGTATTTGCGAGCTAGTTAGGGGAAGAAAGCAGGGACTTCTTATGCAGCTGATGGCGGAGAGTGGGTTGGGGATTACCTAGGGCAAGCCTAGGATGAGATTAGCATGAGATCAGCAGTAGTAGTAGAAGGGACTTGGTGGAGTCGAGGCAGTTCTTGAGGACAGTACGGATAGATGTGGAAGGTAGTATGGGCCCGTACTACTGGAAGCAGAGGATCCGTACTTGAATTGAGGAAGGCTGAGGCGAGACCAGGAACCTTGCAGTAGATGTGATCCCTCTAGATGTATCAGTACCACTGACAGTTGTCGTTATGTATTGCAGAATGGTGGTACTACGTTCGAGGCCAGCAGTTGGCAGTTCGGGAGAGGGATCAGGTTCGGGTTCAGGTTCTGAACCAGTGGATGAGAGGCTACGCGAGTTCATCGTGTCAGAGATCACCAGAGGCATCCTTGAGTCGACCCCCATCATTTTTGGGTCGATCAAGGAAGGGACAGTTGAGCTGATGGAGGACCGCCTCAGGGCGTTCAGGAGTGACATGGTGTCTGGCCAGTCAGGATCTCGCACACTGTCCTTTAAGGACTTCAGGGGCAGTGGTGCGCCAGACTTCCATGGGGCGAACGACCCCATTGCTGCCAGACGATGGATTGCAGACATTGAGTCTGCACAGCTGACCAGCTTCTGCCCTGAGGGGTCGAAGGTACGATTTGCAGCAGGATGTCTGAGGGACCGGGCTAGGGATTGGTGGGAGTCGGTTGGTGACTCTCTGGGAGCCTCGGCTGTTGAGGCTATGACATGGTCAGATTTTGTGACCCGGTTCAGAGCGGAGTTCGCACCTGCAGTGGAGCTCCAGCAGTTAGCCAGTGAGTTCTTGGATATGAGGCAGACCACGAAGACTATGGCGAAGATCACCGCCAAGTTCCAGGAGAGGGCGTTACTGGTGCCCCAGTATGCGGGTGATGAGGACATGAGGAGGACCCGCTATCATGACATGCTACGAGCTAACATTCGGGAGCATGTTAGTTTTTCAGCTTGCCCTACCATGGATTCCATGATTGCCAGGGCAAGGGAGAGGGAGATTGATCTGGAGCATATCCGGAAGAGGAAAGCAGAGGAGGGGCAGGTTACAGGGGCTTCGGGGAAGAAGCCCAAGGGATCAGATGCTGGGCCGAAAGGCAAACAGATCCGAGGCCGCTGTAGGAAATGCGGCAATGCACATGAGGGGGTTTGTAGGTTGGGAGCGTCTAGCTGCTACAAGTGCGGCAAGACGGGGCACTTCAACAAGGATTGTACCGCCCCTTCAGCTGTTATTCAGACGTCTGAGTTGATGTGTTTCCACTGCAACCAGAGGGGCCACAAGAAGGCCAACTGCCCCCAGTTGACAGCAGCAGCGCCAGTGAAGGCGCCAGCCCCAGCGACCCTGCGGATTACTGATGGCCGCCAGGGCAAGTCAGAGGCTCCAGTGGTGAGGAGCCGGGCCTTCCAGTTGACTACCGAGGAGGCACGCGCCGCACCCGATGTGGTGACGGGTATGATTCTTTCCCTCTGACTTATTTATATGATGTTTATGATATTGATATGTGCTCTGTGTATATACTTTTAGGATTGTTCCATGTGAACGGTATCCCAGTACAGGTGCTGTTTGACTCGGGTGCCACCCGATCGTTTGTTTCCCTTGCGCTTAGCAAGAGGTTCACTGAGTCTTCGGGTATGTTGGATTGCCCTTTAGAGGTAGAGATTGCCGATGATCGATTGGTACGAGCATCAGCAGTGTTCAGAGATTGCGTCCTGAGGTTATTTGAGGAGCGCTACTTGGTAGACTTGGTTCCCATTCCGTTGCGTGGGAACAATGTGATTATAGGCATGGATTGGCTCAGCCATAACGGGGCAGTGATAGATTGCGCACAGCAGTTAGTGCGAGTCAGGACCCCAGGTGGGGGAGAGTTAGTGATCCACGTCGAGAGTGTTGGATATAGTGTCTAAGTCCATAACTTTATTTGGTATGTACTTGACCCGACCCGGCATGGTCCATTTGGGTTGCATGGCATTGCAATACTTGGATAGACTAAATGAGAGAATAAGGCACTTATGATTATTAATATATTATAAGTTCTAATATATTAATAATAGTATTATTTAATTAGTATTGATCAAGTATTAATCTAGTATTAATTTGGTGATCAAAGTGAGACTGATTAAATATATAGGGTTGATTATGACAATCATCAATTCTTTTATGGTGGATTAATGATCCATGGTTTATGGGTTATGGATGTAACCATTTGGAGCTCCATGGATAGTCCATGGGAGTTACAAACCCATGGGTCATGAGAAATCAAGAGTCATGACAATTAAGGGCATTCATGTGTAAACCCTAATTATGACAACACTATAAAAGAAACCCTATGGCTAGCAAAATCATGACCTAGTGGACCTAGTGTTACTAGAGAGGGCATAACCGATTTTGAGTGCTAGAAGTATTCTCTCAAGTTATTCCAAGTCTTGTGGTGTTGTGTGAAGCATTTGAGGCACAACATTTGGGGTGCTAGGCTCACAAAGTCTTGAAGGAATCCAAGCAACAACAAGGTATGTATTTCTACTAGTTTTTATGTTTTATGTAATCCCCATGCCATGCTAGTTAGGAAATAACCTTGAAAAAGAAATTTGCATGTATATAGAGAAAACATAGATTCAAGGTTATTAGGGTTGCATGTACACTTAGGAAGTGTTAGAATGCTTAAAAACCCATCAGTGGTATCAGAGCCTAGGATTGTTTTCTGTATACTTGATGCAAAACTGCTTAAAAATCGAAAATTCTGCACTCTGACGACTGGACTCGCCGAGTCCATGGGGAGGACTCGCCGAGTCCATGAACAAATTCATCCTACTCGACGAGTAGAATAATGCACTCGGCGAGTAGGAGCGTGCTGGGCAGTTTTTTCGAGTTTTGTTGCTGGAAATGGATTAAGATCATTATCCCAATCTGTTTTGGACTTGTAAAATCTGTTTTTCAAAGTGATAATGATTATGTTAACCCATTTTACATGACTTTTATCAATTTTCAAGTATTGTATATGTTTATATGATTTTCTTGAAATTGCTTGACATGAATTTGTGTTCATATGAGTTTAGAAGATCATAGGAATTATGTGTAACCTCCATGTGTGTTTAATTCATGATCTTAATGGCAATGATGGTGTCCATAACTTGTCCTCAAGTTATGGATAACCAAAAGTCACTTCTTTAAATTGTGATTAAAGAACTAAAGAGGTTTCATAAAATGAAGAGTCTTCATTTTTATGAACCATTAAAACTCATAAGTTACAAATTGAAGAGACTTGGAATAGTTTCAAATCTTGCCCTCAAGTTTTGGAATTTGAAAAGTCTTACACTCTAATACTTTAATTCCAAATTAAACCTTAGATTTTTAAAAAGTTTAAAAATCAACACTTATACTATTATTATAATTTTATTATATAGATATGTATAAGAATATGTCATTCTTGCCGTTAGTAGGCCTCATTCACGAAGCCGGTCTATAAGGGGCGTATAAGGTTGTTGCCTATAAAATGGTGACTTAATGGGTGTCCACTCTCACCCACCGCTTCCTTGATCGGTGGAGGGTCGTTAGCCGAACGGGTAGGATACGACTTTAAATACTTGTTAAAAGTATAATGAATTATAAAGTAACTATACATTATAAATTCCCAATCTTAGTTACTTTAGGAAAATGTGAAATTGGTGCTAGCCCATAAAATTACACTTTGTACCTTACCAAGTCGTTAGTGGAGCGTGTGTGGTTAACCGGCACACTAACATGGACTAGTAAGAGTCGCAAAGGGTAACTTGACTTTATTATAGATCGGTGGAGTGTGTGTGGTTAACCGGCACATCGATTAGGTAATATTGTTGAGGGTACCAAGTCAATTTGTATGGTTATTCACACCTTGTTTGTGATCCTCGGCATCCCAGTCACAAACTTGAGAGGGCACAATCGAGATTCAAACATGCCATTGAAAAGTTCAATGTATCTCAAAAGATCTAGGAATTTCAAAACCAATAAAACCTAATAATAAAATATTTCGTTCTTATGGTGGAAATTGGTAAATCGTCATTTACCTACCTTCAAATATTTTATAGTATGGATTACGGCATCCCTCTTCCAACTATAAATAGTTTGTTGGATCCTAGCCTTAATATTTCATTTGGGTGAATTATTAAGGATTCCTAATCTAATGAAACTTGTCTTTCTTTCCTTTCAGATGTCTTCCAACAATGTTTCTGGCTCAAACCCAACAGGCTCCTTTTCCCTTATGAACTTGTGTGGTAAGGTCATCTTTGATGGATCCAATTTCAATGAGTGGATCAGAAACATCAGAATGATTACCCGCTATGAGGACAAAGAATATGTCCTCGATAGGGAGCTTAAGGTTGTGAGTGAAGCCACTGCTACTCCTGAAGAGTTTGCGGAGTTTGTTACACATGAAAAGGATGCTACTAAAGTAGCATGCATCATGATGGCCACCATGACTCCTGAACTTCAAAAATCCTATGAAGATTTCTACCCCTATGAGATGCACCTGGATCTGATGGAAAGGTACCATCAGAGCGCGCGTCAGGAGAGGTATGAAATCATCTCCTCCATGATAACCGCAAGGATGAAGGATGGTGAACCCATCACCGGTCACTTGCAGAAGATGCAAAGGTTCGTTGACCGGTTGCTGAAGCTAAATGTTGACTTTCCTGAGGAAATGGCGATTGACATCATTCTCCATTCCTTACCTCCAAGTTATGATCAGTTTCGTATGACTTATCATATGAACAAGGAGGAAGTCACACTTAGCAAACTTCAAGGACTCTTAAGGACAGCTGAAAATGGCCTTAAGGGTAAAGCGGTTGTTACTTCTACTCCTTCAACAGCCCCTGGAGTCTTGGAATCATTTGACCTCAAGTCAGATGATAGTTGTGAGTCTTGTATGCTTGGAAAAATGACAAAGTCACCCTTCACAGGTACTTGTGATAGGGGTGAAGGTTTGTTGGACCTTGTACACACGGATGTGTGTGGGCCCTTCAGAGTTGCTACAAGGGATGCTAATCGCTATTATGTGACTTTTACTGATGATTACAGTAGATATGGATATATTTACTTAATCAAGCATAAGTCAGAAACCTTTGAAAAGTTCAAAGAGTTTAAGCAGGAAGTGAAGAATCAATTGGGCAGGAACATCAAGATGCTCTGATCCGATTGGGGAGGAGAGTATCTTAGCATTGAGTTCCTTGACTATCTTAAGGAATGTGGGATTGTCTCACAATTGACACCTCCCAGAACACCACAGTTGAATGGTGTAGCTGAGAGGCGCAATCGAACCTTGTTGGATATGGTTCGTTCCATGATGAGTCGAGCTTCGTTACCAATCTCTTTCTGGGGGTATGCCTTAGAGACTGCCGCCCATATCCTTAATCTAGTCCCTACTAAAAAGGTTGTCAAAACACCTCACGAGATGTGGACTGGGAAAGTTCCCAATTTGGACCACATCAAGATTTGGGGTTGTGAAGCTTTCGTGAGGCGTGAGACTCATGATAAGCTTGAACCTCGAAGTGAGAGGTGTATTTTCATCGGCTACCCACAGAGATCCTTTGGTTACCTCTTCTACAGACCCAGTGATAATGTGGTCTTTGTAGCAAGAAGAGGAGTCTTTCGTGAGAGAGAATTCATAAGCCAAGGGGACAGTGGGAGGCAAATTGACCTTGAAGAGCTTCAAGAGTCAAGTGGTTAAGGAACCTCAAATGCTATCGACCAACCTGAGGAGGACACTCCTGTTGATCCGATAGATGAGTCTGTACCTCCAAGACGTTCCACTAGGGTGAGGAACACACCTGATTTTTATTATGGTTATCACATCACCACTGAAGGTGATACGTTTATTAGTGATAGTACACTAATAGATTTGGATGAACCTAATAACTACAGGGAAACCATGGCAGGCCCTGAGTCTGCTAAATGGAAGGAGGCTATGGACAGCGAGATTCAGTCCATGTATGACAATCAAGTTTGGAACTTGGTTGACAATGTACCAGGTCGTAAGACAGTTGGGTGCAAATGGATCTTCAAGAAGAAGACCGACATGGATGGGAAGGTACATACTTACAAAGCGCGACTGGTTACGAAGGGCTTTACTCAAACTCCGGGAGTTGACTATGATGAGACCTTCTTACCGGTAGCTAAGATTAAGTCTATTAGAGTATTGTTGGCCATAGCTGCATTTCATGATTATGAAATATGGCAAATGGATGTCAAAACCGCTTTCCTTAATGGAAAGTTGGCTGAGGATGTTTACATGGCTCAACCAGAGGGTTTTGTCGATACAAGATACCCTAATAGAGTGTGTAAGCTTGATAAATCCATTTATGGATTGAAACAAGCATCTCGTAGATGGAATCTTTGCTTTGATGAGAAAGTCAAAGAGTTTGGCTTTTCTAGGAGTGAGGATGAGTCTTGTGTGTATGTCAGGGCTAGTGGGAGCATAGTTAGCTTCTTGGTGTTGTATGTGGATGACATACTTCTCATAGGAAACGACGTCCCAACCCTACAGGAGGTTAAGTCCTGGCTTGGGAAGTGTTTCGCTATGAAGGACCTTGGGGAAGCTGCCTATATCCTAGGGATAAGGATATTGAGAGATAGGAGTAAGAGACTAATTAGACTTAGTCAAAGTACTTATGTGGATAAGGTACTGAAGAGGTTCAGTATGCAAGATTCCAAGAAAGGAGAATTACCAATCCAGAGTAATGCCAAGCTGAGTAAGACTCAGAGTCCGAGTACAGAGGCTGAGATAGCTGAAATGAGTCATATACCATATGCTTCCGCTGTGCGCTCGATCATGTATGCTATGACTTGTACTCGCCCTGATGTGGCCTTTGCTTTGAGCATGGTCAGTAGATATCAAGGGAACCCTGGCAAAGCACACTGGACAGCGGTAAAGAACATTCTTAAGTATCTGCGGAGGACTAAAGATTGGGTCCTTACCCTCGGAGGCAGTGATGACTTGAGAGTGGAAGGATATAGCGATGCAAGCTTCCAGACTGATAGGGATAATTTCCGCTCTCAGTCAGGCTGGGTCTTTATCCTAAATGGAGGGGCAATTACTTGGAAAAGTTCCAAGCAGGAGACAGTAGCTGATTCTACTTGTCAATCAGAGTACATAGCAGCAAGTGAAGCAGCTAAGGAGGCAATATGGCTAAAGAACTTCATCGGAGACCTTGGAGCTGTACCAGCTATAAAAGAGCCAATGGAAATTTTCTGTGACAGCGAAAGTGCGGTTGCTTTGGCTAAGGAACCGAGAGATCACGGGAGATCTAGGCACATTGACAGAAAATACCATTTCATCAGACATCGAATAGAAGAAGGACTCCTCGTGGCTAAGAGGGTATCATCAGATGAGAACCCGGCAGATCCCCTCACGAAGGGACTGAGCAGGGTTAAGCATTTACAGCATGCGAGGCGCATTGGGCTGAAGGATGATATTAGTTTCAATAATTAGATTCCTGAAACTTGTAAAATGTAATTGACATTTGATGATAAATAAATAGAAGTTGTTATTTATTTATGAGTAAGGTGTTACTATCTTGTGTTGATTGTTTACTATGTTTCAATTTTGCATGTTTTTACTTCCAGAATAATTATGTTATTATTCAAACCATCCACAGTCAGTCAAACTTTGGAAGTAAGTATTGATTTAAGACTGTCATGAATTTGGCTTGTATGATTTGTCTAAAAGTGCTTTGGACAATGCAATGGTTGCTACAACATTCATGAGTACTCATAAGGGCTGAGTATTGGATCCAACCCATGCTCACTTGCATCACTTCATGGAATTTATCTCGAGTGATCGTGAGACGGTAATATCATATAAATCTTCAAACCTAGAGATATGAGTTGTTGACTATGAGTTGGTTATTCATTGATTGCACGAAAACCCATTGGTAACTCGATGTCATAAAACGTGCCTTTGTGAATAATTCAACAAGTAGTTAGTACAAGCATATCAGTCGAAGTTTATCTGTTCCTTCTAGAAATAGAAGCGATATATGGGCCCCTCGATGATTTGGTTTTGACCTATGTACCGGGCCCGGTCAGAACCTAATTGATGTGTTCAATTTAGTTCTATGTCGAAACAAATCAGAGATCGAGAAATAAATGTTGGACAATAAGTAAGACCATGTTCCATGTGTTTGTCCGGCTGATATCATGAGAACAGAGGATTATATGATCACTTATCTTAAATGGCGTATCATCATCATCTCAGTTCCGAGAGACTTTGAAAGAGCTATGATTGCTAGTTGGATTTTGAAGTCATATTTGCAAATATAGTTATTAGACTTATCCAAGTGGGAGACTGTTGGATATAGTGTCTAAGTCCATAACTTTATTGGTATGTACTTGACCCGACCCGGCATGGTCCATTTGGGTTGCATGGCATTGCAATACTTGGATAGACTAAATGAGAGAATAAGGCACTTATGATTATTAATATATTATAAGTTCTAATATATTAATAATAGTATTATTTAATTAGTATTGATCAAGTATTAATCTAGTATTAATTTGGTGATCAAAGTGAGACTAATTAAATATATAGGGTTGATTATGACAATCATCAATTCTTTTATGGTGGATTAATGATCCATGGTTTATGGGTTATGGATGTAACCATTTGGAGCTCCATGGATAGTCCATGGGAGTTACAAACCCATGGGTCATGAGAAATCAAGAGTCATGACAATTAAGAGCATTCATGTGTAAACCCTAATTGTGACAACACTATAAAAGAAACCCTATGGCTAGCAAAATCATGACCTAATGGACCTAGTGTTACTAGAGAGGGCATAACCGATTTTGAGTGCTATAAGTATTCTCTCAAGTTATTCCAAGTCTTGTGGTGTTGTGTGAAGCATTTGAGGCACAACATTTGGGGTGCTAGGCTCACAAAGTCTTGAAGGAATCCAAGCAACAACAAGGTATGTATTTCTACTAGTTTTTATGTTTTATGTAATCCCCATGCCATGCTAGTTAGGAAATAACCTTGAAAAAGAAATTTGCATGTATATAGAGAAAACATAGATTCAAGGTTATTAGGGTTGCATGTACACTTAGGAAGTGTTAGAATGCTTAAAAACCCATCAGAGAGGCCACAGTGTGGACCCACGGTATGTTCAGCAGCGAGAGCTAGGCGCTACCTTTAGCAGGGCTGCACCGGGTATGTCGCGTATGTTATGGATACCCGGGAGACGGGTAAGGAGCCGGTGAGCGAGGTTCCGGTGGTGCGAGACTACGCAGATGTGTTCCCAGAGGAGCTTCCTGGGATACCTCCGGAGCGACAGGTGGAGTTCAGGATCGACCTCGTTCCTGGTGCGGCTCCGATAGCCAAGGCACCATATCGGTTGGCTCATCCTGAGATGCAGGAGTTGTCTACGCAGCTGCAGGAGCTGCTAGACAAAGGATTTATCAGGCCGAGTAGTTCGCCTTGGGGAGCCCCGATTCTGTTTGTGAAGAAGAAGGACGGGTCGCATCGTATGTGTATAGACTATAGGGAGCTGAATAAGGTAACGGTGAAGAACCGTTACCCACTCCCGAGGATTGACGACCTCTTTGACCAGCTACAAGGAGCATCTTGGTTCTCCAAGATTGATTTGCGTTCAGGGTATCATCAGATGAGGGTCAGAGAGGAGGATGTGCAGAAGACGGCGTTTCGCACGCGTTATGGCCACTATGAGTTCGTGGTAATGCCTTTCGGGCTCACCAATGCTCCTGCCGCGTTCATGGACCTCATGAACTGCGTGTGTAGACCGATGTTAGACTGGTCTGTAATAGTGTTTATTGATGATATCTTGGTTTACTGCAAGACGCAGGAGGAGCACGAGGAGCATCTGCGAGAGGTTCTAGAGACTTTGAGGAGGGAGAACTTGTATGCCAAGTTCTCCAAGTGTGAGTTCTGGTTGCGCGAAGTGCAGTTTCTTGGGCACCTTGTCAACCAAAACGGGATTTCGGTAGATCCGGCCAAAGTGGAGGCCGTGATGAGATGGGAGATTCCGAGGTCTCCATCTGAGATTCGGAGTTTCCTGGGATTAGCTGGCTACTATCGGAGATTCATCCAGGATTTCTCCAAGATAGCCTTACCCCTGACCAGGCTAACGAGGAAGGTCGTGGTCTTTCGTTGGGGGCCTGAGCAGCAGGCCGCGTTCGAGACACTGAGACAGAGGTTGTGCGAGGCGCCAATCTTAGCCCTGCCAGAGGGCATGGAGGATTTTGTTGTGTACTGCGATGCGTCCATCTCAGGTTTGGGCGCAGTATTGATGCAGAGAGGGCATGTCATCGCCTACGCGTCGAGGCAGCTAAAGCCTCACGAGGCGAACTACCCGACGCATGATTTGGAGTTGGGGGCCGTTGTTTTCGCCCTCAAGATTTGGCGTCATTACCTCTATGGGGTTCGTTGTACCATTTACACGGACCACAAGAGTTTGAGGTACCTCATGGATCAGTTGAATCTGAACATGAGGCAGCGTAGGTGGATTGATGTGGTAAAGGATTACGATTGCGAGATCCTTTATCACCAGGGGAAGGTCAATGTGGTGGCCGAAGCGCTTAGCCGCAAGGCAGCGCCGATCAGGGATATCTGCATGAGGATGACAGTGGTGACTCCGCTGTTGGAGCGGATTCGGGAGGCCCAGCAAGAGGCCATGAAGGAGGAACATCGGAAGAGCGAGCGGATCGTGGGGCAGGTTTCCTCCTTCGACTATGACAGCCGAGGATTACTGACACTACACCGTAGGGTGTGGGTGCCATACCACGGGGGTGTGCGCCAGGTTCTGATGGAGGATGCGCACAAATCTCGGTTCTCCATTCATCCCGGGGCGACGAAGATGTATAGGGATCTTCGTCCGGATTATTGGTGGCCCTGCATGAAGCGGGATGTGGCATGGTTCGTGGAGCGGTGCTTGACCTGCAGGAAGGTCAAGGCTGAGCATCAGAGACCTCACGGCAAGATGCAGCCGTTGGATATTCCGCTGTGGAAATGGGAAGACATCACGATGGATTTTATCTTCAAGCTTCCCAGGACCGCGCGGGGAGTGGATTCGATTTGGGTCATCGTCGATCGATTGACCAAGAGCGCCCACTTTATCCCGATTCAGGAGAGCATCTCGGCCGAGAAATTGGCCGATATCTATATTAGGGAGGTGGTGGCGCGGCACGGAGTGCCAGTTTCGGTGATCTCGGATAGGGATGTGCGGTTCACTTCCAGGTTTTGGAAGAAGTTTCATGATGAGCTGGGTACTCGTCTGCATTTTAGCACCGCCTTCCACCCGCAGACGGATAGGCAGAGCGAGCGGACCATCCAGACCCTGGAGGACATGCTACGAGCATGCGTATTAGACTTCGGAGGTAGTTGGGATACCTACCTTCCATTGGCAGAGTTCTCCTATAACAATAGTTATCATGCGAGTATCGATCGACCTCCCTTCGAGATGTTGTACGGGAGGAAGTGCAGGACCCCGATATGCTGGGGCGAGGTTGGCCAGAGGGTCATGGGAAGCACCGAAGTGGTGCTCAAGACGACATAGAAGATTCAGCAGGTCCGGAGCAGGCTTCAGACTGCTCAGAGTCGGCAGAAAAGTTATGCCGATAAGCGTCGATCAGAACTGGAGTTCCAGGTCGGGGATATGGTTCTCCTAAAAGTGTCGCCATGGAAAGGCGTCATTCGATTCAGGAAGCGGGGCAAGTTGGGCCCAAGGTACGTTGGACCGTTCAGGGTTGTAGCCCGGGTGGGCAAGGTGGCGTACAGGATGGATCTGCCAGCCGAACTCAGCCAGATCCACAGCACTTTCCACGTCTCCCAGCTGCGGAAGTGTCTGGTGGACGACTCAGCAGTGGTACCCATGGAGGACATTCAGGTTGATGACAGCCTGAATTACATCGAGCGGCCTGTAGCGATCCTTGACCGGAAGTCGAAGGATCTGAGGAACAAAAGAGTGGAACTCGTAAAGGTGCAATGGCAGCACCGGAAGGGGTCGGAGTGGACTTGGGAGCCGGTGGACGAGATGATGGAGCATTACCCCGAGCTGTTTCAGGAACGAGCAGCAGATTTCGAGGACGAAGTCTAAAATAAGTGGGGGAGATTTGTAGCACCTGGTTCTTGGTACGTATTCTTTTATTTAATTCTTTAAATATTTTTCATTTTTGGCCTTGGACTCGGCGAGTTGAAGGACCAACTCGCCGAGTAGAAGCGGGATGAGACGCGGGACTTAAGCGATGGACTCGGCGAGTCGGGTCCCGGACTCAGCGAGTAGACCCTGTCTGGACAAAAAACCCTAATCTGAGGGTTTGCACCCTATTTAAACACTTTAACTCGGCCTCCTTCATCCCATTTGCTCCCAGAAGACCCCCATAGCAAACCCTATCCGTTATTGAAGCAAGCTAGGGCATTTGGAGTGACTTTGGTGCTTTTGTGATCCAAGGAGGGAAGGAAAAGCTTGAAGGAACAAGAGGAGGCTGAAGGGATTCGAGTTTGTGCACCATTTTCAGCTCATTGAAGGTAGAAAGTCGGTACCTTGCTCTTCCATTTGATAGATCCCATTTTGTGAAGTTTTAGGGCTTTTCTAAGCCATTTTGGTCACCAACCATGATTGCAAACATGGTTGGGGGTTTAAGCTTCTGAATCACATCATTAAAGGAGTCACTAGGCAGATGTGGGTTGCTTTTGCACCCATGAAAGGTCACATGCACCATAGGAGCTTGTTTTATGTCTTTTTGGACTCATTGTCCCATGCAAGCACGTAAAGGTTGTAACTTTACGTGCTAGATCGATTGTAGAAGCATAGATCTATCTTTTGATCAAGGGTTTTACATCATAAATCGAAGATTTAGTGAGAGGATGTGACCAACTCGACGATTCCATTCTTGGACTCGACGAGTCCAAGGTTTCTGTCCCACAGCAGTGAGGGTCAAAAGGACCCAGTTGAGTGTGGAAAGGTTTCAGGAAGGTCTCGGGGAGTGACCCATTGTTCTGGACTAAGCCATTGTTCTGGAAGTTCATGGGACTCGGTGAGTGCATGAACGGACTCGGCGAGTCCAAGGCAATCTTCTTAGAACTCGATGAGTTGTTCATCAACTCGGCGAGTCGAGGACAGAACTTGTTCATCAGATGAAGGTGGACTCGACGAGTTGTTCATCAACTCGGCGAGTCAGATGAGTTTTCATGTGACGTTCATATGAGAGGAGAACTCGTCGAGTTGACGGCCCAACTCGATGAGTAGAGTCGTGTATAAAGACAAATAGAAGGATAGGGACTCGACGAGTTGGCGGCCCAACTCGACGAGTCAGGTCAACTGGAAGTTGACTTTGACTTTGACTTGACTTGATCAGGGGTAAAATGGTCATTTTACCCAAAGAGTAGATATCAGACTCTGATGGTGTGTTTTGTGGGATTCATAGCCGGAGGATTTCCGGAGCAGCAGCAGCAGATAGAGAGTTCCCGCACAGATCAGCAGCTACTACGAGGTGAGTTACCTTCCAGTAGCGGTGGGTCTAAGGCCACAATGTCGGCCCACCAGTAGGAGACGTATGTTAGATGATGGTCTTTGTGATATCATCTAGGTTTGCTATTACCTGATATGTTACGTGCTAGTAGGATTTGTTATATGCTAGTAGCTGTAGGGGAGATAGTCCCCGAGATCACCGGTCGACAGGGCCGAAGGGGTAGTCATGCCCAGTCATGTTAGATAGAATGTGATTATGTGATACATGTTATGTGGTAGTAGTAGAGGGGTGAAATTAGTCCCTGGTATCCGGTCGAAAGGATCGAAGGGGAGGCCAGCACCCAGATATGCTAGGCAATATCCGGTCGAAGGGACCGAAGGGGAGGCCAGCACCCAGATATGCTAGGCAGTATCCGGTCGAAAGGACCGAATGGGAGGCCAGCACCCATATATGCTAGGCAGTATCCGGCCGAAAGGACCGAAGGGGTAGGTCGGGCACCCAGATATGCCTGACAGTATTTGTTTGTTATGTGATTGTATGGTATGTGGTACGATGGGGGAACTCACTAAGCTTCGTACTTACAGTTTACAGTTTTGTTTTCAGGTACCTCTTCTTCGAAGGGGAAGGAGCTGGCACGGTAGCGGCACATCATACACGCACATTGTTTTTCCGCACCATGAGTTATTCTGGGATTTTGTACTCTGACATTATGGTTGTTTTATGTTTTGGTTTTCAGACACGTAATATGTTTATGAAATGATATGATCAAACGATTTTTATTCACAAATGTTTTCCAAAGTATTGCTTTAAAAATGAAATTTTTGGACTTGAGAATTGGGTTGTTACAACTCTTGATGATGTGAGTTAACTATTAAGTGAATATGTTAAGTCACATGTTGCATACGTTAAATAATCTCAGAGTGATGGATTTGACCCTACTGCGCAGCTCTCGTTTGAGTCTAACCGTTGTAGGGATGAGTCTTTTACTCGAAGGATTATCTAAGACTTGTTGCATGTGATTGTATTCATGAAATAGTAAACTGAAATTATTGGGAGTTCTTCAGCAACTGATGGCAGGGTGAGGTCGGGAATCTAGGAGAGTCTAGGATGTGCTGTAGTGAGTTGGTTGTGCTGTTTAGCTGATATTTGGAGTATCAGTTTGAGAATGTGACTTGGAGGATTTGGAATAATTCTTGAGGAAAGTATAGATAGGTGTGGAAGGTAGTATTGGGCCCGTAACACTGAAAACACGGGATCCATACTCGACTCGAGGAGAGTCGCGGAGAATCTAGGAAGCTAGTGAATTAAGGATTCCTTGAGCATGTTTAGATTATTGTATGGCTACTTTTCTGAATGGTTATGAGCACACGTGGAGGAGGTTCGGGTTCTGGTTCATGCTCAGGTGCTAGTATTGAGCCGATGGATGAGCGGATGCGGGAATTCATCTCGTCGGAGATCACCCATGGCATTTTAGAGCAGACTCTTGTGATGTTTAGTACCATCAAGGAAGGGATTATGGAACTGTTGGATGATCGTCTTGGGGCTTTTCGGGCCGAGATTGAATTAGGACAGTTGGGGGCCCATCAGGTGCTCAAGGATTGTGGATCCCTAAAATCTTTCGGGGAGGTGCATCCTATTGCTAGCTCTTTTCATGAGGGATCGAAGGAGGATTATGCATCATGCCTTCCGGGGGATGGATTCCATGACTGGATTGCCACAAAGGTTTCGTGAACATTATGTGAGGACTTACCCGACATTATTTGTTATGTCACTGATAGAGTGGTCGCCAGGCTCGAGGATCGGATCTTGGCTGTTCAGGCAGTTGATGAGATGGTCGAGGTGAGTCAGGAGCAGGATCTTGGTTTGGAGAGGCGAATGGGGAAGAGGAAGAGGACTCACGATCTGAATATGCTAGCAACATCTAAGCATTTAGATGTTTCCATGTCTAGTGCTAGAGGCTCGAGGGCCCATACCATTTATACGAAGGGTGAAGGAACACACGAGCGTGTGGGCAAAAAGTCTAAATACGGCAGGTGCGGATGGAAGGGCCACCTCTGCCAAGAATGCACCTGGAAGTAGAATTGTGTCATAGTTGTCATTAACCTGGTCATATCAAGGAAAATTGCCAATGTTTAGTGGTTGGGGCGGCTCAAATTCCATTGCAAGTTTTTCTGTAGGAAGGGGGAGCAGAACCCTGAGACATTACTGTATGTATCGTATGCTTCTCTTTCAGGCTTTAATCATTATGTTAATAATTCTGTGTTGGTGTGTGTGAAATGTTATGCCCTGATTATCTAAGAATGGAATCACCTGTATGAGTAATATAGCTATTTTATCCGAAAAGTTGTCACATTCCATTTTGCATACCATGGGTTTGATCGTAAGTGTAAGATCAGTAGTCGTCCAGTTTATGGGAATAGTGAAACTCGAGCTGGTGAAGATCTGTCACGATTGATAGGTATAAAGTATTGTTCATAATGCAAGTGTCGGATGAGTATCTGCCAATTCATGTCTTCAGGATGTAAGAGGGGTACTCGCATCAGGGGCTTTTAGGAAAGGATCTTGTGGAAACTGGTTATCCCCATTTGGGACAACGAAGTCAGAATTCAGGAGCGCTTGTATCGCTTAGGAGGGATGTCAGCTGATTGGTGACAGGCTATGAGTCAATTACTACTATTAGTAGGGCAAGAGCAGAAGAGAACCATCACTCCATAGTGCAGGTGGCAAATTAATCGCTCGATTTGGTTATGCTGATTGGATTGTCTAGAGGATTTAAATGAACTTTGATAGATATATATAAAGTGTATTGATTTTTTTATAAGTGGGTAGTTAGATTGGTTATCCGTCCGTTCCGGTGAAGGTTTATAGTTTTATGACACGAGCTGAAGTGGCTTAAGTATTTGGAGTTGTGTTATGGGAAGTACTTGGGATTATTGAGCTTGTTGAGATTTCAGGAAGTATTTATCTAATTTCGGAATGTGTATGATTGCTAAGCTTGGCTCGTAATGGAATGCTAGTTCTTGCAAGCTCAGGTTGTTGACAAGTTTGAATTGTAAGGTTGAGATATGGATTGGGAATCCCTCAATTTTTAATGGATTGGAAGAGCACAATCAGATCTAAGTGGGGGAGAATCAGTTGGTCTAATGGTTGCACAAGAGTGGATATTCAAGTTTCATTACGCATCAGTAGTGACACATGGTGGGTATGTTGATGGATCCAAGTTGAGGATTGTGTTAGATCCTTTTTGCCTGTTCTTATCTAATGAAGGCTTGGGGGTTCGAAGCAGAAACCGAACACCTTATTGGGTATAGTCGGAAGCGGGTTTGACTCATAATGATCATGGTTGGTATGGTAGATAGACTGTAAAACCATGGGTTAGGTCCATGGCAGTATGGAAGTGTTGTAAGACTACGGGGCAGCCGTAGCATTCACAAGGTTGGTAGGCTGATGTAGGAATGTTGTAAGACTACGGGGTAGCCATAGCATACAAAAGGATGATAGGTTGTCAGGGAGGTGTTGTAAGTCTACGATGGGATTGTAGCGTTCACCAGAATAAGGTACGCCATTATGGGAATGGTCATGGAACTAAGGAAAGATCAGTGCATGTCAGGGTCAAGGCGGATAATACTATCGGAGGATTACTCTTAGTTAGAACCGAGGTGAGGTTACGCATGTACAACAATGTATTGGGTGGGACCCGTGGGCGGGGCCCGTTCGATTATGCAGACTGGGTGAGACCCATGGGCGACGCCCGTATGGTTATGGTAAGAGTGGATAAGACCCGATGGAAATTGGTTGGAGTAAGGTATTGGATCACGTTTAGAGTAGGATGACTCTACGGTCAGTAGTTGATATCTGTGTGGTGCTTAGGCTAGAGTAGCCCTTATCAGTTAGACTCTTAGTCGGAGCCTTACGTTGAGACTAGGTGTGATACTGTCAGTCTCCATGGTGGATTAGGGATTTTATATCTCGGTTTAGCGGAACTTCGTCATGGAATCATAAGATTTCGGATAGATGTAAGTGCAAGTCTTTGGATTTCGTAATGTGATTCATGTTCTAGGTTGGCACGAAGAGTTGGGACTCACGTTGGGAGTCATCTTTGTTTATATGGAAGGACTTATCATCAGCAAGGTATGGTCAAGGATTTTGTCTGCCAAGGGTATTGGTTGGACAATTTATAATCGAAAGGATGTCTTTCAGCTCATATTGCAGAGAGAGGATCTAATGATTGGGTCTTGGTGGTAGCATTGGAAGGTTTCTATGAGCATGAGTCAGTCTCTTCGATGGAGCGGAGTTTGAGAGGAATTGGTCGGGTTTTCTGGCTGCTAGGAAGATGGTAAGCAGTGATTTTGAGGACAAAATCTAATTTAAGTGGGGGAGAGTTGTAACACCCTGCTTCGAATCATTTCATAATTCGGGGATTTAACCCAAAGATCAGTTATCATAAGGCTTCGGGACTTGGGTGAAAGAGAGATTTAGACCCTTTTAGATATGGGTAATGTAGATTAGGTGATCCGAGAATTCGGTTGGTGCTTTGGAGCCTAAGCGTATAACCATAAAGTAATAGTTCGAGCCTTATATGAATTTTGGATTTAAGTTCGGAAAGTTTTAAGGAAAAGGAGAGTTGATAGCGTTGTAGAGCTTCTCATTACCTTTCCGTGGATATAAGGATCGTCAAAATCAGAGTTAAAATGAAGAAGTTATGACCGTTTGAGGTTAGGTCAGTTTTGGGGCTTAGTCTAGAAAGTTGGGCGTACTAGGCATACCTGGAGTACGCTAGGTGTACTAGTCATACCTAGAGTATGTTGGGCGTACCTGCAGTACGTTGCGTGTACGCGATCAGTGCCCAAACCCTATTTTCGTGGTTTGAGCCCTATTTAAGCTCCTTAACTTCCCCGAACCCATTCCATTCTCAGTCTCCACCTCTCCAACACCCTCCCTTGAAACCCTAACCCTAGTTTGAGCCTTGTGATAAAAAAGAAGGTGTTTTAAGTGCTTTGGAATGTTCTTTGTGAATCTTGGAGAAGAATGAGCTCATTGGTGAAGTGTTGGTTGCATTGGAGCTTGTAGATCCAGACTTTGTTCACCTTGATCTTTCTTCTAGAGGTATAAAGTTTGAATCTTGATGATGCATTTGATAGATCTAGCTATTTTTGGGTGTTATGAGCTTTTGGTCACTTTAGTACATAAAGTTTAGATATTTATAGTTTGTGACCTTGTTATGGATAATGTTAGAAACTTTATCCATCTAAACATCATATTGATTCAGATGTAGAAGCTTAATACTTTGACTTAATGGATTAAGTTGAAAAGATGCACTTTTGGGTCCCTTTGAGACTTAAAGTTTAGATCTTGGTTGGTTGGACCATTCTAATGGATAAAGTTGGAAACTTTATCCATTATTGAGTTATTAGGAACCATAAAAATATCATCTTCATGGGTTTTGATGAATCATGCTAAAGTTGATGTTCATATTATGGGTTTAGATGGATAAAAATGGGTTTTCGGTCCCACTAAATCATGCAAATGAGTAAAGTTGGCAACTTTATGGATTAAGGCCTTATTTAGAGGTTAGATCTGAGTTTAGATGTTTTGATCTTAAGCATTAAATGTTTAGTATGAAGTTTTGGTCATATGAAGAGTACGTTGGGCGTACGTATGTGTACAATCAGCGTAATGCATGAAGTCCCCGTCCTTGAGCTTTATCGAGTTGTACCTTGTGCTTCAGTGGGCTGTACGCAGGGCGTACTAGTTGGGTACACAAGGCGTACTCGCGAGGTTTTCTTTTGGGCCTTGGGTCTTTTGGAGTTTGGGCCATGGGTTATTGTATCATATATGAGAAGGCTAAAATGCTATTTTACCCATTAGAAGTATAGAATATGGTTTATGACCTTGGATTTTGGGAAAATGTATTAAATTATTAATTAGGGATATTTTGGTTATGTTTAGTGTGAGGATTCCGGTAGCAGCAGTGCATGTGTTCCGGTTATCTCGGATTGAGGTGAGTCTCCTCCCAGTGTTTAGCGGGTCGAAGGCACCAATGCTAGCCCATGATTTGCGGTTATTGGTTTGCTAGCTGTTTGTATGACCTTGCATGTGTTATATGTATACCGAGTGGGGCCCAACACCAGGTAGGGCCTAATGAGTGTGTTATAGAATGGTAGTTGTCACTGTACTTGCAGGTCGAAGGCACCAATGTCGGCCCAATGGATTATGTTATAGTATGCTAATTGTATGTGTGACTCTCACATGCCTTGTATGTGTTCGTATATATAGCGTGCAGGGCCCGATGTCATGCGGGGCCTGATAAGTGTGTTGGGTGGGGCCCATCGCATGTTGATATTAGATATGTTTCGGGCGGGGCCCGATGGTTGTGGGGCATGGCGGATTGTATGTTTGATATGTGTAGTATGAGGTATTTTGGGGAACTCACTAAGCTTTGTGCTTACAGTTTTATGGTTATGGTTTCAGGTACTTCTGGTTCTAAACGGAAGGGCCTGGCTTGATCGTAGTGCATCCACCCATGTTTCCGCACTTTGTAATTTTGAGATTGTACTCTGATAACTATTTTTACTTTGATAAGCTTTGAATGATTGAAAAGGATAAATGGTGTTTAAGGTTGAATTAAAAATGAATTTTTTACCTTATAATTTTTTGGACGTTACAAGGCAACTCCTCCGAGAACAAATCAACAAACTCTCTAACAATTGGTACATCCAAAACTAAAACCTTGGTCTCGACCTGGGTGTCAATCACGTAAGCAAGGTAACCCATACATCCATGTTGCAGATACTGTCGAGGCCTGGCGGCAGAACAAAAAGCTGATCCAATGCTGGTACCCTCTCTATAGATAATCAGTTCTCCCCACTTGGGCCTTTGATTTATCACTCACTGACCCTCATAGTCGATCATAGCCCCAAATATGATCAACTAATGCATTGCTACTATCATACACACATCCCCTATGGGGATAGGAATCATATCAATCAGATAAGGCGCCCCAAAAATCTCCAAAACACAACCCTGATAAACGCTCGATGTAGATATCCCGTGTTCGTTGGTGATAGAACCCGCAACGGATACTTCAGCTCTCCAAGGTTCATTTCAAAACCTCTGCTAAAAGACTGAGATACAAAGGACCGACTCGCACCCGAGTCTAATAACACAAGATTAGGAAAGGGATTCACTAAGAAGGTACCTAACAGAAGCATAAACATAAGCATCATATAACATAACTGACAGAATAGTAAATAGAAACATATCAGTAGCGACGTCCGGCACCGCCTTGGCCTCCTCTGGAGTGAGCTGGAAAGCACGACCTCGAGCCCTCGGGGGCTCCACCCTACCCTGGCGTCCATCCGTAATCCTCGGGATATCGGTGGGTAGTGCCTAAACTGGTATGGCGGCAAGTAAGGGACATTGGGCCTTCACGTGGCCCAACTTCTCACAATGATAGCAAATCCAACTGCTCAGCGAACGAGCTTGTAGATTTAAAAACTCTTTAGATCGATAGATCTTTAACAGGTAAATAAGCAAGAACAATAAATACTAGAACACACAATGAATCAATCCGTATGTCGAATGATTAAAATGTAGTCACACCTCAGCAGAGCTCGATTAAGAACTTCCATTGTAGAGGTGCACTAGGGTTTACCGTACACTCGATAAAATAATAATGAAAGCGTTAATGATAAGATTTCATGCATGCACCTTATATACTAAACCCTAGAAAGATAAGCACGGTTGGACATGCCCAAACCAAGAATACAAAATGGACCGAACTACTAAGGCCCAACGTCGCAACCCTTTAAACCCAACAATCTCCCCCTTTGCACCAATTGAGGCGAGAAACTACTTTGGTTGAGAAACTTTAGTCTTCCTCACAATCTTGAACAGCCTGGGGATGATGGCAAGAAGAGTTTGACGGAAAAGATTTTACCACCGAAGCATATCAGTAAACATCTTTTTATCGGCTTCGCTGTTCTGATTACACCCGTGAACAATATCCAGAATATGCTCAAGGCTGGCGGTGGAGAACAGGTGTTTGTCAATAAGAGCGAACAGGCATTTTTGACCTTCGCCCCTAATGAACATGACCGTATGAAACTTGGGGTCGATTTTACCCTTAATCATCACGTTGACATCGCTTGCCCTCCCTATTGGCTTCATAGTGGGCTTCTTATGTATGGCAGAGGAGATTTCCTGATCCATCTTTGCGACTTCATGAATATAGCACACGAGCATTCGCTTGATTTGATCGATAATAGGCTCATACTCCTTTTGGTTAGTCAGCAAAATGTTGTTCAGGAGAATCCAATCATGAGGATTCAGATTCGGCAGATCAGCCAGGGAAATCATATGAACCGAGCTATCAGTGCCTCGGGTCACTTTGAACTTGATGTTGATAAACTTCCCTGCTGAAGTGGGTTTCAACACCTTGACCGTTGTGACTTTCTGATTACTCCAGGTCAGGTATTGCGGCTGAGCAAACTCAAGATAATACTCAAGCAGATCCCGATCAACCTTCGGGTCTGGGGAAGGAATGCCAGCCGTTGACTCAAAACAATGAAAAATGAATGCCTTTCGGGTGATTGGCATATCAAATTGTGAGTCCTTGGAATTCTTAAGCCCAAAAGAAAGGACCGGTTCGAGCCAATGAGTGCTTGGTGCATCGATTACCTCCCTCTGAAGCGTTTCCATAGACCACTCAGGAAACATAGACTTCCTTTGTTCTAGCATTTCGTTCGTTATCCTCTCCTTATCAAGAATTTCTTTTTCTTTTTGAATCTTCGCCTCAATTTCTCGTTCAGTAGGCTTAACTTTAAGATCTTCGGTTTTAGAAGCTTTTCCTTCTGTATCAGTGTCATCGTCGTTTTCATCCTCATCATCATCACCAATCATCTTCTTTCGGTTGCCCTTCATACTGCCCGAAGCTTCATTACCCTTCAGCTCAGTAATGACTTTCGGTTTTGGAGGTGGTTGAGATTGACCCTTGCCCTGAGTAACATTTTCTCCCCCTTGTTTCGGAGGGACAACTGGCTCCGGAACACCCTCAATTCTGCTCAAAACATCCAGAGCAGGTCGCAACTTCTCAGCCAAGTGGCGTCGAATGGAGATGGTAAGGATCGAGTCATGGGCTTCCAGAAGGTGTAGGAGAATGGAATGTACATCACCAACCGAACTTTTAATCACTTCACGCTTAGATTTTAACTCTGCAATCTCCTTGTTTGCAGCCTTGAGCTTGAGATTTTGAAGTTTAAGCTGAGAAGTGCGCTTATCCAGCTCATCCATAATCTTGTTTTCAACAGCAAGCTCAGCTTCGAGTTGAGTGAGACGAGCATCAACTGAAGTGTGAAGCTCAGTGTTAGCAGCCTGAATTTCTTGGCGAGCTTCCTCAAAATGTTTCTTTTCAGCTTCCAGTGAACGCGTAAGATTATCAACCGAAGCGTTCACTGTTTGAGCATTCTGCTGAGCGGCAGCTTGGAGAGAATCAAGAAATAGGTGTGCATCCGAAACTAGTTTTTCGACATTTGCAGTCGTCTGCTTGCAATCCTTGGTGGAGGCTTCGACTGTAAGTGAAGCTTTCTGACAGGTGGAGGTTGAGGCTTCAATGGCTTTAACAACATTAGTGATGGAAGTGTCATGCTCTTTGACAACAGTTGCCAACAGAGCCTTGATTGTTGCTTCTGAATATGCACTGCCAGAAGAGGAAAAGAGCTGTTGGTCAAGTTTGTCATTCATGGCCTTAAGATGCTTCTTCGTAACAGGAGCGTCATCATCATCATCACTTTGTACTCGATAGGGACTATAGTAAACAGAGTCGAATTCCATATTTTCTCCACCAAGAACAGGTTCAGATTCGTTTGAAGGAGGTGGGGATAAAGGTTTTGAGGTAATAGGAGGTTCAGAACCGAAAGTAGATGCCCCCGTATCAGATACGTTGACACGAACATTAGGTTCGGTTGGAGAAGTAGTAGTGGTTGTAACTTCAGTGAATAAAGGGGTTGGAATTGGAATTAAGGTAGTAGTGGTAGATGAGATGGGTGGAGGAAAGGGGGCAATAGTAATAGGAACGGAATGTGGAGGAGAAAGAGGAGGTGAGTTTCGGTTATTGTCATTAGATGGTGAGGGTGGAGGCGAATTACCTCTAGGTGGACTTTCGGTTCGAGTAACATCGTTGTCAGTTGAGTCGGGGTCGTGATGTGTGTCAGAGGGAACATACCCAGAGTCACTGGAAGATGGGGAAGGAGACTTCGGTCTTTGAACTTTCATCTTGATCTTTCGTTTCTTTGGAGCAGTAGGCGCTGCTTGCTCAGACTTGCGTTTCTTGGGAGTAGAAACTTTGGAGGATTGACCGTCCTTTTCCCCTTTTCTATCAGGCTTCTTCCCTCTTTTCACTGGTTTGTCTGCAGCGTCCAGCGAGCTTTGCATTTCTGGAGTAAGCTGTCGTGGCCCTGTAGGTGTTAGCTTCTTGTACTCATTGATTACCTTGCTTTCAGGGGAAACACATCTGTACATTGACTCTAGAATCAAACCAATGAAGAGAAATCTGGAGGGATCTGAGACAAGAATCTTCGTCGTGTGGAAGGTAGCAATCAATGACATGAGTGAATCCGCCATTGTTGGAACATGAAACTTTGCCATCGCCCAATTAGTGACTATAGTCCAAAACCGAGCACATGAAATTTCTGAGTGCCTTGAAGAAGAACTTATACTCTGAACCAGTTGAGACCAAATGATTGACCCATAATCCATGTTAACCCCATGATACAGACCATATAGAAGGGTCATGAACGCCCTGCTCGTTCCATCTGAACCTGCAACCCTCTCCAATAAACCCTTGGAGAGGAGAGTAAAGAGTCCGTTCCACTGAGGAGGAAGACAAGATTTCTTGAACTTGGTGACAGTGGTGAGAAGCTCAGTGTACCCCATATCATAGAACATTGTGAACAGCTAATTAGTGGTAATGGAATCAGGGTTAATCATAGAATCGGCGACAGCAAGGTGTAGCAATAAACAAAACCTAGCTTTTGAAATCGACGTCTTTTGATTGACGATCTCAAAGAAGATACGCTCCTTAGATTTATCGTAGACAGCAGTTGAGTAGACATGAGAGAGCATCGACATTGGAACGCATTCAACCTGTGTGAGAGCAACCACCAGCGGGGAATACTTGAGACATTAAACCACATGTAGCATGTACGAATCATAGACAAATGGGTTCAGGTCGATGATCAGATTCTGATTGGGTTTGATGGTCAGAAGAGATGACTGAGCAATTTGTTCGTAAACCAAGGAAGATTCAGCCATTGTTGCAGGGGTGAAGAAGAAGATGAACAGTAGAAAATCGTCGATTTGTTCTTGAGAGAGTGGAGAATTGGTAAAGTAACCCAAGAGATGTGAGAAAATCTTTTATACCATCGCCAGAAGAGAGAAAAATCCACATAATGATTCGACTATCTTCTAAATCGACGCCTGAAAAAGCGTGATTTGACAGCTGGGTTTTCCGAAGTAGACGTCATCAGGCGTGAGATTAGGTGTCGGTTCAAATTCACGTGCCTTTTCATCCTTATCTCCTGTTCAAATTTTGAACCGTTTCAAATTCATGCTGACTCACCCTTATTTTATTTGTATTATTTAAATAAATCAACGCCACCATAAAGAATCTAAGATATATGTCTGAAAATAGCTTATTAGCAACCGAACAAGAGTTTGGAAAAATCGTAAAGAATTTTGTGCAAGATAGTGTGAAAGATAAAGAAATAAAGCAAAATTTATGTGGGATATTAGTGATGTCAATCAAGACATGAAGCAGTTGATCCCGGGCACGAATCTCTTCCTTCAAAGTCAAGAGAGATTTCGAAGTGCTTGTGTGACTCCCCGTGAAAATACGATCAAATACTTGTTAAGAAGCATTGAAAGGCATCTTTCGATTATTAGGCTATTGATGGTTTAGCTTCAATCCATGCTTTGGTTCTTGACATAAGACCGAAAGTGGACGAAGTACTTGTGAGACCGATGTAGCCTGTTAAACAAGTAGGTTTGATAAAATATTCAGTGACTTGATGTATTTTAGAAATCTCAAGAAAAATAAAACTGGATCTTATGGGAAGAAAACATCTTGGTGGTTAGACAATTTCATAAAGATCACCCAAAAAGAAAAAGAGATTTCAGGTGACATTCCACAAGAGTGTTTTCGTTAAATCATGGGTGAGATCTAGAACGTTTGATTGTTCACCGTCAATTCATTAGTTGTGTTGGATTTTGGGTTTCACTCAGCTCGTGGTAGAATGAAACTAAGATCATGAACACAAAAGTTGTGTAACCATAAACCTCAGTGGTAATATCTGAGAGTCTCAATGGTTACGTTGATGAACCGAAAGCAAATGGAGAAATGAGTGGAGGTGGTTAAGGAACCGAAAGTACCTTTGCTATACGAAAATGACAAAGCAGACAACTCTTTACTCAATATGAGAAGAGTAAGGTAGCTCATGACTTGAGTGATTTTAGCAGCCTGATTGGGAAGAGACGATTGGTGTTTATCGAATCATTAAGGCTTCACTCAGAGTTTTGGAGGCTTCGGTCTACATGCAGCAGCATGCTTCTAGGGACACCTCACTTAGTACAAAGATAAGAAAGTTATACCTGCCCCAACATCATTTTGTGTCACATCTGTGAACTTGAAACAAGATAAGAATAGAGAGAGAATACTAAAACAAAAAAAAAATTGTAATTTTGGATTTTTAGAAATTCTGAAAAATAAAATAAAATAAAAAATAAAAATAAATAAAATATTTTTGGATTTTTGTAATTTCTGAAAAATAATAAAGACAGAAAATAAAATATTTTTGGATTTTTGTAATTTCTGAAAAATAATAAAAACAGAAAATCAAATACCATAGATAAGATGAAGCGAAATGGACCGAGCGTTCGGGTCAATTCGGTTCCTAAAAATTCCAGAGCCGAAATAGACCGAGCGTTCGGTTCATTTCGGTTCCCGAAAAATTCTAGAGCTGAAATAGACCGAGCGTTCGGTTCATTTCGGTTCCCGAAAAATTCTAGAGCCGAAATAGACCAAGCTTTCGGTTCATTTCGGTTCCCGAAAAATTCAAGAGCCGAAATAGACCGAGCGTTCGCTCTATTTCGCTTGTACAGTTTTAATTAGAAGAAAGGGGTTTCGGTACAGACTCAGCTTCCATCATTCCCAAGCCTTGGAGTATCTTATTAAAGCTTGCTTCAGGTAAGGCCTTGGTGAATATATCAGCCAGTTGATCAGCAGATCTAATGAAATGGACTTCGATATTATCATCTTCAACATGATCCTTGATAAAATGGTATCTTAGTGCAATATGTTTTGTCTTGAAGTGTTGCACTGGATTGTGACATATTCTAATCGCGCTTTCAGAGTCACAATAGAGGGGAATCTTCTTCATGCTTAGGCCATAATCCCTAAGTTGGCTTTGAATCCATACAACTTGTGAAGTACAGGATGCTGCGGCGATGTACTCAGCTTCGGCTGTAGAAAGAGACACGTAAGTTTGTTTCTTTGTTGCCAACTGACGAGTTTACCATCAAGAAATTGGCACCCGCCAGTAGTGCTCTTTCGGTCCAGACCACATCCACCAAGATCAGCGTCAGAGAAGGCTTGAACTAAGAAGCCGGATTTTGCAGGATACCAGAGACCGAGAGACGAGGTTCGCTTCAGATAACGAAAAATATTCTTCACAGCCATCATGTGAGGTTCGCGTGGATTAGCTTGAAACCTGGCACAATAACAGACATAAAACATTATATCTGGTCGACTAGTTGTCAGATACATTAAGGACCCTATCATTTGTCGATAGAGGGTCATGTCAACAGCCGGTTTTTCCAGAGAAGGTGTTAACTTCGTGCCAGACGCCATAGGAACCTTCACTTTTGAGTCTCCCATCATACTGAACTTCGCTAGTAGAGTCTTCGTGTAAGCCACCTGATTAATAAAAATGCCTTCTGGTCCCTGTCTAATGTTCAGTCCAAGGAAAAAGTTAATCGGACCCATTGCGCTCAATTCAAATTTAGTCTCCATCAACTTCCTGAATTCGGTTGTTAAGCTAGGATTCGTGGAACCGAAGATGATGTCATCAACGTAAATTTGAACTATCATTAAATGTTCGCCTTCTTTCTTGCGAAAGAAGGATGGGTCTTGAATTTGGACAACTTAAGAAAGCGTGTTAAAGTTTCATACCATGTTCTCGGGGCTTGTTTCAAACCGTAGACTGCTTTATCCAAAATGTAGCAATGATCCAGATACTTCTCGTTCACAAATCCTGGTGGTTGCTCTATATACACCATTTCTTCTAATTCTCCATTTAGAAATGCACACTTGACGTCCATTTGATATACTTCAAAGTTCTTGTGAGCAGCATAGGCCAGAAAGATTCTTACTGATTCTAACCTGGCTACTGGAGCGAAGGTCTCTTCGTAGTCTATCCCTTCTTCTTGACAATATCCCTTCACAACCAGTCTTGCTTTGTTACGAATTACATTCCCTTCTTTGTCCATTTTGTTTCGAAATACCCATTTTAGTCCAACTACAGATACATCCTTTGGCGTAGGAATCAGTCTCCATACCTTGTTTCGCTCAAACTCGTTGAGTTCGTCTTGCATTGCCTGTACCCAATCTGAGTGATCGAGTGCAGCGTTGACAGTCTTCGGTTAAATTTTGGAGACAAACGAATTAAACATGCAAAATTCCACTTGAGAGAATAATGTTGTTTGCTTCGCTTTCAGTTGAGAACGAGTAAGAACTCTTTCTGATGAATCACCAATGATTTGGGTTTTTGGATGATCTTTTGTCCATTTGGTGAGAGGTGGGTAATTTGGATCATAGGAGAGATCCAACTCAACATTTACTTCTTCTTCGAATTCTGACTGAGTATCATCATCATTTGTATTTGCATTCTCCCCCTCAAATGATGAGACAGTTTCGCCTTCAGGCATTGAATTCTCCCCCTCAACTGGACGTTCGGTTGATGGGTTCTCCCCCTGGAATGATAATTCAGGTTTATCAGATGAAGATGAACCCTCCCCCTGAAATGTACAATTTTCTTTTGGAGGTTTGCTTGGACTAGGCTGTTCGGTAGTTCCCAGTTGTTCTTTTTCCATAACCTTCGTTGCATCATCAATGATTTGCTTCAAGGAATCAATCTTATTGTCAGCATCCTTTGCTTCACAGTGAATGGCTTTCTCTGGTTCATCGAACAATGACATATATTGCTCAAAAAATTCGAAATGGAAACAGTGACTTGACCAGACGTTGGAAAGATTTCCTCCAATGAACCTTCGTTTGTTTGAAGCTTTTTGACGTAGTTGTCATCGAAGGTGACATAATAGGTTTCTTCGATCTTCTTGGAACGTTTGTTCAGAACCCTATATGCCTTGGAGTTTAAGGAGTAGCCAAGAAAAATCCCTTCGTCAGCTTTGACATCAAACTTGTTTCGGTGCTCCTTTGAATTGAAAATAAAGCATCTGGAACCGAACACATGGAAGAACTTGACATTTGGCTTACGACTGTTCAAGATCTCATATGGAGTAATAGAAAAGCGCTTGTTGAGAAGAGATATGTTCTGTGTGTAGCAGGCAGCAGCAATAGCATCAACCCAGAAATATAAAGGCAATGAAGCGAAAATGAGCATGGTTCCGGCTGCTTCACACAACGAGAGGTTTCGCTTTTCAACGACACCATTTTGTTGTGGAGTGTAGGGAGCAGAAAAGTTGTGAGATACTCCCTTTTCAGCAAGAAAGTCTTCAAATTCATTGTTTTGAACTCCAGCCCATTGTCACTTCGAATATTTCTTACCAGCTTTCTCAGTTGAAGCTCTATTTGCTTGACAAATACCTTGAGCTTTGGTGTAGCCTCTGATTTCTGTTTAAGAAAAAATACCCAGGTGAAATGAGAAAAGTCATCTACTATTACTAGTATATATTTGTTACCACCAATGCTTTCAATAGCCGAAGGTCCACATAAATCTATATGCAGAAGCTCAAGTGGTTCAACGATCTTCGTGTTGACACGTGTTGGATGACTTTTCCTGCTTTGCTTTCCCATTTCACATGCAGCACATAGATGTTCTTTATCAAACTTGAGTATTGGAATTCCTCTCACATGATCACCAAGAACTAGCTTGTTGATGTCTTTGAAGTTGAGGTGCGAGAGCCTTCGGTGCCATAACCAACTTTCGTCTGAGTGTGCTTTAGTTAGCAGACACACAGCTGGCTTCCCTCGAATGGGATTGAGATTCAGTGGGTACATGTCACCTTTTCTTTTGGATTTTAATAGAACTGATTTGGTCTTCTTCTTTACTATTTCAGATCCTTCATCATCGAACGAAACCTTCAGTCCAGTTCCCACCACCAGTTGTGAAACACTGATGAGATTGTGTTGTAAGCCCTCTACGTATGCTACTTTTTTGATCGAGAATTCGCCATTTGTGATCATTCCATAGCCTTTTATTGTGCCAAATGAGTTGTTTCCATATTTGACACATCCACCATCCTTAATAGCTCGAAACTCCCAAAGCTCTTCCTTTCTCCCTGTCATGTGACGTGAGCAGCCACTATCAATGTACCATTCGTCGTCGAAATGCTCGTCACGCATAACCTGCAAAAATAAAGCAGATTTAGGAACCCAAAGTTTCTTGGGTCCATGTGAGCCTTTTACAGAACAGGAAATAACAATAGAAGAGTCAACCAAGTAAGTTCGTTTGATTAGGGTTGTTTCATCTTTTCTTTTGATTGTAAAAACTTTGATTTTATTATCTTTTGATGCTTCAACCTTAGGTCTAGGAATTGGATATTTATTGTTTTCTAACTTTTATTTTTGTTTCCTTAGATTAGTATTCATCTTATTTTCATCTCCTGAGACGATCTTCCCTTTTCCCTTCACATCTTCTTTAGGATTGTGCTTTGAGTGAGAGGAATGTGTTTTAGAAGCGAAACCTTGCTTTCGGGTCCTTTCACTTGTGGATGAGGAATCGAAACTTCCCTTTCGGTTATTGAGTGGAGAGACGAAACCACTCTTTCGGTTTCTTTCGCTTCTATTTTGGGGACCGAAACTTCCCTTTCGGTTTGCTTGGCTACATGAATAGCATTGAGAACAGGAAGTAGCTTGATTCTTTGACACTCCTTTATCCTTAGCGGTTGGACTTTTGTCTGATTGAACATAATTTGGGTTTTGAGACCGCCAAAACTGTTTCCTTTCAGCGAGATTCTTCTTGTATCTCCTGTTACGTTGATCTTTCTTTTCAGACGCCTGTTTTGGGTGATTTATGGATGTTGGCCTTCGGTTTCGATCTTTTATCATGAGTTTCGCTCTTTAACGAGGAGGTTTCGCTTGTCACCTTAACTGATTCGCTTGGAATCTTTTTGGTGCCACTGGTTGTTGGCAAATCAAAGTGTGCAGGCTTGTTGAGTGGTTCAGCCACATATCTGCCTTTAACCCTCCATGATGTTTTCTCAGATAGACCGATTGTTTCATCAGCATTGTCTATTGGTGCCGACCAGAAGAATTCATCACATCCATCAGCATTATCTTCATTCACTAATGTTGTGAGTTCGGTTGTTTGCTTCTGTGTAACGCCGGTAACTGCATAAACTTGATTTGGCATGGTTTGGACCTTCTGATACACCACAGCCTTTTCTTTCATAACTTTGGACTTATTTTGGGACAAACGAGCAAATTCAACCGAGTTTTCAGAAATGAGATTTTTGGTGGGTTCGGGTTCGCTCTTGACAAATTCAGAACAGTCTACCACATCTTCTACAGGCATTTCACTCATATCATCATCCTCATCAAATTCAGAAGTATTTTCAGCATTAATTTTTGTTTCTGAACTCAACTTGGCATTCAATGAATCAAATTTCTGCATAGTTTCGGTTTTAATTTTCAATTTATCATTTTCGTCCAATAAATTCTTAAGCATGTCCTGTGGTCTTTGGACTGGATAAAAGATTCAATTTTGTCAAGACCAATTTTATAGCCAGGAGAAACTTCAGCATCAATTATGTCCTCCTTTACGTCCTCCTTTAATTCAAGGAAAGGAAGAATCATACTGTGAATTTTCCTGCCTATTTCATAATCCAGATGCAATTGAGTGATATTGGAATATAAACGTTTAGCAATTAAACAAAAAACATTTCTCTGTTTCAAAAGCTTCAAATTATCCCTTTGCAAATAAATTGTCTCATCCTTAATTTTCATTAACTCTTTCTCCTTTTGCTCAATCCACATTCGCCTATCCTCACTCTTCAAAGACACCCTACTGAGTTGATCAGTGAGGTTAGAATTTGTGAGGCGATTTTGGGTTAAACTACCACTTAAACTAGAAAATTTAGATTTTAATCCGTTCAATTCCATTTCATAGTTTGTGACAGGGATTTTTAGTGATTCGAGAATAGATTGTACCTTCTTGATCAATTGGTCGCACTCATTGATTTGCTCACCAACAGGCTTGGCAGCGAAGCACCTGTCTTCTCGTTCCTTCGCTTCATTTTCTCCCCCATCAGTGGTGTAACCCCTCATCTGTGACACTCCAGCTGTCACCATCAAACACTTTCCTTCAGCAGCATACTCATTTTCTTTTGCCACGAAAGCTCTGCCATGTGTAGGCCTTCTCACTTCTTCATCCTCTGAGTCAATAGACCAGACTTCAACACCACCAAATTCATCATCTGCAACATTTTCCTGCACAATAAGAACATTCATAGTGTTATTTATATCAGCTTTCTTCTTCTTAATCTCTTCTAGCTTTCGCAGGTGGTATGCTTCATCGTCTTCACTCTCATTTTTCTCAGTCATCTTCCTCAACATACAGTCCTTGGCAAAGTGGTTTTTGCCTCCACAAAAGTGACAATTAAATCCTGAGTCGCTTGACATCTTTCTCTCCTTCTTCGGTTCTTCTTGTTGGGGAGTGATCTTCGGTTCCTCCTTTGCCTTTTCTGAACTGTAGTTTCCTTGCCAGTTTCGGTTCTTATTGGTGGGAAACTTTCTGTGAATGAACTTCTTTGGGTTTGAAACCATCAAAGCATATTCTTCATTGGTCATATCAAATTCAGAGAGATCTAAATCTTCTTCTTCTTCAACTGCATTCTTTCCTTTGGAAATTAGGGCCAAAGAACCCATGCTAGAAACCACATTCGTTTCTTTAGTCACTGCACCTTCATGTGACTTTAGTATACCCACTAGCTACGCCAAAGAGTAAGACTTGAATTATTCATGGGCCTTTACAGTAGACACAACAGCCATCCATTCGGATCTTAGGCCATTCATGAATGTGACCTTTGTTGGATAAGGTGTCTAAGTCCATAACTATTTCTGGTATGTACTTGACCCGACCCGGCATGGTCCATTTGGGTTGCATGGCACCATGCAATTGGATAAACTAAAATGAGAGAAATAACACTTATGGTTTATTAATATATTATAAGTTCTAATATATTAATAATATTATTTAATTAGTTTGATCAAGAATTAATTTAGAATTAATTAAGTGATCAAAATATAACTAATTAAATATATGGGTAGATTATGTAAATCTTCCATATCTTATATAGTGGGCTAAGAGGCTCCATGGATTATCAAGTTGGGTTCCACCCATAGGATGCTCCATGGATGCTCCATGGGAGTTACAAACCCATGGGTCATGGAAATGAAGAGTCATGACACATTAGGGTTTACATGGTGTAACCCTAGATGTGTCAACACTATATAAGAAACCCATTCTCCACCAAAATTGGCTACACATAAGAAACAAGAGGGCTAGAGCCGATTTTGCAAGTGTAAGATTCTCTCAAAGTTTACTCCTTTGCATTTGGTGTTGTGTGAAGCATTTGAGGCATCACACTTAGGGTGCTAGGCTCACAAGGCTTCAAGGATCATAATCAACAACAAGGTAAGTTATTCTATCTTTCATTCAAGTTAAAAATGTTCCCCATGTATGCTAGATAGGAATATAACCTTGGAATTCAACTTTGCATGATTATTAGACAAACATAGATCCAAGGTTATTAGGGTTGCATGTACACTTAGGAAGTGTTAGAATGCTCAAAACCCATCAGTGGTATCAAAGCCTAGGTTTGTTTGTTGTTTTTTGTGTGCAAACAGCTTGAAAAAAAAAATCGTTTTTCTGTTTTCTGCTCGTATGAAAGTTTGCACATTTGTTGCTGGAAATGGACTAGAAACATTACCCTAAACTGTTTTGATGTTTTAAAGCTTGTTTTAGATGGTGTAATGTTTATGCTAATCCATTTACAATGGCAATTATTAAAACTACAAGTTTTTTTAAGTGTAATTTTTTTATTCTTGAAAGTGTTCATATTCATGTTCTTGAACTTATGAAGATTAGATGATCATAGGAATTGTTTGTAACCTTCATGGTAGTTTAATTCATGATCATAATGTGTTTTAATGGAGTCCATAACTTGTCCTCATGGAAAACCAAAAGTCTCACTTTTATTAAAGCCATTAAAAGAACACAAGAGTTATAAAAATGAAGAGTCTTCATTTTTATTACTCAATTAATTCATAAGTTATAAGAAATGAAAAGTTTTGGAAGTTTACAAAACTTGCCCTCAAGTTTTGGAACATGTAAAGTCTTGATTAAAACTTTAGTTCCAACCCTTAGAATTTTAAAAGTTAAAATTCAACCCTTATACTTTATAATATTATAAGTTACTAATATATATATGTATAACGTCAAGTCGTCTTACCGCTAGTACGCCTCATTCACAAAGCCGGTCTATAAGGGGGGTATAAGGTTGTTGCCTATAAAATGGCAACTTAATGGGTGTCCACTCTCACCCACCGCTTCCTTGATCGGTGGAGGGTCGTTAGCCGAACGGGTAAGACAAGGACTAATAAATTCTCACTAAAAGTATGATGAATATTATAAAGTAACTAAATGCTTTTATTAAATTCCCAATCTTAGTTACTTTAGGAAAATGTGAATTAGGTGCTAATCCATGAAATTACACTTTACACTTTGTTTAAGTCGTTGGTGGAGCGTGTGTGGTTAACCGGCACACTAACTTGGACTTAACATGGTAGGTAAAGGGTGACTTAAGGTTTACCATAGCATCGGTGGAGCGTGTGTGTTTTACCGGCACATCGATTGAGTGATAAACCTTGAGGGTACCAAGTGATTTGCATGGTTACTTCACACCTCGTTTTGTGATCCTCGGTATCCCAGTCACAAAACTTGGAGGGCACACTCGAGATTGAAACATGCCTTTGAAAAGTTCATTGAATCTCAAAAGAATCTAGGAATTTCTAAGAACCAATTAAAAACCTAATATTTATATTTCGTTTTTCATGGTGGAAATTGGTGAATCGTCATTCACCTACCTTTCAAATATGTTATAGCTTGGATTACGACATACCTCTTCTAAGTTATAATATATTGTGATTGGATCCTAGCCTTAATATTACATTTGGGTGTTTTATTAAGGACTCTCTTAATATCTAAACTAATCTTGTTCTCTTCTTTCAGATGTCTTCAAACAATGCTGCTTCTGGCTCTAATCCTAATGACTCCTTTACCCTTATGAACTTGTGTGGGAAAGTCACTTTTGATGGATCCAACTTCAATGAATGGATCAGAAACATCAGGATGATTACCCGCTACGAGGACAAAGAATATGTCCTTGATAAGGAGATTAAGGAGATTGATGAGACCACTGCAACTCCCCAGGAGATCGCTGACTTCCGGGCACATGAAAGGGATGCTACAAAAGTGGCATGCATCATGTTGGCCACCATGACAGCGGAACTCCAAAAGTCCTATGAGGACTTCTACCCTTTTGAAATGCACCAAGATCTGATGGAAAGATACCATCAAAGTGCACGACAAGAGAGGTATGAAATCATATGCTCTATCATAACAACCATGATGAAGGACGGGGAATCCGTCACGAGTCACATGCAGAAAATGCAAAGGTATGTGGATCGGTTTCTAAAGCTTAATGTGAACTTCCCTGAGGAGCTTGCAATAGATATCATTTTGCACTCCTTACCATCGTGATATGATCAATTCCGCATGACATATCACATGAATAAGGAAGAGGTCACACTCAGCAAACTTCAGGGACTCCTCAAGACCGCAGAAACAGGTCTTAAGGGTAAGTCGGTTCTTAACACTCCTACTCCAAACTCCGCCCCGGTTTTGGCAATCGGGAAAGGTAGAGGGAAGAAGAGGAAGAGCTCTTCGAAGGGTACCAAGGCTAGGACCCTTAATGGCTCTTCTTCAAGTGGAACCAAGAAAGGTTTTGTCACTCCTTCTTCTGACCCTAAAGAGGTTGAATGCTTCTATTGCCATGAAAAATCACATTGGAAGCGGAACTGCCCAAAATACCAGCAAGATGTGAAGGATGGGAAAGTTAAACCCAACCATGCAGGTATTTACACTATCTTATCTAATAACTCACCCCATTATAACTCTTGGGTCCTTGATACCGGTTGTGGTATTCATATATGTTCTGATTTGCAGGGACTAAGAAGAAGTGAGAATGTGGAGCATGGAAGAATAAACTTAATCATGGGGAATAGGAAAGCTTTACCTGTCACCAAGATTGGAGTTTATACTTTATCGCTAAGTAGTGGGTTTAGTTTAGATTTGAATAAATGTTGTTATTCGCCAGAAATGGCAAGAAATATTATTTCCTTTCATGCATTGTATAAACAAGGTTTCACCTTTTCATTTGATAATGAAGTTGGTTCGATTAATGCTTTCTTTAATAATGTTCTTTATTTTAAAGCATTACCTTGTGATGGTGTGTATGAAACTGTATCTGTGGTTGATAACTTAGGAAATAATGTATTGTGTATTGATTATGTTAATGATAATAAATTAGATAAAGCATCATTATGGCATTGTCGTCTTGGACATATAAGCAAGAAACGCATAGGCCAACTCCAAAAGGATGGAGTATTGGAGTCATTTGACCTAAAGTCAGATGATAGTTGTGAATCATGCTTACTTGGAAAAATGACAAAGTCACCCTTCACAGGTTCTTGTGAGAGGGGTGAAGGTTTGTTGGATCTTATACACACAGATGTGTGTGGGCCCTTCAAACATGCCACAAGGGATGCTAATCGTTATTATTTGACTTTTACTGATGATTACAGTAGATATGGATATGTCTACTTAATCAAGCATAAGTCAGAGACTTTTGAGAGGTTTAAAGAGTTTAAACAGGAAGTTGAGAATCAATTGGGCAGGAACATTAAGATGCTTCGATCCGATCGAGGTGGTGAGTATCTTAGTTCAGAGTTCCTCGACTATCTTAGGGAATGTGGGATTGTCTCACAATTGACACCTCCCAGGACACCGCGGTTGAATGGTGTAGCTGAGAGGCGTAATCGAACCTTGTTGGATATGGTTCGTTCCATGATGAGTCGAGCTTCGCTACCAATCTCATTTTGGGGGTATGCCTTAGAGACTGCCGCCCATATCCTTAATCTAGTTCCCACAAAGAAAGTTGCCAAAACTCCTCATGAGATGTGGACTGGTAAAGTACCCAAACTAGACCACATTAAGATTTGGGGTTGCGAGGCTTTCGTGAGACGCGAGACTCATGATAAGCTCGAACCTCGAAGTGAGAGGTGTATTTTCATCGGCTACCCACAGAAATCCTTTGGTTACCTCTTCTACAGACCTAGTGAGAATGTGGTCTTTGTAGCGAGGAGGGCTTTCTTTCGAGAGAGAGAGATTTCATAAGCCAAGGAGACAGTGGGAGGCAAGTTGACCTTGAAGAAATTCAAGAGTCAAGTGGTGAAGGAACTTCAAACCCTAGCACTCAACATGAGGAGGAAACTTCTGTTGAGCCAATTGACAAGTCTGTACCTCTGAGGCGTTCCACAAGGGTTAGGAATGCACCTGAGCATTACTATGGATTCCATATTACTGCGGAAGGTGATACACTTATCAGTGATGAGACACTGATAGGTCTGGATGAACCTAACAGTTACGCGGAAGCCATGGCAGGCCCCGAGTCAGCCAAGTGGAAAGAGGCAATGGACAGCGAGAAACAGTCCATGTATGACAATCAAGTTTGGAACTTGGTTGAGAATGTACCAGGTCGTAAGACTATAGGGTGCAAATGGATCTTTAAGAAGAAGACCGAAATGGATGGTAATGTACACACTTATAAGGCACAACTGGTTGCAAAGGGTTTCTCACAAACTCCGGGAGTTGATTATGATGAGACCTTTTCTCCATTGGCCAAGATTAAGTCTATTAGGGTTCTGTTAGCCATAGCTGCATTTCATGACTATGAAATATGGCAATGGATGTCAAAACCGCTTTCCTTAATGGAACTTTGGCTGAGGATGTTTACATGAGTCAGCCAAAGGGTTTTTTCAATACAGAGTACCCTAATAAAGTGTGTAAGCTTGAGAAATCCATTTATGGGTTAAAGCAAGCACCTCGTAGATGGAATCTTTGCTTTGATGAGAAAGTCAAACAATTTGGCTTTTCTAGGAGTGAAGATGAATCTTGTGTATATGTCAAGGCTAGTGGGAGTATAGTTAGCTTTTTGGTATTATATGTGGATGACATACTACTCATAGGAAATGACATCCCAACTCTGCAGGAAGTTAAGTCCTGGCTTGGGAAGTGTTTCTCTATGAAGGACCTAGGAGAAGCTGCCTATATTCTAGGGATAAGTATCTTGAGAGACCGGAGTAAAAGACTAATTGGACTTAGTCAGAGTACCTACTTGGATAAGGTGTTGAAGAGATTCGGCATGCAGGACTCCAAGAAAGGAGAGTTACCCATCCAGAGTAACGCCAGATTAAGTAAGACACAAAGCCCTAGTACTGAGGCTGAGATAGCAGAAATGAGTCGAATACCTTATGCTTCGGCTGTAGGATCGATCATGTATGCTATGACGTGTACTCGACCTGATGTAGCCTTTTCTTTGAGCATGGTTAGCAGGTATCAGGGGAACCCTGGCAAGGCACACTGGACTGCGGTAAAGAATATCCTCAAGTACCTACGGAGGACTAAGGACTGGGTCCTTACCCTCGGTGGGAGTGAAGACTTGAGAGTTGTAGGGTATAGTGATGCTAGCTTTCAGACTGATAGGGATAATTTCTGCTCTCAGTCAGGCTGGGTCTTTACCTTAAATGGAGGAGCAATTTCTTGGAAGAGTTCCAAGCAAGAGACAGTGGCTGATTCAACTTGCGAATCAGAGTATATAGCAGCTAGCGAGGCAGCAAAGGAGGCGATATGGCTGAAGAACTTCATTGGAGACCTTGGAGTTATACCAGCTATTAAAGAGCCAATGGAAATTTTTTGTGATAGTGAAAGTGCAGTTGCCTTAGCCAAGGAACCAAGGGATCACGGGAGATCCAGACACATCAACAGAAAATACCATTTCATCAGACATCGAATAGAAGAAGGACTCCTCGTGGCAAAGAGGGTATCATCGGATGAGAATCCAGCAGATCCCCTCACGAAGGGACTGACTCGGGTTAAGCATCTCCAGCATGCTCGGAGCATAGGGCTGAAGGATGATATTAGATTTAGTAGTTAGATAACCTTGAAATTTGTAAAGTGTAATTGACATTAGATGATGAATAAAAGGTGTTTTATTTATGAGTAAAGTGTTGCTATCTCTTGTCGATCGTTTACTATATTTCTTTTGCATGTTTTGACTTCCAGAATAATTATGTTTGGTATATCATATTATTCGAACCTCCACAGTCGATCATATGTCGGAAGTAGGTATGAATCAAGACTGTCATGATTGGTTGCAGAGGTCTAAGTTGTTGGTCATGGCTACAACACTCATGAGTGCTCATAAGTTCTGAGCATTGGACTCAACCCACGCTCACTGGAATCACTTCATGGAATTTATCTCGAGTGATCGTGAGACGGTAATATCATATAAGTCTTCAAACCTAGATATATGATTTGTTACTTATGAGTTGGTTATGCATTGATTGTACGAAAACGCATTGGTAACTCGATGTTATAAAACGTGCTCTTGTGTATAATTCAATGAGTAGTAGAACAAACATATGAGTCGAAGTTTATCTGTTCCTTCTTGGATTAGAAGCTGATATCTGGGCCCCTCGATGATTTTGTTTTGACCTATGTACCGGGCCCGGTCAGAACTAAGTTGATGTGTTCAATTGAGTTCTATGTCAAACAAATCGGAAATCGGGAAACAAACTGCTGGACACAAAGTAAGACACTGTTCCATGTATTTGTCCGGCTGATATCTAGAACAGAGGATTATATGATCACTTATCTTAAATGGCGTATCATCATCTTCTCAGTTCCGAGAGACCTTAAAAGAGCTACGATTGCCGATCGGTTCCTGAAGTATTGCAGTTATAGTTATTAGACTTATCCAAGTAGGAGACTGTTGGATAAGGTGTCTAAGTCCATAACTATTTCTGGTATGTACTTGACCCGACCCGGCATGGTCCATTTGGGTTGCATGGCACCATGCAATTGGATAAACTAAAATGAGAGAAATAACACTTATGGTTTATTAATATATTATAAGTTCTAATATATTAATAATATTATTTAATTAGTTTGATCAAGAATTAATTTAGAATTAATTAAGTGATCAAAAGATAACTAATTAAATATATGGGTAGATTATGTAAATCTTCCATATCTTATATAGTGGGCTAAGAGGCTCCATGGATTATCAAGTTGGGTTCCACCCATAGGATGCTCCATGGATTCTCCATGGGAGTTACAAACCCATGGGTCATGGAAATGAAGAGTCATGACACATTAGGGTTTACATGGTGTAACCCTAGATGTGTCAACACTATATAAGAAACCCATTCTCCACCAAAATTGGCTACACATAAGAAACAAGAGGGCTAGAGCCGATTTTGCAAGTGTAAGATTCTCTCAAAGTTTACTCCTTTGCATTTGGTGTTGTGTGAAGCATTTGAGGCATCACACTTGGGGTGCTAGGCTCACAAGGTTTCAAGGATCATAATCAACAACAAGGTAAGTTATTCTATATTTCATTCAAGTTAAAAATGTTCCCCATGTATGCTAGATAGGAATATAACCTTGGAATTCAACTTTGCATGATTATTAGACAAACATAGATCCAAGGTTATTAGGGTTGCATGTACACTTAGGAAGTGTTAGAATGCTCAAAACCCATCAACCTTCTGCTCAATAACTTTCCTCTCTATGCCATGCTTTATCATTTTGCTAAGAAGATGATTAAAGCGATCAAAGGCTTGGATAAGCTTCTCTTCAGGTTTCTGCTTGAAGTCTCATAATTCAGAAAGCAATAGAGTCTGGATCGAATGCTCAAGATCCTCATCGGTAGAATACGGCTCTTTCAACCTGTCCCAAAACTCTTTCGCCGTCGTGCATGAACTAACCAACCGAAAGGTGTCAGACTGTAATGCAAATTTGATCATTCTTAGTGCTTTAATATTGCATACAAACTTCTCCTTTTCATCTTGAGGAAGATCTTTAACATCAACCACAAGTTGGTTATACTCCTTTTGAGTGTTTATGATTCGGTTTGTGCCAGTGTGAACGAACGGACCTACGGTGATCGCTTCCCAGATTAAATACCCATTGTCTTCAGAACCGATCACATAATCTTCAAAGTGATGCGTCCATACTTCGTAATCCTGAGTATATAGAATGGGAATCGTCGAGTGACATGATGATATTTGCGAAAAACCTGTTCAAGATCAGACTTGTAAACAAAGTCAGGGTTAAATCGAAATCCAAGAACTACGTCAACAACAAGATGACGGCTTCTAACAGAGATCAATATTAGCGGAAAACCCTGAAACCTTCTTCGACAGAAGAGATGCGTATAGATTACACAGTCTCCGGCTCTGATACCAATTGTAGATTTAAAAACTCTTTAGATCGATAGATCTTTAACACGTAAATAAGCCAGAACAATAAATACTAGAACACACAATGAATCAATCCGTATGTCGAATGATTAAAATGTAGTCACACCTCAGCAGAGCTCGATTAAGAACTTCCACTGTAGAGGTGCACTAGGGTTTACAGTACACTCGATAAAATAATAATGAAAGCGTTAATGATAAGATTACATGCATGCAGCTTATATACTAAACCCTAGAAAGATAAGCACGGTTGGACAGGCCCACACCGAGAATACAAAATGGACCGAACTACTAAGGCCCACTGGCACAACCCTTTAAACCCAACAGAGCTTGTTGACGACAGTTCTTCACAAAATGTCTCTCTCGACCACAGTTGCGGCATGCGGAAGAGACCGACAAACACCCTCATGAAACTCACCGCACTTTCCACAAGTGAATCCCCTTTGTCCTCCAAATCTCGAATCAGCGGGCTTGAACCACTTTTCCGCAGGTTATGACTGCACAAGATCCTGCCTCAGCTCCTTTCCTGGATCTCCATCTCAATCTCCCGCCTCCTTGCGGCCTCCTATAGCTCAATAAGTGTACCATATCGTTGGGTAGACACAAACTGGCGGATATGTTGGATTAATGTCTAAGTCCATAACTATATTTGGTATGTACTTGACCCGACCCGGCATGGTCCATTTGGGTTGCACTTCACCGGCACAATTTATATGGATAGTCTTTTGAGAATAGTATATTTATGATTTATATTAATATATTATAAGTTCTAATATATTAATATGGAATCATATTATTTAATTAGTATTGATCAAGAATTAATTTAGAATTAATTAAGTGATCAAAAAGAACTAATTAAATATGGACTCTTATATATATGGAATGGGCCAAGTTCATTTAGGTTGGGCTAAGCTTTCATGGATGGTCCATGGAGCTTTTAACCCATGGATCCTATGTAAATGAAAGGTCATGGGTATTAGGGTTTACATGGATGTAACCCTAATCCTCCATAATATATAAAGGGGTCCTTGGCTCACAAAATTGGCACAAGTGTGTGAAAATAAGAGTGGGCCGATTTTAGTGTGCATACATATTCTCTCAAGTTCTTCCAAGGTGTTTTGGTGATTTGTGATTCCATTTGAGGCTTCCACACTATTGGGGCTAAGCTCTTAAAGCTTGAAGACATCAAGCTACATCAAAAGGTATGTCATCTAACTAGAACTTTGTAGTATAGGTGCTTCATAATATGCTAGTTAGGATGAAACCTTGGAATAGTTAATATTTGCATGTATAATAGAGAAAACATAGATCCAAGGTTTATAGGGTTGCATGTACACCATAGGAGTGTTAGAATGCTCAAAACCCATCAATGGTATCAGATCCAAGGCTTGTTTTATTGTTATACTTGCAAAATTAGCTGAAAAATCGAATTTTGGAACCCCTGACAGCATATATTCGACTGTTTTGGCTAGAAATGGACTAGGAACATTAGATGTTTTTGGACTTATAAACTTGTTTTTGATGTGGTAATGTTCATGCTAATTCAATTTCAAAGATAATTGTCAATAGATTCATGTTTTGTATTAGTTTAAAAGTTATGCTAATTACTTGAAAAAAAAATTGATGTGAATTATCTTTGTTCATATGAGTTTCTTAGATTAATAGAAAAGTTAATTGATTATGTGTTTTCAATCCATTTTAATCTAAGAGTTGATTCTAAAATGTGTTTTTGTAACTTGTCCTCAAGTTATATGAAAAGTCACATTTAAGTTTCATAAAACTCATAAAAAGTTGACAATGGTTACAAAAATGAAGAGTCTTGTCCTCATTAAATGGTTTTATGACTCCATAACTTATCCTCAAGTTATGGAGGTTCAAGAGTCACTTCATTAAATGATAAAATGTGTAACCTTAATTAGTTCCATAAGTTACAAAAATAAAGAAAAGTTACATTCTTTTATTAGTTTAAAGTCTTCCGTAACTTGTCCTCAAGTTATGGAACTTGAAGAGTTTTTTTAATTAAAACTACTTTAAACACATAAGTTATGGAATTAATTAGTTTTGAATATTTTCAAAACTTGCCCTCAAGTTTTGGAATTTGTAAAGTTTTCCCCATGAATACTTTAATTCCAAGTTAGCCCTTAGAATTTTAAAAGTTAAAATTCAACCCTTATACTTTATAGTATTATAAGTTAATAATAAATATATGTATAAGAGCAAGTCAGTCTTACCGTTAGTAGGCCTCATTCACGAAGCCGGTCTATAAGGGGGGTATAAGGTTACTGCCTATAAAATGGCAGTTTAATGGGTGTCCACTCTCACCCACCGCTTCCTTGACTGGTGGAGGGTCGTTAGCCGAACGGGTAGGACAAGGACTATAATTCTCCCTTCATTAAAAGTATTAATGATAAATACTAAGTAACTAAACACTTATAAATTCCCAATCTTAGTTACTTAGGAAAATGTGAATAAGGTGTTAATACATGAAATTACACTTTGCACTTTGTTTAAACCGTTAGTGGAGCGTGTGTGGTTAACCGGCACACTAACCTGGATTTAACAAAGTAGGCAAAGGGTAACTTAATATTTATCATAGTATCAGTGGAGCTCGTGTGGTTAACCGGCACATCGATTGAGGGGTAAATATTAAGGGTACCAAGAATATTTGCATGGTTAGTTCACACCTTGTTTTGTGATCCTCGGCATCCCAGTCACAAAACCTGAAGGGCACACTCGAGATTGAAACATGCCATTGAAAAGTTCAATGAATCTCAAAAGATCTAGGAGTTTCAAATCCAATTAAAAACCTAATTACATTATTTCGTTTTTCATGGTGGAAATTGGTAAATCGTCAGTTACCTACCTTCAACTATTTCATAACTCGGATTACGGCATCCCTCTTCCAGTTATAAATAGGTTGTTGGATCCTAGCCTTAATATTTCATATTGGGTGTTATATTAAGGACTTTAGATCAACTATCTTGAATATCTCCCAAAAGATGTCTAGTTCAGGCATCTATGATCTTCCCAAATCTCTTGGAACTTTACTTCCTCCACCTCCTCCAATTATTCTCCCTAACCCACAAGCTCAAGGTCACTCAAGCCCTAATGGCAAGCAAGGTCTATGTGTGATCACATCTTAGAGATGAAGTCACATATGGACAAGCTGGGAGAGTTGGGTGTCAAAGTCTTGAGAAAGTTGGATGTTCAATCACTTTCTAAGTCACATAGTGAGTTCCTTTAGGACTACTATGAAACAGACTATGACATGAACCTTAATGATCATATCTATTTGCTTGGTGCTGCTGAATCAGCAATGATTTGGAACGATAGTAAAGCAAATTTGATTAGAAGATCAACTTCCCAAAAACTTTATGGACGGTGACAATGGTGACACTGGAAATCCAGAAAAAGCATTCTCTTCCTAATGGAAAGGGATTGGCCATAGTCAACCCGGTTGACCAAATGGTAAAGAGAAAGGCTAAGTCTGAGATAGTCACATTACCAAAGGGTCCATATGTTTATTTTGCCAAAGGAAGGGGCGTTGATTACAAAGCTGCCAAATTTACCTAAGGATGTTAAAGTCAATAAGTTTGACTCTACATCAGGTAGAGCCCATTATCTAACTCTGTTAAGTTCTATTCTGAGATCCTCATTACATGATGTGACTGGGTCACATGTTGATGTTTTAAGAATCAAAGAATAGAGAGAAATCTTAAAGGAAGTATATGCTGATTCTGATCGCGAAGGTGGATTTCGATCGCATCAGAATTTTGAGCAGTTGCTTAAGAAGTTATGATATATTGCTAAGGAATAGATAACAACAATTTTCCATGTGGATTGTAAGGATAAGTTTTTCCGCAAAGTTTTAAAATAAAAGAAAATTGTTTAATTTTATTTATTTGAAGTATCCTTATAATGGCATTTGTGGAAAATTGTTACTTATATGATTCCACTGACAGCAATATTGGAAAATGGATTTGATTCTTTCATTTGTGGTAGTGTCTAAATTTACCAAATCAGGAAAGTTCATCATCGCCCAAGTTTCAATTGGACCGAAACTTGGAATCATGCAAGTTGAATAGTATGATGAATGAGAACTTTCAAGCATTGGAAAATCAAGACTAATTACTTGTTCACATGGATGTGTGAGTCAAGTGAAGGACTAAAGGGATCGAGTACACATTCTTGTGCACTGGTCATGTCCACCACAAAGCTCGTTAAGACTATTTGATTTACTAAAGTTTAGTAAATATGGTTATACTTACAAGTTTAAGTATAATTCTGAAACATTGGAAAAGTCTCAATGTATGGCAGAACGAATGAGAAGAATCAAATTAGGTAGAAAGATAAAAGTTTTCTCAAATCTGAAAATATGGGAGAGTACTTTAGTATCATGTTTGTGATCATCTTAATGATTTAGAAATCATATCACAATTAGTCCTCTAAAGGTCATCTTAGTGCATTCTTATGACTAAGAAGAGGAGTCATGAATTGTTGAAATGGTTAGATCAGGAAGATGAGTCATATTTCGTTCCAAAACAATTCTTAGAGTCATACTCCAAGATTGTAACTTGAGTGACATATCTTAAAGAAAGGTTTAAAACACTTGTCAAATGTAAGAGTAAAAGTGTCCTACTCTTGTACATTTGAAATTGGTAAGTTGTGATGTTTTGGATAAAACAAAGACCAACTAAGGCCAATTGTGTGAAGTGTTTGTCTTGATAAAGAATCCGCACTATCTCTTGAATATTTGGCAAGATAGTCTTATATGTCAAGAGGACAGTGGGAGTCTTAAAGATCCTAAAAAGAATTTCAAGAACTAATCAAGAATAAAACCTGAGGTTCTTCACTAGCACACGACTTGAGGTTTATAACCTATCATGTTGACATATTCTGTGCCCATTCCAGTTAAAGTTGGCTTTGCATTGGAGTTCTGAAAGTTCTCAATTGGTTGCATAACAACTTGGAAGCAATGGCAGGCCCTGTACTGCCAGGTGGCAAGAAGTTAAGATTGCATAAGTTCAGTCCATATGAGTTTGGATTTGTCATTATCCTTGTCTTGTGACTATGGTTTTGACGATTCACATGGATAAGAACACATACACCATAAAATCTAAGGGTCATAAGGTTTCTCTCCGATTCATGAAAATGATGGTGAGGAAACACTTCCACCAAGTAGATTTGAAGCAGATGGCAAAAGGTCTAAACAATTGAGACTATGATTACGGCATCCCTTTTCATAGTTCTGAAATTGTTTAGACACACATGTATGCTATCTAAGGAAAGGTGTATGATTTTGATAAAGTTTTATCAAAGCATCTCGTATCAGAAATCTGAACTTTGGTAAGAAAGTCAATAAAGTATTGATTTCTAGAAGTCCAGCTGATTTCTGAGTACATGTCAAAGCTAGTGGGAGCATAAGTGTTATGCTAATAATCATCATGTTAGTGGGAGCATGATAATTATTGTTAGTGTTGCAAGTTAGCAATGTTAATTATAGAAAACAAAAGTTTCAATTCGTGAGGCTGCAGGGATTGAAAAAGTTGTTTTGCTATAATTAAGGGAGAGGATATACTTCATTTCAGTTCTAAAAGCTTAGATTGAGACCTTAATCATCTTTAGTCAAGAATATATATATATATATATATATGAATTTCATGTTGGATTGGTTCAACTTAAGGAAATTCTATATATTGCGTTCTCAAAATTCGATTATGATTACGGCATCCCTCTTCATAGTCAAATTTTGAAAACATGGCAAATAAAAATATTGTAGCAAAAGACTGGTCTAGAATCATGTCTTTATGTGAGACATCATGAATCGTGTACCATTTGCTTTGGGTACAGGTTCGATTGCATGTGCTATAATATTTGTCATTTCTAAATTTTTCCAAATGCCCAGAGGCATTAAGAAGGGAAAAGGTCTAGAATTGGATATGACTAAAATGATTAAGCAATTGTCGAGGACAATCTGAGGTTTACCAAAGATTGGTTGCTCAGGGACAGTTGGAAGTATAGTGCTAATTTTGGAAGGACCATATTGACATATTCTGAAAAGAGGCATCTCTTATTCAGAAGTAATAGTCAAAATGAGAATATGGAGTTGTCTCCATAGGTGGAAGTTATCTGTGTAAGATTAGAAAACTTAATGCAAGAAGCATGTCCAAAGCAATGTACTTTGAATATGAGACTTAGTTTCCATGGAGTTGATCTCCATTGGAATACCTTATAATGACTGTTGACAAGTCTTTGTGACTTTGTACATATTCATTACAGGAGGGTCAGTGCATATAAGTTTAAAATCTAAACAGATTTCGATAAATGATAGGAATTTGAAATTCTCACATTTTTGGATAAGGATTTGGGAGTGTGAAATTAGAATCATTGAAATTATGTTCAATTGGTTTATTTCACAAAGTAAGGATCATAGACAAACATAGAGTGCATACTTGGTGTATGGCAAAGCTATTGTTTAAGAAAAACATAGTGTACATGCTTGGAGCATGGGACAACTAGTGTTTTTAATTCAAGTATAAAGTTGATAAAACCGAAACAATGAATAATGAGTAATCAGTATGGTGATAAATAAAAGTGTTTATTTATATTCATAGGGTTTGATACCATATTTGATTCATTTATTCTTGTGTTTCACTTTGCATGTTTTGACTTCCAGAATAACTAAGTCGCTCTTCCTGAATGATTAAGTTATTCAAACCATCCACAGTCGGTCATATGTTGGAAGTAGATATGAATCAAGACTGTCATGGGTTGGTTTGTAGAGGTCCAAGTTGGTGGACAAAGTGGTGCTACAACACTCATGAGTGCTCATAAGTTCTGAGTATTGGATTCAACCCACGCTCATTTGAATCACTTCATGGATTTTATCACGAGTGATCATGAGACGATAATATCTTATATTCTTAAAACCTAGAGATATGAGTTGTTACTATGAGTTGGTTATACATTGATTGCACGAAAACGCATTGGTAACTCGATGTTATAAAACGTGCCTTTGTGTATGATTCAACAAGTAGTAGAACAAGCCATATGAGTCGAAGTTTATCCATTCCTTTTACCTTCGGGATAAAAGCGATATATGTGGGCCCCTCGATGATTTAGCGATGACACATGTGAGTGCTTGGCCAAGCCAGGACTGATTTGATTTGTTCAATCAGTCAGTCATCATAAATCGAAAATCGGGAAACAACAAATGGACAGAGAGAATGATTATAATCCATGTCTCAGTCCATATGATATCTAGAATGGAGGAATATATAATCCCTTATCTAATGGACAAGTCATTGACAAGGTCAGAGTTCGACAGCGGCTTTAAGAGCTACGATTGCCAGTTAGGTTTTGAAGTCATACTCAATAATAGTTTTAGACTTATCCAAGTGGGAGACTGTTGGATTAATGTCTAAGTCCATAACTATATTTGGTATGTACTTGACCCGACCCGGCATGGTCCATTTGGGTTGCACTTCACCGGCACAATTTATATGGATAGTCTTTTGAGAATAGTATATTTATGATTTATATTAATATATTATAAGTTCTAATATATTAATATGGAATCATATTATTTAATTAGTATTGATCAAGAATTAATTTAGAATTAATTAAGTGATCAAAAAGAACTAATTAAATATGGACTCTTATATATATGGAATGGGCCAAGTTCATTTAGGTTGGGCTAAGCTTTCATGGATGGTCCATGGAGCTTTTAACCCATGGATCCTATGTAAATGAAAGGTCATGGGTATTAGGGTTTACATGGATGTAACCCTAATCCTCCATAATATATAAAGGGGTCCTTGGCTCACAAAATTGGCACAAGTGTGTGAAAATAAGAGTGGGCCGATTTTAGTGTGCATACATATTCTCTCAAGTTCTTCCAAGGTGTTTTGGTGATTTGTGATTGCATTTGAGGCTTCCACACTATTGGGGCTAAGCTCTTAAAGCTTGAAGACATCAAGCTACATCAAAAGGTATGTCATCTAACTAGAACTTTGTAGTATAGGTGCTTCATAATATGCTAGTTAGGATGAAACCTTGGAATAGTTAATATTTGCATGTATAATAGAGAAAACATAGATCCAAGGTTTATAGGGTTGCATGTACACCATAGGAGTGTTAGAATGCTCAAAACCCAACAGGATATACGTCTTGAGCATGCTCAAGTAACGAGTTCATCTGAGCTTGCTCAAAATCAACAAACTCAGGACAGAGTAGAGCCCTCTCTGTAAACATCTTGGTGATCTCAATCACCGTCTCAGTCCCCTACCTTAGATCCAGATACTCCTGAGCCAGTCTCTCCCTATCAACCAACTGAACATACCTCATGTGAAACATCTCAGAGAACCGCTCCCAAGTCACAGTAGCCCTCTGCTCAGCAGTGTACGAGCCAGTCACCAATCTCCACCAATCTTTTGCCCCTGACCGGAGAAGGCTCGCGGCGCACTTGACCTTCTGTTCATCAGGGCAGGAGCATGTAAAGAAATGCACCTCAACATCGGATAACCACCTCATAGAAATGATCGGGTCCTAAACTCCATCGAACTCTGGGAGCTTCATATTATCGATGTCCTGGTACTGGAAGGCTCTCTCTCCACGACCCCAACGGCTGCAACAACCGTGGTAGCTGTAGCAACAGCAGCCTCAAAAAGTGAAGCATAACGATCGTCAAAAATCTCAATCATGGCAGTCTTGATAGACCCAAACAACTCCGGATTTGATCCCCAGACAGCAGTAAACACCTCAGCAGAAATCATCTCCTGAATTTGATCCTCGGTCAACCTTGGCCTATCCTGGCCGCCTGCTCCGGCTCCTGAACCTGAACCCCTCGTGAGCACCATACTGAAAATAAACAAGAATCTATCAGATAAGACATATTTCATATCATACAGGCTATCCTAATAAACGAAACCCTATGGGTTGTGACTTCCTTGCTAGGCGTACGGGTCCTGTGCTTCCGGTAGTACGTGCCTATACTACCTTCCACACCTATCCGTATTTGTCTCAGAGGATCGTCACAACCGCCCTAATAGCACACACTAGGATATGCACACATCCTATCCTCACTCCCTAGGAAACGGCTAGACATTCCTCAACTGGTCGGCTACTCACACATAAACTCCTCTATGAAACTTCCACCAACCCTACAGCACTCGCGTATGCTAATCATACATAACATTGGATCCTATAGACAGTCGAATACTTGATTCTACCCTAATCCCTTCATCAAACATGAACAAGAAATAAGGCCAAACCATACATTCTCAGGCTATAGAATCATAGTTATGTACAACTATGATGCATAAACTAATCAACTATAGTAATGATGTCAATTTCATACAAGAAATTATCCTAGGCTATCAGGCATCACATATCAGACAATTCTATCATGCAATTCCTGAAGATCCCTATCCTACCACTAGCATGCTATTCTACCATAAATATAATATCAAATAACAATGTGGGTAACTTGGGGTATACTTTCCTGCTCCGGCTGATCGTACACATCGCATCCTTCCTTGGTTACTTTTGAAAACAATTTTCAAAACCATTTTCAAAACTTTTGTAGTTCCCTAGTTTGAGTCTGGATTCACACAAATGTTCATCTAGTTCTCTCAAACCAAGGCTCTGATACCAACTTGTAACACCCCAAAAAATATAAAAATTTAAAACTTTTTAAAAACAACCATAAACCAACATTGTTCACAAAAGAACCATTGATTCAAAAGTATTATTCAAAATCAGTGTTTTCCCAAGACCCAATAGCACAAAACAGGAAGATGTGCACGATCATGCCTTCGCTTTTCCGCAATCATCAGAAGTACCAGAAACAATAAACTGAAACTGTAAGCCAAAGCTTAGTGAGTTTCCCCAAAGTACCATGAAACAACATATAAAATACATAGATTAGCATGTTGGGTCCACAACCTCCCAGTTGGATTAACCTGACCCACAACCTCCCGGTTGGATTTCCCTGCATACCACATACTAGGTCCATAACCTCCTGGTTGGATTACCTTGGCCCACAACCTCTCGGTTGGAATGCCCCGATATGTTGACTGACAGCAAAAAGTAGTAGTCTTTGTTGGGTTTTATGTACTCTAACATTCCTATGGTGCACATACAACCCTAATGATTTGGATCTACGTTTTCTCTAATTATACATGCAACATTGGTTTCCAAAGCATGAAGCCTAAACTAGCATACAAAATTTAACATATGAATCATAAAATAAGTTAGAAAGTTACCTCTTGATGTAGCTAGTAATACTTTGGCCTTGAGAGAACTTAGCACCCCAAGTGTTGTGCCTCAAACAAGTCACAAACACCAAATAAACAACTAGATGGATATGAGAGAGGCTATGGAGACTAAAAACTGATTTCTCTTCTTGGAATACAAGTAGTCGTCGATTTTAGGGCTTAGCACAACATATATATATATATATATATATATATATATATATATATATATATATATATATATATATATATATATGTAGAATATCAATGGTCATGTGTAACCCTAATCCATACACATTAGCCCATGATCCATCCATTTGATTTGGATAAATACTTCATGGATTAACCCATAAGCCCATCACAAATCAAACCATGGATCATTAGCCCAACTCATATGTATCAATTTAATTAGTCTCTTTTGATCACTAAATTAATTCTTAACTAATTCTTGATCAATACTAATTAAATAATATGATTCCTCAATTAATATATTATACTTATAATATATTAATAAATCATAAATAACCTCTTACTCAAATATCCATCTACCAAATTGTTCTGGTGAAGGCAACTCGAAACGGACCATGCTACTATCAGGTTAAGTACATACCAATTATAGTTATGAGCTTAGACACCTAATCCAACAGTCTCAACCCACATAACATGTAAATATATAATAGACAACAAGCATACTCAACAAGCAAATAATCATACAGCCAATAATCACAGGTAGTCCTACAGGTCTACTAGTCTAACACCTATTAGCAGTTATCATATAGTCATATAGAACTACCGTGTGCTCAACATATCAACAAATAGTATAAAACAGGTTACCAAACCAATGGGTCGGCCTTGGTGCCTTCGACCCGCAAAATACAATGAGGAAAACTCACCTCTCAGTCCGAACAAAATTGAATAAATCCCTGCTCCGAAAACCGGCTCTACTCGACACCTATTATACAAAATATATCCCATCTTAAAAATTAATATCAAATACCCAAAATACCCTTTGGTCAAAATTGGTCAAACTCAACAAACCAGTCGAGTCAACCCAGCCGATTCGACCCATCCTCGTACGCAGGGTGTACTCAGATGTACGTGAGGCGTACATCGTTTGACCAAGAAGTCGGGACGTGGATCCCGTACGCGCAACGTATCATTTGGTACGCCCAGCATGCGCACCTGGTTAGCCAACCTTCTAAATAAGTGCTTAATGTATCAAGACTTTTCGTTCAAAACCATATCTATGCCCAAAATGTCGTCCTTGACCATAAAGTTTTGAACTTTATGGTCTTGCATGGTCATAAAGTTCTTAACACTAAAAACCCCAACATCTCAAGCCATTAAGACAACTAAACTCATGCATGGGGAAGAAGAAATATCCAAGATCCTATTTTTTATTACTTTAGACATAGAAAAACGTCCAAAAAGGACAACCTATATGCTCTATAGCTTGCCATGCCCAAGAAATTAATATTTGTGGAAAAAACTCATAATATCATCATACCAACAAGATCTATCGAGTTAATCACCAAGGTATGAACTTTATACCTTCTGGAGATTGAGGATAATGCAAGACTTCCCAATCTAAGATTGCTTTTAGCTTCCAAGCTTCACCACCACCTTCTCTTTCCTTTGAAATACACAAAAATACACTTTAAAGCTTCAAAATGCAACAACGAGGCTAGGGTTTGCAAGGGGGAACGTTTCTAGTGATGGAGGCTAGAAATGGGATGGGTAAATGGGACTTAAGGTTTAATATATAGGGCCTAAAACCTAAAGATTAAGGTTTAAGTCCAGTAGGAGTACGCCCTGCGTACTCAGAGTACGCCCAACGTACTCCCAAAACGTCACCGCTTCACCTTTAACCCCTTACGCCCAGCGTACCATCCAGGTACGCCCCGCATAAGGGCCAAAGTGAAAAAATTACAATTTAAAGGGGTTAGAAAGGAAACTTACCAGGACTCGAGTGTAACATCATGATACCTTATATTCTTCATCTCCTCATCTGCAGCGTACTGCAGAACCAGCAAACCCCTCTCCCTGAACTTGGCGGTGATCTTCGCCACAGTCTTCGTCGTCTGACGAAGGTCTTAAAACTCCCTCGCCAACTGTTGCACCTCAATGGTCGGTGCAAAATCCACTCTGAACCTCGTCACTAAATCATCCCTAGACATCGTCTCAACAACTTCATCTCCCAAGGGATAGTCTACCTCCTCCCACAATCTCGGGCTCTGCCGTTCAGTAGACAGGATGTGAATCTGACCTTCGACCCCTCGAGTTAAAAGCTCGTCCGAAACGCATTCACAATGTTCGCCAACCAACGCCTGGCATTTATGGTGTCCTTCCTCTCGAAGAACTCAGGAGCTCCACATGCACGAAACTCTAGGAAAGTCAGGGTGCGTGCACCCACTGTAGCCAAAATCTCAGCACAGAATGCGCCCAGACACTCATCCAAAATATCCATGATACCCTACTTAATTGTATCAAAGATCAGAGGAGTCTGCTCCAAAATACTGCGAGTGATCTTTGATGAAATGAACTCTTGCATCTGATCATCCACGAGTACAGCCCCAGAGCCTGAACCCAATCCATCACCAGAACCTGAACCAGAAGCACCTCCCCGAGTGACCACCATACTAAAAATAAACAATGCAAACCATTAGAGAATACTCGGAGAACTCTACACTCTATAATCTCCTTAGTATCCTTGTGACTTCCCTTGATTCGAGTACAGATCTTGTGTTTTCAGTAGTACGAGCCCAATACTACCTTCAACACATATCCATACTTTCCTCAGGAACAATCCTAAATCCTCTAAATCACCTCCTCATACTGATACTCCCAATACCCGCTAAACAGTGCACCTCTCGCACTAAAGCACTTCCTAGGCTCTCATAGGATCCCCCACCTCTCCCTGCCAACAGCTGCTGAAGAACTCCCATTAATGCTAGCTAATTACTTCATGAATACAATTACATGCAACAAAGCTTAGATAATCCTTCGACTAAAAGACTCAATCCTACAACGGTTAGACTCAAACGAGAGCTGCGCAATATGGCCAAATCAATCACTATGAGATTATTAAACATCACATCATGTAACTTAACATATTCATGAAATAATTAACTCACAACAATATGAGTCCTATAAAGCACAAAGCAAACAGCATTCGAGCAGTAAAACTCTACAGGCCACAAAACATCAACATACATCCCACCTAATAGGCATCTCTCCTAATAGGCATTCTAGCATGCAATCCTAAACATATCCTTATCCTAACCTTTGCATACTAAACATTCCATAACACATATAACGTATCAACATGTATGGATATTTTGGGAATCACTTACTTGAGCTCAGCTGATTACACTCATCGCACCCCTTTCTTTATAAAAGTATTTTTAGAAAAACTAATTTCCTTTTAAAAGGTTACCAATTCCTCAGTATGAGTTCAGACACACCCGATTGTGTGCCCGAATACTTCAAACCAATGCTCTTATACATTCATTCCTAAGTGAAAATTTTTCTTTAAGTCAACCAAAATCACCATTCATTCATTCCAATAACCCAATCAAAGTAAAAAAAAATGTATCAAATAGTTATCAGAGTACAAAACAAGTCATATAATGCAGAACACTGGTGGATGTTATGCAATCACGTCTAGCTCTTCCCTTGGAACCGAAAGTACCTGAAACATAAAAATGAAATCGTAAGCACAAAGCTCAGTGAGTTCACCAAAATACCGCATACTATACATACATATTATCTTGAAGCTGTAACGGGTCTATTTCACCCTCGAGTCTATTTCACCCCAAAATCTATTTCAACTCAATCGGTGTTTTTCAACCGAACGGGTCTATTTCACCCCTAGGTCTATTTCACCCCGAGTCTATTTCAACTCAGTTGGTGTTTTTCAACCAAATGGGTCTATTACACCCCTGGCTCTGTTTCACCCACATACATATAGCATACAAGCATACAAGCAAGAGTCACAAAGACAACAAGCACATGACGACACCTAGTGTCCTACAGTGCAATGAGAAGACTCACCTCGATCGGTTAACGAATGGATCTCACACACGAGCTTTCGGTGCTAAAATCCATCCCACTAAGCATATCCAAAACCTAACCCTAATTAACAATTAAGGTGGTAATCCATAATCAGGGGTCCTAATTAAATTTTCTCTTTCTAGGGTAAAAGACCATTTTACCCTTTCAAGGCTACACCCCACTCATCTTGACCAAAAGTCCAATTTTGACCAATTACACTCTCTGGTGGTACGCCTTGCGCACACCATGCTCTACACGTTGCGTAGAGTCTTAGGTGGAAAGACCGGGGAACCATTAGGCTACGTTGGGCGTAGCCCAATTTACGCCATGTGTAGTATGTTGTTAAGTCATTTCCTTTTTTAGCTCTTAATCCATAAAAACCAACCATTTATTGCTCGGATCTGGTCCTAATAAACATCTTAAGTAATAAAGTCTCCGACTTTATGCCTTTGCATGGCTAAATGAAGCTCAAGATCAAATACTAGTCCCATAACATCCTCTAATGACTACAAACTCTTGCATATGTGAAAGATAACAACCAAGATCCCATTTTTATGAGATATCAACCTCACAAACATCAAGAAATAACAACCTTAAGGTCCGGAGTAGCTCATACTCACAAGAACCAAAATCATGGGACAATAAGCATGAAAACCAAGAAGCTAACAAGATCTAACTCAATGAACCATCAATGTGAAAGCTTTATACCTTCTGGAGTTAGCAAATGAAATGAAGGCTCAGAATCTACAAGCTTGAGCTTCACCAAGCTTCAAAGATGGGCTTCTCCTTCTTCAAAATGCACCACAAAACACCTAAGAGACTCAAATCTACCTCAAGAGGATTAGGTTTTCGAGTTGGGTGTCAAAGAGGGTGGAAGCTGAGCATAGGAAGGCTCGTAAGGGATTAAAGCCTTTAAATACGGTTCACAACTCCTTAATTAGGGTTTTGGTCAGCAGCAACTACACCCTGCGTAGCAAGATTTACGCCATGCGTAGATCATTAAAGACACATTCCTCCATCAGCCACTACGCCATGCGTAGCTACACTACGCCTTGCGTAGGGCAAAACTTCCATCTTCCTGCTCAACTTCAACCAGCCATAACTTCTTCGTTTCAACTCCGATTTCGGCGTTCTTTATATGTACGGAAAGATATTGATGAACCCCACAATCCTATCTAGTTACCTTTGGCTTAACACATGTTGAACTAAAACGATAATCCACAAGAAACCCGACCTACAACTTTTCCCTTTCTACCCTTTGGTTCCAGCATGGAAATCAAGAACTTAGATCTCACAACCAATATTATCAATATTTACTAAGGTCTAAACTTTACTTCCTTAAAGCCCAAATCCTTTACATGATTGAGTTACGACCCACAAACCCTGAATTTAAGAAACATCCGAAACACAGTGTTACACTAATATACCCTTAAAGAGATAATTAAAAAAAATTGTGAAATGATGACATTTGTCATAATTTTAGTGGGTAGGAATATTTTGTAGGCATAAAAGATAGAAGACAATTTAATTTCTCTTCTAAATTATAATACTTTTTATTTTAATATATCATTATGAGAGGAAATATCATCCTACTAAATGTTCTTACTTATCCTCTTGCTTACAAGATCATCACAAGTGTCAAAATCAAAAGATAAGATGAGGAAAAAGAATTAGTATTTTACACATGACAATTATTGAATACGTAAGAGGATTAAGTAAGAACCAATTTAATTTTCACATCACCTACACTTCCCACTTATCAAAATATTCTTTGGACTTAAGAAAGTGGTTAGGCAAAAAACAAAAGACACGAGATTCATTGTGTGTGTGTCATCATCTACAGAGTACAGACTACTACACTTCCTCCTGAAGTTATATATATTTTATAGTTTTTAGAAAGAATTAAATCAACAAGTTGCAACTTCATTGAACTTGAATACACAATCGTACAGCCTCCCACCAAGGAACTGGGCAACCTCTTGATGCTTCACCTGTTTCATTCATTCATTCCAACATTTCGACTATTAATATTAATTAATAACCAAAACTAAAAGGAAAAAGGAATTGAAGAACACAAGAATCAAGAATCTAACTAATTAATAATTAGTATTACCATTCCAATCTTGAGGGAATCACACTTAAATTGAGCATAAAGATTTGTCTCGATTCCACGACCCTGCCAAACCACAACATTATACAATAATTAACAACATTGCTAATCATAATCACAAGCCTTCTGCAAAAGGATGAATGAGGGTATTTTGGTCTTTATGTATCAGTATTATACATACGTATATAATGAGGGTATTCCTATTCTTGTCTTTTAATGAAAAAAGAAAGGCTGGAATTGAATTACTTCCACCTTTCTGATTCAAATTAGGACAAAATTTGGACACTATCATTGGCATATGTTACGGACTTCATAGGGATAAAAAGGTCATTATCTGTGTATGGTTAAAAATAATAGAAAAGGACTCACCATTCCTTCACAAATTACCAGGTCAGCATCACTTGCCAGGTATGCAAGCTCTTGTGACACGCTGGCAAGATCAATTACCTGTCATATCAAATTATCAATTATACTCAAAAAATTAACAACCACATAATCCAACCATGAACCAACTAATCAAAAGATTTAAAAAATATAAATAAATAAATAAATAAGAAAAACTCATTTCAGTGTCTTACCGGTAAATCATTACCAGAATTGGCAATCAAAAGATTCTGAATATCAACACCCAAAAGCTTTCCATTTTCATCCTTCAACTGATAGAAAACCACATTAAGAATTAAGATCATCAACTATGAACTAATCACACATCAACATTTATTAGAATATTAATTAATCAAATATCTATTAGTTAATTGGTAGTACCTTTGAGATGATCTCCAGTAGCTCATGATAAGTTACATCATTGATAGAAGGCAGGTCATTAGCTGCCAATACAACCTGTATATGTAATACATGAGTGTTCTAGATGATTGAAAATGACCATTTTACCCCTATCTATGGAAGTATAAAGTTATGAGATCCAACCTTTGTCCCATGACGAAGTAATTCTCTAGCAAAAGGCAATATACCCAAAACAATATCTGCACCTGAATTATCCACAAATATCACAGCCTGTTTTTTTTATGATAAAAATGTAACAAGTTAGTTACATGTCTTAACTAAAAAACAAACATCCATAAAGAAGAAAACTATTTGAAGAAGAAGTTGCCTTTTTCCATGGTTTCTTGCTCCATTTTGAAATGAAAGTATCCAAATCATCAATAACCCAAGGTCGAGGAACAATATTTTGACAACTGGCCAAAAAGGACATTCCATCTTTTGAGAATAACTCTGCAAGCTTCAAGAGTCACGAAAATTTTGCACTGTAAGTAATGAAGATTTTGTTTATGGGCATTAAACTTTGAAAAATCTACCTAATTATAGATGTGAAATTGTTTTATATTTGATTAGCATTGCTGTAATTGGGTAGTTTTTTTTCAAGATACAATGCTGTAATAGGAAGAAATTGTTACAGTTCTAGAGAGAAGAATTAGTAAGGGTAATTCAGTCTTTGCACTTCTTTAAGAAACAACAATTGTAGTTCTATCTTTGCACTTCTTTAACTACGTGCAGGAAGTTAGTTACAATTAGTTAGATGGGATTGGGAAGCTAGTTACAGGAGGAGTTGTATAAATAAATGACAAGGGTAGTTATGTCTTTTGTATGCCTTATGTATTGGTATAGTGATATGCATTTCCATGAGGGATGGCTGCATACCTGTGCAGAACCTAGATCAAATATGTTCCCTGCAAATATTCCTCTGACCAAATTCTCCATTCGCTTTGATTCATCTTCAATAGCATCATTCAACTCAACAACTTCCTTAAATAAGGTTATTGCTTTAGCATTTTCTTCTTCCTAGAGCATCAAATTTAAAAAAAGAACTCAATCAATTACAATTTCCAGGTTTGAGATTAAAACTTACAACAAATTAATGAAAAAGGAACTCCCTTAAACATATTATCACCTTAACTTTCTTGAATATGTCTCTGAAACCAACCTCTCTGAGGATAAGCTCACGCATACGACAAAGATGCTGCAATAATTTAAAACCATGAAAACATTTTGGTTCTTAATGGCATTTCAAATTTCATCAAGTATATAGAAGAGAAGAAGATTTTGCTTACTATGCAATCAGGTGGTCCACCATGGCTTTCAGGATCTTTTTTGAAGTCCTCTAGTATTTCAGTATACCTTACATGGTTTAACAGTGCGTTTTTGCCAGTGAGTTCGATATCCAGAAAAGCTAATTATGTGCAATTGAACTGAACTTTAATCCAGAGGCTAAAGGAAGATATTAATACCTTTGAGCAAACTTTTCAGCTTTTGCAGGAGCATCGGAGACAGTATCATCGCTTTCTGCTCTCTTCCTGTCACACAGAGAAAACATAACAAACACGTATGAGGGATTCATGCGAAATCAAATTAGGTTAGAGAAATCACTTGCACACCTTATACCCCTTCCTTTCTAGGATTCTTAGATTTACTAAGAAAAACGAAATCTCAATCGCAAACAACATTTAAGAAACTTTACTTGTATATTCAGAAGGCATAAAATTGAATAATGAAGTGAAAGTTCTTATTGAACAGGTGTCAGTAATAGAGATCTAGTTGCAGAACCAGAATCTAATCGAATTCCAGTTACCACAACCACGATCACGACTGAAATAACCAAAGTGCGCATCAGGAGTTCAATGAGAAGTGCATACTTGAAAGAGGGAATCGAATTGGCGAAGAGGTTGATCCAAGAGAGCTCAGTGGGAGTTGGTTTCTTGGGGTTATCAGAGGGGAACCTGTAGGGGATTGTGCATGCCCTGTAATTGGTCTCGATCGGCGTAATCAACAAGGGGAACGCCACCATCTCTCCCGAGCTCTCCATTTCTTCGATCTTTCTTCTTGCCTTCGTTTCCACCAACCAAAAACTCAGAAGCAGTGAATGAATCAGTGATGAAGTCTGAATGGAAATGGTGGCGTGGCTTTTCCGATCGATCGGTTTCAGACTTTCAGTTTCGGTAAATTACATGAATACCCCTCATACTGTTAAATAATAACGGATACGCCCCTCAAACTTATCATTGCATTCGTATAATCATTATCAACCCTTCATTTCGTTTTTGTATTGTTCAAAATGACAAGTGGAATAAACGAATTTGATTCCAAAACACTTGTGCTTTTATGCTTTCTAAAAAAATATAAAATTAATTTGTTTTTTTTACAATTTGGACACCTAAAATGAAGTAATTAATGTTTGTGCCGAGACCAAAAATAAGATGTTTGATTTTTAAGAGGCAAAATACATGTATTGTTTTTTATTTGCAGACTAAGATGTTGACCAAAAGTTTGCGGTATGTAAATTTTTTTTTGATTTTTAAAGTTTGGAAATTGATAAATGATCTTGTTAAGACTAAATGTAAGAAATAACAACATATTTCGTTTATTTATGTATTATAGCATCCTACTTTTGTTTTGTTCTATTACATACACATACTCGTAATTTTTTTCTCGCTATTAAAAATTCTACGCCATAATAGTATTGTACTTTCAATCTTTTGTTATTACGACATTATATGTTAAAAAAAATCTAACCAATTATAACATTATCAGTATTGCAAAAATCGTTGAGCCCTTCTAGGATGGTTGACTAGCGAGTAGCAAGTACTCGTCCTAGACAGGGAGTACTCAGATTGGGTATTTATAAAGAAATTAATTTTGAAAAAATTATCTATATAACAAATATCATAATTTATTAAAATTTAAAACAAAACACGAAAATGTTTAATAATATATGCTATATGTTAAAATAATTACTTAACAATTATAGTTGTTTATTTGAAAAAAAAAAGTTAAAAATCTCGAGTTTCACCGAGTTTTTCACAGTTTGTCCGAGTTGTCCAAGGTGGCTGAGTTGGAACGTTTTTCTCCAAGTAGACCGATTTTCTCTGATTTTGACCCAAGTTTGATTGATTCCGAGTTTTTTAATAGATTTTCAGAAAAGCGCCTCGACTCATGGCCATCTTAGTAATCGGGTGAGTATGTCGAGTTTACAACACTGACAGAATTTAGATGACATTTCCATAACTTGGTGGGTTTTTCAAAAGACAATGTTGTAATCGAAATAAATTTACAGAAAATGTTAAAAATCAAATCAATTTTCTTCGAAAATCAAGAATCGGTCACTATAAGACCCCATTTGTTACATACACATCACATGACATAACAAAACAAACAACATTGCTTTTGGCATGCATTCGATTGAGACTACTAGAATTATAAACAATAAGTTATCTACACATACATACCAACTAATGCCAATAAAATAAATTCGTTAAAGAATATCAGAATGTCCATCCAATCGATTAAAAAGGAAATCTTCCCCCTTATTTTTTGGCCTTTGAGAACCTGAGGCATCGGTATTTTTCACCACTTACAGTAATTTCAAGAGCCCCATCAAGATTATCTTGATTCGATGCAGTTCCCATTAACACACTCTTTTCTTTCTCAAGGTTTTCCCTTTCCATCTTCAATTTTACTTCTTGCCTCACAATCTCTGCCTGAAACAATAAATAAAAATAATGCTAATTGAAAAAAAAATAGATGTCTAAAGGGTTAAAATACTTGAAGATCACAGATTGAACATCTTGAATCACCCCTTAAAATTTTCCCATATTGGGTTTTTAAAGCTATAACGAATGCAAATAGATGTCTAAAGGGGGGAGAAGATCAAGATCCTAGAGTACTTTAGCCCTTAGATGCAAGATCCATGGTATAATCACCATAGTTAGCATCAAAATCTAAATAACATCTGTCTTCAATGGTTACAACTACATATGTGCATTTCGTTGAAATGTAAGCCTTTTGAAAGATCATTAGCATATCAAAACTAATGACTGATTTTAAAGCATCCAAATAGTGTCCTTTCATACATACATCATTGCAAAGCTGGAATAATGTATGATTGAGGAGAGAATGGTGTCCTTTCATCTATTCTACAGGATCAATCCAAAGGTAATAAAATGGTAGAAGTAACTAAAGTTCATATATACAAGAGTTCACACAACTGATTATAAACAGATGATTAAGGAAGAAATTGAGCGGACCTCTCGACGAGAAAGTTCGGCTTTCCAGGCAGCTTCACGCTCGGCTACCTCACGTTCGCGCTCTTCGATATAACTCTGCATCTCTCTCTCCTTCATGTTTCTATCTTGTATGTCTGCATCGAGAGCTTCTTTCAATTCCTCAACGAATTTCTCGACCACTGTCTTTATCCTCAACGACATCTTTTCTTACTCGTTACTGATAAAATTTGTGGCTCCGGTTGATTGATTGTTATGAGAAAGGCTACACCGCCGCCGTTGAGTAAAACTTAGTTTCACGACGGAGAAGCCGCCGGTATAAATGGTTATTTGTTTGTTTCTGTTATTTGTTGGGGTTTCAATTGTAGGGGCACCGCAACTCCGGAAGCTGAAGGGCGAGGAGAGAAAGGGTAGTAAAAGAAAGGTCAAATTATGTATATAATATATTAGGTATCTGACTCATGATTTACATGAGTTTATTTAAAAAAAAAAAACTAAAACCATGAATTAATGTCTTGCCTTGTAATCTTAAGTATAGGACTCCACTCATTTAGTGATTTGGAAACACCAAGACCGAAATCACAATGAATAGAAAACAACAAGACCGAAATCACAATGAATAGGAAACCACAAGACCGAAATCAACATCCTACAAGCCCACTAAGGCCGAAAACACATACTAGGATCCAATAAGGCCAAAAACTACTTGTGTGAAGGAATTAGGACCGAAATCTCAAAGGGAATGAGGAGATTTCGGTTATGTATGGCTGAAATCTCATAGCTTTGGATGATTCCTATTGAGTTTCCAGTAGATATTATTTTAGGACTAAGATAAGAGTAGTTGACTTTAAGATGTGATGTCTCATTCCTTTTCCCATGCAAGGTTACAGTAACCCACGCAATAACCAACATACATCCATGTAATAACCAACAGATTTCCAAGTAAATATCACATCAAGTTCCACTCCCTATATTTGGACGAATTCCTTCCACAAGCCCCACCATTCTCCCATTCTACTTTCTGTTAAGTCTCTCCTTATTCTCTCAAAGAACAAATCTAGGATTTTCCAAGTTCAACTTTCCCTAAGCATCATCCTTAGATTTTGGTAAGTATTTTCGAGATTTATATATATATATATATATATATATATATATATATATATATATATATATATATATATATATATATATATATATATATATATATATGAGTTCTATGGAAAACAAATAACTAGGGCAACATATGCTGGAACCAATAATCAAATGACACGTGTACATTTCTTTATTCACAAGTAATGTATTGTGGAAGTTATTTATGTAGTTACCCTAAAGTGATGTGTTGTCATATTTTCATTGGTTCAAATATGTGTTGCCCTAATTATTCATTTTCCATATATATATATATATATATATATATATATATATATATATATATATATATATATATATATATATATATAGGGTTAGGTTATTTTGTTTTTACTAACTATTGTGTGCCAGAATGCACAAATCTGGACCAACGGATGGAATTCATCAATGGACATGATTTGAGAGTGTATGATATTACAATGGGATAGCATGTACCATATAATCATACAAATTTTAGCAAAAGGGTATTTTGGACAATTAACTAGAATTATTAAAGGAAATTTTCGGATATTTATGGATAATTAATTCTCCTAATTTTAAAAATATGAATTTTTTTAATTAATTCAATTTTAATTATAACATAATTTGTAAACATAACCGATTTTATTCTGTCATAATATTTTTTTATTTAGAATGATGCTCTTTCAGAATTTTATTCTATTAGAATATTATTGAAGAATAACAAAGTTCTTGAATCCGAGGTTGAAAAATAACAACATTCTAATATATATTCTTATACATCCAAACTTAAATACAAATTCATACATATTCTTACAGACTAAAAGTCTTATACATTTTAATATAATTATACATATTCTAAAAGAATATTAACAAAAATGAATAAAATTCTTAAAAAATAACAACATTATTAAAATGTGAGTATGATCAAACTTTATTCATTCTTCAAGTTATTCCTATTAGGTCTTCAACACATTCTTCCAGCCATTCCTATCACGAATACAACAAAAACTAATAATGGTTAAAAACATGTTGCTTGCAATTAACTATCACTTTATATATTCTGATAGAATACATAGAATATATTCTGGCAGAATACATAGATTTTATTCTGGCAGAATATATTCTGACAGAATAGCTAGAATACATTAAAAAGTATCGTATTTACTGCTAATATAATTTTAGATTCCAAATACACAATAACAAAGGGAGAGTAGAAATTGGAATTCAATATCACAAATTGAACCAAAATAATACACAAACAAATTACTTACCTTTTTAAACAATTTTCTAGAACAAGATGAGTAGCTTTCACCAATCTATATTGGCATATGATATTAAGCCTTTACTATGTTGGTATATGAAATCAAACAAAATTAATTCAATTGTTTATCCATGTGCAATGATGATCCTAAACAAAAGTTAAAGAATGAGAAGATAACATGATGAAAACAAATATTTGACTTTTTAGGTCAAAACATAGATTATGTTATTGTAATTTCAATCTTTCATACCCACCATTTTTAAGACACACCTTCTGCAAACTCGACAATGGTGTGCTCTTGGAGGCTTGTATGGAGGACATTTGTCACATCTTTTTTTAAGTGCTTCCTGAAATATGCATCGTATTTATCAAGAAAAAGATATAAGTGATTTCAAGTGTAAACAATATGAAATCGATATGAAGTATTTATTTGGTTGAATTCCTTGTGATTTTGATTAGGTTGATTCGTTATCTTGAACAAAGTTTTTAACCTTGATCATCACCCTTTGGGTCAATTTAAACACAAATAATCACCCAATTCAATTAACATAAGCTGTTCTAAAGAGAAAACCGATATGGGTCTGATCAAAATATGTATGAATAATTCGAAGGGGATATGAATAAAACGTGAATCTTACAGCGTCTCTCGATTCTTGATCTGAGCCATCATTGTCCTCAATATCAGGGAAATACCCAGATGGGACACCACCAGGATCAGTGAGAACGGAGACGAAAAACGAGAAAAGAGTGAACGATGCCAACGAAGTGAAGATCACGACGTTTATCCAACCTGCTGGGCTCTGTAACCCTAACCAATCGTCAAGAAATACGAAAACCGTACCATAATAGACCATTTCCATTAGTACCAAAACTGCTAGAATAGGGAACGATACAAATCTTCGCCATTTCATCTCGCTTGATTGCTTGATTTTGGGGAAGAGTAGAGGGTTGAGTCGGAATGGGTTTTCGATCGAAGGCCCAGGAAAGTGAGTGACGTGAATTCCGTTTCCAGTCAAGATGCCCTTTGCCTGTTGAAATGAAAGAAGAAATTTTGTAATGGGGTAGTTGAGGAGGAAGATAGATGCGCAGTGCAGGGCACCGATTGAAATAGATTTAGGGCTAATGTTCTATATTTATCTTTGCTTCTTGCGTGATATAAGGAATTGTTGTTAATCTACCATAAATAACTATGCAAAGATTATTATAATACCCTTAAATGATTTATTTAATGATTTATTTTTTCCTAATTTCCTATTGGTGCATTCATGCACACAATAGTTGCTAAAAACATTTGAACCTAGCTCTCTCTCTCTCTCTCTATATATATATATATATATATATATATATATATATATATATATATATATATATATATATATATATATATATATATATATATATATATTTGTTAATTTTAAAATATCAAATGTGTCGGCTGGTTTTTAACACATTTTTTATACGATGCACATTCTAGTTTTTTCATATCTATTTTTCTTCGATTTTAAAATATAATATGTTTCGAACAACTACTATTCTTTAAAAAAAAAGACAAAATTTCATCATTCATAACTTCGTATTTTTGGTTTACAAAAAACATAAAGACATTTATCAAAACCTCTACACGTTTATGTTAAGTCTATGTTGTTTATAAACATTATCCCACATTGATGAGGAAGAAACATTTAGTGGGTTTGTAATTTTTTTCTCTTGATAGACTTTCAAAGGCTAAGGATCAAGGGATGGACCAAATAACACATGCACGTCTAGCCCCTAGCCAATGCCATGAGTGGATCAAAGACTTTAATGGAGCTGAAGAGCTTTTATTTTTAGCAATTTCCGGGATTGGTAGAGTTTGATGGAACCGAGTTTGTGGAAATCGTGTCAGAATATTCTGGAAGGCCCACAAAATGCCTTGTTTGGAGAGCAAGGCGTTACCTTAGGGTTTCTAGGGTCCGGTCTATGAGGGCCTTTTGCTGCTTTCTAGGGTTTCGAGGAGCTTTTATTTTTAGCAGTTTTCGGGATCGGTTGAGTTGGACCGAATAGGGTTCATGGAATCGCGTCGGAATATTTTGGAAGACCCAAAAACTGGCTTGCTTGGAGAGCAAAGCGTCACCCTAGGATTTCTAGGGTCCAGCCTATGAAGGCTTTTTGCTGCCTTCTAGGGTTGCGAAACCTATAAATGCAACTCCTAGGAGCCGTATTCCACACATGAAAATTAATCTCCCTCTCTCTCTCCCTCAATTTCTGAGTATTCACTTTGCGTTTATCGTTTTCCATTGCTGTTGGAAAATCGATAAGTCTGCATTAAATCCTAGGGTTTTATTCTGTTACTTACAACCAATAGAAACGAAGTAAAAACCTTTAAGGACAAGTGTCAGCTCCATAGGTTTCTACAAATTGAGATCAACTACAAACAGGTCAGTTTACTTTATTGTTATCCAATAACATGACAACATGTTTCTATTCCTTTCTTATAATTAGATCTGATCGTGAATGATCAATCTGATTTCTAGAAGAAACTTGGTAACAATAATAATATAATTGGATTTATTGTCTTGCGACATATCAACGTTTAATCTTCCCTATTAATCGTTGGTTGTTTGTGAAAACATTTTGGATATTTAATTATAAATCTGTCCATTCGTTTGTTTGTCTATTCTAAATAATTTATGATTAGTTCATCATATTAATAATTGGATTGTTTAAATATCAAGTCTGAAATTCATCAAACTACCTCTCACGGGTAAAATACTAGAGCCTGGTATTTAATGAGCAATATGACAAGTATGTTAGTCGTTTAATATGTTGTTGAGCTCATTTGGTTTGGGCAAGAGAATGTTGTTTACCATTCATTTTGGCAAGAGGACGTTGGTATATCCCACATTCAAGCCCATGTGTCACTAATACTATGAGTTGGACTATGAGATTGATTTGAGACAAGATTAAATTCATCCATGCAATGCATTCCTTATTTGTATAAAATTTATTGTGATATGAATTTTGATTGACTTTCAAATGAGTGAAATGCAAGGATTTAATTATTGATGAATTCAAAATATTTTTTGGAGTTGATCTTGGAATTTGGGTAGTTGATTTATCCTTGTTCCTTTCAAAGGTCAACTACGAGATTAACTCATTAGGCGTTAATTGTCTAATTTTGATGTATATCCAGAATAAAATATGAGATATGATGAAGAATTGAAGCTTAATTTTGAGGAACGTTTAGAAGGCTACTGACTTGTAATAATTACTTACACCTTTGATCTTTATGAATTGAATGCTTCCTTGTACAACTTAAAGTTTAATATTTTTAAGAATTGGGATCGTTCAGCAATATTTAGCTTTTAATCATTAATGGATGTTTAAATAATGACCATTGACGATAATGAGTTTAACCTTTTTTTTTTCACAATATTAAAACACCAAATAGAATTTTCGAGAATTTAGGTGTACAAAAAAATAGTGAAACCATGACTTATTACCACATTTCGAATTTTTTCTGATACCTCAAACTTTGTGAAGAGATTTAACCACTCTAACTTCTAAATTTGTTACATTTCTTATGAAACTTCATCTTTTTTTTTTTTTTTTTAGTTTCGGTCATATATAATTTAAAATGAAAATTTACCAACTACATTTCGGTAAGTCATTTTACAGGTGTTGTGTAGGTTTTCTAATGGGCGTTCTTTATGATTGTTCTTCATGCATTTCAAAACTCCATAAGAAAATCATATTGTAGGTTTCATTTTACACTCTTTCCACAAGGAGTTTGAATTTCCATGTAACCCTTCAACAACCATATGTTGATAACCCTTTTACACCCTTACATTTTGCATAACAAAAACCCCATATTGTCAAAGTTATATTGTTATGTTTTAAAGCTAGTCTCTAGAAAGTTCAACACAAACATATTTAATATTACTATAATGCCCTTTTATCTATTTCACTTTTATTTACTATTATTTTATTTCGCACCTCTACGAGCATAGGTGAACAATACAGGGGTTTTATCAGTGAGCTTACTTTTCTTCTTTTTGTTTCCATTGTCAATCACAATTGAGGAGCATGCTGCCACGTCATCAATATCCTTGGAGCTAAAATCAATGGTGGAATTGATAGTCTGAATAGAAGTGATGCAACATTCTTGCCAATGAATATCTGAAAGATCCTCAATCACATCATTCAGACTTAAGTATGCGTCTGAAGACACAAAGTCGTTTTCTAGTGTCGAGTGATGTGCATCCATCAGCTCGATGGACCCCACTGCATCCATTAAATCATTCTGCAAATATATATTTTTTAGTTTTGTAAATAACAAATAAAAGAATTCAGAACTGTTTTAACTAATAGCATTTAAATCGCATGAATAACCTTTGGAACTTTGATGCTATTGAATCCATGCATGGTGATTATCTGTTTACAAAAATAGCTCATTAATACCAATTGAAATCATACAAAATTGCTGGAGAAAATGCTCAAGAAGAATCTCACCTTTCGAAGAGTAGTAGAAGAAATGGAGTCCAAATTATTCAAATTTAGGTAACATTCAAGAGTCAGCTTAGGGGTCCATGGTTTTCCTGCTGCTCCTTGTGATTCCATTACTGTGTATTATACAAGCTCAATTTAATTTACTGCTAACATGATAACCAATATACACTAACATATTTATGATTCTAATTTCTGATTATTTAGGATCAAAATAGTGAGAAGAAGCCAAAACAATTTGTAAAAATGCTCATTAACATATTAATTCAATGTTCCAATCCATGATCCGGATCACTAGGTTAGTAGTTATGATTACGAAGAGTCTGCAAACTAGCTTTCAAGCTAAAATCTCCCACAAATGTAAACATATAAATCAAATTGAATCTCAGGAATCCATAAGCAACAGAAATTCAGATTTCAATTCCATGAATCCATTCAATCAAAACTAAGTAGTTACTCGTACCAGTTAGCTTCCAGGTTTTAATGAGCTAAAACTTCCCCAGAAACAGACATTTGTGTAAACCTGATACATTCTTCACCAATGGTATGCAATATGCCTCGATCCATCAAACAGCTTTGTGAAAATGAGTGCATAAACGAACGACACATTTACTGCAAATCCTTTTATCGTAGTGCTACTTAAGATCGTAGATACTTATGGCACGACAGACCTAATTACTACATAGAGAATTTATCCTATTTTATTAGTTCAAATCATTATACACAGGAGACGAAAACTCGTCAGAACTGAAGCAACTAGCTGAAAATCGAACAAAAATGATAAATCGGAGATCGATGAACAAGAACATAACAAGTGATTGCATTATAGAAATAGTAGTACAGATTAAATGTTACCTGATATGAAGAGAAGAGGAGAAAGATGACGATAGCCGATTGCAGAGAGGAAATTCAGAGAAGAACCCCCGCCGGAAGTAGTTTGATTATGGAATTGTGGCGGTTTGGGGAAGATGAATCCGTTCGATATTTAAGCAGATTTTCAAATATGACCCCAGTGGACCCGATTACATCATTCCTTTGCACAAACAAACCCAAAAGATTAACAAAATTACTAGAAATGACCTAGTGTTATGCATTTGGGCAATAATGACCCCAACTTTATGCATTTAGATAAATTTGCCCCTTATGTGTTTTGGTGATAGTTGATAGGCGTCGACTCTATAGCTAAAATCGACCATGGAAGCAACTTAGGAAGAGTTTGAGGGTTCAACAAAGGGCTTCTAGCCCAGCGGTATCGGTGGTGCCCTCCTTCTTTGAGGTTGAGGGTTCAAGTCCCGTCGTGGACATAGGTGAACTTAGGTATTAATTTAGAAGGAGTAGATTATATATTTGTATTTGCCGGTTCAAAAAAAAGAGCAGTGTTTAAAAAGACGTGATGCAAGCAACTTAGGAAGAGTTTTTAAGATTTTATTTTCCTTATATAAATTGGCATTTTGCAAAAGGGTCTGGATCGGTATTAGTTTAGGAGGAGTAGATTATATATTTGTATTTGCCGGTTCAAAAAAAAAGAGCAGTGTTTAAAAAGACGTGATGCAAGCAACTTAGGAAGAGTTTTTAAGATTTTTTTTCCTTATATAAAATGGCATTTTGCAAAAGGGTCTGGATCTGATAAAAAGCCAAAAATTGGTAGAAACCGCGATGAGCCGATTACTATTCTCTACCAACTATTTCGTCAATGACACAAACATCAAATTCATTTATTTGGTTGTGACGCGTTCGCACGCGACACACGTCCATGTAACTTAATACGGTATCGAGGAATAATCATGTGCGACGAATGTCCATAGAACGTCATTTAAATGTGTTTTTCTTTTCTTTTTCGGTTATTTATTATTATTTATTATTTTTTTTATTATTTTTTTTTGAAAAAAAAAGTTTTTAAGGTAATACTATATTTGGTTTCTAAGTTATTTTTTTTTCATTTTATTCGTTTTCTTATTTATCTTTTATTTAAAAAAATTAACTTTTTTTTATCAATATATAGTCAGTTTTTCAGTTTTTCTATTTTTTTCGTTTCTTTTCTTTTTTCTTTTTAATTTTTTTTGAATTAAATATCGGTTCAAGTTTATGATGTTTAACCATTATAAAAAAATTTGAATCATAACAATATTATGCATCATATATTTTTGAATCATATCATTTTGAATCATAAAATTTTGGATCATATTAATTATATTATTTTAGATCATAATATATTGAATTAACTAACATTTTGTTCAATACAACATTTGAATCATTATATTTTTTGAATCATAAAAAATATAATAATTAAGGATCATTCAATATTTGAATCAAAATATTTTTAAATCAAAACAAGTTAAAAATTATAAACATATTGGATCATAATATTTTTGAATCATAAATATTTAGAATGATCTCTATTTTGATCATATTATGTTCAATATTTTTTTAAAAAATTTTAATCTTTCAAAATCAAGTTTGGTATCTAAAACACCTTATTTTTTTTTAAAAAAAAAATTTACAAAGTCATTAGAATAGTGAGTAGAAGTATTCCTTAAATTTTTATAATTTTTGGAGAATTATTTTTTTCTGGATTTCTTTATAAATATAAAAAAAGTCAAATTTTCAAATTGTCATAATTATGCTCATTTTATAGAGAAATAAATTTTAAGAACTTTGGTTTTTTTCAAAATATTTTTTTAAATAAAAAAAAGTTATTGTCGAAAAACTAAGCGAGTGGAAAAAAAACTCACCAGCCAAAAAATGCTAGACACTTGTCATGCTGTGGGGTGGGGCATGTGTTAGCTTCCAGAGAGGCCATATGGGCCAAAATTTATTTCTTTTTTTTTTTTGTTTTTTTTAATCTTTTTGTTTTTGTCACTTGTGCCATCCAAACAGTTAACATTCCCTGAAAATTATCAAAATTTCGCAACTAATTACCAAAATGACATATCATCTCGCGAGACTTTTACGGTAAATAAAATCAAATTCTGGTCATTTATTTTTTCAATCTTAAGACCAAAAATTATACTCGCGGTTCCTACCATTTTTTTAGTTTCTACTTTATTTTGCAAAATGCCTTTTAAAAATAAAGTTGTTTGAATTGGCATAGATTAGTCTTATTAAAATTTACAGTTTTTACATTTTTTAAATAATATTTTTGGTCCTTTAACTTAAAATGTCTTTTTCCTTTATATATTTTACTTCTAAGTATTTATTTTTTACTTTTGATATAACAACTATGTAAACTATAAATATATAATTAAAATTATTTCATGAAATACCTTCAAATTGATACTATATCAAATATATTACAATGATACGAAAAGACAAGTTTCAACCAAACATTAAATTACAAGAAAAAACGAACACAAAATTATAAAAGAAATATCATACAAATTGAAGAGGAAATGAAAAGACTAATTAAAAAAAACATGATTCACATTGCATTAAATCTTGGTTGAAAATTTAAACAATTTCTTCAGTTATGATCAGCTTGATGACATAGCCCATATCTTTGAGTTTCATTAGGATGAAGAACATCCATCTCGTTGCGTATTCGATTTGAACGCCTTCAATCTCGGCTAACAAAAAGTTTTGAGTGAGCCAAAGCCCAAAAAACGTATTTAAATGTCACTACATCTGATGAGCCATTTGTATTATGAAACCATTTAACACTAGTTGCAAAGTTTAAATTTCTGTTACTGTTACCTATACATGATCCAAAACAATTATGTGCACCCACCAAACGTTTAATCTTCCACATATGATAATTTTTCTTCTTAACTGTACTAAAATACCATACATAACCTGGTGTATAGGACGTGACACCAGAACTTTTTCCTTCATTTCCTAGAGTCTTGCATTTTTCTATCTATAAATTAATTTTCCTTCCGTACAGTTTGAACTCTCTGTTTTGGGAGATCAACCAAAGCGTTACTGTCTTTCTACTTCCACCCTACTTCAAATTGCATTCCTAACCTTATTTCGGTTTCCGATTCTTTCCAAACATCTATATGTCTTGAGAAGTTTCTATGACATCATCTCCTACATCTAATACCATTCATAAAATTCACAACTAGTGTTTCACACACATCATCTAACTCATCCTCAAAATTTCTTTGTGACTCATTTACATTATCTTCATTATCTTGTGAGTTGGATTCATCAAGCCCAAAGTGATCTCCCGCCTCAAATCTATCATCATTGGGAAAAGAAAATGATATATTTGAGGAGTTGGTCACTTGTGACTGTACCGGTTGTGATGCATCAAAATTTCGAAGAAGATCTACAAAATCGGTATTTATATGCATCCTTGATTGTTCATGAGATATTTGTTTAGCTTTAACAATAACTTTCCTACAATATCTGCTCATTCTCAGTCAAATAGTACATCACCTCTAAACTTGAATCATTTATGACTTGTGAAGTATTATATATGCAACTAAATTTGTAACATAGTAAGATACAACTTAAGTTATATTGTCAACTCCAGCATGTGCATAAATCAAATCTTTAATTTTTTTCATAGCCTATTTTATGTCTAACCATATTTGAAGTGGTCAAAGTTGATTGATCGCCCTTTATGAACCCATTATCATATTCAATCTGACCATCCCAATATAAATCGATAAAAAACGAACGATTTAGACTCATAATGATAATATATATGAAAATGGCATTACACAAAAAATCATAAGATATTATATATATATATATATATATATATATATATATATATATATATATATATATAGGGGACAGTTCAAATAAAAACAGTAAATAGTGTGAGAACGTAAAAACAGTTTTTTATGTTATTATTCTGCAATGAATTTTGTATCGACAACTTTATGTCATTATTCAGCAAAGAAAAAATGAATAGTTAAAGGTTAAAATTAAAATTAGAATTTACTACAAAAATGCACATATATAAGTTTATAATAGAATAATAACATTGTAATGAATATATAACTAATCGAAAGTTAATATTTATATTAAAATTACTTCAACAATACACATATACAAAATTCATTACAGAATAATAACATAAACATAGTGTTTTTACGTTCTCACACTATTTTCTGTTTTTATTTGAACTTCAAATAAAAAACAGTAAATAGTGTGAGAACGTAAAAACACTTTTCTATGTTATTATTCTGCAATGAATTTTGTATCGACAACTTTATGTCATTATTCAGCAAAGAACAAATGAATATTCAAAGGTTAAAATTAAAATTAGAATTTACTACAAAAATGCACATACATAAGTTTATAATAGAATAATAACATTGTAATGAATATATGACTAATCGAAAGTTAATATTTATATTAGAACTACTTCAACAATACACATATACAAAATTCATTACAGAATAATAACATAAACATAGTGTTTTTACGTTCTCACACTATTTACTGTTTTTATTTGAACTTACTTCTATATATATATATATATATATATATATATATATATATATATATATATATATATATATATATATATATATAATGCCATATATAATATTTAAAATGAATTTATGCAAAGATTTTTAAACAAAAAATACATACCTTATAACCAAGTGTTGAAGGAACTTTGACTTTTGAAGAAAAAAGATGAAGGAACTTATAATGAGGAAAGAAAGGTGAAAGATTGTGAATGACATATGAAATGAATCTACATCTAATAAGCTCCATTAAAATGTACAAAATGGTGAAAGATTTTAAAGGTATAGGCCAAGGCTTTCAAAATTGTGATTTTGATCATAGGATCGTACGATCGTACGATCCTAAGTATGAAAAACAAGTTGGGACGAATATTGATCGTATCCGAGGTAGGATCGAAAGTAAGATTGTGTGATTGTAGGTAGGATAGTAGAATTGAGATCCAATCCGAGCCCTACCTCCCTTGATTTTTTTTAAATTAAAAAATCAAAAAACAATTATAAAAAAATTACAAAAAAGTATAAAAAATCTATAAAAATTCAATTTTACCACTTTATGACTTTTACTCTTTACCGATTTGCCGTTTACTTTTATTGTTGTGACTAATGTTTAGAAGTTTTTATAGGTTTTGAATGGAAAACTAAATATTGGAGATATTTTTAAACTTATAAGTTAAAATTATGTTTTTTAGGATCTTAGGATCCTTATCCTGATATTGTAAACCCAAAAACGATCTTACATAGGATCCCGATCTAGACAACCTTGATATAGTTATGACAATTAATATAGTCATTTTATGAATATTGAGATGTATAGTAAACACAACTTTTGATTTTGATTTTGTAGACATATTCATCTAGTTTTCTTTTGAAATGACAATTCATACATTGGAAGAGTCGGAGCATCATACAGATAATGCCCACTAAAATTCAACAACAAGCTTAACCCGATAGCAACGAAGAAGCTACAAATTACATACAAGAAGCCCATTATATGCTATGAAAAAATAATTCATCTCAAATCAATCTTTTCCCTATATTTGTTCGTATTCTAATAAAAAAATGCTCAACTCCCTTGATCATTATTGACCCATTCTTAGTTCGCCCGATAGCATCAATAATCAACCCCGTTCCACTAGGTTTAGCAGTTTCAAGTTGGATTTGCTTTTGGTTTATTTTTTATTGTTGATTTGATTTTTTTGTGGGTTTAATAAACATAAGAGCATCCACAATGGTGAGTTTAATGAAAGAGTTGAATGAGATGACAAGTATAATTGTCATTTAATGGATAAATTCTATCATTGTAGTATGTCACATTGAAATTCAATGGATTTGGAGTTCAATGGTCATTGAACTTTTCGATTGAAAAAAAAAAGTTTTCTATTTCTTAAATACATATTATAAACTAGACGAATTCAAGCGCGGTACGCGACGCAGGTTAAAAATATATTATTAGAATATTGAAAATATATATGTTTATAATGGTTATGTTATTGACATTAACTTTGACATAATATTTTTTACACTAATATATATATATATATATATATATATATATATATATATATATATATATATATAATCTCAATTATTTTGAACAATAATATTCATTGATATCAACCCACCTTCCTCATTAATAGAATTAAATATAATTATCTATGTAGTATTATTTTTAATAATTGTTATGATTTATTAATTTAATTTTTTACTTATGCAATTATTTTCTAATTTCATTAATGATGTTCATTTAAAATACAATTTATTTGTAACTAACGTTATGTAATTTATAATTTGATGTTATTATCATTTAAAATTATTGTTCATTAATTTTAAACCACTTATTATTAATAATAAGTTAAAGAATACTTTTAAGAAACACTTAATATTATTAATCAAATATGAAACATATACTAAATAATAAAGTGATAAGATTGACAATTTGCATTTCAAAGGAGACTTGCATGGATAATATGACATATCCATGATTTTTATAATTTGATTTTATTATTTATAACTATTGTTCGTTAGTTTTAAAACCACTTATTATTATTAATAAGTGAAATAAAACATTTAAAAAGCTCTTATTATTATACTTAAAATGTTAAACATATAATAAAATATAAAGTGATAAGATAGACAATTTGCATTTTAAAAGAGACTTACATGAATAATATGGATAATATGACATATCCATGATTTTTAATTAATTATTGTTTTGAAGCAACACAAACATATAAACATATATACAATATTTAATTAAATATTATCTATATCACATTCCATAACATATGATCGCTAACATGAATCTAATCTAATTTAAATTAAAATTTCAACCACAACATACAATGATTGTCTTAAAAGAATACTTAAACCAAGAAAAAAAAAAGAATTAGTATATAACAAACTTACAAATTAAAAACTTTAACATAATAACATGGCTGGTCAAAAACCCTCAAACCAACATAAAAACCTTTAGACTTGTTTTCTTTGTGAATTTTATATGTGATTGATATTTGTGTGTCTACTCAAAGAAATTGCCCTTTTATAGTAGACTATCAATTAATTGCTTATTAAACATATTATATAAGTTATAAAACCTTTGAATGGTTAATCATTATTAAGAGACTTTTGAGTGATATTCATTCAAATAAGAGGTTTCAAATGAATATAGTTTGAGTAAAATGTATCATGGGAGTTTCAAATGAATGTGGTGAAAGGAAAAATGTTTCCTTTATAAGTATACTAGACGAATTCCCGCGCGTTGCGCAGCGAAGATTAAAAATATATTGTTAAAATATTGAAAGATATATGTTTAAAATGGTTATGTTATTGACATTAAGTTTGAGATAATATTTTTACACTAATATACATATATATATATATATATATATATATATATAATCTCTATTATTTTGAAGAATAATATTCATTGACATGAACCCACATTCCTCATTAATAGAATTAAATATAATTATCTATTTAGTATTATTTTTAACAATTATTATTATTGATTAATTATATTTTTACTTATGCGATCATTTTCTAATTTCAATAATGATGTTCATTTAAAATACAATTTATTTATAGCTAAATGTAATTTATAATTTGATGTTATTATCATTTAAAATTGTTATTCATTAGTTTTAAACCACTTATTATTAATAAAAGTGAAAGAAGACTTTTAAGAAACACTTAATATTATTATTAAAATGTGAAACATACACTAAATAATAAAGTGATAAGATAGACAATTTATATATATCAAAAGAGGCTTGCATGGATAATATGACATATCCATGTAATTTGATTTTCTTATTTATAATTATTGTTTATGAATTTTAAAACCACTTGTTATTATTAATAAGTGAAAGAAACTTTTAAAAAACATTTATTGTTATAATTAAAATATTAAACATACTAAAATATAAAATGATAAGATAGACAATTTGCATTTTAAAAAATGCTTACACGGATAATATGGATAATATGAAATATCCATGATTTTTAATTAACTATTGTTTTGAAGCAACATGAACATACAAACATGTATACAATAGTTAATTAAACATTATATATATATCATCTTCCATAACATATGATCGATAACATGAATCTAATCTAATTTACATTAAAATTTCAACCACAACATACAATGATATTTTTAAAAGAATACTTAAATCAAGAAAATACAAAAAAGAATTTGTATATAACAAACTTACAAATTAAAAACTTCAACATAATAACATGGCTCGAAAAGTTGTTCAAAGCCCTCAAACCAACACAAAAAACTTTAAACTTGTTTTCTTTGTGAATTTTGTATGTGATTTGTATTTGTGTGTCTACTAAAAAAGATTGACCTTTTTATAGTAGAGTATCCATTAATTGTTTATTAAATATATTATATAAGTTATAAACCTTTGAATTGTTAATCATTATTAAGAGACTTTTGAGTGATATTCATTAAAATAGGAGGTTTCAAATGCATGAGGTGTTTGCAAATTTTTATGGGGGTTTCAAATGCATGAGGTTCAAGGAAAAATGCTAGCTTTATAAGTATGTATGATAAAGATTAGTTTTTGTAATGTTCTATTGAACTTTTACTACATACAAAATAACATTTAGTAGCACAAATTTTTAGTGGCATATTCGTTTTGTGCCATTATATTATGTTTTTTGTGGAACATTTTATATGTCACTATAAAAATAATAATTATAGAGTTCACTACATTGTAGGAAAAATTTCATGAAGTTGTATGAATAGAAAGATGATGTGATAATCCATTAAACCATAGGGAGTTCAATACATTGTGAATGCCCCAAAAAGATGGTTACGGGAAAAAATTATGGTAACCGACATCAATGTTGGCGATCGTAATGAAGTTATATGAGTAATAAGTTTTTAAAAATTTATAATAAAAACCCCATAAAGCTTTAAATTACAATCTTTTGGAAATTAAGTTTCAAAATACAATACTTTGGTAAAATATACTTTTTCAAAGTATTATACCTTGGTAAAAAACACTCCAAAAATGTTCTAAACCAACATTTTTTTAATAAAGACACGACCATATTGGCACAAACTGTTGTACGAAAAAGGGGAAGCGTGTGGAAAAGTCTCAAAGTTTTGGGTATGTTTATGATTTAATCCCAAATTAAATTTCATTAACGAAAAATGATAAGAACTTGGCTATTGTAATAACTTTAACCATTTTTTTTACCTTTTCAGCAGGTTACCTGCTAAGGTGGGAACCAAGTGCATTATTGGACTACAGTTAACAATTTAAATGATATAAAATGATGTGATATGCCCTTCCTTTATAATTTAAATGATCAAATTTAGAGGAGAAAATAAGGGGAGGGGGACTCAAACATGTGACCTCCCTGTCTAAAACCAAGCTCTTAACTAATTGGACTACAAGAATTTCATGCATTTCCTTGCTCATATTTATATATAATGTACTAAATGTTGAAGTCAATTTAAATAAAATAGGAGGAGGGGGACTCGAAGCCATAACCTCGCTCTTCAAAAACCAAACTCGTAACCAATTGGGCTACAAGGCTTTCATGTATTTCCTTTTTTACTACCAAAAAAAATTAAAATAATAAATAACAGCAACAACAACAACAATATTTAGATCTTTAACTTTTCATATATTATATATAAATGTGAAGAAGGTAATGAGTGAAACTCTTATAGCCTAACTTGTTCAGAGTTTTTTTTTTTTTTTTTTTTTGAGGGAGGCCATTAGTTTGAGTCCTCGTCCTCGTCTTTTATTAAATTTTGTTTCAACATTTAATACATTATATATAAATGAGAATGAGGAAATGTTTTAATTTGACTTAAGTATTTAATACATTATATATAAATGTGAAGGAGGAAATGTATTAAGAACTTGGTTTAGTAGAGGGCTTATTTTTAAATTGTAAAGGAAGGCATGCCACGTTCGTCCACTTTGCATGCCACCTCGACAAGTTAGTAAAGGTTAAAGTGATTACAATAGTCGGTTTCATATCTTTTTTCGTTAATAAAATTTTATTTGGGACTAAATCATAAACTTCTCGAAAACTTTGGGATTTTTCCACATATTTCCTTAAAAACCAAGCATAACTTGAAAAATGTAAAAATGTCATTTCGTGAAGGGTTTAAGGTTTCATTAGGAACAAATATCTACAACAAAATCTAAGAGAATTTCAAGAAATTATTTGTTACTTGTCTTCTTGATATGTTGATATTTCGTTATGCAAATAATTCGCAGAAAGTTTTGTGAACATGGAGATATAGTGGACTCTAGAGAAATTTGGGAGGGATTCGAACAAATTTCGGATAATGGTGTCAATCAACAACAAAATCGTTCGTTTACATATATAGGGACCATTAATGTCCCTTTTTGCAAATTGGGAAATTATTTTCCGCAAAATGCATGGTCTTTTCATGATAAATACTAAAAATGTTGTTATTTTTTATAGTAGGATTCCTTTTAATCTGTAAAAGACTAAAGAGCACTTGTTGATAAAAATTTATATCATTGATGTTTACAGTTGCTTAAAAATGGAGTTTGATATGAAACATGCAAAAAAATGTTGGTGATTTTAGTGTCACCATGTCATTTTAAGTAACTGGAACTAACATGTGAGCTAAGGGGCTTCATAATTTGTACTCTATTATATGTACGGGGTTGTGCGGAGTGCACGCATGTATAAGATCGAATTAGAAGCCGGTTCGACGACTAGTTGGGGGTCCGGGGGCAGTGCCCCCGTGTCCGGGGTTTCCAAAGGGGCAGCGCTCCTTTGGTGGGGTCTAGGGGCAGCGCCCCTAGCGGGGTCTAAGGGGCAGAGCCCCTGGCTGGGGTCCCGAAACTCGTGGAAAATTCAATTTCTTGAGGGTGTTTATGGTAAAACTAACGAAACTCGTTAGTTTTGGTGACCCTAAATCCTCATTAAATCCGGATTACTATTACTTGCTTCTAAAGCAACTAATGACGGCCCAACCTAATGAAACCTTAATATCGTTTATTATATAAACAGCTCTTCTTTTCAGAAGAGGGTTACGATCTTAAGCTCTCGTTTTTCATCACACTTTCACATAATCCTCTAGCATTTTGGCTTACGATTTCTGTGCCTAGAATCGTAAGTGTCCACTTGGATTATCCTAGGATGAATTTCTTGTAACCCAGGCATAGGGTAGAAATATCAGTTCGGAAAGTGATATCACGATCCAAGTCGGTATCCAGATCTCCACAACAAACCCTAATTACCTACAATCAAACTGATATTTTCTGTTCCTGGAGATGGGTGACTCAATGCGCGAGATGACAACCAAGTTTGCCAAACTGGAGAAGTTCGAAGGTGTCGACTTCAGGCGTTCGAAGAAGAAGATGCACTTCATGCTGACTACTCTGAAAGCAGCATACGTGCTGACTACTCTAAGACCAGCAGAGCCTGCAGAAGGTGTTGTTGAGACGGCTGAAGAGACAAGAAAGAGACAGAAGTAGGATAATGATGACTACATCTGCAAAGGTCACATTCTGAACGGTATGTCTGATGCATTATTTAATATCCATAGTGAAGCCTTGTGTGCCAAGGAGTTATGGGACACCCTTGAACTGAAATACATTACTGAGGATGCTTCTAGCAAGAAGTTTCTGGTCAGTGACTTTAATAATTATAAGATGGAAGATTCAAGGTCTGTCACTGAACAGTACAATGAACTCCTTGGCATATACGGTCAGTTTAAACTGCACCGTATGAATATAGATGAATCCATTGATGTGTCCACTATCATTGACAAACTGCCTCCATCCTGGAAAGACTTCAAACATAACTTGAAACATCAAAAGGAGGAACTTTCATTGGTTCAACTTGCTAGTCACATTCGTATTGAAGAATCTCTTCGTGCGAAGGAAAGTGACAAATCTGAAAAACCCAAAGGAAAAGTTTAACCTGGGCAGTCCTCGGTTTATATGGTTGAAAACAAACCAAGGAACCAGAACCACAAAGGACATGGCAAACGTAAGCAGGAATATGTCCCAAGCAACTCCAACAAAAAGATAAAGGATCTGGTTTGTTGGAGGTGCAATCAAGTTGGGCATTGCAAGCGTGATTGTCGTGTGAATTTGGGCAACAATGGTGCTGGAAACAGTGGAGCCAATGGGAAAGTGAACGGGTCTTCGACCCAAGTTAAAGGAGGTAGGTTTTTTACTAATTTTGATAATTCTAATCAGAATTATGTTTATTATGTTTCATTTATCCCTGAATCATTCTATGTGCAGGATGATGATGTTGCTTGGTGGATAGACTCCAGTGGATAAACAGATGTTTGAAACATTAACTCCGCTTGAAGATGAGTCGGTGCTGAAAATGGGAGACGATTCTTTTATTCCTATTTGTGGTTTATGATGGGTTTTATACAAACAATCCTATGTGTGCATGCAACCCTAGATATGGATCTATGTTTTCACTATTAGTTACACAACATTATGAACACATGAAGAACCCTAGCATGCTCCTAGTAATTTCGAAATTCATGAAGGAGAAAAGGATTACATACCTCTTGTTGTTATGTTGTAATAACAACTTGTATCTCGAATCTTCTTGTCTTTGAAAGCAAGTACCACAAGTGTAGTACCTCTAATGGCTCACAAACACCAAGAGCAAATGGAGAGGCAAGAGAGAGAGATGGGAGAGGTAGAAAATCGGCTCTAGGGACTCTAGGGATCAAGTGGCCGATTTTCCTATGCCAAGGGGTTCTTTTATAGGTGTAGGGATTAGGGTTTCAGTCCTTATCCTTATCTGATTACTTGCCCACCAAGCAGTCCAAAGGATAACCCTAGAAACCTTATCATGGACGAATTGTAAGGCCTTATCCCCTTGAATTCGTCCACCCTATCATATAGGGCATCCTTTGCCCTACTTTGTAACTATCACATAATTACAGTTTAGTCCCCATAGTTCAGTTAACTTCTTTTGATCACAAAATTAATTCTTAATTAATTCTTGACCAATGTTAAATAAACAAATATGATTTCTCTTTTAATATATTATTCTTATAATATATTAATAAACCATAATAACCTCTTTCTCTATTATTTCTCCAGTCAAGTTGCTTTGGTGAAGGCAACCCAAAAGGACCATGCACAACTGGGTCAAGTACTTACCAAATATGGTTACGAGCTTAGACACTAATCCAACAGTCTCCCACTTGGATAAGTCTAGTAACCATAAATGCAAGTAGAATCCGATTTGCAATCGTAGCTCTCAAAGACGCTGTCGAACTCTGATCTTATCAGCAACATGTCCTTTAGATAAGGGATCGTATGATCCTCTGTTCTAGATATCGTGTGGACAATCACATGAAACATAGTCATACTTATTGTCCAACAATTTGTTTTCCGATCTCAGATTCGTTTGACATAGAACTTAATTGAACACATCAATTTAGTCCTGACCGGCCCCGATACATAAGTCAAACCAAATCATCGAGGGGCCCTGATATCGCTTTTACCCTCTTAGGATAAAAGGAACAGATAAAATTCGACTTTTATGCATTTAATATTCACTAATTAAATCATACACAACAATGCGTTTTATAACATCAAATTACTGATGCGTTTTCGCATTATCAATGCACAACCAATCAGCAAACAATAAACCATATATCTAGGTTTTAAGACCATATGATATTATCGTCTTGCGATCACTCGTGATAAATTCCATGAAGTGATTCCAGCAAGCGTGGGTTTATTCCAATGCTCAAAACTTATTCATAAGCACTCATGAACGTTGTAGCAAACCTTTGCTATGTCTAATACCTTTCAGACAATCTACACACCAATTCATGACAGTCTTCATTCATACCTACTTCCAACATATGAACAACTGTGGACCGTTCGAATAATCGTATTATTCAGGAAGTCAAAACATGCAAAATGAAACAATAGGTAAACAATCAACATAAGACAGTAACTTTACTAATAAATAATACTCATTTATTTAATCATCAAATGTTAATTTACATTTATCTATTACACGTTTCTAAACTATCTAATCCAAACTAACATCGTCCTTCAGCCCAATGCTCCTAGCATGCTGCAAGTGTTTAACCCTACTCCGTCCCTTCGTAAGCGGATCTGCTGGGTTATCCTCCGACGATATCCTCTTTACTACGAGGAGTCATTCTTCTACCCGATGTCGAATAAAGTGAGATTTTCTGTCGATATGTCGAGATCTACCGTGATCCCTCGGTTCCTTGGTCAAGGCAACCGCCCCTTCGTTATCACAGAAAATTTCCATAGGCTCCTGTATGGCTGGCACAACTCCAAGGTCTCCAATGAAATTCTTTATCCATATTGCCTCTTTTGATGCTTCGCTCACTGCAATGTACTCTGACTCTCACGTTGAATCAGCTACGGTCTCTTGCTTGGAACTTTTCCAAGTCACTGCTCCTCCATTAAGGGTAAAGACCCAAGCCGACTACGAATGGTAGTTGTCCCTGTCGGTCTGAAAACTGGCGTCACTGTACCCTTGCACCTTTAAGTCATCACTCCCACCGAGGACTAGAAACCATTCCTTGGTCCTTCGAAGGTACTTAAGAATATTCTTGACTGCGGTCTAATGTGATTTGCCAGGGTTCCCTTGATATCTGCTGACCATGCTCAAAGCGAAGGCCACATCAGGGCGAGTACAAGTCATAGCATACATGATCGAGCCAACTGCGGAAGCGTAAGGTACTCGGCTCATCTCTGCTATCTCGGCTTCGATACTCGGACTTTGAGTCTTACTCAACTTGGCATTACTTTGCATCGGTAACTCCCCTTTCTTGGAATTCTCCATACTAAAGCGTTTTAGTACCTTGTCCAAGTAAGTATTCTGACTAAGTCCTATTAGTCTTTTACTCCTGTTTCTCACTATCCTTATTCCTAAAATATAGGCAGCCTCTCCGAGGTCCTTCATAGCGAAGCTTCCCGATCCAGTACTTAACTTCATGAAGTGTCGGGATGTCGTTTCCTATGAGTAGTATGTCATCCACATACAGTACGAGGAAGCTCACTATACTCCCACTGGCTTTGACATATACACATGATTCATCCTCGCTTCGCAAAAACCCAAACTCTTTGACTTTCTCGTCGAAACAAAGATTTCATCTGCGGGATGCTTGCTTAAGTCCATAAATGGACTTCTCAAGCTTACACACTCTATTGGGATGCTTCGCATTGACAAAATCCTCTGGCTGAGCCATGTAAACATCCTCAGCCAACTTCCCATTAAGGAAAGCGGTTTTGACATCCATTTGCCATATTTCATAATCATGAAATGCAGCAATGGCCAGCATCACCCTAATAGACTTTATCTTGGCAACCAGTGAGAAGGTTTCATCATAGTCAACTCCGGGAGTTTGAGTGAAACCCTTCGCGACCAATCGCGCCTTATATGTGTGCACATTCCCATCCATGTCGGTCTTTGTAACGCCCGTAGATTCGGGCTACTCAATCTGGAGATAATAAGGGTCGAAAACGACTTTTTGACAAAATATTATTTAGAATAAATAATCTTAACCAAGTTGTAGAATATGTCTCAAGGTTTCCGTACATATAAAGAACGCCGAAATCCGAGTTATAACGAAGAAGTTATGACCCGCCGAAGTTTTACGGCAAAACCGGCACGGCACCAGGAGACGTAAATAGTGAATTTATGATAGAGAGAGTTTTAGCCTTAGCGATCTAAACGAAAGACGTAGAATACGTTAAACCGAGAGCATCCATAAAAAGAACGCCCAAATCTGACTTCGTATGAGGAAGTTATGATTTTTCGAAGTTTCGGCTTAGCAGTGTACAACCCGAAATTCGAATATAAGATCGAGCGGTTTTTAGCCAACACAACCTAAAAGAGAATCGAATATCTCGTTAATAGTAGCATAACGATAAAAACACAGACGAAAACGGACATCGGATGAAGAAGTTATGAATTTTTGACGGACCAATCGTGTCCCGGCCTATTAAAAATATAACTTTTAAAATAAAGTCAAAATTAGCCGACGGAGTCTAAACGAAAGTTGTAGAGTACGTTCCCGCCTACGCGTGGATATAAAGAACATCAAAAACAGATCTCGTATGAGGAAGATACGAATTTCTGAAGTTTGGAATCGAAATCACGAAGCCTGATGAGAGATGGATGACGTGGCTCGATCTAAGCCGTCTGATGAAGGCCGTCCGATGAAGGCCAGCCTCGCATCCGATGAACGCCATGTCGCTTCGCACTACGCCCCGCGTACCTTCGGTCTTATCCGGGTCCTGTCCAAATGCGAGCCAGCTGGAACACGCCTGGCAAACTTATCCGAACTACGCCCAACATAGTTGAGTGGTACGCGCAGCGTAGGTCCGAAGTTCGGCCCTATAAATAGGCTGCGAAGGGTCCCGAATTTTTCACTCATTTCTTCAACTCTTTCTCTCTCTACTTTCTCTCACTACCCCTCTAACCCCCCTAAACTCTAGGAAAAACCCCTAGCACCTAAAGGAAGCCCCGAGGCTCCCGGGGTCCGAGAAAAAGGGTCTTTCGGTTCGGAAACGCTGCTCCGAGCAAAGCCCGGTTTTCCTTAAAATTCGTTGTAAGTGAGCTACGCCTACGCAATTTTTAATATAACTTTTAAATAATTATAGTAATGTTATTAGGTCCTTAAAATAATTATTTGGGCTATTATTATGAGTTATATTGAGTGTTATTTAACGCTTATATAATAATAATAATAGCTAGACTATTAATTAGTCGCGGTTAACGATAAAACTAAACCCTAGTGGTATTTATACTAGGTTTTGGTCGAGGAAAAATTGTTTTGAGATAACGAAGTGCTGTTCAAGTGCCAAGTCACCACCTAATCAGGTGAGTGCATAGTTATTTTCATCTTACACATAGATATGAAGTATTTTATATAAACTATCTGCTATGTGTGCATATTATCGGTATACTTGCTATCTATGCCGGATGAACGATTTTATACAAGTTTTATATGATTTAAACTGTATATGTATTTTATATCTACAAATATGTTGGGTGAAACATGGGTAGATGAATGATGAGGGATGAAAGATGATGTGAATGAACATTGGCAGCTATAGTCTTAGTGCCTAAATAATATCGGCAGTTATGGACTTAGTACCTGATAGATAAATGTTGGTAGCTATGGACTTAGTACCTGATGGATAAACGTTGGTAGCTATAGAATTAGTACCTGATAAACGTTGGTAGCTATGGACTTAGTACCTATTAGATGAACACTGGTAGCTATAGATTTAGTACCCGATGAATGAACTTTAGCAGCTATGGATTTAGTGCTTTACGAACGAGCATTGGCAGCTATGGACTTAGTGCCTGTCTTATAACCCTAGGAGGCAAGGGACTTCAGAATGAACGAATAGATGACTCTTAGGGTAGACCCTTGAGAGTAAGGAAGATAATGGGGATGGGTAATTGGGTTGATTGTTTGATGTTTAAACATAATAATTATATTATTGTGGGTTGAAAACCTTATGTACTCACCAGGTTTCCCAACCTGACCCACTCAAGCTTATTTGTATCACAGGTGTCGATACGAAGCTACTTTACACTGAGAGATTTAAAAGAGATGTAGATCACTAGTGTAAATAATGTAAGTTCTGTTTATGCTTATGTTTCTGTATTGACAACGACATCCCAATGTTTTGAAAATGAATAATAATACATTTCCTCGGAAATGCTTTGATAACCTATTTATCATGTTTTCTGGGAACAAATTCCGCAACATTTTTGTTAAAAGAAGTACTCTGATTTTTATAAAGCATAAACAAAAATCGGTCTTTTCTGGCCGTGAAAATGGGGATGTCACAGTTGGTATCAGAGCATTAATTTAAGCGAACTAGGAATTTGTAGGAAATTTCTAGACTTAAACTTAGGATGCTAAGCGATGATTGTGAGGAGTGTGTCTAATAAAATTTAGGTAATACACCTGAATAGACACAAGCACCAGCTTATTTAGGGAAAATGCCTAACATGCTATTATGTGCTAAATGATTTGTGATGCTTTATGCTATCGTTTGATCGGATCTATGGTCTGTTGCCGACCGGATCTGGAAACCTTATGTGTTTAGGATTCGAAACGTACGATTATGATATTAGAACTAGCATGTAAACGTTTTGGAGAGATAAGGATGATATAAACGTCTATCCTAAATAAGGATCTAAATTCACCGTATTTGGTGTATAGATTAAGATGGCAAGAACCCGCAGTGGAGCTGGGAATACGAATGGGAATAGGAATCAACCCCCAGTGATTCAGCAAATACCTGTTGTAGTAGAAGCTGCACCTGAACCAATCACCATGGCTGGAGTACAAGCCATGATTCGGGCTATGTTAGCTGAACAAAGGGAAGAAATGAGGTAGATGTTGCATGAGAATAGGGACGAACCTACCATGCCCATTGAGCAACCTGAACTGAGTCCCGAGCAATCGGAGGAAGGGAACTATAGCCGCCAAACGAGTCAAGTTGAGACTCAAGGAGAACGAAGAAATGGCCCAAAAAAGGGAAACAACAAGGATGGGCGAATGCATAAGAATTTCTTGGGTGCCAAGCCACCAAGTCTTTCTGGAAGCCCAAAGCCGGTTGAGATTATGGACTGGATCTCCGAAATGGAGATGGTGTTTGAGAGCTGTGACTGTAACGACAAGAAAAAGACCGTCTTTGCAGTCAGACAACTAAAGACTGGAGTGCTAAGTTGGTGGAAGTTGTTGGCAGATACAATGCCACGAGGAGAAGCCATGCGAATGTCTTGGGAAGCATTCGTGGAACAGTTGAAAATGCAGTACTGCTCAGAGATAGATCTGATAGACCTAAACAACGAGTTTCAGAACCTGAAGAAAGGGAAGATGAGTGTTGATGAGTATGACACCGCATTCACCGAGAGGATGAAGCTATTTCCCTACTTGGTTCCTACTGAACTCTCCAAGATTGATAGGTTTGCTAACGGACTGCCCACAGACTTTGGCCCAATGGTCAAAATGGCAACTACTTTGAAAACAGCCGTTAGTGCAGCTAAGAACGTAGAGACCCAAATAAGAGAAAAAGGTCTAGAAAACGATAAGGCAGGAGAAAAGCGGAAGTTTGAAGGATCTTCAAGGTCCAGCAAGGAGAGCAAATTCTCAAAGCTTGGGGGAGGAGAAAGAGGTGAAGCAAGATGGTGTGATAAATGCAAGAAGAAGCATTGTGGGAAATGCAACGAAGAAGTGACTTGTTACAAGTGTGGAAGGGCTGGTCACTATTCCAAGGATTGTATACATAATGATAAGGTGTGGTACGGATGTGGAGGCAAGGGGCACCTGTCTAGAAATTGCCCAAGGAAAAACGAAGCAGCAAGGCCAGAAGCACCACCAAGGCCAAGGGCATTCCACATGATCCTCGACGAAGCAGAAAACAACGCGAGGAATCAAGGATGAGGACTTCATATATGAAGATTGACTTATGCAGTATCCATAGTATCGTATGATGTAACCTGTTAGAGGCATAGTATAGGGTGAACTCGAACACCTATGTAATAGTTTCAAGAAATAATAAAGCCTTCGTTTTATTAACTGGTATGTTAAATTGTTATGTGATTTTTGTATGGTGACTTGGGGACTGCGAGACAATACTTGGGACGAGTATGAGTAGGTGTAAAAGGTAGTAGATGCATATACTACCGGAAGCACAGGACTCACACTTGGATCAGGGAAAGTCACAAGGTTACCAAGAAACTAGTAATTGATTCCGTTTTATTCAAACATGTTGTTACCATCGATTAAGTAATAACTAAGAAGATTGTTGTTATTCCGACCCTAGTGGTCATACCGAATTGAGTCTGACTACGGTGAGTATGTTACGTGGTTGAGAGAACCAAGTTCGATGTAGCATCTGACTTAAGCCGAAAGATTTAAATGAAAGATAATCAAAGCGATCAATACATGTATCACGACAGTTGCTTGTAGCTAAAAATGCTACCTTTTAAGATGTGATAAGAACATGAAGGAAGGTATAGTCTGTTCTGGAATTTGACTCTAAGAGACCTGAGTCTAAGTATTGCAACATACGACGAGAGGTCGTTAGAACGAGGCACGTCAATCTATTATAGAAATCAAAGAATTTATTCTTAAGTTTGTCAAGAAGAAGAAGGAGTCTCCAGTAAGAATCGAGATTGTGACTTGAAGGTCATAATTTGGAGTCTAAAGAGAGATAGGGAGCAGGTGCAAGATCGAGCACCGCCTGTAGTCAAGGAGTCTAAGAGTTAGATACTCGTTCGAAGAAACATCAAAGTTATGGTTATCACTTAGGATGAAGAGATACCAGATGGAGTCATCATGTGAGCCTTGTTTTGTTGATGATTCTGGGACGTAATCATCCTAAGGGGGAGATAATTGTAACGCCCGTAGATCCGGGCTAGTCAATCTGGAGATAATAAGGGTCGAAAACGACTTTTCGACAAACGATTTTTTAGAATAAATAATCTTAACCAAGTTGTAGAATATGTCTCAAGGTTTCCGTACATATAAAGAACGCCGAAATCCGAGTTATAACGAAGAAGTTATGACCCGCCGAAGTTTTACGGCAAAACCGGCACGACACCGGGAGACGTAAATAGTGAATTTACGATAGAGAGAGTTTTAGCCTTAGCGATCTAAACAAAAGACGTAGAATACGTTAAACCGCGAGCATCCATAAAAAGAACGCCCAAATCTGACTTCGTATGAGGAAGTTATGATTTTTCGAAGTTTCGGCTTAGCAGTGTACAGCCCGAAATTCGAATATAAGATCGAGCGGTTTTTAGCCAACACAACCTAAACGAGAATCGAAGATCTCGTTAATAGTAGCATAGCGATAAAAACACAGACGAAAACGGACATCGGATGAAGAAGTTATGAATTTTTGACGGACCAATCGTGTCCCGACCTGTTAAAAATATAACTTTTAAAATAAAGTCAAAATTAGCCGACGGAGTCTAAACAAAAGTTGTAGAGTACGTTCCCGCCTACGCATGGATATAAAGAACGTCAAAAACGGATCTCGTATGAGGAAGATACGAATTTCTGAAGTTTGGAATCGAAATCACGAAGTCTGATGAGAGATGGATGACGTGGCTCGATCTGAGCCGTCCGATGAAGGCCAACCTCGCATCCGATGAACGCCATGTCGCTTCGCACTACGCCCCGCGTACCTTCGGTCTTATCCGGGTCCTGTCCAAATGCGAGCCAGCTGGAACACGCCTGGCAACCTTATCCGAACTACGCCCAGCGTAGTTGAGTGGTACGCGCAGCGTAGGTCCGAAGTTCGGCCCTATAAATAGGCTGCGAAGGGTCCCGAATTTTTCACTCATTTCTTCAACTCTTTCTCTCTCTACTTTCTCTCACTACCCCTCTAACCCCCCTAAACTCTAGGAAAAACCCCTAGCACCTAAAGGAAGCCCCGAGGCTCCCGGGGTCCCGAGAAAAAGGGTCTTTCGGTTCGGAAACGCTGCTCCGAGCAAAGCCCGGTTTTCCTTAAAATTCGCTGTAAGTGAGCTACGTCTACGCAATTTTTAATATAACTTTTAAATAATTATAGTAATGTTATTAGGTCCTTAAAATAATTATCTGGGCTATTATTATGAGTTATATTGAGTGTTATTTAACGCTTATATATTAATAATAATAGTTAGACTATTAATTAGTCGCGGTTAACGTTAAAACTAAACCCTAGTGGTATTTATACTAGGTTTTGGTCGAGGAAAAATTGTTTTGAGATAACGAAGTGCTGTTCAAGTGCCAAGTCACCACCTAATCAGGTGAGTGCATAGTTATTTTCATCTTACACATAGATATGAAGTATTTTATATAAACTACCTGCTATGTGTGCATATTATCGGTATACTTGCTATCTATGCCGGATGAACGATTTTATACAAGTTTTATATGATTTAAACTGTATATGTATTTTATATCTACAAATATGTTGGGTGAAACATGGGTAGATGAATGATGAGGGATGAAAGATGATGTGAATGAACATTGGCAGCTATAGTCTTAGTGCCTAAATAATATCGGCAGTTATGAACTTAGTACCTGATAGATGAATGTTGGTAGCTATGGACTTAGTACCTGATGGATAAACGTTGGTAGCTATGGAATTAGTACCTGATAAACGTTGGTAGCTATGGAATTAGTACCTATTAGATGAACACTGGTAGCTATAGATTTAGTACCCGATGAATGAACTTTAGCAGCTATGGATTTAGTGCTTTACGAACGAGCATTGGCAGCTATGGACTTAGTGCCTGTCTTATAACCCTAGGAGGCAAGGGACTTCAGAATGAACGAATAGATGACTCTTAGGGTAGACCCTTGAGAGTAAGGAAGATAATGGGGATGGGTAATTGGGTTGATTGTTTGATGTTTAAACATAATAATTATATTATTGTGGGTTGAAAACCTTATGTACTCACCAGGTTTCCCAACCTGACCCACTCAAGCTTATTTGTATCACAGGTGTCGATACGAAGCTACTTTACACTGAGAGATTTAAAAGAGATGTAGATCACTAGTGTAAATAATGTAAGTTGTGTTTATGCTTATGTTTCTATATTGACAACGACATCCCAATGTTTTGAAAATGAATAATAATACATTTCCTCGGAAATGCTTTGATAACCTATTTATCATGTTTTCTGGGAACAAATTTCGCAACATTTTTGTTAAAAGAAGTACTCTGATTTTTATAAAGCATAAACAAAAATCGGTCTTTTCTGGCCGTGAAAATGGGGATGTCACAGTCTTCTTCTTGAAGATCCATTTGCAACCGACCGTCTTACGACCTGGTACATGATCAACCAAATTCCAAACTTGGTTGTCATACATTGACTGAATCTCGCTGTCCATCGCCTTTTTCCACTTCGCAGACTCTGGGCCTGCCATGGCTTCCTTATAGCTGTTAGGTTCATCCAAATTCACTAGTGTACTATCACTAATGAATGTATCCCCTTCGGTAGTAATATGAAAACCATAAAACTGGGGTTGAACCCTAACTCTATCGGAACATCTAAGAGGTAAGGACTCGTCAATTGGTTCAACCGGAGTTTCCTCCTCGGGTTGAACGCCAGCGTTAGAGGTTCCTTCATCGCTCGACTCATGAATCTCTTCAAGATCGATTTGCCTCCCACTGTCCGCTTGGCTTATGAGTTCTCTTTCTCGGAAAACCCCTCTCCTCGCAACGAAGACAACGTTGTCACCCGGTCTATAGAAGAGATATCCAAAGGACTTCTGCGGGTAGCCGATGAAAATACACAGCTTACTATGAGGTTCGAGCTTGTCGTGAGTCTCTCGTCTTACGAAAGCCTCGCAACCCCAAACCTTGATATGTGCTAACGAGGGAGCCTTCCCTGTCCACATTTCGTGAGGTGTTTTGGCAACCTTCTTCGTAGGGACTAAGTTCAGGATATGGGCGGTAGTCTCTAAGGCATACCCCCAGAATGAGATAGGTAGTGAAGCACGACTCATCATGGAACGAACCATGTCTAGCAAGGTTCGATTACGCCTCTTAGCTACACCATTCAACTGCGGTGTCCTAGGTGGCGTTAATGGCGAAACTATTCCGCATTCCTTGAGGTAGTCATGGAATTCAAGACTTAGGTACTCTCCTCCTCGATCGGATTGAAGCATCTTGATTTTCCTGCCCAATTGATTCTCCACTTCTTGTTTAAATTCTTTGAACTTTTCAAAGGTTTCCGACTTGTGCTTGATTAAGTAGATATACCCATATCTGCTATAATCATTGGTGAAAGTCACATAGAATCGGTTCGCATCCCTTGTGGTGGATATAAAGGGCCCACACACATCGGTGTGTATGAGATCCAATAGACCCTCACCCCTCTTACAAGTGCCAGTGAAGGGTGACTTGGTCATCTTTCCAAGTAAATTCGCACACGTCATCGTCCCTAAGGTCGAATGACTCCAACACTTCATCCTTTTGGAGTTGGGCTATCCGTTTCTTGTTGACATGTCCAAGACGACAATGACACAAGCATGCTTTATCCATACTATTGGAAGAATCGACACACAACACATCATTTCCTAAGTTATCTACAACCATCACAGTCTCATATATTCCATTACAAGGCAATGGTTTAAAATATAAAACATTATTAAGATAAGCATAAATAGAACCCTTTTCATTATCAAATGAATATCTAAAACCTTGTCTATATAAACCATGAAATGAAATGATGTTTCTTGCCATATCTGGCGAATAGCAACAATTGTTTAAATCTAAACCTAATCCATTACTAAGCACTAAGGAATAAACTCCAATCTTGGTGACAGACGACGATCTTCTGTTTCCCATGGTTAGATTTATCCTTCCTTGCTCCACATCCCTATTTCTTCTTAGTCCATGCAAATCAGAACATATGTGAAAACCACATCCTGTATCAAGAACCCAAGAAATAGCATGCGATGAATCATTAGATTTAATTGTGTAAATACCTGCGAAAGATGGCTTGATCTTCCCATCCTTGATGGCTTGCAGATATTCCAGGTAGCTTCTTTTCCAATGCCCTATCTTGTGGCAGTGGTGGTACTCTGCCTCCTTAGGGTTGGAGTTGGGCTTAGCAGAACCAAATTTGGTTCCACTAGAAGAGGTGCCATCTTGGGACTTTCCCTTGTGGTGGCTCTTCGAAGGAGCCTTCCTCTTCTTGCCCTTTCCTTGACCTATTGCCAAGACAGGCGCAGCAGTGGGAGTGGGATTTGGTGCAACAGACTTATCCTTGAGATTGCTCTCAGCAGTCCTTAGCAAGCCTTGAAGCTTGCTCAAGCTGACCTCTTCCTTGTTCATGTGGTAGGTCATGCGGAACTGGTTGTAGCAGGGAGGCAAGGAGTGAAGGATGATGTTAATTTCCAGCTCTTCGTCGAAGTTAACATTTAACTTCAGCAGACGATCAACATATCTCTGCATCTTTTGCAGATGAGCGGTAAGGGACTCTCCATTACCCATTTTGGCAGTGATCATCGAAGTGATGATCTCATACCTTTCTTGCCTCGCACTTTGGTGGTACCGATCCATCAAGTCTTGATGCATTTCATAGGGATACATGTCCTCATAGGACTTTTGGAGTTCTGCAGTCATGGTCGCTAGCATGATGCAATGGACTTTCGTGGCATCACGCTCATGGGCCTCAAAGGCATCGATTTCTTCAGCAGTGGCAGTGTTGAGGTTGATTTCCTTCAGCTTCTCATCAAGGACATACTCTTTGTCCTCGTAGCGAGTGACCATTTGGATGTTGTGGATCCAATCATTGAAATTGGACTCGTCAAAGTGTTGGATTAATGTCTAAGTCCATAACTATATTTGGTATGTACTTGACCCGACCCGGCATGGTCCATTTGGGTTGCATGGCATCGGGACAATTGGATAGACAAGATGAGGAAAAAAAAGGATACTAGTGATTTATATTAATATATTATAAGTTCTAATATATTAATATATAATCATATTATTTAATTAGTATTGATCAAGAATTAATTTATAATTAATTAAGTGATTAAAAGGAACTAATTAAATATGGACTCTTATATATATATGTGTGATGGGCCAAGTTCATTTAGGTTGGGCTAAGATTTCATGGATAGTCCATGGAGTGTTGAACCCATAGATCATATGAAATGAAGGGTCATGGGTTTAACCCTAATCTCCACACTATATAAAGATGTCCTTGGTTGGTGAAATTGGCATTAGTGTGTGTACACAAAAAGGGCAAGGCCGATTTCACTAGAGAGAACCAAAGTATCCTTATTCTCAAGGTTATTCCAAGTGTTCATGGTGTTGTGTGAACCATTTGAGGTGTCACACTTGGGGCACTAGGCACTCAAGCTTCATGAAGACAAGTTACATCAAAAAAAAGGTATGTATTCTATTTATTTTATTACCCAAGTATATGATATTTGTATGCTAGTATAGGGTAATATCTTGGAAACTTCATATTTGCATGTATAATAGAGAAAACATAGATCCAATGTATTTAGGGTTGTATGTGCACCATAGGATGTTGTAGTATACTAAAACCCAACAGTGGTATCAGAGACTGGTTGTTTTCTGTTATATTGATGCAAATGTTTTATTTTCAAAGTTGAAAAAAAGAAAAAAAAACATGACGTTTGTCAAATTTTAAGATAATTACTTGTTTTTGTGAAAAACTAATTATTTGTAAAATTTGAATCATTTGCTATATGAGTTGAATTAGGTCAAATTTAGTAAAAGATAAAATGATATGATTATTTTATTAGTTTTAAAAGTTTGATCTAAAGAGTTTTTTGAAACCTCCAGAAGTTATGGATATGAAAAGGTTTTAAAAAAAATTGATTCAAAGTTTTTTATGGAGTTACAAAACTTGGACTTAATGTTTTAAAGAATTCCATAACTTGTTCTTAAGTTATGGAACATGAAAAGTTTTTTTTGTGTTACCTTGTTTTATGAGTTAATTTAGATTAATGAAAAAAATTGTGTGTTAGTTGTTTTCAATCCAAATTGATCTAGAAATAGTTCATAAAATGTGTTTTTGTAACTTGTCCTCAAGTTATATGAAAAGTCACATTTATGAATCTTAAACCTCATAAAAATTGTCATATGTTACAAAATGAAGAGTTTTGCCCTCATTAAATGGTTTTATGACTCCATAACTTGTCATCAAGTTGTGGAGGTTCAAGAGTCTCTTCATTAAATAAAATGTTTAACTTTAATTAAACTCATAAGTTATGAAAATCCAAGAGTTTTGAATAGTTTCAAAACTTGCCCTCAAGTTTTGGAATTTGTAAAGTTTTCCCCATGAATACTTTAATTCCAAGTTAGCCCTCAGAATTTTAATAGTTAAAATTCAACCCTTATACTTTATAGTATTATAAGTTAATAATAAATATATGTATAAGAGCAAGTCAGTCTTACCGTTAGTAGGCCTCATTCACGAAGCCGGTCTATAAGGGGGGTATAAGGTTACTGCCTATAAAATGGCAGTTTAATGGGTGTCCACTCTCACCCACCGCTTCCTTGACTGGTGGAGGGTCGTTAGCCGAACGGGTAGGACAAGGACTATAATTCTCCCTTCATTAAAAGTATTAATGATAAATACTAAGTAACTAAACACTTATAAATTCCCAATCTTAGTTACTTAGGAAAATGTGAATAAGGTGCTAATACATGAAATTACACTTTGCACTTTGTTTAAACCATTAGTGGAGCGTGTGTGGTTAACCGGCACACTAACCTGGATTTAACAAAGTAGGCAAAGGGTAACTTAATATTTATCATAGTATCAGTGGAGCTCGTGTGGTTAACCGGCACATCGATTGAGGGGTAAATATTAAGGGTACCAAGAATATTTGCATGGTTAGTTCACACCTTGTTTTGTGATCCTCGGCATCCCAGTCACAAAACCTGAAGGGCACACTCGAGATTGAAACATGCCATTGAAAAGTTCAATGAATCTCAAAAGATCTAGGAGTTTCAAATCCAATTAAAAACCTAATTACATTATTTCGTTTTTCATGGTGGAAATTGGTAAATCGTCAGTTACCTACCTTCAACTATTTTATAACTCGGATTACGGCATCCCTCTTCCAGTTATAAAATAGTGTGTTGGGTCCTAGCCTTAATATTTCATATTGGGTGTTATATTAAGGACTTTGAATCAACTATCTTGAATATCTCCCAAAAGATGTCTAGCTCAGACATCTATGATCTTCCCAAATCTCTTGGAACTTTACTTCCTCCACCTCCTCCAATTATTCTCCCTAACCCACAAGTTCAAGGTCACTCAAACCCTATTGGCAAGGCAAGGTCTAGATGTGATCACATCTTGGAGATGAAGTCACATATTGACAAGCCGGGAGAGTTGGGTGTCAAAGTCTTGAGAAAGTTGGTGGTTCAATCACTTTCTAAGTCACATATTGAGTTCCTTTGGGACTCCTATGAAACAGACTATGACAAGACCCTTAATGATCTTATCTATTTGCTTAGTACTACTGAATCAGCAATGATTTGGAAGGCTAGTAAAGCAAATCTGATTAGTAGATCAACTTCCCAAAACCTTCAATGGACATTGACAATGGTAACATTGGATACCCAGAAAAAGCATTCTCTTCCCAATGGAAAGGGATTGGCCATAGTCAACCCGGTTGACCAAATGGTAAAGAGAAAGGCTAAGTCTGAGATAGTCCCATTACCAAAGAGTCCATATGTTTATCTTGCCAAAGGAAGGGGCATTGATTGCGAAGCTGCCTATTTACCTGAAAGATCATAAGGTTGATCAAGTTAAGAAGTTTGACTCTTCTTCAGGTAAAAGTCCACTATCTAACTCTGTTAAGTTTCTATTATGAGATTCTCATTACATGATGTGACTGGGTCACATGTTGATGCTTTAAGAATCAAAGAAAAGTGAAGAAACTTAAAGGAAGTACATGCTGATTCTGATCACGAAGATGGATTTCGATCACATGGTTTGGTGATCAGAATTTTTGAAGTTGTTACTTAGGAGTTATGATATATTGCTTAGGAATAGATAACAACAAGTTTTTCATATGCATTTGCACTGTAAGGATAAGTTTTTTCCGCAAAGTTTTGAAATAAAATAGAAGGTTTTAATTTTATATTTATTTTAAATATCCCTACAAGTGGCATTTGTGAAAAATCGTTGTTTATATGATTCCATTGATAGCAATATTAAGGAAAAAAATGGACTTGATTCTTTCATTTGTGGTAGTGTCTAAATTTACCAAATAAGGAAAGATTCTCATCACCCAAGTTTCAGTTGGATAGAAACTTGGAATCATGCAAGTTGTATAGTATGATAAACGAGAATTTTCATCTTTGGAAAATTAAGACTAATTCCTTGTTCACATGTATATGTGAGTCAAGTGAAGGACTAAAGGGATCGAGTACACATTCTTGTGTACTGGTCATGTCCACCACAAAGCTCGTTAAGACTATTCGTCATGATTTACTAAAGCTTAGTAAATATGGTTATACTTACAAGTTTAAGTATAATTCTGAAACATTGGAAAAGTCTCAATTTATGGCAGAACGAATGGGAAGAATCAACTTAGGCAGAAAGATAAAAGTTTCTCAAATCTGAAAAGATGGGAGAGTACTTTAGTATCATGTTTTGTGATCATCTTAATGATTAAAGAACCACATCACAACTGGTCTTCTAAGGACATCTTAGTGCATTCTTATGACTAAGAAGAGGAGTCATGAATTGTTGAAATGGTTAAATCAAGAAGATGATTCATACTTCGTTCCAAAACAAGTCTTAGAGTCATACTCCAAGACTGTAAGTTGAGTGACATATCTTAAAGAAAGGTTTAAAACACTTGTCAAATGTAAGAGTACAAGTGTCCTACTCTTGTACATTTGAAATTGGTAAGTTGTGATGTTTTGGATAAAACAAAGACCAACTTAGGCCAATTGTGTGAAGTGTTTGTCTTGATTAGAATCCACACTATCTCTTGAATATTTGACAAGAAAGTATTATAGGTCAAGAAGACAGTGGGAGTATAAAAGATCATGAAATAGTTTCAAGAACTAATCAAGAATAAAACCTGTATTTCATCACTAACACACGACTAGAGGTTTATAACCTATCGTGTTGACATTTCTGTGCCCATTCCAGTTAAAGTTGGCTTTGCATATGAGTTCTGAGAGTTCTCAGTTGGTTGCATAACAACTTGGAAGCAATGACAGGCCCTTAAGCTGCCAGGTGGTAAGAAATTAAGATTGAGTTCAGTCCATATGTGTTTGGATTTTTCATTATCGTTGTCTTGTGACTATGGTTTTGACGATTCACATGGATAAGAATACATACACCATAAAATCTAAGGGTCATAAGGTTTCTCTCCGATTCATGAAAATGATGGTGAGGAAACACTTCCACCAAGTAGATTTGAAGCAGATGGCAAAAGGTCTAAACAATTGAGACTATGATTACGGCATCCCTTTTCATAGTTCTGAAATTGTTTAGACACACATGCATTCTATCTAAGGAAAGGTGTATGATTTTGATAAAGTCTTATCAAGGCAATCTCGTCTCAGAAATCTGAACTTTGGTAAGAAAGTCAATAAAGTATTGATTTCTAGAAGTCCAGCTGATTTCTGAGTACATGTCAAAGCTAGTGGAAGCATAAGTGTTATGCTAATAATCATCATGTTAGTGGGAGCATGATAATTATGATAAAGGTTGCAAGTTAGCAATGTTAATTATAGAAAACAAAAGTTTCAATTTGTGGAGTTGCAGGGGTTGAAAAGTTGTTTTTGCTATAATTAAGGGAGAGGAAATTATACTTCATTTCAATTCTAAAAGCTTAGATTGAGGTTTTAATCATCTTTAGTCAAGGATATATATGAATTTTGTGTTGGAATGACACAACATAAGGAAATTCTATATATGGGTCTATTATTTGCGTTCTAAAATTAGATTATGATTACGCCATCCCTTTTCATAATCTGAATTATGAGAAGTTGGCAAATAGAAATATTGTAGCAAAAGGATTGGTCTAGTATCATGTCTTTATGTGAGACATCATGAATCGTGTCCCATATGCTTCGGATATAGGATCGATTGCATGTGCTATAATATTCATTCTTTCTAAAATTTTCCAAATGCCTGGGGCATTAAGAAGGGAAAAGGTCTAGAATTGGATATGACTAAAAGGATTAAGCAATTTTCGAGGACAATCTAAGGTTTACCAAAGATTGGTTGCTCAGGGATAGTTGGAAGTATAGTGCTAATTTTGGAAGGACCATATTGACATATTCTGAAAAGAGGCATCTCTTGTTCAGAAGTGATAGTCAAAATGAGAATATGGAGTTGTCTCCATAGGTGGAAGTTATCTGTGTAAGATTAGAAAACTTAATGCAAGAAGGATATTCAAAGCAATGTTGTTGGAATTAGTTTCCATGGAGTTGATCTTCATTGGAATGCCCTGTAATGACCGTTGACAAGTCTTTATGACCTTGTACATATTCATTACAAGAGGGTCAGTGCATACAAGTTTAAAATCTAAACAGATTTCAGTAAATGATAAGAATTTGGAATTCTTACATTCTTCGATAAGGAGTTGGGAGTGTGAATCATTGAAATTATGTTCAATTGGTTTATTTCACAAAGTAAGGATCATAGAAAAACATAGAGTGCATACTTGGTGTATGGCAAAGCTATTGTTTTGAAAAACATAGTGTACTTGCTTGGAGCATGGGACAACTAGTGTTTTTAATTCAAGTATAAAGTTGATGAAACCGAAACAATGAATAATGAGTAATCAGTATGGTGATAAATAAAAGTGTCTTATTTATATTCATAGGTTTTGATACCATATTAGATTCAATTATTCTTGTGTTTCATTTTGCATGTTTTGACTTCCAGAATAAACTAGGTTATTCTTCCCGAATGACTAAGTTATTCAAACTATCCACAGTCGGTCATATGTTGGAAGTAGATATGAATCAAGACTGTCATGGGTTGGCTTGTAGAGGTCTAAGAGGTTGGACAAAGTGGTGCTACAACACTCATGAGTGCTCATAAGTTTTGAGTATTGGATTCAACCCACGCTCATTTGAATCACTTCATGGATTTTATCACGAGTGATCATGAGACGATAATATCCTATATTCTTCAAACCTAGAGATATGAGTTGTTACTATGAGTTGGTTATACATTGATTGCACGAAAACGCATTGGTAACTCGAAGTTATAAAACGTGCCCTTTTGTATGATTCAACAAGTAGTAGAACAAGCCATATGAGTCGAAGTTTATCCATTCCTTTTACCTTCGGGATAAAAGCGATATCTGTGGGCCCCTCGATGATTTAGCGATGACACATGTGAGTGCTTGGCCAAGCCAGGAGTGATTTGATTTGTTCAATCAGTCAGTAGTCATAAATCGGAAATCGGGAAACAACAAATGGACAGAGAGAATGATTATAATCCATGTCTCAGTCCATATGATATCTAGAATGGAGGAATATATGATCCCTTATCTAATGGACAAGTCATTGACAAGATCAGAGTTCAGTTAACACGTTAGAGTTCCACAGAAGCTTTTAAGAGCTACGATTGCTAGTCGGGTTTTGAAGTCATACTCAATAATAGTTTTAGATTTATCCAAGTGGGAGACTGTTGGATTAATGTCTAAGTCCATAACTATATTTGGTATGTACTTGACCCGACCCGGCATGGTCCATTTGGGTTGCATGGCATCGGGACAATTGGATAGACAAGATGAGGAAAAAAAAGGATACTAGTGATTTATATTAATATAATAAGTTCTAATATATTAATATATAATCATATTATTTAATTAGTATTGATCAAGAATTAATTTATAATTAATTTAGTGATTAAAAGGAACTAATTAAATATGGACTCTTAGATATATATGTGTGATGGGCCAAGTTCATTTAGGTTGGGCTAAGCTTTCATGGATAGTCCATGGAGTGTTGAACCCATGGATCATATGAAATGAAGGGTCATGGGTTTAACCCTAATCTCCACACTATATAAAGATGTCCTTGGTTGGTGAAATTGGCACTAGTGTGTGTACACAAAAAGGGCAAGGCCGATTTCACTAGAGAGAACCAAAGTATCCTTATTCTCAAGGTTATTCCAAGTGTTCATGGTGTTGTGTGAACCATTTGAGGTGTCACACTTGGGGCACTAGGCACTCAAGCTTCATGAAGACAAGTTACATAAAAAAAAGGTATGTATTCTATCTATTTCATTACCCAAGTATATGATATTTGTATGCTAGTATAGGGTAATATCTTGGAAACTTCATATTTGCATGTATAATAGAGAAAACATAGATCCAAGGTATTTAGGGTTGTATGTGCACCATAGGATGTTGTAGTATACTAAAACCCAACACAAAGATCACTCTCCCACACAAGTTCATGAGTGAGAACGAGTTGGAGGAGTTCGAGCCGGAAGCATTGTTGACGTTCGACATCTGAAATAGAAAAGGGCAAAGTTTGATTAAAAATGAATCCCCAATTAAGCACCCAAATGAGAAATTAGGGCTAGGATCCAACAGCATTATTTACAAATTAGAAGAGGGATGACGTAATCAAACATGCAAATAATTTGAAGGTAAGTGAATGACGATTCACTAATTCTCCACCATGAAAAACGAAAAAGAGATTAAGTTTTAGATGTATTGAAAACTCCTTGATTCCTTTGAGATTCATTGAACTTTTCAATGGCATGTTTAAATCTCGATGTGCCCCTCTAGTTTGTGACTGGGATGCCGAGGATCACAAAGCGGGTGTGAATAACCATGCAAATGTACATGGTTCTCTCATTGTTACAGTCACCTATTTGATGTGCCGGTTGGCCACACACACTCCATCGAACTATGACAAACAATGAGTCACCCTTTGCCACCTATGCTTAGAGTCCAATTAGTGTGCCGGTTAACCACACACGCTCCACTAACGTCTTAGCAAGGGTGCAAAGTGTAATTTCATGGAATTGCACCAATTCACTTTTCCTAAGGTAACTAAGATTGGGAATTGTTGTAAAATCATTTAGTTACTTTTATAATTCATTATACTTTTAATGAGGAAAGGTTTGCCCTATCCTACCCGTTCGGCTAACGACCCTCCACCAATCAAGGAAGCGGTAGGTGAGAGTGAACACCCATTAAACGACCATTTTATAGGCCATAACCTTATACCCCCCTTATAGACTGGCTTCGTGAATGAGGCATACTAACGGTAAGACTAGCATTTTAAGTTATACATATATACATATTAATCTTGTAATATTATAATAGTATATGATGTATTTTAAACATTTCAAAATACTAGGGTTTTAATCAAATTTAAAATTTCTAAAATTTAAAACCTTTTAATTTAAAATTTTAAATATTAAAACTTTGGTTTAAACTTTGATTTAATAATTATCTCAAAATTAAACTATTAATTTGAATTATTAAATCTTGAAGGATTATCTTATTAAATTAAACAATTAATTTAACCTAATCCCTTAAATCCCCTAAAATTCGAAAATATGGGATGGGATAATTCAAAATCTTTAATTACCATATTTAAACAATTTAAAAGATAATCACAAGATATGGAATTATCCAAATCCCTAAAATTTAGGGATCTTATCTTGGGGAGGAGGCCAAAATCGAAACCCTAGGGTTGGCAAACCCTAGAATTCAATATCTTGGGGCTAAGGAAAGGGTTTGGGAAACCCTTATCAAATTTCGAAGTTTAGGGTTCAAGAACCCTAATTTCGAAAATCATGCCTCCTAGGGTTTATTGGCCATAAACACTAAAGTGTCAAATTCATACATTTGTATAATGCTAATTGAAAACAAAAACCAAATGCTCTGATACCACTGATGGGTTTTATACAAACAATCCTATGTGTGCATGCAACCCTAGATATGGATCTATGTTTTCACTATTAGTTACACAACATTATGAACACATGAAGAACCCTAGCATGCTCCTAGTAATTTCGAAACTCATAAAGGAGAAAAGGATTACATACCTCTTATTGTTATGTTGTAATAACAACTTGTATCTCGAATCTTCTTGTCTTTGAAAGCAAGTACCACAAGTGTAGTACCTCTAATGGCTCACAAACACCAAGAGCAAATGGAGAGGCAAGAGAGAGAGAGGGGAGAGGTAGAAAATCGGCTCTAGGGACTCTAGGGATCAAGTGGCCGATTTTCCTATGCCAAAGGGTTCTTTTATAGGTGTAGGGATTAGGGTTTCAGTCCTTATCCTTATCTGATTACTTGCCCACCAAGCAGTCCAAAGGATAACCCTAGAAACCTTATCATGGACGAATTGTAAGGCCTTATCCCCTTGATTTCGTCCACCCTATCATATAGGGCATCCTTTTCCCTACTTTGTAACTATCACATAATTACAGTTTAGTCCCCTTAGTTCAGTTAACTTCTTTTGATCACAAAATTAATTCTTAATTAATTCTTGACCAATGTTAACTAAACAAATATGATTTCTCTTTTAATATATTATTCTTATAATATATAATAAACCATAATAACCTCTTTCTCTATTATTTCTCCAATCAAGTTACTTTGGTGAAGGCAACCCAAAAGGACCATGCACAAACGGGTCAAGTAGTTACCAAATATGGTGATGGGCTTAGACACTAATCCAACAGTTTAGGTGTCGTGTGTCTTGAATTTACTTCTGGAAAGACAATTAGGTTATTTGATGTTTTGTTTGTTCCCAAGATTCGCAAGAATCTTGTTAGCTCTAGTTGTTTGAATTCTGATGGTTTTAAACAAGTTATTGAGTCGGATAAGTTTGTTTTGTCTAAGGGTGGAATGTTTGTTGGCTTTGAATATTTAAATAATAGAATGTTTCGTTTGAATATTGTTGACAAATTATTACCTGTTCAGAATTTTGCATTTGTATCTTCTGCTTCTAATGTTGATAAATCTATGCTTTGGCATGTAAGATTAGGTCATGTCAACTTTAGAAGGATGCATGAGATGTCAAAATATGGATTAATTCCAGCCTTTGATATGACATCTGATAAATGTAAAACATGCATGCTTACAAAAGTGACAAAACAGCCCTTTCCTAGTGTCACTAGAAATTCAGCTGTTTTGGAACTTGTACACAGTGACCTGTGTGATTTCCACTCCACTCCTTCTTTGGGAATGAAAAATATGTGGTCACTTTTATTGATGACTGCACTCGGTTCTGCTATGTGTATTTGTTGCATTCTAAGGATGAAGCCTTAGATAAATTCAAAATATACAAAACCGAGGTGGAATTTCAATTGGGCATTCCGGTTAAATGTCTCAGGACTGATAGGGGAGGTGAATATATGGATCCCATATACTTCCAATCAGTGGGTATCATTCATGAGACCACGACACCTTACACGCCCCAACATAATGGTATTGTTGAACGCAAAAATCGAGTTTTAAAGGAAATGGTAAACTCGATGTTGTCTTACTTGTGATTGAGTGAAGGATTCTGGGGAGAGGCCATGTTAACGGCCTGCTATTTATTAAATAGGGTTCCAAATAAAAGGAACAAAACAGTCCCATATGAACTTTGGTTCAAGAAAAAGCCGAATTTGAGTTATTTTCGGGTTTGGGGATGTCGGGCAGTTGTAAAACTCACCGAGCCCAAAAAGAAGAATTTGGGAGAAACGTGGAATTGATTTCATATTCATTGGATATGCTAAACATTCCAAGGCATATAGGTTTTATGTAATAGAACCTAATGATTCAGTTTCGGTTAACACTGTTATCGAATCACGAGATGCAATTTTTGATGAGATGCGGTTTTCATCGATTCAAAGGCCTAAGGATCTGACTTTTGGTGCTCTTAAAGAGAAAAATTTAGAAAGTCAAGATGGTGGTAATGTGTAAGAACCACAAGAGCTTCGTAAAAGCAAAAGAGGCAATATTGCGAAAAATATCGGATCCGACTTCCAACTGTATTTGGTGGAAGGTTCAAGAGATGAAATTAATCTTGAATACTCTTATTGCTATAGTATTGAAAATGATCCTAAGACTTATCAAGAGGCCATAGAGTCTCGTGATAGTGCCTTTTGGAAGGAAGCAATTGATGATGAAATGTCATCAATTCTTGAGAACAACACATGGGTGTTGTCTGATTTGCCTCCAGGTTCTAAACCACTCAGTTGCAAATGGATTTTCAAAAAGAAAATGAATGTTAATGGGACTATTGACAAGTTCAAATCCCGGTTAGTCATCCAAGGTTTTAGACAAAAACCCGGTATTGACTACTTTGATACGTATGCTCCGGTTGCACGTATTGCTACTATTAGATTGTTGATTGCTTTGGAAAGTATCCATAATCTGGTTATTCATCAAATGGATGTGAAAACAGCCTTTTTAAATGATGATCTTGACGAGGAAGTTTACATGAAACAACCTGAAGGTTTTATTATGCCCGGTAAAGAGCATATGGTTTGTAAACTTGTCAAATCTTTGTATGGGCTGAAACAAGCGCCTAAACAATGGCATCAGAAATTTGAAGAAGTTATTTTGTCCTCTGGTTTCAAGACAAACCAATGTGACAAATGTGTTTATAGTAGATTTGATGATGCTACTAAAGCTGGGGTGATCATTTGCTTATATGTAGATGACATGTTGATTTTTGGTACCGACCAAAATCAAGTAGATGAAACAAAGAAATTGTTATCATCTAAGTTTTCTATGAAAGATTTAGGAGAGGCTGATGTAATTCTTGGAATAAGAATTAAAAGGAAGAACAAAGGTTTGGTAATGACTCAAATTCATTATATTGAGAAAATTCTCAAGCGGTTTAATTTTACCGACTGTTCTCTTGTGAGTACTCCTATGGACCCAAGTTTGAAATTAATGCCAAATAATGGTGTTCCTATTTCACAATTGGAATATTCTAAGGCTATTGGTAGCTTGATGTATGCCATGACAAGTACCAGACATGATATTGCATTTGTTGTGGGTAAGTTGAGCAGGTACACTAGTAATCCTAGTGCTCAACATTGGCAAGTAGTGAATAGAGTGTTTAAATATCTCAAGGGAACCATGGATTATGGCTTGAGTTATATGGGAAGTCCTTCGGTTTTAGAAGGTCATTCGGATGCAAGTTGGATAACCAACATGGAGGACCATTCCTCACTTCTGGTTGGGTATTCTTGCTTGGGGGAGGTGTCATTTCTTGGGCTTCCAAGAAGCAATCTTGCATTACAAACTCGACAATGGAATCTGAGTTTGTTGCGTTAGCAGCTGCTGGTAAAGAAGCAGAGTGGCTAAGGAATTTAGTCTATGAGATTCCTTTGTGGTCTAAACCGATAGCACCTATTTCTATCCTTTGTGATAGTGCAACCGCTTTGGCTAAGGCATATAGCCAGGTTTATAATGGGAAGTCTAGACACTTAGGTGTTAGACATAGTATGATTAGAGAACTAATCATGAATGGTGTGATTTCAGTTGAGTTTGTGAAATCGCAACAAAATTTGGCAGATCAATTGACTAAAGGTCTGACAAGAGACTTAGTGCACAAGTCTGTAATCGGGATGGGATTAAAGTCCATTTAATTCTATAATAATGAGACACCCAATTCCCTCCTAATATAATGTTAGGAGTTGAATTCAATGTGGAAAGCGCATACTTATAGATTGGAACACATGAAGTATTCATCCCAGGTATGTGTTCGGTTCTGCATGTTAGCCAGGTTGAAGTTTAACTTCTTAATAATTCATTTGATAAATGTATGTGCAGATACATAGAAAGGAGTTACCTACGTGATTGTGAAGTGTAGTCGCCTTTAAAGAGGTTGTGCCGTTGTGGACTTGACCTTGATACGATCATGAGAAGATTGGGACACACGGCTTTATAATAGTGTCAAGTTGTAATTTGCTAGAAATTCAATAAACTAGTATGTATTTTACTTTCTGGTATTCAAATGGGTTGATGGGTTCAATTCTTAGAACACCCTGATTCTCGAGTATTTGCAAATGTATGATACTAAATGGAAATTCAATCGTTTCGATATTTTCATTATGTACTAGTTTGGTTTGTTTGATAAAGGTTATATTTGTTCAAGGGTTACACTAAAATGGGGGAGGATTGTTGGTGATTTTAGTGTCACCATGTCATTTTAAGTAACTGGAACTAACATGTGAGCTAAGGGGCTTCATAATTTATACTCTATTATATATACAGGGTTGTGCGGAGTGCACGCATGTATAAGATTGAATTTGAAGCCGGTTCGACGACTAGTCGGGGGTCCGGGGGCAGCGCCCCCAGGTCCGGGGTTTCCAAAGGGGCAGCGCCCCTAGCAGGGTCCAAGGGGCAGAGCCCCTAGCTGGGGTCTCGAAACTCATGGAAAATTCAATTTCTTGAGGGTGTTTATGGTAAAACTAACGAAACTCGTTAGTTTTGGTGACCCTAAATCCTCATTAAATCCGGATTAATATTACTTGCTTCAAAAGCAACTAATGACGACCCAACCTAATGAAACCCTAATATCGTTTATTATATAAACGACTCTTCTTTTTAGAAGAGGGTTACGATCTTAAGCTCTCGTTTTTTATCACCCTTTCACAGATTCCTCTAGCATTTTGGCTTACGATTTATGTGCCTAGAATCGTAAGTGCCCACTTGGATTATCCTAGGCTGAATTTCTTGTAACCCAGGCATAGGGTAGAAATATCAGTTCGGAAAGTGATATCACGATCCAAGTCGGTATCCAGATCTCCACAACAAACCCTAATTACCTACAAAAAATTATAATGAAATTACAGTGGGAAAACCTACTGTAAAAATCATAATACATAGTCAAAAGTAAAAAATGATGTCCAACTTAGTTAGATTGATGTGTTGGGTTTTATACCCATGTGACGTGTGAGGTTTGGAGTTCGATTCCTGTAAACACCTCTTTTGCTGCTCCATGTGGTGGAATTTTCCCATGGAAATCCCGTGGGTTTCGAGTTTACCCTGTAAAGGAGCTCAAACTCAGATCTCCAGTATAACAGGTGAAGGGGCTACCACTTATTTGTTTGTCGTTTCAAAAATACATAATCAAAAGTAGCCAAAGGCAAGAAGTTTAGGGCCCCTTTGAACAATAACCATGGCATGCTTTTCCAAAAACATAAGTACTTCAATATCATCCATGTTCGAAGCATCTATCATAATTAACATATTTTTCCTTATATTTCCTGTAACAGTTACTTTTATAGGGTTTCCCCACCCAAAATCAATCTAATATGCAAGATATCCACACATTCTTGTAAAGATATATGTGTCATCAACTTTTCTTAATCGTCCTTCTAAATTATCATTGTCCAAAAGAACACCAAAGACAGTTTCAATATTTTGTAATGCTTTGAATTGCATATTTTTCTTCTTTATCTCACTAATGAATGACTCTAGGTTCATTTCACTTTCCTTTTTTCTGTTAGAATCTCCATGGACATGACAAAATTTCCAATTCCCTTTTTTGGAAGTTGCTCTATCATTTTTCCTCTTAGGTTTGACACCTAGAAAACATCAGCAGATTCGAAAGAGCCTGAATTGTTTTTGGTAGTTGGTACTAGTGCTGCACACTTATCAAGTAGCCAAGTCAAAACTTCAACACGAGTAGGGTTTGTGATCAGTTGACAAGATTCTCCTGTCATGGATTTGACTTTTAGTTTAAGATCGTTTATCTTGAGTTAGGGAACATGAAACTTCTTGTAATTACACAATCGTCCCATCTCTCAATGCCAAACCTCATAGGATTTAGATTTATGTATTAAAAAGGAATAAACTGCAGGTCTTCAATGAAGAACTCATGTTTCAATCATGTCATTTTCGCCCAATTGCTTATAAAATGAGCCAAACTATTGGAGTATACTGGAGTCTTTACGACATGTCACTATTGACACATCAACAAAGTGTTTTATTAGTTAGAAGTATTTATGTTCAGTTAGTTAGGCTCATTATAATTAGGGCTTATATTAGCAGGCTTATGATAGCTCAATGTAATCTATATATAAATACTTGTTGTAATGAATGAAACAGATACGATATAATATTTCTTCACTTTCAATTCTTCATTCGCAAAAGTTAATATGGTATCAAAACAATTTTGCATTTCTTTTGTTAATTTCCGTCAATGATTCTCTTATTCAATTCTCCTATCATGCAATCGATTTTCACTATTCGATTGATTTTTTTTTTTTTTATCATTTGTGTTTCTTTGATTATTTCATGAACAATCACAAAATTATATATCGATTTTGATTGTTCTTCCCTCTCTTCTTCTCTTTCTTTGTTTTTTTAATTCTCTTTTCCGATTATGTCTAGTTGTTCAAAAAATAATTGGGACAACTTTGTGGATCAAAATTCTTCAAATTATCATTATTATATTCATCATTCAGATAGCCCTGTGCTTGTTTTTGTTTTGCAAATTCTTACTGCTGAAAACTATGCTTCATGGAGCAGATCTATGAACATATCCCTATTGAATTCATTGATGGAAGCCTTCCAAAACCTAATAAAGTATTAGTGAAGTCTGACAAACAATTCAACAATAGTGAAATATATACATAAAATGTGGTGTATAAAGAAGTTTTGCATGATTCATAATACATAATTAATCATGTGTTCATGGCTTCATGCACATTTGTAAGGAATCCCAGCTTTTCATTTTTAATTTTTATTGATTTTGATTCTGCTAGCATGACTCTTATTGACAATTGTTTAGATGTAGTAAACTATTTGTGCAAAAAAACTAATCGTCTCTAGAAAGTAGTTTCTGAAAAAAAAATATTTGCACCCGTTGCTTAGCACCGGTAAACGACTAATGTGTGTGTATATACACACACACACACACATTTGAAGTTAGTGGGTTCGAATATTATACACTGAAAAACATGACAAATACAAATCTCATATGAATGGAAAAACGGTGTATATTAGTATGCTACAAAATATCAAACGTTTAAAAGGAAGTAAACGTTGGTGGTTTGCAAAAAAAAAAAGGTTTTGTGTAACTTCGGTGGATTGTAAATAAGAAAGAGAATGTAGAGGCTCTTATAAATTTAGATTGAAATGTTTAAACCCTCCTATGAGAAGTGTTAGAAATAAGGGTTGAAAAGATTGTTTGGATTCTCTGAAAGTCGTGGTTTCACTATCAAATTGAAGTATTTTGATGGTACAAATCGAACACTTAATTGTATAAAATTCAGAGATCTTGAAGATGAGAGAATGTATGTTTAATGCTCTTGAAGAAGTACCAAAAAATGACCAAAAAACGGATTTAAGATCTATGTCTGAAAATTGACACAAGAGAGTTTCGAACTGTTACAAACCACAATAGATTGTCATAAAAACGGGTATTTGGACAACTGTCACAAGCCAGGGGCTGCCACCCTTTGGACCTCGCTACCAGGGCGCTGCCCCCTAACCCCCATTCATTCACCCTAAATGACAGTATACTTAGAATCTTGATCAAACTCAAACAAATGTGCGCTCGCACCACCCTTACTTGTTTAATGTTTATCAAGATTATATTTGGTCAACGAAATAATCCGTTACACTTAAATACACCTTGGTAATACAAATCACCAACAAAAAGTAACTTATATATATATATATATATATATATATATATATATATATATATATATATATATATATATATATATATATATATATATAGAGAGAGAGAGAGAGAGAGGTTCAAGTATTCTAACTAATTATTGTGTGGATGTATGAATGATTGTGAGCCAATCAAAATTAAATAAATAATTAAATAATTAAATATATTAATAATGATAAATTAGTAATATTACGTATACATATTAATTAATATCCAAAATAAACAACTGATATCCTTTATTTAAATGATGGATTCCTTAAATCTGGCTTCCATCAATAAACCTAAACTACGCTCCGATCTTTTTAGGAGGTGCCAGATCAGCCTTCACCAAGCCACCATTTCCGTCCACCTCCCCATCGGATTCAATTCTTTTTTTTAGGTTAATGTCATAAAAACCCTCAAGTTTTCAAGGTTTTGTCGGTTTTGCCCAAAGTTGAATTTTATGTCCGTTTTTACCCTAACATTTTCGAAAAAATGTTCGGTTTTACCCTTTTACCGGTGATAACAGGTTTTCAGGTTACCATTATATTAAATTCGCAAAAAAACCCTTAAGTTTACCATTTTTTTGCGTTTTTACCCTTAAGTTTATAATTTTTTTTTACACTTTTACCCTAAGTATTTTTTCATAATATACGTATTCATGCAGAAAAATCGTATTTATATACGAAAAAATGTTTAATTAAATATTGTATTTTTTTAATGTTATATATATATATATATATATATATATATATATATATATATATATATATATATATATATATATATATATATATTTGTTTGTGTGTGTGTGTTTTTGCAAGGTTATATCATTTAAAAAGATAAATAATATTTTTAGAATTATGAATACATGTTTTATAGATATAGTTTTTAGAAGTATAAATACATATTTTTACATTTTTATATATTAATATGTATCTATACTTCTAAAAATATATTTATACTTAAAAAAAAACATATATCAAAATACATATTTACACTTCTAAAAATATATGTATATACTTATATAAACATGTTTATGATTGAACAAGTTTTTTTTTATTGATATGTATATTTTTAAATACATAAAAATACGTATTTGTAGTTCTAAAAACATATTAATTTATTTTTTTTACATCTTAAATGGTTTATCCAAGAAAAAAGCCTACACACACACACACACACACATATATATATATATATATATATATATATATATATATATATATATATATATATATAACATTAAAAAATGTAAATACAATATTTAATTAAATTTTTTTCGTATATAAATTTGATTTTTCTGCATGAATACGTCTAATATGAAAAAAATACGTAGGGTAAAAGTGTAAAAAAATTATAAATTTAAGGGTCAAAACGTAAAAAAACTGTAAACTTAAGGGTTTTTTGCGAAGTTATTATGATGGTAATTTGTTATCACCGGTAAAAGGGTAAAACCGAACATTTTTTGGAAAATGTTAGGATAAAAACGGACATAAAATTCAACTTTGGGCAAAACCGACGAAACCCTGAAAACTTGAGGGTTTTTATGACATTAGTCCTTTTTTTTTCCTGCATCTGATCCATCTAGTATGGCGCTGATTATACGATTAGATATCAAGATGTTGATATTCATCTCGTTTTTTTGAATCAAACTCTGAAAACGGAAAAAGCTACTGGATTTCTGAACGGTTGAGGTTTATAACATATAGCGAAAATTGATATTCACGATTTCAAGTCTACAATGTTAGTTTAATTTCAGTTTGTTATCTCTAAATGACACATTTTGATTTTGATTTTACTTTTGACGGACAATTGCTTTAATATCTAATTATATTTAATTCCTCGATAGCCTCTTAATTTGTGGTGTTATGTTAATTATTTAATTTGATAATGTTTTGATTCAGTAGGTTAGATTATAAATTGCATTCCAATTGTTTTCAGTTTATATTAATGGGGTTTTGTATTAATCAAATCACAAAATAGTTCATGTGTTAATGGGTATAATTTCATATGTCAAAGCAGTGAACTAATTTGTTTTATGTTTCACTGTTTTTTAATTCACTCTCACATCCTATATACTCACGATTTTTGTCTCATATGGGTATTTGTATTGGCTTTTTTTTCTTTGGGCCTATTTTGTTTGGTAATTTTTATGATTAAGAAATCGATACTTACCATTTGGCTTGTTTTATGATAATGCCAAACAAATGTTTGTTGAAATGTCTAAAAAAGAATCTAACCATGTGGTATGCATTCTGTCATAATTACTAGCAACTCGTGTGGTCTAGAATTGTCCTTACGTATTATGATCATATTTTATTGCCCTAATTATTCTGTCAGAATTACAACCCACATTGCTAATTTTAAATGTTGTATGCATTCTGCCAAAGTTTAAAATGTCATATTCTGTTAGAATTAAATGGTAATTGCACGTTAGATTTGATGATTCTTTTAGAATTTTTTTTCTTATTATTATTTTTTTGTAATAGATGTTTCTCTCGAAATGCCACTTATTCTGACAGAATATGATTTCATGACAGTTATTCTCATAAAATGTTATGATCAAGGGCACAAATGAATGACCTCAAGAATGGCTTGAAGAATGAATCAAAGATTCATCACATTCACAATATAAGAATGTTTTTTTTTTAAGAATTACATTTGTTATTTTTTCAGAATGTTATTGCTCAAGAATGTTTTTTTTGCATCACAATCATACAATGTAATTATTTGATATATTATTATTTCAAGAATCAATTTTGTGTATTCTTTCATAATATACTTCTTCATGTTTTCTTCTTATTTATGTCTTCTTAAAGGATGTCATAAACCGTCATTCTAAAAGAATGTCATTCTGACGGAATAAAATCCGGTATAATAAAAAATTATGTTAAAATTAAATTTGAATTGATTAAAAAATCAGAATTTTTAAATCAGGAGAATTAATTATCCTTAAAATTAAATATGGAATTTTCCTTTTTAAAATTTATTTCAATTGACTAAAATACCCTTATAGTGAAATTAGATTGTATTTTTCAGTTATTTTTAATTCAATATTTACTAATCACTTTCTTAAAATACTTAAAATGATTGGCCTACAATCATTCCTACATCCATACAATAATTAGTTAGAATACAATAACCTAAGCTTATATATATATATATATATATATATATATATATATATATATATATATATATATATATATATATATATATAAAGATCAAATAAGAAGAAAAATTTTGATAGGAAGGTAAGAAATTTTTTATATACATATTTTTTTAACAAACAAACGAAATGAATCATTAGATAATTCACAAGAAAAAATTGTCAAAAAAACAACATCATGATTCAGTTTTAAGTAAATCAAGAAAAAATCTACTTTTATAACAATTTTAGTGAATATAAACAAAATCGGCATAAAAATGAATCATCGAAATATTTTTTTGGGAATTTTTTTTAAGAATTATTTTATTTTTTATTCATCTAGTGATTTATTTGTTAAAAAAGTATGCCGAAAAAAAAAACTTCTTACATTACAATCAAATTTTTTTTCTTAATATATACACACACACACCCACACACACACACTAGCTTATAGAAATCTCACTATTTCTAAAAATAAATTGAATATAATAATATTATTTTTTTTAAAACGTTCAAACCGTTAAACTAATAGTACAAGTCACCACCAATAAAATAATATTAAACTTTTAAAAATCCTTAGAATTCCGCAAACCTTGCCCGCCTTCCCTCATATTCGGGTTCATTGAAAATTTGAAACCCTATAGCTCCCAATACGCTTCCTTTTCTCTATCTGAATCGTCTCATGAAACCCTTCATTACCACCGCACTATGCCTCTCTCTCCCTCTACCATTCACAGTTTCTTACTTTCCTAGCCGTATTTACTTTTCTCTCTATTCCTTTTGGCCACACTGCAACCGCCTACGATAGAGACATCACTCATCAACTCTAACCACATTCTTCTGCAGTTGATGTTACGGGTCAGCCTCACGCCACACAAGGTCTCTGGAAATGATGAATCCCTAACACTGATCTTGGTTTTATGTAATCACCGATCCCTTCTCCAAAAGAACTGGTCTTCATCATCTTCACTGAAATTAGGGTTATTGTTTTTTCTGATTTAGGTTTTTCCTATCTATGTGTACTTGTTTTTCTGATTAGGATTTCCCAGTCTAGGTTTTTGGTTCATCATCATTGCTGCCCTTGATCTCTCTTGGCAGTTACAAGTCAGATACATGGTTTCGATTTTTTTTATTATTATATATGGTGGTTCATTTTGCCATTTTGTTAAGATATGATGAAAATTCTCTCATTATAGTGCATATCTTTGTTATGTGACGAATAATTCATACTTTTGTAATTTTTTTCTATGTTCGTGTAAGGATGGTCATAGTTAAGGGATATGGTGATTGGGAAGGATAATGATCGAGTAATCTGGGAATCTAACTCCTTATTATTTGTTCTATATATCGTGCAGGTTCTCGTAAAACTCCTGAAGTGAAAGAAACTAGGTGTATGATCTCATAATGAAAATAATTCAGATTCTATTCCCTTTTCACCACTGCCACCACATAATTCGTACTTCCCTTCGAGGTCTCTCTTTCTCCTTCTCTACAACCCCTAACCTTTATGGGTTTTATTCTTTGGGTTTTGTAGGCATTTTAATTCATCAATCTATGTATTATTTGTGTAGGTTATAAGTTGTTGTTGGCAACAAAGAAGGTGAGAAAGGCCACAATAGCAGAGTTCTCGATAACTTTACAAGATCTGTATTTTAGAGGGTTTGGAATGCCAGTTCATGCTTGAAAAGCTCAGACGATGCGGTTTGGGTCAATTTTGCTCGTTATGGGCTTACGTGGACGGCCTTAACGCCGTTGTAACGGGGGCGGGGGGGGGGGGACACCGCCCCTACTCGTTGCTTCTCGTCGTGTTACAATTTGTGCTCGTTACCACCGGATGAAACGAAAATTATACCATTTGATTTTAAACTCAAACGGTCAATTTAATAAAAAAACTTTAAAATTAATTATTCTTTTTCTATATAAATACCTATTATCTATACAATTTTTTACACATAACTTCTCTCTTTCTCTCTATATAATCTCATATATCTTCAAAAAAGATTATGGATCCTTTCAACTCGTCCGATGACGATATTTTCTTCAGGATGATGTATCATTATTACACTACCGGCCTGCTACAATCAGACCCATCCCCGCTACTAACAAGACATGCGATGTTAAACAGAAATCGCGAGGAAGGACACGGACATCTATATCACGATTACTTTGCGGATAATTGTGTATACGAGTCGAAGGACTTCAAAAAAAGATTTTGTTTGAGTAGGAATGTGTTCCTACGGATCACCAACGCCTTTAAAAGCCGGTATCGCTTCTTTACTATACTTTTATACAAAATAAATACAAATGTGCTACATGTTTCTTTAATTTTACAACAAATGTATTATTTTTTTAAACTGTAGTTAATTTATGTTTGGGTATGAATTTTTTCAATTGAGATATGATGCTAGAGGCAGACGAGGATTTACAACGTTGCAGAAATGTTTTGCGGCCATTCGTTTGATGGCTATGGGGGAGTCACCCGACACCATGTATGATTATATGATAATGTCCGAAAGAACCACAAGGGAGAGTTTGTATACATTGTCAAGGGGTGTTGTTGAAACATTTGGAGACGTGTATTTGTGGAAACCTTCGTTGCATGATTTGCAAGAATTGTATGCGGCGCATGAAGAACACCATGGGTTTCCCGGAATGATCGGAAGCATTAATTGCACACACTGGAAATGGAAAAATTGTCCGATAGCATGGAAAGGGCAATACGCAAGTGGTCATCACGGATCACCTTCGTTGGTTTTAGAGGCTGTTGCTTCTCAAGATTTATGGATTTGGCATGCATTTTTTGCGGTTGCGGGTTCCAACAACGACGCCAACATTTTTGATTAGTCGCCAATATTCGACGATCTTTTGAATGGAAAGACCCCGGATGCTCCTTTCACGGTGAATGGAAACAAATACAAATATGGGTATTACCTTACAGATGGAAAATATCTTCAATATTCCACATTCGTAAAGGCATTCCGCCACTCGACTGAAGAGCGAGACAATTTTTTTAAGAGAAGACAAGAAGGAGCTCGTAAGGATGTGGAACATGCTTTTGGAGTGCTGAAGGCGAAGTGGCATATTGTTGAACATGTAGCACGAACATTGGATTTAGAAACTCTACGATATATGATGTATGCATGTATCATAATGCATAACATGGTAGTAGACGATAAATGACGAAATATTGCACACTATATCCCAATAAAGCCCATACACGTTCAATTTCAACCGGGAACAACAGAGTATTTGCATCGAGTCGTTGACATTCAGGACACAAATAAACACATACAACTTCGAGAGGACTGGGCAGATTATATCTTCTATGATAACGATAACGATAACGAATAGCGTTTAGTTTTTTTAAAAAATATTTTTTTTAACGAATAACGTTGTATTATTTTTTTTTGAATTTGGATGTTATGTGTAATTTAATTTCTATGTTATTTTTAATTTTTAAAAATTATTTTTATTTTATGTTATTTATAATTTTTAAACATTATGTTTTATTTATTATGTTATATTTAAAATATATTTGTTTAAATTTAAAAAAAATAAAAAAAAATAAAAAAGAAATTACAAAGTAGAAAAAGTTGGTGTTATAACAAGATGTAACATGGTGACCATTTCCCTACTTGATGTTATAACACCATTGGTGATGTGGCATGTGAGGTGACACCAAAATGGTGTTATGAGTAGTTGCACATGCCTTATACTCTCAGGCATGTTACCAATAGGAATGAAATTAAGAAGATTGACAATCCACTTAAATTGGATGCACCACCACCTCCTGCAGAAAAGGTTCTCGCATGAAAGCAATCATGGATGATGTTGTCCGTCCTCACCGGGTAAGCAGACTCAAAAGTTTGATAATACGTTTTTTAATTTTGGTTTTATGTTATTTGAAAGGTTTAATATTTATTTTTCATTTACACTTTATTTTTTCATAAAGTTCAGTTTCACTTTTTTTTTCTACAGATGGACCTTCTGAAATTCATACCAAATTCTTTTTATTGCATTTTCTTGCTTTCGTATATTGATCATCTTTTTTAATTGGTTTATCATGTAGTTGTCATTTTGATATTTTTTGAATGAGTAATGATCCTTTCCTTTAATTTTTGCATTGTGTAGCTTCATATCCAGGCACAAGAATTTCCAAATGCCACAAAACTTTTCATACTAAATATATTTTTGTAAAGTACATTTTGATTTGTTTTTGAATTTTTCACAATTGACTTTATCATTGAAAATGTTGGAGGAAATTATCATCTTCCTTGTAAGGTGATAATTCCTTAAGAATTTGGGGTGACGTGTTTTTATAATTCTTATTATGGACTTCAAAATCAAAGTAATTGCTGAAGTGGCAACCAACCCATGAGAAAAAGCTGCCATATGATATACCTGGTCCACCTTTGTAGCATTGAAGAAGCTAGAAGGTGTCCAGGTGTCCAAAGACTTTGTGACGTCTTAAAGTTAATATTTATTGGGTAATAATATGATTTCATAGTATTTTTTAAACGTTTTTAAAGAAAAAAAACCATTTATTGTTTCAACTTGCAGGTTGATCTCGACATTAGGGAGGTTGAGGAAGACAAACATGAAATGGGGAGTGTTCTTGAGGAACACGGACATGAAATGTCTCCTTCATTCCTAATGCATATAAATCATTCTACATGATTCAAATGCAGTCTGCCCCCTCATACACATGCACTTCGCTAGAAAAAAGGCAGAAAGCTGAAAGTTTAAATAAAATAACATTATGACATTGTACTTTCAAAGTACAATGGTTTATTACGATGGTAATAAAGTTCTTTGCTATATGCTTATGATAAAATTTATTGTAAATCATTTTTTTCGTAATTAAGTGATAACATATGCTTGTGGGTATTAAATTTGTAATGGTAATTGTGCAGGTGGGATTTAATCAAGTCGGGTGGGTATGTTTATGGATATGGATTGTCTTGTGAGAAATGTGCCCAATGGGACAGTTCTAATGTGGATACTACCACTACAAACCTGAATCTTCTATCAATACATTCCACTAGTCATTACAAGTAAGAAAAAATACTACATGATGATGTACATAACAGTTTGTTACATTAAAAAGAAAGGGTGGAATGGTAGCTTTTTACTAGAAGCTACAAAAGTTTATGTTTTTTAATGTTGGTAAATTGTTTAAGCTTTTTCGTGATCATAGCTGGCATGTGAAAAGGATGCTTTGGTTTAATAATAATTTCATTCGAATTATCAAAAATTATAAAGGGCGCTTCTGTCCTTTTCCGGTAATTTGCAGGTGTGTCAATAAAAATAAAAATAAAATAGGGTAGCCTGGTCTTTAATGAGATCAAAAGAATATGTGTAGGTTGTTTGCAGGAGATGGCATGATGATGGGGTTAAAATTTGGTCCTTATACCATTAAATTGAAGATGTATAATGATAGGAGTGAACATCATGATCAGAGTATTGAGATTATTAACAAAAACATTGTTCTTCTGTGCAGCTGCAAAGATTGGAATGGAAACAAAGGGTATTTTTGGAATATTGTGTAAAGATTATATGATGCAATGGAAAAGAAAAGGGGATTAGATGTATTTCCAAGATGTAATGCATTGGAGTTGTGTCATGTGTTGTATTGGTTTAATTGAGAATTGGAAGTTAAGGAAAAAAGGAATAGAAAGAAAGGGAAAGTGATTTTGGCTTCTTTTTTAAGGATGATAAAACTCATCTGAACTTTAAATGTGTATGTTTTCTATCAATAAGATATGTCTTTTAAAAAACAAGTATTTACTTGTATATCATACAAGAAACAAGGGTTGTCTGAAAGTGAATTTTGTTAACTATTTTAATGTAATTATAGATTATTTTATTTGATGATCTGTGATTTTCATTTTAACATTTTTCCAGTTAACTTAAGTCAACGAAAAAAAATGATATCAACAAAAGCTACACCTGAATAATAATAATAATAATAATAATAATAATAATAATAATAATAATAATAATGATTAATTAAAAAATAAAAAATATATATCCTTTATAAAACCTTACGTAAGTTTACATCCCTTTCATAAGGAACTATTAACAATTTATTTTTCAATTTTAATAAGCAATAACAAAAAGTTATTTCTACATATTTTCTGTAATAAATAAATGACAATGATAAATTCAATGTATTTTTGTTTTAAACAGAAAAACATGTTTTTATTTTTAACAACAAACCAACAAAATATTTTTATTTTTAACAAAAATTAGCAATATATTGTACTAATATTTTGAAACGAAACATAAACATTGTTATGATCGTAACCCAAAACAACGATGTCGATTTATATTGTACTAATCATTTGTAATTCAGTTTTCAAGAGTCAAGACATTTTAAAATATATATAACTTGAATATTAGTAAAGTAAAAGAAACTAACACAAATTATTTATTTTATTTTATTTTTTAGAAACACTAAAAAAATAAATATACACCTCCTGTAGTCCAATAAAACCGATTATTATGAACTTTATTTTATGGAGTGTTTGATCTGTTTCAATCTATCAGTGCGAATAAAAGCATTTAAATATTAACATTTTTAAAATAGACGACCGGTAAAGAATTTAGGTTGTTGTACGTTAAGAATGAATCAAGTGCCTAATATGTTCTCATTATGCATATTATATGCATGAATTTGAAAGTAATTCATGTTTATAATTGAAATATAGACTAAAGATGAATGATAGGAAATGGAAATTAACATTTTGATGAGAGTCTAGAAGTAGATTTGGACATTGTGTTGGTTGATCTAGATTTGGACGTGAGAGATGCTACTAAGACCAATTCGACGAGCTAAGATGTAATATTTTAATTGGAACCAAACAATTCTTTTACTCTTTTAAATCTCACATATAAGATTCTTTAAGATCAAAAACTTTAAACATAAAGAATAGAACTAATCGCCGAAACAAACGAATTGTCGAATGAAACTATTCATCGCCGCCGATTTGCGTGGATAGACGGTCAGTGTGTGTGTGTGTGTGCGTGTGTGTGTGTGTGTGTATATATATATATATATATATATATATATATATATATATATATATATATATATATATATATATATATAATGGACGGGTTGTAGACTTTTACAATGGACGCACCTGAATTCTAACAAAATTCACTTCCTTTCTTTTAGTTTAATTTTTTTTAAGTCATGTTTTTTATCGAAAAAAAAACCGACTATACCATTGTTCGAGATTTTTCGTCCTCTTTCCATAGAGATCAATATTTATATATAAAAAATGGAAATTTTTTTCTTTTCAAAAACTCCACTTCATTTTCTTTGTTTGTTGTCACACCCCGCTAAAGCGGAAACACGAGGCGTGGCAGTATAAAGGGTTTCATAGCAAAAGTTAAAAGACAACACCAACCATAGTATTAAAAATCATTACAAATTTACAATGGGTTTGAACAACTTTTAAAAGAAATTACAATGAAAATTGAAATACAACACATGCGAATGCTCCTAAAAGTGATGTGTCCCTAAGTGCCACTTACTCGATGATTCCTGAAAAAGCATGTAAAACGAGCGTCAACTATAAAAATAGTTGGTGAGTACTCAGAAGTTTATAACATAATATAGTTTGAAATTCATGATAATCTGAATATTGATAACAGTTTCCATAAACAAATGTTCATTTCTAAAATAAGTAAATAAGTTTTCATGAATAGAAGTTTGTTGCTAAAGCGAGTAATAAAGTTTCCATAAATAGAAATATATTGCAAAAATGAGTAATAAGTTTGCATAAACAAAGTTCGTTGTCATCATGAGAGATAAAGTATGCTGCCCAAATGAGATGCAACGTTCATATTCTCATGGGAAATAAAGTTTGTTACTAAAATGAGTAAACAAGTTCCATTGCTATAATGAGCAATCAAGTTTGTTGCTACAAGGAGCAAATAAGTTTGTTACTATAAGGAGCAACCAAGTTCGTTGCTAAAACAAGTAAATACGTATTTAGTAACAAAAGTTCGTTGTTATAATGAGATACAAAATTTATTGCTATAATGAGAAACAAAGTTCATTGCTATAATTAATAAACGAGTTTGTATGTGTATGAGCAAACAATGAGTTCCCAACCAAGCCTATGACTGATGCCCTATCAAGATCTATGCTTATCGTTCCATAGATTATACGGTATCATGCACTTAAGCAATTGGGCGAGTGAGGAGTTGTCAATTCCTAATAGCGCTATCCATAATGACCATTGGCTCAAAGAGTTAATGGTTGGAGAAAAGTGTAAGGGAAGGGACTTAAGACGATAAGGCCTCATGTTTCGTGTTGCATAGACATACTGTTGGATATAGTGTCTAAGTCCATAACTTTATTTGGTATGTACTTGACCCGACCCGTCATGGTCCATTTGGGTTGCATGGCATTGCAATACTTGGATAGACTAGATGAGAGAATAAGGCACTTATGATTATTAATATATTATAAGTTCTAATATATTAATAATAGTATTATTTAATTAGTATTGATCAAGTATTAATCTAGTATTAATTTGGTGATCAAAGTGAGACTAATTAAATATATAGGGTTGATTATGACAATCATCAATTCTTTTATGGTGGATTAATGATCCATGGTTTATGGGTTTGGTTATAACCATATGGAGCTCCATGGATAGTCCATGGGAGTTACAAACCCATGGGTCATGAGAAATCAAGAGTCATGACAATTAAGGGCATTCATGTGTAAACCCTAATTGTGACAACACTATAAAAGGAACCCTATGGCTAGCAAAATCGTGACCTAGTGTTTCTAGTGAGGGCATAACCGATTTTCAAGTGTAAGAAGTATTCTCTCAAGTTATTCCAAGTCTTGTGGTGTTGTGTGAAGCATTTGAGGCACAACATTTGGGGTGTTAGGCTCACAAAGTCTTGAAGGAATCCAAGCAACAACAAGGTATGTATTTCTACTAGTTTTATGTTCTATGTAATCCCCATGCCATGCTAGTTAGGAAATAACCTTGAAAAGAAATTTGCATGTATATAGAGAAAACATAGATTCAAGGTTATTAGGGTTGCATGTACACTTAGGAAGTGTTAGAATGCTCAAAACCCACAAGTGGTATCAAAGCCTAGGATTGTTTTCTGTATACTTGATGCAAAACTGCTTAAAAATCAAAAATTCTGCACTCTGACGACTGGACTCGCCGAGTCCATGGGGAGGACTCGCCGAGTCCATGAACAAATTCATCCTACTCGACGAGTAGAATAATGCACTCGACGAGTAGGAGCGTGCTGGGCAGTTTTTTCGAGTTTTGTTGCTGGAAATGGATTAAGATCATTATCCCAATCTGTTTTGGACTTGTAAAATCTGTTTTTCAAAATGATAATGATTATGTTAACCCATTTTACATGACTTTTATCAATTTTCAAGTATTGTATATGTTTATATGATTTTCTTGAAATTGCTTGAGATGAATTTGTGTTCATATGAGTTTAGAAGATCATAGGAATTATGTGTAACCTCCATGTGTGTTTAATTCATGATCTTAATGGCTATGATGGTGTCCATAACTTGTCCTTAAGTTATGGATAACCAAAAGTCACTTCTTTTAATTATGATTAAAGAACTAAAGAGGTTTCATAAAATGAAGAGTCTTCATTTTTATGAACCATTAAAACTCATAAGTTACAAATTGAAGAGACTTGGAATAGTTTCAAATCTTGCCCTCAAGTTTTGGAATTTGAAAAGTCTTACACTTTAATACTTTAATTCCAAATTAAACCTTAGATTTTTAAAAAGTTTAAAAATCAACACTTATACTATTATTATAATTTTATTATATAGATATGTATAAGAATATGTCATTCTTACCGTTAGTAGGCCTCATTCACGAAGCCGGTCTATAAGGGGGTATAAGGTTGTTGCCTATAAAATGGTGACTTAATGGGTGTCCACTCTCACCCACCGCTTCCTTGATCGGTGGAGGGTCGTTAGCCGAACGGGTAGGATACAACTTTAAATACTCGTTAAAAGTATAATGAATTATAAAGTAACTATACATTATAAATTCCCAATCTTAGTTACTTTAGGAAAATGTGAAATTGGTGCTAGCCCATAAAATTACACTTTGTACCTTACCAAGTCGTTAGTGGAGCGTGTGTGGTTAACCGGCACACTAACATGGACTAGTAAGAGTGGCAAAGGGTAACTTGACTTTATTATAGATCGGTGGAGCGTGTGTGGTTAACCGACACATCGATTAGGTAATATTGTTGAGGGTACCAAGTCAATTTGTATGGTTATTCACACCTTGTTTGTGATCCTCGGCATCCCAGTCACAAACTTGAGAGGGCACAATCGAGATTCAAACATGCCATTGAAAAGTTCAATGTATCTCAAAAGATCTAGGAGTTTCAAAACCAATAAAACCTAATAATAAAATATTTCGTTCTTATGGTGGAAATTGGTAAATCATCATTTACCTACCTTCAAATATTTTATAGTATGGATTACGGCATCCCTCTTCCAACTATAAATAGTTTGTTGGATCCTAGCCTTAATATTTCATTTGGGTGAATTATTAAGGATTCCTAATCTAATGAAACTTGTCTTTCTTTCCTTTCAGATGTCTTCCAACAATGTTTCTGGCTCAAACCCAACAGGCTCCTTTTCCCTTATGAACTTGTGTGGTAAGGTCATCTTTGATGGATCCAATTTCAATGAGTGGATCAGAAACATCAGAATGATTACCCGCTATGAGGACAAAGAATATGTCCTCGATAGGGAGCTTAAGGTTGTGAATGAAGCCACTGCTACTCCTGAAGAGTTTGCGGAGTTTGTTGCACATGAAAAGGATGCTACTAAAGTAGCATGCATCATGATGGCCACCATGACTCCTGAACTTCAAAAATCCTATGAAGATTTCTACCCCTATGAGATGCACCTGGATCTGATGGAAAGGTACCATCAGAGCGCGCGTCAGGAGAGGTATGAAATCATCTCCTCCATGATAACCGCAAGGATGAAGGATGGTGAACCCATCACCGGTCACTTGCAGAAGATGCAAAGGTTCGTTGACCGGTTGCTGAAGCTAAATGTTGACTTTCCTGAGGAAATGGCGATTGACATCATTCTCCATTCCTTACCTCCAAGTTATGACCAGTTTCGTATGACTTATCATATGAACAAGGAGGAAGTCACACTTAGCAAACTTCAAGGACTCTTAAGGACAGCTGAAAATGGCCTTAAGGGTAAAGCGGTTGCTACTTCTACTCCTTCAACAGCCCCTGTTCTGGCTATTGGGCAGGGAAAGGGTAAGAAGAGGAAAAACCCTTTGAAGGGTACCAAGGGTAAGACTCTTGATGGTTCCTCTTCAAGTGGAACAAAGAAAGGTCCCATTACTCCTTCTTCAAACCCAAAGGAAGCACAATGCTTCTATTGCCAGGATAAGGGACACTTGAAGCGAAGCTGCCCTAAATATCTGCAAGATGTAAAGGATGGGAAGGTTAAACCCACCCATGCAGGTATTTACACAATATTGTCTAATAACTCATCTAATGCTAATTCTTGGGTGCTTGATACAGGTTGTGGTATTCACATTTGTACTGATTTGCAGGCACTAAGAAGAAGTGAGCAAGTGGAGCACGGGAAGATAAACTTAGTCATGGGCAACAGGAAAAGCATCACCTGTTACCAAGATAGGAGTTTATTCTTTATTTCTTAATAATGGGTTAATGTTAGATTTGAATAAGTGTTGTTACTCGCCCGAAATGGCGAGAAATATTATTTCTTTTCATGGCTTGTACAAACAAGGTTTTTCATTTTCATTTGATAATAAAAATGGTGCTATTAATGTTTATTACAATGATGTATTTTACTTTAAAGCATTACCTTGTGATGGTGTATATGAAGCCGTGAATGTTGTAGACAATCTAGGAAATAATGTGTTGTATATTGATTCTTCAGATAGCTTGGATAAAGCATCCTTGTGGCATTGTCATCTTGGACATGTTAACAAGAAGCGCATAGGCCAACTCCAAAAGGCTGGAGTCTTGGAATCATTTGACCTCAAGTCAGATGATAGTTGCGAGTCTTGTTTACTTGGAAAAATGACAAAGTCACCCTTCACAGGTACTTGTGATAGGGGTGAAGGTTTATTGGACCTTGTACACACGGATGTGTGTGGGCCCTTCAGAGTTGCTACAAGGGATGCTAATCGCTATTATGTGACTTTTACTGATGATTACAGTAGATATGGATGTATTTACTTAATCAAGCATAAGTCAGAAACCTTTGAAAAGTTCAAAGAGTTTAAGAAGGAAGTGGAGAATCAATTGGGCAGGAACTTCAAGATGCTCCGATCCGATCGGGGAGGAGAGTATCTTAGCATTGAGTTCCTTGACTATCTTAAGGAATGTGGGATTGTCTCACAATTGACACCTCCCAGAACACCACAGTTGAATGGTGTAGCTGAGAGGCGCAATCGAACCTTGCTGGATATGGTTCGTTCCATGATGAGTCGAGCTTCATTACCAATCTCTTTCTGGGGGTATGCCTTAGAGACTGCCGCCCATATCCTTAATCTAGTGCCTACTAAAAAGGTTGCCAAAACACCTCACGAGATGTGGACTGGGAAAGTTCCCAATTTGGACCACATCAAGATTTGGGGTTGTGAAGCTTTCGTGAGGCGTGAGACTCATGATAAGCTTGAACCTCGAAGTGAGAGGTGTATTTTCATCGGCTACCCACAGAGATCCTTTGGTTACCTCTTCTACAGACCCAGTGATAATATGGTCTTTGTAGCAAGAAGAGGAGTCTTTCGTGAGAGAGAATTCATAAGCCAAGGGGACAGTGGGAGGCAAATTGACCTTGAAGAGCTTCAAGAGTCAAGTGGTGAAGGAACCTCAAATGCTATCGACCAACCTGAGGAGGAAACTCCTGTTGATCCGATAGATGAGTCTGTACCTCCAAGACGTTCCACTAGGGTGAGGAACACACCTGATTTTTATTATGGTTATCACATCACCACTGAAGGTGATACATTTATTAGTGATAGTACACTAATAGATTTGGATGAACCTAATAATTACAGGGAAGCCATGGCAGGCCCTGAGTCTGCTAAATGGAAGGAGGCTATGGACAGCGAGATTCAGTCCATGTATGACAATCAAGTTTGGAACTTGGTTGACAATGTACCAGGTCGTAAGACAGTTGGGTGCAAATGGATCTTCAAGAAGAAGACCGACATGGATGGGAAGGTACATACTTACAAAGCGCGACTGGTTGCGAAGGGCTTTACTCAAACTCCGGGAGTTGACTATGATGAGACCTTCTCACCGGTAGCTAAGATTAAGTCTATTAGAGTATTGTTAGCCATAGCTGCATTTCATGATTATGAAATATGGCAAATGGATGTCAAAACCGCTTTCCTTAATGGAAAGTTGGCTGAGGATGTTTACATGGCTCAACCAGAGGGTTTTGTCGATACAAGATACCCTAATAGAGTGTGTAAGCTTGATAAATCCATTTATGGATTGAAACAAGCATCTCGCAGATGGAATCTTTGCTTTGATGAGAAAGTCAAAGAGTTTGGCTTTTCTAGGAGTGAGGATGAGTCTTGTGTGTATGTCAGGGCTAGTGGGAGCATAGTTAGCTTCTTGGTGTTGTATGTGGATGACATACTTCTCATAGGAAACAACGTCCCAACCTTGCAGGAGGTTAAGTCCTGGCTTGGGAAGTGTTTCGCTATGAAGGACCTTGGGGAAGCTGCCTATATCCTAGGGATAAGGATATTGAGAGATAGGAGTAAGAGACTAATTGGACTTAGTCAAAGTACTTACTTGGATAAGGTGCTGAAGAGGTTCAGCATGCAAGAATCCAAGAAAGGGGAATTACCCGTCCAGAGTAATGCCAAGCTGAGTAAGACTCAGAGTCCGAGTACAGAGGCTGAGATAGCTGAGATGAGTCATATACCATATGCTTCCGCTGTGGGCTCGATCATGTATGCTATGACTTGTACTCGCCCTGATGTGGCCTTTGCTTTGAGCATGGTCAGTAGATATCAAGGGAACCCTGGCAAGGCACACTGGACAGCGGTAAAGAACATTCTCAAGTATCTGCGGAGGACTAAGGATTGGTTCCTTACCCTCGGAGGCAGTGATGACTTGAGAGTGGAAGGATATAGCGATGCTAGCTTCCAGACTGATAGGGATAATTTCCGCTCTCAGTCAGGCTGGGTCTTTATCCTAAATGAAGGGACAATTACTTGGAAAAGTTCCAAGCAGGAGACAGTAGCTGATTCTACTTGTGAATCAGAGTACATAGCAGCAAGTGAAGCAGCTAAGGAGGCGATATGGCTAAAGAACTTCATCGGAGACCTTGGAGTTGTACCAGCTATAAAGGAGCCAATGGAAATTTTCTGTGACAGCGAAAGTGCGGTTGCTTTGGCTAAGGAACCGAGAGATCACGGGAGATCTAGGCACATTGACAGAAAATACCATTTCATCAGACATCGAATAGAAGAAGGACTCCTCGTGGCTAAGAGGGTATCATCAGATGAGAACCCGTCAGATCCCCTCACGAAGGGACTGAGCAGGGTTAAGCATTTACAGCATGCGAGGCGCATTGTGCTGAAGGATGATATTAGTTTCAATAATTAGATTCCTGAAACTTGTAAAATGTAATTGACATTTGATGATAAATAAAAGTTGTTATTTATTTATGAGTAAGGTGTTACTATCTTGTGTTAATTGTTTACTATGTTTCAATTTTGCATGTTTTTACTTCCAGAATAATTATGTTATTATTCAAACCATCCACAGTCAGTCAAACTTTGGAAGTAAGTATTGATTTAAGACTGTCATGAATTTGGCTTGTATGATTTGTCTAAAAGTGCTTTAGACAATGCAATGGTTGCTACAACATTCATGAGTACTCATAAGGGCTGAGTATTGGATCCAACCCACGCTCACTTGCATCACTTCATGGAATTTATCTCGAGTGATCGTGAGACGGTAATATCATATAAATCTTCAAACCTAGAGATATGAGTTGTTGACTATGAGTTGGTTATTCATTGATTGCACGAAAATGCATTGGTAACTCGATGTCATAAAACGTGCCTTTGTGAATAATTCAACAAGTAGTTGGTACAAGCATATCAGTCGAAGTTTATCTGTTCCTTCTAGAAATAGAAGCGATATCTGGGCCCCTCGATGATTTGGTTTTGACCTATGTACCGGGCCCGGTCAGAACCTAATTGATGTGTTCAATTTAGTTCTATGTCGAAACAAATCAGAGATCGAGAAACAAATGCTGGACAATAAGTAAGACCATGTTCCATGTGTTTGTCCGGCTGATATCATGAGAACAGAGGATTATATGATCACTTATCTTAAATGGCGTATCATCATCATCTCAGTTCCGAGAGACTTTGAAAGAGCTACGATTGCTAGTCGGATTTTGAAGTCATATTTGCAAATATAGTTATTAGACTTATCCAAGTGGGAGACTGTTGGATATAGTGTCTAAGTCCATAACTTTATTTGGTATGTACTTGACCCGACCCGGCATGGTCCATTTGGGTTGCATGGCATTGCAATACTTGGATAGACTAGATGAGAGAATAAGGCACTTATGATTATTAATATATTATAAGTTCTAATATATTAATAATAGTATTATTTAATTAGTATTGATCAAGTATTAATCTAGTATTAATTTGGTGATCAAAGTGAGACTAATTAAATATATAGGGTTGATTATGACAATCATCAATTCTTTTATGGTGGATTAATGATCCATGGTTTATGGGTTTGGTTATAACCATATGGAGCTCCATGGATAGTCCATGGGAGTTACAAACCCATGGGTCATGAGAAATCAAAAGTCATGACAATTAAGGGCATTCATGTGTAAACCCTAATTGTGACAACACTATAAAAGGAACCCTATGGCTAGCAAAATCGTGACCTAGTGTTTCTAGTGAGGGCATAACCGATTTTCAAGTGTAAGAAGTATTCTCTCAAGTTATTCCAAGTCTTGTGGTGTTGTGTGAAGCATTTGAGGCACAACATTTGGGGTGCTAGGCTCACAAAGTCTTGAAGGAATCCAAGCAACAACAAGGTATGTATTTCTACTAGTTTTATGTTCTATGTAATCCCCATGCCATGCTAGTTAGGAAATAACCTTGAAAAGAAATTTGCATGTATATAGAGAAAACATAGATTCAAGGTTATTAGGGTTGCATGTACACTTAGGAAGTGTTAGAATGCTCAAAACCCACAAGTATTTTTTTGAGTCTTCCACATAAGGTAGAAGCTGTGAAAATTATTAGATACCCTTTTTATTTTCTCTAAAGTGGTTTTATGATTTATTGGAGCTAAACAAAAAGAAAATTCAAAAACATACTAAACAGTAACAAAAATCGATAAAACCTCATGAGAGATGTTTATTAACTTAAAGGGTCGTCCACAAAATTTTCCAGAATTTATTTACAAGTGTAAGTATTTTATATGCTTTAACACTCTATTTTCTTATTATTTTCATGTAAAAATAAAGAAAATATATATTGAGCTGAAAATTTCCAGAATGCATCTTCATAGAATTTATTATCAATGAAAAATTGTTTTCTTATTTTTGATGTCGAAAAACATGCCTAAAGGCTCAATAAATTATAGAGAAAACATGATACTTGTGATTTTGGTAAAGATTATTGATGTTACTTTGAGAATTTTTGCAACATGTTCCAAAGACTTTTGAATCAAGATCTTTTTGTTCCTCTTAATACATTATGTTAAGTGCTCAAATTAATTTTCCTAGATTTTTAGTGAGGAATAAGACCTTTGAACATGCAATACAAAACTAGTATTCACAAAAGGGTGCTGATTGAGCAACAATTTTGTAAAAATTGCTAAAAATCGAAATTTTGGAATTTTCCAGTGAGGTTAGATGGGTTTGAAAGCTAACTCAAAATAATATATTTCAGAAAAAGAATCTCGAATTTTGGTTAAGAAATGAGTGAGATATGACAGTTTAAAGTCAGGTAAAGAAATCTGGCAGATTGCATGCATGATGATTGGTTAGAAAAGTGAGTTTTCATCTTTTGTTTGAGTAAATCTTTTGAAATATTTTATGAATTCATGATAAACTCATATTCTAGTCATGTTTCAAGAGATCAAAAGATTAAAACTTATCAAAATGTATACATGCTTTTATGAACAAAATTTTGTTTCTCAAAAACTCTTAACTTGAGTTTGATGTTTTAATCCTTAAAATCGATTTTTACACTAAGATCATGAACATGCAACCTTTTTTTTATCATACATGCATGGTGTTAAAACACATCCATGATGTTCTAAAAACCATTTTAACAAAAATAAAACAAATTTGAAGAAGATGAAGAAGTAGAAGAAGGAGCAAGTGTAAGAAAACTTGAGATTTTGAAGGAATAATGAAGTAGAAATCGAGTTTACCTTCAAAAACACCACAAGATGATGAAGATTTAGAGTTCAAGGTGTGTTCTTGGACTCATTTTCTGGAATAAAATTCGTGGTTGAAGGAGAGAGGCAGAGAGAATTGAGAGAAAATGAAATGGAGGTGTTGGAAAAATGAGAGAGAATGAGGGATATGGAGTGTAAAGTTTGTGTAAATGTTTTCGAGAAGGAAAATATTGAAGGATGAGAGAGGGTGGCTGACTTTTGAGGGTATAATTCCCTCCCTCTCTTTTAAGTTTGTAAAAATTTCAATTATTTTATATAAGTTTCAAACTTTTTATAAAATATACACCCTAACCAAGATTTTCTTCATGAAACCTTGATTTTTGACTTATAAATTATGGGTAATTGTTAATGACTTAAAATTTTTTGTTCCTTGATTATATTTTCCTGAATATAGTCATTTTCAATTGATATTATGAGGTTCATAACAAATTTTATGGAGTCTTAGGTGTTAAAGTTTATAAATTTGAGATTTTAGGGCTTTTAGGGTTTTTGAGAGTTTGTAAATCTTTGGATATCAAAATAAATAGAATCTTTGAGACTTCAAATTATCTTATGTTATTATAACTCTTATTCAAGTTAGAAATAATGTTTGTAATTTATTTTTACCGGTTTATTGGTATTCTATGTAGTGATTCCGAGATTCAAGCGAAATTGAGGAATCAAGTATACTAGTCCTAGTCTTCAACTTTGACTTAAGTTTCTATGAGACTTTGACCTAATTTCTACTTATAGGTCAAGTGAATGATGTGTGTATATGATTCATGAAAAGGCGTTCGAGTCAAAGAGTGAACCGAATATGGGTAGTCTCTACAGTTAAGTAGTTATAGAATTCACATAACAATGTGAAATCTATGTACACTATCCATTGGTTCTAATTGTTTCCAAGTTTCTAGTAGGTTATAACTTAGCTTCTAGTTACTAAGTCTAGTATGTGTCATGTCTACACGTGCAACAAAGTTTATCAAATCCAGAACTAACTCGAATTTTGACGGTTGTCACAGTCTCCCCCGATTGAAAGAATTTCGTCCCAGAACTAAATTCGTGACGTATTCTATTAGAACTCAACCGAATACAATAGTATAGTTGGAGAGGTGGTGACTTGAAAACCTCTTTGATTATTTTGGGTTAATTCCTCAAGGGAAGAGCCCAATCTCTAAATATTATTAAAAGAGAACCTTTAATTCACCAATAGAGCAATCAGGGCCTTTGATTATTTCAATCTTTTGTTTTTCACCATTAGATCAAATTGCTGACATCATCTTCCCCAAATAGAATTCAAACACAATTACATTTAATTATAAAATATTTAAATTCAGCAATTATGTTATCAATTAAAGCATATCATTCTATTTATGTACCAGATATGAGTTTCTCTAATTAATATTGTTCATAATTTAACTTCCTTATTTATAGTTTTTGGCTTCAAAATTCAAATCCGTTTAGCTTTTTTTGAAAAAACTCATTAAATAATCATATCAATAATTCGGTTATTAACCTATAAAATCTAATCTAATCCCATTAAATCAGCAAAATATTTGAGAGTCAAAATTAAAATCAATATTATTCATAATTTATCTCACAGTATATCCCATATAAAATGAACCAGTTTGAGATATTGGTTTGACTTTTAAAACTCATTAAATAAGCAAGTCAATTAATTTGAAATTTTGAATCCATATAACTGATATCTTAATTTTTTTTCCAAATGAATAGCCGAAATCTCCAAGATAATATCTTAGGATCCCAATTTTTTTGGAAGATAATGATTTTTTTATTCAAAAACACACTATATATACAATTACATTGAAGTGGTTATTCTTAGGATTTTGGATTGAATCCTACGATTTACAGTGTTCTTCTTCAGCGATCTTCTTCTCCAATTCTTATTCCAGGTTCTTTATTTACTTTGTTCTCCTTATTCTTCTCTAATTTCTTGCATTTACTCTGTTCTTATTACATGTTATTACTGTATTCCTGTTGAGAGGCCATGAAAAGAATTAATCAATCTACTTTAAGCATATTAGTTTCATTTATTTACAAAAACAAAATTATATCCTTTATATCGATTTTTTTAATGTGTTGACCTACGTTTGTTTGTGAGTCTGTGTATAATCAACGTTATATCCTCTATTTGAAACATTCCTGAAACTTGTATAATCAAATGTAATCATGAATCAAATACAACGGTATATATATCAATGAATGGAGTTGGTATATTTCTACACACCACATAAAAAAATACTCCTCTATATTGAATACTATTTGCATGGTGAATGAGGGTAGAACAACACCTATGTATACGTTCTCTTTACCTGAAATACCCCTACCTCTGCCACTACTGCCCCCCTTCTACTGTTTGATATGTTTTCTGATGAGCATCAGAAAAACTATTTATACTTACTTTATTGTTAGGTTTGCATTATGAGGTTTTTTAAAAGTATATAACATCATTCATATTTTGATGATAAGAATTTTATTTTATTTTTATAATTTGATTTTGATTACATACAAAATACTTTCTACATTATATGTTTTAGACTAAATTACATTCGGCGTCCTTGAGTTATGTCAAAAGTTATAAATTCCATCCCTAAAACTATATTTTCACTCTGACCCTATGATTTTGAATTGTTCCTATTTTGCCTATTTTACTCGGTCCATATTACTTGGTTGAGTCACATGTGTTTAACAATGATTAGTTTTTTCACAAACAGAAACATGGCTCAAAGCAACATTACATTCATAGACCAACTTGATGTGTCAAAAAGTCAATTTACCATGAGAGTAAGAATAATACGTCTCATGAAACATCGTGCTTATGGATCTTCAACAAAGACTTAAAAAATTGATATGATTCTCATTGATGAACGGGTAATAACAATTTTTTTATTTATGATTTTCTTACAAGTTCATTCTAACCACATATAACAATATATAAACTGGTTTTTTGTGGATTTAGGGAAGGAAGGTCGAGCCAGAGGTTACTAATAGAAGGGTTGAAAGATTTAAAAATTTGCTTCATGAGAATGATTGTTACTACATCTAAAATCCACGGCTTGGTCTTAATCAAAACAAAAATAGTTTTGTTGATAATGAAAACAAAATCAATATTTATATCACAACCAAAGTAACACCATTCAATGAGTGGACTAGATCACTTTATGGATTCTCTTTTGAAAACTTCAACGCCATTTTGGATGGTGCCTTTTTTGAGAACACACATGTTGCTTACTTTATATGTTACAATCTAACGATGTATACAACGATATTATGTTATTTAGCATCACTCACCATACCGAAACTTTTATACTACTCTTCCACTTCTTATCTTATATACTAGATGTTATTGGAGATGTTGTGAGATGCTTTCCAATGGAACCCTTGTGAACAAGAAAAATAAATTATTAAAGACAGTCAATTTGAGCTTGGAAGATCTAGAGTATGTTTACTTTTCAAACTTTTGTGTCAAATTTTACTTTATAATGTCATTTTATATTGTGTATTTTTTTTATAGAAGCAAACAAATAAATGTAACACTCTGGGATGGGTATGCACAACAGTTTGCTAACTATTTGGAAAATAACAAACAAACTCCTATGGTAGTTGTTATTCAATGTGGAAAAGTATCTTATTATAGAGTTTTGTTCATTACTCTGATTCACAACTTACACCTTAAAAAAATTTCAAAATATTATTCTTCCTTTTACTATAAATGAAGATACATTTATACTAACTTCATTATGCATCGTTTCATAACGGTTCTCCGTCACAAATTGCTTCACCACGACTAGGATCTTCATCAATGATCCTATTTTAAAGCAACAAAAATAACATATTCTTTATTGTTAAGATTTCTTGCCACAGCCAGTACAGAAAGCACATATGCTAATTGTAGCAATGCGTTTTCCTCCATCCTCTACTCTACAAATGACGATTTCCTTCATAAGTTTGATTTTCATGCTATTGTTGATCTCCAACAAGTAGATAAGGTTTATATACTTAACTTTCATTTATGAAATATACATTATGTTAACTAGTTTTTGGATTATTTTTACCCTCATATTTTATTTTACTTTTTTTATTATATAATTTAAACTTATATCAATATTTATCATAAAAAATATTGATTGTTGTCGGTACGATTAAGCATATGTGTACTCTATAGTTCCTTCATGTCACAACAATAGGGCAGAAAGAGGTGTTAGTGACCATTAAAGATGAAAATGTAAGATATAATTTAAAAATATTATATAAAGTGTAAATTGTAGATTTGTGATATTTATTTCTATGAAAAATATGTTGTTTGATTGCTAGGTTACACATCTGGTTTTTTTTTTTTTTTTTTTTTTTTTTTTTTTTTTTTATAATTTGATTTTGACAAGTTTGATCTAAATTTGATAATTGAAGCATGTATGAAAGATATGTGCTAACGATTTTGAATTTGTAGTGCCCTCCATAAACTAACCGTAGCCTCACAGACCGCTCCCTCATATCTCAGTAGGTCTTAGCATTTCCCCAAATTCAGCTACAAGAAGTCGTGGATGCACTTTTTAAATCAATCCACTAAACTGAATTTCATTTGTTAGTTGGATGTGGTGACCAAAATGCAAGATTTGTGAAAGTTCATTATTATTTATTAGTGTTAACCTTTGGCAAATTATGAAACTAATATTATATTTTTGAAAACTCATTAAATAAGCAAGTCAATTAATTTGAAATTTTGAATCAATATAACTGATATCTTAATTTTTTTCCAAATGAATAGCCGAAAATCTCCAAGATAATATCTTAGGGTCCCAATTTTTTTGGAAGATAATGATTTTTTTATTCAAAAACACACTATATATACGATTACATTGAAGTGGTTATTCTTAGGATTTTGGATTGAATCCTACGATTTACAGTGTTCTTCTTCAGCGATCTTCTTCTCCAATTCTTATTCCAGGTTCTTTATTTACTTTGTTCTCGTTATTCTTCTCCAATTTCTTGCATTTACTCTGTTCTTATTACATGTTATTACTGTATTCCTGTTGAGAGGCCACGAAAAGAATTAATCAATCTACTTTAAGCATATTAGTTTCATTTATTTACAAAAACAAAATTATATCCTTTATATTGATTTTTTTAATGTGTTGACCTATGTTTGTTTGTGAGTCTGTGTATAATCAACGTTATATCCTCTATTTGAAACATTCCTGAAACTTGTATAATCAAATGTAATCATGAATCAAATACAACGGTATATATATCAATGAATGGAGTTGGTATATTTCTATACACCACATAAAAAAAATACTCCTCTACATTGAATACTATTTGCATGGTGAATGAGGGTAGAACAACACCTATGTATACGTTCTCTTTACCTGAAATACCCCTACCTCTGCCACTACTGCCCCCCTTCTACTGTTTGATATGTTTTCTGATGAGCATCAGAAAAAACTATTTATACTTACTTTATTGTTAGGTTTGCATTATGAGGTTTTTTAAAAGTATATAACATCATTCATATTTTGATGATAAGAATTTTATTTTATTTTTATAATTTGATTTTGATTACATACAAAAGACTTTCTACATTATATGTTTTAGACTAAATTACATTCGGCGTCCTTGAGTTATGTCAAAAGTTATAAATTCCATCCCTAAAACTATATTTTCACTCTGACCCTATGATTTTGAATTGTTCCTGTTTTGCCTATTTTACCCGGTCCATATTACTTGGTTGAGTCACATGTGTTTAACAATGATTAGTTTTTTCACAAACAGAAACATGGCTCAAAGCAACATTACATTCATAGACCAACTTGATGCGTCAAAAAGTCAATTTACCATGAGAGTAAGAATAATACGTCTCATGAAACATCGTGCTTATGGATCTTCAACAAAGATTTAAAAAATTGATATGATTCTCATTGATGAACGGGTAATAACAATTTTTTTATTTATGATTTTCTTACAAGTTCATTCTAACCACAAATAACAATATATAAACTGGTTTTTTGTGGATTTAGGGAAGGAAGGTTGAGCCAGAGGTTACTAATAGAAGGGTTGAAAGATTTAAAAATTTGCTTCATGAGAATGCTTGTTACTACATCTAAAATCCACGGCTTGGTCTTAATCAAAACAAAAATAGTTTTGTTGATAATGAAAACAAAATCAATATTTATATCACAACCAAAGTAACACCATTCAATGAGTGGACTAGATCACTTTATGGATTCTCTTTTGAAAACTTCAACGCCATTTTGGATGGTGCCTTTTTTGAGAACACACATGTTGCTTACTTTATATGTTACAATCTAACGATGTATACAACAATATTATGTTATTTAGCATCACTCACCATACCGAAACTTTTATACTACTCTTCCACTTTTTATCTTAGATAATAGATGTTATTGGAGATGTTGTGAGATGCTTCCCAATGGAACCCTTGTGTACAAGAAAAATAAATTATTAAAGACAGTCAATTTGAGCTTGGAAGATCTAGAGTATGTTTACTTTTCAAACTTTTGTGTCAAATTTTACTTTATAATGTCATTTTATATTGTGTATTTTTTTTTATAGAAGCAAACAAATAAATGTAACACTCTGGGATGGGTATGCACAACAGTTTGCTAACTATTTGGAAAATAACAAACAAACTCCTACGGTAGTTGTTATTGAATGTGGAAAAGTATCTTATTATAGAGGTTTGTTCATTACTCTGATTCACAACTTACACCTTAAACAAATTTCAAAATATTATTCTTCCTTTTACTATAAATGAAGATACATTTATACTAACTTCATTATGCATCGTTTCATAACGGTTCTCCGTCACAAATTGCTTCACCACGACTAGGATCTTCATCAATGATCCTATTTTAAAGCAACAAAAATAACATATTCTTTATTGTTAAGATTTCTTGCCAAAGCCAGTACAGAAAGCACATATGCTAATTGTAGCAATGCTTTTTCCTCCATCCTCTACTCTACAAATGACGATTTCCTTCATAAGTTTGATTTTCATGCTATTGTTGATCTCCAACAAGTAGATGAGGTTTATATACTTAACTTTCATTTATGAAATATACATTATGTTAAATAGTTTTTGGATTATTTTTACCCTCATATTTTATTTTACTTTTTTTATTATATAATTTAAACTTATATCAATATTTATCATAAAAAATATTGATTGTTGTCGGTACGATTAAGCATATGTGTACTCTATAGTTCCTTCATGTCACAACAATAGGGCAGAAAGAGGTGTTAGTGACCATTAAAGATGAAAATGTAAGATATAATTTAAAAATATTATATAAAGTGTAAATTGTAGATTTGTGATATTTATTTCTATGAAAAATATGTTGTTTGATTTCTAGGTTACACATCTAGTTTTTTTTTTTTTTTTATAATTTGATTTTGACAAGTTTGATCTAAATTTGATAATTGAAGCATGTATGAAAGATATGTGCTAACGATTTTGAATTTGTAATGCCCTCCATAAACCAACCGTAGCCTCACAGACCGTTCCCTCATATCTCAGTAGGTCTTAGCATTTCCCCAAATTCAGCTACAAGAAGTCGTGGATGCACTTTTTAAATCAATCCACTAAACTGAATTTCATTTGTTAGTTGGATGTGGTGACCAAAATGCAAGATTTGTGAAAGTTCATTATTATTTATTAGTGTTAACCTTTGGCAAATTATGAAACTAATATTATATTTTTGTTCATAACATGTTTTTTTTGTAATAATTTCTTTGATCGAAAGATATGTATATGTGATTGGGCGTAGCGTGAAAAATCATATTTTAATTCTTATAAGGAAAAAAATACTTTAGAAATTGACCAAATTAGATGTATGAATTTGATGTTTATGGTTATGACCATGCACTTTAATTGTAATGTTTATCGATTTTTTTTGCAGAATTTAAGGTTGCTGGTACATATAACAACTTATTGTTGCTTTTGGTTTTACAGAGCCAATATGAAAAGAGCCATATGAGCCTCCATGATGGTTGGTACACCGAACAGAGTCAATTCATAAAGTTACTACACAACATGTTTTAATCAAGGAGTCACATCATGTCGTGATAAAACAAAGGTCATGTGGATCATTTATGTTAAAAATTACTGTATTAAAAAACCAAATTGCTCTAATATAAATATTTAATATTTTTATTTAACAAATTTGATTCAAAGCTCTAAAAATAAATCTAACTAACATTTTTTATTAAAATTCCACCTAAGACAATGTCACCTATTAATGTGATATGTATTTAATTTATGTTCCCCGTGTTTAACGCGGGTTATAATCTAGTTCTTTAGCTATAATCAAATTAGTGTTTCCTTAATTTGAGTTCTACAGTCTAGATTGTGGGAAATTAGGATCATGGAAATCATGATCCAACCATGGCGACCTAGTAGAAAAAGATCGTCTAGTTAGATATTATCTGACTTAAAAGTGATGGGTTTTATACATAGCAAACAATCCTATGTGTGCATGCAACCCTAATTTGAGGATCTATGTTTTTACTATTAGACATACAAGCATTGAACAAAAAATCTTGAAACCCTAGGAGGCACATGTAATTTTCGAAATTAACATATAATTAGGGTTAGGATACATACCTTGATTGTTATATTGTAATAACAATCAAATCCTTGAAGATCTTGAACTTTGGTAGCAAGCGACACAAGTGTCGTGCCTCTAATGGCTCACAAACAAACCTAGCAACCAAGGATTACTATGGAGAGAGAAGGGAAGTGGAAAATTTGGCTCTAAGCCTCTCTTGGAGTGCCCTATTTCGAAATCCAACCCTATAGGGGTTTATATAGGTGATAAGGAAGGTTTAGGATAAGGCAGGTGTATCTTAGATAACCCTAATCTCTTAACTTCCTCCCTAAGGCTTCCAAGGCACCCTTAGAGCCCAAGGAAACCCTAGGACACTCTAGATTTCGTTCCCCAGCTCTAAGGGAGGTTCTAGAATGCTCAATGCACAACTTTTGAACATTGTCACCTTTAGTCCCTGCAGTTTCAATTAATTCCTTTAATCCCAAAATTAATTCCAAATTAATTTCTGATTAAATATTAATTAAACAATATGATTTCTAATTAATATATTATATCCATAATACATTAATAAATCATTTATATTGATTATTAATTTATTAACCAAGCAATAAATTAATAAATCATTCTTCTCTCTCTAACAATTATCCTATTCAATTGCCAGGTTTGAAGGCAACCCAAAAGGACATTGCTACTATCAATTCAAGTACATAACAATTATAGTTATGGGCTTAGACACTTAATCCAACAGTCTCCCACTTGGATAAGTCTAATAACTATAATTGCAAGTATAACTTCAAAAATTGACAAGCAAATTTTAGCTACCAAAAGCCTTTGTCGAACTCTGACCTAGTCAATGACGTGTCCTTAGATAAGGGATCATATATTCCTCCATTCTCAAGATATCGTATGAACTGAGACATGAATTTCAATCATTCTCTCTGTTCATGTGTTGTTTCCCGATTTCCGATTTATGACGACTGACTAATTGAACAGATCAAATCAGTCCAGGCTTGACCAAGCGCTTTAGGTGTCATCACTAAATCATCGAGGGGCCCACAAATATCGCTTTTATCCCCTTAGGGTAAAAGGAACGGATAAACATCGACTCATATGCTTGCTCTATTTACTCATCAAATCACACACAACAATACGTTTTATAACACCAAGTTACTGGTGCGTTTATGTATTATCAATGTGCAACCGATTTGCAAACTGTAACTCATATCTCTTTGTTTCAAGAATATAAGATATTATCGTCTCACAATCACTCGTGATAAAATCCATGAAGTGATTCAAGTGAGCGTGGGTTTAATCCAATACTCTAATCTTATTAAAGCACTCATGAACTCTGCAACAAACTTTTGCTATGTCTAAACACTTTAGACAATCTACAGACGGACTCATGACAGTCTTGCTTGATACCTACTCCCAATGTATGAGCGACTGTGGATGTTTGAATAACCTAGTTATTCTGGAAGTCAAAACATGCAAAGTGAAACACAATAATAATACTTAATCCTATATGACCCCAAAACTTTTGAGTATAAATAAAACACATTTTATTTAGTCACCATATTGATTACTCATTATTCATTGTATACTGTTTCAGATAATCAACTTGACACTTGAATTATAACAACAGTTGTCCCATGCACCAAGCATGCACACTATGTTTACCTATGATCCTTTCTTTGTGAAATATATCAATTGGAAAACATTTCCAATGAAACTCATTTCACAATCCCCAAAACTCATTGTTAGTGTAAGAATATAAAATTCTTGCCACTATTAGAATATGTTAGATTCTAACATTTTATGCAACGATCCTTTCGTAATGTCACTGCACAAGAGTCACCAAGACTCGGCCAATGAAATTACAAAGTTCTGTATCGGAGATTGTTTCAAGACAATTCCATAGACGTGAAGTCTCACATTCAAAGTACATTCCTTTGAACATCCTTCTTGCATAAAAGTTCCTAATCTCGACATAGATTCTTAATATCCAACTCCCATTTATGGAAACATTCCATATTTGCCATGTGACAACTCATTCAAAATAGAATTTTATCTATTCATAATAATGTCAACATGGTCCTTCCTTTACTATACTTCCAACTGCTCACAAGCAACAAATCCTTAGCGAACTTCAGATCGTCCTTTGACAATTGTTCAATTATTTAGTCAAATCTGGTTCTAGTCCCATTTTCCCTCTTAATGCCTTAGGCATTTGGAAAATTTTAGAATGGTCAAATATTATAGCATGTGTAATCGATCCTATACCCGAAGCGTATGGGACACGATGCATAATGTCTCACATGAAGACATGATACTTTACCAATCTTTTGCTATAATATTTTTGTTTGCCATGTTCTCATAATTCGAACTATGAAAAAGGGATGCCATAATCATAATCGAATTTTTGAGAATGCACTATGTATCCTTGACTAAATTTGACTAAAATCTCACAATCTAAGCTTTTAGATTTGAAATGAAGTATAATATTCTCTCCCTTAATTATAGCAAAAACAATTTCTCAATCTCTGCAACTTGCAAAATCGAAATTCTTGTTTTTCTATAATTAATATTGCTAACTTGCAATACTTAACATAATAATCATGCTGCCACTAACATGATGATTATTTTCTTAGCAGCATAATACTTATGCTCCCACTAGCTTTGACATGTATTCAGAAAACATATGGACTTCTAGAAAACAATACTTATTGAATTCCAAAAATCCATATTTCTAATACTAGATGCTTCGATAAGACTTTATCTAAGCTTGTCAAAGTCATACACCTTTCCTTAGATAGCTCATATGTGCGTCTGAACAATTCTTGAACTTACAGCAATAAGTCTTGAATGTTCAGACTAATTGCCAAATCTCACAATTCAAACTATGAAAAGGGATGTCGTAATCATAATCGAATTTGAGAATGCAATTTTCACAAACGCTATCTCCTTAAAATCTCTCTTAGTGAAAGCGTTTCCTCACGATCATTTTCATGAACGGAGAGAAACCTTATGACACTTAGATTTTATGGTGTATGTGCTCCTATCCATGTGAATTTGTCATAACAACAATCATAATACAATGTTTGTGACAAATCCAACTCATATGGATTGAACTTGTTCAATATTGATTTCTTGCCTCATGGCAGCGCGAGTGCCCACCATGTCTTCCAAATTATTTAGCATCTCACCTACAGACCAATGAACTTTCATTGATTAAGGTGCTTTGCTTTTATGTAGTCAAATGAGAACTCATAGAACTCACATACATAGTTGACTTAATGGGAATGGCACATAAACAAAATTATGTCAACACGATAGGTTGCAAACCTCAAGTCGTGTGCTAGTGATTATCGATCAAGTTTATTCTTGATTTGTTCTTGAAGCTTTTCAAGATCATTTAGACTCCCACTAACCTCTTGACATATAAGATTCTCTTGTCAAGAACCATTCCTTGACAAAACAAATATTCAAGGGTTAGTGCGAATTTCTATCAAGACTAATACTTCACTTAATCGGTTCTAGTTGGTATTTGTCTTATCCAAGACATCACAACTTACCAATTTCAAATGTGCAGGAGTAAGAAACTTTTCTAATCCACATTTGATAAGTGTTACAAACCTACCTAAGACTATGTCACTCAAGTCACTATCTTGGAGTATGACTCTAAGACTTGATATTGGAACGAAGTATGATTGCCTTTTTGATTTAACCATTTCAATAATTTCACGATTGCTCTTCTTAGATATACTAGTGTACTAAGATTTACTTAGAGGATCAATTGTGATATGATTATTAAGACGATCATAAAACACGATACAAAAGTACTCTCCCATCTTTTCAGATTAGAGAAACCTTTTATTTTTCTGCCTCATTGATTCTTCTTATTCATTCTGCCATACATTGAAACTTTTCAATGATTCAGAATTATACTTAATCTTGTAAGCATAACCATATTTACTAACTTTTAGTAAATCATAACGAACAACTTTATGTTCTTTGTGGTGGACTTGATTAACGTACAACCAGTGTACCTGTTTTCCTAGTCGTTCATTTGACTCTTTGTCAAGGAATTAGTCTTAATTTCTCAAATACAAAGGTTCTCGTTCATCATACAACACAAGTTGTATGATTCCAAGTTTCTGTCCAATTGAAACTTGGGCGATGAGAATATTTCCTTATTTGGAAAATTCTCGACACTACTACAAATAACATAATGAAGAATCACATCCATTTCAACATTGCTAATAATACATAAACATTAATTTTTCATACACGCCATTGCAAGGATAAATAAATAAAACCAAAATAAAAATTTATTTTATTGCGGAAAAATTTGTCCTTACAATGCGATTACAAATGAAAACTATGTCAATATTCCTTAGCAATCTATCCTAACTCTAGAATAGCAGCTCAAAAATCCGATCTTCGAATCCATGCAATCGAAATCCATTTCTTCATGATCAGATTCAGCTCACTTCTTCTTTTAAGCTTCCTCTCTTTTCTTCGATCCTACAAAACATCAAAATGTAATCTTATCACATCATGTATTAAGAATCAAAAAATAGGAACTTATAGAGTTAGTTAATGGATTTTACCTGAAGTAGAGCCATACGTCTTGACTCTCCCATCTCTTAGATCTCTCAGGTAGTCAGGGCAGCTTCGTCTCCAATGCCCCTTCTCTTGGCAATAAAAGTAAATAGTCTTTTTCGGAACAGCACATGGAACAATCTCAGACCTTGCCTCTCTCTTATGGTCAAACTTTTTGACCGTGGCAGGCCTCTCGTTTCCATTGCCTATGTCCGTGGAGGTTTGGAAGGCAGATCCACCAATCAACTTTGCTTCTCCAGTGCGCCAAATCATTGCTGATTCAGCAGCAACAAGCAAATAGGTGAGATCGATGAGGGTCACGTCGTGGTCCATCATATAGTACTTTCTAACGAACTCACTATACGAGTCAGGAAGCGACTGAAGAACCCAGTCAATAGCCAGCTTCTCACAGACAACGACTTCCATTATTCTTAACCTGTCAATGTGTGACTTCATCTCTAAGACGTGTGCACACACCGACTTTCCCTTTTCGTGTTTACTTGCCAAAAGGGCTGGAGTGAGCTTGAAATTTTTCAAGCCTTTGAGCTTTGTGGACAGGGAGAACAATAGGAGGAGGTGGAGGAAGTGAAGCATGATTTCTATTTCCATGATCCAATCGTAGAATATCATCTTCAAGTGGAAAACTTTTTCCAAAGGATTCAGGAAAACCATAGTTGTCAGAACTAGACATCTACAAAACGGGAGAAAATTCAAGTTAGTTGATTGAGTCCTTAATAAAACACCCAAATGAGATATTAAGGCTAGGACCCAACACAATGTTTTACAACATGGAAGAGGGATGCCGTAATCCAGTTGCAGAACATTTGAAGGTAGGTAAATGACGATTTACTAATTTCCACCATGAAAAACGAAAAAGATTTTAAGTTTTAAATGAATTGAAACTCCTAGACCTTTTGAGATTCATTGAACTTTTCAATGGCATGTTTAATCTCGATTATGCCCTTCATTTGTGACTGGGATGCCGAGGATCACAAATAAGGTGTGAATAACCATGCGAATGTACTTGGTGCCCTCATGCTACCATCACCTAATCAATGTGTCGGTTAGCCACACACGCTCCATTGATCTATAACAAACATCGAGTCACCCTTCGCTACCAATGCCAATCCCAACTTAGTGTGCCGGTTAACCACACACGCTCCACTAATTGTCTCGGAAAGGGTACAAAGTGTAATTCCATGGAATAGCATCATTTTCACATTTTACCTAAAGTAACTAAGATTTGGGAATTTGTAAAAGTGTTTAGTTACTTCGTATTATACTTATAATGGAAGGTTGTGTCCTATCCTACCCGTTCGGCTAACGACCCTCCACTAGTCAAGAGTGCGGTGGGTAAGAGTGGATACCCAATGGCGGTCATTTTACAGGCCGCTTCCTTAAACACCCCTTATAGACCAGCTTCGTGAATGAGGCCTACTAACGGTAAGACTGACTCTTTACTTATACATATATAATATTAGACTTTTAATTTTATATAGTATAAGGATGTATTTTACACTTTTAAAATACTAGGTGGTTTTATTAATTTTCTCTTTTAATTAACTTAATAAAACCATAAGAGTGTAATTTGAACTATTTTGATTTAATAATTATTCAAAAATTAAACAATTAATTAAATTATTAAATCAAATAAGGATTACCAATTTAAATTAAATATATTAACTTAATTTAATCCTATATCCATGGATTTCGAAATTTAGGCAGGGATATCTTTAATTATCCAATTAAACAATTAACAAGATAATTACCAAAAATAACAACCTACTAACTAATTCCTTCGATTTCGAAATCTTCTGCTTGGATTGGAAGGCAAGGATTTCAAACTTGCCTAAAAATCAAAAATCCTAGGGTTAGTAAACCCTAGATTTCGACTCCAAGGTGGCCAAAGGAAAGGGTTTGAAAACCCTTAGGGATTTTCGAAAAACAGGGTTCTTAAACCCTAATTGCCGAAAATTTAAAGGACTTAGGGTTTAATAGCTATAAACCCTAATTTTGTCTAGTTCAATCAATTGTACCAAATCCAATTGAAAACAAAAACCTGGCTCTGATACCACTGTTGGGTTTTATACATAGCAAACAATCGTATGTGTGCATGCAACCCTAATTTGAGGATCTATGTTTTCACTATTAGACATACAAGCATTGAACACAAAAACTAGAAACCCTTTGAGGCACATGTAATTTTTGAAATTAACATATAATTAGGGTTAGGATACATACCTTGATTATTATATTGTAATAACAATCAAATCCTTGAAGATCTTGAACTTTGGTAGCAAGCGCCACAAGTGTCGCGCCTCTAATGGCTCACAAACAAACCTAGCAACCAAGGATTACTATGGAGAGAGAAGGGAAGTGGAAAATTCGGCTCTAAGCCTCTCTTGGAGTGCCCTATTTCGAAATCCAACCCTATAGGGGTTTATATAGGTGATAAGGAAGGTTTAGGATAAGGCAGGTGTATCTTAGATAACCCTAATCCCTTAACTTCCTCCCTAAGGCTTCCAAGGCACCCTTAGAGCCCATGGAAACCCTAGGACACTCTAGATTTTGTTCCCCACCTCTAAGGGAGGTTCTAGAATGCTCAATGCACAACTTTTGAACATTGTCACCTTTAGTCCCTGCAGTTTCAACTAATTCCTTTAATCCCAAAATTAATTCCAAATTAATTTCTGATTAAATATTAATTAAACAATATGATTTATAATTAATATATTATATCCATAATACATTAATAAATCATTTATCTTGATTATTAATTTATTAACCAAGCAATAAATTAATAAATCATTCTTCTCTCTCTAACAATTATCCTATTCAATTGCCAGGTTTGAAGGTAACCCAAAAGGACGTTGCTACTATCAATTCAAGTACATAACAATTATAGTTATGGGCTTAGACACCTAATCCAACAAAAAGAGCGCTATAATTTTTGCTGAAGCACCAACTGCATTCAACATTAAGTCTGCATTGATCCTTAAGTCGCGTTCTAAATCAACACTACGTGTATATTTTCCGCCTAATAACGAAGAGATTAGGAACAATTTATTCGCTTCCGGGTTGGCTACTAAATCTAGAAAAGATATATTCTGAAATAAGAAGGGGTAGCACGAATGAAAGAGAAGCGATTGAGGGTAAGTTCCTAAAGATACGTACTAAGGGTAGGCAACGGAGTTTTGGTACATCTCAAATGTAAAGACTATTTAAGTGTCGTCTACAAAATAAATTACGAAATGATTGAGGATCTCCGAGGCTATAATTATTAATACGGTTACTCTTACAATAATATAACTATATTCGAAGAGTATATATAATTAGAGAGTCATTGTTTCTAATGAAGGCGGTGAAATTTTATGATATTTTAAATTACATTGTGTAGATAGCATTTTAAGTGTTTAGAAGTGATAAAAATCTCACTGTTATCAAAATGTGTGTTTAGAAATGATAATTAATCTCACTATTATCAAAATGTGTAATAATTCCAAGATAATGAAGATACATGTGTGGCGATCCAACGAAGCAATAAAATAATATAAAGATTAATTAAGGTTAAAGGTTTAAGTCGTCATTAAAGGAATTTGTATAGAAATATTTGTATTAAATTTTTGAGAAATTGTCCAATTGTCTAATTCAGGACAAATTCAAGTTTACGAGGAGTCAGAATACTTATGAAAACAAGTTTGAGAGTTTAGGAACTCACTGAAAATTGCAAAGTAAAATACTATTTTAAGTAAGGTGTAAAAATGTCAATCTTTGAAAATAGTGCATTCATAGTTTAGTGTTTCTACAAAAACGATCATTTAGAGAATAGATAATCATAAAATTCAAAACTTTTGATGTATTTAAAGAAAAGAAGAAACATAAGGAAACATATCCTTCACATACATTTTCCGGATATAGAAAAATTATAAGCATAAGGGTATTCATCTTGTGTATTAATTATAAGGAAAAATACAATGAAACTTGCATTTTAAATCAAGTTTCCGAATTTAGAACGAAAGAGCAAATATAAATAAGGATCACTTGTTTATAGTAGATTTCAAAATAAAAACAAGATGCATATGATAAAAGGCGTAATTGAATATATCCAAGTTGACTAAATCAAAGGTATGCCTCATGACTATACACGTATTAATCGCTCAAAACGAAAGGGTAGACTTCTAGTCTTTATGTATACGAATATGATACCAGGAGAAGCAAAATGGACAGAAACAAAGTTAGACAATGTATTATGTTAATATTACGGCGTGCGAGATCTAAAATCAGAAGGAGAACGAGAAATAAAGTTCGGGGGAAAGAAAAAGGAAGGTAGCGGCGGCAATGATTGTTATTGTTAAAATTATAAGAACAATACATATAAGTAGATTTAAAACCAGGTTGAGATATATTTCAAACTTCAATATTTGATGTATATTGATGATTAAATAGAAATGCAGAAGTTTTAAAGTGTTTTCTAAGGTTTGCTAGAAATTCACGAGTTATCTATTAAGTTAAACTCCATTTGTCAAAAAGAAGAAACACTAAAACTTGTAATTGAAATCTGACAGTTTTGACCTTTTTGACTGGGGTCCAACAATGGTTAAAACGGACAAGGTAAAGACTAAACATATTTAGATGAATAATTGTGCATTGTCAAAAGTACATCGCTGGAAGTTTAAAAGTGAACACTAAGTTTTGCAATGCTGTAAGTTTTATAAACACAAATTATAAAACTAATTTGAAATAAAATAAACAAATGATGTGTGTTGGAAATTTAGGAATTAGAGATATCTTAGAAACATGTGTGAAGTAGAAAGTCGTGAAAATATCATGTTGGGATTCAAGAAAACACATTTAAGTAAAATACAATGCCTAAATGAGAAAGTAGTCAAAAGACTTAAAACAAAAGTGGTTTGAAGATCCGATAAAACTTTTTCACATAATATGAACTTCAATGTTATATGTTTAAGTTTTATAGCATAGAGTTTAAACACTTTTATAAAAGAAAATGTTTCCAAGTTTTTCGAAAACGTGTCAAAATGGTAAGCAAGGATTAAAATGGTTTATATGCCCTTAAAAGCACATCTATCCATTAAAATGGATTTGAAATGAAATTAAAATAGCAAGGTTAAAACAAATATTGGTTAAATTGAGTTTTGAAGAAAAGTGTTAAGTTAAAGCAAGTTGTCAAAAGATTTTTAGTGAGAATATGGCTTACATTGTTAGGAAAGATCTAATAAGTTGTATGAAGTGGTTATAAAATATTTTATCGATGATAAGTAAAACCGATGAAGCGAAATAACTTTTCGATGGAAGATTAAGAAGTAAGGAATAAGTATGTTAGTGTAGCTGATCGTACCTAAATACTAAGGCGAGTACAAAGCGAGTATAAGGCGAGTGCCGATGTCTTTTCCTCAAAATAAAGGACAAGAAAATTGTTTGAAAAACATTTTATGATGTCAATGCAGTTTCGTGCCCTTTTATAGAGGTCAAAGGGATATCCTATGTTAAGTTTTAACCTCAAGGTGGAAACAACCTAGAGCTAAATCGTAGCGTAGTAATAAGGTCTCACGTATGGGTTAAACCTCCGTGTCTCCTCGTGAGTCGAATCCGGAATGCCCGCCAATGGTATCCAAGTGATTACTTAGAAACAACTCATCTACCTCCTTACGCGATGCTCCAATTTTCATCCGTGTCGGTATCGGAACGCTTTCCTAGTTGTAACTCTAGTACGAAGACGATGAAGAGGTATTGAGGAATAATTGGTATAGGTTTCGACTTAAGATTATTACTAGTGTATATCTAGCTACTAACCTTACATCTAAAGTCAATAGCTACCGAGGAATACCCATTCTCAGTACTAAGTGCATTGCTCCTAGAGTGGCTAGTGATATAACCTAAGTGGTTAACCTAGCACTTGATAAGGGATAAGAGTATTTCTAAATAAATGCATTGTTATAAAAGTGCACTTAGTTTCTAAGTGTATCTAGATGAATGCCTATAATATGCAATGCCCGTACGCACACCGAAAAAAATTTGTTTTTCAAAAGTTTAAGTTGAAAATTGTTTTGAACATAATTATACTATAACCGTTTCCAGCCTCGCATTAATTTTCCTTAATTAAGCATAGTTGGCCAGGCTATACTTAATTAAAGTCCAATAATGCGTACTCGAATTTGTTATACCAGTAGTATGTTCAGTACTTTAAAAACATTTTAAATTTTTTTGGCTATAGTTGTGGTTCTCCAAAGGAAAACCGGTATTCCTTATAACCTTCGGCTCTGATACCATTTCTGTCACACCCCGCTAAAGCGGAAACACGAGGCGTGGCAGTATAAAGGGTTTCATAACAAAAGTTAAAAGACAACACCAACTATAGTATTAAAAATCATTACAAATTTACAATGGGTTTGAACAACTTTTAAAAGAAATTACAATGAAAATTGAAATACAACACATACGAATGCTCCTAAAAGTGATGTGTCCCTAAGTGCCACTTACTCGATGATTCCTGAAAAAGCATGTAAAACGAGCGTCAACTATAAAAATAGTTGGTGAGTACTCACAAGTTTATAACATAATATAGTTTGAAATTCATGATAATCTGAATATTGATAACAGTTTCCATAAACAAATGTTCATTTCTAAAATAAGTAAATAAGTTTTCATGAATAGAAGTTTGTTGCTAAAGCGAGTAATAAAGTTTCCATAAATAGAAACATATTGCAAAAATGAGTAATAAGTTTGCATAAACAAAGTTCGTTGTCATCATGAGAGATAAAGTATGCTGCCCAAATGAGATGCAACGTTCATATTCTCATGGGAAATAAAGTTTGTTACTAAAATGAGTAAGCAAGTTTCATTGCTATAATGAGCAATCAAGTTTGTTGCTACAAGGAGCAAAGAAGTTTGTTACTATAAGGAGCAACCAAGTTCGTTGCTAAAACAAGTAAATAAGTATTTAGTAACAAAAGTTCGTTGTTATAATGAGATACAAAGTTTATTGCTATAATGAGAAACAAAGTTCATTGCTATAATTAATAAACAAGTTTGTATGTGTATGAGCAAACAATGAGTTCCCAACCAAGCCTATGACTGATGCTCTATCAAGATCTATGCTTATCGTTCCATAGATTATATGGTATCATGCACTCAAGCAATTGGGCGAGTGAGGAGTTGTCAATTCCTGATAGCGCTATCCATAATGACCATTGGCTCAAAGAGTTAATGGTTGGAGAAAAGTGTAAGGGAAGGGACTTAAGACGATAAGGCCTCATGTTTCGTGTTGCATAGACATACATAGAGAAATATAGCAATAAAATAGCAATCAAGTTTGATACAAATCAATTTAAATACAACGAACAAATAATAGTTTTTCGGACATGCTTTTCCCCCCCAAAACATAAAAACTGAAAATAGGGGGAGTCGTGAATACTCACAATATGCAAAATATAGCAACCAAGTTTATACGAGTCAAATAAATGCAATGAATATAAATAGTTTAGGACATGCTTTTCCACCCCAAAACATTTAAAAACCGAAAATAAGGGAGTGGTGAATACTCACAGTATGTATTGAGATGATGCAAATGGTGCCTTGAACTACGCTCCACTCGTACCACTATCGTTTTCCTACAACGATGTTACACACTAATGAGTCTCTAATCGAAATCTAACACTAGTATACTTACAACTACAATAGAATTATGCCAATATTGTATCAAACTTTAATATTGATAAGTGACAAACATTTTTCTGCGGAAATTAAATTTCAAAGAATCAATTTTTATATAACAATTTAAGTGGAAAAATTCCCATTATTGAAATGTTAATATTTAACATTTTAAGAGGTGTTCCAATGATTAAATATTCTAAAACTGAATCAATTTAGTTCTAAACTTTCCCAAACTTTGTATTTCAGTTTCAATTGAAGTCAAAGACCTTAAGATATTTTTTCTTGATTTTTTGATTTGTCCTACTATTTTTCACCATTGAATTCCTTGAATAATAATAAAATCATGGAAAAATAGTAAATTATCATGAAAAATTCTTATAATTTTTGTGTAACTGTTTTACAGTGTACAAAATCTGGGAAAAATATAAAAATTGATTTCTAAACTGTTTAACCAAATTTTATGATTTTTATGCATTTATTCTAATGAAAATGGTGATAAATAGAAAACAGTTTCCAAAATTACCCAAACTTTTTGTAATACCGTTATTAAACATTCGTAAGCTGGGAAAAATATAAAAATCGATTTCTAAACTGTTTAGCCCAATTTTATGATTTTTGTGGTTTTAAGTGGATTAAATCTTGGGAAAATAGAAGAAAAATAGCATACAGAAAAGAAAAATCATCAAAATTTTATGTAGCATCCTAATATATTAAAAGGTGTTTTGGTAAAATTTCATGAATTTTGGATGAGTAAAACTATTTTTCATGTTTTTAGTCCATTATAAACACAAAAAAATCACGAAAAATAGATATACATTTTGAAAAATTCCCAAAATCTTTTTCTGAGTCTTCCACATAAGGTAGAAGCTGTGAAAATTATTCGATACCCTTTTTATATTCTCTAAAGTGGTTTTATGATTTATTGGAGCTAAACAAAAAGAAAATTCAAAAACATACTAAACAGTAACAAAAATCGATAAAACCTCATGAGAGATGTTTATTAACTTAAAGGGTCATCCACAAAATTTGCCAGAATTTATTTACAAGTGTAAGTATTTTATATACTTTAACACTCTATTTTCTTATTATTTTCATGTAAAAATAAAGAAAATATATATTGAGTTGAAAATTTTCAGAATGCATCTTCATACAATTTATTATCAATGAAAAATAGTTTTCTTATTTTTGATGTCGAAAAACATGCCTAAAGGCTCAATAAATTATAGAGAAAACATGATACTTGTGATTTTGGTAAAGATTATTGATGTTACTTTGAGAATTTTTGCAACATGTTCCAAAGACTTTTGAATCAAGAACTTTTTGTACCTCTTAATAAATTATGTTAAGTGCTCAAATTAATTTTCCTAGATTTTTAGTGAGGAATAAGACCTTTGAACATGCAATACAAAACTAGTATTCACAAAAAGGTGCTGATTGAGCAACCGTTTTGTAAAAATTGCTAAAAATCGAAATATTGGAATTTTACAGTGAGGTTAGATGGGTTTGAAAGCTAACTCAAAATAATATATTTCAGAAAAAGAATCTCGAATTTTGGTTAAGAAATGAGTGAGACATGACAGTTTAAAGTCAGGTAAAGAAATCTGGCAGATTGCATGCATGATGATTGGTTAGAAAATTGAGTTTTCATCATTTGTTTGAGTAAATCTTTTGAAATATTTTATGAATTCATAATAAACTCATATTCTAGTCATGTTTCAAGAGATCAAAAGATTAAAACTTATCAAAATGTATACATGCATTTATGAACAAAATTTTGTTTCTCAAAAACTCTTAACTTGAGTTTGATGTTTTAATCCTTAAAATCGATTTTTACACTAAGATCATGAACATGCAACCTTGTTTATCATACATGCATGGTGTTAAAACACATCCATGATGTTCTAAAAACCATTTTAACAAAAATAAAACAAGTTTGAAGAAGATGAAGAAGGAGAAGAAGGAGAAAGTGTAAGAAAACTTGAGATTTTGAAGGAATAATGAAGTAGAAATCGAGTTTACCTTCAAGAACACCACAAGATGATGAAGATTTAGAATTCAAGGTGTGTTCTTGGACTCATTTTCTAGAATAAAATTCGTGGTTGAAGGATAGAGGAAGATAGAATAGAGAGAAAATGAAATGGAGGTGTTGGAAAAATGAGAGAGAATGAGGGATATGGAGTGTAAGGTTTGTGTAAATGTTTTAGGAAGGAAAATATTGAAGGATGAGAGAGGGTGTCCGAATTTTTAGGGTATAATGCCCTCCCTCTCCTTTAAGTTTGTAAAAATTTCAATTATTTTATATAAGTTTCAAACTTTTTATAAAATATACACCCTAACCAAGATTTTGTTCATGAAACCTTGATTTTTGACTTATAAATTATGGGTAATTGTTAATGACTTAAATTTTTTGTTCCTTGATTATATTTTCCTGAATTTAGTCATTTTCAATTGATATTATGAGGTTCATAACAAATTTTATGGAGTCTTAGGTGTTAAAGTTTATAAATTTGAGATTTTAGGGCTTTTACGGTTTTTGAGAGTTTGTAAATCTTTGGATATCAAAATAAATAGAATATTTGAGACTTCAAATTATCTTATGTTATTATAACTCTTATTCAAGTTAGAAATAATGTTTGTAATTTATTTTTACCGGTTTATTGGCATTCTATGTAGTGATTCCGAGATTCAAGCGAAATTGAGGAATCAAGTATACTAGTCCTAGTCTTCAACTTTGACTTAAGTTTCTATGAGACTTTGACCTAATTTCAACTTATAGGTCAAGTGAATGATGTGTGTATATGATTCATGAAAAGGTGTTCGAGTCAAAGAGTGAACCGAATATGGGTAGTCCCTACAGTTAAGTAGTTATAGAATTCACATAACAATGTGAAATCTATGTACACTATCCATTGGTTCTAATTGTTTCCAAGTTTCTAGTAGGTTATAACTTAGCTTCTAGTTACTAAGTCTAGTATGTGTCGTGTCTACACGTGCAACTAAGTTTATCAAATCTAGAACTAACTCGAATTTTGACGGTTGTCACATTTTTTTAAAAGTTAAGGTCTATTTTTTTTGTAGAAAAAAATTAATAAATATATCAAAATTCATATTTTGTTGGTACTCTGTAAATATAGATTCATATTGATGTTTAAAAAAAATCAAAATTTCAGTTCAAACGTACATTGTGAACCTATTCAGATTCACATTGTGAACCTGCTCAGATTCATAGTGTGAATAATAGTAAGTTAGATTCACAATGTGAATAAATCCATTTGTTTATTTTACAAAACTAATTTATGAGTAATGAAAACGTTAAAATATTATAAAACTACATGGAATATATTTCGATTCATATGTAAATTTTACTAAGTTAATTTGCGAATGATCAAAGAGTTAAAATAGTAAGTCAAATTCATGTTGTAAATGTTACAAATTGAAATATTTACAGTTTAGATTGACAGTGTGAATCTGAACTGATCAAGTTTTTTTTAATTGGTGTTGATGTTATTAATAGAGTATAAAAAATTAATATTTTGGTATAATTAGTTTTTTTTGGATAAAAATAAACTTAAATATTGAAAAAAATAACAAAATGAAGTGAGTTTTTTCGAAAAAAAAGTTCGATTTTTATGTATCAACATGGATCTCTATGGAAAGAAGACGAAAAATCGTGAACAACGGTATATTTAGTTTTTTTCGATAAAAAATATGGCCTAAAAAAATTTAAATGAAAAAAAGAGGTGAGTTGTTTGGTAAGGAGGTGGATTTTTGGGTATAATTTGGTGTGTGTGCGTCCAATATACAAGTGTACATCTATTTCGTCGGCCGTTGATCATTATGATTTCCGATGCTCACGATTGGTTCTTTGTTAATTATTGTTCTCTATTGAACCTCACCCTCTCTCTCTCTCTCTCTCTCTATATATATATATATATATATATATATATATATATATATATATATATATATATATATATATATATATATATATATATATATATATATATAAGGGCTTCTAGCCCAGCGGTATCAGGTGGTGCCCTCTCTCTCTCTGAGGTCAAGGGTTCAAGTCCCGTGGTGGACATATGTGGAATTAAGTGTTAGTTTAGAAGTAGTTTATAATATTTTTATTTGTCGGTTCAAAAAAAATTTAGGAAGAAGTTCATGTGAAAACATTATTTAAAGTGAGAACGTGAGAACACTTTTCCACCAATCATTTTATTTTATTAATCAATTATAATAAAAATATGATTAAGGTATTTTGGGTTTTTTACATCAGCTATTAATTTTGTAATAAATATAAAACACCTATAATTTTGGAAATTTAAAATCTATCTCCTAAAAATTATCTCATGTGGATCATTGTATATCTACACAAAAAACCCTACAACCTTTGCTCCTCTTACCTATTTACACGACCGGCGATATCAGGATACACAACCATCGATTAATTGAAGGAGGAGACGGTAAACGGCTACCTGTGAATGCCACCACTTATCCACCTCTCTCAATGTCGCCCTTAAGTAACGCCGCCTCTACTCGGCTTCCCCTTTGCTTGCATCCTGCACAATAAAGGTACACATATTCGATTTCGTTGAGTCTGGTTATGTCAGAAATTAAACACTGACGTTACCTTATGTTCTCACTGACATCGCCTGTTGTTGTTGCCCTCGCTAAATGCTGATTATGGTTTATGTCCTAACGGTTGTGGATATAGAGATAGAGGCCGTAAATCGACTTCATCATTTTTGAATCTATCTCTAGGTTAAACCTTTTCTCTTATGATCTTGAACTGAAATCAATTTTTAGATCTGTGTCTTCTTCTTTTAAACTGAATTTTGATTGGTTTGTTTGATTTTTTTCTTTAGTGATTTGTGTTAGGAAAATATAACCCAAAAACTATACGAAAGAACAAAACCCAAAAATTGTTGACCGAGGCCTGTGTTTAACACAGTTTCCTTAAAAGAAATTCGCCTTATATGAGTGTTTGTTTCCTAGGATACAACAACAGTAAACAATTCTTCTAGATTGCCCGAACCCTCATTTGGCCCAGATTATACCTTTGTAACTATCACAATTAAATAAGACAGTTAATCAAGAAATCAAAACCGAAATCTATGATTAATAGCTCTTAATTCGTTTTTGTAACTGTTAACCAAAAGGAAATAATTGCAAAAAGGTCCTTGAACTTTTCTGGTCGACCGGTGGTGCATTCGTGCCCGCAGGACGCGCGCTCGCACAATGGTTCAGTGGCCCGAAGCCAAATTTGGCTCGCATTTGCACCCCCTACGTGCGCGTGCAAGAGAGAGCCTTGGTTCTAATAAGTCTTACAAAGGTAGCTAGTCTTTTTCGAATGGTGTTTTTTGATGGGTTTTGAGCATAACTATTGGATTAGGTGTCTAAGCCCAAAACTATAATTAGTATGTACTTGACCCGAGAGTAGCATGGTCCATTTGGGTTGCCTTAACCAGAGCAATTTGATAGGATGGAATTTTTAAAAGAGGTTATTTATGATTTATTAATATATTATAAGTTCTATATATATATATATATATATATATATATATATATATATATATATATATATATATATATATCACTAATTTACATAATCAGTCTCCGTTAATTTAATTAGTCTCTTTTTGATAACTAAATTAATTCCAAATTAATTCTTGATCAATACTAATTAAATACCATGATTTCATATTAATATATTCGAACTTATAATATATTAATAAATCTTAAATAACCTCTATATATATATATATATATATATATATATATATATATATATATATATATATATATATATATATATATATAGAGAGAGAGAGAGAGAGAGAGAGAGAGAGAGGTTCAGGTGTTTAAAGTAATTATTGTGTTATTGTATGCATAAATGTGGTCCAATCAAAATTTAAAAAATAAATAAATAATCAAACACATAAATAAGGGTAATTTAGTAATTTGATAAATAATTTCTACAAATACAGTCCTATAATTATGGTAATTACTTTGACCTACCTTTATTCATTTTTAAAACAATAAACAATACTGTATTCTATCCCATTCGATCCTCCCTAAGCCTAGTTCCAAAACAGAGATTTCGCTCTTTCTCATCCGAATCAGAGGTGCGAATATAGGAGGAGCGATTTCAATCGGCGACAAGGGAGGTCGTCTATCTCTTCATGTACTTCACATGCGTGTATTCGAACCTTCTCTCGTTCTTCCCGTCGTCTTTCCTCCAATCGCCACCGTCTTATCCCCAATATCCACCGCTGTTCTCCTCTTCGCCGCCACCTCCGCCAAATCTCCACCGCCTTGCCATCCCGCCTTCATTTCAGTTCTCGCTTCTCGCCTGTAACCCCCAAATCCATCGCAACTTCATCTCCCCAGTTCTCACCTGGTATGACTAGGTTGTCTTATTCACGACTGATTTACCGGATTAGGTTGTCTTATCACTCAATTTCACTTATTAATGTTAATTTTAGGGTTTACCGCTTGTTTGCAGATGCTATTGGCGCTCATGATGATGTTGCTGAGAAGCTTGGATTTGAGAAGGTCTCCGAGCAGTTTGTTGAGGAATGCAAGTCGACAGCTGTTTTGTATAAACATAAGAAGACCGGTTGCGAAATAATGTCTGTTTCAAATGACGACGAGAATAAGGTCTTTGGCGTAGTTTTCCGAACTCCTCACTAAGTTTCCTTTTCAGAATATGAAAACTGATGTGTATTGTTTAATGCTCGTATGCATTGTAATTGAGACAACTGATTTGTCCATAATCCATTTGTGCATAACTGCATATGTTATACTAATCGTCACTTCATCCAACTACTAATGCAGGAAAGATTCAACTGGATTTCCTCACATATTAGAACACAGTGTATTATGTGGTATGACGAAGTTGAAGGGATGAAGGAAAATGGTGGGGTGTCGCGATCAGCAGAAGTGAAGAAATCGGGGTCCTCGATGAGTTTGCTCGACGGAAGAAGAAGAGGGGTTGTGAGGGGTGTTGCTCCGATCAGTAACAGGTTCTCTTCCCTTTTCTTTTTGTTTGACTGTTAGATAGAAATCATTGGGGTGTTTGAGTTTGTTTCATTTGATAGAAACCAATGGGTGTTTGAATTGGGTGTTTGACAGGGAAGGAAAGGAAACACAAACGTGTTCTTGTTTGCAGGTGTACTTTATATTGATTTACTGTAAACCAATGAAGTTTAATCTTCAAATGGTTTTTTTTAATTTGATTTGATTTCAATATATAGAATGGATGTTTTGGGTTGATTGTTGGACAGAAATCAAAGAAATTTTGGATGTGTTTAGGTTTATTGTCTAATTCTTTCAAGGTGTAATATTTTTGGTGAATTGGGAATTTGTTCTGATGTGTTTAGGTTTATTATCTAATTCTTTCAAGGTGTATTCTATCAGAAAAAATGTTTTTATGATAATCATGAACATATTTTGTTAGAATGCCCCAAATTAATATAATTATTGGTAAATGAATTCCAATTCTATCAGAATGGAATCACGAATTCCATTTATGCTGGAATGGAATATGGATATTTTCTCACTAATTTATTCATTGGATTTGTTTCCACAGAAGCTGATGCTTGAAGAACGGACCACAAAATTTGAACGACGCCTCTTAGCAACATTATTCTTTTAGAATGTATTAGTGTCTTTGTTAGATTTTGATGTTTTTTTCCCGATTTGAAAGTTTTTTAGTTTTATTCTTTAACAATAAATATAATTCTTAGGAATTGTTACATGTATTCTATATGAGTTAATGTAATTTTTGTTTTAATTCTTCAATTGCTGGTTCGAGAATTTGTCATTCTACAAGAAATTTTTAAAGTCATGATCAAGAAATATGTTCAAGAATATTTTTATTATTTTATGGTTCAAGAATATTTTTATTTTTGAACATACTCAAACATATTCTGTCAGAATGTCCGAACTAAAAACCTTATAATTTGTAAAATTGAATTTTTAAAATTAATAGAATCTTTGATCCCTTAAAATATCCAAATTTCCTTTATTAAATCTATGTTAACTGACTAAAATATCCTTCTAGTTAAATTAGATGGTATTTTTCAATTATATTTAATTAAATAATATGTATTAATCACTTTCTTAAAATAAGTAAAATGATTGGCCCACATTTATGCATACAATAACACAATAATTACTTTGAATAGAATAACCTAAGCCTTTATATATATATATATATATATATATATATATATATATATATATATATATATATATATATATATATATTGTTTGGGCTATTGATCAATGATGGACTAAGTTTATATAAGTATCCATGAAGAGTTAGCCTACATGAAATATGGATCATAACCCAAGTATATGGATTAGAGTTTACCCATGACTCTTGGATTCCTCCACTATATATATATATATATATATATATATATATATATATATATATATATATATATATATATATATATATATATATATATATATATATATATATATATATATATATATATATGACACCCCTTTGGCCTAAAATTAGTTGAACATGTATTCGTGGAGAAGCATAGCCGAATTTTAGTGCTCCATATTCTCTCTCAAAAGTCCTCTATTTGTTCATGGTGTTTGTGAACCATTTGAGGCATCACATTTGAGGTGCTAAGTTCTTAAAGGACAAAACTACAAGCTACAACAAAGAGGTAATTCTATAACTCAGCTCTATGTTGTTTATGTCAATTGTATGCTAGTTGTAGGCTTCATGCTTTGGAAACAATATTGCATGTATAATTATAGAAAACATAGATCCAAAGCATTTAGGTTTGTATGTGCACCATAGGATGTTGTAGTATACAAAACCCAACAGTGGTATCAGAGCCTATGATAGTTTTCTATTTAATTAAATAATATGTATTAATCACTTTCTTAAAATAAGTAAAATGATTGGCACACATTTATGCATACAATAACACAATAATTACTTTGAATAGAATAACCTAAGCCTTTATATATATATATATATATATATATATATATATATATATATATATATATATATATATATACATATATATATTGTTTGGGCTATTGATCAATGATGGACTAAGTTTATATAAGTATCCATGAAGAGTTAACCTACATGAAATATGGATCATAACCCAAGTATATGGATTAGAGTTTACCCATGACTCTTGGATTCCTACACTATATATATATATATATATATATATATATATATATATATATATATATATATATATATATATATATATATATATATATATATATATATATATATATATATATATGACACCCCTTTGGCCTAAAATTAGTTGAACATGTATTCTTGGAGAAACATAGCCGAATTTTAGTGCTCCATATTCTCTCTCAAAAGTCCTCTATTTGTTCATGGTGTTTGTGAACCATTTGAGGCATCACATTTGAGGTGCTATGTTCTTAAAGGACAAAACTACAAACTACAACAAAGAGGTAATTCTATAACTCAGCTCTATGTTGTTTATGTCAATTGTATGCTAGTTGTAGGCTTCATGCTTTGGAAACAATATTACATGTATAATTATAGAAGACGTAGATCCAAAGCATTTAGGTTTGTATATGCACCATAGGATGTTGTAGTATACAAACCCAACAGTGGTATCAGAGCCTATGATAGTTTTCTATTATATTGATACTAATGTATTATTTTTCATAGCTGAAAATCTGTTCTGACAGCACCTACTCGACGAGTACATGCTTGGACTCGACGAGTAGATGATTTTGCCTTGAACTCGACGAGTCCATAGTTGGGCTCGACGAGTTGTATGATCAGACAGCAGGTTTTTAGGTTTTTTTTTTGGCTAGAATTGGATTAGGATCATTACCACAAACTATTTTGAATCATAAAACCTTTTTTTTATATGTTAGTGATCATCCTCATCCAATTAAAAGATAATTGTCAAAATTTTTGGATTTGTATTAGTTTATATGATAGGCTAATTTCTTGTAAAATTGTTGATGTGAATTATCTTGACTTATAAGTTTAACTAGATCATAGACAAATTATAAGATAATTTTATTAGTTAATATATTGATCTAAATGCCTTTAATGAATTCCATAACTTGTCATCAAGTTATGGAAAATTAAAAGTCTCATTTTTAAAACTCATTAAACTCATAAGTTATGGAAATGAAAAGTTTTGAAGAGTTTCAAAACTTGCCCTCAAGTTTTGGAATTTGTAAAGTCACACTTATGAATACTTTAATTCCAAACCCTAGAATTTTAAAAGTTTAAAATTAAACCCTTATACTATTATAATAGTAAAGTTTAATTATTATATATATATTTAATATAAGTCAGTCTTACCGTTAGTAAACCTCATTCACGAAGCCGATCTATAAGGGGGGGGGGGGGGGCGGTATAAGGTTTCTGCCTATAAAATGGTGGTTCAATGGGTGTCCACTCTCACCCACCACTTCCTTGACTGGTGGAGGGTCGTTAGTCGAACGGGTAGGATAGGACATTAATTCTCATTAAAAGTATAATGAAAATACCAAGTAACTAAACACTTATAAATTCCCAATCTTAGTTACTTTAGGAAAAATGTGAATTTGATGCTAACCCATGAAATTGCACTTTGCACCTTGCCAAGTCGTTAGTGGAGCGTGTGTGGTTAACCGGCACACTAACTTGGACTAACAAGGGTGGCAAAGGGTAGCTAGATGTTTGTCATAGATCAATGGAGCGTGTGTGGTTAGCCGGCACACTGATTAGGTGATAATTGACATCGAGAGTACCAAGCTTATTTGCATGGTTATTCACACGTTGTTTGTGATCCTCGGTATCCTAGTCACAAACTTGAAGGGCATAATCGAGATTAAACATGCCATTGAAAAGTTCAATGAATCTCAAAGAATCTAGGAATTTCAATTCATTTAAAACTTAACATTCAATTTCGTTTTTCATGGTGGAAATTGGTAATTCGTCATTTACCTACCTTCAAATAATTTGCAATTGGATTACAGCATCCCTCTTCCGAATTGTAAATTATTGTGTTGGGTCCTAGCCTTAATATTTCATTTGGGTGTTATATTAAGGACTTAAATCAACTAAACTTGAATTTCTCCCTTGTAGATGTCTAGTTTAGACAACTATGGTCTTCCCAAATCTTTTGGAAAAAGCTTTCCTCATGAAGATGATATTCCACAAGACAATCAAGGTGAAAGATTAATCCCTTCTTCGTGCTGTAGTGGAACTTCACTTCCTCCACCTCCTCCAATAATTCTCCCTGACCCACAAGTTCAAAGACTTGAAAAGTTCAAGGTCACTCAAGCCCTATTGGCTAGCAAACACCAAGATGGAAGGTCTGTGTGTGCACATGTCTTAGAGATGAAGTCACACATTGACACGTTGGGAATGTTGGGTGTTGTTGTTTCAAGGAAGTTGGGTATTGACTTGGTTCTTCAATCACTTCCTAAGTCATATAGCGGGTTCTTTAAGAACTACTATATGGGAGATCACGACATGACCCTTATTGATCTAACATATTTGCTTGTTGCTGCTGAATCAACAATGATTTGGTGCACTAGTAAAGCAAATTTAATTGGAAGATCTACTTCCCAAACTTCCATGGACATTGACAATGGATACATTGGAAGTCCAGAAAAGTCTTCTCTTCCCAATGGAAAGGGATCGACCATGGTCAAGTCAATTGACCAAATGGTAAAGAGAAAGGCTAAGTCTGAGATTGTCCCATTTGCCATTCCGAAAGAGTCTGTTTGTTTCTATCACCAAGAGAAGGGGCATTGGTTGTGAAGCTTCCATATTTACCTGAAAGATCACAAGGATGGTAAAGTCAAAATGTTTGACTCTACTTCAGGTAAGCCCACTATCTAACTCCATTAAGTTCCTATTTGGAGATTCTTAATACATGATGTAATGTAATTACATTTTGATGTTTTGTAGGATCGAAGAAAAGAAAGGAAGCTTAAAGGAAGAGTAAGCTGATTCTGATCGCGAAGAGATGGATTTCAATCGCATGGTTCAATGATCAGAATTTTGAGCTGTTGCTTAAGAGTTATGATAGATTGCTTAGGAATAGAAAACAACATAGTTTTCATTTGTAATTGCATTGTAAGGAAAAGTTTTTCCGTAATTTTATAAATAAAAGAAAAAATTTTGATTTTATCTTGTTTTAAATTTCCTTGCAATAGCATTTGTGAAAATTGTTGTTTATGTGTTTCCATTGATAGCAATATTGGAAAATGGATTTGATTCTTTCGTTTGTGGTAGTGTCAAGATTTACCAAATAAGGAAAGATTCTCATCACCCAAGTTTCAGTTGGATGGAAACTTGGAATCATGCAACTTGTATTGTGTGATGAATGAGAACCCTCGTCTTTGGGAAATTAAGACTAATTCTTTGTTCACATGTATATGTGAGTCAAGTGAAGGACTAGGGGATCGGGTACACTTGGTTGTGCGCTGATCAGGTCCACCACAAAGAACGATAAGACTATTCGTTATGATTTACTAAAGTTTAGTAAATATGATTATGCTTACAAGATTAAGTGTAATTCTGAATCATGTTCTCCAATCTGAAAATTAGGGAGAGTACTTTAGCATTATGTTTTATGATCATCTTAATGATTATGAAAACCAAATCACAATTGATCCTCTAAGGACATCTTAGTGCATTTGTATGGCTTAGAAGAGGAATCGTGAATTGTTGAAATAGTTAAATCAAGAAGATAAATCATACTTCGTTCCAAAATCAGGTCTTAAAGTCATACTCCAAGATTGTAACTTGAGTGACATGGTCTTAAGAAAGGTTTATAACACCCATCAAATGTAGAGTAAAATGTTTCTTACTCTTGTACATTTGAAATTGGTATGTTGTGATGTTTTGGATAAGACAAAGACCAACTAAGACCAATTGTGTGAAGTGTTTGTCTTGATAAGAAACCGCACTAACTCTTGAATATTTGTTTGTCAAGTAATTTTCCTTGACAAAGTGAATCTTATATGTCAAGAGGTCAGTGGGAGTCTTAAGGATCTTTAATAGCTTCAAGAACTAATCAAGAGTAAACCTATTGTTAATCACTAGCACACGACTTGAGGTTTGTAACCTATCGTGTTGACATATTCTTGTTTCTGTGCCCATTTCAGTTAAGTTGACTATGCATCTGAATTCTATGACTTCTCAATTGTTTGCATAAAAACCTGGAAGCAATGGTAGGCCCTTGTGCTGCCAGGTGGCAAGAAATTAAGATTGAACAAGTTTAGTCCATATGAGTTTGGATTTGTCACTAACCTTGTCTTGTGATTATGGTTATGACAAATTCATATGGATAGGAACACATACACCATTAATCTAAGTGACAAAGGTTTCTCTCCGCTTCATGAAAATGATTGTGAGGAAACATTTTCACTAAGTAGATTTTAAGGAGATAACAATTGTGATATTTGCATTCTCAAATTCGATTATGATTACGACATCCCTCTTCATAGTTCGAATTGTGAGAAATGGAAAAAGGTCTAAACAGTCGAGACTTATTGTTGTAAGTTCTAAAATTGTTTAGACACACATATAAGCTATCTAAGGAAAGGTGTATGAGTTTGAGAATCCTAGATAAATTCTTATCGAAGCATCTTCTATCAGAAATCTGAACTTTGGTAAGAAAGTCAACAAGTGGGAGCATAAGTGTTATGCTAGTAAGATAATAATTATTATGCTAGTGGGAGCATAATCATTATGGTAAGTGTTGCAAGTTAGCAATGTTAATTATAGAAAACAAAAGTTTCAATTCGCAAAGTTGTAGAGTTTGAAAAGTTGTTTTGCTATAATTAAGGGAGAGGAAGTCATACTTCATTTCAATTCTAAAAGCTTAGATTGTGAGATTTTAATCAAATTTAGTCAAGGATATATATGAATGTTATGTTGGAATGGTTCAACATAAGGAAATTCTATATATGGAATTATTATAGCAAGAGACTGGTGGAGTATCATGTCTTTATGCAAGACATTATGAATCGTATCCCATATACTTCGGGTATAGGATCGATTGCATATGCTATAATATTTATGTGTTCTGAATTTTCCAAATGCCTAGGGCATTAAGAAAGAAAAAGGACCAGAACCGGAATGAGTAAAGTTGTTAAACAATTGCTAAGAACAATCTAAGGTTCGCCAAAGATTGGTTGCTTGCGGGCAGTTGGAAGTATAGTAATGGATGGAAAATATTGATATTATTATGAATAGACAGGATTCTATTAATAATGAGTTGTCATATGGAAAATATGGAAATGTTTCCATAATGGGAGTTGGATATTAAGAATCTATGTGAAAGATTAGAAAACTTAATGCAAGAAGGATGTTCAAAGGAATGTACTTTGAATGTGAGACTTCGTTTCCATGGAATTGCACTCCATTGGAATACTTTGTAATGTCTATTGCCAAGTCTCTATGATTTTAGCAAATGGCAATAATATGGTATTCTTACATTTACGATAAGGATTTGGAATTGTGAAATGAGCATCATTGAAATGTTGTCCATTGATCTATTTCACAAAGAGAGGACCATAGGCAAACGTAGTGTGTATGCTTGGAGCATGGCATAACTATTGTTTTAATTCAAGTATTAAGTTGATTAATCGAAACATTATACAATGAATAATGTGTAATCAATATGGTGATTAAATAAAAGGTGTTTTATTTATATTCATAAGTTCTGAGACAATATTGGATTCGATTATTCTTGTGTTACACTTTGCATGTTTTAACTTCCAGAATAATAAGATTATTCAAACTATCCACAGTCGATCATACTTTGGAAGTAGGTATTGAGGCAAGACTGTCATGAATCTGACTGTAGATTGTCTAGGTGTTTTTGACATAGCACAAGTTTGTTGCAGTGTTCATGAGTACTCCTGGAATAAGATTCGAGTATTGGATTAAACCCATGCTCATCTGAAACACTTCATGGATTTTATCACGAGTGATTGTGAGACGATAATATCTTATATTCTTAAAACAAAGACGTGTGAGTTGTAGCTTACAAATCGGTTGCACATTAATGATGCGTAAACGCACCAGTAACTTGATGTTATAAAACACATTGTTGTGTGTGATTTGATGAGTAAATATAGCAAGCATATGAGTCGAAGTTTATCCATTCCTTTTACCCTTACAGGGATAAAAGCGATATCTGTGGGCCCCTCGATGATTTAGTGATGACACCATAAGCGCTTGGCCAAGCCTGAACTGATTTGATTTGTTCAATTAGTCACTTGTCATAAATCGAAAATCGGGAAACAACACATGAACAGAGAGAATGATTATAATCCATGTCTCAGTTCATACGATATCTAGAAATGGAGGAATATATGATCCTTATCTAATGAACGCGTCATTGACTAAGTCAGAGTTCGACAACGGCTTTTAAGAGCTACGATTGCTAGTCGGGTTGTGGATTCGTACTTGCAATAATAGTTATTAGACTTATCCAAATGGAAGACTGTTGGATTAGGTGTCTAAGCCCATAACTATAATTGATATGTACTTGATCCGAGAGTAGCATGGTCCATTTGGGTTGCCTTCACCAGAGCAATTTGATAGGATGGACTTTTGAGAAGAGGTTATTTATGATTTATTAATATATTATAAGTTCTAATATATTAATATGAAATCATGTTATTTAATTAGTATTGATTAAGAATTAACTTGGAATTAATTTAGTGATAACAAAGTGACTAATTAAATTAACGGGGACTAATTATGTAAATCAGTGATATATATATATATATATATATATATATATATATATATATATATATATATATATATATATATATATATATATAGGCCTAGGTTATTCTATTCTAACTAATTATTGTGTTATTGTATGAATGATTGTGGGCCAATCATTTTACTTATTTTAAGAAATTGATTATTACATATTATTCAATTAAATATAATTGAAAAATACCATCTAATTTAACTAGAAGGGTATTTTAGTCAGTTAATATAGATTTAATAAAGGAAATTTGCATATTTTAAGGAAAATTGCATATATTAAGGGAAAATAGATTCTATTAATTTTAAAAATCTGATTGTATGGATGATAATTCTCCTAATTCGGAAATTCTGACGGAATATGTTTATCAATATATAGAAAAATAACAAAAATTATTGAACCATACAAGAATACACATTCTGACATAATATATATTTTGATTTAATGAACTTCTTGAAGAATAACAAAATTTTGGATACAAGTTAAAAAAAATTTCTTACATTCTTAGAAAAGAAAAAAATTTATGTACTATTCTATGAGAATGTTACACTTATTAATAACAAAGAAATACAAATATATAAATCATTCTATCAGAATATACTATTATTCTGCTAGAATAATCCATTCTTTTTGGAAGATTGGTGGTCATTGTTCATCTTCATCCCGTAGAATGTTCATCTTCAAGATTTTATTCTGACATAATCGGAATTCAAGATTCCATTCCAGTAGAATGTTGTAAGTCTCATATGTACCCTTCCCAGCCAAGAAAACAAGAACATTATTCTTCTTGATTTCATGTATACCTGCAAATGAGAAATACAACCACTCATTGTTATTGCTTAATCTTCTTTCCATGGCAATTACAAGCAATAAACACCACATCGAATTCTGTCAAGCAAAAAAAAAACAAGAAAATACCTATTATTATTATTAGTAGTAGTAGTATTACCTTTTCATTAGAAAACTGAACAATCCTGCGAGATGTAGGAAGAAAATGAGAGACACGGGTCCCACTTCCTGAACCAGCATCATCAAATTTCTTCTGGCCATGGCCATGGCTAAACTGTCTTTGCAAGGAAGCATCACTAGGGCTATCACCACTTGTCCTCTCCTTTACACATATAAGCATCCTCCCTGTATTTAACCAAATATTACAAAAACTAAGATAAGTTTTTTGACTTAATCTGTTATGTTTTATAGTATGATATATATGCATACCAACAATGTCTGTGCTTGAGACTCCTTCTGTTCGTTTTATTTGCTTATATCGACCTGCTTTCTTTGCAAGGGCATATGCGTCAGTTCCATCAGGGAGAATGCATGGATCATCTCCATGAATGATGTAATCTATGTTGTATTCATCAAACAGTTTCCTCATGAATTCTTCATTTATGGCATATGGTGCATCAGGAATGACCTCATCTACCCATTTCACAGCACTCACCATAATCATCCTAAGATAAGAAAACAAAATTCAAAACCATATCCAACATTACAATGTCTGGTATAAGTCTATATATATATATATATATATATATATATATATATATATATATATATATATATATATATATATATATATATATATATATATATATATATATATATATATACTTTGATGTTCAGTGATAAGATTACAGACTTTAGAAACTATCATGTTTCATTCAGTACTAATCCTAAGCTCACATATAGCCATCATAATCTTGCTAGCTTGAAGAAGATGCAATCAAGGTTGTAAAGGCTCCTCATTTATCATATGCTGTGTTCCCTTTTAGTTTACTACTTATTTCCACTCTACTAATGATATCTAAATTTATATAAATGAGAATACATCATTGGACAAGCACCATAAATCATTATCCATGAAAGATTTCCAGAAAAAGAGGCTGTACACCTAAAAACGTACAAGAATTTAAGCAAATGCATCAACTATATACACACTAGAAACAATGCATGCAACCTAATTTTGAAAGAATCAACGTCTGCATCAATCTCCAAAGTAAACAAAAGAACAACATTGCGCCGAATGGGATCTAAGAGGAACCCTGATAAGGGACAAGGTTACCAATTTACCATGAGACCAACACATAACATTTTTGCAGACAAGGTAATTTGGTAAAAGGAAAAGCAGGAATTTTGATTGAAAATGAAGAGGATGTAGAGAACCTTTTATGAAGAGGGGTAACCGGAGGGCCTTTGTTTGCAATGATTTCAGCATCGTTGACAACGCCAACAATCAATTGATCTCCCAGAGCACGTGCTTGGCGGAGTGCGTTGCAGTGGCCATAATGCATCATATCAAAGCAGCCATCCATGTATACATGAATGGGCCTCTTCTTCTTCCTCCCAACAATACTCAGAGGGGAGAGCTCCGACCAAGCAGCGCATAACCCCATAACTGATAGCCCTGCCACCAAACCTCCGATCAACCATGTCGCTAGAAACCGCTTCGAGTTCTCTAGACCTGTATCCGAACCCATCTTTTCTGATTCGACACTATTATTCAAGAATCTCTCTCTCTCTCTCTCTATTATGTGTTCGTTTTTGGCCCTTTATTCTCTACAATGTGGTTTGGCTTTTCTTTATTCCTTTTTCCTCTTTATGTTCTCTCCCCTCTAGATATGCCCAAAATGTAACCACGATGGTCCTAGGTCAGAGAAACAAAATCGAGAAGAAGGAAGATAGAAGGAAGGTGTTTGGGGCGGACGATGGTGGCGACGGCTTGTAATCGGTGGAGATTGAGCGACTCTAGATATAAACCTGGAGAAATTAGGTTAAAAGTCAATACCATGATTATAGGGATTATTATTGGAAGTTACTAATCAAATTACTAAATTACCCTTATTTATTTATTTAATTATTTAATTTTTTATTTAATTTTGATTGGCCCACATTTATGCATACAATAACACAATAATTAGTTTAAACAAATGAACCTATCTCTCTCTCTCTCTCTCTCTCTCTCTATATATATATATATATATATATATATATATATATATATATATATATATATATATATATATATATATTGCTTGGGCTATTGATCCATGATGGGCTAAGTTTATGTAAGTATCTATGAAGAGTTAGCCCACATGAAATATGGATCATAACCCAAGTGTATGGATTAGGGTTTACCCATGACTCTTGGATTCCTACACTATATATATATATATATATATATATATATATATATATATATATATATATATATATATATATATATGACACCCCTTTGGCCTAAAATGGGTTGAACATGTATTCTTGGAGAAGCATAGCCGAATTTTAGTGCTCCATATTCTCTCAAAAGTCCTCCATTTGTTCATGGTGTTTGTGAACCATTTAAGGCATCACATTTGAGGTGCTAAGTTCTTAAAGGCCAAAACTACAAGCTACAACAAAGATGTAATTCTATAACTCAACTCTATTTTGTTTATGTCAATTGTATGCTAGTTGTAGGCTTCATGCTTTGGAAACAATATTGCATGCATAGTTAGAGAAAACATAGATCCAAAGCATTTAGGGTTGTATGTGCACCATAGGATGTTGTAGTATACAAAACACAACAATAACATCCCTATGGTGCACATACAACCCTAATTATTTGGATCTAAGTTTTCTCTAGTTATACATGCAATTTTCATTTTCCAAAGCATGAAGCCTAACTAGCATACAACATTGATATTTGAAACATAAAAACGAGTTAGATGATTACCTCTTTGTTGTAGCTTGTAGAACTTCGCCTTACAAGAGCTTAACACCTCAAATGTGATGCCTCAAAAATAAGTCACAAAACACCAAGAACAAATGGGGAATTATGAGAGAGGTTTTTATGAGGCACCAAAATCTTCTATACTCTTCTTAGAATACTTGTGTACCGATTTTAGGGGCTTAGGGGTTACATATATAGTGTAGAATTTCAAGGGTCACTTGTAAACCCTAATCCATTCACTTAGGCTTTTGATCCAATAATTCATTTGGACTAACATTTCATGGACTCTCACATAAGCTTAGTCCATCACTAATCAATCATGGATCATTTGCCCAAACTATATGTATCATTGATTTACATATTCAGCCCCTATTAATTGAATCAGTCTCTTTTGATCACTAAATTAATTCCAAATTAGTTCTTGATCAATACCAATTAAATAATATGATTTATCAATTAATATATTATTCTTATAATATATTAATAGATCACAAATAACCTCTTTCTCAAATATCCTTCCTATCAAATTGCTCCGGTGAATGCAACCCAAATGGACCATGCTACTATCGGGTCAAGTACATACCAATTATAGTTATGGGCTTAGACACCTAATCCAACAGTCTCCCACTTGGATAAGTCTAATAACTATAACTGCAAGTACGACTTCAAAAACCGACTAGCAATCGTAGCTCTCAAAAGTCGCTATCAGCTCTGATCAGTAACGCGTCCTTTAGATAAAGGATCATATAATCCTCTGTTCTTCAAGATATTGTGTGGACAAATACATGGAATAAAGTCATACTCATTGTCCAACAGTTTGTTTCCCGATTTCAGATTTGTTTGACATAGAACTTAATTGAACACATCAATTGAGTCCTTATCGAGACCGACACATAAGTCAAAACAAAATCATAGAGGGGCCCAAGATATCGCTTTTATTCCTCTTAGGATAAAAGGAACATATAAACTTCGACTTATATGCTTGTACTAAGTACTTGTTAAATTATACACAACATCACGTTTTATAACATCAAGTTACTGACGCGTTTACACACTATCAATATACAACCAACTCGTAATCAACAACTCATATATCTCGGTTTGAAGATTATATGATATTATCGTCTCACAATCACTCGTGATAAAATTCCATGAAGTGATTCCTGTGAGCGTGGGTTTAATCCAATACTCAAATCTTATTTCAGGAGCACTCATGAACGTTGTAGCAAACTTTTGCTATGTCTTAACACCTTAGACAATCTACAAGCCAATTCATGACAGTCTAACCTCATAGCCTACTTCCAAAGTATGATCGACTGTGGATGGTTTGAATAATCTTATTATTCTGGAAGTCAAAACATGCAAATTGAAACAATAATAAACAATTGACACAAGATAGTAACTTTACTTATAAATGAAACTCCTTTTATTCAATCATAAAATGTCAATTACTTTTTATCTATTACAAGTTTCGAAATAACTATCTAATCACTAAAACTAATATCGTCCTTCAGCCCAATACTGCTAGCATGCTGCAGGTGCTTAACCCTACTTAGTCCCTTCGTAAGGGGATCTGTTGGGTTCTCCTTTGACGATACCCTCTTTACTACGAGGAGTTATTCTTCTATTCGATGTCTTATGAAGTGATATTTTATGTCGATGTGCCTGGATCTGCCATGATCCCTTGGTTCCTTGGTTAAGGCGATCGCACTCTCGCTATCACAGAAAATCTCCATAGGCTCCTTTACAGCCGGTACAACTCCAAGGTGTCCGATGAAGTTCTTTAGCCATATCGCCTCCTTTGACGCTTCACTTGCTGCTATGTACTATGATTCGCACGTTGAATCAAATACAATCTCCTGTTTGGAACTTTTCGAAGTTACTGCTCCTCCATTTAGGGTAAATACCCAGCCCGACTGAGAGCGGAAATTATCTCTGTCGGTCTGAAAGCTGGCGTCACTATACCCTGTCACTCTCAAGTCATTACTCCCACTGAGGGTAAGGACCCAGTCCTTTGTCCTTCGGAGGTACTTGAGAATGTTCTTTACCGCAGTCCAGTGAGCTCTACCAGGATTCCCTTTATATCTGCTGACCATGCTCAAATCAAAGGCTACATCAGGGCGAGTACATGATCGAGCCAACTGCAGAAGCATATGGTACTTGGCTCATCTCTGCTATCTCAGCATCGGTACTCGGGCTTTGAGTCTTACTCAATTTGGTATTGCTCTGGATAGGTAATTCTCCTTTCTTGGAGTTCTCCATGTTGAAACGTTTCAACACCTTGTCCAAGTTGGTACTTTGACTAAGTCCTATTAGTCTTTTACTCCTATTTCTCAATATCCTTATCCCTAGAATGTAAGCAGCTTCTCCAAGGTCCTTCATAGCAAAACACTTTCCAAGCCAGGACTTAACCTCCTGCAAGGTTGGAACGTCGTTTCCTATGAGAAGTATGTCGTCTACGTACAATACCAGAAAGCTAACTATACCCCCACTAGCTTTGACATATACGCAGGACTCATCCTCGCTTCTCGAAAATCCAAATTCTTTGACTTTCTCATAGAAACAAAGATTCCATCTGCGAGATGCTTGTTTCAATCCATAAATGGGTTGATCAAGCTTACACACTCTATTAGGGTACTTCGCATCGACAAAACCCTCTGCTGACTCATGTAAACATCTTCAACCAACTTCCTATTTAGGAAAGCGATTTTGACATCCATTTGCCATATTTCATAATCATGAAATGCAACTATGGCTAGCATAACCCTTATAGACTTGATTTTGGCCACTGGTGAGAAGGTCTCGTCATAGTCAACTCTAGGAGTTTGAGTAAAGCCCTTCGCAACCAATCGCGCCTTATATGTGTGTACTTTCCCATCCATGTTGGTTTTCTTCTTGAAGATCCATTTGCACCCGACCGTCTTACGACCAGGTACATTGTCAACCAAGTTCCAAACTTGATTGTCATACATGGACTGAATCTCGCTGTCCATAGCCTCTTTCCATTTTGCGGACTCAGGGCCCGCCATGGCTTCCTTGTAGTTATTAGGCTCATCCAAATTTACCAATGTACTATCACTGATAAACGTATCACCATCTGTAGTAATATGGAAACCATAAAACTCAGGTGTTATTCTAACTCTACTGGAACGTCTAGAAGGTAAGGACTCATCAACTGGTTCAACATGAATTTCCTCCTCAGGTTGAGTGCTAGTGTTTGAGGTTCCTTCATCACTTAACTCTTGAAGCTCTTCAAGGTCAATTTTCCTCCCACTATCCTCTTGACATATGAGTTCTCTTTCACGGAAAACCCCTTTCCTCGCAACGCAGACAACATTGTCACTCAGTCTATAGAAGAGATATCGAAAGGATTTATGTGGGTAGCCGATGAAAATACAACGCTCACTACGAGGTTCGAGCTTGTCGTGAGTCTCTCGTCTTACGAAATCCTTGCAACCCCAAACCTTGATATGTGCCAACGAGGGAACCTTCCCTATCCACATTTTGTGAGGTTTTTTGGCAACCTTCTTAGTTGGGACTAGATTAAGAATATGGGCGGCAGTCTCTACGTCATACCCCCAGAATGAGATAGGTAATGAAGCTCGACTCATCATAGAACGAACCATGTCTAACAAGGTTCGATTGCACCTCTCAGCCATACCATTAAGCTGCGGTGTCCTAGGTGGCGTCAATTGTGAAACAATTTCACATTCCTTAAGATAGTCGTGGAACTCAATACTAAGATACTCACCACCTCGATCGGATCGGAGCATCTTTATCTTCCTACCCAGCTGATTCTCCACTTATTGTTTAAACTTCTTGAACCTTTCAGAGGTTTTAGACTTATGCTTGGTTAAGTAGATATACCCATATCTACTATAATCATCGGTAAAAGTCACATAGAAGCGGTTACCATCCCTTGTGGTGGATCTGAAGGGTCCACACACATCGGTGCGTATGAGATCCAACAAACCCTTACCTCTTTCACAAGAACCAGTGAAAGGTGACTTGGTGATCTTTCCAAGTAAACAAGATTCGCATGTGTCATCCGACATTAAGTCAAATGACTGCAACACTCCATCCTTTTGGAGTTGGGCTATGCGCTTCTTGTTAACATGTCCAAGACGACAATGCCACAAGCATGCCTTGTCCAAACCATTGGACGAATCAATATGCAATACATTATTTCCTAAGTTGTCTACAACTATCACAGTTTCATATATACCATTACAAGGCAATGCTTCAAAATAAAGAGTACCATTATAAAAAGCATTAATAGAACCTATTTCATTATTAAACGAAAATCTAAAACCTTGTTTATACAAACCATGAAAAGAAATAATGTTTCTCGCCATATTTGATGAGTAGCAACAATTATTCAAATCTAACTCTAACCCATTATTAAGCAATAAAGAATAAACTACAATCTTGGTGACATGCGACACTTTCCTATTCCCCTTGATCAGGTTCATCTTCCCGTGCTCCACATCCCTACTTCTTTTTAGACCCTGCAAATCAGAACAAATGTGAAAACCACATCCTGTATAAAGGACCCTAGAATTAGCATGTGATGAGTTATTATATAGAATAGTGTAAATACTTGTGAAGGTGGGCTTTATCTTCGCATCCTTGATGTCCTGCAAGTATTTGGGGTAGCTTCGTTTCCAGTGCCATTTATCATGACAATAGAAGTATTGGGTTTTGAGCATTCTAACACTCCTATGGTGTACATGCAACCCTAAATACCTTGGATCTATGTTTTCTCTATTATACATGCAAATATGAATATTCCAAGGTATTACCCTATCTAGCATACAATCTTTGATACTTGGGTAATAAAAACAAGTTAGAAGACATACCTTTTTATGTAGCTTGATTCCTCGATGCTTAAGAGCCGAGTGCCCCAAGTGTGACACCTCAAATGGTTCACACAACACCATGAACATTTGAAATAACTAAGGAATAAAGGATACTTGGTTTACATCTCATAAAATCGGTTATGCCCTCACTACTATGAACTAGTCATCTTCTTCACCCAATTTTATGCACCATTGGACTCTTTATATAGTGTGGAGGATTAGGGTTAAACCCTAATACCCATGACCTTTCATTTCCATAGGATCCATGGGTTAAAGTTCCATGGACTATCCATGAAAGCTTAGCCCAACCTAAATGAACTTGGCCCACTACACATATATATCTAAGAGTCCATATTTAATTAGTTCCTTTTGATCACTTAATTAATTATAAATTAATCCTTGATCAATACTAATTAAATAATATGATTATATATTAATATATTAGAACTTATAATATATTAATATAAATCACTAGTATCCTTTTTTTTTCCTCATCTTGTCTATCCAATTGTCCCGATGCCATGCAACCCAAATGGACCATGCCAAGTCAGGTCAAGTACATACCAAATATAGTTATGGACTTAGACACTGATCCAACAGTCTCCCACTTGGATAACTCTAAAACTATTATTGAGTATGACTACAAAAACCGACTGGCAATTGTAGCTCTTTAAGCCGCTGTCGAACTCTGACGTTGTAACTAAACTCTGATTTCGTCAATGCCTTGTCCATTAGATAAGGGATCATATATTCCTCCATTCTAGATATCATATGGACTGAGACATGGATTATCAATCATTCTCTCAGTCCATTTGTTGTTTCCCGATTTCCGATTTATGATGACTGACTGATTGAACAAATCAAATCAGTCCTGGCTTGGCCAAGCACTCACATGTGTCATCGCTAAATCATCGAGGGGCCCACATATATCACTTTTATCCCGAAGGTAAAAGGAATGGATAAACTTCGACTCATATGGCTTGTTCTACTACTTGTTGAATCATACACAAAGGCACGTTTTATAACATCGAGTTACCAATGTGTTTTCGTGCAAATCAATGTATAACCAACTCATAGTAACAAATCATATCTCTAGGTTTGAAGAATATAAGATATTATCGTCTCATGATCACTCGTGAGAAAATCCATGAAGTGATTCAAATGAGCGCGGGTTGAATCTAATACTCAGAACTTATGAGTACTCATGAGTGTTGTAGCAATACTTTGCTATGTCCAACATCTTAGACATCTACAAGCCAACTCATGACAATCTTGATTCATATCTACTTCCAACATATGACCGACTGTGGATGGTTTGAATAACTTAGTCATTCGGGAAGAATGACCTAGTTTATTCTGGAAGTGAAAACATGCAAAATGAAACACAAGAATAATTGAATCCAATATGGTATCAAAACCTATGAATATAAATAGAACACTTTTTATTTATCACCATACTGATTACTCATTATTCATTGTTTCGGTTTTATCAACTTTATACTTGAATTAAAAACACTAGTTGTCCCATGCTCCAAGCATGTACACAATGTTTTTCTAAACAATAGCTTTGCCATACACCAAGTAAGCACTCTATGTTTGTCTATGATATTTACTTTGTGAACTAGATCGATTGAACATAATTTCAATGATTCTCTTTTCACACTCCCAAATCCTTATCGAAAATGTAAGAATTCCAAATTCATGCCATTTACCGAAATATTGTTAGATTTTAAACTTATATGCATTGATCCTCTTGTAATGATTATGAACAAAGTCACAAAGACTTGTCAACAGACATTACAGAGTATTCCAATGGAGATCAACTCCATGGAAACATCCTTCTTGCATTAAGTTTTTCTAATCTTACACAAATTGAATAACTTCCACCTATGGATACATTTCCATATTCCCATTTTGACTATCACTTCTGAACAAGAGTTGCCTCTTTTTTCAGAATATGTCAATATGGTCCTTCCAAAATTAACATTATACTTCTAACTGTCCCTGAGCAACCAATCTTTGGTAAACCTTAGATTGTCCTCGACAATTGCTTAATCATTTTAGTCATATCCAATTCTAGATTTTTCCCCCTTAATGCCCAGAGCATTTTTGAAAATTTAGAAAGGATGAATATTATAGCACATGCAATCGATCCTATATCCGAAGCATATGGGACACGATTCATGATGTCTCACATAAAGACATGATACTAGACCAGTCTTTTTGCTATAATATTTTTATGTCTATTTGCCAAGTTCTCATAATTTAGATTATGAAAAGGGATGCCGTAATCATAATCGAATTTTAGAACGCAAATAATGGACCCATATATAGAATTTCCTTATGTTGAGCCACTCCAACATAAAATTCATATATATATATCCTTGACTAAAGACGATTAAAATATCAATATAAGCCTTTTAGAATTGAAATGAGGTATAATTTCCTCTCTCTTAATTATAGCAAAACACCTTTTCCAACCCCTACAACTTCAAGAATTGAAACTTTGTTTTCTATAATTAACATTGCTAACTTGCAATACTTATCATAATTATCATGCTCCCAATAACATGATGATTATTAGCATAACACTTATGCTCCCACTAGCTTTGACATGTACTCAGAAATCAGCTGAATTTCTAGAAATCAATACTTTATTGACTTTCTTACCAAAGTTCAGATTTCTGATACGAGATGTTTTGATAAGACTTTATCAAAATCACACACCTTTCCTTAGATAGCTCACATGTGTGTCTAAACAATTTTTAGAACTATGAAAAGGGATGTCGTAATCATAGTCTCAATTGTTTAGATCTTTGCTATTTCTCAGAAGTCCATGTTAGTGTACCGGTTAACCACACACGCTCCACTAACGAGTTTGAGAATGCAAATATCACAATTGCTATCTACCTAAAATCTACTTAGTGAAAACGTTTCCTCACAATGATTTTCATGAATCGGAGAGAAACTTTATGACACTTAGATTTTATGGTGTATGTGTTCCTATCCAAGTGAATTTGTCAAAACCATAATCACAAGACAAGGTTAGTGACAAATCCAAACTCATATGGATTGAACTTGTGCAGTCTTAACTTCTTGCCACCTGGCAGCACAAGGGACTGCCATTGCTTCCAAGTTGTTATGCAACCAATTGAGAACTCTCAGAACTCATATGCAAAGCCAACTTCAACTGGAATGGGCATAGAAATAGAAATATGTCAACACGATAGGTTATAAACCTCAAGTCGTGAGCTAGTGAGAAACTACAGGTTTTATTCTTGATTAGATCTTGAAATACTTTCAGAATCTTTTAGACTCCCACTGTCCTCTTGACATATAAAACTATCTTGCCAAATATTCAAGAGATAGTGCAGATTCTTTATCAAGACAAACACTTCACACAATTGGCCTTAGTTGGTCTTTGTTTTATCCAAAACATCACAACTTATCAATTTCAAATGTACAAGAGTAGGACACTTTTACTCTTACATTTGACAAGTGTTTTAAACATTTCTTTAAGATATGTCACTCAACTTACAGTCTTGGAGTATAACTCTAAGACTTGTTTTTGGAACAAAGTATGGCTCATATTCTTGATTTAACCATTTCAGTAATTCTTGATTCCTCTTCTTAGCCATAGGAATGCACTAAGATTTCCTTAGAGGACTAATTGTGATATGATTTCTAAATCATTAAGATGATCACAAAACCTGGTACTAAAGTACTCTCCTATCTTTTCAGATTTGAGAAACTTTTATCTTTCTGCCAAATTTGATTCTTCTCATTCGTTCTGCCATACATCGAAACTTTTCCAATGTTTCAGAATTACACTTAAACTTGTAAGTATAACCTTATTTACTAGGCTTTAGTAAATCATGACGAATAGTCTTATCGATCTTTTGTGGTGGACTTGATCAGTGCACCAGAATGTATACTCGATCCGTTAGTCCTTCACTTGACTCACATATACATGTGAACAAGGAATTAATCTTAATTTTCCAAAGATGAAAAATTCTCATTCATCATACTATACAACTTGCATGATTCCAAGTTTCGGTCCAATTAAAACTTGGGTGATGAGAATCTTTCCTTATTTGGTAAATTAGACATTACCACAAATGAAAGAAACGAATCCATTTTCCAATATTGCTATCAATGGAATCATATAAGCAACAATTTTTTTCACAAATGTCATTGTAAAGATACTTAGAATAAATGAAATAAAAAATTTCCTTTTATTTTAAAAACTTTGCGGAAAAACTTATCCTTACAGTGCAAAAGCATATGAAAAACTTTGTTGTTATCTATTCCTAAGCAATATATCATAACTCCTAAGCAACAGCTCAAAATTCTGATCACCAAACCATGCGATCGAAATTCATCTTCGCGATCAGAATCAACATATACTTCCTTTAAGTTTCTTCACTTTTCTTTGATTCTTAAAACATCAACATGTGACCCAGTCACATCACGTAATAAGAATCTTAGAATAGAAACTTAATAGAGTTAGATAGTGGACTTTACCTGAAGTAGAGTCAAACTTCTTGACTTAATCAACCTTATTATCTTTCAGGTAAATAGGCATCTTCGCAATCAATGCCCCTTCCTTTGGCAAGAGAAACATATGGACTCTTTGGGAATGGTGTACTGGACTATCACAGACTTGCCTTTCTATTTACCATTTGGTCAACCGAGTTGACTATGGCCAATCCCTTTCCATTGGGAAGAGAAAGCTTTTATGGATATCCAATGTTACCATTTTCAAAGTCCATGCAAGTTTGGGAAGTTGATCTTCTAATCAAATTTGCTCTACTAGTGCTCCAAATCATTGCTGATTCAGCAGCATAAAGCAAATAGATAAGACCATTAAGGGTCATGTCATAGTCTTTTACATAGTAGTCCATAAAGAACTCACTATGTGACTTAGAAAGTGATTGAACATCCAACTTTATTAAGACTTTGACATCCAACTCTCCCGGCTTGTCAATATGTGACTTCATCTCCAAGATGTGAGCACACATAGACCTTGCTTGCCAATAGGGCTTGAGTGACCTTGAACTTGTGGGTTAGGGAGAATAATTGGAGGAGGTGGAGGAAGTGAAGTTCCAAGAGATTTGGGAAAATCATAGATGTCTGAACTAGACATCTTTTGGGAGATATTCAAGATAGTTGATTTAAAGTCCTTAATATAACACCCAATATGAAATATTAAGGCTAGGACCCAACACAATATTTTCTAACTTGGAAGAGGGATGCCGTAATCCAGGCTATAAAATAATTGAAGGTAGGTAAATGACGATTCACCAATTTCCACCATGAAAAACGAAATAATTTATTAGGTTTTAATTGGTTTTGAAACTCCTAGATTCTTTTGAGATTCATTGAACTTTTCAATGGCATGTTTCAATCTCGATTGTGTCCTTCAGGTTTTGTGACTGGGATGCCGAGGATCACAAAACAAGGTGTGAAGTAACCATGCAAATTACTTGGTACTCTTAAATGTTTATCACTCAACCGATGTGCCGGTTAACCACACACGCTCCACCGGCCTATGATAAAATTTAAGAAACCCTTTTCCTACTTTGTTAAAACAAGTTAGTGTGTCAGTTAACCACACACGCTCAACTAACAGCTCAAACAAAGTGCAAAGTGTAATTTCATGGATTAGCACCTTATTCACATTTTCCTAAGTAACTAAGATTGGGAATTTATAACTGTTTAGTTACTTAGTATTTATCATTATACTTATAATGAAGGGAGAATTATAGTCCTTTTCCTACCCGTTCGGCCAACGACCCTCCACCAGTCAAGGAAGCGGTGGGTGAGAGTGGACACCCATTAAACTGCCATTTTATAGGCAATAACCTTATACCCCCCTTATAGTCCGGCTTCGTGAATGAGGCCTAGTAATGGTAAGACGACTTGCTCTTATACATACATATATATATATATATATATATATATATATATATATATATATATATATATATATATATTATTAACTTATAATATTATAAAGTATAAGGGTTGAATTTTAACTTTTAAAATCCTAAGGGCTTAATTTGGAATTAAAGTATTCATGAAAGAAAACTTTTCAAACTCCAAAACTTGAGGGCAAGTTTTGAATTATTCAAAAACTTTTCAATTCCATAACTTATGTGTTTAAAGTAGTTTTAATTCAAAAAACTCTTCAAGTTCCATAACTTGAGGACAAGTTATGGAAGACTTTAAACTATTAAAAGAATATGACTTTTCTTTATTCATAACCTATGGAAATATTTATGAGTTTTATGAATCTTAAATGTGACTTTTCGTATAACTTGAGGACAAGTTACAAAAACACATTTTAGAATCAACTCTTAGATTAATTTGGATTGAAAACTATAATTTCACATAACATTCCTATTTAATCTAAGCAACTCATAAGAACAAGATACTTCAATCAAACTTTTTCATGTAATTAGCCTATCCATTAAACTAATACAAAACATGAATCTAATGACAATTATCTTTGAAATTGGATTAGCATGAACATTACCACATCAAAAATAGGTTTATAAGTTGAAAAACAGCTTAGGGTAATGTTCCTAGTCCAATTCCAGCCAAAACAGTCGAAGATATGCTGTCTGGGGGTCCAACTCGTTGAGTGCATGAACCAACTCGGCGAGTTGGATGAGTTTTGCCTTGGACTCATCGAGTCCCTTCATGGACTCGGCGAGTCTGCTGTCCAGACATCATACAAACTTCGATTTTCAGCCAATTTTGCAAGTATAACAAGAAAACAAGCCTAGGCTCTGATACCACTGCTGGGTTTTGAGCATTCTAACACTCATATGGTGTACATGCAACCCTAAATACCTTGGATCTATGTTTTCTCTATTATACATGCAAATATGATTATTCCAAGGTATTACCCTATCTAGCATACAATATTTGATACTTGGGTAATAAAAACAAGTTAGAAGACATACCTTTTTATGTAGCTTGATTCCTTGATGCTTAAGAGCCGAGTGCCCCAAGTGTGACACCTCAAATGGTTCACACAACGCCATGAACATTTGGAATAACTAAGGAATAAAGGATACTTGGTTTACATCTCATAAAATCGGTTATGCCCTCACTACTATGAACTAGTCATCTTCTTCGCCCAATTTTATGCACCATTGGACTCTTTATATAGTGTGGAGGATTAGGGTTAAACCCTAATACCCATGACCTTTCATTTCCATAGGATCCATGGGTTAAAGTTCCATGGACTATCCATGAAAGCTTAGCCCAACCTAAATGAACTTGTCCCACTACACATATATATATCTAAGAGTCCATATTTAATTAGTTCCTTTTGATCACTTAATTAATTATAAATTAATCATTGATCAATACTAATTAAATAATATGATTATATATAAATCACTAGTATCCTTTTTTTTTCCTCATCTTGTCTATCCAATTGTCCCGATACCATGCAACCCAAATGGACCATGCCAAGTCGGTTCAAGTACATACCAAATATACTTATGGACTTAGATACTGATCCAACAAGAAGCACTCTGCTTCTTTCGGATTGGAAGAGGGAGTAGCAAAACCACCTTTGGTACCACTATAAGAGGATCCATTATGGGACTTTCCCTTGTGGCTCTTAGAAGGAGCCTTCCTCTTCTTCCCTTTCCCATGTCCAATTGACAGAACAGGGGCAGCAGTAGCAGGAGTGGCTGTCATGATAAGTCATTCTGAACTGAAGACCAGAAGTCCTCATATGACTTCTGAAGCTCAGGAGTTCTCAGTAGGCCTTAAAGCTTGCTTAGTGTGACTTCCTCCTTGTTCATATGATAAGTCATTCTGAACTGAAGGCCAGAAGTCCTCATATGACTTCTGAAGCTCAGGAGTCATAGTGGCTGTCATGATGCACGACACCTTTGTCGCGTCCTTCTCATGAGCCCTATACTCAGCTATCTGTTCAGGAGTGGCAGTAGATTCATCAATCTCCTTAAGCTCTTTGTCGAGGACATACTCTTTTTCCTCGTATCGAATGGACATGCGGATGCTTCGAATCCAATCATTAAAATTCGATCCATCAAAAATGACCCTCCCACATAAGTTCATGAAGGAGAAAGAGCCGAAAGAGTTTGAGTTTGAAGCAGTGTTTGAAGTAGACATCTGAAAAGAAAGACAAAGTTTAGATTAGATAAGGATCCTTAATATAACACCCAAATGAAATATTAAGGCTAGGACCCAACACAATATTCTACAATTTGGAAGAGGGATGTTGTAATCCAATTGCAAAATATTTGAAGGTGGGTGAATGACGATTTACGAATTTCCACCATGAAAAAACTAAAATGAAGATTAGGTTTTAAATGAATTGAAATTCCTAGATTCTTTGAGATTCATGAACTTTTCAATGACATGTTTAAATCTTGATTATGGCCTTCAAGTTTGTGACTGGGATACCGAGGATCATAAACAAGGTGTGAATAACCATGCAAATGTGCTTGGTACTTTCGATGTCATTTATCACCTAATCAATGTGCCGATAAACAACACACACTCCATTGATCTATAACAAACATCGAGCTACCCTTTTCCACCCTTGTTAGTCCAAGTTAGTGTGTCGGTTAACCACACACGCTCCACTAACGACTTGGCAAGGTGCAAAGTGCAATTTCATGGAATAACATCATTTTCACATTTTCCTAAAGTAACTAAGATTGGGAATATATAAAAACATTTAGTTACTTCTATAATTATCATTATACTTTTAACGAGTATTAATGTCCTATCCTACCCATTCGGCTAACGACCCTCCACTAGTCAAGGAAGCGGTGGGGGAGAGTGGACACCCATTCAATCGCCATTTTATAGGCAATTTCCTTATACCCCCTTATAGACCAGCTTCGTGAATGAGACATACTAACGGTAAGACTGACTTGTCTTATACATATATATAAGTATTAATCCTTTAATATTATAATAGTATAAGGGTTGAATTTTAACCGTTTAAAATTCTAGGGTTTAGAATTTAATATTTCATACATGATACTTTTCACATTCCAAAACTTGAGGGCAAGTTTTGAAACTCTTCAAAAACTCTTGAATTTTAGAATTTTAATGTTTCATAAATGAGACTTTTTAAATTCCAAAACTTGAGGTCAAGTTTGAAACTCTTCAAAACCGTTTGGATTCCAAAACTTGATGACAAGTTTTGTAACTCTTCAAGACCTTTTGAATTCCAAAACTTGTTGGCAAGTTTTGTAACTCTTCAAAGCCATTTAGATCAAATTTTAAACACGTAAAATAATCACATATTTTTATCATTTACCAATTTGATCTAATTCTACTCATATAACAAGATAATTTCAAATGAAATAATACAAATAATTAGTTTATCATATAATCTAGTAATTATCTTAAAATTTGACAATTTATCTTTTAATTGGATGAGAATAGTCACTAACATATCAGAAAAATCAGATTTTATGATACAAAATAGTTTATGGTAATGAACCTAATCCAATTCTGGCTAAAAAAACATGAAAATCTGCAAACATATGATCCAACTCGTCGAGTTAGGCAATGGACTTGTCAAGTTGGCTCAACTCGGGATCAACTCATCGAGTTCCTTCATAGGACTCGTCGAGTCCACCAGGCAGAGAGCAGATTTCAATTTGCTTCAACTTTGAACAATTAACAAATGCATCTATATAACAGAAAACACCCTAGGCTCTAATACCACTGATGGCTTTTGAGCACTATAACATCCCTATGGTGCACATACAACCCTAATACTTTGGATCTAAGTTTTCTATAGTTATACATGCAATTTTCATTTTCCAAAGAATGAAGCCTAACTAGCATACAACATTGATATTTAAAACATAAAAACGAGTTAGATGATTACCTCTTTGTTGTAGCTTGTAGAACTTGGCCTTACAAGAGCTTAGCACCAAAAATGTGATGCCTCAAAAATAAGTCACAAAACGTCAAGAACAAATGGGGAGTTATGAGAGAGGTTTTTAGGAGGCACCAAAATTGTCTATACTCTTCTTAGAATACTTCTGTACCGATTTTAGGGGCTTAGGGGTTACATATATAGTGTAGAATTCTAAGGGTCACTTGTAAACCCTAATCCATTCACTTAGGATTTTGATCGAATAATTCATTTGGACTAACACTTCATGGACTCTCACATAAGCTTAGTCCATCACTAATCAATCATGGATCATTAGCCCAAACTATATGTATCACTGATTTACATAATCAACCCATGTTAATTTAATCAGTCTCTTTTGATCACTAAATTAATTCCAAATTAATTCTTGATCAATACCAATTGAATAATATAATTTCTCAATTAATATATTATTCTTATAATATATTAATAGATCACAAATAACCTCTTTCTCAAATATCCTTCCTATCAAATTGCTCCGGTGAATGCAACCCAAATGGACCATGCTATTATCGGGTCAAGTACATACCAATTATAGTTATGGGCTTAGACACTTAATACAATAGTTGTGTCTTCGACGAATGTGTCGAGACTTACCATTATACATAGCACTTTGCGCCCTTCCAATTGCCGATTGACTATAGCAATGGATTGAGATTGCATAAACTGGTTTATGCCATCCCGATATATCTTCCAGAAATTATCGTAGCCATTCAACTTCTTCTCCACTTTTATCAAGTACTATAAATTCAGATTCATGGTGGATCTAGCTATAACTGTTTGTTTTGAAGATTTCCATGATATAGCTTCACCTCCAGGTGTGAACAAAAATCCGTTGGTTGTCTTGGAATCTTTAATGTCAAATATCCAATTTGCATCACGATGCCCTTCTATCACTTCGGGATATCTTGTATAGTGCAACACATAGTTGCGAGTGTACCATAAGTATTGTAATTATCTTTTAATACTCTTCCGGTGTTCATCACTCGGATTACTGGTATATCTACTTAGTCTGATTATTTCAAAAGCTAAGTCAGGTCTGATACAACTCATAAGGTACATCAGACTACCAATAATTCTTGCATATTCGACTTGTGCAACTCCTTCACCTCTATTTTTACTTAGATGATGACTTGTATCAATTGGTTTCCTAACTACAGTAGTATCACCGAAGTTGAACTTCTCAAGAATTTTATCCACATAATGGGTTTGATTTAAAGTAAGTCCGTTTGCAGTCCTTGTGATCAAGGATGACGTCTGCGAAGTGTAAACTTAAACAGAAAAATAGAAAAACAAAAAAATGTCTTAGAAAACGATTTTTGAAAACAGATTCTGCAAGTGTGAGGGAAGAAAAAAATTTGTTTTTATAAGCACTGTAAGATGAAACAGAAACAATTTTTTTTCCTTTGAAGTTCGTTTCGTACAAACGATTTGTTTTAAGACTGTTAGAAAAATATAACCCAAAAACTGTACGAAAGAACAATATAACGCTTGGTTTGTGTGTTATTCAGTTTTCAACATTTTTAGACTTTTGGGCTGGAACTCGACGAGTTGGGGAGTTCCAAATCGTCGAGTAGAGATCATTTTGGACGCCGAATGAAGGGTCTACTCGACGATTTGGAAGGTCCCAACTCGACGAGTAGACACTGGAAAGTAAAACCCTAATTTTTAGGGTTTGTGCCCTATTTAAAGGACTTAAGCCTCACTTGTATCCTCCCTTATCACCCCCTTTGTCCAGAGAAACCCTAAATCCTGTCTCATCTCCCATTTTTGAGTGTGTCAGGGATTAAGGTGTGCCTTTTTGGTGTTTATGTGAAGAAGCTTGAAATGCTTGATGCATAGCTGAAGGGAGAGGCTGTAAATCCAGTGTTTACTCTGCTGTGGCAACCATTTTAGGGTATAAAGTCGAAACCTTGACCTTCCGTTGCTTAAATCTTCTTCTAGGAAAGTTTATGGCCATTATTAGCCTAGTTTGGGACCATTCTTGGTTTTGAGCATGATATGAAGATATGAATTTAGATATGAACATCTCAGGGCCTTTGGGGACTTAAAGTTGCCAACTTTATCAAGTCTTGGCCCTCCTTCATGCTCTAAGTCCCTTGACAAGCTTTGATTAAGTGTTTTTAGCCTTTGATTCCTTGCATGGATGTAAAGTTACCAACTTTACGTGGTATCTTAACCCTAGGGGGCTGGATCTGTAGTTTGGGTCTTTAGATTCGACTGGAAAGGGGTTGAATATGTTGAGACAGGGGAGAATCGACGAGTTGCCCTAGCAACTCGACAAGTTGGGTCGGGTTTTCCCACTTTCTAGATACTGAGCAAACTCGGTGAGCCGATGAGATAACTCGGCGAGTTGGCTAGGGTTTTTTCCCGGTTTCTGAACACTGAAGGAGCTCGACGACTTGGGTCAACATGGACTGTTGACCTTGACTGTTGACTTTGACTTTGACCAGGAGTTGACTAGGGTTGACCATTCAGTAATTAAGGCCTCTTTGGACATAGGGCCTTCTCGGGTTTGGTCCATGATGGATTTGGGCCTTATTGGGCCATCTCGGTTTCAGACTATCTTATGGGCTTGTAGTATATGGGCTGCATGGGCCAATTGGAACTGGATTTATGGACATTATAGTGTTAGGCTTTTGTTTTGAGCTTGGGCCTTAGTTTTTGGATCATACAAGGCCAGGGGTAGAATGGTCATTTTACCCTATGTATGGATTAAGGATTATTGTTTGGGACCGATTGCTAATTGGGTATATGGATTGGTAGTGACAACACGGGTATCTGGGGGGACACCAGCTAAGGATTTCATTCGGGAAGCCTCTGCATTCGAGGTTAGTCTCCTCACTATACCAATGGGTCGAAGGCACCAAGGCTGGCCCATTTTATGATATGTGGTACACTAGTTGATGTAGTGTTATGTTGCATGTTAGTTGGTTATCTGCTAGGTGTTGGATTAGTGTCTAAGCCCGTAACCATATTTGGTAAGTACTTGACCCGGTTGTGCATGGTCCTTTTGGGTTGCCTTCACCAAAGCAACTTGACTGGAGAAATAACAGAGAAAGGACTTATTATGATTTATTAATATATTATAAGAATAATATTTTAAAATAGAAATCTTATTATTTAATTAATATTAGTCATAAATTAATTAAGAATTAATTTGGTGACTAAAAGAAATTAATTGAATAAAGGGACTTAAACTGTCAAATGTGTGATAGTTGGATTTTGGGCTGGGAAACCCAATGGGACAAAGGGATGAACAAAATTATGATGGGAGCCCATCATATTTTTGTCCATGGCCTTATTCCAGAAGGTTCCATGGGCTGCTTAATGTCTAAGCTGTCCATTATGGTTTTGGAGGAAACCCTAGCTGCTCACAGTATAAATAAGGACCCTAGGCTACAAGATTTCGTCCACTTGCTTCTCTAAGAACCCTAAGGCCAAATTTTGTAGCCTCCTCCCTCTCTCTCTTGCCTCTCCATTTGCTCTTGGTGTTTGTGAGCCATTAGAGGTACTACACTTGTGGTACTTGCTTTCAAAGACAAGAAGATTGAAGATTTGAGTTGTTATTACAATATAACAACAAGAGGTATGTAAACCATCTCTACTTATGTTTTTTCGAAATTCATAGGAGCATGCTAGGGTTCTTCATGTGTTCATAATGTTGTGTATCTAATAGTGAAAACATAGATCCAATTCTAGGGTTGCATGCACACATAGGATTGTTTGTATAAAACCCATCACTAGGAGGTATGCTAGTTGTATATGTGGAATACTTGTATGAAAGACCATGGGGGAGCCCATGATACTTGGATGTCAGACCATGTGGAGAGCCCATGGCTTTCCTATTAAAGACCATGGGGGGAGCCCATGACACTTGGATGTAAGACCATATGGGGAGCCCATGGCTTTCCTATTAAAGACCATGGGGGGAGCCCATGACACTTCGATGTAAGACCATGTGGGGAGCCCATGGCTTTCCTATTAAAGACCAGGGGGAGCCTATGGCAAGTAGGTGTAAGACCATGTGGGTGATGGGTTTTGAGCATTCTAACACTCCTATGGTGTACATGCAACCCTAGAAACCTTGGATCTATGTTTTCTCTATTATACATGCAAATATGATTTTTCCAAGGTTCTCATCCTAACTAACATACAATGGAGCAACTATACCACAAAAGTCTAGTTAGATGACATACCTTTTGATGGAGCTTGAAGTCTTGAACCTTTAAGAGCTTAGTGCCCCAAGTGATGCACCTCAAATGGTTCACACAACACCAAAAACCCTTGGAATAACTAGAGAAGAATAATACTTAGGTTCACTCTATGAAAATCGGCCTTGCCCTCTCTGGTGTATGCACTAGTTCCAATTTCATGAACTAGAGACCTCTTTATATAGTGTGGAGGATTAGGGTTACATTCATGTAAACCCTAATACCCATGACCTTTCATTTCCATAGGATCCATGGGTTAAAACTCCATGGACTATCCATGAAAGCTTAGCCAAACCTAAATGAACTTGGCCCATCCTATATATAAATAAGAGTCCATATTTAATTAGTTCATTTTGATCACTAAATTAATTCTTGATCAATACTAATTAAATAATATGATTTCATATTAATATATTAGAACTTATAATATATTAATATAAATCATAAGTATCCTTTTTCTCATTTTGTCTATCCAATTGTTCTGATGCCATGCAACCCAAATGGACCATGCTACTCTCGGTTCGAATACATACCAATAATAGTTATGGGCTTAGACATCTAATCCAACAGTCTCCCACATGGATAAGTCTAAAACTATTATTACGTATGACTCCCAGATCCCGACTAGCAATCGTAGCTCTTAAAGCTGCTGCCGAACTCTGACCTAGTTAAATGACGTGTCCATGAGATAAGGGATCATATATTCCTCCATTCTAGATATCATATGGACTGAGACATGGATTATAATCATTCTCTCTGTCCATCTGTTGTTTCCCGATTTCCGATTTATGACGACCGACTAATTGAACAAATCAAATCAGTCCAGGCTTGGCCAAGCACTTAGGGGTGTCATCACTTACTCATCAAATTACACACAACGATAAGTTTTATAACAACCACGTTACTGGTTGCGTTTACATATGTCAATGTGCAGCTGACGCACAACTACGACTCACACGTCTCCGTTTGAAGAATATAAGATATGATCGTCTCATGATTCACTCTTGATAAAATCCATGAAGTGATTCAAATGAGCGTGGGTTGAATCCAATACTCGAATCTCATTCCAGGAGCACTCATGAACACTGCAGCCACTTTGTCCCAGACAAACTACAGACCCTTCACGACAGTCTTGCCTCAATACCTACTTCCAAAGTATGATCGATTGTGTATAGTTTGAATAACCTAGTTATTCGAGAAGTCAAAACATGCAAAGTGAAACACAAGAATTATCGAATCCAATATGGTCTCAGAACTTATGAATATAAATAAAACACCTTTTATTTATCACCATATTGATTACACATTATTCATTGCATAATGTTTCAAATAATCAACTTAATACTTGAATTAAAACAATAGTCATGCCATGCTCCAAGCATGCATACTATGTTTGTCCAAACAATAGTTATGCCATACACCAAGTATGCACACTATGTTTGTCTATGATCCTTACGTTGTGGAATAGATCAAGTGAACATAATACCAATGATACTCATTTCCAAGGTTGTAGAACTCGTTACTCGGTACCTGCTCGGCCGACTACCGAGTAGCGAGTACTCGAGAGTACTCGGATTTGGAAATTCATGTAGAAATATTTTTAGGGAAATTATATATGTCAAAATCATAAGTTGTTTGAAATATATATAACAAAATTAGATACATGTGAATACACAAAAATTGAAAAACACATAATGGTCTCACTTCGTGAATAATTACTGAAAATTTAAGATATATATGTAGTAATAATCATATGAGTGCGTGTTAAATAATAAATCATTAAGTATATTATACATATTAATTATTGAGTTGACCGAGTTTTACAACACTGCTCAGGTCAGTAAGGGTCGATCGGGCAGTACTCGGGATTCTGTAACTCGCCTCGGTAAGGGGCCGAGTAGCGAGTACTCGGAGGAGTAATCGGCCATCTCGGGGAGTTTTACAACATTGCTCATTTCACAATCCCAAATCCTTATCGTAAATGTAAGAGTTCCAAATTCCTGCCATTTACCGAAATCTGTCAGATTCTAAACTCATATGCATTGATCCTCTTGTAATGACTATGCACAAAGTCACAAAGACTTGGCAACAGACATTACAAAGTATTCCAATGGAGATCAATTCCATGGAAACGAAGTCTCAAATTCAAAATACATTGCTTTGAACATCCTTCTTATACTAAGTTTTCTAATCTTACACAGATTGAATAAATTCCACCTATGGAGACATTTCCGTATTCCCAGTTTAACTATCACTCCTGAACAAGAGTTGCCTCTTTTCAAAATATGTCAATATGGTCCTTTCCAAAAATTTACACCATACTTCCAACTGTCCATGAGCAATCAATCTTTGGTAAAACCTCAGATTGTCCTCAACAACTGCTTAATCATTTTAGTCATATCCAATTCTAGGCCTTTTCCCCTCTTAATGCCCCATGCATTTGGAAAATTTAGAAAGGATAAATATTATAGCACATATAATCGATCCTATATCCGAAGCATATAGGACACGATTCATGATGTCTCACATAAAAACATGATCCTAGACAAGTCTTTTGCTACAATATTTTTGTATTTGCCATGTTTTCATAATTCGACTATGAAGAGGGATGCCGTAATCATAATCGAATTTTGAGAACACAATATATATAGAATTTATTTATGTTGAACCGTTCCAACATAAAATTCATATATATATCCTTGACTAAAGATGATTAAAATCTCAATCTAAGCTTTTAGAATTGAAATGAAGTATAATTTCCTCTCCCTTAATTATAGCAAAACAACTTTTCAAAACTTGCAGAGTCACCAATTAAGATTTTTGTTTTCTGTAATTAACACTTTACATAATAATCATGCTCCCACTAACATGATAATTATTAGCATAACACTTATGCTCCCACTAGCTTTGACATGTATCCAGAAATTAGCTGGACTTCTAGAAATCAATACTTTATTTACTTTCTTACCAAAGTTCAGATTTCTGATACGAGATGCTTTGATAAAACTTTATCAAAATCATACACCTTTCCTTAAGCTCACATGTGTTTCTAAACAATTACGAAGAGGGATGTCGTAATCATAATGTTTAGACCTTTTTGCCATTTCTCACAAGTCCATGTTAGTGTGCCAGTTAACCACACACGCTCCACTAACGACTTTGAGGATGCAAATATCACAATTACTATCTACTTAAAATCTACTTAGTGAAAACGTTTCCTCACCATCATTTTCATGAATCGGAGAGAAACCTTATGACACTTAGATTTTGATGGTGTATGTGTTCCTATCCATGTAAATTTGTCAAAACCATAATCACAAGACAAGGTTAGTGACAAATCCAAACTCATATGGACCGAACTTGTGCAATCTTAAATTCTTGCCACTTGGCAGTACAAGGCCTACCATTGCTTCCAGGTTGTTATGCAAACGATTGAGAACTTGTAGAACTCAGATGCATAGTCAACTTTAACTGGAATGGGCACATAAATAAGAATCTGTCAACACGATAGGTTACAAACCTCAAGTCGTGCGCTAGAGATAAACTACAGGTCTTATTCTTGATCAATTCTTGAAACTCTTTCAGGACCTTTTAGACTCCCACTGTCCTCTTGACATATAAGAATCTCTTGCCAAGAACCATTCCTTGACAAACAAATATTCAAGAGATAGTGTGGATTCTTATCAAGACAAACACTTCACACAACTGGCCTTAGTTGATCTTTGTTTTATCCAAAATATCACAACTTACCAATTTCAAATGTACAAGAGTAGAAAACATTTTACTCTTACATTTGACAAGCGTTATAAACCTTCTATACGATGTATCACTCAAGTTACAATCTTGGAGCATGACTCTGAGAATTGTTTGGGAACGAAGTATGACTCATCTTCTTGATTTAACCACTTCAACAATTCATGAGTCCTCTTCTTAGTCATAAGAATGCACTAAGATGTCCTTAGAGGATGAATTGTGATATGGTTTCTTAATCATTAAGATGATCATAAAACATGATACTAAAGTACTCTCCCATCTTTTCAGATTCGAGTAACTTTTATCTTTCTGCCTAATTTGATTCTTCTCATCTGTCCTGCCATACACTGAAACTTTTCCAATGTTTCAGAATTACACTTAAACTTGTAAGTGTAACCATATTTACTACCTTTTAGTAAATCATGACGAATAGCCTTATCGATCCTTGTGATGGACCTGACCAACGCACAACCAAGTGTACTCGATCCCTTTGTCCTTCACTTGACTCACATATACATGTGAACAAGGAATTAGTCTTAATTTTCCAAATATGAAAATTCTCATTCATCATACAATACAACCTGCATGATTCCAAGTTTCGGTTCCAATTGAAACTTGGGTGATGAGAATCTTTCCTTATTTGGTAAATTTAGACACTACCACAAATGAAAGAATCAAATTCATATTTCCATTATTGCTAGAAACATACAAATATCAATTTTCCATAAATGCCATTGCAAGGAGATATAAAATAAAACAAAAACAAATTTTATTTATTTATAAATGCGGAAAAAAAACTTTTTCCTTACAATGCAACTTTAAATGAAAACTATGCAATTACATATTTCCTATCATACTCTTCTTTTAAGTTTCCTTCCCTTTGCTTGATCATGCAAAACATCAAAATGCAACCTAGTCACATCATGTATTAAGAATCAACAATTAGGAACTTAACAGAGTTAGATAGTGGACTTACCTGAAGCAGAGTCAAACTTTTTGATTCTTCCTTCTCTCAGATCTTTCAGGTAGTTAGGGCAGCTTCGCAACCAATGCCCCTTCTCTTGACAATAAAAACATATAGACTCTTTGGGAATGGTACACGGGACTATCACAGACTTAGCCTTTCCCTTTACCTTTTGGTCAACAGAGTTGACCAAGGCCAATCCCTTTCCATTGGGAAGAGAAAGCTTTTTTGGACTTCCAATGTTACCATTGTCAATGTCCATGGAAGTTTGAGAAATAGACCTTCCACCCAAATTTACATTTCCAGTTTGCCAAAACATTTCTGATTCAGCAGTAACAAGCAAATAAGAAAGATCAATAAGGGTCATGTCGTGATCTGTCACATAGTAGTCCTTAATGAACTTACTATATGACTCAGGAAGTGACTGAAGAACCTAGTCAATAGCCAACTTCCTTGGGATAACGACACCCAACATTCTCAACCTGTCAATGTGTGACTCCATCTCTAAGACATGAGTACACACATGTCTTCCATCTTTATGTTTCATTGCGAGTAGGGCTTTAGTGATCTTGAACTTTTCAAGTCTTCAAGCTTGTGGGTCAAGGAGAATAATTGGAGGAGGTGGAGGAAGAGAAGTATGATTTCCATGATCCAATCGCGGGACATCAACTTTATTAGGAAAGCTTGTTCCAAGAGATTTGGGAAGATCATATTTGTCTGAACCAGACATCTACAATGGGAGAAATTCAAGTTAGTTGATTTAAGTCCTTAATAGAACACCCAATATGAAATATTAAGGCTAGGACCCAAAACAATATTTTATAACTTGGAAGAGGGATGCCGTAATCCAAGCTACAAAATATTTGAAGGTAGGCGAATGACGATTCACCAATTTCCACCATGAAAAACGAAATAAATTATTAGGTTTTAATTGGATTTGAAACTCCTAGATCTTTTGAGATTCATTGAACTTTTCAATGACATGTTTAAATCTCGATTGTGCCCTCTCAAGTTTGTGACTGGGATGCCGAAGATCACAAACAAGGTGTGAATAACCATGCAAATTAACTTGATACCCTTAATCTTTATCACCTAATCGATGTGCCGGTTACCCACACGCGCTCCACCGATCTATGATAAACATTAAGTCACCCTTTGCCACTCTTACAAGTCCATGTTAGTGTGCCGGTTACCCACACACGCTCCACCAACGACTTGGTAAGGTACAAAGTGTAATTTCATGGGTTAACACCAAATTCACATTTTCCTACAGTAACTAAGATTGAGAATTTATAAAAGGTTTAGTTACTTTATATTTATCACTATACTTATAATGAGAATTATAATCCTTGTCCTACCCGTTCGGCTAACGACCCTCCACCAGTCAAGGAAGCGGTGGGTGAGAGTGGACACCCATTAAGCTGTCATTTTATATGCAACAACCTTATACCCCCCTTATAGACCGGCTTCGTGAATGAGGCCTACTAACGGTAAGACTGACTTGCTCTTATACATATATATATATATATATATATATATATATATATATATATATATATATATATATATATATATATATATATATATATATATATATATATATATATATATATATATTATTAACTTATAATACTATAAAGTATAAGGGTTGAATTTTAACTTTTAAAACTCTAGGGTTTGGAATTAAAGTGTGCATGAGACTTTACAAATTTCAAAACTTGAGGGCAAGTTTTGAACAATTCAAAAAACTTTTGGATTTTCATAACTTATGAGTTTAATTAAGGTTTTAAAAACTTTAATGGAGAGACTCTTGAACATCCATAACTTGAGGACAAGTTATGGAGTCCATAAAACTATTTATGAGAAAGACTGTTCAATTATGTAACCTATGAGTTTTTAATGGATCTTTAAAAGAAATGACTTTTGGTAATCCATAACTTGAGGACAAATTATGGACTCCATTAAAAAATATTTAGATCAAGAATTAACTAACAAACAATTTGGAAATAATTCCTATGATCTACCAAAACTCATAAGTGTATGAACAATCATATCAACAATTTCAAGAATCATATAAGCACATATAAAACTTGAAATTTTGATAATAACCTTGAAATTGGTTTAACATAATCATTACCACATCAAAAAACAGGTTTTATAAGTCTAAAACAGTTTAAGGTAATGATTCTAGACCAATTCCAACACCAAAACTTGAGAATATGCACTCAGGTCTGCCAACTCGTCGAGTGCATGAACTGACTCGGCGATTTGGTTGAATATATGCATGGACTCACTGAGTTCCATGAAGGAATCGGCGAGTCAACTGGGCAGTGTGCAGAAATTCGACATTTTTCAGCAATTTGCATCAAGTATAAGGAAAACAAGCCTAGGCTCTGATACCACTGATGAGTTTTAAGCATTCTAACACTCCTATGGTGTACATGCAACCCTAGAAACCTTGGATCTATGTTTTCTCTATTATACATGCAAATATGATTTTTCCAAGGTTCTCATCCTAACTAACATACAATGGAGCAACTATATACTACAAAAGTCTAGTTAGATGACATACCTTTTGATGGAGCTTGAAGTCTTGAACCTTTAAGAGCTTAGTGCCCCAAGTGTTGCACCTCAAATGGTCCACACAACACCAAAAACCCTTGGAATAACTAGAGAAGAAGAATACTTAGGTTCACTCTGTGAAAATCGGCCTTGACCTCTCTGGTGTATGCACTAGTGCCAATTTCATGAACTAGAGACCTCTTTATATAGTGTGGAGGATTAGGGTTACATTCATGTAAACCCTAATACCCATGACCTTTCATTTCCATAGGATCCATGGGTTAAAACTCCATGGACTATCCATGAAAGCTTAGCCCAACCTAAATGAACTTGGCCCATCCTATATATAAATAAGAGTCCATGTTTAATTAGTTCCTTTTAATCACTAAATTAATTCTAAATTAATTCTTGATCAATACTATTTAAATAATATGATTTCATATTAATATATTAGAACTTATAATATATTAATATAAATCATAAGTATCCTTTTTCTCATTTTGTCTATCCAATTGTTCCGATGCCATGCAACCAAAATGGACCATGCTACTCTCGGGTCGAATACATACCAATAATAGTTATGGGCTTAGACATCTAATCCAAAAGTGGGGAGTCCGTGACGTCCTGGAGTAAGACCCTGGGGGGGGGGGGGAGCCCACGACATGCGTATATGTTTATATGCATGGCTTATGCGATTGATATGGTTTACGTAGCTGTTATAACTAATATGGATTATGTGGTTATGTGGATTGTGTGGGGTATGCTCTGGGGAACTCACTAAGATTCGTGCTTACAGTTTTGTTTATGGTTTCAGGTATCATCGTTTGGAAAGGAAGGGGCCAGCTTGATCGCAGCACACACATCTGTGTTTTCCGCAATATTTGATTTTGGGATGAACTCTGATAAATGTTTCTAATTAGAAATGTTTTTGGAAATCTTGGATTTAAAAGATATATATATTTTGACTGTATTGAAAAAATGAAATTTTTACCCTTGATTTGTCGGTCGTTACAAGTTGGTATCAGATCCTTGGTTTAAGGGATTCGGACATACTTTCGGGGTGTGTCCAAACTCAAACTGAGGATCTGTAAAATTTTCAAAAGTAAAATGTTTTCAAGGAAAGAGTTTTCTAAGACAAGAAAGGGTGTGGTGCATGCAATCGGCCGAGCTCAATTAATTTTTTCCTAGAATACCCATATATGCATCTGTTATGACTTGATTTATGAATCTGTGAATCACATGCTAGTTAGGGATATGAGGGATGCCTTTATATGTTGCATGAGCTGTTATACTTGCATGCCAGTGCTGATTAGTCAACGATAGATTGGTATGATATGTGATGCTTGTAGCCTTGGGGATACTGGATGCCATGCTAGAATGAGGATGATTATTGGTATTGGTAATTGCTAAGTGTATGCTTTGAAAATTGTATATGGTTAGAATCTTATAGCCTTAGAATAAATGATTTGGCCTTATTTCCTGTTCCTTGTATGGTTGTGGTCCTAGGGTAGAGTCTATTATTCGACAGTCTATTAGATCCTGTTCCGTGTATAATTTGCATGCATAAGGCAGACGACGGTGAGGGTGGATGTGGGCATCATGAGTTGTGGTATGTGGGCCGAATGTTCTATGATAGTTTATGGGTCGGAGATTACCCTAGGGTAAGCCTATGATGAGATTAGTGACATGAGTCACCTGATTGCGAATTGTATGTGTGGATAGAATTGCATGATTGGAGTATGTTGGTTAGTTTTCCGTTGTCCAAATGTTGCTTGCTTTGTGCTTTGTAGGACTCTTACTAATGTGAGTTAGCTACTAAGTGAATATGCTAAGTCAAATGTGGCACAGTACAGATAATCTCAAAGTGATGTACTTGACCCTATTGCGCAACTCTTTTCTGAGTCCAACCGTTCTAGGGTTGAGACTTTTACTCGAAGGATTATCTGATCTCTGTTGCATGTGGCTATATTTATGAGGTAGCTAGTTGACATTAATGGGATTTCGTCAACATCTGAGGGCAAGGTGAGGTTGGGAACCTAGGAAAGCCTAGGATATGCTCTAGTGAGTTTAGTGGTGTAGTTAGGTGAGGTTGGGAACCTAGGGGGAGCCTAGGAGTTGCTTCGGTGCGTATTGTGCTACTGTTTAGCGGATATTTGGTGCATCAGTGGAGTAGGCGACTTAGAGGATTCGGGAGTATTGTTGAGGAAAGTATGGATAGGTGTGGAAGGTAGTATTGGGCCCGTACTACTGAAAGTATAGGATCCATACTCGAATCGGTGAGAGTCTTGGAGAATCTAAGAAGCCTATGGGAAGGAGAATTCATGTTTATGATTGGACCGTGGGTATAGCTGCTGTGCAGAATGAGGATGGGCACGTAAGGGGAAGGACCAGGGTTTGGTCCCGGCTCCGGTGGTGACCCAGTTAGCGGAAGGATTGCCAGGATTTTGAGTTCGCCTTGGATCTCTTGTATCAGGGGGTAAGGATTGATTGTGCGATCTATTTCACTTTTGGGATTGGAGACTATGTCTTGGGGGTAGTTAGTAGCCCGGTTTAGAGCAGAGGTTGCTTCAGCTATTGTAGTTCAGCCGTTGATGATTGAGCTGGTGAATGAGTCAGGGTGCGAGACCCTGAATGATATGGGTCCCAGAGCCGAGGGCAGAAGATCAATTTGGAGTACCTCGATAAGAGAGGTTATGGTCATGTGAATTTAGTGGAGGATCTCGGGAAGAGACCTAAGAGTTCGGATCAAATTTTGAGAGGCCAGCAGGGCCAGATTCAGTGCAACACTTGCGGGAAACAGCACGATGGAGTTTTTGTTCCAAGGGTTTGGGTAAGTGTACCTCTGGGTTTGTTTCCTTGATCGTGTTTGGTTTATACCTTCAAATATTGTCATATGCCATTCGCATACCGTGAGTTACGGGGTGGTTAGTGAAAGGTCATTTCTCTCTTTGATGGTCTGGAGCGTTCAATGTTATTCGGGTCTATGGTCGAGATCGGTTTAGGGACGTGATGCGGAAGGTCTACGGTCAGGATTGGTAACTCAGCCACTGTGCTTGGGTCGGATTTTAGAAGCTCCAGTTGAAGTGGTATATTGCAGAGGCTTTGGTCTGGGCATCAATTATTTGGACTTCAAGATATAAGTGTGGCATCATTTCAAGGCGTCTGAGATTATTAGTTTCGCTAGGATTCGGGAAGTGTTCGTATGATCTTTAGGAGTTGTGTGGTCTTTGGGGTTTGGGCCAGTAATAGAACACTAGCACGGGTAAGCAACAGGTTATCAACAGTTTGGTTATTAAAGAATAAAAAGGATTTGTAATCCTTTAAATCTCATGTATTGCGAAGACTTAGTCGAATCTAAGTGGGAGAGAATCGCACAGCTATTCAGGACAGGAGCAGGTATGAGACCGGGATGAGTTTCTCATCCCCATCGAGGAAAATGGCGGCCCAAGTGGCTATTTGGTTTGAGGTTTGTGTGAGTTTGGAGTTCGGTAAAACTCCCCAGCATGTGAATCGCGTCTTCTTGGGGTTTGATAGCAGAAATTGGGGAATCAGGTTGGGGTTCGAGTCATGAATTGAGTTCAGTATGGGTGTTCGGTCGAGTGTGTGCTCGACTCTGTGTGCATTTCGAATTGATAACATAGAGGTAAGGCATTGGGCTGCGGTTGTGGTAGGGAGAAAGTGTTGTAAGACTATGAGGGAGCCGTAGCATTCGCTAATGGTCAGTTAGGGTGAAAGTGTTGTAAGACTACCGGGGAGCCATAGCATTCACTAGTAGTCAGTTGGGGTGAAAGTGTTGTAAGACTACGGGGGAGCCGTAGCATTCACTAGTAGTCAGATAGTGTGGAAAGTGTTGTAAGACTGCGGGGGGAGCTGTAGTATTCACTAGCAGCCAGATAGTAAGGGAAGTGATGTGAGACTATGGGGGAGCCGTAGCATTCACTAGCAGTCGGAAAGTGTGGAAAATGTTGTAAGACTGCAGGGGAACCGTAGCATTCACTAACAGTCGGATAGGGTAGGAAGTGTCGTCAGATTACGGGATAGCCGTAGCATTCACCGATTCTTTCAGATGAATTATGTGAGGGTAGGCCAGTTCACAAGGTTGTGGGGAGGCCACAACGTAATTAGAATCAGGACCAGAGGTGATTGTCCAATCAGTTATCCGTGGGCGAGCCCGGATGGTTATGGGAATTCAGGATGGAACTGGTAGAGACCGTTAAGTCAAGGGTTTGGATCTTGAGTTGCACAATCATGTGGATAAGTAGTACGTGCCACAATAGGGCTACGGCTGGGTAGTCCTGATATTTGATCTCTTGGGAACATGGTAGTTGGACCATGTGCGAGACTGGTAGTCTCGGGGATCGGCTAAGGGCATTTATCTATCGGTCAGGTATGGGATGTCGTAAGTTATGGTGCATTATGCAAATGTAGATTCGTGGATCTCGAGGTAGGAGCGGAATATCAATTCGTTTTGGGAAGGATCCCGACTCGGAGTTCGCGCGTGTTCAGTACAGGATTTCGTTTCAGTGAGATGAGATTTTGGGTAACTATATGCCAAGGTAGACAATTGCGAGGTCCAAGGGTAATGGGTGGACTTAGTTGATAGCAACCCGAGTTATTGTGATGTGTCTTGGGTTAGTATTATCTATGAAAGAGCCACATCATATTTAAAGTGAGGAAAAGATGGGTCGATGGAGACCAGACGCGATGTAAGACTACAGTGGTTCCGGTAGCAGTCACTTTTCGTATTAGATTCTGTGGCGACAAGTTGTCAGGATTTTATGATTGGATGTGTCAGAAAGATTGATGGAGCCATGAGTGGTGGTATAGCTAGGACAATTATTGCTAGACGAGGTCTTTTTCAGAGGTCGTGTGGGGTGAGTGTGAGATTGCTAGTCGGCTCAGCAACCGAATAGGAATCCGGTATTCCGAATGTAGGTGTTCGGCACCCAGTTATGGTAAGTGAATTCATACAGTTGGTAACACCGAGATAATCATGATCGGAGAGAGTCTGGTGTGGTTAGGTCCTGTTGCCTTTTGAAAGGCCATTAAATGACCGGGGTGACGACTATGTCTCTCGAGACATCGGGTGTCGGTATTCATTGGGTTTAGAATGGTTTGCCGATTATTGGTAAGAGTTGGATACTCAAGTTTTATCAAGTTTAAAGTAACCTCAGGGCTTCAAATTGAGGGGTGACACCCGGTTTAGGAAGCAGGGCTGAAGACCAGGTATTGTGATTCGGTCAGAATTTGGGCCGGTTAGGCAAGGCGGTGCATCGTGTAGGGCTGTTGCGGAAGCTTAGACTGATTCATAGTGCTTACTATGTATCAGCCATGGAAGTGTTTGGACGATGACTCTACTGTACTTCCTCATAGTCGATATTCAGGCAAATGAGCGTCTGAATCATGGGAGGAAGTTAGTGCTAGTTATCGAACAGAAAATGCAGGCCATGAGGAAGTAAGGTAGCAAGATTAGTGAAGGCGCAATGTGAATCATCAGTCGGGTCATAGTAGGTAATGGAAGTCATGGGTGGGGCTCGTGAGCAACGGCTGAAGGAGGAAATGAGGAAGCATTAACCAGATCCTGTGCATCAGCAGACTTCGAGGACGAAGTCTAGTTCAAGTGGGGGAGATTTGTAAGGCTTGGTTTATGTGTTATTCAGTTTTCAACATTTTTAGACTTTTGGGATGGAACTCGACGAGTGAGGGAGTTCCAACTCGTCGAGTAGAGATCATTTTGGACGCGGAATGAAGGGTCTACTCGACAAGTTAGAAGACCCCAACTCGACGAGTAGACACTGGAAAGAAAAACCCTAATTTTTAGGGTTTCTTCCCTATTTAAAGGTCTTAAGCCTCACTTGTAGCCTCCCTTATCACCCCCTTTGTCCAGAGAAACCCTAAATCCTCTCTCATCTCCCATTTTGAGTGTGTGAGGGCTTAAGGAGTGCCTTTTTGGTGTTTATGTGAAGAAGCTTGAAGTGGTTGGTGCATAGCTGAAGGGAGAGGCTGTAGATCCGGTGTTTACTCTATTGTGGCAACCATTTTAAGGTATAAAGTCGAAACCTTGACCTTCCATTGCTTCGGTCTTCTTCTAGGAAAGTTTATGGCCATTATTAGCCTAGTTTGGGACCATTCTTGTTTTTGAGCATGATATGAAGATATGACTTTAGATCTGGACATCTTAGGGCCTTTGGGGACTTAAAGTTGCCAACTTTATCAAGTCTTGGCCCTCCTTCATGCTCTAAGTCCTTTGACAAGCTTTGATTAAGTGTTTTTAGCTTTTGATGCCTTGCATGAATGTAAAGTTAGCAACTTTATGTGGTATCATAACCCTAGGGGCTGGATCTGTAGTTTGGGGCTTTAGATACGACTCGAAAGGGGCTGAATATGTTGAGACAGGGGAGACTCGACGAGTTGGGTCGAGTTTTCCCGCTTTCTAGATACTGAGAAAACTCGGCGAGCCAATGAGACAACTCGATGAGTTGGCTAGGGTTTTTTCCGGGTTTCTGAACACTGAAGGAACTTGACAAGTTGCTAAATGCACTCGACGAGTTGGGTCAACATGGATTGTTGACCTTGACTGTTGACGGTTAACTTCGACCAGAAGTTGACTAGGGTTGACGATTCAGTAATTAAGGCCTCTTTGGACATAGGGCCTTCTCGAGTTTGGTCCATGATGGATTTGGGCCTTATTGGGCTATCTCGGTTTCGGGCTATCTTATGGGCTTGTAGTATATGGGCTTCGTGGGCCAATTGCAACTGGATTTATGGACATTATAGTGTTGGGCTTTTGTTTTGAGCTTGGGCCTTAGTTTTTGGATCATACTAGGCCAGGGGTAGAATGGTCATTTTACCCTATGTATGGATTAAGGATTATTGTATGGGACCCGATTGCTAATTGGGTATACGGATTGGTAGTGACAGCACGGGTAGCTGGCGGGGCAGCAGCTAAGGATTTCATTCGGGAAGCCTCTACATTCGAGGTTAGTCTCCTCACCATACCAATGGGTCGAAGGCACCAAGTTCGGCCCATTTTATTGTAACGACGTAAATTTTCAAAACAATTTTTCATTTTTAAATCATATTTTCAATCATCGAAAACAATAACAACCAACTGTATCCAATGTCATCATAACAAACGAATCCCAGAATCTCAAAACATAGTCTTTATAAGTGTGTACGGATCATGCCGGCGCCTTCCCACGGTCCTCGCTAGTACCTAAAACACATAACACTACAACTGTAAGCATAAATGCTTTGTGAGTTCCCCAAAATATACCACATACAACACATACGCCTTTCCAGGCCATAACTCTGTAGGATCTTCCGATCCATGTGTCTTAGGGGACTTCCATCCCGAATCCCGGTAGACCTTTCGGTCCTACCCGTATCGACCTTCCGGTCCGTAACCTCCTGGCCTTCCGGTCCATATCATCCTGACCTTCCGGTCCTTACCATACATAACATACATAGCACATACATATCACATAACCGCATATAGCACATACATCATAGCATACAAGACCTTCCGGTCACACATAGGTACCCTTCCAGGTACAGTATAGTGAGAAGACTCACCTCAATGAAGTCGGATAAACTCTCGTGCTCAACGTTCCGACCTAGCCTCCTCCTATTATTCAAATAACATTCCAGATCAAGATTCTCTCATAGCCTCATCTCTACATATTGGGTAGAAGGCCATTCTACCCTTCCCTGAACTCTCTTGAATCAGCCTTGACCAGAACCCTAAGGTCAACGAAAGTCAATGGTCAAACTTTGACCGACTCGTCGAGTGCACATGGGCGACTCGGCGAGTCGATGCGGGTTCTCAGAACCCTTCTAGCCTCTCTTGGCTTCGTCGAGTCATCGTCCCACTCGACGGATTACACCTGTCACGAATCGCGGGGCAACCCCGACTTGACTCGTCGAGTCCACTTATGGACTCGGCGAGTTGCCTCCATGTTCTTACTCAAATGACCTTCTAAGGTCAGATCTGCGTCCCTAACTATCAGATCTACCCTTCAAGTGCTCAAATGTCACGTAAAGGTGCAACCTTTACGTTCATGCAACCCACATCAAGTCATAAATGGAGAAATAACTCTAAAAATGGCAACCTAGTCTCCAATCCTCCATGAACAAACATAAAGCAGAATGGGGAAGGTTCTCTGGACCTCTATGGGTCCATATCTGAGGTCTAACCCAGCAAGGGACCATAAACTCAACTTTTCAAGCCTTAAAAGGTTATAGAAAACCCTAAATCATAGATCTTAACCCAAAACAGAAAGGAAGTTCGATTTGATACCTCAATAGTGTAGATCTGAACTTGAAAACCCTGGATCCACAGCTCCCTTGACCTCCTCTTGTCGGAAACCACTTCTCCTTTGCTAAAACACTCAAGAAATGGTGAATTAGCCTTCCTCTTGCACCACAAGCTTTCTCTATGCTCTCTAGGGTTTCTCAGGGGTGCATTGGCCGCAAACGGAGGCTATAAAGGCCTTTAAATAGGGCACAAACCCCGAGAATTAGGGTTTCATTTTACAGTGCGGACTCGCCGAGTCCACGCATCGACTTGTCGAGTCCTTCATTAAATCAGACAAGAAATGCGCGATCCCACTCGGTGAGTCTCAGCGCCTACTCGTCGAGTCCCTCTCTAAAACTCAATATAAATACTCAAAATAAGATACCTGGGAATCCGGATGTTACAATTCTCCCCCACTAGAATCAGACTTCGCCCTCGAAGTCCTGCTCGGCAAACAACTCTGGATGCTACTCCCGCATCTCCAACTCCGGCTCCCAAGTCAGCTCGGACCCTTTCCGATGTTGCCACTGGACCTGCACCAGGGACACTTCCTTGTTCCTCAGAACCTTGATCTTCCGATCCCGGATCGCGATTGGTCTCTCAGCATAATTCAGGCTCGCATCCACCTGAATATCCTCCAGCGGTACCACCGCTAACTCGTCGGCTATACACTTCCTCAACTAAGACACGTGAAATGTATCATGAATCTGGCTCAGCTCCTCAGGTAGCTCCAACCGATAAGCTACCCTGCCCACCCTCGCAGTCACCCTGAACGGACCGATGTACCGGGGCCCCAGCTTGCCCCTCTTCCTGAATCGGATCACTCCTTTCCAAGGAGATACTTTCAGGAGTACGAAGTCTCCCACCTGGAACTCAAGCTAGGATCGTCGCCTATCCGCATAACTCTTATGACGACTCTGAGCCGTCAGTAACCTCTGTCTAACCTGCTGTATCATCTCTGTCGTCTGAAGCACTATCTCAGTGCTACTCATCACACGCTGCCCTACCTCTCCCCAGCAAATGGGAGTCCGACACCTCCTCCCATACAACAGCTCGAAGGGAGGCATGCCAATACTCGAATGGTGGCTGTTGTTGTAGGAAAACTCAGCCAATGGCAGATACGTGTCCCAACTTCCTCCGAAGTCCAACACACATGCTTGGAGCATGTCCTCGAGCGTCTGAATCGTCCGCTCACTATGTCCGTCCGTCTGGGGGTGGTAAGCGGTACTGAAATGCAGCCGCGTGCCCAACTCCTCGTGGAACTTCTTCCAGAACCTGGAAGTGAAACGTACATCTCGATCTGACACAATCGAGATCGGCACCCCATGCCGCGATACCACCTCCCTCACATACAACTCTGCCAGCCTCTCATCAGAAGAGCTCTCACTGATAGCAAGAAAATGCGCGCTCTTCGTCAGCCGGTCGACGATCACCCAAATTGCATCGACACCCCTCGCGGTCCTCGGCAATTTGGTGATGAAATCCATGGAAATCTGTTCCCACTTCCACTGGGGAACCTCAAGCGGCTGCAACTTGCCATGCGGATGCTGGTGCTCGGCCTTAACCCTGCGACAGGTCAAGCACCTCTCACAAACCATGCTACATCCCTCTTCATACAGGGCCACCAATAGTCCTTCTTCAGGTCCAAATACATCTTAATGGCCCCGGGATGGATCGAGAACCTCGATCGGTGCGCCTCCTCCATCAAAGTGGTGCGCGTCCCTCCTGCGTACGGCACCCAAATCCGACCCTGAAAGGTCATAAGCCCACGACTATCGGTAACGAACTCAAGTACCTGTCCAATCACCCGCTCCCTCTTGCGGTTCTCCGGTCTCACGGCCTCTGCCTGGGCCTCCCGAATGGTGTCCAACACCGGAGTCATCACTGTCAATCTCATACAAGTGTCTCGAATTGGGGCACTCTCCGCCCTACGACTCAACGCATCAGCTACAACATTAGCTTTGCCCGGGTGGTACAGGATCTCACAATCGTAATCCTTTACCACGTCCAACCATCTCCTCTGGCGCATATTCAGATTGGGCTGATCCATCAAATACTTCAAGCTCTTATGGTCCGTGTATATGGTACACCGAACCCCATACAAATAGTGACGCCAGATTTTGAGGACGAACACCACTGCCCCCAACTCTAGATCCTGGGTGGGATACCTCGTCTCATGAGGCTTCCGCTGCCTCGATGCATATGCTATCACATGCCCTCTCTGCATAAGCACTACACCCAATCCTGATATCGATGCGTCACAATACACCACCAAATCCTCCATCCCTTCCGGGAGGGCTAACACAGGGGCTTCGCATAACTTCTGGCGAAGTGTCTCAAACGAGGTCTGTTGCTCCGGACCCCATGAAAAAGCAACACCCTTCCGGGTCAACCTGGTGAGAGGCACGGTGATCTTGGAGAAATCTTTGATAAATCTCTGATAGTAGCCGACCAATCCTAGAAAGCTCTTGATCTCGGTGGGTGATCTTGGCACCTCCCACCTCATAACCGCCTCAATCTTGGCCGGATCGACCAAAATCCCATTCTGGTTGACGAGATGCCCCAAGAAATGGACCTCCGTAACCAGAACTCACACTTGGAGAATTTGGCATAAAGCCTCTCTGTGCTCAATACCCCGAGGATCTCTCTCAGATGCTCCTCGTGCTGCTCTCTAGACCTCGAATACACCAGTATATCGTCGATGAACACGATCATCGAACGATCCAACATCGGTCTACACACCCTGTTCATGAGATCCATGAACGCTGCTGGTGCATTGGTGAGCCCGAAAGGCATCACCACGAACTCGTAATGCCCATAACGAGTCCTGAACGCCGTCTTCTGGATATCCTCATCCCGCACTCTCATATGATGATATCCAGACCTCAGATCAATCTTGGAGAACCAAGACGCTCCCTGCAACCGATTGAACAAATCGTCGATCCTCGGTAATGGGTAACGGTTCTTGACCGTTAACTTGTTCAACTCCCGGTAATCAATACACATCCGGTGTGAACCATCCTTTTTCTTGACAAAAAGGATCGGTGCTCCCCAAGGGGAACTACTCGGTCTAATAAACCCCTTCCCCAGCAGCTCCTGAAGCTGCAAGGATAACTCCTGCATCTCTAGCGGCGCAAGGCGATAAGGCGCCTTGGCGATAGGCGCTGCCCCCGGAACCAAATCAATGCGGAACTCTACCTTCCTCTCGGGAGGCACACCCGACAACTCCTCGGGAAAAACATCCGGGAACTCACGCACTATCGGAACGTCATCCATAAAACTTGGCCTCCCAGCGGCCTCTCGTGTGTCCATCACATAGGCTACAAACCCGCTGCAGCCCTGTTGTAAACTCTGTCTCGCTCTGGCAGCCGGACAGAACGCTGACCCACATCGGGTATCCTCGCCGTACACCGTAAGTACTCCCCCACTAGGGTCTCGTATCGTCACCAACTATCGCTCGCAGTCTATAACAGCCCCAAATCGGCTCAACCAATCCATGCCCACTATGACACATACGTCCCCCATTGCAATCGGGACTAGATCTATCGGGAACTTAACACCGAAGATCTCGAGTACACATCCTCGAATCACATCCGTAGCATACACCGCTCGCTCGTCAGCTATGGAAACTCGTAGAGGTCGACTCAACGCCTCTCGTCGACTACTGATGTGTCGACTAAACGCTATCGACACAAATGATCGACTCGCACCCGAGTCAAATAACACTAACGCAGGTACAAAACTCACAAGAAAAGTACCTACGCATATCATAATATAAGCACAATATCTCAACTCAGCATAAATAAATAAAGAATACATACCAGCCACAACATCGGGCGCTGCGGACCTCCTCCGCTGTCAAGTGGAAAGCTCTCCCATGAGCCTTCGGTGCCTCGGCCTTCGCTGGCCGAACCTCGGTAGCCCTAGGAGCAGGTGCAGAACCCTGTGCTGATCCCTGATGTAGCTGCGGGCACTTGGCCTTCTGATGGCCAGTCTGGTTGCAATGAAAGCAAACCATAAATCCCTTGGGGAAATCCTTGGCGATATGCCCCTCCTTGCCACATTTGTAGCAAGCACCTGATCGACAGACCCCATCATGTCCCTTGCCGCACTTCCCACAAGTGCGGCCCTTCTGGCCTCCAGATCTCGTATCAGTGAACTTTGCCCGCTTGGCTGCCGGCTGAGACTGTGTCGGCCGCCGATCCATCCTCTGAGACTCGGCCTCCTCCCCGGCCTGAGTCTCCAACTCAATATCCCTCTTCCGAGCATTTGCCTGGAGCTCAACAAACATCCGGTAAGTCGACTTCGACACGAACTCCCGAATATCCCTCCTCAAAACGCCCAAATACCGGCTCATACGTGCCTGCTCGGTAGACACCTGCTCAGGGCAGAACATCGCCCTCTCATGAAACTTCCTGGTAACCACAGTAACATAATCAGTACCCTGCTTGAGGGTCAAGAACTCCTGAATCAACCGTTCCCTCTCCACTGGGGGAACATACTCATCTCTGAACATGGTGGTGAACCTCTCCCAGGTCACCGCTGAAATCTCTGCAAGAGTGAAGCTCGCCGTCACGAACTTCCACTAGTCCTTCGCTCCCAAGCGAAGCTGGTTCAACGCGAACCGTACCCTCAGATGCTCCGGACATGAACACGTGTAGAAGCATCCCTCGATGTCAGAAATCCATCTCATCGCAGCAATCGGATCCTGCGTCCCATCAAACTCTGGTGGCTTCGTGTTGCTGAACTCCCGAAACAACAACGAGTCACCTCCCTGAGGCCTGGCAGCAGCCACAGCTGCAGTAGCTGCAGCAGCCGCAGCCTCAGTCACCGCGGCGTACCGCTCATCAAAAGTCTCAATCAGTGTGGTCTTGATAGACCCAAACATCTCCGTAATCTCGGCTCGAATCGCCGCTTCCACCTCATACTGGATCATCTGACGAAGCTCCTCGTCACTCACGCCGCTCGGTTCAGGTCTGTGGCGTGTCCCAACCATGATATCTCTGAAATACAACATAATAATATCAGAGACTCGCTCGAGCATACTCGCACTCGATAACTCAACCATACTTGTTCCTTAGTACCCAAAAGATTCTTACTTAGAGTGCGCACTGCTCCGGTGTCTTCAGTAGTACGGGCCCTATACTACCGTCCACACCGCATCAGTATTCACCCTAAGTCCTCCTCCTTGGATCCCAGATCACAAGCACCCTACATCTCGCTGGCATAGGCTACCCTTTGGTAGACCTCTCATAAGCTCCTCACTGCTATCTACTCACTCTCAAGCATCACATAGCAGCAGAAATATCCCTAGGCTAAGGCATCACAAATCAGGCCACTCTAGTCCTAATATGAATACCTAGCCTACTCTAGCATGCATATCATAACATAACATATCTCATAACACATAATGTAAGGGTATTTTGGGAAATCACCGTTCGGGCGCTGGCTGATCGTACACACTGCTTCCTTCTGCCTTTCTTAAAATCTTTTACTCTCTTAGAAAAATTGTTCCTTTTTATGAAAAACTTTCTCAATTCCTCAGTTTGAGTTCAGATTCATCCGAAGATGCACCCGAATCCCTCAAACCAAGGCTCTGATACCAACTTGTAACGACGTAAATTTTCAAAACAATTTTTCATTTTTAAATCATATTTTCAATCATCGAAAACAATAACAACAAACTGTATCCAATGTCATCATAACAAACAAATCCCAGAATCTCAAAACATAGTCTCTATAAGTGTGTACGGATCATGCCGGCGCCTTCCCACGGTCCTCGCTAGTACTTGAAACACACAACACTACAACTGTAAGCATAAATGCTTAGTGAGTTCCCCAAAATATACCACATACAACACATACGCCTTTCCAGGCCATAACTCTGTAGGATCTTCCGATCCATGTGTCTCAGGGGACTTCCATCCCGAATCCCGGTAGACCTTCCGGTCCTACCCGTATCGACCTTCCGGTCCGTAACCTCCTGACCTTCCGGTCCATATCATCCTGACCTTCCGGTCCTTACCATACATAACATACATAGCACATACATATCACATAACCGCATATAGCACATACATCATAGCATACAAGACCTTCCGGTCACACATAGGTACCCTTCCAGGTACAGTATAGTGAGAAGACTCACCTCAATGAAGTCGGATAAACTCTCGTGCTCAACGTTCCGACCTAGCCTCCTCCTATTATTCAAAAAACATTCCAGATCAAGATTCTCTCATAGCCTCATCTCTACAGATTGGGTAGAAGGCCATTCTACCCTTCCCTGAACTCTCTTGAATCAGCCTTGACCAGAACCCTAAGGTCAACGAAAGTCAATGGTCAAACTTTGACCAACTCGTCGAGTACACATGGGCGACTCGGCGAGTCCATGCGGGTTCTCCGAACCCTTCTAGCCTCTCTTGGCTTCGTCGAGTCATCGTCCCACTCGATGGATTACACCTGTCACGAATCGCGGGGCAACCCCGACTTGACTCGTCGAGTCCACTTATGGACTCGACAAGTTGCCTCCATGTTCTTACTCAAATGACCTTCTAAGGTCAGATCTGCTTCCCTAACTATCAGATCTACCCTTCAAGTGCTCAAATGTCATGTAAAGGTGCAACCTTTACGTGCATGCAACCCACATCAAGTCATAAATGGAGAAATAACTCTAAAAATGGCAACCTAGTCTCCAGTCCTCCATGAACAAACATAAAACAGAATGGGGAAGGTTCTTTGGACATCTATGGGTCTAGATCTGAGGTCTAACCCAGCAAGGGACCATAAACTCAACTTTTCAAGCCTTAAAAGGTTATAGAAAACCCTAAATCATAGATCTTAACCCAAAACAGAAAGGAAGTTCGATTTGATACCTCAATAGTGTAGATCTGAACTTGAAAACCCTGGATCCACAGCTCCCTTGACATCCTCTTGTTGGAAACCACTTCTCCTTTGCTAAAACACTCAAGAAATGGTGAATTAGCCTTCCTCTTGCACCACAAGCTTTCTCTCTGCTCTCTAGGGTTTCTCAGGGGTGCATTGGCCGCAAATGGAGGCTATAAAGGCCTTTAAATAGGGCACAGACCTCGAGAATTAGGGTTTTATTTTACAGCGCGGACTCGCTGAGTCCACGCATCGACTCGTCGAGTCCTTCATTAAATCAGACAAGAAATGTGCGATCCCACTCGGCGAGTCTGAGCGCCTACTCGTCGAGTCCCTCTCTAAAACTCAATATAAATACTCAAAATAAGATACCTGGGAATCCGGATGTTACATTTATGATATATGGTACACTAGTTGATGTAGTGTTATGTTGCATGTTAGTTGGTTATATGCTAGGAGGTATGCTAGTTGTATATGTGGAATACTTGTATGAAAGACCATGGGGGAGCCCATGACACTTGGATGTCAGACCATGTGGAGAGCCTATGGCTTTCCTATTAAAGACCATGGGGGGAGCGCATGACACTTGGATGTAAGACCATGTGGGGAGCTCATGGCTTTCCTATTAAAGACCATTAGGGGAGCCCATGACACTTGGATGTAAGACCATGTGGGGAGCCCATGGCTTTCCTATTAAAGACCATGGGGGGAGCCCATGGCACGTATGTGTAAGACCATGTGAGAAGTCCATGGCATCATGGAGTAAGACCCTGGGGGGAGCCCCCGACATCCTTATATGTTTATATGCATGGCTTATGCGATTGATATGGTTTACGTAGCTGTTATAGCAAATATGGATTACGTGGTTATGTGGATTGTATGGGGTATGCTCTGGGGAACTCACTAAGCTTCGTGCTTACAGTTTTGTTTATGGTTTCAGGTATCATCGTTTGGAAAGGAAGGGTCCGACTTGATCGCAGCGCACACACCTGTGTTTTCTGCAATATTTGATTTTGGGATGAACTCTGATAAATATTTATAATTAGCAATGTTTTTGGAAAGCTTGGATTTAAAAGATATATGTGCTTTGACTGTATTGAAAAAATAAAATTTTTACCCTTGATTTTTGGGTCGTTACAAACAAAACCCAAAAATTGTTGACTGAGGCCTGTGTTTAACACAATTTCCTTAAAACAAATTCGCCCTATATGGGTGTTTGTTTCCCAGGAAACAACAGCAGAAAGCAATTTTTCTAGATTGCCCGAACCCTCACTTGGCCCGGATTATACCTTGGTTGCAGCAAGAGAGAAAAGATGAAGCAGAAGCGTAAGAGAGGAAGAGTATTTCCTTTCATTCGGTGTATCGAATCAGTCACATAGATGTTGTATTTATACTACCTAATGTAACTGATGTAATTAAAACGAAATCGTAACTGTCACAATTAAATAAGACAATTAATCAAGAAATCAAAACCGAAATCTATGATTAATAACTCTTAATTCGTTTTTGTAACTGTTAACCAAAAGAAAATAAATGCAAAAGGGTCCTTGAACTTTTCTGGTCAACCGGTGCCAAATGTGGCTCACATTTGCACCCCCCGTGCGTGCGCATGCAATAGAGAGCATTGGTTCTAATAAGTCCTACAAAGGTAGCTAGTATTTGAAGTTATAAACAAATTTCATTTTCATTCTCCCATCATTGTGGGATGAGTTTAAAACTCACTTAACTCATTTATTTTCTTTTCCAATTTTTCTACTTTGACAAGTAATTTCTCATTTATTTTTAATCCGTTTTGGACGTGTGATATATCGAAACGAAGATATCACGGAGGAGAACAAGAATATATAATCAATAGTTCATTTTGATTATATTTAGAGTCCAAAATTTATGCGCAAAAATGAGGAAAATCCATTTTTAGAAATTAATAAAACTAATTTTCCAACAATTTGTTATTCAGCTCCCTCTAAATGTGGTAATTTACCAGTAACCATAGAAAATGATTACTTTTTGATGACGTAAACAAAAATGATATATTTAATTGAACTTGGTAACATAATAATATATGTATTAAGTTAACTGTACAAAGAATTTAGCGTGCTCCATGTATATGTTCATATGAAATTAAACAATTTATGTTAATTACATAATTATAAACAAATTATAAATTTGATATTGGGTTATTGAAATAAGTAATGGGTATATGAACTTGACATTTTAAAATGAATGTGTTTAATGATATTTTCATATGAATTTCTAACAATTATATTTTCATATGAATTTGTATAGTTTATAACTTTATTAAATTTGTTAACTGTACAACGACTATATTGTTATTTGCTTATATTTTCATATGAACTTCTAACAATTACTATTAGATGTACAATGACTGATGTTCACTATGGTTATTGAAATGATACGAGTTTTGGTTTTAATATTCTAAAATGTGTGCAGTATTCGTTTCCACTACTATATACCTACATAGTGACTATTACAAATTTGGTCATAAAATTTAGTTATTCTTAATTTATTTTATAGATTTTATTGTTCTTCTATTATGAATATTGTTTGATAGTTAGTTATTCCTATATAATTTACTGATAATGTTTATATTCTACCATGAATACATATCACTGGGTGGTTCCTGATAAACTACAACTTCAACGAAAAGAATAGTCAAGACCAAGAAAAAAACAATATTCAAGATCAAGAATAGAAGAACAGAAGATAATTAGTTTTTTATATAGAACTCATGTACATTTATTCTCTTAGCATTTTTTTTTGTATAGATTCATATTTCGGATTATTTTCTTATGACTTTTGTATATATAAATTTATGGTTATGTCATTGTTCAATAAAGAATCTCACATGTCATTAATCCCAATACAAATGATTTTATATATTTATATATTCTATTATGAATCTACATTGTTAATTGAGATTTAGTTAGTATATAATACATATTCTAGTATGAATACAATGTAAAATTCAAGTTGCAACTTGAAATTTCAAAACTATGTATTTTTTAAATTTCAAAATTTCAAATTTTGTAATTTTAAAATCAGAAATTTGACATTTCCTAGATTTTCTCTTATATCCAAGATTATCACATATTGTAATTACCCTTTTACCCTTATATAATTATTAATTTAATTTTTAATAATATTCTTTATAGAATTACCAAAAAAATATTGATCAATCATAACCGTCAAATATTTTGTTTTGATGATTCCGATTTGTCCTTACGTTCTCATTTTTTGGTGTTCTCACATGAAATATATATATATATATATATATATATATATATATATATATATATATATATATATATAGAGAGAGAGAGAGAGAGCTAGGTTTAAATGTTTCCAGTAACTATTGTATGCATCTATGAACCAATGAGAATTTAAGAAAAAATAAATCATTAATAATAAATATAAAGGTATAATAGTAATCTATATTATAATTAATTATGGTAAATTAATAAAATCAAATAATATCCCTTTTTAAATTAGGTTATCTGTTTTAAAACCTATAACACCACCACCCTTTCCCCGTCTTTCTCTAAAAACCACCGAGGGAAAGAGTTCGGAAACCCTCACCCCCACCAGATTAGGGTTTTACGCTCCCTTTTCATCTCATATAGTACCCACACACACATAAGCGACAAACGATCTGAAATCGAATTACAGAAATGAATAGTCTCCTCTTCAAAACTTCTTCCAAGAGACTCACTAATCTTGCTTCCCTTACTACATGCAACCCACTCAAACACCTTCTCGTTCCTTCATCCACACCACCCTTACCCGCAAATCGTAAAGAATCTCCTAGCCAGTCTCAAACTTCCCATCCAAAGTTTGGGTTTTTGAGGAGTTTTCATGGGTCACGATGGGTGAGTATCAGGGCTTCCGATGTGTCAACACAGGCTGCGGGATTTGCCGTCGCCGCCGATTACGCATACGACGGTGAAAGGGGTACGTCTTCTGATGGTCTCGAGATCTCTAAGCTTGGGATAAATCAAGAGATTGTCTCAGCTCTGGCGAAAAAGGGTATAACCAAGCTCTTTCCCATTCAGGTAAATGAACATTCAGTACATGTTTTCTTTATCGTTTCTGTTTTTGTGTTTTAATGTTTACATATTATTGTTCATCAAGTTTTGTGTTTGATTGCTACCTAGCTTTCATATGTCTAAATGAAATTACAAATGGTAGTTAGTGTCAGTTTCTGATTCTTTATCGAAGTACAAATTGTCACTGCAAATGGAAGTTGGTGTCAAAAGGTACAACCTTTAGGGGGCGTTTGGATCAGGAGACTTCAAAGTTATAATCTTTATAATGCGTTTTTCTTATTTTTTGTGAACAAAAAGTTCTTTAATTATATTCGACTAATGTATACATACAGTTGAGTAGAGTCAAAACTATGCATTGTATATACATTAATCATATGAAATTTCATTTGATTTCTACTGACAAACCAAACATGATCTTGAATTCTCAGAGGGTTGTGTTGGAGCCAACAATGCAGGGGCGTGACATGATTGGGCGTGCTAGAACTGGAACAGGAAAGACTCTTGCTTTTGGCATTCCCATCATGGACAAGATCATTAAATACAACGATAAATATGGGTGATTGTTTTTTTTTAATAATCTGTTTTTTCAAAATGTCACTTTCATTGCATGTAGAATCTCTCTACAAAAATTGCAGGAAATAACAACACATGTTACTCTTTTTACCAATACAAGCAAAGGTGTTTTTTTACACCTGGTGGGATAGATACTATCTATTTGGACTTTTTTACCCTTGGAGGGTCTTCTTCCTACTTATTGTTCCTTACTGTGTTCCATGTGGTTTGGATATTTGGTTTTTTTTCTTGTAACAGGATAAATTTATACATAAAGAGAAACTGAATAGGAATATAATGCATTTGGAATACATACAGGGAGTCTTCATCCTGGTGCTTTCATATATCATCATTTTTCACAACAAAAAACTTGTGAGCCAAAGATGGTTTATATATTATAATTGTTTTTTTTCTTAGTCACCTTTTGTGTTAACATGATATTTTCATGCATTTATATTTCAAATGTTTTGTTTGTTGGGTATATTCTTGATAATACAAATTCTTTAAGAATATTCAAAACCATTATGCAAGAATAGTTTATTCTGTAAGAATATTATCGTTGTATTCTTATAGAATTGTAGTTAATTACTTATATGTTTAATGTGTAGTTGTTACAAGTATATCACTACAAAATATTTGGCAATGAATTTGTGATAGAAATGACTTGAAGAATGGCTTGAAGACTTGATGGGAAAGGCTTGAAGAATGAATCAAAGAATGATCACACTCACTGTTTAAGAATGTTGTTATTTTTTAAGAATTACACTTGTTATTCTTTCAGAATGTCGTTATTATTCAATGAATCACAATCATACAATGTAATTATTTGGTATATTATTAGTTCAAGAATCCATTTTGTGTATTCTTTCATAATGTATTTACTAGTTTATGATTGGCATTCTGTCATTCTGACAGAATAAAATCAAAAATATATTTACTAGTTTATGCTTGGCATTCTGTCATTATGACAGAATAAAATCGAAAAATATATTTATTAGTTTATGGTTGACATTCTGTCATTCTGACAGAATAAAATCGGATTTTTGAATTTGAATTAATTTAAAATATTCAGATTTTTAAAAATAAACGAATTAATTATCCCTAAAAATCTAAAATTTTCATTTTTTAATATAGGTTAAATGACTAAAATGCCCTTGTGCTGAAATTTGTGTGATTATATGGTACATGTTATCATATTCTAATATCATAGACCCTCAGATCATAACCTTTGATTCTATTCCATCCGGTGGTACAGATCTGTGCATTCTGGCACACTATAGTTAGTAAAAACAAAATAACCTAAACCTATATATATATATATATATATATATATATATATATATATATATATATATATATGTTATACCTTATAAAACATATTTGGTCAAATGCTGAATTTTAAGTCGTACAAGTCCTTATGCAGTATGTACAATAACTATATGCATTAAAAAAATAATGAATCTCATTTTGGTCAACAATTGAAAAAGACAACATAAGAATTGACAGATGTTATCTTCCTTAAATCTTGATGATAGCTCTTGACCAGGTCCTTAAATCTCGATGATTGCTCTTGACGAGGTCCCCATTCCGTATTTGTCCAACAACTTCCCTACTATATCGCCTTTTCTTATCTTGACCGGTTATCTTCCCAAATTTATCCATCTTTCAAATTACATTTGTTATCAGAGACTTCAACACCATAAATCGAAGAGGCTTTTTTCTCAATTTTACAATTGAAATCTACACAAAAACCCCAATCGATTTCTTGCCCAACCTCTCCAGATTCACATCGTTTTGATTTTTCTTTTTGTTTGTTACAGGTTACCAGACAAAAAGCAAAATGAACCTACAATCTCCTTTCATAATAGGCTTTAATCTTTTGTGCTCTCTTATTTCCATCTTATCTCTACTCTCTCTACATTCTATCTATGTTCTCTTTTGATTAACTGAGCCCTAATTGAAACCATAGCAGTAAATTGAAAACCGAACAATAAATTGAAAGCATATTGGTTCTCCTTGAAGAAAAACTGTATGGCCTCTTCGTTTTCTCACTATCACTATCACCACTCAGTTTGAACGAGTTGATTACTCTTTGATTCAGGGTTTGATTTTTTTTAATGTTTTCCCATAGGAAAATATTTTTTTGATTTCCTTTATACAAGTACATACTAGTTTACACTTTCTTGATGCAAATAATTCGACTATAGCTACAAATGAAGACCAGAATTTAAACTTGTAAGCATCTTTCCATTTTATTAATTTTTTTTATTTCTCTTCTATTTTGGTTTTTTATTTCTCTGGTTGGAACTTCATTTTTTTATTGCATTTTCTATTGCTTTTTGTTTTTTGATTTCCTAAATGAAGATAAAGATTACCAATCTACAAACGTATTTTCAGGTATAAAGTCATCAAATGTTGATCAAGCTTTCATCTCTCTTGAATATGTTTTGGATTTGCAGATTTGAATCGACACTTAACCATTTCTATTATTGAGGATGTATTGCAAATGGTTTAGTTTGAATTGAGACTTACCACAGTGTCTTTAGTGTTCTCATTCTAGAGAGGCAGTTCGGCCTCCCACCTCAGTTACCCTAAAATAGTGGGTCGCATTTTGCCGAGAGGGTTTCAGCATGTTCGATTGTTGTTACGGGTCCTTGCCGGGATCAATTCAGGGATATTGATTGAAGAGTTTATGATCATATTAGATGGTTATTTCAGTTATGTTAGCAAGTGTTATAGCATAATCAACAGTTGTCCATGGAAGGACCTTTGCATTCAATCAGTATCATTGCTAGGGAAGGAGAAGTAGCTAGAAGATGGTGGTGGCAGTTGGATGAGTTGTTTGGTCATTGGAGGTGTCAGGGGAATTTCATATTCGCATGGGTTGTAAATGGTTAGAATCCAGTGATTATTTGAGGATGGAAGTGTTGGGTTTTACTTCAAAAATAGTTTAAAAAATTTAATAATATGGAACGGAAGACTTTAATTTTGAAGTAACATAAACATTTTATACCCACCAAGGATGTTCTTGCAAGTTATAGAAAGATTAAAACACCAACCAAATGAGAGGTGAAGAAATAAGAACCTTTGTAGTCCTTTGGGTCCTCTCGAGAGGCTTGGAAGTTGATAAAGAATGTGGAACCTTTGAGACACCAACAATGACTCAACTTGATGTAGATGCTAGTCCAAAACTCTTAAACTCTTAAGCTTGAAGTTCATAACCAAAGTATGAACTTCAAGAGAGTATAAATGCAAGTAATCTCCGAGTCTTCAAAGCAAAACTAGAGAGAATGAGAGAAAAAGAGGAACTTTCGGCCATATGCCTCAAGGAAGGAATTTTTTCACTTTTACCAAATGCAAGCCCTCTTATTTATATACAAAAAGTGAAGGTATTAACCATTAGTCCTTAGCACTTTAAGTAAACTTGTCCCCATTGTCATAAGCATGTCTCACATGCCTTTAAAGCATGATTAAACAAGTCATACACTTCTTCCTTTTATGCAAATCTCAAAAATTGCATAAACAAGAGGAAAGTTAGTTTAAATTTTATAAACTCAAGGTTTATAAAATATAAATTTTGTCTTTTGAGTAAAAGACAAAAGGTTTTCTACTAGTCCAAAAAGTTGTGCATGACTTATTAATTCATACCATATGAAATAATATAATGTTACTTGCTAATGAAAATTATTATTTCCATGAAACAAATTATTTTCAATTTATGTATAAGAGTTTTATTGAATATTTATTAAAATCAATTTCTAATAAATAATCAATTGTATCAAGTTGTTGTTAGTGTGACCCATTAGTATCATATGTTATTTAGAAATATTACTTTAATATGATTCTTGAGCATACTAGGCCTTTCAATCTCCCACTTGCGCAAGACTCATATTAGACTGATATAGACAGTGGTGAACGTCTAGCAACATTTCACTGCCCTTAAGACCATACGACTGTTTGTGCCATTCTATCAACGCCCAATTCCCAAAAAGCTCAAAGCTACAATTGGTGTATAAGGTAAGTTTATCAATTATCCCTTTGCTACAGACATCATGTTGAACATGAGATGTCGGATCGCGATCAATCTCATTAGTTGTTCAACTTTTGGTAAGGCACCTTAGATGTCTAACTCTCAACACATAAGAGGAACAAATCCCATCTTGACTATATAAGCCTCTTGCATAGTTCACACCATACCTGAAAATGGCTTTTATAACTGCCCGGTTAAGGAACAACATTTAACAATTTCAAAGCATAGTACTCCCTACACTTAAGTCCCATTATGTATCTCAGGTGTTAAGGATACAAAGATAGTACCTTTTAATCAAGTATCCTATAAAACTTTGTTACAACCAATTGCCTACTTTCATTTAGTGAGAGTCAACCAATCGAATTCATATTATTCTTACTTCATAATTGCTCCCACAATTATAACCGACTATGAACCTTTAGAATAATAACATTATTCATGGATTAAACATGTTAATATAGAGCACAACAAGTAATAATGTGATGACTATATCCCAATATATCATAACATTATCTAATAGTTGTTATTATAATGTTCCAATATCCAAATACTAAATCCAAATCAAAAACCCATTTCTAGAATAATAAAGTTTTATAGCTGAAGTGTGACCATTCATACTTAGCTCAAAAGAATGACTTTATCAATGGATCTGACAAAGTTTAATTTGTGTGAATTTTATGAATACTATCATCTCCATACTCAACTTTACTCTAAGTATAGTTAAATATCTTGGAGAATATGATTGGTGTTGTAACATCCTGACTCCCAGGTATAAATTTGAATTGTTCATATTCATTTTGTCGGGGCAACTCGACAAGTTGGAGGCCCCAACTCGTCGAGTAGAGATCGAGATGGTCACGTGAATTTTATGTTGGGTTTTGAGCATTCTAACACTCCTATGGTGTACATGCAACCCTATAAACCTTGGATCTATGTTTTCTCTATTATACATGCAAATATTAAATATTCCAAGGTTTCATCCTAACTAGCATATTATGAAGCACCTATACTACAAAGTTCTAGTTAGATGACATACCTTTTGATGTAGCTTGATGTCTTCAAGCTTTAAGAGCTTAGCCCCAATAGTGTGGAAGCCTCAAGTGGAATCACAAATCACCAAAACACCTTGGAAAAGCTTTAGAGAATATGGATACTTGGCTCACACTATGAAATCAGTTATTGCCCTCTTTAGTGTATCCACACTAGCCACTAGCATAATTTCATGAACCATAAGACCCTTTATATAGTGTGGAGGATTAGGGTTAAACCCTAATACCCATGTCCTTTCATTTCCTAGGATCCATGGGTTAAAGCTCCATGGACTATCCATGAAGACTTAGCCCAACCTAAATGAACTTGGCCCACTATGCATATATATATCTAAGAGTCCATATTTAATTAGTTCCTTTTGATCACTTAATTAATTATAAATTAATTCGTGATCAATACTAATTAAATAATATGATTATATATTAATATATTAGAACTTATAATATATTAATATAAATCATAAATATACTATTCTCAAAAAACTATCCATATAAATTGTGTCGGTGAAGTGCAACCCAAATGGACCATGCCGGGTCGGGTCAAGTACATACCAAATATAGTTATGGACTTAGACATTAATCCAACAGTCTCCCACTTGGATAAGTCTAAAACTATTATTGAGTATGAATTCAAAAACCAACTGGCAATCGTAGCTCTTAAAGCCGTTGTCGAACTCTAATCTTGTCAATGAACTCTGACCTTTGTCAATGACTTGTCCATTAGATAAGGGATCATATATTCCTCCATTCTAGATATCATATGGACTGAGACATGGATTATAATCATTCTCTCTGTCCATTTGTTGTTTCCCGATTTTCGATTTATGATGACTGACTGATTGAACAAATCAAATCAGTCCTGGCTTGGCCAAGCACTCACATGTGTCATCGCTAAATCATCGAGGGGCCCACAGATATCGCTTTTATCCCGAAGGTAAAAGGAATGGATAAACTTCGACTCATATAGCTTGTTCTACTACTTGTTGAATCATACACAAAGGCACGTTTTATAACATCAAGTTACCAAATGCGTTTTCGTGCAATCAATGTATAACCAACTCATAGTAACAACTCATATCTCTAGGTTTGAAGAATATAAGATATTATCATCTCATGATCACTCGTGATAAAATCCATGAAGTGATTCAAATGAGCGCGGGTTGAATCCAATACTCAGAACTTATGAGCACTCATGAGTGTTGTAGCACCACTTTGTCCACCAACTTGGACCTCTACAAAACAACCCATGACAGTCTTGATTCATATCTACTTCCAACATATGACCGACTGTGGATGGTTTGAATAACTTAATCATTCAGGAATAGCGACTTAGTTATTCTGGAAGTCAAAACATGCAAAGTGAAACACAAGAATAAATGAATCAAATATGGTATCAAACCCTATGAATATAAATAAACACTTTTATTTATCACCATACTGATTACTCATTATTCATCGTTTCGGTTTTATCAACTTTATACTTGAATTAAAAACACTAGTTGTCCCATGCTCCAAGCATGTACACTATGTTTTTCTTAAACAATAGCTTTGCCATACACCAAGTATGCACTCTATGTTTGTCTATGATCCTTACTTTGTGAAATAAACCAATTGAACATAATTTCAATGATTCTAATTTCACACTCCCAAATCCTTATCGAAAAATGTGATAATTTCAAATTCCTATCATTTATCGAAATCTGTTTAGATTTTAAACTTATATGCACTGACGCTCCTGTAATGAATATGTACAAAGTCACAAAGACTTGTCAACAGTCATTATAAGGTATTCCAATGGAGATCAACTCCATGGAAACTAAGTCTCATATTCAAAGTACATTGCTTTGGACATGCTTCTTGCATTAAGTTTTCTAATCTTACACAGATAACTTCCACCTATGGAGACAACTCCATATTCTCATTTTGATTATCACTTCTGAATAAGAGATGCCTCTTTTCAGAATATGTCAATATGGTCCTTCCAAAATTAGCATTATACTTCCAACTGTCCCTAAGCAACCAATCTTTGGTAAACCTCAGATTGTCCTTGACAATTGCTTAATCATTTTAGTCATATCCAATTCTAGACCTTTTCCCTTCTTAATGCCTCTGGGCATTTGGAAAAATTTAGAAATGACAAATGTTATAGCACATGCAATCGATCCTGTACCCAAAGCAAATGGTACACGATTCATGATGTCTCACATAAAGACATGATTCTAGAGCAGTCTTTTGCTACAATATTTTTATTTGCTATGTTTTCAAAATTTGACTATGAAAAGGGATGCCGTAATCATAATCGAATTTTGAGAACGCAATATATAGAATTTCCTTAAGTTGAACCAATCCAACATGAAATTCATATATATATTCTTGACTAAAGATGATTAAGGTCTCAATCTAAGCCTTTAGAACTGAAATGAAGTATATCCTCTCCCTTAATTATAGCAAAACAACTTTTTTAATCCCTGCAGCCTCACGAATTGAAACTTTTGTTTTCTATAATTAACATTGCTAACTTGCAACACTAACAATAATTATCATGCTCCCACTAACATGATGATTATTAGCATAACACTTATGCTCCCACTAGCTTTGACATGTACTCAGAAATCAGCTGGACTTCTAGAAATCAATACTTTATTGACTTTCTTACCAAAGTTCAGATTTCTGATACGAGATGCTTTGATAAAACTTTATCAAAATCATACACCTTTCCTTAGATAGCATGCATGTGTGTCTAAACAATTTCAGAACTATGAAAAGGGATGCCGTAATCATAGTCTCAATTGTTTAGACCTTTTGCCATCTGCTTCAAATCTACTTGGTGGAAGTGTTTCCTCACCATCATTTTCATGAATCGGAGAGAAACCTTATGACCCTTAGATTTTATGGTGTATGTGTTCTTATCCATATGAATCGTCAAAACCATAGTCACAAGACAAGGATAATGACAAATCCAAACTCATATGGGCTGAACTTATGCAATCTTAACTTCTTGCCACCTGGCAGTACAGGGCCTGCCATTGCTTCCAAGTTGTTATGTAACCAATTGAGAACTTCCAGAACTCCTATGCAAAGCCAACTTTAACTGGAATGGGCACAGAATATGTCAACACGATAGGTTATAAACCTCAAGTCGTGTGCTAGTGAAGAACCTCAGGTTTTATTCTTGATTAGTTCTTGGAATTCTTTTTAGGATCTTTAAGACTCCCACTATCCTCTTGACATATAAGACTATCTTGCCAAATATTCAAGAGATAGTGCGGATTTTTTATCAAGACAAACACTTCACACAATTGGCCTTAGTTGGTCTTTGTTTTATCCAAAACATCACAACTTACCAATTTCAAATGTACAAGAGTAGGACACTTTTACTCTTACATTTGACAAGTGTTTTAAACCTTTCTTTAAGATATGTCACTCAAGTTACAATATTGGAGTATGAACGAAGTATGACTCATCTTCCTGATCTAACCATTTCAACAATTCATGACTCCTCTTCTTAGTCATAAGAATGCACTAAGATGACCTTTAGAGGACTAATTGTGATATGATTTCTAAATCATTAAGATGATCACAAACATGATACTAAAGTACTCTCCCATCTTTTCAGATTTGAGAAACTTTTATCTTTCTGCCTAATTTGATTCTTCCCATTCGTTCTGCCATACATTGAGACTTTTCCAATGTTTCAGAATTATACTTAAACTTGTAAGTATAACCATATTTACTAAACTTTAGTAAATCAAATAGTCTTAACGAGCTTTGTGGTGGACATGACCAGTGCACAAGAATGTGTACTCGATCCCTTTAGTCCTTCACTTGACTCACACATCCATGTGAACAAGTAATTAGTCTTGATTTTCCAATGCTTGAAAGTTCTCATTCATCATACTATTCAACTTGCATGATTCCAAGTTTCGGTCCAATTGAAACTTGGGCGATGAGGAACTTTCCTGATTTGGTAAATTTAGACACTACCACAAATGAAAGAATCAAATCCATTTTCCAATATTGCTGTCAGTGGAATCATATAAGCAGCAATTTTCCACAAATGCCATTGTAAGGATACTTCAAATAAATAAAATTAAACAAATTTTCTTTTTATTTTAAAACTTTGCGGAAAAACTTATCCTTACAATCCACATGGAAAATTGTTGTTATCTTTTCCTTAGCAATATATCATAACTTCTTAAGCAACTGCTCAAAATTCTGATGCGATCGAAATCCACCTTCGCGATCAGAATCAGCATATACTTCCTTTAAGATTTCTCTCTATTCTTTGATTGTTAAAACATCAACATGTGACCCAGTCACATCATGTAATGAGGATCTCAGAATACAACTTAACAGAGTTAGATAATGGGCTCTACCTGATGTAGAGTCAAACTTATTGACTTTAACATCCTTAGGTAAATTTGGCAGCTTTGCAATCAATGCCCCTTCCTTTGGCAAAATAAACATATGGACCCTTTGGTAATGGGACTATCTTAGACTTAGCCTTTCTCTTTACCATTTGGTCAACCTAGTTGACTATGGTTAATCCCTTTCCTTGGGAAGAGAAGGCTTTTCTAGATATCCAATGTTACCATTGTCAATGTCCATGGTAGTTTGGGAAGTTGATCTACTAATCAAATCTGCTCTCCCAGTGCTCCAAATTATTGCTGATTCAGCAGCACCAAGCAAATAGATAAGATCATTAAGGGTCATGTCATAGTCTGTTTCATAGTAGTCCCCAAGGAATTCACTATGTGACTTAGAAAGTGATTGAACCACCAACTTTCTCAAGAGTTTGACACCCAACTCTCCCCGCTTGTCAATATGTGACTTCATCTCCAAGATGCGATCACACATAGACCTTGCTTGCCAATAGGGGTTGAGTGAGCTTGAACTTGTGGGTTAGGGAGAATAATTGGAGGAGGTGGAGGAAGTGAAGTTCCAAGAGATTTGGGAGGATCATAGATGTCTGAACCAGACATCTTTTTGGGAGATATTCAAGATAGTTGATCTAAAGTCCTTAATATAACACCCAATATGAAATATTAAGGCTAGGACCCAGCAAACTATTTTATAACTTGGAAAAGGGACGCCATAATCCAAGCTATAAAATATTTGAAGGTAGGTGAATGACGATTCACCAATTTCCACCAAGATAAATGAAATGTATTATTAGGTTTTAATTGGTTTTGAAACTCCTAGATTCTTTTGAGATTCATTGAACTTTTCAAAGGCATGTTTCAATCTTGAGTGTGCCCTTCAGGTTTTGTGAATGGGATGCCGAGGATCACAAAACAAGGTGTGAATAACCATGCAAATATACTTGGTACCCTTAATATTTACCCCTCAATCGATGTGCCGGTTAACCACACACGCTCCACCGATACTATGATAAACATTAAGTTACCCTTTGCCTACCTTGTTAAATCAAGCTAGTGTGCCGGTTAACCACACACGCTCCACTAACTGACTTAAGCAAAGTGTAAAGTGTAATTTCATGGGTTAGCACCAAATTCACATTTTCCTAAGTAACTAAGATTGGGTATTAATAACAGTTTAGTTACTTAGTTTTTATCATTAATACTTTTAATGAAGGGAGAATTATAGTCCTTGTCCTACCCGTTCGGCTAACGACCCTCCACCGGTCAAGGAAGCGGTGGGTGAGAGTGGACACCCATTAAACTGCCATTTTATAGGCAGTAACCTTATACCCCCTTATAGACCGACTTCGTGAATGAGGCCTACTAATGGTAAGACGACTTTACTCTTATACATATATATATATATATATATAAATATTATTAACTTATAATATTATAAAGTATAAGGGTTGAATTTTAACTTTTAAAATTCTAAGGGCTTAACTTGGAATTAAAATATTCATAAGTGAAAACTTTACAAATTCCAAAACTTGAGGGCAAGTTTTGAAACTATTCAAAACTTTTCATTTCATAACTTACGAGTTTAATTAAGGTTTAATGAAAAAAAATTCAAGTTCCATAACTTGAGGACAAGTTATGGAAGACATTAAATCATTTAATGATGACATTAAAAATAGTGACTCTTCTATTTTCATAACCTATGAGACTTAATGACACTTTAAAAAGAAAAACTCTTCACTTTCCATAACTTGAGGACAAGTTATGGAGTTCATAAAAACCATTAAGATCAAATATTCCAATTAACACAATAATCAAATAATTTTTCTATGATCTAGATTAAACTCATAAGTAAAGATAATTCACATCAACAATTTTCAAGAAATTAGATAATCTTATAAACTAATACAAATCTTGAAACTTTGACAATTATCCTTTGAAGACTCTTGGAATTCATAACCTAAAGAGTTAATAAATGAGACATTTCACATCCATAACTTATGGAAGTTTCAAAACTCTTAAGATCATAACTTTAAAAAAAACTTTTGAGTTCCAAAATTTTATGACAAAATTTGTAACTCCTTAAAACCAGTTAGATCAAACTTTTAAAACAAATAAAATAATCATATCATTCTATCTTTTAATAAATTGACCTAATTCAACTCTTGTAGTAAAGTGACTCAAATTTTATAAATAATTAGTTTTTCATAAAATCAAGTAATTATCATAAAATTTGACAAACTTCATGTTTTTTTTTTCCTTTTTTTTCCCTTCAACTTGAAAAAAAAATACATTTGCATCAATATAACAGAAAACAACCCATGGCTCTGATACCACTGTTGGGTTTTGAGCATTCTAACACTCCTATGGTGTACATGCAACCCTATAAACCTTGGATCTATGTTTTCTCTATTATACATGCAAATATTAAATATTCCAAGGTTTCATCCTAACTAGCATATTATGAAGCACCTATACTACAAAGTTCTAGTTAGATGACATACCTTTTGATGTAGCTTGATGTCTTCAAGCTTTAAGAGCTTAGCCCCAATAGTGTGGAAGCCTCAAGTGGAATCACAAATCACCAAAACACCTTGGAAAACCTTTAGAGAATATGGATACTTGGCTCACACTATGAAATCGGTTATTGCCCTCTTTAGTGTATCCACACTAGCCACTAGCATAATTTCATTAACCATAAGACCCTTTATATAGTGTGGAGGATTAGGGTTAAACCCTAATACCCATGACCTTTCATTTCCTAGCATCCATGGGTTAAAGCTCCATGGACTATCCATGAAGACTTAGCCCAACCTAAATGAACTTGGCCCACTACACACATATATATATATATATATATATATATATATATATATATATATATATATATATATATATATATATATATATATATATATATATATATCTAAGAGTCCATATTTAGTTAGTTCCTTTTGATCACTTAATTAATTATAAATTAATTCTTGATCAATACTAATTAAATAATATGATTATATATTAATATATTAGAACTTATAATATATTAATATAAATCATAAATATACTATTCTCAAAAGACTATCCATATAAATTGTGTCGGTGAAGTGCAACCGAAATGGACCATGCCGGGTCGGGTCAAGTACATACCAAATATAGTTATGGACTTAGACATTAATCCAACATTTTAGAGTCAACTCGACGAGTTGGAGGACCCCAATTCGACGAGTTGGAGCTGAGTGAGAAAACCCTAATTTTCAGGGTTTGCACCCTATTTAAAGGACCTTAAGCCCTTTATTCCGCCTCCCTCATCACCATACCACCCTGAGACAAACCCTAATCGAGCTGTGAGAGAGAGAGAGAGAGGGGCTAAGAGAGTGTGTTGTGGTGTATTCTTTGTAGGAGCTTGAGGAGTAAAAGGCTTGGATCAAGGAGTCCTTGGATCCGACATCTATTCTATTGTAGCAACCAACTAGAGGTAAAAAGTCACCACCTTGATCATTTGGTTGTTAGATCTGTCCACTAGAGAGTTTATGGCCATTTTTAGCATCTTCTTGGGTCCTTTGTGGTTTTGAGCTTACCTTGAAGCCAAGACTTCAGATCTAGACGTTATTAGGCCCTTTAGGCCTAAAGACTTGAGCTATATCAAGTTTTAGCCAACTTCCATGCTTTAAACCCTTTTGTTGAGTTTTGGTTTGGCAACTTAGCCCTAGATGCCATGCGTGGACGCAAAACTTGCAGCTTTACGTGGTATTTCAGCCTTAGAAGGCTAGATCTAGAGTATGGGGCCTTAGTTCTACTTAAAACTGTCTGAATGAGTGATTGAGCTGAAGGAAATCGACGAGTTGGTTAGCCAACTCAACTAGTTGGTTAGGGTTTTCCCCGATACCCTGGACGTTGTACGAACTCGACGAGTCGGTGAGATAACTCGGCGTGTTGAGTTGGATTTTCCTGACTTTTCTGAGAACAGAAGGAACTCAACGAGTCGCATGGATGCACTCGACGAGTTGGGTCAACATGGAAAGTTGACTCGAGTGTTGACTTCCGTTGAATTTTAGGGTTGGGTCAAGTTATGGATTTTGGAGACCATGGAGGGGTAAAATGGTCTTTCACCCTTTCCGAGAAAAAGGAGTTAGCTTAGCATCTTGGAGTTGTTATTATAAATTGTTAATTATAGATGATTATGATATATGTAGGCAGAGTCTATACCTACCGTTGAGTACGAGGCATTCTTGTTCTACCTACGAGGTGAGTCTTCTCACTATACTTACCTGAGCGGCAATTACTATGCGACCGGAGGGTCTTATCTGAGTTTTGACCGGAGGGTCTTATGTGTTTACACTGAGTTATGTGATATATTATGCATTCTGTCTTTGTGATTTATGCCATATAGTATTCTGTGCTTTATTGAGTTAGGACCAAAGGGTCCAAACCGAGCCGTGGGACTGGAGGGTCTCCACTGAGATATTGGACCGGAGGGTCCAACCTGAGCTGTAAGACCGAAGGGTCTTCACTGAGACACATGGTCGGAGGTTCCTTATCGAGTTATAGCCATGAGAGGCTAATTATGTGTGTGTGGTATTTTGGGGAACTCACTAAGCTTTGTGCTTACAATGTTGTGTGATATGTGTTTCAGGTACCTCTCAGGATCACGGGAAGGCGTCGGCATGATTGTACACATTAGCTAGCTGATTGTGTTTTTTGAGGATTCTGGGATATTGTTAAACAATTATTGTCTTGTGTTTAAGAAAATTTACATATTTTGGTTTGAGAAATGTTAAACGGTGTTTCTGTGTGGATTTAAAAATGAAAATTTTATTTGAAAATTTACAGTTTTACAATTTGGTATCAGAGCCTTAGTTTGAGGGATTCGGATGTACCCTCGGGTATGTCTGGACTCAAACTAAGGATTTGAGAAAACTTTCTAAATAGAAATGATTTTCTAAACGAGCAAAAGATTTTAAGAGAAAACGAGATGAAGAAGTGTGTACAATTAGCCAGAGCCCGAATGGTGATTTCCCAAAATACCTTACTTGTTTATATTATAAGATGAGATACTTATGAGATATTAGAGCTGCAGGGTAGATGATAGGCTAGGTATTTCAGGAATTTAGAGCTAGGGTTGTCTGATTCATGATGGCTTAGCCTAGGGGGATGCAATTGATTGACATTATTTGCTATTTTCTCTATGTGTGTGTTGAGTAGGAGTACATGGCATGAATCTTTTAGAGAGAGTTTTGAGCCAATGAGTAATCTAGGGGAGATACCTAGATGTGCATTTGAAGAATCTACTGAGACAATAGTTTGATATCCGTGAGGGATAGAGTACTTGTGAATTAGGATCCTAGGAGGAGGACTTGGGTCGACTATGGGATGGTGTGGAAGGTAGTATTGGGCCCGTACTACTGAAAGCACCAGATCTATATGCGACCCGAGTATGAACCTTAGGATACTAAGGAGCATGTATGAGTGAGTAAATGTGTGTGTGCATTTAGCCTGTCCCAGATGATTTTTGTGTTTATGTTTCAAAGGGACTATGAATGGTGATTACCCGCAGCAACCCCAGAGGGTAAGTACTAGTGACGAGGATATCTGCAGCATCATTGCTGAGTAGGTGGCCGCAACTATCAGGGAGGCCATTCCAGAGATGTTTGGGTCTATCAAGACCACACTGATTGAGACTTTTTACGAGCGTTATGCTGCTGTCGCGGAGGATGCTGCTCCCGCAGCCACCACAACCGTTGCTACTGTGAGGCCATAGGGGGTGACTCGTTGTTGTTACGATAGTTCAGCAACACGAAGACACCAGAGTTTGATGGGATCCAGGACCCAATTTCTGATGTGAGATGGATCTCTGACATTGAGGGATGTTTCTATACTTGTTCATGCCCGTAGCACTGGAGAGTTCGGTTTGCATTGAACCAGCTTCGCTTGGGAGCGAATGACTGGTGGAAGTTCGTGACGACTGATTTTACTCTTGTAGACCATGCTGCAGTGACTTGGGAGAGGTTTACCCAGTTGTTCAGAGATGAGTATGTTCCCCAGGTGGAGAGGGAACAATTGGCCTAGGAGTTTCTGTCTCTCAAGCAGAAGACAGAAACAGTGACAGAGATTACGAGGATGTTTCATGAGAGGGCGTTGTTCTGCCCTGAGCACGTGTCTACGGAGCAGGCACGTGTGAGCCGATACTTGTGACATCCCCTAATTTCTCGGCCAGAAAAGACTGATTTAATTTATGCTTTTAAAATAAAGTCAGAGAAATCCTTTTAAAAGATGTTGCGGAATTGGTCCCCAATATAAAACATGATAAAAAATTATCAAAACCTTTCTTTAAGAAAGTATATATTTTCCTTTTATATCAAAATCTCGGGATGTCATGTTCCGATACAGATCAAAAGCATAAACAAGAAATTATAAGCCTTACAACAGTTATTTACAACTACTGGCCTATAATCCAAAAATCTCTCATCATCCTCCGACTATGCTCGGGGTCCACTACCTATAATATAAAAAGCTGAGTGGGTCAGGCTTGGGAGCCTGGTGAGCATATAGGGTTTTCAACCCACAATAATAATAAACTTATTAACTTCACCAATCAACAATAACCCTGATTACCCATTCCCGTTATCCTCACTTTACCTCCCTAAACACCTATCACAAAGGACCTAGCCTAAGGAATATCATCGGGATGGACACTACTGCTAAGGGGACTCCTCAGCCATACATGTCCTAAAGGCAACCATGAGGGGGATGGAGTACGCCAATGAACATATAGTTCACCAACACCTACAAGTTGCGAACCTGCTAGTGTTCCACTGGACTGTCTAGAAAGGTCCGTGGTCGTCATCTATACTCCGCTAGACGACAACAACAACAACAAAAACAACAACAACATCGAGGCCTCTCACCATTTTAACACACATCAACTATTTTGTCTACCCATGTTTTACCCAACATATTTGTAGATAAAATACATATACAGTTTAAAACTTGTATAAAACAACTATTCAACAGTCACCTCAATTAAACAATTAATATAATTACACATAGCACGTATTTTATAGAAAATACTTCATATCTAGGTGTAAGATGAAAGTGACTACACACTCACTTGATTTAATGATAATCGGGCAGCACTTCATTTCCTAAAACGATCGTTTCTAATAAACCAGGAGTTTTTTTGAGAAACCGGGCTCTGCGAGGGTCGGGCTTCAAAACCGAAAATATAAATTTCGCGGGCTTCTCGGGCACGTCGGGGCGTTTTTCGGGTGTTTGGAATAATATCGGGGCTTTGGGGGAAGTTGGAATGAAAGAAATATGGGTTTAGGGGTGTAAAATGACAAATTTCCAAAATATACCCGGAAGGTCTCGCACCCTTCTATTTATAGGGGCGAGGCTTCTGATCGGACGGCTGAGAGGACTCCATGCGGCAACAGATGCGAAGGTCAGGTGGCATGCACGTGCGAGGGTCCAGCTGTTGGCTTCTGATTGGACCGAGGTCCAGGTCCGAGGGGTGGGACGTGGTGCACCTGCGAAGCTCGGACACGTCACGAGGGCACGCGTCGGACCGCGGTCGGACCAACACTTCGGATGCGAGGGAGTCACCGCGACACGCGTCAGACGGAGGCGAGGCGGCTTCGGACGGCTCTCCGGATTCGGACACGCGTCTGCCAGCTGCTCGGATGACTCAACAATTTCGGACACGTGGCGCGCATGGAGCGAAGGTAACGTGGCCGAAGTATGACTATGCGAAATTTCTCGGTTTTAGCATTTTTTCTTGATTTTTGTGCAAAAACTTCTAAAATCCATAACTTTCGCATACAGGCTCCGTTTTTGACGTTCTTTATATGCACGCGTAGGTAAAGTTACGCTCTAGAACTTTCGTTTGACTTCGTTGGCTAATTTTGACCTTAATTTTTATATTATTATTTTTAACAGACCGGGACAGGAAATCCGTTGAAAATTCATAACTTCTTCATCCGACGTCCGTTTTTGTCTGTCTTTTTACCGTTGTACTACTATTGACGAGACCTTCGATTCTCATTTAGGTTGTGTCGGCTAAAAATCACTCAATCTAAAATTCGAGTTTTTAGGTGTCTACTGCTAAGCTGAAACTTAGAAAAATCATAACTTCCTCATACGAAGTCAGATTTGGACGTTCTTTTTATACATACTCTCGGTTTAACGAACACTACGACTTTCGTTTAGATCACTAAGGCTAAAAAGTAGTTTATCAAAAACTCACTTTTTACGTCATTCGGCACCATGCCGGTTTTGTCGCGAAACTTCGACAGGTCATAACTTATTCGTTATAACTCGGATTTTGGTATTCTTTATATATCCGTAATACTTGTCACGACCACTACAACTTTCTTAATAGATATCGGCTTTATCTAATATTTATTTTCGACGCTCATTTTTATTCTTAATTAATTAAATCCTAATAATTAAGCATAAAACACATAATTCACATAATATTCACATAATTCCTTTTCATTTCTTCAAAATGAGTTACAAAGGTTAACCTAGACTATTACGTCAATATTAATGCCTAGCCTAGAAACACGGGCGTCACAAATCTCTCCCCCTTAGGATGATTCCGTGCCCAGAATCACACATCAGCAAACAACTGCGGGTAGCGAGTCATCATGTCACTCTCCGTTTCCCAGGTGAGATTTGGCCCATTTGTATGTTTCCAACGCACAAGCACTAAATCGACCATCTTGCATCGCAACTTCTTAGTCTTATGGTCAACGATTGCCTCAGGTTCTTCAATTAACCTCTTGTTTTCATCCAACCTTAATTCAGAAATTGGAATTATGTCGGGCACATCTCCCGTGAACTTTCTCAAATAACACACATGAAAGGTGTTATGAATACCCTCTAGTTCTTCTGGTAATTCTAGCTTGTAAGCTTGATTCCCAATCCTCTGAAGAACTTTAAATGGTCCAATAAACCTTGGACTCAAATTTCCCCTCTTACCAAATCTTATAAGTCCCTTCCACGGCGAGACTTTAAGTAAAACCGAATCTCCGGACCTCGAATGATATCAGTTGTCTTTTCTTGTCAACATAGCTCTTTTGACGATCTTGAGCAGCTAACATCCTTTCTCTAATCACTTTCAACTTTTCAGCAGTCTGATGGACTATTTCAGGTACCATAAACTGCTTTTCCCCAGCTTCCAGCCAACATGACGGCGTTCGACACTTTTCTCCATACAAATCGTGATAAGGTGCCATCTTGATGCTCGAGTGGAAACTATTATTATAGGAAAATTCTACTAGAGGTAAATGCTCATCCCAATTACCTTGGAATTCCAGGGTACATGCTCTCAGCATATCCTCCAACGTTTGAATTGTTCGTTCGCTCTGACCATCGGTTTGCGGATGGTAAGCTGTACTCAAACACAACTTGGTACCCAATTCCTCTTGTAGACTCCTCCAAAACCTTGAGGTAAAACGACTGTCACGATCGGATACAATCGTTAACGTAACACCGTGAAGCCTCATAATTTCCTTCACGTAAGAATTCGCAAGTTTATCCATAGACCATTTCTCGTTGGCTGCTATGAAATGCGCACTCTTAGTGAAGCGATCAACGACCACCCAAATCATGTCGTGACCGTTCCTTGTTCTAGGCAGTTTAGTCACAAAATCCATAGTGATGTCTTCCCATTTACCCATGGGTACAGGTAAAGGTTCTAAACTCCCATATGGTTTCTGATGTTGTGCCTTAACCCTAGCACATGTCACACACTCGGCCACATACTTAGCAACATCGAGCTTCATCGTCGGCCACCAGTAATAGGGTTTTAGATACCTATACATTTTTGTACTGCCGGGATGAATCGAGTACATGGTCTTGTGAGCTTCTTCCATCAGAAGATCTCTTACTCCTCCCGTCTTAGGTACCCAAATCCTATCTTTGAATACCTTCATTCCTGACCGTTTGTATCAAACACTAACGTTTTACCCAAACATTCCTCCTTTCGGTCATTTTTCTCTAAAGCTTCCTCTTGAGCTTTCTTTATACTTTCCACAATTGTCGAGACAACTTCAATTTTCAACACTCTTGGCCTTTTCTTTTCACGATTTACCTTCCGAATGAGAGCATCAGCAACAACATTTGCTTTACCAGGGTGGTAAAGTATCTCACAGTCGTAGTCCTTGAGTAATTCTAGCCAGCGCCGCTGCCTCATGTTCAATTCCTTCTGATTAAAGAGATATTGAAGACTCTTATGATCAGTGAAAAGTTTGCATTTTGTACCATAAAGATAGTGCCTCCATATCTTTAAGGCGAATACTACCGCTGCCAACTCCAGATCATGAGTGGGGTAGTTCTTTTCATGCTCTTTTAATTGCCTCGATGCATACGCTATCACTTTATCCCTTTGGGTCAGAACACAACCTAACCCAACTCCAGATGCATCGCTATAAACTGCGAAGTCATCAACTCCTTCAGGTAACGAAATAATCGGTGCTTCACACAATTTCTTCTTTAACTTCTCAAAAGCTTCCTTATGCTTCTCATTCCAAGTATAAGTAGCTCCTTTGTGGGTCAAAGCTGTTAATGGAGTAGCGATCGAAGAAAAGCCTTGGATAAACCTTCGGTAATATCCATCTAATCCTAAAAAGCTTCGGATCTCCGTAGGACTTTTCGGTTGTTTCCACTTCATCACAACTTCAATCTTCGCTGGGTCAACCATTATCCCTTCTTGGTTAACCACATGACCCAAAAATTGGACTTCTTGAATCCAAAATTCACATTTGGAGAACTTTGCATACAACTTCTCCTTTTTCAGAACTTCTAGCACTTCACGCAGATGCTTGTCATGCTCCTGCTTGCTTTTTGAATAAATCAAGATATCATCTATGAACACTATCATAGATTTATCAAGGTATGGTTTACAAACCCTATTCATCAAATCCATGAAAGCTGCTGGAGCATTGGTTAGTCCGAACAACATAACCAAAAACTCATAGTGTCCATATCTTGTTCTGAACGCAGTCTTTTCGATATCCTGCTCTCTTACCTTTAGTTGATGATACCCTGACCTAGGATCGATCTTCGAGAAATAGCTCGAACCTTGCAACTGATCGAACAGGTCATCAATCCTTGGCAACGGGTACTTGTTCTTTAATGTTGCCTTATTCAGCTCTGTAATCGATGCACATTCTCATGCTCCCGTCTTTCTTCTTTACGAATAACACCGGAGCTCCCCAGGGTGATGAACTAGGTCGAATAAAACCTTTGTCCAATAACTCCTGAAGTTGTGTCATAAGCTCTTGCATCTCTGTTGGTGCTAATCGATACGATGCTTTTGCTATTGGCATCGTTCCTGGTAACAAGTCGATACAGAATTCTACTTGTCGATCAGGGGGCAATCCGGGAAGATCTTCGGGAAAGACTTTCGGATAGTCACACACCACCGGAATATTCTGCACCTCCTTCTTTTCCTTTTTAGCATCGATCACGAATGCTAGATATGATGTACATCCCTTGGCCAAACATTGTCTGGCTTTCATTAGGGAAATGATTCCAGAGTTTACTCTGCGTTTGTCTCCATACACCATAAACGACTCTTTCCCTGGCGGGTTTACTTTTACTATCTTCTTCCTACACAATATTTCGACATCATTGGCGCTAAGCCAATCCATTCCTAAAACTATGTAGAAACCATTTAACTCGATAGGTAATAATTCCTCGTGGAACTTATTCCCATTCAAGTCAATGAGGATGTTTTTCATACGATGTCTAACAGGTACAAACTTGCCACTAGCAATCTCGACTATTATAGCATTAACTAGTCTATCTACAGGCAAAGCTAGTTTTCTACCAAATTCATGCGAAATAAAGGAGTAATTGGCTCCAGAATAAAACAAAATTTGGGCAGGCAATTCGTTTACGAGAAAGGTACCTGAAGTGACATCGGCTTCTTCTTTCGCAGCTTCAAGTGTCATCTGAAATGCTCTCGCCTTCGGCTTTGGTGGAAGATTGGGCTTTGCTGCATCCTTCTTCTTCGGGAAATCCTTCAAAATATGCCCTTCTTCATTGCACCCAAAACAGACGTTCTTATTGAAGGTGCATTCATTGGCATAATGCCCTGGCTTTCCACATTTGTAACAAGTGATTTCCACGCTGCATTTCCCAGCATGTTTCTTCTTACACTTGTCACACCACTTGGCTTCGGCTCGTCCTTCGAATTTTCTCGAACCAGTCTTCGGGAACTTGTTCTTTTTATTGGAACCTGAAGTTCCTTCAAACTTTCTCTTTTCGCCAACTTCAACCTTGCTGGCGGCTCTCCCCTTAATCATATCTTCCACAGACTTGGCAGCCCAGATAGCTGCCTCCAAAGTAAGTGCCTGACATACTGGCACCGCATACTCCCATGGAAGTCCCTTTGCATACCTGTCAATTTTTTCCAGCTCATCTGGGACAATACGCAAAGCAAACTCCATTTTGTCTGTGAAGTTATTCGTGTATTCATCAACGGTCATATTTCCCTTCTTCAACGTTAGAAATTGGTTTTCTAACTCAAGCACATTTTAGGCCGAGCAGTACTTGCTCTTGAAGTGCACCAAGAACTCTGCCCAAGTTGGTTGCAGTGGCTCATTAGGGCTTAGGGTTTTCCCCAGAGTGTTCCACCAACGAGCAGCACTACCCCTGAACTGACGCACTGCAAATGTGGTTTGTAGCTTGCCTTGGCAACCACATGTCATGAAAGCCAATTCCATTTGCGAGATCCAATCCATTACTCCGACGGGATCTTCTTTTCCAGTGAAGGTTGATGGCTTGCAAGTCATAAAGTCCTTATATTGCACCCATTTCTCTCCACTCTATCCTCGTGGTTATTTCTCCCAACCACAAGCGGTTCACTATGAACAACAGATCTATTGTTGTTTCCTTCTTCAGATCGATCGTCATTTAATTCACGTTGTTCAACAGGAACTGAAGGTTCATCCCTGTTGTTCAGTAACATTTTACCTCAATTCCTCCCTTTGTTCAGCCATCATGGTCTGAATCATGGCTCGTACTCCAGCCATGGTGATGGGTTCTGGTGCAGCTCCTACTATAGGCACATGTTCCACCACTTGAGGTTGAGGTTGTTGGTTTCTGTTTGCATTTCCCGCTCCACTTCGAGTTCTTGCCATTATAATCTATATACCGAATAAGGCGAATTTAGGTCTTTATCCTTGATAGATATTTCAATTCCCTTATCACTCCAAAACGTTTACATGTTAGTTCTAATCTCGTAATCATACGCTTAGAATCCTACACACATAAGGTTTCCAGATCCGGTCGGCAACAGACCATAGATCCGAACAATTAATGGCATATATGGCAAACATATAGCATTTAGCACATAAAAGCATTTTAGGCATCTTTCCTAAAATAAACTAGTGCTCGTGTCTAAAATATGGTAGACACTCATCTCACAATCATCACTTAGCATTCTAAGTTTAAGTCTAGAAATCCTACAAATTTCTTAGTTCGCTTAAAATAATGCTCTGATACCAACTGCGACATCCCCTAATTTGTCGGCCAGAAAAGACCGATTTAATTTATGCTTTTAAAATAAAGTCAGAGAAATCCTTTTAAAAGATGTTGCGGAATTAATCCCCAAAATAAAACATGATAAAAATTTATCAAAACCTTTCTTTAAGAAAGTATATATTTTCCTTTTATATCAAAACCTCGGGATGTCATGTTCCGAAACAGATCAAAAGCATAAACAAGACATTATAAGCCTTACAACAGTTATTTACAACTACTGGCCTATAATCCAAAAATCTCTCATCATCCTCCGACTATGCTCGGCGTCCACTACTGTAATATAAAAAGCTGAGTGGGTCAGGCTTGGGAACCTGGTGAGCATATAGGGTTTTCAACCCACAATAATAATAAACTTATTAAGTTCACCAATCAACAATAACCCTGATTACCCATTCCCGTTATCCTCACTTTACGTCCCTAAACACCTATCACAAGGGACCTAGCCTAAGGAATATCATCGGGATGGACACTACTGCTAAGGGGACTCCTCAGCCATACATGTCCTAAAGGCAACCATGAGGGGGATGGAGTACGCCAATGAACATATAGTTCACCAACACCTTCAAGTTGCGAACCTGCTAGTGTTCTACTGGACTGTCTAGAAAGGTCTGTGGTCATCATCTATACTCCGCTAGACGACTACAACAACAACAACAACAACAACATCGAGGCCTCTCACCATTTTAACACACATAAACTATTTTGTCTACCCATGTTTTACCCAACATATTTGTAGATAAAATACATATACAGTTTAAAACTTGTATAAAACATCTATTCAACAGTCACCTCAATTAAACAATTAATATAATTACACATAGCACGTATTTTATAGAAAATACTTCATATCTAGGTGTAAGATGAAAGTGACTATACACTCACTTGATTTAATGATAATCGGGCAGCACTTCGTTTCCTAAAACTATCGTTTCTAATAAAACCGGGAGTTTTATTGAGAAACCGGGCTCTGCGAGGGTCGGGCTTCAAAACCGAAAAGATAAATTTCTCGGGCTTCTCGGGCACTTCGGGGCGTATTTCGGGTGTTTGGTATAATATCGGGGCTTTGGGGGAAGTTGGAATGAAAGAAATATGGGTTTAGGGGTGTAAAATGACAAATTTCCAAAATATACCCGGGAGGGCTCGCACCCTTCTATTTATAGGGGCGAGGCTTCTGATCGGACGGTTGAGAGGACTCCACGCGGCAGCAGATGCGAAGGTCAGGTGACATGCACGTGCGAGGGTCCAGCTGTTGGCTTCTGAATGGACCGAGGTCTAGGTCCGAGGGGTGGGACGTGGTGCACCTGCAAAGCTCGGACACGTCAGGAGGGCACGCGTCGGACCGCGGTTGGACCAACACTTCGGATGCGAGGGAGTCACAGCGACACGCGTCGGACGGAGGCGAGGCGGCTTCGGACGACTCTCCGGATTCAGACACATTTCTGCCAGCTACTCGGATGGCTCAGCAATTTCGGACACGTGGCGCGCATGGAGCGAAGGTGACGTGGCCGAAGTATGACTATGCGAAATTTCTCGGTTTTAACATTTTTTTCTCGATTTTTGTGCAAAAACTTCCAAAATCCATAACTTTTGCATACAGGCTCCGTTTTTGACGTTCTTTATATGCACACGTAGGTAAAAATACGCTCTACAACTTTCGTTTAGACTTCGTAGGCTAATTTTGAATTTAATTTTTATATTATTATTTTTAACAGACCGGGACAGGAAATCCGTTAAAAATTCATAACTTCTTCATCCGACGTCCGTTTTTGTCTGTCTTTTTACCGTTGTACTAGTATTGACGAGACCTTCGATTCTCGTTTAGGTTGAGTCAGCTAAAAATCACTCGATATAAAATTCGATTTTTTAGCTGTCTACTGCTAAGCTGAAACTTAGAAAAATCATAACTTCCTCATACGAAGTCAGATTTGGGCGTTCTTTTTATACATACTCTCGGTTTAACGAACACTACGACTTTCGTTTAGCTCACTAAGGCTAAAAAGTAGTTTATCAAAAACTCACTTTTTACGTCATTCGGCACCGTGCCGGTTTTGTCGCGAAACTTCGACAGGTCATAACTTATTCGTTATAACTCGGATTTTGGTATTATTTATATATCCATAATCCTTGTCACGACCATTACAACTTTCTTAATAGATATCGGCTTTATCTAATATTTATTTTCGACGCTCATTTTTATTCTTAATTAATTAAATCCTAATAATTAAGCATAAAACACATAATTCACATAATATTCACATAATTCCTTTTTATTTCTTCAAAATGAGTTACAAAGGTTAACCTAGACTATTAAGTCAATATTAATGCCTAGCCTAGAAATACGGGCGTTACAGTACTTGAGCATTTTGAGGAGGGATATGCGTTAGTTCGTGGCAAACTCATCATATCGTAGATTGGCTGAGTTAGATACCAATGCCAGGAGGAGGGAGATTGAGCTAGAGATTCAGACCAGAGAGGAGGGGGAGCCTCAGGGGAGAGGCAGGACACCAGTACAGTCGCAGCCGGCGACGAAGCGGGCTAAGCCTGCTGATTCGAGAGCAGGAGGCCAGAAGGGACGAACTTGTGGCAAGTGCGGCAAGAGCTATGAGGGTTCTTGTTGAGCATGGATTTTCTACAAATATGGCAAGGAGGGGTATATGGCGAAGCACTGCCCCAAGGGATTTTCGGTTTGCTTTCATTGCAACCAGACTGGCCACCGGAAGGCCAAGTGTCCTCAGCTCACTCAGGGACCGACCCAGGCTTCTGCTTTCGCTGTTTTGTACGTTACTGATGGTCAGCTAGGGAAGGCCGAGGCTACGACAGCTCGTAGGAGGGTATTCCAGCTGACTGCGGAGGAGGTCCGCGCAGCACCTGACGTTGTTGCTGGTATGTATCTCCTTATTCATGTTATTTTGAGATTTGTTTATGCTTATGCTGTGTTTCATATAGGTACTTTTCTTGTGAATTATGTGCCTGCTTTGGTGTTATTTGACTCGGGTGCGAGTCGATCCTTCGTGTCTTTATCCTTTAGTCATCACATTAGTGTTAGACGCGAGGCGTTGAGTCGATGGCTGAGGGTTTCTATAGCCGATTAGCATGCGGTTTTTGCCGCTGATGTATTCTGGGGATGTGTTTTAGAGATTTTCGATGTTGATTTTCCAATAGATCTGGTGCCGATAGAGATGGGTGATGTCTTGTCATACTGGGCATGGATTGGTTGAGCCGGTTTGGAGCCGTGATTGACAGTGAGCGTCAGATGGTGACCATACGAGACCCTAGTAGGGGAGCACTTACTGTTTATGGCGAGGGAACTAGATCGGGATCAGCTTTCTGCTCTGCCGCCAGGGCAAGGCAGAGTCTACAGCAGGAATACGTGGGCCTTTTAGCGTATGTGATGGATACGCAGGTTGCCACTGAGAGGCTGATTTCTATTTCCGATGTTCCAATAGTATGTGAGTTCCTGGATGTTTTCCCCCGAGGAATTGTCAGGTGTACCTCCTGAGAGATAGGGGGAGTTTCGGATCGATCTGATTCCGGGGACGGTGCTTACTGCTAAGGCACCTTATCTCCTTGCGCCGCCCGAGATGCAGGAGTTACCCTCGCAACTCTAGGAGCTGTTGGGGAAGGTTTTCATCAGACCGAGTAGCTCGTTGTGGGAAGCGCCGATCCTTTTTGTCAAGAAAAAGGATGGTTCACACCGGATGTGCATCGACTACCGGGAGTTGAACAGGCTGACGGTCAAGAACTGTTATCCACTACCGAGGATCGACGATTTGTTTGATCAGTTGTAGGGGGCGTCTTGGTTTTCCAAGATTGATTTGAGATCTGGGTATCATCAGATGAGAGGCTGTGAGGAGGATATCCGAAACACGGCTCTGCGGTCTCGTTGTGGGCATTACGAGTTTTTGGTGATGCCTTTCGGGCTCACCAATGCACCGGCATCGTTCACGGACCTCATGAACCAAGTGTGTAGGCCCATGTTAGATCGGTCGGTGATCGTGTTTATCGATGACATTTTGGTGTACTCGAGGTCCAGGGAACAACATGAGGAGCATCTTCGGGAGATTCTTGGAGTGTTGAGGATGGAGAGGCTTTATGCCAAATTCTCCAAGTGTGATTTCTGGTTACGAGAGGTCCAGTTTTTGGGACACCTCATTAACCAGAATGGGATTTTGGTGAACCCAGCCAAGATTGAGGCAATTATGCAGTGGGAGGTGCCGAGATCCCCATCCGAGATCAGAAGTTTTCTGGGTCTGGCAGGCTACAATCGGAGGTTTATCAGAGATTTCTCTAAGATTGTTGTTCCTCTCACCAGATTGACCAGGATTAGTGTTATCTTTGTTTGGGGGCCTGAGCAGCAGGCATCATTCGAGAATCTTCGCCATAAATTGTGCGAAGCTCCAGTGTTATCCCTTCCGTAGGGAGTAAAGGACTTTGTAGTCTACTGTGATGCATCCATTTTGGGGATGGGTGTCGTGTTGATGCAGAGGGGGCATGTGATAGCATATGCGTCAAGGCAGCTGAAGCCTCACGAGACGAGATATCTACCCATGATTTGGAGCTAGGGGCAGTAGTGTTCGCCCTCAAGATTTGGCATCACTATCTTTATGGTGTCCGATGTACCACATACATGGACCATAAGAGCCTGAAGTACCTTATAGATCAGCCCAACCTGAATATAAGACAAAGGAGATGGTTGGATGTAGTGAAAGACTATGACTGTGAGATTTTGTATCACCCTGGCATGGCTAATGTGGTAGCCGATGCCCTGAGTCGTAGAGCAACGACTGCTCTGATTCGAGACGTATGTATGAGGATGACGGTGATGACTCCAGTCTTAGATACCATCCGATCGGCCCATGTGGTGGCCATGAGACCAGAGAATCATAAGAGAGAGTGGGTGATCGGGCAGATTTCTGAGTTTGAGACTGATAGTCGGGGCTTATGACCTTCTATGGGCGGATATCGGTGCCATATTCGGGTGGAGCTCGACGAATTTTGATTCAAGAGGCCCATATGTCGAGATTCTCGATCCATCCTGGGGCCACCAAGATGTATTTGTATATGAAGAAGGATTATTGGTAGCCCTGTATGAAGATAGTTGTGGCATGGGTATTCGAGAGATGTTTGACCTGTCGTAAGGTCAAGGCAGAGCACCAGCGTCCCCATGGCCAGTTGCAGCCTTTGGAGATTCCCCTGTGGAAGTGGGAACAGATCACCATGGTTTTTATTACCAAGTTACCGAGGACTATGCGTGGTGTCGATGCGATATGGGTGATTGTAGATCGGTTGAAGAACAGTGCTCACGTCCTGGCCGAGATCTACGTTCGATAGGTGGTGACACGATATGGGGTGCCAACATCGATAGTGTCAGATCACGATGTGCCTTTTACTTCAAGGTTCTGGAAGAAATTTTATGAGGAGTTGGGTACCCGGCTGCATTTCAGCACCGCGTGCCACCCACAGACAGACAGGCATAGCGAACGGACGATTCAGACACTCGAGGACATGCTACGCGCATGTGTTATGGACTTCGGTGGAAGTTGGGACACCTAATTGCCCTTGGCTGAATTTTCATACAACAATAGCCACCACTCCAGTATTGGGATGTCTCCCTTTGAGCTTTTGTATGGGAGGAGATGCCGGACTCCCATCTGTTGGGGAGAAGTACGGCAGAGAGTGATGGGGAGCACCGAGATAGTGCTCAAGACGACAGAGCAAATCCAGCAGGTTAGACAGGGATTACTGACGTTCCAGAGCCGTCAGAAGAGTTATGCAGACCGGAGACGTTCCGAGCTAGAGTTTCAGGTCAGTGATTTTGTCCTCCTGAAGGTATCCCCATGAAGGGGGTGATCCGATTCAGGAAGCAGGGCAAGCTAGGCCCTAGATACATTGGTCCTTTCAGAATGATTGCTCGAGTAGGTAAGGTGGCTTATCGGTTAGAGCTGCTGCAGAGTTGAGCCAGATCCATAACACCTTCCACGTATCCCAGTTGAGGAAATGTGTAACCGACGAGGCGGCAGTGGTCCCTTCAGAGGATATTCAGGTTGATGATCGCCTAAACTACATTGAGAAGCCGTTGGCGATTTTGGATAAGATGGTGAAGGTCTTGAGGAATAAGGACGTGTCATTGGTTAAGGTTCAGTGGCAGCATCGGAAGGGATCCGAGTGGACTTGGGAACCGGAGTCCGAGATGCGTGAGCAGTACTCAGAGTTGTTTCCGGAGAATGACTTCGATGGCAAAGTCTGATTCTAGTGGGGGAGATTTGTAACATCCCGACTCCAAGGTATAAATTTGAACTGTTCATATTCATTTTGTCAGCGCAACTCGACGAGTTGGATGCCCCAACTCGTCGAGTAGAGATCGAGATGGCCGTGTGAATTTTAGAGTCAACTCGACGAGTTGGAGCTGAGTGAGAAACCCTAATTTTCAGGGTTTGCACCCTATATAAAGGACCTTAAGCCCTTTATTCCGCCTCCCTCATCACCATACCATCCTGAGACAAACCCTAATCGAGCTGTGAGAGAGAGAGAGAGAGATAGAGAGAGAGAGAGAGAGGCTAAGAGAGTGTGTTATGGTGCATTCTTTGTAGGAGCTTGAGGAGTAAAAGGTTTGGATCAAGAAGGAGTCCTTGGATCCGACATCTATTTTATTGTAGCAGCCAACTAGAGGTAAAAAGTCATCACCTTGATCATTTGGTTGTTAGATCTCTTCACTAGAGAGTTTATGGCCATTTTTAGCATCTTCTTGGGTCCTTTGTGGTTTTGAGCTTACCTTGAAGCCAAGACTTCAGATCTGGACGTTATTAGGCCCTTTAGGCCTAAAGACTTGAGCTTTATCAAGTTTTAGCCAACTTCCATGCCTTAAACCCTTTTTTTTGAGTTTTGGTTTGGCAACATAGCCCTAAATGCCATGCATGGACGTAAAGCTTACAGCTTTACGTGGTATTTCAGCCTTAGAAGGCTAGATCTGGAGTATGGGGCCTCAGTTCTGCTTAAAAGCGTCTGAATGAGTGATTGAGCTGAAGGAACTCGATGAGTTGGTTAGCCAATTCGACGAGTTGGTTAGGGTTTTCCCCGATACCCTGGACGCTGTACGAACTCGACGAGTCGGTGAGACAACTCGGCGAGTTGAGTTGGATTTTCCCGACTTTTCTGAGAACAGAAAGAACTCAACGAGTCGCATGGATGCACTCGACGAGTTGGGTCAACATGGACTGTTGACTCGAGTGTTGACTTCCGTTGACTTTTAGGTTGGGTTAAGTTATGGGTTTTGGAGACCATGGAGGGGTAAAATGGTCTTTCACCCTTTCCGAGAAAAAACAATTAGCTTAACATCTTGGAGTTGTTATTATAAATTGTTAATTAGAGATGATTATGATATATGTAGGCGGAGGGTCTTATGTGCTTACACTGAGTTATGTGATATATTATGCATTCTGTCTTTGTGATTTATGTCGTATATTATTTTGTGCTTTATTGAGTTAGGACCAGAGGGTCCAACCTGAGCCGTGGGACTGGAGGGTCTCCACTGAGATACAGGACTGGAGGGTCCAACCTGAGCTGTGAGACCGGAGGTTCTTCACTGAGACACATGACCGGAGGGTCTTTATCGAGTTATAGCCATGAGAGGCTAATTATGTATGTGTGGTATTTTAGGGAACTCACTAAGCTTTGTGCTTACAGTGTTGTGTGATATGTGTTTCAGGTACCTCTTAGGATCGCTGGAAGGCGCCGGCATGATTGTACACATTAGCTAGATGATTGTGTTTTCGGAGGATTCTGGGATATTGTTAAACAATTATTGTCTTGTGTTTGAGAAAATTTACAAAATTTTGTTTGAGAAATGTTAAACGGTGTTTCTGTGTGGATTTAAAAATGAAAATTTTATTTGAAAATTTACAGTGTTACATGTGTTCTTTCATGACATAGAGTCTCTTAGCTTGATTAAGTATACTCTCGGAGTCACAAAGATGTCTATGTGATCCTTGAATGGCATAGATCAACATAGTTTTTCAATGATCCTATTCATCCAATCATATTTGAATTCAACTTCTAAAGTAGTGTATTCTTATTTTGTAGTAGATTGTGTCATTATGTTTTGCTTAGACCTCATTCCAATAAGACTTACTCTTCATTCCATAATGAAGTCAAAATCCAATTATAATTCATAATTACTTATATCTGTTTAGAAATAAACATCCTGTTTAGCTCTTTCCATAAATATCCTTTCTAAACTGATTGTCTCATATACATTCGCTTAGTTCTTTTGAAGTACTCTTAGAATGCTCTCTTAGTCATCCAGTGACTTAACCATGTATTCAATTAGTATCCAATGACATGCTTACAACATGATCAAATACCATGTCCTATGCATAATATGGCGTAAATGATTAATTCATTTGCCAAGAAAATAGAATATAAATCATTTCATCTAGTTCAAACCTATGAGCTATGTACTTTTGAGGCTAGCTCAAAATGATGCCATATGACAATGCCAAGAATTCTCCAAAAGAATCTTGTGTCTTGATCCCTATCAAGATATTGCCAATATATGTATAAGGACATGAAACCTTTTAACATTCATTTTATCTATCTCTTATATATTTTACACTCCAAGAATGTATCTTCTCCTTCCTAATTCTTTCATTTTATAAACACTTTATGAGTCAAGGTGAAGACGACCTTGCTTAGTCAGAATGTGATTTCAAATGATTAAGTATGATTCACTCAAACAAGATTAGGAGGTTCACTATGCTCCCACTAGTTCTTAGTAAACACACATGTTCTATTCATTTTGATATAAAAACATACCTTGTGGTTTTACATAAAATGATGATTGCAACATTGAGATGTTTGCTTTATATCCACAAGTGGATCTCAAGCTCTACACATTTTGTTAGGATAACATGGATTAAGAAAACATCCAGGCTAATCTATATAGATATCTTCTAGTAGATGTATATTAAGAAAAAGCGGTTTTTCTTGAAATCTATTTACTATATCTCATATTAAGAATATGAATTTATAGCAAACAATATCCTTATTGATCTAGTCATAGCTACTTGTGAAAAAGGTTTGATAAGAGTCAATGTCGTGAGTATGATGAGGACCATAGTCAATGACATGAGTATGAGAAAATCATTTTATAATAAGTATTTCTTTAAATGTGTATGGTTATCCATGTAATTTATTCTTTCTAGAAGAATTATTTACTCCTTCTAGCCTTGCTATAGGGATAAATTTTAATCAAGCCCATACTTGATTCTTATACATGGATTACATCTCATATTCATGGCTCTAAGACATTAATCAGATTTGAGATCTGAAATAGCATCTTGGTATTTGATGGATTTTCTAGAAACCATCAATAAAAGGTCATCAATGAGAGATTCCACATTTCTCAACTCATAGATGATTTCTACCATTAATGCGGACAATTTGTGTTTGTGAATAGCTATTATTCAAGCTTAACAATCCTTGTTAAAACTAGTTCCAACTACTACTACATAAGGTTATGGTTCTTGAGTTGCTTCAAGTTCCATGTACCTCCCACTTGCTTTGTCATTAGAAGCTTGATTTCTATTAACTTAGCTTTCACAAGAATAAAAGAACCTATTCCTGGTGGGTTTGCATATAACAATCTAAGCCACACTTAGAGTGTTATACAAATATGTATTTAGTAGATTTTGGGTTTAGAAGCTTTAGTCCAACATCGGCTTCAAATCCATAAAACGTTAAGTAAGATGAGGATGGAGCCCTTCCATACTAAATCTTATAAAATGTTTAATATACTTATTAGTTGATATTTGTATTCAAGATACAATTAATAGTGATTGAAGTATTATCCCAAAAATATTAAAGGAGGATATTTATACCGATTAGAAAGTAATCATACCACGTAAGATTTAATTCATCATTTACTATCATTAAGGCCTTAGATGGTTCTTACCGGCTTGTATCTCAACTTTTGAAACCTTCAACAAAGATTTCACAATTATGCTTTACCACGTAAAATATAATTAAAACTACTATAGTTGTTAATATAGTTGATTTGGTATCTTGTGCTTAATCTCAGACATTCATTAGAAAGGAAGTCATACACCAAAGTGTATAGTTCCTTAATTATTTTCTCTACACTTTAGTGAAAATATCATTAGGAATCCTTTTTCATATAAATAAGGTTCACATATGTCAAATAAACTACATTATTTAACTTCAAATATCCCTTTCTTGAAATTGGAATATGTGAATGTCATTTATATAATAAAGATAACAATGTCAAAGATGAGTTTGATTTCAAACAAGTTTAAGTCAAAAGTGTCTGCATATAGAACTTTAATTTTATTCACGAAATGTTGATATTTTACTTCACAATTCTATTAAGAGATATAGTCTTATAAATAAAGTTAATCATTTAAGAATATGAATATTATCGTTATGAAAAACGATTAAGTAAATGATACAACATTTGAATAAAATAACCGAGACATAAATTTGAGCATGCCATGTTGGTATGACTTCAGATCTGGACATTTCATGGCCTATTTTGACATAAAGTTGCCATCTTTATCAAGTCTTGGCCCTCCTTCATGCCCTATGTCCCTTATTAAGCTATGTTTGAGTGTTTTAGCCCTATTGATGCCATGCATGGACGTAAAGTCAGCAACTTTACGTGGTATCTCAGTCCTAGGGGACCAGATCTATAGTTTGGAGCATTAGACTCGCTTGGAAGATTGATGAATGAGGTAAGACAAAGGAAACTCGACGAGTTGCCTTTCCAACTCGGCGAGTTGGCACGGGGTTTCCCCGATCTTCTGGACACTGCATGAACTCGACGAGTGGACTAAGGTTTTTGTGGTTTTTTGAGTTCTGAAGGAACTCAATGAGTCGGTAGATGCACTCGACGAGTTGGATCAACATGGACTATTGAACTTGGCTGTTGACTCTGACTTTGACCATGGTTGACCAAGTTTGACTTTAAGGGTACTTTTGGTATTCGGGATTTTAATGAAGTTAGTCATATGATGGTTGTAGGCAGTTGAGTTCCAAGCTGTGAGTTGGGATTTGATCTTACCAGTTCAGCACCACTTGTGAGGTGAGTTTTCCTCACTATACTTAGGGGTCGAAGGCAACAAGGTTGGCCCATTGGATTGATATCCTAATAGTTATTGATATGATGAGTGTGAGTTAGATATGCATGCTAGTTTGGTATGCTAGTCTGGTAGATCTGTAGGATTACATGTGATATTGTCTGATTATCTCTATGTGTATTTATCTGTTACATGTCGACATCTGATGGGTTTTGAGCACTACAACATTCCTATGGTGTACATGCAACCCTAATGCTTTGGATCTAGGTTTTTCTCAAGTTATACATGCAAATAATTGACCAAAGCATAAACCCTAATTCCAGCATACATAACTTGTTATGTAGCAATAAAAAGAACTCCTTGACTCTTGAAAGCTTAGTGCCCCAAGTGTTGCACCTCTAATGGAGCCACAAACACTCTACACAACAAGGATGACTTGGAGAGGAAGAAATCGGCCACCTTAGGGTTTTATAAAGCATAGAGCCGAAAATCCTTAGTCTTGGGGTCTATTTATACTTGTGGCTGCTAGGGTTTTAGGTGGAAACCCTAATATGACTGCTTAATCCTTAAGCAACCCATGGACACCTTCTAGAATACTCCTTGGACGAATTCTTTATGGGATTCCCACAGAATTCGTCCAACCTTATTCCAAGGTGATCCATCAGCCCAATTGCAACTATCAATGATTTGCAATAGTAGTCCCCATTCATTTAATCAGTCTCTTTTGATCACTAAATTAATTCCAAATTAGTTTCTGATCAATACTAATTAAATAATATGATTTCCAAATAATATATTAATCTTATAATATATTAATAAAATCATTCTAAGTACCAATTTATTATTCATATAATAAATCCTACTCTCTCTCCATTTGTCATCCTATCAATTTGCATGATTGAAGGCAACCCAAAAGCATCATGCTCGTAATCAAATCAACTACATACCAATTATAGTTATGGGATTAGACACCTAATACAACAGTCTCGCACTTGGATAAATCTAATAACTATTATTGCAAGTATGACTTCAGAATCTGATCAGCAATCGTAGCTTTCAAAAGCCGATGTCGAATTCTAATCTTATCAATAACGCGTCCTTTAGATAATGGATCAAATATTCCTCCATTATACAAGATATCGTATGGACATGAGACATGGATTATAATCATTCTCTCTGTCAATGTGTTGTTTCCCAATTCCTGATATATGACAACTGACAAGAGACTACAATTGAACACAACAACGTAGTCCAGCCTTGGCCAAACGCTTAGGGTGTCATCACTAAATCATCGAGGGGCCAACATATATCGCTTTTATCCCCTTAGGGTAAAAGGAACGGATAAACTTCGACTCATATGCTTCTACTATTTACTCATCAAATCACACACAACAATACGTTTTATAACATCAAGTTACTGATGTGTTTACATATCATCAATTGTTGAAACCCATTTTGATGATCGGTGGATGCGGAATAATAATATCTCGAGATTTAACAAATATAAAAATATATAAATGAAGAACATAAGATGAGAAATTCCATAATCACTAGAAAAGAGATAAAATATGATACATGAAGAAGAAGGTTTGGGAGAGATAACTCTCCCTTGGTGGGAGAGAACCCATCACTTTCTCTCTCTCTCAAGAACTACATTGTGAGTGCACTCTTACAAATTACAATGACCAACTCTCTCTTTATATAGCAGAGAGAAAACCACCAACAATACAATAAAGAGAATAAATAAATAACCTAACTATCACTCATTATCTGTAGAGCATTTCCATGCTCCAACAATCTCTCCCTAAATGCTCGCAAATGATGAGGGATACAATAAGTGATAAAAGGCTAAAATACAGTAATCCGACTAGCAAGTGTGGTAATAAAATGAAACATGATGAGAACCAAATGCTGAAATGTCTCTGAAACTTTGAAGTGTATATGATCTCTGATGCTGGCAATGAATCTCTAAACAGTGAAGGTCTTCGACTTCAAAGCACCACCAATGAAGCAGAAAAATAAGATCCAAATCTTCAAACTAGTCATAAGCCCCATGATCAAGTAGAAGATCCAATCAAAAAAACACTTCCGCTTCAAAAAGTCTGGAAAACATCTCTAATTATCAAATCATAATACACCCAAAATTCTTCAAAGAATAACCTGCTAAAAATGTGAAGCATCCAAGAGTGAAGTTCGTATAATAAATAATGCGAGTCCAAAGACAAGGTCTACCAATGCCAAAAATTTGATCGAAAGATCAAAAATAAGTGCCACGTCACATCGCCAAAATAATCTTCATCTTCAAAATATCTCAAATCCAAACTTGAAAAATCATAAAATCTGAACCGGATGCAAACACAAAATCATCCTGTGGTAGAGTCTTGTAATGCCAAAAATTCGATCCGTGAAGACCAAAAATCAGTGCTACATCGCATCACTAAATAAATCATCGTCTTCAGAAGTCTCGAAAATCCAAACTCAAACAATCATAAAAACCATATCCGGATGATATTCTCTCCCTATTTTTGATAACCAATGATCGGATATCAAAAATCAACAAATCATCGGGATGGAGAGTGTCGGATACCAAGAGCTAAGAAGGCTCTCCCTAGATGTATGAAAGGTCTCGATAAGACACGAGAATGAGAGTAAAATAAATACTCTGCGGTCATATGTAGCTGGGTGATTCAGTCGCTTAAAACTGCTCGAACAAATACCATAGAAACGAGAATAATTTTGCATGAAAAAATAATCTCTGATGTGCTGAAAGAATACCGATATACCCAAACTGCGGTGCCGGAACTCTCGAAGTGGTCTTCAATAGAAAATAAAGTCCACATGCTCAAGATACATGGTTCGTTAACCGAAGATCAAGAGCGACAAGTCATAAAAATCCCATAAAAGGAAGAATGCGAAACAACAAGTCATAAAAATCACAAAGAATAATATGAAGTCCGACTGCGGTATGGAGTAATCCTCATGGAAAGAATAAAATTCTTCCAATATAATCAGCATGAAATGAACCAATGTGACTATTCAAGGTTCAGTTGTGGCAAAAATTGGTGTTAAAAAAATAATTGGTTTTAAGAAAATAATTGGTTTTAATAAAAAAATTGGATAAATAAAAAAAATTGGGTAAAAAAATTTAGTTAAAAATAAATAAATTAAATGATGTAAAAAAAATAAGGTTTAAAAAAAATAAGAGGGGGAGGGGCTGATGAGAGGGGGGAGGAAGGAAGGAAAGGAGGGGGGAGGAGCTGATGAGAGGGAAAAAAGAAAGGAAGGAGGAGGAAGAAGAGAAGGGGGGGGGGCTGAAGAGAGAAGGACCGGAGTTGGGAAGGGGAGGCAGTTGCGGGTGAGAAGGTAAGTGCGGTCTAGAGAAGGGGAAGGTACCGAAGTGAGTGGGTTAGAGTGAAGAGAGGAGTAGATGCGGGGGTGATAGCTATCAAAGTGGGAAGTAGGGTTGCGGTCTACGAGGTTATAAGGATGGTTGCGGTCAGCGAAGGGAAGCTGACTGCGGTCCGAGATACACTGTTTGACTGCGGTGCGAGATGCGGTAGGAGGTGAAACGGTTGCGGTGCGAAGGAGCAGACTATGGTCCGAGCTACGATATGCGAGCTGCGGTCCAAGAAGAAGCTACAGTCCACGCTTCGGTAGAGAGAAGGGTACCGCAATTGCGATCGGAAGCTTTGAGAAGACTTCGGTCAGAAGAAGAATGGTTGCGGTCAGCAGAATTCGGTCTGAGAGGGGTACCGCAGCCGATAGGAGTTCCGGTAGCTGAGAAGGGCTGGTAGGCAGTTTTGGCTGCGGTTCTAGGGCCCGAGAAGGGCTGGGCTGATGACGAAAAATGTTATTTTTCATGAAAAAATGATACCGAAAAGGCCATTTATTCATATTTTAATGAGGGGAATCTTTTTGTAAAGCATTTTGGGTCAAAAATAGGTATTGGGAAGGCAAAATGTGGAGTGTGTAGGGGGTTTTAAGGGGACAAAAGCTGATGGAATTGGTCAAGTCACATGGTTTTTACTTGGAAAGACAAATAAATGTGGAGTACTCTTTACCCAAAAGAGTAACAAGAACAAGTGACTTTTTTGCAAACAAATTATCACGTCCAAGCACTTTATAATAAATATTCACAGCAACTAATGTTTGAAGAACAAGTGAACTTCATACCTCTTTGAAGATCAAGAGTTGCTGGGTAAAATCTTCAAACAAAAATTCTCCACTTTCTTCAAGAATAAGCCCAAAATTTGTGTCTCATTTCCAAGGGATAAATAAAATGCCTGGAGCAAATCTTCAACATTTTTTAAGACCACAAAATTAATGACTTCTCCCTTTTTCTTTATTTCTTCAACAACATAATAAGAACATTATGAACATGATTTTCAGCAGAAAATTTGAACAAGCATCAACAACTAATTTTTCTATTCTTCAAAGCATGAATCAACACCAAAAAAATAGAAAACTCATCATAAAAATTTCCGGTTTGAACCCGAAAATCTTGCAAAATCCGAAAAATCTTCAAGATAATCACTAAACGGGAGTCGTTCCCTTGAACTAGTTGCTTGAACCTTCAAGGTACGGCTCTGATACCAATTGTTGAAACCAATTTTGGCGATCATCAATTGTTGAAACCCATTTTGATGATCGGTGGATGCGGAATAATAATATCTCGAGATTTAACAAATATAAAAATATATTAATGAAGAACATAAGATGAGAAATTCCATAATCACTAGAAAAGAGATAAAATATGATACATGAAGAAGAAGGTTTGGGAGAGATAACTCTCCCTTGGTGGGAGAGAACCCACCACTTTCTCTCTCTCTAGAACTACATTGTGAGTGCACTCTTACAAATTACAATGACCAACTCTCTCTTTATATAGGAGAGAGAAAAACATCAACAATACAATAAAGGAAATAAATAAATAACCTAACTATCACTCATTATTTGTAGACCATTTACATGCTCCAACATCAATGTGCAACCGACTTGTAAAAAACAACTCATATGTCTCCGTTTCAAGAATATAAGATATTATCGTCTCAGAATCACTCATGATAAAATCCATGAAGTGATTCAAATTATCGTGGGTGTAATCCAATACTCAAATCTTATTACAGGAGTACTCATGAACACTACAACATACTTTTGCTATGTCTAAACACTTAGACAATCTACAATCAGATTCATGACAGTCTTACCTCATTACTTACTTCTAAAGTATGATCGAATGTGGATGTTTGAATAACCTAGTTATTTGGGAAGTAAAACATGCGAAGTGAAACACACCAATAATCTAATCCACGATGGTCTCAAGACTTTTGAATATAAATAAAACACTTATTATTTAATCACCATATTGATAAGACCTTACTCATTGTATAATGTTTCGATCAATAGTCTTCCCATGCTCCAAGCATGGACACTATGTTTATCTATGGTCCTTACTTTGTAAAATAGATCAATTGAACACATTTCCAATGATGCTCATTTCACAATTCCAAATCCTTATCACAACTGTAAGAATACCAGATTCTTGCCACTATTGGAATGTGTTAGATTCTAAACTATCATGCAATGACCTTTTGTAATGTTAAGGCACCAAAGTCACAGAGACTTTGCCAATTACAAAACATTCCAATGGAGATTGATAACAAAACAAATCCATGGAAGCGAAGTCTCAAATTCAAACTACATTCCTTGAACATCCTTCTTGCATAAAAGTTTCTAATCTTACACATAGATTCTTAATATCCAACTCCCATTATGGAAATATTTCCATAATTGTCATATGACTATCCATTCTAAATAGAATCCTATCTATTCATAACTATATCAATAAGATCCATCCATTACTATACTTCTAACTATCCATAAGCAACCAATCCTTAACGAACCTTGGATTGTCCTTGACAGTTGTCAACAGCTTCAGTCATATCAAGTTCTGGTCCTTTTTCCCTCCTTATGCGCTAGGCATTTGGAAAAATCAGAACAGGCGAATATTATAGCATATGCAATCGATCCTATACCTGAAGCATATGGGATACGATTCATAATGTCTTACGTAAAGCTATAATATTTCTATATATAGAATCTCCAATGTTGAAACATTATATTCATATATATATATATATATATATATATATATATATATATATATATATATATATATATATATATATATCCATGATTAAGTCCCATTAAAATTTCAATCTAAACTTTTAGATTCGAAATGAAGTATGAGTTCCTCTCACTTAAATCCTATTATAGCAAAACAACTTTTCAAACTTTGCACCTTTTAAAATTTAAACTTTGTTTCCTATAAATGGCATTGCTGACTTGCAACACTTAACGTAATAATTGTGATCCCACTAGCATAATAATGACATATTTACAAGCATAACACTTATGCTCCCACTAGCTTTGACATTTACTCAGTTTTCAGCTGGATTTCTAGGAATCAATACTTATTGACTTTCTCACCGAAGTTCAGATTCCTGATACGAGATGCTTTGATAAGCCTTTATCTATGTTTCTTAAGCTCGTACACCATTCAATAGACAACTAATGTGTGTGTCTAAACCTTTTCAGAACTTATAGTGATAAGTCCTAAATGTTCAAACCTTTTGCCGTTTCTCACAATTCGAACTATGAAAAGGGATGTTGTAATCATACTCAAATTTGAGAACGCAATCATCACACCGACTAATCCTTCAAAATTTACTAGTGAAAGCGTTGCCTCACATTCATTTTCATTAAGTAGAGAGAAGCCTACTACCACTTAGATTTTAAGGTGTATTTGTTCCTATCCATGTGAATTTGTCATTTCCAACCACTTTCATAAGATAAGGTCTATGACAAATTCGAACTCATATGGACTGAACTTGTTCACTCTTAATTTCTTGCCATCTAGTAGCACAACGGCCTACCATCGCTTCCAAGTTAATGAGCAGCTCACCCTTACGGGTCAATGTACTTTCATTGATCAAGGAGCTTTGCCTTATGCAATCAAATGAGAACTCATAGTACTCACTTGCGTAGTAAATTTAAAAGGAATGGCACAGAAACAAGAATATGTCAACACGATAGGTTACAAAACTCAAGTCGTGTGCTAGTGATAAACAATAGGTTTATTCTTGATTAGTTCTTGAAACTATTCAAGATCATTAAGACTCCCATTTACCTCTTGACAAATAAGATTCTCTGTCAAGGAACATTTCTCGACAAACAAACATTCAAGAGTTAGTGCGGATTCTTAAAGAAAAACACTTCATATAATTGGTCTTAGTTGGTCTTTGTCTTATCCAAGACATCACAACTACCAATTTCAAATGTGCAAGAGTAAGAAAACATTTTTCTACTCCACATTTCATGACGTGTTATAAATCTTTTAGAGCATGTCACTCAAGGTAGTATCTACAGTATGACTCTAAAACTCGATATTGGAACGAACTATGAATCATCTTCTTGATTTAACCATTTTAACAATTCCTGACTCCTCTTCTTAGCCATGCAAATGCACTAAGGTGTCCTTAGAGGATCAATTGTGATACAGTTCCATAATCATTAAGATGATCATAAAACACGATACTAGAGTACTCTCCTTTCCTTTCAGATTGGAGAAACTTTTATCTTTCTGCCTAATTGATTCTTCTTATGCGTTCTGCTATACATTGAAAATTTTTCAATGATTCACAATTACACTTAATCTTGTAAGCATAACCATATTTACTAAACTTTTAGTAAACCATAACAAATAGTCTTATCGTTCTTTGTGGTGGACTTGACCAGCACACATCAACTTGTACTAGATACTCCAGTCCTTCACTTGATTCACTTCTATATGTGAACAAGGAATTAGTCTTAATTTCCAAAGATCAAGATTCTCATACATCACATAATTCAATATTGCATGATTCCAAGTTTCTGTCCAATTGAGACTTTGGTGATGAGAATCTTTCCTTATTTGGTAAATTATGACATTTCCACAAGAATCAAATTTATTTCCAACATTGTTAATAATACATAAACACCAATTTTCACTAATGTCATTGCAAGGATAATATAAAATAAGACAAAATCAAAATTTTTCTTTATTCATAAAAATGCGGAAAACTTGTCCTTACAATGCAAATACATATGAAAACTATGTTACTAAATATTCCTAAGCAATCTATCATAACTCCTAAGCAGCAGCTCAAAAATCTGATTGTCGAACCATGCGATCGAAATCCATCTCTTCGTGACCAGACTCGACTCACTCTTCCCTTAAGCTTCCTTTCCTTTCTTCGATCCTACAAAACATCAAAATGCAATCTTATCACATCATGTATTAAGAATCAATAAATAGGAAATTAATATAGTTAGAATGTGGACTTACCTTAAGTAGAGTCATACATTTTGACTTTACCATCCTTGCGATCCTTCAGGTAGATACGGTAGCTTCGCATCCAATGCCCCTTCTCTTGGCAATAGAAACAAACAGACTCTTTCAGAATGGTGCATGGGATTATCTCATACTCGGCCTTTCTCTTACGATCAAACTTTTCGACCATGGCCGATTTCTCTCCCTTGGGAGAAGAAACCATTTCTGGAATATCACTTTTTCCATTGTTAGGGTCCATGGAAATTTGGGATGCAGATCTTCCAATTAAATTTGCTTTACCAGTGCGCCAAATCATTGTTGATTCAGCAGCAATTAGCAAATATGTAAGATCAATAAGGATCACATCGTGATCTGTCATATAGTAGTCTTTAACAAACTGATCATACTACTCGGGAAGTGATTGAAGAACAAAGTCAACAACCAACTTCCTCGGGAAAACGACACCCAACATTCCCAGCCTGTCAATATGTAACTTCATCTTCAGGACGTGTGCACACACAGACTTTCCATCTTCGTGTTTGCTTGCCAATAGGGCTTGAGTGACCTTGAACTTTTCAAGTCGATGAACACGTGGGTCAGGGAGAATAATTGGAGGATGTGGAGGAAGAGAAGTTCCACCAAAGTACGAAGAAGGGATTGATCCTTCACCTCGATCGTCATGTGGAATATCATCTTCATGAGGAAAACTTTTTCCAAAAGATTCGGGAAGACCATAGTTGTCAGAACTAGACATATACAAGGGAGAAATTCAAGTTAGTTGATTTAAGTCCTTAATATAGCACCCAAATGAAATATTAAGTCTAGGATCCAACACAATAATTCACAATTCGTAAGAGGGATGCCGTAGTCCAATTGTAAATTATTTGAAAGTAGGTAAATGACGATTTACCAATTCCACCACTAAAACGAAATTTTAAACGAATTAAGTTTTAAATGAAATTCCTAGATCTTTTGAGATTCATTGAACTTTTCAATGGCATGTTTAATCTCGATTATGCCCTTCAAGTTTGTGACTGGGATACCGAGGATCACAAACAAGGTGTGAATAACCATGCAAATTAGCTTGGTACTCTCGATGTCAATTATAATATAATCAATGTGTCGGTTAGCCACACACGCTCCATCGATCAACGATAATTTCACGAGCTACCCATTGTCATCCTTCGTTAGTCCCATATTAGTGTGTCGGTTAACCACACACGCTCCACTAACGACCAACAAGGCGCAATGTGTAATTTGATGGGTTAGCATCAATTCACATTTTCCTAAAGTAACTAAGATTGGGAATTTATAAAAGGTTTAGTTACTTTGTATATTCATTGTACTTATTAATGAGGATGTCCTATCCTACCCGTTCGGCTAACGACCCTCCTTTAGTCAAGAGTCCGGTGGGTAAGAGAGGATACCCAATGTCGGTCATTTTACAGGTCGCTTCCTTAAACACCCCGTATAGACCAGCTTCGTGAATGAGGCCTACTAACGGTAAGACTGACTTTTTACTTATACATATATAACGTATTAGACTTTTAATTTTATATAGTATAATGGTGTATTTTAAAATTTTAAAATACTAATTGGTTTAGTCTATTAACAAAATATATACTTTTAATTTAATTAATTTTAAACCATATTGTTATGGATTTATTAATTTTCTCTTTTAGTTAAACACTTAATTAATTTAATAAAATCCATAAGGAGTAGTTTGAACTATTCAAAATATCAAGGTTCCAAATTTAAGATTTCAAAATTAAAGCTATTTAATCAAATTTTAAATTATAAAACCATGAGGTGCACTTTTGAAACTTTTCAAAACACTTGGGTTTAACCATTTAAATTTCCAAAACTAAAACTTTTAATTTCAAATTTAAACCATAAAACCAAAAGGGTGTAATTTAAAACTTTTTCAAAATTACTAGGTCAAATATTTGAATCAAAATAGTCTTATATTATCCATATTTAACCAAATCCATCAATTTTGATAAGGATATCTCATACCAATCAGAAAAATCGAATTTAGGCATTAAAAACGAGTTATGGTAATAATCCAAATCAAAATATGATCAAAATTCGAAAAATCAGGGATCTGACAGGCCTACTCGTCGAGTCTGGGCAGTGCACTCAACGAGTAGGGCCAACTCGTCGATTTCTGGGCACTGCACTCATCGAGTAGGGCCAACTCGTCGAATTCCAAAATTGAACTCGTCGAGTCCGTCAGTCAAACAGCAAAAAACGATTTTTTCCAGCTTTGAACAATTGACCATGGCATCAAATATAATAGAAAAATGACCTACACTCTGATACCACTGATGGGTTTTGAGCACTACAACATTCCTATAGTGTACATGCAACCCTAATGCTTTGGATCTATGTTTTTCTAAAGTTATACATGCAAATAATTGACCAAAGCATAAACCCTAATTCCAGCATACATAATTTCGAAAATTAACATAAACTAGGGTTAGAACATTAACTCACTTGTTATGTAGCAATAACAAGAATTCCTTTACTCTTGAAAGCTTAGTGTCCCAAGTGTTGAACCTCTAATGGAGTCACAAACACTCTACACAAGAAGGATTACTTGGATAGGTAGAAATCGGCCACCTTAGGGTTTCATAAAGCATAGATCCGAAAATCCTTAGTCTTGGGGTCTATTTATACTTGTGGCTGCTAGGGTTTTAGGTGGAAACCCTAATATGACTGCTTAAGCCTTAAGTAGCCCATGGACACCTTCTAGAATATTCCTTGGACAAATTCTTTATGGGCTTCCCATAAAATTCGTCCAACCTTATTCCAAGGTGATCCATCAGCCAAATTGCAACTATCAGTGATTTGCAATATCAGCCCCCATTCATTTAATCAGTCTCTTTTGATCACTAAATTAATTCCAAATTATTTTTTGATCAATACTAATTAAATAATATGATTTCCAAATAATATTTTAATCTTGTAATATATTAATAAAATCCTTTTGAGTACCAATTTATTATTCATATAATAAATCCTACTCTCTCTCTCTCTCTCTCTCTCTCTCTCCATTTGTCATTCTATCAAGTTGCATGAGTGAAGGCAACCCAAAAGGACCATGCTCATAATCAAATCAAGTACATACCAATTATAGTTATGGGCTGAGACACCTAATCCAACAGTTTTGTGGGTTGGGTTGAGGTTGTATTGCTCTGTGTTGTAGCCAACAAACCCTGGAGTATGCCAGATATGAGCTGAGGGCCAAGGAGGGCGTGCTAGACTAATAACTTATATTGAGGACTCATGAGCATTCCAGATACGAGATGAGGGCCGGGAAGAGCATGCCAGACTTGTACTGAGGGCTAATCTTTTGTATTCGAGTCCAAGGACTGAGGGAGCAAGCAAGACATAAGCTGTCGGCCCAGGGGGCAAGCCATACTTATGTTGTGGGCTCGGGAGCAAGCCAGACATGAGTTGTGGGCCCGATAGGCAAGCCAGACTCATGTTGTGGGATCGGGGGTAATCCAGTCTGTAAAGCTGTGGACCCATTACATGCTGTTATTATGTGTATTATTTTTTATGTATCAGTATTTTGGGGTAACTCACTAAGCTCCGGGCTTACAGTTGTGGATTTTGTTTCAGGTACTTCGGATGATCGCGGGAAGGCGAAGGCTTGATTGTGCACCTCCTCATATTTTATGTTATGATTTCTGGGATTTCTCTGATGTTTAAAATATTTTGACATCAATTTGTAAACAATGGATGGTTTTGGAATGTTTGAAAAGTTTAAATTTTTCATGAATTTTATGTATATTACAAGTTGGTATCAGAGCCTTGGTTTGAGTAAATTGGAGGAACACTCGTATGAATCCAGTCTCAAACTAAGGAAAAGATTTTCAAAATGATTTTTTTAAATGGTTTTCAAAATACTAAAGGAGGATGTAAAGTGTACGATCAGCCGGAGCGAGTAAGTAGACCCAAAATACCATGTTATTATTGATATTGTGATATGTTAGAACAACATGCTAGTGATAGGCTAGGGATCTTCATGAATTTCATGATAAAATTGACTGACTATATGATGCCTGATAACATAGGGTTTTCCTTATATGAAATTGACATCATTACTATAGTTGCTTAGTGTATGCATCACAGTTGTCTATAACTAAGATCTTATTGCCTAAGAATGTTTGGTTTGGCCTTATTTCATGTTCTTGTTTAATGAAGGGCTTAGGGTAGGATCAGATATTCGAATGTCTATAGGGTCCAAGTTTCTGTATGGCTAGCACACACGAGTGCTGCAGGGTTGGTGGAAGTTTCATGGATGAGTTGACCGGGGTCAGTCGGCCAGTTATGAGATATTTAGCCTTTCCTCTAGGGAGTGAGGATTGAGTGTATATTTATGCTTATGAGTGTTGTTAGGGTGTTGTGATGACTCTTGAGACAAATATGGGTAGGTGTGGAAGGTAGTATGGGCCCGTACTACTAAAAGCACAGGACCCATACACATAGCAAGGAAGTCACAACCCCTATGGCTTCATTAGGAGTTGGTTCCCCAATGTTTATGCGGATTACCTGATATCTTTCCGGTGTATTTTCAATATGGTGGTTACGAGGCGATTTCAGAACGGATCCGGTTTGGGATCAGGAGCTGGCAGTCAGGGCGGGCCAACATTGTCGGGGACCATTGGTAACATGAGACCAGATGAGTTGGATGCCAGGATTCGGGAGATCTTGCACGATGAGGTTGCTACACTATTCTGGGCTCAGCTACTGGAGATGTTTGGGTCTATTACGACCGCTATGGTGGAGTATTTTGATGAGCGCTATGCAGCCATTGTTGAGACGGCTGCCGCTGCAGCTTCCGCAACTATGGCAGATGCAGGAGGTGGGGCTGGTCGGGCCTTCCAGTATCGGGACTTCGATAACACGAAGCCCCCGACTTTCGATGGAGTCAAGGACCTGATCATAGCCATGAGGTGGCTATCTGACGTTGAGGGATGCTTTTTCACGTGTTCATGCCCTGCTGACCATAAGGTTAGGTGCGCTCTGAACTTGCTGAGGTTTGGAGCGAAGGATTGGTGGAGACTTATGACGGGATCATATTCTGATGAGAAGAGAGTTGCGGTATAAAGGGATCAGTTTAGGGAGATGTTCCGCACTCGCATCATTCCCCGGGTTAAGCGTGAGAGGTTGGCTCAGGAGTTTTATGATTTGAGACAGGGATTTGAGTCAGTGACGGAGATCACCCGAATGTTTACCGAGATGATGATGTTCTGCCCTGAGTTTGCTTCCGAGTAGGCTCAGATGACCTATTATCTGAGCATGCTCAAGATAGACATCATACAGTTCGCTTCTACTCAGAGGTGTGATACTTTGTTGGAGCTATAGGAGGCCGCTAGGCGGCGTGAGCTTGAGATCGAGTTTCAGTTGAGGGAGCAGAGGAATGCCCCGACACAGTTGCAGCCTGCGCCAAAGCGGTTTAAGAACGCTGATGCTAAATCTGGGGGACGGAAGGGCCGCACTTGTGGTAAGTGCGCCAAGGTGCACGAGGGTACTTGTCGGTCATCATCTGGGTGCCATAATTATGGCCGGCAAAGTCATATGGCGTGGGATTTTCGCCATCAGACACCAACACTCAGCTCCAGGATTTGGTATCATTGCGACCAGGTTGGCAATATGAAGGCCAACTGTCCGTTGCTTGCTGCCAGGCCGACGCAGGCTCCAGCGCCGGCTATTTTGAGGATCACTGACTGGAGTCAGGGTAGGGTAGAGCCGCCGAGGGCTCGTGGTCGTGCTTTCCAGCTTACTACCGAGGAGGCTAGGACAACACCAGATGTGGTGGCTAGTATGTTTCTATTCTTTAACGCATTGATTATGTTTTCTGTATGCTCATGTGTTTGTGCCTTTTCTAGGTACGTTCTTAGTAAACTCTTTTCCTGCTCTGGTACTATTTGACTCGGGAGCGAGTCGGTCTTTTGTCTCTCAATCTTTTAGTAGGGAGTTTGGTTTGCCCTTAGGAGAGCTATAGTGTCCGTTGCGAGTTTCCATCGCCAATGAACATGGGTTTCTGCTTCATCAGTATATCGGGGTTGCGTTCTAGAGATATTCGGGGTGTCTTTTCCGATTGATTTGATTCTGATTCCCATGGAGGATGTTTGAGTGATAGTGGGCATGGACTGGCTGAGTCATTTTGGTGTCATGATCGACTACGAGGGTCAGCGTGTGGTGGTTCGAACCCCAAGTGGGAGAGAACTAGTTGTCTATGGAGAGGGCACCATGATGGGTTCAGGGTTTTACTCAGCAGCGAGGGCTCGACAGTATATTCAGCATGGATGTGCGGGTTATTTGGCATGTATGGTGGATACTCAGGTATGAGATTAGGTCTCGGTTTCAGTTGTTCCAGTCGTCAGAGAGTTCGCCGATGTATTTCCGGAGGAGTTACCCGGAGTGCCTCCTGAGAGGCAGGTCGAGTTCAGGATCGACCTTGTACCTGGTGCGGCCCCTATCGCCAAGGGGCCGTACCGATTGGCACCGTCTGAGATACAGGATCTGTCATCTCAAATGTAGGAACTGCTAGGCAACCAGTTCATCCGTACGAGCAGTTCTCCGTGGGCAGCGCCGATTCTTTTCGTCAAAAAGAAGGATGGTTCACACCGGATGTGCACTAATTACCAGGAGTTGAACAAGTTGACGGTGAAAAAACGTTACCCCCTCCCACGGATAGATGACCTCTTTGATCAGTTACAGGGAGCATCTTGGTTCTCCAAGATAGACCTGAGGTCTGGGTATCATCGGGTCAAGGCGAGGGAGGAGGACGTGAAGACCGCGTTCCGGACTCATTACGGACATTACGATTTCGTGGTGATGCCATTTAGGCTCACCAACACGCCGACAGTATTCATGGACCTGATGAATCGGGTATACAGTCTGATGCTCGATCACTCAGTTATTGTGTTTATCAATGATATCTTGGTGTATTCCATGACCAGAGAGCAGCATGAGGAGCATCTCCGTGAGCTTCTGGGAGTTCTGAGGCGAGAACGACATTACACCAAGTTCTCGAAATGTGAGTTTTGGTTGCGAGAGGTTCGGTTCCTTAGACATCTCGTTAACCAGGAGGGGATTTTGGTTGACCCAGCCAAAATCAAGGCGGTGATGCGGTGGGAGGTTCCGAAATCTCCCTTGGATATCGGGAGTTTTCTGGGTTTGACAGGGTACTACCGGAGATTTATTTAGGATTTCTCCAAAATTGCAGTACCCCTCACTCGTGTGACGAGGAAGGGGGTAGATTTCTGGTGGGGCCCTAAGCAGCAGACGACATTTAAGACCCTTCAGCAACGACTATGCGAGGCTTCAGTCTTGACCCTCCCGGAGGGAGTGGAGGATTTTGTGGTTTTCTGTGATGCATCCATCACCGGATTGAGAGCAGTCCTCATGTAGAGAGGGCGGGTGATAGCCTATGCATCGCGGCAGTTGATGCCGCATGAGACAAGATATCCCATGCATGATCTTGAGTTGGGAGCGGTGGTGTTCACTCTCAAGATCTGGAGGCATTACCTCTACGGGGTCCACTGTACCATTTACACGAATCACAAGAGCTTGAGACACATTATGGATCAGCCGAACCTAAATATGAGGCAGCGCAAGTGGATGGACGTGGTCAAGGATTATGACTGTGAGATCCTTTACCATCCGGGTAAAGCGAATGTTGTGGCGGACACCCTGAGCCGCAAGTTGGCTGGACCTTCTGTTCCGACATCATGTGTGAGGATTTACGTGGACTATCTACTAGTAGGATTGATTAGAGAGGCTCAGGCTGAGGGAGTGCGAGAGGAATATTGGAAGATTGAGAGAATTTGGGACGATATCACCCGTTTTGTTTAGGACAGTCGTGGGTTGTTGACCCGTTGTGGTCGGGTGTGGGTTTCGGTGTCTGGCGGAGTTAGACAGATTGTGCTGGAGGAGGCTCACAAGTCTCGTTTCTCTTTTCACCTGGGAGCCACCAAGATGTATCGGGATCTGAGTTTGAGTTACTGGTGGCCATGCATGAAGAGAGAGATCACTTGGTACGTCGAGAGGTGCTTGACCTGCAGGATGGTCAAGGCCGAGCATCAAAGGTCACATGGCAAACTGCAGCCTCTGGAGGTTCCCATGTGGAAATGGGAGCATATCACGACGCATTTTATCACCAAGTTGCCGAGGACGACAAAGGAATATGATGCAATATGGGTCATCATGGACAGATTGACCAAGAGGGCCTATTTTCTGGCAATTTAGGAGAGTTCGTCGGCCGAGAAGTTGGCCGATGTGTCTATCCGTGAGGTCGTTGATCGCCACGGGGTGTCGGTCTCTATTGTTTCATACCGTGATGTTTGGTTCACCTCCCACTTCTGGCAGAAGTTTCATGACGAACTGGGCACGAGACTGCATTTCAGCACCGCTTACCGTCCACAGATAGACAGCCAGAGCGAGCGGATCATTCAAACCCTCGAGGCTATGTTTCAGGCATACGTCATTGATTTTGGCAGGAGCTGAGACTCCTACGTACCCCTTGTAGAGTCCTCCTACAACAACAGCTTTCATTCCAGCATTGGTGCTCCGCATTTTGAGCTGTTGTATGGGCGAAAGTGTTGTAACCCAGTCTGTTGGGGCGAGGTTGGCCATAGGGTCATGGGTCAGACCGAGGTGGTTCTGCAGACTACCGAGAGGATTCAACAGATCATGCACCAATTGCAGACTGCTCAGAGTCGGCAGAAAAGTTATGTCGATCGGCGTCGATCCAAGTTGGAGTTTCAGGTCGGCGACATGGTGTATCTAAAGGTCTCTCCCTGGAAGGGTGGGATCCGCTTCACGAAGAGGGGAAAGTTGGGTCCAAGATATATTGGACCGTTTCAGGTTATTACCAGGGTTGGAAAGGTGGCGTATAGACTGGACCTTCTGGAGGAGCTCCATCAGATTCACATCACTTTCCACGTTTCGCAATTGTGGAAGTGAATATTAGACGAGGATGCAGTAGTGTCAGTGGATGACATTCAGGTCGATGAACGCCTGAATTATGTTGAGAATCCGGTGGCTGTCCTAGAAAGGAAGATAAAAGTCCTTCGTAACAAGGAGATACCTTTGGTAAAGGTATAGAGGCAACATCGGAGGGGATCCGAGTGGACCTGTGAGCCGGAGGCCGAGATGCGAGAGCATTATCCGGAATTGTTCACTACAGCAGGCTTCGAGGACGAAGCCTAATTCAGGTGGGGGAGAGATCTAACATCCCAATCTTCAGGTATGAATTTAAAGCTTATATTTTCAGGGAAACTCGAAGAGGTGGAAGGCTCCAACTCGTCGTGTAGAGTTTTTGATGCCCACATATTTTTCAGTGTCTACTTAACGAGTTGGAAGGCTCAACTCGACGAGTTGAAGGATGAACTTGAAAACCCAAATTTTTACGGTTTGCACCCTGTTTAAAGGCCTTAACCCTCATTGTTGGCCTCCCTTATCGCCTCCTTGTCCAGAGAAAACCCTAGTTCGTGCTTTTTCTCTCATTGTGTGTGTGTGTGTGTGTCAGCTTCGATAATGATTTTTGGTGCTCTTTTGGAAGGAACTTGAAGCTTGAAGTGGTTTGGCTGAAGGGAGAGGCTGTAGATCCGGTGTCTACTTTGTTGTGGCAACCATTTTGAGGTATAAAGTTGATACCTTGGTCATTTATTTTCTAGATCTCTTCATTTGAGACTTTATGGTCATTATTAGCTTATATTGGAGTCATTCTTGGATTTGAGCATGTCATGAGGCTATGACTTCAGATCTGGACATTTCATGCCCTATTTGACATAAAGTTGCCATCTTTATCAAGTCTTGGTCCTCCTTCATGCCCTATGTCCCTTATTAAGCTATGTTTGAGTGTTTTAGCCCCATTGATACCATGCATGGACGTAAAGTTAGCAACTTTACGTGGTATCTTAGTCCTAGGGGACCAGTTCTATAGTTTGGATCATTAGACTCACTTGGAAGATGGCTGAATGAGTTAAGACAAGGGAAACTTGACGAGTTGCCTTTCCACCTCGGCGAGTTGGCCTGGGGTTTTCCTAATCTTCTGTACATTGCATGAACTTGACGAGTTGCTTTGATAACTCGGCGAGTGGACTAGGGTTTTCCTGGTTTTCTGAGTTCTGTAGATGCACTCGACGAGTTGGGTCAACATGGATTGTTGACTTTGACAGTTGACTCTGACTTTGACCATGGTTGACCAAGTTTGACTTTAAGGGTACTTTTGGTATTTGGGACTATAATGAAGTTAGTCATATGATGGTTGTAGGCAGTTGAGTTCAGAGTTGTGAGTTGGGATTTGATCTTACTAGTTCAGCACTACTTGTGAGGTGAGTTTTCCTCACTATACTTAGGGGTCGAAGGCACCAAGGTCGGCCCATTGGATTGATATTCTAGTAGTTTTTTATATGATGAGTATGAGTTAGATATGCATGCTAGTTTGATATGCTAGTTAGGTAGATCTTTAGGATTACTTGTGATACTGTCTGATTATCTGTATGTGTATTTATCTGTTACATGTCGACATGTGTGTGGGTTGGGTTGAGGTTGTACTGCTCCGTGTTGTAGCCAAAAAACCATCTAGTATGCCAGATATGAGCTGAGGGCCAGGGAGGGCATACCAGACTCATAGAAAGGACTCATGAGCATTCCAGATACGAGCTCAGGGCGTGGCAGAGCATGCCAGACTCGTACTAAGGGCTAATCTTTTGTATTCCAGTCCAAGGACTGAGGGAGCAAGCCATCCATAAGCTGTGGGCCCAGGGGGCAAGCCAAACTTATGTTGTGGGCACGGGAGCAAGCCAGACATGAGATGTGGGCCCGATAAGCAAGCCAGACTCATGTTGTGGGCTCAGGCGTAATCCAGTCTGTAAAGTTGTGGACCCATTACATGCTGTTATTATGTGTACTATTTGTTATGTATCAGTATTTTGGGGAAATCCCTAAGCTTCGGGCTTACAGTTGTGGATTTTGTTTCAGGTACTTCGGATGATCGCGGGAAGGCGAAGGCTTGATTGTGCATCTCCTCATATTTTATGTTATGATTTCTGGGATTTCTCTGATGTTTAAACTATTTTGAAAACAATTTGTAAACAATGGATGGTTTTGGAATGTTTGAAAAGTTTAAATTTTGCATTAATTTTATGGATGTTACAAGTAAAGTCGACCCTAGTGGCCGTCAGGACGGGAGTTGTGTGTGTTGGGAGTTCAGGAAACTCCCAACCATTGGTCGGCGCCTTCTGTGCAGCAGGCTTGTGGATGGATCCAAGTTGAGGTTCTGTTAGAGCCTAGCTCCCTGTTCTTGTATGATGAGGGTTTTGGGGTCCGAAGCAAGACCCGAACACCTGATTGGAATTCAGTCGGATGCAGGTTTGACTCAGGATGTTGGGTTTGAGATGATTTAAATGTGGTATGACCATGGGTGGGACCCATGGGCTAGGCCGCTCTGTGGTAAAGTTCAGGTGGAACCCGTGGGCGAGGTACTGGATCTTTGTTTGCAGATTTGAGTGTGTGGTCAGTAAGTGGCACTGATGGATGCTTAGGCCGAGGTAGCCTTGTCATTTAGATTCTTGGAAACCTGGTAGCTAGACCACGTGCGAGATTAGTAGTCTCAGCGATGGTTAGATAATCCTCATACACCGGTTTAGTGAGGGATTTTCATGAATCGGAAGATTTCGGGTAAAATGCAATTGTAGAACCTTGGATCTCGGGTTATGAGTTATGTACCGAGTTGGTTCTGGTGGGAACTCGCATTGGAAATCGCGAGTGAGCATGTGCAAGGTTTTCATTTTAGTGGGATATCAAAAAGGTCATATATATGCCAAGGGTATCATTTGAAGGGTTCATAGTTAAAGGATGGTTTCAGTTTTGATGATAGTGTTGGATTAGTGGCTAAGCCTATAACTATAATTGGTATATACTTGACCCAGCCCGGCAAGGTCCATTTCGGTTGCATGACATCGGGACATTTGGATAGACCTTTTGTGAGAAGAGGATATTTGTGACATATTAATATATTATAAGTTCTAATATATTAATATGAAATCATATTATTTAATTAGTATTGATCAAGAATTAATTTGGAATTAATTTAGTGATCAAAAGAGACTAATTAAATATATGGGGATTGATTGTGTAAATCATTCATTCTTATATATGTGGGCTTATGATCCATGATTCTTTATGTTGGGTTTAACCCATGTGGTGACCCATGGATACTCCATGGAGGTTAAAACCCATTGAGCATAAGGAATGGGTACAGTCATGGGTTACATGGTGTAACCCTAATGTGCACACTATATAAAGACCCCATTGGTTGGTGAAATCGGCACTAGTGCATACACAAGAGGGCAAGCCGATTTCTAGAGTGAAGTATCTCTTCTCATGGTTATTCCAAGTTGTTTTGATGTTGTGTGAACCATTTGAGGTGTCACACTTGGGGCACTAGGCTCTTGAGCTCCATGGAATCAAGCTACAACAAAGAGGTATGTAATTCTACTAGATTTTATATTACATGTACTTTATATTATGCTAGTTAGAACAATACCTTGGAAAATTGATATTTGCATGTATAATAGAGAAAACATAGATCCAAGGTATTTAGGGTTTCATGTACACCATAGGAGTGTTAGAATGCTCATAACCCAACAGTGGTATCAGAGCCTAGGCTTGTTTTCAAGTTATACATGCTGAAATAGCTTAAAAATATAGAATTCTGGCTTCCTGGGCACTGGACTCGCCGAGTCCACTGATGGAATCGCCAAGTCCATGAAGAAATTCATCCTAATCGTCGAGTAGGTTCATACACTCGACGAGTAGAAGCCCTTGATAGCATATTTTCAACTTTTAAGGCTGGAATTGGTCTACAATCATTACCTTAAACTGTTTTAGACTTATAAAACCTGTTTTTTTTAATGTGGTAATGATTATGGTAAACCAATTTCAAAGTTATTATCAAAGTTTCAAGTTTTATATATGTTTATATGATTCTTGAAAATTGTTGATATAGATTGTTCATGCTTACGAGTTTTGGTAGATCATAGGAATTATGTGCAATTTTTTGTTAGTGTAATTCTTGATCTTAATGACATTGTATGGACTCCATAACTTGTCCTCAAGTTATAGATTAATGAAAAAATTATGTGTTAGTTGTTTTCAATCCAAATTGATCTAAAAGTAGTTCATAAAATGTGTTTTTGTAACTTGTCCTCAAGTTATATGAAAAGTCACATTTATGAATCTTAAAACTCATAAAAGTGTCATAGGTTACAAAATGAAGAGTCTTTTTCTCATAAATAGTTTTATGGACTTCATAACTTGTCCTCAAGTTATGAATGTTCAAGAGTCTCTTCATTAAAGTTTTTAAAACTTTAATTAAACTCATAAGTTATGAAAATCCAAGAGTTTTGAAAAGTTTCAATACTTGCCTCAAGTTTTGGAATTTGTAAAGTTTTGCTTATGAATGCTTTAATTCCAAATCAAACCCTAGAACTTTAAAAGTTTAAAATTCAACCCTTATACTATTATTATAATTTTAACTATATAGATATGTATAAGATAAAGTCAATCTTGCCGTTAGTAGGCCTCATTCACGAAGTCGGTCTATAAGGGGGGTATAAGGTTACTGCCTATAAAATGACAGTTTAATGGGTGTCCACTCTCACCCACCGCTTCCTTGACTGGTGGAGGGTCGTTAGCCGAACAGGTAGGATGAGGACTATAATTCTCCCTTCATTAAAAGTATAATGATAAATAATAAGTAACTAAACACTTATAAATTCCCAATCTTAGTTACTTAGGAAAATGTGAAAAGGTGCTAACCCATGAAATTGCACTTTGCACCTTTGTTAAGTCGTTACTGGAGCGTGTGTGGTTAACCGACACACTAACATGGGACTGACAATGTGTGGCAAAGGGTAACTTAATGTTTATCATAGATTGGTGGAGCGCGAGTGGTTAACTATCACATCCATTAGGTGATAAAATTAAGGGTACCAAGTAAATTTGCATAGTTATTCACACCTTGTTTGTGATCCTCGGCATCCCAGTCACAAACTTGAGAGGGCACAATCGAGATTCAAACATGCCATTAAAAGTTCAATGTGTCTCAAAAGATCTAGGAGTTTCAAATCCAATTAAAACTTAATTATATTTCGTTTTCATGGTGGAAATTGGTAAATCGTCATTTACCTACCTTCAAATATTTTATAACTTGGATTACGACATCCCTCTTCCAGTTATAAATGGTTTGTTGGGTCCTAGCCTTAATATTTCATATTGGGTGTTATATTAAGGACTTAAATCAACTAAACTTGAATTTCTTCCTCATAAATGTCTATTTCAGACAACTATGGTCTTCCCAAATCTTTAGGAACAAGCCTTCCTAATGAAGATGATATCCCACATGGCAATCAAGGTGAAAGATTAATCCTTTTGTTGTGCATTAATGGGACTGGAAATCATGCTTCACTTCCTCCACCTCCTCCAATAATTCTCCCTATCCCACAAGTTTCAAGACTTGAAAAGTTCTAAATCACTCAATCCCTATTGGCAAGCAAAGACTATATGTGCTTACATCTTGGAGGTTAAGTCACATATTGGCAAGCCGGGAGAGTCGGGTGTCGAAGCTGTTGACTTGGTTCTTCAGTCACTCCCTGATGACAGATCACGACATGACCCTTAGTGATCTTACCTATTTGCTTGATACTGCTAAATCAGCAATGATTTGTAGCATTGGTAAAGCAAATTAGATTGGAAGATCTACTTCCCAAACCTATTTGGACATTGAAAATGGTGACATTGGAAGTCCAGAAAAGCTTTCTCTTCCCAATAGAAAGGGATTGGCCATGGTCAAGTCATTTGACCAATGGTAAAGAGAAAGGCTAAGTCTGAGACAGTCAAGTGTACCATTTCCAAAAGGTCCATATGTTTCTTTTGCCAAAGGAAGGGGCATTGGTTGCGAAGCTGCCGAATTTACCTGAAAGTTCATAAGGATGGTAAAAGTAAAAAAGGTTTGACTTTGCTTCACGTTAAAGTCCATTATCTAACTCTATGAAGTCTCTATTTGAGATTCTTAATACATGATGTAATGTAATTACATTTTGATGTTTTGGAAGAATCAAAGGAAGCTTAAAGAAAGAGTGTGCTGATTATGATCGCGAAGATGGATTTCGATCGCATGGTTCGATGATCAGAATTTTGAGCTGCTGCTTAAGAATTATGATATGTTGCTTAGGAATAGATAACAACATGTTTTTCATATGTATTTGCATTGTAGGGATAAGATTTTTCTGCAAAGTTTAAAAATAAAAGAAAATTTTGATTTATTTATTTTAAGTATCCTTACAATGGCATTTGTGAAAAATTGTTGTTTATATGTTTCCATTGAGAAGCAATATTGGAAAATGGATTTGAGTCTTTCATTTGTGGTAGTGTCATAATTTACCAAATAAGGAAAGATTCTCATCACCCAAGTTTCAGTTGGATGGAAACTTGGAATCATGCAAGTTGTATTGTGTGATGAATGAGAATTTTCATCTTTGGGAAATTAAGACTAAGTCCTTGCTCACATGTATATGTGAGTAAAGTGAAGGACCAAAGGATTGGGTACACTTGGTTATGCGCTGGTCAAGTCGACCACAAGGAATGATAAGATTATTCGTCATGATTTACTAAAGTTTAGTAAATATGGTTATACTTACAAGTTTAAGTGTAATTCTGAAACATTGGAAAAGTTTCAATGTATGGCAGAACGAATGAGAAGAATCAAATTAGGCAGAAAGATAAAAGTTTCTCCAATTTGAAAAGGTGGGAGAGTGCTTAAGTATCTTGGTTTATGGTTATCTTGGTGATTATGAAACCATATCACAATTGATCCTCTAAGGACACCTTAGTACATTTGTTTGGCTAAGGAGAGGAATAGTGAATTATTGAAACAGTTAAATCAAAAGATAAATCATACTTCGTTTCAAAATCAAATCTTAGAGTCATACTCTAAGATTGTAACTTAAGTGACATAATCTTTAGAAAGTTTATAACACTTGTCAAATGTAGAGTAAGATGTTTCCTATTCTTATACATTTGAAGTTGTTTAGTTGTGATGTTTTGGACAAAACAAATACCAATTAATACCAATTGTATGAAGTGTTTAACTTGATAAGAATCTGCACGAACTCTTGAATATTTGTTTTGTCAAGGAATGGTTCTTGACAAGAGAATCTTATATGTCAAGAGGTCAGTGGGAGTCTTAAAAACGTTTTAAGAACTAATCAAGAGTATTGTTAATCACTAGCCCATGACTTGAGGTTTGTAACCTATCGTGTTGATATATTCTTATTTTTGTGCCTATTCCAGTTAAAGTTGACTATGCTTGTGAGTTCTATGAGTTCTCAATTGTTTGCATAACAATGTGGAAGAAATGGTAGACCCTTGAGCTGCCAAGTGGCAAGAAATTAAGATTGAACAAGTTCAGTCCATATGAGTTTGGGTTTGTCACTAACCTCGTCTTGTGAATATGTTTTTGACAAATTCACATGGATAGGAATGATGGGTTTTGAGCATTCTAACACTTCCTAAGTGTACATGCAACCCTAATAACCTTGAATCTATGTTTTCTCTATATACATGCAAATTTCTTTTTCAAGGTTATTTCCTAACTAGCATGGCATGGGGATTACATAAAACATAAAACTAGTAGAAATACATACCTTGTTGTTGCTTGGATTCCTTCAAGACTTTGTGAGCCTAGCACCCCAAATGTTGTGCCTCAAATGCTTCACACAACACCACAAGACTTGGAATAACTTGAGAGAATGTCACTTAGCCTCAAAATCGGTTATGCCCTCTCTAGTAACGCTAGGTCATGATTTTGCTAGCCATAGGGTTTCTTTTATAGTGTTGTCACAATTAGGGTTTACACATGAATGCCCTTAATTGTCATGACTCTTGATTTCCCATGACCCATGGGTTTGTAACTCCCATGGACTATCCATGGAGCTCCATATGGTTATAACCAAACCCATAAACCATGGATCATTAATCCACCATAAAAGAATTGATGACTGTCATAATCAATCCTATATATTTAATTAGTCTCACTTTGATCACCAAATTAATACTAGATTAATACTTGATCAATACTAGTTAAATAATACTATTATTAATATATTAGAACTTATAATATATTAATAATCATAAGTGCCTTATTCTCTCATTTAGTCTATCCAAGTATTGCAATGCCATGCAACCCAAATGGACCATGCCGGGTCGGGTCAAGTTCATACCAAATAAAGTTATGGACTTAGACACAATATCCAACAGTCTCCCACTTGGATAAGTCTAATAACTATATTTGCAAATATGACTTCAAAATCCGACTAGCAATCGTAGCTCTTTCAAAGTCTCTCGGAACTGAGATGATGATGATACGCCATTTAAGATAAGTGATCATATAATCCTCTGTTCTCATGATATCAGCCGGACAAACACATGGAACATGGTCTTACTTATTGTCCAACATTTGTTTCTCGATCTCTGATTTGTTTCGACATAGAACTAAATTGAACACATCAATTAGGTTCTGACCAGGCCCGGTACATAAGTCAAAACCAAATCATCGAGGGGCCCAGATATCGCTTCTATTTCTAGAAGGAACAGATAAACTTCGACTGATATGCTTGTACTAACTACTTGTTGAATTATTCACAAAGGCACGTTTTATAACATCGAGTTACCAATGCGTTTTCGTACAATCAATGAATAACCAACTCATAGTCAACAACTCATATCTCTAGGTTTGAAGATTTATATGATATTACCGTCTCACGATCACTCGAGATAAATTCCATGAAGTGATGCAAGTGAGCGTGGGTTGGATCCAATACTCAGCCCTTATGAGTACTCATGAATGTTGTAGCAACCATTGCATTGTCCAAAGCACTTTAGACAAATCATACAAGCCAAATTCATAACAGTCTTGATTCATATCTACTTCCAACATATGACTGACTGTGGATGGTTTGAATAATATGATATATACCATAACATAATTATTCTGGAAGTCAAAACATGCAAAGTGAAACACAAGAATAATACTAATCTTATATGGCCCCAACACTTTGAGTGTAAATAAAAACAATTTTTATTTAAGCACCATATTGATTACTCATTATTTATGTTTCGATTAATCAACTTTATGCTTGAATTAAAACATTAGTTGCCATCTACTGTAATATGTTAGATTCTAAACTTATATGCAATGATCCCCTTGTAATGACTATGCACAGAAGTCACAAAGACTTGGCAACAGAAATTACAAAGTATTCCAATGGAAAACAATTCCATGGAAATGAAGTCTCAAATTCAAAGTACATTCCTTTGAACATCCTTCTTAGCATTAAGTTCTTTAATCTTACACAGATTCAAAGAATAACTTCCACCTATGGAGACAATTCCATATTACCATTTTGACCATCACTTCTGAACAAGAGTTGCCTCTTTTCAAAATATGTCAATATGGTCCTTACTCTATACTTTTAATTGTCCATGAGCAACCAATCTTTGGTAAACCTCAGATTGTCCTCGACAACTTTGCTTAATCATTTTAGTCATTTCCAGTTCTATTCCTTTTTCCATCTTAATGCCCTAGGTATTTGGAAAATTTATAATGGATGAATATTATAGCACATGTAATCAAACCTATACCCAAAGCATACGGGACATGATTTATGCTATAAAATTTTTATTTGCCATGTTTTCATAATTCGAACTATGAAGAGGGATGCCGTAATCATAATCGAATTTTGAGAATGCAACATATATAGAATTTCCTTATGTTAAACCATTCCAACATAACATTCATATATATTCTTGACTAAAGTAGATTAAATTCTCAATCTAAGCTTGTAGAATTGGAGTGAAGTATAAAATCCTCTCCCTTAATTATAGCAAAACAACTTTTTCAAGGCGAATTGAAACTTTTGTTTTCTATAATTAACATTGCTAACCTGCAATATTTAACATAATCGTCATGCTCCCACCAGCATAATGATTACCAGCATAACACTTTATGCTCCCACTAGCTTTGACATGTACTCAGAAATCAACTAGACTTCTAGAAATCAATACTTTATTGACTTTCTTACCAAAGTTCATATTTCTGATAGTAGATTGCTTTGATAAGACTTTATCAAAAACATACACCTTTCCTTAGATAGCTCACATGTTTGTCTAGACCTTTTGCAATTCTCACTAGTTAGTGTGCCGGTTAACCACACACGCTCCACTAACTATATGAGAATGCAAATATCACAACCGCTATCTACTTAAAATCTTCTTAGTGGAAGCGTTTCCTCACCATCATTTTCATGAATCGAAGAGAAACCTTATGACACTTAGATTTTATGGTGTATGTGTTCCTATCCATGTGAATTTGTCATAACCATAATCACAGGACTAGGTTAGTGACACTTCCAAATTCATAGGGACTGAACTTGTGCAATCTTAATTTCTTGCCACCTGGTAGCACAATGCCCACCATTGCTTCCGGGTTGTTATGCAAACAATTGAGAACTCATAGAACTCACAAGCATAATCAACTTTCAACTGGAACAGACACAGAAACAAGAATATGTCAACACGATAGGTTACAAACCTCAAGTCGTGGGCTAGTGATTAACAAAACTCTTGATTTAGTTCTTGAAACTATTTCAGAATCATTTAGACTCCCACTATCCTCTTGACATATAAGACTTCTCTTTGTCAAGAACCATTCCTTGACAAAACAAATATTCAAGATCTAGTGCGGATCCTTATCAAGTTAAACACTTCTCACTATTGGTCTTAGCTGGTCTTTGTTTTATCCAAAACATCACAACTTACCAATCTCAAATGTACAAGAATAGGAAACATCTTACTCTACATTTGACAAGTGTTATGAACTTTCTAAAGACTATGTCACTCAAGTTACAATCTTGGAGTATAACTCCAGGATTTGTTTTTGGCACGAAGTATGAATTATCTTTTGATTTAACCATTTCAACAATTCACGATTCCTCTCCTCAGGCAACAAACACACTAAGGTGTCCTTAGAGGATCAATTGTGATATGGTTCCATAATCACTAAGATAATCATAAAACAAAATACTCAAGTACTCTCCCATCTCTTCAGATTGGGGAAAATTTTATCTTTCTGCCTTATTTGATTCTTCTTATTCATTCTGCCATACATTGAAACTTTTCCAATGTTTCAGATTTACACTTAAACTCGTAAGCATAACCATATTTACTAAACTTTAGTAAATCATAACGAATAATCTTATCTATCTTTGTGGTGGACCTGACCAGCACACAACCAAGTGTACCCAATCTTTTAGTCCTTCACTTGACTCACATGTACATGTGAACAAGGAATTAGTCTTAATTTCCCAAAGACGAAAACTTCTCATTCATCATACAATACAAGTTGCATGATTCCAAGTTTCTATCTAACTGAAACTTGGGCGATGAGAATCTTTCCTTATTTGGTAAATTATGATACTACCACAAATGAAAGAATCAAATCCATTTTCAAATATTGCTATTAATGGAAACATATAATCAACAATTTTTCACAAATGCCATTGTAAGGATACTTAAAATAAATAAAATCAAAACTTTCCTTTATTTTAAAACTTTGAGGAAAACTTATCCTTACAACCCATATGAAAACCTTGTTGTTATCTATTCCTAAGCAATATGTCTCAACTCTTAAGTAATAGCTCAAAATTCTGATCACCGAACCATGCGATCAAAATCCCTCTTCGCGATCAGAATCAGCATATACTTCCTTTAAGTTTCTTCACTTTTCTTTGATTCTTAAAACATCAACATGTGACCCAGTCACATCATGCAATAAGAATCTCAGAATAGAAACTTAATAGAGTTAGACAATGGACTTTACCTGAAGTAGAGTCAAACATTTGACTTTACTATCCTTATGGACTTTTAGGTAAATTTGGCAGCTTCGCAACCAATGCCCTTCCTTTGGCAACAGAAATATATGGACTCTTTGGAAACGGTACACGGGACTATCACAGACTTAGCCTTTCTCTTTACCATTTGGTCAACCGAGTTGACTATGGCCAATCCCTTTCAATTGGGAAGAGAAAGTTTTTCTGGACTTCCAATGTTACCATTGTCAATGTCCATGGAAGTTTGGGAAGTTGATCTTCCAATCAAATTTTGCTTTACCAATGCTCCAAATCATTGCTGATTCAGCATCATCAAGCAAATAGGTAAGATCATTAAGGGTCATGTCGTGATCTGTCATCAGGGAGTGACTGAAGAACCAAGTCAACAGCCAGCTACCTCGAGACTTCGACACCCAACTCTCCCGGCTTGTCAATATGTGACTTAATCTCCAAGACCTAAGCACATATAGACTTTGTTTGCCAATAGGGATTGAGTGACTTAGAACTTATCAGGTCTTGAACTTGTGGGATAGGGAGATTTATTGGAGGAGGTGGAGGAAGTGAAGTATGATTTCCAGTCCCACTAATGCACAACAAAGGGATTGGTCTTTCACCTTGGTTGCCATTTGGGATATCATCTTCATTAGGAAGCTTGTTCTTAAAGATTTGGGAAGACCATAGCTGTCTAAACTAGACATCTATAATGGGAGAAATTCAAGTTAGTTGATTTAAAGTCCTTAATATAACACCCAATATGAAATAGTAAGGCTAGGACCCAACAACCTATTTATAACTGGAAGAGGGATGCCGTAATCCAAATTATAAAATAGTTGAAGGTAGGTAAATGACGATTTACCAATTTACACCATAAAAACGAAATATAATTAAGTTTTTAATTGGATTTGAAACTCCTAGATCTTTTGAGATACATTGAACTTTCAATGGCATGTTTGAATCTTGATTGTGCCCTCTCAAGTTTGTGACTGGGATGCCGAGGATCACAAACAAGGTGTGAATAACCATACAAATTGACTTGGTACCCTCAACAATATTACCTAATCGATGTGCCGGTTAACCACACACGCTCCACCGATCTATAATAAAGTCAAGTTACCCTTTGCCACACTTACTAGTCCATGTTAGTGTGCCGGTTAACCACACACGCTCCACTAACGACTTGGTAAGGTACAAAGTGTAATTTTATGGGCTAGCACCAATTTCACATTTTCCTAAAGTAACTAAGATTGGGAATTTATAATGTATAGTTACTTTATAATTCATTATACTTTTAATGAGTATTTAAAGTCGTATCCTACCCGTTCGGCTAACGACCTCCACCGATCAAGGAAGCGGTGGGTGAGAGTGGACACCCATTAAGTCACCATTTTATAGGCAACAACCTTATACCCCCCTTATAGACCGGCTTCGTGAATGAGGCCTACTAACGGTAAGAATGACATATTCTTATACATATCTATATAATAAAATTATAATAATAGTATAAGTGTTGATTTTTAAACTTTTTAAAAATCTAAGGTTTAATTTAGAATTAAAGTATTAGCGTGTAAGACTTTTCAAATTCCAAAACTTGAGGGCAAGAATTGAAACTATTCCAAGTCTCTTCAATTTGTAACTTATGAGTTTTAATGGGTCATAAAAATGAAGACTCTTCATTTTATGAAACCTCTTTAGTTCTTTAATCATAATTAAAAGAAGTGACTTTTGGTTATCCATAACTTGAGGACAAGTTATGGACACCATCATTAGCATTAAGATCATGAATTAAACAAGCATGTAAGTTACACAAAATTCCTATGATCTTCTAAAAAACTCATAAGAACAAATATTCATATCAAACAATTTCAAGAAAATCATATAAACATATACAATACTTGAAAATTGATAAAAGTCATGTAAAATGGGTTAACATAATCATTATCATTTTGAAAAACAGATTTTACAAGTCCAAAACAGATTGGGATAATGATCTTAATCCATTTCCAGCAACAAAACTCGAAAAAAACTGCCCAGCACGCTCCTACTCGCGGAGTGCATTATTCTACTCGTCGAGTAGGATGAATTTGTTCATGGACTCGGCGAGTCCTCCCCATGAACTCGGCGAGCCCAGTCGTCAGAATGCAGAATTTTCGATTTTCAAGCAGTTTTGCATCAAGTATACAGAAAACAATCCTAGGCTCTGATACCACTGATGGGTTTTGAGCATTCTAACACTTCCTAAGTGTACATGCAACCCTAATAACCTTGAATCTATGTTTTCTCTATATACATGCAAATTTCTTTTTCAAGGTTATTTCCTAACTAGCATGGCATGGGGATTACATAAAACATAAAACTAGTAGAAATACATACCTTGTTGTTGCTTGGATTCCTTCAAGACTTTGTGAGCCTAGCACCCCAAATGTTGTGCCTCAAATGCTTCACACAACACCACAAGACTTGGAATAACTTGAGAGAATGTCACTTAGCCTCAAAATCGGTTATGCCCTCTCTAGTAACGCTAGGTCATGATTTTGCTAGCCATAGGGTTTCTTTTATAGTGTTGTCACAATTAGGGTTTACACATGAATGCCCTTAATTGTCATGACTCTTGATTTCCCATGACCCATGGGTTTGTAACTCCCATGGACTATCCATGGAGCTCCATATGGTTATAACCAAACCCATAAACCATGGATCATTAATCCACCATAAAAGAATTGATGATTGTCATAATCAACCCTATATATTTAATTAGTCTCACTTTGATCACCAAATTAATACTAGATTAATACTTGATCAATACTAATTAAATAATACTATTATTAATATATTAGAACTTATAATATATTAATAATCATAAGTGCCTTATTCTCTCATTTAGTCTATCCAAGTATTGCAATGCCATGCAACCCAAATGGACCATGCCGGGTCGGGTCAAGTTCATACCAAATAAAGTTATGGACTTAGACACAATATCCAACAAGGAATACATACACCATAAAAAAACCTAAGTGTCATAAGGTTTCTCTTCGATTCATGAAAATGATGGTGAGGAAACGCTTTCACTAAGTAGATTTTAAGTAGATAGCAATTGTGATATTTTCATTCTCATGTCGTTAGTGGAGCGTGTGTGGTTAACCGGCACACTAACTAGTGAGAATGGCAATAGGTCTAGACAAACATGTGAGCTATCTAAGGAAAGGTGTATGATTTTGATAAAGTCTTATCAAAGCAATCTTGTATCAGAAATCTGAACTTTGGCAAGAAAGTCAATAAAGTATTGATTTCTAGAAGTCCAGTTGATTTCTGAGTACATGTCAAAGCTAGTGGGAGCATAAGTGTTGTGCTAGTAAGATAATAATCGTTGTGCTAGTGGGAGCATGATTATTATGGTTAGTGTTGCAAGTTAGCAATGTTAATTATAGAGAACAAAAGGTTCAATTCGCTTTGAAAAGTTGTTTTGCTATAATTAAAGGAGAGGATTTATACTTCATTCCAATTCTAAAATCTTAGATTGAGATTTTAATCAACTTTAGTCTATGATATATATGAATGTTATGTTGGAATGGTTCAAGATAAGGAAATTCTATATATGTTGCATTCTCAAAATTCGATTATGATTATGGCATCCCCCTTCATAGTTCGAATTTTGAGAACATGGCAAATAAAAAAAATTTATAGCATGAATCGGGTCCCATATGCTTCAGGTATAGGATCGATTACATGTGCTATAATATTTATCCATTCTAATTTTTCCAAATGCCTAGGGCGTTAAGAGGGAAAAAGGAATATAACTGGATTTGACTAAAATGATTAAGCAATTGTCAAGGACAATCTGAGGTTTGCCAAAGATTGGTTGCTCATGGACAATTTGAAGTATAGAGATAGGACCATATCGACATATTCTGAAAGGAGGCAACTCTTGTTCAGAAGTGATAGTCAAAATGGGAATATGGAATTGTCTCCATAGGTGGAAGTTATTCTTTGAATCTGTGTAAGATTAGAGAACTTAATACAAGAAGGGTGTTCAAAGGAATGTACTTTGAATGTGAGACTTCGTTTCCATGGAATTGCTCTCCATTGGAATACTTTGTAATGTCTGTTGCCAAGTCTTTGTGACTTGTGTGCATATTAATTGCAAGGGGATCATTGCATATAAGTTTAGGATCTAATAGATTATAGTAAATGGCAAGAGGTTGGTATTCTTACATTTACAATAGTTATTATACTTATCCAAGTGGGAGACTGTTGGATTAGTGTCTAAGCCCATAACTATAATTGGTATATACTTGACCCGACTCGGCAAGGTCCATTTGGGTTGCATGGCATCGGGACATTTGGATAGACCTTTTGTGAGAAGAGGATATTTGTGACATATTAATATATTATAAGTTCTAATATATTAATATGAAATCATATTATTTAATTAGTATTGATCAAGAATTAATTTGGAATTAATTTAGTGATCAAAAGAGACTAATTAAATATATGGTGATTGATTGTGTAAATCGTTCATTCTTATATATGTGGGCTTATGATCCATGATTCCTTATGTTGGGTTTAACCCATGTGGTGACCCATGGATACTCCATGGAGGTTAAAACCCATGGAGCATAAGGAATGGGTAAAGTCATGGGTTACATGGTGTAACCCTAATGTGCACACTATATAAAGACCCCATTGGTTGGTGAAATCGGCACTAGTGCATACACAAGAGGGCAAGCCGATTTCTAGAGTGAAGTATCTCTTCTCATGGTTATTCCAAGTTGTTTTGATGTTGTGTGAACCATTTGAGGTGTCACACTTGGGGCACTAGGCTCTTGAGCTCCATGGAATCAAGCTACAATAAAGAGGTATGTAATTCTACTAGATTTTATATTACATGTACTTTATATTATGCTAGTTAGAACAATACCTTGGAAAATTGATATTTGCATGTATAATAGAGAAAACATAGATCCAAGGTATTTAGGGTTGCATGTACACCATAGGAGTGTTAGAATGCTCATAACCCAACAGATAGATCAGGCTCTCGTGATTGTGTGTTAAGTGGTTCTGCATGTGTGGAAGTCAAGCAAGTATGGGATTTCAGGATGGTAACAGCGGTTTGTTGGTTCGGTAATTAAAGGAAGCAGTATCTTGTTCAGCACTAGAAGGTTTATCTCCTAGTTTGTCTCGTGTTGTTCAGGGAATTTCTATCATCAAGATAACCTCTCTCTCAATGGAAAATCTGATCCCTTTGGCGATGTGGAAAGTTTTCAGCAGCAGCGTATGGTCCATACTTATGTTCTCTAAGTGAGAACCTCAGGCAATACGAAGTGGGCAATCAGTTGATTGATAAGAGGAATTGAATTTGCAATGGCTCAGTACAGGCGGTCTGTCCGGGAATCAGATCAATTCGAGACTTCATAACAGGACAAATTTTCCACGCTTAATGGTTGGGGCAGCTCGGGTCACATCGTAGATACTTCGGCAGGAAGAGAGAGTCAGGGTTTCTTCAGACGATATTGCGGGCATTTTATCTTTGCTTTCTTCTTGGTTATTATCAGAATTTATATTTCCTTGGAATTTAGTTCTGGTTCGGCTAAGTATTATCTCTGGTTCAGTTCTCTGCTATTGTTTGGGTTATATCATCAAGAATTGTTATATGCTATTCTGCATGCCATGAATCATTAGTGGGTCGCATCTTGCCAAGAGGGTTTCAGCGTGTTCATTTGTTGTTCTGGGTCCTTTTCGGGATCAATTTTGGGGTATTGACTGAAGGGTGTATGATCAAATTAGTTGGTTAGTTATCTAATGAATTCAGAGTTTAGTTGTGTAAGCAAGTGTTCTAGCATAATCGACAGTTGTCCATGGAAGGATCTTTGTGTTCAATCACTACCGTTGCTAGGGAATGAGCAGTAGCAAGAAGATGGTGGTGGCAGTTACATGAGTTGTTTGGTCATTGGAGGTGTCGGGGGAATTTCATATTCGCATGGCTTGTAGATGGTTAGATTTTAGTGATTCTTTGAGGATGGAAGTTGGGGTGAAGATTCGCTAGTTCATAACTTAAGGATATGGTGTGGTATCATGGGAATCATTCGGGAAGTATAAATTTGAATTTCAGGAATTGGGCAATCATCAGGTTTGACTTGTAATGGAGCGTTAGTATTGGTAAGCGCATGTCATAGTGGCTTTGTGTATATGAAGATAGATGGGTTGGTGTCACACCCCTATAATGGTAAGCGCATGTCATAGTGGCTTTGGTAAGCGCATGTCATAGTGGCTTTATAAATCATGAAAATCGTTTGGTTGTATCAATTGCATAAGTTTTAAACTTGTTAAAGTTCCTTTGTATAAGTTAACAAAATCATTTGTATTTGGCTTGTATTCCCCCCAGAAAATGTTTAAAAATAATAAAAGCGTAGGGGTATGAACTCACAGTTTGCTGTACGCAAGCGTTGAATCAACGAGCTGAAAACGAAGACCCTCGAGTTGTTGTATGTGGCACTTAACGGAATCCTAATAGTAATTAAATACATATATGTATCTAAATTTGCGATTTCGTTAGATAAAGTGTTAGAAAAACACTTGCTTTCAGTTAAGGAATGTTACCGGGACTTTATTGAATCGAGGAAAACGGGTTTTCAGTCCAATGCACCACTTAGGAAGAGTTTACGGCCGTATATGGGGTTTACGGCCGTGAAGGGTGTTTACGACCGTGTAGGGGTTTACGGTCGTGAAGGAGATTACGGCCGTGAACTTCCACTTGTAGGGTTTACGACCTTTGAAGGAGTACGGCCGTAAACTGTTTGCGGCCTTTGAAGATTTGAAGATTTGAAGCGAGTACGGTCGTACACTCAAGAACAAGGATGCTGGAATCGATGAAAAACGTGTTCTAGATGCTCCAAATCGACTCCCAAAGGTGTTTTTCGATGATTTTCGGAAGAAAAGAGGGTCTTTTTGAGTTTACGGTCGAGAGGTACAGAGAGATAATGAGAGAGTTTTCAACCAGAAAAGTTCAAATGAAGGTGGGGGTCCTGTATTTATAGGCAGGGGGTATGGTCGGTGGTGGGGTCACCCGACACGTGGCCGTAAACGGGTGTACGGCCGTACACAGGTTTACGGCCGTAAACTCGCTCAGGCCGAATACTTGTTGTTTTTCGAGAAAATTTAGGTTTTTCGCGTGATTTTTGGTTCCGACTCGTCTATATACATTAAATTATATAACTAAATGACTTTTCCTAACCAAGGAAATTGACGGAACTTAATAAATTTTCAAATTTAATTAACGGAAATCGGTTAAAGGTAACGGAAAAGTTTCGGTTTGTCACATCATCCCCCCGTTAGAGGGAATATCGTCCCGAAATTCAAACATAGAGTACAAATCATGGACTCGGAAAGAGATGCGGTTGTTTCTATTTCATCTGATCTTCGCGCTCCCAAGTGAACTCAGGTCCCCGCTTGGCATTCCAGCGAACCTTCAATATTGGTATGCGACTCTGTTTCGTTCGTTCGATTTCTCGATCCATGATTTCGACTGGTTCTTCCATGAAGTTTAGGTTCTCGTTGATCTCGATATCATCAAGAGGGATCACGAGGGTTTCGTCGGAAAGACACTTTTTAAAGTTTGACACATGGAAGACGGGATGGATATTGCTAAGTTCTTGGGGTAAACGAAGTTTGTAAGCTACGGGACCGATCCTAGCGAGGATCTCGATTGGTCCTATGTATCTCGGATTCAGCTTTCCACGCTTTCCAAAGCGTATCATGCCTTTCCATGGTGAGACCTACAAAAGAACGCGGTCACCCACCTGGAACTCGAACGATTTTCGTCTCTTATCGGCGTAGCTCTTTTGTCTGTCTCTTGATGCTTTCAGTCGTTCCCGGATTTGTACGATCTTTTCTGTGGTTTAACGTATGATTTCTGGGCCTGTGAGAGTGCTGTCGGGGATTTGACCCTTGGCTAGCTGTGTGTCACCCACCTCAGCCCAACACGGAGGGGATCTGCACTTACGGCCATAGAGGGCTTCAAACGGCGCAGCCTTGATGCTAGTGTGATAACTGTTGTTGTAGGGGAATTCGACCAAGGGCAAATGGGTGTCCCACGACTTACCAAAGTCAATAACGCATGCTCTCAACATGTCTTCTAGTGTTTGAATGGTCCTCTCACTCTACCCATCTGTTTGTGGATGATAAGCCGTGCTCATATCTAACTTGGTTCCAAGAGCTTTCTGTAGTGATTTCTAAAATCTCGAGGTGAACCTGCTATCTCGATCGGAGATAATGGACAAAGGCACACCATGCAAGAGATCATGTAGATTCGTGTAAGTCTTTCCATCTTAAATGTTTCTTTGATTGGTAGGAAGTGGGCGGATTTTGTCAGTCGATCAACAATTACCCAAATGGTATCGTACCCACTCGGAGACTTGGGTAACTTAGTGATGAAATCCATAGTAATTCCTTCTCACTTCCACTCAGTTACTTCCGGTTGCTGAAGTAGACCTGAGGGCTTTTGATATTCCACCTTCACCCTGGCGCAAGTCAGGCACTTGCCCACGAAGGTAGCGATCTCTGCTTTCATGTTTGGCCACCAATAGAGCTTTTTGAGATCCTGGTACATCTTATCCGAACTTGGGTGGACGAAGTATTTAGTCTTGTGAGCTTCGTTCATGACAACCTCCCTGTACCCACCGAACTTTGGGGTCCAGATTCGGTTCATGAAGTAGTAGACTCCGTCTCCCTTGATCTCTAAGTTCTTTTCCATTCCTCTCAGGTCTTCATCTGACATGTTCTCTGGTTTCAAGGCTTCCAGCTGAGCCTCTCTGATTTGAGCGGACAAATGGGAATGGATGGTCATTGTTAACGCCTTCACTTTACGACTTGAAGATTCTTTCCGGCTGAGGGAATCCGCTACCACATTGGCCTTGCCGGGATGATAGCGTATTTCGCACTCGTAATCGTTGAGTAGCTCTACCCATCGTCGTTGCCTCATATTCAATTCTTTCTGATCAAAGATATGTTGTAGGCTCTTATGGTCAGTGAAGACAGTACACTTAGTTCCGTAGAGATAATGTCTCCAAATTTTTAATGCAACGACCACTGCTCCCAACTCTTGGTCGTGAGTTATGTAGTTGACCTCGTGTGCTTTCAGCTGTCATGAGGCATAGGAAATAACCTTTCCTCGTTGCATGAGCACACAGCCTAGATCCTGATTTGATGCATCGCAGTAGACAACGAAGTCCTCCGTCCCTTCAGGCAGAGACAAGATAGGTGCGCTGCATAGGGCCTGCTTCAACGTTTGAAATGCAGTGTCTTGCTTTTCTCCTCAACAAAAGGGTACATCTTTCTGAGTTAGGGTGATTAAAGGCTTAGAAATCCTAGAGAAATTCTGGATAAATCTGCGATAGTAGCCAGCTAGCCCTAGGAATTGACGGATTCCCGTATGCGTCTTCGGTGCCAACCAATTCTCAATCACCTTGATCTTGGAAGGATCCACGTGTATGTCTTCCTCGCTAATCAGGTGACCGAGGAAAATTACCTTCCTGGTCCAGAATTCACACTTAGATAATTTTGCATATAGTTTCTCCGCCCTTAGAGTTTCTAACACTAGTCTCAAGTGTTGTCTATGATCTTCCTCATTCTGGGAGTAGACAAGTATGTCGTCGATGAATACTATCACGAATTTGTCTAGATAAGGGCAGCACACCCGATTCATTAGATCCATGAACACTGCGGGTGCGTTAGTTAGACCAAAGGGCATTACTACAAACTCGTAGTGACCATAGCGAGTTCGGAATGCTGTTTTGGAAACATCATTCTCATGGACTTGCAACTGATGGTACCCTGATCGTAGGTCTATCTTGGAAAAGTAGCTTGCTCCTTGTAGTTGGTCGAAAAGGTCGTCGATTCTGGGTAGGGGATAGCGGTTCTTGATGGTAAGCTTGTTCAATTCACGATAATCTATGCACATCCGAAGGGATCCATTTTTCTTTTTCACGAACAAGACCGGGGCTCCCCAGGGTGAGGAACTTGGTCTGATGAATCCAATGTTAAGTAGTTCATTGAGTTGGCTGGACAACTCTTACATTTCTACCGGCGCTAGACGGTAGGGGGATTTGGCTACGGGGGTAGCTCCAGGTATCAAGTCGATTCGGAACTCAACATGACGTTCAGGAGGAACTTCTGGAAGATCCTCGGGAAAGATATCGGGGAAGTTACAGACTTCGGGGATGCTCTCGAGGTCCTTAACTTCTTGTTTCTCGTTAATCACATGAGTTAGGAATGCTTGGCACTCCTTTCGCAGGTATTTTTGAGCTTTGATGCACGAAAAGATACAAAGGTTCGTGCTGAGTTTGTCGTCGTAGACTATGAGGGCTCCGCCCGAGGGAAGATTGAGACGAACGGCTTTTTCGTAGCAAAGAATGTCAGCACAATTGGGGCTCAACCAATCCATGCCGACGATGACGTCAAAGCTTTTTATAGAGATAGACATAAGGTCAATGGGAAAGGTATAGTCGTTTAGAGTGAGAGTGCATCCTATGTATATATCACTAGTGCTCTCTTTCTTTCCGTTAGCCATCTCAACAGTGAATGTTTCGTTTAGTGGTTGGGATTTGTGTTTGAGTAAGTGCTTGAATTTGTGACTAACAAAACTTCTCTCCGCACCGCTATCAAATAGAATGCATGCATAAGAGTTGTCAAGGAGGAACGTACCCGTGACAACGGTGGCATCAGCAACTGCTTCCTCCTGACCCATAGCTAGCACTCTCCCAGTGTTGCCAACTGCAGTTTCCTTGGTGCAATTTCTCTTGTAGTGCCCAACTTCCCCACAGCCATAACAGGCTTGACCAACACCCTCCCTTGGAACCTGATTGGTTGGTTGGGCTGGTGTCTTGTAGGATCGAGTTGTATGCCCCTTCTTGCCACAGTTGTTGCATTGTAATTCACGACAGGGTCCACGATGATGGAAATTGCACTTGTCGCACCTCGGAAGAGTACCAGAATATCCACTGGTAGGTGCTTGAGCTGTAGGAACAGCGGCAGGAGTGGTAGCAGCATGAATTGCCGCTACTTGTTGTTTCTTGGAGGGCTCCTATGAAGACTGCCCCTTTCGCTTGTTCTAGAACTTCTTCTTTCCACCACTCGCCTTTGGTGGTTAAGGAGCGGCTGTTACTTCATCAAGATCAACCCCGTGATCTATCAAAGTCTGCGCCAAGCACTTGGCGCTGTCAAAAGTGGTAGGCTTAGCAGCCAAGACATTTCCTTGAGTAGGGGGCGTCAATCCCCAAATGTACCTCTGTATTTTCTTGCTTTCTGGGGTGACGATTCCCGGACAGAGAAGAGCCAGATCGCAGAATCTAGCTGTACATGTAGTAATGTCGGAACCTTTCATCTTCAAGTTCCAAAGCTCGTGCTCCACTTTCTGCATCTCGCCCCTCGAGCAATACTCAGCAAGCATAAGCTCTTTCAAGCTTTCCCAACTCATAGCATTTGCTACTGGCAGAGTAAGGGATTCGACCCGGCTATTCCACCAAATCAGTGCTTTGTCAGTGAAGGTGCAGGCGGCAAACTTCACTTTGTTTGATTCGGAGCACTCACAGATCTCGAAGGAGATTACGGCCGTGAACTTCCACTTGTAGGGTTTACGACCTTTGAAGGAGTACGGCCGTAAACTGTTTGCGGCCTTTGAAGATTTGAAGATTTGAAGCGAGTACGGTCGTACACTCAAGAACAAGGATGCTGGAATCGATGAAAAACGTGTTCTAGATGCTCCAAATCGACTCCCAAAGGTGTTTTTCGATGATTTTCGGAAGAAAAGAGGGTCTTTTTGAGTTTACGGTCGAGAGGTACAGAGAGATAATGAGAGAGTTTTCAACCAGAAAAGTTCAAATGAAGGTGGGGGTCCTGTATTTATAGGCAGGGGGTATGGTCGGTGGTGGGGTCACCCGACACGTGGCCGTAAACGGGTGTACGGCCGTACACAGGTTTACGGCCGTAAACTCGCTCAGGCCGAATACTTGTTGTTTTTCGAGAAAATTTAGGTTTTTCGCGTGATTTTTGGTTCCGACTCGTCTATATACATTAAATTATATAACTAAATGACTTTTCCTAACCAAGGAAATTGACGGAACTTAATAAATTTTCAAATTTAATTAACGGAAATCGGTTAAAGGTAACGGAAAAGTTTCGGTTTGTCACATCATCCCCCCGTTAGAGGGAATATCGTCCCGAAATTCAAACATAGAGTACAAATCATGGACTCGGAAAGAGATGCGGTTGTTTCTATTTCATCTGATCTTCGCGCTCCTAAGTGAACTCAGGTCCCCGCTTGGCATTCCAGCGAACCTTCAATATTGGTATGCGACTCTGTTTCGTTCGTTCGATTTCTCGATCCATGATTTCGACTGGTTCTTCCATGAAGTTTAGGTTCTCGTTGATCTCGATATCATCAAGAGGGATCACGAGGGTTTCGTCGGAAAGACACTTTTTAAAGTTTGACACATGGAAGACGGGATGGATATTGCTAAGTTCTTGGGGTAAACGAAGTTTGTAAGCTACGGGACCGATCCTAGCGAGGATCTCGATTGGTCCTATGTATCTCGGATTCAGCTTTCCACGCTTTCCAAAGCGTATCATGCCTTTCCATGGTGAGACCTACAAAAGAACGCGGTCACCCACCTGGAACTCGAACGATTTTCGTCTCTTATCGGCGTAGCTCTTTTGTCTGTCTCTTGATGCTTTCAGTCGTTCCCGGATTTGTACGATCTTTTCTGTGGTTTAACGTATGATTTCTGGGCCTGTGAGAGTGCTGTCGGGGATTTGACCCTTGGCTAGCTGTGTGTCACCCACCTCAGCCCAACACGGAGGGGATCTGCACTTACGGCCATAGAGGGCTTCAAACGGCGCAGCCTTGATGCTAGTGTGATAACTGTTGTTGTAGGGGAATTCGACCAAGGGCAAATGGGTGTCCCACGACTTACCAAAGTCAATAACGCATGCTCTCAACATGTCTTCTAGTGTTTGAATGGTCCTCTCACTCTACCCATCTGTTTGTGGATGATAAGCCGTGCTCATATCTAACTTGGTTCCAAGAGCTTTCTGTAGTGATTTCTAAAATCTCGAGGTGAACCTGCTATCTCGATCGGAGATAATGGACAAAGGCACACCATGCAAGAGATCATGTAGATTCGTGTAAGTCTTTCCATCTTAAATGTTTCTTTGATTGGTAGGAAGTGGGCGGATTTTGTCAGTCGATCAACAATTACCCAAATGGTATCGTACCCACTCGGAGACTTGGGTAACTTAGTGATGAAATCCATAGTAATTCCTTCTCACTTCCACTCAGTTACTTCCGGTTGCTGAAGTAGACCTGAGGGCTTTTGATATTCCACCTTCACCCTGGCGCAAGTCAGGCACTTGCCCACGAAGGTAGCGATCTCTGCTTTCATGTTTGGCCACCAATAGAGCTTTTTGAGATCCTGGTACATCTTATCCGAACTTGGGTGGACGAAGTATTTAGTCTTGTGAGCTTCGTTCATGACAACCTCCCTGTACCCACCGAACTTTGGGGTCCAGATTCGGTTCATGAAGTAGTAGACTCCGTCTCCCTTGATCTCTAAGTTCTTTTCCATTCCTCTCAGGTCTTCATCTGACATGTTCTCTGGTTTCAAGGCTTCCAGCTGAGCCTCTCTGATTTGAGCGGACAAATGGGAATGGATGGTCATTGTTAACGCCTTCACTTTACGACTTGAAGATTCTTTCCGGCTGAGGGAATCCGCTACCACATTGGCCTTGCCGGGATGATAGCGTATTTCGCACTCGTAATCGTTGAGTAGCTCTACCCATCGTCGTTGCCTCATATTCAATTCTTTCTGATCAAAGATATGTTGTAGGCTCTTATGGTCAGTGAAGACAGTACACTTAGTTCCGTAGAGATAATGTCTCCAAATTTTTAATGCAACGACCACTGCTCCCAACTCTTGGTCGTGAGTTATGTAGTTGACCTCGTGTGCTTTCAGCTGTCATGAGGCATAGGAAATAACCTTTCCTCGTTGCATGAGCACACAGCCTAGATCCTGATTTGATGCATCGCAGTAGACAACGAAGTCCTCCGTCCCTTCAGGCAGAGACAAGATAGGTGCGCTGCATAGGGCCTGCTTCAACGTTTGAAATGCAGTGTCTTGCTTTTCTCCTCAACAAAAGGGTACATCTTTCTGAGTTAGGGTGATTAAAGGCTTAGAAATCCTAGAGAAATTCTGGATAAATCTGCGATAGTAGCCAGCTAGCCCTAGGAATTGACGGATTCCCGTATGCGTCTTCGGTGCCAACCAATTCTCAATCACCTTGATCTTGGAAGGATCCACGTGTATGTCTTCCTCGCTAATCAGGTGACCGAGGAAAATTACCTTCCTGGTCCAGAATTCACACTTAGATAATTTTGCATATAGTTTCTCCGCCCTTAGAGTTTCTAACACTAGTCTCAAGTGTTGTCTATGATCTTCCTCATTCTGGGAGTAGACAAGTATGTCGTCGATGAATACTATCACGAATTTGTCTAGATAAGGGCAGCACACCCGATTCATTAGATCCATGAACACTGCGGGTGCGTTAGTTAGACCAAAGGGCATTACTACAAACTCGTAGTGACCATAGCGAGTTCGGAATGCTGTTTTGGAAACATCATTCTCATGGACTTGCAACTGATGGTACCCTGATCGTAGGTCTATCTTGGAAAAGTAGCTTGCTCCTTGTAGTTGGTCGAAAAGGTCGTCGATTCTGGGTAGGGGATAGCGGTTCTTGATGGTAAGCTTGTTCAATTCACGATAATCTATGCACATCCGAAGGGATCCATTTTTCTTTTTCACGAACAAGACCGGGGCTCCCCAGGGTGAGGAACTTGGTCTGATGAATCCAATGTTAAGTAGTTCATTGAGTTGGCTGGACAACTCTTACATTTCTACCGGCGCTAGACGGTAGGGGGATTTGGCTACGGGGGTAGCTCCAGGTATCAAGTCGATTCGGAACTCAACATGACGTTCAGGAGGAACTTCTGGAAGATCCTCGGGAAAGATATCGGGGAAGTTACAGACTTCGGGGATGCTCTCGAGGTCCTTAACTTCTTGTTTCTCGTTAATCACATGAGTTAGGAATGCTTGGCACTCCTTTCGCAGGTATTTTTGAGCTTTGATGCACGAAAAGATACAAAGGTTCGTGCTGAGTTTGTCGTCGTAGACTATGAGGGCTCCGCCCGAGGGAAGATTGAGACGAACGGCTTTTTCGTAGCAAAGAATGTCAGCACAATTGGGGCTCAACCAATCCATGCCGACGATGACGTCAAAGCTTTTTATAGAGATAGACATAAGGTCAATGGGAAAGGTATAGTCGTTTAGAGTGAGAGTGCATCCTATGTATATATCACTAGTGCTCTCTTTCTTTCCGTTAGCCATCTCAACAGTGAATGTTTCGTTTAGTGGTTGGGATTTGTGTTTGAGTAAGTGCTTGAATTTGTGACTAACAAAACTTCTCTCCGCACCGCTATCAAATAGAATGCATGCATAAGAGTTGTCAAGGAGGAACGTACCCGTGACAACGGTGGCATCAGCAACTGCTTCCTCCTGACCCATAGCTAGCACTCTCCCAGTGTTGCCAACTGCAGTTTCCTTGGTGCAATTTCTCTTGTAGTGCCCAACTTCCCCACAGCCATAACAGGCTTGACCAACACCCTCCCTTGGAACCTGATTGGTTGGTTGGGCTGGTGTCTTGTAGGATCGAGTTGTATGCCCCTTCTTGCCACAGTTGTTGCATTGTAATTCACGACAGGGTCCACGATGATGGAAATTGCACTTGTCGCACCTCGGAAGAGTACCAGAATATCCACTGGTAGGTGCTTGAGCTGTAGGAACAGCGGCAGGAGTGGTAGCAGCATGAATTGCCGCTACTTGTTGTTTCTTGGAGGGCTCCTATGAAGACTGCCCCTTTCGCTTGTTCTAGAACTTCTTCTTTCCACCACTCGCCTTTGGTGGTTAAGGAGCGGCTGTTACTTCATCAAGATCAACCCCGTGATCTATCAAAGTCTGCGCCAAGCACTTGGCGCTGTCAAAAGTGGTAGGCTTAGCAGCCAAGACATTTCCTTGAGTAGGGGGCGTCAATCCCCAAATGTACCTCTGTATTTTCTTGCTTTCTGGGGTGACGATTCCCGGACAGAGAAGAGCCAGATCGCAGAATCTAGCTGTACATGTAGTAATGTCGGAACCTTTCATCTTCAAGTTCCAAAGCTCGTGCTCCACTTTCTGCATCTCGCCCCTCGAGCAATACTCAGCAAGCATAAGCTCTTTCAAGCTTTCCCAACTCATAGCATTTGCTACTGGCAGAGTAAGGGATTCGACCCGGCTATTCCACCAAATCAGTGCTTTGTCAGTGAAGGTGCAGGCGGCAAACTTCACTTTGTTTGATTCGGAGCACTCACAGATCTCGAAGATTGATTCGATCTTCTCGAACCATCGTGTTAAGGCAATAACTCCTCCATTTCCGTTGAAAGATCTGGGCTTCGCATTCATGAAGTCCTTGTAGGAGCACTTTTTCGGGTGTCCCTGACTTCCCTCAGGGTTTTGCAGATGGGTACCACTTCCTGACCCGCTAGAGCCGCCATCATTAATCTGTGACATAGCGGAAGCCACAACGGCTGTAACTGCGGCCTGGAACATGACGGGATCGAATTGGGGAGGTGGTGGCTGAGGATCGGTTGGAGGGTTTTTACTCTTTTTGTTGGGCCTCTTTCTCGGAGGCATCTTTCTCTAAAATAAAATCAAGAGAAAGCGAAGATAAGTCTCCTATAGTGGTTAAAAGTCAGGCGATATTAAACAATGTATATCTATCCTGACAGTTGTAGTGTTCTATCAAGCAATTTACAGTGGAAGTCTACTTAGGACAAGTAAACAATCACCATGGAATTATTGCAACACTTAGAATGAAATATATACAAGGTGTTTGGCTCTAGTACCGTAGTGCTACCAAATACTCCTATAGTATTTTAGTTTGTATGCTTTGTTCTATTGATATCTTGTTGTATATAGCTTGGTAAGTTTTAGGCCTGCTGCAACACCACAGTCACTCCCAAACACATGTTGGTCATGTCTCAAATGAATATAGTTGATCAGGCTATATTGATCCTAGACATGATTACATAACTATCCAGGTTAAACCGCAGTGTCCAACATCCAAATACTTTTGTTTTGTTCTACTTACGATACTATTTATGGTATATATGTAGTGTTAGTATACTTCTTATAAAATACTTAGATATTAAAAGCATACTTTTAGTTCAGATCACTTCGGCCCCTTAGTGTTTATAGTTGTACACCATGTAAGGTTCGGTATACTTAGTTCACTATAAACAATGCTCTGATACCAATCTTTCACACCCCCAAACCGGAACGGCGGAAACATCTGGGGGTGGATGACGTCATATGTAGTATCACAACAATTGCATCATAGTAATCAAAGTAAACACAACCATTACATTGAATATATAATTTAAGGTAATTACATTTGTTTGTTTCATATTTATATACATCAAAAGTAGCAAAATAAGACAAGACTCTGTAAGCTCCGTCTTCTCAAAAGTCTGCCGATGTACCTGTCTACGGATTTCCTGAGAATACAAGCGGTTTTGAAAATAGTATCAGCATAAAGCTGGTGAGTTCATAAGCATGTTTTTGTAGTGAAAATCTATCTTTGAATCTGTATGAAAATGTTTTCCAAGAAAATCCAATATTTTCTAATGTAGTGTGTGATTAAACCCATTCTTTCTATAACTACTTAGTTCATACTAGTTACACATGAACCAATATTGAATAGACAGTTAATTGTGTGAATCTGCCCTAATCCCACAACCAAACAAGGAACAGGGAATGAGGCGGAAACCACACATTCCACAGTCTATCGGATATTCCTCATACGTAACCCGGATGCATAAACTAAGGAATTATAGAATTAATAATGAATACCTGTTAGTTGAATAGTAAACCATTTGTTTGTAGAGTACAGATGTTTATCCTGGAAAATCCTATATTTTCCTAAGTGTAAGTTATCAAATTAACTATTCCAAATCGTAGAGTACAAGTATCTACCATACTTATGTTGTTTAAACCTTGTTCAGTTTTGAAAACCCTGGTTATCACTAGTATGTATAATAGTTTTATTAATTAAAATAAAACTAATGAAGAATGAAATTTAGTAAACGGAGGTTAGTTTATACTATTGTGAGTCGTATAACCATGCTTGATATGACCTAAAGACCTTTACGACATTCTTCAGGTGTCGGTTAAATGACATTTGTCACCCCAGGCATGCCTGCCTAACTGTAGCTAGCAGTTCAGGTGTGGGATTGTCAGTCCCGAATAGATCTATTCACAAATCTCACGCTCTCCCTCCAGGAGACTCTGGTTATACTATGAAAGGATTTAAATTAGTACACCTAAGGGTACAGTTTTGAAGTAGAGTCTCACAATTCTGTATAATCTAGTTTACACGTGGTTCCATAGTGTTCCTTTAGTTCTGTAGCGTTCCTTTGTATTTGACTCTGTGTGTATACTTTGTAGAGTAATAATTATACTTAAATAATTATTTAATGTTATACTCTTGAAAACCGAATGCAGTGTATATCATAAACTAAATTTGTCATACTTTATATATTATGTAATGTATAGCCCAGAATCTGTAAAACTGTGTATTGTAAACCCCAAACTATACCTTTTATAATTTGCATGTTATGTAGTGTACTTGTTTCGAGTATTGGTCTGAAAACTATGCAATTATGCTTGTACTTTGAAAACGTCCCTTATGCTCAGCATGTTACAAAAAGGGATAAAATATCTAAATATTTTATAAATCATGAAAATCGTTTGGTTGTATCAATTGCATAAGTTTTAAACTTGTTAAAGTTCCTTTGTATAAGTTCACAAAATCATTTGTATTTGGCTTGTATTCCCCCCTGAAACCGTTTAAAAACAGTAAAAGCGTAGGGGTATGAACTCACAGTTTGTTGTGCGCAAGCGTCGAATCAACGAGCTGAAAACGAAGACCCTCGAGTTGTTGTATGTGGCACTTAATGGAATCCAGATAGTAATTAAATACATATATGTATCTAAATTAGCGATGTCGTTAGATAAAGTGTTAGAAAAACACTTGGTTTCGGTTAAGGAATGTTACCGGGACTTGATTGAATCGAGGAAAACGGGTTTTCAGTCCAATGCACCACTTAGGAAGAATTTACGGCCGTATATGGGGTTTACGGCCGTGAAGGGTGTTTACGGCCGTGTAGGGGTTTACGGCCGTGAAGGAGTTTACGGCTGTGAACTTCCACTTGCAGGGTTTACGGCCTTTGAAGGAGTACGGCCGTAAACTGTTTATGTCCTTTAAAGATTTTAAGATTTGAAGCGAGTACGGTCGTACACTCAAGAACAAGGATGGTGTAATCGATGAAAAACGTGTTCTAGATGCTCCAAATCGACTCCCAAGGGTGTTTTTGATGATTTTCGGAAGAAAAGAGGGTCTTTTTGAGTTTACGGTCGAGAGGTAGAGAGAGAGAATGATAGAGTTTTTGGCTAGAAAAATTCAAATGAAGGTGGAGGTCCTGTATTTATAGGCAGGGGGTATGGTCGGTGGTGGGGTCCACCCGACACGTGGCCGTAAACGGGTGTACGGCCGTACACAGATTTTTGGCCGTAAACTCACTCAGGCCGAATACTTGTTGTTTTTTGAGAAAATTTGGGTTTTTCATGCGATTTTTTGGTTCCGACTCGTCTATATACATTCAATTATATAACTAAATGACTTTTCCTAACCAAGAAAATTGGCGGAACTTAATAAAATTTCAAATTTAATTAACGGAAATCGGTTAAAGGTAACGGAAATGTTTCGGGTTGTCACAGTTGGGAACCCACCAAGTCTCATGGGTTAGGAGAGCTTTGACTAGTCCAAGTGGGGGAGTATCAATCAGAAATTTCTGGGAGTTGGATCGATTGTGAAACTAGGGTAAGTTTCGCATCCCAGTCAGGAGGAGAGTTGACCCTAGTGGCCGTCAGGATGGGATTTGTGTGAGTTGGTAGTTCAAGAAACTGCCAACCATTGGTCGGCGGCTTCTGTACAGCAGGCTTATGGATGGATCCAGGTTAAAAGTTGTGTTAGAGCCTCACCGCCTGTTCTTGTATGTTGAGGGGTTTGGGGTCCGAAGTATGACCCGAACACCTAACTGGAATTCAGTCGGATGCGGGTTTCACTATGGATATTGGGGTTGAGATGATTAGAATGTGGTAACTGTTGGATTAGATGTCTAAGCCCATAACTATTATTGGTAGGTATTCGACCCGGTAGTAGCATGGTCCATTTGGGTTGCATATCATCAGGACAATTTGTTAGGATGGACTTTTGAGAGAAGAGGTTGTATATGATTTATTAATATATTATAAGCTATAATATATTAATATGAAATCATATGTTTTAATTAGTATTGATCAAAAATTTAATTTGGAATTAATTTAGTGACCAAAAGAGACTAATTAAATATATGGGGACTAATTATGGTAATTAGTGATATTTATATGTGTTGGGCTTATGATCCATGTTGGACCAAGTTTATGTATGGATACATAAAGAGTTGGGCCACATGAACCATGGATCATAAAACCCATGGGTATGGATTTGGGTTATACCCATGAACCTTGAAATACCACACATATTAATTCAAGCATCTTGACCTAAAAACCGCCACCCCCCTTATGTATGTGCATGTTCTTGGAATTCGTGAAGGTTTTAAGGTGCATGGAGTTTCTCTCTCAACTCCTACCTTTGTCCATGATGTGTTGTGACTTCATTTGAGGCTTCCACACTATTGGGGCTAAGCTCTTAAGGCCAAATACATCAAGACTTCAAGCTACATAAAAGGTATGTTACCCTAACTAGTATCTTGTATGGTATATGACAATTGCATGCTAGTTATAGGTTTAATGCCTTGGAAACCATTTGCATGTATAATTAGTGAAAATATAGATCCAAGGTATTTAGGTTTGTATGTGCACCATAGGATGTTGTATTGTACCAAAACCCATCAGTGGGCTCAGAGCCAAGGCTTGTTTTCAATTAAACTTGATGCATATTGCTGAAAAAATCAATTTTCTGGCTGTCTGGGCTATGACTCGCTGAGTCCACTGATGGACTCGCCGAGTCCATGAAGAAATTCATCCTACTCGTCGAGTAGGTTCATACACTCGACGAGTAGGAGGCCCAGAGTGCAGATTTTCGACTTTTAAGGCTGGAATTGGACTAGGAACATTACCCTAAGCTGTTTTTGAACTTATAAACCTGTTTTTGATGTGGTAATGATCATTCTATCCAATTCAAAAGATAATTGTCAATAGATTCATGTTTTGTATTAGTTTAATGGTTAGGCTAATTACATGAAAAATGTTTGATTTGAATTGTCTTGTTCATATGAGTTTAATCTAGATCATAGTTTTCTTGACATGTTTGTTAATTGGAATTGATGATCTTCATGTTCTTTAATAGATTCCATAACTTGTCCTCAAGTTATGGAAAACCAAAAGTTTTTTGTGTTAAGTTTTCATTAAAGCCATAGGTTACACAATTGAAGAGTCCTTTTTGTCATAAATTGTTTTATGAACTCCATAACTTGTCCTCAAGTTATGGATGTTCAAGAGTCTCTTCATTAAAGTTTTTAAAGCCTATATTAAACTCATATGTTATGAAATTGAAAAGTTTTTTTGAATTTTTCAAAACTTGCCCTCAAGTTTTGGAATTTGTAAAGTTTCCCCCCATGAACACTTTAATTCCAAGTTAAACCTTAAAATTTTAAAAGTTAAAGTTCAACCCTTATACTAGTATAATATTAATAGTTAATATTTATATATATGTATAAAAAAACAAAGTCATTCTTACCGTTAGTAGGCCTCATTCACGAAGCCGGTCTATAAGGGGGGGGGGGGTATAAGGTTACTGCCTATAAAATGGCAGTTTAATGGGTGTCCACTCTCACTCACCGCTTCCTTGACTGGTGGAGGGTCGTTAGCCGAACGGGTAGGACAACGACTATAATTCTCGTTAAAAGTATAATGATGAATATAAAGTAACTAAACCTTTTATAAATTCCCAATCTTAGTTACTTTAGGAAAATGTGAATTTGGTGCTAACCCATGAAATTACACTTTGTACCTTACCAAGTCGTTGGTGGAGTGTGTGTGGGTAACTGACACACTAACATGGATTAGTAAGAGTGGCAAAGGGTGACTTAATGTTTATCTTAGATCAGTGGAGCGCGTGTGGGTAACCGGCACATTGATTAGGTGATAAAGATTAAGGGTACCAAGTTAATTTGCATGGTTATTCACACCTTGTTTGTGATCCTCGGCATCCCAGTCACAAACTTGAGAGGGCACAATCGAGATTTAAACATGCCATTGAAAAGTTCAATTATCTCAAAAGATCTAGGAGTTTCAAACCAATTAAAACCTAATATTTATTTCGTTTTTCATGGTGGAAATTGGTGAATCGTCATTCACCTACCTTCAAATATTTCATAGCTTGGATTACGGCATCCCTCTTCCAAGTTATAAAATATTTCATAGCCTTAATATTTCATATTGGGTGTTATATTAAGGACTTAAATCAACTAACTTGAATTTCTCCCATTCTAAATGTCTGGTTCAGACAACTATGATCTTCCCAAATCTCTTAGAACAAGCTTTCCTAATGAAGATGATGTCCTGCGATTGGATCATGGAAATCATACTTCTCTTCCTCCACCTCCTCCAATTATTCTCCCTAACCCACAAGTTTAAGGTCACTCAAGCCCTATTGGCAAGCAAAGTCTGTGTGTGCTCGCATCTTGGAGATGAAGTCATGTATAGACAGGCCGGGAGAGTTGGGTGTCAAAGTCTTGAGGAAGTTGGTTGTTGACTAGGTTCTTTAATCACTTCCTAAGTCATATAGTGAGTTCCTTTGGGAATACTATATGACAGACCATGACATGACCCTTAATGATCTTACCTATTTGCTTGATGCTGCTGAATCAACAATGATTTGGAGCACTGGTGAAGCAAATTTGATTGGAAGATCTACTTACCAAACATCCTTGGACATTGACAATGGTAACATTGAAAGTCCAGAAAATCTTTCTCTTCCCAATAGAAAGGGATCGGCCATATTCAACTCGATTGACCAAATGGTAAAGAGAAAGGCTAAGTCTGAGATAGTTCCGTGTACCATTCCTAAAGAGTCCATATGTTTATTTTGCCAAAAGAAGGGGCATTGGTTGCGAAGCTGCCCTATTTACCTGAAAGGTCATAAGGATGGTAAAGTCAAAATGTTTGACTCTACTGCAGGTAAGTCCACTATCTAACTCTATTAAGTTCCTATTTTGAGATTCTTATTACATGATGTGGCTAGGTCACATTTTGATGTTCTGAAGAATCAAAGAAAAGAGAGGAAGCTTAAAGGAAGAATATGTTGATTCGGATCGTGAAGATGGATTTCGATCGCATCGTTCGGTGATCAGAATTTTGTGTTGTTGCTTAAGAGTTGTGATAGATTGCCTGGGAATAAATAACAAGATAGTTTTCACTTGTAAGTGCATTGTAAGGAAAAGTTTTTCCGCAAATATTTTATAAATAAAAGAAAAGTTTTTATTTTTATCTTATTTTAAGTTTCCTTACAATGGCATTTGTGAAAATTTGTTGTTTATATGATTCCATTGATAACAATATTGGAAAATGGATTTGTTTCTTTCGTTTGTGGTAGTGTCATGATTTACCAAATAAGGAAAGATTCTCATCACCTAAGTTTCAGAGGATATAACCTTGGAATCATGCAACTTGTATTGTATAATGAATGAGAATTTTCATCTTTGGGAAATTAAGACTAATTCCTTGTTCACATGTACATGTGAGTCAAGTGAAGGACTAGGAGATTGGGTACATTTGGTGGTTTTGTCAAGGAATGGTTCTTGACATGAGAAACATATATGTCAAGAGGTCAGTGGGAGTTCTAAAGATCTTGAAAAATTTCAAGAACTAATCAAGAGTAAACCTACTGTTAAACACTAGCACACGACTTGAGGTTTGTAACCTATCGTGTTGACATACTCTTGTTTCTGTGCCCATTCCAGTTAAAAGTTGACTATGCATGTGAGTTCTATGAGTTCTCAGTTGTTTGCATAACAACTTGGAAGCGATGGTAGGCCCTTGTGCTGCCAAGTGGCAAGAAGTTAAGATTACACAAGTTCAGTCGATATGAATTTGTATTTGTCACTAACCTTATCTTTTGATTATGGTTTTGAAAAATTCACATGGATAGGAACACATACACCATAAAATCTAAGTGTCATAAGGTTTCTCTCCGATTCATGAAAATGATGGTGAGGAAACGCTTTCACTAAGAAGATTTTAAGGAGATAGCAATTGTGATATTTGCATTCTCAAAGTCGTTAGTGGAGCGTGTGTGGTTAACCGGCACACTAACATGGACTTGTGAGAATGGCAAAAGGTCTAAACATTATGATTATGGCATCACACTTCATAATTTTTTAGACACGCATTTGAGCTATCTAAGAAAAGGTGTGTGAGTTTGAGAAGCTTAGCATTATCAAATCATCTCGTATCAGAAATCTGAACTTTGGTAAGAAAGTCAATAAGTATTGATTTCTAGAAGTTCAGCTGATTTCTGGATACATGTCAAAGCTAGTGGGAGCATAAGTGTTATGTTAATAATTATCATGTCAGTAGTAGCATGATTATTATATTAAATGTTGCAAGTTAGCAATGTTAATTATAGAAAACAAAAGTTTCAATTCGTGAAGTTGCAGGGGTTGAAAATGTTGTTTTGCTATAATTAAGGGAGAGGATATTATACTTCATTTCAAGTCTAAAAAGCTTAGATTGTGAGATTTTAATCTTTTAATCAAATTTAGTCTTGATTACATTATTTGCTTTCTAAAATTCGATTATGATTATGACATCCCTTTTCATAATCTGAATTATGAGAACATGGAAAATAGAAATAGAAATATTATAGCAAAAGAATGGTATAGTATCATGTCTTAATGTGATACATCATGAATCGTGTCCCATATGCTTCGGATATAGGATCGATTACATGTGTTGTAATATTCATCTGTTCTAAATTTTTCCAAATGCCTAGGGCATTAAGAGGGAAAAATTACTAGAACTGGATATGACTAAAATGATTGAGCAATTTGTCGAGGACAATCTGAGGTTTACCAAAGATTGGTTGCTCATGGACAGCTGGAAGTATAGTGTAAATTTTGGAAGGACCATATTGACATATTCTGAAATGAGGCAACTCTTGTTCAGAAGTGATAGTCAAAATAGGAATATGGAAATGTTTTCATAGGTGGAAGTTATTCGTTGAATCTATGTAAGATTAGAAAACTTAATGCAAGAAGGATGTTCACATGAATGTACTTTGAGACTTCGTTTCCATGGAATTCCTCTCCATTGGAATACTTTGTAAATGTCTGTTGCCAAGTCTTTGTGACTTTTGTGCATAGTCATTATAAGAGGATCTGTAACACCCCGTTTATTAAATAAATAAATAAACCCCGAGATGAGAAGTGTATTTTATATTATTTTATTGAAGTCCTAAATTCATAATCATATATCAGGGTTAACTATGGGAGTTAAATATTGTAATTTCGGGAATTTGGAGCTTATATTGTATCAAGGGACTTGTAGCGAATGGATTTTTGGAAAACAGGGACTAAAAGAGTAAAATATGGAGTTGCTTTGTAATGAATTGAGGAGGAGGGATCGAATCTGTTAATTTAGGCGGAGTATTAATATGGGATGGGGGTTAAAACCCGTCATTCCCCTCCTGTGTTATGGAAGCATCACCAAACCCTAACCCTAGTTCTTGATTCCAGCCGCCGCCATGGTGAAGTCTTTCAGCCACCGCACCATCGTCGTGAAGCTCGGGAGCCGCCGTTGCACTGTTGCCGACGAAGACAAACCGCCGGAGAACACGTCACGGCTTCTGCTGCTGTTGATTCTCGATTGTGCGACGTCCCTCCCTCCGATTCACCATCTGCCACGCCACCGGCATCGCCGGCCGATAACCATGAAGTCGATGGGCCATTCGTTGGCGCCGCCGCTGTTGCGGTGATGTTTACTATCCGTTCTCTACCTCTCCGCCGCCGCCCTCCTCCAGAAATGGAATACATCAACTCGGTAAGGGTTTTCATTCATGTGTGTGTATATTTCAGTGTAGCATAGTGGGTGTTGTTGTCCGGAACACTAGCGGACCACCATGGCAGCCAACCATGGTGGCTGCCGCCACTTCTTCTTATTCTGCCACTTTCTGTCGCATCGTGCCACCAACAGCCACCGTGAGATGTGGATGTGGGTGTGTGTATGGGTTTGTATTTGAGTGTATTTTCTGCATTCAGTAATCAAGAGGTTGTACATGTGATTGTGTGGCTGGAAAACCCACCACCACCACCGTGAGGTGGTGGTTGCCACCGTTTTGCCGCCACTAGCCACCATCTCCGGTGGCTGTGTGTTTGGGTGTGTGTGTGGATTGGTGCTTGGAGTATCTTTGTCTTTATTTTGGCCTAGAATCATAACCACCACCATTGGAAATGGTGGTTGCTGCCGCCTGCCGCCGTGAGCCGCTGCCGACCACCACCGCCCGAGGTGGCAGTGGGTGGTGCCCGGCCTAGTGGAACCCTAATGGACCAAAATCTTAATCTAGGACTTGGTTGGCTCGTGATTGGGTTAGAAAACCCTAATTAGGGTTTAGAAAACCCTAATTTTGGGTTTGTTGGTTTGGACCTATCGGGACCCGCGTTATGGGTCATTGGAATTGAATTATGAATTATGCCCAATTACACTGTATGAATGACCTAGTAGATTGATGGACTTAATGGATTAAGTCCTTAATGGGTTAAGTGTTTATAATTAACCCTAATTGTCATTTCATGTGAAAACCCTAAATGTGTTGGGTTTTGAGTTGGGCCTTTCTGTGAGGCCTAGATGTCTGGACTCTTGATGGGCCAACTATTAACAAGTATATGGACTAGAATATTTAGATTGGGCTTTAGGATAAGGCCTATTGGACGGGATTGGGCCCAATTGGGAAAATTGGGCCATAGATGGGCCATAACTGGGCCTTGATGATTATGAGTTATTGGGCCATTGGATTGCCAAGTGTTCGGACCAGAATAAATGGTTGGGCCTTAAGGTAATACCATGTGAGGGGTTTGGGCCCAATTTGGAAAATTGGGCCATAGTTGGGCCTTGGTTGATTATCGAACTGTTGGGCCTTTGGATTAGGCCTTGGGCTTAAATCAAGCTAAGTTAGGGGTAAGTAGTCTTTTACCCACGCAAGGATTTATGGATATGTAATTGGGATCCAATTATTAATTGGGTTTATTTGGTTGTTGACAGCTTGATGATCTGTCAGCCAGCAGCCCGGGATTTATTCGCGGGACTTCAGCAGTACAAGGTGAGTCGTCTTCCAGTAGGAACGGGTCTAAGGCACCATGGTCGGCCCGTATATGTGATACGTTAGTAGTTGAGTGTGGTCAGGGCCCGTATCTCATTATTATCCGAGTATAGATATCAGTCAGATTATTGGATTGATATACTTGTTGTCTGTGTGATACATGTATGTGTTATTAGGAATGTGAGTATGGGCGGGGGCCGTATCTCATAGAGTGTGGGCGGGACATGTATCTCATAGTAGTTGAGTGTGGGCGGGGCCCGTATCTCATAGATGGCTGATATGGTACAGATGTATATGCTTAGTGATACTTGTTGTTTGTGTAATACTTGTATGTATTTTTATGACTAGCTGGGTGTGGGCGGGGCCCGTATCTCATAGTAGCCGAGTGTGGGCGGGGCCCGTATCTCAAAGCAGCCGAGTGTGGGCGGGGTCCATATCTCAAAGTAGCTGAGTGTGGGTAGGGCCCGTATCTCAGAGCCAGCCAGCGGAGTGTGAGCGGGGCCCGTATCTCCTAGTTAGCGGAGTGTGGGCGGGGCCCGTATCTCCTTGAGTGTGGGCGGGGCCCGTATCTCTCAGTGGTATGATTATGTGTATGGTATGTGGTAGTTTGGGGAGACTTACTAAGCTTCGTGCTTACGGTTTTCAGTTTTGGTTTCAGGTACTTCGATTTTCAAAAGAGGAGCTCGGGATGATTGAAGTGCACACCATTTATTCAGCCTGGGATGTTTATACTCTGATATATATTGACAGGCGTTAATATATTCTTGAGATACACGATTCATGATTTCTATATGTTGAATGATAGATATGGTTTTATTAATGATTTAAAACAAAATTTTTAGACTGTATTTTTGGGATGTTTCAAGTTGGTATCAGAGCCTTGGTTTGAGGGATTCGGGCACACTTTTGGGTATGTCTGAACTTAAACTAAGGAATTGGTATAGAAATTTCAAAAGGAAACTCAATTTTTGTAAAAAGGAGTTTTGAGAAAAGAAAAGAGATTTAGAAAAAGCGAAAAGAATTTTTAGAAAGAAGAGAACTTTGAAAAGAGAAACGGGTGTGGTGCATGCAATCAGCCGAGCTCAAGTAAGTACTCCCAAATTACCCATACAAGTTTATGCTATGTTATAATTATCAGCTTTATTAGAGCAACATGCTATATTAGGACTAAGGATCTAGGAAGGATGCCTTATGTGCCTGCTATATGTGTTTCAGCTTTATGAAAACTGCATGCTAGTACAGAATTGTCAGTATGATAGCCAGAGTAGTAGATGCTTGATTATGTGTACTCGATGCTCGAATGTTGCTTGCTTTGTGCTTTTAGGAGTCTTAGCTATCTTTTACTAACTAATAAATGAATATGTTACGTTACATATTGCAAGGACTAAATAATTCCAGAAGGTTAGGTCTAGCTCTATTTCGCAGCTCTTGTTTGAGTCCAACCGTTGCAGGGTAGGACCTCTCATTCGAAGAATTATCTAGTCTGAGTAATTTGTAATAGTATTCGCGAGCTAGTTAGGGAAGAAAGCAGGGACTTCTTATGCAGCTGATGGCGGAGAGCGGGATGGTGATTACCCTAGGGCAAGCCTAGGATGAGAGTAGCAGAGAGCAGTAGCAGTAGAAGGGACTTGGTGGAGTCAAGGCAGTTCTTGAGGAAAGTACGGATAGATGTGGAAGGTAGTATGGGCCCGTACTACTGAAAGTAGAGGATCCATACTCGAATCAAGGAAGGCTGAGATAAGACCAGGGAACTTGTAGTGTGTGAGATCCCTCGAGCATGATGAGTAATATGAGGATCGTGACGGTATTACCGAGTATAGTGACGCTACGTGGTAGACCAGATGGTAGTTCTGGTGTCGACGAGGGATCAGGCTCGGACTCTGTAGCTGGGCAGCCCGATGATCAGATGAGGGAGTTCACTCCATCTGATATTATACGCGGTATCATTGACCAGACTCCTGTAATCCTCAGTATGATCAAGGAGGGCATTATAGAGATTTGTGATGAGAGGCCGAGTGCATTCCACACTGAGATTGCAGTCATGATAGGGACCCGTACGTTGATGTTTCGGGAATTCAGAGCTTGTGAAGCTTCAGATTGTCATGGGGGTTAGGGACCCCATTGTTAGCAGCAAATGGTTGGCAGATGTCACCAACACTTTTCGTACCAGATATCTTCTCGAAAGGAGACAAGATCTGACTTACTTCCTGTCTCCTGAGGGATAGAGCACGAGATTGATAGGAAGAGGTTGGTAGTGAGTCGAGTGATGAAGCAGTTGATGCTATTTCATTGGATGACTTTTAGACCAGATTCTGGGCAGAGTGTGCCCAGGCGATTGAGGCGCAACAGTTGGCGCAAGAGTTGTTAGATCTCCACCAGACGACTGAGACTGTGGCAGAGATCACTGCCAAGTCTCGGGAAGGAGCTTATATGGTACCACAGTATGCAGCAGATGAGGAAATGAAGAAGGTAATTTATCATAACATACTGTAGAATGCTAGCAGGGAGATCGTGAGTATCTCGGGGTGCAAGACCCTGAATGATATGACTCCTAGAGCTTGAGAACGGGATATGGACTTGGAGCATATAGGTAAGAGGGAACCAGATCATTTGCTTATGATGAAGGGTCTCGGGAGGAGGCCCTAGATTTAGGATTAGCTTTCGAGAGACCAGTAGGACCAAATTTGGTGCATCACTTGCGGGAAACTGCACAAGGGAGCCTTTCGTTCCAAGGGTTTGAGTAAGTGTGTCTCTGGGTTATCCTCTGTTTGTGTTGAATTATACTTCCAAGAAATGGCATATGCCAATTGCATACCGAGAATTATTAGCGGATAGCAAAAGATCATTTCCCAAATTGCGGGATTTGGGAGAGTACAGCGTCATCTTGGTTTATTCCAAGACTGAGGAGCAGCACGAGAAGCACCTGAGGGAGGTGCTAGAGACTTTGAGGAGGGAGAGACCTTTTGCAAGGTACTCCAAATGTGAGTTCTGGTTGCGCGAGGTGCAATTTCTTATGCACCTTGTCAATCATAAAGGTATTCTAGTCGTTCTGGCCAAGATAGAGCCTGTGATGCAGTGGGAGATTCCGCGGTCTCCAATTGAGATTCAGAGCTTCCTTGGTCTAGCGGGTTATTACCGGAGATTTATTCGGATTCTTAGAAGTTGTGTGATCTTTTGGATTAGCTGGTGTTGAAACACTAGAAAAGGGTAAGTGTGGTTTCTAGCAGATTGGTCATGGGTGGTAAGAAGGATTGAGAATCCTTCCAGTATTGTGTGTTGTGGAATGTTAGTTGAAGCTAAGTGGGGGAGAATCGATCAGGCATCCAGGAGCAGAAATAGGTGTGAAACTAGCATGAGTTTCGCATCCCCTGTTAGGGGGAAGGCGGTCGAGTGGTCGTCTAGGTGGAGGATTGGGTGAGTTGGAAGTTTAGAAACGTTCCAACGTTTGGTTCATGCTTTTCTTGGCATCAGATATCAAGTTTTGGGAACCAGGTTAGAGCTCCAGTTAGGACTGAAGTTCAGTTGAGTGTTAGGTCGAGTGCGGGATCGACCAGAATGAGAGGGTTGTAAGTCTGTGGGTGTAGCCGTAGCATGCACTAGCAGTCAGAAAGTGATAGAGTGTTGTTAGTCTGCGGGTGTAGCCGTAGCATTCACTAGCAGTCAGATAGTGATAGAGTGTGGTAAGTCTGCGGGTGTAGCCGTAGCATTCACTAGCAGTCAGATAGTGATAGAGTGTTGTAAGACTACGGGTGTATCGTAGCATTCACTTGGTTGGTAGATAGCATGAGCGCGTTGTTAGGACGCGGAAGGAACAGTGGTACCCACCAGTTCGGGTGCAACGGTGAGGATATGGGATCCACGAATCGGATTTCAGAATTACCCAGATGGATTAGATCTGGTTGAGTCGGTGATAAGACTGTAGGAGCGCCACTACAGTTATGGGATCAGGGAAGCAATAAACTGTATGAGATTGCTGGTGGTATAAGGCTACCATTGGTTAGGTAGCAATCACTTTTAGTCTTGGATTTGGACGTCAAGATTCGACGCATGGGCCCGATCGGTTGGATCGGGAGGTTGTTAGAACCGCAGTGGCATGATAACTAGTGGCAACTAGTTCCAGACAAGGATTTCGTACGAAAGTCGTGTGAGGTGACTAGGTGGGAGCCCTTTGGTTCCACAGTAGGGCTAGAACCCGGTATTTCAGATGACTGACGGATGAATTGAGACCGGGAAGGTCTCGATAGATTTTGGAAAGCGGTCATGTAGCAACATGCCATTTCAGATAGTTCAGTGTTTCAGACAGTTCAGTGTTTCAGGCAGTTCAGTGTTCAGGCAGTTCAGTGTTCCAGGCAGTTCAGTGTTTCAGGCAGTTCAGTGTTTTAAGTAGTTCGGTGTTAAGGCAGTTCAGTGTTCCAGGCAGTGCAGTGTTCAGGCAGTTCAGTGTTTCAAGTAGTTCAGTGTTCAGGCAGTTCGGTGTTTCAGGCAGTTCAGTGTTAAGGCAGTTCAGTGTTCCAGGCAGTTCAGTGTTCAGGCAATTCAGTGTTTCAGGAAGTTCAGTGCTTTGGACAGTTTCAGTGTCTCGAGAAGTAATGGTATTTTGGGATTTCTTGTATGGTTAGAATCACAAATAGGTTGGGTTATGCTAAGTCACTCACAGCGGGATTATCTGAGCCTTGGCCAAGTATAAGTGATCTGCAGGGATAAGGGAATATGTGATTCTGTTTCCTAGTGGGAGCCTTGAGTTATCAGAAGATGAGTGGGAATCTGAGAGACAAGTGGATTGGATTCAACGATAATGATTTGGTATGGGCGGTCTGACAGAGAGTCAGACCATATCGAGACTTTGAATTTCAGATTGAGTAATGTGAGCATAACGCTAGGAATTCGTGCATCTACCGGTTATAGAACCCTACGAGGGCTGATTTAGATTGCCTTGGGAAGGCTACGGAGTGCCCAGGGCTGTGGCCATGCTACTTGAGTTGTTCGGCACGTAAGGAATGATAATGAATGATTTCGAGGACGAAATCTAATGTAAGTGGGGGAGAGTTGTAGCACCCCGTTTATTAAATAAATAAATAAACCCCGGGATGAGAAGTATATTTTATATTATTTTACTGAAGCCCTAAATTCATAATCATATATCAGGGTTAACTATGGGAGTTAAATATTGTAATTACGGGAATTTGGAGCTTATATTGTATCAAGGGACTTATAGCGAATAGATTTTAGGAAAACAGCGACTAAAACAGTAAAATATGGAGTTGCTTTGTAATGAATTTAGGAGGAGGGACCGAATCTGTTAATTTAGGCGAAGTCTTAATATGGGACGGGGGTTAAGACCCGTCATTCCCCTCCTGTGTTATGGAAGCATCACCAAACCCTAACCCTAGTTCTTGATGCCAGCCACCACCATGGTGAAGTCTTTCGGTCGCCGCCCCATCGTCGTGAAGCTCGGGAGCCGCCGTTGCACTGCTGCCAACGAAGACAAACCACCGGAGAACACGTCACGGCTTCTGCTGCTGTTGATTCTCGATTGTGCGACGTCCCTCCCTCCGATTCACCTTCTGCCACGTCACCGGCATCGCCGGCCGATAACCATGAAGTCGATGGGCCGTTCGTTGGCGCCGCCACTGTTGCGGTGATGTTTACTGTCCGTTCTCTACCTCTCCGCCGCCGCCCTCCTCCAGAAATGGAATACATTAACTCGGTAAGGGTTTTCATTCATATGTGTGTATATTTCAGTGAAGCATAGTGGGTGCTGTTTTCCGGAACACTAGCGGACCACCATGGCAGCCAACCATGGTGGCTGCCGCCACTTCTTCTTATTCTGCCACTTTTTGTCGCATCGTGCCACCAACAGCCACCGTGAGATGTGGCTGTGGGTGTGTGTATGGGTTTGTATTTGAGTGTATTTGTTGGATTCGGTAATCAAGAGGTTGTACATGTGATTGTGTGGCCGGAAAACCCACCACCACCACCGTTTTGCCGCCACTAACCACCATCTCCGGTGGCTGTGTGATTGGGTGTCTGTGTGTGGATTGGTGCTTGGAGTATCTTTGTCTTTATTTTGGCATAGAATCATAACCACCACCATTGGCAATGGTGGATGCCGCCGCCTGCCGCCGTGAGCCGTTGCCGACCACCACCGCCCGAGGTGGCAGTGGGTGGTGCCCGGCCTAGTGGAACCCTAATGGACCAAAATCTTAATCTTGGACTTGGTTGGCTCGTGATTGGGTTAGAAAACCCTAATTAGGGTTTAGAAAACCCTAATTTTGGGTTTGTTGGTTTGGACCTATCGGGACCCGCGTTATGGGTCATTGGAATTGAATTATGAATTATGCCCAATTACACTGTATGAATGACCTAGTAGATTGATGGACTTAATGGATTAAGTCCTTAATGGGTTAAGTGTTTATAATTAACCCTAATTGTCATTTCATGTGAAAACCCTAAATGTGTTGGGTTTTGAGTTGGGCCTTTCTGTTGGGCCTAGATGTCTGGACTCTTGATGGGCCAACTATTAACAAGTATATGGACTAGAATATTTAGATTGGGCTTTAGGGTAAGGCCCATTGGACGGGATTGGGCCCAATTGGGAAAATTGGGCCATAACTGGGCCTTGATGATTATGAGCTATTGGGCCATTGGATTGCCAAGTGTTCGGACCAGAATAAATGGTTGGGCCTTAAGGTAAGACCATGTGAGGGGTTTGGGCCCAATTTAGAAAATTGGGCCATAGTTGGGCCTTGGTTGATTATCGGACTATTGGGCCTTTGGATTGGGCCTTAGGCTTGAATCAAGCTAAGTTAGGGGTTAGTAGTCTTTTACCCAAGCAAGGATTTATGGATATGTAATTGGGATCCAATTATTAATTGGGTTTATTTGGTTGTTGACAGCTTGATGATCTGTCAGCCAACAGCCCGGGATTTATTCGTGGGACTTTAGCAGTACGAGGTGAGTCCTCTTCAAGTAGGAACGGGTCTAAGGCACCAAGGCCGGCCCGTATATGTGATACGTTAGTAGTTGAGTGTGGGCGGGGCCCGTATCTCATTATTATCCGAGTATAGATATCAGTCAGATTATTGGATTGCCATACTTGTTGTCTGTGTGATACATGTATGTGTTATTAGGAATGTGAGTGTGGGCGGGGCCCGTATGTCATAGAGTGTGGGCAGGGCCCGTATCTCATAGTAGCTGAGTGTGGGCGGGGCCCGTATCTCATAGATGGCTGATATGGTACAGATGTATATGCTTAGTGATACTTGTTGTTTGTGTAGTACTTGTATGTATTTTTATGACTAGCTGAGTGTGCGCGGGGCCCGTATCTCAAATCAGCCGAGTGTGGGCGGGGCCCGTATCTCGAAGTAGCTGAATGTGGGCGGGGCCCGTATCTCAGAGCCAGCGGAGTGTGGGCGGGGACCGTATCTCCTAGTTAGCGGAATGTGGGCGGGGCCCGTATATCCTTGAGTGTGGGCGGGGCCCGTATCTCTCAGTAGTATGATTATGTGTATGGTATGTGGTAGTTTGGGGAGACTCACTAAGCTTCGTGCTTACGGTTTTCAGTTTTGGTTTCAGGTACTTCGATTTTCAAAAGAGGAGCTCGGTATGATTGTAGTGCACACACCATTTATTCAGCCTGGGATGTTTATACTCTGATATATATTTGACAGACGTTAAGATATTCTTGAGATACACGATTCATATTTCTATATTTTGAATGATAGATATGGTTTTATTATTGATTTAAAATGAAATTTTTAGACTGTATTTTTGGGATGTTTCAGGATCAATTCATATAAGTTTAGAATCTAATAGATTTCGGTAAATGGCAAAGAATCTTGTATTCTTACATTTGCGGTAAGGATTTGGGATTGTGAAATGAGCATAATTGGAATCATGTTCAATTGATCTATTTCACAAAGTAATGATCATAGACAAACATAGTGTGTATACTTGGAGTATGAGATAACTATTCTTTAGTAAACATAGTGTGCATGCTTGGAGCATGAGACAACTATTGTTTTTATTCAAGTATAAAGTTGATTATTCGAAACATTATACAATAAATAATGTGTAATCAATATGGTGATAAATAAAAGGTGTTTTATTTATATTCATAAGTTCTAAGACCATATTGGATTCGATTATTCTTGTGTTTCACTTTGCATGTTTTGACTTCCCGAATAACTAGGTTATTCAAATTCTCCATAGTCAATCATACTTTGGAAGTAGGTATGAATCAAGACTGTCATCAATTGGGCTTGTAGATGTCTAAAGTGTTTAAACATAGCAAAAGTTGCTGCAACATTCATGAGTGCTCCTGGAATGAGATTCGAGTATTGGATTAAACCCACGCTCATTTGACTCACTTCATAGATTTTATCACGAGTGATCATGAGACGATAATATATTATATTCTTTAAACCAAGAGATATGAGTTGCAGTCTGCAAGTCTGTTACACATTGATTATATGAAAACGCACCAGTAACTTGGTGTTATAAAACGCATCTTTGTGTGTGATTTGCTAAGTATATAGAGCAAGCATATGAGTCGAAGTTTATCCATTCCTTTTACCCTTGGAGGGATAAAAGCGATATATATGGGCCCCTCGATGATTTAGTGATGACAAACGTAAGTGCTCGGCCGGGCCTGGACTGATTTGAATTTGTTCAATTAGTCGGTCGTCATAAATCGGAAATCGGGAAACAACAAATGGACAGAGATAATGATTATAATCCATGTCTCAGTCCATATGATATCTAATGGAGGAATATATGAACCCTTATCTAATGGACATGTCATGACTAGGTCAGAGTTCGACAACGTCTTTTAAGAGCTACGATTGCTAGTCGGGATCTTGGAGTCATACGCAATAATAGTTTTAGACTTATCCAAGTGGGAGACTGTTGGATTAGATGTCTAAGCCCATTACTATTATTGGTATGTATTCGACCCGAGAGTAGCATGGTCTATTTGGGTTGCATATCATCAGGTTAATTTGTTAGGATGGACTTTTGAGAGAAGAGGTTGTATATGATTTATTAATATATTATAAGCTATAATATATTAATATGAAATCATATGTTTTAATTAGTATTGATCAAGAATTAATTTGGAATTAATTTAGTGACCAAACGAGACTGATTAAATCTATGGGGACTAATTATGGTAATTAGTGATATTTATATAAGATCCATGTTGAACCAAGTTTATGTATGGATACATAAAGAGTTGGGCCACATGAACCATGGATCATAAAACCCATGGGTATGGATTTGGGTTATACCCATGACCCTTGAAATACCACACATATAAATACAAGCATCTTGACCTAAAAACCGCCACCCCCTTATGTATGTGCATGTTCTTGGAGTTCATGAAGGTTTTAGGGTGCATGAAGTTTCTCTCTCAAGTCCTACCTTTGTCCATGATGTGTTCTGACTTCATTTGAGGCTTCCACACTATTGGGGCTAAGCTCTTAAGGCCAAATACATCAAGACTTCAAGCTACATAAAAGGTATGTTACCCTAACTAGTATCTCGTATGGTATATGACAATTGCATGCTAGTTAGAGGTTTAATGCCTTGGAAACCATTTGTATGTATAATTAGTGAAAACATAGATCCAAGGTATTTAGGGTTGTATATGCACTATAGGATGTTGTATTGTGCCAAAACCCATCAGTAAGACCATGGGTGGGACCCGTAGGCTAGGCCGCTCCATGGTATAGTTCAGGTGGGACCCATGGGCGAGGCCCTTATGTATATGGCGATGCAGGAAGGACCTGGTAGAGACCGTTGGGTCGAGGTATTGGATCTTGGTTTGCAAGTTTGAGTGTGTGGTCAGTAAGTGGCGCTGAGGGATGCTTAGGCCGAAGTAGCCTTGTCATTTGGACTCGTGGGAACCTGGTAGCTGGAACAGGTGCAAGATTGGTAGTCTCAACGATAGTTTGGGAATCCTTATACCTCGGTTTAGTGAGGAATTTTTGTGAATCGGAAGATTTTAGGTAAAATGAAATTGTAGAACCTTGGATCTCGGGTTATGAGTTTTGTACCGACTTGGTTCTAGTGGGAACTCGCATTGGAAATCGCGAGTGAGCATGTGCATGGTTTTCATTTCAGTAGGATATAAAAAGGTCATATATGTCAAGGGTATCAGTTGAAGGGTTCAGGGTTAAAGGATGGTTTCAGTTTTGATGATACATCAGGCTCTCGTGATTGTGTGTTAAGTGGTTCTGCCCGTGTGGAAGTCAAGCAAGTATGGGATTTCAGTATGGTAACAGCGGTATGTTGGTTCGGCAATTAAAGGAAACAGTGTCTTGTTCAACACTACAAGGTTTATCTCCTAGTTTGTCTCGTGCTGTTCAAGGAATTGTTATCATCAGGATAAGCTCTCTCTCGATGGAATATCTAATTCCATTGGCCATGTGGAAAGTTATCAGCAGCAACGTATGGTCAGAACTTCTGTTCTCTAAGTGAGAACCTCGGGCAACACGAAGTGGGCCGTCAGTTGATTGATAAGAGGAATGGAATTAGCAATGGCTCAGTACATGCGATCTGTCAGGGAGTCATATCTATTTGAGACTTCATAACAGGACAAATTACCAATGCTTAATGGTTGGGGGCAGCTCAGGTCACATCGTAGGTACTTCGGCAGGAAGAGAGGGCCAGGGTTTCTTTAGACGATATTGCGGGTATGTTATCTTTGCTTTCTTCTTGGTTATTATCAGAATTTATATTTCCTTGGAATTTAGTTCTGGTTCGGGTAAGTATTATCTCTGGTTCGATTCTCTACTATTTTTTAGGTTATATCATCAAGAATTGTTATATGTTATTCTGCATGCAATGAATCATTAGTGGGTTGCATCTTGCTGAGAGGGTTTCAGCATGTTTGGTTGCTGTTCTAGGTCCTTGTTGGGATCAATTCTGGGGTATTGATTGAAGGGTGTATGATTAAATTCGTTGGTTAGTTCTCTAATGAATTCAGAGTTCAGTTGTGTTAGCAAGTGTTCTAGCATAATCGACAGTTATCCATGGAAGGACCCTTGTGTTCAATCACTACCATTGCTAGGGAAGGAGCAGTAGCAAGAAGATGGTGTTGGCGGTTGCATGAGTTGTTTGTTCATTGGAGGTGTAGGGGGAATTTCATATTTGCATGGGTTGTAGATGGTTACAACTCAGTGATTCTTTGTGGATGGAAATTGGGGTGAAGATTCGCTAGTTCAAAACTTAAGGATATAGTGTGGTATCATGGGAATCATTCGGGGAGTATCTATTTAAATTTCAGGAGTTGGGCAATCATTGGGTTTGACTAGTAATGGAGCGCTAGTGTTGGTAAGCGCATGTCATAGTGGGTTTATGTATATGAAGATAGATGGGTTGGGAACCCGTCAAGTCTCATGCGTTAGGAGGGCTTCGATGAGTCCAAGTGGGGGAGTATCAATCAGAAATTTCCGGGAGTTGGATCGGGTGTAAAACTAGGGTAAGTTTTGCATCCCAGTCATGAGGAGAGTCGACCATAGTGGCCGTCGGGACGGGAGTTGTGTGAATTGGGAGTTCAGGAAACTCCCAACAGCTGGTCGGCGCCTTCTATACAACATGCTTGTGGATGGATCTAGGTTGATAGTTGTATTAGTGCCTCACTACCTTTTCTTGTACGATGAGCGCTTTGGGATCCGAAGCATGACCCGAACACCTGATTGGAATTCTGTCGGATGCGGGTTTGACTCAGGATACTGGGGTTGTGATGATTCGAATGTGGTAAGACAATGGGTGGGACCCGTGGGCTAGGCCACTCCGGGGTATAGTTTGGGTGGGACCCGTGGGCGAGGTCCGTGTGTATATGTCAATGCAGGTGGGAGCTATTAGAGACCGTTGGGTCGAGGTATTGGATCTTGGTTTGTAGGATTGAGTGTATGGTCAGTAAGTGGTGATGAGGGATGCTTAGGCCGGGGTAGCCTTGTCATTTGGACTCTTATGAACCAGGTACCTTGACCAGGTGCGAGACTGGTAGTCTTAGTGATGGTTTGGGAATCCTTATACCCCGATTTAGTGAGGGGTTTTCGTGAATCAGAAGATTTTGGGTAAAATGCAATTGTAGAACCTTGGATCTCGCGTTATGAGTTATGTAACGAGTTGGTTCTGGTGGGAACTCGCATTGGAAATCGTGAGTGTGCATGTGCAAGGTCTTCATTTCAACGGGATATGAAAAAGGGCATATATATGACAAGGCTATCAGTTGAAGGGTTTAGTGTTAAAGGATGGTTTCAATTTTGATGATAGATTAGGCTCTCGTGACTGTGTGTTGAGTGGTTCTTCCTGTGTGGAAGTCAGGCAAGTATGGGATTTCAGGATGGTAACAACGGTATGTTGGTTCGACAATTAAAGGAAGCAGTGTCTTGTTCAGCACTAGAAGCTTTATCTCCTAGTTTATCTCGCATTGTTCAGGGAATTGTTATCATCAGGACAAGCTCTCTCTTGATGGAATATCTAACCCCTTTGGTCAAGTGGAAAGTTATCAGAAGCAATGTATGGTCCGTACTTCTGTTCTCTAAGTGAGAAACTCAGGGAATCAGAAGTGGGTAGTCAGTTAATTGATAAGAGGAATGGAATTAGCAATGGCTCAGTACAGGCGGTCTGTTAGAGAGTCGGATCAATTCGAGACTTCATAGCAGGGCAAATTGCCCATGCTTAGTGGTTGGGGAAGATTGGGTCCCATCGCACATACTTCGGCAGGAAGAGAGGGTCAAGGTTTCTTCAGACGATATTGCGGGTATGTTATCTTTGCTTTCTTCTTGGTTATTATCAAAATTTATATTGACTTGGAATTTAGTTTTGGTTCGGGTAAGTATTATCTCTGGTTCGGCTCTCTGCTATTGTTTGGGTTATATCATCAAGAGTTGTTATATGCTATTCTGCATGCCATGAATCATTAGTGGGTCGCATCTTGCTGAGAGGGTTTCAGCGTGTTCGGTTGATGTTCTGGGTCCTTGTCGGGATCAATTAAGGGGTATTGATTGAAGGGTGTATGATCAGATTAGCTGGTTAGTCTCCAATGAAGTCATAGTTCAGTTGTGTTAGCAAGTATTCTAGCATAATCGACAGTTTTCCATGGAAGGACCTTTGCGTTCAATCACTACCGTTGCTAGGGAAGGATTGGTAGCAAGAAGATGGTGGTGGCAGTTGTGCGAGTTGTTTGATCAGTGGAGGTGTCGGAGGAATTTCATATTCGCATGGGTTGTAGATGGTTAGAATTCAGTGATTCTTGTTCAGCACTAGAAGGTTTATCTCCTAGTTTGTCTCGTGTTATTTAGGGAATTATTATCATCAGGATAAGCTTTCTCTCGATGGAATATCTAATCCCTTTTGTCATGTGGAAAGTTGTCAACAACAATGTATGGTCCGTACTTCTGTTCTCTAAGTGAGAACCTCAGGCAATTAGAAGTGGGCAGTCAGTTGATAGATATGAGGAATGGAATTAGCAATGGCTCAATACGGGCGGTCTGTCAGGGACTCAGATCAATTCGAGACTTCAGACTTCAGGTTGAGTAGATGTGACTATTCTGCATAAGTCTGTACTAGGCTAGGAAAGGATTCGTTCAATTTCGGGCTTGGAGAGCCCTACTAAGGTTGGGTTCAGTTGCCTTGGGGAGGCAGTTGTATGCTAAAGATTGTGGTCGTGTTTCTCAGGTTATCTGGTGTGCCGGGGATGGTAAGGAATGATTTCGATAAAGAAATATAATTCAAGTGGGGGATAGTTGTAACGCCCTGTTCCGAATTGTTTCCTAATGCGGGGTGGTGACCCGAAGACCGAGTAACATCAGGTTTAGGGCCTTTGAGGAAAAGATATGTAGACCTAGTTGGGGTGTGGATAAGGTAATTTAGATAATTTGGGTGTTCGGTTTGTGTTATGAAGCCAGGGGTATATCGGTAAAAGTGTCAGTTCAGGCTTTTATGGAATTGGGTTTTATTTTGGGAAGTTCTAAGGCAAGTATGAGTTGATAGAAGCGTAGATCTTCTCGTTACCTTTCCGTGGATATAAGGATCGTCGGAAACAGACTTATAACGAAGAAGTTATGGCCTTCGGAAGTTTGATGGTTTTAGGGTTTAGTCGGGTACGCGGGGCGTACAGGTGTACGCGTAGCGTACTAGTGAAAAGGGCAGTACATGGGGCGTATCTCGGCGTATGCTAGGCGTACTGATTAGGATGGTCGCGGGTGCGCTATGGAGTATGTTGAGCATACCATATGTAGGTTGGACGTACTCCAGCCAAACCCAAACCCTAATTTAGGGTCTTGTATCCTATTTAAGCTCCTTATCTCATAACCTGATGCTAATAACTTCAGCCTCCATCCCTCTAAACCCTAGAAATCGACCCTTAGACTCCATTGATGTGTATTTGAGATCTTGAGAAGATTTTGGTGGTTATTTTGCCTTTTGTGAAGGAAGTAAAGAAGATCGAAGGTGCTTTGCTTGGTGAGGAGTTTATAGATCTAGAATCATCCACCTTTTTGCAAGACTTTAGAGGTATCAAGTTCATAACTTGGATTGTAGATGTCTAGATCTCTTTATGGCTTGATTTTTTGTGTTTTTGGTCCCTTTGGGTTGGTTGTTGAGTTAAGACGTTTGAAGGACTTAATCTATTAGATATGAGCTTGTTATGGACTCCTTAGGCATAAAGGTGCAAGCTTTATGGGATATCTGGTCACATGCATGCATTAACTCACTTATAAAGTCCTTTTGAGCTTTAAGATCTTCATTTAGCCATGCATGAATGTAAAGTTAGCAACTTTACGTGATAATCCAGCTCAAGGAAATCAGATCTACGTTTTTGAGCATTGTCTTAAGGGATTAAGGGCTAAACATGAAATGTGGCTGATTGGGATGATTACGCTGGGCGTACAACCTAGTACGTGCAACGTACAAGCCCAAAAGCATGTACGCTTAGCATACAGCTGAGTACGCGCAGTCTGGTGGACTTTGCATTTTGGGCTTTGGGTATGGACCATTATGCTGGGCTTAGATGCTTGGGGTCTTGTTGGGCTATCTAAATGCAATTGTTTGGACTAGGAAAAATTGGTGGGCCTTGGGGGTAAGGTCCATGTAAGGGTTTGGGCCTAATTTGGAAAATTGGGTCATATATGGGCCTTTAGTGTTTGTTTGGATTTGGGCCTTTGGATTGTTGGTTTGGGCCTAGGTTTGGGTCATGTTGAGTAAAAGGGTAAAAATGTGTTTTACCCTAGTTTGAGTACGTAGTGTGGACCATATCCGATTATTGATGGATGATTATTTTGGTAATTTGTAGCGCGAGTTTTAGGCGGGGCAACAGCCAGAGATTCTTTCTGTGAGATTCGGCAGTGCAAGGTGAGTTCTCTCACTATTTCAATGGGTCGAAGGCACCGAGGCCGTCCCATTACTTGTTAGGTGACAAGATAATTGTATATGTGCTTGCTTTTTTTGATAGACCTCGGGGGTAGCCTGAGACACTTGTATGGAAGACCTCAGGGGTAGCCTGAGGCACTTAGATATCAGACCATAGGGGTAGCCTATGTCATTCCAGGGGAAAGACCATGGGGGTAGCCCATGACACTTGGATATTAATTAGACCATGGGGGTATCCCATGACATTCCAAGGAAAAGACCATGGGGGTAGCCCATGACACTTGGATGTTAGACCATGGGGGTAGCCCATCGCAATTGTATGTGTGTTATTGTATTGTGGGAACTCACTAAGCTTTGTGTTTACGGTTTTCTGTTTTTGTTTCAGGTACTTCTGTTTTCAAAGGGAAAATCTTGGGATGATTGCAGAGCACACACCACATGTTTCAGCATTTTATGATTTACTATGATATTAATGATGTATCAATACATTTGATAACCTTGGTTTTATGACTATAGTATGGTTTGATGTTTTACTAATTTTAAAAACAAAAAAAAAATTATAGTCTTATTTTTGGGATGTTACAACATAGGCTATGTTTTAGCGAAGAACAATTCCTCAAAGGAGTACCTCTAAAGAATAGATTCTCAGAGGGCATCTCTGTGGAACGATGCACCCTCTGTGGAATTAAAATTTTATAAATTTTTTTATTTTTTTCTCTTTTTCCACCGCCACGTCATTTCCTCAGAGAGTTTTCTTGTTCCTCAGAGGTAAAGGACTTCCGCAGAGGCCCTCTCTGCGGAAGTCGTGGTCATTTTTCGAAAACTCCTAATTCTTAGTCATTTTCTTCAAACAGCCCCTCCTTTTTTATCATTTCACAAATTTTCTCCTTAAAATATTTTCATTTTGTGATTGACGACTTCCTTTTTAGTAAAGACTAACGATCTTAATAATAATAATTATTATTTTATTGATGTTTAGAGACGCCTACAAATATAGTTTATATGTAAATAGAAGAAAAAAAAGCTTATCAGTTATTTTCTAAAATTCACAAAAAAAGTAAGTAAATTAGAATTGGAAATTTTAGTGCAACCACCATATCCTTAACATTATTTTTTAGACTATACTTATAATTACATTGTAAAAGATAACATAAACACTAAATTACTCCAACTCATTACATTATATTTAACAATAAAAAGAATATTTTAGGTATATTCTTCTTCATCCAACTTTTATAATTTTATAAAAACAACCTTTATATTTATTTGGTTTTATAAATTTGACTAATATACTTTTATTACATATGCTTAATAAATTATATTATCAAAATTTTATGAACAAAATATCCGTAAACGGATTTATTAAATAAAACAGACTTACATTTGACATAAATTTGATAACGCTATTACATAAACATTATAATTATATAAAATAAACAAAACATAACTAAGATAAACATTATAATTATATAAAATAAACAAAACATAACTAAGATGAAATTATACAAATGAAACTTTTAACATATTTAATGTGGATAAATAGCATAACACTACCAAGTACCAACACTATATACAGTATTAGTTAGTGTAAAAGTGATGCCCTAAAAATAGCCAAAGGCAAGAAGTTCGGGGTCACTTTGAACAATGGCAAGGTCATGCTCTCCCAAACACATGAGTACTTCAATACCATCCTTGTTCGGGGCATCTGTAAGAATAAAGGTATTTTTCCTCGCAACTCCGGCAAGGGCTACTTTTATAGGCTCTCCCCAACCAAAATCAATCTCATATGCATGATATCCACACAGGCTTGTAAAGATATAAACGTCATCAACTTTTCTTAGTTGTTCTTCTAAATCACTGTCTAGAACACCAAAGACAGTTTCAATATTTCTTAGGGATTTGAATTGTATTTTTTGCTTCTTGAACCCACTAATGAATAACTCGGGGTTCATTTCACTTTCCTTCTTTATTAGAATCTCCATGGGCATTATCAAATTTCCAATGCTCTTTTCCGGAAGCTGCTCCATCATTAAGCCTCTAAGGTTTGCTATTTGGACAGCACCAGTGGGTTTGAAAGATCCTGAATTATTTTTAGTAGCTGCTGCCATTGCACACTTGTAAAGCAGCCAGGTCAAGACTTCAACACGAGTAGGGTTTGTGATCGGTTGACCAGATTCTGCTGCCATGGCTTTCACTTTCAGTTTAAGCTCGTTTATCTTTGAACCGGGGAACATGAACCTTCTTGTGATGAGACAATCGTCAGGTCTCGATATGATATACCTACTTGGATTTAGATTCATGTATTGGAAAGGAAAAAAGAAGGGGTCGTCAATGGAGAACTCATATTTCCGTCGTGTCATTTTAGCCCAATCGTTTATAAAATGAACCAAACTGCTTCCGTCTGCAATCTTGTGTGACAACGACACTGCCACCGCTACTCCTCCACATTCAAAATGGTTGATCTGAACCTCCAGTGGAGTCACTTGATCACTTTGAAGATCATCATCTCCGTAGTTGGAGTTGAAATGTACTAGACCATGTGGAAAGAATTGGTCAAGATCTTCATGCGACGAGTTTTGAAGGAAATCCGATAGTGTGGTATCAATGGATGCTTCAAGGAACTCAGCTCCATTGTCGTTGCAATCTACATACGAAGGTTTCACTTTAGCGAATCTACCAGCAAAAGGATAGTACTTTGTTAATGTTTGAGACAATGAGTTCTTCAGGTTAAGTGTCTTATCATGGAAACCACGATAAATCCCGCGGGTGTTTGGGTAGAATGTAACTATTGGCATAAATGTGTTGGGCGTGATTTGATCCATTATCGAAAGATTGTGAGTTTTGAGGTGGGAAGGTGTCGGAGAAGAGGGTTTGATGATTTCTCTAGAGACTATTGTGTGAAGCTGCCTTCTACCATATCGTACCAGGTTGCTTATCATCGTCATCTTCGGTCTTCCCAAACAAGAAAGATGAGATTAACCAAAGTACCAAACTGTTAGTTTCATATCTTATATGGGCATAGTTTGTTTAATTACATTGATAAATTAATGCATGCTTTCCACCATGGGAATCTAATCCCGATTATTAAGGCGGGTATCAATGATAAAACTCAACGCCAGCTAGAGAGTAGAGAGCAATTAAAAGAAGTGATCAACATGCCAGATGTTCCCTTTGGTTTTTTTATCCATCCACTTAATAAAATTTTCTTTTTCCTTTTATGCCTTTATTCACCGCCACTTATTTTGATTTTGATTTTGATTTTGTAGCAGTTTTTTAATTTGACATTTATGCGTTGAATTTGGAACACACGATCTTTATTTTGGTTTCCTAACATAACCCTTATTGGTGTGGTAGTGGTAGATGTAAAATTAAATTGGTGTCCCACTAATTTTCATGATCTAACACTAATTTTTTTCCATGTCATATTTTTTTTTTTGAGTTTGTTTGTTTGTTTTTTTTTTATTTTTTAATTAATAACAGAAATACATTTTTATAAAATATAATATTTAAAAAACAAAAAAATACATAATATTTAAAAACTAAAATTAAAATTACAATAAAAAAAAGACATAATTTCAAATTTCAAAAGATAACATTTTTTTCAAGTTCTAATTAACCCAAATAACATTTAAATTAAACCTAAAACCATTACATTTTACTACTAATCCTAATTAACCGAAATACTTCTTCATAATTTGATGATTCATTGCTTGTAGCACCACTAGATCTTCATGCGTCAAACCCTCATCGCTAGTCCGAAGAATTGACAACTGATTTGTCATTAGTTTTCTCTCTTTTTGCTCCTACTTCTCCCGTGCTTGCCTTTCTAGGAACTCCAAGTGACGATGTTTCAATTCATTTTTTTCTTTTATTAACAAATTGTGCTCATCGAATTTCGCTCTCATTTTCACTGCATCTTTTGCTTTCGCCTCAACCTCCTCCGCATGCCTTGCAACGCGTATCGCTTTGTCTCGTTCGGGTGGTCGTCGTGGTGGGGATATCTCCTCGATATCATCCGGGATTTCATCGGTGTCGTCGTTTAGATCGATGTGAGTCCGTACGTCTGACACGTCGACCGAGCTCGAATTGCGAGACCTTTTGGATTGAACCTCCGACGATGTAGGAGTTTTATTCCACTTTGGATCTGCTCTCAACAACTCCCATGATTTCTCAAACTCGAAAACATGTCACATTTCGACCCGATATTGTTCTTTTTCAGATTTGAACAAATCGAAGTCGTTGGTTCCGCTTTGCTATTGCGCCTCAAACCGATTGTAAATGTCGTTGAATTTGTTGCATCGCTTAGTTATTTGACTCTATTTGCTGCTTAACATGTCATTATTGTGATATAGTTGTTTCTTCAAAATAGCGTGGAATTTTTCGCGCACCGACCCCCAATAAGCACCTTTCTTCATTTTATTTCCGCGGAGTTCGTCTATTAAAGTAGTACACCATGCCGCCGTCAAAGCATATTCCTCCTTCGGTGTCCACCATTGTGGAACGTCTACATTTTCAGTTTCAACCGCTATCGATTTCCCTTTTGCTTTTCCTTTCCCTTTCCCTTTCCTACTACCTCCCGCTTCCACTTAAACTGATGGTTGTGTTGGAGGTGGTGGTTTGTTGCATCGAAGCAAAAGTAAGGAAAAGATTTTGTTGTAAATTTGGGTTTTGACCAAATAGATTTTGTTGAAGGTAAGGTATGTAGGAAAATTACTGTGGTGGTGAAGCGAGATTGAAAGCGGCGCCTTGGTATGAGATTTGTGGTGATCTTTAAGATGATAAAATATTGATATAATTTTCATAACTCGCATATCCGAGAGACGATGTTGTGTTTGGTTTTGTGTTTGGGTTTGATGATGAAGAGGGGGGGGGGGGGTGTTTGAGTTTTGCTCCATTTTTTTTATTAAAAGAAAGTATAAAATATAGAGAGAATGAGAGAAACATGTAAAAATATTGAAGTAAAATGAGTATTTATATAAAGTTAAAAGGGTAAAAAAAATATTTTAAAATTTGACCGTTGCAAACGGTCACATACCCAACATATATATTTCCCCCGTTTCAATACGTGGTAACGGGCACGAGAAGTGCCTTAACGAGAAGAAACGAGAAAGGGGGGCGGCGGTGTTCCCGTCGTTATGGCGTTCCATGTCACCATAACGAGCAAATAAATACGCCATACCGTATCGTCTAGTTGGTTTTATTTTATAATTTCACTTTTATTCTTTTTTTATTATATTAATTATGATTTTATTATATATTATTAAAATTATATATATATATATATATATATATATATATATATATATATATATATATATATCTTCCTTCTTCCTATTTAATAAACGAAACCTTGTGTCCAGGTGTCACTTCCACCAAGCATTTTACATCAAAGTGAATTTCCAGTTATACCCCTCCTTCATTCAGTTCAATTTGACTTTTTTTTTATCTAAATCTGAATTCAAATTTTGAAATACAGACTCTCTCTTAAAAATCAATTTCTCTCCCCTCTTTAGAAAAACCTAGGTGTCTGGGCCTTCGTCTTTGTTTCCGATCGCTGCCAACGATTGAGCAAAAAAAGGTAAATACTTCGTTTATGGTCTCGATCTTAAGACATATTAGTGTCAGACGTTTCATCTTCATTCTATTTGTTGTTTAAAACCTTAATATATTTGTCTTCTTTCTTCCTCTGTTAGATCTTTGCCTTTCTGCTTTATGTTCGCGCACACACACACATCTGTCACCCTCTATCTTTCTGATTTAGGTTTTTTCATTTCTTCGACTTATCTCTTTCTGATTTAGGTTTTAACTTCAATTGTAGGTATGATTGGGATTTTCTGAAATATAGGGTTTGTGATCATAAGATGAAGCTCCCTCTTCAAGTAGTCTCACTAAAATCCTTTAGTTTTTTGAGTTCATATTCTTTTAAATCCCTTTTTACACTAGTATTTTTGATCTGGTGCAGAATTCACAAATAGTGAAAAAAGTGTGGCTGCAAGAATAAATAAAATGTTTTCATTTGTTATATGGGTTTTTTTGTGCTCAGAAAAGTCTAAACTCCAAATGCACAAGGTAAATATTTGAATTTTTTTTGTTATAATTCCTTCTCCCCTCTCCTTCCAAGCAAATTTATCATGTCAACCCTGTGCATTATAATGTAGATCAAAATTTCCATCAATATTATTTGCTTGTCAAAATTGGGTATTGATTAAGCTTAAAAACCCAATTTCTTTTATAAATGTGTTACATTTTATTTGACAGGCAAAGATTTTCAACGACATATGAGCAGATTTCCTTCCTTCTTCTCACTCCATATCTATAATTCATCTAATTTCAGTTTACACTCATCAGAGATGAATCTTACCTACAGAATCCAATATCAATAGAAATTGAAAGAGAGAATCACCAATTATTCGTCAAGAAAAGAGGATTTTGACAAGTTTATGGGTTTTGAGTTAGTTTGTAGTTGGCTGTAATTAATTTGGGTGGGAAGGTTGCGATTGGATTGAAGCACTTGGTTGTAAGTTATTTTATTTTGTGATTCTTTTTTTTCATATACATATTTCAAATAATTGTGATTATTCTTTATTATCTTCTTATTTCAGAAACAATTATATATAAAAAAGAAATGAAAGTCTGGCCACTATAACACACAAATAAATGCACCGGGGGAAGGTTAAATATCTCTAAACATCCATTTTTAGTTACTGGAAGTAATCAAAATTTTTACTTCGAGTATGTAGATTGTACTTGTGTTCTTGGATGCCAAATTTAGTTGAGTGCTTGTGTTCTTGAATGAAAATTTTAGTTTTAAACGACTTTCTTTTTCATCTTATGAAAATTATAGGTTGAGGAGATGGGTTCAAGGAACACCAGGAGCACCAAAATGAAAGTTCATTTAATGTTATTAATAAAAAAGAGGATGCTATAATAAGCAAATAGATGGGCATGGTTGTCCAATTTAACTCCCGTGCTAGAACCTAAAGGTGCGTTGTTATTCTCAAGAGGGAAACAAGAAGGTTATCTTGAATATCACCCATGTAGTGGTTTGTTTAATTCTAGTTTTTTATTATTTTGAAAATTAAAATTTTCTTTATTTAACCCAATTATAGATGGTTCAATTGTCAATTCGATGGTTTTGCTACCTTAACAGTGTAGGCTCGAATATCAATTTTCATATCCATCTCAAAAAAACTCAATCAAAGGACCCACCTGATAAAAAATACAGTAAATCTTTTTAACCAATCATTTAGCCCTTTTGCTTTACTGTACATCTCACCGCAACCCTCTTTTTTCTTTTGAACTTTCATTTTTTTAATAAAAGACCATCATGCCCTTCAAAAAATATCCACTTTCCACACTCTGCACTTTTGAATTTTCATTTTACAGATCACTAACAAAGTAGCATTATAATAGAAGTTTTTATTAGCACTACTAACAATCAAAATACCATATTGCCGCCTTTTCTTTTATTTCGTAGACTATCCCATATTTTAGACCAGACTTTCTTTCAAGTATTCAAATCCCAAACTAACCACATTCAATTTATCTTATTAAAATTTCAGCTAAACATCATCATTAATCTTATCAACATGAATTCCCCACTTCCTCTTCACTTCATAATCAAATCACATGTAATCATTCTTGAAACCAGTAACTTTAAGCCATATATCTTCAAGAATAAAAAGAACCACTTTTTTTTGTTACTTCCTCTCTTGAAAGTATGTTATTCGATTCCCTCATATTACAATTCCTTTGACAGTTTACTTTATGGCTTATTTACAATAACCAAATTTTTTTGAATTTTTGTCTCACAGGTATTTTTAGGAGATTCTTTGTCCTTTATATTAAAAAACAAGTCTTTATAGTTAAACTTATTTGTTAGTACTTGTAGTAAAACATGGGTAATAGATAGGCGCGTAAAGGTTTTTTTATATGGTCATAAATAACAATGTACTTTCAAAGTACAATGCTATTTTACTTTTTGATTTCATTAATTTGATATTTTTTAGTTTTTATAAAATCATGCTACATTATACCACCTACATCAGTCCACCATAAAATCATGCCACATCACCTATATATCGGATATTCAAATAAAATTATATATTAATTTTAAATAATCAATATAAAAGTCTAAACAAAACTTATGTGTTATTAGTTTAATAAAATTTTATAAAACTTTTACCCGTAACTTTATTCATTTTCTTAGACCGGAAGGAAACATCTATCATATGCAATTAAAAATTGTACTAGATGCAATTTAATTTATCAGATACATAAATAAACTCATTTCTCTTTCATCAATATATAGATTTAAGTGTGTGTTTTGTGGTTATCTCAATATTCGGACCAATGTTGAAATCAAAAGAAAATATACAATAGTTTTGTGTGAATTTCATCTTGCAATCATGGACCAGAAAGCTTTTCTGACAAATTTCTGAAGTTTGTTAGTTTTTTGTATTGTATAGAATTTTCTAAATTTTATGACTTTAAAATTGAATATATAACGTTGTATAAAAAGAAATGAAAAAATATACTCATTGAAAAACAAATCATTTTTAATATATTGATAAATGGGTTAATATAATTTACATATATAGTCCCTGATTTAACATCTTAATTGACTTAAATGGTCCCTGTTTCATAGTTTTTCTAAAAAAAGTTAGTTAAAAGTATACAATTAATTTAAAATTTTCACAACTTATTGTTATAATACTAATGGTTTTCCAATTAATTTACACAAGTACTATACCTTATGTTAATATTTTCTTTATGCAACATATTCTATTAAATTATATTTTTTAATTGATACTTAAGAAAATGAAAGTGTTGAACTCATATTTAAAAATTAAATAAACAATATATAAACGTCTTAATTATTTATTTGTTTTAAATTTAATATACATTTATATATACATTATTATTTACAAAATAACTTTTTACTATCATGTTTTTAATAAACTACTTTAATAAAATTTTATACAGCTTTGATTTTCTAGTATCATTTTTAATCATCAGTATTATTTTTTGTTTTACCCGTGGTTTCCACGGGTTGTAACCTAGTATATATATATATATATATATATATATATATATATATATATATATATATATATATATATATATATATAAGGCAAAAATTAAATAAAAATTCATATTAGATATGATGCGAAAAACACACGGACGTATTATTATCACAATCTGTTAAATATTTTTGTTTGGTTTATTAAGTGTGTATCATAAGCTAATAACTTTTTTTTAATTAGTGGTGTATTCTAAACAGATATCATGATCACAAATAACATAGCGGTTACGGACCGCAATTTGAAATAATGTTCTCTCGATGTATTGTTTTTTTAACATTTTTGTAATATGCATCCGCCACTATTACATTGTATCAATTGCTATTTCAATGCGTTCCATGACTGTTATTTTCTTTGTGACCGTGATAGTAGTTTAGATTATAACACTAATAAAAAAATTAATTCTTTTTAGCAGTGTACGATACGACACTTAATAAATTAAACAAAAATCTTTAATTGATTCCGATAATACTATGTCCACTATGTCCGTACGATTTAAGTATCATACCTATATGATTTTTATTTTATTTTTGTTTAAAAATTTTAAATGTTATTATCTATATATAATTTATTTCAATAATATATAAAAATAAAAAAAAAAGTAAAAAATAAAACCAATTAAAGGTCCTTGTCAAACCAAATCAAGGAATTTGGTTACCAAAATAAGTGCGTAAAATCAAAATTAAAAACGGAGATAAAAAATAAACAAAAGTAAAAAAAAAAAAAAAAAAAAACGGAGACCAAATAGCAAGGATGAAATCAAGTTTGGAGATCGGGTTTTAATGACTGTGATATTAAAAGGGCATAAGAGGAAAAAGTAAATTTTATCAAGTCATCTCCCTTAAAATAACATTGAAGAGATATAGGACAACACGTTTTAGAAAAACCAAAATAAATAAAAACATCGATATACAGTTACTTTGTTTAAATTTCCTTTGAAATTATCAAAACGAAAAGTGAATGATTTTCGTAAAACCTAAAAAAAGTACTTATGATTGAAACTTATTTAATTTATAACCTTTTTTTCTCCCCTACTAATTAAATTATGAATCTATATTTTACCGAGCTAGTGAAAGTGGTTTCTTAATTAGCCATAGAGAAACCAAACAAACACCAAGTGAACCATGTTTTCGTGGAGGCCAAATTTAACCTCAAAGTTGCAGCTTAGACTAAAAGGTATGGAATAGTTGGCAGTTGCATGTAGAAACCAAACAGTGACGTAGTCATAATTTTGTTTTAGGCTAGGCCAAATAATATATAAAATATGAACGAGTGACAAAATTCTTCAAACGATAACAAAATATAACTATATGTTAGGAATCGGGTATGGTACACGCAACGGAAACACTATCACACACACATACGAAAGCAGAAAATAAAGCAATAGATAACAAAAGGATTTTATGTTGTTCGGATTCGGTGTAAATCCTACATCCATGGGCTGCAACTAAGTTTTCTTATGTTAGCTCAAGATTACAAACTGTTACTCACACAATCATTGTTCACTCCAGGGGCGGAACACGAACACTAGAACTAGGGGGGCCGGAGGCCGAATTGAAAATTATATAAACAAGTTTTATGTGGTTCAAAATTATGACATATCAAAAATCTAAATAAGAAAACAAATATAAAAACAAGTTCTTTTAAAGTACAAAAGAAGCGAGTTCGTAAAAACTTATATTCTATTTTCTTCCGTAACATTTTTTTTAAAGAGGCTTATTTCTAAAATGACCACTACTTTATTTTTTAGTCATACTAACTTACTTTCCTTTGATATCAGGGATTATTTTAGTGTTCCTATTTACACTTTACAACTAAATAAACAAATAACAAGTATTAAGCATCTAGATATTTCAAACGCCAAAATTGATTTATACTATATACGATAAAGTAATAAATAAAAAGTAAATTGTTTAATTCAATAAGGTAGCAGGTGTCAGCTTTACAGGGTATATAGTCTCTTTCATAAAGCTATAGGATTAATCACCTTTTTCTTCTCTTCTTTTATGCGTTATAACCGAGAAAAAATAATAAAGATAGAAAGAAAAAGAGAAAAAGAGGCTACCAACAATGGGACTTCAGAAAAACTGGCTCCGACGATCGGCGAAGAGGATAGAGAGAGCAAACAGGTATGGATGGGACGAACAATCCGGCGATCGGAAATCATATGAAGGCGGCAGCAATGTAGCGGATGACATTGTTCTTCAGGTGAGCTACAAGAGTATTCCCCGACGGCTAGAATAAAATTTTGGCTTTACATTTTAAAATTTTCTTGACTTCAAAGTTAAATCGTTATAAAATTGATTGGATTGGATCTTTGGATTTTTATAGATTTTATAAGTATATAGTTGCCTTATTTACAGATTCCTAAAAAATAGAAGGTTAGTTTTGATTTGTTATTCTGTTTAATGATTTCCGAAACCTTCGTCATTGTTTATTCATTGTTTTAGTTATTAACTAATTGCATAAATTAGATGTATTCCGTGCACAAAAGATCTGAAAACTGGTGGACTAAAACTGGGGGACTAATTTGACATTCTAGCAATATTCATATACAGATGTATTAGGAGCTTAAAAGGGGGGGGGGGGGGGGGGGGGGGGGCATGGCCTCCCCTGGTCCCTAAGAGGGTCCGCCACTGGTTCACTCTATCGTTGATACACATATATTTGTTTGAAGCACTAATATATATATATATATATATATATATATATATATATATATATATATATATATATATATATATATATATATGAGTGTTCAATTGAGAAAAAAAAAAAGGTTGAGAATAACGGAATCATTCTCAGTTACACATTTATTTTGCCGCAAAACAATTACGCATATCGGCGTAAATGGATAACGGATACACATGTGTTTTCCAACCAAACATGTTTCCTTAAACTATGCTAATCATTACCTTAATATACACAAAAACATATTTTTCTTTTGTTTTTTTAAAAAATCTATTTTTATCGAAAAATTATTTTAAATATATCAAAATTCATAATTTTTTATTCTCTATAAATAGAGATCCATATTGATATTGTTTTAAGATAAAATAAAAAAATTATTTTTTTTAGACTTTCAGCTCTCGTTATACATAAGTGAATAAAAATCCATCAGATTTTTATTACAGTACATTCGTTATTCACTTATGAATAAGACGTATGTTTAACTTTTTTTATAGTTTGTGTATCGTTCATATATGAATATAATACGTAATAAAGTTTTCTTACTTAAATTTTTTTTTACATCATCTTTCATCATATATTATATTTATATATATGAATAAAACGTGTATTAGTTGTCGTCATATTTTATATTCATATATGAATAAAACATTTATCAGATTTTTGTTATAGTTAATTTGTTATTCATATATGAATAAGTAGTATAAATAATACTAAAACTGTAAAAAAAATTAATCATATTTTTTAATTCATAAGTGAATAACGAATGTACTGTAGTAAAAATTTGATGCATTTTTATTCACTTATGAATAACGATAGTTGGAACTATACAAAAATAAAATTTTTAATTTATCTTAAAACTATAGCAATATGGATGTCTATTTATAGAGAATAAAAAATTATGAATTTTGATATATTTAAAATCATTTTTCGATAAAAATAGCTCCTTAAAAATTAAAAAAACGAAAAAAAACTATGTTTTTGTATATATATTAAGGTAATGATTAGCATAGTTTAAGGAAACATTTTTTAAGGAAATATGTTTTGTTAGAAATATGACCTTCTTCCTTACATACGTAACACACTCCCTTGGGAATCGTACACTCATTGGCGTAATGCCCAATTTCTCCACACTTGAAGCATTTCACCTTCCTGTCATAATTCCCAGAGTGTTTATTTTTGCACTTCCCGCACCATTTTCCTTTACCTCCTCTTTTGCCAGACTTTGAGAACATGTTGCGCTTGTTGGAACTTGAAGACCCCTCCAATTTCCTCTTCTTACCAACTTCAACCTTGTTGGCGGTCCTGTCATTGATCATTTCTTCAATAGACTTAGCAACCCAGATAGTTGCCTCAAGAACAGATGCCTGACGTACTGGCACAGTAAGTTCATCCTTACTTTGTTGAAGTAAATGTTTTGTCTTTTCCATCTGTTGATCCAACATCGTACGCACCATTGCCTGCACCCCAGCCATCGTGATTGGCTCAGGCTGCGGATTATCGTTTCCGAATTCACTTTGCGTACTCGCCATTTCGATCTATACACCAATCGTAGGTGAATTTAGATCTTTATTTTCGATAGACGTTAAATCTTCGTTATTACTCCGAAACGTTTATATGTTAGTTCTAATATCGTAGTCATACGTTTAGAATCCTACACACATAAGGTTTCCAGATCCGGTCGGCAATAGACCATAGATCCGAACAATAATGGCATATATGACAAACATATAGCATTTAGCACATAAAAGCATTTTAGGCATCTTTCCTAAAATAGATTAGTGCTCGTGTCTAAAATATGGTAGACACTCATCTCACAATCATCACTTAGCATTCTAAGTTTAAGTCTAGAAATCCTACAAATTCCTAGTTCGCTTAAACTAATGCTCTGATACCAACTGTGACATCCCCTAATTTCTCGGCCAGAAAGGACCGATTTAATTTATGCTTTTAAAATCAAATCAGAGTAATCCTTTCAAAAGATGTTGCGGAATTTGTTCCCAAAAACAAAACATGATAAAAATTTATCAAAACCTTTCTTTAAGAAATATATGTCATCATTTTATATCAAAACCTCGGGATGTCATGTTCCGATACAGATCAAAAGCATAAACAAGACATTATAAGCCTTACAACAGTTATTTACAACTATTGGCCTATAATCCATATGTGACAACCGTCAATTTTTGGCCAAGTCAAAGTCAACTAAAGTCAACAAGTCAAACCGGTCAACTCATCTAACCCTTGTACATTAGGGTTCCATTATATTTCTTATTGAACAACTCGCAATCTTAATACAAAGTATCACTTAGAGTTTTCACGTGTTCGGAAATTCTAAACCCTAATCAGGGCAAGTGATGAAACTACTCGATAAAACATTATTCCTTAACCCTCGGGGGCATATAACAATCATAACAAGACTTAACGAGATGTACAAACCTTGCGTTACAAAGCCAAAAACTCAAAAAGGTCACAAAAGTAATCTCTCCCAAATCTCTCTAAGTATGTGAAATCTCTCCCAAATCTCTCTCAAAAGTTCCTTTAACTTTTTATAGTCTTTCGGGCCATCCCGACCCTTAACCGGGTCAAAAACCGCTTAAAACGGGGTAAAAACTAGTAAAATAGGCTTAAGGACCCGAAACCCATCCTTTTGGGCCGAAGCCTCTTAGAGCCGAAAGTCCCCTATAGGGATCGAACCCTGCTGACCCGAAGCCCCTGCGAACCAAGGAACCGAACCCGAACCTTCTCTCTCGGACCGAACCTCGCCTGCCAGACGAACCCTTTGCTCCATTTCGCTTCTGATCCCTTCGGTCCATTTCGCTTCCTAGTCCACCTTCGCCTTCGGTTCCAGCCTCTAAGGACCGAACCTGGTCACTTTCAGTCCCTCATGCGAGAGGCCTCGCAGAAAAGCCTTTTCTTCCCAGTTTTCGACTAGTTTTGCATTTTAGGCCCATTTTTAATTATTTTAACGTGGGATTTTCACCCAAAACTTTATTTTAACATATAAGGCCCCATATTTATTAATTAACCACGTTTTTGGCGATAAATCTTATCCAAGAAGAGTGGGTGAAGTACAAGAGGTGGAGTGTTGACTTTTCTTTAGTTTATGACACAAGCAACCACCCACACCCACTCCATGACCAGCCACACTCCTTCCATCATACCTAGGTCATGTCAATGTACTTTATCATTATTTCCAGCCATTTCCCACGTTCTTAGAGCAGGAACATCCACCCTCTCTCCTCACACTTCATTCATTCTCTCATTTTCCTCCAAGAATCACACTCCAAACTCTCTCATCTTTCTCTCTCAATTTTGAGAACTTCAAGGCATACTCCAAGGCTTATCTCCTTCATTTGGTAAGTATCATCATCTTTCTTATGATTATTACACATCCTCCTACTCAAAATCATAGATTGCTTACACAAATTCCATCACATTAGTGTTAGATTCTCGAATCTTCAAGCAATCCTCCAAGTGTTCTTGAGTTGAACACTTCTCTTCTTCAACATTCACCCATTGAAATCATATAAGGTGAGTTCATACCCCTATCTTTTCATGTTTTCTTAAGTTTTAAGGGGGGGGGGGGGGGGAATACAAGTTAAAACACTAAGAACACAACTAAACTCACTTAACGGCCTTCATCAGAAACGTTTAACTCCATTCACGGACTGTTTTGGTCAACTTAAACATTTTAGTTTTCAAAACTGTATTTGGTGCAAATAGTTCAGGTTCATACCTTTAAAATGACTACTTGCACATCCCCATACGATTTTTCTATAATTTATGGTGATTTTTACAAAACTGCCTATCATTTCAGAAACAAATTCGGACCAGTCTGTGAATATGAACATTTTAACACAAGTTAAAGACTTCTAAAAATCATAATAAAAATTATGAATAAACTAGACACATTTTGTGAACTCTCAGAATTTACGGAATCAGTTTTTGACTTCGTATGATTTTTTTCTAGGAGTTTTCTAAAACAATGTAGAAAGGTAAAAATCTAGATAACAGTTTATAACTTTCATCACACTTTGTAACTTGTTGAGCAAAGTGTTAATCTTTGAGGATTTCATATTTTACATGTGTTTCTTGTTATGGTATATTTATATAACAGAAAATACTCACTAAATTGTAAGAGTCCTCCATTATTACCATTAGTACCAAAATAGGGCATGATAACACATAGTTATTTTTTGCTATACATTAGACTTACATAGAAAAGGGTCCTTATACATCACAAACAAACATGCTAGAACTATAATAGGTATAGTTTAGGTTCACTACCACTACCACTATTTGATAAATTATAATATGCATAATTCATGAGCACTATCACTACCACTATTCGGTGAATTATGATATGTATGGTTTATGTTCACTACCACTACCACTATTTGATAAACTATAATATGCATAATTCATGAGCACTATCACTACCACTATTTGGTGAATTATGATATGTGTAGTTTATGACCACTACCACTACACTCTATCTAGCATTGTTAGCTTCCAGCCATAATTACTAAGTGTATATGCTAGAGTTATACAGAATTTAGTCATGATCGACTTAGAATTGGTGGGCCCGCCTTATCTCCTGTTCCTTGTTTGGTTGTGGACCTAGGGCAGACCCATTACATTCGACGGTTTATTTAACTCAAATTTTATATAACTTATATACACTTAGAGATTATAGAAGGAAACTATAGGAAATTCTAGGATGCACTAATTATTAATATAGAAACTTATGATTCACTCTTTAAGGAAAATATCGAATTTTCTTTGGAAATATACCTCTATTAAAACTACATTACGTCTAGAAATGTTACGCCTCAGCTATGATTGCTAAGTGTATATGCTAGAGTATTATAAGAATTTAGTCACAATCAACTTAGAATTGGTGGGCCCGCCTCATCTCCTGTTCCTTGTTTGGTTGTGGACCTAGGGCATACCCACTATATTCAACGGTCTATTTAACTTAAATCTTATATAACTTATATACGCTGGACGATTATAGAAGAAATATACGGGTCTTTCTAGGGTTCATTATCACATAACATAGGAACATTATTTTCACACTTAACTAAGAAAATATTGGATTTTCTGGAAATCAAACTCTATTGCTTTTACAAGGAAAACGGTTTCTTCCTCAAACAAAACTCTTATGAACTCACCAACTTAATTGTTGACACTTTTTTTCAAAACTACTTGTATTCTCAGGAAATCAGTGAAACAGGAAAACATCAGCGCTTTGAGGATGGGACGTTAAATCGTCAAACAGTTTATTTTGTCATCATAATGTAATTGATTTTGAAACATGTAAACATATACTTTGGTGTAACTTTTTCAATTATATTTATGATGGTTGTATTTACTTTGAGCACTATTATACTCGTTGTTGTGATACTTTACATGAAGTCCTCCACCCTCGGACGTTTCCGTCATCCTTGGTTTGGGGGTGTGACAGATTGGTATCAGAGCATTGTTTATAGTGAACTAAGTATATCGAACCACATAAGATATACAAACTATAAATGCATTGGGGCTAAGGTCTCTGATTTAACATTTTTCAAATAACTATACTTTTAGAAATAAATAATTTCTTGTTAAAAGTACATACATGCATACCGGTTTAGTGTCACGTCTAAGGAATACACAAAAGTTAAAAATAGAGAAGTTGTGCAATGTGAATATGCCCTGGGATGTGCAATCAAGTCTGGGAGGGATATAGCCTGATCAACTATATTCGTCCGAGAAATGACTAACATGTGCCGGGGGATAGTCGTGGTGGACGACAAGTCTATCAACTTACCAACGCCCATACAAGAAAATCGTTAAGAACCAAACATAATATTAAAATACTATAGGAGTATTTTGGTGATACTATAACTAACTTATGTGAAAACTAAAGACCCCTATTAGTAGGTCTATAATGCCTGAGTGCATACGCTAAGGTTATACATAATTAAAGATATTATAGACTCAAAATCTATGACTATTGCTCTATTTCCTGTTCCTTGTTTGGTTGTGGACTTAGAGTATAGTCATTTATTCGACGGTCTATTCTATCTCAGATTCTGTATAACTGGTATGCACTATGTGACTATAGACGTGACTGATAAGGATCACCCCTATAAGTAATTATAGGATTAGACGTCTATTAAGTATCTCTTTCACCCCTATTCTCGCACGGACATCACGACAAGATCTTACATACCAGGAAACCCCTACTTTCCGAACCCGGAGAGTTAGTGAGTGATGAGGATAAGAGTCGGAGGAAGAGCCAGAGGTCGACAACTCTCCTCACATAGCCTGGGCAGCACCGATCGAGGGATGGAGTCGCCATCAGCAACAACAATTCGCCATTTGGGGACGTATTATCTTAAGCAGAGTTCATTTTACTCACAAGACCTTGTAGATTAGGTCTATGAGTATGCGTTAGCGTTACTCCCCTCCATGTGTAGGCCCGACCCCACGAGTTAGTGATTACACTAGTCGAGAGATTTATTTGCGGCCCAAACTTTCCTCGCAATGATGTGGTGTGGACCTGCATCAGGCTTAAAACCTTCCCCCTAGAAAAAAAAACTAAATATGCTAAAATCATACAAATAAAAGGGAAGTGCGTATTATTTCCTTGGAAGCAATACTACAAAAATTCATAAGTTTATCATATATAGACTCTCGTTATGAACTGTTTTCAGAACACCATAAACAACCGGAACACGATACACTCAGAATTAAGATAAATAACTCCCGACGTATAAACCCTCATTCAAGACTCACTAGCATCTCACCTTTTTAAGCCTCATAGTTAAAAGGTGCCCTTTTCGTAGACCTATGGAGGTGCGATCATACCAGCACTAATGCCCCAGATCCCATCAAAACTCCTCAGCTAAGTGTGTTTGGACAAACATGAACCTAAGATGAGTGAAGCTTAACGCATGTATGAAACCTACTTCTACCCACTACCATAACTCCGTCTCATGAACGTTAACAGTAACACTAAGAATAGTACATCAATGTGCAAAAATTTATATCGTAAGAATGCACTTGAGATAATTATCCCCACTCACGAAGTCGTTTTTCACCGTGAAACAGAACTATGTCTTCACCAAGAGGCAACCAACCAACTAGCAGGGCGCCAACCCTGCAGATAGACTCTGCTACTTTTCAAGCTCCAGTCACGGCAGCCGTGACAGCCGTCATGGCGCAACTCAAGGCTAACAACGCCAGCAGAGACGGAAGCGGTACCGACAATGTAAATCATTGTAACAATCAGGAACACCGACGGGTGTCTGCCAATGAAGGCGCCTCAGGCCACAAACCTACGAACAAGAAGCAAAAGTTTTGGAACAAAAAGGAGTGTAACCTACCTGAAAAATTTGCTAGGAGACAGCAGTTCGTGGCTGCCCCTGCCATTACAACAGCAGTCACGACACGTGCCTCGGCTCTAACCACAAGGTCTATCACCCAAGCGCTGGCCAGACCATATAAGGGATCACTCCCAAAGTGTAACAAGTGTGGCTTCCATCACAATGGGGCTTGCCGGGTGTTGCACTGTAAAAACTGCAACGAGAACGGACATACTGCCCGTTTCTGCAGGAACCAAACCCAGCACCTCCCTTCAATCACCAACACCAGGGTAGGCCCAGGATGCTACCTGTGCGGTGAAATGGGACACTTCAAGAGAGAATGTCCAACTGAGAAGAACGACGGGGGAGCAGGAGGAGTGTGATGAACAAACCAGCAGGAGCAACAAGGGAACCCTATTAGGACTTTTGTAATGTTTCCAACGACAAAAACGTTTAAGTACCATATGTTTGTAATGAATTTGGTATGCTTGCTAAAACTTTCGTCTCTCAAAAAGTAGTTAAAATACTCTCTCGTTCGAATCAAACCAAAGACATTCATATATGACCTTAGGATCATCACCTGCAAGCTGTGATGACCTTATGCATACATCGGGGTTAATTATAATCAAAATACCAAAGACTTAAAGCAAATAATTCCATCCTGACTCCTGTTCCATGTCTAGTAGTGGGATTTGAGTAGAGCCACCCACTCGACGATTTCACCAATATCAAATTACATACGACTTACCTATACCGCTCGACCATAGAGTGACCTGTCAGGGATCATGATATAAGGTATCATTGCTAGCTATTAGAACACACTCACTACCAGTGCTAGACGTTGTGGTAGGAATCACCTGCAGTAATAATAACATCGAACGAAATGGAACACACTGAAAAGGAACACAATATACTCTATCACCCTAATGAGCACTTCTTACGAATACAGCTTAACACATGTTTTACCTAAAAAGATACTGTTGTCGTCATTCGATTTCAATTGATATAGTCCTCACTTTCCTGACTAAATGGCTACGAAAGGACCTTTCACCTAATCTCGAAAAACCTTCGTCTCTCATAAACACAAATCCAACACGGACCTCCGGGTCATCTCTCGCCGCGAAACCCCAAAACACTCACCAGAGGAATATTATACCCTCCGAAGCCTCACCACAAGTATATCTAGAAGACCCTTAGGGGATGTCACGCATGCAACAGATAAGTCTCAAGCACAGAAGCATGGGACGAATACGGTTAGTCTACCATTACTACGTGTATACGCGAGGATAATGTATAATTAAGATTCTACGGACATTGGATGTGTGCTTCCGCCCTATTTCTTGTTCCTCGTCTGGTTGTGGACTTGGGGCAGAGTCACCCATCCAACTGTCTCACCAACCTTAATTACATACGACCTATATGCGCAAGTTGATGACAGATGGACCAGGTATTAGTCCTACCACGAACTTCGGGACCAGGTTACCCAGGAGTGCAAGTGAACGCCCTATCATCCGAATAAGCCTAGTCGCGTAAACCGAACCCATATGTTCCCTACCGAACTAAGTAAACGAGAAACACTAAAGCAGACCCTGTGCAGTGCTCCGAGGAGAAGTTATCACTTATGACTTAGTACAAATTCGAGAAAGGCTAAGAGCATCTCGAGAGCACGGCAAAACGCAACTAAGTCTTATCATCTATATAAAAACGCAGGGTCCTCATTTAACATCAGGCGGGTTGGTCCCCGCCATAATCAATTTCTTGTACTACAAAAAGTTTCCCCCATCTTTCCTACAAATTCTTGAAGTCCCAGTCAAAACGCTAATTTCGGGACAAAATTCTTTCTAACGGGGGGATGATGTGACAACCGTCAATTTTTGGCCAAGTCAAAGTCAACTAAAGTCAACAAGTCAAACCGGTCAACTCATCTAACCCTTGTACATTAGGGTTCCATTATATTTCTTATTGAACAACTCGCAATCTTAATACAAAGTATCACTTAGAGTTTTCACGTGTTCGGAAATTCTAAACCCTAATCAGGGCAAGTGATGAAACTACTCGATCAAACATTATTCCTTAACCCTCGGGGGCATATAACAATCATAACAAGACTTAACGAGATGTACAAACCTTGCGTTACAAAGCCAAACACTCAAAAAGGTCACAAAAGTAATCTCTCCCAAATCTCTCTAAGTATGTGAAATCTCTCCCAAATCTCTCTCAAAAGTTGCTTTAACTTTTTATAGTCTTTCGGGCCATCCCGACCCTTAACCGGGTCAAAAACCGCTTAAAACAGGGTAAAAACGAGTAAAATAGGCTTAAGGACCCGAAACCCATCCTTTTGGGCCGAAGCCTCTTAGAGCCGAAAGTCCCCTATAGGGACCGAACCCTGCTGACCCGAAGCCCCTGCGAACCAAGGAACCGAACCCGAACCTTCTCTCTCGGACCGAACCTCGCCTGCCAGACGAACCCTTTGCTCCATTTCGCTTCTGATACCTTCGGTCCATTTCGCTTCCTAGTCCACCTTCGCCTTCGGTTCCAGCCTCTAAGGACCGAACCTGGTCACTTTCGGTCCCTCATGCGAAAGGCCTCGCAGAAAAGCCTTTTCTTCCCGGTTTTCGACTAGTTTTGCATTTTAGGCCCATTTTTAATTATTTTAACGCGGGATTTTCACCCAAAACTTTATTTTAACATATAAGGCCCCATATTTATTAATTAACCACGTTTTTGGCGATAAATCTTATCCAAGAAGAGTGGGTGAAGTACAAGAGGTGGAGTGTTGACTTTTATTTAGTTTATGACACAAGCAACCACCCACACCCACTCCATGACCAGCCACACTCCTTCCACCATACCTAGGTCATGTCAATGTACTTTATCATTATTTCCAGCCATTTCCCACGTTCTTAGAGCAGGAACATCCACCCTCTCTCCTCACACTTCATTCATTCTCTCATTTTCCTCCAAGAATCACACTCCAAACTCTCTCATCTTTCTCTCTCAATTTCGAGAACTTCAAGGCATACTCCAAGGCTTATCTCCTTCATTTGGTAAGTATCATCATCTTTCTTATGATTATTACACATCCTCCTACTCAAAATCATAGATTGCTTACACAAATTCCATCACATTAGTGTTAGATTCTCGAATCTTCAAGCAATCCTCCAAGTGTTCTTGAGTTGAACACTTCTCTTCTTCAACATTCACCCATTGAAATCATATAAGGTGAGTTCATACCCCTATCTTTTCATGTTTTCTTAAGTTTTAAGGGGGGGGGGGGGAATACAAGTTAAAACACTAAGAACACAACTAAACTCACTTAACGGCCTTCATCAGAAACGTTTAACTCCATTCACGGACTGTTTTGGTCAACTTAAACATTTTAGTTTTCAAAACTGTATTTGGTGCAAATAGTTCAGGTTCATACCTTTAAAATGACTACTTGCACATCCCCATACGATTTTTCTATAATTTATGGTGATTTTTACAAAACTGCCTATCATTTCAGAAACAAATTCGGACCAGTCTGTGAATATGAACATTTTAACACAAGTTAAAGACTTCTAAAAATCATAATAAAAATTATGAATAAACTATACACATTTTGTGAACTCTCAGAATTTACGGAATCAGTTTTTGACTTCGTATGATTTTTTTCTAGGAGTTTTCTAAAACAGTGTAGAAAGGTAAAAATCTAGATAACAGTTTATAACTTTCATCACACTTTGTAACTTGTTGAGCAAAGTGTTAATCTTTGAGGATTTCATATTTTACATGTGTTTCTTGTTGTGGTATATTTATATAATAGAAAATACTCACTAAATTGTAAGAGTCCTCCATTATTACCATTAGTACCAAAATAGGGCATGATAACACATAGTTATTTTTTGCTATACATTAGACTTACATAGAAAAGGGTCCTTATACATCACAAACAAACATGCTAGAACTATAATAGGTATAGTTTAGGTTCACTACCACTACCACTATTTGATAAATTATAATATGCATAATTCATGAGCACTATCACTACCACTATTCGGTGAATTATGATATGTATGGTTTATGTTCACTACCACTACCACTATTTGATAAACTATAATATGCATAATTCATGAGCACTATCACTACCACTATTTGGTGAATTATGATATGTGTAGTGTATGACCACTACCACTACACTCTATCTAGCATTGTTAGCTTCCAGCCATAATTACTAAGTGTATATGCTAGAGTTATACAGAATTTAGTCATGATCGACTTAGAATTGGTGGGCCCGCCTTATCTCCTGTTCCTTGTTTGGTTGTGGACCTAGGGCAGACCCATTAAATTCGACGGTTTATTTAACTCAAATTTTATATAACTTATATACACTTAGAGATTATAGAAGGAAACTATAGGAAATTCTAGGATGCACTAATTATTAATATAGAAACTTATGATTCACTCTTTAAGGAAAATATCGGATTTTCTTTGGAAATATACCTCTATTAAAACTACATTATGTCTAGAATTGTTAGGCCTCAGCTATGATTGCTAAGTGTATATGCTAGAGTATTATAAGAATTTAGTCACAATCAACTTAGAATTGGTAGGCCCGCCTCATCTCCTGTTCCTTGTTTGGTTGTGGACCTAGGGCAGACCCACTATATTCAACGGTCTATTTAACTTAAATCTTATATAACTTATATACGCTGGACGATTATAGAAGAAATCTACGGGTCTTTCTAGGGTTCATTATCACATAACATAGGAACATTCTTTTCACACTTAACTAAGAAAATATTGGATTTTCTGGAAATCAAACTCTATCGCTTTTACAAGGAAAACGGTTTCTTCCTCAAACAAAACTCTTATGAACTCACCAACTTAATTGTTGACACTTTTTTTCAAAACTACTTGTATTCTCAGGAAATCAGTGAAATAGGAAAACATCAGCGCTTTGAGGATGGGACGTTAAATCGTCAAACAGTTTATTTTGTCATCATAATGTAATTGATTTTGAAACATGTAAACATATACTTTGGTGTAACTTTTTCAATTATATTTATGATGGTTGTATTTACTTTGAGCACTATTATACTCGTTGTTGTGATACTTTACATGAAGTCCTCCACCCCCGGACGTTTCCGCCATCCTTGGTTTGGGGGTGTGACACCATAAATCACTCATCATCATCCGACTATGCTCGGGGTCCACTACCTGTAATATAAAAAGCTGAGTGGGTCAGGCTTGGAAGCCTGGTGAGCATATAGGGTTTTCAACCCACAATAAATAAATTTATTATACTTAAACATCAAACAATCAACCAAATTTATCCCAACCCCATTATCTTATTTATTTCTTAAGGATTTACCCTAAGATTCAACTATCACTCACTCCTAAGGATTCATCCTAAGGAATAGGCGCGAAGTCACATCGTCGCCAGGGTTTATACAACAGGCACTAAGTCCATAGCTGCTAGGGTTTATACAACATTTGCTAAGTCCATAACTCTTATTTATCGACAGTATTATTCACGGGAATCCCCCCTGCAATACATGCCAATGGGTTTTTAGAGTACATCTGATGAACATATAGTTCACACACTTACAGGTTGCGAGCCTGCTAGTGTTCCACAGATCATCTAGAATAGTCCATGGTTGTCATTCATAATCTGCTGAATGACGGGGCCACGTTTGGGTAAGTGATTCTCTCATATTTCACCACTCACCCTCAACTCATGATCTATATCACTGATCATCTCATTTATCCAACTCACCTTTCATCACACACCCACTATTTCATCTACTCATGTTTTACCCAATATTTTTTTGTAGATAAAAATACATATACAGTTTAAATTATTTAAAAACCTGTATAAATCATTCCTTCAACATCCATCTCAAATAAACAAATAATATATATTCACACAGCACGTATTTTATATAAAATACTTCATATCTATGTGTAAGGTGAAAGTAACTACACACTCACATGATTTAATGATAATCGGGCAGCACTTCGTTTCCTAAAACGATCGTTTCTAATAAAACCGGGAGTTTTATTGAGAAACAGGGCTCTGCGAGGGTCGGGCTTCGAAACCGAAAAGATAAATTTCTTGGGCTTCTCGGGCACTTCGGGGCGTATTTCGGGTGTTTGGTATAATACCGGGGCTTTGGGGGAAGTGAAAATAGCTAAAATATGAAATTTAGGGTGAAAGGTGGCAAATTTCCAAAGTTACCCGGGAAAGCTCGCAGCGTTCTATTTATAGGTGAGTCCGAAGGTCGGCTAAGAAGGGTGAGTCAGCAGCGAAGGCGCGTGGCAGCAGGAGGCGAAGGCACGCAGATGGCTCGCACGTGCGAGGGTCCAGGTGTGGCCTTCTGATTGGACCGAGGTCTATGGTCCGAGGGGTGCAATGTGGCGCGCCATGCGAAGCTCGGACACGCAAGAGAGGGCACGCGTCGGACTCCTACTGGACCGCACTTCGGATGGGAGGGAATGCGACACGTCTCGCCAGCTGGCTTCGGTGACTCACCAATTTCAGACATGTGGCGCGTTATGAGCGAAGGTGACGTGGCCGAAGTATGACAATGCGAATTTTCTCGATTTTTGTGCAAAAACTTCTAAAATCCATAACTTTCGCATACGAGCTCCGTTTTTGACGTTCTTTATATGCACGCGTAGGTAAAATTACGCTCTACAAATGTCGTTTAGACTTCGTCGGCTAATTTTGAATTTAATTTTTATATTATTATTTTTAACAGACCGGGACAGGAAATCCGTTAAAAATTCATAACTTCTTCATCCGACATCCATTTTCGTCTGTCTTTTTACCGTTGTGCTACTATTGACGATACCTTCGATTCTCGTTTAGTTCGTGTTGGCTAAAATCACTCGATCTAAAATTCGAGTTTTTAGCTGTCTACTACTAAGCTGAAACTTAGAAAAATCATAACTTCCTCATACGAAGTCAGATTTGGGCGTTCTTTTTATGCATACTCTCGGTTTAACGAACACTACGACTTTCGTTTAGATCACTAAGGCTAAAAAGTAGTTTATCAAAAACTCACTTTTTATGTCATTCGGCACCGTGCCGGTTTTGTCGCGAAACTTCGACAGGTCATAACTTCTTCGTTATAACTCGGATTTCGGTATTCTTTATATATCCGTAATCCTTGTTACGACCACTACAGCTTTCTTAATAGATATCGACTTTATCTAATATTTATTTTAGACGCTCATTTTTATTCTTAATTAATTAAATCCTAATAATTAAGCATAAAACATATAATTCACATAATATTCACATAATTCCTTTTCATTTCTTCAAAATGAGTTACAAAGGTTAACCTAGACTATTATGTCAATATTAATGCCTAGCCTAGAAACACGGGTGTTACAATTCTCTCCCCCTTAGGATGATTCCGTCCCCGGAATCACACATCAACATACAACTGCGGGTAGCGACTCATCATGTCACTCTCCGTTTCCCAGGTGAGATTTGGCCCATTCGTAGGTTTCCAACCCACAAGCACTAAATCGACCATCTTGCGTCGCAACTTCTTAGTCTTACGGTCAACGATTGCCTCGGGTTCTTCAATTAACCTCTTGTTTTCATCCAACCTTAATTCAGAAATTGGAATTATGTCGGGCACATCTCCTGTGAACTTTCTCAAATAACACACATGAAAGGTGTTATAAATACCCTCTAGTTCTTCCGGTAATTCTAGCTTGTAAGCTTGATTCCCGATCCTCTTAAGAACTTTAAACGGTCCAATAAACTTTGGACTCAATTTTCCCCTTTTACTAAATCTTATAAGTCTCTTCCACGGTGAGACTTTAAGTAAAACCGAATCTCCAACTTCGAAGGATATCGGTTGTCTTTTCTTGTCAGCATAGCTCTTTTGACGATCTTGAGCAGCTAACATCCTTTCCCTAATCACTTTCAACTTTTCAGCAGTCTGATGGACTATTTCAGGTCCCATAAACTGCTTTTCCCCAGCTTCCAGCCAACATGACGGCGTTCGACACTTTTCTCCATACAAAGCGTGATAAAGTGCCATCTTGATGCTCAAGTGGAAACTATTATTATAGGAAAATTCTACTAGAGGTAAGTGTTCATCCCAGTTACCTTGGAATTCCAGGGTACATGCTCTCAGCATATCCTCCAGTGTTTGAACCGTTCCTTCGCTCTGACCATCGGTTTGCGGATGGTAAGCTGTACTCAAACATAACTTGGTACCCAATTCCTCTTGTAGACTCCTCCAAAACCTTGAGGTAAAACGGCTGTCACGATCTGATACAATCGTTAACGGAACACCGTGAAGCCTCACAATTTCCTTCACGTAAGAATTCGCAAGTTTATCCATAGACCATTTCTCTTTGGCTGCTATGAAATGCACACTCTTAGTGAAGCGATCAACGACCACCCAAATCATGTCGTGACCGTTCCTTGTTCTGGGCAGTTTAGTCACAAAATCCATAGTGATGTCTTCCCATTTACCCATGGGTACATGTAAAGGTTCTAAACTCCCATACGATTTCTGATGTTGTGCCTTAACCCTAGCACATGTTACACACTCGGCCACATACTTAGCAACATCGAGCTTCATCATCGGCCACCAGTAATAGGGTTTTAGATCCCTATACATTTTTGTACTCCCGGGATGAATCGAGTACATGGTCTTGTGAACTTCTTCCATCAGAAAATATCTTACTCCTCCCGTTTCAGGTACCCAAATGCTATCTTTGAATACCTTCAGTCCTTGACCGTTTGTATCAAACACCAACGTTTTACCCAAACGTTCCTCCTTTCGGTCATTTTTCTCTAAAGCTTCCTCCTGAGCTTTCTTTATACTTTCCACAATTGTCGAGACAACTTCAATTCTCAACGCTCTTGGCCTCTTCTTTTCAAGATTTACCTTCCGACTGAGAGCATCAGCAACAACATTTGCTTTACCAGGGTGGTAAAGTATCTCACAGTCGTAGTCCTTGAGTAATTCTAGCCAGCGCCGTTGCCTCATGTTCAATTCCTTCTGACTAAAGAGATATTGAAGACTCTTATGATCAGTGAAAAGTTTGCATTCAGTACCATAAAGATAGTGCCTCCATATCTTTAAGGCGAATACTACCGCTGTCAACTCCAGATCATGAGTGGGGTAGTTCTTTTCATTCTCTTTCAATTGCCTCGATGCATACGCTATCACTTTATCCCTTTGGGTCAGAACACAACCTAACCCAACTCCAGAGGCATCACTATAAACTGTGAAGTCATCAACTCCTTCAGGTAACGAAAGAATCGGTGCTTCACACAACTTCTTCTTTAACTTCTCATTCCAAGTATAAATAGCTCCTTTGTGGGTCAAAGCTGTTAATGGAGTCGCGATCGAAGAAAAGCCTTGGATAAACCTTCGGTAATATACAGTTAATCCTAAAAAGCTTCAGATCTCTGTAGGAATTTCAATCGTAACCTTCGAGTTACAAAATAAATCCTTATTGAGGACTCCTTCTTCTTCTTAGAATAAGTACTTTCCTTCATTCATTGTAACAGACCGATGGGTCATGTTCTAATGATCTCTCATCGTATAATGCACTGCTTAGACTCAGGTTTCTTAGAGACAAATTCCGGAACAGACTATACCTTCCTTCATGTTCTAATGTGATACAATCACATTTCAACATGTATCATTTCTAACTACCAACTTCTTTTAGAACAAGTGCGATACTTCTATTGATCGCTTTGATCATCTTTCACTTCAATCTTCTGGCTTAAGTCAAATGCTACATCGAACTTGGTTCTTTAAACCACGTGACATACTCATCTTAGTTGGACTCGATTCGATATGACCTCTAAGGTCAGGATAACAATTATCTTCTTAGTCATTACCGAAACGATGATAACGACAGACTAGAACAAGACAGAATCAATTACTAGCTCCTTGGTAACCTTGTGACTTTCCTTGATCCAAGTACGAGTCCTGTGCTTCCGGTAGTATAGGCCTCTACTACTATTCACACCTACTCATACTCGTCCCAAGTATTGTCTCGCAGTTCTCCAAATCACCATACAAGAATTTCACATAATCATTCAATTCATCAGATGACAAAACCAGGGTTTATATTATTTCCTTGAAACGATTACACAGAGGTTCAAGTTTACCCTATACTATGCCTCTAATAGGCTAAACCACTTGTTACTATTCACATTACTACTTCATAACTTGATCTTTGGGTATCAAGTCTTTACTTCTAATTCCTAGCGTTGTTATTTTCTTCGTCAAGGATATTCTGAAATTCCCTTGGCGTTGGCGGTGCGCTTGGCCTTGTTACTTCATTTTTCTTTGGACAATCCTTAGAAATATGGCCTTCTTCCTTACATACGTAACACACCCCCTTGGGAATCGTACACTCATTGGCGTAATGCCCAATTTCTCCACACTTGAAGCATTTCACCTTCCTGTCATAATTCCCAGAGTGTTTATTTTTGCACTTCCCGCACCATTTTCCTTTACCTCCTCTTTTGCCAGACTTTGAGAACATGTTGCTCTTGTTGGACCTTGAAGACCCCTCAAATTTCCTCTTCTTGCCAACTTCAACCTTGTTGGCGGTCCTGTCATTGATCATTTCTTCAATAGACTTAGCAACCCAGATAGTTGCCTCAAGAATAGATGCCTGACGTACTGGCATGGTAAGTTCATCCTTACTTTGTTGAAGTAAACGTTTTGTCTCTTCCATCTGTTGATCCAACATCGTATGCACAATTGCCTGCACCCCAGCCATCGTGATTGGCTCAGGCTGCGGATTATCGTTTCCGAATTCACTTTGCGTACTCGCCATTTCTATCTATACACCAATCGTAGGTGAATTTAGATCTTTATTTTCGATAGACGTTAAATCTTCGTTATTACTCCGAAACGTTTATATGTTAGTTCTAATATCGTAGTCATACGTTTAGAATCCTACACACATAAGGTTTCCAGATCTGGTCGACAATAGACCATAGATCCGAACAATTAATGGCATATATGACAAACATATAGCATTTAGCACATAAAAGCATTTTAGGCATCTTTCCTAAAATAGACTAGTACTTGTGTCTAAAATATGGTAGAAACTCATCTCACAATCATCACTTAGCATTCTAAGTTTAAGTCTAGAAATCCTACAAATTCCTAGTTCGCTTAAACTAATGCTCTGATACCAACTGTGACATCCCCTAATTTCTCGGCCATAAAGGACCGATTTAATATATGCTTTTAAAATAAAATCAGAGTAATCCTTTCAAAAGATGTTGCGGAATTTGTTCCCAAAAACAAAACATGATAAAAATTTATCAAAACCTTTCTTTAAGAAATATATGTTTTCATTTTATATCAAAATCTCGGGATGTCATGTTCCGATACAGATCAAAAGCAACAAGACATTATAAGCCTTACAACAGTTATTTACAACTACTAGCCTATAATCCATAAATCACTCATCATCATCCGACTATGCTCGGGGTCCACTACATGTAATATAAAAAGCTGAGTGGTTCAGGCTTGGAAGCCTGGTGAGCATATAGGGTTTTCAACCCACAATAAATAAATTTATTATACTTAAACATCAAACAATCAACCAAATTACCCCAACCCCATTATCTTATTTATTTCTTAAGGATTTACCCTAAGATTCAACTATCACTCACTCCTAAGGATTCATCCTAAGGAATAGGCGCGAAGTCACATCGTCGCCAAGATTTATACAACAGGCACTAAGTCCATAGCTGCTAGGGTTTATACAACATGTGCTAAGTCCATAACTCTTATTTATCGACAGTATTATTCACGGGAATCCCCCCTGCAATACATGCCAATGGGTTTTTAGAGTACATCTGATGAACATATAGTTCACACACTTACAGGTTGCGAGCCTGCTAGTGTTCCACAGATCATCTAGAATAGTCCATGGTTGTCATTCATAATCTGCTGAATGACGGGGCCACGTTTGGGTAAGTGATTCTCTCATATTTCACCACTCACCCTCAACTCATGATCTATATCACTGATCATCTCATTTATCCAACTCACCTTTCATCACACACCCACTATTTCATCTACTCATGTTTTACCCAATATTTTTTTGTAGATAAAAATACATATACAGTTTAAATTATTTAAAAACCTGTATAAATCATTCCTTCAACATCCATCTCAAATAAACAAATAATATATATTCACACAACACGTATTTTATATAAAATACTTCATATCTATGTGTAAGGTGAAAGTAACTACACACTCACATGATTTAATGATAATCGGGCAGCACTTCGTTTCCTAAAACGATCGTTTCTAATAAAACCGGGAGTTTTATTGAGAAACCGGGCTCTGCGATGGTCGAGCTTCGAAACCGAAAAGATAACTTTCTCGGGCTTCTCGGGCACTTCGGGGCGTATTTCCGGTGTTTGGTATAATATCGGGGCTTTGGGGGAAGTGAAAATAGCTAAAATATGAAATTTAGGGTGAAAGGTGGCAAATTTCCAAAGTTACCCGGGAAGGCTCGCAGCCTTCTATTTATACGCGAGTCCGAAGGTCGGCTAAGAAGGGTGAGTCAGCAGCGAAGGCGCGTGGCAGCAGGAGGCGAAGGCACGCAGATGGCTCGCACGTGCGAGGGTCCAGGTGTGGCCTTCTGATTGGACCGAGGTCTATGGTCCGAGGGGTGCAACGTGGCGCGCCATGTGAAGCTCGGACACGCAAGAGAGGGCACGCGTCGGACTCCTACTGGACCGCACTTCGGATGCGAGGGAATGCGACACGTCTCGCCAGCTGGCTTCGGTGACTCACCAATTTTGGACACGTGGAGCGTTATGAGCGAAGGTGACGTGGCCGAAGTATGACTCTGCGAATTTTCTCGATTTTTGTGCAAAAACTTCTAAAATCCATAACTTTCGCATACGGGCTCCGTTTTTGACGTTCTTTATATGCACGCGTAGGTAAATTTACGCTCTACAACTTTCTTTTAGACTTCGTCAGCTAATTTTGACTTTAATTTTTATATTATTATTTTTAACAGACCGGGACAGGAAATCCGTTAAAAATTCATAACTTCTTCATCCGACGTCCATTTTCGTCTGTCTTTTTACCGTTGTGCTACTATTGACGAGACCTTCGATTCTCGTTTAGGTCGTGTCGGCTAAAAATCACTCGATCTAAAATTCGAGTTTTTAGCTGTCTACTGCTAAGCTGAAACTTAGAAAAATCATAACTTCCTCATACGAAGTCAGATTTGGGCGTTCTTTTTATGCATACTCTCGGTTTAACGAACACTACGCCTTTCGTTTAGATCAATAAGGCTAAAAAGTAGTTTATCAAAAACTCACTTTTTACGTCATTCGGCACCGTGTCGGTTTTGTCGCGAAACTTCGACATGTCATAACTTCTTCGTTATAACTCGGATTTCGGTATTCTTTATATATCCGTAATCCTTATCACGATCACTACAACTTTCTTAATAGATATCGGCTTTATCTAATATTTATTTTCGACGCTCATTTTTATTCTTAATTAATGAAATCATAATAATTAAGCATAAAACACATAATTCACATAATATTCACACAATTCTTTTTCATTTCTTCAAAATGAGTTACAAAGGTTAACATAGACTATTATGTCAATATTAATGCCTAGCCTAGAAACACGGGCGTTACAGTACAAACTATTTGATTATATTTTTTGCCCACCGTCACAATAAGCACCGACAAGGACAGAAAGAGCAGGGGAAGGTTACTGAGGCTCTATAAAAATAAGAACCTTACCTCGCCACCATTTCAGTGCCACTGATAGAAGGCTCTAAAAGAATAAGATACTACAACACGAGAAGTTTTTGTGTCCCTACTTGGTGATCGATTGAGGGAAAAATCAAGAATAAAAGGGGACAATTCACATGCCTGGCGGTATTCTTTCTTCTTTTTGCAAACTTTTAATTTTGGTCATACACTCAAACCCCATAATTAATTAAATGGGGGAAGAGTTTCATAGAGACCTGTAATTCTTTTGTTGGTCTATTTCTCTTTCAATTTTCTCTCTATTGAACCAAGTTCGACCACAGAAAAATGTGTACATCAAAATGAGGGCAACATCAATTCTTTGTTGCAACAATCACAATCCATGCCGCTACCGTCTTTATGTCATCCTTATACCTCCATCTCAAATAGCCCTTACGTCTCCTCAAGCAATCAGGAATCGCAACTGATAACACGCAAACAAAAAAGGCTAGGGCCGATCACGACTAGAGTAACCATCGTTAAACTAATCAACGGAAACGTCACAATGCATTTTGGATAACAAATCTTAGATTCTTGTAGTTCTGGATGTTGATTTCTATGTTTCCTTTGGTATTTAAATTTGTTGGTCTATCGTTTTGTATTTATACATTTTGGAGTTTAGAATCTTGCATTGATTTAATATGTGAGTTCTTCAATTTCACGTTTTTTTTTTTGGATTGTTCATCTACACAAATCTCCATTAGTTGTGCTTATTTTTTTTTAAACATGACTTATTCTAAGAATTAATCAGATGCTATCTATTTCTTTGTTAAACTATGAAAGAATAGGATTAAAAATCATATATTCTACAAGAATGTGTATGTTTCTTTTGTCTATACATTCACAAAGAATGTTTTGTTTTGTTTTATCCATACATGTCACATGATAAATTCTAAAAGAATGTATGTTTCACATCATATAATAGAAAGAAAAGTAATCTCAACTGTATTCTCGTGTAATTCCGTCTTTAAGAAGTTAATTCCATTCATTCTATTCCCAAATACCGAGAGAAAGAGAGAGAGACCAACTGATGTCGGAGAGGGAGGACCGGTTGTCTTCTCCGGTGATCTTGTCGGTGCTATTGGTCTCCGACAATACCATTTTCAGCCAAGCTGAAATCGATGATGCAACCTTCCAACGTATTTTAGGTCGGAGAGGAGAAGAGCAAGACAATATCACGTTTTCTAACTTTTGTGTGAGAGAGATTTCCGCAGCCCACTCGTTTTTCCGGCGACCCACTTGTTTTCCAGTTTAACCTGATGCTCCATTAGTTCGAATATTTATGCTATTCTCGATAAGTCTACCATTTCAAATTGTCATGGCAAGGAAAGCCCGATGTAGTGTGATAGTGTAAGGATGTGTGAGTGTATGAGGTGCTCCTTGGCTCGATTCACAACTTTTCGACAAGGTTCTAGCCTCCGGCGACCAGGAAGGTGGTGAAAGAGATCGGTAAGCGGCCATGGGAAGGGGTCTAAGTGCAGTCCAAGGAGAAATAGCGGATTTCTTGTCTGTTAGAGTCGAGATTTTCGAAGAGCAAGAGTATTGCAGGAATATGCGTTGGCGGCTTCCTTTTTTTTTTTGTTGCGCTGCCTCGGTGATCCGAGCCAGGTATTCCCTAATTTCCCTTAACTGAATTTTTGTTGGGCTTCTAAGAAAAATTAGGTCAAACATTAAACCATTAATTTCCCTTAACTGAATTTTTGTTGGGCTTCTAAGAAAAATTAGGTCAAACATTAAACCATTAATTTCCCTTAATTGAATTTTTGTTGGGCTTCTAAGAAAAATTAGGTCAAACATTAAACCATTAATTTCCCTTAACTGAATTTTTGTTGGGCTTCTAAGAAAAATTAGGTCAAACATTAAACCAAGATAGCTAATGCGCTGGTGGCATTAGTTGATTAACTGTATTGGGCTTATTTATAAGAACTAGATTGGATTTAATGTTAACTAGGAAGAATCCCGTTTTGCGGGAGTCACAGATTCACAATTTACAATAGTTTTATATATAACCAAAATTTATATGTTAATTGCTCATTTAATTATCATCGTACAATGAGTGAGATGGCAAACAGGCAATAAGTTGCGCCGCTAAGACTTTTTGTATGGTGAAACTAACTCTTTTAAAGACTACATCCGAAGATCTAGGGGATATAACATTACTATGCATGATCCGTTGTACTCTTTTAAGAAGCTCTACCGCGTCCGGCGCGAGGAAACCAAACGTATCAAATGCAAATGGTATGAACACGTGTTGATTTTCCATTCATGATTTCGCATGTTTGGCGACTTTGCCTGTAGCTGCTTTTAAAGCAGCCTGTCCCGCCGTGAAACCCCCATCCATCAAGCCCACGAGAGGGGATACCCATGTAAGGTCCACCCATGCGTGTTTCCCTCCGACCCATCCAAAAATCAAAATGTCAGCCGATCTGAGGGTTGACCTTCCTTCTGTCGGGTCAGTCAAGAAATTAACAGGTGCCTCTTTCTTAGCGGAAACCCCGGTACGCTTAAATATGTCACACAAAACATCCCTAACCATATCGTGCCTGTATTTGAACCCCGGGAGTTCTTTACAGTGAACTGCGTGCTCTACAAAAGTGTCCAAACATGCCTTGCGACACACCGGACATGTCTCGTCAGCTGGGAATATAGGAATCATGAGTCGATATTTGAGGATAGTACGATACTCCATGGGAGACATATGTTGGCCAAGCCCATCTATAGGAATAGCTAGGAGAAAATCTTGAGCATGTGGTGCACGTAAGCATTGAAAACTGCTTTCTGCCGAGCCGTCATGTCGAGGTGCACTTCCATATCTTGGACAATTTTACGAAAAAGGGCACTCGCCGGTGTATTCTGGGATTTAGGGGGGGAGTGTCTTTAGTAGTAAAACTGTTAAGATCAAAATCTGGAAGCTTGTTACGAAGAGATGCCAAGGCGTAATCATAATCAGAATCCATACCATATATGCCGCTATCCCATAAGATGTGGTCTTGCAAAACCCAAGATTGGGCCCTTGAGGCAACAAAAGCATATGAGGTAGCCTCTACTACCGAGTATAAACCCAAACCTCCAAACCTAATTGGTAAGGAAGCAATTCGCCACTGTATGTCACCAAAGAAAGGGCCCCCACAAACCATAATGTCCTCAATCGCCCCGCGCAACCCATTGTCAAAGAATATTTTCGCCTCCTCCATGTGAACGGGTTGGCACTTCCTCAGCCCAAAGAAAAGCTTAGCAATACCCATACAAGACCGAAGCAAAAGGAGTTCACTCTGGGGGTCAGACAATTGTAGAAGAAGGCGCATTAAATTCACAGCGTTTTCGGCTCTCTTTATGGCTAAGCTGCGAATGAAACTAGCATCTCTGCTAACAGCTCCCCCAAGAAGTTTCACCCCCAAAGGCGGCCTCCCGATGCCGGCCGGGAATAGCCCCTCACGTAACTTCCTACCATCACACGAGGGCCAAAAGAGCTCGGTTTTCTTAATATTCAACTGAAGGCCTAATTTTGGGCGAATCACCGTAATGATGTCCAATGCTTTGGCCACCTCCTCCGAATCTCCGATAAGTGTGCCATCATCAAGGTACCATGCATGGAGAAGAAGCTTGCAATTGTCTCTAATATTATGCAAGAGCGGATGCAACACAAGGGCAAAGAGAAGTGGTCCCAAGGGGTCTCCTTGCTGAACCCTAGTAGTTGACCAAATATGTGTGTTGCCTAGATACAACCTTGCTGCTTGACTATATAGGAATTCTAACCACAAGGATATAGAAGGACACCTCAATCTGACCTCATGAAGTAATGCAGATCTGTCAACAAGGTTAAAGGCATTAGAGAAGTCCACGGTAAGCATGGAGAGAGATCCGTCATCGTGACGCTCACTCAACAACCTATTGGCGCTATGTAATACGGCCTCAGCGCCACCCGACACCCCGACTCCAAACTGAAAATCATTGAGATACTTGGCTATTTCTTTACCAACACCTTTCATAGCCAACTTGGAAACCAAATGTCTCCATATAGTACCTACTGCAATAGGTCGTATTCCCTTGTCAGGTTTTAAGAGCGACGTGAGAGGAGCAGAGGCAACAAATTCTGCTAAACTCGAAGGGCATCTACCCCCTAGCCATAGATTAACCACAGATGTAATAGCATGTAGGTGGTCTTTGGCTATAGCTGAACCTTCTCCACAAAGGGCATCTAAAATGTGTTGAGCTCTCAACCCGTCCCTCCCACACGAGGTACCTTTAGGGAAAGATTTAATTCCCCCAAGGACATCGTCAACATCCACTACAAGGGGAGGTTCTGAAAATATGACGTTGGGCATGGAAGGCGGTGGCTTGTATGGATGCTTATCCTCCAATGCCTTCGTGGTATCACCCCCAAATGGAGCAACCCCCGAAGAACATAAAACTTTCACTGCTGCTGTAAAATGTCCATCAGCAACCTTACGAAGACATTGTCTGACATTGGTGCTGCCCGGTGTTCTTTTCTCCTAAATGTACTCTTCTTTTTTGTCTTGTTGCTCCAGTCTTGCATTGTCAACTAAGTTTCTAACTACCTTTGCGATACCGTCTTCAGTCCCCCAAGTAGCTAAAGCACTCAACATATTACGATGTTGCAAAGACTTCCTGTTGCCAGACCTACTTTCTTGCATATTCTTGGGCCTGAACACCTGAAGAGTACACCTAGGAAGAATTAACAAAGCAACCCACGCTTCAACGGATCCGGGATGAGCAACCACCTTGGAAAGGGCTGCTTTCAAAGCCTGAGAGAAAGTCATACGACAGTTATGAGGGATGCTTTTGACGGTGGTAATAGGTAGTTTAAAAACACGATCAAGCAGCTGAACATCCATCACCAACCCATCATTGAGGTAGGCTTCCGGTTCATAGGGTAGCGGCTTTGGAATGCCAACAATATGCATGCTAATGTCATCAGCCCCGTCAATAAACTTAATCAAGCCACCAGGGTGGTGACATGAACGACTCAGGGCATGAAGCTTCATGCAATCCCCACATATCCATTGACCAAACTCCTTCAAAGTTGCTGCCACAGACATAAACAATCCATGGTCAGAAGTAATAGCCTCCCGTAACACAGCTCTGCGTTCATCTGTATGGAGGTGTAAGCTCTTGAGATGAGATATCATACGGGAAATCCCTTTATATCAAGTAGTTTTTGTTTGCTTCCGCTGCATCTTCAACAAATCATCCGCACCCAAATACCATCTTTAAATTTCAATATTAAACTAAATTACATTGAATCCTTTGTGCCCAGAAACTACTACTTCACCTGATCGGCAACCCACATATCCGCAAATGAATGTTGGCTTGCAATTAAGAAAATGACAAACCCATAGTTTCAACTAACCATCCAAAATCTGTGAAGTTGCCATATATATCAAATAATATTATATGCAACATATCAAAAGAAGATAGTATGAAGTAGAACATGAAATTAAATGCATTACAGCTATACCAAAAGTTCTGCAACTTTTTTAACAAACATGATATAAAACTTCTAAAAGCTTTATGATTTATGAAATATAAATTGGGAAGAAGGTGGAACATTATTTTTAAAGGAGTGTTGATGTTATATTCTTTAACAAACATTTAGCCCCCAATAATAGAGTTCTCTACTAATATAAATACAATATTTATAAAATGGCTTAAACTATTTTATTTATGTATTTAATTCTTATCAGTGTTGCATAAGTAAATTGCATATAAAATAAAAGTAATTTTAGTTATTTTGTGATTTAGAAAAAGAACTTTAAACTTAGAAGTGACATGTTTATGGTATAATTAATAATCAAGTTTTCCAGAAAATAATTCCCATTGGCTTGAGTTTTCTAGTAAAAGATGGATCCATTACCAGTTTATTACTGCCTAATTTTTTTACCAGAAACCAATTTCACACCTTTTTGCATGATAATGGCAATAATTAACACTTGCATAAACCTTGTTTAGAAGCACAGATGCCAGTGACATTCTCAAACCTGTAAAATAAACAAAAACAACAAAAGTTGGGTTAAAACCTATAGAGTATAGAAAGTCCGGAAATACTAATAACATCAATGACCCGTGATTAAAGAAATTACATATAGACACCCTTTGACAGTAGGACGTTTGCAAAAGGTCTGTGGAAATTATTCTTGAAAATAGATAGGATAAATCAATGTCTATTTCAATGGAATAGACCATTCCATTCCAACTTCGACTCTGTCACACCAAACACTACCCTTTATCCTGTGTATGTTGTTGTTAACATCCGAAAAAAATTCACAAAATCTTACCTTATTAAAACCCAGACAGATGCCAAAACCCAAGTTGTAAGGATGTACAAATAGAAATGCCAAATGTAAAATGATCATTCCTAACTTAATATTACCTCATCTTTCAACTCTTCCCCTAATCCATTCCAAATCAGCTATAATATCGATTGAAAACAAAAAAAAAAAAAAAAAAAAAAACTTTTTCAATATATATAATGTTGGTTAAAGTTGATTTTTTAGGGAAAGAAGCAGGTCCAATTCCACCATGTCCTAGAAGATTACACGCATCAAAATAGGTTATTGTTTGAAGTTTCCCACTAAAATAGTTTTTTTTTTTTTTTTTTGTAGCTAGCTAGTTACATATAAATCACAGAAGAAGGATACAATTTTCTAAAACAAATGTGGACAACGTAAACCATATGAATTTACACTCCATTTTGACAGGTAGCAAAACACTGTCTAATACTAATTACAATTTCTTAACAAAGTAAACATTTATCCATTTAAAAAAAGTAAGCAGACACATTCCGTTATCCTCTGAAATTAATTGCAATTTGTTAACAAACGTAATGACATATTTATCGAGGAAATTACTGAATATGAAATACAAATCAGTGGAGAAATATACACCATACGTGATCACCGAAATATCCAAAAAAAAAAAATTAAACTTACATCTAATGAATAAAAGTTAGGGTTAAATAGTTTAATTTTTAAACTTACATCTAATGAATAAAAGTTAGGGTCAGAAAAAAAAGTAAGGTATATTAGTCAAAGAAATGTGTAATTTTTAAAGAAATGAGAATATTCACTTATCTATTTTTTAAAGTGATTTTCTAACAAAGTTTTAAGTAAAATATTTATCTTTTATCATTATCTTCTTACGTTTATTTAGTCATAACACAATTTTCATTTATAGAAGAAATATATAGAAATAGTCCATGTGTAGAAAAAGATCACAAAATTGGTCCTTGTGACAAAAAAAAAAAAAAAAAAAAAGATCACTGAGTTGCTCCCCATAGCAAAAAACTTTACAGAAATGGTCCATGTTGCAAAAAAAGTTTACATAATTGGTCCTTATATGGAAAAACACTATAGAATTGTTCCATGTAAGAAAAAAGATTAGAGGGTTGCATTGTTATTTCTTGTAATTAGATCATTATTAGACTAAATAATTTTGGGTGTTTCCAAATCTAAAATGTTGTAAATTTGCAGTTTTATGGATAAATCAAAGAAAATGTTTTCACCTAAATTAGAATAATCGATTAAACCTTCAATAAATAAGAGTTAGAATATATATATATATATATATATATATATATATATATATATATATATATATATATATATATATATATATATATATATATATATATATAACAGAGAGATAGAGGTATATTACATTGACAACTTGTTTCTTTGACAAAGGACCAGATCTAGCAAGCTCTCCATGGAGCTCAACTCCATGTGCGTACCCCAAAATTATGAGGATTTTGATGTTATCCATATAGCATGTTCTGGTCAAAACACAATCAGGAAAATAAACAAACCACACGTTAAAACAAAATTAGACAATTTCCAATAAGATTAACAGTAAGATCTTTAAACTCTTGAAATAAAAAAAATTACCCGACCTTTTTAAACTATGTTGCCCCTTACTTGATGTATCACCTCCCATAAAAGTTTTATCTCATCTCCTTGAACTGTTACATTCACATGCAAGATGGGATACACAGGAAGGTCTTGTGGCAAGAAGCAAGTGGATAGACCATCGTAGAGTTGCTCTTGTATATAGGGACCACAATATTGTCCTTGTTCATTGATGTACATCAATCTACTCACATATATACAGGTTGGGCATACTTCAAGTAAACTGAAAATAATTATGAAAGTATGATTTGGTTTAATCATTCATAGACGAATTTATGGATTAATTACATGGTATGGATTAAAATTATAAATACACATGACAGACGGGGTAATATTAGACTACGACATTTAAATATCATTTATTTAACGAGATAGTTAGTTATGTGTAATGTCTCTTATCTCAGAGCTAGATTATTTTGATGGTTAAAAGTGAGACAAGCCTAACCAAATAATTGAGACACCTAATTAGATTCGCATCAATTATTATAAAGATAATAACAGTAAAGTATTAATAAGTGATACTCAAAAAATAAGCTAAGTAGAGATTATTTATGAGATGTAGGTGTTCAGGGAGCTGATCAACCATCTTGGACTCCGGTGGTTTTAATATATGTTTGCTGCTTCAGGTGAGTCTCCTCACTGTTTGTCTGAGTCTAAGGCACCAATGCCGACCCATTTAGTTTATGTATTGTCGGAAGACCCGGGGGTTAGCCATAGGCATCATGTATGAAAGACCAGGAGGCGGCTCTTGACACACTGTATGCTATTATGTATGGTAGGAAGACCCGGGGGTTAGCCCTGGGCATCATGTATGAAAGACCAGGAGGCGGCTCCTAACACACTGTATGCTATTATGTATGGTAGGAAGACCCGGGGGTTAGCCCTAGGCATCATGTATGAAAGACCAGGAGGCGGCTCCTGGCACACTGTATGATATTATGTATGGTAGGAAGACCCAGGGGTTAGCCCTAGACATCATGTATGAAAGACCGGGAGGTGGCTCCTGGCACATTGTATGCTGATTAGCTAAGTAGAGTAGTATGTATGCTAGTTGTCTTTGTGATGCTTGCAAGAAAGACCACATGGCGGCCCGTGGCATAACGACAAGACTATGTGCGACACATAGCACCTTATTTGATTATGATATATGTATGGCTTACGGTTATGTATGACATGTATGGATCAGTGGATATGTATGGTATGTGGTATTTGGGGAACTCACTAAGCTTCGATCTTATGGTTTTCAGTTTTGGTTTCAGGTACCTTCAGTTTTTAGATGAAGGAGCTCGGGACGATCGCAACGCATACACCTATGTTTTCCGCAATATGTGATTTCTGGGAATGAACTCTGATAAATGTTTTATTTAAAATGCCTTTCAATGTGTGAACAAAGTTACAATAGTGTTTTAGTTATATTTAAAAATGAAATTTTTGGTCTTAAATTTTGGGATGTTACAAGTTCGTATCAGAGCCTTGGTTTGAGGGATTCAGGCATACCTTTGGGTGTGTCTGAACTCAAACTGAGGACTTGGTATGAAAATTTTCAAAAGAAAAATCATTTTTATAAAAAGAATTTCTAAGCAAAGAAAGGGGTGTGATGCGTGCAATCGACCGAGCTCAAGTAAGTGGTTCCCAAAATACCAATACATGTTATGTGATATGATATGATTATGTGATTCGCATACTAGATTAGAGCTAAAGATCTAGAAGAGATGCCTTTGTATGCTTATATGAGCTTGTAGATTTGCATGCTAGAACTGATCAGTCAGTAGTAGGATGACATGTTTAGGTTATGCCCGATTGTATGAGCCTTAGAATTGCATGCTAGTACATATTCCTGATTAGAGGATATAATGGTTTGATTGGAGTATGTTGGTTAGATTTTCCATCGTCTGAATGCTGCTTGCTTTGTGCTTTGTGGGACTCCGGAGTGATGGGGGTTAGCTACTAAGTGAATACGTTAAGTCACATGTGACAAGGATTGAATAATCTCTAAGTGATGGATTTGACCCTATTGCGTAGCTCTTGTCTGAGTCCTAACCATTGTAGGGATGAGTCCCTTACTCGAAGGATTATCCGAGCCTCGTTACATGTGATGGTATTCATGAAGTGGCTAATTGGCATTATGAGGAGTCCTTCAACAGCTGAGGGCTGGGTGAGTTCGGGAACCTAAGAAAGCCTAGGATATGCTGTAGTGGGTTAGTAGTATGGTTCAGTGAGTACTGGTGTAATGGTTTGAAGAAGTGACTTAGAGGATTCAGGAGGATTACTGAGCAAACTATGGATAGGTGTGGAAGGTAGTATTGGACCCGTACTACTGAAAACACATGATCCATACTCGAATCAGTGAGAGTCTTGGAGAATCTAAGAAGCTTATGGGAAGGAGAATTCTTGGTTATGCTCTGATCGTGGGGATAGCTGCTGTGACAACCCGAAAATCCTTGTCTTGTAACGTTCAACTATTCAACTCAGCCGAATGTCAGCCTTCGTTTTGCTATCTTTTAACGAAATTGTGGGTCTATATGAGTGCACTAGGCTTAGTATAACCTAGATATGAGTCTTAGGAAGGGTAAGAAAGTGTGTAGCATCACAAAATCGGGCCAAACACACCAAAGAAGGTGTGTGCGGCCGCACACCCGCGTGTGCGGCCAGCCAGCTACACACCCAGCCGCACACACCCTCCAGCCTCACACTCGACCCTATCTATTGAACACTTAGCCAACCTTACACCCCCTTTTCCCACTCCTTCAAAGCTGGAACTTTCTCTCTCTAGAATCTTCACCCAAGAACACTCCACAGGCCTAAAAAACGTGAAGTACTCCATCATTCAGCTTGTTATACTGGTAAGACACCTTAATCTAAGCCTAAAACTCTTTATGTCCTTCGTGTTCTTCATCACTTGAAGGTGTACGGTCGCACACCTTCATAAGGTGGCCGCACACACCTCAAAAACCCTCCAAAGTGAGAGTTTGATCCCCTATCTGCTAGTTGGACTTGGTATTGGCCTTGAAACACCTAAAAATCGACATTTTGGGCACGAATGAAGAGTGTACGGCCGCACACTCCCATGTACGACCGCACACAGGTCTGGCCGCACACCCTGGCCGTACACCTGGCCGCACACACATAAAAGTCGAGTTTGGTGGCCTTACACTCAAATCTAAAGCCCTACACTCATTTAGGGACTTCAATAGGTGTCTGTAACACTTAATTCTAAGTGTTTTCATATCCCTAAGGTGCGTCCATGTGTCTATTAGTGGTTATATGCCCTAAGTGTATTCATATATGTGTTACTACATGTTGAACTAGGATCCGTTTGTGCTCACGACTTCATTCGACACCCGGCGATCCTATATCAATCTTTCTTTCGAGTTACTCACTTCAGGTGAGTTCATACCCCCTTAATCAACCTTTGAAATGATTTTAAATGCTTTTATGGGGGGGGGGGAATACAAGTTGAACTATTGAGTTATTATATCAATCACATGTGATTAATAATTGTCAATCAAATAGATTTTTGCATGTTAAACTGTTTTATTCAGCTAAAGGTTTTCAAATTTTGTTTTCAAATCTATTTTTAAATTACTAAACTTTTATCAAAGTCTCTTAAACTTATATTCTTGTTAGATTCATGTCTATATAGATATAGTTATATAAGTAGGGTTTGAAGGACTTAGGACTGATAGCCCGCTTTACTTCCTATTCCTTGTTTGGTTGTGGACTTAGAGTATCCGGTTATTTGTCCGAGTGTCGTTGAAATCCTAGTTATATATTATGTATATCTGTTTAGATATTAAAACTCTTACTCCAGTTCAGCGCCTTTGGGTAGCAAAGGTACCTACATAACCTCTCAAGTAAACTATAGTAGGTATAGTTTAGAAACCAACCATAACTTTTATGAGGAGAAACTAGCTATATCAATATTCTAAAACATGTACTTTTAGTAAAAAGAAACGTATATAGCAATCAAAGCATGAGATACATCCTCATGACGCGGATTTCACCGTTGTCGAGTTGGTAACCAGAGTCTCCTAGAGGGAGAGCGGGCATTGTGTGTATAGATCTATACGGGACAGACCATCCCACATCCTGACTGCTAGCTACAGTCCCGGCCGACCAGGCCAAGGGGTGACAAATGTCACATTTATTTCGACGCCAGCGAGTCGTCGTGTTTACATCCGTCAATCAGTATGGTTACAAGTATCTTCACATTTACCTTATAATTCATTGCCTTAAGGTAATTAGTACCACGGTAGTTTCTACATATAAAACTACGGTACTATAATGTTTTCCCTAATACATTAACTTTTAACGTGTTTGATATAAAACGATAATGTAAAACTATATTTTGATAATGATAGTAACATTTGGGAAAAATGCTCTTTAAAATCAAAACAGTCGAGTCTTGGTAGAAGACTGCTTTTAGTAAGGAAACTCATTCTTTTAAACATGAAACAGTCGAGTCTTGGTAGAAGACTGCTTTTAGAAGAGAAACTCATTCTTTTAAACATGAAACAGTCGAGTCTTGGTAGAAGACTACTTTATTTAGAAAATATAGGATTTTATGGAAGGAATTCGAATACCTATTAAACTTTTATCACCATCATCTAATGAGATTATTTTGAGGAAAAACATGTATTTATATCAATGTCATTAAAATACTTATGAACTCACCAACATTAAAATGATGATCCTCTCTTTCAAAATAACTTGTATTCTCAGGTCGTCAGTAGACAGGTACACTCCGGGAGCTTTTGCGAAGTCAGCCTTGTACCGAGCTGCATCTTATGTTATTCTCTATATCTACTTTTGATGTTGTTGCTAAATGTAACCTATGTAAAAACTTATACTATTAATGCAATGGTTGTTGTACTTTGATTACTATACTGCATGTGTTGTGAAACTTGACATGACATCCACGCCCCCGAATGTTTCCGCCATATCGGTTTGGGGGTGTGACAGATTGGTATCAGAGCATTGTTTATAGTGAACTCAGTATATCAAATCATAAAAGATATACAACCTATAAATACAATGGGATAAAAACACTCTGACCAAGAGTTATACTTTAAAATATAACCCTATTTTACAAAAGTATAAGTACATCCAGAATATATATACCAGAACAAGTATCACAAGAAAAACAAGAATAAAAGTCTTTGGATGTTGAGCATTACCGTCAAACCTGGGCAGTTATGTAATCGTAAGTTGGAATAAATGTAGCCTGATCAACTATATTTATTCGAGATGCGACCAACGTGTGTTTGGGAGTGATGGTGGTGTTGCAATGAATCTGAAACTTACCATATAGGAATGTTAGAGCCGAACATAAAGTTTAAAATACTATAGGAGTATTTTATGATACTATAGACTAACAATAAACCAGAAAACACGTCCAGAAATTCTAGAATCAAACATGTAATTTAAATACTATAGGAGTATTTTAGGAACCATAAATAACCTTGCGTGAAAACTAAAAAGACCCTTATTGATCGGTCTATGATTACAGAGTGTATGCTCCCAAGGGTATATATATTGAGGATCTCATAGGCTAAGAATGTGTGATTTCGCTCTACTTCCTTTTCCTTGTTTGGATGTGGATATAGAGTAGTATCACATATACGAAGGCCTATTAAATCTAAGTTATATATGATTTGTGTACACTATGAAATTATAGAAGGACTCGATATGGATCACACATTAAAATGTTTTAATAATCTCTTAAGATTCTTTAGACATTCCCATTCTCGCATAAACCCCTTTAGAAAACCTTATCCACTTCAGTAATCGGCAGAGGAGTCGATAAAGACCCATAAGAGGTTCATTGAGAAGATTTCCAAGTAGGAAATAAATGAACAGTGATGAGACTATTGAAATCACCATGTGCCTATACCTTTTAGGGACATTGGTGGGAAATTCGCCTGAACTTCCGAGATTCCAGTCATCCATTATGAAGTGATGACGATCAGAGTCAGAATCAGAAGTAAGACGGAGTGGAAATTCAATATGTCTATAGGAGAAAAGAACCCTATATAAGTACCCGAAGAAAACCAACGTTTATTCCAGTCAAGAGTAAACGGAGAACAGAAGGAGCCAATGTATGAAACCCGAGAAGTGTTCTACCCCTATAAAGTCACATTAATAACCCATAAATTAATACAACTTAGTGAGTTAGTGGTTACACTACTCACACTATGTGTTAGGCAAATCGTCTTTCCTGTCGCGACTAAGATAAATAGATTGGATCACAAAATCTCAATTGAGAGTGTTTAGCCCTAAACTTTCATGAGTCTTTTTTTCTTGTGTAATCTTCGTTCCGAAGTTCTTTCAAATCTTTTCAAATCCGGAGAGTAAACCTCTCCAATATAAAGATAACTTAGTTGGAACGACACCCGATTTATGGCTTTTCGATACACTTACTTCTACCCTGTTACTAGGACTGCATCATATGGATGTAGGTCGACACTTAGAGAACCATAGCTCAAAGCGCGGGAAAAATTTATGCCTATTATAGTAAAGAAAGATACGTCTAGGGGTAACCATCGTCTCTCATCAGCTTGTGTTCCCCATCGTGTAGGAAAAACCATGCCTCCGAAGAAACGTAACCAACCCGCTAGCAAGACACCGACTCTTCAGATCGATGGAGCTACGTTCCAAGCTGCAGTTTCAGCAGCCGTAGCAGCTGTCATGGCTCACCTGAATGCTAACAACTCAAATGTTAGCATGAGCACTATCGGGAATCCCGATCATAGCAATGGACAGCAACAACCAGCACCGGTGCGTAAAGCCACCCAAGAACTCCAACCTAATCCCCTGAAAAGAAAGTTTGAGAACGAGAAGGGGAGTACCTCGACTCAAGGACCTTCCGATGGGCAGCAAGCTGAGGTAGTCAATACCCCTGTCAACCCGCCCGTCTCGACACCAAGAAGACCATACCTAGGAAACTTCCCCCACTGCAGTAAGTGTAACTACCATCATTATGGAGTCTGTCGAGAACCCTTTTGCGTTAGGTGCAACATGAAGGGGCATACTGCTCGCAACTGCAGAACTCCGGTTGAGTTCATTACATCAACCACCAATGTTGGGACCAGTCCAATATGCCACCTATGTGGTGAAATTGGGCATTTCAAGAGGGACTGCCCAACTGAAAGAAATAACAAAGAAGCAGGAGGAGTTTAACCCTAATACCTAGAGGAACATCAAGGAACCCGGTAGAATTTTGGTACGCTTCTCAACCTTAAGTAGTTAATCGAAAACTTTAAATAATTAATTCTAATTGTAATTACTCCCTCGTTAAGGCAAAAATCGCAGCACTGTTGTAAAACTTAAAAACCCATCATGTAAAGCTATGATGGCTTAGTATATACGTTAAGGCCATTTATAATTAGGATTGATAGACCTCGAGTGAGTGATGCAGCCTTATCTCCTGTTCCTTGTTTGGTTGTGGATTTAGGGCGGAGTCGCTCAGTCAACAGTCCTTTTAATCTTAATTATACATGACTAGTGTATACTAGGCGATTATAGAGAGGCCTTGTGAGAAATCCGTTCATGAAAAGTACATTATTCCAAAACATCAGGACCCCCAGCGTTCAGCATCAATCATGTCGGTCCAAGTATCCACGATAGTAATACCATGGACGAAACCCGAGACGCTAAGAACTTGTGTGCCCTGTTCAACACATGGTCCTAACAAGCTTCATTCCATATCGTGTCGATGTCTATTAATTTTGACACCACCGTCAGTCATGGTTCGACTTGGTTCGACCATGCGAGAATTCCTAGTGCTGTGTAAAAAAAAAGAACTTTCACCTTATCATAGGTGTCAAATAAAGGTTCTTTCGAACCTAATAAGAAAACCTAATGCGAACCATCTGTCGTCTCTCTCATCCAACCTTCAGAAGTACCCAGGAGAGGGGTACCACGCGCTGTTAACCAACCCCATTAGACATTAAAACCAGAAGCGAAAGGCACTGCAGATATTCCAGAACACAATAACTACCCTAGACCTACCCAATATATCCTCCGAAAAGACCACTTGCATCGCACGCTCAAGTTCGTGAATCAAGAGTAAGAACTCATGGGATTAACTTACTACTGCTGAGTATATACATTAGAGTGGTATATAATCTAGATCGATAAGATTTAAGATGTGTGTTTCCGCCCTACTCCATGTTCCTTGTTTGGTTGTGGGTTTGGGGTGGGGCCACACGTCTGAACATCCTGTCAATCTCAATTATATACAACTTGTATACACGAAGTAATAATAGTTGAGCCGAGTATGAGGTCTATCATGAACTTTGAAATAAAATCCTTCATCGTATATCCGTAGGTAAGGGAGCTGGATTCAAGAAAACAACTGTGGGTTGAGTTACTAAAATGACTACAAATTCGAAATTTGTTGTCATCCCGGTTAAGCCAACATAGTAACTGACACCCTCAGTCGAGAAGAGTAACTCAAGTCGTAAGAGTCAAAGCATTGACTACGACCATCCATCCACGTCTGATCCCATAAATTAAGGCGTCTCAGCAGTGAGCCAAGAAAACCTGGAAAACTGTGACAGATTAAACTCTGAGAGGAATGGATGAGGAATTAGAAATTCTGGGTGACAGAGTCATATGCCATCTAGATTTAATCTAGATAGAGAAACTCGGTAACATCGGAAGAGTAGTTGCAAAGGAAGCTCGCACTACTCAAGCACTCCGTTCATCCAGATCCAGACGAGAGGCGACTAGACCCGAAATAGTTATACTAGTGTCTCGTCTCGCGAGGAAAGTTACCGTCGCCACGTAGATGATGGTCTACACACACCAAAGTTAATACTAAGATGCTAAGGACCACATTATTACCTCCACGAATACTTGAGAAAAGTAGACAGCAAGTTGCGTAAAGCTTTATAACCCAGGTCATAAAGAGATTGTGGACTTGACACCAGTCTAGGTGTTAGTCTACGGGTTATACAAGATCACGCGTTTCCTACAAACTTGAGGAAGCAGACACAATGGAAAAACTAATGGAGCATGTCATAGAGATTTGTTAGACTACTAGGTGTTCCAAGGAATATTATCTCTAAAGAGATAGTAGAACCACCTCCCGAAATAGTCAATCACTTCAGACAATCTCTAAGGGCGAAGCTAGCCCTGATCAGAGACTACTATCCATGAAACAGCGAACCGAATGAGAGAACGATTCCTTCCGATTAGGGATCATGCTGTGAAAGCATCTATTAGACGATGATGAAATTGGAGTTATCTAAGAATCATCTGGTAAAACCCTCTATCATCCTAACGTTTGAGATATTCCGTTAGAAGCACCTCATGAGTCGAAAGTGCAGGTCCTTTCTGCACTGGGCTGAGGTAGATGCCACGCAACCAATAGATGCCAGCATATAGTCAGCACCTTCAATGATCCAGAAAACCTCTGAAAGCCAACCAGTAGGAAATACGAATCCGAATACGACCTGAGACTCCTAAGAACCAATCAGAAGGACTACACCTCCTGTAAGAGAAAACTTTTGGAACTTCAGAATGGTGATCACGCCAAGTGATGATCTCACCATGGAAGTACATCATGTTTTGGGTACGGAACGCTCTATTTTCCGAAGAACTTAGGACCATCAGAGACTCTTGATAAGAATTGGTCCCGCATCCGTCAGACCCCAACTACTTTAGGGATTCCATAAATTCCACCCTAAACTATCCACGTCTCAGCGAATGAACCAGTAGTACCCGACAAAAATCTCACCATTTTCTCGATTAGATCCATGGAAACCAGAGCCACGTCGTTAAGGAAAACAGGAGAAATCTAGCTCGATAAAGGAAACTGATGAAACCTTATCCCGTGTAGCCTAGAGATCGGAGGAGAAGCCATACCTCGTAGTAAATGTTCGTTAGAGCCCAATATAGATCTGATTCCCCAAGGGAATGGGCGGATCAGATAGTGCATGAAGTATCTGTATCTTTCACACCTATCCCTGAGTATTCGTTAAGATTCTGATTTCGGGACGAAATTCCCTCTAACGGGGGGATAATGTGACAACCCAAAAATCCTTGTCTTGTAAAGTTCAACTATTCAACTCAGCCGAGTGTCAGCCTTCGTTTTGCTATCTTTTAACGAAATTGTGGGTCTATATGAGTGTCAGCCTTACACTCAAATCTAAAGCCCTACACTCATTTAGGGACTTCAATAGGTGTCTGTAACACTTAATTCTAAGTGTTTTCATATCCCTAAGGTACGTCCATGTGTCTATTAGTGGTTATATGCCCTAAGTGTATTCATATATGTGTTACTACATGTTGAACTAGGATCCGTTTGTGCTCACGACTTCATTCGACACCCGACGATCCTATATCAATCTTTCTTTCGAGTTACTCACTTCAGGTGAGTTCATACCCCCTTAATCAACCTTTGAAATGATTTTAAATGCTTTTATAGGGGGGGGGGAATACAAGTTGAACTATTGAGTTATTATATCAATCACATGTGATTAATAACTGCCAATCAAATAGATTTTTGCATGTTAAACTGTTTTATTCAGCTAAAGGTTTTCAAATCTTGTTTTCAAATCTATTTTTAAATTACTAAACTTTTATCAAAGTCTCTTAAACTTATATTCTTGTTAGATTCATGTCTATGTAGATATAGTTATATAAGTAGGGTTTGAAGGACTTAGGACTGATAGCCCACTTTACTTCCTGTTCCTTGTTTGGTTGTGGACTTAGAGTATCCGGTTATTTGTCCGAGTGTCGTTGAAATCCTAGTTATATATTATGTATATGTGTTTAGGTATTAAAACTCTTACTCCAGTTCAGCGCCTTTGGGTAGCAAAGGTACATAGATAACCTCTCAAGTAAACTATAGTAGGTATAGTTTAGAAACCAACCATAACTTTTATGAGGAGAAACTAGCTATATCAATATTCTAAAACATGTACTTTTAGTAAAAAGAAACGTATATAGCAATCAAAGCATGAGATACATCCTCATGACGCGGATTTCACCGTTGTCGAGTTGGTAACCAGAGGCTCCTGGAGGGAGAGCGGGCATTGTGTGTATAGATCTATACGGGACAGACCATCCCACATCCTGACTGCTAGCTACAGTCCCGACCGACCAAGCCAAGGGGTGACAAATGTCACATTTATTTCGACGCCAACGAGTCCTCGTGTTTACATCCGTCAATCAGTATGGTTACGAGTATCTTCACATTTACCTTATAATTCATGGCCTTAAGGTAATTAGTACCACGGTAGTTTCTACATATAAAACTACGGTGCTATAATATTTTCCCTAATACATTAACTTTTAACGTTTTTGATATAAAACGATAATGTAAAACTATATTTTGATAATGATAGTAACATTTGGGAAAAATGCTCTTTAAAATCAAAACAGTCGAGTCTTGGTAGAAGACTGCTTTTAGTAAGGAAACTCATTATTTTAAACATGAAACAGTCGAGTCTTGGTAGAAGACTGCTTTTAGAAGAGAAACTCATTCTTTTAAACATGAAACAGTCGAGTCTTGGTAGAAGACTACTTTATTTCGAAAATATAGGATTTTCTGGAAGGAATTCGAATACCTATTAAACTTTTATCACCATCATCTAATGAGATTATTTTGAGGAAAAACATGTATTTATATCAATGTCATTAAAATACTTATGAACTCACCAGCATTAAAATGTTGATCCTTTCTTTCAAAATAACTTGTATTCTCAGGTCGTCAGTAGACAGGTACACTCCGGGAGCTTTTGCGAAGTCAGCCTTGTACCGAGCTGCATCTTATGTTATTCTCTATATCTACTTTTGATGTTGTTGCTAAATGTAACCTATGTAAAAACTTATACTATTAATGCAATGGTTGTTGTACTTTGATTACTATACTGCATGTGTTGTGATACTTGACATGACGTCCACGCCCCCGAATGTTTCCGCCATTTCGGTTTGCCTGTGTGACAACTGCTTTGTCAGATGAGGATGAACACACATGGGGAAGGACCAGGGTTTGGTCCCGACTCTGATGGTGAGCCAGTTACTGGAAGGACTGCCAAGGATTTAAGTTCGCGTTGGATTAAGGAGATGGAAAGTGTTTTCCGCACTAGTCCCTACCCCTTAGGAGCTAAGGTTCGGTTCGCCTTGGATCTCTTGTATCGGGCGGCAAGGATTGATTGTGCGATCTATTGTGCTTTCGGGATTGGAGACTATGTTTTGGGAGTAGGTGGTAGTCCGGTTTAGGGCAGAGGTTGCTTCAGCTACTGCCATTCAGCCATGGGCGATTGACCCGGTAAGTGTATCAGGGTGCGAGACCCTGAATGATATGATTTTTAGAGCCCGAGAGTAAGAGACTGAATTGGGGCACTCAAGAATGGGGTCCAGATTCTGGCTCCAGCTCAGAAGCAGGACCTGGGCCAATCGATGCACAATCGTGGGAGTTCATCTCATCGGAGATTACTCGCAGAGTTTTGGAATGGACCTCGGTGGTCTTTCGTTCATCCAAGGAAGAGATTTTGGGAGCTCTCAATAGTCGTCTCGGGGCCTTTCGGGCCGGAATTGTCGCGGGGCGGTTAGGGGCTCATCTGGAGCCCAAAGCATGTGGATCCCTAGAATCCTTCAGGAAGAAGGATCCTACTGTTAATTCCTGTCATTAGGATCGGAAGAGAGTGTTACGCCATGTCCTCAGGATGGTCGAGGTAACTCAGGAGGAGGTGGTCAGGATTCCTTCAGGTGTTTGCGGGTATGTTATCTTCTGCCACATCAGGTGGATATCAGGAATTTGTATCGCTTTGGAATTTTGATTGAGTTTGAACAAGTTAGATCTTGGGTCGGTTCTCTGCTATTTTCTGAGTTATCAAGGATTGTCATATGCCATTCTGCATGCCGAGGAGTCTTTGATGAATCTTCAGATGGACGTATCTTGCGGAGTGGGACCCGCGTGTATCGTTATTGTTCTGGGTCTTTGTCGGAATCTATTCAGGAGTATTGCTTGGAGGATCCTTGGTCAGGAATTAGTGGGATAGTTCTCCAGTGAAGTCAAGGTTTAGTGGTTCTGTCATATGTTCGGGTATGATCGACATCTGCCTATGGAAGAACTTTGGAGTTCAAGGAACTACTGTTGCTAGGAAGGAATGGTAGCACGAAGATGGTGGTGTCAGTTGCGTGAGTTGTTTGATCATTGGATGTCGTACCATCGCGTGGACTGAAGTCGGTTAGAGTTTAATGATTCCTTGAGGATAGAAATTAGAGTAGAGATTCGTCAATACATGGCAATAGTTATGGTTCTTAGTCGTCGACATAAGAACTCAAGGAATTGGTATGGTATCATGGGAGGTGGTTTGGATTATCCTGGTTAAGGTCTTAAGTGTATTCTTTCGGATTCTAGGAGTTGGGTAATCGTTGAGATTGGCTAGTAATGGATCGTTAGCATTAGTAAGCACTAGTTGTCAGGAGATCGATCATTGGAAGGTAGGAAGGATCAGAAATCCTTCCATTTCTCCTATGATGTAGAGACTTAGTCGGATCGAAGTGGGGGAGAACCATTCAGGTACCCAGGACAGAAGCAAGCGTGAAATTTGGATGAGCTCGTATCCCTATCAGGAAAGGAAAAGGCGGCCCAAGTGGCTGCCTGTATGGGGATAATGTGAATTGGAAGTTAGGGAAACTTCCTGACTTTGGGACCACATCTGATTGATGTGTAACAGGCTATGGGGAACCAGGTTGAGGATCTGAGTCAGGACATGAGTTGAGTGTGGGATGTTAGACCGCATGGGTGCTCGACTTGGGGTGTGTTCGGATTGGTAATCAGCGGTAAGACCATGGTCAGCGGTTGAGTTAGCATTAGAAGTGATGTAAGATTGCGGGATAGCCGTAGCATTCACCAGCAGCCAGATAGCATGGAAGGTGTTGTAAGACTGCGGGATAGCCGTAGCATTCACCAGCGGCCATATAGCGTGGGGAATGTGGTAAGACTGCGGGGTGGCCCGTAGCATTAGTCAGCAGACACTGTAGAAGTGTTGTAAGATTGCGGGGTGGCCGTAGCATTCACTAGGTTGGCAGGTAGTAATAGAGGTGTTGTGAGACTGTGGGAAGGCCATAACATTGGTAGAATCAAGTAAGGATGTGGGTCGTATGGGGTCGGTCATGATGTAAGACTACAACTGGACATGTAGCATTTGTTTAGAGCAAAGTAAGTTAAACTGCATCAGTATGATGGTTAGTTATGATATCCCTGGTTGGAACAGGAGTGCTGATGAAGCCTTATATACAAGTAGGTTAGAGTAGCTTGGCCAGGAAGACTCTTGAATAGTCTCGTGGTACAACATTTGAAAGGATGTCGGTTTCAACGACCGGACGGGAATCTAGCGTTTCAAATAATTGGTAGGTCAGCTCGGAGCTTAAAAGATCTTGGATAGATCGAAAATGAGATTTTTGGTCAGCAGGATAATTTAGGGTCGAAAGGATTTTGTTCGAATTAGATTGCGAAGTGGAGCCATATTGGTTGTGAGTTAGAATGGTTCTGTATGTCAGGAAGTGAGATAAGGTACTGGATTCCTAGTTTTGACCTGAGTAGTGATGGTTGTCCTTTATCGGTTAATGTCAGCGGGTGCAAGGATTCGTCCGTCGTCAGTATGTGAGTTCAGCTTAGGATGGGTTCGATTATGGGAAAGCCATCATATGTTAGCATCGACGTTTATCAGGGATCTAGTAAGTGGTCGGGGTGTATATGTTTTCGAGTATCTATAAATTTGTTCAGGCCGGATAGGTTTGTTCGGTTTGGGGTGTGAAGTTTAGTCTTTATGGGAACAATTTTGATTGGTTATGTCTGTTTGGGAGTCAGACATCGTTCAAGGTTTTCAATTTCAGGTATAGCGATTGGATACTCGTTGGCTTAAAGGAAAAGTTAAGGTTCATTCTTCGTTAAGGCTTGTGATATCTGCTAATTTGGGTTCGGCATCAGTGAGGGTGGCCAGTCAACAAAGCGGGGTGACTTCCCCAGTACTTTTTAGGATTTAGGGAGTTCATTCAGGATCATTTAGTTCGGTGAAGGAGATAGTAAGGAATAATTTAGAGGACGAAATATTGTTGAAGTGAGGGAGAGTTGTAACACCCGTCTTCTGTCTAGCTATTTTGAAATATGGTTATTAAATAATTCGAATAAAGATTTCATGGTGAGATAAGTGGAGTTAATAAAAAACATTTATAGACCAAAGTAGATGAATTAGATTAATTAATTGTATAAATAAGTAAGGTTTAATAATAATAATAATTATTATAATAATCATAATAATATGGTATATATAGTTCAGGGGTTGTTTTGTAAATTCCCGAAGTCATTTTGTTAATGAAATCGAGTCTAGGGTTGAATCCGTCAATATGCTAATATTTAGGGACAAAAGCTATCGAATTCTAAAAAAAAACACTGGTCTCCTTCTCTATAAAGGACGCATCTCCTGATGCTCATTCCTTACCATTTTTAAACCTGGAATTATGTTTTCTCTCGAAAGAAAAGTAATCTCAACTGTATTCTTGTGTAATTTCATCTTTAAGAAGTTAATTACATTCATTCTATTCCCAAATACTGAGAGAAAGAGAGAGAGACCAACTGATGTTGGAGAGGGAGGACCGGTTGTCTTTTCCGGTGATCTTGTCAGTGTTATTGGTCTCTGACAATACCATTTTCAGCTAAGCTTAAATTGATGATGCAACCTTCCAGCGTATTTTAGATCGGAGAAGAGAAGAGCAAGACAATATCACGTTTTCTAACTTTTGTGTGAGAGAGATTTCCGCAGCCCACTCGTTTTTCCGTCGACCCACTTGTTTTTCAGTTTAACCTGATGCTCCATTAGTTCGCATATTTATGTTATTTTCGATAAGTCTACCATTTCAAATTGTCATGGCAAGGAAAACCTGATGTAGTGTGATAGTGTAAGGATGTGTGAGTGACGAGGTGCTCCTTGGCTCGTGTTGGGTCTTATTGTGTTGCGTCATGGGCTTGTTTTGTATATCCGGATTGGGCTTGTCCATCCGTGATTATCTAGTAGGGTTAGACTATAAATAATGCATGCATGTATGCATTAGATACGTTCTTGATTATCATTGATTATTGTTTTGTAACCCTAAGCACTTCTACAGTCGAAGTTCTTAATCGAGCTCTTCTGAGGTGTTAAAGTTTTAATCATACGACATCTTTAAAGCCATTCTTGTGTTAATAATTACATCCTTAATTGTTTGCCTGCATAGAATCTATCGATCCTAATAGAACTTTGTTCTAACAATTGGTATCAGAGCAGGAGACTGTGTGATAAATACACATTCCTTACTATCGACGGTATCTCTGGTGTTTGATAAAACCCTAATCTCAAGTTTACAGGTCTGATTCTAGCGGCTCACCATGTCTCACGAAGATTCTTAAACAAATCCCATCAACATCTCTAACAGCATTGGATCCACAACCAGGATTCCTATTCTTTACACTCAAGACTATGAAGTATGGGCGCACCACTTTGAAGATTATGTGGTCGGATATGAAGATAATGGTTATCTCATCTGGGAAGCCATCACGCTTGGGCCGTTCTTCATTCTGGAACGAACACAACTGTTAAGACCCAAAAAGAACATAACAAGCTGGTGGCAGACGTAGACAAGATGTCACAGGATGAGAAGGACAAGTTGCTGTGTAATGTGAAGGTGATGAGAATGATCAGATTCGCCTTGCAATCTGACACTTTTCGGTTAGTTGGTTCATGCATGACGGCCAAAGAAATCTGGGATAGGTTGAAAGAACTTTACTCAACCGATGAAGATCTAGAACACTCTATTCAAACCTTGCTGCTCTCAGAATTTGGAGTTTTCGAACAGAAACCTGAAGAAAAACTGATACAAACTTTCGATCGGTTCAATCATCTCCTAAGTAAGATGATCAAGCATGGAATAGAAAGAATGCTGATCGAGCAGAAGGTTACCTTCATGAAAGGTCTGAGACCAGAATGGATGGCTGTGGTTTCTACAGTGAAAGCACATGAACAATTCAAATCTTACTCACTAGCGAAAATCGTGAGAATACTTAAGTCCCATGAGAATGTGGTAACCAAGGAGGCGAAGGTAGTTTCAGGTGTGGGATCTTTGGCCCTTGTCTCAAAAGGAAAAAATATTGTAGAAGAAGAAGAGGAGTCAGATATGTCTGAATATGACCTTACAAGCGAAGAATACGCTATGATGGTCACAAATCCAAAGAAGTTTGCCAAAAGGAAATTTCCTGTCAATAAGAACCGAAACTGGCAGGGAAGTTACAGTTCTGAGAAGGTGAAAGATGAACCGAAAATTACTTCTCAAAAGGATGATGACAAGAAGGAGAGCAAGCTTGCAGGAGACTCTGGGTTCGACTGCAATTACTGTCACGGCAAGAACCACTTTGCCAAAGATTGCATGCTGAGGAAGATGGCTGAGAAAAGAGATGGTGAAGACGATCAGGCGTACTACATGCGAAAGTTGGAAGAGATCAAGAAAAAGAAGGCATCTAACAGTTCTATGAATGCCTTGATTGTACAGGAAAATGCAGATGAAGATGAGTTCGGTGGCGTTGAAGTTTGGTCAACCGATTCTGAGGATGAAGAGGTGAGAAAGCCCACTCATGGAAAAGCTTATGTGGCAAAGGATGCTGGTTCGCTGGAAGATGTTTGATGGTCACAGCTGGTGGATCAACCGAAAGTGCAAATAAGGAGCCGAACCTAACTGAGGACAAATGCTTTGCAGCCAAGCCCGTGAGCGAGAAGATCAACGACTATGATCTGCTGATCAAAAAGGTACAATCCATCCTTGAATCACTTAAAGTTCCAGTAACAGATTATGAAGAAGAATTAAATGAATTAAAATTTAAATTTTCTAACTTAAGTGGTAGTCTCATGCAAACTAGCTTAGCGAATTCTAACCTAACTGACCAACTCAGCCGGGTGTCTTCAAAAAGTGAGGAGAGAAGGATATGGATTGAGCTGAAGGAGGCGGAGTTAAATAGGGCTAGGGATGAAAATATTTATTTGCAACGAGACAATTTAAAATTTTTGAAACAAAGGAATGTTTTTTGTTTAATTGCTAAGCGCTTATATACTAATATTGCTCAATTACATTTAAGTTGTGAAATAGGGAAAAAGATTCATAAGATGATCTTACCCTTCCTTGAATTTAAGGAGGATGAGGTCATTGTTGAGTGTAAATCAATAGTGTCCTCAGAAGAGACATCCATCGCTTACAAAATTGGACTGGATAAGATAGAGACCTTCATTGACTCTAAGGAACATAAATGTATGCTCAAAAATCTTTTAGATGAAAATGATAGGTTAAAAATTAAGTCCGAAACCATTCAATCATTTGACTCGTCTAACGCCAAATTAATTTCAGAAAATAAAATGAACATAGAAAATACGTCTGAATTTGATGAGGAAAGTGAGATGAGCGAAATCTCAGTTGAAGACGTGGTTGATTGCTCTGAGTTTATGAAGAGCGAAACCGAAAATGAGAAACCCCTCATTTCTGAAAATTCGGTTGAATACGCTCGCCTGTCAAAGGACAAGCCACAGAAACTCAAGGAGAAAGCAATGGTTTATCATAAGGTTCAAACTGTGCCGAATCAAGTCTATGCTGTTACAGGAGTCACTGCAAGACAAACAACATAATTGAAAATCCTGGTTGACAAAGACAATGTTGAAGGATGCGACGATTATTTCTGGTCAGCCCCTATTGATAACGTAGATGAAACCATCGGCCTATCTGAGCAAACTTCATGGAGGGTAAAAGGAAGATACGTTGTTGAACCTATCAACAAACCCTCGAGTTTCGACAAACCAAGCACAAGTGGAACAAAAGAAATCCCTGAAGAACTAATGAGAGAACCAGTTGTTCCAACTAAGACAACCGAAACTCAAAAGGAAAAGCCAAAATCAAGTTTCAACATTCACAAATCTCAGAAGGAGTTAGCTGAATAGAAACGCCAAAGAAATCAAAGATACAATAAAAATCTGAATGAGCGAAAACGTTATTGGCAATCTCAAAATCCCAACTACGTACCTCCTAAGAAAGAATCAATTGACAAAGGAAAGGAAAAGCTAAAAGGAAAAGAAAATTTCAGTCCAAATTCCTACTATTCCAAAGCTCAGAACCGAACGTCTACTTTCGGTTCCAAAACTAGCGCGCAGAACCGAACGTCTAGTTTCGGTCCAAACGTCAAGGCTAACAACCAATCGTCTACTTTCGGTCCCAACACCAGCGCTCAGAACCGAAAGTCAAGTTTTGGTCAAAAGTCTAGTTTCGGTCCTTCCAACTCCCAAAGAAAATCCAATTCAGTGAAGGACATCAAAGGAAAGGGAAAGCTTGATTCTGATTTTGATATCAATAATAAGAAAAAGTCAGCTAACCCTAGGATTCAAAAGAAAACACCAAAACCATCTAACAACACACCATCGAATACACCAAAATTTAAACAAGATAAAACCAAAATCAAGGTGTATACCATCAAAAGAAAAGATCAATCCACTCTAATAAAAAGAACTTATTTGGTTGATGTTTCTATTGCAATTCCTTTTTCTGTGAAAGACTCACCAGGACCCAAGAAACTTTGGGTTCCTAAATCTGCTTGAATTTGCAGGTGATAAGTGACGAGCAGTTCGATGATGAATGGTATATAGACAGTGGCTACTCGCGTCACATGACAGGAAGGAAGGAAGAGCTGAGGGAGTTTCGGTCCCTAAAGGATGGTGGATGTGTGAAATATGGTAACAACTCCTATGGCACAATCAAAGGATATGGTATGATAACCAATTGGGACTTCTCGATTCGAAAAGTAGCTTATGTGGAAGGGTTGCAGCATAACCTCATCAGTGTATCACAACTAGTTGTGGGAACTGGATTAAAGGTTTCATTTGATGATGAGGGCTCAGAAATAGTTGAGAAGCAAACTAAAAAGGTTTTGTTGAAATCTGAACGCAAGGGAGAGATGTATCCTTTAAATCTCAACCCAATTAGAGGAAAACCAGCGATTTGCCTGCTATCAAAGGCGAATACTGATGAAAGTTGGTTATGGCATCGACGTCTATCGCACCTAAACTTCAAAGACATTAATAAGCTGGTGCTTGGTGATCACGTTCGAGGCCTTCCTCTTCTCAAGTTTGATAAGGAACACCTGTGTGCAGCGTGTGAAATGGGCAAACAAAGCAGAAAGAGCCATCCTACACGTCTAAATACAAAGATTGTTGAAGCTCTTGAACTTCTGCACATTGACTTATGTGGAACTTCGGCTATCGAAAGCTTCGGTGGTAGTAAGTTCATTCTTGTCATAGTAGATGATTTTTCATCCTTCACCTGGGTTTTCTTTCTTAAACAGAAATCAGATGCGACTCCCAAATTGAAGACGTTCATCAAACAAGTGGAAGTGCAGCTGCGAAAGACAGTGAGGAATATCAGAAGCGACAATGGGCTGGAATTCAAGAATAAAGATTTTGAGGATTTTCTGGCGGACAAGGGGATATCTCACAACTTTTCGGCCCCCTATACACCACAGCAGAACGGAATTGTTGAAAGACGAAACCGTTCGTTATGTGAGGCAGCAAGAACCATGCTCAGCTTCGCTTCTCTACCGCTATACTTCTGGGCTGACGCAGTTGCAACCGCGTGCTACACTCAGAACCGATCCTTGCTCAACAAAAGATTCTCAATCACTCCATATGAGATTCTGAACAATCGAAAGCCCAATGTCAAATTTTTCCATGTGTTCGGTTCAAGGTGTTTCATCTTTAATTTAAAAGAGAACCGCAATAAGTTTGACGTCAAAGCTGATGAGGGAATTTTTCTTGGTTATTCACTCACTTCAAAGGCATACAGAGTTTTGAACAAACGCTCCAAACGAATTGAAGAAACATATTATGTAACCTTTGACGATAGTTACATGAAGAAAGTTCAAAGGGGCGAAAGTGCCTTGAAGGAAATATTTCCTGAATCAGGACAAGTCTCGGTTCCTATATCCAACTTGTTTGAAGAGTACATTCGGCTATTTGATGAACCAGAGAAAGCTGCACACTCAGAGGCGAAAGCAGCAGACAACAAAATCGACAATCTCAAAAAGATCATAGATGAAGCTGCAAAAGAGATGGAAAATGAACCTCCTAAAACGACTGGTGATCAACCCTCAACTGACTCTACAAACAACAGCTCAATGTTCAAGGGGGAGAGTTCATCTGCACCAAAGACAACCGAAATGTCTTTCGAGAGGGAGAATCCAACACCATCCCCAACCCGTAAAGGTCCAGCCGAGGGGGAGAATCCAACTCCAACACCACCCAATGATATTCCAATCGAGGGGGAGAATCCAACTCCCATAGAAGAGGAAAACTCTGAACCTGACAAGGGATACACTTCGCCATTTGAGGGGGAGAAAGAGAACACAACTGACGAAGGTGATCAATCAGAGCTTGAAGAAGAAGTAAACACAGAGTTGGATCCAGCTTATGATCCTAATTACCCTCCTTTAACGAAATGGACTAAGGACCATCCAAAAACACAAATAATTGGTGAATCATCTGAGAAAGTTCTAACACGTTCTCAATTGAAAGCGAAACAAACTGCATTATTCTCTAAGGTTGAATTCTGCATGTTTAATTTGTTTATATCCAAAGTCGAACCGAAGACAGTTAATGTTGCACTAGATCATTCTGATTGGGTTCAAGCAATGCAAGATGAACTCCATGAGTTCAAACGAAATCGAGTTTGGAGGCTGATTCCCACACCAAAGGATGCTTCAGTGGTCGTCTTGAAATGGGTCTTCAAGAATAAATTGGACAAAGAGGGGAACGTTATTCAAAACAAGGCTCGGTTGGTGGTGAAAGGATATTGCCAAGAGGAAGGGATAGATTATGAGGAAACCTTCGGTCCTGTAGCAAGGTTGGAATCAGTTAGAATTTTTCTGGCATATGCTGCTCATAAAAACTTTGAAGTTTTCCAAATGGATGTAAAATGCGCTTTCTTGAATGGAGAACTAGAAGAAACGGTGTATGTTGAGCAACCACCTGGGTTCGTGAACGAGAAATTCCCTGATCATTGCTATGTGCTGGATAAAGCTGTATATGGTTTGAAGCAAGCACCAAGGGCCTGGTATGAAACTTTAACTCGCTTTCTGAAAATGTCGAAATTTAAGCAAGGTTCGGTTGACCCAACCTTCTTCCGAAAGGAAGAAGGCGAACATCTAATGATAGTTCAGATTTATGTCGATGACATCATCTTCGGCTCCACGAATCCTAGCTTAACGGCTGAATTCAGGAAGTTGATGGAGACTAAATTTGAAATGAGCGCAATGGGTCCGATTAATTTTTTCCTTGGTTTGAATATTAGACAGGGACCAGAAGGTATATTTATCAATCAGGAGGCCTACACAAAGAACTTGCTGGCAAAATTCGGTATGATGGGAGATTCAAAAGTGAAGGTTCCTATGGCATTTGGCACTAAGTTAACACCATCTCTGGAAAAACCTGCTGTTGACATAACACTATATCGTCAAATGATAGGGTCTCTTATGTATCTAACAGCTAGTAGACCAGACATTATGTTTTCTGTTTGTTATTGTGCCAGGTTTCAAGAAAATCCAAGAGAACCTCACATGGTGGCAGTGAAAAATATTTTCCGTTACCTGAAGCGAACCTCGTCTCTCGGTCTTTGGTACCCTGCTAGATCTGGATTCTTTATTCAAGCTTTTTCTGATGCCGATCTTGGAGGATGTGGTCTGGACCGAAAGAGCACTACTGGTGGATGCCAATTCCTTGACGGTAAACTTGTTAGCTGGCAGTCCAAGAAGCAAACATGTGTGTCACTTTCAACAGCCGAAGCTGAGTACATAGCTGCAGCATCATGTACCTCTCAAGTCATATGGATACAAAGCCAACTAAGAGACTATGGGCTAAGTATGAAGAAAATACTTCTCTATTGTGACTCAGAAAGTGCGATAAGAATATGCCACAATCCAGTACAACACTCAAAGACAAAGCATATTGCACTAAGATATCATTTCATCAAGGACCATGTAGAATATGGGAACGTGGAAGTACATTTCGTTCGGTCCTCTGATCAACTAGCTGGCATATTCACCAAAGCCTTACCTGAAGCAAGCTTCAATAAAATTTTACAAGGTTTGGGAATGATGGAAGCAGAGTCAGTACCGAATCCTCAAATCTCTCTCTAAAAATTAGACAAGCAAAATAGAGCGAACGCTCGGTCTATTTCGGTTCCGGATTTTTCGGGAACCGAAATGAACCGAACGCTCGGTCTATTTCGGCTCTATAATTTTCGGGAACCGAAATGAACCGAACGCTCGGTCTATTTCGGCTCCGGAATTTTAAGGAACCGAAATGAACCGAACGCTCGACTTATTTCGCTTCATTCTTTTAAGATTTGGTTTCGATTATACGCTCGGTCTATTTTGGTTTCGATTGTACATTTTTTTAATTTTTTTTAAGAGTGTTTTGTGTTAGTCTCTTTTTGTTTGTCTTTTCTGTTTTTATTATTTTTTCAGAAAACTTCAAAAAAAAAAAACCAAAATTACTTTTTCTTCTATCTTTCTGTTTTTATTATTTTTCAGAATATTTCAAAACTACAAAATATTTTTAAAGTTTCTTCTTGGTTTGCTTGTTTTGTTTGTGTGGTGTGTTTGTTTGCTTGTTATTTTAATTAGGTCCCAAGTAAATTAGTGCAACAGAATTTGGAGCTAAGGCAGGTATGATTCTTTCCATATGAACTAGTTAAGAGTCCCTAGAAGCATGCTGCATCATGTTGACCAAAGCCTCTGCGACTAAGAGCAAGGCCTTAATGATTCGATCTATACCTATCGTTTCTTCCCAATCAGGCTGTTACAATCAACTCAAGTCAAGAGCTACCTTACTCTTCTCAAGTGAGTTAAGAGTTTTCTGCTTTGTCATGTTAATATAGCAGTGGTACTTTCGGTTCTTTAACCACCCTCCTTACATTCTCCATCAATTTTCGGTTCACCACTGTAACCCTTGAGACTCTCGGTCTTTACCACTGAGGTTTATAATTGCATAAAATCTGTGTTTGTGATCTTAGATATGTACACCATGTGCTGAGTGAAACCCACAATCCAACACCAATAAAGAATTGACGGTGAATCATTGTATTCAAGATCTTACTGGTTACCTAATGAAATCTCATTTTATTTTGTGAGTGGTCTTTTATGAAATTATCTAACACAAAGGCATTTCTACCCAAAAAGATCCAGTTTGTTTTTGTTTTTGAGATTTCTATCATATCTTTAGTCACAGCGAAATATATCTAACCTACTTGTTCAATAGACCACATTGGTTTGACAAGTACTTCTTCCGACGTTCGGTCTTATGTTAAGAATCGACGTTCGGTTGAAGATAAGCCACCTTTAGTCTATTAATTAAAAGAAGCCTTTCAGTGTTTCTCTACAAGCACTCGATCGTATTATCTCGGGAAACCACGCAAGACTTCAAGTCTCTCTTGACTTTGAAGGAAGCGATTCTTGCCCAGAATCTTCTGCTTTATGTCTTCTAACAGACATCACTCACATCCTAGACACATTTTGCTTTATTTCTTTATCTTTTGTCACACTATTGCACGAAAATTCTATGTGATTTTCCATCATTCTGACTAAGCAACAACGGTTATCCTAATTTTTGGAGCGAAGCGGAATTTCAAACGACGAATTGAGGATGAGCTTTTGGGCGCGTGAATTTGAACGGTTCCTATACCCACGCGTGCTGACGTATATCTGGGAGTAGCCAACCTGTCACATCGCGCTTTTTCAGGCGACGTTTTAGTGACCGCGTCATTATCATGGAGATTATTTCTCTCTCCTGGCAACGGTATATAAAGGGTTTCTAATCTTATTTGTCTTTTACCAGCAACAAATTCTCTCAAAATACAAGGCGATTTGAAACTGTTCATCTTCTTCATTAACTCAACAATGGCGACTTCATCATCTGCTCACGATCAAACTGCTTCGTCCACATTGCTCTCGATCAATCCAAACCAGAACATGATCATTGAACTCAACCCTTTTCTGTACGATTCATACATGTTACAAGTGGTTGAGTGTTTGAAGTATTCACCTCTGGTTCTAGCCCTAACACAGATGGAATCTGTTCCAATGTCACTCCTATCGCAAGTCTACACTACTGCTTCATATGATAAGAACAAGGAGAGGATCTACTTCCAAATCTTCTCTCACAAGGCTTCGATTTCCAAAGGGAGATTTTGTTCACTGTTACAACTTGTTGTGGATTCATCTGTGATCTCACCGGACTTCATCACCATAACTCAGCTGTTCTCGATGCTCTACGAAATGGGCTACACTGATGTGCTGACCACGGTTACGAAGGTTAAGAAGTGATGCTTACCGCCCCAATGGAATGGTTTGCTTACTCTTCTCATCAAGAGTTTGGCGGAAAGGAGTGGTGGGTCTGATGGTACCAGCAAGGGTTTTCTGACCCTTCTATACGGTCTTTACAATGGTATAAATCTCGACTATGGGTCGATTATTTGGTCACAGGTGGTGCAGAGCCTTAACACTTCAACGAGGCACTCTGAAATTTCGTGTGGTCGATTCTGGACTCTCATCACACGCAAGGCGATTGATACTTTGCAGATTCCGGTAATGAAGGATGCCCTAGTTGCGTCGGTGGCTACGTTTCACACCAAGAAAATTATCATTTCTGATCCTACAAAGTTCCCTCACAATGGCTCCATACCTGAGACGATGTACATGTGTGTCTCAGCCGAAAGTAAGGTAATGGCTGACTATCGCAAGCTTCCTCCCAAGGAACCGAGAGTACTATCTCTTGGATGCTGTGGAGAAGCCTGGAAACCGGGGTAAAAGGGCTACTACCAAGAAAGGGACAACCGAGGATGATAAGTCTAAGCCTTCCAAGTCTAGGAAGCGAAAGTCTAAAAAAGGGGATTCTTCTAAGTCAAAGAAGATTAAGAAGATGGCGAAGAAATCCAAGAGTCCTTCTCCTTCCAGTTCAGAACATGATGAGGAGGATGAAGAAGAGCATCATGAATCACCAAGAGGTAACACACCTCCTCGATCACCAACTCCAACCGAACCTCTTAATGATAAGGTTCCAACACCTCCTCCATCTCCACCGAAAACCACTGTTCTAGTTTCGGTTGCTCCTGTTCCCCCACCTACCACATCTCAAACAATAACTTCTATTCCACCACCACCACCAGTTATTACCGTTCCTATTTCTACAACTCCCTTAACCCCTCCTATTATTTCCTAATCAACTTCCACCACTATCCCAGAACCGACAGTAAGATTCAACGTATCTGATACGGGGGCGACTACTGAAACCGAACCTCCAGTTACTTCTAAACCTCTTTCACCTTCACCTTCAACCGATTCCGGTGCCACTCTCGGTGGTGATAATGATGAGTTTGACTCTACTTACTACAGTCCCTATCGGCTTCCTACCGATGACAATGACAAAGCTCCAGTTACACGACAACAACTGCAGAGCATTGATGAGAAACTTGATAAATTGTTTGATGCCAACAAGTCATACAATGATGTGGTGCTAAAAGCTTTTATGGACACTGCTCTTGAGCAATATACTGGGGCTATTGACAAATCCACAAAGGCTATTAACGCTTCTACTTCTTCGTGCAAGAAGACCACTACTGACGTTGCATAAATTGTTCACAGTACCCAGATCTTTCTCGAATCACTCAAAGGGCATGCTGATTCCAATGCAGCCAAAGTCAATGCTTCAGTGGATTCCTTATCCAAATCACTTCAAGAGGAGCAAACAAAGTTTGAGGCTGTTCGTTCTTCAATGCAAGCAGAGAACACTTCACTTATCAGTTCTGTGAATTCTCGGCTTGAATCTCTCCAAGCTGATTTAGCAAAGGAGAGTGTTCTAAAGGAAGATCTTGCCCGCCAATCCTCAGCAATTGAAGTTCAGAAGGTGCAGTTGGCTCAGGCTGAAAAGGAGATCTCATCATTGAAGACTGAACGTGCAGTATTCAGAAGCTGTGCTGGAGATGTCAAGGATATGCTTACCAACCTTCTTGGTGCTCATGATCCTATCCTTACTCTCACTATAAGGAATCATCTGAATTCAAAACTTCTTCCTGCCCTTGCAATGTTACATGAATTGAAGGGTGTTTCGGAGAGATTTGTCCCTCCCAAACAAGGGGGAGAAGGTGCTCAACCGAAGGTTACTGTGAAAACCAAATCTGCTCACCGAAAGTCAAAGTTACAATCGAACCGAAGGGTAATGAAGCTTCGGGTTCTGGTTCTCAAGCTAAGAAGAAGGGATTGATGATGACAGTGATGATGAAGAAGAAGAGACTATTGATGAGGCCCTCAAAAAAAAGAAGAGGGACAGAGAATTGGATGAAACCCTAAGGGTTGCGAGGGAGGCTGAGGAAAGGGAAAGGAGGAACAAGGAAGAACAGGATGCCTTAGACTGCAAGAAGGCCTTGTTTCCTCTCTGGACAAGAGAAAAACTCATCAATGAGGTAATAGAGTTTCCAAGCGTCTACTAGCTGGAACCTGTCGCTTCATTTGATTGTGATAATTCAAAGGATTCACAGTTCGATATGCCGATAACACGAAAGGCATTCACATTTCATTGTTTCGATTCAAGTGTTGAAGTTTCTTTCCCTCATCCAAAAGTTGATCGCGAACTGATTGATTTTTATTTGAAGTTCGGTCAACCACAGTACTTGACATGGAGTGCACAGAAGATAGTTACTATCAAGGTACTAAAACCTTTGCCTGCTGGGAAATTTATAAATGTTAGTTTCAAAATCACCCGAGGATCAGCAAACTCGATGTCGGTTATTTCCCTGGCAGACCTTCCAAATTTAAATCCTCATGACTGGATCCTGTTGTTTAACATTCTGCTCACCAATCCAAAAGAATATGAGCCGATACTGGATCATTTGAAAAGGATGTTGGCCTCTTACATCCATGAGGTTGCTACTATGGATCAGGAGATAGCAAAAGTGATGTAAGAAACCGACTGTTAAGCCAACACCGAAACCAGGAGATGTGAATAAAATGAGGATGGGCCAAATTGACTCTACACATCTAAATGTAATGTTCACAAGAGGCGAAGCCAATCGCTTTCTGTTCGCTCTTGTTGACAAACATCTGTTTTCAACAGACAGCTTAGAGCACATTATCAGTATTATTCATCGGTGCAAGCAGAATTCTGATGCAGATAAGAAGAACTTTACGGACATGCTTCGGTGGTACATTACTTTTCGTCATCATCTATTGGCCATCATACCGAAGGTGTTCAAGACAATCAAGAAGTCTTCAGCAGCTCAACTGAAGTGAGCTTTCGGCTCCATTGACGCAAAGGGGGAGATTGTTGGGTCTTATTGTGTTGCGTCATGGGCTTGTTTTGTATATCCGGATTGGGCCTGTCCATCCGTGATTATCTAGTAGGGTTAGACTATAAATAATGCATGCATGTATGCATTAGATACGTTCTTGATTATCATTGATTATTGTTTTGTAACACTAAGCACCTCTACAGTCGAAGTTCTTAATCGAGCTCTTCTGAGGTGTTAAAGTTTTAATCATACGACATCTTTAAAGCCATTCTTGTGTTAATAATTACGTCCTTAATTGTTTGCCTGCATAGAATCTATCGATCCTAATAGAACTTTGTTCTAACAGCTCGATTCACAACTTTTTGGCAAGGTTCTAGCCTCCGGCGACCAGGAAGGAGGTGAAAGAGATCGGTAAGTGGCCATGGGAAGGGGTCTAAGTGTAGTCCAAGGAGAAATAGCGGATTTCTTGTCTGTTAGAGTTGACATTTTCGAAGAGCAAGAGTATTGTAGGAAGATGCGTTGGCGGCTTCCCTTTTTTTTTGTTGCGCTGCCTGGGTGATCCGAGCCAGGTATTCCATAATTTCCCTTAACTGAATTTTTGTTGGGCTTCTAAGAAAAATTAGGTCAAACATTAAACCAAGTAGCTAATGGGATGGTGGCATTATGTAACGCCCAGTTCTTGGTACGCATTTTAAATAAGATTATTATTCATTTTTGCAAAGGGAATTGACGAGTTGGAGGCCCCAACCTTGTCGAGTAGGAATTGGATTTTTGGACGCGGGACTCGAACTCTACTCAACGAGTCGAGAAGCCTCGACTCGACGAGTAGGGCTACCAGAGTGAAACCCTAATTTTCAGGGTTTGCGCCCTATTTAAGGACCTTAACTTCCCCATTGTAGCCTCCCTCATCGCCTCCCATAGTCCAGCAAACCCTAATTCGTTATATTGAGATTTGTGAGTGCGTGTGAGTGAAAAAGGAGTGATTCTTTGGTGTGTTCTTGAAGGGGTGGAAGCAAGAAGTGCTTGGTTGAAGGAAGGGGCCTTGGATCCAGAAGAAGAACTTTATTTCCAGTGCATTTGAGGTATAAAGTCTATACCTTGTCTATTTTTTTGCTAGATCTCTTCATAGGGTAGTTTAGGGTCATATGGAGCATATTATGGAACCATTCATGGATGCAAGCATGTATTGGGAAAGTAGCTTCAAATCCAGAGTCTTTGAGGGACTCCATAGCATAAAGGTGCCAGCTTTATGGCCATGGGAGTCCCATGCATCATATGAGCCACTTTTTAGGGCTTTTTGAGCTAAATAACCCATGCATGCACATAAAGTTGGAAACTTTACGTTATATATCGACCCTAGGGAGCTAGATTTGTGTTTTGGATGCCTTAACCCCGATTAAAATCGACTGTATGGATTTAGTCCATGGGGGACTTGATGAGTCGTTCATACGACTCCGCGAGTTGGTTCGTGGTCCCCCAACCTTTTATGTACTGAGTAAACTCGTTGAGTCTAGGAGATGACTCAACGAGTTGGCCATGGTTTTGGGTTATGAAGTTTGAGGGACTCGACGAGTTCAAGGAAGAACTTGGCTAGTCGTGAGCGAAAGGTCCCGACTATCTTATGAAGATTGAGGAACTCAACGAGTTCAAGGAGGGACTCGGCGAGTTATGTGCGAAATGTCCCGATTATGTATGAAGGGGAACTCGACGAGTTGGTGGATCATGGAACTCGACGAGTTGGTGGACCAACTCGGCGAGTTGAGTCAACCAGGACATTGAATTTGACTAGAGTGTTGACCTTTGACTTTGACCATTGACCAGAGTTGACCCTTAAAGGGGTATGAGTATGAAAGAGTAATTAAAAGAGATTGTTATGTATAGGAGTTGAGGGGAGTTGATTTCAAAGCCGATGACAGATCATCTACTTCGCGACATTGAGATGAGTTACCTTCCAGTAGAAGTGGGTCGAAGGCACCAATGCCGGCCCACTAGTAAGAGTTATAGTAGAGATGACTGTCTTTGTGATAATTATATGGTATGTCTGTTATGCTTATGTGCTAGTATGCTACGATGTATGTGGTAGGAGGGGTAGGATAGACCCCCGTACCGATCGATAGGGCCGAAGGGGTATGCCAGCACCCGGATAAGCTAGGCAATATATGACTTATATGTTTATGCACTAGGATGCTATGTGGTAGAAGTAGGGGTGAAATAGTCCCTGGTACCGGCCGAAAGGACTGAAGGGGTAGGCCAACACCCTGATATGCTAGGCGAGGTACCACTCGACAGGACCGAAGGGGTAGGCCAGCACCCTGATATGTTAGGCAAATTACCGGTGGACAGGGCCGAAGGGTTAGGCTGACACCCAGATATGCTAGGCAAGTTACTGGTCGACAGGGCCGAAGGGGTAGGCCGACACCCTGATATGCTAGGCAAGCTACCGGTTGAAAGAGACCGAAGCGGTATCTAGTACCCAGATATGTTAGACAGTATGTGTTATGTATGGTATGTGGTATGATGGGGGAACTCACTAAGCTTCATGCTTACAGTTTTCAGTTTTTGTTTCTTCGTAGGGAAAGGAGCCGGCACGGTAGCAGGGCATCACACACGTGATTTTCTGCATACGAGATTCTTGGGATTTGTACTCTGACATTGTTACTATTTTATGAGTTGCTTTTGAGACACATGATCTATGGTTTTTATGAAATGAAATAACTTGACGATGTTTTCTTTAAATTGTTTTATGAATCGCTATATCAAAAAATGAAATTTTTGGTCTTGATTTTTGGGATGTTATAATTTTGTATCAGAGCTTTGGTGTGAGGGATTCGGACACACCTTCGGGGGTGTCTGGACTCAAATCGAGGGTTTGAAAGGATTTTTACAAGAAAATAGTTTTTCTAAATTTTTTTAAAATAAAGAGTTTTGAGAAAGAACAAGGTGTGTGATGCGTGCAATCGACTGAGCTCAAGTAAGTTTTCCCCAAGATATGGGTAAATTATACCAATCGTCCCTCGTGTATATGTCAGAAAGCGTGTTTAGTTCCTATTTTCAAAAATTAACTCGGACCGTCCCTCGTTTGCTTAAAACTTGCATGCTTCGTCCCTCTAGACATAAAAAGACCCTTTTGCCCTTATTTATTTCTTTTTTGATATGTTTATTGATTATAAATTATTAATCTATTAAAAAATATTTAATTAAATATAAACACCATCTCCATTATTGATTAAATGTTAAAATTCTTCCCGGTTCTTTCTCAACTTCAACTACCACCACTAATCACCACCTATGACCACCTATCACCACCAGAAACCACCAATTTTCACTCCTATTTCTCTCCCACCGCCTATTTTGGAAGATGTGTCTTATGTCCGATCACCATTGAACGTATCCCACATTTTTCCTTCCTAAAAATCTGGCGACCCCCTAAATTTAATAAACAAGAACCTGAAATCAATTCTAACTAAACCCTAAACCTGAAAATCAAACTATAAACCTGTAATTAGAAAATTACGAGTTGTAGTATAAGAAAGAGGATTCAAAATCAAACGCATTGGTGGTCACCCCAAATCCCGTTGCTATCGAAGAACCTCAGATCGATGATGCTAAACACCAAAAAAACGTGAAGAATCGGACCTCCGACAACCACCCCTTCATCATGCACACTTTATTTCTTATGTTACTGATCCCCAAACAGGCGGTGGAGCTCGATCAGAAACCCTAGGCGGCGGATCAAAACCCTAGGCGGCGTAAACGTCTCTATCTCTATGTAGAACCCGTTGGAAACCACCTCTCCCCCTCTACGATGCCATTGATCGAGACTTTACTCTTTTTTTTCGACAACATCTCCATCAATGGTTTGGATTCAAAGAAATGTGACTATTCGACGGAAACAGAGAGGGGAGCGCCGAGAGTCTTGGTCCATACGGAAAGGAGATCACCAGAGTCACTATGATGAGTCTATTTCATCTAAATAAGACATCGAACAAGCAACAATTACAACAAAATCGAAAACGCCTAACCTTCTTCCGTTAAAGAAGCAGATCGAAGATTAGAATCCGAGAAGAGTTATCGATATGAAATTGATATCCTCGTTTCTAGGGCTGACGGAATTGGCTGGAGATGGTAATAGATGGAGAGAAAGGTTCACCGGAGGTAGAGACGATGGTGGTGGCCGACGATTTGTGTCTGGACTTTCCCTCTCATCGAATCTGTGTGTTTATTTCTGATTAAAAGTGTGGGGAAAGTGCAACGGCTTTATTTTTTTAAATATAATAATAATAAGGGTAAAATAAATTAATTATAAAATAAAAATACAAGGGTATTATCGTCATTTCAATTCTAGAACAGACTAAGTTCGCAATAAAATCACCTTTGAGGGATGAAGCGTGCAAGTTGAAACCAAACGAGGGACGATCCGAGTTAATTTTTGAAAATAGGGACTAAACACACTTTCTGACATATGCACGAGGGATGATTGGTGTAATTTACCCCAAGATATCCATACATGATATGTTATGATATGATTATGAGAATTGCATGCTAGATTAGGGCTAAGGACCTAGGAAGGATGCTTATATGCTTATTGTATGTGTATGAGAACTCCATGCTAGATTAGGGCTAAGGACCTAGAAAGGATGCCTTATATGCATATTGTATGTGTATGAGAACTGCATGCTAGATTAGGACTATGGATCTAGGAAGATGCCTTATGTTCCTGCTATATGTGCTTATTGAATTACATGCTAGAATTGATTTGTCAGTGATATGATGGCCTAAATAGGATATGCTTGGTTTGGGTTACTCGATGCCCGAATGCTGCTTGCTTTGTGCTTTTAGGAGTTATAGTTATCCTTAACTAATTAGTTAACGAATACGTTAAGTTACATATTGCGAGGACAAAATAATTTCAGAAGGTTAGGTCTAGACCTGTTTCGTAGCTCTTGTTTGAGTCCAACCGTTGTAGGGTAGGACCTCTCATTCGAAGAATTATCTGGTCTTAGTGATATGTAATGGTATTCGCGAGCTAGTTAGGTAAAGGTAGCAGGGACTTCTTACGCAGCTGATGGCGGAGAGTGGGTTGGATAGTTACCCTATGGTAAGCCTAGGATGAGAGTAGTGAAACAATCAGTAGTAGTGAAAGGGACTTGTTGAAGTCAAGGCAATCCTTGAGGAAAGTACGGATAGATGTGGAAGGTAGTATGGGCCCGTACTACTGAAAGTAGACGATCCGTACTCGAATCATGGAGGGCTGAGATAGAATCAGGGAACTTGTAGAGTGTGTGAGACCTCTCGAAATTATGTATGACCCTGACGATTATGTGTTTTGTTTCATAATGGTGGTGACACGTTTCGGAGCAGGAGGTTCAGGGTCGGGATCAGGTTCAGGTGCGGGTACCGAGCCGGTTAATGATGGGTTACGCGAGTTCATCGCGTCAGAGATTACGAGAGGCATCCTTGAGGCGACCCCGATGATTTTCGGGTCGATCAAGGAAGGGATCATCAAGCTGATGGAGGTTCGTCTCAGTGCGTTCAGGAGCGACATGGCATCTGGCCAGATAGGGACACGCACACTCTCCTTCAAGGACTTCAGGTGATGTGGTGCGCCAGACTTCCACGGGGTGAAGGACCCCATTATTGCCACGAGGTGGATTGCAGACATCGAGTCTGCACAGTTGATGAGCTTCTGCCCTGGGGGGTCGAAGGTCTGGTATGCTGCAGGTTGTTTGAGAGACCAAGCTCGAGATTGGTGGGAGGCGGTCAGTGATTCGTTGGGAGCTCTAGCCATTGAGGCTATGACTTGGTCGGATTTTGTGACCAGGTTTAGGCTTGAGTTTGCGCCAGCTGTGGAGATTCAGCAGCTGGCCAGGGAGATTCTTGACATGAGACAGACGACGGAGTCAGTGGCAGAGATTACCGCCAAGTTTAGGGAGAGGTTCTTACTAGTGCCTCAGTACGCGGGGGACGAGGAGATGCGAAAGACCCGGTACTGTGACATGTTGAGAGCTGACATCAGGAAACATGTCAGCTACTCAGTATGCACGACTTTGGAGGACATGATAGCCACGACGAGAGAGAGGGAGATTAATATAGAGCACATCCGGAAGAGGAAGGCGGAGGATGGACAGGTTACTAGGGTTTCGGGGAAGAAACCCAAGGGATCCGACACTAGGTCGAAGGGCCAGCAGGGCCAGATCCGCTGTGGGAAATGCGGCAAGACTCACTGTAGAGACCCATTTTTATAACGAACGGTGAGTGCGGAAGAGAGATATCTCGAGATTAATCGTTTTTTTGGAAGTATTAACACGAAGAACATATTATGAGTTCATAAGAAAATACTAAGAACAAAGAGAGAATAATATATTTCATGAAGAACATGGTGGGAGAGAAACTCTCCCTGGCTGGGAGAACCCACCAACTTTCTCTCTCTCTAGAATTACATTGTGAGAAAAGTAACTCTAACTAAGAAAAAGTGAGCTAGCTTAAGTAATAAATGACCAACTCTCCCTTTATATAGGAGGGAGAGTATTTACACCATAAATACAATAAAGGGAAAATACAACCAAATAAACACTCATTATTTGTGGAGCATTTCCATGCACCAACATTCTCTCCCTAAATGCTTACAAATGATGAGAGATCCAATAAGTGATATAAGGCTATAATACAGTAATCCGACTAGCAAGTGTGGTAATAAAATGAATCCAAGTGCTGAAATGTCTCTGAAACTCTGAAGTGTCTGTGCAGTCTGAAACTGGTCATGAATCTCTGAAATGAAGGTCTTCGGCTTCAAAGCACAACCAATGGAGCAGAAAAAATAAGATCCAAATCTTCAAACCAGTCATAATCACCCGAAGAAGGAGGTCACCATGAGCAAGTAGAAGATCCAATAAAAGAAACACTTCGGCTTCAAAAGTCTGAAAAACATCTCAAGTTCTCGAATCATAATACACCGAATCTCTTCAAAGAATAACCTGCTAAAAATGTGAAGCATCCATAAAATGAAGTCCGGATAAAAATAATGTGAGTCCAAAAACATGGTCTAGCAATGCCGAAAATTTGATCCAAGGACCAAAAATAAGTGCCACGTCACATTGCCAAAATAATCTTCGTCTTCAACATATCACAAATCCAAACTCGTGAAACCATAAGATCTGAACCGGATGCGAACACAAAATCATCCTGTGGTAGAGTCCGAATAATAAATAATCTGAATCGGAAAACATCGAGTAATGCCAAAAATTTGATCCATAAAGACCAAAAAGAAGTGCCACATCGCATCACTAAATAAATAATCGTCTTCAGAAGTCTTCAAAAATCCAAACTCAAACAATCATAATAACCAAATCCGGATGATATTCTCTCCATATTTTTGATAACCAATGACCGGATATCAAAAATCAACAAATCATCGGATGGAGAGTGTCGGATAGCAAGAGCTAATAGAGAAGCTCTCCCTAGATGTATGATGGGTCTCGATAAGAAACGAGACAGAGTAAAAGAGATACTCTTGCGGTCATGAGAAGGTGGGTGACATAGTTGCTGAAACTGTGCTGAGAATAATCTGTTGTGCCAAAAATATATCCAAATATCCAAACTGCGGTGCCGGAACACTTGAAGTGGTCTTCAATAGAGAATAAAGTCCACATGCTCAAGATACATGATTCGTCAACCAAAAATCAAGAGCGACAAGTTATAAAATCCCATAAAGTGAAGAATGCGAAACAACTTTGTTGATCAATCGCCGTTGCGGTGCAAGCATCACAAAAATAATATGGAGTCCGACTGCGGTAAGAATATTCTTCCAATAATAATAACCGGCATGAAATGAACCAATGTGACAATCCAAGGTTCGGTTGTGGCAAAAATTGGTGTTAAAAAAATAATTGGCGTAATAAAAAAAATTGGTTTTAATAAAAAAATGGCTAAATAAAAATAATTGGCTAAAATAAAAAAAATTGGTGTTAAAAAAAATAAATTGCTAAATAAAAAAAATTGGCTGAAAAAAAATTTAATTAAAAAAAACAATGCAGAAAAAAAAATCTGAATAATAAAAAAAAATAAAGTCTAGAAAAAAAGAGTTTTTTTTTTTAAAAAGAAGGGGGAAAAAAAGGAGGGGAGGGGGAGGAAAAAAAAAGGAAGGAAGGGGGGAGGAGGAAGAAGGAAGAAGAGAGGGGAGGAGGGGAGGGGCTGAAGGAGGGTGGAGAAGGGAGGAGGGAGGACCGGAGGTAGGAGGCTGCGGGTGAGAGAGGTGATTTGGGTGGGAGGTGGTTGCGGTAGGAGGTGACTGCCGATCAGAGGGGAAGGTGGGGGTCTTGGGTGCGGACGAGGGAGCTGGGTGCGGATGGTGCTGGTCGCGGATGGAGCTGGCTGCAGTAGGCGATGCGGTGCAAGTGAGCAAATCGGCTGCGGTGCAAGACTGCAGTGAAGTGCCTACGGTCCGAACCGAGAAGGGAGCCTGCGTCCGAGGCTGCGGTCCGAGCTGGGGAAGGATGGCTGCGGTCTGACTCCGGTTCATCAGCAAGGGAGATGGATGCGGTCCATCAGCAGTCATCCGAGGCTGCGGATAGGACCTGAGAGGACCTCGGATCAAGGCTAAAAAATGGCTGCGGGTAGGCTTCTAAGGGGACTCCGGTAGGCAGTTTTTGGCTGCGGTCCGGGGGGCTGAGAAGGGCTGAACAGGTGACGAAAAATGCTATTTTTTCATGAAAAATGGTACCGCAAAGGCCATTTATTCATATTTTAATAAGGGAATCTTTTATAAAGCATTTTAAGTCAACATGTGGTCTTGGGAAGGCAAAAAGAAGAGTGTGCAGGAGGTTTTTAGGGGACAAAAGGTGATGGGAAAGGACAATGTCACATGGTTTTTGCTTGGGAAGGCAAATAAGAGTGAATTACTCTTTACCCAAAAGAGCAAAAAGGACAAAGTGCTTTATGCAAACACATATTACGTCCATTTTTCCTTCAATTTAAGATTCACAGCAAGAAAATGAGGAATAAAGAACTTCATACCTCAAGAAGATTTTCAAGCTGCTGGGTAAAAAAAAAGAGCACCACTTCAAAGAAAATAAGCCCATTAATTGTGTCTTCTCATCCAAGAATAAGAGAACTCCCTGGAACAAATTTTTCAACAATTTGGAGACCACCAAAATTAATTTCTTCTCCCATTTTTCTTCATTTCTTCGACAGCAAAAATAATAATCTTGTAAGAACATTTTTTTCCAGCAATAAAGAGAACGAGCAGCAGCAGCAACAATTTATTTTTTACTAAGATTTGAGTCAACCCAGAAGATAAAACTAAGAACGAACTCATAAAAAAAAATTCAGGTTTGAAACCCGAAATTTTTTTTTACAGAAACACGGAAAAATCACAAGATAATCACCGAACGGGAGTCGTTCCCTTGAACTAATCGTGAGATCTTCAAGGTACTGCTCTGATACCAATTGTAGAGACCCATTTTTACAACGAACGGTGAGTGCGGAAGAAAGATATCTCGAGATTAATCGTGTTTTTGGAAGTATGAACACGAAGAACATATTATGAGTTCATAAGAAAAGACTAAGAATAAAGAGAGAATAATATATTTAATGAAGAACATGGTGGGAGAGAAACTCTCCCTGGGTGGGAGAACCCACCAACTTTCTCTCTCTCTAGAATTACATTGTGAGAAAAGTAACTCTAACTAAGAAAAAGTGAGCTAGCTTAAGTAATAAATGACCAACTCTCCCTTTATATAGGAGGGAGAGTATTTACACCATAAATACAATAAAGGGAAAATACAACCAAATAAACACTCATTATTTGTGGAGCATTTCCATGCACCAACACTCACGAGGGAGTTTGTAGATTGGGATCATCGGGCTGCTATAAGTGCTGCAAGCTTGGGCACTTTTGTAGGGATTGCATTGCCCCTACCCCAACCCCCCAGACATTAGACCTGATTTGCTTTCATTGCAATCAGAAGGGCGATAAAATGGCCAATTGCCCGAGACTGACATCAGGAGCGCCAGTGATGGCGCCAGCTCCAGCGACCCTGCGGATCACGGATGGCCGACAGGTCAAGTCAGATGCTCCAGTGGTGAGGAGCCGAGCCTTCCAGTTGACCACCGAGGAGGCGCTTGCCGCACCGGATGTGGTGACGGGTATGTTTTCTTCTCCTTAACATTTATTACATGTCGGTTATGCTATTTATGTGCTATGTTATGTGTTTTGTTTAGGATCGTTCCATGTGAACGACATCCAAGTTCAGGTGTTATTTGACTCGTGGGCTACCCGATCATTTGTCTCTCTTGCTCTTAGCAAGAGGTTTTCTGAGTCTTCGGGCATGTTGGATTGCCATTTAGAGGTCGAGATTGCAGACGATCGATCTGTCCGGGCATTAGAGGTTTTTAGATATTGTGTTTTGAGGCTGTATGATGAGCGCTACCTAGTGGATTTGGTTCCCATTCCGTTACATAGGAACAAGGTTATCATCGGCATGGATTGGCTGAGCCCTAACGGGGGCGGTGATCGACTGTGCGCAACAGTTGGTATGTGTCAGGACCCCAAGTGGGAGAGAGCTGGTGATTCAGGGCGAGAGGCCGCAATGAGGACCAGCCATGTGTTCGGCAGCAAGGACTAGGCGCTACCTTCAGCAGGGGTGCATAAGGTATGTCTCCTACGTTATGGATACCCGGGAGGCGGGTAAGGCGACTGTGAGTGAGGTACCAGTGGTGCGAGAGTATCTGGACGTATTTCTAGAGGAGCTGCCTGGGATACCTCCTGAGAGACAGGTGGAGTTCCGGATCAACCTAGTCCCTGGTGCAGCTCCGATAGCCAAGGCACCATATCGGTTGGCTCCTCCCAAGATGCAGGAGTTGTCTACACAACTGCAGGAGTTGTTAGACAAACGATTTATTAGACCGAACAGTTCACCTTGGGGAGCCCCAATCCTGTTTGTGAAGAAGAAGGACGGGTCGCATCGGATGTGTATAAATTATCGGGAGCTGAACAAGGTAACGGTGAAGAACCGTTACCCACTCCAGATGATTGATGATCTCTTCGACCAGCTTCAGGGGGCATCTTGGTTTTCCAAGATAGATTTAAATTCGGGCTATCATCAGATGAGGGTCAGAGAAGAGGATGTATAGAAGACTGCTTTCCGGACTCGCTATGGCCACTACGAGTTCGTGGTGATTCCCTTTGGGCTCACCAATGCTCCTGCCGCGTTTGTGGACCTCATGAACCGCGTATGCAGACCGATGTTGGATCGGTTTGTGATCATCTTCATTGATGACATCTTGGTTAATCCAAGACGCAGGAGCAGCATGAGGAGCACTTGCGAGAGGTGTTGGATACCTCGAGGAGGGAGAGCTTGTACGCCAAGTTCTCCAAGTGCGAGTTCTGGTTGTGCGAGGTGCAATTTCTTGGGCACCTTGTCAACCAGAACGGTATTTTGGTTGACCCTATGAAAGTGGAGGCCCTGATGAGATGGAAGGTTCCGAGGTCTCCATCTGAGATTCGAAGTTTCCTTAGGTTAGCAGGCTATTACCGGAGATTCATACACGACTTCTCCAAGATAGCAGTACCCTTGACCCGACTGACGAAGAAGGTCATTGTCTTTCAATGGGGGCCTGAGCTGCAGGCATCGTTCGAGACGCTGAGGCGGAGGTTGTGCGATGCGCCTATCTTAGCCCTGCTTGAGGGCGTGGAGGATTTTATGGTATATTGTGACGTGTCCATCTCGGGTTTGGGCGCGGTATTGATGCAGAGGGGGCACTTTATTGCTTATGCCTCGATGCAGCTGAAGCCTCACGAGACGAACTACCCGACGCATGATCTGGAGTTGGGGGCGGTTGTTTTCGCCCTCAAGATTTGGCGGCATTACCTCCATGGGGTCCATTGTATCATATACACAGACCACAAGAGTTTGAGGTACCTCATGGGTCAGCCAAATCTGAACATGAGGCAACGTCGGTGGCTAGATGTGGTGAAGGATTGCGACTATGAGATCCTCTACCACCCGGGGAAGGCCATAGTTGTCGTCGATGCGCTTATCTGCAAGGCAGAACCGATAAGGGATATTTGCTTGAGGATGACGGTGGTGACTCCACTTTTGGAACAAATCCGAGAGGCGCTGGTTGAGGGTATGAAGGAGGAGCGCCGGAAGAGTGAACGGAGCATAAGCCAGGTGGCCTCTTTTGACTATGACAGCCGTGGGCTGCTGACCCTGCATGGGAGGGTCTAGGTTCTATACTGGGGCGAAGTACGACAGATTTTGATGGATGAGGCTCATAAGTCCAGATTTTCCATCCATCCCGGGGCGACGAAGATGTAAAGTGATCTTCACCCTGACTACTGGTGGCCCTACAGGAAGCGGGATGTAGCATGGTACGTCAAGAGATGCCTGACCTGCAGGAAGGTCAAGGCATAGCACCAGAGGCCTCATGGAAAGACGCAACCGTTGGACATCCATGTGTGGAAGTGGGAGGATATTACTATGGATTTCATCATGAATTTTCTCAGGACCGCACGGGGAATGGATTCGATTTGGGTCATTGTGGATTGGTTGACCAAGAGTGCCCACTTTATCCCGATCCAGGAGAGCATTTCGGCCGAGAAGCTGGCCGACATCTACATCAGGGAGGTAGTAGCTCGACATGGAGTGCCAGTTTCCATGATTTCTGACTGAGACGTGCAATTTACTTCCAGATTCTGGAAGAAATTTCATAACGAGTTGGGTACTCGTCTGCACTTTAGCACGACTTTTCACCCGCAGACGGATGGTCAGAGTGAGCGGACCATTCAGACTCTGGAGGATATGTTGCGGGCATGCATCCTCGACTTCGGTGGTAACTGTGATACCTACCTTCCCTTGGCAGAGTTTTCCTACAATAATAGCTGCCACGCAAGTATCGACTGTCCTCCCTTCGAGATGTTATACGGGAGGAAGTGCAGAACCCCGATATGCTGGGTGAGGTTGGACAGAGGGTCATAGGGAGTACCGAAGTGGTACTCAAGACGACGGAGAGTATACAGCAGGTCAGGAGCATGCTTCGGACTGATCAGAGTCGGCAGAAGAGCTACGCTGACAGACGCCGATCGGACCTGGAGTTCCAGGTCGGGGATATGGTTCTCTTGAAGGTGTCACCTTGGAAAGGTGTCATCGGGTTCAGGAAGCGGGGCAAGTTGGGGCCCAGGTATATTGGACCTTTCAGGGTTGCAGCCCGGGTGGGCAAGGTGGCGTATAGGCTGGATCTGCCAGCCGAGCTTAGTCAGATACACAGTACTGTTCATATGTCCTAGTTGCGGAAGTGCTTGGTAGATGACTCTGTAGTGGTGCCTCTAGAGGATATTCAGGTGGATGATAGCCTGAACTACATCGAGCAGCTAGTAGCCATCCTCGACAGGAAGATGAAGGATCTAAGTAACAAGAAGGTCGAGTTAGTGAAGGTGCAATGGAAGCACCGCAAGGGCTTAGAATGGACTTGGGAGCCGGAGGACGAGATGAGGGAGCACTACCCCGAGCTATTTCCAGATGCAGCGGACTTCGAGGACGAAGTCTAAAATAAGCAAGGGAGATTTGTAACGGCCGGTTCCTGGTACGCATTTTAAATAAGAATTATTCATTTTTGCAAAGGGACTCGACGAGTTGGAGGCTCCAAACTCGTCGAGTAGGAATTGGATTTTTCGACACGGGACTCGAACTCTACTTGTCGAGTCGAGAAGCCTCGACTCGAGGAGTAGGCCTGCCAGAGTGAAACCCTAATTTTCAGGATTTCCACCATATTTAAAGACCTTAACTTCCCCATTGTAGCCTCCCTCATCGCCTCGCATAGTCCAGCAAACCCTAATTCGTGATATTGAGCTTTGTGAGTGTGTGTGAGTGAAAAATGAGTGATTCTTTGGTGTGTTCTTGAATGGGTGGAAGCTAGAAGTGCTTGGTTGAAGGAAGGGGCCTTGGATACAGAAGAAGAACTTCATTTCCAGTGCATTTGGGGTATAAAGTCTATACCTTCTGTCACACCCCCAAACCGGAACAGCAGAAACGTTCCGGGGCGGAGGACGTGATGTTCAGTATCATAACAATGCACAATAGTAAAACAGGCAACAACACCAAAAATATGTAATCAAAATAAAGACGAGTCTTGAATATGCCCCGTCTTCTCAAAACCTGGTCATCTGTACTTGTCTACTGTCGACCTGAGAATACAAGTTATTTTGAAAGAGTAGATCAGCATTTAAGCTGGTGAGTTCATAAGTATTTTAGTGTTAAAAGTTTGCATTAGTATAATGAAAATGTTTGTAAGTGTTTTGATGTAAATGTTTGTATACTTCCTAGAAAATCCTATATTTTCTACTAAAATGGAAATTAGTCTTCTACCAAGACCTGACTGTTTTGTATGTTTGTTCTTTTGTAAAAATGTATGTTTTCCCAAGTTTATGACTATCGTTACTAGAAAATAGTTTGCATTACCTTTTATGTGAGAATATCACTATATGAATGTAATGGAAAAAATGAAAGTGTACAGTAATGTTGTATAAAATAACTACTGAAGCACTAACTAACTTAAAACCAATTTGTTAAATAAGGTTAAAATGTGATGTGGTAATAACCATGCTGATTGACTGGTATTTAACACGACGACCTGTTGGCGTCGAAACTAATGTGGCATTTGTCACCCCTTGGATTGTCTATCTGACTGTAGGTAACAGTTGGGTGTGGGATTCTTAGTCCCGTATAGATCTATACACACAATGCCCACTCTCCCTTCAGGAGACTCTGGTTACAAAACACGACATAACAAGTATATTACTATGCCGTGAAGTAGTAGTTTCACATTATTGTTATCTTGTTCTTGTTATAGTATGTATGTTCATTTCTGTTCTTGTTATAGTATGTTCCTTTCTGTTCTTGTTATAGTATGTTCCTTTCTGTTCTTGTTATAGTATGTATGTCTCTTGTTATAGTATGTTCCTTTCTGTTCTTGTTATAGTATGTTCCTTCCTATTCTAGTTATAATATGTCTCTTCCTGTTCTAGTTATAGTATGTTTGAACTGACTCATGTATGAACTGACTCATGTAAGAACCAACTCATGTAAGTACTGATTCATGTAAGTTTCATTGTTCTAGAAATAGTAAGTATTAATCCTCTAAACTATACCTATTATAGTTTACTAGCAAGCTCTGTAATTGAATGACTGATCATGTTTGTACACCTTTGCTACCCAAAGGTATTAAACTGATTGGAAGTACTTTTATATCTACATACATATACATAATATATAACTAAGATTTAAACGACATTCGGACAAACAACCGATACCCTAAGTCCACATCCAAACAAGGAAAAGGAAATAAAGTAAGTTATCAGTCCTAAGCCCTTTAAACCTTATTTATATAACTATATCTATATAGACATGATTTTGACAATATATAAGTTTAAAAGAGTTTTGTAAAACATTTAGAGAGTTTATCATATAAAAAGAGTTTTAACCATTTGAATGATTATTGATGACTTGATGTCAGTTTATAAAACGATTTGAAACAGTTTGTTTGGTAACACAGTTTTGAAGTATAAGAAATCTCTTGGTTTGATAGTTATAAATCACATGTGATTGATTATACAACTATATTGTTTTCTACTTGTATCCCCCCCCCCATAAAAGCATTTAAAACCATTAAAAGGTAAGTTTAGGGGTATGAACTCACCTGTAGTGAGTGATTCGAATGAAAGATCAATATAGGATGCTAAGTATGCCAAGTGACGTCTCGAGCACAAACAGATACTATTAAGCATATAATAACACATATATGTATACAATTAGTGTATATAACAAGTAACATGTAAGGGAAAAAACCTTAGGATCTAGGAAACACTTCCAATGAAGTGTTAGAATCACATAAGATTGATTGAAGGGTGTTCACGGCCAGACTAGGAGTGTTCACGGCCTTAGAAGGGTTCACGGCCAAGAACACTTGAAGTGTTCACAGCCCAAGCTTAGTCTTATGAAGGGTTTACGGCCATGGATGGAGGGTTCACGGCCCAACCTTTCATCTAAGAAGGGTTCACGGCCATGAACTCTTGAAGATCTTGCATTTAGGTGTTTGTTTCATGGGTGGAATCAAGTGTTTCTAATGGACAACAAGATGATGGATGAGATACTTACGTTTTGGAAGCCTTTAGAGTGTTCACGGCCCAAGAACAAGTGTGTGTTCTTAGTGTTCTTGGTGAAAAAGATGGTGATTTGAAGATCCAAATGAAAAGTGTTGAATTCATGGATGAAATCAAAGGGTTTCACTTGAGTAAGAAGATTAACTAGTAAATCGGGATGAATCACTTACGTTTTTAAAGAGAAAGGAAGGTTTCCCTTGATGATACTTGAGAGAGTTTGAGAGTTCTTGGCTTGAGGATGTAAGAAATGAAGGATAAATGAAGGAAATCTATATATATGGAGAGGGGTTCACGGCCAAACTTGGGTTCACGGCCGTGAACCTAGTTTGCGGCTGTGAACGTCCCTTGTTGATGTTCTTGGCTCGAATGTATTCCATAGATCCATTAATCACACTTCTTAGTATCAAATCCTAAGTGTACAAGGCTTAAAAACTCATAGAATAATCATTAATATTGCTAAAAGATAACAGAAAAAGTCTCACTTTTGATTGATTTGCTTGACTTACAAGATAGAAACTTACTGGTTGTCACATCATCCCCCCGTTAAAGGGAATTTCGTCCCGAAATTAGAGTTTAAGCAAATACAGATAATTAAGGGAAAAGATGAGGATATTTAAGTTTCATTTGATCCTCCCGCTCCCAAGTGAATTCAGGTACCTGCTTGGCATTCCAGCGAACCTTCACTATGGGGATACGACTTTGTTTCGTTTGCTTGACCTCCCGGTCCATGATTTCTACTAGTTCTTCCACGAAGTTGAGGCTGTCATTGATCTCGATTTCATCGAGTGGGATAACAATAGTTTCGTCGGATAGACACTTTTTTAGGTTCAATACGTGGAAGGTAGGGTGTACGTTACTAAGTTCTCGAGGTAGTTTGAATTTGTAAGCTACAGGGCTGATTCTAGCGAGAATCTCAAAAGGCCCTATGTATCTTGGATTTAGCTTCCCACGCTTTCCGAAGTGTAGGCTACTATGTCGGAGCCCTTCATGGTTAGGCTCCATAGTCCCTGTTCGAGTTTCTGAACCTCGCCCCTCGGGCAGTACTCCTCAATCATAAGCTCCTTCAGAGCTTCCCAGCCCATTGCATTAGCCACTATCAGAGTAAGTGACTTGACATGGATATTCCACCATGTTAGGGCTCTGTCCGAGAAGGTGCAGGCAACAAATTTTACTTTGCTTCCTTCTGGACAGGAGCAGATCTCAAAGATCGACTCAGTCTTTTCAAACCATTGCGACAGAGAAATGATCCCACCGCTGCCGTTGAAGGCTCTGGGTTTGTAGTTGGTGAAGTCCTTATACGAACACTCTCTAGAGCGCACGGGAGCATTACCTTGAGTAGAATGTACAGCTATTCCACTCCCGCTAGTACCGCTAGTGCTGAATTGAACTAAGGCTGCCGTAACAATCGCAGCCACTGCAGCTTGGAGAGCTGCAAGATCGTATTGTGGAGGAGGTAGTGGTGGTTGAGTTGGAGTTATCGGAGGATTGCATCTCGTTGATCGACGTGGAGGCATCTTTCAACTGGAAGTTTACAAAGATGAAGATGATAATAAGCATTCAATAGTGAGAATAATGAGAGTGATCCATGGACTAACTCACCATAGCCCAACAAATAGATGAGAGTATGATTGTAATAGAGATCTAACAATAGAAGGATGAAAGTATTTGGATAAAGATTTCCCCATGAGATTAGATGTCTGTCAATATCACTGGTATTTAAAGATGTAATAAGTTCGGGAAAAATGACCTTGGAGTAGGTCTTACATCAAACCAGAAATGAGGAAATTTTGACAGCACAAAGACCTAACAGACTGAAAGTTCAAGGTCTTAACATAAGCAGGAAATTAATACTAGAGTCTGTACATAGACCTAACTTATATCCAAAAAAGAGAGTAAAGTAGGCTCTACTCGCGAGGGGAGTTGTTCTGGTTGGTACTTGATTTAGCCCTGGATTCAGCCAGCTGCTGTTCCGTTTCCCATACACGCCTTTGCAGTGCCACCTGGTTCTGACGAAGATCCCTAACTTCAGATTGGCAGGCATTAAGCTCTACCTGTAGGGTGCCAATGCGAGTCCTTTCTAAGTTCTGGTCATCGGTCAGATGACGGAGACGAACTGTGTTGACTCCGGAGTTAGCACGGAGCTCCATGATTTGGTCGAAGTTTGCTCTTCCCTGCTCTGTATTGCGAGCAACACGACGCACCAAGATAGGAAAGACTCTGTCTGCTGAGCCTCCCTTATTCAGATTGTAGAAGCTTCGGTCGCCATTGTAGGGAGGTGGTTGTCCCTGCTCGTCGCTCCACCTTCCCAAGTTCACCACCCACAGAGGCGTCTGGCCTTGAAAAGCCGGACGAGGGTTAGGATTTTGAGCAACTTGGGGTGGATCATAGACCTCGGGGTCTGAGTCCGAGTCTTCCTGGACTTCCTCCTCGTTCTCTTCATCAGAACTTTCCTCGAGGTCTTCTACTGCTAGGACCATCGGGTTCTCTTCTTCAGGCTCAGCCTCAAGTTATCCACCGTGCCTTTGATCGGGAAAGTACGAGTCGCCAGGGAGATGGAATCCAACCATGTTATTCCAAGCGAGAAAAGGGTTGTAAGAAACATATTATAGACGTACTACTTAAGATAATTATAGGATGATCCTTACTAGTTACTCCAATATTCGCGTAGTGCATACCAGTCATATGTAACCAAGATAGAATAGATCTTCGAAGTGACCCTAACTCTAAGTCCACAACCAAACAAGGAACATGAAGTAAAGCAAAGATCATAGATTCTAAGTCTATGACACCTTAGTCATATATAACCTTAGCGTATCCACTCAGCAACTATTGACCTACTAATAAAGACCTTTTAGTTTTCACATAAGTAATTATAGTATCACAAAATACTCCTATAGTATTTTAAGTTTAGGTTATGTTCTAATGTTTTCATTGTAGTAGAGATGGTAAGTTTTTAGACTTGCTGCAACACTACAACCATTCCTAGGCACATGCTTATCACTTCTCGGAAAGATATAGTTGATCAGGCTATATCACTCCCAGATCTGATTATATGTCCCCAAGCCAACTTGTGTTGTCCAACAACCGCATTACTTTTGTTCTGTTCTAGTATGACACTGATCCTAGTATGAATGCATGTATGTATACTTTAGTAAAATATTTTATTATTTTAAAAGTATAAACTCTTGGTCAGAGTGTTTTAATCCCGATGTGTTTATAGTTGTATATCTTTTATGGGTTGATATAGTCAATTCACTATAAACAAAACTCTGATACCAATCTGTCACACCCCCAAACCGGAACGACGGAAACGTTCGGGGGCTGAGGACGTCATGTTCAGTATCATAACAATGCACAATAGTAAAACAAGCAACAACATCATCCATTGCATTAATAATATAGTTAATACAAGTGTGTTCCGTGTAAAGTTGTAAGACACCAAAAATATGTAATCAAAATAAAGACGAGTCATAAATATGCTCCGTCATATCAAAACCTGGTCATCTGTACCTGTCTACTGTCGACCTGAGAATACAAGTTATTTTGAAAGAGTAGATCAACATTTAAGCTGGTGAGTTCATAAGTATTTTAGTGTCAAAACTTTGCATTAGTATAATTAAAATGTTTGTAAGTGTTTTGATGTAAATGCTTGTATACTTCCTAGAAAATCCTATATTTTCTACTAAAATGGAAAGTAGTCTTCTACCAAGACCCGACTGTTTTGTATGTTTGTTCTATTGTAAAAATGTATGGTTTCCCAAGTTTATGACTATCTTTACTAGAAAATAGTTTGCATTACCTTTTATGTGAGAATATCACTATATGAATGTAATGGGAAAAACGAAAGTGTACAGTAATGTTGTATAAAATAACTACTAAAGCACTAACTACCTTAAAACCAATTTGTTAATTAAGGTTAAAATGTGATGTGGTTATAACCATGTTGATTGAATAGTATTTAACATGACGACCTGCTGGCGTCGAAACTAATGTGACATTTGTTACCCCCTGGCTTGTCTGTCGAACTGTAGCTAACAGTTGGGATGTGGGATTTTCAGTCCCGTATAGATCTATACACACAATGCCCGCTCTCCCTCCAGGAGACTCTGGTTACAAAACACGACATAACAAGTATAATGCTATGTCGTGAAGTAGTAGTTTCACATTATTGTTATCTTGTTCTTGTTATAGTATGTATGTTCCTTTCTGTTCTTGTTATAGTATGTTCCTTTCTGTTCTTGTTATAGTATGTATGTTCCTTTATGTTCTTGTTATAATATGTTCCTTTCTGTTCTTGTTATAGTATGTGCCTTTCGGTTCTTGTTATAGTATGTTCCTTCCTGTTCTAGTTGTAGTATGTCTCTTCCTGTTCTAGTTATAGTATGTTTGAACTGACTCATGTATGAACTGACTCTTGTAAGAACTAACTCATGTAAGTACTGATTCATGAAAGTTTCATTGTTCTAGAAATATTAAGTAGTAATCCTCTAAACTATACCTATTATAGTTTACTAGCAAGCTCTGTAATTGAGTGACTGGTCATGTTTGTACACCTTTGCTACCCAAAGGTATTGAACTGATTGGAAGTACTTTTATATCTACATACATATACATAATATATAACTAAGATTTGAACGACATTCAGACAAACAACCAATACCTTAAGTCCACATCCAAACAAGGAAAAGGAAATAAAGCGAGTTATCAGTCCTAAGCCCTTTAAACCTTATTTATATAACTATATCTATATAGACATGATTTTGACAATATATAAGTTTAAAAGAGTTTTGTAAAACATTTAGAGAGTTTATCATATAAAAAGACTTTTAACCATTTGAATGATTATTGATGACTTGATGTTAGTTTATAAAACGATTTGAAACAGTTTGTTTGGTAACACGGTTTTGAAGTATAAAAAATCTGTTGGTTTGATAGTTATAAATCACATGTGATTGATTATACAACTATATTGTTTTCTACTTGTATTCCCCCCATAAAAGCATTTAAAACCATTAATAGGTAAGTTTAGGGGTATAAACTCACATGTAGTGACTGATTAGAATGAAAGATCGATATAGGATGCTAATTATGCCAAGTGAAGTCTCGAGCACTAACGAATCCTATTAAGCATATAATAACACATATATGTATACAATTAGTGTATATAACAACTAACATGTAAGGGAAATAACCTTAGGATCTAGGAAAAACTTCCAATGAAGGGTTAGAATCACATAAGATTGATTGAAGGGTGTTCACGGCCACACTAGGAGTGTTCACAGCCTTAGAAGGGTTCACGTCCAAGAACATTTGAAGTGTTCACGGCCCAAGCTTGGTCTTATAAAGGGTTTACGGCCATGGATGGAGGGTTCACGGCCCAACCTTGCATCTAAGAAGGGTTCATGGCTGTGAACTCTTGAAGATCTTGCAATTAGGTGTTTGTTTCATGGGTGGAGTCAAGTGTTTCTAATGGATAACAAGATGATGATGAGATAATTACGTTTTGGAAGCCTTTAGAGTGTTCACGGACCAAGAACAAGTGTGTGTTCTTGGTGAAAAAGATGGTGATTTGAAGATCTAAATGAAAAGTGTTGAATTCATGGATGAAATCAAAGGGTTTCACTTGAATAAGAAGATTAACTAGTAAATCGGGATGAATCGCTTACATTTTTGAAGAGAAAGGAAGGTTTCCCTTGATGATACTTGAGAGAGTTTGAGAGTTCTTGGCTTGAGGATGTGATAAATGAAGGATAAATGCAGGAAATCTATATATATGGAGAGGGGTGCACGGCCGTGAACCTAGTTTGCGCCCGTGAGCATCCCTTGTGTGATGTTCTTGGCTTGAATGTATTCCATAGATCCATTACTCACACTTCTTAGTATCAAATCCTAAGTGTACAAGGCTTAAAAACTCATAGAATAACCCTTAACATAGCTAAAAGATAACATAAACAAGTCTAACTTTTGATTGATTTGCTTGACTTACACGATAGAAACTTACGGGTTGTCACACCTTGTCTATTTTTTTGCTAGATCTCTTCATGGGGTAGTTTAGGGTCATATGGAGCATATTATGGGACCATTCATGGATGAAAGCATGTATTAGGATAGTAGCTTCAGATCCAGAGTCTTTGAGGGACACCATGGCATAAAGGTGCCAACTTTATGGCCATGGGAGTCCCATGCATCATATGAGCCACTTTTTAGGGCTTTTTGAGCTAAATAACCCATGCATGCACGTAAAGTTAGAAACTTTACGTGGTATATCGACCCTAGGGAGCCATATCTATGTTTTGGATTCCTTAAGCCTGACTATAATTGACTGTATGTATTCAGTCCATGGGGGTTCGACGAGTTGTTCATACGACTCGGCGAGTTGGGTCGTGGTCCCCCAACCTTTTCTGTACTGAGTAAACTCGTTGAGTCTAGGAGATGACTCAACGAGTTGGCCATGGTTTTGGTTTATGAAGTTTGAGGGACTCGACGAGTTCAAGGAAGGACTCGGCGAGTTGTGAGCGAAAGGTCCCGACTATCTTATAAAGATTAAGGAACTCGACGAGTTCAATGAGGGACAAAACTTGATGTGTATTTTAGTCCCTTTTGCCAAAATCTAGTGCATTCCACGCCCTGTGTGTCATTAATGGAGTCCAAAGGGCACTCGCCGAGTTGAAGCGTAATGCTGGCAGAAATCGCGTTTTCTCACTTGGACTCGTCGAGTAAAGTATATGCCCTCGACGAGTTGATGCGCTGTATGGAAAAATCTCCTTTCTGCTTCAGGTCCTTTTTTGGGTTTTGAATGAGAGTATCAAGGTAATGCAACTCCTTATTTTCTTCAGTGACGAGACCATTATAAACATCGGACTCATAGCATCACTCAAATCTTCTAATCTTCTCGTAAACGACTCGACCCCTCACTTTAATTTCGTCACTCTTGTAATTATTCGCTCAATTCTCACCCTAAAATCTACAAGATCAAAAACACCAAACCACATAATAAAAAGGAAAACAAACATCAAAATTAAAATTCCTAAATTATCCCTAAATACTAGAAGAAAAAGGAAAAGAAAAGCAAACTCAAACGACGTGTTGCCCCCCGCAAGCGCTTCTTTTTATGCGAGTCTTAAGCTGGACTCTCAACTTAATAAACTTCCAATAAACTCAATTCCAATCCATCCGTTGCATTGAATATTTTCTTTGGTGGACCAATTTGTAAAATTTGACTCTTTGCTTCAAAAATTGGCCAAACGAGCTTGAATTCATAAAACCCAAGAATCTTGACAAGGGTTGGAACCGGTTGGATACTAATAAAAAATGGATCGCGCTTCAGAACTTTCTCCAAAGTTGGAATCGTCACCCCATGCTTCAGAACTTTCTCCAAAAACTTGATGTGTGTTTAATGCACTAGTTTTAGTCCTACTTTTTAAATATGATTTAGACACACAAAAGGCAGTGTACCTGTCAATTGGTGGTATAGTTAAGCAAGCAGGGTATCGAACATAGGGATCGGTAATTAAGCTAATTAATAAAATTATCTAAAAACAAACAGTAAAATGAAAGGGTTTTCTCTATTTTTGCAAGACTAGAAACTTAAACACTTAACTAACACTCAAACAAAAGAATTAACAGCTAAAGCAAATAAAATCAACTAAATTCAATAATAAAGGAGACTTCTGTTTAGGTTCGACTTACTTATTCATATGGTTGATTTGATGGCAAGTGCAATGGATTAATTTATCATTGGCTACTAATTAGTGTGATCAGGTTCATGTTCACTATTACTAATCCTTAGGGAACAAATTAATTCAAGCAGTGATCCGTTGATTAAACTAATAAATTTCCTAGTTTATTGATTCGGGTTAAGTAAGACTTGTAACTTAGCTAATTAAATTACTAATTCAATTAACTTCTTGTATGGTGGTTCGTCACACAAGCTCACACATTAACTTACCTATTTTCTAGTTAACCCTAGTTTCATGTTCAATATTCCTAGGCATATAACAATGTTTTCACATAAATCATATGAGATAAGCAATTAAGAGATGTTCATGCAACTTAATATACTTGTTAATTAACATAAAATAGTTGTTGTTAACACATAAGGATATTCAACAAGCTTAACAAAACAAAGTTCACCAAATTAAATTAATCCAACCATAAAATCAAGCCATAGTCATAAATTCATCTACCCTAAACAGAAGATATGAGTTTTAGCTCATAATTACAGCAAACAATAACTCAAAAACGAAATCTAGTGATTCAAACATGGTTCACACAAAAGATTAAGAAAAGAGTAAGCTTTATTTGCCTTTGATCTCCTCAAAATTGAATGCTAAGGTTGATCCTCGGTTTCCAGAGCTCCAGCAGCACTCCCAATCGCAATTCAGTCTCTAATGGTTCTAGAGAGAAGTCCTTGTCTCGTGAGTTTATGCCCTTTATATAGTTTTCTGAAAACAGGGGCAACTTGTCGAGTCCATAGACCAACTTGCTGAGCCCCTCACTTAAAATCTGTGCACGGTAAGGCACCTAATGGTTCGCGAATGTTCGTGCCTACTCGGTGAGTAGGCATCCAACTCGCCGAGTTCTTCAGGTTTTTTGACTCTTTTTCTTCTTTCTTCAATTCCCGAGCTTCCGATTGCTATTCCCGCTTCCTTTTGCTTCCGAGCACGTCTTTTAGGCTGAAAATACTATTTAAACATAATTAAACACATTTTGTTCCATAATTGCAATAAAATAGCCAAAAAGTATTAAGATTTTATGCAAAATATATAACTAGATATGCACATATCAAAATACCCCACACTTGACTTTTGATTGCTCCTAAGCAAAACTAAATTTTAAGCACACTAGCATCAAATAAGACAATCCCAATCAAACCCAGCCATTATGCTAAGACCGCAACGCATGCATTTGTGTCTAAAATTTTTCCTAAGGACCCCCCTAATTCTAAATACTAACGATCATCATAAACACTCGCCCACTTCTTTTGAACAACGCTCATTTTATGCATCCCTCCGAATCCATCCGCAGAAAACTTTCTTAACCTCAAGTCATTTTTGGTTAAGCAACCAAGCATACATAAATTATAGAAAAATTACAACTTTGATACCACAATGGAGCTCTTTGAATTCTTCACCTTCTTTGTTTGATTTTTCGTATCTTCAACTTTTGAATTTTGATCTTCGGATTTCACTTTAACAGCTACAAAATTCTTTGACTTTTTGGTAATTTCTCTCTTTTTTTCTTAACATGTACCTCACTTTTTTCACTCAAAACCAACATGCTTAAGCAAGGAGCTTAACTTCATCCTTTATTGGTTAAGATATTTAAGCTTTCCTGGATACATTTCAAGTACACGATGCTAAACATATTGCGTCCTTCAAACTAAGCGAGGTTGTGTTTTTGTCCCATGATTTCACTAGAATAAAGGGGGCCACAAATGCACTAGAACGTATATAGGCTCAACTAAACATTTGGGTCCTCATGCAATCATCAAATACAATACTAGCATGAATCCTAATTGCTTTACCAAATTTTCTAAATTAGCCCTAGCAATTTTTATGCATAATTTTTTTTTAAATTAAGCTTAAGATTAAAATTCTAAGTTGACTAATGTAACCAACCCCCTACCCCACACTTAATTCATGCAATTTCCTCATTGCATGTTATGCATGATAAAGAACAAAAATAAAGAGGGAGTTGGAACAAACTCCCCTGGGATAGTAGTCGTGAGGTTGATCTTCTTCTTGTAAAGCGCCATCTTCAATTGACTTTTAGGCATGGGAACAGCTCATCCATGCCTTGGGTGTCAAATCTCGTGTGGTACAGCTCCAATTATGCAAGAAAAAGTCTCGGAAATTCTCAGGGAATAATCTTCAAAGAATATAACCAATGCCCGTATCAAATGTGGTCAAAGTGTAAACTCGAAAATGGAATAATGAATGACTCGTCGAGTTCATATGAGAACTCGCCGAGTTGTAGCGTGACTGACAGAAAAGTCGCGAATTTCCACTTGGACTCGTCGAGTCCAAAATGAGCACTCGACGAATAGACGCTATATGAAAAAAAAAACTATAATCTGCTTCAAGTCGGATTCTGGTGTGTTTGAGCAACATCAAAATAACACTCTCCCTAATTTTCTTCAGTGATTAGACACTCTTTAACCCTCTTCATGACCGGACTCATACTTGGACTCAAAACTTCTATTTTCTTGTCTAGACTCGACTCTTCACATTATTCTCTCACGCTCTATACTCTTGTATTTTACCCTTTATCCAAATTCTGAAAAGACCAAAAGCAAACACATGTAATAAAAAAGGAAAACAAACAATCCTAAAAATACTGCTTGTTCAAAACAACCCAAACAAACAAAATAAAACAAACAAAAATAAAAAGTGTTTTAAAGCAACCACACAATTAAAAACAAAAATGATAACTTAATCTTCATCTTCTTCCTCATCATCACCACCTCCACTTCCTCCAGCTCCACTTCTTTTTTGGCTAATCCTCTCATCCCAACTTCTTACATACGGGTACTCTGGCGCCATGGGTCGGATATTTAAGTTATCAAACAAGTGAACAAATGAACTATTGTGATAGTTGATGCTCCTCCCAAGGTCGTCTTGATACCTCCTTAGTTCCACATTATACTAATCCATCGATATCTCGTCATCAACCTGGATTACCGGGCGTTAACACATCATCATCATTGGGGATGGCAATATGACCACCATCATCATTGGGGATGGCAATATGACCACCACCATAATCTTCTACGATCCTCGCCCTCCTATATAACGTGAGACTAAAGGGAGGTGTGGGTACCATCGTCAAAAAGTTCTCGGTCCCTCCTTCCAATACACCATATGACCTCGCCCAGGGGCGCACCTTTTATGGGGCCAGGAGGGGTTGTCCCCCCCTGAATTTTGGGCTAGAAGTAGGATATATGTGTTTAATTTTCGGAATTATAGGCCCATCAATGTGAGTTTTGGGCTGTGGCCCCTCCTGGTCGGCTGATCCAATGTTCCGATCCAAGAGAGAAGCAATCATCGACATCGTTCAATCATTGACATCGTTCAATCAGTAAAGCTTCCCCCCCTCCTTAATTCTTCGCTCAATCGCTAGTCGCTAATCACAAAATCGAACCTGTGGACTCCGCCAAATCGAAGCGGTTCGTCGCCTGCTAGCTGCTGCGGACCTGCAGTGCTGCTACCTGCTGCTGTTCTGAACGATTGCACAGCTGCAATTCTGGTGCAATCCCCATCCTCAATTCTTCGCTAATTAGTAATCAGGTATGCTTTCAGCTTTCAATTCGGCTGTTGTTTCAGCCTCAATTCTTGACTTCTTTCCTGTTTCAGCCTTTCAGGGATTGAGAATTCTCTCTTTTATAATTTATAATGTTGCACTTTTTTAGTTGTTCTGTTGTTGGATACTTGTCATTAGAAAGTTGGAATTGTTCAGGACTTCATAGCCTATTTTGTTGCTTTTTACTAGATTGAACTTATGAACATATGTTGGAATTTTAGGAATCAACTAATTTTAGGAGCCTATTGTTTTATGAACTGATATGAACTGATATGTCTACAATGAACTGTTTTGTTGCTTTTCCTCTATATTTGATTGTTGTTGGAATTTTAGGAATCAACTAATTACAAATTGTTAAATATTCTCTACTTGGTTCAAGTAATTAGTGATGAATGATGAGCATTGCTTATTTTCTTATGTTAATCTAATATGTGCTATAAGTTAAAGGACTGAATAGTTGATTAACTGAAAATATTCAAGAACGTCTTCGCAATACGATGTCGGATGACTTTCTCGCAAACAACTTGGTGGTTTACATAGAAAGAGAAATTGGTGAAAACATTGATTCGAAGTCGGTAATTGATGAATTTAAAGACCTTAAAGGTCGTCGGGCTGAGTTCTAATTCTTTTTCTAGTTATTTTTTGTGTTTATTTGCAAAAACAAATTTGGTTTTTTGTATGTAAGAACGTTAAGTTTAGTTTATAATACTTTCGGCCCCCCCTAAAAAATTGTTCAAGCTCCGCCCCTGACCTCGCCAAACGGGTCACAAACATGCCACCATTGATCTTCGAAGTCACCCTCTCCTTAACCGTTCCTTCACCCAAATATTTCACCAAGAAATAGGGTATGTTGCAGAATGTGTTTGGCGTAATAATACTCCACAAATAGAAGATGTCAAGAGTTGGAACTTTATCATCATCCTTCCGCATGTTTATGGTGCTAGCGATCAGTCGATGAATCAGACGATGAATGGGGGACCGAATACTCCCCTACTGGGCTGATGAAGGAATGTAAACTCGATTCGCAATGGTGATCCACCAAGTCGAACCAACTACACCCTCTGGCAAATCCCTATGGCAATGCTCCAGAAAAGTACCAAAGTCCTCTGTCATGACCACAGAGTGGTCATAAATGTCCATCCTCCAGCTCAGTTCGGCTATGTTGCACTGCCGGACTTCCCCACCAAGACAGAATGTGATGGCATTTGCGTTGTAAATATCATCACCCCCTCGGAAGGTAACGATGGAGAAAAATTCCCAGCAATGTTCTTGATACACCGGCTCTTGGGTTCGGAAAAGCCGACGCCACCCATCACATGTAATCGAAACCCTGTTTTGTTCAAAAGCCTTGACCAAATATGGGGTCAACTCCTCTTCTAACCCCGCTTGTCCCATCCAATTCCAATCAATTTCATTTGGTACGTAAATTTCCTTCCTCATCAATGTTTCCAACTTCTTCTTTGCCTAAACTAATGTTGACTTGGAAGTTATTTGTGAAAAATTTAACCAAGGGATGTCCCCATGGCGGCTTCCACGTGAGCTTTGTCCCCTTCTAGACATTTTCTGCAAAATCAAACCCAAAGCACAACAAACAAACCACAGAGAAATTAAAAGTTAGAAATATGGGTCACTGCAGTATGGACTCGTCGAGTCCATGAACAGACTCGACGAGTCGTATGAACTGTGCGAGTCGTAGTTCTGATTTGGACCATATTTTCCATCAAAACTCAAAAATTGTTCCAGGGGTTTGTCTATAGAAGTATATCAAGTATTAATTCACAAGAAATTTCATCTATAACACTCTAGTTTAACAAAAAAAAAATTAAACCCTAGAATCCAAGTCAAGTTCAAAATCGGGTTTTTGGTGGACCAATTTGTAAAATTTGGCTCTTTGCATTGAATATTTTAAAAATTGTTCCACCAAATTTTATGAATCGCTATATCAAAAAATGAATTTTTTTTGTCTTGATTTTTGGGATGTTACACATTAGTTGAATTAACTGTATTGGGCTTATTTATAAGAACTATATTGATTTTAATGTTAATTAGATGATAATCTATGAGCTCATGAAACCCCTTTATAAGGCAATTATATGATATCTGGAGAAATATATATATGGATTTACATGATTTAAAGATATGTATAGGGTCGAGTCCTAAATCAGATTTTAGCAAAATGTGATTAGGTTTAATTATACTTTTAAATGAGAATTGGTAAAATTATTTAACCATTTATTTATCTAATGGTCATATCAGGTAGACAAAGCTTTACCTATGGGCTATGGAATAATTAAATCTAAACCAAAATAATTATCAAGACTTCAAGTAAACGAAAAATAATTATGAAAGTATGATTTGGTTTAATCATTCAAAGAAGAATTTATGGATTAGTTACATGGCATGGAGTATAATTATAAATATACATGACGACTGGGTAATATTAGACTACGACATTTAAATATCATTTATTTAACGACCGGGTAATATTAGACTACGACATTATAAAGATAATAACAGTAAAGTATTAATAAGTAATACTCAAAAACTAAGCTAAGTAGAGATTATTTATGAGATGTAGTTGTTCAAGGAGCTGACCAACAATCTTTGACTCCGGTGGTTTTATTATATGTTTGCTGCTTCAGGTGAGTCTCCGCACTATTTGTATGGGTCTAAGGCACCAATGTCGGCCCATTTAGTTTATGTATTGTAGGAAGACTTGGGGGTTAGCCCTAGGCATCATGTATGAAAGACCAGGAGGTGACTCCTAGCACACTGTATGCTATTATGTATGGTAGGAAGACCCGGGGGTTAGCCCTGGGCATCATGTATGAAAGACTAGGAGTCGGCTCCTAGCACACTGTATGCTATTATTTACGGTAGGAAGACCCAGGGGTTAGCCCTAGGCATCATGTATGAAAGACCGGGAGGTGGCTCCTGGCACATTGTATGCTGATTAGCTAAGTAGCGTAGTATGTATGCTAGTTGTCGTTGTGATGCTTGCATGGAAGAATAGGTGGTGGCTCTCGGCACTTGTCTATAAGACCCAGGGGTGGCCCCCGGCTTGGCAAGAAAGACCACATGGCGGCCCGTGGCATAACGGAAAGACTATGTGCGGCACATAGCACCTTATTTGATTATCATATATGTATGGCTCACGGTTATGTATGGCATGTATGGATCCGTGGATATGTATGGTATTGGTATTTGGGGAACTCGCTAAGCTTCGTGCTTACGGTTTTTAGTTTTGGTTTCAGGTACCTTCAGTTTTCAGATAAAGGAGCTTGGGACGATCGCAGTGCATACACCTATGGTTTCCGCAATATGTGATTTCTGGGAATGAACTTTGATAAATGTTTTATTTAAAATGTCTTTCAATGTGTGAACAAAGTTACAATAGTGTTTTAGTTATATTTAAAAATGAAATTTTTGGTCTTAAATTTTGGGTTGTTACATTTGGTACACGAAGCACCCCAACAACAATTAGAACCTATACAAGCTCAACTTGTACAAGAGGTTGCATGATCCTACCTATATATATATATATATATATATATATATATATATATATAAATAGTTGTTTAGGGAATTCTTCAAGAATATTGGGTTATGTAAACTAGTTGACTATGGTATTCTTTAAGAATTGCAGTTTTAACTTATATATAATGTGATGCGTTTGCATAATAACAGTTGTATAATAATACATTCTTTAAGAATAGTATGTTGTATTTGGAATAATAATTGATCAATAACAATTCATTCTTTAAGAATTCAGTGAGTATTACTACATTTTGGTATTCTTTCAGAATTGATTATGTGAGTATTCTGAATAGATGAAAATCTGGAAATCATTTGAAAACTTCAAACATAAATTTTATACTTCCATATATACTTATTTTGCCTAAAAAATGGAGAAGTGTTAATCAACTTGCTTATAATCTGAAAATTCCATATATATTATTAGCCATTTTTACAATTTTGCCCATATAATTAATTAAATTAAGTTATATAGTAAATGCAAGTCCATATTAATAACATGTACCCTAGGATCACATCTATCCATTCTTTTTAATCTAATGGTTAGAATTTAGTCATACGTTCACACAATACTTGTGATTCACATTTGATCCTAACACTATACATACATATATATATATATATATATATATATATATATATATATATATATATATATATATATATATATATATATATATATATATATATATATATATATATATATATATATATTGAGAAAATAAAAAAGGTTCAGAATGGCGGAAACATTCTCAGCCACTCATTTATTTTGGTCGTAAAAACCTCCGTCGTACCAACAGAAATGGGAAAGCAATACACATGTGTTTTCCAACAAAACATGTTTCCTTAAACTATGTTAATCATTACCTTAATATATAGTCATGAGAGGCTATTTATATGTATGTGGTATTTTGGGGAACTTATGAGCTTCGTGTTTACCGTGTTGTGTGATATGTGTTTCAGGTACTTCTCAGGATCGCGGGAAGGTGCCGACTTGATTGTAGACACAAGTTAGAGATCATGTTTTGAGGATTCTGGGATATTATTAAACATTTTTTATTTGTGTTTTGACAACTTATACATTTTATGGTTTGAGAAGTGTGTTAATGGGTTTTATGTGATTTTTAAAATGAAAAATTTATTCAAAAATTTACGGTGTTACAAGTTGGTATCAGAGCCTTGATTTGAGGGATTCAGATGTACTCTTAGGTACGTCCGGATTCAAACTGAGGATTTGAGAAAATTTTCTAAAAAGAAATGATTTTCTAAAACGAGTAAGGGTTTTAAAGAGAAAACGAGACAATGCAGTGTGTACAATTAGCCAGAGCCCGAACGGTGATTTCCTACAATACCATTACTTATTTATATTATGAGATAATAATGAGATATTAGAGCTTCATGCTAGAGGATAGGCTAGGTATTTCGGAAATTAGGGCTAGAGTTTCCCGATTCATGATGCCTTAGCCTAGGGAATGCTATTGACTAATATTATCTGCTATTTGCTCTGTGTATGTGCTGAGTAGGAGTGCCTAGCGGGAACCTCTTAGAGAGAGTCTTGAGTCGAGAGGTAATCTAGGAGAGATACCTAGATGCGCATTTGAGTAGTCCACTGAGATAGTAGTTAAATATCCGTGAGGGATAGAGTACTTGTGAATTAGGATCTTAGGATGAGGACTTGGGGCGACTACAAGTTGGTGTGGAAGGTAGTATTGGGCCCGTACTACTGAAAGCACCGGATGTGTATACGACCCAAGTAAGAATCTTAGGATGCTAAGGAGCATGTAGGGGTGGGTAATCGAGTGTGTGTGTTTGAGCTAGTCTCTGATGATTCTGTGTTTGCGTTTCAGAGACACTATGGTGATTACCCACAACAATCCCGGGAGCAGTGGTACCAGTGACGAGGAGATCTGCAGAATCATTCATGAGGAGGTGGTCGCAGATATCAGAGAGGCCATACCAGAGATGTTCGGGTCTATCAAGACCACGCTGAATGAGACATTTGATGAGCAATATGTTGTTGTCACGGAGGCTGCTGCTGCTGCAGCCACCGCCGCCATAGCTGTTGCTAGGCCACAGGGAGGCGACTCGTTGTTGCTCCGGGAGTTCAGCAACACGAAGCCACCAGAGTTTGATGGTACATAGGATCCGATTGCTGCTATGAGATGGATTTCCGACATTGAGCAGTGTTTCTACACATGTTCATGTCCAGAGCATTTGAGAGTTCGATTTGCGCTGAACCAGCTTCGCTTGGGAGCGAAGGACTGGTGGAAGTTCGTGACAGCTAGTTTTACTCCTACATACCATGTTGCGGTGACTTAGGAGAGGTTTACCCATTTGTTCAGAGACGAGTACGTTCCCCAGGTGGAGAGGGAACGGTTAGCCCAGGGGTAACGCCCGGTTCCTGATAAGTATTTTTAAATGAAGATTTATCATTTTAACAAGGTAACTCGAAGAGTGGAAGGAACAACTCGTCGAGTAGGATCGGGTGTGGACGCGGGATTTAAGTGACCTACTCGACGAGTCGGTAGACCGACTCGGCGAGTAGCAGCTGTCTGGATGAAACCCTAAATTTGAGGGTTTGCACCCTATTTAAACACTTTATGTGGCCTCCACCCCAGCCTCCATCACCCTCAGACCCCATCCTCGAAACCCTAACTAGTTGTGTGTATTCTTGAGCTATTTTGGTGCCATTCTTTGTGATTTGAAGCTTGGAGAAGAAGGAAAGGCTTGGAGGTTCAAGAAGAAGGCTTTAGATCCAGAGTTTTGGTTGCATTTCCAGCTTGTTTGAGGTAAAAAGCTCCAACCTTGACTTCTTATTTGTTAGATCTTCTTTAGGGCTTGAATCTTGACATCTTTGGGGCATTTCTAAGTCATTTCGGGTTTTAGAGTGTAATGTAGAGTGATGGCTTCAGATCTTGAACCTTGGAGGGTTCTCATGGCATAAAGGTGCCAACTTTATGGCCATGAGAGCCCCATGCATCTTGTAGACTTCATTTTAGAGCCTTTTGAGCCAAAAACCCCAAGCATGGACATCAAGACTTTAACTTTACGTGTAAAAAGGACACTAGGAGGCTAGATCTATGATTTGGATGCCTTGAGACCCACTGGGATCGACTGTATAGTTTTGGACAAGGAGGGACTCGGTGAGTCGAGTATTGGTTCCCTAACCTTTTCTGTTTCTGAGGAATCTGGTTGAGTCTAGAAGGGGACTCAACAAGATGGACGTGATTATGGAACTGGAAATCATGGCATTCGGCGAGTGTATGAACAAACTCAGCGAGTTCAAGGCAATCTCCCAACCCATGATGACGGAATCAACGAGTTGTTACTAGAACTCGACTTCATAGACTGGACACATTCATATGGATGAAGATGAACTCGACGAGTTCAAGGATGAACTCGGCGAGTCGGTTGAAGATGGTCCCGATGTTATGATTGAAGGAGAACTCGTCGAGTTCTTGCCAGACTCGATGAGTAGATTCGGGGGGGGGGGGGGGGTTGTATCATCTTGAAATAATAGGGACTCGACAAGTTGGTGGACCAAATTGGCGAGTCAAGTCAACTAGATGTTGACTTTGACCAAAGTTGACTTTGACTTTGACTTTGACCTGGACTTGAATTGACCCTTGTAAAGGAGGGTTGTGGGTACGACATAGTAATCGAGGAGGGTTGTTGTGTAGGGAACTGAGGAGTTGAGACGAGTAGATTTCCGTACCGAGGACTGTGCAGACACTACACGACATCGAGGTGAGTTACCCTCTAGTAGCGGTGGGTCTAGGGCCACAATGTCGGCCCACCAGTAGGAGTTATTTGTTAGATGATTGTCTTTGTGATAATTGTCTATGTTTGCTACTACCTGATATGTTTATGTGTTAGCATGATATGATGTTATGTGGTAGTAGCAGTAGGGGAGATAGTCCCCAAGTTACCGGTTGATAGGGCCGAAGGGGTAGTTAAGTACCCAACTATGCTAGACAGATTATGATTATGTGATATGATATTATGTGGTAGTAGTTGGCGGTGAAATAGTCCCCGGAAACCGGTCGAAAGGACCGAAGGGGCAAGCCAGCACCCAGATATGCTAGGCAAGGTTACCTGTTGAGAGGACCGAAGGGGTAGGCCAGCACCCAGGTATGCTAGGAAAAGTTACCGGTCGAAAGGACCGAAGGGGTAGGTCAGCCACCCAGATATGCCTGGCAGTATGTGATATGTATGGTATGTGGTATGATGGGGGAACTCACTAAGCTTCGTGCTTACGGTTTACCGTTTTGGTTTCAGGTACTCGTTTTCGAAGGAAAGGAGTCGGCTCGATCGCAGCGCATCACACTATGTTTTCCGCACATGAGATCTTTGGGATTACACTCTGATATGGTTTTATGATAATATGCTTTGCTTATTGACACTTTGGTTTTGGTATGAGATATTATCATGAATGTTTTTATACTATTGGTTTTGTATAATAACTTATTTAAAATGAAATTTTTGGTCTTAACTTTTGGGATGTTACAAGTTGGTATCAGAGCCATGGTTTGAGGGATTCGGATACACTCTCGGGTGTGTCTGAACTCAAACTGAGGACTTGGTATAAAAATTTTCAAAAAAAAAGAATCATTTTTATAAAAAGAGCTTGAGAAAATGGAAAGAACTTTGAAAAGAGCAAAGAATTTTGAAAAGAGAAAAGAACTTTGAAAAGAACAAGGTGTGTAATGCGCGCAATCAGCCGAGCTCAAGTAAGTTTTCCCCAAGATACCCATACATGTTATCATATGTTTTGTTATGATATGGTTATGAGAACTGCATGTTAGATTAGGGCCGAGGATCTAGGAGGATGCCTTATATGCCTATTGTATGTGCTTGTAGACTTGCATGCTAGTACTGATCAGTCAGTGATAGGATAGCCTGTTTAGGTTATGCCTGATTGTATGAGCCTCTGAATTGCATGTACAGATTCCTGATTGGAGAACAGAAAGGTTTGATTGGAATATGATTGTTAGATTTTCTATTGTCTGAATGTTGTTTGCTTTGTGCTTCATGGGACTCTTAGTAATGTGAGCTAGCTATTAAGTGAATATGCTAAGTCACATTTGGCACAAGCTGGATAATCTCATAGTGATAGATCTGACCCTATTGTGTAGCTCTTGTTTGAGTCCAACCGTTCTAGGGATGAGTCTTTTACTAGAATGATTATCTGATCTCTGTCGTATGTGGCTATATTCATGAGGTAGCTAGTTGACATTACTGGGAATCTTTCAGCAGCTGAGGACTGGGTGGGTACGGGATCCTAGGGAAGCCTAGGAAATGATTTAGTGGACTTGGTTGCGCTGTTAGCGAGCATTCAGGGTACCAGTTTGAGGAAGTGACTTGGAGGATTCGGGATGATTGCTGAGGAAAGTATGGATAGGTGTGGAAGGTGGTATTAGGCCCGTACTACTGAAAGCACAAGATCCATACTCGAATCAGTGAGAGTCTTGGAGAATCTGAGAACTTCGGGGACAAGGATCTTTGAGTATATCTGACCAGAGATTTTATGGTTTTCAGTTTAGAGATGGGCACTCAGGGAGATGGTTCTGGTTCCAGATTCAGTCTCGGCACAGATGGTGAGCCAGTCGGGGAAAGGACTGTCAAGGTTTTGAGTTCGCACTGGATTGAAGAGATGGAAGGTGTTTTCCGAACTAGTCCCTACCCCATAAGATCCAAGGTTCGGTTCGCCTTGGGTCTCTTGTATCAGGCGGCAAGGAACTATTGGGAATTGATTGCACAATCTATTGCACTTTCTGAGTTGGAGACTATGTCTTGGGAGGAGTTTGTGACCCGGTTTGGGGCAGATGATGTCCCAGTCATTGTAGCTCAGTCATTGGCAAATAAGTTAGCAAGTGTGACAGGGTGTCAGGTCCTGAAGGATATGACTTCCAGAGTTCGGGGATACGAGATCGATTTAGAGCACGTTGAGAAGAGGAGGTCAGACCAGGTGCATTCCTTGGAAGGTCCCGGTAAGAGGCCCAAGATTTTAGATCAGCGATTGGTAGGTCGATAGGGCCGAAGTCAGTGCAGCACATGCGGGAAACTGCACAAGGGGGTTTGTCGTTCCAGAGGGTTAGGCTGCTACAAGTGTGGCGGGATTGGTCATGTTAGTAGAGATTGTTCTCAGGGAGCGAGCCCATTATGTTTTTACTGCGATCGGGTGGGCCACAAGAAGGCCGACTGCCCGACAAGGAATGGAGGGGCAATAAGCATGTTTGCTCCGGGCACTTTGAAGATCACGGATGGACGAGAGGGTAGGACAGGAGCCCCAGCTGAGAGGAGTCGGACTTTGAAGTGATTTACAGGAGAGATCCGGATTACGGCAGGAAATGTTGCAGGTATGTATCAATTTCCCTTTTCGATTCTACCGGTACTATGATTGTTCTTGCCTCGGTCTTGGGTAAGAGTATGTATGAGTTATCTCCCTGCTTGTATTCAGATTGTATTTTTCAAGAAATGTCATATGCCAAATGTATACCGTGAATTGTTGGGTAATTAGTAAAATGTTGACCCCTTTTGTTGCACCGAGGGTTTAGTGTCCCCACGATTCGTAGTAAGAGATCGGTCGGGGGTATTGTGTGGAAGGCTTATGGATAATTTCATCAAGCTAATCCACCCGTATCGATAGGATTTGGTGGTTTCACCGTCTGTTTTGATATAATCGGCAAACGTCTATGGGAGAACTTTGGAGTTCAAGTCACTACCATTGCTAAGGAAGGACTGGTAGCATGAGGATGGTAGTGTCAGCTGCAGGTATTCAACACACAAGTGGTTGGTCATTGGATGTTCAAAAGAGTTGTATTTTCGCATGGGCTGTGTTCGGCTGGGGTTCAGTGGTGCTGCGAGATTGGAAGTGGGAACGAGGACTCGTCAGCCAGAGTGAAGATTAAGGCCTCTAATTTTCAGCATGCGAGGTGGATTGAGGTGTCAGACTGGACCAGATTTCAAGAGTACTCTTCGAGACTTCTGAGGATGGGCGATCTTAAGGTTGGACTGATAATTGATCGCTAGCATTGGTAAGCATAGATTGTCATTAGTGGATTATTAGGAAGCGAGAAGGATTGGGAATCCTTCAATTCTCACGTGCCATGAAGACTTAGTCGAGCCTAAGTGGGGCAGAATCGGCCAGGCATTCAGGAGCAGAAATAAGTGTGAACTTTAGGAGTTTCGCATCCCCATCAGGGAGGAAGACGGTCGAGTAGCCGTCTAGGTGGAGGTATAGGTGAGTTGGGAGTACAGAAAACGTTTCGACGTTTGGTTCACATTTTCTTGGGCATCAGATAGAAGGTTTAGGGAACCAGTTTAGAGGTCCAATTAGAATTCAAATTCAGTTGAGTGTTAGGTCGAGTGTGTAGTCGACCCGGGTTGGAAAGTGTTGTAAGTCTGCAGGTGTAGCCGTAGCATTCACTAGCAGCTAGATAGTGCGAGAAAGTGTTGTAAGTCTGCAGGTGTAGCCGTAGCATTCACAAGGTTGCCAGATAGTGATAGAGTATTGTAAGTCTGCGGGTGTAGCTGCAGCATTCACAAGGTTCTCAAATAGTGTTAGAGTGTTGTAAGTCTACGGGTGTAGCCGTAGCATTCACTAGCAGCCAAATAGTGTTAGAGTGTTGTAAGTCTACGGGTGTAGCAGTAGCATTCACTAGCAGCCAGATAGCACTAGAGTGTTGTGGACTGCGGGAGTAGCCGTAGCGTTCACTGGTTTGGTAGATAGTATAGGAGTGATGTTAGATCACAAGGAGAATAGTAGTACCCACCAGTTCGAGTGTAGCAGTGAGGATATGGAAATCCACATATTGGTTTATGGATTTCCTCAGAGGGATTAGATCTGGTTGAGCCAGTGGTAAGACTGTAGGAACGTCACTACAGTTATGAGATCAGGGAAGCAATGGACTGCTTAAGTACGTGTGAGATAAGGCTACCATTGGTCAGGTAGCAATCACTTTTAGTCTTGGAGTTGATGATGACAGGATTCGACGCATGGACCCGATTGGTTAGATCAGAAAGTTGTTAGTGCCACAGTGGCATGATAACTAGTGGCAACTAGTTCCAGAGAAGGATTTCGTTCCTAAGTCGTGTGAGGCGACTAAGTGGGAGTCCTTTGGCTCTGCAGCCGGGTCGAAACCCGATATTTCGGATGATTGGCGAACGAGTTGAGACCCGGAAGGTCTTGGTAGAATTTGGGAAAGCAGTCATGTGACAACATACTGGTTCGGGCAGTTTCAGCGGTTGGACAGTGACTTGCTCCCTTTTCAGTAGCAGTGTGATGGGTGACAGTTCGGTCTGAGAGGTCTGACAGGGAGCCGGACCATTGAGACTTCAGAGTTCAGACTCCAGGGAAACAGGACGAGTTGTACTTGAGAAGATCGAGGAGCCATTCTTCATCGAGTTTGAAGGATTGCTCTAAGGATGGTTTTAGTAGATCGGGATAGGCCGATAAAAGATCAGAGTTGGCAGGGTTGTAAGTGTCCAGCTAGTAGTTGAGGGATTTAGCGGAGAGTTGTTCCCGGTTGTTTTAGCACGGGCAAGCTGTCTGAAAGCCAAGTTATGATAGGTTTCAGGTCTCAGAAGGTAGAAGTAGCCTTCAAGGGTTGACGGTTAGGGTGGTATATCCTGGATAAAAGTTCTGGTTGCCTTAGGAAGGCGATTGATAGCGCGAGGGATGGTTATACCCTCCGGCCAATGGGTGTCAGCCCCGTAAGAAACGACAGTTGATTCTGGACCCTACGATTGCTTGGGCTGGAGGTGTCTGGTATTCCAGTCGAGGCTGATTGGACCAAGTATGAGTGCTTATGTGAGATAGCTGGTTGATTATGGATACAGTTGCGAGGGATGAAAGATGTAGTACCCTGTCAGCACAAAAATGATTCATTTCAGGAAAGGAGGAGTAGAGTCCTCGATACCTTGAATCACCAGGATGGTTGTCGGGGTTGGCGAGGTAGCATGCCAGTTAGGCCTTCCGGAGGAACCTAGTTAGATTCACAACACATTTCACGTCTTGCTGTTGTGGAAGGACGCATATTGGATGAGAAGGCAGTTGTCTCGCTGCATGATAATCAGGTCGGAGAGTGCCTGAACTACGTAAGCAGACCACTGGTTGTTGTGGCAGAGAAGGCGAAGATTCTACATAGCCATGTAATACCTTTGGAAAGGTTGTAACGGGAACGTCGAAGGGAGTCCGAGTAGACTTGGGAGTCGGAGGTCGAGAAGCGAGAACATTCTGAATTTGTTCGCCGCAGCAGACTTCGAGGACGAAGTCTAAGATAAATGGGGAGATTTGTAACGCCCGATTCCTGATAAGTATTTTTAAATGAAGATTTATCATTTTAACAAGGGGACTCGACGAGTTGAAGGAACAACTCGTCGAGTAGGATCGAGTGTGGGCGCGGGATTTAAGTGACCTACTCGACGAATCCGTAGACCGACTCGGCGAGTAGCAACTGTCTGGATGAAACCCTAAATTTGAGGGTTTGCACCCTATTTAAACACTTTATGTGGCCTCCACCCCAGCCTCCATCACCCTCAGACCCCATCCTCTAAACCCTAACTAGTTGTGTGTATTCTTGAGCTATTTTGGTGCAATTCTTTGTGATTTGAAGCTTGGAGAAGAAGGAAAGGCTTGGAGGTTCAAGAAGAAGGCCTTAGATCCAGAGTTTTGGTTGCATTTCCAGCTTGTTTGAGTAAAAAAGCTCCAACCTTGACTTCTTATTTATTAGATCTTCTTTAGGGATTGAATCTTGACATCTTTGGGGCATTTCTAAGTCATTTCGGGTTTTAGAGTGTAATGTAGAGTGATGGCTTCAGATCTTGAACCTTGGAGGGTTCTCATGGCATAAAGTTGCTAACTTTATGGCCATGAGAGCCCCATGCATCTTGTAGACTTCATTTTAGAGCCTTTTGAGCCAAAAACCCCAAGCATGGACATCAAGACTGTAACTATACGTGTAAAAAGGACACTAAGAGGCTAGATCTATGATTTGGATGCCTTGAGACCCACTGAGATCGACTGTATAGTTTTGGACAAGGAGGGACTCGGCGAGTCGTTCATGGGACTCGGCGAGTCGTTCATGGGACTCGGCGAGTCGGGTATTGGTTCCCCAGCCTTTTATGTTTCCGAGGAATCTGGTTGAGTCTAGAAGGGGACTCAACAAGATGGACGTGATTATGGACTTGGAAATCATGGAACTCGGCGAGTGTGTGAACAAACTCGGAGAGTTCAAGGCAATCTCCCAACCCATGAAGACGGACTCGACGAGTTATTAATAGAACTTGCGAGTCATAGACTAGACACATTCATATGGATGAAGATGAATTTGACGAGTTCAAGGATGATCTCGGCGAGTCGGTTAAAGATGGTCCCGATGTTATGATTGAAGGAGAACTCGTCGAGTTCTTGCTAGACTCGACGAGTAGAGTTGGGGGGGGGGGGTTGTATCATCTTAAAAGAATAGGGACTCGACGAGTTGGTGGACCAACTCGGCGAGTCAAGTCAACTGGATGTTGACTTTGACCAAAGTTGACTTTGACTTGGACTTGAATTGACCCTTGTAAAGGAGGGTTGTGGGTACGAATTAGTAATCGAGGAGGGTTGTTGTGTAGGGAATTGAGGAGTTGAGACGAGTGGATTTCCGTACCGAGGATTGTGCAGACACTACACGACATCGAGATGAGTTACCCTCTAGTAGCGGTGGGTCTACGACCACAATGCTGGTCCACCAGTAGGAGTTGTTTGTTAGACGATTGTCTTTGTGATAATTGTCTATGTTTGCTACTACCTGATATGTTTATGTGTTAGCATGATATGATGTTGTGTGATAGTAGCAGTAGGGGAGATAGTCCCCAAGTTACCGGTCGATAGGGCCGAAGGGGTAGTTGAGTACCCAGCTATGCTAGACAGATTATGATTATGTGATATGATATTATGTGGTAGTATTAGGGGTGAAATAATCCTGGAAACCGGTCGAAAGGACCGAAGGGGCAAGCCAGCACCCAGATATGCTAGGCAAGGTTACCGGTTGAGAGGACCGAAGGGGTAGGCCAGCACCCAGGTATGCTAGGCAAAGTTACCGGTCGAAAGGACTGAAGGGGTAGGTCAGGCACCCAGATATGCCTGGCAGTATGTGATATGTATGTTATGTGGTACGATGGGGGAACTCACTAAGCTTCGTGCTTACGGTTTACAGTTTTGGTTTCAGGTACTCGTTTTCAAAGGAAAGGAGCCGGCTCGATCGCAGCGCATCACACTATGTTTTCCGCACATGAGATCTTTGGGATTACACTCTGATATGGTTTTATGATAATATGCTTTGCTTATTGACACTTTGGTTTTGACATGAGATATTATCATGAATGTTTTTATACTGTTGGTTTTGTATAATAACTTATTTAAAATGAAATTTTTGGTCTTAAATTTTGGGATGTTACACCAAGAGTTTCTGTCTCTCAAGCAGAAGACATAAATAGTGACCGAGATTACGAGGATGTTTCATGAGAGGGCATTGTTCTGCCCTGAACACGTGTCCACTAAGCTGGCACGTGTGAGCCGGTACTTGAGCATCTTGAGGCGATATATTCTGGAGTTTGTGGAGAACTCGTCATACCGTACATTGGCCAAGCTTCATACCAATGCCCGAAGGAGGAAGATTGAGCTAAAGTTGCAAGCCAGGGAGGATGGAGAGTCCCAGGGGAGGGACCGGAGACCAATACAGTTGCAGCCGGCGACGAAGCGGGCTAAACCCGCTGATGCGAGAGCGGGCGGCCAGAAGGGTCGCACTTGTGGCAAGTAAGGAAAGAGATACGAGGGGTCTTGTCGAGCAGGGGTTTACTACAAGTGTGGCAAGGAGGGGCATATGGCGAAGGACTGCCCCAAGGGATTCTCGGTCTGTTTTCATTGCAACCAGATGGGCCACCGGAAGGCCGAGTGTCCTCAGCTTACTCAGGGATCAACCCAGGGTTCTGCTCCTGTTAGTCTATGTGTTGTTGATAGCCAGTCGGTGAAGGCCGGGACTCTGAGGGCTCGTGGGAGAGATTTCCAGCTGACAGCGGAGGAGGTCTGCGCAGCACCTGATGTCATTGCTGGTACGTACTTCCTTATTCATGTTATTTGGATTTTGATTATGCTTATATTGTGTTTTTTATAGGTACTTTTCTTGTGAATTATGTGCCTTCTTTGGTGTTATTTGACTCAGGTGTGAGTCGATCTTTCGTGTCTTTATCCTTTAGCTGTCACATTAGTGTCAGACGCGAGGCATTGAGTCTACCTATGAGGGTTTGTATAGCCAACGAGCATGCGGTTTTTGCCACTGATGTATTCCGGGGATGTGTATTAGAGATTTTCGGTGTTGAGTTCCCGATAGATCTGGTACCGATAGCGATGGTTGATGTCTGTGTCATAGTGGGCATAGATTGGTTGAGCCGGTTTAGAGCCGTGATTGACTGCGAGCGTCAGATGGTGACCATACGAGACCCTAGTGGGGGAGTACTTACTGTGTATGGCGAGGGGACCAGATCAGGATCAGCTTTCTGCTCTCCACCAAAGCAAGGCAGAGTTTATAGCAAGGATGCATGGGCTTTTTAGCATATGTGATGGATACAAGAGTTGCCGTTGAGAGGACGAGTTCTATCTCTGAGGTTCCGGTAGTGTGTGAGTTCCCGGATGTTTCCCTCGATGAATTGTCGGGTGTGCCTCCCGAGAGGCAGGTGGAGTTCCGGATTGATTTGGTTCCGGGTGCGGCGCCTGTTGCCAAGGCACCTTATCGCCTTGCGTCGCCCGAGATGCAAGAGTTATCCTCGCAACTTCAGGAGCTGCTGGGGAAGGGTTTCATTAGACCGAGTAGCTGACCGTGGGGAGCATCGATCCTTTTTGTCAAGAAGAAGGATGGTTCACACCGGATGTGCATTGATTACCGGGAGTTGAACAAGCTAACGATCAAGAACCGTTATCCACTACCGAGGATCGACGATTTATTCGATCAGTTCAGGGGGCGTCTTGGTTTTCCAAGATTGATTTGAGATCTGGGTATCATCAGATGAGAGTTTGCGAGGAGGATATTCAGAAGATGGCCTTTAGGACTCGTTATGGGCACTATGAGTTTTTGGTGATGCCTTTCGGGCTCACCAATGCACCGGCGGCATTCATGGATCTCATGAACCGGGTGTGCAGGCCTATGTTGGATCGGTCGGTGATCGTGTTCATCGATGATATTCTGGTGTATTCGAGGACTAGGGAACAACACGAAGAGCATCTTCGGGAGATTCTTGGAGTATTGAGGATGGAGAGGCTTTATGCCAAATTCTCCAAGTGTGATATCTGGTTGCGAGAGGTCCATTTCCTGGGACACCTCATTAACCAGAATGAGATTTTGGTTGACCCGGCCAAGATTGAGGCAGTTATGCGATGGGAGGTGCCGAGATCCCCATCCGAGATCAGGAGTTTTCTGGGTTTGGCCGGCTACTATCGGAGGTTTATCAGAGATTTCTCCAAAATTGTTGTTCCTCTTACCAGATTGACCAGGAAGGGTGTTACTTTTGCTTGGGGGCCTGAGCAGCAGTCATCATTCGATACACTTCGCCAGAGGTTGTGTGAAGCTCCAGTGTTAGCTCTCCCGGAGGGAGTAGAGGACTTTGTCGTTTATTGTGATGCATCCATTTCAGGATTGGGTTTCTTATTGAGGTAGAGGGGGCATGTGATAGCATATGCATCGAGGCAGCTGAAGCCTCGCGAGACGAGATATCCCACCCACGATTTGGAGCTGGGGGCGGTGATGTTCGCCCTCAAGATTTGATGCCACTATCTTTACGGTGTCCCGTGTACCATATACACGGACCATAAGAGCCTAAAGTACCTTATGGATCAGCCCAACTTGAATATGAGACAAAGGAGATGGTTTGATGTAGTGAAAGACTATGACTGTGAGATTTTGTATCACCCGGGCAAGGCTAATATGGTAGCCGATGCCCTGAGTTGTAGAGCAGTGAGTGCTCCGATCCGATACGTGTGCATGAGGATGACGGTGATGACTCCAGTCTTAGATACCATTCGAAAGGCCTAGGTGGTGGCCGTGAAACCAGAGAACCATAAGAGAGAGCGGCTGATCGGGCAGATTTCCGAGTTTGAGACAGACATTCGGGGGCTTATGACCTTCCGCGGGAGGATATGGGTGCCATATTCGGGTGGCTCTTGGCGTATTTTGATGGAGGAGGTCCATAGGTCGAGATTCTCGATCCATCCGGGGGGGCACTAAGATGTATCTGGATCTGAAGAAGGATTATTGGTGGCCCTGTATAAAGAGAGATGTGGCATGGGTGGTCGAGAGATGTTTGACATGTCGTCAGGTCAAGGCGGAGCACCAGCGTCTTCATGGCCAGTTGCAACCTTTAGAGATTCCCTTGTGGAAGTGCGAACAGATTTCCATGGATTTTATCACCAAATTACCGAGGACCGTGCGGTGTGTCAATGCGATTTGGGTGATTGTAGATCAGTTGACGAAGAACGCTCACTTTCTGGCTGTCAGTGACAGCTCTTCTGCGGAGAAATTGGCTGAGATCTACATTCGAGAGGTGGTGGCACGGCATGGGGTGCCAAAATCGATAGTGTCAGATCGGGATGTGCGTTTTACTTCCAGGTTCTGGAAGAAGTTTCACGAGGAGTTGGGTACCCGGTTGCATTTCAGTACCGCTTATCACCCACAGACAGACGGTAGAGCGAGCAGGCGATTCAGACGCTCGAGGACATGCTACACGCATGTGTATTGGACTTCGGTGGAAGTTGGGACACTTACTTGCCCTTGGCTGAGTTTTCCTACAACAACAGCTACCACTCCAGTATCAGTATGCCTCCCTTTGAGCTTTTATATGGGAGGAGGTGTCGGACTCCCATCTGTTGGGGAGAGGTAGGGTAGAGAGTGATGGGGAGCACTGAGATAGTGCTCAAGACGACAGAGGAGATCCAGCATGTCATACATAGGTTACTGACGGCCCAGAGTCGTCACAAGAGTTACGCAGACCGGCGGCGATCCGGGCTAGAGTTTTAGGTCGGAGATTTTGTCCTCCTGAAGGTATCCCCATTGAAAGGGGTGATCTGATTCAGGAAGCGGGGCAAGCTGGGCCCTAGATATATCGGTCCTTTCAGAGTGATTCCTCGAGTGGGTAAGGTAGCTTATCAGTTAGAGCTTCCTGCAGAGTTGAGACAGATTCACAACACCTTCCATGTGTCCCAGCTGAGGAAGTGTGTAGCCGATGAGACAACAGTGGTCCCTTTAGAGGACATTCAGGTTGATGATCGCCTGAACTACATTGAGAAGCCGATAGCGATCTTGGATAGGAAGGTGAAGGTCTTGAAGAATAAAGAGGTGCCCATGGTTCAGGTTCAGTGGCAGCATTGGAAGGGATCCGAGTGGACTTGGGAGCCGGAGTCCGAGATGCGGGAGCAGTACCTAGAGTTGTTTCCGGAGAATGACTTCGAGGGTGAAGTCTGATTCTAATGGGGGAGAGTTGTAACATCTCGACTCCCAGGTATAATATTTAATTAATTTATAATCTTGTTGTCAGAGCAACTCTACGAGTTGGAGACCCCAACTCGCCGAGTAGAGAGTGTTAATGGCCGCCTGATTTTTAGATTCTACTCGGCGACTTGGAGGACCCCAACTCGACGAGTAGGAGCTGAGTGTGAAAACCCTATTTTTAAGGGTTTGTGTCCTATTTAAAGGACCTTAAGCCTTCATTTCCGCCTCCCTTGTCACCCTAACACTCTGTGAGAAACCCTAATCGAGCGACATTCATTGAGAGAGAGAGAGAGAGAGAGAGAGAGACTAATTTTGGGTATTCTAGTGCTCTTTTGGAAGGAGGTTGAAGAGCAACAAGTCTTGGAACGAGAAGAGGCTTTTGGATCTAGTGTTATTCAATGCTAGCTTCTGTTCTGAGGTAAAAACTACCACCTTGATCATTTCTTTTGTTAGATCTCTTTCTTGGGAATTTTAGGGCCTTTTTCCATGCATCTTTTGGTATTTGAGTTGTTTGAGCTTTCCACGGAGTTGAGACTCCAGATCTGGACATTTTGAGGTCCCATGAGCCCAAAGATCCAAGCATTATCAAGCTGTTGGCAAGCTTTCATGCATTAAACCCTCTATAGAGCTTGTTTTCGCATTTTGAGCCCTAGATGCCATGCATGGACGTAAAGCTTGCAGCTTTACGTGATATTTCAGCCTTAGAAGGCTATATCTAGAGCATGAGGCCTTAGTTCTGCTTAAATTCGTCTAAATTTGAAAAGGGACTTAATGGACTCGACGAGTTGATGAGCCAACTCGACGAGTTGGCTAGGGTTTTCCCCGATAGTGTGGACGCGTTACAACTCGGCGAGTTGGTGAGACAACTCAACGAGTTGAGCTGGATTTTCACGATACTTCTGAGGAAATGAAGGAACTCGACGAGTTGCATAGATGCACTCGACGAGTTGGTTCAACATGGACTGTTGACTCGAGGGTTGACTTCCGTTGACTTTTAGGGTTTGGTCAAGACATGGATTATGGAGACCATGGAGGGGTAAAATGGTCTTTTACCCTTTCCAAGAGTTAGAGAAAGGGGTTAGTCTACTTTTTAGGGTTTTGGAGATAAAGTGTTAATTAGCGATGATTATGACGTGTAAGCGGAGACTAGACCGTTCGAGGGGTACACGGCTTACTTGCTTACTTTCAAGGTGAGTCTTATCATTATACTTACCTGAGGGGTAATATTGTGTGACCCAAGGGTCTTGTATGCTTATACTGAGTTATGTGATATCGTGCATTCTGTCTTTGTGATTTATGTTGTATATTATACTGTACTTATTGAGTTAGGACCGAAGGGCCCGACCCAAGTGTGTGGGACCAGAGGGTCTTCACTGAGACACATTGACCGGAGGGTCCTTATCGAGATATAGCCCTAAGAGGCTATTTATATGTATGTGGTATTTTGGGGAACTCACTAAGCTTCGTGCTTACGGTGTTGTGTGATATGTGTTTCAAGTACTTCTCGGGATCGCGGGAAGGTGCCAGCTTAATTGTACACACCAGTTAGAGATCATGTTTTGAGGATTCTGGGATATTATTAAACATTGTTGATTTGTGTTTTGACAACTTATACATTTTATGGTTTGAGAAGTGTGTTAATGGGTTTTATGTGATTTATAAAATGAAAAATTTATTCGGAAATTTACGGTGTTACACAGACAAGGTACACGCAGAAGAAACACTATCACACACACACACGAAAGCAGAAATAAAGCAATAGATAACACAAGGATTCTACGTGGTTTGGGTTCGGTGTAAATCCTACATCCATGGGCTGCAACTAAGTTTTGTTATATTAGCTCAAGATTACAAATTGTTACTCACACAATCATTGCTCGCTCTATCGTTGCTACACATTTATTTGTTTGAAGCACTCATATATATATATATATATATATATATATATATATATATATATATATATATATATATAACTATCGAGATGGCTAGCTCCACTTGTAACAACTTTAATTATGAAGAGAATGATTGTTCACTAACTCCACTTTTCCTTTTGCTTTCCACCAAAAATTCTCTTCACCTTTTGAGTTGGAAAGCCTCCAAACCCAAAAATATATGCATTCTTAACTAAATTATTTATTTAAGTTGCACGCGATGTTGTCTTAAATCATTAAAATAATCTAAAATGGAGTTAATCAACATAGACAACATGTATCCCCTTCTTCTAATTTCAAGTTTTGAATGGAATAGGCCATATCACAACCCTAATTTCTTTTATTTAATAAATATATATTGTACATACCATATGTAACCATAATTTTGTGTGGGCGGGCCAAGGCCCACTCTTGCCCTATATTGGCTACGCCCCTGAAACCAAAGAATTTACTACAAAAGCATCCGCCAATGCTCGTCCAGAAAGAATTAAAACATGAAACCAGTAAATATGCATTCACTTAAATGATATATATAACAATAACGTCAACATATTCGCTTATAAATGAACGCACTACTAGAATAACGGGTGGCTAAAGGCGTCACCACTAATGCTCATCGACCCCGATATATGTGAATCTCTGATATTAAACACCAACCGTTGATTGTGTGCCTAATACAACGATTGATAAGACACGTCGTACTTAATGCGTCGTCGCTAATGCTCAAAAACTCAGGAGATTTTACTTCCTTCCGTCGATTTGGTCGGATTTTACTCCTTTACCGCTGATTCCGTCGAGGTTGCTCATCATCAGCACGTCCACCGACATTACTGGCGACGACAGGTGAGATACGAGTTGAAGAACGTCTTGAAACCTCTGTCTTTTTCTTTTATCTTTTTCTTTCTCTTTTCCCCAGTGACATAAGAGTCGATTTTGTCTGATTTTTCAATCATCTACTGGAATTGCTTCGCTCTGTCAAATTTTGTAGCTGACTTTCAGAATTTGGTCGGAAAAAGGTCCCTTTGTCGGAATACCGCAACCACCACCCTTCTTCACTGGATTACACCACCCCAGGTTCCTTTATAATCTATTTTCTTCTTTTTTTATATGTATAATGTATATTTTATGTATGTATATAGGTGTATTTATATATATGTATCATGTATATATATGTGTATGTGTATGTGTATGTGTATGTGTATGTGTATCATGTATGTATATGTGTTTTGTATGTATATTATAGGTGTATTTGTATATGTATCAAGTATGTATATGTGTATGTTTATATGTATGTGTATCATGTATGTATATGTGTTTTGTAAGTGTATTATGTATGTATATGTGTTTTACGTTATGGATATCATCAGGTGCATGTCTGTGAGCCGCATATTCCTTAAACCGCTTTCAGGACACGATATAGGCATTAGGAGTTTTTGGTGATGTCATTCGGATTGACGAATGCACTTGCATTCTTTATGGACCTGATGAATCTGGTATCTCGTCCATTTTCGGACAAATCAGTTATAGTTTTCATCGGAGGCATTTGCACGAAGTACAAGATACATTGTTCATGGAGAAACTTTACGTAAAGTTCTCCAAATGTGAATTCTGGTTGAGGGAGATCCAATTTATTTGACATATTATTGGTAAAATATTTTGGATCATTTTACCTTAATTGTACTTTTGGTTGAATAATTACACTTGTTATGGGCAATCTTTGCAGTTATATTATTTGAGTTGGTTTTTTTACAATGGCTTGATAATATAAAAACGATATTTATAAAGAGAAATGACATAATGAAAAAAGCAGACATATAAATGAATATTATAAAAAAAACTTATCATTGAAGAGGTAATAGAAGACCTTACACCAAATGAATTGAATAGAAATATGACTATCAAGCAAAATATTTATTTATTTTATATAAATAATTATACATAAACATGACTACATGCCATGCATAAGAAAGTCATTGCAGGAGAGTTATTTGCATTACCTGGTTTTGTGATAAAAAAAGTACATAAGAAATATAAACATTATTTAAATACAATATTAACTCATTAATACCTTTCGAACTGTGGAGACAGACATCCCATGCTCAACATCAATTCAGCTATGAACGTCATGGTAAGCCATGGAAATACACAAAATAGCCCTGATTCTATTAGGGAGGAGGGAGTCGTTCCCACTGAACCCACTCCCACATCAGTTTTTCTCTTTGATTTTTCTTTATCTTTCCGAACCCACAACACACGGAAATCCTATATTTCTCAACTCACTCAACCCACTCAATTAAAAAAAATACAAAATAATCAAGGTAAAATCTTAATTAGCAATAGAGTTACCGCCGGTACCACTCCCTATTCGGCAGATTGTTTAATTGGTTTCACTAACCCACTTCATCCTCTCTCTCTACTTTCTCTCTCTCATTTTCTCTTGTACCATGTGTTTTAAGACTTGTACCCTAGTTGTTTGATATTTTTTTTAATTGAGTGGGTTGAGAAAGATAGGATTTTCATGTGTTGTGGATTCGGAAAGATGAAGAAAAATCAAAGAGAAAAGCTGATGTGGCAGTGGGTTCAGTGGGAACGACTCCCTCCTCCCTTAGATTGAACCCATGACATGTACCAATTTTGTTAACATATATTAAAAAAATACATATTAATCCATATATACTTATATGAACAGACATATAAATTAAAAGAATAACTTGTTATAATAGGTAGGCATCCATGTGAGGAGTATAAATGTACACCAGTTGTGACAAAAATGACAAGTGATTAAAGCCAATACAGGTGGTTTTGACAGTGTTATCCCCAAGGAATGGTTTTAACAGGTTCGTCAATAAGTATATTGCTAAAGATAAGTTTCTTTTATTCACGGACAAAGTCAGGGTCTTCATGAGGTCAGTTGTATGCTTAAAATTAACAATAAAAGGAATCATGGAAATATAAAAAAAACACAAATGGGATGAAATTATGATAATATACCTTGTTTAACCATAATGCAGCCAACATTATGCGTATAAAACAAAATTAGAAATACACAGAAGGCAATACATATGAATGTGTTAAAAATGGTGAAAAGCCAAGCCATGTGATAGATGCAAGATACATTCCACTGTAAATAACAACCAATGTTTTGTTATTTCTGCAACATGTGCCATAATGGTCAAATTCAAAGTACATTATTGTAATTTGACACTAGAAAAAAGGTAAAATATGTGAATGTACAATCTCATAATAAGAAATAAATTGAGAGTATGTTGATATAAAAAAATATATAGTACATTGCTATTTCTTTCATTTAGTACTTTTAAGAAAATAAAAACAATTAACTAATTAAAAAAAATTAGCAGAAATTAGAGATACATTTTCTTTTATTCTTTGAAGTAATCTCCATTACTCTGTCAGTGATAACTATGGCTGGAATTATTTTTAAGAAAATGATGTTTGAAAGATATTTTATGAAAATGATCACAGACCTTATGTAGAAATAAATAAATTGAGACCAGTTTGTACAAAATTAACACTTAACGTAGAGAGACTATAACGACTTTCAATAAACATTATTAACCGACATATATATATATATATATATATATATATATATATATATATATATATATATATATATATATATATATATATATATACACACACACACACACATATAAGCGATGAATTTTTTAATGTTATTGAACTTATTTGTTAAGTCAGTGATCTTCGGGTTATCTCTGTAGTATTTGTATCACTTCAGTAGAAGGCTTCCTTCTTTTTTGGGGAATAATTAGACCTTTTTTTAACTGATTAGCCTTTCCATATCCTGTTAGCATAGTCTTCACATTATCAAAGACATGTTCAACATATATCATAAAATGAAATGTAATGAATAATTAATTTGTATTAGACCAAGAAACCAAAATTTTAAGAGCATATATGAAATTACAGTTACCTTTCTATAGACTTGTGACCAGAAATTAAGGAAATAATGTATGTGAAAGAATATATATATAACCTTGAGGTTCATGTTCTTTAAATCTATATGGAAAATAGTTTAGAAAATTTAAAATTGTATTTACTTGTAATTTTCTATGATTGTCACATAAAGTTGATTGCCTCAAATCAAGAAGTCGTATCGACCCTTTTGACATAATATTTGACAACATATTACAATGTGAGGATAAAACTCACCTTGAGTTACAACCTCTAAAACAAAAAATTTAAACACTTGTTAACAATTTTGAAATAAGTTGAGATAAATGTTTCATAGGGGCTGAGCATGGGTCGGTTTTGACCCAAAACTGAACCCAAACCGACGGTATCGGTTTTCAAATATTAAAAAACCGAACACTAAACCCAAACCAATGATTTCGGTTTCTCGGTTTTTCAAACTTGGTTTCGGTTTTAAACCCAAAAACCCGTTCGAAATTTTACTTGGTGGGATTTGGTAGTTTGCATTGCTTTATATAATAGGTGAATAGGAAGAATGTTTCATCCTCAGTTTTTTTTTTTGAAACGACAAATCTAACATACTCCTAATGTACACTTTAAATCCACATATTGAAGGGTCCAGTTAATGGTTTGGTCTAGGATTTCATTGTATTTGTTCTTTTGAGTCTTTAAAGTCATTTTGTGGGTTGTTTAGCAGTTTACGGTCAGATAGTGAGTTTACGGCCGTAAACCCAGTTTGCGGCCCAAGTCTAGTATAAATAGAGGAGTTGTAGGTCATTGTCTAGTTGTTGATGCCAGAGAGTTTACGGTTTACTGTATCGAGTTGTACCAGACGTTTTACTGCAATAAACGTGTGCAAGCTTGATTAATCTTCTTCTTCTATTCTTATTCTGATTGCTATTGATTGTTTGATTGCTTGATCATTGGTAAAGATCCGTTTTAGGACCTTACAATTGGTATCAGAGCAAAACCGGTGTCAAAGTATCATTCAATCGAGTTTTCAGCCGTTTAAACTGATATTCTTCACTGTTCGAGATTGGTTTTGGTGTTTTCATTGTTACAGGGATTGAATCTACTCCAAAATCGCGTTTTCGAGGAACTTCTAGGAGTTTACTGCCGACCGTAAACCCAGTTTACGGTTGTAAACTCAAGAAAATTCATCAACCGTAAACTGTGTTCTTGGTCCGTAAACAAGGCATCTTCAATAACCGTAAACTAAGCTTCAAAAACCGTTAACACTTAAACCGTAAATATCCAACCCGTAATCCTCCGACCGTAAACTCAGTTTACGGCCGTAAACTCTTCAACCGTAAACTAAGTTTACGACCGTAATCACATTAACCGTAAACTCATTTCTCACATTATTTTGTTGTAATTTCTGATGGATTCTCAAAGTCAAAACCATTTTCATGAACTGGATACTGTCATGGGTACAACCACACGTATTCCAAGACTGATGTCTGCAGATGGTTTTCCTGAATGGAAATATCGGATTGAAAAGTACATTAAAAAGAAAGATTTCAAAGTGTGGAGAAGCATCATCAAAGGTCCTGTCAGAATTACTATGACAGTTGGAGGACAAGTGATTGACAAAGCTGTTGAAAATTACACAGACGATGAATTTAAGAAAGTTGAAGAACAGGAAAGGGCTTTGGCCACTCTGACCATGGATTTATCTCCTGATATAGCTCAAGGTTTCAGAGAGTATACTTCAGCTAAGGATTTGTGGGAAGCCCTGATTGAAGTGTATGAAGGAAATGAAGACATGAAGGAAAGTCGCCAGGATATGTTGCGACAGAAATTCAACATGTTCAACTACATTCCCGGAGAAACCCTGGAGGCACAGCTGTAACGATTCACAACTCTCACCACTGGCATGAACATACATGGGATCTTCTTGACCAAGTCCGAGATAAACAAGAAGCTACTGAATGCTCTCCCAAAGTCATGGGACATGAATGTTGCTGTGATTAAGAAGACCAAGGATCTGAATCGCCTTACTCTTGCTGAAACAATGGCGATCATCAAAGCTTGTGATATTGATGATAAGCAGCGAGAGATTAACCATGTGAATTCGTATTCAACTGCTAATCTCGGGATTTCCTCCAACAATGCTCTTTCATCAATCATATCTTCTCCAAGTCAAGGATTTGCTGTTCAACAACCTCAAATTCAAACCTTCATTGTTGCGTCATCCATGCCTCACCCTCAAAGCCAGCCATTCATCACACCACAAGCTGTCCCCTCCCCAAATGCGCCAGTTGTAGCCACTTCCTCAAACACAAAGGAAAGTGATGAAAATCTTGCTCTCGCTACAGGACTTGTTAACTGCTATAATGCCTTTGTAGCTGGAGAGCTTCCACCTCAGTTGTCATTTGCGGATCTGGATCAGATTCATCCAGAAGATGTGGAAGAGATGGATATCACATGGCAAATTGCTATGGCTGTGTTCAGGGCGAAGCAGTTTGCCAAGAAGACAGGGAAAAATAACTGGCGGATGAATGCTGATAAGAAGGTTGGTTTCAATAAGGGAAAGCTGCGATGTTTCAACTGCCACGAGCCAGGACATTTTGCTCGTGAATGCCCAAAGCCTGATCAAAGGTTAAACAATGACAGAACAATGGTTGCAGTAGGAAACAATCGTGGAGGTGCTGTGGCTAGTAGTGAGACTGCTATGGTTGCTCAGTCATTTGACTGGGAGGACCAGATTCAGGCCCTGAACATTTCAAAACCTGAAAATGCTCACCTAGCCCAAATCAATGATGATGCTCCCCTGAAGAATGATGCAGCTGATCCTGAAGCTGAGATGATGGAGCTGCAGTTTGCGCTGATGGTATCTGCTACTTCCGAACCCAAGAAACACGAGGTAAGTTTACCTACTTGTTCTCAGGCATGTAATGTTTATGTTAAAATTCTTCATGACGAAATAGCATTATTACGTAGAGAAGTAGAGGATCTTAGATATGAGGGCTATCAACTTAGAAAAGGACAAAAACCCTTAAAGGCCCAGTTAGAAACTAAAATAAAGGACTATAAGAGAATTCAGCAAGAATACAGTGAAAAATGTGAAAATTATGATTATATCAAAAGACTGAATGATGACTTAACTACTGAGCTTGATACATTAAAGAGACAATTTGATACCGCAAATTTTGATTTTAGAAAATTTGATGGATCAAGTGAGGTAGTTGCCAACATGATTGATCATTGCATGCAGTTCAAACGAAACCAGCAGAAGGGTTTAGGATACGATAGTGTACCTCCTCCTTATAATCACACATATCAGTATCAACCCTTGTCTAAAGATGAGATTGCCAACGAACCATTCATGGTTTATGGCAAGCCATCTGGTTTTGTTTCAGGAGGATTTATTAATGTTGAAAGTACTAACGTTTCTACTTCCCCTGCAGATCAATCTTTAGATCAGGCAAAGCAAGAAGTTGGAGAATCAGTTTCTGATGTTTTTATTTCAAATGAAAAATCTTTTGTTTCTGATGTTCAAAATGACAATGTTTTTTGTGATGATTCCACATCTGCTCCTATTGAGTTTAATTTCTTTGAAATGTTTGATGAATTGTTTGATAATCCTGATGTTTATGCTTCTGATGAAAACACACCAATTCCACAAGTCACACCAGCTGATGCACCCTCACTTATTTCACAACCTGTCACTCATACATGTTCTTGTGAGAAGAGTATGGGTGTCAGCAAAGAATATAAATTTGAGAAATGTAGTACTAGTTCCAGTAATAATAACCAGATTTGTTTTAATTGTGGTATTGGTGGACATATATCTAGGAATTGTCAAAATAGAATGTTTGTGAATTATATGTCGCCAAGAGGAGAGAACGAATCTAGAGGAAGGTCTTTAATTAGAAAGTCCTCAAGAACTCGCTCTAAGAATGATGATTGGAAGGATGATCGAAGCATAAAAAGGGATGTTTTTCAAAAGAATAAAAAGGTTTTTCATAACAAAGCTCCAAATAGTTTGCCAAAACCGAACAAGGCTTCGCCAAGATCGGTTTCGTCAAAGAGCAGTTCTGGATCTTCAACCACTTCTGGTAGAACATCCAGAGGCTCAGTGCAAACTAATAAGAAACCTATTTCAAAACCACCTGAGAATGTTATAAAACCTAAATATCATTGGATGCCCAAATCAATTTCCAATCAATCATCATCATCCTCTGAAATGATTCGAAATGAGGATTCAAAATTGAAAACTTTAAAAAATACATCAAACAAAGTGAAAAGGCAACCCAGGACAGTGATGACCTGGGTTCCCAAATCTAAATGATCTCGCTCATTTTGCAGGGACAGTTGAGGAGGAATGTCGTCCGTCCTTGGTACGTCGACAGTGGCTGCTCCCGGCATATGACAGGAGACATCTCCCAATTGAGCGACATTCAATCTTTTAATGGGGGATATGTTTCCTTTGCGGGCGGAGAAGGTGGCAAGATCACTCAGAAAGGAACCATTACCAATAGAGTGCTAAGTTTCGAGAATGTCAACTTTGCTCCTGAGTTAAAGCACAGCTTGTTAAGTGTTTCCCAAATTTGCGACAAAGGCTATTCTACCCACTTTACCGACAAAGAGTGTATGATTCTCAAGCCAGGCATTGTCATCCCGGAAGAATGGATTCTTGTCAAATCTAAGCGGGATGGGAATGCTTACATTATTGATATGAATAGCAACATTCCTAAACAAGTCATTTGCCTCTTTTCAAAGGTCTCAGAACAAAATGCAATGCTGTGGCACCGACGACTCGGCCATGCTAACGCTAAAAACCTAAATCGCCTTGCAAAGAATGAGATGGTCCGAGGCTTACCTGTCAGAGACTTTATTACGTTTGAGAAGTGTGTGTCATGCGCCCAGGGTAAACATCACAGAAAACTACACCTGCCAAAACAGGTTAACTCAATCAGTCAGGTGCTCCAATTATTGCATATGGACTTATTTGGTCCGGTCAACGTCCTGAGCATCAACAGAAGCTCGTACTGTCTAGTTGTAATCGATGATTTCTCTCGTTTTACATGGCTCTTCTTCTTATCCAACAAAGTTGGGGTTGCTGATCTGATAAAGAAGTTCATTGTGATGATTGAGAACCAAACCAACAACCAGGTGAAGGTGCTTCGTATTGATAATGGAACTGAATTCAAAAATGCAGTTCTTGATCATTTTTGCGTAGAAAAGGGAATCGTGCGTCAATACAGCTCTGCTCACACGCCTCAACAAAATGGTGTTGCTGAAAGGAGAAATAGAACATTAAAAGACGCTGCAAGGACGATGCTGTGTGATTCCAAGTTACCTGTTTTCTTTTGGGCCGAGGCGATTAACACTGCTTGCTACGTGCAGAATCGTGTTCTAATCAACAAAGCTCAGATGAAGACACCATACGAGATTCTCTATGGACACAAGCCTTCAGTCAGCCATTTCCGTGTATTTGGCTGCCCTTGCACCCTTCTTCACTTGGAATCCAACACAAAGTTCAATGCCAAAGCCGATGATTGTTATTTCGTAGGGTATGCTGCGCGCACCGCTTATAGGGTTTACAACAAGAAGACTAAGCAGATTGTCGAATCCTACGACGTGCGTTGGTTGGAGGAGAATGAAACAGACGCTCGAGTGGGTCTTGACTGGTTATTTGATTACACATCGCTTTTCAAATCCTTAAATGTGTCTTCAGATGGTTCAAATGGATCCTCTTCTGGTTTGAAGATTGTTTCTGAAGACGAAGACGAAGAAGTTGTTTACAGACCTCCAACGGTTGAGGGGAAGTCATCTGCTCCAACTGAGGGGGAGTCACCTGTTCGACTTGGCAGTCCAGAGTCTCCAGTTCAAAATGGTACTCCTGATGCTGATGCTACACCTCTTACCCCTGTTGAAAGAGAGTTCATGTCTAGAGATGCTTCCGCTGTCACTCCAACTTTTATTGAACTACTCTTTCCTGAAGAAATTGCTAATGAGTTTGTAGCAGATTCATCTAATGTGGATCAATCAGCAAATGATGGAGGTTTCAACATTCACACTCTTCCTGTTTCACTCAATGATATCAGCCAAGACATACCTTCAAGAATTCAACGCGATCATCTGATCGAAAACATCATTGGTCAGCTGTGCGATGGAGTTAAAACCAGAAGTTAGAGTGGAGATGTCAATACATGTCTCTATTCTTGCTTTATCTCTCAAATAGAGCTCAAGAATGTTGAAATGGCTTTGAATGAGCCCAGCTGGGTAGATGCTATGCATGAAGAGCTAAATCAATTTGAAAAGCTCGGGGTTTGGAAATTGGTTGAGTTACCAAAGGGTAAAAGGTCTCTTGACACACGTTGGGTCTATCGAAACAAGCAGGATGATTCTGGTGTTATAGTGCGCAATAAAGCAAGATTGGTGGTTTGCGGGTTTCAACAAGTCAAGGGTCTTGATTATACTGAGGTTTATGCTCCCGTGGCTCGCTTGGAGGCTATTCGTATCTTCCTTGCATATGCTTCCTACATGAAAATCACGGTTTACCAAATGGATGTCAAGACTGCCTTCTTGTATGGCAAGGTGAAGGAAGAAATCTACGTTGATCAGCCCCCTGGGTTCGTTAACTCAAAGCTTCCTAATCATGTCTACAAGTTGGACAAGGCGTTGTATGGGCTACATCAAGCTCCTCGAGCGTGGTATGCGACTCTCACAAAGCACTTGCTCGAGCATGGATACTCTCGTGGTACTATTGATCAAACTTTATTCATCAAGCATGTTGGTAATGATCAGATTCTAATCCAGATCTACGTTGACGACATTATTTTCGAGTCTACCAGTCCACAGCTATGCGAAGAATTTGAAGGCGTGATGAAAAAGAGGTTTGAGATGAGTTCATTGGGAGAAATGACCACGTTTCTGGGGCTTCAGGTCAAACAAAATTCAACTGGAATCCTGCTCCATCAATCTAAGTATGTGGACGATATTCTTGAAAAGTTCGGGTTTCAAGACGCAAAACATGCATCGACACCAATGGCTGAAAGACCCCTGCTGAATCCAGATATTGATGGCGAATCTGTAACAACATAAATTTTCAAAACAATTTTTCATTTTTAAAACATACTTCCAATCACATCATAATCACAAAACATAATGTATTCACTGTGTCATAACAAAACATGTCCCAAAATCTCAATAACATGAACTCCATAAGTGTGTACGGATCATGCCGGCGCCTTCGCGCGATCCTCGCTAGTACCTGAAACACATATCATAACAACGGTAAGCATAAATGCTTAGTGAGATCCCCAAAATACCACATCCCACACATACGCCTTTCCAGACCATAACTCTATAGGATCTTCCGATCCATGTGTCTCAGGGGACTTCCGTCCCAAATCCTGGTGGACCTTCCGGTCCTACCCGTATCGACCTTCCGATCCGTAACCTCTTGACCTTCCGATCCACATCATTCTGACCTTCTGGTCCTTACCATACATAACACACATAGCACATACATATATATCATCATGACCTTCCGGTCCTTATCATACATAACATACATAACCTATACATATTACATAACCGCATATAGCACATACATCATAGCATACAAGACCTCCCGGTCACACATAGGTACCCTTCCAGGTACAATATAGTGAGAAGACTCACCTCAATGAAGTCGGATAAACTCTCGTGCTCAACGTCCCGACTTAGCCTCCTCCTATTATTCAAATAACATCCCCGGTCAATATTCTCTCATGATCTCATCTCTACAGATTGGGTAGAAGACCATTCTACCCTTCCCTGCACTCTTCTGAATCAGTCTTGACCAGAACTCTAAAGTCAACGGTCAAACTTTGACCCGACTCGTCGAGTGCACATGGGCGACTCGGCGAGTCCATGCGGGTCTTCTGAATCCTTTCAGCCTCTCTTGGCTCGTCGAGTCATCCTTCCACTCGACGGGTTACACCTGTCACGAATCGCGGGGAACCCCGACTCGACTCGTCGAGTCCACTTATGGACTCGGCGAGTTGCTCCCATAACAACTCTCAAATGACCTTCTGAGGTCAGATCTGCTTCACTAAACTATAGATTTTGCCTTCCAGTGCTCAAAGGTCACGTAAAGGTGCAACCTTTACGTGCATGCAACCCACATCAAGTCATAAATGGATAAATAACTCTAAAAAGGGCAACCTAGTCTCCAATCCTCCATGAACAAGCATAAAGCAGAATGGGAAGGGTTCTCTGGACCTCTATGGGTCCAGATCTGAGGTCTAACCCAGCAAGGGACCATATAATCAACCTTTCAAGCCTTAAAAGGTTTATAGAAAACCCTAAATCATAGATTTTAACCCAAAACAGAAAGGAAGTTCGATTTCTTACCTCAATAGTGTAGATCTAAACTTGAAAAACTTGGATTCACAGCTCCCTTGACCTCCTCTTGTTGGAAACTACTTCTCCTTTGCTAAAACACACAAGAAATGGTGATTTACCCTTCCTTTTGCACCACAAACGTTCTCCCTCTCTCTCTCTAGGGTTTCTCAGGGGTGAAGTAGCCGCAATGGAGGCTATAAAGGCCTTTAAATAGGGCACAGGCCCCGAGAATTAGGGTTTCACTTAACAGCGCGGACTCGCCGAGTCCACGCATCAACTCGGCGAGTCCGTCATTAAATCAGACCAGAAATGCGCGATCCCACTCGGCGAGTCTGAGCGCCTACTCGCCGAGTCCATCTCTAAAATTCAACATAAATACTTAAAATAAGATACCTGGGAATCCGGATGTTACAATTCTCCCCCACTAGAATCAGAGTTCGCCCTCGAAGTCCTGCTCGGCAAACAACTCTGGATGCTGCTCCCGCTCGGACCCCTTCCGATGTTGCCACTGGACCTACACCAGGGACACTTCCTTGTTTCTCAGAACCTTGATCTTCCGATCCCGGATCACGATTGGTCTCTCAGCATAATTCAGGCTCGCATCCACCTGAATATCCTCCAGCGGTACCACCGCCGATTCGTCGGCTATACACTTCCTCAACTGAGACACGTGAAAGGTATCATGAATCTGGCTCAGCTCCTCAGGTAGCTCCAACCGATATGCTACCTTGCCCACCCTCGCGGTCACCCTGAACGGATCGATGTATCGGGACCCCAGCTTGCCCCTCTTCCTGAATCGGATCACTCCCTTCCAAGGAGATACTTTCAGGAGTATGAAGTCTCCCACCTGGAACTCAAGCTCGGATCGTCGCCGATCCGCATAACTCTTCTGACGATTCTGAGCCGTCAGTAACCTCTGTCTAACCTGCTGTATCTGCTATGTCGTATGAAGCACTATCTCAGTGCTACCCATCACACGCTGCCCTACCTCTCCCCATCAAATGGGAGTTCGACACCTCCTCCCATACAACAACTCGAAGGGAGGCATACCAATACTAGAATGGTGGCTGTTGTTGTAGGAAAACTCAGCCAATGGCAAGTACATGTCCCAACTTCCTCCGAAGTCCAACACACATGCTCGCAGCATGTCCTCGAGTGTCTGAATCGTCCGCTCACTCTGCCCGTCCGTCTGTGGGTGGTAGTGTTGGATTAATGTCTAAGTCCATAACTATATTTGGTATGTACTTGACCCGACCCGGCATGGTCCATTTGGGTTGCACTTCACCGGCACAATTTATATGGATAGTCTTTTGAGAATAGTATATTTATGATTTATATTAATATATTATAAGTTCTAATATATTAATATGGAATCATATTATTTAATTAGTATTGATCAAGAATTAATTTAGAATTAATTAAGTGATCAAAAGGAACTAATTAAATATGGACTCTTATATATATGGAATGGGCCAAGTTCATTTAGGTTGGGCTAAGCTTTCATGGATGGTCCATGGAGCTTTTAACCCATGGATCCTATGTAAATGAAAGGTCATGGGTATTAGGGTTTACATGGATGTAACCCTAATCCTCCATAATATATAAAGGGGTCCTTGGCTCACAAAATTGGAACAAGTGTGTGAAAATAAGAGTGGGCCGATTTTAGTGTGCATACATATTCTCTCAAGTTCTTCCAAGGTGTTTTGGTGATTTGTGATTCCATTTGAGGCTTCCACACTATTGAGGCTAAGCTCTTAAAGCTTGAAGACATCAAGCTACATCAAAAGGTATGTCATCTAACTAGAACTTTGTAGTATAGGTGCTTCATAACATGCTAGTTAGGATGAAACCTTGGAATAGTTAATATTTGCAGGTATAATAGAGAAAAACATAGATCCAAGGTTTATAGGGTTGCATGTACACCATAAGAGTGTTAGAATGCTCAAAACCCAACAGTGGTATCAGAGCCATGGGTTGTTTTCTGTTATATTGATGTAAATGTTTTATTTTCAAGTTGAAAAAAAAAGGAAAAAAAACATGACGTTTGTCAAATTTTAAGATAATTACTTGTTTTTGTGAAAAACTAATTATTTGAAAATTTTGAATCATTTTCTATATGAGTTGAATTAGGTCAAATTTAGTAAAAGATAAAATGATATGATTATTTTATTAGTTTTAAAACTTTGATCTAAAAAGTTTTTTGAAACCTCCATAAGTTATGGATATGAAAAGGTTTTTAAAAAATTGATTCAAAGTTTTTTATGGAGTTACAAAACTTGGTCTTAATGTTTTAAAGAATTCCATAACTTGTTCTTAAGTTATGGAACATGGAAAGTTTCATCATAAAACACCATTAATTCCATAAGTTATGGAATCCAAAGGTTTTCAAGAATTACAAAACTTGCCCTCAAGTTTTGGAATTTGAGAAAAGTTTTTTATGAAAAAAAGAATTGAATTCTAAAACTCTTGGGTTCATAACTTAAACAATTAATTAAATGGTTTTAATTTTGAGTTTAATAATTGGAATTATGATGTTTTGTTGAATAGTTCAAATTAACTCTTATGGACTTTATTAATAGTTAATTAAAGCGTTTAATTAAAAGAGTATTATTAATCCATAAATATATGGTTTGAGTTTAATTAAATTAAAAGTCTAGTTTAATTAATAGATTAAACCACCAAGTATTTTAAATGTCTAAAATACACCCTTATACTATTATAATATTAAAAGTTTAATATATTATATGTATAAGAGCAAGTCGTCTTACCATTAGTAGGCCTCATTCACGAAGCCGGTCTATAAGGGGGGTATAAGGTTACTGCCTATAAAATGGCAGTTTAATGGGTGTCCACTCTCACTCACCGCTTCCTTGACCGGTGGAGGGTCGTTAGCCGAACAGGTAGGACAAGGACTATAGTTCTCCCTTCATTATAAGTATAATGATAAATACTAAGTAACTAAACACTTATAAATTCCCAATCTTAGTTACTTAGGAAAATGTGAATAAGGTGCTAATCCATGAAATTACACTTTGCACTTTGTTTAAGCTGTTAGTGGAGCGTGTGTGGTTAACCGGCACACTAAACTGGACTTAACAAGGTAGGCAAAGGGTAACTTAATGTTTATCATAGTATCGTTGGAGCGTGTGTGGTTAACCGGCACATCGATTGAGGGGTAACTATTAAGGGTACCAAGTATATTTTCAAGGTTACTTCACACCTTGTTTTGTGATCCTCGGCATCCCAGTCACAAAACCTGAAGGGCACACTCGAGATTGAAACATGTCATTGAAAAGTTCAATGAATCTCAAAAGAATCTAGGAGTTTCAAAACCAATTAAAACCTAATAATACATTTCGTTTATCTTGGTGGAAATTGGTGAATCGTCATTCACCTACCTTCAAATATTTTATAGCTTGGATTACGGCATCCCTCTTCCAAGTTATAAAATAGTTTGTTAGGTCCTAGCCTTAATATATCATATTGGGTGTTATATTAAGGACTTAAATCAACTTTACGTGAATTTCTCCCATTGTTGATGTCTGGTTTAGACAACAATGATCTTCCCAAACCAAGCTTTCCTAATGAATATGACTTCCCGAGTTTGGCTCATGGAAGTCATACTTCTCTTCCTCCACCTCCTCCAATTATTCTCCCTAACCCACAAGTTCAAGGTCACTCAAGCCCTAATGGCAAGTAAGGTCTATGTGTGATCACATCTTAGAGATGAAGTCACATATTGACAAGCCGGGAGAGTTGGGTGTCAAAGTCTTGAGAAAGTTGGATGTTCAATCACTTTCTAAGTCATATAGTGAGTTCCTTTGGGACTACTATGAAACAGACTATGACATGAACCTTAATGATCATATCTATTTGCTTGGTGCTGCTGAATCAGCAATGATTTGGAACGATAGTAAAGCAAATTTGATTAGAAGATTAACTTCCCAAAACCATTATGGACAGTGACAATGGTGACACTGGAAATCCAGAAAAAGCATTCTCTTCCCAATGGAAAGGGATTGGCCATAGTCAACCTGGTTGACCAAATGGTAAAGAGAAAGGCTAAGTCTGAGATAGTCTCATTACCAAAGGGTCCATATGTTTATTTTGCCAAAGGAAGAGGCGTTGATTGCAAAGCTGCCAAATTTACCTAAGGATGTTAAAGTCAATAAGTTTGACTCTACATCAGGTAGAGCCCATTATCTAACTCTGTTAAGTTCTATTCTGAGATCCTCATTACATGATGTGACTGGGTCACATGTTGATGTTTTAAGAATCAAAGAATAGAGAGATATCTTAAAGGAAGCATATGTTGATTCTGATCGCGAAGGTGGATTTCGATCGCATCAGAATTTTGAGCAGTTGCTTAAGAAGTTATGATATATTGCTAAGGAATAGATAACAACAATTTTCCATGTGGATTGTAAGGATAAGTTTTTCCGCAAAGTTTTAAAATAAAAGAAAATTGTTTAATTTTATTTATTTGAAGTATCCTTACAATGGCATTTGTGGAAAATTGTTGCTTATATGATTCCACTGACAGCAATATTGGAAAATGGATTTGATTCTTTCATTTTTGGTAGTGTCTAAATTTACCAAATCAGGAAAGTTCCTCATCACCCAAGTTTCAATTGGACCGAAACTTGGAATCATACAAGTTGAATAGTATGATGAATGAGAACTTTCAAGCATTGGAAAATCAAGACTAATTACTTGTTCACATGGATGTGTGAGTCAAGTGAAGGACTAAAGGGATCGAGTACACATTCTTGTGCACTGGTCATGTCCACCACAAAGCTCGTTAAGACTATTTGATTTACTAAAGTTTAGTAAATATGGTTATACTTACAAGTTTAAGTATAACTCTGAAACATTGGAAAAGTCTCAATGTATGGCAGAACGAATGGGAAGAATCAAATTAGGCAGAAAGATAAAAGTTTCTCAAATCTGAAAAGATGGGAGAGTACTTTAGTATCATGTTTGTGATCATCTTAATGATTTAGAAATCATATCACAATTAGTCCTCTAAAGGTCATCTTAGTGCATTCTTATGACTAAGAAGAGGAGTCATGAATTGTTGAAATGGTTAGATCAGGAAGATGAGTCATACTTCGTTCCAAAACAATTCTTAGAGTCATACTCCAAGATTGTAACTTAAGTGACATATCTTAAAGAAAGGTTTAAAACACTTGTCAAATGTAAGAGTAAAAGTGTCCTACTCTTGTACATTTGAAATTGGTAAGTTGTGATGTTTTGGATAAAACAAAGACCAACTAAGGCCAATTGTGTGAAGTGTTTGTCTTGATAAAGAATCCGCACTATCTCTTGAATATTTGGCAAGATAGTCTTATATGTCAAGAGGATAGTGGGAGTCTTAAAGATCCTAAAAAGAATTTCAAGAACTAATCAAGAATAAAACCTGAAGTTCTTCACTAGCACACGACTTGAGGTTTATAACCTATCGTGTTGATATATTATGTGCCCATTCCAGTTAAAGTTGGCTTTGCATAGGAGTTCTGAAAGTTCTCAATTGGTTGCATAACAACTTGGAAGCAATGGCAGGCCCTGTACTGCCAGGTGGCAAGAAGTTAAGATTGCATAAGTTCAGTCCATATGAGTTTGGATTTGTCATTATCCTTGTCTTATGACTATGGTTTTGACGATTCACATGGATAAGAACACATACACCATAAAATCTAAGGGTCATAAGGTTTCTCTCCGATTCATGAAAATGATGGTGAGGAAACACTTCCACCAAGTGGATTTGAAGCAGATGGCAAAAGGTCTAAACAATTGAGACTATGATTACGACATCCCTTTTCATAGTTCTGAAATTGTTTAGACACACATGCATGCTATCTAAGGAAAGGTGTATGATTTTGATAAAGTTTTATCAAAGCATCTCGTATCAGAAATCTGAACTTTGGTAAGAAAGTCAATAAAGTATTGATTTCTAGAAGTCCAGCTGATTTCTGAGTACATGTCAAAGCTAGTGGGAGCATAAGTGTTATGCTAATAATCATCATGTTAGTGGGAGCATGATAAGTATTGTTAGTGTTGCAAGTTAGCAATGTTAATTATAGAAAACAAAAGTTTCAATTCGTGAGGCTGCAGGGATTGAAAAAGTTGTTTTGCTATAATTAAGGGAGAGGATATACTTCATTTCAGTTCTAAAGGCTTAGATTGAGACCTTAATCATCTTTAGTCAAGAATATATATATGAATTTCATGTTGGATTGGTTCAACTTAAGGAAATTCTATATATTGCGTTCTCAAAATTCGATTATGATTACGGCATCCCTCTTCATAGTCAAATTTTGAAAACATGGCAAATAAAAATATTGTAGCAAAAGACTGGTCTAGAATCATGTCTTTATGTGAGATATCATGAATCGTGTACCATTTGCTTTGGGTACAGGATCGATTGCATGTGCTATAATATTTGTCATTTCTAAATTTTTCCAAATGCCCAGAGGCATTAAGAAGGGAAAAGGTCTAGAATTGGACATGACTAAAATGATTAAGCAATTTTCGAGGACAATCTGAGGTTTACCAAAGATTGGTTGCTTAGGGACAGTTGGAAGTATAGTGCTAATTTTGGAAGGACCATATTGACATATTCTGAAAAGAGGCATCTCTTATTCAGAAGTGATAGTCAAAATGAGAATATGGAGTTGTCTCCATAGGTGGAAGTTATATGTGTAAGATTAGAAAACTTAATGCAAGAAGCATGTCCAAAGCAATGTACCTTGAATATGAGACTTAGTTTCCATGGAGTTGATCTCCACTGGAATACCTTATAATGACTGTTCACAAGTCTTTGTGACTTTGTACATATTCATTACAGGAGGGTCAGTGCATATAAGTTTAAAATCTAAACAGATTTCGATAAATGATAGGAATTTGAAATTCTCACATTTTTCGATAAGGATTTGGGAGTGTGAAATTAGAATCATTGAAATTATGTTCAATTGGTTTATTTCACAAAGTAAGGATCATAGACAAACATAGAGTGCATACTTGGTGTATGGCAAAGCTATTGTTTAAGAAAAACATAGTGTACATGCTTGGAGCATGGGACAACTAGTGTTTTTAATTCAAGTATAAAGTTGATAAAACCGAAACAATGAATAATGAGTAATCAGTATGGTGATAAATAAAGGTGTTTATTTATATTCATAGGGTTTGATACCATATTTGATTCATTTATTCTTGTGTTTCACTTTGTATGTTTTGACTTTCAGAATAACTAAGTCGCTCTTCCTGAATGATTAAGTTATTCAAACCATCCACAGTCGGTCATATGTTGGAAGTAGATATGAATCAAGACTGTCATGGGTTGGTTTGTAGAGGTCCAAGTTGGTGGACAAAGTGGTGCTACAACACTCATGAGTGCTCATAAGTTCTGAGTATTGGATTCAACCCGCGCTCATTTGAATCACTTCATGGATTTTATCACGAGTGATCATGAGACGATAATATCTTATATTCTTCAAACCTAGCGATATGAGTTGTTACTATGAGTTGGTTATACATTGATTGCACGAAAACGCATTTGGTAACTCGATGTTATAAAACGTGCCTTTGTGTATGATTCAACAAGTAGTAGAACAAGCCATATGAGTCGAAGTTTATCCATTCCTTTTACCTTCGGGATAAAAGTGATATCTGTGAGCCCCTCGATGATTTAGCGATGACACATGTGAGTGCTTGGCCAAGCCAGGACTGATTTGATTTGTTCAATTAGTCATTCATCATAAATCGAAAATCGGGAAACAACAAATGGACAGAGAGAATGATTATAATCAATGTCTCAGTCCATATGATATCTATAATGGAGGAATATATGATCCCTTATCTAATGGACAAGTCATTGACAAGGTCAGAGTTCGACAGCGGCTTTAAGAGCTACGATTGCCAGTTAGGTTTTGAAGTCATACTCAATAATAATTTTAGACTTATCCAAGTGGGAGACTGTTGGATTAATGTCTAAGTCCATAACTATATTTGGTATGTACTTGACCCGACCCGGCATGGTCCATTTGGGTTGCACTTCACCGGCACAATTTATATGGATAGTCTTTTGAGAATAGTATATTTATGATTTATATTAATATATTATAAGTTCTAATATATTAATATGGAATCATATTATTTAATTAGTATTGATCAAGAATTAATTTAGAATTAATTAAGTGATCAAAAGGAACTAATTAAATATGGACTCTTATATATATGGAATGGGCCAAGTTCATTTAGGTTGGGCTAAGCTTTCATGGATGGTCCATGGAGCTTTTAACCCATGGATCCTATGTAAATGAAAGGTCATTGGTATTAGGGTTCACATGGATGTAACCCTAATCCTCCATAATATATAAAGGGGTCCTTGGCTCACAAAATTGGAACAAGTGTGTGAAAATAAGAGTGGGCCGATTTTAGTGTGCATACATATTCTCTCAAGTTCTTCCAAGGTGTTTTGGTGATTTGTGATTCCATTTGAGTCTTCCACACTATTGGGGCTAAGCTCTTAAAGCTTGAAGACATCAAGCTACATCAAAAGGTATGTCATCTAACTAGAACTTTGTAGTATAGGTGCTTCATAATATGCTAGTTAGGATGAAACCTTGGAATAGTTAATATTTACATGTATAATAGAGAAAAACATAGATCCAAGGTTTATAGGGTTGCATGTACACCATAAGAGTGTTAGAATGCTCAAAACCCAACAGGTAGGCGGTACTGAAATGCAACCTCGTACCCAACTCCTCGTGGAACTTCTTCCAGAACCTGGAAGTGAAACGTACATCTCGATCTGACACAATCGAGATCGGTACTCCATGACGCGATACCACCTCCCTCACATACAACTCTGCCAACCTCTCAGCATAAGAGCTCTCACTGATAGCAAGAAAATACGCGCTATTCGTCAGCCGGTCGACGATCACCCAAATTGCATCGACACCCCTCGCGGTCCTCGGCAATTTGGTGATGAAATCCATGGAAATCTGTTCCCACTTCCACTGGGGAACCTCAAGCGGCTGCAACTTGCCATGCGGACGCTGGTGCTCAGCCTTAACCCTACGACAGGTCAAACACCTCTCAACAAACCATGCTACATCCCTCTTCATACAGGGCCACCAATAATCTTTCCTTAGGTCCAAATACATCTTCGTGGCCCCGGGATGGATCGAGAACCTCGATCTATGCGCCTCCTCCATCAGAATGGTACGTGCCCCGCCTGCATACGGCACCCAAATCCGACCTTGAAAGGTCATCAGCCCTCGACTATCGGTAACAAACTCGGACACCTGCCAGATCACCCGCTCCCTATTGCGGTTCTCCGGTATCACGGCCTCTGCCTGGGCCTCCCGAATGGTGTCTAACACCGGAGTCATCACTGTCAGTCGCGTACAAATGTCTCGAATCGGGGCACTCTCCGCCCTACGGCTCAGGGCATCAGCTACAACATTAGCTTTGCCTGGGTGGTACAGGATCTCACAATCGTAATCCTTTACCACGTCCAACCATCTCCTCTGACGCATATTCAGATTGGGCTGATCCATCAAATACTTCAAGCTCTTGTGGTCCGTGTATATGGTACACCGAACCCCATATAAATAATGACGCCATATCTTGAGGGCGAACACCACTGCCCCCAACTCCAGATCGTGGGTGGGATATCTCGTCTCATGAGGCTTCAGCTGCCTCGATGCATATGCTATCACATGCCCCCTCTGCATAAGCACCGCACCCAACCCTGATATCGATGCGTCACAATATACCACAAAATCCTCCATCCCTTCCGGGAGGGCTAATACAGGGGCTTTGCATAACTTCTGGCGAAGTGTCTCAAACGAGGTCTGCTGCTCCGGACCCCATGAAAAAGCAACACCCTTCCGGGTCAACCTGGTGAGAGGCACGGCGAGCTTGGAGAAATCTCTGATAAATCTCTGATAGTAGCCGGCCAATCCCAGAAAACTCCTGATCTCGGTGGGCGATCCCGGCACCTCCCACCTCATAACCGCCTCAATTTTGGCCGGATCGACCAAAATCCCATTCTGGTTGACGAAATGCCCTAAGAACTGGACCTCTCGTAACCAGAACTCGCACTTGGAGAATTTGGCATAAAGCCTCTCCGTCCTCAATACTCCGAGAATCTCTCTCAGATGCTCCTCGTGCTGCTCTCTAGATCTCGAATACACCAGTATATCGTCGATGAACACGATCACCGAACGATTCAACATCGGTCTACACACCCTGTTCATGAGATCCATGAACGCTGCTGGTGCATTGGTGAGCCCGAAAGGCATCACCATGAACTCGTAATGCCCATAACGAGTCCTGAACGCCGTCTTCTGGATATCCTCATCACGCACTCTCATCTGGTGATATCCAGACCTCAGATCGATCTTGGAGAACCAAGACGCTCCCTGCAACTGATCGAACAAATCGTCGATCCTCGGTAATAGGTAACAGTTCTTGACCGTCAACTTGTTCAACTCCCGGTAATCAATACACATCCGGTGTGAACCATCCTTTTTCTTGACAAAAAGGATCGGTGCTCCCCAAGGGGAACTACTCGGTCTAATAAACCCCTTCCCCAGCAGCTCCTGAAGCTGGGAGGATAACTCCTGCATCTCTGGCGGCGCAAGGCGATAAGGCGCCTTGGCGATAGGCGCTGCCCCCGGAACCAAATCGATGCAGAACTCTACCTGCCTCTCGGGAGGCACACCCGACAACTCCTCAGGAAAAACATCTGGGAACTCACGCACTATCGGAACGTCATCCATCGAACTCGGCCTCCCAGCGGCCTCTTGTGTTTCCATCATATAGGCTACAAACCCGCTGCAGCCTTGTTGTAAACTCTGTCTCGCTCTGGCATCCGAACAAAATGCTGACCCACATTGGGTACCCTCGTCGTACACCGTAAGTACTCCCCCACTAGGGTCTCGTATCGTCACCAACTGTCGCTCGCAGTCTATAACAGCCCCAAATCGGCTCAACCAATCCATGCCCACTATGACACACACGTCCCCCATCGCTATCGGGACCAGATCTATCAGGAACTCAACACCGAAGATATCGAGTACACATCCTCGTATCACATCCGTAGCATACACCGCTCGCTCGTCAGCTATGGAAACTCGCAGAGGTCGACTCAACGCCTCTCGTCTGCTACTAATGTGTCGACTAAACGCTATCGACACAAATGATCGACTCGCACCCGAGTCAAATAACACTAAGGCAGGTACAGAACTTACAAGAAAAGTACCTACGCATATCATAATATAAGCACAATATCTCATCTCAGCATAAATAAATAAAGAATACATACCAGCCACAACATCAGACGCTGCGTGGACCTCCTCCGCTGTTAACTGAAAAGCTCTCCCGCGAGCCTTCGGTGCCTCGGCCTTCGCTGGCCGAACCTCGGTAACCCTAGCAGCAGGTGCAGATCCCTGTGCTGATCCCTGATGTAGCTGCGGGCACTCGACCTTCCGATGGCCAGTCTGGTTGCAATCAAAGCAAACCATAAATCCCTTGGGGCAATCCTTGGCGATATGTCCCTCCTTGCCACATTTGTAGCAAGCACCCGATCGACAGACCCCATCATGTCCCTTGCCGCACTTCCCACAAGTGCGGCCCTTCTGGCCTCCAGATCTCGTATCAGCGGACTTTGCCCGCTTGGCTGTCGGCTGAGACTGTGCCGGTCGCCGATCCATCCTCGAGTTCGACACGAACTCCCGTATATCCCTCCTCAAAACGCCCAAATATCGGCTCATGCGTGCCTGCTCAGTAGACACCTGCTCAGGGCAGAACATCGCCCTCTCATGAAACTTCCTGGTAACCACAGTAACTGAATCAGTACCCTGCTTGAGGGTCAAGAACTCCTAAACCAACCGTTCCCTCTCCACAGGGGGAACATACTCATCTCTGAACATGGTGGTGAACCTCTCCTAGGTCACTGTTGAAATCTCTGCAAGAGTGAAGCTCGCCGTCACGAACTTCCACCAGTCCTTCGCTCCCAAGCGAAGCTGGTTCAATGCGAACTGTACCCTCAGATGCTCTGGACATGAACACGTGTAGAAGCATCCCTCGATATCAGTAATCCATCTCATCGCAGCGATCGGATCCTGCGTCCCATCAAACTCAGGTGGCTTTGTGTTGCTGAACTCTCGAAGCAACAACGAGTCCCCTCCCTGAGGTCTGGCAGCAGCCACAGCTGCAGTAGCCGCAGCAGCCGCAGCCTCAGTTACCGTTGCGTACCGCTCATCAAAAGACTCAATCAGTGTGGTCTTGATAGACCCAAACATATCCGGAATCTCGGCCCGAATCGCCGCCGCCACCTCATCGTGGATCATCTAACGAAGCTCCTTGTCACTCACGCCGCTCGGCTCAGGTCTGTGGCGTGTCCCAACCATGATGTCTCTGAAATACAACATAATAATATCAGAGACTCGCTCGAGCATACTCGCACTCGATAACTCAACCCTACCTGTTCCTTAGTACCCAAAGGATTCTTACTTAGAGTGCGCACTGCTCCGGTGTCTTCAGTAGTACGGGCCCTATACTACCGTCCACACCGCATCAGTATTCACCCTAAGTCCTCCTCCTTGGATCCCAAATCACAAGTACTCTATATCTCACTGGCATAGGCTACCCTTCGGTAGACCTCTCATCAGCTCCTCACTGCTACCTACTCGCTCTCAAGCATCACATAGCAGCAAAATCCTTCCTAGGCTAAGGCATCACAAAATCAGGCCACTCTAGTCCTAATATGAATACCTAGCCAACTCTAGCATGCATATCATATCATAACATATCTCATAACACATAATGTAAGGGTATTTTGGGAAATCACCGTTCAGGCGCTGGCTGATCGTACACACTGCTTCCTTCTGCCTTTCTCAAAATCTTTTACTCCCTTAGAAAAATTGTTTATTTTATGAAAAACTTTCTCAAATCCTCAGTTTGAGTTCAGATTCATCCAAAGATGCACCCGAATCCCTCAAACCAAGGCTCTGATACCAACTTGTAACAACGTAAATTTTCAAAACAATTTTTCATTTTTAAAACATACTTCCAATCACATCATAATCACAAAACATAATGTATTCACTGTGTCATAACAAAACATGTCCCAGAATCTCAATAACATGAACTCCATAAGTGTGTACGGATCATGTCGGCCCCTTCCCGCGATCCTCGCTAGTACCTGAAACACATATCATAACAACTGTAAGAATAAATGCTTAGTGAGATCCCCAAAATACCACATACCACACATATGCCTTTCCAGGCCATAACTCTATAGGATCTTCCGATCCATGTGTCTCAGGGGACTTCCGTCCCAAATCCCGGTGGACCTTCCGGTCCTACCCGTATCGACCTTCCGGTCCGTAACCTCTTGACCTTCCGGTCCACATCATTCTGACCTTCTGGTCCTTACCATACATAACACACATAGCACATACATATATATCATCATGACCTTCCGGTCCTTATCATATATAACATACATAACCTATACATATCACATAACCGCATATAGCACATACATCATAGCATACAAGACCTTCCGGTCACACATAGGTACCCTTCCAGGTACAGTATAGTGAGAAGACTCACCTCAATGAAGTTGGATAAACTCTCGTGCTCAACGTCCCGACTTAGCCTCCTCCTATTATTCAAATAACATCCCCGATCAATATTCTCTCATGATCTCATCACTACAGATTGGGTAGAAGGCCATTCTACCCTTCCCTGCACTCTTCTGAATCAGTCTTGACCAGAACTCTAAAGTCAACGAAAGTCAACGGTCTAACTTTGACCCGACTCGTCGAGTGCACATGGGCGACTCGGCGAGTCCATGCGGATCCTCTGAATCCTTTCAGCCTCTCTTGGCTCGTCGAGTCATCCTTCCACTCGACGGGTTACACCTGTCACGAATCACGGGGAACCCCGACTCGACTCGTCGAGTCCACTTATGGACTCGGCGAGTTGCTCCCATAACAACTCTCAAATGACCTTCTGAGGTCAGATCTGCTTCACTAAACTATAGATTTTGCCTTCCAGTGCTCAAAGGTCACGTAAAGGTGCAACCTTTACGTGCATGCAACCCACATCAAGTCATAAATGGATAAATAACTCTAAAAATGGCAACCTAGTCTCCAATCCTCCATGAACAAGCATAAAGCAGAATGGGAAGGGTTCTCTGGACCTCTATGGGTCCAGATCTGAGGTCTAACCCAGCAAGGGACCATATACTCAACCTTTCAAGCCTTAAAAGGTTTATAGAAAACCCTAAATCATAGATTTTAACCCAAAACAGAAGGGAAGTTCGATTTGATACCTCAATAGTGTAGATCTGAACTTGAAAACCTTGGATCCACAGCTCCCTTGACCTCCTCTTGTTGGAAACTACTTCTCCTTTGCTAAAACACACAAGAAATGGTGATTTAGCCTTCCTTTTGCACCACAAACGTTCTCTCTCTCTCTCTCTAGGGTTTCTCAGGGGTGAAGTAGCCGCAATGGAGGCTATAAAGGCCTTTAAATAGGGCACAGGCCCCGAGAATTAGGGTTTCACTTAACAGCGCGGACTCGCCGAGTCCACGCATCAACTCGTCGAGTCCATCATTAAATCAGACCAGAAATGCGCGATCCCACTCGGCGAGTCTGAGCGCCTACTCGCCGAGTCCCTCTCTAAAATTCAACATAAATACTTAAAATAAGATACCTGGCAATCCGGATGTTACAGAATCCGTAGATCAGACACACTACAGATCGATGATCGGATCGTTGATGTATCTTACTGCAAGTCGTCCCGACATCATGTTTGCAGTTTGTCAATGCGCTCGCTATCAGGCTAATCCTAAACTTTCACATCTTATTGCTGTCAAAAGGATTTTTCGGTATATCAAAGGCAGCCCAAAATTGGGTCTTTGGTATCCGAAGAATTCTGAATTTGATTTATATGCTTTTGCTGACAGTAATTATGGAGGCTATGAGCTTGATAGGAAATCTACATCAGGAGGGTGCTAATTCCTTGGAGATAGGCTGGTGTCGTGGCAGTGCAAGAAACAGCATACCGTCTCCACCTCAACAGCAGAAGCGAAATATGTTGCTGCATCTGCTTGTTGCTCTCAAGTTATCTGGATCCAACATCAGCTGTTGGATTATGGTTTGAATTATCTAGAAACCCCCATTCAATGTGATAATGAGGCCGCGATTCAAATTACTAAAAATCCTGTCCATCATTCCAAAACCAAGCACATTGATATCAAAATTCATTTTATCAGATATTGTTATGAGCGCTCGCTCATTCGGCTGGAACAGGTTCGCACTGCTAATAATGTGGCGGATCTGTTCACCAAACCTTTTAACAAAGCTCGATTCGATGTGCTTGTTGGATTTTTGAAAATAATTCGTTTTGAGGATTAATTTTTAGGTTAGTTTAAATTTGCGCATTTTAGTGATTTCATTCTCCCCATGCACAAATTTAGGGGGAGAAATAAACAAAAATCCAAAAATATTTTGTTTCTGTTTTATTTTTTTCAGAAAATATGAAAAACCCAAAAATATTGTGATTCTGTTTTATTTTTTTCAGAAAACATTCAAAAATCCAAAAACTTTAAAATTTCAGAAAAATCAAAAATATTGTCGCTAACAGTTTTGCTTGCAGGTGTTCTGACGGGAAGTGATATTACCAAGTGATAGCAGGCACTCTGAGTCTGCGTAACGTACCCAAAATTAAATTGTTTTTGCTCTGTGTTCGATGCGCTGGTAGGCACGAAAGATTAAAAAATAGACTTGACTAGGCAGAATTGAACTTAAGGAACTCATAGACTTGACAAATCTTGACCTAGTTAAATCTGTTTAGCCTGACAATACGACGCTTGGATAGGTTGAGCAGGGAGATATATATGGGAATCTACTGGTCACATTAAAAGAACTCGTATCTGGGACTGTGGATTAACTTTTCCTCGATGTGCGGATTCTGTCCTTAATTCCGGTACTGATGGGGTGACTGGTGAATTCCGATAAATTAGGTCTGTAGAAAATTGTTTTCTCTCTATCTGTCTGTTAGTCATATGTTGCTTCCTTTGCGTGATCGAGAGATCCGACCTGGACTGTAACATATGCAACTCTATTTCTCTGCATCTTCTATCTATGCAATTCTTTCTATATGTTAGCCATATACTGTCTCCTTTGCGTGACTCACAATCCGACCTGGTACACAGTATATGCATCATTCTTTTTCTCAATCCCTCTAAAACTTCAGTTAGTCATATGTTTCACTCTCTGCGTGATTGGAAGAGATCCAACCTAGGTGTAGAGCATATGCATTCTAAAGCTATCTTCTCTCTTAATAATTGTTTGCTCACCCGATGTAAGGAGTATTCTGGAAGTCCTTGATTACTGGAGCATATCAGGAAGCGGGAAACATGTTCTAGTACAATTAAAATTGAACACTTACAGATTGTCTATAGATCTCGCTGCTCAATTTAGGTGGACAACAATATCCCTGGTCGTCATCAGCTGAATGGTCCTTAAGAGATATTATCTAGGAACTTAGGATCACTTTGTCTTGTAACTAATAGTATGTCCTAATTTTGTCACAATTTTTCGTGTTTAAGTGGACCACAATACCGACGATCGACCAGACAAAGACGTGAAGATAAAGGTACCGACAAGTGGATTAAGGCTGTCTAACAACTTTGATCCCAGTGTCACAATTTTATATTCAATGACTTTTGAGATAAATTTTAGTTTGCATTTATTTTATCTCAATTTTTATTTTTATTTTTATTTTATTTTATTTTATTTTTATTTTTATAATTGTCAAAATTTAAATTTTTTTAATTCTTAAATTTTAGAAATTATTTTATTTTATTTTTAGTTTATTTTATTTTATTTTAATTTTAAAATCCTCAAAAAGCTTTATTTTTGAAAAATTAATTGGGATTTGGACTGTGCCTTATACTGTGTGGGAGACAGGTAAAATTCAAAAGGGGTATAAAAGGTGGAGTTTACTGTTGGAAACCCTATCCACCTCATTTATCACTCTTCCGGCCGCAAATCCTCTGTACTCTCTCTCATCTCGAAAAAAATTTGTATGTTTTTTACGAAAGCGGTTAGTCCACATCAAAGGTATGCTAAAACCGACTGAGGGAATGTAGTTCGTTCATCGATTCAATTGATTATGGGGGATTAATCGAGGTTTTTCAGTTCGTCGGCGCTTACGGTTTCGGAGGAGCTTACGACCGTAAACTCCCTTTACGGTCTGAGCTTGCGGCCTAGGAGCTTACGACCGTAAACTCTTTTTTGGAGCTTACGACCGTAAACTCTGTTTACGGTTAGAAGCTTACTGCCATGGGTTTACGGCCGTAAACCCAATCTGGACCGTAAACCCTATTTGACCATTTTGACCGTAAACCCAATCTGGACCGTAAACCCTATTTGACCATGTTTGACCCTAAACTCCAAATTTTTGATCAAAATATTTTTTTTGGGCCAAAAAGAAATTGATTAATTAAGAAAACTTAAATCTTTAACTGCTCAAATATTTTGTTTTCTTACTTGGCCTGTTTTAGTGCAGATCAATGGCAAGTTTGAAGTTTGCTGACATGCATAACTTGGCTATTGTACTGGCTGATCCTCCTGCTGCTCATGGAGATTTCAGGTCGATGATCTACAGGCTGAAAGAATGCTACCTAGCCTCTGCCATTACTGTGAACCCAGTCGGCTATCAGAGAATTGTCAGGGAGTTCTGTCAGACTGCTAAGATGACAAGAGACAACAATGGAGCAGTTACTGTTGAAGCTGTTGTGAAAGAATGCAAGATTATGATCACTGAGCAGTACATCAGAGAAACATTACTGATTGATGATCAACCTGATTTTCCTACTGAGATCGGGATTGAAGATGTGCAAAAGATTCTCAAGAAGATGGGGTATGAAGGCATCTATCCTCCCACTGTGAAAAAGCTTCTACCACCCTACTGGAGATTCTTGGCTCATGTATTTGTGAGCTGTATCTCGGGCAGAAGGTCAGGTGCTGATGAGATCTCGCAGAGGAACACAGGGGCAATTGTTTCACTAGCTGCAGGAATCGACTTCAACTTCTCAAAGTTTATATTGGATGAGTTCATAGTAAACATCAATGCTATAAACCGGGATACCAGAGATTCTTTCTTGCTGTACCCTAGGTTCATCCAGGTGTTCATTGACACTCAATTTCCGGAGATGGTCAAAGAGGGAGAAATCATAGATATGAAGTCGTTAGGTCCTCACACTGTTGGGCTTATAAAGCAGAATCGAAGGGGCAAAGTCGTTTTCCAAGGATTGCATCTCCTTGTGAAGTTTGGGAGATTTGCTGAGCTGAATGAGTCATCCGAGTCTCATGGAACGTCAGATAAAGCATCCTCTGAGCCTACTTCTTCAGAGAGGGTTATTTCTGAAGATGTCATCACAGTGTCGGATCATGATGAAGAAGAAAATGCTCCAGCTCCTAATGCACAAGTAGCTGAGGAACATGAATTGACATCTGTTCAGGTCCAAAGTGATTATAATGAGGGGTCTTCAAAAAGCGGAACGGAGACTGATTTGTATGAAGACCTCGATCTCACTGGGTTCGATAAGGATGAAATTCCTTTAAATTTTGGTAGTAATGAAGACTTCATGACCGGTGAAAACCTCAACATACTACTTGACAATATCGATGAGGTTGCTCATCCAGCAGCAGAGATAAGGGAAAATGAAGACGTTCTCGAAGCTACGCCTCCTCTTACCAATCCAATGGCAGAAATAGCAATTCCTATGGTGACAGTGTCAGGGATTCCTCCCCTTGATGTTGTTTTACCTACATCTGAGCCATTGGAGAGTGATCGCACAACTACGCAGGCCTCTCAACCTCCGATAAAGAGAAGAAGACTTGACCCTAGACAGGGAATCCTTGATTCGGGTGTATTTCAAGGTTTTTCAACTGCACCAACAACCACTCCTACTATTGTTTCATCTGAACCTGTCAGTGAAGGTCCGAGTACCTTCTATGAAGCTGGTGGATCTTCCTTCCCCACAGATTTCTCTCCTCCCAGGTCAGATCATGACGCTGCTTCTGTGAGGCTAGCCATGCATTTGGCTGAAGAACAATTCATAATGCCTCCCTCACGTGGTAAAGGAATATCTATTGGGGATGGCAGATCTGGAGAAGAGAATCCTACAATCCTTGGACTTCAGAAGGAGATCGGTGTGCTGAATCAGAAAAATATCGAGCTTGATATCAAAGTTACAGATCTTCACACTGAGATTACCAAGCTCAATATTCAAGTTGTTGATCTTCTTGAAGATAAGGCTCTGAAGACAAAGCAGATCACTGATCTTCAGACGCATTTTGGTTTGTTGACCGCCAGCTACTACGATCTAAAGAAGAAGCTGGAAGAAGATTTTGGCGACAAATTTAAGTCATCTGTCGATGAGCCAAAGATCTATCTTCCCAATCAAGATGCTCCCATAGCTCCACCACCTACAAGAACAACCACTGTTGTCAATCGTTTTGACAAAGAACCAGTACAGGCTCCGAATGTCGTGGTGTTAAAACGTGCTAAACTAGCCAAGTCTGCTGAGAAGGGTCAATTTTTGTTCAAGAAGAGCTCGGATCAGAATGCTCCCGGGGATCAACCAAACATCACCTTTACGGATCTTGGAGAAAATCGCTTCAGAGACGTTCATGATGATAGGTCAGGGATCATCTCATGGGGATTCCATGACCCTCTGGAAATGTGGATCGTAAGAAGGAAGAGTGGAAATACCGAATTGTATAAAGATGCTCACGACTTCCACTCTTGGACTAGGGTTGATCTTGCGGAGTTGTCTAAGGCTCCTTTTGTAAATCCATCAAATGAACCCAAGGCGACTCAGTTCAAGTTATTTTAGGAAAATCAAGTGGCAAAGGGTTTTCCCTCAATGAAGACTGCAGAGTCTATTATCAAGATATACCCAAGTGTCATTGATCCCAAAACCAATCAGCCTCTTTGGTCTGTGATGTGGCCCGCTACTAATCAAGTTAAGCAGATTCCTATCCTTCAGAACCATCCAGATGAATATCTACAATCCATGCAATACTGGGTGTTTGATGAAACTACAGCTTCTGCTGTCATCAAGCTTAAAGAGGGTTGTATTCTCTTGTATGATAAGAGAGATCTGCTACAGTTCGGAAAGTGGGATATACATCAGCTCTCTCATCATCAGATCAAGGTTGCTGAAGACATTTTTGAGTCCATTGCTAAGGAGTACACTGCCATGGTTGCTAACATTATCAGAAAAGAGATGTGGTATGGAGCTATGGGAAAGTCAGACGTGCTGGTGGTTGATAAAGACTGAGTCCAAGCTAGCACCAAACCAAGGGGGAGATTGAAGGGTCCAGTTAATGGTTTGGTCTAGGCTTTCATTGTATTTGTTCTTTTGAGTCTTTAAAGTCATTTTATGGGTTGTTTAGCAGTTTACGGTCAGATAGTGAGTTTACGGCCGTAAACCTGTTTACGGCCGTAAACCTAGTTTGCGGCCCAAGTCTAGTATAAATAGAGGAGTTGTAGGTCATTGTCTAGTTGTTGATGCCAGAGAGTTTACGGTTTACTGTATCGAGTTGTACCAGACGTTTTACTGCAATAAACGTGTGCAAGCTTGATTAATCTTCTTCTTCTATTCTTATTCTGATTGCTATTGATTGTTTGATTGCTTGATCATTGGTAAAGATCCGTTTTAGGACCTTACACATATGTCCACAACGGGACTTGAACCCTCAACCTCAAGGAGGGAGGGCAACACCGAATACTGCTGGGCTAGAAGCACTTTGGTGTTTCATCCTCAGTCGATGTGGGATAAAGTTTCGCTTTAAGAAATAGAAGAAACAAAGGGAACTGATACTAAACAAAATAAAAGCTCCACACGTCAAGAGAAAGGATCGAACCTTGGTATTTTTCTTTATATGTCCGCCTGCTTAACCAACACACCAGCCATCTGTTTGTATTTACAAGTCAAGGAAAACATATCTATAATACATTATAAAGGAAATCTAACTATTTTTAAAAATAGCTTCAATATAATAATATTATTTTTATAATACATTTAAATGTTTAAGCTAAAAGTACAACAAACTATCAATATAATAATAATATAATCTAAGTTATCAACTAATAAAATATTAATATAATTTTAAGACGTTCAAGTGTTTAAGCTAAGAGTACAACAAACCATCAATATAATAATAATATAATCTAAGTTATCAACTAATAAAATATTAATATAATTTTAAGACGTACAAAAGTTTAAGCTGTACAATTAGTCAACAATAAAATAATATTATTTGACCGAATCTGTGAAATCAAATCACGTTTGAACTTTGAATCCTTAGAAAAAACACAGATTGAGTTTTAATACCAAACTTTGGCTATTCACGAGCTATCCACAACTATCTCATCTTAATTGTACTACCCACATCAAAATTCATCATCAAATTGCCGAATCTGTTACTTTTGAGGTAATTTCGAGTAGTGGGTTTCTCTTGATTTCTACTTTTTGCTAAGCTTATGCTCCTAATTTGTGTTATCTAAACCGAAATTGGTGTCGCAAAATTTGTGTTATCTAAACCGAAATTGGTGTCGCAAAAGGTCAATAAGCTTTAAAGTTAATGGAAAGCTTTAGATTCATCGTGCTCTTTAATTTTATTGTTAAAGTTTTCCTGATGATTTCTTCTGAGAAAGACGATGATGTTGACGGTGAATGAAAGGGAGGGAGGATCAAAGAGCAATAACATAACAAAACTTGATTAGACTCTACGGTTGATCTTTTTTTCTTGGTGGTTGCTAATATCATTGTTTTCATTGTAGGTGATATCTCCTTTTTTATTTCTCAGTCACGGTCTCACTTATGAAAACCCTAAATCTTGGAACATTTAATTTCCTTTACTTCACTATATACGAATCTCTTTAGTTTGATTGCTTAAGTTTTGTCACACCCCAAAACCGGAACGGTGGAAACGTTCTGGGGTGGAGGACGTCATGTACAGTATCACAACAATGCATAATAGTAAACAAGCAACAACATCATCCATTGCATTAATAGTATAATTTAATACAAGTGTGTTCTGTGGTTTATAAGACACCAAAAATGAATAATTAAAATAAAGACGAGTCTTGAAAGCTCCGTCTTCTCATAACCTGGTCATCGGTACCTGTCTACTGGTGACCTGAGAATACAACTTATTTTGAAAGCGTAGATCAGCATTAAAGCTGGTGAGTTCATAAGTATTTTAGATAAACAGTTTAATATATAAGTTTAAATAAACAGGTTAATATATAAAAGAGTTTTAACCATTTGAATGGTAACAGATGACTTGATGTCATTTTATAAAATGTTTTGAAGAGTTTGTTTGATGAAACAGTTTGAAGTATAAGAAAATCCACTTGTTCGACAGTTATTAATCACATGTGATTGATATAACAACTATAATGTTATCAACTTGTATCCCCCCCCCCCCCATAAAAGCATTTAAAATCATTTAAAATGTAAGTTAAGGGGTATGAACTCACCTGTAGTGAGTGATACGAAAGTAAGATCGATTGTAGGATGCTAAGTGTTAAGTGAAGACTCGAGCACAAACGGATCCTAATAAGCATATAATGACACATATATGGATATAATTAATGTATAAGCAACTAATCATGAAAGGAAACCACCTTAGGGACTAGGAAACACTTATATGGAAGTGTTACAATCACAAAGGATTGCATCTAAGGGGTTTACGGCCACACAATGGAGTTTACGGCCATTGTGTTTACGGCCCAAGGGAGTATACGGCCCTAGAGTGTACGGTCAAGGAGTTTACGGCCGTACACTCATGGGAGCACTTACAAACGAGGTGTTTTATGGTCCTATCAAGCATTCTACAAGTGCTATCGATTCTAGTCTCAAATATAAGGGAGTTTAAGGGCCAAAACATCCAACAACACAAGAGTTTACGAGCATGCAAGGGTTTGCGGCCGTAAACCCTTGATGTTCATGTATCTTATGATGACCTAAGGCTAGAATCAAGAGTTTAACAAGTCTAACTAGGAGATAGAAGATATACCCACGTTTTTGAAGCCTGGGAGGGGGTTCACGGTCCAAGAACTAGTGAGTGTTCTTGGTGAAAGTGTGAATACTTGAAGATCTAACCAAAAAGAATGATTCCATGGATGAAAACATGAATCTTCACTAGATATAGAAGAATATCAACTTGAAAATGGAAAGATTACTTACAAGATTGAAGATCAAGAAGGAAGTTCTTGATGATACTTGAGAGAAAATCGAGTTCTTGAGATGGAAGTGTGTGAAAAAGGTGAAAAATGAAGGAATAACTCATATGAATGGAAGAATTCACGGCCAAGGAGGTGTTTACGGCCGTAAACTCCTTAGGGTGGAGTTTCCGGCTTGTATGTTGCACACTGAACTCTATACGATACTTCCTAACACTTTATCCTTTAAGGTACTAGGCTTAAAACACCCAAACAGACCTTTAACAGGGCTAAAAGATAGCCAAAAACAAGTCTGACTTTGATTAAATCGAATGAATGCACAAGATAGAAATTTCGGGTTGTCACAAGTTTGATGCTGAATAGGATCTGGATTCTGGAAGTCGATAAAAATATCCACCTGTGGTTGAGGATTTTTGTCAGATAATGCTTTAGTTTGATTGCTTCCTTATCACTTCTTATGAATACAATTACTCCATAACCGGTAATTTTGATTTCTTCCTTTAACTTCAATTGTTCAAAGACTGTTTTTCTAATTGTCATAGTTTTTGCTGATAAATCTACTCTTGAAGTAATGGTCAAGTTTTTGTTGATACATCTCTCATCTTGCTACTACCTAATTCCCTCACCTCTAACTTAAGGTATTGGTTCTGTGTTGTGTTTGTTTTTTTTTTCTGGATCATAGATGAACTTCATGCTTTTTCTTCATCAGGGCAAATTAATTTATTGGTAACCTTCCCGATAACATAAGTTTCACTTACCAAACTTTTTATTGGCTTACATAGACGAAAATAACATAAGTTTACCGATCTTTTTCTTTTTTGAATATTTTTACTTACCAAAATTTCCAAGTAAACTCGCCTTAAAATATGAATTATGTACTAATTTATTTGATTGCAACTTGAAAAGTTTAACTCTTGAAGCTTTGGCAACATTTTAGTTACTTCAGTGGTATATTTGTGAACTTTTGCGGACAAGTTATTTTCCTATAGTTTTGCTGATCTTTAAAAACCACATGATAAACTTGATGGAAAGCTTGTGGAGCGGCTATTCGGTGATTGAATATGAGCCTTAAAATGTGATTTTATGGTTGGTTTTAATTTTTGTGCAGGTCAAAAGACAAACGTCAAATAGGAAACCAATAGACTTCCTCAGTTAATTATAGTTATTTTATTTGGTTGAATCATGTTTCTCCTCTTTTGATTTTGTTTTATAAAGTACTACATTAATTTGCATTACACATTCAAATATATTTTATTAACAATATCTTGACCATGTTTAATATATTTACTCTTTTACATGGTTATTAAGAAAATGTGAAAAGCCTTGGCAAGTTAACATAACCTCTTTTGACTTATTTTACAATTTTATTGTTTTTCATTTTCTAATAATAAAAAATTGGATAAAAATAAAAATAAAATATAAACCAGGTTTTAAAACTGTAAATATTAGAGTATTTAAAATATATAATAAAAAATAGTACAAGACACTATGCTATTTCCATATTTTTAAAGGAATATGATACAATGCTACTTAATTAAACTTATATATGGGGCGACACATAATATAAATTTTTTTTGCTAAAAGGTAATGATTAAATGTTATATTAGTTCAAATTTTAAATTTACATATTGTACTGATCATATATTTTCCACTCTTGAAGAAAACCCTAAATATACAAAAACACACTTTATCCACCATCGCACCTTGATTTCTCTAAAAAAATCTACCTGTCACAACTATGTTTTTTCGTAATATTACATGCTTCACGGTAAATGATAGATATCGATGTAAATATATGTGGAGACCAATTTTTTTAAATCTTTAAGAACCTTTATGGCGAGATAGAAGACTCCAACGTATTGTTTATATGTGGAGACCAAATCAAGAAAAGTGAAGACCGTCCCTCTCAAGAAAGTAAAGACCAAATCAAGAAAGCAAAGACGGTAAATGATAGTTATCGATGTAAATATATGTGGAACCCAAGATTATCTATCCAAAAAAAAACTTTTGTTGGGAGATGAGCGACTTTAACATATATAAAGACATAAAATGACTATGTCGTACTAATATGTGATACACTAACACTCTTCAGAGATGGAAGCTTGATAATGTCAGACAAAGATGTGTTAAGCTATTAATCTTTATACCTAAAACACTAAACCTAAAAGCCCAAACTTCAAATCCTAAACATTAAACTTTAAAATAGACTACTGGACGAAAGAGATTACAAACTTGTATATACGTTATAGATACGTTTTAAAGATAAATGATATTTACTAATACACTGTGTTTGCTTAGGAATATGATATGTTTTCAAATGAAACTAATCGTCCAAAACTACAAAGTATTATAATTTTTAACCCAAAACTACAATCTACTTTTAATGTTTTGTATATGATCAAATAAGTTAAGTTTTACATTTTAAAACAAGACATTTAAGGTTTTAATTTTTATATATGAAAACATTTTTAACGTGAGTCTTTTATTAACAATATTTTTTCTTAACTATATCTATACTATATTATAAAAAGATATCTTATTTTTCCTTAAAATAAATTGAATATAATAATATTATTTTTTTAAGACATCAAAACCATTAAGCTAATAGTACAACAAATCATCAATATAATAATAATATAATATAAGTCATCCAAATAATAATGCATTATGTACAAATATCTTATGCTTAAAAAACCTATACCGTCAAACCTAAATGTTTCAATTTTCCGTCTCATGTTTTGGTGTTAGGAAGTTCGCCAATTTGGACTGATGTTTACTAATTGATGAATGAAGAATTTGTTTGGATTTAGATAGTTGTAAAGGGGCGGATGACGCTTAATGCAAGAACAAGCTTTTCATCTAAATTAATTAAGAGTAGCTTAATAAAATAAGAACCAAAATATTTCTTATAAGTCCCATTTTAATTGGCAAATTAGCGTTTAGCATCGTATTTTAGTTGGTTAGGTAGCAAGTATTCTTAGTCGACCGTTGTGTCTTATGGTTATTATAAATTAATAATCGTTATTGTAAAAAGAGTTAAGATAAATCCCTTCTTGATGACCATTTTCCTTAAATTTATTGTAGATATCAGCTTCAAACCAAAACAAAAAACAAAACTACTATAGCAAAACTATTCATTAAAAAATAGTTATTCATTGTCGTTGCCCGCCGCTTATTCTTTGTAACATTTTAATTAGAATCCAACAATTCATTTAGTCTTTTAATTCTAACGTATCAAAGTCTGTGAAATCGAAAACTTTAAATCATAAAGGAAACTATTTGAGGAAAAGACATACAACATGTTTTTTTAACAAAACAACATTCTTTTGATCAAATGTGTATATAGCTTATTGATACATTTTACTATTATTTGCAAATGTAATTCATGTTTTTTGAAATACAAAATATTTTTTAAAGGTACTAATCGGCGAAAAGAAATTATTTTGTGTTCCTTGAAATAAAACATGTTTTCAAATAGAACTAATCGTCGAAAGAAAATAAGTGTCGAATGAAGCTATTCGCCGCCGCCGCTTTGTGCGGGTAGACGGCTAGTATATACATATATAAATCGCAGAATTTATATTTTTTATAAAGTTCGGTTCGGTTCGGTTTCTCTCGGTTTTGCACATTCCTAAAACCCAAACCGAACCGAATTTCTCGGTTTCTAAATAATACAAACCCAAATCGTCGGTTTGTGCTTCGGTTTCGGTTTCGTCGGTTTTTCGGTTTCGGTTACTCGGGTTTTCGGTTTTTCAAACTTGGTTTCGGTTTTAAACCCAAATAACAATTTAAATGTATCTTAAATAAAGTAAAAGTATTGAATTACACTTGTTATTAGAAATGAAATTAATATGATAATCATGAGCAACCAAAAATGTGCTTCTACATCTACCTAAAACGCTGGTATCATGAGTGGTTATTTGTATCCTTTCCATATCATCCATATCATGTAAGCATATCCTTCACATTATCATAAACACGTTCGATCTATATAATCAAAATAAAATGTAAAGAAAATTAACCTGCATATATTAAATAAATTCATTTAGTATTGGGACATGCACTATAAAACATTAAATAAAATTTTTGATATCATATATGAAAAATCAATGTGCGATTTATATATGATAAGATAGAAATACGACCATGCATCATTTCTAATACAAGTTAGCTTTTGAAATCGATTTTAAACATACATAACCTAATTTCTCATTATAATTATTAACAAGGGGTTTGAAAAAAAAAAAAACATTAACGAACAAGTCTAACCATTAGAATGAACCCTAACTTAAATTAACATTTAAGGAAATTAACAAACCCTAATGACCAACAAATCGATTCTAAATCACCGATTATAAGCAATTAATAATTAATAAATAAATAATGAAAATCTATCGCTAGGTTTTTGTAAATACTAGGTTTTTGAATTATGTATGCCTATAAGATGGGTACTGTTAGGGGCAGGATCCCAGAATCATATTTAGGATCCTTAATATTTCTGAAGCCATAGGATCTTTAATCATATCATTTGATCCTGATTATTATCACTAATATTTCCTAACACTTATAACGACTATATTTTTCTTCCTTTTTCTCACATGTGCAGAATTACTCAACATAAGACTCATTCTCAGTAGAGAATCACTTCAACCAAGCTTAAGACTCGGGAATACCAAGTCAAATAACGTGTAAATACTTGTTCAAGGAAGATCCCGGAAATATCGGACTTCTAATTATTTAGCTTAGACTATAAATAACACGTGCAAATTGCACACTACACACAATCAAGCTCTACTACTACTATTGTATTCGTGATATCATCATATTCTCTATAATCAATGATTTATATCAATAAAAACAACAAGGCAGGTGATCATTATCACCTCCCAAGGTTTTATGTCGGAGATCCTATCAAGGATCAAGGGCTTTCATTGTAACTCACTTGTCTCACTTTGATCATTATTCTACACTTGCATTATCTTAACACCACAACCTCTCATACAATTTGGTTGGAATATACTTGATCAATTTTCGACCAAAACAATTTGACGCCATCCGTGGGACTGTGGTGTTCAAAATCGTTCGAGAATCATGTCTACACAACCTATCTTATCCTCTTCCTCCATTCCTCCCATTTCCTCTAAAAACCTTCCACCACATCCAAGCAGAGCTCCCAAGAAGGCTACAGAGGCACCAAAGAAAAATACCTCTTCGGTCACTACCCAAGGATTTCAGGATCCTTCTGTAGTGATTTCCAACAACGAGCTCGTCGCTATGATGAAGAGAATGGAATGCCAGGTTACTCAGCAGCAAGAGGACAACATGACGGTGCTCAAGGAAACAGAGAGGATGAGGATTGTTTTGGTAAAAAATTGATCAAGTGCAATTCCACCAAATTGTATGAGAGGTTGTGGTCTTAGTGCAATGTAAGTGTAGAATAATGATCAAAGTGAGACAAGTGAGTTACAAGGAAAACCCTTGATCCTTTATAGGATCTCCGACATAAAACGTTAGGAGGTGATAATGATCACTTTCCACACTATGTTTTATTGATTCGAATGTGATATTACATAAATTGCAAAGATAATACGAGTACAAGTGTAATGGTAAAGCTAATTGTATGTATATTGTGTACGATTTCCTGATGTTATTTATAGTCTAAGCTAATCAATAAGAAGTCTGAGATTTCTGGGATCCTCTTTGAACAAGTATTTGCACGTTGTTTGACTTGGTATCCCCGGGTCTTAAGCTTGGTTGAAGTGACCATCCATTGAGAATGAGTCTTGTGTTGACTAATTCTGCACATGTGAGAAAAATAAAGAAGAATATTGTCATTATAAGTGTGAGGAAATATTAGTGGTAAAAATCAGGATCCTGGGATATGTTTAAGGCTCTTAAGGCTTCAGAAATATTAAGGATCCTGAATATGATTCAAGGACCCTGTCCCTAACAATTGCCCCTAAATTATATCTGCAAAATATTAAGGTTAGTTTTTAAATATTTAGAGGTATAATTTAAAAAATAAAAGAGATAAGAAACTTGAATTTCAAACCCTAATCGGATAGGTTTTATCCGTTCTATAAGCATCATTTCTTAGTCAAATCACGTTCTCTCTCTTCTGCCACTTAGGTTAAATAGGGGTAATAACTTTAATTTCTTTTGCCTTTCCCAACACTTCTTACGATCGTCTCCGGCCACCATTACAAGTAATTTCTTTCTCCTATTTTCCTTTTGTTTTCTTCTTTTTTCCGATCATGGAAAAGAAGGTGACTCGTTCTCATGCCAACATTACTGCTCCTCCAGAGAATGACTTCATTGATCAACGGATCCTTACCTATGATGAGGTATGCTCCTTCGATGATAAAGACATGCAGTCCCTTATAGCCAATGGAGCTTTTCCTTCTGATGTAATCTTTGGGTCCTTTAATGCTTCTATTCAACCTGATTTCATTTCTCCTTCTTGGGTATGCTTCCCTGAATATCCCTTTTATTTGGGTCTCAAATACCCTTTTTTCGGGCATTGTTTCCGATTTCTTTCAAGCCACCAAACTTTCATATATTCAAGCAATACCCAATATTTGGAGGACTTTGTACTGGATTGAGCGAGTGAATCGTTTCCACAATCTAGACATAGGTCTTACCGAGTTGGCTTATGTTTATGATCTCTCTACTTTTGGGAGTTCTCGTTTTCTGTTTAAGGTCACAACCAACAAATCCCCTCTTATTCTGAAAACCAAACACAATGATGGAGTCTGGAAGGAAAATACTTTTTTGTGAGGCGAGACTTTATTCCTGGCGGGGATCTCTTGCCAAAATATTGGGTTGAAAAGGGTAGGATCTTATCTGTTGATCTTGAGGATCCAAGGATTTACGTTTCTTATTTTATTCATTTTGATGCAGGTTACAAGTGTGGAGAAGATGTCCGTGTTGATGAGGATACTGAGGCTAATGTTAGGCGTTTTCTTGCTTTATCTACAGATGTCAGATCATTCAAACTTGAGTCTTCTAACCCTCAAGAAGGTTCATCTACCACAACTTTAATGGCCACTGGTAAGGATTCTTCTCAGTGTTTTTATCTGTTTCAACATTAGGATCCTGAACTTTTGGGGATCTTCTTAATATGCAGGATCCAAAAACACTCAATCTAGCGCTCGATTCGTCTTGTCTGAGCTTGAAGATGACATGTCCAACGGCTTGCTCATGGTGAAGAAGAAAAATATCCCTCATTATCTTCCTCCTAAGAAGACTTAGCTTGATCTTACAGTGAAGACCCCAACATCTCGCAAAAGGAAACAATATGATGCCCAGGATCTTGAGAATCTTAGAATAAACGAAGTGTTAAAGAAGCTGATCTCCACCTCCCAATCCATAAGCATTCTTGCATACTTTTCCATTTAATATTATTTTCTACTTACCATTGTTCCTCTTAAGTCGTTGACTACGTCTCTCGTTCCAGTAAGGATCTCAATGCCAAGCTTGTTCAAACAGAGCATGCTTTGAAGGAGTAGGAGGGAATCAACAAGGAGCTCCTGCCGAAGGTGGAGAAGCTGACCAAGGAAAAATATGATAAGGAAGAGGAGCATGTGGCTGAGATGGGCGAGGTAATTGCAGAAGTGAAAGCGAGTGCTACTATTCCTGTTTGGGAAGCGAAAATTTAGCTTGCGAAGGATCATGAGAATACAGGATCCTAGAATGTGGTCGGATGGCGTGAGGCCCTAGGCAAATTAACTGGTGAGTCTGTTGTTGCTAGTCAGGATCCTACATTGCATCCAGAGGAAGGAGGAAAGAAGATTGATGTGGCTCAGGAAGGTGGTGATCATTCTATAGCTTAGATTTTATTTAGTTAAAAGTAACTTTTAGTATTTTGGGTATATAAGACAATATTTCACTTTTTATGGGGTTGGTGGGCAACCCCTTTCTACTTTATGCACTTAAGTAGTTGATGTTGGTATCATTTTTGCTTTTGTGGTTGATTTGTGTGGTTGTAACAATGGGATTTCTGTGGATCCTTACATAATCAGGATCCTGAAAAGTTCAAGTCTAATAAGAACTCTTCAAGATCTGGATAACTTGAAAATAGTTAACCAGTTTAAGATCTTTTAGGTTAACAAGTTGTTAGGACCGATTGATACAGCCTAACAGTCAATGCCTTTTTGCATCAGGCACATTCTAGTCAAAACAGAAATTATAAAAAGGGGATTATAAATTAAACTAAAAACTAAAATTGCAGTGATATTAAATTAAATGAAAATCAATATAAAAAACGATTTATGTTCTGATGTGACTTTCCTAACCATACAATCAGTTCATATCTGGTTATTCAGAATGCGTTCTATCTAAGCCGGTACTGAGAAAAACTAACAATCTCTAGTATAATCTCTTTTACCTAAATTAGTTAATGAAAACAAGCTCTTTGAATTAACTCTAACTTTTTAACGTTCAATTAAACAAGCTCTAAATTAAATCAGAAAAATTACATTAAGTTCTGTGTAAAATTCCCAGCAATACCCAATACTTCTCACAAACTTGGAAGCGTGACCGATATGATTTTTACAGTTCACACCATAGTTAAATCCCAAACACAGAACCAATATGATAATTGTTACTTATTACTAGTTGACGAGAACAATTACGGATTCTATTAACTGATTAACTTGAATGATAAAACCCTAGCTAGGTGATCATACTAACAAGAATCAAAAATCAAACATTCATTAAGCTCAAAACTAAAAAATCTGGATAGAAACACAAAACGAAAATCAGATCTGAAAACTAATCACACGAAAAGTACTAGTTTATGCAGAATTAAAAACTAAAGTTTAGCCAGACATGGCTAAAAACAAAACTAAACTAGATAAAAGAAACATTTACTGATAAATCTAGATGAACTAAATGAATGAGATGATTCACAGTCTTCAGATCTCCAAAAGTCGGTGAAAGATATCAGAAATCGCCTTCAGAAGTGGTTTTCATCGTTTGGAACCGTCTCCCTTCGCAACTGATTATGAGGGTTGTATTTATACTCAAGGCAGAAACTTCCGAAACCAGAATCTGATACCATACGATTACGGTAGGTCCTATGCGATCGCAGGTTCCCTTGAAAACGCGTACCGGGCCGATTTAGGGACGTACCATGCTTATCTGGACTTTTTAGACAACATGCGATCGCGGGTCCATGTATATGTGTCACACCCCCAAACCAGAATGGCGGAAACGTTCGGGGGCGGAGGACTTCAGGTAAGTATCACAACACATGCAATATAGTAATCAAAGTACAAACAACCATTGCATTAATAAGTATAAGTTTTACATAAGTGTTTAAACATTACATATTCAAACACCAAAGGAGGTACAGTAGAAGACAAGAGTATCAGTACAGTACTAGGTAGTCTTCTCAAAAGCTTCGGGAGTGTACCTGTCTACTGGATTCCTGAGAATACAAGTTATTTGGAAAGAGTAGATCAGCATTTAAGCTGGTGAGTTCATAAGTATTTTAGTTCTGTTAAGTATACTCTAAGTTCTTTGGAAAAGTTCACTGGTTCCTCTAGAAAATCCTATATTTCCTGAGGTGATAAACTGATAACCTCAATAGTTCCCTCTGCAATTACTTAGTTTATACTAATTATATATAACCTAATATCGAATGGACAGTTAAATGGGTGTATCTGCCCTAAGCCCACAACCAAACAAGGAACAGGAAGTAAGGCGGAAGTCACACATTTCACTGTCAATCGGATATTACTTATATATAACTCTGATGTAAAAACTAAGGAATTATAGAATTAACCACTAAAGGTCCTTTATGTTATACTAGTTTATAGAAAGTGAATGACTAAGTTCCCATTTGTAAAAGTGGTTTAATCCCATAAACCGTCTCATTTGTAAAAGTGGTTTAATCCCATAAACCGTTTCCTTTGTAAAAGTGGTTTAATCCCATAAATTGTTTCCTTTGTAAAAGTAGTTTAATTCCATAAACCGTTTCATTTGTAAAAGTGGTTTAATCCCATAAACCGTTTCATTTGTAAAAGTATTCTTAGTTATATCCGTTCTATAGTAAAAACATTAGTATTAATCCTGGAAAATATTATATTATCCATAATACTGCTTTGTGGTTTTAAATGTTCCAAAACCAGAAGTACAAGTATATTTGCCATACTTGATTTCATGATACGTAGCTTTTACTGTAAGTAAAAACTAACAGAAAGTATATTTGGTCAGGATGTAATTATCTTTTCTTACTGTTTTAAGAGAAGTATATTACTTAGTAATTTACTCGTTGTTTTATCCATGTGAGTTCTATTAACCATACTGATATGATTGATGTGCCTGTTGCGACGTTCTTCAGGCGTCGGAAACAATATGATATTTGACACCCTAGGCCTGCCAGCCAAACTGTAGCGAACAGTAAAGGTGCGGGATTGTCAGTCCCATATAGATCTATACACAAATTCACGCCCTCCCTGCAGGAGATTCTGGTTAATAAGTCAGGACTTAAGGTCGTACTTAGATAAGTACACCATGAAGAGTCTCACAAATTTATTGTTTCAACGAGATTTACGATGTATTATTACCCCGTGGTTGCTAACCCTGGTACTCTGTATCATACCCTTGTTAATGCAAACTCGGTATGATGTATTATTACCCCGTGATTGCTAACCCTGGTACTCTGTATTGTACCTTTGTTAATGCAAACCCGGTATGATGTATTATTACCCCGTGATTGCTAACCATGGTACTCTGTATCGTACCTTTGTTAATGCAAACCTGGTATGATGTATTATTACTTCTTTAATATGTTATCCATATATTAAAGATATTATACATATCCTGGTATAGATAAATGAATTTTGGTAATTTCCTTGGAAAGTATACAATCGTGAATCATACTTGTATATTTAGTTTTGAATCATAAATTATACCTATTATAATTTATATGTTCTATCTAATTAGCATGATTTCTCATGGATGAACACCTTTGCTCAGCATGATACAAAGGTAATGATACCGAATGAAGTAACCTTTTATATTCATATATGTTTAATATATATATATATATATATATATATATATATATATATATAATTAAGAAGGAAACGACCTTCGGACAAATAACACCACCTTAATTCCACATCCAAACAAGGAAAAGGAAATAAGATAGATCAGTAGTCCTAAGCCCTTCAAATCTTATTTATATATTTATACATATATAAACCTGATTTTGGCAATTATAATTTGAAATAGTTTATTAAAACCTTTTCAAAGAATTTAACAGAGTTTACATTACTTTAAAGATTTAACATGACTTTAAGTCATTTTGGAAGTATTTGGTAATCCTTAAAAGTATAAGGAAATCCTTTGTGTGATTATTATCACATACAATTATTAACACAATTTTAAATTGTGTTCAACTTGTATTCCCCCCCTAAAAAGCATATAAAACCATTTAAAAAAGTATATTATAGGGTATGAACTCACTTTGATGAGTGGTGATTTGGGCAGCGTTTCGTTTCTATTGATGATCTTTCTCGAAGAAACCGCGAGTTTTTGAGTAAAAACCGGGCTTTATGCGGGCAGCACTTCGACTGGAAAGAGGCTATCTTCTCGAGAATTCTGAGGCTTCGGGGCTTGCTTCGGGTTTTAGATATGATACCGGGGCCTTGGGGGGTCGTAAGAAAGTTTAGGGGGTGAAAAGGTGAAAAAGGGTGAAATTTGGGGTGAAAAACCTCTCAAATCCAAGAAGTCTCGCACCCTTTATATAGGGGTGTGAGGGTTCAGCCGAGGAGATGTGTCATCGGACAGGTGGCGAGGCGAAGGCGAGTCAGCTAGGCACGCGTCGGTCATCCGAAGGGGACACGGGTCCGAGGCTCGGTCGTGTTGGCTTCTAAGTGGACCGAACTTCGGTCCAACGGGGAGGTGCCACGACGGTCCGAGGGGTGTCCGAGGAGTGTCTCCTGCGAGGGTGTCCGAAGGTAAGTGGACCGCGGCTTTGGTCGAATCAGAAGGCGCCACGCAAGACTACGATACAATCAGAAGGTGACACGTGGAGGCCTCGCATGCGAGGTGACGTGGCCGAAGAGGGTCCATGCGAAATTTCCCGGTTTTCTAGATTTTTTGATTTTCGTGCAAAAAACTTGCGAAATTCATAACTTTCGTATACGAGCTCCGTTTTTGGCGTTCTGTATATGCACGCGTAGGTAAAATTATACTCTACGACTTTCGTTTAGACTTCATCGGCTAATTTTGAAATTATTTTTAATATTATTATTTTTTAACAGACCGGGATAGGAAATCCGTTAAAAATTCATAACTTCTTCATCCGACGTCCGTTATCGTCTGTCTTTTTACCGTTTGACTACTTTTGATGAGACCTTCGATTCTCGTTTAAGTTATGTTGGCTAAATATCGATCGATTTATATTTCGAATTTTTAGCTGTCTACTACTAAACCGAAACTTAGAAAAATCATAACTTCCTCATACGAAGTCAGATTTTTACGTTCTTTTTATGAACGTTCTCGGTTTAACATATTCTACAACTTTCATTTAGATTGTTAAGGCTAAAAAGCCTTTTATCGAAAATTCACTTTTTACACTGAAAAGTGTTTTGCCGGTTTTGTCGCGGATTTTCGATTGGTCATAACTTCTTCGTTATAACTCGGATTTCAGTGTTCCTTATATTTTTGGAAACCTTGTTACAATCTCTACCACTTTGTTCATCCCAATTACGATTATTGATCAATTTATTTTTGACCTAAATTTGACTGGTGTCACATTATCCCCCCGTTAGAGGGAATTTCGTTCCGAAATTAAGTCTAAAGTGATACTCATGGACTAGGTCTAATCTTCCCTTTCCCAAGTGAATTCAAGTCCCCGGTTTGTAATCCAGTGAACCTTTATTAACGGGATAAGACTTTGCTTGGTTCTTTTGATTTCCATGTCCATGATTTCCATTGGTTCATCTACAAAGTGTAGACTTTTATTTAACTTGATTTCATCGAGTGAAATAACAAGTGTTTTATCGGATAGACACCTCTTTACATTAGATATGTGAAAGGTGGGATGAATGTTATTAAGTTTTTGTGGTAGTTTAAGTTTATAAGTACAAGACCGATTCTGGTAAGAATCTCAAATGGTAATACAAACTACCTTAAAAAATGCATAAAATACATGAGTTGAACATTATCTAAATAAATGACATGCAAATGTATAAAATATGATAAGTTGAACATTATCTAAATAAATACATGGGAAGTACGGGAATTCCAATAGAATACATGAGTTGAACATTATCTAAATAAATGACATGCAAATGTATAAAATATGATACTGAATGATAATACAAACTACCTTAAAAAATGCATAAAATGGCATCTATCACAAGCCTTCAAACATTACTTGAAAAAATACTTTTAAAGAACAGATAGATAGAACCTGGTGATTTTTGGTTTTTGTAACCTTCTGGTTTTAGGTGAAGTCTGAACTTGTGATTTTTTTAGTATGATCCGAAAGTTTGCGTATGAAAAGATCATTGCCCATCATGAAAGATCCTTGTTGAGCTTTTATTCAGAAAACCAAGGAGGATCCTTCTTTGGGAATTAGCTGGGAATAATACCAAGTTAAAATGCAACTGGGAAGGATCTCTGTTGTAATAGCCCAAAATTTCAAGTTAAAATTTTCATTAAATTATTACAATCCATGTTTAATACATAGAAATTCCAATCATAAATTGTTTCCAAAAATCCCATACATCCACATATTATTCGGAAGATCAGAGTGTCCAAAATAACTAGTAGGGAAAAATACTGGAGAGTGCACGTTGCGTCATCAAGCCAGGCCCTTGCCCTTAGAGCTAGAAGTACCTGAAATTAACAACAAATTGTAAGCATACGCTTAGTGAGTTTCCCAAAACACTGAAACATATAATCACATAATGTCATGCACACATACATATAAGATTGCCATGGAATCCCTCCATGGTCTTCATTTGGAATGTCATATGCTACCCCCATGGTCTTCTATCCTCGAGCCACTGCTCCTCCCATGGTCTTACCAAGTGTCATGGGCTCCTCCCATGGTCTTCACATAATTCTGCATATAGATCAAGTAACAAACCATTACATACTCTATGACTAAACATATCATATCAATTAATGGTCCAACCTTGGTTCCTTCGACCCATGAGTGCAGTGAGAAGACTCACCTCGAATATCGATCGATAGCTGACTAGGTCCCGGCTCTGAATATCAGCTCTACTCAATCCCTAAACAAAAATAATTCCTTAGATTCAACTCACAATGCCCCAAAACCCCCTTATAGGTCAAACTTCGTCAAAGACTAAAGTCAAAAGTCAAAGTCAATGTAACATACACGTTCAGTTTTCGTGTTATGTAATTTTAAAAGTGAATAATATTATGAAATATTATATGAAATTGAGCGTTGAGTTCTAACAGATAGTTTTTACTAGAAATGAAGTAAAACTATGTTTAGAATCAGTCGGAAAATATTGGAAGTCTTATGAGATTCCAATCAAAAGTCAAATATTGAAATTTAACGAAAATATAAAATTTGAAATAAGTAAAATTTTATTATTGAAAGTTGTAGATAATTTCGTTAGAAACATTTAGGCGAAAACCTCATCGAAATCCGAGTTATAACGAAGAAGTTATGACCAATCGAAGATCCGTGGCAGAACCGGCACGACACCGTATGATGTAAAAAGTGAGTTTTCGATAAACTACTTTTTTAGCTTTCGTAATCTAAATGAAAGTCGTAGTATTCGTTAAACCGAGAATTTTCATAGAAAGAACGTCCAAATCTGACTTCGTATGAGGAAGTTATGATTTTTCTAAGTTTCAGAATAGCAGTAGACAGCTAAAAACTCGAAATAAAGATCGAGTGATTTTTAGCCGACACAACCTAAACGAGAGTCGAAGATCTCATCGACTGTAGTTCAACGGTAAAAACACAGAAGAAAACGGACGTCAGATGAAGAAGTTATGAATTTTTAACGGACTTTTCTTGTCCCGGCCCGTTAAAAATATAACATTAAAAATGAATTCAAAATTAGCCGACGGAGTCTAAACGAACGTTGTAGAGCATAATCTCACCTACGCGTGGATATAAATAACGTCAAAAACGGAGTTCGTATACGAAAGATATGGATTTTTGAAGTTCGGAGCACAAACTTCAAGACCTGACTGCATTCATGACGTGAACACAGGGTTCACGACGTTAACTCAGTTTGTGCACAAACTTCAAGACCTGACTACATTCATGACGTAATACGGGATCGGTCTGGTTCGGGTAATACGGGTTTCGGTTAGGGTTTGACCCGAACCCGAACAACCCGAAACCCGAATTGGATGAAAAGTGGGAACCGAAACCCGGACCGATTATACTAATACGGGATCGGTCCGGTATTAGTATATATGATGAAGGCTTTTGCTCCGAAGTTCATGGTAAGCCTCATACTTGGCTCATCCACCATCACCTCGGGTATACAAGTCGTATATAATTTAGATTTCGCAAAACGTTCGGATGGGTGACTCTGCCCCAGGTCCACAACCAAACAAGGAACAGGAGATAGGGCGGAATTACACCTCCTAAATCTTGTTAAGTCTAAATTATATACCACTCCCGTGTATATACTTAGCGGCGATAGATTAATCTAATGAGTTCTTAGTCTCTATTCTTGAACTTGACCTGCGGTACAATGATTTTCCTATGAGATCTATTGGGGTACTTCGGTAGTTACTGACTTCTAAGACTACTTCGATGCTTTTCGTTTGAAGTTTCCTGTCTACTGAGTAGGCTAGAAGGGTGTGGCACCCTTCGCATGGGTACTTCTGAAGTTTTGAAATGAGAGACAACCTAAGGGTTTGCGTTATGGATTGGAAGAATTTCATCTTACTGCTGATTCAGGAAAAGTTCTCTTACACAGCATAAGAATTTTCACATGGTAAGGGCCAGGCCAAACCATGCCGAATGAGGATGTCGGAATTTTCCCAACGAAATAGATATTAAGTCGTTCTGGGAGGAATGATTACTAGGATGATATCCTATGTACCTAAGTTTTCAGCGTTTCTGGTTACGAATCCCCTTTTTGATTTGAAATTGGCGGGTACTACCAATACGAGGGTTCTGATAATTTGAAATTATGAACTTTCATGAAATGATCCTTACTAGGTCTCTCTATAATCGCTTGGTGTATACAAGTCATGTATAATTAAGATTGGTAAGACCTTTGACTGAGCAACCCTGCCCTAAATCCACAACCAAACAAGGAACAGGAAATGAGGTGGGATTAATCACTCTTAAGTCTACAAATCTTAATTATAAATGACCCTTATGTATATACTAAGTCATCATAGCTTACCTGTTAGGGTTTCAAATTTTATATGAATGCTGTGATTTAATTTGAACGGGAGAGTAATCATAATTATAGATAATTATTGGGGTTTGGAAGCGTACCAAAATATAGCAGGGTTCTTTGATGCCTTCCCATGTATTGGGATCAAACTTCTCCTGCTCCCCCGTCGTTCTTCTCTGTTGGACAGTCCCTCTTGTAATGTCCTATTTCACCACAAAGGTGACATATGGGAATGGTTCCAACATTGGTAGTTGAAGTGATGAACTCAACCGGAGTTCTACAGATGTGGGCTGTATGCCCCTTCATGTGGCATCTATTGCAATGCAGCTCTCGGCAAACTCCATGATGATGGTAGTTGCACTTGCTGCAGTGTGGGAGGTTTCCTAAGTACGGCGTGGTTGGTGCTAGAATAACAGGGCTGATGGGGGTATTGACTGCCCCAGTTCGTTGCCCTCTGTTAGGTTCTTGAGTTGAACAACTCCCTTTCTTGTTCTCGAACTTTCGTTTCAGGATATTAGGCTTAAGGTTCGAAGTGTCCTTACAAATGGGTACTCGTTGTTGTACTTGGTCATCACCATGATCGGGGTTGCCGATAGCATTACTACTAACATTTGCGTTGTTAGCATTAAGGTGTGCCATGACAGCTGCTACAGCTGCTGTGACTGCAACTTGAAATGTAGCCGCATCTATTTGAAGGATTGGTGTTTTGCTGGTGGGTTGGTTACGTTTCTTTGGAGGCATGATTCTGTTACATGATAAGAAAATGAGCTCGTGAGCGACTATCGTTGGCTCTAGATGTATTCTAACCATTTGTATCTACGTATAAATCTTTCGTTTTGTTATATTGTTCTCAATGATTCGACCTGCATCCCTATGATGCAGTCCTGGTAAGGAACAGAAATAAGTTTCTAGAATGGTTATGAATCGAGTATCATCCGAACTAAGTTACCTTCGATTGGTGGATATCGTTTTCCAACTTTCGAAATGATTTGAAAACAATTCATAATAAAGTCTACACAAAATAAACTTATGAATTTGAGAAGTAATCACTATCAGTTGAGATTTCGTGATATGATTTATTGTTATTAGTCGTGACAGGAAAAGAGGATAAGCTCAAAACCTAATGTGAGTGGTATAAATACTAGCTCACTAGGTTGTATCATTTATTAGTTATTACTTAGATGAAAAGGCGTTCAAACACTTCACATGAATCATGCGTAGTTTTCCTCTGTTCTCAGTTCTATTCTGGGTGGTAATGATTTGTTCTCTCCTGGTATCTATAGGGTGTCCTTCTCCTCCGTAGGTATATTGAATTCCCGAGCTATCTTACTTCCAATTCTGACACTGATCCCCATTATTTCGTAATGAAGATTTTGAATCTCGGAAGTTCATGCGAATCTCTCATTGGTGTCCTTAATAGGGTAAGGGTACTAAATGATTTATTTACTTATCATCTGTTTCGTTCTCAGCATGATACAAAGGTAATGATACCGAATGAAGTAACCTTTTATATTCATATATGTATAATATATATATATATATATATATATATATATATATATATATATATATATATATATATATATAATTAAGAAGGAAACGACCTTCGGACAAATAACACCACCTTAATTCCACATCCAAACAAGGAAAAGGAAATAAGATAATTCATTAGTCCTAAGCCCTTCAAATCTTATTTATATATTTATACATATATAAACCTGATTTTGACAATTATAATTTGAAATAGTTTATTAAAACCTTTTTCAAAGAATTTAGCGGAGTTTACATGACTTTAAAGATTTAACATGGATTTAAGTCATTTTGGAAGTATTTGGTAATCCTTAAAAGTATAAGGAAATCCTTTGTGTGATTATTATCACATACAATTATTAACACAATTTTAAATTGTTTTCAACTTGTATTCCCCCTCTAAAAAGCATATAAAAGCATTTAAAAAGGTATATTATAGGGGTATGAACTCACTTTGATGAGTGGTGATTTGGGTAGCGTTTCGTTTCTATAGATGATCTTTCTCGAAGAAACCGCGAGTTTTTGAGTAAAAACTGGGCTTTATGCGGGCAGCACTTCGACTGGAAATAGGCTATCTTCTCGAGAATTCCGGGGCTTCGGGGCTTGCTTCGGGTTTTAGATATGATATCGGGGCCTTGGGGGGTCGTAAGAAAGTTTAGGGGGGGTGAAAAGGTGAAAAAGGGTGAAATTTGGGGTGAAAAACCTCTCAAATCCGAGAAGTCTCGCACCCTTTATATAGGGGTGCGAGGGTTCAGCCGAGGAGATGTGTCATAGGACAGGTGGCGAGGCGAAGGCGAGTCAGCTAGGCACGCGTCGGTCATGCGAAGGGGACACGGGTCCGAGGCTCGGTCGTGTTGGCTTCTGAGTGGACCGAACTTCGGTCCAATGGGGAGGTGCCACGAGGGACCGAGGGGTGTCCGAGGAGTGTCTCCTGCAAGGGTGTCCGAAGGTAAGTGGACTGCGGCTTTGGTCGAATCAGAAGGCGCCATGCGAGACTGCGGTCCAATCAGAAGGTAACATGTGGAGGCCTCGCATGCGAGGTGACGTGGCCGAAGAGGGTCCATGAGAAATTTCTCGGTTTTCTAGATTTTTCTATTTTCGTGCCAAAAACTTGCAAAATTCATAACTTTCGCAAACGAGCTTCGTTTTTTGCGTTCTTTATATGAACGCATAGGTAAAATTATACTATACGACTTTCGTTTAGACTTCGTCGGCTAATTTTGACTTTATTTTTAATATTATTATTTTTAACAGACCGGGACAGGAAATCCGTTAAAAATTCATAACTTCTTCATCCGACGTCCGTTTTCGTCTGTCTTTTTACCGTTGGACTACTTTTGACGAGACCTTCGATTATCGTTTAAGTTGTGTCGGCTAAATATCGATCGATTTATATTTCGAATTTTTAGCTATCTACTACTAAACCGAAACTTAGAAAAATCATAACTTCCTCATACGAAGTCAGATTTTTACGTTCTTTTAATGAACGTTCTCAGTTTAACATATTCTACAACTTTCATTTAGATTGTTAAGGCTAAAAAGCCTTTTATCGAAAATTCACTTTTTACACTGAAAAGTGTTTTGCCGGTTTTGTCGCGGATTTTCGATTGGTCATAACTTCTTCGTTATAACTCGGATTTCAATGTTCCTTATATTTTTGGAAACCTTGTTACAATCTCTACCACTTTGTTCATCCCAATTACGATTATTGATCAATTTATTTTTGAACTAAATTTGGCTGGTGTCACAATATGCGATCGCAGGTTCTTTAAAATCTTCCAGAATCGTGTCTGAATGAAGCGCAAAGTCAAATTTAAATTTTTTGGAGTTACGACCCAAAGCTGTGATCGCAGGTTTGCCCTAAGCGATCGCAATTTCTTTTTTTTGAATTATCGACACAAAAAATCCTCGAAACTAATATATGAACAAAGTGCGACCAACCTGCGACTTACCTTGGATCGCAGGTTCCTTATATGTGATCGCATACATGTGTTTTTTGCTTGTTTCGGACATGATTCTTCGGTTTAAGCACTCATTGTTATTCCTTAGCATCCTTCTTCAATTATAACTCCTTTTTAATCTCCAAATGCGCATCCAGCTACTCCCAAATCATTGCTCCACTCGAACTATCTGTAATTGACATAAAAACATGGGAAGTACGGGAATTCCAATAGAATAAATGAGTTGAACATTATCTAAATAAATGACATGCAAATGTATAAAATATGATGCTGAATGATAATAAAACTGTCGAAAATACCCGATACCCGAATTACCCGCCCGATTTTTTTGGGTATCGGGTAAATCGGGTCGGGTAAATCGGGTAACCCGATTTTTTTTCGGGTCGGGTAAAGGGTACATTTTTTTGGTTTCGGGTATACCCGAATTACCCGAATTATTTTAAATTTTTTTTTTGTAGAGCTTGTACTATATAGCAGGTATTTGATCACGCTTAAACTAACTATCATTATTGTAAAACATGAATCTATTTATTATGACAATATAACACTAACAATATTAAAGGTAATTGTTTATATATCATCGTGTTCTTTAAAACTTAACTGTTTTCTAGATTATAGTTTTTATTGCAACTAACAAACTCATTATCTTGACGAAACTTCAGAACATGGCAAAACTTATGGCTACAATTATCTTAAACATTTTAAACTTTTAAATTAAGATCTTTAAATATTTGTTTTTTTAACATCTTATTAGATTAGATTAAGTTGTTAAAAAATTACTTCATATCTCAGGTATTATTGACTAAAAAATCTCAATGTTCAAAGCTTGAGTAACTTCGTTTATGTCTCGTTTGTTTATATAAACAAGACTAACAAAGCACGACGTATTTATTTCATTAAATTTATTTTCAGGTGAAATTCAAAAAAAAAATTATATATTTCGGATAATACCCGAATTACCCAAACCCGACCCGATACCCGAATTACCCAAACCCGAATTACCCGAATTTAGTTTGGGTAGGGTAACGGGTATTTTTTCTAACATAAAAAACCCGAATTACCCGACCCGAATTACCCGAAACCCGAAAAAATTACCCGATCAACACCCCTAATAAAAACTACCTTAAAAAATGCATAAAATGGCATCTATCACAAGCCTTCAAACATTACTTGAAAAAATAATTTTAAAGAACGGATAGATAGAACCTGGTGATTTTTGGTTTTTGTAACCTTCTGGTTTTAGGTGAAGTCTGAACTTGTGATTTTTTTAGTATGATCCGAAAGTTTGCGTATGAAAAGATCATTGCCCATCATGAAAGATCCTTGTTGAGCTTTTGTTCAGAAAACCAAGGAGGATCCTTCTTTGGGAATTAGTTGGGAATAATACCAAGTTAAAATGCAACTGGGAAGGATCTCTGTTGTAATAGCCCAAAATTTCAAGTTAAAATTTTCATTTAATTATTACAATCCATGTTTAATACATAGAAATTCCACTCATAAATTGTTTCCAAAAATCCCATACATCCACATATTATTGGGAAGATCAGAGTGTCCAAAATAACTAGTAGGGAAAAATATTGGAGAGTGCACGTTGCGTCATCAAGCCGGGCCCTTGCCCTTAGAGCTAGAAGTACCTGAAATTAACAACAAATTGTAAGCATACGCTTAGTGAGTTTCCCAAAACACTGAAACATATAATCACATAATGTCATGCACACATACATATAAGATTGCCATGGAATCCCTCCATGGTCTTCATTTGGAATGTCATAGGCTACCCCCATAGTCTTATATCCTCGAGCCACTGCTCCTCCCATGGTCTTACCAAGTGTCATGGGCTCCTCCCATGGTCTTCACATAATTCCGCATATAGATCAAGTAACAAACCATTACATACTCTATGACTAAACATATCATATCAATTAATGGTCCAACCTTGGTTCCTTCGACCCATGAGTGCAGTGAGAAGACTCACCTCGAATATCGATCGATATCTGACTAGGTCCCGGCTCTGAATATCAGCTCTACTCAACCCCTAAACAGAAATAATTCCTTAGATTCAACTCACAATGCCCCAAAACCCCCTTATAGGTCAAACTTCGGCAAAGACTAAAGTCAAAAGTCAATGACAATGTAATATACACGTTCAGTTTTCGTGTTATGTAATTTTAAAAGTGAATAATATTATGAAATATTATATGAAATTGAGCGTTGAGTTCTAACAGATAGTTTTTACTAGAAATGAAGTAAAACTATGTTTAGAATCAGTCGGAAAATATTGGAAGTCTTATGAGATTCCAATCAAAAGTCAAATATTGAAATTTAACGAAAATATAAAATTTGAAATAAGTAAAATTTTATTATTGAAAGTTGTAGATAATTTCGTTAGAAACATTTAGGCGAAAACCTCATCGAAATCCGAGTTATAACGAAAAAGTTATGACCAATCGAAGATCCGTGGCAGAACCGGCACGACACCGTATGATGTAAAAAGTGAGTTTTCGATAAACTACTTTTTTATCTTTAGTAATCTAAATGAAAGTCGTAGTATTCGTTAAACCGAGAATTTTCATAGAAAGAACGTCCAAATCTGACTTCGTATGAGGAAGTTGTGATTTTTCTAAGTTTCGGAATAGCAATAGACACCTAAAAACTCGAAATAAAGATCGAGTGATTTTTAGCTAACACAACCTAAACGAGAATCGAAGATCTCATCGACTGTAGTTCAACGGTAAAAACACAGAAGAAAATGGACGTCAGATGAAGAAGTTATGAATTTTTAACGGACTTTTCCTGTCCCGGTCCGTTAAAAATATAACATTAAAAATGAATTCAAAATTAGCCGACGGAGTCTAAACGAACGTTGTAGAGCATAATCTCACCTACGCGTGGATATAAAGAACGTCAAAAACGGAGTTCATATGCGAAAGATATGGATTTTTGAAGTTCGGAGCACAAACTTCAAGACCTGACTGTAGTCATGACGTGAACACAAGGTTCACGACGTGTACTCAGTTTGTGCACAAACTTCAAGACCTGACTGCATTCATGACGTAATACGGGATCGGTCCGGTTCGGGTAATACGGGTTTCGGTTCGGGTTTGACCCGAACCCGAACAACCCGAAACCCGAATTGGATGAAAAGTGGGAACCGAAACCCGGACCGATTATACTAATACGGGATCGGTCCGGTTCGGGTAATACGGGTTTCGGTTCGGGTATTTACCCGAAAGGACCGAAATAACCCAAATAAACATCAACATTATGTTTTTGACCCGAATAACCCAATCAACCGAAATGACCCAAATAACCCGAATAACCCAAATAAAAAAATTATATATCTAGTTCAAGAAAAAAAAACTAAACATTCATAATTCATATTCCAAAAATCCATAATTCATAGTCCAAAAATCTATAATTCATAGTCCAAAAATCCATAATTCATGATTAAACATTAAACATTAAACATCCAAATTAAAATATGAATCTTAAGTTTTTTGCAAAATAACAATGACCAAATACAAATTAACTATTCCGGAATATTGAATGGTTGTTTTCCCTTTCCACCTCCATTGTTTATCGCGTTTTCCAACTCTTTCGCGACGTCATCATCTTTCAAAACTTCATCAATGTTGTCCACAATTGGCTTCCTTGATTTCCTTACCCAATCTTGGGTGCAAACCAAGGCCTCTAATATATTAGCGGACAAATTTGTTCGATATGGATCTAATATCCGTCCACTTGTACTAAAAGCCGCCTTGGACGCCACAGTAGAAATTTGTAGTCCCAAAATATCTATCAACATAAACAAAGAAAGTGTTAAAATATAATTACAAAAAAAGTATACAAATAAATAAAGTTATACCTTTCGCCATACGAGCTAGAATAGGGTAAAGAGATGCATTTTGTTTCCACCAAAGTAGAATGTCAAAATCTTTATTGTATTTAAGTGACCGCTCGTTTAGGTATCATGTCAACTCCGTTTCTGTAGATGCCGATGGGTAATCCGCTTGTACTATTAAATCACCCATGAAGTCATTCTCATCATCAAGAATAACTACATCTTCATGAACACGTGTTTGACTTTGAGAAGACTCGGTATTGTCGAACTTTGCTTTATAGAAATTAAAAATTTTCTCAAATTTTTTTTCAATGTCCCGTATTAAGGCCTTAGCCTTCAAAGTGAAACATATAATCACATAATGCCATGCACACATACATATAAGATTGCCATGGAATCCCTCCATGGTCTTCATTTGGAATGTCATAGGCTACCCCCATGGTCTTATATCCTCGAGCCACTGCTCCTCCCATGGTCTTACCAAGTGTCATGGGCTCCTCCCATGGTCTTCACATAATTCCACATATAAATCAAGTAACAAACCATTACATACTCTATGACTAAACATATCATATCAATTAATGGTCCAACCTTGGTTCCTTCGACCCATGAGTGCAGTGAGAAGACTCACCTCGAATATCGATCGATAGCTGACTAGGTCCCGGCTCTGAATATCAGCTCTACTCAACCCCTAAACAGAAATAATTCCTTAGATTCAACTCACAATGCCCCAAAACCCCCTTATAGGTCAAACTTCATCAAAGACTAAAGTCAAAAGTCAAAGTCAATGTAACATACACGTTCAGTTTTCGTGTTATGTAATTTTAAAAGTGAATAATATTATGAAATATTATATGAAATTGAGCGTTGAGTTCAAGTTCTCCCCAATACTTTTCATATTTGTCCATCATATCCTTCCCGTTCAAGCAAAATTAGGGAGTTGACACCCAATCTCTAATGTGCTTGTACACATCACATATTTCTGAAAAAAAAACGATGTGCCATAGGTTTTGTTGACGTCGATATTATGTCGGTTTTTACCTTGAATTTCTCGAGAAATCCAACCATAGCTCTACAAATTTTGAAATCTTCTTCTACGGGGGACACAACATCTCGAACATATGTAGGATCTATTAAAATAAAATAAGTGTTAGTAAAAAAACACAGCTTTAATACTCCCTGTTTAAGGGCCTATATCTCATTCAATATACAACAAAATGTAGCATAACAATAATGTAAACTGAATGTTAAATTGTGATCTACATGCTGGAAAAAAAATCAGGCAAATTGGACAGGTAGTGGACATAAAAATCTACAAACATGCTGAATCGGAAAAAACAGCTTCAATACCCCATGTTTAAGGGCCTATATCTCATTGAATATACAACTAAATATAGCATAAAAATAGTGTAAACTGAATGTTAAACTGTGATCTACATGCTGGAAAACAAATCAGGCAAATTGGACAGATAATGAAGAAGATATGACAGTTCAAAGTGGACATAAAAATCTACAAACATGCTGAATCGGAAAAAACAGCTTCAATACCCCATGTTTAACATGTTTAAGGGCCTATATCTCATTGAATATACAACCAAATATAGCATAAAAATAGCGTAAAATGAATTTTAAATTGTGATCTACATGCTGGAAAAACAAATTAGGCAAATTGGACAGATAATGAAGAAGATATGACAGTTCAAAGTGGACATAAAAATCTACAAACATGCTGAATCGGAAAAAACAGCTTCAATACCCCATGTTTAAGGGCCTATGTCTCATTGAATATACAACCAAATATAGCATAAAAATAGTGTAAACTGAATGTTAAATTGTGATCTACATGCTGGAAAAAAAATCAGGCAAATTGGACAGATAAAGAAGAAGATATGACAGTTCAAAGTGGACATAAAAATCTACAAACATGCTGATTTTTTTTAAAAACAAAAAAACAATGGAATGGAATATGGAATATGGAATTACCTTTAACTTCAAACTTTCCAAAAACCTTCTCCAACTCCACCGCAATCTTCAATAACTCGTATGTGGAGTTCTATCGAGTTGGGGAATCATTGCACAAAAACTTCTTGGATTCCACATTTAACTCTTTCATGCATTCTTTGAACCTTTGAATCCGTTGAGTGGAATTCCTAATATATCTAACGGCCTTTTGCATGCACTTTATACTAGATTGGTGTTCATCAAACCCATCCTTAACTATAAGGTTTAGGATGTGGGCCATACACCTTACATGTAATTGTTTCCCCCCATCGTATAAGTTTGGTAGTTTTTTCATTAGAAATTCAATTGCTTTATCATTTGAAATAGCATTATCTACAGTTGTGTTCATCAAACCCATCGTTAACTATAAGGTTTAGGATGTGGGCCATACACCTTACATGTAATTGTTTCCCCCCATCGTATAAGTTTGGTAGTTTTTTCATTAGAAATTCAATTGCTTTATCATTTGAAATAGCATTATCTACAGTTATGGTCATTACATTATTGATATCCCACTCTTCAAGACAAGTCAACAACGTGCGCCCAATGTCTTCTCCCCTATGACTATTTAAAGATTTAAAGTTGATAACTCTTTTGTGTATGACCCAATCTTCATCAATAAAGTGGGTCGTGACCACCATATAGCTCGATCGTTGACATGAACTTGTCCAACAATCAGTGGTCAAATGCACATTCGTTAGGGGATTACTAAAGAACTTATTCAACTTTGCCTTTTCTTCAACATAGTAATCGGCAGCTCTTTTTGAAACTTTGGTTCTACATGGCAAAAGCACTTTCCCGTTCAATGCATTAGTATACTGAATAAATGCTTCATTCTCTACAAACTTGAACGGTAATTCTCCAACTACAAATAAGTTTAACAAAGCTTTTTTTATTCTTTTCTTCATCATGCTTCCAAGTGCCAATACTATTCTCCCCGTTTTCATTTTTTTTTAAATTTAAAGTGGTTTGCTTTTTTAAATTTTCTTCTAAATTTTTTGGGTTCAGTTTACATCTTTTTGAATGTCTAATCATACTAGATGTACCGTTTTCACCGGACTCAGTTTTGAGCAACGTCTCACACCATTTGCATTTGCTATGTTGAACGTTGTTAACCTCAACTTCATCATAATCGGCCCAACAAGCCGCTCTTTTGGCATATTTTTTCTTCTTCTTTGTTGTTTGACCTTTTCCGTCTTAATTTGTTGTCAATTTGAGTGTTATCAACCAAAACATCTTCATCATCAATCTAAAACACAATAACAAAATGATTTTAATATCATAAAATAGCAAAATATGTTCTTTAACATTGAAATACAATCATTAATCTAAAATACAATAAGACAATGATTTACAATCACAAAATACATTGAAATAGATTAACAATTTTAACATAGCATATTGTATTTAATATGATATAATAGCAATGATAACACTTTGAAAAAATAACATCATAACAATTAAAAGAATAACAGTAGATTAAGAGAATAACAGTAGTTTAAAAGAATAACAGTAGCTTACTTGAGTTTGTTGACTTGGAACCCAATTGTCCATGATTTAGAATGATTCCTTGGAGATGAAGATTAGAATTCGATTTCTTGATAGTAGAGTGTATGTCGATTTCTTGAATGCTTGACTTAATTTTTTTTGTGATCGATGACAGTCTACGATCGAAGGTGTAACTGGGTGGAAACTGGGCAGTGGGAACGATTGATCACAGCAAAGCCGATGAATCAATGATTCGATGGAAACTGGGAACGATCGACTAGGGCAATCTCGCTTTTTTTTAAACTTCGATGATAGTGGGATACGATGATAGAAGGATCGATCACAAAAGGGTCTTTTGCACGATCACACCAAAGTGACCATTTATATTCCAGGTCGGTCTTTTTGGCCCGATTAAATCTTTATTCGGATAACCCGGACCGAATAACCCAAAACCCGAATTGGGCAAAAATAAATACCCGAGAATTGACCCAAATAACTTATTCGGTCCTAATTCGGGTCGGTCCGGTCCGAGTTTCGGTTTCGGTTCGGGTATTCGGTCTAAACGTACATCCCTACTTTAGAGTGAGGCTTGACCCATTAAGCCCTTAAACTCTCAAAACATTGTACAAAAATACAGATCTAGCATCCAAAGACTGGAAAATCATGTAAAGTTTCCAACTTTACGTCCATGCATGCTAGAGAGAAGCTCTAGGGCTCAACATGGGCTTAATAAAGGACTTATTGCAAGAATGGGACCTAGGACTTAGAAAAGCTTGCAGCTTTAAGCCAAAAGAGGTCATGAAAGGGTCAGATCTAGCATACTAACCCCTGGAACCCTCAACTTCTTGGACAACCCAACCATAATCCCATAATCAAGATAAAACTTCAAACAAAGAGATCTAGATGATAACAAATCAAGGTATCGACTTTATACCTCAAAAAAGACTGCAACAAGTGGAGAGTTTCTGCATCTATAGCCCTCCTTCCAAACTAGACACCTCCAACTTCAAGGCTCCTTCCAAAGAATACGAAAAATCAACTCTCAAAGCTCACCACAAGCTCACACACTCAACCTTGGGAGAAGATGCACGAAATTAGGGTTTCTGGATAGAGGAGGCTGGTAAGGAGGCCTGGCAATGGACTTAAGGCCTTTAAATAGGGTGCAACACCCTAAAAATTAGGGTTTCCTCCCAGCCGCCAACTCGCCGAGTTGGGACATAAATATCCACGGCCAAAACTCTCTCGACACGACGAGTTGGAGCTTCCAACTCGTCGAGTCTCAAAGGAAAATACAAATAATATGAGAAATAAACTTATGCTAGAACCAAGCATTACAAATCTTCGCCACTTGAATCTGACTTCGTCCTTGTAGTCCACTGCCTCGAACAATCCTGGGTAATGGTCTCTCATCTCCTCCTCGGGCTCCCACGTCTATTCTAAGCCCTTCGGGTACTGCCATTGCACCTTTACTAGCTTCACTTCTTTGTTCTGTAGGGCTTTTGTTTTTATGTCCAGAACCGCAATGGGCTTATCCACATAATTCAGGCTTCCATCAACCTAAATATCATCCAAGGAAATGACTACGACCTCATCAACAACACACTTCCAGAGTTGAGACACGTGGAAGGTGTTGTGGATCTGACAGAGCTCATCTGGTAGATCCAATCGATAAGCAACCCTGCCAACTCGGCCAAAATCCTGAACGGACCAATAAATCGGGGCCCCAGCTTGCCCCCCTTCTGAAACCGAATGACACCCTTCCATGGTGACAACTTCAGCAAAACAAAATCTCCCACCTGAAACTCAATATCCAAACGACGCCGATCAACATAAATTTTCTGACAGCTCTGAACGACTCGCAGCCTGTTACGCACCCGTTGAATCAACTTGGTGGTCTTAAGCACCACCTCAGTGCTTCCCATAACCCGATGCCCCACCTCCCCCCAACAAACTGGAGTCCTACACCTCCAACTATACAAAATCTCAAACGGGGGTCGGTCAATACTAGCATGATAACTATTGTTATATGAGAACTCTGGTAATGGAAGGTAAGTATCCCAACTCCCTCCGAAATCCAATACACATGCCCGGAGCATATCTTCGAGCATCTGGATCGTCCGCTCGCTCTGACCATCAGTCTGGGGTGGTAAGCAGTGCTTAAATGCAATTGAGTTCCCAACTCCTCATGGAACTTCCTCCAAAACCTGGAGGTGAAACAAACATCATAGTCCGAGACCACAGATACCGGAACCCTGTGCTTGACCACCACCCCCCGCACATAAATATCTGCTAATTTCTCGGCGGAGATACTCTCAAAAATCGGAATAAAATGTGCACTCTTAGTCAACCTGTCTACGATAACCCAAATAGAATCCACCCTACGCGCGGTCCCGGGTAGCTTCGTAATAAAATCCATCATGATGTCCTCCCATTTCCAAACAGGAATCTCCAACGGCTGCATCTTTCCGTGAGGTCGCGGATGCTCGGCCTTGACTTTTCAGCAAGTCAAGCACCGTTCCACAAACCACGCAACCTCCCACTTCATGCAGGGCCACCAGTAGCTCAATCTCAGGTCTCGGTACATCTTTGTGGCCCTTGAATGAATAGAAAACTTGGACTTGTGTGCCTCCTCTAAGATCTTTTGCCTCACACGCCTGAATGTCGGAACCCAAACTCTGCAACACTGTGTCAATAAACCTCGGCTATCTCAACCAAACAACGAAATCTGACCCCGAATCCGCTCAATCTTCCAGTTCTCCCTTTTAAACCCCTCCACCTGAACCTCTTTGATCATATCCAACAAAGGTGAAATCATCGTCATCCTCCAGCAGACATCTTGGATCGGAGCACTGGCCGCCTTACGGCTCAAAGCATCGGCCACCACATTGGCCTTTCCGGGATGATACAAAATCTCGCAATCGTAATCTTTTACTACATCCATCCATCTCCTCTGTCGCATATTCTAATTCCGCTGATCCATCAAATACTTCAGACTCTTGTGATCAGTAAAAATAGTGCATCGGACCCCATATAAATAATGCCTCCAAATCTTGAGGGCAAACACCACCGCCCCCAATTCCAAGTCATGAGTGGGGTAATTCTCCTCATGAGGCTTCATCTGCCTCGAGGCATAAGCAATCACATGCCCTCTTTGCATCAGAACAGCTCCTAATCCCGAAATAGAAGCGTCACAGTACACTACAAAATCATCCAATCCCTCGAGTAGTGCTAGAATCTAGGCCTCGCATAATCTCTATCTCAAGGTCTTAAAAGCTAATTGTTGATCTGGACCCCACCGAAAGTTCACACTCTTCTTGGTCAAAAAGGTCAAAGGTACGACGATCTTAGAGAAATCCTGAATAAATCTCCGATAGTACCCTGCTAGACCCAAGAAACTCTGGATCTCGGATGCGTTCTTTGGAACCTCCCAATGCATTCCGCCTCAATCTTGGTTGGATCAACCAAATTACCCTCTTGATTGATGATGTGCCACAAAAACTACACCTCATGCAACCAAAATCACACTTCGAGAATTTGGCATACAGCTTCTCCCTCCTCAGGGTCTCTAATACCTCCATCAAATGCTGCTCGTGCTGCTCCTTGGTCTTAGAATAGACCAAGATATCATCAATGAAAACAATCACAGATCGATCCAACATCAGTCTGTAAACCCGGTTCATGAGATCCATGAATGTTGCTAGAGCATTGGTGACCCCAAATGGCATCCTCATCCCTAATGACCATAACGAGTCCTGAAAGTCGTCTTCGGTATATCCTCATCTCTAAACTCGTAATGACCATAACAAGTCCTGAAAGTCATCTTTGGTATATCCTCATCCCTAAGCCTCATCTGATGATACCCCGACCGAATATGAATCTTGGAAAACCAAGATACACCCTGAAGCTGATCGAATAAATCATCAATCCTTGGAAGTGGATAACGGTTCTTCACCGTTAACTTGTTCAGCTCCCGATAATCAATACACATCTTGTGTGACCCATCCTTTTTTTCACGAACAAGATAGGTGCTCCCCACGAGGAACTTCTCAGATGAATGAATCCTTGGTCTAGCAGCTTCTGAAACTGCGTAGACAACTCATGCATCTCAGACGGAGCTAGCCGATACGACGCCTTGGCTATAGGAGCCGCGCCAGGTACTAAATCAATACGGCACTCCACTTGCCTCTCGGGAGGCACCCCATGCAACTCCTCTGGAAATACATCAGGAAAATCTTGCACAATCGGTACCCTGCTCATATCTGGCGCGTCCTCCACGCTCGTATCCAAAACATAAGCCAAAAACCCAGAACTACCCTGCTGAAGGACTCTCCTAGATCTTGCAGCCGAACAGAGATTTGGACCATGCAAGGCTCTCTCTCCATGAATAACCAGTTCTCCCCCACTTGGGGTTCGAACTCTCACAGCTGACGCTCGCAATCAATCATGGCCCCATTGGGCTATAACCAATCCATCTAGATGATCACCTTTAATCCTCGCAAGGGAATTGGAACGAAATCGATAGGAAACCTCTCCCCGAACATATTCAGAACAGTCCCCCGAAATACCCTCACAGCACTCACGGTGTGGTCATTCGCAATCTCCACCTCGAGTGGGGAATCCAAAGTCCCCGGAGCATCTCAAAACTTCTTGCTTAGCGTGAGAGATACAAATGATCGGGTCGCCCCCAAATCAAATGGAATATGAGCCGACAGACCATTGACCAAAAAGGTCCCTATACAAAATCATAACCATATAAGCATAAGAAATAACATAAATAAGACAGGAATAGATCACATACTAGTCACAACGTCTGGCGCTGCTCGGGCCTCTTCTGAAGTCATCTGAAATGCGGGGATCATCACCGTAGGAGCTTCCGCCTTGATCGGGCGGCCATCTGTAATCCTCATCATGGCGGGTGCAGTGTAACACTCGTGTTTCTAGCCTAGGCATTAATATTAAGGTGATAGTCTAGATTAACCTTTGTAACTCATTTTGAAGAAATGAAAAAGGAATTATGTGAATTCTATGTGTTTTATGCTTAATTACTAGGAGTTAATTAATTAAGAATAAAAATGAGCATCAAAAAAATTAAATTTTAGATAAAGCCGATATCTATTAAGAAAGTTGTAGTGGTCGTGACAAGGATTACGAATATATAAAGAATGCCGAAATCCGAGTTATAACGAAGAAGTTATGACCTGTCGAAGTTTCACGACAAAACCGGCTCGGTGCTGAATGTCGTAAAAAGTGACTTTTCGATAAACTACTTTTTAGCCTTAGTGATCTAAACGAAACTCTTAGTATTTGTTAAACCGAGAGTAGGTATAAAAAGAACGCCCAAATCTGACTTCGTATGAGGAAGTTATGATTTTTCGAAGTTTCAGCTTAGCAGTAGACAGCTAAAAACTCGAATTTTAGATCGAGTGATTTTTAGCCGACACAACCTAAACGAGAATCGAAGGTCTCGTCATTAGTAGCACAATGGTAAAAACTCTGACGAAAACGGACGTCGGATGAAGAAGTTATGAATTTTTAACGGATTTCCTGTCCCGGTCTGTTAAAAATAATAATATAAAAATTAAATTCAAAATTAGCCGACGAATTCTAAACTAAAGTTGTAGAGCGTAATTTTACCTACACGTGCATATAAAGAACGTCAAAAACGGAGTTCGTATGCGAAAGTTATGGATTTTAGAAGTTTTGGCGCGAAAATCGAGAAAATTCGTATAGTCACGTTTTGCCACGTCACCTTCGCTGAAAGAGTGCCACGTGTCCGAAATTGGTGAGTCATGCGAAGCCACGTGTCACCTTCCCTCGCATGAACAATAGCTGCGTGTCGGATTCTGATTCGACCGAGGAGGAGGCCCAATCCGAAGCAAACATCTGTCCGAACCGAGGCTACTGACCAATCCGAAGCTCGCAGGTGGTCCGAGCCTCGCACCGCCTAGCCTCCGAGCCTCGCACATGGACTGCGAGTCTGCGGTCCAATCAGCAACTGCCACCGAGGCCTTCGCACGTGTTGCCACCTGCGCACCTTCGCCTGCGGACCCCACCACCGGAGCCGACTTCGGACCTCCTATAAATAGAAGCCTCCTGCGAGCCTTCTCGGATACTTTTGGGATTTCACCACTTTTCACCCCTTTCTTCATATTAACATCCCCCGAAGCCCCGGTATCGATTATAAGCCCCGGAATACGCCACGAAGAGCCCGTAAAGCCCGGAAAATTTATCTTTTCGGTTTCGAAGGCCGACTTTTGCAGAGCCTGGTTTCTCAATAAAACTTTCTCAATAAAACTCCCGGTTTTATTAGAAACGAACGTTTTAGGAAACGAATTGCTGCCCGATTATCATCAAATCATGTGAGTGTGTAGTTACTTTCAATTTACACATAGATATGAAGTATTTACCTTAAAATACGTGTTATGTGTAAATATGTTAATTGTTTATTTGAGGTGACTGTTGAATTGATGTTTTATACAAGTTTTAAACTGTATATGTATTTTATCTACAAATATGTTGGGTAAAACATGGGTAGACAAAATAGTCGGTGGGTGTTAAAAATGATGAGAGGCCTCGGTGTCGGTGTTGTTGTTGGTTTTATCGTTGTAGTCGTCTAGCGGAGTATAGATGACGATCACGGACCTTTCTAGACAGTCCAGTGGTACACTAGCAAGTTCGCAACTTGTAGGTGTTGATGAACTAAATGTTCATTGGTGTACTCCAATCCCCCTCATGGTTGCCTTTAGGACATGTATGGCTGAGGAGTCCCCTTAGCAGTAGTGTCCAACTCGATGATATTCCTTAGGTTAAGTCACTTGTGTTAGGTGTTTAGGGACGTAAAGTGAGGACAACGGGAATGGGTGATCAGGGTTATTGTTGATTGGTGAACTTAATATGTTATTATTATTGTGGGTTGAAAACCCTATATACTCACCAGGCTCCGAAGCCTGACCCACTCAGTTTTTTTATGATTACAGGTAGTGGACCCCGAGCATAGTCGGAGGACGATGAAAGATTTTTTGATTATAGGCCAGTAGTTGTAAATAACTGTTGAAAGGCTTATAATGTCTTGTTTATGCTTTTGATCTGTATCGGAACATGACATCCCGAGGTTTTGATATATATATGGGAAATATATACCTTCTTAAAGAAGGGTTTTGATAAACATTATCATGTTTTATATTGGGGACCTATTCCGCAATATCTTTTGAAAAGATTTCTCTGATTTTATTTTAAAAAGCATAAATTAAATCGGTCTTTTCTGGCCGAGAAATTAGTGGATGTCACAGTTGGTATCAGAGCATTAGTTTAAGCGAACTAAGAAATTGTAGGATTTCTAGACTTGAACTTAGAATGCTAAGTGATGATTGTGAGGTGAGTGTCTACCATATTTTAGACATGAGCACTAGTTTATTTTAGGAAAGGTGCCTAAAATGCCTTTATGTGTTAAATGCTATATGTTGCCATATATGTCATTATTTGTTCGGATCTATGGTCTGTTGCCGACCGGATCTGGAAACCTTATGTGTGTAGGATTCTAAGCGTATGACTACGAGATTAGAACTAACATGTAAACGTTTCGGAGTGATAAGGGAATTGACATGTCTAACAAGGATAAAGACCTAAATTCGCCTTATTCGGTATATAGATTGTAATGGCAAGAACTCGAAATGGAGCGGGAAATGCAAACCAACAACCTCAACCTCAAATGGTGGAACAGGTGCCTATAGTAGGAGCTGCACCCGAACCCATCACCATGGCTGGAGTACGAGATGTGATTCAGACCATGATGGCTGAACAGAGGGAGGAGTTGAGGCAAATGTTGCTGAACAACAGGGATGAACCTTCAGTTCCTGTTGAACAACGTGAACTAAATGACGATCGATCTAAAGAAGGGAACAACAGCAGATCGGTTGGTCATAGTGAACCGCTTGTGGTTGGGAGGAATAACCACGAGGGTAGAGTGGAGAGAAATGGGTGCAAGTATAAGGACTTTATGACTTGCAAGCCATCGACCTTCACTGGAAAAGAAGATCCTGTCGGAGTTATGGACTGGATCTCGGAAATGGAGTTGGCTTTCATGACTTATGATTGCCAAGGCAAGTTACAAACTACCTTTGCAGTACGTCAGTTCAGGGGTAGTGCTGCTCGTTGGTGGAACACATTGGGGAAAACCCTAAGCCCTAATGAGCCATTGCAAATGACTTGGGCAGAGTTCTTGGTGCACTTTAAGCGCAAGTTCTGCTCGGCCCAAAACGTACTTGAGTTAGAAAACCAATTTCTAACGTTGAAGAAGGAGAGTATGACCGTTGACGAGTATACGAATAACTTCACAGACAAAATGGACTTTGCTTTGCGTATTGTCCCAGATGAGCTGGCGAAAATTGACAGGTACGCAAAGGGACTTCCATGGGAGTATACGGTGCTAGTACGTCAGGCACTTACTTTGGAGGCAACTATATGGGCTGCCAAGTCTGTTGAAGATATGATCAAGGGGAGAGCCGCCAGCAAGGTTGAAGTTGGCGAAAAGAGAAAGTTTGAAGGAACGTCAGGTTCCAATAAAAAGAACAAATTCTCGAAGTTTGGTTCGAGAAAATTCGGAGGAGGAGCCGAAGCCAAATGGTGTGACAGGTGCAAGAAGAAACATGCTGGGAAGTGCAGCGTGGAAATCACTTGTTACAAGTGTGGAAAGCCAGGGCATTATGCCAATAATTGCACCTTCACTAATAACGTCTGTCATGGGTGCCATGAAGAAGGGCATATTTTGAGGGATTTCCCAAAGAAGAAGGACGCAGCGAAACCCAATTTGCCACCAAAGCCGAAGGCGAGAGCCTTTCAGATGACACTCGAAGCTGCGAAAGAAGAAGCCTGTAACACCGGGTTCATGGTATGATTTTATTTAAGTTTCTATCTTAATTTTGCCACGAACTCGGCGAGTCTGCGTCCCGACTCGCCGAGTAGCAGCAGGGTGGACACGGGTTTTGAGCGGTGAACTCGGCGAGTCGATGCATGGACTCGGCAAGTCCACCTGTTTGAATGAAACTCTATTTTCAGACATTGCACCCTATTTTACCCATTCTAAAACACCCATTTCGTCCCATTCTCTTCCAGAAGAACTGTAGAGCGAAACCCTAGCTCCTTTAGTGTTCTTGAGTGATTTTGATCTTCCAAAGAAGGTTTTGGAGCTTAGAAGAAGAAGGAGGAAGTTGGAGTGTTCCAGAAGTGAAGGTAGAACCGAAATCTACTCTAGGGAAGGCATCAAATCAGGTAATAAAACCCTCACTTTGCTCATTAGCTCTTAGGTTCGTTTTTGTCCCCAATGGTTGATCTTCAAGCCTTAAAACCCCCAGATTTCGTGTGTATATGTGATAACCAGACCCTAGGAACTGAGACCCATAAGTTGGATCAGTTGCATGTCTCAAAATTGGCCAGAATGGGTGAAGAGTCGAAGGGTACTCGGCGAGTGCCAAAGTGCACTCGGCGAGTTCCATGAAGATGGCCTTAGACTCGGCGAGTTGGATAAACAACTCGGCGAGTTCTATGAAGATTGCCTGGTACTCGGCGAGTCGTTCCTCAAACTCGGCGTGTCCTTTGAATATAGCCTTGAACTCGACGAGTTGTTCTTCCAACTCGGCGAGTCATATGATCAGTCACTAGGATAAGAAGGGTTTAAGCGTAGGAGGTCCAACCCACCGTAGTCGCACGTGGAATTAGCAATTTAACGTGTAGCTATAGTCCCAGAATCTCCAAATCTCCAGGGTTGATGTTCCGATGGAAGATTGGAGCGAATTGTGAGATCTGTTCGTCGGACTCGGCGAGTCACCCCCTTGGACTCGGCGAGTCCAGTCGCGGGTTTGTTAGTTGACCCCGTCTAGCGAGTCAGGCTGACTCAGTGAGTGGGAACAGGGACCCGATGAGTCAGAGTCGGGCTAGATAAAGAAGGACTCGGCGAGTCGCCATATGGACTCGGCGAGTCCAGTCAATCAGAAGGTTGACTTTGACCAAGGAGTTGACTTTGACCAGTCATTTGACCTTAGGGGTATTTATGAGTACCTAATCCATGTTTACGGATTTATAGCCGGAGGGATTACCGGTGCGGCAGCCAGGCGTAGTCTGAGCAGGTTTTTCAGCAACTACCCTCGAGGTGAGTTTTCTTCCAGTAGGGACGGGTCTAAGGCACCAAGGTCGGCCCGTATAGACGATATGTTAGTATCAGAGTGTGGGCGGGGCCCGTATCTCATAGCTGAGTTTGATTGTGTTATATACCAGTATGATAGAATTGCTTATACTTGTTGTCTGTGTGATACTTGTATGTTATGGTTTAGTAGTAGAGTGTGGGCGAGGCCCGTATCTCTCAGAAAGCAGAGTGTGGGCAAGGCCCGTATCTCCTAGCTAGTAGAGTGTGGGCGAGGCCCGTACCTCTATGGGTGTGGGCGAGGCCCGTATCCCTTAGTTACTCATTATATGATTGCATGGTATGTGGCATTATGGGGGAACTCACTAAGCTTCGTGCTTACGTTTTATAGTTTTGTTTTCAGGTACCTCTTCAGCTAGGGGAAAGGAGCCGGCGCGGTAGCAGCATATCACACACTCTCATGTTTTCCGCACTATGGATTTCCTGGGATGTACTCTGAATATTTTACTATGATGTTACCGGTTCTCAGACATAAATTAATATTATGAATGTTTTGTAACGATGTTTTTATGAATTAACCTAATTTAAAAATGAAATTTTTAGCTGGTATTTTTCGGGACGTTACAAGTTGGTATCAGAGCCCTGGTTTGAGGGATTCGGGCACACCTTCGGGGGTGTCTGGACTCAAATCGAGGGAATAAAAGATTTTTATAAAGAAATGATTTTCTAAAGACTAAGAAAAAGGGGTTTCTAAAAAGAAAAAGGTGTGTGATGTGCGCGACCGGCCGAGCTCAAGTAAGTTTGCCCCAAAGTACCCATACAAGTTTACGTTATGATTATCAGTTTCAGTTTCAGTAGAACAACATGCTAGAATAGGACTAAGGATCTAGGAATGATACCTTATGTGCCTGCTTTATGTGTTTCGGCTTTTTGAGAATTGCATGCTAGTACAGATCAGTCAGTATGATAGCCAGAGTAGTATATACTTGATTATGTGTACTCAATGCCCGAATGCTGCTTGCTTTGTGCTATTAGGAGTTCCAGTTGTCTTTCACTAACTAGTGAACGAATATGCTAAGTTACATATTGCAAGGATTAAATAATTTCAGAAGGTTGGGTCTAGCCCTATTTCGCAGCTCTTGTTTGAGTCCAACCGTTGTAGGGTAGGACCTCTCATTCGAATAATTATCTAGTCTGAGTAATATGTAATAGTATTCGCAAGCTAGTTAGGGAAAGAAAGCAGGGACCTCTTGTGCAGCTAATGGCAGAGAGTGGGATGGCGATTACTTAGGGCGAGAGTAGCATGAGATTTCTCGTTATGAGGATAGATTTGCTTGAGTAGTTTACTGTGTCCGAATGCTGCTTGCTTCGTACTTGTAGGGCTCGGAGTGATGGGAGTTAGCCATTAGGTGAATACGTCACGTCACATGCGATCAGGGTTGAATAATCTAAGAGTGCTGGATTTGGACCTATTGCGCAGCTCTCGTTTGAGTCTAACCGTTATAGGGACGAGTCTCTTACTCGAAGGATTATCTGAGCCTCGTCACATGTGATGGTATTCAGGTGATGGCTAATTGGCATTACAAGGAGGCCTTCAGCAGCTGAGGACTGGTTTGGGTAGAGTCAGAGATTTCCCTAAGGCAAGCCTAGGGCGAGAGTAGCACGAGAACCGCAGTATTAGTAGAAAGGACTTGGTTGAGTTGAGGCAATTCTTGAGGAAAGTACGGATAGACGTGGAAGGTAGTATGGGCCCGTACTACTGAAAGCGGAGGATCCGTACTCGATTCAAGAGGGGCCAAGACGAAACCAAGGAAATTGTGGAGTATGTGTGAGAACCCTCAACATCAATGAGTATTCTGACAGTTATTGTGATATGTTTTCAGCATGGTGACGTTGCGCGAGATATCAGTTGGCAGTTCAGGTGCCGGGGAGGGATCTGGCTCTGACTCTAGAGCCGGGCAGCTTGATGGTCAGATGAGAGAGTTTATTTCAACAGAAATTATGCGCAACATCATTGATCAGACTCCTGTGATCTTCGGTTCGATCAAGGAGGCCGTCGTGGAGCTTTTGGACAGTCGTTTTGAGGCCTTTAGGGCCGGATTAGTTCCAGGGCAGTTTGGAGCTCGTCAAGAGCCCGATTCTTGTGGATTCCAAGGATCCATCAGGGAGGGGGATCCCATTCTTAGCTCTTTCCATCAGGGGTCGGGAGTGAGTGGGACACCCTGTCCCCAGGAGAGTCAATTTCAGGATTGGATTGCTGCAGAGGTTTCGCGGGCCCTCCGCGAAGAGCTACCAGACACCATTGGGCGTGTCACTGATAGAGTGGTCGTCGGGATGGAAAGGCGGGCCTCAGCTATCCAGGCGATAGGTGAAAGAGTCACTGTGACACGGGAACAGGAGATTGGTTCAGATAGTCAGCTAAGGAAGAGAATGCGGTATTCCGGCCTAGTTCAGCAAGATGGGCAGATAGACACTGCCGTAGCTGGTGTCAGGGACCTACAGGGTCGAGATGGTTGCACGAGGAAGGAGGGAGCACGGGATGACGTGCGCAGCAAGTCTAAGTGCGGCAGATGCGGATGGAGGGGTCATAGACGCCAAGAATGCACAATAGAAGTAGAGTTATGCCATCATTGCCATCAGCCTGGTCATGCCAGGGCAAATTGCCCCGCTCAGCGGATGGGACAGCCTCAGTATCATCGTAGGCCTTGGAAGGAAGGAGGATTCGGGGGTTCTTTAGAGAAGGTTGCGGGTATGAATCTTCCTCTCCCTATCAGCTTATGTTATGATTTTATTGTTATAGTTCTGTATCAGTAAGGATAATAATATTTCGGAATTTTATGGCCTGCTTATGATTGAGTTATATGCCATCTGCATACCTTGGATACTAGAACAATAGTTGAGGACATTCCCTGTAGAGTAGGTTACTTCGGATGCAGTATTAGTAGCAAGTATGAATAGGACTCGGTAGTGTCTCACTATTTTCAGGAAGGTGTTATTTGTATTTAGATCGGTTATATTCTCAGCAGTGGTAAGCTTGAGTTCCCAGTAGGGTAACCAGAGGACGATAGGATAGTAGTTCGAAGATGTTTCCCCTTAAACGCAGGTTCTCAGGATGCAGTCAATGAAGCAGGAACAATTGGGGATTTAAAAGGTGCTCGACTAGTTGACAAGGCTGGTTTAGGTTTGATGATGGGTTAGTTGAAGAGTCAGCAGAGATAAATGTTGATTGTCAGCGGATCGAGCCTTTAAATGATAGGAAGGATGGGGAATCCTTTCCAAGACTGAGGAGCATCACGAGAAGCACCTGAGGGAGGTGCTAGAGACTTTGAGGAGGGAGAGAATTTTGCAAGGTTCTTCAATTGTGAGTTCTGGTTGCGCGGGGTGCAATTTCTTGGGCACCTTGTCAATCAGAAGGATATTCAAGTCAATCCGGCCAAGTAGAGGTCATGATGCAGTGGGAGATTCCGAGGTCTCCAATTGAGATTCGGAACTTCCTGGGTCTAGCGGGTTATTACCGGAGATTTATTCGGAATTTTAGAAGTTGTATGATCTTTTAGATTAGCTGGTATTGCAACCCCAGCAATGGTAAGCGTGGGTTCTAGGAGATTGGTTATGGGTGATCGGAAGGATTGAGAATCCTTCCAGTATTGTGTGTTGTGGAACGTTAGTTGAATCAAAGTGGGGGAGAATCATCCAAGGATTCAGAAGTAGGAACAATCTTGAAACTGGGATAAGTTTCGCGTGCTTGTGTGGAACGAAGACAGCCCAAGCGGCTGTATGGTTAGAGGATAGTGCGAGAAGGAAGTTCGGAAAAACTTGCCAATAAGGAGATCGTTTTCCCGTAATATTTGCTAGCAGCCAGATAGTGCTAGAGTGTTGTAAGTCTGCGGGTGTAGCCGCAGCATTCACTAACAGCCAGATAGTGTTATAGTGTTGTAAGTCAGCGGGTGTAGCTGTAGCATTCACTGGCAGCAGATAGTGCTTGAGTGATGTAAGTTTGTGGGTGTAGCCGCAGCCTTCACTTGGTTGGTAGATAGCGTGAGCGCGTTGTTAGGACGCGGAAGGAACAGTAGTACCCACCAGTTCGGGTGTAGCAGTAAGGATATGGAAATCCACGGATTGGATTTCGGAATTACCTCGAAGGATTAGATCGGGTTGAGTCAGTGATACGACTGCAGGAATGCCACTGCAGTTGTGGCGTCAGGGAAGCAATGGACTATATAAGATTGCTTGTGATATAGGGCTACCATCGGTTAGGAGGCAATCACTTTTAGCCTGTATTTGGTGACGTCAGGATTCGACGAACGAACCCGATCGGTTGGATCGGGAGGTTGTTAGAGTCTCAGTGGCATGGGAATTAGTGGCAACTAGTTCTAGAGAAGGAATTTGTTCAGAAGTCGTGTGAGGTGACTAAGTGGGAGTCCTTCGGGTCCGCAACCGGGCCGGAACCCGGTATTTCAGATAATTGGTGAACGAACTGAGACCAGGGAGGTCTCGTTAGATTTTGGAAAGCAACCATGTGGCAGCATACTGCTTCAGGCAGTTCAGTGTTCGGGCAGTTTCAGCGTTTGGGCGATGTTAGTAATTGTGCCCTAAGTGCAAGTTCGGGCAGGATATCTGGTTTATTAGAAAGTAACAAGTCACTCACAGCGGAACTAGCTGAGCATTGGCCAAGCATAAGCGATCTATAGGGATATTCGGGTCATTTCCAGGTTTTAGAAGAAATTCCACGACGAGTTGGATACTCGTCTGCATTTTAGTACCGCCTTTCACCCGCAGACGGATGGCCAGAGCGAGCGGACCATCCAGACTCTGGAGGACATGCTGCGGGCGTGTGTTTTAGACTCCGGTGGTAGCTGGGATACCTATCTTCCTTTAGCCGAGTTTTCATACAATAACAGCTATCACGCGAGTATTGACTGTCCTCCCTTCGAGATGTTATACGGGAGGAAGTGCAGGACCCCGATATGTTGGGGCGAGGTTGGACAGAGAGTCATGGGGAGCACCGAAGTAGTGCTCCAGACGACAGAGAAGATTCAGCAGGTCCGGAGCAGGCTTCAGACTGCTCAGAGTCGGCAGAAGAGTTATGCCGATAGGCGCCGATCAGACCTGGAGTTCCAGGTCGGGGATATGGTTCTCCTGAAAGTGTCGCCGTGGAAGGGCGTCATCCGATTCAGGAAACGGGGCAAGTTGGGTCCCAGGTATATTGGACCGTTTAGGGTTGCAGCCCGAGTGGGCAAGGTGGCATATCGGCTGGATCTGCCAGCCGAACTCAGTCAGATGCACAGCACTTTCCACGTCTCCCAGCTGCGGAAGTGCCTGGTGGACGATTCAGCAGTGGTGCCTTTGGAGGACATCCAGATTGATGACAGCCTGAATTATATCGAGCGGCCTGTGGCTATCCTAGACCGAAAGTCGAAGGAACTGAGGAACAAAAGGGTGGAGCTGGTGAAGGTGCAATGGCAGCATCGGAAGGGCTCGGAATGGACTTGGGAGCCCGCGGATGAGATGATGGAGCATTATCCGGAGCTGTTCCGGAAAGGAGCGGCAGACTTCGAGGACGAAGTCTAAAATAAGTGGGGGAGATTTGTAACACCGGGTTCATGGTATGATTTCATTTAAGTTTCTATCTTAATTTTGCCACGAACTCGGCGAGTCTGCGTCCCGACTCGCCGAGTAGCAGCAGGGTGGACACGGGTTTTGAGCGGTGAACTCGGCGAGTCGATGCATGGACTCGACGAGTCCACCTGTTTGAATGAAACTCTATTTTCAGACATTGCACCCTATTTTACCCATTCTAAAACACCCATTTCGTCCCATTCTCTTCCAGAAGAACTGTAGAGCGAAACCCTAGCTCCTTTAGTGTTCTTGAGTGATTTTGATCTTCCAAAGAAGGTTTTGGAGCTTAGAAGAAGAAGGAGGAAGTTGGAGTGTTCCAGAAGTGAAGGTAGAACCGAAATCTACTCTAGGGAAGGCATCAAATCAGGTAATAAAACCCTCACTTTGCTCATTAGCTCTTAGGTTCGTTTTTGTCCCCAATGGTTGATCTTCAAGCCTTAAAACCCCCAGATTTCGTGTGTATATGTGATAACCAGACCCTAGGAACTGAGACCCATAAGTTGGATCAGTTGCATGTCTCAAAATTGGCCAGAATGGGTGAAGAGTCGAAGGGTACTCGGCGAGTGCCAAAGTGCACTCGGCGAGTTCCATGAAGATGGCCTTAGACTCGGCGAGTTGGATAAACAACTCGGCGAGTCCTATGAAGATTGCCTGGTACTCGGCGAGTCGTTCCTCAAACTCGGCGTGTCCTTTGAATATAGCCTTGAACTCGACGAGTTGTTCTTCCAACCCGGCGAGTCATATGATCAGTCACTAGGATAAGAAGGGTTTAAGCGTAGGAGGTCCAACCCACCGTAGTCGCACGTGGAATTAGCAATTTAACGTGTAGCTATAGTCCCAGAATCTCCAAATCTCCAGGGTTGATGTTCCGATGGAAGATTGGAGCGAATTGTGAGATCTGTTCGTCGGACTCGGCGAGTCACCCCCTTGGACTCGGCGAGTCCAGTCGCGGGTTTGTTAGTTGACCCCGTCTAGCGAGTCAGGCTGACTCAGTGAGTGGGAACAGGGACCCGATGAGTCAGAGTCGGGCTAGATAAAGAAGGACTCGGCGAGTCGCCATATGGACTCGGCGAGTCCAGTCAATCAGAAGGTTGACTTTGACCAAGGAGTTGACTTTGACTAGTCATTTGACCTTAGGGGTATTTATGAGTACCTAATCCATGTTTACGGATTTATAGCCGGAGGGATTACCGGTGCGGCAGCCAGGCGTAGTCTGAGCAGGTTTTTCAGCAGCTACCCTCGAGGTGAGTTTTCTTCCAGTAGGGACGGGTCTAAGGCACCAAGGCCGGCCCGTATAGACGATATGTTAGTATCAGAGTGTGGGCGGGGCCCGTATCTCATAGCTGAGTTTGATTGTGTTATATGCCAGTATGATAGAATTGCTTATACTTGTTGTCTGTGTGATACTTGTATGTTATGGTTTAGTAGTAGAGTGTGGGCGAGGCCCGTATCTCTCAGAAAGCAGAGTGTGGGCAAGGCCCATATCTCCTAGCTAGTAGAGTGTGGGCGAGGCCCGTACCTCTATGGGTGTGGGCGAGGCCCGTATCCCTTAGTTACTCATTATATGATTGCATGGTATGTGGCATTATGTGGGAACTCACTAAGCTTCGTGCTTACGTTTTATAGTTTTGTTTTCAGGTACCTCTTCAGCTAGGGGAAAGGAGCCGGCGCGGTAGCAGCATATCACACACTCTCATGTTTTCCGCACTATGGATTTCCTGGGATGTACTCTGAATATTTTACTATGATGTTACCGGTTCTCAGACATAAATTAATATTATGAATGTTTTGTAACGATGTTTTTATGAATTAACCTAATTTAAAAATGAAATTTTTAGCTGGTATTTTTCGGGACGTTACAAAGCCGATGTCGCTTCAGGTACCTTTCTCGTAAACGAATTGCCTGCCCAAATTTTGTTTGATTCTGGAGCCAATTACTCCTTTATATCGCATGAATTTGGTAGAAAACTAGCTTTGCCTGTTGATAGACTAGTTAATGCTTTATTAGTCGAAATTGCTAGTGGCAAGTTTGTACCTGTTAGCCATCGTATGAAAAACATCATCATTGACTTGGATGGGAATAAGTTCCACGAGGAATTATTGCCTATCGAGTTAAATGGATTCGACGTAGTTTTAGGAATGGATTGGCTTAGTGCCAATGATGCCGAAATAATGTGTAGGAAGAAGATAGTTAAAGTAAACCCGCCAGGGAAAGAGTCGTTTATGGTGTATGGAGACAAACGCAGAGTAAATTCTGGAATCATTTCCTTAATGAAAGCCAGAAAGTGTTTGGCCAAGGGGTGTACATCATATCTAGCGTTCGTGATTGATGCTCAGAAGGAAAAGAAGGAGGTGCAGAATATTCCAGTGGTGTGTGATTATCCGGAAGTCTTTCCCGAAGATCTTCCCGGATTGCCCCCTGATCGACAAGTGGAGTTTCGTATCGACTTGTTACCAGGAACGACGCCAATAGCCAAAGCACCATATCGATTAGCACCAACCGAAATGAATGAACTTATGACACAACTTCAGGAGTTATTGGACAAAGGTTTCATTCGACCTAGTTCATCACCCTGGGGAGCCCCTGTGTTATTTGTAAAGAAGAAAGACGGGAGCATGAGAATGTGCATCGATTACAGAGAGCTGAATAAAGCGACGATAAAGAACAAGTACCCGTTGCCGAGGATCGATGACTTGTTCGATCAGTTGCAAGGATCGAGCTATTTTTCGAAGATCGATCTTAGGTCGGGGTACCATCAACTGAAGGTGAGGGAGCAGGATATCGAGAAGACCGCGTTCAGAACAAGATATGGACACTATGAATTTTTGGTTATGTCGTTCGGATTAACCAATGCCCCAGCAGCTTTCATGGATTTGATGAACAGGGTTTGTAAACCATACCTTGATAAATCCGTGATAGTATTCATAGACGATATCTTGATCTATTCGAAAAGCAAGCAGGAGCATGAGAAGCATCTGCGTGAAGTGCTAGAACTTCTGAAAAAGGAGAAGTTGTACGCAAAGTTCTCCAAATGTGAATTTTGGATTCAAGAAGTCCAATTTGTGGGTCATGTGGTTAACCAAGAAGGGATAATCGTTGACCCAGCAAAGATTGAAGCTGTGATGAAGTGGGAACAACCAAAAAGTCCCACGGAGATTCGAAGCTTTTTAGGATTAGCCGGATATTATCGCCGATTTATCCAAGGCTTTTCTTCGATCGCTACTCCATTAACAGCTTTGACTCACAAAGGAGCTACTTATGCTTGGAATGAGAAGCATAAGGAAGCCTTTGATAAGTTAAGGAAGAGATTGTGTGAAGCACCGATTCTTTCGTTACCTGAAGGAGTTGATGACTTTGCAGTCTATAGTGATGCCTCTGGAGTTGGGCTAGGATGTGTTCTAACCCAAAGGGATAAAGTGATAGCGTATGCATCGAGGCAGTTGAAAGAGCATGAAAAGAACTACCCAACTCATGATCTGGAGTTAGCAGCGGTAGTATTCGCCTTAAAGATATGGAGGCATTATCTTTATGGTACTAAGTGTAAACTTTTCACTGATCATAAGAGTCTTCAATATCTCTTTAATCAGAAGGAATTGAACATGAGGCAGCGGCGCTGGCTGGAACTACTCAAGGACTACGACTGTGAGATACTTTACCACCCTGGTAAAGCAAATGTTGTTGCTGATGCTCTCAGTCGGAAGGTAAATCTTGAAAAGAAGAGGCCAAGAGCGTTGAGAATTGAAGTTGTCTCGACAATTGTGGAAAGTATAAAGAAAGCTCAGGAGGAAGCTTTAGAGAAAAATGACCGAAAGGAGGAACGTTTGGGTAAAACGTTGGTGTTTGATACAAACGGTCAAGGACTGAAGGTATTCAAAGATAGGATTTGGGTACCTAAAACAGGAGGAGTAAGAGATTTTCTGATGGAAGAAGTTCACAAGACCATGTACTCGATTCATCCCGGCAGTACCAAAATGTATAGGGATCTAAAACCCTATTACTGGTGGCCGATGATGAAGCTCGATGTTGCTAAGTATGTGGCCGAGTGTGTAACATGTGCTAGGGTTAAGGCACAACATCAGAAATCGTATGGGAGTTTAGAACCTTTACATGTACCCATGGGTAAATGGGAAGACATCACTATGGATTTTGTGACTAAACTGCCCAGAACAAGGAACGGTCACGACATGATTTGGGTGGTCGTTGATCGCTTCACTAAGAGTGTGCATTTCATAGCAGCCAAAGAGAAATGGTCTATGGATAAACTTGCGAATTCTTATGTGAAGGAAATTGTGAGGCTACACGGTGTTCCGTTAACGATTGTATCCGATCGTGACAGCCGTTTTACCTCAAGGTTTTGGAGGAGTCTACAAGAGGAATTGGGTACCAAGTTGTGTTTGAGTACAGCTTACCATCCACAAACCGATGGTCAGAGCGAACGAACGATTCAAACATTGGAGGATATGCTGAGAGCATGTACCCTAGAATTTCAAGGTAACTGGGATGAACACTTACCTCTAGTAGAATTTTCCTATAATAATAGTTTCCACTCAAGCATTAAGATGGCACCTTATCACGCTTTGTATGGGGAAAAGTGTCGAACGCCATCATGTTGGCTGGAAGGTGGGGAAAAGCAGTTTATGGGACCTGAAATAGTCCATCAAACTGCTGAAAAGTTGAAAGTGATAAGGGAGAGGATGTTAGCTGCTCAAGATCGACAAAAGAGCTATGCTGACAAGAAAAGACAACTGATATCCTTCGAAGTTGGAGATTCGGTTTTACTTAAAGTCTCGCCGTGGAAGGGACTTATAAGGTTTGGTAAAAGGGGAAAGTTGAGTCCAAGGTTTATTGGACCATTTAAAGTTCTTCAGAGGATCGGGAATCAAGCTTACAAGCTAGAATTACCGGAAGAACTGGAGGGTATTCATAAAACATTTCATGTGTGTTAGTTGAGGAAGTTCACGGGAGATGTGCCCGACATAATTCCGATTTCTGAGTTAAAGGTGGATGAAAACAAAAGGCTGATTGAAGAACCTGAGGCAATAGTTGACCGTAAGACTATGAAGTTGCGACGCAAGATGGTTGATTTAGTGCTTGTGCGCTGGAAACATACGAATGGACCAAATCTCACCTGGGAAACGGAGAGTGACATGATGAGTCGCTACCCGCAGTTGTTTGGTGATGTGTGATTCCGGGGACGGAATCATCCTAAGGGGGAGAGAATTGTAACACTCGTGTTTCTAGCCTAGGCATTAATATTAAGGTGATAGTCTAGGTTAACCTTTGTAACTCATTTTGAAGAAATGAAAAAGGAATTATGTGAATTCTATGTGTTTTATGTGTTTTATGCTTAATTACTAGGAGTTAATTAATTAAGAATAAAAATGAGCGTCAAAAAAATTAAATTTTAGATAAAGTCGATATCTATTAAGAAAGTTGTAGTGGTCGTGACAAGGATTACGGATATATAAAGAATGCCGAAATCCGAGTTATAACGAAGAAGTTATGACCTGTCGAAGTTTCACGACAAAACCGGCTCGGTGCTGAATGTCGTAAAAAGTGAGTTTTCGATAAACTACTTTTTAGCCTTAGTGATCTAAATGAAACTCTTAGTATTCGTTAAACCGCGAGTAGGTATAAAAAGAACGCCCAAATCTGACTTCGTATGAGGAAGTTATGATTTTTCGAAGTTTCAGCTTAGCAGTAGACATCTAAAAACTCGAATTTTAGATCGAGTATTTTTAGCGGACACAACCTAAACGAGAATCGAAGGTCTCGTCATTAGTAGCACAACGGTAAAAAGTCTGACGAAAACGGACGTCGGATGAAGAAGTTATGAATTTTTAACGGATTTCCTGTCCCGGTCTGTTAAAAATAATAATATAAAAATTAAATTCAAAATTAGCCGACGAAGTCTAAACGAAAGTTGTAGAGCTTAAATTTACCTACGCGTGCATATAAAGAACGTCAAAAACGGAGTTCGTATGCGAAAGTTATGGATTTTAGAAGTTTTGGCGCGAAAATCGAGAAAATTCGTATAGTCACGTTTTGCCACGTCACCTTCGCTGAAAGAGTGCCACGTGTCCGAAATTGGTGAGTCATGCGAAGCCACGTGTCACCTTCCCTCGCATGAACAGTAGCTGCGTGTCGGATTCTGATTCGACCGAGGAGGAGGCCCAATCCGAAGCAAGCATCTGTCCGAACCGAGGCTACTGACCAATCTGAAGCTCGCAGGTAGTCCGAGCCTCGCACCGCCTAGCCTCCGAGCCTCGCACATGGACTGAGAGTCCGCGGTCCAATCAGCAACTGCCACCGAGGCCTTCGCACGTGCTGCCACCTGCGCACCTTCGCCTGCGGACCCCACCACCGGAGCCGACTTCGGACCTCCTATAAATAGAAGCCTCCTGCGAGCCTTCTCGGATACTTTTGGGATTTCACCACTTTTCACCCCTTTCTTCATATTAACATCCCCCGAAGCCCCGGTATCGATTATAAGCCCCGGAATACGCCACGAAGAGCCCGTAAAGCCCGGAAAATTTATCTTTTCGGTTTCGAAGGCCGACTTTTGCAGAGCCTGGTTTCTCAATAAAACTCCCGGTTTTATTAGAAACGAACGTTTTAGGAAACGAATTGCTGCCCGATTATCATCAAATCATGTGAGTGTGTAGTTACTTTCAATTTACACATAGATATGAAGTATTTACCTTAAAATACGTGTTATGTGTAAATATGTTAATTGTTTATTTGAGGTGACTGTTGAATTGATGTTTTATACAAGTTTTAAACTGTATATGTATTTTATCTACAAATATGTTGGGTAAAACATGGGTAGACAAAATAGTCGGTGGGTGTTAAAAATGATGAGAGGCCTCGGTGTCGGTGTTGTTGTTGGTGTTATCGTTGTAGTCGTCTAGCGGAGTATAGATGACGATCACGGACCTTTCTAGACAGTCCAGTGGTACACTAGCAAGTTCGCAACTTGTAGGTGTTGATGAACTAAATGTTCATTGGTGTACTCCAATCCCCCTCATGGTTGCCTTTAGGACATGTATGGCTGAGGAGTCCCCTTAGCAATAGTCTCCAACTCGATGATATTCCTTAGGTTAAGTCACTTGTGTTAGGTGTTTAGGGACGTAAAGTGAGGACAACGGGAATGGGTGATCAGGGTTATTGTTGATTGGTGAACTTAATATGTTATTATTATTGTGGGTTGAAAACCCTATATGCTCACCAGGCTCCCAAGCCTGACCCACTCAGTTTTTTTATGATTACAGGTAGTGGATCCCGAGCATAGTCGGAGGACGATGAAAGATTTTTTGATTATAGGCCAGTAGTTGTAAATAACTGTTGAAAGGCTTATAATGTCTTGTTTATGCTTTTGATCTGTATCGGAACATGACATCCCGAGGTTTTGATATATATATGGGAAATATATACCTTCTTAAAGAAGGGTTTTGATAAACATTGTCATGTTTTATATTGGGGACCTATTCCGCAATATCTTTTAAAAAGATTTCTCTGATTTTATTTTAAAAAGCATAAATTAAATCGGTCTTTTCTGGCCGAGAAATTAGGGGATGTCACACGCAGGCACTGCCACCGCTCCTCCTCCTTAATCCAACCTCAGACATTCGTCATTTTATGACCAGTCTGGTTACAGTGGAAACAAATCAAGCCCTTCTTGGGGCAATCATGGCTCATGTGACCCGGCTGGCCACATGCATAACATACCGAGCCTGCTGCTCGACAGGCTCCACTGTGCGGCTTACCGCACTTGGCACACCGGCCACGGCCCTGCTGGCCCCTACTAGAAGGATCAGAAGTCTTAGGCTTCTTGGCCTGACCGACTGCTGCTTGAACCTGCTACGGCTTCCGCTTGGTCTGGAGCTCCAACTCAATTTCCCGTTCTCGGGCCTTCTCCACCATGTCATTCAGGGTCTTGCACCCCGAAAAGCTCACAAACTCCCGATATCATCCCTCAGCATGGAATGATACCTCGTCTTCTTCATTTCCTCATCTGTAGCGTACTTGGAAACTAAAAGTGCCATCTCCCGAAACTTGGCGGTGATCTCCGCCACAGTCTCGGTAGTCTGCTATAAATCCTAGAACTCTCTCACCAAACGCTGCACCTCGATGGATAGTGCAAACTCCTGATCAAAACTCCTCACAAACTCCTCCCATGACATCTCATCCACACTTGCTGATCCCACCTCGCATGTAACCTCCTCCCACAAATCTCGTGCTCGATCCCTCAAGATAAAAGATGCGAACCCCACCTTTGCCGCCTTGGGGAAAAAGATCGTGTGCTGGGCATTCTCCATTTCTGCCACCCAGCGTCGACTAGTGATGTGATCCCTGACCCCGAAGAACTCAGGCACTCCACATGCCTTGAACTCCCTGAACGAGGGAGCTCGATCCCCAATCTGGCATGCGGCAATCTCGGCTCGAAAGGACCTAAGCCGCTCCTCCATGATCTCCATGATGCCCTCCTTGACGGTACCAAAGATCACCGGGGTAGCATCAAGGATATCTCGAGTAACCTCGACTGCGCTAAGATCGTGCAACCTCTTATCAATGGGCTCCACACCAAAGCCTGAACCTGATCCTGAACCTCACGTGATCATCACCATCCTCTACTGAAAATATCACAAATAGCAATGTGATGTGTGTGAAACGAACTAGTTTTAATCCTACTAACTTAGACACAAAATAAACACACGAAAGGCAGTGTACCTATCGATTAGTAATATAGTTCAAGCAAGTAGGGTATCGAACACAGGGAACGGTAAACAATTAAAATAAATGCTAACATTATCTAAATAAAACAAGTAATAGAAAGGGGGGTTTCTCTAGTTTTGCAAGACTATAAACTTAACAATGAAATAAAACTCAAACTAAGCAACTAACAGCTAAAGCAAATAAACAATCACTAAATTCAATAATGGAGAAGACTTATGTTTAGGCTCGACTCATTTACTCCTATGGTTGAGTTTATGGTAAGTGAAATGGATTATTCGTTATTGGCTACCGATTAGTGTGATTAGGTTCACGTTCGCTATTACTAATCCTTAGAAAACAAATTAATTCAAACATTGGCCAATTGGTTAAACTAATGAGTTTCCTAGACTATTGATTCGGGTTAACTAAGACTTGTAATTAGCTAATCAAATTACTAATTCAATTAACCTCTTTTTGATGGTTCGTCACACAAGGCTCACACATTAATTTACCTATTTTCTAGTTAACCCTAGTTTCACATTCATTATTCCTAGGCACATAACAATGTGTTCACATAAATCACATGAGATAAGCAGTTAAGAGATGTTCATACAGCTTAATTACTTAGCTAATTAACAGAAAATAATTGTTGTTAACACATTAGGATCTTTAACAAGCTTAACAAAACAAACTCACTGATTTCAATTAATCCAACCACAAAAATCAACACATAGTCATAAATTCATCTACCCTAAACAGAAGATATGAGTTTTAGCTCATGATTACAGTCAAAAGTTTATCAAAAACGAAATCTAATAGTTTACACATAGTTCAAACAAAAGATTAAGTAAACAGTAAACCTAAATTTCCTTTTATCTTCTCAAAATTGAAAGCTAGGGTTGTTCCACGAGTTCCAGGGCTTCTAGCTGCACCTCCAGTCGCAAATTAACCCCCAAGGGTTCCCCCATTTGTTCGGGTTCGAATGAGAAGCGTTTCTATATATATATATATATATATATATATATATATATATATATATATATATATATATATATATATATATATATATATATATATATATATATATATATATATATTCTGAAAACAGGGGCTACTCGGCGAGTCCAGTGACCTACTCGACGAGTGCATCACTTAAAATCCCGTGTACGGCAAGGCAAAGTCAAGAATCGCGAAACTTCTGACCAACTCGTCGAGTTGATGGCCTACTCGTCGAGTCCATTTGGAATCAACATTTTCTCAAAACATAAAAGTCGTCCGAAATAGTGTCTAGTTTTCAGAACATTTTGAATCTCGTCAGTCGGAGTTACGGTTCATGAGATATGGCCAAAACACTGACGAGGGGTCAAGCTATCCAGCAACATCCTTCTTTCTTCAAAATCCAATATCCAAGCTTCCAATCGCCAATTCCGCTTCATTTTCCTTTCGAGCATGTCTTTGTTTCTGAAAATGAAATATTTAAGCTAATTAAGAACCTTTGGTTCATTATTTGAGATAAAATTAACATAAAGTATTAAGATCAAGCATGATTTTTATGACTAAATAAGCCCATAGCAAAATACCCCACACTTGACTTTTGCTTGCCCCCAAGCAAAACTGAATTTTAGCACACTAATATCACATAAGACAATCCCAATTGAACCCAACCATTATGCCAAGACCGCAACGCATGCATTTGTGTCTAAATTTTTTCCTAAGGACCCCCCTAATTCTAAATACTCACAATCCTCATAAACACTCGCCCACTTCTTTTGAACAACGCTCATTTTATGCATCCCTCCGAATCCATCCGCAGAAAACTTCCTAACCTCAAGGTATTTTTGGTCAAGCAATCCAAGCATACATAATCTAGAAAATTACAACTCTTTGATACCACTATAGAGCTTATTTGGAATTCTTCACTTCTTTGATATTTGATCTTTGATTTCTTTGAATTCACCGCCTTGTTGTTTGATTTTTGGTATCTTCAACTTTTTGAATTTCTTCAGAACTTTGATCTTTTGATCTTCACTTTGATTGCTCCAAAATTCTTACAAATTTTCTTGTAATTCTCTCTCTTTTTTTTCACATGTAACTCACTTTGTTTTCACTCAAAACCTACATGCTTAAGCAAGGGCACTCAACTTCAACCTTTATTGGTTAAAGTATTAGCTTTCCTGGATACATTTCAAGTACACGATGCTAAACATATTGTGTCCCTCAAACTAAGCGAGGTTGTGTTTTTGTCCCATGATTTCACTAGAACAAAGGGAGGCCACAAATGCATTATAACGTATTTAGGCTCAACTAAACATTTGGGTCTTCATAAAATCATCAAACATAATACTAGCATGGAATCCTAATTGCTTTTTACCAAATTTTCTAAATTAAGTCCTAGCAATTTTAATTCAAAATTTTTAAAATTTAACTAAAATTTCAACTAATGTAACCAACCCCCTACCCCACACTTAATTTATGCAATGTCCTCATTGCATATCATGCATGATAAAGAACAATAAAATAAAGAGGGAATTGGAACTAACTCCCCTGCGATAGTAGTGGCGAGGTTGATATTTCTTCTTTTGAGCTCCAACTTCAATCGACTTTAGACATGGGAACAGCTCATCCATGTCTTGGGTGTCAAAATCTCGTGTGGTTGACAGCTCTAAATATACTAGAAAAAACTTCTTGGAAAACTTCAAAAATGGACTTCAAAAATATAGCCAAATGCCGCCTTGAATTGAATCAAATCGTCGACTCAAAGATAAAAGAATGAGCAACTCGTCGAGTTTTATGTGGAGACTCGCCGAGTTGAATCGTCATATGGGCAGAAATCATGAATTTTCGCTGGAACTCGTCGAGTTATAAGGGTGCACTCGACGAGTTTTCGGCTCTGATCGTGCAAATTCTTCTTTCTGCTTCAGGTCTGTTTTTGAGGTCAAAGAGGGTATTAAGGTAATACACCTCCTTATATTCTTCAGTGACGAAACTCCTTTTTAACCGTTAAAACCATCGGACTTATAAAATCACTCAAATCTTCTAATCTTCTCGTCTACGACTTGACCCCTCACTTTATTTCCTCACGCTTTATTCGTTCATTCTATCCCTCACCCTATATTCTGAAAAGATCAAAAACAAATACCAAGTAATAAAAAAAACATCAAAATAAAAATCCTAAATTATCCCTAAATACTAGAAGTTTAGAAAGAAAAAGAAAAGCAAACTCTAATGACGGGTTGCCTCCCGCAAGCGCTTCTTTTTGTGCGAGTCTTTAGCTGGACTCCCAACTTAATAAACTTCTAATAAATTCGATGTCCATCCATCCATTGCATTAAATATTTTCTTTGTACCAATTTGTAAAATTCGACTCTTTGCTTCAAAAATTGGCCAAACGAGCTTGAATTCATAAAACCCAAGAATATTGACAAGGGTTGGAACCGGTTGGATACTAATCATAAATGGATCGTGATTTAGAACTTTCGCCAAAGTTGGAATCGTCACCCCATGCTTCGAAACACAAACCGGAAGAACAGGGGACCATGTCGTGGTAATGGTCAAACCACGGGTTGGTTCCTGCAATTCAGCTTGTTTTTGTTCTTCATCCGACCTCTCTGCTAGCAATCTTTCCAGCTCCTCCAAATCTTTTTCTGGATTAAAATCTTCATCTTTTAACTCTAGCTCTTGTAACTCAGATTTCTCTTGTTCATTAGGCAAGATGTTATCTAACCATCTTCCAAATTCCTTCAAATCATCATCTGAGTCATACTCCTCATCTTCTTGCTCAATTTCCTGTACTACTTCCTCAAGAAAAACATCAAGAGCATCGAGATTTGGAAAATACATAATAAATAAAAATAAAAATAAAAATTAAACTAAATAAAAAAATTAATCAACAAATAAAATAAAAAAATGATAACAATTAGCAAATAAAATTAACTATTTAGAACCGTTCCCCGGCAACGGCGCCAAAAACTTGATGTGTGTGAAACGAACTAGTTTTAATCCTACTAACTAAGACACAAAATAAACACACGAAATGCAGTGTACATATCGATTAGTAATATAGTTCAAGCAAGTAGGGTATCGAACACAGGGAACGGTAAACAATTAAAATAAATGCTAATATTATCTAAATAAAACAAGTAATAGAAAGGGGGTTTCTCTAGTTTTGCAAGACTATAAACTTAACAATGAAATAAAACTCAAACTAAGCAACTAACAGCTAAAGCAAATAAACAATCACTAAATTCAATAATGGAGAAGACTTCTGTTTAGGTTCGACTCATTTACTCCTATGGTTGATTTTATGGTAAGTGCAATGGATTATTCGTTATTGGCTACCGATTAGTGTGATTAGGTTCACGTTCGCTATTACTAATCCTTAGAAAACAAATTAATTCAAACATTGGCCAATTGGTTAAACTAATGAGTTTCCTAGACTATTGATTCGGGTTAACTAAGACTTGTAATTAGCTAATCAAATTACTAATTCAATTAACCTCTTGTTGATGGTTCGTCACACAAGGCTCACACATTAATTTGCCTATTTTCTAGTTAACCCTAGTTTCACATTCATTATTCCTAGGCACATAACAATGTGTTCACATAAATCACATGAGATAAGCAGTTAAGAGATGTTCATACAGCTTAATTACTTAGATAATTAACAGAAAATAGTTGTTGTTAACACATGAGTATCTTTAACAAGCTTAACAAAACAAACTCACCAATTTCAATTAATCCAACCACAAAAATCAACACATAGTCATAAATTCATCTACCCTAAACAGAAGATATGAGTTTTAGCTCATGATTACAGTAGAAAGTTTATCAAAAACGAAATCTAATAGTTTACACATAGTTCAAACAAAAGATTAAGTAAACAGTAAACCTAAATTGCCTTTTATCTTCTCAAAATTGAAAGCTAGGGTTGTTCCACGAGTTCCAGGGCTTCTAGCTGCACCTCCAGTCGCAAATTAACCCCCAAGGGTTCCCCCATTTGTTCGGGTTCGAATGAGAAGCATTTCTATATATATATATATATATTCTGAAAACCGGGGCTACTCGGCGAGTCCAGTGACCTACTCGACGAGTGCATCACTTAAAATCTCGTGTACGGCAAGGCAAAGTCAAGAATCGCGAAACTTCTGACCAACTCGTCGAGTTGATGGCCTACTCGTCGAGTCCATTTGGAATCAACATTTTCTCAAAACATGAAAGTCGTCCGAAATTGTGTCTAGTTTTCAGAACATTTTGAATCTCGTCAATCGGAGTTACGGTTCATGAGATATGGCCAAAACACTGACGAGGGGTCAAGCTGTCCAGCAACATCCTTCTTTCTTCAAAATCCAATATCCAAGCTTCCAATCGCCAATTCCGCTTCATTTTCCTTTCGAGCATGTCTTTGTTTCTGAAAATGAAATATTTAAGCTAATTAAGAACCTTTGGTTCATTATTTGAGATAAAATTAACATAAAGTATTAAGATCAAGCATGATTTTTATGACTAAATAAGCCCATAGCAAAATACCCCACACTTGACTTTTGCTTGCCCCCAAGCAAAACTGAATTTTAGCACACTAATATCACATAATACAATCCCAATTGAACCCAACCATTATGCCAAGACCGCAACGCATGCATTTGTGTCTAAATTTTTTCCTAAGGACCCCCCTAATTCTAAATACTCACAATCCTCATAAACACTCGCCCACTTCTTTTGAACAACGCTCATTTTATGCATCCCTCCGAATCCATCCGCAGAAAACTTCCTAACCTCAAGGTATTTTTGGTCAAGCAATCCAAGCATACATAATCTAGAAAATTACAACTCTTTGATACCACTATAGAGCTTATTTGGAATTCTTCACTTCTTTGATATTTGATCTTTGATTTCTTTGAATTCACCGCCTTGTTGTTTGATTTTTGGTATCTTTAACTTTTTGAATTTCTTCAGAACTTTGATCTTTTGATCTTCACTTTGATTGCTCCAAAATTCTTACAACTTTTCTTGTAATTCTCTCTCTTTTTTTTCACATGTAACTCACTTTGTTTTCACTCAAAACCTACATGCTTAAGCAAGGGCACTCAACTTCAACCTTTATTGGTTAAAGTATTAGCTTTCCTGAATACATTTCAAGTACACGATGCTAAACATATTGTGTCCCTCAAACTAAGCGAGGTTGTGTTTTTGTCCCATGATTTCACTAGAACAAAGAGGGGCCACAAATGCATTATAACGTATTTAGGCTCAACTAAACATTTGGGTCTTCATAAAATCATCAAACATAATACTAGCATGGAATCCTAATTGCTTTTTACCAAATTTTCTAAATTAAGTCCTAGCAATTTTAATTCAAAATTTTTAAAATTTAACTAAAATTTCAACTAATGTAACCAACCCCCTACCCCACACTTAATTTATGCAATGTCCTCATTGCATATCATGCATGATAAAGAACAATAAAATAAAGAGGGAATTGGAACAAACTCCCCTGCGATAGTAGTGGCGAGGTTGATATTTCTTCTTTTGAGCTCCAACTTCAATCGACTTTAGACATGGGAACAGCTCATCCATGTCTTGGGTGTCAAAATCTCGTGTGGTTGACAGCTCTAAATATACTAGAAAAAGCTTCTTGGAAAACTTCAAAAATGGACTTCAAAAATATAGCCAAATGCCGCCTTGAATTGAATCAAATCGTCGACTCAAAGATAAAAGAATGAGCAACTCGTCGAGTTTTATGTGGAGACTCGCCGAGTTGAATCGTCATATGGGCAGAAATCATGAATTTTCGCTGGAACTCGTCGAGTTATAAGGGTGCACTCGACGAGTTTTCGGCTCTGATCGTGCAAATTCTTCTTTCTGCTTCAGGTCTGTTTTTGAGGTCAAAGAGGGTATTAAGGTAATACACCTCCTTATATTCTTCAGTGACGAAACTCCTTTTTAACCGTTAAAACCATCGGACTTATAAAATCACTCAAATCTTCTAATCTTCTCGTCTACGACTTGACCCCTCACTTTATTTCCTCACGCTTTATTCGTTCATTCTATCCCTCACCCTATATTCTGAAAAGATCAAAAACAAATACCAAGTAATAAAAAAAACATCAAAATAAAAATCCTAAATTATCCCTAAATACTAGAAGTTTAGAAAGAAAAAGAAAAGCAAACTCTAATGACGGGTTGCCTCCCGCAAGCGCTTCTTTTTGTGCGAGTCTTTAGCTGGACTGCCAACTTAATAAACTTCTAATAAATTCGATGCCCATCCATCCATTGCATTAAATATTTTCTTTGTACCAATTTGTAAAATTCGACTCTTTGCTTCAAAAATTGGCCAAACGAGCTTGAATTCATAAAACCCAAGAATATTGACAAGGGTTGGAACCGGTTGGATACTAATCATAAATGGATCGTGATTTAGAACTTTCGCCAAAGTTGGAATCGTCACCCCATGCTTCGAAACACAAACCGGAAGAATAGGGGACCATGTCGTGGTAATGGTCAAACCACGGGTTGGTTCGTGCAATTCAGCTTGTTTTTGTTCTTCATCCGACCTCTCTGCTAGCAATCTTTCCAGCTCCTCCAAATCTTTTTCTGGATTAAAATCTTCATCTTTTAACTCTAGCTCTTGTAACTCAGATTTCTCTTGTTCATTAGGCAAGATGTTATCTAACCATCTTCCAAATTCCTTCAAATCATCATCTGAGTCATACTCCTCATCTTCTTGCTCAATTTCCTGTACTACTTCCTCAAGAAAAGCATCAAGAGCATCGAGATTTGGAAAATACATAATAAATAAAAATAAAAATAAAAATTAAACTAAATAAAAAAATTAATCAACAAATAAAATAAAAAAATGATAACAATTAGCAAATAAAATTAACTATTTAGAACCGTTCCCCGGCAACGGCGCCAAAAACTTGATGTGTGTGAAACGAACTAGTTTTAATCCTACTAACTAAGACACAAAATAAACACACGAAAGGCAGTGTACATATCGATTAGTAATATAGTTCAAGCAAGTAGGGTATCGAACACAGGGAACGGTAAACAATTAAAATAAATGCTAATATTATCTAAATAAAACAAGTAATAGAAAGGGGGTTTCTCTAGTTTTGCAAGACTATAAACTTAACAATGAAATAAAACTCAAACTAAGCAACTAACAGCTAAAGCAAATAAACAATCACTAAATTCAATAATGGAGAAGACTTCTGTTTAGGTTCGACTCATTTACTCCTATGGTTGATTTTATGGTAAGTGCAATGGATTATTCGTTATTGGCTACCGATTAGTGTGATTAGGTTCACGTTCGCTATTACTAATCCTTAGAAAACAAATTAATTCAAACATTGGCCAATTGGTTAAACTAATGAGTTTCCTAGACTATTGATTCGGGTTAAGTAAGACTTGTAATTAGCTAATCAAATTACTAATTCAATTAACCTCTTGTTGATGGTTCGTCACACAAGGCTCACACATTAATTTGCCTATTTTCTAGTTAACCCTAGTTTCACATTCATTATTCCTAGGCACATAACAATGTGTTCACATAAATCACATGAGATAAGCAGTTAAGAGATGTTCATACAGCTTAATTACTTAGCTAATTAACAGAAAATATTTGTTGTTAACACATGAGGATCTTTAACAAGCTTAACAAAACAAACTCACCAATTTCAATTAATCCAACCACAAAAATCAACACATAGTCATAAATTCATCTACCCTAAACAGAAGATATGAGTTTTAGCTCATGATTACAGTAGAAAGTTTATCAAAAACGAAATCTAATAGTTTACACATAGTTCAAACAAAAGATTAAGTAAACAGTAAACCTAAATTGCCTTTTATCTTCTCAAAATTGAAAGCTAGGGTTGTTCCACGAGTTCCAGGGCTTCTAGCTGCACCTCCAGTCGCAAATTAACCCCTAAGGGTTCCCCCATTTTTTCGGGTTTGAATGAGAAGCGTTTCTATACATATATTCTGAAAACAGGGGCTACTCGGCGAGTCCAGTGACCTACTCGACGAGTGCATCACTTAAAATCCCGTGTACGGCAAGGCAAAGTCAAGAATGGCGAAACTTCTGACCAACTCGTCGAGTTGATGGCCTACTCGTCGAGTGCATTTGGAATCAACATTTTCCCAAAACATGAAAGTCGTCCGAAATTGTGTCTAGTTTTCAGAACATTTTGAATCTCGTCAATCGGGGTTACGGTTCATGAGATATGGCCAAAACACTGACTAGGGGTCAAGCTGTCCAGCAACATCCTTCTTTCTTCAAAATCCAATATACAAGCTTCCAATCGCCAATTCCGCTTCATTTTCCTTTCGAGCATGTCTTTGTTTCTGAAAATGAAATATTTAAGCTAATTAAGAACCTTTGGTTCATTATTTGAGATAAAATTAACATAAAGTGTTAAGATCATGCATGATTTTTATGACTAAATAAGCCCATATCACAATGATAAAGAATTCGAAAGGGACTCCTCTTCACTGGACTCCTAAGAGCTATCTGGTCTGTCATTGATTCGGGTACAGGTCATGTGCTTTCAGTAGTACGACCCAATACTACCTTCCACGCCTACTTGTACCTTTCCCAAGGCCATACCTGATATCCCTAATTCACCCAATCATAAATCATGACTCATAAGCACAACACTACTCAAACCCTAGACTATTCTAGGATTCCTCAATCCTCATCAACCCAAAAACTCGAATCAACCAAAGCAGTTTGCCCTATGCATGCAAGTTATACACAAAGAGAATCACATAGACTGTCAAATAAAGCTTCTACCCTAAACCACAACCAGTCAAGGAACAAGAATAAGGCATATTTCCTCATTCTAAGGTTATTAAATCCTAAGCATGTATAACTTTGAAAGCATACACTCAGCAAATAATCCATTCAACATCATTTTCCATGTATATCATAGCATGGCTAAAACATTGGGAACACTTACTTAAGCTCAACCCATTACGCGCATTGCACACTCCCCTTTTACTTACAAAAATCGATTTCAAGAAAATTTTATTCGTTTGACTTCTTTTTGAAAAACAATTTTACCATTTCCTCAGTTTGAGTTGTGACACACCCAAGAGTGTGCCCGGATCCCTCAAACCAAGGCTCTTATACCGACTTATAACAACCCAAAATTTCAAGTAAATTTTTTCATTTAATTACTACAATCCATGTTTAATACTTAGAAATTCCCATCATAAATTGTTTCCAAAAATCCCATACATCTACATATTATTCGGATGATCAAAGTGTCCATAATAACTAGTATGGAAAAATGCTGGAGAGTGCACGCTGTGCCATCAAGTCGGGCCCTTGCCCTTAGAGCTAGAAGTACCTGAAATAACCAACAAACTGTAAGCATACGCTTAGTGAGTTTCCCAAAACACCGAAACATATAATAACATAATGTCATGCACATATACATATAAGATTGCCATGGACTCCATCCATGGTCTTCATTTGGAATGCCATGGGCTACCCCCATGGTCTTATATCCCCGAGCCATGGGCTCCTTCCATGGTCTTACCAAGTGTCATGGGCTCCTCCCATGGTCTTCACATAATTCCTCATATTAATCAAGTAACAAACCATTACATACTCTATTACTAAACACATCATATCAATTAATGGGTCAGCCTTGGTGCCCTAGACCCGTGAGTGCAGTGAGAAGACTCACCTCGAATACTGATCGGTAGTTGACTAGGTCTCGGCTCTGAATATCAGCTCTACTAAACCCCTAAACAGAAACAATTCCTTAGATTCAACTCACAATGCCCCAAACCCCCTTATAGGTCAAACTTGGTCAAAGACTAATGTCAAAAGTCAAAGTCAACGACCTAAGTTGACCCAACTCGTCGAGTTGTCCTTCAACTCGTCGAGTTTCTCCATTAGCTGCACAGATCGGGAAAAATCCTATCAACTCGTCGAGTTCACTAATGAACTCGCTGAGTTACTTAGAATTTCAACAGCTTAATACACTAAGTTGTTTCCATCGAATCTAGGAACTCCAAATCTCAGATCTCCTCCAAAATGATGTCTACAAGGGAAAAGTTTCCAACTTTACCCTTAGGAACCATCCAAAAAGAGTCAAACCCGAACCCTAGGCTCATTAGAGTGAGGCTTGACCCATTAATCCCTTAAACTCTCAAAACATGGTCCAAAAATATAGATCTTGCATCCAAAGGCTGGAAAATCACGTAAAGTTTCCAACTTTACGTCCATGCATGCTAGAAAGAAGTTCTAGGGCTCAACATGGGATTAATAAATGACTTATTGCATGAATGGGACCTAGGACTTAGAAAAGCTAGCAACTTTAAGCCAAAACAGGTCATGAAAGGGTCATATCTAACATAATAACCCACGGAACCCTCAACTTCTTGGACAACCCAACCATAATCCCAAAATCAAGATAAAACTTCAAACAAAGAGATCTAGATGATAACAAAGCAAGGTATCGAATTTATACCTCAAAAAGACTGCAACAAGTGGAGAGCTTCTGGATCTATAGCCCTCCTTCCACACTAGACACCTCCAACTTCAATGCTCCTTCCAAAGAATACCAAAAATCAAATCTCAAAGCTCATCACAAGCTCACACACTCAACCTTGGGAGAAGATGCACGAAATTAGGGTTTCTGGACAGAGGAGGCTGGTAAGGAGGCTAGGTAAGGGACTTAAGGCCTTTAAATAGGGTGCAACACCCTAAAAAATAGGGTTTCTCCCCAGCCGCCAACTCGTCGAGTTGGGACACCCCGACTCACCGAGTTTGTCCAAAAATATCTGCGGCCAAAACCCTCTCGACACGACGAGTTGGAGCTTCCAAGTCGTCGAGTCCCAAAGGAAAATACAAATACTTGGAGAATAAACTTATACTGAAACCAAGCATTACATCTGTTTGTCACATGAAAATGCTACAAGCCTTAGACATTTCCCGGGAAAAATCCCATCTTATGAGAACACGACAATGTTTAGCAAACTTCTGGGGAAAATCCAAACACATGAATATTACAAACTTCAACAAGTTATTGGGGGAAATCCCAACTTTAGATAACATGTTAGTGTTATAAAACTTAGTAAATAATTAGGAAAATCCCAACTTAGGATAACACGTCGGTGTTATAAACCTTAGGAAATCACTGGGGATGATCCCAACTTAGGATAACATGTCAGTGTTATAAAACTTATGTTTAAACATTAAGATCTTGACATATGTTCAGAAATAAGAGGGTTGTCAAGTCACTGAAGCATGAAATGATCCCCTTATTCACATCCAATAGTAAGATTTCGTGCGTCCAAGCGAGGTGTAGAAACCTTAACTTGTATGAAAGAGGTAATTAACTCTTTAAACCTTAGAGGGGATTAAGTACCCTTAATCGTAGAAGAGATGATCAGTCTATGTTTGTAGTTACTTGGATAATCGCATATTACAATCGTCAAGATCACAAAATTATGTATCTATTGGGATCACTGAGTGTTAGGATCCTTGGATGTTTAGATCCTATAATGTCAGGATCATTGAATATTAGGATCCTTTTGTGTCAGGATCCTTGAGTGTTAAGATCATTGTGTGTTAAGATCCTTGATTTCCTATGCACAACAAACATTAGCTTGGCGTAGGTGTTAGCTTGACTAACACCCCTCCGATGCTTAAGTTAGTAATGGTTATCAGAAGAACAAAAAGAATTAGATAAAAGTAGAGGGTAGAGAGAGTGTACCTTGAGTTTGTTTGAAAGTGATCAATACAACTTACATGAAGTATGCTTTAAATGGATGGCATTCCAAGATCTTTGCAAGATGTTACCCTCAAGCGTAGCTAGCCAATATGCCCCTTTCCTGCTTTTGAATCGGTGAGATATGGTCCTTCCCATTTAGGTGCCAATTTGCCTGCACTGGGATCCTTGGTATTTTGGAACATTTTTCTAAGTACCAAATCTCATACCTGAAATCTTCTGACTTTGATGTTTTTGTTATATGCTTTAGTGATCCTTTGTTGATGAGCAGCAATGCGGTTCTTGGCAAGATCCATGAGTTCATCGATAGTGTCAAGATCCTGGGCTAGGATCCTATCGTTGTTTTCTTGATACTGAAATTCATATCTTGCTATTGGGATTACTACTTCAATTGGGATCATGACTTCCGTCCTAAACACCAAGGAGTATGGAGTTTGGCTAGTGGCCATTTTTGAAGTGGTCCTATCTGTCCACAGGACAAAAGGAATTTCCTCTGCCCATCTCCCTTCTACTTGTCTAACCTCTTCTTTAAATTACTAACTATGATCTTATTGTTGGATTCAGCTTGTCCATTAGCTTGTGGGTGAACAGCAGTGGACATTATCATTTTAATCCCCCAACTCGCACAAAAGTCTCTAGTGCTTTTGCTTATGAACTGGTATCCATTATCGCATTTGATCTCAATAAAGATCCTAGACCTAGTCAGGATATTTCGTTTGATAAAGGAGACTACTTCCTTGTCTCGTACTTGAACAAAGGCTTCAACCTCTATCCATTTCGAGAAGTAGTCCGTCATCACTAACATGAACACCTTTCCACCAAGATCTTTTGGTAGCTTACCAACTATATCCATTCCCCATTTCATGAATGGCCAAAGGGAAATGATAGGATGTAACGGTTCTTCTGGTTGACGAAGGATGTTGCTATGTATTTGACAAGCATCAAATCTTTAGGCATGCAAGAAAGCATCCTTTTTCATTGTTGGCTAGTAATATCCGGTCCTTAATGCTTTGGAGCATAAGGATCTGCCCCAAGTGTGGTTGCCACAATATCCTTCATGTATATCTTTTAGGAATTCTATAGCTTCATGATCTTCTAAGTATCTAAGGTATGGGTCTGCCATGGATTTCCTGTATAGTCTTCCTTGTATCATCACAAATCGTGAGACCCTCATCTTGAATGATTTGTCACTTTTCTCTTCTCTTGGGATCGTGCCATTTTGGAGATACTTCACTATGGGTTAGATCCAAGATTTGGAGTACTATTGAGGATCTTGAATGTTGAGATCTTGATGTGTAGGATCCTGAGGAAGTGCTTAAGGGTCAGGATCCTCGATTATTGCCATATTAGTTATTTGGTCATGGTGATTGGGATCATCTGGTTTGTTCAAGGTATCTTCTATCGTCGGGATCACTATACGGGTTATATGGATCCTGACTTCTGGCGGGATCCTAAGGGAAGTTCCTAGGTTGGCTAGTGCATCTGCCTCAACATTTTCTACTCTGGGAACTTGGCATAGGCTGAAAGTTTCAAATTCAGAGGCCAACTTTTTGAGGATTTGGAGGTGTAGTACTATTCGTTCACCTTTAACTGCATAGGATCCGTTAAAATGATTAGTTACTAATAAAGAGTCAATGAATACCTGAAGATCCTTTATTTGAATATCCGTGGGCAGCTGTAACCCTATGAGTAATGCTTCGTATTCAACTTTGTTGTTGGTTGCATCGAATTCACAACTGATTGTCTGGGGTATGATGTCCCTTAGTGGTGATTTTAATATGATCCCTAGGCCCGTTCCTCTAAAGTTTGAGGATCCGTCAGTGAAGAGTGTTCATTTTCCCATGGTTTCTTCTTTTCGGAGTTCCTTGCTTTCCAACTCTGCTTCAGGTTGTATATCATCACTGAAATCAGCCACAAAGTCTGCTTGTGCTTGTGACTTTATTGCTGATCTTGGTTCATATTACTGTTGGATAAGGTGTCTAAGTCCAGAACTATATTTGAGATGTACTTGACCCAACCTGGCATGGTCCAATTGGGTTGCACTTCACCATAACAATTTGGATGATAGTCTTTTGAGAATAGTATAGTTATGATTTGTTAATATATTATAAGTTATAATATATTAATATGAAATCATATTATTTAATTAGTATTGATCTAGAATTAATTTGGAACTAATTTAGTGATCAAAAGTAACTAATTAAATATGGACTCTTATGTTTATATATGGAGTGGGCTAATGTTCATTTTGAATGGGCTAGGCTTGGATGGAAGTCCATGGATCCTGATAGTCCATGGAGCTTTTCACCCATGGATCCTATGGAAAGGAAGAGTCATGGGTATTAGGGTCTACATGGATGTAACCCTAATCCACCACCATATATAAAGGAGTCTTTGGCACATGAAATGGCACTAGTGTGTAAGATAATCAAGGGTGGCCGATTTCTAGTGTGCTCCATACTATTCTCTTAAAGTTTTCCAAGTGTTTTGGTGATTTGTGATTCCATTTGAGGTATCCACATTATTGGTGCTAGGCTCTCAAACTCCAAGCAATCAATCACAAGCAAAAGGTATGTCATTCTACTAGTCTTTTATGATTCAAGTTCCCCATGCTAGTTAGGATGTAAACCTTGGAAAATTATTATTTGCATGTATTTTGGAGAAAACTTAGATCCAAGGTTTCTAGGGTTGCATCTACACCATAGGAGTGTTAGAATGCTCAAAACTCATCAGTGGTATCAAAGCCTAGGCATGTTTTCTTGATACTTGATGCAAAAGTGTTAAAAAATCGAAAATATTGATGTCTGATCAGTGGACTCGCCGAGTCCATGGGGGGGCTCGACGACTCCAAGTGTTTCTTCATCCTACTCATCGAGTAGGTTCTTGCACTCGACGAGTAGGAGGCCCAGAGTGCAGTTTTTCAAGTTTTTAAGCTGGAATTGGACTAGAATCATTACACTAAACTGTTTTGGACTTATAAAACCTGTTTTTGATGTTGTAATGATTATGCTAATCCAATTTCAAAGGCTATTATCAAAATTTCAAGTTTCGTATGTGTTTATATGATTCTTGAAATTATTGATTATGGATATTCATGCTTATGAGTTTTGGTAGATCATAGGAATTATGTGCAGATTGTTTGTTAGTGTAATTCTTGATCTTGATGACATTGAATGGACTCCATAACTTGTCCTCAAGTTATGGAATTTCAAAAGTTTTTTCTTTAAAAGAGTCATAGGTTACACAGTTGAAGAGTTTTTCTCATAAATAGTTTTATGGACTCCATAACTTGTCCTCAAGTTATGGATGTCCAAGAGTCTCTTCATTAAAGTTTTTTTAAAGACCTTATTTAAACTCATAAGTTATGAAAATCCAAAAGTTTTGAATTGTTCTAAACTTGCCCTCAAGTTTTGGAATTTGTAAATTCTCACACAAACTTTAATTCCATACCCTAGAGTTTTAAAAGTTAAAATTCAACCCTTATACTTTATAATATTATAAGATAATATATATATATATATATATATATATATATATATATATATATATATATATATATATATATATATGTATAAGAGCAAGTCAGTTTTACCGTTAGTAGGCCTCATTCACGAAGCCGGTATATAAGGGGGTATAAGGTTGTTGCCTATAAAATGGCAGCTTAATGGGTGTCCACTCTCACCCACCGCTTCCTTGACTGGTGGAGGGTCGTTAGCCGAACGGGTAGGACAAGGACTATAATTCTCATTATAAGTATAATGATGAATATAAAGTAACTAAAACTTTTATAAAAAATTCTCAATCTTAGTTACTTTAGGAAAATGTGAATTTGGTACTAACCCATGAAATTACATTTTGTACCTTACCAAGTCGTTGGTGAAGCGTTTGTGGTTAACCGGCACACTAACTTGGACTAGTAAGGATGACAAAAGGTAGCTTAATGTTTATCATAGATCGATGGAGCGCGTGTGGTTAACCGACACATCGATTAGGTGATAATACTAAGGGTACCAAGTTAATTTGCATGGTTATTTACACCTTGTTTGTGATCCTCGGCATCCCAGTCACAAACTTGAGAGGGCACAATCAAGATTTAAACATGCCATTGAAAAGTTCAATGAATCTCAAAAGATCTAGGAGTTTCAAACCAATTAAAACCTAATTTCTATTTCGTTTTTCATGGTGGAAATTGGTGAATCGTCATTCGCCTACCTTCAAATATTTTATAGCTTGGATTACGGCATCCCTCTTCCAAGCTATAAAACATTGTGCTGGGTCCTAGCCTTAATATTTCATATTGGGTGTTATATTAAGGGCTTAAATCAACTAACTTGAATTTCTCCCATTGTAGATGTCTGGTTCAGACAACTATGGTCTTCCCAAATCTATTGGAACAATCTTTCCTAATGAAGATGATGTCCCGCGATTGGATCATGGAAATCATACTTCTCTTCCTCCACCTCCTCCAATTATTCTCCCTGACCCACAAGCTCGAAGACTTGAAAAGTTCAAACTCACTCAAGTCCTATTGGATAGTAAACACAAGGATGGAAGGCCAGTGTGTGCACATGTCTTGAAGATGAAGGCACACATTGACAGGCTAAGGATGTTGGTGTCGTTTTCCCAAGGAAGTTGGCTATTGACTGGGTTCTTTAGTCACTTCCTGAGTCATATAGTGAGTTTGTTAAATATTACTATATGACAGATCACGACATGACCCTAATAGATCTTACCTATTTGCTAATTGCTGCTGAATCAGCAATGATTTGGCGCAATGGTCAAACAAATTTGATTGGAAGGTCTGCCTCCCAAGCTGACATGGACATCCCAAAAATGATTCATTCTCCTATAGGGAAGGAATTGGCCATGGTCAAAAGTCATGATCATAAGAGAAAGGCCATTTATGAGACTGTTCTATGTGCTGGCTCAGATGAGCCTGTGTGTTTCTATTGCCAAGGAAAGGAACATTGGAATCGAAGCTACCCTGACTACCTGATATCTTTAATCAGAATGTATGGTTCTGCTTCAAGTAAGTCCACTATCTAACTCTGTTAAGTTCCTAATTGTTGATTCTTATTACATGATGTGACTAGGTTGCATTTTGATGTTTTGCAGGATCAAGCAAAGGGAAGGAAGCTTAAAAGAAGAGTATGTTGAATCTGATCACGAAGATGGATTTCTATCGCATAGTTCGAAGATTGGATTTTTGAGCTGCTGCTTAGGAGTTATGATAGATTGCTAGGAAATATGTAATAGCATAGTTTTTCACTTGTAATCGCATTGTAAGGGAAAGTTTTTTTCTGCATTTTATAAACGAATAAAAGTTTTGTTTTATTTTATATTATATCTCCTTACCATGGCATTTATGAAAAATTGATGTTTGTATGTTTCTATGTTAGCAATATGAATTTGATTCTTTCATTTGTGGTAGTGTCTAAATTGACCAAATAAGGAAAGATTCTCATCACCCAAGTTTCAATTGGAAAGAAACTTGGAATCATGCAGGTTGTATTGTTTGATGAATGAGAATTTTCATCTTTGGTAAATTAAGACTAATTCCCTGTTCACATGTATATGTGAGTCAAGTGAAGGACTAGGGATCGGGTACACTAGGTGTGCGCTGGTCAAAGTCCACCACAAAGATCGATGAGACTATTCGTCATGATTTACTAAAGTTTAGTAAATATGGTTGTACTTACAAGTTTATGTATAATTCTGAAACATTGAAAAAGTTTCAATGTATGGCAGGATGAATGGGAAGAATCAAATTAGGCAGAAAGATAAAAGTTTCTCAAATCTGAAAAGATGGGAGAGTACTTTATTATCATGTTTTATGATCATCTTAATGATTATGGAACCATATCACAATTTGATTCTCTAAGGACATCTTAGTGCTTTTGTATGGCTAAGAAGAGGAATCATGAATTGTTGGAATGGTTAAAATCAAGAAGATGAATCATACTTCGTTCCAAAACAATTCTTAGAGTCATACTCTAAGATTGTAACCTTGAGTGACATAAAGGAAGGTTTAAAACACTTATCAAATGTAGAGTAAAATGTTTTCTACTCTTGAACATTTGAAATTGGTAAGTTGTGATGTGTTGGATAAGATAAAGACCAACTATGACCAATTGTGTGAAGTGTTTGTCTTGATAAGAATCCGCACTAACTCTTAAATATTTGTTTGTTTGTCAAGGAATGGTTCTTGACAAAGAGAAACTTATATGTCAAGAGGACAGTGGGAGTCTTATAGGTGTTGAAAGTTTCAAGAACTAGTCAAGGATGAAACCTATTGTTATCTCTAGCACACGACTTGAGATTTGTAACCTATCGTGTTGACATAATTCTTGTTTCTGTGCCTATTCTGGTAAAGTTGACTATGTATCTGAGTTCTGTGAGTTCTCACTTGTGTGCATAACAACTTGGAAGCAATGGTAGGCCCTTGTGCTACCAGGTGGCAAAAAATTAAGGTTGAACAAGTTCAATCCATATGGTTTGAACTTGTCACTAACCTTGTCTTGTGATTATGGTCGTGACAAATTCTCATGGATGGGAACACATACACCATAAAATCTAAGTGTCGTAAGGTTTCTTTCCGATTCATGAAAATGATGGTGAGGAAACGCTTTCACTAAGAAGATTTTAAGTAGATATCAATTGTGATATTTGCATTCTCAAAGTCGTTAGTGGAGCGTGTGTGGTTAACCGGCACACTAACATGGACTTGTGAGAAATGGAAAAAAGGGTCTAAACATTATGATTAGGGCATCCCTCTTCATAATTGTTTAGACACATACATGTGAGCTATCTAAGGAAAGGTGTACGAGTTTGAGAAGCTTAGATAAAGTTTTGTCAAAGCATGTCGTATCAGAAATCTGAACTTTAGTGATGAAAGTCAGTAAAGTATTGATTACTAGAAGTCCAGCTGATTTCCGAGTACATGTCGAAGCTAGTGCATGGGAGCATAAGTGTTATGCTAGTAAAAGAATAATTATCATGCTAGTGGGAGCATGATTATTATGTTAAGTATTGCAAGTTAGCAATGTTAGTCATAAAAAACAAAAGTCTCAATTCGTGGAGTTGCAGCGGTTGAAAAAGTTGTTTTGCTATAATTAAGGGAGAGGAAATTATACTTCATTTCAATTCTAAAAGCTATATATTGAGATTTTAATCAATTTTAGTCAAGGATATATATGAATGTTATGTTGGAATGGTTCAACATAAGGAAATTCTATATATTGTGTTCTCAAAATTCGATTATGATTACTGCATCCCTCTTCATAGTCAAATTATGAAAACATGGCAAATAAAAATATTGTAGCAAAAGACTGGTCCATGATCATGTCTTTATGTGAGACATCATGAATCGTGTCCCATATGCTTCGGATATAGGATCGATTACATGTGCTATAATATTTATCCTTTCTAAATTTTCCAAATGCCTAGGGCATTAAGAGGGGAAAAGGTCTAGAATTGGATATGACTAAAATGATTAAGCAATTGTTGAGGACAATCTGAGGTTTACCAAAGATTGGTTGCTCATGGACAGTTGGAAGTATGGTGCTAAATTTTGGAGAGAAACCATATTGACATATTCTGAAAAGAGACGACTCTTGTTCAGAAATGATAGTCAAAATGAGAATACGGAAATGTTTTCCATATTGGGAGTTGGATTTTAAGAATCTATGAGAAAGTTAGAAACTTTTATGCAAGAAGGATGTTTAAAGGAATGTACTTTGAACTTGAGACTTCATCGCCTTGGAATTGTCTTGTAACAATTTCCAGTGGATTGTATTGTAATATCATTGGTCAAGTCTTTGAGACTCTTGGTGCCTAGACATTACAAAACAATATTGCATAATAGTGTAGAGTTTAACACATTCGAGCAGTGACAAGAGTTTGGAATTCTTACACTTGCAATAAAGATTTGGGATTGTGAAATGAGCATCATTGGAATCATTTCCAATTGATCTATTTCACAAAGTAAGGATCATAGAAAAACATAGTTTGCATACTTGGAGTATGGCATAACTGTTGTTTAGAAAACATAGTGTACATGCTTGGAGCATGGGACAACTATTGTTTTAATTCAATTATTAAGTTGATAAATCGAAACGTTATGCAATGAATAATGTGTAATCAATATGGTGATGAATAAAAGGTGTTTTATTTATATTCATAAGTTCTTAGACCATATTGGATCCAATTATTCTTGTGTTTCACTTTGCATGTTTTGACTTCCAGAATAACTAGGTTATTCTTTCCGAATGACTAAGTTATTTAAACTCTCCACAGTCAGTCATATGTTGGAAGTACGTATGAATCAAGACTGTCATGAATTGGGCTTGTAGATGTCTAATGTGTTGTACATAGCAAGAGTTGCTACAACATTCATGAGTGCTCATAAGTTATGAGTATTAGATTAAACCCACTCTCACTTGTATCACTTCATGGAAGTTATCTCGAGTGATCGTGAGACAGTAATATCATATAAGTCTTCAAACCTAGAGATATGAGTTGTTGCCTATGAGTTGGTTGTACATTGATTGCACGAAAACGAATCAGTAACTTGATGTTATGAAACGTGCCTTTGTGTATAATTCAACAAGTAGTAGAACAAGGATATGAGTCGAAGTTTATCTATTCTTTTTAGTCCTTCGAGGATTAGAAGCGATATATGGGTCCCTCGATGATTTTGTTTTGACCTATGTGTCGGGCCCGGCCAGAACCAAATTGATGTGTTCAGTTTAGTTCTACGTCAAACAAATCGGAAATCGGGAAACAAACTGTTGGACAATAAGTACGACGTTGTTCCATGTATTTTTCCGGATGATATCTTGAGAATAGAGGATTATATGAACACTTATCTAAAATGGCGCTTCATAGTTCAACAAAGTTTAAAGATCTACGATTGTTGGTCGGTTCCTGAAGCCATGCTTGCAACTATAGTTATTAGACTTATCTAAGTGGGAAACTGTTAGATAAGGCGTCTAAGTCCATAACTATATTTGAGATGTACTTGACCCGACCTGGCATGGTCCATTTGGGTTGCACTTCACCATAACAATTTGGATAGTCTTTTGAGAATAGTATAGTTATGATTTGTTAATATATTATAAGTTATAATATATTAATATGAAATAATATTATTTAATTAGTATTGATCTAGAATTAATTTGGAATTAATTTAGTGATCAAAAGTAACTAATTAAATATGGACTCTTATGTTTATATATGGAGTGGGCTAATGTTCATTTTGAATGGGCTAGGCTTGGATGGAAGTCCATGGATAGTCCATGGAGCTTTTCACCCATGGATCCTATGGAAAGGAAGAGTCATGGGTATTAGGGTCTACATGGATGTAACCCTAATCCACCACCATATATAAAAGAGTCTTTGGCACATGAAATGGCACTAGTGTGTAAGATAATCAAGGGTGGCCGATTTCTAGTGTGCTCCATACTATTCTCTTAAAGTTTTCCAAGTGTTTTGGTGATTTGTGATTCCATTTGAGGCATCCACATTATTGGTGCTAGGCTCTCAAACTCCAAGCAATCAATCACAAGCAAAAGGTATGTCATTCTACTAGTCTTTTATGATTCAAGTTCCCCATGCTAGTTAGGATGTAAACCTTGGAAAATTATTATTTGCATGTATTTTGGAGAAAACTTAGATCCAAGGTTTCTAGGGTTGCATCTACACCATAGGAGTGTTAGAATGCTCAAAACTCATCAGTGGTATCAAAGCCTAGGCATGTTTTCTTGATACTTGATGCAAAAGTGTTAAAAAATCGAAAATATTGATGTCTGATCAGTGGACTCGCCGAGTCCATGGGGGGGCTCGACGACTCCAAGTGTTTCTTCATCCTACTCATCGAGTAGGTTCTTGCACTCGACGAGTAGGAGGCCCAGAGTGCAGTTTTTCAAGTTTTTAAGCTGGAATTGGACTAGAATCATTACACTAAACTGTTTTGGACTTATAAAACCTGTTTTTGATGTTGTAATGATTATGCTAATCCAATTTCAAAGGCTATTATCAAAATTTCAAGTTTCGTATGTGTTTATATGATTCTTGAAATTATTGATTATGGATATTCATGCTTATGAGTTTTGGTAGATCATAGGAATTATGTGCAAATTGTTTGTTAGTGTAATTCTTGATCTTGATGACATTGAATGGACTCCATAACTTGTCCTCAAGTTATGGAATTTCAAAAGTTTTTTCTTTAAAAGAGTCATAGGTTACACAGTTGAAGAGTTTTTCTCATAAATAGTTTTATGGACTCCATAACTTGTCCTCAAGTTATGGATGTCCAAGAGTCTCTTCATTAAAGTTTTTTTAAAGACCTTATTTAAACTCATAAGTTATGAAAAGCCAAAAGTTTTGAATTGTTCTAAACTTGCCCTCAAGTTTTGGAATTTGTAAATTCTCACAAAAACTTTAATTCCATACACTAGAGTTTAAAAGTTAAAATTCAACCCTTATACTTTATAGTATTATAAGATAATAATATATATATGTATAAGAGCAAGTCAGTTTTACCGTTAGTAGGCCTCATTCACGAAGCCAGTCTATAAGGGGGTATAAGGTTGTTGCCTATAAAATGGCAGCTTAATGGGTGTCCACTATCACCCACCGCTTCCTTGACTGGTGGAGGGTCGTTAGCCGAACGGGTAGGACAAGGACTATAATTCTCATTATAAGTATAATGATGAATACAAAGTAACTAAAACTTTTATAAAAAATTCCCAATCTTAGTTACTTTAGGAAAATGTGAATTTGGTGCTAACCCATGAAATTACACTTTGTACCTTACCAAGTCGTTGGTGAAGCGTGTGTGGTTAACCGGAAGACTAACTTAGACTAGTAAGGATGACAAAGGGTAACTTAATGTTTATCATAGATCGGTGGAGCGCGTTTGGTTAACCGGCACATCGATTAGGTGATAATATTAAGGGTACCAAGTTAATTTGCATGGTTATTCACACCTTGTTTGTGATCATCGGCATCCCAGTCACAAACTTGAGAGGGCACAATCAATATTTAAACATGCCATTAAAAAGTTCAATGAATCTCAAAAGATCTAGGAGTTTCAAACCAATTAAAACCTAATTTCTATTTCGTTTTTCATGGTGGAAATTGGTGAATCGTCATTCGCCTACCTTCAAATATTTTATAGCTTGGATTACAGCATCCCTCTTCCAAGTTATAAAACATTGTGCTAGGTCCTAGCCTTAATATTTCATATTGGGTGTTATATTAGGGGCTTAAATCAACTAACTTGAATTTCTCCCATTGTAGATGTCTGGTTCAGACAACTATGGTCTTCCCAAATCTATTGGAACAATCTTTCCTAATGAAGATGATGTCCCGCGATTGGATCATGGAAATCATACTTCTCTTCCTCCACCTCCGCCAATTATTCTCCCTGACCCACAAGCTCGAAGACTTGAAAAGTTCAAACTCACTCAAGTCCTATTGGATAGTAAACACAAGGATGGAAGGCCAGTGTGTGCACATGTCTTGAAGATGAAGGCACACATTGACAGGCTAAGGATGTTGGTGTCGTTTTCCCAAGGAAGTTGGCTATTGACTGGGTTCTTTAGTCACTTCCTGAGTCATATAGTGAGTTTGTTAAATATTACTATATGACAGATCACGACATGACCCTAATAGATCTTACCTATTTGCTAATTGCTGTTGAATCAGCAATGATTTGACGCAATGGTCAAACAAATTTGATTGGAAGGTCTGCCTCCCAAGCTGACATGGACATCCCAAAATTGATTCCTTCTCCTATAGGGAAGGAATTGGCCATGGTCAAAAGTCATGATCATAAGAGAAAGGCCATTTCTGAGACTGTTCTATGTGCTGGCTCAGATGAGCCTGTGTGTTTCTATTACCAAAGAAAGCAACATTGGAATCGAAGCTGCCCTGACTACCTGATATCTTTAATCAGAATGTATGGTTCTGCTTCAAGTAAGTCCATTATCTAACTCTGTTAAGTTCCTAATTGTTGATTCTTATTACATGATGTGACTAGGTTGCATTTTGATGCTTTGCAGGATCAAGCAAAGGGAAGGAAGCTTAAAAGAAGAGTATGTTGAATCTGATCACGAAGATGGATTTCTATCGCATGGTTCGAAGATTGGATTTTTGAGCTGCTGCTTAGGAGTTATGATAGATTGCTAGGAAATATGTAATAGCATAGTTTTTCACTTGTAATCGCACTGTAAGGGAAAGTTTTTTTCCGCATTTTATAAAGGAATAAAAGTTTTGTTTTATTTTATATTATATCTCCTTACCATGGCATTTATGAAAAATTGATGTTTGTATGTTTCTATGTTAGCAATATGAATTTGATTCTTTCATTTGTGGTAGTGTCTAAATTGACCAAATAAGGAAAGATTCTCATCACCCAAGTTTCAATTGGAAAGAAACTTGGAAGCATGCAGGTTGTATTGTTTGATGAATGAGAATTTTCATCTTTGGTAAATTAAGACTAATTCCCTGTTCACATGTATATGTGAGTCAAGTGAAGGACTAGGGATCGGGTACACTAGGTGTGCGCTGGTCAAAGTCCACCACAAAGATCGATGAGACTATTCGTCATGATTTACTAAAGTTTAGTAAATATGGTTGTACTTACAAGTTTATGTATAATTCTGAAACATTGAAAAAGTTTCAATGTATGGCAGGATGAATGGGAAGAATCAAATTAGGCAGAAAGATAAAAGTTTCTCAAATCTGAAAAGATGGGAGAGTACTTTATTATCATGTTTTATGATCATCTTAATGATTATGGAACCATATCACAATTTGATTCTCTAAGGACATCTTAGTGCTTTTGTATGGCTAAGAAGAGGAATCATGAATTGTTGGAATGGTTAAAATCAAGAAGATGAATCATACTTCGTTCCAAAACAATTCTTAGAGTCATACTCTAAGATTGTAACCTTGAGTGACATAAAGGAAGGTTTAAAACACTTATCAAATGTAGAGTAAAATGTTTTCTACTCTTGAACATTTGAAATTGGTAAGTTGTGATGTGTTGGATAAGATAAAGACCAACTATGACCAATTGTGTGAAGTGTTTGTCTTGATAAGAATCCGCACTAACTCTTGAATATTTGTTTGTTTGTCAAGGAATGGTTCTTGACAAAGAGAAACTTATATGTCAAGAGGACAGTGGGAGTCTTATAGGTGTTGAAAGTTTCAAGAACTAGTCAAGGATGAAACCTATTGTTATCTCTAGCACACGACTTGAGATTTGTAACCTATCGTGTTGACATAATTCTTGTTTCTGTGCCTATTCTGGTAAAGTTGACTATGTATGTGAGTTCTGTGAGTTCTCACTTGTGTGCATAACAACTTGGAAGCAATGGTAGGCCCTTGTGCTACCAGGTGGCAAGAAATTAAGGTTGAACAAGTTCAATCCATATGGTTTGAATTTGTCACTAACCTTGTCTTGTGATTATGGTCGTGACAAATTCTCATGGATGGGAACACATACACCATAAAATCTAAGTGTCGTAAGGTTTCTTTCCGATTCATGAAAATGATGGTGAGGAAACGCTTTCACTAAGAAGATTTTAAGTAGATATCAATTGTGATATTTGCATTCTCAAAGTCGTTAGTGGAGCGTGTGTGGTTAACCGGCATACTAACATGGACTTGTGAGAAATGGAAAAAAGGGTCTAGACATTATGATTAGGGCATCCCTCTTCATAATTGTTTAGACACATACATGTGAGCTATCTAAGGAAAGGTGTATGAGTTTGAGAAGCTTAGATAAAGTTTTGTCAAAGCATGTCGTATCAGAAATCTGAACTTTAGTGATGAAAGTCAGTAAAGTATTGATTTCTAGAAGTCCAGCTAATTTCTAAGTACATGTCAAAGCTAGTGCATGGGAGCATACGTGTTATGCTAGTAAAAGAATAATTATCATGCTAGTGGGAGCATGATTATTATGTTAAGTATTGCAAGTTAGCAATGTTAGTTATAGAAAACAAAAGTCTCAATTCGTGGAGTTGCAGGGGTTGAAAAAGTTGTTTTGCTATAATTAATGGAGAGGAAATTATACTTCATTTCAATTCTAAAAGCTATATATTGAGATTTTAATCAATTTTAGTCAAGGATATATATGAATGTTATGTTGGAATGGTTCAACATAAGGAAATTCTATATATTGTGTTTTCAAAATTCGATTATGATTACTGCATCCCTCTTCATAGTCAAATTATGAAAACATGGCAAATAAAAATATTGTAGCAAAAGACTGGTCCATGATCATGTCTTTATGTGAGACATCATGAATCGTGTCCCATATGCTTCGGATATAGGATCGATTACATGTGCTATAATATTTATCCTTTCTAAATTTTCCAAATGCCTAGGGCATTAAGAGGGGAAAAGGTCTAGAATTGGATATGACTAAAATGATTAAGCAATTGTTGAGGACAATCTGAGGTTTACCAAAGATTGGTTGCTCATGGACAGTTGGAAGTATGGTGCTAAATTTTGGAGAGAAACCATATTGACATATTCTGAAAAGAGACGACTCTTGTTCAGAAATGATAGTCAAAATGAGAATACGGAAATGTTTTCCATATTGGGAGTTGGATTTTAAGAATCTATGAGAAAGTTAGAAACTTTTATGCAAGAAGGATGTTTAAAGGAATGTACTTTGAACTTGAGACTTCATCGCCTTGGAATTGTCTTGTAACAATTTCCAGTGGATTGTATTGTAATATCATTGGTCAAGTCTTTGAGACTCTTGGTGCCTAGACATTACAAAACAATATTGCATAATAGTGTAGAGTTTAACACATTCGAGCAGTGACAAGAGTTTGGAATTCTTACACTTGCAATAAAGATTTGGGATTGTGAAATGAGCATCATTGGAATCATTTCCAATTGATCTATTTCACAAAGTAAGGATCATAGAAAAACATAGTTTGCATACTTGGAGTATGGCATAACTGTTGTTTAGAAAACATAGTGTACATGCTTGGAGCATGGGACAACTATTGTTTTAATTCAATTATTAAGTTGATAAATCGAAACGTTATGCAATGAATAATGTGTAATCAATATGGTGATGAATAAAAGGTGTTTTATTTATATTCATAAGTTCTTAGACCATATTGGATCCAATTATTCTTGTGTTTCACTTTGCATGTTTTGACTTCCAGAATAACTAGGTTATTCTTTCCGAATGACTAAGTTATTTAAACTCTCCACAGTCAGTCATATGTTGGAAGTACGTATGAATCAAGACTGTCATGAATTGGGCTTGTAGATGTCTAATGTGTTGTACATAGCAAGAGTTGCTACAACATTCATGAGTGCTCATAAGTTATGAGTATTAGATTAAACCCACTCTCACTTGTATCACTTCATGGAAGTTATCTCGAGTGATCGTGAGACAGTAATATCATATAAGTCTTCAAACCTAGAGATATGAGTTGTTGCCTATGAGTTGGTTGTACATTGATTGCACGAAAACGAATCAGTAACTTGATGTTATGAAACGTGCCTTTGTGTATAATTCAACAAGTAGTAGAACAAGGATATGAGTCGAAGTTTATCTATTCTTTTTAGTCCTTCGAGGATTAGAAGCGATATATGGGTCCCTCGATGATTTTGTTTTGACCTATGTGTCGGGCCCGGCCAGAACCAAATTGATGTGTTCAGTTTAGTTCTACGTCAAACAAATCGGAAATCGGGAAACAAACTGTTGGACAATAAGTACGACGTTGTTCCATGTATTTTTCCGGATGATATCTTGAGAATAGAGGATTATATGAACACTTATCTAAAATGGCGCTTCATAGTTCAACAAAGTTTAAAGATCTACGATTGTTGGTCGGTTCCTGAAGCCATGCTTGCAACTATAGTTATTAGACTTATCTAAGTGGGAAACTGTTAGATAAGGCGTCTAAGTCCATAACTATATTTGAGATGTACTTGACCCGACCTGGCATGGTCCATTTGGGTTGCACTTCACCATAACAATTTGGATAGTCTTTTGAGAATAGTATAGTTATGATTTGTTAATATATTATAAGTTATAATATATTAATATGAAATAATATTATTTAATTAGTATTGATCTAGAATTAATTTGGAATTAATTTAGTGATCAAAAGTAACTAATTAAATATGGACTCTTATGTTTATATATGGAGTGGGCTAATGTTCATTTTGAATGGGCTAGGCTTGGATGGAAGTCCATGGATAGTCCATGGAGCTTTTCACCCATGGATCCTATGGAAAGGAAGAGTCATGGGTATTAGGGTCTACATGGATGTAACCCTAATCCACCACCATATATAAAAGAGTCTTTGGCACATGAAATGGCACTAGTGTGTAAGATAATCAAGGGTGGCCGATTTCTAGTGTGCTCCATACTATTCTCTTAAAGTTTTCCAAGTGTTTTGGTGATTTGTGATTCCATTTGAGGCATCCACATTATTGGTGCTAGGCTCTCAAACTCCAAGCAATCAATCACAAGCAAAAGGTATGTCATTCTACTAGTCTTTTATGATTCAAGTTCCCCATGCTAGTTAGGATGTAAACCTTGGAAAATTATTATTTGCATGTATTTTGGAGAAAACTTAGATCCAAGGTTTCTAGGGTTGCATCTACACCATAGGAGTGTTAGAATGCTCAAAACTCATCAGTGGTATCAAAGCCTAGGCATGTTTTCTTGATACTTGATGCAAAAGTGTTAAAAAATCGAAAATATTGATGTCTGATCAGTGGACTCGCCGAGTCCATGGGGGGGCTCGACGACTCCAAGTGTTTCTTCATCCTACTCATCGAGTAGGTTCTTGCACTCGACGAGTAGGAGGCCCAGAGTGCAGTTTTTCAAGTTTTTAAGCTGGAATTGGACTAGAATCATTACACTAAACTGTTTTGGACTTATAAAACCTGTTTTTGATGTTGTAATGATTATGCTAATCCAATTTCAAAGGCTATTATCAAAATTTCAAGTTTCGTATGTGTTTATATGATTCTTGAAATTATTGATTATGGATATTCATGCTTATGAGTTTTGGTAGATCATAGGAATTATGTGCAAATTGTTTGTTAGTGTAATTCTTGATCTTGATGACATTGAATGGACTCCATAACTTGTCCTCAAGTTATGGAATTTCAAAAGTTTTTTCTTTAAAAGAGTCATAGGTTACACAGTTGAAGAGTTTTTCTCATAAATAGTTTTATGGACTCCATAACTTGTCCTCAAGTTATGGATGTCCAAGAGTCTCTTCATTAAAGTTTTTTTAAAGACCTTATTTAAACTCATAAGTTATGAAAAGCCAAAAGTTTTGAATTGTTCTAAACTTGCCCTCAAGTTTTGGAATTTGTAAATTCTCACAAAAACTTTAATTCCATACACTAGAGTTTAAAAGTTAAAATTCAACCCTTATACTTTATAGTATTATAAGATAATAATATATATATGTATAAGAGCAAGTCAGTTTTACCGTTAGTAGGCCTCATTCACGAAGCCAGTCTATAAGGGGGTATAAGGTTGTTGCCTATAAAATGGCAGCTTAATGGGTGTCCACTATCACCCACCGCTTCCTTGACTGGTGGAGGGTCGTTAGCCGAACGGGTAGGACAAGGACTATAATTCTCATTATAAGTATAATGATGAATACAAAGTAACTAAAACTTTTATAAAAAATTCCCAATCTTAGTTACTTTAGGAAAATGTGAATTTGGTGCTAACCCATGAAATTACACTTTGTACCTTACCAAGTCGTTGGTGAAGCGTGTGTGGTTAACCGGAAGACTAACTTAGACTAGTAAGGATGACAAAGGGTAACTTAATGTTTATCATAGATCGGTGGAGCGCGTTTGGTTAACCGGCACATCGATTAGGTGATAATATTAAGGGTACCAAGTTAATTTGCATGGTTATTCACACCTTGTTTGTGATCATCGGCATCCCAGTCACAAACTTGAGAGGGCACAATCAATATTTAAACATGCCATTAAAAAGTTCAATGAATCTCAAAAGATCTAGGAGTTTCAAACCAATTAAAACCTAATTTCTATTTCGTTTTTCATGGTGGAAATTGGTGAATCGTCATTCGCCTACCTTCAAATATTTTATAGCTTGGATTACAGCATCCCTCTTCCAAGTTATAAAACATTGTGCTAGGTCCTAGCCTTAATATTTCATATTGGGTGTTATATTAGGGGCTTAAATCAACTAACTTGAATTTCTCCCATTGTAGATGTCTGGTTCAGACAACTATGGTCTTCCCAAATCTATTGGAACAATCTTTCCTAATGAAGATGATGTCCCGCGATTGGATCATGGAAATCATACTTCTCTTCCTCCACCTCCGCCAATTATTCTCCCTGACCCACAAGCTCGAAGACTTGAAAAGTTCAAACTCACTCAAGTCCTATTGGATAGTAAACACAAGGATGGAAGGCCAGTGTGTGCACATGTCTTGAAGATGAAGGCACACATTGACAGGCTAAGGATGTTGGTGTCGTTTTCCCAAGGAAGTTGGCTATTGACTGGGTTCTTTAGTCACTTCCTGAGTCATATAGTGAGTTTGTTAAATATTACTATATGACAGATCACGACATGACCCTAATAGATCTTACCTATTTGCTAATTGCTGTTGAATCAGCAATGATTTGACGCAATGGTCAAACAAATTTGATTGGAAGGTCTGCCTCCCAAGCTGACATGGACATCCCAAAATTGATTCCTTCTCCTATAGGGAAGGAATTGGCCATGGTCAAAAGTCATGATCATAAGAGAAAGGCCATTTCTGAGACTGTTCTATGTGCTGGCTCAGATGAGCCTGTGTGTTTCTATTACCAAAGAAAGCAACATTGGAATCGAAGCTGCCCTGACTACCTGATATCTTTAATCAGAATGTATGGTTCTGCTTCAAGTAAGTCCATTATCTAACTCTGTTAAGTTCCTAATTGTTGATTCTTATTACATGATGTGACTAGGTTGCATTTTGATGCTTTGCAGGATCAAGCAAAGGGAAGGAAGCTTAAAAGAAGAGTATGTTGAATCTGATCACGAAGATGGATTTCTATCGCATGGTTCGAAGATTGGATTTTTGAGCTGCTGCTTAGGAGTTATGATAGATTGCTAGGAAATATGTAATAGCATAGTTTTTCACTTGTAATCGCACTGTAAGGGAAAGTTTTTTTCCGCATTTTATAAAGGAATAAAAGTTTTGTTTTATTTTATATTATATCTCCTTACCATGGCATTTATGAAAAATTGATGTTTGTATGTTTCTATGTTAGCAATATGAATTTGATTCTTTCATTTGTGGTAGTGTCTAAATTGACCAAATAAGGAAAGATTCTCATCACCCAAGTTTCAATTGGAAAGAAACTTGGAAGCATGCAGGTTGTATTGTTTGATGAATGAGAATTTTCATCTTTGGTAAATTAAGACTAATTCCCTGTTCACATGTATATGTGAGTCAAGTGAAGGACTAGGGATCGGGTACACTAGGTGTGCGCTGGTCAAAGTCCACCACAAAGATCGATGAGACTATTCGTCATGATTTACTAAAGTTTAGTAAATATGGTTGTACTTACAAGTTTATGTATAATTCTGAAACATTGAAAAAGTTTCAATGTATGGCAGGATGAATGGGAAGAATCAAATTAGGCAGAAAGATAAAAGTTTCTCAAATCTGAAAAGATGGGAGAGTACTTTATTATCATGTTTTATGATCATCTTAATGATTATGGAACCATATCACAATTTGATTCTCTAAGGACATCTTAGTGCTTTTGTATGGCTAAGAAGAGGAATCATGAATTGTTGGAATGGTTAAAATCAAGAAGATGAATCATACTTCGTTCCAAAACAATTCTTAGAGTCATACTCTAAGATTGTAACCTTGAGTGACATAAAGGAAGGTTTAAAACACTTATCAAATGTAGAGTAAAATGTTTTCTACTCTTGAACATTTGAAATTGGTAAGTTGTGATGTGTTGGATAAGATAAAGACCAACTATGACCAATTGTGTGAAGTGTTTGTCTTGATAAGAATCCGCACTAACTCTTGAATATTTGTTTGTTTGTCAAGGAATGGTTCTTGACAAAGAGAAACTTATATGTCAAGAGGACAGTGGGAGTCTTATAGGTGTTGAAAGTTTCAAGAACTAGTCAAGGATGAAACCTATTGTTATCTCTAGCACACGACTTGAGATTTGTAACCTATCGTGTTGACATAATTCTTGTTTCTGTGCCTATTCTGGTAAAGTTGACTATGTATGTGAGTTCTGTGAGTTCTCACTTGTGTGCATAACAACTTGGAAGCAATGGTAGGCCCTTGTGCTACCAGGTGGCAAGAAATTAAGGTTGAACAAGTTCAATCCATATGGTTTGAATTTGTCACTAACCTTGTCTTGTGATTATGGTCGTGACAAATTCTCATGGATGGGAACACATACACCATAAAATCTAAGTGTCGTAAGGTTTCTTTCCGATTCATGAAAATGATGGTGAGGAAACGCTTTCACTAAGAAGATTTTAAGTAGATATCAATTGTGATATTTGCATTCTCAAAGTCGTTAGTGGAGCGTGTGTGGTTAACCGGCATACTAACATGGACTTGTGAGAAATGGAAAAAAGGGTCTAGACATTATGATTAGGGCATCCCTCTTCATAATTGTTTAGACACATACATGTGAGCTATCTAAGGAAAGGTGTATGAGTTTGAGAAGCTTAGATAAAGTTTTGTCAAAGCATGTCGTATCAGAAATCTGAACTTTAGTGATGAAAGTCAGTAAAGTATTGATTTCTAGAAGTCCAGCTAATTTCTAAGTACATGTCAAAGCTAGTGCATGGGAGCATACGTGTTATGCTAGTAAAAGAATAATTATCATGCTAGTGGGAGCATGATTATTATGTTAAGTATTGCAAGTTAGCAATGTTAGTTATAGAAAACAAAAGTCTCAATTCGTGGAGTTGCAGGGGTTGAAAAAGTTGTTTTGCTATAATTAATGGAGAGGAAATTATACTTCATTTCAATTCTAAAAGCTATATATTGAGATTTTAATCAATTTTAGTCAAGGATATATATGAATGTTATGTTGGAATGGTTCAACATAAGGAAATTCTATATATTGTGTTTTCAAAATTCGATTATGATTACTGCATCCCTCTTCATAGTCAAATTATGAAAACATGGCAAATAAAAATATTGTAGCAAAAGACTGGTCCATGATCATGTCTTTATGTGAGACATCATGAATCGTGTCCCATATGCTTCGGATATAGGATCGATTACATGTGCTATAATATTTATCCTTTCTAAATTTTCCAAATGCCTAGGGCATTAAGAGGGGAAAAGGTCTAGAATTGGATATGACTAAAATGATTAAGCAATTGTTGAGGACAATCTGAGGTTTACCAAAGATTGGTTGCTCATGGACAGTTGGAAGTATGGTGCTAAATTTTGGAGAGAAACCATATTGACATATTCTGAAAAGAGACGACTCTTGTTCAGAAATGATAGTCAAAATGAGAATACGGAAATGTTTTCCATATTGGGAGTTGGATTTTAAGAATCTATGAGAAAGTTAGAAACTTTTATGCAAGAAGGATGTTTAAAGGAATGTACTTTGAACTTGAGACTTCATCGCCTTGGAATTGTCTTGTAACAATTTCCAGTGGATTGTATTGTAATATCGTTGGTCAAGTCTTTGAGACTCTTGGTGCCTAGACATTACAAAACAATATTGCATAATAGTGTAGAGTTTAACACATTCGAGCAGTGACAAGAGTTTGGAATTCTTACACTTGCAATAAAGATTTGGGATTGTGAAATGAGCATCATTGGAATCATTTACAATTGATCTATTTCACAAAGTAAGGATCATAGAAAAACATAGTTTGCATACTTGGAGTATGGCATAACTGTTGTTTAGAAAACATAGTGTACATGCTTGGAGCATGGGACAACTATTGTTTTAATTCAATTATTAAGTTGATAAATCGAAACGTTATGCAATGAATAATGTGTAATCAATATGGTGATGAATAAAAGGTGTTTTATTTATATTCATAAGTTCTTAGACCATATTGGATCCAATTATTCTTGTGTTTCACTTTGCATGTTTTGACTTCCAGAATAACTAGGTTATTCTTTCCGAATGACTAAGTTATTTAAACTCTCCACAGTCAGTCATATGTTGGAAGTAGGTATGAATCAAGACTGTCATGAATTTTGCTTGTAGATGTCTAATGTGTTGTACATTTCTAGCTACAAGCAACCGTGGTGATACCTCTACTAATCGCTTTGATTAATTCTCCCGGCTTAAGTCAGGTGCTACATCGAACTTGGTTCTCGGAACCACGTAACATACTCGTCTTAGTCAGACTCAATTCGATATGACCACTAGGATCGGAATAACAACAATCTCTTAGTCATTACCGAAAGAATGGTAACGACATACTTGAATAAAATGGAATCAATTACTAGCTTCTTGGTAACCTTGTGACTTTCCCTGATCCAAGTGTGAGTCCTATGCTTCCGGTAGTATAGGCCTCTACTACCATTCACACCTACTCATACTCGTCCCAAGTATTGTCTCGCAGCTTTCCAAGTTACTATCACAAAAACAATTTTAACACATAAAAATGTGTCCAATCAATCATAAAATTTTCCCTAGACTCTACTAGGATTTCTTCCATGTGTATCTTCAATAATCAATTCTGCTGCAACTCGGTGGTGAAAATGCCAGAGGGTAGGATAGCTTCAGGAATTACGCCAATCGTTTCATCATCCTGCCAATCGAAGGTGTACTTCGGACGTACCGTACTCCTCTAAACGTACTGTTATTTTTCCTGATGTACTCTAAAGGCAAGATACCACTCTTACGATATCTTCCGATAGGTATCATTCACTATCGTAAGCCTTCTCATTTCCTTCATTTACTCAATTCACTACGAGTCTTCACCATGACATTCTATACACCAAAGCAGGCGTTCGGTGTATCGAGACGAGAATATAGATAAAGGAGGGTTTAGACGTGTAATCCTCCTTATTACTCCGAAAAGTTACATGCCAGTTCTAATACCGTAATTAAACGTTTATAAATCTGAACACATAAAGTTTCCAGATCCGGTCGACAACAGACCATAGATCCGATCATACATTTAGCATCATAAATCATTTAGCACATAAAAGCATGTTAGGCATTTTCCCTAAATTAGCTAGTGTTTGTGTCTATTCAGGTGTATTACCTAAATTTTATTAGACACACTCCTCACAATCATCGCTTAGCATTCTAAGTTTAAGTCTAGAAATCCTACAAATTCCTAGTTCGCTTAAACTAATGATCTGATACCAACTGTGACATCCCCATTTTCACGGCCAGAATAGACCGATTTTGTTTATGCTTTATAAAAATCAGAGTTCTTCTTTCAATAAAAATGTTGCGGAATTTGTTCCCAGTAAAATATGATAAATACGTTATCAAAGCATTTCTAAATAAATGTATTTTTATTCACTTTTAAAACATTTGGGATGTCATCATCAATATAGAAACATAAGCATAAACAGAACTTACATTCATTTACACTAGTGATCTACATCTCTTTTAAATCTCTCAGTATAATGTAACTTCATATCGACACCTGTGATACAAATAAACTGAGTGGGTCAGGTTGGGAAACCTGGTGAGTACATAGGGTTTTCAACCCACAATAATATAATTATTATGTTTAATCATCAAACAATTAACCCAATTACCCATCCCCATTATCTTATTTACTCTTAAGGATCTACCCTAAGAATCAACTATTTCTTGTTCATTCATTCCTAAGGATCATCCTAAGGAATAGGCACGAAATCCATCGTTATCAGGGTTTACTCAACGCGCACTAAATCCATAGTTGCCAGGGTTTACTCAGCAGACACTAAATCCATAGCTGCCAGGGCTATTTCGTTTATCAACAGTATCGTTTCCGAGAATCCACTCGCAATACATGTCAATGGGTTTTTAGAGTACACCGGTGAACACATCGTTCACAACACCTACAGGTTGCGAGTCTGCTAGTGTTCCACTGGACTGTATAGAATAGTCCGTGGTTGTCATCCATACTCTGCTAGATGATGGGGACATCGCTTGGGTCATCGTTTGGCTCATCGTTTGGCTCATCGCTTGGGCTCATCGTTTTGGCTCATCGCTTTGGCTCATCGCTTAGGTCATCGCTTTGCGCCATATTTTATCACTCATATATCATCGCTCATCATTCATCTCATATTTCATCGCTCATCATTTATCTCACCTCTAATCTACCCATGTTTTACCCAACACATTTTGTAGATATAAAATACATATACAGTTTAAATCATTTAAAACATGTATAAAATCGTTCTTCCAGCATATACAACAAGTATTCAGATAATATGCACACATAGCACGTAATTTATATAAAATACTTCATATATATGTGTAAGATGAAAGTAACTATGCACTCACCTGATAAGGTGATGAATCGGTACTCGGACAACACTTCGTTACTGTTAAAACAATTTCCCTCAGACAAAACCTAGTATCATTACCACTAGAGTTTAGCTAACGTTAACCGTGACTAATTAATAGTCTAGCTACTATTACTATTATATAAGCGTTAAGCAACACTCATATATAAATCATAATAATAGCCCAAATACTCATTATAAGTTCCTAATAACGTTACTATATTAAAACATAAGCTATACTAAAGATAGGGTAGGCATAGCTCACTTACAGCGGGTTTTTCGCAAAACCAGGCTTCGCTGGAGCAGCGTTTCCGAGCCGAAAGACCCTTTTTCTCGGGACTACGGGAGCCTCGGGGCTTCCTTCGGGTGCTAGGGGGTTTACCTAGACTTTAGGGGGCTTAAGGGGAGCTAGAGAGAGGTTCTAGAGAGAGAAATAAGGTTTGAGAGGTGTGGAGAAATGGCAATGCCCGACACCTCTATTTATAGGCTGAATTCCTGATGGACTCGCCGAGTCGGTTCACGGACTCGCCGATTCGATGCCACGTGTCATCACCTGATGTCTTTTCTTGGGGAGAAAGCCTTGGCCCATATTCAGTCACGTCGCCCCTTTTGCAGCAGCACCCTGCCAACTTCTAAACCCCGTAACTTTCGCATACGACCTCCGTTTTTTACGTTCTTTTTTTCCACGTGTAGGTAAAAACAAGATCTACAACTTTCATTTTGACTCCGTCGGCTAATTCTCGACCGATCTTAAATTTAACAGTAGGAGGAGATTAGACTGTTAAATGACCGCGAAGAATTCGTAACTCCTTCATACGGACTCCGTTTTCGTCTGTCTTTTTATCGTTGAGTTCCTATTAATGAGATCTTCAACTCTAATTTAGGTCGCGTAGGCCAAAAACCGCTCAAACTAAAATTCGAGTTTCGGGTCGTGCACTGCTATGCCAAATCTTAGAAAATTCATAACTTTCTCATACGAAGTCAGATTTGGACGTTCGTTTTATGGATGTTATCGGTTTAACATATACTACAACTTTTGTTTAGATCACTAAGGCTAAAAAGTCTTCTATTGTAAATTCACTATTTACGTCTCCCGGTGTCGTGCCGGTTTTGCCGTAAAACTTCGACGGGTCATAACTTCTTCGTTATAACTCGGATTTCGGCGTTCTTTATATGTACGGAACCCTTGAGACATATTCTACAACTTAGTTAAGATTATTTATTCTAAATATTCTTTTGTCGAAAAGTCGTTTTCGACCCCTATTATCTCTATATCTACGGGCGTTACAAGTAATATCATATAAATCTTCAAACCTAGAGATATGAGTTGTTGCCTATGAGTTGGTTGTACATTGATTGCACGAAAACGAATCAGTAACTTTATGTTATGAAACGTGCCTTTGTGTATAATTTAACAAGTAGTAGAACAAGCATATGAGTCGAAGTTTATCTATTCCTTTTAGTCCTTCGAGGATTAGAAGCGATATATGGGTCCCTCGATGATTTTGTTTTGACCTATGTGTCGGGCCCGGCCAGAACCAAATTGATGTGTTCAGTTTAGTTCTACGTCAAACAAATCGGAAATCGGGAAACAAACTGTTGGACAATAAGTACGACGTTGTTCCATGTATTTTTCCGGATGATATCTTGAGAACAGAGGATTATATGAACACTTATCTAAAATGACGCTTCATAGTTCAACAAAGTTTTAAGAGCTACGATTGTTGGTCGGTTCCTGAAGCCATGCTTGCAACTATAGTTATTAGACTTATCTAAGTGGGAGACTGTTAGATAAGGCGTCTAAGTCCATAACTATATTTGAGATGTACTTGACCCGACCTGGCATGGTCCATTTGGGTTGCACTTCACCATAACAATTTGGATAGTCTTTTGAGAATAGTATAGTTATGATTTGTTAATATATTATAAGTTATAATATATTAATATGAAATAATATTATTTAATTAGTATTGATCTAGAATTAATTTGGAATTAATTTAGTGATCAAAAGTAACTAATTAAATATGGACTCTTATGTTTATATATGGAGTGGGCTAATGTTCATTTTGAATGGGCTAGGCTTGGATGGAAGTCCATGGATAGTCCATGGAGCTTTTCACCCATGGATCCTATGGAAAGGAAGAGTCATGGGTATTAGGGTCTACATGGATGTAACCCTAATCCACCACCATATATAAAGGAGTCTTTGGCACATGAAATGGCACTAGTGTGTAAGATAATCAAGGGTGGCCGATTTCTAGTGTGCTCCATACTATTCTCTTAAAGTTTTCCAAGTGTTTTGGTGATTTGTGATTCCATTTGAGGCATCCACATTATTGGTGCTAGGCTCTCAAACTCCAAGCAATCAATCACAAGCAAATGGTATGTCATTCTACTAGTCTTTTATGATTCAAGTTCCCCATGCTAGTTAGGATGTAAACCTTGGAAAATTATTATTTGCATGTATTTTAGAGAAAACATAGATCCAAGGTTTATTCGTTGCATGTACACCATAAGAGTGTTAGAATGCTCAAAACTCATTAATTTCAAGCCATATGTCCTTAGCTTCACAGACCAATCTGCCATCCTACCTGACATCTCTGGTTTTCACATAACATTCTTGATGGGGTAATTAGTTCTCATATGTATAGTATGTGTTTCAAAATAGTGTCTTAATTTTTTGGAAATAGTTGCTAATGCAATTAATAGTTTTTCGAGATGGGAATACCTGGTCTCAGGATCCAGGAGACTTTTACTTACATAGTATATGGGATGTTGATCGCCATTGAAATCCTTGGCTAAAACTGCGCTTACAGTATTAGAGGATACTGAAAGGTATAGGAGGAGTGGTTCCCCGTATAGTGGTTTCACTAGCAAGGGTGCAAAACTTAGATAATTTTTAAGTTCCTGCAAAACATCTTCGTGCTCTTTAGTCCACTCAAACCTTTTTTTTTCTTCTTCAAGATATCGTAGAAAGGTTTGCACCTCTCTGAGGATATTGAGATGAACCTATTTAGTGCTGCAACTCTTCCAGTTAGTCTCTGAATATCTTTTGTCGAGGATGGGGATCTTAAATCGATGATGGATTTTATTTTCATTGGACTTGCTTCTATTCCTCTCTTAGTCACAATGTATCCAAGTAAATTTCCTAATCTCATTCCAAAGTGGCACTTGGAAGGGTTCAACTTCATGTTTTATTCGTCTAGTATGTTGAAGGCGTCTTAAAGATCCTTGAGGTGACCTTCAACTCTCTTTGATTTGACCACCATGTCATCGATGTAAACTTCCATGGTGTCCCCCAGTTTAGCGTTGAACATCCGGTTAACTAGCCTTTGGTATGTTGCACCTACATTTTTAAGAACAAAGGGCATATCAGTATAATAATATATACCTGTTGGGGTTATGAATGTGGTATCCTCCTGGTCAGATGGTTCCATTTGACTTTGTTGGAACCTTGTTGATATATCCATGAACTTTGGCAACTCAAGTCCAACCGTGGCAACTATCATGGAGTCTATGTGTGACACGAGGAAAGGATCCTTAGGGAAAGCCTTGTTAAGATCTGTGTAATATATACATACTCTCCATTTGTCGTTCTTCTTTTGCACTACCACCACGTTGGCTACCCACCTAAAGAACTTCGCTTCCTTGATCATCCCTATTTTTAGATGTTTTTCTACTTCTTCTTGGATGATCTGATTTCTTTCCGGTGCAAACTTCCTTCTTTTTTGGTGTATTGGTCTGAAAGAAGGATCAATGTTAAGTTTATGAGTTATAATATTTTTGTCTATACCTATCATGTCCTCGTGCTTCCAGGAAAATGTTTTGCTTCTATCTTTTAGGAACATTATTAGTTCTTGCTCGATATGCTCTGGTAGTAAGGATCCTTTGAGGACTTTGGCTTCAGGATCCTCGAGGTTCAAGGGAACTTCCTTCACATCTTGCTCTCTTGTTTCTAGCACACTTCATGCCCCCTGCTTTAATTGTTATGCTTTTCGTGGTACCATTGAGGGTTTCATTGTGGTCTTGTAGCACTCATTGGATTCTTGTTGATCACCTTTGATTTTCACTGTCCCTCATGGAGTGGGCATCTTAACTCAATGATGGTATGTTGATGGGAAAACCTTTATATCATGGATCCATGGCCTACCTAGTATAAAATTATAAGAGGACAATGTATCAATTACATAGAAGCATTGTATAGAGTTTACCCCCTCTATGTATATATGTAGCTTTATCTTGTCGACCGTATGCTTTTTTTCGCCACTGAATCCTATTAGTACTGAGGATTGTAACGTCCCAAAAATACAAAAAAAAAATTGTTTTTAAATTCATTCAATTCATAAGAAATTGATATCAAAATATTCGAAAGAGTCATATTATAACATGTTAACATAGTACAAATCCCAAAATCACTAAGTGTGGAAAAACATAGAGTGATGCGGTGCGATCAGGTCGGGCCCTTCCCCTTCGAACTGGAAGTATCTGAAACATAAACTGAAACTGTAAGCACAAAGCTTAGTAAGTTTCCTCAAAATATCACATACTAAACAAACATACTGCCAAGCATATATGGGTGCTGACCTACCCCTTTAGTCTATTTCAACCGGATACTGCCAAGCATATCTGGGTGCTTACCTACCCCTTCGGTCTATTTCAACTAGATACTATCAAGCATATTTGGGTTCTTGCAATCCCCTTCGGTCTATTTTAACCGGATACCGAATCTATTTCACCCCTATTACTACCATATAATATCATAACATAAATCACAGAGTCATCAAGCAAATACAGGCACTACTGATAATTGTCAGAAAGACAATCATCACACTACAACATAAACTTGTGGGTCGGCCTTGGTGCCTTCGACCCACTGATACTACGAAGGAAGACTCACCTCAGACTGTGGGTCGCACTCAACGGATGACTCGCGAACTCCTCTCCCTATCGCACAAGCATAAAACCCTAATTAGAAATTAGGTCACATTCTAACTCGAAGGTCTAAAACCCTAATTCTTGACTTAAGGAAAAAAGGGCTCTTTTATCTTTACCTTATTGGGCCTCCTTTCCTCCAAGGACCAAATCCACAAAAACCCAAGAAGGCATCCAAGCCCATTATAGGGCCTCTAAGGCCCAATATGGCCCAAGAAACCCCAAACATGGCCTTAAGCCCAAAAAATGAACTGCTACAATCAGGTGGGCCCGAGGCCCAATTTACTCAAGTCCCAAGCCTAGCACCCAAACGAGCCTAAAATCTTCTCGGCCCACTAACTACGTACGCGCGACGTACTTGGATTGTACGCCCATCGTATGCTGGTGTTGACTAGGAGTCGAGGCGATGACCCAGTACACGCAATGTAAACTGGAGTACACATGGTGTATTGGTCTGCCAACCCATACTCACTTCCATGTCTTAATCCATTAAGACCTAATGTCCAAAACTTAGATCCAGACCCCAAATAACGTCCTAAGCCATAAAGTTGCAAAATTTATGCTTTTACATGTAAGAACGGGGCTCAAATCATAAATCAAGTCCATAAGCACACTTTGATGGTTCTTAACACTTGCATGGTTGTGGCTTAACCATCAAGATCCGATTTTTTTTTACTCAAGGCACCTCCAAGAGTCCAAAAGGACAGCTTATATGGTATGAAATTGCTCATGCTCCAATAATCTAAACTATGGGACCAAAAGATACCATTTTGTACCCTAAACCTATATCTAAGCTTGTAATGATCAAGGTTTAAACTTTATACCTTCAATGGGTCAGAAATTGTGCCAAACGACTAGATCTACAAGCTCTTCCCACGTACTTGCTTCTTCCCAAGCTTCCTTCTTCTTCAAAGACTCTAAAGAAAACCAAAAACTCTCAAGAAAGCTCACAAATGCACTCAAGGTGGCTTAGGGTTCGAGATTAGCACAACAAGGGCAATGGAGGTTGAAAAGGTAAATGGCTTGGGGGACTTAAGGTTCTTAAATAGGTTGCAAAACCTAAAAACTAGGGTTTGTCTCATACTCATGTACGCCATGTGTACTCCACATACGCCCCACGTACATGGTTAAGTCCCGTGACTAGATTATGGCTATTATGCTAAGCGTGCCCAATGAGTACGCCCCACGTACTAACCAAGGGACCAATTTTGAAATAAATTTTCATTAGGGGCTAAAATAGGAACTTACCAAAACCTAAATGTTACAGGGATCTTTTGACTATTTTGGTTTCGGGGATGTTCATTCTTTTCAAAGCATCCAGGAGTATGATGTTGACTGAGGATCCTCAATAGACAAGATTCCTTCTGACAAAATGGTTGGCAATGTAAATAGTGATCACTAGTCCATCGTGGTGGGGACCCTAGATGTCTGCTCTACCTGTTTCGTTGAAGGTTATCTCCTTCTCGCTCATGATCAACGTATTCTTCTGAGGCATTTCTTCTTTCTTTGTTTTTGACACCTTAGCATGTTTTTTGCTGCAGAATAAGAGGTACCACAAATGTCAGATCCACCAGAGATTACATTTATTACCTTATCAATTTTATTACAAGCTATTTTATTTTCTCATACAATCTCATAGCCAATAGGGTGAGTGTTGTTTTTGCATCCGCTACAAAAAAATATTTCATACAAGTAATAAAAAAACATGTCAATTACTAATTAATATAAAAGATTAGTACCTACAAAATTCCCTTTTGAAAACTCCATTGTTGTATTGTTGCACGAAAAAACTCAATCAACATCAATATTGGCATCTTCTTTGCAAATCTTGACATTGAATTTATCGACTCTGCACTATTTGATGTCATAAGAAAATACCGATTCCCAGGAAAATGTGTCATTTCCCTTTTTATTTTTTTCATACCATCATTAAATCTTTAACAATATATGCTTTATAGGTCTCCCAAAACATTGCGGTCATTGTATCGTTGCTTCCGAATTTAGTTGCAATGTTGAAATACTACCACATATTCCATGAAAGGCGTGAGGGTATATATTTCCAATTGATGTTGCTATGGATGGAGCCCTATCAGATATGAATGTAAGGTCCTACACATTGCCTATACATTCGTGCAATTTTTGAAGGAACTATCAACCATGACCATGTCTCCGTACATTCACTTTTGCATATGGCATAAGCAACCTGCATTATTTAGTTTTGTCTGTTCATCGTCACTACAAGAAACATCGTACCATTGAATTCACCGTTTAGGTGGCCAACATCAATAGGGCCAACATCAACTATTAGGGTCGTCCTACAACATCTGACGAAAGTTTGTATCTGCAAAAATCTATAATTGCATTAAAAAATAATAATTAGGATTCATGTGTAATTTTTTTATAAAAAAGTATTACTACTTACCCAGCAACCAAACGCAATATACACGAACTCAAACCAATCATCCTCATCTTTTTTAATTTGAGTAATCGTTCCTGGATTATGTTTGACCATGTTGTGCACATACGTTGGCAGTTTAGTAAATGAATCTTCTTTGGTACCTCTTAACAACAACGATGCATATTGTTGTGCACTTCAAGCCTGTTGGTATGTGATATTAATTGGAAATTTCAAATTGATGTCCCCAACAATTTCATTACCCCGGTAAACTCTCTTATAATCTTTGTCCATAACCTTAGCGATAAAATGGACGAGAACATTTTTCTTTGATTATCGATGATTAGACACAAGTTTGTTGCAGAACATATGTGTTGGTCAACAAATTTTGTGACTTGGAAAATACTAGTAGATTTGATTGCCCTTGCCCTATTCAACCAAGAACAATTTTCAACCAAACAAACCACCTCGAACCTTTCTTTAGTGGATTTGTAGTCCTATATTGCCTACCCTCTACCATGCATTTTTTTCCAATTGCAAGGTTAAGCTTATCTTTGTTATCAAACATGTGAAGAATCTTGATCTCTTGACTTATGTCCACCCTTTGAGATGGAATGTTGACATCAACATTTATGGGACACGAAGGGATACCATGAAACATGGTATCTGAATACATAAGTTTAGGTTCATTATTAGATTCTTCTCCATTTGAATTACTCTCTCTATGTCAGATATATCTAACTTGTCACAATCCGCAAACTCCCTGTATCATTGTACTTCACCATCATTTAAAATATGAACTTCTTGTTTTCCAGATTCATTACCGACCTGATTAACCATGGCTTGTGGTTTGTGGTCAAAATAATCACGTTCACCCACATCATTAAGAAATATACCAAAATCATCATCACCGACATACTTATAATTTTGCGGTTCCACATATATAATCAGTTATGGCACTCTGTTTACATTTTCAGCAACATTATGATATTGAGGTATACTTGGAGTTATAAAATTACCTATTGGATTGTTGCTCCCTTTTCCGCTAGATATGTTAGCTACAAATGTTTTTCCTCTATCAACGATTCTGTTACCCCCAGCACCTTCTTCAACCACCATATACACAGACATAGGTTTACATCCAACGATATTTATTACCTTGATCAACTTTCTAATATCACGATCATCAACAACAGCACAATAATACAGTTGCTTAGGATGTTGATAAGACAGACTAACTTTTGATTCATCGTGAATACCCATCTTACTTTTCATCAAATGAACAAATTTTGTGAATGTGGTGGTGTCGTAAAATTCAACACTGTAACAAAACATTATCGGAATGTATCCCAGTGGCCATACATATGATAGTTGAGAATTAACAAACTCTCATCTTCCATCAGTCATAAGCAATACGGAATACTCATTTGAACTCATACTATGATGTTTGAGAGAAAACAAGATCAAAAACACTAACCTTTATTCTAAAAAACTTTTTCATTGTAATATATACTAGATACGAAATAGTAGTCAAAAGTCATGAATTAGTAGTCAACTCCTACAAAATAGTAGTCAAAAATACCAAAAAGTAGTCAAATACCAAAAAAAACGTAGCTTTTAGGCTTGAAACCGTAACCATAGAGCATATATAGTTTATGGTTTGGGATATCGTAGACCATAAAATGGTCTATGGTTTTGTTTTGCTAAAAAAAACAAAATTAAATAAATAAATTTTAACATCAGTGCCCAAACCATAAGTCATTTAGGGGAAAGAGTATGCAATTTTATTTGTCTACGGTTTTGATGGTTATTATTGGCTAAGTTAACCAAAATACAACTAAATGTATTAAAATATTGCACAAAATATATGATTAAAAGTAGCAATATCACCGACCAACCATAAAGATTAATTATGTAATTTTGACATTTTTTCGAAAGAAAACTTTGATTAGAAAAGAATTAGAACATTGTTTGCAGTTAAAACACGAGTTTTTTACAAAAACATAATAGTTGGAAAAAGTATTTACTTAATAGGGGTAGTTTAAAACTTATTTACCAAGTAATTGTAGTTGAAAAACAAATAATAATAAACCCTAGTTTTTTATTCATTAACTTCACGCGTTATCTCACATGTCTGTCCTCCGTGCGCCGCCACTACGAGAACCACCAGCGACAACGAGTCTCACTGCCCTCATCGTAATTGCCTACAACCCATTTTCCATTACCGGAATTTCTTATAATTGCATTGTTCATGAAGTCGTAGGTAAGTAATTTTTCTTGGCTTTTAGTTTAAGTTGTCATGTGTCAATGGTTTTGGTTGGAGATTGTGTATTGTTTTTTTAATCAACAATTGTTAGTATAGAAATTAATTTCATTATGATTCACTGTTACCGACACAACTTCTTTTGTCACTTTCAATTCCATTATATGTTTGTATATTAATTTAATCTTATGCTAACATACAGTGATTTTTTTATATGTTTATAGGTTTTATAACCAATACAAAACATCATGGAGTGTTTTCTTTTGTATATGTTTATAGGTTTTATAACTAACCGAATATGTTTTATATTAATGTTTTATTTTATATGAAATTTAGTTTTGTATTAATTTGTTATATTATATGAATTTTGTTTTATGTTTTGTTGTTTATAGATTATCATCAATATGCCATCAAAATTTGTTACATTGTTGTGTTATCGTGATGGTAAAATTTGTGATGGGGAAGAAGGTATAACATACAACAAGCCTCCAACTAAAGCTATTAAGGTTCAATATGGAACACAATTCAATGACATAATCAACCAAATTCATATCGCAACATCGATTGATAGGCAACAATGCCATATTAAAGTAATTTGCAGATACCCATCCATTGTTGGAAAGGTTGTAACGCCCTGATTCTCAGGTATTGATTTAAATAAGAATTTATGTGATTCCAAGATCTACACGACGAGTTGGTTGCCCTACTCGTCGAGTAGCAGTGGGTTGGTCCACGTAGTTTAGTGACCTACTCGCCGAGTCCAAAAAGGGACTCGACGAGTAGGAGCTGGCAGATGAAACCCTAAATCCCAGGGTTTTGCACCCTATTTAAAGAATCATAAGCCTCCTTCAGCCTCTTTACAGTCCCTTGAAAGTCCAGAAAACCCTAATCCGTGTGGTGCTTCATTCTTATGTGTTTTAAGCTTTGGAAAGTGTATCTTTGAAAGAAGAACTTGGAGGGAAAGAGGCTAGAAGCAAGGAAAGTGTGGGGGATCAGAAATCTACCTCAGTTAGCATCATTTGAAGGTATCAAGTCGTCACCTTTACCTCATTTCTTTCTAGATCTCATTTGGGTGAGGTTTAGGGTTGTTTTGGCTTGGTTATGATGATATTGTGGTGTATGAGCTAGATCTAAAGTTGCAACTTCAGATCTGGACCCTTCTTGGGTTCTAGGTTCATAAAGTTTCGAGCTTGGTCATGTTTGAAGCCTTCCTTGAGTGTAAAACTCCATTGTAAGCTTGGATTTGTCATTAAGAGCCTTTAGAGCCATGCATGCACGTAAAGTTTGCAACTTTACGTGATAAACATGCCTTGGGAAGCTGGATCTACAATTTGGAGCCTTAGCATGGCTTAAGATCGTCTGTATGAATAAAGGACTGAAGAGACTCAGCGAGTTGTATGAACGACTCGGCGAGTCCAATGAAGATTATCGTAGACTCGGCGAGTTGTATGAACGACTCGGCGAGTCCGATGAAGGTTGTCGTGGGCTTGGCGAGTCAGTCGAGTGACTCGGCGAGTCGGCGAGGGTTTTCCCAACCTTTGGACATGCATGAACTCGGCGAGATATAGGGAAACTCGACGAGTCAACCAAGGATTTTACGACTTCTCGAGTTCAGGAAGGACTCGACGAGTCGGTGAACTGCACTCGACGAGTCGAGTCAACATGGACTGTTGACTTTGACTGTGGACTTTGACTTTGACCAAGGGTTGACCAGTTGACCTTTGGGGGCATTTTGGTAATTTGGAAATTTATGGAAAAAGGGTTTTATGGTAACTATAGGTGGTGGAGTTCGTGTTGGTGATTCGAGAGTTTGAGCCTATCATTTTCAGTGCGACATTGTGAGGTGAGTTATCCTCACTATACTAAGGGGTCTAAGGCACCAAGGCCGGCCCATTGGATATGTTATCCTAGCAGTGGTTATGTTGATTATAAGTTAGTGTTGCATATTAGTGGTTATGCCAGTTAGGTAGATCTATAGGACTACCGGTGATGTTATATGATTATTGCATGCTTTATGAGTTAGTGTTGCATGCTAGTGGTTATGCCAATTAGGTAGATCTATAGGACTACCGATGATGTTATGTGGTTATTGCATGCTCAGTAGTTATGTTACATGATTTATATGCTATGTGGGATGGGTTGAGGTTGTACTGCTCCGTACGGTAACGAACAAACCCTAGGAGCATTCCTGATACGGGCTAAGGGAGACTCGTACTGTGGGCTCGATGGCAATGCAGATGTGAGCTGTGGGCCCGGAAGGCAATCCAGACTCACACTGTGGGACCAGGGGTAATCCAGTCAGTAAAGTTGTGGACCCATTACATGTTGTTCAGTTTATTGTGTTATGATATTGCTGACATGGTTATGTGGACTGTATGTGTATCGGTATTTTGGGGGTAACTCACTAAGCTTTCGGGCTTACAGTTTCAGTTTATTGTTTCAGGTACATCAGGGGATCGTGGCAAGGCGAAGGCGTGATCGTACAGCTCCTCATGTTTTGTTATGTTTCTGGGAAAACTCTGATATTATACATTTTGGAAACCAGATTGTAATGTTTTGATGATTTTGAAATGTTTTTAAAAGTTTAAATTGGCTTGAATTTTTCGGGTGTTACAAGTTGGTATCAGAGCCTTGTTTGAGTGAATTGGAGGAACATGCGTGTGAATCCAGTCTCAAATCAAGGAAAGGTTTTCAAAATGATTTCTAAAATGGTTTTCAAAATAAGTAAATGAGGATACAGGATGTACGATCAGCCGGATCCAGTAAGTAGACCCCAAAATACCATACAGTTATTTGATTATGTGATATGTTAGAACAGCATGCTAGAGATAGGCTAGGGATCTTCAGGGATTGCATGATAGAATTGCATGATTATATGATGTCTGGTAGCCTAGGGTTTTCCTTATATGAGATTGACATCATTATTGTAGTTGCTTAGTGTATGCATCACGGTTATACATAATTAAGATCTTATAGCCTGAGAATGTTTGGCTCGACCTTATGTTCTATTCTTATTGATTAGGGCTTAGGGTAGGATTGGATATTCGAAAGTCTATAGGGTCCAGCGTTATGTGTGGCTAGCATACACTAGTGTTGCAGGGTTGGTGGAAGTTTCATGGATGGGTGGGTTGTGTGAGGTTGGGAGGCAAGTTATGAGATATTTAGCATTCCTCTAGGAGTGAGGATTGAGCGCTCGCCATGTCGTGTATTCAGTTAGGGCGTTGTGGTGATACTTGAGACAAATATGGGTAGGTGTGGAAGGTAGTATGGGCCCGTACTACTAAAAGCACAGGACCCATACGTGTACCAAGGAAGTCACAACCCCTAGGGTTAGTCGGGAGTTGACTCCCAGTTATTTATGTGGATTATCTGATATCTTGTGGTATGTTTCAGAATGGTGATGACGAGATGCTTTGTGGTTGGATCCGGTTTGGGATCAGGATCGAGAGACAGAGGCCAGGAGGAGCCAACAGCACCTGAGTCGGTGGTGCAGATGGGTACAAAGGAGTTGGATGCCAGGATTCGAGAGATCCTGCATGATGAGGTCGCTGCTGCGTTCCGGGCACAGCTGCCGGAGATGTTCGGTTCGATTAAGACCGCCATGGTTGAGTACTTTGATGAGCGCTACGCAGCCCTTGCAGAAACAGCTGCCGCAGCAGCTGCATCAGTTGTATTCGCGACAGGGGGAGGAGCTAGTAGGGACTTCCAGTACAGGGACTTCGATAACACGAAGCCCCCTACTTTTGATGGGACGCAGGATCCCATCAAGGCTATGAGGCGGATATCAGATGTGGAGGGGTGTTTCTTTACCTGCTCGTGTCCTACTGACCAGAAGGTCAGGTGTGATCTGAACCTGCTAAGGTCCGGGGCCAAGGACTGGTGGAGACTTGCGACGGGGTCGTACACTGATGATCAGAGAGCTGCTGTTACTTGGGAGCAGTTCAGGGATATGTTCCACGCCCGATACATTCCACGGGTCGAGCGGGAACGGTTGTCACAGGAGTTTCTGAGTTTGAGACAGGATAGGGAGTCGGTGACGGAGATCACCCGTATGTTCACTGAGCGGGCGATGTTTCACCCGGAGTTTGCTTCCGAGCAGGCCCAGATGACCCGTTATCTGAGCAAGCTCAAAACGGATATCCATCAGTTTGTGTCTACCCAGCGATGTGATACTCTTTTGGAGTTACAGGAGGCCGCTAGACGGCGAGAGTTGGAGATTGAGATGCAGTTAAGAGAGCAGCGGCAGGGCCCGGCACAGTCTCAGCCGGCGCCGAAGCGGTCTTAGACCGCTGATACTAGGACCGGGGGTCAGCAGAGCCGCACTTGTGGGAAGTGTGGCAAGGGTCATTCTGGTGTGTGTCGAGCTGGTAGTGGGTGCCACAGGTGTGGCAAGGAGGGGCATTACGCGAAGGACTGTCGATAGGCAGTCCCAATTCAGGGTATGAGGTTATGTTATCACTGCGATCAGGTTGACCACATAAAGGCCAACTGTCTGTTACTTGCCGCTAAGCCGGCGCAGGCTCCCGCGCCTGCTACATTGAGGATTTCTGATGGGAGGCCAGTAAAGGCAGAGCCTCCGAAGGCTCAGGGGCGTGCCTTCTAGCTTACGGCCGAGGAGGCCAAGGCAGCGTCGGATGTGGTTGTCGGTATGTTTCTATCCCTTATCTCATTTACTATATATGTTGTATACTTATCTGTTGTACCGGTGATTAGGTATGTTTCTAGTGAACTCCTTACCTGCATTGGTTTTATTTGACTCGGGGGCGAGTCGGTCTTTTGTATCTCAGACATTTAGTAGGGAGTTCAGAGTGCCAGTAGGCGAGCTAGAGTGTCCGTTGCGAGTCTCTATCGCCAACGAACACGGGGTTTCTGCTTTTTCGGTCTACCGAGGATGTGAGATGGAGATCTTCGGGATACCTTTTCCGATAGACTTGATTCCGATTCCCATGAGGGATGTATGTGTGATTGTGGGGATGGACTGGCTCAGTCGATTCAGTGTCATGATTGATTGTGAGGGTCAGCGGGTAGTGGTTCGAACCCCAAGTGGGGGAGAACTGATCGTATATGGGTAGGGCACCAGAGTGGGATCAGGGTTCTGTTCAGCCGCCAGATCTCGATAGTACATTCAGCACGGTTGTGCGGGTTACCTAGCGTATGTAGTGGATATGCAGGTTAGAGATCATATTTCGGTTTCAGAGGTTCCAGTGGTTAGGGAGTTTGCCGACGTGTTTCCGGAGGAGTTGCCAGGGATACCTCCGGAGAGGCAGGTCGAGTTCCGGATCGACCTGGTGCCGGGTGCGGCTCCTATTGCTAAGGCGCCATACCGTTTGGCACCACCCGAGATGCAGGAGTTGTCTTCACAGCTGCAGGAACTGTTGGACAAACAGTTCATTCGACCTAGCAGTTCTCCATGGGGAGCACCGATCCTCTTCGTCGGGAAGAAGGATGGATCGCACCGGATGTGCATTGACTATAGGGAGTTGAACAAGTTGACGGTGAAGAACCGTTATCCACTCCCGAGGATAGACGATCTCTTTAATCAGTTACAGGGTGCATCTTGGTTCTCCAAGATTGACTTGAGATCGGGATATCACCAGGTACGGGTTAGAGAGGAGGACGTGGAGAAGACCATGTTTTGGACTCGTTATGGTCACTACGAGTTCGTGGTGATGCCGTTCGGGCTCACCAACGTGCCAGCAGTATTCATGGACCTGATGAATCGGGTCTGCAGACCGATGCTTGATCGCTAGGTTAACGTGTTCATAGATGATATCTTGGTGTATTCCAAGACCCGAGAGCAGCACGAGGAGCATCTCAGGGAGCTATTGGGAGTTCTGAGACGAGAGCGGCTATATGCCAAGTTCTCGAAGTGTGAGTTTTGGTTACGGGAGGTCCAGTTCCTTGGACACCTCGTTAACCAGGAGGGGATTTTGGTCGATCCGGCCAAAATCGAGGCGGTCATGCACTGGGAGGTTCCGAAATCTCCCTCGGACATCAGGAGCTTTTTGGGATTAGCGGGATACTACCGGAGATTCATTCAGGATTTCTCCAAGATTGCAGTACCCCTCACTCATCTGACAAGGAAGGGGGTGGATTTTCGGTGGGGCCCTGAGCAGCAGAGGGCGTTTGAGACCCTTCGACAACGGTTGTGTGAGGCTCCAGTTTTGACACTCCCGGAAGGAGTTGAGGACTTCGTGGTGTTCTGTGATGCATCCATCACAGGTCTAGCGGCAGTCCTCATGCAAAGGGGACGAGTGATAGCTTATGCGTCTCGGCAGTTGAAGCCGCACGAGACGTGATACCCTACGCATGATTTGGAGCTGGGAGAGGTGGTGTTCGCTCTCAAGATATGGAGGCATTACCTTTATGGGGTCCGTTGTACCATATACACGGATCACAAGAGCTTGAGGCATATCATGGATCAGCCGAACCTGAACATGAGACAGCGCAGGTGGATGGATGTAGTCAAGGACTACGACTGCGAGATCCTTTACCACCCTGGTAAAGCGAATGTGGTTGCGGATGCTTTGAGCCGCAAGTCAGCTGGGTCTTCCACCCCAGCGGTATGTATGAGGATAGCAGTGGATTCTCCGCTTGTGAGTTTGATCAGAGATGCCCAGGTTGAGGGCATGCGACCGGAGAATTGGAAGCTGGAGAGGATCAAGGGTGAGAATACCCGGTTCATGCAGGATAGTCGGGGATTATTGACCCGATGCGGTTGGGTCTGGGTTCCGATGTCTGGTGGGGTCAGGCAGACGGTCATGGAGGAGGCTCATAAGTCTCATTTTTCTATTCACCCGGGGGCCACCAAGATGTATAGAGACCTGAGTTTGAGCTACTGGTGGCCATGTATGAAGCGAGAAATCGCTTGGTATGTCGAGAGGTGCTTGACCTGCAGGATGGTCAAGGCTGAACATCAGAGGCCGCATGGTAAGTTGCAGCCTCTAGAGATTCCCATGTGGAAATGGGAACAGATCACGATGGATTTCATTACCAAGTTGCCAAGGACGGCAAAGGGATTTGATGCTATATGGGTCATCGTTGATCGATTGACCAAGAGTGCCCATTTCTTGGCGATTCGGGAGAGTTCGTCGGCCGAGAAGTTGGCCGACACGTACGTTCGTGAGATCGTGTCTCGCCATGGGGTTCCCGTTTCCATTGTATCCGATCGGGATGTCAGGTTTACCTCCCGTTTCTAGCAGAAGTTCCACGAGGAGTTGGGCACGCGGTTGCACTTCAGCACAGCATTTCATCCGCAGACTGACGGTCAGAGCGAGCGGACCATTCAGACCCTCGAGGATATGTTGAGGGCGTGTGTCATTGATTTCGGTGGGAGCTGGGATTCCCACCTACCGCTTGCAGAGTTCGCCTACAACAACAGCTATCATTCCAGCATTGGCGCCCCGCCTTTCGAGCTGTTGTATGGACGGAGATGTTGCACGCCAGTTTGTTGGGGTGAAGTCGGACACAGGGTGATGGGGCGGACGGAGCTAGTATTGCAGACTACCGAGAAGATTCAGCAGATTAGGCAGCGATTGCAGACCGCTCAGATTCGGCAGAAGAGTTACGCCGACAGACGTCGATTTGAGTTAGAATTTCAGGTGGGTGATATGGTTCTCCTGAAGGTCTCGCCCTGGAAGGGTGTGATCCGCTTCAGGAAGAGGGGGAAATTGGGTCCCCATTACATTGGACCGTTCAGGATCATTGTCAGGGTTGGCAAGGTGGCTTACATGCTAGAGCTACCGGAGGAGCTTAGTCGGATCCACAGCACTTTCCACGTTTCGCAGTTGCGAAAGTGCATTATGGATCAGGAGGCAGTGGTATCACTAGATGATATTCAGGTTGATGAACGCCTGAATTATGTGGAGAGGCCTGTGGCCATACTGGAAAGGAAGATGAAAGTTTTGAGGAACAAGGAGATACCCTTGGTGAAGGTACAATGGGAGCATCGTAGGGAGTCTGAGTGGACGTGGGAGCCAGAGGCAGAGATCCGGGAGCACTATCCGGAACTGTTCGCCGCGGCAGACTTTGAGGACGAAGTCTAGTTGTGGGATAATTGTAACGCCCCGATTCTCAGGTATTGATTTAAATAAGAATTTCTGTGATTCCAAGATCTACTCGACGAGTTGGTTGCCCTACTCGTCGAGTAGCAGTGGGTTGGTCCACGTAGTTTAGTGACCTACTCGACGAGTAGGAGCTGGCAGATGAAACCCTAAATCCCGGGGTTTTGCACCCTATTTAAAGAATCATAAGCCTCCTCCAGCCTCTTTACAGTCCCTTGAGAGTCCAGAAAACCCTAATCCGTGTGGTGCTTCATTCTTGTGTGTTTTAAGCTTTGGAAAGTGTATCTTTGAAAGAAGAACTTGGAGGGCAAGAGGCTAGAAGCAAGGAAAGTGTAGGGGATCATAAATCTACCTCAGTTAGCATCATTTGAAGGTATCAAGTCGTCACCTTTACCTCATTTCTTTCTAGATCTCATTTGGGTGAGGTTTAGGGTTGTTTTGGCTTGGTTATGATGATATTGTGGTGTATGAGCTAGATCTGAAGTTGCAACTTCAGATTTGGACCCTTCTTGGGTTCTAGGTTCATAAAGTTTCGAGCTTGGTCATGTTTGAAGCCTTCCTTGAGTGTAAAACTCCATTGTAAGCTTGGATTTGTCATTAAGAGCCTTTAGAGCCATGCATGCACGTAAAGTTTGCAACTTTACGTGATAAACATGCCTTGGGAAGCTGGATCTACAATTTGGAGCCTTAGCATGGCTTAAGATCGTCTGTATGAATAAAGGACTGAAGAGACTCGGCGAGTTGTATGAACGACTCGGCGAGTTGTATGAACGACTCGACGAGTCCGATGAAGGTTGTCGTGGGCTCGGCGAGTCAGTCGAGTGACTCGGCGAGTCGGCGAGGGTTTTCCCAACCTTTGGACATGCATGAACTCGGCGAGATATAGGGAAACTCGACGAGTCAACCAAGGATTTTACGACTTCTCGAGTTCAGGAAGGACTCGACGAGTCGGTGAACTGCACTCGACGAGTCGAGTCAACATAGACTGTTGACTTTGACTGTGGACTTTGACTTTGACCAAGGGTTGACCAGTTGACCTTTGGGGGCATTTTGGTAATTTGGAAATTTATGGAAAAAGGGTTTTATGGTAACTATAGGTGGTGGAGTTCGTGTTGGTGATTCGAGAGTTTGAGCCTATCATTTTCAGTGCGACATTGTGAGGTGAGTTATCCTCACTATACTAAGGGGTCTAAGGCACCAAGGCCGGCCCATTGGATATGTTATCCTAGCAGTGGTTATGTTGATTATAAGTTAGTGTTGCATATTAGTGGTTATGCCAGTTAGGTAGATCTGTAGGACTACCGGTGATGTTATATGATTATTGCATGCTTTATGAGTTAGTGTTGCATGCTAGTGGTTATGCCAATTAGGTAGATCTATAGGACTACCGATGATGTTATGTGGTTATTGCATGCTCAGTAGTTATGTTACATGATTTATATGCTATGTGGGATGGGTTGAGGTTGTACTGCTCCGTACGGTAACGAACAAACCCTAGGAGCATTCCAGATACGGGCTAAGGGAGACTCGTACTGTGAGCTCGATGGCAATGCAGATGTGAGATGTGGGCCCGGAAGGCAATCCAGACTCACACTGTGGGACCAGGGGTAATCCAGTCAGTAAAGCTGTGGACCCATTACATGCTGTTCAGTTTGTTATGTTATGATGTTGCTGACATGTTTATGTGGACTGTATGTGTATCGGTATTTTGGGGGTAACTTACTAAGCTTTCGGGCTTACAGTTTCAGTTTATTGTTTCAGGTACATCAGGGGATCGTGGTAAGGCAAAGGTGTGATCGTACAGCTCCTCATGTTTTGTTATGTTTCTGGGAAAACTCTGATATTATACATTTTGGAAACCAGATTGTAATGTTTTGATGATTTTGAAATGTTTTTAAAAGTTTAAATTGGCTTGAAATTTTCGGGTGTTACAAAGGTAATGAAATATATTCCTCTCCCAATCAAGGACGATAAATGACGTTGAGATCATGTTTGACGTGCTTAGTCTCCATTAAGAACTAAGCAACATAGATCTATACTTAGAGGTTGAAGTTAGTGGCAATAAAAACCACACGAATATAACACCTAGGTATGACGACTTATTTGATACATCATTTTTTAAATTCTTTTTTACTTGTATTATTTTTTTTTTGTTTATTTTGTTTGTAACATTACTTGCAGAACTCAAGAACCAGTTTTGATAGAACAGGAAACAAACATCACTTTATTACCCACTATGAATCACTCTGTCAGCGTGACAGACATGATTCTGAACGAGGACTTCAACATAATTTCCCAATTTGCGGTTATGAACTATGGAATGAATAGTGGGTTTGACACGGACAATGAAGAAGACGAAAGTGGAGATGAATGTGAAATTGAGAAAGGAAGAAATGCAACCGTGGAAAGAGATGACATTGAGGTACCTTCTAGTTTTAATAGTTTAGAAGGAATAAATATGGCAAATGTTAACAATTGGATGGTATCACACTCTGAAAGTAAAAATGATTTAACTCAAAAGTTAGGAGAAAATTCTTTTAAAAATAAGGATGAACTTATCAGAGCTATCAAACTTTATACGATTAAAAAGCATCGACAATATGAAGTGGTTGAAAAATGTCCAACAATTTCGAATGTAAGATGTAAGTTATGCACACAAACCGGTTGTAAGTGGAAACTGCGTGCATCTAAACGTCAACGCATTGGTTATTTTGAAATAACACGATACATTGATCCACATACTTGTTTCCAATATAGAATTACTCAAGACCATCCAAATCTAGATGCAAACTTGATCGCTCAAGAAACTGAACACCTTATAAAGGAACAACCATCTATTAGTATTCCTAATTTAAGAGCTGAAATAGTTGATAAATTAGGATATACTCCTTCATACAGGAAGGTCTGGGTGGGAAAGCAGAAGGCAATTGAACACATATTTGGAAAGTGGGAGGAATCTTATATTGTTTTACCAAAGTTTCTTGCTGCACTTCAGTATTTCAATCCAGGGACTATAGTTGAATGGTGCACTGCTAGATTGACCAATATGGATCAAGTGGAGAGTAGTAATGTTGATAAGGTAGAGTTCAAACGTGTTTTTTGGGCTTTTGCACCATCTATCCATGGATATGAGCACTGTCGACCTGTCATTGTCATTAGCATTGATGCGACACATTTATATGGTAAATACAAGGGCAAGATGATGATTGGAATGGGGGTTGATGGTAACAATCAGATTTTTCCTCTTGCATTTGCTATTGTCGACAATGAATCATATAATAGTTGGTATTGGATTGTATAGACAAAGCGGTCATAATAAAAAAAATGTCCTTCTAAACCTAGAAAACGACCTGCTAATGTGTAATTGTGGTTGACGGAGTAGGATTTATTAGAGTTTTTTTTAGTGATGATTGATTATATAAGATTTATGCAAGGTATATTTGTATTTATGACCTTTGATGACTGTTTTCAGTTTTGTTACTTTTGTGATTATGCTTTTATTCATAAAAGTTAGAAAAAAAAAATGAAACTAGATGTCGTTTTGTCAAGAATATAACAGCCGTTAATATAGAATGTTTAAGAAAAAATAACATTTGCAATATTTATTACTTTATATTTTAGCTTAAAATTCTTTTAGACAACTTTAAGTGATTTTATTAATCACTCGAGCAAATATGCTCTTAATTAAGAACTATTTTAACAAAGAAAAAAAAGAAAAAAACTTTGATATAATAAAGACATGATCATTTATTTTAATTTTAATTTTATATTATAAATTCATACTATAGAAGTTATGGTGGATAGATATTATCTATAGCTCATTTTTTATTGTAAAAATAATTTAAATCCTAAGTAAAAATTCAGGTGAGATCTATTTATGTATATTCCATTTAATTTAAATTGGTAAGTACTAAGTAATGGCAAATACCAAAATACCATGTTTTGGTAATTATGTTTGGAACTACCACACATTTGTAAATATTTTTAAAAGACAAAACTTCAGAAATGGTTCCTGTGGTTTCCGAAAATCTGAAGTTTAGTCCCTAATTTAAAAAAACCTCACGGATCGTCCATGTGGTTTCAAAACTTTTAACATTTGGTCCTTCCGGCTCACTCTGTTACCATTTATCCGTTAAGTAAGGGGCATTTTTGTTATTTCACTACCCATGGACCATTTATGAGGTTTTCTATTACTTTTTTTAAATAAATAAGTAAATAAATAAAATTTAATATGCAAGGGGTCCCACCCCATCTCTCTCTCTCTCTCTCTCTCTCTCTCTCTCTCTCTCTCTCTCTCTCTCTCTCTCTCTCTCTCTCTCTCTCTCTCTCTCTCTCTCTCTCTCTCCAATACATGATCAAGTGCCAGATCATGTTAAGCCCGATAATTACATCCCCCATTATTCGCTAATAATCAACAGCCCTTGAAGAATGAAAATAAACACAGAAGAAATCAAACTTCCTTTCTTTATTCACTTGTAACCGGATGTTGTATGATGATGTTCTTGTTGCTTTTTGGTGCTAGTTTCGATTGATCTGCAGAAATGATGAGAAGTGTATACTCCACAGTGAATAATTCCAATCTCGCCTCCAATTTCCTACTATAACATGTTGAATTTCTTCACTCGATTCATAACCCATTTTAATGGCATAAAACCCGACTACTTTTGAATCTTTCTTCTTGGAATCGATCAGATTCATAACCCATTCTTCATTGTGTTTCTGCAACTAAAAACACCCCCCCCCCTATAGGACACCTTCTTTATCAGATCTACTTCATCAACTTCATTATCAGATCTACTTTTGATTACCAAATTTCCACCTGTCGTCGATCTCCTTCTTTTTCATCTTCTCCAACTCCTGTAATTTCTTTACATTCAAGAAGAAATCAATCATGACAGTTTCATAAGAAGGCAATTTCTCGTAACCAGGGAAGTAATTCATATTAATCACCAGATACCCATCTTCTTCACCATCTCTAATCATATCGAAATTAAACAGGTACAATCTAAGAGCCTTTCTCAGGCCCTTCACTACCTCAACGAGGAATTCAGACGTCTGCATCTTTAGCTCCTCACCGGAGTTATTATCACTCCTTCTGTCGTCACCAACGATTACAACACCTGATATCCGAGAGAAACTTATAGTGCCTGGGAGAAGACGATTTTGAATCGGTTTTCAAGGGTTGGATCGATGAGACTACTAATCCTGGAACCGGTCTTGTTGTTGCTGTCAAAAAGCTTAATCAAGAAAGGGGAGAAGAGAGTAGAAGCGAAAGGGGAAGCCGACAGTCAAAAAACAGAGATGGGTTTGCTTTGTAGGTGGAGAGAGAGAGAGAGAGAGAGAGAGAGAGAGAGAGAGAGATGGGGTGGGACCCATTGCATATTAAATTTTATTTCTTTATTTATTTATTTTTAAAAAGTACTAGAAAACCTCATAAATGGTCCCTGGTAGTGAAATGACAAAAATGCCCCTTACTTAACGGCTAAATGGTAACGGAGTGAGCTGGAAGGACCAAATGTTAAAAGTTTTGAAACCACAGGGACGATCCGTGAGGTTTTTGTAAATTAGGGACTAAACTTCAGATTTTCAAAAACCACAGGGACCATTTTTGAAGTTTTGTCTTTTTAAAAAGTACTATGCCTTAGGGGGGAAAGAATCGTAGCGGGCTGGAGGAGGAGAGGGATAAGCGGGAGGAGATCAATATAGAAAGAGAAGGGTGTTTCGGTTTAAGGAACCCGCTGGAGGTTGAAACCAAAGAAGAAATTTGGGGAAGACGGGTTGGGAGGCATCCGGCTTGGGCGAGTTCGACTCCCTTCACCTTGGGTCCAGCGGCTTGAGCGGGAGGAGAGAAACGATTTCGTCCTCCCTTAGGCAGACGAAATCGTTGTTGGGTTCGCCGGCGGTTTAGGAATTTAGTGGCGGTACCGCCGGCTCATGTTTCCTTCACATGCGGGTTCTAGTGGGATGAAATATTTATTGTATTTAGCGGGTTCGCCAACCCACTGTTAGGGAGGACGAAATCGTTTCTCTCCTCCCGCTCAAGCCGTTGGACCCAAGGTGAAGGGACTCGAACTTGCCCAAGCCGGATGCCTCCCAACCCGTCTTCCCCAAATTTCTTCTTTGGTTTCAACCTCCAGCGGGTTCCTCAAACCGAAACACCCTTCTCTTTCTATATTGCTCTCCTCCCACTTATCCCTCTCCTCCTCCAGCCCGCTACGACTCCTCCCCCCCCCCTATACATGCATATTGAGATGAATAGCCAATAACATAATTTGCTTCCTGTCATTATTCTTTTTCATTCGATGCAAGATGTAATTTTCTATGTTTGTTTTTTTTTTATTAAAAAAACAAATTATGTACAACATTTATTGTTTTTTTTCTTTTAATAGAACAAATTATTTTAGCAATTTTTTTTTAGTTTTAAATTAACAAAACTCTATTTTTAAAGAAAACAAATAAATATTATGTTTTATTTTATTTTATATTTTTTAATTAAATTAAATAAAAAAGAATGACGGGGTAAGTGGGTTGAAAAAAATAGGGTTTTCATGTGTGGTGGGAGAAAGAAAAGCTGAGGCTGGCGCTGGGAATGGTGGGTTGGGAGGGAAGGAGTACAAAACTCGTTAAAACACTACGTGCTTCTTCAGATGTTCGGCAATCATCAGTGATTGTGATTCTGTTCGTCTCAATTTTGATTCAGTTTACACTTACACACAAATGAAATCAATCTCTATCTGCAACCCCAAATCCATATCTGCTACTGTTGCTTTTGCATTACAATCGTTGCTACAATTTCATCATCAATGCCACCCAACTCCCCTCCGATCACACTCACCGAATACACTACTTGATGAATTCACTGCCTCCTGTTATCGCAAAGACCTCCCGGTTGCCATGAAAGCTTTGGCTTTCATGCAAAAGCACCAAATTTGGGCCGATTCCGTCACATATTCTGAACTCATTAAGTGTTGTCTCGCTCGTGGCGCCATCCAAGAAGCCAGACTAGTCCATAAACACGTTTTCTCTAATGGGTACAACCCCAAAACTTTCTTGATTAATACTCTCATGAATATGTACGTCAAATTTAACTTATTAAACGAAGCACAGGAACTGTTCGATGAAATGCCTGAGAGAAACGTAGTCTCTTGGACCACCATGATAGCTGCTTTCTCTAATGCAAAAATGAACGACAAAGCCATGGAGTTCTTGATTCTTATGATCAGAAACGGAATTCGCCCCAACATGTTTACTTATTCTTCTGTTTTGCGATCCTGCAATGGCTTACCCATCCTCAAGCAAATCCATTGCAGCATAACTAAAGCTGGTTTGGAGTCTGATGTATTTGTCAGAAGTTCACTCATTGATAAATATTCCAAATGGGGTGAACTCCAAAACGCATTAACCACTTTCAACGAAATGGAAACAAGTGATTTAATCGTCTGGAACACAATAATCGGTGCATTCACTCAAAACAACAATGGAGATGAAGCTTTGAATCTCTTCAAACGAATGAAGAAATCCGGATTCATGTCAGATCAAGCAACATTAACCAGTGTCTTAAGTGCTGTCACAGGGATGGCTTTATTAGAACTTGGAAGACAAGTACATGTTCATGTCCTCAAGTACAACAACCAAGACTTGATTCTTGGAAACGCGCTTCTTGACATGTATTGCAAGTGTGGAAGCATGGAAGATGCAAGATTTGAGTTTACAAAAATGGTGGAAAAAGATGTAATCTCATGGAGCACAATGATAAATGGTCTAGCACAAAACGGTTTCAGCCATGAAGCTTTGAAAATGTTTCAAACCATGGAAGCTTCCGGAAGCAAACCTAACTACATCACAATGGTTGGAATCCTATTTGCTTGTAGCCATGCGGGATTAGTAGAAAAGGGTCGATTTTACTTTGAAAAAATGGAAACTATTTATGGGATTAAACCGGGAAGAGAGCATTATGGTTGCATGGTTGACCTACTTGGAAGAGCTGGTCAACTCAATGAGGCTGTAAAATTGATACACAACATGGAGCCGGGACCCGATGTGGTGACGTGGCGGACTCTGCTCGGTGCATGTGGGATGCACCGAGACACAGGGTTAGCCGCGTATGCGGCTAACCGAGTCCTGGACCTTGACCCTGATGATTCGGGTACATATAGTTTGCTATCAAACATATACGCAAATACTCAAAGGTGGGAAGATGTGGAAAAAGTGAGGAGAACAATGAGGGGTAAAAACGTCAAAAAGGAACCCGGGTGTAGTTGGATTGAAGTGAATAAAGAGATTCATGCGTTTATAGTGAGGGATGATTCGCATCCGGAGATAGAAAAGATTATGAGAGAGGTGAATTGTTATGTGAAGAGGTTAAGGGAAGTGGGGTATGTTCATGATACGAGTTTTGTGTTGCAAGATGTTGAAGGAGAACAAATGGAAGATCCGTTGTTGTGTCATAGTGAAAAGTTGGCGATTGTTTATGGTTTAATGGTTTTGGTTAAGGGAAAGACTATTAGGATTAGGAAAAATATTAGAATTTGTGGAGATTGTCATCTTTTTGCTAAACTTTTGGCGAAAATGGAGAATAGGAATATAGTTATTAGAGATCCGATTCGTTATCATCACTTTCAAGGAGGAGTTTGCTCCTGTGGGGATTATTGGTAGTAACATTAGGATCGATTTTGCTTTCAAATTTTCTTACTTACTAAGGTATTATACCTTGGAAATCTACTTAGATTATAGTATTGTACTTTCAAAAAAAGAAAAAAAAATCTAATTGGACATTATACACATCAAGAAATCCACCCAATTATAGGAGTGAATATGCTTTGTGTTTGGATGACATTAGTATAATTGGGTAGATTTTTCCAAATATAGTTTTGTAACAGGATGAAATGAAAGTAGATGATTTAATAAACAAATGAGTAAATTACACGAATGGTCCTTATGGTTTGGGTTAATTTGCGTGTTGGTCCCTAACTTTTTTTTTTTTTAAAGACAAAACTACAAAAATAGTCCCTGTGGTATGCATTTTTTGGGGGTTTTAGTCCAAACCACGACTTTTTTGGATTCGTGGTCCTTTTGAGCTAGTTTTGTTGCGTTTTTGGTCCCTCTGAATAGTGAAATGACTGTAATACCCTTGTGTTATTTATTTTTCATTTTTGTTTCATTTCTTTTTAAATCTAATACTAATATATTTATTTTAATAATTAATAAATTAAGAAGGGGCCCACCCTCTCTCTCTCTAGATAAAAACTCATGAACTGGTTCAAACACTCTTTCACGATTCCTTTCCTCTGTTCCTCACCAAAAACCCACCAAAAACCCATCAACACTAGCACCATCATCACCATTGACATTCACCTTCATCATCCTGTCACCATTAGAACCCAATTCCACATTGCTCACCAAGAAAAACAAAACCTTTTTATCAAGAACAACATCAGCATACTCTAAACCTCCGATTGTTAACATCATATACAAACATTTAAAGAAAGAGACTGACATGTGGATTTGGTTATCAAAATTGACGATGTGATGAAGCGATAGTCAAAATTGAATACTAATTAGTCAAAGAAGTTTTTGGATAGTCAAAATTTATGTTTCACATGTAATGATATCGTCAAAGTGACTGGCATGTGAATTTGATTATCAAATTGGTTGACTCAAACGAAGAAAACGATTCATTCTGGTGTTCTAATGATTGTGGATTGACGCATGTTTGGTATCCCCATCAATGGAAGAAGAAGCTTCACCTACTTTCCCCAAATCTTCGAGTCCAGTGCCAACATCACTGATACCTAAATTAGCAAAAGCTTTAGCATCATCAGAATCGTTCCCATTAGCTAATTTGGTTCTTTTCGTGGTCCATCATCATCTTCCTCAAACACCTACAACTTCGATTTTTGATTTGGGTTATGATCAATTCTTGAACACATAACAGTTGCATCTCGATTTATCCTTTTACCCCTGAATCAATCGGAGCAGATCACCAGAAAACCTTTTAAGATCTCACCGGAGAGGTTGCCACTGGATGAAGATGAAGCAGGTGCTAGTAATTGAGGAATGATGTTTTTTTATTGTCTTTTCTCCACTCTTCTAGTATCTTTCTCGTCTTCCAAGTCTAAATCAACGACCCTTTCCGATGTCGTAATCTCGTTCTTCATCTTTGACTTAAATCCCCTCTCGTCGTCTCCTTCTGAAATCACCCATCAAGAACCCTCTGTACTTTTATTCGTCACCTGCAGATCACACAGATCCTCCATCTCCCCCTTTAGCTCTATCAATAAAAAAAACTGAATCGAGCCCCAAAACTTTTCTCTTTCTTTTTGATAAACCCCAACACACCACCACTCTAGTTTCTCTAGTATCATCCTTTTTACTAATCTGATTTTTAATGGCTTTGAGTTATAGGTGAGGTAGGGAGAAAAAGATACGTGGGTTTTTTCTTAGAGAGAGAGAGAGAGGCCCAAATTAATTAATTATTTTTTTCATTTAAATTAAATAGAAAAAAAAAATAAAAAATAAATCAGAAGGGCATTACAGTCATTTCAGTTTACCGAGGGACCTAATCCGCAATGAAACTAGCTCAAAAGGACCACTAATCCAAAAAAGTCAAGGTTTGGACTAAAACCCCAAAAAAATGCATACCACAGGGACCATTTTTGCAATTTTGTCTTTTTTAAATTCGGATCATCCCCACTATTTGTCTTTGTTGCGCCCTTGGTCCTTCCTAAATATAAAAAGACTATTTTGTCCTGAGTTGTTTATTCTTTTTATTAAATTGTATTATATATTTATTTAAATAATAAAATAAATTAAAATAAAACCTAACCCTGTATTTATTTTGATTTTTGGTTTGAAAGAGTTTCTGATTCTAGTGGGTTCGGTGGGATGTTTTTTCGGTGGAAAAGGTGGTGAAGATTTTCATATAACCTCATAATTATTAATATATTATTATATATATTAAAGTTGTGGAAGAAAAGAATAGTAAAGTTGGGATACTTTGTCCAGGTTTGGTCCCTTGATTTACATATCCGGTCTCTGTACTTCTTTAATTAATTTATTCATATCCTTTTGTTTGTGTTCCATTCAACTTCCCATTTTTTTGGCAGAATTGGTCCATGTATTATTGTTGGAGGTTAGGAATACTAAATTTGGATGTTTTTTGGCAACTTTGCTCATTATTCTTTACCCATTTTGACACTTTTGGTCCTTGCAATCAATATTTTTACAATTTTTTGGAACCTTTTAATATTTAAAGTTTGGCCACAAAACTTTAACGGTTTGACAACTTTGATCCCTTTCCTAAAAAGTTGCTAATTCCTACCCCTTTAATTCTTTAGCCATTTTCACACTTCTAGTCCTTGCAGTCAAAACTTTTACATTTTTTGTCTGGGGCAAAGCCCGGACTTTTCATCCTTGCACTTTCTATGTCTGTCATCGGGTAACCTTTCTAGTATATATTAAAATTGTCTCACCTTAGGAACAGTAAAGTTCCTAAGGATTTGACAGAATTGGTCCTTTGTTTATTTCTCTATTGTCACTTGTGGCTGGCTTTTCATGTCTGTCAAAATTGTCCCAGTTCTTTTTTGAAATTACAATTTGCTCCCTCTAACTTTTTGTAGAAATTAAACATACAATTAAAGCACAACGTTCTTATGAACATTGGTTTCGGTAAAACAAAATTACGGTGGAGCTGATGCGTTGTCTTCTTCTTGACAATGGTGTCCTCCACCGTTTCTGTTCCCCAATTAAATTACTCCACCACACCACCACCGACTCCCCTCGATCTCCGGTGTGCCCTGCATTGAAACTGGTTCTTCAATCCACGAATTGTTGTCGTCTCCACCACTTGAAGACTCCGGTGAAGAAAATTTGTCGGAATCGCCGACACACCATAAGGTCGGTGTTCTTTACATTCTCCGTCGCCACCGTGCTTACCACTGCCATCGATAGAGATTTGGGACCAGTACAAGAGTATCCATAGGAAGCTGCCTTTCGACGAGGCTACGTTGACTCTCTCGCACTCCTCAGACAACCGGTTCATCCAATCAGCTTCCATCCTCCGTCTCTCAGTCCTCTTTCTATCTAACCCTACACGCCATCGTCAACGAACAACCATCCTCAGCATTGTTACTGGCTATGGCGCTACTTGAGGTACTTTACTCTTCAGCTTCGCTTCTTCTTCAACATCTGATGCCAACTGAGTTCAGGCCATCGGCGGAGCTAATCCGGCAGACCGCAGGTGAAGTATTAATTCGGCTTTTTATGGGAAACAACCACCAGTTCTTAATTTCTTCCACCAACAGAAATTGAATGGTAATTTTATAAACCCTAGATAATTGGTTATATGAAATTGACTAATATTTCTTTCATACAGGGTGTAAAAAGTTGAAATTGTGCCCAAACTTGACTTGTGCGCTTCTTCTACAGTTATGCAAATTTGCGACTTCAGGTAAACAGCAATAGACATGTCAACTCATGTGAGCTTCGCTACTCACGACTATCGTTTCTATTTTGAATGCTTTTTAAACTTTTATCGTTTAAATTTTATACATTTTGGAACTTATTATCATTTGTTTTTTCAAGTGATCAAGACAGAGAAACAGGATATGTTAAAGAAAAGGAATCTAATTATTTCATAATACTAGACAATCTTGGAACCATATGTTCTTCAAAGATCCTGAACAGGACCATATGAAGCTTCAAATAATTCGATGCTTCTTATAAGGTGAACAAAATCATCTCTTTCAATGAATTCTTTTCAATCTTAGCCATTTTATACTTAATTGTCCTTTGTTTGAAGGAAATTGTGGAAGCAGTTTTCGCATATCAGAAGAACTTTAACATCTTAGGATTAGAGACTTCTTTAAAGCTTGATAGAGATTTGGAGTAAAGAAGAAACCTTATTTTTACTATGATCTCAAACCAGGACCATGATATCTTGAGGTGTAAATGAACTAATTAAACCAACATCAAAATTCATAACACCACATATTCATATCTTTAGTTAATCATGGAGTTTTTATTGATCTCAGTCAAACATAGCCTTAACTTTGCAACAAGAGAAGAGGTTGAAAGTTGAAACAAATAGGAACAACAGCTACAAGCTGCATTTTTCATGCTTTTTCATTGATGAATTTTTAATTAAATTTTGGGATATGGATTGTTTTAATTTATTAAAAATTATTGATGATGAGGGTGGTTTATGGGTGATTATCCGACTATTTCTTTTAAATAGAATTCTTTATAACTCTATGTTAATAACTTATGTTTCTTTTGTTAAAAAGTTCATTTTTCAGGTGTCTCCTTGCATACGGTTTAACAAATTAGGAATTTTATTAGTTGTTTCAACAAATGAAATGAACATGTTTATTTTACCTGAGGACATTGATTCTACAACAAGAGCATATTGGGAAATCGGGGTTTGATTGCTGATGTTTTGACAAAGGAGGATAGTGATGGTGCATATACAAGTCGAGGTTAGAAGAGGTGATTCTCTTATTGATATTTTCGTTATTTCAACTTTTTCAACTTCTCTTTTTTGTTTTGTAAGAATGTTATTGTAGAGTATTAACCTATAACTATCCACATGTCTTTATACAAATACGCATATATACTTCCCAGTTTACTATTGATTCTGTAAGGAGGGCATATTGGGAAATCAAGGTTTCACTGCTGATGCTTTGACAGAGTAGGATAGGATAGGAGGGTAAAGGGGTTGTTACCACATACCAGCATAGATGCAGATTACACTGTACAAAGAATCCAAGGTAATCATTTTTCTTGAATCTTGATAACTCTTATAATCAAAATGATATCAAAAACGGATAAATGGATTCTTTATGTGTTCACATGTTCTTTTGCTCTATCTTCTTCATATATATTCTGGTTTTCGTTTCCCAAAGATTCAGTGTGTTTGTTTCTTTTTTGTTTAATCCTTACACTTCAAATTTGTAAACACCCAAATATCAGCTCCTCAAACGGCTTGCACCTTATGAGGTTTGTTGATCCTTTCAGCGACAAATTGTGCTATAATTTATGTTGAATAATCGTAGTTGCTAAAACTGATAATCCAGGTATGGCAATGCAATCCCATTTATGTTGTTTTTTGTTTTACTTGTATTTCCAGGAAAATCATCATAGATATTGGTTGATTCAGTTGCTGTATTTGGGGTTAGATACTTAGATGGTACTTTCTTTTTTTCATCCAACACAACTACATTTGACACCAACAAATCTGGAAAAAAAAAAAATGCCTTCCGACCCATGCGAAGCCATGGGTTCCTATACTAGTTCATATGCTTATTATCTTGAACAAGTTGTAACGTGATTTGGAAAAATGGTTCCTCTCGTCCTCACTTAAAATGCTCTGCAGCTAGTCCAATTCACTTTGTATGAACCTCCTTGACTAGGAACACCTAAAGATATAGATGCCATGATTTTTAAAACTGTTACGAAACAATTAACCTAATACTGTATTATAAAGCCACCTAAATAATAAAAAGGCAACATAAAAACACCAAACTTGAAAATATATTTCAGAACAGGCCACACGTTGAGTTACTCCGATAAATAGAGCACCCAATGAACCAAATGTTGGAAGTCTGGAAGAGACAAGGGGGTGGGTGTGTAATTATTAGCTTAATCATAAATATATAAATTACAATAATTAAAAAAAATACATAAATAAATAAATAAGGGCAAAGTAATCTTTTTATGTCTGGCAAGGACTACAGACGCAACAAAAACAAATAATAGAGACGGTCTGAATTAAAAATATAAGTTAGGAACCAAACATTTAAATTATTCAAAACCATATGCTATTCATGTAATTTACTTAGAAATCGAAGAAGAACCAAAGAAGGAGGAGGAGGCTGACGATCGATTTTTGTTGCTGGGGTACTGCTAGATAGGGTTGTTCACTATTTGGATAAAACCGAATTATCCAATTGGACAATTTGGATTGGACTGTTTGGTTCGGATATTCGGATTTTTGGATTGGTTTTCAACAAAACCGAATTATTATTTTTGATTTCGGATTGATTTTGGTTATAAAATAAGAACCGAATAGTCCAAAAAAACCAAATAAACATTTATTATTTATTTATTTTTAATATATATCTATAGTTATTTATTAATTTTGTAATTTATTTTTTCAAATAGGTTCTAAACGTTTTACCCGATAAAAAAACATTAATATGCATTTTCTCTCAAAAGTTTTATATCTATAAAATATTTAACTATAAAATACCTTTTTAGTAGTTGTTTATAAATTTCAAATCACAACTAAATATGTTTTCACTTCTTGTGTAAAATTGGGTAATATTATAATTATATGTCGTTTAAAATGTTTAAGTTTTTCAAAACCGAATTATAAAACCGATCCAACCGAATTGTAATTAGATCAGATCGGATCGGATTTGAATTTACTTTGGGCTATTCGGATCCATGTTTTGAAAGTCGAAATCAATTTGGATTTACTTGATTGGATCGGATCAAACCGATCCATCCAAACAAACACCTACTGCTAGATGTGGAGTCGGGCCGCCAAGGGGTAGAAGGGTGTTTGGGCTCTTATTGTGGGTTAGCTAACATTTTGTTGTGGAGTGTGAAGTTGGGCTAACATTTTCTTTTTCGTCTACGCAACAAAAAGGGGAGTATTATTTTTTTTTCACACAAACGGATGGTTTAAAATCAAAAATATAATGTAGATTTGGTCCTTGAAAATTAGAAACCATTTGAAATGACTACTTTGACCTTTCGATTTTGTTTTTCATTTTATTTGATTTACTTAAATATTTTTATAATTAAAAATATATATAAAATAAAATAAAACCCCTAATAACCCCACCCAACCAACACATCTCTATTTAAAACACAACCAATCAACCACTCCATTTCTCTATCATGTTTATTACGGGTGTGTTTGACTTATCTTTTGAGATGCCAGAAGTCCTTTTAGGAAAAGGTAAAAAGTAAAAGATGTTTGATAAAAGCACTTTTAAAAGCTACTTTTGGATTTTGGATATAAGGAAAATGAACTTTTTGGAAAAGTCAGGAAAACCTGACTTTTTGCAACTTTTCCTAAAAGGACTTTTGGCCTCTCAAAAGATAAGTCAAACACACCCTACATAAAATTACCATCAACCACCGTCGGCAACCTTAGCCACCACTAGGCACCACTGTCATGTCGGAAACCACCGCCATACTCGCGGAGAACCACTGCCACGGACGGAAACCACCAAAGTTCCCACCTACTCCAACCACCTTCACCACCACCTTCATCGACGTAACTAGCACAGACCGGAAGTCGATATGTAATCAGTCGATAGAAATTTCATTGAAACGGTAAGTAAATAAAAATTTCTCCCCTTAAACAAATTCTTTACTTTCAACTTTCAGTATGTCGGAACTTCCAATCCTGATTCTTTTCTCCTCTTTTGATCTCTGTAATATGTTAGTCTTGTCAAATAATTTAGATTTTTGAATTATATTTCCAATTTGTTAGCTTTGATTATTTTCTCCTCTTCTACTTTTCTCCGTAACATAATCTTGAGGTAAATTTCAGATTTCTTATGATTCGAATCTTGTTTGGTATTTTGGTAATTTATTCTCTGTAATATAATGTGCTAAATAGTAATTGACTAATTGTTTCTATTAATATATCTTATTTGTTACTTCTTTTAACATAATTAATGTCTATTTATTAAAAAAAAAATCAATGACTATATGGTGTTTCGAACAAAATCAATGCTTTGGACTTTTGAGTAACAGTTAATAAAAAACAGAAGCTTATTTCACTTTCAGATCACTAATTTATGGTTTATATGGTCCGTTGGTATGAGGCTAAGGCTGGAAGGTATTGGCTCGGCAAGGAGCTCGGTAGGTTCGGCGCACACCGGGCCGAGTGCTCTGCATGCCGAGCTCCGGTGACCAAACGCCGGTTATGTCCTTTCATATTTAATATTAATTCAAGTAAATTAATTCTATATAAGTTAATTTTTATTAATATTCTTTTGTGTACCCATTTTAAATTCTATGATGTTTTTACTTGTTGTAATTTTATTTTTCTATGTTTTTTTTGTGTTTGTTGTATTTTTCGTTGAATTTTAATGAAATTATAGTTTTAGTTTTATATTAAGTTGGTTAAATTGATTATTTTTAAAATAAATAAATTTTAAAAAAATGGTGGCAAGTGTGGCAACCCACGCCATGAAAATGACAAGTGTGGCAAACAGATATGATGTGACGCTGATGTGGACGGTGGTAAATGTGGCACCATACCCACTAGCCTAAGCCTAATGGACCTTTTAATTGCTTTTCACATTGTAGTTTGATATTTATGTTTTTATTTGCCTCTGCCTCACATACATCCCTCTCACCTTCGATGTCTCCCCAACTCCAGTAAGCTCTCTCATCCCTGTTTGTTTCGGATCTGGATGTTAATTTTATTTCAAGAGTAACATTTTTTAGTATTAGGGTTTTTTGGTACTTTTCCAATTTGAAGTCAAATTCTTTGTTTTGGATGAGTACATTTTGGTACTTTGATATACTTTACTTATCTTTCCATTATTTGGGGTTTCACAATCTCATTACAAAGGATGTTAATCTAAGGATGTTGGATGTTTTTTGATAATTAAATATCCAGTTTGAGCATGGCGGTAGTGGAACGGATTCCACAACCTTTGAATTTGCTAATGATCATTCTTTTTATGTTCTGCAAGTAACATCCCAAAATCTATATATATATATATATATATATATATATATATATATATATATATATATATATATATATATATATATATATACTTAGGTTATTTTGTTTTTACTAACTATTGTGTGCCAGAATGCACAGATCTGGACCAACGGATGGAATTAATCAATGGACATGATTTGAGAGTGTATGATATTACAATGGGATAACATGTATCATATAATCATACAAATTTTAGCAAAAGGGTATTTTGGAAAATTAACTACATTTATAAAAGGAAATTTTTGGATTTTTAGGGATAATTAATTCTCCTAATTTTAAAAATCTAATTTTTTTAGTTAATTAATTTTAATTCTAACGTAATTTGTAAACATAACCGATTTTATTCTGTCAGAATATTTTTTTTGTTAGAATGATGTTCTTTCAGAATTTTATTCTATTAGAATATTATTGAAGAATAACAAAAGTCTTGAATCCGAGGTTGAAATATAACAACATTCAAATATATTATTATACATCCGAACTTAAATACAAAATCATACATATTCTTACAGACTAAAAGTCTTAATACATTTTAATATAATTATACATATTCTAAAAGAATATCAACAAAAATGAATAAAATTCTATAAAAATAACAACATTCTTAAATTGTGAGTATGATCAAACTTTATTCATTCTTCAAGTTATTCATATTAGGTCTTCAATGCATTCTTTCAGCCATTCCTATCACAAATACAACAAAAACTAATAATGGTTAAAAACATGTTACTTGCAATTAACTATCACTTTATATATTCTGGTAGAATACATAGAATATGACAGAATACATAGACTTCATTTTGGCAGAATACATATATTTTATTCTGGTAGAATACATTCTGACAGAATTTATAGAATACATTCAAAAGTATCGTATTTATTGCTGGATGACATAGATGCCTCCAAAGAATCATGGAATATTCGTGTTCAAGTTGTCATGATTTGGAAACAGACATACAAAAACAACTCAAACATAGTCAGCAGCTTGGACATGATTTTAATGGACCAGGAGGTAAGATTAAAATAATATGAAAAAAACTTATGTTTTTTTTTATATAATAATATTCTTTATCACCTACAGGGCACTAGAATACATGCAACAATCAAAAAAATCTCATAAATGCATTTCAAGCCCTTGGATTTCTTTGATTGATTTCAACCCTTAGATCGTACTTAATATTTCCGGTGATGTCATCCTAACAAAACAATTCACTATTTATTTCCGTCTATCATAACTACTTCCCATATTCAAATCGAAAAATCAGCCACCAAAGACGGGAACTTAACTAACCATCAACATTATCCAAATTTTAAATTTTAAAAAATAATCCTAAAATGTTCTACATTATCTATCCGAACTACATTTTGAAATTCAACATTTAAGGGATAAGATAAAAATGACTTTTATCTTATCCCTCCAAAACCAACTTCGATTTAATACACATATATGACATATTCCGCCAAAACCCATTTTAATTTTTCCTTCAACGCTCCTGCAAAATGTGAGTTTTTATTGTGTTTTATCTATGTTTTTACATTTTCGTTTATATTGATATTTACGATACTAAATCAATACTTCTTCCTTTCTACAACCTTCTATTGCAGTAAACAATTGTTAGCTTGGTTAATCAAAGGAAAAAAGGTACGCATTTCATTGTTTATCAATACTTCTTCCTTTCTACAGCCTTCTATATGATAAGTGTTCATACTCATTTTTTTTTGCTTTGTTGTTTTCTGTGAAATATATCAACATATTATGTATGTTTTGATTTGATATCATCCTACTTCCATTAATCCATAATTGCAGCAAACTATTATTTTGCAAAATACAATTAATGTTTATTTTTGTTTTTTTTTCATGGTTAAGTATGCCAACCAAGAATGTCTATGTTAATTGAACAACATCATATTTACATTTAACAAAAACCTTGTGAATCTTTGAATTACTTTTTTCACTATATCTCATAATTATCTCTAATACTTTTCTATTTCTCATTGCACAAGTGAAATGACACATAACAGTGACAGTGAAATCATCATTCATAAGTTGGCTGACATAGATGCCTCCAAAGAATCATGAAATATTCGTGTTCAAGTTGTCATGATTTGGAAACAGACATACAAAAACAACTCAAACATGGTCAGCAGCTTGGACATGATTTTAATGGACCAGGAGGTAAAATTAAAATAATATGAAAAAAACTTATGTTTTATTTTTGTTTCATATAATAATATTCTTTATCACCTACAGGGCACTAGAATACATGCAACAATCAAAAAGAATATCATAAATGCATTTCAAGCCCTCCTGGAAGAAGGAGCTGTAAGGCAAATCACTAACTTTGGTATGACCATAAACGAAAGAGATTACATGTTGGTTGCTCACAAGCATAATATAAATTCCTACAAAACAACCACAATTTGTGTATCAACTCATTTTGTTGATAGGATCGATCCTTTTAATTTTGTGAGTTTTCATGATCTAACAGCCAGAAATTTTGACACTCGTGTTGCATTTGGTGAGCTTTTTCCCCTTAACAGTTTTGCATTTATTATATTATATATTTTTTAACCATTTTATATTATAATAATTGATTCAAATTTACCTTTTGTAGATTTTATTGGTCAAGTTGTATCTACTGAACTCATGAGAGTGATTAAGGAGAATGCAAGGGAAACAAGGCTAATGAGTATTGTTGCACAAGATCTGAGGTACTTTTCTTTATTTTTCATTAATTTATCATGTTTAATATTTTATTCATATAACCCAAACAATCAATTACAGTGGTAGGAAAATGCAAGTTGCTTTGTGGGATGGTTTTGCATTGAAGTTGAACAGCTACATATTTGAACATCAAAATGAAAATGCTCTTGTGATCATCCTCCTACGTATGGCAAAGCTCAAGACTTGGGGTGGTAAGAATAATTATTTTTAGATGTTTATGCTCATTACATTAATATTTTATTTATAATATGAAATAATCTATTACTTCATTTGCTATTTATAGGTCAGCCACAAGTCGGTAACTATTTATTTGGGTCGAAATTGCATATTAATGATGATATGCATCATATTTCAGAATTTAAAAAGGCGTATGTATTTGATGACTATGATATAACTATTTACTATTTTATTTCTACTTATTCTTAATCAATAATTATTATTATTGTTGATCTTCTTCATTTTTCCTTCTTATATGTAGCATTGTTGATATCAATTTGAATGTTGAGTCTTCCATTAATACTACACAACCTAACACAAAAACTGTTGTGGCCAAGCCAGAAGATTACTACCTCCTTTTTTCAAATCAAAAACATTGATGATATTTCAGATTACAATGAGGTATACTTAATATTATTCATATTTTTCCATTATATATAACAATTTTTTTAATGTGTGTGTGTGTGTGTGTGTGTATATATATATATATATATATATACCAATCAGGAAATTGGTTTGTCTATCATTGCTACTATAATCAGTTTCGATTTAGAGGAAGGATGGTATTCTTTTTATTGTCGTGACTGTTCAAAAAAGGTAACTAAAAATGGTGATGATAGTGATGGTGAACCATTTAATTGTAATGGTTGCGGAGGAGTTTCTGATGTATTCAACAAGTAAGTTCATAATTTTACATTTGTAAACTTCTTGTCTCATGAATCTTTATTACAATGTTTCAATTTTTATTTCATTGTCCACTAACGTGTCATACAATAATATTTAGGGTAAGGGTCGTAATACGTGTTTAACATGAAACTGGGTCTGCTTCTTTTGTATTGTTTGGCCATCATATTAAAGATCTTATTCACCGCGGTAATCATTGGTTGATGGAAAAGATATGAAAGGTAGCGTTATATTATACTATTCTATTAATTTGTACACACGACAAGTTAACTGTATATTGTTATTGCATTTTATTTTAATCGGGATTTATTAACTACTCACATGTTTTATTATAATATTCTTTAGGATCAAGGACGCCAAAAGATCCCCGATGAGTTCAATACGATGCTTAATAGGAAGTTTGTTTTTAAAGTTCAGATTTCAAAGTTTAATCACGAGAACAATTATCACGCCTACACCGTTCATAAGATGACTGATGATGAACTTGTAGTTGGTGCAGTTTTCAAACATTCACCTGCATACGAAGAAAACATTATTCATTCTGATGGTACTCCTATCAACAAGTCTATTAAGGTAAAATTAAATTCATATAATTTAACATTTTAACATTGTTAATAAACATTTATTCTTGATGCGGTGACAATCTTAATGTTGTTAATTAACATTGTTTTATTAATTTGATACAGGAAAAGAGTCTTTCTGTTAAAGGTGACAATATTAATGTTGTTGATCTTGATGCGGTGACACCGACAACTACTTCACTGAAACGCCCTATTGAGATTGTTACCACCACTGAATCGTTTGAATGGTCTTCCTCAAAAGATGGTGTTGCTCCTCATACCCTTAAGATTCCAAAAATGGAAAAACTCGAATAAATTTAGCAGTTATGATTATTTGATATTTATCATTGACGATTTTTCTTTCTGGTGGTAGGACAGCGTATTCAAGATTTCATATACCAATTAACTTGAATGAGAAATCGTTTTGTTCTATTACGCCAGGTAACGATGTAGCTGCCATGTTTAACAAAGCGAGCCTTATAATTTAGGATGAAGCCCTAATGATGCATCGTCATTGTTTCGAAGCAGCTGATAGGACACTTAGAGATATTATCCTTCCTAAGAACAATGATAAACCATTTGGATGCAAGACCATTGTATTTGGAGGTGACTTTCGACAAATTCTTCCAGTAATACAAAAAGGAAATCGTTCAGATATTGTGTAGTCATCATTGCATTCATCAAGATTATGGCGTGAATGTACAGTTTTACGTTTGACTGTAAACATGAGACTTCAGTTCGGTTGTCCAAACAATGATTTCGAAGAGACAAAATCATTTGCTAATTGGATTCTTAAAATTGGTGAAGGTACTATCGGTGGTCCTAATGATGGTGAAGTTGAAGTTGAATTTCCAGAAGATGTGATCGTTCCCTCTACGGGTGACCATATTCATTCAATTGTATCCTGCATTTATTCATCTTTTCAGAACAATCTTGATGATCCATCGTATTTTCAAGATAAAACTATTTTGGTCCCTACTAATGAAGAAGTTAATGTTATCAACGACTACATGTTAGAATTGATGAAAGATGAAGGGAAAACATATCTGAGATCAGATTCCTTATGTGAGACCGAGACAGAAGATTCTTTTGAGGAATCAGTATACTCTCTGGATGTATTGAACGCTTTTAAGGCCTCCGGAATTCCCAACCATAAACTTATACTAAAAAAAGGTGTTTCGGTCATGTTGCTTCGTAATATCGACCAAACCAGAGGGCTATGCAATGGTACCAGATTACAAATCGTAAGGCTTGGAAGGCACGTCATTGAAGCACAAATCATATCTGGTAGATTTTTCAACGAGACTACTTATATGCCTCGCATGAAGTTGACCCCATCCGATAAAAAAATTCCATTCTGTTTTCAATGTAGGAAATTCCCAATAGCAGTTTGTTTCGCTATGACCATTAACAAAAGTCAAGGACAGTCATTATCAAATGTTGGATTATACTTGCATAGACCTGTCTTCACCCATGGTCAGTTATATGTAGCTGTTTCTCGTGTAACAAACAAAAAAAGGTTTGAAGGTACTCATATGTGACGAGGAAGGTCGCTCAACTAATAAAACAAAAAACGTTGTCTACAAAAAGGTCCTGCAACGTTTATAGTTATTTATCGATTTCAGTGTTTCTTCTTCACCTTTTAATAATAACAGTAGCCATAAACTTTCTTTTATAATTATTATGCAATATATATAAATGTTTTGGTAATTTTTTTAATACGTTCCCCCGCGTTTAACGCAGGTTATAATCTAGTTTTAATATAATTATACATATTCTAAAAGAATATCAACAAAAATGAATAAAATTCTATAAAAATAACAACATTCTTAAATTGTGAGTATGATCAAACTTTATTCATTCTTCAAGTTATTCATATTAGGTCTTCAATGCATTCTTTCAGCCATTCCTATCACAAATACAACAAAAACTAATAATGGTTAAAAACATGTTACTTGCAATTAACTATCACTTTATATATTCTGGTAGAATACATAGAATATGACAGAATACATAGACTTCATTTTGGCAGAATACATATATTTTATTCTGGTAGAATACATTCTGACAGAATTTATAAAATACATTCAAAAGTATCGTATTTACTGCTAATATAATTTTAGATTCCAAATATACAATAATGAGGGACAATAGAAATTGGAATTCAAAATCACAAATTGAACCAAAATAATACACAGACAAATTAATTACCTTTTTAAACAATTACATAAAACATATGTTGCTAGTAATTCTGACAGAATGCATACCACAATGTTAAATTCTGACAGAATGCATTCTCTGAGAAACTTGTTATAATAAAAACTAGTTTCATAATCCATCAACAAAAAATTCAACGAAGATATATAAACAGTAAATTGGTAAAGAGGCTAAGAAAAACACAAAATTAAACTGTTAAAGTAACCTAAGGAGTTGTAATCCTTGAATGTAGTTTTAGCAAACACATAAGCATCAAGCGATTCAATAATTTCTGCATAGAAAACAGTGCTTACAGCATACCAATACATTCTAATAAAGTGAGGGTGGTGTTCAAGAACAACCCATTTTCCCAATGGTGTTACTACAAGAGCATATCTTAAAGCATCTACCATTTCAACGCATCTGACATTTCAACAAACACCTGGCAGACATGTTTAACTCAGAGTTTATCTTGAAGCATCTGTCAATGCTGATGTAAAAATTAGCGATCCCAAATGCAAACTAAGTACAAATTGGACCTATTTGGACATCGATGAAAACGACTAATAATGATTTGCAAGAGATCATTTTTGGGACAAAGGGAACAAGAGTCAATTAGAGCCACGCAAAAAAGAAAATAGATAGCAAAATCAGACCTGATGAGCAAAAACTTAATGCTAATCGAACATTTGTAGTTGTTATATTGAATTAATAAAGCCAAATCGACCTCACGTTCTTCTCCAATCTCTAATTGTTCAAAGTATTATGCCCTTTCTTCTTGGTATAAAGTAGTTGCGTCAGTCTTGATGTAATCAGAGGGGATTAATGGGGTTATCAGGTGGGTTGTAGTAGAGAAGATGATGACCACGTTGAGTTTTGACGATGGTTGTTGGGTGGAGAAGATGATGACTTCTTAGAGGCATAGGGTTACAGATGGCTTGATTTAAGGGGACTGATCCATGAATCAAGGGATTTAAATTTGGTTATTATTTATTTTATATGCAAAATTACATATCTATCCTTATTTTGATTATTTATTTATTCCTAAATTCATATTGGTTCCTATGAGCACACAATAGATGCTAGGAACATTTGAACCTAACTATATATATATATATATATATATATATATATATATATATATATATATATATATATATATATATATATATATCGAATTCATTTAGACAGAAATTACAATAAGTTAATCAGTTATATTTAAAGAGGACAAAATTATTGAGATGAGTTTCTTCCTTCAAACTCCTAATCATCTGAAAATCGGAACAAACAATCGTTTCCTAGTTTTCACAGAACTCAACCTTACATTAGTGCATGATACAAAAAGGTAAAATGTTTGAACTTTGTTACATTTGATACCTTCTTGATGATTTACTTCTAATAATAAGTATTTTTGGTTTTATATTAGATGAATCCTGAGACACATGAAAGCTAAGGTGCAATAGATTATTGGCACAAGACAGATTATAAGCCAAATCATGGATGGGCAAGTGAGCAATCGAGACTAGCTCATGTAAATAATTGTTTAAAAAGATTTAACAAAATAAATATAAGTATTTTAGAATTCAACAAGCTTCAACAAGGAAAGATTTAAAGTTCATTGTATCCCTTCGGATAATAGTATGTTATCCACTGTTCTTATTTTGTGATGACCAAAAAGAGTAATTAGTTAACTGTGTAACACCCCGATTCTCAGGTATGGATTTAAATAAAAGGTTCTTTGGTTTTAAGTCCTACTCGACGAGTTGGTTGCCCTACTCGTCGAGTAGCAGCGGGGTGGGATCGCGTGATAAGTGACCTACTCGCCGAGTCCAGGGAGGGACTCGACGAGTAGGAGCTGGCAGAGGAAACCCTAAATCGCGGGGTTTTACACCCTATTTAAGGAGGCCTAAGCCTCCTTTGGCCTCTTTACAGTCTTTGAGAGCTCAGTGAAACCCTAATTCGTGTGATACTCTTTTTGGTGTGTTTTAAGCTTTAGAAAGAAGGTTGGCTAGGAGGGAAAAGCTTGAAGAGCAAAGGAGTTGAAGCAAGGAAGGTGTGGGAAACAGAACTTACCTCAGCTAGCATCTTTTGGAGGTATCAAGTTACAATCTTTACTCCCCTTTTCTTCTAGATCTCTTGGTGGTTGAGTTTTAGGGTTTTATGGATTTTTGGAGTCATATGGGTGAGCTATGGACTAGATCTGAAGTTGTAACTTCAGATCTGGACCCTTCTCAAGTTCTAGAATCATAAAGTTTCTGTTTTGGTCGTGGATGAGGCCCTCCTTGTGCATGAAATCCCATTAAGAGCTTAGATTTGGCATTAAGAGCCTTTTTAGTCATGCATGCACGTAAAGTCTGCAACTTTACGTGAAAAGCATGCCCTAGAAGCTTGGATCTGTAATTTGGAGCCATTACATGGCTTAAATGAGTCTGTATGGCTTAAGGACCGAAGGAACTCGGCGAGTCGCAAGGTTGACTCGGCGAGTCATATGAAGATGGCCATTTAACTCGACGAGTTGGATGAACAACTCGGCGAGTCCGATGAAGATTGTTATAGACTCGACGAGTTGTATGAACAACTCGGCGAGTTGGATGAGTTTTCCCCAAGTTATGAATGCGTGTGTATCCGTCGTGTTGCAAGAAGGAAACTCGGCGGGTGGCCTTAGGGTTTCGATCGGAAACCGTAGGAACTCGACGAGTCACCCCGGTGACTCGGCGAGTGGGAAAGAACTTCAAGGAACTCGGCGAGTAGCCAAGGGTACTCGGCGAGTTAAGGTCAACATGGACTGTTGACCTTGACTGAGGACTTTGACTTTGACCAGGGGTTGACTAGTTGGTTTATGGAGTACCTTGTGAGGTTGACGACTTATGAGTATATTCGTACAATGGCAATAGGTGGTGGAGTCTTTGGCAAGTGATCTGAGGGTTGGGAATTATCTATCGAGTCGACATCTGCGAGGTGAGTTATCCTCACTATATCAAAAAGGGTCTAAGGCACTAAGGCCGGCCCTTTAGTTGTTATCGTTATGATATATGTGGTTATGATCTGATAGATCGGAATCAGGATAGACGGTATGTTATAATTGTATGATCCTTAGGGATCGGTATGTTAGTGGCCTGCTAGGTCGATGATTTAGCTATGAGAGATTGATATGATTTATGATCATGAGATAGATATGTTTGATGCTTATGTATGCCAGTATATGTTAGTTATGCGCACATGATTAGTTGCTCGTTGATTGGGTTGAGGCGGTCCTGCTTTGTGCTGAAGGCCAACATACCCTATGAGCGGTCCGGGGAGACGGTAGGCCCGTGTGGCGGTCCCGTCATACCGAAGGCTCGTTATTGATTCAGTTAGACTGTAGGCCGTGTAGGGCGGTCCAGTCAGGCCGATGGCCCAGTATGCATGTTGTTGTTTGATTGTTACCGATTTTGGTATTTCAGTGTGGTATCGGTATTTTGGGGGTAGCTCACTAAGCCCTTGGGCTTATAGTTTTCAGTTATTTGTTTCAGGTACTTCAGGAGATCGTGGCAAGGCAAAGGCGTGACCGTACCACTCCTCATCCTTATGACCTGTTTTGGGACACTCTGATGAATAATGATTTGAAAACAATTTGTAAACAAATAATATTTGGGTTTTAATTATGATTGGAAAAGTTTAAATTTGGCATAAAATCTATGGATGTTATCCCAAGATCATATATATAACAAGCTCCTCATGTGTGTACTGATCATTCCGGCGCCTTCCCGCGATCCTCACTGGTACCTGAAACACATAACACAACATTGTAAGCATAAATGCTTAGTGAGTTCCCCAAAATACCACACACAACACATATTAGCCACTCAAGGCTATAACTCTGTTTGACCCTCTGGTCAATGTGTCTCAGTGGGACCCTCCAGTCCCATAACTCTGTGGGCCCTCTGGCCCTAACTCTGTGGACCTTTCGGTCCTAACTCTGTAAACTCTGTAACATACATAACATAAAGCACATAGAAATCACATCATGCAAAAACATACAAATACTCTGACACATAACACTAATTACCACTCTAGGTAAAGTATAGTGAGAAGACTCACTTCGGGTGACTCGGTAACATCCGGATTCCCAGGTATCTTATTTTATGTATTTATATTGAATTTCAGAGAGGGACTCGGCGAGTAGACGCTCAGACTCGCCGAGTGGGATCGCGCATGTATTGGTCTGGTTTAATGAAGGACTCGGCGAGTCCATTCGTGGACTCGGCGAGTCCACGCTGTTTAATGAAACCCTAATTCTCGGCGCCTGAGCCTTATTTAAGGGCCTTTATAGCCACCATTTGCGGCTACCATACCCCTGAGAAACCCTAGAGAGCAGAGAGAAGGCTTGTTGTGCAAGAGGAGGGCTAACTCATCATTCTAAGTGTAATTTTTGCAAGAAAGAGGAAGGAGGACAAACAAGGAAGGTTGAGGAGCTCAGATCTATCACCCATTTCATCAGAGGAGGCTACTAGAGGTACTAATCTGTGCTCAAACTCGTGTATTTGGTGTTCTAGTTGAATCTAGGGTTTTCTTATGTCTTCTTTGGCTTGGATTCGAAGTATGTGAGGTCCCAAGGTGGAGTTCTTCTTAGATCTGGACCTTAAGAGGTCCAGAGAGTCCTATCCATCTTGCTTTTTGCTATTCCATTAGAGATATGGCCCTAGGGTGCCATTTTAGGGGATATTTCACCCAAAGAAGATTTATGGTCATTGCATGAGTGTAAAGGTCGGACCTTTACGTGATTATAGTGGTTGGGAAGGCCAGATCTATGGATTAGAGGAACAGATCTGACCTCAGAAGGTCGTTTGAGTGTGAGCATGGAATGAACTCGCCGAGTCCATGAGCAGACTCGACGAGTTGAGTCGGGTTGCCCCGCGACTCGCGACCTGTGACGACCCATGGAGCACCGGGTTGACCAGCGAGTCAAGGAAGGACCGGGGACGAAGAGTACAGGCATGTACTCGCCGAGTCACTATATTGCACTCGGCGAGTCCGGTCAATGTTGACCGTTGACTTTTGTTGACTTTTAGGGTTTAGTCAGTGGTTGGACTTATGAGCCATTAGAGGGGTAGATTGGTCTTTTGCCCTTCTTAGAGAACTTATAGAGAGGGGTTGACCTAGCCTTTAAAAGTTGTATTAATTGGAGAAATTATTTATGTGATTAGGCGAAGGCTAGCGCAGTAATTCAGGGTTCGAGATTTACCGAGTCACCCAAGGTGAGTCTTCTCACTATACTTTACCTAGAGTGGTAATTAGTGTTATGCGACAGAGTATTTGTATGTTTTTGCATGATGTGATTTCTATGTGCTTTATGTTATGTATGTTACAGAGTTTACAGAGTTAGGACCGAAAGGTCCACAGAGTTAGGGCCAGAGGGCCCACAGAGTTATGGGACTGGAGGGTCCCACTGAGACACATTGACCAGAGGGTCAAACAGAGTTATAGCCTTGAGTGGCTAATATGTGTTGTGTGTGGTATTTTGGGGAACTCACTAAGCATTTATGTTTACAGTGTTGTGTTATGTGTTTCAGGTACCAGTGAGGATCGCGGGAAGGCGCCGGCATGATCAGTACACACATGAGGAGCTTGTTATATATATGATCTTGGGATATGTTTTATGGAGTGTTATGTGATACATTGAGATTTTTATAATATTGTGAATGAAAGTATGTTTTTAAAATGTGAAAATTTTGTTTGAAAAATTTGGGTGTTACAAGTTGGTATCAGAGTCTTGGTTTGAGGGATTCGGGTGCACCTCCGGGCGTATCTGAACTCAAACTGAGGATTTGAGAAATTTTTCAAAATAAAATTCGCAAAATTTTTCGCAAGAGTAAAAAGTTTTTGAAAGATCAGAGCAGAGCAGTGTGTACGATCAGCCAGCGCCCGAACGGTGATTTCCCAAAATACCCTTACATTATGAGTTATGAGATATGTTATGATATGATATGCATGCTAGAGTAGGATAGGTATTCTTATTAGGACTAGAGTGGCCTGATTTGTGATGCCTTAGCCTAGAAATTTTGCTGCTAGGAGATGCTTGAGAATGAATAGATAGCAGCGAGGAGCTTATGAGAGATCTGCTAGAGAGTAGACTATGTATAGAGAGAGCAGAGTATTTGGGATTTCGGACCCTAGGAGGAGGACTTGGGGTGAATATTGATGCGGTGTGGACGGTAGTATTGGGCCCGTACTACCGAAGGTACCAGATCAGTGCGCAGCCCAAGTAAGAATCCTTAGGGTACCAGGGATCAAGTAGGAGTGGGATATCGAGTGTGTGTACACTCGAGTGAGTGTCTGATATCTTGTGTTGTATTTCAGAGAGACATCATGGTTGGGACACGCCACAGGCCAGGGACTAGCGAGGGGGGTGTGAGCGATGAGGAGCTCCGCCAGATGATTCATGATGAGGTGGCTGTTGCCATCCGCGCTGAGATTCCAGAGATGTTCGGGTCTATCAAGACCACACTGATTGAGACTTTTTATGAGCGGTATGCTGCTCTTACCGATGTTGCTATTGTTGCAGCCACTGCAGCCGTTGCTGCTGCCAGGCCGCAGGGGGGTGACGCGTTGTTGTACCGGGAGTTCAGCAACACGAAGCCACCAGAGTTTGATGGGACTCAGGATCCAATAGCCGCGATGAGGTGGATCTCTGACATTGAGGGGTGCTTCTACACATGTTCATGTCCGGAGCATCTGAGGGTACGGTTCTCTTTGAACCAGCTTCGCTTGAGAGCGAAGGACTGGTGGAAGTTTGTGACAGCACACTTCACTTCTGCAGAGCACGCTGCGGTGACCTGGGAGAGGTTCACCACTATGTTTCGAGATGAGTACGTTCCCTCGGTGGAGAGGGAACGTTTGGCCCAGGAGTTTCTGACCCTCAAGCAGGGTACCGAGTCTGTTATAGTGATCACCAGGATGTTTCATGAGAGGGCGATGTTCTGCCCTAAGCACGTGTCTTCCGAACAGACACGCATGAGCAAATATTTGATTATTTTGAGGAGAGACATCCGCGAGTTCGTGGGGAACTCGACATACCGGACATTTGCCGAGCTTCAGGAAAATGCCCGGAAGAGGGAGATTGAGCTAGAGACTCAGGTCAGGGAGGAGGCGGAGTCTCAGGGGAGGGATCGGCGACCGGCACAGTCCCAGCCGGCTGCCAAGCGGGCTAAGCCCGCCGATTCGAGATCAGGGAACCAGAAGGGTCGCACTTGTGGCAAGTGCGGCAAGAGTCATGAGGGGGTGTGCAGAGCAGGGTCTTGCTACAAGTGTGGCAAGGAGGGGCACATGGCCAAGGATTGCCCCAAGGGGTTTGCAGTTTGTTTTCACTGCAACCAGACCGGACACCGGAAGGCCGAGTGTCCGTAGTTACGAGGATCAACTCAGGGAGCTTCTCAGGGATCTGTCCCTGCTGCTGTTCGAGCTACGGAGAGTCGACCGGTGAAGGCCGAGGCGCTGAAGGCTCGCGGGAGAGCCTTCCAGTTGACAGCGGAGGAGGTCCGCGCAGCACCCGATGTTGTGGCTGGTATGTATTCTTTCATCTGTTTATTTTGAGTTTGTGGTGTTATGCTTATATTGTGATATGCATAGGTACATTTCTTGTGTGTTTTGTACCTACTTTGGTGTTATTTGACTCGGGTGCGAGTCGGTCTTTTGTGTCGTTAGCCTTTAGTCAGCACATCAGTATTCATCGAGAGGCGTTGAGTCGGCCTTTGCGAGTTTCCATAGCTGACGAGAGAGCAGTGTATGCCACTGATGTGATTCGAGGATGTGTACTCAAGATCTTCGGCGTTGAGTTTCCGATTGATTTGGTCCCGATTTCTATGGGAGATGTTTGTGTCATCGTGGGCATGGACTGATTGAGCAGATTTGGAGCAGTTATCGACTGCGAGCGACAGCTGGTGACCATATGAGACCCTAGTGGGGGAGTTCTTACGGTGTATGGTGAGGGTACCCGTTCTGGGTCGGCATTTTGTTCAGCCGCGAGAGCGAGGCAGAGTCTACAGCAGGGCTGTAGTGGGTTTGTGGCTTATGTGGTGGATACGAGGACAAGTGCAGAGAGACCGAGGTCGGTCGATGAGGTCCCGATAGTGCGTGAGTTCCCGGATGTTTTCCCCGAGGAGTTGCCGGGTGTGCCTCCCGAGAGGCAGGTGGAGTTCCGTATCGATTTGGTTCCGGGGGCAGCACCTATCGCCAAGGCACCCTATCGCCTTGCACCTCCAGAGATGCAGGAGTTATCCTTGCAGCTTCAGGAGCTGCTGGGGAAGGGGTTTATACGGCCGAGTAGCTCGCCGTGGGGAGCGCCGATCCTTTTTGTCAAGAAAAAGGATGGTTCACACCGGATGTGTATTGATTACCGGGAGTTGAACAAGTTGACAGTCAAAAACCGTTATCCATTACCGAGGATCGACGATTTGTTCGATCAGTTGCAGGGAGCGTCTTGGTTTTCCAAGATTGATCTGAGGACTGGATATCATCAGATGAGAGTGCGTGATGAGGATATCCAGAAGACAACGTTCAGGACTCGTTACGGGCATTACGAGTTCGTGGTGATGCCTTTTGGGCTCACCAATGCACCGACAACGTTCATGGATCTCATGAACAGGATGTGCAGACCGATGTTGGATCGTTCGGTAATCGTGTTCATTGATGATATTCTGGTATATTCGAGATCTAGAGAGCAGCATGAGGAGCATTTGAGGGAGATCCTCGGAGTTTTGAGATCGGAGAGGCTTTATGCCAAATTCTCCAAGTGTGAGTTCTGGTTACGGGAGGTCCAGTTCTTGGGGCATCTCGTCAACCAGAATGGGATTTTGGTCGATCCGGCCAAGATTGAGGCAGTCATGAGGTGGGAGGTGCCGAGATCGCCCACCGAGATCAGGAGCTTTTTAGGATTGGCCGGCTATTATCGGAGATTTATCAGGGATTTCTCCAAGATCGCCGTGCCACTCACCAGGTTGACCCGGAAGGGTGTTGCTTTTTCATGGGGTCCGGAGCAGCAGACCTCGTTTGAGACACTTCACCAGAGATTATGCGAGGCCCCAGTGTTATCTCTCCCGGAAGGGATGGAGGATTTTGTAGTGTATTGTGACGCATCGATATCGGGGTTGGGTGCGGTGCTTATGCAAAGGGGGCATGTGATAGCGTATGCATCGAGGCAGCTGAAGCCTCATGAGACGAGATATCCCACCCACGATCTGGAGTTGGGGGCAGTGGTGTTCGCCCTCAAGATATGGCGTCACTATATGTATGGGGTTCGGTGTATCATATACATGGACCACAAGAGCCTGAAGTATTTGATGGATCAGCTCAATCTGAATATGCGTCAGAGGAGATGGTTGGACGTGGTAAAGGATTACGATTGTGAGATCCTGTACCACACGGGCAAAGCTAATGTTGTAGCTGATGCGCTGAGCCGAAGGGCGGAAAGTGCCCCGATTCGAGGCACTTGTATGAGATTGACAGTGATGACTCCGATGTTGGACTCCATTCGGGAGGCCCAGGCTGAGGCCGTGAGACCGGAGAATCGCAAGAGGGAGCGGGTGATTGGACAGGTACCTGGGTTTGTTACCGATAGTCGAGGGCTGATGACCTTTCAAGGTCGGATTTGGGTGCCGTATGCAGGCGAGGTACGTACCATTCTGATGGAGGAAGCGCATAGATCGAGGTTCTCGATCCATCCCGGGGCCATGAAGATGTATTTGGACCTGAAGAAAGATTATTGGTGGCCCTGTATGAAGAGGGATGTCGCGTGGTTTGTTGAGAGGTGCTTAACCTGTCGCAAGGTTAAGGCCGAGCACCAGCGTCCGCATGGCAAGTTGCAGCCGCTTGAGGTTCCCCAGTGGAAGTGGGAACAGATTTCCATGGACTTCATCACCAAATTGCCGAGGACCGCGAGGGGTGTCGATGCAATTTGAGTGATCGTCGACCGACTGACGAAGAGCGCGCATTTTCTTGCTATCAGTGAGAGCTCTTCTGCCGAGAGGTTGGCAGAGTTGTATGTGAGGGTGGTGGTATCGCGTCATGGGGTACCGATCTCGATCGTGTCAGATCGAGATGTACGTTTCACTTTCAGGTTCTGGAAGAAGTTCCACGAGGAGTTGGGTACGAGGTTGCATTTCAGTACCGCCTACCACCCCCAGACGGACGAACAGAGTGAGCGGACGATTCAGACGCTCGAGGACATGCTCCGGGGATGTGTGTTGGACTTCGGAGGAAGTTGGGACACGTATCTGCTGTTGGCTGAGTTTTCCTACAACAACAGCCACCATTCTAGCATTGGTATGCCTCCCTTCGAGTTGTTGTACGGGAGGAGGTGTCGGACTCCCATTTGTTGGAGAGAGGTAGGGCAGCGTGTGATGGGTAGCACTGAGATAGTGCTTCAGACGACAGAGCAGATACAACAGGTTAGACAGAGGTTACTGACGGCTCAGAGCCGTCATAAGAGTTATGCGGATCGGCGACGATCCAAGCTGGAGTTCCAGGTGGGGGACTTTGTACTCCTGAAAGTATCTCCTTGGAAAGGAGTGATCCGATTCAGGAAGAGGGGCAAGCTGGGGCCCCGGTACATCGGTCCATTCAGGGTGACCGCGAGAGTGGGCAAGGTAGCATATCGGTTGGAGCTACCTGCGGAGTTGAGCCAGATTCATGATACCTTCCACGTGTCCCAGTTGAGGAAGTGTATAGCCGACGAGTCGGCGGTAGTACCACTGGAGGATATTCAGGTGGATGCGAGCCTGAATTATGTGGAAAGGCCAATCGCGATCCGGGATCGGAAGATCAAGGTTCTGAGGAACAAGGAGGTGTCACTGGTGCAGGTCCAGTGGCAACATCGGAAGGGGTCCGAGCTGACCTGGGAGCCGGAGTGGGAGATGCAGGAGCAGCATCCGGAGTTGTTTATCGAGCAGGACTTCGAGGGCGAAGTCTGATTCTAGTGGGGGAGAATTGTAACATCCGGATTCCCAGGTATCTTATTTTATGTATTTATATCGAATTTCAGAGAGGGACTCGGCGAGTAGACGCTCAGACTCGCCGAGTGGGATCGCGCATGTATTGGTCTGGTTTAATGAAGGACTCGGCGAGTCCATTCATGGACTCGGCGAGTCCACGCTGTTTAATGAAACCCTAATTCTCGGGGACTAAGCCCTATTTAAGGGCCTTTATAGCCACCATTTGCGGCTACCATACCCCTGAGAAACCCTAGAGAGCAGAGAGAAGGCTTGTTGTGCAAGAGGAGGGCTAACTCATCATTCTAAGTGTAATTTTTGCAAGAAAGAGGAAGGAGGACAAACAAGGAAGGTTGAGGAGCTCAGATCTATCACCCATTTCATCAGAGGAGGCTACTAGAGGTACTAATATGTGCTCAAACTCGTGTATTTGGTGTTCTAGTTGAATCTAGGGTTTTCTTATGTCTTCTTTGGCTTGGATTCGAAGTATGTGAGGTCCCAAGGTGGAGTTCTTCTTAGATCTGGACCTTAAGAGGTCCAGAGAGTCCTATCCATCTTGCTTTTTGCTATTCCATTAGAGATATGGCCCTAGGGTGCCATTTTAGGGGATATTTCACCCAAAGAAGCTTTATGGTCATTGCATGAGTGTAAAGGTCGGACCTTTACGTGATTATAGTGGTTGGGAAGGCCAGATCTATGGATTAGAGGAACAGATCTGACCTCAGAAGGTCGTTTGAGTGTGAGCATGGAATGAACTCGCCGAGTCCATGAGCAGACTCGACGAGTTGAGTCGGGTTGCCCCGCGACTCGCGACCTGTGACGACCCATGGAGCACCGGGTTGACCAACGAGTCAAGGAAGGACCGGGGACGAAGAGTACAGGCATGTACTCGCCGAGTCACTATATTGCACTCGGCGAGTCCGGTCAATGTTGACCGTTGACTTTTATTGACTTTTAGGGTTTAGTCAGTGGTTGGACTTATGAGCCATTAGAGGGGTAGATTGGTCTTTTGCCCTTCTTAGAGAACTTATAGAGAGGGGTTGACCTAGCCTTTAAAAGTTGTATTAATTGGAGAAATTATTTATGTGATTAGGCGAAGGCTAGCACAGTAATTCAGGGTTCGAGATTTACCGAGTCACCCGAGGTGAGTCTTCTCACTATACTTTACCTAGAGTGGTAATTAGTGTTATGTGACAGAGTATTTGTATGTTTTTGCATGATGTGATTTCTATGTGCTTTATGCTATGTATGTTACAGAGTTTACAGAGTTAGGACCGAAAGGTCCACAGAGTTAGGGCCAGAGGGCCCATAGAGTTATGGGACTGGAGGGTCCCACTGAGACACATTGACCAGAGGGTCAAACAGAGTTATAGCCTTGAGTGGCTAATATGTGTTGTGTGTGGTATTTTGGGGAACTCACTAAGCATTTATGCTTACAGTGTTGTGTTATGTGTTTCAGGTACCAGTGAGGATCGCGGGAAGGCGCCGGCATGATCAGTACACACGTGAGGAGCTTGTTATATATATGATCTTGGGATATGTTTTATGGAGTGTTATGTGATACATTGAGATTTTTATAATATTGTGAATGAAAGTATGTTTTTAAAATGTGAAAAATTTGTTTGAAAAATTTGGGTGTTACATGTTACAAACTGGTTAGCTTTAATATAAGTCTTTCTTTTGAAAATTTCACTAAAGATATTTCATAAGTTGTTAGATTCCCAGATCATTACTTTCATTGATAACAAAATTATCAATATATTCTTTAAATTTATACATTCTTTGTAAATTCCTTGTAGAAAACTTTATTATCCGTCTTACACTTCTACATCCTACCCGAATGCCACTTTAAATTTGCTTGGGGGAGTATGATGAGATTACTTGAAGCTTCTTTGGCACTGTTTCAAATGCTATTATCGGAGTGTAAAACTGGTAATATTGTCCTACGATGGGTTTGATTGATTTTGTAGCTTCCATGGCATTATAATAGGAAAATTGGGAGATGGGAGATGGGAGGGGATAACAATGGGGTGGGTGGGGTGGTGGTTGTGTGTGGGCCCTTTAAATTTGATTAGTACAAAAAAAATTTAAAATAGAAAGAGTAAATTAATATCCAAAAGCAAACCAACCAATGATATTTTATTGGGAAAATGACATATATGCCCTATTATGTTTCTAAGATTTACCCATTTAGCCACTTAACTTATTTTGTGGCTTTATAAGGGAACAAATTACACTTTGTTGGGTCGATTAGGTCCTTTTAGGCAAAATGAAGGGGTCATCCGGTTACCCCTTTGACACATCAGATGTTTGTTGACCAAGTATTCCTTAACCCAGTACTATTCATCTTCTTCGTCCCATTTTTTCCTATTTCTAAATCGTCCAACAGAGAGCCTTCTTACTGTCGTTCTAATGTCGATCGACAACTTCTCATCTTCTACGCTACCGGTTCTCACGCGAATTGTGAACGCCAATAACCTGGAACACGAGTTTGGTATAAGTTTCATTCTTCATCGATGATTACCCTTTTGTTTCGTTGGATACGAAGTTTGTCGGCGTCATTTTACGTCCATCAGCTGAACAGCGTCGTCTTCCGTCATGTGTTTCTGTGTGTGGGAGGAGAATCCAATAGACTTGTAAGTTTTACCTCATGCATTAGCAACTTGTACCCCCTGGATTTCTTTGACTTGGTGGTAGTGGGGTTATCTTAATTCAACCCAGCACTGTTGTTTTTGTATGTAAAACTAGTCTTCTTCAGCTTTGCTGCAGTCTGAACCCACCTTCCAAAACACTAATTTATTATTCCTCATGATTCAAATATATGTGTTCGTTATCACTCAAACATTATCGATTGCAAAGATTTTGATTTGAGAAGATGTGTGATAGAGCCACGATGTAGAAACTTGGATTCGTGGGTAGAACCTATAGATGTTGGAGAAGGGATGATGATGAAGCTACCAACAAAACGAGACTGTAACACAATATCCAAACAAAAAATTCAAAATTGAAACCCTAACTTTTAACCAATCAAAACCCAAAATCGAGACAGTAAATATATTGAAACCAAAGCCTTATTCCAAAATCAAAACCACCGGATCGAGCAAGCCACTCTGTTTCGTTTCTGGTCTCCAGTTGTTGGACGGAGCAGGTTAAATATATGTGATGACATTGGTGGGACGTACGACGCCATCTAAAACTCTCCCACATTCACCTTCATGATATGCCCTCCTTTCTTTCAAACTGCGTCCACATTCACCTTCAGGAAAAGGCGTCTGATTTTGAGAAGAATCGTGATTACGGGATAGATTCGGCTGCCCATAAAGTATTAAGGGGAGGTTTATGGTTTATTTGTATATAATAAGAACAAAATGGAAATCAATTTTGAGAAGGTCAAAATGTGATTTTGACTTTTAAATGGAAAATAGCCGATGTGTCCCTGAAACCTGCTACAATAGGTTAGAAGGACTAAAAAGACAGGTTACTTCTAACCTTATGCCCCTATAAAGACACGAAATTAGTTTTAAGACTTAAAAGGTCAACTCTAAAAAGTTTGTAGGACATTTATGTCATTTTCCCTATTTTATTTGATCAAGACCAACGTCACTATGAATTAAAGACTTTTTTTAAAAAGAAATTCATCTTGGACCGGAATAAAAAAAACAACATAACATAGCCACATAGGGCCTGTTTCTGCATTATATTCAAAAAATAATTGTTATTATAAAAATGACATTGGACTTTTTCAGAGTTAGTGGATCGGTGGGACCATAGCCCTATTTTGCAAACATAAACCCACCTAATTTTACAAGGAAAATTCAAAAAGGAACTAATCTACTCTGCTCTTCACGAGAGGAATAAACAAGATGTATGCAAATGTGCAGATGTTCATGGGAAAGTTGCAGCAGCTGATATACTGCAACGATAATGAATTGATCAACAACCAATCAATTTTATGTGAAAGGCCGCAATTCCAACTTCTTTATGAAGAGCTTGGCTCCATGATCCAAACCCTTTTCAACAAAGAAGACCAACATCTACAGAACTTTGAAGAAATGAGAAAACTGAAGAAAAGATTCAAAGCTGCAGCTGAAGAGGCAGAAGATATCGTCGATATCTTTCTATCCGCTGTCCACTGTAGAAACAACAGGTATTCACCTATATCTAATGTCTTTCAACCCTATCTCCGCCTTGAGGTTGTTATTCGATCAATCGAGTCTATCAAGATAGAGTTTATGACCATGAACATCGATAACATGAAGATGGACTCTTCTCTGAGAACTGACAGACTGCATATGCAATCTTCTGGAACTTCCCGCGGTAGAAATTCAATCGGATCGAAGAAAGTAAAGGAAGAAATGGTTGTGGGGTTTGATCGTGATGCTGAGATAATACGGGACAAACTTGTTGAAGATGGAAAGCATCTGGATGTGGTCTCTATTGTTGGCATGGGTGGAATTGGTAAGTCAACCCTTGCTAACAAAGTGTTCACTGATCCTTTTGTTGTTTATCATTTTCATGTCCGTGGATGGGCAACTGTGTCGCAGACATATGACAAACGTGATCTACTGATTCAAGTTCTTTCATCCATTGATGATCGGTTAGAGCTTGAGGAAGCAACAGACTCTCAACTTCATCAAATCTTGCACAGGAGCCTATACTGTAAGAGATACTTAATTGTTATTGATGATATCTGGAGTACACAGACATGGGATAAGTTGAAGTTGTTTTTCCCTGACCATAACAATGGAAGTCGGATTCTGCTTACTAGTCGCCTCACTGAAGTTGCTTGGCATGCAAAATCACATGGACTTATTCATCATTTACAACATTTGACAGAAGAAGAAAGTTGGAAGTTGCTGTGTGAGAAGGTGTTCAAAGGAGATGAATGTCCCAAATGGTTGATAAAACCTGGAAAGCAAATTACAAAAAACTGTCATGGATTGCCGCTTTCTGTGGTTATAATGGCAGGAGTTCTAGCAAAAGAACCAAGAAGAAAAGATGTATGGCTAAAAATTTCTTACAGTGTTCATTCGTACATGGCTAGTGACGAGAAAGGATGTCTGGAAACAATAGCATTAAGTTACCACCATCTACCTCTTCACTTGAGAGACTGCTTTCTCTATCTGGGAGGGTTTCCAGAAGACTACAAGATCCATTCACCATGGTTGCTTTGGGTATGGATGGCTGAGGGATTTATACAAGAAGATGGAAGTCGAAGCTTGGAGGAAATTGCAAAGGGTTACCTGATGGATCTAGTTGACAGAAATCTTCTAATTGTACAAAAACGGTATCTTTCTGGTGATATCAGACGCTGTAAAGTCCATGATCTTGTGAGGCAGTTATCGGTGGAAAAGGGAAAAGAAGAAAGATTCTTCCTAAAAATAGAACCACCATCTAATGGTCTTTGTGATATCATAAGAAAACAAATCAACAAATTGAGAAATCAGAATAAGGTAATTACCACACGTAAGCAACGCCGTGTGGTCACAAATCAAGAAATCGACATTATGAGTTTATCTCATCCGCCCACCCCAAGTATTCGATCTCTTTTGTGTTATCCTAAGAAAACAACCTTAACTGACAATATCACAGAGTTTTTCCGTTCCTTTTCACTTCGAAGGGTGTTAAATTTAGAAAAGTTTTTCCGTTCCTTTGCACTTCTTAGGGTGTTACATCTAGATAAAAGTAAATTAATTGGTTTTCCCCCTGGTTTAGGATTACTAGTTCACTTAAGGCACCTTGAAATTTGGCTGCCATCATTCCCACAATCAATATGCAATTTATGGAACCTTCAAACCCTCTTTGTTAGCACAAGTTCTAGTTCTATGGTTTTACCTAGTAACATATCAAATTTGGTGAATCTAAGGCATTTAACCTGTAACGCAGAACTTTATCTTCCTTCTATTGAAAAACCGATGAAATTGGAAGTTACTACGAAAGTGGTGTTAGGAGATGGGGTAGATAATTTTCAAAAATGTTTTCCCAGGATCAAGAGACTTATATCTACTTTTTACTATGGTGAGGAAAATGACTTTGAAGTACTCCATTACCTTCAAGTATTGATGTTAATTGGGCCGGGCTACAGCAGAAGGAATCACATTATTAGGTTCCCTGCAACACTGAAAGAACTTACACTTGTAAGGTGTGGTCTACTGTGGAGCGACATGTCGATCATTCAATCGTTACCTAATCTTGAGATTCTCATACTAAAAGACAATTGCTTTGAGGGAACCCTGTGGGAAACAGGTGAGGAGCCATTTCAACAACTAAAATTCTTGTGTCTTGAAGAGTTTAATATCAAAAAATGGGAATCCTCAAGTATCAACTTTCCTTGTCTCAAAGAATTACATGTGAGGAATTGTGTTGATCTTGAAGAGATACCCCTTGAGTTAGGGGATATCTCAACGCTTGAGTATATTTATGTTTTTGACTGTGGTGCTTCTCTTCTTGTATCTCTTCAAAAAATACAACAGGAGCAAGATGATGTGGGAAACTATGAATTGGAAATCATAATTGATGGAAGGAAAATGCCTTCTTGTGTACCCAAGCATGAAGATGAATACATTTTACTTGACACCATGAATGTTTAGTACATAAATAGTTTGTCTAATTGATACCTAGTACAATGTTTGTTGGTCTTCTTTAGTATTAATTGCTCAATGTGTTTTTTTCTCTTAAATGGTTGAATCTTTGTTTAGTCAAGTCTTCTTAGCTGAGTTAAAGTGAAAGAATAAGGCAACCTGGTATTATTTGTCTGTATGAGGGAAAAGATTTAATTACTCCAATCAAATGGATTAAGCATCATCGGGTTTAGCTATTAGTTTATTATTGCTGATTGCATATGCTTCCTTCCATCATATAGATGACCTTTGTTATAGTGTTGATAAACTTAGTATTAAAGCAAGATAGTGTTCTTTTTTTAAAAATCATGAATGCAACTCTTTGATATGAAGAAACAAGATGCCATATAATGGAACTTCATTTTCAACACTTTTTAATTTACTGAAATTCATGATTCAAAACTTAAATTGTTGAAATTTGTGGAAAAGCACATCTTCTACAAGTTTTATTACAATGTTGTATGCAAGCAAATAGCAACGTACTTTCTTTGATTTGTTTATTGTAATATCCTACTTCCATTTTTTACAATTACAACATTCTACTTTGAAAAATCTAACCCAATTATACCGATATCCGATAGAGCATCTTTCACTAATATAATTGTGTAAAAATTCGAAGTATAACGTCCTAATAAAAGAAAAATCAGAAGTAATTTTTAGAGTGCAACGTCTTAATAAGAAAAAAAAAATGAAAGTGTAATATTGTAATAAAAAGAAATAGAAGTAGGATGCTATAATACACAAATAAAATGAAAGTACATTGCTATTTCTTGCACTTGGCCCTTTTTCACATTAGTTAACTATATATGAATCTTAAACACAGATTCACATTAACTTTCTAGGGAGGGCAGGTGGCCACCCAAACAGACAAAGGGTGATAGGAGCAAGATGATGTGGGAAACTACGAACTGGAGATCTTTGTTGATGGAAGAAAAATGCCCTCTTGTGAACCCAAGCATGACAATTAAATTACATGTATTTGTGGAGTCCCAATTGACACCACGAATGTTTAGTACATAATTAGTTGGTCTATTTGCTACCTAGTACAGTGTCTGCTACTATTCTTTACCCAAAATTCCGTATTCTTCAATTTGCTTTCTCTTTTTTCTCTTACGTGGTTGAATCTTTTTTAGTCAAGTATTATTTGTCTTGTATGAGGGACAAGATTCACTCCAATTGAATGAATTAAGCATCCCTCAGGAGCACATGTTTCATCATTGGATCAATGACTTTTGTTTTTGTGTTGATAACTTGGTATCAAAGCAAACTTTTGATATGCAGAAACAAGATGATGCCACATAATGGAACTTCTTTTTCAACACTTTAAATTATTGAAAATCATGATTCAAAATTTAGGCGGACAACTCATGTACCAAAGGTCAGATTTATGCAATGGCAAATACCATCTTTTTAATAGCGTTTCTGTTTATTGAATCGGATTTTTAAAAGCTATAAACTAGTTTTAACGTAACCAAATAAGGTCGATTTAATTGTTTTTAGGTTATTCGGTTTGGTTACCCAATTAAACAATTAAAAATTCTATTATAGATTTTCTAACTATGTATAAAATGGGTGTGGGATAAACCGGAATACACCTAACTTGTAACATTAGTTTAGTATCAAAAACACACCTGAAACTTGCAAGGTAAAATCATACGTCCACTTTTACAACTTGCAGAAAGTTTTAACATTAGAGAAATTGCAAAGTACATTCCATACCTGTTTTTACATCTTATATATGATACGTTATAAACATTTTACTATTAAAGTAAATTAAAAGTAAGTTTTATCTATATAAAAAGATTAAAAAATATAAACATTAATCTACTTGCTTATTTGGTTTTGTTTATTTTATGACACCCATACAAAACATGGCGATTAATATGCACAGGAGATGTTGCTGCCTCTAATCACTCTTCTTTCGCGTGTAAGGGTAATACTAGAACCAAACTCTGTGTTAATGTTGGGTCTCTGATTGAGGTTGTGGATACATGTATTGAGTTTGATCATAATGCTTTGGGGTATGAAATGAATTGATGCAAAGATGATATGCAGAAGGTGATAAATAGAATGGGAGAAGAAAATGGTATTAATTTAAACATTTGTGGTATTAGTGTTCTCGGAGTTCAAGAAACTAAAGTGACACAGTTAGATTTATTTAAAGTTAAGACTATGTAAAGGTTTTTTTTTTTTTTTTTTTTTTTTTTTTTTTTTTTTAAATACAGTACATTTGTATGTTGCATGTTTTCCATTAAAATTTAGAAGTTAATTGCAATTCTCTTCGACTCATCCACATTATTGCTATAAAGAGAAATTCAGCTACAAGGGAAACATAAGGAGTTCATCTCTCTTGGCTTGTCTCATGGAACGGAATCTCAGATTACAATTCCAATGGAATCCGTCCGCAAAACCATCCAAAAGTAATTTCATTTTCAACCCTCTTAAAATCAAGATTTTTCCACAATCTACATAAAACCATATACCCAAATAGTACTCCCCAAAGTCTCAACTATTTGGTGATAAAGAATTACATATATCAACTCACACAACACAATACATAACAAAGCAAATTCATCAAAAACTATATAAAGGCCAGGCTGATCAACACTTGAGCATTCACCATCGAAAAGTCAAACTTTCTTCCCATTTTCCATTCCTTTCGTACTAAAAATCTTGTGCACAAAGTTACAGAATGGAATACGCTTTTTGACCCCTTCACTTCTTTTTCTTCTTTTTCTTTGGTGGCTGAAGAACCACTTTAATGGATACATCAAAAGCCACCTTCACGTTCTGCAATAACCATATACATGCAAAAAAAAGACGTAAACGCCCTTGCATCTACATCATTGAAAACAATTTCATTGGTGTCTCATAAAAAAACTACGACTTCTTTCATCTTTAGATGTCCCATGAAAAAAATTGCAACTTTAATTTTGGTATTTGCCTCAAGCATATTATAACAACTTTCATGTTCCAAACTCCAAAGATAAATTACCAAATTGTCCTTATTGTTTTTAGGATATTTTATTATTAAGGCATTGTAATTTGAAAATTATCCCAAATTATAATAGTAAAAGTTGCTTTATATTTGGAGAGTAAATTACACGATTCGTCCCTGGTGTAAGTGTCAAATTGCACGTTTAGTCCCTATTTTTAAAAATTAACTCGTACCGTACTTTATGTCGTTAAAAGTTGCACGTTTCGTTCCTGACGTGTTTGAAATGACTATACTGCTTTTTCTTATTTCTTTTCCATTTATTTTTTAAATGTTTATTGATTTTGAGTTTTTTTTATTGAAAAACAAATAAAAGTGGACCCACACCTTTTTTTATCTTACCCTTTTCAACCTTTCCCTATCAAAATCAAATGAACAGGAGCTTCTCCCCCTTCTTCTCTTCTCAGTTCTCACAGCATCCTCCGGCAACCTTGTGTCGTCGTCGAAATTATCTAAGCGTAAAATCTTACAGAAATCTAGCAAACTTCCACTGTCGGAAATGTCCAACCTCTAAAACCTCATCTTCTTCCCGAAAGTTTCTGTAACAAGTGAATAAAACCACCACCACCACCATTGGAGATGCTAGGGCTGTATCAGGTGAATAAAACCACCACCACCATCATCTTCGATCACCGTCTCCGTCAAGAGAGGCAGCTTCGCCAGAACTGCTTCCCTTCCTCTTTCTCCGCCTATCTCCTTCCCATCCCACTCTCTCTGTCTCGATTGTGGGCTTGATTTTCAGGTTTGATTTCGGGTTTAATTTTCTGTTTGATTTCAGCTTAATTTTGAGTTCCAAGTTGGAATTTAGGTTTCATATTGAGTATCAAGTTTGATTTCAGTTTTAATTTTGAGCTTCATGTCTGCTTTCGGTTTCAGTAACGAGTGAGTTCATTTTTGAGCTTTAGGTTCTTGAACGATAATGATTTGCTTGAATCTGACTCACTTATGAGTGATTTCAGTTTTGATTTTAAGGTTCAAGTTTTGAGTGATTTACTCCGACAGTTGGCGGCGAAGAGGGAGGAGTGAGTCGTGAGGGTAAGGGTAAGGGTTATATGAGAGATGTTTGATGGTGTGGCTGGTCTAGATCAGTTGTTATTGATAACGAGAGACGGACGGTTTCCGACGGAGATGGAGATTGTTTCCAATGGGGATGCAGGTCAATGTCGACAGGGTTGTGTTTAGGGGTTTAGAGGACAGAAGATGGAACTGGTAAAAGGAAGTGGGGTGGACCCACAATTTTAAGTAAAACATTTTTTCTAATAATTAAAAATAATTAGAAATCTGAAAGCTAAATGAAAAAGAAATCAAAAGGGCATTATAGTCATTTTATGTTTGTCAGGGACGAAGCGTACAACTTTTACCGATATAAAGGACGGTCCGAGTTAATTTTAAAAAATAAGGATTAAACATACAAGTTGACATTTACACCACGGACGAATCGTGTAATTTACTCATATCCTCTATTCTAATAAATAAGAGCAATTTTGCCACGTGGCATTGTGTTAGCCCGCCCCCTGCAATTTATCCCGCCTAAAATACTTAAGTGATTTTCCCAAACTAACCTTGCACCTCTTATTCATTCGTTATCATCGGGAGACAACAGCTCATCAATTTGAAACCCTAATCCAGCCGCTCATCAATCGCAGGCTCCCTCTCTCTTTCTCTCTCTCTCTCTCTGGTCAAAACCACCATTGCTACCTGTTTCTCTACTCTAGAAAACGGTAGCATCTCAACGAAAGAACACCATTTGTGACGACTAAAGACTTACACACACAGTAGGTCTCTCTCTCTTGCTGGTTTACGATCATAAACCACCACAGACCTCAAAGGAGAAGTACTTTAGGAACGCATATAGAGGGGACATAGGGGTTTCGACACTCCAGTCAAGAGAAACAAATGTCTGGTAAGTGAAAAAGAGGTTGGCCGGAATTGGAATTCAATTCCATTCTCATCCTTGAAATTCGATATGATTTGCCAGATTCTGATTCCTTGAAATTCCAGCTCATATGAAAACCCAACATATAAATCTTTTTTTTTTTGAAAGATAATTAGAATCTCACAATAATAACCATCTTATTCTTGAGGGCCTTCTTAATTGGTTGTGAAAATTCAGGTCTTCAGGAGGCTAACGATTTAGTTGTCATAATAAGGTAAATCTGAGTTATGCTCTTGAGTGATGCTTTAGTTAATTTCTTAGATTTTTTTACGATTAAGTCATTTTCTCGATTTGAATGGATGCTTATTAGAAATCGATTTTACTTCCTCTTCTTCTCCGTTTCCGGTACAAACTAAAAATTGATCCCCAAATTAAGTGAACCGTACAATCTGATTTGTTCAAGGGCTTGTGATCATGGGTGATTGTTTGTGCCCTCATGTTCAACATCTCATGAAAAACTTCATTAAAAAGTATTTGTTTTATTTGTTTTATGTTTTATTTAGATTGATTTTCATAAAAAACCTGTCACCAAAAACCCAACTGCTTTAACCATGCATTTATCTTTAGTTTCTTATTATTAATGTTGCTGGATTTGGATTCACAAGATACTCTTTTTAGAGGATTATAATATTGCATGGAATCAAGTTTTAGGTTAGGTCTTTTGGTTGTTGCACATGTTATTTTCCTGTAGGTACCACTAAATAAAGTTTTAATGGAGAAAGAGATGGAATGTATATGACATTATTACATTAAATAAAAAATTTTACTTCAGGTAGCTCAAATACATGAATTATAGTTCAAGTGATTATATACGAAAGACTCCCCCTTAAGATCAGTGCATGTTTCTCATCGGGGGTTATTTTTCGTTACATGTTGCACCGTCTTCTTCTTTTCCTGCTACACCTTCAACTTTTTTCGTTATTGGTGTTTCGTATGTAATTGATATTTTTTTTTATTTTTTTATGAATTTTAGGGTATGACATCTACCATTTCACATATGTGAAGCTTTAATCCAGTTTCCTATTTCATCTAAGGAGGAATTCTCAAGATGAAAATGTAAGTCTGTGTGTGTATCTATGATTTTTTTGTTAAATATTTCTAAAAAGGTATTTCAATAAACCTTCATTGTTGCATCCATGTAGGAATTCTCAATGATGTATGTTATGCATATATGACATATGGGAGCATATGAGCTACATGTGAGATAGGCGGAGAATGCTTTTTAATTGCTTACTATTTGATACTTTAGTTGTCATGCAATATCGAGCTGCTTTGTTGGATAATGTGAATGTGTATTACACGATAGAAATTGAATGAAATAGCAATGGTTTTGACTATTTTTACCCATATGGGGAATATACTTTAGTTTTTACATGTAATAGCAACTCCTTACCTATAATTGCAATACACTTTCATTTTCTTACAATTAATAGCAATGTACTTGGTTGCTCTGTTTAAGGGAAAAGTAGTTGGAGGAATCGGTGAACATGTTCTTAAAATTTTAATCTTTTGATGGAAATACCCTTTTTTTTGGTTTAAAATGATGAATATGCCCTTCCTTTTTTAAGGTCGTATCCCTTAATAATTTAAGAGGTCTGCACCAAAATTTCAAGCTAAAACATTCAAGTCAATTCCTTTTACACACCTAATTAGTGGCACTTATGAATAAAAAACTAAAAAAAATCAAATGTCTATTTTATGGAAAAAAAAATTAATAGAACTTAACATAAATAACTCAAAGCATATAAGTTTTCTTACATGACAGTTTAAAAATAAAAAATCACCCTCATTTCCTTGATCTCAATCACCATATCAAATTTTAAATATTAGAACCCTCCACCCTCTCATCCCAAAATTTTAAAACTCCACTTTACATTATATCAAATAGTTGTAATTAAAAATAAATGAATGTTCAGTTATAATTGTGATAAATAAGCAAATATTTCAACACACTAGCATCTTATTCACTTACAGTGATTATCTCTTTTGCTATTTTTGTATAATGTGTACTTATTCTTTATTTCAATCGTATTATATTCAAACTTCATAAATGGTCCCTATGGTAGTGAAATCACGAAAATGTCCTTCTATTAACGGCCAAAAGATGACGGCGTCAGCTACAAGGATAATTTGTTAAAAAAGTTTTGAAGCCACAAGGACCATCTGTGATGTTTTTTTAAATTAAAGTCATTTCAAGGTTTCATATCGTTTTTGATCATTGAAACCTTGAAATAAGAACCAATATCAATACGAAACCTTCAAAATAAGACCAAAACTGAAAAAATGTTACAACTTTTAACCAAACACGGTAAAAACCAAAAAGCACTAGGACCATTTCTGTAATTTACTCCAATACAATATCAATAAAGATGGAATCACCTTTTTGGAGACATTCTCATAGCTGGCCTTGCTAATGAGAGAAAATGCAAGTATGAAGACATCAGCACCATGATAACTCAAAGGTCTGAGTCTGTTGTGATCTTCTTGACCTTTTTTGTAAAAAAAAAAGTAACACACTTTTTAGCATAAAAAAGAAGACATCATACATACTTATAAAGCTAACATTTTTTCTTGAATCTCATGCATTTGAAACCCCCTTTTTTAACTAATGCAACTCAAAAGTTTTCTAAATTATGATTTAACACTCAAAAGTTGTATAACTTATATTATGTTTAATTAGCATTTACTGAAAAGTTTACTATAAAAATGTCAATCTTTTGGGAAGACATGCATACAAATCATATACAAATTTCAGAAAGAAAATAAAGTTAAAGGTTTTTGTGTTGGGTTGAGGTCTTATGACAACTTTTGGAGATATTCTATTATATTAGAGTTTTTAATTTGTAAGTTTGTTATGCTAATTCGTTTTTATATTTTCTTCATTTTTGGATTATTGTAATACAATCGTTGTATATTGTGGTTTAATCGTTAATATATTGATCATATGTTATATAGGGTGATGTCGAAAATATTTAATTAAATATTGTAAATATGTTTTTTTTTGTCTTTTGTAATTGTACCGTTTCAAAAAGATAATTAATTAAAACTCATACATATATTATACTTTCCATCTCTCTCTCTCTCTCTCTCTCTCTCTATATATATATATATATATATATATATATATATAATTAATTAATTAAAACTCATACATATGTTACACTTCAACCAAAATTCATTTAAAATCTAATATTTCAAATGCTTTTTAATAATGATTGTAAAAATTTCAACATGTGTTACTTAATTGATTGATTAATAAAAATACTAATGTTTTGAAACACCTAACTCTTAAACTTATATTATTTAATTTGTTAGTTAACTAAAATATTTTTCCTACATAAAGATAACATTTTTATGTTTGGTTACTCATATTTGTTTATGTAATTAGAAACAAGGTGTACATATAATGACTACTTCAATTTCACATAGGAATCGATACCACTAGAGATGTATGTTGTCTTTAACCGGTGGTAGGAGATCAACATACCCTTTTTAATTATTTATATTAATGCTTAGTAATATCTATTTTATATTCCTATTCACCTTAATTTTTTAGGTACAAATTAAGGAAGAGGATTCTTGACACACCAACATAAAGTCAAGCGTACGCCTTGCAAAATATGTAATTAAAATTAAATATCATATTTACTAATCGAATTATTTTAAAACTCTTGATGACATTTATCTATAATGATATATTTTGTATGACTTCATTCTTAATTTCAATGTTTAATATCTAAAAGTTCATATAGAAACCTTGGATGTTTTGGTGTAATATAAATAGTGTAATACAAAGTTTATTAGTTCAATATTGTTTATTAATAGCTCATTCAAAACAACTTATTTCTTATTTTATCCAAAAAAAATTATCGGACATAAGAAAAGTAGATATATTAATGTTATACAAAAAGTTATAATATATATTGGCTATTATAAAAGTAAAAGTAAAGTTTATAAGGTATGGACTATATTAGATAGTATCAAAATATAAGTTGATGGATTTTTATGTTATTTGATAATTCGGTTAATGCCCAAAACATAATGAAAAACGTAAATTTCAACATATTTCTATTTTTTTCTATAATTATTTTAACCACTTAAATGCATTCTTGTGCAACGCACGAGGTTACGCCTAATCATACATACTTATAAAGCTAGCATTTTTCCTTGAACCTCATGCATTTGAAACCCCCATAAAAATTTGCAAACACCTCATGCATTTGAAACCTCCTATTTTAATGAATACCACTCAAAAGTCTCTTAATAATGATTAACAATTCAAAGGTTTTATAACTTATATAATATATTTAATAAAAAATTAATGGATACTCTGGTCAATCTTTTTTAGTAGACACACAAATACAAATCACATACAAAATTCACAAAGAAAACAAGTTTAAAGATTTTTTTGTTGGTTTGAGGGCTTTGAACAATTTTTCGAGCCATGTTATTATGTTGAAGTTTTTAATTTGTAAGTTTGTTATATACTAATTCTTTTTTGTATTTTCTTGATTTAAGTATTCTTTTAAGAATATCATTGTATGTTGTGGTTGAAATTTTAATGTAAATTAGATTTGATTCATGTTATCGATCATATGTTATGAAAGGTGATATATATAATAGTTAATTAACTATTGTATACATGTTTGTATGTTCATGTTGTTTCAAAACAATAATTAATTAAAAATCATGGATATGTCATATTATCCATATTATCCATGTAAGCCTTTTTTAAAATGCAAATTGTCTATCTTATCACTTTATATTTTAGTATATGTTTAACATTTTAATTATAATAATAAATTCTTTTTAAAAGTTTCTTTCACTTATTAATAATAACAAGTGGTTTTAAAATGAATAAGAAATAATTATAAATAATAAAATCAAATTACATGGATATGTCATATTATCCATGCAAGTCTCTTTTGAAATGCAAATTGTCTATCTTATCACTTTTTTATTTAGTGTATGTTTCACATTTTAATAATAATATTAAGTGTTTCTTAAAAGTCTTCTTCAACTTATTATTAATAATAAGTGGTTTAAAATTAATGAATAACAATTTTAAATGATAATAACATCAAATTATAAATTACATTTATCTATAAATAAATTGTATTTTAAATGAACATCATTATTGAAATTAAAAAATGATCGCATAAGTAAAATTATAATTAATCAATAATAATAATTGTTAAAACTAATACTAAATAGATAATTATATTTAATTCTATTAATGAGGAATGTGGGTTGATGTCAATGAATATTATTGTTCAAAATAATTGAGATTATATATATATATATATATATATATATATATATATATATATATATATATATATATATATATATAAATTAATGTAAAAATATTATCTCAAAGTTAATTCCAATAACATAACCATTTTAAACATATATTTTTCAATATTTTAACAATATATTTTTAATATTCGCTGCGCTACGCGCGGGGATTCGTCTAGTTATTATATAAAGCAAGAATTTTTCCTTGAACCTCATGCATTTGAAACTCTCAAGACTATTCAACTTATACAAATTAATTTATGATTAATTGAAATATTGTGATTTGTAACTCCCAAAACTTTTCAAATCATGCAATTTAATTGTTGAGTTAAATGAAATTGTTAGCCTATATAAGAAATTTGTAGATCACATATTGCATGTATGTCAACACAAAATGATAGATTATATTTGTAGGGTTTGAAGAGTTATGTGAGTGGTTCCATGCATGTAAGAAAGCAATTGTAACTTTTCCAAATATAAATTAATGTAAACTCAAATTGGGTGCATGTAAAGTTTTAGATATTAACCAAGATTTAAATTTAGGTATGTTTGTAAATGTATATTTGAGATCATTTTTTAAGTTTATGTGTTATGTATCTTTCTATAATCACAGGATGATGAAGTGAGACTGATAATTACTTCTCATGAACTTTTATTAAATCAACATTCAAGTTATTTATCACTTAGAGCAATTAACTTTGTTAACATGTATGTATTTTTATGTTATCTTTCTTTTTTTATGGTAAGAAAATATATTTTATGTCCAAGAGAACATTATTCAACATGTATTTATGCTATTATAAGTTATATATTATGTAAGTTTCTATCGCTTATTTTGTTGTAAATAATATCGATGGAGTTTTTCATAATTGATTTTGATGAAAAGATTTTACAATTATTATCTCAAATTATTGGTGATAATGACGAATTAAAACGGATGATTTTTAATATGATATGATTTTATTGTTGAAAACCAATGATTATGTGTGTTATAAAAATGAATCATTTATGTTCTATCAAAACTTATATGGATGTAACCATTTTTAAATGTTTTTATAGTAATAAAAATAAATTATTATCTTATTACATTTGTCAATTCCCTTTTTCCATATTCGTTTTTTATCGTAAAGGAAAGTACAATAAATAAAAATTAATATTTTCATAAGAAAATATAAGTGATAAAAATATACCTCAAGTGTAACACTCATCCTCTCCTAACCAACTCTTAATATATTTTTTTAAGATTGATCGCAGTACATAACAATTACTATAGTTTTGAAATTTAAATCACTATTTTATTTGGAATGTTCATTTTCTTCAAATTTTTCATAGCTTTAAGGACAAAAATGAAAGTACAATACAAAAGTAAGATAATTTTTATTTAAAATATAATAATGAAAAAACTTCTAATAAGTAGTTTTTAATTAAATAAAAATTAATAATTGTTTAAAATAACGTAAACCTCAAGAATAGATTATATTATATTAAAAATTATTGTTATTTGAAATAATAATAATAATAATAATAATAATAATAATAATAATAATAATATAGGAAATAAAAAATATTCAAATAAATTGTTTATAAATTAGTTCCAGATACCTATAGTTTAAAATAATTTTAAATCAAAAACTTAATTCAATTTGATTCAAATACAACTTTTTATATCTTTTTTATCGTATATTTAAAATTATTATAATATTAATTACAATTTAGTATAAAAATTATTATCTCAATGATAAATGTTTATCATATTGTTTTCATAACTTATAATTATTGATATTTATATTAAATTATTGGGCACAACTCAAGAGTTTAAAACTCTCACTACAACTCAATAGTTTTTAATTTAAATGTAATTATGATTTTAAATTTAATGTAATTAGCCATACCTTTATATTATCCACTACATTCAAAAGTTTTTTAAACTTATGGTTTTAATGTGTAATGCTTTTTTATTTTCCACTTATTTATTATACACATTGTAGTTATATTAGTAGTATATAAGTAAGCTTTGATTAAAAAATCATATTTTGTAAAAGATTTGTGATTCAAATTGAAAAAGTTGGAAAAAAAATAAGTTTTGTCGCATCAATGGTTATTTCAACACGGATGTTTTATAACAATGATTATATATATATATATATATATATATATATATATATATATATATATATATATATATATATATATATATATCAAATGTATGTTGATTTCTAAATATTTATTTTGAATGATTTATAAGTGTTTAATAAGTTTTGTTTCATTTAAATGTTATAGTAGATGTTGTAGTGCTTTTATTTTATTAAAAGCTATAATATTTTTGCATACTATTTGTTATTTGTTTTATATACAAATCGGCATACGTTTTATATATAATTTCCACAAGTTAAAACGTTCAATAAAATCATCAAAAGTTGTAATACTTATTTTTTCATGCTACTTTGTATTTCTTATATATAAAAATCAATATATGTTTGATATATATTTTACACAACATTAAACGGTCTATAAAATCATGAATTAATAGTGGAAATAACTAATGATATAAATTAATTATATTCAATAAAACAAATATATTAACTATAGAGTTTGTTTTGCTACTGACATTGGATTTTCATGTAGAAATATTAAATCACAATTTGTTAAATGTTATTGTTTTAATTAAATAATTATATTAACGCGCAACGCGCGGGTATTCGACTAGTATTGTCATATACTCCAACTTATCATCAATTAAGGAATTAACCAAATTCGTAGTATCCCACAATCCTAGATTTGCAGTGCTCTCATCTACCATAACTACGGATGAGATTTAAAACTGGAAAACTGGACCGGAACTGGAATCGGACCGAAAACATTAGAACCGGAATATATAGAACCGGTTTGGGGTAATTTGGGTTTGGGTCCGTTAGGTTCGGGTAAACCGAATTTAAGAACCGGAACCACTTTTAGGGGCTGAAACCAGTTTTTGTGAAAATTTTATAACATGCATATCTCATTCGTTTCAAGTCCGATTGACATGCAGTTTTTTCCAAAGTGTAGTTTAGAGTTTATACATGATTTTAGACTATAAATTTATCAATTTAGTTTTATATTCATCGACTTACAGTCCCCCAATGTCAAGATATCAAAGTTGGAAGTTTTTAGTTTTTCAGCTTTTTTGTATTCTATGAAAATTTTAAAACATGCATATCTAACTCGTTTGAAGTTAGATTGACATGCAATTTTTTCCAACTTATAGTTCAGAGTTTGTACATGAGTTTAGACTATAATTTGGTCATTTTTGGTTTAATATTCAATGACTTACAATCCTCCAAAGTCGAGATATCAAAGCTGAAATTTCGTTTAAAGTCGGATTGACATGCAGTTTTTTCCAAAGTGTAGTTTAGAATTGTACATGATTTTAGACTATAATTTTGTCAATTTTGGTTTCATATTCAATGACTTACAGACCCCAAAGTGGGGATATCAATATGAAAATTTTCAAAGTTCAACCCACTGAGTAGTAAGTAATTACCAACAAATTTCGGTTTTTCCGGGTTTTCAGGTTCTAAACCTACTTTACCCGATTCCACCCTACCCACTTTGATACTTTTGGGTTATCCGATTCTAGATCAACTTTACCCAGTACCGTATCCGGAATCGGTTCCTATATACCGTTCCGGTTTTCGGCCCTACAAAATCCCCTTAACTGGTTCTGGGTTTTCCGGGGTCCAGGTCCATCCGGACCGGGTTTGGACCCGCTTTCATCCCTAACCACAACATTTGCACTAAAATTGTCTAAAACCGTTGGCGCGTAATCCTGTTATCATAAATAAATGAAGATAGTCAACATCCAGTCAAATCATGCATGAAATTGTTGTAATTTGTAGAAAAACACATATTCTACAACTTTTATCACAGGGTTATATGCAAGAAATAGCAACGTATGTTCTTTGATTTGTTTATTATAACATTATGCTTCTATTTTTTACTATCACAACATTTATTCTGAAAATCTACCCAATTATACAAATATCCAAATACAGACCATCTTTCACTATTATAATCTCCTAATAAGAGAAAAATCATAAGTGTTTTTCAAACTGCAACATGTTAATAAGAAATATATGAGAGTACACTATTGTAATATAAAAGAAATGGAAGCGGGATGCTATAATATAAAAAAAATGAAAACAAGTTATTTCTTGCATTTGGCCCATTTTTTCATAGTAATTAACTATATATTATTCTAAAATACAAAGGAATGCTCTGTTACTTTATCCATTTATGTCACTTATCATATTCGGTGTGAAAAGAAAATAAATTTTTGATTCTTGATCTTGTTTGATGCAGGAAAAAATCAAGAAAGAATCCACATGATGATGAAAGAAAGAAAAAGAGGTAACCAAATAGAATGTAAAAAGAAGATACACACATAAGTTTCAATAAAATTCCATATGTTGCCCTTGTTTCCTTCACCACAAAGAAATTTTGTTTATGATGATGGATTTGGGAGGGCCACCAACCAACTATATATACTTTATCTATACACATCATCCTCCACCCACTACCTAACTGGCCACCTCCATCGAGATCTGAAATTTGCAAACATGCATCATCAAACACCATATATAGCAATGTTCTTATATCTGTTTGGGTATTACATCATCCTACTTTCATATATCTCATTTTCCATTAAGCACAAACTTCCATATATTTCTATTTTACTATTGTAGTTTACAAAAGTTTCTTATTCAGGCATTGTACTTAGAAAAATATACCCAATTATAGCATTCTACTTCCAAGGTTTTCTTATTAAGGCATTTTTCTTTGAAAAATCTATCTAATTATAGCACTGTACATCTAGTGTTATCTTATTAAGGCATTGCATTAAAAAATCTACACAATTATGGTATTATACTTTTATTTTTAATTTTCTTATTAAGGCCTACTTTAAAATTTTCATCTAGTTATAGCATTGTAATTCAATCTTTTTGCTAATTAAGGCGTTTTACTTTGAAAGTTCTACCCAATCATAACATTGTGTTTTCGATGTTTCTTATCAAGGCGTTGTACTCTGAAAGATTTACCCATTTATAGCATTGTACTTTCCATTTTTTCTTAACAAGGAGATGTTTTTAAAACAATCTAGCCAATATAGCATTGTACTTTCAAAGTTTTCTTGCTAAGGCATCATAGTGGTAACAAAAGAATTAGGGCACAAACTACTTGATTATAGCTGAAATATTACAAACTAACTACCATTCGAGAGGACAGACTCTCCCCTATTAATACTATTGCAACACACAAGGAACAAAAAATGACAGAAATACCCTTAGGCCTGTTAACACTTATTCTATATTCAGGAATTAGGGCACTGAGAGTCATAAAGTTGTCGACTTTCATCAAAGACTAGATCCATAACATATAATACTCTTAGGATCCAGGAGAGTCATAAAGCTGTCGACTTTATGAGCCCATTCATTCCAAACTTGCTCAAACATGAGGAATATGGGATAATATTCAAGATCTAACAACTAAATGACATAAAGCAAGGAACTTGGACACTTATAAAGGTCTAGAGATAATATGAGGTGATGATTATGTTGACTCCTTGCAAGCTCCACTAAAAGGTCACCTTCTTCTTCCTATTATCTTCTTCTTCAAGCCAAGAAAGCTCCAAAAAGACAGAATCAAGCAATGGATGAAGGCTAGGGTTTTTATAAGGTGAAAGGGGGCTTGGAGGCTGACAATGAACCCTAAAATAGGTTTAGAGGGGTTTAAATACGAAGGGAACCCTAAAAGAGTCATGGGCTTAGGCTTGAACAGTTGTCATGCCGTGGTGGTCCATAAATACGCAATCAGACAATTATTGCCATGTCGTGGCCTCCTTGGCCACGTCGTGGCACAGAGTTTCCTCCAAAAACTCCCTCTTCGTCTTTGATACAAGTAAGCTTAACCAATCCGGAGCACGGGTGTTACAGTATGACTCATGAATATTATCACAACTTTTATGTTCCAAACTCTAAGGTAAATAACCAAATTACCTCTATTGTTTTTAAGGATATTTAGACATTTGACCAATAGTCAAACATTGCAATTTCATGAGACATATATATATGAAATGAGCATAAAATATGACATCACCTGCTGTTTTTTGAACCTACCTGGCCTAGGGTGGATCCTATCTTCTACGATAAAATAAGTGTTAAGGTCATAACAAAAAGATCAAGGTACACCCACTGACCCATAACTTTATTCTACTAAGTACTAATCCTTAAATCATAAATAGCTGGAAATGGGTTGATCAAACAAAGAAATTTCTAGGCTTTGGTCCTGTTGTAGACTAGCAAGTTTGGGGGCCTATCAACAACGTTAGCCTAAAATTTTACCTTATCCTTAAGATTAAAATCTAGGTAAAGCTGGTTAAGTTTGTTGAATTCTTCCCACGTAGCCTCCGAATATGTCAACACCTGCTATAGAACCAAGACTTCCTTCTCATCAGGCCTTCCTCCTTGTTTTGGTCTAACCCCACGAATGTCCTCAAGTTCTACTACTAGTTCAAGATATGTATTGAGTTGGGTTGGTAGTTAAGTAGGGTATGAGGAACCCTATAGGATGCTCTTAATTGTGAAACATGAAAAACGGGGTGTATTGATGCCTCCGGGGGTACTTCCATTTTGTAAGCTACCTTCCCAATTCTCTAACTGATTTTATAAGGACCATAAAAGTGTGCTGCTAACTTCTCGACCATTTATAGCATTGTACTTTCCATTTTTTCTTATCAAGGTATTGTTTTGAAAAGGTCTACCTAATATAGCATTGTACTTACAATGTTTTCTTACTAAGGCATCGTAGTTTAAAAGATCCATCCAGTATAGTATTGCACTTTGAAAATTTCTTATTAAGGCATTGTACTTTGAAAATCTAATAAATGCAAATATAGCATTGTACTTTCCTGTTTTTCTTATTTAACCTAGTATATAAATAAATGCAAATTTTTATTTCTAGCATTTAACCTAGTATATAGACCAACCATCTATTTTTTATAAGTCTACCCAATAATGAGGATCTATATTTTTCTTATTTCTGGTCCCATTGAGAAAGCATAAGTTAGTAACTTACTTTTCAAACAACAAAGTAAGACATTTACAACCAATTATCATGTCCCTTGAGATTCCCACGAACTGCAAGATGAGAAGATATCCACATCATGAGTAAAAATAGGTTCTATCGAATCAAAGAAAACTTATTTAAATTGAATGAAGAAACTCTTTATGATGTGTTTGTTGGTAGGCAGACCAAAAGAAGAAAGTAAATATACAAAGAAGGAATGAAAATTCACACATAAGAACTTAAGCTTGAAGGGACACATAAATGATTAATCCAACATATTAGTCCTTACATCAGGAATAGTTTCTCATAAAGGAATAATTAGCCTTTGTGACTATATTATACACAAACTACCTAACAAACTTCAATTCCACTTCTTTTAACCAATTCTGTGAGGTATATCCTAAGTTTGCATATCAACCTAACCATACGCAAGCATAAACGGAAATTATAGTATTTCAAAGAAGCAAAAACGATTATACACAAACTACCTCTTGATATTTAGAGGAGTTGAACCGATTACTAATAAAAGCCAAAAAGGAATATTGAACAGCTCAATTTCATCATGTTCATTCATAACATCGAATAGAGTGATTTATTCTATAAACTTCTTAGCATATTGAACTACAAAAGCATTGAATTATGCTAAAACTTACCAAAGAAAACGAAAACCATACCAAAAAAAAAAGACGTTGCAATCCGATCAGGTGAACTCTAGGCTCCGCGTAACTTAACTTTCACGGTAACATCAGTAGTTTACAGATTTACTTTGTTTGCTTAGTAACTTGACTAATTTCAGTTTTGGGCTTTTAACGTCTTATATGGTTATACGTATTTAAATGTTTTAAAATACCGATAAAAATAAAAATTAAAAATAAAAAAAATAAAAATAAAAAATTAGGGATGAGCATATGGACCGGGGAACCGGCAAGAACCGGTACCGGAACCGGCACCGAAACCGGAACCCGATGGAACCGGTTGGGCCGGGACCGGGACGTTATTTTTGTGGATTTTTGAAACCGGGAACCGGTAGAACCGACAAAAACCGGAACCGTATGATGCTATTTTTCGAGGACCGGTTCCAACATTTGAAGACACGACAAGAACCGGTAGGAACCGGGAACCGGTAGAACCGCCGGACCGGTTCGGTTCTTGATTTTGACCGAAGCCGGTTCCCGGGTAGGGGCCGGTTCCGGCCGGTTCGGTCCTTTTTGCTCATCCCTATAAAAAATTATCTTATATAAATTTTTTACTTTGTTCAGCCGCAATAGAATACCCTAATCCTACTATCCGTATTTTATACCCCGTATTACATTAGTTTTTTTTTTTTTTTTTTTTTTTTTTTTTTTTTTTTGGTAGCGACGATTAACCAAAATTCGAGTCTAAATATTTGACAGCCACACACCACATAATTGGAATCATCCAAAAACAACTTCGTTATAGCTACTACCGATCTGCAGGAGCGGAAGAAACAAGATGGCATATGCAGATGTGCAGATGTTCATGAAAAAGTTGAAGCAGCTCATATACTCCAACGATATCCCAATCATCAAAATACCATCAATTGTACGCGAAGGGCCTCAATTCCAAATGCTTTATGAAGAGCTTGGCTCCATGATCCAAACCCTTTTCATCCACCAAGACCATGGCCTAGAAAACTTTGAAAAAGTCACAAATCTGAGGAAAAGATTCAAAGCTGTAGCAGAAGAGGCAGAAGATATCGTCGATCTCTTTCTATCCACTGTCCACTTTGGAAACTACGGCTATTTCCCTAGATCTGATGTCGTTCACCCGTCCCTGAACCTTGAAGCTGTTATGAGATCAATCGATTCTATCAAGATGGAATTCATGACTATGAGCATCGATAACATGAAGATGGACGCTTCTCAAAGACCTGGCACACTGCAAATGCAATCTGCTGGAACTTCCCGCACTAAAAATTCACTCCGGTCGAAGAAAGTATTGGAAGAAATCGTTGTGGGGATTGATCGTGATGCTGAGATAATACGGGACAAGCTTGCTGAAGATGGAAAGCATCTGGATGTGGTCTCTATTGTTGGTATGGGTGGAATTGGTAAGTCAACCCTTGCTAACAAAGTCTTCTCTGATCCTTTTGTTGTTTATCATTTTCATATCCGTAGATGGGTCACTGTTTCCCAAACATATGACAAGCGGGATCTGTTGATTCAAATTCTGTCATCTATAGATAATCAGTTAGAGCTTGAGAAAGCAACGGATTCTCAACTTCATGAAAAGCTGCACAGGAGCCTATACTGTAAGAGATATTTGATTGTCATTGATGATATCTGGAGTACAGAGGCATGGGATAAGTTGAAATTGTTTTTCCCTGATCATAACACTGGAAGTCGAATTCTTCTTACTAGTCGCCTCACTGAAGTCGCTGCACATGCAAAATCACATGGACTCATTCATCATTTACAACATTTGACAGAAGAAGAAAGTTGGGAGTTGCTGTGTGGGAAGGTGTTCCAAGGAGATGAATGTCCTGAATGGTTGATTGAACCTGGAATGCAAATTGCAAAAAACTGTCATGGATTGCCGCTTTCTGTGGTTGTGATGGCAGGAGTTCTTGTAAAAGAAGCAAGGAATAAAGATCTGTGGGTAAAAATTTCTTGCAGTGTCCATTCATACATTGCTAGCGATGAGAAAGGATGTCTGGAAACAATAGCATTAAGTTACCACCATCTACCTCTTCACTTGAGAGACTGCTTTCTCTGTCTGGGAGGGTTTCCAGAAGACTTCCGGTTCTATCCACCATTGTTGCTTTGGTTATGGATGGCTGAGGGATTTATACAAGAAGATAGAAGTCGAAGCTTGGAGACAATTGCTAATGGTTACCTGGTGGATCTTGTTGACAGAAATCTTCTTATAGTAGCGAAATGGAATCTTATCGGTGATGTCCTTTGTTGTAAAGTCCATGATCTTGTGAGGCAGGTATGTGTGGAAAAAGGAAAAAAAGAAAGATTCTTCTTGAAAATAGACTCACCACCATCTAATCGTCTCTATGAGGTAATGACCACACATAAGCAACGTCGTGTGATCATAAATCAAGAAATCGACATTATGAGTTTGCCTAGTCCGCTCACCCCAAGTATTCGATCGCTTTTGTGCAATCATGTGGACACAACCTTAACTGACAATATCTCAAAGTTTTTCTATTCCTTTGCACTTCTTAGGGTGTTAGATCTAGAAAAATGTGAAACAATTGATTTTTCCCCCTATTTAGCATTACTAGTTCACTTAAGGCACCTTGACATTTGGCTGTCATCATTACCACCATCAATATGCAATTTATGGAACCTTCAAACCCTCATTGTTAGAACAAGTTCTAGTTCTATGGTTTTACCTAGTAACATATCAAATTTGGTGAATCTGAGGCATTTAACCTGTATCGCAGAACTTTATCTTCCTTCTATTGAAAAACCGATGAAATTGGAAGTTATTACGGATGTGGTGTTGGGAGATGGGGTAGATAATTTTCAGAAATGTTTTCCCAGGATCAAGGAGCTTGCAACTGCTCTTTACTCTGACGAGGAAAATGATTTTGAAGTACTCCATCACCTTCAAATCTTGATATTAATTGGGTCGGGCTACAGCAGAAGGAGATCAGTTGAGCGAGAACTTCTCAGAGGTGAACAAAACTTGGGAAAGAATCACATTATTAGGTTCCCTGCAACACTGAAACAACTTACACTTGAAAGGTGTGGTCTACGGTGGAGCGACATGTTGATCCTTCAATCGTTGCCTAATCTTGAGGGTCTTGCAATAAAAGACAATGGATTTGAGGGAACGATGTGGGAAACAGGTGATGAGCAGTTTCAACGACTAAAATTCTTGAGACTTAAAAGGTTAAATATCAAACAATGGAAAGCCTCAAGTATCAACTTTCCATGTCTCGAACGATTAGAGGTGCTGAATTGCATTGATCTTGAAGAGATACCCCTTGAATTAGGGGACATCTCAACGCTTGAGTATATTTGTGTTAAGAATTGTGATGCTTCTCTTCTCGAATCCCTTCAAAAAATACGACAGGAGCAAGATGATGTGGGGAACTATGAACTAAAGATCAAAGTTGATGGAAGGTATATGCCTTCTTATGTACCACAGCATGACGATTAATACATTTTACATGTGGAGTAGGCAACTGACAGCATGAATGTTTAGTACATAATTAGTTAGTGTATTTGCTACCTAGTACAATTTCTGTTGATTTTCTTTACCCAAAATTTGTTATTGTTCAATTTGATATTTTCTCTTTTTTTTTTGTCGGCCACGTTAATATTAAGAAAACTAGCAAACAGCTAGATAATTACATAGCAAGAGTTTAAAAGGAATGATTTTTCACCCAATCTACCCACTTAACATAAAACTTTGGATTCCTAGCACTAATCCAACAAAAAAAATGAACATGATTGAATTGAATCGCGCCTTGAAGGGTTTGTGATGGCTAAATAATAATCTATTTCGAAAAGACCAAATCAACCAGAACATAGTCAAGCAAGCTGCATCCAAACATTTCCTTGCTTTGGCATCCGAGCATGATCAGCCCAAGACAACCACTCTGATATAGACGAGAAAACAGACGAGAAAACAGGTAAATCCAATTCCCACCATCTCGCAAAAGGGCCCGCAAATGTGATGCCATGCTACATGGAAAGAAAAGGAAAAGAAAATGTGACTAACTGTCTCAATATCAAGATCATATATAGGGAAAATGAGCGGACCAATATCAATCCCTTTCCTATCCAGATTCACTTTAGAAGGGATTTTATTCAAAGTCAACCGCCAAAAAAACACATTAACCTTGGATGGTACAAAGCGATTCCACCTAGGAACTGTGGCAACCTCAAATATTTTGGAATCAATAAGAGATCTCGCCGAAGCCACAATAAAACCCGAAGATACGTCTATAGACCAAACCCAAGTATCCTGTTGAGAAGTGAAGAGCCTCCACACCTCCTCTCGAAGGTCTTTGAAAAGCCGAGAGCCAATCCAAACACTACAACCGGTTTGAAACTGAAACATCCTAAAAACCCAAGCTAAATAATTCATTTTTAAAATAACATAACATCCATTTTCGATAAAGTTACATTCAGGATAAATCAATTGTACATAAACCATTATTCAGAAATCAGAGTTATAATGAAGACAGTGTGGAATCTCGAATCATAAAGTTGTTGATGTGTGTGTACAGTCACGACTTCGCAATCTGAAAAAGTACTTGAAAAATATTTAATTCACAACTGTAAGCACAAAGTTTAGTGAGTTCCTCAAATATCTCATACATCACATCATATAACAACAACCTTGAAACTATCAACAATTCTGAATATCACATACAGCATGCAATATAACAACTACGGATTTTCAGCAACCATGAGGACTATTAGCTGTCCCAGTAGGCTAACAGCATGCTCTGTGGATTAACAGCACACCGTACGGGTTATCAGCAACCCTGGGGACTATCTGCAGTTTCATGGACTTATGGCAGTCCAAAATTTATGAGCAACTCAATTCACATGCAACAATAATCAACAGATAAGACCCAGTTGGTCAACATATACTACAACACAGGTATAGTGAGAGGGCTCAACTCGCATTTAACAACTAAACACCAAACTCTCACCTAGCAAAGACTGATCCTACACGACACCTAACAACAATAAAGAGTACCATCTCGGTCTACACCCCAAAACCCTTAATTTGACCAAAAGTCAACCTTGATCAAAAAGTCAATGGTTAAAGTCAAAGTTAACGTTGCCTTCAGCACGTCGTGGTCCTACTACGATTGAACAGACCGGCATTTCCCAGTCACCACGTCGTGGCTAATCTACACCATCATCACCAGATCATTGTTGCTAATCTGGACCATCGCCGCCGTCGCATACATAACAACAATCAGAATCACTTTTTTCTTTCTTCTCATATGAATTTGTTTCTTTCTCATATGGATTTGTAGTTTATTTTTGGTTAGGATTTATGAATTTGATTTTTGGTTTGAAAGAATTTCTGGTTTTAGTGGGTTTGGTGGGATTTTTTTTTTTGTGGCAGAGGTGCGGTGTTTTTTCCGGTGGAAAAGGTGGTGATGATTTTCATATAACCTCATAATCTCATATGCTTATTATCTTGAACAAGTTGTAACATGATTTGGCAAAATAGTTCCTCTCGTTCTCACTTAAAATGCTCTCTTGTAGTCCAATTCATATGTATAATTCACTTTGTATGAACCTCTTTGATTAGGAACACTTTTAGATGCCATGATTTTTAAAAGTGTTATGAAATAATTAAGTTAATAATGTATTATAAAGCCACCTAAATAATAGAAAAAGGCAACAAATAAACACCTAAACGTAAAAATATATTCCAGGCCATCCTATCAACGATAGTTACTCCGACAAATAGAGCACCCAATGAACCAAATGTTGGAAGTCTGGAAGAGACAAGGGGTGGGTGTGTAGTTATTAGTTTAATCATAAATAAATAAATTACAATAATTAAAAAAATACATAAATAAAGAAGGGCAAAATAGTCTTTTTATGTCTGGCAGGGACTACAGACGTAGCAAAAACAAATAATAGGGACAGTCCGAGTTAAAAAAAAATAAGTTAGGGACCAAACACGTAAATTATACTAAACCATAGGGACTATTCGTGTAATTTACTCTAAACAAATTAATGAAAGTAAATTGTTCTTTCTTATATTCAACACTTAATTGTTTGTAGAGTTTATTTATGTATTAGATACCAAAAACCAACATTTAAACCTAGAAAGGGCTAATGCAAGAAATAGTAAAGTTTCTTTTTCTTTTTTTCATTTATTTGAGTGATATAGATTTTTACTTTTATTTCTTTCTATTACAATATTGTACTTTCAATTTTTTTTCTTATTAAGGCATTACAATTTGAAATAGTGATGATTCTACCCAATTATTGCATTGTATTTATTTTTTCTTGTTAAGATATATATTTTGAAATATCCACCCAATCATAGCAGTGAATATTGTTTTGTGTTTGCATAATAATGATGTAATATGATGAGATGCAAGTAAGACGCTACAGTAAACAAATCAATGAAAATATACGATTATTTCTTGCATTTAACCCTAAATTGTTAGTAGGATTTATTTGTGTATTAAATGCAAGAAATAGCATTTAAACCTAAAATGGATCAATACATGAAATAGTCGTTTTTTATTCATTTATTTGTGTGTAATATAATAGCATCCTGCTTTTATTTTATTTTTTCTATTAAAACATTATACTTTAAAAAATTATTAAGGCAATATATTTTAAATATTCTACCCAATTATAGATTGTACTCTTAGTTTTTTTTTTTTTTTTCTAATCATAATCTTATATTTTGAAAAATCTACCCAATTATAGGAGTGAAATTCGTTTGTATTTGGAGGACATTGCTATAATGGATGTATATTTTTTTAAAGTAGAATGTTGAAATAGGAAGAAATAAAGGTAAAAATTAATAATTAACAAATTAATGAACTTACATTGCTATTTCTTGCATTCAACAAAGAGATTTTTAGATTTTTAGTAGAGGTTGTTTGTGTTTTAAATGCAACAAATAGCATTTTACCCTTAAAGTGGCTAAATGCAAGACATAGTAATGTGTTTTCATTAATTTGTCTATTATAAGTTATAACATCCTACTTTCATTTATTTTACTTCCAATTTTTGCCTTACCAAGGCATTGTAGTTTAGAATATCTATCCAATTATATTATTGTACCACAATTTTTTTTCTTATCAAGACATTTTACTTTGGAAAATCTACTCGATTATAGCATTTAAAATTGTTTTGTATTTGGACAACATTGCTTTAATTCGAGTAGCTTTTTCAAAATACACTATCCTAATAGGAAGAAATGAGAGTAGGATGCTATAATAAACCAACCAATGAAAGTACAATGCTATCCTATTTGGCAAAAATCCTCCATGATTTTATTGCAAAAATAAAGGTGCTAAAATTACAAACATTCCAGGTTTCTTAAAGATACAGTAGGAATCATGGTTTATTTTCCAAATAGAATTATGCCTGATTTTTTACACAATTCTAACACAAACAACCCATCTTTTATAGCTCATCTCTCAAAGGATCTTTCCCATTTTTACCCTCAACAAAAGATGCAAAAGCTTTGAGAATCGACTCATACACCTCAATCCCTTTCAAGTATTCTTCTTTGTTCAAAAACTACAACAAAAAACACAAATTAATACGATTAGTGATGCCCAAAATTGTCCAAAAAAAATTTGTTCAAAAGTTTCACCTCATTATGGTCATGAAGAAGGATAGGAGTGTTTGCCATGGGAGAAAATCCAATTGCAGGAACACCCTTCATCCTGAAGTATCGAGCATCGGTTGAAGCTGGAAATATCTCTGGTTTTCCAATTTTGCCCTTGGCTTTAACTATAGCTTCTTCAATTAGAGACCACCATGGATTTGAACTATCATAGGCTGTCAAAATTGGCTTCCCATTTGCATCATACACAGAAACCTTCTGCTTATACTGTTTAAGATGATAAATAGTTAAAAGGACTAAATGCAATAAATCTGATGAATTATAGCTTTGTACTTTGAACTTTTTCCTTATATGGACATTGTATTGGAAATATCTACCCAATTATAGCGAATTACTTAGCCTTTTCATAACATTGCTATAATCAGGAAGATTTTACAAAATACAATGTTAGAAATAGACTAGGAAGATATAGAAAAAAAAAGGATGCTATAAATATAAATCAATGAAAAGAGTCAATCTTTATAAAAAATTCAAAGGAGATGCAAATATGGAAAGCATAAAAGATAAAAATAGAAACAAGGGTTTATTTCTTACCTCAAATGTCATGTTACGTGAAGCTGGGGCCCATTCTTCTGCAATTCGTCTCTCCAACGATGCCTGATCAGCAATTGGTGGCACCCGAATATCAAAACCAGCATGTGCTTCCGATGGCTGCAGATTCATCACAAAACCCTAATCCACAAAACAATTCAATTAGATTTCTTACAATCGAGAGAGAAAGAAAGATATGGAATCATGGATTTAGATTTTATACATACAGTAGGAGATGGGGTTCCGGCTTTAAGAAACACCATGTTCACAGAGACAACCTCGCCTTCCTCCTTGAGGCCAGCCTTCACCATATCAAGCTGAGATGCTCTGAATCTCCTCACACTCTCGATACTCTTCAACAAATTCTCCATCGCTGTGTTATCATACAGCTTAGCCCCATGCCCAGGAGCTCCGGTAGCTTTTATCACCAACCACATCGGACACCTCTCTGCATAGAACAGCCTATAATAATCCTCCGGTGACGCCAATCCTTCATCCAACACAATCCCAACGTTCATCTCATCAAAAATTTCCGAATTGGCAAACTTCTCGGCCCCATCGTGTCCACCGATTTCCTCATCGGGAACAAACACGACATAGATTGTCCTCAATGGCTCGAATTTCGATTCCTTGAGCTTCCGAATCGCTTCCAGATACTGCAACCCGACGCACTTCATATCCTGTGAGCCTCTAGCGTAGATGTTTCCGTTCTCATGATCGATTGCAGCATCGAATGGAGGGTGGGACCATTTGTGGGGTTCGACGGGGACAACATCGGTGTGGGAGTTGAGGAGAATGGAAGGGAGATCGGGGTTTTTGCCAGTCCATTTTAGAAGGATTAAAGGCTTGTTTTTGACGAATTCTATGGTGCGGGATTCGAGGGAGAGGGATTTAGCTTGGGAGAGAATGAAATCGGCGGCTTTGTGGTAGTTGGGTGATGGGTGAGCTGTGTCGATTTGAAGGTACTGTTGGAATCTTGAGAGGATTGAATCTCCGGCGATGGTGGATGGTTGTTGTATCAGGAGAGCAACGGAGATGAAGTAAAAGAGACGATGGAACTGGAATCCACTGAAGCTCATCATGATTTTGACTCCTGGTTCTCATTTGGTAAAAGACTAAAATCTATAAAAAGACGATTAGAGAACTAGGTTCCGGGTCTGATTTTGTTTTGGGCATCAAATCTTATGGCACTAGGATTCAAATGCCTAAGACGAAGCGGATAAAAAAAAGACCATTACGCCTTAACGTGTAACGAACTAAATTACATAAACTAAGAACCATCAACATCAGCAATAGAGTAATATTTCACTAAACCAAGAAATCAGATTCTGATTTTTGATTTCTGATACAATTTTATAGTTAAAATCAGCAATCTATTTCACTATTTCAGAATTCAGTTACTACCATAATTCAATTTCTAATAGAGTAATAATAATAATCTATTTCAATTTCAATTTCTAATAATAATAATAATCTATTTCAATAATAATAATAATCTATTTCAATTTCTAATAGTAATAATCTCAGCAATTCAACAACTGATTAATGATTACTGATAAGATTTCATATTTTCATTCATTCAACATTCTATTAAACTAATTTCTATAATGATAACAATTTATTATATGAATCATTCAAGTATGCAATTGACATTTATGAACTGATAATCCTCAATTTCTCATAAATCATAATCTATTAGACTATTATGGTATTACCTGATTAGCAGGAGATAAGATAATCGACCCTTGCTCTCTTGCTGAATGATGAGTTGATGACTCGATGTGGCTGAGTTGCTATCAGCCTGTCACTAACCTCTCCTGCTGGCGATCCTTTTTTTTAGCGACGAACGCGATGCTTCTGGCTTATGTTCGTCATATGTCGATATTCGATGCACCTTGTGCCTTCTCCCCTACGCGATGACAGATGATCATGGACTGGTTTGCATTTGGATTGCTGGATTGGGCTGGAGATGTATATGCTATTTTAAAAAAATGGGCCCTTAAAATTGTGGGCCCAGTTCCAATGCCCACTTTGCCCTTGGTCTAAACCGGGCCTGGCACCCACTATCATATATATTTTCTCTTGGATTAATCACAAAAAAATTTATAATTAAGGGGTGTTTGTTTTATCTTTTAAAACATTTTTAGCTTTTAGGAAAAGATAAAAAGCTAAAAGATGTTAGGTAAAAGCAACAGATCTTGTAAAAGCTACTTTTAGATATAAGGAAAATGAACTTTTTGGAAAAGATCTTGTAAAAACTACTTTTGGATATAAGGAAAATGAAGTTTTTGGAAAAGTCAGGCAAACCTGACTTTTTTCAATTTTTCCTAAAATGATTTTTGTCCTCTCAAAAGCTAAGCCAAACACCCCCTAAATTTATATTTTCTTTGGGATATTAAAATTTGAAAAAATTTCTTAATCATTTCTCATATATTAGTCAAAAATTAAAAAATTTCCACTTCTAACATCACAGATGAGGCAAACACATTTGCGGTTTAATGGGAAATTTGTCTTCTAAGTTCTACCATCAGAAGTAATTTCTAAAACTTGAATGTGAAAATGAAGTTAAAATCTTTTTAGGGTTTAAATATATTAGGCTTATGGGCCATGAAACAGCAGGCGGGCCATTCACTGCAATCACACGCAAGTCCTACTCATATGCAATTTATTCACTGAGATCGCACGCGAGTCCTACTCATATGCAGTTTCGCCAGTTAAAATTGAAATTTTCTTAATTTTTGGCTTGTAGAAAATGTTTAAGAAAAATGGCTAGATTTGTCATTTTCTCTTAAAATTATCACTAATCTTAGCTAAAATTCATAATGTACATGACTTAACAGTTAAAAGTAAGCTTTTGGATTCCTTTATTAAATATTACATGCACTAGAGGATTTAGTTGTCTACAAATCTACATCCTTTTTTATAGCTCAACTTTGACATCATCTTCCTCCTTTTTAGACTCCATGGAAGATGCAAAAGCTTTGAGTATCGACTCATACACATCAATCCCTTTCAAGTATTCTTCCTTGTTCAAAAACTAACACAAAAAACAACACAAATTCATATGATATTATCTATTAGTGATGCTTAAAAACTGTCCAACAGATTGTAAAAAAGGGTACACCACCTCATTATGATCATGGAGAAGGATAGGAGTGTTTGCCATGGGAGAAAATCCAATTGCAGGAATACCCTTCATCCTAAAGTATCGAGCATCGGTTGAAGCAGGAAATATCTCTGGTTTTCCTATTTTACCCTTGGCTTTAATTATAGCTTCTTCAATTAGAGACCACCATGGATTTGAACTGTCATAGGCTGTCAAAATTAGCTTCCCAGAATCCTTCTGCTTAAACTGCCGAATCTGATAAATAACTAAAAGGACTTAATGTAGGAAAGAGCAATGAACTTTTATAGCATCCTGTTTTATTTCTTTGTATCACAATTCACAACATTGCACTGCTCTTTTTTTATTACGAAAATATAGTTTAAAAAAAAAACGATAACCACACAAAAAATGTTCATAATTAATTTAACGAACGTTTTGGAAAGCCATTTAAAATAAGAAATAAAAACAAGGGTTTATTTCTGACCTCAAATGTCATGTTTCGTGAAACTGGGGCCCACTCTTCTGCAATTCGTCTCTCCAACGATGCCTGATCGTGATCGGCAATTGGTGGCACTCGAATATCAAAACCAGCCTGCGCTTCCGATGGCTGCACATTCATCACAAAACCCTAATCCACAAAACAATTTCATTAGATTTCTTACAATCACGACAAACAGAGATGGATTAATCATGGAGTTATAGGATCAGACATACAGTAGGAGAAGGAGTTCCAGCTTTGAGGAAGACCATGTTTACAGAGATGACCTCACCTTCAGCCTTCACACCCGCCTTCACCAAATCAAACTGAGATGCTCTGAACCTCCTCACACTCTCGATACTCTTCAACAAATTCTCCATCGCCGTGTTATCATACATCTTAGCACCATGCCCAGGGGCTCCGGTAGCTTTTATTACCAACGACATAGCACGTCTCTCCGCATAAAACAACCTGTATTTATCCTCCGGCGACGCCAATCCTTCATCCAACACAATCCCGACATTCATCTCATCAAACATCTTCGAATTCGCAAACCTCTTCGCCCCATCGAGTCCACCGATTTCCTCATCGGGAACAAACGAGACATAGATTGTCCTCAATGGCTCGAATTTCGAATCCTTGAGCTTCCGAATTGCTTCTAGATACTGCAACCCGACGCACTTCATATCCTGTGAGCCTCTAGCGTAGATGTTTCCATTTTCAGGGTCGATTGCGGCGTCGAAGGGAGGGTGGGACCATTTGTGGGGTTCGACGGGGACGACGTCGGTGTGGGAGTTGAGGAGAATGGAAGGGAGGTCGGGGTTTTTGCCAGTCCATTTTAGAAGGACTAAAGGTTTGTTTTTGACGAATTCAATGGTGCGGGATTCGAGGGAGAGGGATTTAGCTTGGGAGAGGATGAAATCTGCAGCTTGATGGTAGTTGGGTGATGGGTGAGATGTATTGATTTGAAGATATTGTTGGAATCTGGAGAGGATTGAATCTCCGGCGATGGCGGATGGTGGTTGTAACAGAAGTGCGATGGAGATGATGTAATAGAGACGATGGAATCCATTGAAGCTCATCGTCATCGTGATGTCTGGTTTTCATTTCGGGATTCTATAGTTTTACAGAACTACCTAATATCTGAATTTGCATCCAATCACTTGTTTTCTTGCTTCTGTGAGTCAACATTAAGAAATAAATTATACTCCAAGTAGAAAAAGTTAAAGATATCAGTAGCAGGACTTCGTCTAAGTCGCATGTAAGCCAAGTAGGTAATTGACGACCATAAGAGTTTATTGATTCAAATAAACTAAGAGTTAATGCACTTCATGACAAGAGAATACAAGATGGTATGAAAAACAAGAGCAATTCCAAAGACCATACATTTGTTATGGGAAAAAGAGATTGTGTTCGATTATATGCAAAAAATAATGAAGTAAGAACATAATCATGTTAATATGAATCTGAAATTTGAATTTTATCATTTTTTTTTTATTTTTTTGAACGGAAAGCTGGCATTAAAAGAAAACTAGCCAGAGGCTAGAAGGTATAAAGTTTGAAAGGAAACAAGATGAAAATCAAAACAAAACACACAGAACAGAAAAAAGACTACAAGTCTAGAGTAACATTCAAGAACAGGATCACTAACCTATCTCAGGGGTTCACCCTTCCGCTTCCTCGCATTAATCCAGAATACAGACATAGATTGTACCTCATAGGCCAGCACCGAGTGAGATTTGACACCCGAGGAATGTGCCTTCAAGTTCCGAAAGTTCCAAACCACTAATAAAAACACTAGCATAACCACTTCGTGAATGTTTGATAGCCTTTTGTGACCCTTCTAACATTTTTTCAATTTAGAAGATCCCCGATCGCATGAACATTAGAGTCCAGCAATCGCCACCAACTAGATACTCTCTGCCATTGTGTATATCATGAAGATTGGCGATAAAGAATGTTAATCTAATTGAGTTAGTGTAACATTTACTTATGGGTAAATTACACCGATTGTCCTTTGTGCATGTATCAAAACGTACGTTTAGTCCATATTTTAGAAAATTAATTCGAACTGTCCATGTGTGTTTTTCCTTGCATGTTTAGTCCCTCTGCACATAAAAAGACCATTTTGCCCTTATTTATTTATTTATTTTCTATTTACTTGTTATTTATTAATTATGTATTGATTTGTTTATAACTTATCAATTATTTTTTATTGACTATAATTTTTAAAAAAAGAAACAACCCTTAAATTGGTTCCAACCCTTTTGGCCATCAACCACCGACAACTACAGCCACTTCCGGTTACCAGCCACCATCCACTTCTGGTCACCGGTCACCTCCGACCACCATCCATCAACACCGAAAACTACAACTTCTCTTCATATCTCTCTCTCTCTCTCTCTCTCTCTCACACACACAAACCTCTCTCTCTCTCTCTCTCTCTTACATATCCCTTCTTTAAAATCTGGTACCTCAAACTTACACCTCATGAACCACCACCAATCGACTACCACTAGAAATGACTATCCACCGCCACTTAACCAAACCAAACCTGAAACCCTAGGCGGCAAAGTTAAAGAACCCTCAGAAGGTGGCAACGTTCCAACCCTGAGATGTGTAGATCTGAGACGTGTAGATCTGAGATGTTGCAGATCTGAGACGACGAACATTTGCAGGTGCGTCGACAGTCACGAAGATGAAGGCGATGGCGATGGAGACAACAATGGTGTAGAAACTTAGGCAACGTTCGAAACGGTGCTCATCGATCAGAGGAGTATTCAGATCTGTGAGATTTGATGAACTACACCTCCGTCTCCAAATTAACGAGTCCAACGAACCACCACTACATGATTTGCAAGCTCCAACGAACCAGCACCTTAATGAACCCTCAGATCGGAGAAGAATGAGGGAGACAGAGAGGATGTGGGATTTGGTCTATCCGACAATGTTTCTCAAAGTGGAACTCAAATCAAGGAAAATGAAGGTGGTAGACTTTGTTTCTGAAAAAAAAGAAGCAACGATCAACGGTGTCCGACGATGGTGGTCCGGGAATGGTGGTGTCCCTTATGCTTTCTTGAGCTCATAGAGAAAAAAAAAATGAAATTAATTATTATTATTATTATTATTATTATTATAACATAAAATAAGTTATAATTAAAAGTAAAAGTAAAACAATGGAGAGATATGATCAGTTTCCACAGTTTGATCGATGTCACTGTGATTGGTAGAGCTATGCTCAGTTTCCACTTCATGCATGTGTTGAGCCTTGTTGTCATGCGAAAAATCAGGATCATCACTTAACGGAGTGTTTTGATTTTCGACTGAGTCTAACTCACGTTCTTCATCATTGGGAACCACATAAGGCACGGTTTCATCAAAACAATCACCTCGACTTGCCTCGCTTTCAGTTTCGGTGAAAGGGAATTTTGTTTCATGAAATCTCATGTCTCTAGATATCGTCATCCTTCTCTTCTTAATGTCATATATTTTATAACCCTTTGTACCCGTTGGACAGCCCAAGAAAATCCCCGGTCTCCCCCTCATTTCAAACTTGTCATCTTTGGTTTTTGTGCTTATGTAGTAAGCTAGACAACTGAAAACCTTCATGAATTCGTAGTCGGGTTTTTGACCAAAAACGATTTCATATGGGTTTTTGTTGTCAATCACATGAGATGGCAGTCAATTAATGATATATGTGGCAGTCAAGACACACTCACCCCACAAGCGTTTAGGAAGGTTTGCTTGAAACCTTAAGGCTCATGCCCTCAAGGAGATGTCGATGCTTCCACTCAACGACTCCGTTCTGTTGAGGCGTGTGTGGACAGGAGGTCTCAAGTTTGATCCCTTCTTCATTACAGAAGTTCAGCATGTCATTCGAGGTAAACTCACCGCCATTGTCGCACCTGATCTTCTTAACGTTTTTTTTTTCAAATTGATTCTTTATCATTTTGTGAAAATTCGTTAGGTGTTGGCTAGCTTCATGTTTAAACTTCAACAAAAAAACCCAAACAACTCTACTAAAATCGTTAACTATAGTAAAAATATAACCAGCTCCTGGTAAAGAAGGAGTACGGTATTTACCCCAAATGTCACAATGCAATAACTCAAAACAACCACTAGTTTTAATTTCACTATTTGAAAAAGGAAGCCTTGTGTGTTTGGCTTTAGAACAAGAATCACATTGGTTATTAAAAGAAAAACCACTAAGAGACTCGATTTTGGTAAGCTTTTCGTTTGAAGCATGACCTATCCTTTTGTGCCAAATGTCGCCCGTCGTCATCATTGCTTTTCTAGACTTTTCAAGGATTCCCATTCGGTACAGACCCCTCTTGCATTCACCCGCGCCAATCAAGCTCTTCGTGTACAACTTCTACATTACTCAAAAGTCAGGAAAAAAAGTTACAGCGCATTGAAGATCTTTACATATTCGACTTACTGACAGGAGATTGCAAGTAAATTTAGGTATGTGAAGGACACCATTGAGTTTAGTACCACCAGGTAAAGAACAACTTCCTTTTCCCTCAACTGGGATAACATCACCATTAGGGATAAGGACGGGATTTTCAAAATGAGTTTTGGTTATGATATCAAGAATGTCATCGCCGTGGGTAATGTGCTCGGTTGATCCCGAGTCCACAACTCAATCGTTGTCAACACCTTTTTTACCTGTCATGTAAGCTGTAGATTTGATCCCGTCCTTATCCGTACCTTCCCTCTCTTCAAAGTGATTCAGAAAAGTCCTGTATTGATCGGCGCTCAGGCCTGGAACGGGACTCAATTCCGCGTCGACACAAGCAAGTTTTGACTTCTATTACGTTCGCTTTTTGTTTCTCGGCCACCACTCAGGATATCCTATCCTTTTGAAACAACCCTCCTTGGAGTGATCGTCTTTTCCACAGAAAGTACAGTTTTGAACGATCTATCCTTTCTTCGCATCGGTGGGCCCTGTTTTGTTACGTTGCTGATTTGGAGTGCTTTCATGTCGGACTGGCATGGTGGTCTTGAAGTTCGCTACCTCCACTGAAGGTTTTTTGTCACTAGAAATAGCTCTTTGTCTCTCGTCCTCTGCAACAAGGTGGTAAGCGTTCCTCATATTAGGAATCAGACTGGTAACCAAAATCTGGGTCCAAATGACGGAGAATTCATTATCAAGACCCATGAGGAATTCGTACAATTTATCTGTGTCTCTCAGTTGGCTTAGGTGTTTGGTGACTTCACACTTGCATCTACTACAAGTACAGTGGGGTAAGGGCATCGCAACTTGCATCTCGTCCCATATGGCTCGAAGCTTAGTGTAGTATGTTGACACGGGCTCCCTATTCTGGTGAGTAGATGTCAGCGTTTGCTTGAGTTCGTGGGCGCGAGGAGCACTCTCCTTTCCGAATCATTCTTGAAGGTCCGCCCAAATTTATGAAGCGGTATTAGCGTATTTTACGCTTCCTCTAATGTCTCTTTCCATTTTCGTGGTGAGCCAGCCCTTCACCATAGCATCACAACGCATCCACAACATGTAGTCAGCATGTGTCTTTTCGGGTTTTTGATGGTGCCATCAACTAAGCCTACCTTATTTTTGGCAAAGATAAAATTCATCATCTCTTGCGACCAATCTGCATAATTGATGTCGGTGAGATTGTCGTTAACATGCATCTATTTCGGGTAATTAGATGCATGGATGTAGAACAGTGAGTTCGGATCCGATGCATCATTCTTCTTGTTTGAGGTCTCTGTGCCACCGGTCATGTCTATCGGCTATTGAGACATTAAGGGTTTGTATGTACCTGCTCTGATACCATGACAAAATCGATAATCAGATAAGGGTTTTTCAGGCTTCATTCATATCATAAAATAGAATACATGAGGGCTATATAAAAAGCAAAAGAGATAAACTAGAAAACAATAAACCATAAAGATAAAAGATATGCACGAAAGAAATAAAAGGAATGTAATCAATTCCCAATAAATGTATGTTGTTATTTATGATAAATTTAACGATAAGTAGGATTTATTATTTATTGTTGGTTTGATATTTGATTTGATGCTGGGGTTGAGATATATTACGTATTTATTAACAAAGTTTTATCTATAATAGTTTTATCTATAATATAAATTGAAATAACTAAGAATTAATAAAAATACATCATAAAGTACATACTATAAAACAAATTATTGTATCTACAAAGAAATTGTGGCAGGTGCATATCGATTTAAAAACACAAGTCTCTTCAAGATGTACACATGCTAAAGAATGAGTTCCTGCATCTAAAACATAACATCCGATATTCATACTCCCAATGCACCTCCTTCACAAGTGCACTATTGTCACACCCCCAAACCATAAGGGCGGAAACGTCTGGGGGTGGAGGATGTCATATGTGGTATCACAACAATTGCATCATAGTAATCAAAGTAAACACAACCATTACATTGAATATATATGTTAAGGTAATTACATCTGTTTGTTTCATCTTTATATACATCAAAAGTAGCAAAATAAAGACAAAACTTTGTAAGCTCCGTCTTCTCAAAAGTCTGCCGATGTACCTGTCTACAGATTTCCTGAGAATACAAGCGGTTTTGAAAAGAGTATCAGCATAAAGTTGGTGAGTTCATAAGCATGTTTTTGTAGTGAAAACCTGTCTTTGAAATCTATATGAAAATGTTTGTATGTTTTTCCAAGAAAATCCAATATTTTCTAACATAAGTGATTGTTTCTGTATTCTGTAGTAGTGTGATGTAGTAGTTTGTATGTCTGATTTCCATCAACTGTATTGTATCGTAGTGTTTTAAATGAAAGTCCATTTGTATGAAAACCCTGGTTATCACAGTAATGTATAGAATGTTCTGTTTGAAAACCCTGGTTACCACCAGTATGAATAGTAGTTTTATTATTTAAAATAAAACCAAGTAATGTATCCCTGGAATCCTCTAGTGTAGTGTATAGTAGTTCTATTAATTAAAATAAAACTAATGAAGAATGAAATTCTGTAAACAAAGGTTAGTTTATACTATTGTGAGTCGTAAAACCATACTTGATATGACCTAGTGACCTTTTCGACTTTCTTCAAGTGTCGGTTAAATGACATTTTTCACCCCAGGCATGCCTGCCTAACTGTAGCTAGCAGTTCAGGTGTGGGATTGTCAGTCCCGAATAGATCTATTCACAAATCTCACGCTCTCCCTCCAGGAGACTCTGGTTATACTATGATAGGATTTAGTCTATACCCCATAAGGTACAATTGAAGAGTGTCTCACAATTCTGTATTAACTAGTTTACGTGTGGTTCTGTAGTGTTCCTTTGGTTCTGTAGTGTTCCATTGTATTTGAATATGTGTTTATACTTTGTAGAATAATAATTATACTTAAATAATTATTTAATGTTGTATTCTTGAAAACCGAAAGTAGTAATGTATATCATAAACTAAATCTGTCATAGTTTATATATTTTGCAATGTATAGTTCTGAATCTGTAAAACTGTGTATTGAAAACCCTAAACTATACCTATTATAGTTTGCATGTATGTAGTGTACTTGGTTCGAGTATTGATCTGAAAACTATGCAATTATGTTTGTACTTTGAAATCGCCCCTTATGCTCAACATGTTACAAAAGGGACAAATATCTAAATATTTTATAAATCATGAAAATCTTTTGGTTGTATCAATTGCATAAGTTTTAAACCTGTTAGACTTCTTTTGTAAAAATTCACAAAATCATTTGTGTTTGGCTTGTATCCCCCCTGAAAACGTTTAAAAACAGTAAAAGCCTAGGGGTATGAACTCACAGTTTGTCGTGTGCAAGCGTCGAATCAACGAACTGAAATTGAAGACCCTCGAGGTGTTGTATGTGGCACTTAACGGAATCCTAATAACAACTAAATACGTATATGTGTCTAAATTAGCGATTTCGTTAGATAAAGTGTTATAAAAACACTCGCTTTCGGTTAAGGAATGTTACCGGGACTTGATTGAATCGGGAAAAACGGGTTTTCAGTCTAATGCACCACTTAGGAAGGGTTTACGGCCGGGAATGGGGTTTACGGCCGTGAAGGCAGTTTACGGCCGTGAAGGGGTTTACGGCCGTGAACTTCCTCTTGAAGGGTTTACGGTCTTTGAAGGGAGTACATCCGTAGACTGTTTGCGATCCTTGAAGATTTGAAGATTTGAAGCGAGTACGGCCGTACACTCAAGAACAAGGATGCTGGAATCGATGAAAACGTGTTCTAGATGCTCCAAATCAACTCCCAAAGGTGTTTTTCGATGTTTTTCGGAAGAAAAGAGGGTGTTTTTGATGTGTACGGTCGAGAGGTAGAGAGAAATAATGAGAGAGTTTTCGGCCAAGAAGGTTCAAATGAGGGTGGGGGTCCTGTATTTATAGACAGGGGGTATGGTCGGTGGTGGGGTCCACCTGGCACGTGGCCGTAAACGGGTGTACGGCCGTACATGGGTGTACGGCCGTGATCAGTTGTTTGACGAAGGAAACTCGGGTTTTTCGCGTGAATTTTGGGTCCGACTCGTCTATTTACATTCATTTATTATAACTAAATGATTTTTCCTAACCAAGGAAATTGACGGAACTTGATAAAATTCAAATTTTATTAACGAAAATCGGTTAAATGTAACGGAAAAAGTTTCGGGTTGTCACAACTATCATTAGAAAACACTGACTTTACTTTTGGTATTGGTAATGTTAGGGTGCTAATTTTGAAGATGATCATATCGAATGAGCATTATGGTAACGAAATGTCCTTTAAATTACATGTAATTGTTAACACAAGAAACGTGCAACTCATCAAGTTATTTAGTGTTTATAGTACTAAATAATGATTAGAGAAAATTACAGGAATCATCCTTGTTGTGAGTGTCAATTTGCACGTTCAGTCCTTATTTCTAAAAATAAACTTTGATCGTCCATTATACGTGTAAATGTTATCCGCTTAGTCCATATCCATGTTAGTAGTTTGTTTTATCTGTTTGAGTGCCCCACATGCCTAGCACGCATGGGTATTTACTTTAGTTTGCGTTCTATGTATATGAGCGAGTACGCATGGCGTCATATCAGGTATAACTAAGCATCGCATACCAATTCCTTGATCAAATCAATACTCAAATCTCAAAAGCCCTAGTTTTTCGTCAACTGGAGAAGATGGTTGTTGGCGCATATGAGCAAATTACATGTAATTGTTAACACAAGAAACGTGCAACTCATCAAGTTATTTAGTGTTTTTAGTTCTAAATAATGATTAGAGAAAATTACAGGAATCATCCTTGTTGTGAGTGTCAATTTGCACGTTCAGTCCTTATTTCTAAAAATAAACTTTGATCGTCCATTATACGTGTAAATGTTATCCGCTTAGTCCATATCCATGTTAGTAGTTTGTTTTATCTGTTTGAGTGCCCCACATGCCTAGCACGCATGGGTATTTACTTTAGTTTGCGTTCTATGTATATGAGCGAGTACGCATGGCGTCATATCAGGTATAACTAAGCATCGCATACCAATTCCTTGATCAAATCAATACTCAAATCTCAAAAGCCCTAGTTTTTCGTCAACCGGAGAAGATGGTTGTTGGCGCATATGAGCAAAAATTGACTAAAACGATTTGGAAACCTCTTACGATAAGAAAACTTGTTTTTATGCCATGTTGTTCATTATTGCAACCATTTGTTGAAGTTCTTTCTCTTTTTCTTTTGAAGTTGGAAATTCAACCATGTTTAGTATACGATTGTACTATAGAGGGGAGTTTACTAACTTTCCTTGGAGAAAATACATCAAGAGTAAGCATAAGTACATGGACTTGCTCGACAATGATTTATTTCATTCCATGACATTGATGATATGATGGAGGAGTTGGGTTGCATTGAATAGGGTAAGATTACTTATTATTACTTTAGACAACTATTATTAGATTTAGATTTGTGGTTGTTTGCATTTGGTAGTTGTTAAGCGTGTCAAACCCAACAAATAATAGGGGTACAATAGACTCCAAATACACTGCTTTAATGCACTAAAAAGTAGTACAATGCAAGCAGGGTCGAACCACAGAGACACGGGACAAAAGTCTATACCTCTTTGCACAAGGTACTTTTGTCACAAAGGGGGGTTTTTTTTGCAAGAGTAAATAACTAAATAACAATCTACTTTAAAAGCATGCACAAAATGAAATAGATTTGTAAACAAATTGTAAAAGTGTTTCCAGTTCTAGTTCTCAATATTGCTGTTCAACTCGATTATAACTTGATGTAATTCATGATTGCTATTCTAAGCTGACACTGAAAGATATTAACACGCTCTAATACCTCTCGCTTGCCAAATTATCTAACCAAAACACGCTCTTTGACTAGACCTAGCTTTACTAATTCAACCTAAACACGCTCTTAGATTGCATTGAAAAACTGCATTAAGTTTTGTACAAGCTTCCCAACAATGTTCATTTCTTCTCATACGCTCGGAAGTGTGGAAACATGTGATATATGTTTTACAATAAGAAAACTTATTGCTTGTTACCAATTGTTAACTTTATAGAACGATTAGGTGCCCTAAAAGTTAATTAACTACACAAAAATTCAATTCATGAAAGTGGCCAATCAAACACAAATCAAATTCAAGCATTCTAGTTTAAACAAAAACATAATCACTAGAATAGAATCACAAATCAAACATAAAATCATATGCTTCAAGTCAAGCAATCAACATGTTTTGAACAAGAACTAGAAACTACGGTTTCTTAGCCACACATGGCTAAGAACAAATCAAACAAAAATAAAGATGAAATTAAAATGTTTAATGCTTACTAAAATGAAATCTAAAGTGTTTGTAATGATTAGGTCTTCTCAAAAGCTCCAAAAAATCTCCTAGAATCGCCCAAGATCGCCCCAAACTGCTCCAAAAACCGTTCTGCCTCCTCAAAATGACGTTCTCCTCTTTTAATTAGTGTTCACGTGCATGTCATAAGGCCATGCGTTTTTGGCATGGCCATGCCTTTTGCCCATGTGTTTTTGGCATGGCCATTTGTCTTGACCATGTGTTTTTGGCATGGCCCATGCTTTTTGCTAAAAATCAAATAAGTCTTCACTGTTGCCTCCATCTTCAGTCTAGCTTCACCACAAGTCATGTTGCTCAAATAGGAGATGATAAAGGACAAACACGACCCGTGCCAATGTGACAAGAACCGCGTTTCAAACGTAGTCCTTTGCTATGATGACAATTCAACAATGAGTCGGGTTATGTCTTCATATTTCCAGCCATGGAATGACCGGTTCATCTTCTCTTCATGCTCCAAAGCTCCATGCCTCCAAGTTCCATGCTCCATAATGTCTGCAAAATAAATCAAAAAATAGTGAAGTACCAGACATTCTTGATGGAATATGCAATTGCCCTAATAATCAACTAAATGCAAGAATTATGAAGTAGAATGCTATGAAAGGACGGAAATAAACATGCAAAATAGGTGCATAAAATGCACCTATCAAACCTCCTCAAGCTTAGACCTTTCTTGTCCTCAAGAAAGAACAAAATTAAGAATCACCCTAGAGAAGACGATAGGCGACTAAAAAGAAACTAAGATGAAAAGAATGAAAAAGACCTAAAGGAATTAAGAGTGAATGCATGCAATAAAAGAAAAAAAAACTAATGAAAATAACATATGTACAAAAAGTTGTTTTTTTTAACATTAATGCAGTAAACAAAACAAAACGAACAGATTCAATCTAATTAACCTCATTGTGTCATACAATCGGAAGTGTACATGTCATGTCTTGAGATAACTTGGCATTAACCCCACAAAGATATATAACATTTCAAACAAGAATTTTAGCCACTCCCTAACACAACTCAACAAAATCAAAAGTACAACACTTGTTCACTTTTTCAGGTATTGGGTTAGTACATGGAACAAATTATGGTCTTACTCTCGAGAAAACATGTGATGAAACATGTGCTCAATCATTTTCATTTTACAAAGCATGACAATGATCGACTCCAGGTATTTTTTGACTAACAACAATCTTTTTCCAAAAAAAATTTCTAAAAATTCCCTAATATTTACCCAAATTGGTTACATGTTTCAAACCACTTACACCAGTCAAAGTAGTTTACAGTCAGTCTCAATGTTTACAGCCAAACATTTTTCCTAAACATATTATTCAATTAAACTATAAACATAAATATATACAAACCATCTAATTATATTTTCCTACAAATAAAGCTCATGGATTTCTTTGAAATCCATGTAACGGGCTTCCAACCAACACATCCAGACCAGATAACCTTGGTGTGCTAGATTTAAAGAGATCCCTTGTGTTTACTTGCCCGAACCTCAAAGGCCACATATTAGCTTTATTTGAATATCTAAACATATCTATATATTTTTTTGTTATTATTAAGTTCATGACTTTCTATGGAACCCGTGTAGCGAACTTTCAACCCAATCAGTCCCAAACAATTCAGCTTTAGGCAATTAGGTGTAGAACACCCCTCGGGGTTTACTGATTCGAGTCCCAAAGGTCACAGATTAACTTAATAATATTTTATTATTTTTTTATTATTTTTTATTTTTTTTATTTTTTTATTTTTTTATCTTAAATTTGTTTGCCAGGCTTATTTCCTTAAATTTTCGTCTTGACTCTTTTAGGGGGACTGGTGTAAACGCGCAAAGTCTCGCAAGTATAGTTGGAAACAATGTCCCCGAGCAGGGTATTTAGAAGGGAATAGGTAGAAAATACTTTTTAGAGCGCTGGAGGATTCGAGCCACTGAAATTTTATATTCATTTTATGGCTCTTTTGAATTTGGAGTTCGGATATGAATGAGCTCTTACTACTCATAAGACCAGTCGTGTGTTCCACGGGCTAAACTATATCTGTCGTTATGCTTCGGTGTTGATAACCTTATCATTTTTGGTTTTGCACGAGTAGCTTCGGGAGACGTGTTCGTGTGTGATCAGATTGCATCTGGATTTTTAATGAAAAACGAACAAGTTCTAGTCTCAAGCCATGACTAATTTACCACTTCAGCTGATTCAAGAAGATTAGGTTCATTTAGATTGATTTTTTTTGATGAAATGCATGTGGAAACTAACTAGAACCTAATGTACAAAGACCCCTCCCCAAGCTTAAGATTAAGCATCGTCCTCGATGCTCGGAGAGGGTAGGGCAACCTACTGACCGCGGGGGGGGGGGGGGGGGGGGGGGGGGCAAAGCTGCATGAACTGCAAAGCTTCTTGTACCGATTGTGTCAATTGCTGAACGGAGGCGTTGGTTGCATACAAATCAGCGTGAAGGTCGGCAACAGCTTGATCAAGGTGATCAAAACGCGTCATGTATGTGTCATGGTACTGAGTCGCCCGCCGGGTGTAGAAATGACGTGCGGTCTCCACCGGGGCAACATAATTGGACCCCCCTGCAGTGGGAGGAGTGGAGTGAGCGGGAGGAATAGGGGTATCGTCTTCGTTGTCGACGACCAGCCGCTCAGGAGCTCTCGGGATGGAGGGGGGAGCGCGTGGAATGGAATTTGCAGAAGTGTTCTTTGGTAGACACCACCGAGTCTGAGTGATGTCCTGTTGGAGTTGGAGAGAGCTGAAGTCCCCAGTAGGAACTCGGAAATGTGGCTCACCCTGCACCAACCATGTGATACTACCATCACCTTCTCTGCGAAAGAAAGATGAGGCTACAAGGACATTGGATGTGATGGTATTAGAGCCTTGTGTGATTTACTCAAGATCTGGGCGCTTGCTCTCAAAAAGGTCGGTACAAGTAAGGCGGGTGGCAAGATAGGAGATAATCCTGCCACAATGGATAGGGTCGGAATCACTGGTAGAGACCTTGAGAAGTTTGGAAGCAATGAAGGCGCCAAAATGTGGTCTCTTCAAGCCGGTGACCATGCACCAAAGAATTTCTAACTCCATCTTGTCGGCTCTGCTAACGTCTTCTTGGGGGAAGACAATGTTAGCAATAATTCGGAGAGCCACCCTTAAGACCGGATGGATGATATGAGATGCTTTGGCAGATCGAGCCTCATACACATCAAGTCCCGTGATTTCCTTCCAAAAGGCTTTGGCTTGGGTTTTGAAAAGCTTATTTTTCTCTCGCATGTAGCCTAATTTGGGACCATAAGTATTGAATTTAGAAATCCCAACAAACCACTAAGATCGTCTAGACTCGGTAAAAATTGCAAACGCATGAGATGGAATGAGAGACATTTGGCATTGTCATTGAATTCCAAAGATTGTAAGAATTCAATGGTTGTATTTTTATACGATTCTATTGGTGCAAAAGTGAGATGTTTCTCCCAACCAATGTTGCTAAACAATCTATGGACGCCATCATAAACTCCTAGTTCTTGGAGAGTGGGAATATGTACAAACCGTTGTTGAGAATATTCACAGTCCTTGAGGTGAAGGAATCGGTCACGGTGCTCCAGAGAATTGTGAATAATGATGGTGACACCATATTTGGATTCCAATTGTTCTTTTGGCTTTGGATTTTTGCGTTTTGGCATGATGACAAACCGGATTTATGACAGACAGGTGGTGACCAAAGACTAGAACACAAGTAGACAAACACGAATGAACAATTATATGGAGCACAATAACGGATTCATAACAATTCTAGCCAAACAAACTTAAAATCAATGCGTAAAACTTAAGATATGGAAAGAATGTACCGTTCAAACGCTTGAATTTGTGGTGTTGGCTTGTATTGTTCACTTCATCTTCAACCTCAAGAAAGCTTGAACTCTTCAATGGTGGAATGTTCAATTGGAGATGAAAGCTTCCAATGTTCCTTCCAAAAGAACCTCCCCAAGCTTGTTCTTCAAACCCTATACAATAATTTTGAAAATCAATACAAGAATCAAGTCAATTTTTACAAATCAAGAACTAGGGTTTATGAAGGGAAATTCGATTTTACCCATTAATGGATGAATTTCAACCTAGATAATGAATGGGATGAAGTTGAGAGTCGATAACAACATACCTTTGTGCCTTAATCTTGGATTAATTGAAAGAAAAATTGTGAATTGATTAGGGTTGAGGAGGTTCGGCTGAAGATGGTGATGAGGGGGAGAAAAAAAACCGCACGATCGTGAGAGAAGGACTCGATGATATTCAATCAAAACGCATGGCCAACGTTTTTTTTTCGAACAAATCAGGAGCCGTGAGTTGTGCAAGTGTACCGTGCGATTTCGAGTGGTGTTTATCGGGAGCTTGGCTTGGACGCACGGGCCGTGTGTTTTTGATCTATGACCGTGTGATTTTTTCATGAGGCAGAGAAGTTGCGATGCGGACGCACGGTCTAGGCTTAGGCCGTGCGTTTTTCTTCTAGCCCGTGCTTTTTTCAAGTTTGCCCATGCCTTTTTTTTAAAAACCTCGAAGTGTGGGCACGAGCAAAAAAATGGACCATGCCTTTTATGCGTAGCCCATGCGTTTTTTAGTGAGGTCGTGTGTTTTCTTTCTGTGAACATCAAAATCACGATACGTTTTTCTTTTTTCCAAAACCACTTTACTCTCGACCATTAGATAGGAAAATTATTTGTACGGAGTCCTCGAAAAGACTCAAAAACATTGCAATACGGATGAAATAAATCAAAATAAAGAAAATAGAAAGAAATACTCCCGAGTTGCCTCTCGGTTAGCCGCCCTTGTTTCAAGTCTTTGGCTCGACTTTGCCCTTTAGATTCACTCAATGTAGTCCGGGTGTTCCAAGCTATCAACCTCCATGTCTTTCTCTTGGAAACCTTCATAGAAAACCTTTAACCTGTGGCCATTAACTTTGAACACTTTTCCCGTTTTGTTACTCTTAATCTCAACTGCACTGTGATCAAATACATTAGTAACAATGAACGGTCCCACCCACCGAGACCGTAACTTACCGAAAAATCATTTAAGTCGAGAGTCATAGAGTAATACCTTTTGACCAATCTCAAAGGTTTTACGGGAGAGGTACTTATCATGAAATGCTTTAGTCTTGTCTTTGTAGATGCGTGAACTCTCGAATGCTTCATTTCTTATTTCATCTAACTCTTGAATCTCTAACTTTCGGTGAACACCCGCTTCATCCATCTTCATGTTTAGCTTTTTGACAGCCCAAAAAGCTTTGTGCTCTAGTTCAATAGGAAGATGACAGGCTTTCCCAAACACAAGTCTATAAGGTGACATCCCAATTGGAGTTTTATATGCAGTTCGGTATGCCCAAAGAGCATCTTCTAATCTCAAACTCCAATCTTTGCGGTTTGTGTTCACTGTTTTCTCAAGTATGGACTTGATTTCTCTATTTGACACTTCAGCTTGTCCATTTGTTTGCGGGTGATAAGTTGTGGACACCCGATGTTGGACTCCATACTTCTTGAGAACTGACCCAAGAGTTTTGTTGCAGAAGTGTGTACCTCTGTCACTGATCAAGGCTTTTGGAGTTCCAAACCTACATAAGATGTTAGCCTTGACAAAATCTACAACAACTTTAGCATCATCAGTTCTTGTTGCCTTTGCCTCTACCCATTTGGAAACATAGTCAACAGCCAAGAGGATGTATAAGTTCCCAAAGGATGAAGGAAAAGGGCCCATAAAATCAATACCCCATATATCAAATATTTCACAAACCAAGATGGGGGTCAAAGGCATTTGGTTTCGGGAACTCAAAGAACCTGTCATTTGACATCTCTCACAACTTTTACAAAAAGTGTAAGAGTCATGAAAGAGTCGAGGCCAATAAAATCCACAGTCTAAAATTTTCCTGGCAGTTCTTTGAGGACCAAAATGCCCTCCGCAAGCATAACTATGACAAAAGTTGAGGATAGATTGTACCTCATGTTCTTCAACACATCGTCTTATAACCTGATCTGCACAATGCTTCCAAAGGTACGACTCATCCCAAATGTACCTTTTCGCATCTTTCTTGATCTTATCTCTCTGCGACCTCGTGAGATCGGGTGGGAACTTTCCCATGACCATGAAGTTGGATATATCCGCATACCAAGGTGGTGTTTGGATAGCAAACAAGTGCTCGTCTGGGAACGTGTCATGGATGGGAGTCGCATCTTCGGGTTGAACTATTCGGCTCAAATGATCGGCGACTAGGTTCTCCTTCCCGCTTTTATCTTTGATCTCAATATCGAACTCTTGCAAAAGCAGCATCCACCGTATTAACCTCGGCTTCGAATCTTTCTTGGTAAGTAAGTGCTTTATGGCTGCATGATCCGAATATATGATCAATTTAGTTCCAAGGAGGTACTACCGGAACTTCTCTAGTGCAAAAACAATAGCAAGCAACTCTTTTCTGTTGTGGTGTAGTTGCTTTGTGCACTATCAAAGGTCTTTGATGCATAGTAGATGACATGATGTGCTCGATCCACCTTTTGACCCAATACCGTCCCAACAGCCGTGTTGCTCGCATCACACATAATCTCAAACGGGAGATCCCAATTAGGTGGTTGGATGATTGGGGCGGAGGTGAGTAAATCCTTCAAACGATCAAAAGCATCCTTGCATGGTTCAGTGAACTCATATTCAACATCTTTTTGGAGTAGTTGACACATTGGCACTGTGATCTTTGAAAAATATTTGATGAACCGTCGATAGAAACCTGCATGACCAAGAAACGAATGAACTTCCCGAGCATTTGTCGGGTAAGGAAGACTTTTGATAACATCTATCTTGGCTTTGTCAACTTCCAAGCCTTTTTGGGACACAATATGACCTAAGATCAATCCTTTGTCCACCATGAAATGGCATTTTTCATAGTTAAGCACAAGATCTGTGTCAATGCACCTTTGCAGAATTTTTGTTAGATTGCTCAAACATTCATCAAAGGAGTTTCCATAGACTGTGAAATCATCCATGAAGACTTCAATGATTTTTTCAACATATTCAGAAAAAATGCTCACCATGCATCTCTGAAATGTTGCTGGTGCATTGCATAGAACAAAAGGCATACGCCTATAAGCAAATTTGCCAAAGGGACAAGTGAAGGTGGTTTTCTCTTGGTCTTCTGGGGCTACCGGAATTTGATGAAAACCCGAGAAACCATCCAAGCAACAGTAATGAGATTTACCCGTCAATCTCTCTAACATTTGGTCAATAAATGGCAAGGGAAAATGGTCTTTTCTCATTGAGGCATTCAACTTTCTATAGTCAATACAAACCCTTCACCCGTTTTGCACACAAGTTGGCACCAAATCTCCCTCGGAATTCTTGACAACTGTGACCCATGATTTTTTCGGGACTACCTGAACGGGGCTCACCCATTTACTATCTGAGATAGGGTAGATCATACCTGCATCCAAAAGCTTCATGATTTCTTTCTTTACCACCTCCATCATGGGTGGATTCAATCTTCTCTGTGCCTCTCGAGTTGGTTTGAAATCTTCCTCCATGAGAATCTTATGCATGCACAAGGAAGGGCTCAACCCTTTTATGTCAGCAATTGTCCATCCAATAGCTTTCTTATACTTTTTCAGCAAAGTCACCAACTCATCTTCTTCTACAATGGACAGCTTGTTGGAGATAATGACAGGCAAAGTCTTCTCTTCTCCAAGGTATGCATACTTCAAATGATCTGGAAGAGCCTTCAATTCTAGCTTAGGTGCCTGCACAATGGAAGGGAGAAGTTTTGTGTTAGAAATGGGCAATTTCACATTGCTATTATCATACCTCATTTTCTTCCTTTCTTCCATGAACTCCACAATTTCCAGCAACTCTTCATCTAACTTGAAAGTTTCTGCAATCTCTTTGACTGAATTGTTATCAAAATTCCTGCTCAAAACTAACTCCAACAAATCATGGTTAGTCAGCTCAAAACACTTTTTAGTCAAAGGCTGGATTATATCAACAAAATTTATGCAATGAACATCACTTGGGTACCACATTGCTTCATAGATATTAAAGTTGACGACCTCCCCATTGAATTCCATAGACAATGTACCATTGTAGACATCAAATTTTGTTCTTGCTGTTTTTAAGAATGGTCTACCTAAAAGTATGGAACTCGAGGATGGGTGGTCATCATTTCCCATATCAAGCACATAAAAATCTGCAGGAAAGACAAGCTCATTAACTTGCACTAAAACATCCTCTAATACACCTTTTGGGTGTACTATAGAACGATCTGCAAGTTGGATAATCACCCCGGTTTTTGTTAAAGTGCCTATGCCAATAGATTTATAAACAGAATATGGTAAAACATTAATTGAAGCTCTTAAATCTAGCATAACACGGGGGATATAAAGGTTTCCCAATTTGCAAGGAACGGTGAAAACACCCGGATCCTTGCACTTTGGGGGCATCCTCTTCTACAAAACTGCAGAAACACTTTCACTTACATTCACTGTCTTATTACCTCGCAGTTTCTTTTTAGATGTGTAAAGTTCCTTAAGGAACTTAGCATATCTAGGTACCTGTTTGATGGCGTCCAAAAGAGGGATGTTGACTTCAAATTTCCGGAACATTGCCATGATTTCACTATTTTCTCTTTCTTTTTTTTTGCTGCTCAATCTTGATGGAAAAGGTGGTGGTGTGATCTTTGCTTCTTTCTCTTCCGGCTTCTTTTTCTCCATCATTTTTTCTTTCTTTTCATCCTTCTTTGGTGGTTCTTCTATCACCAACTCCTCTTCTTCTTCTTCGGGCACCTTCGGGCCATCATATTTCTTTCCACTCCTCAAGCTAATTGCACAAGCATTGTGCTTTGGGTTCTTTTCAGTTTGAGGAGGTAGCTTTCCTTGATTCTCCATTTTGCTCACCGATTAAGCAAGTTATGCCATTTGTTGCTCAAGATTCTTGATGCTTGCCTTGGTCTCTTGCTGAAAACTTTGAGTGCTAGTGGCAAGGCTTTTGACTATGTCTTCTAAGGACATGCTTGAGGACCCGACTTGTTGAGGAGGAGGTTGTGGTTGCCTCGATTGGTAATTTTGTTGTGGGAATGGAGGCCTTGCTTGGTAATGGGGTGGTTGTTTTTGTTGATAGCCCATGTTTTGATTGTTGTTCCACCCTTGATTGCCTCAGGGCTGATCATAAGTTCTTTGATTGTGCCCGGAATAGCCTCCCATATCATTTGCTTCTTCATATTCTTCTTCTTGTAATTGAGGACACATATCAGTCGGGTGTCCCACTTGAGTGCAAATACCACAAGGACGGGGTGTGGATTGCACACCTTTGTCCTTAGCAAGTATCATTACCACCTTAGTCAACTCGGATAGTTGAGCTTCAATTTTAGGAGTGTGCACCTCTTTTACACCTCGGGGTGCATCCGTGTACCAATCTTCATCTTGACTAGTATGCTTTGAATCTTCTGCCATGTTTTTTATGAGATCTCGAATCTCAGTTGGGGTCCTATCGGTCAAAGATCCTCCACTTGAAGCATTAAGAAGCCTTCTTTCCCAAGGAGTCATGCCTTCAATGAAGTATTAGAGGATTTGATACTCACTAATACCATGCTTTGGACAACAGGCACAAAGCTTTTTGAACCTCTCCCAATATGCATGAAAGGCTTCTCTCTTGTGTTGTTTGATCCCAATTATCTCTCTTCTTAGGGCTGAGGCTTTCATTTTTGGGAAGTATTTGTCTAAGAAGAGGCGTGCAAGATTTACCCATGTGTTGACCATCCCCGGTGGAAGGTCATAAAGCCAATCTTTTGCTGAGTCTTGCACTGCAAAGGGGAATGCCCTAAGCTTGATTTGGTCCTCTGTGACATTGTGTGGTTTCATGCCAACACACACAACATGGAACTCTGTAAGGAACTTGTGGGGATCTTCATTTTCTAGGCCTCTAAAGGTTGGAAGGAGGTGGATAAGACCGGATTTTAGTTCAAGGTTTGTGGCTACCGGATAAGTGATGCAAAGAGGTTGTTGAGTAACCTCTTGCCTCGCCCATTGGCGAAGGGTTTGCTCAGGTGGTGGATTTGGAGGTGGATTTCCTCCATGGTTATCTCCCATGGTATGATTGGTGGTTGAAGTTTCTGTGGGTGTAGTGTTTGGGCTGTTATGAGTAGGTGAAAAGGGTGGGGTGGTATTTCTGGATGAGGATGGTTGAGGTGAGAGTGAGAGGCTGTTTGTTTCAGTTTCTGATACACTTGAGAGGGGTATATCCTCCCAAATGTTAATGACCGGACGGGTAGATGATGAAGAAGTATCGGAACCCGGTTGCCTCTTACGAAGCTTGGCTTGCTTCCGTAACTTCTTTGCAGTCTTCTCTATCTCCGAGTCAATTGGAAGTGGTGTACTTGTACGAAAAGATCTAGGCATAAACAATTAGTAACACCGCGTCCCCAGCAACGGCGCCAATTTGTTAGGCGTGTCAAACCCAACAAATAATAGGGGTACAATAGACTCCAAATACACTGCTTTAATGCACTAAAAAGTAGTACAAGGCAAGCAGGGTCGAACCACAAAGACACGGGACAAAAGTTTATACCTCTTTGCACAAGGTACTTTTGTCACAAAGGGGGTTTTTTTTTGCAAGAGTAAATAACTAAATAACAATCTACTTTAAAAGCATGCACAAAATGAAATAGATCGTAAACAAATTGTAAAAGTGTTTCCAGCTCTAGTTCTCAGTGTTGCTGTTCAACTCGATTATAACTTGATGTAATTCATGATTGCTATTCTAAGCTGGTACTGAAAGATATTAACACGCTCTAATACCTCTCGCTTGCCAAATTATCTAACCAAAACACGCTTTTTGACTAGACCTAGCTTTTACTAATTCAACCTAAACACGCTCTTAGATTGCATTGAAAAACTGCATTAAGTTTTGTACAAGCTTCCCAACAATGTTCATTTCTTCTCATACGCTCGGAAGTGTGAAAACATGTGATATATGTTTTACAATAAGAAAACTTATTGCTTGTTACCAATTGTTAACTTAATAGAACGATTAGGTGCCCTAAAAGTTAATTAACTACACAAAAATTCAATTCATGAAAGTGGCCAATCAAACACAAATCAAATTCAAGGATTCTAGTTTAAACAAAAACATAATCACTAGGATAGAATCACAAATCAAACATCAAATCATATGCTTCAAGTCAAGCAATCAACATGTTTTGAACAAGAACTAGAAACTAGGGTTTCTTAGCCACACATGGCTAAGAACAAATCAAACAAAAATAAAGATGAAATTGAAATGTTTAATGCTTACTAAAATGAAATCTAAAGTGTTTGTAATGATTAGGTCTTCTCAAAAGCTCCAAAAAATCTCCTAGAATCGCCTAAGATCGCCCCAAACTGCTCCAAAAACCGTTCTGCCTCCTCAAAATGACGTTCTCCTCTTTTAATTAGTGTTCACGTGCATGTCATAAGGCCATGCGTTTTTGGCATGGCCATGCCTTTTGCCCATGTGTTTTTGGCATGGCCATTTGTCTTGACCATGTGTTTTTGGCATGGCCCATGCTTTTTGCTAAAAATCAAATAAGTCTTCACTGTTGCCTCCATCTTCAGTCTAGCTTCACCACGAGTCATGTTGCTCAAATATGAGATGATAAAGGACAAACACGACCCGTGCCAATGTGACAAGAACCGCGTTTCAAACGTAGTCATTTGCTATGATGACAATGCAACAATGACTTGGGTTATGTCTTCATGTTTTCTGCCATGGAATGACCGGTTCATCTTCTCTTCATGCTCCAAAGCTTCATGCCTCCAAGTTCCATGCTCTATAATGTCTGCAAAATAAATCAAAAAATAGTGAAATACCAGACATTCTTGATGGAATATGCAATTGCCCTAATAATCAACTAAATGCAAGAATTATGAAGTAGAATGCTATGAAAGGACGAAAATAAACATGCAAAATTGGTGCATAAAATGCACCTGTAGTGAACAATATGTAAACGACTTGAGGTCATACGTGGCTAAACACAAGCTAATAGAAGTTTATATAGATTTTTGGTGTACCAACTTTCAAACCTATGATATGTCCTTTGTCCCAGCAAAAATCGGGAGATAAGAGTTAGGTGAACCCCCTTCTTATGATATAAGCTTGTTTCTTGAATGATTGACACAAACACATGGTATGGTGTTACTAAACATTCTCATGTTTATGTAAATTAATGAAGAAATAATGGAGAATTGTCGTTTTTGTGAAGTTGATCTTTAACTTGTTTCTAAACCAAGCATGGAACCCCCTGGTGAAGTTAATGTTGCACTTATATACGAACCAATCATGGAACCCCCTAGTGTAGTTGATGTTGCACTTGTTTCTTGAACCAAGCATGGAACCCCTTAGTGAAGTTGATGTTGCACATATTTTTGGACCAAGCATGGAACTCGCTAATCAGGGCCGACCCGTTAATTTTGAGGGCCCTGTGCGGAAAGTAAAAAATAGTCCCCTAAATTTATATTTTCTATATTTAAAATAAATTAATTAATAGTACGATAATTCGATAAATGTTATAAAAATAATCAAAACAAAAGAACGTCAATTTAATAAGGCGTAAATTTGCTTTCTGAAGTGGCCGAAGAAGAGATTAGAGTATACTCAATGACGTGTGCAAAATTGACGACAAAGAAAATTATTGGGTTTAATGGAATAATGAACTCAAATGTTAATCCATTAACACACATATGGGCGCTAGTATTGCGATTAAGGGGGCAATTACGAAAATTGAAAAACAAAATCATATAAAAAAATAATTTTCTTTAATGATATATATATATATATATATATATATATTGATGCAAGTGTTTTCTATATTTAATATATGAGTAGCTTTGAATTTTCTTTAATGATATATATATATATATATATATATATAGTTCAATAGAGAACCATAATTATTGGTTCTTCAAAGAATCAAATCTTTTTTTCAATTTCTAGAGCTTATTCTTTATCGAAAAAAAAAATCTAAAAATATCTAAATTCATATATTAACATTGTGAATGTGAAAAATATTTTTCGGATTCACAGGATTCACATTGTGAATTTTCAAAGATTCACATTGTGAATTTGACGTAAAAAAAATCGAATTTGATATCATTGGAAAAATGATAAAAAGTTATGAATTTCTGTATTTTTAGTTTTTTTTTTATAAAAAATAAGTTCTAAAAGTTGAAAAAAAAGATTAGTTCCTTGGTTAATTATGGTTCTCTATTGAACCCCACCCTCTCTCTCTCTCTCTCTCTCTATATATATATATATATATATATATATATATATATATATATATATATATATATATATATATATTGATGCAAGTGTTTTCTACATAGACTACATCAGGTCCATGAAATCAGATGGGTCGATTAGATCGAACGTGGGTACAAAAAAATGGAAAATGATTTTTTTTTTCAAAAAGGAAAATAAGTAATCAAAAGGAGAAAAAAAAATAAAAGGATTCAGCAGCAGAAAGTGTAAAAAAATAGATTGATAAAAAAAATAAAAAGGGGGAAAGCGCAAGCGGGATTCGAACCCCGGTAGCCTAAATGAAGAATTAAACGACGCGTCCCTAAGCCAGTGAACTAAAAGGTATATTTGATATTTTTGATGTAAAACTAATATATATTAAGAAATTAACTATATAGTTTGGCTAAATTTCGGGCCCTATTTTTCTCGGGGCCCTGTGTGGTCGCACATCTTGCACCCCCTTAGGGTCGTGCCTGTCGCTAATGAACATGTGCTTGACCCGTTAGTGAACCTAGTGATAGTGAGGGTAATGAAGATGGAAATGACAGTACGGATAATGATTTTTTTATAGATGAGGATAACTTGTTGGATGACCCCGAAGTAGACATGTAAGCCTTTCACCTCAACATTAACAATAATGTGGAGTGGGTTGGTGACACCCCTCTTGCAATAGACAATGTAGTTATGTTTGACGAGGAAGAGGGGGTGATCAACATTGATGTTCTTCTATCTGGATTGTTATCTGAAGAAAATCAGATGAGTTAAAGAAGAAACAAATTTATGGTTGTTCAAAGGGTACATAAAAATGATGCAGCTAAATTGAGTTACCCATTCTATATATACATACATTCACATATGCTCACGAAGTGAGAATTTACCTACATGCAATATAAACAAATAAGACAATTGGAAATTGTTAAGAATGATAAAAACATGGTAATGGATAGTATGTAAAGGCATAATACCAAATTTAGGGATACTTGACACATATAGGCCTAGTCAAAATAGTGGGAAAGGAGGGCCCAATCACCGTAATATGAAAAGGGGGTCAAGTCAAACTTTGGAGAAATGAGGGCCAAGTCAAACTTTTGAGAAAGGAGAACCAAGTCATACTAGTAAGGAAGGGTCCCAGTAAAAAGAAGGCAAAACAAATAAGTGCCCTTGGAAACTACTCGTGAGTAAATGAAAATAAGAATTATGATTGGACATTAAAGACATACGAGAAGGAGCATACATGTCTTCAAACCAGAAAAATTAAAGCATGTAACCACAAGTTTCTTTTTAAACAAATAGTTGAACCGTTGGAGTCTAACTAGAAATACTAATCATGGCTTTAAAGGCATCTAAAGAGGAACCACCAACTTTCAATTTCAGACAGGCAAAATCAAAAATCCCTAGAAACAGTTTTTTACAAAATTGTTGCAACTTGTTTTTACGATTTTTTATATGTTTTTACAAAATTAGTTATTTTCACAATTTTATTTTTTTACAACTTTTTAGTGATTATTTACAATAATACCCATTTTTAAAATACACTAACAATTGTTTTTTGTATTTCTGTTAATAACGCACATTTTTATATAATTAAAATTAATAATGCTTTATATAATCTTTTCGTTGTTATATATACACAAAATTTTCGCATTACTATACAAGTGCAATAGGGATGATCTTTGAAACGGAGGATATATTTTGTTGAGAGTGTGGGTTGTTTCATTAATAAGACAATGAGGATATACTTTGTTGAGAGTGTGGGTTGTGTCGTTAATGAGACAATGACTTGTCATTTGTCAGTTTCTATGTATAAATGGCCTAAAAGTAGAGCTTTTTTAGACAAAATGACACGGTTAGTCCATGGTTTGCCAAAACAGACTGATTTTGTACAACTATCAAAGTGTTTACGCGGTTGGTCTTTATGATTTTATTTTTTGCCTGCTTGGTCATTAACCCCTACAAAAGACATTTTCCCTTTTTAATTTATTTTAGACTTATCTTTTTACCTTTTATCTTAATTTATTTACCGAATTAAAATTAGACCCCACCCAACCCTTTCTTTTATTTCCCTTCATTACAGCTTGCATCTAGTTTCTTCATCATCATCAAAGGTCTAATGTACTTTGGTATAAAGATGGACTACATCGAGTTCTTTTGGGTTAAGTCAATAAAATATTTTAGAGATTAATGTAGGTCCTAGGTCGGTGACTGTTATATGAATAAGTGATTTAGTGGTTATGACCCAGCTATAGTTTGGTTTTCCAAAACCGATGATTAGGGTTTCTAAATCAATGAGCAAAATCTAAATTAACGAGCAAAATCTTTTCAAATGAAGACAAACACCACCAACCACCCTCACTATTAGTGATGATGTAACTTCCCAAAAACTCAGAACCAAAAATTGTTGCTTTTATATTAGATAAAACATCAACCAAAGGTGTTTATCAAAATCATAGGGAAATCATAGTGTATCCATAATCATCAAAAATACACCAGAGTCAAATAAGTGAAAATTCATGTTGTGTGTGCGATGCGATCATCCCATGCTCTTCCCCTTTGATTCAAAAGTACATGAAACATAAACTGAAAACCGTAAGCACAAAGCTTAGTGAGTTCCCCAAAATACCGCATAACATACATATATGCCAGCTCAAGGTTGTGTCGGGTATATTTCACTCCCGATTCTATTTCAACTCATATGTCAGCACAAGGCAGTACCGAGTCTATTTCACCCCCAAGTCTATTTCAACTCATATGTCAGCACAAGGCTGTACCAGGTCTATTTCACCCTACATACATATAGCAAACAGGCACACAAGCATACAACACATATAACAGGAGTCACAAAGACTACAAGCACATACAATCCTTAATGTCCTACAGTATAGTGAACAAACTCATCTCAGTCTGTTGTCAATCAAATAGATGCTCATGATGCTGAACTAGAGAAACCTGCACTAACCAACCAAATAAAATCCTAATTAATAATTGGGTCACAAACCATAAGCGGGACTTTAATAAACTAATCCCAAACCCAGGGTAAAAATACTATTTTACCCTTCCCTTAATTGGCCCAAAAGCCAAGGCCCACACTTAATGGCACAAAATCCCATATAATAGCCCAATTCCTAAAGGACACCTAAAGCCCAATATGGGCCCAAATCTAAAAAGGCCCAAGCCCTAAAAGTGGCCCATAATCAGAAAGCTCGGCGTACTAAATAGCTGCACTGAGTCAGGGATCCAGATGTGTACAATTGCGTACACCCGATGTACGTACCCATTAAGCTCTTTTTCTCATTAAGCACTTAATGCTTGCTACCAAATGTCCATATTTCATATCCAAACCTTGGGTAACGTCTTAATCCATAAATTCACTAACTTGTAACCTTTGCATGGCTCAAAAGAACTCAAACTTTATATTTAGCATCCTACTTTCACCAAATGGACATAAAATCAAACTCATGCATGGTTGATCCTTAACAATCAAGATGCTAACTTTATGGAATAGGGATCTAAGAAACATAAGGAGGAGCAACTCATAACTTCTGGAGTGGAAGAATCCCACTATATCTCCTTTATGGGACCAAAAAGTGTCCAAACTTCAAAAGAACTAGATCTAAGCATAGAATGAGCAAGTTCCAAGATTTATACCTCAATGAAGTTGGAAATAATGAGTGGAATCTGGATCTACAAGCTATTCCTTAAACAAAGCTCCTTCTCCAAGTTTGTTCTTCAAGGTTCACCAACACACACAAAGGGGTCAAATCTCTCTAGATGAGCTAGGGTTTCGAAATGAGGCTCAAAATGGCAATGGAGGCTGGGAAATGGGAGAAACTTAAGGCTACTTAAATATGAGCAAAACCCTAAAATTAGGGCTTGTCCCCTGATTGCGTACGCCCAATGTTCAGGAGGAACACCCAACGTACACACTCTCAGCCCAAAAATTACAATAATGCACCCAAGGACCAAAATTGCAAACTAATTACACACCAAAGGTCCAAAATGAAAAATACCTTGAACCAGGTGTTGCAATTCTCCACTGATTGAATTAGAATTCGTCCTCGAAGTCCACTGTCGCAAATAACTCGGGTTAATTCTCCCTTATCTCGTCCTCAGGCCCCCACGTCCACTCTGAACCCTTTCGGTGTTGCCACTGCACCTTCACAAGATCCACCACCTTGTTTTGCGGAGTCTTCGTCCTCTTGTTAAGCATCGCCACTAGTCTCTCTCTATAATTCAGGCGATCATCCACCTGAATGTCCTCCAATGGAACCTTTGCGGAATCATCAACCAAACATTTCCGCACTGAGAGACATGAGAAGTACTATGGATCTGACTGAGCTCCGATGGTAGATCCAAACGATACGCAACCCTGCCCACCCGGGCTAATACTCTGAAAGGACCAATATACATGGGGCCTAGTGTGCCCTACTTCTTGAATCAGATGACACCTTTCCAATGTGACACCTTCAGGTGCACCATGTCCCCAAACTGGAACTCCAAGTCTGACCGGCGTCTATCTGCGTAACTCTTCAATCGGCTTTGTGTTATCTGAAGTCTGTCGTGAACCTGCTGAATCAATTCTACTGTCTTGATTACTACCTCCATACTCCCCATAACTCGATGACCGACCTAACCCTAACATATCAGGGTCCTACACTTCCTCCCATAGATCACCTAAAAAGGAGTTCGATCAATGCGGGCGTGATAACTATTGTTATACAAAAATTCCTCCAAAGGAAGACATGTATCCCAACTACCGCCAAAATCTTGAACACATGCTCGTAGCATGTCCTCCAAAGTCTGGATAGTCCGTTCATTCTGACCATCAGTCTACGGATGGAAAGTCGTGCTAAAGTGCAGATGAGTACCCAACTCCTCGTGGAACCTCTTTCAAAACCTTGAAGTAAACCGAACATCCCTATCAGATACCACAAAACTGGCACCTCATGTTGTGCTACCACTTCCTGAATGTAGATATTGGCCAGCTTCTCCGCCAAAACGCTCTCCTGGATCAGAATAAAATGTGCACTCTTGGTCAATCGATCCACGACGAACCATAACGAATCCACTCTACACGCCATCCGTGGCAACTTTGTGATAAAATCCATCGTAATCTCTTCCTATTTCCCAATGGGAACTTCCAACAGCTCCATTTTTCCTTGGGGTGGCTGATGCTCGGCCTTGACTTTCCTTCAAGTCAAGAACCTATCCACATACCAGGCTACGTATCGCTTCATACATGGCTACCAATAATCAGGCCGGGGATCTCTATACATCTTTGTTGCTTCAGGATGAATAGAGAATCTCGACTTGTGCGCCCATTCCATTAAAACTTGACACGTACCACCCCAATATGGAACCCACACCCTCCGATAAAGGGTCAATGATCCTCGGCTATCATAATAGAAGGAAGCCACCTGTTCCACTATGCACTCACTCTTTTGATGTTCTTCCTTCATAGCCTCAACCTGGGCCTCCTGAATTTGCTCTCACATCCCTGACCAGTGCAGCAACTGCCTTGTGGCTGAGAGCATCGACCACCACGTTGGCCTTTCACGGGTGATAAAGGATCTCACAATCAAAATCCTTTACCACATCCAACCATCTACGCTGCCTCATATTCGAATTTGGTTGATCCATCAAATACCTAAGACTCTTGTGATCTGTGTAGATAGTACACCAGACCCCATAGAGGTAATGTCACAAAATCTTAAGGGTGAAAACCATGGCCCCCAACTCCAAATCATGCGTCGGATAGTTCGCTTCATGAGGCTTCAGCTGCCTCGAAGCATAAGCAATCACATGACCCCGTTGCATCAACACTGCACCCAAAACCATGATTGATGCATCGTAGTACACCATAAAATCCTCAACACCCTTCGAAAGGTTCAGAACCGACGCTTTAAACAATCTTCGCCTCAAAGGAAACTACGACTCTCGGATGGAGACCTCTGATAGTAACCTGCCAATACAAGGAAACTCCGAATCTCGGATGGAGACCTCGAAACTTCCCACCTCATCACCGCTTCGACCTTGGCCGGATCGACCATAATATCGTTCTGGTTGACAAGGTGCCCCAAAAACTACATCTCATGCAACCAGAACTCACACTTAGAGAACTTTGCATACAATCTCTACCTACTCAGAGTCTCCAATACTTCCCTCATATGCTCCTGATGCTGCTCATGGGTCTTAGAATAGACCAGGATGTCATCAGTAAACACAATCACAAACTGATCAACATAGGCCTACATATGCGATTCATGAGATCCATGAATGTGGATGGAGCATTGGTGAGCCCAAAGGGAATCACAACGAACTTGTAATGACCATAACGAGTCTGGAATGTCATCTTCTATATATCCTCCTCTCTAACCCTCATCTGATGATAACCTGAATGCAGATCAATCTTGGAAAACATGGGTACACCCTGAAGTCGGTCAAATAAATCGTCAATATCCTTGGGAGTGGATAACAGTTCTTCACTGGTAGCTTATTCAGCTCCCGGTAGTCGATACACATCCGATGTGACCCATCCTTCTTCTTTACAAACAAAATCAGTGATCCCCAGAGCGAACTACTCGGTCGAATAAATCCCTTGTCTAACAGCTCATGTACCTATGTAGACAACTCCAGCATCTCTGGAGGTGCTAGCCGATAAGGTGCTTTCGCTATTGGAGCCGCAACAGGAACCAAGTCAACCCGAAACTCCACCTTCCTCTCTGGAGGCATTCTAGACAATCCTCTGGATATACATTCGGGTATTCCCGAACAATCGGTACATCACCCACTGTCATCTTACCCTTCTCCCGGGTATCCATCACATAAGCCACAAACCCAGAACAACCCTACTGAAGATAGCGACTGGCCCTAGTTTTTGAACAGAGAGTCGAACCATGCAGGGCACCCTCTCCTTGAATCACTAACTCTCCCCCACTTGGGGTCTGAATACATACCAACTGATGCTTGCAATCAATCATTGCCCTATTGGGGCTCAACCAATCCATCCATATAATAACCTTTCTCTCACACAAAGGAATGGGAACCTAATCAATTGGGTATCACTCATTAAGCAACTCCAATACACAACCCCGATGAACCCTCAATACCCGGATAGGACGATCATCATCAATCTCAACCTCTAGTGGATAATCTAGCCCCCCTCCCCCTAGACCATCGACAAACCTCTTTCTGATCGCGATAGATACAAAGGATCAGGTAGCCCATGAATCAAACATAACCAGAGCATAAATACCGTTCACAAGGAACGACCCTAAAAGCAAAACACAGATATAAGGAGGAAAAATCAACAATAACAAAGAGATAAGGATAAGATACATACCCGTCACCACATCTGGTGTCGCACGAGCCTCCTCAACTGATAGATGGAATGCTTTGATCCTCACAACAGGCGCCTCCGCCTTGCCCTAACCCTGACGACCATCTGTAATCCGCAAGGTCGCCGAAGCGGGTGCTGCAACTGGTCCTGCCTCTGCTAAACTCAGACAATCAACCACTTTATGGCCCCTCTGATTGCAATGAAAGCAAATCAGACTTGATCCCTGGGTGATAGTTGTGCAATCCCAGCTAAAGTGCCCAATCTTCCCACACTTGTAGCAGCCTGAACCATCTCCCCTACAAGCTCCGTTGTGCGTCTTTCTGCACTTGCCACAGTAGCCCCGGCCCTGCTGGTCCCTCAATCTCGAATCAAAAACCTTGGGCCTCTTTCCCGAACTCTCAGAAGCCTGAACCTGATCCTTCTTCCTCTTCTTCTCCATCACCAAATCAATCTCCCTCTCTCTGGCTCGCACCACCATATCATCCAGTGTCCTGCAACTTGATATACTCACAAACTGCCTGATATCGCTCCTCAACATATCGTGATACCTCGCCTTCTTCATCTCCTCGTCAGCTACATACTGTGAAACTAGCAATGCCCTCTCACAAAACATAGCGGTGATCTCCGCCAGTGTCGCAGTAATTTGGCGAAGGTCCTGAAACTCCCTCGCCAACTGCTGGACCTCTATCACATGTGCAAACTCAGCCCATAACCTCATCACGAAATCCTCCCAAGTCGTCGACTCAACCACCTCACCTCCTAAGGTATGTCCAACCTCCTCCCACTAATCTCGAGCTCTGTATTTCAGAAGACAGGATGCAAGTCTGACCTTTGACCGCTCGGGGATACAGCTAGTATAGAAGGCGTTCATGACTTCCGCTAACCAATGCCTGCTTGTGATCGGGTCCTTCTTCCCGAAGAACCCGAGATCCCCACATGCCCGAAACTCATGGGAAGTCAAAGTGAGAGCTCCCATCATCTTCACCATCTCATAACGAAAAGTGCACAAGCGCTTATCCAGAATCTCCATGATACCCTCCTTGATCGTACCAAAGATCACTGGAGTCTACTCGAGGATACTACGGGTAATATCTAATGAAATGAACTCCCGCATATGATCATCCATAAACCCGACCCCAGAGTCCGAACCCGAACCATCACCGGTACCAGAACCTCCTCGAGTAACCATCATACTGAAAATAAACCATATAAACCATCAGAATATACTCGATGAATCCAACATTCTACAAGCTTCCTGGTATCGTCATGACTTTACTTGAATCGAGTATGGATCCTCTGCTTCCAGTAGTACAGGATCATACTACCTTTCACATATATCCGTACTTTCCTTAAGAATCGCCCCGAATCCCCCAAGTTACTTGTAACGTCCCAAAATACGACCCAAATGTTTCATTTTTTATTTCATAAAACCAGTATCCAAAGAACATCATCATAAAAATCAACATAAACAAATGTATCAATCAATGTATCACATCATAGTAAATCAAGAAAATGCGGAATAAGGTGGTGTGTGCCCTGCAATCATCCCGAGCTCTTCCCCTTGGAATTGGAAGTCCTAAAACATAAACTGAAAACCGTAAGCACAAAGTTTAGTGAGTTTGTAACACCTGGTTCCTGGTACGTATTTTAATTCAAGTAATTTTGCATTTTACTTTGGGACTCGGCGAGTTGGAGGCCCAACTCGTCGAGTATACTCGACTTTTTGCGGGGGTTTTAGTGATCTACTCGAAGAGTCGGGAGACCGACTCGACGAGTAGGAGTTGTTTGGATGAAACTCTAATATTTAAGGTTTGCACCCTATTTAAACAACTTATCTTCTCCCAAACCAGCCTCCATCGTCCCTCTCACTTCCAGAAGGCCCTAAACCGAAACCCTAGCCTTGTTTGAGTGTTCTTAAGCCATTTTTGTGCATTTTTGGTGGTTGTGAAGCTTGAGAAAAAGGAAGGAGCTTGGGAGTTCAAGTGAAGCTAGTAGATCCAGAGGTTATGTTCCATTTCCAGCTCATTTAAGGTAAAAAGCTTCAACCTTGACTTTCCATTTGTTAGATCCTCTTTAGGGCTTGAATCTTGTCTTTTGGGGGCAAATTTTAAGTCACCTTCGAGTTTGGGGCATTATATAGAGGAATAACTTCAGATCTGTAACAAAGGAGGGTTCTCATTGCATAAAGATGCCAACATTACTGCCATAAGAGCCCCATGCATCTTGAAGACTCCATTTTAGGGCCTTTTGAGCTATATGGCCCATGCATGAACGTAAAGTTTGTAACTTTACGTATAAAAGGGACACTAGGAGGCTAGATCTATGATTTGGATGCTTTGAGACCCACTGAAATCGACTGTATAGCTTTGGACAAGGAGGGACTCAGCGAGTCGTTCATGGGACTCGACGAGTCGGGTCGTATTTCCCATCAACCCCTTTTCTGTTAAAGGACCAGATGTTAAGTTAGAAGAACACTCAGTTGTCTAGGCTCACTAAGGGCCTGGAAATCATGGAACTCGGCGAGTTCAAAGCAATGTCCCAACCCCATGAAGAAGGACTCGACGAGTTCAAGGAGAACTCGGCGAGTCATAGACTGGACACATTCATACGAATGAAGATGAACTCGACGAGTCGGTTGAAGATGGTCCCGATGTTATGGTTGAGGGAGAACTCGTCGAGTTCTTGCTAGACTCGACGAGTAGAGTCAGGGTTGTAGCATCTTGTAAGAATAGGGACTCGGCGAGTTGGTGGAACAACTCGGAGAGTCAAGTCAACTGGATGTTGACTCTGACCAAAGTTGAATTTGACTAGGGTTGACTTTGACCTGGACTTGAGTTGACCCTTGAAGGGAGGGTTTGGAGTATAAATTAGTAATCGAGAAGGGGTGTTGTGTAGGGATTGAGGAGCAGAGACGAGTTGATTCCCGTGCCGAGGACCGTACGGATACTACACGACATCAAGGTGAGTTACCTTCCAGTAGCGGTGGGTCTATGGCCACAATGTCGGCCCACTAGTAGGAGTTGTATGTTAGATGATTGTCTTTGTGATATTCATCTAGGTTTGCTACTACCTGATATGTTTATGTGCTAGCATGATATGCTATATGTGATAGTGGTAGTATGAGGGGAATAGTCCCCAAGTTCGGTTGTTAGGACCGAAGGGTAGGTCGGGCACCCCAGATATGCCTCACAGTATGTTTATGTTATGAGGTATGTGATAGTAGTAGTAGAGGGTGAAATAGTCCCCAGTGTTCAATTGTTAGGACCGACGGGTAGGTCAGCACCCCAGAAAGGCTTGACATGGGTAGGTCAGCACCCCAGAATGGCTTGACACGGGTAGGTCAGCACCCCAGAATGGCTTTACATGGGTAGGTCGGCACCCCAGAACGGCCGGACCGGGTAGGTCGGGCACCCCATAATTGTCCGGCAGTATGTATGTTATGTGATTGTATGGTATGTGGTATGATGGGGAAACTCACTAAGCTTCGTGCTTACAGTTTTCAGTTTTGTTTCAGGTACCTCTTCAGCGAAGGGGAAGGAGTCGGCGCGGTAGCGGGACATCACATGCACATCAGATTTCAGCACTATGTGATTAATGGGATTGTACTCTAATTTTATTACTATTTGATGATATGATTTCGAGACATGATTATTATGGTCTTATGGATTGATATGTTATCGACTATGTTTTTGTAAATGATTTTTAAAAGTTATATAATTAAAAATGAAATTTTTGGCCTGAAAATTTGGGATGTTACAGAGTTCCCCAAAATACCACATACCATTCATAATTAACATATGATGAGCCCCACACCCCATCCTCTGTTTATGATCTATGATTTTGGGAAAACTCTGATGTCATAAATATTTTGAAAACTATTTGTAAATACTTGATGGTTTTGGAATGTATTTAAAAATTTTTAATTTACCTTAATTTTTATGGATGTTACATGATATGTGCATATTTAGTCATATAATTCATACAACATCTTAATACTTTTTGCTATTTTTGTCTCAATTTATTAACAAAAGGTGCTTAATTAGTTTAAAATCTCATTTTCAACCTTAAAGACATGCTTGGATGAAAAAGGAAGCGGGTTGAACAATTGGAAGATTGGAATTTGGAGATTGAAGCAAGAATGCAAGAATGAAGAAGAACTCGTCGAGTTTGTCTCAACTCGACGAGTTCCCAAGAAGTTTCCCGATGAATTCATGACTTGCCAGACACACATGTTTAAAGAAAAACTCGTCGAGTTGGGTCATAAAACTCGACGAGTTGGAGTTGATTTTTGGAATGTATATATTGATCGTTTCTCATTCAAACCCTAACTGATGCTGGAGGCTTTGGACGACTTTTGGAGGCCATAAGGGTTCTTAGAAGTTGTGGTTTTCGAATTTCAATTAGAGTTTAAGGATTGAAGAGATCAAAGGCATTAAACTATTACTTTTCTCTTAATCTTTGTTTTGAATCATGTTTATTACATTAGATTTCGAGTTTATGATGTTATTTGTTTAAGTTATGGGCTAAACTCTATACTTCTGTTTAGATGTAGAGGATCTTATAAAATGGCCAAATCTTAGGTAACAACCCATGAAATGCTCAACCCCATGAACAATCCAAATATAAGCCAAATATCCCACTAAAACTTTAAAGGAAGAGATCTAAGAGATAAGGGAGCAAGGTGACGACTTTATACCTCCAAAGAACTGCAACAAGGGAGGGGATTCTGGATCTATAGCCTTCCTATCAATCTAGGCTCCTCAATCTCCAAGCTCCTTCAAAAGAACACTAAAAATCTACTCTTCAAGCTCATACACACTCAACTTGAAAGGAGATGCACGAAATTAGGGTTTTCTGAACAGAGGGGCTGGTAAAGAGGCCAGCCATGGGACTTATGGCCTTTAAATAGGGTGTAACATCCTAAAAATTAGGGTTTCATAATCAGTTGTCAACTCATCGAGTTGAGGCACCTCAACTCGCCGAGTTGGACCATTAATATCCGCAGCCAACTTCGCCTCAACACGACGAGTTGAGGCCTTCCAACTCATCGATTTGGTCCAAGAAAACATGTTAGAAGAGATAAATCTCATACCTGAAGATTGGGATGTTACGGATACCAACTTGTAACATCCAGAAAAATTGAGGTAAATTTAAACTATTTAAATACATTCCAAAACCATAAAGTGTTTAAAAATAGTTTTCAAAATATTTCTGACATCCGAGTTTTCCCAAAATCCTAGATCATTAACAGAGGATGTGTAAGGTCACGCCTTCACCTTCCTACGGTCATCCGAAGTACCTGAAACATAACCCAAAACTGTAAGTCAACGCTTAGTGAGTTCCCCCAAAGTACCAACACATAACCAAATAACACATATATAATAACAGCATGCAATGGGTCCACAACTAAAAGACTGGATTACCCCTGAGCCCACAACATAAGTTTGGCTTGCCCTCAGGGCCCACAACTTATGTCTGGATTGCTCCCTGACCAGATCAGTCCTCAGACTGAATACTATCAAGCCCTCTGTATGAGTCTGGCATACCACCCATCCTCAGCTCGTATCTAGAATGCTTAGGAGCCTTCAGTATGAGTCTGGAATGCCCTACCCTACCCTCAGCTCATATCTGGAATGCTCCAGGGTTTGTTGTCTACCGCACGGAGCAGTACAACCTCAATTTACCACAATATGTCGACATATAACAGATAACAACATATACAGATAATCATGCAAACGGAATCATAGGCACTCATACAGATCTACCACTATCGTATCACTGACTAGCATACTCATGCATATATATTCTATAGTCAGCACATCTGTGAATATCAGAATATCAAACCAATGGGACAGACCTGGTGCCTTCGACCCGCAAGTACAGTGAGGAAAACTCACCTCGCAAACTGGACAAAAGCTGAAGGAATCTCAACTCCGAATCTCAGCTCTGACTGCCTCCTATCTTAACCAAATTGCCAAACTCAATTAGAATTCCCAAAATACCCAAAATACCCTTAAGGTAAAACTTGATCAAACTCAAAGTCCAAGTTGGTCAAACCCAATAAGCCAACTGAGTCAACTCAGGCGAGTCAACCCAACCGAGCTGACCCAGTGCGAGTATGTGGGGCGTACTCCGGAGGTACGCTGGGCATACTCCAACCTTCGTAGTTGACCACCATCGGGGTGGTTGACCGAGTACGCGGGGCTTACCTTCACAAGCCCAAAAACTTGATTAAGAGCTTAATGGCTTAAGCTCTTATGTCCCAACTTCATATCCATGTCCAAAATACACTCTAGAGTCATAAAGTATCCAACTTTATGGCTTTCCACGCCTAATAAGAGCTTAACTCAAGGTCTTAATCAATTAAGACCTTTTACAAGATGCATGGAGCAAAACCAACCATTTGAAACCCATTTTTATGACTCAAGACCCTCCCAATTGTTGGATTAGTGTCTAAGCCATAACTATAATTGGTATATACTTGACGCGACCCCGCATGGTCCATTTGGGTTGCATGGCATCGGGACATTTGGATAGACCTTTTGTGAGAAGAGGATATTTGTGACATATTAATATATTATAAGTTCTAATATATTAATATGAAATCATATTATTTAATTAGTATTGATCAAGAATTAATTTGGAATTAATTTAGTGATCAAAAGAGACTAATTAAATATATGGGGATTGATTATGTAAATCATTCATTCTTATATATGTGGACTTATGATCCATGATTCCTTATGTTGAGTTTAACCCATGTGGTGACCCATAGATACTCCATGGAGGTTAAAACCCATGGAGCATAAGGAATGGGTAAAGTCATGAGTTACATGGTGTAACCCTAATAGCCATATTATATAAAGACCCCATTGGTTGGTGAAATCGACACTAGTGCATACACAAGAGGGCAAGCCGATTTCTAAGAGTCAAGTATCTCTTCTCATGGTTATTCCAAATTTTGATGATGCTGTGTGAACCATTTGAGGTGTCACACTTGGGGCACTAGGCTCTTCAGCTCCATGGAATCAAGCTACAACAAAGAGGTATGTATTCTATCTAGTTTTGTTATCCTAGTACATATGATTGTATGCTAGTTAGGGTAATACCTTGGAAAATTGATATTTGTATGTATAATAGAGAAAACATAGATCCAAGGTATTTAGGGTTGCATGTACACCTTAGGAGTGTTAGAATGCTCATAGTCCAACCGTGGTATCAGAGCCTAGGCTTGTTTTCAAGTTATACATGCTGAAATAGCTTAAAAATCGAAAATTCTGGCTTCCTGGGCACTGGACTCGCCGAGTCCATGAAGAAATTCATCCTACTCGTCAAGTAGGTTCATACACTCGACGAGTAGAATCCCCTGACAACATATTTTCGACTTTTAAGGCTGGAATTCGTCTAGAATCATTACCTTAAACTGTTTTGGACTTATAAAACCTGTTTTTGATGTGGTAATGATTATGGTAAACCAATTTCAAAGTCATTATCAAAGTTTCAAGGTTTATATATGTTTATATGATTCTTGAAAAATTGTTGATATGGATTGTTCATGATTATGAGTTTTGGTAGATCATAGGAATTATATGCAAATTGTTTGTTAGTGTAATTCTTGATCTTAATGAAGTTGTAAGGACTCCATAACTTGTCCTCATGTTATGGATTACCTAAAGTTTTTTTGTGTTACCTTGTTTTGTGAGTCAATTTAGATTAAAAAAATTATATGATAGTTGTTTTCAATCCAAATTGATCTAAAAGTAGTTCACAAAATGTGTCTTTGTAACTTGTCCTCAAGTTATATGAAAAGTCACATTTATGAATCTTGAAACTCATAAAATTGTCATAGGTTACACAAATGAAGAGTCATCTTTGTCATAAATAGTTTTATGAGCTCCATAACTTGTCCTCAAGTTATGGATGTTCAAGCGTCTCTTCATTAAAGTCTTTAAAACATTAATTAAACTCATAAGTTATGAAAATCCAAGAGTTTTGAAAAGTTTCAATATTTGTCCTCAAGTTTTGGAATTTGTAAAGTTTTGCTTATGAATGCTTTAATTCCAAATCAAACCCTAGAATTTTAAAAGTTTAAAATTCAACCCTTATACTATTATTATAATTTTAATTATATAGATATGTATAAGAATAAGTCAGTCTTACCGTTAGTAGGCCTCATTCACGAAGCCGGTCTATAAGGGGGTATAAGGTTACTTCCTATAAAATGGCAGTTTAATGGGTGTCCACTCTCACCCACCGCTTCCTTGACTGGTGGAGGGTCGTTAGCCGAACGGGTAGGATAAGGATTATAATTCTCCCTTCATTAAAAGTATAATGATAAATACTAAGTAACTAAACACTTATAAATTCCCAATCTTAGTTACTTAGGAAAATGTAAAATGGTGCTAACCTATGAAATTGCACTTTGCACCTTTGTTAAGTCGTTAGTGAAGCGTGTGTGGTTTACCGGCACACTAACATGGGACTGACAATGTGTGGCAAAGGGTAACTTAATGTTTATCATAGATTGGTGGAGCGCGTGTGGTTAACCGGCACATCAATTAGGTGATAAAGTTAAGGGTACCAAATTAATTTGCATGGTTATTCACACCTTGTTTGTGATCCTCAGCATCCCAGTCACAAACTTGAAAGGGCACAATCGAGATTCAAACATGCCATTGAAAGTTCAATGAATCTCAAGAGATCTAGGAGTTTCAATCTAATTAAAACTTAATAATTTATTTTGTTTTTCATGGTGGAAATTGGTAAATCGTCATTTACCTACCTTCAAATATTTTATAACTTGGATTACGGCATCCCTCTTCCAGTTATAAATAGTTTGTTGGGTCCTAGCCTTAATATTTCATATTGGGTGTTATATTAAGGACTTAAATCAACTAAACTTGAATTTCTCCCTCATAAATGTCTATTTCAGACAACTATGGTCTTCCCAAATCTTTAGGAACAAGCCTTCCTAATGAAGATGGTATCCCACATGGCAATCAAGGTGAAAGATTAATCCCTTTGTTGTACATTAATGGGACTGGAAATCATGCTTCACTTCCTCCACCTCCTCCAATAATTCTCCCTATCCCACAAGTTTCAAGACTTGAAAAAGTTCTAAGTCACTCAATCCCTATTGGCAAGCAAAGACTATATGTGCTTACATCTTGGAGGTTAAGTCACATATTGGCAAGCCGGGAGAGTCGGGTGTCGAAGTCTCGAGGTAGCTGGTTGTTGACTTGGTTCTTCAGTCACTCCCTGATGACAGATCACGACATGACCCTTAGTGATCTTACCTATTTGCTTGATGCTGCTAAATCAACAATGATTTGGAGCATTGGTAAAGTAAATTAGATTGGAAGATCTACTTCCCAAACCTATTTGGACATTGACAATGGTAACATTGGAAGTCCAGAAAAACTTTCTCTTCCCAATAGAAAGGGATTGGCCTTGGTCAAGTTATTTGACCAATGGTAAAGAGAAAGGCTAAGTCTGAGACAATCAAGTGTACCATTTCCAAAAGGTCCATATGTTTCTTTTGCCAAAGGAATGGACATTGGTTGCGAAGCTGCCGAATTTACCTGGAAAAGTTCACAAGGATGGTAAAAGTCAAAAAGTTTGACTTTGCTTCAGGTAAAGTCCATTATCTAACTCTATGAAGTCTCTTTTGAAGATTCTTAATACATGATGTAATATAAATTATATTTTGATGTTTTGGAAGAACCAAAGGAAACCTAAAAAAAGAGTATGCTGATCTGATCGCAAAGATGGATCTCGATCGCATGGTTCGATGATCAGAATTTTGAGTTGCTGCTTAAGAGTTATGATATAGTGCTTAGGAATAGATAACAACATGTTTTCATATGTATTTGCATTGTAAGGATAAGATTTTTCCGCAAGTTTTAAAATAAAAGAAAAGGTTTTGATTTATTTTAAGTATCCTTACAATGACATTTGTGAAAAATTGTTGTTTATATGTTTCCATTGATAAGCAATATTGGAAAATGGATTTGAGTCTTTCATTTGTGGTAGTGTCATAATTTACCAAATTAGGAAAAATTCTCATCACCCAAGTTTCAATTGGATAGAAACTTGGAATCATGCAAGTTGTATTGTGTGATGAATGAGAATTTTCATCTTTGGGAAATTAAGACTAAGTCCTTGCTCACATGTATATGTGAGAAAAGTGAAGGACTAAAGGATTGGGTACACTTGGTTGTGCGCTGGTCAAGTCGACCACAAGGAATGATAAGATTATTCGTCGTGATTTACTAAAGTTTAGTAAATATGGTTATACTTACAAGTTTAAGTGTAATTCTGAAATATTGGAAAAGTTTCAATGTATGGCAGGACGAATGAGAAGAATCAAATTAGGCAGAAAGATAAAAGTTTCTCCAATCTGGAAAGGTGGGAGAGTGCTTAAGTATCTTAGTTTATGGTTATCTTGGTGATTATGAAACCATATCACAATTGATCCTCTAAGGACACCTTAGTGCATCTGTTTGGCTAAGGAGAGTAATCGTGAATGATTGAAATGGTTAAATCAAAAGATAAATCATACTTCGTTCCAAAATCAAATCTTAGAGTCATACTCCAAGATTGAGCCTTGAGTGACATAATCTTAAAAATGTGTAAAACACTTGTCAAATGTAGAGTAAAATGTTTTCTACTCTTGTACATTTGAGATTGGTAAGTTGTGATGTTTTGGATAAGACAAAGACCAACTAAGACCAATTGTGAGAAGTGTTTAACTTGATAAGAATCTATACTAACTCTTGAATATTCGTTTCATCAAGGAATGATTCTTGACAAAAGAGAATCTTATATGTCAAGAGGTCAGTGGTAGTCTTTAAAAAATCTTGAGATGGTTTCAAGAACTAATCAAGAGTATTGTTAATCACTAGCCCACAACTTGAGGTTTGTAACCTATCGTGTTGACATATTCTTCTTTTTGTACCTATTCCAGTTAAAGTTGACTATGCTTATGAGTTCTATGAGTTCTTAATTGTTTCCATAACAATGTGGAAGCAATGGTAGGCCCTTGAGCTGCCAAGTGGCAAGAAATTAAGATTGAACAAGTTCAGTCCATATGAGTTTGGGTTTGTCACTAACCCTGTCTTGTGATTATGTTTTTGCCAAATTCACATGGATAGGAATACATACACCATAAAAATCTAAGTTTCATAAGGTTTCTCTCTGATTCATGAAAATGATGGTGAGGAAACGCTTTCACTAAGTAGATTTTAAGTAGATAGCAATTATGATATTTGCATTCTCATGTCGTTAGTGGAGCGTGTGTGGTTAACCGACACACTAACTAGTGAGAATGGCAAAAGGTCTAGACAAACATGTGAGCTATCTAAGGAAAGGTGTATGATTTTGATAAAGTCTTATCAAAGCAATCTTGTATCAGGAATCTGAACTTTGGCAAGAAAGTCAATAAAGTATTGATTTCTAGAAGTCCAATTGATTTCTGAGTACATGTCAAAGCTAGTGGGAGCATAAGTATTGTGCTAGTAAGATAATAATCATTGTGCTAGTGGGAACATGATTATTATGGTTAGTGTTGCAAGTTAGCAATGTTAATTATAGAAAACAAAAGGTTCATTTCGCTTTGAAAAGTTGTTTTGCTATAATTAAGGGAGAGGATTTATACTTCATTCCAATTCTAAAAGCTTAGATTGAGATTTTAATCAACTTTAGTCAAGGATATATATGAATGTTATGTTGGAATGGTTCAACATAAGGAAATTCTATATATGTTGCATTCTCAAAATTCGATTATGATTACGGCATCCCTCTTCATAGTTCGAATTTTGAGAACATGGAAAATAAAAAAATTTATAGCATGAATCGGGTCCCATATGCTTCGGGTATAGGATCGATTACATGTGCTATAATATTTATCCATTCTAAATTTTCCAAATGCCTAGGGCGTTAAGAGGGAAAAAGAAATAGAATTGGATTTGACTAAAATGATTAAGCAATTGTCGAGGACAATCTGAGGTTTGCCAAAGATTGGTTGCTCATGGACAATTGGAAGTATAGAGATAGGACCATATTGACATATTCTGAAAGGAGGCAACTCTTGTTCAGAAGTGATAGTCAAAATGGGAATATGGAATTTACTCCATAGGTGGAAGTTATTCTTTGAATATGTGTAAGATTAGAGAACTTAATGCAAGAAGGGTGTTCAAAGGAATGTACTTTGAATGTGAGACTTCGTTTCCATGAAATTGCTCTCCATTGGAATACTTTGTAATGTCTGTTGCCAAGTCTTTGTGACTTGTGTGCATATTCATTGCAAGGGGATCATTGCATAAGTTTAGAATCTAATAGATTATAGTAAATGGAAAGAGTTTGGTAGCCTTACATTTACAATAAGGATTGGGATTGTGAAATAAGCATCATTGAAATATTGTCAATTGATTTGTTTCACAAAGTAAGGATCATAAGACAAACATAGTGTGCATACTTGGAGTATGGCATAGCTATTGTTTAGACAAACATAGTGTGCATGCTTGGAGCATGGCATGACTATTTTGTATTCAAGTATTAAGTTGATAAATCGAAACATTATACAATGAATAATGAGTAATCAATATGGTGCTTAGATAAAAGGTGTTTTATTTACACTCAAAGTGTTGGGGCCATATAGGATTAGTATTATTCTTGTGTTTCACTTTGCATGTTTTTCCTTCCCGAATAACTAAGTTATTCAAACCATCCACAATCGATAATACTGTAAGGGTCGAAATGTTGTAATTAGTCGAAGTATGTTTTGTACCCTTCGAACATTTTTGTAATGTATTTTACTAAGGCTCTTTTATTCGAAGCTTAGAGTCAATGCCTTAGTATATTTTTTGTACGCTTTCAGTTCTCTATAAATAGGGTTATTTACTAGAGTTAGATAAGAACTTTTACAGACTTGTCTATTTTTCTCTGTAAAGAAGTTGAAAGCGTAATAGAGCATAACATATCATATTTACATCCTGTGTCTAAATCTCGCATCAATACTTGAATTCATACTCTGATAATTCATTACTCGATTCTTTGTTTCATCAATTGGTATCAGAGCAGGAATCATATCTCTGATCTGATTTTCATCTTTTCAAAAAGTTTTTAAATCAACTTTTTGGTTTAAGAAATTCCGCACTTTTTGAAAGTGAAAAATTCATTGGATCTAAGTCTGTGATTCGATTCTGCACTTGAATCATTGAATCGAGTGTTCTACTAGTGATTCTGATTTGAATCATATAGTTTGTTGTTAAATTCTCAAAGTTTCTTCAAAAATTCTCAAGGATTCATTCCGTACATCAATGGCGTCTTTCAGTCTTAATTCCATGACTTCATTTTCTCATCTTCTAGGATCATCCACCAAAATTCCTATGCTAATCCCTGAGTATTACGATCAATGGGTTGATCGTATGCAGGATTATCTCAACGGATTGGATGAAGAACTGTGGAATTGCATTTCTGGCAATCTCAATCCACCAACGAATGTTCAACCAATTGGATCATCTTCTGGAAGTTCCGCAGTTGAGAATCAGTCTGATCATCTAAAAAAGCTAGAGAAGAGATGCATAAGAGAGCTAAGAGGAGCTTTGCCTCCAGTTGTTTACAACTATGTGAGGAGTTGTACAACTGCAAAGGAGATTTGGAACAATCTCAAGGAGAAATTTCAGGGGAGTGAGAAGACAAAAGTTAACTCTGTGAAGCAATGCTTAGTGGAACTGAAGGACTTCAGACAGAAAGATGGTGAAACGATTGAAGTTTACTACGATCGTCTTAATGAATTAATCTATCGATGCAATCGATATGGTATCACCAGATCAGCCATGGAGTTCAATTTAATTTTTGTTATGGGTCTTCGTAAGGAGTGGCGTAGTGTGAGCATGATGGTTAAGAATCAACAGAGCTTTGATACGTCAACTTTGAATGACTTGTACAATCAGCTGAAGTCTCATGAAAGCGAAGTGAACGAAATTGCTGAAGAATCGAAGGCAAGTTTGGGAGGTCCATTAGCTTTGGTTTCGAAGATCTCTGAAAGGGAAGCTGAGAAAGATGTTTCGGATGAAGATGAAGGGTTCATCATGAACTCAGATGATGAGGCGATTGCTTTCTATTCAAACAATCGTGTGAAAAAGTTCTTCAAAAAGCCTTTCAATCCGAAGGCAAAGTCATCTGAGACAAAAGGGAATTTTATGAGTAAAAGTGTTGGGGATGAGAAGAAGAAGGAAGAGAAGAAAGATACGAAGTTTGTTGAGGGAAAAACAGAGAAGAAGTTAAAGGGAGATGCTGAGATTGATTGTCATTATTGCAACGGGGCTAATCATTTAGCTAATGATTGCATGCTGAGGAAGAAAGATGAGAAAAAGAATAAGACGAAGGATGAAGCGTACTATGTGGAAAAGTTAGAGGAGGTGCGTACGAAGGCAAAGAATCTTTCATTAGTTGCTCGTGGTGAACAAGAAGAAGATGGAACTTATCAAATTTGGTCATCGGGATCAGATGATGAGGAGATGCGAAATCCAACCCACGGAGCAATGTATGCAAAGATGGAGGAAGAATCAGATAAGGAGGCATACGAACTTCATGGGAGATGCTTCGTATCAAAAGCCGCTGATAAATCTCCTATGACCACAAAGGTACGTAATATTCTTGAATCTTTCAATATTCCAGTACATGCTTATAATTCTGAATTAGTATCTTTCGATGAAACTGTTACTTATTTTGATTCAATTGTGGTATCTGCTAGCAATGAGGCTAAGAAGCTGTCTATGCAGCTGCTAGAGACACAGAAGAAACTAGATTCGAAAATTACTAAGATAGATTGTTTGGAACTTCAAATAACTAATATCATGGTTGATAGGGATAACTTGTCTAGTGAATCTAAACTGTTGTTAGCCCAGAGGAACATTTACTATAATTCGGCTAAAAGATTGTATGGGAAATTAACCGAACTACATCATTCGTGCGAAATCAGTAAAGAACAACATAGAAAATTGCTACCATTTTTAGCTTATGAAAGAGCTACGGTAGATAACATTTCGTATGACTGTGAAAAAGAAATAGCTGATTTTAACAAAGTTCCGAATGATAAGTATAGATATGGAATAGTCAAAGTTGATGAATGTCTTGATGCGAATGAATTAGTTAACATTGTGAATGATACTTTGACTAAATCTGAACAAATTCGAATTTTGAAAAAGACTGAGAATTCAACGTCTGATTCTCAATCTAATTTTGCTGATATTGAAGATAATTCTGATAATATTAGTGAAATTAGTGAGCTTGAAGATGTTGATTGTTCTCAGTTGTCTGTTGTTAATGTTGCTTCAACATCTAAAGGGAAAGAAAAAGTTAATGATTTGATGGTTGAAAATGAAACTGATATACCCTCAACTTCGAAAGTTTGTGATATGAACTTTGTGGATCTCAAAGACAGCCAAATTGATGATAGTGATGATGAAGATGAAGAGAAAATTTCGAAAGAAAAGAAATCTTCAAAGGAAATAGAAACTCCTCGAACAGTGGTTGATCAAGTGTATGGTGATACACAAAAGTTCGAAAAAGTAATGAATGAAAAAGGTGAACATTATCTTGAAACGAATACAGTGGTTTATCCAAATTTCAAATGCACAGATGATGTCATTTTTCCAAATCAAGTTTTCGTAACTACTGGAAATGTTGAGAATATCAAACCAGAATTAAAGAAGTTGGTTGAAAAGGATAATTCACAAACAACTGAAGAAGGTTTTTTCGCAAATCAAAGTTGAAAACATTTTAACAAAGAATTTGTATGTGTTTCAACGTCAAAAACCACAAAGACAATGGGTTGAAAAATCAAAAATTGAAAAAGAGAATTCAAAACATGTTGAAAAAGAAAATGAAAAAGTTGTTAAACTAAATTCTAAGGAATTTAAAAATCAAATTGACAAATTTTCGAAGGAAAACAACATTTCGAAAAGACAAGCAAGAAAGAAAATATTTTGGCAAAATGTTGAGTTTCAAAAGATGTCTGAATCACAATCAAACAAAAATGTTTTCAAAGCTAAAAATTCTTCTTTTTCAACAAAAACCCAACATTCATCTCAATTAAATCATACAAGGTCTGAAGTGTATAAGCAACCAAAGTTTTCGAAAGTTTCTGAAACTAACAAATCAAGAGCATTTTCAAATAAATCTAATTCAAATCAAAAAGTCTTTCAACGTCAACATTTTAAATCAACAGTTGATACATCATATGCTCATTCTTTTCTAACAATTCCCAAAGTTGATTTTGTTCCTCAAAAGCCAAATTTTCCTAATAATACGAAGAAAGAAACAATGAAAACTTCACGAGAAAAAGGAATAACTTCAAGGAAGAACATTGATCATTGGCTTGAAGATAAAGGAAAAATGTATCAGTCGAATACATTTTCAAATGAGCAAATTCATGAAGCATATGAAAAGTATATGAATTCTTCGTCAAACGAAAGTTCATCGTCTAAGGATTCGAACATTTCAGTCAAAGCTTGGAAACCGGTACTAAAAACAAAGAATGTTCAGTCACAACTTCAGAATTCGAAGGGTAATGTCAGTGAACATTCGAAACCATCAAAAACTTATGTTTCAGTTCCTTTAAATGAAGAAGTAAACTTAATTGATAGTCTCAAAACCAAAGTTTGTGATTGGGTTAAAAGTTCTACATTACATTCGAAATTGAAATCTAATTTCCAAGGACCCAAAAAGCCTTGGGTACCTAAATTTTTCCACTGATTGCAGGTACTATGTGACGAGCAATATGACAACAAATGGTACATAGATAGTGGTTGCTCTCGTCACATGACTGGGAAGAAGGAAAATCTACGTGATTTTCGAAGTCTCAAAAATGCAGGAGTAGTAAAGTTTGGGAACAATCAAAAATGTCAAGTCAAAGGATATGGAAAGATCACGAATGGACAATTCACAGTGAATCGTGTTGCATATGTTGAAGGTCTTCACCATAACTTGATAAGTGTTTCTCAACTTGTTGTGGGTACTGGCAATCAAGTTCTCTTTAACGAAGAAGGAAGTATTATTTCGAATGTAAACACAAAAGAAGTGTTATTAAGATCCAAAAGGAAAGGTGACATGTTCACTCTGGACATCAATCCAATTGTAGGCAAACCTGCTGTATGCCTTCTTTCGAAAGCCACATCTGATCTAAGCTGGCTATGGCATCGAAGACTTTCACATCTCAACTTTCGAAACATCAATAAACTAGTGGTACAAGATCTGGTAAGAGGTTTACCTGTACTTAAATTTGATAATGATTCTTTATGTGCAGCTTGTGAAGTTGGCAAGCAACATAAACAAGGTCATCCAATTACGATAAATTCGAAAATTGTCGCACCTCTGGAGCTTTTACATATTGATTTGTGTGGTCCTTCGACTGTTTCAACTCTCAACAAGAAACGGTACATTTTAGTTATTGTTGATGATTTTTCGAGATTTATGTGGGTTTATTTTCTCAGGCTTAAATCCGAAGTTGCACAAATCATGATTGATTTTATCAAAAAGATAGAAACAACATTAAAGAAGATTGTTCGAAAAATCAAGAGTGATCATGGAACTGAATTTAAGAACAATGTTCTTGATTCATTTTTGGTGGACAAAGGGATTTCGCATAATTTTTCATCTCCATACACACCACAACAAAAAGGTGTTGTAGAACGAAGGAATCGCTCACTGTGCGAAGCAGCAAGAACCATGTTGGCATATGCGAATTTACCTCAATATCTTTGGGCTGAGGCAATATCCACTGCATGTTTTACTCAGAACAGATCTTTCATACACAGGCGTTTTAATATTACACCATACGAAATTCTGAATAATCGTAAACCTAATGTGAAATTCTTTCATGTTTTTGGTTGTAGGTGCTTTATTATGAATCTCAAGGATCATCTTTCGAAATTTAAAGCAAAAGCTGATGAAGGGATTTTTCTTGGATATTCGCACAATTCTGTCGCATATCGTGTGTTAAATAAGCGAACACGAAAAGTGGAAGAAACTTTCAATCTCACATTCGATGATTACTATGTTAAACAAAATGAGCATAAATTTGCAAATCATCCAATTTTACAAGAAACACAAGTTGAAACTGAATCTTTACAAATGGATGATATTGATTATGATTTGATTTTTGGAATTTCAGATCATGCAGTCGATACAGAAATTCATGCTCCTGATAATCACATACCAGAATTTGCGAAGTTTACTGATGAATCAACATCAACTCCTCAAGAAGGCGGAAGTATGCAAAATAATCCAGTGGAGGGGGAGCACTTGGATTCGAATACTTTAAATGACAAAGAGTATTCTTTCGAGGGGGAGAAAGAAAGATTGAATGCTGATGTTGAGGGGGAGCCTAGTGTTGAGAGGGAGCATAATGTTGAGGGGGAGCATAATGCTGATGATGCTTGTTCAATTGCATGTTCAGAAAACGATGAAATGTACGAAGATGCACCTTTAGAATTTGATCCAGCATATCCACCAATGGAAAAATGGACAAGAGATCATCCGAAGGATCAAGTAATTGGGAATCCACAAGAGGGAGTTTTAACAAGAGCTCAAATTCGTGCAAAAAATGAGGTATTAAATACTCATCAAGAATTTTGCATGTTCAATGTTTTCATATCTAAAATTGAACCAAAAACAATTAAGGTTGCAATGGAACACTCAGACTGGGTTGTTGCAATGCAATCCGAATTGTCTGAATTCGAACGAAACAAGGTTTGGAGATTAATTCCTAAACCTGAAAATGTTTCGATTGTCGGATTAAAATGGATTTTCAAAAATAAAACTGACAAAGACGGAAACATTGTTCGAAACAAAGCCAGACTTGTTGTTAAAGGATATTCACAACAAGAAGGAATCGACTATGAAGAAACTTTTGCCCCTGTCGCAAGACTCGAGGCGGTTCGTATATTTTTGGCATATGCAGCTCACAAAGATTTTGATGTTTATCAAATGGACGTGAAGTGTGCATTTCTAAATGGAGAGCTTGAAGAAACTGTTTACGTGGAACAACCTCCAGGTTTTATTAACGAAGAATATCCTAATCATGTTTATGTTTTAGATAAGGCAGTTTATGGTTTGAAACAAGCACCACGAGCATGGTATGCAACTCTTACTTCATTTTTGAAACAATCTAAATTTAAACAAGGATCTGTTGATCCCACATTATTTCGAAAGAAAGTGGGCAATCATCTAATGCTTGTTCAAATTTATGTTGATGATATTATTTTTGGCTCAACTGACCCTGCCTTGTCTAGAGAATTCGAAGATCTAATGAAAAGCAAGTTTGAAATGAGCATGATGGGAAAAATCAATAATTTCCTTGGGTTGAATATTCGTCAAAGCAGAGAAGGAATTTTCATTAATCAGGAAAAGTATACGAAAAATCTGCTAGAAAAGTTTGGATTGACGAATAGCACAAAGTTACGAGTTCTAATGGCAACGGGCATAAAGTTAACACCATCGTTAGATAAACCTGCAGTTGACATAACTTTATATAGGAGCATGATTAGTTCACTACTCTATCTTACAGCAAGTAGACCTGATATCATGTTTTCTGTGTGTAATTGTGCCAGGTATCAGTCTAATCCACGCGAACCACATCTCACTACTGTGAAGAATATCTTTCGTTATCTTAAAGGAACAATTTCGTTAGGATTGTGGTATCCTTCGAAAACTGGGTTCTTTGTACAAGCATATTCGGATACAGACTTGGGTGGTTGTAATCTTGATCGAAAAAGCACAAGTGGTGGATGTCAATTTCTTGATGGCAAATTGGTGAGCTGGCAGTCGAAAAAGCAAACATGCGTATCAATTTCAACTGCTGAAGCAGAATATGTGGCTGCTGCTGCTTGCACCTCACAAATAATATGGATCCAAAGTCAATTGCGTGATTATGAAATAAATATGAAAAAGATTCCATTATATTGTGATTCTCAAAGTGCGATAAGAATTTGTCATAATCCTGTGCAGCATTCGAAGACTAAACATATAGCCCTTCGTTATCATTTTATCAAAGATCACGTGGAGGATGGAAATATTGAAGTACATTTCGTGAAAACAACTGATCAGTTAGCTGATATATTCACGAAACCTTTAGATGAAAAATCCCTTGTGAGAATAATAGAAGGGCTTGGAATGATCGATGGAAATTTTGTTCCATGCGAAAAAGAAGAATGATGGGTGACAAAGAATGAATCATAGGCGCTGAATTAAAAGATAACGCAAAGTCATTCAGCATTCAACGGTTACTGTTCATGGCCAACGCTTCGACCCCTTCGAATTCGCATATTTGTCACTTGTTTTAAGGGTTGAGTTAGTGGTTACTGTTCATAGTCAACGCTTCGACCCCTTCGAATTCGTACATTTGTCACTCCTACTGGAATGATAAAATTTCATCTGTTTGCAACAAGTACAGTATATTTTTCAAATTTTCGAAAATTCAAAAGTCCAAAAAGATTTTCTTTAGTTTTGTCATTTATTTTCGAAAAATTTAAAACTCCAAAAAGATTTTCTTTTGTTTTGTCATTTCATTTTCGAAAATTCAAAAATCCAAAAAGATTTTCTTTAAGTTTTGTCATTTATTTTCGAAAAATTTAAAACTCCAAAAAGATTTTCTTTTTTTTGTCATTAATTTTCGAAAATTCAAAAATCAAAAAGATTTTCATTTGTTTTTGTTTTGTCATTTCATTTTCGAAAATTCAAAAATACAAAAAGATTTTCATTAGTTTTTGTCCTGTCGTTTCATTTTCGAAAATTCAAAAATACAAAAAGATTTTAGTTTGTTCTGTCTTTATTTTCGAAAAATCAAAACAACAAAAATATTTTGATTCTTACTTCTTTTTAGTATTTTGTTGCAGATTATCATGCCGATACAGAGAGGATTATGCATGCAGTACTAGGGTCAGGTACATTTTTCGTATGAATCGTTAAATTTTTTATCATTTGAACTAGTTAGGTTGTCCCTATAAGCATGCTGCTGCATGTTGTCCAAAGCCTCCATGACTCAATGTGTGTGTACGAAAGCCTTAATGAAATTGTTCATACGAAAATTTCTTCCCAATCAGGCTTATATTTACATTAGTCTCTAAGCTACCTGACTCTTCTCAAAATGAGTTAAGAGTTTCCTGTTTGGTCCAAACACATAACAGAGGTACTTTTCGTGTCTTATACCAATCTTTTTCATCCATAACATTCTTACACGATCACACACAAAGACATATGTCCGAGAGGTCTCTGATCAAACCAATAGAGACTTAGACATATCAAAAATCTGTATTAATGATCTGACATCATGAGACCGTGATGAAAGTGAAACCCAATTTACACAACACTTTTAAGGAATTGACGGGGAACATTGTTCCAGATTTTCACGAAACTTTTTGTTTCTGTACCAAAATTCGAAACTCCAAATCATATTCATTTCGAATGCGTGGTCTTGATCAAACATTCGAAACCCACGATGTTTGTTACCCAACAAGATCCAGAACACAATTTTTTTTCTTGAATATGATTTCCGTGTGAGTTTCATTCGAATGTCCTAGTCATGTTACAATTTTTCAAAAACAACTTGTCACTGACTACACTGGTAAAACAAGTAATTTCTGTTACAATTTCTCACCTTATGTTTAGGATGACATGTAACAAAATTTTTAACCTACCCATGAAGCATTATAAAAGAAGCCCTTTGATACTTCTCAACAAGTATTCGATTGTAATTCACGGGAATCCACACAAGCTATTGATCATTTCTCTTAATGATTAATGAAGTAATCTTTGCCCGGGATTTAATCTGCTTTTGTGTCAAATTGTTTCACATCACACTATTCCAAATTTTTTTTTATCTTCGATTCTTATCTATATTCTTTGGAACACTGCACTTACGAAATCCTTGAGGCTCTGAGTAATACCAACTCAGGCTGATGATTTCAAACTTCTGGCATATGACCTGCTTTTTATCCCAAAAGTGAAAGAGCCTTGCTTCTATTCGAAGGGTTCTGACGGTTACAATTCTCTTAGGGATAATACGACAACCTGTTTTTTAATGACGTATGGTATTCTGTCCGGTTATCTAGGTGATGTGATAGCCACTTTTTGACGCATGGCTACTTTTCCGCAGTAATGGTCCGATTTCCAAGGTGCCACGTCGGATATCATTAATTACCTATCCTGCTTCAAATTCAAAATTCAGCGTTACATATAAAAGGGGATTCAAGAGTTTATTATTCGTTTACGTGATCAAAAAGAAATATTCCCAAATTCTCTGTTCATCATCATCTTCAAACCCTAACAATGACGACTTCTGCTCATGTTGATCCTTCGACTGAAGATATTTCATCCGCACCAGTAATGAAGATTCAATCCACTAACTATTACGTGGATGGTGAAGTTTCTCAATATCCAGAAGAATTAAAGATGCTCATCGTTGCTTTGAAGCACTCTGTTTTATCTACGGCGATGTTCAATTCCTTTTCTGTTCCATTATCCTGGCTTTCTCAAGCAGGATCCACTGCGACTTACAACAAAGCATCTGATACGATCACTTTCCATCTGGTGAACGATAAAAAGGTTAGGTTATCCAAGAAACTCTTCTGCCAGATTCTTGCTATTCCGAATTCGCCTCCATATGTTGATTTCACTTTCCCTCAAATAGTTTACATGTTTAATGAGATGGGATATCAGCCACCATTGACCAAGATAAGTGATTTTAAGAAATCTGGTCTTCCAAGACTTTGGAATTTCTTATTTGGTATTTTTATACGCTGTTTAACTGGGAGAACAGTTGGTTTAGACAAAGGAAGAATGGAGGTGTATGCAATGGTTGCAGGCATATACTACGATCTTCAAGTGGATTATTCTACACAATTATGGAAGGAATTCCAAAAGGGTGTAGAACATACGAATGCCCTTCATGGTATTTCGTGTGCACGATACTGGAGCCTTATTTTGCAATATTTTTATAATAAGGAAGGGATTTTGGTACCCAATGACGAAGAACAAGTTGTTTTTCAATCATATCATTATCCGAAGGAAGTTGTAGATAGTGTTGAGGATTTTCCAAATGTGGCTCGTATTCCAGATGCGATGCTCAAAAGAGTTGATCCTACGAATTCAGTTTTGATAGCTTATTTGAAAACCATTGATTCTTCTGTTCAAACTGGGATTTTGTTACCGAGGGAAGAAAAGAAGTCCAAACGATCAAAGAAGTCTGATCCTGCTTCTTCTGAAAAGAAACCCAAAGATTCGAAATCTTCGAAATCTACAAAGAAAAAGCCTGCAACTGTTGAAGTATATGTTGTTGAGACCCAAGTGATTGAGCCCATCATTGAAGAAACACAAGAGAATGTTATTATTCCTTCGAAGACTGGAATGTTTCGAAGAATCAAAATGAAGTCATCCCACAAACGCAAGTCTCCTACACACAAAGTGATTCGAAAACCTCAAATCACTCATCAAGGTGTGTTAATTCGAGAAGTACCAGCACCTGTTTCTCCGGTGTCAAAGAAACGAAGGGCTGAAGATATGGCAAAGCATTTGTCTCAGAAAAAGAAGAAGAAGACTCGAAAACTGGTCCTCTCTACTGAGTCAACAGAAGAAGATGAAGAGAGAATTCCAGAGACTCCAGAGTTCACTCATCTCACAGAAGGTTCAACTCCTGAGAAGACAGTTGTCATACCACCCGAAGATTCGATTGCCAAATCAGTTTCTGAGGCGGTTCGATCTTCAGGCATCCCTGCACACGTATCTGATACGGATGCAAATGTCAATATGGATGAAGGAGGTTCGAAACTTGAAGCTCAAGGTCATGTTATTTCTGCTCCTTTCGAACAGATTGTTTCTGTATCACCAACCACTATTCCCATTACATCAACCACAGATTCACCTACATTCGAACACATAATCAATTAACCATTCACTTCTATTTTCTCTTCTCAATCTATTGATCCACCCAAACCAACTTCACCTATTCAAGAAACCATTGAAATGGAGACAGAGACTGATAATGAGGGGTTTGGTGGTACTTTTGAAGACTTAGAATTTCACGAAGAGGAAGAGGAGTTTCCTGATCATATGCTGATGACCATGAAGCAGTTTAAAATCTTGAATCAGAAATTGAATTCCATAATTCAATCTCAAGCAGATCTCGGGGCTGGTTCATCTGTTTCTAGTTTGGAGGTTGATTCTATGTTGAAAATGTTTGAAGGCAGAGTTATTAGCAAAGTTTCTGGAATGCTTACTGACTCAGAATCTCGCATTTTGGAGAAGGTTGATTATAGTGATCAAAATAATGAACTTCAGATCAAATCTCAAAATTCCATGTTTTCAAGTGATCTGAAAAATTTGAAGCATGCTGCAAAGGAACGACATGTTCTTTTCATTCAAGATGTGAAGAAAATAAGAGAAGATGTAAATTTGCAGATTCACAAACTCCGTGAAGATATGCAAAAAGAAGTTGCCACAGTTCACCAAGATTATGCATCATTGAATCAAAAGGTTGATATCATTTGTGATGAAGTCACACGATTTGTGAAGTTATATGAAAATTTGAGTCCTCAAATAACTCAAATTTCAACATCCGAACATGCAAGTTTTGAGGAAGTGATTAAGTTGCTCAAGGAGTTAAAAGAGATTTCAGAAAGGCCGGTTTCTTCTCCATTGATTACTCCTGAATTTTTATCTCAGAAGTTTATTCAATTCGAAGCCATACTCAACAAGCAACTTGCCCCTCTCTTTCGCATATCAAGCCTTCTTCCAACAACAAATGCCCCACCTGTTTTCACAGGGGTGCAAGGGGGAGAAAGGAAGTCTAGTGGTGAAGATGCGAAAGTGGTGGGAACGATATTTTATTCAAAAATCCCAACAACAAAGCCAGTCATTGTTTCTGCTGATCAAGTGACTTCAACAGTCGTAACAACAATGTCAACTGCAAGACCAATTTCGAAAGGAATTGTAATTGGTAAATCTTCGGAGACTGGTGGGAGTGTTTCGAAACCAAAAGAGGCAATTGAAAATCCTGCTTCTAAAGATAAAGGGAAATCGATTCTTGTTGAAAAATCGAAAGATGAAAAGAAGGCTGAAGCAGAGGCTGAATTGGAAAAACTGAGGATCATCCAAAGCATTATGACTCAACGTGCTAGTGATCCGAAGGGAATGGATAAAGATGATCCAGCCAAACATTATAACTACGAGACAATCGAGGCCAAGGTTGCTTTCAATCACATGTATACATTCGAAAAGAAACCAAAGTAGAGTTATTTGGTTACAAATACTGATGCAAGCCAGCTGGATTTCCCGATAAACGAAATGATGTTTATCATGCCTCAGTTCAAAGCAGAAGGGAATTTTAAAGAAAAAGATGAAGGCACACACATGAAAATTCGTTTTCATGCTGTTCTTGGAAAAGCCCCTGAGGAAGTATGGTCACTGGTTAAAATCAAGAAAGTGATCAGTATGAAAAAGGATGTGATTTTCGAAAACACAGTCCAAAATGTTAAGTACGTGGTTGCCAGGGCAAATGGAAATATTTGCGAATTCACTATTGCAGATTTTCCATTAATGAACTTGTATGATCTTATACAAGTTGCATTACTTTTAAAAGACAAATCATTCTCTTACCTTCAAAACACAGAACCGGATGTGTTCAAGCTTGGAGTTGCTCACATCAATATTTTTATTGAAAACTATTATGAGTGCTTGGAACTAACTGATGAGGAGTTAGCTACTGCCAAGGGAATGAAAATAAAAGCCCCGATGGCTCCTTCGAAGACCCAGGCAGAATTGAAGAAATATGCTGATGGTGAAATTTGCCTAAAGCCTTTTGGAATGGTCTTCGCAGGAAAAGACAAAGCTAGAAAAGCGAAAAGATTTTTATTTCAGGCAAGTGAAGTGGAGAGGTACTCTACGTCTCAGTATACGAACTTAATTGTTCGTATGAATCACTGCAAGAAGAACAATGAAGGAGATAAGAAAGAGTTGAAGAAGATTATCTCCTGGTACACTGAGATTCGAAGGGTGTTGTTGTATTCCATCACACTTCTTACGAACTGAAGACTTCGACTATGATTACAAAGGGGGAGATTGTAAGGGTCGAAATGTTGTAATTAGTCGAAGTATGTTTTGTACCCTTCGAACATTTTTGTAATGTATTTTACTAAGGCTCTTTTATTCGAAGCTTAGAGTCAATGCCTTAGTATATTTTTTGTACGCTTTCAGTTCTCTATAAATAGGGTTATTTACTAGAGTTAGATAAGAACTTTTACAGACTTGTCTATTTTTCTCTGTAAAGAAGTTGAAAGCGTAATAGAGCATAACATATCATATTTACATCCTGTGTCTAAATCTCGCATCAATACTTGAATTCATACTCTGATAATTCATTACTCGATTCTTTGTTTCATCAAATACATTGGAAGTAGGTATTAAGGCAAGACTGTCATGAAGTTGGTTTGTAGATGTCTAAGGTGTTGGACATAGCATAAGTTGCTACAACATTCATGAGTGCTCATAAGTTCTGAGTATTGGATTAAACCCACGCTCATTTGAATCACTTCATGGATTTTATCACGAGTGAATCATGAGACGATAATATCTTATATTCTTCAAACCTAGAGATATGAGTTGTTGACTATGAGTTGGTTATACATTGATTGCACGAAAACACATTGGTAACTCGATGTTATAAAACGTGCCTTTGTGTATGATTCAACAAGTAGTTAGTACAAGCATATGAGTCAAAGTTTATCCATTCCTTTTACCCTTAAAGGGATAAAAGCGATATTTGTGGGCCCCTTGATGATTTAGTGATGACACCCTAAGTGCTTGGCCAAGCCTGGACTGATTTGATTTGTTCAGTTAGTCGGTCGTCATAAATCAGAAATCGGGAAACAACAAATGGACAGAGAGACTGATTATAATCCATGTGTCAGTCCATATGATATCTAGAATGGAGGAATATATGATCACTTATCTAATGGACGCGTCAGTGATTTGTTCAGAGTTCGATAGCAGCTTTTAAGAGCTACGATTGCTGTTCAGGTTGGAGTCATACTTGCAATAATAGTTATTAGACTTATCCAAGTGGGAGACTGTTGGATTAATGTCTAAGCCCATAACTATAATTGGTATATACTTGACTTGACCCGGCATGGTCCATTTGGGTTTCAAGGCATCGGGACATTTGGATAGACCTTTTGTGAGAAGAGGATATTTATGACATATTAATATATTATAAGTTCTAATATATTAATATGAAATCATATTATTTAATTAGTATTGATCAAGAATTAATTTGGAATTAATTTAGTGATCAAAAGAGACTAATTAAATATATGGGGATTGATTATGTAAATCATTAATTCTTATATATGTGGGCTTATGATCCATGATTCCTTATGTTAGGTTTAACCCATGTGGTGACCCATGGATACTCCATGGAGGTTAAAACCCATGGAGCATAAGGAATGGGTAAAGTCATGAGTTACATGGTGTAACCCTGATAGCCACACTATATAAAGACCCCATTGGTTGGTGAAATCGACACTAGTGCATACACAAGAGGGCAAGCCGATTTCTAAGAGTCAAGTATCCCTTCTCATGGTTATTCCAAATGTTGATGATGTTGTGTGAACCATTTGAGGTGTCACACTTGGGACACTAGGCTCTTAAGCTCCATGGAATCAAGCTACAACAAAGAGGTATGTATTCTATCTAGTTTTGTTATCCTAGTACATATGATTGTATGCTAGTTAGGGTAATACCTTGGAAAATTGATATTTGTATGTATAATAGAGAAAACATAGATCCAAGGTATTTAGGCTTACATGTACACCTTAGGAGTGTTAGAATGCTCATAACCCAACACCAAGGGTCTTAAAGGACAACTTAAAGGGTCAAGAACATGCCAAAGTTCAAGAATTGTATGCAAAAAGGTCCTTAATGGCATTTTGGTAAAATGGAGCTCCGTAGTACGCCATGCGTACGTGATGTACGCTAAGCGTACTAGGGTGTGCCCTAGTACGTTGGGCGTACATCATTGTATGTGGGGCGTATTAGCTAAATATGGAAACCCTAATTTTTAGGGTTTGGCTGGTATTTAAGCATCCTTATGGCCTCATTTCCCTTCATCTTACCAACCACCACCCTCTTATTTGTGTTTGCAACCCTAATATCCCCTTGACGAGCCATTTCTAATCTTGTGTGTGTGTGTGTTTTAGTACTTTAGAATAAGAATAAAGGAAGAGAAGACCACCTTGAAGGAGTGAGGCTCTCTAGATCCAAAATCACACCATATTTTGGCACCATTTTGAGGTATCAAGTTCTGAACTTGGTGTTGTTTCTTATAGATCTTGTTTTGGGTTAGTATTTACTCAGTTAGTGGTTCGTGGGGAGAGATCTCAGCGTGGGACGATTTTGTGTTCAGCAGGGTTGCTCCGGTTATGTGGCTTGTGTTATGGATACTCGGGATAAGGGTAAGGCGACCGTGGATTATGTGTTGATTGTGCGCGATTACCCAGATGTGTTTATGGAGGATTTGCTCGGGGTGCCTCTGGAGAGGCAGGTTGAGTTCTGGATTGATCTGGTTCCTGGTGAAGCTCCGATAGCCAAAGCACTGTAGCGGTTGGTTCCTTCTGAGATGCAGGAGTTGTCTACACAGATGCAAGAGTTGTCTACACAGCTGCAGGAGATGTTAGACAAGGGATTCATTCAACTGATCGGTTCGCCTTGGGAGCACCTATCTTGTTTGTGAAGAAGAAGGATGGGTCTCATCGTATGTGCATTGACTACTGTTATCCACTCCTAATGATTGATGATCTGTTTGACCAGGTTCAGGGTGCATCTAGGTTCTCCAAGATTGATTTGTGATCAGGTTATCATCATATGAGGGTTAGGGATGAGGATGTGTAGAAAACAGCTTTCCAGACTCGTTATGATCATTACGAGTTCGTGGTGATGCCTTTTGGGCTCACAAATGCTCCAGTCGGGTTCATGGATCTCATGAACCGCATTTGCAGACCGATGTTGGATCGGTCTGTGATTGTGTTTATTGATGATATATTGGTTTATTACAAGACTCAGGAGAAGCACGATGAGCACTTGAGGGAATTGGTCTAGACTTTGAGGAGGGAAAGCCTTTTTGCAAGGTTCTCCAAGTGTGAGTTCTGGTTTCACGGGGTGCAGTTTCTGTGGCACCTTGTCAACCATAATGGTATTCTGGTCGATCCAGCCAAAGTCGAGGTCGTGATGCAGTGGGAGGTTCCAAGGTCTCCATCTAAGATTCGAAGTTTCCTTGGTTTGGTGGGTTATTATCAGGGATCCATCCAGGATTGCTCCACAATAGTTGTTCCTTTGACGCGATTGACGAAGAAGTCGGTTAAATTTTGTTGGGGGTCTGAGCAACATGCAGCTTTTGAGACCTTGAGACAGCGGTTGTACGAGGCGCCGATTTTGACCTGTCGGAGGGTGTCGACGACTTTGCGGTATATTGTGATGCGTTGATCACAAGATTGGGGGAAATGTTGATGCAGAGGAGTCACATGATCGTTTACGCTTCGAGGCAGCTGAAGCCTCATGAAACAAACTATCCGACGCATGATTTGGAGTTGGGGGCTGTGATTTTTGCACTCAAGATTTGGCGGCATTACCTTTATGGGACCCGTTGTACTATTTACACGGATCACAAGAGCCTGAGGTATTTGATGGATCAACCAAATCTTAATACGAGACAGTTTTGGTGGTTGGATGTGGTGAAGGATTATGATTGTGAGATCCTTTATCGCCCGGGGAAGGTGAATGTGGTGGCCGATGCTTTCAGCCGCGAGGCAGTCGCGACTCCGATCAGAGACATATGTTTGAGGATGACCGTGATTAATCAGCCAACTTGTAACGTCCTAAAAATACGACCCAAAAGTTTCATTTTTAATTTCATGAAACTAGTATCCAAAGAACGTCATAATAAAAATCCACATAAACAAATGTATCAATCAATGTATCACATCAGAGTAAATCAAGAAAATGCGGAACGAGGTGGTGTGTGCCCTGCAATCATCCCGAGCTCTTCCCCTTGGAACTCGAAGTACCTGCAATATAAACTGAAAACCGTAAGCACAAAGCCTAGTGAGTTCCCTAAAATACCACATACCATACATAATAAACATATAATGGGCCCCGCCCGACATCGAGCCCCGTTGGTATACAGATCGGGCCCCACCCAAAATACATATAAACATATATTATATAAACTCATACACATGCAATAATCACATAGATACATATCATACAAGATGATCATCGGGTACCGCCCGGTAAGCATACAAGTACATAACACATGCAAGAGTAACGCAAACATCTAGCACCCTAATATATATAATCATGGGCCGACATTGGTGCCTTCGACCCGCTAAACCCAGTGAGGAAACTCACCTCGCACTGCTGAATCACACTGATAAATCCTTGGCTGCTATTCCGACGAATCCCCTAGTTATCGATATCAAATAACATCCAATTAATAATTGGATTCCAATCCATAACTATTAGTCCATAATTAGGGTAAATGACCATTTTACCCCTTACCTAGTTTGGACCAAGACTTAGGTCCAAACTCATAATCCAAAAGGCCCAATAACCAAATAATCAACCAAGGCCCAAACATGGCCTAATTTTCCAAATTTACCACTTGCAATCAAAAGGCCCAACAAATCCCTAAATATATAAGCCCAAAAGAATGGCCCAAAAGGTCTGAAGCCCAACTAACTGAGTATGTGAAGCGTACTCATCACGTACGCGCATCATACTCGCTTTAGGGCTTATACGCTAAGCGTACCTGCTTGTACACCTAACATACTCCTCCATTCAGACATCTCTCAAATCCAGCACTTAAACCCTTAAGACTTTATTCCAAAACTTAGATCTGACTTCCGTGGACTGATTCATCACGTAAAGTTGCTAATTTTACGTGTATGCATGGCTTGATGAAGCTCTTAAAGCTCAAAAGGACTTAATGGATGACTTAATGCATGGATGAGGCTTTAAACACCATAAAGTTACTAACTTTATGCCTAAGAAAGTCATAATATGCTCAGATCTGAAAGAAATAAGCCCCACAAATGACTTAACCCATCAAGCTAACCCAAAAGGGACCAAAAGCATAAGAAATCAAGATTTGAAGAGAGCTAAGCAAGGAGAAGACAAGGTATGAACTTTATACCTCAAAAGGCTTGCAAAAAGAGTGATGATTCTGGATCTATAAACTTCACACCAAGCAAAGCACCTTCAATCTTCTTTACATCTAGAATCCAAGTGTTACATTACTTCCCTATCAATCCAAACAACCCTTATCAAAACAAGGCTCTCGGCACCGACTCACCTCCTAGGTTTTCCTAGGGCTACCACCACACCACTCTCCACTATCAGTTGCAGAGAGAACTCCCCTTAACACCCTCTAACTAGCTTATGAATACAATTACATACCACTAACACCAGATAATTCTTCGAATGAAAGGTCTCACACTACAACGGTTGGACTCAAACAAGAGTTGCGCAATAAAGCTAAACCTAACCTTCTAAAATTATCTAATCTTAGTAATATGTAATTTAGTGTAATCGCTTACTAGTTAGTTGATGTTAATGGGAACTCCTAAAAGCACAAATCAAGTATCATTCGAGCATCGAGTAAGAATCAAATGATAACCTAAACAGGCCATTCTATCACTGACTGATCAGTACTAGCATACAAGTCTACAAGCTCATACAGTAGGCATATAAAGGCGTCTCTCATAGCATTCTATCATGCAATCCTGAACAGATCCTTACCCCTCATCTAGCATGCGATTCACAGATTCTCAATTCCAATCATATCACAAAACATGTATGGGTATTTTGGGAAAACTTACTTGAGCTCGGTCGATTACATGCACCACACACTTTTCTTTTATTACAAATTTCTTTTATAAAACATTTCTTCTTATAAAAATCTACCAAATCCTCAGTTTGAGTTCAAGCATGCCCGAGAGTATGTTTGAATCCCTCAAACCAAGTCTCTGATACCAACTTGTAACGTCCCAAAAACTCGGAACCAAAATTTTTTGTTTTTATATTAGATAAAACATCAACCAAACGTGTTTATCAAAACCATAGGGAAATATAATCATCCAAAATACATCATAGTCAAATAAGTGAAAAGTCATGGTGTGTGTGCGATGCGATCATCCCGATTTCTTCCCCTTTGATCCGGAAGTACCTGAAATATAAACTGAAAACTGAAAGGACAAAGCTTAGTGGGCTCCTTAAAATACCACATCCCATACATATATGCCAACTCAAGGCTGTGTCGGGTCTATTTCACCCCTGGGTCTATTTCACCTTTGAGTCTATTTCAACTCATATGTCAGCACAAGGCTGAACCGAGTCTATTTCACCCCCGAGTCTATATGAACTCATATGTCAGCACAAGGTTGTACCGGGTATATTTTACACACGGGTCTATTTCACCGTACATACATATATAAAATAGGAACACAGGCATACAACACATACAACAGGAGTCACAAAGACTACAATCACATACCACCCCTAGTGTCCTACAATATATGAGCAAACTCACCTCAGTCTGTTGTTAGTCAACTAGATGCTTGGGCTGCTGAACCGGAGAATCCCCGCACTAACCAACCAAATAAGACCCTAACTAACAATTGGGTCACAAACGATAATCAGGACTTTAATCAACTAATCCCAGCCCCTAGGGTGAAAGACCATTTTAACCTTCCCTCAATTGGCCCAAAAGCCAAGGCCCACACTCAATGGCACAAAAGCCCAAATAATGGTCCAATTCCTAAGGACACCTAAAGCCCAACATAGGCCCAAATCCAAAAAGGCCCAAGCCCTAACAGTGGCTCATAATCAGAAAGACTTATGGCCCAAAAAAGGCCCAACACCCTAAAGCCCAAAGGCGGCCCAAAAGTCAAAAGTCCACATGGTCGTGAACGATGAGTGTTGCCCTAGTACGCCCAGCGTACTAGATATCTACACTGAGTCGGGGATCCAGATATGTACGCTTGCGTACGCCCGACATACGCACCCATTAAGCTCTTTTTCTCATTAAGCACTTAATGCTTTCTACTAAACATCCATATTTCAGATCCAAACCTTGGGGAACGTGTTAATCCATAAAGTCACTAACTTGGAGCCTTTGCATGGCTCAAAAGAACTCAAACTTTAGATTTAGCATCCTACTTTCACCAAATGGACATAAAGGCATGTGTGGTTGATCCTTGACCATCAAGATGCTAACTTTATTAACTAGGGATCTCAGAAACATCAAGAGGAGCAACTCATAACTTCTGGAGTGGAAGAATCCCACTAGATCTCCTTTGTGGGACCAAAAAGTGTTCAAAACTTCACAACAACTTGATCTAAGCATAGAATGAGTAAGTTCCAAGATTTATACCTCATTGAAGTTGGAAATTATGAGTGGAATTTGGATCTACAAGATCTTCCTTGAACAAAGCTCCTTCTCCAAGTTTCTTCTTCTTCAAGGTTCACCATCACACACTAAAACACACAAAAATGGGTAAAATCTCTCTAGATGAACTAGGGTTTCAAAATGTGGCTCAAAAGGGCAATGGAGGCTGGGAAATGAAAGAACCTTGGAACATATGGTTTCTTAAATAGGAGCCAGACCCTAAAATTAGGTTTTGTCCCCTGATTGCGCACGCCCAATGTTCAGGAGGAACGCCTAACGTACGCACTCTCTGCCCAAAAATTACAATAATGCCCCCAAGGACCAAAATTGAAAACTAATTACACGCCAAGGGTCCAAAATGAAAAATACCTTGAATTGGGTGTTACATATGAAGATAAACCAACCACCAATAGAAATCAACACACATATACATATACGTATACACACATGCAGATCTGTAACATCCTGTTTCCTGTCATTTCTTATTTCAAGGTCGTGGGCTGAAAATCTATTGTGTAAAGGCTTTGGGCCTTAAGGAGGAAAATTTTAGTCCTTGTGGAAGGAGGTAATTATGGTTAAGAGATTTAACACTTGAACTATGTATTGGGCCGAAGGGTAGAAAGGGGAAAGTCATATGTCGGGTTCTTACATAAAATATGGATTTTTGTTTGAGAATTTTTTAGTCCAAGTAATCTAGATAATATTATGGGGCTCTTCAATACCTTTCCGTGGATATAAAGATCGTCGAAAACGGAGCTGGTACGAAGAAGTTATGACTGTTAGAAATTACAAAGGTTTTGGGTTTAGTATAGTACGATGGGCGTACAGGGTGTACGTTGGGCATACTAGGCATGGCTGATCGCGAAAGTTCAACCTGGTATGTTGGGCTTACCAAGAGTACGTTGGGCGTACGCGATCAAACCCCAAACCCTAATTTCAGGATTTTGAGCCCTATTTATGCTCATTAACTTCCCTAAACCCTTTCCATTCTCAACCTCCACCTCTCCAACGTCCTTCCTTGAAACCTAACCCTATTTTGAGCCTTGTGCACAAAAGAAGGTGTTTTTGAGTGCTTTGGAGTGTTCTTGGTGCATCTTGGAAAAGAAGGAGCTCATCAAAGAAGTGTTGGTTGTATTGGAGCTTGTAGATCCAGACTTTGTTCACCTTGATCTTTCACGTGGAGGTATAAAGCTTGAATCTTGATGATGCTTTTATTAGATATAGTTAATTTTGGGTGTTATGAGCTTTTGGTCACTTTAGTGCACAACGTTTAGATCTTGAAAGATTGTGACCTTGTTATGGATAAAGTTGAAAACCTTATCCATCCAAACATCATATTGATTGGAGACTTGGACATAATGGATTAAGTTGAGAAAGATGCAGTTTTGGTCCCTTTGAGACTTAAAGACTCGATCTTTGTTGTTTGGATCTTCCGAACGAATACAGTTGGAAAGGTTAGCCATTGTGGAGATATTAGGAACTGTTAAATGTGACTCGAGCATTTGGGTCATGTTCATGGAGCATTTGGAGCACTTAGAAGTGATATAGAGCAACAACGGAACCTTGTTGCTCCATATGATAAAGGGATGGTCCAAGAGTGATGCTCTTGCGCCATGGAACTCCCTCTTGCGCCATGGGGTACCTCTCTTGCACCATGAGGTACTCTTGTTGTGCCATGCATGGCCTTGTTGCACCATGCATGGCCTTGTTGCACCATGCATGTGCCTGTTGCGCCATGGTGATGTTGTTCCTTAAATATTGATGTTCTTGCGCCACACTTGAAGTCTCTTGGACCATCCACATTCCACGTGCGCTATCTGGAGAAGTTTTTGCGCCATGGAGTTTCTGTTACACCAAGATGGTGCAAGTTAGACCATTTTGTTCCTTGATGATCCAAGTATGCTATAAAGTCCTCTATGATGCTCAAGATCATTTAAGGATGCTCTGAAGTTGGTATTTCTCAAGGATTACACCATGTTGTGCCACCGTGATGGTTGTTGGGCCATTAGTGTTCATGATGCGCCACTTGTACATCATGATGCTCCACTATGGCACAAGGTGCTCCATCATGTGTGTTGTTGATGCTCATGGGTGTATGATACCGCAATATGTTACAGAAGATGTTGTATGATGGATTATGATCGGTTGACACCTTTAATGGCCTTATGGGCCAATGGTCTTGGCCCATTAGGGTTTTAGCTCTGATCCCTCAAGTATAAATAGGGATGCATGCAGAGCCATTTGTCGTATGTCTTGTATCTTGATTTCTAGAGTGATAGGCGAATCTCTGGTGAATTTACTTGTAACCTCTATTTGAGAACTCTGAAATAAATAATACTCCCCTCCTGCCCATGGACATAGGTCACCTTGACCGAACCACATAAATATTTTGTCTTTGTGTGCTTATAGTTTTGCTTGTTATCTGCATTACTTCCAAACAAGGGTCATCAGAACTTAGCAAGTGGCATCAGATTTGTTCTGATACTAGACAAGTATCACTTATTTTCCTTAACAAGTGGTATTAGAGTCGCGGTTGGTGTTCTGTTGATTGAAGTTGGCATCTCACAAGTTCAATTCGGAGAAGTTCAATGGTTCGAATGATTTCACTTTATGACAGGTGAAGATGAAGGCTCTTCTAGTTCAACAAGGATGTGTATTGGCACTGGAAGGAGAAGTGAAACTACCAAAGGACATGACGGCTGAAAGGAAGGTAGATATTATGGCAAGAGCGCGTAGCGCAATTTTTTTTGAGTTTGACAGTTGAAGTACTTAGAGAGGTCGTGGCTCAAACGAGTGCATCTGGGCTTTGGAAGAAGTTGTGCGACAAGTATCAGAACAATTCTCTGACGAACAGGCTATACCAGCAACGTTTCCACACTCTTAGGATGTCGGAGAGCACCCAAGTGAAGGATCATCTGGATAACTTCAATAGGACCATCTTGGATTTACAAGGTGTGAATGTAAAGATTGAAGATGAAGATCAGGCACTTATCCTCTTATGTTCACTGTCCAATTCTTATGAGAATTTTGTTGATACCATGTTGTATGGTAGGAGAACGATCACTGTGAATGATGTGAATGAATATTTTTTGTCTACATAACTAAAAAGAAAAGTTTCAGTCGGAGAAGAAGTTTCCAGTTTCGGTTTGTTCATAGGCAGAGGAAAAACATTAGATAGAGGTGGAGGTAACAAAGGGAAGTAAAGTTCTGAATCTAAATCCGACATAAAATGTTATATCTGCAAGGAAAAGGGGAACTTCGGAAGAGAGTGTCAATTGCTGAAGAAAGGGAATAACGGTGTTGGAGCAAGCGACAACAGTGCTGCTGTGATTCAAGGAATTTCTGGTGAAGGGGATGATGGTGAAGTTTTGACTGTTTGTACATCTAGTTCTACTGATACTTAGGTCTTGGACTCTGGAGCATCCTATCATATGACATGCAATAGCAACTGGTTCAACTCCTTTAAAGAGTGGAATGACACAGTCATAGATTTCAGGTCTGAGAAAGGTAGAAGTGGGTTGCAGGGGCTGAAGGTTTGGATGTTATCTTAGGGATAGAAGTTTCAGTTTGGGATTCCGGTTGTTTGGGGAAGATTGTCTTATGCGCAGAATTCCAATTATGTCCCTCAGGTGGATTGTTTGGTTATGAGTGGCAGTAAGGAGCGATTTCGAGGACATAATCTAATTTAAGTGGGGGAGAGTTGTAACATCAGGAATCTAGAAGGTTAATTGTGGAGTTATGCCAATTTCAAGTTGAACTCGGTGAGTTGGAGGAGCCAACTCGGCGAGTTGGAGATGAAGAATCAGGAGCATTTATTAGGTCTACTCGACGAGTTGAGGAGCCTCAACTCGGCGAGTAGAAGTTGTTTTCGTCGCGAGGTTAATAAGACAACTCGGCGATTTGGAGGAGCCAACTTGACGAGTTGGGCGAGGTTTAGGAAACCCTAATTGCGGATTTTGCACCCTATTTAAACAGCTTAAGTCCCAGGTGTTGGCCTCATTTCCAGCCTGCATAGCCTCTAACCCTAATCTCGAAACCCTAAAGCCTTTTTTTAGTGTTGTGAGCTCTTTGTGAGTGTGTTTGGTGTGTTTGAAGCTCTTGGAAGAAGGAAAAGCTTGGTGCAAGGTGGTGATTCAAGTAGAAGCATTCAGATCTTGATTATTTGCATCATTTCCAGCCTATTGTGGGTATAAAGTTCTATCATTGCTTAATATTTTATTAGATCTCTTTTTGGGTTAAGTTTTTATGCTTCTACCCATGTTTGGGTGATTGGTGGGGTTGAAAGACGTCCCAAGTTCTATACTTCCATATCTATGGTCCTTTTGAGCTCTTTTGGCATAAAGGTGCCAACTTTATGGTCCTAAGGGCTTCATGCATTCATTAAGTCCTTCTTTTTGTCTCATTTAAGATTTTGAGCTTCTTCTAAGCATGAATAAGTGTATAGTTGGAAACTTTACATGGCCATCTAGCCTCATATGGTCAGATCTGCATCTTGGAGTTGTGTCCTTGTGGATTAAGTGCTTAATGATTAAGTCCGTACCCTTTTAAGTTTAGGGTTTGGGTTTTGAACCCATTCTGGTGGTTCTTAGGGGTAAAGTTGGAAACTTTACCCTTCTTAAGGCCATTTCAGTTAAGATCTGAGTGGGAGAAGCTGTTAGTTTCGAATGTATCGGCTTAATGGCTTAAGTTGTTTGTGTTGGGTTTTGAGCATTCTAACACTCCTATGGTGTACATGCAACCCTATAAACCTTGGATCTATGTTTTCTGTATTATACATGCAAATATTAACTATTCCAAGGTTTCATCCTAACTAGCATATTATGAAGCACCTATACTACAAAATTCTAGTTAGATGACATACCTTTTGATGTAGCTTGATGTCTTCAAGCTTTAAGAGCTTAGCCCCAATAGTGTGGAAGCCTCAAATGGAATCACAAATCACCAAAACACCTTGGAAGAACTTGAGAGAATATGTATGCACACTAAAATCGGCCCACTCTTATTTTCACACACTTGTGCCAATTTTGTGAGCCAAGGACCCCTTTATATATTATGGAGGATTAGGGTTACATCCATGTAAACCCTAATACCCATGACCTTTCATTTACATAGGATCCATGGGTTAAAAGCTCCATGGACCATCCATGAAAGCTTAGCCCAACCTAAATGAACTTGGCCCATTCCATATATATAAGAGTCCATATTTAATTAGTTCTTTTTGATCACTTAATTAATTCTAAATTAATTCTTGATCAATACTAATTAAATAATATGATTCCATATTAATATATTAGAACTTATAATATATTAATATAAATCATAAATATACTATTCTCAAAAGACTATCCATATAAATTGTGCCGATGAAGTGCAACCCAAATGGACCATGCCGGGTCGGGTCAAGTACATACCAAATATAGTTATGGACTTATACATTAATCCAACAGTCTCCCACTTAGATAAGTCTAAAACTATTATTGAGTATGACTTCAAAACCTAACTGGCAATCGTAGCTCTTAAAGCCGTTGTCGAACTCTGACCTTGTCAATGACTTGTCCATTAGATAAGGGATCATATATTCCTCCATTCTAGATATCATATGGACTGAGACATGGATTATAATCATTCTCTCTGTCTATTTGTTGTTTCCCGATTTTTGATTTATGATTACTGACTGATTGAACAAATCAAATCAGTCCTGGCTTGGCCAAGCACTCACATGTGTCATCGCTAAATCATCGAGGGGCCCACAGATATCGCTTTTATCCCGAAGGTAAAAGGAATGGATAAACTTCGACTCATATGGCTTGTTCTACTACTTGTTGAATCATACACAAAGGCACGTTTTATAACATCGAGTTACCAAATGCGTTTTCGTGCAATCAATGTATAACCAACTCATAGTAACAACTCATATCTCTAGGTTTGAAGAATATAAGATATTATCGTCTCATGATCACTCGTGATAAAATCCATGAAGTGATTCAAATGAGCGCGGGTTGAATCCAATACTCAGAACTTATGAGCACTCATGAGTGTTGTAGCACCACTTTGTCCACCAACTTGGACCTCTACAAACCAACCCATGACAGTCTTGATTCATATCTACTTCCAACATATGACCGACTGTGGATGGTTTGAATAACTTAATCATTCAGGAAGAGCGACTTAGTTATTCTGGAAGTCAAAACATGCAAAGTGAAACACAAGAATAAATGAATCAAATATGGTATCAAACCCTATGAATATAAATAAACACTTTTATTTATCACCATACTGATTACTCATTATTCATTGTTTCGGTTTTATCAACTTTATACTTGAATTAAAAACACTAGTTGTCCCATGCTCCAAGCATGTACACTATGTTTTTCTTAAACAATAGCTTTGCCATACACCAAGTATGCACTCTATGTTTGTCTATGATCCTTACTTTGTGAAATAAACCAATTGAACATAATTTCAATGATTTTAATTTCACACTCCCAAATCCTTATCGAAAAATGTGAGAATTTCAAATTCCTATCATTTATCGAAATCTGTTTAGATTTTAAACTTATATGCACTGACCCTCCTGTAATGAATATGTACAAAGTCACAAAGACTTGTCAACAGTCATTATAAGGTATTCCAATGGAGATCAACTCCATGGAAACTAAGTCTCATATTCAAAGTACATTGCTTTGGACATGCTTCTTGCATTAAGTTTTCTAATCTTACACAGATAACTTCCACCTATGGAGACAACTCCATATTCTCATTTTGACTATCACTTCTGAATAAGAGATGCCTCTTTTCAGAATATGTCAATATGGTCCTTCCAAAATTAGCACTATACTTCCAACTGTCCCTGAGCAACCAATCTTTGGTAAACCTCAGATTGTCCTCGACAATTGCTTAATCATTTTAGTCATATCCAATTCTAGACCTTTTCCCTTCTTAATGCCTCTGGGCATTTGGAAAAATTTAGAAATGACAAATATTATAGCACATGCAATCGATCCTGTACCCAAAGCAAATGCTACACGATTCATGATGTCTCACATAAAGACATGATTCTAGACCAGTCTTTTGCTACAATATTTTTATTTGCCATGTTTTCAAAATTTGACTATGAAGAGGGATGCCGTGATCATAATCGAATTTTGAGAACGCAATATATAGAATTTCCTTAAGTTGAACCAATCCAACATGAAATTCATATATATATATTCTTGACTAAAGATGATTAAGGTCTCAATCTAAGCCTTTAGAACTGAAATGAAGTATATCCTCTCCCTTAATTATAGCAAAACAACTTTTTCAATCCCTGCAGCCTCACGAATTGAAACTTTTGTTTTCTATAATTAACATTGCTAACTTGCAACACTAACAATAATTATCATGCTCCCACTAACATGATGATTATTAGCATAACACTTATGCTCCCACTAGCTTTGACATGTACTCAGAAATCAGCTGGACTTCTAGAAATCAATACTTTATTGACTTTCTTACCAAAGTTCAGATTTCTGATACGAGATGCTTTGATAAAACTTTATCAAAATCATACACCTTTCCTTAGATAGCATGCATGTGTGTCTAAACAATTTCAGAACTATGAAAAGGGATGTCGTAATCATAGTCTCAATTGTTTAGACCTTTTGCCATCTGCTTCAAATCTACTTGGTGGAAGTGTTTCCTCACCATCATTTTCATGAATCGGAGAGAAACCTTATGACCCTTAGATTTTATGGTGTATATGTTCTTATCCATGTGAATCGTCAAAATCATAGTCACAAGACAAGGATAATGACAAATCCAAACTAATATGGACTGAACTTATGCAATCTTAACTTCTTGCCACCTGGCAGTACAGGGCCTGCCATTGCTTCCAAGTTGTTATGCAACCAATTGAGAACTTTCAGAACTCCTATGCAAAGCCAACTTTAACTAGAATGGGCACAGAATATGTCAACACGATAGGTTATAAACCTCAAGGCGTGTGCTAGTGAAGAACCTCAGGTTTTATTCTTGATTAGTTCTTGAAATTCTTTTTAGTATCTTTAAGACTCCCACTATCCTCTTGACATATAAGACTATCTTGCCAAATATTCAAGAGATAGTTCAGATTCTTTATCAAGACAAACACTTCACACAATTGGCCTTAGTTGGTCTTTGTTTTATCCAAAACATCACAACTTACCAATTTCAAATGTACAAGAGTAGGACACTTTTACTCTTACATTTGACAAGTGTTTTAAACCTTTCTTTAAGATATGTCACTCAAGTTACAATCTTGGAGTATGACTCTAAGAATTGTTTTGGAACGAAGTATGACTCATCTTCCTGATCTAACCATTTCAACAATTCATGACTCCTCTTCTTAGTCATAAGAATGCACTAAGATGACCTTTAGAGGACTAATTGTGATATGATTTCTAAATCATTAAGATGATCACAAACATGATACTAAAGTACTCTCCCATCTTTTCAGATTTGAGAAACTTTTATCTTTCTGCCTAATTTGATTCTTCCCATTCGTTCTGCCATACATTGAGACTTTTCCAATGTTTCAGAATTATACTTAAACTTGTAAGTATAACCATATTTACTAAACTTTAGTAAATCAAATAGTCTTAACGAGCTTTGTGGTGGACATGACCAGTGCACAAGAATGTGTACTCGATCCCTTTAGTCCTTCACTTGACTCACACATCCATGTGAACAAGTAATTAGTCTTGATTTTCCAATGCTTGAAAGTTCTCATTCATCATACTATTCAACTTGCATGATTCCAAGTTTCGGTCCAATTGAAACTTGGGTGATGAGGAACTTTCCTGATTTGGTAAATTTAGACACTACCACAAATGAAAGAATCAAATCCATTTTCCAATATTGCTGTCAGTGGAATCATATAAGCAACAATTTTCCTCAAATGTCATTGTAAAGATACTTCAAATAAACAAAATCAAACAATTTTCTTTTATTTTAAAACTTTGCGGAAAAACTTATCCTTACAATCCACATGGAAAATTGTTGTTATCTATTCCTTAGCAATATATCATAACTTCTTAAGCAACTGCTCAAAATTCTGATGTGATCGAAATCCACCTTCGCGATCAGAATCAGCATATACTTCCTTTAAGATTTCTCTCTATTCTTTGATTCTTAAAACATCAACATGTGACCCAGTCACATCATGTAATGAGGATCTCAGAATAGAACTTAACAGAGTTAGATAATGTGCTCTACCTGATGTAGAGTCAAACTTATTGACTTTAACATCCTTAGGTAAATTTGGCAGCTTTGCAATCAACGCCCCTTCCTTTGGCAAAATAAACATATGGACCCTTTGGTAATGGGACTATCTCAGACTTAGCCTTTCTCTTTACCATTTGGTCAACCGGGTTGACTATGGCCAATCCCTTTCCATTGGGAAGAGAATGCTTTTTCTGGATTTCCAGTGTCACCATTGTCACTGTCCATAAAGTTTTTGGGAAGTTGATCTTCTAATCAAATTTGCTTCACTATCGTTCCAAATCATTGCTGATTCAGCAGCACCAAGCAAATAGATATGATCATTAAGGTTCATGTCATAGTTTGTATCATAGTAGTCCCAAAGGAACTCACTATGTGACTTAGAAAGTGATTGAACATCCAACTTTCTCAAGACTTTGAAAACCAACTCTCCCGGCTTGTCAATATGTGACTTCATCTCTAAGATGTGATCACACATAGACCTTGCTTGCCATTAGGGCTTGAGTGACCTTGAACTTGTGGGTTAGGGAGAATAATTGGAGGAGGTGGAGGAAGTAAAGTTCCAAGAGATTTGGGAAGATCATAGATGTCTGAGCTCGACATCTTTTGGGAGATATTCAAGATAGTTGATCTAAAGTCCTTAATATAACACCCAATATGAAATATTAAGGCTAGGACCCATCAAACTATTTTATAACTTGGAAGAGGGATGCCGTAATCCAAGCTATAAAATATTTGAAGGTAGGTGAATGACGATTCACCAATTTCCACCAAGATAAACGAAATGTATTATTAGGTTTTAATTGGTTTTGAAACTCCTAGATTCTTTTGAGATTCATTGAACTTTTCAAAGGCATGTTTCAATCTCGAGTGTGTCCTTCAGGTTTTGTGACTGGGATGCCAAGGATCACAAAACAAGGTGTGAATAACCATGCAAATATACTTGGTACCCTAAATATTTACCCTTCAATCGATGTGCCGGTTAACCACACACGCTCCACCGATACTATGATAAACATTAAGTTACCCTTTACCTACCTTGTTAAATCAAGCTAGTGTGCCGGTTAACCACACACGCTCCACTAACTGACTTAAGAAAAGTGCAAAGTGTAATTTCATGGGTTAGCACCAAATTCATATTTTCCTAAGTAACTAAGATTGGGTATTATTAAGAGTTTAGTTACTTAGTATTTATCATTAATACTTTTAATGAAGGGAGAAATATAGTCCTTGTCCTACCCGTTCGGCTAACGACCCTCCACCGGTCAAAGAAGCGGTGGGTGAGAGTAGACACCCATTAAACTGCCATTTTATAGGCAGTAACCTTATACCCCCCTTATAGACTGGCTTCGTGAATGATGCCTACTATTGGTAAGACGACTTGCTCTTATACATATAATATATTAAACTTTTAATATTATAATAGTATAAGGGTGTATTTTAGACATTTAAAATACTTGGTGGTTTAATCTATTAATTAAACTAAACTTTTAATTTAATTAAACTCAAACCATATCTTTATTTATGGATTTAATAATACTCATTTAATTAAACGCTTTAATTAACTATTAATAAAGTCCATAAAAGTTAATTTGAATTATTCAATAAAACATCATAATTCCAATTATTAAATTCAAAATTAAAACCATTTAATTAATTGTTTAAGTTATGAACCCAAGAGTTTTAGAATTCAATTCTTTTTTTTCATAAAAAGCTTTTTCCAAATTCCAAAACTTGAGGGCAAGTTTTGTAACTCTTGAAAACCTTTGGATTCCATAACTTATGGAGTTAAATACTTGTTTTATGATGAAACTTTTCATGTTCCATAACTTAAGAACAAGTTATGGAATTCTTTAAAACATTAACTCCAAATTTTGTAACTCCATAAAAACTTTAAATCAATTTTTTTTTTAAAAAAACTTTCATATCCATAACTTATGGAGGTTTCAAAACACTTAAGATCACAACTTTAAAAAAAACTTTTGAGCTCCAAAATTTTATGACAAAATTTGTAACTCCTTAAAACATTTATATCAAACTTTTAAAACTAATAAAATAATCATATCATTTTATCTTTTACTAAATTTGACCTAATTCAACTCATATAGCAAATGATTCAAATTTTACAAATAATTAGTTTTTCACACAACAAGTAATTATCTTAAAATTTGACAAACGTCATTTTTTTTTCTTTTTTTTTTCAAGTTGAAAATAAAACATTTGCACCAATATAACAGAAAACAACCCATGGCTCTGATACCACTGTTGGGTTTTGAGCATTCTAACACTCCTATGGTGTACATGCAACCCTATAAACCTTGGATCTATGTTTTCTGTATTACACATGCAAATATTAACTATTCCAAGGTTTCATCCTAACTAGCATATTATGAAGCACCTATACTACAAAGTTCTAGTTAGATGACATACATTTTGATGTAGCTTGATGTCTTCAAGCTTTAAGAGCTTAGCCCCAATAGTGTGGAAGCCTCAAATGGAATCACAAATCACCAAAACACCTTGGAAGAACTTGAGAGAATATGTATGCACACTAAAATCGGCCCACTCTTATTTTTACACACTTGTGCCAATTTTGTGAGCCAAGGACCCCTTTATATATTATGGAGGATTAGGGTTACATCCATGTAAACCCTAATACCCATGACCTTTCATTTACATAGGATCCATGGGTTAAAAGCTCCATGGACCATCCATGAAAGCTTAGCCCAACCTAAATGAACTTGGCCCATTCCATATATATAAGAGTCCATATTTAATTAGTTCTTTTTGATCACTTAATTAATTCTAAATTAATTCTTGATCAATACTAATTAAATAATATGATTCCATATTAATATATTAGAACTTATAATATATTAATATAAATCATAAATATACTATTCTCAAAATACTATCCATATAAATTGTGCCGATGAAGTGCAACCCAAATGGACCATGCTGGGTCGGGTCAAGTACATACCAAATATAGTTATGGACTTAGACATTAATCCAACAGTTTGGTCTCAGGTGAACTCGACGAGTTTGATGGCCAACTCGACGAGTTGTTTTGGTTTTTCCCATTTTGGAGTTGGTGTGGGTCAACTCAGCGAGTTGATTAGATAACTCGGCAAGTTGGATCGGGTTCTTCCCTACTTTTCGGTTGTTAGAGGAACTCGACGAGTTGAAGGACAACTCGAAGAGTTGGGACAACTTGAGCTGTTGACTTTGACTTTTGACTTTTGCCTTTGATCAAGTTTGTCCCTAGGGGTGTTTGAAGCAATCTAAATCGTAAATATGGGCTTAGGATAAGGCCCGTGTGGGATTGGACCCATTTTGGAAAATTAGGCCATTAGTGGGCTTTCATGGATTTTGTGGTTTTGGATCTTGTTGGTTTTGGGTCTTGGCCTTAGTTATGAATCTTATTGGGCTAGGGGTAAAATGGTCATTTTAACCCAAGTATGGATTATGGATTATGGTTTGGAACCCAATTGCTAATTGGGTGATATTTTGGTATTGTTAGCTCGAGAAGTTGTCAGGGCAGCAGCTAGGGATTTCTTTTAGTGCGCTTCTGCATTCGAGGTGAGTCTCCTCACTGTGTTAGCGGGTCGAAGGCACCAATGCCGGCCCATGGTTATTATGTTAGGATGCCAGTTATCTGTGTGACTCTTGCATGTGTATGTATTGATATGTATGTTGGGCGGGCCCGATGATTATTCTATTTGCTAGTATCAGGTTGTGCATATATGATTTGTATGTGGGCGGGGCCCGATGATTGTACAATATGCTATTATCTTTATGATTTTCGCATGATTTGAATGTTTATATGATTTTATGGTTATGCGAGTGTGGGCGGGGCCCGTATCTTAGTGGGTGGGGTCCATACCTCAGTCGGGTGTGTGCGAGGCCCGTATCTCAGTGGGCGAGGGCCGTTATGTGTTTAGCTATGTATGGTATGAGGTATCTTGGGGAACTCACTAAGATTTGTGCCTACATTTTTCAGTTTATGTTTCAGGTACTCCAGTTTTTCAAATAAAGGACCTTAGGGAGCTCGCAGCGTATACACCCTTGTTTACTACAACATGTGATATTTGAGAATGAACTCTGATAATTGTTTTATTTGAAATGTTTTTCAATGTTTAGACAAAGTTACAATAGTGTTTTGATTATAATAAAAACGAAATTTTTATCCTTTATTTTTGGGATGTTTCAACGGAACCAGAAGCGCCCTCTCCCTGAACATTGCGGTGATCACAGCCACCGTCTCTGAAGTATGGCGGAGATCCTAGAACTCTCGTGCTAGCTGTTGCACCTCAATAACCAGTGCAAACTCCGCTCGAAACCTGCTCGAAAAATCATCCCAGGTCATCTCCTCTACGACATCATCACCCACAGCACGACCAACCTCATCCTACCAGTCTCGTGCCCTATCCTTCAAGAGGCAGGACGCTAATTTGGCCTTGTCCCTCTGGGGACAACGAATGGTGCGGACCAGAGTTAGCAACATCTTCTAACCACCGTCTGCCCACAATAGGGTCCTTCTCCCCATGATAGTCTGGAGCCCTATAAGCCCGAAACTCCCTGAAAGTCAGAGAACGCACCCCCATCAGAGCTACCATCTCAGCGCGAAAGGCGCTCATCCGCTCATCAAGTAACTCCATGATGCCATCCTTGACCGAGCCGAAGATCACCAGAGTCTGGTCAAGAATGGAACAAGTAATATCAGATGAGATGAACTCCCTAGTCTGCTCATCGAGCTACCCGACTCCCAATCCTGAGCCCTCCCCAACTCCAGAACTGCCAGTAGGTCTGCCTCGCAATGTCACCATACTGAAAATACACCATGAAAACCATCATAATACACATCAAAACATACCATGAAATCACAACCCTACAAGCTTCCTGATTTTACCACAGCCCTCCTTGAATCGAGTACGGATCCTCTGCTTCCAGTAGTACCGACCCATACTACCTTCCACATCTATCCGTACTTTCCTCAAGAATTGTTGTGACTCCACCAAGTCACTTTTCACTAATACCGCTCCCAGCACCAAATCCCAACCTAGGCTTTCCTAGGGCAATACCCACACCACTCTCTGCCATCAGCTGCAGAAGGAATTCCCGCTATCTCCCTCTAACTAAACCGCGAATACCATCACATATCACTAAAACTAGATAATTCTTCGAATGAGAGGTCTCACACTAAAATGGTTGGACTCAAACAAGAGTTACGCAATAGAGTTAAAACTTAACCTTCTAAAATTATTTAGTTCCCATAATATGTAACTTAGCATATTCGTTTACTAGTTAGTTGAAGCTAGCTAGAACTCCTAAAAGCACAAAGCAAACAACATTCGAGCATCGAGTAACAGAACCAAGCATAACCTAATCAAACCATCCTATCACTGACTGATCAGTACTAGCATGCAAGTCTACAAGTTCATACAGCAGGCATACAAAGGCATCTCTCCTAGCATTCTATCATGCAAAAACTGAGTTGATCCTTAGCCCTAACTAGCATGCGATTCACAAACTCACAAATTCAAGCATATCAAATAACTTGTATGGGTAATTTGGGAAAAACTTACTTGAGCTTGGTCGATTGCATGCACCACACCCTTTATCTTTTTTTTAGAAATCCTTTTATAAAAATGTTTTTTCTTTTGAAAATCCTACCAAATCCTTAGTTTGAGTTCAGACACACCCGAGAGTTTGCCCGAATCCCTCAAACCAAGGCTCTGATACCAACTTCTAACATCCCAAAATATTGTCCCAAAAATTTCATTTTAAAAATAGATAAAATGTTACTTTCAAATATCTTCCATACATCTCAACCAAAAACCAATACATCAATGTCATAAAAATCAGAGTAAATTAACATATGCGAAATCCCAATGGTGTGTGCGATGTAGTCAACCCGAGCTCTTCCCCTTGCAACCGGAAGTGCCTGAAACATAAACCGAAAACCGTAAGCACAAAGCTTAGTGAGTTCCCCAAACTACCCCATACGATACATAGATCACATAATGGGCCCCCGTCCGACATCGAGCCCCGCTCGGTATACATATCTGTTATTCTCAGGCCTCACCTGTCACTGGGCCTCGCCCGCTATACACATGCAAAAAATATCACATAATCATGCTAACACATATAACAATCATAAACACTAGCATATGTTCGGTCCTCAGGCCTCGCCTGACATCGAGCCCCGCCCCGTATACATAGCAACACATAACACATGCAAGGTTCATGCAGACTCCTAGCATCCTAACAATATCAAATAGGGCTAACATTGGTGCCTTCGACCCGCTAAACCCAGTGAGGAAACTCACCTCAAATGCTGAATCTCACAGAAAGAAGTCCCTAGCTGCAGTCGTGACGACTCCCCGAGCTATCAGTACAAAATAACACCCAATCAATATCCAATATTCCATACTTGGGGTAAAATGACCATTTTACCCCTGGGCGAATTTGATCCATGACTAAGGCCCAAATCCACAATATAAAAGGCCCAACACTAACTCATCTTCCAAAGCCCACTTATGGCTTAATTTTCCAAATTGGGCCAAAACCCCTATAATGGGCATTACCCTAAAGCCCAATAATTTCCTTAGTGCAAAAGTCTACTTTCAGATGGCCCACGAAGGCCCAAAGCAATTAGGTCCAAGAAATGGCCCAAACTGAGGCCCAAATGTACGAATCCCATTCTGACTGAGTACGCAGGGCGTACTCAGCTGTACGCAGCGCGTACTCGCATGCTGGCTTGTACGCTGCGAGTATAGACTTGTACGCCCAACGTACTCCTCTATTAAGCCACTTTTTCCATTAAGCGCTTAATGCTTGGCCCAAAGGTCCAAATCACAGATCTGAGTCCTAATCAATGTCTAAACCCATAAAGTCATTGACTTGGTGACTTTGCATGCCCCAAATGAATCCAAACTCATAATATAACATTCTACTTTCATGAAAATGGCCATAACTCATGCATGGATGGATCTCAACCTAAAAAATGACAACTTAATGACTCAAGGACCTAAATAACACCAAGAGTTGCAACTCTAAGCTTCAAAAACGTATGAACTCATAATACCTCGTCAATGGGACCAAAAGGGTCCATAAACCCAAACCAAAATAGATCTAAGCTAATAAGCATCAAGTTCAAGACTTTATACCTCAAATGAGTGCCAAAAGATGATAAGGTTCTGGATCTATAAGCCTCCACTCCTTTAATGAAGCTTCAAGAATGGACACCTTCCTTCAAAGCACCAAAATACTCTTCCATATGGCCTTCTAAGCTCCAAAATCACACAATATGGGATTAGGGTTCGAATGTAGGGTAAGGAGGACAAGGAGGCTGGTGAAATAAGGGTTTCAAGTCCATACGGATGCTTATATAGTGACCAACCCCTAAAATTAGGGTTTTCATTAATCATTGTGTATGCCCTGCGTACGAAGCTGTACGCCCCTCATACGCATGCAGGACACTGATCACCCCCTCGCATGAGTACGCTAAGCTTACCACTAGGTACGCCCTACGTACTCACTTCATCACTTGTACGCTAAGCGTACCTCATTGTATGCTCCGCGTACAACTCAAGGATCAAAATGGGACAAATTAAATATGCAAGGTTAAAAGAGAACTTACTGAGATTCAAGTGTTACATGTTGTGAGAAGACTAGTAGGCGGTAGTGAGCTATATGATTGGTGTTTGTCTGTATTATGTGCCTACTTGATCCTTGATTGTTTATATGTCGGCATATGGTGGTAATGAGTTGAGGCGGTCCTGCTTTGTGCGAAAGCCAATAAACCTGGGAGCAAGCCAGACATAGGCTATGGGCCTGATAGGTAAACATAATTATGTTGTGGGCTCGGGAGCAAGCCAGACATAAGTTGTGGTCCCGAGAGGCAAACCAGACTTATGTTGTGGGCTCGGGAGTAAGCCAGACATGAGTTGTGGGCCGATAGACAAGCCAAACTCATGCTAAGGACTTAGGGGTAATCCAATATGTTAGCTGTGGACCCAGTATACATGTTGTTATATGTTTATGTGGTGGTATTTTGGGAGAACTCACTAAGCTTTGTAATTACCTAGTTGTTTATGTTTTTCAGGTTTTATCGGTGATTGTGGGAAAGTGAAGGCGGGACTGTACATTCTCATCAGCAACATTGAGGATTTCGCGTTTCTTATACTAATATGATTTTTAATAAATGTATTTTGGAATAAACGGTTTTCTAAATAATGGATTTATAATTGGAAAGTTTACTTTAACAAAATTAAAATTTTTGGCCCTGAAAATGGGACGTTACAAGATCTACAACAACGATGACTATTGTTTGTAGCAATGACATTTCCTCAGAGATATAAGGTCATGGGTTCTTTGAAGAGAACACAATGTTGAGCTTCAACTATGGTACGATTTAGAGAGAACACATATGACAGATTTTGGCCATGGTTCAATCTAGACTAGATGAGAAGAGGTGGGACTGTGACTGAAGGTCTTTTGCTCGAAGACGAGTGAAAGAAGAAGGGAAGCAGTAGGGTGGTGAGCTTCTAACCGATGGAGAAGGTGATGAGATTACAAGTGTCGAGTAGAGGAGAAAGATGGTAATGGAATGAGGCTGCGGTAGGGACCGTGGATGATGGTGGCACCAAATTGTCATGGAAGCTATAGAGGGAAGGGGGTAAGGGTAAGGGACAGTGGCGGACCTTAGTGGAGCCCGGGGGGTCCCTGGCCACTGCTCCGATTCCGGCACGTAGTGTAAATTTTTTTTTTATGTTTTTTTTTATATTTTTTTTATTAGGTGCACCGGCTTAAAATACGAGTGACACTACTAATTTAGATTTATTTGGAAAAAAAAATTAGTGTCACCCCTACTAAAACGTTCTACGACCGCCACTGATAAGGGATAAGTCGCCACTGATAAGGGATAAGTGTTTTCACGCCTACACGTTGAAGGATAATGTTATGAAATGTAGGGTATTTTTTAATTAGTAAAATACTATTTTCACATAAAAATATACATAAAGATTAATAAAAATTTCAATCAAAAGTATAATAGTACCAACCATACATGAAATGAAACCAACCAAATAGACCAAATGCATGTCTGCATAGACGTTTTAATAGTTATAGTGAATACTGATTTGTCTAAAACAAAAATTGAATCCCAAAACGACATATATCGATTGGCATACGATCCGGTTCAATTTGGTTCGGTTAAATGGTCCACATTGCTTGCCCCGGTGGAAGTCCTAGTTTACACTTTACACACAAATTGCCAATTTGGTATTAGGAATTTAGGATCCGGTTGAATGGATCCGAACCCGGTTTATGAAGTTTGTTGAAAAGAGCAATGGGCCTTTGCGGGCTCACCGGAAACTTCAAACCCGGTACAAGTTTGGTCAGAATTCACGATCGCTTATGACAAAATCCACAATCCCCTTCGGATAATCGTTATCTATAGTAGCTATACCTGCAGTCTGGTCTGTAGATGATGAAAATGGCGACCCTCGCCGGAATCGGGATCGGCTGTGGGACTCGAGTGGTCGTCCCGGAAGTTTTCCCTCAATCAAAGTTCATACTCCGTCCTTTGTTACAAACCCGTAAAACCAGCAACACTTTTATCAGCATCTCCCTTGTTACAAAACGAAGTTTCTCAATCTCCGCGTCAGTTTCAGACGATAGCAATAGCTTCAACGACCGACAAGTCCGCGTCCGTTTCGCCCCTTCCCCCACCGGTAATCTTCACGTCGGTGGCGCCAGAACTGCTCTTTTCAACTACCTTTACGCTAGGTCGGTTGCTTTCTCCTTAATTTGATAAGAAGGTTCTATACTTCTATAACGAAGATTTCGAATCGGAACAGGTCTAAAGGCGGGAAGTTTGTACTGAGAATAGAGGACACGGACCTGGAGAGATCAACCAAGGAATCGGAAGAAGCTGTGTTGCGAGACCTCTCGTGGCTGGGCCTTGCTTGGGATGAAGGTTGGAGAACCCCTCCCATTCTATATGTCCCGAAATTAGAGTCAGTTTCAAATGGATCAAGTTTTAGCTTCAAAATCTGTATGAATTGTCATGGTTACGGACAAAAATCAACAAAAATGTCATGCGATTAGAAGATTCATATAAAAACTGAACTCTATTGGAAATTCTTTGAACTTTGTTTCAACATTTGCTGTTGATCATATAGGCCCTGGAGTTGGTGGTGATTATGGTCCATATAGGCAATCAGAAAGGAATGATTTGTACAAACAATACGCTGAGAAGCTTCTACAATCTGGTGAAGTTTATCGTTGCTTTTGCTCAAATGAGGTAAGTGCCCTTGAACTTGAGAGACATGTGTATGATGGATGTGAATCTTGAACTTTGTCATATTTATTGATGTGCACTGCTGCCACTGAAAGAAACTTATCCTTTTCCAATCTGCAATCTTATTTTTCACTTTGTCTTCTTTCTTCATGTTACAATAATGAACTGTAGAAGTGACATGTGGTAGATATTGCAAGGAATTATAACATCTGCCTATGCAACCCCTTAAAATCAAGACACTAAAACATGAATTTTGTGAATGGATTATCTTTGATTCAAATTATACTGCATGTCCTTTCTATATGGTGATATGTTGATTTTTATCCTGTTAAACCTTTTAGGAACTTGAACAAATGAAAGAAATTGCAAAGGAAAAACAACTACCTCCTGTATACAGTGGAAAGTGGGCCCATGCTACAGATGAAGAAGTTCAACAAGAGTTATCAAAAGGAACTCCATATACTTACAGATTCCGTGTCCCTAAAGAAGGGAGTTTAACAATTAACGACTTGATTAGAGGAGAGGTAATTAATTTTTATACAAAAATTAATTTAATAACTTATTAGACATTAAAAATTTGATATTGTTTAATGATGTTGTGTAAAGGTTAGCTGGAATCTAGACACACTTGGTGATTTTGTAATTATGAGAAGTAATGGACAACCAGTTTATAATTTTTGTGTCACTGTTGATGATGCCACCATGGCAATAACACATGTTATAAGGTAAATCACTAAATCTATATATTATTATATATCTAATATTATTATTATATGATTATATTATATAATTTATATTACAGTATTGTATTAAACACTTGTGCTTTTCAGGGCAGAAGAACACTTACCTAATACACTAAGGCAAGCATTGATATATAAGGTAGTTTTATTTTAATATTAATAAAAATTTGATATGATGAAATTATTAATCTTTTCTTTTGTTGTTTTTTCTCATAGGCTCTAGGGTTTCCAATGCCTTCTTTTGCACACGTGTCATTGATTCTTGCCCCTGATCGAAGCAAACTGTCGAAAAGACATGGTGCAACTTCAGTAGGACAGGTACAAATGACCATTTTACCCTTGTATCTAGAAGTGATGATGAGTATTAACTTTTTGAGATTGACAGTATAGGGAAATGGGGTATTTACCTCAGTCAATTGTGAATTATTTAGCATTGTTGGGTTGGAGTGATGGGACTAATGATGAATTTTTTACCCTTGAGCAACTAGGTTAGTTCATGTAATGTAATCTTGTGTTATATGCACATAATACGCCCTTTTTCGTCTTTTTAAATAAATGTATTTCTTTTTTGTGCTACAGTTGAAAAATTCTCGATTAATCGTGTCAACAAAAGTGGAGCCATATTTGATTCAACCAAATTGAGGTAATGCAAATAATTCATTGTATTATTAATTTTCATCATTCGCCTTTTATAACTTTTGTATTTAAAAAAATAAATAAAGATGGATGAATGGGTTGCATTTAAAAGCTCTTCCTATGGAAGAGTTGATAAAGACAGTTGGTGATCAATGGAAGAACTCTGGCATCCTTAAAGAGTCAGAAGGAATCTTTATAGAAGTAAGAATATATTATATTATATTATATTATATTCTGAAATTAAAATTGGAGTTACAATTTATAGTTTTTTTGTATACAGGATGCTTATAAGCTTCTAGAAGGTGGGATTGATGTGATAACAGATGCAGAAAAGTTACTTTCGGATTTACTATCGTATCCTTTTCATGATACTCTATCAAGGTATAAAATAAAATAATGCAAATTTTATGTAAAAATTTATTACTCTAAAATTGAAATTGTATTGTTTTTTTTTTCTAGTTCTGAAGGTAGAGAGATGTTGGAAGAAGGGCTTATAATGGTTGCAGAAAGCTTGTTAGCTGCATATGATAATGGGGAGTTTATGAGTGCACTTGAAGAAGGAAAATCCGGGTGGCAGAAATGGGTGAAAGCTTTTGGGAAATCATTAAAACGAAAGGTTAGTCTATAATTATAATTTATAAAAAAAAATGGATATTTTTTTTATCGTATATAATATAATGATGTAATATTTATAATGTGAGTGATGATAGGGGAAATCACTGTTCATGCCTTTGAGAGTTTTGCTGACTGGAAAGCTGCATGGGCCTGACATGGGAGAGAGCATAGTTTTGATTCATAGAGCTGGGACCAATGAGATTGTGACACCTCAGGTTGGGTTTGTTACACTGGAACAACGCTTGAAATCATTGAGAGAAGTTGATTGGGAAGCTTTTAGAAAGGTGGATGAGCCTGCTACTGTTGCTTCTCATTGATTATATGTTTTTTGTTGGGTTTGATTTTTTTCAACAAGTAATTCAGATTTTGTAGCTTAATAGGTCTATTATTGTATGTTCTTGTTGAGTTGCTTGCACTTTGCTAATAGTGGAAAAACATGAATACTCATGATATTGATATTGATATTCCTTTAATTTCCATTAACAGTGGCACTTGTTTTTATATGGATTATGTAATTATTGATATTGATACATCTTTAATTTCCAGATTCCTAATCATGTGCCTCTAAAAGAAGCTGCTCATACATAATAGTTTTATGGACGTGTATGTCATCATATCATATCCTCCAACTACAACCATTATGCTGCTATTGTTAACTAGATGTTCAGACATACAAGAACTTGTAAATGGCTTCATGTTTCTTTTCTAAAATTAATTAACGGTCTTCTGGTATGAAAAAATGTTGTTTGTATATGATTAGATAAAATTTGAGAAAAATAACTTTAAACTTGAGGAAGTAGAAGTAAAAGGTTGAATGCAAGAAACAACTACATATATATTTTTTTTATTTGTTTGTTATAACATTCTACTTTGATTTATTCTTATTACATTATTGTACTTTAAATAAGTTCATGAGACTTTTGATGCTTTTGTTTGTTCAATTCTTTATAAATTTAAATTATTTGTTTGAATATAATTGATAACTTTTTTCTCAATTTGATAAATTTTATTCAACATTCAACACAGTTAGTCAGATGTGTAATAAAACAACATAGTTTTAGTCAAAGACAGATGTTGTCAGAGTTTCTGTCCATGTTAGGCTCTGACTCAGTCAACAACTATAAACAACCCCTAAGTTTGGTCATTGTGCATCTCTACCTCTGAATTTTTTGATTAATTTCGGGAAAAAATGTTAATTGTTTGGCTATTTTTTGCAAAATGTTTAAGAAAAATGGCTTTTTTTTTCTTCTTCTTCTTTTTTTTTTTTAAATCATTTTATCTTTATTTTACATCCATAATAATACTAAAAATCAAAACTCACAGATGCCAATTTTTTTTGTCACACCGAATGTCTAAATTATTGTCTTAGATTTCAAATTGGTTATAGTTCCTAATATTATGTTGATTGTGAGAACCAAATAGTCCACAGAAACTAAAGAACTGAGTCAAAGACTTTATTATGTTGATTATTTTAGTTTATGCTTAATGCAGGTTTGATATGTGAGTTGACATGCCATTGAAGTTTGAGTAACATTTTTTTATTAAAATGTTTAGACTAATCTGGGAATTTTCGATGTTAAAATTAGAGACTTTTGTTATAAAGAAAACATTAAATTGTTTAAAATTACAGAATTTACGGATGTCACATTGTTCCCGTAAGGGGACATTGGATTAACGATCAATGTGGGTTCATTTCACGTATCTCCCACCAAGTACGATTTGTATGAGTTACTCTTATATATTATCTGTTAAATTGTAATTGTTCATGTAACGACCCGACTTTTCCATCTAAATATTCTAGGGATTTATTAGAGTATTCTATAAAAATTGGGAATTCTAAATCTCAAAAACACTTTACATCCTAGGCTATAATCGGGTTTACGATAAATCTTAACCATAATTCAAAGCAACAAGGAAATACCAAAAATAAAAGTGATTTCTAGTCCAAGCCCTCGGTACTTCTACATCCTCTTGTACAACAACTACTACCTTAACTTGCAATAAATGAAAAATCTACAACATCAGGTCTGGTGAGTTATATCATACTTTGTTTTCGTGCAGTCTTACTCTATCTCTCTCGTTTCTTTCTTTTCATACTCTACCATTCTTCTCTTTATTTCTTATACTCTTTAACTCTATTCTATTCTTCCCATCTCTTCTCGTCGTCATCTACTCTATTCTTCACATACTTTTTGTTATCTCATCTCTTCTCACCTCTTGTCTCTCTGCTCCCATATCCGCTTGCTTTACCATTCTACTCTCATTTAGACACAAATAGTCTAATCATATTGTAACATACACATTTTGAAATAGTGTTTTGTAATTTTAAAAAGTGAATAATATTATGAAATTTTATATGTTTAAGAGTATTGAGTTCTAACAAGATAGTTTTTACTAGAATTGAAGTAAAACTATGTTTAGAATCACTCAGAAAGTATTGGAAGTCTTATGAGATTCCAATCAAAAGGCAAATATTGAAATTTAACGAAAATATATAAAATTTGAAATAAGTAAAATTTTATTATTGAAAGTTATAGATAATTTCGTTAGAAACATTTAGGCGAAAACCTCATCGAAATCCGAGTTATAACGAAGAAGTTATGACCAATCGAAGATCCACGACAAAACCGGCACGACGCCGAATGACGTAAAAAGTGAGTTTTCGATAAACTAATTTTTAGCCTATATGATCTAAATGAAAGTCGTAGTATTCGTTAAACCGAGAATTTTCATAAAAAGAACGTCAAAATCTGACTTCGTATGAGGAAGTTATGAATTTTCTAAGTTTCGATATAGTAGTAGATAGCTAAAAACTCGAAATAAAGATCGAGTGATTTCTAGCCGACACAACCTAAACGAGAATCGAAGGTCTCGTCAATAGTAGTACAACGGTAAAAAGACAGACGGAAACGGACGTCGGATGAAGAAGTTATGAATTTTTAACGGATTTTTCCTGTCCAGGCCTATTAAAAATATAATAATAATAAATTCAAAATTAGCCGATGGAATCTAAACGAAAGTTGCAGAGCACAATTTCACCTACGTGTGGATATAAAGAACGTAAAAAACGGAGTTCGTATGCGAAAGATACGAAATTTTGAATTTTATAGCACAAATTTTGAGGCTGGTCCGAAGGATACGACCTACGTACAGTACCTACGCCCAACGTACTAGATCCGAAGCATACGTATCATGTTGGATTGCCATGTCCGAGCCCGGGTTCCGATCAGCCGACACCTCGCAGGTATGCCCTGCGTAGAAGACCGCCTCGCAGTACGCCCAACGTACCGAGGACTTACGCCCAACGTAGTCAGCAACTTCGCTGCCCTATAAATAGAAATCGAGGCTGCCATATTTTTGTTTAGAAAATCTCATTTCTTTCACACTTTTACACCTTATACTCTCTCCCAATTTACCCTAACACCCCCCCCCCCCCCCCCCGGAAGTCCCGATATCATTCCCGACACTCGAAGCAAGTCCCGACGCTCTGAAGTTCCCGAGAAAATTATATTTTCAAGTCGAAACTCTGCCCGCGTAAGGCCGGTTTTCAACTAAAATTCCCGGTTTCGTCACAGGAAGTTATATTTAAAGCCGAAGTGCTGCGCAAATTATCATTTAATCCCCGGTTATTTCACGGTGAGTTCAATATAGGGACAATTGTATGTTATGTGTTATATGTTCAATGTGCTTTCCGATGTTATTATGATAATGAGCTATACCTTATACCACGAAGTGTATGACATAAACATCACTTGGGTACAAGTATGTAGCCTTTTGCCATGAAGTGTATGACATAAGCATCACTTTGGCATTGATAGAATGCTAAGATAGGGTTGAAAGCCTATGTATTTTAGCAAAATGATATTCTGAAATTATATTTTCTGCGCCACTTGGGCTGAAGTCTTATTGATGTATATCAAGTATTGAAATTGTTATGTCTCATTGATTACAAATCTTTGAATCAGATTGATCGTTGATATGGAAAGCCTGTCATATGATACTCATTTGTCTTTCTTGTTCTTTGTCCCTTTTTGCTTCTGTCATATTGATATGTATATGGCAGAATGTTATATTGTAACTGTTAATGAACTCACTAAGCGTCACCCGCTTATCCCTCTCAATGTTTAAACTATTGCAGGTGATAAACATTCAGTATAGTCATGTACTGATAGAAGATGTAGAATAGATAATATTATAGCTTTTGTATTGTATTCCTGGGGAAGTATGTAATATATATAAAACTCTTTAAAAATCTTAATAGTCGGTTTGTATCCAGTCTATGTAAATAAACTATCAATGTAAAATATTGTTTTATGAATATGCATGTAGCATGTTTTGGAATAACAATGTCTTTAGTATGAAAGTTTTGGGTCTTTCACATATATGATATTTCATCTATCATATAGGGGGACAACATAGTTCTGACTTACCGGTGTACAATGATTCGGACTTAGTCCCTTACTTTGATCCATCATAGATCCTTGTCACTTTTCTTTTCTTGAATCCCTCGTGGATCACTATGATCCCTTATGGATCATCTACACTTAATCCATGGCAGATTATATCCAGGTTCTTTAAAGAAACCTCTTACCTTGTTCCACTCATGGAACCCTTTCTCAACCTTCTCCAACCACACATAATCTCATTCCCGCAAGAATCATTTATCTACATTTCCGAAGGAATCATCATCTTATTCTCGAAGGAAACATAATCTCATTCCCAAAGGAATCATAATCTCATTCCCGTAGGAATCATCCTTATACATTCCCATATGAAGCATCTTTCTATTTTTCTCATAATCTTTCATGTGAGTGATATGGTATCCCCGTAGTCTTATACCTCACATGTCTCGTAGCATTCTATCTCATCATTTCATTAATAGATCTTCCACTATCAATCTAGTACTTAATTCATTAAGTACTTAATTTAAATATTCATCTACTAACATATATGTATTTAACACAACACCATTAGAATCTAGCCAAACATCCATACTCTATCTTCGTCTAATATATGATGGGTATTTAACACAATACCACTAACATCTAACCATACATACCTACTCATTTTACAAGATTAAAATTTATGTAATCATATTCCATCTTTACATAATATTTTGTGGGTATTTGACACATTACCATCCATATATAAACATGCATACATATATATTCATAAGATTATAAAACATATCATTATAATACATTAAGTAAGAGAGAGAGAGAGAGAGAGAGAGAGTATAACTCACCTTGTTAATTAGTGAAGGCAAACTACTATTGGCTTCAAATCTCCAATTGATGCATCTTGATCTGTCTTCTTTGCTCAAGGCCTATTCATACAACATATTAAGCTCCTTAGAACTTGTCTTAGCCTATTAATAACTTAATAACTCTATATACCAAAATAATCACTCAGTTGATCATAATTATAACATCTTATTTTCTATCTCTAAATTTGTTATACCTTGATGAATTAAGCAACACATACTACCTAATTAGCTAATTCATTAAAATCTGAACTCTATTGCATAAATCCATCTTCCTCACTAGTTAGGGTTAACCCTAATTTCACCTTGGAAATCACATAAAAAGCTTTTAAACACTTTCAATAACATACAAATCGAGTTATAAGTCGATTAATTCAAACAATCTAACTAATCTAACAATTTCACCATTAAAGCTCAAAGCTTCATAAAAGGAAGAAATCGTTACCTTAAGGGGGAAAGGATGTTAATCCTTGCAATCCATCATCTCTAGCTCATCTTAGCACTAAAATCACCATTCCTCAACTTTCAAATGATTTAGGAGAGTTTTTGGTCCGAGAATAAGCCCTTAACTAATTTAAATCTATTTTATGGTCTGCGAAACCGTGCGACGACAACATGCCTACTGTGTTATGGTGCGCACTATTAGGTCGCAGTCTCCCTTTGACTGAGCCATGGTGCCTTTATCGAATAACATCCTACTTTTGCCACCACAATGTGGTACCCATATACCACACCACGATGCAAAGTACATTGCCCTCTATTTACGACGAAACTCTAATCCATTTACCGTTCTGGAAACCACGCTGCGGTGGTTATACATCAACAACTTCTTAGCTGATTCCATTCCATTTTGGGACATTTTTCCTCTAATCTTCTGACACTCATATCTTCTTCGTTTCAAACCAGTTTTCTATGATCTTTATATCCATGCGAAGGTAGGGATGAGTTCTACAACTCCATTAAGTCACTTCTGACAGACTACATACGGATCTTAATCTATTAAGTCACAAACTTGGCCCCAATAGCATAAAATTCCCATTTTACCCTTTATAGCCTAAATGCACCATCCCTTGTATTTCTTCTCTTGAACTCACTTATCTCATCTTATAAATGCGACTTAGACTTATCTTGACTAATTTCATGAGATTACGACTTCTCAGTTCATGAAATTCATCTAAATGACCGATTTTCCCTTTTGGTCAAATATTGACCCAAAATCAAATCTCTTAAATTTTGGGTTCTTACAATTTAGCTTTAAATTGTCTGTTGATGACTCAAAATACAAATTGCGGCGTTGTATCTTTATTGACATGTGCAAATGTGCTAAAGTTCCTAACTATATAATCGAAAATTCTCAACCTAAAGTTGATGATAATGAGGATTGAGATGCTATTGACTCCCAGATTAAATCTTGGTTTTATTATACTTGTGATGCTAATCTCTTACAAATCATTTCTAGTGACAATTATGCTTCCAAAGATCTTTGTGACAAGCTACATGAGTTCTTCGTTAATGAAAAGATGTCACATATGCTTTAACTTCAAGAGAAATTTCACAACACGAAGAAGGATGCCTCATCCATAACTCACTTTTGCAAGCCTTTTAAGATTGTGACTTTAAGATTGATGAAATGGAATTGGTAACTCAAAATTTACGTCAACTTCTTTTAGGGGCGGAGCAAAGATTTAAGAATAACGGGGGCTGACGCCCTCACATCGTAATAATATATTAAAATATAATGTTATATCCGAATAAAATAATATAGTTTTAAATTTTAAAAGAAAATTGACAAAGAAAATTTTGTCGATATAGAAGCTCCATCGACCATCATAGTATCAATTTTTAAAAAATTTCAACAGACCATAAACATCGACTCATATTCATCTTCTAATTGCTTGAAAAAAATCCATGCTTTTTTCTACTAATAATTTACTATATGATTATAATAAACCAAATTATCAAACATAATCAAATTATTATTTATAAATAATAAGAAATAAAATATACGATAAGAATTAGAAATTATCTTCTTAATTAGAGAATTGAAATTGTGTCGAATCTCGAAACGATATCTTAATTGAAAATTAACCTTGTCGACGAGTAAAAATAACTACATATTATCTTGGTGATTAGTGAATAGTCAACTAACAAAAGTTATTTATGAAGAAATGGATATATAATCAACTGCTAATTAAAATAAGATAAATAGGTGGAGGCCGTAGGATTTAATAATCATTTCCTCGTTGTTTTTTTATATAATAAATAAATGAGTTTTTTATATAATTGGGAAGGGCTACTAGGTTCAGTTAATTAACAAGGGCTTAAAGGTTACTAATGAGCTCATTTTATTTGTAATTTTGCTGAAGTTTGATAAGAGATTAGGGGGGCTAAGCACCTGGCAGCCCCCTTATTGTCTCCGCCTCTGACTTCCTTCACCTTATCATAACACTAGAATGTTTACTTGGGATTTAATATTTAAAAGGCTAAAATGTGTTTTTTTTCATAAATATGGGGATTTTTATTAATATTTCGTTTTAGAGAGGCATTTTTTCCCTCCTTTGCCTAGACTCGAAATTTGTTTGAACCATGTCATGCAATAGTGAACTAACCATATAAAAAAAATATGAATATAGCATAAACAAAATAGGGACAAACTCTAACCTAATTCCAAATCATAGTATGGAATAAATAATCAACAATAAAAAAATAAAAAATAAAAATAATCCAAACATGAAAATCATCATCACAATGGACAAGAAATAAGTTAGCAAGTGTCACATTTACATAAGAATAAGAAGAAACACAATAAGAACAAAAGTGATTTTTAATGAATATGAGATAATCTATATTTTATATATTAAAAGCTTTTCTATATTTATTCACTTTTGATAACTATTTTTTCCCATTAAACCCTCTTTTGCTTAGGGTAACATTTTTTTTATCGTTATGGGGAAATGTATATTATTTTATATAATTTTATATAATATACTATAACTTTATAGAAGAAACCGACACAAAAGTAATTCTTTATTGACAAATTTAATCAATTTAGGAAAGGAAGCGTTAGTTAAGAAGAAGAGTAGATTCGAAATGAAGTTAAGAGCTTTTCGTGCGTGGGTTGAATTTACAGGCGATCCGCGTTTAGTATCAATTCAGATCAAATCTCAATCTCATTAATGAAATTGATTCCCAGATGGGATCATCTATCGTCAATCTCCCATCTTCAACAACAACATCAACATCAAAACCAAAATCAAGATCTTCATCTTCTTCTTTAGCTCATCGCATTTGAGAATTCTTCCTGCCATCAACAGCAATGTCGTCGGGGTCTCAAACCCTAGGCGGCCAATCCCGCTGCGGATGGTTACTGGGGCCATCACTCGACAAGATCATAAAAAATGCTGCCTGGCGCAAACACTCTCACATCGTCGCTGCCTGCAAATCCGCCCTCGACAAGCTCGAAACCCTCACCGACGATTCTTCCTCATCAACTCCTCTATACGGCGTCTCCTCCGCCTCCGACGCTGAATCCTTCATCCTTCCCCTCATCCTAGCCATTGATTCATCTTCTCCTAAAGTCGTCGAACCCGCCCTCGACTGTTGCTTCCGTCTTTTCTCCCTCCGCCTCATCCGCTGCGAGATCGACCCCTCTGAACAACCCCCCTCCCTCATATTCCGTCTCATTGATTCTATATGCAAGTGCAGTGGTCTCGGCGAAGAGGCTGTTGAGCTCGCAGTCCTCAAAACTTTGCTCTCAGCCGTTCGATCATCCACTGTTTTGATCCGGGCCGAATGCCTTAACCAGATTGTGAAGACATGCTATAATATATATCTTGGAGGTGTCAATGGAACTAACCAGATCTGTGCAAAGTCGGTGTTGGCTCAGATGATGGCTATCATATTCGCTAGGGTAGAAGGGGATTCTCTGCTAGTCACCTTCAATACAGTATCCGTTACCGAGCTGTTAGAGTTCAATGATAGAAATCTTAATGAGGGGAGTTCTATACAGTTTGTTCAGAACTTCATTAACGAGGTTGTTTTCACTAACGTAGTCGATGCTGATCTTAATGCAAAATCGTTGCCTGAACTGCAAGACGGTAATGCCAGTGAAAAAGCTGAGTCTCCGCATGCTGAATTGCCAGATAAGGAGGATTTGAGTGGTTATTCTAAGATAAGGGATGATGGGGTCATGGTTTTCAAGAATTTATGCAAGCTGTCGATGAAATTCTCTTCTCAGGACCAATCTGACGATCAGATCCTTTTGAGGGGAAAGATGTTGTCTCTGGAGCTATTGAAGGTAATCATGGACAATGCAGGTCCACTATGGCGTACAAACGAGAGGCAAGTAACTGCATGTCTCTTAAATGGACACCTTTTGATGTTTAGATAAATGTCTGTATACCTCTTAACACTCTTTAAGATTACCTGATAACTTCATGTCATCAGAACAAATATATGTTGCTTTGACAATGCCATTTTCATAAGTTCAGTTAGTACCTTGAGTCAGTAAGGTATAGGACAAGAAATTCAACCACCAAGCTGTAGACTTTTTCATGCCTTTAATGGAAAAGGAACTAAAACTGTATGTAAAAGCTCTAAAATATCAATATTCTATTATGATTAATCAATTATCTTGAATGTAACCTCCAGTTGCCTGTTTTTTATACTTCTATTTTATTTTACTTTCCAGCAATAAATTAACCATATAAACTTTCTTAGGTTTGATGATTGCAATATCTTACTTCACAGGTTCCTAAACGTGATCAAACAGTTCCTTTGCTTGTCCTTACTGAAGAACAGTGCACTTTCAGTCATGTCAATATTTCAGCTTCTCTGTGCGATATTTCAGAGCTTACTAAGCAAATACAGATCTGTGTTGAAATCAGAAATCGGGATATTTTTCCCCATGCTCATTCTCCGTGTTCTTGAAAATGTCCTTCAGCCAAGTTTCATACAAAAGATGACAATCCTTAATTTACTGGATAAAGTATCTCAGGATTCACAGATTATGATCGACATTTTTGTCAACTATGATTGTGATGTTGACTCTCCAAACATTTTTGAAAGGTAACAAACTGGTTAAAGTTTCTAAAACATCTCATGTTATCATGTTTTTCTAGGTATTCTTTTTTCAAAACATAATGTTTTAACAACATTAAAATGGAAAATACAATATTTAAACCTTGTTAATTCGGTCAGACATTTGCAGGACTGTGAATGGTCTTCTGAAAACTGCTCTAGGTCCACCACCTGGTTCCACAACCACCTTGTCTCCTGTTCATGATCTGACATTCAGATTTGAATCTGTTAAATGTTTGGTTATGATCATCAAATCAATGGGAGTTTGGATGGATCAACAGCTAAGAATAGGTGAATTTGGTGTAAAGAACAATACATCTGATAATAATGATAGTGTTCTTGAAAGTAGCATGAGTGTAGGGGGAGATGATGTAAGTCTTCCTGATTTGGATTTGCATCAAGAACCAAATTCTGAACATTCCACTGCTACACTAGAGCAACGCAGAGCTTACAAGATAGAACTTCAGGTATAAATATAATTTATCTTAAAGTTAGGGTTTTTAAATTTATGCACTAAAACTATAACCTTGATATTGCAGAAAGGTATTGCTCTGTTCAATAGGAAGCCTTCGAAGGGTATTGAGTTTTTGATAAGTAACAAAAAAGTTGAAGGGACACCTGAATCAGTTGCAATGTTTTTGAAAAACACTTCTGGTTTAAATGAGACAATGATTGGTGATTATCTTGGTGAAAGGGAAGATTTCTCTTTGAAAGTAATGCATGCTTATGTGGATTCCTTTAATTTTGATGGAAGGGATTTTGGTGAGGCTCTTAGGTTTTTTCTAAGGGGTTTCAGATTACCTGGTGAGGCTCAAAAAATTGACAGAATCATGGAAAAATTTGCTGAAAGATATTGTAAGTGCAACCCTAATTCCTTCACTAGTGCTGACACAGCATATGTTCTTGCATATTCTGTGATTATGCTCAATACGGATGCCCATAACAGCATGGTCAAAGATAAGGTCAGGATTTCAATTTTCAATTTTCAATTTCAACCATTTATTTATTCTCAGTTTATAAATATATATTTTCTGATTTTGATGCTTTGGTTTGTTTATATGTAAGATGAGTAAAGCTGATTTTATTCGGAACAACCGTGGGATTGATGATGGAAAGGACTTAGCTGAAGAGTATTTGGGTGCTCTTTATGGTCAAATTGTGAAAAATGAAATTAAGATGAAAGCAGATGCTTCATCAATACCACAAAGCAAGCAGACAAACAGTGTTAATAGATTATTAGGGTTGGATGGTATACTTAATCTTGTTTGGAAACAAACTGAGGAAAAACCATTGGGTGCAAATGGAGCTCTTATTAGACACATCCAAGAACAATTCAAGGCAAAATCAGGAAAATCAGAGTAAGTTTGCTTATTCCGATGGAATTGGAATTCGCTATTCCATTCCATTCCATTCTAATTTCTTTATATGTTTGTGTCTGCAGATCTACTTACTATGCTGTAGCAGATGCAGCCATATTGAGGTTTATGGTGGAAGTCTGTTGGGGCCCAATGCTTGCTGCCTTCAGTGTAACACTTGACCAGAGTGATGACAGGGCAGCCACTAATCATTGCTTACATGGCATTCGCCATGCTGTGCATGTGACAGCTGTCATGGGTATGCAGACACAGAGAGACGCATTAGTCACAACTGTTGCCAAGTTCACATACCTTCATTGTGCTGCAGATATGAAGCAAAAAAATGTCGATGCTGTCAAGGTATTCGCCTATTCGGTATTCCCTTTCTTTTTTCTTATTTTCCAAAAATCTTTAAACTGACTTTTTAAATTTTAAAAAAAATATTTGTAGACAATAATAGCAATTGCGATAGAAGACGGGAACTATCTTCAAGATTCATGGGAACACATATTGACATGTCTATCTAGATTCGAGCATTTACAGCTATTAGGAGAAGGTGCTCCATCTGATGCATCTTTTTTAAGTGGATCAAACATTGAAACAGAAGAGAAATCTGTAAAGTCCAATTTCACATCCTTAAAAAAGAAAGGAACCCTTCAAAATCCAGTTGTAATGGCTGTTGTTCGAGGCAGTTCTTATGATAGCACTTCTTCCAATAATCACACATCAGGATTAGTAACCCCAGATCAAATCAACAACTTCATTTCCAACTTAAACCTTCTTGAACAAATTGGGAATTTCGAGCTTAATCACATCTTTGCTCATAGCCAGAGACTAGATAGTGAAGCTATTGTAGCTTTTGTGAAAGCTCTTTGTAAAGTTTCCATGACAGAGTTGCAGTCTGTTACAGATCCGCGGGTGTTCAGTCTCACTAAAATAGTTGAAGTTGCGTAAGATCCTATCCTTCTCCTTTTCTTTTTTTCTTTTCAATGTCTAAATAAGTAATTTCACACCTTATGATTTGGATTTTTTTCAGGCACTACAACATGAACCGAATCAGATTAGTGTGGTCTCGCATATGGAGCGTGCTTTCAGACTTCTTTGTTTCAGTTGGTTTATCAGAAAACCTTTCAGTTGCCATTTTTGTCATGGATTCCTTACGCCAACTTTCCATGAAATTTCTTGAACGCGAAGAATTGGCAAATTACAACTTTCAGAATGAGTTTTTAAGGCCTTTTGTCATTGTCATGCAGAAAAGCAACTCTGTTGAAATCAGAGAACTCATTGTTCGTTGCCTCTCACAAATGATCCTCAGCAGGGTTGATAACGTAAAATCCGGGTGGAAAAGCGTTTTCATGGTAAGTCAAAGTCAAATTTACAAAACTAACTTTGGAAAAACTGAAAAAGTGAAAGTTTATTTGAAATATATATGTGATTATATAGGCATTAACAGCAGCTGGAGCTGATGAAAGGAAGAACATTGTGTTGTTGGCATTTGAGACAATGGAGAAAATAGTACGCGAATATTTTCCTTACATAACCGAAACCGAAACTGCAACTTTCACTGATTGTGTGAGATGCCTCATCACCTTCACTAACAGCAGATTCAACAGTGATGTAAGCCTCAACGCCATTGCTTTTCTTCGATTCTGTGCTGTGAAACTTGCAGAAGGAGGACTTATCTGCAATCAAGAAACTGTTCCTGTTGATGATGATTCAACTTCAAGCATTCAAGTGGTTAAAGAAACTGCTGAAACCGATGGACAAACTCCCATGGAGAAAGACGAACATGCATCCTATTGGATCCCTTTGCTCAGTGGTAACTAACTAACTAACTAACTTACTTTCCTAATCCTCTAAACATGATACTTTTCTTATCATTACTTTCAGGGTTATCTTCATTAACATCGGACCCAAGATTAGCAATCAGAAAAAGCGCATTAGAAGTTCTTTTCAACATCCTAAAAGACCATGGACATCTCTTCTCCCGATCATTCTGGATCACAGTCATCAACACTGTAGTTTTTCCCATTTTCAAACACGTAAATGAAAAAAAAGAAAATCAACAAAACAAGACATGGGATTCGGAAACTTGCTCTGTAGCAACTCGATGTTTAATCGATTTATTCATAAACTTTTTCCCGATAATGCGTGGGGCCCATTTATCCTCGGTTATATCGCTACTAGCAGGATTCTTGAAAACCCCGGGTCAAGGTTCTGCTAGCACTGGAGTAACCGGGTTAATGAGACTCGTGGGTGAGTTGGGTGGGCTGTTGACTGAAGACGAATGGGCTTCTATTTTTCTTGCTTTGAAAGATACCTCGGGTTCCATGTTGCCTGGGTTTTTCAAACTTGTTAGGGTTATGGATCGGATTGAGATGCCACCAAATGTTGGCCAAATCTACGATGATGCTGAGATGCTCAATGGAAATGGTTCAAATTCAATTCAAGATTATGAAGATGATAACTTGCAGACTGCTGGATACGTTGTTTCACGAATGAAAACACATATATCAACTCAGCTACTTATCATGCAGGTAGTTATTACTTATTACTTATTAGCATTGCACTTTCAAAAATATTCTTATTATTAACAAAATAACAGGTGACAACGGATCTCTACAACATGCACCAACATTTACTAAAAGCATCAAGTGTGAAAATCGTGTTGGAAATATTCTTACAAACTGTATCCCACTCACAACAACTATCCTCCGAAACAAATCTCCACAAAAAACTCCAAAAAGCATGCTCCATTCTCGAACTATCCGACCCGCCCGTGATCCATTTCGAAAACGAATCATACCAAAACATGCTCAACCTCCTCCACCACTTACTAGCAACCGACCCGGATCTATCTTCCGAAATGGAGATCGAACCTCAGTTGTTTTCAACGTGCGAACAAATCATAAAAATATACTTAAACTGTTCTAAATTAGAAAAACAACAAGAACATGTTCATTGGATACTTCCATTGAATTCAGCAGTGAAGGAAGAGTTAGGTGCGAGAACAGGGTTGCTTGTGTCGGCTTTGAGGGTTTTGACTGAAGTGGAGAATGATATTTTTAGAAAGTATGCGGCTCGGGTTTTTCCTTTGATGGTGGAGTTAGTGAGGTGTGAGCATAGCTCGCGTGAAGTACAGATGGTTTTGAGTGAGTTGTTTCAGAGATGTATAGGCCCGATAATAATAATGAAATCGTGACATGTTTTTTTTTTTTCTGTAATTATATATATTATACATTAAAAATATATATATGTATTTGTAGGGTAGTGGTGTAGTTTTGGTTATGACATGATTTGTTTATCTTGTGCTCCATTTTTGGGACTGTAGTGTGAGTGTTGTATTTTGTATTTGTATTGTAGGGTATGGTATGGCATATGCTCATTCTTTTCATTCATCAATACAAACAACTTGCTAATGGTAAATTTGTGAGATAGTTGTGTTATTGATAGCTAATGTGTGAAGACAATATCATTATTGGTCCACTGGACGTTGATTCTATAATCACAAGAAAAAACATAATCAAAACTACTACTAACATCACTTGCAAAAATGTTTAGGCTATATTTGGTTGACTATCAGAAAAGCTAGCAGATAACTGAAAAACATTTTGTACTTGAAAGGCTAGCGTTTCTAATTAATAAAAAAATTGATGTTTTATTAGTCAAAAAGATACAAAAAAAACTTTAAGAACCTTTTAAAACTAAACCAAAAACTTTATCGTGCTTTTCATGTCAATAACCTTTTTTAAAAAGATAGCTTATAAGTTAACTTTGATATACCAAATATATCCTTAATTAAAATTAAAGTCTTTTAAAAGAAAACATCACTTACCAAACAATTAGGAAAACCCTTAATATTTTCAAGATTCCCGATTATCTATGAGGTGTAAGTTCTAACTTGCTTTCCTTACAAATAATAGTTTTGATTCTTTCCTAAGATGAAACAATATATTACTTCTTCATTAATCGAGTTGCTAAATGTTTTGCAACTTTATATTTGCGACCCATTCTATTTTGATTATAACATACACATATGTGCTACTTACTCAGGCCCTTAGGTATAACAAACACGAGAGGGCTCCGTGGCCAAGTGGCAAGGCCACCATGACTGTGCACACCGCCACCCTTCTCCTGTTGTGCAATGATCGTGATGGATCGTTGTATGTGGCACAACGGACCACGTTGTTTGTGTGGAAGGAGAAGATGATGAAGATTTCAGGAGATTGTGGTGAGGTAGAGGGAGATGGCGAGACGAGTAACTGAATATAACTCATGATCTTACGTTTGTAACCGGTGAGATAAAATCTAAACGATTGAATTAAGAATTTTCAAACATCGGGATCACAGTTTAACATGTTTAAAATATTAATAGTGCCTAAATGTCTTAAGACGAGTTCGATGTGAGACGCCCGAATAATGGTCAATATTTTACCTATTTTATATCAATAGTGAAGTTTTAAGACAATTTATGAGTTACTAAAAGAATATATATTTTTAGTTGAAGAAACTAGTAACTAGTTGAAACTTTATGAACTAAATAATATGTAAAAAAGGTTCAATACTTCATTTTCCAAAAAGTAAAAACATATATTTTGTTTCTTTCTTTCCTTTTGGGAAAACAAGAAAGTGAAAAATTTAAAGCCAAAATAGATCCTCAAGCTACGAACCTCAAGAGTAAAAACGCAGGAGGAGCAGAAAGCCAGAAACAAGGAAGAAGAGGAGGAGATCCGCAACCACCGATTCCAAATGCGATTCCACTCTTCGTTTCCCCTCTCATATTTTTAGACCTGCTTGTTAATAGCAATACTCAATACTAATCGAACGTGTTCTGTTTCATCTAATCATATTATAAGAAACCCTAATACTGGAACAAAGCTCTCCAATTCCTCCTTGTTATTGTTCAATCCCAGCTTTTTCTATACATGTATTTATAATAGTCAGGCACATGAAGCTGTTCAATGCAGCGTATCCATGATGCTGGTAAGTTATTCCCTTGTTCGCTCCTCCAACTTGATCCTCTCATGGAACCTTGGTTTATGTCATGACTTTTATTGTTTATGCTTTGACATAGACTACAAATTCTCATTCGAAGACCTCAATTACTACTGAAATACTTATATTACGTCATTCAAGCTTCATCCGTTTCGAATTGGACCTGGATTGGAATTGGACATGGAAAACGAGGTGATCGAATTCGACATAGGACTAGGAGGCGGTGGAGATGATTCAGTAGCAATTATCGACGATGAAGAGATGACTGATGATTCTCCCACCGCCGCCATGGTCGGAACCAGCAGTGGGAGTCTCTTCTTCGATACTTCAACTTACGTTCCTCAACGCGACCTGGATCTCGAGCCTTTTGAGGGGATGGAATTCGAATCTGAAGAAGCTGCCAAGGGTTTCTATAACTCATATGCTCGTCGTGTAGGGTTCAGCACCCGTGTTAGCTCCTCCCGTAGGTCCAGGAAAGATGGAGCCATCATACAGAGATCCTTTGTTTGTGCAAAAGAAGGATTTCGCAACCTAAATGAGAAACGAACCAAAGATAGAGAAATCAAACGACCTAGAACTGTCACCAGAGTAGGTTGCAAAGCATCAATGTCTGTGAAGATTCAGGATTCAGGGAAATGGATTGTGTCAACGTTTGTCAAAGAGCATAACCATGAATTAGTTCCACCAGACCAAGTCCACTGCCTGAGATCTCATCGCCAAATCTCTGGTCCTGCTAAAACTCTGATTGATACTCTTCAGGCTGCTGGAATGGGTCCCCGGAGAATCATGTCAGCCTTGATCAAAGAGTATGGTGGCATCAGTAAAGTCGGATTCACAGAGGTAGATTGTAGAAACTACATGAGGAACAACAGGCAAAGAAGTTTAGAAGGAGACATACAACTTCTCCTTGATTATCTCAAGCAAATGCAAGCAGAAAATCCATCATTCTTCTATGCTGTCCAGGGGGGTGAAGAACAGTCAACAGGTAATCTCTTCTGGGCTGACACAAAAGCAAGATCCAACTACACTCACTTTGGGGATACAGTCACATTTGACACCACCTACAGATCAAACAGGTATCGTTTACCCTTTGCACCTTTCACTGGAATCAATCATCATGGTCAACCCGTGTTATTCGGTTGTGCTTTTCTCATAAACGAATCCGAATCCTCATTCGTTTGGCTTTTCAAAACATGGGTTTCAGCCATGTCCTCCCGCCTCCCAATATCAATCACCACAGATCATGATACAGTCATTCGATCAGCCATCATGCAAGTTTTTCCTGACACTCGTCACCGTTTCTGCAAATGGCACATCTTCAAGAAATGCCAGGAAAAGTTATCTCACGTGTTCCTCAAATACCCAAATTTCGAAGCGGATTTCCATAAATCCGTGAATTTAACCGATTCAGTTGATGAGTTTGAAGCTTGTTGGTTGTCACTTGTTGATAAATATGATCTTAGTGATCACGATTGGCTTCAAGCAATCTACACCTCACGTAAACAATGGGTTCCTGTCTATTTACGTGACACTTTCTTTGCAGAAATGTCTATAACCCAAAGAAGTGATAGCATGAATTCTTATTTTGATGGGTATATAAACGCATCAACAACTCTAAATCAATTCATAAAGTTATATGAAAAAGCATTGGAAAGCCGAAATGAGAAGGAAGTGAAAGCGGATTATGACACAATGAACTCCCTCCCTCTTTTAAGAACTCCATCTCCCATGGAAAAACACGCATCCGAACTCTACACAAGAAAAATCTTCATGAGATTTCAAGAGGAATTAATCGGGACACTTACTTTAATGGCATCCAAAGTAGAAGACAACGGTGAGGTGACAACATATCAAGTTTCAAAATATGGTGAAGACAACAAATCTTACAGTGTCAACTTCAATGTTCTTGAAATGAGAGCTACTTGTAGTTGCTGTATGTTTGAATTTTCGGGTCTTTTATGCAGACATGTTTTGGCTGTTTTTAGAGTGACAAATGTTCTTACACTTCCTTCATGTTATATTTTGAAAAGATGGACAATAAATGCAAAGAGTAGTGTGATACTTGAAGAAAGAGGTAATGATGCGTTTTCTGGTTATTTGGAGTCACATACTGTGAGGTATAATACCCTTCGGCATGAAGCTTTTAAATTTGTGGAAGAAGGGGCTGAATCTGTTGATACTTATAATGTGGCCATGGTTGCTTTGGAAGAGGCTGCAAGGAAAGTTGCCATGTCAGCAAAAAATGAAGGAACAGGTTTTATGGTTAATGGGCGTAGCAGGGAAGATTCTAGAAGCAATGGGACACTGACAAAAATGGATATTGGTAATCATTGTGGACATTTGGATCAGAATTTATCAGAGGTTAGTTTCTTTATAGCCTTTTGTATTACAAATCTTATGATACTGCAAACAAGTTTACTTCTTTACTCTTCTTTTTGTTTTAACTCAGCACACCAATCTGGTGGAAAAATCTTTATTTTGCATTAATTTCTGCTGGATATTAAAGTGGACATGTGTGAAAATGGGTCAATGTGGGTTTTTGTTTGTCGATAAAGGGTCAAATGGATAGATTTTTGAAAAATGGGTTAAAAAGACAGATGGTGTAGAATCTTTCTAGGTCTTTTTTTTTACAATGAGGATGAGAAGGGCATTCATGTCTTTTTGCATACATAGACGAAAGATGGTGGAACAAAAAGTAGAAAAAAGCCATGGCCTGGTCTCTAGTTTGTGCAAAAGACATGAATGGCCTTTGTCCTCGTAGAGTGGAAAGGGTGTAAAAATTGATGGTATTGGGATAATTAAGATTAGTAAGTTATGATTGTTTGTTGTGTAGGATGAGATGGATAGGAAGATTGAAGAACTTAAGCAAGAGGTGGATTCAGGTAGGAGAAAGTGTGAAGTTTATAGGAGCAACTTGGTTTCAGTTTTGAGAGACATTGAAGACCATAAACAACAGCTATCACTTAAGGTCCAGATCATAAAGTATAGTATGAAAGATTGCTTGTAAGTAAACAAAACAAAGTAAAGTTTCTTCTTTTTCTCTTATTATAGCGCTATAGCTGTAGCTGTTTTCTTGGCTGAAAGAGTATTCTTTGATGATGCCCATGCCCATGCCCAACATATATGTATAGTTTCCTTATCATTATTATTATTCCATCCATTTTCAGCCTTCCCATCTCAATTCTTTTTCTTTTGTTTTCTTATGCAATATGTGACAGTTGAGATAATAAACATAGAAGAAAATGAGATGGGAAGTGATTTGCATGTCCATCTCTTGGGATATCAAACAATGTTTCACAATACCTTTCAAACTCCTTTGTGATTCCTATGACAAATTAAGGCTATTCATACATGCATTTAACTCGTATGGAATTTATACATTCATTTAACTTTTTAAATCAAAACATATGTCATCATCTTCATGTTACAATTTGGATTTTATCAATCAAATGATACTACTCCCACTAAGATAGAAATCTTGTTCCTATGATATGCATATGTACATAGTGTATTTTTACAATGTTTTCGGATTCAGGGGCCCGAAATACCATATATTTAACTATTTTATTTATAAAAATAAATATATGTTTTGTGTTTGAATAATTAGTGTAATATATAAAGTAAATAAAATAAACAAGTTAAAAATACCGTAAATAAAGGTTATAAAAATAAATATATGTTTTGTGTTTGAACAATTAACTGATGGGTTCCCACTGGAACAATAGTCACTCGGTACTCCACTTGCCATCTCACAACTCGAGTCTCAACATGACCACAAAAATTAGGACATCATACTCGGGTACATCGGTACATTCATCATTTATTGTCCTCACATGTATTTATTCATTGAAAACCGTTTCAAGATTTTATCTATCTACATACTTTAACCAAGTCCAATTACTCATTTTGACCTATTTCTATGTATCTTAATCTTAATGCAATATTCTCCTACATATTTCATAGAGAAACATCTTCCTAGACAATACTTGACTTTCTGCAAGGCTGTGATGTTTTTTTTCGATGAGTAAATATGTTGTCCACATACAATATAAGGGAATACAATTCTCCCACTAAACTTCTTGTATCCAAATGGCTTATCCATTTTTGTGAAACCCAAACTCTTTTTTCTTCTCACCAAATAGAAGATTCCAACTCTAAGAAGCTTGCTTAAACCTGTTTTTAAAGCTTATATATTTTGTTAGGATTCTTTGGATTGAAAAAAAAAAAAACAATCAAGTTGTGTTATGTACATATCCTCTAATTAGTTCCCTAAGTAAGACTGTTTTGACATCCATTTGTCATATTCATAGCCATATAAAGCAGATATGTCAAATAAAAATATAAATATAGCAACAAGTGAAAAAGTTTCTTCATGGTCAATACCACTGCGCCTTTATAAATCCCTCGGTTACAAGCCGTCCCTTTCCATTCATCTTAGTTTTCTTATTGAAAACTCATTTGCATCCAATAATGTTATTTTATCAGTTAAGTCCCATACTTCCATGATTTTTTTATTGGCACGCATGAGATAAGCAAGTCTTATGGTTTTTCATTATCCACATGTATGCTCATTTTGTATCGGTTTTTAGTTTAAAGTTTTTAGTAGGAGGTTGTGTCATGTCATCAAACAAGAACATACATGTTTATCGCACAAGAGTTTATTTGAAGCTATTAATTGGAATCACAATAAATCAAACAGTTGCTCGTGCTACCCAACTATCATATCAAGCAAAATATAAACCCTAAACCCTAAACCCCAATCCAATTTTTTCTTTTCACTTTCTTCAGTAATCTAGTTTCACGTCCCTTGATCGAAAGAAGATATTCTTATGGCAAAGAAAGAAAGGCAATTGATCAAAAACAAGATTTCCTTCTGAATTTCTTTATTGCAACAAATATTTCAACTAATATGTGGCTTGATTTGATGTACATGGGTTTCACTTTTGGTGGAGGTTAAAAAGATCAATGCAAACATGCTTTTGGCCAAAAACTGATGAAAGCAACTCATTCTTTTAAGCTTAGCCTTGCATTCTGCACTTTAACTGAGAGCTTCAGCTTCTGTTCCTCCATATCTTTCAAAACAGCCAATAGATTCGCACGATATACTTCACATTTTTTATTTGTATCCTCCAGCTCAGCACTCAATTCCCGAATTTTCTTTTCCTTCTCACCCTAAAAACACCAAAACACACTTAATGGATACATGAGTTAATCTGTTAAGCTACATGATTCTTTTTTACTCAATACAAAATAAAAATTGTAACTACAAGAAACAAGTTACTTACTCTAGATCGATACGCAATTTCTTGACTTCCATTACCAAGATCCATCTCTCCATTTAACACCACACCATTGTTCATCATCACACTTTGTCTCTTTGAAGCAGAAACTTTCTTTGAAGCTACTTGTAAAGCTTCCAATGCCACATTATAAACAGATATAGACTTAGCTCCTTCTTCAACATATTTTATAGCTTCATGCCTTAAACTATTATATCTTGCATTCAAAGAATTACCACAAGAATCATTTGGTGATTCTTGACCATATACTACAATTTCACCACCTCTCTTAGCATCCCTTGTCCACCTCTTCAAAATATACTGAGAAGGAAGTGTAAGAACATTTTTCGCTCTAAAAACCGATAAAACATGTCGACAAATAATCCCTAAAAACTCAAACATATGGCAACTGCAATTAGCTTTCATTTCAAATGAATTAAACCTCACAATATACCCTTTCTGATGTTTCTGTTCTTCCCCAAACTTTGCCACTTGAAATGTTGTGAAAGCTCCATTATCTTCAAGCTTAGTTGCAGGGTTTGCAAGGGTCTCGACTAGTTCCTCTTGAAATTTCAAAAATGCCCTTCTGGTGTAAAGATTGGCAGCTTGTTTTTCCATGGGAGATGGGGTTTTAAGAAGTGGCATTGTGTTTGTTGTTTCAAAATCTGCCTTCAATTCCATCTCATTCCAATATGATATTGCAGCTTCGTATTGTTTGATTACAGATTGGATTGAAGTTGTGGCATCCATGTAACCATCGAAGAACAAATTTAGGGTTTGTTCGGGGATTTTTGTGTATAATTCTCCAAAAAATGTGTCTTGGAGGTAAACAGGAACCCATTGATGACGTGCATTGTAGATTGATTGAAGCCATTCGTTGTTTATCAGGGAGTATTTTTTAAGAAGAGATTGCCAACAAGATTCAAACTCTTCTACTTTCTCTGTTTCATGAATGCAATTCCCAAAATCTTTATCAAATGAAGGTCGTGTTTGATAAATATGAGAGAGTTTCTGTTGGGTTTCTCTAAATATGCTCCATTTACAGAATCGATGATGGGTTTGGGGCAAAACCTGTGAAACAGCCATCTGAATGTGATGATTGGGTTCGGTTGTGATGGAGACAGGGTGGTTTTCTGACATTGCATGGAGCCAATTTTGGAGTAGCCAAATGTAAGAAGAATCGGATTCATAATGAAGCAATCCACAGCCGAATAGAACTGGTTGACCATGGTGATTGAGCCCAGTTATGGAGATCAATGGAACCCTAAACTGATGGGCTACGTATGACGTGTTTAATCTAACAGTATCACCAAAATAACTGTAATTCATCCTGAACGATGAATCAACCCAAAAGATATTCCGATTAGATTGCTCACCATCGCATTGAATTGCATAGAAGAAACTTGGATTCTCTGTTTGCATTCGCTTCAGATAATCAATAACATGCTGATCACCATCACTCCCAAGACCCCTCCGTATACTCATCTGTCGATCGCCGGAATCCGGATGCAGGATGAAGCCTGGAATAGAGAAAAACCTTTTTAAGAATTTATTAATTCGACAAAAACCCTTTTCTCTTTTTGTTCTCGATCTAATTCCATCTCTCTCTCATATGCAATCTGATTCACTCGGTCCAGAGAAAAACAAAGGAAACAAACACGATACACGAAAAGCATCGTCTCTGGTATCTTCTCCTTTGCTTCTCTCCTGAAAATACAAAGAAGCAGCTATCGACTTCAACACAACGATAAATGTTTCACAGTAGGGTTTCGGATGAACATATTGTGGAAAATTGAAACCAAAAGGCAACATTGAACACCTTTTACAGAAGTATCATATCAAATAATGACGTATACGATTTGAGGAATCGAGAAAGAAGTGTAATCACCTCCCGGATGAGTAGAACGGACGTCCGGTGACTCGAGCAGGAAATTCGTCGGCGACACCTGTCAGTAGGGATTGGGATTTGGGAGTGACAAATCTCTTGCCCTATTATGGTTAAGTTAACATAAAGTCATAAACCCCAAGCTACCGGCTTTTTGCAAATTTGAGTAACAATTTTTATGAGGATGATCAAGAAATGACCAAAATAGAATATCTCTTTTATCTTTGTCATAAAATAGTCATTTTATCCTAAACCCTAAAATGATATTTTTCCAAAATTCGTTTGCTTTGTTAAATAATTATACATATTTTTTTTTTGTAGTGATGACTGATGATAATCCATAAATTAATTTCGAAAATTCTAAGTATTATTCATTATATGAAAAAAGTTATTATGTAGTGATAATGACAAAAATTACCATATTATTATGAAAAATTAATATAAATTGTTATTTGTTATTAAAAAGACCATCAATTTCAATCAGGCATCTTCAGATTTTGGATGATATATATTGATTTTTCTCTCATTTACACCTAAAAACTTGTAATTTGTTTTTTCTTTACCCCTTTAGATATGAAATGTTTGTTATTATCGGATTTTTAATTAAATGACATTTTTATGCAGTTATATTGTATTCTGCTTCACTTTTGGTATGATTCTTTAATATTTTTTGTTAGATTTAGTAAATAACGAATTACTTTCTTGAAATTTCGGATTTAAGACATCCTTTTGAAATTTTCAAAATCGTTATTGGATTTCGGGCATGTTCTTAAAAATTCGATATGCATTTTCACTTTGTCATCAATAGGTCGATATGCATTTTTACTTTGTCATCGTTTGTTTGAAATCCGACATATGAGCTCCAAATGGCTTTTTATTTTTATTTATTTTATTAAAATTGTATATTTATTTGACATAAAGCTAGTCCAATACTAAATTTGTTTAATCGAAAATGCAAAATTTGAGACATAGTTGTTATTTGGCTAAATATGAAAATATTGGATCATTCTCTTAAATCTTCGGTAACCACATAGTTATTATTTGGCCAAGTTCTTTTGTAAATGAATCCACAACAGCAAAACTTATTTTCTAAGCTATTTCATGACACCTAATCTCAAATTAATCAATCTAAAAGCTTAAGAAATCTTCACAGAGTTTTTTCACATTAACTTATTTATGGAACCATAATTTTGATTTGATATAGTTTTATTGTTTATATAAGTTGGCTATGTAAGAGTTGTTTGAAGAACGCCTCCACCAAAATGATTGAAAAGGCTTTAGGAGAGAGCTTGTAAATTTATAATTCTTTAAGAAAAAGTTCTATTTGAAAAAGCTTCCACAATATATGATAAGCTTTTTCTTTTTCACAGCTCTGATGGTTGTCTTGGATAAGCTTTTTCTTTAATTGTGAAAGTTCAAATCCACAAACTATTTAATCCCATACGATCATAGTGAACTCTAAAAATTTATTAAAGACTTTTTAATAGGGAATTGGACAAGACTTACATATAATTTAAAAGTACTTATAGACTAGACTAAAATGCAAATTTGGTTCCTGTGGTTATCAAAAAAAAAATTGAAAAAAAAATTGGATAAAGTCCAAAAAGATTTCAAATTGCACCATTAGTCCAAAATCAAATCTTTTTTTTTGGATAAGGTCCCTTTTAAACATTGAAAAAGACTGTTTTACCCTTTTTGTTTCTTTTTTGCTTTTGTTTCTATTTATTTAAATAATTAAAAATGTTTTAATTAAGTAGAAATAAAAATTGACCACCCACCTCCCTCTCTCTCTCTCTCCTATACGATGCCATGAGCAAACTCCAAACCATGAAGAAAAGAAAAAGAAAAAAGAACAGATTCTAACTCCAAAAATAATTACTAAATCAATATTGAACTAAAAAATCCAAACCAAATAGTGATCTAATCCTAATCGAAGCTGGAAAAAATCAAAATCTTCGAGGAAAAAATCGAAGATGAATTCTGGATATTGACAAAGATGGAGGTTGAGGATGAACATCAACATAAAATGAAGCTGGAATAAATCTGGGTCGCTTTCGTATTCTCTGACCACCGACACCGAATCCGTTTTTTGTGTTCATCTTCTTCAACATACACACACAATGATAAACACAGACACTTGCAAATCGAAATTGTGAAATAGTGCTTTGAACTAAACTCAAAAACCCAACCTTGAACCTGTGAAGTTGTTACACCCTTTAATCCAACCAGCTAATAAAAGTTCAAATAAATAATAGAAAACTTAAAAGAATTAATCCCAACTTTGAACTAAATCTAATCTTTGATTGTATGTTTATCAAAGCTTTCAAGACCCCAAAACCCAGAAAACGCAAAACCTAGAAAAATCAAAATCGAAGTTGTGAAGCACCTCCAAATCATTGATATAGGTGAGAAAGAAAACAAAGAGTCTTTCGATTCAGGTGCGTACTGGCCAGAGGCCAAGTCAAAATCATTTCAAAAAATCGTTCATTTAAGAAGTGTTTTGATTCTTAAATCAATGGGCTTCTTTGGATCAATTTTGAAATTAAAGGGTTTCCCTGAGTTGATGAACCTGATGAAGAACCTTGGTGCAGGAAAACCCCATCTTGATTTGGGAGAAAAATGTGTTGTTGACAGAGTCAAAGTATGTGATGGTTGTGTTTTGATCATCGAGCACCAGTGGGTGACTTCTCTTTCTCTTCTCTTTCTCTGGAATCTGTTTACGGGATGTATTTAAAGCATTTTTTTTCTTGGGTTAAATGGGTTTCAAGATTTGGATTTGTAAACCTACTTAAAAAAGAAGAAGAAGAAGAAGAAGTGGGGTTTCTATGGTTTTGATTCTGGTTTTTGTTCACAAGGGGTCGTTTGGAGAAGACGAGTTGTATGTGTGCGAGTATGAGAGAGAGAGAGAGAAGAGAGGGGGGGGGGGGGGTTCAGATTTTATTTCTAATTAATTAAAACATTTTTTAGTATTTAAATACAAAGAAACAAAAGCAAAAAAGAAATAAAAAAGGTAAAAAAGTCTTTTTATATTTAATAGGGACCTTATCCAAAAAAAAAAGATTTGATTTTGAACTGATGGTACAAGTTGAAATCTTTTTGGATTTTAGGGACCAAATTTGCAGTTTAGTCTAGACAATAATATTCAATTATTGGGGAAAATCAATATACTTCTAATGTCGAATCAAAATCAACTAGGACAAAATAAAAGCATTGGAAACTCTCTGTAAATTAATAAACAGTTACAAATATATATTAATGAAATAAATGTATTCATTTTTTTGTCTATTCGGTTCTAACTAATAACAATCAAACCAATACAAAAATCGAAACATATAAACCATATAGCCCAATTCAAATTATCCAATTGAATAATTTGGTTTTATCCGAATAATGATGAACCTAGGAGATTATGACACGTATTCCCACTAAACATGTCAACTTAATTACACACGCATAGCAAATATTCAAGTTCATAATTCATATATAAAACGTGTGAATTCACATTTATCAAAATTTCATAATAAATATTGGAACACATCACCATCATGTCTCTGCTTAATTATCTAAAACAACTTGAGAGTATTCTTATTCCTTTACCACATTTGAAACAATAACAAATGCTATACATACACATACACCAAGAATGGGCATACCTTATCCCTTGATCTCTTAACTTTTCTAATCTAATCTTTGTATATTTTTCGATTTCTAGTTTTTTAAGCATATCTTTGAATTGTCCTCACAACCCAACTTTTTCTTTATACAATTTCTTTTGGATAAACACGACAACTTGAATGTTGTAAAAAACTACACCCAACCAATTTCTCTATTAACATCTTTCATTTTCCCCTTCAAGTTTCCTCACATTGGCATGCCCCTAAAAGTTACATTTGTACACCAAAAAAAATTCATTATTGCAAAAAACCAATAGAAGAATACATAAAATACCAAACACAATTGTAGAGTCAGCTTTATAGGGCTATTTTCGATGATAAATTTTTTTTTTGTTCCATTAACATAGTATAACCTGTCATGTCCTTTAATGTCCTTGTACCACATTTTTATTGCAACATTTGTCCCATTATCATGAGTATCAGTACTCTACTAGTAAACTATAAAGTATTGTACTATAGTACAGTACTATACTAGTACAATACTTCACGGCTAGTATTACAGTACTAGTAATACAGTAGTGTACTACTAGTACTTCTAGCATTACAGTATTGTACTATATTAATAGTACAATACTGTAATACTAGTACACCACATACCTCTGTCTGAATCAAGTTGTGGGGTTGTTGAGTGTGGAAAACCAGACAAGGTGTTCTCTTGTTTCCAAAGCCCTACACCATGTAGAATGACAATTTATATGAATCTTTTACTTTTTTTTTTTTGACAATAATCACATGAGATGAAAATTTTTGGGAAACCTGCAAGCTAAACTGATAGATTCTCTATCTAAGATTCCAACTGGGAAGGCTTTCTGTTCTTCTGAAATAACTGGCAAGTGAGTTACACCATGCATATTCATAATCACTTCAGCTGAGTATAGACTCATCTCAGGTGTTACAGTATATGGGAATGTACACATGTCATTCTTCAGTGAACATAGTTCAGACACTATCAATTCCTGAGGTATTTTGTTAGTTTGTTGTGATAATTTACAAAAGTCTTGTATGTCTCCAAGAGTGAGTAAACCTATCAAGAGATTTTCATCATCAACTATGAGAACACAAGATTGGTTATTTGCAAGCATCAAAGCTACTACTTCCATTAACATGGTGCTCATTACCACACTCACATACTCTCTTCTCATGGCTTCTGATACAAGAAGCTCTTTTGTCTCAAACTTATTATTGTTTTCATTCTCTTTCTTTTTTGAGAAATCATCATCCTTTTTCTTTAAAGACCTTGATGTTATCCATGAAGACAATCCTACAGCTCCCAAAAGTGGCAACACTATTCGATAATCATGTGTAAGCTCAAATAAAAGCAAAACTGAAGTCAGAGGCACTTGACACACCCCTGCAAGTGTAGCAGCCATCCCAACCTACAAAATTTTCCCTATTATTATTCTCATTATTATTATTATTATCTTTTTGTGTAGTAATAAAACTATCAAAGTAATGAATATTACAAGGCCATATGCTTGTGGTGATGCAACCTCCATGCCTGATATATGAAAGATTGAGTTAAACTGAGGAATGAAAGAACCGAATATTTTCCCATATGCCATTCCAGTAGCTGCACCAATGAAAAGTGATGGAGCATAATAGCCTCCTACTAATCCACATGCTCTACAAAATGATGTTGCTATTATTTTAACTGCTATTAGTTGCAATAAAAGATCAACTGATAGACCTTTCACAAAGGGTCGTGTCTCTAAAAGGGTATCAACATTTTCAAAACCCCAATATAGAATTTCTGGATACAACAAGGCTATGAGCCCAACTGTAAAGCCACCAATAATTGGGAATACTGGTTTTGGTATGAAGAAGGTGTTTTGAATCTTGTTTGTTGTCATCATCATCCATGATGTGCATGAAGAAAAGCTTAAAGAAACAAGCCCACAAAAGATACCTAATAGAAGGTATAATGGAAGTTCTGAAACAAAAAGGTTGAAGAAGATGTTAGAATAGGGATTACCTAGAAGGGTAAAATTGTAATTTTGAACAAATACCGGTTGCTGAACGGAAATCATAATCTGGAACAGTGAAGGCAGGTTCAGATCCAAGGCCGATTTCTGATACTACAGAGGCTATCACAGCACTGAGAATAACTGTTGATGTTGTATTTGTTAGTGATAATGATGACTCAGCAGGTGATGGCCATAACACTGATTCAACAGCAAAAAAGCATCCAGCAACAGCAGCATTGAACCCTGAAATCAAATACCACAAATCAACAAGAAAACATGTTCTTGTGTAAGTAATTAATAGAGAACATGAACATGATCGATATTGGCAATTACATCTCACAGAAGAAAAGAAAGTAGAATTAACCAGATGAAATTCCAGCAGCTGATCCTGCAGCTTTAAGAGAAAGTTTTCTTTGAGCATTTTTATCAAACAATGAACCGATTCCTTTAGCAACTGATGCGCCAATCTCGACACTTGGACCTTCAGGGCCAAGAGAATTCCCAGTTCCAAGTGTTACAGCAGCTGCTACCCCTTTCAGTATCGGTTTCATAACAGCTTTTAACCTATCTGCTGAATCTCCTTCATCTAAAAAAGAGCTTTGAAAAATGTTCAATAAGCTAACGATTAATCCTCCACAAGTGGGTATCAAGATAACTCGCATCCACATTTTCTCATGTGGCAACTCTCTTAACCATGAAGCACCTCGAGATGGGATTCCGTCCCAGCAAATATCACGGATTTCGTGCACCTAATACAAATTACTCATTAGCAGATTGTGACATTTTGATGCAAAATTAGAAGAATTGCAAGGGGAAATCGCATACCGCATTGTTGAAGAGAACGACACAGAGGCCAGTGAGGAGACCAACAAAACAGGCGGAGATTATGCCACTGTTTTCTCCTAAAAGGGTAGCTTCTTCCGCCCCCACTCCACCCAAATCTTTCCGACCTCCAGGCTCCAATGGCAATTGATCATCCTTAGTAGCCCGAGCCAATTGTATTCTTTGAGGTTTGTCAGCTCTAACGATCCAAAAAATGGATAGAGGACGGGGGTGGAAACATAAAGCATGATGAACATTGCGCTGAAAGCTACCGGCGGCGAGGCGAAAGAGTGGGGATGAGAGTGATGATAAAGTGTGGTTGTTATAGGACGCTTGATGAAGAAGATGACCAGCATTAGCAATTGGAATTGGAAGGTTTACAGTCCGCATAATCCAAAATGCGCGAGAATAGAATGTTTGGTTTTTGGTACAACTCAAACTCTCTGCAAACTGCAAACTGCAAACGACCACCACGTCTTTCAGCCTTGAAACGGATACGATTTCTGTATCTTATTATAATCAAGTTTAATAAAACTAATATTATTTTTCAAAGTAAAAAGTCTAGTAATTGTATTTGCATATCAAGTTATTTATTTATTTATAAACACTTTTATATATATATATATATATATATATATATATATATATATATATATATATATATATATATATATATGTATTTATTATAAAATCGTTGTTTGTAATTTTGTATATATTTTTTAGTAAAATATGCATTTGTATATATTAGGTTTTAATAAAACCTTATTTCTATATATTTATGTATTTATATGCACACAAAATATTTTATTTTTTATGTACTTAATAAATACCTATTTTATAAAAGTTTTAAGGTATATATTGATATAATAACATATTCTACATAAGTGTATTTCATGCATTTTCATATAGCTATATTTTTATAAATAAGTATTTAAAATAAAAAGTATTTTTATAAATAAGTATTTCCCATACAAAAATGTTAAAAAAAGTTTTTTATATAGAAAAAAAATGTTTTTTGTAACGCCCACAAATTCAGGATACACATAATAAGTAATAATTATTAGAATTAAAATTCTTGAATAAAATAATCTATAGTCGTACGCGCTGCAGACTATATAATAGAAGTTTCATATTAAGGAAAAATCAGTCGAATCGTCCGTAAATTATGTGCATGTATAGAATTAAAATCCCAGATCACCAGTCACCAACCTAAGTCAAGTGAGTGTATTAAATATCTGATGGAAGTCATATGTGAATTATGTGCTTATTGTCTAGATTATATGTTAGGATATATAACTTACTATGTGCGAACTAGATATGGTTCTATTTTATGTTAGGATAAATAGATAATATTACATAATAATATTCAAAGCAAAATTGTTGAGAAGAAAAATGATTAATAATATGTAATACTCTTATGGAATATATATACACTAAGATAGGTTAATGTCGCCCAAGAATAGAGTTGGTATTAAAAAGTTGGTTTCAGGCACTATAATCTAGTCTTGGGATAAACTTAGACTTATGGAAGATACCTAGTTCAATTAAGTTGATATTAGGTAGCCTCATGAGGAGAATGTGTGTAACCTAGGAACGGAGAGTAAAGTTCTGTTCCATGACACTATCAGATGTCGATGTATGGTAGCTACGTACGAGATGACTAGAAATAGTGGGTCCTAATCAGTCAACTGTTAGCGTTATGTCTGGTTACCCCACAGAGTAGGTGACAATACTTGATCATTCTAGGCGATCTTGTGAATTACGTTGTTAGTGTAGGCTCATAACCTATAAATGTAGATGAAAGGTAATATCCTATTCATCGAATTACTCTGAAGGCTCGGGTGCCTTAAGACTTACACCGGCCAAGGGTGCCCCTAGCTGTGTAGTCAAACCCTTACCTTAAATGGTTTGTCGGGGAGATAATTCTACCTGATAATCTTGGACTAGGATCTATGAGGATCGGTAGGAATAAATATGTAGGAATGTAAGCTTGTACGGATATTGTATGGTAACGGTTTGTGTTGCATGTTTGATAATTATGTAATATTATCATATCAATATTGTGGGATTAAAATCCCAATGTATCTCACCATGTTTCTCCAACCTGACCCACTCAGTTTATATGCATCACAGATATCAAGACTTAAGCTAGTGGAACTTGATTAGGATGTTAAGTGATTAAGAGTGAAACATCCCAAAATACGACCCAAAAATTTTTGTTTTAATATTACTAAAATCACATCATCCAATGCCATACATACTAAGAACCATAGAGTGAGTAACTCAAAAGTCAAGTAATTGTGTCAAAACAAATACTGTATCAATCATATCGAAATATCTGAATAAAACTCCCAGGATAAAACTGAAGCTGTGGTGTGTGCCATGCCATCGTCCCGAGCTCTTCCCCTTACTTGCGGAAGTACCTGAAACCAAAAGCTGAAACTGTAAGCACAAAGCCTAGTGAGTTCCCCAAACTACTACATACCATACAATGACATGTAAGCAAATACTGGGCCCCGCCCACTGCATCGGGCCCCGCCGGGCATCGGACCGAAATCCGGAACTAGCTTGGGCCCCGCCCGGCATCGGACCGAAGTCCGGAACTAACTTGGGCCCCGCCCGGCATCGGACCGAAGTCCGGAACTAGCTTGGGCCCTGCCCGACATCGGACCGAAGTCCGGAACTAACTGAGCATAGCATAGCATAATCATAACTACTGGCATAAACACATATACTACATACTGCATCGGACCGAAGTCCGGAACTCATATCACAAAACATGCTTGAATCACAAAGACATCAAGCACACTGAACTACTGCATCAGACTAAAGTCTGGAACTACTGCTAACTAAACGGGTCGGCATTGTGGCCGTAGACCCGTTCCTACTTGAAGGAAACTCACCTCGTAAGCTGGATGCTAAAAAAAGCTACTCGGGAACTGTCTGCTACTGCTCCGGTATCTCCCCGGCTACAATTCCCATAAATATACTCAATCAAATACTAATAACTAAACTGGGGGTGAAATGACTATTTTACCCCCGGTCAAAGTCAACTTCCTGATCAAAGTCAACCTCCAGTTGACCGGACTCGCCGAGTTGGGCCGCCAACTCGCCGAGTCCCTTTCATCCGTTCTAGTCCTCTACTCGCTTCTACTCGTCAAGTTTGGCGAAGACTCGACGAGTTCTTCTTCGATACATACATCGAGTCTAACTTCATCCAACTCGCCGAGTTGTATGAACACTCGTCGAGTCTGAAGAACAACTCGCCGAGTTGAAGAACAACTCGCCGAGTCCCAAGCATGCTATTACTATACAGTCGATTCTAATCGATTTCAATGCTTCCAAATCATAGATCTAGGCTCTTAGGGTTGGTTTTACACGTAACGTTTCCAACTTTACGTGCATGCATGAAGAGATGAGGCTAGGACATCAAATAAGCTAACAATGGGGTCTTAGGGTTTGGAACTCGACCTTGGGTGCATAAAGGCAGCTACTTTGAGCTCCTACAGCTCAAATATACTCAGATCTATGATCCATTTCCTTATAGGAGTCCCAATCTCGAGTTTGGATCCAAAAGGTCCCAAAAAGAAGCACATCTAAGCATACAAGACTATCAAATGGAAATAACAAGCAAGGTACAAGCTTTAGTACCAGAATGTGAGGCTGATGATCAAGAGACTCTGGATCTTCTTCTTCTCCTTTGGATCCTTCCTTCTTTCTTTCTCTTCCAAAACCTCCAAACTAGCACAAACACACTCAAGCTCAACAATGGGGGCTAGGGTTTACAGGGGAAATGCTCTAAAGGTGCTGGAGGCTGGGGTGGGAGGCTATAATGACGTTTATATAGGGTACAAACCCTTGAAATTAGGGCTTCATCCAGACAGGCAGATTCGCCGAGTCCTTTCATATGGACTCGCCGAGTAGCCAACTTAAAATGCGTGAACATCCCGTCTCTACTCGACGATTTGGGCTACCGACTCGTCGAGTATCCCTTAAGAAAATGAAAATTACTTTATTTAAATCACATACCAGAAATGGGGCGTTACAACTCTCCCCCACTTATCTTAGACTTCGTCCTCGAAGTCTGCTGCTGCTGGATCTATAAACAACTCTGGATAATGCTCCCTCATTTCCTCCTCGGCCTCCCATGTCCATTCTGAACCCTTTCGGTGCTGCCACTGCACCTTCACTAGCTGGACTACCTTGTTCCTTAGAGTCTTCGTTTTCCGATCCAAGATCGCAACTGGTCTCTCGATATAATTCAGGCTGCTATCAACCTGAATATCCTCCAAGGGTACAACCGTCGACTCTTCCACCAAACACTTCCTCAACTGAGAAACATGGAAAGTGTTGTGGATCTAGTTAAGCTCTGCTGGAAGATCCAACCGATAGGCGATCCGACCTACTCGGGCCAAAACCCTAAAAGGGCCAATGAACCTGGGGCCCAACTTGCCCCTCTTTCGGAACCTGATAACACCCTTCCAGGGTGATACCTTCAGGAGGACCATATCGCCCACCTGAAACTCCAAATCCGAACGCCTCCTGTCGGCGTAACTCTTCTGCCGACTCTACGCAGTCAGCAGTCTGCTACGGACCTGCTGGATCAACTCTGTGGTCTTGAGTACCACATCTGTACTCCCCATGACTCGCTGACCGACCTCACCCCAACAGATTGGGGTCCTGCACTTCCTCCCGTAGAGCATCTCGAAGGGAGGTCGGTCTATATTGGAGTGGTAGCTGTTGTTATACGAAAACTCCGCTAACGGAAGATGCGTATCCCAACTGCCACCGAAATCTAGTACACATGCCCGAAGCATGTCCTCGAGGGTCTGAATCGTCCTCTCGCTCTGTCCATCCGTCTGAGGGTGGAAAGCGGTGCTGAAATGGAGACGAGTACCCATCTCGTCATGAAACCGCTTCCAAAATCTGGAAGTAAACCGGACATCTCGGTCTGACACCACCGAGACAGGCACTCCATGCCGTGCCACTACCTCGCGCACATAAATATCAGCTAGCTTCTCGGCCGATATACTCTCCTGAATCGGTATGAAATGCGCGCTCTTGGTCAGCCGATCCACTATGACCCAAATCGAATCAACTCCACGTGCGGTCCTGGGAAGCTTAGTGATGAAATCCATGGTGATATCCTCCCATTTCCACACGGGAATGTCTAACGGCTGCATCTTACCGTGGGGTCTCTGATGCTCCGCCTTGACCTTCCTGCAGGTCAGGCATCTCTCCACGTACCAAGCTACATCCCGCTTCATGTAGGGCCACCAATAGTCGGGTCGAAGATCTCTGTACATTTCCGTCACCCCTGGGTGGATGGAAAACCAAGACTTGTGGGTCTCATCCATCAGTACCTGCCGTACTCCTCCCCAGTACGGTACCCAAACTCTCCCATGAAGGGTCAACAATCCTCGACTGTCATAGTCAAAGGAAGCTACTCGGCCCACAATCCTCTCACACTTCTGTCTCTCCTCCTTCAGGCCCTCAACCTGTGCCTCTCTGATCTGCTCCAACAATGGAGTAATCACCGTCATCCTCAGACAAATATCCCTGATTGGGGCGGCTACCGCCTTGCGGCTCAGGGCGTCGGCCACTACGTTGGCCTTGCCCGGATGATAAAGGATCTCACAATCGTAGTCCTTTACCACATCTAACCATCGGCGCTGCCTCATGTTCAGACTCGGCTGATCCATGAGGTACCTCAAACTCTTGTGATCCGTGTAAATGATACAGCGGACCCCATAGAGGTAATGTCTCCAAATCTTGAGGGCAAACACTACTGCCCCCAACTCTAAGTCATGTGTCGGATAGTTTGCCTCGTGAGGCTTCAACTGTCTAGAGGCGTAAGCTATCACATGCCCTCGCTACATCAACACTGCTCCCATACCTGTGATCGAAGCATCACAGTAGACTACAAAATCCTCTACTCCTTCTGGCAGGGTGAGAATCGGCGCCTCGCACAATCTCTGCCTGAGGGTCTCAAATGCTGCCTGCTGCTCAGGCCCCCAGCGAAACACCACCGACTTCTTGGTCAGTCGGGTGAGCGGACTATCTTGGGGAAATCCTGAATGAATCTCCTGTAGTACCCTGCTAATCCTAGGAAGCTCCGAATCTCAGTTGGAGATCTCGGGACCTCCCACTGCATCACGGCCTCTATCTTGGCCAGATCCACTAGTATACCCTTCTGGTTGACGAGGTGTCCAAGGAACTGCACCTCGCGCAACCAGAACTCGCACTTGGAGAACTTCGCGTAAAGTCTCTCCCTCCTCAGCGTCTCTAGCACCTCTCTCAGGTGCTCCTCGTGCCGCTCCTGAGTCTTGGAATAAACCAAGATGTCATCAATGAACACTATCACAGACCGATCCAGCATCGGTCTGCATACACGGTTCATGAGATCCATGAATGCGGCTGGAGCGTTGGTGAGCCCGAACGACATCACCACAAACTCATAATGACCATAGCGGGTCCTAAAAGCGGTCTTCTGCACATCCTCATCCCTGACCCGCATCTGGTGATATCCTGACCGTAGATCAATCTTGGAGAACCAAGATGCTCCCTGAAGCTGGTCAAACAAGTCATCTATCCTCGGAAGTGGGTAACGGTTCTTCACCGTTACCTTGTTCAACTCCTGGTAATCTATGCACATACGGTGCGACCCATCCTTCTTCCTCACGAAAAGGATCGGGGCTCCCCATGGTGAACTACTCAGCCTGATGAAACCCTTGTCTAGCAGCTCCTGCAGCTGCGTAGACAACTCCTGCATCTCTGGAGGAGCCAACCGATACGGTGCTTTGGCTATCGGAGCCGCACCCGGAACCAGGTCAATCCGAAACTCGACCTGTCTCTCCGGAGGTATTCCATGCAAATCCTATGGGAATACGTCCGGGTACTCTCGTACTACTGGCACATCGTCAACTGTCGCCTTACCCTTCTCCCGGGCATCTATGACATAGGCGACGTACCCTGCGCAACCCTGCTGAACGTAGCGCCTCGCTCTCGCTGCTGAACACAGTATCGGTCCGCACTGTGGCCTCTCGCCCTGAATCACTAAGTCTCCCCCACTGGGAGTGCGAACCCTCACTAACTGCAGCTCACAATCAATCACTGCCCCATTGGGGCTCAACCAATCCATACCCACTATAACCTTATTCCCCCGCAGGGGAATGAGAACCAAGTCCACTGAAAACTGCTCATCGAATAACTGCAGCGAACACGCCCTATGAACGTAGGTTAAACACTAGGATATTTTAGGGTATATGCCTTAAATAATATTAAGTGCTGAATAAGAAATTAATATATATATATATATATATATATATATATATATATATATATATATATATATATATAGCATGACGTAGGTTAAACACCTTATTTTATATACTATGCACTAATTTACTTTAGAACTGCCTTATATGTGCTAAATGATATGTATAGAATGCCTTAGGTTTTCACTGAGATTGCTAAGTACTGGAAAAGTTAAGGTCTGTTGCCGACCTATTATTAGGAAACTTTATGTGTTCAGATTTCTAAACGTTTAATTACGGTATTAGAAATGACATATAACTTTTGGAGTAAGAATGAGGATTTCGCATCTAAATCTTTCCTACCTATATTCTCGTCTTGGTATGCTAAACGCTTACTTGGATATAGAGAATGTCATGACGATCACAAGGAGTGGTAGTGTAACGTCCCATTTTTATAACCAAAAATTTTGATTTTTATTAGAGTAAAACTTCCCAATTATAAATCCATTATTAAGAAAACCGTTTTTTCCAACATACATTTATTGAAAATCAGAGTAATATTAAAGCACATAATCTTCATTGCTGCTGATGAATGTGCACAATCACAAAATGAAAGGAACCCAAATGAGAAATCATGAAATGAATTGAACCCAAATGAGAAATTGTTAGCAAACATATATCAATACTTTAAGTTGGGGCAATCGAACTCTGGATACTTTGTTTCCTTTTACAGACAAATATCAAAGCTCACCACACCAATTTGACAGGATCTACTGGTCAACATTTTGTTCCGCCCATCAAATCTGATTGTAAGAAAAATCAATAACCTGAATAGAAATCCCAATTGGTTTCAACCCGCTATTAAAATCGATCAAGTTTCTTGACAAGTTTAGAGAGCTGAGCTTCGAGAACGTCGTTAAGGTGGAAGCATCGGAAAACTAGCCGGAAACACCATTTTAGCCAAATCAATGCCAACGAGATCTTTAATACACTGAGAACTCAAACTCTAAACCAAAGAACGAGTAAGATTATAGTTTGATGTGTGTGAAACGTACTAGTTTTAATCCTACTAACTTAAACAAAAAAAACAAACACACAAAAGGCAGTGTACCTATCGATTAGTAGTTTAGTTCAGGTAAGTAGGGTATCGAACACAGGGAACGGTAAACAATTAAAATAAATGCTAATATTATCTAAATAAAACAATATAAAAGGGGGTTTTTCTAGTTTTGCAAGACTAGAAACTTAAACAATCAATTAACACTCAAACAAAATACAGTTAACAATTAAGAAGAACAAGAAAGGACAACTAGATTCAATGATAAAAGAGACTTCTGTTCATATTTGATTCACTTATTCCTATGGTTGATTTCGTGGCAAGTGCAATGGATCAATATGTCAATGGTTACCGATTCCTAATATGATTGGGTTCATGTTCACTATTACCAATCCTTTAGTAGACAAGTTAATTCAAACAGTGGCCAGTTGATTAAACTAACAAGTTTCCTAGTGTTCAGTTCGTATCAAGTAAGACTTGTAATAATAGCTAATCAAATTTGTTCAATTCAATCAACTCATATGTGGTTGTTCATCACACATGCTCACACATTGATTTACGTATTTTCTAGTTAACCCTAGTTTCATGTTCACTATTCCTAGGCATACAATCTTGTATTCTCAAAATTATATGAATCAAGTAATCAAGAAGATGTTCATACAACTTAATAACTCACTTATTAACAGAAAATATTTATCATCAATACATGAGGATCTTTAAAAAGCTTAACAAGATAAATAACCAAATTAATATTAATCCAACCACTCAATCAAACCATGTTCATAAGATTATCTCATCCAAACAGAAGTAAAAAGCTTTTAGCTCATATCTACAGCAAGTAATAACCTAAAATCAAAATCTAATGATTCAAACATGGTTCAAAACAAAGATTAAGAAAAGAAGAATGATTATTTGCCTTTGATTCTCTTCTAAATTATCTCTTATGTTGCAATCTCGAAAACTGAAGCTTCAAGAACCCTTCTGGTCTTCAATAATCGCAGCTAGCCTCCAGAAAGTGTTAGGGTTCGAATGAGAAGCATTTCTATATATAAATTATGAAAACAGGGCCAACTCGACGAGTTTTCACCACCAACTCGTCGAGTTTTTTCGATAATCCGCGTATACAGCGTGTACGTCAAGGCATCTTCGAATCGGGAACATTCTGACAAACTCGTCGAGTTTTGGGTCAACTCGTCGAGTTCTCTTGGAATCAACATTTTCTCAAAACACTAAAGTCGTCCGAAATTGTGTCTAGTTTTCAGAACATTTTGAATCTCGTCAATCGAAGTTACGGTTCATGAGATATGGACAAAACACTTACGAGGGGTCAAGCTGTCCAATAACATCCTTCTTTCTTCAGTCTTCAATCTCCAAGCTTCCAATCACTAAATCCTCTTCCTTTTTCACCCGAGCATGTCTTTTATTGCTGAAATTGAAATATTAAGCTAATTAAGTACCTTTTGTCCATAAAATGATATAAAATCAACAATAATTAATAAGATAATGAATGATTTCTATGACTAAATAAGCCCATATCAAAATACCCCACACTTGACTTTTGCTTGCCCCCAAGCAAAACTGAATTTTATCACACCAATATCATATAAGACAATCCAAATCGAACCCAACCATTATGCCAAGACCGCAACGCATGCATTTGTGTCTAAATTTTTTCCTAAGGACCCCCCTCAATTCTAAATACTTACAATCCTCATAAACACTCGCCCACTTCTTTTGAACAACGCTCATTTTATGCATCCGTCCGAATCCATCCCCAGAAAACTTTCTTAACCTCAAGTCATTTTTGGTTAAATCCCCAAGCGCACATACAATAAAATAACCTAGAAAAGAAAATTACAAATAAAATACAAATACAACTTTTGATTGAATCTTTTATACTTTGTAGCTTTTCTTCATGATATTCTTCTTTGTCTTTATAGCTTTGTAGATTCTTTATTTAAACATTTCATCACTCTTTTTTTTTTCAACGCACTTTTTCCACTCAAAACTAAAAACCTAGAAAAACATATGCTTAAGCAAGGGAATTTAACTTCATCCTTTATTGGTTAAAGGCATTAGTCTAGTGTGCAATGACTACTTAAGTTTTCCTGGATACATTTCAAGTACACGATGCTAAAAATATTGCGATCCTCAAACTAAGCGAGGTTGTGGTTTTGTCCCATGATTTCACTAGAATAAAGGAGGCCACAAATGCACTATAACGTATATTGGCTCAACTAAACATTTGGGTCTTCATAGAATCATCAAACACAATAATAGCATGAAACCATAATTGCTCTACCAAATTTGTCTGAATTAACCCTAGCAAAATTTTTATGCAATTTTTTTTTTCAAACCAAGGATTCAAAAGATTCTAATCTTTTCACTAAATGTAATCAACCCCCTACCCCACACTTAAATTATGTAATGTCCCCATTGCATGTTATGCATGAAAAAGAACATAAAAGTAAAGAAAGAATTAGAACAAACTCCCCTGGGATAGTAGTTGCGAGGTTGATATTCTTCTTGTTAAGTTCCATCTTCAGCTGACTTTAGACATGGGAACAGCTCATCCACGCCTTGGGTGTCAAATCTCGTGTGGTTAGGCTCCAAAATATAAAGGAAAAAGGTCTTGGAAATTCTCGGAAATTGATCTTTAATAGTATAGCCAATTGCCCTTGTCAAATGTAATCCAATCACCAACTTCAAGGTAAGAGAAAGAGCAACTCGTCGAGTCCAGAGTGAACTCGCCGAGTTAAGTCGATAACAGTCGGGTTTTTCCAAATGGACTCGTCGAGTATCTGAATGGAACTCGACGATTTTTCTTCACTGAGTGAAAAAAATTAGCTCCTGCTTCAGGTTCGTTTCTGGGGTTTGAGGAGATTATTATAGCAATATTCCCCCTCATTTTTCTTCAGTAAAAGCACATCCCTTCAGCTGTTTAATTATCGGACTCGTAATTAGACTCAATTCTCCCATTCTTCTCGTTTTAGACTCGATCTCACGTTTTATTCCTCATGCTTTATTCATTCATTCTATCCCTCACCCTATATTCTGAAAAGATCAAAAACAAATACCAAGTAATAAAAAAAACATCAAAATAAAAATCCTAAATTATCCCTAAATACTAGAAGTTTAGAAAGAAAAAGAAAAACAAACTCTAATGACGGGTTGCCTCCCGCAAGCGCTTCTTTTTGTGCGAGTCTTTAGCTGGACTCTCAACTTAATAAACTTCCAATAAACTCAATGCCAATCCATTCGTTGCATTGAATATCTTCTTTGGTGGACCAATTTGTAAAATTTGGCTCTTTGCTTCTAAAATTGGCCAAACGAGCTTGAATATATAAAACCCAAGAATCTTGATAAGGGTTGGGACCGGTTGGATACTAATCAGAAATGGATCGCGCTTTAGAACTTTCTCCAAAGTTGGAGTCGTCACCCCATGCTTAGAAACACAATCTGGGAAAATAGGGGGCCACGTCGTGGTAATGGTCAACTCAGCTTGTTCTTGTTCTTCATCTGACCCTTCTGCTAGAAATCTTTCCAGCTCCTCCAAATCTCTTTCTGGATTAAATTCTTCATCTTTTAACTCTAGCTCTTGTAACTCAAATTGCTCTTGTTTATTAGGCAAGATGTTATCTAACCATCTTCCAAATTCCTTCAAATCATCATCTGAGTCATATTCCTCATCTTCTTGCTCAATTTCCTGTACTACTTCCTCAAGAAAAGCATCAAAAGCATCGAGATTTGGAAAATACATAATAAATATTAAAAAAAAAACAAAAAAAAACTCGTAACTTTATATGAGATAAATCTCACACAAAGGATCGATAATACTAGCAATTAAAATAAATTTTAGAACCTTTCCCCGGCAACGGCGCCAAAAACTTGATGTGTGTGAAACGTACTAGTTTTAATCCTACTAACTTAAACAAAAAAAAACAAACACACAAAAGGCAGTGTACCTATCGATTAGTAGTTTAGTTCAAGTAAGTAGAGTATCGAACACAGGGAACGGTAAACAATTAAAATAAATGCTAATATTATCTAATAAAACAATATAAAAGGGGGTTTTTCTAGTTTTGCAAGACTAGAAACTTAAACAATCAATTAACACTCAAACAAAATACAGTTAACAATTAAGAAGAACAAGAAAGGACAACTAGATTCAATGATAAAAGAGACTTCTGTTCATATTTGATTCACTTATTCCTATGGTTGATTTCGTGGCAAGTGCAATGGATCAATATGCCAATGGTTACCGATTCCTAATATGATTGGGTTCATGTTCACTATTACCAATCCTTTAGTAGACAAGTTAATTCAAACAGTGGCCAGTTGATTAAACTAACAAGTTTCCTAGTGTTCAGTTCGTATCAAGTAAGACTTGTAATAATAGCTAATCAAATTTGTTCAATTCAATCAACTCATATGTGGTTGTTCATCACACATGCTCACACATTGATTTACGTATTTTCTAGTTAACCCTAGTTTCATGTTCACTATTCCTAGGCATACAATCTTGTATTCTCAAAATTATATGAATCAAGTAATCAAGAAGATGTTAATACAACTTAATAACTCACTTATTAACAGAAAATATTTATCATCAATACATGAGGATCTTTAACAAGCTTAACAAGATAAATAACCAAATTAATATTAATCCAACCACTCAATCAAACCATGTTCATAAGATTATCTCATCCAAACAGAAGTAAAAAGCTTTTAGCTCATATCTACAACAAGTAATAACCTAAAATCAAAATCTAATGATTCAAACATGGTTCAAAACAAAGATTAAGAAAAGAAGAATGATTATTTGCCTTTGATTCTCTTCTAAATTATCTCTTATGTTGCAATCTCGAAAACTGAAGCTTCAAGAACCCTTCTGGTCTTCAATAATCGCAGCTAGCCTCCAGAAAGTGTTAGGGTTCGAATGAGAAGCATTTCTATATATAAATTATGAAAACAGGGCCAACTCGACGAGTTTTCACCACCAACTCGTCGAGTTTTTTCGATAATCCGCGTATACAGCGTGTACGTCAAGGCATCTTCGAATCGGGAACATTCTGACAAACTCGTCGAGTTTTGGGTCAACTCGTCGAGTTCTCTTGGAATCAACATTTTCTCAAAACACTAAAGTCGTCCGAAATTGTGTCTAGTTTTCAGAACATTTTGAATCTCGTCAATCGAAGTTACGGTTCATGAGAAATGGACAAAACACTTACGAGGGGTCAAGCTGTCCAATAACATCCTTCTTTCTTCAGTCTTCAATCTCCAAGCTTCCAATCACTCAATCCTCTTCCTTTTTCACCCGAGCATGTCTTTTATTGCTGAAATTGAAATATTAAGCTAATTAAGTACCTTTTGTCCATAAAATGATATAAAATCAACAATAATTAATAAGATAATGAATGATTTCTATGACTAAATAAGCCCATATCAAAATACCCCACACTTGACTTTTGCTTGCCCCCAAGCAAAACTGAATTTTATCACACCAATATCATATAAGACAAGCCAAATCGAACCCAACCATTATGCCAAGACCGCAACGCATGCATTTGTGTCTAAATTTTTTCCTAAGGACCCCCCTCAATTCTAAATACTTACAATCCTCATAAACACTCGCCCACTTCTTTTGAACAACGCTCATTTTATGCATCCGTCCGAATCCATCCCCAGAAAACTTTCTTAACCTCAAGTCATTTTTGGTTAAATCCCCAAGCGCACATACAATAAAATAACCTAGAAAAGAAAATTACAAATAAAATACAAATACAACTTTTGATTGAATCTTTTATACTTTGTAGCTTTTCTTCATGATATTCTTCTTTGTCTTTATAGCTTTGTAGATTCTTTATTTAAACATTTCATCACTCTTTTTTTTTCAACGCACTTTTTCCACTCAAAACTAAAAACCTAGAAAAACATATGCTTAAGCAAGGGAATTTAACTTCATCCTTTATTGGTTAAAGGCATTAGTCTAGTGTGCAATGACTACTTAAGTTTTCCTGGATACATTTCAAGTACACGATGCTAAAAATATTACGATCCTCAAACTAAGCGAGGTTGTGTTTTTGTCCCATGATTTCACTAGAATAAAGGAGGCCACAAATGCACTATAACGTATATTGGCTCAACTAAACATTTGGGTCTTCATAGAATCATCAAACACAATAATAGCATGAAACCATAATTGCTCTACCAAATTTGTCTGAATTAACCCTAGCAAAATTTTTATGCAATTTTTTTTTTCAAACCAAGGATTTAAAAGATTCTAATCTTTTCACTAAATGTAATCAACCCCCTACCCCACACTTCAATTATGCAATGTCCCCATTGCATGTTATGCATGAAAAAGAACATAAAAGTAAACAAAGAATTAGAACAAACTCCCCTAGGATAGTAGTTGCGAGGTTGATATTCTTCTTGTTAAGTTCCATCTTCAGCTGACTTTAGACATGGGAACAGCTCATCCACGCCTTGGGTGTCAAATCTCGTGTGGTTAGGCTCCAAAATATAAAGGAAAAAGGTCTTGGAAATTCTCGGAAATTGATCTTTAATAGTATAGCCAATTGCCCTTGAATGTAATCCAATCACCAACTTCAAGGTAAGAGAAAGAGCAACTCGTCGAGTCCAGAGTGAACTCGCCGAGTTAAGTCGATAACAGTCGGGTTTTTCCAAATGGACTCGTCGAGTATCTGAATGGAACTCGACGATTTTTCTTCACTGAGTGAAAAAAATTAGCTCCTGCTTCAGGTTCGTTTTTGGGGTTTGAGGAGATTATTATAGCAATATTCCCCCTCATTTTTCTTCAGTAAAAGCACATCCCTTCAGCTGTTTAATTATCAGACTCGTAATTAGACTCAATTCTCCCATTCTTCTCGTTTTAGACTCGATCTCACGTTTTATTCCTCACGCTTTATTCGTTCATTCTATCCCTCACCCTATATTCTGAAAAGATCAAAAACAAATACCAAGTAATAAAAAAAACATCAAAATAAAAATCCTAAATTATCCCTAAATACTAGAAGTTTAGAAAGAAAAAGAAAAACAAACTCTAATGACGGGTTGCCTCCCGCAAGCGCTTCTTTTTGTGCGAGTCTTTAGCTGGACTCTCAACTTAATAAACTTCCAATAAACTCAATGCCAATCCATTCGTTGCATTGAATATCTTCTTTGGTGGACCAATTTGTAAAATTTGGCTCTTTGCTTCTAAAATTGGCCAAACGAGCTTGAATATATAAAACCCAAGAATCTTGATAAGGGTTGGGACCGGTTGGATACTAATCAGAAATGGATCGCGCTTTAGAACTTTCTCCAAAGTTGGAGTCGTCACCCCATGCTTAGAAACACAATCTGGGAAAATAGGGGGCCACGTCGTGGTAATGGTCAACTCAGCTTGTTCTTGTTCTTCATCTGACCCTTCTGCTAGAAATCTTTCCAGCTCCTCCAAATCTCTTTCTGGATTAAATTCTTCATCTTTTAACTCTAGCTCTTGTAACTCAAATTGCTCTTGTTTATTAGGCAAGATGTTATCTAACCATCTTCCAAATTCCTTCAAATCATCATCTGAGCCATATTCCTCATCTTCTTGCTCAATTTCCTGTACTACTTCCTCAAGAAAAGCATCAAAAGCATCGAGATTTGGAAAATACATAATAAATATTAAAAAAAAACAAAAAAAAAAACTCGTAACTTTATATGAGATAAATCTCACACAAAGGATCGATAATACTAGCAATTAAAATAAATTTTAGAACCTTTCCCCGGCAACGGCGCCAAAAACTTGATGTGTGTGAAACGTACTAGTTTTAATCCTACTAACTTAAACAAAAAAAACAAACACACAAAAGGCAGTGTACCTATCGATTAGTAGTTTAGTTCAGGTAAGTAGGGTATCGAACACAGGGAACGGTAAACAATTAAAATAAAATGCTAATATTATCTAATAAAACAATATAAAAGGGGGTTTTTCTAGTTTTGCAAGACTAGAAACTTAAACAATCAATTAACACTCAAACAAAATACAGTTAACAATTAAGAAGAACAAGAAAGGACAACTAGATTCAATGATACAAGAGACTTCTGTTCAGATTTGATTCACTTATTCCTATGGTTGATTTCGTGGCAAGTGCAATGGATCAATATGTCAATGGTTACCGATTCCTAATATGATTGGGTTCATGTTCACTATTACCAATCCTTTAGTAGACAAGTTAATTCAAACAGTGGCCAGTTGATTAAACTAACAAGTTTCCTAGTGTTCAGTTCGTATCAAGTAAGACTTGTAATAATAGCTAATCAAATTTGTTCAATTCAATCAACTCATATGTGGTTGTTCATCACACATGCTCACACATTGATTTACGTATTTTCTAGTTAACCCTAGTTTCATGTTCACTATTCCTAGGCATACAATCTTGTATTCTCAAAATTATATGAATCAAGTAATCAAGAAGATGTTAATACAACTTAATAACTCACTTATTAACAGAAAATATTTATCAATAATACATGAGGATCTTTAACAAGCTTAACAAGATAAATAACCAAATTAATATTAATCCAACCACTCAATCAAACCATGTTCATAAGATTATCTCATCCAAACAGAAGTAAAAAGCTTTTAGCTCATATCTACAGCAAGTAATAACCTAAAATCAAAATCTAATGATTCAAACATGGTTCAAAACAAAGATTAAGAAAAGAAGAATGATTATTTGCCTTTGATTCTCTTCTAAATTATCTCTTATGTTGCAATCTCGAAAACTGAAGCTTCAAGAACCCTTCTGGTCTTCAATAATCGCAGCTAGCCTCCAGAAAGTGTTAGGGTTCGAATGAGAAGCATTTCTATATATAAATTATGAAAACAGGGCCAACTCGACGAGTTTTCACCACCAACTCGTCGAGTTTTTTCGATAATCCGCGTATACAGCGTGTACGGCAAGGCATCTTCGAATCGGGAACATTCTGACCAACTCGTCGAGTTCTCTTGGAATCAACATTTTCTCAAAACACTAAAGTCGTCCGAAATTGTGTCTAGTTTTCAGAACATTTTGAATCTCGTCAATCGAAGTTACGGTTCATAAGATATGGATAAAACACTGACGAGGGGTTAAGCTGTCCAATAACATCCTTCTTTCTTCAGTCTTCAATCTCCAAGCTTCCAATCACTCAATCCTCTTCCTTTTTCACCCGAGCATGACTTTTATTGCTGAAATTGAAATATTAAGCTAATTAAGTACCTTTTGTCCATAAAATGATATAAAATCAACAATAATTAATAAGATAATGAATGATTTCTATGACTAAATAAGCCCATATCATAGTTCTTAACAACCATGGCTTCAAGATTTGAAACTGTCATCAACTTCGAAGAAACCAATCGGCAATCGGATCTCAAATCAGTCCAACTCATCGTCTAAAGATGCAACAAAGAAACCCTAATCCCAATTTGACATCTTCTCCAAGTCTACAAGAAGTAGGTGTTTCAGACGGTTCGGTGGAAATTGAATTAGTTTGAATCGTAGGCACATAAAGGCAAGGTCAATGCAAGAAGGGAGAGGTGAAGGTGTTGACGAAAGTTAATGTGTTAGAGAACCAGATGGAGGCTAAAGTGGTTGAAGCAAATTATGAGGATGAACACACACATATACACACCGGATCTGTATCTTCTCATATATACACACACGAAGAGAGAGAGAGAGAGAGAGAGAGAGAGTGTGTGTGTGTGTGTGTGAGACCATTATAAATGGTCCCTATGGTAGTGAAATGACGAAAATGTCTTTCAGTTAACGGACAAAACTTAATGGAGTTAGCAATAAGGACCAATCGTCAAACGTTTTCAAAGCATAGGGACTATCTATGATGTTTTTAAACCACGGGGACTAAACTTCAGATCTGGAGATACCACATGGATCATTTATGATGTTTTTTCTAAAAAAACCTAAAAAGATTTTATTTCTAGTTATCGTAGTGTTTATTTTCTACATTAAAAAATTCAAAAAAGTTCTGAAATGAAAAACAAGTTACATGACATGATGACTGTCACACCCCCGAACCAGACGGCGGAAACGTCCGAGGGCTCGCGTGATTTAAATTGAAATATCATCACAATGAATATACATGAAACATAACACATTCATCACCAAACATTACATAGTACAACTGGCATTGTTTACATCAAGTACATGGTTTACATTACATGATCCCAAAATATTAAGTGTTTGATGATTAGCAACTACAAAAGAAACTTTCAACACACTAGATGCTTCCTCGTTCTAACGGTTACCTGAGAATACAAGTTATTTTGAAAACGGTCAACATATATAATGTTGGTGAGTTCATAAGTATGTTTGATGTAAAATAGTTTATGTCGTTTGTAAAACCCAGAAAATCCGATATTTTCTGTAATAAGACTTTTCACGAAAATGTTGTGATGATCCTGTAAGTATATGCGTGAATGATTTCAAAACGTGTATAAATGAGAAGTTTTGCATTATGGTTATTGAAAGTACAAGTGAATAAGATTGGTTTCCCCGGAAAACCCGATGTTTTCCGATAAAATAGTATGATTGTTTTGTATTATTGTATCGTCACAGCGAATGAATATGATTTCCCATGATTACTTAGATGGTATTGGATCTCTATGTGAGTCGTTATAACCATGCATGATAATGACTAGTTCGTCTGTCTTGGCATTCTAGTGAACGCCGGAATTGATCTTAAGATTTTGTCACCCTAGACTGGCCGAGTCTAAATGTAGCGAACAACTTAGGTGTGGGGGAGTCACCCCCGTATAGATCTATACACAAACTCTCGCTCTCCCTCCAGGAGACTTTGATTATAACTACAGACTACGACCGACACTTATTGGTGTCGCCCGTTATTACTCACTTAATCCAAATGAATTTGATTAACCTTGATTAACGACCTGATTTTGTTTACTTGAATAGAAGAAAAGCCTAACAGACGAGGAGAAGAGGACTACTAGGCCCTACTAATTACGTATGTTATTTAAGGCTGTCAAGTATACGAAAGACGCATTGGCCCATTTCGCATGTGATTTATTTGGACCTTACTAGCAATGCTAATGGGCCATCGAGGCCCAATAGCATGTAAAAGCCATTGAGGGTCCCTTAAGCATGTAATCGGGTCACAGGAGACCCAATAACATGTATTATTTATGTTAGGCCCAAAAGTCATGTTAATGGGTCACGAAGGCCCAATAAGCATGATTAGAATCTTTCAAGCCCAACAGTTAGAATATTTACTTGTTTTGTATAGTATTAGTGTCGCGAAGTTGTTTAATCGATATGTCGTAATAATCACCAAATTGTTTTATAACGATTCATAGATTTATAAAAATAGATATTTTTCTATTTAAACCCATAAGTTATAAAGTTTTGTATATTTTGACCCAATTATTTTATTATTAACATAATTGACCAAAATATTAGTTTGACCTATTCAGCCCCTTATTTTGGTAAAGTTGGCAATTTTTAGCCATTTTTATGAAAAATGACATATTAGGTCCTTGAACTATTTTTCTTGACATTTTTGGCCTAAACACTTAATTAAATAATGTTTTATGCCCAAAATTTTATTTTGGACAGTTTCAGCCCCTTAGTTAAAAGATTTGCATTTAAATCCACACTTTTCACAATTTTTATAATTTTTACCCAAAATCCAAAATCTTTGCATTTTTAGTCCCTTTTGATAAATAAGGCCATTTTAACCCCTGAAATAGGTTTATTTATGTTTATAGCCCCTGTTTTGAGAAAATTTTCCAATTCAGCCCCCTTAAATTTGATTTTTCGCAATTTTGGGCCTAAATAGCTGAAAAGCCCAAATTTTAGCCCATTAGGCTAAAATTTACATTTTTAGTCCTTTAAAAAACCTAATATTTATAAAAACTCTTATTTTAGCTGTTTTGACCTTTTGATCCTTGTAGAAACCGTGAATGGCATCTTTTTCCCCATCTTTTGTTTATTTATCAAAAATAGTCCAATAACAAATTTTATGTTGTAGTATGTTTATTATAAACTTTGTATGGTAGTTTATCTTGACATGTTAAGTGAAATATATCCTAGATCACATATTTTTCCTTCTTGAACTATAGATCTCGAAATATCTTTCATTTTTAGCACATACTTACCACATAACACAAGAAATCACACATAACATACAAATACACATAGATCTTCACATTTTACTTGTATTCTCCCCCATAAATCATATGAAAACCGAAAATAGAGGGGGTATGAACTCACCTTAGGTATGTGGGTTCAGTTTTGAAGAGAGAGATGGAAAGATGAAGTGATTTTTGGCCCTAGCAACTTCCTTGAGTAGATCTCGAACTCAAGAAGATTTCTAAGAGTATAAACACCAAAAACTTTGTTTAAAGGAATGATCTAACAAGAGAGTGAAGTTATGAAGCTTGGATGTGTAAAGACTTACCAAAGGTTGACAACACTTGATGAAGACTCTTGAATCCAAGCCAAATTTTCGAGAATTCCTTGAAGGAAGGAAGGAGATGGCCTTAGAGAGAAATGGAGAGAATTTTTTTGTGTATTGTGTATGTGTGGTGTGTCTTCGGCCGAAACAAGAAGAGAGTAGGGAGAAGAGAGAGTGCGAGGTGATAGGTGCATCGATGTATGTGATATTTGCATGGTTACATGGGGGATAATGTGGAGGTGGCACTCCAAGTCAACTCTCCCCTTAATCTCTTCTTTTATTGTTTTTTTTGTTTTGTTTTATGCTTGGGCCGAAATGGGCTAAGGAAGGAGAAAGGAATCACTTTGGCCCATTCTTGCCTTGGCTCGAGTTCATGAGGCCCATAAGGAAAACTTACGACCCATTGGGCCCTTAGGGTAGCTCACGACCCAATTTTTGTATAAAAGAATTGATTTATGGCTCATTAGGCTCATTGGATTTGTTATGGCCCAATAAGGCTCATTAAAGATAAACTAGTCCATTTTAGGCTTATAAGGCCCAAAAAGGTTAAGTCTCATGAGAGTGGGTCCAATGAGAGCCCATTTAAGAGTTCTAAGCCCAAAATAGTCAAGTTGGAAGTTTATTGGCCCATTAGGCCCAATAAAGAAATCCTAGTCCATATTGGACTTAAACCGGGATTTCTAGGGTTTCCAACCTTTTGTTGACTATTTGAGTGTTTGTATAGTGTGTTTGATGGACTTTTGTTGTCATTGAATAAGCATCATACATGATTTCAAGTTTTAGTTACAATGTTATCCTTGTTAATTGTTTACAAAGCATCATAATTCCTAGTTGTGACAATGACATTCTTGCATTCGATATCTCTGTATAAATGGAAAATGAAAGTCCGAGCGATCGGATCAATAGTGGTAAGTTCAGTAACAGTTCTCATAACTAGGGGTCGCAAAACACCATAACCTGAAATGCCGACTGTAAAAAATAAAACAAACGGCGTATCGAAACACTGTGTGGGTGGTAATAATAGTTTTAGAATTATTTGCTTTGGAATGTTTAAAAAGAACCTTGGTCGACAAGTCTGGACCCATAGAACACGGACCTATTTGTTGACACGCGTTACCTTCGCGGTAACAGAGAACCTTATATCGAAAAACTCAACATCCTAGTGATGCAAGACTCTTTGATGTCATCGATTGGCACGTTTCACACCACCAAGATCATCATTGCTGACACCTCGAAGTTCTCATTTGTTGGCTTCATCCCAGATATGATGTTCAGATGTGTGCCTGTGGAAAGCAAGATTATGGAGGAATACAAAAAGCTTCCGTCATCAGGAGCACGAGTGATTACTCATAAGATGCAACATACCATTGACGAAGCTGACAAAGTCAAAAAGGGAGGTAAACCGAAACAAACGAAAGAGGGTCCGTTTGCACCGACCCAGACTCCTAAAAAGCGAAAGTCCAAAGGTGAGTCTTCTGCGCCAGCTCCCTCATCTCCAAAAAGACGAAGGGTCAGGAAGACTGTTCGTAAGATTCGCACACCATCACCAACTCCAACACCATCTGGAAGCGAACGCTCGCAATCGGCAGTAGATGACCAAAGTGAATCTGATGATGAAGTTCCCAGGTCTCAACAGGAGGTAAATATTTCTCTTCCAGAAGCTACTCCTACTTACAGTCAGTACTTTCAATCACCTCCTCAATCCCCAGATCACACCACCATTCCCATCTCAATTGCTCCTTGCCCACCTCCTATCTCTTCTCAACCTCAGAGCTCCGTTGCTCAACCTCCTCCTATCTTCACCAATACAACAACCACAACTACCACTACATGCGAACCTCCTGTCACTGCCAACGCATCTGATGCGGGGGCAAGGACTTCAGGTTTTGCAACTACCTCTACTACTCCATCCATTTCTCCTCAAGCTCAAGGTGCTTCTGAAACCATATTTGGTGACGATGGCTTAGCCTTTGATACCTTCCAGTACAGTCCATTTACTGTTGAAGCTGAAAGCGATGATGATGCCCCTGTCACTCAGATGAATCTTAAAGCTCTTAATGAGAAATTGGACTCCCTGCTCGCCTCCTCCCAAACATCACCAAGTGACTCATTATCCAAGGCAGCAGTTCAGGGTATGTTGGATACCTTGGTCAAGGAACATGCTACGAATATGGAAAAAGCAAATAAGGTCGTTGAGGACTCTGCTGCCACTTGCACTGTTGCGACCGAAAAAGTCGATAAACTAATCTCAGAGACTCAAACTTTTATGTCAAAACTCCAGACCGCCGCTGAATCAAATGCCTCAAAAGCAACTGACGCGATTGCGAAACTCAACACTTCGCTTCGCACTGAAAAGGAGAGTTTGGAACAGCTTCGTACGAGCCTAACCACTGATAACAGAGAGTTCCACACATCTATCTCTTCATGGCTCGACAAGTTCCAAGATGAATTGGCTGTTGAAAGTAAGATCATGGACGAACTTGCCCTGAAAACAACGAAACTCAAAGCCCAATTCATCAAGCTCAATCAGACGCACAAGGAAATTGACGAGCTCAAGTCTGAAAGAGCAATACTGAAAAGTTGCGTCGGTGATGTCAATGCCTTGCTCTTGAATCTTCTTGATGCTCATGACTCCATTCTCACCATCAGTGTTCGCAGACACTTGGCGGAAAAACTTCGTCCTGCCATCACCATCCTTAACCAAATAGAGGATGAGGTTGTACTTTCGCATTTACAGTCCTCCATTCGCAGCGAACCTGAGATTCACTTTAGGTCCATGATCAATTGATTCAGAGCGAGAGGATTAGGTTCGCAACGAATGTAGAGGATCAGGTTCGCGTCCTTATATGCATCTACAGGTTCGTGTTCTGGGCTCCATTCGCATTTACAGCTAACAAGTTTCGTTTCGTGCTTGGATTGAACACTGAAATCGGAAATCATGAAATCGACATTTTGGGGCTTGTTAACTGTTATCTTCGATGCATCCAATCCCACCAAAACGAAACTGAAATTGGAATCGGATCTTGTAAGCATTCGTTGATGTAGGCTTGTATGTTACAATTGATTCGTAATCGTTCTATCTCAGTATTGAGAATACATTCGGCTGTTCATAGGGGATCACATTTATGATGTTTGTATACGAAAACGACAATCATTTTGTGATCGGAAGTCATCGGCTTGGAGTATTACAGTCGGAAGTGTGAAATCGAAATTCATTGATAAAAATTTCATGAGTATCTAGGTTTAGAAACCAAAATCGGAAATCTCATTACCTCGTTTTTCAGATCATAAAAACCAACTTTGGATTTGCACAGCGAAGTCGAAAGGAAAAATGGAATTATCAGGATTCAAAATTGTCATAATCAGAAACGGGAATCGGGGTTTCAATCGGAATCGTTATCTTAAATCGGTTTTTAATCTGAATTGAATATCCGATTGAAGGTTATTTGATTTTGACTTTTTTAAGTCAACAATCGTGTTTTGTCCGTTCCAGTGAAGAAGACGCTTCGTCTTTCATTTACAACCCTTAATCTTAATTTCCACAAATGACGGTTTCTACCCCAGTTCACACAATTCTTTGCAGTTTCTTGGGTTTTTATCAATTTTACCCCCCTCTTACCAAATTTTTTTCATTTCTAATCCTTTTCTTTGGTCTTATTCTTTTTAATCCATTCTAAAATAATTGCTTCTTACTCCATTCTTTTTGTCCAATATTTAAAAGTCGAAAAATACAAAATTAATTTTTGTTATTTTTCCGGTTTTAATTTTTGAGAATTGGGTATATTCTAAAGGGATTTATTTCATCAAATCTGACGGGTTTTGAAGATTGTTGGTGATTCTTCTTAACTTTCCGGATTCTCTCCATGGTATTTGTTGAAGATTCAAGAGGGAGTGATGATTATTCAAGTGGGAGTTTGTATTTGGAAGATTATTTTTATTTCTCTCGCTTTGAAGACCCCATGTGCTGATGAGTCTCACAATTTAGGGGGAGAAATGCCAAGAAGATCGGAAATCGTGATCTTCATCAGTTTCAACATCTAGGGGGAGATTGTTGAGTATTTGAGATATTGAAACTGATTTGGCATATTTGGTTATTTAGGGAAGCCTTTTTAGGGTTAATCTTTTTATGATTCCCTACGGTACCTTTACAGTAGAAGTTCTTAATCGAACTCTTCTAAGACATTGGTTTTATATTAAGGCATATATTTTATATTTATGGTATATATTTATTGTTCCCTATAAATAATCATTAGGTTAGATTTTGAGGTAAGCTTTTTACCAGATTAGGGTTTTTCTCTGTACGTTCATATCATAATCAATATATGAAAAACCTTTATCAGATTACTTGCATATGATGGTGATTGATTCTTGATTGTTCTTGATATTCCGCATTCGTCATCTCGAATTTATTCCCAACAAAGAATAAAAGAAGGGTACAAACTATCATATATATATATATATATATATATATATATATATATATATATATATATATATATCTGATACCCAAGTTAAAGTTCAAGCACTTAATTGAAGAAATCTCAAGAAATTAGAAAGACGATTGAAGAACTCAAAGCCAAATGCAAAGATACAAAAATTCAAGTTCAATCAATTCAGAAGCCATCTCAAAGACAAATTTGGCGTGCATGAAGAACTGTGTGATATGATATTTGTCGTTCTCAGAAAAGTGAAAGCATATGAGTTAGGTCCTACAAGCGTGGTCCACTACTTCAGCGGAAGCTGATTTGACGTGACAGATTCTTAAGGATGCGTCGAGCCTGGTTCTTAATTATCTAGTCCCGAGGACATGAAATTATGAAATATGTTATTTTCGCTTGCAAGGCTAATTAAGGTATAAAGTTTTAATAAAAGTTACAATTGGTTTATTGGTTCACACCGTCAAGCTTCTTCTTGAATTTGGGAGTCTGTGAAAGATGGAAGGTCTTGCGATGGTTGCCTAGGTAATGATTCCATTGAAGGTAGAAAAAAAAGTGAAGTGTTTTATTTATTAAATTTATTTTAGTTTTTATTCTAAGTTCATTTTTAGGTCATCTACATCTTTCCATTTTTGTTATGATGTTTAATCTTTTTATTACTTGAGGGCAAGTAAGGTTTAAGCTTGGGGATATTTGATAGATGTTATTTTATGAATATTTAATATTAACATTTGCATCATATTTTCTGTTTTTCATGTGCATTAGTTTAAGTAATGTTCAATTCATGTATTTCATAAGAATTCTCATACTGCTCATGTTTTGGTGTCTATTTCAAGTAATCTGAAGTTGAACGGTAGTTTGAAAGTCTTTGGAGCATATCTAGAGCATAACTGGAACATATCTGGAGCTTACCTGGAGCCAAAACGCAAAAAAAAAAAACAACTACGGGCTATATCTCACCAAACACGAGTCGTTCTTCACTTACAAAACATAACCAAAAGATTTCTGAAGCACGGGACGTGCCTACCTACTGATGCCATTGTTTTGGGTATTTTAACCTGCGAAGTCCAAGCACCGGCCGTGCTTCCCAAGCACGCCATTTTTTTGACTTTTTCTGATTTTCTTTCCAGATTCTCAATTTACGATGAGCTAGCATGGATCGTTCTCCCAAGCGTAGGTTGTGCGAATTCTGCTACTTTTCATCACTTTCTGAAGATTTGAAGGTTGTGGATCATCTCCTACATTTTGTTTAGCAAGATTAATAAGTTAGTATCTCTGTTTATTAGTTTTATCGGATTTCAGCCATATCTGGCTAAAACCTTAGTTTTCAGTTCTGTAATACACTAGTATTTTTCATGTGCTCAATAATTGATTTAGTTTTCATTGTGTGCTTCTGTCTAGTTGTTTCAGTTTTGAGCTAAATGAATGTTTGTTTTTTAATTCTTGTTAGTCTGATCACCTAGCTACGGTTTAATAATTCCAGTTAATCAGTTAATAAAATCTGTAATTGTTCTTGTCAACTGATAATAAGTAACAAATATCAGATTGGTTCCGTGTTGGGATTTAACTCTGATACAAACTGAAATATCATATCTTTACGCTTCTCAGCTTGTGAGAAATATTGTGTATTGCTGAAAATTTTGCATTGATCTTAATGCAACTTTTCTAATCTTAATTAAGAGTTTATTTAATTAGACAGTAAAAAGTTAGGGTTAACTGAAGAGCTTGTTTTGATTAATTTAACTAGGTAAAAGAAATTATACTAGAGCTTCATAGTTTTTCTCAGTACCAGCTTAAATAGAACCCATTTTGAATAACCAGATCAGGGTTGATAGTATGACTAGGAAAATCGCAGCAAAACTGAATTCTTTTTTATTACTGGTTTCATTTAGATTATTTCACTACAACTTTAGTCTTTAGTTAATAATCAAAATCCCTTTTTTTATATTTTCTGTTTTGACTAGTAAAAGCCTTACGCAAAGAGACAGACCATTTGATTGTGTTCCTGAGGATTCAACCATGCTTCTCTGTTACGCATTAGTACAACAAAGCAGTGAATATTTTATTTATTTAAATCGTATACGACAACAGTTTAATAGCCACCATATATAGCGTACCATGGGCAGTGACACAGCCTCTCCGCTATAGGGTTGAACTATATATGTCAGTTCCGTCGCATAAGGTGAATGGATTGGTGCTTGAAGTTGAGAGCAGTCTATGAGCACCAGGTAGCTCACTGCTGGACGTACCGATCGGTCAAGGTTGGACTACATGTCATTCCTTCAACTTTGTTGGGAAAGTTTGGTCAAAGTCATAAAAATGATCAATATATTTGATAAAAGTTTGAACAACATATAATTCATTTTGAAAATTGAACATCGCATGCATAATTTAATGAATGGAGTATCATTTACCAGACTTTTAAAGCGACAAACTCAGCATTTCTTGTTACAATAATTATACAGTATCTTCGATTCTATAGTTGACATATTTTTCTGTCGCCATACTTGTATTGGTACTACCTCCAACATTTGATCCTTGGCTAATAATCGAACTTTTACTTCTGATCTTATCCTTAATCCCATATTTCTTCATTAAAAACATCACCAAATCCGACAAATTCAAGATAATATATGCACCAATGCCGCCAATCATCCCATATGCCACAGAATATGTCAATGGTATCAAAATCATAGTCATAAATGCTGGAATTGCTTGTTTCATATCATCCCATTGAATCTCGGTCACGGCTTTCATCATCAAAACTCCCACCAATATCAAAGGTGGCCCCACCGCCCACGGTGGTATCGATGCCAACAACGGTGTAAAGAAAAAAGCCAAAAAGAAGTATCCCGCCACCGTTATCGCTGTCAACCCCGTCCTCCCACCCTCTTTGATCCCCGTTGATGACTCCATAAATGTCGTCACCGGTGATGTCCCTAACAGTGATCCAATCATGATCGAGGCTGCATCCGACATGAACGCAAAATATTGACCCTCAAAATCTCCGTTGGAGTCCATCATGCCTGCGAATCTAGCCATTGAAGATAACGTACCTGTGGCATCAAGTATGTCGATGTACAAAAATGTGACCAATGCTTCCCAAAATGCCTTTGTGTTCATACCCTTGAAGCTTATGGCACCTGCTGTTGTCTCTAACGCATGGACATCGATAATCTTTCTGAAGTACTCGTATGCCGAGTTACCTAAATCGGTATCTGGAAACTCAGTCACACTCGTGTGTCTAAACCATGAAACCACAGTCACGAATATTATGCCGTAAATCATGGCGCCCTTGACGTTTTTTACTAGACAGTATGCGATTATCACGAACCCAATAATACCTAGCCATAATGTAGGGTCTTCCATTCGATTGTGCATGCATAGTATATCGCCTGATGCTGTAACATTAGGCATCAAGACTATCGTTCCATTAGTGAATACAGGTGCTAGGGCGGCCCGAGAAGTTCTTGGGCATCCACCTAGTGTTACTAGGGTTGATGGGCTATACCCTATTAACCCAATACCCTGGTTGTGCTGTAGTCCAATGAAAGCTAGGAACAACCCTATTCCGACTGATGATGAGACTTGGACCGATTTAGGTACTAGTTTCGCCAGTTTGGCTCGAACACCGATCGTGGAAATGATCAAAAAGATAAAACCTTCGATAAAAACAGCAGCCAAGGCAGTTTGGTAGGATAAGCTTCCGGATCCATGAAACCCTACCACCGTGTAAGTGAAGTAAGCGTTAGTCCCCATTCCAGGAGCGAGTGCGAAGGGAAGGTTAGCAAATAATCCCATTGACAAACACGCGATGAGGGAGGCGGCAGTGGTGGCGACGATGAGATCTTTTCGGGTTCTCAAGAGGCAGTCGGTGTAACCAGGGTCCACTGGAGGCAACTTGCAAGAATCCGGAGGGAGCATGAGGGTGCAATTGGGTGGGTCTAAGCAGATGGGGATGGCGGAGGTGCAGTTCTTTACGCTACATGTGCCACCAGAATCGGTGATGATGCTGGCGTTTACCACAAGGATGTAGGCCATGGTGAGGAAGGTGGCGGTTCCAGCTCGGAGCTCTGTGGTGAAGGTGGTGTTGCGTTCCGTGAGTTTGAACCTTTTCCCGATTCTGGTGGTGGCCATGTAGGAATTGAGGCGGGATGTGAGTTTGGTATGTGAGGGGCGGAGCGGCCAGAGTTGTGGTCGCGGAGTTGTTGCCGGTGGTGGGGTCTCCATGTTCATGGCTTCAGAAAACTATTTTCGGATTTCGTATAAATGCTACGGAGTTAAAGAGAATGTTAATCGACGGAATGAAATGATATTTGTGGCACGATATGTGACCGTTTGGGTTATAAATCAGTATTATATGCCAAATTTCGTAAAGACGTAAACCTTCATATAATCAATAGTAAGCCTAACAAATTATACTCCGATATATATATTGTACATGCGTATTTATAAGGCTGTTTGGTTTGGTTTGTTTATTGGCTAAAAACAAACTAATAAGTCTCTTAATCTATTTGAGTAGTTATTAGTTATCGGTTTCAGTTAATGATTTTTGTTAATGATATAAAATAACATAAAAATACAAAGTACATTGCAATTAAAAATGGGGGTTATTACTGAATTTGAGAGCATCCACATACAATACATTAAACTTTATAGAGTTCAATAGATTGATACATAATCATTTTATGTATCATACCACTCTATCGATTTTTTTTCCTAAAATGCGTTGAACTCTAGAAAATTCAATGAAATATATTTGAACATTTATTTTGGAATTAAAAAAAAATATATTTTTCTTATTGAAGAGTTCAATATCATCATTGAACTCTAAATCTATTAAATGCTAAGAGCATTTCAAATGCGAAATCTAAATCCAGCCGACGAGATATGTCTGGTGTGTCGCAAGACATGTTTGGACTCTTTTGGACAGCATGCAGTTCATTGCAAAGAACTTCCAGGGTTCAAATACAGGCACAATATGGTTATAGATGTTTTGGTCAACATATTAAAACGTGTCGAGGTTTCCGCCAAGAAAGAGGTTGCTGTGAATTTCTTGACTGATCCGATAGAAGGAATGTCAACCCTTAGACCGGCTGACGTTTTGATTTTTGGATGGGTTGGAGGGAAACACGTATGTGAGGACCTTACAGGGGTATCCCCTCTCGTAGGCTTGAGGGCTGAGGGTTTCACGGCGGGACAAACTGCATTAAAAGCTGCTACATGCAAGGTCACCAAACATGAGAAACCGTAATGAAAAATCAACACGTGTTCATACCATTTGCATTTGATACGTTTGGTTTTCTTGCACCGGATGCGGTGGAGCTTCTTAGTAGAGTACAACGGATCATGCATAACATTGTTATATCCACTAGATCTATGGATGTAGTTTTCAAAAGAATTGACTTTACCATACAAAAAGGCTTAGCGGCACAACTTGTCGCCCGTTTGCCTTCTCATTCGTTGTACGATGATAACTAAGATGTATTGACTTGTTATATTGCTCGATAAAAACTATAATATAATATAAGAATGTGAACTTATTTATAGTTTTTTACTATTTAATTGGTTACTTATTTTCATTTAATATCACTGAAGTGTCTGGTTTTTATATTGAACTTATTTTTATTTTTATGTATTTTTATTAATCATTTAATATATATTAAATGATCAATATATTATAAAGCTTTGAACAACTAGCCTTTTTCTTTTGCATTATATTTTATTTTTACCCCCTTCATTATATTATAGTTTTAAATATTTTCCATTCATTTAACTACATTATTCCAATCATAGTTTTTTCATTTATGAAATATTTGTATACTAATTTTAATTTCTAATGATAATTTTAAGTTAAAATATTTCATATCAAAGTATAATATGTTTAAAAAACAACTAACTAAATGATGACATTTATGAAACATTTTAGATAGACAATAATGAAAAAGTTAAATTCATAAAAAAAAAACTATTGAAAAGCTTAATCATTGGAGAAATTATTTATTTAGAGGTCAAAATTATTAGACTAAAAAGGTGACAAAAATATTAAATAATAATATAGGTTTACTGTAACACCCCTCGCACGGACCTATTTGAATTGGCCTTTAATAAAATCTTTCAATAGAATTCCATTGTTTTAGTTTGCGGAAAATCGATTTCCAAAGTGGAATTCAAATACTTTATAAAGTTCAAACGCGGATAACGGTCCCAATTAAAATTTTCCAAAAACATTAGGGGTTTTATATAACAAATTATTCGAGAGTGCTACAACAGATATCAAAACAAGGGTTTAAGAGAATATTACAACCCAAATGTCTTCTAAATATTCAAAGCTTATGAGTCTCCTAAGCTTATGACAATATCCACTAACCTACAACAATTTATCAACAAGTAGGTTAGGCTATGGGGAAACCTAGTGAGTACGATCCCAGGGTTAGACATTATTGACGGTGTATGAATGAACACGATGGTTCACACACAAATGTACAACCCGTACCTTCTTAAAACAACTAATAAACATCAAAGGTTAGCTTGGGGGTAAAAAGAGACATAAGACAAAGTGCATTGTCATTTGTGACAATTTGCAATAAACTTCACTGTTAAGTAAATAATACCAAGTGGGTGTGTAACATTCGGATTCTTGGAGGTATTATAATTTATTATACTTTTGAATTTTGGGCAGTGCCACGCCGTGGTGAAGGAATTCTGCGATGTGGCAATGGTCGTTGTATCACAAGTTTTAAATGGACGCCACGGTGTGTCAGCCTATGACCATGGCGTGACAGTTGTTTAATGAGAAACCCTAATTTCTGGGGTTTGCGCCGTATTTAAGGGAATGTAAGGGCTAGGGTTGCTCACCCTCAGCCTCCATCACACTCTCTCAGCCTCCAAGCAAACCCTAACCTCCATTTTTGCTCTCTAAGCCTTTTATGTTGATTTTTGGGGATTTAATAAGAAGGAGGTGACTTTTGGGCCTAGATTCAGCAAGCAACTCTTCTCACCATGTTCTTGTGCATCTTCTAGACTCTTGTAAGTCCCCAAGTTCCAAGTTTTTTTGTTTAAAGTGCATAGATCTAGGTTTCTATGCCTTAACCTTCATGTCCTTGATTATTGGATCATGAGATCTCATAAAGTTTGCAACATTATGAATCTCCAGGTTTTTTTGGACCTTAGACGCTTTAGATCTGGAATAGCATTGAGTTTTAGCATCATGCATGGAAGATTTGGCCAAAAACCCTCATTTTGACCTAATAGAGTCCAAGACATGAATTGGAAATGCATGTCTAGAAAGTAAGGATTTTTATGTTGTATTTTGATGCTAGAAATGTTCTGGAAAATAGGAATCTGGTTGTCTTCAAGAGAAAGTGATTAATAGGTTAAACCAAACTTTGTTCTTACCCTTTTAGGTCTAGGAATAGGGATCTCTATCCCTTAGAGAGTCTAAAGGGGTAAAGTTAGAAACTTTATCCACTTGGACCTTAGAATGGACCAGATCTGGGCTTTGGAGCACCTAAGATCAAGGAAATCAATTTAATCCATTAAGCTGTTTGTGAGCCCAATGCCCACAGCGTGGCCAAGGTCCCCAGGGCGTGGCGGATGGGCTAACTCTCGACTGTATTGTCATTTAGTAGCCATCGCGTGTCCAATGATGGTCACAGCGTGGAAACCTGCTGTAGTTGACTTTGACTTTGACTTTGACCGTTAACTTTGACCAAGTTTGACCTAAGGGTATTTTGGGTATTTTGAGTGGTATTTGAGAATAGTCACTATTTGATGAATAGGTTGTTGGATTAGGTGTCTAAACCCATAACTATAATTGGTATGTACTTGATTTGATTATGAGCATGGTCCTTTTGGTTGCCTTCACTCATGCAACTAGGATGACTAGTGGAGAGAAAAGAGTAGGATTTATTATATGCATAATAAATTGGTACTCAGGATGATTTTATTAATATATTATAAGATTAATATATTATTTGGAAATCATATTATTATTGGTGATTAATCAAAAATTAATTTGATATTAATTTTGGGATTAAAGGAACTGATTAATAATGGAGGGACTGTTTTGCAAATCATTGATAGTTGCAAAACTGGGCTGATTGACTCCTTAATTAGGAGTGGACGAAATCCTATAGGGAGGCCCTATAGATTTCGTCTAAGGCCTCTTATGGAGGAGTCCATGGGTTGCTTAAGCCTTAAGCAGGAATTAGGGTTTCCTCCAGAAACCCTAGCAGCCCACACAGCTATATAAAGACCTCCATACACTTGGAATTTCGGCCTATGCATTCCAGATAGAAACCCTGGCCGAAAATCCTTGTCTCTCCAACTCATTCTTTGCATTGTGTGTTTGTGACTCCATTCGAGGTGCAACACTTGGGGCACTAAGCTTTCAAGAGTCAAGGACTTCAAGGATTGTTCTTGTTATTACAATATAACAAGTGAGGTAATCATCTAACCCTAGTTTATATATATGAATTTCGAATTGTATATGCTAGTCTATAGGGTTATTGCTTTGGTGTTCATATTTGTATGTTCAATAGAGAAAAACTTAGATCCAAAGCAATTAGGGTTGCATGATCACATAGGATTGTAGTTATGCTCAAAACTCATCAGTGGTATCAGAGACTAGGATGCTTTTCTATTGAATTGGTGCAAGAGTAAATCGTCCAAAGAACAAGAAAGTCGAAATCTGCAGTTCTGGAGCATGAACTCGACGAGTTCCATAGAGGACTCGACGAGTTGCTTGGACTTCGACGAGTTGACTCGTCAGTTTCCGTATTTTTCGATTTTTTGGCAAGAATTTGAATATGATAATTACCATAACTCATTTTTATTGCCTAAAATCGATTTTTCTGTTTGGTAACATGATATCCTTATCAAATTTGAAGATTTGGTTAAATATGGATAATATAAGATTATTTTGATTCAAATATTTAACCTAGAATTTTGAATAGTTTCAAATTGGACCCTCTAAGTTTTGGAATTTGAAATTTAATTAAAAGTTTAATTTTGAAATACGAAATTCTAAAACCCTAGTATTTTGAAAAGTTTTAATATACACCCTTTTGGTTTTGTGATTTAAATTTAAAATTACAAGTTTTAATTTTGGAAATTTAAATGGAAACACCTAGAAAGCATGATTATGGTTTTTATTAATAATTTAATTAAAAGATTAATTAAAAGAGACAATTAATAATTCCATAATATGATTTAAAGTTAATTAAATTACAAGTCTAATTTATTTAAAAGATTAAACCACTTAGAATTTTAAAAGTTTAAAATACACCCTTATACTATTATAACATTAAAAGTTTATATATATATATATATATATATATATATATATATATATATATATATATATATATATATATATAGTAGGCCTCATTCATGAAGCTGGTCTATAAGGGGTGTTTAAGGAAGCGGCCTGTAAAATGACAGCCATTGGGTATCCACTCTTACCCACCGCACCCTTGACTAGTGGAGGGTTGTTAGCCGAACGGGTAGGATAGGACACAAACTCTCACTAAAAGTATAATGAAGATACAAAGTAACTAAGTGCTTTTATAAATTCCCAAATCTTAGTTACTTTAGGAAAATGTGAATTTGATGCTAACCCATGAAATTGCACATTGCACCTTATTGGTCAGTTAGTGGAGCGTGTGTGGTTAACCGACACACTAATGTGGGCTAATGAAGGATGGCAATGGGTTTCTCGTAAATTATCGTTGATCAATGGAGCGTGTGTGGTTAACCGGCATATTGATTAGATGATTAATGACATCGAGAGTACCAAGCTAATTTGCATGGTTATTCACACCTTGTTTGTGATCCTCGGTATCCTAGTCACAAACTTGAAGGGCATAATCGAGATTAAACATGACATTGAAAAGTTCAATGAATCTCAAAAGATCTAAGAATTTCATTTAAAACTTAATTCGTTTAAAATTTCGTTTTCATGGTGGAATTGGTAAATCATCATTTACCTACCTTCAAATAATTTGCAATTGGATTACGACATCCCTCTTCCGAATTGTGAATTATTGTGTTGGGTCCTAGCCTTAATATTTCATTTTGGTGTTATATTAAGGATTATATCAACTAACTTGAATTTCTCCCTTTGTAGATGTCTGGTTCTGACAACTATGATCTTCCTCAATCTTTTGGAAAAAGATTTCCATTCGAAGATGATATTCCACATGTCGATCAAGGTGAAAGATCATTCCCTTGTTCGTGCAAAGGTGGAACTGGAAATCATACTTCTCTTCCTCCACCTCCTCCAGTAATTCTGCCTGACCCACATTTTCGTCGACTTGAAAAGTTCAAGGTCACTCAAGCCCTATTGGCAAGCAAAAACTAAGATGGAAGGTCTGTGTGTGCACACGTGTTAAAGATGAAGTCACAAATTGATAGACTAGGAATGTTGGGTGTCGTTTTCCCAAGGAAGCTAGCTGTTGACTTGGTTCTTCAGTCACTTCCCGAGTCATATAGTCAGTTTGTTAAAGACTACTATGTGACCGACAACGACGTGACCCTTATCGATCTTACATATTTGCTGATTGCTGCTGAAGTAGCAATGCTTTGGCGCACTGGTCAAGCAAATGTGATCGGAAGATCTACATCCCAAAATTCCATGGACATAGGAAATGACAAAGGTGATAGTCCAGAAATGGTTCCTTCTCCTAAGGGAGAGAAATCGGCCATGGTCGAAAAGTTTGATCATAAGAGAAAGGCCAAGTTTGAGATTGTTCCATGTGTCATTCCCAAAGAGTCCATATGTTTCTATTGCCAAGAGAAGGGGCATTGGATGCGAAGCTGCCGTATCTACCTGAAAGATCGCAAGGATAGTAAAGTCGAACTGTATGACTCTACATCAGGTATATCCACTATCTAACTCTATTAAGTTCCTATTTATAGATTCTTAATACATGATGTGATAATATTGAATTTTGATGTATTGTAAGATCGAAGAAAAAGGAAGGAAGCTTAAAGAAGAAGCAAGGTAAATTTGATCGTGAGAGATGGATTTCAATCATGTGTTTTGATGATCGGATTTTTGAGCTGCTACTTAGGAGTTATGATAGATTGCATAGGAATATTTAGTAACATAGTTTTCATTTGTACTTGCATTGTAAGGACAAGTTTTCCGTAATTTTTAAATAAAATAAATTTTGATTTTATCTTATTTTACGTTTCCTTGCAATGACATTTGTGAAAATTGGTGTTTATATTTCTATTGTTAGCAATGTTGAAAATGGATTTGATTCTTGATTATATCGTTTGTGGTAGTGTCTTAATTTACCAAATGAGGAAGGATTCTCATCACACAAGTTTCAGTTGGACAGAAACTTGGAATCATGCAATATTGAATTATGTGATGTATGAGAATCTTGATCTTTGGGAAATTGGGACTAATTCCTTGTTCACATGTATGCGTGAGTCAAGTGAAAGACTAAAGGATCTAGTACACATTGATGTGGACTGGTCAGATCCACCACAAAGGATGATAAAGGCTATTCATCATAATTTACTGATGGTTCAGTAAATATGATTATACTTACAAAATTAAGTATAATTCTAATACCTTGAAAAGTTTCAAAGTATAGCAGAACGAATAAAAGGAATCAGTTAGGCAGAAAGATAAAAGTTTCTCCAATCTGAGAGGAAAGGAGAGTACTTTAGTATCATGTTTTATGATCATCCTAATGATTATGGAACCATGTCACAATTGATCCTCTAAGGACACCTTAGTGCATTTATACTTTGGAAGTAAGTAATGAGGTAAGACTGACATGAACCCGACTGTAGATTGTCTAAGTGCTTAGACATGGAAAATTTTTGCTGCAGTGTTCATGAGTACTCCTGAAATAAGATCTGAGTATTGGATTAAACCCACACTCATATGAATCACTTCATGAATTTTATCACGAGTGATTGTGAGATGATAATATCTTATATTCTTGAAACGGAGACATATAGTTGTTGTTTACAAGTCGGTTGCGCATTGATAATACGTAAACGCATCAGTAACTTGATGTTATAAAACGTATTGTTGTGTGTGATTTAATGAGTAAATAGACAAGAATATGAGTCGAAGTTTATCCGTTCCTTTTAACCTAAATGGGATAAAAGCGATATCTGTGGGCCCCTCGATGATTTAGTGATGACACCCTAAGCGCTTGGCCAAGCCTGGACTAAGTTGATGTGTTCAATTGTAGTCTGAGTCTGTTGTCGTCGTAAATCGGAAGTCGAGAAACAAACCTTAGATAGAGAGAATGATTATAATCCATGTTTCATGTCCATACGATATCTTATAGAACGGAGGAATATTTGATCCTTATCTAAAGGACGTGTTACTGATAAGATCAAAGTTCGACAGCGACTTTTGAAAGCTACGATTGCTGATCAGATTCTGAAGTCGTACTTGCAATTATAGTTATTAGACTTATCCAAGTGGGAGACTGTTGGATTAGGTGTCTAAGCCCATAACTATAATTGGTATGTACTTTATTTGATTATGAGCATGGTCCTTTTGGGTTGCCTTCACTCATGCAACTTGATAGGATGACTAGTGGAGAGAGAAGAGTAGGATTTATTATATGAATAATAAATTGGTACTCATGATGATTTTATTAATATATTATAAGATTAATATATTATTTGGAAATCATATTATTAATTGGTGATTGATCAGAAATTAATTTGATATTAATTTTGGGATTAAAGGAACTGATTAATAATGGAGGGACTGTTTTGCAAATCATTGATAGTTACAAAACTGGGCTGATTGACTCCTTAATTAGGAGTGGACGAAATCCTATAGGGAGGCCCTATAGATTTCGTCCAAGGCCTCTTATGGAGGAGTCCGTGGGTTCCTTAAGCCTTAAGCAGGAATTAGGGTTTCCTCCAGAATCCCTAGCAGCCCACACAGCTATATAAAGACCTCCATACACTTGGAATTTTGGCCTATGCATTCCAGATAGAAAACCTGGCCGAAAATCCTTGTCTCTCCAACTCATTCTTTGCATTGGTTGTTTGTGACTCCATTAGAGGTGCAACACTTGGGGCACTAAGCTTTCAAGAGTCAAGGACTTCAAGGATTGTTCTTGTTATTACAATATAACAAGTGAGGTAATCATCTAACCCTAGTTTATATATGAATTTCGAATTGTATATGCTAGTCTATAGGGTTATTGCTTTGGTGTTCATATTTGTATGTTCAATAGATAAAAACTTAGATCCAAAGCAATTCGGGTTGCATGATCACATATGATTGTATTTATTCTCAAAACCCATCGTAGGTGATAGGTAGAGATGAGATTCTGAGCAAAGACCTATTCAACTATTTGTTCAGACTGATAGGTGAGTTTTCCTTACTGTACTTGTGGGTCGAAGGCACCAATATCAGCCAATGGATTATGTATCCTGGTTAGGATGTTGTTATGCTGTAGTGATCTGTTAAGATCCGCATGATTATCTGTTTGTTGTTATATGTTTATCTGTTATGTACATGTCGACATTGTATGGTTGGGTTGAGGTAGTACTGCTTCGGTAGCCAACAAACTCGGGAGCAAGCCACAAATAAGTTGTGGGCCTGAAGGGTAAGCCAGACTTATGTTGTGGGTCCGAGAGCAAGCCAGATATGAGCTGTGGGCCTGAAAGGCAAGCCAGACTCATACTGTGGGCTCAGGGTAATATAGTTTGTTAGCTCCGAACCCAATATATTTTGTAATATGTTGTGTTTGTTGATACTTTGTGGGAACTCGGGAACTCACTAAGCTTTGGCTTACAATTTTGGGTACTTCAGATGACCACAACAATGCGAAGGTGTGATAGTGCACATCCTTCGGTTTTATGTTATTTGGATTTTGAGACACTCTGAATACGGAAATACACTTTTGAAATAATGATTTGTAAACATTAATGGTTTTGGGATATTTTTGAAAAGTTAAAATTTGTTGTGATTTTTGAGATGTTACAAGTTGGTATAAGAGCCTTGGTTTGAGAGAATTGGAGGAGCATTCGTGTGAATCTAGAATCAAACTAAGGAACTGCAAAAGTTTTAAAACGGTTTTCAAAAATGTTTTTAAAAGTGACCAAGGAAGGATGCAATGTGTACAGTCAGACGAAGCCAGAAAGTATACCCCAAGTTACAATATTGTTATTTTATATGTTGTTTATGATAAAACATCATGCTAGTGATAGGCTAGGGATCTTCAGGAATTGCATGATAAAATTGCCAGATATATGATGTCTGATTGCCCAGGGTTACATCTTGTATGAAATTGACATCATTACTGTAGTTTCTTAGTGTATGCATCGCAATTATACATAACTAAGATTTTATAGCTTGAGAATGTTTGGTTTAGCCTTATTTCATGTTCCTTGTTTGGTTGTGGGCGTAGTGTAGAATCAAGTATTCGACTATCAGTTGATTCAATGTTATGTATGATTAACATACGCGAGTGCTATAGGGTTAGTGGAAGTTTCATGGATGAGTATATGTGTGAGCAGCCGGTCAGATGAGAAATGTCTAGCCACCATCGTGAGAATGAGGATAGGATGTATGCATATCCTAGTAGTTATATTTGTATTGGGCGGTTGCGATGATCCTTTAGGACAAATACAGGTAGGTGTGGAGGGTACTATGAGCTCGTACGACTGAAAGCACAGGACCCGTACACGTTGCGAGGAAGTCACAAACCCCGAGGGTTGGTCTGTCTGAGATAGTTGTGATGTTATGAATTGTGAAATTTCTAATATATTTTGGTTTATTTTCAGTATGGTGTTCATGAGGGGATCAGGTTCTGGATTGGGAGCGAGCGGCCATGGTAGGCCAGGGATGACTGATTGCCAGATTCGGGAGTTCATCGCCAGTAAGGTGTAACATTCCTTTTAAAATAAATAAAATAAAATAAATAAAATAAAATAAGTAAATAAAATAAATAAATAAATAATAATCCCTAAAAACCCCGAGATGTATTTTATATTTTATTTTTTGTAGCCCTAAATCCGTAATAATCTATCAGTGTTAGTGATAAGGAGTTAAATGATATAAATTCTAGAATTTGGGGTCTGTATTGTAACATTAGGACTTGAAATGTAAAGGATTTTGTGAAGCAGGGGCTGTTTGGGTAATTAGTGGACTTAATTTGAAAAAAAGGGGGATGGAGGGACTGAAAGTGTTAAAATCACATTAAGTTTGATAATTGGAGATAGGTTAAAACCCATCACCCTCCTTTTGGCCTCATGTTAACACCTTCTCAAAACGCTAACCCTAACATCACCAGCCGCCACCTTATCACCCTTCCAACTTCCAGCCGCCGCCACCTCCTTATCGTCGTTATGATCCACCAACCGAGCCGACCACTGATGTTGCAACTGCCGACAACGATGAAGATCAACGCGTGGACACTGAATCAGTGGGCCATCCGAACATCGTGACCTTGGCCTCTGTTGCCTCTCCCCGGTAATGGTGCAACCCCTTCGCTGCTCCTATCGTGTCTTCGCGTCCTGTCGTCGCCGCCAATCAGCGGCTGTCCCATTGTCTTCATCCTTGTCCAACTGTTACATGCCACCGTGAGTGGTTGGCTGTGTGGTGTTCATGTTTCATGTGAGCATGTGTGTTGCTGTTGTAACCTCTCTCTCTTCTCCATCCTTTCTGAAACATCGTAGTCGTTCGACTCATACCGTCGCCGCCACACGACTGTCACCATATCGATCTCCTACCACCGCCTGCCGCCGCATGGATGGTCGTGTTGTGTCAATTTTCTATGTGTGTGTGCGTGTTTCAGTCGATGTCAGTGTGTGTGTGTGTGTGTTTGTTGGTCAGAAATCGCACATGCACCCACCATGGCAGCCGACCATGGTTGTTGTCTCCATTCTACCACCGTCAGCCGCCACCTCGGGTGGTTTTGTGCATGTGTGGGTGTGGGGTTAACTTTCCTTGTAAACCGAGAGGCTTTGGAAGGTGTTTGGACCTAAAAATTTATAACTCCCGCCATTACAATGGTGGTTGCCACCTCCAGCCGCCATGGACCGCCACCGACCACCACTGCCCGAGGTGGTAGTGGGTGGTGCCCGATTTATTAAATATATAATTATATAAGTAACTAATCATCTAACTTTAGCAGTGAGAAACCCTAATATGGGTTTAGAAAACCCTAATGTCCAGAAATCCTAGTTTTGGAGTTGGTCGGGACCCGCGTTAAAACTATTTATTAAACTTTAAATAATACTTAATAATGCCCCTACAATTAACTTAATGCAATATTGGACTTAATGGATTAAGTCCTTAAAGGGTTAAGTGTGGAACACTAACCCTTGTTATCATTTTATGTGAAAAACCCTAGAAACTGGGAGCTTTATTTTGGATAATGATCGGGCGTGTATTGGGTTATTGATTGGATTATTACTACACCTGAGAATGGCTAAGTCAATCTTAATCAGTCCTACCCTTAGGTGATTAAGTCCTTAATGGGTTAAGAATTCTTACTTAACCCTAATCGTCATTTTAAGTGAAACCCTAATCGTCATTTCATGTGAGGTGGTCACTGTTGCAAGTGACTATGGCCTGTGATCGGGTATTGACTTAAGTATCTTCCTGTAGGTGATTGGAAGTGAGTGCAAGCTGGTAGAGCCCTTCATTGCTACAGTGGTTATCTATGCACATATGTAGGTGAGTTTCGCCTCACTGTACCCGTGGTACGAAGGCACCAATGTCGGCCTAGTAGTTTTGGTTATCTGCTAGTAGAGGGATGCCCTAGGAACTGTATATAGTCATGTAGGGTAGACTGAGGACTCTTGATCTAAGATCTCTTACCTGTTCCTTTTCTGGTTGTGGTTCTAGAGTAGGATCACCTATTCAGGTGACTATCTCACCTCTAGGTATATACGACCATGCATTCCTTAGATTGTTGATATTTAGCATGTTGTTATGCCGTAGTGATCTATTAGATCTGGGTATAGGTATTGAGTATGCTGCAATACTGTAGTAATATGTTAGATCTATGTTCTGGTATCAAGTATGCTGTTATGCTATAGTGATATGTTAGATCTGTCTCCTGGTATTGAGTATGTTGCTTTGTGGTGATAGCTTATAGAACTATATGTTATTTGTGCTTGTTGGTTATCATCTATGGAGTGCCCTTAGGGACTGTCTATGGTCATGTAGGATAGCCCGATAACACTTGGTCTATTCTCTCTTGCTTGTTCCTTGTTTGGTTGTGGCTTTAGAGTAGGATCTGTTCGGGTGGCTATCTCACCTCTAGTTACTTATGGTTATGCATTTTTTAGGGGTTAGCTGGTTGCAGGACTGTTTGATGTGAGAGGACTAGTAGGCGGTAGTGAGACGTATGATTGTTGTTTTCCTGTATTATGTGCCTACTTGATCCTGATTGTTTACATGTCGACATGTTGTGTTTGGTTTGGGTTGAGGCGGTCCTACTTTATACGGTAGGCCAAGATACCCATTGTGGGCCGGCAGTAAGCTGTAGGCACGGAGGATCGGGAAGAGTGGTAGGGTTGAGGAGGCAGGCCAACAAACCCTGGGTATCCCAGCCTGATGGCTAATTAGACCTGTTGTATATTGGCATTCCAACCTGGGGTATTCCATCCCGAGGATGACTATACCCGGAGGTTGACTGGGCCTGGGGTCTTCCAACCCGATGGTTGACTGGATCCGACATGTTTGATTGTATATGTGAACTGTTTATTGTTAGATTAGATGTCTAAGCCCAAACCTATTATTGGTATGTACTCGACCCGATAGTAGTATGGTCCATTTGGGTTGCATAACATAAGGACAATTTGTTAGGATGGACTTTTGAGAAGAGGTTATATATGATTTATTAATATATTATAAGTTCTAATATATTAATATGAAATCATATAATTTAATTAGTATTGATCAAGAATTAGTTTGGAATTAATTTAGTGATCAAAAGAGACTAATTAAATCTATGGGGACTAATTATGGTAAGTGTTTATATTTATATGTGTTGGGCTTATGATCCATATTGGACTAAGTTTATGTATGGATACATAAAGAGTTGGGCCACATGAACCATGGATCATAAAACCCATGGGTATGGATTTGGGTTATACCCATGACTCTTGGAATGCTACATATAAATATAAGCTCCATAACCTAAAAATGCCACTTGTAGTTATTGGAGTTCTTGGAGGTGTTTTTGGTGCATGTAGATTCTATCTCAAGAGCCACCCTTGTCCTAGGTGAGTTGTGATCCATTTGAGGCATTCATACTTTTGGTGCTAAGCTCTTAAGGCTAAATACAACAAGGCTTCAAGCTACAAAAGAGGTATGTCATCCTAACTAGTATTTCATATTATTTATGTCAATTGCATGCTAGTTATAGGCTTAAAGCTTTGGAAACCATATGCATGTATAATTAGAGAAAACATAGATCCAAAGCTTTTAGGTTTGTATGTGCACCATAGGATGTTGTAGTATACTAAAACCCAACAGTAGTATCAGAGCCATGGGTTGTTTTCTATTATATTTGATGTTATTATTGGTTTTCGAAGCAAAAAAAAATCGAATTTTCTACATTTTGTCAGCAAGACTTGCCAAGTCCACTGGGTGACTCGACGAGTTACTTGAAGATACTCTTGGACTCGTCGAGTGCATCAAGGGACTCGACAAGTTGGCTGTCCTGAGGGCAGATTTTTGAGATTTTTTGACCTGTTTTGGATTAGGATCATTACCACAAAATGTTTTTGTTCATAAAATTTGATTTTGATGCTATGGTAATGATTATCCTCATCCAAATAAAGGATAATTGTCAAAGTTTCAAGATTGGTATTAGTTTATGTGATTAGTTAATTTCTTGAAAATTGTTGATGTGAATTATCTTTACTTATGAGTTTGATCTAGATCATAGAAAAATTATTTGATTATTGTGTTAATTGGAATAATTGATATTAATGGTTTTTATGAACTCCATAACTTGTCCTCAAGTTATGGAAAATGAAGAGTTTTTCCTTTTAAAAGATTCATTAAAGTTCATAGGTTATGAAAAATGAAAGGTCTTGTTTTTAAATGTCATCATAAAATAGTTTTTATGTCTTCCATAACTTGTCCTCAAGTTATGGAACTTGAAAAGTCTTCCATAAAAACCATATTAAACTAGTTATGGAAAACAAAAGTTTTTGAATTGTTCAAAACTTGCCCTCAAGTTTTGGAATTTGTAAAGTTACCCCCATGTATACTTTAATTCCAACCCTTAGAATTTTAAAAGTTTAAAATTCAATCCTTATACTATTATAATATTATAGGTTTAATATTTATATATATGTATAAGAGTAAGCCAGTCTTACCGTTAGTAGGCCTCATTCACGATGCCGGACTATAAGGGGGGTATAAGGTTACTGCCTATAAAATGGCAGTTTAATGGGTGTCCATTCTCACCCACTGCTTCCTTGACTGGTGGAGGGTCGTTAGCCGAACGGATAGGACAGGACATTAATTATCCCGTCATTAAAAGTATAATGATAAATATAAAGTAACTAAACTTTATTAAATTCCCAATCTTAGTTACTTTATGAAAATGTGAATTTGGTGCTAACCTATAAAATTGCACTTTGCACCTTGTTAAGTCGTTAGTGGAGCGTGTGTGGTTAACCGACACACTAATCTGGGACTGACAATGTGTGGCAAAGGGTAGCTTGATGTTAATCATAGATCAATGGAGCGTGTGTGGTTAACCGACACATTGATTATGTGGTTGTAATATTAAGTGTACCAAGTTAATTTGCATGGTTATTCACTCCTTGTTTGTGATCCTCGGCATCCCAGTCACAAACTTGAAGGGCACAATCGAGATTTAAACATGCCATTGAATAGTTCAATGAATCTCAAAAGATCTAGGAGTTTCAATTCATTTAAAACCTAATGTTAAATTTCGTTTTTCATGGTGGAAATTGGTAAATCGTCATTTACCTACCTTCAAATATTTTGTAGCTTGGATTACGGGATCCCTCTTCCAAGTTATAAAATATTGTGTTGGGCCCTAGCCTTAATATTTCATATTGGGTGTTATATTAAGGGCTTAAATCAACTAAACTTGAATTTCTCCCTCATAGATGTCTAGTTATGACAACTATGGTCTTCCTTATCATGTTGGCTAAAGCTATCCTAATGAAGATGATATCCCAAATTGCGATCAAGGTGAAAGATTAATCCCTTTGTTGTGCATTAATGGGACTGGAAATCATACTTCACTTCCTCCACCTCCTCCAATTGTTCTCCTAACCCACAAGTTCTTGAAAAGTTCAAGGTCACTCAATCCCTATTGGCAAGCAGTGTCTACATGTACTCTCATCTTGGAGATGAAGTCTCATATTGACAAGCTGGGAGAGGTGGGTGTCGAAGTCTCAAGGAAGTTGACTGTTGACTAGGTTCTTCAATCACTTTCCGAGTCATATAGTGAGTTCATTAAGGACTACTATGTGACAGACCACGACATGACCCTTAATGATCTTACCTATTTTCTTGTTGCTGCTGAATCAGCAATGATTTGGAGCACTGGTAAAGAAAATTTGATTGGAAGATCTACTTCCCAAACTTCCATGGACACTTACAATGGTAACATTAGAAATCCAGAAAAGCTTTATCTTCCTAATGGAAAGGGATCGGCCATGGTCAAGTCGTCTGACCCAATGGTAATGAGAAAGGCTAAGTTTGAGATAGTCTCGTGTACCATTCCTAAAGAGTCCATATGTTTCTATTGCCAAAAGAAGGGGCATTGGTTGCGAAGCTGCCCTATTTACTTGAAAGTTCACTAGGATGGTAAAAGTAAAAAATTTGACTATGCTTCAAGTAAAGTCCACTATCTAACCCTATTAAGTTAATATTTGGAGATTCTTATTACATGATGTGACTAGGTCGCATCTTGATGTTTTGTAGAATCGGAAAAAGAGAGGAAGCTTAGAAGAAGAGTATGCTGAATCTGATCGCGAAAATGGATTTCGATCGCATGATTCAAAGATCAGAATTTTGAAGCTGCTGCTAAGAGTCATGATAGATTGCTTAGGAATGGATAACAACATAGTTTTCATATGTATTTGCATTGTAAGGATAAGTTTTTCCGCAATTTTAAAATAAAAATAAAAATTTGATTTTATTTATTTTAAGTATCCTTACAATGGCATTTGTGAAAAAAATTGTTGTTTATATGATTCCATTGATAGCAATATTGGAAAATGGATTTAATTCTTTCGTTTGTGGTAGTGTCATAATTTACCAAATAAGGAAGGATTTTCATCACCCAAGTTTCAGTTGGATAGAAACTTGGAATCATGCAACCTGTATTGTATGATGAATGAGAATTTTCGTCTTTGGAAAATTAAGACCAATTCCTTGTTCACATGTATATGTGAGTCAAGTGAAGGAATAGGAGAACGGGTACACTTGGTTGTGTACTGATCAGGTCCACCACAAAGAACGATAAGACTATTCGTCATGATTTACTAAAGTTTAGTAAATATGGTTGCGCTTACAAGTTTAAGTATAATTCTGAAACATTGGAAAAAGGTTCAATGTATGACAGGACGAATGAGAAGAATCAAATTAGGCAGAAAGATAAAAGTTTCTCCAATCTGAAAAGATGGGAGAGTACTTCAGTATCATGTTTTATGATCATCTTAATGATTATGAAAAACCATATCACAATTGATCCTCTAAGGACATCTTAGTGCATTTGTTTGACTAAGAAGAGGAATCGTGAATTGTTGAAATGGTTAAATCAAAAGATGAATCATACTTCGTTTCAAAATTGAGTCTTAGAGTAACACTCCAAGATCGAGCCTTGAGTGACATAATGTTAAGAAGGTTTAAAACACTTATCAAATGTAGAGTAAAATGTTTTCTACTCTTGTACATTTGAAATTGGTGAGTTGTGATGTTTTGGATAAAACAAAGACCAACTAAGACCAATAGTATGAAGTGTTTTTCTTGATAAGAATTCGCACTAACTCTTGAATATTTGCTTTGTCAAGGAATGGTTCTTGACAAGAGAATCTTATATGTCAAGAGGTCAGTGGGAGTCTTAAAGATCTTGAAAAGTTTCAAGAACTAATCAAGGGTATTCTTGTTTCTGTGCCCATTCCAGTTAAAATTTGACTATACATGTGAGTTCTATGAGTTCTCAATTGTTTACATGACAACTTGGAAGTCATGGTAGGCCCTTGTGCTACCAGGTGGCAAGAAGTTAAGATTGAACAAGTTCAGTCCATATGAGTTTGGATTTGTCACTAACCTCCTCTTGTGGTTATGTTTTCGACAAATTCACATGGATAGGAACACATACGCCATAAAATCTAAGTTTCATACGGTTTCTCTTCGATTCATGAAAATGATGGTGAGGAAACGCTTTCACTAAGTAGATTTTAAGAAGATAGAAATTGTGATATTTGCATTTTCAAATTCAAGTATGATTACGGCATCCCTCTTCATAATTCGAGTTGTGAGAAGGGGCAAAAGGTCTAAACATTATGATTACGACATCCCTCTTCATAATTGTTTAGACACACATGTTAGCTATCCAGGGCCGGCCCAAGGGCTGGGCTAGCTGGGCCACAACTCAGGGCATCAACAACTTAGGGGCATCAATTTTGATTCATGGATTATGGCGTCTTATATTTATTTCTGGCCCAAATGTAATCCATCCAAATCCAAGTGAGCCCAGCTTAGACCACGAGGCATCAAATCATCGACTTGAAGCGCGGCAAACGAAAATGTATACATCACTAATTTCGGAAGACCGATGAGTTTGCGCCATTTTGGAAATCAAGGAGACGGGACACTTCAGCCTTCAGGTAATCAGCCTCTATCTGTCGTTTGAAATTTGAACCTTGAAGCCATGAAATACCAAACACATTGCAGTTGCAGTAGGCATCATCGGTAAACACAAATGTAGTGCGTGATTTCTGTTTCTAATTCGGACTAGTGATTAGTTTCCTGAAATTCTCAAGATTTTATCTTTCGCTTCTTGTTTTCTTTTCACAAATTTTGGAAGCGTTTTTTTCGTTCTTTCTAATTTAAATTGAAAAGGCGAAGCGGTGAAGAATGAATGATGGAATTGGAAATTATTTACAATCATGGTTACAAACAGCAAGGTGAGATGGTAGCTGTTTGATATTTTAAATAATAAGAACGGATGATTATTTTCCCGTCAGGGTTGTGTGGATTGTTGTGAAGTGAGTTCTATTTTTGGTTACAATAAACATGGTCAAATTGGAAATTAGTTTTCCATAACACAACAGTAGTGTTCTTGGCTTCTTGCTGTTATGTATTTTAATGAGATTATTTTCTTATTGATCAAATATCTTAAATTATCTTAATATGGAGTATTTACGTATGCTTTTAAAAAAATTGTTAAGTGTTGTATTTTGTATTTTTATCATGGCTCTTATTCTTTGATAACATATTTCCAAGGGTCTTTGACTCTTTGGTTAAATTTAAGCCCTAGTAAGTAGTAATGTACATATATTGAACATTTTATAATAATTTGACTTTGATTTCTAAATGGAATCAGGGTATTATGAGATTACTTGATACCATTGCTGCTCGAGATAGTTTTCCTATTGATCTAATCGACTTATTTTTAATAGATTGTGCAAATCATGAAATAAAACCTTTGTATTTTATGCTCTTATATTTTTATATACAAAGTATTTTGAAGTATATATTTTATACAAATCTTCCTAATTTAATATGGTTTTTTATTCTACATGCTAAGAAAGATACACGATTGAGAAAATGCATGAAAACATCATTTTAGATGGTTTTTGATTATGTTAATATGAATTTTGTTAATTTATATGGTTTTTGTTTATGTTAATATGCATTTTGTTAGATTATAAAATCTATTGCAATTTTGTTTTATAAAATTTTTATATTTATGTTCAGTCTATCGTTAATTACAAACAAGGGGCATGATTTTATTATCTCGCCCTGGGCATTGAAAACTAATGGACCGGCCCTGAAGCTATCTAAGGAAAGGTGTATGATTTTGATAAAGTCTTATCAAAGAATCTCATATCAGAAATCTGAACTTTGGTAAGAAAGTCATCAAAGTGTTGATTTCTAGAAGTCTAGCTGATTTCTGAGTACATGTCAAAGCTAGTGGGAGCATAAGTGTTATGTTAATAAGGATGTAATTATTATGCTCATGGGAGCATAATCAATTATGGTGAATGTTGCAAGTTAGCAATGTTAATTATTAAGAAAACAAAGGTTTCAATTCGCAAAGTTGCAGGGTTTGAAAAGTTGTTTTGCTATAATTAAGGGAGAGGAATTCATACTTCATTCCAATTCTAAAAGCTTAGATTGAGATTTTAATCAAATTTAGTCAAGTATATATATAAATGTTATGTTGGAATGGCTCAACATAAGGAAATTCTGTATATGGAAATATTATTTGCGTTCTAAAATTCGATTATGATTACGACATCCTTTTTCATAATTCGAATCATGAGAACATGGCAAATAGAAATATTATAGCAAAAGACTCATCTAGTATCATGTCTTTATGTGAGACATCATGAATCGTGTCCCATATGCTTCAGATATAGGATCGATTATATGTGCTGTAATATTCATCCATTCTAATTTATCCAAATACCTAGGGCATTAAGAGGGAAAAAGGAATAGAACTGGATATGACTAAAATGATTAAGCAATTGTCGATGATAATCTAAGGTTTACCAAAGATTGGTTGCTCATGGACAGTTGGAAGTATGGTGTAAATTTTGGAAAGGACCATATTGACATATTCTAAAAAGAGGCAACTCTTGTTCAGAAGTGATAGTCAAAATGGGAATATGGAAATGTTTCCGAATGTGGAAGTTATTCATTAAATCTGTGTAAGATTAGAAAACTTAATGCAAGAAGGATGTTCAAAGGAATGTACTTTGAATGTGAGACTTCGTTTCCATGGAATTGCTCTCCATTGGAATACTTTGTAATGTCTGTTGCCAAGTCTTTGTGACTTTTGTGCATAGTCATTACAAGAGGATCATTGCATATAAGTTTAGAATCTAACAAGTTTCAGTAAATGGAAAAGAATCTTGTATTCTTACATTTATCATAAGGATTTGGAATTGTGAAATGAGTATCATTGAAATGTTTTCAAATGATCTATTCCACAAAGAAAGGACCATAAGTAAACATAGTGCGCATGCTTGTAGCATGAGACAACTATTGTTTTAGTTCAAGTATTAAGTTGATTATTTAAAACATTACACAATGAATAATGAGTAATCAATATGGCTCAAACGTTTTGGGGCCATATAGGATTAGTATTATTCTTGTGTTTCATTTTCATGTTTTGACTTCCCGAATAACTAGGTTATTCAAACCGTCCACAGACGATCATACTTTGGAAGTAGGTATTGAGGCAAGACTGTCATGAATGGGTCTGTAGTATGACATAGCTGCAGTATTCATGAGTGCTCCTAGAATAAGATTCGAGTATTAGATTAAACCCACGCTCATTTAAATCACTTCATGGATTGTATCACGAGTGATCATGAGACGATAATATCTTATATTCTTCAAACGGAGAGATATGAGTTGCAGTCTACAAGTCGGTTGCACATTGATAATGTGAAAACGCACCAGTAACTTGGTGTTATAAAATACATTGTTGTGTGTGATTTGATAAGTAAATAGATCAAGCATATGAGTCGATGTTTATCCATTCCTTTTACCCCATGTGGATAAAAGTGATATCTGTGGGCCCCTCGATGGTTTGGTGATGAAAACCCTAAGTGCTCGGCCGAGCCTGGACTGATTTGATTTGTTCAATTAGTCGGTCGTCATAAATCAAAAATCGAGAAACAACAGATGGACAAAGAGAATGATTATAATTCATGTCTCAGTCCATATGATATCTAGAATGGAGGAATATATGATCCCTTATCTAATGGACACGTCATTGACTAGGTCGGAGTTCGACATCGGCTTTTAAGAGCTACGGTTGCTAGTCGGGATTTTGGAGTCGTATTTGCAATAATAGTTTTAGACTTATCCAAGTGGGAGACTATTGGATTAGATGTCTAAACCCATAACTATTATTGGTATGTACTCGACCCGAGAGTAGTATGGTCCATTTGGGTTGCATAACATCAGGATAATTTGTTAGGATGGACTTTTGAGAAGAGGTTATATATGATTTATTAATATATTATAAGTTCTAATATATTAATATGAAATCATATAATTTAATTAGTATTGATCAAGAATTAGTTTGGAATTAATTTAGTGATCATAAGAGACTAATTAAATCTATGGGGACTAATTATGGTAATTGGTTATATTTATATGTGTTGGGCTTATGATCCATATTGGACTAAGTTTATGTATGGATACATAAAGAGTTGGGCCACATGAACCATGGATCATAAAACCCATGGGTATGGATTTGGGTTACACCCATGACTCTTGGAATCCTACATATAAATATAAGCTCCATAACCTAAAAACGCCACTTGTAGTTCTTGGAGTTCTTGTAGGGGTTTTTGGTGCATGAAGATTCTCTCTCAAGAGCCACCTTTGTCCTAGGTGAGCTGTGAGCCATTTGAGGCATTCATACTTTTAGTGCTAAGCTCTTAAGGCCAAATATAACAAGGTTTCAAGCTACAAAAGAGGTATGTCATCCTAACTAGTATTTCATATTATTTATGTCAATTGCATGCTAGTTGGAGGCTTAAACCTTTGGAAACCATATGCATGTATAATTAGAGAAAACATAGATTCAAAGCTTTTAGGGATGTATGTGCACCATAGGATGTTGTAGTATACAAAACCCAACATTTATATGGTGGTATTTTGGGGGAAACTCACTAAGCTTTATGCTTACACGTTTGTTTATGGTTTCAGGTATCATCGGTTATTACTAGAAGGCGAAGGCGGGATTATACACACTTATCAGTAACATTGAAGATTCCACATTTCTACAATACTATAATTTTTAATAAATGTAATTCGGAATAAATGGTTCTTAATTGTGACTCGAGCATTTAGAGCATTTGGATCATGTTCATGAAGCAGTTGGAGCACTTGGAACTTAATGGAGCACTTGGGGTTCATGGAGCATGTGTCAAAGGAATAGATATTCTGAGAGAGGAATGGATCATCAAACAAAGGAACTGATCAAGTGCCAAAGGAACGGATCGTGTACAAGGGGGTTTGGAGCACCTGGAAGGAGTTTGGAGCACTTGGAAGAGGTTTGGAGTACTTGAAAGGGATATGGAGCAAAAAGGGGTCCTTGTTGCGCCACATGATGAAGAGATGGGTCAAGAGAGATGCTCTTATGCCATCTTGTTCTCCTCTTGCGCCATTTTATTTTCTTATTGAGCCATGCATGGCCTTGTTGAGCCTTGCATGTGCTTGTTGCTCATGGTGATGTTGTTGCTCCAAGATTGATGTTGTGCGCCATACTTGATGCTCTTGCACCATTGAGATCCTTGTTGCGCCAACTAGGGTTGCTGTTGTGCCATGAAGAAGCTATTACGCCATCATGGACCATCTTGGTACATGATGCGCCATATTAATTCCTTTGCTGTGCCATGTTGATCCTAGTATGCCTAGAAGATGATAATGCTGAAGAATGTTCCAGAAGATGTTGCATGGCGGATTGTGATTGGTTGACACCCTTCATGGGCCTATGCGCCAATGGGCTTGGCCTATTAGGGTTTTAGGTCTGATCCGTCAATTATAAATAGGGATGCATGCTAGGTCATTTTGTATCTTAAATTCTAGAGTGATAGGAGAATCTCTGTGTAATTGTACTTGTAACCTCTGTGTTGAGAGCTCTGAAATAAAGAATACTTCGCTCCTGCCCGTGGACGTAGGTCTCCTTGACCGAACCACGTAAATACTGTGTCTTTTGTGCTTTTGGTTTTGCTTGTTATCCTCTTTACTTCCTAACAAGTGGTATCAGAGCTGTGGTTTGTATTCCTGTGATTGAAGATGTCTACTCACAAGTTTGATTTGGAGAAGTTCAATCGCTCAAATGACTTTAGTTTGTGGAAGGTGAAGATGAGGGCTCTTCTGGTTCAACAAGGATGTGCGGCGACACTAGAAGGAGAGGAAAAACTGCCAAATGACATGGCAGCTGATAAGAAGGTGGATATTCTGACAAAGGCACATATTGCCATTCTATTGAGCTTGATAGATGAAGTACTGAGGGAGGTTGTGGATCAAACAACTGCTTCTGGTCTCTGGGATAAACTTTGTGACAAGTACCAAAACAACTCACTGACGAATAGGTTGTATCAGAAGCAAAGGTTGTACACTCTCAGAATGTCTGAAAGTACCCAAGTGAAAGATCACATGGATAACTTCAATCGTATAATCTTGGATCTACAAGGTGTTGATGTGAAGATTGAAGATGAAGATCAGGCGCTCATTCTCTTATGTTGGCTTCCTAACTCATATGAGAATTTCATTGATACCACACTTTATGGTAGGACAATGATCACTATGAATGATGTGAAGGACTCTATGATGTCCAAGGAACTGAAAAGAATAGTTTCAGGTGGAGAGGAGGTGTCCATTTTTGGTTTGTTTGCATGGAAAGGGAGGACAGAAGAGAGGAAAGGGGGAAATAGAGGGAGATCACGTTCAAAATCGAAGTCTAAAGGTTCATCAAACATGAAATGTTATAACTGTAAGGAGAAGGGGCACTTCAAGTGAAATTGTCCACAACTGAGGAATGGGAAGTCCAAGAGTGAATCAAGTAGCAATAACACTGTTGCTGTGGTTCAGGAAAGTTCTGATGAAGGGGACGATGGTGATGTACTGACTGTGTGTACATCAAGTTCTGTTGATGCATGGGTCTTGGATTCTGGAGCATCCTATCACATGACGTATAATCATGACTGGTTCGACTCCTTCAAAGAGTGGGATGGCACAGTCAAGATGGGTGATGATTGGGTGAACAGTATCAAAGGTTGTGGCACGGTGCAGATCAAGATGCATGATGGCATGGTCAGGAAGTTAGATTGTTAGTACGTTCTAGAACTTCGGAAGAATCTAATTTCTCTTGGCACATTGGCTAAGAATGGGATGAGGTACGTTGGTGACGGTGACTGGGTCAAAGTGACCAAAGGCACTCTGGTTATAATGAAAGGGAAGATAAATCGTGGAGGGATCTATATCCTAGAAGGCAGTACGGTTATGGGAACGGTGGCTATCTCCCAATCCTTGAATGAAGGTGATTGCAAGACAGAGTTGTGGCATCATAGTTTGGGGCACATGAGTGAGAAGGGAATGTTAGTTCTAAGTAAACAAGGACTGCTTGGTGGAGAGGCTACTGGAAAGATAAATTTTTGTGAAGCTTGCGTCAAGGGAAAACATCGCAAAGTGAAGTTCGGTACCGGTCAATACACAAGCAAGGAAATCATGGAGTATGTTCACTCAGATTTGTGGGGTCCTGCACCAGTGAAGTCTCAAGGAGGATGCTCATACTTCGTGACGTTCATTGATGACTATTCTAGGAAGGTTTGGTTGTACTTTCTGAAGACAAAGGATGAGCTGTTTGGGAAGTTCAAGGAGTGGAAGACCATGGTTGAGAAAAGGACTGGAAAACAGGTCAAGGCTCTGAGGACTGACAATGGGTTGGAGTTCTGCAATGCTCCATTTGATAATTTCTGCAGGGCAGAAGGTATAGTGAGGCATGGAACTGTACGACATACACCACAACAAAATGGAGTGGCAGAACGTATGAACCAAACACTCATGCAGCGTGCAAGGTGCATGCGGATATTTGCTAACTTATCCAAGCAACTCTGGGCGGAAGCAGTTAACACTGCATGCTCTCTGGTGAATAGATCACCATCAACTGCAATAGACTTGAAGAATCCTTAAGAGGTATGGTTCGAGAAACCCTCTGACTATTCTGGTTTACGTATATATGGATTCCCTGCATATGCTCATGTGAATGATGGTAAACTTGAGCCAAGGGCAATGAAGTTCATATTTCTAGGATATGCGACAGGAGTAAAAGGTTATCGACTGTGGTGTATAGAAGAAGGAAGAACTCCTAAATTTATCATGAGCAGAGATGTGACCTTTGATGAATCTGTCATGGGTAACCAGGGAGGAGGTGAAACAAGTCAAGCAGGGAACAAAGACCAGGGTGCTAGCCAGAAGGTGGAGTTTGTATCTCAAACTCCAGATAAAGTTGTGATAAGTGACAAAGAGCAAGGCGGCAGTGAACAGCCTGGACAAGATGAAACACATGAGCAATACATGGGATCTTCGTCCAATGGTGCTGATGCCGGGAAAGATGATGGGTCTGAATCTATAACAAGGAGAATATCGAAGAGGGTTATTCGACAACCTGACAGATATGTGGGATGTGTGAATTCAGGTGAACTTGACTCTATTGCTTTTGCTTTAGCAACTGGAGAAGACATTGACACCGAGGAGCCTCAATCATATAAAGAGGTTGTGGCGAGTAAAGAAGCAAATGACTAGTTGATGGCCATGAATGAAGAAATGCAATCTTTAGAAAAGAATGAAACATGGGATCTTGTTCCATTACGAAAGGGAGCAAAGCCAGTGAGATGCAAGTGGATCTTTAAAAAGAAGGAAGGGATACCAGGAGTTGAACCTGATAGGTTCAAGGCAAGGTTGGTGGGAAAAGGGTTCTCTCGGAAAGAAGGAACTGATTATCACAAGGTGTTCTCATCAGTCGTGAAGCATAAGACAATTCGAGTTCTTTTGGCCATGGTGAGTGCATTTGATCTGGACCTTGAACAACTTGATGTGAAAACTACATTTCTTCATGGAAATTTAGAAGAGAAGATTTATATGTCCCATCCAGAAGGGTTCCTTGATGCTAAGAAAGACCATGTATGTTTTCTGAAGAAATCCCTGTATGGTTTGAAGCAGTCTCCACGACAGTGGTACAAGAGATTTGATTCATTCATGATCTCGAATGGCTACACTCGGAACCAGTTTGACAATTGTGTTTACTTAAAGGAATTGTCACCAGATTCCTACATATATCTGTTGCTATATGTTGATGATATGCTCATCGCAACCAAAGACATGGCTGGAATAAATGACTTGAAGGCAGCCCCTGAAGAATGAGTTTGAGATGAAGGATTTGGGAGCAGCAAAGAATATATTAGGGATGGAGATACAAAGGGATAGAAAAGCAGGGAGGTTGTGTATTTCTCAACATAATTACATTGAGAAAGTTTTGCAATCCTTCAACTGTGATCAGTCCAAGCCAGTTGGAACTCCTTTGGCGGCTCACTTTAAACTTGGTCCAAGCACTATACCCACTACTAATGAAGAAAGGAAGTACATGAGTAGGGTTCCATACTCTAGTGCTATTGGAAGTCTCATGTATTCTATGGTTTGTACCAGATATGATTTCGCTCATGTAGTTACTGTAACATCCGGATTCCCAGGTATCTTATTTTAGTTATTTATTTTGGGTTTTATGGAGGGACTCGGCGAGTAGACGCTCAGACTCGCCGAGTAGGATCGCGAGTTCTTGACTGGATTAATGACCGGACTCGACGAGTAGGTACGTGGACTCGGCGAGCCCGCGCTGTTAAATGAAACCCTAAATCTCAGGGCCTGATCCCTATTTAAAGGCCCTTATGGCCTTCATTGGCGGCTACCATCCCAGAGAGAGAACCCCCATTAATCTTGAGCGTGTAGAGTGAGAGAGAGGAGACCATTTGAGCTTTTGGTGTGATTTTGCAAGAAGGGAGAGGAGCTCCAGCAAGAAGGATCAAAGGAGATTGCTATTCTGAGTTAGCTAAGCAAGGAGTTCACCTTGAGGTATAAAATCAGATCTCTCTCTCTTTATTGTATGTATTTCATTGATTTGGGGTTAGGGCTTGAATCCTTCCTTTTTGGGGGTTTTGGATGCCTCCAACTCCCTTCTTCGAGTTGTAATAGAGATCTGGACCCTTTTAGGTCCAGGAAGTCCCAAGCATTCAGCTTTATGCAAGCAAATGAGAGATTGGGGACTAGGTTGCCATTTTTAGAGTTATTTCTCCATTTGTGACTTATTGTGGGTTGTATGTACGTAAAGGTTGCACCTTTACGTGACATTTGAACACTTGAAGGATAGATCTGATAATTAGGGAAGCAGATCTGACCTTAGAAGGTCATTTGAGAGATGTTATGGAGGCAACTCGTCGAGCCCATAAGGGACTCGACTAGTCGAGTCGGGTTGCCCCGCGACTCGCGACCTGTGTTAACCCGTTGAGGAAAGGGCTGACTCAGCGAGTCGAGTGAGATCCAGGGGCGAAGTGGACATGGATGTACTCGCCGAGTCGCACTAGTGCACTCGACGAGTCGGGTTAAAGTTTGATCGTTGACTTTCGTTGACTTTTAGGGTTTGGTCAATGTTAGGGTCTTTGAGCCATGAGAGGGGTAAAATGGTCTTTTACCCTTCTGAAGGATTATAGAAAGGGATTTAATCTAGCCTTTGTGAGCCACTATTTATTTGAGGATATTGTGTATGTGATTAGGCGGGGGCTAGATCAGTATATTCGTGTGCGAGATCATCCAAGATACCCGAGGTGAGTCTTCTCACTATACATTACCTAGAGTGGTATTTATGTGTAGACCAGTGGGTCTTGTATGCTATGTGTGTATATATATATATATATATATATATATATATGAGTTATGTGCATTGTGTTATATGTATGCTATGTGTTGAATAGACCGGGCCGGAGGGCCCAACGATATAGACCGGACCGAAGGGTCCAACGACACAGACTGGACCGAAGGGTCTGACGAGCTATGACCGGACCAGAGGGTCCAACGAGCTACGGGACTGGAGGGTCCCGCTGAGACACATCGAGCGGAGGGTCGTATTCTAGCCTCGAGTGGCGTATGTGTTGCATGTGGTATTTTGGGGAACTCACTAAGCATTTATGCTTACAGTTGTTGTGTTATGTGTTTCAGGTACTAGCGAGGATCGCGGGAAGGCGCCGGCATGATCCGTACACACTCATAGAGATTATGTTTTTGAGATTCTGGGATTTGTTCATTGTGATAACATGTGATACATTGGATTACTATGATGTTTTATGAAAGAAAGTATGTTTTAAAAATGAAAAATTGTTTTGGAAATTTTCGTCGTTACAAGTTGGTATCAGAGCCTTGGTTTGAGGGATTCAGGTGCATCTTCGGATGAATCTGAACTCAAACTGAGGAATTGAGAAAGTTTTCATAAAATAAACAATTTTTCTAAGAGAGTAAAAGATTTTGAGAAAGGCAGAAGGAAGCAGTGTATATGACCAGCCAGTGCCTGAACGGTGATTTCCCAAAATACCCTTACATTATGTGTTATGAGATATGTTATGATATGATATGCATGCTAGAGTAGGCTAGGTGTTCATATTAGGACTAGAGTGGCCTGATTTGTGATGCCTTAGCCTAGGAGTTACTGCTACTATGAGATACTTCGAGAGTAAGTAGGTAGCAGCGAGGAACTTATGAGTGGTCTACTAGAGAGTAGCCTGAGTTTAGTGAGATATAGAGTACTTGTGATCTGGGATCCTAGGAGGAGGACTTGGGGTGAATACCGATGCGTTGTGGAAGGTAGTATAAGGGCCCGTACTACTGGAAACATTGGATCGGTGAGCAGTCCAAGTAAGAATCTTTAGGGTACTAAAGAGCAAGTAGGGTTGAGTATCGAGTGCAAGTATACTCGAGCGAGTCTCTGATTTCTTTTGCGTTGTATTTCAGAGACATCATGGTGGGGACGCGCCAACACCCAGGAGGCAGTGGTACCAGTGGTACCAGTGATGAGGAGATCCGTAGGTTGATTCATGAGGAGGTGGCTGCGGCCATCCGAGCTGAGATACCAGAGATGTTCGGGTCTATCAAGACCACGTTGATCGAGACTTTTGATGAGCGGTACGCCGCTCTTACTGAGGCTGCTGTTGCTGCGGCCACCGCAGCTGTCGCTGCTGCCAGGCCGCAGGGAGGTGACTCGTTGCTGTACCGAGAGTTCAGCAACACGAAGCCACCAGAGTTTGATGGGACGCAGGACCCGATTGCTGCGATGAGGTGGATTTCTAATATCGAGGGATGCTTCTACACCTGCTCGTGCCCGGAGCATCTGAGGGTTAGGTTTGCGCTGAACCAGCTTCACTTGGGAGCGAAGGAGTGGTGGAAGTTTGTGACGGCAGACTTCACTACGACAGAGCTTACTGCAGTGAACTGGGAGAGGTTCACCATGATGTTTCGAGATGAGTATGTTCCCCCTGTGGAGAGGGAACGTCTAGCCCAGGAGTTCTTGTCCCTCAAGCAGGGAACTGAGTCAGTGACGGTGATTACGAGGATGTTTCATGAGATGACGTTGTTTTGCCCTGAGCACGTGTCGACTGAGCAGGCACGTATGAGCCGGTACTTGAGCATACTGAGGAGGGATATCCGTGAGTTCGTGGCGAACTCGTCATACCGGACATTTTCCGAGCTCCAGGCAAATGCCCGGAAGAGAGAGATTGAGTTGGAGACTCAGGTCAGGGAGGAGGCCAAGTCTCAGAGGAGGGACAGGCGACCGACACAAGCGCAGCTGGCAGCCAAGCGGGCAAAGCCCGCTGATTCGAGGTTTGGGGGTCCGAAGGGTCGCACTTGTGGGAAGTGCGGCAAGAGTCACGAGGGGGTGTGCAGAGCTGGGGTGTGTTACAAGTGTGGGAAGGAGGGGCATTTCGCGAGGGATTGCCCCAAGGGATTCTCGGTTTGCTTTCATTGCAACCAGACCGGCCATCGGAAGGCCGAGTGCCCTCAGCTACTACAAGGATCAGCACAGGGGTCTACACCTGCTGCTAGAGCTATCGAGGTCCAGCCAGCGAAGGCCGAGGCACCGAAGGCTCGCGGGAGAGCCTTCCAGTTGACAGCGGAGGAGGTCCGCGCAGCGCCCGATGTCGTGGCCGGTATGTATTCTTTTACTTACCTATTTTTGAGTTGAGATTTTGTGCTTATATTGTGGTATGCTTAGGTACTTTTCTGGTGAGTTCTGTACCTGCGCTGGTGTTATTCGACTCGGGTGCGAGTCGATCTTTCGTGTCATTAGCATTTAGTTAGCACATCAGAGTTCAGCGAGAGGCGTTGAGTCGACCTCTACGAGTTTCTATAGCCGACGAGCGAGCGGTGTATGCTACTGATGTGATCCGAGGATGTGTACTCGAGATCTTCGACGTTGAGTTTCCGATTGATTTGGTTCCGATTGCAATGGGAGATGTCTGTGTCATCGTGGGCATGGACTGGTTGAGCAGGTTTGGAGCGGTTATCGACTGCGAGCGACAGTTGGTGGCCATACGAGACCCTAGTGGGGGAGTTCTTACGGTGTACGGCGAGGGTACCCGTTCAGGGTCAGCATTCTGTTCGGCTGCTAGAGCGAGGCAGAGTCTACAACAGGGTTGTAGTGGGTTTGTGGCCTACGTGATGGACACACGAGTAGCAGCGGAGAGGCCTAGTTCTGTTGATGATGTGCCGATAGTGCGTGAGTTCTCGGACGTTTTCCCCAAGGAGTTGCCGGGTGTGCCTCCCGAGAGGCAGGTGAAGTTTCGCATCGATTTGGTTCCGGGAGCGGCGCCTATCGCCTTGCGCCACCAGAGATGCAGGAGTTATCCTCACAGCTTCAGGAGTTGTTGGGGAAGGGATTTATCAGACCGAGTAGCTCGCCGTGGGGAGCGCCGATCCTTTTTGTCAAGAAATAGGATGGTTCACACCGGATGTGCATTGATTACCGGGAGTTGAACAAGTTAACGGTCAAGAACCGTTACCCACTGCCGAGGATTGATGATCTGTTTGATCAGTTGCAGGGAGCGTATTGGTCCTCCAAGATTGATCTGAGGTCTGGATATCATCAGATGAGAGTGCGTGATGGGGATATCCAGAAGACGGCGTTCAGGACTCGTTACGGGCATTACAAGTTCGTGGTGATGCCTTTTGGGCTCACCAATGCACCGGCAGCGTTCATGGATCTCATGAACAGGGTATGTAGGCCGATGTGGATCAATCGGTGATCGTGTTTATCGATGACATATTGGTGTATTCGAGATCCAGAGAGCAGCATGAGGAGCATTTGAGGGAGATCCTCGGAGTTCTGAGATCGGAGAGGCTTTACGCCAAATTCTCCAAGTGTGATTTCTGGTTACGAGAGGTCCAGTTCCTGGGACATCTCGTTAATCAGAATGGGATATTGGTCGATCCGGCCAAGATTGAGGCGGTGATGAGTTGGGAGGTGCCGAGATCCCCCACCGAGATCAGGAGTTTTCTGGGGTTGGCCGGCTATTATAGGAGATTTATTAAAGATTTCTCCAAGATCGCCGTGCCTCTCACCAGGTTGACCCGGAAGGGCGTTACTTTTTCGTGGGGTCCTGAGCAGCAGGCCTCATTTGAGACTCTTCGCCAGAGGTTGTGCGAAGCCCCGGTGTTATCCCTTCCGGAGGGAATGGAGGATTTTGTGGTGTATTGCGACGCATCGATATCAGGGTTGGGTGCGGTGCTTATGCAGAGGGGGCATGTGATAGCGTATGCATCGAGGCAGCTGAAGCCTCATGAGACGAGGTATCCCACCCACGATCTGGAGTTGGGGGAAGTGGTGTTCGCCCTCAAGATCTGGTGCCATTACCTGTATGGGGTTCGGTGTACCATATACACGGACCACAAGAGTTTGAAGTATCTGATGGATCAGCCCAACCTGAATATGCGCCAGAGGAGATGGTTGGATGTGGTAAAGGATTACGATTGTGAGATCCTGTATCACCCGGGCAAAGCTAGTGTTGTAGCTGATGTGCTGAGTCGTAGGGCGGGGAGTGCCCCGATTCGAGACACTTGTATGCGACTGAAAGTGATGACTCCGGTGTTGGACACCATTTGGGAGGCCCAGGCAGAGGCCGTGAGACCGGAGAACCGCAAGAGAGAGCGGGTGATTGGGCAGGTACCTGAGTTTGTTACCGATAGTCGTGGGCTGATGACCTTTCAGGGTCGGATTTGGGTGCCGTATGCAGGCGGGACGCGCCCCACTTTGATGGAGGAGGCGCATCGATCGAGGTTCTCGATCCATCCCGGGGCCACTAAGATGTATTTGGACCTGAATAGGGACTATTGGTGGCCCTGTATGAAGAGGGATGTAGCATGGTTTGTTGAGAGGTGCTTGACCTGCCGCAGGGTTAAGGCCGAGCACCAGCGTCCGCATGGCAAGTTGCAGCCACTTGAGGTTCCCCAATGGAAGTGGGAACAGATTTCTATGGATTTCATCACCAAATTGCCGAGGACCGCACGGGGTGTCGATGCAATTTGGGTGATCGTCGACCGGCTGACAAAGAGCGCGCATTTTCTTGCTATCAGTGAGAGCTCTTCTGCTGAGAGGCTGGCAGAATTGTATGTGAGGGAGGTGGTATCACGGCATGGGGTGCCGATCTCGATTGTGTCAGATCGAGATGTACGTTTCACTTCCAGGTTCTGGAAGAAGTTCCACGAGGAGTTGGGTACGAGGTTGCATTTCAGTACCGCCTACCACCCCCAGACGGACGGACAGAGTGAGCAAATGATTCAGACACTCGAGGACATCCTTCGAGCATGTGTGTTGGACTTCGGGGGAAATTGGGACACGTACTTGCCGTTGGCTGAGTTTTCCTACAACAACAGCCACCATTCGAGTATTGGTATGCCTCCCTTCGAGTTGTTGTATGGGAGGAGGTGTCGGACTCCCATTTGCTGGGGAGAGGTAGGGAAGCGTGTGATGGGTAGCACCGAAATAGTGCTTCAGACGATAGAGTAGATACAACAGGTTAGACAGAGGTTATTGACGGCTCAGAGTCGTCAGAAGAGTTATGCGGATAGGCGACGATCCGAGCTTGAGTTCCAGGTGGGAGACTTCGTACTCCTGAAGGTGTCTCCTTGGAAAGGAGTGATTCGGTTCAGGAAGAGGGGCAAGCTGGGGCCCCGGTACATCGGTCCGTTCAGAGTGACCGCGAGAGTGGGCAGGGTAGCGTATCGTTTGGAGCTACCTGCGGAGTTGAGCCAGATTCATGATACCTTCCATGTGTCTCAGTTGAGGAAGTGTATAGCCGATGAGTCAGCGGTAGTGCCGCTGGAGGACCTTCAGGTAGATGCGAGGTTGAATTATGTTGAGAAACCGATCGCGATTTTGGATCGGAAGATCAAGGTTCTGAGGAACAAGGAGGTGCCCCTGGTTCAGGTCCAGTGGCAACATCGGAGAGGGTCCGAGCTGACTTGGGAGCCGGAGTTGGAGATGCGGGAGCAGCATCCAGAGTTGTTTGCGGGGCAAGACTTCGAGGGCGAAGTCTGATTCTAGTGGGGGAGAATTGTAACATCCGGATTCCCAGGTATCTTATTTTAGTTATTTATTTTGGGTTTTATGGAGTGACTCGGCGAGTAGACGCTCAGACTCGCCGAGTAGGATCGCGAGTTCTTGACTGGATTAATGACCGGACTCGGCGAGTTGGTACGTGGACTCGGCGAGTCCGCGCTGTTAAATGAAACCCTAAATCTCAGGGCCTGATCCCTATTTAAAGGCCCTGATGGCCTTCATTGGCGGCTACCATCCCAGAGAGAGAACCCCCATTGATCTTGTGCGTGTAGAGTGAGAGAGAGGAGACCATTTGAGCTTTTGGTGTGATTTTGCAAGAAGGGAGAGGAGCTCCAACAAGAAGGATCAAAGGAGATTGCTATTCTGAGTTAGCTAAGCAAGGAGTTCACCTTGAGGTATAAAATCGGATCTCTCTCTCTCTCTCTATCTCTCTCTATTGTATGTATTTCATTGATTTGGGGTTAGGGATTGAATCCTTCCTTTTTGGGGGTTTTGGATGCCTCCAACCCCCTTCTTCGAGTTGTAATAGAGATCTGGACCCTTTTAGGTCCAGGAAGTCCCAAGCATTCAACTTTATGCAAGCAAATGAGAGATTGGGGACTAGGTTGCCATTTTTAGAGTTATTTCTCCATTTGTGACTTATTGTGGGTTGCATGCACGTAAAGGTTGCACCTTTACGTGACATTTGAACACTTGAAGGATAGATCTGATAATTAGGGAAGCAGATCTGACCTTAGAAGGTCATTTGAGAGATGTTATGGAGGCAACTCGTCGAGCCCATAAGGGACTCGACGAGTCGAGTCGGGTTGCCCCGCGACTCGCGACCTGTGTTAACCCGTTGAGGAAAGGGCTGACTCAGCGAGTCGAGTGAGATCCAGGGGCAAAGTGGACATGCATGTACTCACCGAGTCGCACTAGTGCACTCGACGAGTCGGGTCAAAGTTTGACCGTTGACTTTCATTGACTTTTAGGGTTTGGTCAATGTTAGGGTCTTTGAGCCATGAGAGGGGTAAAATGGTCTTTTACCCTTCTGAGGGATTATAGAAAGGGATTTAATCTAGCCTTTGTGAGCCACTATTTATTTGAGGATATTATGTATGTGATTAGGCGGGGGCTAGATCAGTATATTCGTGTGCGAGATCATCCGAGATACCCGAGGTGAGTCTTCTCACTATACATTACCTAGAGTGATATTTATGTGTAGACCAGAGGGTCTTGTATGCTATATGGGTATATATATATATATATATATATATATATATATATATATATGAGTTATGTGCATTGTGTTATATGTATGCTATGTGTTGAATAGACCGGGCCGGAGGGCCCAACGATATAGACCGGACCGAAGGGTCCAACGACACAGACTGGACCGAAGGGTCCGACGAGCTATGACCGGACCAGAGGGTCCAACGAGCTACGGGACTGGAGGGTCCCGCTGAGACACATCGACCGGAGGGTCGTATTGTAGCCTCGAGTGGCGTATGTGCTGCATGTGGTATTTTGGGGAACTCACTAAGCATTTATGCTTACAGTTGTTGTGTTATGTGTTTCAGGTACTAGCGAGGATCGCGGGAAGGCGCCGGCATGATCCGTACACACTCATAGAGATTATGTTTTTGAGATTCTAGGATTTGTTCATTATGATAACATGTGATACATTGGATTACTATGATGTTTTATGAAAGAAAGTATGTTTTAAAAATGAAAAATTGTTTTGGAAATTTTCGTCGTTACAGTTATTGTGGTTAGCAGGTTTATGAGTAATCCAGGGAAGACTCATTGGGAAGTTGTAAAGTGGATCTTGCGATACTTGAAGGGAATGATGGATGTTTTCCTGGTGTATGGAGCAAATACGAAGAGTGACTTGGTGGGATATGCTGACTCTGATTATGGTGGTGACTTGTTGAAGCGTAGGTCGTGGACGTGCTACATATTCACTTTATTTGGATGTGCCATCAGTTGGAAGTCAATGTTACAAGATACCGTTGCTTTGTCTACAACTGAATCCGAGTACATGTCCATGACAGAAGGAATAAAGGAGGAGATATGGTTGCAAGGGCTTATTTAGAGTCTTGGTCTGAAGGTGGAGAAACCTGTGTTGTATTGTGACAGTCAAAGTGCTTTGAGTCTTGCAAAGAATCCTGTATATCATGAGAAGACGAAGCACATTGATGTTAGGCTGAATTTTATTCGGGATATTCTAGAAGGAGACAATTTTTCAATACTAAAGATTGATACCAAGGTCAACCCATCAGATATGTTGACAAAGTCGTTGCCCACGGGGAAGTTCAAGCTTTGATTAGACTTGATTGATGTTCGCAGGAGGTAGGTCCCTTTGGGGAGGAATGGCAGGAAGGGAGAGGAAGTTCTTGGTCGAGATGGAGTTCATAGGATGCTCAAGTCAAGGTGGAGATTGTTAAATGTGACTTGAGCATTTGGAGCATTTGGATCATGTTCATGAAGCATTTGGAGCACTTGGACCTCAATGGAGCACTTGGGGTTCATGGAGCATGTGTCAAAGGAATGGATCTTCTGAGAGAGGAATGGATCATCAGACAAAGGAACTGATCAAGTGCCAAAGGAACGGATCGTGTACAAGGGGGTTTGGAGCACCTGGAAGGAGTTTGGAGCACTTGGAAGAGGTTTGGAGCACTTGGAAGGGATATGGAGCAACAAGGGGTCCTTGTTGCTCCACATAATGAAGAGATGGGTCAAGAGGGATGCTCTTGCGCCATCTTGTTCTCCTCTTGCACAATTTTGTTTTCCTGTTGAGCCATGCATGGCCTTGTTGAGCCATGCATATGCCTGTTGCTCATGGTGATGTTGTTGCTCCAAGATTGATGTTGTGCGCCATACTTGATGCTCTTGCACCATTGAGATCCTTGTTGCGTCAACTAGGGTTGCTGTTGCGCCATGAAGAAGGTATTGCGCCATCATGGACCATCTTGGTACATGATGCGCCATATCGATTCCTTTGCTGTGACATGTTGATCCAAGTATGCCTAGAAGATGATAATGCTCAATAATGTTCTAGAAGATGCTGCATGGCGGATTGTGATTGGTTGACACCCTTCATGGGCCTATGGGTCAATGAGCTTGGTCCATTAGGGTTTTAGGTCTGATCCCTCAAGTATAAATAGGGATGCATGCTAATTCATTTTGTATCTTAAATTCTAGAGTGATAGGAGAATCTCTGTGTAATTGTACTTATAATCTCTGTGTTGAGAGCTCTGAAATAAAGAATACTCCCCTCCTGCCCATGGATGTAGGTCTCCTTGACCGAACCACGTAAATACTGTGTCTTTTGTGCTTTTGGTTTTGCTTGGTAATCGCTTTACTTCTTAACAACGGTTTTCTTAATTAATGGATTAATAAATTGGCAAGTTTTACCTTAATAAAAATGAAAATTTTTCGTTGTGAAAATCGGATGTTACAAGTTGGTATCAGAGCCCTGGTTTGAGTGAATTAGAGGAACACTTGTGTGAATCCAATCTCAAACTAGGATCCAAGAATTTTTATAAAATGTTTTTTTAAGAGAAATAATTTATAATAAAAGGGTTGGGATAAGGACATGGGCTCGGTCTCTTGTCATGTTCTTGTTTGATTGTTGGCTTGGGATCGAGAATGTGGGCCTTGACTTAACTTTGACTTTCAGGAGGATACAGTGTGTATAGTCAGCCAGAGCCCGAACATGAGAGTGGTTCCCCAAATACCCATACTTGTTATGTTTGCTGAGTTTTGATTTTTATTAATGTATGAATTGTTAGAAAAGCATGTTAGTGGATAAGGTTTTTTAGAAGCTGTTGGATAGAAATCCCTGATTTCTCTGATAAATTTGGATTTAAGGAGTTGCTTATCTGATATATATGCTTTTGATTGTGTAATTGCTATGTGTATGTTGATTAGTTTTATATGGTCGGGATTGAATATTCCTAGAATGATCGACTTGGCCTTACTTCAGGTTCCTTGTTTGGTTGTGGACTTAGAGCGGAGTCGATTATTCGACAACCTATTTGATCTTGTATTGTGTACAACAAGAATGCACAAAAGCGAGCAGTGGTGCAGGAGTGAAGGTAATTCTAGGAAGAGTGCCTAGGAAGTTAGTTGTAAGTCACAGGAGGAGTGGGTGTTAGCACACATAGGAGTGGCTTAGTGCAGTGAATTAGGACCTTGGAGTGAATTTTGAATCAACTACGGATAGGTGTGGAAAGTAGTATGGGCCCGTACTACTAAAAGCACAGGATCCATATGAGATTCAGGAGGAATTTTGAGGCTGCTAAGGAACGAATATGAGTAGGACCTGGTGTGTTAAACACTGTATTGTGATTTCTGATCTTTCCTTGACATATTTTTAGTATGGCGACTATTGGAGGCTCAGGATTAGGAGTCGGAGCTAGTGGCTAAGATGGGTCAGGATTTACAGAGGACCAAGTTAGGGAGATCATTCATGAGGAGGTTGTTTCTTTTGTCCGGGGGTACATACCGGAGCTAGTTGGGTCTGTCAATGCCGCTATGATGGAGTACTTCGATGACCGATATGCTACACTTTCTGAGGTTTCTGTTGCTGCAGCCACCGTGGTTGTGCTTTCCGTTAGAGTACGAGGAGAGAGAGATTTCCAGTATCGGGACTTCGATCGTATGAAGCCCTTAGAGTTTGATGGGGGTGTTGGACCCGATCATGGCGATGAGATGGCTATCTGACGTGGAGGGCTGTTTCTTCACGTGTTCTTGTCCGGATGACCAGAAGGTCAAGTGCGCCCTGAACCTTCGCAGGTTGAAGGCAAGGGATTGGTGGAGACTGGTGACTAGTTCTTATACTCTTGAGTAGAGGGTCACGATGACTTGGGAGCAATTATCGGAGATGTTCCGTGCAAGGTACGTTCCCCTGGTAGAGATGGAGAGACTGGCCCAAGAGTACCTGGATCTGAGACATATGACCGAGTCGGTGACGAAGATCACCAAGATGTTCATGGAGAGGGCTTTGTTCAGCCCTGAGTTCGCTGCTCCAGACCAGGCTCAGATGACTTGGTATTTGAGCATGCTCAAGACGGACATTCGTCAGTTCGTGTCCACCCAGTGCTATGGTTCTCTTGCTGAGCTTCAGGATGCCGCGAGGAGGCGAGAGATTGAGATAGAGGCTCGGGCGAGGGAGCAGTGTCAGGCTCCAGATCAGTCCCAGCCTGCAGCGAAGCGGTTCAAGTCCGCCTGCTCAAGTTCAGGATCCGTTGGAGAGAGGCTCAGAACTTTTATATCTCACAAGTGTGGCGTGGAGGGTCATTTTGGAAGGGACTGCAGGTGAAGTGTATGAGTTTGTTTTCATTGCGGTCAGGAAGTCCACATTAGAGCTTACTGTCCATTTCTTAGTGAGGTGTTGGATCCAACACCCTTAGCTTGGCAGTTACCTGACGGTCGTCATGGGACCGCTGGGGTCCCGAGGACCGAGATTTGAGTTGGTAGTTCCTCTATTTAGCAATTATGGTAGTATTGGTGTGCATCTGGAACTTCCCTCTATGTTTCAAGTTCAGTTGTAGTCTTAGATAATTATTTCAATGAAATTATTTTATTTAGCTTTGTTTAAATTGATCTCTTGTTATGTATGGATTAATTATCTTAGTCCTTGATTGTATACAAGTTGGAGTGTATGAATGTTGTGTGGTTTCAGATTCTCATGTGTATGTAGATATTGGTAGTTGGGATCAAGTGGTGGAGTTCGAGTTAGTCTGGGTATAGAAGGACTATGAAGTTCTCATTTTCTATCATATTTCAAGTGGGGGAGAGTAGAACCTCGTAGCAGGAAGAATTGGTGCCAAGATTCAGTTTTTAGTCAGACTTCTCTGAGTTCCAAACTTCTACGTAACTGCTAAATCTTGTGGTTTCGCAACAAGATCATCGACGACTATTGGATTTTCCCTTCGATTCATATTAGTCATAGATATGATAACATCGGTAGGGGACGCTTGTGCTTAAACCCTAAGGTGTTAAGAGCTCTGGGTGAGGGTTTACTTATCTATTATCGTCTGATCGGGGATAAGCCCGAGTGTTGATATTGGATAGCTTGTTGAGCTGTCGGAGCCAAGTAAGAGTGTGGTCTAGTTCAGTATGTGATTAATTAGTTTCATTGCGGTAGTGCCCTTTTCTGCGGGGTTGCATGCCAACGTTGGCCGAGAAGCTCTGGGACTGATTGATTCCGCGAATTTTCATTCACCTTGGTTGTTGTGGGGAAGTGCATCTTGAAGTAGAAGCGAGGGTAGATTTCGATGACGAAAGCTAATTTAAGTGGGGGAGAATTGTAACATTCCGTTTAAAATAAAATAAATTAAATTAAATTAAATTAAATAAATTAAATAAAATAAATAAAATAAATAAATAAGCCCTAAAACCCTGAGATGTATTTTATATTTTATTTTATTTTAGCCCTAAATCCGTAATAATTTATCACTGTTAGCGATAAGGAGTTAAATGATATAAATTCTAGAATTTGGGGTCTATATTGTAACATTAGGACTTGAAATGTAAAGGATTTTGTGAAGCAAGGGCTGTTTGGGTAATTAGTGGAGTTAATTTGAAAAGAAGGGAGATGGGGGGACTGAAAGTGTTAAAATCACATTAAGTTTGATAATTGGAGACAGGTTAAAACCGGTCACCCTGCTCTTGGACTCATGTTAACACCTTCTCAAAAACCTAACCCTAACATCACCATTCTCCATCTTCTCACCCCTCCAACTTCCAGCCGACACCACCTCCTTATCGTCGCCGTGAGCCACCAGCCGAACCGAGCACCGCTGTTGCAACTGCGGACAACGACGAAGATCAATGCGTGGACGCTGAATCAGTGGTCCTTCGGAACATTGTGACCTAGGCCAATGTTGCCTCACTCCATTAATGTCGCAACCCCTTCGCTTCTCATATCGTGTCATCGCATCTTGTCTTCGCCGCCGCTCCGACGGCTGCCCCATTGCGGTCATCCTTGTCCAACTGTCACATGCCACCGTGAGTGGGTGGCTGTGTGGTGTTCGTGTTTCATGTGAGCGTGTGTGTTTCTGCTGTAACCTCTCTCTCTTGTCCATCCTTTCTGAAACATTGTAGTCGTTCGACTCATACCGTCGCCGCCACATGACTGTCACCATATTGATCTCCGACCACCGCCTGCCGCCGCGTGGATGGTCGTGTTGTGTGTATTTTTTGCATTTATGTGTGTGTGTGTTTCAGTCGATGTCAACGTGTGTATGTGTGTGTGTGTGTCTGTTTGTTTGTTGGTCGGAAATCGCAGATGCACCCACCATGGCAGCCGACCATGGTGGTTTCCGCTGTTCTACCACCATCAGTCGCCACCTCGGGTGGTTGTGTGCGTGTGTGGGTGTGGGGTTAACTTTCCGTGTAAACCAAGAGGCTTTGGATGGTGTTTGGACCTAAAAATTTATAACTCCCACCATTACAATGGTGGTTGCCGCCTCCTGTCGCCAATGACCGCCGCCGACCACCACTACCCGCGGTGGCAGTGGGTGGTGCCCGATTTATTAAATATATATTTGTTTAAGTAACTAATCATCTAACTTTAGGAGTGGGAAACCCTAATTGGGTTTAGAAAACCCTAATATCAAGAAACCCTAGTTTTGGAGTTGGTCGGGACCCGCGTTAAAACTATTAATTAAACTTTAAATAATACTTAAGAATGCCCCTACAATTAACTTAATGCAATATTGGACTTAATGGATTAAGTCCTTAAAGGGTTAAGTGTGGAACACTAACCCTAGTTATCATTTTATGTGAAGAACCCTAGAATCAGGGAGCTTTATTTTGGACAATGATCAGGCGCGTATTGGGTTATTGATTTGATTATTATTACTCCCGAGAATGGCTAAGTCAACCTTAAACACTCCCACCCTTAGGCGATTAAGTCCTCAATGGGTTAAGTGTTCTTACTTAACCCTAATTGTCATTTCATGTGTGGTGGTCATTGTTGCAAGTGACTATGACATGTGATCGGGTATTGACTCAAGTATCTTCCTGCAGGTGATTGGAACTGAGTGGTAGCTGGTAGAGACCTTCATTGCTACAATAGTTATCTATGTGAATATAGAGGTGAGTTTCACCTCACTGTACCCTTGGTTTGAAGGCACCAATGTCGGCCCACTATTTTTGGTTATCTGCTAGTGGAGAGAGGCCTTAGGAACTGTATATAGTCATGTAGGATAGACTGAGGACTCTTGATCTAAGCTCTCTTACCTGTTCCTTGTCTGGTTGTGGTTCTTGAGTAGGATCACCTGCCCGAGTGACTATCTCACCTATGGGTATATACGGCCATGCATTCCTTGGATTGTTGATCTTTAGTATGCTTCTATGCTGTAGTGATTTATTAGATATGTGTTCTGGTATTGAGTATGCTACTATATTGTAGTAATCTGTTAGATCTATGTTCTGGTATCGAGTATGCTACTATGCTATAGTGATCTGTTAGATCTGTCTCCTAGTATTGAGTATGTTGCTTTGCGGTAATAACCTGTAGAAATGTATGTTATCAATGCTTGCTAGTTATCATCTATGGAGTGCCCATAAGGACTGTTTGTGGTCATGTAGGATAGCCTAAGAACTCTTAGTCTAGGATCTCTTGTCTGTTCCTTGTTTGGTTGTGGCTTTAGATTAGGATCATATGTTCGGGTGGCTATCTCACCTTTAGTTACTTATGGTTACGCATTCTATGGGGGTTAGCTGGTAGCAGGACTGTATGATATGGGAGGACTAGTAAGCGGTAGTGAGCCGTATGATTGTTGTTTTCCTATAATATGTGCCTACTTGATCCTGATTGTTTACATGTTGACATGTTGTGTTTGGCTTGGATTGAGGCGGTCCTGATTTGTGCGGTAGGCCAAGATACCTTGTGCAAGCCGGCTGTAAGCTGTAGGCACGGAGGCTCGGGAAGAGTGGTAGGGTTGAGGTGGCAGGCCAACAAACCTTGGGTATCCCAGCCCGATGGCTGATTGGACCTGTTGTATATTGGCATTCCAACCTGGGGTATTCCATCCCGAGGATGACTGTACCCGGAGGTTGACTGGGCCCGGGGTATTCCAACTCGATGGTTGACTAGATCCGACATGTTTGATTGTATATATGTGAACTGTTTATATGGTGGTATTTTGGGGGAAACTCACTAAGCTTTATGCTTACACAATTATTTATGGTTTCAGGTATCATCGGTTATTGCTGGAAGGCGAAGGCGGGAGTGTACGCACTCATTAGCAACATTGAAGATTCCGTGTTTCTACAATCCTATGATTTTTAATAAATGTAATTCGGAATAAATGGTTTTCTTAATTAATGGATTAATAAATTGGGAAGTTTTACCTTAATAAAAATGAAATTTTTTTGTTGTGAAAATGGGACGTTACATGAGGTGGCTACTGCTATCTGGAGGTCTATGCCGGAGATGTTTGGGTCTATAGAGACTGTTATGATTGGGCTCTTTGATTATTTATACGCTGCTCTTACAAGTTGTCGCTACTGCATCTACCATAGTTATTCCGTCTGTGGGGATTGGTGGAGGGAGAGCCTTCCAGTATCGGGACTTCGACAATACGAAGCCCACGGAGTTTGATGGAGTTCTAGATCCGATTGTTGCGATGAGATGGTTGTCTGATGTGAAGGGTTGTTTCTTCACATGCTCTTTCCCTTCTGACCAGAAGGTCAAGTGCGCGATGAAGCTTCTACGGTCGGGTGCGAAGGATTGGTGGAGATTGGTGACTGGTGCCTACACTTTTGAGTAGAGAGCTGCTGTTACCTGGGAGTAGTTCTCGAAGATGTTTAGCTCGAGGTATATTCCATTAGGGGAGAGGGAGAGGCTGGCTCAAGAGTATCTGGATCTGAGACAGAGGACTGAGACGGTGACGAAGATCACCAAGATGTTTACCGAGAGGGCTCTTTTCTACCCTCAGTTTGCTGCTTCTGAGCAAGCTCAGATGGCCCGATACTTGAGTATGCTCAAGATGGATATCTGTCGGTTTGTGTCCACCCAACATTGTGGTACACTCATTGATTTCTTGGAGGCCGCTAGGAGGTGGGAGATCGAGATGGAGCTTAAGTCTACGGAGCTGAGGCAGGCCCCTGTCCCGTCACATCCTGCAGCAAAGCGATTCAGACCCGTTGATTCGAGATCTGGGGGCCAGAGGGGCTGCACTTGTGGAAAGTGCGGGAAGGTTCATGATGGTGTTTGTCGATCTTCATCTGGATGCCATAAATATGGCAAGGAGGGGCATTGTGCCAAGGATTGTCATCAGCAGACCCCAGTACCGAGTACCCGTATTTGCTATCACTGTGAGCAGGTTGGCCAAATGAAGGCCAATTGTCCTTTGCTCACTGCGAGGCTGGCTCAGGTTCCAACACTGGCTACTCTGAGGATCACGGATGGAAGCCAAGTCAGGGCGGACCCCCGAGGGTTCAAGGTCGCGCTTTCCAGCTCACCGCGGAGGAGGCCAAGGCGGCACCATACGTCGTTACTGGTATGTTTCTATTTATATTTTGTCGAGTTATTTTATGATATGCTTATGTTTATGATTATGTTAGGTACCTTCTTAGTGAACTTTTTGCCTGCTCTTAGGCTTTTTGACTCGGGTGCGAGTCAATATTTTTTTATCTCAAACGTTCAGTAGGGGATTTGATATGCCTCTTGGGGAGTTAGAGTATCCGTTGCGGGTTTATAGCGCCAACGAGCACGGGGTTTCTGCATCCAGGGTTTATCAGGATTGTGTCCTAGAGATTTTTGGGGTGCCTTATCTGATTGATTTTATTCCTATCCCTAAGGGGGATGTGTGTGTCTGATTATGGGGATGCAATGGCTGAGCATGTTTGGTGCTATGATAGACTGCGAGGGTCAACGGGTGGTGGTTCGAACCCCAAGTAGGGGAGAACTGGTTATATATGGAGAGGGTGCCAGGATTGGGTCAAATTGTTATTCTGTTGCCAGGGCTCGACAGTATATTCAACATGGTTGTATGGGTTATCTCACCTATGTAGTTGATACTCGGATTGGGAAGCAGGCTTCGGTTTTTGATGTGTCGGTTGTTAGAGAGTTTGTTGATGTGGTTCCAGAAGAGTTACCCAATGTGCTTCCTGAGAGGTAAGTTGAGTTCTGGATTGATTTAGTTCCAGGTGCAGATCCGATTGACAAAGCACCGTAGCGATTGGCACCGCCTGAGATGCTGGAGTTATCCTCTTAGCTTCAGGAGCTGTTGGGCAAGCAGTTCATCAGATCGAGCAGTTCGCCGTGAGGAGCACCGATATTGTTCGTCAAGAAGTAGGATCGTTTGCACCGTATGTGCATTGATTATTTTGAGTTAAACAAGTTGACGGTGAAGAACCGCAATCCCCTTCTACGGATTTATGACCTCTTTGATCGGTTGTAGGGTGCATCTTGGTCTCCAAAATCGATTTGGGGTTAGGGTATCATAAGGTGAGGGTTAGAGAGGAGGATGTGGAGAAGACCGTGTTTTAGACTCATTATGGTCATTACGAGATCGTGGTGATGCCGTTCGGGATCACCAATGCGCCTGCGCCATTTATGGATTTAATGAATTGGGTGTACAGGCCGATGCTCGATCGATCAATTATTGTTTTCATTGATGATATCTTGGTGTATTCCAAGACTAGGGAGAGGCATGCGAAGCACCTTCGAGAGCTTATAGGGGTTTAGAGGCGAGAACGACTGTATGCCAAGTTCTCGAAGTATGAGAGGTCTGGTTCTTAGGGAACCTCATTAACCAGGATAGGATTTTGGTCGATCCGGCCAAGATCAAGGCGGTTATGCAGTGGGAGGTCCCAAAGTCTCCTCTGAGGTCAGGAGTTTCTTAGGATTACCATGGTATTATCGGAGATTTATTCAGGACTTCTCCAAGATTGCAGTACCCCTCACTCGTCTGACGCGGAAGGGTGTGGATTTTCGTTGGGGGCCTGAGCAGCAGGCTGCATCTGAGACACTGAGACAAAAGTTGTGTGAGGCACCAGTGTTGACCCTCCCTGAGGGTGTTGAGGATTTTGTGGTATTTTTTGATGCATCCATCACTGGTCTAGGAGCGGTTCTTATGCAACATGGGAGAGTTATTGTTTATGCTTCCTGGCAGCTAAAGCTACATGAGGTTCGTTATTTGACTCGTGATTTAGAGATTGGAGCAGTGGTGTTTGCTCTCAATATTTGGCGACATTACTTGCAAGGGGTCTGGTGTACTGTTTACACAGATCACAAAAGTTTGAGATATCTCATGGATCAGCCGAATATGAATATGAGACATCGAAGGTGGCTTGACGTAGTCAAGGATTATAACTGCGAGATTCTGTATCACCCCGGGAAAGTGAATGTAGTCGCTGATGCTTTGAGCCGTAGGATGGCTAATTCTGCTGATGGGAGTCTATGTATGAGAATATCGACTGATCCTCCACTTCTTAATCTGATTAGGGAGGCTTAGGCTGAGGGAGTCAAGAAGTAGAATTGGAAACAGGAGAGACTCAGGTGTGAGGTTTACAGGTTCGCTACTGATAGTCGTGGATTATTGGCCCGGTATGGATGGGTTAGGGTGCTAACTTTGGTGGGATCAGACAGACAGTGATGGAAGAGACGCACAAGTCCAATTTTTCGATACACCCTGGAGCCACCAAGATGCATCAAGATTTAAGGCTTTGTTATTGGTGGTCGTGCATGAAGAGAGAGATATCCTGGTACGTTGAGAGGTGCTTGACCTATCGGATGGTCAAGGCCGAGCACCAGAGGCCGTATGGAAAGCTACAGCCATTGGAGGTTCCCATGTGGAAATGGGTACATATCAGTATGATTTCATCACCAAGTTACCTCGGACGGCTAAGGGATTCGACGCGATATGTGTTATCGTGGATCGTCTGACCAAGAGCATTCACTTTCTATCCATTCAATAGAGTTCTTCGGCCGAGAAATTGGCCGATTTGTATGTGCGCGGGATTGTTTCTCAGTATGGTATTCCAATTTCCATCTTAGCACTGTTTATCATTTGCAGTTTGACGGTTAGACTGAGCGGAACATTCAGACATTTAAGGACATGTTGAGAGCCTGCGTCATAGACTTCGGTGGGAGTTAGGACTCCTACCTCCCCTTATCTGAGTTTTCTTACAACAACAGCTATCACTACAGTATCGATGCACCGCCTTTTGAGATTCTCTATGGGTGGAAGTGTCGTACCCCGGTATGTTGGGGAGAGATTGGTCATAGGGTCATGGGAAGGACTGAGGTTGAAGATAGCTTAGAGTCAGCAAAAGAGTTATGCCGACAAGCGACGATCTGAGTTGGAGTTTCAGGTCGATGACATGGTTTTTCTTTAGACGGTAGATTCTCTTTAGACGGTAGAGCTTATTCAACAGATTAGACTGAGGTTGAAGATAGCTTAGAGTCAGCAAAAGAGTTATGCCGACAAGCGACGATCTGAGTTGGAGTTTCAGGTCGATGACATGGTTTTTCTGAAGGTATCACCCTGGAAGGGTGTAATACGCTTCAGAAAGATGGGAAAGTTGGGGCCCCAGTATATTGGGCCATTTCGGGTGAATGTCATGGTTGGAAAGGTAGCTTACAGGCTGGATTTGCCTGAGGAGCTCAGTTAGATTCACAGCACCTTCAATGTTTCCTAGTTGCGGAGGTGTGTGGCTGATGATTCAACAGTTATTTCTTTGGATGATGTTCAGGTTGATGATCGACTGAATTACATTGAGATGCCAGTGGCGATATTAGATCCGAAGACGAAGGCCTTGCGCAACAAGGTGGTATCTTTGGTCAAGGTCTAGTGGCAGCATCGGAAGGGTTCCGAGTGGACTTGGGAATCCGAGGAAAAGATGAGGGAGCATTACCTAGGGTCTTTTGCAGCAGCGGAATTCGAGGACGAAGTCTGATTCAAGTGAGGAAGAATTGTAATATTCGGATTCTTGGAGGTATTATAATTTATTATATTTTTTAATTTTGGGCAGTGCCACCTCATGGTGAAGGAATTCCGCGACGTGGCAATGGTCGTTGTATCACGAGTTTTAAATGGCCGCCACGACGTGGCAGCTATTTAATGAAAAACCCTAATTTCTGGGGTTTGCACTGTATTTAAGGTAATGTGATGGCTAGGTTTACTCACCCTCAACCTCCATCACACTTTCTCAGCCTCCAAGCAAACCGTAACCTCCATTTTTTTTTCTCTCTAAGCCTTTTTTGTTGATTTTTAGGGATTTAAGAATAAGGAGATGACTTTTAGGTCTGGATTCAACAAGCAGCTATTCTTATCATCTTCTTGTGCATCTTTTGGACTCTTGTAAGTCCCCAAGTTCCATGCTTTTTCGTTTAAAGTGCATAGATCTAGGTTTTTATGCTTTAACCTTCATGTCCTTGATTATTAGGTGGTGAGATCTCGTAAAATTTGAACTTCATGAATCTCCAGGTCATTTTGGACCTTAGATGCTTTAGATATGGAATAGCATTGAGTTTTAGCATCATGCATGGAAGATTTGGCCAAAAAAGCCTCATTTTGACCTAATAGAGTCCAAGACATGCATTGGACATGCATGTCTAGAAAGTAAGGATTTTTATGTTGTATTTTGATGCTAGAAATGTTCTAGAAAATGGGAATCTAGTTGTCTTTAAGAGAAAGTGCTTAATGGGTTAAGCTAAGCTTTGTTCTTACCCTTTTTGGTCAAGGAATAGGGATCTCTATCCCTTAGAGAGTCTAAAGGGGTAAAGTTAGAAACTTTATCCATTTGGACCTTAGAATGGACCAGATCTGGGCTTTGGAGCCCCTATGATAAAGGAAATCGACTTAATCCATTAAGTTGTTTGGAAGCTCGGTGCCCATGGCATGGCAACTAGGCTAAGTCTCGGATGTACTATCATTTAATAGCCACGGTTTGGCCAAGGATGGTCACGACATGGCAACCTACTGGAATTGACTTTAACTTTGACCAAGTTTGACCTATGGGTATTTTGGGTATTTTGAGTGGTATTTGAGAATGGTCACTATTTGATGAATAGGTGACGAGTAGAGCTGAGATGTGGAGCAGAGACCTATTCAACTATTTGTTTAGAGTGAGAGGTGAGTGTTCCTCACTGTACTTGTGGGTCGAAAGCACCAATGCCGGCCCGATATATTATGTATCCTGGTTAGGATGATGTTATGTTGTATTGATTTGTTAAGATCCACATGATTATATGTTTGATGTTATATATTTATCTAGTATGTACATATCAACATTGTATGGTTGTGTTGAGGTAGTCCTGCTTCGTGTAGTAGCCAAAAACTCAAGAGCAAGCCACATAAGTTGTAGGCTTGAAGGGCAAGCTATACTTATGATGTGGGCTTGGGAGCACGCCAAATATGAGTTGTGGACTTAGTATATGTTGTTATATGGTATGTATGTTGGTACTTTGGGGGAACTCACTAAGTATTGGCATACAGTTTCACTTTAGTATTTTAGGTACTTCAGACGACTGTGGCAAGGCCAAGGCATGATCGTGCACATCCTTCGCTTTTATGTTATTTTGATTGCGGGAAACTCTGATTGCGGAAATACACTTTTGAAACAATGATTTTGTAAAAATTTATGGTTTTGGGATATTTTTGAAAAGTTCAAATTTGTTGTGATTTTTGAGATGTTACAGGGTGTACCCCAAGTAGCACCTCTCAATAATCAGAGCAAAATACAATAGTCAAAATATAAAATTCTCGAGTGAGCTAAAACATGATAGAAATCCACATTTTCAAATTCAATATTTCTAATACATCCAAAACCATTATAAGAAATTAGATTTATAATCCAAAATAATATAAGGGTCTTAAATGCCCAAAAGGTTTCCATAAAACAATTAAGTTTCTAAAAGAGAGAATATGTCTCACAATAACAAAGGAGTAAAACAAGATCATTCATAATAAGTAATATATAATACAATAACAAAGGAGTAAAACAAGAGAATATCTCTCAACCCCTAGTCAATCTCAAGGTCCAACTCATAACAAACGTTAGATGTGTAGTACTCATGATAGACAGTCAACTATTCTACTCACCTCCGACAATAAGGTAAAGGTCACCGAGTGTGAAGAACGCACGACTGACGAAATTGCCAAGTCGCCCTTACACCTACAACAAACCAGGCACTAGGGGCCATCCAACCTAGGCCACACGAGGGGTAGCGAGCCTCTACTTGTGCACATGACGATTATCTAGAAATCCACTCACAAACAAATAATACGCAACAACAAATGTCCATTTGGGTACCTGAGACCACAAAGTCACACCCATCCTAGCATGATATGCATGTATGCAACAAGTAGGATGCCAAAAATCTCCTTTCTCAAAATATGAATTTTAGCTTTATATCAATCAAAAGCATTTCTGAAAATAATATTTCATGAATGCACAAAAAATCCCATACATGCAACTAGTAATCAAGGATATGCCAAACAATTTCCAAAAACACAAAATCAACAATAGGGAGGTGTACTTCCAATATTTCACAAGAAAACCAAAAAATCAATTGTCCCCATATTACTAAAGAATAAGTTTACCCCCCCCCCCCCAAAAAAAATCAATTTATCAAAACATGTTCTTAATTCAAAAGGACATCCCCGAATAATAAACTATCATAACGAGAAAGCAAAACATATATTTTCAAATAATATACATATGTATAACATAGCACAAAAGGGAAAACATAAGTAGAATACTCATTTTGGGGACAAGTCTTCCAAGGTAAGTGTACTCACATTAGTGTTGGATTAGGTGTCTAAGCCCATAACTATATTTGGTATATACTTGAATTGATAGTAGCACAGTCCTTTTGAGTTGCCCTCAAGACTAACAACTAGACATGATGATTTTTGGAGAGAGATCTTGATTTATTATTTGATTAATAAATTGAAATAAATAATTTATTAATATAATATGAGAATAATATATTAATTAGAAGTATTAATAATTAATCAGAAATTAATTAGAATTAATTTTGGGATTAAAAGAATTAATTAAAAGTACATGGAATTAAATGTAATTGTTCAATAGTTGAGAAAAAGGAAATCTAGAACCCTCCATTAGTCTTGGAAGATTTCTTGAAGCCTAAGGGTTTCTAGAATAATCCATGGTGGATAAACAGGAAGGTGGATAATTACCCGATTTAAGATAATCTTAGATTTGGGCTTATCTAGGTTTTCCTGACTGCACTATAAATATAGCCTCAACCTTAGAATTTTCGGCCACCTCTATTCTTGAAGAGCCAGCTGAATTTTTGATCCTCCCTTCTCTCTCTCAAGTCTTCTTCCTTTGCTAGTGTTGGGTGTGAACCACTAGAGGCGTGAAATTTGTGATGCTTGCTCTTAAGGCTTCAACAACACAAGGGTTTTCATTGCTATTACTAAATAGCAATCAAGGTATGCTTCTCCTAACCCTATTTGTATTTTCAAAAATATGCTAGTGTTCTAGGGTTTCTATTTTGTTGTTCAAATTTGTAAGTTCAATTAGAGAAAAGATAGATCAAGTATTAGGGTTGTATGCACACATAGGAATTATATGTTTTGCACAATACCCATCAGTGGTATCAGAGAGTAGGTTTAGTTTTCTATTGAATTGATATAATAGTTGAACTTGAACAAGGAGAAGCAAAACATAATCGTCATTCTGTTTTGACACCACCACATAGTGACATGTGATTTTGTTCTGCCACGACGTGGTGGGTTGTCATATCCCTAAAATTCGGTTTTATTGTTATCTCATGAATTAATTAGGATAATTACCTTTAATAATGTTGTAATTGTATAAGACAGAATATTTTTCTAAGTAATATGATATCCTTATCTTGAATTCATGATTGGTTTAATTTTAAATTAAAAATTAAATTTCTTAATTTTCGAAATTTAAAATATAACCTAGTATTTTTGAAAAGTTTTAAAATAGACCCTTATACTATACGTAACATTAAAAGTCTAATATTACTATATGTATAATAGAAGTCAGTCGAACCGCTAGTACGCCTCATTCACGAAGCCGTACTATAAGGGGAGTTTAAGGAAGCGGCCTATAAAATGACAACCATTTGGTATCCACTCTTACCCACCGCTCCCTTGTATGGTGGAGGGTTGTTAGCCGAATGGGTTTGATAGGACAACCTAATCCTCATTAATAAGTATAATGAATTATAAAGTAACTAAACTTATTTTAATAAAATTCCCAATCTTAGTTACTTTAGGAAAAATGTGAACTTGTATGCTAACCCATGAAATTACACATTATACTTTATAAGTCGTTAGTGGAGCGTGTGTGGTTAACTGACACACTAAAGGAAAAATAAAGAGTGTTGAGCATGTGTGGCTAACCAACACATTAAAATGAGATGATAAATGACATCGAGAGTATCAAGTTAATTTTCATGGTTATTCACATCTTGTTTGTGATCCTTGGTATCATAGTCACAAATGGAAGAGCATAATCGAGATTAAACATGCCATTGAAAAGTTCAGTGATTCTCAAAAAGATCTAGGAATTTCATTTAAAACAAAATTTGTTAAAATTTTGTTTTTTGATTGTGAAATTGGTAAATCTTCATTTACCTACCTTTATATATTTTACAATTAGATTACGACATCCCTTTTCTAAGTGGTGAATTATTTAGTTGGATCCTAGCCTTGATATTTCATTTTGGGTGTTATATTGAGGATTGTTCTTATCTAACTAAAACTATCTTTATTTTATAGATGTCTACTTCAAACGATGTTTCTGGTTCATCCTCCTCAAACTCCAACAAAAACTTCTCCCTGTTGAACATCTGCTCGAAGGTGCAATTGGATGGCACCGACTACAACGATTGTATGCGCAACATTAACATGGCCCTTCGTTTTGAGGATAAGGAATATGTCCTCGAAAGACCATTGGATGAGACTGACGAAGAGAAGGCCACTCCTGAAGAAATGGTCGCCTACAAAAAACACTATAATGATGCCTTAAAAGTTGTGTGCATCATGGTGCCAAAGATGACTCCAGAATTGTAGAGACACTATGAGGATTACTAGCCGTACGAGATGAACAAGGACCTTACGGAAAAGTACCATAAGCGAGCTCGTCAAGAAAAGTACGAGGTAGTAAAGTCCCTTACTGCTAGCAAGATGAAGGATGTTGAGTCTGTTAGCAGCCACGTCCAGAGAATGCAACGATATGTGGACAGGCTAATCAAGCTCAAAGTGAATTTTGATGAAGAGTTGGCAATCGACATAGTGTTGAACTCTCTGCTAAATTGTTATGATTAATTCATATTGACCTATCATGTGAACAACAATGAAACTACTTTCTCAGAATTGCACAACCTCCTGCGAACAACTGGAGCAGGAATGAAGGGAAAAAGTATTGCCTCTACTCCTGTTGCTGCTCCCATTCTGGCACTTGGTCAAGGAAAAGGGAAAAAGAGGAAAGGTCCTCCTAAGCAGAACCGGAAGGTAAAGTCCCAAGTTGGTTCATCTTGTAATGGACCCAAAGGAAAGTCCAGTTCCGAAGCTCCCCCTGTTTCCGACCCAAAGGAGGCCAGTTGCTTTTACTGCAATGAGAAGGGGCATTGGAAACGAAGTTGCCCGAAATACTTGCAGGAAATCAAGGATGGCAAAGTGAAGCCAACCTCAACAGGTATTTACACTATCTTATCTAATAACTCATCATATTCTCATTCTTGGGTCCTTGATACAGGATGCAAATTTCACATTTATTTTGATTTGCAGGGGCTAAGAAGAAGTGAGGATGTGGAGCATGGAAGGATGAACTTGATCATGGGGAGTAGGTGATCTTCACCTGTCACCAAGATTGGATTTTATAGCTTAGTGCTTAGTAGTGGGTTAGGGTTAGATTTAATAAATTATTGCTACTCGGCAGGGATGACAAGAAACATCATTTCATTTCATGCTTTATTTAAACAAGGTTTTTGATATTCTTTTAATGATGAGAATGGTTCTATTTTACTTATAAAAATGGTGTTTTTTATTTTGAAGCTTTACCTTGTGATGGTGTGTATGAAACTGTGATGATTGTAGCCAATTTAGGAAATCGTGTGTTTCAAATAGATTCATCTAATGATATAGACAAAGCGTGCTTGTGTCATTGTCGTCTTGGACACGTTAAAAAGAAACGCATGGCCCAACTCCAAAAGGATGGAGTATTGGAATCATTTGACTTAAGGTCGGATGATACATGCGAGTCTTGTTTATTGGGAAAGATGACAAAATCACCTTTCACTGGTCCTTGTGAAAGAGGTGAAGGATTGTTCGATCTCATACACACACAAATGTGTGTGGGCCCTTCAAATCTACCACAAGGGATGAAAATCGATTCTATGTGACTTTTACTGATGATTATAACAAATATGGCTATATATACTTAATCAAGAATAAGTCAGAAACCTTTGAAAAGTTCAAAGAATTTAAACATGAAGTCGAGAAACAATTAGGTAGGAAGATAATGATGCTTAGATCTGATTGAGGTGGTGAGTATCTTAGTATCGAGTTCCACAACTATCTCAAGGAATGTGGAATAGTTTCACAATTGACATCTCCTAGGACACCATAACTTAATGGTGTGGCTGAGAGGCGTAATCGGACCTTGTTGGACATGCATAGTTCCAAGATGAGTCGAGCTTCACTTCCAATCTCTTTCTGGGGGTATGCCTTAGAGTTTGCCGCCCACATACTTAATCTTGTCCCAACAAAGAAAGTTGCCAAAACACCTCACGAGATGTGGACAGGGAAGGTTCCCTCGTTGGCACATATCAAGGTTTAGGGTTGTGAAGCTCTCGTTAGACGAGAGACTCAAGACAAGCTTCAACCTCAAAGTGAGAGATGTATTTTCATCGGCTACCCACATAAGTCCTTTAGATATTTGTTCTACAGACCTAGTGAGAACGTGGTCTTCATAGCACGAAGGGGAGTCTTTCGAAAGAGAGCTCATATGCAAAGAGGACAGTGGGAGTACCATTGATCTTGAAGAAATTCAAGAGTCAAACGATGAAGGAACTTCTGAAAATGCTAGGGCTCAACCTGTGGAAGAAATTCCAATTGAACCAATTGACGAGTCATTACCTCTTAGGCGTTCCAGTAGAGTTAGAATGCCACCTGAGTTTTATGGTTTCCATATTACTACAGATGGTGATACGTTTATCAGTGATAGTGCATTGGTAAATTTGGATGAACCAGATAACTACAAAGAAGCCATGGCAGGCCCTGAGGCAACCAAATAGAAAGAGGCAATAAACAACGAGATCAAGTCCATGTGTGACAATCAAGTTTGGAATTTGGTTGACAATGTACCTGGTCGTAAGACAGTTGGGTGCAAATGGATCTTCAAGAAGAAGACCGACATGGATGGAAAGGTACACACCTCTAAGGCTCGACTGGTTGCGGAGGGCTTTGCTCAAACCCTAGGGGTTGACTATGATGAGACCTTCTCAGCAGTAGCTAAGATAAAATATATTGGGGTAATGCTAGCCATAACTACGTTTGATGACTATGAAATTTGGAAGATGGATGTCAAAACCGCTTTCCTTAATGGGAAGTTAGCTGAGGATGTTTACATGAGTCAGCCAGAGGGTTTTGTGGATGCAAAGTATCCAAATAGAGTGTGTAAGCTTGAAAAATCAATCTATGGATTGAAACAAGCTTCTTGCAAATGGAATCTTTGTTTTTACGAGAAGTTCAAAGAGTTTGGTTTCTCTAGAAGTGAAGATGAATCTTGTGTATATGTCAAATCTAGTGGGAGTATAGTAACCTTCCTGGTTTTGTATGTTGATGAAATACTTCTTGTAGGAAACGACATTCCAACTTTGCAAGAGGTTAAGTCTTGGCTTGGAAAGTGTTTCGCTATGAAGGATCTAGGAGAGACTGCTTTTATTCTAGGGATAAGGATTTTGAGAGACAGGAGTAGAAGGCTGATGATTGCATGAAGAGCCAAATGTTTAGTTGAGCCAATATACGTTCTAGTGCATTTGTGGCCTCCTTTATTCTAGTGAAATCATGGGACAAAAACACAACCTCGCTTAGTTTGAGGGATGCAATATGCTTAGCATCGTGTACCAGAAATGTATCCAGGAAATTTTTTATCTTTAATCAATAAAGGTTGAAGTTGAGCGCCCTTGCTTAAGCATGTAGGTTTTGAGTGAAAAAAAAGAAGTGAGTTACATGAGAGAATTACAAGAAAATATTGAAGAAATTTTGGAGCAGTTAAAGTGAAGATCAAAAGATCAAAATTCCAAAGTTCAAAAGTTGAAGATACCCAAAAATCAAAGAAAATCAAAAAGGTGGCAAATTTTAAGAGTTCAAAGAAATTAAAGTTCAAATTATCAAGGAAGTGAAGAATTCCAAAAAGCTCGAAGGTGGTATCGAGAATTGTAATTTTTAGATTATGTATGCTTGGGTTGCTCAACCAAAAACACCTTAAGACTAGGAGGTTTTCTGCGGATGGATTCGGAGGGATGCATAAAATGAGCATTGTTCAAAAGAAGTGGGCGAGTGTTTATGAGGATTGTGAGTATTTGGGATGAGGGGGGTCGTTTAGGAAAAATTTAGACACAAATGCATGCGTTGCGGTTTTGGCATAATGGCTGGGTTTGATTGGGATTGTCTTATGTGATATTAGTGTGCTAAAATTCAGTTTTGCTTGGGGGCAAGCAAAAGTTAAGTGTGGGGTATTTTGATATGTGCATATTTAGCCCTTTATTTAATATTGATTTTTATCATTTATTAGCTATTTATTTGCATACTATGGACAAAAGATACTTAAAAGTGTTCGAATTATGTTTTCAGTCAAAAAAGAATGCTCGGAAGCAAAAAGAAGCAAGAGTAACCATCAGGAAGTTTTGGAATGATCAAAAGAAGAAAAGACCAAAAAATGGAAGGAACTCGGTGAGTCTGACATCGACTCGATGAGTCGCTACGAAGATTCGCAAAGCTGAGGAATCCTTGACTTGCCGTACACGGGAATTTAATGATGGACTCGACGAGTCGGGTCGGATCTATAAGAAGTGACCCTCAGATCGATTCACGTTTTTTTTCCAGAGAAACCTTGGGGAGAGAAGCTGCGATTAAGAGCCAGAGGAGACCTGGAGAGTGAAGATCCAACCCTAGATCCAATTTCAAAGGAGAATTAAGGCACAAATCATAACTCTTTACTTAGATCTTTAGTTTTAATTATGTTTAAGCTTTTAGAATCTGTGTTTGAGTTCGTTTTTACCTTAATCATGAGCTAAAACCTTTATAGCTTCTGTTTGGGGAGACAATATTGAGACTATGGTTTGATTTATGGTAGGATTAGTTTTATATTGGTGATTTTGTTAATTTAAGCTTGTTAAAGAACCTTATGTGTGAATGAAAACTATTTTTCTGTTAATAGGAAGATAATTAAGTTGCATGAACATCTCTTAATTGTTTACCTCGTATAATTTATGTGAACACTTTATTATATGACTAGGATTAGCGAATGTGAAACTAGAATTAATAAGAAAATAAGTAAATTTACGTGTGAGCTTGTGTGATGACCATCAACAAGAGGTCAACTAAAGGGCCAAATTAGTTAACCACAACAAGTCTTAATTAACCCGAATAAATAACCTAGGGAATTAAATTAATTTAGACAACTGGCCACTGTTTGAATTAGTCTGTTTTCTAAGGATTAGTGTAGCGAATGTGAACCTAATCACCTGAATCGGTAGCCAATAGAAGCATTAATCCATTGCACTATTACCATAAAATCAACCATAGGATCAATTGAGTTGAACCTAAACAGAAGTCTCCTTCATATTTGAATTTAGTCGAATCTTTGCTTACCTAGTTTTTAGTTAATTAGTTTAAGTATTAGTTAGTAAGTTTCTAGTCTTGCAAAATTAGAGAAAACCCCCATTTTATTATTTGTTTTAGATAATATTAGTAATTAATTTAGTTTGCCGTTCCCTGAGTTCGATACCCTGATTACTAGATCTATACCACCAATTGACAGGTCCACTGCTTTTTGTGTGATCAAATTATATTTTAAAAAGTAGGAATAATTTGATGTGTGTGAAACTAACTAGTTTTATTCCTACTTTTTAAAATATAATTTGATCACACAAAAGGCAGTGGACCTGTCAATTGGTGGTATAGATCTAGTAAGCAGGGTATCGAACTCAGGGAACGACAAACTAAATTAATTACTAATATTATCTAAAACAAATAATAAAATGGGGGGTTTTCTCTAGTTTTGCAAGACTAGAAACTTACTAACTAATACTTAAACTAATTAACTAAAAACTAGGTAAGCAAAGATTCGACTAAATTCAAATATGAAGGAGACTTCTGTTTAGGTTCAACTCAATTGATCCTATGGTTGATTTTATGGTAATAGTGCAATGGATTAATTCTTCTATTGGCTACCGATTCAGGTGATTAGGTTCACATTCGCTACACTAATCCTTAGAAAACAGACTAACTCAAACAGTGGCCAGTTGTCTAAATTAATTTAATTCCCTAGGTTATTTATTCGGGTTAATTAAGACTTGTTGTGGTTAACTAATTTGGCCCTTTAGTTGACCTCTTGTTGATGGTCATCACACAAGCTCACACGTAAATTTACCTATTTTATTATTAATTCTAGTTTCGCATTCGCTAATCCTACTCATATAATAAAGTGTTCACATAAATTATACGAGGTGAACAATTAAGAGATGTTCATGCAACTTAATTATCTTCCTATTAACAGAAAAATAGTTTTCATTCACACATAAGGTTCTTTAACAAGCTTAAATTAACAAAATCACCAATATAAAACTAATCCTACCATAAATCAAACCATAGTCTCAATATTGTCTCCCCAAACAGAAGCTATAAAGGTTTTAGCTCATGATTAAGGTAAAAACGAACTCAAACACAAATTCTGAAAGCTTAAACATAATTAAAACTAAAGATCTAAGTAAAGAGTTATGATTTGTGCCTTAATTCTCCTTTGAAATTGGATCTAGGGTTGGATCTTCACTCTCCAGGTCTCCTCTGGCTCTTAATCGCAGCTTCTCTCCCCAAGGTTTCTCTGAAAAAAAAACGTGAATCGATCTGAGGGTCTCTTCTTATAGATCCGACCCGACTCGTCGAGTCCATCATTAAATTCCCGTGTACGGCAAGTCAAGGATTCCTCAGCTTCGCGAATCTTCGTAGCGACTCGTCCAGTTGATGTCAGACTCGCCGAGTTCCTTCCATTTTTTGGTCTTTTCTTCTTTTGATCATTCCAAAACTTCCCGATGGTTACTCTTGCTTCTTTTTGCTTCTGAGCATTCTTTTTTGACTGAAAACATAATTCGAACACTTTTAAGTATCTTTTGTCCATAGTATACAAATAAATAGCTAATAAATGATAAAAATCAATATTAAATAAAGGGCTAAATATGCACATAAACTTGATGTGTGTGAAACTAACTAGTTTTATTCCTACTTTTTAAAATATAATTTGATCACACAAAAGGCAGTGGACCTGTCAATTGGTGGTATAGATCTAGTAAGCAGGGTATCGAACTCAGGGAACGGCAAACTAAATTAATTACTAATATATCTAAAACAAATAATAAAATGGGGGTTTTCTCTAGTTTTGCAAGACTAGAAACTTACTAACTAATACTTAAAACTAATTAACTAAAAACTAGGTAAGCAAATATTCGACTAAATTCAAATATGAAGGAGACTTCTGTTTAGGTTCAACTCAATTGATCCTATGGTTGATTTTATGGTAATAGTGCAACGGATTAATTCTTCTATTGGCTACCGATTCAGGTGATTAGGTTCACATTCGCTACACTAATCCTTAGAAAACAGACTAACTCAAACAGTGGCCAGTTGTCTAAATTAATTTAATTCGCTAGGTTATTTATTCGGGTTAATTAAGACTTGTTGTGGTTAACTAATTTGGCCCTTTAGTTGACCTCTTGTTGATGGTCATCACACAAGCTCACACGTAAATTTACCTATTTTCTTATTAAATATAGTTTCACATTCGCTAATCCTAGTCATATAATAAAGTGTTCACATAAATTATACGAGGTAAACAATTAAGAGATGTTCATGCAACTTAATTATCTTCCTATTAACAGAAAAATAGTTTTCATTCACACATAAGGTTCTTTAACAAGCTTAAATTAACAAAATCACCAATATAAAACTAATCCTACCATAAATCAAACCATAGTCTCAATATTGTCTCCCCAAACAGAAGCTATAAAGGTTTTAGCTCATGATTAAGGTAAAAACGAACTCAAACACAGATTCTAAAAGCTTAAACATAATTAAAACTAAAGATCTAAGTAAAGAGTTATGATTTGTGCCTTAATTCTCCTTTGAAATTGGATCTAGGGTTGGATCTTCACTCTCCAGGTCTCCTCTGGCTCTTAATCGCAGCTTCTCTCCCCAAGGTTTCTCTGGAAAAAAACGTGAATCGATCTGAGGGTCTCTTCTTATAGATCCGACCCGACTCGTCGAGTCCATCATTAAATTCCCGTGTACGGCAAGTCAAGGATTCCTCAGCTTCGTGAATCTTCGTAGCGACTCGTCGAGTCGATGTCAGACTCGCCGAGTTCCTTCCATTTTTTGGTCTTTTCTTCTTTTGATCATTCCAAAACTTCCCGATGGTTACTCTTGCTTCTTTTTGCTTCCGAGCATTCTTTTTTGACTGAAAACATAATTCGAACACTTTTAAGTATCTTTTGTCCGTAGTATGCAAATAAATAGCTAAGAAATGATAAAAATCAATATTAAATAAAGGGCTAAATATGCACATATCAAAGGCTAATTCGACTTAGTTAAAGTACATACCTGGAAAAGGTACTAAAGCGTTTTAGTATGGAAAATTCCAAGAAAGGAGAACTGCCTATACAGATTAATACCAAACTGAGTAAGACTCGGAGCACGAGTACTGATGCAGAGATAGCAGAAATGAGTAGAGTTCCATATGCTTCCATCGTTAGATCTATCATGCATGCTATGACATGTACTCGCCCTGATGTGGCTTTTTCTTTGAGCATGGTCAGTCGTTATTAGGGAAATCCAGGTAGAGCTCACTGGATAGCAGTTAAGAATATTATTAAGTATATGAGAATAACTAAGGATTGGGTCTTAGTGCTTGGTGGCAGTGATAACTGAAGAGTAACTGGGTATAGTGACGCCAACTTTCAGACAGATAGAGACAACTTCCGTTCTCAATCTGGATGGGTGTTTACCCTAAATGGAGGATCGGCAACCTAGAAAAGTTCCAAGCAGGAGACAGTGGCTGATCCTACTTGTGAATCAGAGTACATAGCAGCAAGCGAAGCATCAAAGGAAGCTATTGGGTTGAAGAACTTCATCAGAGACCTTAGAGTTGTTCCATCCATCAAGGAACCAATGGAGATTTTCTATGATAATGAAGGAGCGGTTTCCTTAATAAAGGAACCAAGAGATCATGGTAGATCAAGACACATCGATAGAAAATACGATTTCATCAGACATAGAGTAGCAGAAAGTCTCCTCATCGTGAAGAGGGTATCGTCAGAAGAGAATCCTACAGATCCCCTGACAAAGGGTCTGAGTAGGGTCAAGCACGTTCAACATTCTAGGAGCATTGGTCTGAAGGATGATATTATTTTTCAGTAGTTAGATAATTATTTCGAAACTTGTAACAAAATAAATGTAATTAACTTTTGGTGATTAAATAATGGAGATTTATTTATGAATTGGATTACTACCTCTGTCTATTGTTTATTTCGTGTTTCATTTTTCATGTTTTACTTCCCGAATAATTAGATTGTTCAAACATCCACAGTCGATCATACTTTTGGAAGTAAGTAGTGAATCAAGACTGTCATGAGTTAGATTGTAGATTGTCTAAAGAGTTTTGGACATGACAATAATGTTGCTGCAATATTCATGAGTTCTTTGAATGGAGATTTAAGTATTGGATTAACCCACGCTTAGAGAATTACTTCATGGAATTTATCACGAGTAATTCTGAGATTATAATATCTTATAATCTTTAAACAGAGATATATCGGTTGTTGTTTACAACTTCGTTGTGCATTGATGATATGTAAACGTATCAGTAACTTGATGTTATAAAATGTATTGTTGTGCATGATTTGATGAGTAAATAGTGCAAGCATATAAGTCAAGGTTTATATGTTCCTTTTTATCCTTAAGGGGAAAAAGTGATATCTTTGGGCCCCTCGATGATTTGGTGTTGACTTATAGTGTCGGGCCCAGCCAGGACTTAATTGATGTGTTCAATTAGTAGTTCTTTGTCATTACAAATCAGAAATCGGGAAACAAAATATTGGAAAATGAAATTGATTTTGTTCCATGTCTCATATCCAAATGATATCTTATAGAACGGAATATTATATGATCACTTATCTTAGAACACATATCTGACTAATTCAGAGTTCGATAACGGATTTTGAGAGCTACAATTTTCTGATTAGTTTCAGAAGAATATACTAACAACTATAGTTATTAGATTTATCCAAGTGGGAGACTGTTGGATTAGGTGTCTAAGCCCATAACTATATTTTGTATATACTTGAATTGATAGTAGCACAGTCCTTTTGGGTTGCCCTCAAGACTAGCAACTAGACATGATGATTTTTAGAGAGAGAGGTTGATTTATTATTTGATTAATAAAATGAAATAAATAATTTATTAATATATTATGAGAATAATATATTAATTAGAAATATTAATATTTAATCAAAAATTAATTAAAATTAATTTTAGGATTAAAAGAATTAATTAAAAGTGCAGGGAGTGAAATGCAATTTGAGGAGATTTTGGAGGTAAAAATCTCATATCTTGCAAATCCTTTTGCTAGTTTGAGTTAGGGTTTGTTAATAAGTCCATTTTTGGTTCATGGATCCTCTCTTGTGAGTTTGAGCAACTCCAGAGGTTAGAAATGTTAGATCTGAGTTCCTTTGGCATGTTAAAAGTATAAAAATGCTAACTTGATGGTTGTTATGGCACCATGAATGAGTTTAAGATCTTAAAGGGAGTCTTAATGGATTAAATGAGGTGTTAGGTTCCAATATGGCATGCAAAGGCGTAAAGTTGCCAACTTTATGCCCTGGGACCTTTAAAATGACCAAGATCTGGAATTGGACCAAGTGGCTACATGAATTAAGCACTTAATGGCTTTTTTTGCAAAACAGCTTGTACGCTGCGACAGAAGTGAGTATTCTCACTATATTAATGGGTCGAAGGCACCAAGGCCGGCCCATCATATGACATGAGGATTGATAGTTTCTATGTGTTTATTCGTATGAAGACCATGGGAGTAGCCCATGACACTTGGATATCAGACCATAGGGGTAGTCCGTGACATTCCAGGTAAAGACCATGGGGGTAGCCCATGACACTGGGATGTCTGACCATGGGTGTAAACCATGGCATTATGGGTAAAGACCATGGGGGTAGCCCATGGCACTCGGATATCAGACCATGGGGGTTGCCAATGGCATTCCATGTAAAGACCATGGGGGTAGTCCATGAAAATTATATGTATGTCGCATGGTATTTTGTGATTGTATGTTTTGGATATCTTGGGAACTCACTAAGCTTTTGCTTACAGTTTATTTGGGTGTTTCAGGTATTTTCGGTTCTAAGGGGAAGGGTCCGGCTTGATGGCGCAACATTCACTCTCTGGCATTTTCCGCACTTAATGATTTCGATAATATGATCTTTTGACATGACTTGATGTAATGGATTTTTGGAACAAATTATGATTGTAATTCCCATTTTAAAAATGAAATTTTTTATCTGATTTTGGATTGTTACAAACTCTTCATTAGGCTTGGACAATTTATTGAAGCCTAAGGGTTTCTAGAATAATCCCTGGTGGATAAACAGGAAGGTGGATAATTACTTGGTTTAAGATAATCTTAGATTTGGGCTTATCTAGGATTTCCTGACTGCACTATAAATATAGCCTCAACCCTAGAATTTTCAGCCACCTCTATTCTTGAAGAGCCAGCCAAATTTTTGAGCCTCCCTCCTCTCTCTCAAGTCTTCTTCCTTTTCTAATGTTGGGTGTGAACCACTAGAGTCGTGACATTCATGACACTTGCTCTCAAGGCTTCAACAACACAAGGATTTTTATCACTATTACTAAATAGCAACGAAGGTATGTTTCTCCTAACCCTATTTGTGTTTTTGAAAATATGCTAGTGTTCTAGGGTTTCTATTTTGTTGTTCAAAGTTGTATGTTCAATTAGAGAAAACATAGATCAAGTATTAGGGTTGCATGCACACATAGGAATTATAAGTTTTGCATAATACCCGTCAATTAGGTCCTAAGCTTGCAACACCAAAGATCTTCTAATCATTATCTATGCCACTTCCAGCTCCAAAGTCCTCAAATAAAGCACCTAATATCATCACAATGAGTCAAAAGAGTATAATACCCTTCTATGGGCCAACTTAACATTCTAAGTTTAAAATACCCCAAAATGGTTTATCAAGTCACTTATTAAGTTGTAAATTCAAAAACCTAATTTTTATGGTTTCAAAACCTTCCTCATGTTAAAATAAGAATATAGGCGAAAATCGTGCATGATTTCGAGTACATATGAAAAAGTTATGACCAAAACAAATTTTTACATTTGTAATATAAAATCAGAACATAGAACACGACCCGTGTCAATTTGACACGACCCGTGTCGCGCGCAGCACACCAAAAATGGCCAAAATCTCACTTTTATGCATCCTACTTTGGTCCCAATGCATTCAAACATCCTACAACTTACCCAAATGACTCAAGGAGCTTCAAATACAGTCTAAAACACTTCAATTAACGTAAGAAAGGATCCCCAAAAGGTTCATATCCTTGGAATAACATTATTTTCCAAAATTAATCCACAATTCCATTTGGAAGACAAATGGGGTTATGAAGCTCAAAGAAATACAAAATCTCACCATTAGCCATGGATTAACAAATTGATCATGGATTTGAAAGAACATAAGCAATATAATCACAAGCTAAGCTCATATCATTGCTTAGAATTAATAACTTGCATCGATGAACCCTATAATTGAAAATACCCAAATTATCACCATTGGAACTAAAACTTGATGCAAACATCATGGAATCTCACCATACGCTAATGGTTGACAAATAGATCATTGATTGAAGTGAAATATACCATCTAACCATAAGTTCAAGCTCATATCATTGCTTGGAGCATTAAATTCAAATTTAAAGAGCAAAGGCTTGAAAACCCATCAAACATCCTCCAATCTGACAAATATCATAACACTTTGTTGGTTAGAGCTTGGATATGGATCGAGGATCGAATCACATCAATTATTTCACAACAAAAACCTAATTTAAGCATGAATTTGGATTTCACCCTTGATGGTTAAGGAAACTCATTAAAACGACTCCAATCTCACAAATCTCACAACTATTTGTTGGTTGGAGCTTGGAGATGGATTAAAAGAAAGTAAATACATCATTAAACTCATATATATATATCCCCAATAGAGTATGAAATTCAGATTTACCATTTCATCAAAACCCTAATTCGAATTTCGGGAAAAAAAGGAAGAAGAATTACCTTTGATGCAATAGTTTGGAAGGATTTGAGTAGAGATTCATCAAGAAATTACAGTCAACAAAACACCATGGATTTAAGGTGGAAAATCATTCAAATGGGAGGAGAATGGTTGAAAACGTGAGTTAGAGGAATGGGGAAGAAGGTGACTTCAAATAGATCAAAATTTGGTCACTTAGGCAACTATGGCCCCTCCTTACAAAAGTCTTTTAAAAAATACTCTAAACTAACTAAGGAACATATAATATCTTTCAAAATGTTCCCTCTTCATCCTAATCTTCACAAATTAAGTCCAAGTCATTAACTTGGTCAACTCTCAAGTCAAACCGAAGTTTCACCCATTCGACGCAAATATCCATTCTAACAAAAATACTTCGCTAGACATTAAAATTCTATTATTTTTAAAATACCAAGTAATGAAAAGGTTTTATGATTGTTTTTATAATTTACTCAGATTTCCATTATTTAATTTATTTCTTTTTTCTTTATTTTATTTCAAATAAAAAAATTATATTTTTACCAAAAACCCTAAAACTTTTATCCCCCGAAACAGGATGTTACAATTACATTGGAGATGTTTTAAGGTGACCTCTCATAATGATATAGTTTTATAAATTAAATGATAATTAAGTTTGTCTTCTCATTCAATTCTTTCATTGAACTTTTAATTGTGGATGCTCTAAAAGAAAAAAAAAATCAAAATATCTTAAAATTGTCAACAAACACATTTTAGTTTTTAAAAAGGTAATCAACTCATTTTTACACTTATTTATCTCAAGTTGAACAAGTCATGACAACAATTTTCAATATTATACTTTCAGTTTAGATTTTAGATTTTATTACAAATTTGATCAAAACATTACATTATATTACAAATTAATCATAAATTTAGTTTAATTTAGAAATTAATTTTCTACAACTTTTTAAGAGTTTTAGAATGTTGTAAAACGTTTTTTAAAAGTTTTAGAATGTTGTCAAACCTTTTTTAAGAGTTTTAGAATGTTGTAAATCTTGTTAAGATTTTCTTTTAGTTTTTATAGGTTTTTTAATGCAGCTTTATAAACTTGAGTAAGATAGGGTAATAATCATGATTGCGGTTTTTTTAGAGAGCACCTTAATTTTTTTAAAAACGACATCATTTCTGGCCAACCAAACACACCAAATAAGACAGAAGAATATTGGGCTTAGGATCTCTCTTTTACGTGGATAGTTGCCATATGATGCCGCGAACTGGATGAACTCGAGTGTACTAGCGAATTGAGCGGGTTGCAAACCACTCCATTTGAAAATCCATCCATGCATATTCCTAGTGAACTCGCAGCTAGAGAAAAAGGTGATTTGTTGTCTTTGTCTCATTATCACATAGAGTACAACATGCATTGTTCACTTTGATTCCTCTAACCATGATAGTTTCATTTTATTCCTCTAACCATGATTATTTTTCATCTTTATCAGATACTTTCTAGTTTTTTGAGCTTTATTGCAGATTTCAAGGAGACTAACGGAGTGGGAATGTTCAGGACCTTTGGGAAGCAATTATACTTAGAGGACAACAAGGATTATGAGTTTGATAACTAGTGGAGATGAGGGATAGAGTGGGCTATTTATGGATGTAGCATTGAAGAAGATGGACTTGTGCTTAAAAAGGAACATTTGTGCATTCGGGATTAAAAAGATCAGGAGAGTACACGAGCTTTGGGTGATTAGGAGAAAACAAATTGGGCTTATATTGAAGAAAACTTGAAGAACATTGGACTACAAACGAATTGGATTTGTTATGGTCTAGTGAGCTAAGACTATGTAGACCCAAAAAGTGAAATGGCCCAAATCTTGATCAGTTCACGCAGCCATTGAATGGGTTGTTCTATACCCGCATGAACACCTGTAGGGGCATTTCCAGTGTAACACCCCGATGTTCAGATACTTCTAAATTCATCCCTATAATTCTATTTCATGACAATGGGTTAAATGGTAGCACTATTGGGTATACTTGAGGTTTGGACATGGCATGTTGGAGGCACCAACACGGCGTGTCTGGGTATTAAAAGGCGCAGGTTTTATTTGGGCAACACGACATGTTCGTCTTGGAACATACCGTGATGACCGCTGAGATTAAACCCTTATATTTAGGGCTTTTCTCCTATTTAAAGGAATGTGGAGGCCAGGGTTTGTCCACCCTCAGCCTCCATCAGCCCCTCAAGCTCTGAAAGAAACCCTAATCATTTTCTCTTCCATTTGTGAAGCTAGTTTAGTGTTTTGAAGGAAGAAGGTGAAAGAAGGAAGCAAATATCCAACAAGCAAGCCCCATTCTTCAGTTTGGCACTCTCCTGGACCTTTGTAAGTGTCCAAGACCCGATTTTTATCATTCAAAGTTGTTAGATCTTGAGTTTTATCCTTTTTTCTCCTTGTTCTTGGATGTTGCAATGGATGGATGTCATAAAATTTGCAACTTTATGAATCTCCATGTCAAGGTGACCTAGTAGTGGCTTGGATCTGGTCTATAACCAAGTTTTGATGCCATGCATAGAGATTAGGTCATAAATCCTCTTTTGACCTAATATGGGTTCAAGACATGTATTAGACATGCATGTCTAAAAAGCACCAACCCTTTAGGATGGTTTAGGTGTTTGAACCACTTCTAGAAAGGATGGACTTCGGATCTGGAGGATTAAGAGTATTTTGGTCAAGCCCTTGCATTATTAAGCTTATGTCTTGGGTTTTTGGACCTTTTGGTGGGCTCAAAGGATAAAGTTGGAAACTTTATCCTTCCTAATCACATTATTGGTCTAGATCTGAGCTTTGGAGCTCTTGGAATCGAAAAGGAAGCTAAATGTATTAAGTTGTTGGAACTCTTTGTGAACACGGCATGTTTACAAGTCAACACGGCGTGTTGGCTGAGGTTTTCCTGGCTGTTTGGATGCTTGCGAAACATGGCGTGGCCAAGAGGGAACGCAACATGTTGGGTCAACATGGACTGTTGACCTTGACCGTTGACTTTTACTAAGTTGGAACTTGAGGGTATTTTGGGATTTTGATGGATTTGGTTACTTGGTGGAAACAGGTATGGGTTAGGGACGGATCTTTGGAGTCGGACCTTATCAGTTCTATTCATATGCGAGGTGATTCTTCCTCACTATGCTTACACGTTAAAGGCACCAAGGCCAGCCCATTGGTTTGATAACCTGATATTCGCTGATATGTTGAGTATGTAATAGATATGCATGCTAGTTTTGATATGCTAGTCTGGTAGATCTATAGGACTACCTGTGATACTATCTGATTATTTGTGTATGTTATTATCTTTTATATGTCAACATATTGTGTGGGTTGGGTTGAGGTTTTACTGCTCCGTACGGTAGCCAACAAACCCTGGAGCAATCCATATATGAGTTGAGGGCTGGGGAGGGCATGCCAGACTCATACTGAGGGTACATGATATTGTGATATGTTAGAAAAACATGCTAGTGATAGGCTAGGGATCTTCAGGATCTTGCATGATAGAATTGTCTGATTATATGATGCCTAATAGCCTAGGGTTCTTCTTCAATGCAATTGACATCATTACTGTAGTTGCTTAGTGTATGAATCATTGTTATGCATAACTAAGATTCTATAGCCTGAGAATGTTTGGTTTGGCCTTATTTCATATTCTTGTTTGATGAAGGGCTTAGGGTAGGATCAGATATTCGACTGTCTATATGGTCCAGTGTTATGTATTCCTAACATACACGAGTGCTGCATGTTTGGTGGAGGTTTTATGGATGAGTTCTGTGGGGTTAGCCGACCAGTTGCAAGATGGTTAGCCTCTCCTCTAGGGAGTGGGGATTGAGTGTATGATTATGTTAGTATGTATTGTTAGGGTTGTTGTGATGATCCTCTGAGATAAATACGAGTAGGTGTGGAAGGTAGTATGGGTCCGTACTACCTAAAGAACAGAACCCGTACGCGTATCAAGGAAGTCACAACCCCTAGGGCTTGATTGGGAGTTGGTTCCCCTGTTATGATATGTGTGTTATCTGATATCTCCCTGGTTTATTTTCAGTATGGTAAAGACGAGACAATTTGAGGTTGGTCCTGATTGGGATCAGGAGCTGGCAGTCAGGGTGGGCCAGCTGCGTCTGACGATAGGATTAGCGAGATCCTGTAGGAGGAGTTTTTCGCTCGTTTTTGAGCCCAGTTGCCGGAGATGTTTGGGTATATTAAGACAACCATGATCGAGTACTTTGATGAGAGTTATGCTGCTTTATTTGAGGTTGTTGTTGCTGCTGCTGCCACCGCGGCCGTTGCGACTGCAGGGGTTGGATCGGGTCGGGTTTTTCATTACCGGGACTTCAATAATATGAAGCCCCCGACTTTTGATGGAGTTCAGGACCCGATCATAGCCATGAGGTGGCTATCTGATGTTAGGGATGATTTTCACATGCTTTTTTCCAGCTGACCAGAGGGTCAGGTGTACTCTGAACCTTCTGAGGTCCAGAGCGAAGGATTGGTGGAGACTTGTTACCAGCTGATATTCCTCTGAGCAGAGAGCTGCTGTGTCTTGGGAGCAGTTCTCAGAGGTGTTCTATTTTAGGTATGTGCCATTGGTGGAGCGTGAGAGGTTGGCCCATGAGTATTTGGACCTGAGGCAGGGGACGGAGTCGGTGACAGAGATCACCAAGATGTTCACAGAGAGGGCTATATTTTGTCCCGAGTTTGCTGCATATGTGCAGGCTCAGATGACCAATTACTTGAGCATGCTCAAGACGGATATCAGACAGTTTGTTTCCACCCAGCGCTATGGTTCCTTGTTGGAGTCGCAAGAGGCCGCCAGGCGTCGTGAGATTGAGATTGAGTTACAGACGAGAGAGCAGAGACCAACCCCGACACAATCGCAGCCTGCGCCAAAGCGGTTTAAGACCGCTGATGCCAGATCTGGGGGCCAGAAGGGCCGCACTTGTGGGAAGTGGGACAAGGTTCATGAGGGTTCTTGTCGATCATCTTTTGGGTGCCACAATTGTGACCGACAGGACCATATGGCGAGGGATTGCCTCCAACAGGCCCCATCACTCAGTTCCAGAATTTATTTTCATTACGATCAGGTTGGCCATGTGAAGGCCAACTTTCCCTCGCTTGCTGCTAAGCCGACGCATGCTCCAGCGCCGACTACTTTGAGGATCACTTATGGGAGTCAGGGCAGGGTGGAGTGATGGGTTTTGGTATACTACAACATCCTATGGTGCACATACAACCCTAAATACCTTGGATCTATGTTTTCACTAATTATACATGCAAATGGTTTCCAAGGCATTAAACCTATAACTAGCATACAAATTGTCATAAACAATACAAGATACTAGTTAGAGTAACATACCTTTTATGTGGCTTGAAGTCTTGATGTATTTGAGGTTGCTTGAAAGACTTTGGCCTTTAAGAACTTAGTGCCCCAAGTGTTGCACCTCAAATGGAATCACAACTCACCTACGACAAAGGTGACTCTTGAGAGAGAATTCCATGCACCAAAACACCTCCATATTTCTCTAAGAAAAGAAACACATTCCAGTGTCGATTTTGGGCAATGGAGTATGTATTTATATGTGGCATTTCAAGGGTCATGGGTATAACCCAAATCCATACCCATGAGTATTATGATCCATGGTTCATGTGGCCCAACTCTTTATGTATCCATACATAAACTTGGTCCAACATGGATCATAATCCCAACACATATAAATATAACTAATTACCATAATTAGTCCCCATAGATTTAATTAGTCTCTTTTGATCACTAAATGAAATCCAGATTAATTCTTGATCAATACTAATTAAAACATTTGATTTTATATTAATATATTAGAACTTATAATATATTAATAAATCATATATAACCTTCTCTCAAGAGTCCATCCTAACAAATTGTCCTGGTGTTATGCAACCCAAATGGACCATGCTACTCTCGGGTCGAATACATACCAATAATATTTATGGGCTTAGACATCTAATCCAATAGTCTCCCACTTGGATAAGTCTAAAAATATTATTGCATATGACTCCAAGATCCCGACTAGCAATCGTAGCTCTTAAAAGCCGCTATCGAACTCTGACCTAGTCAATGACATGTCCATTAGATAAGGGATCATATATTCCTCCATTCTAGATATCATATGGACTGAGACATGGATTATAATCATTCTCTCTGTCCATTTGTTGTTTCCCGATTTCCGATTTGTGACGACCGACTAATTGAACAAATCAAATCAGTCTAGGCCCGACCGAGCACTTACGTTTGTCATTACCAAATCATCGAAGGGCCCACAAATATCGCTTTTATCCCTCTAAGGGTAAAAAGGAATGGATAAACTTCGACCCAAATGTTCGCTTGTACTTACTCATCAAATTACACATAACGATATGTTTTATAACAACCAAGTTACTAGTTGCGTTTACATATGTCAATGTGCAACCGATGCGCAACTACAACTCACACGTATCCGTTTGAAGAATATAAGATATTATCGTCTCATGATCACTCGCGATAAAATCCATGAAGTGAGTCAAATGAGTGTGGGTTTAATCCAATACTCGAATTTTATTCCAGGAGCACTCATGAATACTGCAGCTATGTCTAGGCCACCTAGACAAACTACAGACCCATTCATGACAGTCTTGCTTCATACCTACTTCCAAAGTATGATTTACTATGGAGAGTTTGAATAACCTAGTTATTCGGGAAGTCAAAACATGCAAAGCGAAACACAAGAATAATACTAATCCTATATGGCCCCAAGCACCTTTGAGAGTAAATAAAACACATTTTATTTAAACACCATATTGATTACTCATTATTCATTGTATAATGTTTCAAATAATCAACTTTATACTTGAATCATAACAATAGTCATGTCATGCTCCAAACATGCACACTATGTTTGTCCAAACAATAGTTATGCCATACTCCAAGTATACACACTATGTTTTTCTATGATCCTTACTTTGTGAAATAGACCAATTGAACATGATTCCAATGATTCTCATTTCACAATCCCCAATCCAAATCGTAAATGTAAGAATTCCAAATTCCTGCTATTTATCGAAATCTGTTAGATTCTAAACTTATATGCATTGATCCTCTTGTAATGACTATGCACAAAGTCACAAAGACTTGTCAACAGACATTACAGAGTATTCCAATGGAAACGAAGTCTCAAATTCAAAGTACATTCCTTTGAACATCCTTCTTGCATTAAGTCTTCTAACCTTACACAGATTTAATGAATAACTTCCACTTATGGAAACATTTCCATATTCCCATTTTAACTATTACTTCTGAACAAGAGTTGCCTCCTTTCAGAATATGTCAATATGGTCCTTTCCAAAAATTTACACCATACTTCCAACTGTCCATGAGCAACCAATCTTTGGTAAACCTCAGATTGTCCTCGACAATTGCTTAATCATTTTAGTCATATCCAATTCTAGACCATTTCCCCTCTTAATGCCCTAGGCATTTAGAAAGGATAAATATTATAGCACATGTAATCGATCCTATATCCGAAGCATATGGGACACGATTCATGATGTCTCACATAAAGACATGATCCTAGGCCAGTCTTTTGCTACAATATTTTTTATTTGCCATGTTTTCATAATTCGACTATGAAGAGGGATGTCGTAATCATAATCGAATTTTGAGAATGCAATATATATATATATATATATATATATATATATATATATATATATATATATATATATATATATATATATATATATATATATATATATATAGAGAGAGAGAGAGAGAGAGAGAATTTCCTTATGTTGAACCATTCCAACATAAAATTCATATATATATATATATATATATATATATATATATATATATATATATATATATATATATATATATATATATATATATCCATCCTTGACTAAAGATCATTAAAACTCAATCTAAGCTTTTAGAATTGAAATGAAGTATAATTTTCTCTCCCTTAATTATAGCAAAACAACTTTTCAAACCCTGCAAAGTCACGAATTGAGAATTTTGTTTTCTATAATTAACACTTAACATAATAATCATGCTCCCACTAACATGATAACTATTAGCATAACACTTATGCTCCCACCAGCTTTGACATGTATCCAGAAATCAGATGGACTTCTAGAAATCAATGCTTTATTGACTTTCTTACCAAAGTTCAGATTTCTGATACACGATGCTTTGATAAAACTTTATCAAAATCATACACCTTTCCTTAGACAACTCATATGAGTGTCTAAACAATTTTTAGAACTATGAAAAGGGATGCCGTAATCATAGTCTCAATTGTTTAGACCTTTGCCATTTCTCACAAGTCCATGTTAGTGTGTCGGTTACCCACACACGATCCATTAACGACTTTGAGAATGCAAATATCACAACTGCTATCTACTTAAAATCTACTTAGTGAAAGCGTTTCCTCACCATCTTTTTCATGAATCGGAGAGAAACCTTATGACACTTAGATTTTATGGTGTACGTGTTCCTATCCAAGTGAATCTGTCATAACCATAATCACAAGATAAGGTTAGCGACAAATCCAAACTCATATGGACTGAACTTGTTCAATCTTAACTTCTTGCCACCTGGCAGCACAAAGGCCTACCATTTCTTCCAAGTAGTTAAGCAAACATCTGAGAACTCATAGAACTCACATGCATAGTCAACTCTAACTGGAATGGGCACATAAACAAGAATATGTCAACACGATAGGTTACAAAACTCAAGTCGTGTGCTAGTGATAAACAATACCCTTGATTTGTTCTTGAAACTTTTCAAGATCTTTAAGACTCCCACTGACCTCTTGACATATAAGATTCTCTTTTCAAGAATCATTCCTTGACAAAACAAATATTCAAGAATTAGTGCGGATTCTTATCAGGATAACACTTCACATAATTGGTCACAGTCGGTCTCTGTCTTATCCAAGACATCAGAACTTGCCAATTTCAAATGTACAACAATAAGAAACATCTTATTCTACATTTGACAAGTGTTATAAACCTTCTAAATATTATGCCACTCAAGTTACAATCTTGGAGTATGACTCTAAGACTTGTTTTGGAACGAAGTATGATTCATCTTTTTGATTTTAACCATTTCAACAATCCACGATTCCTCTTCTTAGCCAAACAAATGCACTAAGATGTCCTTAGAGGATCAATTGTGATATGGTATCTTAATCATAAAACATGATACTAAATTACTCTCCCATTTTTTCATATTTGAGAAACCTTTATCTTTCTGCCTAATTTGATTCTTCTTATTCGTTCTGCCATACATTGAAAATTTTCCAATGTTTCAGAATTATACTTAAACTTTTAAGTACAACCATATTTACTAAACTTTAGTAAATCATGACGAATGGTATTATCGTTCTCTGTGGTGGACCTAACCAGCGCACACCCAGTGTACCTGATCCCCTAGTTCTTCACTTGACCCACATATACATGTGATCAAGGAATTAGTCTTAATTTCCCAAAGATGAAAATTCTCATTCAACATGCAATACAAGTTGCATGATTCCAAGTTTCTATCCAACTGAAACTTGGGTGATGAGAATCTTTTCTTATTTGGTAAATTATGACACCACCACAAACGAAAGAATCAAATCCATTTTCCAATATTGCTATCAATGGAATCATATAAACAATAATTTTTCACAAATGCCACTGTAAGGATATTTAAAATAAATAAAATTAAAAACTTTTTCCTTTTATTTTAAAACTTTGCGGAAAAAACTTATCCTTACAATGCAAATGCATATGAAAACAATGTTGTTATTTATTCCTAGGAAATCTATCACAACTATTAAGCAACAGCTCAAAATTCTGATCACCGAACCATGTGATCGAAATCCATCTTCACGATCTGAATCAGCATATTCTTCTTTTAGACTTCCTCTTTTCTTTGATTTTTAAAACATCAACAGGAGACCTAGTCACATCATGTAATAAGAATCTCCAAATAGGAACTTAATAGAGTTAGATAGTGGACTTTACCCGAAGTAGAGTCAAACTTTTTGACTTTACCAACCTTATGATTTTTCAGGTAAATAGGGTAGCTTCGCAACCAATGCCTCTTCCTTTGTCAATAGAAACATATGGACTCTTTAGGAATGGTACACGGGACTATGTCATACTTAGCCTTTCTCTTTACCATTTGGTGAACCGAGTTGACTATGGCCGATCCCTTTCCATTGGGAAGAGAAAGCTTTTCTGGATTTCCAATGTTACCATTGTCAATGTCCATGGAAGTTTGGGAAGTCGATCTTCCAATCAAATTTGCTTTACCAGTGCTCCAAATCATTGCTGATTCAGCAGCATCAAGCAAATAGGTAAGATTATTAAGGGTCATGTCATGGTCTGTCATATAGTAGTCCTAAAGGAACTCACTATGTGACTTAGAAAGTGACTGAAGAACCTAGTCAATAACCAACTTCCTCAAAACTTTGACACCCAACTCTCCCGGCTTGTCAATATGTGACTTAATCTCCAAGATGTGAGCACACATAGACTTTGCTTGCCAATTGGGCTTGAGTGACCTTGAACTACTCAAGAACTTGTGGGTTAGGGAAAATAATTGGAGGAGGTGGGGTAATTGAAGTATGATTTCCATGATCCAACCACGGGACATCATCTTCATTTGGAAAGCTTGTTCCAAGGGATTTGGGATGATCATATTTGTCTGAACCAGGCATCTAAAATGGGAGATATTCAAGTTAGTTGATTTAAGTCCTTAATATAACACCCAATATGAAATATTAAGGCTAGGACCCAATACAACATTTTATAACTTGGAAGAGGGATGTCGTAATCCAAGCTATAAAATATTTGAAGGTAGGCAAATGACGATTCACCGATTTCCACCATGAAAAAACGAAATACGTATTAGGTTTTAATTGGTTTGAAACTCCTAGATCTTTTGAGATTCATTGAACTTTTCAATGGCATGTTTAAATCTCGATTGTGCCCTCTCAAGTTTGTGACTGGGATGCCAAGGATCACAAACAAGGTGTGAATAACCATGCAAATTAACTTGGTACCTTAATTTTATCACCTAATCGATGTGTCGGTTAACCACATGAGCTCCACCGATCTATGATAAAAATTAAGTCAGCCTTTGCCACTCTTACTAGTCCATGTTAGTGTGCTGGTTACCCACACACGCTCCACCAACGACTTGGTAAGGTACAAAGTGCAATTTCATGGGTTAGCACCAAATTCACATTTTCCTAAGTAACTAAGATTGGGAATTTATAAGTGTTTAGTTACTTAGTATTTATCATTATACTTTTAATGAAGGGAGAATTATAGTCCTGTCAAACCCGTTCGGCTAACGACCCTCCACCAGTCAAGGAAGCGGTGGGTGAGAGTGGACACCCATTAAACTGCCATTTTATAGGCAGTAACCTTATACCCCCCTTATAGACCGGCTTCGTGAATAAGGCCTACTAACGGTAAGACTAAATTTGTTCTTATACATATATATATATATATATATATATATATATATATATATATATATATAATTATTAACTATTAATATTATAATAGTATAAGGGTTGAATTTTAACTTTTAAAATTCTAAGGGTTTACTTGGAATTAAAGTATTTATGGGGGGAAACTTTACAAATTCCAAAACTTGAGGGCAAGTTTTGAACAATTCAAAAACTTTTGGTTTACATAACTTATGAGTTTAAATTAGTTTTAATGAAAAAACTCTTCAAGTTCCATAACTTGAGGATAAGTTATGGAAGACTTGAAAACATTTAAAAAAATGAGACTCTTCATTTTCATAACTTATGGAAATCTTATGAGTTTTTAAAAATCATAAATGAGACTTTTCATATAACTTGAGGACAAGTTACAAAAACACATTTTATGAACAACTTTTAGATCAATTTGGATTGAAAACACATTATCACATAATTTTTCAATTAATCTAAATCAACTCATAAGAACAAGATAATTCATATCATCAATCTTCAAGAAATTAGCATGAACATATAAACCAATACAAATCTTGAAATTATGACAATTATCTTTGAAATTGGATTAGCATGAACATTACCACATCAAAAACAGGTTTATAAGTACAAAAACATCATAGGGTAATGTTCCTAGTCCAATTCCAGCCGAAAAACTTGAAAATATGCTGTCAGGGGGTCCAACTCGCCAAGTGCAAGAACAAACTCGACGAGTTGGATGAGTTTGTACATGGACTCGTCGAGTCCCTTATTGGACTCGTCGAGTCCCCTGTCCAGACAGCAAAAAATTCAATTTTTTCAGCTTTTTTCAGCAATTTGCATCAAGTATAATTGAAAACAACCCATGTCTCTGATACCACTGATGGGTTTTGGTATAGTACAACATCCTATGGTTCACATACAACCCTAAATACCTTGGATCTATGTTTTCACTAATTATACATGCAAATGGTTTCCAAGGCATTAAACCTATAACTAGCATACAAATTGTCATAAACAATACAAGATACTAGTTAGAGTAACATACCTTTTATGTGGCTTGAAGTCTTGATGTATTTGGTGTTGCTTGAAAGACTTTGGCCTTTAAGAACTTAGTGCCCCAAGTGTTGCACCTCAAATGGAATCACAACTCACCTAGGACAAAGGTGACTCTTGAGAAATAATTCCATGCACCAAAACACCTCCATATTTCTCTAAGAAAAGAAACACTTTCAAGTTCGATTTTGAGCAATGGAGTATGTATTTATATGTGGCATTTCAAGGGTCATGGGTATAACCCAAATCCCTACCCATGAGTATTACGATCCATGGTTCATGTGGCCCAACTCTTTATGTATCCATACATAAACTTTGTCTAACATGGATCATAAGCCCAACACATATAAATATAACTAATTACCATAATTAGTTCCCATAGATTTAATTAGTCTCTTTTGATCGCTAAATTAATTCCAAATTAATTCTTGATCAATACTAATTAAAGCATATGATTTTATATTAATATATTAGAACTTATAATATATTAATAAATCATATATAACCTTCTATCAAGAGTCCATCCTAACAAATTGTCTTGGTGTTTTGCAATCCAAATGGACCATGCTACTCTCGGGTCGAATACATACCAATAATAGTTATGGGCTTAGACATCTAATCCAACATGGAGCCCCCAAGGACTCGGGTCGCGCTTTCCAGCTAACTGCCAAGAAGGATAGAGCAGCTCTAGATGTTGTGACTGGTAGGTTTCTATCCATTATTCTGTTGATTATGTTTTATGTTGTACTTATCTATGTGCCTCTGTTAGGTACGTTCCTAGTGAACTCTTTGCTTGCTCTAGTGTTGTTTGACTCAGGTGCGAGTCGGTCCTTTGAATCTTGATCGTTTAGTAGGGAGTTTGATATGCCCATTGGGGAGTTAGAGTGTCCGTTGCAAGTTTCCATGGCCAACGAACATGGGGTTTCTGCATGATTAGTGTAACAAGGTTGTGTTCTGGAGATCTTCGGGGTGCCTTATCCGATCGATCTGATCCCTATCCCCATGGGGGATGTTTGCGTGATTGTGGGTATGGATTGGATGAGTCGTTTCAGTGCTATGATTGATTGTAAGGGCCATCGTGTAGTAGTTCGAACCCCAAGTAGGGGAGAACTAGTTATCTATGGAGAGGGCACCAGGATGGATTCAGGGTTTTGTTCTGCAACCAATGCTCGACAATATATTCAGTATGGGTGTGCGGGTTATTTGGATTATGTGGTGGATACGCGTGTTGGGGACCAGACTTCAGTTCCAGAGGTCCCGGTTTTCAGGGAGTTTGCAGATGTGTTTCCGGAGGAGTTGCCCGCTGTGCCTCCCGAGAGGCAGGTCAAGTTCCAGATTGACCTTGTGCCAAGTGCAGCCCCGATTGCCAAGGCACCATACCTCTTGGAACTGCCTGAGATGTAGGAGTTGTCATCTCAGCTGTAGGATCTGCTAGGCAAGCAGTTCATCAGACCGAGTAGTACTCCGTAGGAAGCTCCGATTTTGTTCGTCGAGAAGAAGGATGGTTCGCACCGGATGTGCATTGATTATAGGTAGTTAAACAAGTTAACAGTGAAGAACCATTATCTCCTTCCATAGATTGATGACCTCTTTGATCAGTTGTAGGGTGCATCTTGATTCTCCAAGATAGATATGAGGTATGGGTATCATTAGGTCAGAGTGAGAGAGGAGGAAGTGGAGAAGACCGTGCTCCGGACTCGTTATGGACATTACAAGTTCGTGGTGATGCCATTTGGGCTCACCAATGCACCTACAGTATTCATGGATTTGATGAATCGAGTGTGCAGGCCGATGCTCGATCGTTCCATTATTGTTTTTATTGATGATATCCTGGTGTATTCCAAGACCAGAGAGCAGCATGAGGAGCATCTTTGTGAGCTTCTGTGGGTTTTGAGGCGAGAACGGATTTATGCTAATTTCTCGAAGTGCGAGTTTTGGTTACGAGAGGTTCAGTTCCTTAGGCACCTTATTAACCAGGATGGGATATTGGTCGATCCGGCCAAGATCAAGGCAGTGATACAATGGGAGGTTCCAAAATCTCCCTCGGATATCAAGAGTTTCTTGGGTTGGGCAGGGTACTATCGGAGATTCATTCGGGATTTCTCCAAGATTGCAGTACCTCTCACTCATGTGACAAGGAAGGGGGTGGATTTCTGATGGGGCCCTGAGCAGCAATCGACATTTGAGATCCTTCAGCAGAGATTATGCGAGGCCCCGGTATTAACCCTCCCGGAGGGAGTTGAGGATTTCGTAGTATTTTGTGATGCATCCATCAATGGTTTGGGGGTCCTCATGCAGAGAGGACGGGTGATAGCTTATGCTTCGCGGCACCTGAAGCCGCATGATACGCGATATCCCACGCATGATCTAGAGTTAGGGGCTGTGGTTTTTGCCCTCAAGATCTGGAGGCACTATCTGTATGGGGTCCGTTGTACTATTTACATGGATCACAAGAGTCTGAGGCATATTATGGGTTAGCCGAACCTGAACATGAGGTAGCGCAGGTGGCTAGACGTAGTCAAGGGTTATGACTGAAACATCCTTTACCATCCGGGTAAATCGAATGTAGTGGCAGATGATTTGAGCCGCAAGTCGGCTGGGTATTCATTTGGAGTGTCGTGTATGAGGATATTTATGGATTCCCAGCTTTTGGGATTGATCAGCTTTCGTGTATGAGGATATTTGTGGATTCTCAGACCGAGGGTATTCCGAAAGAAAATTGGAAGAAAGAGAGGTTCATGGGTGAGATTGTCAGATTCGTCTCAGATAGTCGCGAATTGTTGACCCGATGTAGTCGGATCTGGGTTCTGATGTCTGGTGGGTTTAGACAGATTGTGTTGGAGGAGGCTCATAAGTCTCATTTTTTATTTATCTAGGGGCCACCAAGATGTATCGGGATTTGAGATTGTGTTATTGGTGGTAGTGTATGAAGAGAGAGATAGCCTGGTATGTGGAGAGATCCATGACCTGTAGGATGGTAAAGGTTGAGCATCCGAGGCTACATGGCAAGTTGCAGCCTCTGGAGGTCCCCATGTGGAAATGGGAGCATATTTCGATGGACTTTATCACCAAGTTATCGAAGAAGGCAAAGGGTTTTGATGCTATTTGGGTCATCGTGGATCGATTGACCAAGAGTGCCCACTTTTTGGCGATTTGGGAGAGTTCTTCGGCCGATAATTTGGTCGATGTGTATGTTCGCGAGATCGTTGCTCGCCATGGGGTTCCGGTCTCCATTGTTTTAGACCGTGATGTTCGTCTCACCTCATGCTTTTGGCAGGCATTACATGAGGAACTAGGCACGAGGTTGCACTTCAACACTGCTTATCATCCGCTGACCAATGGACAGAGTGAGAGGATGATACAGACCCTTGAGGATATGTTACGGGCCTATGTTATTGATTTCTATGGGAGCTAGGACTCCTACCTTCCTCTTGGGGAGTTCTTGTTGGATATAGTGTCTAAGTCCATAACTATATTTGGTATGTACTTGACCCGACCTGACATGGTCCATTTGGGTTGCATGGCATTGCAATACTTGGATAGACCAAATGAGAGAAAGGACACTTAAGGTTTATTAATATATTATAAGTACTAATATAATAATAATATTATTTAATTAGTATTGATCAAAGAATTAATCTGGAATTAATTAAGTGATCAAAAGGAGACTAATTAAATATATGGGGTTGATTGTGTAAATAATCTATTCTTGAATAGTGGGCTAATGATCCATGGTTTGTATGGATTGGGTTAAAACCCATAAGGTGCTCCATGGATAGTCCATGGAGGTTACAAACCCATGGATCATGGAATATGGAAAGCCATGACAATTAGGGTTTACATGGTGTTACCCTACTTGTGCCACAACTATAAAAAGACCCCTAGACTAGCAAAATCGGCACTACTACAAGCAAGTAAGAGGGCTAGCCGATTTTTGAGTATAGTGAACTTCTCTCAAGGTTATTCCAAGAATTGTGGTGTTGTGTGAAGCATTTGAGGCATCACATTTGGGGTGCTAGGCTCACAAAGTCATCAAGGAATCCAAGCTACTAAAAGGTATGTTATTCTACTTGAGTTTTGTATTACAAGTTCCCCATAATATGCTAGATAGGAAATAAACATTGGAAAATCAAATTTGCATGTATTTAGAGAAAACATAGATCCAAGGTTTCTAGGGTTGCATGTACACCATAGGAGTGTTAGAATGCTCAAAACCCAACAGTGGTATTAGAGCCTAGGCTTGTTTTCTTGATACTTGATGCAAACTTGTTGAAAAAGCTCAAAAATCTGGACTCTGCAGCATGAACTCGCCGAGTCCATGGGGGGACTTGACGAGTCCATGTGAAAATTCATCCTACTCGTCGAGTAGGTTCTTGCACTCGACGAGTAGGAGCCCCTGAATGCAGATTTTCGAGTTTTCCTGCTGGAAATGGACTAGAAACATTACCCTAAACTGTTTTGGTGTTTTAAAACTTGTTTTAGATGGTGTAATGCTTATGCTAATCCATTTACAATGGCTAATATCAAAATTCCATGTTTTATATGTGTTAATATGATTCTTGAAATTTTGATATGAATGTTCATGTTCTTATGAGTCTTAGAAGATCATAGGAATTATGTGTAACTTGCTTGTAAGTATGATTCTTGATCTTAATGGCTAATAATGGAGTCCATAACTTGTCCTCAAGTTATGGATAACCAAAAGTCACTTCTTTAAAAGTGTCATTAAATAATAAGAGGTTACATAAAATGAAGAGTCTTCATTTTAATGGACCATTAAACTCATAAGTTATGAAATGAAAGGTCTTGAATAATTTCAATACTTGCCCTCAAGTTTTGGAATTTGTAAAGTCTTACACCCTAATACTTTAATTTCCAAATTGAACCTTAGAATTTTAAAAGTTTAAAATTCAACCCTTATACTATTATTATATTAAAAGTTTAAATATATAGATATGTATAAGAATAAGTCAGTCTTACCGTTAGTAGGCTTCATTCACAAAGTCGGTCTATAAGGGGGGTATAAGGTTGTTGCCTATAAAATGGTAGCTTAATGGGTGTCCACTCTCACCTACCGCTTCCTTGACTGGTGGAGGGTCGTTAGCCGAACGGGTAGGACAAGGACTTTAAATCCTCATTAAAAGTATAATGAAATTATAAAGTAACTACACTTTAATAATTCCCAATCTTAGTTACTTTAGGAAAATGTGAAATAGGTGCTAACCCATGAAATTACACTATGTACCTTACCAAGTCGTTAGTGGAGTGCGTGTGGTTAACCGGCACACTAACAAGGACTAGTAAGGGTGGCAAAGGGTAACTTAATTTTAGCATAGATCGGTGGAGCGCGTGTGGTTAACCGACACATTGATTAAGTGATAAAAAGTTAAGGGTACCAAGTCAATTTTCATGGTTATTCACACCTTGTTTAGGATCCTCGGCATCCCAGTCACAAACCTGAGAGGGCACAATCGAGATTCAAACATGCCATTGAAAGTTCAATGTATCTCAAAAGAACTAGGAATTTCAAATCCAATAAAACTTAATAATCTATTTCGTTTTCGTGGTGGAAATTGGTAAATCGTCATTTACCTACCTTCAAATATTTTGTAGCTTGGATTACGACATCCCTCTTCCAACTATAAATAGTTTGTTGGGTCCTAGCCTTAATATTTCATTTGGGTGACTTATTAAGGACTCTTTATCTAATAAAACTTGTCTTTCTTCTTTTTCAGATGTCTTCCAACACTGCTACTGGCTCAAACCCTACAGGCTCCTTTTCCCTAATGAACTTGTGTGGGAAAGTCACTTTTGATGGTTCCAATTTCATTGAAAGGATTAGGAACATCAGAATGATTACTCGCTATGAGGGCAAAGAGTATGTCCTCGATAAGGAGCTAAAGGTTATCGATGAGTCAACTGCTACTCCTGAGGAGATTGCTGAGTGCACTACCCATGAAAAAGATGCCACTAAGGTGTCTTGTATCATGTTGGCCACAATGACAACAGAACTCCAGAAATCCTATGAAGATTTCTACCCTTTTGAGATGCACCAGGATCTGATGGATAGGTACCATCAAAGTGCTCGTCAGGAGAGGTATGAAATCATTTCCTCCATGATAATAGCTAGGATGAAAGAGGGAGAACCCCTCACCGGTCACTTGCAGAAAATGCAAAGGTTCGTGGACCGATTACTAAAGCTTAATGTCGACTTTCCTGAGGACATGGCGATTGACATCATTCTCCATTCCTTACCTCCAAGTTATGATCAGTTTCGTATGACTTATCATATGAACAAGGAGGAAGTCACACCAAGTAAGCTTCAAGGACTTTTAAGGACCACTGAAAGTGGCCTTAAAAGTAAATCAACTGTTATTCCTACTCCTACTAATGCTCCTGTCTTGGCAATTGGGCAGGGAAAGGGGAAGAAGAGAAAGACCCCTTCGAAGGGTACCAAGGGAAAGTCTCTTGATGGCTCCTCTTCAAGTGGAACCAAGAAAGGTTCCATTCCTCCTTCTTCAAACCCAAAGGAAGCACAATGCTTCTACTGCCAAGAAAAGGGGAACTGGAAGCGAAGCTGCCCCAAATACTTGCAGGATGTAAAGGATGAGAAAGTTAAACCCACCCATGCAGGTATTTACACTATATTGTCTAAAAAATCATTACATACTAACTCTTGGGTGCTTGATACAGGTTGTGGTATTCAGATTTGTACTGATTTGCAGGGCCTAAGAATAAGTGAGAAAGTGGAGCACGGGAAGATAAACTTAATCATGGGGAATAGGAAAGCATCACCTGTTACCAAGATAGGAGTTTATTCTTTATTGCTTAATAATGGGTTAATGTTAGATTTGAATAAATGTTGTTACTCGTCTGAAATGGCGAGAAATATTATTTCCTTTCATGGCTTGTACAAACAAGGGTTTTCCTTTTCATTTGATAATGATAATGGTGCTATTAATGTTTATTACAATAATGTATTTTACTTTAAAGCATTAACTTGTGATGGTGTATATGAAGCTGTGAATGTTGTAGATAATCTAGGAAATAATGTGTTGTGTATTTATTCTTCAAATAGCTTAGACAAAGCATACTTGTGGCATTGTCATGGGCCAACTCCAAAAGGCTGGAGTTTTGGAATCATTTGACCTAAAGTCGGATGATAGTTGTGAATCTTGTTTACTTGGAAAAATGACAAAGTCACCCTTCACTGGTTCTTGTGAGAGGGGTGAGGGTTTGTTGGACCTCATACACACTGATGTGTGTGGACCCTTCAAAACCGCCACAAGGGATGCTAATCGGTATTATGTGACTTTAATTGATGATTATAGTAGATATGGATATATCTATTTAATCAAGCATAAGTCAGAAACCTTTGAGAAATTCAAAGAGTTTAAGCAGGAAGTAGAGAATCAATTGGGCAGGAACATCAAGATGCTCAGATCCGATCGGGGAGGAGAGTATCTTAGTATCGAGTTCCTTGACTATCTTAAGGAATGTGGGATTGTCTCACAATTGACACCTCCTAGGACACCACAGCTGAATGGTGTGGCTGAGAGGCGCAATCGAAACTTGTTGGACATGGTTCGTTCCATGATTAGTCGAGCTTCATCACCAATCTCATTATGGGGGTATGCCTTAGAGACTGATGCCCATATCCTGAATCTAGTCCCTACTAAAAAGGTTGCCAAAACACCTAATGAGATGTGGACTGGGAAAGTTCCCAATTTGGACCACATCAAGATTTGGGGTTGCGAGGTATTCGTGAGCGTGAGTCTCATGATAAGCTCGAACCTCAAAGTGACAAGTGTATTTTCATCGGCTACCCACAAAGATCCTTTGGTTACCTCTTCTACAGACCTAGTGAGAATGTGGTCTTTGTAGCTAGAAGATGAGTCTTTCGTGAGAGAGAGTTCATAAGCCAAGGAGACAGTGGGAGGCAAATTGACCTTGAAGAAATTCAAGAGTCAAGTGGTGAAGGAACCTCAAACCCTAGTGACCAACCTGAGGAGGAAACTCCTGTTGATCCGACTGACGAGCCCATACCTCTGAGGCATTCCACGAGAGTTAGGAATGCATCTGAGCATTACTATGGTTTACATGTTACTGCGGAAGGTGATACGCTTATCAGTGATAGTACACTGGTAAGTCTGGATGAACCTAACAGCTACACGGAAGCCATGGTAGGCCTTGAGGCTGTTAAATGGAAAGAGGCTATGGACAGCGAGATACAGTCCATGTATGACAATCAAGTTTGGAACCTGGTTGACAATGTACCAGGTCGTAAGACAGTCGAGTGCAAATGGATCATCAAGAAGAAGACCGACATGGATGGTAATGTACACACTTATAAGGTGCGACTGGTTGCAAAGGGCTATTCTCAAACTCCGGAAGTTGATTATGATGAGACCTTTTCACCAGTAGCAAAGATTAAGTCTATTAGGGTTATGTTAGCCATTGCTGCATTTCATGACTATGAAATATGGCAAATGGATGTCAAAACCGCTTTCCTTAATGGAAAGTTGGCTGAGGATGTTTACATGAGTCAGCCAAAGGGTTTTGTCAGTACAGAGTACCCTAATAAGGTGTGTAAGCTTGAGAAATCCATCTATGGATTGAAACAAGCACCTCGCAGATGGAATCTTTGCTTCGATGAGAAATTCAAAGAGTTTGGTTTTTCGAGGAGTGAGGATGAGTCCAGTGTATATGTTAGGGCTAGTGGGAGTATAGTTAGCTTTTTGGTGTTGTATGTGTATGACATACTACTCATAGGAAATGACATCCCAACCTTGCAGGAGGTTAAGTCCTTGCTTGGGAAGTGTTTCGCTATGAAAGACCTTGGGGAAGCTACCTATATCCTAGGGATAAGGATATTGAGAGACAGGAGTAATAGACTAATTGGCCTTAGTCAGAGTACTTACTTGGATAAGGTACTGAAGGGGTTCAGTATGCAGGATTCCAAGAAAGGGGAATTACCGATCCAGAGTAACGCCAAACTGAGTAAGACTCAGAGTCCGAGTACAGAGGCTGAGATAGCTGAGATGAGTCATGTACCATATGCTTCCGCTGTGGGCTCAATCATGTATGATATGACTTGTACTCACCCTGATGTGGCCTTTGCTTTGATCATGGTCAGTAGATATCAAGGGAACCCTGGCAAGGCTCACTAGACTGCGGTAAAGAACATTCTCAAGTATCTGAAAAGGACTAAAGACTGGGTCCTTACCCTTGGAGGCAGTGATGACTTGAGAGTGGTAGGATATAGTGATGCTAGCTTTCAGACTGATAGGGATAATTTCCGCTCTCAGTCAGGCTGGGTCTTTATCTTAAATGGAGGAGCAATTACTTGGAAAAGTTCCAAGCAGGAGACGGTAGCTGATTCAACTTGCGAATCAGAGTATATAGCAGCAAGCGAGGCAGCAAAGGAGGCGGTATGGCTAAAGAACTTCATTGGAGACCTTGGAGTTAGACCAGCTATAAAAGAGCCAATGGAAATTTTCTGTGACAACGAAAGTGCGGTTGCCTTAGCTAAGGAACCTAGGGATCACGGGAGATCCAAACACATTGACAGAAAATACCATTTCATTAGACATCGAATAGAAGAAGGACTCCTCGTGGCTAAGAGGGTATCATCAGATGAGAACCCAGCAGATCCCCTCACGAAGGGACTGAGTAGGGTTAAGCATTTACAGCATGCAAGGCGCATCGGGCTGAAGGATAATATTAGTTTTAATAATTAGATAGGTTTTGAAACTTGTAAAATGTAATTGACATTTGATGATTAAATAAAAGTTGTTGTAAAGTGTTACTATCTTATGTTAATCGTTTACTATTGTTTCAATTTTGCATGTTTTGACTTCCAGGATAATTATATTATTCAAACTCTCCACGGTCAGTCATACTTTGGAAGAAGGTATTGAATTAAGACTGTCATGAATTGGGTGTGTAGATTGTCTAAGGTGTATTAGACATAGCAATGGTTGTTGCAACATTCATGAGTGCTCATAAGTTCTGAGTATTGGACTCAACCCACGCTCACTTGTATCACTTCATGGAATTTATCTCGAGTGATCATGAGACGGTAATATCATATAAATCTCCAAACCTAGAGATATGAGTTGTTGACTGTGAGTTGGTTATACATTGATTGTACGAAAACGCATTGGTAACTCGATGTTATAAAACGTGTTTTTGTGCATAATTCAATAAGTAGTCAGTACAAGCATATGAGTCGAAGTTTATCTGTTCCTTCTAGGATTAGAAGCGATATCTGGGCCCCTCGATGATTTTGTTTTGACCTATGTACTGGGCCCAGTCAGAACCTAATTGATGTGTTCAATTTAGTTCTATGTCAAACGGATCAGAGATCGAGAAACAACTGTTGGACAATAAGTACGACATTGTTCCATGTATTTGTCCGACATATATCTTGAGAGTAGAGGATTATATGATCACTTATCTTAAATGGCGTATCATCATCATCATCTTAGCTCCAAGAGACTTTGAAAGAGCTACGATTTCTAGTCGGATTCTGAAGTCATATCTGCAACTATAGTTATTAGACTTATCCAAGTGGGAGACTGTTGGATATAGTGTCTAAGTCCATAACTATATTTGATATGTACTTGACCCGACCCGGCATGGTCCATTTGGGTTGCATGGCATTGCAATACTTGGATAGACCAAAATGAGAGAAAGGAAACTTAAGGTTTATTAATATATTATAAGTACTAATATATTAATAATATTATTTAATTAGTATTGATCAAAGAATTAATCTGGAATTAATTAAGTGATCAAAAGGAGACTAATTAAATATATGGGGTTGATTTTGTAAATAATCTATTCTTGAATAGTGGGCTAATGATCCATGGTTTGTATGGATTGGGTTAAAACCCATAGGGTGCTCCATTGATAGTCCATGGAGGTTACAATCCCATGGATCATGGAATATGGAAAGCCATGACAATTAGGGTTTACATGGTGTTACCCTACTTGTGCCACAACAATATAAAGACCCCTAGACTAGCAAAATCAGCACTACTACAAGCAAGTAAGAGGGCTAGCCGATTTTTTAGTATAGTGAACTTCTCTCAAGGTTATTCCAAGAATTGTGGTGTTGTGTGAGGCATTTTAGGCATCACATTTGGGGTGCTAGGTTCACAAAGTCATCAAGGAATCCAAGCTACTAAAAGGTATGTTATTCTACTTGAGTTTTGTATTACAAGTTCCCCATAACATGCTAGATAGGAAGTAAACCTTGGAAAATCAAATTTGCATGTATTTAGAGAAAACATAGATCCAAGGTTTCTAGGGTTGCATGTACACCATAGGAGTGTTAGAATGCTTAAAACCCAATAGTTCTCTTACAACAACAGTTATCACTCCAGCGTTGGTGCTCTGCCTTTCGATCTCTTGTATTGGCGGAGATGGCGTACCCCGGTTTGTTAGGGCGAGGTTGGTCACAGGGTTATGGAGCAGACCGAAATAGTCATGCAGACCACATAGATGATTCAACAGATCAGGCAGAGACAGCAGACTACTCAGGGTCGGCAGAAGAGCTATGCCGACCGGCGCCGATCCGAGTTGGAGTTTCAGGTCAGCGACATGGTCACTCTGAAGGTCTCAGGTTGGAAAGGTGTGATACGCTTCAGGAAGAGGGGAAAATTGGGTCCCCGGTATATTGGGCCTTTTCGGGTGATTGCCAAGGTTGGCAAGGTTGCTTATAGATTGGATCTTCCTGAGGAGATCAGTTAGATTCACAGAACTTTCCATGTTAATCAGCTGCAAAAGTGCGTTTTGGATCAGGGTGCAGTGGTTTCCTTCGATGATATTAAGGTCGATGAGCGCATGAACTATGTTGAGAGGCCGATAGATATCCTATATAGGAAGATGAAGGTTTTGTGTAGCAACGAAGTACCGTTGGTAAAGGTTTAGTGGCAGCACCGGAGGGGCTTCGAGTGCACCTGGAAGCCGGAGGCTGAGATGCCGGAGCATTATCCTGATTTGTTCGTTACGGAAAACTTCAAGGATGAAGTCTAGTTCAAGTGGGGGAGAATTGCAACACCCCGATGCTCAGGTACTTCTAAGTTCATCCCTATAATTCTATGTCATGTCAATGGGTCAAGTTGTAGCACTCTTGGGTATAATTGAGGTTTAGACACTACGTGTTGGAGGCACCAACACGACATGTCTGGGTATTAAAAGGCGCAGATTTTATTTGGGCAACACGACGTATTCCTCTTGGAACACAATATGTTGACTACTGAGATGAAACCCTAATATTCCAAGTTTTTTTTCCCTATTTAAAGAAATGTGGAGGCTAGGGTTTGTCCACCCTTAGCCTCCATCAGCCCCTCAAGCTCTGAAAGAAACCCTAATAATTTTCTCTCCCATTTATGAAGCTAGTTTAGTGTTTTGAAGGAAGAAGGTGAAAGAAGGAAACAAAGATCCAGCAAGCTCCATTCTTCAGTTTGGCACTCTCCTGGACCTTTGTAAGTGTCCAAGACCTGATTTTTATCATTCAAAGTTGTTAGATCTGAGTTTTGTCCCTTTTTCTCCTTGTTCTTGGATGTTGCAATGGATGGATCTCATAAAGTTTGCAACTTTATGAATCTCCAAGTCAAGGTGGCATAGTAATGGCTTGGATCTGGTCTATAACCAAGTTTTGATTCCATGCATAGAGATTTGGTCATAAATCCTCTTTTGACCTAATATGGGTTCAAGACATGTATTAGACATGCATGTCTAAAAGGCACCAAGCTTTGGGATGGTTTAGGTGTTTGAACCACTTCTAGAAAGGATGGACTTCAGATCTTGAGGATTAAGAATATTTTGGTAAATCCCTTGCATTATTAAGCTTCTGTCTTGGGTTTTTGGACCTTTTGGTGGTCCCAAAGGATAAAGTTGGAATCTTTATCCTTCCTAATCACATTCTTGGTCTAGATGTGAGCTTTGGAGCTCTTGGAATCGAAAAGGCAGCTGAATGTATTAAGTTGTTAGAACTCTAGCAAACACAACATATTTGCAAGTCAACACGGCCTGTTGGCTAAGGTTTTCCCGACTATTTGGATGCTTGCAGAACACAGAGTGGCCAAAAGGGAACACGACGTGTTGGGTCAACATGGACTATTGACCTTGACCGTTGACTTTGACCAAGTTGGACCTTGAGGGTATTTTGGAAATTCTGATGGATTTTGTTACTTGGTTGAAATAGGTCTCAGTTAGAGGTCTGAGATTCGGAGTCAGGCCTCATCAGTTCTATTCAGTCTGCGAGGTGAGTTTTCCTCACTGTACTTGCAGGTCGAAGGCACCAAGGCCAGCCCATTGGTTGGATAACCTGATATTCGATGATATGTTGAGTATAGAATAGATATACATGCTAGTTTTGATATGTTGTGTGGGTTGGGTTGAGGTTGTACTGCTCTGTGTGGTAGCCAACAAACCCTGGAGCAATCCAGATATGAGTCGAGGGCTGGGGAGGGCATTCCAGAATCATACTGAGGGCTCATGAGCATTCCAGATACGATCTGAGGGCCGTGAAGGGCATGCCAAACTCGTACTGAGGGATTAGCGGTATTCAGTTCGAGGACTGATCTGGTTGGGGAGCAAGCCAGACATAAGTTGTGGGCCGAGAGAAAGCCAAACTTATGTTGTGGGCTCTGGGGTAATCCAGTCGGTTAGCTGTGGATCCATTGCATGTTGTTATTTTAAATTTGTTATTTGTTGTGTGTTGGTATTTTGGGGGAATTCACTAAGCTTTCAGCTTATAATTTTGGGTTATGTTTCAAGTACCTCAGAGGATCGCTCCAAGGCGAAGGCGTGATCGTGCACCTCCTCGTGTTTTGTTTATGATTTTGAGAAAACTTTGATATTGAACATGTTATGAAAACTATTTTGTAAACAACGATGACTTATGGGTTGATTTTAAAAGTTTAAATTTTTCATGAGTTTTATGGATGTTACATTCGGAAATTCGCATTTTGTGCTATTTGAAGGTAGTTTGGTGAGCACTTTCCACCATCTTGGAGGTCCGACTTTGAGGCTTTTCTCTGGAGATTTTGAAGGGTTTGGGAGCTTGAAGACTTGAAGAAACATCAGTTTTTATCTTAAAATCTTGCTACATGTTTGATACAATCTATTTTTACTTTGTTTTCTTGATTTTATCCATGTTAGGCTAAACTAATCTTGGTTGAATTTGGTGAAATCACTTGAATGTTTGGTTGAATGTTGAAGAACTCCATAAATTTGTTCTTGAATCTTTATGAGAATGTTTTATGTTATAACATCTTCTTGCTACTGGTATGTTTTTATTCATGAGTCTAAATGTATTTGTAGTGATTAGTTCGCTAATTTCATGATTAAGTAAACGATCGTCAAATTAGCAAGAACAAGTGATTCTTGTGGTAGTTTTCACTTCACGCAATCACAAAAACATTTTCTCCAACATCGTAGTGAAAGCTTTTGAGTCCTCTTAGATTTGGTGATTTTTTGGTTCTTAATGCTAGTTAACTTTCACTAATTACATGCTAAATGGAAATTGTAACGTTAACTAAGGAAATATGTTATGAGCTTCTCTAACTATTTTAATAACTAATAAATGTCTACGTAATCTCAAGCTTCTTGGATTACTATACACAAATTAGAGATTTAAGACAAGTATTGCACTTTGGATTCTAATGATATGTTTACCAAAAGTTCAAGTGAGGAAACCTTAATTCAACCATCTTTCTCTATTTGATTTTACATCAAATTCTTGCTTTTGTTTAATTGTGCTCTTTAAATCTTAGTTTAACTCTAGTTTTCTTTCAAAATTTTCAAAAGGCCACCCCCCCTATTTTATCTTTATTTTAGTTTCGCAAGTATTTGTATAACAAGATTTTCATAGAAATAACAAATTAAACCAATCTCCGTGGATACGATCCCTTTACCATTATAGTTATATTGTGTGCAATATTAAGGGTATTTATTTTGTTGGTCTCGAAAACCACCAAATTTTGGCGCCGTTGCCGGGGATTGGTTTATATTTAATCAATTTGTTTCTCTATGCCCAGATCTCATCGTGCAGGTACTCTAATTTACAATCCCGAAATTGAAAAAAAAAGTATGGCTCTGAAATGAACACTTTTGCATTGAAGACCAACTTTCTGAGCTAGCTCGGTTAGTTATGATGATTGAAAGTGACTAAAGAGTGCATCCCACGCCCCTTCTTTGTGATTTTTTGCACCCAATATGGACATCATTCCGACATGTGTCCATATTTACAAGGAGAATGGGAAGAAGTGCAAGAGAGGGTAAGCTACAACTAGTCAAACCAATGGAGTTATGATGAGCCTCAACATGATCAATAGTGGGACAACAACCAAGCTTGGGGAAATAACCAATACCAAAACCCATACAAATCTTAGGGAAATAACCAATACCAACCAAGTCTACAGTTCCAACAACCCTATCCTTACCCTCCTCAACAACCTGAAATGCTAAGCATGTCCTTAGAGGACATTGTGAAAAGCATTGCCACATCTACCCAGATTTTCCAAGAAGCAACCCAAGATATCCTCAAAATATTAGAGCAAAAAATAACAAAACTTGATCAATCAATAAGTATAATGGAAGTTCAAGATAAAATACCATCTGAAGAGAGCCCATAGCATAGCGCTTGTGTAATTCCTTTGAGCGATGGGAAAAATTTTGATGGCTGAAGAGTGTTATATGAAGAAGAGGAAGAATAAGTAGAAATGGAAGAGCTTGTCAAGGAGGAAGAAGAAATTGAGAAAGCTGCCAATGAAACTATAGAGGAAGTGTTGGGGGTTAACGAAAGAGAGGTTGAGCCACCCACTACCATTGAGAAACTAGCTCCAGTGGTTGACCAACCCCAAGATCTGGAAACGATAAATCTATCGGACCCTTCAAAGGACACATATCCCAAGAATGAAGATGCCCAACCACTCACCAACTCGACCACTATGTCAAATAGGGAATAATTGATCACCTTATTGAACAATTACAAGAAATAATGTGGTTGGATGATTGCTATTATCAAAGGTTTAAGTCCAGTATGGTTCTCCCGTAAAAAGAAAGTCGAATACAAGAAAAAAGTCCCAATGGAGGTGTGGAAATTAAAAAATGTCGACATGGGACAAGCTTTCATGGTTAATGGACATTAGTTGAAGCCTTTTTATGAAGGTTTTGATGAAAATGTGCTAGACATCGTCCGTTTGGACACCCCAGAATACTGAGAAAGAGTTGGTTAGACGTCTCGCCAAAGACGTTAAAGAAGGACATATTTGGGAATCATTGTGCTTTTGTCTTTTATAAACCGAATCTAACGATTTCGAAAATGTTTTTGTGTTTTGAAAGTGTTCATTTTTGAAAAATTCCAAGCTTCATTCTCACCTTTGGTCCAAACTTTTGTCAATTTTTTTAAACTGGGACTTTACGAGAATCATTTTTGGTTAAACAATCGAGTTTTGGAAAATTACATTTTATGAAAGTGCAGACCTTCATGCGAACAACCCTTGGCCCATTTAATGTTCATGCAAAAGAGTTTTAAAATTCCCTGATCAGTTCATGCGACCATCACTCGGACACCATGCGACCCATTCGAGTTTTCCGATACTTAGCATTTTTTAGCTTTAGCTTGTGCGGCCAGTGCTCGGCCCGTTCGCTACCCATGCATATCACGAAAATGGATCTTGTTTAAAGCTAGGAAATGGAGAAGAAGAAAGAAAAGATAGACGCGGGCACCACTCGCCCCATTCCCCATCCGCATAAGGAACGTTGGCCAATCATTTAAGTTCGTTAACATGTTGACCATTCTTGAATTTTATTGACCTGGTGAGTTAAATAAGTTGCTAACATTTTCTCTCTTAACAAGTTCTTCCCCCTCTCTCTACACATTCTCCTCTCTCAAGAAAACACCCAACCACACTCAAGTTCACCAGAAACATCAATATTGTTGAAGTTCCACTGGTCGGAATCCCGTGAAACAACCGTTATTCTTCTCCTTTCCTACCCCTCATCTTTATCTCCCTCCACCTTACCCTTATCCTTACCCACCATACCCCTATCCTCCTCCCCCCCCCCCCCCCCCCCCCGATTTAGGCACATTTTCCCTTACCTTAAGCATTGAGGACAATGCTTGTTCTTAAGCTTGGGGTAGGGTATTTCCTTTTTATTTTCACTTTTTCATGCATTTTTTAGTTAGGATGCATAACATATTAGTCTTTAGCTAATTTTCATCCATTTTTTTATTTTATAAAATTCCAAATAGATTTTATTTTCTTCTTTTCCAATTTTTATTTTTGAATAACATTTAGTTTAGGACATTAGCATGCATGCATTTTTGTTATCTATTTATTCTCACCCCCTGGATGCCATGGAACAACTTCATAGTTATTGTATCATTATTGGTCAAGGATCTTGTTTTTATCTCACACATCGAACCGGGACCACTAGGTCGTAGTTTGGGACTTCATACTTTGGATCAATTGGTGGAGCTTAAAGGGGTAAGTGATCATTGTCAGGGTAGTTTTCATGAAGAATTATGCATGCAATAGTAACAACTATAGGATATATTATAGCAGTGGATGTTATTACCCTGCGGTCCATTCCACCGAGAGAATCACACTTGATCATGTTTTAATCGTTAGGATGAAACACTGGTGTTTGTCCTCGAGTAGAATCCATATTTGGTCTCTTTGCATCACCATATGTTTTTAGCGATTTTCTTAGGTTTTTAAAGAGTCTTTTAGTCTACATTCATACATTTTCATTATATATTGAAAATCAAAAGTTTGAAAAGGAGCCCACAACTTTATGCTCCACACATTGGTCATTTTCACACTTTGAGTCAAAAAGTTTTTTTGATAAAAATTCCGCTATGTTGAAACATTACCTTCAAGCATTATTTATTTTACAAAAAAACAAAACAAAAACAAAAACAAAAAAAAACAAAAAAAATCAAATCTGAAAAAGAGAAGCTCAAATAAGTGATTTTAAGTTGCGATTATTTTAGATGGGTGACCGGTTCAATTAGTGAACAAGTCTTCTTACATTTTGGTCACTTCACGATTGATATTCATTTAGACAGGTATGTTTTATTGTATATACTCATCGAGTCGGATACTACGGGAGGTTCGGGAAAACACTAAGTGAACTGATTCCTACAACGGTGCTTGAGCGATGAAGCCCAATTATACATGAGAGAAACCGTCAGACGTGAGATCATGCAAATTCCATGATAAGAGTGTACACTTAAAGAAGAGCTCCATCCGAGCCCATCCATCTGCTTTCTTCCAACTACAGAGGTTTTTCATTGTATGCATGTTCCATTGGGGTTGTAACTAAATTTCCCTCCTTACTCACCTGAAGGAGTTGTCATGGGTTGTAGTTTATGGTTCTAATGTCAATCGGATGAAAAATTCTTAGGATAACGTCATGATCAACTGTGATCATGTTGACTAACTTTGACCAGGTTCTATGGTTCCGTTCTTTCTTTTTATTTTTTAGGATAGTTCATTCCAAGTTCATTTTAGTCTGGTCTTACTTGAGGAAAAGTAAGGTTCAAGATTGGGGTGATTTGATAGTTTCATTTTATTTACTTCTTTTTCTAGTTTATTTTAGCATATTTCATCTCATTTTAGTTAATCCTCATGCATATTTTCTCTTTTTGTTATTTTTCATATTTATCAAGTACTTTCTAGTTTTTTGAGCTTTATTGTAGATTTCCAGGAGACTAGCGGAGCGGGAATGTTCGGGACCTTTGGGAAGCAATTAGACTTGGAGGACAACAAGGATTATGATAACTAGTGGTGATGACGCATAGAGTGGGATATTAATGGATGGAGCATTGAAGAAGATGAACTTGTGCTTAAAAAGGAAAATTTGTGCATTTGGGATTAAAATGATCGGGCGAGTACACGAGCTTTGGGTGATTTGGAGAAGGCAAATTGGGCTTAATTGGAGAAAAATTGAAGAACAATGGATTACAAATGGATTGGATTCATTATAGACCAGTAGGCTAAGGCTATGTAGGCCCAAGAATTGAAAATGGCCCAAATCCCGATCAGTTCACACAGCCATTGAATGGGTTGTTCTATACTCGCATGGCCCCCTACAGGGGCATTTCCAGAAATTCGCAATTATGGCTATTTGAAGGTAGTTTGGTGAGCACTTTCCACTATCTTGGAGGTCCGACTTTAAGGCTTTTCTCTGGAGATTTTGAAGGGTTTGGATAGCTTGAAGACTTGAAGAAACATCACTTTTTATCTTAAAATCTTGCTACATGTTTGATACAATCTATTTTTACTTTGTTTTTTTTAGTTTAGCCATGTTAGGCTAAACTAATCTTGGCTGACTTTGGTGAAATCACTTGAATGTTTGGTTGAATGTTAAATAACTCCATGAGCTTGTTCTTGAATCTTTATGAGAATGTTTTATGTTTTAACATCTTCTTGCTACTTGTATGTTTTATTCATGAGTCTAAATGTATTTATAGTGATTAGTTGGATAATTTCTTGATTAAGTAAATGATCCTCAAATTAGCAAGCAACAAGTGATTCTTGTGTTAGTTCTCACTACACACAATCATAAAAAACATTTCTAAAACATGGTAGTGAAAGCTTTTGACTCTTCTTAATTTGGGATTCTAGGGTTCTTTGTGGTAGCTTTACCCAAATAATCAAAACTATCAATGGAGTGAATGGTTTGAGATTGGAACCATAAAAACTACTGAAGGAAGGTTAGAAAACCAAACCCTAGTTATTAACTAAAGCCAAATTCGACATTGGGGTTCAACCCCAATCATGAACTCGAAAATATAGTTAGAGGAGGAGAAATTATACCTAGAAAACCTTTTATTCCTTTTCCTTTTGCTTGGATGCTCAAATCTCCACTTGAATCAAACTCTAGAAGCCAAAGAGATGAAAATATCCATTAGAGAGGGATGGTAGATCTAAATCCCATTTTATGTCCATATGAGGAGAATGGGTGCATCTTATTTCCTAAAAATTTACAATTTGGATCCCAAGTTTGCTTATTTTCGCTAAAACCCACCAAATCTCAATATTTATGATTTTAACTTAAGTTTTGACATAATAAATCCTTCTACATCCATTATATAACTTTTATAGTCCCTTCAGTTATTTAAATCAACCCTTTGGCTAACTCACTTTGCTAGCTTGACACTTTTGGCCCTTGAACTTTGAAGTGTTGTCATTTCCACGTTTAGCTTTCTAAACTTCAAACCACTTAGGTTGTGGTGACTTGGTAAGACATGTGGAAGATATGGTGGATAACCTATTGACCCATGTTCAAATATTGGCATTACTCAGCTCTTGTGGCCATGGATGTTCGTATGCAGTTACTCGAGGGCATAAGGCATATCCTCATGTTTGCAGGGGGGATTAGTCGATGAGCGAAAGCTGGCGCGAAACCCTCGTTAGGGAAGTTCCATTTCCAAAAAAAAACTTTCTAAACTTCATATCAACTAATGATATGATTATCCCATAATGATTTTTTAAACAAATCACCATCTATATATTTACTTTATTAATTTAATAATTTTGCCTTAAATTTAGGATGCTACAGCTCATAACATAGAGAGTCTTGGACATTTTATTAACATCATTAGCATTCGAATATATATGCTTGGAATTAGGTGTCAAACTCAGCTTACAAAAAGGTTTCATGCCACAATGTCAGCCATTGTGGTGATACACAACAGTTAAAATCAATCTATGAAAACATCAAACACCTTCTGATCAATCGAAAATTACAATCGTTAGTACCCACATGAATCTCATAAGAGAATTACAGTTAACCTCAACCTACAATGATAAAAAATATAAATAAATAAAATAAAAACAAACTAGCAGCAACTAGATTCACAAGTTTTGCTACAGATTTCAAATCAATGTTGACCCATAAATAGAGTTCAATGATTCTGCTATATTTCATACTAAGTTAATGGACAATTACTTAAAACTACAAATAACTAACATATTATATATATATATATATATATATATATATATATATATATATATATATATATATATATATATATATATATAAAAAGAGGGTTTCGGGTCAGCTTTCGCACACCAACTAATCATCCGCTGCAAACATAAGGCTATGCCTCAGGTCCTGGAGTCACTGCAGTTAATTCATCACAACCGAAATGGTTTTTATTATTAATTATACATAAGATGCACTTTTGATTTGTGAAAACGAATATGTTAAAAACAAATTCTTAAAATCTTGCGTCCATAAAATCAAACATCTAAAAAATTAGAAAACAAATTTATGGGAAAAAAAAAGACTTTTTAAGAGCAAAAAAATATTTAAAAAACATGCATAAAAATTAAAAAGTAAAAAAATATGTAAAAAAATAATTTTGTTAAAAACTAATTTTATAAAAAAGAATGTCGTAAAAAAGATTTAAAAGAAATAAAAAAATCATTTTAATAGAAACTAAGCTATATAAAAGTCGAGGAAAATCGGTAACCTTAATTGTGATTTGATGAACAAAATGCGGAAAAGAAGAACAAACACAAATAAAGAAGATATGTCGAATGATCACTCGATTTATTCAAAACATGAGGAATAAATTACACTTTCAGAATAGACTAAAGGATCTAACTCTACATAAGAAACCTCACAACGTGGCGGCTACATTTTTGCCTCACTCTTAACCATAATTATGAATAATACATGACTATTTATAGGGAATAAGAGAAGTCTTGGGCTTTTAACCTACACTTCATCAAGGGGGCCCGTTGCCATAAAAAAAATAAAAAAAATAAAAAAAATACCCAGATAAACAGTGATGAATAGTAACATAATTCTCCATGAACAGTTGCTTGAACAGAATTTTCATTCCAAAACACCAATAATATTCAATAACTTGTGCAAAAAATCATCAAATCAAGAACCGATACTTAAAAAATCAATAGATCTTCAAAGATCCGCTCTGATACCACTTGTTGTGATTAAAAACCCTAATTGTGATTTGATGAACAAGATGCGAAAATAAGAACAAACACAAATAAAGAAGATATGTCGAATGATCACTCGATTTATTTAAAACATGAGGAATAAATTACACTTTCAGAATACACTAAAGAATCTAACTCTATATAAGAAACCTCACAACGTGGCGGCTACATTTTGCCTCACTCTTAACCCTAATTATGAATAATACATGACTATTTATAGGGAATAAGACAAGTCTTGAGCTTTTAACCTACACTTCATCAAGGGGGCCCATTGCCATAATCCATGTAGTACTTTGAAACCCTACATTTTGTAAAAACGAAAGCTGTGGGTTTGACATATGAGAATTGGTTGGTCTGATTCGTCTGATTTCCAGTTTTGTCACATGTAAAAATAAAGGGATAAAACACATGACAAAAAAAGGGTATTGAATAACACCGCCACAGAGGTGCAGCTTCGCAGATTGACTGTTTATGTGTATGACCAATTAATGATCCACATAATGACGGTAACCGTACTTATGAGGTCTCCGCGAAATGACTTAAAAGCTCCACAAAATGGGCAGCTAGAAAGTTGGTGACAAACATGTATGACACTCTTTTTGGTCATATAAAAAATTCCTTATTTTTTATAAAAAAAATAACCGAAAATCTGAGTTATTAGGTGAAATTTTTTCTTATTTTTCATACAAATATGAGTTTTGTTATTTTATGTACTGGGGGGTTTTGGCAGTTAATTAGTGAATTTAACACGTACGTGAGAGAAAAGTTTAACAACTTTGGTTTACGACTTCCGCCTAATTTTTTCCATCATATATTGTTTGATTTGGTTAAAAATAAGGCAAATACGTTCAATAGTAATATATTGTTATCATTTTAACACATGAATAATGGGTATGTCATGAACATTACAGACGAAGAAGATGTTCGTAAACTCGGAAATGTAATGTCTAAAACAAAGGAGGTAGTGCATTTGTATTTGGAGGTGTTTGAGGGACGGGTTTAAGAGACACCAGCGGTTGAAAACAACGTAACATACAATGTTGGCAACATTGTATCAAATAATGGTCACAACATTGTATCAAATAATGTTGGACACTGTTCGGGAGAAGAAACTATTGTAGTAAATGAGGTAGAAGAACAAAATTTATATGAGTTTGGAAGAGTGGGTGAGAAAACTTTGTCAGATGATGAAAAATCAAATGAAGGCTGGTCAGAAGATGAGTTCACACACGGAAAATAAATCTTCAGACATGTTTTACGATATGCCTCCAATACCTGATTGTCCTAATCTGATTCTTGAGCATGGACCATTTCACAGTTTAGGACCAAATGATTCTATATTTGTTCGTCAAATGTATGATAACAAACAAGATCTAATAACTGCTCTAAGTATGAAAGCAACTAGAAAAAAGTTTCAGTTTAAGAGCAAACATTCAAACAAAAATCATTACGAAGTTTATTGTGAAATAGAAAATTGCAGTTTGCATTTATATGCAAAACGCCTTGATCCAAATGATGAATTTTAAGTTAGGACGTACAACAACGTGCACACATTTTCATCATTACAGATACACCCAAATCATAAGCACACAAATAAAAAAGTTATGGGTACTATGTTGCATGAGATTATGGGTAAAAATCGTTTGAAAGTTTGGAGGCCTAATGAAATATCAAGGGATATGAATGCTTTGCTCGAAATTAATGTAAGTTACAAACAAGCGTGGCGTGCAAAACAATATGCAATGCAACTGATGTTGGGGTCCCCTGTATAACTTTTTCCAAACATCCTATTTATTTTCACAACTTGAAGAATCCTAATCCTGGGATAGTGGTCTATCTAGAAACAAATTCTGAAGATTGCTTCCAGTATTGTTTTTATACCCTCGGGAGCACGGTAAATACATAAAGTTTAAAGTTATTTAATATATACTTATCTATACAGACTGTATAGTGTTTATGTTTGAATATTAATTACAAATATATTGTAGATACATGCATTCAAACACTTTTGTAGAAAAGTCATAATTATGGATGGTTAACAAAATGAATTCAACTATTGGTACCATGGGTAACCTTGTGACCCTTCCTGATCCAAGTGTTAGTCCTATGATTCCTGTAGTATAGGCCTCTACTACCTTTCACACATAATCATACTCATCCAAAGAATTTCCTTGTAGTCCCAGGTCATCATACAAGAAAATCACATAGCAACTTATCATATTGAGTTATATAACATAACTAGGGATTACATTACTTCTTGAAAATGGTTACAATGTTATTCAATTTCACCCTACACTATGCCTCTTTCCTCGGGCTTCATATTACTATCTATGTAGGATGGCTAATTCATATTCTGGACTCTGGATATGCAGCTCCATAATCTTAATCTCCTCCAATGTCATCCACTCTATAAATGATCGTCTGGAATGCTCTTGTCTTTGGTTTTGGCGGCACATTCAGTTTTACAGCTTCTCACTTCTTTGGTCAGTCCTTCATTATGTCCCCTTCTTCTTTACATTCAAAACGTAAACCTTCCATTATACATGCACTCATCAACATAGTGACTAGGCCTTCCATATTTATAGCAAGTCACCTCTTCTTTGCATTGCCTGAAGTGCTTCCTTCTGCACTTTTCACACCATTTTGATTCGTTGGTGTCCCCGGATCTATTGCCATCGGGTTCGTACTTTGAAAACCTACTCTTGTTATCGATCCTTGAAGATCTTTCAAGCATACTTTTCTCTCCAGTTTCATCTTTTTCAAGACCTTTTTCCTTTATCTCGGTTTCTACATTCCTAGCTGCCTAAATGGATGCTTTTAGAGTAGTTGCTAGCTTTACCGTTGTACCAAAATCCACCAGTAGTCCACTAGAAAACTTATTGACCTTGGAAAGTTTGATGGGAACTAAGTAAGGAACCATCTTCATCTTTTCAGTAAAGGTTGCAGCATACTCGTTGGCACTCAACCTTCCTTTCTTCAGGTTCTGGAATTTATTGTTGATCTCCAGAAGGTCTTGCTCAGAGCAGTATTGCATTTTTAACTCCTTAAGGAAGTTTTCCCAAGACATCTTCACTGCTTCTCCCTTTGGCATGGATTCAGCTAACAATTTCCATCAGCTCACTCCGAAAAGTTATATGTGATGGGTTTTGAGCATAACAAATAATCTTATGTGTGCATGCAACCCTAAATAATTTGATATATGTTTTCTCTAATTGAACATAAAAATTGAACAACAAAGTAGAAACCCTAGTACACTAGTATATAACCAAAGTACACAATTAGGGTAAAGAAAATCATACCTCAATTGTTATGTAGTAATAACAACGAAAACCTTGTGTTGTTGAAGCCTTCAGAGCAAGCGCCACAAATTCCGCGCCTCTAATGGTTCACACCCAAAACTAGCAATGGAAGAATGATTGAGAAAGAGCAGAGAGCTTCAAAATTTTGGCTAGGTCTTCCAAAGAAGAGGATGGCCAAAATCCATAGGTTATATCCCTATTTATAGTGCAGTCAGGAAACCCTAGATAAGCCCAAATCCAAGATTATCTTAAATCGGGTAATTATCCACCATCCTGATTATCCATTAGGGATTATTCTAGAAAACCTTAGGCATCAAGAAATCATCCAATTAAATCCAATTACAATTCAGTCCCTGCAGTTTTAATTAATTCTTTTAATCCCGAAATTAAATCCAAATAATTTTTGATTAAATATTACTATTTGAAATTAATATATTATTCTCATAATATATTAACAAATCATTTATTTCAATTTATTAATCAAATAATAAATTCAACCTCTCTCTCCAAAATCATATGTCCAGTTGCTAGTTTTGAGGGCAACCCAAAAGGACTGTGCTACTATCAATTCAAGAATATACCAATTATAGTTATTGGTTTAGACACCTAATTCCCACTTGGATAAGTCTAATAACTATAGTTGCCAGTACATTCTTCCAAACTGATCAGCAAATTGTAGCTCTCAAATCTGTTGTCGAACTCTGACCCGGTCAGTTACGTGTCAATCTCATTGTATAGACATGAGACATGATATCCCTCCATTTTACAAGATATCGTATAGACATGACACATGGATTTTAATCAATCTCATTGTCTAAGTTTTGTTTCCCGATTTCTGATTTATGACGACTGAAATCAGACTACCAATTGAACACATCAATTCAGTCCAGGCTTGGCCAAGCATTTTAGATGTCGACATCAAATCATCGAGGGGCCCACAGATATCGCTTTTCCTGTTAGGGAAAAAGGAACAAATAAAAATGTACTTATATGCTTGCACTATTTACTGATCAAATCATGCACAACAATACATTTTATAACATCAAGTTACTGATGTGTTTACGTATTATCAATGCACAACTAACTTGTAAACAACAACTCATATGTCTCTGTTTTAAGAATATAAGATATTATCGTCTCAAAATTAATCGTGATAAAATCCATGAAGTAATTATCTGAGAATGGGTTAATCCAATACTTAAAATCCCCATTTTCCAAGTACTCATGAACATTGTAGCAAACTATTGCTATGTCTAAACCCTTAGACAATATGCAATTCAATTCATGACAGTCTTAATTCACTACTTACTTCCAAAAGTATGAGCGACTGTGGACGTTTGAATAATCCAATTATTCCAGAAGTACAACATGCAAAGTGAAACACAATAATAACCTAATTAACTATGATCTCAAACTATTGAATATAAATAAAACTCTTATTATTTAATCACCATATTAATTAGACTTTATTCATTGTACAATGTTTCGAGTTATCAACTAAACACTTGAATTAAACGTCAGTCATGCCATGTTATAAACATGCATACTATGTCTCTCTATGGTCCTTCCTTTGTGAACAGATTGATTGGACACTAATCCAATGATGCTCATTTCACAATTTCAAATTCTTGTTACTATTAAATGTGTTAAAGTTCATGCAACATCCCTTTTGTGATGTCAAGGCTTCAAATTCATAGAGACTTTGCCAATTACAAAAATGTTCCATTGAAACTTTGTTACTTAAAACAATTCCATGGTAACGAAGTTTCAAATTCAAGATACACTCCCTGAACACCTTCCTTGCATTAAAGTTTCTAACTCACATGTAGATTTCAATAATTAACTCCTATTATGGAAACATTTCCATATTCCCATATGACCATATATTCTAGATAAGTAACACCTCCACCCATAATTATGTCAATATGGTCCGTCCAATATAATACTATACTTCCAACTATCCACAAGAAACCAATCCTTTGCTAAACCTCAGACTGTTCTTGACAGTTGTTTAGCAACTTTAGTCACATCAAGTTCTAGTCATTTTCCCTTCTCAATGGCCAAGGCATTTGGAAAAATCAGAACAAGTGAATATTATAGCATATGTAAATGATCCTATATCCGAAGCATATGAGACTCGATTCACTATGTCTTATACAAAGACTTGATATCTGTTCAGTCTCTTGTTATAATATTTCCATATCTCGAATTTCCTTTGTTGAACCATTTCAACACGATATTCATATATGACCAAGACTAAGTTCCATTAAATTCGTCAATCGAAACTTTTAGATTTGAAACGAAGTATGAGTGCCCTCTCCCTTAAATCTTTTATAGCGAAACAATTTCCAAACTTTGCAACTTGCATCTTGAAAACTTTGTTTCCTACAATTAGTATTTCCAATTTGCAACACTTAGCATAACAATTATGTTCCCACTAGCATAACAATTACGCTTCCATCGCATAAAAATTATGTTTCTACTAGCTCTGACATGTATCCAGATATCAACTGGACTTCTAGAAATCTTACTAAAGTGCAAATTTCCAATACGTGATGCTTCGAAAAGTGTAGACTTCTCAAGCTTGTACACCTTTCATTAGATAGCATTTTTGTGTGTTTAAACCCTTTCAGAACTTATAGCTATAAGTTCTGAACATTTAAACAGTTCCTTGTAATTTCTCACAATTCGAACTATGAAAAGGGATGTCGTAATCATATTGCGAATTTGAGAATGCAATTATCACAACCACTAACCATAATGATATTTATCAAGTATTTAAAATCTACTTGCTAAAGTGTTTCCTCATAATCATTTTCATGAATTAGAGTGAAAACTTTGCCACCTAGATTTTATGGTGTACATGTTCCTATCCATGTGAATTTATCATTTCTAACCTACAATCATATGATAAGGTTTAGGACAAAACCAAAATCAAATTTAGTTTTCCTTTCATGGACTGAACTTTGCTTAATTTCTTGCCTTCTAGTAGTGTAAGGGCCTACCCGTGCTTCCAAGTTGTTAAGCAGTTCACCCATATTTAGTTTTCCTTTCATTGCCAACTCAACTTGGAAGGTGCACAGAAACAATAATGTGTCAACTTAACACGATAGGTTATTAATCTCAGGTCGTGTGCTAGTGATAACTAAAAAGTTTATTCTTGATTGACTCCTGAAACTCTTCAAGATCAATAAGACTCCCACTGACCTCTTGACATATGAGTTTCTCTATCAAGGAGCATTCCTTGATGAGCAAAACAAATATTTAAAAGTTAGTGTGGATTCCTGACAAGAAACACTTCATGAATCGGTCTTAGTTCATCCTTTGTTTTTAACCAAAACATCCCAACTTCCAATTCCAATGTGCTAGAGTAAGAAAACATTATTACTCCACATTTCATGAGGTGTTATAAACCTACTTAGTAAGCTTCAAGATATGATGTGAAGTAACTAGAGCATGAATCTAACACTTGATTGGAAAAACGAAGTGTGACTCATCTCTTAATTGAACCATTTCAACAATATCCAATTCCTCTTCTTAGTCATACGATTGCACTAAGATGTTCTTTGAGGATCAATTGTGATGTAGTTCCACAATCATTAAGATGATCACAAAACACGATACTAAAGTACTCTCCTTTCCTTTCAGATTGGAGAAACCTTTATCTTTCTACCTAACAGATTCTTCGTATTCGTTCTGCCACTCATTGAAACCCTTTCAAGGTATTAGAATTATGATTAATCTTATAAAAACAACAGTATTTACTGAAACATCCGTAAATCATGACGAATAAAGTTATCATCCTTTGTGGCAGATCTGAATAGTCCACATCAATGTGTACTAGATTCATTAGTTCTTCACTTTGACTCACATAAATATGTGATCAATGAACTACTCATAATCTTCCAATGATCAAGATTCTCATACATCACACAATTCGAATTGTATGACTCCAAGTTTCTATCCAATTGAAACTTGGGTGATGAGAATTCTTAATCACTTAGTTAATTATGACATTTCCACAAATGAAACAACAAGAATCAAATCCATAATTAATATTGCTCATAATAGAAATGTAACCACCAATTTTCATAAATGGCATTGTAAGGAAATACTAGATAAATCAAAATTAACTTTTATTAATAAAAAATGAAAATTTTGGAACTTGTCCTTATAATGCAAAATGAAAACTATGTTTCTAAACATCTCCTAAGCAATCTATTAAATTATCACAACTCCTAAGAAGTAGTCCTCCAAAATCTAATCATCGAACCATGCGACCGAAATCCATCTGTCACTATCAGATTTAGCTCACTCTTCATAAGCTTCCTTCTTTCTCTTAGATCTTGCAGAACATCTATCACATCTTGTATTAAGAATCTATGGATAGGAACTTTATAAAAATATGGAGTTAGATAATGGATGTGACATCCCCAAATTCATGGTCATTTTAAAAATTTTATTTATGCTTATTTAAAAATCCGAGTATCCATTTTAAAGAATGATATTACAGAATTTGTTCACGAAAAACATGATAAAGATATTATCAAAGCATTTCCGAAGAAATGTATTTTGTTTATATTAAAACTTTGGGATGTCATCGTCAATACATAAACATAAGCATAAACAGACATTACATGCATTTACACTAATGATCTACATTGCCGTTAATCTCTCAGTGTAATGTAGCTTCGTATCGACACCTGTGATACATATCCCTATTTATAGGAAACATGAAGCACACAAAAAATATAAGGGACTTTTCATCAAAGCTTCGAAACTAAAAATGCCCTTATAATAACATTACAAACTATCGAAACTAACTAAGACATTTCACACCTCACAACACTATTCGACATCTACATTCTCCCCCTTTGTGAGAAGTGTTGAGTATAAGATGATAGCATTGTAGCAGCTTGATGAATAACTCTTCGGACTTCAGCATAGCAATTGATCACCTTCCGTATTTCATCTTTATTCTTTTCATTGTTCTTGACACAGCTGTTCATTCGAATCATGAGATTTGTGTAATGAAAAGTAGGATACCTCTCAACATCACATACTTGAAACGGAAATTTTGAGTTCTACCCTTCTTGTTTTTGCCAACAAATACAATTCCTAGAGGTTTCAAGCAAATCTATCCATCTTCATAATCTTTCAAGCTAGATTTACTCTTTAGCATGGATTGAGGAACCGTGATCTGTTTATCCAATGCCAAAGCTAACTCAACATTTGTTAATGTCAAATCACCATAGTATCCATCAATAAACACTTTTAAGTGAGCAAACCCCATCATAAAATCTTCTTTGTTCATAACTTGCAGCTTTGAAACATCAACACTCTTCATTATCTTTGCAACAATTAGATCATATAGATTCATTAAAGGAAAATCTGCAACCGAGAAGTCGAATGCAACATTATTGGCTCGGACTGCATGATATCGATAATTCTGTAACATACCCTCAAATAGAACAACTTTGGATACATTAAGAACCAGAACTATCTTGAATAAAGACCATATCTCCTCTTGTGACATCCCCAAAATCACGGCCAGAAAAGACCGATTTCATTTATGCTTTTAAATAAAATCAGAGTAATCCTTTGATTAAAAGAGTTGCGGAATTTGTTCCCAAAACAAAATATGATAAGAATTTATCAAAGCATTTCATAAAGAAATGTATTTTTCATTATATAACAAAATCTCGGGATGTCATGTTCCGATACAGACCAAAAGCATAAACAATACAAAATAGACCTTGCAACTATTACATATAACAACAAGTCTATAATCCAAAAAAATCTTGACAATGTCATCCAATTTATGCTCTCGCGCCACTACCTGTAATGCAAAGAAAAACTGAGTGGGTCAGGCTTGGGAGCCTAGTGAGCATATAGGGTTTTCAACCCACAATAAATAATTATATTTAGTTCATCGACCAACAATAACCCGATTACCCATTCCCGTTATCCTCACTTTATGTCCCTAAAACAACAACTATTACAAAGGACCTAATCTAGGATTTTCATCGGGACGGACATTACTGCAAAGGGGTTTCCTTAACAATAGATGTCCTAAAGGCAACCATGAGGGGGATAGAGTACACCGGTGAACACATCGTTCACAACACCTACAGGTTATGAGCCTGCTAGTGTTCCACTGGACTATCTAGAAAGAGTCTGTGGTCGTCATCCATACTCCGCTACATGACTAGATCAACAACAACATCGAGGCCTCTCATCATTTTATTTCATCACACACCAACTGTCTACCCATGTTCTACCCAACATATTAGTAGATAAAATATATACATTTATATACAGCTTAAAACCTGTACAGAACATCCATTCAACAACTAGTTCAAATAAACAAATAATATATAAACACGTAGCACGTATTTTATAAAGAATACTTCATATCTATGTGTTAGAAGAAAACGAATATACACTCACTTGATGAGACGATGATCGGACAGCACCTCGTCTCTTAAAATAATCTTTTCCGATAAAACCGAGATGTTTTTCTTGAAAACCGGGCTTCTTGTGGGCAGAGTTTCGGCTTGGAAACTTCACTTCTCGGGATCTTCGGGGCTTCGGAACTTGCTTTGGGTCTCGGGAATAATACCGGGGCTTCGGGGTATTTCTTGCATGCAAAACGATGCAAAACGGGAGAGAGAGAACAGAAAAGGAGCAAAAAGGCCGGCTGCCCTCGCACCCTTTATATAGGGCCTGAACCCTCGCATTACGCTGGGCGTAATGCTCAGCTACGCGGGGCGTAGTGCGAAGACGTCACTGCTTACGTATTCGGAGCACTCGAGTGTTGGGTCAAGTCCGAGTCGGTTCATGCATCAGGGTACACTGGGCGTACTCAACTATGCTGGGCGTAGTTCGGATCAGATAGATGACTCCCCCCCCTCCTTCGGATAATATCCGAATTAATATTAAAATTAATATATTTTTAATTATTTATAAAACTTCCAAAATTCATATCTTCCTCATACGAACTCCGTTTTCGACGTTCTTTATATCCACGCGTAGGTGAGACTATGCTCTACAACTTTCATTTAGACTCCGTTGGCTAATTTTCAATTTATTTTTATTATATTATTTTTTAGTAGGCCGGGACAGGAAAACTCCGTTATAAAATCATAACTTCTTCATCCGACGTCCGTTTTCGTCTGTCTTTTTACCGTTGGACTACTATCAACGAGATCTTCGATTCTCGTTTAGATTGTTTCGGCCAAATATCACTCGATCTCTATTTCGAGATTTGGGCTGCATACTGCTAACTCGAAACTTCGAAAAATCATAACTTCCTCATACGAAGTCAGATTTAGACGTTCTTTTTATGCACGCTCTTGGTTTAACGTATTCTACGTCTTTCGTTTAGATCACTAAGGCTAAATAGCGCTCTATCTTAAATTCATATTTTACGTCACGCAGTGTCGTACCGGTTCTGTCGCGAAACTTCGACAGGTCATAACTTCTTCGTTATAACTCGGATTTCGGCATTCTTTATATATTCGGAAACCTTGTCACGACTACTATGCCTTCATGTATCAATATCGGGTTTATCTAACATTTCATTTTTATGCTTATTTTTATTCTTAATTCAGTTAAGCCACACAATTAAGCATAAAACACATAATACTCAAATAATACCTTCTTATTATTTCAAAACAAGTTACAAAGGTTCACCTACACTATTACATCAATATTAATGCCTAGCCTAGAAACGCGGGCGTTACAATTCTCTCCACCTTGGGATGATTCCGTCCCCGGAATCACACATCAACAAACAAATGCGGATTGCGACTCATCATGTCACTCTCTGTCTCCCAGGTGAGATTTGGCCCATTCGTATGTTTCCATCGGACCAGCACTAATTCGACCATCTTGCGTCACAACTTCTTAGTCTTTCGGTCAACGATTGCCTCTGGTTCTTCAATTAACCTTTTGTTCTCATCAATTCTTAACTCAGAAATTGGAATTATATTGGGAACTTCTCCCGTGAACTTCCTCAAATAACACACATGAAAAGTGTTATGAATTCCATTCAGTTCTTCGGATAATTCGAGCTTGTAAGCTTGGTTCCCAATCCTCTGAAGAACTTTAAACGGTCCAATAAACCTTGGACTTAACTTTCCCCTTTTGCCAAACCTTATAAGTCCCTTCCACAGCGAGACTTTAAGCAAAACCGAATCTCCAACTTCAAAGGTCATCGGTCGTCTTTTCTTGTCAGCATATCTCTTTTGACGATCTTGAGCTGCTAACATTCTCTCCTTAATTATTTTCAACTTTTCAGCAGTTTGATGGACTATCTCCGGTCCCATAAACTGCTTTTCCCCAGCCTCAAGCCAACAAGACGGCATACGACACTTCTGTCCGTACAAAGCTTGATAAGGTGCCATATTTATGCTCGAGTGGAAACTATTATTGTAGGAAAATTCTACCAAAGGTAAATGTTCATCCCAGTTACCTTGGAATTCCAGGGTACATGCTCTCAGTATATCTTCAAGTGTTTGTATCGTTCTTTCGCTCTGACCATCAGTCTGTGGATGGTAAGCTGTGTTGGGTTTTGAGCATTCTAACACTCCTATGGTGTACATGCAACCCTAAATACCTTGGATCTATGTTTTATCTAATATACATACAAATGCTAATATTCCAAGGTATTACCCTATCTAGCATACAATCATAGATACTTGTGTAATAATATAGATAGAATACATACCTTTTGTACTGTAGCTTGACTCCATGGGGCTTGAGTGCCTAGTGCCTCAAATGTGACACCTCAAATGGCTCACACAACATCAAATGCTCTTGGAATAACTTAGAGAGAAATTAACACTTCAAGAAATCGGCTAGCCCTTCTTTTTCCCACACTAGTGCCAATTTTGGTGAATAATATGATACTTATATAGTATGTTACAATTAGGGTTACACCATGTAAACCCTAATTGTCGTGACCTTTCGTTTCCATGACCCATGGGTTATGTAACCTCCATGGAGCATCCTATGGGTTTAACCCAACTTGATTATCCATGGAGCTTTGGCCCACTATATAAGTTATGGATGATTTACACAATCAACCTATATATTTAATTAGTCTTCTTTTGATCACATAATTAATTCTAAATTAATTCTTGATCAATGCTAATTAAATATTATTATTCTTATTATTAATATATTAGAACTTATAATATATTAATAACCATAAGTGTCTTATTTCTCTCATTTAGTCTATCCAAGTGCATGATGCCATGCAACCCAAATGGACCATGCCTGGTCGGGTCAAGTACATACCAAATATAGTTATGGACTTAGACACTAATCCAACAAGTTGTACTTAAACACAACTTGGTACCCAATTCCTCTTGTAGACTTCTCCAAAATCTTGAGGTGAAACGGCTGTCACGATCTGATACAATCGTTAACGGAACACCGTGAAGCCTCACAATTTCCTTTACGTAAGAATTCGCAAGCTTATCCATAGACCATTTCTCATTGGCTGCTATGAAATGCGCACTCTTAGTGAATCGATCAACGACCACCCAAATCATGTCATGACCATTCTTCGTTCTGGGCAGTTTAGTGACAAAATCCATTGTGATGTCTTCCCACTTACCCATAGGCACATGTAAAGGTTCTAAACTCTCGTATGGTTTCTGATGTTGTGCCTTGACTCTCGCACAGGTCACACACTCCGCCACATACTTTCAATGTCGAGCTTCATCGTCAGCCACCAGTAATAGGGTTTCAGGTCCCTATACATTTTAGTGCTGCCAGGATGAATTGAGTACATGGTTTTGTGAGCTTCTTCCATCAGAAGATCTCTTATTCCTCCTGACTTAGGTACCCAAATACGATCTTGGAATACCTTCAGTTCATGACTGTTTGTACCAAACACTAACGTTTTGCCCAAATGTTCCTCCTTCCGGTCATTCTTCTCTGAAGCTTCTGCTTGAGCTTTCTTTATACTTTCCACAATTGTCGAGACAACTTCTATTCTCAACGCTCTTGGCCTTTTTCTCTCAAGATTGACTTTCCGACTGAGAGCATCAGCAACAACATTGGCTTTACCGGGGTGGTAAAGTATCTCACAGTCGTAGTCCTTAAGTAATTCTAGCCAGCGTCGTTGCCTCATATTCAATTCTTTCTGATTAAAGAGATATTGGAGACTCTTATGATCAGTGAAAAGTTTGCACTTCGAGCCATAGAGGTAATGCCTCCATATCTTTAGAGCAAATACTACCGCTGCAAACTCCAAATCATGAGTGGGGTAGTTCTTTTCATGCTCTTTCAGCTGTCGAGACGCATATGCTATCACCTTTTCTCTTTGGGTCAACACACAACCCAATCCAACACCAGACGCATCGCTATAGACAGCGAAGTCTTCAACTCCATCGGGTAGAGAAAGAATCGGTACTTCACATAGCTTCTTCTTTAGCAACTCGAATGCTTCTTTGTGTTTATCACTCCAAGCATAAGTAGCTCCTTTGTGCGTCAAAGCTGTTAATGGAGAAGCGATCGAAGAAAAACCTTGGATAAACCTTCGGTAATATCCGGCTAATCCTAAAAAGCTTCGGATCTCCGTGGGACTTTTCGGTTGTTCCCACTTCATCACAACTTCAATCTTTGCTGGATCAACCATTATTCCTTCTTGGTTGACCACGTGACCCAAGAATTGGACTTCTCGGATCCAAAAATCACATTTGGAGAACTTAGCATACAACTTCTCCATTTTCAAGACTTCTAACACTTCGCGCAAGTGTTGGCCATGCTCCTCTTGGCTTTTCGAGTAAATCAGAATGCCATCTATGAACACTATCATAGATTTATCAAGGAACGGATTACAAACCCTGTTCATTAAATCCATGAATGCTGCTGGAGCATTGGTTAGTCCAAACGACATAACCAAAAACTCGTAGTGTCCATATCGTGTTCCGAATGCAGTCTTCTCGATATCCTGCTCTCTTATTTTCAACTGATGATATCCTGACCTTAGGTCGATCTTTGAAAAATAACTTGAACCTTGTAGTTGATCGAACAGGTCATCAATCCTCGGCAATGGATATCTATTATTTATCGTTGCCTTATTCAGCTCTCTGTAATCAATGCACATTCTCATACTCCCGTCCTTTTTCTTTACAAATAACACCGGGGCTCCCCAGGGCGATGAACTAGGTCTAATGAAACCTTTGTCCAATAACTCCTGAAGTTGCATCATCAGCTCCTTCATCTCCCTTGGTGCTAATCGATAAGGTGATTTTGCTATTGGCGTTGTTCCTGGTAACAAGTCGATACGGAATTATACTTGTCGATCAGGTGGTAATCCACGAAGATCTTCGGGAAATACTTCCAGATACTCACACACGACAGGAATGCTCTTCATCTCCTTTTTCTCCTTCTTTGCGTCAATCACAAATGCCAAATATGATGCACATCCTTTGGCCAAACACTTTCTGGCTTTCATTAGGGAAATGATTCCAGAACTTACCCTGCGTTTGTCCCCATACACCATAAATGACTCTTTCCCTGGCGGGTTTAATTTTACTATCTTCTTTCGGCACAATATCTCGGCGTCATTGGCGCTAATCCAATCCATTCCCAGCACGATGTCGAAACCATTTAGTTTGATAGGCAATAATTCCCCATGGAACTTATTCCCATTCAGGTCGATTAAGATGTTTTTCATACGATGGCTAACAAGTATAAACTTGCCACTAGCGACTTCGACTAAGTAAACATTATCTAGTCTATCAACAGGCAAAGCTAGCTTTCTACCAAACTCATGCGAAATAAAGGAGTAGTTGGCTCCAGAATCAAATAAAATTTGGGCAGGCAATTCGTTTACGAGAAAGGTACCTGAAGCGACATCAGCTTCTTCTTTAGCAGCTTCCAGTGTCATTTGGAAGGCTCTCGCCTTCGGCTTTGGTGGAATGTTGGGTTTTGCTGCCTCCTTCTTTTTCGGACAATCCCTCGAGATGTGCTCCTCCTCCCCACACCCATAACAAACTTTCTTGGTGAAGGTGCATTCGTTGGCATAGTGCCCTGGCTTTCCACATTTGAAGCATGTGACTTCCCCGTCACATTTCCCATGATGCTTCTTCTTGCATTTATCGCACCACTTCGCTTCGCCTCCTCCTCCTCTCGAACTAGACTTCGAGAATTTCTTTTTCTTGTTGGACCCTGAAGGCCCATCAAACTTCCTCTTCTCACCACCCTCTAATCTCTCCAGGCCCTTCTCCCTGATCTGAGTCTCAACATTCTTAGCAGCCCATATGGCGGCTTTCAATGTGGTTGCTTGTTTAACCATTGGACCATAGTCCGCTAGTAGTCCGAGGGCAAACTTATTGACCTTTGAGAGTTCTGTTGGAACTAGGTATGGGATAAGCTTCATCTTTTCCATGAAACTAGCAGCATATTCAGTAACGCTCATTTTTCCCTTTTTCAAATTTTGAAACTCATTATTGATTTCCAGAAGGTCCTGCTCGGAGCAGTATTGCAGTTTCAGTTGTTCCACAAAGTCTTCCCAAGACATCTTGCTCGCTTCTCCCTTGGGTATAGAGTCAGCTAACAGCTTCCACCAACTCAACACGCCAGATTTTAACAAAGGGATCGCAAGAGCGGTGTTCTGCCTGTTGCTGCATTCACAACTCTCAAACATTGTCTCCATTTCGGAGATCCAATCCATAACTTGCACCGGCGTCGGGCTTCCGGATAGACACGGTGGCTTAGATGCCATAAAATCCTTGTATTTACATCCTCTTCCATCATTTCCTCCATCACGATTGTTTTTCCTAACAATCGGTGGGTTGGCTTGACCAACAGTCCCACTGAAGTTTCCTCCATCAGACGACTCTCCATTCACTTCGGGCTCTTCAACTTGAATAGAAAGTTCTTCACGATTTTGTTGAAGCAGGCGTCTAGTTTCTTCCATCTGACGATCCAACATCGTCTGAATCATCAATTGTACACTATCCATTGTCATTGGCTCGGGTGCAACAGCTACAACAGGTATTTGCTCGATTAAAGGTGGTTGATTCCTGTTTTCGTTCGCGTTTCCAACTCCGCTTCTTGTTCTTGCCATTCTTGATCTATACGCTGAATAAGGTGAATTTAGATCTTCAATCACGATAGATAATCAAATCATCCTTATCACTATGAAACGTTTACATGCTAGTTCTAATACCGTCGACGCACGCTTAGAATCCTAAACACATAAGGTTTCCAGATCCAGTCGGCAACATACCATAGATCCGAACAAATAATATCATATATGGCAAACATATAACATTTAGCATGTAAAAGCATTTTAGGCAACTTTCCTAAAATAAACTAGTGCTCGTGTCTTAAATATAACAGACACTTCTTACAATCTTCACTTAGCATTCTAAGTTTAAGTCTAGAAATCCTACAAATTCGTAGTTCGCTTAAACTAATGCTCTGATACCAACTGTGACATCCCCAAAATCACGGCCGGAAAAGACCGATTTCATTTATTCTTTTAAATAAAATCAGAGTAATCCTTTATTAAAAGAGTTGCGGAATTTGTTCCCAAAACAAAATATGATAAGAATTTATCAAAGCATTTCATAAAGAAATGTATATTTCATTATATAACAAAATCTCGGGATGTCATGTTCCGATACAGACCAAAAGCATAAACAATACAAAATAGACCTTGCAACTATTACATATAACAACAAGTCTATAATCCAAAAATATCTTGACAATGTCATCCAATTTATGCTCTAGCGCCACTACCTGTAATGCAAAGAAAAACTGAGTGGTTCAGGCTTGGGAGCCTGGTGAGCATTAAGGGTTTTCAACCCACAATAAATAATTATATTTAGTTCATCGACCAACAATAACCCGATTACCCATTCCCGTTATCCTCACTTTATGTCCCTAAAACAACAACTATTACAAGGGACCTAATCTAGGATTTTCATCGGGACGGACATTACTGCAAAGGGGTTTCCTTAACAATAGATGTCCTAAAGGCAACCATGAGGGGGATAGAGTACATCGGTGAACACATCGTTCACAACACCTATAGGTTATGAGCCTGCTAGTGTTCCACTGGACTGTCTAGAAAGAGTTCGTGGTCGTCATCCATACTCCACTAGATGACTAGATCAACAACAACATCGAGGCCTCTCATCATTTTATTTCATCACACACAACTTGTCTACCAATGTTCTACCCAACATATTAGTAGATAAAATATATACATTTATATACAGCTTAAAACCTGTACAAAACATCCATTCAACAACTAGTTCAAATAAACAAATAATATATAAACACGTAGCACGTATTTTATAAAGAATACTTCATATCTATGTGTTAGAAGAAAACGAATATACACTCAGTTGATGAGACGATGATCGGACAGCACCTCGTCTCTTAAAATAATTTTTTCCGATAAAACCGGGATGTTTTTCTTGAAATCCGGGCTTCTTGCGGGCAGAGTTTCGGCTTGGAAACTTCACTTCTCGGGATCTTCGGGGCTTCGGAACTTGTTTTGGGTCTCGGGAATAATACCGGGGCTTCGGGGTATTTCTTGCATGCAAAACGATGCAAAACGGGAGAGAGAGAAGAGAAAAGGAGCAAAAAGGTCGGCTGCCCTCGCACCCTTTGTATAGGGCCTGAACCCTCGCATTACGCTGGGCGTAATGCTCAGCTACGCGGGGCGTAGTGCGAAGACGTCACTGCTTACGTATTCGAAGCACTCGAGTGTTGGGTCACGTCCGAGTCGGTTCATACATCAGGGTACGCTGGGCGTACTCAACTACGTTGGGCGTAGCTCGAATCAGATAGATGACTCCCCCCCCCCCCCCTCCTTCGGATAATATCCGAATTAATATTAAAATTAATATATTTTTAATTATTTATAAAACTTCTGAAATTCATATCTTCCTCATACGAACTCCGTTTCCGACGTTCTTTATATCCACGCATAGGTGAGACTATACTCTACAACTTTCATTTAGACTCCGTCGGCTAATTTTGAATTTATTTTTATTATATTATTTTTTAGTAGGACGGGATAGGAAAACTCCGTTATAAAATCATAACTTCTTCATCCGACGTCCGTTTTCGTCTGTCTTTTTACCGTTGGACTACTATCAACGAGATCTTCGATTCTCGTTTAGATTGTTTCGGCCAAATATCACTCGATCTCTATTTCGAGATTTGGGCTGCATACTGCTAAGTCGAAACTTCGAAAAATCATAACTTCCTCATACGAAGTCAGATTTAGACGTTCTTTTTATGTACGCTCTCGGTTTAACGTATTCTACGTCTTTCGTTTAGATCACTAAGGCTAAATATCGCTCTATCTTAAATTCATATTTTACGTCACGTAGTGTCGTACCTGTTCTGTCGCGAAACTTCAACAAGTCATAACTTCTTCGTTATAACTCGGATTTCGGCATTCTTTATATATTCGGAAACCTCGTCACGACTACTACGCCTTCATGTATCAATATAGGGTTTATCTAACATTTCATTTTTACGCTTATTTTTATTCTTAATTCCATTAAGCCACACAATTAAGCATAAAACACATAATACTCAAATAATACCTTCTTATTATTTCAAAACGAGTTACAAAGGTTCACCTAGACTATTACATCAATATTAATGCCTAGCCTTGAAACGCGGGCGTTACACCTCTTCCCTTTTTCCAAGTACTGCATGGAATCGAAACTTCATTCGTTTGAACTCAACCTTGTGTTTGTATCTATCAGCAATCTTAAACTGCTCATCCAAGAACATCATTTTGTTGATTGGGAAGTCCAACTGATTAAGGTTAGTGCTCTCTGTATCATAACTTTTCTTCGGTACTTTATCAAAATCATGCATCTCCCCCAAAACAACCAAAGCTTCGATATACTCATAATGATAAAGCTTTGCAGGATCACCTTTGTTGAGACCAAGAGGATCATTTTCTCTTTGACGAAGAATACTATGGATTTGCTTTTGTTTCTCAATCTCTTGTTCAAAAGCAGCTTTCTTCTCCTCTTTCGAAAGTTCAACACTTACACCCTTTCCTTTCCCTTTATCTGCTTCAATAGACTTGGGTTTAGAAGAACTTGAATCTCCACCAGCAGATCCAATCACAATACCCTTGGTTATTGGCCTTGTTGTTGTTGCTGATGTTGTTGTTGTTGTTGTTGATGTTGTTGTTGTTGCTGTTGTTACAGTAAATGTTTTTGGTAAAGAAGTCGGAATTTGAGTAGTCAAAACTTTTCCAACTACTTTTGCATCATCACCTGTATTGCCAGACCCTCCTTCGCCTTTACTAATGCCAACATTCCTCCTTTCTCCCCCTTGCACCCCTGTGACAACACGTGGGGCATTCGTTGCATAAATTTTGCAAACTTCGCAAGTGGAGCCAATTCGTTGTGAATTGTTGTCTCTAACAAGCGAAATTTCTCAGTGAAAAACTCAGGAGAAAGTAATGAAGACTTTGAAGATTCAGGCTTTGACATAAGATCCTTTAATTCTCCTAGCAACTTATCAACATTCCCAAAACTTGTAGCATCCACTTCAGCCTTCTTATCAAGCTTCGGAGCCATAGAATTATACCATTGAACAACTTTTGTTACTGCATCAACAATTATATCAACCTTCATGAGAAGAGAAGAATAATTGTAAGTCAAGTCAGCAATATCGTTTTCCATATGAGCTCTTAACTCTTTAATTTTTATATTTACATCCTCTCGAACAGTCTTGACATCTTTCACAAACATAACATGCCTTTCCTTCGCAACAGTCTTCAACTCTTTAAGTTCTCCATTAAAAGAACCAGATTGAGCTTTTATTCTTAACTCATTGTTCTGGTCAAGCTGATCAAGTTTATCCTGAATTCGATGCTCTTGAGCTTTTAGCATCACATCCACTTCTATTCCTGAAACTGAATGTTTAGTCCCTCCATCTGCTTGTAACTGGAGCAAATAATTAAGCTTCCTATTCAGAATCTTAAACTGCTTTCCAGACATCAGCAGGTGATCAGGTATGTTTTCTTCTTCATAATCAAACTCCATATCCGCAAACGTACCCAGGAACTCACCATCATCAGTTTCTTCATCGTTAACAGTTTTTGTGCCTTCTGTGGATTGGGATGGGAATAAGGAATTAATGGGTTGTTGCATGATATTTTTGAAAGTAGGTGAGTGAGTTGATGTTGGTATTTCGAATGAAGTAGGAATAAGAAATGGTGGTAGAGAGACTGTGATATCAACAATAGAGGTTTCGAAAGTAGAAGAAACAATAATAGAAGGATTACCTTGGGCTTCTTTGTTCGATACTCCATCACCCTTATTGACATATGCTTCCATATCATATATGTTCACAGTGATGCCTGAAGTGCGAACCTCCTCAAGAATTGATTCGGTAGTCGACACTTCGAGTGGTTTGACAATTATCTGCTCAGGAGTAGAAATCTTCGGTTGTTCACCTTGATTGATGGTTGTGTCGACTTTAGAAGATTCCACATTGCCATCAGGATTTCCAGTCGCCTCGGAATTCGACTTGACTGGAGAACCCCTCACATGTGAAGAATTTCCCGTTTTGTCACCTCCAAGTGGAGATTCAGGAACTACTTCATCATCCATGGAGTCTTCATTTAGAATTAATTTCCTCTGCTTCTTTTGTTTCTTCAAAATTCATTTGGACATGTCTTCAGCACGCCTTTTCTTCGATCCTGGAGAAACAGGTGTTGGAATTTCACGAAAATAACCCCCTTTAGATTAACTTGAGGTTTGAAAGAAAATGATGGTGAAAAACTTTTTGATCTTTCAGGTGAATGGCGTGGTTTATGAGCCATTTTCTTCAATCTTTTCAACACACCCGACTGCGTAGGAACCACCTCCTTCGAAAGTATTGTAGTTTCTTCAACAACAGGCTTGGAATGTTGTTTCGAAGATTTTTCTCCTTTACCAGCTTTCTTAGGAGTCTTAGCTACTTTTTCAACTGATACAGGACTAGGTTTTGAGGGACCAGCCTAATCATCCTTCTTCGATCCTCTGCGTTTCTTCGAAGGACCTTCTATAGACTTTTCTAATAACACTCCAGTCTCAATTGATGGATTAATTATCTTCAAATAATCAACTAGAATGAGATTTGTTGGATCAACTTTTCGAAGCATCGCATCTGGGATACGAGCAACAGTTGGAAATACATCAATATCATCTTCAACAGTTTTGGGATCATGATACATTGATAATTCAGATGTTTCTTCGTTTTCAGCAACCATGATGCCTTCCTTCTCATATGCAAATTGCAGAATTAGGCTCCAGTAGCGAGCACACGAAATCCCATCGACTACATTTGTATTCCCGATGCTTTTCACAAACTCATCCCACAATTGAGTTGCATAGTCCACTTGTAAATCATAGTAAATACCAGCCACCATAGCATAAACCTCCAATCGAGCTTTATCCAACCCCACAGTTCTACCCATCAAACATCGAAGGTATATGCCAAACAAGAAGTTCCATAGACAAGGCAAGCTAGACTTCTTAATTTCACTGATCTTGGTAAGAATAGGTTGATAACCCATCTCGTTGAACATATAAATAACTTGAGCATTTTTTACCATGTAGAAAGGTTCAGCATTGGGGATATTCAGAATCTGAGCAAATATTTTCTTTGATAACCTGAACTTCTTGTCATTTGTCATTTGAAACGTCACAATCTTCATCGACTTGCTGTAAGTGGCCGTAGAACCAGCAAGTGACAACCAAGATAGCGGTACAGAAAAAGAACTAAACATTGTCATGGATAACACTGAATTTTGAAGAGCATTTATTAACATCTTCAATCCCTCTGGATAAGCATCAACATCACCTTGAACTTGATAGTTGGTGCTTTGAATCTTCATAATAGGTTGAGAAGAAACGTCTTCAGCGGTATGTGAATCAACATGCTTTGCCTCCATGATTAGGGTTTTGAAATCTTGAAGAAGATCAGAGATAAAAGGGCACAAATCTTTTGAGAAAAATATGTGAGCGTAAAATTGGAATAGAATCCCCAAATCCCTTTTTATACATGCACCCAATTTGAATTTGAAGCGGTTTAAGCATTAAATGCTAAGCCACGTGTCAGCAAGAAAAGCGGAGCTAGTGCCGTAAATATAGCCACGTCTGAAAAAGTGATGAACACTTTTCCTTGAAACCCGCGCATTAACTAGAACGTCACATCCATCAGCCTGTTCGATAGTACCAAGAGGATAAGAACTGTCAGAAACCTTTGACATGGAGGTTGGGCTCTTTCACTTTTAGGTTGAAAAGTGAAATCATGCGCTAGACTTTCAAAATCATCAGCCTGAGTTGGTTTTACTCAGAACCTCAAGGATTTCGTGAGTGCAAAGTGTGCCAAAGAAAAAGTTAAGAAGCAAAATAAGAAAATTTTGGTTCTGTGATGTCAAAAATATTTCGACACAAATGCAGTGAGATCCCAGGCAAACATCACTTCGTTATTCATCAAGAGAGATGACTAACAGCTTGTGTGGTTTCCCGAGAATTACATCGAATACTTATAGAGAAGTATCGAAGGGCATCTTTTTATAAAGCTTCTTGGGTGGCTAAAAATTTCGTTACATATCACAACTAAATATAAGTGTGAGAAATTTTAATCGAAATTACCTATTTGACCAGTGTAGTCAGGGACAAGTATGGTTTGGAAAAAATTTATCAAGTAACGAAGAATCAAATTGATACTCACACTGGAATCATATTCCATAAAACAAAATTATTTCGGGATCTTGTTGGGTAAAAAATGTCGTGGGTTTCGAACATTTTATCAAGACCACGCAAAAAGAAAGAATATGATTTGAAGTATCAAACAGTGGTACTGAAACAAAAATTTCGTCAAAATATGGAACAAAGTTACCCGTCAATTCCTTTAATGTTTCCAAAAATTGGGTTTCACTTTCATCACGGTCTCATGAATCCAGATCATAAATATAACAAACCGTTATTTCAAACCTATGTAATAATGTTGGTCAATTTGTAGTTCTTTTTAAAATAATAAAGAGAAATTTTATCATGCTGTGTATATTTACATAATTGACCCTCAAAAATAAAGTAATAAACAATATCGATTGGGATGAACCAAGTGGTAGAGATTGTAACAAGGTTTCCAAAAATATAAAGAACACTAAAATTCGAGTTATGACGAAGAAGTTATGACCAATCGAAGATCCGCGACAAAACCGGAAAAACATTGTTCAGTGTAAAAACTGAATTTTCAATAAAAGGCTTTTCAGCCATAACAATCTAAATGAAAGTTGTAGATTATGTTAAACCGAGAACTTTCATAAAAAGAACATCAAAATCTGACTTCGTATTAGGAAGTTATGATTTTTCTAAGTTTCAGTATAGCAGTATACAGCTAAAAACTCGAAATAAAGATCGAGTGATTTTTAGCCGACACAACCTAAACGAGAATTGAAGGTCTCGTCAATAGTAGTACAACGGTAAAAAGACAGACAAAAACGGACGTCGGATGAAGAAGTTATGAATTTTTAACGGATTTCCTGTCCCTGTCTGTTAAAAATAATAATATTAAAAATAAATTCAAAATTAGCCGACGAAGTCTAAACGAAAGTCGCAGAGTATAATTTTACCTAGGCGTTCAAATAAAGAACGTCGAACCGAAGCTCGTATGTCAAAGTTATAAATTTTGCAAGTTTTTGGCACAAAAATCGAGAAATGTTGAAAACCGGGCAAATTCGCATGGTGTACCTTCGACCACGTCACCCTCGCATGCGAGGCTTCCCTGTGTCTGCCTCGTGGCACCTTCTGATTGGACCGAAGTTGTACGTGTCACCTTCTGATTGGACCGAAGCCGAGGTCCAATAGCCAGCCCACACCCTCGCAGGAACACGCCCCTCAGACACGCGCCTTCTTCCGATTCGACCGAAGTTCGGTCCAATGGCCATCCGACACACCGAGCCAGCTGTCCGAAGCGAGCCTCCTCCCTCGCCACCTGTCTGAACACACGGCAACTTCTCCTGGCTTCGGATCCGAGGCTTCGGCTTATATAAGGCATGCGAGACTCTCCGGATTTTTTACACTTTTCACCCCATTTTCCATTTTTTTCACTCCTTTCACTTCCACAAACTTACATACAACCCTCAAAGGCCCGGTATCAAGTCTAAAACCCTAAGCAAGCCTCGAAGCCCCGAGATTCCCGAGAAAAACAACTTTCTCCAGTCGAAACTCTGCTCGATTTAAGCCGGTTTTTCGTCAAATAAACTCATTTCAAGGAAACGAAACGCTGTCCAAATCATCACCTATCAAGTGAGTTCATACCCCCCGTATTTTCATAATTTTTACTGTTTTAAGGGGGGGAATACAAGTCTAACACAAGAATCTTTGTGTTACAAACAAATGATTTCAAATCGTGATAAAATGACATTAAGTCATTAAAAATACTCAAAATATTAAACTCCTTAATAAACTTATATTTTTCCCCAAAATTCATATTTGTATATATATATATATATATATATATATATATATATATATATATATATATATATATATATATATATATATATATAGTTATAAATAAGATTCAAAAGGCTTAGGACTGATAACTCATTCTGGGTCCTTTTCCTTGTTTGGATGTGCGCTTATAGTACCAGTTATTTGTCCGAATGTCGTTTAAATTTTAGTTATATATAATTGTATATGTATATGAATATAAAAATTATTTCATCAGTTTAAATACCCTTGTAACATGTTGAGCAAGGGGTTACATGCAAAAACAGTTAAATACCGATTCAGAAAATACATATAAATTATAATAGGTATAATTTATGATACATAGAACAATAATTCATGATTCAAGTATACTAGAATACACTATTTTACAAGAAACAAGGGTTTTGATTCAAAACAAATCAAGGGCTTACAATTGTCAAATACATGTTCGGAATACTAATTCAAGAACATACTTTCAATCATTTATTTCAGAATGATTGGGTTTTCATGACTAATATACATGTAACGTTTATATGCTTTTTATGAGTCATTAAATTCAGGTTGTTTAATTCATTTAGACAACCAAGGTAAAGTCCTGACATTATAACCAGAATCTCCAGCCAGGGGATCGAAACAAGTTGTGTGTAGATCTATGTTGGGATTGACAACCCCACACTCAGACTGTTAGCTACAGTTAGGCATACACGCCAATGAGTGACAATTGTTATCAACAGTTTAAACGCCTACAAGCGTTTGTTTCAGGCCATCCAGTCTCAGTATGGTTATAAGAACTCATTAAAAAGATATTAACAATACGTTAGTGTATAATCAACTAAACGTAAGTACATCTTCAAAGTACCAGTTTACAAAATACAAGCTACAGTAGTATATTACAGCTTTCAATAACAACTGGTGGAACCAGGCACACTCTCAGTTACAAGTTTTACAAATACAGAACATTGGTTTAGAAATGGAACGGTTTTATGGGAATAAAACTACTTTTCATATACAGCAGAAAATATAGGATTTTCTGGAACAGTTTACATATTCGAAATACCAAAACATCATTTTAAACATAAATACATATGCACTCACTCAACTTTATGTTGATACTCCCTTTTCAAATTACTTGTATTCTCAGGGAAACAATAAACAGGTACTCCTCGAGCTTTTTGAGAAGATGGAGCTAATTTGAGTCATATCTTCTTCTTTTGAATAACTATTTTGGGTTCAATATATAATGATTGAACATATGTAAATACTTATACTTTCTAAATATAATGGCTGTTTGTACTTTGATTACTATGATGCATGTGTTGTGATACTACAAATGAAGTCCTCCACCCCCGGACGTTTCCGCCGTCTGGTTTGGGGGTGTGACAGATTGGTATCAGAGCATTGTTTATAGTGAACTCAGTATATCAATCCATAAAAGATATACAAACTATAAATACATTGGGGATAGGAGCTCTGACTATAAGTATACTTTTTAAAATTCTAAGTATTTTTACAAGAAGTATACTAACACTCATACCTACAAGTACAATATCCCAGTCATAAGAACTTAAAAGTATTTGAATGTTGAACATTATAGTCAAACCTGGGCAGTTATGTAATCATATCTGGAATTAATATAGCCTGATCAACTATATTGATTTGAGATATGACCAACATGTGTGTGGGAGTGATAGTAGTGCTGCGACATGTCTAAAACTTACCATACATATTCAGAAGAACTATAGAACAGAACACAAAGATTAAAATACTATGGAGAGTATTTTACTAACCTTACTTCTAATACAGACAAAATGGCTGAACATAATTTACCTGGAAACCCCTACCATCAACAAGGTGCGGGCTGGAATTCAGACTCAGATGAAGAACCCTTTGAAGACAGCGAGTCAAGCGGTACGGATACAGAACCACAAGTCTGCAACCCTGGGGAACGTCCCCTGAGACAGGGCGAAGCAGAACCCATACCCGATTGGGGCCAATATATAAACCATTGGAATCGGCAAGACGGCCAACATCCCCCTTACGGGATGGCTAGAGGTTTCTATAATGTCTCTAGAGGAGGATCAGCCGATAGAGCTCTTCCGACTATAGTAAATCGAATAGCCCGCCAAGCCGATCAAGCAAGGATTTCGGTCAATCGAATCCTAGAAGTAAATACGGTTGCGCAGGTTAACACTGCAGATATCCTTCGTCTTGATGAAATGCAGGACGACACCCAACATCATACAGAAGCCCTTCAAAGGCAACTCAATGCTGCTCAATCTGAGATAAGAGAATTGAGGGAGCATCAGGCTGCACAAGAAAGGCGCTGGAAAACACAGGATGAAGCAGGACCCAACAACCGTCGTAACAACCGTCGCAAGTAGTGTTCGCACTACTTCTACTTTCTACTTTTATATCGAATGTATATACTACTTTTCACGATATGTACAAAACCGAGTATCAATAAAATAATAATCACTTTACTTCAACAAGAGTTATTACAATTTTCATAAACATTCTATTCCAAAGTTTTGGATTACAGATATGTTCCAGTGTTATTTTTCATCTTTTTCAATACGACCGCGAAAATTTTATTTTCGGTAGGACGGTTTGATGTTGACACTTCCTCAGTATTGTGGTATATTATAGACCTGTTTTAAGGTCAAGTTTTCCGAACCTTATGTACTTAATATACCAATACAGTCGACATGTACTTTCATACTTTTTGAAAAATAACCACTCAATTTCATATTATCCTGTTGCAAGTTGTACTTGCAGTGGATTTCTATTTCCAATTCTTTACAAGATTCATGTTGAATTAAGTGTTTAGTTCAGAGATATCAAATTCATATTCATTCTTGATATCTCACTATATTTTTATCTATTGACTTTTATAGAAAAATATGCCTCCTCGTAGAAATCCAAGACATATCAATGTCAATGAAGCACCGACGCCACCCCCACCACCTCCTCCTCAATTCGACCCCGCTATGTTCTAAGCGGCGGTCACGGCAGCTGTAGTTGCAGCCATGTCTCATATCAATACTCCTGGTGCTAGTGAGTCGGGAGCTGGTGCACATCCTTCTAACCATGGCGAGAGTCATGAGCACTCGCGCGAGTGCACTTATAAAGACTTCTCGAATGCCAAACCCAGGACCTTTAATGGAACTGGGGGTGTGATGGTTTTAAGGCAATGGATTGAAAAGACAAAAGCAATCTTTGAAATTTGCTCCTGTCCGGAGGGTAGCAAAATTAAATTTGTTGTCTGTGCTTTTTCAGATAGGGCCCTAACATGGTGGAATGGCCATGTTAAGTCACTGACTTTGATAGTGGCTAATACTATAAGTTGGGAGAACTTTAAAACCATGTTGATGCGGGAATACTGTCCGCGAGGGGAAATTAAAAAACTTGAGCAAGAGCTTTGGGGTCTTATCATGGTCGGTGCAGACAGAACAACTTACACAAATCGGTTCTATGACTTGGCGATTATGTGTCCTGAAATGGTTGCTCTGGAGAGCAAAAAGACTGAAAGGTATATTTGGGGACTATCGCTGTCACACCCCGCTAAAGCGGAAACACAGGGCGTGGCAGTACAAAGGGTTTCATCGCAAAAGTTAAAAGACAACACCAACCATAGTACTAAAAATCATTACAAATTCACAATGGGTTTGAACAACTTTTAAAAGAAATTACAATGTAAATTGAAATACAACACATGCGAATGCTCCTAAAAGTGAAGTGTCCCTAAGTGCCACTTACTCGATGATTCCTGAAAAAGCATGTAAAACGAGCGTCAACTATAAAAATAGTTGGTGAGTACTCACAGATAAACAAAATAATACTGGTTCCATGAATTGAAATCAAAGTTTTGATAAAAGTTTCCAATAATAAAAGTATATTGTTAAAATGAGTAAATAAGTTTGTAAAAACAAAGTTCTTTGTCATCATGAGAGATAAGGTATGTTGCCCAAATAAGATGCAACATTCATATTCTCATGGAAGATAAAGTTCGTTACTCAAACGAGTAAACAAGTTTCATTGCTAAAATGAGCAATCAATTTCGTTGCTACAAGGAGCAAACAATTTCATTGCTAAAACATGTATATAAGTTTTCAGTAATAACAGTTCGTTGTTGTAATGAGAAACAAAGTTCATTGCTATAATTAATAAACAAGTTTATTGCTATAATAAGTAACGAGTTTGTATGTGTATGAGCAAACAATGAGTCTCAACCAAACCTATGACTGAAGCCCTATCAAGATCTATGCTTATCGTTCCATAGATGAATATGGTATCATGCACTCCAGCAATAGGGCGAGTGAGGAGTTGTCAATTCCTAATAGCGCTATCTATAATGACCATTGGCTCAAAGAGTTAATGGTTAGAGATAAGGGAAGGGCCTTAGTACGATAAGTTCTCATGTTCCGTGATGCATAGACATACATAGAGAGACATAGCAATAAAATAGCAATCATGTTTGATACAAATCAATTTAAATACAACATTCAAATAATAGTTTTTCGGGACATGCTTTTCCACCCCAAAACATAAAAACCGAAAATAGGGGAGTGCGTGAATACTCACAATATGCATTGAGATGATGCAAATGATGCCTTGAGCTAAGTTCCACTTGTACCACTATCGATTCCTACAATAATGGTATTCGCTAGTGAGTCTCTAATCGAAATCTAACACTAGTATACTTACTACTACAATAGAATTATGCCAATATTGTGTCAAAATTTAATATTGATAAGTTACAAACATTTTTCTGTGAAAATTAAATTTCAATGAATCAATTGTTATATAACAATTTAAGTGGAAATTTTCCATTATTGAAATGCTAATATTTAACAATTTAAGAAGTGTTCCAATGATTAAATATTCAAAAACTAAATTAATTTAGTTCTAAAATTTCCCAAAGTTTGCATTTCAGTTTTAATTGAAGTGAAAGACCTCAAGATAAATTTTCTTGAAGTTTTGATTTGTCTGACTATTTTTCACGATTTTAGTTTCTTGAATAACCATAAAATCTTGAAAAATACTAAACAGTTAATAAAAATTACCAAACTTCAGATTTTGGTTCTAAATGTACTAAAAGACTTCTAGATAAATTTTCATGGAGTATGAATATGTATAACCATTTTTCATATATTTAATTCTCTAAATAGATACAAATTCATGAAAAAAAGAAATCAGTTTCCAAAATTATCCAAACTTTTTGTATTACTGTTATTAAATATTATTAAGCTGGGAAAAATATAAAAATTTATTTCTAAATAGTTTAACCTAATTTTATGATTTTTGAGCATTTATTCCAATAAAAATTGAAATAAATAGAAAACAGTTTCCAAAATTGCCCAAAATTTTTGTAACACTTTTATTATACATTTAGAAGCTGTGAAAAATAAAAAAGATATTTTTCAATTAGTCTTTCTATTTTTCTTTGTTTTATCCTCTTAAATAATCATTAATTGGAGAATAATTATTAAACAGTTAAAGTAAATTACCAAAGTTTTTGTACACTTCATTTTCAAAGTAAATAATCTGGGAAAAATACCAAATGTGGTTTTTATATACTGAAATCCGATTTTGTGTATTTAAGTGTATTTAATCTTAGAAAATAGGAGAAAAATAGTATACAGAAGAGAAAAATCATCAAAATTTTTATGTAGCCTCCTAATGTACTACAAGGTGTTCTGGTAAATTTGCATGAATTTTGGATGAGCAGAACTGTTTTTTCTAGTTTTAGTCCATTATAAATACAAAAATCGGAGAAAAATAGGAATACATTATGAAAAATTTTGAAAATATTTTTCTAAGTCTTATACCTCTGGTAGAAGCTGCGAAAACTGTTATACAGCCTTTTCAACTTGTCTAAAGTGGTTTTATGATTTATTGGGGCTAAACAAAAAGAAAATTCAAAACCATATTAAACAGTAACAAAAGTCATTGAAACTTCATGGGAGATGTTTATTGACTTAAAGAATCATCCAAGAATTTTTCCAGAATTTATTTACTAGTGTAAGTATTTTATATGATTTAACACTCTATTTTCTTATTATTTTCATATAAAAATAAAGAAAATATATATATTGAACTGAAAATTTCCAGAATGCATCTTCATACAATTTAACAACAATGAAAAATTGTTTTCTTATTTTTGATGTTGAAAACCATGCCTAAAGGCTCAATAAAATGTATAGAGAAAACTTGGTTCTTGTGATTTATGTAAAGATTATTGATGTTACTTTGACAATTTTTGCAACATGTTACAAAGACTTTTGAATCAAGATCTTTTTGTTCCTATTAATACATGATATTAAGAGTTTAAAATAATTTTTGAATGATTTTTAGTGATGAATAAGTCCTTTGAACATGCAACACAAAACAAATGTTCATAAGGAAAGTGCTGTTTGAGCAACAGTTTTGTAAAAATTGGTAAAAATCGAAATATTGGAATTTTCCAGTGAGGTCAGATGGGTTTGAAAGCTAACTCAAAATATTATATTTCAGAAAAAGAATCACGAATTTTGGCTAAGAAATGAGTGAGATATGACAGTTTAAAGTCAGGTAAAAAAATCTGGCAGATTGCATGCATGATGATTGGTTAGAAAAGTGGGTTTTCATCATTTCCTTGAGTAAATCTTTTCAAGTATTTTAAATATAGATAAACTCATATTTTAGTCATGTTTCCAGAGATCAAAAGATTAAAACTTATCAAAATGTATACATGCATTTATGAACAAAATTTTGTTTCTCAAAAACTCTTAACTTGAGTTTGATGTTTTAATCCTTAAAATCGATTTTTGCACTAAGATCATGAACATGCAACCTTGTTTATCATACATGCATGGTGTTAAAACACATCCATCATGTTGTAAAAACCATTTTAACAAAAAGAAAACAAGTTTTAAGAAGATGAAGAAGGAGAAAGTGTAAGAAAAAGAGCAAAACTTGAAGGAAAAGTGAAGTAGAAATCGATTTTACCTTCAAGAATACCACAAGATGATGAAGATTTCGAGTTTGAGGAGTGTTCTTGGGTTTGTTTTCTGGAAAATTTCTTGGTTATTAGAGGGAGGAAGAGAGAATGGAGTGGTGTTTGGAGAGAAAAAGTAGAGAGAAGGTAGAGAGAGTTTTCTAGAGAGAGAAAGAAGAGAGATATGTGTGTGTTGGAGAATGAGAGTGTGAGAGAGATATGGGGAGAGAGGGATCTGATTTTAGGGGATGAGAGGCTCTCTCTCTCTTGTTTCTTTTATAAAAATTCAAATCTTTTATAAAAATATCCAACTTTTTATAAAATGTGCACCTTAACCTAGTTTTTATGCATAAAACTCTTGATTTTTGACTTATAAATCAAGGGTAAATGTTAATAACTAAATCTTTATTTTTCATTGAACTTTATTTCATAATAATTATTATGATAAGATAATATGATAAGGTTCATAATTGTTTTTATAGGATTTTTAAGGTTAAAGTTTATAAATATGAGTTTTTAGGGCTTTTAGGGTTTTGGAGTTTAATAAACTTTGAATATCAAAATAAATAGAATATTTGAGACTTTAAATTATCTTATGGTATTATAACTCTTTTATAGTTATAAATAACGTTTGTAATTTATTTTTATCGGTTGATTGGCATTCTATGTAGTGATTCCGAGATTCAAGCGAAATTGAGGAATCAAGTATACTAGTCTTAGTCTTCAACTTTGACTTAAGTTTCTATGAGACTCTGACCTAATTTCTACCACTAGGTAAAGTGCATGATGTGTGTATATGATTCATAAAAAGGTGTTCGAGTCAAAGAGTGACCTAAATATGGATATTCACTACAGTTAAGTAGTTGTAGAATTCACATATCAATGTGAAATCTAAGTATACTATCCATTGATTCTAATTGTTTCCAAGCTTCTAGTAGGTTATAACTTAGTTTCTAGTTACTTAGTCTAGTACGTGTCGTGCCTATACGTGCAACTAAGTTTAGTCAAATCTAGAACCGAATCGAATTTTGACGGTTGTCACAGTCTCCCCCGGTTGAAAGAATTTCGTCCCGAAATTCAATTCGTGACGTATTCTATTAGAACTCAGTCAAGTACAATTGTATAGCTGGAGAGGTGGTGACTTGAAGTGTTCTTTGATATTTTTGGGTTTATTTCCTCAAAGGAAGAACCCAATTCTTTAGCTATAGTCAAATTAATGTTTCCTTAATTCGAGTTCTTTCGTCTAGATTATGGAAAATTTGATTCATGGAATCATGTTCCAACCATGGCGACCTAGTCGAAAAAGATCATCTAGTTAGATATTATCTGAATTAAGAGAGCGGTATAAGTTTTGCTGAAGCACCAACTACACTAAGCGTTAAATCCGCATTGATCCTTAAGTCGCGTTCTAAATCAACACTACGTGTAAATTTTCCGCCTAATAACGAAAAGATTAGGAACAATTTGTTCACTTCCAGGTTGGCTACTAAATCTGGAAAAAGATATATTCCAAAATACGAAGGGGTAGCACGAATGAAAGAGAAGCGATCGACGGTAAGTTCCTATTGATACACATTAAGGGTAGGCAACGAAGTTTTGGTACATCTCGAATGTAAAGGCTATTTAACTCCCATCTACAAAAGAAATTACGAAACGATCAAGGATTTCTGAAGCTATAATTTCTACTACAGGTACTCTAACTATAATAGAACCATGATTAAAGAATACAGTTAGAGAGTCGTTGTTTCTAATGAAGGCGGTGAAACTTTATGATATTTTAAATCACATTATTTAGGTAGCATTTTGAGCGTTTAAAATGATAAGTAATCTCACTGCTCTCAAAATGTGTGTTTAGAAATGATAATTAATTTCACTATTATCAAAATGTGTAATAATTCCAAGATAACGAAAATACATGTGTGGCGATCAAACGAAGTAGTAAAATAATATAAAGATTAATTAAGGTTACAGGTTTAAGTCATCAATAAGGGAATTTATACGAAAATATTTTGATTACTCTTTTGAAAAATTGTCTAATTCTCTAAGTCAGGACAAATTCAAGTTTACGAGGAGTCAGAATACTTATGAAAACAAGTTTGAGAGTTTAGGAACTCACTGAAAATTGCAAAGTAAAATACTATTTTAAGAAAGGTGTAAAAATGTTAATCTTTGAAAATAGTGCATTCATAGTTTAGTGTTTCTACAAAAACAATCATTTAGAGAATAGATAATCGTAAAATTTAAAACTTTTGATGTATTTAAATAAAAGAAGAAACATAAGGATACATATCCTTCACATATATTTTTCGGATATAGAAAAATTATAAGCATAAAGGTATTCATCTTGTGTATTACTTATAATGAAAGATACAATGAAACTTGCATTTTAAATCAAGTTTCCAAATTTAGAACGAAAGAGCAAATGTAAATAAGGCTTACTTGTTTATTGTAGATTTAAAAATAAAAACAAGATGTATATGGTAAAAGGCATAATTGAATATATCAAAGTTGACTAAATTGAAGTTATGACTCACAACTATACATGTATTAATCGCTCAAAACGAAAGGGTAGACTTCTAGTCTATATGTGTACGAACATGGTACCAAGAGAAGCAAAATAAATAGAAACAAAGTTAGACAATGTATTATGTTAATATTATGGCGTGCGAGATCTAAAATCAGAAGGAGAGCGAGAAATAAAGTTTGGGGGAAAGAAAAAGGAAGGTAGCGGCGGCAATGATTGTTATTGTCGAAATTATAAGAACAATACATATAGGTAGATTTAAAACCAGGTTGAGATATATTTCAAACTTCAATATGTGATGTATATTGATGATTAAATAGAAATGCAGAAGTTTCAAAGTGTTTTCTAAGGTTTGCTTAAAATTCACGAGTTATCTATTAAGTTAAACTCCATTTGTGAAAAAAAAGAAGAAACACTAAAACTTGTAATTGAAAATCTGACAATTTTGACCTTTTTGACTGGAGTCTAACAATGGTTAAAACGGATAAGGTAAAGACTTAACATATTTAGATGAATAATTATGCATTGTCAAAAGTACGTCGCTGGAAGTTTAAAAGTGAACACTAAGTTTTGCAATGTTGTAAGTTTTATAAACACAGATTATAAAACTAATTTGAAATAAAATAAACAAATTAGGTGTGTTTTGAAATGTAGGTATCAGTGATGTCTTGTAAACACATTTGGATTAGAAGGTTGTAAAAATACCATGTTAGGTTACTAGAAAACACATTTAAGTTAAGTACAATGCCTAAATGAGAAAGTAGTCAAAAGACTTAAAACAAAAGTGGTTTGAAGATCCGATGAAGCTTTTACACATACTATGAACTTTAATGTCATATGTTTAAGTTTTATAGCATAGAGTTTAAACACTTTTATAAAAGAAAATGTTTCTAAGTTTTTCGAAAACGTGTCAAAATGGTATGCAAGGTTTAAAATGGTTTATATGCCATTAAAAGCACATCTATCCATTGAAATGGATTTGAAATGAAATTGAAATAGCAAGGTTAAAACCAATATTGGTTAAATTGTGTTTTAAAGAAAATGTTAAGTTAAAACAAGTTGTCAAAAGTTTTTAGCGAGAATACGACTTACATTGTTAGGAAAGGTCTAGTAAGTTGTATGAAGTGGTTATAAAATATTATATCGATGATAAGTAAAACCGATGAAGAGAATTAATTTTTCGATGGATGATTAAGAAGCGCAGAATAAGTATGTTAGTGTAGCTGATCGTACCTAAATACTAAGGCGAGTACAAGGCGAGTCTAAGGCGAGTACCTGTGTCTTTTCCTCAAAATAAAGGACAAGAAAAATTGTTTGTAAAACGTTTTATGGTGTCAATGTAGTTTCGTGGCCTTTTATAGAGGTCAAAGGGATATCCTATGTTATGTTTTAAGCTCAAGGTGAAAACAACCTAAAGCTAAATTCGTAGCGTAGTAGAGAAGTCTCATGTATGGGTTAAACTTTCGTGTCTCCTTGTGAGTCGAATCTGGAATGCCCGCCAATGGTATACAAGTGATTACTTAGTGGTGACTCATCTACCTCCTTACGAGATGCTCCAATTATCATTCGTGTCGGTATCGAAACGCTTTTTCCTAGTTGTAACTCTTGAAGACGATGAAGAGGTATTGAGGAATAATTGGTATATGTTTCGACTTAAGATAATTACTAGTGTATATCTAGCTACTAATCTTACATCTAAATTCAATAGCTACCGAGGAATACCCATTCTTAGTACTAAGTGCATTGCTCCTAGAGTGGCTAGTAATATAACCTAAGTGGTTAACCTCGCACTTGATAAGGGATAAGATTATTTCTAAATAAAGGCATTGTTATAAAAGTGCACTTAGTTTCTAAGTGTATCTAGATGAATGCCTATAATATGCAATGCCCGTACGCACACCGAAAAACTTTGTTTTTCAAAAGTTCAAGCTGAAAATCGTTTTGAACATAATTCTACTATAACTGTTTCCAGCCTCGCATTAATTTTCCTTAATTAAGCATAGTTGGCCAGGCTATACTTAATTAAAGTCCAATAATACGTACTCGAATTAGTTATACCAGTAGTGTGTTCAGTATTTTAAAAACATTTTGAAATTTTTTTTTGGCTATAGTTGTGGTTCTCCAAAGGAAAACCGGTATTCTCTATAACCTTCGGCTCTGATACCATTTTCTGTCACACCCCGCTAAAGCGGAAACACAGGGCGTGGCAGTACAAAGGGTTTCATCGCAAAAGTTAAAAGACAACACCAACCATAATATTAAAAATCATTACAAATTCACAATGGGTTTGAACAACTTTTAAAAGAAATTACAATGTAAATTGAAATACAACACATGCGAATGCTCCTAAAAGTGAAGTGTCCCTAAGTGCCACTTACTCGATGATTCCTGAAAAAGCATGTAAAACGAGCGTCAACTATAAAAATAGTTGGTGAGTAGTCACAGATAAACAAAATAATACTGGTTCCATGAATTGAAATCAAAGTTTTGATAAAAGTTTCCAATAATAAAAGTATATTGTTAAAATGAGTAAATAAGTTTGTAAAAACAAAGTTCTTTGTCATCATGAGAGATAAGGTATGTTGCCCAAATAAGATGCAACATTCATATTCTCATGGAAGATAAAGTTCGTTACTCAAACGAGTAAACAAGTTTCATTGCTAAAATGAGCAATCAATTTCGTTGCTACAAGGAGCAAACAATTTCATTGCTAAAACATGTATATAAGTTTTCAGTAATAACAGTTCGTTGTTGTAATGAGAAACAAAGTTCATTGCTATAATTAATAAACAAGTTTATTGCTATAATAAGTAACGAGTTTGTATGTGTATGAGCAAACAATGAGTCTCAACCAAACCTATGACTGAAGCCCTATCAAGATCTATGCTTATCGTTCCATAGATGAATATGGTATCATACACTCCAGCAATAGGGCGAGTGAGGAGTTGTCAATTCCTAATAGCGCTATCCATAATGACCATTGGCTCAAAGAGTTAATGGTTAGAGATAAGGGAAGGGCCTTAGTACGATAAGTTCTCATGTTCCGTGATGCATAGACATACATAGAGAGACATAGCAATAAAATAGCAATCATGTTTGATACAAATCAATTTAAATACAACATTCAAATAATAGTTTTTCGGGACATGCTTTTCCACCCCAAAACATAAAAACCGAAAATAGGGGAGTGCGTGAATACTCACAATATGCATTGAGATGATGCAAATGATGCCTTGAGCTAAGTTCCACTTGTACCACTATCGATTCCTACAATAATGGTATTCGCTAGTGAGTCTCTAATCGAAATCTAACACTAGTATACTTACTACTACAATAGAATTATGCCAATATTGTGTCAAAATTTAATATTGATAAGTTACAAACATTTTTCTGTGAAAATTAAATTTCAATGAATCAATTGTTATATAACAATTTAAGTGGAAATTTCCCATTATTGAAATGCTAATATTTAACAATTTAAGAGGTGTTCCAATGATTAAATATTCAAAAACTAAATTAATTTAGTTCTAAAATTTCCCAAAGTTTGCATTTCAGTTTTAATTGAAGTGAAAGACCTCAAGATAAATTTTCTTAAAGTTTTGATTTGTCTGACTATTTTTCACGATTTTAGTTTCTTGAATAACCATAAAATCTTGAAAAATACTAAACAGTTAATAAAAATTACCAAACTTCAGATTTTGGTTCTAAATGTACTAAAAGACTTCTAGATAAATTTTCATGGAGTATGAATATGTATAACCATTTTTCATATATTTAATTCTCTAAATAGATACAAATTCATGAAAAAAAGAAATCAGTTTCCAAAATTATCCAAACTTTTTGTATTACTGTTATTAAATATTATTAAGCTGGGAAAAATATAAAAATTTATTTCTAAATAGTTTAACCTAATTTTATGATTTTTGAGCATTTATTCCAATAAAAATTGAAATAAATAGAAAACAGTTTCCAAAATTGCCCAAAATTTTTGTAACACTTTTATTATACATTTAGAAGCTGTGAAAAATATAAAAGATATTTTTCAATTAGTCTTTCTATTTTTCTTTGTTTTATCCTCTTAAATAATCATTAATTGGAGAATAATTATTAAACAGTTAAAGTAAATTACCAAAATTTTTGTACACTTCATTTTCAGAGTAAATAATCTGGGAAAAATATCAAATGTGGTTTTTATATACTGAAATCCGATTTTGTGTATTTAAGTGTATTTAATCTTAGAAAATAGGAGAAAAATAGTATACAGAAGAGAAAAATCATCAAAATTTTTATGTAGCCTCCTAATGTACTACAAGGTGTTCTGGTAAATTTGCATGAATTTTGGATGAGCAGAACTGTTTTTTCTAGTTTTAGTCCATTATAAATACAAAAATCAGAGAAAAATAGGAATACATTATGAAAAATTCTGAAAATATTTTTATAAGTCTTATACCTCTGGTAGAAGCTGCGAAAATTGTTATACAACCTTTTCAACTTGTCTAAAGTGGTTTTATGATTTATTGGGGCTAAACAAAAAGAAAATTTAAAACCATATTAAACAGTAACAAAAGTCATTGAAACTTCATGGGAGATGTTTATTAACTTAAGGAATCATCCAAGAATTTTTCCAGAATTTATTTACTAGTGTAAGTATTTTATATGATTTAACACTCTATTTTCTTATTATTTTCATATAAAAATAAAGAAAATATATATTGAGCTGAAAATTTCCAGAATACATCTTCATACAATTTAACAACAATGAAAAATTGTTTTCTTATTTTTGATGTTGAAAACCATGCCTAAAGGCTCAATAAAATGTATAGAGAAAACTTGGTTCTTGTGATTTATGTAAAGATTATTGATGTTACTTTGACAATTTTTGCAACATGTTACAAAGACTTTTGAATCAAGATCTTTTTGTTCCTATTAATACATGATATTAAGAGTTTAAAATAATTTTTGAATGATTTTTAGTGATGAATAAGTCCTTTGAACATGCAACACAAAACAAATGTTCATAAGGAAAGTGCTGTTTGAGCAACAGTTTTGTACAAATTGGTGAAAATCGAAATATTGGAATTTTCCAGTGAGGTCAGATGGGTTTGAAAGCTAACTCAAAATATTATATTTCAGAAAAAGAATCACGAATTTTGGCTAAGAAATGAGTGAGATATGATAGTTTAAAGTCAGGTAAAGAAATCTGGCATATTGCACGCATGATGATTGGTTAGAAAAGTGGGTTTTCATCATTTCCTTGAGTAAATCTTTTCAAGTATTTTAAATATATCATGATAAACTCATATTTTAGTCATCTTTCCAAAGATCAAAAGATTAAAACTTATCAAAATGTATACATGCATTTATGAACAAAATTTTGTTTCTCAAAAACTCTTAACTTGAGTTTGATGTTTTAATCCTTAAAATCGATTTTTGCACTAAGATCATGAACATGCAACCTTGTTTATCATACATGCATGGTGTTAAAACACATCCATCATGTTGTAAAAACCATTTTAACAAAAAGAAAACAAGTTTTAAGAAGATGAAGAAGGAGAAAGTGTAAGAAAAAGAGCAAAACTTGAAGGAAAAGTGAAGTAGAAATCGATTTTACCTTCAAGAATACCACAAGATGATGAAGATTTCGAGTTTGAGGAGTGTTCTTGGGTTTGTTTTCTGGAAAATTTCTTGGTTCTTAGAGGGAGGAAGAGAGAATGGAGTGGTGTTTGGAGAGAAAAAGTAGAGAGAAGGTAGAGAGAGTTTTCTAGAGAGAGAAAGAAGAGAGATGTGTGTGTGTTGGAGAATGAGAGTGTGAGAGAGATATGGGGAGAGAGGGATCTGATTTTAGGGGAGGAGAGGCTCTCTCTCTCTTGTTTCTTTTATAAAAATTCAAATCTTTTATAAAAATATCCAACTTTTTATAAAATGTGCACCTTAACCTAGTTTTTATGCATAAAACTCTTGATTTTTGACTTATAAATCAAGGGTAAATGTTAATAACTAAATCTTTATTTTTCATTGAACTTTATTTCATAATAATTATTATGATAAGATAATATGATAAGGTTCATAATTGTTTTTATAGGATTTTTAAGGTTAAAGTTTATAAATATGAGTTTTTAGGGCTTTTAGGGTTTTGGAGTTTAATAAACTTTGAATATCAAAATAAATAGAATATTTGAGACTTTAAATTATCTTATGGTATTATAACTCTTTTATAGTTATAAATAACGTTTGTAATTTATTTTTATCGGTTGATTGGCATTCTATGTAGTGATTCCGAGATTCAAGCGAAATTGAGGAATCAAGTATACTAGTCTTAGTCTTCAACTTTGACTTAAGTTTCTATGAGACTCTGACCTAATTTCTACCACTAGGTAAAGTGCATGATGTGTGTATATGATTCATAAAAAGGTGTTCGAGTCAAAGAGTGACCTAAATATGGATATTCACTACAGTTAAGTAGTTGTAGAATTCACATATCAATGTGAAATCTAAGTATACTATCCATTGATTCTAATTGTTTCCAAGCTTCTAGTAGGTTATAACTTAGTTTCTAGTTACTTAGTCTAGTACGTGTCGTGCCTATACGTGCAACTAAGTTTAGTCAAATCTAGAACCGAATCGAATTTTGACGGTTGTCACAATCGCCCCAGATACAGGAAAGTGTCATTGCTTCTAGGCCTGTCACCTTTGACAGTGCCAAGGAATTGGCACAGACACTTATTGATCACGGAAATCGTCAAAATTCTGTGGTTACTGCTCCAGAACAACCTAAGGAGAACAACAACAACAGCAAGAAGAAGGGTTGGAACAAGAGGAAGGGAAAACCTCCTCTGGAACCTTCAAAGAAGCAACAAGTAGTAGCAGTCCATGCCATTACTGTACCTGCTACCATACCTACCACTGTACCTGTTGCTGTCCCTAATAACCTTGCACCAACTAAGACCTATGCTGGTAACCTCCCTAAATGCAACAAGTGCAATTTTCACCACAACGGAAATTGCCAAGAAATGCAGTGCCGTAACTGCAACAGGAAAGGGCATACTGCCCGATTCTGTAGAATACCACCCCAACCACTTAACCAAGTACCTGCCGCTGGAGTAGGTCAAGCATGCTACCAATGCGGTGATGTGGGGCATTTCAAGAGAGATTGTCCAAAAGCTGGAAATGCCAGTGGAGTTGGGAGGATACTAGCACTGGGTCACAAAGAAGCGGTGGCAGACCTTGCGGTGGTAACGGGTACGTTCCTTCTCAATAATACGTATGCATGCATTCTATTTGATTGTGGTGCTAAGAGTAGCTTCGTGAGCCATAATTTTAAACACCTACTAAATCAAAACTCCCAACCACTAAAAGAAACATCCACAGTCGAAATGGCTAACGGGAAATCCGAATCCACCAACGATATATACATAGTATGTATCCTTACCTTGAATGATTTGTCTTTCCCAATAGACCTTATGCCGGTCTCTATCAAAAGTTTTGACATCATAATAGGTATGGATTGGTTGTGCCCCAACCATGCCGACATCCTATGCTATGAACGAGCTATTCGTTTGAACTTGCCAATTAATGAAACTCTTATTATCTATGGCGACAAACCCGGAACGAACCTTCGGATCATTTCTTGCATCAAGGCACAGAAGTACCTTCGCAAAGAGTACTGTGCTTTCTTAGCTCACGTGGTAGACAAAAAGCAAGAAGTGAAAGATATCGCGAGCATTCCTGAGGTCTGGAATTTTCTCGATATTTTTCCCGATGATCTTCCAGGAGTACCTCCCGAACGTCAAGTCGAATTCTGAATCGACTTAATCCCTGGAGCTACCCCTTTAGCCAAATCCACCTATCGTCTTGCACCTTCTGAAATGCAAGAATTATCCAGCCAGCTTAACGAACTCCTTAGCAAAGGTTTCATAAGACCAAGCTTCTCACCTTGGGGAGCACCGGTTTTGTTCGTAAAGAAGAAGGATGGATCATTCTGCATGTGCATAGACTACCACGAGCTGAATAAACTTACCATCAAGAATCGATATCCTCTGCCTTAAGATCCGGGTATCACCAGTTACGGATTTTGGAGGAAGACATTCCCAAGACCGCGTTTAGAACTCGTTATGGTCATTACGAGTTTATAGTGATGCCATTCGGATTGACGAATGCACCTGCTGTGTTCATGGACCTAATGAACAGAGTATGTTGTCCATTCCTGGACAAATTCGTCATAGTCTTCATTGACGACATCCTTATCTACTCAAGAAGCAAAGAGGAAAACGGCAAACATCTTCGTCAAGTATTACAAACCCTTAGAACAGAAAAACTCTATGCGAAGTTTTCAAAGTGCGAGTTTTGGATTAGGAAGGTTGAATTCCTAGGTCACGTGGTCAGTTCAGAAGGAATACACGTCGACCCTTCCAAAATAAAGGCAATTGAAAACTGGTCAGCACCCAAAACTGATGGGTTTTGAGTATACAAACACTCCTATGGTGTACATGCAACCCTATAAACCTTGGATCTATGTTTTCTCTAAAATACATGCAAATAAGAATTTCCAAGGTTTACATCCTAACTAGCATGGCATGGGAACTTGAATCATAAAGTTACTAGTAGAATGACATACCTTTTAGTGGTGGTTGATTGCTTGGAGTTTGAGAGCCTAGCACCAATAGTGTGGATGCCTCAAATGGAAATCACAAATCACCACAAACTTTGGAAAAACTCTTGAGAGAATAATGCACTCTCTTGAAATGGCCACCACTCTTGTACACACACACCTAGTAGTTTCAAGTGCCAATGACTCCTTTATATAGTGTGGTCGATTAGGGTTACATCCATGTAAACCCTAATACCCATGACTCTTCCTTTCCAAGGATCCATGGGTTAAAAGCTCCATGGACCATCCATGGACTCCCATGCAAGCCTAGCCCATTCCAAATGAGTATTAGCCCACACTAAATAAAATACAAGAGCCTATATTTAATTAGTCACCTTTTTTATCACCAAATTAATTCTAAATTAATTTATGATCAATACTAATTAAATAATATGATTTCATATTAATATATTATAACTTATAATATATTAACAAATCATAAACATATTATTCTCAAAAGGTTATCCAAATCATTCGGGTGAAGTGCAACCAAATGGACCATACCGGGTCGGATCAAGTGCATCTCAAATATTCTTATGGACTTAGACACCTTATCCAACAGTCTCCCACTTGGATAAGTCTAATAACTATATTTGAAGATATGACTTCAGGAACCAACCGGCAATCGTAGCTCTCAAAACTCTGTTGAACTATGAAGCGCCATTTTAGATAAGTAATCATATAATCCTCTGTTCTAGATATCAGCCGGACAAATACATGGAACAATGTCTTACTTATTGTCCAGCAGTTTGTTTCTCGATTCCCGATTTGTTTGACATAGAACTTAATTGAACACATCAACTTAGTTCTAACCGGGCCCGGTACATGGGTCAACACAAAATCATCGAGGGGCCCAGATATCGCTTCTAATCCAAGGAGGAACAGATAAACTTCGACTCATATGCTTGTTCTACTACTTGTTGAATTATACACAAAGACACGTTTTATAACATCGAGTTACCAATGTGTTTACGTACAATCAATGTATAACCAACTCATAGGCAACAAGTCATATCTCTAGGTTTGAAGACTTATATGATATTACCATCTCACGATCACTCGAGATAAATTCCATGAAGTGATGCAAGTGAGCGTGGCTTTATTCCAATACTCAGAACTTATGAGCACTCATGAATGTTGTAGCAACCAATGCTATGGCTAAAAACCTTTAGTCATCTACAAGCCCAATTCATGACAGTCTTAATTCATACCTACTTCCGACGTATGACCGACTGTGGAAGTTTGAATAACTTAGTCACTCGGAAAGAATAACCTAGTTATTATGGAAGTCAAAACATGCAAGGTGAAACACAAGAATAATTGAATCCAATATGGTCTCAGCACTTATGAATATGAATAAAACACCTTTTATGCATCACCATATTGATTACACATTATGCTGTTTCGATTTATCAACTTAACACTTGAATTAAAACAATAGTTGTCCCATGCTCCAAGCATGTACACTATGTTTTTCTAAACAATAGTCATGCCATACTCCAAGTATGCAAACTATGTTTGTCTATGATCCTTACTTTGTGAAGTAGATCAATTGAACATGATTCCAATGATGCTTATTTCACAATCCCAAATCCTTACCGTAAATGTAAGAATATCAAATTCTTGTCATTTACTGTAATCTGTTAGATTTTAAACTCATATGCATTGACTCTCTTGCAATGACTATGCACAAAAGTCACAATGTGACAACCCGAATTTTTTTTTGCTTTGAAAGCTCAGTCAGTCAACTCAACTGAGTGTCAGACTCATTGGTAATGAGTTCTAGCCTTGTTAAAGGTCATTCTAAGGAGTTTTAAGCCTAGTAAACTTATGGAACTAAAGCCACGGTACAACAAATCAAGCCTTAACCTCATGCTAAGGAGTTCACGGCCACAATGTCCATGAGTTTACACCCTGGCCGTAAAATCATAGAGTTTACACCTTGGCCGTAAACTCTAGTCCATATATATGGCTTTTGGTCATTTCTAGCCATTTCTTACATTCCAACCTCAAGAACACTTCCAAATCCTCTCAAGTATCATCGACTTTTCACCCTAGATCTTCAAAAGTTGTAAGTGTTCTTCCTTTAGTTTGATGTTAATCCTTCTTAGCTCACTTCATCTAATGATTTCATCCATGGAAATCATCTTTTCTTAGATCTTCAAGAAACACCAAGAACACACACTAGTGTTCTTGGACCTTAATCACCATTTCAAGCCTCTATATCGTAAGTACTCACTCCTTAACTTGTTATCTAGTTGGAACACCTGATTAGAGCCTTGAATCATCATCAAACTCATCATCAAAGAGAGTTTACGACCATGAGTTTACACCCTGGCCGTAAACCCTTGAAAGTGTAGTGTTTTGAGCCTTAAACACTTCTAGACCCTAGTTAACCTTTGGAACACTTGAACCTTTGAAACTCCTTGCCTTTAAGACCCAAGATAAGACCATTTGGAGAGTTTACGGACATGGAGTTTATGGTCTGGCCGTAAACACCTCAACACCCTCCAAAACATTGGTTTTGCTCATCCTTGTGAAGAGCAATGGTCCCTCAAGTTTCCCTAGCATTCAAACACCCTCTTATGCACATTTCCATGAGTTTACGGCCATGAGTTTACACCCTGGCCATAAACACCTTTCCTTGGCCTTAAACACCCCTTAGATGAATCACATGTGATTCCAACACTTGGTCAAAGTGTTTCCTAGTCCCGTGAGGTGTTTCCTTGCATTTGATTGCTTCAAAACACTATATTTATGTCAATATATGCCATTATATGTCATTTAGGATTTGTTAAGTCTCAGGACTTCATTTGTGGAACTTCTCATCCTTACGCGCACATTCGTTTGAATCACCCACATCAGATGAGTTCATACCCCGTAATGAATCTTTTAACTGTTTTAAATGCTTTTAGGGGGGGAATACAAGTTGAACACAATGATAGTTGTGTAAATATTTGTTATAAACATCTTTCAAAAGATTTCTTATGCCATTTATAAGTGATCAAAACATTTCAAAAACTCTTTTAAAGTTATGTTACTTTATAGTTTAACAAAAACTCCGTTTTTAAAGTACAAGCATAACTTAGTAGATAAAGGAGTCTTTTCAATAACAGTACAAGTAAAACCCTAGTAAACTATAAGGGGTATAGTTTAGAGATTCAGTTCATACTAGATACAATACACGATAATATAAAGAGAACACACAATAAAGAGAAACAGGGAGGAACATACTATAACAAGTACAGAGGGGAACACACTATAACAAGTACAGAGAGGAACACACTATACTAAGTACTAGGAAAAACACGTTAATATATCTTTCCGGGTTTGTGTTGACACTGGTACAATTTCACGTACCAGGACTAGCAGGCACGAGGTGATAAACTTAATAATATATCTTTCCGGGTTTGCGTTGACACTGGTACGATTTCACGTACCAGGACTAGCAGGCACGAGGTGATAAACTTAATAATATATCTTTCCGGGTTTGCGTTGACACTGGTACGATTTCACGTACCAGGGCTAGCAGGCACGAGGTGATAAACTTAATAATAGTTATACCCAACCTAAGTTATTTAAAAAGGGTACATCTGTAAAGTACCCGACGATAATAAACAAGATACATAACTTAGTCGTAACATGAACATTCAGTAGAAGGGGACCTATAATGCTAACCTTATAATTCTTTAATGTATAAATAAAGGGATATATGTTAATAGGATCCGACAGGTAATAGGATGTGTGCTTTCCGCTTCATTTCCTGTTCCTTGTTTGGTTGTGGGCTTAGAGCGAATTCACCCAGCCTATTATCCATTCGATCTTAGTTATATATATTCCGTATACATTGTGTCATCATAAGGGGTACCAGGTATGGGTCAGATCATAGGACACTAATTCAATGCACAGTTTTCTAGTACAAAACATACTTTTCAAATAGAACATGTGGTATACAAAACTAGAAACTTACCAGTAAAGGGTTTAATCCATTTTATTAAACCAGTTTAACTTAAAGGAGCTTAGGTGGTTAATCCGATAATACCTTAGTTTATACATCAAGGTTATATATAATTAATACCCGCTAGGTAGTTGGATGTGTGTTTTCCACTTCATTTCCTGTTCCTTGTTTGGTTGTGGGCTTAGGGCAGATTCACACAATTAACTATCTGTTCGATATTAGATTATATATAGCTAGTATAAACTAAGTGATTATAGAAGGAATCACTATGGTTACTATTTTATTATAAGAAATAAGGGTTTTCTTAAAGAATCATTTCATCAAATATAAAGGAACTATTACAGTTAATTCCGTGAGTACCAAGGGAATACACCAGGGTTATATACAATAAGGATCTAACAACCAATGGGATGTGTGTCATCTGCCTCATTCCCTGTTCCTTGTTTGGTTGTGGGATTAGGGCAAATACACACAATCGATTGTTTGTTTACTCTAAGTTTTATATAACTTGTATCCATTTAGTACTCATAGAAAGGATTGTAGAGTCATTTTTACTTATCTTTCATCAAAACAGGAAATATAGGATTTTCTGGAGGAACAGGCGAACTTTTCTAAACAAAGCTTACAACTTACTACAACTTACTAAACTTTCTACAACTTACTTACATCACTAAAATCTTATGAACTCACCAGATTAATTGTTGATCAACTCTTTCAAAATAACTTGTATTCTCAGGTAACCAGTAGACATGTACTCGCACTGGGAATTCATAAGATGGAGCAGTATAGCTCCAAGTCTTGTTTTGTTATTTGCTTATGTATTCTATGTTTTGTGAACACATACTTTGTAAACACTTTCTTTCTAATGAAATGGTTGTTTATTACTTTGCTTACTATGATGTATGTCTTGTGATACTAAACATGACGTCCTCCACCCCAGAACGTTTCCGTCGTTCCGGTTTTGGGGTGTGACACACAAGGACCTGGCAACAGACAATACAAAGTATTCCAGTGGAGATCAACTCCATGGAAACGAAGTCTCATATTCAAAGTACATTCCTTTGAATATCCTTCTTGCATAAAAGTTTCTAACTTTCTCATAGATTCTTAAAATCCAACTCCCAATATGGAAAACATTTCCATATTCCCATTTTGACTATCACTTCTGAACAAGAGCTACCTCTTTTCAGAATATGTCAATATGGCCCTTTCCAAAATTTAACATCATACTTCCGACTGTCCATGAGAAACCAATCTTAGGTAAACCTCAAATTGTTCTCGACAATTGCTTAATCATTTCAGTCATATCCGATTCTATCCCTTTTTCCCTCTTAATGCTCTAGGCATTTTTGAAAATTTAGAACTGATAGATATTGTAGTACATGTGATCGATCCTATACCCGAAGCATATGGGACACGATTCATGATGTCTCACATAAAGACATGATACTAGATCAGTCTTTTGCTACAATATTTTTATTTGCCATGTTCTCAAAAATCGACTATGAAGAGGGATGCCGTAATCATAATCGAAATTTGAGAACGCGATATATATATATATATATATATATATATATATATATATATATATATATATAGAATTCCCTCATGTTGAACCATTCCAACATGAAATTCATATATATATATATATATATATATATATATATATATATATATATATATATATATATATATATATATATATATGTATATATATATATATGTATATATATATATATATATATGCTTGATTAAAGATGATTAAAATCTCAATCTAAACTTTTAGGATTGAAATGAAGTATAATCTCCTCTCCCTTAATTATAGTAAAACAACCTTTTTCGAATCGAAACTTTTTGTTTTCTATAATTAACAATACTTATCATTATGCTCCCACTAGCATAATAATTTATTTAGCATAACAATTATGCTCCCACTAGCTTTGACATATACTCAGAAATCGACTTCTAGAAATCAATACTTTATTGAATTTCATCACCAAAGTTCAGATTTCTTGATACGAGATGCTTTGAAAAAACTTTATCTAAGCTTCTCAGACTCATACACCTTTCCTTAGATAGCTCACATGTGTTTCTAAACAATTATGAAGAGGGATGCCGTAATCATAATGTTTAGACCTTTTTGCCATTCCTCACAAGTCCATGTTAGTGTGTCGGTTAACCACACACGCTCCACTAACTACTTTGAGAATGCAAATATCACACTTACTATCTACTTAAAATCTACTTAGTGAAAGCGTTTCCTCACCATCATTTTCATGAATCGGAAAGAAACCTTATGACACTTAGATTTTATGGTCTATGTGTTCCTATCCATGTGAATTTGTCAAAACCATAATCACAAGACAAGGTTAGTGACAAACTCAAAACCATATGGATTGAACTTGTTCAATCTTGATTTCTTGCCTCTTGGTAGCACAAGGGCCCACCATTGCTTCCAAGTTGATATGCACACAATTGAGAACTCACAGAACTCACATGCATAGTCAACTTTGCCAGAATAGGCACCGAAACAAGAATTATGTCAACACGATAGGTTACAAACCCCAAGTCGTGTGCTAGCGGTAAACTATAGGTTTTATCCTTGATTAGCTCTTGAAACTTTCAAGACCTTTAAGACTCCTACTGTCCGCTTGACATATAAGTTTCTCTTTGTCAAGAACCATTCCTTGACAACCAAACAAATATTCATGAGTCAGTGCGGATAAACACTTTACACAATTGGTCTCAGTTGGTCTTTGTTTTATCCAAAACATCACAACTTACCAATTTCAAATGTACAAGAGTAGAAAACATTTTACTCTTACATCTGACAAGTGTTATAAACCTTCTTTAAGATGTTTCACTCAAGTTACAATCTTGGAGTATGACTCTAATACTTGTTTTTGGAACGAAGTATGACTCATCTTCTCGATTTTAACCACTTTAATAATTCATGACTCCTGTTCTTAGCCATGAGAATGCACTAAGATGTCCCTAGAGGATGAATTGTGATATGGTCTCACAATCATTAAGATGATCATAAAACATGATACTAAAGTACTCTCCCATCTTTTCAGATTTGAGAAACTTTTATCTTTCTGCCAAATTTGATTCTTCCCATTCGTTCTGCCATGCATCGAAACTTTTCCAATGTTTCAGAATTATACTTAAACTATTAAGTATAACCATATTTACTAAACTTTAGTAAATCATGACAAATAGTCTTATCGATCTTTTTGTGGTGGGTTTGACCAGTGCACACGAATGTGTACTCGATCCCTTAGTCCTTCACTTGACTCACATACACATGTGAACAAGGAATTAGTCTTAATTTTCCAAAGATGAAAGTTCTCATTCATCATGCAATACAACCTGCATGATTCCAAGTTTTGGTCCACTTGGGTGATGAGAATCTTTCCTTATTTGGTAAATTTAGATACTACCACAGATGAAAGAATCAAATTCATTATTGCTAGAAACACACAAACATTAACATTCCATAAATGCCATTGCAAGGAGATATAAAATAAAATAAAACAAAATTTTTATTTATTTATAAAATGTGGAAAAACTTTTTCCTTACAATGCAACTTTAAATGGAAACTATGCTATTACATATTTCCTAGCAATCTATCATAACTCCTAAGTAGTAGCTCAAGAATCCGATCTTCGAACCATGTGATGAAATTCATCTTCGTGATCAGATTCAGCATACTCTTCTTTTAAGCTTCCTTCCCTTTTCTTGATCCTGCAAAAACATTGCAACCCAGTCACATCATGTATTAGGAATCAACGTTTAGGAACTTAACAGAGTTAGATAGTGGACTTACCTGAAGCAGAACCATACATTCTGACTAATGATCTCAGGTAGTCAGAGCAGCTTCGATTCCAATATCCCTTTCCTTGGCAATAGAAACACACAGGCTCATCTGAGCCATCACATAGAGCAGTCTCAGAAATGGCCTTTCTCTTATGATCATCACTTTTGACCATGGCCAATTCCTTCCCTTTAGGAGAAGGAATCACTTCTGGGATGTTCATGTTAGCTTGGGAGGCAGACCTTCCAATCAAAGTTGCTTGACCATTGTGCCAAATCATTGTTGATTCAGCAGCAATTAGCAAATAGGTAAGATCTATTAGGGTCATGTCGAGATCTGTCACATAGTAGTCTTTAACAAACTCACTATATGACTCAGGAAGTAACTGAGAACCCAGTCAATAGCCAACTTCCTTAGGAACCCGACACCCATCATCCTTAGCCTGTCAAAGTGTGCCTTCATCTCCAAGACATGTGCACTCATTGGCTTTCCATCATTGTGTTTACTATCCAATAGGAATTGAGTGAGTTTGAACTTTTCAATTCTTCGAGCTTGTGGGTCGGGGTGAATAATTGGAGGAGGTGGAGGAAGTGAAGCATGATGTTGTGGGACATCATCTTGAAGAGGAAAGCTTGTTCCAAAAGATTTGGGAAGATCATACTTGTCTGAACCAGACATCTACAATGGGAGATATTCAAGTTAGTTGATTTAAAATCCTTAATATAACACCCAATATGAAATATTAAGGCTAGGACCCAACCCAATATTTTATAACTTGGAAGAGGGATGTCGTAATCCAAGCTATAGAATATTTGAAGGTAGGTGAATGACGATTCACCAATTTCCACCATGAAAAACGAAATAAAATTAGGTTTTAATTGGTTTGAAACTCCTAGATCTTTTGAGATTCACTGAACTTTTCAATGGCATGTTTCAAACTCGATTGTGCCCTTCAGGTTTTGTGACTGGGATGCCGAGGATCACAAAACAAGGTGTGAATAACCATGCAAATTCACTTGGTACCCTTAATATTATCACCTAATCAATGTGCCGGTTAACCACACGCACTCCACCGATCTATGATAAACATTAAGTCACCCTTTTCCATCCTTACTAGTCCAAGTTAGTGTGTCGGTTAACCACACACGCTCCACCAACGACTTGGTAAGGTGTAAAGTGTAAATTTCATGGGTTAGCACCAAATTCACATTTTCCTAAAGTAACTAAGATTGGGATTTATAAAAGGTTTAGTTACTTTATTTCATCATTATACTTTTAATGAGAATTATAGTCCTTGTCCTACCCGGTTGGCTAACGACCCTCCACCAGTCAAGGAAGCGGTGGGTGAGAATGGACACTCATTAAGCTGCCATTTTATAGGCAACAACCTTATACCCCCCCCCCCTTATAGACCGGCTTCGTGAATGAGGCCTACTAATGGTAAGACTGACTTGCTCTTATACATATATATATTATTAACTTATAATACTATAAAGTATAAGGGTTGAATTTTAACTTTTAAAACTCTAAGGGTTGGAACTAAAGTGTGTGTGAGACTTTACAAATTCCAAAACTTGAGGGCAAGTTTTGAACAATTCAAAAACTTTTGGATTTTCATAACTAATGAGTTTAATTAAGGTTTAAAAAACTTTTAATGAAGAGACCCTTGGACATCCATAACTTGAGGACAAGTTATGGAGTCCATAAAAGTATTTATGATGAAAAGACTCTTCAACTTGTGTAACCTATGGTTTTTAATGGGCTTTAAAAGAAAAACTTTTGGTAATCCATAACTTGAGGACAAATTATGGATTCCATTAAAACACATCAAGATCAAGAATTAACTAACAAACAATTTTCAAATAATTCCTATGATCTAACAAAACTCATAAGTTCATGAACATCCATACCAACAATTTTAAGAATCATATGAACACATACAAAACTTAAAATTTTGATAATAGCCTTTGAAATTGGATTAGCATAATCATTACAATATCAAAAAACAGGTTTTATGAGACCAAAACAGTTTAGTGTAATGATTCTAGTCCCATTCCAGCTTAAAAACTCGAAAAACTACACTCTGGGCCTCCTACTCGTCGAGTGCATGAACCTACTCGACGAGTAGGATGAAGATATGCTTGGACTCATCGATTCCCCCCATGGACTCGGCGAGTCCACTGTCCAGACAGCAAGATTTTTCGATTTTTCAAGTGATTGCATCAAGTATTCAAGAAAACAAGCCTAGGCTCTGATACCACTGATGGGTTTTGAGCATACTAACACTCCTATGGTGTACATGCAACCCTATAAACCTTGGATCTATGTTTTCTCTAAAATACATGCAAATAAGAATTTCCAAGGTTTACATCCTAACTAGCATGGCATGGGGAACTTGAATCATAAAATTACTAGTAGAATGACATACCTTTGAGTGGTGGTTGATTGCTTGGAGTTTGAGAGCCTAGCACCAATAGTGTGGATGCCTCAAATGGAAATCACAAATCACCACAAACTTTGGAAAAACTCTTGAGAGAATAATGCACTCTCTTGAAATGGCCACCACTCTTGTACACACACACCTAGTACCATTTCAAGTGCCAAGGACTCCTTTATATAGTGTGGTGGATTAGGGTTACATCCATGTAAACCCTAATACCCATTACTCTTCCTTTCCAAGGATCCATGGGTTAAAAGCTCCATGGACCATCCATGGACTCCCATACAAGCCTAGCCCATTCCAAATGAGTATTTGTGACAATCTGAAATTTTTATCTTATACACTTATTCAAATTAATGAAGGTTAGACTCGTTTTTGCTATTTTCTAGCACTATTTAGAGTCAATTAGAGTGTTCTAAACCCAGTACAATTAAGGTAGGAACCTAGAAATGGGATAACACGATGCATATCAAGCAAAATCGGGCCAAACAGTCCAACACATGGAGTGTGCGGCCGCACACTTGAGTGTACGGCCACACACAGGTGTCTGCGGCCGCACACCCATCCCAACCGCACACTCCTACCTATATATTAAACACTTAGCCATTTGAACACTTTTTCCACTTCTTCAAAGCTAGAACTCGTTTTCTCTCAAGTATCATCCAAAGTTTCACTCCAATCTTCAAACAAGTGAGTGATTTCTAATTGGTTTAGCTAATACATGACCTTAACTAGCCTTTTCCCTTGGTTTGATCCATGAAAACACCTATTTGGTGTTAGATCACCAAGAACACACAATACTTTTGGGGCTTTTAACTACACTTTTAAGCCTCTAAATCGGGTATACACTTGCAATAGCTTGTTATAAGCTAAAGACCCTTGAATTTACACATGAAAAACGCCATTTCATATGATCTTCAAGTGTGTACGGCTGCACACACCATGTGTACGGCCGCACACACCAAGTGTAGTCGCACACACCATTTTTAGGTCCAAAAATGGCAATGAACTCCATATAAGGCTAAAGCATGAAGTAAGAAACCTTCCTAGATGAGTCCTAAAGCCTTAAAATACGTTTTGGCACATTCCATAGGGAGTGTGCGGCCGCACACACATCCTGGCCGCACACCCTGGCCACACACACACAAATAGTGTGCATTTTGACCATACACTCCCTTGTATAGCCATATACCCCTTATATACAATCTTATATGGTTGTAACACTTCAAAATAAGTGTTTACTAGTCCCTAAGGTGGTTTCAATTCAATAATTAGTTGTTATAAGCACTAATTATATTCATATATGTATCATTATATGTTAAATAGGATCCGTGTGTGTGTTCAAGTCTTCACTTGACACTTAGCATCCTATACAATCCGTTCATCCAAACCACTCACTACAGGTGAGTTCATACCCTTTAATTAACCTTTTAAATGTGTTTAAATGCTTTTATGGGGGGGAATACAAGTTGAACTATTATAGTTATTATATCAATCACATGTGATTAATAACTACCAAACAAGTGGATTCTTACTTTTCAAACTGTGTTACCAAACTGTTTTACTTCAAACTGTGTTACAAACTCTTTTTCATATCAAATACTTTTATTAAACTCTTTTAACTTATGTTCTGTGTATCTATATAGATATAGTTATATAAGTAGGATTGAAAGGACTTAGGACTGATAGCCTACCTTACTTCCTGTTCCTTGTTTGGTTGTGGACTTAGGGTATCAAGGTTATTTGTCCGAAGGTCGTTTGAATCCTAGCTATATATTATGTATATGTATATAGATATAAAAGGTTACTTCTTTCATTCAGTTCAATACCTTTGGGTAGCAAAGGTATACACACCTGTTCATATACACAAACAACATTACTAGTAAACTATAATAGGTATAGTTTAGGGAGATACTAATACTACTACTAGAACAGTGAAACATACAATGAGTCAGTTCATACATGAGTCAATAACAAACAAACAATAGATACTATGATAAGAAACAAACAATAGATACTATGATGAGAAAAAAACAATAGATACTATGATAAGAAACAAACAATAGATACTATGATGAGAAACAAACAATACATGCTAGACAGGGAGGGAACACACAATACAGCTAGCACATACATATACTAGAACATACATACATGCTAGACAGGGAGAGAACACACAATACAGCTAGCACATACATATACTAGAACATTACTACAGTTATGTGAGCCACCTAACGGGGCATGGCACTACCTGTCATGACCGTTTTTGTATCCAGAATCTCCTTAATTGGGGAGCGTATGAGTGTATGTATAGATCTATACTGGATTGACTATCCTACACCTTGCTGCTCGCTACAGTGGGACTTGCAAGTCTACGGGTGCCAAACGTCATTTCTTACGACATCTTACATCGTCGTTTTTCTATAGAGTCGGTAGCAGGATACAGGCCGATCACATGGTACTTTAAATAACAATTTGTTTAAAGTAGTTAGTATAGCAGTAGTTACTTAATACAACACTAAAGTACTATTTCATTTTCCCATTACATTTACTTTGTGATATTCAAACAATAAACAATAATGTAAAAACTATATTTTTGGTTAATGATAGTCAGATTTGGGAAAATACACACTCTTACAAGAGACACACACAGATACTAGATGCCTTGGTAGAAGGCTACTTTTAGTAGGAAACATAGGGTTTTCTAGGAGAATTCAAACAATTACAAACTTTTACAAACATATACAATTACAGACTTACAAACACTTTCATACAACTACAGACACTAATATACTTATGATCTCACCAGCTTTAAAGCTGATAAACTCTTTCAAAATAACTTGTATTCTCAGGTCACCAGTAGACAGGTACCGTGCCAGGTTTTGAGAAGATGGAGCTCGTTCAAGACTCATCTTTTATTTTGATGTATACTTTTGGTGTCTATATAACTTGACAGAACACACTTGTATGAAATTATAATTATTAATGCAATGGATGATGTTGTTGCTTATTTACTGCTTTGCATTGTTGTGATACTGAACATGACGTCCTCCACCCGCGAACGTTTCCGCCCTTCAGGTTTTGGGGTGTGACAGATTTGTATCAGAGCATTGTTTATAGTGAATCGAGTGTATCAACCCATAAAAGATATACGAACTATAAACACAGCGGGATCAAAATACTCTGATAAAGAGTTTATACTTTTAAATAATAAAATATTTAACCAAGTATACATACCTGCATTCATACTAAAATCAGTGTCACTAGGACAGAACAAAAGTATTACGATTGTTGGGTAGCACAAGTAGACTTAGAGACATATAGTCAAAGCTGGGAAGATATAGCTTGATCAACTATATTATCCGAGGGTTGACTAGCATGTGCCTAAGTGTGGTTGTGAGGTTGCAACAAGTCTAAAAACTTACCAACACTACTACAACGAGAACAGTAGAACAGAACATAAACTTAAAATACTATAGGAGTATTTTGTGTTACTATTAATTACTTATCTGAGAACTAAAGGTCTTTATTAGTATATCAATAGTTGCTGAGTGGATACGCTAAGGTTATATGTATCTAGGATATCATAGACTTAGAATATGTGATCTTTGCTTTACTTCCTGTTCCTTGTTTGGTTGTGGGCTTAGAGTTAGGGTCACTTATTCGAAGGTCTATCCTGTCTTGGTTACATATGACTGGTATGCACTACGCAAATGTTGAAGTAACTGATAAAGATCATCTTATAATTATCTAATTAGTGCGTCTATTTAGTTATTTCTTTATCCCTTTTCTCGCATAGATTTCATGGCTGGATTCCATCTTCCTGGAGACCCGTACTACCTCAACAACGGCAATGCAGGATGGCTTGGAGAAAAGCCAGAAGATGATCACCCAATCCCATTGGATGATCACGAAGCTGAAGGCTTTTCTGATGATTCTGACTCAGAGCCTGAAGTCAACAACCTACCCCCAGCTGCTCAAGACCCAAACCTGAATCCTCGTCCAGCATTTCAAGGACCCACACCTATGTGGGCCACAAACTTGAATAGATGGAGTCAGGAACAGGGTCAACCCATGCCCTACAATGGAGACAGAAGCTTCTACAACCTCACTGAGGGAGGTTCAGTAGACAGGGTCCTACCCATCATGGTTCGTAGGATTTCTCGGAACACTATACAGGGTCGAGCGACTATCGACCGAATCGTGGAGATTGATGCCAACTCTGGCGTTAACACCGTCCGCATTCGCCAACTTGAGTCTGCTCATGAAAGGACTCAGGTCCGCAATACAGTGCTGCAAAGGGAACTTGCTGAGACCCAAGATGAAGTCAGGGAACTTCGAGCTCAGCAAGCAAGATCCGATAGGCGCGTGAGGGACATAGAACGTCTTCTGTCGGATTTAAGAACTCACTCTAGTATTTCTCGTCGCCGTTAGAGTCTCATCGACTTCTCTTTTGGATATAACCTAGTTTGTGTAAAAAAAACTCTAGTCTAAGTTCCTATTTTTGTAAATCTTAGACCTGTTAGGTCTTGATTAGGTCGTAGTTCTGTCAAAATTTTCCATCTTGGTTGATGTAAGACCTACTTCTAGGTCATTTTTCCCGAACTCATTACATCAGTAATTCCAGTATTATTGACAGATATCTAATCTTATGGAAATTTATATCCAATTGCTATCACCTGCTAGTATAAGATCTTCGTTTAATCGTGCTATTCATTTGTGATGTTGGACTATGGAGAGTTAGTCCATGAGTCATTCTCCTCAATTTTCCTATTAAGTTCTTATCAATGTCTTCATCTTTCTAAACTTATAGTTGAAAGATGCATCCTCGTAAATCAACAAGACGTGATCCTCCCGCCCCGACACCACCTGCTCCTCAAATCGATACGGCAGCTTTAAACGCTGCAGTAGCTGCGGCTGTGGCAACAGCCATGGCTCTATATCATTCGTCGGGTTCCACTGGAGGAGGAACTCCTATTCAATCTACTCATGGTGAAGTTCCTGTGCGCTTAAGAGAGTGCTCCTACAAGGACTTCACTAACTGCAAGCCCAAGTCCTTTAGAGGGACTGGCGGGGTCATTGCCCTCTCGCAATGGTTCGAGAAAACCGAATCGGTTTTCGAAATCTGCTCCTGTCCAGAGGGGAGCAAGGTCAAGTTCGCCACTTGTACCTTTGAAGACAAGGCCCTGACATGGTGGAATAGTCATGTCAAGTCACTATCCCTAATAGTGGCTAATGCTATGGGCTGGGAAGCTCTGAGAGAGCTGATGATTGAGGAGTACTGCCCGAGGGGCGAGATCCAAAAGCTAGAGGAGGAACTGTGGAGCCTAACCATGAAGGGCTCCGACATAGTCTCTTATACCGCCAGATTCTGTGAACTGGTGGCCCTCTGTCCCAACATGGTTCATACAGAGGGAAAGAAGATTGAAAGATACATATGGGGGCTGATGCCTCCATTCCAGGGAAATGTTTTGGCTTCAAAACCCACTACATTTGATAGTGATAAGCGATTGGCACAACGGCTTATAGATCATGGGGTTCGTACCCCGGCCGCAACAACAACAACCCTGGCCATCTCAGAACCCGCCAGAACCGCTGATTCCAAGCGGAAGTTCTGGGATGACAAAAAGAAGAAGAACGCTGCCAAAAAGCAGCAGATCGTGACAGTTCATAGTGCGATAGCACCTGCCACTGCTGCTGCTCCGGTGAAATAGTACGCGGGAAGTTTGCCCAAGTGCAACAAGTGCAACTTCCACCACGTAGGAGCCTGCCGGGAAATGCAGTGTTTGAACTGCAACAGGAAGGGGCACACTGCCCGTTTCTGCAAAGCTCCGGCGAGGCCAATCAACCAAGTCCCCGGTGCAGGAGTGGGCCAAGCTTGCTACGGTTGTGGCGAAGTGGGCTACTACAAGAGGGACTGCCCAAAGGCAGGAAATACCGGTAGAGTGGGAAGAGTTCTGGCCATAGGCCATGAGGAAGCGGTTGCCGACCCCACAGTGGTCACTGGTACGTTTCTCCTTGATAACTCTTATGCATGCATACTATTTGATAGTGGAGCGGAGAGGAGCTTCGTGAACCAAAAATTTGCTCATTTACTTAAGCAAAAATCACGAGCACTTAAAGAACCGTTCACTGTGGAAATGGCTAATGGAAAGACGGAGAGCACTAGCAGTATATTCATAGGGTGTACCCTAATACTAGATAGCCATTCATTCTCGATCGACCTCATGCCGGTCTCAATTAAAAGTTTCGACGTCATAATCGGCATGGATTGGTTGAGTCTTCATCGTGCCGACATCATGTTTTATGAAAAGGCTGTTCGCCTTAATCTGCCATCTGACGAAACTCTAGTAGTTTATGGCGACAAACCCGGCACGAACCTTCGTATCATCTCGAGCATCCAAGCTCAGAAATTCTTGCGAAAGGAATGTCGCGCATTCCTTGCTCATGTGGTCGATGTGAGCCAAGAAACGAAAGACATTCAGAACATTCCAGTAGTACGCGACTTTCCCGACATCTTTCCGGAAGAACTCCCAGGATTACCTCCGCAACGTCAAGACGAGTTCAGAATCGACTTAGTTCCAGGGGCTACTCCCGTAGCCAAATCGCCCTATCGTCTAGCACCTGCAGAGATGCAAGAACTGTCCTGTCAACTTAATGAACTGCTCAGCAAGGGCTTTATAAGACCAAGCTTCTCACCCTGGGGAGCTCCAGTCTTGTTCGTCAAGAAGAAAGACGGATCGTTTCGTATGTGTCGTCCTTACTTGGATCAGTTCGTCATCGTCTTTATCGATGACATACTTATCTATTCTCGTAGTAAGGAGGAGCATAGTCAACATCTGCAACTAGTCTTAGAAACACTGCGTTCGGAGAAGCTCTATGCGAAGTTCTCGAAATGCGAATTTTGGATCCGACGAGTCGAATTCTTAGGGCACGTGGTTAGCGAAGAGGGAATACACGTGGACCCTTCCAAAATTAAAGCCATTGAGAGCTGGTCAGCACCCAAGACGCCTACAGAAATTCGTCAATTTCTAGGCCTCGCTGGCTACTATCGCAGGTTCATTCAAAACTTCTCCCGCATTGCGAAACCTCTTACAACACTGACCCAGAAGGGCGTGGCCTTTGACTGGGAAGAGAAGCAGGAGAGAGCGTTCCAAACGCTCAAGCGAGCCTTGTGCACCGCACCAATACTATCCCTCCCCGAAGGGATAGAAGACTTTGTTGTCTATTGCGATGCGTCAAATCAAGGACTTGGATGTGTTCTGATGTAGCGAGGTAAGGGCATCGCCTATGCCTCGAGACAGCTGAAGACACATGAGGTCAACTACACCACACACGATCTTGAGCTAGGAGCAGTTGTGTTTGCTCTGAAGATCTGGAGACACTGCCTGTATGGTACAAAAAGCACTATCTTTACAGACCACAAAAGCCTACAACATATATTCGACTAGAAGGACCTCAACATGAGACAACGACGGTGGGTCGAGCTACTAGGTGATTACGAATGCGAAATTAGTTATCATCCGGGTAAAGCCAACGTAGTAGCTGACGCCCTAAGTCGGAAAGAATATTCCGGTCGTAGAGTCAAATCATTGACTATGACTATCCATTCACACTTGTCCACACAAATTAAGGAGGCTCAGCTCGATGCTTTGAAACCTGAAAATGTGGCGGGTGAATCCCTGAGAGGGATGGATAAGAACTTGGAAGTTAAGGGTGGCGGAGCTTATTATCTCATGGATCAGATCTGGACCCCGAAACATGGTGGTCTCAGAGACTTGGTCATGAACGAGGCGCACAACACTCGTTATTCTGTTCACCCAGGTTCAGATAAGATGTATCTGGATCTTAAAAAGTTATACTGGTGGCCTAACATGAAAGCAGAGATTGCTACCTTCGTGAGTAAATGCCTTACTTGCGCCAAGGTCAAGGTCGAATACCAGAAACCCTTAGGTCTACTACAACAGCCGGAGATACCGGAATGGAAGTGGGAGCGGATCACTATGGACTTCATAACGAAGTTGCCCAAGACAACGGGTGGACTTGATACCATATGGGTCATCGTCGACAGATTGACCAAGTCCGCACACTTCCTGCCTATCAAAGAAACAGACAAGATGGAGAAGCTTACAAGAACTTACATACGGGAGATTGTACGACTGCATGGTGTTCCCATATCCATTATCTCGGACAGAGATAGTAGATTCACTTCGAGGTTCTGGCAGTCGCTACAAAGTTCCCTAGGAACTAGGCTGGACATGAGTACAGCCTACCATCCACAGACAGACAGGCAAAGTGAGAGGACTATCCAAACCTTGGAAGATATGTTACGAGCCTGTGTGATCGACTTTGGGAAAGCATGGGATACCCATTTACCCCTTGTCGAATTTTCCTACAACAACAGTTATCACACAAGCATAAAGGCTGCTCCATTCGAGGCCCTCTATGGCCGAAAGTGCAGATCCCCTCTGTGTTGGGCTGAGGTGGGTGATACCCAGTTAGCTAAAGGACGAGTTCCTGAAAGCACTCTCACAGGTCCAGAGATCATTCGGGAAACGACAGAGAAGATTTTTCAGATTCGTGAACGATTGAAAGCCTCTAGAGACCGACAGAAAAGCTACGCTGATAAACGAAGGAAACCAATGGAATTCCAGGTGGGCGACCGTGTTCTATTGAAGGTCTCACCCTGGAAGGGCTTGATACGCTTCGGAAAGCGTGGAAAGCTAAATCCAAGGTACATAGGGCCTTTCGAGATTCTTGCTAGAATCGGCCATGTAGCTTACAAACTTAACTTACCTCGTGAACTCAGTAACGTACATTCTACTTTCCACGTCTCGAACTTGAAAAAGTGTCTGTCCGACGAGACTCTTGTAATCCCACTCAACGAGATCGAGATCAACGAGAGCCTCAACTTCGTGGAAGAACCTGTAGAGATCATGGACCGAGAGGTCAAGTAAACAAAGCAAAGTCGTATCCCGATAGTGAAGGTTTGCTGGAAAGCCAAGCGAGGACCTGAATTCACTTGGGAGCGAGAGGATCAGATGAAGCTGAAATACCCTCGTCTTTTTACCTAGTTATTTGTAACTACTTAATTGCTTAAACTCTAATTTCGGGACGAAATTCTCTCTAACGGGGGGATGATGTGACAATCCGAAATTTTTATCTTATACACTTATTCAAATCAATGAAGGTTAGACTCGTTTTTGCTATTTTCTAGCACTATTTAGAGTCAATTAGAGTGTTCTAAACCCAGTACAATTAAGGGAGGAACCTAGAAATGGGATAACACGATGCATATAGAGCAAAATCGGGCCAAACACTCCAACACATGGAGTGTGCGGCCGCACACTTGAGTGTACGGCCACACACAGGTGTCTGCGGCCGCACACCCATCCCAACCGCACACTCCCACCTATATATTCAACACTTAGCCATTTGAACACTTTTTCCACTTCTTCAAAGCTAGAACTCGTTTTCTCTCAAGTATCATCCAAAGTTTCACTCCAATCTTCAAACAAGTGAGTGATTTCTTCTTGGTTTAGCTAATACATGACCTTAACTAGCCTTTTCCCTTGGTTTCATCCATGAAAACACCTATTTGGTGTTAGATCACCAAGAACACCAAGAACACACACTACTTTTGGGGCTTTTAACTACACTTTTAAGCCTCTAAATCGGGTATACACTTGCAATAGCTTGTTATAAGCTAAAGACCCTTGAATTTACACATGAAAAACGCCATTTCATATGATCTTCAAGTGTGTACGGCCGCACACACCAAGTGTAGCCGTACACACCATTTTTAGGTCCAAAAATAGCAATGAACTCCATATAAGGCTAAAGCATGAAGTAAGAAACCTTCCTAGATGAGTCCTAAAGCCTTAAAATACGTTTTGGCACATTCCATAGGGAGTGTGCGGCCGCACACACATCCTGGCCGCACACCCTGGCCGCACACACATAAATAGTGTTCATTTTGACCATACACTCCCTTGTATAGCCATATACCCCTTATATACAATCTTATATGGTTGTAACACTTCAAAATAAGTGCTTACTAGTCCCTAAGGTGGTTTCAATTCAATAATTAGTTGTTATAAGCACTAATTATATTCATATATGTATCATTATATGTTAAATAGGATTCGCGTGTGTGTTCAAGTCTTCACTTGACACTTAGCATCCTATACAATCCGTTCATCCAAACCACTCACTACAGGTGAGTTCATACCCCTTAATTAACCTTTTAAATGTTTTTAAATGCTTTTATGGGGGGGGAATACAAGTTGAACTATTATAGTTATTATATCAATCACATGTGATTAATAACTACCAAACAAGTGGATTCTTACTTTTCGAACTGTGTTACCAAACTGTTTTACTTCAAACTGTATTACAAACTCTTTTTCATATCAAATACTTTTATTAAACTCTTTTAACTTATGTTATGTGTATCTATATAGATATAGTTATATAAGTAGGATTGAAAGGACTTAGGACTGATAGCCTACCTTACTTCCTGTTCCTTGTTTGGTTGTGGACTTAGGGTATCAAGGTTATTTGTCCGAAGGTCGTTTGAATCCTAGCTATATATTATGTATATGTATATAGATATAAAAGGTTACTTCTTTCATTCAGTTCAATACCTTTGGGTAGCAAAGGTATACACACATGTTCATATACACAAACAACATTACTAGTAAACTATAATAGGTATAGTTTAGGGAGATAATAATACTACTACTAGAACAGTGAAACATACAATGAGTCAGTTCATACATGAGTCAATAACAAACAAACAATAGATACTATGATGAGAAACAAACAATAGATACTATGATGAGAAACAAACAATAGATACTATGATAAGAAACAAACAATACATGCTAGACAGGGAGGGAACACACAATACAGCTAGCACATACATATACTAGAACATACATACATGCTAGACAGGGAGAGAACACACAATACAGCTAGCACATACATATACTAGAACATTACTACAGTTATGTGAGCCACCTAACGGGGCATGGCACTACCTGTCATGACCGTTTTTGTATCCAGAATCTCCTTAATTGGGGAGCGTATGAGTTTGTGTATAGATCTATACTGGATTGACTATCCTACACCTTGCTGCTCGCTACAGTGGGACTTGCAAGTCTACGGGTGCCAAACGTCATTTCTTACGACGTCTTACATCTTCGTTTTTCTATAGAGTCGGTAGCATGATACAGGCCGATCACATGGTACTTTAAATAACAATTGGTTTAAAGTAGTTAGTACAGCAGTAGTTACTTAATACAACACTACAATACTATTTCATTTTCCCATTACATTTACTTTGTGATATTCAAACAATAAACAATAATGTAAAAACTATATTTTTGGTTAATGATAGTCAGATTTGAGAAAATACACACTCTTACAAGAGACACACACACAGATACTAGATGCCTTGGTAGAAGGCTACTTTTAGTAGGAAACATAGGGTTTTCTAGGAGAATTCAAACAATTACAAACTTTTACAAACATATACAATTACAGACTTACAAACACTTTCATACAACTACAGACACTAATATACTTATGATCTCACCAGCTTTAAAGCTGATAAACTCTTTCAAAATAACTTTAATTCTCAAGTCACCAGTAGACAGGTACCGGTGCCAGGTTTTGAGAAGATGGAGCTCGTTCAAGACTCATCTTTTATTTTGATGTATACTTTTGGTGTCTATATAACTTGACAGAACACACTTGTATGAAATTATAATTATTAATGCAATGGATGATGTTGTTGCTTATTTACTACTTTGCATTGTTGTGATACTGAACATGACGTCCTCCACCCCCGAACGTTTCCGCCGTTTAGGTTTTGGGGTGTGACAGTATTAGCCCACACTATATAAAATACAAGAGCCCATATTTAATTAGTCACCTTTTTGATCACCAAATTAATTCTAAATTAATTTATGATCAATACTAATTAAATAATATGATTTCATATTAATATATTAACAAATCATAAACATATTATTCTCATAAGGTTATCCAAATCGTTTGGGTGAAGTGCAACCCAAATGGACCATGTCGGGTCGGGTCAAGTGCATCTCAAATATTGTTATGGACTCAGAAACCTTATCCAACAAAAACACCTACATAAATCCGTCAGTTCTTAGGTCTTGCTGGCTATTATCACAGATTCATCCAAAATTTCTCTTGAATAGCTAAACCTCTTACCACCCTGACCCAAAAGGGTGTAACCTTTAGCTGGGGAGAAAAGCAAGAAACAGCGTTCCAAACGTTGAAGCGAGCTTTGTGTAGTGCACCGATCCTGTCTCTTCCTGAAGGGACAGAGGATTTCGTAGTGTACTGTGATGCTTCTAATCAAGGGCTTAGGTGTGTTCTTATGCAAAGAGGAAAGGTTATCTCTTATGCCTCAAGATAGCTTAAGGCGCATGAGGTCAACTATACAACACATGACCTTGAACTAGGAGCAGTGGTGTTTGCTCTGAAGATCTGGAGACATTACTTATATGGCACGAAATGCACAATATTCATGGACCATAAAAGTCTCCAACACATCTTCGATCAGAAAGAGCTGAACACGAGACAACGACGATGGGTGGAGCTACTGAACGACTACGATTGTGAGATTCTTTATCACCCTGGTAAAGCTAACGTAGTAGCTGATGCCCTTAGCAGAAAAGAATACTTGGGACGCCGAGTAAAGTCGTTGACCATGACAATCCATTCTCATCTGTCCACACAGATCAAAAAAGCTCAACTTGAAGCCTTGAAACCCGAAAATGTGGCAGGTGAAACTCTTAGAGGAATGGATAAGAACTTCGAAGTCGGGGATGATGGAGTCTATTATTTCATGAACCGGATCTGGACGCCAAAGTTCGGTGGTTACAGAGACATGGTTATGAATGAAGCACACAAAACTCGATACTTCATTCATCCAGGTTCAGACAAGATGTATCTGGACCTCAAAATGCTATACTGGTGGCCTAACATGAAGGCCGAAATCGCTACCTTTGTGGGAAAGTGCCTTACTTGTGCCAAAGTTAAGGTACAGTACCAGAAACCTTTAGGTTTATTACAACAACCTGAAATCCCTGAATGGAAGTGGGAGTGGATTACAATGGATTTCATAACCAAGTTACCCAATACATCGGGTGGTTATGATACTATTTGGGTAATCGTCGACAGATTAACCAAATCCGCACTCTTCTTACCAATCAAGGAGACCGACAAGATGGAGAAGTTAACAAGAACTTACCTCAAGGAGATTGTTAGACTGCATGGTGTGCCAATATCTATTATTTCATACCGAGATACTAGATTCACCTCTCGTTTCTGGTAGTCTATACAAAACTCTCTGGGAACTAGGATGGACATGAGTACAACCTACCATCCACAAACCGACGGACAAAGTGAGAGGACGATTCAAACATCAGAAGACATGTTGTGAGCTTGCGTGATAGACTTTGGAAAGGCATGGGATATTCATTTACCCCTTGTTGAATTCTCCTATAACAACAGTTATCACACTAGCATAAAGGCTGCTCCATTCGAAGCCCTCTATGGCCGCAAGTGCAGATCCCCTCTGTGCTGGGCTGAAGTGGGTGACACGCAGCTAGCTAGAGGTCAAACTCTTGACAGTGCTCTCACTAGTCCGGAAATTATTCGAGAAACTACCAAGAAGATCATATAAATTCGGGAGCGACTTAAAGCTTCCAGAGATAGACAGAAAAGCTACGCTGACAAAAGGAGAAAATCCTTGGAATTCCAGGTTGGTGACCGCGTCTTGTTAAAGGTCTCACCCTGGAAGGGCATGATACGCTTTGGAAAGCGTGACAAATTGAATCCAAGGTACGTAGGGCCATTCGAGATTCTTGCCAGAATCGGTCCTGTAGCTTACAAACTTCGACTACCTCAAGAACTAAGTAACATTCATCCTACCTTCCACGTTTCGAACTTGAAAAAGTGTCTAACCAACGAGACTCTTGTCATCCCACTTGAGGAAATAGAGTTAAACGAGAGTCTCAACTTTGTGGAAGAACCCGTAGAGATTCTAGACAGGGAAGTTAAGAAAACCAAACAAAGCCGTATCCCGATAGAGAAGGTTCGCTGGAATGCAAAACGGGGACCTGAATTCACTTGAGAGAGGGAGGATCAAATGCAACAGAAATATCCATATCTTTTTCCCTAGTCTATCTATAATGTTAATTTCGGGATGAAATTCTCTCTAACGGGGGGATAATGTAACAAACCGTTATTTCAAACCTATGTAATAATGTATGTAAATTTGTAGTTCTTTTTAAAATAATAAAGAGAAGTTTTAGCATACTATGTATATTTATGTAATTGACCCTCAAAAATAAAGTATTAAACAATCTCGATTGGGATGAACCAAGTGGTAGAGATTGTAACAAGGTTTCCAAAAATATAAAGAACACTAAAATCCAAGTTATAAGGAAGAAGTTATGACCAATCGAAGATCCGCGACAAAACCGGCAAAACATTGTTCAGTGTAAAAACTGAATTTTCAATAAAAGGCTTTTCAGCCATAACAATCTAAATGAAAGTTGTAGATTACGTTAAACCAAGAACTTTCATAAAAAGAACATCAAAATCTGACTTCGTATGAGGAAGTTATGATTTTTCTAAGTTTCAGTATAGTAGTATACAGCTAAAAACTCGAAATAAACATCGAATGATTTTTAGCCGACACAACCTAAACGAGAATTGAAGGTCTCGTCAATAGTAGTACAACGGTAAAAAGACAGACAAAAACGGATGTCGGATGAAGAAGTTATGAATTTTTAACGGATTTCCTATCCCGGTCTGTTAAAAATAATAATATTAAAAATAAATTCAAAATTAGCCGACGAAGTCTAAACGAAAGTCGCAGAGTATAATTTTACCTACGCGTGCATATAAAGAACGTCGAAAACAGAGCCCGTATGTGAAAGTTATGAATTTTGCGAGTTTTTGGCACAAAAATCGAGAAATGTTGAAAACCGGGCAAATTCGTATGGTGTACCTTCGGCCACGTCACCCTCGCATGCGAGGCTTCCCCGTGTCTGCCTCGTGGCACCTTCTGATTGGACCGAAGTTGTGCGTGTCACCTTCTGATTGGACCGAAGCCGAGGTCCAGTAGCCAGTCGACGCCCTCCCAGGAACACGCCCCTCGGACACGCGCCTTCTTCCGATTCGACCGAAGTTCGGTCCAATGGCCATCCGACACACCGAGCCAGCTGTCCGAAGCGAGCCTCCTCCCTCGCCACCTGTCCGAACACGTGGAAGCTTCTCCTAGCTTCGGATCCGAGGCTTCGGCCTATATAAGGCATGCGAGACTCTCCGGATTTTTTACACTTTTCACCCCATTTTCCATTTTTTTTCACTCCTTTCACTTCCACAAACTTACATACAACCCTCAAAGGCCCGGTATCAAGTCTAAAACCCTAAGCAAGCCTCGAAGCTCCGAGATTCCCGAGAAAAACAACTTTCTCCAGTCGAAACTCTGCTCGATTTAAGCCGGTTTTTCGTCAAATAAACTCATTTCAAGGAAACGAAACGCTGTCCAAATCACCACCTATCAAGTGAGTTCATACCCCCCGTATTTTCATAATTTTTACTGTTTTAAGGGGGGAATACAAGTCAAACACAAGAATATTTGTGTTACAAACAAATAATTTCAAATCGTGATAAAATGACATTAAGTCATTAAAAATACTCAAAATATTAAACTCCTTAATAAACTTATATTTTTCCCCAAAATTCATATTTGTATATATATATATATATATATATATATATATATATATATATATATATATATATATAGTTATAAATAAGATTCAAAAGGCTTAGGACTGATAACTCATTATGGGTCCTTTTCCTTGTTTGGATGTGGGTTTATAGTACCAGTTATTTGTTCGAATGTCGTTTAAATTTTACTTATATATAATTGTATATGTATATGAATATAAAAGTTATTTCATCAGTTTAAATACCCTTCTAACATGTTGAGCAAGGGGTTACATGCAAAAACAGTTAAATACCGATTCAGAAAATACATATAAATTATAATAGGTATAATTTATGATACATAGAACAATAATTCATGATTCAAGTATACTAGAATACACTGTTTTACAAGAAACAAGGGTTTTGATTCAAAACAAATCAAGGGTTTACAATTGTCAAATACATGTTTGGAATACTAATTCAAGAACATACTGTCAATCATTTATTTCAGAATGATTGGGTTTTCATGACTAATATACATGTAACGTTTATATGTTTTTTATGAGTCATTCAATTTAGGTTGTTTAATTCATTTAGACAACCAAGGTAAAGTCTTGACATTATAACCAGAATCTCCAGCCAGGGGATTGCAACAAGTTGTGTGTAGATCTATGTTGGGATTGACAACCCCACACTCAGACTGCTAGCTACAGTCAGGCATACACGCCAATGAGTGACAATTGTTATCAACAGTTTAAATGCCTACAAGCGTTTGTTTCAGGCCATCCAGTCTCAGTATGGTTATAAGAACTCATTAAAAAGATATTAACAATACGTTAGTGTATAATCAACTAAACGTAAGTACATCTTCAAAGTACCAGTTTACAAAATACAAGCTACAGTAGTATATTACAGCTTTCAATAACAGTTGGTGGAACCAGGCACACTCTCAGTTACAAGTTTTACAAATACAGAACATTGGTTTACAAATGAAATGGTTTTATGGGAATAAAACTACTTTTCATATACAGCAGAAAATATAGGATTTTCTGGAATAGTTTACATATTCGAAATACCGAAACATCCTTTTAAACATAAATACATATGCACTCACTCAACTTTGTGTTGATACTCTCTTTTCAAATTACTTGTATTCTTAGGGAAACAATAAACAGGTACTCCCCGAGCTTTTTGAGAAGATGGAGCTAATTTGAGTCATATCTTCTTCTTTTGTATAACTATTTTGGGTCCAATATACAATGATTGAACATATGTAAATACTTATACTTTCTAAATACAATGGTTGTTTGTACTTTGATTACTATGATGCATGTGTTGTGATACTACAAATGAAGTCCTCCACCCCCGGACGTTTCCGCCGTCTGGTTTGGGGGTGTGACAATAAACACAGACTGTTTACATACCTATAACCTGGTTGGTTTTGACCAGAGATGTCTTGGGTATGTGTCTTTGTGTGCGATCGTGAAAGAACTTTAGGATGAAAAAGAGTGGTTCAAGAATCGAAAGCACCTCTGATATGATTGGACCAAGCAGGAAACTCTTAACTCATATGAGAAGAGTAAGGTAGCTCAGAAACTAATGTGAACATAGCCTGATTGGGTAGGAATCCTCATAATGAGAAAACCATTAAGGCTTCAAAACGCATTAAGTTATGGAGTCTTTGGTTGACATGCTACAACATGCTTCTAGGGACATCTTAACTAGTACATAGTTTCGAAAATATACCTTTCCCTTAAGCAGTAAGCATGAACCAACAAAAATCTTCGCTAAAAGCTTCACAAGAAAAAAATTAAGAAAACAAAAATATTTTTGGATTTTTGATTTTTGAAAGAAAATTACAAAAATAAGAAAATCTTTTTGATATTTTTGAATTTTGAAGAGAAAAGACAAAAATGAAAAATCTTTTTGTTGTTATTGATTTTCAAAGAAAAAATAACAAACACAAAAAAATGTACCTGATTAGAGAAAATAAGACAATGACAAAAGTAACGAAGATTTTTGTCAAACCATTGTGCAAAATGTCGAAAGCGAAGCATGTCGAAGTGTTGACTGTGAACAATAACTGTTGAATACTAAACAGTAACTACTGAATCGACATTTTACCACCACTTTGGATTTTCATTCTAACAAATTTTGTCCAGGAACAAAATTTGCATCGATCATTCCTAAGGCATTCAGAATTCTTATGAAATATTTTTCATCTAATGGTTTTGTAAAGATATTAGCAAGCTGATCAGTTGTCTTTAAGAAAGTGATAGCGAAGAGCAATGTTTTTTGTTTTCGAATGTTGCACAGGGTTATGGAAGATGCAAATGGCACTTTGTGAGTCACAATACAATGGAATTTTCTTCATGTTGATTGCGTAATCATGCAGTTGACTTTGGATCCATATGATTTGAGAAGTGCAAGCTACAGCAGCAACATATTTCGCTGCTGCTGTGGAAATCGAAACACATGTTTGTTTCTTCGATTGCCAGCTCACTAGCTTCCCATCCAGAAGTTGACATCCGCCACTTGTGCTTTTTCTATCAAGTTGACACCCACCAAGATCAACATCTGAAAATGCTTGAATGAAAAACCCTGTTTTCGAAGGATACCACAATCCTAACGAAACTGTGCCTTTGAGATAGCGAAAATTATTCTTCACAACAATAAGATGAGGTTCTCTAGGATTCGATTGGTACCTCGCACAATTTCACACAGAAAACATAATATCAGGTCGACTAGTCGTGAGGTATAGTAACGAACCTATACTGCTTCGATACAATGTGAGATCAACAGTTGGTTTATCCAAAGATGGACTTAGTCTTGTTCCAACTGCCATCGGTACTCGTAACTTTAAATTATTTGTCATTCTGAACTTCTCAAGCAGATTTCTTGTATACTTCTCTTGATTGATAAAGATTCCTTCTCTGCTTTGACGAATATTTAATCCTATAAAATTGTTGATTTTCCCCATCATGCTCATCTCAAATTGGCTTTTCATTAAATTTTCAAATTCTCTTGATAAAGCAGGGTCAGTTGAGCCAAAAATAATATCATCAACATAAATTTGAACAAGCATTAGATGATCCCCAACTTTCTTTCGAAAGAGAGTGGGATCAACTGATCCTTGTTTAAATTTTGATTGCTTTAAAAAATTGGTAAGAGTTGCATACCAGGCTCTTGGTGCTTGTTTTAACCCATAAACAAATTTATCTAATATATAACAATGATCAGGGAATTCTTCATTGATAAAACTTGGGGGTTGCTCGACATACATAGTTTCTTCGAGTTTACTGTTGAGGAATGCACACTTGACATCCATCTAATAGACAACGAAATCCTTGTGTGCTGCATAGGCTAAAAATATTCGAACTGCCTCAAGTCTTGCGACCGAGGCGAAGGTTTCCTCATAGTTTATACCTTCTTGTTGTGAATAACCTTTAACAACAAGCCTAGCTTTGTTTCGAACAACATTACCATCTTTATCAGTTTTGTTTTTAAAAATCCATTTTAAGCCCACGATTGAAACATCATTTGGTTTTGGAATGAGTCTCCAAACTTTGTTTCTCTCGAATTCAGCTAGCTCGGATTGCATAGAAACAACCCACTCAGGATGTTCCATTGCAGCTTTGACTGATTTAGGTTTAATTTTCGAAATAAAGACATTAAACATGTAAAATTCTTGATGTACATTAAGTACCTCGTTCATTGCACGAAGTTGAGCTCGTGTTAACACTCCATCATGAGGATCACCAAGAACTTGTTCTTTTGGATGACTTCGAGTCCATCTATCCATTGGAGGATATGCAAGATCAAAGTCCAAAGGTGAATCTTCGAACATTTCTTCAGTTTCAGATCCTTCACCTGCATTTGACAAATTATCATTAATGTCTTTAAATTCTTCATTTTGATCATTCGAAACATTTGTATTATTTCCAACTTGCTCCCCCTCAACAATTGGATTTATCAAGATGCTCCCCCTCGACATCAACTTTCATTCTATCTCTCTCCCCCTCGAAAGTATGCTCCCCCTCAACTTGAGCAGCCGAATTCAAGTGCTCCCCCTCCACTTGAACATTCGATTCAATAGGCAGATTTTCGTTAACTCTGGAAGAATTTGTTGATGAAAATGAAACATTGTTATCCTGTGTGAGAGTGGAATCATCAGAATGTTTCAACGCTTCTGGCAATTATTGTCATCAGCATTAACTTATGCATCAATAGCCCGATCTGGAACACCAAAAATCAAATCATAATCAAAATCTAACGAATTCAAATTTTGAGATTCCTTATTTGATTAATTCATTATTGGTTGTTGTTCAAAAGTCTTTTCAACTTGTTTAACATAATAATCATCAAAAGCGAGATTAAATTTTTCTTCGATTTTCCTGGTTCGTTTGTTTAACACCCTGTAAGCAACCGAATTATGAGAATATCCCAAGAATATCCCTTCATCAGCTTTTGACTGAAATTTCAAAAGATTATCCTTAAGATTCATAATGAAGCACCTGCATCCAAAAACATGAAAGAATTTAACATTGGGTTTTCGGTTGTTGATAATTTCATAAAAAGTGATGTTAAAATGACGATGAATAAAAGATCTATTTTTAGTAAAACATGCAGTTGAAACTGCTTCAGCCCATAGATATTGAGGAAGTTCCGCATATGTGAGCATTGTTCTTGCTGCTTCGCAAAGTGAACGATTTCTCCTTTCAACAACACCATTCTGTTGAGGAGTATAAGGTGAAGAGAAATTATGCGAAATTCCTTTATCAGTTAGGAACGAATCAAGAACATTGTTCTTAAATTCTTAGCCATTGTCACTCTTGATCTTTCAAACCTTTTTCTTCAAAATTAGTTCAATATGCTTGATGAAGTCAATCATTGCTTGAGCACTTTCGGATTTCAGTTTTAGAAAATATACCCAAGTAAACCTTGAAAAGTCATCAACAATGACCAATATGTTTCTCTTCTTATTGAGAGTCCCAACAGTCAAGGTTCCACAAAGATCAATTTGAAGAAGTTCCAAAGGTTCAACAATCTTTGAATCAATAACAATCGGATGACCTTGTCTGTGTTGTTTTCCTTGTTCGCAAGATGCACACAAAGTATCATTATCAAATTTTAACACAAGTAAACCTCGAACAAGATCATTTACCACCAATTTATTCAAATTTCTAAAATTCAAATGAGAAAGTCTTCGACGCCAGAGCCAGCTAACATCAGATGAAACTTTCGAAAGTAAGCACACCGAGGGAATCCCAACAATTGGTTTGATGTCGAGAGTAAACATATCACCTTTTCTTTTTTATTTGAGCAATACTTCCTTTGTGTCTATGTTCGAAATCACACTTCCTTCTTCATTAAACACCACTTGATTGCCAGTGCCCACAACAAGTTGCAAAACACTTATCAAGTTATGTTGAAGACCTTCGACATAAGCTACCCTGTTCACTGTGAATTTCTCATTTGTTACCTTCCCATAACCTTTCACATAACATTTGTTATTGTTACCAAACTTCACCACTCCAGCATTATCTAGAGTTCGATAATCACGCAAGTTTTCCTTCTTCCCATTCATGTGACGAGAGCAACCACTATCGATATATCATTTGTCATCATTTTTCTCGTCACTCAAAACCTGCAATCAGTGAAAGAATTTATGTCCCCAAAGTTGTTTGGGTCCTTGGTTATTAGATTGAAAAGCATTGTGAAAAGAAGATCCTATGATCCAGTTACGAACTTTATATTTGAGACTATCAATTAAGTCCACTTCGTTAGTTAAAGGCACAAAAATGTAATCATCCACTAGTTTAGAGTTTTCACAGACTTTTGCCTTTAGCTTCTTTGTTCGTTTCTCATTAACCTTTTCTTACGAAATAGATCGTCGTTGTTTGACTGAAGGATTCGATTCCTTGGATGAAGAACTCTCATTCGAAGATTCATTCAGATATTGTTCATAAGCATCCTTGATTTGTTGTTGACAAAACTTCCCTGATTGAAATGATTTCCCTTTTCCTTCGAGCCAATGGTTAATGTTTTTCACTTCTTACTTTCCTTTGACATACGAAACTTTGGAAAATTGTTTCGTAGGCGGACTTGGAAAATTTGGTTGTAAAACTGCGGGGACCCGTAGCACTTGTTAGTTAGTGAGAGAGTGTTGTAAAACTGCAGGGAGCCGTAGCCTTTACTAGTCAGGGTGTGGTGCAGAGGGGTTCTTAGGCCTAGGTAGCCTTGCCAAATGAGTCTGTCTGAACCTGGTGGCCGGACCAGGGGCGAGACTGGAGTCTATGTGATGGTAGGAAACCGTATTATCTCGATTTAGGGAGAAGTTGTCGCAAATCGAAAGGATGGGAGGAGTAATGTACGCGTGGATTCGCGGATCTCGGGTCTTGAGTTGAGTAACAGATTGGATACGAGTGGTTCCAGTTCTGTGTCGGTCCAGACTCTTGTGTTGATTTTAGGCTCTATCTGTATGGAGGACGGGCAGGTTGGGATTTTAGAGTTTTTAGATGGATTTCTTTGTGAGTGGGGATGTTTCCCATCTGATGTTTTAGACCTGGGTGGATCGGTTCGTTGGTTTGAGTAGAAACACGACACGCATGAAGTAGCAAGTAGTAGCCGAAAGAGGTCGGAGGTGAGGTGTGACTTCAATTCGGTTATAGTAATCGCTTAGGGAAAAGCAAACTTGGTGACTGTGAGTCCAGTGTGATTGGTTGAGACAGCTTGGTTGGATAGAACGACTGTGAAGTCGTATTGTCGGATGTGTTAGGGTAGCGTCAGAGTGTTTTGGTGATTTTGAAGAAGGTGCTCACTCTTGAAGATTCATTGAAGAAGCTAGAGCTTTTAGATCCAGAACCTCATCAACCTTTGGCTCTCATTTGAGGTATAAAGTCTTAAACTTGGTGGTTATTTTCTTAGTTCTCTTTTGGGTTGAGTTTATGGACTCTTTTGGTCCCATTGATGAAGTCCCTTGAGTCCATGTCATTTTTGGAGCTTAGACTTGCCCCTCTCAGTGTTATTTGGGACCTAGAGTCATAAAGTTGTTATCTTGGAAGTCTTAATGGGTTCATGCAAGAGTTAAGACCATTTTCATGGAAGTAGAATGCCATTTTTGGAGTTTGGGCTTATGTGGGGCATGCAAAGTAACAAAGCCAGTAACTTTATTGGTTTAAACGTGATTTGGGACTTAGATCTGTAGTTTGGACTTATGGCTTAAAGCATTAAGTGCTTAATGGAAAAGTTGGTTTAAGAGGGACGTACGCTGGGCGTACAAGCCAGTACGCACAGCGTACAAGCCATTAAGCGAGTACGTACAGCGTACCTTTGAGTACACCATGCGTACTCTGTCTGAGTGGGTTTGCATATTTAGGCTTCGGTTTGGGATGTCTTCTTGGGCCGATTGCTGGTGAATGGTTGGGCCATCTAAGAAAGGGTGTTTTGGATTAGAGTTAAGTCGTGGGCTTTAGGGTAAGGCCCAAGCAAGGGTTTGGGCCCAATTTGGAAAATTAGGCCATTAGTGGACCTTTGTGGCCCTTTTGGTCTTGGGCCTTGGTGGGCCCAATGAGTTGGGTCAGTAGTGGGCCTGGTTAGTTGGGCCATCTATGGGGCATAGTGTTGGGTGTAGCCTTGTATAGTCTTTGATTATAGTGTTGGGTTGTTTTGGCCCAGTTCAGGAGTCAGTGCGCAGCAGCAACGACAGTGTAGGGTTTCTTGCGTAGCAGTCGAGGTGAGTCTTCTCACTATACTTACCTGAGTGGTAATACTGTGTGACCGGAGGGTCTTATTTGAGTTATCAACTGGAGGGTCCTATGTGCTTATATTGAGTTATATGATATTATTCATTTTGTCTTTGTGATATATGCTATATTATTTTGTGCCTTACTGAGTTAGGACCGGAGGGTCCAACCCGAGTTGTGAGACTAGAGGGTCTTCACTGAGATACAGGACTGGAGGGTCCACCCGAGCCGTAAGACCAGAGGGTCTTCACTGAGACACATGACCGGAGGGTCCACACCGAGTCGTGAGACCGGAGGGTCCTCACCGAGACGCATGACTGGAGGGTCCATGCCGAGTTATAGCTATGAGAGGCTTATTATTTGTGTATGTGGTATTTTGGGGAATTCACTAAGCTTCGTGTTTACCGTGTTGTGTGATATGTGTTTCAGGTACTTTTCAGGATCGCGGGAAGGCGCCGGATTGATTGTACACATCAGTTAGAGATCATGATTTTGAGGATTCTGGGATTTTATCAAACATTGTTGACTTGTGTTTTGACAACTTATACATTTTGTGGTTTTTGGGAAATGTGATATTGAGTTTATGTGATTTTAAAAATGAAAAATTTATTTGAAAATTTACAGTATTACAAGTTGGTATCAGAGCCTTGGTTTGAGGGATTCGGATGTACTCTTGGGTATGTCTAAACTCAAACTGAGGATTTGATAAAATTTTCTAAAAGAAATGATTTTTCTAAAACGAGTAAGAGTTTAAAGAGAAAACGAGACGGAGCAGTGTGTACAATCAGCCAGAGCCCGAATGGTGATTTCCCAGAATACCATTATTCGTTTATATTATGAGATACTTATGAGGTATTAGAGCTGCATGCTAGAGGATAGGCTAGGTATTTCAGGAATTTAGAGCTAGAGTTTCCTGATTCATGATGCCTTAGCCTAGGGATGCTATTGATTGATATTATCTGCTATTTACTCTATGTATGTGCTCAGTATGAGTGCCTAGCAGGAATCTTTTAGAGAGAGCTTTGAGTAGAGGAGTAATATAGGAGATATACCTAGATATGCATTTGAGGAATCTACTGAGAGAGTAGATAGATACCCACGAGAGGTAGGGTTGCCTGAGTTTGGTGATGCCTGTTGAGTTGTGGATAGAGCGAGTGGAGTTGTAAGCTAGAGTGGCTTTATGTGCTAGTAGAGGGTATTTGATGCCCGAATGTTGCTTGCTTTGTGCTTTGTAGAACTCTTGATGATGGGAGTCAGCTACTAAGTGAATATGACGATATTCAGGAGGTAGATGGCTGGCATCATGAGGAGTTCTTCAGCAGCTGATGGCAGGGAAGTGTGAGAACCTAGGAGAGCCTAGGGAGTAATTTTAGTGCGATGAGTACGCTGTTTAGAGGTGAGTATTTGTTGGAGAGCGAGCATGCGTAAGGGGATGGGTGATCGAGGAGGTCGAGCAGCTACTTAGGAAATCTGGGACGATCCGTGTGGAAAGTATGGGTAGATGTGGCAGGTAGTATGGGCTCGTACCACTGAAAGTAGAGGACACATACTCGAAACAGGGAGAATTCCAGAGGTTCTAAGTAGCAGATTGAAGGGAGATAACGTGGTTCGGGTACCATGATTTGTAGCAGAGTGTGCTTCCATCTTTACCAGTTATCCCTTTGTGGTTGTTCAGACTGAGAGTGGATATGGTAGATTGTGGGGCCGGAGGGCCATGTCGATCGAGCTTCAATGGGGGTGTACCTTGCGAGGAAAACTGAGTTAGATCCTGAAGGGTTTGACTGGTGAGGTGCCAGTTGGAGTCGCAGGACTCAAGGAAAAGTGGAGATGATGCTTTATGGAGGATTGTGGTCTGGGTTAAGTGATCGGCTGATGGTTGAGGTGTCACTTTTTGTGACGAGAACTACACTATTTCCGTTTCCCGTGTGGAGCGAAAGGGACAACGAGCTTTCGATTTCATAGTTTGGAGGAAAACCCCGTGGGGCAGCATATAGTTGTGATACTTTCTTTTGTTGTATGTCTGCTGCGAGGTATTTCTTATACCATGAGGGAGTCATGAGAGGGGACTGAGATGGATGAGGACAAGGATATGCCTTAGTGAGTATAGTAAGGAATATTTTAGCAACAGTTCCAGGTAACTAAGAGGAGTATATCAGGGCGGTGGCCATCGTTGTCTACGTTGTATATCGACGGTAAGGGTTGAGAGTCGTAACTAATTCGGGATAGTCTATATGTCCGGTGGTGTGTCGGTACGAAATTTTGGGTGACTAGAGGCAGTCACATTAGGAGGATTCTGACGTTTTCATCTGAGATTCGGGATACTTGGAGTTATTTGGTCATTATTTGGAAGGTCATCGAGTGCTGCGTGGTATGTTCCATGAGTTGGGAATGGTACATCTGGTGAGCCAGTCTGTAGTGTGGTCTGTTTGGTATGTCAATGGATGATGGTTCAAACCGTAAGTAGGGGAGAACTGGGTATTATGTAGGGAGGATCCTCAATCTGATGCGGTACAGAAGTTTGGGTTATGGGGATCTGCGGCCCGAGTATATGAGATTGGGGTCATGTGGTAGTCAAGGAAACGTACAGAGCGAGATGATGCATGTTGAACATGCTCAGGAGAGAATGAGTGTTTTAACGGCAGGTGGCGATTGGACAAGAATCTGATTAGGGTCCGTGTTTCTTCGAGTGTGTCAATGTTTGAGTTTCGAGACGGTTGGATTGTTGAGGTCAAGATTCGATTGCTAAGAGATTGATAGTTCGATGTATAGATTGTTATATGTACACCGGGAAGGGCAGCAGTTGATTTGTCAATCAACTTCAGAGTCGGTATGAGTAGCTTCACATGGGTGTGATCAGTAGAGGATGGGGCTTTGGATTGTCGTCAATGTGTTCTCAGTCATGGATGATTCCTCTGTGCTTCAAATTGTGAGTTGGAGTACTTCAAGGGTTCGAGTTGTGTGGGTAGAAGATCAGTGGTCGTGGCAAGACATCGTGAGATTTTGTGATGGTGTATCGAGGTATCCGAGTATGATGCCCTAAATTGTTGGATTACTATGAGACTTGGGTTTGTCAGACGGCAAGTGGAACATCAAGCGACTATATTTCCAGATGTGAGACCATGAATTAATTGTCGCCAGACGGGGATTATCCAAGGTTGTGACTGTACTAACGAAAATTCCTTGTCAACGAGAAGTTTCTTTAAGAGTAGTGATGCATAATCTGGGTAGGTGTGTGCACCTAACTATGTTGGACCGCGGAGCATGAGATAGTGAACTCAGTGTGGTGACGACTTGATGATGAGATTGTGGGGTGATAAGAGAGTGAGCGGATCCGGGTGGGAGTAATCACTTAGGACTGTCAGGGAAAAACCGTGGGGTGAGCCCATGGCGAGTGAGAGAATATTATTCACGAGTCAGTGAGAGAGAGTATCGTATGACTGTGGGGAGCCGTAGCATACATGATTCAGAGAGAGAGTATCGTATGACTACGGGGAGCCGTAACATACATGAGTCAGAAAGAGAGTATCGTATGACTGCGAGGAGCCGTAGCATACATGAGTCAGAGAAAGAGTATCGTAAGACTGCGGAGAGCCGTAACATTCATGAGTCAGCGAGAGAGAGTATCATAAGACTACGGGGAGCCGTAGCATTTACGAGGCAGTGAGAGAGTGTCATAAGAATATGGGAGCCGTAGCACTTGTTAGTCAGTGAGAGAGTGTTGTAGAACTATGGGGAGTCGTAGCCTTTACTAGTCTAGGTGTGATGCAGAGGGGTTCTTAGGCCTGGGTTGCCTTGCCAAATGAGTCCGTGGGAACCTGGTGGCTGGACCACGGGCGAGACTGGGGTCTCTGTGATGGTAGGAAACTGTATTATCTCGATTGAGGGAGAAGTTGTCACAAATCGAAAGGATAGGAGGAGTAATGTACGCTTGGATTCGTGGATCTCGGGTCTTCAGTTGAGTAACAGTTTGGATACGAGTGGTTCCAATTTTGTGTCGGGCCAGACTCTTTTGTTGAGTTTAGGCTCTATCTGTATGGAGGATGGGTAGGTTGGGATTTCGGAGTTTTCAGATGGATTTCTTTATGAGTGGGGATGTTTCCCATCTGATGTTTTAGACCTGGTGGATCAGTTCGTTGGTTTGAGGAGAACCAAGACACGCATGAAGTAGCAAGTAGTAGACTACAAAGGTCGGAGGTGAGGTGCGACTTCAATTCAGTTGTAGTAATCACTTAGGGCAAAGCGAAATTGGTGACTGTGAGTCCAGTGTGATTGGTTGATACATATTGGTTGGATAGAACGACTATGAAGTCGTATTGCCGGATGTTTTAGGGTAGCCTCGGAGGTTCAAATCTTAGGTCGGGAGCTGACCTGGTACTCAGTGTTGGAACGGACATTTGAAGGGAAGTTAGGGCTTATGGTTATGGATATCAGAGGATATTTCCGACCGAGCATGGTCATTCTATTAGTGCCTGAGGGCAGAGTATTGAGGTTCATTTTTCTTTGGGTTGGAGGTTTCTGTTGGATTCGGTGGCCTTGGGGGAGGTCATGTTACGTTCTGATTTTTCTGTTGCGCTTCTCTGGTTGTTTGGGATGATCTGAGTGTTAGCAAGGAGCGATTTCGAGGGCGAAATCTAATTTAAGTGGGGGAGAGTTGTAACATCCTGTTTTCAAGACGTTTTCATTTCGAAATGGTGAACAAGGTTTGGGTATTAGCAGGGTTAGAATCCTTGATGAAGTCAGTTATCGGGCTCATTTGGAGGTGGAGGCTATATTGAATGTTTTGGGTATTCGGTTGTGACTTGGAGCAAAAAGAGTATTTCGATAATTTTTCAATCGGGCTTTATGGGAAATGGATTTCAGATTAGGGATATCTGATGGCAAGTGTGAATTGATAATAGTGTTGAGCGTCTCGATGCCTTTCTATGGATATATGGATGGTCGAGATCGGAGCTGTATCGAGTGAGTTATGGCATTCGGAAGAGTTAGGGTTTGGGAGAAAACCCTGGTGCGCAGGGCGTACCGAGTGATACGCAGGGCGTACCGAGGAGAAAAGGTCTACGTGATGTGTAGCTTGGGAGAACGTGCAGCATAGGTGCGAGGTTTGAGTCTGGGTGTGCGGCCTCATACGCGGGGCGTACGAGGGTCAGAATGAAAAACCCTAATTTTAGGGATGGACACTATATAAAGAACATAATGCCTCAAATATCAGCCTCCCTCTCACCCTTGGACACCTTTCACGAAACCCTAATCCTTCTTGTGTGTTCTTGGAGCTTAGAAGACCATTAGAAGAGTGTTTTGGTGATTTTGAAGAAGGTGCTCACTCTTGAATATTCATTGAAGAAGCTAGAGCTTTTAGATCCAGAACCTCATCAGCCTTTGGCTCTCATTTGAGGTATAAAGTCTCAAACTTGGTGGTTATTTTCTTAGATCTCTTTTGGGTTAAGTTTATGGACTCTTTTGGTCCCATTGATGAAGTCCCTTGAGTCCATGTCGTTTTTGGAGCTTAGAGTTTCCCCTCTCAGTGTTATTTGGGACCTAGAATCATAAAGTTCTTATCTTGGAAGTCTTAATGGGTTCATGCAAGAGTTAAGACCATTTTCATGGAAGTATAATGCAATTTTTGGAGTTTTGGCTTATGTGGGGCATGCAAAGTCACCAAGCCAGTGACTTTATGGGTTTAAACGTGATTTGGTACTTAGTCTGTAGTTTGGACTTATGGCTTAAAGCATTAAGTACTTAATGGAAAAGTGGGTTTAAGAGGGACGTACGTTGGGTGGACAAGCCAGTACGCGCAGCGTACAACTAGAACGCATAATCGACTCACAACAGAAGATCTATGATGATTTTCTGAAGCAAAAGAGAGGAAAATTGAATCTGAAACGAGACTCAAAACTTTTGCAAAAACTCAGAAAATCAGAACGATTCTGTATGAATCTTGCTCTGATACCAAATGTAGTTTTAATGAAATCAAGTATGAATAACGAAATCAGAGTCAAGTAAGAATGATGAACACGAGATCTAAATAAAGTCTGTTTGGATCAATTTATGCTTTCAAAAGTATAGAGAGATCTTAGACAAAATCACGAAAGTTCTTATCTATCTCTAGTACATATCCCTATTTATAGGAAACATGAAAGCACACAAAAAATATAAAGGACTTTTCATCAAAGCTTCGAAACTAAAAATGCCCTTATAATAACATTACAAACTATCGAAACTAACTAAGACATTCGACACCTCACAACACTATTGAACATCTACAAAATCCATAGTTGCCAACGTTTATCTATAGGGCACTAAATCTACAGCTGCCAATGTTCATTTGTAAGGCACTAAGTCCATAGCTACCAATGTTCTTTTGTAAGGCACTAAGTCCATAGCCGCCAATGTTCATTTGTGAGGCATTTCATAGCTGCCAATGTTCATCTATATCATCTTTCATCTCTCATAATTCATCTACCCATCTTTACCCAATATTTTTTTATAGGTATAAAATACATATACAGTTTAAATCAAATAAAACATGTATATTTGGTTCATTTAACATAGATATCAAAAAAACACAGATAATATGCACACATAGTATGTAATTTTAATTAAATATTTCATATCTATGTGTAAGATGAAAGTAACTATGCACTCACTTGTTGAAGTGATGACTTCAAACTCAGGCAATGTTTCGCTTCTAACAATTCTATTTTCCTTTGATGAAACCTAGTATCATTACCACTAGATTTTAGTCTAATATTTATCGCGACAATTTACGAGCTATATTTTTATATAAGTGTTAAACAATACTTTTTAACTACTATGTACAGACAGGGGCCAGACATGAAACACCGGATGGCAAAACCATTTTGGCATTATAGTACTTCTAAAATCCAACAACCTAGGCGGTCCTTCAAACCGGATTCCCCCGTACCGCGAGTAGTTAAAAGATATTATAATAACACTTTGTATATTATATTATATATATATATATATATATATATATATATATATATATATATATATATATATATTGTTTATAAGTTCATAATAACGGTATTGAACTTAAACATAAGTTATACTTAAAGTAGCGTAAGCATAACTCACTTACTAGGAGGTTTGGCTAGGAACTGGGCTCTGTGGGGGCAGAACTTCCAAGCCGAAAGCTCTTCTTCTCGGAGCCTTCTGGCGCTCCGGGACTCGCCTCTTAGCACTTGGGAAGTACTAGGGGTTGGGAGGGGTTTATAGAGATGTTTGAGAGAGAAATAATGGGAGAGGTGTGAAGGAAATGGAAGATGTGCGCCTCAATTTATAGGCAGGGAAATGGCCCAACTCAGCGAGTTCTGAACCTCCAACTCGACCAGTTTAGTGCCAAGTGTCACCATCTGGTGGCAAGGCGTGGGGAGGAAGCAATGGTCAGGATTGTGCCACGTGTCACTCATACATTACTCCAAAAACTAATTATCTTCTAAAATCCGTAACTTTTGCATACGAGCTCCGTTTTTGACGTTCTTTATATCCACACGTAGGCGGAAATGTGATCTACAACTTTCGTTTAGACTCCGTTGGTTAATTTTGAATTTATTTTTAAAGTTTAATTTTAATAGGCTTAGACAGTTATAGTCCGTTAAAAATTCATAATTTTGTCATCCGACGTCTGTTTTTGACTATATTTATATCGTTGAACTCCTATTAATGAGATCTTCAATTCTAATTTAGGTTGTGTCGGCTAAAAATCGACCAATCTAAAATTCGATTTTCGGGCTGTGCACTGTTATGCTAAATCTAAGAAAAAACATAACTTCCTCATACGAAGTCATATTTGGACGTTCTTTTTATGTACGTTCTCAGTTTAACATATACTATGACTTTCATTTACATCCCTAAGGATAAGAAGTAATTTATCAAAAATTCACTTTTTACGTTACACGGTGTCGTGCCGGTTTAGCTGTATAACTTCCACGGGTCATAACTTCTTTGTTATAACTCGGATTTCAACGTTCTTTATATGTACGGAACCCTTGTGACATATACAATAACTTGGTCAATATTATTTATTCTAAATAATCTTCTATCAAAAAAAGTTATTTTTGACGCTTATTGTCTCTAAATTTACTAGCCTGAATCTATGGGCGTTACGATGGATGTACCTGAAGTGGAGTCATACGACTCGACTTTACCATCTCTGAGATCTTTCAGGTAGTCAGGGTAGCTTAGCAACCAATTTCCCTTCAATTTGCAATAGAAACATATGGACTCTTTAGGGTCAACACATGGAACTATCTCAGAACTAACCTTTCTCTTTACCATATGGTCAAACGGTTTGACCTTGGCCGATCCCTTTCCATTGGGAAGAGAAGCCTTTTCTGGACTACCATTGTTGTCATCATCAATTTTTCCATGGAAATTTGGGAATTAGATCCTTCAAACACTATTGCTTCACTTGTGCTCTTAAGCAGTTCTGCTTCAGCAACAATCAACATGTGTGTTAGATAAATTAGGGTCACGTCGTGATCCCTCATATAGTAGTCTTTAATGAACTTAATATATGACTCAGGAAGCGAAAGTAGAACCAAGTCAATGGCTATCTCCCTTGGGAAAGCGACACCCAACATACCCAATCTGTCAATATACGATTTCATTTTCAGAACATGTGCACACACATATTTTCCATCTTGATGTTTACATGCCAACATGGTTTGAGTAACTTCTTACTTTTCAACTTGAAGAAACCATGACTTAGGGAGAGTCACTTGAGGAGGAGGAGGAAGAGTTGAAGAAGCATGATCTCGAGTTTAACCATTGCTCGAAGAAGGGAACATTCTTTCACCTTGATCAACATGTGAAAGATCATCTTTAGAAAGAAGAGGAAAACCACTTCCCAAAGAACGAGGAAGACCATTGTTGTCTGAACTTGACATCTATAAAAGGAGAAAGGAAAAATCAAGTTAACGACATTAATCCTTAATTATTAACCCATAAATTTAAATTAAGGCTAGGACCCATATTTTCGATTCGAACTTTGAAGAGGAGTGTCGTAATCAAATTCGAAACTATTTTAGGTAGGTAAAGCATTTACCAATTTCAATCTCAAGAAACTCCTAGATCTTTTGAGACTCATTGAACTATTCAATGGCATGCTTAATCTCGATTATGCTCTCACTTTTGTGACTGGGATGCCGAGGATCACAAATGAGATGTGAATAACCATGCAAATTAGCTTGGTACTCTCGATGTCATTTAACATCTCGTTTAATGTGTCGGTTAACCACACACGCTCCATTAATCAACAATAATTTTCGAGACACCCATTACCACCCTTTACAAGTCCCCCATTAGTGTGTCGGTTAACCACACACGCTCCACTAGCGACTCAAAAAGTGTAATGTGCAATTTCATGGATTAGCATACAAATTCACATTTTCCTAAAGTAACTAAGAGTGGGATTTAAAATAGTTTAGTTACTTTATATCATTAAACTTTTAATGAGATTATGTCCTATCAAACCCTTTCGGCTAACAACCCTCCACCAACCAAGGAAGCGGTGGGTGAGAGTGGACACCCATTCAACTACCATTTTATAGGCAGTTTCCTTATACCCCCTTATAGATCGGCTTCGTGAATGAGGCATACTAGCGGTTCAACTGACTTTTCTTATACATATAATATATGAATTAAACTTTTAATTATATACGTAGTATAAGGTGTATTTTAAAACATTTTAAAATTCCAAAGGTTTAATCTTTTAATAAACAAAACTTTTAATTTAATTAAATTAAAAACCATTTTATGGATTTATTACTTGTCCTTTAATTAATTACTTACTTAATAATAATATCCATATAGATGCATTTTAAACTTTTCAAAATACCAATTATTATTTGACATTAATTATTTAATTAATATCTTGATTTATTTATACACTTAAAATAATCATATTAATCAACAAAACCAATTAATTAAGTCAAATATTTATCTCCTAACATCTAGACTTTCAATTTATCATCATAGATACACCAAAATCGGATTTGGATGATACGTAAAGAAAGTAATTATCAAATAAAAGCAGATTAGGCAGATAATGCGCAAAAATCTGGATCTGACAGCAAAACACACCGTGTTGGAATAACATCACAACGTGTTTGAAAAACAGAATGACGATTCTGTTTTCTCCTCCTTGTTCAAGTTTACCATTATATCAATTCAATAGAAAACTAAACCTACGTTGTGATACCACTGATGGGTTTTAAGCATAACAAACAATCCTATGTGAGCATGCAACCCTAAATAATTTGATCTATGTTTTCTCTAATTGAACATACAAATTGAACAACAAAGTAGAAACCCTAGTACACTAGTATATAACCAAAATACACAATTAGGGTAAAGAAAACCATACCACAATTGTTATGTAGTAATAACAATGAAAACCTTGTGTTGTTGAAGCCTTGAGAGCAAGCGCCACAAATGTCGCATCTCTAATGATTCACACCCAACACTAGCAATGGAAGAATGATTGAGAAAGAGGAGAGAGCTTCAAAATTTCGGCTAGGTCTTCCAAAGAAGAGGATGGCCAAAATCCATATGGTATATCCATATTTATAGTGCAGTCAGCAAATCCTAGATAAGCCCAAGTTCAAGATTATCTTAAACCGGTTAATTATCCACTTTCCTGATTATCCATTAGGGATTATTCTAGAAACCCTTAGGCATCAAGAAATCATCCATAGCCTATGGAGGGTTCTAGATTGCCTCTTGATCAACTATTGAACAATTACGATTCAGTCCCTGCACTTTTAATTAATTCTTTTAATCCAGAAATTAATTCCAAATAATTTTTGATTAAATATTACTATTTCAAATTAATATATTATTCTCATAATATATTAAAAATCATTTATTTCAATTTATTAATCAAATAATAAATTCAACCTCTCTCTCCAAAATCATCTGTCCAGTTGCTAGTTTTGAGGGCAACCCAAAAGGACTGTGCTACTATCAATTCAAGTACATACCAATTATAGTTATGGGCTTAGACACCTAATCCAACAATATGTCAGGTCTAATACCGTAATTAAACATTCATAAACCTAAATACATAAAATTTCCTATTTCTAGGGAGGCAATAGACTCTTCATCAAATCAAGTAACAACAATTTAAGCAACCTAAAGCATGTTATAATTCATTTAGCACAAAACAACAACCTAGGCATCTTATCCTAAAGTAAGCTAGTGCTTGTGTCAATTCGGGTATACTACCTAAAATATAATAGACATGCATCTCACGACCATCGTTTAGCATTCTAAGTTTAAGTCTAGAAATCCTTTAAAATTCATAGTTTGCTTAAACTAATGTTCTAATACCAACTTTGACATCCCCAATTTCATGGGCATTTAAAAAAAATAGTTATGCTTATTTAAAACAGAGTTTATTTATGCGGAATTTGGTCCTGTAAAAGTATTTTGAACAAATGTTTTTCATTAATTTGTAAAACTTGGGATGTCATCACTGATACAAAACATAAGCATAAACATGCCTTACACCATTATAGACTATCAGTTTACATCTCCTTGAATCTCTCATCATTCATATACCTTTGTACTGCTACCTATGATACAAATAAGCTGAGTAGGTCAGGTTGGGAAATCTGGTGAGTACATAGGGTTTTCAAACCACAGTATTATAATCATTAATTATAAATTTCTTAGCAAACAAATAACCCAGTTACCCATTCCCGTTATCCTCACTTCCTAATCTTTAAATAATGATCTCGAGGGTTGTTTCCTAAAGGATCTTTATCAACAGAAGTTGTCATCTATCCTTCATAAAACAGCTAGGCACATCAGTACAATAGTACTTTGGGCATAACCCAACAATACGATAGTACATTGGTCATAGCACAGCAGGTCATAGCTCATTATTTCGCACAACAGTTTACTAAATAATATATTCTTAGATGACTAGGCACAACAGCACAATAGTACTTTAGTTATAACTCAACGGGTCACAGCTCGTTATTTTGCATAGTCCTTACCTCAGACTCTCATTTATTATTTTACTAATCCCTTTACTGACTTATCATAGCCTCTCATCGGTTATTTCACACAACCCTTCACTACCTAATCATATTTTAGGTATAATAATTTATATATGGTTTAATCAAGTACTAACAATATCATATTACACAGATATATTAAACACAACTAAACAGGACACATAACATTTAACCATTTAGAATACTTGTATTTATGTGTGAGCAGAAAGTAACTATGCACTCACTTGATAAAGGGGATGACAGAAAATTCGAGCAGTGCTTCGCTTCGGTACTTGGCTTTTCCTTTTGACGTGACCTAGGTTCGTATCACTAAGTCTTAATATTATAATCTTTGTGCCTATTTTTAGTCTAGATTCCTCACTAACCTCAATGTCTACATCAAGATCTATCAAGTAAGGATCATTCAGGCAGGACAGTTGGGAGGCAAGATCATTTCGACATAATAACTTAACTTACAAATTATTCTAACGAAAACCGGGAATTATGCGGGCAGAACTCTGATCTGGGAGCTTTTATTTTCCGACTATCTAACACCGCATGGCTTCTAGGAATATTCGGGCTTCACCGAAGACTAAAGTATGGGAAATCTTGAGCTAATGCAGAGAGAACTCAAGAGAGAAATGTAGGGAAGGTGTGAAATTCGAATGAGGCAATGTAGGGTATTTATAGCCAAAATTAAAGTGCACGTCGCACAAATGATCGGTGCACGCAACAAAAATGGTCAGACCGGGTGACATGGAGATTCTTGAGTGGTGACATGTATAGAAATTTGGGTGGGGTGTCAGCGCACGCCGCATACTCTGTCGTCCGCACGTGCGCACGCGAGGATTTTCCATTTCTTCAAAAATTTTGTCTTCGTCATATGAGCTTCGTTTTCGACGAGTTTTATATCATGCGTAGCTATCGACGAGATCTAGAACTTTTATTTAGACCCCGTGGCTAATTTTGACTTTATTTTTAAAGTTGTATTTTTAACAGGCTTAGATTGTTAAAGTTCGTTAAAAATTCATAACTCTCTCATATGGTATCCGTTCTCAAATGTCTTTATATTGACAGATAGATAATGACGAGACCTTCAACTATCATTTAGATTGTTTTTCCTAACAATCGACCGATTTTAATTTCAGTTTCTGTGTCGCATACTGCTGCGCTGAAACTTCTAAAATTCATAACTTCCTCTCACGAAGTTAGATTTATACGTTCTCTATATGTACGGATTCGCTTTAAAGAATACTTCGAATTTGTTTAATATTATTTATCCTAAATAATCTTCTATCAAAAAGTCGTTTTTAACGCTTATAATATCTTTAATCGATTAGCCCGAATCTGCGGGTGTTACAGTTTTCCTATGATTATATTAGTGTATCATTACTATTAGAGTTAAACTCATAAATTTGATTAAACTAGATGAAAATACATATAGCAAACCTAAGACATAATAAAGGAACAACAATTTTTTTTACCTATAATTAACTTCAGGGAACTGCAATGGATACTTCTCTTTCTCCATTGTTATATAGTCATCATTAATTCTGATTTTATCTTCATAATGATCCTTTTGCAGCCTAATATCTATCATCTTTGCATCCTTCTCATCAAGCCATTTTTCAGTCATTTTGATAGTCTTCTTAGTCTTATTTTATCCATTCTTCATGCTCTTTGATTTTATTTTTACTAATATCTATCCATTCTTGAGCCTCTTTGCAATATGATGTAATGACTTCACGACGTTCATTCAGAACCCGAGATGACTCTTTATCTTGTTTTTTTTGTTCTTCAGCCTACTGCAATTCTTGAAAAGTTTCATCGGATATATATGGCCCTTCCAAAGAGGTGAAACAAAATGGTCGATTGGATCACAATAGTAACAATCAACTTTGTTGCACAAGCAAAACTGGAAATTTGAAGATGAACTCGTAATAAAATTGAAAAAAAATATATTTATTTTTACTATGAATCCAACGATCATATATGTCAATTTATACACCCTTCAACTTCGCATAACTGACTTGTCAGTCTGCATAGCTTACGAGTTCGCAAAACCGACTTGCCAGTCTACAGAACTGACTTGTCAGTCCTTTTTCTTATAAAAATAATGTTTTATGTATAGAAAAATCACATCCAAAGAAGGGTTCGTGTTTCTAAAAACGACATAAATACACATTTTCATAACATTATTTATTATAAAAACACAAAACTTAATAAAAACATAAAAACAATGCACATACTACAACTAAGGTTTACATAGAACTTAAGTATAAACTTACATTTGTTGTGATTCGTACGTTACAATTACATTATATTGCAAATAGAGGTAAGACGAACACCATTTTAACTGGTATTTCCCAATGCATAAGGTTTGGAATAGGATTCACTATCTCATCTCGGAAAGCATTTCGATACACCACGGAAATCAACTTATAATTTACCATTTGTTGGATTTCTTCAATTGTAAGCATTTGTAGTGATGCTATAGCGTGTTCACAAGGTATACCGCATTTTTGCCATTTTCCGCAAGTACAAATCCCACGTTCTAGTTACACCGATTCAGTGGTTAAATACTTTCTCACTTCAAATTTGTCACTGCCAATATGTCTAGGCCTACAACCATCGGATTGGATAAATATTTTTTAAAGCGCCTTCCGCGCATAAGGGGTCAGATGACCATGAATCCCCCCTGTGAAATTAATTGAATAACATATAAAAAATGATATTTGATAAAGTATAATAACATTTAATAATTACCTCCAAATTCAGCTCGTTGAACATACACTCCTTTAATCGACTCATGGATCATCTCAATGATTGGCGTTATTGGTGACCGGTGCATGTTGCCTCTTATCCAGTTTACGATAACGGGAATGGCGATGGATTTAACATTGAAACGTACTTTAGGGAAAAAAGCTCATGCCCATTTTGCAATGGCAATATTATCAATCTAGACAAGATCATTCCCATTAACCTCATTTTGTCAGTCCGAAATGGCAACACATAGTTGTTTTCCTATCCAAGGAACTTTTTGTTATTCCACATAGTTGTTTGTCAGTCCACAGAGCTATTTGTCAGTCCGCAAAGCTGTTCGTCTGTCCGCAAATTTGTTTGTCGGTTCAAAATGACAATAAATAGTTGTTTGTCAGTCCTTTTTCTAATTTAAGTAATGGTTTAATCTATAAGAAGTTCACGCCTCTATTTAAAAAATGGCCTCCAATGTACCACCTTCTTCCAACACATCAATGTTGTCCAATACTCCACGTCTATAGATGGCAAGAGAGGTGATAGTCGTAACATGATGTGGGGTGAGCGTTTACGAGGGTGTAACACCAATGGCTCCCCCACATCGCCTTGTAGGTGATGAATGGACCCGTATAACAGGTTTATTCAACCATGATGGGACAAGGACAACACCGGGTAAAAGCAGATATTATTAGTAAATGGAAGGATTTAAATGAAAAAATCACATGGTTCAATCAATGACATCATTACGTTAAAAATATCAACTACTATTACATTGAAGATGAATAACTTTTAGAAGTTATTAAATAACATTACATATTTGAGCATGATAGAAGTGAGTTCGAGTATGAGGGTGCCTGGAATGTGGTTAAAAATAACCAGTATTTCATGTAGACGACTCTTTTATGTGTAATGTTTTATCTTTTATTTGTAATGTTTTATGTTTCCATGTATTTGTAATGTTTGTGTTATCTGTTTCATGGAATAAAGTAGAAAATAACCCAAATTTTTTCATAAATAACCCATTACAAATGTAGTACACAAAAACAACCTAATAAAAACGACATACATACCTAATACAAACACAATACAAATTAAAAATATGGGAGATCTTTCATAAGATTCCAAGGGGCTTCATAATTGAATATCAGTCCATTGTTAATGGATTTGTATTCCTGTTTAGCCGCCTCCAAAATGACTTCTTCAATATCATTTACACGTGTGTCTTCAATTTTGTTTTAAAGATCGTTGAATAACAATTTTTTTTAATTCATACCATTTGGGTTTGATATCAAAGGTGCTGCGATGGTTTTTGGAGGTGGTTTGAGCGTCGGTGTTGAAGGTATGGGTTAAACGGGTCCAAAACATTGTATCTTTCAACCTACTGTTCACGTAGACATTAATATATACACGAATTAGAACCAAGTCATCATCAGCGGTCCATAGTTTTGAGCCCATTGTGAGTGAAGATATGAGGGTAAATCTTTCAGATAAATATACGTAGAAATGATACAGAGTAGATGACGTTATACAGATTTTAATATCATTTTATAGTAAAAACTCATTTACAAAACCATACTTTTAATATAATAAAAAATAAGTATTGTAGAAATAACATTGTTTTCATGCACAGTAGTTGGTTAGACAACTAGAGATTTTGTCTTTTACAATGCCATGTTTTAAGGTTATATAAACTTCATAAAACCATTTTTTTAAAAGAAATCGAATCCTAAAAATATATTTTAAAACAATCATGTAACGTCCCAAAAATAAGACCCAAAAATTTCATTTTTTAAATTAGTAAAACCAGTATTCCAGAAACATTATCATAAAAATCCATATTAAACAAATGTATCAATCATCATATCAGATCATAGTAAGTCAAGAAAATGTGGAACGAGGTGGTGTGTGCTCTGCAACCATCCCGAGCTCTTCCATTTGAAAATCGAAGTACCTGAAACAAAAACTGAAAAACGTAAACACAAAGCTTAGTGAGTTCCTCAAAATATCACACAACATACAACCACATAATATCATGCACACATGTATAGTTGCCATGGGCTACCCCCATGGTCTTAACCTGGAATGCCATGGGCTAACCCCATGGTCTGATATCCAAGTGCCAGGGGCTACCCCCATGGTCTTTACCTAGAATGCCACGGGCTACCCCCATGGTCTGATATCCAAGTACCACGGGCAACCCCCATGGTCTTTACCTAGAATGCCACGGGCAACCCCCATGGTCTGATATCCAAGTGCCACGGGCAACCCCCATGGTCTTTACCTAGAATGCCACGGGCTACCCCCATGGTCTGATATCCAAGTACCACGGGCAACCTCCATGGTCTTTACCTAGAATGCCACGGGCTACCCCATGGTCTGATATCCAAGTGCCACGGGCTACCCACATGGTCTTCATACAACCAAGCACATAATAACTGTCAATCCACTTGTCAAATGATGGGCCAACATTGGTGCCTTCGACCCATTGATATAGTGAGAAGACTCACCTCAGACAGCTGAGACCCACAGATACTCTCTGACTGCAGATCCGCTAACAATCACGCGCTATCAATTACCCAAAATAACATCAAATTAGAAACTAGGTCACGACTCACACTAAGAGTCCAAACTAGGTTAAGAGTCCTTTTTACCCTTCCCTATGCTTTGCCCAAGGCCCAAGCCCAAACCAATAATCCAAAGGCCCAACTTCCATACAAACACCCAAGGCCCAAATATGGCCCAATTTTCCAAATTGGGCCTCCAAAACCCCTTTATGGTCCTAAAATCCAAAGGAGCCCAAAAGGCACGGCCTAGAAGCCCAAAAAGAAGTCTAATGGCCTAGCAAGGCCCAAACTAAAAAAACCCAACAATGGCCCCAAACCTCAAAAGCCCAAAACAATTCTCTTAGGAGTACGTCCAGCGTACTAGAGACGTATGCCCCGCGTACTTGACCACAAAGCACGACGTACAACAGCCTGATGCACAATCCTCGCATTACGCTGAGCGTACCTCCTCGTACGCGCAACGTACTAGTCAGGAGTCCAAAACCCATATTTTGATGTTAATGGGTTAAGTCAAGATGTCTAAAACATAGATCTGGTCCCTATCCAAGGTCTTAACCAATAAAGTTTCCAACTTTACTCACAAGCATGACTTAATGGGACTCAACACTTAAAGAAAAGAACTAAATAAGAGCTTAATACATGCATGGACCAAAGTCTTTCATAAAGTTTCCATTTTTATGAACAAAGGACCTTATTGAAGCTTAGATCTAACATCCACTACTTCTGGAGTAAATCAAAAACTCACCTTTTCATCAAGGGACTTAACAATGCCAAAGAACTCCATAAAATAGATCCAACCACAAAGATCGTCAAGGTCAAAGCTTTTTATCTTTGGAAGCTTGAAAATGGAAAGATACTCCTAGATTTAGAAGCTCAAGCCACACCTCCAAATGATTCTCTTCTTCTTCTTCTCAAGGCACCCATCAAGCACATACCAAGCTCAAAATCACCAAATTGCACTTAGGGTTCGGTTCTAGGGTTAAAAATGGGTGGAGGCTGAAGGTATGAAGGTTTGGTGAAGAGAAAATGAGCTTAAATAGGGTCCAAGGCCCTAAAATAGGGTTTGCATGAATCTGGAGTACGCCCCGCGTACTCCCAGGATGCTTAGCGTACTCCTCTCAATGATCGCGATCCATCTCCTTCGTATGCCCAACGTACACCGAGATACGCCCAATGTACTTAACTTTGCATCAGTACGCCCATCGTACATCCTATGTACTCTCCGCGTACTAGGATTTTGCCTTAAACCTTGCAACCTTCTGAAGGCCATAACTCCTTCGTTATAAGCCCGATTCCGACGATCCTTACATCCACGAAAAGGTTACGAGATGCTCTACACTTCTATCAAATTATACTTGCTTTAAGATTTCCCGAACAAAAATCCAATTTCCATAAAGGCCCGAGCTAACACTTTACCATAATGCCCATTGGCTCCAAAACACAAACCAAACACCCGGATCATCTAAATTACGTCACCCACATCCAAATGGGAAACGATTCGGGACTGGTCGTTACAACTCTCCGCTACTTAAATTAGATTTCATCCTGGAAATCATTCCTTACCATCCCAGGTGCCAGACGGCTTGAGCAACACAACTACAACCCCGAGATACAATAAAGGTAACCGAGCCCAATCCTAGTAGGGCTCTCTAAACCCGCAAAAGAACGAATCCTTTCCCAACCTAAAATATGATGGGTTTTGAGCATAATAACATCCTATGTGTTCATGCAACCCTAATTGTTTTGGATCTAAGTTTTTCACTAATTAAACATGAAAAAGAAATTCCAAAGCAATAACCCTAGATCTAGTATATATAATTCAAAATTCATATATAAAAGGGTTAAGAAGATTACCTTGCTTGTTATATAGCAATAACAAGAATTCCTTGATTGATCTTGACTCTTGAAAGCTTTAGTGCCCCAAATGTTGCACCTCTAATGGCTCACAAACACTTGTAGCAAGAGGATGAGAAGGAGAGATGAGAAAACTCTTAGAATTTCGGCTAGGGTTTCTTTAAGGAAGCATTGGCCAAAAATCACAAGACATGGGGTCTTTAAATAGCTGGTGGGTTGCTAGGGTTTCTGGAGGAAACCCAATTTCCTGCTTAGGGCTTAAGCAACCCACGGACCTCCCACTAGCAAGCCTTGGACGAATTCTATAGGGCCTCCCTATAGATTTCGTCCACTCCATTCCAAAGGAGTCCAGCAGCCCAGTTTTGCAACTATCAATGATTTGCAAAACAGCCTCAGTTCTTTTAATCAGTTCCTTTAATCCCAAAATTAATTCTAAATTAATTTTTGATCAAATACTAACTAAATAATATGATTTCTAATTAATATATTATTCTCACAATATATTAATAAATCATTTATGAACCTCTCTCTCCATAAGTCATCCTGTCAAGTTGCTAAAGTGAAGGAAACCTAAAAGGACCATGCTGCTATCAAATCAAGTTCATACCAATTATAGTTATGGGCTTAGAAACCTAATCCAACAAAATAATCCCATGCAGAAAAGCCACATCTACTCAACCTGAAATTGGAGCTTCGAATTGGTCTGACTCCCTGACAGACCTCCTGCACTGAACAATTGCTAATTCCATTCCACTTATCACTCAAACTGACTACTCAACTTTAGATTACCTGAGGTTCCCACTAGAAAACAGAATAACGGACTATACAATGCTACTGACAATCTTTCTCTTGAACACAAAGATTAGATATTCCTTCAAGAGAAGGCTCATCCTGATGATAACAATTCCATGAATATAAAGAACAACGCGAGACAAGCTGAAAGATAAACCTTCTAGCGCTGAATAAGGCACTACTTCCCTTAACTACCACACCAACATACCGCCGCTGAGATTCTGAAACCCCATACCTACCTGGCCCCCACATAGATAGAACCCATCCACAACACATTCACAAGAGCCTGACCTACCATCAAAACTAAAACCATCCTTTAACCCTGAACCCTTCAACTAATACCTTTGGCATACATATTCCTCGATTCATATCCTATTGAAATGAAAACCTTGCACATATCCACGCGAGTTCCCACCAAGAGCCAACTCGGTACCTAACTCCTAACCCGAGACCCAGGGATCTACACTTGCATTTCCCCCGAAACCTTCCAATTCACGACAACCCCTCACTAAACTGGGGTATAAAGGTTTCCAACCCAACACCGAGACTACCAGTCTCGCACCTGGTCCAACCACCAGGTTCCAAATGACAAGGATGTCCTAGCCTAAGCATCCCTCTGCGCCACCCACTGACCACACACTCAATCCTGCAAACCAAGATCCAATACTTTGACCAAATAGTCTCTATCAGGTTCCACCTGCATTGCCATAAACACCTGGGCCTCGCCCTCAGATCCCACCCACACTATACCACGAAGCGGCCCTCGCCCACGGGTCCCACCTATCTAGAGCGACACAGACCCGACTCTGCCTCGGACCCCAATAGTCCTCATCCTAACACAACAAAATGCTCCCCAACAATCCCGACCGTCGTGCCCAAGACACGAACTTATCCCCCTTATACTCATGACCACCCTAACGATAGTCTACCTCAAACCAGTGAATGCTACGATCCCATCGCAATCTTTCAACACTTCTGACCAACCATGGTCTTACTATTCCCAAACCATCACAACCATACTCATCCTGAGTCAAAACCTGCATCCAACTGTATCCAATCAGAGGTTCGGTTCATGCTTCGAACCCAAAGACTTCACCAAACAAGAACAGGAAATGAGACTCTAACACAACCCTCGACCTGTATCCATCCACAAGCCTGCTATGCATAACAAAGAACGTGCCGACCAGCTGTTGGAAATTTCCTAAACTCCCAACTTACACAACTTCAATCCAGACGGCCACTTGGGTCGTCTCTCCTCCTATCTGGGATGTAAAACTTGCCATAGTTCCACACTCGACCCATCTCCCGGAAATCCCGATCGATTCTCCCCTACTTGGATTCGTCGAAGCTCTCTCATCGCACAAAATTTGATGGGTTCCCAACCCATCTTATCTTCAAATAATATGAACCGATTATGATCTGAGTTTACCAACACTAGCGTTCCATTACTAGCTGATCTCGTTGATTTCCCAACTCCTGAAATTCAGATAGATGCTCCCCGAGACTTCAACAACCCGATAACCCCAACGTTTCCCATGATATCACACCAAATCCTTAAGTTCTTTATGTTGGTAACTTAAGACCACCATCCCTACTTTGAACTAGCGAATCTTCACCCAAACTTCCCATCCTCAAATGAGTTTTTGAATTTTAACCATCTATGATCCTTACGGTAATAAAATTCCCCTGGCACATCCAATGGCCATCTAACTCGAGCGATTGACACCATTTCCTTGCTAGCGCTCCTTCCCTAGAAACGGTAGTGATTGAACCCAAATGTTCTTCCATGAACAACTGTCAGTCATACCAAACAAATGCTAACCCAAATGAACTCTACTTTGCTAAAGAACTAATCATGCTGCCTCGACTGAAGATCTTTCCATCAAAACCCCTGAACTGAACCCAACAAAGAACCGGAACAACTCCCCGATCAACTGAATTCCCGCTCATCAAAATACGACCCACTAGAGACTTTTGGCATGCAAAATGGCATATAACAACCCTTGACAATATAACCCATACAATAATAGAGAACCAAACCAGAGATAATGCTTACCCAAATCAAAGCAAAAGATGCCATACCCACAAAAGCACATGTCGCACTTAGACCTGCTACGTACATCCTCATGTGCCCCTTTATCCTTCATGGAACCACCACGACCTCTCGAGTCGCTAACCTTAGATATGGCAACGTCTAACTGCTCCGATCGCCGAGCCGGACTATGAGTCCACCTCCTCTTCCCCAGCTGCCTATCTGAACCAATCTTCTACTCTTGGGTTACCCCAACCATCCCATCAACCGACTGAACAGCCGAGGTCTGACTCTCAAACCTGGTGACCAATCAATCAGCGACACACCCAAAGATGTCGGGAAACTCCTCGCATAAGGCTAGTGAAACCCCCGAGGCAATCCATTCATGGAATCGAACCTCCTGAAGACATGGAGCATAACCCACCTCCGACCCCAATGACAAGAATTAACAATAAGATCCTCCTTCCTGAAGGATTCTAGGAATCCACAATCCTTGGGCTCTAGATGAGCCCCAACCTCCCTGCTATAATCTCGGCCCAAAAGGCCTCGAGGCAACCATCCAAGAGCTCCAAAATCCCTTCCTTGACTGAACCAAAGATCATAGGAGACCATTCCAAAATATCGCGAGTAATCTCCGAGGAGATGAACTCCCGCATGCGCTCATTGATCGACTCAACACCTGAGCCTAATTCTGAACCCGAACCTCCTCCCGGAGTGCTCAACACCATACAAAAAAACAACATGCAGAAGATCAGAACATACCCAAGAATCCTCATCCCATAGGCTTCCTAGATTCCCCACGACTCTCCCCGATTCGAGCATGGATCATGTGCTTTCAGTAGTACGGGCTCAACTTCCACACCTACCCATACTTTCCTCAAGAATCATCCAAAATCCTCTAAGTCGCCTTCTCAAATCCGTACTCCAAGCACTCTCTAACCAGCTCAACAAAACCCACTGAAGCATTCCCTAGGCTTTCCTAGGTTCCCAAGCTCACCTTGCGATAAGCTGCTGAAGAACTCCTTATAATGTCAGTTAACTATTTCGTGAACACAATCACATGCAACGAAGCTCAGATAATCCTTCGAGTAAAAGACTCATCCCTAAAATGGTTAAACTCAAACGAGAGTTGTGCAATAGGGTCAAATCCATCATTCTGAGATAATCTTTATTAAATGTAAGTTAACATGTTCACTTAACAACTAACTCCCACCACTTAAGAGTCCCATAAATCACGAAGCAAGTAGCATTCGAGCAGTAGCACTCTAATCCATAGAATAATAAAAGAACATTCAAACTCACACACCACAGCTCATGCTAGGAATTTCCACCCTTACTGCCGGTTGCCTTGTGCATGCAAATTATACACATAACAGGATCAAATAGACTGTTGAATAAAAGATTCTACCCTAGGACCACAACCAAACAAGGAACATGAAATAAGGCCAAATCAATTATTATAGGGCTATAAGGTCCTCACCGTATACAATTTTTAAAGCATACACTTAGCAATTACTAATACCAATAGCTATTCCCATCCCAACATATCATCCAATGTTCCCAAGGCTACAAGGCATCACATATCAGGCCAATCTATCACTGACTAACCATCACTAGCATGCAAGTCTACCAACTCATACAATAGACATACAAAGGCATCTCTCATAGCATTCTATCATGCAAAACTGAGCAGATCCTTAGCCCTAACTAGCATGCGATTCACAGATCAAATCATATCAGACAACATGTATGAGTATTTTTGGAGAACTTACTTGAGCTTGGCTAATTGCACGCACCACACCCTTTCTTATCTGAGAAACCCTTTTTCTTACAAAAATACTTTTCTTTTTGAAAACTTTACCAAATCCTCAGTTTGAGTTCAGACACACCCGAGAGTATGTCCGAATCCCTCAAACCAAGGCTCTGATACCAACTTGTAACGTCCCAAAAATAAAACCCGGAAATTTCATTTTTTAAATTAATAAAACTAGTATTCCATAAAAATCATCATAAAAATCCATATGAAACAAATGTATCAATCATCATATCAGATCAGAGTAAGTCAAGAAAATATGGAACGGGGTGGTGTGTGCCCCACAACCATCCCGAGCTCTTCCATTTGAAAACCAAAGTACCTGAAACATAATCTAAAAACCGTAAGCACAAAGATTAGTGAGTTCCCCAAAATATCACACAACATACAACCACATAATATCATGCACGTGTATAGTTGCCGTGGGCTACCCCCATGGCCTTAACCTGGAATGCCACGAGCTACCCCTATGGTCTGATATCCAAGTGTCATGGGCTACCCCATGGTCTTTACCTGGAATGCCACGGGCTACCCACATGGTCTGATATCTAAGTGCCACGGGCTACCCCCATGGTCTTTACCTGGAATGCCACATGCTACCCCATGGTCTGATATCCAAGTGCCACGGGCTACCCCCATGGTCTTCATACAACCAAACACATAATAATTATCAACCCACTTGTCAAATGATGGGCCGACATTGGGGCCTTCGACCCATTGATATAGTGAGAAAACTCACCTCAAACAACTGAAACCCACACATATACTCTCTGACTGCAGATCCGCTAACAATCCTGCGCTATTAATCACCCAAAATAACATCAAATTAATAACTGGGTCACGACTCACACTAAGAGTCCAAACTAGGGTAAAAGTCCTTTTTACCGTTCCTTATGCTTTGCCCAAGGACCAAGCCCAAACCAATAATCCAAAGGCCCAACTTCCATATAAACACCCAAGGCCCAAATATGGCCCAATTTTCCAAATTGGGCCCCCAAAACCCCTTTATGGTCCTAAAATCCAAAAGCGACCAAAAGGCACAACCTAGAAGCCCAAAAAGAAGTCTAATGGCCCAACAAGGCCCAAACTACAAAAACCCAACAATGGCCCCAAACCTCAAAAACCCAAAACGATTCTCTGGGGAGTACGCCCAGCGTACTAGAGACGTACGCCCCGCTTACTCGACCACAAAGCACGACCTACAATAGCCTGATGCACAATCCTCGCATTACGCTGAGCGTACCTCCTCGTACGCGCAACGTACTAGTCAGGAGTCCAAAACCCATATTTTGATGTTAATGGGTTAAGTCAAGATGTCTAAAACATAGATCTGAAGGTCTTAACCAATAAAGTTTCCAACTTTACTCACAAGCACGACTTAATGGGACTCAACACTTAAAGAAAAGAACTAAATAAGAGCTTAATACATGCATGGACCAAAGTCTTTCATAAAGTTTCCATTTTTATGAACAAAGGACCTTATTGAAGCTTAGATCTAACATCCACTACTTCTGGAGTAGATCAAAAGCTCACCTTTTCATCAAGGGACTTAACAATGCCAAAGAACTCCATAAAATAGATCCAACCACAAAGATCATCAAGGTCAAAGCTTTTTACCTTTGGAAGCTTACAAATGGAAAGATACTCCTAGATCTAGACACTCAAGCCACACCTCCAAATGATGCTCTTCTTCTTCTTCTTTTTCTTCTTCTTCTCAAGACACACATCAAGTACATACCAAGATCAAAATCACCAAATTGCACTTAGGGTTTGGTTCTAGGGTTAAAAATGGGTGGAGGCTGAAGGTATTAAGGTTTGGTGAAGAGAAAATGTGCTTAAATAGGGTTAAAAGCCCTAAAATAGGATTTGCATGAATCTGGAGTATGCCCCGCGTACTCCCAGTACGCTTAGCGTACTCCTCTCAATGATCGCGATCCATCTCCTTTGTACGCACATCGTACACTGAGGTACGCCCAACATACTTACCTTCACATCAGTATGCCCCACGTACAACCTATGTACACCCCGCGTACTAGGGTTTTGCCTTAAACCTTGCAACCTTCCGAAGGCCATAACTCCTTATAAGCCCGATTCCGACGATCCTTACATCTACGAAGAGATTACGAGATGCTCTACACTTCTATCAACTCATACTTGCTTTAAGATTTCCAGAACAAAAATCCAATTTCCATAAATGCCCGAGCTGACACTTTACTAAAATGCCCTTTGGCTCCAAAACACAAACCGAACACTCGGATGATCTAAATTGCGTCAACCACACCCAAATGGAAAACGATTCGGGATAGGGCGTTACAAAGAAAACTATATAGTGTCCCAAATAATATCCGCCATCCTATTTCTGTAAATAAATCCCACATCTCTAGCTGCCTTTTCTATATCCGCAAAATGGATTTTCCCCAATTTTCGTCTTTTTCCCCAATTTCCATCTTTTCACAGGTTTTTCTCAGGCATATATAACGCATTTTCATCAAACATTATACCCTAAAACTAAAGAATATGAAAACGAGATACATAAAATCGGAAATGCATACTCGGGGGCCGTATCCATCGCCAAAAAATGTTAAAGGGATTCAGATCCATCTCCTTTCGTCGGCGAGGAAAGCTGTGGAGGTGGACGAGACTGCTGTGGAGGTCGACGTGCAAAATGCGGAGGTCGGCGAGGCTAATGTGAAGCAACAGAGTGGGGACATAATGTGGATGTCGTAATGCATAATCGACAAAACCTCTACAGTTCCACAGAGCCCCTCCGTGGACCTCGTTACTTGCTCTGCGGAGTGGGGAAATTTACAAAACTACCCTTGATTTATTTACAAAATTGTCATTCCGCGGAGAGATCTTTGACTTCGCGGAGCCCGTAGAGGTACCCTCCGCAAAAAGCATGTCTATTATTAGAAAATCGTTTTTTTGTGACTAAATTTTGAAATCCCCCCCCCCTCCTTAAAAAAATGTCTATTGCTGGAAAAAAAAAATTAACGACAAATCTAATCTACTTCTAACCTACTTCTAAAGAAAAAAAGATAAAACCTGATACCGCTGATACCGTTTGGTTAAAAGCTTCCGGTAACATTGCGCTAGATACTATTTACATTCACAAACACCACAAATAATTATAAATATTAACTTAAATCATTAAAAAATATATAAAAACTATAAATCTATTCATAATTATTTATACAATTGTAAGTAACGATTAATGTCATGGGCCTAATCCCTATGAATAACGCGGCGACATTACAAAGGATTTATCAATGTCCCACAACAAATATCAAAGGTTAACTACCTAGTTATTATCTTATATGTGACTATATTGAAGATTTAGTTAGGCATCTTCTATTATGTTATTTATACATATATACTTTTAATAGCAAGTAAATCGATAACTCAATGTAATTTACCCTAAATACAAATAGAGATATTAGTATATGACTCACACGCCCCATACAACATTATTTCCTCATTGTGTAGGAAATGAAATACATCACTAAATATCTTACCATAATGAATATCACTTTTGTGAGTTTTAGAGATTGTAATCCACTCTTCATGTGAAGAATTCAATACAAAGTCTTAATTCAATACAATAGACTTCTGTGACCGAACAATTATGTAATGTATTGATTTTATGCTTTTATTACAAGCCAAAGTTCCTATATAGCTCTACATTCCTATAAACCCCTATAGTTGGATTGTGTGGCTATCCAAATTATATCATAAAAGTCCAAGTCAAAGATTACTGCAAAGTATAAATATTCTACTTGTAATATTATTTCTCTTTACAACTGAATATTCAAATCTGATTTCAGTACAACCGATCAGTCTATTTCAATTAATCATATAAATATTTGCGCGCCAAATTCAAATTATATCATAAAAGTCCAAGTCAAAGATTACTGCAAAGTGCAAAGTATAAGTATTCTACTTACAGACGTCACCTATTGAACTGTTAAGTTTTAGATTATCGTTATATTACGTCAACAACTGAACTGCTAAGTTTACAATAATCGTTACATTACGTTACATGACTTAGTTATATACCTGCAATCATGTTTTTTTATTGAATATACTGTCAAAACCCTTTTTAGAATAACGACAAACAATATTATTTCTCTTTACAGCTGAATATTCAAATCTGGTTTCAGTACAACCGACCAGTCTATTTCAATTTATCATATAGATATTTGCGCGCCAAATTCAAATTATATCATAGAAGTCCAAGTCAATGATTACTGCAAAGTATTCTACTTACAGACGTCACCCATTGAACTGTTAAGTTTTAGATTATCGTTATATTACGTCAACAACTGAACTGCTAAGTTTACAATAATCGTTACATTACGTCACATGACTTGGTTGTATACCCGCAATCATGTTTTCTTATTGAATATACTGCCAAAACCCTTTTTAGAATAACGACAAACAATACTATTTCTCTTTACAACTGAATCTTCAAATCTGGTTTCTGTACAACAGACCAGTCTATTTCTATTTATCATATAGATATTTGCGCGCCAAATTCAATTTATCATATACATTTTTGCGCGCCAAATCTATTTAAAAGAATCATAAATAGTTTAAATACTGTTAGACACATGACATTCGTTTTAATACATAATTCAACTTATTATTTAAATATTTAAATTATAAAAATATTTGAAATAGATGTTTTAAAATGTTATAAATATAATTTGCTTATTTGAATGTATAGAATGAGTGTCACTAGTTTGATAGATACAACAAGATATATTTGTGACCTTTTCAAATGTAGAAAACTACATAATTTAAACAAGAAAGAATTTCTAGATTTAGTCAAAATTTATCTAAGAAGCCTTCTAAACCCGGTCTAATTACAAGACTCAAGTAAATAAAATTGTCCGGTTCACCACTCATTTATATATACACGAGTCACCATTTTCTCTCCCAATTTTCTCTCCCAATTTACGTCAGAAAACCATCATCTTCATCACCGTCACAGCTTAAAGGGAAAAGGGTGCCGTGCAACGGCGACATCTCATCGGCCGGCATCGGAAGTTTAATTTTCGGTAATCTATCTCCGGTAATGGACTATTCCTTTCAATCTCCTTAAGTGTTGTTTTTTCTATTTTTCATTTCAGAAGTCTAATAAATCGATTAGTTTTCATTTATTATCCATTCATTGTTCTGTACTTGTTCATTTTAAATTTTGTGATTCTTATTCACTGAGGTTTTTAAGCTACCAAAACCCTAATTTTACAGACGTTGTTCCAGTTCAGCATTTTATCTCACCGATTATCGTATTGTTATTATTGTTCCTGAAAATAATATGCCATTTCGCGCTTATCTTTTTCTAGGGTTTAGAAAAGGGATTGTAATTCTGATTGTCATATCGTGGATTTTTTGGTGCTATTAGGGTTTGTGATTGAAAGAAGGGAGAAACATAAGGATTGAAGATAGGGTGCTGTTTGAAGGATAATGTGTATACTCTGTGTGATTCAGAAGTGGTCAAGAAAGGTCGCTACCATGCTACCATGGTTGGTAATCCCACTGATTGGACTGTGGCTGTTATCCCAATTCCTTCCACCTGCTTTTCGTTTTGAAATCACTTCACCAAGGCTAGCTTGCGTTCTTGTCCTCCTAATCACCCTCTTCTGGTATGAAATCTTGATGCCCCAACTGTCTTCTTGGCGTGCTCGTAGGAATGCTAGACTTAGAGAGAGAAAAAGGTTTGAAGCCATTGAAATGCAGAAGCTTAGAAAGACTGCAATCAGGCGATGCAGGAACTGTTTGACTCCATATCGTGATCAGAACCCTTCTGGAGGTAAATTCATGTGTTCTTACTGTGGACATATCTCCAAGAGACCTGTCTTGGACTTATCTGTTCCTCCTGGCTTAGGTCGCCTTTCAAATTCTGGGATTTTAAAAGATTTGGTAGGGAAAGGTGAGAAGATGTTGAATGGGAAAGTTTGGTCTGATAATAATTGGATATGTGGTCAGGATTGGCTTGAAAATGGTGGTAATTGGGCTCATGGGTCTGGTTCTTGGAAGTCTAGTTACAGTGACCACTTCTTTTCTGAAAAATCATACTCTTTTCTTCTTGTTTTTGTCTGCAAGAGTTTAGGTGCTGTTTTCTTGGGTGTTATGTGGGTTTTGAGGAAGCTTTTTAGAGTTAGTTTGTCTGAAGATAACACCTCAACGGATACAGATATTAGGGGTTTATCCAAAAAGGGTGACAATGGTGTAAATTGTAATGAAAGTAAAAGTGAAAAAGCTCGCAGGAAAGCTGAAGAGAAAAGACAGGCGAGATTAGAGAGGGAGCAATTAGAGGAAGAGGAAAGGAAACAGAGGGAAGAAGTTGCAAAGTTAGTTGAAGAACGTAGGAAATTAAGAGATGAAAAAACAGTAACTGAAAAAGATGAAGAAAAGGATAAAAAAGAAACTGAAAGGAAACGCCACGAGAAAAAGAAAGAAACTGAAAGAAACAAGAAAGGGGACATTGATCGTGGTCAAAATTTGACTTTAAGGTCCAACATCACTGAAACAGGACATGGGTCAAAGGGTACAACGGTAAATACCCATAACAACAAGGGAACTACTGTTGGTGGAAGGTATTTGGATCGAATGAGGGGTAACTTTTTTCCATCTTCAAGAACACTTGGCACTGGTGGTTTCTTTGGGAAAGGGACAAATTCAAATGCTGGAAACACAAGAGAACATAGATCCATTTCTTATTCAGATCATTCCCAAAATACCCCTAATAAGAGAGATTCTGTCCAGAATGATCGTGGCTTTGGGAAATCAAATCCACATCCAGATGATCATAACCATATTCGTCCTGTAAGTTTTCTTCTTCTCATTTGTTTCTTTTTAACTCTTTAAAACACCATATTTGATATTTGTTTCTTTTAACTCTTTAACATTTATTTTCTCTTTGCAGGTGGTTTTTGAGCCCCAACCTTGTCCTCCTCCTAAAAGATCATGGCAACAGCTATTCACTCGTTCATCAACTACTACTCCATCCACCACCACAAATGTCATAAGCCGACCAAACGGAGGAATACCTAATTCCATTCCACCAACCGAAGGAATCACCAATTCCATTCCGCTCGGATTTCCATCGAATCCCATTCTTCCACCGGAAGTGGAAGAATTTGACAATTTTCAAGACCCATGTTACGTTCTGGACCCCGCATCCTTAATCGGGCCAGTCTCGGAATCACTCGATGATTTTCAATTGGACTTAGGGTTTGAAAAGTCAAGGCCCGTGAAGGCCCATTCGGAAGTTAACAGGCCATCACCGATTGAGTCTCCTATGTCAAGGTTATCGGTTTCCAGCACTCAAAGTAAGACAAATTTGCCCCTGGAAGAACACGGTGGTGGAAATGAGAAGGAGTGGCAAATGTGGAATAGCACTCCTCTTTGTTTGGATACTCTTGGGTTAATGGGAAAAGCAGCGAATGATGATCCATGGGGGACAATGAGAACTTCATACGGGTCTATGTCAAGTAATAACAACGTTAACATTAACAACAACCGTTTGAAGAACCTTCCGGAAGGAATTGCTCATAATGTTTGGGCCAAGTAAGTATTATAATAATTCATAAATATGTTTTAATTGTTATCTCATTTATTGAAAATTGATTTTTTTTTGTGGGACAGAAATGAGAAGGGTGCTGCTGGGGTTTCTGGTGAAGGGGTAGGAATGGGATCGGCAGGCTTGATGATGCCTCCTGTTGGTGGGCTTTACTCGGGTCAAGATGTACAGGCAGTTTGGTCATATGAATGAAAGATTTAAGAAAAAAAAAAACAAAAACAAGAAACTATGAAAGACTTTAATATACGTTTTTCTTTTATGAAGATGAATGCTCTTTTGGAGGAAAGTTTAGAATATTAAATATGCATATTTTACTTGTTTTGGCTCTCATAGCAATACAGATGGCATGTTTTTTTAGTTATTAGATTTAGGGCTATTAGACTGGACAAATTTTATAGGGCTGTTTATGATAATGTTTTAAAAAATGAGTTTTTTTTTTTTTTTTTTTTTTTTTTTTTTTTTTTTTTTGTGTGGGTGTGGGGTGAGATAGAAGTTTGAGATTTTTGTTTAGGTGACATCGGTTTTAGTCGGCTGATAGTTTAATATCCAACCTGTTTTGCTCTATCTGCATAACAAGTAAGGCGGTAGAACATGTGATCATATTCAATTTCTAGCTAATAATAGAATAGCTCTTTCTTTTTTTAGGTTTCTTGGGCTTGCCTTTGCATGGGCATGCTTTTTAGGAATATTTTTATGATGACCATGAGGACATTTATGTTTTTTTATTTTTTTATTTTTTTATTTATAGATGTAGAAAATTAAGAGCGAGTCTATGACTCATTATTTTTAATAGTAGAAAATATTACAATTATGTTGCATCACATCTGGCTTCGAGAGCTTACAATTATGACGTACTTTTGGATTAAAACTAAAAGTACGTTGTTTTGATTTTAAAAATGAAGGAAATGTTGCTTATCCATCACATACAATTTCTAATAAACCATGTTGATATATGTAGACTGTCACAATTAAATTTTTTGACAGACTTCATTAAAATATTTGTATTGTTGCATGATATCCTGGGATTTCAAAAAAATTGCACACGTATTACACATATGTTATAAGGTGAAGTCCTAAGTAATGTTAAGTAGTATACAAAGAAAAAACCATACATTTGATTAATCTTTAGTTCTTCTAGCATCATTCTTTTCATACCCATCGCATGTTAGTAAAAAGGTCATCTTTCTACCTTTGTCTTTTTAATTATTTTACATGTATGTATCTAAATTATATAAATTACATAAGTAATCTTACATACTAATATTTTGTATTTGTTTATTTAGTTGGATATTGTTTGTTATGTTTTTTGGTTCTTAATGGATAGTGGTGTTTTGTTTTGAATTAATGTTTTGATGTGTGAGAAAGTTAACGTGTAATCATGGAAGATGTTACGATCTCATATCGGTAAAATGTAAGTTTAGTTGGTTGCTTATAAGTCTAGGTGTCTCGTCATCTTACATGTTGGATTTTGTGAACAAGTTCTACACTTGGGCTTATGCCTAGTATGTGATGGGTGTTTATCAATTGGTATTAGGGGTGTAATCGAGCACCATGAAGCTCAAGCTTGATAAAGTAACTGAAATTTTGCGATTAAGCGACTCGGCTATAAAATATGTAATATGAAAAAAAAACGGTAAAAGTGTAAATATAGCAATACTCAATACTTCAATCTCGACTCAATTTGAACCGAGTTGATTTCAAGTATTTTTCGAATCAGCCTTGAGTATCTCACGAGTTGTCTCGACTCAGTTACACCTGTAATTGGTATAAGAGAAATGAACCCAAACTTGGTTATTGTGGATAGAAGAAAAAGAATGGAAAGAGTTGCATTCTTCCATGGCAGAGATACAACAACTCAATCATTCCATAGCAGAGATGCAACAACATATCAATAAACACACGTCTCACATGAGGCCATAAGGAATACAAAGCACGAGAAGGCTCGTGGTATACGTGGACCACGACCACGACCGTGCATACCATCCCGGCCGGTCGTGGTCGATCGTGGTCGTGGTGTTTCGTTTTGTGTTCCACGAAATCAAACGGAAATAGCTATTGGTTGATGCTTTTGCAACGACTACTTTGATTTTTTTTTACCTTTCAAACATATTAAACTTTTTCTATAAATACCACACTTTCTATTAAACAAACTCACACAATTTCTTCTTTCTTTTCTCACAAAATCACACACTTCTTTTGCATTCTTTCAAAACCAATGACTCCTAAAATGATGAATTGGTCAGAAAATGAAGAAGATAACTTAACACGGTCATGGGTAGCGGCTTCAGAAAACCCAGTAACACATCCTAATTTTTGGATAAAAGTTGGAAACGTTTTCCATGATTTAATGGGTTGCGAAGTCATAGTCTTGATGAAATATGTTCGAAGTATCGCGATATGAGGGTTAAATGTCTTGAATTCAATGGTATTTATAACTTTGTTATAAACAACGTACACGAAGGCTACCCGTTTGTTGTGGTCATGCACCAATATGAAGACACGAAACACATACCGTTTAAACACGTCAAAGCTTGGTGAAAATTGAGAGAGGACCCAAAATTTAGTGATTAAAAATAAGATTTAAAAACTAGTTTAAGTTGTTTGTGGTTGTAGTTTTATGTTTTTATTTTATTTTATGTTGTGTGTTTTAAATTAATGTAATCTTGTTTCATTGAATAAAAAACTAGTTTAAAAAATATATGTTTTATTGTGTTTTTGAATTAAATTTAATTAAAAAAAATGTTTTATTGTGCTTTAATGTATTTTTGAATTAAATTTAAATAAAAAAAATGAGGTGGAGCGGTGTATTTAGTGGTAGGTATCCCATGTCAGTGGTAGGTGAATGTGGTGCTGATGTGGCACCCACCACATATGTGGTATGTGGTGGATATAACAGATGGTCTGATAAAGATATTGACAAAGACGGTGGAGAAATGTAGAGCTCTCCGGTCATCAGGTTCAGAATATTCAGAGCTAGAGAATAACTGGTACCTTGAGTAGATTCCAACCACCTATCTCCACCACCACCTCTTCCGAATTTGGAAGAAAAAAAATGGAGAGTAAATTACACGAATCGTCCCTCGTGCAGGTGTCAAAATGCACGTTCGGTCCCTATTTTTAAAAATTAACTAGGACCGTCCCTCGTTAATTTAAAACTTACACGCTTCATCCCTCCAGACATAAAAAGACCAATTTTGCCCTTATTTATTTCTTTTTTGTTTTATTTTCTATTTATTTGTCATTTCTTAATTATTTATTATAAAAAAATATTATTATTTCCTTTTAAAAAAGAAATGGCCCTAAACCCTCCTTTCAACCAGGTCACCGGAAAATATTGGTCAACAATATCATGTCCGACCACCAGTCACCTCCGGCCACCAGCCTACTTCCGACAACCAAACCAAACCAAATCAAATCTGAAAACCAAGAACTGAAACCTGAAAAACTAGAAATCTCAAAATCGACCAGAAATCTAAAACCCCAAACCTTAAAATCAAATCACTTCAAATTGAGAAACCTAGCCCACAAATATGAAAACCCACTTGCATAAATCGACTGATGATTGTGAATAAATTGAGCAGATCTATGAGTGAGGGTGTGAAAGATTGGGTTTGAGATGACAATGAGTGAGAGATTCACCAGAAGGAGTGGCCATCTATGACAGGTTCAAACATGGTGATGGTGGAGTTTAGTGGTAATGGTGACGTTCACTTGTGATGGAGCAGTTAGTGGCTTGCGGCGGTGGATTGGACGATGGTGGCTTGGAAAACCTAGCCCTCGCCTAAAACCTGCAGATGAAGTCAGTGGCTTGCGGGGAGGATGGTGGTGGCTTGGAGGAGATGGCGATGATGATGACCATACCGATCGCCTTCTCAGATGAAGGTGGAGAAACGAGAAGGGGGAGTTAGGGTACTTCTAGAGTTCCCCCAGAAAACCCAGCCAAAACCACCACCACCGGAGGGTGGAGACGATGATGATGACCGGTCATCGACAAGTTGATGATCTCCTGTTTCCTTCTTATGAATGTGTGTGTGCTTACGTTAACAGTTAAAAAGGGGTGGATAGGTTGGGGAAAGTGAAGGTTAGGGGGTTTTATTTTTTCTAATTGAAAATCATAATAAAAATCAAATTAAATGAAAAATAAAAACATAAGGGTATTATGGTCATTTCAAATCTGGAACGGACTAAGTTTGCAACAAAATTGTGTTTTAGGGATGAAGCGTGTAAGTTTGAAACTATCGAGGGACGGTCCGAGTTAATTTTTGAAAATAGGGACCGAACGTGCATTTTCGTACCTGCACGAGGGACGATTCGTGTAATTTACTCAAAAATGGAGGAACAAATCTTTTTGGAGGAGCGACCAACTAGTGATGACACAAACGTGAGGTGCGTTCATTTGATGGTACCAACCCAAAAGGATGGATTCATGAGATGAAAAAGGTTATTCTCATGGTATAAAGATGAAGAAACAAAAGCTTCACTATAATGATCAATCATTCAAAAATATCCAAATGATTACAAGAAATAAAGATAGTTTGGTTGATTCGAAAAAGCCATTCCTACAAGGAATAAATTCCAGAATTTGACAAAAACTTCAATATATGATAAATAAACCCGACTCGTTGTTTATAAATCAAAGGAAGAAAAAGACAAATTTAAATAAATCTTATAAGTTTGTTCCAAAATATGTTTTTTTTAACCACTATATTTTTATATCTATTTGTGCCAAATGGGCCATAAGGCTACAAATAATTAACCTTTTTTCGGTAATTATTTAAAGACAAAATTGCAAGAATGGTCCCCATGGTATGTCAAAACTAGCAACTTTGGTCCAAAATGGGTTTGGCTCGCAAGGATGGTCCAATAGATTCATTTCCTTGCAAGTTTGGTCCAATTTAGTTTGAATTTTTTTGTAAAGACGATTTTGCCCTTATTGTTTAATTTTTCATTTTTGTTTTATTACATGTAATTAAAAAACAATTAAAAATATAACAAAAATAAAATACCTCTCTCTCTCTCTCTCTCTCTCTCTCCAAGAATCGACCTATTCATCTTCTTCCCACACTTCAATTTTCTCTCAGATGTACTCAATCTTTATTCACCGGAAAATTGCACATCCACCGGAGACAATGGCGTTGTGCACCACTAGAGACGTCCCTCCGACGAAGACGATGGCCCTGTCCACCACTAGAGACGTCCCTCCGCCTTCTCCGACGAAGGGTTTTCTGATGGCGCCATATTTGTTCGATCTACGTTTATGAAGGGTTGTAGCTCCGATATCTGATCTACGTTTCTGTCTCTTTTCGTCTTCTCCTGTGTCTCTTCAAATCCCTCTACCGACTTTAGGTGGTGGTGGTTATGCTTCAGGCGGCGGTTTCTAGAGCCATAACTCTCCTTATGGATTTCATTGGCTGTTCATCTCTCTCCTAAGCTTTCTCGTTCTAAGAGGGTCGGAAATCCCCAACTTTGTTCGTCCAGTGGCTATCTTGAGTGAATGTGCCGCAGAAAACAACTGAACTCGCGATCTAGGGTTGAGATTTGTTATTGTTATGTTTGTTATGTTTCTCTCCTTCTTCTTCTTCTATCTAGATTGTTGTTTTTGGGTTTGTTTGAAATATTTCTTGATGTCGATTCAGGTGGTGGTGAAGGGCAGTTCATCAGATCAGGAAAAGTGATTTATGGGTTGGTGAATGATTTATGGGTTTGTGAATGTGATGTTCTTGTTCTTGAACTTAGGAAAAATGAGTGTTCTTGAGATTCATATTCCTATTTGTGTGTGTATGTTTTTAGTTCTAATCGACTTCGCAGCTAATGAGATTGAGCTTTGCTTCCGTTGTTTAATCAAATTAATCTTGATGTATGTGTGTGTTTAGAGTCTGGAACATTTGTAAACTTAATCTAATAAATTGAACAAAATCAATAAAAGTGAAGGTTCTTCGTTTTGCAAATCCACTTCCAGACATGTGTTAAATTTTTTGTGTTTTATTTCAAATCCAAAATCAAGAACGAAGAACGCCCATTGTGGATTTGGATTTGGGATGTTGGATGGTGGTGGGTCACGACAGGGGGAGGCGGAGGAGCTGTCACAGTCGACTGTGGTGGCTCTCTTCATCGGAGAAGTTAGAAACGAGGGAGATAGACGAGTTGGAGATGAAAGGGAGGTCGGAGAGAAATAGAGAGAGAGAGAGAGAGAGAGAGAGAGAGAGAGAGAGAGAGAGAGAGAGAGAGAGAGAGAGAGAGAGAGAGAGAGAGAGAGAGAGAGAGAGAGAGATTTTCTTTTTTTTCTTTTTCTTTTTTTGATTTCTGTAATAAAAAAATTGAAAAAGGGAAAATACCAAGGACAAATCCGTCTAAAATTTTTGGACTAAACTCGCAACAAAATGAAACTATTGGACCATCTTTGCGAGCGAAACCCATTTTGGACCAAAGTTGCTAGTTTTGACATACCACAGGGACCATTCTTGCAATTTTGTCTTATTCAAAAGAAAGTTAATTGAGTCGTTAAATTCAAAAGAAAGACGCTGAGATATGAATTTCATGATTAAAACATAACAATCGAGCATAATTCATCCTTAAAATTCACAAGCACACAACACCACTATAAACAAATGCCTCCAACAAGACTCCAAATCATAAAACACCAGCCAAAACTAACACCAAATCATCGGCTTTGTTTCCACGTCTTCTTCCTTGCCACCATGGACGAAATCCCACCAAACCCCAACTTCATTCTTTTCGCCGGAACTCCCTTCTCATCACCACCACCACCGCCACCACAACCACCACCAAACCCCAACTTCGTTCTTTTTGCCGGAACTCTCTTCTCACCACTTCTCTTCGCCCCATTACCACTACCTTTCCCAATCATTTCTGCCAACGAAACCTTCCATCTCATACAACTCTTCTCCGGACGCTCTCCGGCCAAAAACAACTTCCGGCTCAATATCTGCCCTATCGACATCATCGGCCTCGACACCACCACAGCATCAGAATCCAAATATGTTCCATTTCTAGTGGCCTCAACTCTTCTTAAAACCTCTTCAAGAATCCTCGTACAATGCTTTACGTCTTCAGTTGCTTCCTTTACCCTCTTCAAGATTTCGTTTTCCGATAACTCCACTCGTACCTCGTTGTTTCGATCGTCGGATCGGTGAATGCTGGCTTCGGCTTTGATTTCTTCTTTTTGCAGTTTGACCTCTAATTCTTCAAATCCAGTTGCTGTTGTTGCGAGGGTTTCTCGTTCTTCTGTTGCTGGGTATTTCTTCAAATGATTGAGCACTTGTTCGCTGTTGGTCTGTGATCGATCACATCAAATCAACATGAAACCTCATTACATAATCAAGCATTAGCAAGTAAAGTAATGAGTGAGATATACCTGGGAAGGTTGAGTGGGGTTATGGGGGTGCGGTCTCCAGAAGCCGACTCCACCAAACCGGCTGACAGCCTCCATCACCGACGCAAACGGCGGCGACGTGTCCACATCCGTCTTCAATGGACCACCGGTATTCTCTTTCTGCTTCTGCTCTGAACCCATTTCAGCAAATTCACTTCCGGAATGAAAAGATTATCTATTCGTGGTGGAAGGACAAAACTGAAGATATAATTGGAAGAATAGGACCCTAAAATAGATGTAGAAAAAGGAAAAGTGGAGCTAACGGTTGGATTGTCCAGTAGGTTGGATTGTCCAGTAGACCAGTAGAGAAACCCCACAAAGCTTTTGCCGGAGGAGGGAAATTATTTCGAAGACGTGTCTCTATCCTGGGCAAATGTTTTATGCAAGAAGTTTGAACTTTTAACACCTTTAATTTCAGTCATAAAAAAAGTAGTATTTTTCTTAAGTTTTTAAACTTTTTAATACCGGTTATCAATTTATCATGGTTCTAACATGTTCGTTATAACTTCGGCACCCCATCACTCCAATGTTTATATTTACCGCCAAACTTTATCAAATTGCTGCCTTAAGTCATATATGTAAATAAAAATAAATAATAGCAGAATATATATATATATATATATATATATATATATATATATATATATATATATATATAGGGAAGAGTTATTTGGAAAATAAAAAAACCCTAAAAATGCAAAAAAAATGTATAAAAAAATACTTAGAGATCACAAAACTTTTTTTTGAAAAAATCGTAGCTTTCTATACAAATTCGCTGGAAAAAATTTTGAAAAAAAAAAATTTATAAAAAAAAAATTGATTTTTTTTTCAGCGAATTTTAAGAAAAAGCTACGATTTTTTATAAAAAAAATTCAAAATTTTTTTTCGTGATCTCTAAGTATTTTTTTATGCATTTTTATGATTTTTAGGGTTTTTTGTTTTCCATAAAACCTAAACCTATATATATATATATATATATATATATATATATATATATATATATATATATATATATATATATATAATTGTCGCCTTATGTCACGTCTTACAAACGAAGTGACTCGTCGAAACTGGTAAAAGCTTGAGGCTTGATATTGCCGCCAAAGTCACGTTTTACGTTATTTAGAACCTTGCTAGTTATAAATTTATCTTTGTACTAATTATAAAATAATATATTATTTTAACAAACAAAAATATAACTGTATGATAGTAAGTATTACGTCGATCATGAAATCAAACTATTGGTTGGACCCTTCTTCTACCAAATCCAAAAGATTTGGCCGAGTGAAGGCATAGTGAAATATGTGAACATTCAAACCAGTTGAAGGGTCTTACAAAAAGGAAATAGACCGGATTTGACCGGTTTAGGATGTAGTTCCATTTTAGACCGATGGTCTTGGATTCCTCCGTATTTTCAGGTATCATGAGGTCTCCACTCGGCCTTAAGTCGAGTCAGTCCCGATCTAAAAACAATATGAGGAAAAACCGGTTCAGTCAAGGCGATGACTATTTTTTGAATCTTAGGACTAATATATGGTTCTGTTTGGTCTAATTCGGTCTAGGTCCAGTCAGACCCGTCTTAACGGTCTTAAAAGGCTAGTTTTAAAAAAACAAAAATTTATCCTATAAATACCTAATAATCTTTGTGTGTGTGTGTGTTTGTGTGTTAGAGCTTATCACTTTAGATTATATCTTTATCTTGTTTTAATGTCATTAGTTTATCTTTTGAATATTTCCAATAGATATACTTGACATATTAATGAAAATGTGAAGTCGTTTTATTCATTTTTTTCATGGTATAGAGCGGGTTTGAATTAAACCTAAAATCATGACCAACTCATCTACACCACCACCTTCACAAAAAATAGAATCAAATTCTCCTTTCTTTCTTTGATCACAAGATCGTCCAGGAGATTTCTTCACTCTGACCAGACTTTGAGGAGACAACTACGATGACTGGGCCAGAAATATCCAGACGAAATTGGAGGCACATCGGAAGTTTGGGTTCCTGGATGGAACGATTACCCAACCAACTCCTCCCCGCATTGATTCGGATTGGAACACCATCAACGCGATGCTTGTATCGTGGATCATGAACACAATCGATCCAGAGGTAAAATGTTATCTTTCAAAATACAGGGATGCAAGACAACTATGGGATACTCTTAAATCAATGTATGTTGAGGTGAATGGACCAAGGATTCAACAATTGAAATCCTCTATTGCCAAATATGAGCAGACCAAGACCATGTATGTTGCTGAATACTTTGGGAAACTCACAACTCTGTGGGAAGAACTACACAAACATGATCCGATAATCAATTGTTCGTGTTGTGAGGCATGTACAACAGGTAGCAGCCACAAGAAAAGGAGAGACACTAACATGTTACACAAGTTCCTTATGAGTTTGTACTCTGATTACTTTTCTACCCTTCACACCGGTATTCTATCACAAGATCCGTTTCCAACTCTTGATAAAGCCTTTCATGTGGTGGTACAAGACGAACGTGTGCATATTGAAAATGTTGAAGAAAAACCTCCTGAAGTCCTTGGTTTCTAAGTTTGTGTTGGTACCAATAAAGCTCGAGGCAATGGAGATAAACCTGATAAATCTAACAATTCTTGCAGTCATTGTAAGAAAACAGGACATGAAGTATCAAGTTGCTTTGAACTTGTAGGTTACCCAGAATGGTGGGAATATCGAAGCGAAACCGAAGGAGGAGGTCGAGGTGAAAAATTCGGTGGTCATGGAAGATGAAGTGCTCGTGCTAATTCAGTAGCCACGAGTTACAATTTTGGTGGTAATGCAGCTAAAAATAATACATCCCCACTGTTGCTCACGACTGAGGAGTGGAAGGCTGTTACAGGTCTTATGAGTACTTCAAAAACACCCGATGAACGATTGAATGGTACGTTTCAAAAATGGCTTTGGATAATTGATTCGGGGACTACTAACCATGTAACCGGTGATGTAACCTGGTTGAAAAACAATCGAAAGATACTTGGTCGTCTGGTGGGTCTTCCAAATGGCAAAAAGGTTTTAGCTATACATGAAGATAGCGTTTAATTTTTGGATAAAATTACCCTTCCATGTGTTCTTTTGGTTCCAAAACTAAACTGTAACTTAATTTTAGTTTCACAACTAAATAATTATATGCATTGTATTGCTCAATTTGACTCTTATATGTGCGCTATACAGGACTGATCGAGGAAGCTAATTGGAACAGGTGTTCTACGGGAAAAACTATACTACTTTGGAAGAGGTGAATCTATTCTACATGTTTCAGTGAATGGGGCAACCTGAACATTAGAGTTTTGGCATAAAAGAATGGGATACCCTTTTGAAAAAGTGGTGAAACTCCTTCCTCCTGCTAGTCATATTAGGAATAGTTTGAATAAAGCATGTGAAGTGTGTGTTTCAGGCTAAACAATGTAGGGATAAGTTTCCTTTGATTTTTAATAAAATAAGTAGAATTTTTGAGAAAGTACACTGTGATTTATGGGGTCCTTACAAACATCATTCAAGTTGTGGGGCTCGTTATTTCTTAACTATAGTAGACGATTACTCTTGTGCAGTTTGGGTATACCTATTAGCTGGCTAAACTAAAGTTTTTCAAAAGTTTATGCCATTTATTGCGATGATCGAAAGACAATTTTCACAAAAAATTAAGATCGTACTGTAACATACCAAAATTCATGACCAAAAATTTCATTTTTAATATAACTAAAACACATTTATAACTTGGTTCACACATTGAAAACCATTTTGAATAAAATATTTATCAGAGTTAATTCATAGAAATCACATATTGCGGAAAACATAGGTGTATGCGCTGCGATCGTCCCGAGCTCCTTTATTTGAAAACTAGAGGTACCTGAAACCAAAACTGAAAACCGTAAGCACGAAGCTTAGTGAGTTCCCCAAATACCACATACCATACATATCAACATACTGGCTAGCATATATGGGTGGGTGACTACCCCTTTGGTCTCTATCAACCGGATACTGTCTAGCATGTAAGCACATAAATCACATACTGTCATACATAACCATGAGCCATACCTATCATTCATATATCATAATCAATAAAGATGCTATGTGCCGAACATAGTCTTGCCATTATGCCACAGGCCGCCACGTGGTCTTTCTTGCCAAGCCGGGGGCCACCCCCTGGGTCTTACAGACAAGTGCCAAGAGCCACCTCCTGGTCTTCCATGCAAGCATCACAAAGACAACTAGCATACATACTACTCTACTTAGCTAATTAGCATACAGTGTGCCAGGAGCCGCCTCCTGGTCTTGCATACAAAATGCCTAGGACTAACCCCCGGGTCTTCCTACAATACATAAGCCAAATGGGCCGGCATTGGTGCTTTCGACCCATACAAACAGTGAGGAGACTCACCTCGAATGCTAAAGCTTACTGCACGAAATCCTTAGCTGATGCCCTCACGATTCCCCTGGGCTATCCATACCAAAACTGTTGGATTAATGTCTAAGTCCATAACTATAATTGGTAAGACTTGACCCGACCCGTCATGGTCCATTTGGGTTGCATGGCATCATGCATTTGGATAGACTATAATGAGAGAAATAACACTTAAGGTTGGTTAATATATTATAAGTTCTAATATATTAATAAGGTTATTTAATTAGTATTGATCAAGAATTAATTTGGAATTAATTAAGTGATCAAAAGGAGACTAATTAAATATATGGGTTGATTGTGTAAATCATTCATTCTTATATATGTGGGCTTGTGATCCAAGATTCCTTATGTTGGACTAAGTCCATGGGGTGACCCATGGATACTCCATGGAGGTTAAAATCCATGGAGCATAAGGAATGGGTAAAGTTATGAGTTACATGGTGTAACCCTAATAGCCACCATATAAAAGAATCCCATGGCTCAAGAAATCGTGCACTAATGTGTGAGTGTGAGGGCTAGACGATTTCAAGGAGTGTTCAAGTTTCTCTCAAGTTATTCCAAGTGTATTTGGTGTTGTGTGAACCATTTGAGGTGTCACACTTGGGGCACTAGGCACTCAAGCTTCATGAAGACATTCTACATCAAAGAGGTATGTATTCTATCTTGTTATATTTATTATTTTGTATGCTAGATTAGGATAATACCTTGGATGTTCATAATTGTATGTATAATAGAGAAAACATAGATCCAAGGTATTTAGGGTTGCATGTACACTTAGGAGTGTTAGAATGCTCATAACCCAACAGTGGTATCAGAGCCTAGGCTTGTTTTCTTGTTATACTTGCAAAAGTAGCTGAAAAATCGAGTTGGATGCATATATTCGATTGTTTTGGCTGGAATTGGACTAGGAACATTACCCTAAGATGTTTTTGTAAGAAGAATCAAAGTATGGCAGAAAGATAAAAGTTTCTCAAATCTGAAAAGATGGGAGAGTACTTTAGTATCATGTTTATGATCATCTTAATGATTAAGATACCATATCATAATTGGTTCTCTAAAGTCATCTTAGTGCATTCTTATGACTAAGAAGAGGAGTCATGAATTGTTGAAATGGTTAAATAAAAAAGATGAGTCATACTTCGTTCCAAAACAATTCTTAGAGTCATACTCCAAGATTGTAACTTGAGTGACATATCTTAAAGAGGGTTTGTTAACACTAGTCAAATGTAAGAGTAAAAGGTTATCTACTCTTGTACATTTGAAATTGGTAAGTTGTGATGTTTTGGATAAAACAGAGACCAACTTAGGCCAATTGTGTAAAGTGTTAGTCTTGATAAAGAATCCGCACTATCTCTTGAATATTTGACAAGGGAGTCTTATATGTCAAGAGGACAGTGGGAGTCTTAAAGCTCTTGAAAGTTTCAAGACTTAATCAAGAATAAAACCTAAAGTCCTTCACTAGCACACGACTTGAGGTTTATAACCTATCGTGTTGAAATTTTTGTGCCTATTCAAGTTGGCTTTGCATAGGAGTTCTGAGAGTTCTCAATTGGTTGCACAACTACTTGGAAGCAATGGCAGGCACCTGAGCTGCCAAATGGCAAGAATTTAAGATTGCACAAGTTTAATCAATATGAGTTTGGATTTGTCACTAACCTTGTCTTGTGATTATGGTTTTGACAAATTCACATGGATAAGAACACATACACTATTAAATCTAAGTGTCAGAAGGTTTCTCTCCGATTCATGAAAATGATGGTGAGGAAACACTTTCACTAAGTAGATTTTAGCTAGATAGCAATTGTGATATTTGCATTCTCAAAGTCGTTAGTGGAGCGTGTGTGGTTTACCGGCACACTAACATGGACTTGTGAGAAGTGGCAAAGGTCTAAACAATTGAGACTATGATTACGACATCCCTTTTCATAGTTCTAAAATTGTTTAGACACACATGTGAGCTATCTAAGAGAGGTGTATGATTTTGATAAAGTTTTATCAAAACAATCTAGTATCAGAAATCTGAACTTTGGTAAGAAAGTCAGCTGATTTCTGAGTACATGTCAAAGCTAGTGGGAGCATAAGTGTTATGCTAATAATCATCATGTTAGTGGGAGCATGATAATTATGACAAAGGTTGCAAGTTAGCAATGTTAATTATAGAAAACAAAAGTTTCAATTCGTGAGGTTGCAGGGGTTGAAAAAGTTGTTTTGCTATAATTAAGGGAGAGGAAATTATACTTCATTTCAATTCTAAAAGCTTAGATTGAGATTTTAATCGTATTTAATCAAGGATATATATATGAATTTCATGTTGGAATGGCTCAACATAAGGAAATTCTATATATGGGTCCATTATTTGCGTTCTAAAATTCGATTATGATTACGGCATCCCTTTTCATAATCTGAATTTTGAGAACTTGGCAAATTGAAATGGAAATATTATAGCAAAAGACTGGTTTAGTCTTTATGTGAGACATCATGAATCGTGTCCCATATGCTTCGGATATAGGATCGATTACATGTGCTATATTCATCCTTTCTAAAATTTTCCAAATGCCTGGGGCATTATGAAGGGAAAAGGTCTAGAATTGGATATGACTAAAATGATTAAGCAATTGTCGAGGACAATCTAAGGTTTACCAAAGATTGGTTGCTCAAGGACAGTTGGAAGTATAATGTTAATTCTGGAAGGACCATATTGACATAATCTGTAAGGAGGCAACTCTTGTTCAGAAGTGATAGTCAAAATGGAATATGGAAATGTTTCAAAGTTAGAAATTATTCAATCTGTGTAAGATTAGGAAACTTAATGAAAGAAGGATGTTTCCAAGGAGCTGATCTCCTTTGGAATGCTCTGTAATGATTGTTGTCAAGTCTTTCTGACTTTGTGCATAATCATTAAGAGGATCAATGCATATAAGTTTAGAATCTAACAGATTTCAGTAAATGGCATGAATTTGGAATTCTTGCATTTGCAGTAAGGATTTGGGACTGTGAAAAGAGGATCATTGGAGTGATGTTCAATTGATCTATTTTACAAAGTAAAGATCATAGACAAACATAGTATGCATACTTGGTGTATGGCATGACTAGTGTTTAGAAAACATAGTGTACATGCTTGGAGCATGGGACAACTATTGTTTTAAATTCAAGTATAAAGTTGATAAAACCGAAACAATGAATAATGAGTAATCAGTATGGTGATAAATAAAAGTGTTTATTTATATTCATAGGGTTTGATACCATATTTGATTCATTTATTCTTGTGTTTCACTTTGCATGTTTTGACTTCCAGAATAACTAAGTCGCTCTTCCTGAATGATTAAGTTATTCAAACCATCCACAGTCGGTCATATGTTGGAAGTAGATATGAATCAAGACTGTCATGGGTTGGTTTGTAGAGGTCCAAGTTGGTGGACAAAGTGGTGCTACAACACTCATGAGTGCTCATAAGTTCTGAGTATTGGATTCAACCCGCGCTCATTTGAATCACTTCATGGATTTTATCACGAGTGATCATGAGACGATAATATCTTATATTCTTCAAACCTAGAGATATGAGTTGTTACTATGAGTTGGTTATACATTGATTGCACGAAAACGCATTGGTAACTCGATGTTATAAAACGTGCCTTTGTGTATGATTCAACAAGTAGTAGAACAAGCCATATGAGTCGAAGTTTATCCATTCCTTTTACCTTCGGGATAAAAGCGATATCTGTGGGCCCCTCGATGATTTAAAGATGATACATGTGAGTGCTTGGCCAAGCCAGGACTGATTTGATTTGTTCAATCAGTCAGTCATCATGAATCGGAAATCGGGAAACAACAAATGGACAGAGAGAATGATTGATAATCCATGTCTCAGTCCATATGATATCTAGAATGGAGGAATATATGATCCCTTATCTAATGGACAAGTCATTGACAAAGGTCAGAGTTCATCGACAAGGTCAGAGTTTGACAGAAGCTTTTGAGAGCTACGATTGCTGATCGGTTCCTGAAGTCATACGCAATAATAGTTTTAGACTTATCCAAGTGGGAGACTGTTGGATTAATGTCTAAGTCCATAACTATAATTGGTAAGACTTGACCCGACCCGGCATGGTCCATTTGGGTTGCATGGCATCATGCATTTGGATAGACTATAATGAGAGAAATAACACTTAAGGTTGGTTAATATATTATAAGTTCTAATATATTAATAAGGTTATTTAATTAGTATTGATCAAGAATTAATTTGGAATTAATTAAGTGATCAAAAGGAGACTAATTAAATATATGGGTTGATTGTGTAAATCATTCATTCTTATATATGTGGGCTTGTGATCCAAGATTCCTTATGTTGGACTAAGTCCATGGGGTGACCCATGGATACTCCATGGAGGTTAAAATCCATGGAGCATAAGGAATGGGTAAAGTTATGAGTTACATGGTGTAACCCTAATAGCCACCATATAAAAGAATCCCATGGCTCAAGAAATCGTGCACTAATGTGTGAGTGTGAGGGCTAGACGATTTCAAGGAGTGTTCAAGTTTCTCTCAAGTTATTCCAAGTGTATTTGGTGTTGTGTGAACCATTTGAGGTGTCACACTTGGGGCACTAGGCACTCAAGCTTCATGAAGACATTCTACATCAAAGAGGTATGTATTCTATCTTGTTATATTTATTATTTTGTATGCTAGATTAGGATAATACCTTGGATGTTCATAATTGTATGTATAATAGAGAAAACATAGATCCAAGGTATTTAGGGTTGCATGTACACTTAGGAGTGTTAGAATGCTCATAACCCAACAAAAACATCACCCAATTAGCAATTAGGTTCCAAACCATGATCCATAATCCTTACTTGGGGTGAAATGACCGTTTCACCCCCGACCCATCAAGTCCCAAACTATAAGATCCATGAAAGCCCATCAATGGCCTAATTTTCCAAATTGGGGCCAAACCCTTACATGGAACTACCCTTAGAACCCATTCCATACTTCATAACCCTCCAGGGGTCAACCTTCGTCGAGTCAAATCAAGGTCAAAGTCAACATCCAAGTCAAAGTCAAAATCAACGCTCCGAGTTTACTCAATTCGTCAAGTTATTCCTTCAACTCAGCGAGTTCCCATAAACCACAGAATCGTGATACTTCGAATCAACTCGTCGAGTCCTCCTTTAACTCGTCGAGTTCTTTCCTTTTTAACAGAATCGAGTCATACTCACATCAAATCGCCGAGTTTCTTCGTGAACTCATTGATTTCTTGAGTCTGTTTACTCCTTCTTAATGCATTAAGCCTTTATTCTTCAGATCTGAACCCAATACTCTAGATCTAGACAAGAAATACCTTTTAGAAGGGTAAAGTTTCCAACTTTACCCATTAATCCCTTCCTAAAGAGAATAAGCTCAAACCCTAACCTAAAAAGGGCTAAGGTCTTAATCCAAAACCACCAAAACTACAAGGTAGACCATGAGGTCATAGATCGGGACCATAAGAACCAAAATATCACGTAAAGTTCCCAACTTTCTCTACATGCATGGCCATTAGAAGCTCAAAAGGCCAAAATGATGGCTTAAAGGTTGCATGAGACTTCCATGGCCATAAAGTTGGCATCTTTATGCCATGAAAGTCCTTCAAGAGTCTAGATCTGAAATGCTTCCATTCGGGATGTCCAACTCTCAAGGACCATATCATTTGGACCAAAAACAAGAAAAGGTGCTAAGAAGGAGATCAATAAACTATTAGGCAAGTTTGAGACTTGATTATCAGAAAGTGACGAAAATGGAGTGAGGTTTCCGGATCTAGCAACTCTTTCTTGTTCCTTCAAACTTTCATTCCTTCCAAGAGCTTCAAACACCCACAAGAACACTCAAAATGGCTCACAATCACTCACAATAGCATTAGGGTTTCAAGATCTAGGGTAGGACAGTGGAGGCTAGAAATGAGGCCAAACCCTAAAGAATAAGGTGTTTAAATAGGGTGCAAAATCCCAGATCTAGGGTTTCCCAAACCCCATCCAACTCTTCGAGTTGGTCCTCCCCAATTCGTCGAGTTGGTGTTTAAATTCCTGCGTGTGCAATTATTCCAACACGTTGAGTTCTCATCCTTGAACTCGATGAGTTGGCCTCTTAATTGAAGATTTTCTTTCCTTAATTAGCCTTCTGAATTCCGGGTGTTACAACTCTCCCCCACTTATACTAGACTTCGTCCTTGAAGTCTGATGCAGTCACCTATCTTGGCTACAGCTCCCGCGCCATGCCCGCAGCCACCACTAACTGCCATGAACCAACTGATGTTTTCAACGAGTACTAACACTTGCTATCTTGAGGGTACTACCACCACCCCGCGCAATCAATGGCCTTCCCAAGGCAACCAAGACTCCTACCTTGGAAATAACACCCGAACCTTCAACCCTTGAAAGCCACTTCTACCTTATGAGATCTGAAATCTACAACAACCTGACTTCCCGACAGTTCTCCCTTGTTGAAACCACTTTCTGGCAATTCTCAACATGTTGCAGACCAATCATAACTCTTCTAATAATGATCTATCCAGATCTGCCAAAACCATCCTTGGAATAGTTCCCTGAATCTGATGAAGATCGAATCCTCAAACTCTCTAATAGAAACCGACCCCACTTATCTGGAATACAAAACATAAGTCTCAATGGTCTGACTCCCTGCCAGACCTCTCGCACTGAACTGCCACCAAGCCATCCTCATAGAGTCCCGCACCACATAAATGCTTCCAATCCCTGACCACATTGTCATCTTGACGGAGACAAGGTCACTGACCATATATCGCTAAAGAACACTTAACTCGAAAGGAGGCTCAGATAATCCTTTGAGTAGAATATTCATCCCTGCAACAGTTAGACTCAGATGAGAGCTGCGCAACAGGTTCAAATCAATTACTCTGAGATTATTTAATCCAACTGCAAGTGACTTAGCGTCTTCTTGTCCACAAGCTACTCTACGCAAAATCCCAAACCACTGCCGCTATCCAGAATACCGGATTCCCACCCGGTTGCTGAGCCAAAGAGCAACCTCACAGTCGCTCCCTGCAACTTCCGAAGAGAACTTCGGCTATTTAAATCTGCCCTAACCATATTGCCACTCATGGCTCCATTATTCCTTCTGATCCTCCCGATCATAACAGTCTGACTACCTGTCGCCATCAAATATAATATGAAAAGTGAATGCTACCAGAACCATTGTAGTCTTACATCACGCCTAGTCTCCAACGACCTACCATTTCCCGAATCCGATCATACTGTGGCCTACTTACATTCGTGCGGCTGAATCGCCCTGGCCTAAATCATCTGAAGGAATCCATGAGTGACTCAAAAATTTGTCACCTTCTCTCTGTCGAATAGGGACTGGTGAATACTACGGGCCACCCCGCAGTCTTACAACACTCCCATACTAACTGACCACCAGTGAATGCTATGAGCCACCTCTGCAGTCTTACTATACCACTATACTAACAACTAACTAACAAATGCTACGGGCCACCCCGCAGTCTTACAACGTTTCTACTCTATCTACCAACTAGTGAATGCTACTGGCCACCCCACAGTCTTACAACCCTTCTACACCACCTTCTAACCAGTGAATGCTACGGGCCACCCCGCAGTCTTACGAAACTTCTACACTATCTGCTGACTAATGAATGCTACGGGCCACCTCGCAGTCTTACAACATTTCCCATGCTATCTGGCCACTAGTGAATGCTACGGCTTTCCCGCAGTCTTACAACACCTTCCATGTTGTCTGTCTGCTGGTGAATGCTACGGCTATCCCGCAGTCTTACAACACTTCCCACGCTGTCTGGCTGCTGGTGAATGCTACGGCTATCCCGCAGTCTTACAACACTTTCCACATTGTCTCAACCGCTGACCATGGTCTTACCGCTGTTTACCAATCCAACAACATCCAAAGTCGAGCATACACATGATCTAACATCCCAAACTGAACTCATGTCTTGACTGGAATCCCTAACCTGATTCCCTAAAGCCTGCTATCAACATTCCGAGAACACAATCTCATTATTGGCAAGTTTTCCGAACTTCCAACTCACACTATCCTCAATCCACTCAGCTGCTTGGGTCGTCTTTCTTCCTGAAAAGGATGCGAAACTTATCCCAGTTTTTTAACCGCTCCTGCTTCTGAATCCCTGGACGATTCTCCCCCACTTTGATTCGACTAAATCCCCAAAGCACACGAAAATTTAAGGATTCCCATTCATTCTTTCCTTACACGATTGACACGCTGACTACCAACGCTTAACCTTGTTAGTGATCCATTACTAGCCCACTCTAAAAGCCGCACAATTACTGAAGACTAGATGAACGCTTTCCGAATCCCCAATAGTGATGACCCCATATGCATAACCTGATGTCTCACTCAAACCTTAGAGTTTAATTAACCGATGCTTAGAGCAAAACTTCGGTAGTAGACCACTTCCCTTGGCGACCCCATGAGTCAATCTGAGCACAATGACTGAACCCTCCGAATCCTGACGAGGCTGAATAACCATCCTGCAGACCCTAACTGCAGACCTTCACATAATGTCCCTGAACCGATCTCGACCATAAACTAAGATGACACTGAACACTCCGAACCAGAAAAAAGGAAACGACCCTTTCCTAACCACTTTGTAATTCATGGTATGCAAATGGCATATGACATTTCTTGAAAATATAAATCATACATGAGTAAGGAAATGAATCGGATATATGCTTTACCTAAACTGATGCAAGATCCCAACAACCATAAACACAAATATAAGTAACCTGAAAGAAGGCAAAAGATACATACCTACAGAACTCAACTCCTCTCTGCTGGGGCTCCTGCCCTACCTTCTCATCCATCGGTGATCCTCAAAGAAGCCGGAGCAGGCTCACTCACTGCTCCTTCCCTCAACGTCGGACAATCGGCCTTCTTGTGGCCCACCCGATCTCAGTGAAAGCATAACGGACTTGCTCGCTGAGGACAATCCTTGTTGACGTGGCTAACCCGACCACACTTGTAGCAACCCAAACCCCTAGAATGACAAACTCCATCGTGCAGTTTCCCACACGTGCTGCACTGGCTTCGGCTCTGCTGGTCTCTCAACAACTAATCGGAAGTCTTGGGTCTCTTCCCGGGACCCTCCAAAATGTGCACCTGATCTGATCTCCTCTTCTCAAAGTGTTCCAAGTCAATCTCCCGCTCTCAGGCTCTAGAGATCATATCATTCAGGGTCTCGCACCCTGAAATACTCACGAATTTCCTGATTTCATCCCGCAGCATATCGTGATACTTCACCTTCTTCATCTCTTCGTCTGCTACATACTGCGGTACCAATAAAGCCCTCTCCCGGAACTTGGCAGTGATTTATGCCACCGTCTCATTAGTCTGGCGGAGATCCAGGAAATCTCGCGCCAACTGTTGCACCTCAATCACCAGTGCATACTTAACTCGGAACCTGGTCTAGAAGTCATCCCATGACATAACATCGACCACATCATCACCCAAATCTCTACCAATCTCCTCCCACCAATCACGTGCCCGATCCTTCAACACGCAGTAAATCTTGGCAGTGATTTATGCCACCGTCTCATTAGTCCGTCGGAGATCCAGGAAATCTCGCGCCAACTGTTGCACCTCATCACCGGTGCATACTCAACTCAGAACCTGGTCGAGAAGTCATCCCATGACATAGCATCGACCGAATCATCACCCAACTCTATACCGATCTCCTCCCACCAATCACGTGCCCGATCTGTCACACCCCCAAACCAGAACGACGGAAACGTTCAGGGGCGGAGGACGTCATGTACGGTATCATATCAATGCATAATAGTAAACAAGCAACAACATCATCCATTGCATTAATAATATAATTTAATACAAGTGTGTTCTGTATATAGTTTGGAAGACACTCAAAAATATGTATCAAAATAAAAGACGAGTCTTGAACACGCTCCGTCTTCTCAAAACCTGGTCCAGTGTACCTGTCTACTGGTGACCTGAGAATACAAGTTATTTTGAAAGAGTAGATCAACATTAAAGCTGGTGAGTTCATAAGTATTTTAGTGTCAAATGTTTGTATAAGTTTGAAGAAAATGTTTGTAAGTGTTTAATGTAAAGTTTGTATACTTCCTAGAAAATCCTATATTTTCTACTAAAATGGAGAGTAGTCTTCTACCAAGACCCGACTGTTCTGTATGTTTGTTCTTTTGTAAAAGTGAGTGTTTTCCCAAGTATATGACTATTAATACCAGAAAATAGTTTATATTACCTTTTATGTGAGAAGATCACTATATGAATGTAATGGGAAAATGACAGTGTACAGTAATGTTGTAGAAATTAACTACTGATGCACTAACTACCTTAAAACCAATTTGTTTAATTAAGGTCAAAATGTGATGTGGTTATAACCATACTGATTGACTAGTGTTTAACACGACGACCTGTTGACGTCGAAACTAATGTGACATTTGTCACCCCTTGGCCTGCCGGCCAAACTGTAGCGAACAATCGGGATGCGGGATTGTTAGTCCCATATAGATCTATACACACAATGCCCGCACTCCCTCCAGGAGACTCTGGTTACAAAACGCGACCTAACAAGGATATTGCTAAGCCGTGAAGTATTGGTTTCACATTAAAGTTATCTTGTTCTTGTAAAATGATGTATGTTCCTTTCTGTTCTTGTTATTGTATGTTTATTTCTGTTCTAGTTGTTGTATGTTTGAACTGACTCATGTATGAATTGATTCATGTATGAACTGACTCTTGTAAGTTTCATTGTTCTAGAATTAGTAAGTAGTAATCCTCTAAACTATACCTATTATAGTTTACTAGTAGTGTTGATTGAATGACTGAGTATTTTTATACACTTTTGCTAACCAAAAGTGTTGAACTGATGTAAGAACTTTTATATCTATACACATATACTTAATATAATAACTAAGATTCAAACGACCCTCGGACAAACAACCGGATACTCTAAGTCCACAACCAAACAAGGAACAGGAAATAAAGTGAGTTATAGTCCTAAGCCCTTTCAACCTTACTTATATAACTATATCTATATAGACATGATTTTGACTATATATATATATATATATATATATAATTTTAAAAAGAGTTTAATAAAGAGTTTAGCATATAAAAGGGTTTTAACCATTTGAATGGTTATAGATGACTTGATGTCAGTTTATAAATTGTTTTGAAATAGTTTGTTTGATAACACAGTTTGAACACTTGTTTTGATAGTTATAAATCACATGTGATTGATTCGATAGCTATAATGTTTTCTACTTGTATTCCCCCCATAAAAGCATTTAAAATCCTTTAAAAGATACGTTAGGGGTATGAACTCATATGGTAGAAGAGACGATTTGATGAAAACGATACTTTGCTCGGGCAGCACTTCGACCGGAAAGACCTCGATTTCTCGGAAATCTCGGGAACTTCGGGACTTCGGGCTTCCATCAGGGCTTCGACACGTAACCGGGGCGTCGGGGTAGTCTCGGGATGCTTAATACATAGTAGAATTAGAAAGGGAAGTAGAGTTGAGCAGCCTAAACCCGAGACCTTCAGTTTCTATTTATAGGGACTGATTTTGGAGCTCACGCCGTGAGCATGGAGTGGCCCATGTCTTGAGGTCGATCCTATCCATCTGCTGACTCGACTTCTGATAGCCCGACGTTGGACCCTATCCATCCCTGGCTCACGTTGTGAGCTTCAGTCTCACGTTGTGAGTCCTCTGACAGGGTGGGAATTCGTGTCCCGAACTTCGGAAATTCATATCTCTTGCATACGAGTTCCGATTTCGACGTTCTTTATATGCACGTGTAGGTGATATTATGCTCTACAACTTTCGTTTAGACTCCGTCGGCTAATTTTGACTTTTCTTTTTAATATTATATTTTTAACAGGCCGTGACTGGAAACGTCCGTTAAAAATTCATAACTTCTTTATCCGACGTCCGTTTTCGTCTGTCTTTTTACCATTGAACTACTATTGTCGAGATCTTCGATTCTCGTTTATGTTGTGTCAGCTGAAAGCCGCTCGATCTCTATTTCGAGTTTTTAGCTGTCTACTGCTATATCTGAAACTTAGAAAAATCAGAACTTCCTCATACGAAGGTAGATTTGGACGTTCTTTTTATATACGTTTATGGTTTAATGATATCTACGTCTTTCATTTAGACACCTAAGGCTAAAAAGCATTTTATTGAAATTTCGCGTTTTCTGCTTAATAGGGCTTTACCGGTTTTGTTGCGGATCTTTGGTTGGTCATAACTTCTTCGTTATAACCCGGATTTTAGTGTTCTTTATATTTCTGAAAACCTTGTTATGATACCTATCACTTTATATATCCCAATTAAGATTTTTGAACATTTCATTTTTGACGCTATTCTTATTATTTCAAAAATAGGTTACAATACTTGGCTTTAGATCGTTACATTGACTTGAAAAATATCGGGTTGTTACATCATCCCCTCGTTAGAGGGAATTTTGTCCCGAAATTATTTCTAGAATAAGTATTTATGAACTAGGGAAGAGATGCAGGTACTTCTGTTGCATCTGATCTTCTTGCTCCCAAGTGAATTCAGGTCCCCGCTTGGCATTCCAGCGAACCTTCACTATTGGTATGCGACTTTGATTTGTTCGTTTTATTTCCCTATCCATGATTTCAACGGGTTCTTCCAAAAACTTGAGGCTCTCGTTGATCTCGATCTCGTCGAGTGGGATTACAAGAGTCTCGTCGGGCAGCCACTTTTTCAAGTTCGAAACGTGGAAAGTAGGGTGTACGTTACTAAGTTCGTGAGGTAGTTCAAATTTGTAAGCTATAGGGCCGATTCTAGAGATAATCTCGAAAGGCCCTGCGTATCTTGGATTTAGATTTCCACGCTTTCCGAAGCGTATCAAGCCCTTCCAGGGTGAGACCTTCAAAAGAACTTGTTCACCAACCTGGAATTCCAAAGGTTTCCTTCTCTTGTCTGCGTAGCTTTTCTGTCGGTCTCTAGAGGCTTTCAATCGTTCACGAATTTGAACGATCTTCTCTGTCGTTTCCCGTATGATCTCCGGACCTGTGAGAGTGCTATCAAGAACTCGTCCTTTAGCTAACTGTGTGTCACCCACCTTAGCCCATCACAGAGGGGATCTGCACTTCCGACCATAGAGGGCTTCAAATGGAGCAACATTTATGCTCGTGTGATAACTATTATTGTAGGAGAACTCGACAAGGGGTAGATGAATATCCCATGCCTTTCCAAAGTCAATCACACAGGCTCGCAACATATCCTCCAAGGTTTGAATAGTCCTCTCACTTTTTCCGTCGGTTTGCGGATGGTAGGCTGTACTCATGTCCAGCCTAGTTCCTAGGGAACTTTGTAGCGACTGCCAAAACCTTGAAGTGAATCTACTATCTCTATACGAGATAATGGATATGGGAACACCATGCAGTGATACGATCTCCCTAATGTAGGTTCTCGTTAGTTTCTCCATCTTGTCAGTTTCTTTGATAGGCAGGAAGTGTGCGGACTTGGTTAACTTGTCTACGATCACCCATATGGTATCGAGACCACCCGTTGCCTTGGGCAACTTGGTTATGAAGTCCATTGTGATCCGCTCCCACTTCCATTTAGGTATCTCCGGTTGTTGTAGTAAACCTGATGGTTTCTGGTATTCGACCTAAACCTTGGCGCAAGTAAGGCACTTACTCACGAAGGTAGCAATCTCTGCTTTCATGTTAGGCCACCAGTATAACTTTTTAAGATCCAGATACATCTTATCTGAACCTGGGTGGACGGAATATCGAGTGTTGTGTGCTTCTGTCATGACCAAGTCTCTGAAACCACCGTGCCTCGGTGTCCAGATCCGATCCATGATATATAAGGCTCCGCCACCCTTGACTTCCAAGTTCTTATCCATCCCTCTCAGGGATTCACCCGCCACATTTTCAGGTTTCAAGGCTTCAAGTTGGGCCTCCTTAATTTGTGTGGACAAGTGTGAATGGATAGTCATAGTCAAAGACTTGACTCTACGACCAGAGTATTCTTTCCGACTTAGGGCGTCAGCTACTACGTTGGCTTTACCGGGATGATTACGAATTTCGCATTCGTAGTCATTGAGTAGCTCGACCCACCGTCTTTGTCTCATATTGAGCTCCTTCTGGTTGAATATATGTTGAAGGCTCTTGTGGTCTGTAAAGATAGTGCTTTTTGTACCATACAGGTAGTGTCTCCAGATCTTCAGAGCAAATACCACTGCTCCTAACTCAAGATCATGTGTGGTGTAGTTGACTTCATGTGTCTTTAGCTGTCTTGAGGCATATGCGATGACCTTACCTCGTTGCATAAGGACACAACCGAGTCCTTGGTTGGATGCATCGCAGTAAACCACAAAGTCTTCTATCCCTTCAGGGAGGGATAGTATCGGTGCGCTGCATAAGGCTCGCTTCAGCGTTTAGAACGCCTATCTTGTTTCTCTTCCCAGTCAAAGGCCACGCCTTTCTGGATCAATGTATTAAGCGGTTTCGGGATCCTAGAGAAGTTCTGAATGAACCTGCAGTAGTAGCCAGCGAGGCCTAGAAATTGACGAATTTATGTAGGCGTCTTCGGTGCTGACCAATTCTCAATGGCCTTTATTTTGGAAGGGTCCACATGAATTCCCTCTTTACTAACAACGTGACCCAAAAATTCGACTCTTCGAATCAAAAACTCACATTTAGAGAACTTCGCGTAGAGCTTCTCTGATCGTAATGTTTCCAAGATCTGACGTAGATGCTTACTATGGTCTTCCTTACTACGAGAGTAGATAAGTATGTCATCAATGAACACAATGACGAACTGATCCAAGTAAGGACGACATACCCTATTCATTAAGTCCATAAATACTGCGGGCACATTGGTTAATCCGAATGGCATCACTACAAACTCGTAGTGTCCATAACAAGTTCGGAAGGCTGTCTTCGGAACATCTTCCTCTAGCACTCGTAACTGGTGATACCCGGATCTCAGATCAATCTTCGAAAAGTAATTTGCCCCTTGCAGTTGGTCGAACAAGTCGTCTATGCGAGGTAGAGGGTAACGATTCTTGACGGTAAGCTTGTTTAGTTCTCTGTAGTCGATGCACATACGGAACGATCTGTCTTTCTTCTTCACGAACAAGACCGGTGCTCCCCAGGGTGAGAAGCTTGGTCTAATAAAGCCCTTGCTGAGCAATTCGTTAAGTTGACCAGATAGCTCCTGCATCTCAGCTGGTGCTAGACGATAGGGCGATTTGGCTACGGGGGTAGCCCTTGGAACTAAGTCGATTCTGAACTCGACTTGACGCTATGGTGGTAATCCTGGTAGTTCTTCTGGAAAGATGTCGGGAAAGTCGCGTACTTCTGGGATGTCCTTTATGTCTTTAGTCTCTTGGCTCGTATCAACAACATGAGCAAGGAATGCATGACATTCCTTTCGTAAGTACTTCTGGGCTTATATACTCGATATGATACGAAGGTTCGTGTCGGGCTTGTCGCCATAGATAACTAGAGTTTCGTTAGATGGTAGATTAAGGCGAACAACCTTCTCATAGCACATGATGTCAGCACGATGAAGACTCAACCAATCCATGCCAATAATGACGTCAAAACTTTTAATTGAGACCGGCATGAGGTTGATTGGAAATGAATGGCTATCTAGAGTTAGAGTACATCCTATGTATATACTGCTAGTGCTCTCAGTCTTTCCGTTAGCCATTTCTACAGTGAAGGGTTCTTTAAGTGTACGTGGTTTTTGTTTAAGTAAGTGAGCAAATTTCTAGTTCACGAAGCTCCTCTCCGCTCCACTATCAAACAATATGCATGCATAAGAGTTATCGAGGAGAAACGTACCAGTGACCAATGTGGGGTCGGCAACCGCTTCCTCCTGGCCTATAGCCAAAACTCTTCCCACTCCTCCAGCATTCCCTGCCTTCGGGCAATTTCTCTTGTAGTGACCCACCTCGCCACATCCGTAGCAAGCCTGACCCACACCAACGCCAGGGACTTGGGTGATTGGCCTTGCCGGAGCCTTGCAGAAATGGGTAGTGTGCCCTTTCCTATTGCAGTTAGCGCACTGCATTTCCCGGCAGGGTTCATTGTGGTGGAAGCTACACTTGCTGCACTTGGGCAAGCTCCCAACATACTGCTTCATCGGCGCAGTAGCAGTAAGTGTTATCGCAGCATGAACGGCCACGACCTGCTGCTTTTTGGCAGAGTTCTGCGCCGCGTTCTTCTTGTTGTTATCCCAGAACTTCCGCTTGTTGTCAGCGGCTTTGGAGGGTTCTAGAATGGCCAGGGATGTTGTTGTCGTTGGCGTACAGACTCCATGATCGATGAGCCACTGTACCAGTCGTTTGGCACTGTCGAAGGTGGTGGGATTTGAAGCTAAGACATTCCCCTGAAATAGAGGCACCAGCCCCCAGATATACCTCTCGACTTTCTTTCCCTCAGTAGGGACCATTCCCGGACATAGTGCCACCAGATCGCTGAACCTGGCAATGTAGGAAACTATGTCGGAGCCCTTCATGGTTTGGCTCCAGAGTTCCTGTTCAAGCTTCTGAACCTCGCCCCTCGGGGAGTACTCTTCAATCATGAGCTCCTTCAGAGCTTCCCAGCCCATAGCATTTGCCACTATTAGAGTTAGTGACTTTACATGGCTATTCCACCATGTCAGGGCTCTGTCTCTGAAGGTGCAGGCAGCAAATTTAACTTTTCTTCCTTCCGGACAGGAACAGATCTCAAAGATCGATTCCATTTTCTCAAACCATTGCCAGAGGGCAATGATTCCGCCAATCCCGTTGAAGGACCTGGGCTTGCAGTTGGAGAAGTCCTTGTACGAGCACTCTCTAGGGCGCACTGGAGCATCACGTTGAGTGGAATGCACCGTTGTTCCACTCCCGCTAGTACCACTAGCACTAAATTGGGCTAAGGCTGCCGAAATAGCCGCAACCACTGCAGCTTGGATAGCTGCTGGATTGTATTGTGGAGGAGGTGGTGGTTGAGTTGGAGTTATCAGAGGATTGTGTCTCGTTGATCGACGTGGAGGCATCTTTCAACTGAAAGTTTACAAAGATGAAGATATTGGTAAGAATTCAATTGAGAGTACAATGAGAGTGGTCCATGGACTAAGTCGCCATAGCCCAATAAAACAGATGAGAGTATGATTGTGATGAAGCTCTAACAATAGAAGTATGAAAGTAACTGGATAAAGATTCCCCATGAGAGTAGATGTCTGTCAATAATATTGGCATTAGTGATGTAATAAGTTCGGGAAAAATGACCTAGGAATAGGTCTTACATCAAACCAAAACAAGAAAATTTTGACAGCAGATAGACCTAACTGACTGAAAGTTAAAGGTCCTAACATAAGCATGAAATTAATACTAGAGTCTATACATAGACCTAATTTATCCAAAAAGAGAGAGTAGAATAAGCTCTACTCGCGAGGGGAGTTGTTTTGGTTGGTACTTGATTCAGCCCTGGCTTCAGCCAGCTGTTGTTCTGTTTCCCAAACTCGTCTCTGTAGTGCCACCTGGTTCTGACGAAGATCCCTAACTTCAGATCGACAGACATTCAACTTTACTTGTAGGGCTTCAGTACGAAACCTTTCAAAGTCCTGATCATCGGTTAGATGACGAACACGTACTGTGTTGACTCCAGAGTTAGCCCAGATCTCCATGACTTGGTCGAAGTTCGCTCTTCCCTGCTTAGCATTGTGAGCAACTCGACGAACCACAATAGGAAGGACTCTGTCTGCTGAGCCTCCCTCATTTAGGTTGTAGAAACATCGATATCCATTGTAGGGAGGTGCTTGTCCCTGCTTGTGGCTCCACCTGCCTAAGTTCACCGCCCACAGAGGCGTCGGGCCTTGAAAAGCCGGACGAGGGTTCAGATTTTGAGCTACTTGGGGTGGATCATAGACCTCTGGCTCGGAGTCAGAATTCTCCAGGAAGTTTTCTGCGAAATCATCATCCAATGGAATTGCATGATTCTCTTCTGGCTCTGCATCGAGCCATCCATGATTACCTTCGTTGGGAAAGTACGGGTCGCCGGGGAGATTGAATCCAGCCATGTTATATACGCGAGAATAGGGGTAAAAGAAATAATTAATAGACGTACTACTTAAGATAATTATAGGATGATCCTTACCAGTTACTTCAATACTTGCTTAGTGCATACTGGTCATATGTAACCAAAACAGGATAGACCTTCGGATAGGTGATCTTAACTCTAAGTCCACAACCAAACAAGGAACAGGAATTAAAGCAAAGATCACAGATTCTAAGTCTATGACACCCTAGTCACATATAACCTTAGCGTATCCACTCAGCAAGTATTGACTTACTGATAAAGACCTTTTAGTTCTCAAATAAGTAATTATAGTAATACAAAATACTCCTATAGTATTTTAAGTTTTATGTTTTGTTCTAAAGTTTTCATTGTAGTAGTGTTGGTAAGTTTTTAGACTTGCTGCAACACCACAACCATTCCTAGGCACATGTTAATCACTTCTCGGAAAGATATAGTTGATCAGGCTATATCACTCCCAGATCTAATTATATGTCCCCAAGCCTGTTTGTGCTGTCCAACAACCGTAATACTTTTGTTTTGTCCTAGTGAAACTGATTTTAGTATGAATGCAGGTATGTATACTTCGGTTAAATATTTTATTATTTAAAAGTATAAACTCTTGGTCAGAGTATTTTAATCCCGATGTGTTTATAGTTTGTATATCTTTTATGGGTTGATATACTCAATTCACTATAAACAGATCTCTGATACCAATCTGTCACACCCCCAAACCAGAACGACGGAAACGTTCAGGGGCGGAGGAAGTCATGTACAGTATCATATCAATGCATAATAGTAAACAAGCAACAACATCATCCATTGCATTAATAATATAATTTAATACAAGTGTGTTCTGTATATAGTTTGGAAGACACTCAAAAATATGAATCAAAATAAAAGACGAGTCTTGAACACGCTCCGTCTTCTCAAAACCTGGTCCAGTGTACCTGTGTACTGGTGACCTGAGAATACAAGTTATTTTGAAAGAGTAGATCAGCATTAAAGCTGGTGAGTTCATAAGTATTTTAGTGTCAAATGTTTGTATAAGTTTGAAGAAAATGTTTGTAAGTGTTTAATGTAAAGTTTGTATACTTCCTAGAAAATCCTATATTTTCTACTAAAATGGAGAGTAGTCTTCTACCAAGACCCGACTGTTCTGTATGTTTGTTCTTTTGTAAAAGTGAGTGTTTTCCCAAGTATATGACTATTAATACCAGAAAATAGTTTATATTACCTTTTATGTGAGAAGATCACTATATGAATGTAATAGGAAAATGACAGTGTACAGTAATGTTGTAGAAATTAACTACTGATACACTAACTACCTTAAAACCAATTTGTTTAATTAAGGTCAAAATGTGATGTGGTTATAACCATACTGATTGACTAGTGTTTAACACGACGACCTGTTGGCGTCGAAACTAATGTGACATTTGTCACCCCTTGGCCTGCCGGCCAAACTGTAGCGAACAGTCGGGATGCGGGATTGTCAGTCCCATATAGATCTATACACACAATGCCTGCTCTCCCTCCAGGAGACTCTGGTTACAAAACGCGACCTAACAAGGATATTGCTAAGCCGTGAAGTATTGGTTTCACATTAAAGTTATCTTGTTTTTGTAAAAGAATGTATGTTCCTTTCTGTTCTTGTTATTGTATGTTTATTTCTGTTCTAGTTATTGTATGTTTGAACTGACTCATGTATGAATTGATTCATGTATGAACTGACTCTTGTAAGTTTCATTGTTCTAGAATTAGTAAGTAGTAATCCTCTAACTATACCTATTATAGTTTACTAGTAGTGTTGATTGAATGACTGAGTATTTTTGTACACTTTTGCTAACCAAAAGTGTTGAACTGATGTAAGAACTTTTATATCTATACACATATACTTAATATATAACTAAGATTCAAACGACCCTCGGAAAAACAACCGGATACTCTAAGTCCACAACCAAACAAGGAACATGAAATAAAGTGAGTTATAGTCCTAAGCCCTTTCAACCTTACTTATATAACTATATCTATATAGACATGATTTTGACAATATATATAAGTTTAAAAAGAGTTTAATAAAGAGTTTAGCATATAAATGGGTTTTAACCATTTGAATGGTTATAGATGACTTGATGTCAGTTTATAAATTGTTTTGAAATAGTTGGTTTGATAACACAGTTTGAAGTATAAGAGATCCACTTGTTTTGATAATTATAAATCACATGTGATTGATTCGATAACTATCATGTTTTCTACTTGTATTCCCCCCCCCCCATAAAAGCATTTAAATTCCTTTAAAAGATACGTTAGGGGTATGAACTCACATGGTAGAAGAGACGATTTGATGAAAACGATACTTTGCTCGGGCAACACTTCGACCGGAAAGACGTCGATTTCTCGGAAATCTCGGGAACTGTGGGACTTCGGGCTTCCGTCAGGGCTTCGACACGTAACTGGGGCATCGGGGTAGTCTCGGGATGCTTAATACCGAGTAAAAGTAGAAAGGGAAGTAGAGTTGAGCAACCTAAACCCGAGACCTTCAGTTTCTATTTATAGGGAGTGATTTTGGAGCTCACGCCGTGAGTATGGAGTGGCTCACGTTGTGAGGTCGATCCTATCCATCTGCGGAATCGACTTCTGACAGCCCGATGTTGGACCCTATCCATCCCTGGCTCACGTCGTGAGCTTCAGGCTCACGTCGTGAGTCCTCTGACAGGGTGGGAATTCGTGTCCCGAACTTCGGAAATTCATATATCTTGCATACGAGTTCCGATTTCGACGTTCTTTATATCCACGCGTAAGTGATATTATGCTCTACAACTTTCGTTTAGACCTCGTCGGCTAATTTTGACGTTTCTTTTTAATATTATATTTTTAACAGGACGGGACTGGAAACGTCCATTAAAAATTCATAACTTCTTTATCCGACGTCCGTTTTCGTCTGTCTTTTTACCATTGAACTACTATTGTCGAGATCTTCAATTCTCGTTTAGGTTATGTCAGCTAAAAGTCGCTCGATCTCTATTTCGAGTTTTTAGCTGTCTACTGATATATATGAAACTTAGAAAAATCAGAACTTCCTCATACGAAGGTAGATTTGGACGTTCTTTTTATATACGTTTATGGTTTAATGATATCTACGTCTTTCATTTAGACACCTAAGGCTAAAAAGCATTTTATTGAAATTTCGCGTTTTCTGCTTAATAGGGCTTTACCGGTTTTGTTGCGGATCTTTGGTTGGTCATAACTTCTTCGTTATAACCCGGATTTTAGTGTTCTTTATATTTCTGAAAACCTTGTTATGATACCTATCACTTTATATATCCCAATTAAGATTTTTGAACATTTAATTTTTGACGCTGTTCTTATTATTTCAAAAATAGGTTACAATACTTGGCTTTAGATCGTTACATTGACTTGAAAAATATCGGGTTGTTACACGATCCTTCAACAGGCAGGAACCTTATCTGACCTTTGCTTCCTCGGGGCAGAAACTCGTCCTGAATGCATTATGTAACATCCCACTCTGGCACTTATCACTATATTGTCCGCTTTGGTCTCCCGGCACGAAAACTTCCCAGGGGGTCACCCATCCCTGGATTGTTCTCGCCCGAGCACGCTTAACTGCAGAGTTCTTATTTGATCTGCTACCCTCACGGCTTTAAAACGCGTATTGACAAGGAAGGTATCCACACCCCTTATAAGGAGTGTTTAGTTCTCCTTCCAAGCCGATGTGGGATCAGGTGCAACCCACCTTCACCCCCCATTATAAGGTTCAACGTCCCCGTCGAACATATCGACCCGTGCCCTAGCTCTGATACCATTTGTAACATCCCCCTCTGGCACGTATCACAATATTGTCTGCTTTGGGCTCCCGGCGCGAAAACTTCCCAAGGGGGTCACCCATCCCTGGATTGTTCTCGCCCGAGAATGCTTAACTGCGGAGTTCTTATGGGATCTACTGCCCTCACGGCTTTAAAACACGTTGTGACAAGGAAGGTATCCACACTCCTTATAAGGAAATGTTTTGTTCTCCTTCCAAGCCGATGTGGGATCAGGTGCAAAGAGGAGAATATTGTGATACGTGCCAGAGGGGGGATGTTACACGTTAGCCATATCTGCTAACCACCTCCTACTAACTATGGGGTCCCTTTCCTCATGGAACGTAGGAGCTCCAATGATAGCCATAATCTCTGCACGGAATGCGCCCAAGCGCTCTTCCACTATCTCCGAAACACAGCGAGAGATCTCCGATGAAATGAACTCCCGAAATTGCTCGCTAATCAGCTCAACACCTGCACCTGAGACGGAACCCGAACCTGAACCATCTCCCTGAGAGCTTATCTCCAAACTGAAATACAATCAAGCCAACAGTTAGGACTCGCCCAAGAATCCACCTCTCATAAGCTTCTTAGAATCTCCAAGACTCTCACCTATTCGATTATAGATCTTGTGTTTTCAGTAGTACGGACCCAATACTACCTTCCACACCTATCCATACTTTCCTCAGCAATCCTCCTGAATCCTCTAAGTCACTTATTCAAACCATTACGCCAGTACTCACTGAACCATACTACTAACCCACGACAACATATCCTAGGCTTTCCTATGTTCCCAAACCCACCCAGTCCTTAGTTGTTGAAGGATTCCTATTAATGTCAACTAGCTACCTCATGAATATATCCACATGCAACAGATATCAGATAATACTTCGAGTAAAATACTCATCCCTAGAACGGTTGGACTCAGACGAGAGCTGCGCAATAGGGTCAAATTTATCACTCTGAGATTATCCAGCCTGTGCCACACGTGACTTAGCATATTCACTTAGTAGCTAACTCACATTGCTAAGAGTCCCACAAAGCACAAAGAAAGCAACATTCAGACTATGGAAAATCTAACCAACATACTCCAATCAAACCATTCTATCCTCTAATCACGAATATGTACTAGCATGCAATTCGAAGGCTCATATAATCAGGTATAACCTAAACATGCCATCCTACCACTGGCTGATCAGTTCTAGTATGCAAATCTACAAGCTCATATAAGCATACAAAGGCATCTCTCCTAGATCCTTAGCTCTAATGTAGCATGCGAATCACATAATCATATCATATCATATAACAAACATGTATTGCTATTTTGGGAACCACTTACTTGAGCTCGGTCGATTGCACGCATCACACCCCTTTCTTTGCGTAGAAATTCTTTTGTAATTAAATGTTTATTTTATAAATATTTCATCAAGTCCTCAGTTTGAGTTCAGACACACCCGAGAGTATGCCCGAATCCCTCAAACCAAGGCTCTGATACCAACTTCTAACATCCCAAAATTCATGACCAAAAATTTCATTTTTAATATAACTAAAAGAAATTTATAACTTGGTTCACACATTGAAAACCATTTTGAATAAAACATTTATGAGATTTAATTCCCAGAAATCACATATTGCGGAAAACATAGGTGTATGCACTGCGATCGTCCCGAGCTCCTTTATTTGAAAACTGGAGGTACCTGAAACCAAAACTAAAAACCGTAAGCACGAAGCTTAGTGAGTTCCCCAAATACCACATACCATACATATAAACATACTACCTAGCATATATGGGTGCTGGCCTACCCCTTCGGTCTCTATCAACCGGATACTTTCTAGCATGTAAGCACATAAATCACATATTGTCATACATAACCATGAGCCATACCTATCATTCATATACCTTAATCAACAAAGATGCTATGTGTCGAACATAGTCTTTCCATTATGCCACGGGCAGCCACGTGGTCTTTCTTTCCAAGCGGGGGGACACCCCCTGGGTCTTACTGACAAGTGCCAAGAGCCACCTCATGGTCTTCCATGAAAGCATCACAAAGACAACTAGCATACATACTACTCTACTTAGCTAATTATCATACAGTGTGCTAGGAGCCACCTCCTGGTCTTTCATACATAATGCCTAGGGATAACCCCCAGGTCTTCCTACAATACATAAACCAAATGGGCCGGCATTGGTGCCTTCGATCCATACAAACAGTGAGGAGACTCACCTTGAATGCTAAAGCTTATTGCACGAAATCCTTAGCTGCTTCCCTGACGATTCCCCTAGGCTATCCATACCAAAACATCACCCAATTAGCAATTAGGTTCCAAACCATGATCCATAATCCTTACTTGGGGTGAAATGACCGTTTCACCCCCGACCCATCAAGGCCCAAACTATAAAATCCATGAAAGCCCATCAATGGCTCAATTTTCCAAATTGGGTCCAAACCCTTACATGGAACTACCCTTAGAACCCATTCCGTACTTCATAACCCTCCAGGGGTGAACCTTCGTCGAGTCAAATCAAGGTCAAAGTCAACATCCAAGTCAAAGTCAAAATCAACGCTCCGAGTTGACCCAATTCGTCAAGTTATTCCTTCAACTCGGCGAATTCCCATAAACCACAGAACCGTGATACTTCGAATCAACTCGTCGATTCCTCCCTTAACTCGTTGAGTTCTTTCCTTTTTAACAGAATCGGGTCATACTCACATCAACTCGCCGAGTTCCTTCGTGAACTCGTTGAGTTCTTGAGTCTGTTTACTCCTTCTTAATGCATTAAGCCTTTATTCTTCAGATCTGAACCCAATAATCTAGATCTAGAATGGAAATACCTATTGGAAGGGTAAAATTTCCAACTTCACCCATTAATCCCTTCCTATAGAGAATAAGCTCAAACCCTAACCCAAAAGGGGCCAAAGTCTTAATCCAAAACCACCAAAACTACAAGGTAGACCATGAGGCCATAGATCTGGACCATAAGAACCAAAATATCACGTAAAGTTCCCAGCTTTCTCTACATGCATGGCCATTAGAAGCTTAAAAGGCCAAAATGATGGCTTAAAGTTTGCATGCGACTTCCATGGCCATAAAGTTGGCACCTTTATGCCATGAAAGTCCTTCAAGACTCTAGATCCGAAGTGCTTCCATTTGGGACGTCCAACTCTCAAGGACCATATCATTTGGACCAAAAACAAGCAAAAGGTGCTAAGAAGGAGATCTAATCAACTATTAGGAAACTTTGAGACTTGATTACCAGAAAGTGACGAAAATGGAGTGAGGTTTCCAAATCTAGCAACTTTTCCTTGTTCCTTCAAATTTTCCTTCCTTCCAAGAGCTTCAAACACCCACAAGAACACTCAAAATGGCTTACAATCACTCACAATAACATTAGGGTTTTGAGATCTAGGGTTAGGACAGTAGAGGCTGGAAATGAGGCCAAACCCTAAAGCATAAGGTGTTTAAATAGGGTGCAAAATCCCGGATCTAGGGTTTCCCAAGCCCCGTCCAACTCGTCGAGTTGGTCCTCCCCAACTCGTCGAGTTGGTCTTTAAATTCCCGCGTGCCCAATTATTCCAACACGTCGAGTTCTCATCCTCGAACTCGATGAGTTGGCCTCTTAATTAAAGATTTTCTTTCCTTAATTAGCCTTCTTAATTTTGGGTGTTACATGTACAAAGTGACAATGGAATGGAATTTAACTGTCTTCTAGATTATTTTTCTACAAATAGAATTTTGTTTCAAACTTCGTGCGTTGGCAAACCTCAATAAAATGGAAGGGTGGAAAGAAAGCACTAACATATTTTGAATGTAGAAAGAGCTATTCTATTTCAAGTAGGTCCACCGGTGCATCTTTGGAAAGAATGTGTACTTACAACAACTCACTTATTTGATCTAGACATCAAAAAGTTCTTTGTTTCTTGTGATGTAAAGTTTTTTGAGGATATTTTTCCATATGTGGATATAAATATAACACTAGACAAGGATCAAACCACAACAAATGATATTCCCATATGTTTTAATATGATGGAAAATGAACCGAGCCCTTCTGTTGACATCCATGAACAGTTAATTCTGATTAGGCCACTCATGTAGAAAAACCATCTAGACTTGCACTCTTGATTGATCAACCACGAGAACAAGAACCTAGTAAACCAACAAACATGGGTCGTGGTCAACGAGAAAAATATCCATATGTTTTGCTGAAAGACTTCATCACTCACACGTTTACTGCCTAAAGTCCATCTCACACACACCCGTCTCCACAAGCTTCCTCAGGTACTCCTTATCCTATAGCTCATTATATAAATTTTGATCATTTTTCTTTTAGATATCAACAACTTGTCGATGATATTGTCTCGGCAAACGAATCTCATTCCTTTAAGAAGCTATGAAAGATGATCGATGGAAAGCTTCCATGCAGGAATATATATGTGCTCTAGAAGAAAATGATACTTGGACGTTGATCTCTCTCCCTCCTAGGAAGCATGCTCTTGGAAGTCAGTGGGTATAAAAGATTAAATATCATTCCAATGGAGACATTGAGTGCTTTAAATCATGATTGGTTGTCTTTGGTAATCATCAAAAAGTTGGGGTTGACTACACATAAAACTTTACTCCAGTCGCAAAAACGACTATTGTACAACTCTTTCTTATTTTCGCAACATCCAAGAATTGGGAACTTCATCAAATGGATGTTTATAATGCATTTTTGCATGGAGATCTAACCGAAGAAGTGTACATGAAACTTCCTTTAGGTTTCAAATGTTCTGATCTGAATATGGTATGTAAACTACACAAGTCTTTATACAAATTGAAGTAAGCTCCACGATGTTGATTATTCTTTGTTCAATTATACTCATGGACAAGTACAAATAAACGTTCTTGTCTATGTAGACAACTTTATTATTTTTGGAAAGAGCTTCGCTGCCATTACCTCATTTAAAGCATACCTGAAGAGTTGTTTCAAAATGAAGGATCTTGGCCCATTGAAGTATTTTCTTGGTATTAAAGTTGCACGTAGTCCTTCGGGATTGTGCCTATGCCAAAGAAAGTACACCCATGACATCGTCAAAGAGCCTGGTCTTTTAGGTTGCAAACCTTCTGGTTTTCCTATCAATCAAAACCATAAACTGACACTTGCCAAAGGCAACTTGCTTGGCAACTCAGAGGCTTATCAACATGTGGTAGGTCGCCTAATTTACTTGGTGGTTACACAACCATAACTTGGCTAGTATGTTCATATATTGTCTTAGTTCATGCAATCTCCTCGTATTAAACATTGGGGGCAACATTACGAGTAGTTAAGTATCTAAAAGGGACTCCAGGATGAGGTATTCTATTATGGGCATATTGTAAGCTTTCCTGGAAAGGTTGGTGTGATTCACACTTGGATGCATGCCCACTTACTCATCGCTCGTTATCAAGGTGGATTGTGTATCTTGGGATTCTGCAATAACATGGAATACAAAGAAACAACACAATGTCTCCTGATCCTCAGTTGAAGCAGAGTATCACTCTATGGCTGCAATCACATGTGAATTTAAATGGGTGAAGGGATTGCTTTTAAGCTTCGGTGTTCGCCATCCACAAGCCATACAAATGTTTTGTGATAATCAATATGCTTTCTATATTGCTCAAAATCCTGTTTTTCATGAACGCCCGAAGCACATTGAGTTGGATTGTCATTTTGTGCGTGATGCTATCGTTGATGGGTTAATTGCTCCTTCTTATGTTCATACTTCTGTGTAGCTTGCAGACATTTTAACTAAAGATCTTGGGAAGACTCAGTTTGACAGGCTTATTGGCAAGTTGGGGATTTTTGATCCTCATGCTCCAACCTGAGGAGGTGTTAGAGTTTATCAGTTTAGATTATATCTTTATCTTGTTTCAATATCATTAGTTTATATTTTGAGAATTTCCGATAGATATCTCCTTATGTGATAAGAATACTTTGTACTATATATACTTGGCATATTAATGAAAAGGTTAAGGTGTTTTATGCACTTATTTCTTTCTCTTTTTTTTCTCTCTCTCTCTCTCTCTCTGTCTATAATCTTCAATTCTCTCAAACAACCATAAAATGTCGGGAGGCCAAGGTATTAGTTCTCATGCGGTAGATTCGGTTTTGACCCAAACACAACAATTAAGGAATTTAGCAAAGGAAACCGTAAATCACACAACTCAAACAAAACAACAAAACTATTTGCTATATTTTATTGATAGGGACACATTATTTCATGCTCCAACATGTAACGACCCAATTTTAATTATGTCGGCGACGTTAGCTTCTGTTTCTCGAATAAGAATGATTTTGGTTTTAAGGTTATATAATGAAATAAATTATAATAAATGGTGTTATTTAATATTTGAAAGAATTATATAATATATAATAGGATTGATCAATAATTAAGAGAAAATAGTTTAATCAAATGGATTTGTGGGAAAAATATTGTAAATATAGTTCATTATATGTAACATCCCAATTTTCAGGTACTTCTAATACATTCCATTTCATGATAATTGGTTAAGTGGTTGTAATCTTGGGGTTTAGACACGACGTGTTGGAGGCACCAACACGGCGTGTCTAGACATTAAAAGATGCGTGTTTTGATTGAGCAACACGAAGTGTTTTCCCTCTGGACACGACGTGTTGACCGCTGTGTGTGAAACCCTAATATTCTGGGGTTTATTCCCATATTTAAGGATTATGGGGGCTAGGGTTTGTCCACCCTCAGCCTCCATCTGCTCTCTCAAGCTCAAGAAGAAACTCTAATCTTTTCCTCTCCCATTTTTGAAGATAGTTGGTGTTTTGAAGGAAGAATGTGAAAGAAGGAAGCAAGGATTCAGCTAGCAAGCATCATACTTCAGTGTAGCACGCTCCTGGACCATTGTAAGTGTCCAAGTCCCGATTTTAATCACTCATAGTCACTAAATCTTGACATAAGTCCCCTTTTCTCTTTGTTATGGGTTGATGCATGGAGGGATCTCATAAAGTTTTCAACTTTATGAACCTCCAGGTCAAGGAGACCTTGTAGTGGCTTGGATCTGGTTTTAACCAAAGTTTTGATGCCATACATGGAAAGTAGGTCATGAATTCCCTTTTTGACCTAATATGGGTTCAAGACATGCATTGGACATGCATGTCTTAAAAAGCACCAATCTTTGGAACGATTTAGATGGTTGAACCACTTCTGGAAGGAAGGGACTTTGGATCTTAAGGATTGAGGACTTTATGGTTAAGCCCTTGTATGGTTAAGCATGTAGTTTGGATTTTTGGACCTTTTGGCGGTCCCAAAGGATAGAGTTGGAAACTTTATCCTTCCTAATCACATTCCTAGTCCAGATCTGAGCTTTGGAGCTCTTGTGGTCGAAAAGGCAATTAAATGTCTTAAGTTGTTGGATATCTAGCAAACACGACGTGTTGGCAAGCCAAAACGGTGTGTTGTATGAAGTTTTCCCATCGATTGATTTGTTTGCGGAACACGACGTGGTCAAGAGGGAACACGGCATGTTGGGTCAACATGGACTGTTGACCTTGACCTTTGACTTTGACCAAGTTTGACCTTGAGAGTATTTTGTTTATTCTGGGATTCTTATGAAAAATTGGTTATTTGATGGAATTAGGCATCGTGTAGAGAGCTGAGATTCGGAGTCAGGCCTCATCAGTTCCACTCAGTTTGCGAGGTGAGTGTTCCTCACTATAGTTGTTGGTTCGAAGGCACCAAGGCCGACCCTTGTGGATTGTTATCCTGATTATTGCATTATTGAGTATCGTAGTGATCTGTTAGATCTGTACCCTGGTAGATAGGATGATGCTATGATTAATGATCTGCAAGATCTGTCTGTTTGTTATTGGCTGGTTGATTGTATGGTTATCTGTTATATATATATATATATATATATATATATATATATATATATATATATATATATATATATATGTGTGTGTGTGTGTGTGTGTGTGTGTGTGTCGACACGGTGTGTGAGTGGTTGGGTTGAGGCAAACCTGCTTTGTGCTGAAGGCCAATAGACCCAGGGCATCCAGTATAGACTGAAGGCCAGTAGGGCGTACCAGTCAGGCCGAAGGCCCGGAGAATGGTCCAGATATGCTGAAGGCCCGTTGTGGCGTACCAGTCATGCTGAAGGTTTTGTGAGCGTACCAGGTAGAGTGTAGGCCAGTGGGGCATTCCAGTCAGACTGAAGGCTCTGTATGCATGTTGTTTATCGTTATTATTCTAGTTTTGTGCTGTGTTGGTATTTTGGGGGAAACTCACTAAGCTTTGGGCTTACAATTTTGGGTTATGTTTCAGGTACCTCAGATGATCGTAGGAAGGCGAAGGCTTGATCGTGCACCTCCTCATGTTTTCTTTATGATTTTGGGAAAACTCTAATGTTTGACATGTTTTGGAAAAACTATTTTGTAAAGAAGTGATGATTTCGGATTGTTTTTAAAGTTTTAAATCTTTGTGAAATTTTGGATGTTACATTATAAGGGTTTAAATGGAATTGAAGGGCTAAAAGGGTTATTAATAGAAACTTAAAAATGTCAAAATATTAGGGTTAGGTTTAAGACCCATATTAAGTCAGTAAGATATGACTTAAAAGAATTGTAGAGTATGTACGCACCTTCACGTGGATATAAAGAATATCGAAAATAGGTAAGAAACGAAGAAGTTATGAAGATTAAAAGTTAGGATAAAATTTTCCCAAAGATAGAATGGAATCAACCCAAGGGGATGCTGTCAAGCACACACCCTGGCGCGGTAGGTATAGTGCGACGGTGCGACAGGAGTCAGTCGCAAGAAAGATTGGAAATGTACTTTGCCCGGCGGCGCGGTATATGAGTGGCATGGCGCGGTGGCCAAAGTAGGATGCCTTTGAGGAAAAGTACCATGACGTGGCAAGCAGATGTAATGTCCCAAAAATACTGATATAAAATTTCATTTTTAAATCATTAAATCCATACAACATTTGTTCCAAAACCAATAAGAGTAAAGTGCATCTTTTTAAACATCAGAGTAAACATTAGTAATCAGTGTGGAAAAAACCTTCAGGGGATGCTGTGCAGTCAAGTCGGGCCCTTCCCTCTAGAACTGGAAGTAACTAAAAAATGTTAAACCACAAACCGTAAGCACGAAGCTTAGTGAGTTCCCCAACACACCACATACCATACAACGGGCCCAGCCCGACATACAAATAGGCCCAACCCAACATACAAATTGGCCCAGCCCAACGTGCATACCAATGGACCCATCCCAACATGCAAATGGGCCCAACCCAACATGCATACCAATAGGCCTAACCCAACATGCAAATGGGCCCAACCCAACATACACATGCAAGACTTACAAAGACAGTTAGCATCCTACACATTATAGTGAGAAGACTCACCTGACTGACAAATCAGCTAAACCACAACTCAAAGCCCCATAACAGATGGTACAACACCATTATGGAAACATACAAGGTCCAACCTTAGTCTATACACGAAATCCAGCAACCTTGACCAAAACTCAACCTAGGTCAACAAGTCAATGATCAAAGTCAAAGTCAACAACTTAACGCTCAGTCCATGTATTATTTATATTTTGGTCCCTTATATGTTGAATTATTGCTTTTGGACCTTGTAATTAGCAAGTTTGAAGGAAGGAGGGACTATTTCTGCCAATTCTAGATTTTGGAGGCGGAGCCCGAACGCAGGGCATTCCCTTGAGGAATGTGTTGCGTTGACGTGCAGAATTCAAACCCTAACTTTTAGGGTTTGGGACCTATATAAAGAACATTATGTCCCATACCTCAGCCTCCTTAACTCAGAAACCCTAAAAACCCTAATGTTCTTCATCTTTGTGTGATCTTGATCTTGTGAACTCCATTTTAGTAGCTTGGAGCCTTGGAAGAAGGAAGAGGAAGTTAGTGAAGGAGAATTTGTGTAGCTTGAGCTTAAGGATTTGAGATATCATCATCATTTAGCACTCACAAAACCTGCTTCATGAATACTTAGATCTTTAGTAGTGGGTTTTTGGACCTTTTTGGTCCCAAGAATGAAGATTTATTGTTCCAAATTCGTTTCTAGGCTTAGGGTTGCCACCCTTGGTGCTATTTGAGTCCCTAAGATAGAAAAGTTACCAAATTGAGGGTCTTGATGAGCCCATGCATGAGATTAAGCCCCTTTTATGGAAGTTGATTGCTAGTTCTTGAGATTGGGACTTTTGGGGGCATGCAAAGTCACCAAGTACATGACTTTATGATTCTAGAGGTCCTAGGTGGCTTGGATCTACGTTTGGATAACATGGCTTTAAGCATTAAGTGCTTAATAAGCCTTTTTGGAACCAGCATGAGAACACGCCGCATAAGGCTCGGGAACGCCATGCGTTCCCGTTGGGGCTCGCGATCTGAATTGATGAGGAACGCCTAGCGTTCCACAGGGGAACGCCCTGCGTTTGTTACTCCAGTGGGCTTCTTTGGACCATTTCCTTGGACTTTACTACTATGGGCCTTAGTGGATCATCCGTTTGGGCTTTTATTAGACTATATCTTATGTTGGGTCTAGGGTAAGGTCCATTAGAGGGGATTGGGCCCAATTTAGAAAATTGGGCCAATGGTGGCCCACTAGTGGGCTTGGGAAGTCTACCTAGTATTGGGCCTTTCATGTTATGGTTTTGGGCCTTAGACATGGACCAAATTAGACCAGGGGTAAAATGGTCATTTTACCCTAAGAAGGATTATTGGATTTTGACTAAGTGTTATTTTGGTAATGATAGCTCGGGGATTCGTTGGGGCAACCGTTAGAGATTCCTTACCGTGAGATTCTGCATTCAGCTTTGCTAGGTGCGTTTTCCTCCTGTAGGAACGGGTCGAAGGCACCAATGTCGGCCCGTATATGTATGTTAGTATGTTCCGGACTAAGGTCCGATATCGGGCGGTGCCCGATGTATGTTTATATGTTTTCCAGATTTCGATCCTATGCCGGGCGATGCCCGAGGAATGTTTGTATGCTTGATGTCTTCATGATTCTTGCATGTGTCTGTGTTTGTATGTTTTCGGATTTCGGTCCGATGCCGGGTGGTGCCCGATGAATGTTTATATGCTTTCCGGATCTCGATCCGATGTCGGGCGGTGCCCGAGGAATGTTTATGTGCTTATGATTATGTATTTATTATATGTGTATTGTTGATATGTTTATATGCTTACCGAACTACGGTTTGATGTCGGGCGGGGCCCGATGCCGGACATTGTCCGATGCCGGGGGCGACCCGATGAAGGGGCGGGGGCCCAAGATATGTTGTTATGTGATTATGTGATTATGTGTATGGTATGTGGTAGTTTGGGGAGACTCACTAAGCTTCATGCTTACAGTTTTCAGTTTTGGTTTCAGGTACTTCTGGTAGCAAAGGGAAGAGCTCGGGATGACTGCATTGCACACACCATTATCTTTTAGCCTGGGATGTTTACTCTGATATATTTGACAGATGTTCATAATGTTTTGAGATACTATGACTTATGATTTGGCTAGATGGTTTTGATAACTATGGTTTTATTAATTATTAAAAACGAAATTTTTGGACCGTATTTTATGAGTGTTACAACAACCCATAATATCAACCATTGAGCCTCACGTTGTGACCAACCCTTGGTCACTTCGTGAGAACTCACTCAACCTGATTCCAACTTGAATCATTCCAAATCATCCAACTCGTCACGGACAACCCATTCACCAAGCATAACGACATGAACCCTCCTTGGTAATGCCGTGAGCATAACAGACAACATAGTCGTGGATTTCTTCTTGGTCATGTCGTGACATCCCCTGAAGGTTCACTTGATCGAATACAAATAAGAAGGAAATAAGAACAAATTTATCACAAAGATATATCCACTAAGAAATGATCCTCAAAGAGAATCGACACAAACTCGCGATTAGAGTTGCAATTAGTACAACCCAATTACACAAATATATATCAACACTAGTAACAATCAATCCCGACATTTATGGGATTGATTCTATTCTAAGTAAACAGATTGATCCTAATTGTAGAGATTAATGAATAGTTAACCGACAGCTACTATTACTATAATTACAGAATACAAAGTAAATACACTACTACTAGTGATCACACGCAGACACTGGAGAGGTTCATAAGATGATGTTGACGCTGGTGCTCGAGCTAATGGTCAGCGTGAATTTGACTCATCAAATTATAAATTTTGACCTTATAATCTCCCCCTATCCGATGATGTCAAAACTAACTCTAATTGCATTTGTCAACTTTATCCAATATTTCTTGCTTTGTCCACTAAAAATTATCTTCTTTAAGCTCTTCAATGTGATTGCTTAGTTCATGTGAGAATCTAATTCCACTTCTTCATGCACCATGCACTCTAGTCGAAGATAAAACAAATGCTCAGTTGGAGCAGCATGAAGTTCTTTAGTGCGTTGAAAGCACATCTAATTTTGTCCACCGAGATAGAAAATACCATGCTCAGGCTCTCGAATGAATAAATGTTGAATCGTCTCAACCTATTGTTGATGTTTATAGTGCCAAAAGGAAAGGAAGAAGCAACTTGGCATATTTAGATTGTCTTGTAGGGAGGAGCAGAGGAGCCTTCACCAACGCTATTGACTAATGAGGAGGTGGTCTTCCTTTTTCTTGGGATAAGCTGTTGAACAACATCAGACTCAACATCACTATCAGCACCTTGAGGAATCTCCCCCTCAGGAGTAGTTTTTGTCTAACTAATGTTCAGAGGCACCATATAAAATCTTCATCATTATCAGTAAGGTCAGCGTTACATGTGCTTAATCAATCTCCCCCTTTTTAGCATCATCAGCAGATAGCGTGAAAAATGTTGAAATTTGCTCCCCCTTAGATAAATAACTTTCTTCTTTCAAGAGAGTCTTCGAATGAGAGTTACCATAAAAAATGTATCACATATTGCAGGACAATGGAAGGGTTGGTGATGTCTCCTGATAGTATGTTGTGATAGTATAGATCATTGACATAGAATTGCGAAATCTCATCAATATATGGTCTTATACGCTGAATCATTAACTTCTTTTACTGGAAGAAAAAGGGAGAGAGTGGGTAGGTGCGTGTAATATATCACGGTACATGATATACCCATCGACACAGATTTTTCAAGTTCTCATCAGTGTCTAGCATCTTATGCTGAATCATAAAACTTTTAAGAAGAAGGGTGACAAAGGATTGGTGCATGTGATAGACTACGGTACATAGCCTAACCATCGCACACAGTTTCAAACTTTTATCAATGTATGGCATTATACAATAAATCCTTAAGCTCTATTTTAGAAGAATTGGATTAACCCTTTGTCGATAAAGGACCTGACAGGTATATCTTATGCTGATGACAATGCAATCAGGATAAGCCATAGGGTAATGCTCGATGTTTCAACAGAACATGAGACTTGATGCATACGAAAAGAATGCTTCCACGGACAAGGTAGGGGAAGATACGTTTAACCAAGAAACTAACCACCCAAGGCTTTAAAAAATTTCAGATGTGGACCAGGCAGTCTCATGCTGAAAATATGTCAACACGTAACAATCAGTGTGAGTGGGTGACTCAATGTCATCTCAGCAGATGGTCTCGCTGATGAGATACTTAGAGAGATTTAGGCACATCATCACGCTTCTAGGGACAGAGGGTTGTCAAAAGTTTCATACTTGCAATTCATCAAAACAACAAAAAAGAGAGAAGATGTTGAAAACACAAAAAGTATCTTGCAAACAAGAAAATAGAGTTCATGTCATTGAAAGCATGTCAAGTTCAACAATCAACTTGTTCAGGGTCTTCTCATCTAGTTACTTGGTAAAGATATCGGCCAATTAATCAGTGGTTGGAATGTAGAACATTTCAACTTTTCCTTTCTGAACAATATCAAAGATGAAGTGATGACAGATGTCGATGTGTTTGGTCTTGGAATGCTGAACTGGATTTTGAATCATCAAGATACTGTTGGTATTGTTACATCAAATTGGAGTCTGGGTGAATAAGAATCCATAATCTTGAAGCTGATTTTGAATCCAAAGAATCTAAGCACAAAACCTTCCAACGGCAACATGTCTCGCTTCAGCGGTCGAGGAAACCACTGACATTTTCTTCTTGCTTGACCAGCTCAAAAGTTGATTTCCCAACATTTGAGCTCCTCCTAAAGTACTCTTTCGATTGATACCACATCCACTATGATCAGAGTCAGTATAACCAACCAGCTTGAATTCTAAGTTATATGGATAGCATAGCCCAATTTTTATGTATGCTTCAGATAACAAAATATTATTTTAACAGCGAGGAGATGAGATTCTTTTGAATTGACCTAGTAGCGATCACACAATATGGTAGAAAATATAATATCTGGACGACTGACAATGAGATAGAGCAGACAGCCTATCATTGCTTTATACATTGTTGCATTAATGTTAGTGTCACTTGGATCAACGGATACAGTCATAGATGTTGGCATTGGGGTCTTTGTTGGTTTACTATCGGAGAAACCAAACTTCTTCAGTTGGTCAGAGATATACTTGGTTTGAAAAATAAAAATCCCATCAGAGAGTTGCTTAACATGTAAACCTAAGAAAAGTGTTAGTTCTCCCATTGTGCTCATTTCAAAATTATTGGCCATTACTTCAGCGAATTCAGTGCTCAGTGTCTCATCAGTGGATCCAAAAATGATATCGTTGATGTGTACAAATGTACCTATTAGTTTTAAATTTATAAACATAACTAATTAACTAACTATGCACCTATACGCATTGTACCTAGTCGGATTATAGAATAGCTTGGTAAGTTGGGTGTCAATCACAGGGAACGAAATTCTATTTAATAAAATAACTACTAATAGCTAAACTAAATAAAACAAGTAAATTGGGGGTTTTTACTGATTTTGCAAGATCAGAAGAACTTAAATCAAATAATAATAAATCAAACAATTAAACAAGCAAAGAAAATGAATTTTACTTCAAGATTAAAGAGCACTTCCGTTAGTTCCGAATCCCCTTTCTCCTATGGTTGATTTATACTAGACAAATTATGTTGGCTTCCAATTTATTAACTAGTTATTATGATCAAATACCTAGATATATCAATTTATGAATTACCATGCAATGGTCAAGCACAGGTGAAACACACAACTGATAATAAGATAAATTGGACTATGAATGATGAAATCGAGAATTACTAATCTGTGGTCAAGATAATAATTCAAGCACTTAACATGGATAATTAATGATCTCTAACACAGCCAAAGCTATCGACTTTATTTACCTAACTCTATGATTTGGTCAATCACAATATCTAATTATTTAATGGTCATAAACAACTAGAACCAAGTTAATGCATCAATAATGCTCATCTACTACACATAACTTGAATGGAAGGCAATAAAAGATAAAACTTTAACATGCTAGATTTATAATTCATCAAACACAAGAAAAGCCAAATAAATTGTCATAGAAGCATAAAATCAACACATAGGGTCGAGGTTCATCATCCCTAACAGAAGTTTAAGGTGATTAGCCCATAACTAAGATAGAAACATACAAATAATCAATGCAAATAAGACTAGACATGATTAGAACTAGCAAACCGAAAGAATCAATGTTGTTTTCTTCTAGATCTCTTCAAATCTTGAGCTCCATACGATTTCTTCTCTTCTAAGGGTTTTCCAGAGGGTTTTTGTCGCAATACTTCTCCAGAAAGTCGCCTAGAAGTCCCCCAATTCGACCTAATGTTTGGATATATATACTTGCCTAAAATCTAACAAATAGGACATGTTATATGGCCAACACGACGTGTTTGTCATTAAAATCTCGTATTCTCCAAGTCAGCGTCAAGAATTGCGAAGCTTCTATTAACCACGACGTGTCAGTGATAAACGCGATGTGTTTGTTGGGAATGAACATTTTCTCCAAACACGAAACTCGTCCGAAATTATGTCTAGTTTTCAACATTTTGAATCTCGTCAATCGGAGTTATGAGTCATGAGATATGGCCAAAACACTGACAAGGGGTTAAGCTGTCCAACAACATCCTTTTTGCGTCTTTTTAGCTCATTTCTCCTCCTTTTGCTTTCCAGCTCCCATTTTAACTGTAATTGAACATTTCAAAGCTTATTAAGTATCTTTTAGTTGTAAAATTAACACAAAATGTAGCATGAAATATAAAGATAATGTATGAAATATATAGCTAAATAAGCATACATCAAATACCCCACACTTGACTTTTACTTGCCCCAAGCAAAACTGATTTTATTATTATCATATCAAGACTTAAGCTACCAACATCGCACAAGACAATCCGTTTTGAGCCTCTCCATTACTCCAAGACCGCAATGCATGTATTTGTGTCTAATTTTTCCTAAGAACCTCCCCAATCCAAAATACTCACAATCTTCATAAACACTTGCCCACTTCTTTTGAGCAACGCTCATTTTATGCATCCCTCCAAATCCATCTCCAGAAATCTTTCTTAACCTCAATGTATTTTTAGTTAAACCGCCAAGCATACATATGGAAAAATAACTTAGAAAATAAAAAATAAAATAACTTAACAACTTTCGCCTTTGAATCTTTGATGATGATATTTCTTCGTCTTCATAGCTTTGTAGACTCTTTCAAATATTTCAATTTTCTCTTTTTTTTCAACTTTTTTTTTCAACTTTTTTTTTCTTTTCATACGCACTTTTTTCACTCAAAACTTAAAATCCTAGAAAAACGTATGCTTAAGCAGGGGGATTTAACTCCAACATTAATTGATTAGAGACATTAGTCTCATGTGCAATGACTACATACGCTCTCCTGGATAAATTTTTGGTACACGATGCTAAACATATTACGACCCTCAAACTAAGAAAGGTCGTGTTTTTTTCATGATTTCACTAGGATAGGGAAGCCAAAAATACACTATAATATAAATTAGCTCAAATAAACATTGAAACTCGTAGGCCGGCCCAGACAGTGGGCAACACGGGCGGTCGCCTAGGGCCCATGTATCTAAGGGGCCCAAAATTCCAAGATTATATGATATATATAGAAAAAAAATTATCTTATCTAAAAAATGTTAAGAGAAGTAGTATTCTTTAAAATAGTTCTTTTTGTAATGTTGTGACCATATTTGTGTTTTTTAATATTAATAGTGAATTTTATAACGGTGTATCTATTTTCGATTTAATTTTTATTATATTTATGACTTTGGGAGGCCTATTTTTTATTTTCGCCCTGGGCCCACTATATCTTTGGACCGCGCATCAGATCGTCCCACACAACGCTAGCAACCTAGATATCAACATAACAATTTTTTTCACTAGATTCAATTTTAGATTATTGTTTCAAATCTTTCTAATATAATTTTTAAATCCTAGTCATTTTTCAAAATTTTAATTTATCAGTAAGCTTGTATTCCTAAAACAATTAAAGAACATAAAATTAAAGAGAGAGAATTGGAACAGACTTCCCTGAGGTAGTAGTGGCGAGATCGAATGGGGCTGCTAAAAGTTGCTCTGAAAATTGTTGAAAGACTGGAAACTGGAATGTTGCCTCTGAATGTGTTGGAAGACTTGGACATCTCGTAATATGTAACTAGAAACTAGACCCAAACAGCAACTTGAAAATGTTCTGGAAAAAATGTGAACTGAAGACTAACATCTTAAAAAAGTATGTTGCAGAAAATGTCAAAATAGTGTACTGACGTCCGACCACATTGTGGTAATGTAACGCCATGTCGTAGTGTAGTTGATGGAAAATTTTGGTCGCGAAAAGTCGAAACACCGCATCGTGGTAATAGATGACCACGCCGTGGTGATGAGTGTGAACGTATTTGATCGCGAAAATCTAAATTGCCACGACGTGGTGATGATGACCACACCGTTGTATCTTTACAGAATAGTCTTCTTCCAAACTCTTCCCGATATGTACCCTACACTTATTCAAAAATGCGGCTTTTGGGTTCTGGTCTTCTAAGATCTCCCGGTTTTTTCCAATTAAGCTCCTTCACTGCTTCACTTTCTTTCAGCACTACAAAAATAAGATCAAAATCTAGATAAACACATGATCATTCGGTTAAACTAAAATAAAACTAGAAATAAGAACTAAAACTAAAATGAAATTAAGAAGAAAAGAAAATTCAAACTCTAAACATCGGGTTGCCTCCCGAGAAGCGCTTCTTTTTATGGAGTCGTGAGCCGGACTCCTTCCTATTCTAAGTTGTGTCGGTTGGGAGCGGGACCTCCCTCTTCACCTTTTGTTCCTTCCATCTTATCTTATAAGCTTGTACTCTTCTTTTGTACGCCTTTTTCGAGTTTTCCTTTTTCTTTTGAGTGGTGCTTTCTTCATGTTTGCGCTTCGTCCTCTTGCTTCTTCCAATAGGTTTTGTCTTTTCTTCTTCCCTTTCTTGTTCCGTAGTGTCCACTTCCATCTTGTCAATCTTGATCTCCTTTTTATTTACTTCTTCATCATCAGTTGAAATCAAAGTTTCTTCTTCACTTTCTTCATTAACTTGAGACTTTGGTGTTTTAAAGGCAAAAACTTCAAAAATTATGGGAACCGAGGCGCGAGGCTTGGTACGTTCTACTTTCTCTACGTCAGGCATCTCCCAAGTCTTCAACTCATCCTCCATTAGCTTCTCTATTTCACTTAACTCATCAAAATTTTCTTCCATAACATCCATCTTTGACACTTCATCTCTTGGCTCGTTTACTTCCACTTTTTGGTTAATCTCAAAAGTTATTCCCTTGTCTTCTACACGAAGTGTGAGCTTGGAGTCGCAGATGTCAACAAGAGCTCTTGCGGTACTTAAAAATGGTCTTCCCAAAATTATGGGAAGGTCGTCATCCTCTTTCATAACTAATACCACAAAATCAACCAGTAAAACAAATTTTCCCACCTTTACCAATAAGTCTTTAATGATTCCACGAGGGTTAGTGATTGTGTGATCCGCCATTCTAAGTGTCATCTTTGTGTCTTGGATCCTTGGTAAACCGAGCTTCTTGTAGAAAGAATATGGCATAAGATTAATGCTAGCCCCCGAATCGGCTAAAGCATTAATAGAAGTAAGATTGCCAAACTCACAAGGCAAAGTCAATCGGCCCAGATCTCCCATCTTGATTGGCAACCCATCGATGATTGCAACTGAACATAGCTCACTAAGCACGATTGTAGATGCTTTTTTCAGCTCCCTGTGGTTTTTGATCACATCCTTAGCAGAATTGGGAATTTTAGCCATGGATTTGAGGAATGGGGCATTGATGAAGAGAGAGAGCATTGGTTCTATGAATTTCTTCTGTTCCGGTTCCAAATTATGCTTTAAAGCTCGAGATGGTAATGGTAGAGGAGGCTGATAATTTTTCAAAAACGAAGGTTTAATTTCCTCCAGTGAACACATCGTGTTGAGATCACCACGACGTGGTGACTGGGCATAATCCAATTCTAATTTTCTTTTTATCTTTTCTCCTTCCAAATACGGACCGATGCGTTCGGTACTTGTAACGTGCATCTCCAAAGGCTCAGAGTCTTCCTCATTCTCGGTGTATATTTCCATAACATGAGGTTGTGGTTGAGGATCAGTATTTTTACAAAGTAATCTCTCATTTATGAGTTTAGCCAATTGACCCAATTGAGTCTCGATGTGATGGATAGAAGCTTGTTGATTTCTCATTAAAGCTTGCTGATCTCTCATTACTGCATTTTCATCATGTCTATTTTCTAATGCGGATGCAAAACGGGCGAGCATTGCTTCAAAATCTGTTTTCTTTTCGGGTGCTGGTTCTTCTTTTTGATAGAACCCTCTTTCCTTTTGCTTGTACTTCTCCTCCTTGGCCTTCTTGTACTCATCATAGGGCATCCGTTCCTTTTTGGGTTTCCTCCAATCTTCATCATATCTATCCCCACTTGAATAACACACTTGAGCCTTTCAGTTTCCATTCTCGTCAAGGTCGCAATCCTTTGTTAAATGTGGCCCACTACAGTTATCACACCCCGCACGAATGGCATGGATGGATTGGTCCATCTTTGTCATCCTACGATCCATGCTATCCAACTTAGCCATTACCACCGCCATATCATCAGAAGCTGCGTTCACCGTTCCTCTAGTTTTGTGATTACGAGGATTATGATATTCTCTTGAATGTTTAGATAATTCTTCAATCAACCCTTTATTACAACTGGTGCTTTCTTCGTGAGTGGTCCTTGCAATTCAAGGAGCTGCCTAGTCATGACATTTACCCCATCATAGAAAATGGAGACTTCCTGTTGAACATTGATGTCATTCTGGGGGCAATTTCTTAGCAAGCCCTTGTATCTTTCCCACGCTTCATAAAGTGATTCGCCTCCCATTTGCTCAAAATTGGCAATTGCCTTCTTCAACTTTTCTACTTTCGAGGGTGGGCATAATTGTTGTACGAACTCTTCACGCAACTGTGGCCATTTTGTTATGGATCCTGGAGGGAGTGCCTTTAACCATTCTTTTGTGGCTCCTTTGAATGTAATCGGTAGCATCTTATATGGGCATATTTATGTCACACCCCCAAACCGGAACGGCGGAAACGTTCGGGGGCGGAGGACGTCATGTACAGTATCATAACAATGAATAATAGTAATAAAAGCAACAACAACCATTGTATTAATAATAAAGTGTTTACATTGTATTCGAACCACAACTTGATTGACTCCAAAAGTAAATAGCAAAACAAAGACTTGACGCTACTATGCTCGATCTTCACAAAACCTGCGCGTGTACCTGGCTACTATTTTCCTGAGAATACAAGTTATTTTGAAAGTGTATCAACATTTAAGTTGGTGAGTTCATAAGCACTTTTGTTTTAGAAAGTATGTTCCTTGTTCTTTGAAAATGTTACTGTGTTCTTCCAGAAAATCCTATATTTTCTTATTAGTTGAATGGAATGTAGTCTTAGTACCTTAATACAAAAATTGTATAAGTTTGTTACACTCAAAGAATGATGCTTTGAAATTATAAAAGTAATCGTATTCGTTTCCAGAAAGTTGGCTTGTAAATCGTTTGCTTGTAAAATAACGATGGTTATCCTGGAAAATCCTATATTTTCCATGAGTTGAGTTGTAGTCTAATATGATCCAAGACCGAAAAGTACAAGTATTTTCAATACTTAAAATAGTTATAACTAGTTTTATTTGTATATAAAACTATTTGAAGAGATGTGTTTTCACGTAAAAAATCCACGTATAGTCGTTTATCATGTGAATTTTCATAACCGTGCTAACGAATGATTTGCCTGCCTCGACGTTCTTCAGGCGTCGCATTGTTTGATATTTGTCACCCATAACCTGTCGGTCGTGCTGTAGCTAATAGCCAGGGTACGGGGTCATCAATCCCGTATAGATCTATACACAAGTATCACGCTCTCCGGAAGGAGACTCGGGTTATAAAACATGACTTGCTTGTATACCTTGGTAGGTACGACGAAGACATTGACTCACAAATTTCCAATGAGTTTACGTGTTTTTGACCTGTAAGTGTTCGTGTGTGTAATTGTTACCCTTTTTGTTATGTTTATAAAATATAAAAATAACCGTATTTTTATATATCGTTTTTTTGCCCCGAAAGGGTGGAATAATGTGAATATTCCCCAAACTATACCTATTATAATTTAAAATATATATTTAGTTGAGAATGAGAAATCGTTGTATTTTAACATAGTTTGCATGTAAATATTTATAAAGTTGGTAATAACGTTGTTTCTCATATTTAATAATATTACGTAAAATGCTTATAAAAGATAAGAAATCATAAATAATGGTTTGTAGAAGATTTTCACAAGTTTCTTTGTGTTTTACTTGTATTCCCCCCCCCCCCCTTAAAACATAGAAAAGTTATAAAAAGTGTAGGGGTATGAACTCACCTTAAGTTTGATTGCAGGTAAAATCTAGCTAGAAACTGACACCGGTTAGCGATCGTCGGCTCGGGAATGGCTCGAATTCAGCAACACGAGAGAGTGTGAGTGTATTTTTGGTGTAACAAGACTAGGAAGCCGGACTTGCTATTTATAGGTTGATCAAGTCAAGTCCATGTCGTGGGATTAATGTCCACGTTGTGGAACTGAGCTGCGTCACCTCGTAGACTTGCCATCTGCGTTCTAGCTTCAAAAGGTATTCGGATGACATTTCCATGTCGTGGCCTTTATGTCCATGTCGTGGGACATTATCACATCACTCTCATAGAATTAGAACGCGTTTTTCTAGCCCTGATTAGTGTCCTTGACTAATTCCACGTCGTGGACCTTATTTCCACGTCGTGTAGCATGGCTGATTAGGGTTTCTGCCACGTGTCATGCTCTTAGACTGCTACATCTACGAAAGGTCATAACTTTTGCGTACGAACTCCGTTTTATACGTTCTTTATATCCACGTGTAGGTGAGACGTACTCTACAACTTTCATTTAGATCACTAAGGCTAAAAAGTAATCTATCGTAAACTCACTTTTTACGATTCACGGTGTCGTGCCCGTTTTGTCGCGAAACTTCGACAGGTCATAACTTCTTCGTTATATCTCGTATTTCGGCGTTCTTTATATGTACGGAAACCTTGTGACATATACTACAATTTAGTTAAGATTATTTATTCTAAATAATCCTCTATCAAAAATTCATTTTTGACGCTTATTGTCTCTAAATTGACTAGCCCGAATCTGCGGGCGTTACAATTATCTCCCCCTTAGGATGATGACGTTATGAATTCACTGGTACATGATTGAAGTTTACACCTAGTTTGGTATAGAATTTTCCAATTGTCACATTTTAATCATAAAATTCATGCATTATCTTAATACTTTATGTTGATTTTATCTAAAATAATGAACAAAAGGTGCTTAATTAGTTTAAAATTTCATTTTCAGCAACAAAGACATGCTCGGATGTGAAAGGAAGCGGCAATAGCGATTGGAAGATTGGAACTTGGATTTTGAAGAAAGAAGGCAAAAATAAAAATGAACTCGGCGAGATGATCCTCCCAACTTGATGAGTTGATGCGAAGATTCCGGACTTATTAGTGCCTTGCCGTACATGCGTTTTAAGTAAAAAAACTCGACGAGTTTGTCCATAAAACTCGACGAGTTGGAGCTGATTTTCAAAATCTATATATAGAGCGTTTTCATTCGAAACCCTAACTTTTGCTGGAGGCTTATAGCAACTTTTGGAGGCCAAAGAGGTTCTTAGAATCCGTGGTTTTCGAAATTCAACTAGAGGCTTGGAATTGAAGAGATCTAAAGGCATAATCATTAGCAATTTACTTAATTGTCTTGTTTACATTATGTTTACATTGATGGATTTCGTTTTTATGATGTTATTTGCTGAAGTTATGGGCTAAACTCCATACTTCTGTTTAGATGTAGAGGATCTTATGAATATGGTTTGATTAAGTAGCTTGGATTATATTGATTTGATTATTTATCTTGTTAAGCTTGTTAAAAGATCCTTATGTGTTAATGATAGTTATTTTCTATTAATAACCAAGTATATTGAGTTGTATGAACATCTTCTTGATTGCTTGAATCTTATAGTTTTGTGAAAACAAGATTGTATGCCTAGTATTAGTGAACATGAACCTAGGGTTAACTAGAAAATAAGTAAGTTAATGTGTGAGCATGTGTGATGACCAACCACATATGAGTTAATTGAATCAATCAATTTAGTTAACTATAATTACAAGTATTACATGTTTCGAGCTGAACACTAGGAAATCTGTTATTTTAATCAATTGGCCACTGTTTGAATTAACTTGTTTGCTAAAGGATTAGTAATAGTGAACATGAACCTAATCATATTAGAAATCGGTAACCATTGATATATTAATCTATTGCACTTGCCATGAAATCAACCATATGAGTAAGTCAATCGAATGTAAACGGAAGTTTCTTTTATATTATTGAATCTAGTTGTCTTTTTCTCTCTTTTAGTTGTTAATTTCCTTTCTTTAAGTGTTTAGTAATTGCTTAAGTTTCTAGTCTTGCAAAACTAGAGAAACCCCCTTTTAAATATTGTTTTATCTAGATAATATTATTAATAATTTTAATTGTTTACCGTTCCCTGTGTTCGATACCCTACTTTCCTGAACTAAACTGCTAATTGATAGGTACACTACCTTTCGTGTGTTTGTCTTTGTGTTTAAGTTAGTAGGATTAAAACTAGTGCATTTCACACACATCAAGTTTTTGGTGCCGTTACCGGGGAACGGTTCTAAATAGTTAATATTATTTGCTAGTGTTATCGATCCTTTGTGTGAGATTTATCTCACATAAAGTTACAAGTTTTTCTGTTTTAAATTTTTTTTTCTGTTTTAGCATTGAACTCGACGAGTGCAATTCTGACCTCGGCGAGTTCGTCGCGTTTCCAGTTTCGTTTTTTATTTCGTTTTGTTCGTTTTACGCATGAATTTTTGTTTTGTTTCAGGAAGTTTATGACCCGAGGCTCCAGTTCTCCTATAGTATCATTTGTGGAAGATCCATAATCAATTCTCCACAAATAGAAGAACAAAGCAACCGGGGAAGCAAGCGGTAAAGACAAACTTCAAAACGATAAGGTGTTTGATTAGGAGCCTGAAACACCCAAGTTTGAAGAAGAAAGTGACACTGAAACAAAAGAAGAGATGGCTGACATCGTAGACATACCCATGGGAACATACAAGAAGCGTATACGAGACGGTACCGGGACAGGACTTGTGCAACCCGAAATTCCCGCAACAACAAACTTTGAACTGAAAGGTCACATTCTCGCCTAATTGAAGGATATCCCATTCTACGGGAAGGATCACGAAGACCCGTACAAACATATCGACGAGGTCAACGACATATCCGACTAATTAAATATTCCAAATGTGCCTCGCGAGACTGTTCTACTTCGGATGCTACCGGTTACATTCAAGGGAACCGCGAAAGATTCGCTAAAATCACTCCATCTAGGATCTATCACGACATGGCCAATGATGTGCGAAGAATTAATAGACCATTTTTGCCCACCATCCAAAGTAGCGAAATTGAAGAAAGCAATTGCCAACTCTGAACAAATGGGTGGAGAATCACTCTACAAGGCGTGGGAGAGATACAAGGGTTTGATAAGAAACTGCCCTCAAAATGACCTAAACGTGCAACAAGAGGTCTCCATCTTTTATGATAGAGTAAATGTGACAACTAGGTAGCTCATTGACTCCCAAGGACCACTCACGAAGAAGGAACCCGCGGTGATAAAAAAATTTATTGAAGAATTCTCTAAGCATTCTAGAGAATATCTCCAAAATCATCTGTCCAGTTTGCTAGTTTTGAGGGCAACCCAAAAAGACTGTGCTTCTATCAATTTAAGTATATACCAGTTATAGTTATTGGCTTAGACACCTAATCCAACAATAAGTATGATAAGCATGCAGTGTGGGCGCTGCAGACATGTGGTACTTATTGCAGTTTAATGGAGCCATTAAGTTTCTTAAGGATAAAGTGGTTAGAGAAGATAAGTGATAACATGGTAAATTGAGAAGAATTTACCATGTAAGAAAAGAGAGTTGTGAACCAGGAAGTAAAATGGCGGAATTGAATTGAGATACGTATATTGTGCATGCATTGTATGGGTATTGCATGCCTATGGTTCTTATTATGATTTAATGGAATCATTGAGCTACCTGGGGATCAAGTGTTGGGATAAGAAAAGAGATATCAAATTTGTGAACCATGGAATGTAATGGTGAGATCGAATCTATATAAGTATAGTGTGTATGCAGATGTATGGGCTCTGCATACACATTGCACTTATGGTGATTTAATGGAACCATTAAGCTACTTGAGGATCGAGTGGTTGGACGAGAAAGATAAACATGGTACTCAAGAGAAATTTCCATGTATAGATTGAGACTTGAATGTCTCGGGAAGAGTAGAGAGAAATATGAAAACAAGAGTGCACGAGAACTAATATATTGATGAAAAAAGAGTTGTAGTAGATACAACACTTTAGAATGAAAGTGAAGTAAGTAGATGTAAAACTTCAATAGGAGTTAGAAGAGAGTTAGAAAAAGTGGTGAGTAGTCACCTGTTGTAGAGTTAGAATGGCACAGTAGAAGCGCATGGGAAATGGTAACTTACCTAAGAGTAGATGATTACGAAGTGTATTAGTATACTTGTGAGAAAAATAATGAAAGAGGTAGTTTTATGCACATGGTAATGAAAAGTGAGACAAAAAGATGAGAAATGGTGCAAAGTATGCAATGCAATTTCATAAGATTAGATAGAATAGTATATGTCCTTTAACAACCCTTATGAGTAGATAGCTGAAGAAAGATTGGCCATAAAGTAGATTGTTATTTCAGGTTAAAAGGTTGAAGTAGAGAATAACCTTAGAAACGGGTCATTAAATGAGAAAATAACCAAGAGAGCAAGAAAATATTATGAGGGCAAGATTTCTTAAAGGATGGGAGATTGTAAGAACGTGAAATTTAGAGAAAGTTGACTTTTAGTCAAATATTGACCAAAAAGGTAAAATGGTCAATTATGAGAAAAAGATGAGGATAAGAAGTTGTAACTTCATGAAAATGTCCAAAAAGAGTTTAAGTCACTAAGATGAGATTAGATGAGTAAGTTTAAGAGAAAAAATGCATGAGAAGATACATTATGGTCAAAAGGGTAAAATAGGTATTTTATGCTTTTTGGGCCAACTTTGTGACTTAATAGATTAAGAACCGTATTAATTCTTTGAGATATGGCTTAACAAATTTGTAAATTATGTTCCCACCTTTATGTGGATATAAAAAACAATGAAAATGGGTAAGAAATGAAGAAGTTATGAAGATTAGAAGTTAGGACAAAATTGTCCTAATGCGGGAACGGAATCAGCCCAAGGGGTTGCTGTCAAGTAGGTATCACGGCGCGGTGGCTACAGTACCATAGCGCGAATGGAGTTAGTCGCAATAAAAATTGGCAATGTACTTTTCCCTACGACGCAGTATACGGATGCCACAACGTGGTGGCCAAAGTAGGATGCCTTTGAGGAAGAATACCACGGCGTGGCAAGCCGATAGCTACGACATAGCAATTAAATGACCGCCTTCGACCCCCGGTCAAATGGTTGACGTGACATAGTATATAGAAGACCGCGTCGTGGTTATGCATTCAGAACACAGGTTATAACCCGTTAAGAGCTCATTCGATCCATTTAGATATGGAGATTGATTGGGAGCTCAAAGGGAGCAATTTTGCTACCCCAACAGTGCCAAGAGATGCTAGAGATGATGGGTTATTAGGATTTTAATCCTCTCCACATCAAGGTAAGATTTCTCCAATTTGGTGAAATGTCTGATTAGAGTAGATTGGTTGAATTGATCAACCTATAGCTTGATTATGATGTTAATGATAATGTTTAGATGCTTTAATCAAGCTTAGAAAGTGATCCACATGGTGGAATCTATCCAATGAGAGTTAGGGTTTTAAACCCTAATGAGTGATTAGTGAATTGATTAATTAGATGTAGATTATAATGAATTAAGTAGTATGGGATGCTTAATTCATTGTTTGAGTGAGATTAAGAGATAGAGAATGAAAAGTTAGAATGTTGATCCTTTAAGTGGTTATTTTGACTTAGAAAGTCAAACGCTCTTAATTGGCTAATAAAAATATTATGATACTTATGTATGTGTATAATTAGGCCTAAGAGCAAAAAAGATGGATCCAATATGCATTAATGGCAGAGTAGAGGAGAATATGACAACGAGGCTTCACTACCTGATAAGGTGAGTTGTTACTCTCTCTCTCTTTCTCTCTCTATGTTATTCTATACATTATATGTACATATATATATATATATATATATATATATATATATATATATATATATGGTTATATATGTTAGATTCATGTATCTGAGCATGAAAAAGAGGAATGAAAGGTTAGGTTATATAGATAATAACCCTAAGTAAGATTATGTAAATGTGGATATACATGTAAGACATATATCAGAGCATGTATGTTTAACCATAGTATGTATATATGTATAAGGAAAAGATATGGGTATTATGAGTAATACCCATAAAAGTATATAAAGAAAGAATATGATTATATGTAATATAATCCTATGTATGGTTAGATATGGCAAGTTATTTTTTAAAATACCTAACAAAAAGTAGATAGATACAGAAGATGATTATATGTAATATAATCATAAGAGTATGTATCTATGTCTAGACATTTTTGGTATTGTGTAGAATACCAATATGTTATTAGACATAGATAGAGATTAAGTACTTAATGAGTTAAGTACTAGAGGTGTAGTGTATTAGAAGATTTTTTTTAATAAGATAAAGAGATAGGTTTTCCATATGATAGGTTTTATGTGATGAGTCACATAACAAGGGTATAGATATAGAGAAAGATGGTTCATTTGGGGATAAGAAATATAGGTTCCTTTGGGAATAAGAGTATGATTCCTTCAGGAATAACAGTATGGTTCCTACGGGGACAAGAGTATGATTCCTACAGGGATGAGAGTATGGTTCCTTCGGCAACAAAGAGTATGATTCCTTCAGGAATGAGATTATGTTCCACGGGGAAAGAGATGATGATCCCTTTCGGGATGTAGAAAGACGATTCTTGCGGTAATCCAGATTATGTGTGGTTAGAGAAGATAGAGAAAGGATTCTTGAAAGGAACAAGATAAGAGAGTTCTTTGTCAGAACTAAGTTGTACTCTATGAGGGATTAAGAGTAAGGAATCCATAAGGGACTCAAGAGAAGAATAAAGATTAAGGATTCCTAATGGATCATAAGAGAAAGAGAGAGAGAGAAAGAGAGAGAGAGAGAGAGAGAGAGAGAGAGATGTAAGTCTGGATGAGTGTGTCCGATAATGTAGTGGGATATTGATCCCTTAGAGTATGGAATGAGATGTGACCATTGGGTCTAGATGGGAAAAATGTTGAGGCATTAGTGAAGAGAAAGAGTAGAGAAGAGACATAGCAGAGAAGAAGGAGGGTAGAGAAGAGGCAGAGTTAGCGACAAAGATAGAGTATGAGTAAAGTATGATAAGAATGTGAGAAGAAGCTAAGAGAAGAGTATGAGAAATCGAGTAGATTATAGAGAAAGAGATGTATGAGATGAGAAATAGTAGAGGGTAAGATTAGAGAAAAGATTAATGAGAAGAATAGAAGTGTATGCTATGAGAGAATGAGTTAGATGATAGAGTAGGAGAAAGAGAAGCAAGAAGAATGATAAGAAAATATAGAAGAATAACTCACCAGACATAGTTGTTTGATGTAGTAGAGGTGTTTATGTTTTTAAAGGTTCCAAGTAGCAGCAGTCGTGGTACCAGAGGAGAAGACAGGAGCTCAAGGACCTAGACTAGAATATTTAGTTGTAATTCCTTGTTTTTTTTATGCAGTAGATTTTTTATTGTAAACCCGTCATTAATCCTAGGATGTAAAGGTTTTAATTAGAGTAGAATTCTGCACTTGTTAGATAAAAATATGATATATCTCTTAGATTAGACGTTAGAAAAACTAGGTCATTAATAACTGGACATAATTAGTCGAGTCTCATATGCTTCGGCTATAGAATTGATCACTTACGCCATGATATGTACAAGGTCATGCGTCTCGTACTTAATTAGTATGACGTGTCGTTATCTACCCTATTCTTGTTAACTTCATTGGATCGTAGTCAAGAACATTCTGAAGTATCTTGGGAGGACTAAAGATATGTTCTTGGTCTATGGAGGTAAGGAAGAGCTAAGTGTTAAAGGATATGTGGATGCGAGTTTCGAAACTGGCAGATATAATCTCCAATCACAATATGGTTTTGTATTCATGTTAAATGGAGGAGCGGTGACTTGGAGGATTTCCAAGCAAGAGACTATAACGGACTCAACTATAAAGTCAGAATATATTGTAGCCAATGAAGCTGCCAATGACGCCATGTGGCTAAAGAAGTTCATCAATGATTTAAGCGTTTTTCCAAGCATAGCTAAATCGATTGAGATCTTCTATGATAATGAGGGTGCAGTTGCTTTAGCTAAAGAACCTCAAGATGATAAACACACAAGACATATACTCAGAAAGTCCCACTATATAAGGAGACTGGTTGATGATGGAGACATTATTGTGAGTCGAGTTCCATCAGAAGATAACATAGTTGATCAGTTCACCAAACCATTATCACAAATCAAGCATGATGTTGATGCTAGATCTATTGGAATTAGATTTACTAGTGACTTGGTTTAAATTACACGATTTGTAGTCTGATTTTATGGAACATGTTCAAATTATGTTTTGATTTGGTGATTATTAATAATAAGTTGCTACTTTTGTTCATATTATACGTGTTTATACTTTTGTATGTTTAGAACCACTTCCAGAATAGTATTTTACTCAAAACTTCCACAACCAGTCCTACTCATCTTAATTTACTTATGACATGATCCCTAATCCCCTCACCTTCCATTTTTAAGTACTCATGAGTATTGGTTGCACACTTGTTGTATGTTAGTTCACGGTGACTCTTGAAGGAAGAAGAAGGCTTTTGTGGTGTAGAGAGCATCTTGGCAAGATTAGAGACTTCTTTTGAGCATCTCATGGAGCATTATGAGTAATCAAGCTCCAATATTTATGCATTAGGCTTCTAGATCTATGTTTTTTGTCCCTTTTCTCCATATTTAGGAAAGTTCAGATGGATGGATTTCATAAATTTGGCAACATTAAAGATCCTTGAGGTCCCTTGAAGATTATATGCTATGGATCTGAAGTTTGGTTGAGTTTTGAATCCATGCATGAGATTTTGGTTCCATTTTCGTTATTTTGACCTAACATGAGCTCAAGACATGCAATGGACATGCATATCTATAAATCATCTATTTTTAGAATGTTCTTTGAGTAAGAAAACTCTCTGGAAAGTTGGAATGGGTGGCTTAAAGTATTAGGGGCTTATTTCATTAAGCTGCCCCAATGCAGTATTCACGACGTACCCATATGGATGTCACGATGTGATGATGAGGGATCTCGACTGTTTTGTATGGACTCTGTCACGATGTGGTATCATAACCATAACGACATGACAATAGATTTGATTGTTACTCAGTTGGATCATGACCGAGATTTTGATCGAGGTTGGGTTCGTTTTCCAAGACGTGACCATGGATTGATCATGACATGAAATTCAGATGATGTTGACTTTAACCATTGAATTTTGACCTTGTTGACTATTGGTCAAATTTCTAGTTCTAGAGTGTAGACTAAGGTGTGACCTTGTGTGATTCGATAGGTAGGTTGTAGCACCTGTTTCATAACATTGGGGTTTGATTTGTATGACTTCCTAAGAGAGGTAAGTTTCTCATTGTACTATGTAGGATTCTAGTTGGCTTTGTGACTATTGCATTGTGTGCTGGGCGGGACCCGTTTGCATGTTGGGCGGGGACCGTTGTTATGTATGGTATGTGGTATTTTGGAGAATTCACTAAGCTATGTGCTTACGATTTTGTGTTTAAACATTTTAGATACTTATGGTTCCAAAGGGAAGGGCCAGGCGTGATTGCACGTCATCCCCTGGAGTTTATTTCCGCATTGGTTGGCTTTTTTTCAAATGATTGTATGGTTTTTGGTGGTTTGAAAATGAAGATTTCTATTAGTATTTTTGGGACATTACAAGTTGGTATCAGAGCCTTGGTTTGAGGGATTAAGGTATACCATCGGCTGTGTCTGAACTCAAATTGTGGAACTGATAAATCTTTTGAAATAAAAACAAAATTTTCTAAAAAGGTTTTTACAAATAAAAGGGTGCGATATGTGCAATCAGTCGAGCTCAAGTATGTGATTCCCAAAATACCCATACATGAATATCATGTTTTAGTGTGCTATTATATGAGTTTCATCCTAGAATATGCCTAAGGACACCTTCAGGAATTACGTGATAGAATTTTCTGGTATGTGTGATGCCTTATAGCCTACGGGAAAATGAACGTTATGTGCTACTTGGAGCCTTAGAATGATTGATTTAGCCTGATTTCATGTACCTTGTTTGGTTATGGGCTTAGGATAGAATCATTATTTGGCATTCTATTTGATCTTATATTGTGTATAATTTGCATGTCTAAGGCAACTAAAGGTGGTGGTAGAGGTTCCGTGTATTGTAGAAGCAAGTGAGAGGATTCCGAGGAGAGCCTAGGGAGTGTTGTAGCGAGATATGTATGTTTTTTAGCATAGGGTTCATGAGATTTTCCATATTGGGGTGACTTAAGGGATTCGGGATGATTCTTGAGGAAAGTACGAATAAGTGTGAAAGGTAGTATTCGGCATGTACTACTGAAAGCACAAGATCCGTACTCGAATAAAGGAAAATCACAGAGAACCTAAGGAGCTTGTAGAGCAAGAGATCCCTCAGTAATGTTTTGATCATTTATATGTTTGCCTTTCAGTATGGTTGTAAGCACTTGAGGAGGAGGTTCTGGTTCAGGCCCCGGTGCTTAGCCAATTAGTGAGAGGATACACGAGTTCATTATGTCATAGATCACTCAGGGAGCACTCATATGCTTCCATTACAATCAGATGGGCCATAAGAAGGACGATTGCCCAATATTATCAGGTGGAGCGACGAGGGCTCCCGCTCCAGCTACGTTGAGTATTAATGGTGGATGGGAGGGTAAGGCAGAGGTTCCCATGGTGAGGAACAAAGCTTTTCAGTTAACGGCCAAGGAGGCTGAGCAGCGCCCGATGTTGTCACTGGTATGTGCCCTTACCATGTTTTTCCTACTTTCATTATTTATGTGTATGTTTTATCTTATCATGTTTATGGATGTTTTTAGTCAATGGTATGACTTCTCATGTTCTTTTCAATTCGGGTACTAATCGATCATTTGTGTCTCTTGCGGTTAGCAAGAAGTTCAGTGATGCTCCGGGAGCCTTGGATTACCCATTGGAGGTGGAGATTGCAGATGGCCGTATTGTGAGTGCTATGATTGTTCATAGTGATTGCGTCCTCGAGTTGTTCCACGAGAAGTATTCGATAGATGTAGTACCTATTCCTCTGTGAGGGACTAAGATTATTATGGGCATGGATTGGTTGAGCCAGAATGAGGTTGTGATTGATTGCGCGCATCAGCTGGTGAGAGTTCGAACCCCAAGTGGGGGAGAACTAGTTATTCATGGTGATAACACTCAATGGGTACCGGCCTTTTGTTCATCTGTGAGGGATAAGAGGTATTTACATCAGGGATGCTCCGGTTTTGTGGCTTATGTTATGGATACACGGGTCGCAGAGAGGAAGAAAGTGAGTGTTGTCCCTATTGTTTAATATTTTCCAAATGTGTTTCCTGAGGATTTATTGTGGTTTCCTCCTGAGAGGCATGTAGAGTTTCAGATTGATTTGGTTCAAGGTACGGCTCTGGTAACTAAGACACCATATCGTTTATCACCACTAGAGATACAGGAGTTGTCTACACAGCTGCAGGAGCTGTGAGATAAGGGATTCATCAGGCCGAGTAGTTCATCGTAGGGAGCACCGATACCGTTCGTGAAAAAGAAGGATAGTTCGCACAGGATGTACACTGATTACTGAGAGTTGAACAAGCTAACAGTGTCTTCCTAGGATCGACAGTTTATTTGATCAGCTCCAGGGTGCATCTTGGTTTTCCAAGATTGATTTGAGACCGAGGTATCATCAGATGAGGGTCTGAGACTGTGATGTGTAAATATGGCTTTCAGGACTCGTTATGGACATTATAAGTTTGTGGTGATGTCATTCGGGCTCACCAAAACACCATCAATGTTTATGGACCTCATGAATCGGGTGTGCAGACCGATGTTGGATCGGTCTGTGATAGTATTTATTGATGATATTTTGGTCTATTCTAAGACCAAGGAACAACACGAAGAGCACATACAGGAGGTTTTAGAGACATTGAAGAGGGAGAGGCTTTATGATAAGTTCTCTAAATTTGAGTTCTGGTTGCGTGAGGTGTAGTTCTTAGGACACATTGTCAACAAGAAGGGTATATTGGTCGATCCGGCCAAGATCAAGGCAATGATGCAATGGGAGGTTCCGAGGTCACCATTTGAGATTCAGAGTTTCCTTGGGTTAGCAGGTTATTATTGGAGGTTCATTCAGGATTTCTATAAGAATTTTGTCCCTTTGACCCGATTGACAAAGAAGAATGTTACTTTTCGGTGGGGGTTTTGAGCAGCATACATCATTTGAGACTTTGAGTCAGAGATTGTGTGAGGCTATGATTTTGACCCTTCCCGGGGGTATGGATGACTTTGAGGTTTATTGAGATGTGTTAATTTTGGGATTGGGTGCAGCGTTATGCAGAGGGTCATGTGATTGCTTACGCATCGAGGTAGTTGAATCCTCGCAAGGAGAATTACCTTACTCATGATATGGACCTGGGGGATATGGTTTTTGCCCTCAAGATTTGGCGACATTATTTGTATGGCGTCAGGTGTACTATTTATATAGATCACAGGAGTTTGAGGTATCTGATAGATCAGTTGAACCTAGATATGAGGCAACTCAGATGGTTAGACATGGTGAAAGATTATGATTGTGAGATTCTGTATCATCTTGGGAAGGCCAATGTTTTGGTCGTTGCATTGATTCGCAAGGCAACGAGGACACCCATCATAAATCTATGTTTAAGGATGGTTATCATTTCACCACTGTTAGATTTGATCAAGAAAACATATGTATAGGGGTTAAAGAGGGAGAATTGGAAGGAATAGAGAATCAGGGGCTAGAGTCCATTATTTTTCAGAGATAGTCGTGGGTTATTGACTTAGTGCGAGAGGTGTATGGTTTTTGGTTGCTGGAGAGGTTAGGCAGACATTGCTGGAGGAAGCACACAAGTCAAAATTTTCAATCCATCCGAGGGCCACAAAGATGTATAGAGATTTGAGACTGAGCTATTGGTGGCCCTGCTTGAAGATAGAGAGAGATAACATGGTACTTAGAGAGGCGATTGACTTACCGTAAAGTCAACACCGAACATCAGAGACCCCACATCAAGTTGCAGTCATTACCCATTCCCATGTGGAAATGGGAGGAAATAATTATGGATTTTATCACGAAGTTGCATGTATGCTAGATTTTGGTGGAAGTTGGGATACTTATCTTCCATTGGACAAGTTCTCCTACAACAATAGTAATCATTCCAGTATTGATCGACCTCCCTTCGATATGATTTACGGGAGGAAGTGTCAGACCCCGGTTTGTTGGGGCGAGGTTAGGCATCGAGTTATGGGGACTATTAAGGTAGTACTCAAGACCACTAAGTTTATGCAACAGGTGTGCGATCGGCTGAAGACCACACAGAGTCACCATAGGAGTTATGTTGATCGGCGATGTTCATACCTTGAGTTCCAGGTCAGAGATTTTGTGCTTCTGGAGGTGTCAACTTGGAAGGGTGTCATCCGGTTCAGGAAGCGGGGCAAGTCGGGCCCCAGATTCATTGGTCCTTTCAGGTTCATCGCCCGAGTGGGCAAGGTTGCGAATCATTTGGATCTGGCCGCCGAGCAATTTCAGATTCACAACACTTTTCATGACTCACAGCTGTGGAAGTGTTTAGCTGATGATTCCACAGTGGTTCCTTCGCATGGCATTCAGGTTGATGAGCACCTGAATTATGTGGAGAGATCGGTTGTAATCCTTAATAGGAAGACGAAGACCTTGCACAACAAGGTGGTGGGCTTAGTGAAGGTGTAATGGCAGCACCTTAAGGGTACCGGGTGGACTTAGGAACCCGAGGAGGAAACGATAGAGCATTACCCCGAGTTGTTTGCAGTAACGGAATTCGAGGATAAAGTCTGATTCAAGTGGGGGAGAGTTGTAACATCCGGATATTCGAGTTATGAAATTTAGACGCGATGAAGGTATCACCACGACCTGGCATGGACGCATGATGCGTATCTCATTTAGATTTCATGATGTGACACTATATTAGTCACGACATGACATTTGGGCATGGACAAACCGTAATTTTTCGGGCTTAGGTCCTATTTAAAGGATGTGAGGGCTAAGGTTTCCTCCACCCTCAGCCACCATCACCTCCTAACCGCTTGAAGAAAACCCTTATCCCCTATCCTCTAATTTTTAGCTCATTTTGGTGTTCTTGGTGACTCTTGAAGGAAGAAGAAGGATTTTATGGTGTAAAGAGCATCTTGGAAAGCTTAGAGACTTCTTTTAAGCATCTCCTAAACCCTTGTGAGTAATCAAGTTCCAATCTTTATGCATTAGGCTTCTAGATCTATGCATTTTGTCCTTTTTTCTCTACATTTGGGAAAGTTTGGATGGATGGAATCCATAAAGTTGGCAACTTTATGGATCCTTTAGGTCCCTTGAAGGTTATATGCTCTGGATCTAAAGTTTGGTTGAGTTTTGAATCCATGCATGAGATTTTGGTTCTATTTTCATCATTTTGACCTAGCATGAGCTCAAGACATGCATTGGACATGCATGTTTATAACTCATCATTTTTTAGAATGTTCTTGGAGTAAGAAATCCCTCTAAAAAGTTGGAATGGGTGGCTTAAAGGATTAGGGGCTTAATGCATTAAGCTGCCTCAATGCATTATTCATGACGTGGCGATATGGATGCTACAATGTGATGATAAGGGCTCATCGACTATTTTGGACTCTGTCATGACGTGGTGTCATAACCATCACGACGTGACAATAGATTTGATTGTGACTGATTTGGATCGTGACCGAGATTTTGATCGATCCTGAGTCGTTTTCCACGACGTGACCATAAATTGATCACGACGCAAAAGTCAGTTGATGTTGACTTTGACTGTTTGGTCAAATTGCTAGTTCTAGAGTGTAAACTAATGTGTGACTTTGTGTGATTCGATAGGTGGGTTGTAGCACCTGTTTCGTGAAGTTGAGTTGTGGTTTGTCTGACTTCATAAGAGAATATGAGCTTCTCACTGTACTATGTAGATGCTAGTTGTCTTTGTGACTCTTGCATTGTGTGTTGGGCGGGCACCGTTTGTATGATGGGCTGGGCCCGTTGCATTGGGCGGGTCCCGATATGTGGGCAGGGCCCATTGTTATTTATGGTATGTGGTATTTTAGGGAATTCATTATGCTTTGTGCTTACGGTTTTGTGGTTTAAACATTTTAGGTACTTCTGCTTCCTAAGGTAAGGGCCCGGAGTGATTGCACTGTAACCCCTTGGAGTTTAAACATTGGTTGGCTTTTGATAAAATGATTGTATGTTTTTTGGTGGTTTGAAAATGAAAATTTTTATTAGTATTTTTGGGACGTTGCATGATCCTTTTGTTAGAAATGGAGAAGTAGATATCTTTGGGCCCTCGGTGATTTAGTGTTGATAAAAAATGCTTGGCCAAGCTGAAACTGAGTTGATCGGAATTAACAGTCAGTCTGAAAAGTCACCACAAGTCGGTAATGAGAAACATAATCTTGAATCATGAGATTGACCCTTGATCTATCTATCAAGTTCATAATAAGATATCATGAATATCAAAGGAATTTAAAGTCACTAGTCTTAGGACTGTTTATAACAATGTTGCGATAAGTACAGTAGTTTCATTAGACTGCCACTCAGCTGTTCCTAGTAAGTATTGGACTGGTCAATTGTTGATGCCTAAGTGCAAGTGGGAGATGATGGAGATTAGTTCTTATAGCCATAACAAACCGATAATATTACTGTAAATAGTAGTGTCCTTTTGGGTTACATGTAAGAGAAAAATAAAGTAGAACTAAAAAGATATTTATGTTAGGGACTTGTTTTGTTAATTAATTAATAGGTTAATTAATTAATTAGAAAACATAAAGAATATGGAATATTCTAGAATGATTTGATTCTTGGATTATTACCAAAAGCCTGGATAATTACAAATACATTTGGTAATTATCTTTATGGTTTCAAATCACTTCCCTATATATAGAGGGGTCAAAACCCGGTTTTGGATGCATGAGAAAATACCCTTCTACCTCCAAAGTTCGAAAACCCTAAGAAAACCCTAGAAGAGTCAGAGCTCATAGCCACGCCGTGGTCCATCATTTGCCACACAATGGTCATTTTCAGATTCGTTAATCGAGTCTTATTCCTACTGGTTCTCGAGTTGCTTTCAGATATGTTAGTGTTTTGCATCTTGGGTACGATCACAAGAGAGGAAATCTACGTTGGGTTCTCAAGTTCGATCAACTTGATGACCAAAGAAGTTGAAGAAAAACTCGAAGGTATGATTACTCTTATTAACACCTTTAATTTGCATAGATTGTTTGAGTTAGATCTATTGATTACGAGTTTATAGATCAGAAAAATATTGTTGCTTCTGTTGTCTCGTATTGGTCTTTGACTAGGCTCGTAACCGATCGAATACAACTCAAGGAGTACTAAATATTTTGAAAATGATAAACAATTGTCCAATTTCGTGACTAACATACTAAATATTGTTGAAGGTTTTTATTACAATTGCATTAGCAGAAAGAGGATTTTTAAAACTAAAATTTTAAAATCTTATTTGTGATCTATCAGGTCTCAAGAGAGATTAAATGCTTTAGAATTGATTTCGACTGATAATAAGTTTCTTGAAAATATTGATTATGAAAGTGTAATATATGAATTTGGGTCTAATGCTAAAACCTCAATGTTTAGCAAATAGTATCGCATTGGTTATTTATTTTCTTTTGGAAAGTTATTTGTAATTTTTGAGTTTACTAATAATAAGTGAAGACTAGTAAATGATATTGATGTAGTTAATTTATTACATGGTTCTTATTAACTTTAAATTTTGAATTTAACAATAAAATTTTATTTAATAAAATTTTATAATAATTTCTTTTATGAGACCTCGTTTTGATTTTCACATAAGACAAATATCGGATATTGTTCCACTTAAAAGAAACTACCAACAATAATGTTTGTTCGATTCTAGAATGAAAGAGATACACTTTCACTTATATGATCAAATTTGGACTTATTATTTTGTACATTGTAAAGTGTAAACAAATAATTATAACTTATGCGATTATCTTACCCTAGTGTCATTGTTCTAGTAAAGTTCTACTTGTACAAAAATTACGGTTATTCTAATGTGTTGTCTGTAAGGGTTAGTAACAAAATTGAATAACACTAACAACTGTAATATATAAATTTTAAAAAACTTATTTATATGTAATATTATAATATTTGTTTTTTTTTTCTTTTTAGTTTTGTATTGTATAGAGCTTTGTTTTTTTATTTCCTCATTGGACGATAAGTTATAATTCAGCCCATTATATTTCTTCTATAATCACTGGAATGTAAACTCATCTTCCAAATATTTTTGATTGATAATTTTGTTTATCGTTAATAAAACATGAGGCATTTTAGCTACAAAATCTAATTGTCGGCCATTGTCAAAACTTATAATTTAAATTTAATTAGATTAGAACTAATGGTTAAGCCCACCAATAGTTAGCCCTGTCGAAAATACCCGATACCCGAATTACCCACCCGATTTTTTCGGGTATCGGGTAAATCGGGTATCGGGTAAATTTTTTCGGTTAATAGGGTAACCCGATTTTTTTTCGGGTAGGGTAAAGGGTACGTTTATTGGGTTTCGGGTATACCTGAATTACCCGAATTACCCAAATTATTTTAATTTTTTTTTTCGTAAAGTTTGTACTCTGTAGCATGTATTTGATCACGCTTAAAATAAATATCATTATTGTAAAACATGAATCTTTTTTATTATGACAATATGACACGAACAATATTAAAAGCAATTGTTTATATATCACCATGTTCTTTAAAACTTAACTATTTTCTAGATTATAGTTTTTATTGCAACTAACAAACTCATTATCTTGACGAAACTTAAGTACATAGCAAAACTTATGGCTACAATTATCTTAAACATTTTAAACTTTTAAATTAAGATCTTTAAGTATTTGTTTTTTTAACATCTTATTAGATTAGATTAAGTTGTTAAAAAAATTGATTGATATCTCAAGTATTATTGAGTAAAAAATCTCAATGTTCAAAGCTTGAGTAACTTCGTTTATGTCTCGTTTGTTTATATAAACAAGACTAATAAAGCACGACGTATTTATTTCATTAAAATTATTTTCAGGTGCAATTCAAAAAAAAAAATTATATATTTCGGGTAATACCCGAATTACCCAAACCCGATCCATTACCCGAATTACCCGAATTTAATTTGGGTCGGATAACGGGTATTTTTTTTAACATGAATTACCTGAATTACCCGACCCGATTTACTCGAAACCCGAAAAAATTACCCGATCAACACCCCTACCAATAGTTATGTCCACTAACTAGAGCCCAATAAACATTAATGCAATCCCCACGCGAGTATAAGTATAACTATAGTTATAATTTATAAATAGTTCAAGAATAAGGAGTGCCCCAAAGGCCGAACCTCGCACACAAAAAAGCCCAAACCTCTGGTTAACGACCAAATTTTAAAATAGTATAGTATATCAACCAACATCCAATTTTTAACAAGTAGGTTAATTAAGTGTGATAATCTCACTCAAATACATCTCTTTATATACTACTTGTCAAGGACTTCAAGGACTTTTCTTTATGAAATTCCATACATTAACACCGGTAGGAACACTTGATCATATCTACAAGGCTGAAAGGTATTGTACCTTTTTTACCGTCGGTGAACACCGCCCTCTTCCTTTTGATTTATCGGCGGTAGGTTACCGGTGATATGTTTCCACCGTTATCTCTCTCATCCTTTGCTATTGAAAGTCATTCTCTCTCTCCCTTCCTCTTTACTTGTGGTGATCTTCAACGCTACACCCTAATAATCAAAATCTTCATAGGCAAAACATTAAATCCTTTGTGGAATCTAGGTGGCATCGGTAAACCCTTTACGACACCCCACAACCTAAGACTATGGGGAATAATAGCATGTGTTAAGCTTTGTCGCATCATATTTTTGTATGCCAACTAAGTTCAGCGTGATGTTAGAGAGTGGTGATGAGTTTGGTATTAATTTTGAAAGAAAAAAATAAAAATGAGTCAATCACACCCCACCAAACACACACCCACACATTCTCTCTCTCTCTCTCTCTCTCTCTCTCTCTCATGAACGAGTTTGGCATTACATGCCTCCTTAGCATGTGCTAAGGGGTGGGGTTTGGCGAGTATAGCACGGGTGTCGTGGGGCTTGCCGCACCCTACTTTCCATAACCTAATAGCTAATAAAGAGACTCCAACTCATAAAAAATATATAACACTACCTACATGAATACTATTTTGTCTGCCTTTCTGGTTATAGATCATGATATGTGGATGAATCACTAAAATCTCTTTTTCAAACCTGAAAACTTGTTTTAGATCCAAAATAATATCACTTGATAATTAAATTCAAATGCTAGAACATAATTATATTTCAACTTTTTTGAAATAAGTATAATAAACCAAATAAGTATAGTAACCCAAATGGATTAAAATCAGGTACTTTAAGATTTAAATGAAATGCAGAAACTATAAATATAAGTTATGTTTGCTGTGCTAACCGAAAAATCAACTTTTAGTTTAGAACATTTTTAGTGGTTAACCTTAGAGAGTTAGGAGTGGTTTCCTTCCAACTCACTAAATTCATTGCTATATCAGTTTTTCTTTCTTCTCTTTTTTCCATCTTTCTCAACTCACAACACATGAAAATAACATTTTTCCCAACTCAATCAATTCACGCAATTAAAAAATACAAACAACTAAAATACAAATCATAAAGCACATGATGCAAGAGAGAGAGAGAGAGAGAGAGAGAGAGATAGAGAGAATGAGTGTAACACCCTGTTCCGAATCGATTCCTAATTCAAGGCTGTAGCCCGAAGATCGGTGATCATAAGGATTATGACCTTTGAAAAGGTGAGATCTAGGCCCACTTGGGTGCGAGTGATGTATTTTCAGTGATCCGGGTGTTCGGTTCGTGTATTGGAGCCTAGGGGCATTTCTGTAAAGTGTCAGTTCGGGTTTTTGTGGAAATTGGATTTTTTGTTCGAAATGTCTTAAGGACGGTATGAGTTGATAGAAGTGTAGGGTTTCTCTTTACCTTTCTGTGGATATAAGGATCTTCAAAAACGGGCTTATAACGAAGAAGTTATGACCTTCAGAAGTTTGGTGGTTTTAAGGTTTAGTCGGGTACGCGGAGCGTACTAGTGAAGAGAGCAGTAGGCGGTGCGTACTGTCACACCCCCGTCCGGTGGCGGAAACACCGGGCGGTGTGACTTCATTCTTGTATCACAGTTATTAAACATACATTGAACAGTACAAAAGAATTTTATAAACTACATACCTTTATTGATGATAGAAAGATACAAAGATACATTACTCATGTTTCCTAGTAATTATTACATAGTATCTGAACTCTCGCACACATCTTAACAGATATATGTTCCATACAAACAGAAAAGATAATAGTATGACTTCCCCTGTTCGAGTAACAATCCAGCTTATCAAGTTCCTGAAAACATATGCGTTTTGAAAATACATCAACATAAAGTTGGTGAGTCCACAGGTTTTGACTCTGAGTAAAAGTAGTACTTTTTCCAAGTTTCAAAAGTATAGAACATGACTTGAAAATATCATTCTGACTCATACTTGTTTCCAACACATTATATATATCCTAGGTATAATTGTTTACTTACTAGATATGTGATATACCTATAAGTTCCATATACTATGAGTATAAGTGTTTGTAATCCTAGATCAAGGAATGTTACTACGTATAAATCTTATTTCAATTCTATACAAGTATGTGTACTAGGTATAATTGTTTACCCATTGAATAAGTAGAATACCTACAAATTCCTTGTACTTAGAGTATAAGTGTTCGGGAAACTTATACTTAACATTAATACTTGTATATCGACAAAGTATAATCTTTCTAAAATTGTGCTACCATGAGTCCATAACCGCTGATATGTGACATACAAGACCTATGACTGATACTACAAAAGATCCCACCATTGGTGCCATGAAGGATTCCACCATTGGTGTTGTAAAGGATCACACCGTTGTTGCCACACAGGATTCCACCATTGGTGCCATATAAAGAATTCCGCCGTTGGTGCCACAAAGGATTCCACTAATAAAAATACTTTGCGCGCTTCATCGACGCCGGGTCCACAATAATACAAAATAAAAGGATAGTTCGTAACCCGGTGGGTTTCAAAACCGTGGGTTGTAGCTAGCAACCACGAGTGGGGGTGTCAACCTGTATAGATCTATACACAACTTCCTCGCTCACATGGGATTAACGATTACAGGTCAGAGAATTTCCCCTAAGATTTCCAGTCTTAGTTGATGAATAAAATAGCTCATGTAGACTTTGTCGAGTTCCAATAGTTCTAACAGTGAAAGCATATTCGTGACTAAAACCCTAAGTTACTAGACTATGCTTTAAACATTACTTCTAATTTCATAATACTTAGGCAGTACAATAGCCATAACTTGAAGTAAAAACCAGGTTTTATCTTACATAAAACCAATAATAGCAACATACTTAACAAGTCAAAGATGACTTCAAATTATCAAATATATAGATCAATATCAAGTTTTAACCAACATACAATTTATGATAATAGCATACTAGTAGTTGTATAGTTTCCAAAATATTAAATATATCATAAATATATATGATTTAAATCTACTATATCCCGGTTATGTTGATCCAAACATACGATCATATAAACATAATATTAACTTATATATAATATTTAGCATGCATTTTCCCCCGAAAACATTAAAAAGTGGGGCCGTGAAACTCACCCTAGTAGCGTGATCTATAGAATCTAACTAAAAAAGGTCAGAGGCTCATCGTTTTCGGGCTCGGGAAGGGAAACGGCCTTCGGAAAACAAGAGAGAATGAAAGTAGAAGGTGTACTGAGTGAATGAGCCTCGATTGCTATTTATAGGCTGTTTAGGGTCCATACACGTCGTTGCACACATATGGTCACATCGTGAGGTTCCATGAGTCATCCCGTAGCCTTACCACGTGTTTTCTAGCCTTGAGAAGTTTCATGCACTACTTTCATGTCGTGAACATGCATGTTCACGTCGTCAACCAAGGCAGCTAGGGTTTTCGCCACGTGTCATGCTCTCAAACTACTACATCTTCGGAAGATCATAACTTTTGTATACGAACTCTGTTTTTTGACGTTCTTTATATCCACACGTAGGTATTTCCGAGTACTACAACTTTCTTATAGATTCAAATAACTAATTGTAAGTCTATTTTAAATTCCTCTTGTTATAGAGGCTATAGTGTTAGAATTTATCATAACTTCTTCATGTGAAGTTAGATTTAGACGTTCTATATATTTTTGGAATCATATAGACTTGTAGTATTTAATGAAAATTTCATTAAAGATTAAAGTAAATTGATTATAATATGTGTTTTTTATATTTATGGGAATTATCTTGGACCTAAATTTGACTGATGTTACATTCTCCCCCAGTTGAAATAATTTTGTCCTGAAATTTATCTTGTGGACGAGGAAATGTTAAATAGTTGGATTTATTTTTGTTTCATCTAATCCTTGCATTCCCAAGTAAATTCTGGTCCTTGCAAAGAGTTCCATTGAACTTTCACTATGGGAATACGACTTTGTTTCAATTGTTTGACTTCTCGATCCATGATTTCAACAGGTTCTTCTACAAAGTTGAGTTTGGTAGTGACTTGTATTTCGTCAAGAGGTATAAAAAGATTGTCATCGGATAGATTTGATATGGGGAAAACATTGCGTACATTGCTTAGATATTGAGGTAACATAAGTTGATATGTGACAACTAATTTTTGTTAGAATTTCAAAAGGTCCTATATATCGTGGGTTGAGCTTGCCTCGTTTCCCGAATCGAATCATTCATTTCCAAGGAGAGACCTTCAACATTACTTTATCTCCAACTTGCAATTCCAAAGGCTTACGTCTTACATCAGCATAGCTCTTCTGACGATCACGTTCGGCCTTTAATTGATCCTTAATTTGCACGATCTTTTCAGTTATCTTGTGGACTATTTTTTGTCCGTACGTAAGGTATCACCTATATGTTTTCTGGCCAATTGTGTGTCTCCAACTTCTACCCAACATATTGGGGAACGACATTTTTGTCCATAAAGAGCCTCAAACGGTGCGGCCTTAATGCTGGTGTGATAACTATTGTTGTAAGAAAACTCAATTAAGGGGAAATGAGTATCCCATGCATTTACAAAGTCTATTACGCAGGCTCGGAGCATATATTCTAAAGTTTGAATGGTCCTTTCACTCTGACCATCCGTTTCTGGGTGATAAGCTGTGCACATATCTAGAAGTGTTCCTAAGGATTTTTGTAATGATTGCCAAAATCGTGAGGTAAATCTACTATCTCTGTCAGAAATAATGGAAATCAGAACTTTAAGTCCCTAAATCGATTTGATGTATCAATCTGATCCACTTGATGGTGCGGAATCCCAATCAAGTGGATGATGCAAGATAGAATGGAGAAGAAGAAAAAGAAGAACAAGATGAATCTTCAACGCACTCAATGATATTCAATAATGATCCATGTACACAAGATTCATACACACACAAGTTCTCTCTTACTTTCTCTCTCTAGAACACCAAGTATGACAATGGCTTCCTCTCATACACATTTCCCCCTCTTCTCTTAGCCCCTTGAACGTTTTCTACTCCTTAGCCTCTAGTGTCTCACCCCTAAACACTCCCCTAATGACTATGTGTAATGCACGTAGATCTGGGCTAGTCAACTTAGAGACGATAAGCATCAAAAGTGACTTTTGATAAAAGATTATTTAGAACGAATAATCTTAGCTAAGTTTTAGTGGTCGTGGCATGGTTTCCGAAAATATAAAGAATGCCGAAATCCGAGTGACAACAAAGAAGTTACGACCTGTCGAAGTTTCGCGACAGAACCGGCACGACACAACTCGACGTAAATAGTGAATTTACGATAGAGCAATATTTAGTCTTAGTGATCTAAATGAAACTCGTAGAATACGTTAAAGCGAGAGCGTGCATAAAAAGAACGTCTAAATTTGACTTCGTATGAGGAAGTTATGATTTTTCAAAGTTTCGACTTAGCGGTATGCAGCCCAAAGTTCGAATATGAGATCGAGTGGTTTCTAGCCGAAACAATCCAAATGAGAATCTAAGATCTCGTCGATAGTAGTCCAACGGTAAAAAGACAGACGAAAACGGACGTCAGATGAAGAAGTTATGAATTTCTAGCAGAATTTTCCTGTCCCGGCCTACTAAAAATAAAATAATAAAAGTTAAAGTCAAAATTAGCCGACGGAATCTAAACGAGAGTTATAGAGCATAATCTCACCTACGCGTGGATATAAAGAACGTCGAAAACGGAGCTCGTATGCGAAAGATATGAATTTCTGAAGTTCGGGGCACGAACTTCAACCCCTGTGTCAGAGCTCACGACGTGAGCACAGTGGCTCACGACGTGAGCATGTGATGGACACCTTCCAGGGCAAGTGGCCATGAAGAACGCAGTGACCTATCTAGCTCACGACGTGAGCATAGGATTTCAGCCTCCTATAAATAGAAAGCGAGGCCAGCCGTTTAGGGTTGCCAATTTCTTTCCTCTCACTCCATATTACCTCGATTTACATGCAAGTTATACCCCCGAAGCCCCGGTATCATCCTGTGACCCGAAGCGAGTCCCGAAGCACCAAATATCCCAAGAAGAAAAGAGTTTCGAGCCGAAGCTCTGCCCGCGAGAAGCCCGATGTGTGAAGAGATCATAGTTTCACCGAAGATTACTGCTGGAAGAGCCGTAGTGCTGTCCGATAATTGTCTTATCAAGTGAGTGTATAGTCACTTTCATCTTACACATAGATATGAAGTATCTTATAAAATACGTACTATGTGTATATATATTGTTTGTTTATTAAGATGGATTATTCATACCCGATCCGGGAATATGGATTAGGCAAGGAGGTAAATTTTGGATCCGGGAGTACGGATTACGTATTTTTGAACTATGTGTTCATTAGGTGATTTTGAACTATGTGTTCAGCCGATAAGGCATCATGTGCATAGTCCCTTTCATGAACACGATTCTAATACAAGTGTTGATGAAAGTATTAAATATATATGTATGTGAAATATTTGTTATTGCCCGAAATATGTGTTAGATATATATTTGATGATATACAACGTGCGAACCAGTTATGGTTCAATATGTGTTAAGATGTGTATATATGATATTATACTTAAAACTCTGTGTTAAGTATACACTAGTTAGCATTGCCTAAATGGAGATAATATCGAAAATTGATTATATGATTCGTAGGTTTGCCTAGTGATGGGTTAAGACTTAAAAAGGGATGTTTAGTTCGATTAAGTTTGGGCGTTGGGTAGCCTCTTATTAAGAGTACGTGTGTGGTGAGATCGATGATCGGTGGAGTACGTCCTACGTACATAAGTACATTTTATGTACGAAGTCCTTTTCAAAGCCCGGTGTCTTGGGTGCTGCTTGTGCCGGGGTATTATTATGTTCTCGGGTACGAGTCCTACGCATACCAGAGTACTATAATGTGCCAGAAGTACTATCGTGTACAAAGTCTTTTTGACACTATTTTGTTTCGGTTACGGGAGCGTACAGGAGTACTCTATTAGTATTTCCCCATACTTTTTATTTTGAAAGAGCTTTGGAGTCATCGTTTCTTTCTTTTATGAAGTGATCGGACGAGCTTCATATGTCAGCATTTATTTTCACGAAGTAATTGAGGGAACTTTGTAGACTGCCTAATAAAGTGTGTCGGTAATAGACCACTAATAGGTATGTCTGGTGTTATATTGCTGGATAGGGTGAGTCTGAGGGTAAAATACCTCGTGATATTCAGACCACTACTAGGCAAAGTTCGATGCTGGATAGGGTGAGTCTGGGGGTAAAATACCTCACGATATTCGGACCACGGCTAGGCATTTTTATCTAGATAACTACCCCTGCCTTAAGTGTCTTGTGGTTATTTTTACGAACGGAGGTTCGTGGTGAAACTTATTCCATTCCCCTCATTTGATGTCTTTATTGATCCTCGTTTGCTGCCAGGGAATTTCCGAAGCAGCTTCGTCAGTTCGTTGTTCATATCGATTCCTTAGACTAGATCTCGTAAGATCATTGTGTAGGGTTAGTATGTGGGGATCGACGGGATGGGATAGATTTTTTTAGAAATATGATATATATGTGTTAATTAATAATAGTGGTCTTGCCGGATTTAGATATACATTATTATCACATTGTTTTCGAACTAGGTGTTCATTAAGTATTTTGAACTAAGTGTTCACTAGCTGTTTTTGAACTAGGTGTTCATTAAGTATTTTGAATTAAGTGTTCACTAGGAGTATTAGAACTAGGTGTTCACTAAGTATGTTGAACTAAGTGTTTACCGGTTGTAATTTGAGGACCTGGGCAGTGGTGGACTTTGTGTCAATTCCTTAGGTCAATCCTTAGGAATAAATGAATAAGGGATAATTGATTCTTAGGGTAAATCCTTAAGAAATAAAGGAGATAATGGGGATGGGTAATTTGGATTGATTGATTGATAATTGAATATAATAATTATATTCTTGTGGGTTGAAAACCCTATATGCTCACCTGGCTCCCAAGCCTGACCCACTCAGTTTTCTTTGCATTACAGGTAATGGCACAAGAGTATAAGTTGGTTGACTTGATGAGAGATTCTGGATTATAGACCAGTAGTTGTAAATAACTGTTGTAAGGTTAAATTATATTGTTTATGCTTTTTGGTCTATATCGGAACATGACATCCCGATGTTTTATTATTTAATGAAAAGTACATTCTCTTTGAGAAATGTTTTGATAAAGTTTTATCATATTTTGTTTGGGAACAAATTCCGCAACTGTTTTATTTAAAAGATTACTCTGATTTTAAAACAAATCATAAACAAATCGGTCTTTTCTGGCCGTGAAATTGGGGATGTCAGACTATGTATATATATGGACCGAAAACCCAAGCCCAAAACTTAATAGCTAGACCGAAATCACATGTGATTTCGGTCCAAACTACAACTAAACCCAAGACTGTTTTCGGCCCTAGATCGAAAACTACAAATGCCTAGAAAAGCAAAGTATAAACCATAAATTTAGACCTAACAATCTCCCCCTTGGTTTATAGCTTTCTTTTCTTATGACGTAACAAACTCCCCCTGGGTTTGTAGCTTGTTTTTTTTAATCTTCGCTTTGTGCTTGGCTTCAACGTTTATCTTCGATTTCTTCACAACTTCAAAATGAACATATGAATCTTCTATATGAATGACTTCATCTTGAACAGTTGGGCTTTTCTTCAAAAATTTGACTTTGAACGCACATTGGGTGTGGAGGCTTCTAGTAGGGATTCTTGAAAATCAGCACTTTCAGCTTGAGAATCTTCAGAGAGAATAACAGAGAGACCGATTCTTCTGGATCACATCAGCAGGTTCGTAGATAGCAGCAAATTGATTGAGGTGGCTTCAATACAATCTGTCACATAACTTCAAGTACAACTTCACCTTGCTTCTGGGGTTGAAAGATTGGATGTTGAAAAATAATCTTCACTTCTTGTTCCTTCAAATGAGAATTCTTCAATGATCACTGTTGCGCCTTGAAAAGTAACAAATGACTAAAAAGTCCTTGTGGATCACAGAGTTATGAAAAACCCTTCTCACCACAGTTGTTCAAGGATGTAACCTTGGCTCAGAAAGTTCTGATACAGTCTCCTTGAGCCTCTTCTTCCTTTGAGTTCTCTGATTTTTGAATTCGCTTTTCAAGACAAAGAAAATTTTGAGATAAAAACAAAACTGAAAGAAAACTTAGCACACAATAGAAATCACTCAAAAGTAAAACAAAAATATTTTTGGATTTTTTATTTTTCTGAAAAAGAAATGAAAACAGAAATAAACATATTTTAAGATTTTTTAATTTTCTGATTTTTGTTGGATTTTTTTAAACCCCCCCCCCCCCCCTAAATTTGTGCATAGAGGAAAACTATGAACAAATTTAACAAAAACAAAGACTTTTGGGATCAAAGTTGTCAAGCAATTTAATATCGTTTATCAGCACACACCTGCATGTTTAGATCTGGTCAATCACTCATATTGTGGTCCACTTAAACACAAAGGATATTGACAAATTGGACAAATTATAAGTGACAAGACATTGCACCTATATTCCTGAATGGACCATTTAGCTGACGACGACCAAGGGTATTGTTGTCCACTTAAATTCAGCAGTGAGATCTATAAACAACCTTATAAATGGTTCAATTTAGATGTACTAGAACGTGTTTCCCACTTCCTGACATACCCCGACAATCAAGAACTTCCAAAGAATTCCTTACTTAAGGTGAGTATTCAATCATTAAGAGAGAAGATAGATATAGAAATGCATATGTTGTATCCGAGGTCGGATGTATTACAATCATGCAGAGGGAACAACATATGACTAACATAGATAGATGATTAGAGAGATAGTAGGGTGCATATGATGTGTCACAAGTCGGATCTTCTGTTCACGCAGAGGGGACAACATATGGCTAACAGATAGAAAGAATTGCATAGATAAGGAGATGCATAGAGATAGAGTTGCATATGTTGCATTCCAGGTTGGATATGTTCTAATCACGCACAGGAGGCAACATATGACTGACATATAGAAAGCAAGAAAATAATTTCCTATAGATGTCTAAGCCCATAACTATTATTGGTATGTACTCGAACCGAGAGTAGCATGGTCCATTTGGGTTGCATAACATCAGGGCAATTTGTTTGGATGGACTTTTGAGATGAGGTTATATATGATTTATTAATATATTATTAATGTATGATTTAATTAGTATTGATCAAGAATTAGTTTGGAATTTATTTAGTGATCAAAAGAGACTAATTAAATCTATGGGGACTAATTATGATAATTGGTTATATTTATATGTGTTGGGCTTATGATTCATATTGGACTAAGTTTATATATGGATACATAAAGACTTGGGCCACATGAACCTTGGATCATAAAACCTATGGGTATGGATTTGGGTTATATCCATGACTCTTGGAATCCTACATATAAATATAAGCTCCATAACCTAAAACCGCATACTTCTAGTTCTTGGAGTTCATGGAGGTGGTTTTGGTGCATGGAAATTCTCTCTCAAGACTCACCTTTGTCCTAGGTGAGTTGTGATTCCATTTGAGGTGCAACACTTGGGGCACTAAGTTCTTAAAGGCCAAAGTCTTCCTAGCAACATCAACTTCATCAAGAGGTATGTCTAAAACTTGTCTTATTATACATATGTTATTTGTATGCTAGTTGTAGGCTTCAAGCTTTGGAAACCATATGCATGTATAATTAGAGAAAACATAGATCCAAAGCTTTTAGGGTTGTATGGGCACCATAGGATGTTGTAGTATACTAAAACCCAACAGTGGTATCAGAGACATGGGTTGTTTTCTATTATACTTGATGTTTTATTGGTTTTCAAAGTGAAAAAATTGAATTTTCTGCACTCTGACAGCTGAACTCGCCGAGTCCAGTGCTTAACTCGACGAGTTGCATGGTTTTTGCCTTGGATTCGCCGAGTTGGATGAGTGGCTCACCGAGTTCACTCACAAAGTTGGCAAACTCGACGAGTCAGCTCATGCACTCGATGAGTTGTCTGTCCTGGATGCAGATTTTCGAGTTTTTTGGCCTGTTTTGGATTAGGATCATTACCACAAAATGTTTTTGTTCATAAAATTTGGTTTTGATGCTATGGTAATGATTATCTTCATCCAAATAAAGGATAATTGTCAAAGTTTCAAGATTTGTGTTAGTTTATGTGATTAGCTAAGTTCTTGAAAATTGTTGATATGAATTATCTTTACTTATGAGTTTAATCTAGATCATAGAAAAATTATTTGATTATTGTGTTAATTGGAATAATTGATATTAATAGTTGTTATGAACTCCATAACTTTTCCTCAAGTTATGGAAAATGAAGTGTTTTCCTTTTAAAAGATTCATTAAAGTTCATAGGTTTGAAAAATGAAAGGTCTTGTTTTTAAATGTCATCATAAAATAGTTTTATGTCTTCCATAACTTGTCCTCAAGTTATGGAACTTGAAAAGTCTTCCATAAAACCATATTAAACTCATAAGTTATGGAAACCAAAAGTTTTTGAATAGTTAAAAACTTGCCCTCAAGTTTTGGAATTTGTAAAGTTACCCCCCATGTATACTTTAATTCCAACCCTTAGAATTTTAAAAGTTTAAAATTCAACCCTTATACTATTATAATATTATAGGTTTAGTATTTATATATATGTATAAGATTAAGTCAGTCTTACCGTTACTAGTCCTCATTCACGAAGCCGGCCTATAAGGGGGATATAAGGTTACTGCCTATAAATGACAGTTTAATGGGTGTCCATTCTCACTCACCGCTTCCTTGACTGGTGGAGGGTCGTTAGCCAAACATGTAGGATAGGCCATTAATTCTCCCTTTATTAAAAGTATAATGATAAATATAAAGTAACTAAACTTTATTAAATTCACAATCTTAGTTACTTTAGGAAAATGTGAATTTGGTGCTAACCCATGAAATTGCACTTTGCACCTTGTTAAGTCATTAGTGGAGCGTGTGTGGTTAACCGTCACACTAATCTGGGACCGACAATGTGTGAAAAAATGTAGCTTGATGTTAATCATAGATTAATGGAGCGTGTGTGGTTAACCGACACATTGATTAGGTGGTTGTAACATTAAGTGTACCAAGTTAATTTGCAGGGTTATTCACTCCTTGTTTGTGATCCTCGGCATCCCAGTCACAAACTTGAAGGGCACAATCGAGATTTAAACATTCCATTGAATAGTTCAATGAATCTCAAAAGACCTAGGAGTTTCAATTCATTTAAAACCTAATGTTAAATTTCGTTTTTCATGGTGGAAATTGGTAAATCGTCATTTACCTACCTTCAAATATTTTGTAGCTGTGATTACGACATCCTTCTTCCAAGTTATAAAGTATTGTGTTAGTTCCTAGCCTTAATATTTCATATTAGGTGTTATATTAAGGACTTAAATCAACTAAACTTGAATTTCTCCCTAATAGATGTCCAGTTATGACAACTATGGTCTTCCTTACCCTTTTGGATAAAGCTTTCCTAATGAAGATGATATCCCAAATGGCAATCAAGGTGAAAGATTAATCCATTTGTTGTGCATTAATGGGACTGGAAATCATTCTTCACTTTCTCCACCTCCTCCAATTATTCTCCCTAACCCACAAGTTCTTGAAAAGTTCAAGGTCACTCAATCCCTATTGGCAAGCAGTGTCTATATGTACTCACATCTTGGAGATGAAGTCACATATTGACAAGTTGGGAGAGTTGGGTGTCGAAGTCTCAAGGAAATTGGATGTTGACTGTGTTCTTCAATCACCCCCTAAGTCATATAGTCAGTTCATTAAGGACTACTATATGACAGACCACGACAAGACCCTTATCGATTTTACATATTTGCTTGTTGCTGCTGAATCAGCAATGATTTGGCGCACTGGTAAAGCATATTTGATTGGAAGATCTACTTACCAAACTTTCATGGATATTGACAATGGAAACATTGGAAGTCCAGAAAAGTATTCTCTTCCCAATGGAAAGGGATCGGCCATAGTCAACCCGGTTGACCAAATGGTAAAGAGAAAGACTAAGTCTGAGATAGTCCCATGTACCATTACTAAAGAGTCCACATGTTTCTATTGCCAAAAGAAGGGGCATTGGTTGCGAATCTGCCTTATTTACCTGAAAGTTCACTAGGATGGTAAAAGTAAAAAATTTGACTATGTTTCAGGTAAAGTCCACTATCTAACTCTATTAAGTTCCTATTTGGAGATTCTTATTATATGATGTGACTAGGTCGCATTTTGATGTTTTATAGAATCGGAAAAAGAGAGGAATCTTAGGAAAAGAGTATGCTGAATCTGATCGCGAAGATGGATTTCGATCGCATGATTCGAAGATCAGAATTTTGAGCTGCTGCTTAAGAGTTATGATAGATTGCTTAGGAATAGATAACAACATAGTTTTCATATGTATTTGCATTGTAAGGATTAGTTTTTCCGCAATTTTAAAATAAAAGGAAAATTTTGATTTTATTTATTTTAAGTATCCTTACAATGGGATTTGTGAAAATTGTTGTTTATATGATTCCATTGATAGCAATATTGGAAAATGGATTTGATTCTTTCGTTTGTGGTAGTGTCATAATTTACCAAATAAGGAAAGATTCTCATCACCCAAGTTTCAGTTGGATAGAAACTTAGAATCATGCAACATGTATTGTATGATGAATGAGAATTTTCATCTTTGGGCAATTAAGACTAATTCCTTGTTCACATGTATATGTGAGTCAAGTGAAGGACTAAGAGATCGGGTACACTTGGTTGTGCGCTGATCAGGTCCACCACAAAGATCGATAAGGCTATTCGTCATGATTTACTAAAGTTTAGTAAATAGGGTTATGCTTACAAGTTTAAGTGTAATTCTGAGACATTGGAAAATTTTCAATGTTTGGCAGGACGAATGAGAAGAATCAAATTAGGCAGAAAGATAAAAGTTTCTCCAATCTAAAAAGATGGGAGAGTACTTCAGTATCATGTTTTATGATCATCTTAATGATTATGAATAACCATATCACAATTGATCCTCTAAGGACATCTTAGTGCATTTTTTTTACTAAGAAGAGGAATCGTGAATTGTTGAAATGGTTAAATCAAAAGATGAATCATACTTCGTTCCAAAATTGAGGCTTAGAGTAACACTCCAAGATTGTGACTCGAGTGACATAATGAAAAGAAGGTTTAAAACGCTTATCAAATGTAGAGTAAGAGTTTTCTACTCTTGTACATTTGAAATTGGTAAGTTGTGATGTTTTAGATAAAACAAAGACCAACTAAGGCCAATTGTGTGAAGTGTTTGTCTTGATAAGAATCCGCACTAACTCTTGAATATTTTCAAGGAATGGTTCTTGACAGAGAATATTATATGTCAAGAGGTCAGTAGGAGTCTTAAAGATCTTGAAAAGTTTCAAGAACTAATCAAGGATATTGTTTATCACTAGCACACGACTTGAGGTTTATAGCCTATCGTGTTGACATATTCTTGTTTCTGTGCCCATTCCAGTTAAAGTTGTCTATGCATGTGAGTTCTATGAGTTCTCAGTTGTTTGTATAACTACTTGGAAGCAATGGTAGGCCCTTGTGCTACCAGGTGGCAAGAAATTAAGATTGAACAAGTTCAGTCCATATGAGTTTGGATTTGTCGCTAACCTCCTCTTGTGGTTATGTTTTTGACAAATTCACATGGATAGGAACACATACACCATGCAATCTAAGTGTCATAAGGTTTCTCTTCGATTCATGAAAATGATGGTGAGGAAACGCTTTCACTAAGTAGATTTTAAGAAGATAGCAGTTGTGATATTTGCATTCTCAAATTCGATTATGATTACGACATCCATTTTCATAATTCGAATTGTGAGCAATGGCAAAGGTCTAAACATTTGAGACTATGATTAAGGCATCCCTTTTCATAGTTCTAAAATTGTTTAGACACACATGTGAGCTATCTAAGGAAATGTGTATGATTTTGGGAAGCTTAGATAAAGTCTTATCAAAGCAATAAAGCGTTTCTAGAAGTCCAACTGATTTCTAGATACATGTCAAAGCTAGTGGGAACATAAGTGTTATGCTGATAAGAATATAATTATCATGTTAGTGGGAGCATGATTATTATGTTAAGTGTTGCAAGTTAGCAATGTTAATTATAGAAAACAAAAGTTTCAATTTGCAAAGTTGCAGGGTTTGAAAAGTTGTTTTGCTATAATTAAGGGAGAGGAAATTATACTTCATTCCAATTCTAAAAGCTTAAATTGAGATTTTAATCGAATGTAGTCAAGTATATATATGAATGTTATGTTGGAATGGTTCAACATAAGGAAATTCGATATATGGAAATATTAATTGCATTCCCAATATTCGATTATGATTACGACATCCCTCTTCATGGTCCGAATTTTGAGAACATGGCTAATAAAAAAAATTATAGCAAAAGACTTGTGTAGGATCATGTCTTTATGTGAGACATTATGAATCGTATCCCATATGCTTTGGGTATGGGATCTGCATATGCTATAATATTTCTATGTGTTCTGAATTTTCTAAATGCTTAGGGCATTAAGAGGGAAAAAAGACCAGAACTGTATATGACTAAAATGATTAAGCAATTGTCGAGGACAATCTGAGGCTTACCAAAGATTTGTTACTCATGGACAGTTGGAAATATAGTGTTAATTTTGGAAGGACCATATTGACATATTCTGAAAAGAGGCAACTCTTGTTCAGAAGTGATTGTCAAAATGGGAATATGGAAATGTTTCCATAAGTGGAAGTTATTCTTTAAATCTATGTAAGATTAGAAAACTTAATGCAAGAAGGATGTTCAAAGGAATGTACTTTGAATGCGAGACTTCGTTTCCATGGAATTGCTCTCCATTGGAATACTTTGTAATGTCTGTTGCCAAGTCTTTGTGACTTTTATGCATAGTCATTACAAGAGAATCATTGCATATAAGTTTAGAATCTAACAGATTGGCAAAGAATCTTGTATTCTTACATTGGTCATAAGGATTTGGAATTGTGAAATGAGCATCATTGAAATGTTTTCAATTGATCTATTCCACAAAGAAAGGACCATAGTGTGCATGCTTGTAGCATGGGACAACTGTTGTTTTAGTTCAAGTATTAAGTTGATTATTTGAAACATTATAAAATGAATAATAAGTAATCAATATGACTCAAAAGTTTTCATATAGGATTAGTATTATTCTTGTGTTTCACTTTGCATGTTTTGACTTCCCGAATAACTAGGTTATTCAAACCGTCCACAGTCGATCATACTTTGGAAGTAGGTATTGAGGCAAGACTGTCATGAATGGGTCTGTAGTATGTCTAGGTGTTTTAGACATAGCTGCAGTATTCATGAGTGCTTCTGGAATAAGATTCGAGTATTTGATTAAACCCACGCTCATTTGAATCACTTTTCATGGATTTTATCACGAGTGATCATGAGACGATAATATCTTATATTCTTCAAACGGAGACGTGTGAGTTGTAGTTGCGAGTCGGTTGCACATTGACATATGTAAGCGCACCAGTAACTTGGATGTTATAAAACATATCGTTGTGTGTAATTTGATGAGTGAGTACAAGCGAGCATTTGGGTCGAAGTTTATCCATTCCTTTTACCCATGTGGATAAAAGCGATATTTGTGGGCCCCTCGATGATTTAGTGATGACAACCCTAAGTGCTCGGCCGGGTCTGGACTGATTTGATTTGTTCAATTAGTCGGTCGTCATAAATCAGAAATCGGGAAACAAAAGATGGACAGAGAGAATGATTATAATCTATGTCTTAGTCCATATGATATCTAGAATGGAGGAATATATGATCCCTTATCTAATGGACACGTCATTGACTAGATCAGAGTTTGAAAACGACTTTTAAGAGCTACGATTGCTAGTCGGGATTTTGGAGTCATATTTGCAATAATAGTGATATGTGCATATTTAGCTACGTATTTAGTATAGATTTTCATTATCTGTTAGCTAATTATTTACATATTATGGACAAAAGGTACTTAATAGTGTTCAAATTGTATTTTCAGTCCAAAAGATATGCTCGGAAGCAAAAGGAAGCAGGAGAAGCAGTTGGAAGTTCGGGAGTTGAAACAAAGAAGAAAAATGCCAAAAACAAGAAGGACTCAGCGAGTCAAAGCTTGACTCGACGAGTTGGATCGGAGATTCGAGAAGCTCTAGAAGTCCTTGCCGTACACGGATTTTTAATGAGGGACTCGACGAGTTGGGACCTTGACTCGACGAGTCACCTCTGTTTCCAGAAAATATAAATAGGGACTTTGAGATCGAGATGGGGACTTCTCTGGAACCCTAGGAGGCTCAGATTGCGATTGAAGATACTGCTAGACCGAGAGAAGCTGAGGAATCAACCCTAAGTTTGATTTTGAAGAGGATTAAGGCAAATTCTAATTCATTCTTAGTTAAGCTTTTGATTGAATCATGTTTGAACTAATTGAATTCGGTTTTCAGTTTGTTTTTACTGCAATTATGAACTAAAACCTTTATCTTCTGTTTAGGGTAGATGAATTTGTGAATATGGATTGATTTTATGGTTAGAGTTAATTTTAATTGGTGATATTGTTTTGCTAAGCTTGTTTAAGAACCTCATAGATTAATAACAACTATTTTCTGTTAATAAATCAGTAATTAAGTTGTATGAACATCTCTTAGTTATTAATTTCATATAATTTATGTGACCACATAGTTATATGTCTAGGAATAACGAATGTGAAACTAGAATTAACTAGAAGATAGGTAAATTAATACGTGAGCTTGTGTGATACACCATCAACAAGAGGTTAATTGAATCACCAATTCAATTAACCATTACAAGTCTTACTTAACCTGAATTAATTAACTAGGGAACTTATTAATTTAGACAACTGGCCACTGCTTGAATTAATCTGTTTTCTAAGGATTAGCAATAATGAACATGAACCTAATCATCTAAATCGGTAGCCAATGAAAAATTAATCCGATATATTTACCATAAAATCAACCATAGGATCAAATGACTCGAACCTAGACAGAAGTCCTTTTTATCATTGAATTTATTTGCAATTTAATTGTTTAGCTGTTTAATTAAGTGCTAGGTAAGTTTTAGTTAAGTTTCTAGTCTTGTAAAACTAGAGAAACCCCTCATATTTTATTATCTGTTTTAGATAATATTAGTAATTAGTTTAATTTGTCGTTCCGTGAGTTCGATACCCTACTTATTTAACTATACCACAATTGATAGGTCCACTGCCTTAGTGTGTCTAATTCGTAAGTGAAAAGTAGGATAAAACTAGTTGGTTTTACACACATCAAATAGTTTTAGACTTATCCAAGTGGTAGACTGTTGGATTAGATGTCTAAGCCCATAACTATTATTGGTATGTACTCGACCCGAGAGTAGCATGGTCCATTTGGGTTGCATAACATCAGGACAATTTGTTAGGATGGACTTTTGAGAAGAGTTTATATATGATTTATTAATATATTATAAGTTCTAATATATTAATAGGAAATCATATGATTTAATTAGTATTGATCAAGAGTTAGTTTGGAATTAATTTAGTGATCAAAAGAGACTAATTAAATCTATGGGGACTAATTATGGTAATTGGTTATATTTATATGTGTTGGGCTTATGATCCATATTGGACTAAGTTTATGTATGGACACATAAAGAGTTGGGCCACATGAACCTTGGATCATAAAACCCATGGGTATGGATTTGGGTTATACCCATGACTCTTGGAATCCTACATATAAATATAAGCTCCATAACCTAAAAACGCATACTTCTAGTTCTTGGAGTTCATGGAGGTGGTTTTGGTGCATGGAAATTCTCTCTCAAGAGTCACCTCTGTCCTAGGTGAGTTGTGATTCCATTTGAGGTGCGACACTTGGGGCACTAAGTTCTTAAAGGCCAAAGTCTTCCTAGCAACATCAACAACATCAAGAGGTATGTCTATAACTTGTCTTATTATACATATGTTATTTGTATGCTAGTTGTAGGCTTAAACCTTTGGAAACCATATGCATGTATAATTAGAGAAAATATAGATCCAAAGCTTTTAGGGTTATATGTGCACCATAGGATGTTGTAGTATACTAAAACCCAACAGCTCCAACACAGAGTGCGGGACTAGTTGGTCTTTGGAACCCAATCCATTTTGAAACTGGGTTGACCTTTGTCATCTACGCAAGGTACTCTCTCCCATGACATGTCCTATTTGTCACACACAGAAGATGAAGAAATGTTAGAATCATTAGATGATTTAGGAGTATGAACCTTTGGTACCCATCTGTAGTCGGGTTTAACCCATTTCTTGTTTGATCGGATGGATGCCTTAGCACTTGCTTTTGAACTTGAAGCCGATTGCCGAGATGACTTTGAATTAACTGATCTTCGTTTAACTGGACCATCTTTTGAATCTGGTTTCTTGGTCGACATTCCCTTCTCGTCCTTGTGAGTTGGATTCTTGCCCTTCTTCACATTCCAGTCGCCATTGTTTGATTGTGACCTCGAAGGGTTTCTTTTGAAAAATCTCCCTCTTGGCGCATTCTGCAATCCTTGTGCATAGTAGGAAACATATGCACGGTTTGGACAATTTCTGGCAATGTGTCCAGGTGTTCCACAGTGAAAACATGTATGTTTCTTCACGTAGGATTTGTTTCTGCCTACCCCTGGTGGCGTGGCCTTGCCTTGTTTCTGATTGTTCCCACATGCACACATACATCAAGCCGTCTATTTCACTTGTTTTGGTGGCCTGTATTTACCAACAGCAGGTTGATTAGAAGCAACAGAATTAGAAGCAACATATTCAGAGTTCAAGAAGACATTGGTTTGCCAATCAGTAGTATCAACATAACTAGAATTGTTTCTGTTCTCCTTGTTCTCATCTTCCACTACTTTTGCTGCACAGGAAGTAGAAACATTAGTATCCTTCACCTCAACACTCTCAGTTTTGCCTGATTGTTCAGTCTTAACCGAAACTGGCACAGGGGGTTGGCCATACTGAGCAGGTATTTCTTCCTTAATGGTTTCAAGGGGTGGGGTATAATTTTCATTGAAAGGAGGTGGAACACTGTGATACCCTAGACCCTTATTTTGATTATCTTTAAATTTTAATTGTTTTTCAATCATGGTTGAAACTACCTCACTTGACACGTCAAACTTCTTAAAGTTAAATTCAACATCTTTATACTTAGCTTTTAATGCATCAAGTTCGGCAGTTAATTTAGCAAATTCCCTTTTAACATAGTCATAATTTTCACATTTATTGCTATATTCTTCTTGAAGTTTTCGGAAGTCCTTGGTTTTGGCCTCTAGTTTTTCTTTTAGAGGTTTTTGGCCCTTCCTAAGAGTATAACCTTCATATCTAAGGTCCTCATTGTCTCTACGTAATATATTGATTTGATCACGAAGAATTTTAATCGTAGCTTCACAAGACTGAGAACATGAAGTTTCATTACCCTTGGTGATTGAGGAACTCATTGTTTACCAAAAAGGATAATCTACCAAAAATAGAACTTGGAAGCCAAACTTGAAAAGTCAAACTTAAAAAATCAAACTTGAAAGTCAAATTGAAAAGTCAAACTTGAAAGTCAAACCGAAAAGTCAAACTTAAAAAGTCGAACTTGAAAGTCAAACTTGAAAAGTCGAACTTGAAAGTCAAAAGTCAACTTCGAAAGTCAAAGGTCAAAACTGAAAGTTAAAAGTCAAGCTTGAAAGTCAAAAATCGAATGTCAAAACTTAGGTTCGAAAACGAAAATTTTAAGATCAAAAACGAAAGTATTTAATGAAATACGTGGCTTTTTGACTAAATACGAAGCTTTAATATCGAAAACGAGGTTATTTTTTCGAAAACGAAGCATAAGGTCGAAAACTAGGATTTAAAATCGAAAATTTTGATTTTCTGGCCGAAATCGCGAAGCCTCTTGATTAGACCGAGAAGGCTAGCACCACAATCTACTTCTGACCGAAAATGCGAGGACCGCAAACGAGGACCGAACATGTGCGAGACCGAAAACCTTCGGAAGCCGCTCCACCGCAAACCCTGCACCGAGAACCTCCGAGACGCTCCACCGAGAACTCTTGCTTTCGGCCGTAAACTCGCTTCTGACCGCAATCACGTTTCCGGCCGAGAACACTTCGGAAACCCTAGCTCCTGACCGAAAATAGTCACCGGGGTCTCGCTGGAAACGACCAAAAACACGTTGTTTTCACCTTTTTGACGCAAAATTCGATCTAAAACTCAAATTTATGAAGCACACGAAGAACAAACACCCAATATTTCTCTCAAAACGAATCAAAAACGCCAAAACCTTCAAGAAAAAAAAAATTCAAAAACATTCAATATATTTGCCAAATTAATTGATACGATCCATGCTCTGATACCACTTGTAAGTCCCTAAATCGCTTTGATGTATCAATCCGATCCACTTGATGGTGCGGAATCTCAATCAAGTGGATGATGCAAGATAGAATGGAGAAGAAGAAGAACAAGAACAAGATGAATCTTCAATGCACTCAATGATATTCAATAATGATCCATGTACACAAGATTCATATACACACAAGTTCTCTCTTACTTTCTCTCTCTAGAACACCAAGTATGACAATGGCTTCCTCTCATACACGTTTCCCCCTCTCTTCTTTGCCCCTTGAACGTTTTCTACTCCTTAGCCTCTAGTGTCTCGCCCCTAAACACTCCCCTAATGACTATGTATATATATGGACTGAAAACCCAAGCCCAAAACTCAATAGCTAGACTGAAATCACATGTGATTTCGATCCAAACTACAACTAAACCCAAGACTGTTTTCGGCCCTAGACCGAAAACTACAAATGCCTAGAAAAGCAAAGTATAAACCATAAATTTAGACCTAACAGGAACTCCATGTAATCTAACGATTTCTTTGAGATAAGTTCTAGTCAGTTTCTCCATCTTGTCGTTCTCCTTGATTGGTAAGAAGTGGGCGGACTTAGTTAATCTATCGACTACTACCCAATTAGTGTCGAAACCACTAGGATTTTTGAACTACGTGTTCACCAAATGTACTGTAAAAATGCTGGAAGCTATGGACTTAGTGCCTTACAGATGAACATTGGCAGCTATGGACTTAGTGTATAATCCTTAGTAAAATCCTTAGGAATAAATATTAATGAATAAATGATTCTTAGTTTAGATCCTTAAGAATAAAGTAGATAATGGGGATGGGTAAGCAAAAACTACAACTCCTAATTCAAGGTCATGGGTAATGTGATTATTCTCATGCACCTTAAGTTTTCGAGATGCATAAGCGATAACTTTCCCCTTTTGCATCAACACACATCCCAATCCTTGATTTGATGTGTCGCAGTATTCGACGAAATCTTTTGTCCGATCTGCGAGGGATAAGATTGGTGCACCACACAACATTTGTTTAGTTTCTGGAAAACATCTTCTTGTTTGTCTTCCCAGATGAACTTTACGTCTTTCCGTGTTAGTGTTGTGAGTGTCTTGGCTATTTTAGAGAAATTCTCTATAAATCTCCGGTAGTAGCCAGCAAGCCCTAAGAATTGGCGCACTTCTGTTGGCGTCTTTGGTGCTTCCCAACTCTTAATTGCTTCAATCTTGGAGGGCTCAATTTGGATCCCTTTGTTGCTAACCACATGCCCTAAAAATTGTACTTCTCTAATCCAAATTCACATTTGGAGAATTTGGCGTACAACTTTTCTTTTCTTAGTAGTTCCAAGCTTATTTGCAAGTGTTGACCGTTTTCTTCCTTGGTTCGTGAATATATCAGTATATCATCGATAAATACTATTACGAATTTATCCAAGTACGGTTTGCAAACTCGATTTATGAGATCCATAAACACTGATGGGGCATTGGTCAATCCAAAAGGCATAACTAAGAACTCATAATGACCATACCGAGTTCTAAATGTTGTTTTTGGAACATCGTCTTCTTGTACTCTGAGTTGATGGTATCCTGATCTGAGGTGTATCTTTGAGTAGTAGCTAGATCCTTGAAGTTGATCGAATAAATTCTTGGAAGCGGGTAACGATTTTTTATCGTTAATTTGTTTATCTCCCTATAATCAATACACATTGAAAAGGATTCGTCCTTCTTCTTAACAAACAAAATTGGTGCTCCCCAAGGTGAAAAGCTTGGTCTAATAAAACCTTTGTCAAGAAGTTCTTGTAGTTGGCTAGATAGTTCTTGCATTTCATATGGAGCCAACCGATAAGGAGATTTCGCTACTGGTGCTGCTCCTGGAATTAAGTCGATTCCGAATTCGACTTGTCGAACGGGTGGTATTCCAGGTAGATCTTTAGGAAACACATCTGGGTAGTCACATACTTAAGGTATGTCATTGATTTCTTTTGTTTTTCTTTTCTTATCTACAATGTGAGCCAAGAATGCAGTACATTTCTTATGTAGATATTTATGAGCCTTGGTGTAAGAAATAACTTTGAGGTTTTTCCCAGACTTATCACCATAGATAATCAGGGCTTTGCCGTTAGGTAAGGGTAATCGTATGGCTTTTTCATAGCATAGGATTTCAGTGTCGTGTATAGATAACCAATCCATGGTAATGATGACGTCAAAGCTCTCCATAATCATTGGCATGAGGTTGACGTGAAAAGTATGATTATTTAGAGTTAGAAGGCAATTTTCTAAAATTTCTTGGGTGATTTCGTTTTGTCCGTTTAGCTATTTCTACTTTATATGCTTATTTTAGTTTACTAGACTCATGATTTAAATGTTGCCTAAATGTTGGAGTAATAAAACTTTTATCAGCTCCAGAGTCGAAGAGTATCGTAGCGTATAAGTTATTTATGAGGAACGTACCAGTTACCACAGAAGGGTCTTGGATAGCGTCCCTAGTTTCAATTACGAATGCTCTGCCACGAGCATTGCCTCCCTAGTTCCTCCATTTTGGACAATCCCTCCTGAAGTGTCCAACTTCTCCACACTCGTAACATGTTTTTCCTTCACCATAGCATGTTCCTGTGTTTGTTCTGTGATTTACTATTACAGGTGTTGTGCTTCTACAGTAATTAACAGTGTGCCTCTTCATTTTACTCTTTGTGCAAACAACACAATCACCTGGTTGATAACGGTTGCATTGATTACACAATGGATGCTTCCTTCATATTGCTTTGGTAGCGTGGGTGTTGCTGTTGTTGTTGTAGCGGCATAAACAGTTGCCACTTCTTGTTTCTTTCCAGATGATTTTCTTGGGTTTCTTCCATTAAACTTACGTTTGTATACTTCGGATTTGGGATGCTCAGCTTTTGCTACTATGGATCCCCCTCGGATCTTTGTGGCAGTTAGACGATAGGCTATGCGTTTTGTACTGTCATAGGTTGTGGGTTTTGAAGTGATAACCATCCCTTGGATATGTGGTTCTAGACCCCAGATGTATCACTCGATTTCTTGTATTCAGGGTTTACAAGTGTCAGACACATCACAGCAAGCTCATTGAACCTAGCTATATAAGCATTTATTTTTGAACCCTTCATTGTTAGGTTCCATAGTTCTTGTTCCAGATTTTGTACCTCATCTCTAGGACAATACTCTTCTTCGGATCCTCCCAATTCATGGAGTTTGTAGTAGTGATGCCCATTGTGTTTGTATGGCTATTCCACCATGTTAATGACGCATTGGAAAAGTACAAGCTATAAATTGTACTTTGCAATCATTCGGACAGAAGGTTATTTGGAAGATGGCTTCTATCTTTTCGATCCAAAGACTCATTCCTACAACCCCTTCAATGTCATAAAAGGATCTAGGTTTGTAGCTCATGAGTTTTCCGCATGTGCAATCCCTTGAAATGCTACTATTATTTCTACGGTTGCTGCTCCAATCTTTACTTTGTTCAGAGGCGTTGTTTGATTGTTCACTCGATTGAAGCTAGGATTGTGTTGGTGATGAATGATCACTCGTTGATCTCTTGTGGTACATTTCTTTGTCCCATTACAATTGGTTGAAAGAGAGATGAGTTGTGCGAAACTATTGTTGAAAATATAAGCGATAATACTACAATCGTTGATATTAATTGAATTCCATAACGTAGTAGTCAGCGGTACTCGTAATTTGTAATGATTTACAAATATGTGTGTTTCCGAAGGTGTTATTAAATATCTAATAGGAACATACGTATGTTGGATTAATGTCTAAGTCCATAACTATATTTGGTATGTACTTGACCCGACCCGGCATGGTCCATTTGGGTTGCACTTCACCGGCACAATTTATATGGATAGTCTTTTGAGAATAGTATATTTATGATTTATATTAATATATTATAAGTTCTAATAAATTAAAATGGAATCATATTATTTAACTAGTATTGATCAAGAATTAATTTAGAATTAATTAAGTGATAAAAAAGAACTAATTAAATATGGACTCTTATATATATGGAATGGGCCAAGTTCATTTAGGTTGGGCTAAGCTTTCATGGATGGTCCATGGAGCTTTTAACCCATGGATCCTATGTAAATGAAAGGTCATGGGTATTAGGGTTTACATGGATGTAACCCTAATCCTCCATAATATATAAAGGGGTCCTTGGCTCACAAAATTGGAACAAGTGTGTGAAAATAAGAGTGGGCCGATTTTAGTGTGCATACATATTCTCTCAAGTTCTTCCAAGGTGTTTTGGTGATTTATGATTCCATTTGAGGCTTCCACACTATTGGGGCTAAGCTCTTAAAGCTTGAAGACATCAAGCTACATCAAAAGGTATGTCATCTAACTAGAACTTTGTAGTATAGGTGCTTCATAATATGCTAGTTAGGATGAAACCTTGGAATATTTAATATTTGCATGTATAATAGAGAAAACATAGATCCAAGGTTTATAGGGTTGCATGTACACCATAGGAGTGTTAGAATGCCCAAAAACCCAACAGTGGTATCAGAGCCAGGTTGTTTTCTGTTATATTGATGCAAATGTTTTATTTTCAAGTTGGAAAAAAAGGAAAAAAAAACATGACGTTTGTCAAATTTTAAGATAATTACTTGTTGTGTGAAAAAACTAATTATTTGTAAAATTTGAATCATTTGCTATATGAGTTGAATTAGGTCAAATTTAGTAAAAGATAAAATGATATGATTATTTTATTAGTTTTAAAAGTTTGATCTAAATGTTTTAAGGAGTTACAAATTTTGTCATAAAATTTTGGAGCTCAAAAGTTTTTTTTAAAGTTGTGATCTTAAGTGTTTTGAAACCTCCATAAGTTATGGATATGAAAGTTTTTTTTTTAAAAAAAATTGATTTAAAGTTTTTATGGAGTTACAAAATTTGGAGTTAATGTTTTAAAGAATTCCATAACTTGTTCTTAAGTTATGGAACATGAAAAGTTTCATCATAAAACAAGTATTTAACTCCATAAGTTATGGAATCCAAAGGTTTTCAAGAGTTACAAAACTTGCCCTCAAGTTTTGGAATTTGGAAAAAGCTTTTTATGAAAAAAAAGAATTGAATTCTAAAACTCTTGGGTTCATAACTTAAACAACTAATTAAATGGTTTTAATTTTGAATTTAATAATTGGAATTATGATGTTTTATTGAATAATTCAAATTAACTCTTATGGACTTTATTAATAGTTAATTAAAGCGTTTAATTAAAAGAGTATTATTAAATTCATAAATAAAGATATGGTTTGAGTTTAATTAAATTAAAAGTTTAGTTTAATTAATAGATTAAACCACCAAGTATTTTAAATGTCTAAAATACACCCTTATACTATTATAATATTAAAAGTTTAATATATTATATGTATAAGAGCAAGTCGTCTTACCAATAGTAGGCCTCATTCACGAAGCCGTTCTATAAGGGGGGGTATAAGGTTATTGCCTATAAAATGACAGTTTAATGGGTGTCTACTCTCACCCACCGCTTCCTTGACCGGTGGAGGGTCGTTAGCCGAACGGGTAGGACAAGGACTATAATTCTCCCTTCATTAAAAGTATTAATGATAAATACTAAGTAACTAAACTCTTAATAATACCCAATCTTAGTTACTTAGGAAAATGTGAATTTGGTGCTAACCCATGAAATTACACTTTGCACTTTGCTTAAGTCAGTTAGCGGAGCGTGTGTGGTTAACCGGCACACTAGCTTGATTTAACAAGGTAGGCAAAGGGTAACTTAATGTTTATCATAGTATCGGTGGAGCGTGTGTGGTTAACCGGCACATCGATTGAGGGGTAAATATTAAGGGTACCAAGTATATTTGCATGGTTATTCACACCTTGTTTTGTGATCCTCGGCATCCCAGTCACAAAACCTGAAGGGCACACTCGAGATTGAAACATGCCTTTGAAAAGTTCAATGAATCTCAAAAGAATCTAGGAGTTTCAAAACCAATTAAAACCTAATAATACATTCCGTTTATCTTGGTGGAAATTGGTGAATCGTCATTCACCTACCTTCAAATATTTTATAGCTTGGATTACGGCATCCCTCTTCCAAGTTATAAAATAGTTTGCTGGGTCCTAGCCTTAATATTTCATATTGGGTGTTACATTAAGGACTTTAGATCAACTATCTTGAATATCTCCCAAAAAGATGTCTGGTTCAGACATCTATGATCCTCCCAAATCTCTTGGAACTTCACTTCCTCCACCCCCTCCAATTATTCTCCCTAACCCACAACTTCAAGGTCACTCAATCCCTATTGGCAAGCAAGGTCTATGTGTGATCGCATCTTGGAGATGAAGTCACATATTGACAAGCAGGGAGAGTTGGGTGTCAAACTCTTGAGAAAGTTGGTGGTTCAATCGCTTTCTAAGTCACATAGTGAATTCCTTTGGGACTACTATGAAACAGACTATGACATGACCCTTAATGATCTTATCTATTTGCTTGGTGCTGCTGAATCAGCAATAATTTGGAGCACTGGGAGAGTAAATTTGATTAGTAGATCAACTTCCCAAACTACCATGGACATTGACAATGATAACATTGGATATCTAGAAAAGCCTTCTCTTCCCAAGGAAAGGGATTGACCATAGTCAACTAGGTTGACCAAATGGTAAAGAGAAAAGCTAAGTCTGCAATAGTCCCATGTACCATTCCCAACGAGTCCCTATGTTTCTCTTGCCAAAGGAAGGGGCATTGATTGCGAAGCAGCCTATTTACTTGAAAGATCATAAGGTTGATCAAGTCAAGAAGATTGACTCTACTTCAGTTAAAGTCCAGTATCTAACTCTGTTAAGTTTCTATTCTGAGATTCTTGTTACATGATGTGACTGGGTCACATGTTGATGTTTTAAGAATCAAAGAAAAGTGAAGAAACTTAAAGGAAGTATATGCTGATTCTGATCGTGAAGATGGATCTCGATCGCATGGTTATGTGATCAGAATGTTGAGCTGTTGCTTAGGAGTTATGATATATTGCTTAGGAATAGATAACAACAAAGTTTTTCATGTGCTTTTGCACTGTAAGGATAGTTTTTCCGCAAAGTTTTTAAAATAAAAGAAAAAATATTTTGATTTTATTTATTTTAAAATATCCTTACAATGGCATTTGTGAAAAGAAAAAAATTGTTGCTTATATGATTCCATTAATAGCAAGAGTGGAAATATGAATTTGATTCTTTCATTTGTGGTAGTGTCTAAATTTTCCAAATAATGAAAGATTCTCATCACCCAAGTTTCAGTTGGATAGAAACTTGGAATCATGCAAGTTGTATAGTATGATGAATGAGAACTTTCAAGCATTGGAAAATTAAGACTAATTACTTGTTCACATGGATGTGTGAGTCAAGTAAAGGACTAAGGGATCGAGTACACATTCTTGTGCACTCATCAAGCCCACCACAAATGTAACTTGAGTGACACATCTTAAAGAAGGTTTATTAACACTAGTGAAATGTAAGAGTAAAAGGTTTTCTACTCTTGTACATTTGAATTTGGTAAGTTGTGATGTTTTGGATAAAACAGAGACCAACTTAGGCCAATTGTGTTAAGTGTTTGTCTTGATTAGAATCCACACTATCTCTTGAATATTTGGCAAGAAAGTCTTATAGGTCAAGGACACAGTGGGAGTCTAAAAGATCCTGAAAGGGTTTCAAGAAGTAATCAAGAATAAAACATGTATTTCATCACTAGCACACAACTAGAGGTTTATAACCTATCGTGTTGACATTTCTGTGCCCATTCCAGTTAAGTTGGCTATATATATTTGAGTTCTACATGTTCTCAATTGTTTGCATAACTACTTGGAAGCAATGGCAGGCCCTTGTGCTGCCAGGTGGCAAGAGGTTAAGATTGCACAAGTTCAATCCATATGAGTTAGGATTTGTCACTAACCTAGTCTTGTGATTATGGTTTGACAAATTCACATGGATAGGAACACATACACCATAAAATCTAAGTGTCATAAGGTTTCTCTCCGATTCATGAAAATGATGGTGAGGAAATTCTTTCACTAAGTAGATTTTAAGTAGATAGCAATTGTGATATTTGCAGTTCTCAAAGTCGTTAGTGGAGCGTGCGTGGTTAACCGGCACACTAACATTGACTTATGAGAAATGGCAAAAGGTCTAAACAATTGAGACTATGATTATGACATCCCTTTTCATAGTTCTGAAATTGTTTAGACACACCTGTGATCTATCTAAGATAAGGTGTATGATTTTGATAAAGTCTTATCAAAGCAATCTAGTATCAGAAATCTGAACTTTGGTAAGAATGTCAATAAAGTATTGACTTCTAGAAGTCCAGCTGTTTTCTGGATACATGTCAAAGCTAGTGGGAGCATGAGTGTTATGCTAATAATCATCATGTTAGTGGGAGCATGATAATTATGATAAGTATTGCAAGTTAGCAATGTTAATTATAGAAAACAAAAGTTTCAATTCGTGAGGTTGCATGGGTTGAAAAAGTTGTTTTGTTATAATTAAGGGAGAGGATATTATACTTCATGTCAATTCTAAAAGGCTTAGAGTGAGATTTTAAGCTTAGATTGAGATTTTAATTATCTTTAGTCAAGAATATATATATATATATATATATATATATATATATATATATATATATATATATATATATATATATATATATATATATATATATATATATATATATATATATGAATTTCATGTTGGATTGGTTCAACTTAAGGAAATTCTATATATTGCGTTCTCAAAATTCGATTATGATTACGACATCCCTCTTCATAGTCATATTTTGAAAACATGGCAAATAAAAATATTGTAGCAAAAGACTGGTCTAGAATCATGTCTTTATGTGAGACATCATTAATCGTGTACCATTTGCTTTGGGTACAGGATCGATTGCATGTGCTATAATATTTGTCATTTCTAAATTTTTCCAAATGCCCAGAGGCATTAAGAAGGGAAAAGGTCTAGAATTGGATATGACTAAAATGATTAAGCAATTATCGAGGACAATCTGAGGTTTACCAAAGATTGGTTGCTCAGGGACAGTTGGAAGTATAATGCTAATTTTGGAAGGACCATATTGACATATTCTGAAAAGAGGCATCTCTTATTCAGAAGTGATAGTCAAAATGAGAATATGGAGTTGTCTCCATAGGTGGAAGTTATCTGTGTAAGATTAGAAAACTTAATGCAAGAAGCATGTCCAAAGCAATGTACTTTGAATATGAGACTTAGTTTCCATGGAGTTGATCTCCATTGGAATACCTTATAATGACTGTTGACAAGTCTTTGTGACTTTGTACATATTCATTATAGGAGGGTCAGTGCATATAAGTTTAAAATCTAAACAAATTTCGATAAATGATAGGAATTTGAAATTCTCACATTTTTTGATAAGGATTTGGGAGTGTGAAAAGAGAATCATTGAAATTATGTTCAATTGATCTAGTTCACAAAGAAAAGGATCATAGACAAACATAGAGTTCATACTTGGTGTATGGCAAAGCTATTGTTTAAGAAAAACATAGTGTACATGCTTGGTGCATGGGACAACTAGTGTTTTTAATTCAAGTATAAAGTTGATAAAACCGAAACAATGAATAATGAGTAATCGGTATGGTGATAAATAAAAGTGTTTATTTATATTCATAGGGTTTGATACCATATTTGATTCATTTATTCTTGTGTTTCACTTTGCATGTTTTGACTTCCAAAATAACTAAGTCCCTTTTCCTGAATGATTAAGTTATTCAAACCATCCACAGTCGGTCATATGTTGGAAGTAGATATGAATCAAGACTGTCATGGGTTGGTTGGTGGAGGTCCAAGTTGGTGGACAAAGTGGTGCTTCAACACTCACGAGTGCTCATAAGTTCTGAGTATTGGATTCAACCCGCGCTCATTTGAATCACTTCATGGATTTTATCACGAGTGATCATGAGACGATAATATCTTATATTCTTCAAACCTAGAGATATGAGTTGTTACTATGAGTTGGTTATACATTGATTGCACGAAAACGCATTGGTAACTCGATGTTATAAAACGTGCCTTTGTGTATGATTCAACAAGTAGTAGAACAAGCCATGTGAGTCGAAGTTTATCCATTCCTTTTACCTTCGGGATAAAAGCGATATCTGTGGGCCCCTCGATGATTTAGCGATGACACATGTGAGTGCTTGGCCAAGCCAGGACTGATTTGATTTGTTCAATCAGTCAGTCATCATAAATCGAAAATCGGGAAACAACAAATGGACAGAGAGAATGATTATAATCCATGTCTCAGTCCATATGATATCTAGTATGGAGGAATATATGATCCCTTATCTAATGGACAAGTCATTGACAAGGTCAGAGTTCGACAGCGGCTTTAAGAGCTACGATTGCCAGTTAGGTTTTGAAGTCATACTCAATAATAGTTTTAGACTTATCCAAGTGGGAGACTGTTGGATTAATGTCTAAGTCCATAACTATATTTGGTATGTACTTGACCCGACCCGGCATGGTCCATTTGGGTTGCACTTCACCGGCACAATTTATATGGATAGTCTTTTGAGAATAGTATATTTATGATTTATATTAATATATTATAAGTTCTAATATATTAATATGGAATCATATTATTTAATTAGTATTGATCAAGAATTAATTTAGAATTAATTAAGTGATCAAAAAGAACTAATTAAATATGGACTCTTATATATATGGAATGGGCCAAGTTCATTTAGGTTGGGCTAAGCTTTCATGGATGGTCCATGGAGCTTTTAACCCATGGATCCTATGTAAATGAAAGGTCATGGGTATTAGGGTTTACATGGATGTAACCTTAATCCTCCATAATATATAAAGGGGTCCTTGGCTCACAAAATTGGAACAAGTGTGTGAAAATAAGAGTGGGCCGATTTTAGTGTGCATACATATTCTCTCAAGTTCTTCCAAGGTGTTTTGGTGATTTGTGATTCCATTTGAGGCTTCCACACTATTGGGGCTAAGCTCTTAAAGCTTGAAGACATCAAGCTACATCAAAAGGTATGTCATCTAACTAGAACTTTGTAGTATAGGTGCTTCATAATATGCTAGTTAGGATGAAACCTTGGAATATTTAATATTTTCATGTATAATAGAGAAAACATAGATCCAAGGTTTATAGAGTTGCATGTACACCATAAGAGTGTTAGAATGCCCAAAAACCCAACAGTGGTATCAGAGCCAGGTTGTTTTCTGTTATATTGATGCAAATGTTTTATTTTCAAGTTGGTTTCAGAGCGAGTGTTCTTGATTTTTATCAAGAATTGATCCATGATGACATTTTTGATTTGATGATTCTTTATTGTTATTTTGATCTTCGTGTTTTAGAGTGTTTTTGGATTCTAGAAATCGAATTGTTCATTGATTCTATTCATAATTCGATTTTCTTCACTAGAATTCAAATGATTTTTGCTTTCTCTCTCTATATAACCCATTCAAAATCACTTTCTCTCTCTAGGAAAACTCAAGATCTTATCGATTGATCAAAGATGGTAGACTTGCATTATGATTCTTGGGTTGTGATCATTGAATATGTCAAATACAAAGTCAACAAAAATCAATTCTATGGATTATTGTTGAAAGGTGGATCAATTACATGGGGTACTATGGTTTCTTATGGAGGCTTGAAAGATGATCATGGAAGATTAATGTTTCAACGACTTGGGCATATTGAATGTTTTATCAAAGTCACCTTGTACATGTTAACATGTAGTGGAAATAAAAAGGAAGGAGAAGAAAGAGATTTGTTTAATAAGAAATACATTTCTCTAATTGAAAACCCAAGTGATCTTCATGCTCTTAAGTTTGTTGAAGTTCAAGACTATGGACTTCAATGTGATGTTATTGAACTCCATGACAAGAAGATTCAAGTTGATTCTCATGAAGATGAAAAAGTTTTTTGATCGATTGGAGTTCAAACCAATGATATTTTGTGTTCTTGTGATTCGTTTGAAGGAATGATTCCTTATCGAAAGCCGTCAATCCAATAAATTCACAAGTATCAAACTCCAAAAGATTTGATTGAAACTTGCAAAGTTGAAGTTGTTCTTGAATTCAAATCTTCAAGATGCAAAAAAAAATGAGAAAGAAAAAGAAGAAGAAGAAGATCAAACATAAGAACAAGTGGGTTTATTCAAAAAAATCGTCAAATGTTGTTGTGAAGCCGAAATCCATGAAGCAAATTTGGGTTCAAAAGCAACAATCATCAAGCGTTGCAATGAATTTGAAGTCAAAACCCAAAAGTGTTGATGGTTCTTATGAAGATGGCGTTAGATCGTTGAAGAACACGAAGAACGAGTTGTACAACACACATCGTGGGTGGTACAATGTTCAAATCGGAGATTTTCTTGTTCCAAAAAAAGAACCAAGATCTTCAAAATTTGATTCGTTCATTGCAAATGGAACTTAGATCGTCAAGAAGGTGTCTCAAATCTTCAAATGGATTCAAAAACGTTCTTGATTTTTTATGATACAATGAAGATCGATCCAGGTTTTTATCGAAATTCAATTTTAATTTCGATTCGTACGTTTCGTTTTTCATTTTTGATCGGTTTGTCTCATTGGATCAAATCCGTTTCAACCCCATTGATTGATCCAATTATTTTTGTTTAGATCAAGCTCAAAATCACGAAATTCACTGTTCATATTTTGAAACCCATATTTCAAATCCATTAATGTTCATCATCCATAATTCGAAGCCCAAATATTTTGAATGTTACTGTTCATGTCATATCTTGAGCCCAAAATGGAAATCAATTACTGTTCATATCCAAGTATTGAGCCCAAACTTGTTTTTGATCCAATATCTTAAAACAAATAGCCCAAATGTTCATTAAAATCAGCTATTCGATTCACTGATTCATCATTCTTCATCTTGTGCATATAAGAGTTGTACATTCTGATAATCCAAAACAATTCATCTGTTGCGTTATTGTTCTTGAGTTTTGTTTTCGTATCATTGCTCTTAATAATCGATTGTGTTAATCGATTTGACTTTGTCTATGATTATAAACTTGTGAATTGATTTGTTCTATTAAAAAAAACGATTATGATCAAGTCAAAGTGAAGAAATCGGAAATTGGTCTTTTGATTTGGATGAACTTGACCAAGAACACATGAATATGATGAAGAACAGTTGGTTGAACTTGTTTTAATCTGAAATTTGATGTTAGAATAATCAATTTCATGTTTGTTGAATTTTGATTTCGAAAAGTCAAACATAGTAAAAAGTCAAACGTGCTTTTCAAGAGGTGATTCAGTGAATTGGTGGCTGAAATTGGTTAATACAAGTTGTTTTGAGGCTATGGGTGTCGAAATCAAGTCTGATTTGGGATTTAATTTCAAAATGGGTTGAGTTCTTGTTATTGACATCAAAGGCTGAGACGTGAATGACGTTCGATACTTGAACAATGAATTGAAAATCAAAGCCTTATTGTGGTCAATGTTGATATCGAAGCAGGATACATGAAAATCTAAAGGAGTTAGGTTTTGATTTCGAAGGTTCAATTTGTGGTGATTGGGTTGATTTTAGATTTGGATGTCGAACGCATCTTGAAAACGAGTTGGGAACCACGATATTGATTTTTGGAAGTCAAAATCGAATAGCACAAAGGTCATTATTTGGAGCTTCGCTTTTGGACATCGATTGGAATGGGAAGTATTGATGTTGATTTTGGAGTCAAAGAACGAAGACTTGGGTGACTACTCGAATGGATTTGGAATTGAATGGTATTGGAGACGAACTTGAGTTTCTATGTGTATGTATTGTGTCGATGTCAAACAATAAATCGTTTTGGGCAAAGTTGATAACTAAGGCTATGAAAACGAAGATTGAGGATCGATTTCGAATGGTTAAAGGTCATGGGTCGAGGTTGCGTAACAAAAGCGAAGTCTGAGATTTTGAAATCGAATGGGTTTAATTTTGGTTGATTGTTCATTATGTAGATTCAATTTCGAAAATGGGTAATTGCTTGAAGAAACGAAGTCCCTGTAATGAAAGGGGAATCGATGTCAATGGTCATAATAGTTTTATGTCGAGTTGTTGAAAGCAAAGGCTGAGTCTTGGAGGTTGATTGATAACGAAGGGAAGTAGGATCGATTTCGAAGTCGACGATTTGGAGTCAGTAGTCGAAATTGTGTGATCAAAAGCGAAGATCATAGTTGAACTCATCAGGAAAGCGAAGTGGTAGTTATGTAGACTTCGTTATGTAAAGTTCTCTCGTTCATCTCTGGGTAGCGAAGTGGGGAAGAAAACAAACATTTTCGATTTGAGTCCCTGAACTTTTTGAAGGGTCTAGTTAATGGTTTGGTCTAGGCTTTCATTGTATTAGTTCAGTATGAGTCTTTAATGCATTTTTTGGGTTGTTTAGCTGTTTACGGTCGGTGACTGAGTTTACGGCCGTAAACCTAGTTTGCGGCCCAGTCGAGTATATATAGTGGTGGTGTAGGTCTTTGTCTAGTTGTTGATGCCAGAGAGTTTACGGTGTACTGTGTCAAGTTGTACCAGACGTTTTATGCTATAAATGTGTGCCAGCTTGATTTCTTTTCTTCTTCTACTTCTATTGTGATTGTTTGTTGCTTGATCATTGGTAAAGATCCTTTTCAGGACCTTACAATTGGTATCAGAGCAAGAACCGATGTCAAAGCTTCACTCAATCGAGTTTTCGGCTGTTTAGACTGACATTCCTTATTGTTCGAGATTGGTTTTAGTGTTTTCGTGGTTAAAGGGACCGAATCTACACCAAAAACACGTTTTTGAAGATCTTCTGGGAGTTTACTGCCAACCGTAAACTCAGTTTACGGCTGTAAACTCAAGAACCTTAAACAACCATAAACTGTGAATCTTCATTAACCGTAAACTAAGCTTCAATAACCGTAAATGCTTAAACCGTAAACGTCCAAACCGTAATCATCCAATCTGTAAACGCAGTTTACGGTCGTAAACTATTCAACCGTAAACCCAGTTTACGGTCGTAAACACCTCAACCGTAAACCAAGTTTACGGTCGTAAACTCATTAACCGTAAACCCAGTTTACGGTCGTAATCACATCAACCGTAAACTCTTTTGTGACTTTAATTTGCTTTAATTTCAAATGGAATCTCAAAGTCAAACTCATTTTCACGAACTTGATACTGTCATTGGCACAACTACGCGCATTCCAAGATTAATGTCTGCAGATGGTTTTCCTGAGTGGAAATACAGGATTGAAAAATACATTAAAATGAAGGACTTTAAAGTCTGGAGAAGCATTCTTAGAGGCCCTGTTAGAATCACTATGACAGTTGGAGGACAAGTAATTGACAAAGCCGTTGAGAATTACACAGATGAAGAGTTTGAAAAAGTGGAAGAACAGGAAAGGGCTTTAGCCACTCTAACCATGGCATTATCTCCCGATATTGCTCAAGGTTTTCGAGAGTACACTTCAGCTAAAGATTTGTGGGAAGCCCTGATTGAGGTATATGAAGGAAATGAAGATATGAAGGAGAGTCGCCAGGACATGTTGCGACAAAAGTTCAATATGTTCAACTACATTCCCGGAGAGACTCTTGAGGCACAGCTGCAGCGATTCACAACTCTCACCACTGACATGACTATATCTGGGATTTTCTTGACCAAGTCGGAGATTAACAAGAAGCTTCTGAATGCTCTTCCCAGGTCATGGGACATGAATGTTGTTGTGATTAAGAAGACCAAGGATCTAAATCGCCTCACTCTTGCTGAAATCACGGCGATCATCAAAGCTTGTGATATTGATGACAAACATAGAGAAATTAACCATGTGAACTCGTACTCTACTACAAATCTTGGAATCTCATCCAACAATGCTCTCTCCTCAATCATGTCTTCTTCAGGTCAAGCTTTTGCTGCTCAACAACCTCAGATTCAGACCTTCGCTGCTACATCATCCATTCCTTATTCTCAAAGCCAGCCATTTGTCACTCCACAAGCTGTTCCCCTCCAAATGTGCCAGTTGTAGCCTCTTCCTCAAACACAAAAGATACTGATGATAATCTGGCTCTAGCCACTGGGCTTGTTAACTGCTACAATGCCTTTGTAGTTGGAGAGCTTCCACCTCAGCTGTCATTTGCTGACCTGGATCAGATTCATCCAGAAGATGTGGAAGAGATGGACATTACATGGCAGATTGCTATGGCTGTTTTCAGGGCCAAGCAGTTTGCTAAGAAGACAGGGAAGAACAACTGGGGCATGCATGCAGACAAGAAGGTGGGATTCAACAAGGACATGTTGCGATGTTTCAACTGTCACGAGCCGGGTCACTTTGCTCGTGAGTGTCCAAAACCAGATCGTAGGATGAACAACAACAGGACGATGGTTGCAGTGGGAAACAACCGTGCAGGTGTTGCGGTTAATGGTGAGACTGCTATTCTGGATCGGTTTCATCAAAGAGCAATTCTGGATCTTCAACCACTTCTGGTAGAACATCCAGAGGCTCAGTGCAAACTAATAAAAAACTTATTTCAAAACCACCTGAGAATGTTATAAAACCTAAATATCATTGGATGCCCAAATCAATTTCCAATCCATCATCACCATCCTCTGAAGTGATTAGGAATGAGGATCCGAATTTGAAAACATTAAAAGATAAATCAGAGAAAGCGAAAAGGAAACCCAGGACAGTGATGACCTGGGTTCCCAAATCTAAATGATCCCGCTCATTTTGCAGGGACAGTTGCGGAGGAATGTCGTTCGTCCTTGGTACGTCGACAGCGGCTGCTCCCGGCATATGACAGGAGACATCTCCCAATTGAGCGACATTCAATCTTTTAATGGGGGGTATGTTTCCTTCGCGGGCGGAGATGGTGGCAAGATCACTCAGAGAGGAACCGTTACAAATGGAGTGTTGAGCTTTGAAAATGTCAACTTTGCTCCTGAGTTAAAGCATAGCTTGTTGAGTGTTTCCCAAATTTGCGACAAAGGCTATTTTACCCATTTTACCGATAAAGAATGCATGATTCTCAAGCAAGGCATTGTCATCCCGGAAGAGTGGATTCTCGTCAAATCTAAGCGGGATGGGAATGCTTACATTATTGACATGAACAGTAACATACCTGAACAAGTCACTTGCCTATTTTCAAAAGTGTCCGAACAAAACGCGATGCTGTGGCACCGACGACTCGGTCATGCTAACGCGAAAAACCTGAATCGCCTTGCTAAGAATGAGATGGTCCAAGGCTTACCTGTCAGAGACTTTATTACATTTGAGAAGTGTGTTTCCTGTGCCCAAGGAAAACATCATAGAAAACCACACCTGCCAAAGCAAGTTAACTCAATCAGTCAGGTGCTCTAATTATTGCATATGGACTTATTAGGTCCGGTCAACGTCCTGAGCATCAACAGAAGTTCGTACTGTCTAATTGTGATCGATGATTTCTCTCGTTTTACGTGGGTCATCTTCTTATCCAACAAAGCTGGGGTTGCTGATCTGATAAAGAAGTTCATTGTGATGATTGAGAATCAAACCAACAACCAGGTGAAGGCGCTTTGTACTGACAATGGAACTGAGTTCAAGAATGCGGTTCTTGACCATTTTTGCACAGAAAAGGGGATCATGCGTCAATACAGCTCTGCTCACACGCCTCAACAAAACGGTGTTGCTGAAAGGAGAAATAGAACTTTAAAAGACACTGCAAGGACAATGCTTTGTGATTCTAAATTACCTGTTTTCTTTTGGGCCGAAGCGATTAACACTGCTTGCTACGTGCAGAATCGTGTTCTAATCAACAAAGCTCAGATTAAGCGATTAACACTACTTGCTGCCCTTGCACCCTTCTTCACTTGGAATCCAACCCTAAATTCAATGCCAAAGCCGATGATTGTTATTTCATAGGGTATGTTGCGCGCACCGCATATAGGGTTTACAACAAGAAGACTAAGCAGATTGTCGAATCCTATGACGTGCGCTGGTTGGAGGAGAATGAAACAGACGCTCGAGTGGGTCCTGACTGGTTATTTGATTACACATCGCTTTTCAAATCCTTAAATGTGTCTTCAGATGGTTCAAATGGATCCTCTTCTGGTTCGAAGATTGTTTCTGAAGACGAAGACGAATAAGTTGTTTACAGACCTCCAACGGTTGAGGGGGAGTCCTCTGCTCCATCTGAGGGGGAGTCCTCTACTCCACCTGAGGTGGAGTCATCTGATCGACTTGATAGTCCAGAGTCTAAAGTTCAAAATGGAACTCCTGATGCTGACGCTACACCTTTTACCCCTGTTGAAAGAGAGTTCATGTCTAGAGATGCTTCCACTGTCACTCCAACTTTTATGGAACTACTCTTTCCTGAAGAAATTGCTAATGAGTTTGTAGCAGATTCATCTAATGTGGATCAATCAGAAAATGATGGAGGTTTCAACATTCACACTCTTCCTGTTTCACTCAATGATATCAGCCAAGACATACATTCGAGAATTCAACGCGATCATCCTATTGATAACGTCATTGGTCAGCTGGGTGATGGAGTTAAAACCAGAAGTCAGAGTGGAGATGTCAATGCATGTCTCTGCTCTTGCTTTATATCTCAAATAGAGTCCAAGAACGTTGACATGGCTTTGAATGAGCCCAGTTGGGTAGATGCGATGCATGAAGAGCTAAATCAGTTTGAAAAGCTCGGGGTTTGGAAATTGGTTGAGTTACCAAAGGGCAAAAGGTCTCTTGACACGCGTTGGGTCTATCGTAACAAGCAGGATGATTCTGGTGTAATAGTGCGCAATAAATCAAGGTTGGTGGTTCGCGGGTTTCGACAAGTTGAGGGTCTTGATTATACTGAGGTTTATGCTCCCGTGGCTCGCTTGGAGGCTATTCGTATCTTCCTTGCATATGCTTCCTACATGAAATTCACGGTTTACCAAATGGATGTCAAGACTGCCTTCTTGTATGGCAAGGTGAAGGAAGAAATCTACGTTGATCAACCCCCTGGGTTTGTTAACTCAATGTTTCCTAATCATGTCTACAAGTTGGACAAGGCGTTGTATGGGTTACATCAAGCTCCTCGAGCATGGTATGCGACTCTAACAAAGCACTTGCTCGAGCATGGATACTCTTGCGGCACTATTGATCAAACTTTATTCATCAAGCATGTGGGTAATGATCAGATTCTAGTCCAGATCTACGTTGACGACATTATCTTCGGGTCTACCAGTCCACAGCTATGCAAAGAGTTTGAAGGCGTGATGAAAAAGTGGTTTGAGATGACTTCACTGGGTGAAATGACCATGTTTCTGGGGCTTCAGGTCAAACAAAATTCAACCGGAATCCTGCTACATCAAGCTAAGTATGTGGAGGATATTCTTGAGAAGTTCGGGTTTCAAGACGCAAAACCTGCATCGACACCAATGGCTGAGAGACCCCTGCTGAATCCAGATATTGATGGCGAATCCGTAGATCAGACATAGGATCGTTGATGTATCTTACTGCAAGCCGTCCCGACATCATGTTTGCAGTTTGTCAATGCGCTCGCTATCAGGCTAATCCTAAACTTTTACATCTTATTGCTGTCAAAAGAATTTTTCGGTATATCAAAGGCAGCCCAAAATTGGGTCTTTGGTATCCGAAGAATTCTGAATTTGATTTATATGCTTTTGCTGACAGTAATTATGGAGGCTGTGAGCTTGACAGGAAATCTACCTCAGGAGGGTGCCAATTCCTTGGAGATAGGCTGGTGTCGTGGCAGTGCAAGAAACAGCATACCGTCTCTACCTCAACAGCAGAAGCGGAATACGTTGCTGCCTCTGCTTGCTGTTCTCAAGTTATCTGGATCCAACATCAGCTGTTGGACTACGGTTTGAATTATCTAGAAACCCCCATTCACTGTGATAATGAGGCCGCAATTCAAATTACTAAAAATCCTGTCCAACATTCCAAAACCAAGCACATTGATATCAAAATTCATTTTATCATAGATTGTTATGAGCGCTCGCTCATCCGACTAGAACAGGTTCCCACTGCTAATAATGTGGTTTATCTGTTCACCAAGCCTTTTAACAAAGCTCGATTCGATGTGCTTGTGGGATTTTTAAAAATGATTCGTTTTGAGGATTAAATTTTTGTTTTTACTTAGGTTAGTTAAGATTTGCGCATTTTAGTGATTTCATTTTCACCCATGCACAAATTTAGGGGGAGAAATAAACAAAAACCAAAAAAAAAATTGAAAAATTAAAAAATCCAAAAAAATTTTCTTTCTGTTTTATTTTTTTCAGAAAATATTCAAAAATCCAAAAACATTAAAAAAATTCAGAAAAATCAAAAAAAATATTGTCGCTTTCAGTTTTGCTTGTAGATATAGTACTGGGAAGTGATATTATCAGGTGATAACAGGCAATCTGAGTCTGCGTAACGTACCCAAAATTAAATTGTCTATGCTCTGTGTTTGATGCGTTGGCAGGCACGAAAGATTCTTAAAGGACTTGACTAGGCAGAGTTGAACTTAAGGAATTCATAGACTTGACAAATCTTGACCTAGTTAGATCCGTTTAGCCCGACAATACGACGCTTGGATAGGTTGAGCAGGGAGATAAATATGGGAATCTACTGGTCACATTAAAAGAACCTCTATCTGGAACCTTGGATTAACTTTTCCTCGATGTGCGGATTATGTCCTTAATTCCGGTATTGATGGGGTGACTGGTGAATTCCGATAAATTAGGTCTGTAGAAAATTGTTTTATCTCTATTTGTCTGTTAGTCATATGTTGCTTCCTTTGCGTGATCGAGAGATCCGACCTAGACTATAACATATGCAATTCTATTTCTCTGCATCCTCTATCTATGCAATTCTTTCTATCTGTTAGCCATATACTGTCTCCTTTGCGTGACTCACAATCCGACCTGGTACACAGTATATACATCATTCTTTTTCTCAATCCCTCTAAAAACTTCAGTTAGTCATATGTTTCACCCTCTGCGTGATTGGAAGAGATCCGACCTGGGTGTATAGCATATGCATTCCAAATCTATCTTCTCTCTTAATAATTGTCTGCTCACCCGATGTAAGGAGTATTCTGGAAGTCCTTGATTACTGGAGCATATCAGGAAGCGGGAAACATGTTCTAGTACAATTAAAAATTGAACACTTACAGATTGTCTATAGATCTCGCTGCTCAATTTAGGTGGACAACAATATCCCTAGTCGTCGTCAGCTGAATGGTCCTTAAGAAATATTATCTAGGAACTTAGGATCACTTTGTCTTGTAACTAATAGTATGTCCTAATTCTGTCACAATTTTTTTCGTGTTTAAGTGGATCACAATATCGACGATCGACCAGACAAAGACGTGAAGATAAAGGTACCGACAAGTGGATTAAGGCTGTCTAACAACTTTGATCCCAGTATCACAAGATTAACTTTCAGTGACTTTTGAGATAAATTTTTGTCTATATTTATTTTATCTCATTTTTATTTTTATTTTTATTTTTAGTTTATTTTTATAATTGTCAAAATTTAATTTTTTAAATTCTTTAATTCTTAAATTTTAGAAATTATTTTATTTTATTTTAATTTAATTTTAATTTTACTTTAATTTTAAAATCCTCAAAAGGCTTTATTTTTGAAATTTTAATTGGGATTTGGACTGTGCCTTATACAGTGTGGGAGACAGGTAAAATTCAAAGGAGGTATAAAATGTGGAATTTACTGCTGTAAACCCTTTCCACCTCCCCTTTCTTCCTTCCGGCTGCAAACTCTCTCCACTCTCTCTCATCCTCGAAAATTTTTTGTGAGATTTTGCAAAATCGTTTAGTCCACATCAAAGGTATGCTAAAACCGACTGAGGATATGTGGTTTGTTCATCGATTCGACTGAAACTGGAGGATTAATCGAGTTTTTTGTGTTCGTCGGCGTTTACGGTTTAGGGAGGGCTTACGACCGTAAACGGTCTGAGCTTATGGTCTAGGAGCTTACGACCGTAAACTCCTTTGGAGCTTACGACCGTAAACTGCGTTTACTGTCAGGAGACTACTGCAGTGGGTTTACGGCCGTAAACCTAATCTGGACCGTAAACCCCACTTTGACCATTTTGACCGTAAACCCTATTTGAACCGTAAACCCAACTTTGACCATGTTTGACCGTAAACTCCAAATTTTTTTATCAAAATATTTCTTTTTAAGGCCAAAATGAAATTGATTAATTAAGAAAACTTAAAGCTTTAATTGTTTAAATACTTTGTTTTCTTACTTGGCCTGGTTTAGTGCAGATCAATGGCAAGTCTTCAGTTTGCTGACATGCATAACCTGGCAATTGTACTGGATGACCCTCCTGTTCCTCATGGAGATTTCAGGTCGATGATATACAGACTGAGAGAATGCTGCCTGGCCTTTGCCATTACTGTGAATCCAGTCATCTATCAGAAGATTATCAGGGAGTTCTGGCAGACTGTTAAGATGTCAAAAGCTAATGGAGTGATTACAGTTGAAGCTGTGGTTAAAGGATGCAAGATTATGATCACTGAGCAGTACATCAGAGAAACATTGCTGATCAATGATCAACCCGATTTTCCTACTGAAATCGGGATTGAAGATGTGCAAAAGATTCTCAAGAAGATGGGGTATGAAGGCATCTACCCTCCCACGGTGAAAAAGCTTCTGCCACCCTACTGGAGATTCTTGGCGCATGTGTTCGTGAGCTATATCTCGGGCAGAAGATCAAGTGCTGATGAAATCTCACTCAGGAACACAGGGGCAATTGTTTCACTGGCTGCTGGTATCAAATTCAACTTCTTAAAGATCATATTGGATGAGTTCTTGGTAAACATCAACGCTATAAGCCGGGAGACCAGAGATTCTTTCTTGCTGTATCCTAGGTTTATTCAGCTGTTCATTGACAACCAATTTCCGGAGATGGTCAAAGATGGAGATACGCTAGACATGAAGTCATTAGGCCCTCACACTATTGGTCTTATTAAGCAGAATCGCAAGGGCAAGCTCGTCTTCCAAGGATTACATCCTCTTGTGAAATTCGGAAAATTTGCTGAGATAAATGAATCCTCCGAATCTCATGGAACGTCAGACAAAATGTCATCTGAGCCCACTTCTTCTGAGAAAGTCATTTCAAAAGATGATGTTATTACAGTGTCAGATCGTGTTGAAGAAGAAGAAACTCCAGCTCCTAACGCTCAAGTAGCTGAGGAACATGAACTGACATTTGTTCAGGTCCAAAGTGATTATAATGAGGGGTCTTCAAAAGGCGGAACGGAGACTGATTTGTATGAAGACCTCGATCTCACAGGGTTCGATAACGATGAAATTCCTTTAAATTTTGGTGGTAATGAAGACTTCATGACCGGTGAAAACCTCAACACGCTTCTTGACAATTTCGATGAAGTTGCTCATCCAGCAACAGAGATAAGGGAAAATGAAGACGTTCTCGAAGCCACGCCTCCTCTTACCAATCCAATGGCGGAAATAGCAATTCCTATGGTGACAGTGTCAGGGATTCCTCCCCTTGATGTTGTTACACCTACATCTGAGCCATTGGAAAGTGATCGCACAACTACACAAGCCTCTCAACCTACAACAAAAAGACGAAGACTTGACCCTAGACAGGGAATTCCTGATTTGGGTGTATTTCAAAGCTTTACAACTCCACCAACAACAACTCCTGCCATAGTTTCATCTGAACCCGTCAGTGAAGGTCCTAGCACCTTCCATGAAGCGGGTGGCTCTACCTTCCCCACAGGTTTCTCTCCTCCCAGGCCAGACCATGATGCTGCTTCTGTGAGGGTAGCCAGGTTTTTGGCCGAAGAACAATTCACAACGCCTCCCTCACGTGGCAAAGGAATTTCTATTGGGGGTGGCAGCTCAGGAGAAGAGAATCCTTCAATACTTGGACTTCAGAAGGAGATTGATGCTCTGAATCAGAAAAATATTGATTTAGATCAGAAAAATATTGAGCTGGATATCAAGGTTGCAGACCTTCAGACCGAAAATGCAAAGCTCAATATTCAAGTTGCCGAACTTATCGAAGATAAAGCTCTGAAGACGAAGCAAATTACTGATCTTCAGACGCATTTCGGCTTATTGGCCGCCAGCTACTACGATCTTAAGAAGAAGCTGGAAGAAGATTTTGGCGACAAATTCAAGTCATCTGTTGACGAGCCAAAGATCTATCTTCCTGATCAACATGCTCCCATAGTTCCACAACCTACAAGAACAACCACCGTTGTTGACCGTTTTGACAAGGAACCGGCTCAGGCTCCAATTGTAATGGCATTGAAACGTGCTAAATTGGCCAAGTCAGCTGAAAAGGGTCAATTCTTATTCAAAAGGAGCTCAGATCACAATGTTCCATGGGATCAATCAAATATCACCTTTACAGATCTGGGAGAAAATCGTTTCAGAGACGTTTATGGTGATAGGTCACAGATCATTTCGTGGGGATTCCATGACACTATGAACATGTGGATAGTGAGAAGAAAGAGCGGCAATACTGAAATGTACAAAGATGCTCACAATTTTCACTCTTTTACTAGGGTTGATCTTACGGAGCTGTCTAATGCTCCTTTCTCAAATCCATCAAATAATCCCATGGCGACTCAGTTCAAATCATTTTTGGAAGATCAAGTGGCTAAGGGGTTCCCTTCAATGAAGACTACAGAGTCTATCATCAAGATTTACCCTAGCGTCATTGATCCCAAAACAAATCAGCCACTTCGGTCAGTGATGTGGCCCGCTACTGCTCAAGTAAAGCAGATTCCCATTTTTCAAAATCATCCAGATGGTTCTCTCGCATCCATGCAATACTGGGTGTTTGATGAAACTACAGCTTCTGCTGTCATCAAGCTTAAAGACGATTGTACTCGCTTGTATGACAAGAGGGATTTGCTTCAATTTGGTAAGTAGGATATACATCAGCTCTCCATTCATCAGATCAAGGTGGCTGAAGACCTTTTTGAGTCCGCTGCAAAGGAGTACACTTCAATGGTTGCTGAGATTATCGAGAAAGAGATGTGGAACGGAGCTATGGGAAAATCTGATGTGCTGGTGATCGACAAAAACTGAGTCCAAGCTAGCACCAAACCAAGGGGGAGATTGAAGGGTCCAGTTAATGGTTTGGTCTAGGCTTTCATTGTATTAGTTCAGTATGAGTCTTTAATGCATTTTTTGGGTTGTTTAGCTGTTTACGGTCGGTGAGTGAGTTTACGACCGTAAACACGTTTACGGCCGTAAACCCAGTTTTTGACCCATTCGAGTATATATAGTGGTGGTGTAGGTCTTTGTCTAGTTGTTGATGCCAGAGAGTTTACGGTGTACTGTGTCAAGTTGTACCAGACGTTTTATGCTATAAACGTGTGCAAGCTTGATTTCTTTTCTTCTTCTACTTCTATTGTGATTGTTTGTTGCTTGATCATTGGTAAAGATCCTTTTCAGGACCTTACACTTTTAACGAAATGGCAGAAAAGGTCCAAATTTGAAATGATGTAAAAATTTTGTGAAGAATAAAGAAGTTTCGCATTTAGTCCCTGATGTTTCAAAATGTTGGCAGAAACTACACAGCTTCGAAATTGGGATAAAAATTCTGAGAAAATGGAGAATTTACATTTCAGGCCACTAAAGTTAATGTGAATTGTCACTTTATGCCCAGTTTCGCAATTGGGGTAAAGTTTTGCATCTGAGATTGTTTTTGGCGCAACGGGTCCCTATAGATTTCTAATATTGGCAGTTTTTGCCCGGATTTTCGAAATTCTTGAAACTCCCACCCAAAAGTTGATATTTTCATAAATTTGGAAATTTTTAGAGACTTTTTCATGATTGTTTTTCATGCAAGTTCTTCACGGAATGTTTTTTGGCACACATCAAGGGGGAGTTTTGTGAAGATTATTCCTCGGGTGCTTCTCAACCTTAGTGGGTTTTATAATCACTTTTTTATTATAAAAAGGGGGAGAATGAAGAGTGGGTATTCAAAGCTTCTCGGGTATTGATTTGCGGATTTGAAGACCGGTATTGCTTCGTGGGGGAGTTGGTCTTGATCGCATGAGATCGTTGGATATGGAAGCTGGGACATCCAATCCTAAATTTGAGGGGGAGAATGTTAGGATGCAAAGTCACTCTTGGATGTCATGTGTGCTTACTCCTTCGTATGTGTGTAATGAGTTGTCTTTCCTTTATAAGGAAGCGAGTGACACTCATTTTATGTAAGGAACATTTATGAGAGATTAGATTAGAGAGAGAATGATTGCAAACCCATTTGTACGCTTTCTAAAAACTAATGAGATCTTAAACGAGATTTATTTACTTTTGTGTTCTTCATGTTCATGATTCTTGTATGATTCACTCGATCATTTCATATTCCGCATTTATGATCATGATTAACACCACTACATAATGCTTGCACGATTTGAAAAGACCAACTTAGTCTTAAATTGGGAGAAATGCCACTTTAAGGTCAAAGAAGGAATTGTATTGGGACACAAAGTCTCAAAATTAGGGATAGAGGTGGACCGCGCAAAGGTAGACACTATAGCACAGTTGCCTGTAACACCGTAAACTTTCAAACAAATTTTTCATTTTTAAAACCACATAATTCTCATAACACATTTCACAAAAACCCAAAGTGTCAAATTATTAAAAAGGGAAAATGACTCTTGAGGGTAATTAACTTTTGCGTTTGTACTCATTTGGTCCCTTACCTTTTTTTTGTATTCAATATACAATCGAACTTGTTGTTTGTGTTCACAATAACCGTTTTGACCGGCTTTTGACCTGTGATAACCGGTCAAAGGGTTATGGTGAACATAAACAACAAGCTCGATGGTATATTGAGTACAAAAAAGGAAAGGGACCAAATGAGAACAAATGCAACAGTTGGTTACCCTCCTGATTAATTTTCCCTTTACTCATTTACAACAAATCTCACGTCATTTCCTACTGATATTAATGACTTTATGAGATTCATTCTTACTTCTCTTCAAAACATAACCCACGAAAGAACATTATTCATACATGTACAACTTTGTAATGCACTTGAATATATATTAGGGGAATCGTGACTAAGCAGACGCATTTCATGACTACATTTACATTTCCAATCAAATGATTTATCGTATCATGGATTCTAGACAAGTCTACAAACGAGTGGAATCACAAGTGCTGTGATTTTTGAGTTTACTTAGCTTTAAGATCGAATTCATGGGATAAGATACAACATCAATATGTACAATATCATGCTGCTTTTGTAGACACATCACCATAATATACCTTGAGGTAAACGTTTATGCTGATAAATATACCTCTCATACACAGTCATATCCTTTTGCAGAGAGGTGTTGACAGCTAACTACAGTAAGCATAGCATAGACCATGTTTTAACGAGGTTACGGGTTACCCCTTTGAAACGCTCTTCATATACGTTACAGCCAAAGAAGGTTGCAGTCTTTGATAATTTTGCAACTTTAATTTCATTTAACTTTTCGGGGAAAATGATTCAGGAGGGTAACCAACTGTTGAGTTCGTTCTCATTTGGTCCCTTTCCTTTTTTGTACTCAATATACCATCAAACTTGTTGTTTGTGTTCACCATAACCCTTTGACCGGCTATCACAGGTCAAAAGTCGGTCAAAAGGGTTATGGTGAACGCAAACAACAAGTTCGATGGTATATTGAATACAAAAAAAAGGAAAGGGACCAAATGAGTACAAACGCAAAAGTTAATTACCCTCAAGAGCCATTTTCCCTATTAAAAACACCAATCCATAATTGTTTGAATAAAAACCCAGGATCGTCAAAAACATAACTCCATCTTGTGTGTACAATCATGTCGGCACCTTCCCGCGATCCTGAGAAGTACCTGAAACACATATCACATAACACGGTAAGAACAAAGCTTAATGAGTTCCCCAAAATACCACACATATCTCGTTAGCCTCTCATGGCTATATCTCGAATAAGACCCTCTGGTCAATGTGTCTCAGTGGAACCCTCCGGTCCCGCAAGTCGGGTGGATCCTCCGGTCCTAACTCAGTAAAGCTCAGAATAATACACAACATAAATCACAAAGACATAATGCAGGATATCACAATACTCAATAATAGCATACAAGACCCTCCAGTCACACAAATTAGCACTCAAGGTAAGTATAGTGAGAAGACTCACCTCGTAACTAAGCGAGTAAACCTCGTACCCCTCGAACGGTCTAATCCCCGCCTACATGGCATAATCATCTCTAATTAAAACTTGTAACCACAACTCAAAATACATTATGTTAACCCCTCTATCTAACTCCCAGAATGGGTAAAAGACGATCTTACCCCTCCATGGTCTCCATCATCAAAGCCTTGACCAACCCTAAAAGTCAACAAAAGTCAACACTCAAATCAACAGTCTTTGTTGACCCAACTCGTCGAGTGCATGTATGTGACTCCTCGAGTCCCCTTGTTGCTTAGAAGTATCGTGAATGTTCATATTAACTCGTCGAGTTGTCTCATCAACTCGCCGAGTTACACATGTTCAGACTCATCGGGGAAAACCCTGACCGACTCGTCGAGTCCGCTTACCGACTCGTCGAGTCCCTTCAGCCCCTTTTCTCGTAGCTAAGATGGAGTGAACACCAGATCCAGAAGCTCCTTCTCGTCTTGATCTTCAACTCTCCTCCACGAATGCACTAAAACCCATAAAATTAGCCTCTCTTTCCCTCACACAAGGTTACAGCTCGATTAGGGTTTCTCACAGTATAGGAGGGTGACAAGGGTGGCAGAAATGAGGGCTTTAGGTCCTTTAAATAGGACACAAACCCGGAAAATTAGGGTTTTCTTACTGAGCACCTACTCGTCGAGTCGGGGTCCTCCGACTCGTCGAGTAGACTCTAAAATTACGCAGCTATCTCAAACTCTACTCGACGGGTCGTTTCCTCCAACTCGTCGAGTTCCCCTTTTGTAAGTCCCTAAATCGCTTTGATGTATCAATCTGATCCACTTGATGGTGTGGAATCCCAATCAAGTGGATGATGCAAGATAGAATGGAGAAGAAGAAGAACAAGAACAAGGTGAATCTTCAATGCACTCAATGATATTCAATAATGATCCATGTACAAAGGATTTATACACACACAAGTTCTCTCTTACTTTCTCTCTCTAGAACACCAAGTATGACAATGGCTTCCTCTCATACACGTTTTCCCCTCTTCTCTTAGCCCCTTGGATGTTTCCTACTCCTTAGCCTCTTGTGTCTCGCCCCTAAACACTCCCCTAATGACTATGTATATATATGGAACGAAAACCCAAGCCCAAAACTCAATAGCTAGACTGAAATCACATGTGATTTCGGTCCAAACTACAACTAAACCCAAGATTGTTTTCGGCCCTAGACCGAAAACTACAAATGCCTAGAAAAGCAAAGTATCAACCATAAATGTAGACCTAACAATCTTCCCTTGGTTTATAGCTTTCTTTTCTTATGACCTAACAAACTCCCCCTGGGTTTGTAGCTTGTTTTTTTTAATCTTCGCTTTGTGCTTGGCTTCAGCGTTTATCAAAATGAACATATGAATCTTCTATATGAATGACCTCATCTTGAACAGTTGGGATTTTCTTCAAAAATTTGACTTTGAACGCACATTGGGTGTGGAGGCTTCTAGTAGGGATTCATGAAAATCGGGATTCTTAAATATCGGCACTTTCAGCTTGAGAATCTTTATAAAGAAAAAACAGAGAGACTGATTCTTCTGGATCACATCATCAGGTTCGTAGATAGCAGCAAATTGATTGAGGAGGCTTCAATACAATCTGTCACATAACTTCAAGTACAGCTTCACCTTGCTTCTGGGGTTGAAAGATTGAATGTTGAAAAATAATCTTCACTTCTTGTTCCTTCGAATGAGAATTCTCACCACAGTTGTTCAAGGATGTGAGCTTGGCTCAGAAAGTTCTGATACAGTCTCCTTGAGTCTCTTCTTCCTTTGAGTTCTCTGATTTTTGAATTCGCTTTTCAAGACAAAGAAAATTTTGAGATAAAAACAAAACTGAAACAAAACTTAGCACACAATAGAAATCACTAAAATATTTTTGGATTTTTTATTTTTCTGAAAAAGAAATGAAAACAGAAATAAACATATTTTAAGATTTTTTAATTTTCTGATTTTTGTTGGATTTTATTAATTCCCCCCCCCCCCCCCTAAATTTGTGCATAGAGGAAAAATATGAACAAATTTAACAAAAACAAAGACTTTTGGGATCAAAGTTGTCAAGCAATTCAATAACGTTTATCAGCACACACCTGCATGTTTAGATCTGGTAAATCAGTGATATTGTGGTCCACTTAAACACAAAGGATATTGACAAATTGGACAAATTATAAGTGACAAGACATTGCACCTATATTCATGAATGGACCATTTAGCTGACGACGACCAAGGGTATTGTTGTCCACTTAAATTCAGCAGCGAGATCTACACACAAACTTATAAATGGTTCAATTTGGATGTACTAGAATGTGTTTCCCAGTTCCTGACATACCCCGTCATTAAAAGACTCGGGATGTCATGTTCGATACAGATCAAAAGCATAAACAGTACAACATAAGCCTTACTACATTATTTCGTATTTACAGGCCTAAAATCCCTTATCTCTCATCCAAACATCTATGTTCATGCGCCACTACCTGTAATACAAGAAACTGAGTGGGTCAGGCTTGGGAGCCTGGTGAGCACATAGGGGTTTCAACTCACAATAAATAAGTTTATTAACTTTATTAAACCAAACAAACCCGATTACCCATTCCCGTTATCCTCACTTTACGTCCCTAAAACACCTAACACAAGGGACCTAGTCTAAGGACTTTCATCGGGGTGACAACACATGCTTCGGGGATTCCTCAGCAATTCATGTCAAATAAGGCAACCATATGGGGGATGGAGTACTGCTGGTAAACACACAGTTCAAATAAACACCTACAGGTTGCGAGCCTGCTAGCGTTCCACTGGACTGTCTAGAATAGTCCGTGGTCGTCATCTATACTCCGCTAGATGACTGGATCATCAATAACATCTATAACGAGGCCTCTCATTATTTTATTTTGTCACACAGCAACTATTACATCTACCCATGTTTTACCCGACACATTTTGTAGATATAAAATACATATACAGTTTAAAACATGTATAAAATCGTTCATCCAGCATAGATAGCAAGTATACAGATAATATGCACACACAGCACGTAATTTATATAAAATACTTCATATCTATGTGTAAGCTGAAAGTAATTATGCACTCACTTGAAAAGGTGGTGACTCTGCACTTGAACATCGCTTCGTTATCTCAAAATAATTTTCCCTCGACAAAACCTAGTATCAATTCCACTAGGGTTTAATCTAACGTTAACCACGACTAATTAATAGTGTAGCTATTATTATTATTATATAAGTGTTAACCAACACTCTATATAACTCATAATAATAGCCCAAATAATTATTTTAAGGTCCTAATAATGTTACTATAATTAATTAGAAGCTATATTAAAAAATTGCGTAGCCGTAGCTTACTTACAGCGGGTTTTCTTAAAAACCGGGCTTTGCTCGGAGCAGCGTTTCCAAACCGAAAGACCCTTTTTCTCGGGACTCCGGGAGCCTCGGGGCTTCCTTCGGGTGCTAGGGGGTTTACTTAGGCTTAGGGGGGTTAGGGTGGTAGAGAGAGAAACTAGTGAGAGAAAGAAGAGATTTTGGAGTGAAGAAAGTGGGCAGCCTCGGCCCTCTATTTATAGTAGCTAAACCTCGGACTACGCTGGGCGTAATGCTCGGATAAGGATGCCAGCTCGCATCCAGCAGTCTCGCATGTGCCAGTCTCGGAAGTGGATAAGAGCCGAAGTATGCTAGGCGTACTTGGCCTCGGACGCGGGGCGTAGCGAGGGGCGACGTGTCTTCATCCGGTGCGAGCTTATCGGACGGCTGGGATTCAGCCACGACATCGATCTTGTCACAGCTTTGCAAATTCACACTCCGACTTCTAAAAATCATAAATCTCGCATACGAGCTCCGTTTTGGACGTTCTTTATATCCGCGCGTAGGCGGTAACGTACTCTACAACTTCCGTTTAGACTTTTTCGGCTAATTTTGACTTTATTTTAAAAGTTATATCATTAACAGGCCGGGACAGGATTCGTCCGTTAAAATCTCATAACTTCTTCATCTGACGTCCGTTTTCGTCTGTCTTTTTATCGTTACGCTACTATTAACGAGATCTTCCATTCTCGTTTAGGTTGTGTCGACTAAAAACCGCTCGATCTAATATTCGAACTTCAGGCTGTACAATTCTAAGCCGAAACTTCTAAAAATCATAATTTCCTCATACGAAGTCAGATTTGGGCGTTCTTTTTATGGACGCTCTCGGTTTAACGTACTCTACGACTTTCCTTTAGATTGCTAAGGCTAAAAGTATCTCTATCGTAAATTCATTATTTACGCTTCCCAGTATCGTGTCAGTTCCGTCGTGAAATTTCGACGGGTCATAACTTCTTCGTTATAACTCGGATTTCGACGTTCTTTATATCCCCGGAATCCTTGTTTCGACCAATACAACTTTATGTAAAGATATCGGGCTTATCTCATACTTTAATTTTGACGCTTATTTTTATTCTTTATTTATTACACGTTTATAAATAAGTAATAAGCATATAAATTCACATAATTCACATAATACTCAAATATTTCATCTTTATTATCTCAAAAGGTGTTACAATAGTTGACCTAGAGTATTACATCGTCTAAAAATGCTTAGCCCCGAAACGCGGGTGTTACAATTCTCTCCCCCATAGGATGATTCCGTCCCGGAATCATGCATCCGCAAACAGATGTGGGTAGCGACTCATCATGTCACTTTTTGTTTCCCAAGTGAGATTCGGCCCATTCTAATGTTTCCATCGGACTAGCACTAAGTCGACCATCTTGCGTCGTAACTTCTAAGTCTTACGGTCAACAATTGCCTCGGGCTCTTCGATTAGCCTCTTATTCTCATCCATTCTTAACTCTGAGATCGGAATTATGTCGGGAACTTCTCCTATGAACTTCCTCAAATAACACACATGGAAGGTGTTATGAATACCATCTAGTTCTTCGGGTAATTCGAGCTTGTAAGCTTGGTTCTCAATCTTCTCAAGAACTTTGAATGGTCTAATAAACCTTGGACTCAACTTTCCTCATTTCCCAAATCTTATAAGTCCCTTCCACGGTGAGACTTTAAGAAAAACCGAATCCCCAACTTCAAAAGTCATCGGTTGTCTTTTCTTGTCAGCATAGCTCTTCTGACGATTATGGGCTGCTAACATTCTTTCCCTAATTAACTTCAGCTTCTCAGCAATCTCATGGACTATCTCGGGGCCCATAAACTGCTTTTCTCCATCCTCAAGCCAACAAGATGGCGTACGACACTTCTGTCCGTACAAAGCTTGATAGTGTGCCATCTTGATGCTCGAGTGGAAACTATTGTTGTAGGAAAATTCTACCAGAGGTAAGTGTTCATCCCAGTTACCATGGAACTCTAGGGTACATGTTCTCAGCATATCTTCAAGCGTTTGAATCGTTCTTTTGCTCTGACCATCAGTCTGCGGATGGTAAGCTGTACTCAGACACAACTTTGTGCCCAGTTTCTCTTGTAGACTTCTCCAGAACCTTGATGTGAAACGACTATCACGATCGGATACAATCGTTAGAGGAACACCGCGAAGTCTCACAATTTCCTTCACGTAAGCATTTGCAAGCTTAACCATAGACCACCTCTCGTTGGCTGCTATGAAGTGTGCACTCTTAGTGAAACGATCCACGACTACCCAAATCATGTCATGTCCGTTCTTCGTCCTGGGCAGTTTAGTCACAAAATCCATGGTGATGTCTTCCGATTTACCCATGGGTACAGGTAAAGGTTCTAAACTCCCATACGGTTTCTGATGTTGTGCCTTAATTCTTGCACATGTCACACACTCGGCCACATACTTTGCAACATCGATCTTCATCGTCGGCCACCAGTAGTAGGGTTTTAGGTCCCTATACATTTTAGTGCTACCGGGATGAATTGAGTACATGGTCTTGTGAGCTTCTTCCATCAGAAGATCTCTTGTTCCTCCCGTCTTAGGTACCCAAATCCGATCTTGGAATATCTTCAGTCCTTGACAGTTTGTACCGAATACCAACGTCTTTCCCAAACGTTCTTCTTTTCGGTCATTCTTTTCTGAAGCTTCTTCTTGAGCTTTCTTGATACTTTCCACAATTGTCGAGACAACTTCAATTCTCAACGCTCTTGGCCTTTTCCTTTCAAGATTGACTTTCCGACTGAGAGCATCAGCAACAACATTTGCTTTACCGGGGTGGTAAAGTATCTCACTGTCGTAGTCCTTGAGTAATTCTATCCAGCGTCGTTGCCTCATGTTCAATTCTTTCTGATTAAAGAGATACTGGAGACTCTTATGATCAGTGAAAAGCTTGCACTTTGTGCCATAGAGGTAATGCCTCCATATCTTTAAGGCAAAAACTACAGCTGCCAACTCCAAATCATGAGTGGGGTAGTTCTTCTCATGCTCCTTCAATTTTCGAGAGACATATGCTATCACCTTTTCTCTTTGGGTCAGAACACAACCCAACTCGACTCCAGATGCGTCACTGTAGACTGCGAAGTCTTCGGCTCCATCGGGTAGAGAAAGAATCGGTGCTTCACATAACTTATTCTTTAGCTTCTCGAATGCCTCATCGTGTTTCTCACTCCATGAATATGTAGCTCCTTTATGGGTCAAAGCTGTTAATGGAGCAGCTATCGAAGAAAAGCCTTGGATAAATCGTCGATAATATCCAGCTAATCCAAGAAAGCTTCGAATCTCCGTGGGACTCTTTGGACGTTCCCACTTCATTACAACTTCAATTTTTGCTGGGTCAACCATTATTCCCTCCTGGTTAACCACATGACCCAAGAATTGGACTTCTCAGATCCAAAAATCACACTTGGAGAACTTTGCATACAGCTTCTCCTTCTTCAGCACTTCTAGTACTTCCCGTAGATGCTTGCCATGCTCCTCTTGGCTTTTCGAGTAGATCAGAATGTCGTCGATGAACACTATCATGGATTTATCAATGAATGGTTTACAAACCCTGTTCATCAAATCCATGAATGCTGATGGAGCATTGGTTAGTCCAAACGACATAACCAAGAACTCATAGTGTCCATATCTCGTTCTAAATGCAGTCTTCTCAATATCCTGATCTCACACTTTCAGCTGATGATACCCTGACCTAAGATCGATCTTTGAGAAATAGCTCGAACCTTGTAGCTGATCGAATAGGTCATCAATCCTTGGCAAATGGTACTTATTCTTTACCGTTGCCTTGTTCAGCTCTCTGTAGTCTATGCACATTATCATGCTCCCGTATTTCTTCTTCACGAATAGCACCGGAGCTCCCCAGGGTGATGAACTAGGTCGAATGAAACCGTTGTCCAACAGCTCCTAAAGTTGCGTCATAAGCTCCTTCATCTCCGTCGGTGCTAATCGGTAAGGTGCCTTTGCTATCGGTGTTGTACCTGGTAACAAGTCTATCCGAAACTCCACTTGTCTATCAGGTGGTAATCCGGGAAGATCTTCGGGAAAGACTTCCGGATAATTACACACAACCGGTATATTCTGTACCTCTTTCTTTTCCTTCTTAGCATCGATTACGAATGCCAAGTATGATGCACATCCCTTGGACAAACATTTATTTTCTTTCATCAGGGAGATGATTCCAGAATTTACTCGGCGTTTGTCCCCGTACACCATAAATGACTCTTTTCCGGGTGGCTTTACCCTTACTATCTTCTTTCGGCATTGAATCTCAGCATCGTTGGCGCTAAGCCAATCCATACCCAAAACGATATCGAACCCATTCAACTCTATGGGTAATAGCTCTTCGTGGAATTCGTTTCCGTTTAGGTCGATGACGATGTTCCTAATACGGTTACTAACAGGTACGAACTTGCCACTGGCAACTTCCACAATTAGGGCATTATCAAGTTTTTCTACAGGCAATGCTAATTTCCCACCAAATTTATGCGATACAAAGGAGTAGTTGGCTCCGGAATCAAATAGTATATTGGCAGGCAATCCATTTACAAGAAAGGTACCTAAAGCGACGTTTGTTGCGTCCTTCGCAGCCTCGAGCGTCATCTGGAAGGCTCTCGCCTTCGGCTTCGGTGAAATGTTGGGCCTTGTCGCGTCTTTCTTCTTCGGGCAATCCTTAGCAATATGCCCTTCTTCACGGCACTCGTAGCACACCCTCTTGTTGATGGTGCACTCATTGGCATTGTGCCCCGTTTTCCCACACTTGTAGCAGGTCACTTCCTCGCTACATTTTCCCGAGTGCTTCTTCTTGTACTTCTCGCACCATTTTGCTTCGTTCCCTCCTCCTCCAAACTTCTTGGAACTGAACTTGCTCTTCTTATTGTTGGGTTTAGCAGACCCCTCAAATTTTCTCTTCTCGCCAACCTCAACCTTTCTGGAAGCCCTTCCTTTAATCATATCCTCCACAGATTTGGCAGGCCAGATAGCTGCCTCCAGAGTATGTGCATGACGTACTGGCACTGCATACTCTCATGGGAGTCCCTTAGCGTACTTGTCGATCTTTGTTAGCTCATCCGGGACAAGACGCAAGGCAAAATCCATCTTCTCTGTGAAGTTGTTTGTGTATTCATCGATTGACATGCTTCCCTTCTTCAGGGTCATAAACTGGTTCTCTAGCTCGAGCAAGTTTTGGGCTGAGCAGTACTTGCGCTTGAATTGTACTAAAAACTCCGCCCATGTCAGCTGCAGGGGCTCATTGGGGCTCAAGGTCTTCCCCAGGGTGTTCCACCAGCGTACTGCTCCTCCTCGGAACTGGCGTACTACAAAAGTGGTTTTGCAGCTTGCCTCTGCAACCACATGTCATAAAAGCTAAGTCCATTTCTGAGATCCAATCCATGACTCCGATCGGATCTTCCTTTCCAGTGAAAGTCGATGGCTTGCAAGTCAGAAAATCTTTGTACTTTCATCCGATTCTCTCGACTCCATCATCTTGGCCGTTTCTTCTATTTACTGGCGAATCAGCTTGGCACACTGACCTACTGTAGTTTCCTTCCTCCGATTGTTTGGGAATCGGCTCATGTTGCACAATGGGCACAGTGGCTTCGTCCCTATTCTCTTGCATCATTTGCCTCATTTCTTCCCTTTGTTCAGCTAACATAGCCCGCATCATGGCTTGTACTCCAGCCATGGTGATTGGCGCAGGTGCAACTTCTACTACGACTGGTATTTGCTGTATCACTGGGGGTTGATCTCGGTTCCCATTTGCATTCACGTTTCCGCTACGGGTCCTTGCCATCTTGATCTATACACCGAATAAGGTGAATTTAGATCTTTATTTAGGACTGACGTTCAAATCATCCTTATCGCTCCGAAACGTTTACATGTTAGTTCTAATATTGTAGTCGTACGCTTAGAATCCTAAACACATAAGGTTTTCAGATCCGGTCGGCAACAGACCATAGATCCGAACAAATAACAGCATATCAGGCACAAAGCATTTATCACATAAAAGCATTTTACGAACAATTCCTAAAATAAGCTAGTGTTCACACCTCACAATCATCGCTTAGCATTCTAAGTTTAAGTCTAGAAATCCTACAAATTCCTAGTTCGCTTAAACTAATGCTCTGATACCAACTGTGACATCCCCATTTTCACGGCCAGAAAAGACCGATTTTGTTTATGCTTGTTTGAAAATCAGAGTAACATTTTAAATAAAAGTGTTGCGGAATTTGTCCCAAAACAAAATATGATAAAGATTTATCAAAAGCATTTCCAAAGAAATGTATTTCATTAAAAGACTCGGGATGTCATGTTCGATACAGATCAAAAGCATAAACAGTACAACATAAGCCTTACTACATTATTTCGTATTTACAGGCCTAAAATCCCTTATCTCTCATCCAAACATCTATGTTCATGCGCCACTACCTGTAATACAAGAAACTGAGTGGGTCAGGCTTGGGAGCCTGGTGAGCACATAGGGGTTTCAACTCACAATAAATAAGTTTATTAACTTTATTAAACCAAACAAACCCGATTACCCATTCCCGTTATCCTCACTTTACGTCCCTAAAACACCTAACACAAGGGACCTAGTCTAAGGACTTTCATCGGGGTGACAACACATGCTTCGGGGATTCCTCAGCAATTCATGTCAAATAAGGCAACCATATGGGGGATGGAGTACTGCTGGTAAACACACCGTTCAAATAAACACCTACAGGTTGCGAGCCTGCTAGCGTTCCACTGGACTGTCTAGAATAGTCTGTGGTCGTCATCTATACTCCGCTAGATGACTGGATCATCAATAACATCTATAACGAGGCCTCTCATTATTTTATTTTGTCACACAGCAACTATTACATCTACCCATGTTTTACCCAACACATTTTGTAGATATAAAATACATATACAGTTTAAAACATGTATAAAATCGTTCATCCAGCATAGATAGCAAGTATACAGATAATATGCACACACAGCACGTAATTTATATAAAATACTTCATATCTACATGTAAGCTGAAAGTAACTATGCACTCACTTGAAAAGGTAGTGACTCTGCACTTGAACAGCGTTTCGTTATCTCAAAATAATTTTCCCTCGACAAAACCTAGTATCAATTCAACTAGGGTTTAGTCTAACGTTAACCGCGACTAATTAATAGTCTAGCTATTATTATTATTATATAAGTGGTAAACAACACTCTATACAACTCATAATAATAGCCCAAATAATTATTTTAAGGTCCTAATAATGTTACTATAATTAATTAGAAGTTATATTAAAAAATTGTTTAGCCATAGCTCACTTACAGCGGGTTTTCTTAAAAACCGGGATTTGCTCGGAGCAGCGTTTCCGAACCGAAAGCCCCCTTTTCTCGGGACTCCGGGAGCCTCGGGGCTTCCTTCGGGTGCTAGGGGGCTTACCTAGGCATAGGGGGGTTAGGGGTGGTAGAGAGAGAAACTAGTGAGAGAAAGAAGAGATTTTGGAGTGAAGAAAGTGAGCAGCCTCGACCCTCTATTTATCGTAGCTAAACCTCGGACTACGTTGGGCGTAGCCCTTGGTTACGTTGGGCGTAATGCTCGGATAAGGATGTCAACTCGCATCCAGCTGTCTCGCATGTGCCAGTCTCGGAAGTGGATAAGATCCGAAGTACGCTGGGCGTACTTGGCGTCGGACGCGGGGCGTAGCGAGGGGCGATGTGTCTTCATCCGGTGCGAGCTTATCGGACGGCTGGGATTTAGCCACGACATCGATCTTGTCACCGCTTCGCAAATTCACACTCCGACTTCTAAAAATCATAACTCTCGCATACGAGCTCCATTTTCAACGTTCGTTATATCTGCGCGTAGGTGGGAACGTACTCTACAACTTTCGTTTAGACTTCATCGGCTAATTTGACGTTATTTTAAAAGTTATATCATTAACAGGTCGGGACAGGATTGGTCCGTTAAAATCTCATAACTTCTTCTTCTGACGTCCGTTTTCATCTGTCTTTTTATCGTTATGCTACTATTAACGAGATCTTCGATTCTTGTTTAGGTTGTGTCGGCTAAAAACCGCTCGATCTAATATTCAAACTTCGGGTTGTACACTACTAAGCCGAAACTTCGAAAAATCATAACTTCCTCATACGAAGTCAGATTTTGGCGTTCTTTTTATGGACGCTCTCGGTTTGACGTATTCTACGACTTTCGTTTATATTGCTAAGGCTAAAAGTCGCTCTATCGTAAATTCACTATTTACGCTTCCCGGTATCGTGCCGGTTCCGTCGTGAAATTTTGACGGGTCATAACTTCTTCGTTATAACTCGGATTTCGGCGTTCTTTATATCCCCAAAATCCTTGTTTCGACCACTACAACTTTATGTAAAGATATCGGGCTTATCTCATACTTTAATTTTGACGCTTATTTTTATTCTTTATTTATTACACATTTATAAATAAGTAATAAGCATATAAATTTACATAATTCACATAATACTCAAATATTTCACCTTTATTATCTCAAAAGGTGTTACAATAGTTTACCTAGACTATTACATCGTCTAAAAATGCTTAGCCCCGAAACGCGGGCGTTACATGTTGTATCCCAGGTCGGATGTCTTCCAATCATGCAGAGGGAACAACATATGACTAACATAGATAGATGATTAGAGAGATAGTAGGGTGCATATGTTGTGTCCTAGGTCGGATCTTCTAATCACGCAAAGGGGACATCATATGGATAACAGATAGAAAGAATTGCATAGATAAGGAGATGCATAGAGATAGAGTTGCATATGTTGCATTCCAAGTCGGATATGTTCCAATCACGCAGAGGAGGCAACATATGACCGACATATAGAAAGCAAGAAAATAATTTCCTACAGACCTACTTTATCAGAACCCCCCAGTCGCCCTATCAGTACCAGAATTAAGGACATAAGTCCGTACATCGAGAAAAAGTTGAGCCACAACTCTAGATATATAAGACTTTAATGTATCCCGCAGGTTCCCATGTTTATCTCACTGCTCAATCTACCCGAGCGTTGTATGGTCAGTCCAAACGAAACTATCTAAGTCCAGATGAGTTCACACAGTCAAGTCCTTTCATTGTCAATCTATGTCTAGTCCTTTTGAATCCTTCGTGCCAACCAACACATTGAGCACAGAGTCTAGACAATTCAGTTTCAGTACATTACACGAATTTCAGATTGCCCTTTAGCACTATGCTTCATATCACTTCCCAAATAACACCTACAAAAGAAAAACCATAAGAACATATTTTTGGATTTTTGTTTTTATATATATATTTTTTGTATTTTGATTTCTCACCCTAAATTTGGGCATAGGGAAGAAAGAAAACAAAATAAAAGTGTAAATTTAAGAAATTGTCTTTGAAACGAATCATTGTATGAAAAACTCAGGAGTATCGAGAACAAAACTCAAACCGTAATTCAAAAATGGAAGTTACATCCAGATGATCTGAGAACAGCACACATATTTCAATCTCGGAACAGATCCAAAAATTCTTCACATCTTTAAGTACAAACCCCATTTGTGATCCTTTCCTTTCTTCCTTTCCCGCAATGGACACATACCCTCACTTAAGGTTCTAAGTGTTGTACAGATGAGAGATGTCTCCTATCATGTGCCTGGAACAACCACTATTAACAAATCGGTGTCTTATGATATTACTCCATAGCTGCTCCAACACAGAGTGCGGCATTAGTTAGTCTTTGGAACCCAGTCCATTATGAAACTGGTTTGACCTTTGTCATCTACGCAAGGTACTCTCTCCCATGACATGTCCTATTTGTCACACACTGAAGATGAAGAAATGTTAGAATCATTAGATGATTTGGGAGTATGAACCTTTGGTACCCATCTGTAGTCGGGTTTAACCTATTTCTTGTATGATCGGATGGATGCCTTAGCACTTGCTTTTGAACTTGAAGCCGATTGCCGAGATGACTTTGAATTAACTGATCTTCGTTTAACTGGACCATCTTTTGAATCTGGCTTCTTGTTCGGCATTCCCTTCTTGTCCTTGGTAGTTGGATTCTTGCCCTTCTTCGCATTCCAGTCGCCATTTTTTGATTGTGACCTCGAAGGGTTTCTTTTGAAAAATCTCCTTCTTGGCGCATTCTTCCATCCTTGTGCATAGTAGGGAACATATGCACGATTTGGACAATTTTTGGCAATGTGTCCAGGTGTTCCACAGTGAAAACATGTCTGTTTCTTCACATAGGAGTTGTTTCTGCCTGCCCCTGGTGGCGTGCCCTTGCCTTGTTTCTGATTGTTCCCACATGCACACATACAACAAGCCGTATGTTTCACTTGTTTTGGTGGCATGTATTTACCAACAGCAGGTTGATTAGAAGCAACAGAATTAGAAGCAACAGATTCAGAGTTCAAGGAGACATTGGTTTGACAATCAGTAGTATCAACAGAACTAGAATAGTTTCTGTTCTCCTTGTTCTCATCTTCCACTACTTTAGCTGCACAGGAAGTAGAAACATTAGTATCCTTCACCTCAACACTCTTAGTTTTGCCTGATTGTTGAGTCTTAACCGAAACTGGAACAGGGGGTTAGCCATACTGAGCAGGTATTTCTTCCTGATTGGTTTCAAGGGGTGGGGTATAATTGTCATTGAAAGGAGGTGGAATACTGTGATACCCTAGACCCTTATTTTGAGTATCTTTAAATTTTAATTGTTTTTCAATCATGAATGCAACTACCTCACTTGACACGTCAAACTTCTTAAAGTTAAATTCAACATATTTATATTTAGCTTTTAATGCATCAAGTTCGGCAGTTAATTTAGCAAATTCCCTTTTAACTTAATCATAATTTTCACATTTATTGTTATATTCTTCTTGAAGTAGACCGAAAAGTCAAACTTAAAAAGTCAAACTTAAAAAGTCGAACTTGAAAGTCAAACTTAAAAAGTCAAACTTAAAAAGTCGAACTTGAAAGTCAAATGTCAACTTCGAAAGTCAAAGGTCAAAAGTGAAAGTCAAAAGTCAAGCTTGAAAGTCAAAAATCGAAAGTCAAAACTTAGGTTCGAAAACGAAAATTTTAAGTTGAAAAACAAAAGTATTTGACGAAATACGTGGCTTTTAGACTAAATCTGAAGCTTTAATATCGAAAACGAGGTTATTTTTTCGAAAACGAAGCTTAAGGTCGAAAACTAGGTTTTAAAATCGAAAATTTTGATTTTCTGGCCGAAATCGCGAAGCCTCTTGATCAGACCGAGAAGGCTCGCACCGCAATCTACTTCTGACCGAAAATGCGAGGACCGTAAATGAGGACCAAACACGTGCGAGATCGAAAACCTTCAGAAGCCGCTCCACCACAAACCTCGCACTGAGAACCTCCGAGATACTCCACCGAGAACTCTCGCTTTCGGCCGTAAACTCGCTTCTGACCGTAATCACGTTTCCGGCCGAGAACACTTTGGAAACCCTAGCTCCTGACAGAAAATAGCCGCCGGGGTCTCGCTGGAAACGACCAAAAACACGTTTTTTTCACCTTTTTGACGCAAAATTTGATTTAAACTTAAATTTATGAAGAACACAAAGAACAAACACCCAATATTTCTTCCAAAACGAATCAAAAACGCCAAAACCTTCAAGAAAAGTTTTCCATAAAACCATATTAAACTCATAAGTTATGGAAACCAAAAGTTTTTGAATAGTTCAAAACTTGCCCTCAAGTTTTGGAATTTGTAAAGTTACCCCCCCCCCCATGTATACTTTAATTCCAACCCTTAGAATTTTAAAAGTTTAAAATTCAACCCTTATACTATTATAATATTATAGGTTTAATATTTATAGATATGTATAAGATTAAGTCAATTTTACCGTTAGTAGGCCTCATTCACGAAGTCGGTCTATAAGAGGGATATAAGGTTACTGCCTATAAATGGCAGTTTAATGGGTGTCCATTCTCACCCACCGCTTCCTTGACTGGTGGAGGGTCGTTAGCCAAATGGGTAGGATAGGACATTAATTCTCCCTTCATTAAAAGTATAATGATAAATATAAAGTAACTACACTTTATTAAATTCTCAATCTTAGTTACTTTAGGAAAATGTGAATTTGGTGCTAAGCCATGAAATTGCATTTTTCACCTTGTTAAGTCATTAGTGGAGCGTGTGTGGTTAACCGGCACACTAATCTGTGACTAACAATGTGTGGAAAAATGTAGCTTGATGTTAATCATAGATCAATGGAGCGTGTGTGGTTAACCGACACATTGATTAGGTGGTTGTAACATTAAGTGTACCAAGTTAATTTGCAGGGTTATTCACTCCTTGTTTGTGATCCTCGGCATCCCAGTCACAAACTTGAAGGGCACAATCGAGATTTAAACATGTCATTGAATAGTTCAATGAATCTCATAAGACCTAGGAGTTTCAATTCATTTAAAACCTAATGTTAAATTTCGTTTTTCATGGTGGAAATTGGTAAATCGTCATTTACCTACCTTCAAATATTTTGTAGCTTGGATTACGACATCCTTCTTCCAAGTTATAAAGTATTGTGTTGGTTCCTAGCCTTAATATTTGATATTGGGTGTTATATTAAGGACTTAAATCAACTAAACTTGAATTTCTCCCTAATAGATGTCCAGTTATGACAACTATGGTCTTCCTTATCCTTTTGGATAAAGCTTTCCTAATGAAGATGATATCCCAAATGGCAATCAAGGTGAAAGATTAATCCCTTTGTTGTGCATTAATGGGACTGGAAATCATTCTTCACTTCCTCCACCTCCTCCAATTATTCTCCCTAACCCACAAGTTCTTGAAAAGTTTAAGGTCACTCAATCCCTATTGGCAAGCAGTGTCTATATGTACTCACATCTTGGAGATGAAGTCACATATTGACAAGTTGGGAGAGTTGGGTGTTGAAGTCTCAAGGAAGTTGGATGTTGACTGTGTTCTTCAATCACTCCCTAAGTCATATAGTGAGTTCCTTAAGGACTACTATATGATAGACCACGACAAGACCCTTATCGATTTTACCTATTTTCTTGTTGCTGCTGACTCAGCAATGATTTGGAGCACTGATAAAGCAGATTTGATTGGAAGATCTACTTACCAAACTTTCATGGATATTGACAATGGAAACATTGGAAGTCCAGAAAAGTCTTCTCTTCCCAATGGAAAGGGATCGGCCATAGTCAACCCGGTTGACCAAATGGTAAAGAGAAAGGCTAAGTCTGAGATAGTCCATGTACCATTACTAAAGAGTCCACATGTTTCTATTGCCAAAAGAAGGGGCATTGGTTGCGAATCTGCCTTATTTACCTGAAAGTTCACTAGGATGGTAAAAGTAAAAAATTTGACTATGTTTCAGGTAAAGTCCACTATCTAACTCTATTAAGTTCCTATTTGGAGATTCTTATTACATGATGTGACTAGGTCGCATTTTGATGTTTTATAGAATCGGAAAAAGAGAGGAATCTTAGGAAAAGAGTATGCTGAATCTGATCGCGAAGATGGATTTCGATCGCATGATTCGAAGATCAGAATTTTGAGCTGTTGCTTAAGAGTTATGATAGATTGCTTAGGAATAGATAACAACATAGTTTTCATATGTATTTGCATTGTAAGGATTAGTTTTTCAGCAATTTTAAAATAAAAGGAAAATTTTGATTTTATTTATTTTAAGTATCCTTACAATGGGATTTGTGAAAATTGTTGTTTATATGATTCCATTGATAGCAATATTGGAAAATGGATTTGATTCTTTCGTTTGTGGTAGTGTCATAATTTACCAAATAAGGAAAGATTCTCATCACCCAAGTTTCAGTTGGATAGAAACTTGGAATCATGCAACATGTATTGTATGATGAATGAGAGTTTTCATCTTTGGGAAATTAAGACTAATTCCTTGTTCACATGTATATGTGAGTCAAGTGAAGGACTAAGAGATCGGGTACACTTGGTTGTGCGCTGATCAGGTCCACCACAAAGATCGATAAGGCTATTCATCATGATTTACTAAAGTTTAGTAAATAGGGTTATGCTTACAAGTTTAAGTGTAATTCTGAGACATTGGAAAATTTTCAATGTATGGCAGGACGAATGAGAAGAATCAAATTAGTCAGAAAGATAAAAGTTTCACCAATCTAAAAAGATGGGAGAGTACTTCAGTATCATGTTTTATGATCATCTTAATGATTATGAATAACCATATCACAATTGATCCTCTAAGGACATCTTAGTGCATTTTTTTTACTAAGAAGAGGAATCGTAAATTGTTGAAATGGTTAAATCAAAAGATGAATCATACTTCGTTCCAAAATTGAGTCTTAGAGTAACACTCCAAGATTGTGACTCGAGTGACATAATGAAAAGAAGGTTTAAAACACTTATCAAATGTAGAGTAAGAGTTTTCTACTCTTGTACATTTGAAATTGGTAAGTTGTGATGTTTTAGATAAAACAAAGACCAACTAAGGTCAATTGTGTGAAGTGTTTGTCTTGATAAGTATCCGCACTAACTCTTGAATATTTGTTTTGTCAAGGAATGGTTCTTGACAGAGAATATTATATGTCAAGAGGTCAGTAGGAGTCTTAAAGATCTTGAAAAGTTTCAAGAACTAATCAAGGATATTGTTTATCACTAGCACACGACTTGAGGTTTATAGCCTATCGTGTTGACATATTCTTGTTTCTGTGCCCATTCCAGTTAAAGTTGTCTATGCATGTGAGTTCTATGAGTTCTCAGTTGTTTGTATAACTACTTGGAAGCAATGGTAGGCCCTTGTGCTACCAGGTGGCAAGAAATTAAGATTGAACAAGTTCAGTCCATATGACTTTGGATTTGTCGCTAACCTCCTCTTGTGGTTATGTTTTTGACAAATTCACATGGATAGGAACACATACACCATACAATCTAAGTGTCATAAGGTTTCTCTTCGATTCATGAAAATGATGGTGAGGAAACGCTTTCACTAAGTAGATTTTAAGAAGATAACAGTTGTGATATTTGCATTCTCAAATTCGATTATGATTACGACATCCATTTTCATAATTCGAATTGTGAGCAATGGCAAAGGTCTAAACATTTGAGACTATGATTAAGGCATCCCTTTTCATAGTTCTAAAATTGTTTAGACACACATGTGAGCTATCTAAGGAAATGTGTATGATTTTGGGAAGCTTAGATAAAGTCTTATCAAAGCAATAAAGCGTTTCTAGAAGTCCAACTGATTTCTAGATACATGTCAAAGCTAGTGGGAGCATAAGTGTTATGCTGATAAGAATATAATTATCATGTTAGTGGGAGCATGATTATTATGTTAAGTGTTGCAAGTTAGCAATGTTAATTATAGAAAACAAAAGTTTCAATTTGCAAAGTTGCAGGGTTTGAAAAATTGTTTTGCTATAATTAAGGGAGAGGAAATTATACTTCATTCCAATTCTAAAAGCTTAAATTGAGATTTTAATCGAATGTAGTCAAGTATATATATGAATGTTATGTTGGAATGGTTCAACATAAGGAAATTCGATATATGGAAATATTAATTGCATTCCCAATATTCGATTATGATTATGACATCCCTCTTCATAGTCCGAATTTTGAGAACATGGCTAATAAAAAAAATTATAGCAAAAGACTTGTGTAGGATCATGTCTTTATGTGAGACATTATGAATCGTATCCCATATGCTTCGGGTATGGGATTGATTGCATATGCTATAATATTTCTATGTGTTCTGAATTTTCTAAATGCCTAGGGCATTAAGAGGGAAAAAAGACCAGAATTGTATATGACTAAAATGATTAAGCAATTGTCGAGGACAATCTGAGGCTTACCAAAGATTTGTTACTCATGGACAGTTGGAAATATAGTGTTAATTTTGGAAGGACCATATTGACATATTCTGAAAAGAGGCAACTCTTGTTCAGAAGTGATAGTCAAAATGGGAATATGGAAATGTTTCCATAAGTGGAAGTTATTCTTTAAATCTATGTAAGATTAGAAAACTTAATGCAAGAAGGATGTTCAAAGGAATGTACTTTGAATGCGAGACTTCGTTTCCATGGAATTGCGCTCCATTGGAATACTTTGTAATGTCTGTTGCCAAGTCTTTGTGACTTTTATGCATAGTCATTACAAGAGAATCATTGCATATAAGTTTAGAATCTAACAGATTGGCAAAGAATCTTGTATTCTTACATTGGTCATAAGGATTTGGAATTGTGAAATGAGCATCATTGAAATGTTTTCAATTGATCTATTCCACAAAGAAAGGACCATAGTGTGCATGCTTGTAGCATGGGACAACTGTTGTCTTAGTTCAAGTATTAAGTAGATTATTTGAAACATTATACAATGAATAATAAGTAATCAATATGACTCAAAAGTTTTCATATAGGATTAGTATTATTCTTGTGTTTCACTTTGCATGTTTTGACTTCCCGAATAACTAGGTTATTCAAACCGTCCACAGTCGATCATACTTTGGAAGTAGGTATTGAGGAAAGACTGTCATGAATGGGTCTGTAGTATGTCTAGGTGTTTTAGACATAGCTGCAGTATTCATGAGTGCTCCTGGAATAAGATTCGAGTATTTGATTAAACCCACGCTCATTTGAATCACTTCATGGATTTTATCACGAGTGATCATTAGACGATAATATCTTATATTCTTCAAACGGAGACATGTGAGTTGTAGTTGCGAGTCGGTTGCACATTGACATATGTAAACGCACCAGTAACTTGGATGTTATAAAACATATCGTTGTGTGTAATTTGATGAGTGAGTACAAGCGAGCATTTGGGTCGAAGTTTATCCATTCCTTTTACCCATGTGGATAAAAGCGATATTTGTGGGCCCCTCGATGATTTAGTGATGACAACCCTAAGTGCTCGACCGGGGCTGGACTGATTTGATTTGTTCAATTAGTCGGTCGTCATAAATCAGAAATCGGGAAACAACAGATGGACAGAGAGAATGATTATAATCCATGTCTTAGTCCATATGATATCTAGAATGGAGGAATATATGATCCCTTATCTAATGGACACGTCATTGACTAGATCAGAGTTCGAAAACGACTTTTAAGAGCTACGATTTCTAGTCGGGATTCTGGAGTCATATTTGCAATAATAGTGATATGTGCATATTTAGCTATGTATTTAGTATAGATTTTCATTATTTGTTAGCTAATTATTTACATATTATGGACAAAAGGTACTTAATAGTGTTCAAATTGTATTTTCAGTCCAAAAGATATGCTCGGAAGCAAAAGGAAGCAGAAGAAGCAGTTGGAAGTTCGGGAGTTGAAACAAAGAAGAAAAATGCCAAAAACAAGAAGGACTCAGCGAGTCAAAGATTGACTCGACGAGTTGGATCAAAGATTCGAGAAGCTCTAGAAGTCCTTGCCGTACACGGATTTTTAATGAGGGACTCGACGAGTTGGGACCTTGACTCGACGAGTCACCTCTGTTTCTAGAAAAATATAAATAGGGACTTTGAGATCGAGATGGGGACTTCTCTGGAACCCTAGGAGGCTCAGATTGCGATTGAAGATACTGCTAGACCGAGAGAAGCTGAGGAATCAACCCTAAGTTCGATTTTGAAGAGGATTAAGGCAAATTCTAATTCATTCTTAGTTAAGCTTTTGATTGAATCATGTTTGAACTAATTGAATTCGGTTTTGTGTTTGTTTTTACTGCAATTATGAACTAAAACCTTTATCTTCTGTTTAGGGTAGATGAATTTGTGAATATGGATTGACTTTATGGTTAGAATTAATTTTAATTGGTGATATTGTTTTGCTAAGCTTGTTAAAGAACCTCATAGATTAATAACAACTATTTTCTGTTAATAAATCAGTAATTAAGTTGTATGAACATCTCTTAGTTATTAATTTCATATAATTTATGTGACCACATAGTTATCTGTCTAGGAATAACGAATGTGAAACTAGAATTAACTAGAAGATAGGTAAATTAATATGTGAGCTTGTGTGATACACCATCAACAAGATGTTAATTGAATCACCAATTCAATTAACCATTACAAGTCTTACTTAACCCGAATTAATTAACTAGGGAACTTATTAATTTAGACAACTGGCCACTACTTGAATTAATCTGTTTTCTAAGGATTAGCAATAATGAACGTGAACCTAATCATCTGAATCGGTAGCCAATGAAAAATTAATCCGATATATTTACCATAAAATCAACCATAGGATCAAATGACTCGAACCTAGACAGAAGTCCTTTTTATCATTGAATTTAGTTGCAATTTAATTGTTTAGCTGTTTAATTAAGTGCTAGGTAAGTTTTAGTTAAGTTTCTAGTCTTGTAAAACTAGAGAAACCCCTCATATTTTATTCTTTGTTTTAGATAATATTAGTAATTAGTTTAATTTGCCGTTCCGTGAGTTCGATACCCTACTTATTTAACTATACCACAATTGATAGGTCCACTGCCTTAGTGTGTCTAATTCGTAAGTGAAAAGTAGGATAAAACTAGTTGGTTTTACACACATCAAATAGTTTTAGACTTATCCAAGTGGTAGACTATTAGCTTAGATGTCTAAGCCCATAACTACTATTGGTATGTACTCGACCCGAGAGTAGCATGGTCCATTTGGGTTGCATAACATCAGGACAATTTGTTAGGATGAACTTTTGAGAAGAGTTTATATATGATTTATTAATATATTATAAGTTCTAATATATTAATATGAAATCATATGATTTAATTAGTATTGATCAAGAATTAGTTTGGAATTAATTTAGTGATCAAAAGAGACTAATTAAATCTATGGGGACTAATTATGGTAATTGGTTATATTTATATGTCTTGGGCTTATGATCCATATTGGACTAAGTTTATGTATGGCTACATAAAGAGTTGGGCCACATGAACCTTTGATCATAAAACCCATGGGTATGGATTTGGGTTATACCCATGACACTTGGAATCCTACATATAAATATAAGCTCCATAACCTAAAAACGCATACTTCTAGTTCTTGGAGTTCATGGAGGTGGTTTTGGTGCATGGAAATTCTGTCTCAAGAGTCACCTTTGTCCTAGGTGAGTTGTGATTCCATTTGAGGTGCAACACTTGGGGCACTAAGTTCTTAAAGGCCAAAGTCTTCCTAGCAACATCAACAACATCAAGAGGTATGTCTATAACTTGTCTTATTATACATATGTTATTTGTATGCTAGTTGTAGGCTTAAAGATTTGGAAACCATATGCATGTATAATTAGATAAAACATAGATCCAAAGCTTTTTGTCTTGTATGTGCACCATAGGATGTTGTAGTATACTAAAACCCAACAGCTCCAACACAGAGTGCGGAATTAGTTGGTCTTTGGAACCCAGTCCATTTTGAAACTGGTTTGACCTTTGTCATCTACGCAAGGTACTCTCTCCCATGACATGTCCTATTTGTCACACACAGAAGATGAAGAAATGTTAGAATCATTAGATGACTTAGGAGTATGAACCTTTGGTACCCATCTGTAGTCGGGTTTAACCCATTTCTTGTTTGATCGGATGGATGCCTTAGCACTTGCTTTTGAACTTGAATCCAATTGCCGAGATGACTTTGAATTAACTGATCTTCGTTTAACTGGACCATCTTTTGAATCTGGTTTCTTGGTCGACATTCCCTTCTCGTCCTTATGAGTTGGATTCTTTCCCTTCTTCGCATTCCAGTCCCCATTGTTTGATTGTGACCTTGAAGGGTTTCTTTTGAAAAATCTCCCTCTTGGCGCATTCTGCAATCCTTGTGCATAGTAGGAAACATATGCACGGTTTGGACAATTTCTGGCAATGTGTCCAGGTGTTCCACAGTGAAAACATGTATGTTTCTTCACGTAGGAGTTGTTTCTGCCTACCCCTGGTGGCGTGCCCTTGCCTTGTTTCTTATTGTTCCCACATGTACACATACATCAAGCCGTCTGTTTCACTTGTTTTGGTGGCCTGTATTTACCAACAGCAGGTTGATTAGAAGCAACATATTCAGAGTTCAAGAAGACATTGGTTTGACAATCAGTAGTATCAACATAACTAGAATTGTTTCTGTTCTCCTTGTTCTTATCTTGGTCGACATTCCCTTCTCGTCCTTGTGAGTTGGATTCTTTCCCTTCTTCGCATTCCAGTCGCCATTTTTTGATTGTGACCTCGAAGGGTTTCTTTTGAAAAATCTCCCTCTTGGCGCATTCTGCAATCCTTGTGCATAGTAGGAAACATATGCACGGTTTGGACAATTTCTGGCAATGTGTCCAGGTGTTCCACAGTGAAAACATGTCTGTTTCTTCACGTAGGAGTTGTTTCTGCCTACCCCTGGTGGCGTGCCCTTGCCTTGTTTCTTATTGTTCCCACATGCACACATACATCAAGTCGTCTGTTTCACTTATTTTGGTGGCCTGTATTTACCAACAGCAGGTTGATTAGAAGCAACAGAATTAGAAGCAACATATTCAGAGTTCAAGAAGACATTGGTTTGCCAATCAGTAGTATCAACATAACTAGAATTGTTTCTGTTCTCCTTGTTCTCATCTTCCACTACTTTTGCTGCACAGGAAGTAGAAACATTAGTATCCTTCACCTCAACACTCTCAGTTTTGCCTGATTGTTCAGTCTTAACCGAAACTGGCACAGGGGGTTGGCCATACTGAGCAGGTATTTCTTCCTGATTGGTTTCAAGGGGTGGGGTATAATTGTCATTGAAAGGAGGTGGAATACTGTGATACCCTAGACCCTTATTTTGATTATCTTTAAATTTTAATTGTTTTACAATCAGGGATGCAACTACCTCACTTGACACGTCAAACTTCTTAAAGTTAAATTCAACATATTTATATTTAGCTTTTAATGCATAAAGTTCGGCAGTTAATTTAGCAAATTCCCTTTTAACATAATCATAATTTTCACATTTATTGCTATATTCTTCTTGAAGTAGACCGAAAAGTCAAACTTAAAAAGTCAAACTTAAAAAGTCGAACTTGAAAGTCAAACTTAAAAAGTCGAACTTGAAAGTCAAATGTCAACTACGAAAGTCAAAGGTCAAAAGTGAAAGTCAAAAGTCAAGCTTGAAAGTCAAAAATCGAAAGTCAAAACTTAGGTTCGAAAACGAAAATTTTAAGTTGAAAAACAAAAGTATTTGACGAAATACGTGGCTTTTTGACTAAATCCGAAGCTTTAATATCGAAAACGAGGTTATTTTTTCGAAAACGAAGCTTAAGGTCGAAAACTAGGTTTTAAAATCGAAAATTTTGATTTTCTGGCCAAAATCGCGAAGCTTCTTGATCAGACCGAGAAGGCTCGCACCGAAATCTACTTCTGACCGAAAATGCGAGGACCGCAAACGAGGACCGAACACGTGCGAGACCGAAAACCTTCAGAAGCCGCTCCACCACAAACCTCGCACTGAGAACCTCCGAGACGCTCCACCGAGAACTCTCGCTTTCGGCCGTAAACTCGCTTCAGACCGTAATCACGTTTCCGGCCGAGAACACTTTGGAAACCCTAGCTCCGGACCGAAAATAGCCGTCGGGGTCTCGCTGGAAATGACCAAAAACACATTTTTTTCACCTTTTTGACGCAAAATTTGATCTAAAACTCAAATTTATGAAGAACACGAAGAAAAAACACCCAATATTTCTTCCAAAACGAATCAAAAACGCCAAAACCTTCAAGAAAAAAATCAAAAAACATTCAATATCTTTCCAAATTAATTGATACGATCCAAGCTCTGATACCACTTGTAAGTCCCTAAATCGCTTTGATGTATCAATCCGATCCACTTGATGGTGCAGAATCCCAATCAAATGGATGATGCAAGATAGAATGGAGAAGAAGAACAAGATGCATCTTCAATGCACTCAATGATATTCAATAATAATCCATGTACACAAGATTCATACACACACAAGTTCTCTCTTACTTTCTCTCTCTAGAACACCAAGTATGACAATGGCTTCCTCTCATACACGTTTCCCCCATCTTCTCTTAGCTCCTTGAACGTTTTCTACTCCTTAGCCTCTAGTGTCTCGCCCGTAAACACTCCCCTAATGACTATGTATATATATGGACCAAAAAACCAAGCCCAAAACTCAATAGCTAGACCGAAATCACATGTGATTTCGGTCCAAACTACAACTAAACCCAAGACTATTTTCGGCCCTAGACCGAAAACTACAGATGCCTAGAAAAGCATAGTATAAACCATAAATTTAGACCTAACACCTTTCAAAATGAATATAAAAATAATTAGATAATATGCCTGGGACTCGGGTTGTTACAATTCTCCCCCACTAGAATCAGACTTCGCCCTTGAAGTCGTTTCCCGAAAACAACTCTGGGTACTGCCCTCGCATCTTGGACTCCGGCTCTCAAGTCCATTCGGATCCCTTCTGATGTTGCCACTGAACCTGATCCAAGGGCACCTCTTTATTCCTCAAAACCTTCACCTTCCTATCCAAGATTGATATCGGCTTCTTAATGTAGTCCAGGCGATCATCAACCTGTATATCCTCTAAGGGAACCACTGCAGTCTCGTTGTCTACACACTCCTTAGCTGGGACACATGGAAGGTGTTATGAATCTGGCTCAACTTCGCAGGTAGCTCTAACCGATAAGCTACTTTACACATACGAGCGATCACTTGAAAGGACCGATATATATAGGGCCCAGCTTGCCCCGCTTCCTGAATCGGATTCACCCCTCCCCATGGGGATACCTCCAGGAGGACAACATCTCCGACCTGGAACTCTAGCTCTGAACGTCGCTGGTCCGTGTAACTCTTCTGACGACTCTGGGCCGTCAGTAACCTCTGTCGGGCTTGTTGGACCCGCTCTGTCGTCTTGAGCACTATCACGGTGCTCCCCTACACTCTATGTTCGGAAGGGTGACGAGAAGCCCTATGTTTCGAGAAACTCATCACACCCTCAAAACTCCAAATCCAAGGTTCATAAAAAATCGAGCCAACTCCTTTGCCCATGCTCCTGGGCTCCAAGGAACAGCTTGGAAACTCAGAACATACAACGCTCTCCTCAAGACAGCCGAACTAATCATAAAAACAAGAGACCTTACTCTCACATTCGATACACCACGTAGGCAACGAGGGTCGCCACCCTGATATACTCCTCTTGATCGCCAGAATCTGCTGCTAAAGTATGCCTGACTATACTCAACTAAGGCCTTTCCTTGTCCTCATCCATTTCAGTCCCCGCTGATGACTCTCTCACGATATAAGAAATTCCTCGCAGCAGACATACCCCAAATACTCTGGTGAAAATATCACAACTATATGCTACCCCACGGGGTTTACCTCCAAACTCTGGAACCGGAAGCTCGTTATCTCTTTCGCTCCACACGGGAAGCGAAAATAGCAAAATTCTCATCACCGAAAGTGACATCTCAACTATTGGCCGATCGCTCAACCCAGACCACAATCCTCCATACAGCACCATCTCCACTCTTCCTTGAATTCTGCGACTCCAACTGGCACCTCGCCAGTAGAACTTATCGGGATCTAACTCAACTTTCCTCGCAAGGTACGCTTCATTGAAGCTCGACCGACATGGCCCTCTGGACCCACAATCTATCATATCATTTCTCAGTCTGAACAACCATAACGGGATAACTGGTAAAGTCACAAGCACTCCCTGTTACGAATCATGGTACTTGAACCATGTTATATCCTCTCAATCGGCTATTTAGAACCTCTGGAATTCTCGATGGTTTCGAGTATGGGTCCTCTGCTTTTAGTAGTACGGGCCCATACTACCTGCCACATCTACCCATACTTTCCACACAGATCGTCCAGATTTCCTAAGTAGCTGCTCAACCTTCTCGATCACCAATCCCATTGCACATGTTCGCTCTCCAACGAATACTCACCTCTAAACAGCGTACCCATCAGACTAAAATAACTCCCTAGGCTCTTCCTAGGTTCTCACCTTTCTCTGCCATCAACTGTTGAAGAACTCCTCAAGATGCCAGCCATCTACCTCCTGAATATCATCATATTCACTTAGTAGCTGGCTCCCATCATTCAAGAGTTCCACAAAGCACAAAGCAAGCAGCATTCGGGCATAGAATAACATCCACCGGCGCATAAAACCACTCTAGCATATAACTCCACTCGCTCTATCCGCAACTCAAAAGGCATCACTGAACTCAGGTAATCCTATCTCTCATGGGTATCCAACTACTCTCTTGGTAGATTCCTCAAATGTACATCTAGGTATCTCTCCTAGATTACTCAGCTACTCAAAGCTCTCTCTAAAGGATTCTTGCCAGATACTCCTACTCAGCGGAACCCTCCGGTCCCATAACTAGGGTGGACCCTCCGGTCCTAACTCAGTAAAGCTCAGAATAATACACAGCATAAATCACAAAGACATAATGTAGGATATCACAATACTCAATAATAGCATACAAGACCCTCCGGTCACACAAATTACCACTCAAGGTAAGTCTAGTGAGAAGACTCACCTCGTAAGTAAGAAAGTAAACCTCGTACCCCTCGAACAGTCTAATCCCCGCCTACGTGTCATAATCATCTCTAATTAACACTTATAACCACAACTCTAAATACATTAAGTTAACCTCTCTCTCTCTAACTCCCGAAATGGGTAAAAGACCATCTTACCCCTCCATGGTCTCCATCATCCAAGCCTTCACCAACCCTAAAAGTCAACAGAAGTCAACACTCGAATCAACAGTCTCTGTTGACCCAAATCGTCGAGTGCATCTATGTGACTCGTCGAGTCCCCATGTTCCTCAGAAGTGTCGTGGATGTTCATCTTAACTCGTCGATTTGTCTCATCAACTCGCCGAGTTACACGTGTTTAGACTCGTCGGGGAAAACCCTAACCGACTCGTCGAGTCCGCTTACCTACTCGTCGAGTCCCTTCAGCCTATTTTCTTGTTCAGACGATTTTGGGCAGAAATGGTGTCTCATACTCTGTATCTAGCCTTCCAATGCTCACTTATCACATAAAGCTTCAAGCTTTACGTTCATGCATGGCATTTATGGCTCAAAATGCCAAAACAAGCTCCTGAAGAGGTCTCATGCATGGAAACTTGTCCAAAGCTTGATAAAGCTTGGATCTTTGGGCTCATGAGAACTCAACTTGTCCAGATCTATAGTCTCAACTCCATGACAAGCTCATAACACTCTATATCTCAAATAACCATGAGGAAAAAGGTCGTAAACTCCCTAAAACGAGATCTAACTAATCAATGAGCAAGATAGTGACTTTTTACCTTCAGACAATAGCTAAGAATGAGTGAACACCAGATCGAAAAGCTCCTTCTCGTCTTGCCCTTCAACTCTCCTCCAAGAATGCACTAAAACCCACAAAATTAGCCTCTCTTTCCCTCATACAAGGTTACAGCTCGATTAGGGTTTCTTACAGTGTAGGAGGGTGACAAGGGTGGCAGAAATGAAGGCTTAAGGTCCTTTAAATAGGACACAAACCCAGAAAATTAGGGTTTTCTTACTCAGCACCTACTCGTCGAGTCGGGGTCCTTCGACTCGTTGAGTAGACTCTAAAATACTGCGGCTATCTCAAACTCTACTCGACAAGTCGTGTCCTCCAACTCATCGAGTTCCCCTTTCAAAATGAATATAAAAATAATTAGATAATATACCTGGGACTCGGGATGTTACATTGCCACCTCCAACAAATGTAAAAGGGGTGAGAAGTTTTCTAGGCCATGCGGGATTTTACCGCCGATTCATTAAGGACTTCTTAAAAATCACAAGGCCATTGACCCAACTTCTCTTGAAGGATGCTACATTTGACATCTTTATAGAATGTCTTGAAGCCTTTCAATCATTGAAAGAGAAATTGACTAGTACCCCTATCATGATCGCCCCAAATTGGATTCTTCCTTTTGAGCTAATGTGTGATGCTTGTGGCTATGCAGTTGGAGCTGTGTTGGGACAAAGGGTTGATAAGCATTTTCAACCCATATATTATGCAAGAAAGATTCTAAATTCAGCCCAAGAGAATTATACTACTACCTAAAAGGAGCTTCTTGATGTGGTCTATTCTTTTGATAAATTCCGCCCATATTTAGTTTTATCTAAAACAATTGTGTTTACTGACCATTCTGCCCTTATGTATCTTTTTGCTAAACCGGATGCCAAAGCAAGATTGATACGGTGGGTATTTATTTTACAAGAATTTGAAATTGAAATAAGAGATAAAAAGGGAATGGAGAACGTAGCGGCCGATCACTTGTCAATATTAGAAAACCCGAACCTGGAAGAGTTGGAAGACAACAAGATTGGAGACGACTTTCCCAAAGAATACTTGATGGTGATCGCGGGAGAGGTACCTTGGTATGCGGATATAGCCAACTTCTTGGCTAGTGATTACCTTCCAAAAGAATTGACTCGAAAATAAAAGAAGAAACTACTTTCAGAAGTCATGTACTACTTTTGGGATGAACCATACCTCTTCAGAAGTTACACAGATGGGATGATAAGGAGATGTGTGTTCATGAATTAAAGTCTAGAGATCTTGAAACATTGCCATAACGGACCCACCGGAGGACATCACAGAGCACAATACACGGCAAAGAAGGTCGTTGATATCGGGTTCTATTGGCCTACAACTTTTAAAGATGCTACTCAATTTGTTAAAGAGTGTGATTCGTGCCAAAGGTCAGTAAACATTTCCTCCTGAAACGAGATGCCCCAAAATAGCATCCAAGTTTGTGAAATATTTGATGTTTGGGGGATTGACTTTATGGGACATTTTCCAATGCCAAGAGGAAATAAATATATATTAGTGGCGGTCGACTATGTATCTAAATGGGCGGAAGCACAAGCATTACCCACTAATGATGCTCGAGTAGTGGTTTGGTTTCTTAAAAGATTATTTTCATCATTCGGTGTCCCGAAAGCCCTAATTAGTGATCGGGGTACTCACTTTGCAAACGATCAATTGGCCAAGGTGTTACAAAAATATGGTGTACACCATAGATTTTCAACACCATATCATTCTCAAATGAGTGGAGAAACCGAAGTCACAAACCGGACATTAAAAAGAATTTTGAAAAGATCGGTTGGAGGAAATAAAAAAGAATGGTCGGAAACGCTTGATGATGCACTATGCGCATTTCGCACGGCCTTTAAAACACCTATTGGTACTACACCATATAGTTTGGTATATGGAAAAAATTGCCACTTTCCAGTTGAAATCGAACATAAAGCGTTTTGGGCTTTGAAGATTTGTAAATTTGAATTAGCTGAACTTCGTAGCAACAGTTTGATGCAAATAAATGCTCTTGAAGAATTAAGAAATGAAGCATATACTAGCTCATTAATTACAAAGATAAAACGAAGAAATGGCATGATGCAAGGCTAAGAGTACATAAGGACTTTCATGAAGGGAAAAAGGTTCTACTTTTTATTTCAAGGTTAAAACTTTTTCCCGGGAAATTACAAATTCGTTGGGATGGACCCTTTATTGTTAAAAACGTTTTCCCACATGGAGCCATTGAGTTAATATCAAGAGATAGAACTCCCTTCAAGGTTAATGGACATAGGTCAATTAGCATTACGATGCAGGCATGCCAAGTGAAGAAAAAGAAGGGGAAATTGTGAAATTCGCACGAGCGGAATCAACGTAAAGCAGGAAGGAGTCCGGCTTATGACTCCCCAAAAAGAAGCGCTTGCAGGAGGAAACCTGTGGTTTTGAGTTTGCATTTTCTTTTCTTTCCTTTTATTTTCTTTATATTTGTTTATTTTTTCTTTATTTATGCTTTATTTTTGATTTGTCATTCCTCTGAATTTTTATTTGGGTTTTGTTGGGAGGAATAGCATGGAATGAGTGTGGGTGCCATTTTTAATGAAAATTGTGTCCAAAATAATTTCTTTTTACACCGTGACGTGGTGAAATTCACTACGAGGTGGTAACTTTATAGAACATGATTTCATGAATTTCAAGAAAACAACACGTCGTGGTGGTATCACCACGACGTGTTGTTGAAGGAAAAAAAATTGCGGTCAAAACTATTAGGGTTTTTATTCACACACCACTCATTTTCTTTCTTTCACTTTTCAATTTACCCACTCTTCTCGTTGTGCTATCTGTCCCACGAAGAACACCCTTCCCTCCTACATTCGATTCCTTGTTTGCTCAAGTAAAAGGTATGATTTTTAATCTATATTCTTAGTTATAATCGAGTATTTTGGTATTAATGTTGTGTATTCACTTATTTGAACTCGTATTTGGGGCTATTTACTATAGTTAGGGTTCCGATTTTTGGCAAAAGTCAGACTTGTTTTTCGTGTTTAGACTTAGCTTTTTGTTTCAACTTATTCGATTACATGCCCTAAACAAACCCTTGGCTAGATTAAAGTTAAATATGGCTTGAATTTGGTTCGAATTTGCACATATTATTCGACCAGTTCATCGACCACGACGACTCGTCGTGGTCAATTTATATTGACCATTTTCTTTTGATTTGCTTTCTGAATTTGTATCTGGTTGTTTGGGTTTTGTTGTTTTTGTTTATTTTACATATTATGGCCAGCCGATCAAGGAGGAACCAATCTGGGAGTCGCCCCGACTTCCCTTGGTACACTTTCCCACGTGTCATGATTCTGGGAGTTCTTGCGCAATGGAATGGACGACATGGGTGGATGAGAGAGCGAAAAGTTCATGTTCCCGCTGCAATAGATTGGACTTGGATGGAGCAAGTCGGATTGTAGGAGGCTATCAAACCGTTTTTGGTTCAAACTTTGGATGGAGTTCAAGGGAGGTTTATGTGTATGGCATGCAGGCGTTTGTTCCATATCCAAGAAATTGTCTACAATTAGTTGGTAGTTGAATTTTTGGCCACAGTTTCATTTAAAAGGAAAATTGGAGCACTTGAGGAAGGAAATCTTACCTTTTGTTTGGAAGGGGAAAGGCGCGAGCCAAGCCTAGCCGAGTTCGCGATTTGGACTGAGATTTAACTCCCGTCCGAAGTTCATACTGAATCTTATCTTGAGTTTATCACAAGTTTCATCCCAACCACGGAAGGTTTCAAAGATGAAACGTATTGGCCAACAATCGCCAATGGTGTGTACAACAAGGGGACCGCACAAGAGAGTGACATCCGGTCACCCATCCACCGCCTCTTTCATAGACTTATTACCAACACCATCAATTAAAGGAAAGAGGGGGACAAGATCCCGACGTTGGATGTCTTTGTGTGGACATTCCTTTTTTGTTGGCTGAGTTTCTTGCGATTTGGGTCGGTGAGGACCGTCGTGGTTCTCCACTTTATGCTCGAATACTCATCACACGCTTGGCATGCTCTTTTGGTATTCTTGACAAATGGGAAGCTTCTTTTCTCACCATCGAGCCCGAAAAAAGTTTTTCGGCACTTCTTTACAAACGGGTCCATATTGTTGACGACAACGGGTATGGAAATTAATCCATTCCCAATGATACCCCCTGCAACAAACCCGGGTGGAGGGTGAGACAAAGAGGTGGGGATGTAGGTGAAGAGGAGCCTCCCGTAATTCCGACCAAGGACGAGCTCCCAATGGACCTGTATAATGTGGCTTTGAGGCAGTTCCAAGACAACTTGGCACGACGTGTCAATCATATGAACATGACTTTTGACTTTATGATGCAACAAATGAACATCCATCGACGCGATGCTCATCCGAATACAAATCTGTACGTCCCAAGTTGGGAAGAGTTGTGGTGGGAGCGGCAGGGAGGAGCTAGTGGAAGTGGAGGCGGTTCTTATGATGATGAGGAGGAATGATGTTTTTTATCCTTTATTTGCTAAGTTGCTTTAAGACAATTTTTATTTTTGTTTGTTTATTTTGGTTTCTTTTGTGTGGTTTGTTTACATTGGATAATTGTAGTTTAGAATGTGGTTGCTTTGGCATGTTTCCTTGTGTTATCACTTTTCTTGTTTTTAGACTCCAGAAATTTTTTAGTCCAAGTGAGGGGTTGTTCTGGCAAGAGATTGATGAATTTTAGAGAAAGATTAGAGAAATGGTGAGAGAAGCGAAAGTTGAGCATTTCAAGTGTTATTTTGATCAAACGAGTGAAGAGTCACGTCACTGAATTGTTTATCTTTGTTGGTGCTAAGCGTTATTGAAGAAATCTGTTGTATACAGCACATATTTGTGCCATTTCATTCCCAACATGATGTGGTACCCTTCACCATGACGTGTTGTCGTAGTTAGAAAACGTAAAAATTAATTCACCAAGCCCACAACGACGTGTTCTTAATACCACGAGATGGTGCCTTCTCGAGTCATATTTTCACGTCTTATCTTATACATTATGAAGTACATGTGTCTAAGTCTTTGAGTCACATTCCGTAGCGGTCAACCACTTCCGTTTCTTCACTTTAGAGCAAGCTATCTTACACATCAGCCACATGATTCATGATGCATCTTCTATCCCAGGGGAGTCTGTTCATTTTTTCCCTCTTTAATTTTATGTCTTGCATAGCATGCAATGAGGGCATTACATGAATTAAGTGTGGGGTAGGGGGTATATTGCATTAGAGAAAAAATCATTTGATTTTTCAAAATTTGCATTGCTAGTTTACAAAATTTGCATTGCTAGTTTACAAAATTTGCATTCATATAGACTTGAAACAATAGTTAAATTTAGGAAAACCTAGCTAATTAAAATTTTTGCTAGTATTCGATGGGATGATCCGATGAGAGCCCAAATGTTTACCCGCTCCAACACATGTTATAGTGTATTTGTGGTTCCCATTTCCTAGTGAAAAGTCATGAGGTATGAAAGCTAATATGGTAGCTTATATGATGTAACAAGTTCTGCAGCATGTAATTGAAATCCATCAAGGAGAGCTTATGCCTCTAACCACTAAAGGTTGAAGTTAAGCTCCTTGCTTAAGCATGTAGGACTTTGAGTGAAAAAAGTGAGATATGTGTTAAAAAAAAGAGAGAAATTACCAAAAAGTTGAAGAATTTTGGAGTTGACAAAGTATGAAATCCAAAGATCAAAAATTCTGAAGAAATTATAAAATTTGAAGATACCAAAAATCAAACAAAAAGGTGGTGAATTCAAATAATTGAAAAGCAAACATCAAAGAAGATATGAATTCCAAAGAGCTCCATTGTGGTATCAAGTTGTAATTCTTTCTAGAGTTTATGTATGCTTGGTAGTTTAACCAAAAATACCTTGAGGTTAAGAAAGATTTCTGGGGATGGATTCGGAGGGTTGCAAAAATGAGTGTCGTATAAGCTAAGGGGTGAAGGTTCATATGGATTGTGAGTATTTAGGAATGGGAGGTTTTTAGGAATTATAGAAAAAAATACATGCATTGCGGTCTTGGGATAATGGTTGGGTTTGAAATGTATTGTTTTATGTGATATTGGTGAGATAATAAAAATCAATTTGCTTGGGGGCAAGCAAAGAATAAGTGTGGGGTATTTTGATATGTGCATATCTATATATATAATTGTACATCATATCTTAATATTTTTAATTACTTTTATTCCCTTTATAGAACAAAAGGTACTTAATTTGTTATGTATTGTGTTGTAGGAGTAAAAGATATGCTTGGAGCAGAAAGGAAGTTGGAAGCTAGGAATTTGAATGAATACTTTTAAATGGAGAAAAATGCACTCAACACGTCGTGGTGACTTCCCCACGACGTGGTATTTTGACTTTCCTGATTGACTTCGAAGACTTGCCGAATACGGGATAACAACGAAGACCACGACGTGGTGGCCTTACCACGTCGTGGTGATTTGTTTTTCGGGAATCTATAAATACGTGCCATTATTCTCCGAATGGGGAACCTTTTCTGGAAGCAATTGTCGGTTTTTGAAGGTCAAGTATCAGAATTGAGGCTTGGGAGTGATGGAGTCGATTATAGCTAAGGCATTAGGAGCATTAAGGAAATACAATTCTCAATTACGTCTTTCTACTTAATTAATCATGTCTATTACTTTGAAATTTGTTTTTAACTATTTGACTATTGAAATCATGGGCTAAAACCCCATGACTTCGTTTAGTGTAGGGTTACTTGACTATTTATGGTTTGATCTATGGTATAGATTTGTTTTTAATGGTTATTTGTTGATTTAGCTTATTAAATAACCTTCCGTGTTTATGATAATCGCTTTCTCTGTTTATTGTTGAATTTAATTAAGTTTGTATGACCATCTTTCTTAATTGAATTTGAATCTTATGATCTTGTGAATTGCAAAATTGTAGGACTAGAGTTTTAAACAAAACCTAGGGTTAAATAGAAAAGTGGGTAAATAAACGTAGGAGCTAATATATGACGACCAATCATATATTTAATTGAGCTAATAAACAAAATTAATCAGTTCGTTATAAGTCTAAAGTAACTCGAACTGAACACTAGTAAACTTGTTAGTTTATCCGCCTGATTACCGTATGAATGAGCTTGTTTGCTAAAGTATTAAGTTAGTGAACACTAACTTGGTCATCTTAGGAATCGGTAACCAATGAAATAATAATCCGTTGCACTTCAATAAATCAACCATAATAGAGGGTAAATCCGAAACTAAACAAAATTCTCTCAATTATCTTGGTTTAATTCGTATTTTGTGCTTCTTGCTTTAGTTTAATATTTTCTTTAATAATTGATAGTTAGTTAGTTAGTTTGGAAAATTAAGTTTCTAGTCTTGCAAAACTAGAGAAAAACCTTTTTCTAAATTTATTAGTAATTTAGTTAGTAGTAGGTAAGAATGAGCTAATAATATTGTTCCCTGTGTTCGATACCTGTCTATTGTGCTATACTATCTGCAACAAGGTATACTACCTTAGGAAATAATTAGTCACGTTAGTAGGATCCTGTTCTTCCAATAGTACAGGCCCAATACAACCTTCCACACCTATCCATACTTTCTTCAAGAATCATCTCGAGTCTTCTAAGTCATCTACTCATAATAATACTCCTAATACCTGCTCAACAGTGTAATACCCGCACTAAAGCACTTCCTAGGCTCTCCTAGGACTTCCCACCTCCCTTGTCATCATCTACTGAAGAACTCCTATTAATGTCAGCTAACCACTTCATGAATACAATTACATGAAACAAAACTTAAATAATCTTTCGACTAAAAGACCCAACCCTACAACGGTTAGACTCAAACGAGAGCTTCAATAGGACCAAATCCTTCACTCTAATATTATTTAACCTTCATATCATGTAATTTAACATATTCATCTGATAATTAACTCACAACAATATGAGTCCCACAAAGCACAAAGCAAGCAACATTCGAGCAGTGGAGTCGATTGGCACTAAGACACAATAAAAATCAGGAAAATCCTTATACAACTCATCCTTCCTTGATTACTTGGGTATACTTTCTTGCTCTGGCTGATCGTACACAACTCATCCTCCCTTGATTACTTTTGAAAATAATTTGAAGTTAATTTGAAAATAATTTGCAAATAATTTGAAAATAATTCGAAAATAATTTGAAAACTTTCACATATCCTTAGTTTGAGTCTGGATTCACATGAATGTTCGTCTAATTCACTCAAACTAGGGCTCTGATACCAACTTGTAACATCCTAAAAAAATCATAATAAATTTTAGCTTTTCAAAAACAACCCATAACCATAACAGTTTACAAAACCATTGTTTAAAAAGTGTAATTTAGTAATCAGAGTATCCCAAAATCTAAACAACATAAAACCAAAGGATGTGCACGATCACGCATTTGCCATGTGTGACAACCCGAAACTTTTCCCGTTAACGTTAGCCCGATCCCATTAAATAAAGTTTGAATCTTATTTCGTTCCGTCAAATTTTTATGGTTTGGAAAATCATTTAAGTTATATAATTGAATTTTTCTTTTATGAGTCGGAACCAAAATCGCGCTGAAACTCGCGCTACTTCGAAAATCAATAGTTTTAGGCCTGAGTGGTGTTCACGGCCGTAAACCCGTTTACGGCTAGTGACAGGTGGCCCCCACCACCGACCATACCCCCAGCCTATATATACGGGACCCCCACCTTCATTTGAACTTTCCTAGCCGAAAACTCCCCCATTCTCTCTCTAACCTCTCGATCGTAAACACCAAAATACCTCCTTTTCTTCCGAAAATCACCAAGAAACACCTTTGGGTGTTGTTGTGGGGCAGCTAAAACGCGTTTTTCATCGAATCCAACATTGTTGTTCTTGAGTTTACGGCCATACACCCTTTAAATCTTCAAATCTTCAAAGGCCGCAAACCGTTTACGGCCGTAAACCCTTCATAGATTCATAAATTCTTCAAGAACACCGTTCACGGCCGTAAACCCTTCAAGGGGCTGTTCACGGCCGAGAACAGTTCACGACCGGAAACCTTTCACGGCCGCAAACCCCCTCACACCGTGAATCTTGGCCGCAAACCCACTTTTTCCACTTCGATCGAGCCTCGGTAACATTCCTAACCCAAAAGCAAGTGTTTTCCAACTCTTTAATTAATGTTCTCGCTAATTTAAATGCAAATATGTGTTCAATTATTATTAGGATTCCGTTAGCTTTGCGTACAACAAACTCGAGAGTCATCATATCCAGTCTCGTGGTCCAGCACGCACATGCAACCAACGGTGAGTTCATACCCCTATATTTTCCAAGCTTTTTAATGTTTTAAGGGGGGGGGGGGGGAATACAAGTAAAAGCACAAGTAATCTTGTGTTTAAAAATATAATTTGGTTTATTATATTTTCCTATCAGTAGTACACATTGAACGTACAACTTACTAAGCATGATAAACATAGTTACTACTAGATTTGCGGACAGTTTTATAAACATGTTACGATACAAATGTTGCAAATACAGTTTTCAAACTAGGAAACAAACTTATGAATTATGAAATAAAAGGTACTATTTTATAAGGATTCATGTTAATAACAAAAAGGGTTTTCATAGTATTATTCGTGAATTCGTTGAGAGAACTACAATGTGAGACATGTCTTCTCGGAAGTCTACCCCTTGTAACCAGAGTCTCCTGGAGGGAGAGCGTGAGTTTGTGTATAGATCTATACGGGAGTGACAATCCCGCACCCTGACTATTAGCTACAGTCAACCTAGGGTGACAAACGTCATTTCAGTTTTTGACGTCCGAAGTATGTCGTATTGATTATTGTCCATTAGCATGGTTATAAGAACTCACTGGGGAAACAACGACTCGTTCACGTAATAATGTACTTAACAATCAGTCATCAGGGTTAATAATTAAGGGATTTATTTATATATATACATCAGGGTGATATGAAATTAACATCCGACATGCAATGGGATGTGTGACTTCCGACTCATTCCATGTTCCTTGTTTGGTTGTGGTCTTAGGGCAGAATCACCCAATCGACTGTCTGTTCGATCTTGATTTCTATAACTTGTATGTACTAAGTGATCATAGGAGGGTATTAACAACACTTTCAGTATACAGAACAATACGTTTTTATGTAATAAAACTACTATACATTACTGGTGGTAGCCAGGGTTTTCAAACAGAAGAATGCATAAATAACATAAGTATGGTAGATACTTGTACTCTTCAGTTTTGGAACAGTTAATTCAATAACTTATACTTAGGAAAATATAGGATTTTCCAGGATAAACATCAGTACTTTACAAACAATGGGTTTATTATTCAACTAACGAATATTCATTATTAATTCTATAATTCCTTAGTTTATGCATCCGGGTTACGTATGAAGAATATCTGATAGACTGTGGAATGTGTGGTTTCCGCCTAATTCCCTGTTCCTTGTTTGGTTGTGGGTTTAGGGCAGATCCACACAATTAACTGTGTGTTCGATATTGGTTTATACATAAGTAGTATGAACTAAGTAATTATAGAAGGAATTGGTTTAATCATACTTTCAATAAGAGAATATTGGATTTTCTTGAGGAACATTATCAATAGATTTCAAAGGATCAATACATTTAACCTGGTAAGTACTTAGTGCACACTTCAGGGTTATATACATGAAGATCCGACAATAAGTGGAATGTGTGGCCTCGGCCTCATTTACTGTTCCTTGTTTGGTTGTGGGCTTGGGGCAGAACCACACAGTCTATTGCTTGTTCGATCTGGATTGTATATGATTGGTATATACTAAGTACTCGCAGGAGGAACAAGTAAGTATCACTTTACTTAACATTCATAAATTCGAAAATATGAGGTTTTCTGGAGAAACACAACACACTTTTCAAAAGAGCACATAACCTGTTTTCTAAAACAAAACGATTATGAACTCGCCAGCTTAATGCTGATACTCTTTCAAAACCTACTTGTATTCTCAGGACATTAGTAGACAGGTACACGCGTCGGGTTTAAGAAGATGGAGCATAGTAGCTTCGAGTCTTTACTTGTTATTTACTTTTTGATTCAGTTGTTTATGATTCGAAAACAATGTAAACATTATACTATTAATACAATGGTTGTTGTTGCTTTGATTACTATTATTCAGTTGTTGTGATACTATACATGACGTCCTCCGCCCCCGAACGTTTCCGCCGTTACGGTTTGGGGGTGTGACACCTTGTCACGATCATCTGAAGTACCTGAAATGTAACATCCATAAAAATCATGCCAAATTTAAACTTTTTAAAACATTTCAAAACCAATGATTATTACAAAACTTGTTTTCAAATAGTTCAATGTCAGAGTTTTCCCATAATCAAATCATAAAACATAAGGAGGTTCACGATCACGCCTTCGCCTTCCCACTATCATCAGAAGTACCTGAAACAATAATCAATAAATGTAAACTCGAAGGCTTAGTGAGTTACCCCCAAAATACCAACGCCATACAATCATAATCATAACATATAAACAAACACATCATGCATAATGAACCATCAATCTGACTGGACCGCCCGCATTGGGCTGTCAGTCTATCTGGGCCGCTCTCCGAGCCTTCGGCACGTCTGGACCACCTCTCAGAGCCTTTAGCCTATCCGAACCGCACGTCGAGCCTTCGGCCTGACTATACGCCCTCCCAAGTCTACAGTCTATCCGATCCGCCCTGGGTATCTTGGCCTACAGCACAAAGCAGGACCTGCCTCAACCCAATCCCCCAAACTAACAAACATGTGCACATAAATATCATACGCTAGCATGCAAGTACAGATAGTCATACAGATCTAACAGATCACTAATATGGCAACCATCCTATAACCAGGATACCGATCTAACCGATTAATAACATAGCAACCATCCTATAACCAGGATACCGATCTAACAAATCTCTAACATAGCAACCATCCTATAAACCAGGATACCGACCTACCAGGTCACTAATCATATCACCATCCTAAGTACCAGGATGTAAATCAATAAGCATATCATGCAATAAACCCATATACAAATCCGATAAGGGCCGGCATTGGTGCCTTAGACCCTGTTGATATAGTGAGGAGAACTCACCTCACAAGTAGCTCGAAGGGATAAAGTCAAACTCCACCAAATGCAGCTCCAAGTTTACCACCTACAGCCACCAATGATCCATTTCCATAAATTCCCAAATTACCAAAATACCCCCAGAAGTCAAACTGGTCAACCCTTGGTCAAAGTCAAAGTCAAAGTCAACGGTCAAAGTCAACAGTGCATATTGACCCAACTCGTCGAGTGCAGCTAGTAACTCGTCGAGTTCCTTAAGAACTCAGAAAGTCATAAAACCCTAACTGACTTGTCGAGTTGCCAACCAACTCGTCGAGTCCATGTGTGTCCAGAAGTCGGGGAAAACCCTTACTGACTCGTCGAGTCACCTTACTGACTCGTCGAGTTCATGCAGAATCAAATACGAGCAACCTCCATCCAACTCGCCGAGTCGGCTATGCAACTCGTCGAGTTCATGCAGATCACTTCCTATCCAGCCGTTTTTAAGCTACTCCAAAGCTCCAACTTGTAGATCTAGCTTCCTAAGGCACAGATTCCACGTAAAGTTGCAAACACTACGTGCATGTAAGGTCCTACATGCTTAGAACACCAAAACCAAGTCTAGAATGGGGTTTAGGACATGGTGAAGGGTTAATACTAGCTAAAGCTAATAGCTTTCTGAATTTGGGACCTAGAGGAGTCCAAATCTGAGACCATATCTTCTGGACAAGTTCAAACCCAAGAATGACCCCTTTTTCCCCAAAAATGACCATATTCATGCATGAGAGAAGATCTAAGAAATGGAAGGCCAAGGTAAAGACTTTTTACCTTCTACTAGAGGCTAACACTATGTATATACTTGATCTACAAGCTTCTTCCCATTCCAAGACTCTAAATCTTCAAGCTTATTCAAAGAATGCACCAAAATACACACTTAGCCTCACACATACTCAAGAACATGGTTAGATCTATTAGGGTTTGCTTCTGGACGTCAAAAGTGGCAAGGGTGGCTGGGGGAAAGGACTTAAGGTCCTTTAAATAAGGTGCAAACCCTAAAAATTAGGGTTTCATCTCCCAGCTCCTACTCGTCGAGTCCGGGTCCTCTGACTCGTCGAGTAGATCCCATAATGCACGCGGGCTGACCAAGTTCTACACGACGAGTTGGGGTCTCCAACTCGTCGAGTTCCTTAAATAAAAAGAGTACAAAGCTTTTAAAAATATACCTGGGAGTCGGGGTGTTACAATTCTCCCCCACTTGAACTAGACTTCGTCCTCGAAGTCTGCTACGACGACCAATTCTGGATAGTGCTCCCTCATTTCTGCTTCCGTCTCCCATGTCAACTCGGATCCCCTCTTGTGCTCCCACTGTACCTTTACCAGAGGTACTTCCTTGTTCCGTAGAATCTTTACCTTCCTCTCAAGGACAGCCACTGGCCTCTCCACATAATTCAGGCGCTCGTCGACCTGAATATCGTCTAACGATACCACTATCCCCTCATCTGTTATGCACTTCCGCAACTGTGACACATGGAAAGTGTTGTGGACCTGACTAAGCTCCTCTGGAAGATCCATTCGATAAACCACCTTTCCAACCCTGGCAATGATCCTGAATGGCCCAATGTATCGGGGACCCAACTTCCCCCTCTTCCTGAAGCGAATCACACCCTTCCAGGGTGAAACCTTCAGGAGCACCATGTCACCGACCTGAAACTCCAACTCTGTTCGGTGCCGGTCGGCATAGCTCTTCTGCCCACTCTGTGCGGTCTGCAGTCGCTATCTAATCTGCTGAATCATCTCGGTAGTCTACAGGACTACCTTTGTCCGACCAATCAACATGTGACCCACCTCGCCCCAACAGATTGGGGTGTGACATCTTCGTCCATACAATAGCTCATAAGGTGGAGCACCAATGTTGGAGTGAAAGCTGTTGTTATAGGAGAACTCTGCAAGGGGTATGTAGGAGTCCCAGCTCCCACCGAATTCAATAACGCAGCCTCTCAACATATCCTCAAGAGTCTGTATGGTCCGCTCACTCTGGTCGTCCGTCTGAGGATGATAGTGTTGGGTTTTGAGCATTCTAACACTCCTAAGTGTACATGCAACCCTAAATACCTTGGATCTATGTTTTCTCTATTATACATACAATTATGAACATCCAAGGTATTATCCTAATCTAGCATACAAAATAATAAATATAACAAGATAGAATACATACCTCTTTGATGTAGAATGTCATCAAAAAGCTTGAGTGCCTAGTGCCCCAAGTGTGACACCTTAAATGGTTCACACAACACCAAATACACTTGGAATAACTTGAGAGAAACTTGAACACTCCTTGAAATCGTCTAGCCCTCACACTCACATATTAGTGTATGATTTCTTGAGCCATGGGATTTTTTTATATGGTGGCTATTAGGGTTACACCATGTAACTCATAACTTTACCCATTCCTTATGCTCCATGGATTTTAACCTCCATGGAGTATCCATGGGTCACCCCATGGACTTAGTCCAACATAAGGAATCTTGGATCACAAGCCCACATATATAAGAATGAATGATTTACACAATCAACCCATATATTTAATTAGTCTCCTTTTGATCACTTAATTAATTCCAAATTAATTCTTGATCAATACTAATTAAATAACCTTATTAATATATTAGAACTTATAATATATTAACCAACCTTAAGTGTTATTTCTCTCATTATAGTCTATCCAAATGCATGATGCCATGCAACCCAAATGGACCATGCCGGGTCGGGTCAAGTCTTACCAATTATAGTTATGGACTTAGACATTAATCCAATAGTCTCCCACTTGGATAAGTCTAAAACTATTATTGTGTATGACTTCAGGAACCGATCAGCAATCGTAGCTCTCAAAAGCTTCTGTCGAACTCTGACCATGTCGATGAACTCTGACCTTTGTCAATGACTTGTCCATTAGATAAGGGATCATATATTCCTCCATTCTAGATATCATATGGACTGAGACATGGATTATCAATCATTCTCTCTGTCCATTTGTTGTTTCCCGATTTCCGATTCATGATGACTGTCTGATTGAACAAATCAAATCAGTACTGGCTTGGCCAAGCACTCACATGTATCATCTTTAAATCATCGAGGGGCCCACAGATATCGCTTTTATCCCGAAGGTAAAAGGAATGGATAAACTTCGACTCATATGGCTTGCTCTACTACTTGTTGAATCATACACAAAGGCACGTTTTATAACATCGAGTTACCAATGCGTTTTCGTGCAATCAATGTATAACCAACTCATAGTAACAACTCATATCTCTAGGTTTGAAGAATATAAGATATTATCGTCTCATGATCACTCGTGATAAAATCCATGAAGTGATTCAAATGAGCGCGGGTTGAATCCAATACTCAGAACTTATGAGCACTCATGAGTGTTGTAGCACCACTTTTGTCCACCAACTTGGACCTCTACAAACCAACCCATGACAGTCTTGATTCATATCTACTTCCAACATATGACCGACTGTGGATGGTTTGAATAACTTAATCATTCAGGAAGAGCGACTTAGTTATTCTGGAAGTCAAAACATGCAAAGTGAAACACAAGAATAAATGAATCAAATATGGTATCAAACCCTATGAATATAAATAAACACTTTTATTTATCACCATATTGATTACTCATTATTCATTGTTTCGGTTTTATCAACTTTATACTTGAATTTAAAACAATAGTTGTCCCATGCTCCAAGCATGTACACTATGTTTTCTAAACAATAACTTTACCATACACCAAGTATGCATACTATGTTTGTCTATGATCTTTACTTTGTAAAATAGATCAATTGAACATCACTCCAATGATCCTCTTTTCACAGTCCCAAATCCTTACTGCAAATGCAAGAATTCCAAATTCATGCCATTTACTGAAATCTGTTAGATTCTAAACTTATATGCATTGATCCTCTTAATGATTATGCACGAAGTCAGAAAGACTTGACAACAATCATTACAGAGCATTCCAAAGGAGATCAGCTCCTTGGAAACATCCTTCTTTCATTAAGTTTCCTAATCTTACACAGATTGAATAATTTCTAACTTTGAAACATTTCCATATTCCATTTTGACTATCACTTCTGAACAAGAGTTGCCTCCTTACAGATTATGTCAATATGGTCCTTCCAGAATTAACATTATACTTCCAACTGTCCTTGAGCAACCAATCTTTGGTAAACCTTAGATTGTCCTCGACAATTGCTTAATCATTTTAGTCATATCCAATTCTAGACCTTTTCCCTTCATAATGCCCCAGGCATTTGGAAAATTTTAGAAAGGATGAATATAGCACATGTAATCGATCCTATATCCGAAGCATATGGGACACGATTCATGATGTCTCACATAAAGACTAAACCAGTCTTTTGCTATAATATTTCCATTTCAATTTGCCAAGTTCTCAAAATTCAGATTATGAAAAGGGATGCCGTAATCATAATCGAATTTTAGAACGCAAATAATGGACCCATATATAGAATTTCCTTATGTTGAGCCATTCCAACATGAAATTCATATATATATCCTTGATTAAATACGATTAAAATCTCAATCTAAGCTTTTAGAATTGAAATGAAGTATAATTTCCTCTCCCTTAATTATAGCAAAACAACTTTTTCAACCCCTGCAACCTCACGAATTGAAACTTTTGTTTTCTATAATTAACATTGCTAACTTGCAACCTTTGTCATAATTATCATGCTCCCACTAACATGATGATTATTAGCATAACACTTATGCTCCCACTAGCTTTGACATGTACTCAGAAATCAGCTGACTTTCTTACCAAAGTTCAGATTTCTGATACTAGATTGTTTTGATAAAACTTTATCAAAATCATACACCTCTCTTAGATAGCTCACATGTGTGTCTAAACAATTTTAGAACTATGAAAAGGGATGCCGTAATCATAGTCTTAATTGTTTAGACCTTTGCCACTTCTCACAAGTCCATGTTAGTGTGCCGGTAAACCACACACGCTCCACTAACGACTTTGAGAATGCAAATATCACAATTGCTATCTAGCTAAAATCTACTTAGTGAAAGTGTTTCCTCACCATCATTTTCATGAATCGGAGAGAAACCTTATGACACTTAGATTTAATAGTGTATGTGTTCTTATTCATGTGAATTTGTCAAAACCATAATCACAAGACAAGGTTAGTGACAAATCCAAACTCATATTGATTAAACTTGTGCAATCTTAAATTCTTGCCATTTGGCAGCTCAGGTGCCTGCCATTGCTTCCAAGTAGTTGTGCAACCAATTGAGAACTCTCAGAACTCCTATGCAAAGCCAACTTGAATAGGCACAAAAATTTCAACACGATAGGTTATAAACCTCAAGTCGTGTGCTAGTGAAGGACTTTAGGTTTTATTCTTGATTAAGTCTTGAAACTTTCAAGAGCTTTAAGACTCCCACTGTCCTCTTGACATATAAGACTCCCTTGTCAAATATTCAAGAGATAGTGCGGATTCTTTATCAAGACTAACACTTTACACAATTGGCCTAAGTTGGTCTCTGTTTTATCCAAAACATCACAACTTACCAATTTCAAATGTACAAGAGTAGATAACCTTTTACTCTTACATTTGACTAGTGTTAACAAACCCTCTTTAAGATATATCACTCAAGTTACAATCTTGGAGTATGACTCTAAGAATTGTTTTGGAACGAAGTATGACTCATCTTTTTTATTTAACCATTTCAACAATTCATGACTCCTCTTCTTAGTCATAAGAATGCACTAAGATGACTTTAGAGGACCAATTGTGATATGGTATCTTAACCATTAAGATGATCATAAACATGATACTAAAGTACTCTCCCATCTTTTCAGATTTGAGAAACTTTTATCTTTCTGCCATACTTTGATTCTTCTTATTCGTTCTGTCTCACATTGAAACTTCTCCAATGCAACAGACTTATACTTAAACTTATAAGTATAACCATATTTACTGAACTTAAGTAAATCATGACGAATAGTCTTCTTGATCTTTTGTGGTGGACTTGACCAGTGCACAAGAATGTGTACTCGATCCCTTAGTCCTTTCCTTATTCATATAAGGAATTAGTCTTAATTTTCCAAGCTGAAAGTTCTTATTCATCATACTATACAACTTGCATGATTCCAAGTTTCGGTCCAATTGAACCTTGGGTGATGAGAATCTTTCCTTATTTGGTAATATTAGACACTACCACAACCGAAAGAATCAAATCCATTTTTCCAATATTGCTATCAATGGAATCTTATAAGCAACAACTTTTCACAAATGCCATTGTAAGGATACTTAAAATAAATAAAATCAAAACCTTTTTCTTTTATTTTAAAACTTTACGGAAAAACTTATCCTTACAATCCATATGAAAACCTTGTTGTTATCTATTCCTAAGCAATATAAATATCATAACTCTTAAGTAATAGCCCAAAATTCTGATCACCGAACCATGCGATTGAAATCCATCTTCGCGATCAGAATCAGCATGTACTTAATAGAGTTAGACAATGGACTTTACCTGAAGTAGAGCCAAACTATTGACTTTAACATCCTTAGGTAAATTTGGCAGCTTCGTAACCAATGCCCCTTCCTTTGGCAATAGTTACCTATGGACCCTTGATAATGGGACTATCTCAGACTTCGCCTCTCTCTTTACCATTGGGTCAACCGAGTTGACTATGGCCGATCCCTTTCCATTGGGAAGAGAGAGCTTTACTGGATATCCAATGTCATCATTGTCAATGTCCATAGCGTTTTAGGAAGTTGATCTTAGCAAATAGATAAGATCATTAAGGGTCTTGTCTTAGTCTGTTTCATAGGATTCCCAAAAGAACTCACTATGTGACTTAGAAAGTAGTTGAGCCACCAACTTTCTCAAGACTTTGACACCCAACTCTCCCGGCTTGTTAATATGTGACTACATCTCCAAGATGTGATCACACCTAGACCTTGCCTTGCCAATAGGGCTTGAGTGACCTTAAACTTTTTAGGAACTTATGGGTTAGGGAGAATAATTGGAGGAGGTGAAAGAAGTATGATATCCATGGGACATCATCTTCATTTAGGAAAGCTTGTTTCAAGAGATTTGGGAAGATCATAAATGTCTAGACCAGACATCTTTTTGGGAGATATTCAAGATAGTTGATTTAAAGTCCTTAATATGACACCCAATATGAAATATTAAGGCTAGGACCCAACAAACTATTTTATAACTTAGAAGAGGGATGTCGTAATCCAAGCTATAAAATATTTGAAGGTAGGTGAATGACGATTCACCAATTTCCACCATGAAAAACGAAATAATTTATTAGGTTTTAGTTGGATTTGAAAGTCCTAGATCTTTGAGATTCATTGAACTGTTCAAAGGCATGTTTCAATCTCGAGTGTGCCCTTCAGGTTTTGTGACTGGGATGCCGAGGATCACAAAACAAGGTGTGAATAACCATGCAAATATACTTGGTACCCTTAATATTTACCCCTTAATCAATGTGCCGGTTAACCACACACGCTCCACCGATACTATGATAAATATTAAGTTACCCTTTGCCTACCTTGTTAAGTCCAGGTTAGTGTGCCGGTTAACCACACACGCTCCACTAACGACTTAAGCAAAGTGCAAAGTGTAATTTCATGGGTTAGCACCAAATTCACATTTTCCTAAGTAACTAAGATTGGGTATTAATAAGAGTTTAGTTACTTAGTATTTATCATTAATACTTTTAATGAAAGGATAATTATAGTCCTTGTCCTACCCGTTCGGCTAACGTCCCTCCACCAGTCAAGGAAGCGGTGGGTGAGAGTGCACACCCATTAAACTGCCATTTTATAGGCAGTAACCTTATACCCCCCCTTATAGACCGGCTTCGTGAATGAGGCCTACTAACTGTAAGACTGACTTTACTCTTATACATATATATATATATATATATATATATATATATATATATATATTATTAACTTATAATATTATAAAGTATAAGGGTTGAATTTTAACTTTTAAAATTCTAAGGGCTAACTTGGAATTAAAGTATTCATAAGTGAAAACTTTTCAAATTCCAAAACTTGATGGCAAGTGTTGAAACTATTCAAAACTAATTAATTCCATAACTTATGAGTTTAAAGTAGTTTTAATTAAAAAAAACTCTTCAAGTTCCATAACTTGAGGACAAGTTATGGAAGACTTTAAACTAATTAATAAAAAAAATAACTTTTTTTATTGTAACTTATGGAACTAATTAAGGTTACACTTTTTTTTTAATTTAATGAAGAGACTCTTGAACCTCCATAACTTGAGGACAAGTTATGGAGTCATAAAACCATTTAATTAGAACTAGACTCTTCATTTTGTAACCGTTGCCAACTTTTATGAGTTTTATGATTCTTAAATGTGACTTTTCATATAACTTGAGGACAAGTTACAAAAACACACTTTGGAATCAACTCTTACATTAAATTGGATTGAAAACAACTATTTCACACAACTTTTCTATTAATCTAAGAACCTCATAAGAACAAGATAATTCAAATCATCAATCTTCAAGAAATTAGCATGAACATACAAACTAATACAAATCTTGAAATTATGACAATTATCTTAGAAATTGGATTAGCATGAACATTACCACATCAAAAACAAGTTTATAAGTCCAAAAACATCTTAGGTTAATGTTCCTAGTCCAATTCCAGCCAAAACAATCGAATATATGCATCCAACTCGATTTTTCAGCTACATTTGCAAGTATAACAAGAAAACAAACCTGGCTCTGATACCACTGTTGGGTTTTGAGCATTCTAACACTCCTAAGTGTACATGCAACCCTAAATACCTTGGATCTATGTTTTCTCTATTATACATACAATTATGAACATCCAAGGTATTATCCTAATCTAGCATACAAAATAATAAATATAACAAGATAGAATACATACCTTTTTGATGTAGAATGTCTTCATAAAGCTTGAGTGCCTAGTGCCCCAAGTGTGACACCTCAAATGGTTCACACAACACCAAATACACTTGGAATAACTTGAGAGAAACTTGAACACTCCTTGAAATCGTCTAACCCTCACACTCACATATTAGTGTACGATTTCTTGAGCCATGGGATTCTTTTATATGGTGGCTATTAGGGTTACACCATGTAACTCATAACTTTACCCATTCCTTATGCTCCATGGATTTTAACCTCCATGGAGTATCCATGGGTCACCCCATGTACTTAGTCCAACATAAGGAATCTTTGATCACAAGCTCACATATATAAGAATGAATGATTTACACAATCAACCCATATATTTAATTAGTCTCCTTTTGATCACTTAATTAATTCCAAATTAATTCTTGATCAATACTAATTAAATAACCTTATTAATATATTAGAACTTATAATATATTAACCAACCTTAAGTGTTATTTCTCTCATTATAGTCTATCCAAATGCATGATGCCATGCAACCCAAATGGACCATGCCGGGTCAGGTCAAGTCTTACCAATTATAGTTATGGACTTAGACATTAATCCAACAGATAGGCTGTACTGAAGTGCAGCCGTATGCCCAGTTCGTCGTGGAACTTCTGCCAGAAACGGGAGGTGAACCGAACATCACGGTCTGAAAAGATGGAGACCGGAACCCCATGGCGAGCAACAATCTCGCATATATACACATCGACCAGCTTCTCGGCCGATGAGCTCTTCCGAATGGGCAGAAAATGAGCACTCTTGGTCAATCGATCCACGATGACCCAAATAGCGTTGAATCCCTTTGTCGTTCTCGGCAGCTTGGTGATGAAGTCCATCGTGATCTACTCCCATTTCCACATGGGAATCTCTAGAGGCTACAGCTTGCCATGTGTCCTCTAGTGCTCGGCCTTGACCATCCTACAGGTCAAACACCTCTCCACATACCAAGCGATCTCTCGCTTCATGCACGACCACCAGTAACGCATCTAGGTGGCCCCCGGGTGAATAGAGAAGCGAGACTTATGAGCCTCCTCCAATATAGTATGTCTGACCCCACCAGACATCGGAACCCAAACCCGACCGCAACAGGTCAATAATCCTTGGCTATCCTGCACAAACCAGGTGTTCTTACCCCTAATCCTCTCAAGCTTCCAGTTCTACTGACGCATACCCTCTTCCTGGGCTTCCCTGATCAAGCCCACAAGTAGAGAATCCACTTAAATCCTCATGCACGTCACTGGAGTAGAAGATCCAGCTGACTTGCGGCTCAGAGCGTCCGCAACCACGTTCTCTTTACCTGGGTGGTAAAGGATCTCACAATCGTAGTCCTTGACTACATCCGTCCATTTGCGCTGTCTCATGTTCAGGTTCGGCTGATCTATGATGTGTCTCAAGCTCTTGTGGTCTATGTAGATAGTACAACGGACCCCATAGAGGAAATGCCTCCAAATCTTGAGAGCGAATACCACAGCTCCCAACTCTAGATCATGAGTAGGGTATCTCGTCTCATGCGGCTTCAACTGTCACGATGCATAGGCTATCACCCATCCTCTCTGCATGAGGACCGCTCCCAGACCCGTGATTGATGCATCACAGAAAACTACAAAATCCTCAACTCCCTCTGGGAGAGTCAAGACTGGAGCCTCTCATAGTCGTTGTCGGAGGGTCTCAAATGCCCTCTGCTGCTCGGGGCCCCACCGGAAATCCACCCCCTTCCTCGTCAGATGAGTGAGGGGTACTGCAATCTTGGAGAAATCCTGTATGAATCTCCGGTATTACCCTGCCAATCCCAAGAAGCTCCTGATATCCGAGGGAGATTTCGGAACCTCCCACTGCATAACCGCCTCGATTTTGGCCAGATCGACCAAAATCCCCTCCTGGTTAACGAGATATCCCAGGAACTGGACCTCTCGTAACCAAAACTCACACTTCGAGAACTTGGCATAAAGTCGTTCTCACATCAAAACTCCCAATAGCTCCCGCAGATTCTCCTCATGCTGCTCTCAGGTCTTGGAGTAAACCAATATATCATCTATGAACACTATGACCAAGCGGTCGAGCATCGGTCTGCAGACCCGATTCATCAGGTCCATAAATACTGCTGGCGCATTGGTGAGCACAAACGGCATCACCACGAACTCGTAGTGTCCATAACGAGTCCGGAACGTGGTCTTCTCCGCGTCCTCCTCCCTAACCCTGACCTGATGGTACCCAGACCTCAGGTCTATCTCGGAGAACCAAGATGCTCCCTGCAATTGATCGAAAAGATCATCTATCCTCGGGATTGGATAACGGTTTTTCACCGTTAACTTGTTCAACTCCCAGTAATCAATGCACATTCGGTGTGAACCATCCTTCTTCCTGACGAAGAGAATCGGCGCACCCCATGGAGAACTGCTCGGACGAATGAACTGCTTGCCCAACAGTTCCTGCAGTTGTGACGACAACTCCTGCATCTCTGGTGGTGCCAACCGGTACGGCATTGTAACACCTGTTCCAGGTATTATTTGATTTAGATAATTTTAGGGTTTTTGGGTGCATGGACTCGGCGAGTTGGGAGTCCAACTCATCGAGTAGGGGCATTTAATCATGGACACGGATCGGGACCAACTCGGCGAGTCAGAAGGCCCGACTCGGCGATTTGGAGCTGTAAAGAGAAAACCCTAATTTCGGGGTTTGCCCCCTATATAAAGATTATTAACTGCCCTTGTGGCCTCCCCTAGCACCTTATCTCCATACAGAAAGTAGTTTTCGGTCGTAAACCCCCCTTGAATGAGAAGAAGAGCTTGGTTTAGCAAACTTGGAGTGTTGAAGAAGGGATTTAGAAGAAGGAACAAGAAGGGAGGCAGTGGATCCGGCATCTACACTGTATTGGTCACCATTCAAAGGTAAAAAGTCATGACCTTGACCTCTAGTAGTTTAGATCTTATTTCTTGGAAGTGAATGACCATTATTGGGAAAAATAGAGTCAAGCTTGAATCTGGACTTATGGTCCCAGATCTGGACCTCTTTAGGTCCCCAATGGCATAAAGTTGCTCCCTTTATGCAGTTCAGCCTCTTTCCATGCACAAGAACCTTGTTTTAAGACTAGTTTTGGTGTTATGGCCATGTGAGGCCTTGCATGCACGTAAAGTTTGCAACTTTACGTGACATCTACACTAGGGAAGGCTAGATCTGAAGTTTGGGATCCTGGATCCCACTAGAAAAGGCCAAAAACAAGAAGGACTAAAGGAACTCGCCGAGTCCTTTAATCGACTCGACGAGTTGGCCACGGATTTTACGGCCAAAGAGTTTACGGCCAGGGGTTTGCGGTTGAGAGTTTGAATCCGTGAACATTAAGGAACTCGACGAGTCACTCAAGTGACTCGGAGAGTTGACGAGTTAAGCAAGGAACTCGACGGGTGGCTGGTTATGCTCGACGAGTCGAGGTCAACATGGACGGTTGACCTTGACCTTGAACTTGATTTTGACCAGGGTTGATCTGAGAGTATCTATGGGATGGTGTTAAGTTAATCACTTGATGATTATAGGCAGTTGAGAAGGAGTAGCGTGTGGGATATATTTGACTTCAGCTTACCAGTTCAGCATTCGAGAGGTGAGTCTTCTCACCATACTAATGGGTCTAAGGCACCAAGGCCGGCCCATTTTATGTTATGTGGTGCACTAGCCGTAGTAGAGATATGTGGTATGATAGTTAGCTTTATGCTAAGTGGTATGCTAGTGATTATATGATATTTGCATGGAAGACCCCGGGGGGAGCCCGTGGCAGTTGGATGTCAGACCATGTGGGGGAGCCCATGGCATTCCTAGGTAAATACCATGTGGGGGAGCCCATGGCATGATGGTATAAGACCCTGGGGGAGCCCACGGCATCCTGATATGTTTATGTATGTGTTATGTAGTATGATAGATACTTTGTGAGATATGATATGATAATTGATTATGTATGTTATTGCATGGGAGACCCCGGGAGGAGCCCGTGGCAGTTGGTTGTCAGACCATGTGGGGGAGACCATGGCATTCCTAGGTAAAAACCATGTGGGTGAGCCCATGGCATGATGGTATAAGACCCTGGGGGAGCCCACAGCATTAGCTTACAGTTTGTGGATTTGTTTCAGGTACATCTGAGCCCAAGGGCAAGGGCAAGGCTTAATGGTGCGGCGTGCACTCCCTCACCGACTTGTCATGGGACACTCTGATGTTTTTTTTAAATAAAGTTGTAATGAATGTGGATTTGAAAACAATTGTTTTTGGATTTCATGGTTTATGGAAATGATTTGATTAATTAAAAATGAAAATTTTTCTTTGAAAATTTGGGTCGTTACAGGCGCCTTGGCGATAGGGGCCGCACCTGGCACAAGGTCGATCCTGAACTCGACCTACCTCTCCGGAGGCACTCCTGGTAACTCCTTCGGAAACACGTCAGCAAACTATCTGACTACTGGAACCTCTGATACTGAAACCTGATCCTTGACCCGCGTATCCACCACATACGCTAGATAACCCGCACACCCGTGCTGAATGTACTGTCGAGCCCTGGCAGCCGAACAAAACCTTGATCCCAATCTGGTGCCCTCGCCGTAAACAATCAATTCTCCCCCACTTAGGGTTCGAACTAGTACCCACTGACCCTCGCAGTCAATCATGACACCGAAGCGACTAAGCCAGTCCATACCCACAATCACACATACCTCCCCCATGGGAATCGGGATCAGGTCTATCGGGAAAGATACCCCGAAGATATCCAATACGCAACCCCGATAGACCGAAGAAGCGGAAATCTCATGTTCTTTGGCGATAGAGACTCACAACGGACACTCTAGCTCTCCCACTGGCAACCCGAACTCCCTACTGAAAGACTGAGAAACAAACGACCGACTCGCCCCCGAGTCGAATAATACCAAAGCAAGTAAGGAGTTCACTAAAAACGTACCTAATCACAGGTACAACATATAAGCATAAAATAGATATAATTAGTAAGATAAGGGATAGAAACATACCAGCAACCACGTCCTGCTCCGGCCTCCTCTGTTGTAAGCTGGAAGGCGCATCCTTGAGCCATCAGGTAGGGCTGTAAACGAACTGAACGTTCAGCGAACAGTTCGTGAACCGTTCGGCGGGAAGTTCGTTTATGTTCGTTTATTTAATAAACGAACGAACATGAACACAAATTATCGTGCGTTTAGTTAAACGAACGAACATGAACAATGGTCTCGTTCATTCAATTATGTTCGTGAACGTTCGTTTATGTTGTTCGTTTGCGTTCGTTTATGTTCGTTCATATAAGTTCATTTTATGTTCACATATGTTTAATTGTGTTTGATTACATTGGTGTATTATATGTTCATTTATGTTCATATATCTTCAATTATGTTTTATTTATCTTTGTTCATTTATGTTCGTTTGTTTATGTTCGTTTAGCATGTTCACGAACATAAACGAACAAACATGAATAATATAATTTGTTAAACGAACGAACATGAACAAGAAAATTCGTTTGTTTATCCGTTCGTGTTCGTTTATTTGTTCGGCTAACTTAAACGAACGAACATGAACAAGCCCCGTTCGTGTTCGTTCGGTTCGTTTACAGCCCTGCCATCGGGGGCACTACTCGACCCTGACTCCCGTCAGTAATCCTCAGTGTAGCCGGCACTGGAGCCCACGCCATCCTGGCCGCGAGCTGTGGACAGTTGGTCTTCACGTGACCAACCTGATGACAGTGGTAGCAGATCCTCATATCCTGAACCGGGGCTGTCTGGCGACAATCCCTAGCAAAATGTCCCTCCTTACCGCATTTACGGCACCCGCTACCCGATCTACAAACCCCCGAGTGACCCTACCCGCACTTGCCACAAGTGCGGCCCTGTTGTCCCCCTGTCCTGGAATCAGCGGTCTTAGACCGATTCGGCACCGGCTGTGAGTGTGTCGGGGCCTGTCGTTGCTCCCTCAACTGCAGCTCAATCTCCAACTCACGCCGCCTAGCGGCCTCCTGTAACTCCAGCAAAGTATCAGATCGTTGGGTAGTTCCAAACTAACGGATGTCAGTCTTGAGCAAGCTTAGATAACGTGTCATCTGAGCCTGCTCAGAAGCAAACTCCGGGCAGAACATCGCCCTCTCCGTGAACATGCGGGTGATCTCTGTCACCGTCTCACCATCCTGTCTCAAATCCTGAAACTCCTAAGCTAACCATTCCCGCTCGACTCGTGGAATGTAGCGAGCGCGGAACATATCCCTGAACTGCTCCCAAGTAACCACAGCTCTCTGATCATCTGAGTAAGATCCAGTCATCAACCACCACCTGTCAGATAGCCACCTCATCAGATAGCCACCTCATGGCTATGATGGGGTCCTGATTCCAATGAAAAGTAGGGGGCTTCGTGTTGTCGAAGTCCCGATACTGAAAAGCCCAACTGGCTACTAACCCTGCCGCCGTTACAGCCGATGTGGCTGCTGCAGGAGCCGCCTCAGTGTGGGCTGTATAGCGATCATAGAAATGCTCCACTATGGCGGTCTTGATAGACCCAAACATCTCCGGTAACTGATCTTGGAACATAGTAGCAACCTCATCATGCAGGATCTCCCGGATCCTGGCGTCCATCTCATCTGGCCCCATATGGCCGATAGTCTCGGCCGCTGTCGGCGCTTCCTGTCCACCTCCTCCTGACCCTGACCCAGATCCAGTCACAAATTGTCGAGTAACCACCATGCTGAAAATATACCAGAAAGATATCAGATATTCCACATAATAATCCGGCAACCAACTCCCAACAAAACCCTAGGGGTTGTGACTTCCTTGCTACGTGTATGGGTCATGTGCTTTTAGTAGTACGGGCCCATACTACCTTCCACACCTACCCACATTTGTCACAAGTTGTGACATCCCCATTTTCATGGCCAGAAAATACCGTTTTTGTTTATGCTTTATAAAAATCAGAGTACCTCTTTTTATCAAAAATGTTGCGGAATTGGTTCCCAGAAAATACATGATAAATACTTTATCAAATCATTTCCGAAGAAATGTATTTTTATTCATTTTAAAACATTTGGGATGTCATTGTCAATACAGAAACATAAGTATAAACAGAACTTACATTCATTTACACTAGTGATCTACACCTCTTTAATCTTTCAGTGTAATGTAACTTCGTATCAGCACCTGTGATTCAAATAAGCTTGAGTGGGCCAGGTTGGGAAACCTGGTGAGTACATAGGGTTTTCAACCCACAATAATATAATTATTATATTTAATCATCAAACAATCAACCCAATTACCCATCCCCATTATCTTCTTTAATCTTAAGGATCTACCCTAAGAATCATCTATCCTTCATTCCTAATGATTGACCTAAGGAATAGGCACGAAGTCCATCGCTGCCCGAGATTCATACAACAGGCACTAAGTCCATAGCTGCCAAGGTAACCAAAGGAATAGGCACGAAGTCCATCGATGCCCAAGATTTATACAACAAGCACTAAATCCATAGCTGCCAAGGTACTAATTCCATAGCTACCAATATTCATCTATACGGTACTAAATCCATAGCTACCAACGTACCTCTATACGATACTAAATCCATAGCTACCAACGTACATCTATTCCTTCTTTCATCCCTCATTCGTTATCTACCCATGTTTTACCCAACATATTCGTAGATATAAATACATATACAGTTCAAAAATTTGTATAAAACATTCTTTCATCTACCCATGTTTTACCCAACATATTTGTAGATAAAAATATATATACATTTTAAATCATTTTAACCATGTATAAAACATTCATTCAACATCCATCTCAAATAAACAAACAACATATATACACATAGCACGTATTTTATATAAAATACTTCATATCTATGTGTAAGATGAAAGTGACTATACACTCACTTGATAAGACGACGATTGGACAGCGCTTCGTCCCTTAAAACAATATTCTTCGATGAAACCGGGATGTTTCCTCAAAAACTGGGCTTCACGCGGGCAGAGTTTCGGCTCGAAAACTCTTTTTCTCGGGATCTTCAGGGCGTCGGGACTTGCTTCGGGTATTAGGGACGATACCGGGACTTCGGGGGGTTAAAAGTAGGCTAAAAGAGTGTTTAAAGTGAAAGAGAAATGAGAATTGGTAACATAAACCCGGAGGGCTCGATTTCTATTTATAGGCTGAAAAATCGACTCTCACGTCGTGAACCAGGTATATTCACGTCGTGAGTTTGATCCTGGTCATCTCCTAGGCTTGCCGTGTGTCTTCTAGGCTCGAAACGCGTCGTTCACTGAGTTGACGTCATGAACACTGTGTTCACGTCGTGAATGCAGTCAAATTCTCGATGTTTGTGCTCCGAACTTCAAAAATCCATATCTTTCGCATACGAGCTCCGTTTTTTGAGTTCTTTATATCCACGCGTAGATGAGATTATGATCTACAACTTTCATTTAGACTCCGTCGTCTAATTTTAAATTTATTTTTAATATTATATTATATTATGTTTTTTAATAGGCCGGGACAGGAAAAGTCCGTTAAAAATTCATAACTTCTTCATCCGATGTCCGTTTTCGTCTGTCTTTTTATCGTTACACTACTATTAACAAGATCTTCGATTCTCGTTTAGGTTGTGTCGGCTAAAAACCGCTCGATATATTATTCGAATTTCGGGCTGCATACTGCTAAGCCGAAACTTCGAAAAATCATAACTTCCTCATACGAAGTCAGATTTAGACGTTCTTTTTATGTACGCTCTCGGTTTAAAGTATTCTACGGCTTTCGTTTAGATCACTAAGGCTAAATATCGCTCTATCGTAAATTCACTATTTACGTCACACAATGTCGTACCGGTTCTGTCGCGAAATTTCGACAGGTCATAACTTCTTCGTTATAACTCGGATTTTGGCATTCTTTATATTTTCGGAAACCTTGCCACGACCACTACAACTTAGTTAAGATTATTCATTCTAAATAATCTTTTATCAAAAAGTAACTTTTGATGCTTATCGTCTCTAAATCGACTAGCCCTGATCTACGGGCGTTACAATTATCTCCCCCTTAGGATGATTACGTCCCGGAATCATCAACAAAGCAAGGCTTGTATAATGACTCCATGCATTATCTCTTCATCCTAGGTAATAACCGTAACTTTTATGTTACTTCGAATAAGTATCTAACTCTTGGACTTCCTGATTGCAAGCGGTGCTCAATCTTGCACCCGCTCTCTATCTCGCGTTGGACTTTCAATCGTAACCTTCGAGTTGAAAAAATAAATCCTTATTGAGGACTCCTTCTTCTTTTTAAAAGACTTAAGATAAGTTCTTTCCTTTATTTATCGTAATAGACCAATGGGTCATGTTCTAACGACTTCTTGTCCTGTGATGCAACACTTAGACTCAGGTCTCTTACAGTCAAATTCCAGAATGGAATATACCTTACTTCATATTCTAATGTGATATAATCACTTTCTAGCATGTAGCACTTCTAGCTGCAAGCTTCTTACATTAACAGTGATCGCAACACTTCTATTGATCGCTTCGATTATCTTTCACTTCAATCTTCTGACTTAAGTCGGATGTTACATCGATCTTGGTTCTCTGGAGCATGTAACATACTCGTCTTTATCGGACTCGATTTGATACGACCAGTAGGGTTGGAATATCAATCATTTTTTTCTTAGTCATTACCGAAACGATGGTAACGATATATTTGAACAAAACGAAATCAATTACTAGCTACATGGTAACCTTGTGACTTTCCCTGATCCAAGTGCGAGTCATGTGCTTCCGGTAGTATATGCATCTACTACCTTTCACACTTACTCATACTCGTCCCAAGTATTGTCTTGTAGTCCCCAAGTTCTTATCTCCTAAAATCACAAAACAATTTAACACATACGAATGTGTCCAAATAATCATAAAAATTTCCCAAGACTCTACTAGGACTTCTTCCATGCGTATCTTCAATCATCAATTCTGCTTCAACTCGGTTGGTGATATAAATTCCAAACCATGGGATACCTTTATGGATTATACCAAAAATTCTTTCTTTCTGCCAATCGAAAGTGTACTTCTACCGTACTAGACGTATTATTTATTAGACTCATTCTAAAGGCAAGATACCTCTCTTACGATATCTTCCGATAGGTATCATTCACTATCGTAAGCCATCTATTTTCTCAGTCTATCATGGTTCTTATCACTTCCTGAACTTCTGCCATTGTGATAGGTTCGGGTGCAGGCGCAACGACTGATGCATGACCCATCACATTCTTCGGCTCAGGTTGTCATCTTCCTCGGATATTTCCTAGTCTGTCTTCACCATGACGTTTTGTACACCCAAGCTGACGTTCGGTGTACAGAGGCGAGAATTTAAGATAGGAAAGATTTTATTTACGATAGACGTATAAATCTCCTTATTACTCCAAAAAGTTACATGTCATTACTAATACCGTAATTAAACATTTAGAAATCTGAACACATAAAATTTCCAAATCCGGTCGGCAATAGACCATATATTCGAACAAGTAATAGCATATAAGGCATCTTTATAGATAAAACATAAAACATTTAGCACATAAAAGCATTTTAGGCATATTTCCTAAAATAAACTAGTGCTCGTGTCTAAATTATGGTAGACACTCATCTCACGATCATCGCTTAGCATTCTAAGTTTAAGTCTAGAAATCCTACAAATTCCTAGTTCGCTTAAACTAATGCTCTGATACCAACTGTGACATCCCCATTTTCACGGCCAGAAAATACCGGTTTTGTTTATGCTTTATAAAAATCAGAGTGCCTCTTTTTATAAAAGATGTTGCGGAATTTGTTCCCAGAAAATACATGATAAATACTTTATCAAAGCATTTCCGAAGAAATGTATTTTTATTCATTTTAAAACATTTGGGATGTCATTGTCAATACAGAATCATAAGCATAAACAGAACTTACATTCATTTACACTAGTGATCTACACCTCTTTAATCTCTCAGTGTAATGTAACTTCATATCGGCACCTGTGATTCAAATAAGCTTGAGTGGGTCAGGTTGGGAAACCTGGTGAGTACATAGGGTTTTCAACCCACAATAATATAATTATTATATTTAATCATCAAACAATCAACCCAATTACCCATCCCCATTATCTTCTTTAATCTTAAGGATCTACCCTAAGAATCATCTATCATTCATTCCTAAGGATTGACCTAAGGAATAGGCACGAAGTCCATCGCTGCCCGAGATTCATACAACATGCACTAAGTCCATAGCTGCCAAGGTAACCAAAGGAATAGGCACGAAGTCCATTGCTGCCCAAGATTTATACAACAAGCACTAAATCCATAGCTGCAAAGGTACTAATTCCATAGCTACCAATATTCATCTATACGGTACTAAATCCATAGCTACCAACGTACATCTATACGATACTAAATCCATAGCTACCAACGTACATCTATTCCGTCTTTCATCCCTCATTCGTTATCTACCCATGTTTTACCCAACATATTCGTAGATATAAATACATATACAATTCAAAAATCTGTATAAAACATTCTTTCATCTACCCATGTTTTACCCAACATATTTGTAGACAAAAATATATATACATTTTAAATCATTTTAACCATGTATAAAACATTCATTCAACATCCATCTCAAATAAACAAACAACATATATACACATAGCACGTATTTTATATAAAAGACTTCATATCTATGTGTAAGATAAAAGTGACTATGCAATCACTTGATAAGACGATGATTGGACAGTGCTTCGTCCCTTAAAACAATATTCTTTGATGAAACCGGGATGTTTCCTCAAAAGTCGGGCTTCACGCGGGCAGAGTTTCGGCTCGAAAACTCTTTTTCTTGGGATCTTCGGGGCGTCGGGGGTATTAGGGACGATACCGGGACTTCGGGGGGTTAAAATTAGGCCTAAAGAGTGTTTAAAGTGAAAGAGAAATGAGAAATGGTAACATAAACCCGGAGGGCTCGATTTCTATTTATAGGCTGAAAAATCGACTCTCACGTCGTGAACCAGGTATATTCACGTCGTGAGTTTGATCCTGGTCATCTCCTAGGCTTGTCGTGTGTCTTCTAGGCTCGAAATGTGTCGTTCACTGATTTCACGGCGTGAACACTGTGTTCACGTCGTGAATGCAGTTAAATTATCGAAGTTTGTGCTCCGAACTTCAAAAATCCATATCTTTAGCATACGAGCTCCGTTTTTGACGTTCTTTATATCCACGCGTAAGTGAGATTATGCTCTACAACTTTCATTTAGACTCCGTCGGCTAATTTAACTTTATTTTTAATATTGTATTATATTTTTTTTAACGGGCTGGGACAGGAAAAGTCCGTTAAAAATTCATAACTTCTTCATCCGACATCCGTTTTCATCTGTCTTTTTATCGTTGCGCTACTATTAACGAGATCTTCGATTCTCGTTTAGGTTGTGTCGGCTAAAACCCGCTCGATCTATTATTCGAATTTCGGGCTGCATACTGCTAAGCCGAAACTTCGAAAAATCATAACTTCCTCATACGGAGTCAGATTTAGACGTTCTTTTTATGTACGCTCTCGGTTTAACGTATTCTACGGCTTTCGTTTAGATCACTAAGGCTAAATATCGCTCTATCGTAAATTCACTATTTACGTCACACAATGTCGTATCGGTTCTGTCGTGAAATTTCGACAGGTCATAACTTCTTCGTTATAACTCGGATTTTGGCATTCTTTATATTTTCGGAAACCTTGCCACGACCACTAAAACTTAGTTAAGATTATTTATTCTAAATAATATTTTATCAAAAAGTCACTTTTGATGCTTATCGTCTCTAAATCGACTAGCCCTGATCTACGGGCGTTACACAAGTATCATCACAACGCCCTAAAACTATACGTAAGCATGGCATGCACTCATTCCTCACTCCTAGAGGAAGGCTAAATATCTCATAACGGACGGACTCATCCCAAACAACCCATCCATGAAACTTCCACTAACCCTGCAGAACTCATGTATGCTAGCCATACATAACGTTGGACCCTATAGACTTTCGAATACATGGACCTACCCTAAGCCCTTCGTCAAACAAGATCAGGAAATAAGGCCAAACCAAACATTCTCAGGCTATATGATCTTAATTATGTACAGTCGTAATGCATAAACTAAGCAACTACAATAATGATGTCAATTTCATATAAGAAAAACCCTAGGCTATCAGGCATCATATAATCAGGCAATTCTATCATGCAATTCCTGAAGATCCCTAACCTAGTACTAGCATGTTGTTCTAACATATCACATAAATCAAATAATCCGTAAGGTATTTTGGGGTCTATCCGCGATCTCCGGCTGATCGTACACTTGCATCCTCCTTTATTATTTTGAAAACATTTTAAGAAAATCGTTTTAAAATCTTGTCCTCGGTTTGAGGCTGGAGACACGCGATTGTTTCCTCCAATTCACTCAAACCAAAGCTTTGATACCAACTTGTAACATCCATAAAAATCATGCCAAATTTAAAGTTTTTAAAACATTTCAAAACCAATGATTATTAAAAAACTTGTTTTCAAATAGTTCAATGTCAGAGTTTTCCCAGAATCAAATCATAAAACATAAGGAGGTGCAGGACCACGCCTTCTCCTTCCCACGATCATCAGAAGTACCTGAAACAATAATCGATAAATGTAAGCTCGAAGGCTTAGTGACTTACCCCCAAAATACCAATGTCATACGATCATAATCATAACATATAAACAAACACAGCATGCATAATGAGCCATCAATCTGACTGGACCGCCCACATTGGGCTGTCAGTCTATCTGGGCCGCTCTCCGAGCCTTCGGCACGTCTGGACCACCTCTCAGAGCCTTCAGCCTATCCAGACCGCTCGTCGGGCCTTCGGCCTGACTATACGCCCTCCCGGGTCTACAGTCTATCCGATCCGCCCTGGGTATCTTGGCCTACAGCACAAAGCAGGACCTGCCTCAACCCAATCCCCCAAACTAACAAACATGTGCACATAAATATCATACGCTAGCATGCAAGTACAGATAGTCATACAGATCTAACAGATCACTAACATGGCAACCATCCTATAACCAGGATACCGATCTAACCGATCAATAACATAGCAACCATCCTATAACCAGGATACCGATCTAACAAATCTCTAACATAACAACCATCCTATAAACCAGGATACCGACCTACCAGGTCACTAAGCATATCACCATCCTAAGTACCAGGATGTAAATCAATAAGCATATCATGCAATAAACCCATATACAAATCCGATAAGGGCCGGCATTGGTGCCTTAGACCCTGTTGATATAGTGAGGAGAACTCACCTCACAAGTAGCTCGAAGGGATAAAGTCAAACTCCACCAAATGCAGCTCCAAGTTTAACACCTACAGCCACCAATGATCCATTTCCATAAATTCCCAAATTACCAAAATACCCCCAGAAGTCAAATTGGTCAACCCTTGGTCAAAGTCAAAGTCAAAGTCAACGGTCAAATTCAACAGTGCATATTGACCCAACTCGTCGAGTGCAGCTAGTAACTCGTCGAGTTCCTTAAGAACTCAGAAAGTCATAAAACCCTAACTGACTCGTCGAGTTTCCAACCAACTCGTCGAGTCCATGCGTGTCCAGAAGTCGGGGAAAACCCTTACTGACTCGTCGAGTCACCTTACTGACTCGTCGAGTTCATGCAGAATCAAATACGAGCAACCTCCATCCAACTCGCCGAGTCGGCTATGCAACTCGTCGAGTTTATGCAGACCACTTCCTATCCAGCCGTTTTTAAGCTACTCCAAAGCTCCAACTTGTAGATCTAGCTTCCTAAGGCACAGATTCCACGTAAAGTTGCAAAATTCAAACTCCAGCAAATAGCTCGAAGGGATAAAGTCAAACTCCACCAAATGCAGCTCCAAGTTTAACACCTACAGCCACCAATGATCCATTTCCATAAATTTCCAAATTACCAAAATACCCCCAGAAGTCAAACTGGTCAACCCTTGGTCAAAGTCAAAGTTAACGGTCAAAGTCAACAGTCCATGTTGACCCAACTCGTCGAGTGCAGCTAGCAACTCGTCGAGTTCCTTAAGAACTCAGAAAGTCATAAAACCCTAACTGACTCGTCGAGTTTCCAACCAACTCGTCGAGTCCATGCGTGTCCATAAGTCGGGGAAAACCCTTACTGACTCATCGAGTCGCTTTACTGACTCGCCGAGTTCATGCAGAATCAAATACGGGCAACCTCCATCCAACTAGATGAGTCGGCTATACGACTCGTCGAGTTCATGCAGTCCACTTCCTATCCATATGTTTTTAAGCTACTCCAAAGCTCCAACTTGTAGATCTAGCTTCCTAAGGCACAGATTCCACGTAAAGTTGCAAACTTTACGTGCATGCAAGGTCCTACATGCTTAGAACACCAAAACCAAGTCTAGAATGGGGTTTAGGACATGGTGAAGGGTTAATACAAGCTAAAGTTAATAGCTTTCTGAATTTGGGACCTAGAGGAGTCCAAATCTGAGACCATATGTTCTGGACAAGTTCAAACCCAAGAATGACCCCTTTTTCCCCAAAAATGACCATATTCATGCATGAGAGAAGATCTAAGAAATGGAAGGCGAAGGTAAAAACTTTTTTACCTTCTACTGGAGGACAACACTATGTAGATACTGGATCTACAAGCTTTTTCGAAGAATACACCAAAATACACACTTAGCCTCACACACACACTCAAGAATAGGGTTAGATCTATTAGGGTTAGCTTCTGGACGTCAAAAGTGGCAAAGGTGGCTGGGGGAAAGGACTTAAGGTCCTTTAAATAGGGCGCAAACCCTAAAAATTAGGGTTTCATCTCCCAGCTCCTACTCGTCGAGTCCGGGTCCTCCAACTCGTCGAGTAGATCCCATAATCCACGCGGGCTTACCAAGTTTTACACGACGAGTTGGGGCCTCCAACTCGTCGAGTTCCTTCAATAAAATGAGTAAAAAGCTTTTAAAAATATATCTGGGAGTCAGGGTGTTACATGAAACAATAAAACTAAAACTATAAGCACGAAGCTTAGTGAGTTCCCCAAAAGTACCACCACACAAACATATAATCAAACAAATATTGGGTCCATAATCTCCCGGTTGGATTACCCCTGGCCAACAACCTTTCGATTGGAATTCCCCGGCCCACAACCTTACGGTTGGAATGCCCCGACATGTTGACTGACAACACAAAGCAGTAGTCTCAACTCCAATATAACATGTCGACATATAACAAATAACAAACATACTCAGCAAACAAATACTCATACAACCAGTAATCACAGGTAGTCCTACAGATCTACCAGTCTAACGCCTATCATCAACTATCATATAATCATACAGATCTATTGCATACTCAACATATCATCGATCAATATAACATGTTATCAAACCAATGGGCCGGCCTTGGTGCCTTCGACCCACAAGTACAGTGAAGAAAACTCACCTCTTAGTCCAAAAGATAGCTGAATAAATCTCTGCTCCGAATATCGGCTCTACTCGCCGCCTATTCATCAAATAGTGACCAATTTCAAATATAACTCAAAATACCCAAAATACCCTTAGGTCAAACTTGGTCAAATCCTGGTCAAAGTTCCAAAAAGTCAAGAGTCAAACTCGGTCAACAGTGCTGAGTACGCCTAGTGTACTCAGCTTATACGCTAAGTGTATACAGCTTGACCAAAAGATACAGGCTGGTTGACCATGAACGCCCAACGTTCCTGGGAAACGCCCAACATTCGCGAGGACTTTATTCCTTCCTTATTAAGAGCTTAATCCTTAAGCTCTTTTGTCGATAATCCAAATCCAACCCTAAAATAACGTCCTTAACCATAAAGTTTCCAACTTTATGGTCTTGCATGGGTATAAAGTGTCCAAACACAAAAACTCTAACTACTTAACCCATTAAGACCTTGTAACCCATGCACGGAAGAAAACTTATAACCAATATCACATTTTTATGGTTCCTAATAACTCCATAATGGATAAAGTTTCCAACTTTATCCATTGGAATGGTCCGAACCACCAATATCTAGTCTTTAAGACTCAAAGGGACCAAAAGTGCATCTTTTCCGATTTAATCCATTAAGTCCAAGTCTCCAACCTTTAGATCTGAATCAATATGATGTTTATATGGATAAAGTTTCCAACTCTATCCATAACAAGGTCACAAACTTCAAGCTCTACACTTTATGCACTAAAATGACCAAAAGCTCATAACACCCAAAACTAGCTAGGTCTAACATATGCATCATCAAGATTCAAGCTTTACACCTCTAGAAGAAGGATCAAGGTGAAAGAAGTCTAGATCTACAAACTCTAAGAAATCCAACTATTCTCCAATGAGTTCTTCTTCTTCCAAATGCGCCAAAAACCCACCAAAGTCACTCGAAATCTCAATAATCTTCCATATGAGGCTAAGGTTTCGAGGAAACAGCTTAAGAGGGTGGAGGCTGAAGGTAAGGAGGTTTGGAAATGATTTAAGACCTTTAAATAGGGTCTAAGACCCCAAAATAGGGTTTGAGTCTGAGTCGCGAACACCCAACGTTCATATGGTACGCTCAGCATTCCCGAAGGAACCTTCGCGATCACCCAACCACGAACACCCAACATACATTCCTTGTATGTCCAGCGTTCCCGGCTAGCCCTTTTACCATTTTAACTTCCGAAGGCCATAACTTCTGTGTCCCAAGTCCATTTTCTACGATCCTTATATCCACGGAAAGGTGTTGAGGGGCTCTACAACCCTATCTATTTACTTTTGACTTAAAACACATCGAACTAAAATCCTTAAATTCAATAAAAGGTCTGAACCATTATTTTACCAATATACCCTTGTGCTCCAAAGCATAAACCAAACTCTTGGATCACAAAATCCACATTAACCACATCCAAATGGGCCTAAACCTCTTTTTCCCCAAGGCCCGAAGCCTTATAACAACTGATCTTCGGGTCACGGTTCCGAATTAAGAAACGACTCAAAACAGGGTGTTACATTTATATTTCATAACATTTTACTTTATATTATAATGCATTAAGATATTACTTCTTTTATTATTTAACTATTCAACGAAATATATAAAATCGATTTGAACATATTTTATAGAAATTTATGTAATAAGCTACTAATTGACAAAAAAAAATTGAAATACCAAATATCACATAAACTTTGTTTTTTAATCTATTAAAATATAATAATAGTTTTTTTATAAATGAAGTTTAAGAAAAAGTTGATGTAACCCAAAAGAAAAAATGGGAAGGTATATCTCCGAACACATGCCAATTCTTTTTAAAAACGAGTTTTTGGATTATGGTTCGTATCCGTTTAAGCTCTTTGCTTTTTGGCATTGGATGGTTTTGATGCTTAGGTGTGTGATTTGTGGCCTACTTTATACGGTGGTGGGTTTAACACTAAGTTTTTTTTTTTTTTTTTTTTTTTTTTTTTTTTTTTTTTTAATAAGATAACTTAAATAACTTAAAGGGAAAAATTAAAAGTTGAAATTTAGAATATAGAGAAAAGACGCACGTGGAGAAGAATGGGATTCAAAAAAGATTGATGGAACTTGATGCATGTTTTGGTTGATGACGGTATTGGTTCTAATTCCATAGCTGAAGAAAGAAGAAGTTTGTTGAGGCGGTTGGATGACATTGAGATAGTTGAGCTTCTTGTTGCCAAAAATAAAAAATTAAATGGGTAAGAGAAGATGATGAAAATTCAAAATATTTTTATGGTATACTGAAAAAGAAAAGAAGACAAATGAGTATAAAAGGTGTTACAATGAATGGAGTAGGGATTTAGGGGTGAGCATGGTGCGGTTCGGTGCAGTTTTTCTATAAAACCGCAACCGCAACCGCAAATTGCGGTTTTTTAAAGCCAAAAACCAAAAATTGCGGTTTTGATTCGGTTCGGTTTTGCGGTTATTTTTGCGGTTTTGCGGTTGTTTCGGTACGGTTTCGGTTTTTAACCACAAAATGAGGTGGTGCGGTTTTTTGGTTAAAAAGGTGCGGTTTTTCGGTCAAAACTAAAGGAAATGACTGATTCAATTTTTGGAGTCCCGCTTCGTAGCTGCGCATTCCTTAGATTAGCTAATTTATTTTTATTAATTAAATATAAGTATTATAAATATTTAAATAATATATTAAATTATGCGGTTTGCGGTTATTTCGGTTAATTTGGTGCGGTTATTAAACCCCGAACCGCACTGCAATTTTTCGGTTTTTCAAAATTAAAAACCGCACCATCGGTTTTCGTTTCGGTTTCGGTTATTCGGCTTCGGTTTATGCAGTTATTTCGGTTTTTTTGGGTTTCGGTTCGGTTCTGCTCACCCGAATATTAGAGCTTCATTTTTTTGGCCAATGTTGGTAAGATAAAGATGCATTGGGTTAGGTAGTAGATGGTTCTTGCTAGTAAAGATAAAAAAAAAAAAAAAAAAGGTGGTATATGTGTTGGTGACTTGGTTCTTTAGATGCTTTTAATAAAACTTTGCTTTTAAAGTGGAAATGGCGTTATCTAAATCATAAGAAAGCTTTATGAGTTAGTCTCATTAAAGCTTTACATGGTGAATAAGTTGGTTTGGGCCGGTAAGATAACACGAGTAATCATAGAGGAAGCTAAGGGGAAACTTAACACTATCAATCAAATTCATGATTGTGGGTGTATACTTCGAAGTTATTTCCTAATAAAGGTGGGTGGTGGTAGGTGTATTCGGTTTTTGGAAGGACACTAGGGTGGGGGATATTCCACTTATGTTTCGATTTCCTTGGTTGTTTTTGTTTGAGGTAGATACAAACTCTTTGTTAATGCAAAGGTGGTAGAATGGTTGTTGGACTTGGAATTGAAGGCGTGATATTAGAGGAGGTGTCGAACAAGCTCATATGGCGGGAATGGAACTTTTGCTTCATGATTTCTAAATCTTGGATAACTCCAATATATGGATTTGGGACATGGGCGGAGGTGACAATGATTTTATGGTTATCGAGATTAGGTTGATGATTGATAGTAATTTGTCACCGGATGGCTCATATCGAAACTAGGTGGAATCATTTCTTGCCAAAAAAAGTGAATATTTTTTTTTCTGGAGATGTCTTAATAAGCTTCCAACACAGATTCATATGGTTCATAGATGTTATGATGTTCTTTCTGTTTTGTGTCATATATGTAGCGTTAATGACGAGTGACGACGATTCACGATTGTCAGGGTCGGCTCTACCCTTTGCAAAACTAAGCAAGGGCTTAGGGCCCCCAATTCTAAAGGGCCCCCAATTTTAAAGTTTATTCTGTTATATATGTATATATACGTATTTCTTGGGTTACAAAGACGAGTTAGAGCTTGGCCTAGTGGTAAAAGTGTTGGTTTATAAAACTAATGGTCTCAAGTTCGAAACTATTTGCTTACTTGAAGGGCCTCAATTTTTTTGTTTGCTTAGAGCCTCCAAATTGGTTGATATTATGATGTCGTTATGGGAGTTCTTAAAGAAGTGGTAGAATTCTATTAAGATGTGGAGCTCTAGGCGTATGGTATTGGAAGCGATCATAATGGCAACATGGTGGTAAATTAACTTGATTTGGATGTTTAGAAATGAGTTGTTGTGCTCGGATAAACAACCTAAAAGATATGGCTTTAATTGACTTAATTCTTGATTTTTTATTTTTTTATTATTATTATTTTTTTTATTGTTGGTTCCTGAATAGAATAGAAAGATAAACATTACATAGGTGGCGTGGCTTCAAAACGAGGTGATGGCTATTCCTTTGTAATTTGTTGTTACCTTTTTTTCTAACTTGTTTATTCTTTTTTTTCTAACTTGTTTATGTTAATCATAAAAAATCTTTATAACTACTATATAAAGTATAGAGTTAGGTTCAGGTATTTAAAGTAATTATTGTGTTATTGTATGCACCAATCAGATTTTAGATAAATCAAATCATTTAATAAATAATATAAGGGTATTATAGTAATCTAATTATTAGTTAATTATGGTAAAATAGATATATAATTGGATATTAGCTGTATTCCTAGTAAATCGCAAGAAGCACAGATATATTTATAACATTCAATCGGCATCAAGATTCAAAACCCTAAATTGAAGCCAGTATCGTTTTTTCCTTCTTCACTTCTCAAATCCGATCGATACCTCCCAAAATCGCACCTCCTCTTCTTCGCGTCTCCTCCCTCCAGTCGACAGAAGCCAAATGATTGCAGCTCCCTTCTCTCTTCTCCAATCGATCGATGAAATTAACAGCTCCTTAATCTTGCTGATTGATCGGACGTAATTGTCTCCCTTTTCCTCCTCTATTTCTGATTCGAATAGCACCACACTCTTCTATTTTATTATTGGCAGAATTAATGAATGCTGGTGGTTTGGCGGAGGTTAATGGACTTATAAGGTTGGGTGTTTGGTGATGGTGGTGGCTGGAAAGTGGTATAAGGTGGTACTGAGTGGTTCGGTGGTGGCACTTTTCATGAGACAAGGGGAGGAATAAGGGTGGTTTCGATTGGCTGTTGTGATTTGGGTTCTCACAGGTGGCTGTTTAAGGTAGATTCGTTGGTGATGAAGGTGGGATAAAGTAGGGAGAAGGGTGATGTTTTTTGGGAGTTTGAAGGTTGTTAACGGTGATGGGTAAGAAATCTGTAAAGTACAAAGTGAAGGTAGTTTGTCACTATTTTCATATCAAATTTACTTCTTCTTATATGATAAAAATCAATTTGTTTTCGTAGATGATTCGATGGATGATATTGGTGCCATTCCAATTCTTTTGGAATGGAATTACGAATTCCAATTATGTTGGAATGGAATCATGAATTCTAATTTTGTTGGAATGGAGTATGAATATTTTCTCACTGATTTATGCATGTTCTACAATTCTTGGTTATTGGTTTTGGTGCAATTCACAAGTCCACATATTTTTCCAAAGAAATTTAGTTTTTTATTTTTCATTTGCTAATGCATTATTGGAATCTAAACTACAATTTGGTTTTGTTTTCACAGAAGTTGATGCTTGAAGAACGGACCACAAAATGGAAAGTGATTCTAAGCAACATTATTCTTTTAGAATGTATTAGTGTCGTTAGATTTTGATGTTTTCTTTCCCGTTTTGAAAGTTTTTTAGTTTTATTCTTTAACAATAAATGTAATTCTAAACAATTGTTACCTGTATTCTATAAGAAATAATGTATTTTTCGTTTTTATTTTTCAATTGATTGTTCAAGAATTTGTTGTTCTACAAGAAGTTTTTAAAGTCATGATCAAGAAATAGGTTCAAGAATATTTTTATATTTATAGTTCAAGAATATTTTTATTTTTGAATATATATACTCATAAACATATTCTGTCAGAATCTCCGAATTAAAAGAATTATAATTCGTAAAATTGGGTTTTTTAAATTAATAGAATCTATAATCCCTTAAAATATGCAATTTTCCTTTATTAAATGTATATTAATTGACTAAAATACCATTGTAAGTAAATTAGATGATATTGTTCAATTATATTTAATTCAATAATATGTATTAATCACTTTTCTCTTAAAATAAGTAAAATTGATTGACCGACATTTATGTATACAATAACACAATAATTACTTTGAATAAAATAACGTAAGCCTAAAATATAAACTCAATTTCCTTTTGGTTTTCTTGAGATGTGGGACAGAACTCCCAAACGTAAGCTTATTATAATTTCCAACATTACATGTCCTATTTTTGGCCGATTATAGGCGTACAATTTATTTTTTCTTGTTTGGTGGAGCTTTATTAAAAGCAAACATTCCACTAATATCTTTGCCTGGGTTTTGGGACACAACTCCGGAGTAGCAAATTATATTTCGTATGAGTTATTGATGAATAACTCCACTATATATATATTCCAAAGTCATTTTCAAACACGCATTAACTTATTTATTTAAAGTATACAAAAAAGATATAATATCACCCCTTACATAATTAGATAACTTTTCAATTATATTGTATTATAGAATAAATACTCTTACTAAAAAAATTAGCTAGTTATGATTGGTAGGAAAGCAATATATAAGCAACAAAAGACACATCTCAATCAAGATAAGGTATGGGCTTCAATCAATTGATTTATATTGTGATTGAGACATTATAAATACATACATGGTGCCAACTCAATTACCCACTGTCCCTCAATTATTTGCTTCATCACCAATGTTAATTATTTTATCCTTATTTATAGAATAAACCAAAACTTGGTAAAAAGAAATTATGTATAAAGGATAAACAGTTACCAAAGGGCTTCTAGCCCAGCGTTATCCGGTGTTGCCCTCCCTCTTTGAGGTTGAGGGTTCAAGTTCCGCCGTGGACATAGATGGATTTAAGGTGTAGTTTAGGAGTAGGTTAGATTTGCCGTTTCAAAAATAATAATAATAATAAAATAAAAAATAAAGGATAAACAGTTTGTCTATAAATTTTGTAGTTTGCATATTTTTTTGTTTTTAAATAGTTTTTTAATAAGATTTGTAAAATGGTATACCATCACACTTGCGTAGTTATTCATTTTTGTTTGGTTTGCTTTAAAATTATCTTCAATTATTGAGCTCATGCATAAAATTTTCAATTTATTGCATCATTTTCCACTTATTTTATCAAATAAAATGATATTAGGTAATATTTTTTATTTCCGAATATTGGTCGATTAAATAAAAAAATTGAAACATTTAATTTAGAGCATCTCCAATAGTTAAAATATATTATGATTTAATATTATTGACAGATCATCATTCCATAACATTTAAGCTCTAATTAAATGACATCTCCAATAGTTAACCTCTTCCCATAACTTTTTCTTTAAATTCAAATAATTTATTCTTATCTATTTAAAATATTCTACATAATCCTTTCTATTTAGTTAGTCATTTTTAAACACATTATATTTTAATACAAACTATTTAATAAAAATATATCATTATAAATTTATGTTTCATAAATAAAATATTATTAAATATTTGATAGAATTAATTAAATAGTAACAAATAAATTAATTAAAAACTAAAATATACTTAAGTGGTAAAATAAAAATATGAGTAGAAGATTAGGGTGTTGAATATATAAATGATTAAACTATATTGACTATTCAATATATATTGAATTTTTTTGGAACCGGCAAATAGATATATAAATAGAAAGCAACTTCTAGCAAGTGACTAGAAGAGCAATAAAAGTTACAAACAGCAGAAAAAGATTACAGACAAAATAAGGTACATTCACACCATTGAGCCCACACCATATTGGTTCTATTTCTCCTATTTTTAATCCAAAGAAACGTAGTGGATTGGATGATATCTGCACAGTTGGAAGGAGGCAACCGCTTCATGTTGAAGATTCTATCATTTCGGGCCTTCCAAATGCACCAAAGTGAAGCGTAACATATTCCCAGAAGCAATTTCTTTTTTTGAGGGCAGTCAAACCAGTTGTTGGCATAATCTATGATATCGTATACCGTTTGGAAATTAGATATTGGAACCCCGCACCATTTCAGAATGCAATCTAGTACCAAATGGGCATACTCACATCCAATTAATGCATGATCGGCACTTTCCTCCATGGTCCCACAGTGACTGCATAAATTAGTCTCCAAAACTACCCATCTGGATGATAAAGCAGTGGCTGAAGGGATTTTACCCATTCTTGCTCGCCAAATAAAGCACATCACCTTAATTGGAATTTCTTTTAGCTAAGTAAACTTACCATTAGCAATCGACGGACTGAAATCCCAAAGTTTCCTTAGAGCATTGACAATGAAAGATCCATCCGAGGTGAGACTACAGTGCAAGTAGTCTCTAATTGGGTCTTGCTTTTTGGTTAGGATCTGTTCAACTGGAATATTCTTCTTTACCAAATCTTTTCTAATGCCCGCAATGTTATTCCATACGCCAGGTAGAGTATTACTCGCATAGCAGTTATCGGGTTTCGATCTTAAATTATGCATTCCAATTATTGCTTCTGCCCAAATACTTGTGGGCCCTGATCGTAATCTCCACCACCATTTCATGATTAAAGAAACATTTAGAGATTTGATTGTACCTACACCCAGTCCACCAGCATCTTTGGACGTTGTAACCTTGTCCCATGATGCCCAATGTATCTTTCGGTTACCTTCGGAGCTTCCCCACAAAAATTGTCTTCGGATTTTTTCTATTTTATCTATCACACCTTGCGGTGCCACAAAAAGTGAGAGATAGTAGGTCGGAAGATTTCCAAGGACGGATTGCACAAGAGTTAGTCTCCCCCCGAACGATAGAGTTTTAGACTTCCATTTTGACAGCTTTGCATGGAATCGGTCAATCACTGGTTTCCAGTTTTTTTTAATTTCATATTCGTCCCGACTGGGACCCCGAGATAAGTGAAAGGTAATGTGGCCGGCTCGCATCCCAGCGGTCTAGCAAATCTCGACACCTCCTGCGTGTTTACCCCTATCCCAAACACCCGAGATTTGTTGAAATTGACCTTGAGTCCGGAGGATACATGAAAACAATGTAGAATTCTGGCAAAAAAATTTATGTTTTGTTCCGACCATTCACCTAGGAACAGGGCATCATCGGCATACAATAAGTGAGAAATTGAGGGGCCATCATGTGGTATTTTAAGGCCGTGGAATACTCCCCTATCACAAGAAGCCCTCATAGCCACACTTAAACCCTCCATTGCGATGATAAAGAGGAATGGGGAGAGTGGATCACCTTGTTTGACTCCTCTCGAGATGGGGAATTCGTCAGTGGGGTTCCCATTGACAAGAACCGATGATTTTGAAGAGGCCAAGCAACCGTTGATCCAACATCTCCATTTATCTCCAAATCCCATGGCTTTCATGTTTGAATCTAGAAATTCCCAATTAATCGAATCAAAGGCTTTGTTAAAGTCAACTTTGAAGAGTAAAACATTCTTTTTTTCCTTCTTTGCCCATGAACATATTTCATTAACCACCAATGGACCATCGAGTATGTTTCGACCCTCCACGTACGCGGATTGTACCTCGTCAATACAACTTCCTAATACCCTCTTGAGCCGATGAGCAAGTATTTTTGCTATGATTTTGTAAATGGAACTGATTAGACTTATCGGTCAGTAATCGCTAAGCATGAGGGGTTCTTTGATTTTGGGGATTAGAGAGATGAAGGAGGATTTGCAAGAAATATCAAGTTTCCCGTATCTCTCGAAGTGTTTGACCACCGCAGCAATGTCACCAAATACAACATCCCAATATTTTTTGAAAAACTTAAATGAGAATCCGTCTGGGCCAGGAGCTTTCTCGTTTCCACACGCTCAGACAGCAGCTTTAAGTTCTTCCAAAGTGATCGTGGCTTCCAACACATCATTGTCGATAGGTAGAATGCGTTTGAATTGGCTGCTAACCAGCTTGGGTCTAGAAGGTCACTTCTCCTTGAATTTGTCTGCAAAAAAGTTGAAAGCTTCCGACTTTATTAACATCGGATCGGTACACCAAGTATCGTTGATCATAAGGCCATCAATCCCATTTTTCTGATTATTATGATTGACATGACCATGAAAAAAACGAGCGTTTTCATCCCCGTCGACCGCCCACTTTACCCTTGATTTTTGTTTGATATCTAGGACTCTGAATTTCTCCAACTCTACAATAGATTTGAAACTGTCCCGCCTTGAGTCAATTTCTTGTGGTGTAAGAAGTCTAGATTCTGCCTCGTGGTCCGAATGTGCCATAAATAAATGAATAATAATAAGCTTTAAAAAAAAAGTCTCATTAAAGATTCTTACACTCATCCTTATAAGATATTTTATAAAGACACCCTCTAATTTATAATTTTAGCATATATAGTATCTTTATAAATAATAACATTAAATAAAATAAAAATATTACAATACACAAAACTAAGATAAATACTAATAAATTTAGAATTTATATTTCGGTTTTTCTCGTTCCACAACGTTGCATATGTAATTATGAAAAGAAACAAACCATTATCAATTTAATATTGATACTGACAATCAAAACAAATAAAAAATGTTAAAATACAAAGTTTTAAAATTTAAATTTATTAGAAAGGTTAAAATAAAATATTATTGAAAAAAATGGTTGTGTATAAAACGTGAAACTTCAAAAAGTATAAAGTATCTTAGGGGTGTTTGAGATTGCTTGTTTAAAACAATTTATGCTTCTTTATAAAAATGTTTATTAGTTTTTTTATGTCAAATCAAAGTTAAAAATGTTTATTAGTTTTTTTATGTCAAATCAAAGTTAAAAAAAATGTTCAAGATTAGTTTATTTGGTATCAAAATGCAATAATTTTATAAGTTGTTTTTTAGTGTATGAAAATTTTTAAATATAGATGCAAAATGAACAATAAAGGCTAGATATATATAGACATATAAGTACAATAGAGTTAATATAGTAAATTGATTTAAATAAGTTATAAGTTATTTTAAATAAATAAGAACCTACTAACTTATTAAAAACTCATTATTTTACTCACTTTTAATTTTAATCTATCCAAATACTAAAAAGAGTAAATTACATGATTCGTCTCTCGTCGTATGGTTAAATTGCGCGTTTAGTCTCAATTTTCAAAAATTAACTCGGACCATCCCTGTAATATTGTTTTTTCATTTAGACCGTCCTTAACGGACATAAAATGACTATTTTGCCCTTCTCAGTTTCTTTTCTATTTTTCTTATTATTTGTTTTCAATCTATATTAATAAATAATTGAATAGTCCATCATTGATACCCGACCCACCCAAACCCACCCAACTCTTTTGAACTTTCAGGTAGGAAAGAGATATAATCGTCGGCCATCCATCGCCACCACCTAGTACCGTCTCCGACCACATATCACCACCACTAAAACGACCTCCATTGGTACCGACAAAACCCATACACCTCTCACACACTTATTCTCCTTTTCCCCATGTCACCTTCTTCACCAGACATCTTTTACACTCCCATTCTCCCTTCGACCTCTATTACATTCTCCAAATCAGATCTCTTTGAAAGCATGTAAATTCGTTTGATGGTTCAAAAAGCACTAAAGAAGATGGAGTTCAACAATTGCAAAAGAAGTGGTGGTGCTCCGGTGGGAGTTTGATGACGATGTATAGTGGCCATGATGGTGGTTAGTCTCGCTGAGAACTAAGGAGGGGGACCTATGGAGTATCGGTTATGGTGTTGGATCCCGATGGGGAGGAAGGCGACAGTGGTGCAGCGACTGTTCCTGGCGTCAGGGAGGCAGATGGGCGGTGTCGTCTACACTGATGGGGTTGCTTATGTTACCAACACTGAGCTAGGGTTTAAATTTCGAAGGAAATGGAGAAGAAGGGCAGAGGAGGCACTGGTTAGTTAGGGTTTTGGTTGTTGTCGGGAGTAGGGAGAAAGAGGGAGACGACGGCAGACGGTGTCTTCAGTACGTGCGAAACACAGGTGATGGTGTGTTCTTGGTGATGTCGGAAGGGTGTCATCAGACGCCGGAAACCTTCCTCCTCTCCAATTTGAACGCTAGAAACCACCTCAATCCGTCGGAAATCCTCGATCTGAAATTCGACGCCATGAATTTGGAAACCATTACCCATAACGTCCAACAACCCATATAATTTGTACTTCTTTTTCCTTCTAGGTTCGCTAGTCGGAGGTGCGGCGATGGTGGTGGGCATCTGTCAATGACAAATATGCGATGGTGGTCGGATTTGAATGGATAAGAGGTGGTGGTGATGGTGTGGTTTGGGAAGGCCGAAGGAAAAGGGGAAAGGGAAGGGGAACGAGAAGATATCTCCAACGAAGTAATGCTCTTCTTTTGCTCTCTCCCAGCAGCTCCGGCGACGGCGATGATATCTCTGGCGACCCATTTTTCTCTAGCTCCGGCAACACAAATAGAAGATACAGTGAAGATGAAAGGATAGAGGGTTATGAGTGAGGTTAGGGTAGAGATTGTGGGTTTGTGGTGGTAGGCATTATTTTTATTTTTCTTTTTAATTGTTAATAATAAACAAATCAAAAAATATATTAAAAAATAAAATAAAAGGGTAAAATAGTCATTTTATGTCCGTCAGGGATGGTCCGAGTGAGAAACAAATATTAAAGGAACGGTCCGAGTTAATTTTTGAAAATAAGGACTAAACGTGCAATTTAACACTTGAACGAGGGTCGAATCGTGTAATTTACTCTACTAAAAATAACTTATTAGCAATGTCAAACCGCAATAAGCAAATAAACATCTAAAAACTCATTATTATTTGCTTTGAAAATCGGATTGAACCAGTTAGTTAAACCGGGACCAGTCAAGTTACTGTATTTTCATATATTAAAAAAATGGTTACACATATATACTACTCCTAATTAGGTTGCCGGTTTTTTGAATGCCAAAAACCGCCTGTATACAAACCAGTGAAATCAACCGTACAAAAAGCTAGTTCGTCCATTACCAGCTCAAGTACCTAAACATTGGTTTTAGGAAATAAGATGTTTTTTTTTAAGTTAAGTTTCCTATAATTAAACCTAAGATAATTTCATTGGAACTTTGTATATAAAATAGAACGTTTTTTCTTGCATCTTGCTTTTTTAAAACTTAATTTTAGAGGAGTTTTTGTATATATATTTTTTAAATTTATAATATTAAAAATAATTATGATGTAATAATGATGTCATCCAGGTTTTCTTCCGACCATTTGAAACTGATTGAACCATCAAAACCATAAGATTGGTCGACCGAACGTTGATCTATTAACTTCATAAGCAATTAATTCTAACGACAAAGAAATAGTAAAAAAAGAAAACTTCTCGGGATGTTCTAAGAACCAAAAAAACCGATGCTTGAGAGCTAACCTCTTGTCCTCTTGCTTATAATTTATTTATCTATTTTTTGGCATTTTTCAAAAAATTTCAACCTTTAGAAATTACAACACTTACCTAACATTACTATGAAAGTTTTTTATTGTCGAATTACTTTAACGAAATCATAATGGTTGATGCCACACATTGGTTACATCATATAGTACTGTTAATCGTCTATACTAGTGAATGTGAAAGCGACATTTTGGAACTTATTTATGTTCGTAGTTTATATAACTTATAAACAACTAAATAAGTACGCTTTTCGTTGCGTCCTACATGGGCAAGGAATAAATTTTATTTACTCTTAAGAGTTTTAAAGTTGATGATAGGGAAAGTTTGCCCAATCAAAGCCCAAAACTCGAAGCCAACTGGCCCAGACATACATCATTACTTTGGGGTAGGCATGCACAAACCGGTTTTTTTTTTGAACCGGACCGGTTCAAAAAACCGGTTCGGTTCTGGTCAACGAAGTCAAAAACCGGTTCACCCCTAAACCGGTTCGGTTTCAAACCGGTTCATCACCAAAATAATTCGAACATATACAAACCGGTTCGGTTCAGTACAAACCGGTTCACCTCAAATCGGTTCACCATAAACCGGTTCCTAAACCGGTTCAAAACCGTTTCGGTGAACCATTTCAAAAAAAATCGGACGGAATTGCTTCTTTTTTACAATGTTTGCTTTGTTTCTTAGGATATCATGGCTAATATATGCATCGTTAGTTTGTAAGAACGGTTCAAGACCGGTTCAAGACCGGTTCAAAATCAGTTCAAAACCGGTTTTCTAGACCGGTTCAGCATAAACCGGTTCAAAACCGGTTCGAATGGCTAGAAGTCCTAATCACTACAAACCGGCTGTTCGGTTCGACATCGGATCGGTTCAACAGTGGACCGGTTCAAGGGTGAACCGGTTTTCGGTTCGGCCACCGGTTCGGATTGTAAACCGGTTTTTTTGTGCAAGCCTACTTTGGGGGTCCTTGGAACAAAAGTTAAATTCTAAATAATAATCATATAAATAAATTTAATTTAATTTGGAATTATAACATATTAAAATTTCAAAAGAAACAACAAAATCTGAAATGTCTATATCGTTTATCAAAGTGAAATCCGTTGATTATTTGTGTTTTGTAATTTGCATAAAGATTATGAAGAGTAATATAGTTATTGCTGGTTAATCAACTATTTATTTTGATCCTATGAGGCAATAGTTTTTTGATACAACAAATCTTAAACTTTAAGTATGTCAAAAAGTCATTATTAAAGGGAGAAGATGATAGTCTTTTTACAAAGGCATGCTGCTATAAAGTACTAGAATTAAATTATAAAGACATACTTAATTAAAGATTATTGCTTATGTTCTTAACATTGTACCAACTAAGAAGGTTTTAAAGATACCTTCTGAAATGTAGAGTGGGGTTCGTCCCTCACTAGCACATACAAAAGTCTGGGGTTATGAGGCTTTCGTCCGTCGCTAAGCACTTGACAAGTTTGAACCTGAATCAGAAAAGTGTTTCTTTATTGGGTATCCCGATAAGTCCTTTGGATATTTATTTTACAAACCCTCTGAGAACAAAGTATTTGTTTCTCAAAGAGCAGTATCTCGAGAGAGGGAGCTGATATCTAATGGAACTAGTCAGAGCCATATTGATCTTGATGAGATTCAAGAGTAAACCAATAAAGAACATGGAGTTGGCCCTAACACTCAACTAGAAGTTGAAATACCTGTTGAATAATTTGAACTTACCTCTACACCATCCTCGTAGATCTGATAGAGAGTGTCGTGCTCCTGAGTTTTATGGTTTCCATATTACTAAGGGCTATGACACACTACTTGGCAAAGATAAGCTAAATAGTTATCAAGAAGCCATGGTAGGCCCCAAAGGCTGCTAAATGACAAAAAGCGATGGAGAGCGAGATTCAGTTCATGTATGATAACCAAATTTTGAACTTTTTTGATCCTACATCTATCATTAAAATCGTTGGGTGTAAGTAACTCTTCAAGAAGAATACCTATATTGATGGGAATATAAAAACATTCAAAGATTGACTAGTTGCAAAGGGTTACACTCGGACTCATAGAATTGACTATAAGAAAACGTTCTAGCCAGTGGAGAGGATTAAGTTTATTAAGATATTGTTTTGCCATAGCAACATTTCATGATTATGAAATATGTAAAATAGATGTAAAACCGCTTTCCATAACGGAAAACTCTCATAAGATGTGTATATGACACGAACATAAAAGGCTTATACAGTCTAATTATCCTAATAGAGTGTGTGAGTTTGAGAGTTCCATTTATGGACTTAAACAAACATTTCATAACTTAAATCTTTGTTTTGTTGAGAAAGTCAAAGAGTATGGATTTTCGAGAAGAGAATGAGTCATGCTTAATATATTATAGCTAGTAGGAGCGTTTTGTTGTCTACCATGTATTGTATGTCAATGACATACTACTCATAGAAAACAATGTCCTAACATTGCAAAGTATAAAAGCTTGGCTTGGTAAATGTTTCTCTATGAAGGACTTGGGGGACGAAACATATGTACTTGGTATAAAGATATATAGATATAGATCTAAATGATTAATTGGGTTAAGCTACAGTACATACTTAGATAAGATCTTGAAGAAATTCAAGATGCAATATTCTAAGAATGGTATGGTGCCTACGCAACATGACATGACATTGATTAAGACTCGGTGTCCGAGTTCTAATGAAGAACTATAAAGGATGAGTCCATTCCCATATGCTTTTGCTACATGATCAATCATGTATTCCACGCTATGGACTCGGCCCGATGTTTCATGTGCCTCGAGCATGACTAGTCGTTATAAGAAAACCTAGGCAAAAATCGTTGGATCGCAATCAAGAATACTCTCAAGTATATATTGAGGGCGAATGATATGTTCTTGTTCAATGGTAGTACAAAGAACAAAATGTAAAGGGTTACACTAAAGCCAGTTTCCAGACAGACCGAGACAATTATCATTCACAGTCGGGATTCATGTTCTTGATGAATGAAGGAGAAGTAACTTGGTGGCGTTCCAAGAAAGAGATTGTATCAAATTCGACGACAAAGTTAGAGTATATATGAGCTAACTGTTTTGGTCAAAAATATACAAAGTAAATATAAACCAAATTAGTAAAGGTTATGGTATTGTAATCGGGATATTGGATAAGATTCCAAGATACAAGACAGAAGAATTACGAGGAAAGCCCTTGATCTCGATTGAGATCTACAACATAAAACCTCTAGAGTCAGAAATATTCATGTTTCCTTTGATGTTTTATTGAATAATCAAACAAGTACGAAGTAGTGTGAGTTCTATTATAGATTAAAAGCAAAAAGAAAGTGTTCGTGTGTGTGCTTTTGTGACATTAACCGCTAATTTATACAAAGATTTCCGAAAGGGTATAATTTATTGTTGTATTAGGTGTCTAAGCCATTAACTAAATTATTTTAAACATAAATTATTAGCAAAGTCCTTTTGGGTTGCCCTCAAACCTAGTAAGAGACTGGAATGCTGTTTGGAGAGAAAGAGGCTGATTTATTAATTTATTAAATGGTTAAAAAATTAATTATAAATAAAAATAAATAATTTTTTAATATGTTTTGAGAAAAATATATTAATTCAAAATTAAATTGTTTAATTATAAATTACTCAAAAATTAATTGGAATTAATTTTGGGATTAATTGGAATAATTAAAAGTGGAAGGACCAAAGGTGACAATGTTCAAAAGTTGAGAATTGGAAAAATTCTAGAACTTCCTAGGGTTGGAAGAAATATAGGAAGAGTTCTAGATAGTTTCTAGAGCCTTTCTTGGGATCTAAAGAAACTTGGGGTGAAAACAAAAGGGATAACTCTTATCCAAGGAAACATGTCTTATCCAATCCCCTCTAGTCACCTATATAAAGGGTCCTTGCGCTTTGAAATTTCGGCCATCCCTCATACCAAGGAAGAACCAAAAATCCTCTCCCCTCTCCTCTCTCTTCAATAGCCTCCAACTTCTAGTGTTTGGGTGTGAGCCATCAGAGGCACTAGATTTCCGGTGTTGGCTTTCTGAAGTTCTACAAAGAAGGAATTCAAGTTTATTTTCATTAATAAATTAAAAGGTATGTTTTCTAATAACCCTTCTCCTAAATCGAAAATAGCAATATACTTTAGGGCTCTTGAATTTATATTGTTGTTTGCAAATCATAGTGAGAACATAGATCCTTTAGGGTGTACGGAAAGTTAGGGTTTTATTTTTCCGCCTAAAAATATGATTTTGTTATGTATAAAACCTATCAACTATATCCCTATAATCTCTACATTATCTTCTCTTTTGGGATTCTTGATTATCAATCTTCCCTTATCCCGCTTTTTGAGATGACTAAATCTTTTCTTCATGTTTCTGGTTCTAATTCCGATTTGACTGGTCTTTATTGACACATTAATGACCAAAATCAAAGAAGTAAATAAATAAAGAGCAAACATGAGAGTTAGTAATCTTTAGTATCTTGATCAAGATGTTAGTCAAGATCTTATCTATGATGTTGTCCTGAATCTTGCACAAGATTTTAATGAGAATTTACACCCATAATAATGGCTCCTTAAAATTTAGATTTAGAGATAAAGTCGGATTTGAAATAAAATTTAAAATTCAAATAATATGGTCGATGAGATATTGATACGATGTGGCACTTATCTCCATGTTCAGAACGTCATCGTTTTTTGCTTCTCATATTCCCGAGAATTCTCATCCGAACTTCTGCATCTTCCCTTAGGTATGTTTCTTGACCCCTTTCTTTCTATTCTTCTGTGAAAACGGAGAAAAAGAATTTCCGTTCTAAAACTGCAATCATTGATAATTTCGTCAATCAATGTTGCTTGGAAAAACCTGAGGATGAGGTTTCAACCTTCTCCGATCATGATATTGCTCAACTCAAATCAAACAAATTTTTCTCGCCTTCTGCAATCTTTAGGGATTTTGACCCTCACTTAAGGTCTAATTCACTTTCACCTTCTTAGGTTTGCTTCCCCAAGTATGTTACACCCAAAAATTTTGGCCAGACATTTAAGATATATAATAAGTAATAATTATTCATCGTGTGAGCGATAAAATATATGATTTTGATAAAATATTATTTAGGATAATTAATATTAACCAAAGTTATAGTAGATGTGAAAAGGATTCCGTATATATAAAGAACTCTAAAATCCGACTTCGTATGAAGAAGTTATGCTTCTTCGAAGTTTCACGATTAAACCGACACTACTATGCGCATCGTAAAAAGTGAATTGGATTTAACTTGCTTATTAGCATAACTAATCAAAACGAAAGGCGTATTAATCATAAAAGAGAGAGCTTTTACATAGAGAACGTCTAAATCTGACTTTGTATGAGGAACTTATGATTTTTCGAAGTTTCATTGCATTAGTGCGGATACAAAAATCGAAATTCAAATCAGTTGATTGTTCGCCGAAACAATTCAAACCAGAGTTGAAGATCTTATGAATATGAGCCCATCGATATAAAGACAGTCGAAAACGGAGTTCGTATGAAGGAGTTATGAATTTTGCACAAACTTTAACAATCTAAATCGGTCTAAATATGAATTTTAGTTGGAGTGAAAATTAGTTGTTGAGACCTTAATAAAAGTTGTAGAGCTTGTAAAGAGGATTTTGGGGATATAAAGAACATAAAAAATGAAGCTAGTATGCGAAAGTTATGGCGGTCTGAAGATCTATGAGAATTTACCTGGACTGATGACTGGCAGCACCTGGTAGAGCCACGTGGTCATGTCAGGTAGCTGCCCTCTCCAAGGGACACAATGAAGTGGCACCACAAGATTATGACACGTGGACCTAAGAAATAGTGACAAATGGCAACTTCTAGAAGAAAGGGATGTGGCTGAAATGGGTTGCGACACGTGGCGGAAGACGAATGGGCCAACACCACCCTAAGGTGCGACTCACTTATTGTTTGTGTGTGACGTGCCCCTTCAACCTATATATACTCCACATTTGTAGCTTATTTCTCATGCCAAACCTTCCAAACACTCTCAAATCCTCCCAATTTCTCTAGATCCAAATTTAGGGGTTTTTTTATTGATCAATAGCGAGCTCTAGTGCATAAGAGGGATCAGGAAATAGAAGCCTCCCGGTCGATATTTTGCCCGCATAATTTCCTGGTTTTTGCTAAAATTCTAACTTATATTTATGTTCCTAATCGTTATTATGAACCTATAAATAAGATTTATCAGTGATTCCAAGTCATTATACCGATTGATCTACTTACGAGAATGATGTCTATGTTGGATTTAGTGAGGTGTTTAAAGTGAGATTTCCAAACAATATATTTTGTATACCAAACAGACCCTACCTCCAATATGATCCTACATGATTGTTCCTTATTTGATAGATATTGATGCAGACATTGATATTAGTGAGGAATCTAGACCATCATTAATCACCAGGAAAATAAGACTAAAACTTAGTTATATTCGTACCTAGGCCACATCAAAGGAAAATTCAAGGTGTTAGGCGAAGCGCTGCCTAAATCACTAGTCATCCACTTTTAACAAGTGGGTGCATAGTTACCTTCATCTTACACATAAATATGAAGTATTTAGATAATTAAGTGTTATATGTGCCTATTATATGTGATTAAGACCTTCTGTGTTAAATGAAACTATATGAGATGACTTTAGTTAACCATTTATGTATTTTCATACTTACAATGTATGGAGTAGTGAATGGTAAAGAGAAATGAAAATAATGATGAGAGGCCATGACTTTTATAATAATACTAAACTAGCAATGTAGTCACCTAGTAGGTTATTGATGATCCACATACTATTCTATACAAGTCGGGTAAAATATGGATAGGCTTGCAACCTGTAGATGTGTATAAGCGATGCACGGGAGGGTTTACAACCTATAGGTGTTAATCAATCATACATGGACAAGTTTACAACCTGTAGATGTTAATAAATTATTTTGCGGATAGGTCTACGACCTGTAGGTATTGATGAATCATACACAAATAGGTCTACGACCTGTAGGTGCTACTGCACTATACACAGGCAGATCCCCGACCTGTAGGTGTTGAGGAATCCACATACGGACAGGACTACGACCTGTAGGTATGAATGAACTATTTTTGAGGGTACTCAGTTCACCCCGTGATTGTCTTAGTAACATATGTTGCTAAGGAATGCCCGAGGCAGCATTGTCTACATAGAAATCCTTTAGGATAGACCCCTTGAGATCATCGATTTAGGATCAGGGAGTGAGAATAATGGGAATGGGTAATCGGGTTATTTGATTGATGTGAAATATATAACTAAAACAAATTAATTATATTATTGTGGGTTAAAAGCCCTATGTGCTCACCAGGCTCCCAATCCTTACCCACTCAGTTTTCTTTGTATCACATGAAGTAGTACCAAGGTACATGGATAGTGGTGTTTGGATCTGATGAGAGATTCGAGGATATATAGGCCATAGTATAATATTATGTTGTAAGGCTTATAACGACTACATTTATGCTTATGTTTCTTGTATCAATTATGACATCCCAAGTTTTAATAATCAATGAAAAAATTTCTTCGGAAATACTTTTACGAGACAAATTCCTTAATATAAGGAATACTCTATTTTAAAATAAGCATAAATAAAATGCCTTTTCGATCCGTAAAAATGGGGATGTCATAGTGTTTAAGTGAACTAGGAATATTTGAGGTTTTCTAGACTTCAACTTAGAATGCAAAGCGATGATCGTGAGATGTGTGTCTATTATATACTAGGTAGTACACCTGAATTAACACAAGACCTAGCGTACTTGAGGATAAGATGCCTAATTTGTTGTTATGTGCTAAATGATTTATAGCATGCTTTAGGTTTCCTGTAACAGTCTAATATTTTTCACAAACTTTTTAAATGCTATGGTTATAAAAACATACGGGTATTAACCCTCATTTACTAAAAACCAGGCCCACAAATACATTTACAATTAAAAGTTAAGTGTTACCATTAAGCATCATACAAACCATACCAAGAAAATAAGAATTACATCCATACAATAATTAAGGAAATTAACAAGTTCCACTATGTTCTCTATCCCATAATTTCTACTTCCATCTATCATCTTTCTTCTTGAATAGAACCTGAGATACATGTCATTAAAAAGAGATATGTAAGACAATAATGTCTCGTGAGCTACATTGGTTTGTGACCCAAAAACATTTATCATAGTTTACATGAAAAATCATTTCATTCATACCATAAAACATTTTCAATCTTTTTCATATCATAAAGCATTTTCAATCATTTTCATACCATAAAGCATTTTTAATCATTTCCATACATAACATAACATAACATTTCACATCGTAAGTGTCATTTCTTATCTTATCATTTCATTAGCTTCTTCTCCATTTCCATTTCAAAGACCAAGGTGGAAAGAACAAATCAATCCACCAAGGCATCATTTCCAAGACCGAGGTAAGAAGAACAAAATCAACCCACCAAGGCATAATTTCCAAGGCCAAGGTGAAAAGAACAAACTCAATCCACCAAGGCCCCATTTCCAAAACCAAGGTGGAAAGAACAAAATAAATCCACCAAGCCATCATGCTTAGGACATCTACTTCGCGACAGGGAAGGTACCACCTTGGTAGATTTTTCTAAACCTCTTATGAGGCATCATGGTCTCGGAAGTTTTCTTTTCATTACTTTCCAATTCTTTTCATTACTTTTCATTTCTTTTCATTACTTTCCATTTCTTGTCATTACTTTCCATTTCTTGTCATTACCTTACAAGCTTTACACATTTCATATGTTAGTATCAAAGTACTCATTTCCAAAGTAAAGCATCTATATTTCAAAACATTTCAAACACCTTTTCAAAATATTCGATCTTCCAAAACGTTATTTTCTTTCAAATACATTCTTGCGTTCGAGGAATTCTTTCAAATTCTCATTTCCAAAAACATTTGTCACTTTCATTTCAAAACATTTCATATATCAAACATTAGTGTTTCATTATCATAAAATCATTTTTCCATATACCCCCAAAGTGGGAAAATTCCACCATGTACTCACCTAGTTCTCCGATGAAGGTTGCTACTCCCTTCTAACTCAGCTTCATAAGTAATCATCCCTTAGACACAACCTATAAAATATAGACATAAGTCATTAAAATGACCAAAATACCCGTCATGGGTTCCATTACTAAATTTTATTGTCTCGTCTCATTCCTTATGTAAAAATATGAATGTAGGAAAAAAACCACGCGTAAATCCGATCCCGTATGCGAAAGTTATGAAAAATTTATGTGGCATTGTTCAGGTTATTACACGTCCTGTGTAATGACTTGCCTTGCCATTATACGGTCGTGTAATGAGATCTGCACACAAAAAACTCAAATTTTCTCAATATAACACTTTACTTTGCATAGTTCTTGAAGACCTTTTTCCCATTCACATTGTACCATTTATTTAGGTTCTCACACATGTTTAGGAGGTGTTTTATCATCTTAAAACATTACTTAATCCATTAAATGCTCACTGAGACCTTTAAGATCATATAGATCCTTATATTGCATAAGAAAGACTAACTTGCCCATTGTTCACTTGTGCATTCCAAAGTTTACAAAGTTTTTTCCCAACTTGTTGTATACTCAATTAAGTGTTGCTAGGTATTATTTATCACAAAAATTCTCATTCTAAGCACCTAGTATAACATTGGAATCCTCCATTCTGTTCCATGTCCCTAAATTACCCTTAAGTCCAATACTCCATATTTTAATCTAAGAATCAAGCAACACCTTATGTCTTGCATTCAAATCATTCCAAGAGTATCCATTCATGATTATTAACTTCCTTTACTCATTAATTGATTAACAACAAAGGTTTCATTGGTTTCATCATATTGTCTCTAAATCCATTTCAATCCAAGCTTAAACATGATTCTACCATCATGGATGAGTTTGACCGGTCCAATTGGACTTATTGTTGTCAAACATCATCTAGGTCATAGAATACAATCCAATTTCATCATCAATTGCATTATCCCTAAATTAGATTTCTAGGATTCATGGAGCTTTTTACCCAAATCATCAAATCCATCATTAAGATGATTAGATTGAGATTAGAACCATGAAAACCACTCAAGGGAGGTTAGAAACCAAAACCCTAATCATTGAATCACATAAAAATCGCCATTGGGGGTTTAAACCACTTATCAAACTCAAATTCAAGGTTAAAATAAAGAGAAGTTATACCTTTCAAGCCTTGATTCCTTCTTTCCTTTGCATGGTTGTTCAACTCCTCACTTGAATCAAGCCTTAGATGTAGAGAATATGAAAATCATCATTAGGGAGATCTTTTGAATGAAGAATATGTATGGAAGAGAGAATGAAAAGAGTTTTCATCTTATTTCCCCTCTTTCTCATATTTGGTCCCTATAGTTTAAGCATTTTGCCCATTTTTACCATCATCTCATTTATTCTCACATTTTCCTAAAAGATTGACATAGCAAGTCCTTCTCCATCCATTATATATTTTTTTAGTGCTTTCCATTAATTAAGTAAACCCTTTAGTCAACTCACTTTGCAAATTTTACACTTTTAGTCCTTGGACTTTGAAGTTTTGTCATTTCCACTTTTAACTTGTTAAACTTCATATCAACAAATGATATGATTATCCCATAATGATTTATTTTCATAAATCATCTTTTATTTATTTACTTACATAATTTAAGAAACTAGTCTTAAATTTTAGAATGTTACATTGGCTAAATTGCTATTACTTGATTAGATTTAAGTCTATTGTCGACCTTAACTTAGATAAGGAAATTTTATATGTTTAGGCTTCTAATTGTTTAATTACCGTATTAGAACTAACATATAACTTTTCAAGGTGATAAGAAGGATTATGTGTATAAGCATAACTAAAACCTTCTCTATCATAATATACTCGCGACTTCTGGTACCCTGAGTGATTGTTTGGTGTACAGATCGTCATGGTAAGAACACGAAGCAGATTAGGAAATGGAAATGGAAACCAACAGCCTGAGCCTTGTGTGAATGAGCATTCACCTGAATATGTGCCAATAGCTAAACCTATCACGATGGTAGGAGTCCAAGAAATAATTCAGGCCATGTGAGCCGATAAAAGGGAGGAGATGAGACAACTGCTACAGAATAATAAGGATGAACCTACTTCACTTGTTGTGCAAACTGATCTGAATGAGGATCAGTCAGAGGAAGGAAACTGTAGTTGGTCTGTTAGTCAATCAACCCAAAAGGAGGAAACGATAGGAATGTATGCAAGTATAAGGACTTCATGGCATCCAAACCACCAAGTTTTTCTGGAAGTCCAACACCAGTGGAAGTCATGGACTAGATCTCCGAGATGGAGATGGTGCTTGATATTTGTGATTGCAGCGACCGACATAATACCATTTTAGTTGTCAGACAACTAAAGACTGGAGTATTGAGTTGGTTAAATTTGTTGGCTGATTCCTTTCCGAAGGGAGAAGCAAGGAAGATTCCTTGGGAGAACTTCCTTAAGGAATTAAAGAGTCAATACTGCTCTAAACAAGATCTTCAGGAGACCAAGAATGAATTCCAAAATCTGAAGAAAGGGAAGATGAGTGTCAGCGAGTATGATGCAGCTTTCACTTAAAAGATGAAGCTACTTCCTAACTTGGTTCCCACCGAACTTTCCAAGGCAAATAAGTTTGTTATGGGACTACTAACAGATTTTAGTCCAACGGTGAAACTAGTGACCACTCTGAAAGCAACTATCTGGGCGGCTAGGAATGTAGAGACCCAGATAAGGGAAAAAGGTCTGGAAAAAGTTGAAACTGGAGAGAAAAGGAAGTTTGAGGGATATTCAAGGTTCGATAAAAAGAGCACGTTTTCAAAGTCCAGACCCAATGACAAAAGGTCTATGGATATCAATAAGGAAAAGTGGTGTGAGAAGTGAAGAAAGAAACACTTTGGGAGATGCACCAATGAGGTGACTTGCTTTAACTATGGAAAGACTGGTCACTACGCTAGCAATTGCACCCAAAGTGTGTGTTACAAATATGGAGAACCAGCACATCTTAGGAATCACTGCCCAAAGAAAAACGAAGCAGCGAGGCCAAATGTGTCGCCAAAGCCAAAGGCAAGAGCATTCCAGATGATCCTTGATGAAGCAGATGACGCTGTAGGAAATTAAGAATAAGGAGCTGCTTATCCGGAGTCCAAAATATGAAGTAGTCATCCTATATAGATAATATTGTGACAACCAAGAAAATTATGTCACCAACCACCGTTAGGAATAGTAGGGATCGATAAATGTAATAGCTTAACATTATAAGGTTTGATTTATGAGTAAATATAATCAAATGTGTTGTCATATTTAGATATAATTCGACGTTTAGACTAATAAAATAAGCATCTAAAAAGTTGTACCGTCTTTTAAAACGGTTAATATATTCGTCGAAGTGATTCCAAGGATATAAAATTGGTAAAAATCCGACTCCGATTGGAGAAGTTATGATTTTTGTAAAAAACTAAAGTCAACCGCATAAATAATTATTATGATGTCAAAACGGTACATAGAGATTGGTTAAATTTTGACTAAAGTTATAAAAAGGAGAATGGTAGTACTCCTCTAGATAAGAACTTTAGAAAAAGGAACGTTAAAAACGGGATCCATATGAAAGAGATGATTTCTGCAAAATCATTTATTTTTACCCCCGTTAGGAAAAAGGATGAAAGTCAAAAATACCCAAAACAACCTAAAGGAAAGTTATAGTAGTAGTTGAGATCATCACATGGATATAAAGAGGGTAAATATCAGAGCTCGTATGCATAAGATATGGATTTTTCAAAATCCATTTTGTACACGCAAGGTTCATTCCATTGTGCAACATGCACCTGACACCGGATTCGATCGGATTGCGAGTGACGTAGTCCAAGGAGAGAGTGACATGTGGCGACTTCCGGATGGAGCCACGATGATCACGCGCGACGTACACAGATACTTGTGTTGCGCACACGTCCATACCCCAACTATAAATACCAGGGTCTGCAGCCTCATTCTACACACTCTAAACTTTTGACTCTCTCCCCCTTTGATCGAGCTACTGGAATCCCGAGGTTCTCCGGAGTCCCGAGCCTGAATCAACCCTACACCAGCGGTATCACGCGTTGAGAGTGAGTTTACGGCCCCACTTTTTACGATTTTAAAGGATTTTACCGGGGGGGGGGGGGTGGATACATGCTTATCAAACTGCTTTGTCAAAATATATTTTATAAATATCTTAGTAGTTTATACATACAAGATGTAACGATAGGATAAATTGTTGGTAGAAACTCTGCCTAGTTTTAAGAAATGATATTATGCCTAACCGTTATGCTACCCGATATACTAGGAAAGGATTATACCTAGTCATTACGCTAGCCGTTTTTGTAGGATAACATAGTACTTAGAAGTAATGTTGACCAAGTTTTAGGATAAGCATTGTACTTAGCTGTTACTTTGCCCTAATATCCTATTATATAATCATAATTATTGTGTGTGTGTATATATATATATATATATATATATATATATATATATATATATATATATATATATACTCCCTTCGTCCCAAATTGATAGTCTACTTCTGACTTTTGAAGTCTTTTTTCTTCAACTTTGACCTTAAATATTTTTATTTGTGTTATATATTACTTGAGAAAACTTATAAGAATGAAAAAACATTTAAAATACAATCTATTCATATATTTTTCATCAAGTATTATCTATCAAAAACAAAAATATTTAAGGTTAAAGTTGAAGAAAAAAGACCTCATAAGTCAAAAGTGGACTATCAATTTGGGACGGAGGTAGTATATATAAAGTTATAATTATGGAAGAAAACGTAAGGATATGTAATGTACTTAACTGTACCATAACATATCAAATAAACTCTATAAAAGATAATTATTATATATATGATTAAGGATATATATGAATAATTATGATATCAAAGAAAGATTAAGTAAAGAAAAGATAAAATGATAATCATACTTAAGATTAGGCAAACACATGTTAGTGAGTTGTTATTATTCATCCTATAATCTGATTAAATTCGGCTAAACCTCGAACTTATAATCGTTACTCTTGCGAGAGCCAGGAAGATATGTATAGATCTATATGAGGCTGACACCCCCACATACGATTTCTAGTTACAATACCAACATGATAATTTCCGTAAGTATAAAAGTAATATTTTCCGACGTCCGATGAAGCGTCGTGTTTGGGTTATTTATCGGTACACAACGTCGATTATAGGGGCTCATGGTAATAATGTTCAACATATCTTAATTTAAACTGCCTAAGGGACTTCTTCAGTAGTTGTATGATTCGATTTCAAAAGGATTTCAATAAAAATTTTAAAAGTTTAGGATAGGTATTATGTACTTAAAAGAAAGATTTTTAAAATAAAAAGGAAATCCAAATTAAATAAAAAGGATAAAGCTGAAAACTATAAAAATCTATGAACGCACCAACTTTATGTTGACGTTTTCAAAATACATGTATTCTCAGGAAGATGAGTGTGGAGAGTAGCTATGGAAGGAAGGAAGTCATCAAGGAAGTTGTTGGAAGCTGTTTTAGTTTGCTTTATATTTAGTTACTAACAGGATGTGTGCTTGAACTCCAAACAATGTAACCTAGAAATAATATATAATAAATAAAATTAATGTTTGTGTTATACTTTTGTGTATTGTTCAATATACCAACCTCTGTGATCCAATATCCCTACGTCGGGGGTGTGACAAATTGGTATCAGAGCTACAGGTTATAGCGAACTAGTAATTCCTCAGAAACTACGACTGTAACCTAGGGCATACGCTCTAAATTAGTTAAAACAAATAAAAAGTATTATTATTAATTACCATACGGATAGACTACTTACGGGAGAGGTGTCTAGTTTGAAATGTCACTTGGCTTGCTGGATTTCAGAACGACTATATGCTAAAATGGTCCTGCCCTCCAACACTTCTCACCTGGTCGATCCTTACTTGATTGTATTGAAGTACAAAACATAAAATTAATAAAATACCCTTAATCAAACACTAATTAGATAAAGAGTTATATAAACTCTTATAAATATACCTACATATCATAAAGATCATCCATTCAAATTGCAACTTAAGATTTTAGGTCAAAAATGAATCCTAGGGTTAGTACAGTACTGCGGCCGTACCACAACTAGACCTAGAATGTGTAACTAAGATTTATTATGGTACGAACGACACATGCCTAAACCTGGTTGTCGTAGTTGACAACCTAAATGCTTAATGATTTATGGATCGATAACTTAGTGCGATTAGTTAAGAAGTTAGGTCGAGGACTAGATCTTGAGGATATTTGGATCGGTAGCCTAGATCGAGTTACTAAAGATTGGAGTCTTAGATCAAGACCTATTACGAGAGGATTCAACACTTATTTTGGAATGGTACACCTTGAGGATACCTAGATTAAGGGATTAGAGTCAGGTATCCGACATACCCCCATATAGAGAATCACAGGAGATACGATACTATCTACTATATACTTATAATAGGAAATTATATGTATCTTATGATTCTTATACTATCTCTCATAAACATCTTCCTATTTAATGTCTTATGCAAGGTATCGGAGTGATATGGAGGACATATAGGCTTGGGTATCGTATCCTTTACCGGAAGAGGACCTAGTTGTGCCACACACACCAGGGAAGGATAGTGATTACGATCTGATGATGCCTTTACCCGTTTCCTAATATCAGTTGAGGATGATGATGAGCAGTTTGAAGACGAAGAGGAACCCATTGAGAATAATAAGCAGCATGACGAGGAGTTCGGTGCGGAACCAACAGATAGCTCACCTTATCCGGATTCATCTTTCTATGATGACCCTATTGAGCATGCTGAGACGTAGGAGGAGGACACTACTGAGTCAGAGCCGTACCGGGAGATTAAGACAACACTATCCCTATCTTCTAACCGATCCTTCAAAATTCATGCTTCGGGGCCCAGGACGATAACCACACTAAGAAAATTTGTCCCTACTCCATCCGGGAAGTGAACATCCTCGCCTCCATCATCACTTAGGTCATAAAAGAAGCCTTACCCCACCTATAAGTGGACCCCACATGTAGACGAGTGGATTGAAGAAGAGAGTATCAGGATTTACGATGTTGGAGAGCCTCCCAAACACCACGACGGGTTCCCATTCCAGAGGACCCTACTGATAGGGGGATCTCAGTGTTGATTCTGCGAGTAGCCCGACATGATGACAATATACATTGCACTAAAGTTGAACTAATATCATTGAGGAGGGATGTGAGGATGTTGTCTGATAGGGTGCAGGAGCTGGAGAGGAATACTGTGACAACTGGAAAATTCTAGACCAAACTAGGTCTAAACTTCAATCATGTACTAGTGAATTCATAACATAATCATCGTAAGGGGGAGATAATTGTAACGCCCGCAGATTCGGGCTAGTCAATTTAGAGACAATAAGCGTCAAAAATGACTTTTTGATAGAGGATTATTTAGAATAAATAATCTTAACTAAGTTGTAGTATATGTCACAAGGTTTCCGTACATATAAATAACGTCGAAATCCGAGTTATAACAAAGAAGTTATGACCTGTCGAAGTTTCGCGACAAAACGGGCACGACACCGGGAATCGTAAAAAGTGAGTTTACGATAGATTCATTTTTAGCCTTAGTGATCTAAATGAAAGTTGTAGAGTACGTCTCCACCTATGCGTGGATATAAAGAACGTCAAAAACAGAGTTCGTATGCAAAAGTTATGACCTTTCGAAGATGTAGCAGTCTAAGAGCATGACACGTGGTAGAAACCCTAATCAGCCATGCTCCACGACGTGGAAATAAGGTCCACGACATGGAAATTTTCAGGGACACTAATCAAGGCTAGAAAACACGTGTTAAAGCTACGGGGTGACTCATGGAAGTCCACGACATGACTATATGTATTCCACGACGTGGATTGGCCGAGAACAGCCTATAAATAGCGATCAAAGCCCATTCATTCCTTACACCTTCTCCTTTCATTCTCCCTCGTTTTCGAATGCCGTTTCCCTTCCCGAGCCTGTCAACGACGAACCGCTAACTGTTTCTAGTTAGATTCTAACCGCAATTACACTCAAGGTGAGTTCATACCCCCATATTTTTCCAAGCTTTTTCAATGCTTTTAGGGGGGGGGGGGGGATACAAGTAAATTACAAGAAATCTTGTGTTTAAAAATATAAATTGCTTAGAATGCTTTCTTACCGTTAATAAATTTACAAAGATTTACAAAACATGTTAAGACGTAACGGTTTTCACACCAATGGAACAAACATATAAACTATAATATGTATAGTTTATGGAACATACGTGCTATTTTACAAAGTTTATAACAAAATACGGAAAACTTACAGTTTAAACTATAATAGGTATAGTTTGGGGAACATACACATTATCTTTACTCTCTTGAGTTAAAGAATGATTAGATAAAATTACGATTATTTTATATATTGTGAACATTAAAGAAGGATAATACAAACATTAACAATTTAAGGAAACTTGAACACACTTTATGTAAATTAGTTAATACAGGACTGTGAGCCACTTGCTTCGTTGTACCAAACATGGTACCCATTAAAATCCTGAGTTATAACCAGAGTCTCCTGGAGGGAGAGCGTGAGTTTGTGTATAGATCTATATGGGACTGACAATCCCACGCCCTGACTGTTAGCTACAGTTGGAACGGAAGTTGTGGGGTGACAAATGTCATAACTTTCCGACGCCTAAAGAACGTCCTGTAGGCCATTAGTCATATTAGTATGGTTATAATGAACTCTCACAATAAGCATTAACTAAATATTTACGTAATGATATATCTTCAAAACAGTCTTAAAGGGTATTAACTCTATGATTACTTAGTATATACATCAAGGTTATATAAAATTTATGTCTAGTAGACAGTGGAATGTGTGATTTCCGCCACATTTCCTGTTCCTTGTTTGGTTGTGGGCTTAGGGCAGATTCACTCATTTGATTGTCTATTCGATCTCGATTTTATATATCTCGTATGTACTAAGTGATCATAGGAGGGTATGAACATCACATCTAGTTTACAGTGCAAACACGTCTTCAGTTAGTTTTACTTATGAATAAAACTACGCATCATTCAATTAAGTATTACAATTATACTTGTACTTTTCGGTCTTGGAACGTTTAAAACTACAATTCGGTTTTATGGAAAATATAGGATTTTCCAGGATAAACATCATTATTTTACAAGAAAACAGTTTACAATTCAACTTTTTGGAAACAAATACGATTACTTACCGAAAATAATATTTTACAGTAGAGCGAGTGGGACTAGGAACATATTTACAAAAGGTTCAAAACTTATTTACAAATTAGTATAACATAAAGGACTCTTAATTGTTAATTCTATGGTTCCTTAGCTTATATGTTAGGGTTATATATAAAGAATATCCGATAGACAGTGGAATGTGTGATTTCCGCCGTACTTCCTATTCCTTGTTTGGTTGTGGGCTTAGGGCAGATCCACACATTCAACTGTCCGTTCAATATTAGTTTATATATAGCTAGTATAAACTAAGTGATTATAGAAGGAACTATTATGGTCACATTTCTTATTAAGAAAATCTAGGATTTTCTGGAGGAACATACGAACATTTTCAAGGAATAAAGAACTTATTTTCTAAAAACAAAATGCTTATGAACTCACCAACTTAAATGTTGATACACTTTCAAAATCACTTGTATTCTCAGGAAACTAGTAGACAGGTACATGCACAGGTTTCGAGAAGACGGAGCATAGTAACTTCAAGTCTTTGTTTTGCTATTTACTTTTAAAGCCAATCATATGTGAATCAAATACAATGTAAACTCTATATTATTAATACAATGGTTGTTGTTGCTTTGATTACTACTATTCAATTGTTGTGATATTGTATATGACGTCCTCCGCCCCCGAACGTTTTCGTCGTTCCGGTTTGGGGGTGTGACAAATACGGATGTAGATGAGATGAGGATCCTCCACCCATACGACCATCTAGAGGAGACTCATTCTCTTAGATTCAACAGATCGAGATTGAGGGTTTAGAACAACATGTGGGAGAGTTGGAGCAGCGAGTGATAATGTCATAGATTGGTACGGTTACTATAGACGTGATGATCGGTTTCCTACAGCACCAGATGGCATAGTTAGTGGCATTAATAGTGGTTTATTTTGGTATATGGTAAATAGTTCAAGCTAGGAAAGCTAGGAACTATAATTTTTTGGGTTTGAAGGAGGGAAAAGTTAGCATATTATAGGATGCTGCTACGTCTTTTGTATGTAACATAGGAACTTTTCTTGTTCAAATCACCCCTTTTGTGCACTTTTTCTTGATGTAAAAATATAACCGAAATCAATGGAAAAGGAAAATGACATAAAAGCCCTTAAGTTTTCACAAAAATGTCGGTTTTACCCTTGGACGTGTTTTATGTCCAGTAAAGCCCGAAGTTTTGTTTAATTTGTTCATTTTTACCCTTGTAGCCGGTTTCCAGGTAACCTACCGGTTACCTAGGTTACCTAATGCCAGTAAAGCCCTTGAATTTTCAAAAATGTTTGGATTTACCCTTAAGTTTTTCATAAATGTTCGGATTTATCCTTACCTTGATTGTTATTTTGATTATTATTATTATTATTATTATTATTATTATTATTATTACTACTACTACTATTATTACTATTATTATTTTTATTATTATTATTATTATTATTACATTTTTAGTTGTATAAAAATATTTTTACATACATTTTTAAATGAATAAAAAATTTTCATACGTTTTTAATACATTTTTATACATATTATTATTATTATTATTATTTTTAATACATTTTTAAATGTATAAAAATATTTTATACACACATTTTTAAAAATGTATTTATTTGTATTTAGTAGTTATAAGTATAAATATATATTTATTTCATATAAAAATATATTATATACATATAAATATAAAAATACAAATTTATATGGTTTATATTATATAAAAGATATAATTATATGTATTTGTACATATTACCAAGTATAAATATGTATTTATTATCAAACATCATACTAAATAGATAAGCAAAATAAATATTCGTTAATTAAAAACATAACGTAACAATTATAAAACCCTCGTAATTAGAAAACCTCAATAAAAACACTCGATTACAGATAAGATTTAGTATAAAATTTGAAAAACCTCTATTATTCAACTATATTAGGTTAATAGTGAGTAGATAACAATAAATGATCAACAAATAACACTCGTAAATGGAAAATACATAATATAATTAAAAAAAACCCTCGACAAAAACACTTGATCACTGTAAAAATTAAGTATTATCAACTTAAAATCATTCAATAACTATTTTTATCTCAAAAATTGATAACGAAATGTCAAATACGAGTGTAAACTTCATTTATGTTTGTTGTAAGTTCACAAAAAAAGATCACGAAATGCATCATTTTTTATATTGATCTGAAGCATTTGTTTTTGCAAAATCAGTCATTGACGACATTTTTTACTTTATCAAGCTTTTTCTGTTCGATTCAACAATTATAGATGAAGATTTAGGGTTTTCAAATGTATATAAATAGTAAATACAAGTACATATATTTTTAAAAATATATTTATATTAGTAAAAATATTTTTATACATTTAAAAATGTATGTATAAAATATTTGTATATAATTAAAAATGTATTAATAATAATAATAATAATAATAATAATAATAATAATAATAATAACAACAACAATCAATGTAAGGGTAAATCCGAACACTTTTGAAAAACTTAAGGGTAAATCTGAACATTTTTGAAAATTCAAGGGCTTTACTGGCATTAGGTAACCGGTAGGTTACCTGGAAACCGGCTACAAGGGTAAAAATGAACAAATTAAACAAAACTTCGGGGTTTACTGGACATAAAACACGTCCACGTCCAAGGGTAAAACCGACATTTTTGTGAAAACTTAAGGGCTTTTATGTCATTTTCCCTGGAAATATATGATCCTATTACATTGTGAAATTTGTTGTGTACTTGATTTGTTTTATTGTGATAGTTAACTCATTAACTAACTCTCAAACAAATCTTGACAAATTATAAGGATTATAATAACTAAAACACACCCTAAATATAGAATCATGCCATGCGCAAGAAGAAACCCATGACCACAAGACTCTAACCCTGAACCCATGAACTTGGCTGCGATTAAGGCTTTAGTAGCCCAACATGCCACCGATGCAATCACAACCTTAGAAGCCAACAAGATCACATGCTTAGGAGGTACCAGAGGATAGATTTCTCACGGTGATAATCGAGGTCCAACCATGACATGTGTATACAAGGATTTTATGAATTGCAAACTGAGATCCTTCCATGGAAATGAAGAAGTATTCAGTTTGACTCATTTGATAGAAAATATGGAGTCTGTTTTTTAGATAAGATTTTGTGCGGAGGATTGCAAGGTAAAATTTTCTGCTTGTACCCCGGAAGATGCAAAGAAAATAGGTGTTAGTGTTGTGAATGTCATGGCTTGGAACGAGTTGAAGTAGCTCATAATTGAAGAATATTTCCCCCGTAAAGAAGTGCAGAAGCTGGAGCAGGAGTTATGGGAGTTGGTGATGAAGGAAGCTAATATTTCTACTTATACGAACCAGTTCCATGACCTCTCCACCTTATGTCCCAGAATGGTCACTCAGGAATATAATAAGGTGGAAAGATACATTTGGGGTTTGTCTCAACCCATCCAAGGATTAGTTACCACCTCAAAGCCAAGCACATATAACAGTGCTAAGAGACTTGCCTTCAGCCTGATGAATCAAGAGATCTGTCACAGAATGATGGTTCCGAAGGCCAATCTCCCAAGGTTGGAGAGTTAAAAGAGAAATTTTAGAAAGGACTCCAAAAGAAGGGCTAAGAAACACGAAGCAGTTCAGGATTATGCGGTTACAACAACCCCATCATGGACTACAACATGAAGTAGTCTAAAATGTAATCAGTGTGGCTATCATCATATCAGAGCTTGTTGGATCTGTACCAATTATGGAAGAAAAGGTCATCTTTCCAACAGATGTAGAACTCTAACAAATCGAGGAACCATGGTAGCAACAAAAGGGAAAGCATGTTTTGAGTGCAAGGAGGTTGGGCATATCAGGAAGAATTCTCCAAAGTTGAGGGGACATGAATGAAATTCTAGATGACAAGCGTTTGTGATAAGATCCAAGGAAGTCGTCTAGGAGCGGAAGGTAGTCATGGGTACATTTCTAATCTATGATTTATATGCAAACGTGCTTTTCGATACCGGTGCCGATAAAAGCTATATTAATTCAGAACTTAGGAAGTTATTAAATCATCCATCTAATAAACTTAGGGAAGCCTCTAAGGTAGAAATGGCTAACGGTCAAATAGGTAGTACCCAGGAAGTAGTGAAAGATTGTACTTTTGTTTGATTAGGTGTCTAAGCCAATAACTAAATTGGTATATACTTGAATTAAGAGCAAAGTCCTTTTGAGTTGCCCTCAAATCTAAAAATTGACTAGAATGACTTTTGGAGGGAGAGGTTGGTTTATTGAATAAGATTAATAAATAGCAATAAATTATTTATTAATATATTATGAGATTAATATATTAATTAGAAATAGTATTATTTAGTTGATAAGTAATCAGAAATTAATTAGAATTAATTTTGGGATTAATTTGATTAATTTAAAGTGAAATGACTAAAGCTGTAATTGTTCAATAGTTGACCAAGAGAGAAATTCTATAATATTCCTAGGTTTGGCCGAGATTTGGAGGCTCCCTAAGGTTTCTAGATTATTCCGTATGGATAATATGGATAATTAGGAAACTAGATAAATTCGGATTTGAAATAATATTGTTTTATTTCAAATTAGGGTTTCTAAGGTTTTCCTATCAGTTATAAATAGGGCCCTTAGGCAACCAAATTTCGGCCACTCACATTCCTAGAAGGATAACCCAATTTTTATCCCTTCTCCTCTCTCCTCAAGTTTTCTTAGATGCTCGAGTTTGGGTGTGAACCATCAAAGGCACGAGATTTCTGGTGCTTGCTTCCAAGAGCTTTTGAAGAAGGATTTCATTGATTATTTACAAGAATAATCAAAAGGTATGTAAACCCTAACTCTCTTATGATTTTCGATAATCCTAGGGTTTCTATAGGGTTCTTTGATGTTTATAGATTATAGCATTCAATAGTGAAAACATAGATCCAATTAGGTTGCATGTGAACTTAAGAGTTAAGTTATTTTCCGCCACATGATTTTTGTAACCTATAAAACCTATCAGTGGTATCAAAGCCCATTGTTTTCACTTGAGTATGCATAATAGTTGAATAGATCAAATTTGGGTTTATAGAAACTAAACCCTAAGGATTGGAGTTTTCAACTTGGGCTAGGGTTCTTGAAACCCTAGCCTCCTTTCTTGATTTCAAAATTTCTTAGGCTTTGTTAGGGTTTACTTATTTGGTAATTATTGTTTTAATTGACTTAAAATAGAATAATTAAACTTGGATGACCCAATACCCTTACTTTTCAAATTTTAGTAGGGATTGGATTAAGATTAAATTTGAATTATTTGATTGATAGTTTAATAGTAGATACTTATTTAATCCTCATATGATTTAAATTAATTTAATTAATAGTTAACTAAAAGATAAAGATTAAATCATAACTGGTTTAATTTTTAAATTATATTAATTTTTTTAATTAATTTCGAAAATTTAATATTAACGCTAGTATTTTAGAAAAGTTTTAAAATACACCTTATATATATACTATTAAAAGTTTAATATATTATATGTATAAGAAAATTTAGTCAAATTGCTAGTACGTCTCATTCACGAAACCATGCTATAAAGAGGGTATAAGGAAGCGGCCTACAAAATGGTCGTTGAATGGGTGTCCACTCTCATCCACCGCTCTCCTGTATGGTAGAAGGTCGTTAGCCGAACAGATTTGATATGACGTAATCTCATTAAAAGTATAATGATTTAAAAGTACTAGAACTTTCTTTAAAAAAACTCCCACTCTAGTTACTTTAGGAAAAATGTGAAAAGTATGTTAATCCATGAAAACAACATCCTACTTTAATATGTCATTAGTGGAGCATGTGTTGTTAACCGGCACACTAATACAGACTTTAAAGAGAAATGATGGGCATCTTGAAAATTATCATTGTTAATGGAGCGCGTGTGGTTAACCGACACATTAATTAGAGATGATAAATGATTTCAAGGTTGCCAATCGTGTTTGCATGGTTATTCACATCTTGTTTGTGATCCTCGGTATCCTAGTTACAAATAAAAGAGCATAATCTGAGAGTAAACATGTTATTTATAGATTCAATGAATCTCTAAAGATCTAGGAATTTCATTTTGATTGAAATTGGTTAATTGCCTTTACCTACCTTTATAAAATTTAAAATTAGATTATGACATCCCTCTTCAAGATTGTGAATTGCATAGTTGGGTCCCAGCCTTAAATATTAGTTATGGAATAAAATATTAAGGATTATTGTCATCTAACTAAAACTACCTTTTTTCTTTATAGATGTCTACTCCTGGTGATGCTTCTGCTTCTAAAACCTCTACCTACAACTTGAACTTCTCGCTACTTTCGATCGTATCCAAGGTGACATTAGATGGAACCAACTACAATGATTGGATGCGTAACATCAAGATGACTCTTTGATTCGAGGGCAAAGAGTATGTCCTTGAAAAACAACTTGTTGAGATTGATGAGGCCACTGCTACTCTTGAAGAGATTGCCTCCTATAAGAAACATTATGACGACGCGACTAAGGTTGTTTGCATCATGGTTGTCACCACGGTTCCTGAGTTGCAAAGGTTCTATGAGGACTACTGGCCATACGAGATGAACTTGGATCTTGTGAAAAAGTTTCACAAGAGAGCTCGTCAAGAAAAGTATGAGGTCATCAAATCACTAATGGCTTGCAAGTTGAAGGAAGGAGAGACGGTCTGCAATCAGGTGTAAAGGATGAAGAGATACATGGAGTGCCATGAGAGGCTTAATATGAATTTCAACGAGGAGTTGGTTGTTTTCATGGTCCTTATCTCCTTGCCACCTTGTTATGATCAGTTCATTTTCGCTTATCATTTGAACAATATTGAAACCATAGTGGCCCAACTCCATAACCTTTTGCAGACGGCAGAGTCGGGTATGACGAAGAATCATACTCCTACCAGTGCTCCTGTCCTTGACATTGGGAAAAACAAAGGAAAGAAGTGGAAAAGTGCTCCCAAGATGAACTGGAAGGGCAATACCCATGTTGGGTCGTCTAGAAATGGCCCAAAGCAAGGCCCAGTTCTGACATTCCTTATGTTAGTGATCCCAAAGAGGCTACTCACTTCTATTGCAATGAAAAGGGTCAATGGAAACGAAGCTGACTCAAGTACTTGTAAGACATCAAGGATGGCAAAGTGAAGCCATCGTCGACAGGTATTTACACTATTCAAATTAATAACTCACAACCTACTCGTTCTTGGGTCCTTGATACAGGATGTGGTTTTCACATTTGTTCTGATTTGTAGGGGCTAAGAGAAAGTGAGGAGGTGGAGCATGGAAGGATGAATCTGATCATGGGTAATAGGTGATCTTCTCCTGTTACCAAGACTAGAACTTATGGTTTTGTGCTTGGTGGTTATTCATTTTATTAGACAAGGTTTTCGATATTCATTTGATGATGTGAATGGATCGATTTTGGTTTATAAAAATGGTATTTTTATGTTTGAAGCTTTACCTTGCAATGCTGTGTATGAAACTGTTATTTGTGTTGATAGCTTAGGCAATAGTGTATTTAATCTTGATTCGTCTAATGGTTTAGACAAGGCATGCTTGTGACATTTTCGTCTTGGGCACACTAACAAGAAACTCATTACCAAACTCCAAAAGGATGGAGTATTTGAGTCATTTGAATTAAGGCCAGATGATGAATGCGAATCTTGTCTTTTGGGAAAGATGACAAAATCACCTTTCACTGGATCTTGTAAAAGAGGTAAAGGTTTGTTGTAGGGGTGAGCATTATTATCGGGTACCCGTTTTCGGAACCGGAACCGCCTCGAAACTGCCGGTTCCGAAACTGGAACCACCTTATGCGGTTCCGGTTCCGGTTCTTAAAGTTTAGGAACCGCCTTAAGCGGTTCCGGTTCCGGTTCTCATTTTTTTGGAACCGCTACTCGCTCGGTACCCGTCGGAACATATATATATATATATATATATATATATATATATATATATATATAATTGTATGTTATGCTATACCTTTAATGGTTATTACTAATAGTCATTACTGTAAGGCATTAGAATTATTTAAATTATAATATATAAAATTAAAAACTTAGTTAATAACTTTTAATATTCTACACGACTATGTTTTGTTCACAGTTAACGTTTTTTTTTGGACTTCATTTATGTTATTTATGTTGTTTAGGTACATGACATTGAATTGAATGATAACAGTTATATACTTATAAACTAAAAACCAACCGTAATTTAGCATATATACAACCAAGATAATTTTTTATTTTCTTTTAAACATCATTTTATAATATTTATAATTTAAAAGGTAAGCCATGAAGTTATAATTTTTTCATAATGTAATTTTTTTTTATTTCTTAAAAATAAGACGCCGGGTACCCGGAACCGGAACCGGTTCCGACGGTTCCAAATCTTTAGGAACCGATGCAACCAGTTCCGGTTCTGGTTCCAAAATTACGGGAACCGCCGGTTCCGGTTCCGGTTCCTGTAAAATTAGGCGGGTACCCGCATTTGCTCACCCCTAGTTTGTTGGATCTTATACACACAGATGTGTGTGGACCCTTTAGATCCACCGTAAGGGATGCTAATCGATTTATGTGACATTTAAAGATGATTATAGCATATATGTTTATATCTACTTAATCAAACATAATTCAGAAACCTTTGAAAAGTCCAAAGAGTTGAAACATGAAGTCGAGCATCAATTAGGCAAGAAGATAAAGATGCTCCGATCTGATAGAGGTGGAGAGTATCTTAGTATCGAGTTCCACGACTATCTCAAGGAATGTGGAATAGTTTCACAATTGACTCCTCTTAGGACACCACAAATTAATGGTGTAGCTGAGAGGCGTAATCAGACCTTGTTAGACATTGTTTGTTCCATAATGAGTCGAGCTTCTCTTTCCATTTCTTTTTGGGGGTATGCCTTAGAGACAACCGACCATATCCTTAATCCTGTCCATACCAAGAAAGTTGCCAAAACACCTCACGAGATGTGGACATGGAAAGTTCCCTCGTTATCACATATCAAGGTTTGCGGTTGTGAAGCTTTTGTTAGACGAGAGACTTATGACAAGCTAGAACTTAGAAGTGAAAAGTGTATTTTCATTATCTAACCATGAAAGTGTTTTGGATATTTGTTCTACAGACCTAGGGAGAACGTGGTCTTTGTAACACGAAATGGGAGTCTATCGCGAGAGAGAACTAATATGCAAAGAGGACAGTGGGAGTACAATTGACCTTGAAGAGATTTATGAATCAACCAATGAAAGAACCTTAGAAGATACTAGCTCTCAACCAGAGGATGAGACTCTTGTTGAGACCATTGATAATTCATTACCTCTTTGTCAGTCCAATACAGTTAAAGTACCACCTGAGTTCCATAGTTTTCATATAACTAAAGATGGTAACACGTTTGTCAGTGATCGTACACTTGTAAATTTAAATAAGTCAACTAACTACAAGGAAGCGATGGCAGGACTTGATGCTGCCAAGTGGAAAGAGGCAATCAACAGCGAGATCAAGTCCGTGTATGATAACCAAGTTTGGAATTTGGTTGATCATATACCAGGTCGAAATACAGTTGGGTGCAAATGGATCTTCAAGAAGAAGATCGACATAGATGGAAAGGTACACACTTTCAAGTCACAATTGGTTGCGAAGGGCTTTACTTAAACCCCAAGGATTGACTATGATGAGACCTTTTCACCGGTGGCCAAGATAAAGTCTATTAGGATAATGCTCGCCATAGCTTCCTTTCATGATTATGAAATATGGCAGATGGTTGTCAAAACCGCTTTCCTTAACGGGAAGTTGGCTGAAGATATTTACAGGAGCCAACCTGAGGGTTTTGTAGATGCAAAGTTTCCTAATATAGTGTGTAATTGAGAAATCCATTTATAGATTAAAACAAGTGTCTTGCAGCTGGCATCTTTGCTTCCATGAGAAAGTCTAAGAATTTGGTTTCTCTAGGAGTGAGGATGAGTCATGTGTGTATGCGAAGGATACTGGGAGTATATTGACCTTTCTGGTATTGTATGTTGATGACATACTTCTAATAGGCAACAACATTCCAACTCTGCAAGAAGTAAATTCTTGGCTTGAAATGTGTTTTACTATAAAGTATGTGAGATAGGCAACCTATATTCTTGGTATAAGAGTTTTAACGGATAGAAAGAAAAGACTGAATGATCTTAGGTAGAGTACATACTTGGATAAGGTACTACAACGGTTTATTATGGAAAATTCCAAGAAATGAGAGCTACCTATTCAAAGCAATGCCAAGTTAAGTAAGAGTTAAAGCCCTAGTACAGATGAAGAGATAATGGAAATGAGTCGATTCCCATATTCTTCGGCTGTAGGATCAATCATGTACACTATGAAATGTACTCACCCTAATGTGTCTTTTGCTTTAAGCATGGTTAGTCACTTTCAGGGAAATCCTGGAAGAGCTCATTGGATAGCAGTGAAGAACGTTCTCAAGTATCTGCAAAGAACAAAAGACATGGTTCTAGTCCTTTGTGGCGGTGATACGTTGAGAGTGAGTGCGTATAGTGACACCATCTTTCAAACAGATCGAGACAACCTTCGTTCTCAATCTGACTGGGTGTTCCTATTAAATTGTGGAGCAGTTTCTTAGAAAAGTTCCAAGCAGGATACGGTGGTTGATTCTAGTTGTGAATCAGAGTACGTAGCAGCGAGTGAAGCATCAAAGGAAGTGGCTTGGCTAAAGAACTTCATCGGCGATCTCGGAGTATTCCCGACCATTCAGGATCCAATGGAAATTTTCTGCGATAATGAAGGAGATGATACTTTGACCGAAGAACCGAGATATCATGGTAAATCCAGACATATCGATAGAAAGTACCATTACATCAGACATAGAGTTGAAGAAGGTCATATACTAGTGAAGAGAGTGTCATTAGAAGACAATCATGCAGATCCTGTCATGAAGGCTCTGAGTAGGGTTAAGCATAATCAACTTGCTAGGAGCATTGGTTTGAGATATGATATTAGTTTTAGTAGTTAGATGATAAGTTTGAAACTTGTAACATATTAAATGTAATTGATTTGGTGATTGAATAATTAATAGAGACTATTTATGGTTTGTTACTGCCTTTGTAAATTATTTATTCTTGTGTTTCGATTTGCATGTTTTACTTCTTGAATGATTTGATTATTCGAAATTCCACAATCGCTCGTACTTTAGGAAGTAAGTGGTGAATGAAGACTATCATGAATTGATTGTAGATTGTCTATGGAGATTAGACATTACATTGGCTGCCACAATATTCATGAGTACTTAGAAAAATGGAGATTTTGAAGTGTTGGATAAACCCACGCTCAGATAATTACTTCATGGATTATATCATGACTAATTCTGAGACGATAATATCTTATATTCATAAAATGGATATATATGATTTGTAATTTACAAATCGGTTGTGCATTGATGTTATGTAAACGCACCAGTAACTTGATGTTATAAAACATAGTGTCATGCAAGATCTAGTGAGTAAAGGATACAAGCATATGAGTCAAAATTTATTTGTTCCTTTTTACCTAACGGAAAAATCGATATCTTTGGGCCCTTCAGTGATTTGGTGTTGACTTATAGCGTTGGGCATAGCCAGGACTAAATTGATGTGTTCAACTAGTAAGTCTTGTGAGGTCATCGCAAATCGGGAAACATAATTTTGGACAAGAGATTGATTATAATCCATGTCTCATGTCTACAAGATATCTTGTATAACGAATGAATGTTTGATCACTTATCTTAGGACTGATGTCTGATCAGATCAGAGACTGGAGCTGCTTTGGGAAACATCCTTTGCTGTTTAATTTAGAAGTTATACTTGCAATTGTAGTTATAGACTTATCCAAGTGGGATACTATTGGATTGGGTGTCTAATAAAATAACTAAATTGGTATATACTTGAATTAAGAGCAAAGTCCTTTTGGGTTGCCCTAAAATCTAGAATTTGACTAGAATGACTTTTGGAGAGAGATGTTGGTTTATTGATCTTTTATAAGATTAATAAATAGCAATAAATGATTTATTAATATATTATGATATTAATATATTAATTATAAATAGTATTATTTAATTGAGAATTAATCAAAAATTAATTTTGGGATTAATTTGATTAATTAAAAGTGCAAGGACTAAAGTTGTAATTATTCATTAGTTGAACAAGAAAGGAATTCTAAAATATTCCTAGGGTTGACCGAAAATTGGAGGCTCCCTGGGGTTTTTAGATTATTCCATATGGATAATATGGATAATTAGGAAACTAGATAATTCCGGATTTAAAATAATATTATTATATTTAGAATTAGGGTTTGTAGGTTTTCCTATCAACTATAAATAGGGACCTTAGGCAACCAAATTTTTGGCTATTCATATTCCTAGAAGGATAGCCAAATTTTCCATCCCCTCTACTCTCTCCTCAAGTTGTCTTAGTTGCTATGGTTTGGTTGTAAACTATCAGAGGCACGGGATTTCTGGTGCTTGCTTCCAAGAGCTTTTGAAGAAGGATTTCATTGGTTATTTACAAGAATAATCAAAAGGTATGTAAACCCTAACTCTCTTATGATTTTCGATAATCCTAGGGTTTATATAGGGTTCTTTGATGTTTATAGATTATAACATTCAATAGTGAAAACATAGATCCAATTAGGTTGCATGTGAACTTAAGAGTTAAGTTATTTTCCGCCACATGATTTTTGTAACCTATAAAAGCTATCAGTGGTATCAGAGCTCATTTGTAACATTCATAAAATTCTTAAAAAATTTAAACTTTTAAAACATACTCAAAACCATCATCATTTGCAAATCGTTTTCAAAATAATTTCAACATCAGAGAAATCCCAAAATTGTGAAATAAAACATGAGAGGTGCACGATCATGCCTTTGCCTTCCCGCGATCCTCTGAAGTACCTGAAACACAATCCAAAATTGTAAGCCCAAAGCTTAGTGAGTCCCCCCAAAATACTGTTACGTAACAAATAGAACAAATATAATAACAACAATCTAACGCCTGGCCCCTGGTATGCATTTAATTCATTTATTTATTTATTTTGAAAGAGGAACTCGACGAGTTGGTGGCCCTAACTCGTCGAGTAGAGGGTTGATTATGCGCGGGGTTTGAGCTATCTACTCGATGAGTTAAGATCCCTCGACTCGACGAGTAGCTCGTCCAGAGTGAAACCCTAATGTCGGGGTTTTGCACCCTATTTAAGCTCCTTAACCCCCACCCATTGGCCTCATTTTTAACCTCCTTGTCCCAAACCCTAATCCACAAAACCCTAAAGCTTTCTTTGAGAGTGTGAGCCATTTGAGTGACCTTTGTGTGCTTTTGAAGCTTGTGGAAGAAGAAGAAGATAGAGGGATCAAGAAGGGAAGAGTAGATCCAGAAGCTACACTCCATTTGCTACATTTTCTGGTAATCAAGCTTCTATCTTGACTATTAGTTCATTAGATCTATTTATGTCCTCTTTATGTGGGTTTTTGGTCCAAGATTTATAGCTTTTGGGAAATGATCGACCCAAGATGGTATTCTTCCAGATCTAGTACCTTGAGGAGTTGTTATGACATAAAGGTGCAAACTTTTTGCCATTGGAGCCCCCATGCAAGCTTTGGAGAGTCATATTGGCCTTTTTAGCCCCAAAAGGCCATGCATGTGGGAAAGGTGGGGACTTTACGTGTCCAAGTAGTGTTAGAGGTTTAGATATGAGGTTACAGACTTGAGTTAGGTGTATGGAAGGCATAAGGACCAAGTTCTAGGTCCCAAGGAATTAGGGTTTGAGCTAAACCCTTTAAGAAGTGGTATTAAGGGGTAAAGTCAGAAACTTTACCCTTAAAAGGATATTCTCAAGGGTTATGTGAAGTATGTATCTTGGATCTGAAGTGTAGGGGTTTAATCTATTAAGATAACCCAAATAGACAGGGGAACTCGGCGAGTCCAGTATGGGACTCGATGAGTTGAAGCCGGGTTGTCCTGATTGTATGCCAGGTAGAACTCGACGAGTCTGCGAAGGGACTCGACGAGTTGACTCGGCTGACCACGAGTCTGAGTAGTATAGGAACTCGCTGAGTTAGGAGGTAACTCAACGAGTTGGGTTGACTGGGAGTTGACCTTGACTTTGAATTTGACCAGGACGTTGACTTTAACCAGGGGTAAAATGGTCATTCGACCCTAAGAAGAATTATCATATTTTTGATTAAGTGTTATTGTAAAATTGATAGCCGGAGATTCGTTGGAGCAGCCGTTAGAGATTCCTCACACAAGATTTCACAGCTAGCATTCGAGGTGAGTTTCCTCCAGTAGGAACAGGTTTAAGGCACCAAGGCCGGCCCGTTTAGTTAGTAGTAGTTCCGGACTACGGTTCGATGCTGGGCGGGGCCCGATGTAGGTTTATAAGTTTTTCCGGATTGCGATCCGATGCCGGGGCGGTCCCGAGGAATGCTTGTATGCTTAATATCTTTGTGATTCTTGCATGTGTTTGTATGGTATGTTTTCAGACTTCGGTTCGATGTCGGGGCGGTCCCAAGGAATGTTAGTATGTTACCGGATTACGGTCCGATGTCGGGCGGGGCCCGAGGAATGTTTAAGTGTTAATGTTATGTTCTTAGGTTTATGTGTATTACTGATTATGCTCTTATGTATTCCGAGATTTGCTCGATGTCGGGCGGGGCCCGATGCCGAATAGGGTTCGATGCCGGGCGGGGCCCGATGCTGGGAAATCCGATACCGAGCTTGACTCGATATGGAAGGGGCGGAGCCCAAGATATGTTTGTTATGTGTGTGGTATGTGGTAGTTGGGGACACTCACTAAGCTTCGTGCTTACAGTTTTTAGTTTTGGTTTCATGTACTTCCGCTAGTAAGGGGAAGAACTCGGGATGACTGCATGGCACACACCACTGTTTTTGGCCTGGGAGGATTCACTCTGATTTATGATATATGATTTTGATACATTGACAGATTTGATGATGTTTTTGAGATACATGAATATGATTTTTATGTGATGATATTATTGATGGATTTTATTACTGATTTAAAATGAAATTTTTGGTCTATATTTTTGGGATGTTTCAAGCATGCAATGGGTCCACAACTAACGAACTGGATTACCCCTGAGCCCACAACATAAGTCTGGTTTTCCCATGGGCCCAAAATTTATGTCTGGCTTGCTCCCCGGCCTAATCAGTCCTCTGACTGAATACCACTAAGCCCTCAGTACAAATGTGGCATGCCCTTCCCGACCCTCAGCTCGTATCTGGAATGCTCATGAGCCCTCAGTATGAGTCTGACATGCCCTCCCCGGCCCTCAGCTCATATCTGGTATGCTCCAGGGTTTGTTGGTTACAACAGGGAGTAGTACAACCTCAACCCAACCCACACCATATGTCGACATATAACAGATAATATCATACACAGATAAACAGACAGTATCACAGGTAGTCCTACCGATCTACCAAACTAGCATGCATATCTATTCCATACTCAACATATCAACAATATCAGGTTATCAAACCAGTGGGTCGACCTTGGTGCCTTCGACCTGAAAGTACAGTGAGGAAACTCACCTCACAATGTCAAACCAAACTGAAAACCTCCGACTGGTGTCTCACGAAGAATCCCGAACTATCACAATAAAATAAACATCCAATTAACAATTGGATTATCATTCTTGACTAAAGATTCATACTTAGGGTAAATGTACCCTTTACCCTTTCCCCAATTGGGCCAAGGCCCAATGTCCAATTTTGATTCAAAGGCCCAATTTACTTAAAGGCCAATAATTGGCCCAATTTTCCAAATTGGGCCCAATCCCTTATTGGGCCTTATCCTATGGTCCAACTCACCAACTGGCCCAAAATACTCATACTTAGAAATTCTAATGAGGGCCCAAGCCATACAAGCCCAAAAGGTGGCCCAAAACTCGAAGCCCAAACTCAAAAGCCCACAGACGACGTACGCTAGGCGTACACCGAAAGTACGCAGGGCATACACGAACCTCGCATTGACCACCATCGGGGTGGTCGACCGAGTATGCCGGGTGTACTCCTCCCTACGCGGGGCATACTCTCGCAGATCTAAAAGTCTATTAAGTGCTTAATGACTTAAGCACTTAAGCCCATATTACAGATCCATGGTCCAAATGCAACCTAGAGTCATAAAGTCTCCAACTTTATGACTTTACACGTCCATAAGTTCTTAATACAAGGTCTGAACCCATTCAGACCCTTTTTCCAAATGCATGAAAGACTTCTGGCCATTGGGATCTCATTTTTATGACTAATGACACTTCCTAGAGTCTAGAAGGACTTGGAGGCTGAAAGAGTGAAGCAAAATGATCCATAAGGGTGCTTAAATACTCTTCAAACCCTAAAAATTAGGGTTTCACCCAGACATTAGTACGCCCAGCGTACACATGTGTACGCCCAACTTACTAGGGAGTGCCCTAGTACGCTTAGCGTACCCACATGTACGCCCAACATACCACTCAAGTTCCCAAGAATTACCATTTTGCCACTGGGGCATCATAAGGCTACTCCTTTATACTCCAAGGACCCAAAATGACATATTTAAAACCAAAGGAAGAATTTGAGAAATACCTGAAAGGCCAGGATGTTACACCATTGTTTTCACTTGAATATGCAAAATAGCTGAATAAATCAAATTTGGGTTTATAGAAGTTAAACCCTAAAGATTGGAGTTTTCGACTTGGGCTAGGGTTCTTGAAACCTTAGCCTCCTTCCTTGATTTCAAAATTCTTAGGGTTTGTTAGGGTTTCCTTATTTGATAATTATTGTTTTAATCGACTTGAATAGAATAATTAAAGTTGGATAACCCAACACCCTTAATTTTTAAATTTTAGTAGGGATTGGATTAGTATTAAATTTGAATTATTTGATTAATAGTTTAATAGTAGGTAATTATTTAATCCTCATATGATTTAAATTAATTTGATTAATATTTAACTAAAAGATAAAGATTAAATCATAATTGGTTTAATTTTTAAATTATATTAATTTTTTTATTAGTTTCGAAAATTTAATATTAAACCTAGCATTTTAGAAAAGTTTTAAAATACACCTTATATATATACTATTAAAAGTTTAATATATTATATGTATAAGAAAATTCAGTCAAATAGGTAGTATGCCTCATTCACGAAACCATGCTATAAAGAGGGTATAGGGAAGCGGCCTACAAAATAGCCGTTGAATGAGAGTCCACTCTCATCCACCGCTCTCCTGTATGGTGGAGGGTTATTATCCGAACGGATTTGATATGACGTAATCTCATTAAAAGTATAATGATATAAAATTACTAGAAATTTCTTTACAAAAAATCACACTCTAGTTACTTTTGAAAAATGTGAAAAATATGTTAATCCATGAAAACACACATCATACTTTAATTTGTCGTTAGTGGAGCGTGTGTCATTAACCGACACACTAATATAGACTTTAAAGAGAAATGATGGGCATCTTGAAAATTATCATTGTTAATGGAGCGCATGTGATTAACTGACACATTAAATAGAGATGATAAATGACATCAAAGTTGACAAACGTGTTTGCATGGTTATTCACATCTTGTTTGTGATCCTCGGTATCCCAGTCACAAATAAAAGAACATAATCTAAGATTCATTTTGATTGAAATTGGTTAATTGCCTTTACCTACCTTTATAAAATTTACAATTAAATTACGACATCCCTCTTCCAGATTGTGAATTACATAGTTGGGTCCCAGCCTTAAATATTAATTATGGGATAAAGTATTAAGGATTATTGTCATCTAACTAAAACTACATTTTTTCTTTATAGATGTCTACTCCTGGTGATGCTTCTGCTTCTCAAACCTCTACCTACAACTTAAACTTCTCGCTACTTTCGATCGTATCCAAGGTGACATTTGTGACATCCCCAAATTCACTGTCATTTAAAATTTTTTTATTTATGCTTATTTAAAAATCAGAGCATTCATTTTAAAGAATAATATTGCAGAATTTGTTCCCATAAAACATGATAAATATATTATCAAAGAATTTCCGAAAAATGTATTTTATTTATATTAAAACTTTGGGATGTCATTGTCAATACAGAAACATAAGAATAAATAGACCTTACCTTCATTTACACTAATGATTTATATCTCCTTTAATCTCTCAGTGTAATGTGTCTTCGTATTGATACTTGTGATACAAATAAACTAAGTGGGTCAGGTTGGAAAACTTGGTGAGTACATAGGGATTTCAATCCCACAATGTTATATCATATATATATATATATATATATATATATATATGTTTTAGAACTCACAATATATATAATTTCTCCTCATATAAGCAATTTTAACCCACCTTGTCGATCCTCATGACGACACGATCTATATTATCAGATCTAAAATTAACTTGTTTACCTAATCCATACTCCCGGATTCGGTATGTCTAATGCATGCTCTCGGAACAATAACTATGCCCATTCCATACTCTCGGACTAGGGACAATTGAATATGTCTATCCATACTCCCGGATTAGTGACAAATAACTATGTCCTCTCCATACTCACAGACTAAGGACAAATGACTATGTCTAATCCATGCTCTCGGATCGACGACAAATTTTAAAGTTCTACCCTCTATGTAAATTTCACTCATACTCATAATAAGATACTACCCACTATTACTCTTAATTAATTTAGGTTTATTCTATATCTCAAATCATCATAAAATATCAGATATGCTCTTAACACATCTTTCAGACAATAACAAATATTTCACACACAAACATATATTTAATACTTTAATCAATATTTGTATTAAAATCATGTTCATGAAAGGGACTATGCACTCACTTGTTAAAGGGATGACTCTAAACTCAGGCAGCGCTTCGCTTCTAACAATTTTATTTTCCTTCGACGAAACCTAATATCATTATCACTAGATTTTAATCTAATATTTATTGTGACTAATTATTAGTCTAGATTTACGAGCGATATTGTTTTATCAGTGTTAAACAATACTTTTCAACTACTATATACAGACAGCGGTCAGACATGAAACACCGGAGGGCAGGACCATTTTGGCATTTAAGCTGTTCTGAAATCCAACAACCCTATGCAGCCCTTCAAACCAGATTCCCCGTACCGTGAGTAGTTAAAAGATATTATAACAACACTTTATATTTTATAATACTTAGCGCATATATTGTTTATAGGTTCATAATAACGATAATGAACTTAAACATAAGCTATACTTAAAAGTAGGGTAAACATAACTCACTTACTAGGGGGTTTGGTTAGGAGTCGGGCTCTGCGGGGGCAGAACTTCCGAGTCGAAAGCTCTTATTCTTGGAGCCTTCTGGCGCTCCGATACTCGCCTCTAGCACTTGGGAAGTGCTAGGGAATGGGAGAGGCTAAGAGGGGGTGTTTGAGAGAGAAAGAATGAGAAATGTGTGAGTTTTTGGGGTGATTTGAGCCTCTATTTATAGGCTGAGTCCGGTTCGAACGATGGGAGTTCCCTTGCTAAACGCTGGGTGTTCGTGGCCTGGTGTCATCATCTGGTGCCAAGCCGTGGTGAGGAAGCAGTGGCTCAGATCGCGTCACGTGTCGCTCGCTGGTTACTCTAAAAACTAATTATCTTCTAAAATTCGTAACATTTTCATACGAGCTCCATTCTTGACGTTATTTATATCCACACGTAGGTATTGACGGGATCTACAACTTTCTTTTTTGACTTTATTTTTAAAGTTATATTTTAACAGACTTAGACAGTTAAAATCTGTTAAAAATTCATAACTTTTTCATCTGACGTCCGTTTTCGACTGTCTTTATATTATTGAGTTCCTATTAATGAGATCTTCAATTCTCATTTAGGTTGTGTCGGCTAAAAATCGATCGATCTAAAATTCGATTTCCGGGTTGTGCACTGTTATGCCAAATTTTAGAAAAATTATAACTTCCTCATACGAAGTCAGATTTGGACGTTCTTTTTATGCATGCTCTCGGTTTAACGTATACTACGACTTTTGTTTAGACCGCTAAGGCTAAAAAGTATTTTATCGTGTCACACAACGTCGTGTCGGTTTTGTCACGAAACTTCGACAAGTCATAACTTCTTCGTTATAACTTGGATTTCAGCGTTCTTTATATGTACGGAACCCTTGTGACATATACTATACTTTGGTTAAGATTATTTATTATAAATAGCCTTCTATCAAAAAGTCATTTTTGTAGCTCATTGTCTCTAAATTGACTAGCCCGAATCTGCGGGTGTTACAACATTGGATGGCACCAACTACAATGATTGGATGCGTAACATCAAGACGACTCTTCGATTCGAGGACAGAGAGAATGTCCTTGAAAAACAACTTGTTGAGATCGATGAGGCCACTGCTAATCTTGAGATCGATAATCATATGGTTTCTATAGGGTTCTTTGATGTTCATAGATTATAGCATTCATTAGTGAAAACATAGATCCAATTAGGTTGCATGTGAACTTAAGAATTGAGTTATTTTCCGCCACGTGATTTTTGTAACCTATAAAACCTATCAACTTTAACATTAGGAGACCATGCTTTTCTCGTCAATCTCATGTCTATGGTCATTAAAAAGCTTCGATGTCATTGTCGGCATGGATTGGTTATCCATTAGCCACGTCAAAGTCTTATGCTTTGAGAAAGCATTGCGTCTACCCTTATTAAGTGGGGAATTATTAATCGTCTACGGAGACAAACTTGGTAAAAACCTTTATTAACATATATCCTCAAAACTCTCTCTTATAGTTTCATGGTATGACTGAGTAGCTTAATACCTCTATAGTTCTTTCAAAATCTGGCATCACCTTTGTTCGTTATACATTGGGACTACATTAATTAACATATACTCCTCAATCATCTTTGTGATCTCTAGGATAACATTAAATAATTTTTCAGCTACCTAACACCTTTCTCTCCAAGACATTATCATGTAGTAATTGAAATTTGATTTGGACCTATGACTTTGTTCCGTCCCATCTTCATTAAATCCATTTTCGCTTCATCGCAATTAATCCCAAAGAAAGAACCCACATCATTGGTTTAGGTCCTTCCTAAAAACCTTCTACAATCATATCTCTTACAATAAAAGAACTATCATGATATAAAGAATGAAAATATTTACTCTATTTCATCTTTATATCCCCATCCTTCATTAGAACAAGGTCATTTTCTTCTCTAACAAACCTATCATTCCTTATGTAACGATCCAAAAATCCTATCGTCAACGACGTTAGCTTCCGTTACATGAATAATTATTTCTATAAATGATTTTAGTTTTATGATATTAAATTGAAATAAATTAATTAAAATGCGTTAATTATTACCCAAACGAATTATCAGACATATTTAAAAGGTATATAACTTAGTTAATTGATGGAAATATGTAAGATAAATAAAATTCACCAAAGGTAAAAATAAAGTTGAGGGTTTAAAGTGTTTTTCTAGAAAGTATTAAAAACGTTGAGGGTTTGGTGATGCCTAAAACGACAAATATAATTTATTATAATTATAAATGGCAAAGGTTTATTTTTATAAGTATTAAAAAAATAGTTGTTCGTGTCATTGTTTACTTAAAAATGACACAACCTTACTTTTATTTTTAGATCTTTATTTGTATTGGTAATTGTTGGTTATACAAGCATAATTCGTTAAAGTCTTTAAACAAATGTTAAAAGCGTTAGAGAAATGAGTTATAAATGTTGGATTAGGTGTCTAAGCCAATAACTAAATTGATATACTTGAATTATTAACAAAGTCCTTTTGGGTTGCCCTCAGACTTAGTAATTGAATAAGATAACTTTTAGAGAGAGAGAAAGAGACTGATTTATTGATTTATTATATGATTAATAAACTAATTAGAAATCAAAATAGATGATTTGTTAATATATTATGAGAATAATATATTAATTAGAAATTGTATTATTTAGTTATAAATTAATCAAAAATTAATTGGAATTAATTTTGAGATTAATTGGAATAATTAAAAGTAGAATGACTAAAGGTGAAAATATTCAAAAGTTGAACATTGAGCAATTCTAGAACCTCCCTAGGTGGGGGACGAAGTCTATAATGTCTTATAGGGTTTCCTTGGGCATTAAGGGTGCCTTAGATACCTTAGAGAGGAAGAAAATGGATAAAGGCTTATCTTAGGAAACTGCCTTATTCAATACCTTCATAGTCACCTATATAAACCCTTCTTAGGGTTCATATTTTTGGCCAACCATACAAACTAAGAGGCTAGCGAAAATTCTCCTTCACTTATCCCCTCTCTTCAAGTATCCTATTTGGTAGGGCTGGGTGTGAACCATCAGAGGCAATACACTTGTGGTGTTTGCTTCTAAGAGTATTTCAAGTAGGATCGGGTTGATTCTTTACTACAACAATCAAAAGGTATGTAATCCCTAACTTTTTTTATGAAATTCTAAAATAGCTAGGGCTCATAGGGTTTTTGTTGCTCAATAGAATGTTACATCAATAGTGTTATGACTTAGAACTTTAGCTTGCATGTATCTTTAAGTGTTAAGGATTTATCCGCGTTAATACATGTAAAACCCATCAGTGGTATCAGAGCCATGTTGTCTAAAAATTGAATGTACATTACTTGAACTTGAACAAAACCCGAAGGAGAAAAACATTATCATCATTCTGTTGCGTCACCACGACGTGTTGATCTTCGAATCCACGTTTTTTTCTGTTCGACCATGGCGTGACAATTGTCTGCCACGACGTGGTGGACCCTCTATTTAGCGGATTTGTTTGCTTAATTCCAAATTAATTATGATAATTACTTTAGTTAATATTATTTTAATTGTTTAAAAACTGAATATTCAACTTGGTAATTTGATATCCTATATCTTGTATTTGTGAATTATCCTTATGATTTAATTAATTTAATTGATTGTTACTTAAAAGATAATAAAATAAAATCCTAAATGTTATGAGATATTCTTAGACTAGATAATGATTGATTATAAGATTAATTAATATTATATTTATGGATCTCATTACTAATTTAATTAAATGATTAATTAAAAGATAATAAATAAATCCATAAACTGGTTTGAATTTAATTTATATAATTAAAAGATTGAACTTTGTATTTTGAAATGTTTTAAAATACACCTTATACTATATGTATAATTATAATTTTAATATATATTATATGTATAAGACGAAGTCAGTCAGATCGCTAGTATGCCTCATTCACGAAATTGAATTATAAGGGGGGGGGGGGTATAAGAAAACTACCTATAAAATGGTAGTTGAATGGGTGTCTACTCTCACCCATCGTTTCCTTGTTTGGTGGAGGGTCATTAGCAGAACGGATCTGAGAGGAAATTAACTTCATTATAAGAATAATGTTATTAAAGTACTATAACTCTTTTATAAAATCCCACTCTAGTTACTTTATGTCACACCCCCAAACCAGAACGGCGGAAACGTTCGGGGGCGGAGGACGTCATGTACAGTATCATAACAATTGAATAGTAAAGAAAGTACACACCACCATAATATAAATATATTTGAAAAGTTTACATGATTATATGTGTTACATGTTTAAATATCAAATACAATATGGTGATCCAAAATATGTTACTAACGCCAGCGCGTTAGTCTTCAAAAAGTAGTTGCTACCTGACTTAGCGTTTTCCTGAGAATACAAGTTATTTCAAAGAAAAAGTGTCAACAACAAAGTTGGTGAGTTCATAAGTAGTGTTTTGATAAAATGTATGCCATTCGAAAGTTCGTGTAGGTTTTCCAGAAAATCCGATATTTTCTAACAAATGTATGTAATGAGTATGAAAGATCGTTGTATAAACTGTGTGTATTTGTACCGGGAAAATCCTATATTTTCCTAAATGAGATGCAGTCTTAAATGTCCAAGACCGTAACCTGTAAGAAAATATGACATGCTCAAAAGATGATGTATAGTCTTATTATAAAACAAAACTACAAGAAGATTTGTATTTGAATGTGAAAAGAACTGTATTTGTTACTTTTCCCCATTAAAACGTAATACCATAATAAGTGTCTATCCAGTGAGTTTTCATAACCGTACTATCATAATTTGCCTGTAGCGACGTTCTTCAGGCGTCGAAATGAGATGACACTTGTCACCCCGGGGACTGTAGCTAGCAATCAGGGCGCGGGATCATTAGTCCCGTATAGATCTATACACACTTGTCATGTTCTCCGGACGAAGATTCTGGTTATAAACAGGACTTCTAGTGGTACCTTTAAAAGGTATATTGAAGATGAATGCCTCACGAATTCTCAATTAAGTCACGTATTAAAATGTATATGTTTGTTTCTGTAACGATCATCCTTTTTCATAATGATAATAAAGGCATAAAATGATTTGTATGTTCTTGTATGTATAAAGATGTCATAACGAAAGTGGTTACCCTAAATATGATGTAAACGTATAAATAGAGCTTATGATATTTATACTCATATTCCCTTCCGTGAGGGTAAAGTAAAGTAAGATGTTTTGTATGTTAGACATGATCCATATGATAGTTATTAAAAACAGTCTGAAATGTATAACGAAAGATAGATGTTTTCACACAGGATTAACCGTTTGTTTACTTGTATTCTTGCCCGTAAAGTTTTCAAAAACATTTAAAATCAGTTAAAAGCGTAGAAATGGGGGTATGAACTCACTTGATTGAAGTGGTTGTTTTGAAGTAGTCGAGAGAAGAATCGAGCAGAACTTCGACTAGAGAGAGTTGAAATCTCGGGATTCTCGGGGATCTCGGGAGTGTAGAACTTCCTTCGGGACTCGAGTATGAAAAACCGGGGCTTCGGGAAGGCTTCTCGAGGTAATCACGCAGAGTAACGACACTTAGATGGAAAGAGATGAGCACCAAACCCGGCACCCTTAAGCTTCTATTTATAGGGGCTGATTTGGGGTCTCATGTCGTGAGTTTTGGATTGCTCACGTCATGAGGCTTAGTCAGCATGATCCTCTTCGACGAGTTGACATGGATGACACTCTGGAACCCATCAGTCATGAGCTCACATCGTGAGCATGGTTCCCTCACGTCGTGATGCTGAGTCAACCTCGGGTTTTGTGTCCCGAACTTGTAAAATCCGTAACTTTCGCGTACGAGCTCCGATTTTGACGTTCTTTATATGCACGCGTAGGTGTGAAAAGGCTACACAACTCTCATTTAGACTCCGTTGGCTAATTTTGATTTTATTTTTATTATATTATTTTTAACAGGCCGGGCCTGGAAAAGTCCGTTTAAATTCCATAACTCCTTCATCTGATGTCCATTTTCATCAGACTTTTTACTGTTGTACTCCTATTGTCGGGGTATTCAACTTTCGTTTAGGTTGTGTCGGCTAAAGACCGCTCGATCTCTATTTCGAGTTTTTAGCTGTCTACTGCTAGGTCAGAAACTTCGAAAAATCATAACTTCCTCATACGAAGTCAGATTTGGGCGTTCTTTTTATGTATGTTTACGGTTTAATGATGTCTACGACTTTCATTTAGATACTTAAGGCTAAAAAGTATTTTATCGGAATTTCGTATTGTACGCTTAACAGTGTTTTGTCGGTTTTGTTGCGGATCTTCGATTGGTCATAACTCCTTCGTTATAACTCGGATTTTAATGTTCTTTATGTTTTTGGAAACCTTGTTACGATATCTACCACTTAGTACACTCAAAATGAGACTTTCGAACATTTTATTTTTTTGATGTTATTTCAATTAATTCAAAAAGGGATTACCACATTTGACTTTTAGTCAATACATTGTCTTGGAATATCGGGTTGTTACATCATCCCCCCGTTAGAGGAAATTTCGTCCCAAAATTGATTACAATGCAAAAGTTTATGAACTAGGGAAAAGATGCGGGTACTTTTGTTGCATCTGATCTTCTCGCTCCCAAGTGAATTCGGGTCCCCGCTTAGCATTCCAGCGAACCTTCACTATTGGTATGCGACTCTGCTTAGTTTGTTTGATTTCCCTATCCATGATTTCGACGGGTTCTTCCACAAAGTTAATATTTTCATTCAGCTCGATTTCCTCGAGTGGAATTACAAGGGTTTCGTCGAATAGACACCTCTTCAAGTTAGACACGTAAAACACCGGATGTACTTTGTTAAGTTCGATTGGAAGTTGGAGTCTATAAGCTACTGGACCAATCCTTGCAGTAATTTCGAAGGGTCCAATGTACCTTGGGTTTAGCTTTCCATGTTTCCCGAAGCGTATCATGCCCTTCCAGGGTGAGACCTTCAGTAGAACGCGGCCAACAACCTGAAATTCCAAGGATTTTCGCCTTTTGTCGGCATAGCTCTTTTGTCTATCTCGTGAGGCTTTCAGTCGCTCTCGAATTTGAACGATCTTTTCATTCGTTTCCCTTATGATTTCCGGACCAGTGAGAGTACTATCAGGGACTAGACCTTTCGCCAACTGCGTGTCGCCCACCTCCGACCAGCACAGAGGTGATCTGCACTTGCGGCCGTAAAGGGCTTCGAATGGCGCAGTCTTGATGCTAGTGTGATAACTGTTGTTATAAGAGAACTCCACCAATGGCAAGTGGACGTCCCATGCTTTACCAAAATCGATTACACATGCTCGCAACATGTCTTCTAGGGTTTGGATCGTTCTCTCACTCTGCCCGTCAGTTTGTGGGTGATAGGCTGTACTCATGTCAAGCCTAGTTCCCAAAGCTTTCTGCAGCGTCTGCCAGAACCTTGAAGTGAATCTACTGTCTCGGTCCGAGATGATAGATATTGGTACTCCATGAAGTCGCACGATCTCTCGGATGTAGGTTCTTGTTAGTTTCTCCATCTTATCGGTCTCCTTGATAGGCAAGAAGTGGGCAGATTTAACCTGTCGACGATCACCCAAATGGTATCGTGACCACCCTGCGTCTTGGGTAGTTTGGTTATGAAGTCCATGGAAATCTGCTCCCACTTCCACTCAGGTATTTCAGGCTGATGGAGTAGACCTGAGGGCTTCTGATGTTCTACTTTGATCTTAGCGCAAGTCAAGCACTTGTCCACATAGGTAGCAATTTCTGCTTTCATGTTTGGCCACCAGTAGAGTTGCTTGAGATCCAGGTACATCTTATCTGAACCTGGGTGCACGGAGTATGGGGTCTTGTATGCTTCGTCCATAACCATTTCTCTGAACCCACCGAACTTCGGTGTCCAGATTCGGTTCATGAGGTAACGAACTCCATCACCTTTGATCTCAAAATTCTTGTCCATCCCTCTAAGTGCTTCACCTGTCATGATTTCGGGTTTCAAGGCTTCCAATTGAGCTTCCTTGATTTGTGTTGACAGGTGTGAATGGATCGTCATAGTTAATGACTTCACTCTTCGGCCAGAGTACTCCTTACGACTAAGGGCATCTGCCACCACATTGGCTTTTCCTGGATGATAACGAATTTCGCATTTGTAGTTGTTAAGTAGCTCAATCCAACGTCTTTGCCTCATGTTAAGTTCCTTCTGATCGAATATGTGTTGAAGGCTTTTGTGGTCTGTGAAGATGGTGCACTTCGTACCGTATAGGTAGTGCCTCCAAATCTTTAGAGCGAACACCATTGCTCCAAGTTCTAAGTCGTGAGTGGTGTAGTTAACCTCATGTGTTTTCAGTTGCCGTGAGACGTACGCAATAACCTTTCCTCGCTGCATTAGCACACAACCCAACCCTTGATTGGAAGCATCGCAATATACTACGAAGTCTTCTGTCCCCTCTGGAAGGGACAAGATGGGTGCACTGCACAGGGCTTGCTTCAAGGTTTGGAATGCAGTATCTTGCTTTTCCCCCCAGTTGTAGGTTACACCCTTCTGATTCAGGGAGGTAAGAGGTTTTGCAATGCTGGAGAAGTTCTGTATGAACCTGCGATAATAGCCAGCAAGGCCTAGAAATTGGCAAATTTCGGTTGGCGTTGTTGGCGCAGACCAATTCTGGATAGCCTTGATCTTGGAAGGGTCCACGTGGATTCCCTCTTTGTTGACCACGTGACCTAGGAAGTCCACCTACCTAATCCAAAATTCGCATTTTGAGAATTTTGCGTAAAGCTTCTCAGTTTTCAGCGTCTCTAAGACTTGTCTCAGGTGCTGACCATGTTCCTCTTTACTTTTTGAATAAATGAGTATGTCATCTATGAATACTATCACAAATTTTTCCAGGAACGAACGACATACTCGATTCATTAAGTCCATGAACACGGCGGGTGCGTTGGTTAGTCCGAACGGCATCACTACGAATTCGTAGTGACCGTATCTGGTTCGGAAGGCCGTTTTAGGAACATCGCTCTCTAGGACTCTCAGCTGGTGATATCCCGATCTCAGATCGATCTTGGAAAAGTAGTTTGCTCCTTGGAGTTGATCAAACAAATCGTCTATTCGTGGTAGGGGGTACCGGTTCTTAATGGTAAGTTTGTTGAGTTCCCGATAGTCGATGCACATTCTGAATGATCCGTCTTTCTTTTTCACGAAAAGCACTGGTGCTCCCCAAGGTGAGAAGCTTGGTTGGATGAATCCTTTGCTGAGCAATTCATTCAGTTGGCTGGATAGTTCTTGCATCTCTGTTGGGGCTAAGCGATAGGGTGCTTTGGCCACAGGGGTGGCTCCAGGAATTAAGTCGATTCTGAATTCGACTTGTCTCGCAGGCGGTACTCCTGGAAGATCCTCAGGAAAGACATCAGGAAAGTCACAGACGTCAGGCACGCCCTTGAAGTCTTCTATTCCTCGATTCACATCCACAACATGTGCCAAGAACGCGTGACACTCCTTGCGTAGATATTTTTGAGCCTTGATGCAAGAGATGATACAAAGAGGGGTGCTAGGTTTGTCGCCATAAATAACGAGGGCTTCGCCATTTGGCAGATTAAGGCGAACGACCATATCGTAACATAAAATGTCCGCACGATGAGAACTTAGCCAATCCATGCCTATGATGACGTCGAAACTTTTTATTGGGACTGGCATGAGGTTGATTGGAAATGAATTATTGTTTAATGAGAGGGTACAGTTTAAGTATATTTCCTTAGCGCTTTCTGTTTTCCCGTTAGCCATTTCTACTATAAAAGTTTCACTTAATGATTGAGGGATTTGTTTTAGTAGGTTTTTAAAACTATGACTCACAAAACTCCTCTCCGCTCCACTATCAAATAACATACAGGCATATGAGTTATTGAGGAGAAACGTACCCGTAACAATAGTGGGGTCCGCAACGGCTTCCTCCTGGCCCATTGCGAATACTCGGCCACTTCCACCCGTATTCCCATTGTTTGCTTTCGGGCAGTCCCTTCGATAGTGTCCCGTTGCTCCACACTCGTAACAAGCACGACCTATTCCCACATTTGCGGCTGGAGCGGTTGGTTGGGTTGGTTCCTTGCAGAAGCGGAAAGTGTGTCCCTTCCGGTTGCACTTGGTGCAATGCATCTCACGGCAGGGTCCGTGGTGATGAAAGTTGCACCTATTGCACTTCGGCAGATTGCCGATGTACGACTTTGTTGGTGCGGGGGTGGTAGGGACAGTAACACGTGAGCTGTCACTAACTATTGCTTCTTGGGGTTCTCTTGCGGGGATTGCCCCTTTCTCTTGTTCCAGGGTTTCCTTCGGTCCTCTACCTCCTTCGGAGGGTCAGCAGTAACTGTGATAGTGCCCTGTTTAACCCCGTGATCGATTAGTCGTTGAGCCAGGCGCTTTGCGCTGTTGAATGTGACTGGGTTGGAAGCCAAAACATGCCCTTGAATCTGGGGTGACAACCCCCAGATGTATCTTTCCACTTTCTTCTGCTTCGGGTTGACCATTCCCGGGCATAGGGCTGACAAATCACTAAACCTGGCCGTATAGGCGGCTAGGTCAAAACCAACCATTTTCAAGTTCCATAATTCCTGTTCCAGTTTTTGAATTTCGCCCCTCGGGCAGTATTCTTCTAACAGTAGGACCTTCAAGTCCTCCCAGCTCATGGCGTTGGCGACTGGAAGAGATACAGATTTCACATGGCCCTTCCACTATGTGAGGGCTCGGTCCGTGAAGGTACAAGCAGAAAACTTGACCTTGCTTATTTCTTGGCATGAACAGATTTCAAAGACCGTCTCGGTCTTTTCAAACCATTGCATAAGTGCAATGACTCCTCCAGTGCCGTTGAACATTTTTGGTTTGGTGTTCGAGATTCTTTGTAGGTGCATTCCCTAACATGACCATGACCAGTGCCATGGTTCTGATGATTGGTACTACTCCCGCTCCCTCCGGCTCCATTAGAGTTTATTTGGGATAGCACAGCTGCTACTGCTGCGGTGATGGCAGCCTGTACCATAGCGGGATCGTAAGTTGGAGGTGGTGGTGGCGGGGTTAGTGTCGTATTTCGGCGTGCTGACCTACGAGGAGGCATCGTGCTGACACAAAGTTAATGGAAGACAATAAGTCTCACATGTTTGAAAGTCGTGTGTTAATGAGTTAACCATTTTCAACATTTCATGAATTGGGTTTGACATAAACAAGGTTCTCGATTTTGATTCATAATTAGAGTTTATAGATAAACTTATGAATTCGAGTGGTAGGCAAAGAATTAACACACAAAAAGAGTACTTCCTTATATATTAAACATATATTGGGTTACATTTTCGAGTCAGGAAAATTTTCGACCTTTCTAAAGGTCTCCGATTGCAAAAGTTAGAAAAAAGTAAGACTTTTAGTCGAGATCCTATTCTATAACAAAATTTTGGGAGTCGGGCAAGTACTACTTGCGATGTGGTTTATGCTTGGAGCTTGACTCCGTGTCTGAGTGCTTGGCCCGCATGAGACGCCTGTCAAAGGTGGCTTGCTGCTCCCTCATTTCTCTTATCTCAGAGAGGGCTGTGTTTAGTTGGCCTTGGAGTGTGTCGGTGTGGAGTTGGGCATCCTCCTGCACCCTGTCCAGGCGACGGATATCGGCTGCGTTACCTTGTACCTCTACGTCGGTTTCACGAATCCGGTTCGCTTGAACTACTGATTGGTAGGACTGGTTGGCTATTTTGCCCACCATGACTAGGAGAGCCCGGTCAGCTGAACTTCCACCACTGACGTCGTAGAAGGCCCGACACATGTCGTAGGGAGGGCGCAATCCTTGCTGTTGACTCCAATGGTGAATGTGACTTCCCCAGACGGGAGTTGGTCCCTGAAAAACTCTTCGAACCGCAGGAGGTTGGACGGCAGGTGGATTGATTATTTCTGGTTCCGAGTCTGTCCCATCAGAGCCTTCCTCTTCCTCCTCCTCCATGGGTTCCTCATCCTCTTCTGGGTCGTCTTCCTCCCATCCCCCGTTGCCTTGATTGGGGTAGTAGGGGTCTCTTGGTAGGTGGAATCCAGCCATAGTGTCTATACGAGAATAGGGTTAAGAATTTACTATAAACTAAAGCACATACTGAAGTATCAAAGTTTAAACTTATTGCATTTACCAAATACTCCTATAGTATTCTAAATGTTATGTTTGATTCAAAGAGGTTACGTTTGGTAAGTTTTAGACTTGTTGTCCACTGCAGCTACTCCCTGGCATACGTTAGTCGGCTCTCGGACAAATATAGTTGATCAGGCTATATTCATCCCAGTTCCAATTACATATCTCAAGGCATAACTGTAGTGCACAACTCATCTATAATACTTCTATATTGTTTTCATCATGATACTGACCCTGTTAGATAACGTATGCATGTATACTTTATAAAAATTTCATTTTAAAAGTATAACTCTCACTCAGAGTGTTTTTGCCCAGCTGTGTTTATAGTTGTATATCAAAAATAAATGGTTTTGATATACTTAGTTCACTATAAACAATGCTCTGATACCAATCTGTCACACCCCCAAACCAGAACGGCGGAAACGTTCGGGGGCGGAGGACGTCATGTACAGTATCATAACAATTGAATAGTAAAGAAAGTACACACCACCATAATATAAATATATTTGAAAAGTTTACATGATTGTATGTGTTACATGTTTAAATATCAAATACAATATGGTGATCCAAAATATGTTACTAACGCCAGCGCGTTAGTCTTCAAAAAGTAGTTGCTACCTGACTTAGCGTTTTCCTGAGTATACAAGTTATTTCAAAGAAAAAGTGTCAACAACAAAGTTGGTGAGTTCATAAGTAGTGTTTTGATAAAATGTATGCCATTTGAAAGTTCGTGTAGGTTTTCCAGAAAATTCGATATTTTCTAACAAATGTATGTAATGAGTATGAAAGATCGTTGTATAAACTGTGTGTATTTGTACCGGGAAAATCCTATATTTTCCTAAATGAGATGCAGTCTTAAATGTCCAAGACCGTAACCTGTAAGCAAATATGACATGCTCAAAAGATGATGTATAGTCTTATTATAAAACAAAACTACAAGAAGATTTGTATTTGAATGTGAAAAGAACTGTATTTGTTACTTTTCCCCATTAAAACGTAATACCATAATAAGTGTCTATCCAGTGAGTTTTCATAACCGTACTATCATAATTTGCCTGTAGCGACGTTCTTCAGGCGTCGAAATGAGATGACACTTGTCACCCCGGGGACTGTAGCTAGCAGTCAGGGCGCGGGATCATTAGTCCCGTATAGATCTATACACACTTGTCACGTTCTCCGGACGGGAGATTCTGGTTATAAACAGGACTTCTAGTGGTACCTTTAAAAGGTATATTGAAGATGAATGCCTCAAGAATTCTCAATTAAGTCACGTATTAAAATGTATATGTTTGTTTCTGTAACGATCATCCTTTTTCATAATGATAATAAAGGCATAAAATGATTTGTATGTTCTTGTATGTATAAAGATGTCATAACGAAAGTGGTTACCCTAAATATGATGTAAACGTATAAATAGAGCTTATGATATTTATACTCATATTCCCTTCCGTGAGGGTAAAGTAAAGTAAGATGTTTTGTATGTTAGACATGATCCATATGATAGTTATTAAAAAAACAGTCTGAAATGTATAACGAAAGATAGATGTTTTCACACAGGATTAACCGTTTGTTTACTTGTATTCTCCCCCGTAAAGTGTTCAAAAACATTTAAAATCAGTTAAAAGCGTAGAAATGGGGGTATGAACTCACTTGATTGAAGTGGTTGTTTTGAAGTAGTCGAGAGAAGAATCGAGCAGAACTTCGACTAGAGAGAGTTGAAATCTCGGGATTCTCAGGGATCTCGGGAGTGTATAACTTCCTTCGGGTCTCGAGTATGAAAAACCGAGGCTTCGGGAAGGCTTCTCGAGGTAATCACACAGAGTAACGACACTTAGATGGAAAGAGATGAGCACCAAACCCGACACCCTTAAGCTTCTATTTTTAGGGGCTGATTTGGGGTCTCACGTCGTGAGTTTTGGATTGCTCACGTCGTGAGGCTTAGTCAACATGATCCTCTTCGACGAGTTGACGTGGCTGACACTCTGGAACCCATCAGTCACGAGCTCACGTCGTGAGCATGGTTCCCTCACGTCGTGAGGCTGAGTCAGCCTCGGGTTTTGTGTCCCGAACTTGTAAAATCCGTAACTTTCGCGTACGAGCTCCGATTTTGACGTTCTTTATATGCACGCGTAGGTGTGAAAAGGCTACACAACTCTCATTTAGACTCCGTTGGCTAATTTTGATTTTATTTTTATTATATTATTTTTAACAGGCCGGGCCTGGAAAAGTCCGTTTAAATTCCATAACTCCTTCATCTGATGTCCATTTTCATCAGACTTTTTACTGTTGTACTCCTATTGTCGGGGTATTCAACTTTCGTTTAGGTTGTGTCGGCTAAAGACCGCTCGATCTCTATTTCGAGTTTTTAGCTGTCTACTGCTAGGTCAGAAACTTCGAAAAATCATAACTTCCTCATACGAAGTCAGATTTGGGCGTTCTTTTTATGTATGTTTACGGTTTAATGATGTCTACGACTTTCATTTAGATACTTAAGGCTAAAAAGTATTTTATCGGAATTTCGTATTGTACGCTTAACAGTGTTTTGTCGGTTTTGTTGCGGATCTTCGATTGGTCATAACTCCTTCGTTATAACTCGGATTTTAATGTTCTTTATGTTTTTGGAAACCTTGTTACGATATCTAACACTTAGTACACTCAAAGTGAGACTTTCGAACATTTCATTTTTTTGATGTTATTTCAATTAATTCAAAAAGGGATTACCACATTTGACTTTTAGTCAATACGTTGTCTTGAAATATCGGGTTGTTACACTTTAGGAAAATGTGAAAAGTATGCTAATCCATAAAAAACGCACATCATGCTTTATATGTCGTTAGTGGAGCGTGTGTGGTTAACCAACACACTAATAGGGACTATAAAGAGATATGATGGGAATCTCGAGAATTATCGTAGTTGATGGAGCGTGTGTGGTTAACCGACACATCAATGTGAGATGATAAATGACATCAAGGTTGCCAAGCGGGTTTGCATGGTTATTCACATCTCGTTTGTGATCCTCGACATCCCAGACACAAAAGTGAGAGCATAATCCGAGATTAAGCATGCCATTGATAAGATTCAATGAATCTCAAAATATCTAGGAGTTTCATAAGATTCGAATTGGTAAAAGCCTTACTACCTAAAATAGATTCGAATTTGATTACGGCGTCCCTCTTCAAAGTTCGAATTGAAAATATGGATCCTAAGCTTAATTTAAATTTATTGGTTAATAATTAAGGAATAAAATCAACTAAATTGAATTGTCTTTTTCTCATATTTTTAAATATCTTATGAAGATAGAAATGGTCTTCCTCATCCATATGGAAATAGTTTTTTCTCAATCTTCCAGAGATGGTCTTCCGATTTCTAGTCAAGGTGAAATTGTTTATCCCTTCATTAGAAAATGATGGAAGTGAATATCATCTCTCTCTTCCGCTTCCTCCTGTGACTCTCCCAACGTCATGTTTTTTCGTAAATTCGAAAGATATGATACAACTCAATCCCTATTTGTATGTAAACATCAAGATGAAAACTTTTTATGTATACATGTTCAGAAAAGAAATCGTACATTGACAAGTTGGATAGATTGGGTGTCGTTTTCCCAAGGGAGAAAGCCATTTGTTTTTTCATCTTGCTTCGCAGTTTATATGGTTAGTTTGTTAAAAACTTTCATATGAGGAATCTTGACATGACCCTAATTGATTGGACCCAAATGTTGATTGTTGCTGAAGCAGAAATGCTTAAGAACACATCTAAAGCAGAAATGATTATTGGGTCTAATTCCAAGGTTTCCATGGACATTGATAATGGTAAAAATGGTGGTCCAAAAAAGATTTCTCTTCCCAATGGAAAGGGATCATCGAAGATCAAACGGTTTGATCATATGGTAAAGAGAAATGTCTAGTTCTGGGATCGATCCATATGTTGACCTCAAAGAGTCGATTTGTTTCCACCACAAATTGAAGGGATGTTGGAAACGAAGCTGCCTAAAATACCTGAAAGATCTTAGAGATAGTAAAGTCAAGTTGTATGACTCTACTTTAGGTACATCTATTATCTGACTCCATTGTTTTATAGGTTCCTCTTCGTAGACTGTTAATACATGATGAGATGATCACATTTTGATAGTATTATAGGAGCTAAGAGAAAGAAGGAAGCTTGAGCAAGGTGAGCTAAATTTGATCATGAGAAATGGACTTTGGTCACATGGTTCAAGGATCAGAATTTAGAGCTACTTTTAACGAGTTGAGATAATTTAATGGATTGATATTGTTCTTCAGAAATGTCTAAAAACATAGTTTTTCATTTTATGCGTTGTAAGGACAAGTTCCAATTTTTCATTTATTTTTCAATAAAAGTGAAATTTTAGTTTATCTGGTTGCCTTATTTTATATATTTCCTTGCAATGGCATTTATGAAAGTGTTGGTTACATTTCTAATATTAGCAATATTAATTGTGGATTTGATTCTTATGATATCGCTTGTGATATTGTCATAATTGACCAAGTGAAAAGAAATCTCATCACCAACTAGACAGATACTTCGTGTTGTAAAATTCACATTGTATAGTGTACGAGAATCTTGTTCATTGCAAAATTATTACTAATTCATTGATCTGATGTTTATGAGTCAAGTGAAGGACTAATGGATCTAGTACATGTTGATATGAACTATTCAGATCCACCACAAAGGACGATAACTCTATTCGTCATGATTTACCGATGTTTCAGTAAATATAGTTTTGTTTATAAGATTAAGCATAATTTTGATACTTTGAAAAGTTTCAAAGAGTAGCAGAACGAATAACAAGGATCTGTTAGGCAGAAAGACAAAATTTTCTCCAATCTGAAAGCAAAGGAGAATACTTCAGTATCATGATCATCTTAGTGACTGCAGGCTTATATCACAATTGATCCTCAAAGAATATCTTAATGCAATTGTATGGCTAAGAATGAGAATCAACTATTATTGGAAATAATTCGATCAAGAGATGAGTCATACTTCATTCCAAATCAAGTTTTAGAGCCATGCTTTAGTAACTGTGAGTCATATATTGAAACTCTCTTCAAACTAAGAAGGTTGAAAACATCTCGAAGTTTGTGGAGTGAAATGTTTTCTTACTCTAGCACATATAGGATTGGAGTTGTGATGTTTTCATTAATCGAGAAACAAAGGATAAACCGAGACATATTTTGTGAAGTGTTTTCTTGTCGGGATTCCACATGAACTTTTGGATATTTGTTTTAGCTTGTCAAGGAATGTTACTTGAGATAAAACTCGTATGTCAAGAAGTCAGTGGGATTCGTATTGATCTTGAGAGTTTCAAGACTCAACTAAAAATAAATCTTTTAGTTATCACTAGCACGCGACCTGAGGTTGATAGCCTGTCGTGTCTGATTAACACATTCTTATTTCTGTGCACCTTCTAGTTGAGTCGTCAATGCTTATGAGTTCTATGTTTTCCATTTAACTGCAAAAGCAAATCATATTGTTCAGTGAAAGTACATTGATCAATATGGGTGAGCTGCTTAACAACACGAAAGCATTGGTAGGCTCTTGTGCTACTAGAGGGCAAGAAATATAAAATAAGAGAAGTTCAGTCCATGAACGGAAAACTAAATTTCAATTTGGTTTTTTTCCTAAACCTTGTCGTATGATTATAGGTTGGAAATGATAGATTCACATGGATGGGAACATATGCACCATAAAATCTACGTGGAAAAGTTTTTCGCTCTAATTCATGAGAATGATTATAAGGAAACACTTTTGCTAGTAGATTTTAAAGGACCCGATAAAGGTCGATATGGATATTGCTTGTATTAATTGCATTCTCAAATTCACAATATGATTACGACATCCCTCTTCATATTTCAAATTGTGAGAAATGGCAAGGAATTGTTTGAACGTTTAGAGACTTATAGTTATAAGTCATGAAAGGGTTTAAACGCACACATATGCTATCCAATGAAGGTGTATAAGCTTAAGAAGTCTATTTGGAGACTTATCGAAGCACCGCGTAACAAAAATCTGTACTTCAATAAGAAAATCAAGAGTATTGATTTCTAGAAGTCTAGTTGTTTTTGGATACATGTCAAAGGTAGTGGGAGTATAATTGTTATGCTAGTATTGTATGTTGACAATACTATTCATAGGGAACAAAGTTTCCAATTTTCAAATTGCAAAGTTTGGGAATTGTTTCGCTATAGTAAAGTTAACGGAGAGGGCACTCATACTTCTTTTTGAATCTAAAGGTTTAGATTGTATAGTTTAATATAACTTAGGCATAGACATATGTGAATATCATGTTGAAATGGTATAGAAAATTCCATATATGAAAATATTATAGCGAGAGATTGAACAGATATCGGATATAATGAATCGAGTCTCATATGCTTCGGGTATATGATCAATTATATATGCTATAATATTCACTTATTCTAATTTTTTCAAATGCTCAGAGCATTCTGAGAGAAAAGAACTAGAATTTTGTATGACTAAAGTTATTAAACGACTTTCAAAAACATTCCAAGGTTATACCAAAAGATTGGTTGCTTATGGAAAATTGTAAGTATGGAATTTATTTGGACGAACCATAGTGACATGATTCTGGATTGAGATGATTCTTGATCAGAATTGATGGTCATGGAAATGTTTCCATAATGAGAGTTGATAATTAAATCTACATATGAGTTGGAAACTTTAATGCAAGAGAAGTGTTCAAGGAGTGTACATTGAATTAGAACTTTCATTACCATGGAATAGTTTCTAGTAACAAAGTTCCGATGGAATATTATGTAATATCGTTGGCTCAGTCCCTGTGACTTTGAAGCCTCGACATCACAGAAGGTCAATGCATGTAAGGTTGAAATTCCAATACATTTTAGATAATGACAAGAATTTGGAATTGTGAAATGAGCATCATTGGAATAGTGTCCAGTTGATCTGTTCACAAAGAAGGACCATAGTGAGACATAGTATGCATGTTCATAACATGGCATGACTGACGTCATTCAGTTCAAGTTGTTAGTTAATTACTCGAAACATTATACAATAAATAAAGTTGTAATTATTATGGTGATTAAATAATGAAGATTATTTATATTCAATAGATTTGAAACCATAGTTAATTAGTTTATTATTGTGTTTCATTTTGCGTGTTTTACTTCATGAATAATTTGATTATTCGAAATTCCACAGTCGCTCATACTTTTGGAATTAAGTAATGAATGACGACTGTCATGGATTGAATTGTAAATTGTCTATGGATATTACACATTGCAATGGTTGCTACAATATTCACGAGTACCTAGAAAATGGAGATTTTTTAGTATTGGATAAACCCACGCTTAGAGAATTACTTCATGGATTTTATTATGAGTAATTCTGAGACAATAATATCTTATATTCTTAAAACTGAGATATATGAGTTGTAATTTATAAGTCAGTTGTACATTAGTATTGCAAAAACAAATCGGTAACTTGATGTTATAAAACGTAGTGTCATGTGCGATCTGGTGAGTAAAAGATACAAGCATATGAATCAAAGTTTATTCGTTCCTTTTGCCTTAACCGGGAAAAGCGATATATTTGGGTCCCTCGATGATTTGTTGTCGACATCTGAAGAGCTTAGCCAAGCTTGGACTGAATTGGTGTGTTTAATTAGCAGTATGTTTTCAGTCGTCATAAATTATGAAATCGAGAAACAGAATTTTGGACAATGAGATTGATTTCAATCCATGTCCCATATCCATATGATATCTTGAAGAACAAAAAAATATTTGATCACTTATCTAAAGGACAATCTTCTGATCGGATCAGAGTTCAACAATTGCTTTGGAAGCACCATTTGCTAATAATTTAGAAGTTATACTGGCAATTATAGTTATAGACTTATCCAAGTGGGAAACTGTTGGATTGGGTGTCTAAGCCAATAACTAAATTTGTATATACTTGAATTATTAACAAAGTCCTTTTGGGTTGCCCTCAGACCTAGTAATTGAATAAAATAACTTTTAGAAAGAGAGAGACTGGTTTATTGATTTATTATATGATTAATAAATTAATTAGAAATCAAAATAAATGATTTTTAATATATTATGAGAATAATATATTAATTAGAAATAGTATTATTTAATTATAAATTAATCATAAGTTAATTGGAATTAATTTTAGGATTAATTGGAATAATTAAAAGTATAAGGAATAAAGATGACAATGTTCAAAAGTCGAACATTGAGCAATTCTAGAAACCTCCTAGGTAGGGGACGAATTCTAGAATGTCTTATAGGGTTTCCTTGGACATTGATGGTGCCTTGCATACCTTAGGGAGGAAGAATGGATAAAGACTTATCTTAGGAAACTGGCTTATCTTAGGAATCTGCATTATCCGATACCTTCCTAGTCACCTATATAAACCCTTCTTAGGGTTTATATTTTCGGCCAACCATACAAACTAAGAGGCTAGCCAAAATTCTCCTTCCCTTATCCTCTCTCTTCAAGTATCCTAGTTGCTAGGATTGGGTGTGAACCATCAGAGAGGCGACACTCGTGGTGCTTGCTATGTCATTGTGGCCTTTTGTATCCCATAACCTAACAAGAGGCTCCCAAAAACATTGTACCGAACACGACCTAAATCTGTGTGAAATAACATTATTATTTTTTTCAAGTTGCATTTTATTATAATTAAAATATTTTATTTTGAAAATTGATATCTAAATCAATCTAACTCCAACTTGTATATGCAGTATATCATTATGATTTTTTTTTGGTCAGGCAACCCAAAATAAATATTACATACGGGATGATAAATATCCATATTTATTCTAATAGGAAAGTTTCTTATTTTTTAGAAATTTAAATTGTGAACGACTAACAAGATTTTATCAACAACCAAACGTTCACTAAGGGGCTGTTTTGCAGGATCTGAATTTTTAAGATCTGGATTTTTAAGAGATCTGAATTTCTAAGAGGGTCTGAAATTTTAAGAGCTGAATGTACAACATATTGTTTGGTTGGGACATCTGAATTGTTGTGCTGAATTATAAAAATGACCATTTTACCCTTCTGTTTTATTTGTTTATTGAATTCAAGCGTATGCTTATAAAATAACCTAATTAATTTCTTAAATAATTATAAGAAAAAAATATAAACACCATATAAAATCCAAATTTAGCATAAATAAAGTGATCATACAATATAACCAAATTAAACATAAATTCTTTCAAATTCACTTCTTTCAATCCATTGTAACATAAAAATCATACAATATAACCAAATTAAACATAAATTCTTCCAAATTCACTTCTTTCAATCCATGTAAACATAAACATCATACAATAACCAAATAAAAATACTCTTTCAATCCTTGGTGCAACTAGTGAACCAAACACTTTCTACTTCCTGCACACTTAAGAAACAACCATGCAATTTATCACTCTTTTATCAACAAAAAATTAACCAGAACTTTTAAGCACAAATCAATATAAATCATCCATTTAAGCAAGAAATTTCCCATTAGCAACAGGTACACAAGTTAATAATCAAAGTTCCTAACGAAAATTTCAGAATCCAAGTTCATAATTGTTTCAAGTATCAAGATTTCAGCATCAGGTTATCAAACAGATTAGATTTCAAGAATCACCCACATTAAACATTTTAAGAGACTGAAATTGATACTCCTAATAACAGCTTTATCATAATTTATACATACATCAACACTTAAAACCCAATCAAAGTCTGTTAGAAGCAAAACATTCAAGAAAAAACAAATTCAAACCTTTATAATTAGATTTATGATTTCACCATTTCAATAGTTTGAAACCACATATGGATTCAGAAAATAAAGGAAAAGAAAAAAAACAAATTTTCTATAAAAACAGGAAAAAAAATCGAGTTTCAGGGGGAACACAATAGATGGAGCGGAGGTGTTTGTGTGCATCGATGAGAAAAGAGAATCGGAGGAGGCGTGAGTTTGAGGAGAAAAAAAAACCGATTCATTAACCAATTCTTTCATAAAAACAGAAAAAAATCGAGTTTCGGGGGAAAGAAGGAAGAAGAACGAACCTGGATTGTCGGAGTTGAAGGAGGCGCTGTTGCAGGCGTCGGAGGAGAAGGCGGCGGCGTCGGAGGCGGCGGTGTTGGGGTACGATGGCAGTGTCACAGGCGGTCGATTATTGGAGATCGGTAAGGGAGAAGAAGCGGGTGAGAAGGAGGAGAAGGGGGCGAGAAAGAGAGTATGCGTTTTGGGGTTAAGGGCATAGCGCGTCTTTTATTTTTTCAGATAGAGTTCCAAATCTGATTCGATAAGTGCTAAAATTCAGATTCGGACCAAAACTTAAGAGGTAAACAAACGGTCTGAATCTTAAAGATTCAGACCTACCCCTTATTAAGAGGTATTAAGATGCAAACAAACAGGTTCTAAAACAATCGTTTCAAAATAACTATAAATTTTACCCTCATGAAATACGTACGCTAGGGTAAGTATTAGTAAATGGATGAGCACACACTCCACGTTACACATCACTACTCTCTCTCTCTCTCTCCCTATAAATAATCACATCGACTTCTTCGTTTTCTTCGGAGATAGAGAAAGAAACACACAACAACCGAGAGAGATGCACAAATTCGCAACCTCATTGCGGAGGCGAACCTCCGGAACAGATCAATTCCGGCGATGTTTCTCTCAACTAGCTCAACGGCAATCATCGATTGAAGAATCCGGTGGAGTTCCGATCATACCAGCTTTTGATTACTCTCCTCCGCCGTACACTGGTCCTACCGCCGAGGAGATCCTCCGTAAGCGTAAAGAGTTTCTTAGCCCTGCCATGTTCTGCTTCTACAAGAAACCAGTATGTTATTAAATATAAATTATATACCTTATGCATTAATGATCTTATCCACATTTAAATTTCCGATGTTACAAAGTAACTTGCACATCATGAATTATTAGGTTTACAAAACTTATTATAATTTATTGCAATTAAGACCCAATCAAACAAAAGGAATAGAAGAAAAAATATCAAATCATTGTATGGGATCGTGGGACTTGAGATGATGGCATTTTGGGTGGAAAAAAGAAGAGAAAAAGGCTTAGATTCTAATGAATCTCTTGTTTTTGTTATTAAATCATGGATAAATGGAGTTTACATAGTAAGAAAAAGTTTATTATATTTCATAATATACGTTTGTTGGTCGAAAGAAAATGTGATAAATCATAAAAATTATTGTTTGTTATTTAGAAACATAAATAGAAATATACTCTATAATTTAAATTAATAAAGAAAAAAAGTATTATATAATTACTTTCATATATGGCTTAATTAATTAAGAATTAAGAAAGAGTTAATATTACAAAATGACCACCAAATAATATTCACTTGTTTTCTGACCACTCAATATTTTAATATTAATTAATAAATCCATAAATATATTTTTTATTAACATTACATATATAAATTTCAACCGTATAAATTGGTGTTGAATTGTACGTGACATAATTTATTCACTAAATGATGTTCATTATGTGATTCAATATGACATAATTACCTGGTTGGGATCCATTTAAATGATGTAATGAAAAAAACTTGTTTGGCCTATTGACTCAATAGTAATGATGAGTAACCAAAAGAGTAAATTGATTACAATTAGTTGTCATTTTATAATATTAACCCATTAGAAAAATATAAATTTAATAGATAATTAGTATATTTCATTATATATTTGTTTGTTATAAAAAAATGTAAAAAAAAATCATTCAATATTGTTGTTTGTAATTAAATTCATTATTATTTAAAAGACCAATATGTGTGGGTCATATCGCAAGAAAAGAACGTAAAAAAACTAATGATTTTGGACATGAATCGCAAAATAAACACGTTTTTTCTTCTTCCGAATTGTCTTTTTTATATATAATTTACAAAAATGACATCTTTTTCAAAGCAAAATCATTATCTTGAAAACCAATTATTTAGAAATATTTGATTTTATTTTAATCGCATTATAAAAGGAGTTTATAGTGACCATCTATAAAACAATTTTGCAAAAAATGAATTTTATTTTGTATACACTTTATTCGACACTTTAATAAAATAGTTTACAATAATAAAAATTACAATGAACACCATGAAATAGTTTATAAAACGTCATGAAATGACGTTATTATATATTACGTGACAAACATTATTTTTTTAAAAGATATTATCAGTTTCGATTACTTGAGATGACGATATATATTTGTGGTGAAACAGTTAAACATTGTACATGGGAAAATGCAATATTTATTCGATGAGAATGGGCGAAGATTTCTTGATGGTTTTGGAGGGATCGCTACTGTGAATTGTGGTCACTGTCATCCTGACGTGGTCAAAGCAATCATAAATCAGACCACCACCTTACAACACTCCACCATTCTCTATCTCAACCACTCCATGGCAGATTTCGCCGCTGCTCTCGCCGGAAAAATGCCCGGCGACCTCAAGGTACTCTATAGTCTAGCTACTCTACCACCATCTATAAACCATTGTTTTTTTCAGGTGTGGTACTCAACATGCCTTTTGTCTAGGTTCATTGAACAACCATTGGTTTATGTTTAGTAAACAAAGGACCCACAAAGTTAACATAATAATTAATACATGTTGCACAAAGTAAGGATTGGATTGTCACATCCCTTATTAATATTATAAAAAGTAAGGATTAGATTGTTAAGTAGATAACGTAGAAAGATAGTGTATTTATCTTTTTTGAACAGAAAAAAGAACAGATTAGAAACGAGTCTCTATTTCATTATACGGTTCCACGTCTTTTAATAGAACAAAATAAATTACAAGTTTAACTATGACAAAAAATTACAACTTGTCTAGGTTCATTGAACAAGCATTTGGTTTATTTTAATAAACAAAGGAGTCACTAAGTTAATATAATACATATACAAAGTAAGAATTTGATGACGATGATGATAAGAACGGATTTTTAGTTTTTGGCGGGATGGAACCGAACATATTAATGGACATTTTATATTATTACTTTTATGATAATAGAATAGTACTTATGTCTCTTTGATATCGGCTTAAGTCTTACTTGAATGCATGAAACAATGTATAATTTGTTACATCCGGTGTATTGGTGTAGCCTAAGGTTTATGTCTAAACCATTGCGTAGCCAACAAGCACAACCAATTATGTACAAACGGGCTTCAATGTTTTCTAACAATTTTATAATAAATATATAACTTTCATCAACGTTTGCTCATATTGGTGCGACATATGTCAAATACAGTATAATTATTCTTGTCATCTATAACAAACTGTTTTTATAACCTTTTAATAATAGATTTATACTTTGATGTTCGTATAGGTGGTGTTTTTTACGAATTCGGGTACGGAGGCTAACGAACTGGCACTGATGATCGCACGATTATACACAGGCTGCCAGGACATCATATCATTAAGGAACGCGTACCATGGGAACGCAGCCGGTACAATGGGTGCTACGGCTCAATCTAACTGGAAATTTAATGTTGTTCAGGTAAATTTCAATAATTATAACAAACCAGATTGATAAATAATATTAAATCAAATATACAAATAATTCAAGTAAAAAGTTATAATTTACACAAATAATTCAAGTGCTTTTAAGCCACATGTTTGTTTTTTGTAATTCGCTATAAAAACATGGGGTTTTTTTTGTCACTTTTAAGTGACATTACGTTATAAAACACACTACCTAATTTTGTAGTGTTATTAGAATATGCGAAACGTTACGTTTGCGTGTTTTTTCATAATAGTTATTAGTCATCAGTATCATCGCTCCATAAACGATATCATGACAACGCTACTATGTCGTTTTCAGGTATTCTTTAATTAGGCGACTACTATATTTTGTCCTTATTAAATGACAAATATGTCCTTATTAAATTATTATAGTTTCTTAGTAATCCTCTACTTTAACTGCTTTATGTGTCATGCATAGGGCCATCCCCTATTTTTAAATAAAATATTGTACTGTTAAATGAATAATTTTATTCAATAACGTTTCACAAATATTTTTTTCTTCATTTAAATAAATAACTTATCTTTTTTTACTTTAATATAATAACATTTATTTCTTTAGAGTGGGGTCCATCACGCAGTAAATCCAGACCCGTACAGAGGACAATTCGGGTCGGATGGAGAAAAGTATGCCAAAGATGTCGACGACTTGATCCAGTTTGGAACTTCTGGAAATATTGCTGGTTTTATTTTTGAAGCAATTCAGGTAAAACATCAAATAAATAAATAGTTAATTTTATTTAACAAACAATTTAATATAAATATATACAATTTTTTAATATTTTGTAGGGTGTTGGAGGAATTGTTGAATTGGCCCCAAATTATTTACCTCCGGTTTATAAAACTATTAAGAAAGCAGGAGGACTTATGATCGCTGATGAAGTTCAAGCGGGATTTGCACGCACCGGAACTAACTTTTGGGGATTCCAAAACCAAGGAATTGTTCCCGATATAGTCACAATGGCAAAGGTATATTATATAAAATAGATACATGAAATAACAATGTATTTTTATTGATTTTTTTATCATAGCATCCTACTTCTATCGATTTTCATTACAAAATTGTAATTTCAAAAAATCTACCAAATATGAAACAATTTTGACCATTTTATAAGAAAAAAAATTAACATATAATGCGATGCAGTTGGGTAGAATTTTTAAAGTACAATGTCAAAATAAGAAAAAAGAACTGAAAGTACAATGTTATAACAGGGTATTGGAAATGGGATTCCGCTTGGTGCGGTGGTGACTACACCAGAAATCGCGAAAGTTTTAGCCCGTCGAAGTTATTTCAATACGTTTGGCGGAAACCCGGTTTGTACTGCTGCGGGCCATGCGGTTCTCAAAGTTATTGAGAGAGAAAATCTTCAAGAAAATGCTCATGTCGTTGGATCTTATTTAAAGAAACGTCTCATCTCTCTCAAAGATAAGCACGAAAGTAAGTTATTTGTGCCCATTTATCCAATTATGTGTTTTTAAAAAAAATATTTGTGAAACCGAGGGAAAAAATAAACAAGGGTAAATTTTGTAAAATAAAAATAAAATAGGACTTAATGGCAAAACCCGAAAACATGAATTTTTGTATACTTAACTCGTTCGTTCTTTCTACATTAACAAGAAAAGAAAGACACATATATAGTTTTATCAAATTATGAATAAGTCTATTAAGTAAAAAAGAAACAGTATATTAGGATCTAACAGTCTAACTTATATATTTTATGATGAATTAAGTTATTGGGGATGTTCGTGGAAGAGGACTAATACTTGGAGTTGAGCTAGTTACCGATCGCAAACTCAAAACTCCGGCAAAGACAGAAATATTGGAGATAATGGAGACAATGAAAGGTAATTTTCGGGATTTGATCGATATTGTGGTTTATTTTCGATATATTAAATATATAAAAAAATTGCTTTATTTGTGTTTATAGATTTAGGGGTATTGGTTGGAAAAGGTGGATTCTATGGAAATGTTTTCAGAATCACTCCACCGCTATGCTTCACTAAAGAAGATGCAGGTGTGTTTTTGTTTCCCTTTTGCTTCTTTTTCATCTGGGATAAGTGCAAGAAATAACATCGTATTTTTATCATTTATTATAATTTATAACATCCAGTTTTTGTTTTCTTTCTATCCGACATTGTATTGTGAAAAATCTATCAAATTGTAGCAATTGCATCCAAATACAAACCAATTTCAAGGGTAGATTGAAGAAAAAAAAAATTAAAGTACGTTGCTATAATTGGGTAGAGTTTTAAAAGTACAATGTTGTAATGGAAAAAAGTGAAAGTAGGATGATATAATACACAAACAAATGAAAATATGTTGTTATTTCTTGTATTTAGTATCTTTTCATACAATTAAACTTTCAAAACTTGTGTAGATTTTCTTGTGGATGTGATGGACTACTCGATTTCAAAGCTATGAAGATGGGGCATGGCCAAAGAGCATCTTGTATGTGTACTACTTATAAAGTAAGACATAATGAATTTATCATATATTTGTATGATATAAATTATGGGAAAATGTGTGTGATTAAAATGTTGGGCAATATTGATAAAAATTGTAAGGGTCAACAGCTCGTTGACTCTCTTTGTATCTGTTATATTCTCTTTCTAAATAAAAATGTCATTATAATTTATATAATTTTAAAGGCTACTTTCTTTTCCTTTATCGTATTTGACAACATCTCGTTGTTCTTGTTCTGGTCTTACTCCTTGAATAATTATATCATTGCTAATTAATCAATTAAAACTTTATGTTCTTCTAAAATGTATGCAATCTAAAAAAAGTGAAGCTTATGAATTATGATTGATTTAAAGTTATTGTGTGTTCCAGTTATTTTATGAAATGCAATATGGTTAAATGCAACTTATTTATTTTAGTATTGTATTTTTGAAAAATATAATCTATTTGATTATGATAATGTTATTCATATACAGATCAATTGTTATTATTATAATTTGACTGAATTTTCAAATTATTATATCCTAGTATAAAACTTTGATGTATAATTATTACTATTTAGAGTTTTTTAAACACAATGTCTCAATAAAAAATAAATATTATAATAGAAAAATATAAATATAGAATGTGACACTTCACAAATAGATAAAATTATATTGTTATATTCTTGTTGTATTTGTCAACGACTTTTTGATAGATTTTAAAAACTTTTAACTTTTATGTTTAAAGAAAACTATTTTAATTAAATGAAGAGTTACGGAAGTACAAGCTTAAAATTTTCTTTTATAGAAAAAACTTCAAATCCAAAACAACTCATTCAAGTAATTTTTGATAGTTTTAGTTTTTTGTATTTTAAATTGTTTTACATTTTTCAAAAATTAAAGTTATTTTTGTCACACAATTAAAAAAAAGCACTACTCTAGAATGATTCTAGTAGAATCTACTTTTACCAAATACACTCTAAATCCTATTATTAGATAATTACTATATCTTAACATTGATATCCCATACTTTCTATGCCACCGATCCACCACTATCATATTAAAATAAAAATACCCACATCAACAATTATAATAATAAATAATAATAATAATGAGAACCACACAACATCGCATCCTTTTTACCTTAGAACATTGGGTATGAAGTCCAATATTATAATATCCAAAATTGTCACATTATATGCCAACACAACAATAGTTAGAAGTGGGAGTGGTGTGCATATGTTATTACATGTTAAGAGGTAGAGAGAGAAGAAGAAAGAAAGAATTTGATTGGTTGATGAAAGCAAAAGCCAATCACATTTCTTGTTTTTACTTGTGGTCGTTATAACGAGTTGTGCCTTAACACCCCCTTAACTAGAAAGGGGAATGGTGTGCATCTTGTTATGACCGGATTATGAGGTGACACATCAGCAATAATATCATTTCTCGTTACTCATACATTGTGCTCTTAGAAAACTTTTTTCATTCGTTGATGTCACCTAGTCCCATATGGCTATATCACAATATCACACACACCATTCTAACAACCTAAGAAGCTAATTTCGTCCACATAGAACAAGTTATATATATCTGTATCTTTTATTTTCGTTAAAAAAACTCATTACAAACCTACGACTCTTCTTTTCAACCATCCCATTAGGCTATGGGGTATGATCATCACCAACCCATTAAAAAATGATGTCATCTATATGCCACATCACCTCCAATTACATGTTCACTAACTTTTGGAAATTGTTAGCACTTCACATTTTTTTTTGATATTTAGATTAAATAAAAAACATAAATAACAAACATAAATAAATATTTCACATCAGTTAAAAACATATTACATAACTTAAACTTTCAACCTAAATTACTAAAAAAAACATAAAAATATCAAATTTCAAACCTAAATTACTAAAAAAACATAAAAACATAGAAATTTAAAACTAAATTACTTAAAATACATAGAAATTTAAACATAAAAAATAAAAACCTTAGAACCTAATTTCCATATTTTGCGTGGACTTGTTGAATATTTAGAAACGTCGCTAGATTTTCCGGGTAGAGATCCAGTTCGGGCTTTGTGTTTATAATTTGAATATCGGTACGTGCTTTTATCCGGCGACGAGCTTCCTCAATTGCTTCATTTTTTCTAAAAAAAACTTAGAAATTTGTCTATTTTCCCACAAGTACGTCTTCATTACTCACTTTTCCGCTTGAAGACATCGCCTTTTCCCTTTGTCCCTTCCCGGTAGTCGACGAAGTTGGACTTTCGGTGGACACTCCCCCTCGGTGTCGTCGAAGTCTTCATTGAGGTCGACGCCAAAACCCATATCCGACTCGGAAGTTCTTGACATTTTGTTGGAGTCGGTGGTCGATTCCGAATGCGACGTCTTAGAATTAAGGACCCATTTTGGACCGTTACGACAAATTTTCCATGCTTTTTGGTGGCCGAATGTTTTACCGTCGTTGATAACCTTGTATTGTTGGCATGCGGTTGATAAAATATGGAAATCGTTGCTACCACTTTTATGCATATCTTTAAGATTTTCAAATATGTCATTAAACTTGGTGCAGGCCGCTCACAGTTCACGTCATTTTCCATTGACCACGTCGGACGTCCGATCTGTTTGCCTTCTCAATAGTGAATGAAAGTGGTCTAAAACAGGAAGCCAAAAACTGTTTCCCGTTTGCGCGTTGCCTGTCCTCGAGTCACACGATATGAAAATCCAAGCTTTCGATAAAGCTTCCTACTCATCTTCGTTCCAAGCTTCTTACTCATCTTCTAGATGGTTGTTGTATTTCTTGGTTCCTTTTGTCGTCGTCATTGTCGAGGTTTATAGGTTAGGATTGAGAAAATAAGACTTGAGATGGTTGTGTTTGAATTTGTTGATGTTTTTTGGAAAGTGAACTTCCCTAACAAGGGTTTGAAATTGTTGAGGTTGAGAAGCTTGTGGTTGAAATTGTTGAGGTTGCAAAGTTTGGGGTTGAAATTGTTGAAACGATTGGAATTGGGATTGATTGAATTATTATGGTCTTTATTGTTGGTATTAGTTTGGTTGATATGGAATGTTGGTAAATAGAGGTTGTTGTTGGATTGGAGATGCTAACATTTGCATGTAGTTAAGCTGTGAATATGGATCATTTGGAGTGTTTGGGGTTGTTGGGGTGTTTGGAATGAGTGAGGTATTTTGATTTAGATCCATAGTTTCAAGAAGAGATGAGAAAATTGAAAGAAATTTAAGTTTTTTTGAGGTGTGAAATGGTTATAAAATTATTGGTATTTATAATGAAAGTGTTTCTTTTAAATTTGAAAAGTATATATATATATATATATATAATGCATTCAACGAATGCATTTTTGACCGTTTGAAGTTGTAGATTTTGATTGGTTGTGACAATCCGTGATTATACTCAATCCACATCACACTTACGCGATTGTGGGGTGGTGTTCACATGTGAACATCCTTTCCACGTAGGCTTATACACGTCAAAATGTATGCTATACCCGATGGTCTTAGAAACCACAGACACAATAAACTCCAAAAGAATCTTACTACCACACGCACACTCATAGGAAAGGAGGTGTACCTAATCGAATACTAGCTTAGTGCAGGTAAGTAAGGTATCGAACACATGGAACAATAATAATAATTAAAACTACTAGTAATGATAACTATTTTAAACAATAATTAAAATGGGGGGTTTTTTCTCTAGTTTTACAAGACTAGAAACTTAAATAATCACTTAAACACTTAGCAAGGATTCAATTAACAGCTAATTAAGGACCAAAAGACGATTTGAATCAAGAATATTAAAGAGACTTCCGTTTAGATGCGATTCACTTACTCCTATGGTTGATTTCGTGGAAAGTGCAATGGATTAATGTGTCATCAATTACCGATTTATAATGTGATTAGATAATGTTCACTAAACTAATCCTTTAGCAAACAAATCAATTCAAACGGTGATCAATTGATTAAACTAATAAGTTTACTAGTATTAAGTTCGAATCATGCAAGACTTGTAATGGTAATTAATTCAATTGGTTGATTAAATTAACTCATATATAGTTGGTCATCATATATAACTTATACATCAATTTACTTATTTTCTTATTAATCCTAGGTTTTGTTCAAAACACCAGTCTTACAATTTTGATGGTCATAAAACTCTAGGATTCAAGCAATCAAGAAAAATGGTCATACAATCTCAATTTACTTACTAATTAACTAGAAAAATAATTCTCATTAACATATAAGGTTCTTTTAACAAGCTTAGCATGATAATAATTAAATCAACATAATCCAAAACCACAAAATCAACACATAGTTGTAAGATCCTCTACTCTAAACGAAAGTATAGTTTTTAGCCCATGACTTCAGCAATTACAATCATAAAAACGAATTTCAACATTGCAAACATGATGTGAACAAAAGGATTAGGTAAAGTAAAGATGATTTGCCTTAGATCTCTTAAGAAAATAATATTCTAGTCGAATTCTACACTCCACAAATCCTAAGGGATGTCTCTGGCCTCCAAAAGTCAATAAAAACTTCCAACATATATTAGGTTTCGAAGAGAAACGATCCATAAATAGATTTTGAAAAAACGGTGAAACACGACGTGGTTTAGGACCAACATGTCGTGTTCTTCATTTAAAACGCGTATCTAGCAAGGCAAGATCCATCGCGAATCATCAACACTACACGCCGTGTTCGATGAAACACGTCGTGTTCTTGCTAATTTTCTTCTTCTTCTTGAAATTCCAAGATCCTAGCTTCCATTCACCAATTCCGCTTCCTTTACCCTCCGAGCATGTCTTGGCTGCTACAAAATAAATATTCAACCAATTAAGTACCTTTTGTTCAATAATTGACACAAATTCAACATAAAATATTAAGATAATGCATGAATTATATGACCAAATATGCACATATCAATATACCCCACACTTGACTTTTGCTTGCCCCCAAACAAAACTGAATTTTAACTTACCAATACCGCACAAGAAAATCCAAGTTGAACCCAAACATTATGCCAAGACCACAACACATGTATTTGTGTCTAAATTTTCCTAAGAACCTCCCGAATCCTAAATACACACAATCTTCATAAACACTAGCGCACTTCTTTCGAACAACGCTTATTTTATGCATCCCTCTGAATCCATCCCCAAAGATCTTTCTTAAACTCAAGGTATATTTGGTTAAAACCCTTGTATACATATGGAAAAATAACCTAGAAAATGAAATTACAAAAAAATAAAAATAACTTAACAACTTTTTCCTTTGAATCTTTGATAATTTGTAGCTCTTCTTCATGATCTTCATAACTTGTAGATTCTTTCAAACTTTGCAACACATTTTTTTCACTCAAAACTAAAAATCCTAGAAAAACACATGCTTAAGAAAGGGGATTTAACTTCAACCTTTATTGATTAGAGGCATTAGTCTCATGTGCAATGACTATTTAAGCTCTCCTGGATACATTTATGGTACACGGTGCTAAACATGTTGCGTCCCTCAAACTAAGCAGGGTCGTGTTTTTGTTCCATCATTTCAGTAAGATAAGGAGGCCACAAATACATTATAACATATGTTGGCTCAACTAAACATTTAGATTCGCATTGAATCATCATACACAATACTAGCATTGAATCCTAATAATGAAAATTGCTTTTGATTTTACCTTAGTTTCCTGAATTAACCTAGCAATTTTTTTCATGATAATGCAATTTTTCAAAAAAAAAATCATACTTGAATTCTAATAATGTAACCAACCCCCTACCTGTAACACTTGTGCCCTGGTATGTGCCTTATGACCCTTGTATTTTGAAGTTGTGCATTTTGGTCCCTGAAGTAGTACACGGGGCGTACCACTTGGTACGTTTAGCGTACTGGTTGAAAAGCCAGTACGCGGGGCGTACCACTTGGTACACTTAGAGTACCTAGTTAATGGTGAGACGGGACCCAAGTCACGTACGCAGGGCGTACGTATGTGTACGTTGGGCATACGTGAAATTTAATGAAACCCTAATTGAGGGTCTTGCACCCTATATAAGCCACCTTATTCTCTAGGGTTAGCTTCATTTCCAACATCCAAAGCCTCCAAAACCCTAATTCGAGTTCCAGCCTCCATTATTAAGGATTTGAGCCATTGAAGTGAGTTTGGTGTTTATTTTGTGCATTGTGAAGGAGTTAGAATATCTTGAAGTTGCTAAGCTTGGGGAGGAAGTCTTGGATCCAGAACCACTACCTATTTTGCAAGGAGTTTGACGTATCAAGTTCTTATCTTGATTACTAGTTGCTTAGATCCCTTTTTTGGGTTAAATTGTTATGTTTTTAGCCATGGTTTGGGTGAATGATTGAACTAGGACGTCCCAAAGACTTATTCTTTCAGATCTAAGGTTATCATGGGCTCCTTTGGCGTAAAGGTGCCAACTTTATGGAGTTTAGGGCCTCATGCATTCATTAAGTCTCTTATTAAGTCCTTGTTGAGCTTTAGAGCTTCATACAAACATGCATGGACGTAAAGTTAGCAACTTTACATGATATATCAGCTCAAGGAGGTAAGATCTGCATTCTGGAGCGAAGTTTTGATGGGTTAAGAGCTAAATCTAGAAGATGGCTGATCTGGATTAGTACACTGGGCGTACAAGCCTATACACGCAGCGTACAAGCCTTCGAGCCAGTACGCTTAGCTTACAAGCCTTCGAGCCAGTACGCTTAGCGTACAGGTTGAGTACGCCCCGCGTACTCATTCAGGTGACATTTCGAAGTTGGGCTTTAGGTTTGTGCCACGTTTTGGGCTTAGAAGGTTAGGGTTTTGTTGGGCCATCTGATTTTGGGAGTTTTGGGCTAGAAATATTATTGGTCCTTGGGCTAAGGCCTATAAGAATAAGTTGGGACGAAATGGAGATTGGGCTATGATTGGGCCTTGATGGACTATTTGACTTTTGGGCCTACTAGATTGTGATTTGGGCTTCAGTCTTGGACCAAGCTAGGTTATGGGTAAAACGGTCTTTTTACCCCAAGTAGGGATTTTTTATTATGATTTAGATCCCAGATGTTAATTTGTTTTTATTTAGCAATTGATAGCTTGGGGAGTTGTATGACCAGCAGCTAGGGATCATTCGTTTCATTCAGCTTGATGAGGTGAGTTTCCTCACTAGGTTTAGCGGGTCGAAGGCACCAATGCTGGCCCATGTTTATGCTATTTTAGTATGCTAGCTGTCTACGTGACTCTTGCATGTGTTATGTGTTTATATGCTTACCGGGCTAGAGCCCAATGACCACTTTGTATGCTATGTATTATTGTGATTATTGCATGTGTATGTGTTTACTTGATATATGTTGCGGGGCCCGATGACAGGGCGGGGCCCATTATCTGTTTATTTGTATGTATGGTATGTGGTATTTTGGGGAACTCACTAAGCTTTGTGCTTACGGTTTTAGTTTATGTTTCAGGTACTTTCGGTTCCAAGGGGAAGAGCTCGGGTTGACTGCGTCGCACACACCATATGGATTCTGTTTTTGGGACACACTTTGATTTTCATGATGTTTGATATACTTATTTTCTGGGTTGTATGAACACTGTTTTTGGAATATCGTTTTATTCAAACTTAAAAACTTAAAATTTTTGGGTCATATTTTTGATATGTTACAAGTTTGTAAAGTTTTTCTCGAAAATAAATATTTTTAAAGGAAAAGAGTTTTCTAAAATAAGAAAGGGTGTGGTACATGCAATCAGCCGAGATCAAGTAAGTTTTCCCAAAGTACCTATACATGTTATCTGTTATGCTTTGATGTGTGAGTCTGTGAATCTCATGCTAGTTAGGGCTAAGGATCTGCTTTGTTTTTGCATGATAGAATGCTAGGAGAGATGCCTTTGTATGCCTATTGTATGAGCTTGTAGAATTGCATGCTAGTACTGTTTAGTCAGTGATAGGGTGGCCTGATTAGGTTATGCTTGGTTTTGGTCACTTGATGCTCGAATGTTGCTAGCTTTGTGCTTGTAGGAGTTATTACTAACTTCAGCTAACTGGTAAGAGAATATGCTAGGTTACATACTATGGGAACTGGATAATTTTAGAAGGTTAGGTTTTAACTCTATTGTGCAGCTCTTATTTGAGTCCAACCGTTGTAGTGTGAGACCTTTCATTCGAAGAATTATCCGGTTTTAGTGGTATGTAATTGTATTCGTGGACTAGTTAGAAGAAGTTAGCGGGAGTTCCTTCTGCAGCTGATGGCAGAGAGTGGTGTGAATTTTTCCCTAGTAAGACCTAGGATGAGAATCTAGTGCTGGGAGCCTTATCTGTGAGGGAAGGTTGTATGGATATAGAGTAACTTTGTTGAGTCAAATCATTTCTTGAGGAAAGTACGGATAGATGTGGAAGGTAGTATGGGCCCGTACTACTGGAAGCAGATGATCCGTACTCGAATCAAGGAGGGTTGAGATGAAACCAGGGAGCTTATGCAGTTTGTTTTACCCTCGATATATATATTTTGATGTGTATTCTAATGGTTTTTATGGTCCATTTTCAGTATGGTGACATTGAGAGGCAGACCTGTTGGCAGTTCTGGTGCTAGTGAGGGTTCAGGCTCAGGTTCTGGAGCCAGGCAGCTTGATGACCAGACGAAGGAGTTCATCTCGTTTGAGATCACGCGTACTATCCTTGAGCAGACTCCTGTGATATTTGGCATGGTCAAGGAGGGTATACTGGAGTTTTTGGACGAGCGGTTTAGCGCCTTTCGTGCTAAGATGGTGTCTTTGGTTGGGACGCGCTCTTCGACCTTCAGGGAGTTCAGGGCATGCGGAGCTCTGGATTATCACGGGGCGAGGGACCCCATTGCGAGTAGCAGGTGGTTAGAAGATGTTGCTAATGCCTTCCATACCAGTCGTTGTCCCGAAGGGGATAAGGTCAGACTAGCCTCCTGCCTTTTGAAGGACAGGGCACATGATTGGTGGGAGGAGGTAGGGCGTTCTGTGGGTGATGATGTTGTTGATGTGATGGCCTGGGGTGATTTCTCGACTAGGTTTCGAGCTGAGTTTGTACCAGTGATTGAGGTGCAGCAGTTGGCGCGGGAGTTTCAGGATCTCCGCCAGACTACTGAAATGGTGGCTGAGATCACCGCCATGGTCAGGGAGATGGCGCTTTTGGTTCCGCAGTGTGTGGCGGACGAGGAGATGAAGAAGTCCTGGTATCATGAGATGTTGAGGAGTGACATTCAGTAGTTTGTGAGCCGATCCAGCTGTAAGACGCTGGAGGATATGATAGCTTGAGCTATGGAGTGGGAGATCGACTTGGAGATGGAGAAGAAGAGGAAGCCAGATTATGTGCCGAGTGCTGAGAGTTCGGGCAAGAGGCCCAACGTATCTGATTCTAGACCAAGAGGCTATCAGGTCCGTAGCCGTTGTGGTAAGTGCGGCAAGATGCACGAGGGGGGTGCAGAGTGAGTGGTTCTGGCTGCTTCAAGTACGACCAGACTAGGCATATCAGCAGGGATTATACTGCTGCCACCACCACCACTCCGGTATCTGATTTGATTTGCTTCCATTGCAATCATAGGGGACACAAGAAGGCCCATTGTCCGAGTTTAGCTGCAGAAGGACCGGTATCAGCACCCGCTCCTGCAACACTCCAGATTACTAACGACCGCCAGGGCCGTGCAGACGTGCCTGTAGCGAAGAGCAAGGCTTTCCAGCTGACGACAGAGGAGGCGCGTGCATCTCTCGATGTGGTGACGGGTACATATATTATCCTTATCTCTTTATATATATATATATATATATATATATATATATATATATATATATATATATATATATATATATATATATATTGATTTGTCTGGTTATATTTATATGCTTTATTTTAGGATCGTTCCTTGTGAATGGTATTACTGCTTTGTTATTGTTCGATTTGGGGGCTACCTTATCTTTTGTATCGCTTGTGCTGAGCAAGAGGTTTGCCGAAGCTCTAGGGGAGCTAGACTGTCCTCTTGATGTGGATATTGCTGACGACAGGACTGTTCGGGTCGCGAGGTGTAACACCCGCAAGTTAGGCTAGACATTAAAGGATAATAATAATTGTTAGAACAATGTTCTATTAGGATCGTTAGATTCTATGCAAGCAAACAGTTAAGAATGTAATCAAGAACACAAGAATGGCTTTGAATATGTCGTATGATTAATACTTCAACACCTCTGAAGAGCTCGATTAAGAACTTCGACTGTAGAGGTGTTTAGGGTTACAAAACAATGAACGTAATAATCAACACCGTCTAATGCATACATGCATGCATATTTATAGTATAACCCTATCAGATAAACACGGATGGACAGGCCCAATCCAGATACAAAACATAAAGCCCAAGACGCAACACAATTAGACTCAACAATCTCCCCCTTTGCGTCAATGGGACCGAAAGCTCACTTCGGTTGAGCTGCAGAAGTCTTCTTTATTGTTTTGAACACCTTCGGAATGATAGCCAACAAATGATGACGGAACGTTATGTACCACCGAAGCATGTCAGTAAAATTCTTCTTGTCAGCTTTTGAGTTCTGCTTGCACCGATGTATAATGTTGATGATGTGCTCCAAGCAGTCAGTTGAAAATAAATGTTTATCAACAAGAGCGAACAAAAATTTGTGAGCTTCGCCTTTTGTAAACATCACAGTGAGATGTTTTGAATCTATTTGGCCCATCTTCATCTTATTCACATCTCCTGGTTTCGATGTTGGCTTGATGGTCAGTTTCTTGTTCATTACTTTCGCTATTTCTTGATCCATAGCTGCAACCTCATGGATGTAAGAAGCCAACATCCTCTTCAAGTGCTCCAAAATCGGTTCATATTCCCTCGGATTTGTGAGCAGAATATTGAATAATAAAATCCAATCATGAGGGTTTAGATTCGGAAGATCTGCTAGAGATATAATCGACACCGAGTTCGCAGAACCTCGTGTGATTTTGAAATTGACATTTACAAATCTCCCAGCAGACGTAGGTTTCAGTACCTTGACAGTGATTATTTTCTGTGCGCTCCATGTCAAGTACTGAGGTTGTCCATACTTCAGATAGAAATCAATAAGCTCTCGGTCAACCTTTGGATGAGGAAAAGGAACCTCAGCAGTCGAATCAAAGCAGTGGAACGTGAACGCCTTTCTTGTTATCGACATATCGAACTGCGAGTCCTTAGAATTGTCACAGTCAAACGAAGCAACAGGTTCCAACCAATAAACACTTGGAAACTCTATAGCTTGATTGATAAGTGCCTCTTTAGTCCATAAGGGAAACAAGGCCTTCTTGCAGTTCAAGGCTTCTTCTTCTTCCTTGTTTCTCCTTTCCCTCTCCTCTGCTTCCCTTGCAACCTTCAAGGTTTCATCAAGCTCTTTGTCTCTCTTCTTTCGCTTGAGGGCCTCAGCAATAGTTTCACCGGATTCGTTACTGCTATCATCATCAATCTCCTTTTGCTTTTCTTGTCGACCATAACCTGAAGCTACATTATCCTTCAGTTCGGTTGTAACTTTGACCTTCGGTTGAGCAGTTTCGGTTTCAGTCTTAACCTTCGGTTGAGGAGCACCCTCTCCCCCTTGTTTTGGAGCAATAAATCTCTCCGAAACACCCTTCATCTCGTGTAACAATGCAAGGGCGGGAAGAAGTTTGGTAGTGAGGTGATTCCGAATGGTCAAAGTGAGGATAGGATCATGAGCACCAAGAATGTTGGTGAGCATATCCTTCACATCCCCTGCACAGCTGCGAAAAATAGCTCTTTCGGTCTTTAACAAAGAAATTTCTTTTTCTGCTTGGGCTAGCTGCACTTTCTGTACTTCAACCATGGATGTTTGGCGAGCAAGTTCTTCCTTCAAAGCACTTTCTTTCGCCAAATCAGCGTGAAGAGATTCAAGTCGAGAATTCACTGAACTGATAAGTGAAGAGTTCTCGGCTTGGATAGAGGAACGCACAGCCTCAAACTTAGTTTGTTCTTCCTGAAGAGACTTGGAGAAAGAATCCACAGAAGCATTTACCTTTTCTGTATTTGTATCAGCATGCCCTTTAAGTGACTCAAGAAAAATCTGAGTACTATGTACAATTTCAGTAACATCAGTGGTGGCCTTTTTGCAAGAGGAGGTAGACTCATTAACAGCTTTGGTAGATTTGTCAATGGAATCGGTGTATTGTTCTAGAGCTGTATCCAGAAAAGCCTTGAGTACAACACCACTGTATGACTTGCTGTCCTCAAGCAATTTATCAAGCTTGTCGTGAATGCTCTGCAGATTTTGTCTTGTGACGGGAGCATCATCATCCTCATCAGTAGGAAGCTGATAGGGACTGAAGTATGTAGAATCATACTCATCATTAGCACCACCGAGAGTGGCACCGGAGTCGGTTGAAGGTGAGGGTGAAAGGGGTGTAGAAGTAACTGGGGGTTCTGTTTCAGTAGTCGCCCCCGTATCAGATACGTTGACTCCTACTGTCGGTTCAGGAATAGTGGTGGTAGTGGATTGGGAAAAAATAGGAGTTGGGATTGGAGTTATAGAAATAGGAATAGACGAAACTGGTGGTAAAGTTGTTGTTTGAGATGTGGTAGGTGGGGGAATAGGAGGAACCGAAACTGGAACTGTCTGTTTCGGTGATGGAGGTGGGGTTGGAAGTTTGTTATGAGGAGATTCGGTTGGAGTAGGAGATCGGGGATGAGTGTTACCTCTCGGTGATGCTCGACGAATTTCCTCTTCTTCACCTTCCTCGTCATTTTCCGAGCTAGGAGGAGTAGGACTCTTGGACCTTTTTGCCATCTTTTTAATTTTCTTCGGTTTAGAAGAATCCCCTGTATCAGACTTTCGCTTCTTGGACTTGGAAGTCTTAGACTTATCATCCTCTTTTGGCTCTTTCTTGGTAGAAATTCGTTTACCTCGGTTACTCGGCTTGTCAACAGCATCTAGGGCAGCCTGCTGTTCAGGAGATAGAACTCTCGGTTCCTTGGGAGGAAGTTTTCGATAATCAGCTATGAGTTTACTTTCGGCTGTAACACATCTATACATTGTCTCAGGGATAGAGCCAATGTGAGGAAACTTCAGAGGATCAGAAATTATGATTTTCTTGGTGTGAAACGTAGCAATAGACGCAACTAGGGCATCCTTCATCACCGGAATTTCCAAAGAATTTATCGCCCTTCTGGTAATGAGAGTCCAGAATCGTGCACATGAGATTTCAGAATGCCTCGTTGTAGTGTTGAGGCTTTGCACCACTTGAGACCACATGATCGTCCCATAATCAAGATTGAGACCATTGTAAAGGCCGTAGAGAAGGGTTAGGAAAGCCTTGCTGGTGCCATCAGATCCAACACTTCTCTCCACCAAACTCTTGATAAGAAGAGTAAGCAGTCCATTCCATGGGGACGGTAGGCAGGACTTCTTAACCTTCGTTATTGTTGTAAGCACGTCAGTGTATCCCATTTCGTACATCATCGAGAAAAGCTGAGTAGTGGTGATGAAATCGGGTGAAATCATAGATGAATCCACATCGAGGTGCAACAAGGAACAAAATCTCCCTTTTGAAATAGAAGCCTTTTTAGAATGGATTAGAAAGTAGATTCTTTCCTTGTTCTTTTCATATGAGGCAGTAGAATAAACTTGTGATAGAAGGGACATCGGAACGACTTCCACCTGTGTTAGGGCTAGAACCAGTGGAGAATACTTCAAACACTCAACCACCTGTAGCATATACGAATCGTACAGAAATGGATTGAGTTCAATAATCATGTTCTGATTGGGCTTGATCGAAAGCAATGTGGACGAAGCAGTCTGATCGTGAACGGATGAAGAAGTCGCCATTGTTGATCGAAGAAAGAAGATGAACAGTTTGAAACTTGCCTTGTAATTTTGAGAGAATTTGTTGCTGGTAAAAGACAAATAAAAGTAGAAACCCTTTATATATCGTTGCTAGGAGAGAGAAAAATCATCATGATAATGACGCGGTCACTAAAACGTCGCCTAAAAAAGCGCGATGTGACAGGTTGGTTACTCCCAGGTATACGTCAGCACGCATGGGTAGTAAAACCGTTCAAATTCACGCGCCCAAATTCTTATCCTCAATCGTCGTTTGAAATTCAGTTGCGCTCCAAGATATAGAATTACCCCTGTTTCGCCAAAAGATAAACACAAATCGAACTAACAGCAACCAGAATGTTGGAAAATTAAAATTTTCGTGCAATAGAGTGACAAAAGATAAAGAAATAAAGCAAATGTGTATTGGATGTGAGTGATGTCTCATTATAAGACAGAAAGCAGGGGATTCCGGGCAATAATCGCTTCCTTCAAAGTCAAGAGAGACTTGAAGTGCTTGTGTGGGTTCCCGTGAGATAATGATCAAATGTTTATAGAGAAACATTGAAAGGCTTCTTTTTAAGTCATATGCTTAAGGTAGCTTATCTTCAACCGAACGTCGATGCTTAACATAAGACCGAACATTGGAAGAAGTACTTGTGAGACCGATGTGGTCTGTTGAACAAGTAGGTGGAATATATTTTATAGTGACTAAAGAAGATATATAAATCTCAAAAACAAAAAGAAACTGGATCTTTATGGGAAGAAAAAGCCTTGGTGTTAGACAAATTCATAAAAGATCACTCAAAAATAAAAATGAGATTTCATTTGGTAACCAGTAACATCTTGAATATGACAATTCACCGTCAATTCGTTGTTGGTGTTGGATTGTGGGTTTCACTCAGTACGTGGTATACATATCTAAGATCATAAACACAGATTTTGTGCAACCATAAACCTCAGTGGTAAAGACTGAGAGTCTCAAGGGTTACAGTGATGAACCGAAGGTTGATGGAGAAAGTAAGGAGGGTGGTTAAGGAACCGAAAGTACCTTCTGCTATAAAGACGTGACTAAGCAGAAAAAATCTTAACTCATATGAGAAGAGTAAGGTAGCTCTAGAATGAGTGGATCTGAACAGCCTGATTGGGAAGAAACGATAGGTAGAGATCGAATCATTAAGGCCTTGCTCTAAGTCGTAGAGGCTTTGGTCAACATGCAGCAGCATGCTTCTAGGGACCCTTAACTAGTTCTTATTGAAATGATTATACCTGTCTTAGCTCCAAATTCTGTTGCACTGATACACGTGTGACCTAATGAAAGGAACAAACAAACAAACACACCACACAAAAAAATATTTTTGAAGTTTTGAAATTTTCTGAAAAACAATAAAAATAGAAAAAGAAAATAATTTTGGATTTTTGAAGTTTTCTGAAAAATAATAAAAACAGAAAAAGAAAATATTTTTGGATTTTTGAAGTTTTATGAAAAATAATAAAAACAGAAAAAGAAAATAATTTTGGATTTTTGAAGTTTTCTGAAAAATAATAAAAACAGAAAAAGAAAATAAGGTTGCATAAAACACTCTTTGAACAAAATGTACAACCGAAACCTTATCTAAAAGGAATGAAGCGAAATAGACCGAGCGGTCGGTTCATTTCGGTTCCTTAAAATTCCAGAGCCGAAATAGACCGAGCGGTCGGTTCATTTCGGTTCTCGAAAGTTATGGAGCCGAAATAGACCGAGCGGTCGGTTCATTTCGGTTCCTCAAAATTCCAGAGCCGAAATAGACCGAGCGGTCGGTTCATTTCAGTTCCCGAAAATTATGGAGCCGAAATAGACCGAGCGTTCGCTCCATTTCGCTTGTCTAATTTTTAGGTGTTGAATTAAGGATTCGGTACCGACTCTGCTTCCATCATTCCCAAGCCTTGTAGAATTTTATTGAAACTCGCTTCAGGTAAGGCTTTAGTGAATATGTCAGCCAATTGATCAGAGGATCGAACAAAATGCACTTCCACGTTCCCATCTTCTACGTGATCCTTGATGAAATGATATCTAAGTGCAATGTGCTTAGTCTTTGAGTGTTGTACTGGATTATGACATATCCTTATTGCACTTTCTGAGTCACAATAGAGAGGAATCTTCTTCATACTTAGCCCGTAATCTCTTAGTTGACTTTGAATCCATATGACTTGAGAAGTACAAGATGCTGCAGCTATATACTCAGCTTCGGCTGTTGAAAGTGACACGCAGGTTTGCTTCTTGGACTGCCAGCTAACCAATTTTCCGTCAAGAAATTGGCATCCACCTGTAGTGCTTTTTCGGTCCAGACCACATCCTCCAAGATCAGCATCAGAAAAGGCTTGAATGAAGAATCCAGATCTAGCAGGATACCAGAGACCGAGAGATGATGTTCGCTTCAGGTAACGGAAAATATTTTTCACCGCCACCATGTGAGGTTCTCTTGGATTAGCTTGAAACCTAGCACAATAACAAACGGAAAACATAATGTCCGGTCTACTAGCTATTAGATACATAAGGGACCCTATCATTTGTCGATATAGTGTTATGTCAACAGCAGGTTTTTCCAGAGAAGGAGTTAACTTGGTGCCAAATGCCATAGGAACCTTCACTTTTGAGTCTCCTGTCATGCCAAATTTTGTTAGCAGGGTCTTTGTATACGCCTCCTGGTTAATAAAAATACCTTCTGGTCCCTGTCTAATATTCAAACCAAGGAAAAAATTAATCGGACCCATTGCGCTCATTTCAAATTTAGTCTCCATCAACTTCCTGAATTCAGCTGTTAAGCTAGGATTCGTGGAGCCGAAGATGATGTCATCGACATAAATTTGAACTATCATTAGATGTTCGCCTTCTTTCTTTCGGAAGAAGGTTGGGTCAACCGAACCTTGCTTAAATTTCGACATTTTCAGAAAGCGAGTTAAAGTTTCATACCAGGCTCTTGGTGCTTGCATCAAACCATATACCGCTTTATCCAGCACATAGCAATGATCAGGGAATTTCTCATTCACAAACCCGGGAGGTTGCTCAACATACAGTGTTTCCTCTAGTTCCCCATTCAAGAAAGCGCATTTGACATCCATTTGGAAAATTTCGAAGTTTTTATGAGCTGCATATGCCAGGAAGATTCTAACTGACTCCAACCTAGCTACTGGAGCGAAGGTTTCCTCATAATCTATCCCTTCCTCTTGGCAATAACCTTTCACCACCAACCGAGCCTTGTTGCGAATGACATTCCCTTCTTTATCTAATTTATTTCTGAAGACCCATTTTAAGCCGACTACTGAAGCATCCTTTGGTGTAGGAATCAGCCTCCAAACTCGGTTACGTTCAAACTCATGGAGCTCATCTTGCATTGCTTGAACCCAATCAGAATGATCAAGTGCAGCATTAACTGTTTTCGGCTCGACCTTGGATATGAACGAATTAAACATACAGAATTCAACTTTAGAGAATAATGCAGTTTGTTTCGCTTTCAACTGTGAGCGAGTGAGTACTTTTTCAGATGATTCTCCAATAATTTGAGCTTTGGGATGGTCCTTGGTCCAATTGATTAACGGAGGATAATTTGGGTCATATGCTGGATCCAATTCAGCATTCACTTCCTCTTCAAGTTCTGATTGATCACCCTCGCCTTCGTCAGTTGCATTCTCTTTCTCCCCCTCGACTGGCAAAGTGTAACCCGTGGCATCATCAGAATTTGCATCCTCTGTGGGAGTAGGATTCTCCCCCTCGATTGGACAACTATTGGGTGGGTTTGGAGCATTATGTTCCCCTTCACCTGGACTTTTATGAGTTGGGGACGGAATTGGATTCTCCCCCTCGAAAGATACTTCGATTGTCTTTGGTGCTGAAGAACTCTCCCCCTTGAATATTGAGCCGTTGATGGGAGAGTCAGTTGAGGATTGAACACCTATAGTTTTAGGAGGTTCACTTTCAATTTCTTTGGCAGCTTCATCTATGATCTTTTTGAGATTATCAATTTTGTTATCTACTGCTTTCGCCTCTGAGTGTGCCACTTTCTTTGGTTCATCAAATAACCGAATGTACTCTTAAAACAGGTTGGATATTGGAACCGAGACCTGTCCAGATTCAGGAAATATTTCACTTAAGTCATTTGCACTCCTTTGCACTTTCTTCATATAATTATCGTCAAAGGTGACGTAATATGTTTCTTCAATTCGTTTGGAGCGTTTGCTCAACACTCTGTAGGCTTTAGAAGAGAGTGAATATCCTAGAAAAATTCCTTCATCTGCTTTGACGTCAAACTTGTTTCGGTTCTCCTTTGAATTGAAGATGAAGCACCTTGAACCGAACACATGAAAAAATTTGACGTTGGGCTTTCGATTGTTTATGATCTCGTATGGAGTGATTGAGAATCTCTTGTTTAGCAAGGATCGGTTCTGAGTGTAGCACGCGGCTGCAACTACATCAGCCCAGAAGTATAACGGAAGAGAAGCGAAACTGAGCATGGTTCTGGCTGCTTCACACAAAGAACGGTTTCGTCTTTCAACAATCCCATTCTGTTGTGGTGTATAAGGGGCCAAAAAATTGTGAGTTATCCCCTTTTCAGCCAGAAAGTCCTCAAAATCGTTATTCTTGAATTCCAGACCGTTGTCACTTCTGATATTCCTCACCGTCTTTCTCAGCTGCACTTCCACTTGCTTGATAAATGTCTTCAACTTTGGAGTTGCATCTGATTTCTGTTTAAGAAAGAAAACCCAGGTGAAGCGTGAAAAATCATCTACAATCACAAGGATGTACTTACTACCACCGATGCTCTCGATAGCCGAAGGACCACATAAGTCAATGTGCAATAGTTCAAGAGCTTCAACAATCTTTGTATTAATTCGTGTAGGGTGGCTCTTTCTGCTTTGTTTGCCCATCTCACATGCAGCACACAGATGTTCCTTGTCAAACTTGAGAAGAGGGAGGCCTCGAACGTGATCACCAAGCACCAACTTATTAATGTCTTTGAAGTTCAGGTGTGATAGTCGTCGATGCCACAACCAACTTTCATCAGTGTTCGCCTTTGACAACAGACATATTGCTGGTTTTCCTCGTATTGGGTTGAGATTTAAAGGATACATTTCTCCTTTGCGTTCAGAATTTAGCAGAACCTTTTTCGATTGCTTTTCTATTATTTCAGAGCACTCATCACCAAATGATACTTTCAAACCTGTTCCCACAACTAATTGTGACACGCTGATGAGGTTATGCTGCAATCCTTCCACATACGCCACTTTTCGAATCGAGAAATCTCCATTGGTAATCATACCATATCCCTTGATTGTTCCATAGGAGTTATTTCCATACTTTACACACCCACCATCTTTTAGGACCGAAACTCCCTCAGTTCTTCCTTCCTTCCTGTCATGTGACGCGAGCAGCCACTGTCTATATACCATTCATCATCGAACTGCTCGTCACTGATTACCTGCAAATTTAAGCAGATTTAGGAACCCAAAGTTTCTTGGGTCCTGGTGAGTTTTTCACAGAAAAAGGAAGTACAGAAGAAATATCAACTAAAAATGTTCTTTTTACTAGAGTCGTTTGATCTTTTCTTTTAATGGTATACACCTTGATTTTTGTTTTATCTTGTTTAATTTTTGGTGCATTAGTTGGTGTGTCGTTAGATGGTTTAGGATTTTTCTTTTGAATCCTAGGGTTAGCGGACTTTTTCTTATTATGGTACTCAGATTTTGATTCGAGCTTTCCCTTTCCTTTGATGTCCTTCATTGAATTTGTTTTGCTATGGGAGTTAGAAGGACCGAAACTAGACTTAGGACCGAGACTCGACTTTCGGTTCTGAGTGCTGTTGTTGGGACCGAAAGTAGGCTTTTGGTTGTTAGCCTTGGCGGTTGGACCGAAACTTGTCTTTCGGTTCTGTGAGTCCATGTGGAGACCGAAACTTGTCTTTCGGTTCGGTACGCTAGTTTGGGAACCGAAAGTAGACTTTCAGTTCTGAGATTTGGAATAGTAGGAATTTGGGCTGAAGTTTTCTTTTCCTTTCAGTTTTTCCTTTCCTCTATCCGTTGATTCTTTCTTAGGAGGTACGTAGTTGGGATTTTGGGATTCCCAATGACGTTTTCGCTCATTCAGATTCCTTGCGTATCTTTGATTTCTTAAGCGTTTCTGTTCAGCTAACTCCTTCTGTGATTTGTGGATATTGAAGCTAGCCTTTGGCTTCTCCTTTTTAATTTCGGTTGTATTTGTTGGAACAGTTGGTTCTGTCATCGATTCTTCAGGGATTTCTTTGGTTCCACTTGTGCTTGGTTTGTCGAAACTTGAGGGTTTGTTGATGGGTTCAGCAACATATCTTCCTTTAACCCTCCATGAAGTTTGCTCAGATAAGCCTACGGTTTCGTCTGCGTTGTCGATAGGGGCAGACCAGAAGTAGTCGTCGCATCCTTCAACATTGTCTTTGTCGATCAGGATTTGTAATTCTGCTGTTTGTTTAGCAGTGATTCCTGTAACTGCATACACCTGATTCGGCACCGTTTGAACCTTTTGGTAGACCATAGCTTTTTCCTTTCGTTTCTTTGTCTTGTCTTTTGACAAGCGAGCGAACTCAACCGAATTTTCAGAAATGAGAGGTTTCTCATTCATGGTTTCGCTTTTCATAAACTCTGAGCAATCAACTACATCTTCCACTGAGATTTCGCTCATCTCACTTTCCTCATCAAATTCAGACGTATTTTCTAAGTTCATTTTATTTTATGAAATCAATTTTGCGTTAGACGAGTCAAATGATTTGATAGTTTCGGACTTTATTTTTAACCTATCATTTTCATCTAAAAGATCTTTGAGCATACATTTATGTTCCTTAGAGTCAATGAAGGTTTCTATCTTGTCCAGTCCGATTTTGTAATGAATTGACGTTTCTTCTGAGGACACTACTGATTCACATTCTGCTATGACCTCATCCTCCTTAAATTCAAGGAAGGGTAACATCATCTTATGAATCTTCTTTCCTATTTCACAACTTAAATGCAATTGAGCAATATTAAAGTATAAACGCTTAGCAATTAAACAAAAAACATTCCTTTGTTTTAAAAACTTTAAATTGTCTCTTTGTAAATAAATACTTTCATCCCTAGCCCTAATTAACTCTGCCTCCTTCTGCTCAATCTACATCCTTCTCTCCTCACTTTTTGAAGACACCCTGCTGAGTTAGTCAGTTAGGTTAGAATTCGCTAAGCGAGTTTGCATGAGACTACCACTTAAGTTAGAAAATTTAAATTTTAATTCATTTAATTCTTCTTCGTAATTTGTTATTGGAACTTTAAGTGATTCGAGGATGGATTGTACCTTTTTGATCAACCGATCGCAGTCGTTGATCTTCTCACTTACAGGCTTGGTCGCAAAACACTTGTCCTCAGTCAGGTTCGATTCCTCACTTGCACTTTCGGTTGATGAACCAGCTGTGACAATTAAACACCTTCCAGCCGAACCTACTTCCTTTGCCACATAAGCCTTTCCATGAGTGGGCTTTCTCACCTCTTCATCTTCAGAATCGGTTGACCAAACTTCGACGCCACCGAACTCATCTTCACCTGCATTCTCCTGCACAATCAAGGCATTCATAGAGCTGTTAGTTGCCTTCTTTTTCTTGATCTCTTCCAACTTGCGCATGTAGTACGTCTCATCATCTTCACCATCTCTTTTCTCAGCCATTTTCCTTAGCATGCAGTCTTTGGAAAAGTGGTTCTTGCCGTGACAGTAGTTGCAGTCGAACCCAGAGTCTCCTGCAAGTTTGCTCTCCTTCTTGTCTTCATCCTTTTGAGAAGAGACTTTCGCTTCGTCCTTCACCTTCTCAGAACTGTAACTTCCCTGCCAGTTTCGGTTCTTGTTGACAGGAAATTTTCTTCTTGCAAACTTCTTTGGATTGGTGACCATCATAGCATAGTCCTCGCTTGTAAGGTCACACTCAGACATATTAGAATCTTCTTCTTCTTCTGCAATACTTTTTGCTTTTGAGACAAGGGCCAGCGATCCCACACCAGAAACTACCTTCGCTTCTTTGGTGACTACACTCTCATGGGACTTAAGTATTCCCACAAGTTTCGCTAGTGAGTAAGATTTAAACTGTTTATGCGCTTTCACGGTTGAAACCACAGCCATCCATTCTGGTCTCATACCGTTCATGAAGGTCACCTTCTGCTCGATCAACCTTCTTTCTATTCCATGCTTGATCATCTTACTTAGGAGATGATTGAACCGATCTAAGGTTTGTATGAGTTTTTCTTCTGGTTTCTGTTCGAAAACTCCAAATTCTGACAGCAGCAAGGTTTGAATGGAGTGTTCTAGATCTTCATCAGTTGAATAAAGTTCCTTCAACCTATCCCAGATTTCTTTGGCCGTCGTGTATGATCCAACCAATCGAAAAGTGTCAGATTGCAAGGCGAATCTGATCATTCTCATGGCCTTCACGTTACACAGCAACTTGTCTTTCTCATCCTGTGGCATCTTCTCTACATCCACCACAAGCTTGTTATATTCCTTTTGGGACTTAACTGTCGTATTCGTTCCTGAATGAACAAACGGCCCAAGTGTGATAGCTTCCCAGATGAGATAGCCATTATCTTCAGATCCAACCACGTAGTCTTCAAAGTGATGCGCCCATACTTCATAGTCTTGAGTGTAGAGTATGGGTATCCTGGTTGTTGATCCAATGCTGTTGGAGATGTTGATGGGATTTGTTTGTGAATCTTCGTGAGACATGGTGAGCTGCTAGAATCAAACCTGTAAACTTGGGATTAAGGTTTTATCTGAAACAGAGTTACCGTCGATACGAAGAAGACGACTTCTATTTATACGATAAAAGCGGAAACCCTAAAGAATTCTGAATACAGAAGGAATGTGTATTGATCACACAGTCTCCTGCTCTGATACCAATTGTTAGAACAATGTTCTATTAGGATCGTTAGATTCTATGCAAGCAAACAGTTAAGAATGTAATCAAGAACACAAGAATGGCTTTGAATATGTCGTATGATTAATACTTCAACACCTCAGAAGAGCTCGATTAAGAAGTTCGACTGTAGAGGTGTTTAGGGTTACAAAACAATGAACGTAATAATCAACACCGTCTAATGCATACATGCATGCATATTTATAGTATAACCCTATCAGATAAACACGGATGGACATGCCCAATCCGGATACAAAACATAAAGCCCAAGACGCAACACAATTAGACTCAACAATAATAAATATTTGTTTTCTTGAACAATTAAAATCCTCAAATAGGATAATTGTTCTTCGTACGCGTTTTGTGTTATATAAATACCTATCTTTTATATACTTGTTATGTGGACAAATACTATGGGTATATAATATTTGTATAAATCTTTATATAAAATTATCGAAGAGCGATAAAATAACATTTTTTTAAATAAAATATTATTTAGGATAAATAATTTTAACGAAACGTGTAACGACCATAAATCTCAAACTATATAAGATATATTTGGTCTTAATACATTCAAGGGTGAACTCAAGTAGTGAAACAACAATTTTTGTGTTACACCCGTTTTTCGACGATAACTATCAGGTATATTTTAAGAGTTTAGACATCGATAATTATTCAGACAGATCGAAAATAATACTTATTATATATTTGATAATAATCCAATATATTTCATAGTTTTATATTATTTTGACATAAATATATATTTGTAAACATATATTTAAAAAGTAAGTGACTTTATATTAAAAAGGACGCATACATATATATTGTATGTTATTAGTTATTTAAATTCACACTATATTATTCATTGAAAAGTTAAAAAAAAATACATTTCTTATCTTTTTCACTTTGACTTAGAGTCAAAGGTTATCCAACATATTAATTATTATAAAAACCATCCGTACAAATGTAAACGCGTTGTTCATACAAGAAAAGTAGAAAAGTGGCATACATGTATCTTGGTGTCAAATTTATATGAAGGGAAGGTGTCGAATATTGGAAAGTAATAAGTTTTTTTAATTAGTAAAGGCAATTGGAAGGTGGTTTAAATTTTTGTATAAATAGACAAGTCAAGTAAACATCCTTTTTTTCATAGTAGATTACTAACAATAGCTCAATTTAGTCATCGACCAAAAGGATTGAGATTATAAAAGGTTTTAAGAATAAGAAATCACATTGATCGGCATGTTAGTGCATATCACAGTCAAGTATAAATAACATAAAGTGTTTTATTTCTTCGACTGAAATTACAAAAGTTCGAATGAAGAATCGTAGAAAAAGTAAGTGCGTTTCGGCAAGATAATAAGTTGGAAAGCAGTGCTAAGCTTGATGTCACGATAATAGTTAGTGTCCACTAACTAGCCAAGTGAGTGCATAGTTACTTTCATGAACATGATTTTAATACAAGTATTAATTAAAATATTAAATATTTAATGAAAGTTTATATGTCAATTATATGCTTATTGTCTGAAATATGTGTTATATATATATATATATATATATATATATATATATATATATGATGATATACAATGTGCGAACCAATTATGGTTCTATATGTGTTAAGATGTATATATATATATATATATATATATATATATATATATATATGATATTATTACGTGATAATAATAATAATAGAAGTATTATTTCTTAAAAAAAGTAAATTAATACATAAAACTCTGTGTTAAGTATACACTAGCTAGCGTTGCCTAAACGGAGATGGTATTGAAAATTGATTATAAGCATTGTAGTTTTGCCTAGTGATGGGATAAGATTTAAAAGGGGATGTTTAGTTCAATTAAGTTTGGAGATTGGGTAACCTCTTATTAAGAGTACGTGTGTGCTGAGATTGATGATCGGTGTAGTACGTCCTACGTACAGAAGTACATTTTATCTACGAAGTCTTTTTCAAAGCTCTGTGCTCGGGTGCTACTTGTGTCAGGGTATTATTATGTTCTGGGGTACGAGTCCTATTCATACCAGGGTACTATAATGTGTCAGAAGTACTATCATGACAAAGTCCTTTTTGACACTATTATGTGTCGGAGTACGTGTATCGGGAGTGCTTTATTAGTATTTCCCCATACTTTTGATGAGCTTTGTGTGTCAGCGTTTCCTTTCACGAAGTAATTGAGGGAACTTCATAGACTGCCTAATAAAGTGTGTCGTTAATAGACCACTACTAGGTATGTCTGGTGTTATATTGTCGGATAAGGTGAGTCTGGGGGTAAAATACCCCATGGTGTCAGACCACTGCTAGGCACAGTTATCTAGATAACTACCCCTGACTTAACTGTCTTGTGGTTTTTACGAACAAAGGTTCGTGGTGAAAATTATTCCATTCCCCTCATTTGATGTCTTTATTGATCCTCGTTTGCTGCCAGGGAATTTCCGAAGCAGCGTCGTCAGTTTGTTGTTCATATTGATCCTTTAGGCTAGACCTCGTAAGATCATTATATAGGATCAGTACATGGGGATCGACGGGATGTGATAGATTGTTTTAGAGATATGATATATACATGTGTTAAGGATAATAGTGGTTTTGCAGGTTTGAGATATACATTATTATCACATTGTGGGATTGAAAACCCTATGTATCTCACCAGGTTTCCCAACCTGACCCACTCAATTTATATGCCTCACAGGTAGCAGTGTAAGACTATTGAAGACTCGAGTATGATGCTAAGAGAAGACCTGCAATAGTGTTCAGGACCGTCAGGTCTTTACGCTGTAGCATATGTTGTGTATCAGTTATGACATCCCAAGAGTTGTATTATTTTGAGACAATATTTTGTACTCAAATTGTTTTAATATACTGGGAATTTCCGCAATAAAAGATATTATGATTTTTAAAGCGTAAATAAATATTTTTTTCGGTTCTGAAAATTGGGGATGTCACAGTTGGTATCAGATCATTAGTTTAAGCGAACTAGGAATTTGTAGGAAATTTCTAGACTTAAACTTAGATTGCTAAGTGATGATGGTGAGGTGTGTGTCTAGTATACTTTAGTTTGAATACCTAAATTAATATTAAATAGACACAAGCACTAGGATATTTTAGGGCATATGCATTAATTAATATTATGTGCTTATTGAATTGTTTATAGCATGCTTTAGGTTGAATACCTTACTTACTATAGTGTGCAGTAGCATACTTTAGGAGAGATGCCTTATATGCTAATATGTGCTAAATGATAAATAATATAACATGCTTTAGCTTGCTTACGTAGATTTCTATTACTTGAGGAAGTTTAAGGTTTGTTGCCGATCTTGGTTTGGAAGAGGAAATTTTATGTGTTCAGGATTCTAAACGTTTAATTATTGTATTAGAACTCGTATGTAATTTTTGAGGTGATAAGGAGACATACGATAGTTGACATCGATAACTTTGTAAATAAACCAATCGAGTGATATCGTAAAATAATTCCTATCAAGTGATACCGTAAATAGTATATTAATACCTATAGAGTGGTATCGTACCTTTAGAGTATGTTCGATGTAGTAACATTGGAGGAGTATTGTACGCATAAAGTACACTTTCAATTGGCGGGATGATAAAACTATGGTGTAGTCCATGAAGTTGTCCCACCGCTTCGTGATTCCACCGCCGACTAGATTGAAGCAATGATTGCTTACGGATTCAGAAGAACTAGAGACTGTGATGAATACTTCGACAATATCGAAATTGATGTTGTGCAAGATTTAGAAGAATTCAATGAAGATTAAAGGAAAGACTAACAGAGTTTTCAGACTCAATAGGCCAAGACCTTGTCTAACGTTGTGATGTAGTATGCAGTTCGAGTGGTATGGTTAGAGCTGATTTGTACCCTATACAGGATGCTCAGACTTAGTATTTTATAATACTAAATGACAATTGACTTCTATCCATCCTTACAAAAGTTCCATAGTGTGTAAATCCGACTTTAACATACATGATTAGGGTGGTGAAATGAGTCATTTGGTTGTGAAAGGCTAAGTGACTTACTTGTCTAAGTAAGGTAGAATACTTAGTTGAAGAAGCAATACACCCATAGTATTGAATGAGAAGAGATGTTGTTTTCAGGAAAGACAGAGAACCAAGTTGAAGCTAGTAGAACATGCTGTAGGATTGACTCCTATGAAGTAGACTTAAAAGATACACAAATGAGAAGCAAAATTTCTAAGATTAACTCATATAAAGGAATGGCGATATCATGGAAGGATGATTATATGAAGAAATGGAATGAAGTCCATGGTGACTTGCATGAGTTTGAAAACAATACAAGTAGTTGGAGAGCATTTGTCTCCATACCGCTAGAGTACATTATGGTTTAGTGTGTCTTGTAGACTGGACACTACCTGAGAAAGAATTTTTGTGAAATGTTTGGAAGTGAAATTCTTAGCGACCTATGAAAAGTATAAGAATATGCTAAATCAAGCATATGCGTGAGAAAGGTCCTAAAATGCGAGTCTAGTAAATCCTAGATGTGCTTGATAGAGACGTGAAATCCGTAGTTGAGTGTAGGAGAAATTGTTGTATGTGCTTGTTTGAACACACTCATGTGTGATAAGTTGCTTTGTGATTTTTTTTGGTATGGTGACTTGGGGACTGCGAGACAATTCTTGGGACGAGTATGAGTACGTGTGAAAGGTAGTAGAGGCCTATACTACCCAAAGAACAAGACTCACACTTGGATCAGGAAGAGTCACAAGGTTACTAAGGAACTAGTAGTTGAGCTTGACTTTTTTTCCGTTTCTGTCATTACCTACACTACGGTGATGACTAGGAAAACGATTTCGTTCAGACCCTAGTGGTCATAAAGAATCGTGTCCTATTAATATAAACCTATGAAGTGAGTTGATTGGTTCAGAAAACCATGTCCTATGTAGTAACCAACTTTAGTCGGGAGATTGAAGAGGAAGATGATCGAAGTGAACGATAGAAGTATAGTAGCCTTTGTTAAAGGACTAAGCAGTCATTAGCTAGAAATGTATGATTATACCACATTAGAACATGAAGGAAGGTTTCTTACGTGTTAGTCTTTGGCTTATAGAGGCAAGAAACTAGTTCGTTGCACTTTGCAATGGAAGGTCATTAGAGTCAGACCATTCGATCTATTACTTTATCCAAAGGAAATACCTTATCTTTGGTTGAGTTTACAACGCAATGTATAATGGAGCAGTAGTCTCCGATGAAAAGTTGAGTTTGTAACTCGAGGGTTAGAACTGAAGGTCTAACAAAGGACGAAGAGTGGGTGCAAGTGCAAGCATCACCATTGGCAATAGGTTCAAATCTATTGATTCTCTCTTAAGAGGCTAGTAAAGTGGTAGTCGTTGTTGATAGTAATTTCTATTATGTTAGTAAAACCTCTTGTATTATTTTATACATGTACATCGATAGACGACTTCGTGCTTGTCATGATTTTAATCAGTCTGTGGTCGCCATATGCAAGAAGATCACATGTTGCGGGCACAAGCAGTGATATTATATTAGGAATATAAAAATGACAATCATGAGTTTATTACAAGGGAGATACAAACCACATAGGCAGAGCCAGCTTGGGCTTTGATGGGTTGTGTATAGCAGCAGATGGGAGTTCGAACCCAAGTGGGGGAGAATCAACTATTAAGGAAAAAGTGTGAAAGACAACTCGAGTTCAGTTTTGATGTTAAGGACTTGGGAAAACTGAAAGGAAGTGGCGGGGATCGCATGTATTCACTGAGTTTGTGATTTCAGGGACGAAATCAGCTTAAGTGGGGGAGAATTATAACACCTGCAAGTTAGGCTAGACATTAGAGGATAATAATAATAAATATTTGTTTTATAGAACAATTAAAATCCTCAAATAGGATAATTGTTCTTCGTACGAGTTTTGTGTTATATACATAACTATCTGTTATATACTTGTTATGTGGACAAATATTATGGGTATATAATATTTGTATAAATCGTTATATAAAATTATCGAAGAGCGATAAAATAACATTTTTTCAATAAAAGATTATTTAGGATAAATAATTTTAACGAAACGTGTAACGACCATAAATCTCAAACTATATAAGATATATTTGGTCTTAATACATTCAAGGGTGAACTCAAGTAGTGAAACAACAATTTTTGTGTTACACCCGTTTTTCGACGATAACTATCAGATATATTTTAAGAGTTAAGACATCGATAATTATTCAGACAGATCGAAAATAATACTTATTATATATTTGATAATAATCCATGATATTTCATAGTTTTATATTATTTTGACATAAATATATATTTGTAAACATATATTTAAAAAGCAAGTGACTTTATATTAAAAAGGACGCATACATATATATTGTATGTTATTAGTTATTTAAATTCACACTATATTATTCATTGAAAAGTTAAAAAAAGAAAAAAAAACATTTCTTATCATTTTCACTTTGACTTAGAGTCCAAGGTTATCCAACATATTAATTATTATAAAAACCATCTGTACAAATGTAAACGTGTTGTTCATACAAGAAAAGTAGAAAAGTGGCATACATGTATCTTGGTGTCAAATTTATATGAAGGGAATGTGTCGAATATTGGAAAGTAATAAGTTTTTTTAATTAGTAAAGACAATTGGAAGGGGTTTAAATTTTTGTATAAATAGACAAGTCAAGTAAACATCCTTTTTTCATAGTAGATTACTAACAATAGCTCACTTTAGTCATCGACCAAAAGGATTGAGATTATAAAAGGTTTTAAGAATGAGAAATCACATTGATCGGCATGTTAGTGCATATCACAGTTAAGTATAAATAACATAAAGTGTTTTATTTCTTCGACTGAAATTACAAAACTTCGAACGAAGAATCGTAGAAAAAGGAAGTGCGTTTCGGCAAGATAATAAGTTGGAAAGCAGTGCTAAGCTTGATGTCACGATAATAGTTAGTCTCCACTAACTAGCCAAGTGAGTGCATAGTTACTTTCATGAACATGATTTTAATACAAGTATTAATTAAAATATTAAATATTTGTTGAAAGTTTATATGTCAATTATATGCTTATTGTCTGAAATATGTGTTATATATATATATATATATATATATATATATATATATATATATATATATATATATATATATATATATATATATATATATGTATATTTGATGATATACAATGTGCGAACCAGTTATGGTTCTATATGTGTTAAGATGTATATATGATATTATTACGTGATAATAATAATAATAGAAGTATTATTTATAAAAAAAAGTAAATTAATACCTAAAACTCTGTGTTAAGTATACACTAGTTAGCGCCTAAACGGAGATGGTATTGAAAATTGATTATAAGCATTGTAGTTTTGCCTAGTGATGGGATAAGATTTAAAAGGGGATGTTTACTTCAATTAAGTTTGGACATTGGGTAGCCTCTTATTAAGAGTACGTGTGTGATGAGATTGATGATCGGTGGAGTACGTCCTACGTACAGAAGTACATTTTATGTACGGAGTCTTTTTCAAAGCTCTGTGTCTCGGGTGCTACTTGTGCCAGGGTATTATTATGTTCTGGGGTACGAGTCCTACTCATACCAGGGTACTATAATGTGCCATAAGTACTATCATGTACAAAGTCCTTTTTGACACTATTATGTGTCGGAGTACGGGAGCGTACAGGAGTGCTTTATTAGTATTTCCCCATACTTTTGATGAGCTTTGTGTGTCAGCGTTTCCTTTCACGAAGTAATTGAGGGAACTTCGTAGACTTCCTAATATAGTGTGTCGTTAATAGACCACTACTAGGTATGTCTGGTGTTATATTGCCGGATAGGGTGAGTCTGGGGGTAAAATACCCCATGGTGTTAGACCACTGCTAGGCACAGTTATCTAGATAACTACCCCTGACTTAACTGTTTTGTGGTTTTTACGAACGAAGGTTCGTGGTGAAACTTATTCCATTCCCTTCATTTGATGTCTTTATTGATCCTCGTTTGCTGCTAGGGAATTTCCGAAGCAGCGTTGTCAGTTTGTTGTTCATATTGATCCTTTAGGCTAGACCTCGTAAGATTATTGTATAGGATCAGTACATGGGGATCGACGTGATGAGATAGATTGTTTTAGAGATATGATATATATGTGTTAAGGATAATAGTGGTTTTGCAGGTTTGAGATATACATTATTATCACATTGTGGGATTGAAAACCCTATGTATCTTACCAGGTTTCCCAACCTGACCCACTCAATTTATATGCCTCACAGGTAGCAGTGTAAGACTATTGAAGACTCGAGTATGATGCTAAGAGAAGACCTGCAATAGTGTTCAGGACCGTCAGGTCTTTACGCTGTAGCATATGTTGTGTATCAGTTATGACATCCCAAGAGTTGTATTATTTTGAGACAATATTTTGTACTCAAATTGTTTTAATATACTGGGAATTTCCGCAATAAAAGATATTATGATTTTTAAAGCGCAAATAAATATTTTTTTCGGTTCTGAAAATTGGGGATGTCACACGAGGGTTCATTCGGGCTGTACTCTTTAGTTGTTCGATGAGTAGTATCCGGTGCATTTGGTTCCCATTCCGTTTCGGGGGAACAAGGTCATTGTAGGTATGGATTGGTTAAGCCCTAATGGGGAAGTGATCGACTGTGAGCAATAGTTAGTACGGGTTCGGACCCCAAGTGGGGGAGATTTGGTGATTCCTGGTGAGAGACCGCAGAGTGGGCCGATTATGTGTTCTACAGCGAGGGCCAGACGTTATCTTCAGCAGGGTTGCTCGGGTTATGTCGCCTACGTCATGGAGACCCGAGATAAGGGTAAGGCGACTGTGCATGATGAGTCGATTGTGCGGGATTTCCCGGATGTATTCCTAGAGGATTTACCTGGGGTGCCTCCTGAGAGGCAGGTTTAATTCAGGATCGATTTGGTTCCAGGTGCGGCTCCGATAGCCAAAGCACCATATCGGTTGGCTCCTCCAGAGATGCATGAGTTGTCTACACAGCTACGGGAGCTGTTAGACAAGGGATTTATTCGGCCGAGCAGCTCGCCTTGGGGAGCCCCAATCCTGTTTTTGAAGAAGAAGGACGGGTCTCATCGTATGTGTATCGACTACCAGGAGTTGAATAAGGTAACGGTGAAGAACCGTTATCCCCTCCCAAGGATTGATGATCTTTTCGACCAGGTTTAGGGTGCATCTTGGTTCTCCAAGATTGATTTGTGATCGAGTTATCAGCAGATGCGGGCCAGGGATGAGGATGTGCAGAAGACAACTTTCCGAACTCGATATGGTCATTGTGAGTTCGTGGTCATGCCGTTTGGGATCTTCAATGCTCTAGCCGCGTTCATGGATCTCATGAACTGCGTGTGCAGACCGATGCGGGATCGGTATGTGATAGTATTTATTGATGATATCTTGGATTATTCCAAGACTCAGGAGCAACATGAGGAGCACTTGAGGGAGGTCCTAGAAACTTTGAGGATGGAGAGACTTTTAGCAAAGTTCTCCAAGTGCGAGTTCTGGTTGCACGAGGTGCAATTTCTGGGGCACCTTGTCAACCAGAAAGGTGTTGGATAAGGTGTATAAGTCCATAACTATTTCTGGTATGTACTTGACCCGACCCGGCATGGTCCATTTGGGTTGCATGGCACCATGCAATTGGATAAACTAAAATGAGAGAAATAACACTTATGGTTTATTAATATATTATAAGTTCTAATATATTAATAATATTATTTAATTAGTTTGATCAAGAATTAATTTAGAATTAATTAAGTGATCAAAAAATAACTAATTAAATATATGGGTAGATTATGTAAATCTTCCATATCTTATATAGTGGGCTAAGAGGCTCCATGGATTATCAAGTTGGGTTCCACCCATAGGATGCTCCATGGAGGCTCCATGGGAGTTACAAACCCATGGGTCATGGAAATGAAGAGTCATGCCACATTAGGGTTTACATGGTGTAACCCTAGATGTGACACACTATATAAGCAACATGTTCTCCACCAAAATCGGCGACACTAAGAAACAAGAGGGCTAGAGCCGATTTTGCAAGTGTAAGATTCTCTCAAAGTTTACTCCTTTGCATTTGGTGTTGTGTGAAGCATTTGAGGCATCACACTTGGGGTGCTAGGCTCACAAGGTTTCAAGGATCATAATCAACAACAAGGTAAGTTATTCTATCTTTCATTCAAGTTAAAAATGTTCCCCATGTATGCTAGATAAGAATATAACCTTGGAATTCAACTTTCCATGATTATTAGACAAACATAGATCCAAGGTTATTAGGGTTGCATGTACACTTAGGAAGTGTTAGAATGCTCAAAACCCATCAGTGGTATCAGAGCCTAGGTTTGTTTGTTGTTTTTTTTTGTGTGCAAACAGCTTCAAAAAAAATCGTTTTTCTGTTTTCTGCTCGTATGAAAGTTTGCACATTTGTTGCTGGAAATGGACTAGAAACATTACCCTAAACTATTTTGATGTTTTAAAGCTTGTTTTAGATGGTGTAATGTTTACGCTAATCCATTTACAATGGCAATTATTAAAATTACAAGTTTTTTTTAAGTGTAATTTTTGATTCTTGAAAGTGTTCATATTCATGTTCTTGAACTTATGAAGATTAGATGATCATAGGAATTGTTTGTAACCTTCATGGTAGTTTAATTCATGATCATAATGTGTTTTAATGGAGTCCATAACTTGTCCTCAAGTTATGGAAAACCAAAAGTCTCACTTTTGTTAAAGCCATTAAAAGAACACAAGAGTTATAAAAATGAAGAGTCTTCATTTTTATTACTCAATTAATTCATATGTTATAAGAAATGAAAAGTTTTGGAAGTTTACAAAACTTGCCCTCAAGTTTTGGAACATGTAAAGTCTTGATTAAAACTTTAGTTCCAACCCTTAGAATTTTAAAAGTTAAAATTCAACCCTTATACTTTATAATATTATAAGTTACTAATATATATATGTATAACGTCAAGTCGTCTTACCGTTAGTACGCCTCATTCACGAAGCCGGTATATAAGGGGGGTATAAGGTTGTTGCCTTTAAAATGGCAACTTAATGGGTGTCCACTCTCACCCACCGCTTCCTTGATCGGTGGAGGGTCGTTAGCCGAACGGGTAAGTCAAGGACTTATAAATTCTCACTAAAAGTATGATGAATATTATAAAGTAACAAAATGCTTTTATTAAATTCCCAATCTTAGTTACTTTATGAAAATGTGAATAAGGTGCTAATCCATGAAATTACACTTTACACTTTGTTTAAGTCGTTGGTGGAGCGTGTGTGGTTAACCGGCACACTAACTTGGACTTAACAAGGTAGGTAAAGGGTGACTTAAGGTTTACCATAGCATTGGTGGAGCGTGTGTGGTTTACCGGCACATCGATTGAGTGATAAACCTTGAGGGTACCAAGTGATTTGCATGGTTACTTCACACCTCGTTTTGTGATCCTCGGTATCCCAGTCACAAAACTTGGAGGGCACACTCGAGATTGAAACATGCCTTTGAAAAGTTCATTGAATCTCAAAAGAATCTAGGAATTTCTAAGAACCAATTAAAAACCTAATATTTATATTTCGTTTTTCATGGTGGAAATTGGTGAATCGTCATTCACCTACCTTTCAAATATGTTATAGCTTGGATTACGGCATACCTCTTCTAAGTTATAATATATTGTGATTGGATTCTAGCCTTAATATTACATTTGGGTGTTTTATTAAGGACTCCCTTAATATCTAAACTAATCTTGTTCTCTTCTTTCAGATGTCTTCAAACAATGCTGCTTCTGGCTCTAATCCTAATGGCTCCTTTACCCTTATGAACTTGTGTGAGAAAGTCACTTTTGATGGATCCAACTTCAATGAATGGATCAGAAACATCAGGATGATTACCCGCTACGAGGACAAAGAATATGTCCTTGACAAGGAGCTTAAGGAGATTGATGAGACCACTGCAACTCCCCAGGAGATCGCTGACTTCCGGGCACATGAAAGGGATGCTACAAAAGTGGCATGCATCATGTTGGCCACCATGACAGCGGAACTCCAAAAGTCCTATGAGGACTTCTACCCTTTTGAAATGCACCAAGATCTGATGGAAAGATACCATCAAAGTGCACGACAAGAGAGGTATGAAATCATATGCTCTATCATAACAACCATGATGAAGGACGGGGAATCCGTCACGAGCCACATGCAGAAAATGCAAAGGTATGTGGATTGGTTGCTGAAGCTTAATGTGAACTTCCCTGAGGAGCTTGCAATAGATATCATTTTGCACTCCTTACCATTGTGCTATGATCAATTCCGCATGACATATCACATGAATAAGGAAGAGGTCACACTCAGCAAACTTCAGGGACTCCTCAAGACCGCAGAAACAGGTCTTAAGGGTAAGTCGGTTGTTAACACTCCTACTCCAAACTCCGCCCCGGTTTTGGCAATCGGGAAAGGTAGAGGGAAGAAGAGGAAGAGCTCTTCGAAGGGTACCAAGGCTAGGACCCTTGATGGCTCTTCTTCAAGTGGAACCAAGAAAGGTTTCGTCACTCCTTCTTCTGACCCAAAAGAGGCTGAATGCTTCTATTGCCATGAAAAGTCACATTGGAAGCGGAACTGCCCAAAATACCAGCAAGATGTGAAGGATGGGAAAGTTAAACCCAACCATGCAGGTATTTACACTATCTTATCTAATAACTCACCCCATTCTAACTCTTGGGTCCTTGATACCGGTTGTGGTATTCATATATGTTCTGATTTGCAGGGACTAAGAAGAAGTGAGAATGTGGAGCATGGAAGAATAAACTTAATCATGGGGAATAGGAAAGCTTTACCTGCCACCAAGATTGGAGTTTATACTTTATTGCTAAGTAGTGGGTTTAGTTTAGATTTGAATAAGTGTTGTTATTCGCCAGAAATGGCAAGAAACATTATTTCCTTTCATGCATTGTATAAACAAGGTTTCACCTTTTCATTTGATAATGAAGTTGGTTCGATTAATGCTTTCTTTAATAATGTTCTTTATTTTAAAGCATTACCTTGTGATGGCGTGTATGAAACTGTATCCGTGGTTGATAACTTAGGAAATAATGTATTGTGTATTGATTCTGTTAATAATAATAACTTGGATAAAGCATCATTATGGCATTGTCGTCTTGGACATATAAGCACGAAACGCATAGGCCAACTCCAAAAGGATGGAGTCTTGGAATCATTTGACCTAAAGTCAGATGATAGTTGCGAATCATGCTTACTTGTAAAAATGACAAAGTCACCCTTCACAGGTTCTTGTGAGAGGGGTGAAGGTTTGTTGTATCTTATACACACGGATGTGTGTGGACCCTTCAAACATGCCACAAGGGATGCTAATCGTTATTATTTGACTTTTACTGATGATTACAGTAGATATGGATATGTCTACTTAATCAAGCATAAGTCAGAGACTTTTGAGAGGTTTAAAGAGTTTAAACAGGAAGTCGAGAATCAATTGGGCAGGAACATTAAGATGCTTCGATCCGATCGAGGTGGTGAGTATCTTAGTTCAGAGTTCCTCGACTATCTTAGGGAATGTGGGATTGTCTCACAATTGACACCTCCCAGGACACCACAGTTGAATGGTGTAGCTGAGAGGCGTAATCGAACCTTGTTGGATATGGTTCGTTCCATGATGAGTCGAGCTTCGCTACCAATCTCATTTTGGGGGTATGCCTTAGAGACTGCCGCCCATATCCTTAATCTAGTTCCCACAAAGAAAGTTGCCAAAACTCCTCATGAGATGTGGACTGGTAAAGTACCCAAACTAGACCACATTAAGATTTGGGGTTGCGAGGCTTTCGTGAGACGCGAGACTCATGATAAGCTCGAACCTCGAAGTGACAGGTGTATTTTCATCGGCTACCCACAGAAATCCTTTGGTTACCTCTTCTACAGACCTAGTGAGAATGTGGTCTTTGTAGCTAGGATGGCTTTCTTTCGAGAGAGAGAGTTCATAAGCCAAGGAGACAGTGGGAGGCAAGTTGACCTTGAAGAAATTCAAGAGTCAAGTGGTGAAGGAACTTCAAACCCTAGCACTCAACTTGAGGAGGAAACTCCTGTTGAGCCAATTGACAAGTCTGTACCTCTGAGGCGTTCCATAAGGGTTAGGAATGCACCTGAGCATTACTATGGATTCCATATTACTGCGGAAGGTGATACACTTATCAGTGATGAGACACTGATAGGTCTGGATGAACCTAACAGTTACGCGGAAGCCATGGCAGGCCCTGAGTCAGCCAAGTGGAAAGAGGCAATGGACAGCGAGATACAGTCCATGTATGACAATCAAGTTTGGAACTTGTTTGAGAATGTACCAGGTCGTAAGACTGTAGGGTGCAAATGGATCTTCAAGAAGAAGACCGACATGGATGGTAATGTACACACTTATAAGGCACGACTGGTTGCAAAGGGTTTCTTACAAACTCCGGGAGTTGATTATGATGAGACCTTTTCTCCAGTGGCCAAGATTAAGTCTATTAGGGTTCTGTTAGCCATAGCCGCATTTCATGACTATGAAATATGGCAAATGGATGTCAAAACCGCTTTCCTTAATGGAAAGTTGGCTGAGGATGTTTACATGAGTCAGCCAGAGGGTTTTGTCAACACAGAGTACCCTAATAGAGTGTGTAAGCTTGAGAAATCCATTTATGGGTTAAAGCAAGCACCTCACAGATGGAATCTTTGCTTTGATGAGAAAGTCAAGGAATTTGGCTTTTCTAGGAGTGAAGATGAATCTTGTGTATATGTCAAGGCTAGTGGGAGTATAGTTAGCTTTTTGGTATTGTATGTGGATGACATACTACTCATAGGAAATGACATCCCAACTCTGCAGGAAGTTAAGTCCTGGCTTGGGAAGTGTTTCTCTATGAAGGACCTAGGAGAAGCTGCCTATATTCTAGGGATAAGGATCTTGAGAGACCGGAGTAAAAGACTAATTGGACTTAGTCAGAGTACCTACTTGGATAAGGTGCTGAAGAGATTCGGCATGCAGGACTCCAAGAAAGGAGAGTTACCCATCCAGAGTAACGCCAGATTGAGTAAGACACAAAGCGCTAGTACTGAGGTTGAGATAGCAGAAATGAGTCGAATACCTTATGCTTCGGCTGTAGGATCGATCATGTATGCTATGACATGTACTCGACCTGATGTAGCCTTTTCTTTGAGCATGGTTAGCAGGTATCAGGGGAACCCTGGCAAGGCACACTGGACTGCGGTAAAGAATATCCTCAAGTACCTACGGAGGACTAAGGACTGGGTCCTTACCCTCGGTGGGAGTGAAGACTTGAGAGTTGTAGGGTATAGTGATGCTAGCTTTCAGACTGATAGGGATAATTTCCGCTCTCATTCAGGCTGGGTCTTTACCTTAAATGGAGGAGCAATTTCTTGGAAGAGTTCCAAGCAAGAGACAGTGGCTGATTCAACTTGCGAATCAGAGTATATAGCAGCTAGCGAGGCATCAAAGGAGGCGATATGGCTGAAGAACTTCATTGGAGACCTTGGAGTTGTACCAGCTATTAAAGAGCCAATGGAAATTTTCTGTGATAGTGAAAGTGCAATTGCCTTAGCCAAGGAACCAAGGGATCATGGGAGATCCAGACACATCGACAGAAAATACCATTTCATCAGACATCGAATAGAAGAAGGACTCCTCATGGCAAAGAGGGTATCATCGGATGAGAATCCAGCAGATCCCCTCACGAAGGGACTGACTCGGGTTAAGCATCTCCAGCATGCTCAGAGCATAGGGCTGAAGGATGATATTAGATTTAGTAGTTAGATAACCTTGAAATTTGTAAAGTGTTATTGACATTAGATGATGAATAAAAGGTGTTTTATTTATGAGTAAAGTGTTGCTATCTCTTGTCGATCGTTTACTATATTTCTTTTGCATGTTTTGACTTCCAGAATAATTATGTTTGGTATATCATATTATTCGAACCTCCACAGTCGGTCATATGTCGGAAGTAGGTATGAATCAAGACTGTCATGATTGGTTGCAGAGGTCTAAGTTGTTGGACATGGCTACAACACTCATGAGTGCTCATAAATTCTGAGCATTGGACTCAACCCACGCTCACTGGAATCACTTCATGGAATTTATCTCGAGTGATCGTGAGACGGTAATATCATATAAGTCTTCAAACCTAGAGATATGATTTGTTACTTATGAGTTGGTTATGCATTGATTGTACGTTAACGCATTGGTAACTCGATGTTATAAAACGTGCTTTTGTGTATAATTCAATGAGTGGTAGAACAAACATATGAGTCGAAGTTTATCTGTTCCTTCTTGGATTAGAAGCTGATATCTGGGCCCCTCGATGATTTTGTTTTGACCTATGTACCGGGCCCGGTCAGAACTAAGTTGATGTGTTCAATTAAGTTCTTTGTCAAAAAAATCGGAAATCGGGAAACAAACTGCTGGACAATAAGTAAGACATTGTTCCATGTATTTGTCCGGCTGATATCTAGAACAGAGGATTATATGATCACTTATCTTAAATGGCGTATCATCATCTTCTCAGTTCCGAGAGACCTTGAAAGAGCTACGATTGCCGATCGGTTCCTGAAGTATTGCAGTTATAGTTATTAGACTTATCCAAGTGGGAGACTGTTGGATAAGGTGTATAAGTCCATAACTATTTCTGGTATGTACTTGACCCAACCCGTCATGGTCCATTTGGGTTGCATGGTACCATGCAATTGGATAAACTAAAATGAGAGAAATAACACTTATGGTTTATTAATATATTATAAGTTCTAATATATTAATAATATTATTTAATTAGTTTGATCAAGAATTAATTTAGAATTAATTAAGTGATCAAAAGATAACTAATTAAATATATGGGTAGATTATGTAAATCTTCTATATCTTATATAGTGGGCTAAGAGGCTCCATGGATTATCAAGTTGGGTTCCACCCATAGGATGCTCCATAGGAGTTACAAACCCATAGGTCATGGAAATGAAGAGTCATGCCACATTAGGGTTTACATGGTGTAACCCTAGATGTGACACACTATATAAGCAATATGTTCTCCACCAAAATCGGCGACACTAAGAAACAAGAGGGCTAGAGCCGATTTTGCAAGTGTAAGATTCTCTCAAAGTTTACTCCTTTGCATTTGGTGTTGTGTGAAGCATTTGAGGCATCACACTTGGGGTGCTAAGCTCACAAGGTTTCAAGGATCATAATCAACAAGGTAAGTTATTCTATCTTTCATTCAAGTTAAAAATGTTCCCCATGTATGCTAGATAGGAATATAACCTTGGAATTCAACTTTCCATGATTATTAGACAAACATAGATCCAAGGTTATTAGGGTTGCATGTACACTTAGGAAGTGTTAGAATGCTCAAAACCCATCAAAAGGTATTCTAGTCGATCTGGCCAAGGTTGAGGTCGTGATGTAGTGGGAGGTTCTGAGGTCTCCATCTGAGATTCAGAGTTTTCTTGGTTTGGCTGGTTATTATAGGAGATTTATTCAGGATTTCTCCAAAATCGCTGTCCCTTTGAACCGACTGACCAAGAATTCGGCGACTTTTCGCTGGGGGCCTGGGCAGCAGGCAACTTTTGAGACTCTTAGACAGCGGTTGTGTGAGGCGTCAATTCTGACCCTGCCAGAGGGTGTCGATGATTTCATGGTTTACTGTGAAGCTTCGATCATGGGTTTGGGGGCCGTGTTGATGCAACGGGGACTTGTGATCGCTTATGCTTCGAAGCAGCTGAAGCCTCATGAGGCGAACTATCCGACACATGATTTGGAGTTGGGGGTCGTGGTGTTCGCCCTCAAGATTTGGCGGCATTACCTCTATGGGGTCCGATGTACCATCTACACGGATCACAAGAGCCTGAGCTAGTTGATGGATCAGCCAAATCTGAATATGAGGCAGCGTATATGGTCGGATGTGGTGAAGGATTATGACTTCGAGATCCTTTATCACCCGGGGAAGGCCAATGTGGTGGCTGATGCTCTAAGCCGCAAGGTGGTCGCGGCTCCGATCAGGGGCCTATGTTTGAGGATAACTGTGATTACTCCACTATTGTAGTGGATTCGGGAGGCACAGATTGAGGCTACGAAGGAAGAGAACCAGAAAAGCGAGCGTACTGTGGGTCAGGTGGCTTCCTTTGATTATGACAGCCGTGGGTTGTTGACTCTGCATCGGCGAGTCTGGGTTCCGTACTATGGCAGTGTTGTTGGGTTTTGGTATACTACAACATCCTATGGTGCACATACAACCCTAAATGCCTTGGATCTTTGTTTTCTCTAATTATACTTGCAATATTGTTTCCAAAGCATTAAGCCTACAACTAGCATACAATTGACATAAACAACATAAAAGTGAGTTATAGAATTACCTCTAGGTTGTAGCTTGTATACATTGGCCTTTAAGAACTTAGTGCCTCAAGTGTTGCACCTCAAATGGTTCACAAACACCATGAACAATTGGAAGACAAATGAGAGAGAGGTTATGCACCATAAATCGTCCATACTCTTGCCATATCACTCTTAGGCCCGATTTTGGCTAAAGGGGTGCTCTATATATATGTTAGGAATCCAAGAGTCATGGGTAAACCCTAATCCATACTCTTGGGCTTATTATCCATGATCCATGATTCAAGTGGGCTAACTCTTTATGGATTCTTCCATAAACTTAGTCCATCATGTATCATAAGCCCACAACATATATATAACTAATTTACACAATTAGTTCCCTTTAATTTAATTAGTCTCTTTTGATCACTAAATTAATTCCAAATTAATTCTTGATCAATACTAATTAAATCATATGATTCCATATTAATATATTAGAACTTATAATATATTAATAAATCATAAATAACCTTTTTCTCAAAAGTCCATCCTATCAAATTGTCCTGGTGAAGGCAACCCAAATGGACCATGCTACTCTCGGGTCAAGTACATACCAATTATAGTTATGGGCTTAGACACCTAATCCAACAGTCTCCCACTTGGATAAGTCTAATAACTATTATTGCAAGTACGACTCCAAAACCCGACTAGCAATCGTAGCTCTTAAAAGCCGCTGTTGAACTGTGAACAAATAAAATGACGCGTCCATTAGATAAGGGATCATATATTCCTTCATTCTAGATATCGTATGAACTGAGACATGGATTATAATCATTCTCTCTATTCATGTGTTGTTTCCCGATTTCTGATTTATGACGACCGACTAATTGAACAAATCAAATCAGTCCAGGCTTGGCCAAGCACTTAAGTTTGTCATCACTAAATCATCGAGGGGCCCACATATATCGCTTTTATCCCATTAGGGTAAAAGGAATGGATAAACTTCGACTCATATGTTTGCTCTATTTACTCATCAAATCATACATAACAATACGGTTTATAACACTGAGTTACCGGTGCGTTTTCATATTATCAATGTGGAACCGACTTGTAAACTGCAACTCACATGTCTTGATTTCAAGAATATAAGATATTATCATCTCATGATCACTCGTGATAAAATCCATGAAGTGATACAAATGAGCGTGGGTTGAATCCAATACTCAAATCTTATTACAAGAGTACTCATGAATACTACAGCAAACTTGTGCTATGTTCTAACTCCTTAGACAATCCTACAAACCCATTCATGACAGTCTTGCCTCAATACTTACTTCCAAAGTATGATCAACTGTGGATGGTTTGAATAACCTAGTTATTCGGGAAGTCAAAACATGCAAAGTGAAACACAAGAATAATACTAATCCTATATGGCCCCAAAACTTTTGAGTGTAAATAAAACACCTTTTATCTAATCTCCATATTGATTACTCATTATTCATTGTTTAATGTTTTGAATAATCAACTTAATACTTAAATTAAAACAATAGTTATCCCATGCTCCAAGCATGCACACTATGTTTGCCTATGGTCCTTTCTTTGTGAAATAGATCAATTGACAACATTTCAATGATGCCCATTTCACAATTCCAAATCCTTATGATAAATGTAAGAATACAAAATTCTTTCCATTTACTGAAATTATTATATGCAATGATCCTCTTGTAATGACTATGCACAAAAGTAACAGAGACTTGGTAACAGACTTTACAAAGTATTCCAATGGAGAGCAATTCCATGGAAACGAAGTCTCACATTCAAAGTACATTCCTTTGAACGTCCTTTTTGCATTAAGTTTTTTTTATCTTACATAGATTTAAGGAATAACTTCCACTTATGGAAACATTTCCATATTTCCATTTTGACTATCACTTCTAAACAAGAGTCACCTCTTTTCAGAATATGTCAATATGGTCCTTCCAAAATTTTCAAAATACTTCCAACTGTCCATGAGCAACCAATCTTTGGTAAACCTCAGATTGTCCTCGACAATTGCTTAATCACTTTAGTCATATCTTGTTCTAGTCCCTTTTCCCCTCTTAATGCCCTAGGCATTTGGAAAAATTAGAACACGAGAATATTATAGCATATGCAATCGATCCTATACCCGAAGCATATGAGACACGATTCATAATGTCTTACATAAAGACATGATACTTGATCAGTCTTTTGCTATAATATCTCTATTTGCCATGTTCTCACAATTCGAACTATGAAGAGGGATGTCCTAATCATAATCGAATTTGAGAACGCAATTAACATTTCCATATATATAGAATTTCCTTATGTTGAACCTTTTCAACATAACATTCTTATATATATATATATATATATATATATATATATATATATATATATATATATATATATATATATATATATATATATATATCCTTGACTAAATTTGATTAAAATCTCAATCTAAGCTTTTAAATTTGAAATGAAGTATGAATTCCTCTCCCTTAATTATAGCAAAACAACTTTTCAAACCCTGCAACTTTGCGAATTGAAATGTTTGTTTTCTATAATTAACATTGCTAACTCGCAACACTCACCATAATAATTGTGCTCTCACTAGCATAATAATTATTATCTTACTAGCATAACACTTATGCTCCCACTAGCTTTGACATGTAACCAGAAATCAACTGGACTTCTAGAAATCAATACTTATTGACTTTCTTACCAAAGTTCAGATTTCTGACACAAGATGCTTCGATAAGACTTTATCCAGGCTCCTCAAACTTATACACCTTTCCTTAGATAGCTCACATGTGTGTCTAAAGAATTTTAGAACTTACAGCAATAAGTCTCAAATGTTTAGACCTTTTTCCATTTCTCACAATTCGAACTATGAAGAGGGATGTCGTAATCATAATCGAATTTGAGAATGCAAATATCACAATTGCTATCTCCTTAAAATCTACTTAGTGAAAGCGTTTCCTCACAATCATTTTCATGAAGTGGAGAGAAACCTTATGACACTTAGATTTTATGGTGTATGTGTTTCTATCCATGTGAATTTGTCATAACCATAATCACAAGACAAGGTTAGTGACAAATCCAAACTCATATGGATTGAACCTGTTCAATCTTAATTTCTTGTCACCTGGCAACTCAAGGGCCTACCATTGCTTCCAAGTTGTTATACAAATAGTTGAGAACTCACATAACTCACATGCATAGTCAACTTTAACTAGAATGGCATAGAAACAAGAATATGCCAACACGATAGGTTACAAACCTCAAGTCGTGTGCTAGTGATTAACAATAGGTTTTCTCTTGATTAGTTCTTGAAGCTATTCAAGATCCTTAAGACTCCCACTGACCTCTTGACATATAAGATTCAGTTTGTCAAGAAAAACACTCCTTGACAAACAAATATTCAAGAGTTAGAGCGGTTTCTTATCAAGACAAACACTTCACACAATTGGTCTTAGTTGGTCTTTGTCTTATCCAAAACATCGCAACTTAGCAATCTCAAATGTACAGGAGTAAGAAACATTTTACTCTACATTTGATGAGTGTTATAAACCTTTCTTAAGACCATGTCACTCAAGTTACAATCTTGGAGTTTGACTCTAAGACCTGATTTTGGAATGAAGTATGATTTATCTTCTTGATTTAACCATTTCAACAATTCACGATTCCTCTTTTTAGCCATACAAATGCACTAAGATGTCCTTAGAGGATCAATTGTGATATGGTTTCATAATCACTAAGATAATCATAAAACACGATACTTAAGTACTCTCCCTTCTTTTCAGATTGGAGAAACTTTTATCTTTCTGCCTAATTTGATTCTTCTTATTCGTTCTGCCATACATTGAAACTTTTCCAACGATTCAGAATTATACTTAATCTTGTAAGCATAACCATATTTACTAAACTTTAGTAAATCATAACGAATAGTCTTTGTGGTGGACCTGACCAGCGCATAACCAAGTGTACCCGATCCCCTAGTCCTTCACTTGACTCACATATACATGTGAACAAGGAATTAGTCTTAATTTCCCAAAGATGAAGTTCTCATTCATCACACAATACAAGTTGCATGATTCCAAGTTTCTATCCAACTAAAACTTGGGTGATGAGAATCTTTCCTTATTTGGTAAATTTTGACTCCAAGCCCACAACATATATATAACTAATTTACACAATTAGTTCCCTTTAATTTAATTAGTCTCTTTTGATTACTAAATTAATTCCAAATTAATTCTTGATCAATACTAATTAAATCATATGATTCCATATTAATATATTAGAACTTATAATATATTAATAAATCATAAATAACCTTTTTCTCAAAAGTCCATCCTATCATATTGTCCTGGTGAAGGCAACCCAAATGGACCATGCTACTCTCGGGTCAAGTACATACCAATTATAGTTATGGGCTTAGACACCTAATCCAACAAGTGTGCACCAGATTCTGATGGAGGAGGCTTACAAGTCGAGGTTCTCCATCCATCCAGGGGCGAAGAAGATGTATAAGGATCTTCGTCTTTATTATTGGTGGCCCTACATGAAGCGAGATGTAGCATGGTTCATGGAGCGGTGCTTGACCTGCAGGAAGGTCAAGGCCGAGCATCAGTGACTTCACGGAAAGATGAAGCCGTTGGAGATTCCCGTATGGAAGTGGGAAGACATTACCATGGATTTTATCACGAAGCTTCCTTGGACTGTGCGCGGGGTGGATTCGATATGGGTCATCGTGGATCCATTGACCAAGAGCGCGCATTTCATACCAATTCAGGAGAGTATTTCTGCTGAGAAGTTGGTCGAGGTTCATATTAGAGAGGTGGTGGCACGTCATGGGGTGCCGGTATCGGTGGTTTCTGACAGGGATGTTCGTTTTAATTCCATATTTTGGAAGAGGTTTCGTGACGAGTTGGACACTCGTCTCCATTTTAGTACAATATTTCATCCGCAGGCCAATGGTCAGAGTGAGCGTACTATCCAGACCCAATAGGATATGTTGCGTGCATGCGTTTTGGATTTTAGTGGGAGTTGGGATACATATCTTCCGTTGGCGGAATTTTCATAAAACAATAGTTATCACGCCAGCATTGATTGACCTCCTTTTGAGATGCTCTACGAGAGGAAATGTAGGACCTCGATTTGTTGGGTTGAGGTCGGCCAACGGCTTATAGGGAGTACCGAGGTGGTTCTCAAGACCACTGCGTTGATTCAGAAGGTTCGTAGCAGGTTCCAGACGGCTCAGAGTCAACAGAAGAGTTATGCTGACAGACGCCGGTCAGACTTGGTGTTTCAGGTGGGAGATATGTTTCTCCTGATGGTGTCACCTTGGAAAGGTGTCATCCGGTTCAGGAAGCGGGGCAAGTAGGGCCCCAGGTATATTGGTCCCTTCAGGGTTTTGGCCCGGGTGGGCCGGGTTGCAAATCGTTTAGATCTTCCAGCCGAGCTCAGTCAGATTCGTAGCACGTTTCATGTCTCTCAATTGCGGAAGTCCCTGGTGGATGATTCCGCAGTGGTGCCTTTGGAGGATATTCAGGTGGATGACCGCCTGAATTATATTAAGAAACCAGTGGCGATTCTGGATTGAAAAATGAAAACCTTGAGGAACTAGGAAGTTGAGTTGGTGAAAGTGCAGTGGAAGTACTGCAAGGGTTCGGAGTGGACTTGGGAACCCGAAGATGAGATGAGGGAGAATTACCCAGAGTTATTTGGAGCGGCGGACTTCGAGGACGAAGTCTGATTCAAGTAGGGGAGAATTGTAACACTTGTTCCCTGGTATGTGAGTTATGATCCTTTTATTTTGAAGTTATGCATTTTGGTACTTGAAGTAGTGCGCGGGGCGTACCACTTGGTACGCTTAGAATACTTGTTGAAAAGCCAATACGCGGGGCGTACCACTTGGTACGCTTAGCGTACTGAGTTAATGGTGAGACGTGACCCAAGTCACGTACGCTGGGCGTACGTATGTGTACACTGGGCGTACGTGAACTTTAATGAAACCCTAATTTAGGGTCTTGCACCCTATATAAGCCACCCAATTCCTTAGGTTTGACCTCATTTCCAACATCCAAAGCCTCCAAAACCCTAATTTGAGTTCTAGCCTCCATTGTTAAGCATTTGAGCCTTTGAAGTGAGTTTGGTGTTTATTTTGTGTGATGTGAAGGAGTTAGAAGATCTAAAAGTTGCTAAGCTTGGAGAGGAAGTCTTGGATCCAAAACCACTACCCATTTTGCAAGGACTTTGAGGTATCAAGTTCTTATCTTGATTACTAGTTGCTTAGATCCCTTTTGGGGTTAAATTGTTATGTTTTAAGCCATGGTTTGGGTGAATGATGGAATTAGTACGTCCCAAAGACTTATTATTTCATATCTAAGGTTATCATGGGCTCCTTTGGCATAAAGGTACCAACTTTATGGAGTTTAGGGCCTCATGCATTCATTAAGTCTCTTATAAAGTCCTGGTTGAGCTTTAGAGCTTCATATAGCCATACATAGACGTAAAGTTAGCAACTTTACATGATATCTCAACTCAAGGAGGTCAGATCTGTATTCTTGAGTGAAGTCTTGGTAGGTTAAGAGTTAAATCTAGAAGATGGTTGGTCTGGATGAGTAAGTTGAGCGTACAAGCCTGTACGAGCAACGTACAAGCCTTCGAGCCAGTACGCTTAGCGTACAAGCTGAGTACGCCCCGTGTACTCACTCAAGTGGCATTTCGAAGTTGGGCTTTAGGTTTGGGCCACGTTTTGGGCTTAGAAGGTTAGGGTTTAGTTGGGCCATCTGATTTTGGGAGTTTTGGGCTAGAAATATTATTGGTCCTTGGGCTAAGGCCTATAAGAATAAGTTGGGACCAAATGGAGATTGGGCCATGATTGGGCCTTGATGGACTATTTGACTTTTGGGCCTACTAGATTATGATTTGGGCTTCAGTCTTGGACCAAGCTAGGTTAGGGGTAAAATGGTATTTTTACCCCAAGTAGGGATTTTTTATTATAATTTAGATCCCAAATGTTAATTGGTTTTTATTTGGCAATTGATTGCTCGGGGAGTTGTAGGACCAGCAGCTCGGGATCATTCGTTTCATTCATCTTGTTTAGGTGAGTTTCCTCACTGGGTTTAGCGGGTCGAAGGCATCAATGGCGGCCCATGTTTACGCTATGTTAGTATGCTAGATGTCTGTGTGACTCTTGCATGTGTTATGTGCTTATATTCTTACTGGGCTAGGGCCCGATGACCGCTTTGTATGCTATGTAGCATTGTTATTATTGCATGTGTATGTGTTTACTTGATATATGTTATATGTATGATGGGTGGGGCCCGATATATTTACCGAGCGAGGCTCGATGCCGGGCGGGGCCTGATTCCGGACAAGGCCCGACGCCGGGCAGGGCCGAATTCCGGACAGGATCCGATGCCGGGCGGGGCCCGATGACAGGGTGGGGCCCATTATATGTTTATTTGTATATATGGTATGTGGTATTTTGGTGAACTCACTAAGCTTTGTGCTTACAGTTTTAGTTTATGTTTCAGGTACTTCCAGTTCCAAGGGGAAGAGCTCGAGTTGACTGCATCCCACACACCATATGGATTCTTTTTTTGGGACACACTCTGATTTTCATAATGTTTGATATACTTATTTTTTGGGTTGTATGAACACTGCTTTTGGAATATCGTTTTATTCAAAATTAAAAACTTCAAATTTTTGGGTCATATTTTTGAGATGTTACACTACCCCACACTTAATTCATGCAATGTCCCCGTTGCATGTTATGCAAAATAAATAACAAAAAGTAAAAATGGAGTAAAAGGAACAGACTCCCCTGGGATAGAAGTGACGAGGTTGATTTTTCTTCTTTTTGCCTCTCTTCAACTGACTATGGCGTGGGAACAACTCATCCACGCCTTGGTTGTCATTCGTCTCGTGTGGTTGACATCTCGTAACACAACTGAAAAAAGTACTTTGGAACGCTCTTGGAATGGACTCAAGAAATCTGGAAAATGCATGTCTTTAGTAGGTGCATATCAATGACTTGAAAAGGTCGACTGATGCTTAAACACACCGAGTTTAGATGGAAAACACGTCGTGGTCTTCTATTGCTCAAAAGAAGAATCACGTACTTTGACGTGAACATGCCATGTTTATTTATGACCACGGTGTGTTTGACGGTAATTTCGTAACTGCATTCTGCCCAACGACGATTCTTTGGTTAAAAAGGGTACCAATGCAGTACACCTTTCTAAATCTTCTGTAAAATACTCCCTTTCGGGTATTTTGATCATGGGATCAACATCTTCACTCTAAATCTTCCTTTTTTCATCAAAAATTCCACCCCTCACTTAGTTCTTTTCATTTCCTTTAGAAATTGTTCACTTCTTAACCATAATTCTGTGAAATCTAAACAAAAGTAACAAACGTGAAATAACAAGGAAAAAAAACTTAATTAAAATCCTACATTAATCCTACTTTACTAGAAGTTTAAACAAATTCAAACAAACACATATAAACAAATAAAAATAGAAATAGTCTTTAAACAACTTCAAAACATAAAAACCAAATAGAAAAGGATAATCAATCTTCATCTTCTCTTCCCTCTCCACTACAACACCGGATCCTCCTTGCATCCCCCCCCCCCCCCCACAATTCATCCCAACTTGGTATATATGGGTACGATCCAGCCGGCTAATTTGCAAATGTTGAAACAAGAGATCCGTATGCATGTTTTGGTAGTTCAAACCACGCCCAATGTTGTCTTGATACCTATGCATGGCCCGGATGTATAAATCCATAGGCATCTCTTCTTCTGCGGGAATCACCCCGGGGTCGTCGTGAGTGTCATCGGGAAGCGACCTCACCCTTTTTCCCAACTCTGGTTGCACCTCCGCATCAACCTCGGGAATAGAAAAATTATTCCCTCCATTATCTTGCATAATTCTAGCCCGTTTGTAGAGAAGAATGTTGCTAAACAACGGGTCGGCTTCAAAGTCAAGAAATTTGCTTCCCTTCTTTCCAATAACCCATATGATCGAGCCAACTTTGTGACTAACATACCCCCACAAATTGGCGCCCATTTCCTGTCTTTTGCTGCCCTTTCTGCTAAGTATTTCGCCACACAATGAGGTATATTACAAAAAACCCCCAGCAACGGTATGCTCCATAAGAAGAAAATATCGAGATTTGGGACCTTATCCGCATCCTTCCTCATGTTTATGGTACTAGAAACAAGGCGGTGGATGAGACGGTGAACAGGTGACCCGGTGTCACCCTCTTTTGTTGTCGCTGGAATATACACCTCATTCGCTATAGTGGCCAGTTTGCCTCGTTTACTTCTTCCGGTAAGGATGTGTGACAAGAGTCAAGAAAAATACCAAAACCCTCGGTCATCGTTTCTGATTGGTTGTTCAAACCCAACCTCCAAGACAATTCTGCCACACTACATTCTCGCCTCTCCCCACCTAAGAAAAATGTGAGGTTTTTTGTGTCAAAAGCATCCGACCTCACTCTGAACCTTACTATAGCAAAAAATTCCAAACATATCTCCTTGTACACCGGTTCTTGTATCCGGAACAGTCTCGTCCATCCTGTGCACGTGATCCTTACACCTTCACCCATAATTTTTTTTGTTAAATATGGGTCCATTGCTTTGACTAGCCCAACTTCTTGAAGCCAATCCCAATTGACTTCATTTGCAATATAGAAGTCTCTACTCTTAAGCTTTTCTAATTTGTTCCTCCATTCCAACAACACGACGAAAGGAACCACCTCGGGAAAATTATACCAAGGAAAATCCAAGTGTTCTTGTGGGCCTTGTTGAGTTTGTTGACCTCTCCTCATTTTTCTGCACAATTAAACAACAAAAGAGAAAACCAAACACCAAAAAGAGATTAAAGTAAAATACTTGTAAAAATTAGGCTTACTAAATGGCAAGCACGCCGTGTTTGTCGAACAGTTCGGCTATAAGGTTCTCCTTCGTAACAAAATTGAAAATTTTAATGTAACATCCAAAAAATCATGAGGTAAAAATTTCATTTTTATTATAATCAAAACACCAATGTAACTGTTATCCAAACACTTAAAAGCACTTCAAAATAAAACAATTATTAGAGTTCATTCCCAAAATTTCATATTGCGGAAAACACGGGTGTATGCGTTGCGATCAAGCCGGGCCCTTCCTTTTCGAACCGAAAATACATGAAACCATAAAACACAAATTATAAGCACAAAGCTTAGTGAGTTTGTAATGCCCGTGTTTCTAGGTTACGCATTAATATTGACATTATAGTCTAGGTTAACCTTTGTAACTCATTTTGAAGAAATGAAAAGGAATTATGTGAATATTATATGAATTATGTGTTTTATGCTTAATTATTAGAGTTTAATTAATTAAGAATAAAAATGAGCGTCGAAAATAAATATTAGATAAAGTCGATATCTATTAAGAAACTTGTAGTAGGCGTGACAAGGATTACAGATATATAAAGAATGCCAAAATCCGAGTTATAACGAAGAAGTTATGACCTATCGAAGTTTCGCGACAAAACCGGCACGGTGCCGAATGTCGTAAAAAGTGAGTTTTTGATAAACTACTTTTTGTCCTTAGTAATCTAAACTAAACTTGTAGTGTTCGTTAAACCGAGAGTAGGTATAAAAAGAACGCCCAAATCTGACTTCGTATGAGGAAGTTATGATTTTTCGAAGTTTCAGCTTAGTAGTAGACAACTAAAAACTTGAATTTTAGATCGAGTGATTTTTAGCCAACACGACCTAAACGAGATCGAAGGTCTCGTCATTTGTAGCACAACGGTAAAAAGACAGACGAAAACGGACGTCGGATGAAGAAGTTATGAATTTTTAACGGATTTCTTGTCCCGGCCTGTTAAAAATACTAATATAAAAATTAAATTCAAAATTAGCCGACGAAGTCTAAACGAACGTTGTAGAGCGTAATATTACCTACGCGTGTATATAAAGAACGTCAAAAACGGAGCTCGTATGCGAAAGTTATGGATTTTAGAAGTTTTGGCGCGAAAACCGAGAAATTTCGCATAGGTGGCTTCGGCCACGTCACCTTCGCTTAGAGCATGCCAAGTGTCCGAAATATGGCTGAGTCATCCGAGCTGCTGAGTCATCCGAAGGGGTCCACTAGGAGTCCGACGCGTGTCCCATTCCTCATGTCCGAGTCTCGCAGGAGGAGCCACGTCCGAAGCCTCAGACTAGACCTCGGTCCAATCAGCGGTTGCCACCGAGACCCTCGCACATGCGAGCCATGTACTGCGCGCCTTCTCCCTACTGCCGCGTGTCCTCGCATGCTGACTCCTCTCCTCCTTAAGCCGACTTCGGACCCTATAAATAAGAGGGCTAGCGAGCCTTCTCGGTTACTTTTGGAGTTTTGTCACTTTTAGCCCATTTTTCCATATTTTCTTCATCTTAACATCCCCCAAAGCCCCGGTATCGATTATAACCCCTGAAATACGCCACGAAGAGCCCGAGAAGCCCGGAAAATTTATCTTTTCGGTTTCGAATTCCGACCCTCGCAGAGCCCGGTTTCTGAATAAAACTCCCGGTTTTATTAGAAACGATCGTTTTAGGAAACGAATTGCTGCCCGATTATCATCAAATCAAGTGAGTGTATAGTCACCTTCATCTTACACCTAGATATGAAGTATTTTATATAAAATACGTGCTATGTGTAATTATATTAATTGTTTAATTGGGGTGACTGTTGAATTGATGTTTTATACAAGTTTAAACTGTATATATGTATTTTTATCTACAAATATGTTGGGTAAAACATGGGTAGATAGTGATGTGTGATGCAATAAAAGTGACAAGAGGCCTCGATGTGATTGTGATCCAGTCATCTAGCGGAGTTTGGATGACGACCACGGACTTTCTAGACAGTCCAGTGGAACACTGGCAGGCCCACAACCTGTAGGTGTAATGGACTTGGGTGTTCATTCGCTGTACTCCATCCCCCTCATGGTTGCCTTTAGGACATGTATGGCTGAGGAAACCCCTTAGCAGTAGTGTCCATCCCGATGATATTCTTTAGGCTAGGTCCCTTGTAATAAGTGTTTACGGACGTAAAGTGAGGATAACGGGAACGGGTAATCAGGGTTATTGTTGATTGGTGAACTTAATAAGTTTATTACTGTGGGTTGAAAACCCTATATGCTCACCAGACTTCCAAGCCTGACCCACTCAGATTTTTATGTTACAGGTAGTGGACCCCGAGCATAGTCGGAGGACGATGAGAGATTTTTGGATTATAGGCCAGTAGTTGTAAATAACTTTTGAAAGGCTTATAATGTCTTGTTTATGCTTTTGATCTGTATCGGAACATGACATCCCGAGGTTTTGATATGAAATGAAATTATATATTTCTTTAAGAAAGGTTTTGACAAACTTTTATCATATTTTGTATTGGGGACCAATTCCGCAACATCTTTTAAAAACATTTCTCTGATTTTATTTTAAAAAGCATAAATTAAATTGGTCTTTTCTGGCCAAGAAATTAGGGGATATTACAGTTGGTATCAGAGCATTAGTTTAAGCGAACTAAGAAATTGTAGAATTTCTAGACTTAAACTTAGAATGCTAAGTGATGATTATGAGATGAGTGTCTACCATATTTAAGACACGAGCACTAGTTTATTTTAGGAAAGATGCCTAAAATGCTTTTATGTGCTAAATGTTATATGTTTGTCATATATGCCATTATTTGTTCGGATCTATGGTCTATTGCCGACCGGATCTGGAAACCTTATGTGTGTAGGATTCTAAGCGTATGATTACGAGGTTAGAACTAACATGTAAACGTTTCAGAGTGATAAGGGAATTTAAATACCTATCGAGGATCAAGACCTAAATTCGCCTTATTCGGTATATAGATTGTAATAGCAAGAACTCGCAGTGGAGTTGCAAATGCAAACGGAAACAGGGATCAACAGCCTCAACCTAAAGTAGTTGAGCAAGTACCTGTTGTAGGAGCTGCACCTGAGCCAATGACGATGGCTGGGGTACAAGCAATGATGCAGATGATGTTAGATCGCCAGATGGAGGAGACAAGGCGATTACTACAACAACATAGGGAAGAAACTACGATAACTGTTGAACAACCCCAATTGAATGAAAGGCAATCAGTAGGAGGGAACTATAGTGGGACTCTTGGTCAATCCAACCCACCGATAGTTAGACAAAACAACCAGGATGGAGGAGTTGATGGACGCGATTGCAAATACAAAGATTTCATGGCATCTAAACCACCGTGTCTATCTGGAAGTCCGACACCGATGGAAGTCATGAACTGGATCTCCGAAATGGAGATGATGTTTGAAAGTTGTGAGTGTAGCAACAAACAAAAGACCGCACTTGCAATTCCTCTGTTAAAGTCTGGTGTACTGAGCTGGTGGAAATTACTAGCTGATTCGATGCCCAAGGGAGAAGCTAGCAAGATGTCTTGGGAAGATTTTGTGGTACAGCTGAAATTGCAATACTGCTGAGAGCAGGATCTTCTGGAAATTAATAATGAGTTCTAGAATTTAAAGAAGGGAAAGATGAGCGTTACTGAATACGCTGCTAGTTATACGGAAAAGATGAAGCTCGTTCCTCATCTAGTTCCAACTGAACTCTCTAAGGTCAGCAAGTTTGCCCTCGGATTACCAGCGGACTTTGGTCCGATGGTTAAACAAGCAACCACTTTGAAAGCCGCCATCTGGGCTGCTAAGAATGTGGAGATTCAGATCAGAGAGAAGGGTCTGGAGAGGGCAGAAGTTGGTGAAAAGAGAAAATTTGAAGGAACTTCAGATTCCAACAAGAAAAGCAAATTTTCAAAGTCCAAGAAGTTTGGAGGAGGAGGTGAAGTGAAGTGGTGTGAGAAGTGCAAGAAAAAGCACTCTGGGAAATGTAGTGAGGAGGTGACTTGCTACAAATGTGGAAAGACTGGGCATTATGCCAACGTGTGTCCATCCGACAAGAGGGTATGTTTTGAGTGCCATGAAAAAGGGCATGTTTTCAAAGACTGTCCAAAGAGGAAGGATGCAGCAAAGCCCAATCTACCACCAAAGCCGAACGCGAGAGCCTTTCAGATGACACTTGAGGCTGCAAAGGAAGAATTCGATGTCGCTTCAAGTACCTTTCTCGTAAACGAATTGCCTGCCCAAATTTTGTTTGATTCTGGAGCCAATTACTCCTTTATATCGCATGAATTTGGTAGAAAACTAGCTTTGCCGGTAGATAGACTAGTTAATGCCTTATTAGTCGAGATTGCTAGTGGCAAGTTTGTACTTGTTAGCCATCGTATGATAAACATCCTCATTGACTTGGATGGGAATAAGTTCCACGAGGAATTATTGCCTATCGAGTTAAATGGATTCGACATAGTTTTAGGAATGGAATGGCTTAGCGCCAATGACGCCAAAATATTATGTAGGAAGAAGATAGTAAAAGTAAACCCGCCAGGGAGAGAGTCGTTTATGGTGTATGGAGACAAACGCAGAGTAAACTCTGGAATCATTTCCCTAATGAAAGCCAGAAAGTGTTTGGCCAAGGGATGTACATCATATCTAGCGTTCGTGATCGATGCTAAGAAGGAGAAGAAGGAGGTGCAGAATATTCCGGTGGTGTGTGATTATCCGGAAGTCTTTTCTGAAGATCTTCCTGGATTGCCCCCTGATCGACAAGTAGAATTTCATATCGACTTGTTACCAGGAATGATGCCGATAGCAAAAGCACCATATCGATTAGCACCAACAGAGATGAAAGAACTTATGACACAACTTCAGGAGTTATTGGACAAAGGTTTCATTCGACCTAGTTCATCGCCCTGGGGAGCCCCTGTGTTGTTTGTAGAGAAGAAAGACGGGAGCATGAGAATGTGCATCGATTACAGAGAGCTGAATAAAGCGACGATAAAGAACAAGCACCCGTTGCCGAGGATCGATGACTTGTTCGACCAATTGCAAGGTTCGATCTATTTCTCGAAGATCGATCTTAGGTCGGAATACCATCAAATAAAGGTGAGAGAGCAGGATATCGAGAAGACTGCGTTCAGAACAAGATATGGACACTATGAATTTTTGGTTATGTCGTTCGGATTAACCAATGCCCCAGCAGCTTTCATGGATTTGATGAACAGGGTTTGTAAACCATACCTTGATAAATCCGTGATAGTATTCATAAACGATATCTTGATTATTCGAAAAGCGAGCAGGAGCATGAAAAGCATCTGCGTGAGGTGCTAGAAGTCCTGAAAAAGGAGAAGTAGTATGCAAAGTTCTCTAAATGTGAATTTTGGATTCAAGAAGTCCAATTTCTAGGTCATGTGGTTAACCAAGAAGGAATAATGGTTGACCCAGCAAAGATTGAAGCTGTGATGAAGTGGGAACAACCAAAAAGTCCTACGGAGATTAGAAGTTTTTTAGGATTAGCTGGATATTATCGAAGATTTATCCAAGGCTTTTCTTCGATTGCTACTCCATTAACAGCTTTGACCCACAAAGGAGCTACTTATGCTTGGAATGAGAAGCATAAGGAAGCCTTTGAGAAGTTGAAGAAGAGATTGTGTGAAGCACCGATTCTTTTGTTACCTGAAGGAGTTGATGACTTCGCAGTCTATAGTGATGCCTCTGGAGTTGGGTTAGGTTGTGTTCTGACCCAAAGGGATAAAGTGATCGCGTATGCATCAAGGCAGTTGAAAGAGCATGAAAAGAACTACCCCACTCATGATCTAGAGTTGGCAGTGGTAGTATTCGCCTTAAAGATATGGAGGCACTATCTTTACGGTACTAAATGCAAACTTTTCACTGATCATAAGAGTCTTCGATATCTCTTTAATCAGAAGGAATTGAACATGAGGCAACGGCGCTGGCTAGAGTTACTCAAGGACTATGACTGTGAGATACTTTACCACCCTGGTAAAGCAAATGTTGTTGCTGATGCTCTCAGTCGGCAGGTGAATCTTGAAAAGAAAAGGCCAAGAGCGTTGAGAATTGAAGTTGTCTCTACAATTGTGGAAAGTATAAAGAAAGCTCAAGAGGAAGCTTTAGAGAAAATTGACCGGAAAGAGGAACGTTTGGGTAAAACGTTGGTATTTGATACAAACGGTCAAGGAGTGAAGGTATTCAAAGATAGGATTTGGGTACCTAAGACGGGAGGAGTAAGAGATCTTCTGATGGAAGAAGCTCACAAAACCATGTACTCGATTCATCCCGGCAGTACGAAAATATATAGGGATCTAAAACCCTATTACTGGTGGCCGACGATGAAGCTCGATGTTGCTAAGTATGTGGCCGAGTGTGTAACTTGTGCTAGGGTTAAGGCACAACATCAGAAACCGTATGGGAGTTTAGAACCTTTACCTGTACCCATGGGTAAATGGGAGGACATTACCATGGATTTTGAGACTAAGCTGCCCAGAACAAGGAACGGTCACGACATGATTTGGGTGGTCGTTAATCGCTTCACCAAGAGTGCGCATTTCATAGCCGCTAACGAGAAATGGTCTATGGATAAACTTGCGAATTCTTATGTGAAGGAAATTGTGAGGCTACACGGTGTTCCGTTAACGATTGTATCCGATCGTGAAAGCCGTTTTACCTCAAGGTTTTGGAGGAGTCTACAAGAGGAATTGGGTACCAAGTTGTGTTTGAGTACAGCTTACCATCCGCAAACTGATGGTCAGAGCGAACGAACGATTCAAACATTGGAGGATATGCTGCGAGCATGTACCCTAGAATTCGAAGGTAACTGGGATGAACACTTACCTCTAGTAGAATTCTCCTATAATAATAGTTTCCACTCAAGCATCAAGATGGCACCTTATCACGCTTTGTATGGAGAAAAGTGTCGAAGGTCTCGTCATTTGTAGCACAACGGTAAAAAGACAGACGAAAACGGACGTCGGATGAAGAAGTTATGAATTATTAACGGATTTCCTGTCCCGGTCTGTTAAAAATAATAATATAAAAAATAAAGTCAAAATTAGCTGACAAAGTCTAAATGAACGTTGTAGAGCGTAATTTTACCTACGCGTGCATATAAAGAACGTCAAAAACGGAGCTCGTATGCGAAAGTTATGGATTTTAGAAGTTTTGGCGCGAAAACCGAGAAATTTCGCATAGGTGGCTTCGGCCACGTCACCTTCGCTTAGAGCATGCCAAGTGTCCGAAATATGGATGAGTCATCCAAGCTGCTGAGTCATCCGAAGGGGTCCACTTGGAGTCCGACGCGTGTCCCATTCCTCGTGTCCGAGTCTCGCAGGAGGAGCCACGTCCGAAGCCTCGGACTAGACCTCGGTCCAATCATCGGTTGCCACCGAGACCCTCGCACATGCGAGCCATGTGTTGCGCGCCTTCGCCCTGCTGCCGCGTGTCCTCGCATGCTGACTCCTCTCCTCCTTAAGCCGACTTCAGACCCTATAAATAAGAGGGCATGCGAGCCTTCTCGGTTACTTTTGGAGTTTTGTCACTTTTAGCCGCTTTTTCCATATTTTCTTCATCTTAACATCCCCCAAAGCCCCGATATCGATTATAACCCCCGGAATACGCCACGAAGAGCCCGAGAAGCCCGGAAAATTTATCTTTTTGGTTTCGAAGCCCGACCCTCGCAGAGCCCGGTGTCTGAATAAAACTCCCGGTTTTATTAGAAACGATCGTTTTAGGAAACGAATTGCTGCCCGATTATCATCAAATCAAGTGAGTGTATAGTCACCTTCATCTTACACCTAGATATGAAGTATTTTATATAAAATACGTGCTACGTGTAATTATATTAATTGTTTAAGTGAGGTGACTGTTGAATTGATGTTTTATACAAGTTTTAAACTGTATATATATATTTTTATCTACAAATATGTTGGGTAAAACATGGGTAGATAGTGATGTGTGATGAAATAAAAGTGATGAGAGGCCTCGATGTGATTGTGATCCAGTCATCTAACGGAGTTTGGATGACGACCACGGACTTTCTAGACAGTCCAGTGGAACACTGGCAGGCCCGCAACCTGTATGTGTAATGGACTTGGGTGTTCATTCGCTGTACTCCATCCCCTTCATGGTTGTCTTTAGGACATGTATGGCTAAGGAAACCCCTTAGGAGTAGTGTCCATCCCGATGATATTTTTTAGGCTAGGTCCCTTGTAATAAGTGTTTAGGGACGTAAAGTGAGGATAACGGGAACGGGTAATCAGGGTTATTGTTGATTGGTGAACTTAATAAGTTTATTACTGTGGGTTGAAAACCCTATATGCTCATCAGGCTCCAAGCCTAACCTACTCAGCTCTTTATGTTACAGGTAGTGGACCCCGAGCATAGTCGGAGGACGATGAGAGATTTTTGGATTAAAGGCCAGTAGTTGTAAATAACTGTTGAAAGGCTTATAATGTCTTGTTTATGCTTTTGATCTGTATCGGAACATGACATCCCGAGGTCTTGATATGAAATGAAATTATATATTTCTTTAAGAAAGTTTTTGACAAACTTTTATCATATTTTGTATTGGGGACCAATTCCGCAACATCTTTTACAAAAGATTTCTCTGATTTTATTTTAAAAAGCATAAATTAAATCGGTCTTTTCTGGCCGAAAAATTAGGGGATGTCACAGAGTTCCCCAAATACCACATACCATACATATCAAACGACCCATACATATCATACATATCCAATCAATCAATAAAAGTGCTATGTACCAACCGTAGTCTTGCCATTATGCCACGAGCCGCCTTCTGGTCTTCCTTGCCAGGCCGGGGGCCAAAACCCAGGGTCTTATAGGCAAGTGCCAGGAGCCACCTCCTGGTCTTCCATGCAAGCATCAAAAAGACAACTAGCATACAATCTACAACTACTTAACTAATAACTGCCAGAGTTCAGACTCTGGTCTTGCATACATATTACCAGGAGCCGCCTCCTAGTCTTTCATACAAAAATGCCAAGGGTCACCCCGAGTTTTCCTATAATACATAAACCAAATGGGCCAGCATTGGTGCCTTCGACCCATAGAACAGTGAGGAGACTCACCTCGAATACAGAAGCTCACTGAACGAAAACCCTAGCTGCTGCCCAGACGACTCCCCTAGCTAACAGAACAAAATCACACCCAATTAGCAATTGGGTTCTAATCTATGGTCCATAATCCATACTTGGGGTAAAATGACCATTTTACCCCTGGCCCAACTTGAACCAAAACTGAGGCCCAATCCTAAGACCAAAAAGACCCAAAACCAAAACATCCACAAAGGCCCACTAATGGCCCAATTTTCCAAATGGGGCCCAACCCCCATGTGGGCCTTATCCTAAGCCCAAAAATGCAAACCTAATAAATTACTTCAAACTTTAATGAAAAACCCCACTTCACGAAAAAAGTCCAAACTCATCCCAAAGATGCGAGGCCCAAAAACATAACAAGCCCAAAGCCCACACTGAACGTGGGGCGTACGCTCAGCTATGCTGGGCGTACTCGATGAACCCTGATCATGACTCCAACTCGGTACGCTGGTCGTAAGGCCAGTTGCGTGGGGCGTAACCTGGCTTAATCCAAACTCGACTTTATGGCTTAACTACTTAAGCACTTTGCACCCAAACTTCAGAGGACCTTAAAATAAAGCTCTTAATGCATAAAGTCGGCACCTTTAGGCATTTTCATGACTCAATGGGACCCAACAACCATCTTAATCCATTAAGACCCATTCTAATCCGACTAGAACACGCATGGACCATTCTTAAACATCAAGCAAGCCTTTTTATGAGCTAGAAACATCAGAAGAGGCAAGATCTATCACTCCAAGCTCCTGGAGTGGCTCAAACTCACAAGGAGAACTTAATACACCATAAAAACCCTTAATCTTGCCCTAAACTCAAACTAGCATAAGAGGAAGTGAAGATAAGAACTTTTTACCTCCTGAAGCTTCCTAAGAGTGTGAAGATTCTGGATCTATAACCCCAAAGCTACACCAAGCTTGATCACCAAAAACCACTTCCTTAAAATAACACTAAAAACCTGCAAAATCACGTCCAAGCTCAAGAATGCACCACCAAGGGATTAGGGTTCGAAATGAGGCTCAAAGACAAAGGAGGCTAAGAAATGAAAGAGCTTTGAGCTCATAAAGATGTTTAAATAGTGCCAAACCCTAAAAATTAGGGTTTGGCACTCTGCTCATTACGATGGGCATACCCCAGCTTACACTGGGCGTGCCCATCCAGGCACGCACATTCCCTCCTTGCATACATGTGACCGATTTGCCAACTATTTCCATTAGGGGCCAATTCTGCCAATAACTTCAAATTTCCATAACTTCCTCATCGTAGATCCGTTTCCAACGAAATTTATATCCACGGAAAGGTGGAGAGAAGCCCTACGCTTCTATAAACACACCATAGCCTTAAAAATTCCCGAACAAAACCCAAAATCCATAAAAGACCGAGTTATCAAATTACAATTATACCCTTGACCTCTGAAGACAACATCGAACGCTTGGATCACTTAAACCATAACACCCACATCCGAAAAGGGCGAAATTATTTCTTTCCCAAGGCCATTAGCCTCATGACGACCGATGATTGGGCTGCAGCCCCGAATAATGAAGCAAATCCAAAAGCGAGTGTTACATTTTACTTCAAATAAGTGCAGGGGTTTGTTCAAAACACTTGGATGTACTCTTAGACACAAGAAAATCGAACCAAAATGCCCCAATTTACTCATAATTCGAAACCCTAGAAAACATATAAAAGTTCCGAAAATTCGTTTTAAGAAGCAAGTTGACAGATAAACTCGTGAATACATTCATATTAAACAGATTTGGGGATGAATAATCGTCCTTTCTTGAAGAAATTGAAGTAAAAACCGATGAATTTGGAGATTGGAGTGGTAGAGAGCAAACTCGAAGTGTTGAGGCTATGTAGTTAAAAGTGAAAACACACTTTTTCTTTTTAGGGTTAGGTTGAAACCATTTTGACTGAGTTTAAAATTCTCTTATTTCGGTAACTGAAAACGAAACACACCGTTTTTATGGATAAACACGTCGTGTTTAATGGTTTAACCTCGATAAATCGTAACTCCCCGTCCAAACACAGCGTGTGAACAGCTCATCAACGTCACGTTTGTGGTTCAGAACATAAAAATTATATGGTTTTTTCATAAAGGACTTTACCACACCCCACACTTAGGCCTTGCTTGCCCTCAAGCAACATTCATTATTAGGAGACAAAGAATGAAAATCTTTAACAAAACAAAATAAAAGAAAGAAAGAAAAGAAAAAAAAAGGAAAAGAACGATAAAGGAAAAAGAAATTCAAACTCAAATGACGGGTTGCCTCCCGCAAGCGCTTCTTTTTAGGAGTCTTGAGATGGACTTATTTTCGCCCTACATTGTGGAGGACTCCTCCAAGTCCATGCTTTCTCCCATTCTCTCTTCACTTGGAATCCCTTCTTCATAATGTTTCACTCTATGCCCATTTACCTTGAAGGTCAAACCATCTTCATTGAATAACTCAGTTGCCCCATAGAGATACACTTGCTTTACCTTGAATGGCCCAGACCAACGTGTTTGCAACTTTCCGGGAAAAAGTTCATCCTTGAATTGTAAAGGAGGACTTTTTGACCCGCTTCAAATTCCTTGTTTCCTTTCAGCCCTGCATTGTTCCATTTGTCGTCTTATCCTTGTAGATTAAGGAGTTTGTGTATGACTCATTTCTCAATTCCTCCAAGGCATTCATTTTCAAAATCCGATTAGTGCGCAATTCGCTTAGTTCAAAGTTGCATGTCTTCAACGCCCAATACGCCTGGTGCTCGAGTTCCACCGGTAAGTGACAATTCTTCCCAAAAACTAACCTATAAGGTGTAGTCCCAATTGGTGTCTTGAATGCGGTGCAAAATTCCCAAAGCGCGTCATCGAGTTTCTCCGACCATTCTTTCCTATTGCTCCCCACCGATCTCTCCAAAATTCTCTTTAGTGCCCTATTTGTGATCTCGGTTTGCCCATTTATTTGAGGATGATATGGTGTTGCAGACCTATGGTGTAACCCATATTTCTGTAACACTTTTTCAAGTTTATCATTAGCAAAATGGGTTCCCCGATCACTTATAAGTGATTTTGGTATTCCAAATCGATAGAATAATCTTCTTAGAAACTTCACAACCACCCATGCATCATTGGTGGGTAGTTCTTGTGCCTCCGCCCACTTAGAAACATAGTCGACTTCCAAAAGAATGTATTTGTTCCCTCGAGATGTTGGAAATGGCCCCATGAAATCTATTCCCCAAACATCGAATACCTCATAGACATGAATGCTCTTTTGGGGCATCTCGTTCCTTGCTATTATATTTCCCGATCTCTGGCATGAGTCACACTTTCTCACATAAGTAGTAGCATCATTGAAGATTGTTGGCCAATAAAAACATGCATCAAATAATGTTTTGGTTGTGTATTGGGCCCCATGATGTCCTCCAATAGGCCCATTGTGACAATGATTCAAAATATCCCTAATTTCCTTTTCAAACACGCATCTTCGAAGGATTCCATCTGCACAACTCCTGAAAAATTAGGTCTTGTCCCAGAAATAATATTTGATTTATCAGAAAAGATTTTTCTTTTGTTGGTGAGTTAACCCCTTGGGAAGGTAATTGCCTGCCAAATAGTTGGCTATGTATGCATACCAAGGCTCTTCTCCCACTACCACCATCAAGTACTCTTCTGGAAAATCGTCTCCAATACCCCTATTCTCCATCTCTTCATTTTCTAGATTTTCTAATCTGGACAGGTGGTCAGCTGCTATATTCTCCATTCCCTTTTTGTCCATGATCTCGATGTCAAATTCTTGTAGTAGAAGCACCCATTGGATTAGCCTTGGTTTCACATCCTGCTTGGCAAACAAATATTTAATAGCAGAGTGGTCAGTAAAAACAGTTGTTTTGGACAAAATAAGGTAGGGACGAAACTTGACAAATGCATAAACCATGGCCAATAGCTCTTTTTCAGTAGTGGTGTAGTTTTCTTGGGTCGGATTTAATGTTTTGCTCGCGTAATAGATGGGTTGAAACTGCTTATCAACCCTCTGACCAAGTACTGCTCCCAAGGCAAAGTCATTGGCATCCAATTTGGGGCTATAATGATCGGGGCATTAGTCGATTTTTCTTTTAAAATTTCAAAAGATTCTCAACACTCTTTAGAAAAATCAAAGGTTGCATCTTTTAAGAGTAATTGAGTTAGAGCCCTATTATTTTTGAAAAATCTTTGATAAAGCGGCGGTAAAACCCCGCGTTCCCTAAAAAAACTCCGAAGGCCCTTCATATTTGTTGGTTGGGGTAATTTGGAAATAGTATCGATCTTTGCTCGATCCACCTCAATCCCCGATTTGGAAACTTTGTGGCCCAATACGATTCCCTCATTCACCATGAAATGACATTTTTCTCAACTCAAGACCAAATTGGTCTTTTCACACCTAGCAAGCATCAAATGAAGGTTAGTCAGACAATCATCAAAAGAAGAACCAAAAACTGAAAAGTCATCCATAAAGACTTCCATAAACTTCTCCACCATGTCATGGAATATGTCCATCATGCATCGGTGAAACGTGATCGACGCATTGCATAACCCAAAAGGCATGCATCAATACGCAAAAGTGCCACTTGGACAAGTGAATGTTGTCTTCTCTTGATCTCTCGGGTCAATGGGAATCTGGAAGTACCCTGAAAATCCATCTAGAAAACAGTAATAATGGTGACCAGATACTCGTTCAAGCATTTGATCTATAAAAGGTAAGGGGAAGTGGTATTTGCAAGTGGCATCGTTTAGCTTGCGATAATCGATGCACACTCGCCAACCGGTTACCGTTCTTGTAGCTATGAGCTCGTTCTTCTTGTTCGTCACAACCTTCATTCCTCCTTTCTTTGGCACCACTTGTACCAGAATCACCCATTGGCTATCGGAAATGGAATAGATGATTCCGACATCCAAGAGCTTCACGACCTCCTTCTTAACCACCTCTTGTATATTTGGGTTTAAGCTTCTCTAATGTTGTACTACCGGTTTAGCTCCTTCTTCTAGATTGATCTTGTGCGGGCAATATAAAGGACTAATACCCTTGATATCGGTAATATTCCAAGACATGACGTTCTTTCTTTTCTTTAAAACCTTCATGAGACTTTCCTTTTCGGTTGGTGCAAGATCAGAAGCAATGATGACTGGTTTTTGCTCATCCTCTTCTAGAAAAACGTACTCCAAGTGTTCCGGTAAGGTTTTGAGTTCCAGCTTTGCGTTCTGCTCACTTACCACGTCGTGGACATCAACAAAACACGTCGTGGTTTCGTCAATTGCTTCGTCAGGTCGCGAGTTTTGATCTAAGCACGCTGTGTTTATCTGCTCACAACGACATGGTTGTTCTTCATAGTTCCTTGTAAGTTCTTTAAATGCACTTTCTTCAAGTAAATTCTCCAACTCTTCTAGGTCGTGAATCCCCCTGAATTATCTTCTTGCCAACTTGCAAATTCTTTTCCAACAACTCATCAAACGTGTCCATCGAGAAAACCGTATCGTCACTAAACATTGAATGCTTCATTGCTCGATCTACTCCAAAGGTAATGGCATCTTCTCCTACCTAGAGAGTAAGTTTAGAACCTCTCACGTCCACTAAAGCTCGAGCGGTGCTTAGAAAAGGTCTTCCAAGAATTATTGGGACTTGATGATCTTCTTCCATGTCTAGCACAATAAAATTTGCAGGAAATTTTTTTTGTCAACTTTTACCAAAAGATCCTCACATATCCCTCTTGGAAACGTCACAGTCTTGTTTGCTAGACGAATCACCATGCGGATGAGCCTTGGTTCCAAAAGGTTCAACTTATTGAAAAATAAATAGGGCATAAGATTGACACTAGCTCCCAAATCAGCCAATGCATAACTTGTAGCCAAATTCCCGAATTGACTGTTGGGTTTTTATTCAAATATCCGGTTTCACAACCGGTAAAAATGACAATGGAAGCTTTAAAATTGTTGAATAAAACTAAAACTATTTTACCCACCAATTATCATTTTGCAAGAGTTAGAAAGATTAAAACAACCATAGAAGGGAAAGCATAACAACCTTTGAAGACTTTGATCCTCATGGGAAGTTGGAAGTTGATGAAGTGTGGCATGAAACTCTAAAACAAGAGTTCTCTAGAAGTATCCACCAAGCAAGAGTAGAACCATCAAAACATGCTAGTATTCACTTGTAATTTGTTGTTCATAAGCCTTTGAAATATATACCAAATATATCTTCAAAGGTGAAGCAACAAAGGGACTTTGTCTAGCATCAAAATGCAAGAGAATAGAGGAGAGGGGAGAGCCTTAATCTTGCAAATTTGGCAGCCCTATATTTACACAATGCTCATGGTTTTAGGCTCCAAAATAGGAAGAAGAATTATGCAAGAACTAGTTTCTAATGCTTTCATACTCTCCCTTATATAATGGCCAAAAATCAAAGGGAGACCATAAAGCAAAAGGAGCATGAGACAAACTTCTTACAAGCATGGCATGCACCATTAAACAATTCAAAAGAGAGACATGCTTGGTCTCCCCTTCATTTTCGAGAAAAGAATGTCTCAAAGAAGACAAAAGTTGTCTCATGGCTAGTTATTACACACACACACACATATATATATATATATATATATATATATATATATATATATATATATATATATATATATTGTTATCTTTATAAAAATTCAATCTTATTTATAAATAATTCCCAACATATATATATATATATATATATATATATATATATATATATATTTATATATCCATAGTTGTTAAACTCGTACGAGTCACGAGTTGACTTGTACGAGTCGAGCCATTTGATACCCAAAACGAGGCAACTCGTAACATGACTCTTTTTTCGTCTGACTAGAAAAAAAAAATCTGATTCAAGTAGTGACTCGGACCGAGTCGAGTTGGCTCGTAAATCGGACGAGTCATGAAACGTGTGAGCTGTTTAGCGGTATGCAAAGTTGTTTAGCGGTTGTAGCGCCTCGATTTATTGTTGGGTCTGAGTTTTACGATTCTACTTTGTTGTGAAAATGTTGGGATAGATGTGAGGTAGTAGGAAAAGCATGCGGAAACAAGTTCATCTCTTGGTGAAAAGAGGAGGTTGAAAAGAGAAATCACGTGGTAGGAGATATTTGAGGTGGTAAGAAAAGCGGCTAGGGTTTTAAATAGAATCAACTGGGCTTAATATATTATATACGAAGCATGGGCCACAATCCTTCCCTGAAGTTGGGCTTTAAATCTGGTCTTTGTCTAGCCACCAAAAAAGTGATTACAGTTCTTTTCTTTTGATTGTTTTTTTTCATATAAAAGTAAATTTTCAACTACTAGACTTATAAGTCGTTAATTTCATTTTAAAATATGTAATAATGAAGAAAAATTATATCATGTAATATATATATATATATATATATATATATATATATATATATATATATATATATATATATATATATAATTTTTAGTGTCATGACTCTTACGAGTCGAGTTACAGTTCGAGTCACAAGTTAAAATTTAGGATTTCAAGTGACGAGTCGAGTTACGAGTTGACAACTATGTATATATCTATATAACTAGTCATCTAAAAATATCTTATTTTATATAAAACTACATTTTATATAAATTGTAACGAGCTTATTAAGATATAAATATGAATATATAAATATCTTATTTTATGAAAAACTACCTGTTATATAAATTGAACTAGTTTATTAAGATATATAAATATAACTTATGAATAATCATACTTTATGATATATTTCATAAGTTGTTATTTCTCCAATAAGTATTATTTCCACAAATAACAAATTTCCAATTAGTAAAATATTATTTTCATCAAAATAATAATTTTCCAATTAAATATAAGTGTTGATATATTTACTAATAATCAAATTATACTAATAAATAATCAATTGACGGTAACTTGATATAAGGTGTGACCCTATATGATCATATATTATTAGCAATATCATTCTATAATGACTCTTGGGCATACTATCTCTTTCAATCTCCTACTTACACAAGACTCATCATAGATTGATATAGACAGTGGTGAACGTCTAGCAAAATTTCACTATCCCCAATAACATATGACGAAGAAGCCCATTCATCAACATCAAATTCCCAAAAGCTCTAAGCTTAAATTGATGTATTAAGGTAAATTTATCAATTATCCCTTTGTTACAGACATCTTGTTGAACATGAGCCATGGATCACAATCAATCTCATTTGTAATTCAACTTTGGATAATGCGCGTTAGATGTCTAACTCTCAACACAAAAGAGGAACAAACCCCATCTTGACTACATAAGCCTCTTTCATAGTTCACACCATACCCGAAAATGACTTTTATAACTTCCTGGTTAAGGAACATCATTTGATCATATCAAAGCATAGAACTCCCTACACTTAAGTCCCACTATGTGTCTCAGGTGTTAAGGATACAAAGATAATACCTTTTAATCAAGTGTCACTCACGACTGCGACCTATAAGTTGATCTTGATATGGGTCCGTTTAGTACTAGTTCTCTGACAAGTACCTATGAAACTTGGTTACAACTTCTTTCCTACTTTCATCTGGTGAGAGTCAACCAATCCATTGCATATTAGTCTTACCTCATAATTGTTCCCACAATCATGAACGACTATGAACCTTTAGAATAATAAGATTATTCATGGATTAAACATGTTAATATAGTATTAATGTAATGATCATATCCCAATATATCATAACATTATTTAATAGTTGTTGTTACAATGTTCCAATATCCAAATACTAAATTCAAATCAAAATCCCATTACTAGAATAATAAAAGTCTTATGGCTGAAGTGTGACCACTCATACTTAGCTTAAAAGGAAAGACTTTATTAATGGGTTCGACTAAATTTAATTTGTGTGAATTCTGCGAATACAATCATCTCCATATTTGACATTACTCTAAGTATAGTTAAATATTTTGGAGAATATAATTAGTGCTCTTATGTGAAATAGAGTTTCTTAGATTGATTAAGTACACTCTATTACTCACAAAAGATTTCTAGGTTATCCCTGAATGGAAGGATTCAACCTAGTTTTTCAATGATCTAGTTCATCAATTATATTTGATTTGAACTTCTGAAAAGTAGTGTATTCTTATTTAGTAGATTGTGCTATTTTGTTTTGCTTGGATCTCATTCCTACTAAACTTACTCTTCATTCCATAATGAAGTCATAATCCAATTATAATTCATAATTATCTATATTTATTTAGAAATCAAAATCCTATGTAGCTCTTTACATTAAGATTTATTCTAAACTAATTATCTCATATACATTCTCTTAGCTCTTCTTAAGTACTCTTAGAATGTTCTCACAGTCATCTAGTGACTTAACCATGTATTCAATTTTGTATCTCATGATAGGACATAAATGATGGATTCATTTGCCAAGCAAATAGAAGATACATCATTTTATCTAGCTCAAACCTATGTGCTAGGTCCATTTGAGACAAACTCAAAAATGGTGTCATGTGACAATGTCAAGAATCTTTCAAAGGAATCTTGTACCTTGACCTCTTTTAAGATATTGTCATTTCATGCAACAAAAATTTTAAAACCTTTAACATTCATCTTTATCTATCTCTTATAGATTTTACATTCTAAGAATGTTTCTTGTCATTCCTAAGTCTTTCATTTTATAAATACTTTCCGAGTCAAGGTGAAAACCACCTTGCATAGTCAGAATGTCATTTCAAATGATTAAGTATGTCTCTTTCATACAAGATTAGGAATATCACAATCCTCCAACTATTTCTTAGTAAACACACACACACACACGTTCTTTTCATTTTGATATAAAAGAATACCTTGTATCTTTATATTAAAATGACTATTCGAATCTTGAGATGTTTGCTTTATATCCACAAGTGGATCTTAAGCCTTACATATTTGGTTAGCATAACATGGATTAAGAAAATCTCCAGGCTAAGCTATATAGATATCTTCTAGTAGATGTCTATTAAGAAAAGCGGTTTTTCTTGAAATCTATTTGCTATATCTCATATTAAGAATATGAAGTTATAGTAAACAACATCCTTGTTGATCTAATCATAGCTACTTGTGAAAAGGTTTGATAATAGTCAATGGAATGAGTATGAAAAATCCTTATATAACAAGTATTACTAAATGTGTGTGTGTGTATATATATATATATATATATATATATATATATATATATATATATATCCATGTATATATTCTTTCTAAAAGAATCTCTTACTCCTTCTAGCCTTGCTATAAAGAGAAAGATTAATCAAGCCCATACTTGATTATTAAACATGGACTACATCTCAATGTTCATGAATCTAAGTCATTTGTCAGATTCAAGATCTGATATTAGATTTTGGTAGTTGATGGTTTAACTAGAAACCATCAAGAACTCATCAATGAGAGATTCCACATTTCTCAAGTCATAGATGATTTCTACTTTTATTGTGAACAATTTGTGTTTATGAATAGCTATTATTCATGTTTAACAATTTCTTGTTAAAACTAGTGCCAACAATTGTTACATTAGGCTATGGTTCTTGAGCTGTTTCAAGTTCCATGTGCCTCCCACTTGCTTTCTCATTAGAAGCTTGCTTTATGCTAACTCAGCTTTCAGAGGAATAAAGGAACTTATTCTTGGTGGGTTTGTATATAATAATCTAAATGCCCTTTTTGAATATTCTACAATTATGTAATTAGTTAGTGTTTGTATTCTAGATACAATTAATTATGATTGAAGTATAATCCCAAAACGGTTAAAAGGAGGACATTTCTACCGATTAGAAAGTAAACTATATCAAGTAAAGTTTAATCCACCATTTATCATCACGAAGGCTTAGATGGTATTACTGGTTTATATATTGTCCTCAATCATAGACATTCATTAGAAAGGAAGTCATACCATAGTGTATAGTTCCTTAATAATTATTTTCTCTACAATTTAGTGAAAATATTATTAGGAATCTTTTATATATAAATAAGATTCACATATGTCAAATAAACTACATTATTTGCCTTCAAAGATCCCTTTCTTGAAATTGGAATATGTGGATTTCATGTATACAATAAAGATAACAATGTCATGGATAAGTTTGATTTATACCAAGTTAAAGTTAAAAGTGCTTGCATATAGAGCTTAATTTTATTTATAGAATGTTGATATTTACTTTGTAATTCTTTTAAAAGATCTAGTCTCAGAAATAGATGTCAATCATTTCTGAATATGAGTATTATCGTTATGAAAAATGATCTAGTAAATAATCAAACATTTAAATAAGTAACTGAGACATAAATATTTACACATGCTAAATTTAAAACATATATTGTTCCAAAACAAACATTGTTTTATATTACAAGCAATTTATGTTCTAAGCATAAACAATAAACTAAACTTCGAGAGTGTAGTTCCAACTTGCTTGTGCTCAGCTAGTTACTCTTCTGTAAATATTTGCAATCAAGTTACAAATATTAGATTTACATTTAAGTACCAAGTACTTGAGTGTTAAACGAAAAGTATGATCCAACAGATACATGAAGTACTAGTCTCTTGCAGACTTTCTTTCTAGATAAGAGGAGCAGTTCCTCTACCAGTGTCCAGTTTCTTCACAAAAGAAACAAGATCCATCTATGTGGGCCTTATTGGATTTCTTGGGCTTAAAGGTGTTTATTCCATAAAACATGGGCCTTTTAGATCACACAAGGTGACTATTTTAGCCTTGCACTATTCCAACAAAATATCACTATATTTATTGGAATATTGCTTAACCTGTTATATTATCATATATATATATATATATATATATATATATATATATATATATATATATATATAATCCAAAACTTCCTAGAAGTCATGAATAATTGTTCTTAGTATGATGTTAGAAGCATCTTGAGCATCACTGTGATGCATTTACTAGGTATCATATTCAGGTCTATTACTTAAAGAAATTTGTTTAGGAATAGGTCCTTTAAGTGTATACAATTTGATATCTCTCACGAGACTGTCTCTTAAGACACGAACCCATTCATTGAAGTTGTATCTATTAAATGTTATTGTTTCATTAAGTCATTTGAAGAGAAACGACAATTCATGGTTATAAGAGTGGATTATATATCTACATAATTTTTAACCAAAACTTTTAGTATTTTCAATATTTAATCTTTAATAATTAATACCTTTTTAGTTTCTAAAAACATTAATTATCAAAGTCTAGGATCCAAGTTGGAAAACAAATAAATGGTTAGGTATCCTTTATCCTATTCATCCGAATTCAACCCGGTAGATATCGATTATCAATTATATCTTACCATATAATTCCTACATTTATGGGATCGCTAATAACAAATTTAATTAGACATGTTTGATCCCATCTATGCCTCGGAACTCTCTTGCTTAGGTATCCTTTATCACAAGAGATTTCCGATCAAATCATCCAATTTGAAAAACTTGTGTAATCGGCCTATAACTTGGTTATAGAAATCGCAAAAACACCTCGTCCATCAAAAGAGAACACCAAGTGGTTAGGTATCCTTTATCCCACCAGTGCATACAAGATACGTGCGAGTGTTCTATAAAAATGATTGCATAGATTTGAGGTTTGTAAGGGGTCTTTGATGTTTTTATAATTCTAGTTTAAAAAACATATTATATCATGGTTATGTCATGCATTCAATAAACCATGGTATACCATTTAAAAAATCTTATTTTATGAAATAAATCACATTTTAACAATGTTCCTTTTGTAAAACCCAGATTCATAAAATTGACGCGATCAAATTTTAATAGCTAGTATTAAATCGATGCTTGAGCGCTTTAGAACATTTGTAAACCTTTTAATAAAACTTTCTTTTATAAAATAAGGTTTGGAGTTTGATAAGTTTATAAATATCAATTTTAAACTTATACAATTTTAATCCCAAAATTTTACCGGTTACTAGTTTTAACGATAAAGCTTGTTTTATTGTAAAACTATTTTTAACATCTTATGTTAAAAGGTAAATTTCATTAAAACCAAACTCCTTGTGATGTTTATTTATGTTCAAATATTATTTTGCATTTGAAAAACTAATTTATCAACCATAACATAATAATAATAACATAAACATAAAACAACACAAGCATACATAACAATTATAACATATGTGCATAAACCAAGTCATTAACTAGTAATAATTTTGTGAGCCATCACAAAATTATCAAGTCCATTCCTAAAGGGACATAAGGGACCTTTATCTTGTAAAGTATCTATGTGTTCCCGCTTGCTTCAACACTTTGTAGCAAGTTTATAAAAATAATTTTATAAAGTTTGAGAAACTTTAATAACATCAACTTTATAAACTTTTGATCTTCAAAATGGCCACCATCTTCATTCTTGTTATATTTTTATAAAAATAAAATATTTCTAAAACTAATCTATTACTTAACAAAATTAACAAATGAAAACTATATATTTAATAATTACATACCATATGAATAACTAAATAATTACAACCATTTTAAATAAATCAACACATGCAACAACACAAAGGTCCATGAATAGTTTATGCACATAATACATATTTATATACTCAAAAACATATAAAACAACTATTTGTTTTTCTAAGAAAACTTTTATGACCAAAAAGATGCATGTAAACTTTTGGTCAAAAAACAACAATTATAAACATTTTAAAGTTGTTATAGAAAATATGTATGGATTTTTCTTATGAAGAGAAAACCATCCATGTTTTCCAAAAACAAAGATTTCATCAACTAAACAAATAACTAACTACTCTTGCAAAAATGGCTCTGATACCAATTGTTGGGTTTTTATTCAAAAATCCGGTTTCACAACCGGTAAAAATAACAACGGGAGCTTTTAAAATGTTGAATAAAACTAAAACTATTTTATCCACCAAGGATCATTTCGCAAGAGTTAGAAAGATTAAAACAACCATAGAAGGGAAAACAAAACAACCTTTGAAGACTTTGATCCTCATGGGAGGTTGGAAGTTGATGAAGTGTGGCATGAAACTCTAAAACAAGAGTTCTCTAGAAGTATCCACCAAGCAAGAGTAGAACCATCAAAACATGCTAGTATTCACTTGTAATTTGTTGTTCATAAGACTTTGAAATATATACAAAATATATGTTCAAAGGTGAAGCAACAAATGAACTTTGTCTAGCATCAAAATGCAAGAGAATGGAGGAGAGGGGAGAGCCTTAATCTTGAAATTTTGGTAGCCCCATATGAGCACAATGCTCACGGTTTTAGGCTCCAAAAGAAGAAGAAGAATTATGCAAGAACTAGTGTCTAATGCCTTCATACGCTCCCTTATATAATGGCCAAAAAGCAAAGGGAGACCATAAAGCAAAAGGAGCATGGGACAACCTTCTTCCAAGCATGACATGCACCATTAAACAATTCAAAAGAGAGCCATGCTTGGTCTCCCCTTCATTTTCGAGAAAAGCATGTCTCAAAGAAGACAAAAGTTGTCTCATGACTAGTTATTACATATATATATATATATAGATATATATATATATATATATATATATATAATATGTTATCTTTATAAAAAATTAATCTTATTTATAAAGAATTCCCAACACACACACACACACACACACACATATATATATATATATATATATATATATATATATATATATATATATATAGTCATATATAAATATCGTATTTTATATAAAACTACCTTTTGTATAAATTGTAACTAGCTTATTAAGATACAAATATGAATAGATAAATATCTTATTTTATGAAAAACTATCTTTTATAAAAATTGAACTAGTTTATTAAGATATATAAATATAACTTATAAATAATCATACTTTATGATATATTTCATAAGTTGTTATTTCTCCAATAAATATTATTTCCACAAATAATAAATTCTCAACTAGTAAAATATTGTTTCCATGAAATAATAATTTTCCAATTAAATACAAGTGTTGATATATTTCTTAATAATCAAATTATACTAATAAATAATCAATTGACGGTAGCTTACTACAAGGTGTGACCCTATAGGACCATATATTATTAGCAATATCATTCTATAATGACTCTTGGACATACTAGATCTTTCATTGACATGGAAAAGGTAGACTTCCTGGGTCCCCCATCTTCTTTGGTAGTTTGTTCAACATTGCGGCTGAGTGTCACACCCTCGAACCGAGTAAAACGGCGGAAACGTCGGAGGGTGCATGACATCATGTACAGTATCATCACAATTGAATAATAGAGATCAAAGCATTACAAAATATTTACATTGAGTTCGATTCATTGTTTGTTTGACTCTAAAAAAACATACTCCAAAATATAAGACGTAACACTGCTACGCTCCGTCTTCACAAAACCTGTGTGGGTACCTACCTACCTACTGATTCCCTGAAAATACAAGTGGTTTTGAAAAAGTGTCAACATTTAAGTTGGTGACTTCATAACCATTTTGTATAAGAAAGGTATGCCATTGCTCCTTGAAAATGATAGTATGTTCTTCCAGAAAATCCAATATTTTCTATTAAATGTAATGTAGTCTTAAACACCTAAGACTGAAAATGTATAAGTATTGTTGTACTTTGAAATAGGATAATGTAGTTTTTATATCTTTATAAAAACTATTTGAATGCATGTTTCCAGAAATGTAAACTGTATTGTACTAATGTAATGTAGTTTTATCTAAATAAAACCATTTGAATGTATACTATCCCGATAAACCAAATGTTTTGTTAATACCCCTTGTGAGTTATTATAACCATGCTAATGACCTTGATGGCCTGTACGACGTTCTTCAGGCGTCGGAATGGTATGACATTTGTAAAAACAACAAATGTAACGGTTTGTATAATAACACAAATTTTCTTGTGTTTTACTTGTATTCCCCCCCCTAAAACATGGAAAATTCGTGAAAACTGTAGGGGTATGAACTCACCTCGGGTGTGTTCTTGGTTGGATAACGAAGTGAGTGGCGATGTTCTTTGAGTTAGAACACGTGTATATAGTTGTATCCTAATTTGTTTTAACACATGATACCGTGTATAAATTAGATAAACTATCAATAAAGTGTTATATAAACACTAGATTATATAAGGAAACTTACAAAGATTCCTATGAATTAATCTTGAAGAATTGTTTCCTGGGCAAGTTTGAAGGTGTTCTGGGCAAAAGTTATGAAGATTTGAAGATGTTCTTACGTGAACTTGAAAATGTATGAACTTGGTTTTCTGTTTTGAGAGAAAATTTGGAGAGTTTGTGAAGTGTAAAATGAGAAATAAGGTGTTGATTTCGATTTAACATATATATATGGAAGTAAAAGTGATGTGACATATGCCCTGAAATGTGTAATTTATCACATTGGTAAGAGTGCCACTGGATAAGGTTTGTGTTTTCGGCCTATCCCCACCGAAATCCCTTGATTTCGGTCTAAAACCCCAACCGAGAACCAATTCTTCGGTCTTAAAGGGGTTCTCGGTCTAGGGGAGGATCTCGGTCAAGGAGTGTTCTCGGCCAAGGGTTATCGGCCAAGGTATGTGCTTTTTGATATTTGATTTTTGATTCCTAAAACCAAAAACCTCAAAAGCAAGTGAATTTTTATGATTTAATTTTTAACTATTTGACTTTTATTGGCATAATTGACTTGCTTTGACCTTGGTTTGACTTGTTTGACTTTTAGTGACCCGAAATAACCTGTTGTTACATTAACCCCCCGTTAGAGGGAATTTCGTCCCGAAATTATTTCTAAAGTGGGCACTCATGAACTAGGGAAGAGATGCGAGTACTTTTGTTTCATCAGATCTTCTCGTTCCCAAGTGAATTCAGGTCCTCGCTTGGCGTTCCAACAGACCTTCACTATAGGTATACGGCTTTGTTTCGTTCTCTTGATCTCCCTGTCTATGATTTCCATTGGTTCCTCTACGAAGTGTAGACTCTCATTTATCTCGATTTCATCGAGTGGGATTACAAGAGTCTCGCCGGGCAGACACTTCTTTAGATTAGACATGTGGAAAGTGGGGTGTATGTTACTGAGTTCCAGCGGTAGTTGAATTTTGTAAGCCACCGGGTCGATTCTAGCAAGAATCTCGAATGGCCGATGTACCTTGGATGTAGCTTTCCACGTTTTCTGAAACGTATCATTCCTTTCCAGGGTGAGACCTTTAACTGAACGCGGTCACCCACCTCGAACTCCAAGGGCTTTCGTCGTTTATCCGTGTAACTCTTTTGTGGGTCCCTAGATGCTTTCAGTCGTTCCCGAATTTGGACGATCTTCTCTATTGTCTCCCTTATGATCTCAAGGCCGGTGAGAGTGCTGTCAGGAATTTTGTCTCTTTGCTAGTTGTGTGTCACCCACTTCAGCCCAACACTGAGGTGATCTGCACTTGCGGCCATAGAGAGCTTCAAACGGTGCAACTTTGATGCTAGTGTGATAGCTATTATTGTAAGAGAATTCGATGAGTGGTAAATGGGTATCCCAAGCTTTACCAAAGTCTATCACACAAGCTCTTAACATGTCTTCCAGCTTCTGAATGGTTCTCTCGCTTTGCGCATCAGTCTGGGGATGGTACGCTATACTTATGTTGAGTTTTGTTCCTAAGGACTTTTGTAGTGATTGCCAAAACCGTGAGGTAAATCTACTATCTCTGTCAGAGATAATTGATATTGGCACACCATGCAATCGTACGATCTCTTTAATGTAAGTCCTGGTTAACTTCTCCATCTTATCAGTCTCTTTTATTGGTAGGAAGTGCGCGGATTTGGTCAACCTGTCAACGATTACCCAAAATGGTGTCAAGACCACCCGTTGTATTGGGTAACTTGGTAATGAAATCCATGGTTATCCGTTCCCACTTCCACTCGGGTATATCTGGTTGTTGTAGTAAACTCGAGGGCTTCTGGTATTCTACCTTGACCTTGGCGCAAGTTAGGCACTTGCCCACATAGGTAGCGATTTCTGCCTTCATGTTTGGCCACCAATAAAGTTTCTTGAGGTCTGGGTACATCTTGTCTGAACCGGGATGAACGGAGTATCTGGTCTTGTGAGCTTCGTTCATGACAACATCTCTGTACCCACCAAACTTCAGTGTCCAGATCTGATTCATGAGGTAACGAACTCTGTCATCCTTAACTTCCAGGTTTTTATCCATTCCTCTCAAGGCTTCACTTGCCACATTTTCGGGTTTCAAGGCTTATAGCTGAGCCTCTTTAACCTGCGTGGACAGGTGTGAATGGATAGTCATGGTTAATGACTTTACTCGGCGGCCCGAGCACACTTTTTGACTTAGGGCATCTGCTACTATATTGGCTTTGCCTAGATGATAACGAATTTTTCATTCGTAATCATTAGTAGTTCTACCCATCGTCGTTGCCTCATGTTGAGTTTCTTTTGATCGAAGATGTGATGGAGACTCTTATGATCTGTGGATGATTGTGCACTTCGTACCATAAAGGTAGTGCCTCCAGATCTTCAGAGCAAATACTACTGCTCCCAGCTCAAGGTCGTGTGTGGTGTAGTTTATCTCGTGGTTCTTAAGTTGTATCGAGGCATAAGAAATAACTTTTCCTCGTTGCATAAGTACACAGCCTAGCCCTTGCTTGGACGCATCGCAGTAAACCATGAAATCTTCCGACCATTCTGGGAGGGATAAGATCGGGGCGCTGCATACGACTCACTTTAGTGTTTGGAAAGCAGTTTCTTGTTTCTCCTCTCAGTTGAAGGTCACAACTTTCTGTGTCAAGGTGGTGAGTGGCTCTGCGATCTTGGAGAAGTTTTGTATGAATCTCCTGTAGTAGCCAACGAGGCCTAAGAATGACGAATTTCAGTTGGAGTTCTTGGTGTCGCCCAGTTTTCGATTGCTTTGATTTTGGAGGGATCTACGTGTATCCCTTCCTTGCTGACCACGTGACCTAGGAAATCCACCTTTCGAATACAGAATTCACATTTAGAGAACTTCGCATACAATTTCTCCGCCCTTAATGTTTCCAGACTTGTCGCAAGTGTTGACTGTGTTCTTCCTTACTTCGTGAGTAGACTAATATGTCATCGATGAATACTATCACGAATTTGTCTAAGTAAGGTCGGCATACACGGTTCATCAGGTTCATGAACACCACGGGTGCATTTGTTAATCCGAAGGGCATTACTACGAATTCGTAGTGATCGTAGAGAGTTCTAAATGCGGTCTTGGGGATATCTTCCTCCTGGAGTGGCAGCTGATGGTACCCGAATCTTAAATCGATCTTTGAGAAGTAACTTGCTCCTTGTAGTTGGTCGAAGAGGTCATCGATTCGAGGTAAAGGGTATTGATTTTTGATGGTGAGTTTATTTAGTTCCCGGTAGTCTATGCACATGCAGAATGATCCATCCTTCTTCTTCACGAACAAGACCAGTGCTCCCAAGGCAAGAAGCTTGGTTTGATGAATCCTTTGCTTAGCAGTTCGTTCAGTTAACTGGATAATTCCTGCATTTCTGCCGGTGCTAAGCGGTACGTGGATTTGGCTACGGGGGGTAGCTCCGGGAATCAAGTCGATTCTAAACTCGACTTGGCGTTCGGGTGGTACTCTTGGGAGATCTTCGGGAAATATGTCGGGGAAGTTACAGACTTTGGGAATATCCTTGATGTCTTTCACTTCTTGTTTCTTATCCACCACGTGGGCTAAAAAGGCGTAGTATTCTTTGCGAAGATACTTTTGAGCCTTGACGCAGGAAATCATTTGAAGGTTCGTGTCGGGTTTGTCGCCATAAATTACGAGGGTTTCGCTACTTGGCAGATTAAGGCGAATGGCGTTTTCGTAACACAGGATGTCGGCATGGTGAGGACTTAACCAATCCATGCCAATGATGACGTCAAAACTTTTTATTGTGACCGACATTAGGTCGATTTAGAAATAATAGTTGTTTAGAGTAAGGGTACATCCTATGTATATATCGTTAGTGCTCTCTGCCTCTCCATTTGTCATTTCTACTGTGAATGTGTCTTTTAGTGATTGGGGATTTTTTTTAAGTAAGTGTTTAGACTTATGGCTCACGAAATTTTCTCCGCACCACTATCGAAAAGTATGTATGCATATGAGTTATTGAGGATGAACGCACGGGTAACCACAGTAGGATCATTCACGGCCTCCTCATGCCCCATCGTTAAAACTCTTCCCACACCTCCGACATTCCTCACTTTTGAGAAATCCCTCTTGAAATGCTCTGTTTCACCACATCCGTAGCAAGCCTGGCTCACCCCGGTATTAGTGGCTTGGGTGGTTTGTTGGGTCGGCGTCCTACAAAAACGGGCGGTATGCCCCTTCTTTTTGAAATTATTGCAGTACATTTCTCGGCAAGCCCCGGTGTGATGGAAGTTACACTTGTTACACTTTGGAAGGGTTCCAACATATTGTTTGGCGGGTGCTGGGGCTGCAGGAACAGTAACAGCGTGAACTACCACGGTTTGTTGTTTCTTTGTGGGCTCTTGTGTCGACTGGCCCTTCCTCTTGTTCCAAAATTTCTTTTTATTGTCACTCCCTTTTTCTTGCTCGGGAATGGCTGTCATACAGCTCTGGTGGACTCCACGATCCACAAGTGTTTTTGCGAAGCGTTTGGCACTGTCAAACGTAGTCGGGTTGGCTGATATCACATTCCCTTGAATCATGGGGATAATATACATTCAATGGTTTTATTCAGATAATGTAGTTTTTATATCTTTATAAAAACTATTTGAATGCATTTTTCTAGAAATGTAAACTGTATTATACTAATGTAATGTAGTTTTATCTAAATAAAACCATTGAATGTATATTATCCCCATAAACCAAATGTTTTGTTAATACCCCTTGTGATTTATTATAACCATGCTAATGACCTTGATGGCCTGCACGACGTTCTTCAGGAGTCGGAATGGTACAACATTTGTCACCCCAGACCTACCGGTCTAACTATAGCTAACTGTTTAGGTGCGGGATTGTCAGTCCCGTATAGATCTATACACAAATATCACCCTCTCATACAGGAGATTCTGGTTATAATACAGGACTTTTGTTGGTACTTACATAAGTACTTGAAGACGTGTCTCACAAAGCCATATTAACTGTTTACTTGTAGTATGATGAAAACTCCTTTTCTTGTAAATGTACGTATCATCCTTTTATAGTCTTTACATGGTATAAAATAATTATGCCTTTAAATAATTATTTTTTGGTATTGTATCTCGAAATGGTAAAATATTGTGTATGTCTCATAAACTATACCTATTATAGTTTATAAAAATGTTTCACTGAAATGATGAATCCTTTGTATATACATTATCATTTTTACTATGATAATAAAATGATTTGAAGTAATTATATATTTATTTTTATATAATTATACCCTTTTGCTCAACAGTTTACAAAAGGGTTATAGTTTTATAAACTATATTTATATAGTTTATTTTTGTAACCAAATTTGTACCCAATATATATATATATATATATATATATATATATATATATATATATATATATATATATATATATATATATATATATATATATATATATATATATATATATATATTGTAAAAACAACAAATGTAACGGTTTGTATAATAACACAAATTTTCTTGTGTTTTACTTGTATTCCCCCCTAAAACATGGAAAAATCGTGAAAACTGTAGGGGTATGAACTCACCTCGGGTGTGTTCTTGGCTGGATAACGAAGTGAGTGGCGATGTTCTTTGAGTTAGAACACGTGTATATAGTTGTATCCTAATTTGTTTTAACACATGACACCGTGTATAAATTGGATAAACTATCAAGAAAGTGTTATATAAACACTAGATTATATAAGGAAACTTACAGAGATTCCTATGAATTAATCTTGAAGAATTATTTCTTGGGCAAGTTTGAAGGTGTTCTAGGCAAAAGTTATGAAGATTTGAAGATGTTATTGTGTGTGAACTTGAAGATGTATGAACTTGGTTTTCTGTTTTGAGAGCAAATTTGGAGAGTTTGTGAAGTGTAAAATGACAAAAGAGCTGTTGAATTCGGTTTAACACACACACACACACACACACACACATATATATATATATATATATATATATATATATATATATATATATATATATATATATATATATATATATATATATATATATATATATATATAAAAGTAAAAGTGATGTGACATATGCCTTGAAATGTGTAATTTATCACATTGGTAAGAGTTCCACTGGATAAGGTTTGTGTTTTCGGCCTATCTCCCACCGAAATCCCTTGATTTCGGTCTAAATCCTCAACCGAGAACCAAGTCTTCGGTCTTAAAGGGGTTCTCGGTCTAGGGGAGGATCTCGGTCAAGGAGTGTTCTCGGCCAAGGTATGTGCTTTTTGATTTTTGATTTTTGATTCCTAAAACCGAAAACCTCAAAATCAAGTGAATTTTTATGATTTAATTTTTAACTATTTGAATTTTATTGGTATAATTGACTTGATTTGATTTTGGTTTGACTTGTTTGACTTTTATTAACCCGAACTAACTGGTTGTTACAGTGAGTAATTCTCGTTCAGTATCACCTTAGATTCCTCCTCCATCTTCTTTCTACTGGTGAGAAGATTCTTCAAGAACTTAGCATACTTTGGCATTTGAGCCACCGCCTCGATGAATAGAATGTTAATTTGGAAGGCCTTGAAATGTTCCAGGAACTTCTTATAGTCTGCAGCTTGTTTGTCTTGTTTAGCTCGGCTCGGTAATTATAGTGGAGGCTGAAACGTCTTCATTGGAAGGTTCTTATTTTCTTCAGTCGATAAACACGTCGTGTTCTTCTCCTCACCACGTCGTGTTTTATCGTCAAAGTGCATTTCTCGGTTTTCTTCTTCTACTTCCTGCACAACGTTTGGACTTTCATTATGAATTGGTGTTAAAGGAGTGACAATTTTTCAACTCCTTGTCGTCACTATATTGATGTGTGCCCCTCTAGGATTTTGCTCGGTGTTGCTCGGAAGTCCGTCGGATAACCGTTCATTGAAGTGTTTAGCAAGTTGCCCGAGTTGCTTCTCGATGTTGAGGATTGAAGCTTACAGATTCCTCATTAGAGCTTGATGATCTTTCATCAAAGCTTGTTGATCTCTCATTGTTGCATCGGTCTCATCATGCCTCTTTTCTGACGCGGCTGCAAAACGGGTGAGCATTGCTTCTAAATTCGTCTTCTTTTCGGGCATTGGCTCTTCTTTTTATAAAACCTTCTTGCCTTTTGCTTGAACTTTTCATCTTTGTCCTTCTTGTACTCATCATATGGTAGCCATTCTTTTTTAGGTTTCCTCCAATCTTCATCATAACGATCCCCACTTGAAAAACACACTTGAGCCTTCCGGTTTCCATTCTCATCAAGGTCGCAATCCTTTGTTAGATGTGGACCACTAGAGTTATCACATCCCACATGAATGGCATGGATGGATTAGTCCATCTTTGTCATCCTACGATCCATGATATCCAATTTGACCATTACTGTTGCCATATCCTCAGAAGCTGCATTCACCATCCCTCGAGTTGTGTCATTTCGAGGATTATGATATTCTCTTGAGTGTTTAGAAAATTCTTCAATCAACCCCTTTATTATAGTCGATGATTTCTTCGTGATTGGTCCTTGGGAATCAAGGAGCTTCCTGGTTATTACATTTACCCCATCATAGAAAATAGAGACCTCCTGTTGCACATTAATGTCATTCTGGGGGTAATTTCTCAATAAGCCCTTGTATCTCTCCCATGTCTCATAAAGTGATTCGCCTCCTAGTTGTTCAAAATTAGCAATTGCTTTCTTTAACTTCGTGACTTTTGATGGTGGGAAAAATTGTTGTATGAACTCTTAACTCATCTTTGGCCATGTTGTTATTGATCCTGGAGGGAGTGCCTTCAACCAATCCTTCGCGGGTCCCTTGAATGTAACCGGTAGAATCCTTAGTAGCACAATCTCGCGTGGCACGTTTGGAATGTTGAAGTAGTCGGCTATGTCGTTGACCTCATCAATATGCTTGTAGGCATCCTCATGATCCTTCCCGTAGAATGGGATGTCCTTCAGTTGGGCGAGTATGTGACCCTTCAACTTGAAGTTTGTTGTGTCTGGAATCGCGGGTTGCACAAGACCTGGCCCAGTATCGTCACGCATCCGCTTCGTGTATTCCTCCATTGATATGTATGCAATGTCTGCCATCACTTCTTCTGATTCGGGTTCACTCTTCTCTTCAGATTTGGGTGTTTCGGGCTCGTAATCCGCCGCCTTCTTGTCATGAGTTTCCTTGAAGCTTTCAAACTTGCTTGTTTCCCCGGTTGTTTTGTCCTTTTATTTGCGAAAAGTTGATTTCGGATCCTCTAATGGTGGTACTACTGGAGATTTGGATCTTCAGGTCATACACTAACTGAAACAAAACATAAAATTACGTGTAAAACGAACAAAAACGAAAACTGGAAGTACGCAAAACACGGCGTGGTTATTAATGACCACGGCGTGTTCAACGCAAAACAGAAAAGAAAACGACAATAAAATTTAAACAGAAAACTTATAACTTTATATGAGAAATATATCACACAAAGGATCGATAACAATTAGCAAATAAAATTAAGTATTATTGAACCGCTCCTGGCAACGGTGCCAAAAACTTGATACATGATATATGTGGCATCCCCATTTTCACGGCCAGAAAAGACCGATTTGTTTATGCTTATTTAAAATTCAGAGTATCGTTTTTGAAAAATAGTATTGCGGAATTTGTTCCCAGAAAACATGATAAAGATGTTATCAAAGCATTTCCGAAGAAATATATTTTTATTTAAAACATCGGGATGTCATCGTCAATACATAAACATAAGCATAACAAAATATTACAAGCTTTACAGTAATTAAGCTAGTGGCCTAATGCTTCTTGAATCTCTCAGCAGAATGTATCTTTCATATAGCCACCTGTGATACAATAAACTGAGTGGGTCAGGTTGGGAAACCTGGTGAGTACATAGGGTTTTCAATCCACAATATTATAATTATTATGTTTAATCATCAAACAATTAAACTCAAATTTTCATCCCCATTATCTTCTTTATTCTTAAGGATCTACCCTAAGAATCATATATTCATCATTTATTTATTCCTAAGGGTTGTCCTAAGGAATAGGCACGAAGTCCATTACTGCCAGGGTTTATCCAACATGCACTAAGTTCATAGATGCCGATGTTAGCTATTAGGCACAGTTGCCAATGTTATATATTAGGAACTAAGTCCATAGCTGCCAATGTTCATTTATAAGGCACTAAGTCCATAGCTGTCAAGTTTTTTAGAGTTCATCTGGTGAACACGTAGTTCAAAAACACCTACAGGTTGCGAGCCTGCTAGCGTTCCACTGGACTGTCTAGAATAGTTCGTGGTCGTCATCTATACACTGCTAGATGACTGGATCAACTTTAAAGTCAAGGCTTTTCATCATCTTTCACCTCTCATCATCTATATCATCTTTCATCTCTCATCATTCATCTACCCATCTTTACCCAACATATTTATAGGTATAAAAATACATATACAATTTAAATTACGTAAAACATGTATAGATCGTTCATCTAATATAGATATAAGGATCACAGATAATAAGCACATATATCTGTATTAATATTAAATACTTCATATCTATGTGTAAGATGAAAGTAACTATGCACTCACTTGTTAAAGTGACGACTCGAAATTCGGGCAGCGCTTTGCTTCTAACAATTGTCTTTTCCTTTGACGAAACCTAGTATCATTATTACTATGTTTTAGTTCATTATTTATTGCGACTAATTATTAGTCTAGATTCATCATTAACTCAAAGTCTACTTCAAGGTCTCTCAAGTAAGGAACAACTAGGTAGGATCATATCGGAGGTAGGGACCGTTTGGTATACGAAGTATACTGTTTGGAAATCCCACTTTAAATACCTCACTGATACATCTTTTTTATAGGTTCATAATAACGATAATGAACTTAAACATAAGTTATACTTAAAGTATGGTAAGCATAACTCACTTACAAGGGGGTTTAGCGAGAAACAAGGATCTGTGCGAGCAGAACTTCTGAGCCGAAAGCTCTTCTTCTCGGGGCCTTCTAGCTCCGCGGGACTCGCTACTAACACCTAAGAGGTGCTAGGGAAAGGCTTAGAGGGTTTGGGGGTGTTTGGGAGAGAATGGGTTAGAAAGGCGTGAGGAATTGAGTGATTTGTGCCTTCTATTTATAGGTTGTCCAGGGGCACTTCGCGTTGTGACATTTACCTTTGCGTCGTGAACTTGCATAGGCACCAAGGCTTCATCTGGTGCCGACACGTGGCGCAGGACGTAGGTAAAACAATCATTCTTTAAAAATTCATAACTTTCGCATACGTGCTCCGTTTTTTACGTTCTTTATATCCACGCATAGGTATTGACAAGATCTACAACTTTTGTTTAGACTTTGTCGGCCAATTTTGAATTTATTTTTAAAGTTATATTTTAACAGGCTTAGACAATTAAAGTCCGTTAAAAATTCATAACTTTGTCGTCCGATGTTCGTTTTTTACTGTCTTTATATCATTGGGATCCTATTAACGAGATATTCAATTCTCGTTTAGGTTGTGTTGGCTAATATTCGACCGATCTAAAATTTGATTTCTGAGTTGTGTACTGTTATGCTAAATCTTAGAAAAATCATAACTTCCTCAAATGAAGTCGGATTTGGATGTTCTCTATATGCACGCTCTCGGTTTAACGTATACCACTACTCTCGTTTAGATCACTAAGGCTAAAAAGTATTTTGTCAAAAATTGACTTTTTAAGATACGCGGAGCCGTGCCAGTTTAATCGCAAAACTTCGACGTGTCATAACTTCTTCGTTATAAGTCGGAGTTCAGCGTTCTTTATATGTATTGAATCCTTGTGACATATACTATAACTTTGGTTAAGATTATTTATCTTAAATAATCTTCTATCAAAAAATCATTTTTAACGCTTATTATCTCTAAATTGGCTAGCACGAATCTACGGGCGTAACAATATATATACTAGCTTTAATCCTGACTAATTTAGACAAAAACCAACACACGATAGGCAGTGTACCTAATCGAATAGTATCTTTGTGGAGGTAAGTAAGGTATCGAACACAGGGAACAGTAATAATAATTAAAACTACTACTAATGTTAACTAATTTAAACAATAATTAAAAAGGGGTTTTTTTCTCTAGTTTTACAAGACTATAAACTTAAATAATCACTTAAACACTTAGCAAGGAATCAATTAACAACTAATTAAGGAACAAAAGACGATTTGAATCAAGAATATTAAAGAGACTTCCGTTTAGATGTGATTCACTTGCTCATATGGTTGATTTCGTGGAAACTGCAATGGATTAATGTGTCATCAGTTACCGATTTCTAATGTGATTAGATAATGTTTACTAAACTAATCCTTTAGCAAACAAATCAATTCAAACATTGATAAGTTGATTAAACTAATAAGTTTACTAGTATTAAGTTCGAATCATGCAAGACTTGTAATGGTAATTAATTCAATTGGTTGATTAAATTAAGTCATATATTGTAGGTCATCATATATAACTTATACATCAATTTACTAATTTTTTTATTAATCCTAGGTTTTGTTCAAAACACTAGTCTTACAATTTTGATGGTCACAAAACTATAAGATTCAAGCAATCAAGAAAGATGGTCATACAATCTCAATTAACTTACTAATTAATAGAAAAATAATTCTCATTAACATATAAGGTTCTTTTAACAAGCTTAGAATGATAATAATCAAATCAACATAATCCAAAACCACAAAATTAACACATAGTTGTAAGATCCTCTACTCTAAATGAAAGTAGTGTTTTTAGCCCATGACTTAAACAATTACAATAAAAAAACGAAATTTAACATTGCAAACATGATGTAAACAAAGGGATTAGGTAAAGTAAAGATAATTTGCCTTAGATCTCTAAAGAAAACAATATTCTAGTCGAATTCTGCACTCCACAGATCCTAAGGGATGTCTCTGGCCTCCAAAAGTCGATAAAAACTTCCAGCATATGTTAGGTTTCGAAGAGAAACGATCCATAAATAGATTCTGAAAAACGGTGAAACACGTCGTGGTTTAGGACCAACACGTCATGTTCTTCATTAAAAACGCGTATACGGCAAGGCAAGATCCATCGCGAATCCTCAACACTACACGCCATGTTCGATGTAAACACATCGTGTTCTTGCTAATTTTCTTCTTCTTCTTGAAATTCCAAGATCCTAGCTTCCATTCACCAATTCCGCTTCCTTTTCCTTCCGAGTATGTCTTGGATGCTTTAAAATAAATTTTCAACCAATTAAGTACCTTTGTTCAATAATTGACACAAATGCAACGTAAAATATTAACATAATGCATGAATTATATGACTAAATATGCACATATCATTAACCAAACCAAAATTATATTTCCGAATATTAACCAAAGTCATCGGTTTGTTAATTTATGGGAATATGACTTATAAAGGTAATTAAAAGTAGGAGGAGATTAGACTGTTAAATGACCGCGAAGAATTCGTAACTCCTTCATACGGACTCCGTTTTCGTCTGTCATTTTATCGTTGAGTTACTATTAATGAGATATTCAACTCTCATTTAGGTCGCGTAGGCCAAAAACCGCTCGAACTAAAATTCGAGTTTCGGGTTGTGCACTGCTATGCCAAATCTTAGAAAATTCATTACTTCCTCATACGAAGTCAGATTTGGGCGTTCTTTTTTTGTATGTTCTCGGTTTAACGTATTCTACGAATTTCGTTTAGATTACTAAGGCTAAAATGTCTTCTATCATAAATTCACTTTTTACGTCTCCCGGTGCCGTGCCGGTTTTGCCGTAAAACTTCGACGGGTCATAACTTCTTCGTTATAACTCGGATTTCGGCGTTCTTTATATGTACAGAACCATTGTAACATATACTACCACTTGGTTAAGATTCCTCCTTCTAAATAATCTTCCATCAAAAAGTCATTTTTGACGCTTATTGTCTTTAAATTGACTAGCCCGAATCTGCGAGCGTTACAATTATCTCCCCCTTAGGATGATTACGTCCCGGAATCATCAACGAAACAGGGCTGTATAATGACTCCATACGTTATCTATTCATCCCAAGTAATAATCGTATCTTCTATGTTGCTTCAAACGAGTATCTAACTCTTGGACTCCATAACTGCAGGCGGTGCTCGATCTTGCACCCGCTCCCTATCTCACGTTGGACCCCAAATTATGACCTTCAAGTCACAATCTCGATCCTTACTGGAGACTGCTTCTTCTTCTTCACAATCTTAGGATTACTACCATGGACCGATGTGTCATATTGTAATGACCTATCATCGTATGTCGCAATGCTTAGACTCAGGTGTTTTTAGAGTCAAATTTCCAAAACAGACTATACCTCCCTTCATGTTCTAATGCGATATAATCACATCTTAAAAGGTAGCATTCCTAGCTACAAGCAACTATCGCGATACCTCTACTGATCGCTTTGATTGTCTTTCACTTCAATCTTCTAGCTTAAGTCAGATGCTACATCCGACTTGGTTCTCTAAACCATGTAACATACTCGTCTTAGTGGGACTCGATTTGATATGACCACTAGGGTCAAAATAACAATCATATTCTTAGTCATCACCGAAACAACGGTAACGACATACATGAACAAAATGGAATCAATTACCAGCGCCTTGGTAACCTTGTGACTTTCCCTGATCCAAGCGCGAGTCTTGTGCTTCCGATAGTATAGGACTCTACAACCATTCACACCTACTCATAATCGTCCCAAGTATTGTCTCGCAGTTTTCCAAGTTATTATCACAAAAACAATTTTAACACATACAAATGTGTCCAAATAATCATAAAATTTTCCCTAGACTCTACTAGGAATTCTTCCATGCGTATCTTCAATCATCAATTCTGTTTCAACTCGGTTGGTGGTGGAAACGCCATACGATGGGACAACTTTAGGATTTACACCAATCGTTCCATCACCCCGCCAATCGAACGTGTAATTCAGACGTATCGTACTCCTCTGAATGTACTGTTATTTTATCAGACATATTCTAAAGGCAAGATACCACTCTCACGATATCTTCTGATAGGTGTCATTCACTATCATAAGCCTTTCCATTTCCTCCATTTACTCAATTCTCTACGAGTCTTCACCATGACGTTATGTTCACGGAAACATGCATTTAGTGCATCGAGACGAGAATATGGATAGAGAAGGTTTAGACGCGTAATCTTCCTCATTACTCCGAAAAGTTACATGCCAATTCTAATATCGTAATTAAACGTTTAGAAATCTGAACACATAATTTTCCAGATCCGGTCGGCAACAGACCATAGGTCCGATCAAACGATAACATAAAGAATGATAAATCATTTAGCACATAAAATCATTTTATGCATCTTCCCTAATTAAGCTAGTGCTTGTGTCTATTCAGGTGTACTTCCTAATATATATTAGACACACTCCTCACAATCATCGCTTAGCATTCTAAGTTTAAGTCTAGAAATAAATCCTTATTCCTAGTTCGCTTAAACTAATGCTCTGATACCAACTGTGACATTATGACAACCCGTAATTTCTATTTTGTACAACCATTCACTTCAATAGAAGTCAAAAACTGTTTCTGCTAACTTTCAAGTTTTTAGGAATAAGTTTGAGGGTTTATAGATTAGTACTTCAGGAGATAACAGAAGAGAGGATGCATTAGGGTTTATTGTGCAACAATAAAGTCCCAAAACTTCAAAAGTTTGGAGTTTACGGCCTAAACTTGGTGTTTACGGCCGTAAACCCCAAGAGTATATATATGGCATTTAGCCATTTTATTCACTTTTTCACTTTTCAAGAACAAAACTCAAATCCTCTCAACTAGCATCCGAGTTTTCCTTCTAGATCTTCAACTTGTAAGTGTTTCTAGCCCTAATAAGTTGATATCTACCTTAATCTAGTGAGCTAACATGATTCCATCTGTGAAATCATTCCAAAAGTGTAGATCTTCAAGTTTCACCAAGAACACACCCTAGTGTTCTTGGACTTTTAGCACCTTTTCAAGCTTCTAACTAGTAAGTACTTCTATCCTAGAGTAGTATAAGGCTTGTTACACTTCTAAACATCAAGAAATCACCAAGGAAACACACGATCAAGGTGTTTACGGTCCAAGGTGTTCTTGGACCGTAAACCCTAAAAAGGGTGCCAAAGTGTGCCCTAGTCCCTTCTAAGCCTTGGAAACTAACGTAGATCCTTTCCTCGATGAGCTTAGCACTTGAAAACAACAAAATACCATAAACCATTTGGGTTTACGGCCGTAAACCTAAAGGCAAATGGTTCAAGGACCATAAACTCCATTTAGGAGTGAAATGGTGCCCTAATCACTTCCATAGGCTTATACTTCAAGTGGAAATGCTTCTAAGGACTTGTAGAGCTTCGAAACAACACATGGTAAAAGAAGCATGAGTTTACGGCCGTAAACTCATGGGTTTACGACCGTAAACTCAATGAGTTATGGTCATAAAACCGTAAACTCCAAGGGAGTTTACCCTTGAACCCCAAACTCAATAGCAAGGTCCTACAACACTTAGATGCAATCCTTATGACTTATAACTGTTAGATAAGGTGTCTAAGTCCATAACTATTTCTGGTATGTACTTGACCCGACCCGGCATGGTCCATTTGGGTTGCATGTCACCATGCAATTGGATAAACTAAAATGAGAGAAATAACACTTATGGTTTATTAATATATTATAAGTTCTAATATATCAATAATATTATTTAATTAGTTTGATCAAGAATTAATTTAGAATTAATTAAGTGATCAAAAGATAACTAATTAAATATATGGGTAGATTATGTAAATCTTCCATATCTTATATAGTGGGCTAAGAGGCTCCATGGATTATCAAGTTGGGTTCCACCCATAGGATGCTCCATGGATGCTCCATGGGAGTTACAAACCCATGGGTCATGGAAATGAAGAGTCATGACACATTAGGGTTTACATGGTGTAACCCTAGATGTGTCAACACTATATAAGAAACCCATTCTCCACCAAAATTGGCTACACATAAGAAACAAGAGGGCTAGGCCGATTTTAGAAGTGTGTATTCTCTCTAAAGTCATTCCAAAAGCATTTGGTGTTGTGTGAAGCATTTGAGGCATCACACTTAGGGTGCTAGGCTCACAAGGTTTCAAGGATCATAATCAACAACAAGGTAAGTTATTCTATCTTTCATTCAAGTTAAAAATGTTCCCCATGTATGCTAGATAGGAATATAACCTTGGAATTCAACTTTGCATGATTATTAGACAAACATAGATCCAAGGTTATTAGGGTTGCATGTACACTTAGGAAGTGTTAGAATGCTCAAAACCCATCAGTGGTATCAGAGCATGGTTCGTTTGTTGTTGTTTTTTTTTGTGTGCAAACAGCTTGAAAAAAAATCGTTTTTCTGTTTTCTGCTCGTATGAAAGTTTGCACATTTGTTGCTGGAAATGGACTAGAAACATTACCCTAAACTGATTTGATGTTTTAAAGCTTGTTTTAGATGGTGCAATGTTTATGCTAATCCATTTACAATGGCAATTATTAAAATTACAAGTTTTTTTTAAGTGTAATTTTTGATTCTTGAAAGTGTTCATATTCATGTTCTTGAACTTATGAAGATTAGATGATCATAGGAATTGTTTGTAACCTTCATGGTAGTTTAATTCATGATCATAATGTGTTTTAATGGAGTCCATAACTTGTCCTCAAGTTATGGAAAACCAAAAGTCTCACTTTTATTAAAGCCATTAAAAGAACACAAGAGTTATAAAAATGAAGAGCCTTCATTTTTATTACTCAATTAATTCATAAGTTATAAGAAATGAAAAGTTTTGGAAGTTTACAAAACTTGCCCTCAAGTTTTGGAACATGTAAAGTCTTGATTAAAACTTTAGTTCCAACCCTTAGAATTTTAAAAGTTAAAATTCAACCCTTATACTTTATAATATTATAAGTTACTAATTTATATATGTATAAATTCAAGTCGTCTTACCGCTAGTACGCCTCATTCACGAAGCCGGTCTATAAGGGGGCTATAAGGTTGTTGCCTATAAAATGGCAACTTAATGGGTGTCCACTCTCACCCACCGCTTCCTTGATCGGTGGAGGGTCGTTAGCCGAACGGGTAAGACAAGGACTTATAAATTCTCATGAAAAGTATGATGAATATTATAAAGTAACTAAATGCTTTTATTAAATTCCCAATCTTAGTTACTTTAGGAAAATGTGAATAAGGTGCTAATCCATGAAATTACACTTTACACTTTGTTTAAGTCGTTGATGGAGCGTGTGTGGTTAACCGGCACACTAACTTGGACTTAACAAGGTAGGTAAAGGGTGACTTAAGGTTTACCATAGCATCGGTGGAGCGTGTGTGGTTTACCAGCACATCGATTGAGTGATAAACCTTGAGGGTACCAAGTGATTTGCATGGTTACTTCACACCTTGTTTTTTGATCCTTGGTATCCCAGTCACAAAACTTGGAGGGCACACTCGAGATTGAAACATGCCTTTGAAAAGTTCATTGAATCTCAAAAGAATCTAGGAATTTCTAAGAACCAATTAAAAACCTAATATTTATATTTCGTTTTTCATGGTGGAAATTGGTGAATCGTCATTCTCCTACCTTTCAAATATGTTATAGCTTGGATTACGGCATACCTCTTCTAAGTTATAATATATTGTGATTGGATCCTAGCCTTAGTATTACATTTGGGTGTTTTATTAAGGACTCTCTTAATATCTAAACTAATCTTGTTCTCTTCTTTCAGATGTCTTCAAACAATGCTGCTTCTGGCTCTAATCCTAATGGCTCCTTTACCCTTATGAACTTGTGTGGGAAAGTCACTTTTGATGGATCCAACTTCAATGAATGGATCAGAAACATCAGGATGATTACCCGCTACGAGGACAAAGAATATGTCCTTGACAAGGAGCTTAAGGAGATTGATGAGACCACTGCAACTCCCCAGGAGATCGCTGACTTCCGGGCACATGAAAGGGATGCTACAAAAGTGGCATGCATCATGTTGGCCACCATGACAGCGGAACTCCAAAAGTCCTATGAGGACTTCTACCCTTTTGAAATGCACCAAGATCTGATGGAAAGATACGATCAAAGTGCACGACAAGAGAGGTATGAAATCATATGCTCTATCATAACAACCATGATGAAGGACGGGGAATCCGTCACGAGCCACATGCAGAAAATGCAAAGGTATGTGGATCGGTTGCTGAAGCTTAATGTGAACTTCCCTGAGGAGCTTGCAATAGATATCATTTTGCACTCCTTACCATCGTGCTATGATCAATTCCGCATGCCATATCACATGAATAAGGAAGAGGTCACACTCAACAAACTTCAGGGACTCCTCAAGACCGCAGAAACAAGTCTTAAGGGTAAGTCGGTTGTTAACACTCCTACTCCAAACTCCGCCCCGGTTTTGGCAATCGGGAAAGGTAGAGGGAAGAAGAGGAAGAGCTCTTCGAAGGGTACCAAGGCTAGGACCCTTGATGGCTCTTCTTCAAGTGGAACCAAGAAAGGTTTTGTCTTTCCTTCTTCTGACCCTAAAGAGGCTGAATGCTTCTATTGCCATGAAAAGTCACATTGGAAGCGGAACTGCCCAAAGTACCAGCAAGATGTGAAGGATGGGAAAGTTAAACCCAACCATGCAGGTATTTACACTATCTTATCTAATAACTCACGCCATTCTAACTCTTGGGTCCTTGATACCGGTTGTGGTATTCATATCTATTCTGATTTGCAGGGACTAAGAAGAAGTGAGAATGTTGAGCATGTAAGAATAAACTTAATCATGGGGAATAGGAAAGCTTTACCTGTCACCAAGATTGGAGTTTATACTTTATCGCTAAGTAGTGGGTTTAGTTTAGATTTGAATAAATGTTGTTATTCGCCAGAAATGGCAAGAAATATTATTTCCTTTCATGCATTGTATAAACAAGGTTTCACCTTTTCGATAATGAAGTTGGTTCGATTAATGCTTTCTTTAATAATGTTCTTTATTTTAAAGCATTACCTTGTGATGGTGTGTATGAAACTGTATCTGTGGTTGATAACTTAGGAAATAATGTATTATGTATTGATTCTGTTAATGATAATAACTTGGATAAAGCATCATTATGGCATTGTCGTCTTGGACATATAAGCAAGAAACGTATAGGCCAACTCCAAAAGGATGGAGTATTGGAGTCATTTGACCTAAAGTCAGATGATAGTTGTGAATCATGCTTACTTGGAAAAATGACAAAGTCACCCTTCACAGGTTCTTGTGAGAGGGGTGAAGGTTTGTTGGATCTTATACACACGGATGTGTGTGGGCCCTTCAAACATGCCACAAGGGATGCTAATCGTTATTATTTGACTTTTACTGATGATTACAGTAGATATGGATATGTCTACTTAATCAAGCATAAGTCAGAGACTTTTGAGAGGTTTAAAGAGTTTAAACAGGAAGTCGAGAATCAATTGGGCAGGAACATTAAGATGCTTCGATCCGATCGAGGTGGTGAGTATCTTAGTTCAGAATTCCTCGACTATCTTAGGGAATGTGGGATTGTCACACAATTGACACCTCCCAGGACACCGCAGTTGAATGGTGTAGCTGAGAGGCGTAATCGAACCTTGTTGGATATGGTTCGTTCCATGATGAGTCGAGCTTCGCTACCAATCTCATTTTGGGGGTATGCCTTAGAGACTGCCGCCCATATCCTTAATCTAGTTCCCACAAAGAAAGTTGCCAAAACTCCTCATGAGATGTGGACTGGTAAAGTACCCAAACTAGACCACATTAAGATTTGGGGTTGCGAGGCTTTCGTGACACGCGAGACTCATGATAAGCTCGAACCTCGAAGTGAGAGGTGTATTTTCATCGGCTACCCACAGAAATCCTTTGGTTACCTCTTCTACAGACCTAGTGAGAATGTGGTCTTTGTAGCTAGGAGGGCTTTCTTTCGAGAGAGAGAGTTCATAAGCCAAGGAGACAGTGGGAGGCAAGTTGACCTTGAAGAAATTCAAGAGTCAAGTGGTGAAGGAACTTCAAACCCTAGCACTCAACTTGAGGAGGAAACTCCTGTTGAGCCAATTGACAAGTCTGTACCCCTGAGGCATTCCACAAGGGTTAGGAATGCACCTGAGCATTACTATGGATTCCATATTACTGCGGAAGGTGATACACTTATCAGTGATGAGACACTGATAGGTCTGGATGAACCTAACAGTTACGCGGAAGCCATGGCAGGCCCTGAGTCAGCCAAGTGGAAAGAGGCAATGGACAGCGAGATACAGTCCATGTATGACAATCAAGTTTGGAACTTAGTTGAGAATGTACCAGGTCGTAAGACTGTAGGGTGCAAATGGATCTTCAAGAAGAAGACCGACATGGATGGTAATGTACACACTTATAAGGCACGACTGGTTGCAAAGGGTTTCTCACAAACTCCGGGGGTTGATTATGATGAGACCTTTTCTCCAGTGGCCAAGATTAAGTCTATTAGGGTTCTGTTAGCCATAGCCGCATTTCTTGACTATGAAATATGGCAAATGGATGTCAAAACCGCTTTCCTTAATGGAAAGTTGGCTGAGGATGTTTACATGAGTCAGCGAGAGGGTTTTGTCAACACAGAGTACCCTAATAGAGTGTGTAAGCTTGAGAAATCCATTTATGGGTTAAAGCAAGCACCTCGCAGATGGAATCTTTTCTTTGATGAGAAAGTCAAGGAATTTGGCTTTTCTAGGAGTGAAGATGAATCTTGTGTATATGTCAAGGCTAGTGGGAGTATAGTTAGCTTTTTGGTATTGTATGTGGATGACATACTACTCATAGGAAATGAAATCCCAACTCTGCAGGAAGTTAAGTCCTGGCTTGGGAAGTGTTTCTCTATGAAGGACCTAGGAGAAGCTGCCTATATTCTAGGGATAAGGATCTTGAGAGACCGGAGTAAAAGACTAATTGGACTTAGTCAGAGTACTTACTTGGATAAGGTGTTGAAGAGATTCGGCATGCAGGACTCCAAGAAAGGAGAGTTACCCATCCAGAGTAATGCCAGATTGAGTAAGACACAAAGCCCTAGTACTGAGGCTGAGATAGCAGAAATGAGTCGAAGACCTTATGCTTCAGCTGTAGGATCGATCATGTATGCTATGACGTGTACTCGACCTGATGTAGCCTTTGCTTTGAGCATGGTTAGCAGGTATCAGGGGAACCCTGGCAAGGCACACTGGACTGCGGTAAAGAATATCCTCAAGTACCTACGGAGGACTAAGGACTGGGTCCTTACCCTCGGTGGGAGTGAAGACTTGAGAGTTGTAGGGTATAGTGATGATAGCTTTCAGACTGATAGGGATAATTTCCGCTCTCAGTCAGGCTGGGTCTTTACCTTAAATGGAGGAGCAATTTCTTGGAAGAGTTCCAAGCAAGAGACAGTGGCTGATTCAACTTGCGAATCAGAGTATATAGCAGCTAGCGAGGCAGCAAAGGAGGCGATATGGCTGAAGAACTTCATTGGAGACCTTGGAGTTGTACCAGCTATTAAAGAGCCAATGGAAATTTTCTATGATAGTGAAAGTGCAGTTGCCTTAGCCAAGGAACCAAGGGATCACGGGAGATCCAGACACATCGACAGAAAATACCATTTCATCAGCCATCGAATAGAAGAAGGACTCCTCGTGGCAAAGAGGGTATCATCGGATGAGAATCCAGCAGATCCCCTCACGAAGGGACTGACTCGGGTTAAGCATCTCCAGCATGCTTGGAGCATAGGGCTGAAGGATGATATTAGATTTAGTAGTTAGATAACCTTGAAATTTGTAAAGTGTAATTGACATTAGATGATGAATAAAAGGTGTTTTATTTATGAGTAAAGTGTTGCTACCTCTTGTCGATCGTTTACTATATTTCTTTTGCATGTTTTGACTTCCAGAATAATTATGTTTGGTATATCATATTATTCGAACCTCCACAGTCGGTCATATGTCGGAAGTAGGTATGAATCAAGACTGTCATGATTGGTTGCAGAGGTCTAAGTTGTTGGACATGGCTACAACACTCATGAGTGCTCATAAGTTCTGAGCATTGGACTCAACCCACGCTCACTGGAATCACTTCATGGAATTTATCTCGAGTGATCGTGAGACGGTAATATCATATAAGTCTTCAAACCTAGAGATATGATTTGTTACTTATGAGTTGGTTATGCATTGATTGTACGTTAACGCATTGGTAACTCGATGTTATAAAACGTGCTTTTGTGTATAATTCAATGAGTGGTAGAACAAACATATGAGTCGAAGTTTATCTGTTCCTTCTTGGATTAGAAGCTGATATCTGGGCCCCTCGATGATTTTGTTTTGACCTATGTACCGGGCCCGGTCAGAACTAAGTTGATGTGTTCAATTAAGTTCTTTGTCAAACAAATTGGAAATCGGGAAACAAACTGCTGGACAATAAGTAAGACATTGTTCCATGTATTTGTCCGGCTGATATCTAGAACAGAGGATTATATGATCACTTATCTTAAATGGCGTATCATCATATTCTCAGTTCCGAGAGACCTTGAAAGAGCTACGATTGCCGATCGGTTCCTGAAGTATTGCAGTTATAGTTATTAGACTTATCCAAGTGGGAGACTGTTGGATAAGGTGTCTAAGTCCATAACTATTTCTGGTATGTACTTGACCCGACCCGGCATGGTCCATTTGGGTTGCATGGCACCATGCAATTGGATAAACTAAAATGAGAGAAATAACACTTATGGTTTATTAATATATTATAAGTTCTAATATATTAATAATATTATTTAATTAGTTTGATCAAGAATTAATTTAGAATTAATTAAGTGATCAAAAGATAACTAATTAAATATATGGGTAGATTATGTAAATCTTCCATATCTTATATAGTGGGCTAAGAGGCTCCATGGATTATCAAGTTGGGTTCCACCCATAGGATGCTCCATGGATGCTCCATGGGAGTTACAAACCCATGGGTCATGGAAATGAAGAGTCATGACACATTAGGGTTTACATGGTGTAACCCTAGATGTGTCAACACTATATAAGAAACCCATTCTCCACCAAAATTGGCTACACATAAGAAACAAGAGGGCTAGGCCGATTTTAGAAGTGTGTATTCTCTCTAAAGTCATTCCAAAAGCATTTGGTGTTGTGTGAAGCATTTGAGGCATCACACTTAGGGTGCTAGGCTCACAAGGTTTCAAGGATCATAATCAACAACAAGGTAAGTTATTCTATCTTTCATTCAAGTTAAAAATGTTCCCCGTGTATGCTAGATAGGAATATAACCTTGGAATTCAACTTTGCATGATTATTAGACAAACATAGATCCAAGGTTATTAGGGTTGCATGTACACTTAGGAAGTGTTAGAATGCTCAAAACCTATCAATAACACCTAAATAAGGTGTTTTACATGTCCTAAGAGGTCTTAACTTTGTTAATTAGTTGTTTAAAGACTAATTGGATACATATATGTGTTATTATATGTTAACTAGGATCATTGTGTGTGTACAAGTCTTCACTTGACACTTAGCATCCTACATCATCTGTTCATCCAAACCACCCACTACAGGTGAGTTCATACCCCTTAATCAATCTTTTAAATGATTTTAAATGCTTTAATGGGGGGGGGGGGGAATACAAGTAGAAAACAGCATGTTATAGAATCAATCACATGTGATTTATAACTGTGTTTTCAACCAACTGGATTCACATACTTCAAAATGTGATCAACACAATGGTTTTCAGTTCTGTTATACTTTGTTATCAAATGATTTTCTTTTGAAATATTTTAAGAAATGACATCAAGTCATTATTATTTATTGTTCAAAACTCTTAAATGTTTACAAAACCTCTTTCAACTCATTGTTAAAAACCATATCTATACACTTATCTTTCATAAATATATGTATTGATATGAGAGCTTTCATTTATCATTCAGTTCCAACACTCTTGAGTAGCAAGGGTGTATAAACCTACTTGGACACTCAACTTACATTCCAGTAAACTATTATAGGTATAGTTTAGGGGATACAAAACATTATTCCTATTACAAGGAATTACACCAGAGTCAGTTCATTCATGAGTCTATACTAATACATCAATATGAAGAGATACTAATACATCAATATGAAGAGATACTAATACATCAATATGATGAGATACTATTACATGGAAACTTGTACATAGATACTTCTACATGGATACTGTTACATTGATACTATATGATGAGATACATTTACATATTATATGTGTAGATACTATTATATATGTACGGGACTAACCATTCTACACCCAGCTGTTAGCTACAGAGGGAAAATGCACATCGACGGATGTCTACGGTTAATACTATTCGGCATCTTCCATGTCGTGTTTATCCTAGTACCAAAGGATAATACTTATATAATTTCCCTTTTACTTTTATTTTGCGACACATTCACATAAACGATGAGGTAGACTATATATTTATAATAATAGTCACACAACGGGAAAAACATTCATTTACACAGAAATGCAAACTTCAAAACATCATGGTCTTGGTAGAAGACTACCTTTTATACTAGTAGGAAATATGGGATTTTCTAGGGTTTTCACACTTATATCAAATGTTTCATCAACAATTGCATGTCTTTCATAACAGCTTTCCAAATCAATGACACTAAAATACTTATGAATTCACCAGCTTTATGCTGATCTATACTTTCAAAATAACTTGTATTCTCAGGTCACCAGTAGACAGGTACGATGACCAGGTTTTGAGAAGACGGAGCACAGACAAGACTCGTCTTTTATTTTGATTACATATTTTGGTGTCTTATTACAATGAAAGAACACTCATGTATTAAAACTTTACTTTTAATGCAATGGATGATGTTGTTGCTTGTTTACTACTTTACACTGTTATGATACTGTACATGACGTCCTCCACCCCCGAACGTTTCCGCCGTTCCGGTTTTGCGGTGTGACAGATTAGTATCAGAGCTTTGTTTATAGTGAATTGAGTATATCAACCCATAAAAGATATACTGACTATAAATACATTGGGATTAAAACACTCTGACCAAGAGTTGATACTTTTAAATAATAAAACATTTAACTAAGTATACTTGCATGCATTCATACTAAAATCAGTGTCACCATGACAAGAACAAAAGTATTACGATTTTTGAATATCACAAGTAAGCTCGGGGATGTATGGTCAGTCCTGGGAGTGGCATAGACTGATCAACTATGCTGGTCCGAGGAGTGATTAGCATATGCCCAAGAATGGTTGTGATGTGGCAACAAGTCTAAAAACTTACCAACACAACCACAATGAAATACCATATGGGTATTTGGTGTTATTATAATTACTTATATGAGAATTAAAGGTCTTTATTAGTATGCCAATAGTTATTTAGTGGATACACTAAAATTATATGCATATGGGATGTCATAGACTTAGAATCTGTGAATCTTTGCTTTATGTCCTGTCCTTGTTTGGTTGGGGGCTTAGGGTTAGGGTCACTTATTCGAAGGTCTATCCTGTCCTGAATACATATAACCAGTATGCACTAAACAAGTATTGGAGTAACTGATAAAGATCATCTTATAATTATCTTAGTTAGTTCGTCTATGAAATATCTCTTATACCTCTTTTCTCGCGTAGATATTATGGCTGGATTCCATCCACACGGCGACCGTACTTCCCAAACCAAGGCAATGTCGGATGGCTAGAGGAAGAACCAGAAGATGATCACCCAATCCCTTTGGATGATTACCATGCTGAAGGCTTTTCTGATAGTTCTGACTCGGAGCCTGAAGTCAACAACCTACCCCAAAGCTGTTCAAAACCCAAACCTGAACCCTCGTCCAGCATTTCAAGGACCCACACCCCTGTGGGCCGCAAACTTGAATAGATGGAGTCAGGAACAGGGTCAACCCATCCCCTACAATGGAGATAGAAGCTTCTACAACCTCACTGAGGGAGGTTCAGCTGACAGGGTCCTACCCATCATGATTCGTAGGATTTCCCGAAACACCGAACAGGGTCGAGCTGCTATCGACCGAGTCATGGAGATTGACGCCAACTCTGGCGTTAACACAGTCCGCATTCGCCAACTAGAGTCTGCTCATGAAAGGACTCTGGTCCACAATGCAGCTCTGCAGAGGGAACCTGCTGGAACCCAAGCTGAAGTCAGGGAACTTCGAGCTCAGCAAGTAAGATCTGACAGGCATATGAGGGACATAGAACGCCTGCTGTCGGGATCAAGAACTCATGCTAGTAGTTCTCGTCGTCGATAGAATCTCATCGACTTCTCTTTTGGATATAACCTAGTTATGTAAAACTCTGGTCTAATTCCCTATCTTTGTACATCTTAGACCTGTTAGGTCTTGATTAGGTCGTAGTCCTATCAAAATTTTTCCCATCTTGGTTGATGTAAGGCCACCTTCTGTTGGCCATTTTTCCCGAACTTGTTACGTCTGTAATTCCAGTAATATTGACAGGTACCTAATCTAAAGGGAACTATTATCCAATTGCTATCATCTGTTGTTGAACTATGGCGATTTAGTTCATGAGACACGTTCATTTTCTATACTATTGAATTCTTATCATTGCCTTTATCTTTTCAACTTATAGTTGAAAAATGCCGCCTCGCAGAAGTACAAGGCGAAACAATAATAACGAAACACCGATACCACCACCACCTCCACCACCTGCTCAGTTTGACGCTGCTATGTTCCAAGCGGCTGTCACGGCGGCCGTAGCGGCTGCCATGTCACACATCCATACTCCTGTCCCTAGTGGATCGGGAACAGGTGCACCCCCTTCCAATCATGGCGAGAGCCATGGGCATCCGCGGGAATGCACCTATAAGGATTTTACGAATGCCAAACCCCGAAACTTCAATGGAACTGGAGGGGTTATGATCTTAAGGCAGTGGATTGAAAAGACAGAAGCGGTCTTTGAAATCTGCGCCTGCCCGGAGGGCAACAAGGTCAAGTTTGCTACTTGTACCTTTTTTGACAGGGCTTTAACTTGGTGGAATGGCCACGTTAAGTCTCTGACTCTTATAGTGGCAAATTCGATCAGCTGGGAAAACTTGAAAGCCATGCTGATGAGAGAGTACTGTCCTCGAGGGGAAATTCAAAAACTCGAGCAGGAACTCTGGGGTCTAGAAATGGTTGGTTCCGACATATCAACCTATACAAATAGATTCTGTGATCTAGCAATTTTTTGCCCTGATATGGTTGCTCTTGAGAGCAAGAGAATAGAGAGATACACCTGGGGACTGTCGCCCCAGATCCAATCAAGTGTGTTAGCATCCAGGCCTGTTACTTTTGACAGCGCCAAAGAGCTGGCACAATCTCTTATAGATCACGGAAACCACCAAAACCCAACGATTCCTACACCCGAGCCACAGAAGGGAAACAACAACAACAACAAGAAAAAGGGGTGGAACAAGAGGAAAAGCGGGGCTTCGCAAGAATCGTCAAAGAGACAACAACTAGTGACAATCAATGCTGCCAAGGTAACCCCTGTTGTCCCTGCTAATCCCTTACCAGCGAAGCCTTATGTCGGTAACCTTCCGAGGTGCAACAAATGCACCTTCCATCACAACGGACCTTGCCGGGAGATGCAGTGCAATAACTGCAACAGAAAGGGGGAACACTGCCCGTTTCTGCAAGACTCCAGCCAGGCCGACCGCCCAAGTTACTAACGCCGGTGTGGGCCAAGCTTTCTACGGTTGTGGCGAGGTAGGCCACTACAAGAGGAACTTCCCTAAGGCGGGGATAGCTGGCGGAGTAGGAAGAGTTCTGGCCATAGACCACGAGGAAGCCGTAGCTGATCCTACAATAGTTACTAGTACGTTTCTCCTCGATAACTCATATGCTTGCATACTTTTCGACAGTGGAGCGGAGAAAAGTTTCGTAAGTCAGAAATTTGCACACCTGCTTAAAAAAAAACCACGTGCACTAGATAAATCATTCACTGTAGAAATGGCAAACGGGAAAACAGAAAGTACTAACTGCACATACGTAGGTTGTACTCTAACTTTAGATGGCCATACTTTCAAGATAGACCTCATGCCGGTCCCAATTAAAAGTTTCGACGTTATTATCGGCATGGATTGGTTGAGTCTTCATCGCGCCGACATCATGTGCTTTGAAAAAGCAGTTCGTCTTAACCTTCCTAACAGCGAAACCCTAGTTATCTACGGCGACAAACCTAGTACGAGCCTTCGCATCATTTCGTGCATCCAAGCTCAGAAGTGCTTACGAAAGGAATATCATGCATTCCTAGCACACATCGTTGATACGAGTCAAGAAGTGAAAGATATTCAGAACATCCCAGAAGTACACGACTTTCCCGACATCTTTCCAGAAAAACTACCGGGATTACCACCACAACGCCAAGTCGAGTTCAGAATCGACTTAGTGCCAGGGGCTACACCAGTAGCCAAATCTACATATCGTCTGGCACCAGCGGAGATGCAGGAACTTTCCAGTCAGCTTAACGAACTTCTCAAGAAGGGATTCATTAGGCCAAGCTTCGCACCATGGGGAGCACCGGTCTTGTTCGTCAAGAAGAAAGACGGATCGTTTCGTATGTTCATCGACTACAGGGAACTCAACAAGCTTACCATTAAAAATCGTTATCCCTTACCCCGCATTGACGATTTATTTGATCAACTTCAAGGAGCCAACTACTTCTTGAAGATAGATCTACGATCCGGATATCACCAACTACGAGTGTTAGAGGAGGATGTTCCCAAGACAGCCTTCCGAACTCGTTATGGGCACTACGAATTCGTAGTGATGCCGTTCGGATTAACAAACGCGCCCGCAGTATTCATGGACTTAATGAATAGGGTGTGTCGTCCTTACTTGGATCAGTTCGTCATCGTCTTCATAGATGACATACTCATCTACTCTCGAAGTAAGGAGGAACATAGTCAACACCTCCGAAGAGTCTTAGAAACATTACGATCGGAGAAGCTCTATGCGAAGTTCTCTAAGTGCGAATTTTGGATTCGAAGAGTCGAATTCTTGGGCCACGTAGTTAGTGAAGAGGGAATACACGTGGACCCTTCCAAAATCAAGGCCATTGAGAACTGGTCAGCACCGAAGACACCTACGGAAATTCATCAATTTCTAGGTCTCGCTGGCTACTATCGCAGGTTCATTCAGAACTTCTCCCGCATTGCGAAACCTCTTACAACACTGACCCAGAAAGGTGTGGCCTTTGACTGCGAAGAGAAACAGGAGAGAGCGTTCCAAACGCTCAAACGAGCCTTGTGCACCGCACCAATACTATCCCTCCCCGAAGGGATAGAAGACTTCGTTGTCTATTGCGATGCTTCAAATCAAGGGCTCGGCTGTGTTCTGATGCAACGAGGTAAGGTCATCGCCTATGCCTCGAGACAGCTGAAGACACACGAGGTTAACTACACCACACACGATCTTGAGCTAGGAGCAGTCGTGTTTGCTCTGAAGATCTGGAGACACTACCTGTATGGTACAAAAAGCACGATCTTTACAGACCACAAAAGTCTACAACATATATTCGACTAGAAAGAGCTCAACATGAGACAACGACGATGGGTCGAGCTACTCAGTGATTACGAATGCGAAATTCGTTATCACCCGGGTAAAGCCAACGTAATAGCTGACGCCCTAAGTCGGAAAGAATACTCTGGTCGTAGAGTCAAATCTTTGACTCTAACTATCCATTCACACTTGTCCACGCAAATTAAGGAAGCTCAGCTCGACGCTTTGAAACCTGAAAATGTGGCGGGTGAATACCTCATGGATCGGATTTGGACACCGAAACACGGTGGCTTCAGAGACTTGGTCATGACCGAGGCACACAACACTCGTTATTCCGTCCACCCAGGTTCAGATAAGATGTATCTGGATCTTAAAAAGCTATACTGGTGGCCTAACATGAAAGCAGATATTGCTACCTTCGTAAGTAAATGCCTTACTTGCGCCAAGGTCAAGGTCGAATACCAGAAACCCTCCGGTCTTCTACAACAACCGGAGATACCAGAATGGAAGTGGGAGTGGATCACTATGGACTTCATAACCAAGTTGCCCAAGATAACGGGTGGACTTGATACCATATTGGTCATCGTCGACAGATTGACCAAGTCCGCACACTTCCTACCCATCAAAGAAACCGACAAGATGGAGAAACTCACGAGAACTTACATTAGGGAGATTGTACGACTGCACGGTGTTCCCATATCCATTATCTCGGACAGAGATAGTAGATTCACTTCGAGGTTCTGGCAGTCGCTACAAAGTTCCCTAGGAACTAGGCTGGACATGAGTACAGTCTACCATCCACAGACCGACGGACAAAGTGAGAGAACTATCCAAACCTTGGAAGATATGCTGAGAGCCTGTGTGATCGACTTTGGGAAGGCATGGGATACTCATTTACCCCTTGTCGAATTTTCATACAACAACAGTTATCACACGAGCATAAAGGCTGCTCCATTTGAAGCCCTCTATGGCCGAAAGTGCAGATCCCCTCTGTGTTGGGTTGAGGTGGGTGATACACAATTAGCTAAAGGACGAGTTCCTGAAAGCACTCTCACGGGTCCGGAGATCATTCAGGAAACGACAGAGAAGATCGTTCAGATTCGTGAACGATTGAAATCCTCTAGAGACCGATAGAAAAGCTACGCTGACAAGAGAAGGAAACCGTTGGAATTCCAGGTGGGCGATCGTGTTCTACTGAAGGTCTCACCCTGGAAGGGCTTGATACGCTTCGGAAAGCATGGGAAGCTCAATCCAAGATACATAGGGCCTTTCGAGATTCTCGCAAGAATCGGCCCTGTAGCTTACAAACTTAACTTACCACGCGAACTCAGTAACGTACATTCTACTTTCCACGTCTCGAACTTGAAAAAGTGTCTGCCCGACGAGACTCTTGTAATCCCACTCGACGAGATCGAGGTCAACGAGAGCCTCAACTTCGTGGAAGAACCAGTAGAGATCATGGACCGGGAGGTCAAGCAAATGAAACAAAGCCGTATCCCGATAGTGAAGGTTCGCTGGAACGCCAAGCGAGGACCTGAATTCACTTGGGAGCGAGAGGATCAGATGAAACTGAAATATCCTCTTCTTTTTACTTAGTTATTTGTAACTACTTATTTGCTTAAAATCTAATTTCGGTACGAAATTCCTTCTAACGGGGAGATGATGTGACAACCCGTAATTTCTATTATGTACAACCATTCACTTCAATAGAAGTCAAAAACTATTTCTGCTTACTTTCAAGTTTTTAGGAATAAGTTTGAGGGTTTATAGATTAGTACTTCAGGAGATAACAGGAGAGAGGATGCATTAGGGTTTATTGTGCAACAATAAAGTCCCAAAACTTCAAAAGTTTGGAGTTTACGGCCTAAACTTGGTGTTTACGGCCGTAAACCCCAAGAGTATATATATGGCACTTAGCCATTTTATTCACTTTTTCACTTTTCAAGAACAAAACTCAAATCCTCTCAACTAGCATCCGAGTTTTCCTTCTAGATCTTCAACTTGTAAGTGTTTCTAGCCCTAATAAGTTGATATCTACCTTAATCTAGTGATCTAACATGATTCCATCCGTGAAATCATTCCAAAAGTGTAGATCTTCAAGTTTCACCAAGAACACCAAGAACACACACTAGTGTTCTTGGACTTTTAGCACCTTTTCAAGCTTCTAACTAGTAAGTACTTCTATCCTAGAGTAGTATAAGGCTTGTTACACTTCTAAACATCAAGAAATCACCAAGGAAACACAAGATCAAGGTGTTTACGGTCCAAGGTGTTCTTGGACCGTAAACCCTAAAAAGGGTGCCAAAGTGTGCCCTAGTCCCTTCTAAGCCTTGGAAACTAACATAGATCCTTTCCTCGATGAGCTTAGCACTTGAAAACAACAAAATACCATAAACCATTTGGGTTTACGGCCGTAAACCCAAAGGCAAATGGTTCAAGGACCATAAACTCCATTTAGGAGTGAAATGGTGCCCTAATCACTTCCATAGGCTTATACTTCAAGTGGAAATGCTTCTAAGGACTTGTAGAGCTTCGAAACAACACATGGTAAAAGAAGCATGAGTTTACGGCCGTAAACTCATGGGTTTACAACCATAAACTCAATGAGTTATGGTCATAAAACCGTAAACTCCAAGGGAGTTTACCCTTGAACCCCAAACTCAATAGCAAGGTCCTACAACACTTAGATGCAATCTTTATGACTTATAACGCCTAAATAAGGTGTTTTACATGTCCTAAGAGGTCTTAACTTTGTTAATTAGTTGTTTAAAGACTAATTGGATACATATATGTGTTATTATATGTTAACTAGGATCATTGTGTGTGTACAAGTCTTCACTTGACACTTAGCATCCTACATCATCTGTTCATCCAAACCACCCACTACAGGTGAGTTCATACCCCTTAATCAATCTTTTAAATGATTTTAAATGCTTTAATAGGGGGGGGGGGGGGGAATACAAGTAGAAAACAGCATGTTATAGAATCAATCACATGTGATTTATAACTGTGTTTTCAACCAACTGAATTCACATACTTCAAAATGTGATAAACACAATGGTTTTCAGTTCTGTTATACTTTGTTATCAAATGATTTTCTTTTGAAATATTTTAAGAAATGACATCAAGTCATTATTATTTATTGTTCAAAACTCTTAAATGTTTACAAATACTCTTTCAACTCATTGTTAAAAACCATATCTATACACTTATCTTTCATAAATATATGTATTGATATGAGAGCTTTCATTCATCATTCAGTTCCAACACTCTTGAGTAGCAAGGGTGTATAAACCTACTTGGACACTCAACTTACATTCCAGTAAACTATTATAGGTATAGTTTAGGGGATACAAAACATTATTCCTATTACAAGGAATTACACCAGAGTCAGTTCATTCATGAGTCTATACTAATACATCAATATGAAGAGATACTAATACATCAATATGAAGAGATACTAATACATCAATATGAAGAGATACTAATACATCAATATGAAGAGATACTAATACATCAATATGATGAGATACTATTACATGGAAACTTGTACATAGATACTTCTACATGGATACTGTTACATTGATACTATATGATGAGATACATTTACATATTATATGTGTAGATACTATTATATATGTACGGGACTAACCATTCTACACCCAGCTGTTAGCTACAGAGGGAAAATGCACATCGACGGATGTCTACGGTTAATACTATTCGGCATCTTCCATGTCATGTTTATCCTAGTACCAAAGGATAATACTTATATAATTTCCCTTTTACTTTTATTTTGTGACACATTCACATAAACGATGAGGTAGACTATATATTTATAATAATAGTCACACAATGGGAAAAACATTCATTTACACAGAAATGCAAACTTCAAAACATCATGGTCTTGGTAGAAGACTACCTTTTATACTAGTAGGAAATATGGGATTTTCTAGGGTTTTCACACTTATATCAAATGTTTCATCAACAATTGCATGTCTTTCATAACAGCTTTCCAAATCAATGACACTAAAATACTTATGAATTCACCAGCTTTATGCTGATCTATACTTTCAAAATAACTTGTATTCTCAGGTCACCAGTAGACAGGTACGATGACCAGGTTTTGAGAAGACGGAGCACAGACAAGACTCGTCTTTTATTTTGATTACATATTTTGGTGTCTTATTACAATGAAAGAACACTCATGTATTAAAACTTTACTTTTAATGCAATGGATGATGTTGTTGCTTGTTTATTACTTTACACTGTTATGATACTGTACATGACGTCCTCCACCCCCGAACGTTTCCGCCGTTCCGGTTTTGGGGTGTGACAGACATCCCCATTTTCACGGCCAGAAAAGACCGATTTGTTTATGCTTTATTTTGAAAATCAGAGTATCTTTTAAAGAAATGTGTTGCGGAATTTGTTCACAGAAAAACATGATAAATACGTTATCAGAGCATTTTCGAAGAAATGTATTTTTTTTCATTTTAAAACATTGGGATGTCATCGTCAATACAGAAACATAAGCATAAACAGAACTTACATTCATTATCACTAGTGATTTATATCTCCTTAATCCCTCAGTGTAATGTAACTTCATATAGACACTTGTGATATAAATATACTGAGTGGGTCAGGTTGGGAAACCTGGTGAGTACATAGGGTTTTCAACCCACAATAATATAATTATTATGTTTAAACATCAAATAATCAACCCAATTACCCATCCCAATTATCTTATTTATTCTTAAGGATCTACCCTAAGAATCAGCTATTCCTCGTTCATTCATTCCTAAGGAATCGACACGAAGTCCATCGTTGCCACGGTTTACACAACGACCACTAAGTCTGCATAGTCGCCAGGGTTTTGGCACCAAGTCTGCATGGTCGCCAGGGTTTAGGCACCAAGTCTGCATGATCTCCAAGGTTTAGGCACCAAGTCTGCATGATCGCCAAGGTTTAGAGTACACCGGGTGAACACATCGTTCACAACACCTACAGGTTGCGAGCCAGCTAGTGTTCCACTGGACTGTCTAGAATAGTCTGTGGTTGGCATCCATGCTCTGCTAGATGACGGGGCCACGCTTGGGTAAAAGGCTTCTCTCATTTTTCACCTCTCACCCTTATCTCATGGTCTATATCACCTCTTATCTCAACATTCAATTCATATTTCATCTACCCATGTTTTACCCAACATATTTTGTAGATATAAAATACATATACAGTTTAAATCATTTAAAACATGTATAAAATCTTTCATTCAGCATAGACAGCAAGTATTCAAACAATATGCACACATAGCATGTAATTTATATTAAAATACTTCATATCTATGTGTAAGATGAAAGTAACTATGCACTCACCTGATAAGGTGGTGACTCGGTACTCGGACAGCGCTTCGTTTACTTAAAACAGCTTCTTTCGACAAAACCTAGTATCATTACCACTAGAGTTTAGTCTATGGTTCGACGAGACTAATTAATAGTCTAGATGTTATTACTATTATATAAGCATTAAACAATACTCTTCACCCACTATGTACAGACAGGGGCCAGACATGGAACACCGGAGGGCAGGATCATTTTGGCATAAAGCACTTCTGAATCCAGCAACCCAAGCGGCCCTCCAAACCAGATTTCCCGTACCGCGAGTGGTTAAAAACATATTATAACGACACTTATATAACTAATAATAATAGCCCAAATAATTATTATAAGGTCCTAATAACATTACTATATTGAAACATAAGTTATACTAAAGATAGAGTAGGCGTAGCTTACTTACAGCGGGTTTTTCTCAAAACCGGGCTCCGCTTGGAGCAGCATTTCTGAGCCGAAAGGATCTTTTCTCGGGGCTTCGGGAGCCTCGAGGCCTCCTTCGGGTGCTAAAGGGGTTTACCTAGACTTTAGGGGGCTTAAGGGGAGCTAGATTGAGGTTCTAGAGAGAGAAAGAGAAGTTGGAAGGTGTGAGAAATGAGGGTGCCCCGACACTCTATTTATAGGTTGGAAATCACCAAAACTCGTTGAGTTGGCCTCCAACTCGTCGAGTTCCAGGCCAGGTGTCACCATCTGGTGGCTAGCCTTGGGGAGGAAGCAACGGCCAGGATTTCGCCACGTCACCCGATTTTGCACATCAGCCTCCTGACTTAGAAAAATCATAACTCTCGCATACGAGCTCCGTTTCTGACGTTCTTTATATCCATGCGTAGGTAAAAACAAGATCTACAACTTTCAATTTGACCCCATTGGCTAATTCTCTACCGATCTTAAATTTAACAGTAGGAGGAGATTAGATTGTTAAATGACCGCGAGGAATTCGTAACTCCTTCATACGGACACCGTTTTCGTCTGTCATTTTATCGTTGACTTACTATTAATGAGATATTCAACTCTCATTTAGGTCACGTAGGTCAAAAACTGCTCGAACTGAAATTCGAGTTTCGGGTTGTGCACTGTTATGCCAAATCTTAGAAAATTCATTACTTCCTCATACGAAGTCAGATTTGGGCGTTCTTTTTTGTATGTTCTCGGTTTAACGTATTCTACGAATTTCGTTTAGATTACTAAGGCTAAAATGTCTTCTATCATAAATTCACTATTTACGTCTCCCGGTGCCATGCCGGTTTTGCCGTAAAACTTCGACGGGTCATAACTTCTTCGTTATAACTCGGATTTCGGCATTCTTTATATGTACGGAACCCTTGTAACATATACTACCACTTGGTTAAGATTACTCCTTCTAAATAATCTTCCGTCAAAAAGTCATTTTTGGCGCTTATTGTCTTTAAATTGACTAGCCCGAATCTGCGGGCATTACATCACTATCCCTTTTTTTATCCTTTAACTCCGACGAACCAACACCACAATACAACAGGATACAACGGAATTTTATTCATGTTGATTGCATAATCATGCAGTTGACTTTGAATCCATATGATTTGAGAAGTGCAAGATGCAGCAGCAACGTATTCTGCTTCTGCTGTAGAAATTGAAACACAACTTTGTTTCTTTGATTGCCAGCTCACAAGTTTCCCATCAAAAAGTTGAAATCCACCACTTGTGCTTTTTCGATCAAGTTGACAACCACCCAAGTCTGCGTCTGAAAATGCTTGAATGAAAAACCTTGTTTTCGAAGGGTACCACAAACCCAACAAAATTGTGACTTTAAGATAACGAAAGATGTTCTTGACAGCAGTAAGATGGGGTTCTCTGGGATTCGAATGATACCTAGCACAATTGCACACAACAAACATAATGTCAGGTCGACTATTTGTTAGGTATAGTAACGAACCGATCATACTCCTGTATAATGTGAGATCAACACCCGGCTTATCCAATGAAGGACCAAGTCGTGTGCTAACTGCCATTGGTACTCTCAGCTTTTAGCTATTCGACATTCCAAACTTCTCAAGCAGATTTCGTGAATACTTCTCCTGATTGATAAAAATTTCTTCTCTGCTTTGACAAATATTCAATCCTAGAAAATTATTGATCTTCCCCATCATGCTCATCTCAAACTGACTGTTCATCATATTTTCAAACTCATTCGACAAATTAGGATCAGTAGAGCCAAAAATAATATCATCAACATAAATTTGAACAAGCATAAGATGATCCCCAACTTTCTTTAGAAAGTGAGTAGGATCAAAAGATCCTTGTTTAAATTAAGAAATTAGTAAGAGTGGCATACCAGGCTCGTGGTGCCTGTTTAAGTCAATAAACAGCCTTATCTAAAACATAATAATGATCAGGGTTTTGAGAATTTACAAAACCTGTTGGTTGTTCGACATACACCGTTACTTCCAACACTCCATTGAGAAAAGCACACTTCACATCCATTTGATATACATCGAAGTCCTTGTGTGTTGCATAGGCTAAAAATATTCGAACAGCCTCAAGTCTTGCGACAGGGGAAAAGGTTTCTTCATAATCAATACCTTCTTGTTGCGAATATCCTTTTACAACAAGCCTAGCCTTATTTCACACTATGTTCCCTTATTTATCAGTTTTATTTTTAAAGCTCCATTTTAAGCCTATTACTGATACATCTTTCGGTTTCGGAACAAGTCTCCATACTTTATTTCGTTCAAATTCAGCCAATTCAGATTGCATGGATACAATCCAATCTGGATCTTCTATAGCAGCCTTTACTGACTTTGGTTCAATTTTCGAAATAAATACATTGAACATACAAAATTCTTGATTGACATTCAGTACATCATTCTTCGCACGTAGCAGAGCTCTAGTCAAAACTCCAGCTTGAGGATCACCAAGAATTTGTTCTTGTGGATGACTTCGTGTCCATCTATCCATCGATGGATATGCAGGAATAAAAATCCAATGGTGCATCTTCAAACATTTCTTCCGTATCTGAACCATCACCTTCATTCGACATATTATCATTCACATCAAGAAATACATCAGTTTGAATATTCGAAGAATTTGGTAAAGATCCATTTTCCCCCTCAACAACTGGATCAACGTGATGATGCTCCCCTTCGACATCGACATTCATTTAATTATGCTCCCCCTCGACATCATTAGTCAAACTCAAGTGCTCCCCCTCCACTTGATCATTGGGTAAAACCGACATACTTTCGTTGTTCATTGGAAAATTCGTTAAAGAGGTCAAATCAACATCATCCTGTGTGATAGTCGAATCATCAGAATGCTTCGAAGCTTCATGTACTTGATTATCATCAGCATGAATTTCTGCATTAATAGCCCTGTCAAGAACACCAAAGATTAAATCATAATCAAAATCCAAAGAATTCAAACTTTGAGATTCATCATTCGATTCATTAATAATTATCTTTTGTTCAAAGCACTTTTTGACTCTTTTAACAAATTAATCATCAAAGGTAAGATTAAATGTTTCTTCAATCTTCCTTGTTCACTTGTTTAACGCCCAATACGCAACAGAATTATGAGAATATCTCAAGAATATCCCTTCATCAGCTTTTGACTGAAATTTCGAAAGGTTATCCTTAAGATTCATAATGAATCACCTGCAACCAAAGATATTGTGGAAGATTCACATATGTGGAAGATTCACATATGTAAGCATTGTTCTTGCTGCTTCACAGAGAGACCGATTCCTCCTTTCAACAACACCATTATGCGAAATTCCTTTATCAGTTAAAAACGAATCAAGAATCTTATTCTTGAACTTTGAGCCATTATCACTCTTAATCTTAAAAACCTTTAGACTCAATTCAATTTGTTTGATGAAGTCGATCATTACTTGAGCTATTTCTTATTTTAGTCGTAGAAAATACACCCAAGTAAACCTGGAAAAATCATCAACAATAACAAAGATGTACCTCTTCTTGTTGATAGTTTCAACAGTCGAAGGGCCACAAAGGTCAATATGAAGAAGTTCCAAAGGTTCAATGATCTTCGAATCAATGACAATCGGATGACCTTGTCTATGTTGTTTCCCTTGTTTGAAAGCTGCACATAAAGTATCATTATCAAATTTTAATACTGGTAAACCGCGAACAAGATCATTTACCACCAACTTATTCATATTCTTGAAATTCAAGTGAGAAAGACGCCGATGCCATAGCCAACATATGTCTGATGATGCTTTTGAGAGTAAGCAAACCGAGGGAACTCCTACAATGGGTTTGATGTCATGGGTAAACATATCTCCTTTTCTTTTTGACTTGAGAAGAACCTCTTTAGTGTCTTTGTTCGAAATGACACTTCCTTCTTCATCGAAGACAACTTGATTACCAGTACCCACAACAAGTTGTGAAACACTTATCAAATTGTGTTGAAGACCTTCGACGTATGCAAGCCTGTTAATTGTAAACTAGTCATTTGTTACTTTGCTATAACCTTTTACTTGACATTTGTGATTGTTGCCGAATTTCACCACACCAGCATTATCAAGACTTCAATAGTCTCGCAAGTTTTCCTTCCTTCCAGTCATGTGACGAGAGCAACCACTATCAATGTACCATTTGTCATCATATTGTTCGTCACACAAAACCTACAATCAGTGGAAAAATTTAGGTCCCCGAGGCTTTTTGGGTCCTTGGTTATTTGAAATAAATGCATTCTGAAACGAAAATCCTAAAACCCAATTACGAACTTTGATTTTAAACTATCAATTAAGTCCACTTTCTTAGACAAGGGTATTGAAATGAAATCATTCGTTGGTTTAGGATCAAAACTGACTTTCCCTTTTTCTTCAGTGGTTCGTTTGACCTCGACTTTTGGTTTCGAAACATCTCTCCACTTTCGAACCGATAGATTCGATTCCTTAGATGACGAACTCCACCTTTTGCGATTCGTTTAACTAGCTTTCAGAAGCATGCTTAATTTCCTCTTGTGAGAACTTCCCTGATTGAAACACTTTCCATTTTCCTTCAAGCCAATGATTTATATTTTTCATATCATATTTTCCTTTGACAAACGAAGCTTTGACTTTTTGCTTCGAATCAAGATTGGGAAATTGACGTGGGGTAGGTTTGAATGCCATTTTTCTCTTTGCATTTTCATTCAAATTTTCAAAATATTGTTTTGAAAACATTGGCTTTTCTTGTGGTTGAAAACGATTTTGAAAACCTTTTTGATAACCAACATTTAATTGCTGAAAAACTTGTGGTGCATTCGAAAATCGTTTTTGACTTGAAAGTTGAGTACAATTCCTTTGTACATTGGATTGAAAATCATTGCTTTGAAAACGATTTTGTAAAAACTTATTGTTATGATTATTAGAAACAAAATTCTTTGAGCGTTGATTTTTCACAAAATTTTCACTTCTTGTTTTTTGAACACTTGATTTTGGTGGTGATTTTGAGTCATTTGAATTTTTCTTTGAAAAATCTTTTTGTTGTATTACAGGTTTGGAAATGGGTTTGTTTTCAACGAAAGATTTATTTTGAGATTTGGTCTGAACATGTTCAGTCTTTTCTTTTTCAGACGTTTTTGGTGATAAAACATGTTGTTTCTTTTTGGACTCAAAACTTTTGCCAATAAACTTTCTTTCGAGATTTTGCTCATCGAAATCCCATTTTCTTTTGAAAATTTTTCAATTTGTTCTTTGAAATTTTGAACATTTTGATTTGATTTTTGAGAAACTTTGTCCTTTGTTTGTTGTTCAACCTTTGGTTTTTCAGATTTAACCACCCAATTTCTTTGTGGTTTTTGGCGTTGGAAAGTGGATGTATTCTTGTTGAGGTTATTTTTTACTATGCTTTGGTTTGAGAAAAATACTTCTTTCGAAAATCTCTTGTTATCCTCATCAAAAATTTTGTTGATTTCAGATTTTACTTTATCACCATTTCCTAAAGTAACAAACACCTGATTTGGAAAGATAACTACATCTGTGCATTTGAAGTTGGGATAAACGACAGAATTCGATTCGAGGTAATGAGAACCTTTTCCCTTCATTATTTTGTCGAACTTCTCAATTTCCTCATAAACCTGATCTACTACAACCCTGGGTATAGTCGTTTTGATAAGAGCATCATCTTTCTCATCATCACTATCTGTTTGACTATCTTCGACAGCCACATGGTCAAGATCATGAACTTTCGAAGTTGAGGGTTGGTCAGTGTGAACTCTAACGGAAGAATCATTACAGATTTCTTTACCCTTAGCCATAGAGATGACATTAATGAGAGATAACTTTGAACAGTCAACAACTTCCCCCTCCTCAATTTCACTGATATTATCAGAATCATCTTCAATATCAGCAAAATTGTTTTGAGAGTCAGATGTCGAATTCTCAGTTCTTTTTAAAATTTTTATTTGTTCGTTTTTGGTCAAGGTCTCATTCACAATATCAAAAATATCATTTGTATCTAAACATTCATCAATTTTAACTATATAATATGCATATGAATCATTTGGAACCTTGTCAAACTCAGATATTTTTCTCTCACAGTCATAGGAAGTCGAATAAATTTTCTCCCTTTCGAAAGCTAAGAAGGGCAAAAGTTTCCTATGTTGTTCTTTACTTATGTCTGACGAATGATGCAATGCAGTTAATTTGCCATAAAGACGCTTCGCAGAATTACAGTAGATATTTCTTTGTTTTAACAATATACTATTATCAGTTCGCAAACTATCTCTATCACACATGATATTCGTCAAATGTAAATCTAAACTTTCTATCCTAGACTTCTTGGACTCCAAGAGTCTCTGAGTATCTAGTAGTAATTTCTTAGATCTTTCAGCATCACTAGTAGCAGAGATGAGCAGATCATTAACATAAGTAATAGCTTCATCAAACTCAGATAAAATCGAATTATATGCACTATAAGGAGTATTAAAGGATTCGAAAAGAGAACGTACCTGCGAAGTCATAGGAGACTTATGTGTAGTGGTCGAGACAAAGGATCTTCCTGTAGCATTCTCCTCATCCTCTTCTTCAAACCTTGCGAACATTGCTCCATGAGTCGGGTTTCGTATCTCCCCATCATCTAATCCTGAAGACCAGATTTGATACATCCCTTCCTCATTATCAATTCCCTTCGCAACCAAAGACATTCCTTTAGTTTTGGTTCTCACCTCTTCAAGCCTCTCCACATAGTAGGCTTCGTCCTTGATTCTACTCTTCTTCTCATCTCTCTTCTTGAGCATGCAGTCACTCGCCATGTGGTTCGCATCATTGCAATAATGGCAGTCGAACCCTGAATCTCCCTTGAGCTTCTGCTCTATCTTTGCTTCCTCATTCTTCACTTCCTTTTTCTCAATTCTCTTCTCATCATTCACATTCTTCCCAAAAGAATTTCCTTTCATCTCACTTGTTCTTGACTTCGAATTAAATGTCCTTTTGAAGAATTTCTTCACTCGGTTGTTTGAGTAGAAAGCCACTGCTTCGTCTTCAGAATTAACGATCAAACCTTCATCTTCCAAGCCTTCATTTTCAGCTGATTCTTTCTCATCTTCTTTACTCGCCACCTTTGACATCAGCGCTAGAGGACCACCCAAACTGTTCCTTGTTTCCTCAGCAATCTCATTTACTTCATTTTCATGTGCCTTCAACACATTGTAAAGATCACTTAGATAAAAGTAGTCGAAACTTTGTTGAGTTTTTATCATCAAGCTGACATTGCGCTATTCCTTATGAAGTCCCATGATGAAAGTCAGGTTGAACTCCATTGTTGACCTGATGACTCCATATATGGTGCACTTGTAGATTAGTTCATTCAGACGATCATAATAGAGCTCAATTGATTAACCTTCTTTCTGTTTGAATTCTCCTAATTCAAGCAGACACTGCTTAACAGAGCTTATCTTAGTCTTCTCACTCCCTGGGTACTTTTCCTTCAACGTGTCCCAAATTTCCTTTGATGTCTTGCAGCTACGCATATAGTTGTAAACGACTGGAGGAAGAGCACCACGGAGTTCACGCATACATATCTTCTCGTTTTTCTTCAGTTTCTCAGCTTGTTGAGCAACATCTTGATTACCAGCAGAAGTTCCAACATTTTGTAACACAGTCGGAGAACGGACTTCACCAATGATGCATTTCCAGAGATCTTCATCGATTCCGTTGAAATAGTCTTCCATCCGATCAGCCCATTGATCATAGTCTTCTGGAATCAACGTAGGAATTTTTGTTGATGAACCGAGAAGATGAGAATAAGAAGTCATCATGTTCATATTGAAGTTAGTCATTGTTGTACGGAAGAAATTTGTGAAAAGCTTCAGAAAATGAGATTTGATAGACAAAACTTCCAGAAAACAAACACAAAACACTCGATTAAACAAACCGAAAACAGAATCGAATCAACACATAAGATCTATATTGATTTTCAAAATCAAAAGTGCGGAATATTCTGAATCTAGAACTAGACTCAAAAACTTATGAAAACTTGAGAAAATCAGATCGCAACTGTATGAATCATGCTCTGATACCAAATATAGTTGATATTAATCAAGTATATGAAATAAATTAGAGTATAGAATGAAATATGAACACAGAATGTAAATATGATCTGGTTGGCTCGATTACACTTTTGAAAAGATACAGAGAAAAATAGAGTACAAGTCGAAGACTCCCAAAAGACTACTCTAACTCTAGTACCTATCCCATATTTATAGGGATGACAAAAGCGTACAAAAAATACATAAGGGTCTAAACAAAACAGCTTCGACACTAACTATGCCCTTATGCAAAAACAACAAAACAGTCTTCGACACTAAGACATGACCATGTATGCTTCGACACCTCACAACCAATTTCGACCCCTACAAATTCTGAAAGGACCGATAAATCGGGGACCTAACTTCCCCCGTTTCCAAAACGGGATGACACCATTCCAAGGTGATACCATCAACAATACCAAATCCGCCACCTGGAACTCGAGATCTGAACGACGTCAGTCGGCATAACTCTTCTGTCAACTTTGCGCGACCCGCAACCTGTCACGCACCTGTTGTATCATCTCGGTGGTCTTGAGCATTAGATCAGTACTCCTCATGACCCGATGTCGCATAGGCTGTCTTTTAATCATCCTCACACATCTGCTATTGTTGGGTGCTTGGATGTTGATTGGGTATGTTGTGTTGAAACTAGATGATACACTTATGGATACTCTATATTTCTGTGTGGCAAATTAGTTTCTTGAAGTGCCAAAAAGAATCCTACTCTATCTCGCTTATGATGTTAGTCCGAATATTAGTAATGGAAAACACGATTGTCGAAAAGTGCATGTGTCACACATCTTCCATGCGAATTTCATGCATTACCACATGTTCGGCCGACTCTACTTTGTGACAACCAAAGCGATGTTTTCTTGAGTCAAAATACTGTCTCTTATAAACTTGCAAAGCACATCGATATTGATTATCATTTCATTCGAGACCTTGTTTCATCTGATCGTCTATATACTCGGTTTGTTCCTACAACTCTTCATTTGGCCAACATTTTCACAAATAGTCTTCCATGACCCCTCTTTGAATTTAGATCCAAGCTTAGTGTCGGTCCACCACCACTAAGGAGTTGCTATCAATAAACATTCTCATAATTCTCAAAATTGCATTTAACCATATCAAATATGAAATGATTGGTTGATGTATATCATTTTATTCGTGTGTATATCTTTTCACTTCTTATATATATCCTTTGTATTATACATAGCATTCGAATACATCTCGCACCTTAAGGGATGATTTTTTTTTTTTTACAAATCTTATAGAAACTGGTGCAACCTTATATATGAATCTTTACCTTCTCTAATTATTTCAATTCGAACATTTTTAATAAACTTAATTAATGAGATATAGAGAGACAATTAAAAATAATATATTCGTCTACCCTTTACTACCGACAATAGTGTACCCATTGAATTCGATCGATTTTCTTGACAATCTTATATTCTCTTGACCATTCAGGTTGGAACCATTCAATTCAACATTCAACATAATTTACGAACAATCCCTAAAAATTAACTAGAAATTTGTAGCGTGGTGCATTGAATTATGTACCGCAATATACAAATGAAGAAATATTATCAAAAGCGTTGTGGATTTTTTTTTTTTTTCATAATTGTCTGTTGAACTGACTCTTTAACTAGTCCATGATTTATAAAAGTGGAGATATTTTATAAACGTGAGATCGTTTTAATAAAAAGTAATAGTTTATAAAAGATAACATTTTGGTCAAACAACCACAAAGTGAAAATGGATGGTTTGTCTTTACAAGCCTTCTTGAATTCATTCTCACCAACTCTTCTGTTATACGAAGTCCAGAGACTGCCACACTTTATTTCGAAGGTCAAAACATTCAAGAAGAATACCACTTACAATCTCCACTTCTATACATCTTTGAATAGGTTAGTTGCATTAAGTCCAATTATTTATTGAGACTGTAAGTGGTTAAATCAGTGTAAGTGGTTCAAGTAGTAAAGATAAAGCATTGTTGTATTGAGTGCAATACTTCTTCCTTACCCTTCACTTCATGGTGACATAAAAATTGGATCAAGGCTTAATCAGTAATTAAAGAGTATATATAAATAAGACTCAAACTCAGATTTAGAGGCTATAGATAAAAAATAGAACTGAACAAATGAAGCTAAATGAATCATAAAGTAGTCGAGTTTATTGCATACAAGAAACTAGCCTACCCACATTTTGAGCTTAGATCTACATGCTACACAACACAGGTATGCGCACCAGTTAAATCAATAACCATAGATTCATAGTTATCATGCGTAATTGTTTATTAAAATCAGTACAAATGCAAAACCATGTGTTACTTTTATGAACTACATAGAAACCCTAAGCATATGTAAAAGAAAATTTTCAATCACTTATCATACCGAACCAACAAAGTTGGGATTTGCAATTACGATGACATTGGGATTTGGTCGATGGATACAGATGTTGTAAATACTTAGCAACGAATGTAGAATTGAGAAAATGCCAATGTCTTCAAGCATTTGGATACTCTTCCTCAAAATCACACTTGCAAACAATGATAATGCTTCCCAAAATCTACCCATTCTTTCTTTTAACTTCACTTCTTGCATCTCTACCCTATATATATAAATAAATAGATATTTTACCTAGTGACTGGATTTTAATTAAAAAGTAAATTTCAAATTTGGTCCTCGTTCTTTACTCAAAATCACAAGTTTGGTTTAACTTTTCAAAGTATCCCAAAATTGTCCTTAAATTTGCATTTTGTCGTGGATTTAATCATTGTGACAATGAAATGAAAGTCTTACATTGGACCAAATTTGTGTTTTTTTTGGTAAAGCATATCGACCAAATCCGCAACAAAGCAAAATATCATATTTGTTTAGTCTAATATATGTAAATATCTTACCTGCCCTAAATAAATTTCTCAAATATCATATTTGCTTAAATTTTTTTTAAATATTTTAAGCATTTTTATAATCATTATTGTAATTTAAAATCATTATAATTATAAAAATATTGAAATACCCATAATACCCCTCTTTTATAGTTTAGGAATATATGATATCTAAATTCCAAAACACTAACCGAAAATACGAATGACGTGAGGGAACGACTTGGAGGGAACGGTCAGTAGTGGCGATTTCATATCTCGTAGTCGTCGTCATCAATAATAGCGATTTTATCAATGATTTCATTAGGTATTTCTCCTCTTACAAATATTTCGACGTTTATAGATAATTTAACTACTGGATTTTATCCAAGTGAAACATCAACCTTAAAAGGAAAATACAAATGTTTCTGATAGTTAGTCGTTTTTAAATTTTTTTTTGTTAGTTATACAATTTGCCTTTGAAGATTATGATGGATTGTAATATGTTTTTTTTACCTCTGATGAAACAATTCTATACATAATGGTTTTGGTAAATATAGATGCAAGATTTATAATGCGGTTACATTGTCTATTTTTTTTCCTATTAAATTGCCTTGTGAAAAATTGAATGCTGGATTTTATCTTCATTAGTTTATCGAATGAGACTTACTTTCTTGTGATTTATTCATTCATATACTATAAATAAATATTAAAAATAAATGTTAATGATAAAAAGTAGATTACAAGATTAGATAAATATGATATTTTAAAACTTTATGAAATATTTACATGATATTTTAAACTTAATTTTATAAAAATGAGGGTGTAATAGTCAACTGATAAAACTAATGATTCAAAGTGTTTATAAAATATTGGGATATATACATTAAAGTCCCAATATTTTCATCGATTTGACACGAAAGTGCTAAACTTTTTTTTTTTGACAGTAAAGTCCAAATTACCGGCAGTTTTTGACACTTTTACCCTTTTTTTCCGATTAGCCGGTAATTAGGACTTTTTTTGTCAAAAAATAAAGTTTAGGACTTTATTGTCAAATCGTCAATTAGGATTTTACTGTCAAAAAAATAATGTTTAGGACTTTCTTATCAAATCATTGAAAATATTGGGACTTTAGTGTACATATCCCTTTTTTTTGTTAGAAATTTAATGGTATGATACTCTTTAAGCATAAAAGTTATTGAAATATTCTCTAGTCAGCTAGATCCTATTGAAATCCTTAACGTTTGCTTCTTGTTAAATCGTTTTTTTAATCTCAACAAACCGACATTGAAAAAAATGGAGATAATCAAGAAAGAAAGAAAGAAAGAACCAGGGTTGTGTTGGCTTTTTGCAGTCCAAAAAATGGAGAAATAAAAAACTGAAAAAAACGAAATTGCCCTTCTTTCCCTTCTCCACATTCACACTTTTTTTACTAGGCATGTGTTGTTTGTGTTTGTATAATCTGTCCCCACTTTTTAGTTCAAGATTTGGCGGCGAAGCAAGAAGAAAGTTTTACAAGTCTTTTCACCCTTTCTCGCTCTCTCTTTTGCATATGTTTCCCCTGATCGTGATTGTGTCAGGGTAAAGATGATGATGGTAAGAAAAACAATGGTGCTGCAACAAAAGTCACAATTAAAAGTTCTTGGGTTACGAAAATACACTGAAGTCCCAATATTTTCAACGATTTGACAAGAATGTCCTAAATTTTATTTTTTTGACAGTAAAGTCGCAATTGACGATTTGACAAAAAAGTCCTAAACTTTATTTTTTTGACAAAAAAGTCCTAATTACCGGCTAACCGGAAAAAAAGGATAAAAATGTCAAAAACTGCCGGTAATTTGGACTTTACTGTCAAAAAAATAAAGTTTAGGACTTTCTTGTCAAATCGATTAAAATATTAGGACTTTAGTATATATATCCCTAAAATATTTCAAAAAAAATTTAGACAAATATAAATTTTTAAGAACTTATTTTTAGGAATCAAGAATACAGAGGTAGAAGCCTATAGAACAGATCCTATTCAATTAAAAACTTATTTAAGAACTTAATATATATATATATATATATATATATATATATATATATATATATATATATATATATATTCAACAAAAAAATATAATATTTTACTATTTATTGAAGTCAAATATTAAATTGTCCAGGACCAATTTGTAATTTACTCTTAGTTAAATTAGAATATGTTCAAGTTTTTTTTGAAAAAACATCATAAATGGTCCATGTGGTTTTCCAAAATCTGAAGTTTAATCCCCGTGGTTTAAAAACTTCAAAGATGGTCCCTGTGGTTTCAAAACTTTTGACGATTGGTCCTTATTGCTAACTCCGTTAAGTTTGTCCGTTAACTGAAGGGCATTTTCGTCATTTCACTACCACAGGGACCATTTATGATGTTTTCTCTCTTTTTCTTTAAATTAAATATTATTATTTTAATATATATAAAATATCTCTCCTTACCTGCTAATCAAAATCTCACAAAAGATAAAAACAAATATACATTACACAAATGAAAAAACCCATTTGAAACTCTCGTTGAAGGCGACATAGAGCTGAGATCTGAAGAGATCTTCTGTTCAGTTTCAATCAAAGACAAACACACGCCTCCGGTGCTGGTTCGATTCGGGGAAGGACAAATCGGAAGCAGAAATCGATGGAGGGTGGTGGCAATCGATCGTAAAGGAAGGAGCACCTCCGTTTCTTGTCTAATTCGAAGAAAGGAGAAGGAAAACGAAATCAGAAAAAAAAAAAAAAAAAAAACATGTAGGCATCAAAGATTTTTGGTCTTGTGTTTGATTTTTCGAGTAAGGAACGAGCACCTCCGGTGCCCTCACTAGTTCGTAGAGGGAGGAAGAAACGAAAGCATCAAGGGATACTGAAGCAGCTCCTGCACTTTCTGTCTCGGAAAGAAATATGAAGGGGAAGGGAGAGACGGTACGATGGCAGCAGGGCAACAACAGTACAGGTGGGTGTTTGGCTGCTATGGAGTCGGCGAAAGAAGAAGAGAAGGTGCGAGGGGGTTGTTGCCCTCTTATCTGCCGGAAAAACTCCACCTCTGGAGGGGGTTTCTTTGATTGAAATTGAATAGAAAAAATTGGAAGAACAAGGGCTGACAATGATTTTTGGGGGTGTTTTGTTGCTTTGCTCGACAGAAAAAAGGAAGAAGGAGGGACGAGGGGTTGCTGCTCCTCTGTTACCGGAAAACCACAAGAACACCACCTCTAATGGAGGTGTTTTTGGTTGCCTATCGAAGAGAGAGAGAGAAAGAGAGAGAGAGAGAGAGAGAGATTATATATATATTAAATAATAATATTTAATTTAAAGAAAAAGAGAGAAAACATCATAAATGGTCCTTGTGGTAGTGAAATGACAAAAATGTCCTTCAGTTAACGGACAAAACTTAACGGAGTTAGCAATAAGGACCAATCGTCAAAAGTTTTGAAAACACAGGGACCATCTATGACGTTTTTAAACCACGGGGACTAAACTTCAGATTTTGGGAAACCACAGGGACCATTTATGATGTTTTTTTTTTTTTTTTTACTATAGGAGAAAACAAAAAAGAATTACGAAAGGCTAAATGGACATGTGTAGATTAGGAAATGAGATGGGAATGTCGACATTTGAAGGAGTTGGAGTGACGAAAAAAGCATAATTGAGTTGAAGATGACAACATCAATTGTACATGTGTACCAGCTTCCTGACACTAATTAAGAAATCAATTTTGTATGGGTATCTTAGAAAAAGAGACTCTTAAATAATTCTTTAATTATTAGACATTAGTGTGGGTCACATACTCACATAAACATCTACACATCCAAAGAAATTTCACAAACATCTTAAATAAACTCCGAATTGAAATATTGAATAATGTAACCATAATATAATACAATGGGTAAGTAAATAAAATATATATATATATATATATATATATATATATATATATATATATATATATATATATATATATATATATATATATAAGTTCAATTGAGAAAATAAAAAAGGTTGAGAATGGGGGAATCATTCTCAGCCAATCATTTATCTAACATGTTCAAATTAAAAAAAATGCGCGTGTCCATTTTCATTAAGGGTATCTTTGTAAATTAGCAACTTTTTTACATAGAACTTACATGTTCGTTGTTATCAGTTTCCAATTTGATGATATCTTTAGCTCGTTTGAATCGGATATGAGGAATTCATTATCAAGCTTATTTTCTTTATATAACTCGTTAGCAATTATACGTATTCATTCCATTAATCGTGAAGTTTCGCATCTGTGTTTCAGTTTTCTACTTCGTATTCAGTTTCCGATTTGATCAGGTATGTATATCGTTTGAATCGGATAGATCGGAGTTCATTATCAAGATTATTGCTTTTTATAATTTGTTTGGAATTACGCTTATTATCTTCGTTTTGGAGTTGTTTCATCGAAGTTTATTATTAAGATTATCAAGTTTCGAATATGTATTGGAGTTATTTCATCGGATTTTTGTTAAGTAGTTTGAGATATTTATTTCAAATCGGAGCTGATTTAATTTTTAATCGGATATATCGTTGTAGTTTTTACGCTCTGTACTGAGAGAGATTGCTTAATTACATCATCTGATCATATATGATTTAAGTTTCTTTCAGATATTTTGTACGTTGAGGTGAGATATATTCGAAATTAACCAGGTTTTCATCTTTACGACTTTTTTTGTGAGATATATTCGATATATTCGATATTAAGATTGTTTTTGTTTATTTATATAGATCATTTGGTGTATTATGTCGAATTCTAGTGTTATTGATGGTGATTTGTATTCTTCTATGAGTGAGAGTGAAGAAGAAGATGTTGAGAACTCATTTTTTGAAGGTATCAGTTATTGAATTATTTTGTTGTTTTTAATTTTGTTGATTATCATTTATTTACATATGAATATGTTAATATGAATAAATTGTTGTCTTATTCATATATGAATAAACGTGTGATAATTGTAATTTCGAATTTATTATTTTTTTTGTTTTATTCATATATGAATAAGTTATGTTTTATTTTATATATTTTGAATCCTCATGAATTTTATGTATTCATATATGAATGTTTTATTCATATATGAATGTTTTTTGTTTTATTTATATGAGTTTTATGTATTCATATATATTATTGTTTTATTCATGCATTATTATTTTAGGTGGTGAATCTTCAAGTTCAATACATGATGCACAATATTTTGATGATATAATTGGAGAACATGTCTATAAGCCAGATGTACCTGTTCAACTTATTCCATTTAAGGGTTTAATCTTCAAATCATTAAAGTTGGCTATCAAAATGTATTCTGAGTATGCTGAAATTGGTGGTTTTGATGTTAGACTGAGCACACAGTCAAGGTTTGATAACAAGATTATAAAGAAGAAACATGTTATATGTAATCGTGGTGGTAAACAGAAAAAGAAATCTTGTGACACATTAGGTACAAGTGGTGTTAGGAGGAAACGAAATTCAAATTCAAGAGCTATTGGTTGTCAAGCAAAGATTATATTTGAATCTGTGTATGAACTCCAGATTATAAAGTTTTTCAGTTTGATGAACTTCACAACCATCCACTTGAGAAGAGAAGCGATTTAAAAAAGGCGAGACAAATGTCATATTCAGAAAAAGAGTTTATTGTGCATGCTTCCACATCAAAAATAGGTCCAACTATGGCTCATAAGTTGATGGCAAGTTTGAGAGGTGGGTATGAGTTTGTAAAGCCAAAAGTAGTTGACTATAAAAATTTAAGGAGAGATATCAACAGGGTTATTGGTTATAAAGATGCTCAAATGATAGTAAACACAATGAATGACCGTCGAGCTCACTATCCAAATTACTCATTTGAGTTTAATTGTCAAGATGATGTTTTGGACTGTATGTTTTGGGCTGATGAAATGGAGAAGGCATATTATGCTGAATTTGGTGATGTTATCTCGTTTGATGCGACTTTCCAAACAAACAAGTAAGTTATTTTATCTACTTTTGTTTATAGCTTATTCATATATGAATATTTTTATATTCACTTATTAATACATCAAAAATTGACTTTAATGAACATTTTTTTTGTGTGTTAGGTATCGAATGGTTTTTGTTCCGTTTACTGCTATTGACCATCATAAAAAATCGGTTACTGTTGGATCTGGGTTGCTAAGCAATGAAAGCATTGAGTCTTACTCTTGGTTGCTTAAAGCATTTCTTAAAACTCATGGGAAAGAACCAACACTTGTTTTAACCGATCAAGATGCTGCAATAAAACAAGCTGTTGAGAATGTGTTTCGTATTTCAAAGCACCGATTATGTATGTGGCATATAATGAAAAAGTTGAAAAAAAAGGTATTATTTTAATATATTTCAAATATATTACTTATTAGTATATTCATTTATGAATATTGATTGTTATTTTACTTATTATTATTTATTCATTTATGAATATTTTTGTTTTAATACAGATATCAGATGATTTATTTACGAACACAGACTTTAGAAAAAGGTTTTCGAAGCTTGTTTGGGACATTAATATGAAACCTGATGTTTTTGAGGTGAAGTGGGGTTTGCTTATGAAGGAATTCAATCTTGAAGACACAAGATGGTTTAAAGACATGTTTACAATACGTGATTCATGGATACCTGGATATTTTAGTGATATTCCAATGTGTGGTTTGATGAAGACTACATCGAGGTCAGAGAGTATGAATTCATTCTTTAATACATATTCAGAAAGTGGGAACTTACTTTTGAATTTCATGATGAATTACGACACTGCCATTTAAAATCAAAGGAATACTCAACGAGAGCTTGATAAGGCATCAAAGAAAGCATCATATAAAATGCAAACACCTCGAGAAATAGAACTACAAGCATCAAAGGTTTATACAAGTACATTATTTTTTGAGGTGCAAAAAGAAATATATAAAGCATGTTTTTTCTGTACATACTCATATGTTGGTATTGAAGATGGTTGGGAAGTTTACATTGTGCAGCGCAACAACAGTAAAAGTGATTTTAAAAATGAATTTAAGGTAATTTTACTAGTTTTTTATGAAAAATGTAATAATATTCATATATGAATATGAGAATATTCATATATGAATATGAGAATATTCATATATGAATATCAATATTCATATATGAATATATGAATATTATATGAATATATGAGTGTTGATATGAGTATTCTTATATGAATGTAAATGTGTAAATTTTGTTTTTGTATCATGTTGAAATAAAAGCTGAAGAGAAAGAAATAAATTGCAGTTGTGAACATTTTAAGCGTATGGGTGTTTTATGCAGACATGCTTTTACAATAATGATGAGATGTGGTGTTAAAGAAATTCCTGAAAGGTATATTTTGAAGAGATGGAGAAAGGATGTGATATCAAGAAATTATCGTTTTAGTTCTGTTCAATCCGATTCAGGTGATTGTGAGAATGTAAAGTTAGTCAATGATTCATATTATAGTTTTGAATCATGTTTGGATATTGTAAGAGATGACAAAAAGAGATTGGCTTTGTTTGCTGAGAAACAACAAATGTTGTTGAAGGAATTTGAGAGTGATTATATTTCTCCTGGATTGAAAAGCAAGACAGATGGTGAAGTCGTATGCAAGCTTTTGGGTGTTACTATTCCTCTTCCAGAAGAGATTAATATTCATGTTCCTGAAGTTCAAAGCAATAAAGGTTCTGGAATCAAGAAAAGAAATCCAAGTGCAGGTGAAGTAGCATATGAAAATTCTAAAAAAGAACATAGAATGTGTTCAGGATGTGGAAAACGAGTTCCACACAATTTACGTACTTGTCCAGAAAGAGTTGGAGCTGCTAAATCAGCAAAAGACAGTTAGGGATTTTTTAGTTTTTTTTTATATGTTTTTTGGTTTTATTCATTATGAATATATGCAGATAAAAACAATAAACAATAATTCATACACATTTATATTGATATGGTAAATTGATATGTTGATATTTGTTTTTAAATTACTATAAAATAAGTTATATTGATATTGGAAATTATTCATAAATGAATACAAATATGTGAAATTTGTTATACTAATAAATAAGTAATATTCATATCTGAACTTTTTTATGTTAATAGCTGAACTTTGTTATACTAACATATTAATTTGAACTTATTCATAAATGAATATATCATATTCGTATTCATTTATGAATAAATAAAAATAAAGTTTGAAAATATTTGAATATAAAAAAATGACATAAATAAGCAAACTTATTTCTACTAATAAGTTAGTTATATTCATATCTGAAATTTGTTATATTCATATATGAACTTTGTTATGCTGACATATTACTCCTAATTTAATCATAAATGAATATATCATATTCGTATTCATTTATGAATAAACATAAATAAACTTTGAAAATATTTAAATATAAAAAACTGACAGAAATAAGCGAAGTTGTTTCTATTACATAATCATTCAACACAAGATAATAAAAGCTGTTCATAAGCATTTCACAAAATATTAAAACGATGTTCAATAACATTTAACAAACCATTTAAAACTTGTTTCGCAGAATCATCTTACATGTACTTCATATCCATTCATCTTCAACACAAACTATTCTATAGCATCACACTTCAACATTCTTTCATCTTCACAAGCAATCATCAATATTCTTTTAACCTTTTTTGAATTGTTTGCATAGCCTTGTATGCATGATATTACGCACTTTGAATTCAACTTTTTGATATTTTTCAGCAAGATCCAACACCTTAGCCTTCAACATGTTAATTTCAGAAGTTAGCATTATGTGTGCATATCTTTGCCTGAGCTTCTCTAAAGTAGTTTGTTGAACTGTACTTTCTTTATGAAGACCTGGTTTCCACTTTGAGAGTGGTTGTCCCATATAGGTCTCCATATGTCTCATTGCAAAGACCCCACAATCAACTTTGTTTTTAACTGTTCTCCATGACATTTCAAGTCGTTGGGGTTTGATACTTTCTTTTGAGATTGCATTTGCTCTTGGATGGTTTATTTCTTTAAAGTATCTCACAAACAAATTTTTCTGATCATTAAATAAAATAAAACTTAGATATGTAATAAACTGGTTCTTTTATGTTGTTGTGAATTGGGTACATACCAAAGGTTTCAATATTACTCCGTATTTCCCTTCATAATCCCCCTCAACTGCACTATTGTCTAGAATTTCAATTGACGGTTTCTTTAAGTTGAAGACAATCACAAAAATGTGAGCACTTCTAACAACTGGAAAGAATACATGTTTTTATGTATATAATGGTAAGTATTTTGTTGATAAAATATATATAAAAAAACAACTTTAATTAACATACCATGTCAATATCTTTTATGTTCAAGATTTTTTTGTACCCATTGGTACTGTCATGAAAGTTCTCCTTGAATTTTTCATACTTTCTTTCCAGACAATGTTGAAGTTAGATAAGCAGTCTGTAACCAATATAATCATATGTGAATTTCAGTTGAATATATATAATTATGTTAAAGAATAAATCATATTTGTATAATCATATGTGAATTTCAGTTGTAAAAAAATATAATATTCATAAATGAATACATCATATTGGTGTATTCATTTATGAATAAGGAAGGAATTAAGGTTAGAACATAAACTTACAGAAACTCTAACTTTCAAGAAGAGTCTGTATGGTGAATTTCCAAAATCCCTTTCCAGTTCTTGGTGGTTAAGTAAATCAGACCAAGTGTCTAAAACTTCTCCAAAAATCTCTGTGTTTGCATATAGACTTTCCATAACTGCTATTTCTGTTGTCTGACCATATTTTGTTTGGACAACCACATCTCTGCAAATATATAATCAAAATGTCATAGATTATTATCTATATAATAATCATATATGAATGTATATAAAATAAAGTTACTTACGATGTATTGCCTTGTAAGTTGAACAACCATTCACAGACAATACTCTCCTGATGTGTCAGTTTGGGTTTTGTGTCTGTTATTCTGCATTTGAAAGGTGATTTGAAATCATCAGCAAGCTTCTTCTCTCTTGGTTGATCCAGATCATCCTTTGATGGTCCTACTTCAGTAGGAATTGATACAGAGATTAGATTTGGATTAAGAACATTTTTCTTTGCTAATCTGATAACAACCTTCTGATGGTCGTCTTTGATTTGTTTCTTTGTAAGTGGTTTTTTTGGTGAAGATTCATTAGATTTTTTACTTGAAGTTTGATCTGAATCTTGACTGAGACCTAGACTAAAGCTTGGATGAGTATCTGCATGCCAGGAGATTTATCATATAAATAGTTGTAAGTTAATTATAATATTTGAGTTTATATTTTGAAATGTTTATCCAAATTGTTACCTCCTTTATTTCCTTTTGTCTTGTCAGCTTTTCCTCCTTTCTTGTTTTCATTTTCTGACTTTTTCTTTCCTGAAAGATAAAGAACTTTGATTCAGTAATTCATATGTGAATAAGTAATGTATTCATTTATGAATAAGTAATGCATATCATTATTTATGAATAAGAAATATTAAATTTTTTTTATATTGCGTTATTTATTTGTGAATAATAAAACTTATTATATTCATTTATTAGTGATTCAACTATTTACCTTTATCTTCTGCATTTCCTTTCTCAGTTTCTGTATGTTTATCTTCACCTCCATCTTTCGTGTTCTTAGCTTCTGTTCCTCCTTTATTTCTATCTTCAGAGTTTTCCTTGCCTGAAACATATACATCATATATGAATATTTTTTATTTTTTATTCATTTATATAGTGTATTATTCACCTATGAATAAACAATGTTATTAAAAAAATCAATATAAATATTGTAATATATTTTAAATCATTCATTTACCTGTATCATCTCCCTTTGTTTTTTCAACTTTTGTTCCTTGTTCATGTACACCTTCTGATTTTTCCTTTTCTGCAAGAGTATTAGTTTTACCTGTACTCATTGGTGACCCTGGTCAAAATTTAACAAACAAAATTGTTATTGTGTATTAATATTTTTATATATTTTTTTAAAATAATAGTAAGACAAAATTTACCTATATCAATATTATCGAAAATAGTTTTCATTTCAGGGTGATTCCAGATTTCATCTTCTTGACTATTTAAACTTGAAATTCCAATTCCAAGGACATTGTCCACAATGTTGTCAACAACTTTATCCAACAAATTTTCATTTTCAGTTTGTTGAATAGTCTCTTCATGATTATTTGTTTCCTCAGCATGATCATCTTTTTCCTCTTCATCATTCTCATTTTCATTCCTCTTTCCATCTTTCTCTTTTACTCCAATTTCACCTTCTTTTTGATTCTTATCTGCATCGTTCTTTATTCCTTCATTCTCTGCTTCATTTGAATCAAGCAAATAATCTACTTCTGGTTGAATTGCATCATTATCACTGTCTTCTTCACCATTTCCCTCTTTATCTTCATTTTCTTTTTGATCATTTGTTTTTTGACCCATTATTGGTGTCAAATTGATTCCTTCAACTCCAGTTTCATTACTTGGAAAATTAAAAAGTGTTGTGCTTTCAGTTTTTTCTTCAACAATCATATTTGTCATCTTTTCTTTGAAAATTCTAAAACTTTCCTTTTCAGGGAACTTTGTCATCGCATCATTAAGCTTTGAATTCAGCTTTTCCTTCATCCTCTCAAAACTATTAAGCATTTTTTATATTTTTTATTCATATGCCTATGTAGCAAAAAGAAGTATATGATTAGAATTTAATATAATAATTTAATGTAATCATATATTATTAACATGTTCAAACTAATTACCTCAACAGAATGATCTTCATATTTATCAGAATCACTGTCTTCGAGATCTGTATCTCCTTCATCTTGTTCATTAACAAATTCTTCGTTTAATTCTCCAAGTCCAAATCTACCTTTTTCTTGTTCAAATGTCTCTCGATATCTAATCTTCTCTGAACTCCAATAACAAATTGTTGGACGTTTACGTGTTACTGTTAAAGCTTCTGAGTGGATGTTATCAGCATAGAACAACTGCACATAAATGATAACTAATTGATATTCATATATGAACAAGTAATATTATTTTTTACTTATTCATATATGAATAAGTAATGTAAAGCATTACGTGTGAACAAATATATTTTTCTTATTCATATATGAATATTTGCTATTAGTTTATGAATAATCAATATTATTAAAAATTGAGTATAAACATTATAATAACTTACCACCAAGAAAGCTGAAGGTCCAACAAAGAAGCTGGTATCTGAGTATAGTATGTATGAGTTTTTTGTTCTGACAAGACAGTCCAAAACATAGCTGCACCAGTCTATGTTGCTGATATCTGTTTTTCTTGAAATATAACTCAAGGGAAACATGTTGCATCTTCCCATTGATGTTGACTCGCAAAACGTGTTGACAAAAAGAACTAAGAAGTTCAATTTGAAATTGAAATCAGCTTGTGTGGTAGAAACAATAACATTTTTTATTGCACTCAGTCGGATGATTGAATCTTTTTTAAATTGTTGCTTCCATTCATCATAACTTGTATCATCCTTAGGCCATTGATCCAGTTGTGTAAGTTTGGTTCCACCAATTGGTATGCCCAACATGTCATGAACAAACTCTGCTGTTACTTGCAATTCCTTTCCTTCAATAGCTATCACCATTCTCTCATAATCAAATTTTTGAAGAACATAAAATCCCAGCTTCAGTGGTATATCTGTGATTTTCATTTTTAACAAAGCTCCAAAACCCATAGATCTTACAGATTCTTTTTGTTCTTTGCTCATCCCAAGGATTATAGATAGTAATGCCTCTGGTGAACATCTGTTTTTCATTGAGTAAAATTCTTTTACCATTGGTTTTTTTTGTCTTTTTTGATTAGTGACTCCTTTTTTTTTGCCTTCTTCGATGGATGACTACTTTCAAAATCAGAGTCTGAATCTTGTAGTTGTTGTTTTTCAGGAGTTTTCCTTTTTGATGGACTTTTTCTGCTTTGATGCTTTATTTTCTTTGGTACTTTTGTTTCTTTTTTATCTGGGAAATGAAAACATATAATATTTGAATAAGTTACTGATATATGAATATGATATATGCTCGTTGATTTATTAATATTAATTTATTACAAAAATATAACTAATATATACAATTTTATTCATATATGAATATATTAGATATGATAGGAATTTTGTACCTTTCGCATTTTTCCTCTTCTGCATTGATCTTGTTTCTCTCATTGTTGGTGAATCTTTATCGGAAATGTTAGTGTTCTTACCTTCATTCAATAGTAAGTAGAAGATAAATGAGTTTGATATTCACGAATGAATATTTGAATAAAACATATGTATTCATATTTTTTATTCACATATGAATATGTTTTGTTATATTCATATCTGAATAGAACATATGTAAGTGATTCTTGTTGTATTCACATATGAATAACGTATGTATGGCAACAAGCTATGTTCTATTCATATGTGAATATAACATACATATTCACGAATGAATATTTGAATAAAACATATGTATTCATATTTTTTTATTCACATATGAATATGTTTTGTTATATTCATATGTGAATAGAACATATGTAAGTGATTCTTGTTGTATTCACATATGAATAATGTATGTATGGCAGCAAGTTATGTTCTATTCATATGTGAATATAACATACGTATTTACGACTGAATATTTGAATAAAACATATGTATTCATATTTTTTTATTCACATATGAATATGTTTTGTTATATTCATATGTGAATAGAACATATGTAAGTAATTCTTGTTGTATTCACATATGAATAATGTATGTATGGCAGCAAGATATGTTCTATTCATATGTGAATATAACAAAACATATTCACGAATGAATATTTGAATAAAACATATGTATTCATATTTTTTTATTCACATATGAATATGTTTTGTTATATTCATATGTGAATAGAACATATGTAAGTGATTCTTGTTGTATTCACATATGAATAATGTATGTATGGCAGCAAGCTATGTTCTATTCATATGTGAATATAACATACATATTCACGACTGAATATTTGAATAAAACATATGTATTCATATTTTTTATTCACATATGAATATGTTTTGTTATATTCATATGTGAATAGAACATATGTAAGTAATTCTTGTTGTATTCACATATGAATAATGTATGTATGGCAGCAAGATATGTTCTATTCATATGTGAATATAACAAAACATATTCACGAATGAATATTTGAATAAAACATATGTATTCATATTTTTTTATTCACATATGAATATGTTTTGTTATATTCATATGTGAATATAACATATGTAAGTGATTCTTGTTGTATTCACATATGAATAATGTATGTATGGCAGCAAGCTATGTTCTATTCATATGTGAATATAACATACATATTCACGAATGAATATTTGAATAAAACATATGTATTCATATTTTTTTATTCACATATGAATATGTTTTGTTATATTCATATGTGAATAGAACATATGTAAGTGATTCTTGTTGTATTCATATATAAATAATGTATGCATGGCAGCAAGCTATGTTCTATTCATATGTGAATATAACATACATATTCACGAATGAATATTAGTTTTGCTTGTGTTCAGAAGTAAACAAAACATATTTTATTTACCTTTTTGATTTGTTCTTGGTTTTCGTTTATATGTATTCTTCATTGTTGGTGTTGTTTCTGTAAGGGTAAGTAGTTAATATTAGGAAAACATAAGCGAAATGATAAGTAACGTTTGTATTTTGACAGAATAGTTTTGAATAAAGATGAAAAATGAAGAGATGATGTAAAATCATTTATATATCAAATAATAATGGATGATTCTTACAAAAATTTCAAGTAAATAAAGTAATAACGAAGGAGGGTTACGAGAATGAACGAGTATCATAAAAAATTGAAGTAAACAACCTTTTTTGAAGAATGAACAGTGTGAAAACAATGTTTTTAGTTCTAAATCAACTAATAATTACCGAAGATTACGAGAAATTTCAAGTAATCAAGTGATAATTTTAGAAATGATTCGAAATCGTTAAAAACTCGAGAAAAAACGCCGATGGTTACCTTTCATTGTCAAGAGTGAGGAAATGGTCTCGTTAATGTTTTCATCGGAAGACATTTTTCTTCGTTTATGTTATTTGATGCTTCTGCAAATGGTTTTCTTCTTATCGATTCTTCTGCAAATGGTTTTCGTGTTATGGTGTATCGAAGAGGGAAATGGTGCTTTTCTGTCGAGATTTGACGTGTTATCAAATTACTCAAGTGCCCTGACGGTTTAATGTTTTTGGATTATTTACAAATTTGCCACCGCTCATTAATGTATTTGGATTATTTACAAGTTTGCCACCGTGCGTTTTTTAAGCTCATTAAATGATTGGCTGAGAATGGTTCCCCCATTCTCAACCTTTTTTTTCTCAATTGAACCCTCCTCTATATATATATATATATATATATATATATATATATATATATATATATATATATATATATATATATATATATATATATATATATATATATATATATATATATATATATATATATATATATATAGGGTTGAGATCGGTTGAGAACTCATAGTTTCCCAAGAACCCGAGAACTAAAAGTGGAGCGTTAGATCAAAATTAATTCATTAAGGATATGATCGTCATCTTACCAATCTCATTTAATTTTTTTTTGTTATTGCAAATATTAAGTAAAAATTCCAAAAAGTAACATAATAAATAAAATTTCGGATTTAAAAAAAAAAATTCGATTTTTGTAAAAAAATTCGATATTTTTTAATTTTTTTTCATAAAACATAAATTCAATAAAAAAATTGGAAAAAAAATACTTTTAAAAGAAAACTGCAAATTTTTAGTTTTTTTTCATAAAACATAAATTTAAAAAAAATGGAAAAAAATACTTTTAAAAGAAAACTGCAAATTTTTCAAAAAAAAACTGCATTTTATTTCAAAAAAAAATTCAATTTTTTGAAAAAAAAAACTGCATTTTCTTCAAAAAAAACTATATTTTTTTAAAAAAGCTGCAATTATTTTAAAAAACTACATTTTTTTAAAAAAGTAAATTTTTAAAAATCAATAAATTAAAAAAAAACTAGATTATTAAAAAAAAACCTCTAATATTTTTAACAAAAAAAAAATTTAACGTTTTAGGTGCATATATGCTTATTTTTTCAAATGCATATATGCATATTTCTTATACTATAATACTCATAAGTATATCATAAAAAATCTCATTTTTATTAATCAATCTATAAACATAATACTACAAGTATTTTATTCGATATAAAATAAAATATAAAAAGAAACTACAAAGATTCACAGTGTTATCATTTCTTCATATCAAGATTTCCATATTTTCTTCAATTGATCACTTTTCACCTCTTCAATATTTTCCACAAAATTTTCAAAATCTACAAGAAAAAAAATAGATTAATGCAAGAACAATCACAAAAATGCACATGTATTGTTCATGTAAGAATCACATGTGATTATATAATGTGATATTCACATGTTATTGTCTCTTTTAAGATTTAAATGTGAAATTCACAAAAAAAAATTTTAAAAAAAAATTAACGAAGAATACTCACACAAAATGCATGTGTGCATATAGACGTAATTCATATCTGATTTACATGTGAATCACATGTAACTGATATGTGATTCACTTGTGATTTACATGTGAATTACATGTGATTCACTTGCGAATCACATGTAATTCATATGTGATTCACTTGTAATTTACATGTGAATCAAAAATGAATCATATGTGAATGACCTGTGAATCACATGCAATTCATATGTGAATGACATGTTATTTACATGTGAATCACATGTAATTCACATGTGATTCACTTGTGATTTACATGTGAATCACATGTGATTTACATGTGAATCACATGTAATTCACATGTAAATATGAATCACATCCAAATTAATATAATGGATATTATATTCGGCAAAAAAGATAATAATTGAGACTACACACCTGAAATCCAAATTAATGTGAGGGGATCCAAAGACAATTCATAAAGCAACTGTAGGATAACATAAAACGGGTTCATAAAAATCATTAAAAAAACTAAGAAATCTGAAATTAATTGAGACTACACACCTGGAATCCAAATTAATGAAGCATTGCATTGACATCAGGCTTTACAGTTGTGATTTACATGTGAATCACATGTAATTCACATGTGATTCACTTGTGATTTACATGTGAATCACATATGATTTACATGTGAATCACATGTGATTTACATGTGAGTCACATGTAATTCACATGTAAATATGAATCACATCCAGATTAATACAATGGATATTATATTCGGCAAAAAGGATAATAATTGAGACTACACACCTGAAATCCAAATTAATGTGAGGGGATCCAAAGACAATTCATAAAGCAACTGTAGGAGAACATAAAACGGGTTCGTAAAAATCATTAAAAAAAACTAAGAAATCTGAAATTAATTGAGACTACACACCTGGAATCCAAATTAATGAAGCATTGCATTGACATCAGGCTTTTTTAGCATTTCCAGAATATCAAGAATAACCTTCAAACGACTGATATAAATAAGGCTTCAAATAATTATCAACGAGAGAATCCATTATAATGAGCTGCTTTGCGTAAATATGGTGATATAAAAGAAATAAAGATTCAATGAATGATGTACAATTGCCTGTAGAATGATAAAACAAAGTGAAGGCATAGAAGAGAAAGATGAAGCTAAATTTTGCCTAATTTATGAAAAAAGCAGTTGGCAGTGAAATTTCAATTTTTTTTTCATGTTGTACAAGTGCTACACCTCCCAGTAGAGAACAAAAGTTATTTTATTTACTTTTTTGTATAGAAAAGTGGCAACTGAAATAATATGTATGTATCCACAAAGTAATCTTGCACATAAAAGATACTCAGTTAGAGCATATACATAACAAAAGTTGAGCTTCTGAGAGTTGAATCACTAGCAATAAAAACTCTTTATACAAGAACAATTGCTTTGAAGAACACCTCAATAAAGACAAAAGTGATTGATTACTATTATAACCAAAAGATGATCAAAGGAAAACATAAAATTAAGCAGATTCAAGTTAAGAGAGCATACTATTAATTAAAATTGGCGTCATACTCAATCTAATCAACAATACTAATTGGGTAGAATTTTCAAATTCCAACTAAACAAATCATGTTGTTGCTATTACTTACTGGTAAAAAAACATATAAAATAAAGTACATTTCCTATATTGGTAATAAAAAAAACGGCATTCTTACCTTATTTTCATGGCTAGCATGCCATCAGGTTGCTCCACCACCACCATCAAATTCAACAAGTGGTATGCAAAAATAATGGACTGTATTTGTTTTTTTATACCAAACTTACCCTCCGGGTGTATCAATCACTTCCTGAAAATAAAGAATATTCAAATATCAATCATCTGAATAAAGAAACTTAAACCAATATGTGTGTTTATAGGCTGAAAAAGAAAACAAAGATAGAGGACCATGGAATGTAATGGTTAATTCCATTCCATTTCTGTCATTCCTTTCCATCCAACCAAACATATCCTTAGTTGGTAATCTTGCTACAATTACTCTTATCATGGGACTATTTTTGTATGTTCATATATATGTTGGTTGTGAAAGAGGGGATGGAAATTTTGATGCTTGATTGTTGTTCTTTAGTTACTATCCTTAGTTCAACCATAATCCCTTCTTTTCGTGATTTACGCTTAGGGTTTTCAGTTTTTAGGTATGCAGTATCGCTTTGTTCTCATTTTAGGATCATTATTAGAAGTTGTTTTGGAAGCACTAAAACAATTGGGAATCGAAGTAATTTCTCACATACGCAGTTAGCACAATCACAGAAAACGTTTGCTCAGATTTTCCGAGGATAGACTGAGCGAATAGGAAGACAGAGGTTTGTAACTTGAAGTTAAATTTTGTTTTCCAATTGATTAACGATGGGAGAAACTCACCTGTGATCAACGAGATAAAGCCGCTCATCATCAAGATCGGATAGACTCTGGATTGAACGGACGATGGTGTAGTTTTAGGAGGAGACGATGGTGGTGATGTTGTTTTTAGGGAAGATCGGCGGACTCGATTCTCGCTGATGTTATCTTGATCAAATGAATCGTCGTATCGAAGGCGTAAAGACGTGTCTCTGTGTGTGTTTGTGTCCGTGAGGGAGAAAGAGAGGGGGAGACGATGAGGAAGCCAGTCAATTGATGGGGGTGACGATTACCAGAGGCGGACATGGATTTCAAATAGTGGTTTCATCCAACAATCAACGATGAAGATGACGTGATGAAGGCGTAGAGAGAGAGGCAGAATGAAGAGAGAGAGAGAGAGAGAGAGAGAGAGAGATGGACGTGATTAAATCTGGAGGAATCATTTACACTATCCCTAAAATATCCCTGATTCTTTTCAATAATATGCCCCTGTCCATTTTTATTTTCAAGTATTTACAAAAGTACCACAAAGCATCCTAACCCTTTATTTTTTTTAATCTAACGGTCATTGTTTAGTTCTCGGGAAACTTTGAGTTCTCAAATGATCCTTCATATATATATATATATATATATATATATATATATATATATATATATATATATATATATATATCTATATATATATATATATATATATATATATATAGGGCTAGGTTATAATATGGATAAACAACTATTGTGCGGACGTCTGAACAGTGTTATTTTATGAGATTTACTAAGAGAATAGATTGTTCGGTAATGTGAATGCGTTCAACCTCACAAATATTGTCACTTTCATGCATTATCACTAATTCTTATTCATTTTTGTTCTCACGTATTGTTTTTCACTCATTTTCATTCTTACAGAATACGACTCAATAAAAATTCCGACAACATTCTGACACAATCAGAATAATAATAATAAAATCTATAATAACCTTATAGACAGTTTAATTAGTGAGAACGTGTGATAATGACAATAGTTATGTAAGATTGAATGTATTCAGATTATCAAACAACATATTTTCTTTGTCATTCTCACAGAAAGCACTGTCCACACGTCCGCACAATAGATGTCAATCCACATTTGAACCTAGCTCTCTCTCTCTCTCTCTCTCTCTCTATATATATATATATATATATATATATATATATATAGTAAAGTAACAAGTGAAAACCGAGCTCTAATACCATGTAAACTAACAAGTGAAAGACATATAACGGCTAGAGTTCTGTATTATTATCAAAGAGAAGTACAAATACAATGAAAGGAAAAGACATAATATATAGAGTGGCTAATTAGGGTTTCTTAGCTAAAAGGCCAACCATAAACCCAATACAAGATAAAGTCCAAAATATTATTAGGCTAACATCCCCCTCAAACTCAAAATGCAACAACAATAAGCATTGAGAGTTTGTCAGATAGAAAATGGAATCAAGGAGCAGTCAATGGCTTCGTAAGAATATCAACAATCTGCAAAGATGAAGAAACATAAGAAAAGGAGATGTTTCCCTTTTAGAGATGATGACGTGTGAAATGACAATCAATCTCAATGTGTTTTGTGCGCTCTTGAATAGACCTGTCAATGGGGCGGGTTTTGACCCTGATTCGCTCCAAACCCGTAAGAATTTTACGGGTTTGGATTTTAATTTTCGATTCGTTTACACGTTTACGATCCATACCCGTTTACCCGTTTAATAAATGGGTCGGATACGGATCATTGTCGATCAACTCCACTTATAACCTGCCCCATTATATATATATATATATATATATATATATATATATATATATATATATATATATATATATATATATATATATATATATATATATATATATATATATATATATATATATGTAACGCCCGGTACCGATACACATTTAAATTATTAAATTATTCTTTTTATGTAGGAACTCGACGAGTTGGAGGCCCCAAACTCATCGAGTAGGGATTTGATTTGGACGCGGGTTTTGAAGTCTACTCGACGAGTTGGAAGCCTCAACTCGACGAGTAGGGCTACCAGAATGAAACCCTAATTTCGGGGTTTTGCACCGTATTTAAGCATCTTAATCCCCAATTGTTGGCCTCATTTCTAGCCTCCAAGTCCCAAAACCTAGATTCAGAAACCCTAATGCAATTGTGAGCTTGTGAGCCATTTTTTTGAGTGAAGCTTTGTGTGTTTGAAGCTTATGGAAGAAGAAGAAGCTAGAGGATTCAAGAGGAAGCTAGTAGATCCAGAGACTCCATTTCATTCTCATCATTTTCTGGTAAGCAAGTCTCAAACTTTCTTAGTAACTTCTTAGATCTCTTTATTATCATTTTATGGGGTTTTTTGGTCCAAGAAGCTTGATCTTTGGGTTATGGACGTCCCAAGTGGGTGAACCATCAGATCTGGAATCATGGAGGGCTTTCATGGCATAAAGGTGTAAACTTTATGGCCATTGAAGCCCCATGCAAGCTATAGGATGTCATTTTGGCCTTTTAAGCTCCAAAAAGCCATGCATGGAGTGAAAGGAGGAAGCTTTACGTGTTCATGTAGCGTTTAGGGTCTAGATCTATGTTTGTATGCTTTAGTTTGGAGTATGGATGGCTTGTGAACCAAGATCTAGGTCCTAAAGAGTTACGGTTTTAGTTAGATTCTTCAAATAAGGGTATTAACGGGTAAAGTTGGAAACTTTACCCTTAAAAGGACAATTTCAGTGTATAGGTGGAGTATAGGGCCTGGATCTGAAGAGTAAGGGCTTAATCTATTAAGATGCTTAACAGACTGAAGAAATCGTCGAGTCCATAGAGGAACTCGACGAGTTGGGACGAAGTGTCCCGATTCTGTAGAAAATATAAACTTGACGAGTTGTGAAAGAACTCGTCGAGTGGGATTGCGATTTCAGGGTTCATGATCCATGGAACTCGATGAGTGGATGGACCAACTCGGCGAGTTGAGTCAACCCAGGATGTTAACTTTGACTTTGACTTTGACCAAGGTTGACCCGTGAAGGGGTTTTGAGTATGGAATGTTATCTAAGAGGTTGTTCTGTATAGGGTGTGAGTAGAGCCGGTTGCAGAGTAGGGACTTTCAGCTATTCACGACATTGAGGTGAGTTTCCTTCAGTAGGAATGGGTCTAAGGCACCAGGGCCGGCCTGTATATATGTGATATGATTAGTAGCTGAGTGTGGGCGGGGCCCATATCTCATTGTAGCTGATATGGTACAGATTTATATGCTTGGTTATACTTGTTGTCTGTGTGATACCTGTATGTATATTCTGTTGGATTAGTGTCTAAGTCCATAACTATAATTGGTATATACTTGACCCGACCTGGCATGGTCCATTTGGGTTGCATGGCATCGGAACATTTGGATAGACCTTTTGTGAGAAGAGGATATTTGTGACATATTAATATATTATAAGTTCTAATATATTAATATGAAATCATATTATTTAATTAGTATTGATCAAGAATTAATTTGGAATTAATTTAGTGATCAAAAGAGACTAATTAAATATATGGGGATTGATTGTATAAATCATTCATTCTTATATATGTGGGCTTATGATCCATGATTCTTTATGATGGGTTTAACCCATGTGGTGACCCATGGATACTCCATGGAGGTTAATGTTGGGTTTTGAGCATTCTAACACTCCTAAGGTGTTCATGCAACCCTAAATACCTTGGATCTATGTTTTCACTAATTATACATGCAATGGTGTTTCCAAGGTATTAAACCTATAACTAGCATACAATTGTCATAGAATCTAGTTAGGATAACATACCTTATGGTGGAGCTTGAAGTCTTGATGTATCTAGCCTTAAGAGCTTAGCCCCAATAGTGTGGAAGCCTCAAGTGGAATCACAACACACCATGGAAAAAAGATGAACTTGAGAGAGAATCTTCATGCATCCAAAAACCACCATGAACTCCAAGGATCCTCTAGTGGCGATTTTGAGCAATGAAGTATGTATTTATATGTGGGATTTCTAGGGTCATGGATATAACCCAAATCCATACCCATGGGTCTTATGATCCATGGTTCATGTGGCCCAACTCTTTATGTATCCATACATAAAGTTAGTCCAACATGGATCATAAGCCCAACACACATAAATATAACTAATCAACATAATTAGTCCCCATAGATTTAATTAGTCTCTATTGATCACTAAACTAATTCCAAATTAATTCTTGATCAATACTAATTAACTCATATGATTTCATATTAATATATTATAACTTATAATATATTAATAAATCATATATAACACCTTCTCTCTAAAGTCTATCCTAACAAATTGTCCTGATGATATGCAACCCAATTGGACCATGCTACTCTCGGGTCAAGTACATACCAATAATAGTTATGGGCTTAGACATCTAATCCAACAGTCTCCCACTTGGATAAGTCTAAAACTATTATTGCAAGCACGACTTCATAACCCGACTAGCAATTGTAGCTCTTAAAGCCGCTGTCGAACTCTGAACAAATCAAATGACGCGTCCATTAGATAAGTGATCATATATTCCTCCATTCTAGATATCATATGGACTGAGACATGGATTATAATCATTCTCTCAGTCCATTTGTTGTTTCCCGATTTTCGATTTATGACAACTGACTAATTGAACAAATCAAATCAGGCCAGGCTTGGCCAAGCACTTAGGGGTGTCATCACTAAATCATCGAGGGGTCCACAGATATCGCTTTTATCCCGAAGGTAAAAGGAATGGATAAACTTCGACTCATATGGCTTGTTCTACTACTTGTTGAATCATACACAAAGGCACGTTTTATAACATCAAGTTACTGATGCGTTTACATACAATCAATGTATAACCAACTCATAGTCAACAACTCATATCTCTTGGTTTGAAGAATATAAGATATTATCGTCTCATGATTCACTCGTGATAAAATCCATGAAGTGATTCAAATGAGCGTGGGTTTAATCCAATACTCGAATCTTATTCCAGGAGCACTCATGAATGTTGCAGCAACCATTGATATGTCTAATGCACCTTAGACAAATCGTACAAGCCAAATTCATGACAGTCTTGATTCATACCTACTTCCAATATATGACTGACTGTGGATGGTTTAAATAACTCAGTCATTCGGGAAGAATGACCCAATTATTCTGGAAGTCAAAACATGCAAAGTGAAACACAAGAATAATACTAATCTTATATGGCCCCAACACTTTGAGTGTAAATAAAAGCACCTTTTATCTAAGCACCATATGGATTACTCATTATTTATGTTTCGATTTATCAACTTTATACTTGAATTGAAAACAATAGTCATGTCATGCTCCAAGCATGCCCACTATGTTTGTCCAAACAATAGTCATGCCATACACCAAGTATGCATACTATGTTTGTCTATGATCTTTACTTTGTGAAATAGATCAATTGAACATAATTCCAATGATTCTATTTCACAATCCCAAATCCTTATTGTAAATGTAAGAATGCCAAACTCTTGTCATTTACAGTAATCTGTTAGATTCTAAACTTATATGCAATGATCCTCTTGTAATGACTATGCCCAAATCACAAAGACTTGGCAACAAACGTTACAAACTATTCCAATGGAGATCAATTCCGTGGAAACAAAGTCTCAAAATTCTTGCATTAAGTTCTCTAATCTTACACAGATTCAAAGAATAACTTCCACCTATGGAAACAATTCCATATTCCTATTTTGACCATCACTTCTGTACAAGAGTTGCCTATTTTCAAAATGTGTCAATATGGTCCTATCTCTATACTTCCAATTGTCCATGAGCAACCAATCTTTGGTAAACCTCAGATTGTCCTCGACAATTGCTTAATCATTTTAGTCATATCCAGTCTTATTCCTTTTTCCCTCTTAATGCCCTAAGCATTTGGAAAATTTAGAATGGACGAATATCATAGCATATGTAATCGATCCTATACCCGAAGCATATGGGACACGATTCATGCTATAAAAATTTTATTTGCCATGTTCTTAAAATTCAAACTATGAAGAGGGATGCCGTAGTCATAAACGAATTTTGAGAATGCAACATATATAGAACTTCCTTATGTCGAACCATTCCAACATAACATTCATATATATCCTTGACTGAAGTTGATTAAAATCTCAATCTAAACTTGTAAAATTGGAATGAAGTATAAAATCCTCTCCCTTAATTATAGTAAAACAATTTTTCAAAGCGAATTGAACCTTTTGTTTTCTATAATTAACATTGGTAACTTGCAATTCTTAACATAATAATCATGCTCCCACTAGCATAATGATTATTATCTTACTAGCATAACACTTATGCTCCCACTAGCTTTGACATGTACCCAGAAATCAACTGGACTTCTAGAAATCAATACTTTAATGACTTTCTTACCAAAGTTCAGATTTCTGATACGAGATGCTTTGATAAGACTTTATCAAAAACATACACCTTTCCTTAGATAGCTCATATGTATGTCTAAACAATTATGAAGAGGGATGCCGTAATCATAATGTTTAGACCTTTTTCATTCTCACAATTGCTATCTACTCAAAATCTACTTAGTGAAAGACTTTCCTTACCATCATTTTCATGAATCGAAGAGAAACCTTATGACACTTAGACTTTATGGTGTAAGTGTTCCTATCCATGTGGATTTGTCATAACCTTAATCACAAGACAAGATTAGTGACAAATCCAAACTCATATGGACTGAACTTGTTCAATCTTAATTTCTTGCCATCTGGCAGCACAAGGGCCTACCATTGCTTCCAGGTTGTTATGCAAACAACTGAGAACTCTTAGAACTCACATGCATGGACAACTTTAACTGGAATGGTCATACAAATAAGAATGTGTCAACACGATAGGTTACAAACCCCAAGTCGTGGGCTAGTGATTAACAATACTCTTGATTAGTTCTTGAAAACAATCTCAAGTTCTTTTAAGACTCCCACTGTCCTCTTGACATATAAGATTCTCTTTGTCAAGAACCATTCCTTGACAGACAAATATCCAAGAGTTGGTGAGAATTCTTATCAAGATTAACACTTCACACAATTGATCTTAGTTGGTCTTTGTCTTATCCAAAACATCACAACCTACCAATCCCAAATGTACAAGAGAAAGAAACATGTTACTCTACATTTGATAAGTGTTAGAAACCTTTCTTAAAATTATATCACTCAAGTTACAATCTTAGAGTATGACTCTAAGACTTGATTTTGGAACGAAGTATAATTTATCTTTTGATTTAACCATTTCAACAATTCACGATTCCTCTCCTTAGCCAAACAAATGCACTAAGGTGTCCTTAGAGGATCAATTGTGATATGGTTTTTCTAATCAGTAAGATAATCATAAAACATGATACTAAAGTACTCTCCCATCTTCTCAGATGTGAGAAAACTTTTATCCTTCTGCCAAATTTGATTCTTCTCATTCGTTCTGCCTATCATTGTAACTCTTCCAATGATCCAGAATTATACTTAAACTTGTAAGCATAACCATATTTACTAAACTTTAGTAAATCATGACGAATAGTCTTATCATTCTTTGTGGTGGACTTGACCAGCACACAACTAAGTGTACACAATCCTTCACTTGACTCACACATACATGTGAATAAAGACTTAGTCTTAATTTCCCAAAAATGAAAATTCTCATTCATCCTACAATACAACTTGCACGATTCCAAGTTTCTATCCAACTAAAACTTAGGTGATGAGAATTTTTTTTCCTTATTTGGTAAATTATGACACTACCACAAATGAAAGAATCAAATCCATCTTCCAATATTGCTTATCAATGGAAACATATAAATAACATTTTTCACAAATGTCATTGTAAGGATATTTAAAATAAATAAAATCAAAACTTTTTTCTTTTATTTCAAAACACTTGCGGAAAAAATCTTATCCTTACAATGCAAATACATATGAAAACCATGTTGTTATCTATTCCTAAGCAATCTATCATAACTCTTTAAGCAGCAGCTCAAAATTCTGATCACCGAACCATGCGATCGAAATCCATCTATTCGCGATCAGAATCAGCTTATTCTTTCTTTAAGCTTCCTTACTTTTTCTTTGATTCTATAAAACATCAAAATGTAATTACATTACATCATGTATGAAGAATCTCCAAATAATAACTTAATAGAGTAAGATAGTGGACTTTAGCTGAAGTAAAGTCACACCCTTTTGACTTTACCATCCTTACGATCTTTCAGGTAAAATTGGCAGCTTCGCAACCAATGTCCCTTATCTTGGCAATAGAAACATATGGACTCTTTGGAAATGGTACACTTGATTGTCCAGACTTAGCCATTCTCTTTACCATTAGGTCAAGTGACTTGACCATGGCCGATCCCTTTCCAGTGGGAAAAGAAAGCTTTTCTGGACTTCCAATGTCACCATTGTCAATGTCCAACTGGGTTCGGGAAGTAGATCTTCCAATCTAATTTACTTTATTAATGCCCCAAATCATTGCTGATTTAGCATTATCAAGCAAATAGGTAAGATCACTAAGGGTCATGTCATGATCTGTCATCAGGGAGTGACTGAAGAACCAAGTTAACAGTCAACTGCCTCGAGACTTTGACACCCGACTCTCCCGGCTTGCAAATAGGGATTGAGTGACTTAGAATTTTCAAGTATTTGAACTTGTGGGATAGAGAGAATAATAGGAGGAGGTGGAGGAAGTGAAGCATGATTTTCCAGTCCCATTAATGCAAAACAAAGGGATTGATCTTTCACCTTGATTGCCATTTGGGATATCATCTTCATTAGGAAAGCTTGTTTCTAAGGATTTGGGAAGACCACAGATGTCTTAACAAGACATCTATAATGGGAGAAATTCAAGTTTAGTTGACTTAAAGTCCTTAACATAACACCCAATATGAAATATTAAGGCTAGGACCCAACAAACTATTTTATAACTTGGAAGAGGGATGCCGTAATCCAAGCTATAGAATATTTGAAGGTAGGTAAATGACGATTTACCAATTTCCACCATGAAAAACGAAATATAATTAAGTTTTAATTGGATTTGAAACTCCTAGATCTGTTGAGATACATTGAACTTTCAATGGCATGTTTGAATCTCGATTGTGCCCTCTCAAGTTTGTGACTGGGATGCCGAGGATCACAAACAAGGTGTGAATAACCATGCAAATTGACTTGGTACCCTTAATTTTATCACCTAATAGATGTGTCGGTTAACCACACACACTCCACCGATCTATGATAAATATTAAGTTACCCTTTGCCACACATTGTCAGTCCCATGTTAGTGTGGCGGTTAACCACACACGCTCCACTAACGACTTAACAAAGGTGCAAAGTGTAATTTCATGGGTTAGCACCATTACACATTTTCCTAAGTAACTAAGATTGAGAATTTATAAGTGTTTAGTTACTTAGTATTTATCATTATACTTTTAATGAAAGGAGAATTAGAGTCATTTCCTACCCGTTCGGCTAACGACCCTCCACCAGTCAAGGAATCGGTGGGTGAGAGTGGACACCCATTAAACTGACATTTTATAGGCAGTAACCTTATACCCCCCTTATAGACCGACTTCGTGAATGAGGCCTACTAATGGTAAGACTGACTTTATCTTATACATATCTATATAATTAAAATTATAATAATAGTATAAGGGTGTATTTTAAACATTTAAAATACTTGGTGGTTTAATCTATTAATAAACTATACTATTAATTTAATTAAACTTAAACCATGTCTTTATGGACTTATTAACTCTTTTAATTAAACACTTTAATTAATTTAATGAAGTCCATAAAGTTTGAACTTTTAACTTTTAAAATTCTAGGGTTTGGAATTAAAGTGTACATGGGGGTGACTTTCCAAATTCCAAAACTTGAGGGCAAGTTTTGAAACTTTTCAAAACTCTTCAATTTCATAACATGTGAGTTTAATATAGGTTTTTAAAACTTTTAATGAAGAGACTCTTGAAAATCCATAACTTGAGGACAAGTTATGGAGGTCACAAAACAATTTATGGAGAAAAGACTTTTCAAGTTCATAACCTATGTTTTTAATAAAATTCATTAATGAGACTTTTCATGTAACTTGAGGACAAGTTACAAAAACACATTTTATGAATAAATTGTAGATTAATTTGGATTGAAAACAACTATCACAATCATATCTAGCAATATTCATAATCTTGATTAAACTCATATCAACATTGACAATTCAAATCAAACAATTTTCATGTAATTAGCCTAAACATTAAACTAATACAAAACATGAAACTTTTGACAATTATCTTTTGAATTGGATTAGAATGATCATTACCACATCAAAAACAAGTTTATAGGTTCAAAAACAACTTATGGTAATGTTCCTAGTCCAATTCCAGCCAAAAAAACTCGAATATATGCATTCTGGAAGACAAACTCGTCGATTTCTTCATGGAAATCGTCGAGTTCATGCTCTAATACATGAACTTGTCGAGTTTTCCTCCAGAACTCGTTGAGTTTCAGGTCCTGACAGATTCTTGGCTTCGAAAAATCAGTTTGCATCAAGTATAATTGAAAACAAGCTTATGCTCTGATACCACTGCTGGGTTTTGAGCATTCTAACACTCCTAAGGTGTTCATGCAACCCTAAATACCTTGGATCTATGTTTTCACTAATTATACATGCAATGGTGTTTCCAAGGTATTAAACCTATAACTAGCATACAATTGTCATAGAATCTAGTTAGGATAACATACCATATGGTGGAGCTTGAAGTCTTGATGTATCTAGCCTTAAGAGCTTAGCCCCAATAGTGTGGAAGCCTCAAGTGGAATCACAACACACCATGGACAAAAGATGAACTTGAGAGAGAATCTTCATGCATCCAAAAACCACCATGAACTCCAAGGATCATCTAGTGGCGATTTTGAGCAATGAAGTATGTATTTATATGTGGGATTTCTAGGGTCATGGATATAACCCAAATCCATACCCATGGGTCTTATGATCCATGGTTCATGTGGCCCAACTCTTTATGTATCCATACATAAAGCTAGTCCAACATGGATCATAAGCCCAACACACATAAATATAACTAATCAACATAATTAGTCCCCATAGATTTAATTAGTCTCTATTGATCACTAAACTAATTCCAAATTAATTCTTGATCAATACTAATTAACTCATATGATTTCATATTAATATATTATAACTTATAATATATTAATAAATCATATATAACACCTTCTCTCTAAAGTCCATCCTAACAAATTGTCCTGATGATATGCAACCCAAATGGACCATGCTACTCTCGGGTCAAGTGCATACTAATAATAGTTATGGGCTTAGATATCTAATCCAACAGTTAAAACCCGTAGAGCATAAGGAATGGGTAAAGTCATGAGTTACATGGTGTAACCCTAATAGCCACACTATATAAAGACCCCATTGGTTGGTGAAATTGGCACTAGTGCATACACAAGAGGGGAAGCCGATTTCTAGACTGAAGTATCTCTTCTCATGGTTATTACAAGTTGTTTTGATGTTGTGTGAACCATTTGAGGTGTCACACTTGGGGATTTAGGCTCTTGAGCTCCATGGAATCAAGCTACAACAAAGAGGTATGTAATTCTACTAGATATTATATTACATGGTCTTTATATTATGCTAGTTAGAACAATACCTTGGAAAATTGATATTTGCATGTATAATAGAGAAAACATAGATCCAAGGTATTTAGGGTTGCATGTACACCTTAGGAGTGTTAGAATGCTCAAAACCCAACAGTGGTATCAGAGCCTAGGCTTGTTTTCAAGTTATACATGCTGAAATAGCTTAAAAATCGAAAATTCTGGCTTCCTGGGCACTGGACTCGCCGAGTCCACTGATGGACTCACCGAGTCCATGAAGAAATTCATCCTACTCGTCGAGTAGGTTCATACACTCGACGAGTAGAAGCCCCTGACAGCATATTTTCGACTTTTAAGGCTGGAATTGGTCTAGAATCATTACCTTAAACTGTTTTGGACTTATAAAACCTGTTTTTAATGTGGTAATGATTATGGTAAACCAATTTCAAAGTTATTATCAAAGTTTCAAGTTTTATATATGTTTATATGATTCTTGAAAATTGTTGATATGGATTGTTCATACTTATGAGTTTTGGTAGATCATAGGAATTATGTGCAAATTGTTTGTTAGTGTAATTCTTGATCTTAATGACATTGTATAGACTCCATAACTTGTCCTCAAGTTATGAATTACCAAGTTTTTTGTGTCACCTTGTTTAATGAGTTAATTTAGATTAATGAAAAAAGTTATGTGTTAGTTGTTTTCAATCCAAATTGATCTAAAAGTAGTTCATAAAATGTGTTTTTTGTAACTTGTCCTCAAGTTATATGAAAAGTCACATTTATGAATCTTAAAACTCATAAAATTTTCATAGGTTACACAAATGAAGAGTCATCTTTGTCATAAATAGTTTTATGAACTCCATAACTTGTCCTCAAGTTATGGATGTTCAAGAGTCTCTTCATTAAAGTCTTTGAAACTTTAATTAAACTCATAAGCTATGAAAATCAAAGAGTTTTGAAAAGTTTCAATACTTGCCCTCAAGTTTTGGAATTTGTAAAGTTTTTCTTATGAATGCTTTAATTCCAAATCAAACCCTAGAATTTTAAAAGTTTAAAATTCAACCCTTATACTATTATTATAATTTTAATTATATAGATATGTATAGGATAAAGTCAATCTTACCGTTAGTAGGCCTCATTCACGAAGCCAGTCTCTAAGGGGGGTATAAGGTTACTGCCGATAAAATGGCAGTTTAATGGGTGTCCACTCTCACCCACCGCTTCCTTGACTGGTGGAGGGTCGTTAGCCGAACGGGTAGGAAAGGACTATAATTCTCCCTTCATTAAAAGTATAATGATAAATACTAAGTAACTAAACACTTATAAATTCCCAATCTTAGTTACTTAGGAAAATGTGAAATGGTGCTAACCCATGAAATTGCACTTTGCACCTTTGTTAAGTCGTTAGTGGAGCGTGTGTGGTTAACCGCCACACTAACATGGGACTGACAATGTGTGGCAAAGGGTAACTTAATATTTATCATAGATTGGTGGAGCGGGTGTGGTTAACCGACACATCAATTAGGTGATAAAGTTAAGGGTACCAAGTAAATTTGCATGGTTATTCAGACCTTGTTTGTGATCCTCGGCATCCCAGTCACAAACTTGAGAGGGCACAATCGAGATTTAAACATGCCATTGAAATTTCAATGAATCTAAAAAGATCTAGGAGTTTCAATCCAATTAAAACTTAATAATTTATTTCGTTTTCATGGTGGAAATTGGTAAATCGTCATTTACCTACCTTCAAATATTTTATAACTTGGATTACGGCATCCCTCTTCCAGTTATAAATAGTTTGTTGGGTCCTAGCCTTAATATTTCATATTGGGTGTTATATTAAGGACTTTAAATCAACTAACTTGAATTTCTCCCATTATAAATGTCTAGTTTAGACAGCTATGGTCTTCCCAAATCTTTAGGAACAAGCTTTCCTAATGAAGATGATATCCCACATGGCAATTAAGGTGAAAGATTAATCCCTTTGTTGTGCATTAATAGGACTGGAATCATACTTCACTTCCTCCACCTCATCCAATTATTCTCCCTAACCCACAAGTTCAAAACTTGAAAGTTCTAAGTCGCTCAATCCCTATTGGCAAGCCGGGAGAGTCGGGTGTCAAAGTCTCGAGGTAGTCGGCTATTGACTTGGTTCTTCAGTCACTCCCTGATGACAGATCATGACATGAGGCGTAGTGATCTTACCTATTTGCTTGATGCTGCTAAATTAGCAATGATTTGGAGCACTGGTAAAGCAAATTTGATTGATCTGCTTCCCAAAACTTCCATGTACATTGACAATGGTAACATTAGAAGTTCAGAAAAGCTTTCTCTTCCCAATGGAAAGGGATCGGACATGGTCAAGTCGTTTGACTCAATGGTAAAGAGAAAGGCTAAGTCTGGACAATCAAGTGTACCATTTCCAAGGAGTCCATATGTTTCTTTTGCCAAAAGAAGGGGCATTGGTTGCGAAGCTGCTGAATATACCTGAAAGTTCATAAGGATGGTAAAAGTCAAAAAGGTTTGACTTTGCTTCAGGTTAAAGTCCATTATCTAACTCTATGAAGTCTCTTTTGGAGATTCTTAATACATTATGTAATGTAATTACATTTTGATGTTTTGAAGAATCAAAGGAAACCTAAAGAAAGAGTATGATGATTCTGATCGCGAAGATGGATTTCGATCGCAAGGTTCGGTGACCAGAATTTTGAGCTGCTACTTAAGAGTTATGATATATTGCTTAGGAATAGACAACAACATGTTTTTCATATGTATTTGCATTGTATGGATAAGATTTTTCCGCAAGTTTTAAAATAAAAGAAAAGGTTTTGATTTTATTTATTTTAAGTATCCTTACAATGTCATTTGTGAAAAAATTGTTGTTTATATGTTTCCATTGATAAGCAAGATTAGAAAATGGATTTGATTCTTTCATTTGTGGTAGTGTCATAATTTACCAAATAAGGAAAGATTCTCATCACCCAAGTTTCAGTTGGATAGAAACTTGGAATCGTGCAACTTGTATTGTGTGATGAATGAGAATTTTCATCTTTTGGAAATTAAGACTAAGTCCTTGTTCACATGTATATGTGAGTCAAGAGAAGGACTAAAGGATCGGGTCCACTAGGTTGTGCGCTGATCAGGTCCACCACAAAGAATGATAAGATTATTCGTCATGATTTACTAAAGTTTAGTAAATATGGTTATGCTACAAGTTTAAGTGTAATTCTGAAACATTGGAAAAGTTTCAATGTATGGCAGAACGGATGAGAAGAATCAAATAAGGCAGAAAGATAAAAGTTTCTCCAATCTGAAGATATGGAAGAGTACTTGAGTTTCTTGTTTTATGATTATCTTAGTGATTATGAAACCATATCACAATTGATCCTCTAAGGACACCGTAGTTCATTTGTTTGACTAAGGAGAGGAATCATGAATTGTTGAAATGGTTGATGTGACAACCGTCAAATTTCGGTCAATTCAAAGTCAACAAGTCAAACCGGTCAACTCCAATAACCCTTGTATGCTAGGGTTTACGTTATGTAATCACTATACAATTCGCTATTTTAATGAGAAATCATCATTTGGAAAGTTCATGTGTTTGATTTTCCTTAGCCTTAACAAGTGCTAAACAACGAACCAAAGCGATAAAACACTATTACACAATCATCGGGATTGTGTAAGACACTAAAACACGGTTTAATGGGGTTTACGAACCTTGCGTTGTGAAGCCGGACACTCAAATTAAGCACAAACGAAACCTCTCTAAATCGTTTTCACTCTATCTCTTTCTATTTGAAATCTCTCCCAAATCTCTCCCAAATCTCTCCCAAATCTCTCCCAAATCTCACTCAAAAGTTACTTTAACTTTTTGTAATCATTTGGGTCATCTCGACCCTTGACCGGGTCAAAAATCGCTTGAAACGGAGTAAAAACGAGTAAAATAGCTTTAAGGATCCGAAACCTAAGCTTCTGGACCGAAGCCTCGCATCCGAGGCCTCTGATCCGAAGCGAGGGTCCGAAGGTCCGAAGCGAAGGTCCGAAGGTCCGAAGGTCCGAAGCCTCGCAGACAGCTCCTTTTTACCGGTTTTTCGACTACGACTTCGTTTTAACTCCGTTTTTCATTATTTTAACGTGGGATTTTCACCCAAAACTTTATTTTATAAACTAAGGCCCCAAAATATATAAATCTCCAGGGTTTTTATAAAATATATTAAAAGAATTGGTGATTGAACTAATTATTGAGGGAATATTTGCTTTTCCTTAATTTATGGCAAAAGCAAACCACCACCACCTCACTCTATGATTAGCCATTCTTTCCCACTACCCCTTGTCTCCTTAGTGGACCTTTACAGCCAATCTCCAGCTCTTCCCACGTTCTAAGAGCTGGAGGATTGATCCTCTCTCCTCATTCTCCATAAAACTCTTTCATTCTACACTTAGCAACCAAGAACACTCTCCAAAATTCTCTCATCTTTTTCTCTCAACTTCAAGAACTTCAAGGCTTTCTCCAGGGATTTCTTTCTTCAATTAGTAAGTATCTTCATCATTCACATAATTATTAAACTCCATTCTACTCAAATCATTGATATCTTACACAAGTTCCATCTTATTCGGTGTTAGATTCTCGAGTCGTCAAGACATCTTCTTAGTGTTCTTGGGTTGAACACTTCCTCTCTCTCACTTTCATCTACTGAAACCACATAAGGTGAGTTCATACCCATACATTTACATGTTTTCTTAAGTTTTAAGGGGGGGAATACAAGTAAAATCATCAAGAACACAATTAAACTTTTCCTAACAGATTACATCAGAAAAGATGGACGTTAATCACGGACTGTTTTGGTCAACTTAAATATTTTAGTTTTCAAAACTGTTTCAGGTGCAAGTAGTTCAAACTCTTAGCTTTAAAATGGCTACTTGCACATCTCCATATGATTTTTCTACAATTTATGGTGATTTTTACAAAACTGCCTGTCATTTCAGAGGCAAACCCGGACCAGCCTGTGATTATGAACATTTTCACCTCTGTTAGAGATCACTAAAAATCATGATAAAATTTACGAACAAACTAGACTCATATTCCAAACTCTCAAAATTTGCGGATTTGTATTTAGAGCTTTGATGATTTTTCTATAAATTTTCTAAGAACGGTAACAGAAACTATTTTTAACGAAAAGTTGCTGTTAAGTTCATTTCACCTTGTAACATGTTGAGTAAGGTGTATATCTTTATGTGATTATATGTTACTGCAATATATGACATTTTATCTTAATATTTAGACACACATCAGTTTACAACTGGATTTGGTCATATAAAATATAAAGAATAACAAGTGATTATAATCAAAGTACAATCGATACATTCAAACATTAAATAAACTATTTTGAATATAGTTTGCATACATTACCACATACTACCCTTGGTTGATAAACTATAATAGGTATAGTTTATGATACATTACATAACACATACATTTAAAAAGGGTACATTTATACAAAGGATATTTTCATTAAGCAAGGTACGGCCATACGGTACCAAGTTTTCATAACACGTAATTCCGTTAATGACTTTGTGAGACATTTACTTCAAATTACCATTAAGTCCTGTATTGTAACCAGAGTCTCCTTGAGGGAGAGCGTGATACTTGTGTATAGATCTATATTGGGTTTGACAAACCCACACCTAAACTGCATGCAACAGTTAGACCGATAGGTCTGGGGTGACAAATGTCATAACATTTCCGACGCCTGAAGAACGTCGTTTTAGGCAACCTTGGTCATAGTATGGTTATAATAAACTCACATAAAGTATTAACAAACATTGGAAATTACGGGAACTTCATTAAAATTTAACGAGTTTATGTCGATTTAAACTTGCATTGTTTTACTATAAATATGACAAATTACTTGTACATTTCGGTCTTTGGGTTTTAAGACTACATTTACACATTAAGGAAAATATTGGATTTTTCTAACACAAATACTACTTTTACAAACGAAAAGCTTATGAACTCACCAACCTTTGTGTTGACACTTTTTCAAACAACTTGTATTCTCAGGAAATCATTAAACAGGTAATCAAGTGCTTTTGAGGATGGGACGCTAAGGCGTCTACTATTTCATATTTTATCAACATATTGTAATTGATTCGTAAACATGTAATTCATACAATGATGTAATTTTTTTCAATTATATATATGTTGGTTGTGTTTGCTTGAATTACTATTACAATTGCTGTTATGATACTATACATGAAGTCCTCCACCCCCGGACGTTTCCGCCATCCTTGGTTTGGGGGTGTGACAGATTGGTATCAGAGCGCAGTTTATAGTGAATTAAGTATATCAAACCACATAAGATATACAAACTATAAACACAATTGGGACTAATAGTCTCTGATTTGTGCATTTTCAAATAAATATACTTTTAGAAAATAAATGATTCTTTTTTTTATTAAAAGTATAAATACATGCATACATGCTCATATAGTGTCATAACTAGAAGAACATAAAATAAAAGAAGAGGAGTTGTACATTATGGGTATGCCTTGGTATATGTAAATCAAGTCTTGGAAGGATATAGCCTGATCAACTATATCTGTCCGGGAATTGACTTGCATATACCGGGGGATGGTCAGGATGGACAACAAATCTAACAAACCTAATAACAGACTACAAAGGATACTTTAAGGACTCAAAACTAAACATTTACAAATACTATAGGAGTATTTTGTGTTACTATAATAAATTATCTGATAATTAAATAGGTCTTTATTTATAAATTAATAGCTGCTAAGTGGATGCGCTAAGGTCATATGTAACTAAGATGCTATAGACTTAGAATTTATGTATCTTTGTTTCACTTCCTGTCCTTGTTTGGTTGTGGTCTTGGAGTTAGGGTCATCTATTCGAAGGACTATTATATCTTAATCACATATGACTGGTATGCACTTTGCAAGTAATTAAGTAACCGATAAAGATCATTTTAAAATATAATATATTAATTATGTCCCGACTAAATTAGTATGCACTTTGCAACTTATGACAGAACCATGCCGCCAAGAAGAAGACCAAGACCTTCCAGCAACACAGCAACACCTCCTCCGCCGCCGCCTCCACAGTTTGATCCCGCGATGTTCCAGGCTGCAGTAACAGCAGCCGTAGCGGCCGCAATGTCGCAGATAGGGACCAACGGAGCTGGTGGTTCGGGATCGGGAGCTACACACTCTAACCACGGAGACAGTACGTGGCGTGCAAAAGAGTGTTCATACAAAGACTTCACAAATGGCAAACCCGACAACTTCAATGGAAGCGGGGGAGTCATCGCGTTGATGCAATGGTTTGAAAAGACCGAAGTAGTCTTTCAGGTGTGCTCTTGCCCCGAAGCGAGCAAAGTTAAGTTCGCAGCCTTCACCTTCACCGGCCGGGCCCTTACTTGGTGGAACTGCCGGATTAAGTCACTTACTCTCGAAGTGGCTAGCTCCATAACCTGGGCAGAACTAAAAACGTTGATGATGAAGGAGTACTGCCCGAGAGGTGAAATTCAAAAGCTGGAACAAGAACTTTGGAACCTCAGGATGACGGGCTCTGACCTTGAAACCTACACCACCCGATTCAATGAATTGGCTCTCCTCTGCCCAACAATGGTTACTCCGGAGGAGAAAAAGGTGGAGCGATACCTTTGGGGACTGTCTCTCCACGTGCAAAGTAGTGTCCTGGCTTCAAGGCCAACTACTTTTGACAGTTCCAGGGAGCTGGCACAACAACTTGTTGACCACCGAGCCGGTCATAATACTACAACCACCACCACTGATAAATCAAAAGGAGGAAACAACAAAAGGAAGTTCTGGAACGAAAAGAAGAGCCAACCAGCACAGGACCCCGCTAAGAAGCAACAAATTGTTGCTGTCCATGCTGCCACTAATACTGCCACTACTGCTACCACTCCAGCACCACCGAAGCCATATGCGGGAAAACTACCTAAGTGCAACAAGTGCAACTTTCACCACAATGGTGCTTGTAGGGAGATGCACTGTAACAACTGCAACAGGAAGGGGCACACTGCTCGTTTCTGTAAAGCGCCGGCTCAACCAATCAACTAAGTCGCCAGTACGGGGGCAACCCGGACCTGCTACAACTGTGGAGACGCAGGTCACTTCAAAAGAGACTGCCCCAAAGCACAAGCCCCTAATGCTGGTGGAGTAGGAAGAGTCCTGGCAATAGGACATGGGGAAGCAGTCGAGGATCCCACGGTGGTTACCGGTACGTTTCTCCTCAATAACTCTTATGCATGCGTACTATTCGATAGTGGAGCGGAGAGGAGTTTCGTGAGCCACCAATATAAACAGTTACTTGAACAAAATCCCCAATCACTAAAGGATACTTATGTAGTAGAAATGGCAAATGGGAAAGTAGAACGCACTAGCGATATATACTCAGAATGTACTCTCACTCTAGGCAACCATACATTTAAAATTGACCTGATGCCGGTCACCATAAAAAGCTTCGACGTAATCATCGGGATGGATTGGTTAGTTCCTCACCGTGCCGACATTCTATGTTACGAAAGGGCCGTTCGCCTCAATCTACCAAATGACGAAACCCTTCTCATCTATGGTAACAAACCTAGTGCGAATTTACAAATCATCTCATGCATCAAAGCCCAAAAGTATCTCCGGAAGGAGTACCACGCCTTCTTAGCCCATGTAGTAGACAAGAAACAAGACGTGAAAGACATCAAAGACATCCCCGAAGTGTGTAACTTCCCGGATGTGTTCCCAGAAGATCTTCCTGGTGTACCACTCGCACGACAAGTCGATTTCAGAATTGACTTAATACCCGGAGCTACCCCCGTAGCCAGAGCTCCATACCGCCTCACACCATCAGAAATGCAAGAGTTGTCCAGTCAGTTGAACGAGCTTTTGAGCAAAGGGTTCATCAGACCAAGCTTCTCACCTTGGGAAGCACCAGTCCTTTTTGTAAAGAAGAAGGACGGATCCTTTCGCATGTGCATCGACTATCGGGAACTAAACAAGCTCACCATCAAGAACCGATATCCTCTACCCCGAATCGATGACCTTTTCGACCAAATCCAAGGAGCAAATTTCTTCTCAAAGATCGACCTAAGGTCAGGCTACCATCAGCTACGAGTTCAAGAAGAAGATATTCCCAAAACTGCATTCAGAACTCGCTATGGGCACTACGAGTTTGTGGTGATGTCCTTCGGTTTAACAAACGCACCTGCGGTATTCATGGACCTAATGAATAGAGTGTGTCGACCCTACCTAGACAAGTTTGTAATCGTATTCATCGACGATATCTTGATCTACTCGCGAAGCGAAGAAGAGCATCGCCTACATCTACGCCAAGTGCTAGAGACACTAAGAGCGGAGAAGCTTTATGCTAAGTTCTCTAAGTGTGAATTCTGGATTAGAGAAGTGGATTTCCTTGGACATGTGGTAAGTGAGAAAGGCATACATGTGGATCCCTCCAAGATCAAGGCAATCGAGAATTGGTCAGCACCCAAGACGCCAACCGAAATTCGACAGTTCCTTGGGCTTGCTGGCTACTACCGAAGATTTATACAAAACTTCTCCAAGATTGCGAAACCACTCACCACCTTGACGCAGAAAGGTGTGATATTCAAGTGGGAAAATAAACAAGAAACTGCTTTCCAAACGTTAAAACAAGCCCTATGCAGCGCACCGATCTTGTCTCTCCCAGAGGGAACCGAGGACTTCGTAGTGTACTGTGATGCTTCGAATCAAGGCCTCGGATGTGTGCTCATGCAGAGAGGGAAGGTTATCGCGTATGCATCAAGACAGCTTAAGACGCACGAGGTTAATTATACTACGCACGACCTGGAATTAGGATCAGTGGTATTCGCTTTGAAGATCCGGAGACACTACCTCTACGGCACGAAATGCACTATCTTCACTGATCACAAAAGTCTTCAGCATATCCTCAATCAGAAAGAGCTCAACATGCGACAGAGGAGATGGGTGGAGTTGCTGAATGACTACGAGTGCGAAATTCGTTATCATCCGGGCAAGGCCAATGTAGTGGCCGATGCTCTAAGCAGGAAGGAGTACTCGGGCCGCCGAGTAAAATCCTTAACAATGACAATCCATTCCCACCTGACCATACAAATCAAGGAAGCTCAACTGGAAGCTTTGAAACCAGAAAAGGTGGCAGGAGAGACATTAAGGGGAATGGATAAAAACTTAGAAGTCAAGGATAATGGAGCACGTTATATCATGAACCGGATTTGGACACCGAAGTTCGGTGGACTCCGAGATGTCGTCATGAATGAAGCACACAAGACTCGATACTCCATCCATCCCGGGTTGGATAAGATGTATCTGGACCTCAAGAAATTATACTGGTGGCCGAACATGAAAGCTGAGATTGCTACCTATGTGAGCAAGTGCTTGACTTGCGCTAAGGTCAAAACCGAATACCAGAAACCATCCGGGCTATTACAACAGCCGGATATACCTGAGTGGAAGTGGGAACGAATAACCATGGACTTCATAACGAAGCTGCCTAAGACATCGGGCGGGCTTGACACAATATGGGTAATTGTAGACAGATTGACCAAATCAGCACACTTCCTACCAATGAAAGAAACCGACAAGATGGAGAAGCTGACTAGAACGTACATCAGAGAGATTGTACGACTCCATGGTGTGCCGATATCCATTATCTCCGATAGAGATAGTAGATTTACCTCACGGTTTTGGCAGTCTCTACAAAAATCATTGGGAACTAGGCTTGACGTGAGTACGGCCTACCACCCACAAACCGACGGACAGAGCGAGCGAACCATTCAAACGTTGGAAGACATGTTAAGAGCTTGTGTGATAGACTTCGGTAAAGCATGGGATACCCATCTACCGCTTATCGAATTCTCCTACAATAACAGCTATCATACTAGCATCAAAGTCGCTCTATTCGAAGCTCTTTACGGTCGCAAATGCAGATCACCCCTGTGTTGGGCTGAGGTGGGGGATACACAGCTAGCTAGAGGGCAAGTCTCTAATAGCACCCTCACTGGCCCTGAAATCATAAGGGAAACCACAGAAAAGATCGTTCAAATTCGAGAGAGACTGAAAGCGTCTCGCGATCGGCAAAAGAGTTACGCAGACAAACGACGCAAACCCTTGGAATTCCAGGTGGGTGATAGAGTACTACTAAAAGTTTCCCCTTGGAAAGGAATGATACGATTCGGCAAACGCGGGAAACTAAATCCAAGGTACATCGGGCCATTCGAAATCCTTGCTAGGATTGGGCCAGTAGCATACAAACTTCGATTACCTCAGGAACTCGACAAAGTACATCCCACATTTCACGTGTCGAACCTAAAGAAGTGTTTGTCTGATGAGACACTCGTAATACCACTCGACGAAATCAAAGTTAACGAAAATCTCCACTTCGTGGAGGAACCAGTCGAAATCATGGATCGGGAAATCAAACGAACGAAACAAAGTCGTATTCCCATCGTGAAGGTACGTTGGAACGCTAAACGAGGACCCGAATTCACCTGGGAACGCGAGGATCAGATGAAACAAAAGTATCCACATCTCTTCCCAAACTCTTGAAATCCCAGTCAAAATGAAAATTTCGGGACGAAATTCCTTCTAACGGGGGGATGATGTGACAACCGTCAAATTTCGGTCAATTCAAAGTCAACAAGTCAAACCGGTCAACTCCAATAACCCTTGTATGCTAGGGTTTACGTTATGTAATCACTATACAATTCGCTATTTTAATGAGAAATCATCATTTGGAAAGTTCATGTGTTTGATTTTCCTTAGCCTTAACAAGTGCTAAACAACGAACCAAAGCGATAAAACACTATTACACAATCATCGGGATTGTGTAAGACACTAAAACACGGTTTAATGGGGTTTACGAACCTTGCGTTGTGAAGCCGGACACTCAAATTAAGCACAAACGAAACCTCTCTAAATCGTTTTCACTCTATCTCTTTCTATTTGAAATCTCTCCCAAATCTCTCCCAAATCTCACTCAAAAGTTACTTTAACTTTTTGTAATCATTTGGGTCATCTCGACCCTTGACCGGGTCAAAAATCGCTTGAAACGGAGTAAAAACGAGTAAAATAGCTTTAAGGATCCGAAACCTAAGCTTCTGGACCGAAGCCTCGCATCCGAGGCCTCTGATCCGAAGCGAGGGTCCGAAGGTCCGAAGCGAAGGTCCGAAGGTCCGAAGGTCCGAAGCCTCGCAGACAGCTCCTTTTTACCGGTTTTTCGACTACGACTTCGTTTTAACTCCGTTTTTCATTATTTTAACGTGGGATTTTCACCCAAAACTTTATTTTATAAACTAAGGCCCCAAAATATATAAATCTCCAGGGTTTTTATAAAATATATTAAAAGAATTGGTGATTGAACTAATTATTGAGGGAATATTTGCTTTTCCTTAATTTATGGCAAAAGCAAACCACCACCACCTCACTCTATGATTAGCCATTCTTTCCCACTACCCCTTGTCTCCTTAGTGGACCTTTACAGCCAATCTCCAGCTCTTCCCACGTTCTAAGAGCTGGAGAATTGATCCTCTCTCCTCATTCTCCATAAAACTCTTTCATTCTACACTTAGCAACCAAGAACACTCTCCAAAATTCTCTCATCTTTTCTCTCAACTTCAAGAACTTCAAGGCTTTCTCCAGGGATTTCTTTCTTCAATTAGTAAGTATCTTCATCATTCACATAATTATTAAACTCCATTCTACTCAAATCGTTGATATCTTACACAAGTTCCATCTTATTCGGTGTTAGATTCTCGAGTCGTCAAGACATCTTCTTAGTGTTCTTGGGTTGAACACTTCCTCTCTCTCACTTTCATCTACTGAAACCACATAAGGTGAGTTCATACCCATACATTTACATGTTTTCTTAAGTTTTAAGGGGGGGAATACAAGTAAAATCATCAAGAACACAATTAAACTTTTCCTAACAGATTACATCAGAAAAGATAGACGTTAATCACGGACTGTTTTGGTCAACTTAAATATTTTAGTTTTCAAAACTGTTTCAGGTGCAAGTAGTTCAAACTCTTAGCTTTAAAATGGCTACTTGCACATCTCCATATGATTTTTCTACAATTTATGGTGATTTTTACAAAACTGCCTGTCATTTCAGAGGCAAACCCGGACCAGCCTGTGATTATGAACATTTTCACCTCTGTTAGAGATCACTAAAAATCATGATAAAATTTACGAACAAACTAGACTCATATTCCAAACTCTCAAAATTTGCGGATTTGTATTTAGAGCTTTGATGATTTTTCTATAAATTTTCTAAGAACGGTAACAGAAACTATTTTTAACGAAAAGTTGCTGTTAAGTTCATTTCACCTTGTAACATGTTGAGTAAGGTGTATATCTTTATGTGATTATATGTTACTGCAATATATGACATTTTATCTTAATATTTAGACACACATCAGTTTACAACTGGATTTGGTCATATAAAATATAAAGAATAACAAGTGATTATAATCAAAGTACAATCGATACATTCAAACATTAAATAAACTATTTTGAATATAGTTTGCATACATTACCACATACTACCCTTGGTTGATAAACTATAATAGGTATAGTTTATGATACATTACATAACACATACATTTAAAAAGGGTACATTTATACAAAGGATATTTTCATTAAGCAAGGTACGGCCATACGGTACCAAGTTTTCATAACACGTAATTCCGTTAATGACTTTGTGAGACATTTACTTCAAATTACCATTAAGTCCTGTATTGTAACCAGAGTCTCCTTGAGGGAGAGCGTGATACTTGTGTATAGATCTATATTGGGTTTGACAAACCCACACCGAAACTGCATGCAACAGTTAGACCGATAGGTCTGGGGTGACAAATGTCATAACATTTCCGACGCCTGAAGAACGTCGTTTTAGGCAACCTTGGTCATAGTATGGTTATAATAAACTCACATAAAGTATTAACAAACATTGGAAATTACGGGAACTTCATTAAAATTTAACGAGTTTATGTCGATTTAAACTTGCATTGTTTTACTATAAATATGACAAATTACTTGTACATTTCGGTCTTTGGGTTTTAAGACTACATTTACACATTAAGGAAAATATTGGATTTTTCTAACACAAATACTACTTTTACAAACGAAAAGCTTATGAACTCACCAACCTTTGTGTTGACACTTTTTCAAACAACTTGTATTCTCAGGAAATCATTAAACAGGTAATCAAGTGCTTTTGAGGATGGGACGCTAAGGCGTCTACTATTTCATATTTTATCAACATATTGTAATTGATTCGTAAACATGTAATTCATACAATGATGTAATTTTTTTCAATTATATATATGTTGGTTGTGTTTGCTTGAATTACTATTACAATTGCTGTTATGATACTATACATGAAGTCCTCCACCCCCGGACGTTTCCGCCATCCTTGGTTTGGGGGTGTGACAGATTGGTATCAGAGCGCAGTTTATAGTGAATTAAGTATATCAAACCACATAAGATATACAAACTATAAACACAATTGGGACTAATAGTCTCTGATTTGTGCATTTTCAAATAAATATACTTTTAGAAAATAAATGATTCTTTTTTTTATTAAAAGTATAAATACATGCATACATGCTCATATAGTGTCATAACTAGAAGAACATAAAATAAAAGAAGAGGAGTTGTACATTATGGGTATGCCTTGGTATATGTAAATCAAGTCTTGGAAGGATATAGCCTGATCAACTATATCTGTCCGGGAATTGACTTGCATATACCGGGGGATGGTCAGGATGGACAACAAATCTAACAAACCTAATAACAGACTACAAAGGATACTTTAAGGACTCAAAACTAAACATTTACAAATACTATAGGAGTATTTTGTGTTACTATAATAAATTATCTGATAATTAAATAGGTCTTTATTTATAAATTAATAGCTGCTAAGTGGATGCGCTAAGGTCATATGTAACTAAGATGCTATAGACTTAGAATTTATGTATCTTTGTTTCACTTCCTGTCCTTGTTTGGTTGTGGTCTTGGAGTTAGGGTCATCTATTCGAAGGACTATTATATCTTAATCACATATGACTGGTATGCACTTTGCAAGTAATTAAGTAACCGATAAAGATCATTTTAAAATATAATATATTAATTATGTCCCGACTAAATTAGTATGCACTTTGCAACTTATGACAGAACCATGCCGCCAAGAAGAAGACCAAGACCTTCCAGCAACACAGCAACACCTCCTCCGCCGCCGCCTCCACAGTTTGATCCCGCGATGTTCCAGGCTGCAGTAACAGCAGCCGTAGCGGCCGCAATGTCGCAGATAGGGACCAACGGAGCTGGTGGTTCGGGATCGGGAGCTACACACTCTAACCACGGAGACAGTACGTGGCGTGCAAAAGAGTGTTCATACAAAGACTTCACAAATGGCAAACCCGACAACTTCAATGGAAGCGGGGGAGTCATCGCGTTGATGCAATGGTTTGAAAAGACCGAAGTAGTCTTTCAGGTGTGCTCTTGCCCCGAAGCGAGCAAAGTTAAGTTCGCAGCCTTCACCTTCACCGGCCGGGCCCTTACTTGGTGGAACTGCCGGATTAAGTCACTTACTCTCGAAGTGGCTAGCTCCATAACCTGGGCAGAACTAAAAACGTTGATGATGAAGGAGTACTGCCCGAGAGGTGAAATTCAAAAGCTGGAACAAGAACTTTGGAACCTCAGGATGACGGGCTCTGACCTTGAAACCTACACCACCCGATTCAATGAATTGGCTCTCCTCTGCCCAACAATGGTTACTCCGGAGGAGAAAAAGGTGGAGCGATACCTTTGGGGACTGTCTCTCCACGTGCAAAGTAGTGTCCTGGCTTCAAGGCCAACTACTTTTGACAGTTCCAGGGAGCTGGCACAACAACTTGTTGACCACCGAGCCGGTCATAATACTACAACCACCACCACTGATAAATCAAAAGGAGGAAACAACAAAAGGAAGTTCTGGAACGAAAAGAAGAGCCAACCAGCACAGGACCCCGCTAAGAAGCAACAAGGGATGGTTCTTGACAAAGAGAATCTTATATGTCAAGAGGTCAGTGGGAGTCTTAAAAGATCTTGAGAAAGTTTTAAGAACTAATCAAGAGTATTGTTAATCACTAGCCCACAACTTGAGGTTTGTAACACATTGTGTTGACAAATTTTTGTTTCTGTGCCCATTCCAGTTTAAGTTGACTATGCTTGTGAGTTTTGTAAGTTCTTAATTGTTTGCATAACAACCTGGAAGCGATGGTAGGCCCTTGTGCTGCCTGGTGGCAAGAAAAATAAGATTGGGCAAGTTCAGTCCATATGAGTTTGGATTTGTCACTAACCCTGTCTTGTGATTATGGCTATGACAAATTCACATGGATAGGAACACATACACCATAAAAATCTAAGTGTCATAAGGTTTCTCTCCGATTCATGAAAATGATGGTGAGGAAACGCTTTCACTAAGTAGATTTTAAGTAGATAGCAATTGTGATATTTGCATTCTCAAAGTCATTAGTGGAGCGCGTGTGGTTAACAGGCACACTAACATTGACTTGCGAGAATGGAAAAAGGTCTAAAACGTTATGATTACGGCATCCCTCTTCATAATTGTTTAGACACACATGTGAGCAATCTAAGGAAAGGTGTATGATTTTGATAAAATTTTATCAAAGCATCTCGTATCAAGAATCTGAACTTTGGTAAAGAAAGTCAATAAAGTATTGATTTCTAGAAGTCCAAATGAATCCTGGATACATGTCAAAGCTAGTGGGAGCATAAAGTGTTATGCTAGTTAGATTATAATTATCATGTTCGTGGGAGCATTATTATTATGTTAAGTGTTGCAAGTTAGCAATGTAAATTATAGAAAACAAAAGTTTCAATTCGCTTCGAACAATTGTTTTGCTATAATTAAGGGAGAGGATGTTATACTTCATTCTAATTCTACAAGCTTAGATTGAGATTTTAATCAACTTTAGTCAATGATATATATGAATGTTATGTTGGAATGGTTCAACATAAGGAAATTCTATATATGTTGCATTCTCAAAATTCGATTATGATTACGGCATCCCTCTTCATAGTTCGAATTGTGAGAACATGGCAAATAAAATTTTATAGCATGAATCGTGTCCCATATGCTTCGTGTATAGGATCGATTGCATGTGCTATAATATTTATCCTTTCTAAATTTTTCAAATGCCTGGGGCATTAAAAGGGAAAAGGATTAGAAGTGGATATGACTAAAATGGTAAATCAATTGTCGAGGACAATCTGAGGTTTACCAAAGATTGGTTGTTCATGGACAGTTGGAAGTATAGAGATAGGACCATATTGACATACTCTGAAAAGAGGCAACTCTTGTACACAAGTGATAGTCAAAATAGGCATATGGAAATGTTTCCATAGGTGGAAGTTATTCTTTGAATCTGTGTAAGGTTAGAAAACTTAATGCAAAGAAGGATGTTTCAAAGGAATGTACATTGAATGTGAGACTTCGTTTCCATGGAATTGATCTCCATTGGAATACTTTGTAATGTTTGTTGTCAAGTCTTTGTGACTTGGGCATAGTCATTACAAGGGGATCATTGCATATAAGTTTAGAATCTAACAGATTACACTAAATGGCAATAATTTGGTATTCTTACATTTACAATAAGAATTGGGATTGTGAAATGAGCATCATTGAAATATTGTCAATCGATCTGTTTCACAAAGTAAGGATCATTAGACAAACATAGTGTGCATACTTGGAGTATGGCATAGCTATTGTTTGGACAAACATAGTGTGCGTGCTTGGAGCATGGCATGACTATTGGTTTAATTCAAGTATTAAGTTGATAAATCGAAACATTATACAATGAATAATGAGTAATCAATATGGTGCTTAGATAAAAGGTGTTTTATTTACTCTCAAAGTGTTGGGGCCATATAGGATTAGTATTATTCTTGTGTTTCACTTTGCATGTTTTGACTTCCAGAGTAACTAGGTCGTTCTTCCTGAATGACTAAGTTGTTCAAACCATCCACAGTCGATAATACGTTGGAAGTGGGTATTAAGGCAAGACTGTCATGAAGCTGGTTTGTAGATGTCCAAGGTAGTGGGCATAGCAAGAGTTGCGACAACATTCATGACTGCTCATAAGTTCTGAGTATTGGATTAAACCCACACTCATTTGAATCACTTCATGGATTTTATCACGAGTGAATCATGAGACGATAATATCTTATATTCTTCAAACCTAGAGATATGGGTTGTTGACTATGAGTTGGTTATACATTGATTGCACAAAAATGCATTGGTAACTCGATGTTATAAAACATGCCTTTGTGTATGATTCAACAAGTAGTTAGTACAAGCATATGAGTCAAAGTTTATCCATTCCTTTTACCCTTAAAGGGATAAAAGCGATATATGTGGGGCCCTCGATGATTTAGTGATGACACCCTAAGTGCTTGGCCAAGCCTGGACTGATTTGATTATAATCCATGTCTCAGTCCATATGATATCTAGAATGGAGGAATATATGATCACTTATCTAATGGACGCATCATTGATTTGTTCAGAGTTCGGCAGCAGCTTTTAAGAGCTACGATTGCTGGTCAGGTTGGAGTTGTACTTGCAATAATAGTTATTAGACTTATCCAAGTGGGAGACTATTGGATTAGTATCTAAGTCCATAACTATAATTTGTATATACTTGACCCGACCCGACATGGTCCATTTGGGTTGCATGGCATTGGAACATTTGGATAGACCTTTTGTGAGAAGAGGATATTTGTGACATATTAATATATTATAAGTTCTAATATATTAATATAAAATCATATTATTTAATTAGTATTGATCAAGAATTAATTTGGAATTAATTTAGTGATCAAAAGAGACTAATTAAATATATGGGGATTGATTGTGTAAATCATTCATTCTTATATATGTGGGCTTATGATCCATGATTCCTTATGATGGGTTTAATCCATGTGGTGACCCATGGATACTCCATGGAGGTTAAAACCCATGGAGCATAAGGAATGGGTAAAGTCATGAGTTACATGGTGTAACCCTAATAGCCACACTATATAAAGACCCCATTGGTTGGTGAAATTGGCACTAGTGCATACACAAGAGGGCAAGCCGATTTCTAGAGTGAAGTATCTCTTCTCATGGTTATTCCAAGTTGTTTTGATGTTGTGTGAACCATTTGAGGTGTCACACTTGGGGCACTAGGCTCCTGAGCTCCATGGAATCAAGCTACAACAAAGAGGTATGTAATTCTACTAGATATTATATTACATGTTCTTTATATTATGCTAGTTAGAACAATACCTTGGAAAATTGATATTTGCATGTATAATAGAGAAAACATAGATCCAAGGTATTTAGGGTTGCATGTACACCTTAGGAGTGTTAGAATGCTCAAAACCCAACATATTCATGATTAGTAGCTGAGTGTGGGCGGGGCCCGTATCTCATAGTAGGTGAGTGTCGGCAGGGCCCGTATCTCATAATAGCTGAGTGTGGGCGGGGCCCATATCTCATAGTAGCTGAGTGTGGGCAGGGCCAGTATCTCACAGTAGCTGAGTGTGGGCGGGGCCCATATCTCATTGAGTGTGGGCGGGGCCCGTATCTCCTAGTTGCATGTTATGTGGATGGTATGTGGTAGTTTGGGGAGACTCACTAAGCTTCATGCTTATAGTTTTCAGTTTTGGTTTCAGGTACTTCCGGTAGCAAGGGGAAGAGCTCGGGATGACTGCAGTGCACACACCATTTGTTTAGCATGGGATGATTTACTCTGATATTTGGACATGTGATTTTGATACAATGTTTGATGTTATGTTTTGAGATATTACTACTTATGTTTTATTAGATGATTTGAGATACTATGGTTTTATTTATAAATCAAAAATGAAATTTTTGGACCATATTTTTGGGTTGTTACAAGTTGGTATCAGAGCCTCAGTTTGAGGGATTCGGACACACTCTCGGGTGTGTCTGAAAACTGAGGACTTGGTATGAAAATTTTCAAAAGAAAATCATTTTTATAAAAAGAACTTTGAAAGAGAAAAGAGTTTTGAAAAGAGAAAAGGGTGTGGTGAATGCAATCAGCCGAGCTCAAGTAAGTACTCCCAAATTATCCATACAAGTTTATGTTATGATATGTTTATGAGAACTGCGTGCTAGATTAGGGCTAAGGATCTAGGAAGGATGCCTTATGGGTCTGTTATATGTGTATGAGCTTTATGAACTGCATGCTAGTACAGATTAGTCAGTGATATGATGGCCTGATTATGATATGCTTGATTATGTGTACTCAATTCTCGAATGTTGCTTGCTTTGTGCTTTTAGGAGTTCTAGTTATATCTAACTAACTAGTAAACGAATATGCTAAGTTACATACTGCAAGGACTAAATAATTTCAGAAGGTTCGGTTTAGCTGTATTTCGCAGCTCTCGTTTGAGTCTAACCGTTGTACTATAGGACCTCTCATTCAAAGAATTATCTGGTCTTAGTGATATGTAATGGTATTCGCGAGCTAGTTAGGGGGAGATAGCAAGGACTTCTTCTGCAGCTGATGGCAGAGAGTGTGATGGTGATTACCCTAGGGTAAGCCTAGGATGAGATTAGCGTGAGAACAGCAGTAGCAGTAGAAAGGACTTGGTGGAGTCAAGGCAGTTCTTGAGGAAAGTACGGATATATGTGGAAGGTAGTATGGGCCCGTACTACTGAAAGCAGAGGATTCCTACTCGAATCAAGGAAGGCCAAGATGAATCCAGGGAGCTTGTAGTGTGTGTGATCCCTCGAGTTATGATGAGTATTCTGATGTTTGTTATGGTGTATTTTCAGAATGGTGACGCTACGCACTAGACCAGTCGGCACTTCGGGAGCCGGAGAGGGATTAGGCTCGGGCTCTATAGCCGGGTAGCTCAATGATCAGACGAGAGAGTTGATTTCTTATGAGGTCACACACAGTATTTTAGACCAGACTCTTGTGATCTTCTGTACGATCAAGGAGGGTATCTTGGAGCTTTTGTATGAGAGACTGAGTGCATTCCGCACTGAGGTGGCGGCCATGATGGGGTTGCGCACGCTGACGTTCAGGGAGTTCAGCGCTTGTGGAGCTCCCGATTATCATGGGGCTCGGGACCCCATTACTAGCAGAAGATGGTTGGCTGATATTGCCAACGCTTTCCATATGAGACAATGTCCCGATGGGGACAAGTTCCGACTTGCTTCCTGTCTTCTGAACGACAGAGAACGTGACTGGTAGGAGGAGGTCGAACATGCCAATGGTGATGATGCAGCTCTTGATTGTATGACTTGGAGTGACTTTTCGGCCAGATTTCGGGCCGAGTTTGCACTTATGATTGAGGTGCAACAGCTTGCTAGGGAGTTCCAGTATCTCCAACAGACGACTGAGATAGTGACGGAGATCACCGTCAGGTTTCGGGAAAGGGCTCTTCTCGTTCCGCAGTACGTGGCGGACGAGGAGATAAAGAAGGCCCGATATCATGAGATGTTGCAAAGTGACATCCGCCAATTTGTGAGCAGGTCCAGATGTAAGACACTGGAGGATATGATAGCGAGGGCTCGTGAGAGAGAGATTGATTTAGAGATGGAGTGGAAGAGGATGCCAGAGATGGTGTCTGGCGTGGTGGGCTCGAGCAAAAAGCCCAAGGTAGATTCCCGAGGGAAGGGCCAGCAGGGTCGAGGCCGCTGCGGCAAGTGTGGTAGGATGCATGAGGGCACGTGTAGGGCGGGTAGTTCGGGTTGCTTCAAGTGCGGCCGAACTAGAAATGTTAGCAGGGATTGCACTGCTACCACCACCACCACTATATCTAATATGATTTGCTTCAAGTGCAATCATAGGGACCACAAGAGGTCCCGGTGTCCGAGTTTAGCAGCAGCAGGGAAGGTGGCAGCACCCGCCCCTGCTACATTGAGGATTACAGATGGCCGATAGGGCCAGACAGAGGCGTCAGTCGCGAAGAGCAGAGCCTTCCAGTTGACAGCAGAGGAGGCACGTGCAGCTCTTGATGTCATTACGGGTATGTATCTTCTTCTTATCTCTTTATTTATATTTATTGTTACTCATGTTTATGTTTTTCATTATAGGATCGTTCTTAGTGAACGGTATATCTGCTCTGGTATTGTTCGATTCGGTGGCTACCTGATCTTTTGTATCGCTCGCGCTTAGCAAACGATTTTTTGGAGCTCCGGGGGAGCTAGACTGTCTGCTGGATGTAGAGATAGCAGATGACAGGACCGTTCGTGTTGCCAGGGTTCATCGGGGGTGTACACTGCAGTTGTTCGATGAGAAGTTTTCAGTAGATTTGGTCCCCATTCCCTTGAGAGGGAAAAAGGTTATTGTGGGTATGGACTGGTTGAGTCCCAATGAAGCAGTAATCGACTGCGAGCATCAGCTAGTGAGAGTTCGGAATCCTAGTGGGGGAGGGTTAGTGATTCAGGGCGACAGGCCGCAGGGTGGACCGACCCTATGTTCAGCAGCGAGAGCGAGGCGCTACCTCCAGCAGGATTGCGCAGGTTATGCCGCCTATGTTATGGATACCCGGGATAAGGGTAAGGCGACCATGGATAATGTATCGATCGTGCGGGAGTATCCGGACGTGTTCCCGGAGGATTTGCCTGGGATACCTCTGGAGAGACAGGTAGAGTTCAGGATTGACCTAGTTCCTGGTGCGGCTCCGATAGCCAAGGCACCGTATCGGTTGGCTCCTACCGAGATGCAGGAGTTGTCTACACAGCTGCAGGAGCTGTTAGACAAGGGATTTATCAGGCCGCGTAGTTCGCCATGGGGAGCCCGGATCCTATTTGTGAAGAAGAAGAACGGGTCACATTGGATGTGTATAGATTACCGGGAGCTGAATAATGTAACGGTGAAGAACCGTTATCCCCTCCCGAGGATAGATGGTTTATTTGACCAGCTTCAGGGTGCATCTTGGTTCTCCAAGATTGATCTGCGATCGGGTTACCACCAGATGCGAGTCAGGGACGACGACGTGCCAAAGACAGCCTTTCGGACTCGCTATGGCCACTATGAGTTCGTGGTGATGCCGTTTGGGCTCACCAATGCTCCTGCCGCATTCAAGGACCTCATGAACCGCGTGTGCAGACCGATGTTGGACCGATCTGTGATAGTCTTCATAGATGATATCTTGGTTTACTCCAAGACTCAGGAGCAGCACGAGGAGCACCTGAGGGAGGTGCTGGAGACATTGAGGAGGGAGAGACTTTTCGCAAAGTTCTCCAAGTGTGAGTTCTGGTTGCGCGAGGTGCAGTTTCTGGGGCACCTTGTCAACCAGAAGGGTATTCTGGTCGATCCGGCCAAGATAGAGGTCGTTATGTAGTGGGAGGTTCCGAGGTCTCCATCTGAGATTCGAAGTTTTCTTGGTCTAGCGGGTTACTATCGGAGATTCATACAGGATTTCTCCAAGATCGTTGTTCCTCTGACCCGACTGACCAAGAAGTCGGTGACATTCCGTTGGGGGCCTGAGCAGCAGGCAACCTTCGAGACTCTCAGACAGCGTTTATGCAAGGCACCGATTCTGACTTTTTCGGAGGGCGTTGACGACTTTGTAGTTTATTGTGACGCTTCGATCATGGGCATGGGTGCGGTGTTGATGCAGCGGGGTCATATGATAGCTTACGCTTCGAGGCAGCTGAAGCCTCACGAGGCTAACTATCCGATGCACGACTTGGAGCTGGGGGTTGTGGTTTTCGCCCTCAAGATTTGGCGACACTACCTCTATAGGGTTCGTTGTACCATTTACACGAACCACAAGAGTTTGAGGTACCTCATGGATCAGCTGAATATGAACATGAGGCAGCGTCGGTGGTTAGATGTGGTGAAGGATTACGACTGTGAAATCCTCTATCACCCGGGGAAGGCCAATGTGGTAGCCGATGCTCTTAGCCGCAAGGCGATGGCGGCTCCAATTTTGGATATATGCTTGAGGATGACAGTGATTACTCCATTGCTGGAGCAGATCCGGGAGGCGCAGGTCGAGGGTATGAAAGAAGAGCGTCGGAAGTGTGAGCGGATCGTAGGCCAGGTAGCCTCATTCGATTACGACAGCCGTGGATTGTTGACCCTGCATCGACGGGTCTGGGTTCCTTACTATGGCGGGGTGTGCCAAGTTCTGATGGATGAGGCTCACAAGTCGAGATTCTCCATCCATCCCGGGGCGACGAAGATGTATCGGGATCTTCACCCTGATTATTGGTGGCCCTGCATGAAGCGGGACATAGCAGGGTACGTAGAGCGGTGCTTGACCTGCAGGAAGGTTAAGGCAGAGCACCAGCAACCTCACGGCAAGATGCAGCCGTTGGAGATTCCCGTGTGGAAATGGGAAGATATTACTATGGATTTCATCACGAAGCTTCCCACGACCGCACGTGGAGTAGATTCGATATGGGTCATCGTGTATCGGTTGACCAAGAGTGCTCATTTCATCCCGATCCAGGAGAGTATATCGGCTGAGAAGCTAGCCGAGATCTGCGTTCGAGAGGTGGTCGCATGTCATGGAGTGCCAGTTTCGGTTGTGTCAGACTGATACGTCCGTTTTACTTCCTGATTTTGGAAGCGGTTTCACGACGAGATGGGTACTCATCTCCACTTCAGCACCACTTTCCACCCTCAGACGGATGGGCAGAGCGAGAGGACGATACAGACTGTCGAGGACATGTTGTGCGTATGTGTTTTGGATTTCGGTGGAAGTTGGGATACATATCTTCCGTTAGAGGAATTTTCGTATAACAACAGTTACCACGCCAACATAGAAAAACATCCCTTCAAGATGCTCTACGGCACGAAGTGTAGGACCCCAATCTGTTGGGGTGAGGTTGGTCAGAGAGTCATGGGGAGTACTGAGGTGGTACTCAAGACCACTAAGAGGATCCAGCAGGTCTGGAGCAGGCTCCAGACTGCTCAGAGTCGGCATAAAAGCTATGTCAACAAGCGTCGTTCAGACTTGGAGTTTTAGGTGGGCGACATGGTTCTCCTGAAGGTGTCATCTTGAAAAGGTGACATCCGGTTCAGGAAGCAGGGCAAGCTGGGACCCAGGTACATCGGTCCTTTCAGGTTTATAGCCCGGGTCGGCAAAGTGGCATATCGATTGGATCTTCCAGCAGAGCTCAACCATATCCACAACACTTTTCATGTTTCCCAGCTGCGGAAGTGCTTAGTGGATGATTCAGCGATTGTGCCTTTACAAGATATCCAGGTTAACGACGGCCTGAACTACATTGAGAGGCCTGTGGCGATTCTGGATCACAAGACGAAAACTTTGAGGAACAAGGTTGTTCAGTGGCAGCACCGTAAGGGCTCGGAGTGGACTTGGGAACCAGAGGAGGAGATGAGGGAGCACTACCCAGAGTTATTCGATGCAGCAGACTTTGAGGACGAAGTCTAAGACAAGTGGGGGAGAATTGTAACGCCTATTACTGGTACGCATTTAAATTACTAAATTATTCTTTTTATGTAGGAACTCAGCGAGTTGGAGGCCCCAAACTCGTCGAGTAGGGATTTGATTTGGACGCGGGTTTTGAAGTCTACTCGACGAGTAGGGCTGCCAGAATGAAACCCTAATTTTGGGGTTTTGAACCCTATTTAAGCATCTTAATCCCCACTTGTTGGCCTCATTTCCAGCCTCCAAGTCCCAAACCCTAGATTCAGAAACCCTAATGAGATTGTGAGCTGGTGAGCCATTTTTTTAGTGAAGCTTTGTGTGTTTGAAGCTTGTGGAAGAAGAAGAAGCTAGAGGATTCAAAAGGAAGCTAGTAGATCCAGAGACTCCATTTCATTCTCATCATTTTCTGGTAAGCAAGTCTCAAACTTGCTTAGTAACTTCTTAGATCACTTTATTATCATTTTATGGGATTTTTGGTCCAAGAAGCTTGATCTTTGGGTTATGGTCGTCCCAAGTGGGTAAACCATCAGATTTGGAATCATGGAGGGCTTTCATGGAATAAAGGTGCAAACTTTATGGCCATTGAAGCCCCATGCAAGCTATAGGATGTCATTTTGGCCTTTTAAGCTCCAAAAAGCATGCATGGAGTGAAAGGAGGAAGCTTTACGTGTTCATGTAGCGTTTAGGGTCTAGATCTCTGTTTGTATGCTTTAGTTTGGAGTATGGATGGCTTGTGGACCAAGATCTAGGTCCTAAAGAGTTAGGGTTTTAGTTAGATTCTTCAAATAAGGGTATTAACGGGTAAAGTTGGAAACTTTACCCTTAAAAGGACAATTTTAGTGTATAGGTGGAGTATAGGGCCTGGATCTGAAGAGTAAGGGCTTAATCTATTAAGATGCTTAACAGACTGAAGAAATCATCGACTCCATAGAGGAACTCGGCGATTTGGGACGAAGTGTCCCGATTCTGTAGAAAAGATGAACTCGACGAGTTGTGAAAGAACTCGTCGAGTGGGATCGTGATTTCAGGGTTCATGATTCATGGAACTCGACTAGTGGATGGACCAACTCGGCGAGTTGAGTCAACCCAGGATGTTGATTTTGACTTTGACTTTAACCAAGGTTGACCTGTGAAGGGGTTTTGAGTATGGAATGTTATCTAAGAGGTTATTCTGTATAGGGTGTGAGTAGAGTCGGTTGCAGAGCAGGGAATTTCAGCTATTCACGACATTGAGGTGAGTTTCCTTCAGTAGGAACGGGTCTAAGGCACCAAGGCCGGCTTGTATATGTGATATGATTAGTAGCTGAGTGTGGGCGGGGCCCGTATCTCATAGTAGCTGATATGGTACAGATTTATATGCTTGGTTATACTTGTTGTCTGTGTGATACTTGTATGTATATTCATGATTAGTAGTTGAGTGTGGGCGGGGCCCGTATCTCATAGTAGTTGAGTGTGGGCGGGGCCCGTATCTCATAGTAGCTGAGTGTGGACAGGGCCCGTATCTCACAGTAGCTGAGTGTGGGCGAGGCCCGTATCTCATTGAGTGTGGGCGGGGCCCGTATCTCCTAGTTGCATGTTATGTGGATGGTACGTGGTAGTTTGGGGAGACTCACTAAGCTTCGTGCTTACAGTTTTCAGTTTTGGTTTCAGGTACTTCTGGTAGCAAGGGGAAGAGCTCGAGATGACTGCAGTGCACACACCATTTGTTTAGCTTGGGATGATTTACTCTAATATTTGGACATGTGATTTTGATACAATGTTTGATCTTATGTTTTGAGATATTATTACTTATATTTTCTGAGATGATTTGAGATACTATGGTTTTATTTATAAATCAAAAATGAAATTTTTGGACCGTATTTTTGGGTTGTAACAATATATATATATATATATATATATATATATATATATATATATATATATATATATATATATATATATATATATATATATATATATGACAACAAAATATAGAACTCGATGTCCAAGTAAAATGTGATTTTTATTGTATTGGACTTTAAGTATTAATTAATGTACATCTTGTTTAAGTAGATATTTTATCTTTTTGAGAAATATTACTTTCTGGAACACATAAAAATTATGAAAATTTAATATTATAAAAGGGTCGGGTTAATGGGTCGGGTATTCATTGACCCGGTGGATACGGGTATATATGGATTCGACTATTCAAGACCATGAGGGTGATTGGAGCGGGGCGGGTCATGTTTTTATTTTTTAAACGGGTTTAGATCAAGGGTGATTCGCTCCAAAGCCGCCCCATTTACAGGTCTACTCATGAAACACTGAATTTTTGGCAATCATTATCTCAATCTCGTTATCACAATACAAAGGAGTAGGCTGAGAGATGTGCACGCCCATATCTGCATGAAGCCATCTCAACCAAACAATCTCACAAGTGGCGGTAGCCATGGCTCGATACTCAGATTATGTAGAAGAACGGGAGACAACATCTTTTTCTTACTCTTCCATGATATCAACGAATCTCCAAGAAAAACACAATACCCAGTAGTGGACATACGATCATAAATGTCACTATCCCAATTAGCATCACTATAAGCACGCAACTCAAGAGAATATGTAGATGGAAATACAAGAATACGGAACTCAGTACCATGAAGATATCTCAAAATACGAAGAAAATCTCCCTAATGCACAGTAGAAGTTGCAGTGACAAACTGGCTAACCACATGAACTGCATGACCAATATCCGGTCTAGTGACATTCAGGTAAACCAAGCTCCCTACAATAGTACAATAAAGGTTTAGATCGGATAAGAGGATACCATGTAACGTCCCATTTTTATAACCAAAATTTTTCATTTTTATTAAGGTAGAACTTTCCAATTTTTTAATCCATTATTTAAGAAAAACCATTTATTCCAAATTACATTTATTAAAAATCAGAGTATCGTAGAAAACGCGGAATCTTCAATGTTGCTGATGAGTGTGTACAATCCCGCCTTCGTGTTCCCACAATCACCGATGATACATGAAGCCATAAACAACTGGGTAAGTATAAAGCTTAGTGAGTTCCTCCAAAATACCCCATACGATAAACATACAAGCATGCAAAACTGCCGCTCTTCCACCTTCGGTCTAACCAGACCGGAATACCAGGGTTTTTTGGCCTACCGCCCCAACCCAACCACTCCTCCCAATCCTATCAGGGTTTGTTGGCCTACTGCCTCAACCCATCCGCTCCTTCCGAGCCTTCATGCCTTCGGCTTATAGCCGACCCGCACAAGGTATGTTGGCCTACAGCACAAAGCAGGACCGCCTCAACCCACCACCACCAGATGTCGACATGTAAACATCATACAACATAATAGCACACTCGACACCATAATATTGATCTAACAGATCACTGCAGCATAACAGCACACTCGATACCAGAATACAGATCTAACAGATCACTACAACATAACAACATACTCGATACCATAATACAGATCTTACAGATCACTATATCATAACAGCATAATCGATACCAGAATACATATCTAATAGATCACTACAACATAACAGCATACTCGATACCAGAATATAGATCTAACAGCTCACTACAGCACCACGACATATTAAGTAACAATAATCTAAGAAATGCCTGACTGTATATATATAACCAGAGGTGAGATATCTACCTGGAAAGATGATCCTACCCTAAAACCACAACCAAACAAGGAACATGTAAGGGAGCCTAGATCAAGAGTCCCCAGTATATCCTACGTGACTATACACAGTCCCTATGACATCCCTCCACTAAGGAACTAACAAATAACCGAAAAATAGTGGGCCGGCATTGGTGCCTTCGACCCACGGTACAATGAGGCGAAACTCACTTGAAATGAAGAAACCCGAGAATACCGCGATCTGTTCCCTGCTACACTGCTTGCTCATGCGCATTCACTAACATCGAATACCATATAAAATCTTAATCACCAATCCAACCCTCAAGTTTGACCTAAAGTCAAATTTTATCAAAAGTCAACGGGATTAACAAAAGTCAAAGTCCAAGGTCAAACTGGTCAAAGATCCATAAGTCAACTGAGTCAACCCAACCGAGTCAACCCAGCAAGCGTACGCGGGGCGTACTCCTCCGTAGACCAACATCGAGGTTGTTGACTGCGTACGTTGGGCGTACTCCCAGGTATGCGGGGCGTAATTCCATACTTTGTTTTCTTCCCATTAAGTGCTTAATATAACAACTTAATACGTCCAAATGCAAATCTAAGGTCAAAATGTCATTAGGAGTCATAAACTTTCCAACTTTATGACCTTGCATGCTCAATAAGTGCTTAATCCATAAAAACCCAACATCTTAATGCCTTCAGACTCCATAACATGCATGGGACAAAACCAACCATTGGGACTCCATTTTTATGACTTAAGACCTCTACTAAGGTCTGAAATACAACTTAATGAATAAAGAACATGCCAAGCTCAAGATCTGACTTTTTGGGACCAAAAAGCATCATTAAAACACCCATTTATAGATCTATATGATGGAGGGTTAAAGTTGCAAGCTTTATATCTTCAAAAGGTTGCAAATGAGGTAGAAACCCCAGATCCAAAGTGCTTTACTCCTCCAAGATGAGCTCTACTTCCTTCCCTCTTCTTCAAGGCACAAAACACACACTCTCTTAAGCTTGGAATGGCTTCACAAGGTGAATCAGGTTTGCAAAACGTTCTAAGAGGATGGGGGCTGATGAAGTGAGGGGAAAAGGGGCTATAATGAGGTTTAAATATGAGCTACACCCCAAAAGATTAAGGTTTCCATATCTGGAAAGGACGCCCAGTGTACGAGATGTACGCCCAGCATACTAGGGCGCGCCCTAGTATGCTCAGTGTACATGCGTATGCATGGCATACTCCCCCACGGCCAATTTTACGAAAATGCCACTAGGGCCCTTTTTGCACTCTTTCTTGAACTTATGGACCAAAATGAAACATAAATAAATGATAGGTTTAAAATTAGAAGTATCTCATCATCGGGATGTTACAATTCTCCCTCACTTGACTTAGACTTCGTCCTCGAAGTCTGTTGCATCAAATACTCGGGATAAAGCTCCCTCAACTATTCATTGGCATCCCAAATAGAAAAATAGTTGGCTACGACGAGCTCCCTGACCATCTACTTCCTGCTATGATACAAATTTTATATTTCCCGAACACAAACACCCGATATCCATTGAGGACCAGGACCCCTGACCAATCACCGTTGACGAACCCTTCTTCCGAGAACAAGGCAGCTCCCTAATACGAGCCTCGGAAAGACAAATACTGAAACAATTACATATCCTCCAGCATATTCCACAACTTCCTAATTAGTGAATCGAACTTCTCGCGAGAACCACGGCGCGGGGGACTCTTGAAGCTTCAAACACCGAGTCAATTCCATCAATATGTTTCCCGAGGCCGGAAACCCATCAGATCTAGACTTCAGAATCCAATTCTCCAGGATTGATACCTCCATCAACCCTTAATCGTTCACTTATCCACATTAGTTGGTTCATGAGGCTCCCAAATTCCAACCATGAACCAACCCCGCATGAACCCCTGGTAGAAGAAATAATCAATCTTGGTCATCTACGACCCGCCAATCAACCACCATGTAGCTGTCTTAAACTCAAAGATTTTCCGGAATTACAACAACTAACAACGCTCTTGATGTGAACCGAAAAAAAAAACAGAAACTGTGTGGAAGCCTTTAACTTGGAGAAATCCGACTGGGAACCAAACCTTTCCACAAGGTCTTCCTACTGCCAGGTCCCACTCTCCCCACTTGAAATATGCTAGAACCTAACAACTTGATCCCAACCATCGCTTCCAAATACACAGAGAATATGAACCCACACGACATTCATAAACCCCAATACCCACACAATCTGATCACAAAGACAATTTATTCATTCACACAAGCAATTTAATTAACCAAGACCAGCTAAGATACTTCCATTTAACTGATCATATGAGATTACAATTGAACTTCAAAACATAAACAAAAATTACATATGAATACCAATACTACCCCAAATGCCAAAAAGAAAAAATGCCAACCGCAACTCTCGGTCTCCGGTACTCCGACTATCCCATGACGACCGTCGGGTAGCTACCAAGCTAAGGGTGTAGGGTTCAGCACCTTACCGAACACAAGAAAAGGAAAACTAGCTCTGAAATGGCCCTCCCGGCTGCAATGGAAACAGACTCGCGCACCCTGCCTGCAATCTATGCCCAAATGGCCCTCCCCACCACACCTGCGACACACAAGAGATATATGCATCCTACCAAACGATCCCAAACTCTGGCTGGCAGGCTTGAACCACTTCGTCGTTGTCTGCAACTGCAACGGGGCCTGCCTCTGCTCCCTCTCCTAGAGCTCCATCTCACTCTCCTTCCGCCTAGAGGCCTCCTGCAAATCCACCAGTGAACCATAACATTGAGTAGGCATAAATTCTTGAATATCCGACTTGAGCATGCCTAAATACTGGGTCATATGAGCTTGCTCAGAACCAACAAATCAGGGCAAAATATAGCTCTCTCTGTGAACTTCTTGGTGATTTCTATCACCGAATCAGACCCCTGCCTCATATCCAAAAACTCATGGGCCAGCCTCTCCCACTCCACCAATGGAACATATCTCAAGCAGAACATCGTAGAGAACTGTTCCCATGATATTGCAGCTCGCTGCTCCAGGGTGTATGAACTAGTAACCAGCCTCAACCAATCCTTCACTCCCGACTGAAGAATGTTCAGGGCGCACCTGACCTTCTGGTCATCTGGGCAAGATAAAGTAAAGAAAAATCCCTCCATATCTGATAGTCACCTCATGGAAATGATCGGATCTTGCACTCGGACAAACACCGAGGGCTTCATATTGTCGAATTCCTTGTACTGGAAAGCTCTTTCTCCTCGAACCCTATCGGCAACAACAACCATGGTAGCTGCAACAACATCAACCTCAGAAAGGGTAGCATACCGGTCATCGAAGTACTCCATCATAGCGGCCTTGATAGGCCCAACCAGCTCCGGTATCTGCTCCCGGACAAAAGAAACAACCTGCTCACAAATGATCACCCTGACCCGGTCCTCAATCAATCCTGGCCCATCTTGGCCACCTGCTCCAGCTCCTAATCTTGAACCTCCAATAGCTGTCATGCTGAAATATACCAAGAAAAAATCATACATCACAATACAGGGCACTGCAAGCCAGGCCCCACTCATATTAGTCACTTAGCAGCCTCGAAATTCCTCCTGAATCTCATACGGATCCTGTGCTTTCAGTAGTACGGGCCCATACTACCTTCCACACTTATGCATAGTCGATTCAGAATTCCTCCCAAGGTCCTAAGTCACTGCACTAGACCACTCCTAGACATGCTAATACCACTTCCGCTACGAGCTACAACTGACTTCCTAGGTACTCTTCCTAGGATCACCCACACTCTCGCACCACCGGTTGCTTTTGTGCATGCTTGTTGTACACAACCTGAGATCAAATAGACTTTCGAATAATCGACTCTGCCCTAAGTCCACAACCAAACAAGGAACGGGAAGAAAAGCCAATTCGATCACTCTAGGTCTATCCAATCCGGCCATATACAACTAGACAACATACACACAACAACCACAAATCAACTAATATACATCAAACAAGCAACTACCTATATCATAAGGCATCACAGAAATCATACATTTCTACCCAACAGTTTCTAAAAGAATCTTATCTACTAGCATGTTTTTCTAACAATTCACATATCAGCAAAATCAAAACTCGGCAAATATAACCAATATGGGTATTTTGGGAGTCACTCTCCTGTTTGGGATCTAGGTGGCTGTACACAACACATCCTCCTGAAAAAGTCAAAGTTGAGCCAAGACCCACGTTCCTGATCCCAGGCCAACAATCAAACAAGAACATGACAAGAGACCGAGCCCATATCCTTAGCCCAATCCTTTTATTACAAATTATTTCTTCCAAAAACATTTGACAAAAATTCATGGATCCTAGTTTGAGACTGGATTTACACGAGTGTTCCTCCAATTCACTCAAACCAAGGCTCTCATACCAACTTGTAACGTCCCATTTTTATAACCAAAATTTTTCATTTTTATTAAGTTCTAACTTTCCAATTTATTAATCCATTATTTAAGAAAAAAACATTTATTCCAAATTACATTTATTAAAAATCAGAGTGTCGTAGAAAACACGAAATCCTCAATGTTGTTGATGAGTGTGTATAGTCCCGCCTTCGCCTTCCCGCAATCACTGATGATACCTGGAACCATAAATAACTGGGTAAGCATAAAGCTTAGTGAGTTTCCCCCAAAATATCCCATACGATAAACATACAAGCATGCAGAACTGCCGCTCTTTGGCCTTCGGTCTAACCAGACCGGAATCCCATGGTTTGTTGGCCTACCGCCTCAACCCAACCGCTCCTCCCGAGCCTACCAGGGTTTGTTGGCCTACTGCCTCAACCCAACCGCTCCTCCCGAGCCTTCGTGCCTTCGGCTTATAGTCGGCCCGCACAGGGTATGTTAGCCTACAACACAAAGCACGACCGCCTCAACCCACCACCACCACATGTCGACATGTAAAGAAACAAGGATCAAGCAGGCACATAAAAAAAAGCAAATATCAATCATACAAATCACTCCCGCCTACTAATCCTCTCACAACACAGAGTCCCACTACCAGCTCACCTCCATGAAATGAGTAACCATAAGTAGCCAGAGGTGAGACAACCACCCGAACAGATGATCCTACTCAAGAGCCACAACCAAATAAGGAACATGCAAGTGAGCCTAGACCAAGAGTTCTCAGGCTATCCTACATAACCACAGGAAGTCCCTAGGGCACTCCACCAGATGAAAACCAGTAAGTACAGATAACATACTGATCCAACAGTGCACTATAGCACAACAACATCCTACATACCAGGATACCGATCTAACAGATCACTACAGCATAACAGCACACTCGATACCAGAATACAGATCTAACAGATCACTACAGCATAACAGCATAATCGATACCAGAATACAGATCTAACAGATCATTATAGCATAACATCATACTCAATAACAGAATACAGACCTAACATATCACTACAGCATAACAGCATACTCGATACCATAATACAGATCTAACAGATCACTACAGCACCGTGACATACTTGTTGGATTAGGTGTCTAAGCCCATAACTATAATTGGTATGTACTTCATTTGATGGTAGCATGGTCCTTTTGGGTTGCCTTCACACTAGCAACTAGACAAGATGACTATTGGAGAGAGAGGCTGAGTTTATTGTTAAGAATAATAAACTGGTGCATAAAAATGATTTATTAATATATTATAAGAATAATATAGTAATTAGAAATCATATTATTAATAAGTATTTAATCAAAAATTAATTTGGAATTAATTTTGGGATTAAAGGAACGGACTGAAAGTGCAGGGGTTGTTTTGTAAATATTTGACAGTTGAGGTTTTGGGCCATTGGATCACCCTTATTAGGGAGGGCCGAATATCCCTAGAAGGATCTAGATATTTTCGTCCAAGCCCTAAGGAAGGGGTCCATGGACTTGCTTAGGCCCTAAGCTAAGGAATTAGGGTTTCCACCTTAAAACCCTAACTAGCCTCAAGTATAAATAGAGACCCTTGGCTCTTGAATTCGGCCAACCTCTCGAAACCCTAGAAGAGCTGAATTTTTAAGCAATTCACTCCTCTCTCCTCTCTCTCATATTCATCCTCTTGCCCTAGTGTGTTTGTGAGCCATTAGAGGTACTACACTTGTGGTACTTGTTCTCAAAAGCAAAGGATCTTCAAGAATTGGTTGTTATTACTATATAGCAACAAAGGTATGTGATCTAATCTTTGTAGATTTCGAATTATTAGATGCATATTAGGGTTTTCCTTTTTGTGTTCAATGCTTGTATGTCTAATAGAGAAAACATAGATCCAATCTAGGGTTGCATGCACACATAGGATTGTTTGTGTAAAACCCATCAATGGTATCAGAGATTTTTGTTTTGTTTTCAATTAGATTTGATACAACAGATTGAACTTGAGAAGATTATTTTTTATGGAAATTAAACCCTAGGGCTTGGATTTTTCGAAATTAAGGTTTCAAAACCCTAGGTTCGAAATTTAACTAGGGTTTTTGAACCCTTTCCTTTGACCCTAATGATTTCGATTTTTAGGGTTTGCTAACCCTAGAATTTTCGAAAATGCCTTCCCCAAGATTAGATTTCGAAAATCTAGGGTTTTGGGTAGGTATTATCTTTTAATGTTTAAATGGATAATTGATGATTTTGAAATATCCCTTCCAAAATTTTCGAAATCTAGGGGATAAAGGAGTTAGGTTAAATTATTTGATTTAATTTAATGGATAATCCTTAAGATTTAATAATTTAAATTAATTTTTTTATTTTGGATAACTATTAAATCAAGGTTTTTAATATTTAAGATTTTAAATTAAAAGGTATTAATTTCGAAAACTTTAAGTTAGATTAAAAACCGTAGTATTTTGAAATGTTTAAAATACACCCTTATACTATATATATATATATATATATATATATATATATATATATATATATATATATATATATATATATATATATAATTACAAGTTTAATATTATATATGTATAAGAAAAGTCAGTCTTACCGTTAGTAGGCCTCATTCACGAAGCTGGTCTATAAGGGGTATTTAAGGAAGCGGCCTGTAAAATGATCGTCATTAGGTATCCACTCTTACCCACCGTACTCTTGTCAAGTGGAGGGTCGTTAGCCGAACAGTTAGGATAGGACATTAATCCTCTCATTAATAAGTATAATGATAAATATAAAGTAACTAAATGTTTTTTTATAAAATTCCCAATCTTAGTTACTTTAAGAAAATGTGAATTTGATGCTAACCCATGAAACTGCACATTGCACCTTATTGGTCGTTAGTGGAGCGTGTGTGGTTAACCGACACACTAATATGAGACTAATATTGTTGGCAATGGATTTATCATAAATTATCATTGATCAATGGAGCGTGTGTGGGTAACCGACACATTGATTAGGTGATAAATGACTTCGAGAGTACCAAGCTAATTTTCATGGTTATTCACATCTCGTTTGTGATCCTCGGCATCCCAGTCACAAAGTGAGAGCATAATCGATATTAAACATGCCATTGAAAAGTTCAATGAATCTCAAAATGACCTAGGAATTTCATTTAAAACCTAATTCGTTTAAAATTTCATTTTCATGGTGGAATTGGTAAATCGTTATTTACCTACCTTCAAATAATTTGCAATTGGATTACGGAATCCCTCTTCTGAATTGTAAATTATTGTGTTGGGTCATAGCCTTAATATTTCATTTGGGTGTTATATTAAGGATTAAATCAACTCACTTGAATTTTCTCCCTTTTGTAGATGTCTAGTTCTGACAACTATGGTTTTCCTCAATCCTTTGGAAAAAGCTTTACTTTTTTGAAGATGATCTTCCACGTTTCGGTCAAGGTGAGGTCATTCCCTTCCTCGTGCATTGGTGGAACTGGAAAGCATACTTCACTTCCTCTACCTCCTCCAGTGATTCTCCCTGACCCACATTTTCGTCGACTTGAAAAATTAAAGGTCACTTAAGCCCTATCGGCATGCAAGCATCGAGATGGAAGTGTTGTATGTGCACACGTCCTGAAGATGAAGTCACACATTGACAGACTGGGAATGTTGGTGTTATTTTCCCAAGGAAGCTAACTGTTGACTTGGTTCTTCAATCGCTTCCTGAGTCATATAGTCAGTTCGTTAAGGACTACTATATGACAGGCCACGACGTAACCCTTATTGATCTGACATATTTGCTAAGTGCTGCTGAAGCAGCAATGCTGTGGCGCACTGTTCAAGCAAATTTGTTTGGAAGATCTACCTCCAAAACTTCCATGGACGTAGGCAATGACAACGATGATAGTCCATAAATGATTTCTTCTCCTAAGGGAAATATATCTGGCAAGGTCAAAAAGTTTGACCGTAAGAGAAAGGCCAATTCTGAGATAGTTTCACGTGTCACTCCTAAAGAGTCCATCTGTCTCTATTGTCAGTTGAAGGGGCACTTGAAGTGAAGCTGCCCTGACTACCTGAGAGATCTTAGAGATAGTAAAGTCAAATTATATGACTCTACTTCAGGTACATCCACTATCTAACTTTATTAAGTTCTTGTTCATAGATTCTTAGTACATGATGTGATAATTTGCATTTTGATGTTTTTGCAGAATCTAAGAGAATGAAGGAAGCTTAAGAGGAAGTAAAGGCTAATTCTGATATGAAGAAATGGATTTCAGTCACATGGTTCAATGATCAGGATTTGGAGCTGCTACTTAGGAGTTATGATAGATTGCTTAGGAATATTTAGAAACATAGTTTTCATGTGTATTTGCTTTGTAAGGACAAGTTTTTCCACACATTATCAATAAAGTAAATTTTTGTGGTTTATCTTATTTACTTTATGATTACTTGCAATGGCATTTGTGAAAATTGGTGTTTATATTTATATTATTAGCAATATTGAAAATGGATTTGATTCTTACTTATATCGCTTGTGGTAATGTCATAATTTAACAAGTGAGGAAGGATTCTCATCACCCAAGTTTCAATTGGAAAGAAACTTGGAGTCATGCGATTTGAATTGTGTGATGAATGAGAATCTTGATCTTTTGGAAATTAAGACTAAATTCCTTGCTCACGTGTATATGTGAGTCAAGTGAAGGACTAAAGAATCTAGTACACATTGATGTGAACTGGTCAGATCCACCACAAAGGACGATAAAGACTATTCGTCATGATTTACTGTTGGTTCAGTAAATATGGTTATGCTTATAAGATTAAGTGTAATTCTAATACCTTGAAAAGTCTCAAAGTATAGCAGAACGAATAATAAGAATCAATTGGGCAGAAAAATAAAATTTTCTCCAATCCGAAAGGAAAGGAGAGTACTTTAGTATCATGTTTTATGATCATCCTAATGATTATGGAACCATGTCACAATTGATCCTCTAAGAACATCTTAGTGCACTTGTATGACTAAGAAGAGGAATCAGGAATTGTTGAAATGGTTTAATAAAAAAGGATGAGTCATACTTCGTTCCAATATTAAGTTTTAGAGTTATACTCTAGTTACTCCAAGTTGTACCTTGAGTAACATGTTCTAAGTAGGTTTATAACACCTCATGAAATGTGGAGTAGAAATGTTTTCTTACTCTTGCACATTTGAAATTGGTAGTTGTGATGTTTTGGTTAAAACAAAGACCAACTAAGACTAATTAGATGAAGTGTTTTCTTAAGAACCCAGACTAACTCTTGAATATTTGTCGGGGAATGTTCCTTAACAGAGAATCTTATATGTCAAGTGGTCAGTGGGAGTCTTGTTGATCTTGAAAAAATTCAGGCGACAATCAAGAATAAACCTTTTAGTAATCACTAGCACACCACCTGAGGTTGATAACCTATCGTGTTGACATATTCTTGTTTTTGTGCATGTTCCAGTTGAGTTGACTATGCATGTGAGTTCTATGAGTTCTCATTTGACTGCATAAGGCAAAACACCTTCATCAATGAAAGTGCATTGATCTGTATGGGTGAGCTACTCAATAACATGGAAGCACTGGTAGGACCTTGTGCTACCGGATGGCAATAAATTAAGATTGAGCTAGTTCAGTCCACATGAGTTTGAGTTTGTCATAAACCTTGTCTTATTATAGTGGATGGAAGTGAAAAATTCACATGGATAGGAACACATACACCATAAAATCTAAGTGGAAAGAGGTTTCTCTCTACTTCATGAAAATGATTGTGAGGAAACACTTTCACTTGTGGATTTTAAAGGATTGATTAATATCATTGGAGATAGAAGTTGTGATAAATTGCATTCTCAAATTTGAGTATCATTACGACATCCCTTTTCATAGTTCTAATTGTGAAAAATGGCAAATAGTTTGAACATTCGGGACTTATTGTTATAAGTTATGAAAGGGTTTAGACACACACATGAGCTATCTAATGAAAGGTGTGTGAGCTTGAGAAGTCTAGATAAAGACTTATCGAAGCATCTCGTATTAGAAATCTGAACTTTAGTAAGAAAGTCAATACGTATTGATTTCTATAAGTCCAGCTGATTTCTGGGTACATGTCAAATCTAGTGGGGGCATAATTGTTATGCTAGTAAGAACTTAATCATTATGCTAGTGGGAGCATAATTGCTATGATAAGTATTTCAAGTTAGCAATGCTACTTATAGGAAACAAAGTTTTCAATTTGCAAAGTTGCACAGTTTGGAAATTGTTTTGCTATAGTAAAGGGAGAGGGTACTAATACTTCATTTCAAATCTAAAATTTTAGATTGGAGTTTTAATGGAACTTAGTCATTAACATATTTGAATATCATGTTGAAATGTTCCAATATAGGAAATTCGATATATGGAAATATTATAGCAAAAAGTTGGTCTGATATCAGTTCTTTAAGGTATCATGAATCGAATCCCATATGCTTCAGGTATAGGATCGATTGCATGTGCTATAATATTCACTGTTTCTAATTTTTCCAAATGCCTAGGGCATTAAGAGGGAAAAAAGAGTAGAACCGGATATGACTAAAGTTGTTAAGCAACTGTCCGGGACAATTTGAGGTTTACCAAAGATTGGTTGCTTGTGGACAGTTGGAAGTATAGTATAATTTTGGAATGACCACATTGACATGTTCTGAGTAGAGGTAAATCTTGTTCAGAATTGATAGTCATATGGGAATATGGAAATTTTTCCATAGTGGAAGTTGGTTATTGAAATATGTGTGTAAGATTAGTAACATTAATGCAAGAAGGATGTTCAAGGAATGCTCTTTGAATGTGAGACTTCATTTCCATGGAATTGTTTTTGTAACCAATCTCCAATGGAATCCTTTGTAATAACATTGGAAAAGTCTCTTTGACTTTGGTCCCTTGACATTACAAAAGGATCATTGCATGTAACTTTAGACTCTAACAGATTCTAGTAGTGGCAAGAATTTGGTATTCTTACACTTGAAATAAGGATTTTGGAATTGTGAAATGAGCACCATTGGAAATGTGTTAAATTGATCTGTTTCACATAGAAAGGACCATAGATAAACATAGTGTGCATCTTTTTTGCATGGCATGACTAATGTTTTAATTCAAGTATTAAGTTGATTACTCGAAAGATTATACAATCAGTAAAGTCTAATTAATATGGTGATTAAATAAAAGTGCTTTAATTTATATTCAAATGTTTTGAGACCATAGTTAATTAGGTTATCCTTGTGTTTCACTTCGCATGTTTTACTTCCCGGATAATTGGATTATTCAAACTATCCACAGTCGATCATACTTTGGAAGTAAGTAATGAAGTAAGACTGTCACGAATTGGCTTGTAGATTGTCTAAGTGTTTAGACATTGCAAATGTTTGTTGCAACGTTCATGAGTACTCCTGAAATAGGATTTAAGTATTGGATTAAACCCACGCTCAGAGAATTACTTCATGAATTTTTTCACGAGTAATTCTGAGACGATAATATCTTATATTCTTGAAACGGAGACATATGAGTTGTTGTTTACGAGACGGTTATGCATTGATAATACGTAAACGCATCAGTAACTTGATGTTATAAAACGTATTGTTGTGTATGATTTGATGAGTGAACTGTACAAGCATATGAGTCGAAGTTTATCCGTTCCTTTTACCCTAAATGGGATAAAAGCGATATATGTGGTCCCCTCGATGATTTAGTGATGACATCTAAAGCGCTTGGCCAAGCCTGGACTAAGTTGATTTGTTCGATTTTAGTCTGAATTAGTCATCATGAATCGGAAATCGGGAAAAAAATCATGGACAGGGATATTGATTATAATCTATATCTCATGTCCATACGATATCTTGTAGAACGGTGGGATATGTGATCACTTATCTAAGGTCGCGTCACTGATTAGGTCAGAGTTCGACAGCCGCTTTTGAGAGCTACGATTGTTAGTCAAATTTTGAAGTCATACTTGCAATTATAGTTATTAGACTTATCCAAGTGGGAGACTGTTGGATTAGGTGTCTAAGCCCATAACTATAATTGGTATGTACTTAATTTTATGGTAGCATGGTCTTTTTGGGATGCCTTCACACTAGCAACTAGACATGATGACTATTAGAGAAAGAGGCTGAGTTTATTATTAAGAAAATTGGTGCATAAAAAATGATTTATTAATATATTATAAGAATAATATATTAATTAGAAATCATATTATTAATAAGTATTTTATCAGAAATTAATTTGGAATTAATTTTGGGATTAAAGAAACGGACTGAAAGTGCAGGGGCTGTTTTGTAAATACTTGATAGTTGAGGTTTTGGGCCATTGGATCACCCTTATTAGGGAGGGCCAAAAATCCCTAGAAGGATCTAGATATTTTCGTCCAATCCCTAAGGAAGGGGTCCATGAACTTGCTTAGGCCCTAAGCTAAGGAATTAGGGTTTCCACCTTAAAACCCTAGCTAGCATCAAGTATAAATAGAGCCCCTTGGCTCTTGAATTCGGCCAACCTCTCGAAACCCTAGAAGAGCCGAATTTTTGAGCAAGTCACTCCTCTCTCCTCTCTCTCATACTCATCATCTTGCCCTAGTGTGTCTGTGAGCCATTAGAGGTACTACACTTGTGGTACTTGTTCTCAAGAGCAAAGGATCTTCAAGAATTGGTTGTTATTACTATATAGAAACAAAGGTATGTGATCTAATCTTTGTAGATTTCGAATTATTAGATGCATATTAGGGTTTTCCTTTTTGTGTTCAATGCTTGTATGTCTAATAGAGAAAACATAGATCCAATTTAGGGTTGCATGCACACATAGGATTGTTTGTGTAAAACCCATCAGTGGTATCAGAGCTTTTGGTTTTGTTTTCAATTAGATTTGATACAATAGATTGAACTTGACAAGATAGGGTTTATGGAAATTAAACCCTAGGGCTTGGATTTTTCGAAATTAGGGTTTCAAAACCCTAGGTTCAAAATTTGACTACGGTTTTTGAACCCTTTCCTTTGACCCTCATGATTTCGATTTTTAGGGTTTGCTAACCCTAGAATTTTCAAAAATGCCTTCCCCAAGAGTAGATTTCGAAAATCTAGGGTTTTGGGTAGGTATTATCTTTTAATTGTTTAAATGGATAATTGATGATTTTGAAATATCCCTTCCAAAATTTTCGAAATCTAGGGGATAAAGGGATTAGGTTAACTTATTTGATTTAATTTAATGGATAATCCTTAAGATTTAATAATTTAAATTAATTGTTTAATTTTGGATAATTATTAAATCAAGGTTTTTAATATTTAAGATTTTAAATTAAAATGTATTAATTTTGAAAATTTTAAATTAGATTAAAAACCCTAGTATTTTGAAATGTTTAAAATACACCCTTATACTATATATATATATATATATATATATATATATATATATATATATATATATATATATATATATATATATATAATTACAAGTTTAATATTATATATGTATAAGAAAAGTCAGTCTTACCGTTAGTAGACCTCATTCACGAAGCTGGTCTATAAGGGGTGTTTAAGGAAGCGGCCTGTAAAATGAACATCATTGGGTATCCACTCTTACCCACCGCACTCTTGACTAGTGGAGGGTCATGATCCGAACGGGTAGGATAGGACATTAATCCTCTCATTAATAAGTATATTGATAAATATAAAGTAACTAAATGTTTTTATAAAATTCTCAATCTTAGTTACTTTAGGAAAATGTGAATTTGATGCTAAGCCATGAAATTGAACATTGCACCTTATTGGTCGTTAGTGGAGCATGTGTGGTTAACCGGCACACTAATATGGGACTAATATTGTTGGCAATAGATTTCTCGTAAATTATTATTGATCAATGGAGCGTGTATGGTTAATCGGCACATTGATTAGGTGATAAATCACTTCGAGAGTACCAAGCTAATTTTCATGGTTATTCACATCTCGTTTGTGATCCTCGGCATCCCAGTCACAAAGTGAGAGCATAATCGAGATTAAACATGCCATTGAAAAGTTCAATGAATCTCAAAAATACCTAGGAATTTCATTTAAAACCTAATTCGTTTAAAATTTCGTTTTCATGGTGGAATTGGTAAATCGTCATTTACCTACCTTCAAATAATTTGCAATTGGATTACGGAATCCCTCTTCTGAATTATAAATTATTGTGTTGGGTCCTAGCCTTAATATTTCATTTTGGTGTTATATTAAGGATTAAATCAACTCACTTGAATTTCTCCCTTTTGTAGATGTCTAGTTCTGACACCTATGGTTTTCCTCAATCCTTTGGAAAAAGCTTTCCTTTTTTGAAAATGATCTTCCACGTGTCGATCAAGGTGAAAGGTCATTCCCTTCCTCGTGCATTTGTGGAACTGGAAATCATACTTCACTTCCTCTACCTCCTCTAGTGATTCTCCCTGACCCACGTTTTCGTCAACTTGAAAAATTCAAGGTCACTCAAGCCCTATTGGCATGCAAGCATCGAGATGGAAGTTATGTGTGTGCACACGTCCTGAAGATGAAGTCGCACATTGACAGACTGGGAATGTTGGGTGTCATTTTCCCAACGAAGCTAGTTGTTGACTTGGTTCTTCAATCGCTTCCTGAGTCATATAGTCAGTTCATTAAGGACTACTATATGACAGACCACGACGTAACCCTTATTGATCTGACATATTTGCTAAGTGCTGCTGAAGCAGCAATGCCGTGGCGCACTGGTCAAGCTCCATATTTGCTAAGTCCATAACATGCATGGGACAAAACCAACCATTGGGACTCCATTTTTATGACTTAAGACCTCTACTAATGTCTGAAATACAACTTAATGAATCAAGAACATGCCAAGCTCAAGATCTAACTTTTTGGGATCAAAAAACATCATTAAAACACCCATTTCTAGATCTATACGATGGAGGGGTAAAGTTGCAAGCTTTATACCTTCAAAAGGTTGCAAATGAGGTAGAAATCCCAGATCCAAAGTGCTTTACTCCTCCAAGATTATCTCTACTTCCTTCCCTCTTCTTCAAGGCACAAAACACACACTCTCTTAAGCTTGGAATGGCTTTACAAGGTGAATTACGGTTGCAAAATGCTCTAATAGGATAGGGGTTGATGAAGTAAGGGGAAAGGGGGCTATAATGAGGTTTAAATATGAGCTACACCCCAAAAGATTAGGCTTTCCTTATCTGGAAAGTACGCCCAACACACGAGATGTAGTACGCTCAGCGTACATGCGTACGCATGGCGTACTCCCCCAAGGCCAATTTTATGAAAATGCCACTAGGGCCATTTTTACACTATTTTTTGAACTTAGGGACCAAAATGCAACATAAATAAATTATAGGCTTATTATTAGAAGTATCTCATCACCGGGATGTTACATACCATCAGTTGGAGAATACTTTGCATTACTCTCTATAGGCGTATCAACTGTCCGATTATCCATGAGTCGTGCTTGTTCAAAATAATCTGAAGTATACTTCGTTTGAGATAAAAGATAACCCTTTGGAGATTGAGCAAGTTCATTCCCCAAAAATTACGCAGCAAGCCCAAGTCTTTCATAGCAAAGCGGTGAGCCACGTCACGCTTTAAAAACTCTATACCATCATGATCATAACTGGTAATAATCATGTCATCAACATATAAAGAAAGAATAATCTGACCTGAACTTGTACAATGTACAAATAGAGCTGAATCATGATTACTTGGTCGAAAACCAAGCGAAGTAATCACTGTAGAAAATTTCTCAAACCAAGCACGAGGGGCTTGTTTGAGACCATATCGTGCCTTCCGAAGTCGACAAACTTCACATCGTTGGTGAGCAATACCTGGGGGAGGAGGCATGTGTACTTCCTCATGAAGGTCACCATTTAGAAACGTATTCTTAACATCCATCTGATAAATCTTCCATTAACGAATGGAAGAAACTACAATCAAGGTGTGAACAGTCGTCATTTTTTCAACAGGAGCAAAGGTCTCCTCATAATCCATACCATACTTTTGCGAGTGCTCTTTCGCAACAAGTCTAGTTTTATAACGCTCAAGGGATCCATTAGACTTTGTTTTTATTTTATATACCCAACAAGAACCAATCGTGTGCTTTCCGGGCGGAAGCGGAAGCAAATCCCATGTATGAGTTTGATAAAGAGTTGCAAGTTCCTCAGCCATAGCGGTCTGCCAAAGGGGATCAGAGACAGCCTCTTTGTAGGATGCTGGCTCATAGAAACGATGTACATTAGCAATAAAAAAGGCAAACACTGGTGAGTAAGAGGAATAAACAAATTCAGAAAGCTTTGTTGACTTCTTATTACGATGAGGCCTTGATGGTGGTGGATCTTGATGATCTGCAGGCAGAGGATCAGTGACAGGTGGTGGATCAGTAGCATGTGGTGGATCAGTGGCAGGTGGTGGATCATCAATGTAAATGCTAAATGGATCAATACTACGAAGCTCCTTTGTGGTTGCATCATGTGACTGAACAAGAATGCTATAGAACGGAATGTGTTCCAAAAACGTAACATTGCGAGAGACATAGAGTTTCTGATTTGATGGATCATAACACTGTTAACCTTTCTGACCAATACCATATCCCAAAATACACAAAGGTCTGATTTTGAAGACAACTTATCTCTCTCTACATGAGGCTTCAAGAATAAATATGTAAACCCAAACACACGTAATGAAGAATAATCTTGAATTTACCCAAACAACATTTCATAAGGAGACTTCCCCGAAGTGTGCACAGTAGGAATGCGATTAATAACATAAGTGGCAATATGGATAGCTTCTCCCCAAAACATATTGGGAACTTGAGCAAAAAGTAGCAAGGATCTTGCAGTTTCTAGGAGATGTCGATGTTTTCTTTCTGCAACACCATTATGTTGAGGAGTATCAGTACAAGATGACTGATGCACAGTTCCATCAGATGCCAATAACTTTTTAAAATCATTGGAGGTAACTCCCCTCCCAAATCATTTTATGACAGTAGAGTGTTGAGTCTTGACAAGAGCTCTGAAGTCACTTTATATGGTGAAAAAGTAAGACATGCGCTTCATAAAATAAACCCATGTATAACGAGTGTAATCATTAATGAATGAAACAAAATAGTTAGCTCCCGATTTAGAGGTAATCCGAGATGGACCCCATACATCAGAATGCACAAGATCAAAAGGAGCAACAGAACGAGTGACACTTTTATTAAATGGTAAAGCAGAAAATTTTCCCAGTTTACAACCACAGCAATCGGAAATATCATCAGTTTTCAAAGAACCTAACACACCAGTGGAAACCAAAAACTGTAAACGGGACGCTAACACATGTCCCAAACGAGAATGTTGTGACATCCCCATTTTTACGGCTAGAAAATACCGATTTTGTTTATGCTTAATAAATCAGAGTATCCTTTTAAAAAGATTTACTTTGCGGATTTGTCCCAAAAACATAATAATAATGTCATCAAGACATTTCTAAGAAATGTAATTTATTTATAAAACTTGGGATGTCATCGTCAATATAAGAAACATAAGCATAAACGAAGACTTACAACATTTCTTTACACTAATAGTCTACATTTCCTTGAATCTCTCAGCAGATACGTATATCATCATATATAATTTCCTGTGATACAATAAACTGAGTGGGTCAGGTTGGGAAATTTGGTGAGTACATAGGGTTTTCAACCCACAATAATATAGTTAATATGTTTAATTATCAAACCATTAACTCAATTACCCATCCCTGTTTTCTTATGTATTCTTCCCTAGGGTTATATCCTAAGGATCATCACCTACATCGTATTGACTTATCATCTCCTATATCAAATAGGAACGAAGTCCATCGCTTCCAATGTTTATCTAATAGGCACTAAGTCCATAGCTGCCAACGTTTAACTAATAGGCACTAAATCCATAGCTGCCAATGTTTATAGGCACGAAGTCCATCATAGACAGTGTTTTACGGGACTGTCATCAATCAGCCCGGTAGTCATCACCAATTTATTACCAATCTAAAATGTCATATCTAGCATCACCTATTTCGCATCACCCGTCACTACCCAATTTATGTTATAAGTGTAAAATATTTATATACTTAAATCAATTAAATGTCATCTGATATTATTTTATCTAACACATATCACTTTTGGCACAAATAATAATCACATAAGCATGTAATTATCTAGATACTTCATATCTATGTATAAGATGAAAGGGACCATGAACTCACTTGTTAAAGTGATGACTCGAAACTTGGGTAGAGCTTCGCTTCTAGAAATAGACTTTTCCTTTGACCTGAGTTAATATCATTATTACTAAGTTTTAGTCTAACGTTCTACGTGGCTATAGATAGCCTAGACCCATCAATCATTCCAACGAACACTGATAGTATAAATAAGGATCAGTCATGCAGAACAGTTGGGAGACACGATCATTTATGCATAATAGCTTTTCTGAAATCCAACAACCAAGCCAACATGACCATTCTAGGCACCTCTCTCGTAAGTAGATCAATTAATCTAATGACATTGAATAATTGATAAATCTTATTTATAGGTTCAAAATGATGACTTGTGACTAGGGATGAGCTTTAGAACCGGAAAACCGGATCGGAACCGGAATCGGACCGGAACCGGAATCGGACCGGAACCGAAACCGGTATAACCAGAAAATTCTTAAACGGTCCGGTTCTTGGTTCTAAAAAATAGCCTTGTCCGGGTTCCGGTTATTCCGGGTATGGGTCCAATGGGTCCGGGTCCAACGGGTTTGAGAACCGGATTCTAAAAAAAAGACCGAAACTGAATTAAATGCACCAGACCCGATTTATTAGGCAGTAGAACCGGTTTATTAAGCAATCTTGGTATTCCAATTTGTGATTCCATTCTTGTCTCTGATTCCATTCCTATTACAAAAACATGTGATCAATCACAGAATCCAGGAAAGGTTGGATTTACACAAACATTACAGATTATGTCCTAGGGGTATTTTCGGAAAAGCTGCCATATTTTACTTTTAGATGTTTAGGATTTTGTTTGCAGTAGAGGTTAAGTTAAAAACATGTAAATCATCAAAGGGACTTAAAAACATGTGAATGCATCTGTAGAAATTGCAAATAAGAGCAGGGTATTTTTGGAAGTTTTCTTATTTAATAGTTTTTATTCCACTTTTTGTGTTTTGCTATGATTGTTTTGTGTTTAGTATAAATGTACCCTTCGTGTGGTATTTTTATGTAGCCCAGAAATCATTTTCAATCAATAATACTTAGGCTCCAAGTATTTTTTTTCTTTATCCCCTGTTTTCCCCAGTTTGTTAATTGAAGTTCTTCCTACTGTTATATTATTTTGTTCTTCCTGGTGTTACCTTTGTACACAATGTGCTGGTGGAGATAATCCCCTGTGATTATATTTGATTCTTTTTGCAGCCCCTTCATTACACATGATACGAGTGAAGCAACCAGACTTTGCCAGTTTGGCCCAACCATAGAGACTTTTGCAATTTATTTGGTCTATGTTTAAAATAAATAAATAAAATTAGAACATAATAAAAAAATGTAAAGAACATACTTCTGAACTGTGATTTTTGGCCACAGGGTTTATTTGGGTTCACTCATTCTTAAATCACATAGCTGATATGTACCTCGAAATTGGAATATAAGCATACTTATCTATTAATGGTTTAACATATTTAAATGCTATGATGTTAGGAAACTAATTTTGGATGTTTTAGTTATTTTCTTCATAATGTCGTTTTTACTTTTTACATACGTTTTTTTTCTTTATAAGCTTAACTTTATAAAAGTGTTCACCACAACTCCATAAGAGTCCACTCATTTCACGTTAAATGAACACTTTGAACAAAAAAAATTGCCAAATTTAAAGGTTTCCAGTTCCAAAATTGGGTTTTCGGTTCATTCCGGGTCAAATACATGAATCCGGTTCCAATGTTCAATTTCCGGTTCCAATCGGTTCCATACCCACTTTACCCGGTCCGATACCCGGAACCGAACCGGAACCGGTTCCCGTATACCGGTCCGGTTATCGGATCTTATAATCCGTCAATTCCGGGTTCCGGGTTTTCCGAGTCCGGGTCCAACGGTTCGGGTTTGGACCCACTTTCATCCCTACTTGTGACTATAAATATAAGTTACATAGAAAAGACTAGAGTGTAGTTTAACTTACAGAGGTTCTTCCTGACATAAGTTAGGAAATTGAACTGGCAGAGCTTCTACTCGCTAGCTACTACACTTTCAGGGATCACATGGCTTCTTCAAAGGCTAAAACTAAGAGAAATGGACTAAAATCGAGAAATTTTCGAGAGAGTATGATAGGGGAGTGAGGAAACTAATGATCAGTCGAAGCTTATTAATAGCACAATTGTGCGTTATGCCCGGTGTGCGCGCCGCGCACACCTGAGACGTTGTTCCTCCCGTTTTCTACCACGTGTCGCAAATATGGTGGTCCACGCCCACCTTCTAGAAGGTGTGCGCAGTGCAACCCACCTGCGCGTGACGTTTCTCGGAAAACTTTATAAAATCGTATCTTCTTCATACGAGCTCCGTTTTCGACGTTTTTTATATCCCCAGAAAGCCATCGACGAGATCTACAACTTTAGTTTAGACTCCGTTGGCTAATTTTGACTTTATTTTTAAAGTTATATTATTACCAGGATTGGACTGTTAGAGTCTGTTAAAATTTCATAACTTCCTCATATTATATCCATTCTCGACTGTCTTTATATCGACGGAACCATATGGAAGAGATCTTCAACTCTCGTTTAGATTGTTTTTCCTAACAATCAACCGAGTTCTACTTTGGTTTATGAGCCGTATACTGCTACGCCGAAACTTCTAAAAATCCTAACTTCCTCTTACGAAGTCAGATTTAGACGATATCTATATGCACGAATTCGCTTTTATGATATCTACGACTTTTTTTTAGAATACTAAGGATAATAAGCAACCTGTCTCCACTCACTATTTACGACATATTGTTTGAACGCGAAACTACGGAAGGTCGTAACTTCTTCACTCGAAATCGGATTTGGGCCTTCTTTATATGTACGAAATCCTAGTCACATATACTATAACTTGGTTAAGATTATTTATCCTAAATAATCCCTCTTTAAAATAAATTTTTATGGCTTATAATAACTTTATTGCCTAGCCCAAATCTGTGGGTGTTACAAATGCCAAAGATAAAAAACAGACGACGAAGGGTTTAAACGAAAAGACAATAAATCGACACTAGATGCAACAACATCAGCAACATGTAGCTGCTCCAAAACATAAAGCTCCCCAAGTCTATGACCTATCCAACTCACCCTCCGAGACTGAATGTCATGTACACAGTAGAACGAATTAGAAAAGAAGACACAACAACCAGACTTACACAACTGACTGACCGAAGCAAGATTCAAAGCAAGTGTGGGAATATAATAGATATATGTTAAAGATATATAAGGAGTGACAATAGAACCAACACACTCTACAGTCATAGGTGTAGCACTAGCATACATAATAGAGACAGGTGAACGAGATGATAACGAAGCAAAAGATGACAAATGTGGTAACATGTGATGAGATGCACCAGAATCAAATATCCACAAGGATGAAGGAATACCTGAAGTGTTGGATGAAGACAAACCTAAATGAGACATAGAAGTTGACATGGAAGTTGGATTGGCAGCAATGAACTGTCTGAACTATTCAACAATCTGGGGATCCAAGGCTGATGGTGGTGTAAAATCCATCTCATTCTCAACTGAAGGTGCATCGACAACATACCGTGGTGGCCTAAAAGATGAAATTGAAGGACGTGGTTGAGACTGTCCATAAGGCATGTTCTGCTATGAAGGTTCTACATGTGATCTGGTTTGTTGTTGCTGCTGACTTCCCTTGCTTAACAACAAAGGACAATTTGACTTCTAATGGTTCTTCTTCTTACAAAAAGCACACTCGTCAAATGCAACTTTGGGATGATTATGCTTTGAAGACTGAGTTCGTTGTGGAATAGAAAATACACTAAGAGTGGCTGTCTTGGGACCTTTGCCAGCATGGGACTTGATACGAGTTTCTTCAGCAATCAACTCGTGAACAACCAAGTCAACAGTGGGAAGAGGTGTGTGATGCAAGATTGATCCATACAAGCCTTCAAAATATGAACGTAATGCCATTAAGAACTGAACCCATAAATATAAGGCTTAAAATCCTTCAACACATCAGGTTTTGTAAGAGCCAACAGATCCCATAAATCCGACATAGCTGCATAAAATTCCTGAACATTGACATTGTTCTGTTGGAGGGCTCGAATATCAAACTCTAACTGGTACTGCTTTACAAAATTAGACTAAGTATACAGCCTAGCCAAGTGATCCCAAACCTCATTTGTAGTGTCATACTTCGCGAACTGAGTACCAATAGACTGGATAACATAATTATTAATCCAAGTAATAATTTTGGAGTTATCAGTCTCCCATGAATCTAGTAAGGTTGCATAATTCACAGCCTTGTCATCTGTTGGTTTCTTCATGTCACTTGTAACGATCCCCCACATAGTCTTGCCTCGCAAGAAATTGTTCATAACATAACTCCAATAGGCATAGTTCTTGCCATCGAGTTGGATACTAATGGACTGAAGAGAATCATCTATCGGTGCCATATTTTCAATATCAATCAAACAAGAATAACTAAAACAACAACAAATACGAATAGCAGCAGTTGCAATAATCAAAATCTCGAAATCAAAAAAACCAGCAGACGAAACAAAACCCTCGAAAACGACGAAACGAACAAATCAAATCAAACTGAATACAGGAACGAGCAAGAAAACCATACCCAAAATCGCGAACACTACGTGAATAGTGTCGAAGAACATTACCGTGAACAGTATCGTGAATAGTGTCAATGAACAGTACCGTGAACAGTATCATGAATAGGGGCGATGAACAATAATCATGATCGCGAACAGTTCTGTGAACAATACATAGTTTGTGAATAATAACTCACCCCCCAAAAAACAAAATGACAGATCAACCGAGATGATACCATGTAAACTAACAAGTGAAAACCGAGCTCTGATACCATGTAAACTAACAAGTGAAAGACATATAACGGCTCGGATTTCATATTCTTATCAAAGAGAAGTACAAATACAATTAAAGGGAAACACATAATATATAGAGCGGCTAATTAATGTTTCTTAGCTAAAAGGCCCAACATAAACTCAATACAAGATAAATCCCAAAATCTTATTAGGCTAATATATATATATATATATATATATATATATATATATATATATATATATATATATATATATATATAGGCATATGTTATTTTGTTTTTACTAACTATTGTGTGCCAGAATGCACAGATCTGGACCACCGGATGAATAGAATCAACAGTCATGATCTGAGGGTCTATGATATTACAATAGGGTAACATGTATCATATAATCACACAAATTTTAGCAAAAGGGTATTTCGCTCAATTAACCTATTTTAAAAAAAGGAAATTTTCGGATTTTAAGGGATCATTAATTCCCTTATTTTTAAAAATCTAAATTTTTTAAATTAATTCTAATTAAATTTTAATATTATTTTTAATAATAACCGATTTTATTCTGTCAGAATGACAAAAAGTCAACAATAAACTAGTAAATATATTTGCCGTTTTATTCTTGCAGAATATGGTTTCATTCAAGATACTTTTTATATTAAACATGCTTAAAGAATTATACAACATATTATCACGAATAACATTTTCTAAGGAATATAGATTTTATTCTTTAAGAATCACTATTTACATTCATCCGTAAAGAATAAGGCTATAAACAATTATTACATTCATTCCAAAAAAATTATGACAAATAATGGTTTACGGATTACATTTATTCTTAAAGATTTAAACTAAAAATGGTTAAAAAAGAAAAAGAAAAACATCAAAATCGAACAAAAACACTAATCCATTCCGAAAGAATATTATTGTTAAGAAACAATTTATAAATTCAGACAGAATATATTCTGCTAGAATGCACTATTGTTCTCCATGTTTTTCTTCATTTTACACATTAATGACAACCTCTTCAAAAATGTAATTTTTCAACCCATTCTTCCAGCCATTCCTATCACAAATAAAACAAAAACTAAGAATGGTTAAAAGCATGTTATTTGCAATTTCTATCACTTTATATATTCTGGAAGAATACATAGAATATGATAGAATACATAGAATACATTCTGGCAGAATATATAGAATACATACCACTATTTTCTTATTCCAGTAAAATAGTAACCAACACACATATGCAAAATCCATTGCAATTTGCAAGCAAAATCTATTTTGCCAAAACTCAATCAAACAATATTGAATGGTATAGAAACTATTCTAAGTTATCACATGACCTAGAAAATCATATCAAAATATGGTTTAAATTCACAAATTATAGGCTATGGATAGAATTTAAAATTCATAAATTTAACATGGTGACTAAAAGCATCTTCGTTTTTGAAATTGGCATATGCTATGAATTAAATTCCATAATCATAATACTCTAAAAATATCTTCCCATAGAAAAAAGAAAAGAAATTGTTATTTATTTTAATATTCATTGACGTAAATAACAACATCCATGAGAAAAAGGTTTGTTTGAATCGATCAAAACCAAAAAGTTCACAGTTAATATCAAACACTCCACTATTATTTAGCCTTAAAAAATAAACTAATCAAATTTAACCAAAGTTTATAAAACATTATCGGCGGTTTGTAAATTTAACCAAACAATTAAAGTTGAATAAAACCCTAGATAATCTAAAAACCTACCAACACATCAATTTGTATTCCAAAGAAGATGAATCTACAAAGCAAAATCAGAAATTAAAGACAATTGAAAAAAAAATTACCTACTTAGAAAATTCAAGCGGAGAAACTTGAGTGCCGATTGTATTGACCGGCATGTGATCTCACCCGCTTTTCCCTCACATTGCATCGATTGGATTTAACAGCCCTGTATGTGAAATTAAGGATGCATACAATGAAGATGAAGGAACCGATTGAAAGTGACTGACATCGGGTGAAGGGGAAAGGCAGATCCAGTATTGCCGGCGACGGAGTAGGTGGAAACGAAGGGGAAGGAGTATGTGGCGGCGATCGGTGATTGAATGTGAAAGAGAATGTCGACTACTTTTCTGTTCTGGTGGTTTTTGTAGGGTAAAAAAACTGACTGCAATTTTATAGGGATTTGATTTGATTTTAATTTTGGAATTTATTTAATATACATGCAATATTACTAATTTACCCTTATTGATTTATTTAAAAATTTAATTTGTGTTAAATACTGATTGGTCCATATGTGCACACAATACTTGTTGAAAACATTTGAACCTATATATATATATATATATATATATATATATATATATATATATATATATATATATATATATATATATATATATATATATAACCATTAAGTTCAAAATTAACAATTTTGGATCGAGATAAAAAAAATAAAAAAAAAATTGAAAAAAATTATATATTTTGGATTAATGTTATGGAATTTCTTTCTAATATTAACGATTTTGGACTGAAATTTCATAGTTTGAAAAAAAAACTACGAAAATTTAAGAACATGTCTGAAATCCGATGAACGATTCTGAAATTTCGAAAAAAAAAATCGTATTTTTACTAAAATTTAACAAAACTTCAAACAAACATAATAAATAGGAAATATATATGATATTATGGCTTAAAATCAAACATTTTATTGAAAAAACGATGATATTAACATTTCAGATATAAATTGAGAGATTTTATTTTATTTAAAAATAATAATAATAATAATAACTCTGAAATTTGAAAACTTATCCATAACAGGGACATTCCTAAGAAAATTATCATATTTCAAAAAATATAAAAAAAAGTTATTTTTTTGGAAAATCTCATATAGTTAGTTTATTGACAAATTTGCAAGAATGATCACCGTGGTATGTAAAAACTGGCATGTTTGGGTAAAAAAAAGTTTGGTCTAGCACCAATTAAGGATGAGATTTAGAACCGGAATCGGAACCGTTAGAACTAGAATATGTAGAACCGGTTCGGGTCCCGGGTTTAAAGAATGGCTTTATCCGGGTTCCGGGTAATCCGGTTTTGGGTCTTTCGGATCCGGGTAAACCGGGTTTAAGAACCGGAACCGATTTTAGGGGTCGGAACCGGTTTCTATGAAAAGTTTAAAACCTGCATATCTCATTCGTTTGAAGTCGGATTGACATGAGGTTTTTTCCAAAGTGTAGTTTATAGTTTGTACATGATTTTAGACTATAATTTTGTCATTTTTGAGTTAATATTCATTGACCTACAGTCCCTCAAAGTCGGAACTGAACATTTTATGTTTTTCAGATTTTTTTTTTTATATTATGTGAATGTTTTAAAACATGAATATCTAATTTGTTTGAAGTCGGAATAGCATGCGGTTTTTTTTTCCAAAATGTAGTCTAGAGTTTGTACATGATTTTAGACAATAATTTTGTCATTTTTTGTTTCATAGTCATTGACTTACAATCCCCTAAAGTCGGGATATCAAAGCTATGAATTTTCTGTTTTTCAGCTTTATTTTTATATTTTGTGAAATTTTAAAAATGCATATCTTATTCGTTTGAAGTTGGATTATCATGAGGTTTTTTGCAACATGTAGTTTAGAGTTTGTACATGATTTTAGACTATAATTTTGTCATTTTTTGTTTCATATTCATTGACTTACAGTCCCCCAAAGTCGGGATATTAAAGCTGCGAATTTTCTGTTTTTCAGCTTTATTTTTATATTTTGTAAAATTTTAAAAATGCATATCTATTTCGTTTGAAGTCAGATTATCATGAGGTTTTTTGCAACGTGTAGTTTAGAGTTTGTACATGATTTTAGACTATAGTTTTTTCATTTTTGGTTTAATATTCAATAACTTACAGTCCCCTGAAGTTGGAATATCAAAGTTGAAAATTTTCAAAGTTCAACCACTAAGTAATTACCAAAAAATTCCGGATTTCCCTGGTTTTCCGGTTCTAGACCCATTTTATCCGGTTCCACCCGACCCACTTTAATGTTTTCGGTTTTTCCGGTTCTAGACCCAATTTACCCGGTACCTTACCCGGAACCGGTTCCTATATACCGGTCCGGTTTCTAGTCCTATAAAATCCCGTTAAACGGTTCTCGGGTTTTCCGGGTCCGGGTCTACCGGTTCGGGTTTGGACCCACTCTCATCCCTGACACCAGTGGTCCAAAAGTTTCATTTTCTTACGAGTTTGATCCAATTTGGTTTGAACTTTTTTGTATAGGCGATTTTGCCCTTATTATTTAATTTTCCATTTTTGTATTATTCCCCGCAATTAAAAAATAATTAAAAAAAATACTGTCTCTCTCTCTCTATCTCTCTCTCTCTCTGTCTCTCTCCATTACAACCCCAATTCCAGAGATATTGAAGCCATTGCTACGAGGGTTTAAAATCGAGGCACCCTTGAAGAACATTCGTACAAAAAATTCATCAAGAAATCATCATCCTTGTAATTTGTAAACCTTGTTTCGTAATTTCTTCCACATCAAATTCCTCCTCATCTGCACAATAACTTCGAAACTGATCTTCATCGTCGTCGATCTTCAACTCTATTACAACAATTATTACACCTGGTTCATGGAATTGAAACGAAAAACAAATCAAAAAACGTTCAATATCCAAATGCAAACCCCATATTCCAGATCATGATCGACGAATAAGAAATTCCAACAAAACCCAGATCAGAAAAACTTCAAAGCTTCAAAGAAGGAAAAGAACCCATTTACCAAATCTGAAGAGATAAGTGGTTTCGATTTTCATATAAAGCCAATGATTAAGAAACGAGAAGGGTGTATGAATCTTACTTGATAGAGCTTCAAATCACTATTCAACCACCGTCGATGTCTAAGAACCAACATGCAGCAACAACAAAATCCTATGAATATTCCCACTTGAAGTTCTTCAATGGCGACATCAATTTAGTTTCCGTCAGTTCAGAGTAAGAGAAGAAGTGGATATGAGGGATGGAAGGTGGGTGTTGGCTTTGATTTCAGTTTCAGAGAGAGGCAGACGGAGCTTTTTGATTTGGATCTTATGGGGGATACGACGAACTTTAGGGATGAACATACATAAATCGATTTCCAGAAGGAAACCTACACATACACACATGCATAAATCGATTATAGATTGGATTTATGGGTTTTCTTTTGAGAGAGAGATTTTTATGTGTGTGTGTGCTCATCAAATATGGGGTTCATGAGTGTGAGTGTGTGTGTTTTTAAAGCTCTTGATTTCGAATTTAGAACAAGAAACCCTTCATCAGATCTGATTTTGACTTTAGAACAAGAAACCCCAAAAAGATTGATAGCAAACCTATTGGCAATCATTAGAGCTCTGATTGAAGCTAGAAAGAGAGCATCGGTTTTTCATATGTATAGATTTTTCAAATGCCACTGAAGCTTCGATTATATATATATATATATATATATATATATATATATATATATATATATATACACACACTGGTGGTGTACCCGCGCGATGCGGCGACACCAAAAACTTCGTTTCGACGAATAGTTTCTAAGTGGCGGACATTGAATTCAGGGAGTTTTTGGTTATTTATGTGGATGTTTCGTCTTGGCTATTAGTGTTACTTGAGTGTTCCATTTCAAAGATAGTTTTCCTTTGACATTTCATTCCAAATATTGGTTTTATTTGGATGTTTCGTGTTGATGATAGCTTTTCGTGGGCGTTCCATTTCGGCTATTAGTTTTCTTTGGACGTTTCCTTTGGGACTTACCATGACATAACAAATATTATTTATTTTTAGCGGTGTACACGCCCAATGCAATGACGACAAATAATTTCATTTTGATGAATAGTCGCTTTCAGTGATTAGTTTTATTTTGGTTTAAAAATGGTTGTTTTGGGTTAAAAATAGAGATACATTGATGTTTGATGTTAAAAGAAAAATATGTTAATGTTTTGGTTTAAAAAGAAAGACATCGTTATTTTAGATTAAAAATATAAATATATTGTTATTTTTGGTTAAAAATAAAATTACTGTGTTGTATTGGTATAAAAAAATATAATAATAGAAATTAAAATTGATAAAAAAATAAAATATATAAAAGATAAAAGAATCAAATTTCCATAGGTTAGAAACCATAATTATTAGATAATTTATTATAACAAATTCTCTAAAAAACGTTGAGCAATGTAACATGGCAAAAAAATAAAAGAAAAAAAATTTTAGTCAAACATTCAAAATACTTAAACTATAATTGTTTGTTTTTGTTGTTTTTTTTTCGTAGAACACATCATTTTATAGGCATCAAACTTGTAGTTTTATCATATCGTTTTCCAAGACACTAATGTCTTGTACATACTCAATTGCTTATGTATAGACTATCACTTCTTACGGTATCTTAAACTTTATTCGGAAGACTTTTGATTATCTACAAAAATGTACTATAAATAAATAACATTTTATATTGGGTATAATATTAAAACAGTTATCGGCGGTTGTTATCACTTGAAAAACATATTTCCCTCATTTCTTTATTTTCTGTATATATTTATGTATTATCTCCCATAATCAATATTTAATTGTTTAATAAGAGGTCACTGTATTAATACGTATGTTAAAGCGTATTATCCTAAAATAAAAACAAAAAACCTTTTTAGAGTTTGGTGGTCATAATTAAATACTTTTATTAAGATATTAGGATTGTCATAATTACTTAGTTTTATTTTTAAGAAACTTTACATCTTTAATTTTGATCATTAATATACAAAAACACAACCTACGTAATTTTTTCTCAACTTTAATTTTCTTAATAATATTTTATTTGTCAATGATTTTCTTATTCTACATCATACTCTTAAGACTAAAAAAACTGAAAAATTACAAATGGCGGCCACAAATTATCCAACCCACTTGATAATTCAAGATCTAAAAATCAAAACAAACAACTAAAGTCGTTAGAAATACAACAGAACAAACACACACATTAAAAAAAGATACAATTAAACACACAAAATAAATCATACACACAAGTAATTAAAAACACACATTTTTAATACATACTCATGCATACAGATCTAAGAGCATTGTAAGATTTGGATTTGGTGAAGGTGGAGTTGGTTGTGGTATCTTTTTCGTGATTGTCTTTGTTTCTTTTGGTTTTATCAGATTTGGAAGAAGCTACAATATATTAAATAGAAATTGACCAAAATAATTCAGATAGACACGCATATCAGAATATAAAAAGCTCCATACTGTCTTCAAGATTTATGTGTCAACAGTTGGGTAGTGTGCCGATGGTGTAGAAGAAAGTTCAGATCCAAAAGAAATGAGAGGTCAGCCTCTTTCAACATATCTGAATAACCAAACTCAAACTTTCATCAGTGTTTTTGAGACAGTTAATCACACTCCTTCATCAAATCTAAAAAAACTAAACCCAAACTTTAAAGTCAATCATCAATCAAAATAGATTTGATGTAAAAGAAATTAAATAAACATGAATTCTTAATGTTTCAATTAACATTTTCGTGATCTCAAGTTTTGCAAACAAAAATTTTACAGAATTAAGTCATCCACAATAGAATTTACAGAACTAAGGTATCCTTGTGATGTATATTACATATATGAAATATAAAATTTAACAAATAAAAGATATTACGTTTCCATGTCTAACATAAACTTCAAAGAACTATCGATATTCTTCTTTATATTTCTAGAGGTGAAAGATACTACAAATCATACACTTCAAAGTATTGTATACGTTCAAAACACTTCAAAATAAGATACATCTTCCTTTATCTATACATTTCCAGATATGAAATATAAAAATCAAAACTACAATATACCATGTCTAGATCTGAAACACGAAAATCAAACACTAAATATCCTACAATTACAGATCTGAAAAACAAAAATTAAAAAAGAAAAGATTTCATATTTTCATATCTAAATACGAAAATCAAAAACTTAATGATCTTACATTATATGATCCGAATTACGAAAAAATAAACAAAAGATAGCTCGATTTCTGAATCTGAAAGATCTTAAACAACTCCATATTTCCACATCTAAGGTTGTTTACTGGCGGCGCTGGTGAGGGACTGAGGGTGGTACTCAGATTTGGTGTTTATCTGCAGAAACAACAAATGGTTCTTGTTGGTGTAAAGGAGTGTCGAATATGATTGACAGTGGCATCGAAGTCGGCTGATGGTGACAGTTTCGTAAGAACCGGATGTCGTGGTAATTGATTTTCTAGAGAGAAAGTATGTTAGAGGGAGGAAATTAGGGTTTTTAAAAGAACAGTGAGATTAGGTGACTCCTTTTATAGTAATAGTATTGGATTTTGATTGGTTTAAAGCTTTTCACTTGGATCACACTTAATATAATCAACACCATTCAAATAAAATCAATGGACCAAAATTTATCTCCTTGTTTTTAAGACATTGTCTTAAAATTTGGTGGTTTCAATTTACGTATGTATTATAAAGTAGTATATATATATATATATATATATATATATATATATATATATATATATATATATATATATATATATATATATATATATATATAGAGAGAGAGAGAGAGAGAGAGAGAGAGAGAGAAAGTATTTATTTTTGTTTTATTTTAATTTTTTTTAATTGTTTTGATAAAACAAAAATGAGAAATTAAATAATAAGGGCAAAATCGTCTTTACAAAAAAATTCAAACCAAATTGGACCAAACTCGTAAGAAAATGAAACTTTTGGACCACTGGTGTTACTTTTTTGGTTCAAACATATATAGTTTGACATACCACAGAGATTATTCTTACAATTTTGTCTAGTTTATTTAATTTCTCTTAATTAGTTTGTGACTACCAAACTCTCTGATCATTAGGCTTTTACGTGTTTTTATTATAATAAATTTAATATAAATTATTTATGAAATTATTTTAAGTTTTTAAAATTAATTCACTAAATTATATAAAATCATATTTTTATTTATTATTATTTTTAATTTTCTAATTTAAAAATATTTTTCGACTTTTTGAGTTTTTGAGTTTTTGTTAGAATATATCATGTAACATTTGTTCGAATACAAAGGTTAAGACAAAAACAAAGATAAATATCGGTAATCTAATACAATTTTTTAATATTGTTTTTCTGACATTTTTTTTGCTCACGTCATTCGTTTATATCATTATATGTTTGTGGTTGTTTGTTTATTTGGTTTAAAGGTTTTTATAGTTATTTGTTAAACGAATAATCTTAAATATTATAATTAAAAAAATGAGTGCACCTAATAATTATCATTCTTAGGCATTTTTTTCGTTACGTCTAGTACACTAGTGTTTAAGCTCTTTCAAATACATAGTGTTTATTTATATAACAACTTGAAATAATTACCGGTAACCAACCGTTCCAAAATGTCGTATTGTTTCAACATTAATGGAACTGGGATATTATAAAAATTAAAATACAAAATAGTTAGAAGAAATTAGTTAAAAACAAATGATATTAAATCTAAAACAAAGAAAAATGACCAAATGTATTTTTTTTAAACAAAGAAAAATAAAAATAAAAACTTAAAAATATAAAAGTAAGAATTAATAGTAATAGTTATAATAATAAATAACATCAAATAAGTTTAATATTAAAAATAAAACTAAAAATTAGTTCAAACATCCAAACATTTATTCAATCAATTCAAATTTCATCCATACCTTACCAACTAAGCTACAGGCCAAAGACACATACAACCATTTATTAGTTAATATCTTTCATCTTAAAAAGGAATGCACCTCGGATTGTATATTGGTTTAATTCGAACCGGATTTTAAAAACCCGAATCACCGAATCCATAACTTAGTTTACAACTTAGGAGTGTTTTTTGTAAATCCTTTTATAAATGTGTTTTGTAAAGAAAAAATATTAAAAAAAAGTATGTTAAAGTGTAAAAACATAAGTAAAAAATATGAAACGTTATAAATAATTTATAAAAAACTTGTAAACACACGAGACGATGGTGATGATGTTGCCACGTCAACCACGAAACCCTATGTTTCATGTATACCACAAGGCTAAATACCCCAATACATCCCAACCACAGTCTCGACTTCTCTCTAAATTTCTCTATAATTCCATCAAACTTTCAAATCTTCAATCTTATAATTCCAAAGAAGCAAAAATTGTCAAGAGCCAAAGCTAGCTCTTGTGCTGGTATAAAAGGTTGCGGTTTTGATTATACATTACCATTTGACGAAATAGCAAAACAAACTGGACTACGTAAATTTGGAGAAATTTTACGCAAATCCTACAACAAAATAAATTTGTGCTCGATGCAATTAGTACAACTTTGTTATTTACTAGATCCAATAGCACTCTCAACTTGGTTCTCATACTTTTTTGAAAGATTTATACCGAAAGAATCCTGCATCCCAACTACCTTGTGACCATTCTTTATTTGTTACTTAGTCAAATGTATTATTTTGGAATTAATTAATGATTTAGGTAATGTAAATGACTAATCATAAATTAAACTAATCTATTAAAGTGACTAATTATAAATTATATTGGACTCATAACTTAGGTTTAGTTTCATTAATAATAATGTAGTTTACTTTGAAATTATTAGGCAATGAAAAATGTCGATGTGTTACCTACTCAAACACAAGTATTTGATGGTGGTCAAATATAGTGTTATGATAATCAAATAGCACGCCAATTATATATGCACCTAATCGTACAAGAAATTCTTCTTTTCTATTTATTATGTTGGCCTAGAGTTATCAAGTTCACCATGAAAGCAATCAGTGTCTATCAAGTAAATTGTACTACCTTAAAACGTATCCCTATAAAAACTTTAAAAAAAAAAATCATGGAAGATTTAAAGGATTCTTGGGTAGAGTGTCATTAACTTCTTACCTTTTTACCACCACACCACAGTAAAAATGAAGTTTAAATCTATCAAACTTGTCCATAGATACAAAAACCATATACTCAAACCACAAGAAATGCAAACACAAAACCGGGTTCTTTTTTTTTTTTTTTTTTTTTATGTTCATCTAAATCCAAGAAATCGAATATAAACGAATACACACCCATCACCAATACACAAACCCCACTGTATCAACAATAACACAAAACCTGTTCATAAAGATTTCACTTCCTCCCACCCAACATACTTTCACCCGAAGAACTCCCAGATGTTGAGTTCGGATTGCCAAGTACATTAAGATCTTCAAATAATCTATACGAAGGAATAAACGGTCTTTGACTTCCACCACCACCAGCTGCCGCCTGACCATCTCCACTTACACCGCCTGCCGCCGCCGCCCTGTTAGAATACAAGTTTACTTGCTGTGAAGACGTGTTGTTGATGTTATTATATGAGGGAGTTGGAAACGTGTAAGTCACCGGAGAAGGCTGATACGGGTTTGTGTAATAGCCAGGTGTTGCCGCCCATGGTGGCGGGATATAGCCGCCAGGGGAAAGATTTTGCTGTTGATATTGAGGCTGAACCGGTGGTGGTTGTGGTGGAGGTTGATGTTGAGGTTCGGATTGAGCCCATGGCACAACATAACTGCTCATGGATGGCTGAGGTTGGTGGGGATAGTGTTGCTGCTGCTGCTGTGTGGTGGTGGAAACTGGCGGTGATTGGTCATGTGAGGTGGTGATGGGAGGCGGTGAGGGTGGATTTGGAGATGATAACGTGAGGCTTAAGAAATCGATCATGTCATCGGCTTTTGTTGTGTTTAATGGAGGTGGTGGATCTGTTATGGTTAAAGCCATACTCAATGAAGGATCTGATGTGGGTCCCACTTGTGCTTTTGAATGCCTGGAGAAAAAGAAAAAAAGTTTAACAGAAGCATGTTGCTATTTCATGTATTTAATCCAAAAAAAGGAGAATTTACCTTCTAGCTAACAAAGCAAAGTCATCTTCATCTTCCTCTTCCTCACCATCATTTCCTGATGGTGGCGTCACCGCCACCACCGGTGGAGGTGCCACCACGGACACGGTTGATTTTGAGTTTTCTTTTTCTTCAATTGATTTGATTTGGGGCTCAAGGGTATTATTGGTATTACTTGGTGAGGCGATGGAACTTGTGACTTGAGCAGGAATTGGAGAACCGGATGCAATAGCATCATGTTTTGCAAGAACGGTTTGTAGATTGTCATTTAATTCGATACCTTGACCAAGAAGCTCCTCATCACTACACAAAAAAAATATTAAAATAAAATAAAAAAATAATATCATGAGTCGAAAGCAACTACACATGATACAGTTTTGGGGTTTAGGGTTTAGGGTTTTTGTACCTTGTGGAAGCCAACATTTGCATCAATTTCTTTTGATTTGAACGACATCGGTCAACAACATCAACGATGACCTCATCTTTTATTGCCTATTAATATAAAAAAAGCAAGTCAGAATCACCAAGGACATAACAGGTTGTACTGTGTTTGGAATGATGTCAGTTGGGACAAAAAATTGCAGTTTTTTGTCCCATCAAAAAAGGTGGGATAGGGATTAGGGAGTAGCTATCAAGTCTTTGTGCAAAAGACTTAAATGTCCTTTTCATCTACATCATTGAAAATAGCCCTAAAAAGCTTGTCAGAGCCGGACACAATCCAAAAAGTTGGGATAGGGATTAGGGACACGCTATTGATATCTTGTATGTGGAAAAAGACGTGAATGCCCTTCGCATCTTTATCGTCTGTAATGACAAAAAGAAAAGAAGAATGCACGTACTGCACGATCATTTGGATCAACTTCTTGCAACATCTCAGATAAAAGATCCGAAACATTCCTCATAGACTCAATCACCGACATACTAAAAAAATAAAAATAAAAAAATATTCAAATCAATCCATTATCCACCAAAAATCTATCCATTTATAGCAGTGAGAAACTATTTGTATTTTGATGATAATGCTATAATTGGGTAGGTTTTACAAAGCACAAGGAAGCAATAGGATGAAATGAAATTAGAATGCTATAATAAACAAATAAATAGAAGTATGTTGCTGTTTTTAGCATTTAACTTAAAAGAAAAAACAATAAGACACCTTAAGTTTTCAATCTCGGAAGCCATGGCTTCATCAAGCCTTGTTGTAGAATTACTTGGCATTCCATAATTTGGTTGAGTGGGTCCCACAGATGGATGGGTGACAGGAGGTGTAAATATTGGAGCTGCATCAGGTGACCGGTGAGGGAACTGTACTCCCGCTTGCTGTCCTCGTAAACATAATCCAAAAAAGATTAAAGAATTCTCAAATGACTAAAACGCCCTTAACAAGACAAGCAATCTTGTGGACTTATGGCAATACCAATAGATCTTCACGGGTAATTATGTAATTAAAACTTGGATACTTGACAAAAAAAGGAAATCTTGAATACCCAAATCAACAAAATTTGACATGGGCACTTTCCAAAAATAGGTAATTATTTCATCATTTTAGGAATTTTGATTACACATAAATTAGTTGTCACCGGATGTAAATTCCAACATGTTATTTTTGCTATTAGATATTACAAAATTCAACAAATACTTCTTCATTTTTCATGAATTTTGACTTCAACAAGTTCATGTATTCCATTGCTATTTTTATCGCGATATGCAACTAAAAAAAATCAAAAACACTAAAAAATGATGCTTTTAAATATAATAAACTTACCCGTAATTCATCATAAGCCAAGTAATATTGAGGATATTTTCCTCCGCGTCCACCAAATGCTTCTTGCCATGAATCTAAAAGTACCAAAATTTTCTCCCTTACACGCATGTCCGTCTGCAAAAAATAATAATAATAAATAAATAAAAAATGGAGGAATCATAATTTGCCATGCGTTTGGTTGGCAGGAAACGGAATGGAATTCAACACCACAATTGGATTCCGTTTCCACCGTCCTCTAGGAATAGTAAAATCCGTCAAACATGGAATACGAAGGATTCTGACGGAATTGAATTCCATCCATTTGGAAGCCAAACACCATCATGGAATGGAATCTCGAATTCCAATTCCGTGAGCGTGGGTTTCAACTTCCTTGCTTTGGGAACATTTTGATTTACCTTTTTCTTGACAATTTTGATCATCTCCGGGAGTATATTTCGCTCGGCTATTTGATAATGAACATTGTCACCACAATTCTTTACCATGGTCTCTAAAAGCTACAATCCAAAATCAGATAAATTACTACTAAAATTAGCATTTTTGATGAAACAATCATTTCAAGATTTGTAAATTGTAATTATAATGATTAAAAAGGCGAAATACCGTCAAGGAAAGTAGTTGAACATGGGGGTTCTTGTGTTGTAACCTTTTCTTCAAAGCTTTGACAACATCTTTTACAAGCCTAGAAATTATAAACAATTAAAAACGTAAGATTTTATTGTTACTCAAACTAAATAATAAATAAAAACACAGGATTAACTCTATTTGTTGCAAATAAGCCATAGTTAGTGCTAAAGTAACACAAATTTATCAAAGATGCTTTTTTTTTAAATAAGAACAAGAAAAACAGCCAAGGAAGCTTTATAAATTAATTATTTAAAATAATAATGCATGATTATTACAAACCAATAATTCATAAAAAGTCTTGTGAACGGGGATTTCTGTATTATTTTCTGAAAATCAAGACCATCAATAGACACTGAATATCTTCTCTATTTCAAGTTGCAAACCATGGAAACATGTATAAAACCCTAGAACAAAATCCGAAGGTTAAATTTTTGGGCTTTTAATGAAAGTTATGGATTAATACAGCATGAACTCGACATACAAGTAACAAAAACATTAAAAAACCATATAATATTCCCAAAATTTCCAGTTACGAGTGATTAACAAGAAGTATAAAACCCTAGAACAACATACCCCAAATAAAAATAAGGTCAACTAAATTCTGCGTAAAAATCAAAGAAAGCCGATGATGATGGATACAGATATTACCAAGGATTCGCGTTGATGGTGTCGCAAATATCGATGTTGATAGTCCAATCAGGACCGTTTAAAAATTCGCTGGTGGCCTTATCCACTCGAACAACAGCTGAATTAGCAGATGAAGATGAAGACGATGAAAAAGCTGTGGCGGGAAGCATCATCGGGTCGGGGGTGTGTGGGTGTTTGTAGATTGAAAGATTGGTTATGATGAAAAGGGTTGAAAGAAATTTGTTTAGATAAATCCGAGGGGAAAACGAAACAAGAAAGAAAAGGGATTTCGATTTTTCATGGAAATTTTGCTGGGAAATTTGTTAAAAAGCTGTTTTGATGAGGAGATTCCCAAAGAAAGGCAGCAAAAAAAAGTGCGACTTTTTTGTCTTTTAATAGGTTAGAGAGTTAGACCACTCCAAATTAATTCCTTGAGCACACCACCCCTTTCGTCTCTTTAGATGCAAACCCTTCAATGGTTTTTCATTTTCTTTAAATTAGTGTCGTGTCACTTTTTCATTAAATTTCTATATCTTATAAGACATATATTCATATACTTTATTCAAGAGTGTTTGAATTGCTTATTCAGGTTATGTTTTATTTTTATTTTATTTATTTTACAGAATGATTTACATACTCATCTATTTTCTTTTAATTTATATTTTAATACACTATAAAACTTAAATTCTTAATATTTGGTTGAGAAACACTCATTCCCTCAATTCGTTGTACCGCTAAGGCAAGAGTCTTTTGGTTTATTCGGTTTATTATGTTTATTTGTAAAAGTTTTTATCAATTTATTTGGTATCAAAATGAAATTTAAAAAAATTATCAGATTAGTTTATCTAGTACCAAAACATAATAAAATTACAAGTTATTTTGTAGTGTTTGGTAATTGCTGTTTATATATGTAAAGTAACAAAGAAAAACATAATTGATATATCATATATGTATTAAAAAATATAGGATTATGATAAGGTTAGTATGATAATTTGGTTTAGATAAGATATAAGTATGGGCGTAAACAAGAAGTATAAATTGGTTTTGGCTTTATCTTACTCGGTGTTGTGGTTTTGTGGATTGCTAGTAATAAACTTCTTTTCAAAAATCGAAAGAGCAATCTTATAAGGACGCCAAGTGACATTCAACTTTCTTTTATAATTGGATCAAATATAAAGCTAGATTTAATTTCTTATGTTGGTTTGATTGATGTAATTCTCTTATCTTTTCTTGTATCATTTAATTTTCACTAACATCTTGCTAACTCGTTTTAATATATATATATATATATATATATATATATATATATATATATATATATATATATATATATATATATATATATTGTTAAAAAAAAAAAGATAAGGTATAAGTTGTTTATATAAGTTGGATAAAATTTGACATGTGAAAAACTTATTATTTAAATAAGTACTGATTTCTTATTTTAATAGTTTAAAAATTATTTGTTCATGGCATTAAACGGTAATAAATTAATAAACATTTTAATTATATATATTCCTTTTATTTGTATTATTTTTTAAGGCGTTTGCTTTAAATGTTTACGTGTTCTTTTAGACCATTTTGAATTTCCCAAAAATAAATATAATTAACTTTTTCAGATAAGTGTGTACCAACAATTCATAATTCGTTTTAATTTCATCATAACATTGTGTTGTACCATATTTGTTCTTTTATCATGCGTGGGTATTTTGCAAATATAGTTCTTACTTGTGTTATTCTTTTCTAAAGCTAGTACCATTTATTTTATTTGCTTGAGTTGCTCATTTAGATCGGACGGAGTGGAACCGACATATGTCTGACATCTACTCAACAACCATGGCATACTCGGTCCCTTGAAGGTGGCATGTCGAGCAAACATGGATCAATTGGTATTTTAGTGCCGAGGGGAGAGAGGAGAAAGTGTATGAAGGTTATGTTATTCCTTTTTTTATTTTTTATTTCAAATTTTATCAATTTAATCCACCCTTAAAAATGACATTGAAAGATCGTGTATGCTTAAGAGTCATATTAAAATGATATTGTTAATTAACATATGATCATAAATGGTCACACTAACAACAACTTGATACAATCGATTATTTATTAAAGATTGATTTTAATAAATATTTATAAACTCTTATAATTAATTGGAAATTATTTATTTTATTAAAATAATAACTTTCAATGGCAAGTAACATAATATATATATATATATATATATATATATATATATATATATATATATATATATATATATATATATATATATATGATTTATTAAGTCATGTACAATATTTTATACCTGAAAGACTTATTTGTCTTTTACCAAAAAGTTAATGATTATATTTTATAAACTAATTTATAAAACTTGTAAAGTTTGTATTTTTTTTTTCTTCTGAATGTCGTAGATTGAGAGTGAAAGTGTATGCATGGTCTTTTGATTTGTTTAATCAAAAGCATAACATGTCTTAAGAGCATGGGGGACATGTAACTCTAGGTGCATGAATGCTTAAGTGGTTAATGACTTGTGGGTACTGTTTTAACCTTAAAACCATGCATGAGGCTTTTATTATTGATCATACTTTTGCTCCAAAAAGCATAGATTGTAACATTCGAGAATTTGGTATGTTTCTTTTAACCCCTGTTAATGCAAAAATTATCTCATTATAGTCCCTAGCTAGTACGCGCGGTGTACTTTATGAGTACGCTTAGCGTACTAGCCCGTTTCTCGATCGCGCATGTACCCACGTACGTTGGGCGTACGCAAAGCAGGGACAAACCTTAAGTTTTAGGGTTTGTGCCATATTTAAGCAACTTATATCACCCTTGGACATTCTATTGATCAACCTCCATCACTCTCTACCCTAAAAACGAAACCTTAAGTATCATTTGTGAGTTTTGAGCTTGAAAATGTGTTTTGGTGGTGTTTTTGGTGAAGTAGAAGAAGAAGAACACTTGGAGGTTGCTTGGGAGTAGCTTGAGCATGTAGATCCAGAGTCATCATCATCTTAGCAAGTCATTTGAGGTAAAAAAAAGCTCCCATCTTCATGATTCTTAATGCTATATCTAACTTAGGGTGTTATTTTTGCATTTTTGGGTCTTTTGAGCTAAAGTTGAGTTTATAGTCTACTCCAGAAGCCATGGTGGTTAGATCTTAACTCAAATGAGGCCCCTTGTCCATAAAAATGCGACCTTTGTGAGTTATTTTGGTCCATGCATGATTTGGGTTCTTCGTTATGGTTCCTTTTGAGTTTTGGGTCTTATTAAGTCATGCATGGGTGTAAAGTTGCCAACTTTACATGTTAAGTCACCTTCTAGAATCAGATCTGGAAGTTTGGCATGTTGGCATAACTGAATAAGTGCTTAATGAGTTGGGTTGGCTGTCTGCGGAGTACACGAGGCATTCTCGGCTCGTACGCTGAGCGTACTGGCCCTGGATAGAGTACGCTAACTGTAAGTCTGAGTACGCCCAGCGTACTCATCTGTTTGACTTTTGGGTTGACTTCCTCAGTTTTGGGCCATATTTTGGGCTTTTAGGGATTGGCCCTCGTTGGGACATTGAACTTTTGACTTTGAGCCATGGATAGACTATGAACTTTCTTGGGATTAGGTCCATGATGATTTTTGGGCCCAATTTGGAAGTTGGGCCTTATTAGGCCTTGGGACGCCATTTAGGAATTTGGGCCTTTTGAGCAAATGGGTTAGACCTTGGTTATGGGCCAAGTAAGAAATGGGTAAAATGGTCTTTTACCCTGGATATTGGACAAGTAACTTAGATTCTTGATTATGGGTCGAGATCTAATCATTAATTGAATATTATTTGATGATGTTAGCGTGGGGATTTTCCGGACCAACATACTGAGATTTTGCAGCTTTAGGTGAGTTTCCTCCCTGTTTTTAGCGGGTCGAAGACACCAATGCCGGCCCATGGTTTATTATGTGTAGGATGCTAGTTGTCTACATGACTCTTGCATGTGTTATGTGTTTATATGCTTACCAGGCGGGGCCTAATGATTATATTGTATGCTATTTATCTTTGTGATTTTTATGCATGTTTTTATATGTTTGTATGTATACCAGATTACCGGGCGGGGCCTGATGACCGACAGATCTGTTCCAAGTGAGGCTCGATGTCGGGTGGGGCCCGATGACGGGCGGAGCCCATTTTATGTTTGATATGTATGATATATGGTATTTTGGGGAACTCACTAAGCTTTGTGCTTACAGTTTTTAGTTTATGTTTCAGGTACTTCTGGTTCGAAGGGGAAGAGCTCGGGATGATTGCAGTGCTACCACATTGTTCTGCATTTTATATTACTCTGATGTACTTGGATGTTTATGGATACTTTGATTCACCATGATTTCTATGATGTTGTTTTGGATAATGGTTTTATTAATTTAAAAATCAAAATTTTTAGTCTTATTTTTTGCGGGTGTTACAAGTTGGTATTAGAGCCTTAGTTTGAGGGATTCAGGCATACTCTCCAGTGTGTCTGAACTCAAACTGATGGTTTGGTAGAATTTTTTCAAAAATAAATGTTTTATAAAAAGGGTTTTCTAATAAAAGAGAAAGGGTGTGGTGCATGTAATCAACTGAGCTCAAGTAAGTTTTCCCAAATACTCATACATGTTTTATGATATGCTTTGATGTGTGAATATGTAAATCGCATGATAGTTAGGGCTAAGGATCTGCTCAAGATTTACATGATAGAATGCTAGGAGAGATGCCTTTACATGCCAACTGTATGAGCTTGTAGACTTGCATGCTAGTATTGATCAATTAGTGATAGGATGACATGTTAGGGTTATGCTTATTCCGATTACTCGATGCTCGAATGTTGCTTGCTTTTTAATTTTAGGAGTTCCCATTAGCTTCAACTAACTAGTAAGCGAATATACTAAGTTACATATTGTTGAGACTAAATAATTTTAGAAGGGTAGGTTTTAAGTCTATTGTGCAGCTCTTGTTTGAGTCCAACCGTTGTAGTGTGAGTCCTTTCATTCGAAGAATTATATAGTGTCGGCGATATGTGATTATATTTGTGATCTAGTTAGAAGATGTTAGGGAGAGTTCATTCTGCAGCTGATATCGGGGAGTAGTGTGGTGGTTGCCCTAGGAAAACCTATGAAGAGATTTAATGTTGGGAGCCTTGTCTTGTTGAGGATTTTATATGTGGATAAGGAGTGACTTGGAGGGTTCAAAGCAATCCTTGAGGAAAGTACGGATAGATGTGGAAGTTAGTATGGGCTCGTACTACTTGAAGCAGAGGATCCGTACTCGAGTCAAGGAGAGCTGCGATGAAACCAGGAATCTTGTAGAGTGTGAGACTCCTCGATATATATTTATGCATGTTATGATGGTTTGTATGATTTATTTTCAGTATGGTGACTCTTCGAGGCAGACCGATTATTGGTTCTGGTGCTGGTGAGGGTTTTGGCTCGGGTTCTGGAGTCGGGCAGTTGGATGATCAGACGCGGGAGTTAATTTTGTCTGAGATTACCCGCAACATACTTGAGCAGACTCATGTGATCTTTGGTACAGTCAAGGAGGGCATTTTGGAGATTTTGGATGAGCGCTTGAGCGCTTTTCAGTCTGAGATGGTGGCATTGATGGGAGCTTCCACGTTGAATTTCCGGGAGTTCCGAGCATGTGGGGCTCCAGAGTACTTCGGGGAGAAGGACCCGATCGCGAGCAAACAATGGTTAGCGGATGTCGCTAACACCTTCCGTAATACCAGTTGTCCCGATGGGGCGAAGGTCATACTTGCTTCATGTCTTCTGAAAGGCAGAGCTCGAGATTGGTGGGAGGAGGTTGGGCACTTCGTGGGTGATGAGGCGGTTGATTCGATGACATGGGATGATTTTGTGACTAGATTTCGAGCTGAGTTTGCACCGGTGATTGAGGTGCAACAGTTGGCGAGGGAGTTGTAGGACCTTCGTCAGACTACTGAGACGGTGGATAAGATCACCGATATGTTCCGCAAGAGGGCGCAGTTGGTTTCGGAGTATGTGGCGGATGAGGAAATGAAGAAGGCGAGATACCATGAGATGTTGAGGAGCGATATTCGGCAGTTCGTGAGCCGATCCAGTTGCAAGACACTGGAGGATATGATTGTGAGAGCCATAGAGAGGGAGATTGATCTAGAGATGGAGAGGAAGAGGAAGTCGGATTAGGCTCATGTTTCAGGGGGTTGGGCAAGAGGCCCAAGGTATTTGATTCGAGATCGAGAGGCCAGTAGAGACGGATTAGCTGTGGCAAGTGCAGAAAGACGCGCGATGGGGCATGCATAGTGGGTGGTTATGGATGCTTCAAGTGCAGTAAGATTATTCATATTAGTAGGGATTGCACTACCACCACCACCATCACCCAGTTATCTGATCTGGTTTTCTTCCATTGCAATCAGAGGGTCCACAAGAAGGCCAATTGTCTGAGTTTGGCAGCAGTAGGACCAGTGGTAGCACCCGCTCCAGCGACTCTACAAATTACTGATGGCCGCCAGGGCAAGGCGGATGCGCCTGTGGTGAGGAGCAGGGCTTTTCAGCTGACGGTCGAGGAAATCGCATAACACCTGATGTGGTGACAGGTATGTATCTTTTCCTTATCTATTTATTTATATTAAATTGCCTACTTATATTTATGTGTTTTATTTTAGGACCGTTCCTCGTGAACGATATCTCTGCATTGATATTGTTTGATTCAGGGGCTACCCGATCTTTTGTATCGCTTGCGCTTAGCAAAAGGTTTGTTGGAGCTCCATGGGAGTTGGATTGTCCCTTAGATGTTGAGATTATAGATGATCGATCTGTCTGGGTATCGAGGGTTCATCGAGGTTGTGTTCTTGAGATGTTCAGTGAGCGGTATCCGATTGATTTGGTTCCCATTCCTTTGCGCGGGAACAAGGTTATTGTAGGGATGGACTAGTTGAGCCCCAATGGGGCGGTAATTGATTGTGAGCATCAATTGGTATATATTCGGACCCCAAGTGGGGGAGAGTTAGTGGTGTAGGGAGAGAGAGAGAGCTCAGCGTGGGCCGATTCTATGTTCACTAGCTAGGGCCAGATGTTTTCTTCATCAGGTTTGTTCCGGATAGGTCGTCTATGTTATGGATACCTGGGAGAAGGTAAGGTGACTGTGGAGGATGTACTGGTTGTTCGGGAATACTTGGATGTGTTCCCAGAGGATTTTCCTGGGGTTCCTGTAGAGAGGCATGTAGAGTTTAGGATTGACCTGGTTCCGGGTGCGACTCTGATAGCCAAAGCACCATATCGGTTAACTCTTCCAGAGATGCAGAAGTTGTCTACATAACTGTAAGAACTGTTAGACAAAGGGTGCATTCAACTAAGTAGTTCGCCATGGGGAACACCGATCCTGTTTGTGAAGAAGAAGGATGGGTCTCATTGGATGTGTATTGATTACTGGGAGCTGAATAAGCTAACAGTGAAGAACCATTATCCACTCCCGAGGATTGACGTTTTTTTGACCAACTTCACGGTGCATCTTGGTTTTCCAAGATTGATATGCGTTTGGGTTATCATCAGATGAGGGTTAGAGAGGAGGATGTGCAGAAGACAGCCTTCCAAACTCGTTATGGTCATTACGTAGGGATGAGCATCGAAACCGGCCCGGGAACTGAACTTGGTGGAAAATTGGAACCGAACTGGACCGCCAATTCTACCGGTCCTTGTCGTGTCTTCAATGTTGGAACCTGTCCTCGAGAAATAGCAACATACGGTTCCAGTTTTTTCCGGTTCTATCGGTTCCCGGTTCCAAAAATCCACAAGAATATCGTGTCGGTCCCGACCCGATCGGTTCTATCCGGTTCCGGCCGGTTCCCTGGTCCAAATGCTCATCCCTATCATTACGAGTGCATGATGATTCCCTTCGGGCTCACCAATGCTCTAGCCACGTTAATGGACCCCATGAACCACGTATGCAGTCTGATGCTGGATCGGTATGTTATTGTATTCATTGACGATATCCTGGTCTATTCAAAGACCCAGGAGCTGCATGAGGATCACTTGAGGGAGGTATTGGAGACTCTGAGGTGGGAGAGACTTTATGCGAAGTTCTCCAAGTGTGAGTTCTAGTTGTACGAGGTGTAGTTTTTGGGGCACCTTGCCAACCAGAACGATATTCTGGTCGATCCGGCCAATTTCGAGGCCATGATGAGGTGAGAGGTTCCGAGGTCTCCATCTGAGATTTGGAGTTTCCTTGGATTGGCAGGTTACTATCGGAGGTTCATTTAGGATTTCTCCAAGATAGCGGTTCCTCTGACTCGATTGACGAAGAAGATTGTCACTTTTCGTTGGGGGCCTGAGCAGCAGGCAACTTTTGAGACCTTGAGACAGAGATTGTGTAAGGCGCCGATTTTGAACCTTCCAGAGGGTGTCGAGGATTTTATGGTTTATTGTGATGCATCGATCATGGGTTTGGGTGCATTTCTAATGTAGAGTTGTCGCATGATTGCTTACACATCGAGACAGATGAAGCCTCGTGAGGAGAATAACCCGACACATGATTTAGAGTTGGGGGCAGTGGTTTTTGTTGGGTTTTAGGTACTATAACACTCCTATGGTGCACATACAACCCTAATAGCTTTGGATCTAAGTTTTCTCTAGTTATACATGCAACAAAAATTTTCCAAAGCATGAAGCCTACAACTAGCATACAATTTGACATACGAATCATAAAAGTAAGTTAGAAGATTACCTCTTTGTTGTAGCTTGTAGTTGTTGGTATTTCAATAGCCTAACACCTCAAGTGTGATGCCTAAAATGTCTTATAACAAACAAAGAACAAGAGGGGGACTTTGAGAGAGAGGTTGGAGACACAAAATCGTTTTTGGCTTCTAAGAACACTTGGTGCACGATTTTGGCTTTTGAGGAATACATATATAGTGTAGAATTCCAAGAGTCATAAGCAAACCCTAATTCTTACATTTAGGCTTATGATCCATAATTCATATGGACTAATATTTCATGGAATTTCACATAAGTTTACCATCATGGATCAATAGCCCAAACCATATGTATCACTGATTTACACAATCAGTCCCCGTTAATTTAATTAGTCTCTTTTGATCACTAAATTAATTCCAAATTAATTCTTGATCAAACTAATTAAATAATATGATTTCTCAATTAATATATTATACTTATAATATATTAATAAATCACAAATAACCTCTTTCTCAAATATCCATCCTATCAAATTGTTCCAGAGTGTTACAACCCAAGTGGACCATGCTGTATCAGGTCAAGTACATACCAATTATAGTTATGGGCTTAGACACATAATCCAACAGTTTTCTCCCTCAAGATTTGGCAAAATTACCTTTATGGGGTCCGCTGTACTATTTACACGGATCACAAGAGCCGGAGGTATCTGATGGATCAGCCGAATCTGAACATGAGGCAGCGCTGGTGGTTGGATGTGGTGAAGGATTATGATTGTGAGATCCTTTACCATCCGGGGAAGGCCAACGTGATGGCCGATGCTCTCATCCGCAAGGCAGTCGCGGCTCCAATCAGGGATATTTGTATGAGGATGACAATGATTACTCCACTTTTGGAGCAGATTCGAGAGGCTCAGGTTGACGCTGTGAAGGAAGAGCACTGGAAGAGTGATCGCATCGTGGGTCAGGTGGCTTCCTTCGATTATGATAGTCGGGGATTATTGAATCTCCATCGGAAGGTGTGGGTTCCTTATTGGGGTGGTGCGCGTCAGGTTATGATGGAAGAGGCGCACAAATCGAGATTATTTATTCATCCCGGGGCGACAAATATGTATAGAGATCATTGTGATGATTATTGGTGGCCCTACATGAAGCAGGATGTAGCGTCGTACGTGGATAGGTGCTTGACTTGCACGAAAGTCAAGGTCGAGCATTAGCAGCCTCACGACAAGATGCATCCGTTAGACATTCCTGTTTGGAAACGGGAGGAGATCACCATGGATTTCATTACGAAGTTACATCGGACTGCGCGCGAATTGGATTCAATTCAGGTCATCATGGATCGATTGACCAAGAACAGGCATTTCATACCGATTCAGGAGAGTATCTCTGCGGAGAAGTTAGTCGACATATACATCAGGGAGGTTGTGGCACGACATGGGGTGCCGGTCTCTGTGGTTTCAGACAGGGACGTCCGGTTTACTTCCAGATTTTGGAAGAGGTTCTACGATGAGTTGGGTACTCGTCTGCATTTCAGCACGACCTTCCACCCGCAGACCGATGGACAGAGCAAGCAGCCTATCCAGACCTTGGAGGATATGATTCAGGCGTGTGTGTTGGAATTCAGTGGGAGTTGGGATACGTATCTTCCGTTAGCGGAATTTTCTTATAACAACAGTTATCAAGACAGTATTGATCGACCTCCTTTCTAAATGCTCGATGGGAGGAAATGCAGGTACCAGATATGTTGGGGCGAGGTCGGTCAGCAAGTCATGGGGGTGTACCGTGGTGGTACTCAAGACTACAGAGTTGATCCATCAGGTTCGGGGTAGACTCCAGACAACACATAGTCGGTAGAAGAGCTATACCGACAAGCGCCGATCAGATGTAAAGTTCCAGGTTGGGGATATGGTTCTCCTGAAGTTTTCACCTTGTAAATGTGTCATCTGATTCAGGAAGAGGGACAAGTTGGGCCCCAGGTACTTTGGTCCTTTCAGGGTTTTGGCTCGGGTGGGCCAGGTTGCTTATCGCTTGGATCTTCCGAGGAGCTTAATCAGATCCATAGCACGTTCCATGCCTCTCAGTTGCGGAAATGTTTAATGGATGATTCTGCGGTGGTTTCATTGGAGGATATTCAGGTGGGTGATCGCCTGAATTATATCGAGAGACTGGTGGCAATTCTAAACAGGATGACAAAAACCCTGGCGAACAAGGTTGTTGAGTTGGTGAAAGTTCAGTGGCAGCACTACAAGGGTTGTAACATCCTGAAATTTGCAGGTATTGTCGAATCCTCCCTTCATTATTATTTTGACATTTTTAGTCCTTGGGGATGGAAGAGTGTAGCCATGAGATGCCCTAATGGAAAATATTGTAATTTTGGATCAAGAAGAGTACGCTGCGCGTACATAAGGGTACGCTGAGCGTACTAGGCACGCCTTAGTACGTTGGGCGTACACTTATGTACGCTGCGCGTACTCACATAAGATGGAAACCCTAATATTTAGGGTTTGGGTGGTATATCAGCATCCTTATGAGCTCATAACCCTCTACCATTTCAGCCTCCATAGTCTTGATCCGTTTTCCCCAAACCCTAACCCCTCTCTTGAGTGTATGAGCTAAAAGTGTGTGTTTTGAGTAGTTGAAGAAGAAGAAGTTGCATCAAGGAGTTGGAGAAGGAAGGAAAGCTTGGAGATCTGAGGTTATCTTGTCCTCTAGAAGCTCCAGGAGGTAAAAAGCTTATGCCTTTGTGCTTATATGATGTAGATCTTGCCTTGATAGCATTATGACACCTTTCTTGTCCCCAAAAGTCCCAATATTATGCATGTTATGTTTTGGACGTGTTAAGCTGTCCTTTCAGACCCTAGGAAGGGTTCTAAGTGATAAAAATGAGGTCCCAATGGCTATAAGTGTCTCATGTAAGTGGTAGAAAGGTATTAATGGATTAAGACCTTGCATTAAGGGCTTTCTGGATGTTCAAAGCCTTAAAGTTTGAGACTTTATGGTTCTAAGACACATTTGGTCGATGGATCTGTAATATAGGCTTAAGTGTTTAAGCCATTAAGCACTTATTTGAGTTTTGAGAACAGCAAGGGTACGCCCCGCGTAGAGGGCAGTACGCCCCGTGTACGCAATCAACGTCCCCGTTTTCCAGTCAACGCGAGGCTCGCATATGCCCCGCGTAGCTTCGGAGTACGCCCATTGTTCGTCTCATGTTGGGCTTCGGGATTTGGGCCATCTTTGGGCCAATTGGTTTGGACCCTTATTAGACTTTCTGAATAGATGTGTTTTGGGCTAAATATGGAAATGGACCTTAGAATGAGGCCCAATTAGAGAGTTGGGCCTAATTTGGAAATTAGGACAATTATGGGCCTTGTATTTTGGGCTTTTGGATTAAGGAATTGGAGTTGGGCCTTGGCCCAACTTAAGGAAAGGATAGAATGGACTATCACCATATGTTTGGACCCTTAGCGAAGATTGGTATTCAACTGTTGACTTAGTGTTGTTGAGTGGGATAGTTTGGGATTCTCGGTGAGTCAGCAATCAGAGATTTCAGTACAGTTCGACATTGTGAGGTGAGTTCTTCTCACTATATCAACATGGTCTAAGGCACCAAGGCCGACCCTTTTTGGATTGTATCTTGGTTATAGGATGATGCTATGTTTAGTGATTGGTTAGATCTGTATCGTGGTATATAGGATGATGTTATATTTAGTGATCTGTTAGATCGGTATCCTGGTATATAGGATGATGCTATGGTTATTGATCTGTTAGATCTGTATGAGTGTCTATACATGCTAGCTAGCGTATGATATTATTTGTTGATTGTGTGATTGCGGGGTGGTTTGAGGCGGTCCTACTTTGTGCTCTAGGCCAACAGACCTAGGGTGGCCCAGATAGACTGAAGGCCCATCGGGGCGTACCAGTAAGGCCAAAGGCCCAGAGAACGGTCCAGACAGGATGAAGGCCCGGTAGGGCAAACCAGACATACTGAAGGTTCTAAGAGTGGGCCAGATAGACTGAAGGCCCGTTGAGGGCGGTCCAGTCATACGGTAGACTCTATATGCATGTTGTTTGTTATGATATAGTTCTGGTTTGTATGACGTTGGTATTTTGGGGGAATTCACAAAGCTTCGGGCTTACAGTTGTTGATTTTGTTTCAGGTACTTCGGATGATCGTGGGATGGCGAAGGCTTGATCGTGCAACTCCTCACATTTTATGACTTTGATTTCCGGGATTCAATGATATGAAACTATTTTGAAAACATTTTGTAATAACTAATGGTTTTTGGATGCTTGAAAAAGTTTTAAATTTGCTTGAATTTTATGGATGTTACAAGTTGGTATCAGAGCCTTGGTTTGAGTGAATTGGTGGAACACTCGTGTGAATCCAGTCTCAAACTAAGGAAAAGATTTTCAAAATGATTTTCAAAATACTAAAGGAGGATGCAAAGTGTATGATCAGCCGGAGCCAGTAAGTAGACCCCAACATACCATACGGTTATTTGATATTGTGAATATGTTAGAACAACATTCTAGTGATAGGCTAGGGATCTTCAGGAATTGCATGATATAATTGCCTGATTATATGATGCTTGATAGCCTAGGGTTTTCCTTATATGAAATTGACATCATTGCTGTAGTTGCTTAGCGTATGCATCACGGCTGTATATAACTAAGATCTTATAGCCTGAGAATGTTTGGTTTGACCTTATTTCCTGTTCTTGTCTGATGAAGGGCTTAGGGTAGGATAAGATATTTGAATGTCTAGTTATGAGAGGATTGAGCGCTCGCTTATGCTTATGTATATTGTTAGGGAGTTGTGATGATACTTGAGACAAATATAGGTAGGTATGGAAGGTAGTATGGGCCTGTACTACTGAAAGCACATGACCCATATGTTGGATTTTAAGCACTATAACACTCCTATGGTGCACATGCAACCCTAAATGCTTTGGAACTATGTTTTCTCTAATTATACATGCATTTTCAAATTTCCAAAGCATATAACTTAACTAGCATACAATTTAAAGTAACAACTAGTTAGATAACTTACCTTTTGTGTAGTTTTTGACCTTGGAAGCTTGAGAAACTCAATTATTGTGCCTCTAATGTGTCACAAACACCAATATGCAAAGGAGGCTTAAGAGAATAAGACTTGTAGCTTCAAAATCGGTTCTATGCTCTTGTGTACATGTGTTCGCCGATTTTATCACTAAGGGAACTCTTTTATAGTGTTTCTCAAAGCTTGGGTTTCATCCTAGAAACCCTAATGCACCATGACCTTCCATATCCCTTAGGCTCCATGGGTTAAAGCTCCATGGACTATCCATGAACCACTTAGCCCACCCTAATGGATCTTTGGCCCACACTATAAGAATGGATGATTTACATAATCAACCCCTTAGATTTAATTAGTCACTTTTGATCACAAAATTAATTCCAAATTAATTCTTGACCAATACTAATTAAATAATATGATTTCTTAATTAATATATTATAGTTATAATATATTAATAAACCACCAATAATCTTATTCTCAAAAGTCCATCTTATCAAATTGCACTGGTGAAGGCAACCCAAAAGGACCATGCTACAATCGGGTCAAGTACATACCAGATATAGTTATGGGCTTAGACACTAAATCCAACAATCTCCTACTTGGATAAGTCTAATAACTATAATTGCAAATGTAACTTCAAGATCCGATTAGCAATCGTAGCTTCCAAAAGCAGCTGTCGAATTCTGACCCAGTCAGTGACTGTCCTTAGATAAGTGATCATATACTCCTCTGTTCTACAAGATATCAGCGGACAAATACATGGAACATAGTCATACTTATTGTCATGCAATTAGTTTCCCGATTTTCGATTAGTTTTACAAAGAACATAATTGAACACATCAATTTCGTTCTGACCGGGCCCGGTACATAGGTCAAAACAAATCATCGAGGGGCCTAGATATCACTTTTGATCCTTCTTAGGATAAAAGGAACAGATAAACTTTGACTCTATATGCTTGAACTAACTACTCGTTGAATCATGCACAACGATACGTTTTAGGACATCAAGTTACTGATGCGTTTACGCATCATCAATGCACAACAAATTTGTAGTCAACAACTCATATATCTTGGTTTAGAGATTATATGATATTATCATCTCACAATCACTTGTGATAAATTCCATGAACTGATTCTGATGAGTGCGGTTTGATCCAATGCTCAAATTCTTATTTCACAAGCACTCATGAATGGTGCAACAGACTCTTGCCATGTCTAACTCCTTAGACATCTACAACCAACTCATGACAGTCTAAGCTCATACCTAATTCCAATGTATGATCGACTGTGGATAGTTTGAATAATTATATTATTCAGGAAGTCAAAACATGCAAAATGAAACAATAGTAAATAATTGACACAAGACAGTAACTTTACTTATAAAGAAAACTCCTTTTATTTAATCATCAAAATGTCAATTACAATTTAGCTATTACAAGTTTATAATTTATCTAATTACTAAAACTAATATCATCTTTTAGCCCAATGCCTCTTGCATGCTGCAAGTGCTTAACCCTATTCAATCCCTTTGTAAGGGGATCTGATGGGTTGTCTTGTGACGATATCCTCTTCACCTCGAGGTGTCCTTCTTTTACTTGATGTCTTATGAAGTGGTACTTTCTGTCGATATGCCTTGATCTACCATGATCGCTTGGTTCCTTGGTTAAGGCAACCGCCCCTTCATTATCGTAGAAAACTTCTATGGGCTCCTTTATGGATGGCATAACTCCAAGGTCTCCGATGAAGTTCTTCAACCATATCGCCTCTTTCGATGCTTCACTTGCTGCAATGTACTATGATTTGCACGTTGAATCAGCCACAGTCTCCTACTTGGAACTTTTCCATGTTATTGCTCCTCCATTCAGGGTAAACACCCAGCCCGACTGAGAACGCATATTGTCTCTGTCAGTCTGAAACACGACGTCACAATACCCTAATATTCTCAAGTCATCACTCCCACCGAGGGTAAGGATCCAATCCTTAGTCCTCCGTAGGTACTTAAGAATGTTCTTAACTGCAGTCCAGTGAGCTCTACCAGGATTCCCTTGATATCTACTGACCATGCTCAAAGCAAAGGCCACATCAGGGCGAGTACAAGTCATAGCATACATGATTGAGCGAACTGCGGAAGCATATGGTATCTGGCTCATCTCTGCTATCTCAGCTTCTATACTCGGACTCTGAGTCTTACTCAGTTTGGTATTGCTCTGGATAGACAAGTCACCTTTCTTGGAGTTCTCCATGCTGAAACGCTTCAGGACCTTGTCCAAGTAGGTACTTTAACTAAGTCCTATTAATCTCTTACCCATGTCTCTCAAAATCCTTATCCCTAGGATATAGGTAGCTTCTCCAAGGTCCTTCATAGCAAAACACTTCCCAAGCCAGAACTTAACCTCCTGTAAGGTCGGGATGTCATTTCCTATGAGTAGTATGTCATCCACATACAACACGAGAAAGCTAACTATGCTCCCACTAGCCTTGACATACACACAAGACTCATCTCCGCTTCTCGAAAATTCAAACTTTTTGACTTTCTCATCGAAACAAAGATTCCAACTGCGAGATGCTTGTTTTAATCCATATATGGATTTATCAAGCTTACACACTCTATTAGGGTATCTTGCATTGACAAAACCCTCTGGCTGACTCATGTAAACATCTTCAGCCAACTTTCCATTATGGAAAGCGGTTTTGACATCCGTCTGCCATATTTCATAGTCACAAAATGCAGCTATGGCCAACATAACCCTTATAGATTTAATCTTCGCTACTGGTGAGAAGGTCTCATCATAGTCAACTCCCTGAGTTTGAGTAAAGCCCTTTGCAACCAGTCGCGCCTTATATGTGTGTACTTTTCCATCCATGTCGGTCTTCTTCTTGAAGATCCAATTGCACCCGACTGTCTTTCGACCCGGTTCATTGTCAACCAAGTTCCGAACTTGATTGTCATACATGGACTGAATCTCGCTATCCATAGCCTCTTTCCATTTAACAGACTCAGGGCCTCCCATGGCTTCCTTGTAGTTGTTAGGCTCATCCAAATTTACCAATGTACTATCACTGATAAATGTATCACCTTCTGTAGTAATATGGAAACCATAATAAAACTCAGGTACAGTCCTAACTCTGGTGGAACGCCTCAGAGGTACAGATTCGTCAATAGGTTCAACAAGAGTTTCCTCCTCGGGTTGATTGCTAGTGTTGGAGGTTCCTTCACCGCTTGACTCTTGAAGCTCTTAGAGGTCAATTTGCCTCCCACTGTCCCCTTGGCATATAAGCTCTCTCTCACGAAAGACCCCTCTTCTCGCGACGAAGACAACAAAGTCACTTGGTCGATAGAAGATATATCCAAAGGATTTTTGTGGGTAGCCGATGAAAATACATCGCTCACTCCGAGGTTCGAGCTTGTCGTGAGTCTCGCGCCTCACAAAAGCCTCGCAACCCCAAACTTTGATGTGGTCTAAAGTGGGAACCTTCCCAGTCCACATCTCGTGAGGTGTTTTGGAAACCTTTTTGGTAGGGTCCAGATTAAGAATATGGGTGCTAGTCTCTAAGGCATACCCCCAAAATGAGATTGGTAATGAAGCTCGACTCATCATAGAACGAACCATGTCTAACAAGGTTTGATTGCGCCTCTCACCCACACCATTCAACTGTGGTGTCCTAGGAGGTATCAATTGTGCAATAGTTCCACATTCCTTAAGATAGTCGTGGAACTCGATACTAAGATACTCTACTCCTCGATCGGATCGGAGTACCTTTATCTTCCTGCCCAATTGATTCTCCACTTCTGCCTTAAACTCTTTGAACATTTCAAAGGTTTCTGACTTATGCTTGATTAAGTAGATATAGCCATACCTACTATATGTTGGATAAGGTGTATAAGTCCATAACTATTTCTGGTATGTACTTGACCCGACCCGGCATGGTCCATTTGGGTTGCATGGCACCATGTAATTGGATAAACTAAAATGAGAGAAATAACACTTATGGTTTATTAATATATTATAAGTTCTAATATATTAATAATATTATTTAATTAGTTTGATCAAGAATTAATTTAGAATTAATTAAGTGATCAAAAGATAACTAATTAAATATATGGGTAGATTATGTAAATCTTCCATATCTTATATAGTGGGCTAAGAGGCTCCATGGATTATCAAGTTGGGTTCCACCCATAGGATGCTCCATGGATGCTCCATGGGAGTTACAAACCCATGGGTCATGGAAATGAAGAGTCATGACACATTAGGGTTTACATGGTGTAACCCTAGATGTGTCAACGCTATATAAGAAACCATTCTCCACCAAAATCGGAACACATAAGAAACAAGAGGGCTAGGCCGATTTTAGAAGTGTGTATTCTCTCTAAAGTCATTCCAAAAGCATTTGGTGTTGTGTGAAGCATTTGAGGCATCACACTTGGGGTGCTAGGCTCACAAGGTTTCAAGGATCATAATCAACAACAAGGTAAGTTATTCTATCTTTCATTCAAGTTAAAAATGTTCCCCATGTATGCTAGATAGGAATATAACCTTGGAATTCAACTTTGCATGATTATTAGACAAACATAGATCCAAGGTTATTAGGGTTGCATGTACACTTAGGAAGTGTTAGAATGCTCAAAACCCACCAGTGGTATCAGAGCCTAGGTTTGTTTGTTGTTTTTTTTTTGTGTGCAAACAGCTTGAAAAAAAAATCATTTTTCTGTTTTCTGCTCGTATGAAAGTGTGCACATTTGTTGCTGGAAATGGACTAGAAACATTACCCTAAACTGTTTTGATGTTTTAAAGCTTGTTTTAGATGGTGTAATGTTTATGCTAATCCATTTACAATGACAATTATTAAAATTACAAGTTTTTTTTAAGTGTAATTTTTTATTCTTGAAAGTGTTCATATTCATGTTCTTGAACTTATGAAGATTAGATGATCATAGGAATTGTTTGTAACCTTCATGGTAGTTTAATTCATGATCATAATGTGTTTTAATGGAGTCCATAACTTGTCCTCAAGTTATGGAAAACCAAAAGTCTCACTTTTATTAAAGCCATTAAAAGAACACAAGAATTATAAAAATGAAGAGTCTTCATTTTTATTACTCAATTAATTCATAAGTTATAAGAAATAAAAAGTTTTGGAAGTTTACAAAACTTGCCCTCAAGTTTTGGAACATGTAAAATCTTGATTAAAACTTTAGTTCCAACCCTTAGAATTTTAAAAGTTAAAATTCAACCCTTATACTTTATAATATTATAAGTTACTAATATATATATGTATAACGTCAAGTCGTCTTACCGCTAGTACGCCTCATTCACGAAGCCGGTCTATAAGGGGGGTATAAGGTTGTTGCCTATAAAATGGCAACTTAATGGGTGTCCACTCTCACCCACCGCTTCCTTGATCGGCGGAGGGTCGTTAGCCGAATGGGTAAGACAAGGACTTATAAATTCTCATTAAAAGTATGATGAATATTATAAAGTAACTAAATGCTTTTATTAAATTCCCAATCTTAGTTACTTTAGGAAAATGTGAATAAGGTGCTAATCCATGAAATTACACTTTACACTTTGTTTAAGTTGTTGGTGGAGCGTGTGTGGTTAACCGGCACACTAACTTGGACTTAACAAGGTAGGTAAAGGGTGACTTAAGGTTTATCATAGCATCGGTGGAGCGTGTGTGGTTTACCGGCACGTCGATTGAGTGATAAACCTTGAGGGTACCAAGTGATTTGCATGGTTACTTCACACCTCGTTTTGTGATCCTCGGTATCCCAGTCACAAAACTTGGAGGGCACACTCGAGATTGAAACATGCCTTTGAAAAGTTCATTGAATCTCAAAAGAATCTAGGAATTTCTAAGAACCAATTAAAAACCTAATATTTATATTTCGTTTTTCATGGTGGAAATTGGTGAATCGTCATTCACCTACCTTTCAAATATGTTATAGCTTGGATTACGGCATACCTCTTCTAAGTTATAATATATTGTGATTGGATCCTAGCCTTAATATTACATTTGGGTGTTTTATTAAGGACTCTCTTAATATCTAAACTAATCTTGTTCTCTTCTTTCAGATGTCTTCAAACAATGCTGCTTCTGGCTCTAATCCTAATGGCTCCTTTACCCTTATGAACTTGTGTGGGAAAGTCACTTTTGATGGATCCAACTTCAATGAATGGATCAGAAACATCAGGATGATTACCCGCTACGAGGACAAAGAATATGTCTTTGACAAGGAGCTTAAGGAGATTGATGAGACCACTGCAACTCCCCTGGAGATCGCTGACTTCCGGGCACATGAAAGGGATGCTACAAAAGTGACATGCATCATGTTGGCCACCATGACAGCGGAACTCCAAAAGTCCTATGAGGACTTCTACCCTTTTGAAATGCACCAAGATCTGATGGAAAGATACCATCAAAGTGCACGACAAGAGAGGTATGAAATCATATGCTCTATCATAACAACCATGATGAAGGACGGGGAATCCGTCACGAACCACATGCAGAAAATGCAAAGGTATGTGGATCGGTTGCTGAAGCTTAATGTGAACTTCCCTGAGGAGCTTGCAATAGATATCATTTTGCACTCCTTACCATCGTGCTATGATCAATTCCGCATGACATATCACATGAATAAGGAAGAGGTCACACTCAACAAACTTCAGGGACTCCTCAAGACCGCAGAAACAGGTCTTAAGGGTAAGTCGGTTGTTAACACTCCTACTCCAAACTCCGCCCCGGTTTTGGCAATCGGGAAAGGTAGAGGGAAGAAGAGGAAGAGCTCTTCGAAGGGTACCAAGGCTAGGACCCTTGATGGCTCTTCTTCAAGTGGAACCAAGAAAGGTTTCGTCACTCCTTCTTCTGACCCAAAAGAGGCTGAATGCTTCTATTGCCATGAAAAGTCACATTGGAAGCGGAACTGCCCAAAATACCAGCAAGATGTGAAGGATGGGAAAGTTAAACCCAACCATGCAGGTATTTACACTATCTTATCTAATAACTCACCCCATTCTAACTCTTGGGTCCTTGATACCGGTTGTGGTATTCATATCTGTTCTGATTTGCAGGGACTAAGAAGAAGTGAGAATGTGGAGCATGGAAGAATAAACTTAATCATGGGGAATAGGAAAGCTTTACTTGTCACCAAGATTGGAGTTTATACTTTATTGCTAAGTAGTGGGTTTAGTTTATATTTGAGTAAGTGTTGTTATTCGCCAGAAATGGCAAGAAACATTATTTCCTTTCATGCATTGTATAAACAAGGTTTCACCTTTTCATTTGATAATGAAGTTGGTTCGATTAATGCTTTCTTTAATAATGTTCTTTATTTTAAAGCATTACCTTGTGATGGTGTGTATGAAACTGTATCTGTGGTTGATAACTTAGGAAATAATGTATTGTGTATTGATTCTGTTAATGATAATAACTTGGATAAAGCATCATTATGGCATTGTCGTCTTGGACATATAAGCAAGAAACGTATAGGCCAACTCCAAAAGGATGGAGTATTGGAGTCATTTGACCTAAAGTCAGATGATAGTTGCGAATCATGCTTACTTGGAAAAATGACAAGGCACCCTTCACAGGCTCTTGTGAGAGGGGTGAAGGTTTGTTGGATCTTATACACACGGATGTGTGTGGGCCCTTCAAACATGCCACAAGGGATGCTAATCGTTATTATTTGACTTTTACTGATGATTACAGTAGATATGGATATGTCTACTTAATCAAGCATAAGTCAGAGACTTTTGAGAGGTTTAAAGAGTTTAAACAGGAAGTCGAGAATCAATTGGGCAGGAACATTAAGATGCTTCGATCCGATCGAGGTGGTGAGTATCTTAGTTCAGAGTTCCTCGACTATCTTAGGGAATGTGGGATTGTCTCACAATTGACACCTCCCAAGACACCGCAGTTGAATGATGTAGCTGAGAGGCGTAATCGAACCTTGTTGGATATGGTTCGTTCCATGATGAGTCGAGCTTCGCTACCAATCTCATTTTGGGGGTATGCCTTAGAGACTGCCGCCCATATCCTTAATCTAGTTCCCACAAAGAAAGTTGCCAAAACTCCTCATGAGATGTGGACTGGTAAAGTACCCAAACTAGACCACATTAAGATTTGGGGTTGCGAGGCTTTCGTGAGACGCGAGACTCATGATAAGCTCAAACCTCGAAGTGAGAGGTGTATTTTCATCGGCTACCCACAGAAATCCTTTGGTTACCTCTTCTACAGACCTAGTGAGAATGTGGTCTTTGTAGCTAGGAGGGCTTTCTTTCGAGAGAGAGAGAGTTCATAAGCCAAGGAGACAGTGGGAGGCAAGTTGACCTTGAAGAAATTCAAGAGTCAAGTGGTGAAGGAACTTCAAACCCTAGCACTCAACTTGAGGAGGAAACTCCTGTTGAGCCAATTGACAAGTCTGTACCTCTGAGGCGTTCCACAAGGGTTAGGAATGCACCTGAGCATTACTATGGATTCCATATTACTGCGGAAGGTGATACACTTATCAGTGATGAGACACTGATAGGTCTGGATGAACCTAACAGTTACGCGGAAGCCATGGCAGGCCCTGAGTCAGCCAAGTGGAAAGAGGCAATGGACAACGAGATACAGTCCATGTATGACAATCAAGTTTGGAACTTGGTTGAGAATGTACCAGGTCGTAAGACTGTAGGGTGCAAATGGATCTTCAAGAAGAAGACCGACATGGATGGTAATGTACACACTTATAAGGCACGACTGGTTGGAAAGGGTTTCTCACAAACTCCGGGAGTTGATTATGATGAGACCTTTTCTCCAGTGGCCAAGATTAAGTCTATTAGGGTTCTGTTAGCCATAGCCGCATTTCATGACTACGAAATATGGCAAATGGATGTCAAAACCGCTTTCCTTAATGGAAAGTTGGCTGAGGATGTTTACATGAGTCAGCCAGAGGGTTTTGTCAACACAGAGTACCCTAATAGAGTGTGTAAGCTTGAGAAATCCATTTATGGGTTAAAGCAAGCACCTCGCAGATGGAATCTTTGCTTTGATGAGAAAGTCAAGGAACTTAGCTTTTCTAGGAGTGAAGATGAATCTTGTGTATATGTCAAGGCTAGTGGGAGTATAGTTAGCTTTTTGGTATTGTATGTGGATGACATACTACTCATAGGAAATGACATCCCAACTCTGCAGGAAGTTAAGTCCTGGCTTGGGAAGTGTTTCTCTATGAAGGACCTAGGAGAAGCTGCCTATATTCTAGGGATAAGGATCTTGAGAGACCAGAGTAAAAGACTAATTGGACTTAGTCAGAGTACCTACTTGGATAAGGTGCTGAAGAGATTCGGCATGCAGGACTCCAAGAAAGGAGAGTTACCCATCCAGAGTAACGCCAGATTGAGTAAGACACAAAGCCCTAGTACTGAGGCTGAGATAGCAGAAATGAGTCGAATACCTTATGCTTCGGCTGTAGGATCGATCATGTATGCTATGACGTGTACTCGACCTGATGTAACCTTTTCTTTGAGCATGGTTAGCAGGTATCAGGGGAACCCTGGCAAGGCACACTGGACTGCGGTAAAGAATATCCTCAAGTACCTACGGAGGACTAAGGACTGGGTCCTTACCCTCAGTGGGAGTGAAGACTTGAGAGTTGTAGGGTATAGTGATGCTAGCTTTCAGACTGATAGGGATAATTTCCGCTCTCAGTCAGGCTGGGTATTTACGTTAAACGGAGGAGCAATTTCTTGGAAGAGTTCCAAGCAAGAGACAGTGGCTAATTCAACTTGCGAATCAGAGTATATAGCAGCTAGCGAGGCAGCAAAGGAGGCGATATGGCTGAAGAACTTCATTGGAGACCTTGGAGTTGTACCAGCTATTAAAGAGCCAATGGAAATTTCCTGTGATAGTGAAAGTGCAGTTGCCTTAGCCAAGGAACCAAGGGATCACGGGAGATCCAGACACATCGACAGAAAATACCATTTCATCAGACATCGAATAGAAGAAGGACTCCTCGTGGCAAAGAGGGTATCATCGGATGAGAATCCAGCAGATCCCCTCACGAAAGGACTGACTCGGGTTAAGCATCTCCAGCATGCTCGGAGCATAGGGCTGAAGGATGATATTAGATTTAGTAGTTAGATAACCTTGAAATTTGTAAAGTGTAATTGACATTAGATGATGAATAAAAGGTGTTTTATTTATGAGTAAAGTGTTGCTATCTCTTGTCGATCGTTTACTATATTTCTTTTGCATGTTTTGACTTCCAGAATAATTATGTTTGGTATATCATATTATTCGAACCTCCACAGTCGGTCATATGTCGGAAGTAGGTATGAATCAAGACTGTCATGATTGGTTGCAGAGGTCTAAGTTGTTGGACATGGCTACAACACTCATGAGTGCTCATAAGTTCTGAGCATTGGACTCAACCCACGCTCACTGGAATCACTTCATGGAATTTATCTCGAGTGATCGTGAGACGGTAATATCATATAAGTCTTCAAACCTAGATATATGATTTGTTACTTATGAGTTGGTTATGCATTGATTGTACGAAAACGCATTGGTAACTCGATGTTATAAAACGTGCTCTTGTGTATAATTCAATGAGTAGTAGAACAAACATATGAGTCGAAGTTTATCTGTTCCTTCTTGGATGAGAAGCTGATATCTGGGCCCCTCGATGATTTTGTTTTGACCTATGTACCGGGCCCGGTCAGAACTAAGTTGATGTGTTCAATTAAGTTCTTTGTCAAACAAATCGGAAATCGGGAAACAAACTGCTGGACAATAAGTAAGACATTGTTCCATGTATTTGTCCGGCTGATATCTAGAATAGAGGATTATATGATCACTTATCTTAAATGGTGTATCATCATCTTCTCAGTTCCGAGAGACCTTGAAAGAGCTACGATTGCCGATCGGTTCCTGAAGTATTGCAGTTATAGTTATTAGACTTATCCAAGTGGGAGACTGTTGGATAAGGTGTATAAGTCCATAACTATTTCTGGTATGTACTTGACCCGACCCGGCATGGTCCATTTGGGTTGCATGGCACCATGCAATTGGATAAACTAAAATGAGAGAAATAACACTTATGGTTTATTAATATATTATAAGTTCTAATATATTAATAATATTATTTAATTAGTTTGATCAAGAATTAATTTAGAATTAATTAAGTGATCAAAAGATAACTAATTAAATATATGGGTAGATTATGTAAATCTTCCATATCTTATATAGTGGGCTAAGAGGCTCCATGGATTATCAAGTTGGGTTCCACCCATAGGATGCTCCATGGGAGTTACAAACCCATGGGTCATGGAAATGAAGAGTCATGACACATTAGGGTTTACATGGTGTAACCCTAGATGTGTCAACACTATATAAGAAACCCATTCTCCACCAAAATCGGAACACATAAGAAACAAGAGGGCTAGGCCGATTTTAGAAGTGTGTATTCTCTCTAAAGTCATTCCAAAAGCATTTGGTGTTGTGTGAAGTATTTGAGGCATCACACTTGGGGTGCTAGGCTCACAAGGTTTCAAGGATCATAATCAACAATAAGGTAAGTTATTCTATCTTTCATTCAAGTTAAAAATGTTCCCCATGTATGCTAGATAGGAATATAACCTTGGAATTCAACTTTGCATGATTATTAGACAAACATAGATCCAAGGTTATTAGGGTTGCATGTACACTTAGGAAGTGTTAGAATGCTCAAAACCCATCACTATAATCATCAGTAAAAGTCAAATAGAAGCGGCTAGCATCTCTTGTGATAGATATGAAGGGCCCACACACATAAGTGTGTATGAGATCCAACAAACCCTCACCCCTTTCACAAGTACCAGTAAAGGGTGACTTAGTCATCTTTCAAAGTAAACAAGATTCGCAAGTTTCATCCGACTTCAAGTCAAATGATTCCAAGACTCCAGCCTTTTGGAGTTGGCCTATGCGCTTCTTGTTGACATGTCCTAGACGACAATGCCATAAGCATGATTTATCCAAATCATTGGATGAATCAATATGTAACACATTATTTCCTAGGTTATCTACAACATTCACAGTTTCATACACACCATTGCAAGGTAAAGCTTCAAAATAAAAGACACCATTATAATAAGCATAAATACCACCATTATTATTATTAAAATCAAAGGTAAAACCTTGTTTATACAAACTGTGAAAGGAAATAATATTTCTCGCCATATCGGCCGAGAAACAACAATTATTCAAATCTAAATTTAAACCATTACTAAGCAATAAAGAATAAACTCCAATCTTGGTCACATGCAGCACTTTCCTATTTCCCATGATTAAGTTTATCTTCCCGTGCTCCACATCCCTACTTCTTTTTAGTCCCTGCAAATCAGAACAAATATGAATACCACAACCTGTATCAAGGACCCAAGAATTAGCATGTGATGTATCATTAGAATGAATAGTGTAAATACCTGCAAAGGAGGGCTTGATTTTCCCATCCTTAGTATCTTGCAAGTACTTTGGGCAGCTTCGCTTCTAGTGCCCCTTTTCATGGTAATAGAAGCACTCTACTTCCTTTGGATTGGTAGAGGGTACAACAGAACCAACTTTGGTTCCGCTAGAAGAAGATCCATCCCGGGATTTTCCCTTGGAAGGAGCCTTCCTCTTTTTACCCTTACCATGTCCAATTTCCAGGATAGGGGCAGTATCAGTAGGAGTAGGAGTAGTAGCAACAAATTTTCCTTTCATGTTGCTTTGAGCAGTTCTGAGAAGTCCCTGAAGCTTGCTAAGAGTGACCTCCTCCTTGTTCATATGATAGGTCATATGAAACTAATCATAACAAGGAGGTAGGGAATGAAGAATAGCTAATTCTTCATCAAAGTTGACATTCAATTTTAGCAAGCGGTCCACATATATTTGCATTTTCTACAAGTGGACTGTGATGGACTCTCCATCCTTCATTTTAGTGGTGATCATGGAGGCTATGATCTCATACCTCTCCTGCTGAGCAGATTGATGGTACCTTTCCATCAAATCTTGGTGCATTTCATAGGGCCAGAAGTCCTCATAGGACTTTTGTAGCTTAGCAGACATGGTAGCTATCATTATACACGACACTTTTGTCGCGTCCCTCTCATGAACCCGGTACTCCTCAATTTGTTCGGGAGTAGCAGTTTGCTCATTAATTTCCTTCAGCTCCTTGGCTAGGACATATTCTTTGTCCTCATATCGAAGGGCCATGCGAATATTTCTAATCCAATCATTGAAGTTGGATCCATTAAAGATCGTTCTCCCTACTAAGTTCATTAGGGAGAAAGAGCCTGAAGGGTTTGAGCCTGAAACATTGTTTAGGATAGACATCTGTAAAAGAAAAGGAACAAAGTTTAGATTAGATGAGAATCCTTAATAAATCACCCAAATGAAATATTAAGGCTAGGATCCAACACAATATTCTACAATTGCGAAGAGGGATGCCGTAATCCAATTGTAAAATATTTGAAGGTAGGTAAATGACAATTTACCAATTTCCACCATGAAAAATGAAATTACTTATTAGGTTTTAATTGGATCTGAAATTCCTAGATTCTTTTGAGATTCATTGAACTTTCAATGGCATGTTTAAATCTCGATTGTGCCCTCTCAAGTTTGTGACTAGGATGCCGAGGATCACAAACAAGGTGTGAATAACCATGCAAATATACTTGGTACTCTTAATGTTACAAATCACCTAACCAATGTGTCAGTTAACCACACACGCTCCATTGATCTATGATTAACATTAAGCTACCCTTTACCACTCTTTATTAGTCCCAAATTAGTGTGCCGGTTAACCACACACGCTCCACTAACGACTCAATAAAGTGCAAAGTGTAATTTCATGGATTAGCACCTATTCACATTTTTCCGAAAGTAACTAAGATTGAGAATTTAATAATAGGTTTAGTTACTTTATAATTTCCTTATACTTTTAACGAGAATTAATGTCCCGTCCTATCCGTTTGACTAACGACCCTCCACCAGTCAAGGAAGCGGTGGGTGAGAATGGACACCTATTAAACTGCCATTTTATAGGCAGTAACCTTATACCCCCTTATAGATTGGCTTCGTGAATGAGGCCTACTAACGGTAAGACTGACTTTTCTTACATATATATATATATATATATATATATATATATATATATATAAGTATTAACATTTAATATTATAATAGTATAAGGGTAGAATTTTAATCTTTTAAAACTCTAGGGTTTTGGAATTAAATGTCTTATTAATGTGACTTTACAAATTCCAAAACTTGAGGGCAAGTTTTGAAACTTTTCAAGACCTTTCATATTCATAACCTATGAACCATTATGAGTTTTAATATCCATGAATGTGACTTTTCATATAACTTGAGGACAAGTTACAATAACACATTTCATTAACAATTAGATCAAATTTTTGGATCAAACACAATCATATAATTTTTTCCTATTGATCTAAGCAAACTCATAACAAGACAATTCATATCAAATACTACATATAATTACTTTATTATATAAACATTTGACAATTGCCTTTTAAATGGATGAAGACAATCATTATAAATTCAGAAAATACAATTTTTATGATTACAAAACAGTTTGTGGTAATGACTTTATCCATTTCTGGCCAAGAACTCGAATTTTCTGCACACAGGAGCACCAACTCGTCGAGTACATGAACTGGACTCGCCGAGTTGATGCCTTACTGAGTGGACTCGTCAAGTCTGTTCATGTAGTCGACGAGTTCATCTGTCAGAATTCAGAAAAGTCGATTTTCCAGCTTTGAAAACAAATATGCATCAAGTATAACAGAAAGCAATCCTAGGCTCTGATACCACTGTTGGGTTTTAAGCACTATAAACTCCTATGGTGAACATGCAACCCTAAATACTTTGGAACTATGTTTTCTCTAATTATACATGCATTTTCAAATTTCCAAATCATATAACTTAACTAGCATACAATTCAAAGTAACAACTAGTTAGATAACTTACCTCTTGTGTAGTTCTTGACCTTGGAAGCTTGAGCACCTCACGTGTTGTGCCTCTAATGTGCCACAAACACCAATATGCAAAGGAGGCTTAAGAGAATAAGACTTGTAGCTTCAAAATCGGTTCTATGCTCTTGTGTACATGTGTTCGCCGATTTTATCAATAAGGGAACTCTTTTATAGTGTTTCTCAAAGCTAGGGTTTCATCCATGAAACCCTAATGCACCATGACCTTCCATATCCCTTAGGCTCCATGGGTTAAAGCTCCATGGACTATCCATGAACCACTTAGCCCACCCTAATGGATCTTTGGCCCACACTATAAGAATGGATGATTTACATAATCAACCCCTTGGATTTAATTAGTCACTTTTGATCACAAAATTAATTCCAAATTAATTCTTGACCAATACTAATTAAATAATATGATTTCTCAATTAATATATTATACTTATAATATATTAATAAACCACCAATAATCTTATTCTCAAAAGTCCATCCTATCAAATTGCACTGGTGAAGGCAACCCAAAAGGATCATGCTACAATCGGGTCAAGTACATACCAGATATAGTTATGGGCTTAGGCACCAAATCCAACACCATATGCGTAGAAAGGAAGTCACAACCCCTAGGGTTTTGTTGAGTTGGTTCCCCGTTATTATATGGAATGTCTGATATCTTCCTGGTATATTCTCATCATGGTGGTTACGAGGCGATTTGTGACCGGATCCGAGTCGGGATCAGGGGATGGCAGTCAGGGTGGACTAGCAGTGCCCGAGACCATTGGTCAGATGAGACCAGATGAGTTGGATGCCAGAATTAGAGAGATCCTTCATGATGAGGTTGCTATACTATTTCAGACTCATTTTCCGGAGATGTTTGGGTCTATTAAGACCGCTATGGTTGAGTACTTTGATGAGCGTTATGCAGCCATTGCTGAGACGGCTGCCGCTGCAGCTTCAGCAGCCATATCAGCTGCAGGTGGTGGAGCCAGTCGGACTTTCCAGTACCAGGACTTCGATAAAACGAAGCCCCCGACTTTCGATGGGATTCAGGACCCGATCATAGCCATGAGGTGGCTATCTGACGTTAAAGGATGCTTTTTCACATGCTCATGTGTTACTGACCAGAAGGTCAGATGTGCTCTGAACCTGCTAAGGTCCGGAGCAAAGGACTGGTGGAGATTGATGACGGGGTCATATTCTGATGAGCAGAGAGTTGCGGTTACTTGGGATCAGTTCAGGGAGATGTTCCGCTCTCGCTATATTCCGTGGGTTGAGCGAGAGCAGCTGACACATGAGTTTTTGGATTTGAGACAGGGTATGGAGTCGGTGACGGAAATCACCCGGATGTACTGAGAGGGAGATGTTTTGCCCGTAGTTTGCTTCCGAGCAAGCTCATATGACTCGTTATCAGAGCATGCTCAAGACTGGCATCAGACAGTTTGTTGCTACCCAGCGTTGTGATACGTTACTGGAGTTACAGGAGGCCACTAGGCGGGGTGAGCTTGAGATTGAGATGCAGTTGAGAGAGCAGAGGCAGGCCCCGCCACAGTCACATCTGGCGCCGAAGCGGTCCAAGACAACCGATTCAAGGTCTGGAGGCCAGCGCGACCGTACTTGTGGGAAGTGCGGGAAGGGTCATTCTGGGGTTTGTCGATCCAGTGGTGGGTTCCGCAAGTGCGGAAAAGAGGGGAAATTTGCGAGGGATTACCGCCAATTAGCCCCGGCTCAGGATATGAGGATTTTCTACCACTGCGATCAGATTGGTTATATGAAGACTAATTGTCCATTGCTCGCCGCTAAGCCAACACAGGCTCCCGCGCCAGCTACATTGAGGATCACCGATGGGAGCCAGGGTAGAGCAAAGCCTCCGAGCGCTCAAGGACGCGCCTTCCAGCTCATAGCCGAGGAGGCCAGGACAACACCAGATGTGGTTGCTGGTATGTTTCTATCCCTTATCTTATTGATTATATTTATTTTATGCTTATATGTTTGTACCTATGTTAGGTACGTTCTTAGTAAACTTTCTGCCTGCTCTTATATTATTTGAATCTGGAGTGAGTCGGTAATTTGTCTCTCGATCGTTTAGTAGGGAGTTTGGTTTGCCCTTAGGAGAGATAAAGTGTCCGTTGCGAGTCTCCATCGCCAACGAACACATGATTTCTGCTTCTTCAGTCTATCGGGGTTGCGTTCTGGAGATCTTTGGGGTATCCTTCCTGATTGACTTGATTCTGATTCCCATGGGGGATGTTTGTGTGATAGTGGGTATGGACTGGCTGAGTTGTTTCGGTGCCGTGATCGACTGCGAGGGTCAGCGTGTGGTAGTTCAAAACCCAAGTGGGGGAGAACTGGTTATCTACGTCGAAGGCACCAGGTTGGGTTCAGGGTTCTGTTCAGCCGCCAAGGTTCGACAGTATATTCAGCACGGGTGTGTGGGTTATCTGACGTATGTGGTGGATACGTGGATCATGGATCAGGTCTGGGTTTCAGAGGTTCCAGTCGTCAGGGAGTTTACTGATGTATTCCCGGAGGATTTACCCGGAGTGCCTCCGGAGAGGCAGGTCGAGTTCAGGATCGACCTTATGCCAGGTGTGGCCTCTATCGCCAAGGTGTCATACTGATTGGCACCACCTGAGATGCAGGAGCCGTCATATCAGCTGCAGGAGTTGCTAGGCAAGCAGTTTATTCGTCCGAGAAGTTCTCTGTGGAGAGCGCCGATTCTCTTCATCAAGAAGAAGGATGGTTCACACCGGATATGCATTGATTACCGGGAGCTGAACAAGTTGACGATGAAGAACTATTACCCACTACATTGGATTGATGATCTCTTTGATCATCTACAGGGAGAATCTTGGTTCTCCAAGATAGACTTGAGGTCCGGGTACCATCAGGTTACGGTGAGGGAGGAGGACGTGGAGAAGACCGCGTTCCAAACTTGATATGCACATTACGAGTTCGTGGTGATGCCGTTTGGGCTCACCAACGCACCATCCATGTTTATGGACCTGATGAATCGGGTATGTAGACTGATGCTCGATCACTCAGTCATGGTGTTTATAGATGACATCTTGGTGTATTCCAAGACCAGAGAGCAGCATGAGGAGCATCTCTGCGAGCTTTTGGGAGTTCTGAGGCGAGAACGACTTTATGCCAAGTTCTTGAAATGTGAGTTTCGGTTGCGAGAGGTTCAGTTCCTTGGACACCTCGTTAACCAGGAGGGGATTTTGGTCGATCCGGCCAAGATCGAGTCGGTTATGCAGTGGGAGGTCCCTAAATCTCCCTCGGATATCATGAGTTTTCTGGGATTGGGAGGGTACTATCGGAGATTTATTCAGGATTTCTCCAAGATTGCAGTACCCCTTACTCGTCTGACGAGGAAGGGGGTGGATTTCCGGTGGGGCCCTGAGCAGCAGACGACATCTGAGACCCTCAGATAGCGACTTTGCTTTGCTCTAGTTTTGATTCTCCCGGAGGGAGTTGAGGATTTTGTAGTGTTCTGTGATGCATCCATCACAGGACTGGGTGTGGTATTCATGCAGAGAGGATGAGTGATAGCCTACACGTCGCGGCAGTTGAAGCCGTATGAGACGAGATATCCCACGCACGATCTTGAGCTGGGAGCGGTGGTGTTCACCCTCACGATCTGGAGACATTACCTTTACGGGGTCTGCTGTACCATATACATGGACCACAAGAGCTTGAGGCACATCATGGATCAGCCGAAACTGAACATGAGACAACGTAAGTGGCTGGACGTAGTTAAGGATTATGACTACAAGATCCTTTACCATCCGGGTAAAGCGAACGTGGTGGTGGACGCCTAGAGCCGCAAGTCGGCTGGATCTTCCGTTTCGGCGTCATGTATGAGGATATCTGTAGATTCTCCATCGGTGAGCTTGATCAGGTAAGCTCTGGCTGAGGGTGTATGGCAGGAGAACTGGAAGCTTGAGAGGATTAGAGGCGAGATCACCCCATTTGTGCAGGACAGTCGTGGGTTGTTGACCCGTTGCGGTCGGGTTTGGGTTCCGATGTCTGGTGGGGTCAGACATATTGTATTGGAGGAGGCTCATAAGTCTCGTTTCTCTATTCATCCGGGAGCCACCAAGACGTATCGGGATCTGAGTTTAAGTTACTGGTGGCCATGCATGAAGAGAGAGATCTCTTGGTACGTCGAGAGGTGCTTGACCTGCAGGATGGTCAAGGCCGAGCACCAGAGGCCGCATGGCAAGCTACAGCCTCTGGAGGTTCCCATGTGGAAATAGGAGCAGATCTGATGTGGGCCCTAGTGTGGAGGATCGGGCCCTTGCGTTCCTAGAGGCCCACGATCGTGTGACTAAAGGGGCTTCACGGAAATGGCCATAACTTTGGCTACGAATCTCCGTTTCGGGCCTACGACCAGTCAAATCGAATCTTGGAGCAAGGAGCACGTCTATATAAGTTCCCGAAGGGGACTTACCCATTTTTGAGTCCATAAATCGCTTTCTAAATGGAGTTATGAACAATTTTGTTATTTTCCTTAATTTTTGGGTTTTGTTTTTGGGTTTGTATTTGGCCCATGGACTTTTAGGGTTTCATTTTAATTTATGCTTCTTATTTAACTGTTTTTGATGTAATTTGGATGGTCGATCATCAATTTTATGAACTTTTGATTTTCTCCCAAATTCTGTGTGTTAACCCAGATTTTGAAGCCAATCCCACGGTATTCGTAGAATCAACGTGGTTTTGAAGAGATTGTCCTGGCTATTCTTTTAGAATCAACAGGTTCATTCTTGGTTATCTTTGTGTTGTTTTTTTGCGCTGCATCAAGATCACGATAGACTTTATCACCAAGTTGCTGAGGACGGCGAAGGGATATGATGGTATATGGGTCCTTATGGATCGATTGACCAAGAGCGCCCATTTCCTGGCCATTCGGGAGAGTTCATCGGCCGAGAAGTTGGTCGATGTATATATCCGTGAGATCTTTGCTCGCCATGGGGTGCCGATCTCTATTGTCTCAGACCGTGATGTACGATTCACCTCCCGTTTCTGGCAGAAGTTCCATGAGGAACTGGGCACGAGACGGCATTTTAGCACCGCATACCATCCGCAGACAGACGGCCAGAGCAAGCGGACCATTCAGACCCTCGAGGATATGTTGAGGGCCTGCGTCATTGATTTTGGTGGGAGCTGGGACTCCTACCTACTGTCACACCCCCAAACCAGAACGGCGGAAACATTCGGGGCGGAGGACGTCATGTACAATATCATAACAATGCACAATAGTAAAACAAGCAACGACTTCATTCATTACATTAATAATATAGTTAATACAAGTGTCTTCTGAATGTATTTGTAAGACACCAAATATATATATATATATATATATATATATATATATATATATATATATATATATATATATATCAAAATAAAATACGAGTCTTGAACATGCTCCGTCTTTTCAAGACCTGGTCCAGTGTACCTGTCTACTAGTGACCTGAGAATACAAGTTATTTTGAAAGAGTAGATCAGCATTTAAGCTGGTGAGTTCATAAGTATTTTTGTGTCAAATGCTTGCATTAGTTTGATGAAAATGTTTATAAGTGTTTTGATGTAATTGTTTGTATACTTCCTAGAAAATCCTATATTTTCTACTAAAATGGAGAGTAGTCTTCTACCAAGACCCGACTGTTTTGTATGTTTGTTCTTTTGTAAAAATGTATGTTTTCCCAAGTTTATGACTATCTTTACTAGAAAATAGTTTGCATTACCTTTTATGTGAGAATATCACTATATGAATGTAATGGGAAAATGAAAGTGTACAGTAATGTTGTATAAAATCACTACTGAAGCACTAACTACCTTAAAACCAATTTGTTAATTAAGGTTAAAATGTGATGTGGTTATAACCATGCTGATTGACTAGTATTTAACACGACGACCTGCAGGCGTCGAAACTAATGTGACATTTGTCACCCCTTGGGTTGTCTGCCGGACTGTAGCTAACAATTAGGATGTGGGATTGTCAGTCACATAAAGATCTATACACACAATGCCCGCTCTCCCTCTAGGAGACTCTGGTTACAAAACGTGACATAACAAGTATATTGTTGTGCCATGAAGTAGTAGTTTCACATTGTTGTTATCTTGTTCTTGTTATAGTATGTATGTTCCTTTCTGTTCTTGTTATAGTATGTTCCTTTCTGTTCTTGTTATAGTATGTTCCTTCCTGTTCTAGTTATAGTATGTTCCTTCCTGTTCTAGTTATAGTATGTTTCTTCATGTTCTAGTTATAGTATGTTTGAACTGACTCATGTATGAACTGACTCATGTAAGAACTGATTCATGTATGTTTCACTGTTCTAGAAATAGTAGGTAGTAATCCTCTAAACTATATCTATTATAGTTTACTAGTATGATTGTTTGACTGTTACTGATTTATAGAAAAGACTCAATTACTCACATAAGTACCTAAGTTAAGTATAATCCTTAAAAATGGGTTTAATATTCACATATGTATTTAATAAGTAAAACTATGATTTAACTGACATTCGGACTAGTGATCCTACCCCAAGCCCACAACCAAACAAGGAACAGGAGTCAAGGTATCTAGCAATAGTCCTAAGTATGTTAAAGCATACTTATACGTAAATAGATAGACGAATATGATTTGATATAAAAGAAGTTTATAAAAGCTTTAAAAGAGTTTTAACAAGTTTTGAGTATAAGAAATCCTTTTGGATGTCGTTTTCACATGTAAATGGTTAACACAAATTCATCGTGTTCTACTTGTATTCCTCCTAAAAGCATTTAAAAGTGTAGTTGTAGGGGTATGAACTCACTTGTAGTGAGTGATTCGAATGTAAGATCGATATAGGATGCTAAGTATGCCTAGTGAAGTCTCGAGCACAAACGGATCCTATTAAGCATATAATGACACATATATGTATACAATTAGTGTATATAACAACTAACATGTACGCGAAAACAACCTTAGGAGCTAGGAAACACTCTCAATGGAGTGTTAGAATCACATATGATTGAATGAAGGGAGTTCACAGCCTCACAAGGAATGTTCACGACCTTAGAATGGTTCACGGTCATAGAACACATGATGTGTTCACAACCCAAACTTGATCCTATGAAGGGTTCACGGTCATGGATGGAGGGTTCACGACCAAACTTGCATCTAAGAAGGGTTCACGGCCCAATGAAGGGTTCACCGCCGTGAACTCTTGAAGATTCATGCAAAATGGTGTTTGTTTCATGGGAAATCAAGTGTTTCTAATGGACAACAAGAAGATGGATGAGATACTTACTTATTGGAAGCCTTTAGTGTGTTCACGGTTGAAGAAAGTTGAGAGAGAATGTGTCACAACTAGGAAATTCTATATCCTTGTAACTATAACAATGATAGCCATTGTAACCAAAATTTTGAAAGCATGCTTGATGTTTATTCAATGACAACATAACTCCAACAAAAACTCTATACAAACACTTCAATTGGTCAACGAAAGATTGGAAACACTAGGAATCCCAGCATAAGTCCGTTTAGGACTAGGATTTCCTTATTGGGCCTAATGGACCAATAAGTTTCCAATTTGACAATTTTGGGCTTAAAACCCTAAAATGGGCCCTAATTGGACCCACTTTCATGAAACCTAACATTTTGAGCCATAATGGGTCCAAAATGAATTGAATTATCCTTAATGGGCCTTGTTGGGTCATAACAAAACAAATTAACCCTAATGGACCATAAAACTCATTCTTTTATGCAAATTGGGCCGCAAATTATCTTAAAGGCCCATGGGCCGAGAACCTTCTCTATGGGCTTCATAATTTCGAGTAAGGCCCAATCTCCTCCATAAATGCCTCATTTCGGCCCAAGTGTCTAAAAAAAAAAGAAAAGATTGTGCATGAAGTAAATGGTGACACCTCAAGTTTACCATGTGGTTCTCCATGCTAATTACCCACTAAACAAAGAGTCAATTCTCATACTTCTAAGCACCCATCAACTCACACCTCTCTCCTCTTCCCCTCTTCTTATCTTCGGCCGAGAGGAACACACACACACACACTTCACTTGCAATATTCTCTCAAATAAACTCTCAAACACCCTCAAGAACAACTCTTCCTTCCTCTCAAATTTTCGAAGATTTGAAGCATTTCAAGGAGGTTTCTACCAAAAATCACTTCAAGTTACATACTAGTGGTGGGATCTTACAAACATATTTTCTTTCTACACTCATTCTCTCCTCTTACCACCTTGTCTTCATAAATCATACTCTTAAAACTTCCTAGAATTCGAAGATCCCATCAAAGAAGCAAGCTAGGACGAAAACTTCTTCATTTCTTCTTCAAAACCGAAACCACAAACCCAAGGTGAGTTCATACCTCCTTGTTTTCGGTTTTTACTTGTTTTTGGTGGGGGGGGGGGGAGAATACAAGTGTTATATGTTGATCTATGTGTATTTGCATGTTATATGTGATTTCTTTGGTTTGTGTTGTGAAAATGTGATATTATTTGTTATATCTAGAGATCTATGGCTAAAGTGTGAAGGATATATAAACAAATAACATAATAAACAACATACTTCAAAGATCTAAGAGTCTTTATGATTAAAAAGTGAAAAACAAAGCCAAAGATTCTTTATAAGTGTCATTTTTGCAAAAATAACAAAGGTTGGGTTGAAAGATGATAATTTTCGGTTTTATGAGGGGTATAAAGTATTTATTTATATAAAAGCCGATTTTTATGAAAATAATACTTTTCAAAGGGTCAAAAACATAAATTTTAGTTTATTGGGCTTACATTTGGGCCTTATGGATTTTTAGGCCCAAAATTGCGAAAAATGAAGAGTTTTGGGGGCTGAAGTTGTAAATTTATCAAAATATGAGTCTAAAACATAAATAAACTATTTCAGGGGCTGAAAATGACTTTAATGCAAAAATTTGACTAAAAATACAAAGTTTTGGATTTTGGGGTCAAAATTGTAAAACTTACGGAATTTGGGCCAAAAGTGTAAACTTTTTACAAATAAGGGCTGGAAATGGCAAATACAATAGATTTGGGCTGAAATTTCTAATTAAATTATGTTTGGGCCGAAAATATCAAGAAAAATGGTTTAAGGACCAAAAATGTCAATTTTCATCAAAAGGGACTAAAAGTGTCATTTTTATTAATAAAGGGGCTGAAATGGTCAAAATCAATATTTTTGGGCCAAATAGGCTAATATTAAATTATTGTGCCAAGAATATTAAATTTATAACGCATGGTTTTTAAAAAATGTTTATATATATATATATATATATATATATATATATATATATATATATATATATATATATATATATAACCAAAGCTTCGTTATAAATCAAACGTCAATGTATTTTTAACATCACGAATAAACATTTGGCATACAACAAAACCTACACTACGAACTTAAAATCGATAAACAGATAAATGATTCAATGATTGGGCCCAAAATCTTCTGTTCGTGCTATTGGGCCTTTGTGGCCCAATTTCATGATTATTGGGCCCAATATATTCCAACATGTTTATTGGGTCTTGGTGACCCAATTACATGCCCAATGGGCCTTTATCAGCTTTAACATGCTATTGGGCCTTAGTGGCCCATTTGCATTGCTAATAGGGCCCTAAACGTTCACCATATGCTCAATGGGCTATAACGTGTCCGTAGCATACTCGACAATCTATAATAACATACATAATTAGTGGGCCACCGTTGTCTTCTTTCGTGTCTATTAGGCTTAACGTAAACATCAATCGGGTTGTAACACAATGTTATTCAATTTCATTGGGATTTAGTGAGAAATAACGGGTGGCACCAATAAGTGTCGGCCGTAGCCTGTAGTTGTAATCAGAGACTCCTGGAGGGAGAGCGAGAGTTTGTGTATAGATCTATACGGGGGTGACTCCCCCACACCTGAGCTGTTCGCTACAGTTAGACTCGGCCAGTCTAGGGTGACAAAATCTTGATCAAAACCGGCGTTTGGAAAAAATGCCAAGACAGGCGAATTAGTCATTATTATGCATGGTTATAACGACTCATATAGAGATCCATTACCATCTAAGTACTCATGGGAAATCATATTCATACACCGTGACGATGCAAAGTGATTTATACAATAATACAAAACTATCATACTATTTAAATTGGAAAACATCGGGTTTTCCGGGGAACGACATTAATCACTTCTACATACAACAACTACAATACAAGGAACAATTATTGAAGGGCATTCACTCTTACATGTTTTGAAATCACATACATATACACTTATGGGATCATCACATCTTTTTCGTAAACATTTTTGTTACATAAAATATCGGATTTTTTGGGTTTTACAAACAATACAAACTATTTTTTTTATATCAAACATGCTTATGAACTCACCAACATTATATATGTTGACCGTTTTCAAAATAACTTGTATTCTCAGGTAACCGTTAGAATGAAGAATGATCAAGCGTGTTTTTGAAATTTCTTTTGTGCAATGTCAATCGTTAAACAATTTTATGTTCTGTGATGTTGTAATGTAAACAATGTACTTGATGTGAACAAGGTCAGTTGTGATGTATTAAGGCATGGTGATGTTTATGTTATGTTTCATGTATATTCATTGTGATGATATTTCAATTTAAGTCACACGAGCCCTCGGACCTTTCCTCCGTCTGGTTCGGGGGTGTGACAGGTTAGTATCAGAGCTTTGTTTATAGTGAACTAGCATATCTAACCATACATGATATGCAACTATAAACATAATGGGAATAAATAACTCTGAACAAAAATAAAATTTCATACTTATGTGCTTATATTAAAAACAACTATATAACAACATTTAAAAGTCTTTGGAGGATTCGAACATTTTCGATTGTGCTCGGACAATTATGAATCCGTAATGGGGTAAATGTAGCCTGATCAACTACATTCACCCAAAGTACGACTGTCATGTGCCCGAGTGTGACTGTGATGATCGATGAAACAATAACTCAAATTTTATGCCAAGAAGAGAAAGCATATAAAATCCAACTTAAATACTTATGCACTTTCCTACAGACGCTATGGCAGGATTTCATCATCCCGTGGACCCCTACTTCCCCAGACAAGGGAATGCAGGATGGCTCGAACCCGAAGAAGACCCCGAGGAGGAGTCTGAAGAAGAACCCAAAGAAGACCCCGAGGAGGAGTCTGAAGAAGAACCTGAAATGGAAGTCGAGGGTGGACCTGCCGCGCCAGTGGTAAACTTGGAGGAAGAAGAACCCAGTGAGGACGATGATGGTGATTCGGACGCGGAGTCCGAAGTCATCAACCCACCTTACCCGATTAGGGTTCCCGCTCATCGGATGGGCCCAAATGGCCCCACGCCTCCATGGGGTATTGATATTTTGAGATGGAGCAGGAAGCAGGGACAGCGACCCCCATATGGGATGGCCAGGGAATTCTATGATCTGAGAGACGGAGGGCCAACCGACCGGGCACTTCCTGTCATGGTGAGGCGGTTACGGAACACTGGCGACCTAGCCCAGCACACAGTCGAGCAACTGAATTAGATGTGAGCCGCAGTGGCAAGAGCGGAACGAGAAACTCAGGAAGCAATCCATAACTTTCATGTACGTCAAGCAATTTGGGAGGATCGACTACGAGCCACAGAACGACAGGTGGCGCGTCTTCAGGGCGCATCCACGTCATCAGCCCCACCACCCGACACATCTAGGAGCACTCCGGATCAATAGACCTCCCTACTAGTGTTATGTTTCTTTTATGCGCACTACGTTATGTATTGCCGACTCTATGTTTAAGTGATCACACTACTCATAGAGTCGTTATGCTGCCAAACTTTGTACCCTTATGTATGCCCTTCGGGCAATTTTTCATGTATCAAAGGCGGATATTATTAATGGAAAATATTATGTGTATTATCGTGACGTTGTTATCTGCTATGTGTTTTATATTCTTATTATTTGGTGTAAATCTGTGGAACCACTTAGATGCACAATCGATTCACGAAATTCCCAACTTAAACACGATGCGTACTCAACATCTTTCTGTTCCATGACAGCAAGATGCCGCAAAGAGCAAACCGTGGAAACAATCAACCACCGCCGCCACCAGAAATCAACTCGGTTGCATTTCAAGCGGCTGTATCTACTGCAGTCACAGCAGCGCTGGCGCAGTTTCACAATGGAAACAATGGTGGAGGCAACGGAAAGGGGACCGGAAGTTCAAACAACGTAATGAACCAGGGGCCTACCAAGACATGCTCCTATAAAGATTTCACCAACGCCAAACCGCGAACCTTTAATGGCACAGGGGGAGTAATAACCCTGAAAAGATGGATTGAAAAGGTGGAATCGGTGTTCGAGATATGCGGATGCCCTGAAGAATTCAAGGTGAAGTTTGCAGCATGTACATTTGTTGATCAAGCCCTCACCTGGTGGAATGGACATGTGGAGGCTATGACTCTCCCGGTGGCTAATGCCATGCCATGGGCGGAATTGAAAGAAATCCTAATGGCTGAATACTGCCCGCGTGGCGAGATTCAGAAAATGGAGCAAGAGTTATGGAACCTCACAGTCTGAAACTCCGACATCGATGCCTACATATCAAGGTTTAGTGAACTGTCTCTGTTGTGCCCTGGCATGATTACCTCGGAAGAAAAGAAAATCGAACGATTCATCTAGGGATTAACCTCCCCAATTCAAGGAAACGTGATAGCCGCAAATCCTAAAACCTTTGACAGCGCCAAGAGGTTAGCCAAGAAGTTGTACGACCACAACAACAAGAAGGGTGAAAAAGCAGGGGAAACTGAAAGCAATAAGGAGAGCGATAACAAGAAGGGAAAGAATAACAAGCGGAAGGGAAGACAAGGCTCAGAGTCGTCAAAGAAACAACAAACAGTGACAGTTCATGCTGCAACCACCCAAGTCCCCTCCACACCACATGCTCCAGCCTCATCCACCCCAAGTGCCCCTAAGCAGTATTCCGGAAATCTCCCAAAGTGCAAAAAATGCAATCTCCATCATAATGGTGAATGCAGGGAGATGCATTGTACCAGTTGCAACCGAAAGGGTCATACATCAAGATACTGTAGGACCTATCCTCCCCAGAACCAGCAATAGGGAAACAACAACAACAACAACAACCGCAACAACAACAACAACAACAACAACAACAACAACAACGACAACAACGCTGGGGCTAGCCACACTTGTTATGGATGTGGACGGACTGGGCATTTCCGGAGAAACTGCCCCAATGTCAACAATCAAGGAAATGGAGGATCAGGAAGGGTTTTGACTCTGGGACCAGGCGAAACAGTCCAAGGCCCTACCGTTGTCACCGGTACGTTTCTACTTAACAACACATATGCATGCATCTTATTCGATAGTGGAGCGGAGCGAAGCTTCGTTAGTAACAAGTTTAAACACTTACTAAATCAACAACCCCAGAAGCTCAATGAAGCCTTCACGGTGGAAATGGCCAATGGGAAAACAGAGTCAACTAGGGATATCTATGTAGGGTGCACGTTAACATTTAACCACCACACTTTCGAAATAAACTTGATGCCTGTGAATATTAGGAGTTTCGATGTGATCATCGGCATGGATTGGTTGAGCCCCCATCATGCTGATATTATGTGCCGCGAGAAGGCCGTTCGCCTTCATCTCCCTAACCACGAAACCCTAATCATATACGGAGACAAACCCGATACGAACCTTTGTCTTATCTCATGTATTAAGGCACAAAAGTGTCTACAAAAGAAGGACTATACGTTTGTGGCTCACATTATGGATAAATCCAAGGAAGAGGTTAACATTCAAGACATCCCAGTGGCTTGCGATTTCCCTGACATCTTTCCTGAAGATCTTCCGGGGACACCCCCAGAAAGACAGGTCGAGTTCCGAATCGACCTTGTGTTAGGAGCTACTCCCATCGCCAAATCGCCCTATAGATTGGCTCCTGCGGAAATGCAGGAATTGTCAAGCCAACTTAGCGAACTCTTGAACAAAGTTTTTTTCTCAGACCCAGCTTCTCGCCTTGGGGAGCTCCGGTCCTTTTTGTTAAGAAGAAGGACAGATCCTTTAGGATGTGCATCGACTATAGAGAGCTGAATAAGCTCACTATCAAAGATCGCTACCCACTTCCACGAATCGACGATCTATTCGACCAACTTCAAGGAGAAAATTACTTCTCTAAGATAGATCTGCGATCCGGCTATCATCAACTCAAGGTCCGAGAGGAGGATATTTCCAAGACCGCTTTCCGAACTCGCTATGGACATTATGAATTTGTTGTAATACCCTTCGGTCTAACGAATGCCCCTACCACATTTATGGACCTGATGAATCGAGTTTGCCGTCCATTCCTTGACAACTTTGTAATCGTTTTCATCGACGATATCCTGGTCTATTCCCGAAGCGAGGAAGAACATAGTCGACACCTCCGACAAATCTTGGAAACCCTGTGAGCCGAAAAGTTGTACGCAAAACTCTCTAAGTGTGAGTTCTGGCTCCGTAGCGTAAACTTTTTAGGTCATGTTGTCAGTCAATAAGGGATACATGTGGACCCTTCCAAGGTTAAAGCCATTGAAGGATGGGCAGTCCCAACGACACCCACAGAAATTCATCAATTTTTGGGTCTCGCAGGCTATTACAGAAGATTCATCCAGAACTTCTCCAAGACAGCTAAGCCTCTTACCACACTTACACAAAAAGGCGTTCCATTCGAATGGACAGAGAAGCAGGAAGTTGCCTTCCAAACCCTGAAGAAAGCCCTCGGCAGTGCACCTGTGCTATCCTTACTAGAAGGAACCAAAGACTTTATAGTCTACTGCGATGCTTCAAATCAAGGTTTGGGATGTGTACTTATGCAGCGAGGAAAGGTGATAGCCTATGCATCAAGACAACTGAAAACGCACGAAGTGAACTATACAACTCATGATCTCGAATTGGGAGCAGTGGTCTTCGCATTGAAGATTTGGAGGCACTACCTTTATGGTACGAAGTGCACCATCTTCACTGGCCACAAAAGCCTCCAGCACATCCTGAACCAGGAGGAATTAAATATGAGGCAGCGGAGATGGGTCGAGCTGCTAAACGATTACGAGTGCGAAATCAAGTATCATCCGGGAAAAGCTAACGTGGTGGCTGATGCCCTGAGCCTAAAAGAATATTCAAGTCGTCACGTGAAAACTCTCTCGATAACCATTCCATCCCACCTAATCTCGCAGATTAAAGAAGCCCAGTTGGATGCGAGAACACTACAAGTGAATCATTACACGGGATGGAGAAGAACCTTGAAGTCAAAGAGGATGGAGCATACTATTTCATGGATAGAATCTAGGTCCCTAAATATGGGGGATTCAGAGAAGTAGTCATGAATGAAGCCCACAAGACGCGATACTCCATCCATCCGGGATCAGATAAGATGTACCTAGATATCAAACAACATTATTGGTGGCCAAATATGAAATCAGAAATTGCCACTTACGTGGGCAAGTGCCTTACTTGCGCTAAAGTGAAAGTGGAATATCAAAAGCCCTTGGGACTATTACAACAGACGGTAATACCCGAGTGGAAATGGGAAAGGATTACCATGGACTTTGTGACCAAATTACCCAAAACAACTGATGGATTGGATGCCATATGGGTGATAGTCGACAGATTGACGAAATCCGCCCATTTCCTACCAATAAAAGAGTCCTATAAAATGGAAAGATTAACCAGGATATACATCAAGGAGGTAGTGAGACTTCATGGAGTGTCAATATCTATCATCTCGGATCGAGATAGTAGATTCACTTCACGCTTTTGGCAATCACTTCAAAAGGCTATGGGAACACAACTCGACATGAGCACTGCTTACCACCCACAGACGGATGGTCAAAGTGAGCGAACCATTCAAACGCTTGAAGATATGCTTCGAGCATGTGTGATAGACTTTGGAAGGTCATGGGATACCCACTTACCTTTAATTGAATTTTCATATAATAACAGTTATCACACAAGCATCAAAGTTGCTCCTTTTGAAGCATTATATGGACGTAAATGTAGATCACCGTTGTGCTGGGCTGAGGTAGGTGACACTCAGCTAGCAAGAGGACAGACACCAAACAATGCTTTAACAGGGCCAGAAATCATACGTGAAACAACAGAAAAGATAGTTCAAATCAGAGCTCGAATTCAGGCATCACGGGACCGACAGAAGAGCTATGCTGATAAACGGCGAAAGCCCCTAGAATTTCATGTCGGGGATCAGGTGTTATTGAAGGTCTCTCCCTGGAAAGGGGTGATTCGTTTTGGGAAATGGGGGAAATTAAACCCACGATACATTGGACCATTCGAGATTCTAGCCCGAATCGGTCTAGTGGCCTATAGGCTGCAGCTACATGTCGAGCTCAACAGCGTACACCCCGTGTTCCATGTTTCCAATCTGAAAAAGTGCTTATCCGATGAAACTCTTGTCATCCCATTGGAAGAAATCGAAATCAACGAGAATCTCCTGTTCATCGAGCAACCAGTTGAAATCATGGACAGGGAAGTGAAGCGTACTAAGCAAAGTCGCATTCCGATTGTGAATGTTCGATGGAACGCAAAGCGTGGACCGGAATTCACATGGGAACGCGAAGACCAGATGAAGCAAAAGTACCCTCACTTATTCTCGCATTCTCAAATCTAGCGTCGAAAAGAATTTTGGGACGAAATTCTCTCTAACGGGGGGATGATGTCATAACTAGGAAATTCTATATCCTTGTAACTATAACAATGATAGCCATTGTAACCAAAATTTTGAAATCATGCTTGATGTTTATTCAATGACAACATAACTCCATCAAAAACTATATACAAACACTTCAATTGGTCAACAAAAGATTGGAAACACTAGGAATCCCAACATAAGTCCGTTTTGGACTAGGATTTCCTTATTGGGCCTAATGGACCAATAAGTTTCCAATTTGACAATTTTGGGCTTAAAACCCTAAAATGGGCCCTAATTGGACCCACTTTCATGAAACCTAACATTTTGAGCCATAATGGGTCCAAAATGAATTGAATTATCCTTAATGGGCCTTGTTGGGTCATAACAAAACAAATTAACCCTAATGGACCATAAAACTCATTCTTTTATGCAAATTGGGCCGCGAGTTATCTTAAAGGCCCAAAGGGCCGAGAACCTTCTCTATGGGCTTCATAATTTCGAGTAAGGCCCAATCTCCTCCATAAATGCCTCATTTCGGCCAAAGTGTGTAAAAAAAAAGAAAGAAAAGATTGTGCATGGAGTAAATGGTGACGCATCAAGTTTACCATGTGGTTCTCCATGCTAATTACCCACTAAACAAAGAGTCAATTCTCATACTTCTAAGCATCCATCAACTCACACCTCTCTCCTATTCCCCTCTTCTTATCTTCGGCCGAGAGGAACACACACACACACACTTCACTTGCAATATTCTCTCAAATAAACTCTCAAACACCCTCAAGAACAACTCTTCCTTCCTCTCAAATTTTCGAAGATTTGAAGCATTTCAAGGAGGTTTCCACCAAAAATCACTTCAAGTTACATACTAGTGGTAAGATCTTACAAACATATTTTCTTTCTACACTCATTCTCTCCTCTTACCACCTTGTCTTCATAAATCATACTCTTAAAACTTCCTAGAATTCGAAGATCCCATCAAAGAAGTAAGTTAGGCCGAAAACTTCTTCATTTCTTCTTCAAAACCGAAACCACAAACCCAAGGTGAGTTCATACCTCCTTGTTTTTGGTTTTTACTTGTTTTTTTTTGAGGGGGGGGGGGGAGGGCAGAATACAAGTGTGATGTGTTGATCTATGTGTATTTGCATGTTATATGTGATTTCTTTGGTTTGTGTTGTGAAAATGTGATATTATTTGTTATATCTAGAGATCTATGGCTAAAGTTTGAAGGATACGTAAACAAATAACATAATAAACAACATACTTCAAAGATCTAAGAGTCTTTATGATTAAGAAGTGAAAAACAAAGCCAAAGATTCTTTATAAGTGTCATTTTTGCAAAAAATAACAAAGGTTGGGTTGAAAGATGATAATTTTCGGTTTTATGAGGGGTATAAAGTATTTATTTATATAAAAGCCGATTTTTATGAAAATAATACTTTTCAAAGGGTCAAAAACATAAATTTTAGTTTATTGGGCTTACATTTGGGCCTTATGGGTTTTTGGGCCCAAAATTGCGAAACATGAAGAGTTTTGGGGGCTGAAGTTGTAAATTTATCAAAATATGAGTCTAAAACATAAATAAACTATTTCAGGGGCTGAAAATGACTTTAATGCAAAATTTTGACTAAAAATGCAAAGTTTTGGATTTTGGGGTCAAAATTGTAAAACTTACGAAATTTGGGCCAAAATTGTAAACTTTTTACAAATAAGGGCTGGAAATGGCATTTACACTAGTTTTGGGCTGAAATTATTATTTAAATTATGTTTGGGCCGAAAATATCAAGAAAAATGGTTTAAGGACCAAAAATGTCAATTTTCATCAAAAGGGACTAAAAGTGTCATTTTTATTAATAAAGGGGCTGAAATGGTCAAAATCAATATTTTTGGGCCAAATAGGCTAATATTAAATTATTGGGCCAAGAATATTAAATTTATAACACATGCTTTTTAAAAAATGTTTATATATATATATATATATATATATATATATATATATATATATAACCAAAGCTTCGTTATAAATCAAACGTCAAAGTATTTTTAACATCGCGAATAAACATTTGGCATACAACAAAACCTACACTACAAACTTAAAATCGATAAACAGATAAATGATTCAATGATTGGGCCCAAAATCATATGTTCGTGCTATTGGGCCTTTGTGGCCCAATTTCATGATTATTGGGCCCAATATATTCCAACATGTTTATTGGGTCTTGGTGACCCAATTACATGCCCAATGGGCCTTTATCAGCTTTAACATGCTATTGGGCCTTAGTGGCCCATTTGCATTGCTAATAGGGCACTAAACGTTCATCATATGCTCAATGGGCTATAACGTGTCCGTAGCATACTCGACAGTCTATAATAACATACATAATTAGTGGGCCACCGTTGTCTTCTTTCGTGTCTGTTAGGCTTAACGTAAACATCAATCGGGTTGTAAAACATTGTTATTCAATTTCATTGGGATTTAGTGAGAAATAACGGGTGGCACCAATAAGTGTCGGCCGTAGCCTGTAGTTATAATCAGAGACTCCTGGAAGGAGAGCGAGAGTTTGTGTATAGATCTATACGGGGGTGACTCCCCCACACCTGAGTTGTTCGCTACAGTTAGACTCGGCCAGTCTAGGGTGACAAAATCTTGATCAAAACCGGCGTTTGGAAAAAATGTCAAGACAGGCGAATTAGTCATTATTATGCATGGTTATAACGACTCACATAGAGATCCATTACCATCTAAGTACTCATGGGAAATCATATTCATACACCGTGACGATGCAAAGTGATTTATACAATAATACAAAACTATCATACTATTTAAATTGGAAAACATCGGGTTTTCCGGGGAACGACATTAATCACTTCTACATACAACAACTACAATACAAGGAACAATTATTGAAGGGCATTCACTCTTACATGTTTTAAAATCACATACATATACACTTATGGGATCATTACATCTTTTTCGTAAACAGTTTTGTTACAGAAAATATCGGATTTTCTGGGTTTTACAAACAATACAAACTATTTTTTTTATATCAAACGTGCTTATGAACTCACCAACATTATATATTTTGACCGTTTTCAAAATAACTTGTATTCTCAGGTAACCGTTAGAATGAAGAATCATCAAGCGTGTTTCTGAAATTTCTTTTGTGCAATGTCAATCGTTAAACAATTTTATGTTCTGTGATGTTGTAATGTAAACAATGTACTTGATGTGAACAAGGTCAGTTGTGATGTATTAATGCATGGTGATGTTTATGTTATGTTTCATGTATATTCATTGTGATGATATTTCAATTTAAGTCACACGAGCTCTCAGACGTTTCTTCCGTCTGGTTCGGGGGTGTGACAGAATGGGTGTGTTCACGGCTAGAGTTGAAGAAGTGAAGAAATAATGAGTCAACTCTATATATATGAAGGATGTTCACGGCCAAGGATGGGTTCACGACCGTGAACTCCTTTTTGATGGTTTTTCCGGCTCGATTGCAACTCAATGAACTCAAGCTAACAGTTCATAACACACAATCCTTGAGTGTACTAGGCTTAGAAACTCTCAAACAGACCCTTAACAAGGCTAAAAGATAACAAAAACAAGTCTGACTTTTGATTGAATTGATTGACTTTACAAGATAGAAATTTCGGGTTGTCACATCATCCCCCCGTTAAAGGGAATTTCGTCCTGAAATTAGAGTTTAAGCAAATACAGATAAACTAAGGGAAAATATGAGGATATTTTAGTTTCATTTGATCCTCGCGCTCCCAAGTGAATTCAGGTCCCCGCTTTCCATTCCAGCGAACCTTCACTATCGGGATACGACTTTGCTTCGTTTGCTTGACCTCACGGTCCATGATCTCTACTGGTTCTTCCATGAAGTTGAGGCTCTCATTGATCTCGATTTCATTGAGTGGGATAACAAGAGTCTCATCGGATAGGCACTTTTTCAGGTTCGAAACGTGGAAAGTAGGGTGTACGTTACTAAGTTCTTGAGGTAGTTTGAGTTTGTAAGCTACAGGGCCGATCCTAGCGAGAATCTCAAAAGGCCCTATGTACCTTGGATTTAGCTTCCCATGCTTTCCGAAGCGTATCAAGCCCTTCCAGAGTGAGACCTTCAATAGAACACGGTCACCAACCTAGAATTCCAAAGGTTTCCGTCTCTTGTCAGTGTAGCTTTTCTGTCGGTCTCTAAAGGCTTTCAATCGTTCACGAATCTGAACAATCTTCTCTGTCATTTCCCGAATGATTTCCGGACATGTGAGAGTGCTGTCAGGAACTCATCCTTTAGCTAACTGCATGTCACCCACCTCAGCCCAGCACAGAGGGGATCTGCACTTCCGGCTATCGAGGGCTTCAAATGGAGCAGCCTTTATGCTTGTGTGATAATTGTTGTTGTAGGAGAACTCGACAAGGGGTAAATGAGTATCCCATGCCTTTCCAAAATCAATCACACAGGCTCGCAACATATATCTTCTAGGGTTTGGATGGTCCTCTCACTTTGTTCGTCGGTTTGCGGATGGTAGGATGTGCTCATGTCTAGCCTAGTTCCTAGGGAACTTTGTAGCGACTGCCAGAATCTTGAAGTGAATCTACTGTGTCTATCAGAGATAATAGATATGGGAACACCATGCAGTCGTACAATCTCCCTAATGTAAGTTCTGGTTAGCTTCTCCATCTTGTCAGTTTCTTTGATAGGTAGGAAGTGTACGGACTTGGTTAACCTGTCTACGATCACCCAAATGGTATCGAGACCACCCGTTGTCTTGGACAGTTTGGTTATGAAGTCCATTGTGATCCGTTCCCACTTCCACTCAGGTATCTTCGGTTGTTGAAGTAAACCTGAAGGTTTCTGGTATTTGACCTTAACCTTGGCGCAAGTAAGACACTTACTCACGAAGGTAGCAATTTCTGCTTTCATTTTAGGCCACCAGTATAACTTTTTAAGATCCATATACATCTTATCTGAACCTGGGTGAACGGAATATCGAGTATTGTGCGCTTCGTTCATGACCACGTCTCTGAAACCACCGAGCTTCGGTGTCCAGATCCTATCCATGAGGTACAAGGCTCTGCCACCCTTGACTTCTAAGTTCTTATCCATCCCTCTAAGGGATTCACCCGCCACATTTTCAGGCTTCAAGGCTTCTAACTGAGCCTCCTTAATTTGTGTGGACAGATGAGAATGGATAGTCATAGTAAATGATTTGACTCTACGACCAGAGTATTCTTTCCGACTTAGGGGTTAGCTACTACGTTGGCTTTACCGGGATGATAACGAATTTCGCATTCGTAGTCATTGAGTAGCTCGACCCACCGTCGTTGTCTCATGTTGAGCTCCTTCTGGCTGAATATATGTTGAAGGATTTTGTGGTCTGTAAAGATAGTGCTTTTCGTACCGTACAGGTAGTGTCTCCAGATCTTCATAGCAAATACCACTGCTCCTAACTCAAGATCATGTGTGGTGTAGTTAACTTCGTGCGTCTTAAGCTGTCTTGAGGCATAGATGATGACCTTTCCTCGTTGCATAAGAACACAGCCAAGCCCTTGGTTGGATGCATCGCAATAAACCACGAAGTCTTCTATCCCTTCTGGGAGGGATAGTATCGGTGCGCTGCATAAGGCTCGTTTCAGCGTTTGGAATGCCTTCTCTTGTTTCTCTTCCCAATCAAAGGCTACACCTTTCTGGGTCAATGTAGTAAGAGGTTTCGCGATCCTAGAGAAGTTCTGAATAAACCTGCGATAGTAGGCAGCGAGACCTAGAAATTAACAAATTTCCGTAGGCGTCTTTGGAGCTGACCAGTTCTCAATGGCCGTTATTTTGGAAGGGTCCACGTGAATTCCTTCTTTGCTAACCACGTGACCCAAAAATTCGACTCTTCGAATCCAAAATTCGCACTTAGAGAACTTCGCATAGAGTTTCTCCGATCGCAGTGTTTCCAAGACCTGACGTAGGTGTTGACTATGCTCCTCCTTACTTAGAGAGTAGATAAGTATGTCATCGATGAATACAATAACGAACTAATCCAAGTAAGGACGACACACCCGGTTCATTACGTCCATGAATACAGCGGGCACATTGGTTAATCCGAATGGCATCACTACAAACTCGTAGTGTCCATAACGAGTTCAGAAGGCTGTTTTGGGAACATCTTCCTCTAAAACTCATAACTGGTGATACCCAGATCTCAGATCAATCTTTGAAAAGAAATTTTCCCCTTACAGTTGGTCGAACAAGTCGTCTATGCGCGGTAGAGGGTATTGGTTTTTGACAGTAAGTTTGTTTAGTTCTCGGTAGTCGATGCACATACGGAACGATCCGTCTTTCTTCTTCACGAACAAGACCGGTGCTCCGTAGGGTGAGAAGCTTGGTATAATAAAGCCCTTGCTGAGCAGTTCGTTTAGTTGACCGGATAGCTCTTGCATCTCAACTGGTGCTAGTCGATAGGGCGATTTAGCTACTAGGGTAGCCCCTGGAACTAAGTCAATTCTGAACTCGACTTGACGTTGAGGTGGTAATCCTGGTAGTTCTTCTGGAAAGATATTGGGAAAGTCGCATACTTCTGGGATGTTCTTTATGTCTTTCATCTCTTGGCTCATATCGACTACATGAGCAAGGAATGTATGACATTCCTTTCGTAAGTACTTCTGGGCTTGTATACTTGAAATGATTTGAAGGTTCGTGTCTGGTTTGTCGCCATAGATAACTATTGTTTCGTTATACGGTAGATTAAGACGAACGACCTTCTCATAACACATGATGTCGGCACGATGAAGACTCAACCAATCCATGCCGATAATGACGTCGAAACTTTTAATTGAGACAGACATGAGGTCGATTTGAAAAGAATGGCTATCTAGAGTTTGGTTACATCTTATGTATATACAGCTAGTGCTCTCAGTCTTTCCATTAGCCATTTCTATGGTGAACGGTTTTTAAGTGCTCGTGGTTGTTGTTTAAGTAAGTGTGTAAATTTTTGGTTCACGAAACTCCTCTCTGCTCCACTATCAAATAGAATGAATGCATAAGAGTTATCGAGGAGAAACGTACCAGTAACAACTGTAGGGTTTGCTACCGCTTCCTCATGGCCTATCGCCAAAACCCTTCCCACTCCACCAGTGTTCCCTGCCTTCGGGCAATTCCTTTTGAAGTGTCCCACATCACCACACCCGTAGCAGGCCTGGCCTGCTCCAGCACCAGGGACCTGGGTGATTGGTCTTGCCGGAGCTTTACCGAATTAGGCAGTGTGCCCTTTCCTGTTACAGTTTGTACACTGTATTTCCTGGTAGGGTCCGTTGTGGTGGAAGCTGCACTTGTTGCACTTTGGCAAGCTCCCAGCATACTGTTTCACCGGCGCTGTGGCAGCAGGTGCTATCGCGGCATTAACAGCCACGATCTGCTGCTTCTTGGCAAAGTTCTGCACTGCGTTGTTCTTTTTCTTGTCCCAAAACTTCCGCTTGTTGTCGGTGGTTTTGGATGGTTCTGGGACGGAAAAGGTTGTTGTTGTCAGTGTGCAGACTCCGTGATCGATGAGCTGTTGTGCCAATCGCTTGGCACTGTCGAAGGTAGTGAGGTTTGAAGCTAATACATTCCCCTGAAATGGAGGCACCAGCCCCCAAATATACCTCTCGATCTTCTTTCCCTCAGTAGGGACCATTCCTGGACATAGAGCCACCAGATCACTAAACCTGGCGGTGTAGGATACTATGTCGGAGCCCTTCATGGTTAGGCTCCAGAGTTCCTGTTCAAGTTTCTGAACTTCGCCCCTCGGGCAGTACTCCTCAATCATAAGCTCCTTCAGAGCTTCCCAGTCCATTGCATTAGCCACAGAGTAAGTGACTTGACATGGTTATTCCACCATGTTAGGGCTCTGTTCGAGAAGGTGCAGGCAGCAAATTTTACTTTGCTTCCTTCCGAACAGGAGCAGATCTCAAAGATCGACTCAGTCTTTTCGAACCATTGCGACAGAGCAATGATCCCACCACTGCTGTTGAAGGCTTTGGGTTTGAAGTTGGTGAAGTCCTTATACGAACACTCTCTAGAGCGCACATGAGCATCACCTTGAGTAGAATGTACAACTGTTCCACTCCCGCTAGTACCGCTAACGCCGAATTGAGCTAAGGCTGCTGTAACAGCCACAGCCACTGCAGCTTGGAGAGCTGCAGGATTGTATTGTGGAGGAGGTGGTGGTTGAGTTGGAGTTATCGGAGGATTACGTCTCGTTTATCGACGTGGAGGCATCTTTCAACTGAAAGTTTACAAAGATGAAGATGATAATAAGCATTCAATAGTGAGAATAATGAAAGTGATCCATGGACTAAATCACCATAGCCCAACAAATAGATGAGAGTATGATTGTATTGGAGATCTAACAATAGAAGGATGAAAGCATTTGGATAAAGATTTACCCAAGAGATTAGATGTCTGTCAATATCACTGGTATTTAAAGATGTAATAAGTTCGGGAAAAATGACCTTGGAGTAGGTCTTACATCACACCAAAATTGATAAAATTTTGACAGCACAAAGACCTAACAGACTGAAAGTTCAAGGTCTTAACATAAGCATGAATTTAATACTAGATTCTATACATAGACCTAATTTATATCCAAAAGAAAGAGTACAATAGCCTCTACTCGCAAGGGGAGTTGTTCTGGTTGGTACTTGATTCAGCCCTGGATTCAGCCAGCTGCTGTTCCGTTTCCCAAACACGCCTTTGCAGAACCACTTGGTTCTGACGAAGATCCCTAACTTCAGATTGGCAGGCATTCAGCTCCACCAGTAGGGCATCAGTGTGAGTCCTTTCCAAGTTCTGGTCATCGGTCAGATGACAGAGACGAACTGTGTTGACTCCGGAGTTAGCACGAATCTCCATACCTTGGTCGAAGTTTGCTCTTCCCAGCTCTGCATTGCGAGCAACACGACGCACCAAGATAGGAAGGACTCTATCTGGTGAGCCTCCCTCATTCTGATTGTAGAAGCTTCGGTCGCCATTGTAGGGAGGTGGTTGTCCCTGCTCGTGGCTCCATCTTCCCAAGTTCACCGCCCACAGAGGCATCGGGCCTTGAAAAGCCGGACGAGGGTTAGGATTTTGAGCAACTTGGGGTGGGTTATAGACCTCCGGTTCTGAGTCCGAGTCTTCTTGGAATTCCTCCTCGTTCTCTTCATCAGAACTTTCCTCGGGGTCTTCTACTGCTGGGACCACCGGGTTCTCTTCCTCAGGCTCTGCATCAAGCCATCCACCATTCCCTTGATTGGGAAAGTATGGGTCGCCAGGGAGATGGAATCCAGCCATGTTATCTAAGCAAGAAAAGGGATGTAATAGACGTACTACTTAAGATAATTATAGGATGATCCTTACCAGTTACTTCAATACTTGCGTATTATAGGATGAATCCAGCCATGTTATCTAAGCAAGAAACATATAATAAACGTACTACTTAAGATAATTATAGGATGATCCTTACCAGTTACTTCAATACTTGCGTAGTGCATACCAGTCATATGTAACGAAGATGGAATAGACCTTCGAATAAGTGCCCCTAACTCTAAGTCCACAACCAAACAAGGAACAGGAAGTAAAGCAAAGATCACAAATTCTAAGTCTATGACACCTTAGCCACACATAACCTTAGTGTATCCACTCAGCAACTATTGACCTACTAATAAAGACCTTTTAGTTTTCACACAAGTAATTATAGTATCGCAAAATACTCCTATAGTATTTTAAGTTTATGTTATGTTCTAAAGTTTTCATTGTAGTAGTGTTGGTAAGTTTTTAGACTTGCTGCAACACGACAACCATTCCTAGGCACATGCTAATCACTTCTCGGAAAGATATAGTTGATCAGGCTATATTACTCCCAGATCTGATTATATGTCCCCAAGCCTATTTGTGTTGTCCAACAACCGCAATACTTTTGTTCTTTTCTAGTATGACACTGATCCTAGTATGAATGCATGTATGTATATTTTAGTAAAATATTTTATTATTTAAAAAGTATAAACTCTTGGTCAGAATGTTTTAATCCCAATGTGTTTATAGTTTTATATCTTTTATGGGTTGATATACTCAAGTCACTATAAACAAAGCTCTGATACCAATCTGTCACACCCCCAAACCAGAACGGCGGAAACGTTCGAGGGCGGAGGACGTCATGTACAGTATCATAACAATGCACAATAGTAAATGTAACACCCTAAATTCTGAATACCTAGAAAGGAAATAAAACCTCAAGATAAGGGAGTGACTCGTCGAGTAGATGGGTGACTCGACGAGTAAGAGCGCGATTTTGGTCGCGGGTTAAGTGACCTACTCGACGAGTCAGAGGACCGACTCGGCGAGTTGGCAAGGTTTTGGGAAAACCCTAAATCGGGAGTTGGTGCCCTATTTAAGCATCTTATTCTCATTCTATCAACCTCATTTGTAGCCTCCATCGTCCAGAACCTGTCCCACGAAACCCTAGTGTTCTCTTTGAGTGTGTGAGCCTTTATTGAAGGATTTAGAGTGTTCTTGAAGTCTAGAAGAAGAAGAAGGAGGTTGGAGGTCCAAAGAGAAGGTTGTAGATCCAGGAAGCTTGCTTCATCTTCTTCATTTTCTAGCAATCAAGTTCTCACCTTGACCTCTAGTTTGATAGATCTCTTTATGTCCCTTTTTATGGAGCTTATGGTCCAAGAAGGATGTCTTGTGGGATTTGGACGTCCCCAAACTAGATCCTTCCAGATTTAGAGGTGTTCAGAGTAGTAGAGGTATAAAGGTGGAAGCTTTATGCCATTGTACCTCTCCATACAAAGTTTAAGGAGTTGTTTTGGCCTTTTAAGCAAAAAGGGCCATGCATGGGTGCAAAGGTAGTGGCTTTGTGTGATATCACGACCCTAGGAGGCCAGATCTGGGTCTTGGATGCCTTAAGCTAGTTGGAAATCGTCTGAATAGTGTTGGACACAGAGAGACTCGGCGAGTCAGGCCAGTTCTTGCCCCAAAACCCTTCTATTAAGGGTATGAGTTGAGATTGGAAAGGGACTCATCCAGTCTGAGTCCAGAATGGTCATGAAGTTCATCGTACTCGACAAGTCCAAGGAAGAACTCGGCGAGTCTAAGGCAATCTCCTTAGTTATGAAGATGGACTCGACGAGTTGTTCATACAACTCGACGAGTCACAGACTAGACACATTCATATGTGGATGATGAACTCGACGAGTTCAAGGATGAACTCGGCGAGTCGGATGAAGTTGGTCCCGATTGTGTGGTTGAAGGAGAACCCGTCGAGTTATTGCTAGACTCGACAAGTGGATTCGGGGTTGTATGGGGTTGGAGTAGTATGGACTCGACGAGTTGGTGGACCAACTCGGCGAGTCAGGTCAACTGGATGTTGGCTTTGACCAAGTTGACCAGGGTTGACTTTTGGATTATTATGGTCTAAATGTTGTTTTGGGTATTGATAGTTCGGGAAGCCGAAGGGTCAGCAGTTCAGAAGTGTCGGTTAGCAGTCAGAAGTGCTCAGCGAATCTTCGGCAGTGTGAGGTGAGTCTCCTCACTGATTGTATGGGTCTACGACCACAATGCCGGCCCATTTAGTTTATGAATGGTAGGAAGGCCCAGGGGTTAGCCCTAGGCATTATGCATGAAAGACCAGGAGGAGGCTCCTGACACACAGTATGCTATTATGTATGGTAGGAAGACCCGGAGGTTAGCCCTAGGCAATATGTATGAAAGACCAGGAGATGGCTCCTGGCACACTGAATGCTGTTATGTATAAAAGACCAGGAGGTGGCTTCTGGCACACCGTATGCTGAGTAGCCTAGTAGAGTAGTATGTATAGTTGTCTCTGTGATGCTTGCATGGAAGACCAGGGGGTGGCCCTTGGCACTTGTCTGTAAGACCCAGGGAGTGGCCCCAGGCTTGGCAAGGAAGACCACGTGCGGCCCGTGGCATAACTGCAAGACTATGTTGGGCACATAGCACCTTACTTGATTATGGATATATTTGTTATGTATGGCTCATGGTTACGTATGGAATGTATGGATCAGTTGATATGTATGGTATGTGGTATCTGGGGAACTCACTAAGATTCGTGCTTACGGTTTTCAGTTATTTGTTTCAGGTATTAATGTTTTTCCAAGGAAGGAGGTCGGGGCGATCGCAGCGCATCACACCATGTTTTCCGCACTAGATGATCTTTGGGATTTAAAACTCTGATAAATGTCTTATTGAGAATGTTCTTAAATGATTGAGCAAAATTTATTTAGCGATTTTTAATTACTCAAAGCGAAATTTTTGGTCTTGATTTTTGGGATGTTACAGTAAAACAAGCAACAACATCATCCATTGCATTAATAATATAGTAAATAGAAGTGTGTTCTTAATGTATTTGTAAGACACCAAATATATATATATATATATATATATATATATATATATATATATATATATATATCAAAATAAAAGATGACTCTTGAACATGCTCCGTCTTCTCAAGACCTGGTCCAGTGTACCTGTCTACTGGTGACCTGAGAATACAAGTTATTTTGAAAGAGTAGATCAGCATTTAAGCTGGTGAGTTCATAAGTATTTTTGTGTCAAATGTTTGCATTAGTTTGATGAAAATGTTTGTAAGTGTTTTGATGTAATTGTTTGTATACTTCCTAGAAAATCCTATATTTTCTACTAAAATGGATAGTAGTCTTCTACCAAGACCCGACTGTTTTGTATGTTTGTTCTTTTGTAAAAATGTATGTTTTCCCAAGTTTATGACTATCTTTACTAGAAAATAGTTTGCATTACCTTTTATGTGAGAATATCACTATATGAATGTAATGGGAAAATGAAAGTGTACAGTAATGTTGTATAAAATCACTACTGAAGCACTAACTACCTTAAAACTAATTTGTTAATTAAGGTTAAAATGTGATTTGGTTATAACCATGCTGATTGACTAGTATTTAACACGACGACCTGCTGGCGTCGAAACTAATGTGACATTTCTCACCCCTTGGCTTGTCTGTCAGACTGTAGCTAACAGTTAGGATGTGGGATTGTCAGTCACATAAAGATCTATACGCACAATGCCCGCTCTTCCTCCAGGAGACTCTGGTTACAAAACGTGACATAACAAGTATATTGTTGTGCCATGAAGTAGTAGTTTCACATTATTGTTATCTTGTTCTTGTTACAGTATGTATGTTCCTTTCTGTTCTTGTTATAGTATGTTCCTTTCTGTTCTTGTTATAGTATGTTCCTTCCTTCCTGTTCTAGTTATAGTATGTTCCTTCTTGTTCTAGTTATAGTATGTTTCATCCTGTTCTAGTTATAGTATGTTTGAACTGACTCATGTATGAACTGACTCTTGTAAGAACTGATTCATGTACGTTTCACTGTTCTAGAAATAGTAAGTAGTAATCCTTTAAACTATACCTATTATAGTTTACTAGTATGATTGTTTGACTGTTACTGATTTATAGAAAAGACTCAATTACTCACATAAGTAACTAAGTTAAGTATAATCCTTGAAAATGGGTTTAGTATTCACATATGTATTTAATAAGTATAACTATGATTTAACCGACATTCAGACTAGTGATCCTACCCCAAGCCCACAACCAAACAAGGAACAAGAGTCAAGGTATCTAGAAATAGTCCTAAGTCTGTTAAAGCATACTTATACGTAAATAGATAGACGAATATGATTTGATATAAAAGAAGTTTATAAAAGCTTTAAAAGAGTATTAACAAGTTTTGAGTATAATAAATCCTTTTGGATGTTGTTTTCACATGTAAATGGTTAACATAAATTCATTGTGTTCTACTTGTATTCCCCCTAAAAGCATTTAAAAAGCATTTAAAAGTGTAGTTGTAGGGGTATGAACTCACCTGTTGTGAGTGATTCGAATTCAAGATCGATATAGGATGCTAAGTATGCCAAGTGAAGTCTCGAGCACAAACGGATCCTATTAAGCATATAATGACACATATATGTACACAATTAGTGTATATAACAACTAACATGTAAGGGAAACAACCTTAGGAGCTAGGAAACACTCTCAATGGAGTGTTAGAATCACATATGATTGAATGAAGGGAGTTCACGACCTCACAAGGAATGTTCACGACCTTAGAATGGTTCGCGGCCATAGAACACATGATGTGTTCACGACCCAACCTTGATCCTATGAAGGGTTCACGGTTATAGATGGAGGGTTCACGGCCAAACTTGCATCTAAGAAGGGTTCACGACCCAATGAAGGGTTCACGGCCGTGAACTTTTGAAGATTCATGCAAAGTGGTGTTTGTTTCATGGGAAATCAAGTGTTTCTAATGGACAACAAGAAGACAGATGAGATACTTACTTATTGGAAGCCTTTAGTGTGTTCACAGTTGAAGAAAGTTGAGAGAGGATGGGTGTGTTCACGGATAGAGTTAAAGAAGTGAAGAAATAATGAGTCAACTCTATATATATGAAGGATGTTCACGACCAAGGATGGGTTCACGGCCGTGAACTCCTTTTTGATAGTTTTTCCGGCTCGATTGCAACTCAATGAACTCAAGCTAACACTTCATAACACACAATCCTTGAGTGTACTAGGCTTAGAAACTCTCAAACAGACCCTTAACAAGCCAAAAAGATAACAGAAAAAAGTCTGACTTTTGATTGACTTTACAAGATTGAAATTTCGGGTTGGCACACCTATCCCTTGTAGAGTTCTCCTACAACAACAGTTAGCACTCCAGCATTGGTGCTCCACATTTTGAGCTGTTGTATGGACGAAGATGTCGTACCCCCGTCTGTTGGGGCGAGGTTGGTCACAGGGTGATGGGTCCGACCGAGGTAGTCCTGCAGACTACCGACATGACACAGCAGATCAGGCAGTGGTTGCAGACTGCTCAGAGTCGACATAAGAGTTACGCCGACCGGCGCCGATCTGACTTGGAGTTTCAGGTCGGTGACATGGTGTTACTGAAGGTCTCACCCTGGAAGGGTGTGATTCATTTCAGGAAGAGGGGAAAGTTGGGTCCTCGATACATAGGGCCATTCCGGATTATTGCCAGGGTTGGCAAGGTGGCGTATAGATTGGACCTTTCGAAGGAGCTCAGTCAGATTCACATCACTTTCCATGTCTCATAGTTATGGAAGTGCATATTAGACGAGGATGCGGTCATGTCGTTGGACTTCATTCAGGTGGACGAGCGCCTGAACTATGTCGAGAGGCCTATAGCTATATTGGAGAGAAATATGAAGGCCTTGAGGAACAAGGAGATACCTTTAGTAAAGGTACAGTGGCAAGATTGGAAAGGATCCGAGTGGACTTGGGAGCCGAAGGCTGAGATGCGGGAGCAATATCCTGATCTTTTTGCTGCAGCAGACTTCGAGGACGAAGTCTAGGTCAAGTGGGGGAGAGTTGTAACATCCCGGAATTTGCACGTATTGTCGAATCCTCCCTTCATTATTATTTTGTCATTTTTAGTCCTTAGGGATGGAAGGGTGTAGCCATGAGATGCCTTAATGGAAAATATTGTAATTTTGGATCAAGAAGAGTACGCTGCGCGTACATAAGGGTACGCTGAGCGTACTAGGCACGCCTTAGTACGTTGGGCGTACACTTGTGTACGCTGGGCGTACTCACATAAGATGGAAACCCTAATATTTAGGGTTTGGGTGGTATATCAGCATCCTAACCCCTCTCTTGAGTGTATGAGCTAAAAGTGTGTGTTTTGAGTAGTTAAAGAAGAAGAAGTTGCATCAAGGAGTTGGAGAAGGAAGGCAAGCTTGAAGATCTGAGGTGATCTTGTCCTCTAGAAGCTCCAGTAGGTAAAAACCATCTGCCTTTGTGCTTATATGATGTAGATCTTGCCTTGATATCTTTATGACACCTTTCTTGTCCCCAAAAGTCCCAATATTGTGCATGTTATGTTTTGGACGTGTTAAGCTGTCCTTTTAGACCATAGGAAGGGTTCTAAGTGATAAATATGATGTCCCAATGGCTAGAAGTGTCTCATGCAAGTGGTAGAAAGGTCTTAATGGATTAAGACCTTGCATTAAAGACTTTCTGGATGTTTAAAGCCTTAAAGTTTGAGACTTTATGGTTCTAAGACACATTTGGTCGATGGATCTGGAATATGGGCTTAAGTGCTTAATGTGCTTAAGCAATTAAGCACTTATTTGAGTTTTGAGAATAGCGAGGGTACACCCCGTGTAGAGGGCAGTACGCCCTGCGTAAACAGTCAACGTCCCCACTTTCCAGTCAACGCGAGGCTCGTGTACCCCCGCGTAGCTTCAGAGTACGCCCATCATACATATTATGTTGGGCTTTTACGATTTGGGCCATCTTTGGGCTAGTTGGTTTGGACCCTACAGGACTTTCTGAATAGATGTGTTTTTGGCCAAATATCGAAATGGACCTTATAATGAGGCCCAATTAGAGAGTTGGGCCTAATTTGGAAATTGGTCCAATTATGGGCCTTGTATTTTGGGCTTTTGGATTAAGGAATTGGAGTTGGGCCTTGGCCCAACTTAAGGAAAGGATAGAACGGACTATCACCATATGTTTGGACCCTTAGCTAAGATTGGTATTCAACTGTTGACTTAGTTTTGTTTATTGTGATAGTTTGGGATTCTCGGGGAGTCAGCAGTCAGAGGTTTCAGTACAGTTCAACATTGTGAGGTGAGTTATTCTCACTATACCAACAGAGTATAAGGCACCAAGGCCGACCCATTTTGGATTGTGTCCTGGTTATAGGATGATTCTATGTTTAGTGATCGGTTAGATCTGTATCCTGGTATATATGATGATGTTATGTTTAGTGATCTGTTAGATGAGTATCCTGGTATATAGGATGATGCTATGATTAGTGATCTGTTAGATCCGTACGACTGTCTGTACATGCTAGCTAGCGTATGATATTATGTGTTGATTGTGTGATTGCGGGGTGGGTTGAGGCGGTCCTGCTTTGTGCTCTAGACCAACAAACCCAGGGCTGCCCGGATAGATCGAAGGCCCATCGGGGCGTACCAGTCAGGCCGAAGGCCCGGAGAACGGTCCAGACAGGCCGAAGGCCCGGTAGGGCGGATCAGACATGCTAAAGGTTTTGAGAGTGGGCCAGATAGACTGAAGGCCCGGTGAAGGCGGTCCAGTCATATTGTAAACTCTATATGTATGCTGTTTGTTATGATATTTTTCTGGTTTGTATGGCGTTGGTATTTTGGGGGAAATCACTAAGTGTCGGGCTTACAGTTATTGATTTTGTTTCAGGTACTTCGGATGATCGTGGAAAGGTGAAGGTTTGATCGTGCACCTCCTCAGATTTTATGACTTTGATTTCTGGGATTCTCTGATATGAAACTATTTTGAAAACATTTTGTAATAACTAATTGTTTTTGGATGCTTGAAAAAGGTTTAAATTTGCTTAATTTTATGGATGTTGGAAGGGTTCATAATGGACGTGGGAGCCAGATGATGAAATAAGGGAGCACTAACCAGAGTTATTTGGGGCAGCAGACTTCGAGGACAAAGTCTGATTCAAGTGGGAGAGAATTGTAACATTCGAGAATTTGGTATGTTTCCTTTAACCCCCCCTTAATGAAAAAATTACCTCATTATAGTCGCTAGATAGTACGTGGAGCGTACTCTATGAGTACGCTTAGCGTACTAGATCGTTTCTGGATCATTAATGTACCCACGTACGCTGAGCGTACATGGGAGTACGCACGACGTATGCAAAGCAGGGACAAACCCTAATTTTTAGGGTTTGTGCCCTGTTTAAGCAACTTATATCACCCTTAGACATTCTATTGATCAACCTCCATCACTCTCTACCCTAAAAATGAAACCCTAAGTATCATTTGTGAGTTTTGAGCTTGAAAGTGTGTTTTGGTGGTGTTTTTGGTGAAGTAGAAGAAGAAGAACACTTGGAGGTTGCTTGGGAGTAGCTCGAGCTTGTAGATCTAGAGTCTTATTCATCTTAGCAAGTCATTTAAGGTAAAAAAGCTCCTATCTTGATGATTCTTTATGCTAGATCCAACTTAGGGTGTTATTTATTCATTTTTGGGTCTTTTGAGCTGAAATTGAGTTTATGGTCTACTCCAAAAGCCATGGGGGTTAAATCTTAACTCAAATGAGGCCCCTTGTCCAAAAAAATGCAACCTTTATGAGTTATTTCGGTCCATGCATGAGTTAGGTTCTTTGTTATGGTTCCTTTTGAGTTTTGGGTCTTACTAAGTCATGCATGGGTGTAAAGTTGCCAACTTTACGTGTTAAGTCACCTTCTAGAATCAGATTTGAAAGTTTGGCATGTTGGCTTAACCGAATAAGTGCTGAATGAGTTGGGTTAGCTATCTGCGGAGTACGCGGGGCGTACTCGGCTCGTACGCCGAGCGTACTAGCCTTGGATGGAGTACGCTAAGCGTAAGTCTGAGTACGCTCAGCATACTCTGCTGTTTGACTTTTGGGTTGACTTCCTCGGTTTTGGGCCATATTTTGGGCTTTTAGGTTTTGGGCCTCGTTGGGCCATTAGACTTTTGACTTTGGGCATGGATAGACTATGGAATTTCTAGGGCTTATATCCATGATGATTTTTGGGCCCAATTTGGAAGTTGGCCTTATTAGGCCTTGGGACGCCATTTAGGAATTTGGGCCTTTTGAGCAAATGGGTTGGGCCTTGGTTATGGGCCAAGTAAGAAAAGGGTAAAATGGTATTTTACCCTGGATATTGGATAAGCAACTTTGATTCTTGATTATGGGTTGAGATCTAGTCATTAATTGGATATTATTTGATGATGTTAGCGTGGGGATTTTCCCTACCAGCCGACTGAGATTTTATCTAAGAGATTCTGCAGCTTGAGGTGAGTTTCTTCCATGTGTTTAGTGGATTGAAGGCGCCAATGCCGACCCATGGTTTATTATGTGTAGGATGCTAGTTGTTTGCATGAATCTTGCATATGTTATGTGTTTATATGTTTACTGGGCGGGGCCTGATGATTATATTGTATGCTATTTATCTTTGTGATTTTTATGCATTTGTTTATATTTTTATGTATATCGGGCGGGGCCTGATGACTGACAAATCTGTTCTGAGTGGGGCTCGATGTTGGGCGGGCCCGATGACGAGCGGGGCCCATTATATGTTTGATATGTATGGTATGTGGTATTTTGGGGAACTCACTAAGCTTTGTGCTTACGAATTTCAATCTATGTTTCAGGTACTTCTGGTTCGAACGGGAAGAGCCCGAGATGACTGCAGTGCACACACCACATTGGATGACTACAGTGCACACACCACATTGTTCCACATTTGATATTACTCTGATGTACTTGGATGTTTATGGATACTTTGATTCACCATGATTTCTATGATCTTGTTTTGGATAATGGTTTTATTAATTTAAAAATCAAAATTTTTAGTCTTATTTTTGGGGACGTTACGTAGATACTCTCTCTATCTCTCATTCTTCTCTTGCAAAACTATTAGAGGTTTTAATTACTTGCATTTGCTCTCTTTGAGCCACACTTGGATTTTGCTCAAAGCTTAAGAGTTCTCAAGACTAACATATTCTTTAAGTTGGTTTCTTGTTGGTGTATACAAAGGAAAGGATTTCATCGACATCCTTCAACAACTTCTAAGTCTCCCCTTGAGGAACCAAAGATAACAAAGGTTGTTATTTCTTTTACCCTTTCTATGGTTGTTCTTTTCCTTTTCATTTCTTGCAAGATGATCCTTGATGGGTATAAAGTTGTTTATGTTTGTTTAAAATCTCTAAGCTTTTTGTTTTCTAAATATGAGTTTTTGAAACTATTTTTGAATAAAAACCCAACAGACATGCCATGCATGTCTTGTGGCAAAAGTGACGTGGCGGTGAGGTGATTGCCAAAAAGTTGATGTGGCAGCATGCCATGCCTTACACCACTTCCTCAAGCCTTAGTCCATCTATCTTAGATAGTTGAATAAAAGTATGTATTAATAACTAGATCTGCTATATTTCCATATATAGTATTGGCATTTACATTGGAATTTAGACAAGAGGGAGTGGTGGTGTGCATGTTATGCTACCACATCATCTTTTGGCATGCCACTTAAGCTTATCATTATGTTAGGGAGTGGTGGTGACCCGAGAATACCATGTATCGAAATAGCTTAAAAACAATATCAAGTACCGAGCCAAACTAACATGATTGGTACCAAACCCAGGTATGGTATCATTTTTTTGTATGAGCACCGACACCGACGATATTGAATCCTAAAATTTTGATTTTAGAGTATTAGGTACCATCCTATATTAACATAAATAGTGTTGGATTGGTTCAGAAAATTTAGTAGTCTCACTCATGCTAATCTCTTTTTTTTAACGAAAACTTTATAACCACTAGCGAGAAGCTAGGGACCAAAACAAAAAGGAGATTACAAAGAACTAATAGAGAGGATGGGGTTATGCAACCAACCCACCCAATTTAGTTTAGAGCTCCTACTCATATTACTAACCCATATAAAGGACTGGGTAGTAATTTTATCAAACAACTCACGCTTAAACAACTTGTGAGTATTAAAAATAATAGGGTCTCTAAAACGCCAAATGAACCACCAAAAAGTGAAAAAAGTGGCCTCCAAATAATCTTTCACCGTGGAGTTAGCCTTCAAAGCCAAGAACCAATCTGAACAATGATGGAAAGAGTCACCAGGAGGTCTTGAAATGTCCCACCAATGAAAAAACAACTCTAAAAGCTCCCATGAAAGCGAGCACTGAAATAAAAATTAGAAGAAGAAAATGTGGCATTTTCACAAATCGAACACATAATAGAAGGAATCTCCAAGCCACGAACTGAAAGATTCAACCGAAAGGGTAATATATCAAGAATTAAACGCCAAATAAAAACATTGACCTTGATTGGAACCAAACAGTTCCAGCGAGTCTGAATAGGGATCGAAGGCAACAAAACCTTGTCAATGTAAGAACGAGCCGAAGAAACAGAAAAATCGCCAGAGCCCTGTAACGTCCATGACCACCTATCAGGAGTAGAAGACAACATAACATAATGTATTAACCGAGTCATATAAGTCCATTTTTCACTCTTTGCCCCACCTCTAGGTTGTCGACGTAATGAAGACAACCAATCTCCTTGATTTAGTATAGTATGAACAGTAGACTCCTTGTCATTATCTAAAGCGAACACCCGATGGAATCTGGTTTGAAAAATCGATTCACCTAACCCTAAATCGAACTATAAAGAAGTAGAAACACCATTGCAATATGTTTGTGACAATAGTTCAAAAGAAGTTCATAAGCATGAAAATGCCAAACCCATTTAAAAAGAAGTGCGCGATTTAGGGAAAATAAGTTGTTAATTCCAAGACCACCACAAGCCTTGCTAGCCATGACCTGCTTCCAACTAATCCATGTCATTTTCCTCTCTTGTAAATCAACTCCTAGAAAGAATTTGTTATGCAAAGACTCTAACTGTGAAAGAACCTTTGTTGGAGCTTTAAAAATCGACATAAAATAAGTCGAGAGAGATCCCAAAACCGATTTCAAAAGGGTAAATATTCCACCAATAGAAATAGTTTTCGCTTTCCATTTAGAAAGTTTGGTAGTAACTTTCCTCACAACCTCAGATCAGTCATCAATACGGGACATATTACCTCCCACCGTGACTCCAAGATAAGAGAAAGGTGCCTTCGTAGGAGCACATCCCATACTATTCGCCACCTGATCAACCAACGAAATCGGGACCCTAATACCAAGAAGCTTACTCTACTGAAGATTGATCTTCAAACCAGAAGCTAAATAAAAACACTGAAGAATAGAAATGATGTTTGACAGATTAGAATCTTTCCACTCGCCAATAAATATCACATCATATGCATAAAAAAGATGTGAAATAATAATAGGTTCATCCCTTCCAATCGAAATTCAAGAAAAAAGATTGTTGGACAATGCATTCTGAAAAGCAATGTTTAGTTTCCATCACCAGAATGAAGAGGAAAGGAGACAACTGATCACCCTGTCTCAAACCTCCATAAAATTGGAACTCTGGAGTGGCCGACCAGTTCACTAGTACTCGCCCCATAGAAGATCTTAAACAACCTTGAATCCAGTTTCTCCAACAAGAGTAGAAGACGAACTTTCCCATAACTTCATCCAAAAAATCCCATCGAACCGTGTCATAAGCCTTCTCGAAGTCAACTTTAAAAACCATGGCTTTTATGCAAGAAGACTTACACCATGAATAAACTTCTTTAAGAATAAGAGGACCGTCTAAGATCTGACGGCCCTTAATGAAAGTCGATTGCTCAATACTAACAAGATGATCGATCACCGTAGCCATGCGATTAGCCAAAACTTTTCCAACAATTTTTAGTTGGCAGCCAATAATGCTAATAGGTCGGAAATCCTTAACAAATTTAGCATAATGAATTTTTGGAATTAGAGCAATGAAAGAAGGGTTACATCCTCTCGGGAATATCGAAGATTGAAAGATCTCTAGAATAGCCGAGATCACATCTTCTCGTACAAGATAGCAAAATATGCAAAAAGAAAATAAAACGTAAAGCCGTCAGGGCCCGACGTTTTATCTGATCCGCAGTCCCAAACAGCTCGTTTAATTTCTTCACGAGTTACAGGCCTATCTAAATCAATATGCTGATCAGTCATAAGGTGGTTAGGAATATCATACATAAATGAAGCACGGCCAGATAGAGGTTTAGAGAATCTATCCGCAAAATGAGAAAAAAAATCTCGTTTGACCATGTCAGGGTTATCAATCTAGTCACCGTCAGCTAGAATACCCCGTGTAGTCATTTGACGTTGTCTCTTATTAACAACACCATGAGAGAAACTGGTATTTTCATCACCCTCCACCGCCCAATGGCTTTCTGAGCAACATCCGCAACTTCAATATGATCAATATCATTAATTTCCTTCAAAAGAGATGCTCTAGACTGTAACGTCCCAAAAATACGGTCCAAAATTTTCGTTTTAATTTATAAATAAAACCATAGTAATCCAAATCATCTCATAAAAACACAAGTGAAAATATTTCAAAACATCATATCAATCTCTGTATCAAAATCATATATCCAAATATCAAAGTAAATCATACCAGGCTAAACACTGTGGTGTGTGCGATGCCGTCATCCCGAGCTCTTCCCCTTACTAGTGGAAGTACGTGAAACCAAAACTGAAAACTGTAAGCACGAAGCTTAGTGAGTCTCCCCAAACTACCACATACCATACATATAATCACATAATAACATACATTGGGACTTTCTCGCTACATCGGGCCCCGCCCGGCATCGGACGAATCCGGCATCAGGCCCCGCCCGGCATCGGACCGAAGTCTGGTATACATATAACAAACAAAATAAACAAATAAGATAAACATATAAACATTCATCGGGCTTAACCCGGCATCGGATCGAAGCCCGGAACATATAAACATAACATATAAGCTAAACATTCATCGGGCTTGCCCCGACATCGGATCGAAGCCCGAAACACATAAACAAACACATGCAAGAATAACGAAGACATCAAGCATACAAACATTCCTCGGGCTTTCCCCGGCATCGGACCGTAGTCCGGAAACATATAACCTACATCGGTCTAACCCCGGAATCGGACCAAAGTCCGGCATACGCTATCATACATAATCGGGCCGACATTGGTGCCTTAGACCCGTTCCTACTCGAGGAAAACTCACCTCAAATGTCGAGTGAAGTAGCTGAACGTCTCTGCTCCTGCAACCGGCTCTACTCACTCCCTATACAAAACAACCCCTTAGATACCATTCTTTATGTCAAGACCCCTTCACGGTTCAACCTTGGTCAAAGTCAATGTCTCAGTCAAAGCTAACGCTCATTCAAAGTCAAAGTCAACAATCTGAGTTGACTCAACTCGTCGAGTCATCCCCATGACTCACCGAGTTCCCTTGCTACTCATATTCGTGAAAACACGAGCCAACTCGTCGAGTCTTTCGCAGACTCGTCGAGTTCTAGCTTGTACAGAATCGGGACAAATCGACTCAACTCGTCGAGTCCCTCTCTGGACTCGCCGAGTTCCTCAGTTTGTTTGGGCCATCTTAATAGATTATGTCCCAACTCTTCAGATCTAAGCTTCATACTTCTCATATACACTGAAAATGTCCTTTTTAGGGTAAAGTTTCCAACTTTACCCGTTAATACCTTTACTTAATGGGTTTAGCTCAAACCCTAACTCCTTAGGACCTAGATCTTGGCCCACAAGCCATCCATACTCCAAACTAAAGCCTACAAACAGAGATCTAGACCCTAAACACTACATGGACACGTAAAGCTTCCACCTTTCTCTACATGCATGGCCTTTTGGAGCTTAAAAGGCCAAAAAGACACCCTATGGCTTGCATGGGGCTTCCATGGTCATAAAGTTTGTATCTTTATTCCATGAGAGCCCTCTATAATCGCAGATCTGAAGGTATACTCACTTGGGACGTCCATTTCCCAAAGGTCAAGCTCCTTGGACCAAAAATCCAATAAAGTGGAAATAAGGAGACCTAAGAAACTACTAAGCAAGTTAGAGACTTGATTACCGGAAAATGATGAGGATGAAAGGAAGTCTCTGGATCTACTATCTTCTCCTTGAATCCTTAAGCTCTCCTCTTCTTCACAAGCTTCAAAACACACAAGGTTCACTCAAAAGTGGCTCACAAGCTCACAAATTCATTAGGGTTTCTTGAAACTAGGGTTTGGGATTTGGAGGCTGGAAATGAGACCATCAAGTGGGGATTAGGATCCTTAAATAGGGTGCAAAACCCCAAAATTAGGGTTTCATTCTGGCAGCCCTACTCGTCGAGTCGAGGCTCTCAACTCGTCGAGTAGGTGACTTAAAACCCCGCGTCAAATCTGGTTCCTACTCGATGAGTTTGGGGCTCCCAACTCGTCGAGTTGCTCTATAAAAGTGAATAATTTATGATTAAATGCGTACCAGGAACCATGCATTACATAGACCCAATATAAGGATCTGGAATCTCCCCTCGGTCCACCTGAGACTCCAAATCAGCTAATCGGTTTTGAAGAGATTCCTTTATAGAATTGCGATTAGACCTCAACTTAGCATTCCTGACTTTCAAACTCTTTTTCAAATGTTGAAGCTTCTTTTTTAATTTATAATGGAATTGACCTCAACTCAGCATACCTAAGAAAAGTCCTCCATCAAAAACCAAGAGTGGAATAAACAAAATGGGGGAGGACCGTAGTCAATAAGCTGCTCACGAAGCAAAATGGGTCTATGATTCGATAAATAACGATCCAAGACGAACCCAAAAAGGTATGCAAACCGCACCATAAGCCCACGAGAAACCATAAACCTTTCTAGCTTACTCATTTATCTATTTCTATTTATCTATCCGTTTGAGCTTACTCCATATGAAATACCTACACATATAACTAGCATACCATATTGTGACATCCCCATTTTCACGGCTAGAAAAGACCAGTTTTGTTTATGCTTTATAAAAATCAGAGTACCTCTTTTAATAAAAATGTTGCGGAATTTGTTCCCAGAAAAACATGATAAATGTGTTATCAAAGCATTTCCGAAGAAATGTATTTTATTCATTTAAAAATATTGGGATGTCATTGTCAATACAGAAACATAAGCATAAACAGAACTTACATTCATTATCACTAGTGATTTATATCTCCTTAATCTATCAGTGTAATGTAACTTCATATCGACACCTGTGATACAAATATGAGTGGGTCAGGTTGGGAAACCTGGTGAGTACATAGGGTTTTCAACCCACAATAATATAATTATTATGTTTAATCATCAAACAGTTAACCCAATTACCCATCCCCATTATCTTCCTTACTCTTAAGGGTCTACCCTAAGAATTAACTATCCCTTGTTCATTCATTCCTAAGGATCATCCTAAGGAATCGACACGAAATCCATCGTTGCTGGAGTTTACTCAACAGGCACTACGTCGCATAGTCGCCAGGGCTTAGGCACTAAGTCTCATAGTCGCCAGGGTTTATACAACAGGCACTAAGTCACATAATCGCCAGGGTTTCGGCCTCCTTTTATAGCCACCAGCTGCGGAGTACGCTGGGCGTTCTTGCAAGGGTACGCGGGGCGTACCTCGTACGCAGGGCACTCCGGCCTTACGTTGCGCGTTCGTACAACCACTTGTCCGAGCCTCCCTGGTGCGACGTGGATCTTCCGATGCCAAGTAAATACAAACACGAGGCGTTCCTTCTTGTACGTGCTGCGTAGCGAGCCAGCTGTCACCCATCCAAAGCGAGTCCGTGATCAGCAAGCGACGGCCCAGATCGAGCCACGTCATCATCCCCTCGCAAATTTCGCAATTTTCCTTCCCGACTTCTAAAATTCGTAACTTTTGGATACAAGCTCCATTTTCGACGTTCTTTATATCCACGCGTAGGCGGGACCGTACTCTACAACTTTCGTTTAGACTCTGTTGCCTAATTTTGAATTTATTTTAAAAGTTATATTTTTAACAGGCCGGGACATGATTGGTCCGTTAAAAATTCATAACTTCTTCATCCGACATCCGTTTTCGTCTGTCTTTTTATCGTTACGCTACTATTAACGAGATATTCGATTCTCGTTTAGGTTGTGTCGGCTAAAAACCGCTCGATCTAATATTCGAACTTCGGGTTGTACACTACTAAGCCGAAACTTCGAAAAATCATAACTTCCTCATACGAAGTCAGATTTGGGCGTTCTTTTTTTGCACACTCTCGGTTTAACGTATTCTATGACTTTCGTTTGGAATGCTAAGGCTAAAAATCGCTCTATCGTAAATTCACTATTTACGTTGCGTAGTGTCGTGTCGGTTCTGTCGCGAAACTTCGACGGGCCATAACTTCTTCGTCATAACTCGGATTTCAACGTTCTTTATATGTACGGAACCCTTGTAACATATACTACTACTTGGAAAAGATTAATCCTTCTAAATAATCTTCCATCAACAACTCATTTTTGATGTTTATTGTCTCTAAATTGACTAGCCCGGATCTGCGGACGTTACAATTATCTCCCCCTTAGGATGATTACGTCCCGGAATCATCAACGAAACAGGGTAGTATAATGACTCCATACGTTATCTCTTCATCCTAGGTAATAACCGTAACTTCTATGTTGCTTCGAAGGAGTATCTAACTCTTGGACTCCTTGACTGCAGGCGGTGCTCGATCTCGCTCTGTCTCATGTTAGACCTTTCAATCATGACCTTCAAGTCACAATCTTGATCCTTACTGGAGACTCCTTCTTCTTTTTAACAACTTGAGTTATTTAATTTCCACAATAGACCACTGGTTCACGTTCTAATGTCCTTTCATCGTGTGTCGTAACGCTTAGACTCAGGTCTCTTTGAGTCAAATTCCGGAATGAAATATACTTTACTTCATGTTCTAATGTGATATAATCACCTTTCAACATGTAGCATTTCTAGCTACCAACTTCTTTAACTATGAGCGCGATACTGCTTCGATTATCTTTTTCTTCATTCTTCTTGGCTTAAGTCAGATGCTACATCGAACTTGGTTCTCTGAACCACGTAACATACTCATTGTAGCCGAAATCACTTTGATATGACCATTAGGGTCAAAACAACAATCATCTTCTTAGTCATTACCGAAACGATGGTAACGACATACTCGAATAAAACGGAATCAATTACTAGCTCCTTGGTAACCTTGTGACTTTCCCTGATCCAAGTGTGAGTCATGTGCCTCCGGTAGTATAGGCCTCTACTACCATTCACATCTACTCATACTCGTCCCAAGTATTGTCTCGCAGTTTTCCAAGTCACCATACAAGAAAATCACTTAACAACTTAACACATCAGATAGCAAAACGAAAGTTTTATATTATTCCTTGAAATGATTACATAGGTGTCCAAGTTCACCCTAGACTATGCCTCTAGTAGGCTACATCATACGATACTATGGCTACTGCATAACTCGATCTTCGGATACGAACTCCTCATCCTTGATCCCTTGCGTCGTTTTCTGCCTCGTCGAGGATCATGTGGAATGCCCTTGGCCTTGGGGTGTGTTTGGCCTCGCTGCCTCGTTTTTCTTTGGGCAATCTCTAGAAATATGCCCTTCTTTGTTACATCCGTAGCACACCTTCTTGTCGGATGCGTAGTTGTTGGCGTAATGCCCTGTCTTTCCACATTTGTAGCAAGTCATCTCCTCGCTACACTTCCCAAAATGTTTCTTCTTACACTTCTCGCACTACTTAGCCTCACATCCTCCTCCAAATTTTGATAATTTGCTTTCTTTTTTGGTCTTTGAAGATCCCTCATGCTTCCTTTTCTCGCCAACTTCGACCTTGTTGGCGGCTCTACTCTTGATCATCTCTTCTACAGACTTAGCAACCCAGATAGCCGCCTCAAGAGTAGGTGCCTCGCGTACTGGCACCGCATACTCCCATGGAAGTCCCTTGGCGTACTTGTCGATTTTTGTCAACTCATCTGGGACAAGACGCAAGGCAAACTCCATCTTATCGGTGAAGTTGTTGGTGTATTCATCAATCGACATGCTTCCTTTCTTCAAGGTTAGGAATTGGTTCTCTAGCTCGAGCAGGTTTTGGGCTGAGCAGTACTTACATTTGAATTGCACCAAAAACTCTGTCCATGTTAGTTGCAGGGGCTCATTGGGGCTCAGAGTCTTTCCCAGGGTGTTCCACCAATGAACCGCGCCTCCTCGGAACTGACGTGCTGCAAACGTGGTTTGTAGCTTGCCTTTGCAACCACATGTCATGAAGGCTAATTCCATCTCCGAGACCCAATCCATAAATCCGATCGGATCTTCCTTCCCAGTGAAAGTCGATGACTTGCAAGTTAGAAAATCTTTCTACTTGCATCCATTCCTCTCGACTCCATCATCTTGGTTGTTCCTCCTAATCATCGGCAGATCAGCTTGACCAACGGTCCTGCTGTAGTTTCCCTCCTCAGACTGCCCATCATTTAATTCAGGCTCTTCAACAGGCATCGTAGGTTCATCCCTCTCTTGTAGCAGTAACCGCCTTGTTTCCTCCATTTGACGATCCAACATCATCTGGATCATCGCTTGTACCCCGACCATCATGATTGGCTCAGGAGTGGCTACTACAACGGGTATTTGCTCAATCACTGGTGGTTGATTCCTGTTTCCATTCGCGTTCCCGGCTCCAATGTGGGTTCTTTCCATTTCGATCTATACACCAATTCAGACGTTCGGTGCGAAATGACGAGAATTAAGATAGGAAAGATTTTACGATCGACATGTAAATCTACCTATTACTCCGAAAAGTTACATGCCAGTTCTAATACAGTAATTAAACGTTTAGAAACCTAAGCACATAAAATTTCCAGATCCGGTCGGCAATAGACCATAGATCTGATCAGACATTTAGCATCATAAATCATTTAACACATAAAAGCATGTTAGGCATTTTCCCTAAATTAGCTAGTCAGGTGTATTACCTAAATTTTATTAGACACACTCCTCACAATCATTGCTTAACATTCTAAGTTTAAGTCTAGAAATAAATCCATATTCCTAGTTCGCTTAAACTAATGTTCTGATACCAACTGTGACATCCCCATTTTCACGGCCAGAAAAGACCGGTTTTGTTTATGCTTTATAAAAATCAGAGTACCTCTTCTAATAAAAAGGATGCGGAATTTGTTCCCAGAAAAACATGATAAATGTGTTATCAAAGCATTTCCAGAGAAATGTATTTTATTCATTTAAAAATATTGGGATGTCATTGTCAATACAGAAACATAAGCATAAACAGAACTTACATTCATTATCACTAGTGATTTATATCTCCTTAATCTCTCAGTGTAGTGTAACTTCATATCGACACCTATGACACAAATAAGCTTGAGTGGGTCAGGTTGGGAAACCTGGTGAGTACATAGGGTTTTCAACCCACAATAATATAATTATTATGTTTAATCATCAAACAGTTAACCCAATTACCCATCCCCATTATCTTCCTTAATCTTAAGGGTCTACCCTAAGAATTAACTATCCCTTGTTCATTCATTCCTAAGGATCATCCTAAGGAATCGGCACGAAATCCATCGTTGCCAGAGTTTACTCAACAGGCACTACGTCACATAGTCGCTAGGGCTTAACCCCTAAGTCTCATAGTCGCCAGGGTTTATACAACAGGCACTAAGTCGCATAGTCGCCAGGGTTTAGGCACTAAGTCTCATAGTCGCCAAGGTTTATCTCGTTTATCAACAGTATCGTTTTCGAGAATCCACTCGCAATACATGTCAATGGGTTTTTAGAGTACATCTGGTGAATACACAGTTCAAATAAACACCTACAGGTTGCGAGCCTGCTAGTGTTCCACTGGACTGTCTAGAATAGTCCGTGGTTGTCATCCATACTCTGCTAGATGACGGGGCCAACACTTGGGTAAAAGGCTTCTCTCATGGTTAACCTCTCACCCTTATCTAATGGTCTATATCATCTCTCATCATTTTGTTTTTGTCACACATCAACTATTTCGTCTACCCATGTTTTACCCAACTCATTTTGTAGATATAAAATACATATACACTTTAAATTATTTAAAACATGTATAAAAATCTTTCACCCAACATAGACTGAAAGTGTACAGACAATATGCACACATAGCATGTAATTTATATTAAATACTTCATATCTATGTGTAATATGAAAGTAACTATGCACTCACTTGAAAAGGTGGTGACTCGGTACTCGGACAACACTTCGTTATCTCAAAACAATTTTCCCTTGAGAAAACCTAGTATCAATACCACTAGGGTTTAGTCTAACGTTAACCGCGACTAATTAATAGTATAACTATTATTACTATTATATAAGCGTTAAGTAACACACTTATATAACTCATAATAATAGCAAAAATAATTATTTTAAGGTCCTAATAATGTTACTATAATTAATTAGAACCTATATTAAAAATAGCGTAGGCGTAGCTCACTTACAGCGGGTTTTCTCGAAAACCGGGTTTTGCTTGGAGCAGCGTTTCCGAACCGAAAGACCCTTTTTCTCGGGACTCCGGGAGCCTCGGGGCTTCCTTCGGGTGCTAGGGGGTTTACCTAGGCTTAGGGGGGGGGGTTAGGGGGTAGTGAGAGAGAGAGAGAGAGAGAGAGAGAGAGAGAGAAGTGAGAAAGGAGTGAGAAATGAGGGCTACCCTCGGCCTCCTTTTATAGCCACCAGCTGCGGAGTACGTTGGGCGTTCCTGCGAGGGTACGCGGGGCGTACCTCGTACGCAGGGCGCTCCGGCCTTACGCTGCGCGTTCGTACATCCACTTGTCCGAGCCTCCCTGGTGCGACGTGGATCTTCTGAAGCCAAGTAAATCCGAACACGGGGAGTTCCTTCTTGTACGTGCTGCGTAGCGAGCCAGCTGTCACCCATCCGAAGCGAGTCCGTGATCAGCAAGCGACGGCCCAGATCGAGCCACGTCATCATCCCCTCGCAGATTTCGTAATTTTCCTTCCCGACTTCTAAAATTCGTAACTTTTGCATACAAGCTCCGTTTTCGACGTTCTTTATATCCACGCGTAGGCGGGACCGTAATCTACAATTTTCGTTTAGACTCCGTTGGCAAATTTTGAATTTATTTTAAAAGTTATATTTTTAACAGGCCGGGACATGATTGGTCCGTTAAAAATTCATAACTTCTTCATCTGACATCCGTTTTCGTCTGTCTTTTTAACGTTACGCTACTATTAACGAGATCTTCGATTCTCATTTAGGTTGTTTCGGCTAAAAACCGCTCGATCTAATATTCGAACTTCAGGCTGTACACTACTAAGCCGAAACTTCGAAAAATCATAACTTCCTCATACGAAGTCAGATTTGGGCGTTCTTTTTATGCACGCTTTCGGTTTAACGTATTCTACGACTTCTGTTTAGATTGCTAAGGCTAAAAATTGCTCTATCATAAATTCACTATTACGTTGCGCAGTGTCGTGCCGGTTATGTCGCGAAACTTCGACGGGCCATAACTTCTTCGTTATAACTCGGATTTCGGCGTTCTTTATATGTACGGAACCCTTGTAACATATACTACCACTTGGAAAAGATTAATCCTTCTAAATAATTTTCCATCAAAAACTCATTTTTGATGCTTATTGTCTCTAAATTGACTAGCCCGGATCTGCGGGCGTTACACATATGGCAGAAAAATCAGCTAGCACGTCACAACTTCACATTGTTGAGTAATTTCGAGATTAAAATTATTGTAGATCAAAATGTAATTGCTTGTATGGTGATCAAATCATGTATTCATTATCCTTGAAAACTATTTTTCCCAAATGCATGAGCTCTACATAAAAATTTCTAGTGTAAAGATGGTCACAAACACTTTTATTCTTATGTACAAAACCGAAGAATGACCAAAATTGTATTGTGAATTATACTAAACACTGTGGTGTGTGTGATGCAGTCATCCCGAGCTCTTCCCCTTACTAGCGGAAGTACCTGAAACCAAACTGAAAAATGTAAGCACATACCATACACTTAATCACATAATAACATACATTGGGCCTTGTCCGCTACATCGGGCCCCGCCCAGCATCGGACGAATCTGGCATTGGGCCCTGCCCGACATCGGACCGAAGTCCGGCATTGGGCCCTGCCCGGCTTCGGACCGAAGTCCGGTATACATATAACATACAACCTAAACATATAAACATTCCTCGGGCTTACCCCGACATCGGACCGAAGTCCGGCATACGCTATCATACATAAACGGGCCGACATTGGTGCCTTAGGGGTCGTTTCATAGTTACTAACTGGGTTAGAACTGACTGGGTTAGAAGCTGACTGGGTTGGAAGTTCTGACCGAGTTAACTTCCTATTGAATTTTGCTGTTTGATTTTACATCTACCTGACTGTCCAAATGACTATATTACCCTCAAACAACATATTTTTAATAAAAACATTCAACTTACAGTAAAAAATAATAAAGAATTTAAAGATTTATAAGTTTTGTTTGAAAATAAAACCACTCAAACAATATTTTGTATAAAAACATTCCACCCTGCTTGGTTCTCCAAAGGTTAAACATATCTTTTAAAAGATAAAAAAGCATACAAACAAATATACACACAAACCATTCATTTGTTTTCATGTGGAAATATCAAATATTTTTTTTAAGAAATTCATAGCATATAAAACTCATTCATCTCTGTTTCTGTATTCTGTTTTTACACAAATATACACATCTTATTCACATAAACACAAATATATAGCCTAATTCAATGAAATTCTTCTTCATTATCACCAATCCAAGCTGGAATTTCACCTATTATCCAACAATCAGCAAAGAAAAAAAAATCAAGAAAACAACCAAACACATAATGGTTAAACAAAAATCAAGAAACAAACAAACAAATACAAATATACCATAAATCCAAACAAAAATCGATACCATCCATAAACAAAGACAAGCATCTGAACAATCGATTTGGAAACTGATTGTGACTCAAAATCGTTTTGCAGAGATAGAGAGGAGATGAGATCAGAAACTAACAGGGAAGGGGGGCGACGCAGGAAAAAAAGGACAACAACAACAACAATAACAATAAAAAATTGAGAAAAAAAGAAGAAAATAGCATCACATTAAGCACAAATCGAGCAAAGCAAGTGCACATCAACAACAAAAGGAACAAAAGAAGGACAACGAAGTAGGAAATCAAAGAAAAAAATCGAAATTTTCAGCTAAAATCGAGCAACAAAAAATGAGAAAAAGGCAAGGAAAACTAACCTGGTCAGCAGGCGTCTCTAGTTGAGTGGTCGGAGGAAGAAAGCAGTCAGTGAGCAGCATATCAGGGTTGGGAGGAACGACGTTGCTGCCTTTTTTCTGTGGAGGTTGTCACAAAGTGTAGGGCGAAATCGGAAATGGAAAGGAAACGAACGTTTTTGTCCCAGTCCATCAATTGAAAGTGAAGGAGCGGATCAGTCCTTTTTCTTGGACCGAGTCCACAACATGGACCGAGTCCTTGATTTTAAAACGAAATCAAACATGCTGATTGATCTTTTTTGGACCGGGTCCTCTGTTGGACCCAGTTAGAAGCAATATCAAACGAGCCCTTAGACTCGTTCCTACTGGAGGAAAACTCACCTCAAATGTCGAGTGAAGTAGCTGAACGTCTCTGCTCCTGCAACCGGCTCTACTCACTCCCTATACAAAACAACCCCTTAGATACCATTCCGTATGTCAAGAACCCTTCACGGGTCAACCTTAGTCAAAGTCAATGTCCCAGTCAAAGTCAACGCTCAGTCAAAGTCAAAGTCAACAATATGAGTTGAATCAAATCGTCGAGTCATCCCCCTGACTCGCCGTGTTCCCTTGCCACTCATAGTCGTGAAAACACGATCCAACTCGTCGAGTCCCTTCGCAAACTCGTCGAGTTCTAGCTTGTACAGAATTGGGACAAATCGACTCAACTCGTCGAGTCCCTCTCTGGACTCGCCAAGTTCCAAATTTATGTGTAGGTTTGCACAAGTGTTAACTCCACAAATCAAGAAATATGTGTGCTCGACACTCAATCACGAAAGAAAAAACCTATAAAATATTATATTTGTTCACAGTGTACGAACCCATCACTTTTGTTTTCTTGTTTTCTATAACAACTACTTTTTTTCTTAGAGTATTAGGATAACAAAATGGATAAGATAAATTTGGAAGTTAGAAAATATAGTTGGGATATGGATGTGGGATTCATTGTAGTAAGGGTAAGAGTGGTACCAAACCGAAAGTATCGAAAACGAAATTGTTCAGAATTGAGGGTACACAATCTTGAATGGGATAATGGTAACGGTGTCACTATCGGTATCGGTACTTCAATCCCACGCATAAGTACCAAAATTTTAAAGGAACATGCATGCTATATTTGAAGATGTAACTCTCAACAATCACAATAATTTAAAAAATTTTAAAATTAACCATTCATCAACATTGTTTACAAAAATAGTCATTGTTTCGAAAACATTATTTCAAATAAAAATTTTCCCAAAGACCCAATTACGTGAAACAGGAAGCTGTGTACGATCACGCCTTCGCCTTTCCACGATCCTCTAAAGTACATGAAACGATAAACTAAAAACAGTAAGCCAGAGCTTAGTAAGTTCCCCCAAAATACCACCATATAACATATAATCAAACAGATAACAGGTCTACAACGTCCTGGTTGGATTACCCCCGGCCCACAACCTTTCGGTTGGAATGCCCCAGCCCACAACCTTCCGGTTAACTTGCCCCATACATAACGGGTGCACAACCTCCTGGTTGGATTACCCTCGGCCCACAACCTCATGGTTGGAATGCCCTAGCCCACAACCTTTCGGTTGGGATGCCCCGGTCTATTGACTGATAACACAAAGGAGTACAATTTCAACCCCACTATACCATGTCGACATATACATAACAGATAATCATATACCCAGTTAACAGACTAGCAGACAGATCTACATACCACTACCGTATAGCAACATCCAATGTACCAGGATACATAACTAAAGGAGCCGACATTGGTGCCTTCAGCCCACAAGAACAGTGAGGAAACTCACTTCACAGTCTGACGAATAGTTAAACAATACGTCGCCCCGAATACTGGCTCTACACGTCACCTATTTAACAGATAGAGACCAAGACTTAACTATTAGCTCAAAATACCCAAAATAGCCATAAGTCAAACTTGGTCAACCCTGTTCAAAGTCAAATTCAAAGTCAACGGGTCAAGGAGTCAACTTGGTCCACTTAGCCGAGTATGCGAGGAGTACTCAGCTCCTACGTTGGGTGTACTCTAGCTTTGATCGGAGTCGGGTGGTTGACCCAGTACGCACGGCGTATGCTAGGGTACGCATGACGTACACTCATAATCTTCTTTCCTCCATAAGAGCTTAATGCATTAAGCTCTCACCTCCCAATTTCAGATCCAAGTCCAAAATACTACTAAGAGTCATAAAGTTTCCAACACTATGACTTTGCATACCTAATAAGTGCTGAATACACAAAATTCCAACTTCTTAAATCCTTAAGACCCTCTAGAGAATGCATGGGAAAAAACTAAGCATCAAGACCACATTTTTATGACCCAAGACCCCTCATAAGGTCTGAAAAGACGACTAATTCGATTAATAGCATGCAATGCTCAAGAATCATCATAGTTGGGACCAAAAATGCCCTAAGTGAAGAAATGGATCGATCTACAAGATAAGATGATCAAGCAAGGATCTTTTTACCTCCTGGAGATTGCTAGCAAGGAGAGAATCCCATATCTAAGTTGATTCCAAGTTCCAAGGTCTTCCCACTACCTTCTTCTACATCAAGAATACCACCAAAACACAAAGATAAGCTCAAAATGCACTCTTCTCACTTAAGGTTAGCTGGAGGGACGTTTTCTCAGATGGAGGTTGATGAGGGAATGAGAAATGAGGTGATAATGATGCTAATATGTGGACTACACCTTAAAAACTAGGGCTTGAGGTTTCTTCATGTACGCCCTGTGTATGCGGTGTATGCTTAACATACTAAGGTTAGCCCTAGTACGCCCAACATACTAGGCCTTTGGCCAAAATCACCAAAATGCCACTATGGGCCATTAATGCAAACTTTTTCAAGCTCGAGGGTCAACATAGAATATTTCTTCATACATAGGGTTAAAATCGAAATTACCTCAACATCGGGATGTTACAATTCTCCCCCACTTGAACTAGACTTTGTCCTCGAAGTCCGATGCTGCAAATAGCTCAGGATAATGCTCCTGCATCTCCGCTTCCGACTCCCAGGTCAACTCGGAGCCTTTCTGATGCTGCCACTGAACCTTTACCAAAGGTATCTCCCTGTTGCACAGAACCTTCATCTTTCTCTCCATTATCACTACCAGCCTCTCAACATAATTCAGGCGCTCATCAACCTGAATATCATCCAATGGGACTACTGCCTCATCGTCTAACACGCACTTCCGCAACTGCAAAACATGAAAAGTGTTGTGGATCTGACTGAGCTCACTCAACAAATCCAACCGGTAGACCACCCTTCCTATCCTGGCGATCATACGGAACAGTCCTATATACCGGGTACCCAATTTCCCCTTCTTCCTGAAGTGTATCACACCCTTCCAGGTTGATACCTTCAGTAGTACCATATCACCAATCTGAAACTCCAACTCTGATCGGCGCCGGTCGGCATAACTCTTCTGCTGACTCTGAGTGGTCTGCAATCTATGCCTGATCTGCTGGATAAGCTCCATGGTCGGGAGGACTACTTCAGTCCTTCCCATGACTCTAGAACCAACCTCCCCCCAACAAACTGGGGTATGAAATATCTGACCATACAAGAGCTCAAAAGGTGGCGCACCAAAGATGAAGTAATAGTTGTTGTTGTAGGAAAACTCTACAAGAGGTAGGTAGGAATCCCAACTCCCACCAAAATCTATGACACAGTCCCGCAACATATCCTCAAGTGTCTGGATGGTCCGCTCACTCTGGTCGTCAGTCCGTGGATGATAAGCAGTACTGAAATGTAGTCTCACACCCAGTTCCTCATGGAACTTCTGCTAGAAACGTGAAGTAAACCAGACATCTCGATCTGAAATAATGGAAACCGTGTGACATCCCCAAATTCACGGTCATTTAAAAAAAATTATTATGCTTATTTGAAAATCAGAGTATTCATTTTAAAGAATGATATTGGGGAATTTGTTCCCAGAAAACATGATAAATATATTATCAAAGCATTTCCGAAGAAATGTATTTTGTTTATATTAAAACTTTGGGATGTCATCATCAATACAGAAACATAAGCATAAACAGGCCTTACATTCATTTACACTAGTTATTTAAATCTCCTTTAATCTCTCAGTGTAATGTAACTTCGTATCGATACCTGTGATACAAGTAAACTGAGTGGGTCAGGTTGGGAAACCTGGTGAGTGAATAGGGTTTTCAACCCACAATAATAAATTTATTATGTTTTATCATCAAACAATTAACCCAATTATCCATCCACATTATCTTCTTTATTCTTAAGGATCTACCCTAAGAATCATCTATTCTTTCATTCATTCATTCCTAAGGATTGTCCTAAGGAATAGGCACGAAGTCCATCACTGTCAGGGTTCATCTAACAGGTACTAAGTCCATAGCTGTCGATGTTATCTGTTAGGCACTAATTCCATAGCTTCCAATGTTCATTTATAGGGTACCAAATCCATAGCTACCAACGTTCATTTGTAAGGCACTAAGTCCATACCTGCCAATGTTCGTTTATGAGGCACTAAGTCCATAGTTGTCAGGGTTTTTAGAGTAGATCTGGTGAACACATCGTTCACAACACCTATAGGTTGCGAGCCTGCTAGTGTTCCACTGGACTGTCTAGAATAGTCTGTGGTTGTCATCTATACTCATCTAGATGACTGGGCCATCGCTTGGGTCAAGGCATCTCATCATCTTTCACCTCTCATCATCTATATAATCTTTCATCTCATCTTTCATCTCTCATCTCATCTTTCATCTACCCATCTCTACCCATCATAATTATAGGTATAAAATATGTATACCGTTTAAATCGAATGAAACATGTATGTTTTGTTCATCCATCATAGATATCAAGAACACATATAATATGCACACATAGCTTGTAATTTATATTAAATACTTCATATCTATGTGTAAAATGAAAGTAACTATGCACTCACTTGTTAAAGTGATGATTCCAAACTCAGGCAGCACTTTGCTTCTAACAATTCTATTTTCCTTCGGCGAAACCTAGTATCATTACCGCTACATTTTAGTCTAATATTTATTACGACTATTTACGAGCGATATTGTTTTATATGTTTTAACTAATACTTTTCAACCACTATGTATAGACAGGGGCCAGACATGAAACACTGGAGGGCAGGACCATTTTGGCATTATAGCACTTCTGAAATCCAACATTCCCATGCGGCCCTTCAAACTAGATTTCCCGTACCGCGAGTAGTTAAAAGATATTATAATAACACTTTGTATATTATATTTTATAATATATTTATTGTTTATAAGTTCCTAATAACGATATTGAACTTAAACATATGCTATACTTGAAATAGGGTAATCATAACTCACTTACCGGGAGGTTTGGCTACGAACAGGGCTCTGCGGGCAGAACTTCCGAGCCAAAATATCTTCTTCTCAGATCCTTCTAGGGCTCCGGTACTTTCCTTTAGCAATTAGGAGTTACTAGGGCTTTGGGAGAGGTTTAGAGAGAAATGAAAAGAAGGGTTATGGTGTGAGGAAAAAGGGTGAGCTTCGCATGGTATTTATAGGCTGAGATATGGCCCAAATCGGCGAGTTGAGTGCCAAGTGTCACCATTTGGTGGCAAGGCATGGGGAGGAAGCAATGGTCCAGATTAAGCCACGTCACCCCTTTCTCAGCAGCACCCTTCTGACTTCTAAATTCCGTAACTTTTGCATACGAGCTCCGTTTTCTAATTTCTATATATCCACGCATAGGTATTGACAAGATCTACAACTCTCCTTTTGACTCCATTGGCTAATTCTCGACCAATTTTAAATTTAATAGTATGAGAAGATTACACTGCTGACGACCGTGTAAAATTCATAACTTCTACATACGGATTCCATTTTTGACTGTCTTTTTATCTTTGAACTCCTATTAGTGAGATCTTCAATTCTCATTTAGGTTGTGTTGGCTAAAAATCGATCAATCTAAAATTCGAATTCCGGGCTGTGTACTGTTATGCTAAATCTTAGAAAAATCATAACTTCCTCATACGAAGTCAGATTTGGACGCTCTTTTTATGTACGTTCTCGGTTTAACATATACTACGACTTTTGTTTAGATCCCCAAGGCTAAACAGTAATTTATCAAAAATTCACTTTTTACGATTCCCGGTGTCGTGCCGGTTTTGCCGTAAAACTTCGACGGATCATAACTTCTTCGTTATAACTCGGATTTCGGTGTTCTTTATATGTACGGAACCCTTGTGACATATAATATAAATTGGTTAAGATTATTTACTCTAAATAATAGTCATGTTTTATGCTTATTGTCTCTAAATTGACTAGCTCGAATCTGCGGGCGTTACAGTTATCTCCCCCTTCGGATGATTACGTCCCGGAATCATCAATGAGACAAAGCGTGTATAATGACACCATATGTCATCTCTTCATCAGAGGTAATAATCGAAACTTTTATGTTCCTTCGAAGGAGTATCTAACTTTTGGACTTCTTACTGCAGGCGGTGCTGAATCTTGTACCCGCTTTTTATTCTATGTTGGACTTCCAAACGTAACCTTCGAGACTACTACTTCTTCTTAAACATACTTAACTTAAGAGAAGTTCTTTACTTCGATTATCGTGACAGACTGATGGGTCATGTTCAAATGACCTCTTATCGTATGATATAACGCTTAGACTCAGGTCTCTTAGAGTCAAATTCCTGAATGGAATATACCTTCCTTCATGTTCTAATGTGATATAATCACATTTTAGCATGTAACATTTCTAGCTATAAGCTCAACGATCGTGATACTTCTAATAATTGCTGCGATTATCTTTCACTTCAATCGCCTGGCTTAAGTCAGATGCTACATCGATCTTGGTTCTCTAAACCACGTAACATACTTATCTAAGTCGGAATCGATTTGATATGACCACTAGAGTCGGAATAACAATCATCTTCTTAGTCATCACCAAAACGATGGTAACGACATACTTGAACAAAACATAATCAATTACCAGCGCCTTGGTAACCTTGTGACTTTCCATGATCCAAGTGCGAGTCCCGTGCTTCCGGTAGTATAGGCCTCTACTACCATTCACACATACTCATACTTCTCCCAAGTATTGTCTCGCAGCCACCAAGTTCTTATTTCCCAAAATCACAAAACGATTTAACACATACCAATGTGTCCAAATAATCATAAAAATTTCCCTAGACTCTACTAGGACTTCTTCCATGCGTATCTTCAATCATCAATTCTGCTTCAACTCGGTTGGTGGTGGATGCTACACGATGGGATAACTTCATGGATTACGCCAATCTTTCTATTATCCTGCCAATCAAATGTGTACATTTGAATGTACTGTACTTCTCTAGATGTAAGGTTATTTTATCATACGTATTCTAAAGGCAAGATATCACTCTTACGATATCTTCCAACAAGTGTCATTCACTATCGTAACCCTCCTCGTTTCCTTCGTTTACTCAATTTGCTACGAGTCTTCACCAAAACGTTATGTTCACGGAAGCATGTGTTCAACGTATCGAGACGAGAATATAGATAGAGAAGTTTTAGATGTGTAATCCTCCTAATTACTCCGAAAAGTTACATGTCAGTTCTAATATCATAATTTAAACGTTTAGAAATCTGAACACATAAAATTTTCAGATCCGGTCGGCAACAGACCATGGATCCGATTAAATAATAGCATCATAAAGCATATAAAGCTATAACATAAATCACTTAGCACATAAAAGCAATTTAGGCATCTAATCCTAAAGTAAGCTAGTGCTTGTGTCAAATTAGGTATACTACCTAAAATATATTAGACACACTCCTCACGATTATCGCTTAGCATTCTAAGTTTAAGTCTAGAAAGTTTCTACAAATTCATAGTTCGCTTAAACTAATGCTCTGATACCAACTGTGACACCCCCAAATTCACAGTCATTTTAAAAAAATTTAGTTATGCTTTTTTGAAAATCAGAGTATTCATTTTAAAGAATGATATTGCGGAATTTGTTCCCAGAAAACATTATAAATATATTATCAAAGCATTTCCGAAGAAATCTATTTTGTTTATATTAAAACTTTGGGATGTCATCATCAATACAAAAACATAAGCATAAACAGGCCTTACATTCATTTTACATCTCCTTTAATCTCTCAGTGTAATGTAACTTGGTATCGATACCTGTGATATAAGTAAACTGAGTGGGTCGGGTTGGGAAACCTGGTGAGTACATAGGGTTTTCAACCCACAATAATAAAGTTATTATGTTTTATCATCAAACAGTTAACCCAATTACCCATCCCCATTTTATTCTTTATTCTTAAGGATCTGCCCTAAGAATCATCTATTCTTTCATTCCTTCATTCCTAAGGATTGTACTAAGAAATAGGCACGAAGTCCATCGCTTCCAGGGTTCATCTAACAGGTACTAAGTCCATAGTTGTCGATGTTATCTGTTAGGCACTAAGTCCATAGATACTAATGTTCATCTATAGGGTATTAAATCCAGAGCTGCCAACGTTTATTTGTAAGGCATTAAGTCCATAGCTTCCATTGTTCTTTTATGAGGCACTGAGTCCATAACTGCCAGGGTTTTTAGAGTACATCTGGTGAACACATTGTTCACAACACCTACAGGTTGCAAGCTGGCTAGTGTTCCACTGGACTGTCTAGAATAGTCCTTGGTTGTCATCTATACTCAGCGAGATGACTGGGCCATCGCTTGGGTCAAGGCTTCTCATCATCTTTCACCTCTCACAATCTATATCATCTTTTATCTCTCATCATTCATCTCATCTTTCATCTCTCATATTATCATTCATCTACCCATCTCTACCCATCATAATTATATGTATAAAATACGTATACAATTTTAATTGAATGAAACATGTATGTTTTGTTCCTCCAACATAGATATCAGGAACACAGATAATATGCACACATTGCATGTAATTTATATTAAATACTTCATATCTATGTGTAAAATGAAAGTAACTATGCACTCACTTGTTAAAGTGATGATTCCAAACTCGGGCAGCGCTTCGCTTTAACAATTTCAATTTCCTTCGGCGAAACCTAGTATCATTACCGCTAAATTTTAGTCTAATATTTATTACGACTATTTAGGACTGATATTGTTTTATAAGTTTTAAACCCTACTTTTCATCCACTATGTACAGACAGGGGCCATAAATGAAACACCGGAGGGCAAGACCATTTTGTCATTATAGCACTTCTGAAATCCAACAACCCCATGCGGCCCTTCAAACCAGATATCGCGTACCGCGAGTAGTTAAAAGATATTATAATAATACTTTGTATATTATATTTTATAATATATTTATTGTTTATAAGTTCATAATAATGATATTGAACTTAAACATAGGCTATACTTAAAGTAGGGTAATCATAACTCACTTACTAGGAGGTTTGGTTAGGAATCGGGCTCTGCGGGGTAGAACTTCCGAGTCGAAAGCTCTTCTTCTCGGAGGTTTCTAGAGCTCTGGTACTATCCTCTAGCAATTAGGAGTTACTAGGGCTTTGGGAGAGGTTTAGAGAGAAGTTAGATAGAGAGAAAAAAGGGTTATCGTGTGAGAAAAAAGGGTGAGCTTTGCATGGTATTTATAGGATGAAATATAGCCCAAATCAGCGAGGTTGAGCGTCCAACTCGTCGAGGTGAGTGCCAAGTGTCACCATCTGGTGGCAAGGTGTGGGTAGGAAGCAATGATCCAGATTAAGCCACATCACCCCTTTCGCAACAACACCCTTCTGACTTCTAAATTTCGTAACTTTCACATACGAGCTCCGTTTTCGGCATTCTTTATATCCACGCGTACGTATTGACAAGATATACAACTCTCCTTTTGACTCCATTGGCTAAATTTCGACCGATTTTAAATTTAACAGTACGAGAAGATTACACTGCTAATGACCGTGTAAAATTCATTACTTCTACGGACTCCGTTTTCGAATGTCTTTTTATATTTGAACTCCTATTAATGAGATCTTTAATTCTCATTTAGGTTGTGTTGGCTTAAAATCGATCGATCTAAAATTCGAATTTCGGGCTGTGTACTATTATGCTAAATCTTAGAAAAATCATAAGTTCCTCATACGAAGTCAGATTTGGACGTTCTTTTTATATACGTTCCCGGTTTAACATATACTACGACTTTTGTTTAGATCTCTAAGCCTAAAAATTAATTTATTGAAAATTCACATTTTACGAGTCCCGGTGTCGTGCCGGTTTTGCCGTGAAACTTCGACGGGTCATAACTTCTTCGTTATAACTCGGATTTCGGCGTTCATTATATGTACAGAACCCTTGTGACATATACTATAACTTTGTTAAGATTATTTACTCTAATAATCTTCTATCAAAAAGTCATTCTTACGCTTATTGTCTCTAAATTGACTAGTCTGAATCTTCGGGCGTTACAAACCGGAACCCCATGACAAGCAACAATCTACCGGAGATAAACATCGGCCAACTTCTCAGCTGAGGAGCTCTCCCGAATGGCTAAAAAGTGGTCACTCTTGCTTAATCAATCCAAGATGACCCATATAACATCAAATCCCTTGGCAGTCTTTGGTTGCTTGGTGATAAAGTCCATGGTGATCTGTTCCTACTTCCACATGGGAACCTCCATAGGCTGCAGCTTGCCATGCAGCCTCTGATGCTTGGCCTTGACCATCCTACAGGCCAATCACCTCTCAACGTACCAGGCTATCCCCCTCTTCATACACGACCACCAGTAACTTAGTCTCAAATCCCGATAAATCTTGGTGGCTCCTGGGTGTATCGAAAAGCGAGACTTATGTGGCTCCTTAAAACTATATGCCTGATTCCACTAGAAACCGGAACCCATACCCAACCACACCAGTTTAAGAATCCCAGACTATAGGTGAAAAAATTATCGATCTCGCCCCTGATCCTCTCCTTTTTCTAGTTCTCCTTCTTGACTCCTTCTCCCTATGCCTCTCTAATCAAATCCAAAAGTGGAGAATCAATGGATATCCTTATACACATATCCCCAGCAGAAGATCCAACCGACTTGCGGCTCAAAGCATCCACGACCACATTCGCTTTACCCGGATGATAAAGGATCTCGCAGTCATAATCCTTGACCACGTCAAGCCACCTGTGTTGCCTCATGTTTAGGTTCGACTGGTCCATAAGATATCACAAACTCTTGTGATTTGTGTAAACGGTACAATGTATCCCATATAGATAATGTCTCCAAATATTAAGGGCAAACACCACTGCCCCCAAATCCAGGTCATGAGTAGGATATCGCGCCTCATGCGGCTTCAGCTGCCGAGAAGCAGACGCAATCACTCGCCCCTCTGCATAAGAACCGCCCCCAAACCAGTGATAAATGCATCACAAAATACCACGAAATCCTTGAAACCCTCCGGAAGGGTCAACACTGCGGCCTCACATAACCTATTTCGCAACGTCTCAAACGCCATCTGCTGCTCCGGGCCCCAACGAAAATCTATGCCCTTTCTCGTCAGACGAGTGAGGGGTACAACCATCTTGGAGAAATCCTGGATAAATCTCCGATAATATCCTGCTAAGCCCAAGAAACTCCTGATCTCTGAGGGAGACTTCGGAACCTCCCACTGCATCACGGCCTCAATCTTGGACAGATCGACCAAAATTCCATTTTAATTGACGAGATACCCTAGGAACTGGACCTCTCGTAACCAAAACTCACACTTCGAGAACTTGGCATACAACCATTCTGGCCTCAACACTCCCAAAAGCTCTCGAAGGTGCTCCTCGTGTCGCTCTCTGGTCTTGTAATACACCAAGATATCATATATAAAAACAATAACTGATCGATCGAGTATCGTCCTGCACACCCGTTTCATCAAGTCCATAAATATTGCAGGCACATTGGTGAGCCGAAAGGGAATCACCATGAACTCGTAATGACAATAACGAGTCTGAAACACAGTCTTCTCTACGTCTTCCTATCTAACCCTCACCTGATGATATCCAGACCTCAGATTGATCTTGGAGAAACAAGATGCATCCTACTGCTGATCAAAGAGGCCGTCAATCCGCGAAATGGGATAACGCTTCTTCACCATCAACTTGTTCAACTCTCGGTAATAAATGCACATCCGATGTGAACCGTCCCTATTATTGATGAAAAATATCGGTGCTCCCAACGGAGAACTGCTTCGTCTGATGAACTGCTTGCCTAATAGCTCCTGAAGCTGATTAGACAACTCCTACATCTCAGGTGGTGCCAAACGGTACGACACCTCGACAATCAGAGCCACACATGGCACTAGATCAATCCTGAACTCTGACTGCCTCGGGAGGCACACCGGCTAACTCCTCCGTAAACACATCAAAAAAACTCCCTAATAATGGGCGCATCTGAAACTGAAACCTGCTCCCCAACCTAAGTATCAACTACATAGACAAGATAACCCATACAACCATATTGAATGTATTGCTGAGCCCTATCCCCCGAACAAAACCCTGACATTATCCTGATACCCTCTCAATAGATGACCAGTTCCCCCGTACTTGGGGTTCGAAATACCACTCACTGACCCTCGCAGTCTATCATATCACTAAACTTGCTTAGCCAATCCATCCTTACTATCACGCATACATCCCCCATGAGGATAGGGATCAAATCAATCGGATAAGGCACCGCGAAGATCTCCAATACACAACCCTAATACACTCTGGATGCAAAAATATAATGTTCATTGGTAATAGAAACCCACAACTGACACTCCAACTCGCCAAGGGTCATATCAAAATCCCTACTAAAAGATCGAGACACAAAGGACTGACTCGCACCCGAGTCGAATAAAACAAGAGCAGGCAAAGAATTCACTAATAATATACCTATTAGAAACATAAACATACCATAAAACAATTGAAAAAAAATGATAAATAGAAACATACCGGTAACGACATTTGGCACCGCCCTGTCTTCCTCTGTCGTGAGCTTAAAAGTGCGACCTTGAGCCCTTAGGGGTTCCACTCTGCCCTGGCTACCATCAGTGATCCTCAAAGTAGCCGGCAATGGAGGCTGCGCCAGTCTAGCAGTAAGCAATGGGTACTGGTCCTTCAAATGGCCCACCTGGTCACACTGATAGCAAATCTTGGTGCTCGGTACTGGAGCCTGCTGACGGTAGTCCTTGGTGTAATGCCCTCCTTGCCACATTTGTGGCAACCGGATGAAGATCGACAAACAACCCCACGAGCCTTGTTGCACTTACCATAAATGCGGACCCTATGCCCTCCAGACCTTGAATCAGCAGGCTTGAACCAAATCACCATGGGTTGTGTCTGAACCGGAGCCTGCCTTCGCTCTCTCACCTTTAGCTCCATCTCAATCTCCTGCCTCCTAGCGGCCTCCTAAAACTCCACAAGTGTACCATAGCACTATGTGGATACGAACTGGAGGATATCCGTCTTGCTCATGCTTAAATACCGGGTCATTTGAGCTTGCTCAGAAGGAGAAAAGTCATGAGAAAACATAGCTCTCTCCGTAAACATCTTGGTGATCTCAGTCACCGACTCAGTCCCCTGTCTCAGATTTAAGTAATCCTGAGCCAGCCTCTCCCGCTCCACCATTGGAACATATTTGGAGCGGAGCATCTCAGAGAACTGCTACCATGACACGACAACCCTCTTCTATGGAGTGTACGAGCTAGTCACCAACCTCCACCAGTCCTTTACCCCTGACCGGAAAAGGTTCAGAGTACACTTGACCTTCTGGTCAGCAGGGCAGCAACATGTAAAGAAACATCCCTCAACATCTGACAGCCACCTCATAGAAATAATCATATCCTGATCCCCATCAAACACCAGGGGCTTTGTATTATCGAATTCCCGGTACTGGAAGGCTCTCCCCGCGCCAATCCCCACAGCACCGACGGCCGCGGTAGCTGCAGCAGCAGCCTCAGAAAGTATAGTGTATCGGTCATCAAAGAACTCTGTCATGGCGGTATTGATAGACCCAAACAACTCCGGTATCTGCCCCCGGATAATAGAAACAACCTCAGGATGAATCATCTCCCTAACCTGGTCCTCACTCAGCCCTGGCCTATCCTGGCCACTTGATCCAGCTCCTGACTCGAATCTCCTCGTAACCACCATACTGAAAATAAAACAGAAAATATTAGACGAGGCACATATCATACCATATGAGCTATTCCAAACGACAAAACCCTAGGGGTTGTGACTTCCCTGCTACGCATACGAGTCTTGTGCTTCCAATAGTACGGGCCCATACTACCTTCCGTACCTACCAGTATTTGTCTCAAAATATCATCACAACAACCCTAACAACACATACATCCTATTCTCACTTCCTAGAGAAAGGCTAGACATTCCTCAAACTGGTCGGCTGACCCCACATAACTCATCTATGAAACCTCCACAACCCTGCAGCACTCGTGTATGCTAATCATACATAACACTGAATCCTATAGACAGTCAAATATCTGATTCTACCCTAAGCCCTTCATCAAACAAGAATAGGAAATAAGGCTAAACCAAACATTCTCAGGCTATAGAATCTTAGTTATGTACTGATACGTGTGGAATGTACTAGTTTTAATCCTACTAACTTAAACACAAAGACAAACACACGAAAGGCAGTGTACCTATCGATTAGCAGTTTAGTTTAGGTAAGTAGGGTATCGAACACCGGGAGCGGTAAACAATTAAAATAAATACTAGTATTACCTAAATCAAACAAGTAATAAAAAGGAGTTTTCTCTAGTTTTGCAAGACTAGAAACTTAAGCAATTACTAAACACTTAAACAAAAGACAATTAACAACTAAGGAGAAACAAAAGACAACTAGATTCAATAAGATAAAGAGACTTCCATTTAGATTCGATTCACTTATTCCTATGGTTGATTTCGTGGAAAGTGAAATGGATTAATATATCAATTATTACTGATTTCTAATGTGATTAAGTTCATGTTCACTATTACTAATCCTTTAGCAAACAAGTTAATTCAAACAGTGATCAGTTGATTAAACTAAGAGGTTTCCTAGTGTTCAGTTCGAATCAAGCAAGACTTGTAATTAGTTAATCAAATTGGTTGGTTCAATTAACTCATATGAGGTTGGTCATCACATGTGCTCACACATTAACTTACTTTTTTTCTAGTTAACCCTAGGTTCATGTTCACTACTACTAGGCATACAATCTTGTTTTCACAAAACTATATGATTCAAGCAATCAAGAAGATGTTCATGCAACTCAATATACATAGTTATTAACAGAAAATAATTATCATTAACACATAAGGATCTTTTAACAAACTTAACAATATAAATAACCAAATCAATATATTCCAAGCCACTCAATCAAACCATATTTATAAGATCATCTACAGCTAGATAGAAGTATGGAGTTTCGCCCATAACTTCAGCAAAAACAATTATAAACTCGAAATCTAATGTGATAAACATGATTCAAAACAAAGATTAAGAGAAAAGTGATACTTTAATGCCTTTGATCTCTTGAATCCTTAAATTCTAATTGAAATTCGAAAACCACAGCTTCTAAGAACCTCTCTGGCCTCCAAAAGTCGCTCAAAGCCTCCAGCATCCATTAGGGTTTCGGGAATAAACGATCTATATATAGATTCCCAAAATCAACTCCAACTCGTCGAGTTTGAGGGACAAACTCGCCGAGTTTTTTACTTAAAACGCGTGTACGGCAAGGCCGTAATTTATCTAGAATTTTCATCTCAACTCGTCGAGTTTTTGGACCAACTCATCGAATTCATTTGGAATCAACATTTTATTAAAACACGAAAGTCTTCCGAAATTGTGTCTAGTTTTCAGAACATTTTGAATCTCGTCAATCAGAGTTACGAGTCATGAGATATAACTGACGAGGGGTCAAGCTGTCCAGCAACATCATTCTTTCTTCAAAATCCAAGATCCAAGCTTCCAATTGCCAATTCCGCTTCCTTTTCCTTCTAAGCATGTGTTTGTTGCTAAAATGAGATTTTAAACTAATTAAGTACCTTTTGTTCAATATTTGAGACAAAAACAACATAAAGTATTAAGATAATGTATGAATTATATGACTAAATATGCCCATATCATGTACAACTATGATGCATACACTAAGCAACTATAGTAATGATGTCAATTCCATCCAAGAAAGAAACCCTAGGCTATCAGGCATCAATTATCAGGCAATTATATCATGCAATTCCTGAAGATCCTTAGCCTATCACTAGCATGCTGTTCTATCATAAACATAATAACAAATAACAACGTGGGTAATTTGGGGTATACTTTCTTGCTCCGGTTGATCGTACACATCGCATCCTTCCTTGTTTACTTTTGAAAACAATTTTTTAAAATCAGTTAAAATTTTTTGAAGTTCCCTAGTTTAAGTATGGATTCACATGAATGCTCATCCAATTCTCTCAAACCAAGGCTCTGATACTAACTTGTAACACTCAAAAATCACAATAATTTAAAATTTTTAAAATTAACCATTCATCAACATTGTTTACAAAAATAGTCATTGTTTCAAAAACATTATTTCAAATCAGAGATTTCCCCAAGACCCAATTACGTGAAAGAGGAAGCTGTTTACGATCATGCCTTCGCCTTTCCACGAACCTTTGAAGTACCTGAAATGATAAACTAAAAGTAGTAAGCCACAGATTAGTGGGTTCCCCCAAATTACCACCACACAACATATAATCAAACAGATGACGGGTCTACAACCTCCTGGTCGGATTACCCCCGGCCCACAACCTTTCGGTTGGTTGCCCCAGCCCACAACCTTTCGGTTGGCTTGCCCCATACATAATGGGTCCACAATCTCTTGGTTGGATTACCCCCGACCCACAACCTCCTGGTTGGAATGCCCTGGCCTACAACCTTTTGGTTGGAATGCCCCGGTCTGTTGACTGATAGCATAAAGTAGTACAGTTTCAACCCCATTATACCATGTCGACATCTTCATAACAAATAACATATATCCAACAGCAGATAATCATATACCCAGTTAACAGACTAGCAGACAGATCTACAGACCATTACCATATAGCAACATCCTGTGTACCAGGATACATAACTAAAGGGGCAGACATTGGTGCCTTCGACCCACAAGAACAGTAAGGAAACTCACTTCACAGTCTGACGAATAGATAGACAATACACCGCTCCGAATACTGGCTCTACAGGTCACCTATTCAACAGATAGAGACCAATGATTAACTATTAGCTCAAAATACTCAAAATACCATTAAGTCAAACTTGGTCAACCCTGGTCAAAGTCAAAGTCAACGGGTCAAGGAGTCAACATAGTCTACTCATCCGAGTAAGCAAGGCCTACTCAGCTCTTATGTTGGGTGTACTCTGGCTTTGACCGGAGTCGGGCGGTTGACCCCGTACGTGCGGCGTATGCTAGGGTACGCATGACGTATGATCATAATCTTCTGTCCTCCATAAGAGCTTAATGAATTAAGCTCTCACGTCCCAATTTCAGATCCAATGCCAAAATACTACTAAGATTCATAAAGTTTCCCACTTTATGACTTTTCGTGCCTAATAAGTGCTTAATACACAAAATCCCAACTTCTTAACACCTTAAGACCCTCTAGAGCATGCATGGGGAAAAACTAAGCATCAAGACTACATTTTTATGACTCAAGATCCCTCATAAGGCCTGAAAGGACGACTTATTTGATTAAGAGCATGTCATGCTCAAGAATCATCATAATTGAGACCAAAAATGCCCTAAATGAAGAAATGAAGATGATCAAGCAAGGAGCTTTTTACCTCCTGGAGATTGCTAGCAGGGAAAGAATCCCAGATCTAAGTTACTTCCAAGCTCAAAGGTCTTCCCACCACATTCTTCTAATTCAAGAATACCACCAAAACATAAATATAAGCTATAGATGCACTCTTCTCACTTAGGGTTAGCTAGAGGGACATTTTCTCTGATGGAGGCTGATGAAGGAATGAGAAATGGGGTGATAATGATGCTTATATATGGCCTAAACCCTAAAATTTAGGGTTTGAGGTTTCTTCATGTACGCCCTGCGTACACCGTGTATTCTTAGCATACTAAGGTCCACCCTAGTATGCTCATTATACACAACGTACACCCAGCATAGTAGGCCTTTGGCCAAAATCACTAAAATGCCACTATAGGCCATTCTTGCAAACTTTTTCAAGCCCAAGGGTCAACATAGATTATTTCTTCATGCATAGGGTTAAATTCAAAATTACCTCAACATCGGGATGTTGCAGAAGGTATGTAAATCAACCATTAATAATCTAATTAATTTGATTCTAGATCCTAAATTGTATCCAACACGAAGAAGAATATGCAGAAAAACTCAACTCTTTACGAGCTCGTATGAGAGAGTTGTGACAATTAAAAGCTTACAAAAACTTATGAATAAACTTAAAATTGTGGAAAGACAATAATAAGATCTCATATTTAGGACACTATAACCCAGCCAATACTAATCCAATTATGGTGATTCTGGAACCTAACTTGTAGGCAACACTAAAGAGAATATGCACAAAAAATCAACTCATTATGAGCTCATTTGAGAGATATGACGGTTCAAAGACGACGATTTTTTTGCATAAACTTTAAATTGTTGAAAAAATATCAATAACAACCCATGTTTAAGCAATGTAACTTACCCAATACCAATCAATTTAAGAATAAGCTCATTTTGAGCTCGTACGAGAGATGTAAGAGTTCAAAGACGACATAAATTCTACATAATCTTAAAATTGCTTAAAAAACAACAATACAACTCATGTTTAGGGCAATGTAACTTAACCAATATCAATCAAATTAAGGTGATTCTAGAGCTTAACTTATAACCAACACGGAGTAGAATATGCACGAATAAAGAAATCAACTCATTTCGAGCTCGTGTAAAAGAGATATGAGAATCAGAACTGGTATTGATATATGGTATCGAGAAATGTGATGATTTGGAGGAACCAAGTATCGAACCAATTTACCCTATATGGTACTAGTTCGGTTCAATACTAATGATACGTTTACTTAGCCTTACATAGGAAGTAGGAGATAAGGATCTCTTTATCTCTCTCCCAGTATTTTGGGACTCTTTAGTGTATACAAATGTATCATCCGTTTCCCAAATTTCGATATGCAATTCTTTTTTTTTTATGGTTAGAAATAATAATAATAATAATAATAATAATAATAATAATAATAATAATAATAATAATAATAATAATATCAGTTTACCTAAATTAAATAGGATTTATAAGTCCAGGGGTATTGTGCAATTTTCCGAACTATTTATGCAAAAGGAATTTGAATCTAGGGTCAATATGTCAACATGTCTAACTTGAGGAGCTAAAGCTGCCAAAACCGAGTTCTTGGCGTGTCTTCTTCCTCAACAAAAAATGCAAAGACGGGGTCAACTCTTTCCCACTTTTGTAACTACAAATCTCGATATTTTGAAAGAGATCTGATCCCCAACCTTTAATACTTTTAGCCTCGACCTTAAAAAGCAATCCTCGTTTCTTTTTTATCCAATCCCGAGAGAAAATAGCCGTTCTAGTCGTGTTCGCCAACTAGGGGTTTTGGGAAGAATAAACAACTATATGGCTCGTTTCATACTGCCTCCGATTGAAGTAAGAGTTCAAGTTCCTTCCTAGCTCAACTCCCAACTTCCATGTCGTTATGGAGGTCGGAGCTGCCTCCAGTAGCCTCCAAAATCGCGGGTAAAAACTGTGTCACAAGATTCACTATTTTGGGTTTGTTTCTAGAATGTTTCCTGAGTTTCAAACTCTTAATCCTCGTCAGAAACTTATTATAATTGTCCTCTAAGCTTAAGGACTCGCTTAGATGCGCATAATCACGAAACAATTACCTTTTAATGCTTCAAAGCTTCTCATATACGCAATATAGTTGGCTTTTCATTCTAAAATAATTTTTGGGAAGTTTAGCAAGTTCTATCCATGGTTAAGGTCATTTCTAGGTCCCTTTGACACCTATTAAGAAGCTCGTGCTACTAGAAAGAAGATTAGTCATCTTGAAATGCCCTCGAAGTTTCCTTTACGCGTGTCTATCGATTTTTTACGTATTAAATGAATCTTGTTAGTTTTCAAGCTCTTAGATCTGTCCAGATCTTATTGCGAGATGCTAGGTCTAGTACTTGACACCCTTAAATCATTTGGTCTGTGTATTGATGCGTTAAAACAAGAAACGACATATCTTTATACTCGATTCTGTCTCGAAAACTCTCAAACCAAATAGATTCACTTTGTGAATGCTTTTGGTCCATGAATCTGATTTTTAGCTAAGTCTTAATGTTAAAAACATAACCCACTTGATGTATTACAAGTTTGGTTGGGTACGAGTGTTTAAAACAAGAATTAATCCCTGGGTTAAGGTTATGTGTGTGTTTGGTGTGTGTAAACCAAATAATATGTTTGGAAGTATTCATACCCTAATGTATGTATTGAAAGATGTATTAAGTGTGTGGTTTAACACTTATGTAATCATATAAGAGAAAGTGTGTGTACAACATGATAATACAATAAGGCATATGAAATAAAAGTATGAATAAGTATAATATGTGTATTATCATAAAATGTCGCACGATCGAAGCAAAATTATTATTATAGGTTATTGGTGCTCACAGAGGGAGAAGTTCATCTTGCTCATGTCAGTAGTTTTGTTCAAACGACTCGTTGTTAGCTGGTGTATGTTATCAGTTTTGTTGTGGAGGATGTTGTTGACATTTTACTCGTTGGATTCAAATGAGTTTTCTCACTATATCAAATTGCCATTTCATCATCAACACTCGGGTCTATATGCTCCCGACCTGTAGCCTTTCCGCCGGCAACCCCTACTTAACCATACCGAATACAAAAACATTTACACACATGGATACTATGCATGTGAATCAGACACAATATACTAAGTGTTCTACTCTACTGGATCTTATATCCGAACATACATGGATATATACTATATACATAGTATAGTGACATAACTCACCTAAATAGTTTCTCAGAAGATTGACAGCTTTCTGGGCAATCCCACTAGCGGGCAACACGCCTAACGAGTATTATCCTATAATACTATAACTTATTAATCCCTATGGTGATCTGGTAATGAAAACTAGATTTTTCACCAATCCCAATGAATACCGAGAGTTCTATCAAATAAGGATCAGCCAGGCCGGACGGTTGGGAGACATGGCAATTTCATCGTATAGTCTTTTTGAAAACAACAACCAAGCCAACATGCCCATTCTAGACACCTCTACCATAAGTAGATCAATCAGTATAATGACTTGGATTTACTTATAAATCTTATTTGTAGGTTCATAATAACGACTTTGACGATAAATATAAGTTACACTTGAATTAATATAAGTGCGACTTAACTTACAGAGATTTTAGCGTAAGCCGGGAAATTCGCGAGCAGAATCGACCTGAATACTCCTTTTCGCCTGGCTCCTAGAGCCTTAGAGGTTCTACTAAATTATTCTAAAAGTTGGAAAGAAACCGAACTCAAAGGCTGCAAAGGTTTTGGGAGGTTTAGAGTGAATTTATGAGGAGAAAGAGTAAAAATAAAGGGGGTATATATAGGTGCAGCGGCGCGCTCCGCGCTGGTCCAAGAGGCGCGCCGCGCTCTCGAGGTCTGCTGTCTCCCCCCCGCCCTTCGCCACGTGTCGTTCCCAGACTTCGCCACATCATCTCTTCTAGAAGGTGGTCACGTGTACCCATTTGTGGCGCCACGTATCGCGCCCATGTCGTTCCACTTCGCCTTGTCTCCTGGAGGATTGGGTGGCTGACCATGCCACGTGGCACACTACGGTGCTGCCACGTCATCGGTACAATGTATTTCTCACCGATCTTTAGATGACCATAACTTTCACATACAATCTCTATTTTCGATGTTCTTTATATCATTGGAATCATCTCAACGAGCTCTATAACTTTCATTAAGATCTCAACATCTAATTCTTGCTCTAACAAAAATTCATATTTAGATCGGTTTAGACGGTTAAAGCCCGTGCAAAATTTATAACTCCTTCATATGAAATTTGTTCTCGATTCTCTTTATTTCGATGAGTTCATATTTACAAGATCTTTAATTCTTGTTTAGATTGTTTTGGCTAACAATCAACTTATTTAAATTTCAATTTCTGGGCCAACACTTCTGCGCTAAAACTTCGAAAAATCATAACTTCCTTTCATGAAGTCAGATTTGGACGTTATTTATATGCGCGTTCTCAGTTTTATGATTACTACGAGTTTTGTTTAGATCATTTAGGAAAATAAGTAATTTATCAAAAATTCACTTTTTACGATACGTTGAGTCATGTCGGTTAAATCGCAAAACTTCTAAGAAGCATAACTACTTCATACGAAGTCGGATTCGGACGTTCTATATATCTACTAAAATTGTATTGACCTTTCCTACATGATTATGATGATTACTTTGGCTATAAATTAATATATTTATTCTTTTAATGTTATAAACGGCAGTTTATATTGAATTCTATTTGAAATGTGAAAATGGGGTGTTACAACTCTCCCCCACTTACAAAGATTTCGTCCCCAGAATCCTACTCTTAATGCACCTTAGGCTAATGCCTACAAACTACTCTACTGGGGTTTCATGAGATCAACCTAAGATCTAGCCATCATTGTTGTATTGAATTTGCCTATCTGTATAACTTTCGTCGTAAAACTTCGTTTTCTACCTTAGACATACTTCCAAACTCCTCACAAAATTTTCCAACACTGGGAACTCGTCGGTCTGGACTTCAAGAATCTTATGTTCTATAATTTAAAATCGCCTTCAAACATGAAATGTTGGCACAATCGACTCGATATAAAGTGCTTTACTACAGAAATTATCTATGTTATCCTAACGAGGTCCACTCTTCGGAACATGCATCTAAAAAGGCTCATGGCATGTCCTTAAAATACACACAAATCTAGATTGCAAGCGGATTCCTTTACCTAGATCAACTCCTAAATTTACTCCATAGGATCCTTGAAGCTCGAACGACACCAAGATTATCGATGAAGTTTTTCAACCATGTAGTCTCTTTTTCAGTTTCACTAGCTGATATATACTCTAACTCACGTGTATAGTCTGCCACTGTCTTCTTCTTGGAACTCTTCTAAGTGAAAGCTCTTCTATTGATCAAGAATACCCATCCTGACTGTGAACACAAGTCATCTCTATCAGTCTGGAAACTTGCATCATTGTAACCTATAAATCTTAGCAAATCTACATATTTCACTAGTTGGGTACAAAACTCCTGCATTACCATTCTTCAAACCTAAGTCACATTGTTTTACACCTAAGGCCTGAAAATTTTAACAATAAAGGTAACATATAATGCCAATTTAAATTGGACAAATGAATTCTACCTCAAGTACCTACTTCAGTTCTATATACCCCAACATGATGTGCCAACCACATCCATGTAATAATTCCAAGGTACTTTATTTATACATGCTAAGAAAATCGGTTACAGTGAGATATGAGAGATCTAAGGTTGCCATTAAACAACCAACTACAACTCGTAACTGCAACCAACCAAAGATCCACCCCCAATTGAATGTCACGTCAGAAAACTAAGGCATCCCTTATGCTGTTATCCCCTAACTTAAATGAGTTAGGCGTGTTATGTGGTTTAGAAAATTACTCCTTGCGACAAATCAGCAAAAGTTCACTTAAGTTATACAAGAGATAGATTAACTTCCACTTTTACTATGACTAAATTATTATTACCCTTAATATTTAGTCATTTTAAATACTTAATTAAATAAAATTTAAATTTACCCAAAATTAAGATGTTACACACAAATTGTTACTCCCTACATTTTCTATTAACTAGGGTGATATTACTCTTACTTTTACGGGTGGCGTAATCTATAAATTTTCGATTAGGTATGGATCATTTTTGTAGTTTTTATTAAATACATGACCGTTATTTTAATTTGTTTTTTACATGGACCATTTTTAGAACGTATAAGGACAATTTTTGTAATTTATTTTTTACATAGAGACCAAACCTGTCAATATATGAAAGTCTTTAACACATGGATTGTTTCTGTAAAAAAAATCTACACAAGGACCTTTTTCATAAATTCAAGGTAGAGTTTTTGAAATTTATTTTCTACACAGGGACTAAAACTGCCAACATACAATTGCGTTGTGACCAAAGTGAACATTCCACACAAAGAACAACCAAAGGTGCCAATATTCTAAACTTATGTGGCAGAAATCTAAAGTACATAAAGTGTATTGTTAATTTTCCAATTCAAATTCGATATATATATATATATATATATATATATATATATATATATATAATAATTTTCGAAAGGAGGAAGGGGTAGGGGGGACCAAACTTGTCGACATACGAAAATATAGGGACCATACTTGCAAACATGGCAATATGCGAAAGTTAAAGGAGGTGGAAATTGTCGTTTTTCAAATGTAAGTGAGTAAAAGTGACATTATAGAAAGTAAAGGGGGTGGAAAGTGCCATTGTACAATGTAACATTTGTTTCCCGATTTCGAGGTATGTGTCTCATTTAAATAATTTTTTTGAGAATTTGTCAGATTCATGGTGTGACCTTGGTGTTGGTGACGACACGATTGTTAAATGAAAATCACAACATGATGTGCCTTGTGCACGAGGTGATGTAGCTGATGAGTTAAACCCTAAATATCGACATTTGGGCCCTATCTAAGGGGTCTAACTTCTAGGGTTACCTCATTTGGCATCCTCATGAAGGTTTTTCTATGGATTTAATAATAACCCTAAGTGTACATGGACCCTAAATTTAGGTTATACTATTATAGCAACCTACTTTCAAAACTAACCTAAAGACATCTACCAAGTGGGATAGAATTACTAACCTTAAAGTATGATCGAATATACTTTTGATTCCCTTGAAGATCTTGAACTCTTGGTTGCTTGTAGAAGGATCTTGCACCCAAAATAGGTATGCATCTAAAGACATACACCCAAAAGTTTAAAACCCTATAAATTAGAGAGAGGGGAGATTCTCAACCTTTCAAGAGTTAGGATCCTATTTAGTGAAGGCCGTAAGGGTCTTTATATACCTGAGGTAACTTGTAGATAAAGTTGATTGGAATTAATTAAATAATCAAATTTAATCCTGATTTTCAAATCCTTACATTATCTGTTACCTAGATCGAATTCTAGAAGGATTCTAGAGCCTCCTATAAACTGTCCATCCCTTAGGTTTTTTAGAATGTTCGTCTTGCTTAACTATTGAACAACTAACATACAGTCCATGTATCTTTAATTAAATCCTGTAATAAATTAATAAACTATTTATCTCACTCCGTTAAATCTTTTTCTAGCTATTTTATCTCTTGAGGGCAACCCTGAAAATACTTTGTTATTATTCCTAAAATTACACCAATTAGTTATGAAATTGGACACCTATTTCCAATAGTTACAGTCTCCCACTTGGACAAGACATCAACTATAATTGGTTGAATAATCTTTGAATAACCAACAAAGTGTACCTTTTATAACAACTGCCAAACTCTGATCTAATCAAAACTCTGCCCTTAGATAAGTTATCAATCATTCCTTTATTTCTACAAGATATCATTGTGAATCGAGTCATGTATAATAAATCAACATTACAGCTTAACATTATGTTTCTCGATTTCCAATTTATAATGCTCAAATCAGACTACTAACTGAACGCATCGATTTAGTCCGGGCCATGAATAGTACATGAATGTCATTATCAAATCATCGAGGGTCCCACGATATTGCTTTTCCCATTAAGGCTGAAAGGAACAAATGAACCTTGACTACATAGGTTTTGTCTACTCGTCAAATCACTCATAGACTTACTCGTTATGACCACCCGTTACGAAAAATGTTAGAGTTAGACTAATACACAAGCAACTTGTATGTAAAGAACTCAATGTCTCTCCATTTTATAAATAAAATATATTATCTTCTCAGAATTACTCGTGATTGAATCCATGAAGTAATCTCTCTGAGTGTGGGTTTCTCCAACTCTTCAATCTATATAAGTACTCATGAACATTAGTCGCAATCTCCATGTTAATCCTAATCACTATAGGCAATCTACTTACACTTCACAATAATATTAACTCAATACTAACTCCCAAGAGTATGACCGATTGTGGAGTTTTGAGTAAATTAATACTTGGGAAGTGGGGATCTAAACATGCAAAAATGAAACATAATAATAAATTAATTGTAAATGGTAACACACTTGAAAATAAATAAAACTGCATTATTTAATCACCATAACAATTAAAAAAATTATTCATTGTTACAAAATTTTCAAAATAATCAACTAACTTCTAAACATAACATTATCTCTCATGCTTATGCTTAAAGCATGCACACTATATCTTTCCTTGTACATCCCTAGAGATGGCAATAGGGGCGGGGAGTATAGGGTACCCCAATCCCCATCCCAATCCCCAAATCCTCATTCCAATCCCCATCCCCATCGGGGAATATAAATAAATCCCCATCCCCACCCCCAACCAGGATCGGGGATCCCCAACGGGGAATCAGAGATTTTTTTATTTTTTAATATGAAAACTTTTACTCAAAAAATCTATATTTCAATTTTACCTTCATAAGTTTAAATATTTTAAAAATACATAAAAATATTCATAGATTGTATAAAAACTATAAACAAATTTTCTACCAAATTTAAATACATACATGAAAAATCAAATAGAAAAAAAAATTATGAGAGTGATATTTGAGGTAAAATAGATAAATCAATGAGAAAAAAATTATACACGAGGTTAAATTAGATAAAAGAAGAAGGAAAAGTACAATTTCAACCAAGTAATGACTAATTAGTTTGGTTACTTGGATAAACTTTTAGATATTATAAATTATACTACAAATATATGTTTTGTATTATTTTTATATATTAATATACATATACCAGGGCCGGGTCCAGGGTCCGAGTCTAGGAGTATCCCCATCCCCATCCCCATCCCCACTTTTTTATTCGGGGATTTCCCATCCCCATCCCCGGTCAACTTAGGGATAACGGTGTGGGTTTTACGTTTCCCATTAGGTATGGGGATTTTTTCCATCCCTATACATCCCTTTTGTGAACGGATCAGTCGGATTCTTCTCTGATGATACTCGCTTCACCACTAGATCTCTATCATTAACTTTATCTCCAGTGTATTGAAATATATATATATATATATATATATATATATATATATATATATATATATATATATATATATATATATATATATATATATACTCCTTTACCTTCCATGATCCCTAGGTTCTTTAGTCAGAGCGACTGCACCTTCGTTATTATAGAATAACTCCAATGAACCTTTGTTACTTGGAACAACTCGAAGGTCACCTATAAAGTTTCTGATCCTGGTAGCTTCCTTGGACGCTTCACTTGCAAAAATGTATTCAGACTCGTATGTAGATTTTGCCACCTTCTCATGTTTGGAATTTTCAAATTTACCACACCACCATTCAAAATGAATACCTATCCAAACTGTGACTTTCAATCATCTCTGTCTGTCTGGAAACTTGCATCACTATATCTTTTACAACAAGTTCTTATTCTCAGCCATGAATAAGCAACATGTTTTTCATATTTCTCAAATACTTCAGAATGTTCTTGACGTTTGTCCAATGAATTAGTCCTAAATTTTCCTTATATCAACTTACCATGCTCAAAGCATATGATACATCTGGATGAGTACATGGCATAGCGTAAATAATTGATCTTATAGCCGAAGCATATATGATTTAACTCATTATGTCTTACTCATCATTAGAACTAGGACATTGAGATTTACTCAATTTAACGCTACAATGCTCATGAACATTTCCTTTGTTGAAATTTTCCATATTGAATCTTTTCAATACCTTATCCACATATGTACTCTGACTAAGTCCTATTAAACGCTTCGATATATCCCTATAGATTCTTATACCAAGTATATATGATGCTTCCCTTAAGTCCTTCACATCAAAACATTTACAGAGCCAAGATTTTACCCTTTTCAACTTAGGAACACTATTTCATATGAGCAGTATGTCATCCACATACAATACTAGGAAGATAGTGATAATGTAACTAGCTTCTACATTCACACATGACTCAGCAGGACTTCTAGAAAATTATACTCTATGAATTTTTAATGGTGTAACACCTGTTCCAGGTATTATTTACTTTATCTAATTTTTAGGGTTTTGTGGAAGGACTCGGCGAGTTGGGGAGCTCCAACTCGTCGAGTAGAGACTATTATGAGGATGCGAGATTTGGGTTCTACTCGACGAGTCGGAAGGCCCCAACTCGACGAGTAGGAGCTGTAAAGAGAAACCGTAATTTTTAGGGTTTGCACCCTATTTAAAGAACATAACCCGCCTCTTGTGTCCTCCCTTATCACCCTATTAGCCAGAGAAACCCTAGTTGGACCTTGCTTCTTCTTGAGTGAGAGAAAGAGCTTTTGTGAGCAATTTTGGTGTATTTGTGAAGGATTTTACAACTTGAAGAAGAAGGAGCAAGGAGAGAAGCAGTAGATCCGACACCTACTATGTATTGGCCATCATCTTGAGGTATAAAGTCGTTACCTTGATCTCTAGTTGCTTAGATCCCTTTTCTTGGAAGTAAATGGCCATTTTTGGTGTAAAATGGAGTTAAACTCGGATCTGGACTTATCGCAAGGATATGGTTCCAAATCTGGACCTCTCTAGGTCCCTAATGACATAAAGTTGCTCACTTTATATAGCTTAACCCCTTTCCATGCACTAAAACCTTGTTAGAAGTCTAGTTTTGATGTTATAGCCTTGGAGGGCCTTGCATGCACGTAAAGTTTGCAACTTTACGTGGTATCTGCACTAGGGGAGGTTGGATCTGAAGTTTGGGACCTTAGATCCCACTGAAAAGGGCTGAACATGAAAGGGGCTGAAGGAACTCGTCGAGTCCCTTAGTTGACTCGACGAGTCGGGTATGGTTTACCCATTTTCGACATTCAGAATGACCATAATGGAGGATTAGGGTTTTGGGACTGCATGGACCTTTAGTGTTTTGGACATTTGATGAACTCGACGAGTCACTTAGTTGACTCGGCGAGTTGACATAGGATTCAGTGGAATGGACTCGGGAGGAACTCTACGAGTTGCTAGGATGCACTCGACGAGTTGAGGTCAACATGGACTGTTGACCTTGACTTTGACCAGGTTGACCAGGGTTGACTTTGAGGGTAATTATGGGATTATGAAAAGTTAATCACATGTTGGTTATAGGCAGTTGAGGAGGATCAGTGCGTGGGATACATCTGATCTTAGCTTGTCAGTTCAGCATTCGAAAGGTGAGTCTTCTCACCATACCAATGGGTCTAAGGTACCAAGGCCGACCCATTTTAGGATATGTGGATTGCCGATTGATTATGCGTTATGTTAGTATGACATTTTCATGGAAGACCCCGGGGGGTTCCCGTGGCAATTGGTATAAGACCTTGGAGGGTTTCCATGGCGTCCTATTATATTTGCATGTTTAGCTTGTATGATATTTTCTTAGACCATGTGGGGGTTCCCATGGCATTTAGTGAAGACCATGTGGGGGTTCCCATGGCAGGAAAACCATGTGGGGGTTTCCATGGCAGGTAGTTAAGACCATGTGGGGGTTTCAGTGGCACTAGGTGTAAGACCCTGGAGGGTTTCCATGGCTTCCTTATATGTTGTATGCATGGCTTATGTGATATATGTAGCTTTTATAGCTAATATGATATGTGTTATGTGGATTGTGTGTGGGGTGTGCTCTGGGTGACTCACTAAGCATTAGCTTACAATTTGTGGATTTGTTTCAGGTACATCTGAGCCCAAGGGCAAGGGAAAGGCTTGATGACGCGGCGTGCACTCTCTCAGGCATTTTTCTGGGACACTCTGATGTTTAGAAATAATATTGTTATGGAGAGTTCATGGTTTATGGAAAATTGTTATGGAAAACAATTGTATTGAGATTTCATGGTTTATGGAAAATTGTTTTGACTATTTAAAAATGAAAATTTTCTTTTGAAAATTTGGTTGTTACAAATGGAAGCACAAACTCTAGCTCTGCTATGCTTGTTTAAGTCCATATATGGACTATTTAAGCTTACACACTCTATTTAGATACTTGACATGTTAAAATCCTTCTATATGTGCCATGTACACATCCTCTGAATGTTTCCTATTAAGGAAATCTATTTTAACATCCATTTCTCATACCTCATAATCATAAAAGGCATCTATGGCAAAAAGTATTGTAATATACTTTATCTTAGCTACTGGTGATAATCATTCCTCTTAGTCAATTCCTTGAGTATGAGCATATCCTTTTGCCACCAACATAGCTTTGAATGTATACACATTCCCATCCATGTTGGTCTTCTTCTTGAAGATCAATTTAGAGCCTACTGCCTTAAGACCAAGTGTTGGATTAACCAAATTCCAAACTTGGTTATCCATGATGGACTAAATTTCGTTGTTTATTTCCTCTTTCCATTAGGCAGTCTTAAGGCCTTCCATCGCTTCCTTTTAGTTAGTTGGCTCATCCAGAATGACGAATGTTCTATCACTAATTGATGTGTTTCCTTCCATCGTTATATGGAAACCATAAAACTCGGGAGGATTGCTAACTTTACCGGATCTATGAAGAGGTAAGGATATGCCATTAGGCTCAACAGGTTTCTCTTGGTTGAGCGATAATGTCAACTATAGGTTCATTTTTGGTTGAATCTTGAATCTCTTAAATGTCAATTTGACTCCCACTCACTTCTTGAGATATAAGTTCTCTCTCAAGGAACACTCCTTTTCGAGCTACAAACATCACATTTTCATAGGGTTTGTAAAACAAATATCTAAAAGCCTTTTGTGGATAACTGACAAAGTGACACTTCTCATATCTTGATTCTAGTTTATCTTGGGTTTTTTGTCGAATGAAAACATCACAAAACCTAGACCTTAATGTGAATAAGTGACGAAACTTTTCCGGTCCACATCTCATGAGGTGTCTTTGAAACCTTATTAGTTGGGACAAGGTTTAAGATATGGGCTCTTGTTCCAAGTGTATACCCCCAAAAAATTACTGGTAAAGAAGATGGATTCATCATAGATTAAACCATGTCTAACAAAGTACGATTTCTCCTTTCAGCAACTGCATTAAGCTATGGTGTTCTTGGAGGAGCTAATTGTGAAACTGTTCCATAATTTCTAAGATGATCATGGAGCTCGATACTAAGGTCCTCTCCTACCCTATCAGATAAGAGGACTTTATCTTCTTTCCCAATTGATTCTTTACTTCGTTTTTATATTCTTTTAAGTTTTCAAAGGTATCTGACTTATTTTAATCATATAAACATAACCATATCTTCTGAAATCACCAGTAAATGTAACATAATATTGTTTATTGTCCCTTGTGGCAGATCTGAAGGGTCAACACGCATCTGTGGGTATGAGATCCAACAATGAATCACCTATTTCAGAAGTCCATATGAATGGTGATTTAGTCATCTTTCCTAACAAACAGGACTCCATACATCATTTGATTTTAGGTCGAATGATTCCAAGCTTCCTTATGACTGCAGCTTGGTGATGCTTTTCTTATTTGTATGGCCAAGGCGACAATGCCATAAGCATGGTTTATCTAAGCTATTATAAAAATCAATATTAAACTTAACATTGCTATTATTATAAACATAAAAAACATTTTCATATATGTTATTTCAAGGTGAAGCTTTAAACATAAAACAAACATCTTTATAAATCAAAATATCACCCTTATCATTATCAAATGAAAATCGAAAACCTTGTTTAAACATTGCATGAAATGAAATAATATTTCTAGACATCTCCAAATAGTAACATCCATTAACTAAACTAATCCTAACTCCACTACTTAGCATCAACCCGAAATCTCCAACCATCGAGACATACGACGTTTGTCTATTCCTCGTGATTAGATTTAGATCCCCATGCTTAAAATTCCGTCTTTCCTTTTGATCCTACAATACAATGCATATATGAGTACCACATCTCGTATCAAGAACCCATGAATTAGAAGTAATAGTATTATGGAGTTCGGTCATATAAGTACCTAAACTTGACCCATTCACCTGAACCTTACCATCCTTGAGATCTTTCAAGTACTTTCTACAACTTCATTTATAATCCCCCTTAACGCCATAGTAGAAACACAATGCTTCTTTTGGATCACTCCCTTGTGGAATATAAGTTTCATCTTTTTCCCTTATGGGAATATCAAGCCACATCTTTCCCTTTCCACTTGGGATTAGAACGCTTCCTTTTCTGTTCACCACCATTCATAATGGCGAGTACATGAGCTTGAAGTGAAACATAATTTTTCTTCACACCGACTTCAACTTTCTGGAGGAGGTTGTAGAGCTCTATTAATGTCTTTTCCAAACTATTTAATTGATAAGTAATGATGAAATTTTCATATAAACTAGGGAGAGAACCAAGGACAAGATCCACAACTAGGTTCTTATCAAAGACAACATTCAGGTTCTCGAATCAGTCTATGTAGCTCTTCATTTGTTGAACATGAGTACATAGAAAACCATCTTCTTTGAGTTTGCATGGCGTTAGTGCTTTGAAAATCTCATATCATTCTTTCCTTGCCTTTTGTTGAAACATTTCGGCCGATTGGAAGTTCATTTCATATGCCCAAGTGTTCTTGAAATTCTTTTAGAGGTCCGAGGACATGGTGGAAATCATGATGCAAGACACCGTATTTGATTAATCTACGTGTTTGGTGTGAGCAACTTTTTCTTCATTAGTTGAGTACTCTTTTATTTCTAGAATAGGATCATCGAGCATGTATTCATGATTTTCATACCTCAATGTAATCCTAAGGTTTCTCATCCAATCGAGATAGTTAGCCCTGGCAGTGAGCTTCTTTCTTTAGAGAACATAGATAAGGAGAAGTTGGAATTGGTGGGTGGGTGGAGGAGGTGGGAGAGGAAGACCATTGATATCCGACATCTAAATAGACAGAGACAATTTAGTTAGTTGATTTTAATCCTCAAATAATTACCCATTTTATTTTAAGGCTAGCATCCATATTTTAGATTCATTTTATGAAGAGGGATACTATAGTCATATAATGAATTTATCTTAGGTATGTAATGCAATTTACCAATTTCAATCTCTATGAAATTCCTAGATCTTTTGATATCATTGAAGTTATTCAATGGTATGTTAATCTCTAAGTTGCATATCCTCCATTTGTGCTTGGGATACTGAGGTCTCACAAATAAGATGGTGAACCAACCATGCAAAAATATGTCGTCCCTTGAATATGTCAAGGTTCTCTAATTGACGTTCCGGTTAACCACACACGATCTGCCAACAAACCACAACGACAAGTGCCACATCATATTCTTCTCACATCTCAAATTTATATGTCGATTAACCACACGCGCTCCATAAATAGACAGTAATGAATAATGTGCATTATTCATGGGTTAGCAATTATTCATATTTTCCTAAAATAACTAAGATGAGAATTTTGTTTTAGTACATTATATATATATATATATATATATATATATATATATATATATATATATATATATATATATATATATATATATATATATATATATATATATATAATACTTTTAACGAGACATCATCCTCTCAAACGCTTTCGGCTAACGATAATCAACCATGCAAAGAAATGGTTAGTGGAAAGGACACTCATTTAACGGTCATTTTATAGGTCATTTCCTTATACCTCTCTTATATCATGGTCTTATATATAAACTATTTTATTCTAGTTTTGATTAATGATCTTAATTAATATTCTAGTTTTACATACACTATATATAAACTATTATAATTATATGTAAGGTGTATTTTAAACAATTTAAGAATACATGATTTAAACATATTATCTTTAATTAAATTTTGATTAATTAATTTTAATTTAGTTATTTATAATTTCAAATTAATTACGCATATTTATCCTCTTAGTTTAATTATTTAGGGTTAACAAAATAAAACAATATTTAAATCTAAAGATAAACCCTAAAATTTGAAATTATAGGCAAAATCCCAAAACCCTAAAAATCAGCCACGGCGCGCCATGTCTAACAGTGGGCGCACCGCGTTCGGTAAGTAACAGGTTCTTAGTTTTTCCCAGTTTTCAAGAGGTTCTCGTAATTAAATCCTTGATCTGATACCATTGAATGGTTTTCCTACGCATCTATACACGAAATTTAAGAAACATAATAATTTAAGAATAACCTTAAGTGTAAATGCACCCTAGATCTAGGTTTTACTATTTTAGCAACCTACTATCAAAACTACGAATATAAACTATCACGGTGATAGAATGACTAACCTTAAAGTATAACCAATTATAATTTTGATTCCCTTGTAGATCTTGAACTCTTTGTTGCTTGTAGAAGGATCTTGCACCCAAAATAGGAATACATCTAAAGGCACACATCCAAAAGTCTAAAACCCTAGAAATTAGGGAGCGAGGAGAGAGGACATAAGAACCAAAATTCTCAGCCTTTCAGGAGCTAGGATCGGATTTAATGAAGGCCAGATGGGTCTTTATATAGTTGAGGTAACTTGTAGATAAAGCTTATTTGAATCAATTAAATAACCAGTTTTAATCATGAGTCAAATCCTTACCTTATCTGTTATCTGGATCGAATTTTAGAAGGCTTCTAAAGCCTCCCCAAAACATCCATCCCTTAGGGTTTATAGAATCTTCCTTTTGCTTAACTATTGAACAATTAAAATTCAGTCCATATACCTTTAAATAAATTATGATTAATTCTAATTAATTCCAATTAATTCTAACTAGTTTCTAATTAATTTATTAACCTATAGTAAATTAATAAACTATTTATCTCGCTCTATTGAATCCTTTTTCTAGCTATTTTAGCACTTAAGGGAAACCCTAAAAAGTCTTTGTTATTATTCCCAATGTTACACCAACTAGTTATGACATTGGACACCTATTTCCAATAGTGTCCCACTTGGACAAGTCATCAACTACTATTGGTCGAATAATATTTGAATAACCAACAAAGCGTGCCTTTCACAGCAACTACCAAACTCTGATCTAATAAAAACTCAGCCCTTAGATAAGCGATCAATTATTCATTTGTTTCTACAAGATATCATTGTAAACCGAGTCATGGCTAATGAATCAACCTTACAGTTTAAAATTATGTTTCTCGATTTCCGATTTATGATGGTCAAATCAAACTACTAATTGAACACATTAATTTAGTCTGGACCAAGACTAGCCAATGAATGTCATCGTCAAACCACCGAGGGGCCCATGATATCTCTTTTCCAATTAAGGCAAAAAGGAACAAATAAACTTTGAATAGATAGTTTTTGTCTACTCGTCAAATCACCAATAGACTTACTCTTAATGAACACCAGTTATAGACAATGTTAGAGTTAGACTAATATACAAGCAACTTGTATGCAAATAACTCAATGTCTGTCCATTTTAAGTATAAAATATATTATCATCTTAGAATTACTCGTGATTGAATTCGTGAAGTAATATCTCTGAGTGTGGGTTTCTCCAATACTTTAATCTATATTAAGTATTCATGAACTTTAGTCGTAATATCCATCCTCTACACTATCTCAAATGTAGTGGAATTGCCTCTTTATATGACTTGACCTTCTGTGATCCCTAGGCTCTTTATTCAGAGTGAATTAACCTTCATTATCACAAAAAATCTCTAATGGATGTTTGTTACTCGGAACAACTCCGAGGTCTCCTGTCAGGTTTCTAATCCATGTAGCTTTCTTGGACGCTTCAGTTACAACAATGCATTCAAACTCGCATGTAGAGTCTGCCACCGTATCGTGTTTGGAACTTTTCCAAGTCACCGCACCACCATTCAAAATGAATACCCATCCAAATTGTAACTTCGAATCATCTCTATCTGTCTACAAACTTGCGTTACCGTATCCTTTTACAACACGTTATTGTTCACCACCATACACAAGCAACATATCTTTCGTATTTCTCAAATACATTAGAATGTTCATGACAACCCTCCAATGACTTAGTCCTAAGTTTTCCTGATTTCGACTTACCATGCTCAAAGCATATGATACATCAGGACAAGTACATGTCATAGCGTACATGATTGATCCTATAGTCGAAGCATATGATATTCGACACATTATGTCCTGTTCATCACTAGAAATAGGACATTGAGACTTACTCAATTTAACGCTACGATGCATAAGAACATTTCCTTTCTTGGAATATTCCATAATTAATCTTTTCAATCCGTATCCACATATGTACCCTGACGGAGTCCTATTAAACACTTTGATATATCCATATATATTCTTGTACCTAATATATATGTCGCTTCCGCTAAGTCCTTCATAGCAAAACATTTCCCGACCCAAGATTTTACACTTTGCAACCAAGGAACACTGTTTCCTATGAGTAGTATGTCATCCACTAACAATACTAGGAAGAAAACGACACTCCAACTAGCTTTGACACACACGTAGGACTTACCAAAACTTCTAGAAAATTGATACCCATTGACTTTTTCTTGGAAGCACAGATTCCATCTTTTCGATGCTTGTTTAAGTCCATCGATGGACTTTTCAAGCTTACACACTCTATTACGGCATAGTTGTTTTGACATGATCATGTGGTGCTAAACTAGTATGGTCTTGGTTGATGCTTGTATGATTGCATGGCTTGTTTGTTTGAAAATAGGTCGTGGGTTGAAATAGGCCATTAGCTGATACATACAATTGGTTGAAACAGACGCTTGGTTGAAAGATGTCGTTACTGTTATGTATGATATTCTGTGTTGTATGTGATATTTTAGGGAACAAACTAAGATTTGGTTTATAATTGTGGATAAAATGTTTTTTAGTACTTCATCAAACCGTGGGAAAGTGAATGCGTGATTGTACACATTTATCAGCAACTTTCATGTTTTAAGATTCCACGTTTATTTTTTTATACTATGATTTTGGGATTATGACTTATTTTACAAATGGTTGTTATCATTATTTTTATTTTTGAAAATGGAAATTTCATATTAATTAAAAATGAAAAATTCATTATGAAAATTGGGACGTAACAAGTTGGTATTAGAGCCCTGGTTTGAGGGATTTTGACGAACACACGTGGGATTCCAAACTAAATTAGGATATGAGAGTATTCACTAATCTTTTTGAGATAAATTTCTATAAAAAGGAGAAAGAAGATGCGATGTGTACAGTTACCCAAAGATCGAAAGGAAAGTGACTTCTCGAAATATCCATACTGGTTATAAATTTTTTGATATGTGTTATGTTAGTAATTCATGCTAGTTAGTAGGCTAGGGATCTTTCAGGAACTACATATTAGAACTACCTTATCTCTAATATTCCTTTTAGCCTAGTAATTGGTTGATATGTGCTACTTAAAGTTCATGCTAATATTGTTAGTTGCTGAGTGTATGCTTTAGAGTTGTACATGATTAAGATTTTATAGCCTTAGAATGGTTGATTTAGTCTTACTTCCTTTTCCTTGTTTGGTTATGGGCTTAGAGTAGAATCATTTATTTGACTGTTTATCTAATCCTGGTTTACGTACGAGTTGCATACATGAGGCGACCATCGATTTTAGCAAAGACTTCTAGCGGTACGAGATCATGGTTGGAAAGAATCCTAGGATGAAAATCTAGGAAGTTTAGTTTGTGGATCTTTTGTGCACATTGGTGTGTGTTGATATACCTAGCGGTAGTTGAGTGTAGTGACTTAGAACTTTGTGATAATTCTTGGGACGAGTACGAATATGTGTGGAAGGTTATATGGTCCCGTACTACCGGAACCACGAGATTCATACGGGTATCAGGATAAGTAACAAAGCTACTAAGTAGTGTAGTTAGCAATATGGACTAGTTTTGACCTATATTCCTTTATATTTTTCAACATGATTATGATTAGGGGATCAGGTGCGGGCACTAGCGATATGGAGTGGTCTGGTCCGAGTGACGTGGAGATTCGTGAGTGGATTGTCACCGAGGTGTCTTCGGTAGTTAGGGAGATGATTCCAGAGGTATTCGGGTCTATCAAGACTGAAATGATATCCATGTTTAATGAGCGTTATGCCTTCATAACTGATGCTATGTCAGTGCTGTTTTTGCTGTAGTTGGATAGCCAGGAGGTAGGACGATGTCCTACGATGAGTTTCATACTACACATCCCCCAGTGTTTGAGGGTGTGAAAGACCCAGTTGTTAGTATGAGATGGATTACGAATATGTAGGGATGTTTCCATACATGTTCTTGTATGGAGGACCTGAAGGTCAGGTACGCGCTGACTTGGGAACAAAGGATTGGTAGGGTTTGGCTTCCAAGGCCCTTTCTCTTGCTGAGCAAGACGTATTGACTTGGGGAGCAATTCATCAACATGTTCATAGCGGAGTATGTTCCGCTAGTCAAGGGGGAGCACCTAGCTCAAGATTATATGTCGCTCGAGCAGATGACGGAGTCGGTGACCGAGGTCAGCAAGATGTTTACTGAGGGGGCACTATTTTTCCTTGAGTATGTAGCTTTTGGGTAGTTACGGATGTTATGTTACTTGAGTATATTGAAGACTGATATTAAGGAGTTCATGGATAACTCCAAGTATCGGAACCTAGTTGAGTTATAGTCACATGTCAGGAGGAGGGAATTAGTATTGCAGACCCAAAAGAGAAAGAAGAGACAAACACAGATGCCAGTTCAATAGCAATGGGTGGCTAAGTGGTTCAAACTCGTTGATTCGAGATCTGGAGGACAAAAGGTCCGTATTAGCAGTAAGTGCGGGAAGTGACTTGAGGGTATCTGTCATGGGACCGGGTGCCACAAATGTGGAAAGGAGGGGCACTTTGCCAAAGATTACGGGAAGAGTTTGCGGTTGTGCTACAACTATAACTAGGTGGGCCATGTTCGAGATGACTCGCCACTAGGCGGGGCAAGCTAGGCCCCATCTTTATTGGACCTTTTAGAGTGGTTGCACGTGTGGGTAGGGTTGATTACCGATTGGATCTTCCTGGGGAAATCAGCCAGATCCAGAACACATTCCATATTTCTCAGTTTAGAAAGTGATTAGTAGATGAGACCACAATGGTTCTATTGGATGATATTTAGGTGGATGAGTGCCACACCCGCATCCGACGGAGGAAACGTCGGGCGGTAAGAAGAAATAATGGATCATAGTCATTGATTACATTGAACAAAATACAATATTAAAACATAAACACAACTTTTATTGCTAAAATAATATATTACACTAGATATCAAGTTCAAAATATTGAAGTTAAAGTACCAGCAGTGCCTTAACAATTAGGCAATTCAAATAAACGATAACAATAAAATAGTACGCCTGCGAATCCATGATTGATCCCAATAGATTGTACACATCTGACTCTTAATTCCCTGAGAATACATGTGATTTTAAAAAGCAATTGTTTTACTTATATAAGTGCTTTCAAACTTACACACACACACACATATATATATATATATATATATATATATATATATATATATATATATATATATATATATATATATATATATATATATATATATATATAGACACACACACACACACGTTTAACCAAAATATGTGCCTTACTATATGTATGTATTATTTCAACTTGTATATTAGATGTTTTTATATGACTCTCAACGTTAAAATGAGTCCCTATAACCGAGCTGCTGACCAGTTGTTACGCCTCACGACGCTTCATCGGACATCGTAGTAGCTTAGAAAGTTATCACCCGTTACTTGGTCGTCGAGGTTGTAGCTAGCTAAGTATTACACTAAGGTGATGAAATGTGTCATATAAACTATCGAGTGAGTAGTTCTAAAAGATTGTAGCCCTAAATTAAATGTCAAGTTACCAGAAAAAAGATTAACAATGTATATGTTTTATAATTATATGTGGACATAGTAACGACAATGCATAACAATTATTGTAGTGATGTGAATAGAGTAACAACAATGCATAAACAATATCTAAGTTATGTGAGTAGAATAACAACAATATAAGTTATCTGTTATATAAATGTGACAGTTTAATAACAATCAATATAATGATAAATAACGATTTTTGTTTATAATCGACAATAATTAACATACTGAATTTATATGAACAATACATATCATTTTAAACATGTATTCTCCCCCGAAAACAATAAAAGGTTTAAAATGGGGCCCTGAAAGATACCCTCGAAGCGTGCTTTTAAAAACGTCGCGTTTTTGGTAAAACGTCGAATTGTGTCGGGATCGAATGAGCAGCACTTCGCCGTAAAACGAGTCGGAAAGTGATTGGAGAAGGGGTGGGTGCTCGGTGGATTTTTTTTGCCGGAAAAGCCCCAGGAATGGATGTCGGTGTGAGCATCACTGTAAAAACAAGGGTGCCAGAGGCTGCCGGAGCTGGAGGTTGTTGTTCGTAGGTAGGGGAGGTCGGAGGGAGTATATCGGAGCAAGGGTTGGCAGCAGGCGGCGACACACGGCTGAGGAAGGTGGCAGGGGTGTTGTGCTGACTGGAAAGAGTGAGGGGAGATGACTGGTGATGAAAATGGTTGCCCTATGCTCCAATTTATAGGAAAAATTGGTTGAGATGGGTGGCCGAGATCATGCTGTGTGGCACGATCTCAGGGCACGAGCCCGAGGTGCCCGATCCAAAATTTTGCAAAATTCCGAGTTTTCAGGTTTATACAACTCGATCTCCTGAGTTGTAAAACATAAAAATATTCACCTAACGAGTCTCGCAACTATGCGGACAGAGTGTTAGAAAGTACGGCTACGCTGGGTTCCCGTTTGCAATGATTCAACTGTTTTCGCGAAAGCGTCAGACTTTTTTGAAACCGAAAAGTTAGCAATTTAATCAAATACTAGATCGCTTCATGATTCGTAAAACGTTAATATCTTTTTCTAACTAGTCCCATAGATAACCTCAAGAATCGTTTGAAGATTCATTAACATGAAAGTTGGCACTGCTCTGTCCGATCCTTAAGGATTTTTTGGACAAAATGAGTTAAAGATAGATTTAGATGCTAAATAACATACGATCGAGGGAAATCTATTAGAAGTTGAAAAATCATAGTCTAAGGCACCTAATGAAGCTTTTGAAGTTTCGTTAATTACATCTTTAGACAACAAACTTGTACGTTTTCTTCAGGTTCTCATAACTTTTGCATATAAACTCCATTTTCGACGTTCTTTATTTCCACAGAATCGTAATTACACATACTTTTTGATTATGGTATTATTTATACAAAATGACACTTAATACATATATCTATTTTAATAATATGTTTTATTTCCCTTTTATGTACAACGACAAGTATCCGTTCATCCAAATTTTTCACAATTTGATGATTTAACTCATAGTTCAGATATATTACAAAGTATAATATTGTATTTACATCAAGAAGAGTCAAATATTAAACATTAGGCCTATTACATTGTTGTTCGTCATGTTTATGATTGGCAATCGCTGACCTAAATTTGACGGTTGTCACAATGAGCACCTAAATTATGTTGAGCGATTGATCATGATTTTAGACAGGAAGAAGAATACCTTGTGCAACAAGGTAGTGGGATTGGTTAAGGTGCAATGGCAGCATCAGAAGGGTTCATAGTGGACTTGGGAACCGATGAGGAGATGTGAGATCCCTACCCTGAGTTATTCACGACAACAGATTTTAAGGAAAAAATCTAATTCAACTGGGGGAAAATTATAACATCAGTTTCTCGAGTTCTCGGTATGTGTCTCATTCAAATAATTTGTTTGAAAATTTATCAGATTCATGATGTGACCTTGGTGCTGATCACGACACACTTGTTTAATGAAAGTCGCGATGTGATGTGACTTGTGCACGACGCGACCTAGCTGATGAGTGGAACCCTAATTCTCGACATTTAGGCCCTATTTAAGGACTCTAACTTCTAGGGTTATCTTATTTGTGAAAATCTTTCTCAAACCCTAGCCTACATAGTTGTGTTTTGAACCTTTGATCTTAATCTTGTGGAGTTTGGTGAAGAAGGTGCCCCGTCTTGGTACAAGGAGGTGAAGTTCTATCCTAGATCCAAGATTCTCATTGGGTTTCTGGTCTATTGGAGGTATAAAGCTTCAACCTTGACCATTGCTTCTTTAGATCTATGTTTTATGTCTCTTTTGCTAGTTTGAGTCCCTTTCTTGGCGTTCTTTGAGTTTGGACATCTCCAGATCAATATGAGTGACCAAAATGGCTTTTGGGCTTATTTATTAAACAAAAAAGATGTATTCATGCTTTCTCTTTAGTCCATGCATGGGATTTGGCCATTTTAGAGTTAGGTTTAAATATTGGATGAATTTATTCCACGGGAATGGATAAAGATGGAAACTTTATCCATTAAGTCACTGAGAAGGTCTAGATATGAGGTTGTGGACCTCTACCTAAGTGGTTAAGGACTGAATAGAGGGTGGTTGTTAAGCCGGAGTTCATGACGCAATGGACCAGGTGTCCCGGCTCGACATCTGGGTATTTCCTAACTAACTTGTCACCTAGTGATCACGACGTGACCAGTAGCTAGTCACAACGTGATTACTGTTGACCATTGACTTTTGACCACTTTGACCTTTGGTCAAACTATGGGTTTTGAGTTGTAGACTGAGGTTAACCTCCATCAGGTTTAGGGGTGAGCTTTCTCACTCTATTACTTACCACATAGTTTTTATGACATGATCATGCACTCTGCTAAACTAATAATGTCTTGTTTGATGATGCTTGTATGATTACATATCTTGTATGGCTGAAAGAGGTCGTAGGCTAAAATAAGTCGTTGGTTGAAACAGACCGTTGGCTAGAACATTTTATGTATGATATTCTATGTTGTATGTCATATTTTGGGGAATTCATTAAGTTTTGGCTTATAGTTGTGAATTAAATGTTTTCAAGTACTTCATTAGATCGTGGAAATACGAATACATGATTGTACACATTTATCAACAACACACATGTTTTGCGATTCTGCATTTATTTTGTTATACTCTTATTATGGGATTATGACTTATTGAGCAAATGGTTGTTATCGTTATTATGATTTGTGAAAATAGGCATTTTATCTTACTTAAAAATGAAAATTTTATTGTGAAAATTGAGACGTAACATACAAAGTAAGAGGATAGAAATTGCCAACGTACGAAACTCTAGGGACCAAATCTACCAATATAAGAAAGTTTTGTGGCTAAAGCTGAAATAAGAAAGTTTTGTGGCAAAGTATGAAACTACAAAAGTATACTATTGTTAAGGTTATTTATAGCCAAAACGTGAAATAAGAAAGTTTTATGGCCAAAATATGAAACCACAAATATATACTATTTCTAAGCCAATTGGTTTTAATATATAGTATTATTTTTCTAAATTATTTTTAAAATATTAAGAAAAAGATTCATATTCAAATGAATCTACTATGGTGCAAAAATATGATGATTAAACCATTTCAATCCAGCAATAAACACATCAATCTGCTACTGCACTTAACCTGGGAAAGTCATATTGTCAATTAAAATAGTATGCATTTAGCCCATCAAATTGCTCCACTTTCTTGATATAAGATAGAAAAGTTTCTAAAAGAGGGAAACCATTAATGGAACTAAATTAATACACAAGAAAATTAGCATAAATAATAGCAAGAGAACATGATTTTGAAGGAGGGAAAACATGATTCTGTCACCACTATACCTTGTTTGAAATCAAGAAAGATGCACTTAGAGATGACAACATCAATACCTTCATAGTATTGACTCCAATTGGTTTTTGATCTAATGGATTTGTCTACAACTAAAAGCAACATCAACTCAAACTTCTTTCAACACATACATAATCATGTAGACTCGAATTCTTTTTTCAAAGACACCTGGTTATTTTAGATACAACTGCCCAGAAATTATTTAATTTCCAATTTTCCATAAATGACATCAAAGAAACATAGTTAACGCACAGAAACAACCAGATTACAAATCATAAACAACAGTGATGATCATGGTAGCCTTGTTCTCACAAATCTAATCAAGAAAGATGCAGATCTGATTTTATTTGTTTACTCATCATCAACCAGGGGCTCATCATTAGTATAAAGCAAATTAAGTTGCTTGTATGCATTCCTGAAATTGTTTCCAGTCATACTGTGTCCGTAATTCGTATCAACCTGCGTAATAACAGTGGATGTCCCGTTGTTGGATCTTTCCCGTTCAGCAAAGCCTGAGAAACCCGGCCCTTCTCCATTACTATAGGGATCGACGACGATGCCGTATGCAGAGTTGTTCTTGTGCACAAAGCCTGAAAGACTACCGGCGGCAGCGCCATCGGTTTCAACCGACTCACGGTTGTCATTTGCACTAAGTTGATTACTCGACTGAATCAGGACACGTACAGCTGCTTCTTGTGGAGGTTGGATGACAACTTCAAAAGGCGCCAACCCGCGTTGACCAACTGCCTGGATCTGCTGCTGAGAGCTGATAAATTCTGCGGGATAGATCGGAGCAGGTGCCTCTGTTCCATATACACCGGCCACCGTGGGTTGAACTTCTTCAGGATAGTCAGTTTTCAAGCTCCTAAGAGCCCCCGATGACATGGTAGGAGGTGGTTCATAGGAATTATTCATTATGACACCGGAGAAGAAGGTTTTCAGATGTGGTGTTGGTGCTGAAATCGGATGGCCCGGGTAGATATAGACCGGAAAAAAATAATAAGTCAACGTCGATGTATTTTTGGCTCAGGTTTTTACATTATTTACAGTGAACACCCTTGGAGGCGTCATGGTGTTGTCACATATACTACCCAAAAAATCTAGAAGACTTGCTCTTTGTTAGATGTATATTAAATGATGATTAACATTTTCGTCGGTTATATTTCAGAGGATGATTAAATGCATTAAAATGTGAACAAACTTTAGTTGCATACTATCAAATCAAGCACACACAAAAACAAATTCATGTGTGTAGATTAACGATTAGGCTTTATAATAGAGGACGAAAATTAGAAAACTAAAATGAAATCCTCAAGTTGTAGTAAAATACATGATGGACGCTTGACTTTGTCAAGACATTGATAAAATAAAATGTACTATTAAATTGCATTATTATTTGTCACACCGTTTTTAAAGTTGAAGCATATGAAAATTTAAACTATTCGCAATTTTTTCTAAATGTTTGATTCGTAAAGTGGTCACCAATCTCTTTTAATGGTGATACTATTGAGTTACATTATAATAAAAAAAATATCAAATAGATTGTATTGGATCGGGTGATAATTTGATGTTTTGGTATGACAATTGGTCCGGAGTCGGTATTTTCGTTGTTCTATTCTCGTCCCTATTCGAATTGGATAATCGAAAATCCTGCTTTGTTTCTGAAAGATTGTCAAATAGAGGTTCTAATTGGGCTTGAAAAAAGTTGATCTAAATCAGGTGGAGGCCGGCGAACTCAATAGATTTTCTGGGCTTATCTCTTCTATTCATTTATCCGGAAGTTCAGACTCTTGGAAATCCAAGTTAGCTCGAGATGGAGTTTTTCATGTGAACGATTTACGAAGCCTTATCAACTCAAAGGTTACTCGTGCCATCAACAATCCCATGGTGTGGGTTAATCTGGTCCCTTCTAAAGTAAAGTGGGGTGTTTTGTGTGGCGTGCTTGTTTAGATCGCAATCCAACTTTGGTGGCCCTTGCTAAGAGGAGATTGAATGTGCCGAGCACATCTTGTCAATTATGTAGCAATGGTGATGACGATACTGATAATGTTCTAGTGAAGTGTCTGTCCTCAAAAACCGCTTTGGACCGGATTTTTAGATGGTGCAATATCCAGGCGCAACATTTCAATCCGGTCACGGAGTTGGTGAGTTTTGCTACCCAATGGGGTCGGTGTCCTAAAAAAAGTAAAATTCTCCTTGCTATCATATACAGTTTCCTTTGGTGCGGCTGGAAGGCTAGGAATGATAAGATTTTCAACAATATGAAGATCTCCTCAATGGTGAAAATGTGCATATGTGCACAAAAAAATAGTATGTTTTTTTAGCAGAAAATCACTTCTTAATAACAGACTTAATAGCCTATAAAGTCAAACGTAATTAGATGTTTCAAAGTATTTTTTGTATTTTTTTAAAGTTCTTGGATTTTTACGAATCTTTGACTTTTCAACGGATCTCAACATTTATATATATATATATATATATATATATATATATATATATATATATATATATATATATATATATATATATATATATATATATATATATATATATCCTGAAATAGGATTATATTTTTATAAAAGCATATTTTTACACCATAGTAGATGTCATGGCATATTGTATATGCTTGATTGAAAGTATGTTAACATATATTGTTTTATTTCAATTACGAGAAATAAATAATTTGATAATTAGTATTGTGAACTAATATTGAACCATTAGTAATATCTAAAGCAAACAAGTCGGAAAATAGTAATGAGAGTTAAATGTCGTTAATTACAAATAATAAATTAGATAATTATTAATTAAAAGGGAGAATAACAAAGAATATGAAACAATATTTTAGCTAAATTGATAAAGAGACGAAAAGAGAGATGAGATCTCATTTTTGGTGTGTAATAAATGGGACATGAGAGGTCTTATTTGTACTAATATTATAACCTTGGAATCCCATAATAAAATTGAACTATTGATGATGTCTAGCCTCTCATGGGTTTCCACATGACACTTTGTTGACCACATAAAATCCTAAGAGTTGGTGCCATTATGTGGTCACTGTGTGGTTAACTATGAGCTCATTGTGTGGTTAACTATGATAGGGTGGGTCCAACCTTATCCAAATCGAATGCATCTAAAAGATGATACTCGGCTCCTAACGACGATATGGTAGTGTATAGTGCAATGTATGCTTAAATCGTAACATTCCGTGAACCTTGAATCTTGTGTCCACGTCCTGTCTAGGCACGTGTGTGGGAAACAACCCATATTTTGATACATAGAAGCCTTTGATGGCTATGTCCAAAGCATACCCTATAAACACTCCCAAGGTTCTTCCCCCCACCTATGTAGGATAAAAGGAATTTACCTACTTGAAATTTTTTCCTATAACTTTCATATAATTCATATGAAGTTGGTAAGTTTCCTTTCTTTCAGATAGATAATGTATCTTAGGTGTCTTGAGGTTTAATCCCTAGTTTAATTTCAACAAAACAAGAAGATATCAATTCTATGCTATCTAATGAATTTTCACCAAGACCCTGGTTCCCTCTCCGGTTTACCCACACACATCACCTTCCATATTTCTATGAATTTTCATCGAGCGTGAATACAAACATATAGTATAAACTCTTTTCACAACCCTATAGAAGATAATCCATTATTATTTATTTGAGGTGGGACCACTCTCGATCACATATATGCAAAGTTTTATAACATCTTAGTTGCTTAGATGTCTCTAAAACTTTGTTAAGAGTATTAACTCAATCTTGTTCTCATAAATGACATACTATCTTACCTCACTTGGATTTATCATTATTGATAATTTCTATTGTTAGTGACTTCGTTATTACCCTTTAAACTTGAATATTTTAGCTTTAAACTTGAATATTTTACGTTAATTAAATATTGGGTACCATCACTAAACTATGTATAACATTGTATTTTTTATAAAATGTGGTGTAACTGTCACAATACATTGGAATAGATGACATTAGAGTACACCACCGACGGATATCTTGTTGGATTAATATCTAAGTCCATAACTATAATTGGTAAGACTTGACCCGACCCGACATGGTCCATTTGGATTGCATGGCATCATGCATTTGGATAGACTAAAATGAGAGAAATAACACTTAAGGTTTATTAATATATTATAAGTTCTAATATATTAATAAGGTTATTTAATTAGTATTGATCAAGAATTAATTTGGAATTAATTAAGTGATCAAAAGGAGATTAATTAAATATATGGGTTGATTGTGTAAATCATTCATTCTTTTATATGTGGGCTTGTGATCCAAGATTCCTTATGTTGGACTAAGTCCATGGGGTGACCCATGGATACTCCATGGAGGTTAAAATCCATGGAGCATAAGGAATGGGTAAAGTTATGAGTTACATGGTGTAACCCTAATAGCCACCATATAAAAGAATCCCATGGCTCAAGAAATCGGCGACTATGTGTGTAAAGGAAGGGCTAGCCGATTTTATGAAGTGTTCCAATTTCTCTCAAGTCATTCCATGTGCATTTGATGTTGTGTGAACCATTTGAGGTGTCACACTTGGGGCACTAGGCACTCAAGCTTCATGAAGACATTCTACATCAAAGAGGTATGTAATTCTAACTTGATATGTTCATATGAATCAATGTTATTATGCTAGTTAGGATGAATACCTTGGAAAGTTCATATTTACATGTATAATAGAGAAAACATAGATCCAAGGTATTTAGGGTTGCATGTACACTTAGGAGTGTTAGAATGCTCAAAAACCCAACAGTGGTATCAGAGCCTAGACTTGTTTTCAATTATACTTGATGCAAATTGCTGAAAAATGCTGAAAAAGTCGAATTTCGGGCATTCTGGGCACTGGACTCGCCGAGTCCACTGATGAACTCGCCGAGTCCATGAAGAAAATCATCCTACTCGTCGAGTAGGTTGATACACTCGACGAGTAGGAGCCCCAGACAGCATATTTTCGAGTTTTTTGGCTAGAAATGGACTAGGAACATTACCCTAAGATGTTTTTGAACTTATAAACTTGTTTTTGATGTGGTAATGTTCATACTAATCCAATATCAAAGAGATAATTGTCAATAGATTCATGTTTTGTATTAGTTTAGTGATTAGGCTAATTACATGAAAAAGTTTGATTTGAATTATCTTGTTCTTATGAGTTGCTTAGATTAATAGAAAAGTTAATTGATTATGTGTTTTCAATCCATTTTAATCTAAGAGATGATTCTAAAATGTGTTTGTGTAACTTGTCCTCAAGTTACATAAAATTCACATTAAAGTTTCTTAAAACTCATAAAAGTTGGCAAAGGTTACAAAATGAAGAGTCTTGTCTTCATTGAATGGTTTTATGACTCCATAACTTGTCCTCAAGTTATGGAGGTTCAAGAGTCACTTCATTAAGTAATAAAATGTGTAACCTTAATTAGTTCCATAAGTTACAAAAATAAAGAAAAGTTACATTCTTTCATTAGTTTAAAGTCTTCCATAACTTGCCCTCAAGTTATGGAACTTGAAGAGTTTTTTAATTAAAACTACTTCAAACACATAAGTTATGGAATTAATTAGTTTTGAATAGTTTCAAAACTTGCCCTCAACTTTTGGAATTTGAAAAGTTTTCTCTTATGAATACTTTAATTCCAAGTTAAGCCCTTAGAATTTTAAAAGTTAAAATTCAACCCTTATACTTTATAATATTATAAGTTAATAATATATATACATGTATAAGAGAAAGTCAGTCTTACCGTTAGTAGGCCGCATTCACGAAGCCGGTCTATAAGGGGGGTATAAGGTTACTACCTATAAAATGGCAGTTTAATGGGTGTCCACTCTCACCCACCGCTTCCTTGACTGGTGGAGGGTCGTTAGCCGAACGGGTAGGACAAGGACTATAATTCTTCCTTCATTAAAAGTATTAATGATAAATACTAAGTAACTAAACATTTATAAATTCTCAATCTTAGTTACTTAGGAAAATGTGAATTTGGTGCTAACCCATGAAATTACACTTTGCACTTTGTTTAAGTCGGTTAGTGGAGCGTGTGTGGTTAACCGACACACTAACTCGTATTTAACAAGGTAGGCAAAGGGTAACTTAATGTTTATCATAGTATCGATGGAGCGTGTGTGGTTAACCGGCACATCGATTGAGGGGTAAACACTTAAGGGTACCAAGTATATTTGCATGGTTATTCACACCTTGTTTTGTGATCCTCGGCATCCCAGTCACAAAACCTGAAGGGCACACTCGAGATTGAAACATGCCATTGAACAGTTCAATGAATCTCAAAAGAATCTAGGAGTTTCAAAACCAATTAAAACCTAATAATACATTTCGTTTATCTTGGTGGAAATTGGTGAATCGTCATTCACCTACCTTGAAATATTTTATAGCTTGGATTACGGCATCCCTCTTTCAAGTTATAAAAGTATTGTGTTGGGTCCTAGCCTTAATATTTCATATTGGGTGTTATATTAAGGACTTTAAATCAACTATCTTGAATATCTCCCAAAAGATGATCTTCCCAAATCTCTTGAAACAAGTTTTCCTAAAATGAAGATGATGTCCCATGGAAATCATACTTCTTTCACCTCCTCCAATTATTCTCCTTAACCCACAAGTTCCTGAAAAATTTAAGGTCACTCAAGCCCTATTGGCAAGCAAAGGTATATGTGTGATCACATCTTGGAGATGTAGTCACATATTGACAAGCCGGGAGAGTTGGGTGTCAAAGTCTAGAGGAAGCTGATGATCAATCACTTTCTAAGTCACACAGTGAGTTCCTTTGGGACTCCTATGAAACAGACTATGACAAGACCCTTAATGATCTTATCTATTTGCTAAGATCAACTTCCTAAAACTTTATGGACATTGACAATGATGACATTGGATATCCAGTAAAGCTCTCTCTTCCCAATGGAAAGGGATCGGCCATAGTCAACTCGGTTGACCAAATAGTAAAGAGAAAGGCTAAGTCTGAGATAGTCCGATTATCAAGGGTCCATTGCCAAAGAAAGGGGCATTGGTTGCGAAGCTGCCAAATTTACCTAAGGATGTTAAAGTCAATAAGTTTGACTCTACTTCAGGTAAAGTCCACTATCTAACTCTGCTAAGTTTCTATTCTGAGATTCTTGATACATGATGTGACTGGGTCACATGGTGATGTTTTAAGAATCAAAGAAAAAGTGAAGAAACTTAAAGAAAGAATATGCTGAATCTGATCGCGTAGATGGATTTCTATCACATAGTTTGAAGATCGGATTCTTGAGCTACTTCTTAGGAGTTATGATATTTTGCTTAGGAATAGATAACAACAAGTTTTCATATGGATTGTAAGGATGAGTTTTTCCGCAAAGTTTTAAAATAAAAGGTAAATCTTTTGATTTTATTTATTTTAAAATATCCTTACAATGGCATTTGTGAAAAACTGTGTTGCTTATAAGATTCCATTAAGAGCAAGAGTGGAAATATGAATTTGATTCTTTCATTTGTGGTAGTGTCTAAATTTACCAAATAAGGAATGATTCTCATCACCCAAGTTTCAATTGGACCGAAACTTGGAATCATGCAATTTGTAGAGCATGATGAATGAGAACCCTCAAGCATTGGAAAAATTAAGACTAACTACTTGTTCACATGGATGTGTGAGTCAAGTAACGGACTAAGGGATCGAGTACACATTCTTGTACACTGATTAAGTCCACCACAAAAGATCGATAAGACTATTCGTCATGATTTACTAAAGTTTAGTAAATATGGTTATACTTACAGGCTTAAGTATAATTCTGAAGCATTGGAAAAAAATTTCAGTGTATGGCGGAACGAATGAGAAGAATCAAATTAGGCAGAAGGATAAAAGTTTCTCAAATCTGAAAAGATGGGAGAGTACTTTAGTATCATGTTATATAATCATCTTAATGATTAAGAGACCTTATCACAATTCATCCTCTAAGTGCATTCTGGTAGCTAAGAAGAGGAGTTATGAATTGTTGAAGTGGTTAAATCAAGAAGATGAGTCATATTTCATTCCAAAACAATTCTTAGAGTCATACTCCAAGATTGTAACTTGAGTGACATGTCTTAAAGAAGGTTTAAAAACACTTGTCAAATGTAAGAGTAAAACGTTTCTACTCTTGTACATTTGAAATTGGTAAGCTGTGATGTTTTGGATAAAACAAAGACCAACTAAGGCCAATTGTGTGAAGTGTTTGTCTTGATTAGAATCCACACTATCTCTTGAATATTTGACAAGAGAGTCTTATATGTCAAGAGGACAGTGGGAGTCTTAAAAGGTCTTGAAAGTCTCAAGAACTAATCAAGAGTAAAACCTAAAGTTCTTCACTAGCACACGACTTGAGGTTTATAACCTATCGTGTTGACTATTTCTGTGTCCATTCCAATTAAAGTCGGCTTTGCATATGATTTCTTAGAGTTCTCAATTGGTTGCACAACAACTTGGAAGCAATGTCAGACCCTTAAGCTGCCAGATGACAAGAAATTAAGATTGAGTTCAGTCCATATGAGTTTGAATTTGTCATTATCCTTGTCTTGTGACTATGGTTTTGACAATTCACATGGATAAGAACACATACACCATTAAATCTAAGTGTCATAAGGTTTCTCCCAGATTCATGAAAATGATGGTGAGGAAACACTTTCACTAAGTAGATTTTAGCTAGATAGCAATTGTGATATTTGCATTCTCAAAGTCGTTAGTGGAGCATGTGTGGTTAACCGGCACACTAACATGGACTTGTGAGAAGTGGCAAAGGTCTAAACAATTGAGACTATGATTACAACATCCCTTTTCATAGTTCTTAAAATTGTTTAGACACACAAGTGTGCTATCTAAGGCAAGGTGTATGATTTTGATAAAGTTTTATCAAAGCAATCTAGTATCAGAAATCTGAACTTTGGTAAGAAAGTCAATAAAGTATTGTTTTTCTAGAAGTTCAGCTGATTTCTGAGTACATGTCAAAGCTAGTGGGAGCATAAGTGTTATGCTAATAATCATCGTGTTAGGGAGAGCATGATAATTATGATAAAGGTTGCAAGTTAGCAATGTTAATTATAGAAAACAAAAGGTTTCAATTGGGAAAAAGTTGTTTTGCTATAATTAAGGGAGAGGAAATTATATTTCATCTCAAATCTAAAAGTTTAGATTGAGGTTTTAAATCGTATTTAGTCAAGGATATATATATGAATTTCATCTTGGAATGGCTCAACATAAGGAAATTCTATATATGGGTCCATTATTTGCGTTCTAAAATTCGATTATGATTACGGCATCCCTTTTCATAATCTGAATTATGAGAACTTGGCAAATTGAAATGGAAATATTATAGCAAAAGACTGGTTTAGTCTTTATGTGAGACATCATGAATCGTGTCCCATATGCTTCGGATATAGGATCGATTACATGTGCTATATTCATCCTTTCTAAAATTTTCCAAATGTCTGGGGCATTAAGAAGGGAAAAGGTCTAGAGCTGGATATGACTAAAAGGATTAAGCAATTGTCGAGGACAATCTAAGGTTTACCAAAGATTGGTTGCTCAAGGACAGTTGGAAGTATAATGTTAATTCTGGAAGGACCATATTGACATAATCTGTAAGGAGGCAACTCTTGTTCAGAAGTGATAGTCAAAATGGAATATGGAAATGTTTCAAAGTTAGAAATTATTCAATCTGTGTAAGATTAGGAAACTTAATGCAAGAAGGATGTTTCCAAGGAGTTGATCTCCTTCGAATGCTCTGTAATGTTTGTTGTCAAGTCCTTGTGACTTTGTGCATAATCATTACAAGAGGATCAATGCATATAAGTTTAGAATCTAACAGATTTCAGTAAATGGCATGAATTTGGAATTTTTGCATTTGTAGTAAGGATTTGGGACTGTGAAAAGAGAATCATTGAAGTTATGTTCAATTGATCTATTTCACAAAGTAAAGATCATAGACAAACATAGTATGCATACTTGGTGTATGGCATGACTAGTGTTTAGAAAACATAGTGTACATGCTTGGAGCATGGGACAACTATTGTTTTAATTCAAGTATAAAGTTGATAGTTTGAAACAGTATACAATGAATAATGTGTAATCATATGGTGATAAATAAAAGGTGTTTTATTTATATTCATAAGTTCTGAGACCATATTGGATTCGATTATTATTGTGTTTCATTTTGCATGTTTTGACTTCCAGAATAACTAGGTCATTCTTCCTGAATGATTAAGTTATTCAAACCATCCACAGTCGGTCATATGTTGGAAGTAAATATGAATCAAGACTATCATGGGTTGGGCTTGTAGAGGTCTAAGATGTGGGACAAGGTGGTGTTACAACACTCATGAGTGCTCATAAGTTCTGAGTATTGGATTCAACCCGCGCTCATTGGAATCACTTCATGGATTTTATCACGAGTGATCATGAGACGATAATATCTTATATTCTTCAAACCTAGAGATATGAGTTGTTACTATGAGTTGGTTATACATTGATTGCACGAAAACACATTGGTAACTCGATGTTATAAAACGTGCCTTTGTGTATGATTCAACAAGTAGTAGAACAAGCCATATGAGTCGAAGTTTATCCATTCCTTTTACCTTCGGGATAAAAGCGATATCTGTGGGCCCCTCGATGATTTGGTGATGACAAATGTAAGTGCTCGGCCGGGCCTGGACTGATTTGATTTGTTCAATTAGTCAGTCGTCATAAATCGGAAATCGGGAAACAACAAATGGACAGAGAGAATGATTATAATCCATGTCTCAGTCCATATGATATCTAGAATGGAGGAATATATGATCCCTTATCTAATGGACAAGTCATTGACAAAGGTCAGAGATCATCGGCAAGGTTAGAGTTCGACATAAGCTTTTGAGAGCTACGATTGCCAGTCGGTTCTTGAAGTCGTACGCAATAATAGTTTTAGACTTATCCAAGTGGGAGACTGTTGGATTAATGTCTAAGTCCATAACTATAATTGGTAATACTTGACCCGACCCGGCATGGTCCATTTGGGTTGCATGGCATCATGCATTTGGATAGACTAAAATGAGAGAAATAACACTTAAGGTTTATTAATATATTATAAGTTCTAATATATTAATAAGGTTATTTAATTAGTATTGATCAAGAATTAATTTGGAATTAATTAAGTGATCAAAAGGAGACTAATTAAATATATGGGTTGATTGTGTAAATCATTCATTCTTTTATATGTGGGCTTGTGATCCAAGATTCCTTATGTTGGACTAAGTCCATGGGGTGACCCATGGATACTCCATGGAGGTTAAAATCCATGGAGCATAAGGAATGGGTAAAGTTATGAGTTACATGGTGTAACCCTAATAGCCACCATATAAAAGAATCCCATGGCTCAAGAAATCGGCGGCTAGCCGATTTTATGAAGTGTTCCAATTTCTCTCAAGTCATTCCATGTGCATTTGATGTTGTGTGAACCATTTGAGGTGTCACACTTGGGGCACTAGGCACTCAAGCTTCATGAAGACATTCTACATCAAAGAGGTATGTAATTCTAACTTGATATGTTCATATGAATCAATGTTATTATGCTAGTTAGGATGAATACCTTGGAAAGTTCATATTTGCATGTATAATAGAGAAAACATAGATCCAAGGTATTTAGGGTTGCATGTACACTTAGGAGTGTTAGAATGCTCAAAACCCAACATATCTAAGAGTAGATCTCTAATCCACTCTGCCTCTTTTTATGTTGATATTAAGACAAGAAACTCGACCTCCAACATTGAGTGATCTATACATGTATATTTCTTTCTAAACCAAGAAATAGTTCGTCTAACTGGAGTATGTATCTAAACACTCCTGGATTTTGACTTGTTGTGTAATCCATACATCTAGCATTTGAATACCCTTCTAGTATACCAGGAGAAGACGTATACATAAATTTGAGAGTACTTTTGTGAATCTAGTACTCGAACAACCACCTTCTAGTGGTTCATACCTAGGGTGACAATATACCGACTTAGCTTGCTTATAGAGAATACATTGTCAGGTCGAGTGTAATGATGACATACATCATGCTACTTAACTACACTTGCATAATCTGGTTGAGTTATTGCTCAACCAGATTTCATATTATGTTTCACGCTTGAATCAAAAGGAGTTTTGAATTCCTTAATATTTAAATGCTGAAACTTTGTCAAAATTTTCTCTATTTAGTGATATTGACTCGGTGAAGTCTAACTACCTATCTTTTTACCTTGATACCAAGAATGGTATCTACTTATCCTAGATCTTTCATCTCAAAGTTCAAGGATATATATTTCTTCATCTCAATAATATCTTCTAGGTGAGTGCCAATGATCAACATATCATTAACCTACATGCATACAATAGTTGTATATTTGACTAAGCATTTGGTATAAATACACTAAAAACCAAAATCAATCACAATGGTATAAAATCTATCATGGGTTACCATCACTAAACTATGCATATTATTTCAAATAATCTCCTTATATACTTATTCAAAATGGCTATCTTCACATCCAATTGATAAATGTACATTCTCTTCAAGGATATGAGTACTATAAGATCTCTTATAGAAATAATCATAATAACCAGATCATAAGTATTGAATTAACTGATTCCTTATCTCTGCCTATATTCATTAGCAACTAATATTTCTTTATAGGAAGATATAGATCCATTTGGATTGTATTTTCTTTTGAAAGTCCATTTGGACCTTATCGATTTCTTTTCCTAAGGTATATCATCTAACTTTGTTGTTCCATTTCCCACCATAGAATCCATTTTATCATTTGCAAGTTCCATCCATAGAAGAACATACCTAGAAGGGATTTAACTTCATCAAAGGTCTTAGGATCATCATCCAAGTTAATGAAGAAACATCTCTTGTCAATTTCTTTTGAGTCCCTTCAATCAAATAAGATAGATAATCATCTCATAAAATTCTCTTTTCTATCCCTTGTACTTATAATTGGTTCTTCTATAATTTAAGAAGATCATATGTTATCTCAAGAAGTACTTGGAGCTGTTATGGGCTTTGAGTTTTCATCATTTTTAAAACTTTCCCTTGAAGAATCCCACATATCTAGATTCTACTACTATACATGATTCATTATCTAATAGTCCAGTAAGACTTGTTGTTTTAAGAATGTCTAGTTAATATATTCTTCATAGCTCGGGCTCCTAATTTGAATTGCTTAGAATCAGGTATACAATATTAGGCAACACACCCCACACTCTAAAGTAGTCTAGGTTAGGTTTTCTTCCTTTCCACACCTCATACGGGTTCGTATAAATCAGAAGACTAGTGATGATGTTGTGTATATAACAAGTAGTCAATAGTGCTCCTGCCATAAATTGTGTGGTAAACTTGATTGGTTCAATATGCAGTTGACCATTTCAGCCAGGGTTTGATTATTCCTTTCATGCAAACCATTATGTTGGGGAGTAAATATTGAGTTCTATCATGTTTGATACCATTCTCTTCGCAAGATATGTCAAACTCTTGATTGAAGTATTATATGCCTCTATTTGAGCGAATAACCTTTATGCGTTTCTCATGTTGATTTTCTACCTTGGCCTTATATAGTTTAAATGCATCGAAAGCTTTATATTTTTATCACAAGAAATGAACATGTAAATAACTGCTTGAGTATTTGTAGAAAGTAATGATATATCTCTTATATTCTCGCATGAGTATTCTGTTTTGGTCGTATATCCAAATTGATTAACTTTAGAAATGTAGTTATTCATTTTACACTTGGAAAATCTTTATTTGCAAATTTTGATTTTACACATGTTTCGCATTTATCAAATTCTCTATCATTTTTTTTTTTTTTTCATACCTTTAATTTGCATTTTTTTTTCAATATTATTTTGATATTTGAGTGTGTTAAACGTTTGTGCCATAAAAAAATTAACAAATGATATAATAAGAAAAATAATTTAATTCAACTAAGAAACAACCACATCATTTTTATAAAAAAAAGGAAATACTAGTGTTGTCAATATCAAATGTTAGTATCCTTGCGATCATTAAAATTAACATCTAGTACAGAAAAACATCAAACTCAGATCCACCAGGACTTGCAGCTCCTTCAATCAAATCAAGCTGATACATTCCATTCATTTTGACTGTTTGACTGACAAAAATGTTGATTCTAGCAAACTCCACACCTCCTTAGCAAATTTACAGTTAACAAAATGATGAACTTGAGTTTTGAACACTACCTCACTAAACAAGTGCAAAAGATTATTCGACTGAATTCTTCTTCTATTCAAATTAGCTAAGGTAGCCAACCTATTCCTACAATCTTCCACCTCGTGATATTAATTTTAAAAGCAATTTTGTTTTAAAAATTATACCCACTATCCAAAGTTAAAGTATAATCCAAGAAGATCTAATTGATGAAATAGAAAATTCACAACAACATTCCAACTCCTAACTCCACCTAACAAAGCTTTTAGTGAATCCAATAAACCCTTCTCTTCATCTTTATTCATTCTTCTTCAACATGTGTTATACAAGTTGATACACCTTATATCCTTTTAGGGTTGAAGAATGGTATGCTACTTAGGTTTGGGTGGCCTTATGTCTCTATAAATTCATTTATGCATTCATTGATTATACTGGAGACAACAAAAGAAAAAATACCACTATTTTTCTGTAATTGATTTAAATCCGACATTTTAGAATAACACAAAATTTCTTGGTTTCATCGAATGATATCCATGATGCTGACATAATTTCCTCATTGATAGGCCTTTATTATTACAAACTATAAGGCCCATCCTTTCATACTCCTCTATCTCTTTGCAAGCGTCTACACGTACAACTCAAGCATGTTTATGATAATGTGTTGATGGAATTCTATTCTTATTAGAGAACAATCTCCATTTGGTAATAGATCAAAATTACCAAATTGTACTCACATATTTATGTTTATCATTTCTTGTATTTGTAGTGGTTAGTTGGAAATAGTGCACAATAAGAGGCCAAGGTGTTGTTCAATACTTTTATGAATTTATTATAAACAGTTAACAAATCTAGATAAAAACTTATATATTATTGTATAAAAAATGAAAATAAAATGATACAAATTAACATATATACTTGATAAAAACCAACAAACATTGGTCGCAAAGTAATACCTAAAGATTGTAATTAGGGATTAAAGAATTTAACAAATAAAATTGTTGGAAATAAACTTCGATTTTATAATGAAAATTTTCAAAAATTTTCATTTTACTTTTATTTAATTAAATCAAGACAAAAGCTCGTCAATGGTCCATGTGGTTTTTCAAAATATCTGATATAGTCCTTAAGTTTAAAAAACTTCATAAATGGTCCATATGGTTTCAAAACTTTTAATAAATAGTTCCTCACCCACATAAAAAAAACTTATTTACCTTTTTTAATTACTTTTACATTTTTCCTTAACTAAAATCATATAAAAAAAGAAAAAAGAAATAATTAACCCTATCCTTGGACCCACATATCTCTTTCTCTCTCTCTCTCTCTCTCTCTATATATATATATATATATATATATATATATATATATATATATATATATATATATATATATATATATATATATATTTATATGTCCCTTAACCATTTCAAATCTTCACCCACCTTGACCATGAACACACACACATAGTAACATACATACACTTTCTCTAGATCAAAGTTCATATATATTAGGATATCGACTCATATTCACCGTTGAACTCGGTTTTTTCCTTAAACACACAAACACACATTTACAGATATGGGTCAATTTTTAGATGAAATAGACATGGTTTGTTCTTCAAACACGTGAACACATGAACATAACACACCATATTTATATATCAACTTCGCTTTTCTATGTGAAACTTGAACAGAAACAAACACCTATATTTATGTATTAACCTAGCTTTTAGTATTCATGATTTCGTTTTGCCCAAAAACTACAATCGAGGTTGAATTTGATGTCCTTTATGATTTTTTTCATCAAGGAAGGAGAACCAGAATATAGAATGTGCTGGTGGTGATTGGAAAACTGAGATGGGAGGAGGTGGAATTATAAGTGCCAGAGTTCAACCAACAAACTCTTCATCTGTTTCACCTCCTACCTCCCGACACCATTCTTCATCTTTGAAGATGTGTTTATCTAGGAAAATTTATAGGAGTTGAGGTTGTTGTTAGTTCTGATTCACATCAAAAATCAGAAATCAAATGAGTACTCGTTCATGATGAAATCGAAGTTAGATATAAACCTGATGAATTTGAATGGCCCTATAAATCATAAGTGGTTCCGGGTGAAATCGATGTAGGAGATCCTCTAACCTTCTTCTCTACCACTACATCATCAGAAATCTCAAATGGGAGCATCAGATTAAATGCCCAAAAAAACACAACTGGAAGTGTTACTATATATCAGAATTAGGTTTCTAGTTTCGATTTGGGTTGGTGGTTTCCGATGATTAGATGAAGGATTTTTAGGGTAAAGTCACGCTTGGATGTTGTTTGGGCTTACCCACTTTTTTTTGTGTAATGAGTTATCTTTCCTATAAATAGGAATTGAGTGGCACTCATTTATGTAATGAACACTTTGAGAGCATTAGTTTATAGAGAGAATAATTGCAACCCATTTGTACTCTTTCTATCAAAAACTAATGAGAGCTTGAACCAGATTTATTTACACCATGTGTTCATGATTTGTATGATAATTCACTAGATCTAATCAATTCCGCATATGTCATCAGAATCAACACCACTACAATTGGTATTAGAGCGGGTGTTCTTGATTTGATCAAGAATTGATCCATGATGACTTCTTGATTTGAGTGAATCTTCATTATGATGGGTTCTTCATTTTTTTGAGAAAGTTTGTGTTCTAGAAATCGAATTTTTCCTTGATTTGATCCATAATTCTATTTTCTATCTATAGAATACTTGTTTGTATCGCTTTCTCTCTCTAGAATTTGGTTCATATTCACTTTCTCTCTCTAGAGATCTCTTTGATTATCACTTTCTCTCTCTAGAAAAACTCAAGATCTTATCAATTGATCAAAGATGGTGGACTTGCCATATGATTCTTGGGTTGTGATCGTTGAAGATGTCAAATACAAAGTCAACGAAGATCAATTTTATGGGTTATTGTTAAGCGGGTTGATTTCATGGGAAACTTTGGTTTCTTATGGAGGTTTGAAGGATGATCATGGAAGATTGATATTTCAACCACTTTCGAAGATTGATTGTTTGTTTGGACTTTCTTGTTTCATGTTATCTAGTAGTGAAAATCGAAAGGAAGGATAAGAAAGAGATTTGTTTAATAATAAATATATTTCTCTTGTTGCAAACCCAAGTGATCTTCATGCTCTTAAGTTTGTTGAAGATGTTCTTGATGTTCTTGAAGTTCATGATAAGAAGATTCAAGTTGATTCTCATGAAGATGAAAAAGTTTTTTGCTCGATTGGAGTTCAAACCGATGATATTTTGTGTTCTTGTGATTCGTTTGAAGGAATGATTCCTTATCGACAGCCATCAATCCAAGAAATTCACAAATATCAAACTCCAAAAGATGTGATTCAAACTTCTCAAGTTGAAGTTGTCAAGAATGAAGGTGTTCTTGAAATCAAATCTTCAAGATGCAAAAAGATGAGAAAGAAAAAGAAGAAGAAGATTAAACGCAAAAACAAGCGGATTTATTCTCAAAAATCGTCAAATGTTGCTGTGAAGCCGAAATCCATGAAGCAAATTTGGGTTCCAAAGCAACAATCTCCAAGTGTTGCATTGAATTTGAAGTCAAAACCTAAAAGTGTTGGTGGTTCTTATGAAGATGTTCTTGGATCGTTGAAGAACACAAAGAACACGAAGAACGAGTTGTACAACACGCATCGTGGGTGGTATAATGTTCAAATTGGAGATTTTCTCGTTCCAACAAAAGAACCAAGATCTTCAAAATTTGATTCGTTCGTTGCAAATAGAACTCGGATTGTCAAAAAGGTATCACAAATTGTTAAATGGATTCCAAAACGTCCATGATTTCAATTCGTGATTTGCGTTTTTCATTTTTGATCGATTTGCCTCATTGGATCAAATCTGTGTCAACCCATTGATTGATCCAATTATTTTTTGTTTTGATCAAATCATAAAAATCAAAATCAAATATTAACTTTTGTTTTGTCACTGTTCATCCAAATTTGTTTTCGAAGCCTACAATAAATCACTTAACCTTTTTCATTCGATCCAAAACATTGAGCCTAAACAATAATCTTTAATCGTTACTGTTCATTCTTTTTGTGAGCCCACACATCTATAAATCCATTTGATTTTACAAATTGTTGTTCGTCAGTCAACATGTACTCACGCACTTTTTACTTCTACCATCAGCTCATGTTTCTTCTTAATCAATTGTTCTTGAAGTTCGATTTCGCTGTAATCTTTCAGAAAAATCTATTAGAAGTTCGTGTTAATCAGTACTTGTGAATCAATTCTATGTGTTGTGTTTAATCACAAAAATTGATTATGATCAATTCAAAGTGAAGAAATCGGAAATTGATCTCTTGATTTTGATGAAATTGTTCAAGAACACATGAAAGTGATGAAGAACAGTTGGATAGTCATGTTTTGATCCAAAATTTGTTGTTTGAATCATATATTCCTTGTTTGTTTATCTTTGACTTCGAAAAGTCAAACTATGAAAAAGTCAAAGTCGAGATTTAAGAGAAGAATCGATGAATCGGTAGAAGAAATTGGTAAATACAAGTTGTTTTGAGGCTATGGATGTCGAAATCAAGTTTAATTTGGTTCTAATTTCAAACATGGTTATGATTTTGATATTGAAAGCAAAGGCTGTGATGTTCGATGTCGTTGGTTCCCAGTTGATTTCACTTTTGGATGTCAACAGCTATTTGTTGATAACGAAGACCGGGTAATCGCGATTTGAATGTGAAGATTTGATGATCGATGGTTTGGGGAAGAACAAGAATCGAACTCGATTTGGAGTCGGTTATTCGATGGCCGGTGATTCGCTTTGGATTGAAAACCAAAAAGCAAAGTCTGGAAATTGGATAGTTGGTCTAGGTTCGATTGTCAAATGGAAGATGGTTGATTGATTTTTATTTTGAAGCTTTTGGAGTCGACGGTATTTCGAATGATGATTGAATGGTTATGTCGACTCTGTGATCTTGAAGTCGTAATCGACTGGGAGGAGTCAATATTTGAAGGCTTGAGTTATGTTTGGAGTCGATATATCAAATATCGACTGATGTTGGTTTGAGTTGGTGTTAGGATTCGTTGGTCGATGGGTATGTAAAAGATTTCATGTCGATGGATGAAAAAGCGAAGGTTGTGATTTGGTAATTGGAGTATTTGAGATCGAATGGAAAATCGACTGTATTTGTGAATCAAAGGTTGATTTTGGTGTCAATGGCTACTGTAATGAAAAGATTATAATGAAGAGTAATGGATGAATGATCCAGCACTATTCAGTGATTCGAATGGCTTCGTTTTCAATTTTCCTTTGATCGATTAAGAAGACACTTCACTTTTTCTATTGAAGTCTTGTTGATTAAAGGCGAATGGTTGGATTTCGTTGTCTGTGTAATGAAGCAATTTGGGAAGAAGAAATTCGTTAACGAATTTGAGATGTAAAAGCGAAGCGTCTCTGTGTAAAACGAAAGAAGACATATATGTTACGAATTGGGTCCCTGTACTTTTGACGAAGTGGCAGAAATGGTCCAACTTCGACTTTGGAGTAAAAATTTGTGAGGAAGGCAAAAGTCCTCCTTTAGCCCCTGCAGTTTCGAAATGTTGGCAGAAATTACCCAACTTCGAAATTGGGCTAACAATGCTGAGAAATTGAAGAATTTACGAGTTCAGCCTCTACAGTTAATGTGAATTTACACTTTATGCCCAGTTTCACAATTGGGGGAGTGTTTCGCACTTTAGGCTGTTTTGGACGCAACGAGTCCCTGCAGAATTATGTTTTTGACAGTTTCTACCCGGTTTTTGGAAATTCTTGCAACTCTCACCCAAAAGTCGAAAATTTTCACAAATTGCAAATTTTTCAAGACTTTTTCGTGATTGTTTTTTCATGCAAGTTTTTCAAGGTTTCATTTTTAGCACACATCAAGGGGAGTTATGTGAAGATTATTTCTCAGGCGCTTCTCCCCTTAATGGGTTTTATAATCATTTTTTTATTATAAAAAGGGGGAGAATGAATAGTGGGTATTCAAAGCTTCGGCTATTCATTTGCAGATTTGAAGACCGGTATCATTTCGAGGGGAAGTTGGTCTTGATCGCGCGAGCTCGTTGGATATTGAAGCCGGGACATCCAATCCTAAATTTGAGGGGGAGAATGTTACGGTGTAAAGTCACGCTTGGATGTTGTGTGGGCTTATCCACTTGTATTGTGTAATGAGTTGTCTTTCCTATAAATAGGAAGTGAGTGACACTTATTTATGTAATGAACACTTTGAGAGCATTAGTTTAGAGAGAGAATTATTGCAACCCATTTGTACTCTTTCTGTCAAAAACTAATGAGAGCTTAAACCAGATTTATTTACTCCATGTGCTCATGATTTGTATGATTATTCACTAGATCAAATCAATTCCGCATATGTCATCATAATCATGACCACTATAAATGTAGCCGAACAGATCACTGTTCCAACTGCTCTCTCTAATGGCCACCTATACAATAAACAGGGACCTAATCTTAAACTACTACTCAAATTACCCAAAATGCCCCTAAGTCAAACTTGGTCAAACCCCTAGTCAAAGGACAAAATTCAAATAGTCAAAGGAAGTCAACACATACTGAGTACGCCCTGCATATTCAGTCACTACGCTTAGCATAGTAGATCCTTTCCTGGTTACAGGGCTCCAGCCTGGTATGCCCAGCATACCTGACCAGTTCCATTTTCCCCATTAAGTTCTTATTCCATTAAGATCTCACGCCCAAAGCTCATATCAAGTCCCAAGTATCATTCTAATTCATAAAGTTTCCAACTTTGTGACTCTCCATGGCTAGAAGAGGTCCCAAAACCAAAACCCTAACTTAATACACAAACCAAAGCATCATAACTCTTGCATGGAGGGAAGAAATTGACCAAGATCACATTTTTATGGATCCTAGAACTCACAAACATCTGAAAGGACAACTCTTATGGTTTAGAGTAAGCCATACTCATTACTACCAAGACCATGGGACCAAAATATATAGAAACTTAAGATCTACCAAGATCTAAGGAAAACATTCATCAAGTTCCAAGCTTTATACCTTCAAGGGATGCTTGAGGGTGAGATACTTCGGGATCTAAGTTTCCTTGAGCTTCCAAGATGATCTACCACCTTCTTCATCCTTAATAAGCGCAAGAACACACACTTTTCAAGCTTAAAATCACACACCAAGGAACTAGGGTTTACAAGGGACGTTTTTGGTAGATGAAGGCTGGAGGTGGAAAGGTATTTTAGAGCTAATGATGCCTAAATAGTGCTGAAAACCTAAAAATTAGGGTGTGCATACCTACTGAGTATGCCCAACATTCTCCTTAGTACGCCCAATGTATGCACATGCACCCGCGATTCCTTTAATGAGCTATGTCATGCGTATACCCCAAGTATACATTGTGTAAGGACCAAATTTGTAAAAATTTCATACTTTATTCTAAAAAGGAAAATACCTGATGACTGGGTGTTATAATTCCTCGCACTTGAATAAGACTTCATCCTCGAAGTCCGGTGCTGCAATATCTCTAGGTAGTGCTCCCACATCTTTGCCGTGGGTTCCCAAGTCCATTCGGAACCCTTCTACTGCTGCCACTAAACTTTGACCAACGGAGCCTCCTTGTTGTGTAAGGCCTTCGTCTTCTTATCCAAAATCACCACTGACCTCTCAATATAGTTCAGGCGGTCATCAACCTGAATAGCATCCAAAGGAACCACTGCTGAATCATCAGCTACAAAATTTCGTAGCTGGGAAACATGGAAGGTGTTGTGAATCTGATTGAGCTCCTCAGGCAGATCTAGTCGGTAGGCCACCCTGTCTACCTTGCCAACCACTTGAAATGGCCCGATAAATCGGGGCCCTAATTTGCCCCTCTTCCTGAACCATATGACACCCTTTCAAGGTAATACCTTCAGCAGAACCATATCGCCCACCTGGAACTCCAACCCGGATCGATGTTTGTCAGCATAATTCTTCTTCCGACTTTGAGCTGTTTGTAACCACTACATGATATGTCGGATAAGCTATGTCGTTTGAAGGACTACATCGGCCTTTCCTATAAACCTTTGACTGACCTCCCCCCAACAAACTGGGGTACGACACTTCCTCCCATAAAGAAGCTCAAATGGTGGCATATCGATATTAAAGGTAGAAGTCCCAACTCCTACCGAAATCTATAACACATGCTCTCAACATATCCTTGAGCATCTGGATGGTCCACTCATTCTGGCCGTCAGTATACGGATGATAAGCAGTGGTAAAGTGCAATCTTGTACCTAATTCCTCATGGAACCTCTTCCAAAATTGAGAAGTAAACCGGACATCTCAATCAGATACAGTGGAAAATGGAACACCATGTCGAGCGACAATCTCTTGTTCATACACATCGTCCAATTTCTCAGCCAAGGAGCTCGCCCAAATAGCTAGAAAGTGGGCACTCTTGGTCAGACGATCCACAATAACCCATATCACATCAAACCCCCAATCCGTCATGGGTAACTTGGTGATGAAATCCATGGTATCGATTCCCATTTCCTCATGGGAACCTCTAAAGGATGTAGCTTGTCATGCGGTCTCTGGTACTCAGTCTTGTCTATCTGACAGGTCAAGCACCTGTCAGCATACGAGGCTATCTCCCTCTTCATGCACGACCACCAGTAACTAAGTCTCAAATCCCAGTACATCTTTGTGGATCCAAGGTATATCAAAAATCTAGATTTATGTGTCTCCTCCATCACAGTCTGCCTGACCTCACTAAAATCTGGCACCCAAACTCGACCACACCGGGTCAACAATCCGCAACTATCGGTAGAAAATCTATCAATCTCATCCTTGATTCTCTCCTGGTTCTAATTTTCCTTCTTGAATCCTTTGTCCCGTGCCTCCATGATCAATTCTAAAAGCAGAGAATCAATAGAAATCCTCATACATAAGTGTCCAATGGATGTGCTAGCCGACTTGTGGCTCAAAGCATCAACGACAACATTCGCTTTCCCTGGGTGATAAAGAATCTCGCAGTCATAATCCTTGACTACGTCAATCCATCTACGTTGTCTCATATTTAGATTCGGCCTAGCCATGAGATATCTCAAAATCTTGTGGTCTGTGTAGATGATACATCGGACCTCATACATATAACGCCGCCAAATCTTGAGGGCAAACACTACTACCCCCAACTCCAGATCATGCGTCGAATATCGAACCTCATGCAACTTTAGCTGCCTAGAAGCATACGTAATGACTCTCCCTCGCTGAATAACCATTACCCCTAAACCGGTGATAGAAACATCATAATATACAACAAAATCAGCCACGCCCTATGGAAGAGTCAACACTGGGGCCTTATATAATTTCTACCTCAGCGTCTCGAACGCAGCCTGTTGTTCAGGCCCCCAACAAAAATCCACGCCCTTCCTTGTCAAACGAGTAAGAGGTACAACAACCTTGGAAAATTCCTGAATAAACCTCCGATAATACCCTGCTAAGCCCACAAAAATCCTGATCTTCAAAGGAGACTTCGGGATCTCCCACTACATAACTGCCTTAATCTTGGTCGGGTCGACCAGGATCCCGTTCTGGTTAACGAGGTATCCCAAGAACTGGACCTCCCGTAACAAGAACTCACACTTTAAGAACTTGGCATAAAACATCTCCCTCCTCAAAACTCCGAGCAGCTCTCGAAGGTGCTCCTCATGCTGCTCCCTAGTCTTGGAATAGACCAGTATATCATCAATAAAAACAATGACCGAATGATCGAGCATCGGCCTATATACTCGATTCATCAAATCCATAAATGTCATCGACGTATTGGTGAGTCCAAATGGCATCACCACGAATTCATAATGACCATAACGAGTTTGGAACATTGTCTTCTCCATGTCCTCCTCCCTGACTCTCATTTGATGATACCCTGACCTCAAATCGATCTTGGAGAACCAAGATGCACCCTGCAGCTAACTGAAGAGATCATCAATCCGTAGAAATGGGTAACGATTCTTCACTGCCAACTTGTTTAACTCCCGGTAATTAATGCACATCCGGTGTGAACCGTCCTTCATCTTGACAAACAAAATTAGCGCTCCCCTCGGCGAACTACTCTGTCTGAAAAACTGCTTGCCCAACTGCTCCTGAAGCTGAGAGGATAACCCATGCATCTATATTGGATATAATTGGTACGACGCCTTAGCAATCGGCGCTACACCAGGGATCAGCTCGATCATGAAATCCACTTGCCTTGCGGGAGGCACGCCGGGTAATTCCTTCGGAAATACATCTGGAAACTCTCTAACTACAGGCACATCTGAAACCAAAACCCATTCTCTACCTGAGTGTCAACATATATGCAAGATAACCCATGCACCCATGTTGTAGATACTGCCGAGCCCTGACAGTAGAGCAAAAGGCTGGTCCAAACCCGATAACCTCGCCATAAATAGTCAGTTCTCCCCCACTTGGAGTTCGATCTACCACCCACTGCCCCTCACAATCTATCATGGCACCAAACCTGCTCAACCAGTCCATCCCTACTATCCTACATACATCCCCATATGGATAGGGATCAAGTCGATTGGGTAAGGCACCGCAAAAATCTCTAAGGTACAATCCCGAAAAACGCTCGATGCAGAAACTCCGTGCTCGTTGGCGATGGAAACTCATAACTGGCACTCCAACTCTACTCGTGATGTGTCAAAAATCCGACTGAAGGACTAGGACACAAAGGACCGACTCACACCCGAGTCAAAAAGCACAAGAACAGGAAAGGAGTTTACTAAGAATGCACCTAACATAAATACAATCATAAGCATACAATAAAATAATTTGACATGATAATAAATGAAAACATACCAGTAACGATATTTGACACCGCCCTGGGCTCCTTTCCGTGAAGTGAAAGGCACGACCCATGGCCTTCGGGGCCTCACCTCTCCCCTGTTGCCCATCCGTGATCCGAAGAGTCGTCAGAGCCGGTGCCTGCACCAACTTCACAGTAAGCAATGTACAACTGGCCTTCACATGCCCAACCTGATCATAGTGGTAACAAATCCTGATGGTCAGCAGTGGAGCCTGCCGGGGACAGTCCCTCGCAAAATTTCTCTCCTTACCGCAATTGTGGTACGTTGTCGATGATCGACATACTCCCTCATGATCCCTCCCGTACTTGCCACAAGTGCGGCTCCTCTAACCTCCATATCGTGAATCAGCAGGCTTGAACCGCTTTGCTGCTGGCTATGACTAAACTAGGGTCCACCTCCACTCTCTAATATGGGTCTCTATCTCAATCTCCCTCTTCCGAGCAAAAGACTGCATCTTGAAAATGGAACTGTACTGTTGGGTAGACGCAAAATCCATGATTTCTCTCTTGAGCATGCTCTAGTAATGGGACATCTGAACCTGCTCCAAAGTAGCATACTCGGGGAAGAAGAGAGCTATTTGTGTGGATATCTTGGTGATCTCCATCACTGACTTTGTCGTTTGCTTCAGTGATAGATTATCCTGGGATAATCTCTCTCTCTCTCTCTATATATATATATCTATCTCTATCTCTATCTCTCTATCTCTCTCTCTCTCTCTCTCTCTCTCTCCCACATACGTAGTGCAAAACATCTCCCCCCCCCATCGACACATACGTAGTGCGAAACATCTCCAAGAACTGCTCCCATGTCACTGTGGTTTTCTTCATAGGAGAATAAGCACCGATCACTAGCTTCCACCAATCCTTCGCCCCCGAACGAAGAAGGTTCAGGGCGCACCTGACCTTTTGGTCTTACGGACACGCACACATGAAGAAACATCCCTCCACGTTAGAAATCCACCTCATAGTAACGATCGGGTCCTTGACCTCGTCAAACTTTAGGGGCTTCATATTGAAGAAGTACCGGTACTGGAATGACCCTCTCCCCTGAATCCCTGTAACAGCTACAATTGTGGTAGCTACAACAGTCTCAGTCATAGCGACGTAATGCTCATCGAACAACTTAATCATCATGGTCTTAATAGACCCAAAGACTTCCGGGATGGCACCCCGAAAAGTCTCAGCTACCTCAGTGGCGATCAACTCGTGAATGTCATCATCTGTCAACCCTGGCCTCTCCTTGCCACCAAGTCCTGATCCAAAACCTCTCATGTATACCATACTGAAAATGAACAAAAAATGCATAAGAAAAGCCATAATTTCTACTATTACAATCATTACAAAAATACTACATCCTCGTGGTTCGTGACTTCCTTGCTACGTGTATGGATCCTATGCTTCCAGTAGTACGGGCCCATAATACCTTCCATACCTATCCATATTTTCCTCAAAGGGTTGTCATGGACCACCGGATCATAAGAACCAACATCTAGGATACACATACATACTATACATGGTCCCTCAAGAATGGCTACTCCGACCTAGCACTGGCCTACTACAATTTATTCTCACTCATGAAATGTAACGCCCTGTTCTGAATCGATTCCTAATTCGAGGCTGTGGCCCGAAGAGCGGTCATCATAAGGATTATGGCCTTTGAAAAGGTAAGATTTAGGCCCTTTTGGATATGGGTAATGTAGATATGTGATCCAATAGTTCGGTTTGCACTTTGGAGTCAAAGGGTAAAATGGGAATGTAGTGTTTCACACTTCTTTTATGAATTATGGATTTTAGTTCGATGTGTTTTATGTCAAACGTAATTAGGTAGGATTGTAGAGCTCCTCAATACCTTTCCGTGGATATAAAGAACGTCAAAATCGGAGTTAGAACGAAGAAGTTATAACCGTTTGAAGTTTGGGTGGTTTTGGGCCAAGCTGAGTATGTTGGGCGTACAAAAAGGTGTACGCTGGGCGTACTAAGGGAATCCTGAGTACGTTGGGCGTACCAAGAGTACGTTGGCCATACGCAATCAGTACGCAAACCCTATTTTCGTGGTTTGAGCCCTATTTAAGCTCCTTAACTCCCCCAAACCCACTCCATTCCCACCTCCACCCATCCAACACCCCTTTCATGAAACCCTAACCTTACATGCGCCTTGTGAGCTAAAAGAAGGTGATTTTGAGTGCTTTGGAGTATGCATGGTGCGCCTTGGAAAAGAAGGAACTTCTTGTAGAAGTGTTGGTTGCTCTAGAGCTTGTAGATCTGGACTTTGTTCACCTTGATCTATCTTTTAGAGGTATAAACTTTGAATCTTGATGATGCATTTGTTAGATCTAGCTAGTTTTGTATGTTATGAGCTTTTGGTCATTTTAGTGCATAAAGTTTAGATCTTGAAAGTTTGTGACCTTGTTATGGATAAAGCTAGAAACTTTATCCATCTAAACATCATTGTGATTCAGATCTGAAGGTTGGAGACTTGGACTTAATGGATTAAGTTGAAAAAGATGCAATTTTGGTCCCATTTGATGCTTAAAGGCTAGATCTTGGTGGTCTGGACCATTCTAATTGTTAGGTCATAATTTAGTGGTTTGGGCTAGGCATCCATCTTGTATAAGTCTTTGTAGGGGTTTGGCCATTATTTTGGTATATGTAATTTTTGTAGTTGTGTCCGGCTGTGGTGGTGTGTACGGCCGTACTCTTGTGTACGACCGTACATGGGTGTTCGGCTAGTGGTCCTATAAATAGAGCTTGTCAGTGTCATTCTTTGGTTGACGTATGTGTGTGTATCCAAGGTGTACCTGACGTTTTTGTGATATTAACGTGTGCATGCTTGGTTTAATCTTTCCTCTACTCCATTCTTGTTCTGATTGATTACTATCTGTTTGATCACTGGTTTGGATCATTGAAATCGGGACTTACAATTGGTATCAGAGCCAAACTGGTGTCAATTTGGATCTTTGTGTGTACGGCCAGACCTACTTCATAATTTTTGAGGATAATTCGAGATTACTAATTAGATATTTGCTTTTGATCAACATTCAAAGCCATTGGATCAGAATTTACTTGGAATTCAAGTGTTTTTGGTGTGTATGGTTGAAGTTAGTTGAAGAGTGTACGGTCGGACTCCTGTGTACGGCCGTAAACCATTCAAGATCATTGGACTTGTGTATGGTTAATTCGAGTTTACTTGTTGGATATCTGCTTTTGATTGACATACAAGGCTTTTGAATCAGAATTTGCTTGGAAAACTGCTGAACTTCGTGTGTACGGTTGAACATCGTTAAAGCTTGTACGACCGTAATCCCTTTGTACGGCCGTAATCCCCGTGTACGACTGTAATCTTCGTGTACGACCGTAATCCCTGTGTACGGCCGTAATCAAGTGTACGGCCGTAGTCCCTTGTGCGGCCGTAAACCCTTTCAGTTGTTGGTTGAGCATTTTAAATATTAGCACTTTTCTTGTTAGTTTGTTTGATTGATTGAAACACCCATAAAATTCGAAAAAATTTAAAACTTTTTAAATCATTTGAAACCATTCAATTATTACAATTTGTTTTCAAAATAGTTTATACATCAGAGTTCCCAGAAATCATAATCGTCAATCGAGGAAGTATACGGTCACGCCTTCGCCTACCCGCGGCCATCCGTTAAACCTAAAACAATAAACTGAAACTGTAAGCCCGAAAGCTTAGTGAGTTACCCCCAAAATACCAACCTCATATAACCATAATCATAACCATACCATATCAACAAATACAGAACAACATGCATAATGAGCCTTCAGCCTGACTGGACCGCCTCGCAGGCCCTACAGCCTATCTGGACCGCTCCCGAGCCTTCGGCATGGCTGGACCGCCTCGCAGGGCCTACAGCCTATCCGGACCGCTCACCGGGTATGTTGGCCTACAACACAAAGCAGGACCGCCTCAACCCAACCCCCAACCAAACAAACATGTACACATAAATATCATACTCTAGCTCATATCATATAACAGTCAAACTGATCTAACAAATCACTAATCATAGCAACATCCTAATAACCGGGATACAGACCTAACCGGTCACTAACATAGCATCATCCTATAACCAGGACAATCATGTGCACATAGATATCATATATAACACTATCATGTATATATATAACAGTCAAACCAATTCAACAGATCACGAAGCATAGCAACAATCCTATCACCAGGATATCGACCTAACAGATCACTAACATAGCATCATCCTCATCCTAACTACCAGGATGTAAATTAGTAAGCATAACATGCAATAATCCAAATACAATCCATAAAGGGCCGGCCTTGGTGCCTTAGACCCTGTTGATATAGTGAAGATAACTCACCTTGCACTGTCGGACTGAACCACGAAATCACGCTCCCGAAACACTGCCCAAAACTCCAACACTTATAACCATCAATGATCCAATTCATAAATACCCGCTTAACAATTATCCTCAAAAGTCAAAACGGTCAACCCTTGGTCAAACTCAAAGTCAACTATCAAGGTCAACAGTCCATGTTGACCTCAACTCGTCGAGTACCCTTAGCTACTCGTCGAGTTCCTTGCATAACTTGCCAACTCGCCGAGTCACCATGCCACTCACCGAGCCCAAGGCAATCTTCATCGGACTTGCCGAGTTGTTCATCCAACCCGTCGAGTTCATGACCATCTTCATATGACTCGTCGAGTCTACCATGTGACTCGCCGAGTTCCTTCAGTCCTTCATCCATACAGATGCTTTTTAAGCCATGCTAAGGCTCCATACTACAGATCCAACTTCCCAAGGCATGCTTATCACGTAAAGTTGCAAACTTTACGTGCATGCAAGGCTCTAATGACTCATAATGCCAAAACCAAGCTTGAAATAGGGTTTTACACTTAAGGAGGGGTTCATACTTGCCAATGCTGATAGCTTTATGGACTTACAAATCAAAGAGAGTTCTGATCTGAAGTTACAACTTCAGATCTGAGCTCATACCCAAGAAGAGCTTCATAGCCAAGCCAAGAAGCCCTAAGCTTCATCCAAAGAGATCTAAAAAGGAATAAGGCCAAGATCATGAATTGATACCTCAAATGAAGCTAGCTGAGATAGACTTCAGACCCACAAACGTTCTTGCCTCCAACTTCTTGATCTTCAAGCTTCTTGCATCAAGGTCTTCTTTCCAAGCTTGAAATTTACACTAATATGGAGGACACACACGATTAGGGTTTCTGGACTCTCAATAGGCTGCAAAGGAACTAAGGGAGGCTAATGGTCCCTTAAATAGGGTGCCAAACCCCGGAAATTAGGGTTTCACCCTCCAGCTCCAACTCGTCGAGTCACTCTTCCGACTCGGCGAGTTGGTCACTTAAACACGTGGCCCAAACCCGCTGCTACTCGACGAGTCATGCAACCAACTCGTCGAGTAGATCTTGAATTCCTGAGAATTTATAACCATAAATTGGTATTCGAGAATCGGGGCGTTACAGTTCTCCCCCACTTGAACTATACTTCGTCCTCGAAGTCTGTTGCGGTGAATATCCTCGGATAGTGCTCCTGCACTCTGCCTCCGGCTCCCACGTCCACTCGGACCCTCTTTGGTGCTCCCACTGTACCCTTACCAAAGGTACCTCCTTGTCCCGAGAACCTTCACCCCTCTCTGCAGTATGTCTACAGGCCTCTCCATATAATCCAGGCGCTCACCAACCTGAATGTCATCCAACGATACTACCGCCTCCTGATCCATGACGCACTTTTGCAAGTGCGAATCGTGAAAGGTGATGTGAATCCCAATCGAACCTTTTCATAAGGTCTATCCTTCATGCCACTTTGCCAGCTTGACAAAATCATGATGATCCAAAGTATCAGAAACCCAACTTTCCCTTTTTCCTGGAGCGAACCCTTTTTGCTGACATGATAATGCATCCTTCAGCTCTCAGAATATCATACATAATCAATCCACTAATGAATACGAACACTCATGCATGGCCCAATCAGCCTCGGGCTGGAATACCAGGCGAGCCTACGACGGCTCCAATCATCCCTAGGATGGAATACCCTCGTATCCCTCACATGTTTGGCCCAATCAACCCTCGGGTCGGAATGCCAAACATATCAGATCCAGTCAATCATAGGGTCCGGTCATCCTCAGGATGGAATACCCTAGATTGGAATACCTCCATGAACATAACTCGGGTCTACTCATAACCAGAGATCCAAGGATCTATCCTTGCGTCTCATCCACCATCCTCATATTCATCATAACCGAGTGCAACTCCCCCGAATCTTCAACAACACATCCAATCCGAACGTGCTCCTACAACAGACATAACCAACACAATCTCTATGCCCACAGCCTATGACTGGAATACCCTTACGTGGTCCTCAGCATAGGTCTGGATTGCCTCTGAGCCCACAGCATGAGTCTGGTATGCCCTCCCCGGCCCTCAGCTCATGACTGGAATGCTCCCGATGACCGATCGACACTACTGTCGTCACTTCAGTTGCCCAATACTCCGAACCTGCAGATATCCACTTTCCTCCGCCACTCAAAGGGCCTAATTGACGCTCCTCTCAACAACGAACAACATAACGATACAAAAACTACTACCACACATGAATCCCAAGTCATAAACCCACTTCAACTCTTCCTGCTACCATATGACGTTTCTCAAGCGAAGTCGAAACCTCCTTGGTCCCAACTTGTCTGCCCACAACCCGAACATCGGACACCTCACCGATTACTGAACCAAAACACACACACAAACAGCAGTCCCACGCGTCTTCCCGAAAAGAAACCGACTGGCTGGACCTGCTTCCATGCCCTGCCCCAACTCCTGCCAACATAATGAATGCTACATGACCCACGTCAGCCTCACATCCTACCTGGTCTTTAGTGACCCATATTCTCCTTACTTCAGACACGCTATGGCTCTATCATAGGTGAAACCAACCCAAGACACATCACAATAACTCAAACCATCATCAACATACCTACCACTACCGGCCAACCAGTACGGCACTTATATCTAACCCATATCACCCCCTTCAGGTTAGAATACCAACATGTCTAATCAATTCAACTATCGAGTTGAAATTCTCAGGGTCTGTTGGCCTACCTCCTCAACCCCACCGCTCCCTTCGAGCTTACGTGCCTACGATTTACAGTCGGCCCGCACCAGGTATCTTGGCCTACTGTATAGAGCAGGACCGCCTCAACCCTATCCAAATGCCATAGACGATCATGAGAAAGATCTAACCCGGTTCCCAGAACCTGAATGACAGGATATTCTAATCCCAAACCTTCCCAAAACTGACGAATAACCATTCGGATCCACTCTCAGTCCCCACTAGAGTATTACCCGATCCCAGAAGATGAAACCTCGGAGACACTCCGAACTGATGAGATCACCAAGATCCTTTGAGCTCCGCCCGACCACTAATAACAACTTCCGATCAACCAAAATACATTGGAGTCCTCAGCCTACTCCAGCAGCATGTTCAATACTTGGAACAGACCTATTGATTATTATAGCATAGCAGCCTACTCAATACCCGTACATAGATCTACAAACATATGCAGAGTCTTCAGCATGACTGGACCGCCCTACCAGGCCTTCAGTCTATCTGGACCGTTCTAAACTGTTGAGCATCTCTCTGGACCCCCCTCCTGATGCTCTCTCCCATGCATCCTGTTCTCACCCACTTGGGGCTTCGAACTCCTGGTCTACTCGGTGGACTATATCCCCAGCCTAACCCTAGGCCTCATGTCGATCGTCCACCCTCTCGGAAATCCGTGGTCTGTTCCCTGACCCGCGTGTCCACCACATACGCTAAATAACCCGCACTCCCATGCTGAATGCACTGTTGAGCCCTGGCAGCTAACAAAACCCTCAATCTATCAATCCCAAAAAAACACTCAGAGTCGAGCACACCCTCGACCGAATACTCAAACTGAACTCGATTCTTGACTAGAACTCCAACCTGGTTCCCCAACTTCTGCTATCAAGCACCCAGAAGACGTGTTCTTATGCTGGGGAGTTTTGCCGAACCCCCAATCAACACAACCCTCAAACCAAGTAGCCACTAGGGCCTCCATTCTCCCTATCGGGTTGTGAAACTTATCCCCGTTTCAAAACCACTCCCACTTCCGCATCTCGGGGTAACACTCTCCCACTTAGATTCGACTAAGCCTTCATAATGCATGAAAATTGGAGGATTCTCAATCCTTCTCACTTCCCAACGATCGATCCGATGACAACCAACTCTTTCCCACTAGTGCTCCACTGCTAGTTAGTCCCAATTGATCACACACTTCTAAGAACCAGATGAACACTTCCTAAATCCCAGTGAAACCGTCAGCCACTAACGCTTAAACGACCCAACACTCATGTCCTGAAGACCAAAAGATAATTGCTACAACTAATACCTCGGCAACGAACCCCTTCCAGTGGCGCTTTAGTCCGTCAATCACTAACAGTTGCTAACCACTGAATCCTGACAATGTTGAATAACCCTTCTGTGGGACCCTATCCGCAGGCCTCCCACATAATACCCCTTTACCAAAGGTGTTCCAAACAAGCTTCCCGCTCTCTGGCTCTAGAAATCATTCTCTTCAGGGTTCGTACCCTGACTCACTTACCAGCTCAAACGCCCACAGCTGAACTGCAGCAGCTGAAACAACCTCTGCCCTAAACCGGGCTACAAACTACTCCCAAGACATAGTCTACAATCCCAAAAGTGCAATAGATCGTACAATCAATCCTTTCCGTCCGATACCAGAGATCCAAGGCAAACCGGACCTCACAAATACTTATGCCACATCGACCGTCCTATGCTCACAGGCGCTGAAATAATGTTGCCTATTCCTGCAACTAACTGACCCCGAGCTGGAATACAACCTGATCATGGGGTCACAAGTCTGCTCACTCCTTCGAGCTCGAAAAACTGAGAGGGCACAATCCTTGCTCTACAAAACGACCATCCAATCCCTCAATAAACCATTCCCCTTCCAGCTGCAAAACCCCAGCTGAACATAATCATCACTCCCTTCCGGAGTTCCCGCGACTCACATTCCGGCCTCGAGCAAAACCCTCGAGCCTCAAATCTAGAAACCCACGTGCTAGCCTCTCCCGCTCAACCCGTGGAAATATAACGAGTATAGATCATCTTCCCGATCCCAAATAACTGCAGCCCTCTGCTCATCAGAATATGTCCCAAAACTAGGAAGCTTGACCATCTCCTCTCCTTGCCGTTGTTACAGCTGTTAAAGCTGTCGCAGCAACCGTCTCGGTAATGGCTGCATAGCGCTCGTCTAAATACTCCACCATGGCGGTCTTAATAGATCCGACATCTCAGGAAACTGCCCCCGAACAATCTTGATCACCTACTCCCGGATGATCTCACTAACACGATCCCCTGAAAATGCTGGCCTATCTTGGCTGCCCGCTCTCGATGCTAACCTGGATCCGGTCTCAAGACGTCTCGAATATTCCATACCATAACTGGGAACCAACTCCCAACCCAACCCTAGGGGATGTGACTTCCTTGATACGCGTATGGGTCCTGTGCTTTCAGTAGTACGGGTCCATACTACCTTCCACACCTACCCATATTTGTCTCAAGTATCACCACAACACCCTACAATACACATATACATAGCAAGCGATAAATCCTCACTCCTAGAGGAATGCTAAATATCTCATAACTGGCCTCCCGGCCTCTCACTACCCACCCATCCATGAAACTTCCACCAACCCCTGCAGCACTAGTGTATGCTACCCATACATAACGCTGGACCCTATAGACTTTTGAATATCCAATCCTACCCTAAGCCCTAATCAATAAGAACAAAACATAAGGCCAGATCAAACATTCTCAGGCTATAAGATCTTAATTATATATAGTTGTGATGCATACATAAGTAACTACAGTAATGATGTCAATCTCATATAAGGAAAACCCTAGGCTAACAGGCATCATGTACTCAGGAAATTCTATCATGCAATTCCTGAAGATCCCTAGCCTAGTACTAGCATGTTGTTCTTGTTGGATAAGGTGTCTAAGTCCATAACTTATTTGGTATATACTTGACCCGACCCGGCATGGTCCATTTGGGTTGCACTTCACCCAAACTGTTTATGGATAATTTTATGAGAATTGTATACTTACGATTTATTAATATATTATAAGTTATAATATATTAATATAAAGTCATGTTATTTAATTAGTTTTAATCTTGAATTAATTATGAATTAATTTAGTGATTAAAAGGAAGACTAATTAAATCATGGGCTATTATATTTATATGGTGTGGGCTAATACTCATTTGTTAATGGGCTAAGCTTATGTGGAAGTCCATGGATGATCCATGGAACTTTTAACCCATGGATCCTTGGAAAGGAAAAGACATGGGTTATTAGGGTTTCACCCTAACCATGCACACTATATAAACAAGCTCATGTTGCATGAAATACTACCCTAGTGTGTGTGTAATAGTGGTGGCCGATTTCTAAGTGTTAGTATACTCTCTCATACATTTTCCAAGTTTGTGGTGATTTGTGATTTCCATTTGAGGCATTCACATTATTGGTCCTTGGCTCTCAAACTCCAAGGAATCAGCAATCAACAAAAGGTATGTAATTCATCTAGTTCTTTTATGTTTAAAAGTACCCCATGCCATGCTAGATAGGTTATAAACCTTGGAAATTAATATTTTGCATGTACCTTAGACAAACATAGATCCAAGGTTTATTAGGGTTGCATGTACACTTAGGAAGTGTTAGAATGCCCATAATCCAACAGTGGTATCAGAGCCTAGGCTTGTTTGTTTGATACTTGATGCAAAATAGTGATAAAAAGTCGATTTTTTGCTGTCTGACTGATGAACGCGCCGAGTCCATGGGGGGACTCGCTGAGTTCATGTGTAAACTCATCCTACTCGCCGAGTAGGTTCGTAAACTCGGCGAGTAGGAGCCTCAGAATGCAGATTTTCGACTTTTGCTGCTGGAAATGGACTAGAAACATTACCCTAAACTGTTTTGGTGTTTTAAAACTTGTTTTAGTTGGTGTAATGGTAGTTCTAATCCATTTACAATAGCATATATCAAAATTTCATCCTTTGTATGTGTTCATATAATTCTTGAAACTTTGATGATCATGTTCATGTTCTTATGAATTTAGAAGATGATAGGAATTATTTGCTGAATTGTTTGGGATTAATTCTTGATCATTTATGTGTTTTAATGGAGTCCATAATTTGTCCTCAAGTTATGGATATCCAAAGGTCACTTCTTTTAAACACACACTTAAAACACATAAGTTACATAAAATGAAGAGTCTTCATTTTTATGAACTTTTAATTCATAAGTTATGAAATGAAAAGTTTTGGATAGTTACAAAACTTGCCCTCAAGTTTTGGAATTTGTAAAGTTTCACACACTTTAATAAACTTTAATTCCAAGCCCTTAGAGTTTTAAAAGTTAAAATTCAACCCTTATACTATTTATAACATTAATGGTTAATTATTATATATATGTATAAGATCAAGTCGTTTTACCGTTAGTAGGCCTCATTCACGAAGTCGGTCTATAAGGGGGGTATAAGGTTGTTGCCTATAAAATGGCAACTTAATGGGTGTCCATTCTCACCCACCGCTTCCTTGATCAGTGGAGGGTCGTTAGCCGAACGGGTAGGACAATGACTTTAAATTCTCATTAAAAGTATAATGAATATTATAAAGTAACTAAACCTTTTATAAATTCCCAATCTTAGTTACTTTAGGAAAATGTGAATATGGTGCTAACCCATGAAATTCACACTTTGTACCTTACCAAGTCGTTGCTGGAGCGTGTGTGGTTAACCGGCACACTAACTTGGACTAGTAAGGATCACGAAGGGTGACTTAATGTTTATCATAGATCGGTGGAGCGTGTATGGTTAACCGGCACATCGATTAGGTGATAATATTAAGGGTACCAAGTGAGTTTGCATGGTTATTCACACCTTGTTTTGTGATCCTCGGCATCCCAGTCACAAAACCTGAAGGGCACAATCGAGATTGAAACATGCCATTGAAAAGTTCAATGAATATCAAAAGATCTAGGAGTTTCAAATCCAATTAAAACCTAATAAATTATTTCGTTTTTCATGGTGGAAATTGGTGAATCGTCATTCACCTACCTTCAAATATTTTATAGCTTGGATTACGGCATCCCTCTTCCAAGTTATAAAATATTGTGTTGGGTCCTAGCCTTAATATTTCATATTGGGTGTTATATTAAGGACTTGAATCAACTAACTTGATTTTCTCCCATTGTAGATGTCTGGTTCAGACAACTATGATCTTCCCAAATCGCTTGAAACAAGCTTTCCTCTTGAAGATGATGTCCCTCAACATCATGCTTCACTCCCCCCACCTCCTCCATTTATTCTCCCTGACCCACAAGCCCAAAGACTTGAAAGGTTCAAGATCACTCAAGCTCTACTAGAAATGAAACATAAAGATGGAAGACTTGTGTGCACTCATGTCTTAGGAATGAAGTCACACATAGACAGGTTGAGAATGTCGGGTGCTGTTATTTCAAGGAAGTTCGCTGTTGACTGGGTTCTTAGTGAGTTTATTAAAGACTACCATATGACAGATCCCGACATAACCCTAATAGATCTTTCTTATTTGCTTGTTGCTGCTGAATCAGCAATGATTTGGCGCAATGGTCGAGCAAATATTGATGGAAAATCTATTTCTCAAACTTCCATGGACATGGACAATGGTAACATTGGAAGTCCAGAAAAGCTTTCTCGTCCCAATGGAAGGGGATCGGCCTTGGTCAACCCGGTTGACCAAAAGGTAAAGGGAAAGGCTAAGTCTGTGATTGTCTCGTGTACCATTCCCAAAGAGTCTATATGTTTTTATTGTCATGAGAAGGGACATTGGAAGCGAAGCTGCCCTGAATACCTGAAATATTTGAAAGCAAGTAGAGACAAAATGTTTGACTCGGCTTCAGGTAAGTCCACTATCTAACTTTGTTAAAGTTCCTAATTGTTGATTCTTATTACATGATGTGACTAGGTTGCATCTTGATGTTTAGCAGGATCGAGCAAAAGGAAGGTTAAAATAAGAGTGTGCTGAATCTGATCACGCAGATGGATTTCTATCGCATGGTTCGAGGATCGGATTTTTGAGCTACTACTTAAAAGTTATCATAGATTGCTAGGAAATATGTAATATCATAGTTTTCATTTGAAGATGCATTGTAAGGAATATTTTTCCGCATTTTAATAAAGAAATAAAAGTTTTGTTTAGTTTATTTTATATTATATCCCCTTACAATGGCATTTATGGAAATTGATGTTTGTATGTTTCTAGCAATATTGGAAATATGAGTTTGATTCTCTCATATGTGGTAGTGTCTGAATTTACCAAATAAGGAAAGGTTCTCATCACCCAAGCTTCAGTTAGACAGAAACTTGGAATCATACAAGTTGTATTGTATGATGAATGAGAATTTTCATCTTTGTAAAAATTGAGACTAATTCATTGATCACATGCATATGTGAGTCAATTGAAGGACTAAGGAATTAGGTACACTAGGTGTGTGCTGGTCAAGGTCCACCACAAAGATCAATTAGTCATGATTTACTAGAGATTAGTAAATATGGTTATACTTATAAGGTTAAGTATAATTCTGTAACATTGGAAAAGTTTCAATGTATGGCAGAACGGATGAGATGAATCAAATTTGGCAGAAAGATAAAAGTTTCTCAAATCTGAAAAGATGGGAGAGTACTTTAGTATCATGTTTTTATGATCATCTTAATGATTATGAAACCATATCACAAATTCATACTCTAAGGACATCTTAGTGCATTGTTATGACTAAGATGAGGGGTCATGAATTGTTGGAATGGTTAAAATCAAGAAGATGGATCATACATGTTTTTATGATCATCTTAATGATTATGAAACCATATCACAAATTCATACTCTAAGGACATCTTAGTGCATTGTTATGACTAAGATGAGGGGTCATGAATTGTTGGAATGGTTAAAATCAAGAAGATGGATCCTACTTCGTTCCAAAACAACTCTTAGAGTCATACTCCAAGATTGTAACATTGAGTGACATAAAGTAAGGTTTAAAACACTTATCAAATGTAGTGTAAAATGTTTTCTACTCCTGTACATTTGAAATTGGTAAGTTGTGATGTCTTGGATAAGACAAAGACCAACTAAGACCAATTGTGTGAAGTGTTTATCTTAATAAGAATCTGCACTATCCCTTGAATATTTGTTTTGTCAAGGAATGGTTCTTGACTAGGGAAACTTATATGTCAAGAGGACAGTGGGAGTCTTAAAGATCCTGAAAGGATTTCAAGATTTAATCAAGAGTAAAACCTGAGTTTTATCACTAGCACACGACTTAAGGTTTGAAACCTATTAAGTTGACATAATTCTTGTTTCTGTGTCTGTTCCTATTAAGTTGACTATGCATATGAGTTCTGTTAGTTCTAAACTGTGTGCATAACAGCTTGGAAGCATTGGTGGGCCTTGTGCTACCAGATGACAAGAAATTAAGATTGAACAAGTTCAATCCATGTAAGGCTGAATTTGTTACTAACCTTGTCTTGTGATTATGGTTTTGACAAATTCACATGGATAGGATCTCATACACCATAAAATCTAAGTGTCATAAGGTTTCTCTCCGATTCATGAAAATGATGGTGAGGAAATGCTTTCACTAAGAAGATTTTAAGTAGATAGCAATTGTGATGTTTGCATTCTCAAAGTCGTTAGTGGAGCGTGTGTGCTTAACCGGCACACTAACATGGACTTGTGAGAAATGGCAAAGGTCTAAACAATTAAGACTATGATTACGGCATCCCTTTTCATAGTTCTGGAAATTGTTTAGACACACATGTGAGCTATCTAAGAAAGGGTGTACGAATCTAAATTTCAGAAGTCCAGCTGATTTCTGGAAATATGTCAGAGCTAGTGGGAGCATAAGAGTTATGCTGATAATCATCATGTTAGTGGGAGCATGATTATTATGTTTAGTGTTGCAAGTTAGCAATGTTAATTATAGAAAAACAAAAGTTTCAATTCGTAAAGTTGTAGGGGTTGAAAAAGTTGTTTTGCTATAATTAAGGGAGAGGAAATTATACTTCATTTCAATTCTAAAAGCTTAGATTAAGTTTTAATCATCTTTAGTCAAGGACATATATATATGAATTTTATGTTGGAATGGTTCAACATAAGCAAATTCTATATATATTGCGTTCTCAAATTCGATTATGATTACAGCATCCCTCTTCATAGTCGATTTTTGAAAACATGGAAAATAAAAAAAAAATATTGTAGCAAAAGACTGATCCAGTATCAGGTCTTTATGTGAGACATCGTGAATCGTGTCCCATATGCTTCGGGTATAGGATCGGTCACATGTGCTATAATATTCATCCTTTCTAAATTTTCCAAATGCTCAGAGCATTAAGAAGGGAAAAGTCTAGAATTGGATAAGACTAAAATGATTAAGCAATTGTCGAGGACTATCTAAGGCTCACCAAAGATTGGTTGCTCAGGGACAGTTGGAAGTATAGTGTTAAATTTTGGAAGGACCATATGGATATATTCTGAAAAGAGGTAGCTCTTGTTCAGATATGATAATCAAAATAGGAATATGGAAATTTTCCATATTGGGAGTTGGATATTAAGAATCTATGAGAAAGTTAGAAACTTTTATGCAAGAAGGATGTTCAAAGCAATGTATTTTGAATATGAGAGTTCGTTTCCATAGAGTTGATCTCCTTTGGAATCCTCTGTAATGACTGATGACAAGGTTTTGGTGACCTTGTGCATAATCATTACGAGAGGATCAGTGCATATAAGTTTAAAATCTAACAGTTTTTTTTTGGTAAATGGTAGGAATTAGGAATTCTTACATTTACAATAAGGATTTGGGATTGTGAAATGAGCATCATTGGAATCATGTTCAATTGATCTATTTCACAAAGTAAAGATCATAGACAAACATATTGTGCATACTTGGAGTATGGCATAACTATTGTTTAGAAAAACAAAGTGTACATGCTAGGTGCATGGGACGACTGTTGTTTTTTGTTCAAGTATTAAGTTGATTATTTGAAACATTATACAATGAATAATGTGTAATCAATATGGTGATAAATAAAAGGTGGTTTTATTTATATTCAAAAGGGTTCTGAGACCATATTGGATTCGATTATTATTGTGTTTCACTTTGCATGTTTTGACTTCCAGAATAGCTACGTTATTCTTTCCGAATGACTAAGTTATTTAAACACTCCACGGTCGTTCATATGTTGGAAGTAGGTATGAATTAAGACTGTCATGAATCGAGTTTGTAGATGGCTAAACGTGTTTAGACATAGCAATGGTTGCTACAACATTCATGAGTACTCATAAGTTATGAGTATTGGAATTAACCCACGCTCACTTGTATCACTTCATGGAATTTATCTCGAGTGATCGTGAGATGGTAATATCATATAAGTCTTCAAACCTAGAGATATGAGTTGTTACCTATGAGTTGGTTGTGCATTGATTGCACGTAAACGCATCAGTAACTTGATGTTATAAAACGTGCCTTTGTGTATAATTCAACAAGTAGTAGAAACAAGTATATGAGTCGAAGTTTATCTGTTCCTTCTAGTCCTTGGAGGATTAGAAGCGATATATGGGCCCCTCGATGATTTTGTTTTGACCTATGTACCGGGCCCGGTCAGAACCTAATTGATGTGTTCAATTTAGTTCTTTGTCAAACAAATCGGAAATCGGGAAACAAACTGCTGGACAATAAGTACGACGTTGTTCCATGTATTTGTCCGGCTGATATCATGAGAACAGAGGATTATATGATCACTTATCTAAAATGGCGCTTCATAGTTCAACAGAGTTTTCGAGAGCTACGATTGCTGGTTGGTTCCTGAAGTAACATACGCAAATACAGTTATTAGACTTATCCAAGTGGGAGACTGTTGGATAAGGTGTCTAAGTCCATAACTTATTTGGTATATACTTGACCCGACCCGACATGGTCCATTTGGGTTGCACTTCACCCAAACTGTTTATGGATAATTTTATGAGAATTGTATACTTACGATTTATTAATATATTATAAGTTATAATATATTAATATAAAGTCATGTTATTTAATTAGTTTTAATCTTGAATTAATTATGAATTAATTTAGTGATTAAAAGGAAGACTAATTAAATCATGGGCTATTATATTTATATGGTGTGGGCTAATACTCATTTGTTAATGGGCTAAGCTTATGTGGAAGTCCATGGATGATCCATGGAACTTTTAACCCATGGATCCTTGGAAAGGAAAAGACATGGGTTATTAGGGTTTCACCCTAACCATGCACACTATATAAACAAGCTCATGTTGCATGAAATACTACCCTAGTGTGTGTGTAATAGTGGTGGCCGATTTCTAAGTGTTAGTATACTCTCTCATACATTTTCCAAGTTTGTGGTGATTTGTGATTTCCATTTGAGGCATTCACATTATTGGTGCTTGGCTCTCAAACTCCAAGGAATCAGCAATCAACAAAAGGTATGTAATTCATCTAGTTCTTTTATGTTTAAAAGTACCCCATGCCATGCTAGATAGGTTATAAACCTTGGAAATTAATATTTTGCATGTACCTTAGACAAACATAGATCCAAGGTTTATTAGGGTTGCATGTACACTTAGGAAGTGTTAGAATGCCCATAACCCAACAATTCTAACATATCACAATATCAAATAACCGTATGGTATTTTGGGGTCTACTTACTGGCTCCGGCTGATCGTACACTTCGCATCCTCTTTTACTTATTTTGAAAACCATTTAAAATCATTTTGAAAATCTTTCCTTGATTTGAGACTAGATTCACACAAGTGTTCCTCCAATTCACTCAAACCAAGGCTCTGATACCAACTTGTAACACCCATAAAATTCGAGCAAATTTAAAACTTTTTAAATCATTTGAAACCATTCAATTATTACAATTTGTTTTCAAAATAGTTTATACATCAGAATTCCCAGAAATCATAATCGTCAATCGAGGAAGTGTACGGTCACGCCTTCGCCTACCCGCGACCATCCGCTGTACCTGAAACAATAAACTGAAACTGTAAGCCCGAAAGCTTAGTGAGTTACCCCCAAAATACCAACCTCATATAACCATAATCATAATCATACCATGTCAACAAATACAGAACAACATGCATAATGAGCCTTCAGCCTGACTGGACCGCCTCGCAGGGCCTACAGCCTATCTGGACCGCTCCCGAGCCTTCGGCATGGCTAGACCGCCTCGCAGGGCCTACAGCCTATCCGGACCACTCACCGGGTATGTTGGCCTACAGCACAAAGCAGGACCGCCTCAACCCAACCCCCAACCAAACAAACATGTGCACATAAATATCATACTCTAGCTCATATCATATAACAGTCAAACCGATCTAACAGATCACTAATCATAGCAACATCCCAATAACCGGGATACAGACCTAACCGGTCACTAACATAGCATCATCCTATAACCAGGACAATCATGTGCACATAGATATCATATAACACTAGCATGTATATATATATATATATATATATATATATATATATATATATATATATATATATATATATATATATATATATATATATATAACAGTCAAACCAATTCAACAGATCACGAAGCATAGCAATAATCCTCTCACCAGGATATCGACCTAACAGATCACTAACATAGCGTCATCCTCATCCTAACTACCAGGATGTAAATCAGTAAGCATAACATGCAATAATCCAAATACAATCCATAAAGGGCCGGCCTTGGTGCGTTAGACCCTGTTGATATAGTGAAGATAACTCACCTTGCACTGCCGGACTGAACCACGAAATCACGCTCCCGAAACACTGCCCAAAACTCCAACACTTATAACCATCAATGATCCAATTCATAAATACCCGCTTACCAATTATCCTCAAAAGTCAAAACGGTCAACCCTTGGTCAAACTCAAAGTCAACTATCAAGGTCAACAGTCCATGTTGACCTCAACTCGTCGAGTACCCTTAGCTACTCGCCGAGTTCCTTGCATAACTTGCCAACTCGCCGAGTCACCATGCCACTCACCGAGCCCAAGGCAATCTTCATCGGACTCGCCGAGTTGTTCATCCAACCCGTCGAGTTCATGACCATCTTCATATGACTCGTCGAGTCTACCATGTGACTCGCCGAGTTCCTTCAGTCCTTCATCCATACAGATGCTTTTTAAGCCATGCTAAGGCTCCATACTGCAGATCCAACTTCCCAAGGCATGCTTATCACGTAAAGTTGCAAACTTTACGTGCATGCAAGGCTCTAATGACTCATAATGCCAAAACCAAGCTTGAAATGGGGTTTTACACTTAAGGAGGGGTTCATACTTGCCATTGCTGATAGCTTTATGGACTTACAAATCAAAGAGAGTTCAGATCTGAAGTTACAACTTCAGATCTGAGCTCATACCCAAGAAGAGCTTCATAGCCAAGCCAAGAAGCCCTAAGCTTCATCCAAAGAGATCTAGAAAGGAATGAGGCCAAGATCATAAATTGATACCTCAAATGAAGCTAGCTGAGATAGACTTCAGACCCACAAACGTTCTTGCCTCCAACTTCTTGATCTTCAAGCTTCTTGCATCAAGGTCTTCTTTCCAAGCTTGAAATTTACACTAATATGGAGGACACACACGATTAGGGTTTCTGGACTCTCAATAGGCTGCAAAGGAACTAAGGGAGGCTAATGGTCCCTTAAATAGGGTGCCAAACCCCGGAAATTAGGGTTTCACCCTCCAGCTCCAACTCGTCGAGTCACTCTTCCGACTCGGCGAGTTGGTCACTTAAACACGTGGCCCAAACCCGCTGCTACTCGACGAGTCAGGCAACCAACTCGTCGAGTAGATCTTAAATTCATGAGAATTTATAACCATAAATTGGTATTCGAGAATCGGGGCATTACATTGATCAATCTAAAAAAATAGACTTACAAAACTCAGCAATTCATCATGAACTGGATTCCATAATGGGAACAACCACACGTATTCCACGTCTGTTATCTGCCGAAGGTTTCCCAGAATAGAAATATCGGATTGAGAAGTACATCAAGATGAAAGATTTCAAAGTATGGTGTAGCATTCTCAGAGGACCTGTCAGGATTACTACCACACTTGAAAATGGAACAATAATTGACAAAGTGTATGCAGACTACACTGATGAGGATTTTGAAAAAGTGGAAGAACAAGAAAGGGCTCTGGCTACTCTGACCATGGCTTTATCTCCCGATATAGCTCAAGGTTTCAGAGAATATGATTCTGCCAAAGCACTATGGGAAGCTCTAATTGAAGTCTACGAAGGAAACGAAGACATGAAACAGAGCCGTCAGGATATGCTAAGACAAAAATTCAATATGTTCAATCATATTCTTGGTGAAACCCTGGAAGCTCAGTTACAGCGATTTACCACACTCACTACTGAAATGAGTTCAGCTGGAATTTTTGTGCCTAAATCTGAAATAAACAAGAAGCTGCTCAATTCTCTGCTGAGGTCTTGGGATATGAATGTTGTTGTGATCAAGAAAACAAAAGACCTCAATCATCTAAGTTTAGCTGAAACAATGGCAATCATTAAAGCTTATGACTTGGATGAAAAGAAGAGAGAGATCAACCATGTCAATTCATACTCCACTGCAAATCTGGGGATTCAATCCAACAATGCCTTTTCATCTTTCACCACTCCTCAAGTTCAACCGTTTTCTGCTTCCCAACCATCATCATATGTCATTCCATCTATGCAAAGTGCTCACTCTTTAGTGTCCTGTCCACAAGTTGCTTCTTCTTCAAAGGCACCTGCTCCAGCTCCCACTCCAACCCTTGCTCCTAAAGAGAATGACAAAAATTTGGCTCTTGCAACTGGTTTAGTAAATTGTTATAATGCTTTTTTGTAGCTGGTGAACTGCCCCCTCAATTGTCATTTGCTGATTTGGACCAAATTCATCCTGAAGATGTTGAAGAAATGGATATTACTTGGCAGATTGCAATGGCAGTATTCAGGGCAAAGCAATTTTCAAAGAAAACTGGAAAGAACAATTGGGGAATGAATGCAGAAAAGAAGGTAGGTTTCAACAAGGGAAAGCTTCGTTGCTACAACTGTCACGAGCCGGGTCACTTTGCTCGTGATTGTTCGAAGCCTGAGAGACGAGTAAACATTGATCGAACGTTGGTACCAGTTAGGAACAATCGAGGAAATGTTGCTGTTAACAGTGAGACTGCAAATCTGGCAGTGGTAGCTCAGTCATTTGACTGGGAGGACCAGATTTAGGCCTTGAATATTTCAGGATCTGAAAATGCTCACTTGGCTCAAATCAATGACACTCCTGAAGAGAAAGCTGAATTGGACCCAGAGGAAGAAATGATGGAGCTGCAATTTGCATTCATGGTGTCTACCACTCCAGAGACTGAAAAGAAAGAGGTAAGTCAGACTTCTTGTTCTCAAACATGCATTGATAATGTTAAAAATCTACTTGAGCATATAAAATTGTTACGTAGAGAGAACGAGGACCTAAAATACGATAGATATCAACTTAGGAAAGGACAGAAACCTTTGCAAGAACAATTAGAAGAAAAAACAAAAGATTTTAGGAAACTTCGGGAAGAATACAACAATAAATATGCTAACTATAGATATGTAACAGAACAACTTGCAGAGTTAACTGCTGAACTTGACGCACTAAAACATAAGTTTGAAAATTCGGATTTTAATTTCAGAAAATTTGATGCATCGAGTGAAGTAGTTGCATCAATGATGGAAAATAGTTTGAGATTTGAAAATAATCAGTTAAAGGGTTTAGGGTATGATAAAGTGCCTCCTCCTTTTAATCACACCTATCAGTATAACCCTTTGACAAATGAGGAAATGGACAGAGAGGCACATCTCAAATATGGCAAACCTGCTGTATTTGTGTCGGGATGTGGTCCTCAGGTTGCGAGTACTAATGTTTCCACTTCTTATGCAGATCAACCATTAAGTCAACTCAAGCAAGAAGCTGAAGAAAATGTGTCTGATAATAACATTGTTTCTGAACCTGATGTTTTTGTTTCTAATGATGTTACTTTTGTTTCTGATTCCAAAACTAATGTTGTGTCTTGGATTGATTCTGTGTCAAAGTTTGACAACTCAAATTTCTTTGATATGTTTGATTATTTGTTTGACAATGCTGATGTTCCTATCTCAAGCACATCCACTTCACCCTCACCATCCACTTCACCCTCACCCAACACACATACTGACTCTTCCACATGTACTTGTGGGAAAAATAAGGGCGTCATTAAAGAAAATAAATCAGAGAAAGGCAATACCAGTTTTCGTGATCAAAAACAAATTTGTTTTAACTGTGGCATTGCTGGCCACATTGCTCGTAATTGCTCTAACAGGGCATTTGTACATTTTTCCACACCAAGGAGAGAAAATGAGTCTCGAGGAAGGTCTTTAACGAGAAAATCCTCGAGATCTCGTCTTCGTGAAAATGATCAAAAAATTCATAATAATAACAAAAGGGCCGATGTTAAATCAAACAAACAGGTTTTCTATAAACCAGTCACAGGTCCTTTGCCGAAATCAACTACGGTTGAGCCAAGGTCAATTTCACCAAAGGGTGCATCTGGATCTTCGACTAATCCTAGTCAAAAATCTAAATGCACAAAGAAAAGGAAGAATATTTATAAATCACCTGTGAATCTTTTAAAACCTAATTACCAGTGGCTGCCCAAATCACAACTTGGCCATCTTCTTGGTAGATCCTCCAGAGGCTCATTCTGATTTCAACTCCATGATCCATGGATTGAGAAATTGTTGTTTGTCTACTGCTCTCACCACCAGTCCTGTCATCTATCAGCGGTTGATAAAAGAGTTTTGGAGCAATGTTGTTGTCCTTAAAGATAAGAAGGAAACAAAGTCCCTTGAATCAACTGTCAAAGGAAAGAAGATCTTGGTGAATGAGCAGATCCTCCATGAAGCTTTGCAGATTAATGATGAACCAGAATTTCCAAAGGAGATTGAAATGGATCAGACTCAAGAGATATTGGATAAAATGGGATACGAAGGGGTGTTCCCTCCTACTCTTAAGAAATTGTTACCTCCGTACTGGAGATATTTAGCTCATGTATTTGTGAGCTGTATCTCTGGTCGGAAATCAGGAGCTGATGAAATTTCACTAGTCAACACTGGTGCAATTGCAGCTCTAGCTTCAGGAGTGGATTTCAACTACTCAAAGTTTATTTTGAATGAGATGATTTTAAACATTGAAGAAAAGACAAGGAATAAGTTCCTTATGTATCCAAGATTTCTTCAGATAATCTTCAACTCTATGCACTCAGAGATTGAGAGAAGAGGAGAGACTTTGGAACTCAAGTCTATTGGTCCTAGTGCTTTTGGTCTTATGAAGCAGAATCGGCCGGGAAAATTTACTTTTGAAGGAAAGTATCCATTGGTGAAGTTTGGTAATTTTGCTGAATTGAGTGATGGCTCCAGTTCTGACGATTTCTCAAGCCCTACAGAGACTGAGGAAATTGTCATCTCAGCCTCAGAGCATGAACATGGGGAAGACAGAGCTCCCCCAGTCGTAATCGTGGCTGAGGAACATGAGTTGACATCTGTGCAAGTTCAAAGCGATTTAAGTGAAAGTATGATGGAAGATGTTTCTGTGAATAATGATGAGGATGATTCTTTTAATGATATTGATCTTTCAGGTTTTGATAAGGACGACATTCCTTTAAATTTTGGCAATGAGGGTCCCCTAACAAATGAAGACCTCGACATTTTCTTTGACAATATCAATGATGTTGCTCAAAAAGCAACGGAGATAAGGGATCCTGAAGATGTTCAAGAAACTTTGCCTCCTACCCCAAAGCAGATGGCTGTCACTTCAAGTCATATGGATGCAACTTCAGGGATTCCTCCCCTTGATGGTGCTATTCCAACTACTGTGCCATTTGTGAGTGATATTCTGACAACTTAAACCTCCCAGCCTTCTGCGAAAAGAAGACAACTTGATCCGAGGCAGGGAGTTTTTATCCAAGAACAAGCACCACCAGCTCAATCCACAATCACAACTACAACTATTACTGCACCACCTGTACCAACCCAACAAGGCCCAAGCTCTATATATGAAACTGGAGGATCTTCAGCTGTTCAAGGATATTCCCCTTCAAGGCCTTCGCTAGATGAAGCCTCTATCAGGATAGCAAGGCACTTGTCACAACAACACAGTCCAGTACCTTCCTCACGTGGAAAAGGAATATCTATTGAGGAAGGTCATTCAGGAGATGATGATCCTAATATGTCCAAGCTCAGAGAAGAAATCGGCATTCTAAATCAGAAAAACATTGAGAAGGACATTCTGATTGAACAACATGATATAAGGATTGCTGAACTTGAAGCTAATACTGCTCTAAAGTCAAAGCAAATCTCTGACTTGCAGACTAATCTTGGATCCTCGACTACATTCTATTTCAGCTTAAAGAACAAACTTTTTGAAGAGTTTGGTGATAGGTTTAATTCTTTATTTCAACAGCCTCCATTAATGTAGATGCCTCCAGTGCTCAAGCTCAGTCTCCTCCTCATGACAACCCGGTAGATCAACCCTCTCCCAGAACCACAAGGGTGGTTGATCGATTTGAAAAAGAACCTATTCAAGCTCCTAACGTGGTTTCGTTAAAACGTGCCAAATTGGCAGCATCTGCTAAGAAACCACAATTGTTATTCAAGAAGAGTTCTGATCAAAATGCTCGTGAAGATCAACCCAAAATCACTGTAACTAATCTTGAAGAAAAACGATTTGGACACAAGTACGGTGATAGATCAGGGATTGTCTCGTGGGGTTTTCATGACAGACTAAACATGTGGATCGTGAAGCGTAAACGTTCAAGCATGGAGTATTACAAAGACTTTCATGATTTCAGCTCATGGACAAGGGTTGACCTTTCTGAGCTTGCTAATGCTCCATTTGCTAATCCATCAAATGATCCAAAAGCAACTCACTTCAAGCTCTTTCTTGAAAATCAAGTGAAGAAGGGATTTTCTGACATGAAGACTGTTGAGTCCTTCATCAGAAGATTTCCTGATGTAATTGATCTGAAGACTAACAAGCCTTTCTAGACGGTAATGTGGCCACCTACCAATCAAGTGAGACAGATCCCCATTTTGCAACATTTTTGCGATGGATCTCTGAGAAATATGCTCTATTGGGTTTTTGATGAAACCACAGCTTCTGCTGTCATCAGATTTCCAGATGGTTGCTTTCGCTTATTTGACAAGAGAGATCTATTTCAATTTGGAAGGTGAGATATTCACCAGTTGGCTCAACATCAAATCAAGGTTGCAGAAGATATTTTTGAGAGTCCTGCCAAAGAATACACTGCAATGGTTGCGGCGATCATCAAGAAGGAGATGTGGTTTGGTGCCATGGGGGGGGGTCAGATGTGCTTGTCATTGAGAAAGACTAAGTCTATGCTAGCCACAAACCAAGGGGGAGATTGTTAGGTCATAATTTAGTGGTTTGGGCTAGGCATCCATCTTGTATAAGTCTTTGTAGGGGTTTGGGCATTATTTTGGTATATTTAATTTTTGTAGTTGTGTACGGTCGTGGTCGTGTGTACGGCCGTACTCCTGTGTACGACCGTACACGGGTGTTCGGCTAGTGGTCCTATAAATAGAGCTTATCAGTGTCAGTCTTTGGTTGACGTATGTGTGTGTATCCAAGGTGTACCTGACGTTTTTGTGATATTAACGTGTGCATGCTTGGTTTAATCTTTCCTCTACTCCATTCTTGTTCTGATTGATTACTATATGTTTGATCACTGGTTTGGATCATTGAAATCGGGACTTACACTAATGGATAAAGTTGGAAACTTTATCCATTATGGAGCTTTTAGGATCCATAAAAATGTAATCTTGATCCTTCTATACCTTCCATGAGAGTGTCATGATGTCTTAATGGATTAATAAGTTAAGGTTTTAGCTTTTGGACCTTTTCTCGACATGGAAAGTCATAAAGGTCGAAACTTTATGACTTAGAATGATGTTGTGGGACTAGATCTGAGTGTTGGATGAAAGGACTTAAGAGATTAAGCACTTAATGGAAAAGTGCCATTTGGCTGGGTATGTCGGGCGTACCTTCGAGTATGTGTAGCGTACTCGTATGGGGTCCCGATTCTGGTTAGCAAGTAAGTCATGTGTACGAGTTGAGTACGCTGGGCGTACTCAGCCTAAAGTTTGACTTGTTGACTTTGACTTCCGTTGACCGTGGACTTTTGATCAAGTTTGACCTTAGGCCAAACTTGAGGGTTTTCGTCTATTAACTAAGATTTTATCTGGTTCTGCTATTAGTGGTTTTGCGGGTGCAAGCAGTGCAGAGAAGGGGTCGTTTCGTAGTGTTTCAGGGTTCTTCGATTTAGGTGAGTCTCCTCACTATATCCATGGGTCAAAGGCACCAATGTCGGCCCATTACGTGTTATGTGGTATGCTAGTTGTCTCTATGATAATTGCATGGAAGACCCCGGAGGGAGCCCGTGGCACTTGGATATCAGACCATGTGGAGGAGCCCATGGCATTCCAGGCAAAGACCATGGGCGAGCCCATGACACTTGGATATCAGACCATATGAGGGAGCCCATGACATTCCAGCTCAAGACCATGGGGGGAGCCCATGGAAACTGTATGTATGTTGCATGATATTTTGTGGTTGTATGTTATATGGTATTTTGGGGAACTCACTAAGCTTTGTGCTTACGGTTTTCAGTTTATTTTTCAGGTACTCCGGTTTTCAAATGGAAGGGCTCGGAATGATTGCAGAGCACACACAACATGTTTCAGCATTTTGTGAATCACTCTGATTTAATGATGTTTAGCTAAAACTTGTTTACCTTGGTCTTATGGGAAATATATGTATTAACGCTTTATTAACCTAAAAACAAAAAACAAATATGTCTTGATTTTTGGGACGTTACATGAAACTTCCACCAACCCTGCAATGGCTCGTGTATGCTAATCATAATAACGTTGGATTCGATAAATAGTCGAATACTCAATTCTACCCTAAGCCCATAACCAGACAAGGAACAGGAAATAAGGATAAATCAAACATTCTCAAGCTATAAATTCTTAGTTATGTACAACTATGATGCACATACTAAACAACTACACTAATGATGTCAAATCCATCTATTCATACAGGAAATTCGCATAGGCTATCAAGCATCATACATCAGGCAATTCTATCATGCAATTCCTGAAGATCCATAGCCTACTACTAGCATGTAGTTCTATCATAATCATCATAAGCAAATAATAGTGTGGGTATCTTGGGGTATACTTTCTTGCTCTAGCTGATCGTACACATGTCATCCTTCCTTAGGTACTTTCGAAAACAATTTTGAAAATAATTTTGAAAACTTTTATAGATCCTTAGTTTGATTCTGGATTCACACAAATGCTTATCCAATTCTCTCAAACCAGGGTTCTGATACCAACTTGTAACATCCCAAAAATCAAGGTAAAATTTTTATTTTTGAAATCAACCCAAAAACCATAAGTATTTATAAAAATATAGTTTCCAAATGTCATAAATATGAATCAGAGTATCCCAACTCAAATCTCCTAAAAATCCGGGAGGATGTGCATAATCAATCCTTCGTCGTTCTCCTGTCCTTTGAAGTACCTAAAGTACCATACACACAGCCAAACAGATACACATAATGCATGTTGGGTCCACGGTCTCCCGACTGGAGTTCCCTATTTATATAGTCTCCAGAGTGGATTGCCCCTGGCCCACAATTTCCCGACTGGATTTCCCCTGACCCAAACTCTCCCGACTGGATTTCCACTGACCCTCATCATGTCGACAAGCACAATAAATAAACATATAACTAGTACATACATGTAATCATAAAGATCTACCAGTCTAACATCTAATTAGCATACACAGGTAATCATACAGATCTACCAATCTAGCATAGCATCATCCTATAAATCAAGACACATACTCTAGTGGGCCGGTATTGGTGCCTTTGACCCACAAGTACAGTGAGGAAAGCTCACCTCACAATTTGGAATGTAGCCGAATAGATCACTTCTATAACTACTGTCTCTAATGGTCACCTATACAATAAACATGGAGCTAATCTTAGACTACTATTCAAATTACCCAAAATGCCCCTAAGTGAAACTTGGTCAAACCCTTGGTCAAAGGTCAAAAGTAAAAAAGTCAAAGGAAGTCAACACAGACTGAGTACGCCTTGCGTACTCAGTTACTACGCTTAGCGTAGTGGATCCTTTCTTGGTTACAGGGCTCCAACCTGGTACGCCCAGTGTACACGACCAGTTCCATTTTCCCCATTAAGTGCTTATTCCATTAAGATCTCACGTCCAAAGCTAAGATCTAGTCCCAAATATCATTCTAAGTCTTAAAGTTTCCAACTTTATGACTCTCCATGGCTAGAAGAGGTCCAAAAACCAAAACCCTAACTTAATAGACAAACCAAAGCATAATAACTCTTGCATGAAGGGAAGAAAGAGACCACGATCACATTTTTATGGTTCCTAGCACTCATAAATGTCTGAAAGGACAACTCTTATGGTTTAGAGTAAGCCATACTCATGAATACCAAGACTATGAGACCAAAATACATAGAATCTTAAGATCTAGCAAGATCTAAGGAAAACATTCATCAAGTTCCAAGATTTATACCTTCAAGGGATGCTTGAGGGTGAGATACTTCTGGATCAAAGTTGCATTGAGCTTCCAAGATGATCTACCACCTTCTTCCTCCTTCACAAGCACAAGAACACACACTTTTCAAGCTCAAAATCATATACCAAGGAACTAGGGTTCGTAAGGGATGTTTTTGGGAGATAGAGGCTGGAGGTGGAAAGGGTTTTTAGAGTTAAGGATGCCTAAATAGTGTTCAAACCCTTAAAATTAGGATGTGCATACTTGATGAGTACGCCTAACATACTCCTGAGTAAGCCCATCGTACGCACATGCACCCGCGATTCCTTTAATGAGCTACGTCATGCGTACACCCCAAGTACACATGACGTAAGGACCAAATTGTAACAATTTCATACTTTTAGTCTAAAAAGGAAAATACATGATGACTGGGTGTTACAAAATTTATTTTTAGGCTAGATTAGAAGACTCTAGTTCACATTTGTGCAAAGAAAAATACGTGCAGACATTTTGAGGTATGTGGTCTTCTAAAAATCAAATAGTCTGTAAAGGCTAATGTCCGTGTATGGTCTGTGTGGTGCAGACAAAAGACGCTAGAATATCTATAGACAAAAAAATAAATACCAACTAAATGTAAAGACTGTCCAAAAGTTTCATCTTGGCGGCACGCCGAGAAAGGTTTTATATCATGATAAAAGAAGATTGTAGCTGCTTTTAATGACAAACGTGACTAATGATTTGTGTTCATTTGATATTCACTGCCAAGAAAGGTTTTATATCATGCTGAAAGCTGATTGTAGCATATTGTAGCTGTTTTCAAGTATGTTCATCTTCAAGGGATCTATCAAGTGGTTGCTTTGCTGCTCTTAGGGTGTGATTATGAAAGAGGAATCCTACTACGGATTCTAATAATTTGTTCCACTTGCTAGAACACGCAAGAAAAAGACTACAAGGGTATGTATTATGTATGGACGACTTTAGTTGTAATAGATTCGATTGAACTTGGATCCTCTTTTGGATTATGGGATTATTTTTTATTGCTTCTTATGTGCCTTTGTGAACTTTTGTATCCCATAACCCAACAGTGGTATCTGAGCCTCTAGTTCACATCTTTTTCAATTCGATCTCCAGTCTGTTTTGTGTTAATTCGTTTGCATGAATGTAGATTTATTAGATCAAACCATTTTAATTTTTAAAGTCTTTCATAAACATTTTACAACTGAAATCATTTTAAGGATTAAGAAAAATCATTTATGCTAAGTATACACGTAGTGTCGACTCTTTGTTTGTGGTGTGTCGGTAGCTAGAAACCCGAACCGTAATTTGTGGAATGCAGAGCATGACTCCCTGGTTGGAGCGAGTGTTAATACATGGAACGCAACACATTGCCTTCTGGTATGCGACACATGTTTGCTATATATTCACATAAATGAAAATTTTAAGTTTTCTAAACTGAGTATGCTTTGGTCACATTAATGCATCTGACTCAGATTAATAAAATTTAATGCAAATTTGATGGTTTTACAAATATTGATTATCACCTTGTTTGTTGGTTTTAATTTGTTTAATTATAGTTATTAAGAAAGATAAATCTATGGCATTGTTGTTTAAATGATCTCTTGCATTTGAGATCATACAAACAATTATATGTCAACTGGCTTTAAACTTTATGGTTATTTATTTAATCTAAAAGTTGTAATCCAAGTTCGCAATAATTGTTTGTTTTGAATTGTATGGATCCGATACACCATACCATGACTTGACCTATGTGTTGCTTGAATGGTTGTGTTTTGGTTAGGGATGAAAGGGAGTCCAAACCCGGACAGGTTTGCCCGGACCCGAAAAACCCAAAAACCGAAATTGACGATTTATAAGAACCGAGAACCGGACTAGTATACGGGAACCGGTTCCCTTGGTTCCGGATTACAAACCGGGTAAAGTGGGTATGGAACTGGCTGGAACCGAAAATTGATAATTGGACCAAGTTCGTGTATTAGGCTCGGAAATAACCGAAACCCAGAAATGGAATCGGAAACCCGAAATTTTGGAACAAAAGAAAAACTAAACGTTTGATTTTAATTGTTTTTTCTTCTAGATTTTGTAGATCAAACTAAAAATTTTGTATTATAATTTTGATTTATATATTTTTGGTAATATATATAACTCCTATATTAAAATGGGGAGAAGAAGAAACTAACGTATGGAGCTGTCGTATGTGACTCCATGTATATTCCTTGATTGTTTTCTTGTAAATTTTATAACAAGTTGATGTAAAAGAATTAGTATAACTGGAAAATCGAATCAAAGAACGGGAATTTGGTTAGAATTCCCCAATGCCTCCAAGTAATCAATTAGTAGTAATTCATTAGTAAGTGGATTGTTTGAGTAACCCTTCAAATTTCTGTTCAAGTCTCACTAAACCGGTTCCGGTTCATCAAACCCGGTTCCGATTTTCTTAACAAATCCGGTTCTAAAACCCAGAGTACTCGAACCCATTTGATACGGACCCGGAATACCTGAACCTGGATAAGTTTAATTTTTAGACCCCATCCCCAGACTTGTTAAGCATTTTCCGGTTATACCGGTTTCAGTTCCGGTCTGGTTTTCCGAATTTATAACTCATCCCTAGTTTTGGTCTTTCTAACCTCCGTGCCTTTTTTTCTATTATATAATACATAATTTTCACTTTTTAATTATAATGTAGTAGTTTAGTTAGGAAAATGGTATTAGAATAGAAAAGTGTTATGTAATGAAGAATAAAGACACCCGCTAGAATTAAGGATGGATGCATCGTTACTTGCTTGATAGTCTATGGGGAAAGTGATTTATTAAGGTAATTAAGTCTTCGGTTCGTTCACTTCTAGGTAACTATTTTTTTTGTACACATCTAGGTAACGAACTTGTTGAAAATGTTCACATATAACCATTATGACCGACTGTAGCAGGTTACATCCGGTCATAATAGTCATATGTGAAAGTTTTCAACAAGTTCATTACCTAGATGTGTACAAAAAGAAGAAGTTATCAAGATGTGAACAAAACGAAAAGATAACTACCTTGATAAGTCAATTTGCATTTTTATTAAGTTAGTTGATCATAATGTTTGCAATATTAATAGATTCAGTTAAATTTCATTAAAACAATATTTATGGCCATTTAGAAACATTTAAATTGATCACGGCATGTTGGGAGCCATTTTTTGTCTATATATATATATATATATATATATATATATATATATATATATATATATATATATATATATATATATATATATATATATATATATATATATATATATATATATATATATATATCATGAGACATGTATTCTTTATTATAGATATTACCGCTCAAGCGGAAGACTAATCAGACATTCTCTCGTCCAAAGCATGAGTGAATGGTCGATTCTCTAAGAGAGGATTTGTTTAGAGTCGAGTCTGTGTAAGAGCTTGGGTAAGCATTCAAAGCAAAAAGCAGTCTCCATTCACCTAGCTCCATGGATCTCATCGTAAATGTTTGATGCTTCTTGGGGCTTCTTTAGCAACCGTGACGTCACCAGATGAATTGCCGAGTAGATAGATCAGAGTCGGACGTGGTTGTTGCTCTGCGACGATACAGACTTGACTCGCTCCTACCCACATCGGGGCACCATAGCATGTCGGGAATAAGAGGGGATACTGGACGTAACCACTCCCTTGGCCCTACTACATGGTAGTGGTCTAGGGAGCGCAATTGCTAGAGCATATATATATATATATATATATATATATATATATATATATATATATATATATATATATATATATATATATATATATATATATTGTATTTTGAAAAAATATTTACCAAAATGGTGTGGTTTTAAAATATTTATCGTTTAGGTTAAATATTATACCAAATCAAAATTAGAAGGTAAAATAAAAAAAGAAAAGAAATTAAATTATCAGGGTAATTACCTTTTCGTTTTGTTCATATTTTGGTAATTTTTCTTTGGTACGCATTTGGATAACGAACTTGATGAAAGTGTTTATATATTACCATTATGACCGGATGTAACCTGCTACAACACTTCCTAAAAGTTCGTTACCTAGATTTATACAAAAATAAAAATATTATGAAGATGTGAAAAAACCAAAAAGTTAATTATCTTAATAAGTTATTTTGATTTAATAATCTTTCAAATTTAATAATCTTTCAAATAAACATAGAAGAAGAAACTATCAGAGGAGAGCCAGTTTTCTTGGATGTGGTCTAAACAGTAACACTTTTCACACAACTATTGACAGATGTGTTCCGAATATCTGAACTAACAGGAATATATGGCCTCTTAAGGATCTTAACAGGCCTGAAGGTATTGTGATTTCTATTAGTCAGTCTAATTGATCTTGGAGACAAGACACACGGAAGTACATTCGGTACAAGAATCCACATGCTTACTATTATCTATTATTTACAACTAAATTATGACCTTAATAACAAATTCATATAAATTAACAATTTTACTTTTACTTTTACGACAACTTATTTATACAACTATAAATATTTAAAGTTTTTTCAAAATATATATGCCATTACCAATCAGCAACTGTGTTGTTCTTCCGAATATACATGGTTCTTAATAACTCAAATTATTACTCTCTACATTCTCTATTAGTTGTTCCATATTATTTTTAAATATTATGAAAATAATCGTATTCAAATGAATGTATTATTAATGCAAAAATATGATTAAACCAAATATACATGGTTCTTAATAACTCAAATTATTACTCTCTACATTCTCTATTAGTTGTTCCATATTATTTTTAAATATTATGAAAATAATCGTATTCAAATGAATGTATTATTAATGCAAAAATATGATTAAACCAAATATACATGGTTCTTAATAACTTAAATTATTACTCTCTACATTCTCTATTAGTTGTTCCATATTATGAAAATAATCGTATTCAAATGAACGTATTATTAATGCAAAAATATGATTACACCATTTCAAACCAGCAATGAACACATATTAAGATTCCATATTAAGATTTCATTTTTTTTTGAAACGACAAATCTAACCTATTCCTAAACTACTCATTAAATCCACTCATGTCCACGATGGGACTTGAACCTTCAACCTCAAGGAGGGAGGGCAACACCGGATACCGCTGGGTTAGAAGCCCTTTGGTACATAGCCCATTAACTCTTGATATCAGATAGTAAAGTTTCGGAAAGAGGGAAACCTTTAAAGGAACTAAAATTAATTCGCAAGAAAAATAACATAATTTCAAAACAATATCAATACGTAAGAGAACATGATTTTGAAAGAGGGAAAAACATGATTCTGCCACCATACTTTGTTGTAAATCAAGAAAGATCCACTTAAAAGATGACACCATGAACAACTTAATACTATTATCTCCAATTCGTTTCTTATCTAATGGATGTTTCTACAACATCAATTCAAACCAACATCAACTTAAACTTCTTTTAACACATAGACAAAACATGTAATCGATAGAAAGAACCAGATTACAAATCATAAACAACAGTCATCATGGCAGCCTTGTTCTCACAAATCTATTCAAGAAAGATGCAGATCTGATTTTATTTGTTTACTTAATCACTGTCCAGGTCCTCATCATCAACATAAGACTGATTAAATTGCTTGTATGCATTCCTGAAATTATTTCCGGTCATACTGTGTAAGGGATTCGCTAGTGGATCGAACTTCATATTATTTGTGGATGATCCGTTGTTGGATCGATCTCGTTGAGCAAATCCTGATAAACCTGGCGCTTCCTCATTACTATAAGGATCGACGACGCCGTATGCAGAATTGTTCTTGCGCACCAAACCTGAAAGACTACCACCGGCGCCGCCGTCGGTGTCAACCCACCCGCGGTTTCCATTTCCACTAAGTTGATTACTCGAGTGTTCAAGGGAACGTACAGCTGTTATTTGTGGAGGTTGGAGGACAGCTTCATAAGCGGGTAACGCGCGTTGACCAACTGCCGGGAACTGCGGCTGGGAACTTCCAGTAAATCCACCTGAATAGGTCGGAGTAGGTGGCTCTGTTCCATATACATCAGCCACCGTGGGTTGGACTTCTTCCGGAAAGTCAACTTTTAAGCTCCTAAGACCCCCCGATGATGCGGAAGGAGGTGGTGCATAGGAAGAATTCATTTTGAGCTCGGAGAAGAAGGACCTCAGATGGGGTGTTCAGTACTCAAATTAGGATAAAGGGTAGATATAAACCGGAAAGGTACTATTATTCTTATCTCCTTTTCAATAATCATACATTTTCAATAATTACTTTTCCTAATCTAATCATTTGGATTATTATTATTATTTTTCTTTTTATTTTATATATTTATTAAATAAATAAATAAATATTTCTTTTAAAATAATTAATTTAATGTTTTATTTAAATATATTAAGGAGTTTATTTTAAATAAATATATTAATATTTTATTTAAAAATTTTAGATTATAATAATATTTTATTTAATTTTAAGTATTATTATATTTATCTTTATATTTTTGATATTTACTTTAATTTTTTAACATGTCGTTCAAATATATATTAAACAATATATAAAACGACAAAAAAATATATTAAACAATATATTTAAACAAAACTTCAAACACTTTCTTTAAAAAAATATACTATTAAAAAAAATTATTGAACACAAACATAAATATTTAACGTTTTCTTTTACGTTTTGTTCGAAGACATTCCTTAATAACTATTTTCTTTTACATTTTCTCGTTTTGGAGTTACGAATATGCACAAATAAAATAAGTTTAAAAAATCAAGATATTTAGCAGATTAATAACTATTTGTTTTGTTAAAATAAATTCGAGTTTAAAAAAAATGGAATATCCAAAAAAATTAAAATAGAATCTTGAAATATATATAAAAAAACAAAACATAAAAAATACATTAAAAATATATATTTAAACAAATTGTTAAAAAATAGGAAGGTTGTAAAAATGGTTCAACGGTAGCTTGATGGTCGACTGGTGTGAAAGGATTAATCGGTCTTAGAAGGGATTAATTGTGGATTAATCGAGGACCATACATTATTAATAAAATATTAAAATTAATCAAAGATTAATATATTTTAAGAAAAATAAATACTTCAAAATTATAAAATAAGTGTAGCACCTGGTTCCTAGTATGTATTTTATTTAAGTAATCTTGCATTTTTGGTCTTGGACTCGGCGAGTTGAAGGCCCAACTCGCCGAGTAGAAGCGGGATGAGACGCGGGATTTAAGTGATGGACTCGTCGAGTCGGGTCCCGGACTCGACGAGTAGGCTCTGTCTGGACAAAAAACCCTAATCTGAGGGTTTGCACCCTATTTAATCATCTCATTCAGCCCCCACTCGTCCCTATTGCTCCCAGAAACCCTCCCTAGCAAACCCTAAGTGTTTTGGTGCAAGATTCAAGGCTTTTGAGTGATTTTGTGGATTTTGATCATAAGGAAGAAGGAAGAGCATACAAGGATCAAGAGGAGACTGAAGGATCCGAGTTTGGTGCATCATTTGCTGTTCTCAGAAGGTATAAAGTCTATACCTTGCTTGTTCTTTTGTTAGATCCCTTTTGGGGAGATTTAGGGCTTTTATAAGCCATTCTTGGTAACCAACCATGATTGCAAGCATGGTTGGGGGTTGAAGCTTCGGATCTAGGTCCAAGGAAGGGTCACAAGGCAGTTAGGGGTTGCTTTTGCAATCAAGGAAGGTCTCATGCAACATAAGAACCATTTTAGGGCCTTTTAGGCTCAAAAGTCCCATGCATGCACGTAAAGTTCGTGACTTTATGTGATAGATCGAGCTTAAGGGCTTGGATCTATCATTTGGACAAAAGTTGTACATCAGAAATCGAGAAAATAGGACTTGAACGTTATCGACTCGGCGAGTCCGTTCTTGGGACTCGACGAGTCCAAGGCATAAATTCCCCTTATCTGTTGAGGGTCAAAAGAGCACAGTTGGGGGTTAGAAGGGTTGTAGAAGGTCCGAAGGAGTAACCCAACGTACTGGACTTAGCCTTCAACCTGGAGTTCATGGGACTCGGCGAGTCCAAGGCAATCTCCTTATGGTTGAAGATGAACTCGACGAGTTGTTCATACAACTCGGCGAGTCGGATGAAGGTTCATTCGATGTTCATGTCGAAGAGGAACTCGTCGAGTCGTCGCTAAACTCGACAAGTAGGGTCGTGGACGAGGACAGTTGAAGAGATAGGGACTCGACGAGTTGGCGGCCCAACTCGGCGAGTCGGGTCAACTGGAAGTTGACTTTGACTTTGACTTGGACTTGGTTAGGGGTAAAATGGTCATTTTACCCTAAGAATGGATATCAAATTCTGATTAAGTGTTTTGTGGGGATTATAGCCGGAGGATTTCCGGAGCAGCAGCAGACAGAGATTTCCCGCACGAATTATCAGTAGCTACTCGTTCGAGGTGAGTTACTTTCCAGTAGCGGTGGGTCTACGGCCACAATGTCGGCCCACCAGTAGGAGTTGTATGTTAGATGATTGTCTTTGTGATATCATCTAGGTTTGCTACTACCTGATATGTTATATGCTGGCATGATATGTTATATGTGATAGTAGTAGAGTTCGGTTGTTAGGACCGGAGGGTAGGTCAGGCATCCCAGATATGTCTGACAGTATGTGATGATATGTTATATGCCAGCATGATATGTTATATGTGATAGTGGTAGTAGGAGGGGAATAGTCCCCAAGTTCAGTTGTTAGGACCGAAGGGTAGTTCGGACACCCCAGATATGTTTGATAGTATGTTTATGTTATGATATATGTGATAGTAGCAGTATGGGGTGGAATAGTCCACGAGGGTCGGTTGTTAGGACCGATGGGTAGGTCAGCACCCCAGAACGGCTTGATACGGGTAGGTCGGCACCCCATAATGGCCGTACGGGTAGGTCGGCACCCCAGAATGGCCGCACCGGGTAGGTCGGCACCCCAGAATTGCCCGGCAGTATGTATGTTATATGATTGTATGGTATGTGGTACGATGGGGGAACTCACTAAGCTTCGTGCTTACAGTTTACAGTTTTGGTTTCAGGTACCTCTTCAGCGAAGGGGAAGGAGCTGGCCCGGTAGCGGCACATCATACACACATGCATTGATTTTCCGCACTAGAGATATTCTGGGATTGTACTCTGACATGATGCTATTATATGATTGGGTTTTCAGACATGATACATTGATATACAAAATGATATATTATTACGTAGTTTTCTTACGAATGTTTTTATAATCAGTTAATTAAAATGAAATTTTTGGACTCGAAATTTGGGATGTTACAAGTTGGTATCAGAGCCCTGGTTTGAGGGATTCGGACACACCTTCGGGGTGTCTGAACTCAAATCAAGGGATTTAAAAGATTTTTTTACAAGAAAAATGGTTTTCTAAAAATCTAAGTTAAAAGAGTTTTGAGAAAGAACGAAGTGTGTGAGGTGCGCGACCGGCCGAGCTCAAGTAAGTATTCCCCAAAGTACCCATACAAGTTTATGTTATGTTTATCAGCTTCAGTAGAACAGCATGCTAGAATAGGACTAAGGATCTAGGAATGATGCCTTATGTGTTGGATAAGGTGTCTAAGTCCATAACTTATTTGGTATATACTTGACCCAACCTGGCATGGTCCATTTGGGTTGCACTTCACCCGAACTATTTATATGGATAACATTATGAGAAGAGTATATTTGCGGCTTATTAATATATTATAAGTTATAATATATTAATATGAAATTGTATTATTTAATTAGTATTGGTCTTAAATTAATTATGAATTAATTTAGTGATCAAATGGTGACTAATTAAACATGGGCTATTATATTTATATAGTGTGGGCTAACACTCATTATGGTAATGGGCTAAGCTTATATGGGAGTCCATGGATGATCCATGGAGCTTTTAACCCATGGATCCTTGGAAAGGAAAAGACATGGGTTATTAGGGTTTACCCTAATCATGTGCACTATATAAACAAGTTTGTGATGCATGAAATGACACCCTAGGGTGTGTGAAGAAAGGTGGCCGATTTCTAGAGCATAGATATACTCTCTCATAAGTTTTCCAAGTTTGTGGTGATTTGTGATTTCCATTTGAGGCATTCACATTATTGGTGCTTGGCTCTCAAACTCCTAAGGAATCAATTCACAATCAAAGGTATGTAATTCATCTAGTTCTTTTATGTTTAAAAGTTCCCCATGCCATGCTAGATAAGTTATAAACCTTGGAAAACAAATTTTGCATGTATTTTAGACAAACATAGATCCAAGCTTTATTAGGGTTGCATGTACAGTTAGGAAGTGTTAGAATGCTCAAACCCCAACAGTGGTATCAGAGTCTAGGCTTGTTTGTTGATACTTGATGCAAAATTGTGTTAAAAATCGAAATTGTTTGCTGTCTGAACTGTGGACTCGCCGAGTCCATCGGGGGACTCGACGAGTCCAAGTGAAAATTCATCCTACTCGTCGAGTAGGTTCGTGCACTCGACGAGTAGAATGAACTGACAGCAGATTTTCGACTTTTGTTGCTGGAAATGGACTAGAAATATTACCCTAAACTGTTTTGGTGTTTTAAAACCTGTTTTAGATGGTGTAATGTTTATGCTAATCCATTTACAATGGCTTATATTAAAATTCCATGATTTTATGTGTTCATATAATTCTTGAAATCTTGATGATCATGTTCATGTTCTTATGAGTTTAGAAAAATGATAGGAATTATTTGCTGAATTGTTTATCATTAATTCTTTATCATTTATGTGTTTTAATGGAGTCCATAATTTGTCCTCAAGTTATGGATATCCAAAGGTCACTTTCTTTTAAACACACATTTAAACACATAAGTTACATAAAAATGAAGAGTCTTCATTTTTATGAACCATTAACTCATAAGTTATGAAATGAAAAGTTTTGAAAAGTTTCAAAACTTGCCCTCAAGTTTTGGAATTTGTAAAGTTACACACACTTTAATATACTTTAATTCCAACCCTTAGAGTTTTAAAAGTTAAAATTCAACCCTTATACTATTTATAACATTAATGGTTAATTATTATATATATGTATAAGATCAAGTCGTTTTACCGTTAGTAGGCCTCATTCACGAAGCCGGTCTATAAAGGGGGGTATAAGGTTGTTGCCTATAAAATGGCAACTTAACGGGTGTCCATTCTCACCCACCGCTTCCTTGATCGGTGGAGGGTCGTTAGCCGAACGGGTAGGACAATGACTTTAAATTCTCATTAAAAGTATAATGAATATTATAAAGTAACTAAACCTTTTATAAATTCCCAATCTTAGTTACTTTAGGAAAATGTGAATATGGTGCTAACCCATGAAATTCACACTTTGTACCTTACCAAGTCGTTGGTGGAGCGTGTGTGGTTAACCGGCACACTAACTTGGACAAGTAAGGATCACGAAGGGTGACTTAATGTTTATCATAGATCGGTGGAGCGTGTGTGGTTAACTGGCACATCGATTAGGTGATAATATTAAGGGTACCAAGTGAATTTGCATGGTTATTCACACCTTGTTTTGTGATCCTCAGCATCCCAGCCACAAAATATGAAGGGCACAATCGAGATTGAAACATGTCATTGAAAGTTCAATGAATCTCAAAAGATCTAGGAGTTTCAAATCCAATTAAAACTTAATAATTTATTTCGTTTTTCATGGTGGAAATTGGTGAATCGTCATTCACCTACCTTCAAATATTTTATAGCTTAGATTACGGCATCCCTCTTCCAAGTTATAAAATATTGTGTTGGGTCCTAACCTTAATATTTCATATTGGGTGTTATATTAAGGACTTAAAATCAACTAACTTGAATATCTCCCATTGTAGATGTCTGGTTTAGACAACTGTGATCTTCCCAAATCTCATGGAAATCATATTTCTCTACCTCCACCTCCTCCATTTATTCTCCCTGACCCACAAGCTCGAAGACTTGAAAAATTCAAGGTCACTCAAGCCCTACTAGCAATGAAACATAAAGATGGAAGACCTGTGTGCACTCATGTCTTAGGAATGAAGTCACACTTTGACAGGTTGAGAATGTTGGGTGTCGTTGTCCCAAGGAAGTTGGCTATTGACTGGGTTCTTCAGTCACTTCCAGAGTCATATAGTGAGTTCATTCAGAACTACTATGTGATAAATCACGACATGACCCTAATAGATCTATCTTATTTGCGTGTTGCTGCTGAGTCAGAAATGATGTGGCGGAATGGTAAAGTAAATATGGGTGGAAGGTCTATTTCTCAAACTTCCACGGACATGGACAATGGTAACATTGGAAGTCCAGAAAAGCCTTTTCTTCCCAATGGAAAGGGATCGGCCTTGGTCGACCCTGTTGACCAAAAGGCAAAGGGAAAGGCTAAGTCTGTGATAATCTCGTGTACCATTCCCAAAGAGTCTATATGTTTTTATTGTCATGAGAAGGGTCATTGGAAGCGAAACTGCCCTGAATATCTAAAAGATCTGAAAGCAAGTAGAAACAAAAGGTTTGACTCTGCTTCAGGTAAGTCCACTATCTAACTCTGTTAAGTTCCTTATTGATGATTCTTAATACAAAATGTGACTCGGTTACATTTTGGTGTTTGGCAGGATCAAGCAAAGGGAAAGACACTTAAAGAAAGAGTATGCTGAATCTGATCGCGAAGATGGATTTCAATCGCATGGTTCGAAGATCGGATTCTTGAGCTGCTACATAAGAGTTATGATAGATTGCTAGAAGATATGTAATAGCATAGTTTTCATTTAAAGTTTCATTGTAAGGAAAAAGTTTTTCCGCATTTATAAATAAATAAAATTTTGTTTTATTTTATTATATCTCCTTGAAATGGCATTTTATGAAAAATTGATGTTTGTATGGTTCTAGCAATAATGGAAATATGCATTTGATTCTTTCATTAGTGGTAGTGTCTAAATTTATCAAATAAGGAAACATTCTCATCACCCAAGGTTTCAATTGGACTGAAACTTGGAATCATGCAGGTTGTATTGCATGATGAATGAGAATTATCATTTTTGGAAAGTTAAGACTAATTCCCTGACCACATGTATATGTGAGACAGGTGAAAGACTAAAGGATCGGGTACATTGGGTGTGTGCAGGTCAAAGTCCACCACAAAGATCGATAAGACTATTCGTCATGATTTACTAAAGTTTAGTAAATATGGTTGTACCTACAAGTTGAAGTACAATTCTGAAACATTGGAAAAGTTTCAATGTATGGCAGGACGAATGGGAAGAATCAAATTGGGCAGAAAGATAAAAGTTTCTCAAATCTGAAAAGATGGGAGAGTACTTTAGTATCTTGTTTTATGATCATCTTAATGATTAAAGAACCATGTCACAATTCATCCTCTAAGGACATCTTAGTGCATTTTATGGCTAAGAAGAGGATTCATGAATTGTTGGAATGGTTAAAATAAAGAAGATGAATCATACTTCGTTCCAAAAACAAGTCTTAGAGTCATACTCCAAGATTGTAACTTGAGTGACACATCTTAAATAAGGTTTATAACACTTGTCAAATGTAAGAGTAAAATGTTTTCTACTCTTGTACATTTGAAATTGGTAAGTTGTGATGTTTTGGATAAAACAAAGACCAATTGACACCAATTGTGTGAAGTGTTTATCTTGATAAGAATCCGCACGGACTCTTGAATGTTTGTTTGGTTGTCAAGGAATGGTTCTTGACAAAGAGAAACTTGCATGTCAAGAGGACAGTGGGAGTCTTAAAGGTCTTCAGAGTTTCAAGAGCTAATCAAGGATAAAACCTATAGTTTATTGCTAGCACACGACTTGAGGTTTGTAACCTATCGTGTTGACATAATTCTTGTTCTTGTGCCTATTCCGGTAAAGTTGACTATGTATGTGAGTTCTGTGAGTTCTCAATTGTGTGCATAACAAATTGGAAGCAATGGTGGGCCCTTGGGCTACCAAGAGGCAAGAAATCAAGATTGAACAAGTTCAATCCATATGTTTTGAGTTTGTCACTAACCTTGTCTTTTGATTACGGTTTTGACAAGTTCATATGGATAGGAACACATACATCATAAAATCTAAGTGTCATAAGGTTTTATCGAATTCATGAAAATGATGGTGAGGAAACGCTTTCACTAAGTAGATTTTAAGTAGATAGCAATTATGTTGTTTGCATTCTCAAAGTCGTTAGTGGAGCGTGTGTGGTTAACCGGCACACTAACATGGACTTGTGAGAAATGGCAAACAGGTCTAAACATTATGATTACGGCATCCCTCTTCATAATTGTTTAGACACACATGTGAGCTATCTAAAGAAAGATGTATGAGTCTGAGAAGCTTAGATAAAGTTTTTTTCGAAGCATCTCGTATCAGAAGTCTGAACTTTGGTGATGAAAGTCAATAAAGTATTGATTTCTAGAAGTCGATTTTTGAGTACATGTCAAAGCTAGTGGGAGCATAATTGTTGTGCTAAATAATTATTATGCTAGTGGGAGCATAATCAATTATGACGAGTATTGTTAATTATAGAAAACAAGAATTTCACTTGGAAAATGTTGTTTTGCTATAAATAAGGGAGAGAAGATTATACTTCATTTCAATCCTAAAAGTTTAGATTGAGATTTCAATCATCTTTAGTCAAGGATATATATATATATATATAGAAATTTTATGTTGGAATGGTTCAACATAAGGAAATTCTATATATATTGCGTTCTCAAATTCGATTATGATTACGACATCCCTTTTCATAGTCCCTTTTTGAAAACATAAGTTTAGATTGAGATTTCAATCATCTTTAGTCAAGGATATATATATGAATTTTATGTTGGAATGGTTCAACATAAGGAAATTCTATATATATTGCGTTCTCAAATTCGATTATGATTATGACATCCCTTTTCATAGTCGATTTTTGAAAACATGGCAAATAAAAAATATTGTAGAAAAAGACTGATCTAGTATCAGGTCTTTATGTGAGACATCATGAATCGTGTCCCATATGCTTCGGGCATAGGATCGGTCACATGTGCTATAATATTCATCCTTTCTAAAATTTTCAAAATGCTTAGAGCATTAAGAGGGAAAAAGGAATAGAACCGGATATGACTAAAATGATTAAGCAATTGTCGAGGACAATCTAAGGTTCACCAAAGATTGGTTGCTCAGGGACAGTTGGAAGTATAGTGTTAAATTTTGGGAGGACCATATGGATATATTCTGAAAAGAGGTAGCTCTTGTTCAGATATGATAATCAAAATGGGAATATGGAATTTTTCCATATTGGGAGTTGGATATTAAGAATCTATGAGAAAGTTAGAAACTTTTATGCAAGAAGGATGTTCAAAGTAATGTACTTTGAATATGAGACTTCGTTTCCATTGAAGTGATCTCCTTTGGAATACTCTGTAATGACTGTTGACAAGGTTTTGTGACTTTTGTGCATAGTCATTGCAAGAGGATCAATGCATATAAGTTTGGAATCTAACAGATTACAGTAAATAACAAGAATTTGGTATTCTTACATTTACGGTAAGGATTTGGGACTGTGAAATGAGCATCATTGGAATAATGTTCAATTGATCTACTTCACAAAGTAAACATCATAGACAAACATAGTGTGCATACTTGGTGTATGGCATGACTATTGTTTAGAAAAACATAGTGTACATGCTTGGAGCATGGGACAACTATTGTTTTAATTTAAGTCTTAAGTTGATAAATCGAAACAGAATAATGTGAATCAATATGGTGATGAATAAAAGGTGTTTTATTTATATTCATAAGGGATGAGACCATATTGGATTCAATTATTCTTGTGTTTCACTTTGCATGTTTTGACTTCCATAATAACTAGGTTATTCTTTCCGAATGATTAAGTTATTCAAACCATCCACAGTCGGTCATATGTTGGAAGTAGATATGAATAAAGACTGTCATGAGTTGGTTGTAGAGGTCTAAGATGTTGGACATGGCTACAACACTCATGAGTGCTCATAAGTTATGAGTATAGGATTCAACCCACGCTCACTTGCATCACTTCATGGAATTTATCTCGAGTGATCGTGAGACGGTAATATCATATAAGTCTTCAAACCTAGAGATATGAGTTGTTACCTATGAGTTGGTCGTACATTGATTGCACGAAAACGCATCAGTAACTTGATGTTATAAAACGTGCCTTTGTGTATAATTCAACAAGTAGTAGAAACAAGTATATGAGTCGAAGTTTATCTGTTCCTTCTAGTCCTTGGAGGATTAGAAGCGATATCTGGGCCCCTCGATGATTTTGTTTTGACCTATGTACCGGGCCCGGTCAGAACTAAATTGATGTGTTTGATTAAGTTCTTTGTCAAACAAATCGGAAATCGGGAAACAAACTGCTGGACAATAAGTAAGACATTGTTCCATGTATTTGTCCGACTGATATCATGAGAGCAGAGGATTATATGATCACTTATCTAAAATGGCGCTTCATAGTTCAACAGAGTTTTCAAGAGCTAGGATTGCCGGTTGGTCCCTGAAGTCATATAGGCAAATATAGTTATTAGACTTATCCAAGTGGGAGACTGTTGGATAAGGTGTCTAAGTCCATAACTTATTTGGTATATACTTGACCCGACCTGGCATGGTCCATTTGGGTTGCACTTCACCCGAACTATTTATATGGATAACATTATGAGAAGAGTATATTTGCGGCTTATTAATATATTATAAGTTATAATATATGAATATGAAATTGTATTATTTAATTAGTATTGGTCTTAAATTAATTATGAATTAATTTAGTGATCAAATGGTGACTAATTAAACATGGGCTATTATATTTATATAGTATGGGCTAACACTCATTATGGTAATAGGCGAAGCTTATATGGGAGTCCATGGATGATCCATGGAGCTTTTAACCCATGGATCCTTGGAAAGGAAAAGACATGGGTTATTAGGGTTTACCCTAATCATGTGCACTATATAAACAAGCTTGTGATGCATGAAATGACACCCTAGGGTGTGTGAAGAAAGGTTGCCGATTTCTAGAGCACAGATATACTCTCTCATAAGTTTTCCAAGTTTGTGGTGATTTGTGATTTCCATTTGAGGCATTCACATTATTGGTGCTTGGCTCTCAAACTCCTAAGGAATCAATTCACAATCAAAGGTATGTAATTCATCTAGTTCTTTTATGTTTAAAAGTTCCCCATGCCATGCTAGATAAGTTATAAACCTTGGAAAACAAATTTTGCATGTATTTTAGACAAATATAGATCCAAGGTTTATTAGGGTTGCATGTACACTTAGGAAGTGTTAGAATGCTCAAAACCCAACATTATATGCCTGCTTTATGTGCTTCAGCTTATGAGAATTGCATGCTAGTATTGAGTAGACAGCAGTAGGATAGCCTGTTTAGGTTATACTTGATAGTATGAGCTTAGCATTGTATGCTAGTACAGTTTCCTGTTATGAGGATAAAGTTGGTTGAGATTGTTCCCTTTTGTCCGAATGTTGATTGCTTTGTGCTTTGTGGACTTTGAGTGATGGGAGTTAGCTGTTAGGTGAATACGTTAGGTCACATGTGATAAGGATTGGATAATCTTAGAGAATTGGATTTAACCCTATTGCGCAGCTCTTGTTTGAGTCTAACCGTTGTAGGGATGAGTCTTTTACTCGAAGGATTATCTGAGCCTCGTTACATGTGGTGGTATTCAGGTAATGGCTAATTGGCATTACAAGGAGGCCTTCAGCAGCTGAGGACCGATTTGGGTGGTGTCAGAGATTTTCCCTAGGGTAAGCCTAGGATGAGAGTAGTAGAGATCAGTAACAGTAGTAGTGACTTGGTGGAGTCGAGGCGGTCCTTGAGGAAAGTACGGATAGATGTGGAAGGTAGTATGGGCCCGTACTACTGAAAGCAAAGGATCCGTACTCGAATCGAGGAAGGCTGAGGCAAGACCAGGGAACTTGTGATGGGGGTGATCCCTCTAGATGTATCAGTATCACTGACGGTTGTCATTATGTATTGCAGAATGGTGGTACTACGTCCGAGGCCAGCAGTTGGCAGTTCAGGGGAGGGATCGGGTTCGGGCTCAGGTTCCGAACCAGTGGATGAGAGGCTACGCGAGTTTATCGCGTCCGAGATCACTAGAGGCATCCTTGATGCGACCCCGGTCATCTTTGGGTCGATCAAGGAAAGGATTGTCGAGCTGATGGAGGATCGCCTCCGGGCGTTCAGGAGCGACATGGCGACCATCCAATCGGGATCACACACACTGTCCTTTAAGGACTTCAGGGGCAGTGGTGCGCCGGATTTCCATGGGGCGAAGGACCCTATTGTGGCCAGACGGTGGATTGCAGACATTGAGTTTGCACAGTTGACCAGCTTCTGCCCCGAGGGGTCGAAGGTGAGATATGCAGCAGGATGCTTGAGAGATAGGGCCAGGGATTGGTGGAAGTCGGCTGGTGACTCTCTGGGAGCCCCGACGGTTGAGGCTATGACATGGCCGGACTTTGTGACTCGGTTCAGAGCAGAGTTTGCACCTGCAGTGGAGCTCCAGCAGTTGGCGAGGGAGTTCTTAGATATGAGACAGACTACGGAGACTGTGGCGGAGATCACCGCCAAGTTCCGGGAGAGGGCGTTGCTAGTGCCCCAGTATGCGGGAGATGAGGACATGAGGAGGACCCGCTACCATGACATGTTGCGGGCGGACATTCGGGAGCATGTTAGCTTTTCAGCTTGACCTACCCTGGATTCCATGGTTGCCAGGGCAAGGGAAAGGGAGATCGATCTGGAGCACATCCGGAAGAGGAAGGTAGAGGAGGGGCAGGTGACTGGGGCTTCGGGGAAGAAGCCCAAGGGATCAGATGGCCGGCCGAAAGGCAAGTCAGGACAGGGCCGCTGCAGGAAATGCGGCAGGCCGCACGAGGGAGCGTGTAGGTTGGGATCATCGGGCTGCTACAAGTGCGGCAAGACGGGGCACTTCAGCAGGGATTATACCGCCCCTGAACCCACTATTCCGACATCTGAGTTGTTGTGTTTCCACTGCAACCAGAGGGGCCACAAGAAGGCCAATTGCCCCCAGTTGACAGCAGCAGCGCCAGTGAAGGCGCCAGCTCCAGCGACCCTGCGGATTACTAATGGCCGGCAGGGCAAGGCAGAGGCTCCAGTGGTGAGGAGTCGGGCCTTCCAGTTGACGACCGAGGAGGCACGCGCCGCACCCGATGTGGTGACGAGTATGATTCTTTCCCTCTAATTTATTTATATGATGTTTATGATATTGATATGTGCTCTGTTTAGGATCGTTCCATGTGAACGGTATCCCAGTTCAGGTATTGTTTGATTCGGGTGCTACCTGATCGTTTGTTTCTCTTGCGCTCAGCAAGAGGTTTCCGGAATCGTCGGGCACGTTGGATTGCCCTCTAGAGGTCGAGATTGCGGACGACCGGTCAGTGCGAGCATCAGAGGTCTACCGAGATTGCGTCCTGCGACTGTTTGAGGAGCGTTATCTGGTAGATCTGGTTCCCATACCTTTGCGGGGGAACAAGGTTATTATCGGTATGGATTGGCTAAGCCCCAATGGGGCAGTGATTGACTGTGTGCAGCAGTTGGTGCGGATCAGGACCCTAAGTGGGGGAGAGCTGGTGATTCAGGGCGAGAGGCCACAGCAAGGACCAACTTTATGTTCAGCAGCGAGAGCTAGGCGTTACCTTCAGCAGGGTTGCGCAAGATTTGTTGCCTATGTGATGGATACCCGGGAGATGGGTAAGGCAACGGTGAGCGATGTGCCCGTGGTACGAGAGTTTGCGGACGTATTCCCCGAGGAGTTTCCTGGGATACCTCCGGAGAGGCAGGTAGTGTTCAGGATTGAACTAATCCCTGGTGCGGCCCCGATAGCCAAGGCACCGTATCGGTTGGCTCCTCCTGAGATGTAGGAGTTGTCTACACAGCTGTAGGAGCTGTTAGACAAGGGATTCATTAGACCGAGTAGTTCACCCTGGGGAGCCCCGATTCTGTTTGTAAAGAAGAAGGACGGGTCGCATCGAATGTGTATAGATTATAGGGAGCTGAACAAGGTAACGGTGAAGAACCGTTACCCACTCCCGAGGATTGATGACCTCTTTGACCAGCTACAGGGAGCATCTTGGTTCTCCAAGATTGATCTGCGATCAGGATATCATCAGATGAGGGTCAGAGAGGAGGATGTACAGGAGACTGCGTTCCGAACGCGCTATGGCCACTATGAGTTCGTGGTGATGCCTTTCGGGCTCACCAATGCTCCTGCCGCGTTCATGGACCTCATGAACCGCGTGTGTAGACCGATGCTGGATCGGTCCGTGATAGTTTTCATTGACGACATCTTGGTCTATTCCAAGACGCAGGAGCAGCATGAGGAGCATCTGCGAGAGGTTTTGGATACTCTGAGGAGAGAGAGGTTGTACGCCAAGTTCTCCAAGTGTGAGTTCTGGTTGCGCGAAGTGCAGTTTCTTGGGCACCTTGTCAACCAGAACGGTATTCTGGGCGACCCGGACAAGGTGGAGGCCGTGATGAGATGGGAGGTTCCGAAGTCTCCATCTGAGATTCGGAGTTTCCTGGGATTAGCCGGCTACTATCGGAGATTCATCCAGGACTTCTCCAAGATAGTCGTACCTTTGACGCGGTTAACGAAGAAAGCCGTAGTTTTCCGTTGGAGGATTGGGCAGCAGGCGGCGTTCGAGACGCTGAGACAGAGGTTGTGCGAGGCGCCAATCGTAGCCCTGCCAGAGGGCGTAGAGGATTTTGTTGTGTACTGCGACGCGTCTATTTCAGGTTTGGGCGCGGTATTGATGCAGAGGGGGCATGTCATCGCCTACGCTTCGAGGCAGCTGAAGCCTCACGAGGCGAATTATCCGACGCATGATTTGGAGTTGGGGGCTGTTGTGTTCGCCCTCAAGATTTGGCGTCATTACCTTTATGGGGTCCGTTGTACCATCTACACGGACCACAAGAGTTTGAGGTACCTCATGGATCAGCCGAATCTGAATATGAGGCAGCGTCGGTGGTTGGACGTGGTGAAGGATTATGATTGCGAGATCCTTTACCACCCGGGGAAGGCCAATGTGGTGGCAGACGCACTTAGCCGCAAGGCGGCGCCGATCCGGGATACCTGCATGAGGATGACCGTGGTTACTCCACTGTTAGAGCAGATTCGAGAGGCCCAGCAGGAGGCCATGAAGGAGGAACATCGGAAGAGTGAGCGGATTGTAGGCCAGGTTTCCTCCTTCGACTATGATAGTCGAGGGTTATTGACTCTTCACCGTAGGGTGTGGGTCCCTTATCATGGAGGTGTGCGCCAGATCCTGATGGAGGAGACGCACAAATCTCGATTCTCCATTCATCCCGGGGCGACGAAGATGTATAGGGATCTTCGTCTGGACTATTGGTGGCCCTGCATGAAGCGGGATGTGGCATGGTACGTGGAGCGGTACTTGACCTGCAGGAAGGTCAAGGCCGAGCATCAGAGACCACACGGCAAGATGCAGCCGTTGGATATCCCGCTGTGGAATTGGGAAGACATCACGATGGATTTTATCACAAAGCTTCCCAGGACCGCGCGAGGAGTGGATTCGATTTGGGTCATCGTCGATCGATTGATCAAGAGCGCCCATTTTATTCCAATTCAGGAGAGCATCTCGACCGAGAAATTGGCTGACATCTACATCAGGGAGGTGGTGGCGCGGCACGGGGTGCCAGTTTTGGTGATTTCAGACAGGGATGTGCGGTTTACTTCCAGATTTTGGAAGAAGTTTCATGACGAGTTGGGTACTCGTCTGCACTTTAGCACTGCATTTCACCCGCAGACGGATGGTCAGAGCGAGCGGACCATCCAGACTTTGGAGGATATGTTGCGGGCATGTGTGCTAGACTTTGGTGGTAGCTGGGATACTTACCTCCCATTGGCGGAGTTCTCGTATAATAATAGCTATCATGCGAGTATCGACCGTCCTCCCTTCGAGATGTTATACGGGAGGAAGTGCAGAACCCCGATATGTTGGGGTGAGGTTGGCCAGAGGGTCATGGGGAGCACCGAAGTGGTGCTCAAGACGACAGAGAGGATTCAACAGGTTCGGAGCAGACTTCAGACTGCTCAGAGTCAGCAGAAAAGTTATGCCGACAAGCGCCGATCGGACCTGGAGTTTCAGGTCGGGGATATGGTTTTCCTTATGGGTGTCGCCATGGAAGGGCGTCATCCGATTCAGGAAACGGGGCAAGTTGAGTCCCAGGTATATTGGACCCTTCAGGGTTATAGCCCGGGTGGGCAAGGTGGCATATAGGTTGGATCTGCCAGCCGAACTCAGTCAGATTCATAGCACTTTTCACGTCTCCCAGTTACGAAAATGTTTGGTGAACGACTCGGCAGTGGTACCATTAGAGGATATTCACCAATGTGGCATTAGATGACAGCCTATATGCCACCTTGCCCACCCGGGCTCGGCAGTGGTACCATTAGATGACAGCCTGAATTACATTGAGCGGTCTGTAGCGATTCTCGACCGGAAGTCGATGGATCTGAGGAACAAGAGGGTGGAGCTAGTGAAGGTGCAATGGCAGCACCGGAAGGGCTCGGAATGGACCTGAGAGCCGGTGGATGAGATGATGGACCATTACCCAGAGCTATTCCAGGATCAAGCAGCAGACTTCGAGGACGAAGTCTAAAATAAGTGGGGGAGATTTGTAGCACCTGGTTCCTGGTATGTATTTTATTTGTCTTTTGTTGACTTTTTTTGACCGATTAATCCCACCAAGACCGATTAATCCCGCCAAACCGGATTAATCCCTAATTTCCGTCAAACACACTAATCCTAGTCAGTTGAAGAACGTCAAGCGGTTAATCCACGGTTAATACTGATTTCAGCAACCATAAAAAATAATAAAAAAAAATATTCGAACAAAACGTTAAGAATTAAACGAATAAATCATCAAAAACAAAACTATTACAAATACTTTATTATATTCTATATAACATCATTTTAATAAAACGTCTTATTAAATAGATTTAAAAATAATAATGATTAATATATTATAAAAATATAAATACCATTATTTTATAATTAATTATTTAATTACAGATAAAAAAGTTAATTATTATTTTGTCAAAAGATAACTATATAATATAAAATTATCATCTAATCATTAGTTAATGGAATATATATATATATATATATATATATATATATATATATATATATATATAATCATTATGTGGTTGTATATATAAGTGGAAATGAAGTATGGAAAAATGGGAATTTGACTTATTAAGATAATTAACTTTTCAGTTTGTTTATATCTGGGCAACTATCTTATTTTTTTGTACACATCTAGGTAACAAACTTGTTGAAAATGTTCACATATGATCATTATGACCTGTTATAGCAGGTTACATCCGACTACAGCAGGTCATAATGGTCATATGTGAACACTTTCAACAAGTTCGTTACCTAGATGTGTACAAAAAAATAGTTACCTAAATATGAACAAAACAAAAAGTAATAATAAATTACACGAATGGTCCCTATGGTTTGGGGGAATTTGTACGTTTGGTCTCTAACTTATTTTTTTAATTCGGATGACCTCTACTGTTTATTTTTGTTGCGCGTTTGGTTCATGTCTTACCTAAAAAGACTTTTGTGCCCTTATTAATTTATTTTTTAATTACTTTCTTATTTATGTATTTATTTTTTATATATTTAAAAAAAGTTAATAGAGCCCACATATCTATATCTCCTCACCGTAAACCTGAAACCAGATTTTAGAAATTTATTTAGGGTCCCACTCATCACCATCTCATCTCTCATCTTCCTCAACTTTTATTTTTTTCCATCTTTAGTGACATTGACGTCTTCACCATCCTTCTTTTTTTGGTCATTGGCGAACCAACACCATAACCCACTGTCTCTTCATCTTTAGTGGGTTGTGGTGTTTATTCGCTGGAGTTAAAAGGCCGAAAAAAGAAAGGATGGTGAAGACGTCGATGTTACTAAAGATGGAAAATAAATATAAGTTGAGGAGGGTGAGAGATGGGATGGTGATAAGATACAGATATGTGGGGTTTATTAATTTTTTTAAATATAAACAAAATAAATACATAAATATGAAAATTAATTAAAAAAATAAATTAATAAGGGCATAATAGTCTTTTTAGGTAAGACAGAGATCAATCGTGCAACAAAAATAAACAGTAAGGATCACCCGAGTTAAAAAATAAATTAGGGTCCAAACACACAAATTTCCCCAAATCACAGGGACCATTCGTGTAATTTACTCTTACTTTTCATTTTGTTCATATTTGGATAACTATTTTTTTGTACACATCTAGGTAACGAACTTGCGTGTTCACATATAACAATTATGACCTACTGTAGCCGGATGTAACTTCCTACAGCAGGTCATAATGGTCATATGTGAACACTTCCAACAATTTTGTTACCTAGATGTGTACAAAAAAAAGATAGTTACCCAGATGTTAACAAACCGGAAAGTTAATTACCTTAATAAGTCATGTTCCCATGGAAAAATAGAGCCAAATCGGAAAAATGGAAGTTTACATCATTGCATTTTGTTCAAGTTTTTATTTTATTTAGAAAAATCTTCAAAATTGTCACTTTGTTTTCAAGAAAACCGAGTTCGGTTCTTAACTTTTTAGGTCATCAATGATTATCCCTATGGTTTAAAAACTTTTAACGAATGATCCATCACGCATATAAAAAGTTATTTATACTATTTTTTTATTTTAATTTTTTTTAATGTAATTTTAATTTTAATAAAATAAAATAATAAAATAGACCCAAACCTACCCATTTATCTCTCTCTCTCTCTCTCTCTCTATATATATATATATATATATATATATATATATATATATATATATATATATATATATATATATATATATATATATATATAGAGAGAGAGAGAGAGAGAGAGAGAGCTAGGTTAGATATTTAAACTAATTATTATGTTATTGTATGCATAAATGTGGACCAATCAAAGTTAAATAAAAAATTAAATAATTAATTAAATAAATAAGGGTGATTTAGTAATTTTATTAATAACTTCCACAAATACTCCCTATAATCATGGTATTGATAGATTGACTTTTAACCTAATTTCTCGTCTCCTATAACCCTATGTCGCCGTTTGTGTTCATCAACTACAGGCCACCATCTTGAGACTCCAAGGTGCATTCCTTCTACAATCGATCATCAAAATTCTAGACAATAACCATTGATAATTCTCCATCTTCAATAAATTTGTAAGTTTCTTTTTCCTTTATTGAAATCTTTTAGTTTTTTAATTGATTTTTTATTTTTGATGTTGGGTAATCATATTTTTGCAATTGAATTGATTTATGAAAAGCTATACGAACTCTATTTGCAATCTATATATAATCGACTTGAAATTGTTTATGTTCTCCATGAATTTTAAAAAAAAAACTTATTTGCAGTAGATTTATTTTTCCTTTATTCACATATACTAGAACTGATCATAACCCATTTAATGCTAGTTTTTAGTGCAAATGTTTTTTTAGTGGGAGGGTCCTACCTTGTTTATTTTTGGGATCAAAATAAATGAAATGCAAGCTTTATGTGAGGGCACTGGTCGAATTTTTTTCTTTTGAAGTAAAGAAGAAACAAGCAATATGGTTTTAGTTATTTGTAGTAATGACATTCTTTATAGATTACTTTTGATATTAGAATTATATTTATTTCATGTAATTAAACTTTATTACTTTATTATCTAGTTTTTTGATGCAATTTGTTTTCCTCTTATTTTATTATCTAGTTTTTTTCAGCACATAAGGTATGTGAGTATCTGCAATTCAAGGGTTGTTATTGTCTTCCTCAATCAACGAACCCACATATATATGCAAGTAATCATTTTTGGAATTTTCGTAGTCGTTTTAAATAAAAGTTGATAATTTTTTGATGTTGATTATTTTCCGATTTTATGTTATTCTGAATTTCTGATTTCATATGTTTGCTAAATTGTTATTATATTATTGTGATTTAATTTTTGATGTGGCGTTCGCTCTTATTTCTTTTCAAATAGATCATGCTTTTGATTTCTGTTCTGACTTCTGAAACACACTAGAAATGGTCATTGGATAATTCTTGATGAAATTAATCTCGCCCCTTCAGATGTTCTAGAAGCATTAAATCGGTTTGTGTATTTTATACCATTTCAATTCTGTCGGAATAGAATCAAGAATTCAAATTCTATCGGAATGGAAACACGAATTCTAATTTTGTTGGAATGGAATATGTATATTTTCTCATTGATTATACATGTTCTACAATTTTTGGTTATTGGTTTTAGTGCAGTTAACAAGTCCGCATATTTTTCCAAAGGAATATAGTTTTTTATTTATCATTTGCTAATACGTTATTGGATTGTAAACTATAATTGGATTTGTTTTCACAGAAGTTGATGCTTGAAGAAGTTGATGCTTGAAGAACGGACAATAAAATTAAAAGTGTTTCTTAGCAACATTATTCTTTTAAAATGAATTAGTGTATTTGTTAGATTTTGTAGTTTTTTTTCCCAATTTGAAAGTTTTTTAGTTTTTATTCTTTAACAATAAATGTAATTCTTAACAATTGTTACATGTATTCTATAAAAATTAATGTAATTTTTGTTTTAATTCTTCAATTAATGGTTCGAGAATTTGTTATTCTACAAAAAAAATTTAAAGTCATGATCAAGAAATATGTTCAAGAATATTTTTATTATTTTATTATTCTAGAATATTTTTATTTTTGAACATACTCAAACATATTCTGTCAGAATGTCCGAATTAAAAACCTTATAATTAGTAAAAAACAGATTTTTATAATAAATAAAATCTATGATCCCTTAAAATATGCAAATTTCCTTTATTAAATCTATATTAATTGACTAAAATACCCTTCTAGTTAAATTGGATGGTATTTTTCAATTATATTTAATTCAGTAATATGTATTAATCACTTTCTTAAAATAAGTAAAATGATTGGCCCACATTTATGCATACAATAACACAATAATTACTTTGAATAAAATAACCTAAGCCTCTATATATATATATATATATATATATATATATATATATATATATATATATATATATATATATATATATATATATCCCTTCCTCTCTCAAACACACACATTAAAACAACAAAACGTGAAAATAGATATGATACAAAAAAATACATACTGAAAATAAAAAGCGCACACACACACATATTAAACATGCAACTCAAACACCCACACTGCCACTCACCTCGTCGTAGCTACTTTTTTGCATTTTGGAAACGTAGTACTCACTTTTATAATGGACGGTTACGATATTATCATTACCTGGTTTCCGGTAACGACTCGATTGTAGCTTTTCTATAATTTGCAATCGTTGTAGATTGTGGATATGTTTGTAGATTTGACCGAACTCAAGTCGACGCTCATTTTGAAAATAAAATTCTTGCTCCTTTTCGTAAAGCTATCGAGTCTTGATTAACTACTGTTCACCAAGGGCTCTTTTACGGTGACTTAAGAACTACGACCAATTCTCTTGATAAGCAAACTTAACGATCAAGCTTTCAAACGATGGTAGTTTTGTTTATTGAAACTTATCTACCAATTACAAATCCAAACCTTTCTTCATTTTGTTGTTATGGACTTGACAATTTATGTTTTTCCACACCACTCAACAAGACACATTCATAAGTATATCTAACATGATCTTGATCTAGGGCTTTATAAGTCCCATCCTACTCCCAAAGCTCCGCAGATCCTCCAAAACTACACGTATACATGGAAATTAATGTACCTAAATTGTATTTGATATATTTAGTTGATTTCTTGACAACATGTAACGCCCCATTTTCACAACCAAAATTTTTATTTTTAATATTGATAAAACTTCGCATTTATAAAACTAAGTTAAGAAAACATTTGTTCCAAAAATACATTTGTTTGAAAACCAGACTAGTATGATAACGCTGAATGTTGCTAATGAATGCGTAAGGTCACGCATTCGCCTTCCCATAATCACCAATGGTACCTGAAAAATATTTATAAACAACTAGGTAAGCACGAAGCTTATTGAGTTCCCCTAAAATACCACACATCATAAAATACATATAATGCATGCACAGGGGCAATTCAGTCTCCTGACTGAATTGCCCCTGGCCAACAGTCTCCCGACCGGATTAGCCCTGGCCCATAGTCTCTCGACTGGATTGCCCCTCTTGTTTACAGCTAGCCCACACATGGTATCTTGGCATATAGCAGAAATCAGGACCGCCTCAACCTGACCTACCACAATATATATATATATATATATATATATATATATATATATATATATATATATACATATATATATATATATATATATATATATATATATACATATATATATATATATATATATATATATATATATATATATATATATATATATATATATATATCATACTATACTTATAAAGGAAGCATTTTTTCTATCACCTCATGCATTTGAAACCCCTACATAAATTTCCAAGCACCTTATGCATTTGAAACCCCCACACCTTTTCACCTTCAAAGTAATTAATCACATATCATGAAAGATTTTATAACTTATATAATATGTTTAATTATCAATTAATGGATATTCTACTATAAAAATGTCATTCTTTTTTAGTAGACACACAAATACAAATCACATACAAAATTCACAAAGAAAACAAGTTAAATATTTTGTGTTGGTTTGAGGGCTTTGAACCATTTTTCGAGCCATGTTATTATGTTAAAGTTTTTAATTTGTACGTTTGTTATATACTAATTCTTTTTTTATATTTTTCTTGGTTTAATTATTCTTTTAAAACAATCATTGTATGTTGTGGTTGAAACTTTAATGTAAATTAGATTAGATTCATATTATCGATCATATGTTACGGAAAGTGATATAGATAATATTTAATTAAATATTGTATATATGTTTGTATGTTTGTGTTGCTTCAAAGTAATAATTAATAAAAAATCATGGATATGCAATATTATACATAATATCCATGTAAGTCTCTTTAAAATGTAAATTATCTATCTTATCACTTTATATTTTAGTATATGTTTAACATTCTAATTATAATAAAAAGTGTCTTTTAAAAGTTTTCTTTCATTTATTAATAATAATAAGTGGTTTTAAAACTAATAAACCATAATTATAAATAATAAAATCAAGTTATAAAAATCATGGATATGTCATATTAGCCATGCAAATCTCTTTTGAAATGCAAATTGTCTATCTTATCAGTTTATTATTTAGTGTATGTTTCACATTTTAATAGTAGTATTAAGAGTTTTTTAAAAGTCTTCTTTAACTTATTAATAATATTAAGTGGTTTAAAACTAAAGAACAATAACTTTAAATGATAATAACATCAATTTATAAATTACATAACGTTAACAACAAATAAATTGTATTTTAAATTAACATCATTATTGAAATTAGAAAATAATCGCATAAGTAAAAATTTAAATTAATCAATCATAAAAATTATTAAAAATAATATTAAATAGATAATTATATTTAATTTTATTAATGAGGAATGTGGATTGATGTCAATGAATAATATTGTTCAAAATATTATGTCAAAGTTAATGTCAATAATATAACCATTTTAAACATATATTTTTCAACATTTTAACAATATATTTTTAACCTACGCTGCGCAACGCGTGGGAATTCGTCTAGTATATATATATATATATATATATATATATATATATATATATATATATATATATATATATATATATATATAGAGAGAGAGAGAGAGACAAGCAATCAAGTAAACACATAAGCATAGGCGACTATGTATACAAGTCTACCAATCTAACAACTCGCTACCACATACAAGGCCTCTTCCAATACACTATGTTACTACCGGAAAATCTCCAAGGAATGCATAACTATATGTAATCAGGGGTGAGATAGACATTCGAACAGATGATCCTGCTCTAGAGCCACAACCAAACGAGGAGCAGGAAAGAAATCCTAGATCAAGAGTTCTCATACTATCCTATGTGGCTACATACAACCCCTAGGGTACTCCACTAGACGATAACGAGTTTACTAGTACTCTAACTAGCACATATCTACTCCTATATCCTAACATTGAAGGATATATCTAACATATCACTACAGCATAGCAACATCCTATACACAAGGATACATAACTCAATCTAGTGGGTTGGTTTTGGTGCATTCGACCCCGAGTACACCGAGGAAACTCACTAGAATCGGAGACCCAAGAATCACCACGAGACACTCACTTACTGCACTGATTGCTCCTTCGACCTACTAGCACCAAAACACATTAGAACCTTAATCAAAATCCTAATTCCTTCAAGTTTGAACCAAAGTCAAACTGGTCAAAAAGTTAACGGTCAATGATTAACAAAAGTTAACGGTCAACAAGTCAACATTTACCACGACGCGGAGGTCCTTCTGCCACGTTGTGGGCATCTAGGACAAAATAGTCGACTTACAGATCGTTGACACACCATGGAAAATCCATAACAACATAAATGCGAAATTGGACTTTGTAATGCCGTGGGAATTGGCAGAATGCTAAAAACTTTCTAAAGTGCTTAATCCTTACATATCTGAACCCAAAGTATCAGAACTACTCCTTTTCAATTGCTTAATGGATAAATTTTCTAACTTTATCCATTAAGACTCCATTACAAGCCAAGATCTACAACTATAAGTTCACTAAGTCCTTAATGAGGCCATAACTTGAGCATGAACACAAGATACACTAATCATGGTTGTTTTTCTCAATCAACAAAAATCCGAGGACCAAGGAAAGCCACCACAAGTTCTGGAGTTCTTCAAACTCTAAGAACATCCAAGGAAGGGACAAAAACTACCCAAATATGATCAAGAACTTGAATCTAGAAGAAGAGATGTCAATGTATGAACTTTGTACCTTCAAAAACTCATAAAACTGAAGAGAATGTTGGATCCAAACTTGCTTCTTGCTTCCTTGCTTCTTTTTGAACTTCATACTTCGCAAACTCCACCAAAACTCAATGAATAAGCTTTAAATCAAGAGAACAAGCTCTCAAGCATGCATGAAGGCTAGGGTTTCACTATGGAAGGGTTTGAGGCTGAAGAGGATGCCCTAAACCTAAATTTTAGGGGCTTAAATATGATAGAAACCTTAAAACTTCATGGCGTTAGGCTGCACCAGCTGCTAGACCGTGGTATAATTATTGCCACGCCGTGGAGACCATCCAAAACATGTGTTTTATATCTTCCATTCCAAGTCGTGGCAATCCATCCTCAAGATCGTGGTACTCAATCTTTCCCAAAAATCCCCCCTTTGATTCTTTTAAGTTCTCCGCTGACCTACATAGGAAAACAGGTGTTACAATTCTCCTCCACTTAAATTAGATTAATTCCGTTATCAACATCGGTTCCTATTGTTGGATTTGGTGTCTAAGCCCATAACTGTAACTGGGATGTACTTGACCCGATTGTAGCATGGTCCTTTTGGGTTGCCTTCACCAGTGCAATTTGATAGGATGAACTTTTGAGAATAAAATTATTTATGATTATTAATATATTACAAGTATAATATATTAATATGAAATTATTTAATTAGTATTGATCAAGAATTATTTTGGAATTAATTTTGTGGTCAAAAGAAACTAATTAAACATATAGGGATTGATTATGTAAATCAATGATTCTTGTAGTGTGGGCCAATGATCCATGATTATTTAGATGGGCTAATCCAATGAGATAATCCATGGATAGTCCATAGAGGTTAAATCCATGGAGCATTAGAATGTGGAAAGTAATGGGTCATTAGGGTTTACAAAGTGTAACCCTAGCATGTGCAACACTATAAATAGGACCCTCATGAACCAAAATCGGTGACACCTTCGTTTTGAGATAAGTAACTTATTCTCTTAAGCCTCCTTTTGCATATTGGTGTTTATGAACCATTAGAGGCATCACACTTGGGGTGCTCAAGCTTTCAAGGGTCAAGAACTACTAGTCCTTCTAAAAGGTATGTCATTTAACTAGATGTGTTATTCAATTGTTCAAATGTATGCTAGTTTGGACAATGCTTTGGAAAATTGAAAATATGCATGTATAATTAGAGAAAACATAGATCCAAAGCATTTAGGGTTGCATGTGCACCATAGGAGTGTTATAGTGCTCAAAACCCAATAGTGGTATCAGAGTCTAGGATTGTTTTCTATTATATTTGATGCTTACTAGTTTTTCAAAACTGAAAAAGTCGAAATTTTGGCCTCTGACTGGTGAACTCGCCGAGTCCATGAACAGACTCGACGAGTCCACTCAATAATAGAGAAACTTGCCGAGTCCAGTTCATGCACTCGACGAGTTGAAGGCTCTGTTTGCAGAATTTTGAGTTTCTTGGCCTAGTTTGGATTGGGAACACTACCACAAACTGTTTTGGATCATTGGAAATGTTTTTTATGATATGGTAGTGCTAGTACTCATCCAAGCACAAGATAATTGTCAAAGTTTTAAAATAATTGTTGTTTTTATATGATAAACAAAATTGCTTTCAAATTGTTGACTAGAAATTATCTTGATTATGAGTTTAGTTAGATCATAGATTATGTGATAATTTTAGTTGTTAGAAAAACGATCTAGATGAATTTTAATGACCTCCATAACTTGTCCTCAAGTTATGGAAAATGAAAGGACTCATACATTAAAATCCAATGAAGCTCATAAGTTATGAATGTGAAGAGTTTTGACAAGTTTCAAAACTTGCCCTCAAGTTTTGTAATTTGTAAAGTCACACTAATGAAACTTTAATTCCAAACCCTAGAGTTTTAAAAGTTAAAATTCAACCCTTATACTTTATAATATTATAAGTTTAATTATATATATATATATATATATATATATATATATATATATATATATATATCAAGGTTGTAAAAATCGCTCGGCGGTCGACTGGGGTCAAGCGATTAATTGGTCTAGGCGGGGATTAATCGGCGCCTAGGCGGGGACCCTTAATTGTAAAAAAAACTTAAATATTACCTATATCATATGATTATCTCTAAACAAAATAATAACAAAATATGTAAATATCCATAAACGTTTACATATTCAAGTCATCAAACAATACATGTCCAAAGTAAATAAATATTCATAAACGTTTACATATTCAGGTCATAAAACATCATACAAAGTCAAAAATAAGTTTTATAAGATCAAACTTTTGATTGTTCACAGGCTTCTACTCTTTATCTCCGCATTCTTCCATGATGTGAACTCCATCCGATTCATAATCAACTTCTTCAAATACTTCCTGCTCACTCCCTGACGCAAAATCTTCATCTAAAAGTTCTCTTGTTCTTGAACTTTGTCCGAGTTCATCGGTTCCTTGACCATCACCAACTATGCCAACTCCAACTCCATCTTCATCACAATCACCACAATCAACAATCCATTCTTGAGCCGTGTGACTATCATTAGCTAATAGCACTTCCATATTCCTTTCTTTTCTCTTTTTGTTTTTTCCATCAAATTAGCATTAAATTGGACATAAACAAGATTGTTCATTTTACTTGCATCCAACCTATTTCTTTTCTTTGTGTGAATCTACAAACATAAAAACAATAAATGGTAAAAAATATACAATATTATGATATAAAATTATAATTTAAATAAATTGTTGAAATTTGAAGTTTGAATTCTAACCCCTTCAAATGTGCTCCAATTCCTTTCACATCCCGATGAACTACTAGTTAAAGAAAGAATTCTTATTGCAATCTTTGTCAAATGAGGAGTTGCTCCACCAAACGTACCCCACCAAGTTGCTATGATTTTTAAACATAAATCACATTATTAGATTCATAAATTGATAAATATGAATTTTTATAAAATAATTAAATAAAAGTAAAATGTTTTACCCGGATCATAGTCACCGTCATTAACTTCACATGCTTTAACTGTAAGTTCCCGACCAAATCTATCCATTTTTTTTCTTGTACTTTGGCAACTCAATAGTCATGACTTGCTTTTGCATCTCTAAATCTCCGAAAAATAATGTATCAAAAAACTCAAGAACCGCATCCATTACTTCGGGATCATGTTGGAGTTGCGGATCCTTATGATGATAATAAGGATTTAGAAGATAGGCCGTCAAATGCAATTTTGAATCTAGTCTACCTTTCATTTTCTTTGATATGATATTTATGATAGGCTCATATGCTTTTTTGTTACTGCCTAAAGCATCAATGATTTCTTTTTTTGCTTTTTGAATGTCACCATAAACAAAACCCATCGAGGGCTTCCAATCCGCATCAACCATACGAAGGACTTTCACCAAAGGGGAAAACACCTTTAAGCAAAGTGCCACACCAGCCCAAAATGTGGAACCTGTCACCAATGTATGACTAGATCTCCCTTTAACTGCATTTGAAAATTTACATTCCTCCCATTCGTTGCTAAAGAACATATGCCTTAGTTGCTCTTTTTTTTCAGACAAACTTTGTAATGTTAGATAGGCGGAAGCAAATCTCGTAACACCCGGTCGGATGATATCCCTTTTGTTAGTGAATTTTCTCATCATAGCTAATGTTTTGTGGTGGGCATAAATGAAGATGGTTAGTTGCTTTGCTTGATCTAAGACTTTCTTGAACCTTGGAAGCCCACCAATACCTTCAAAAAATAATCACGATTAAAAACACAAATAGAATTATAAAACACAATAAATAAAATTATAAATACCTTCAAGCATAAGGTTAATGGTATGTGTCGCACATGATGTCCAAAAAATCTTTGGTCTTTTCTCTTTTAGCAACTTTGCGGCTCCCATGTTATTCGTGGCATTATCGGTTACTATTTGAACAACATGTTCGGGACCAACTTCTTGAATGCAAGATTCCACATAATCATATATATGTTGACTTGTATGTGCTTCATCCGAACATTCTTTTGAAGATAAAAAAACGGTACCCATCTTTGAATTGACACATAAATTCATAATGCTCCTCCTCTTTCTATCAGACCAAGCATCCGTCATAATCGAGCATCCATCTTGTTTCCATTCTTCTTCATTTTTTTTCACTAAATTTTTTGTTCTTTCAACTTCTTTTTTTAAAATTGTGTTACTCAACTCATACCTAGTAGGAATTGGAAGCCCGGTTCCATATTGGCCAATTACCTCCACCATCATTTTAAAGCTATCATTTTCGAAGGCATGAAAAGGAATTGCACACTCATATGCCCACCTACCAATGAAACTTTTCACAGTTGATATTCTTTCTTTCCGAATAGCATTGTTAATATCAACTTTTTTGCCTTTTCCCGACTTCAAAGATTCTTCGGGGTTTAATGTGCTTGCAAAGTTATCCATCGGGCCTATAACATATGGTTCCCTGAAGCTCCCAAAAGTATTCTCTATTTCATCCGTGTCTATACTAATGTTTTCATTAGTATCAAATCTCACCTCCGATCTTAACGCTTCATCATGTGCTTGTTTTCCCTTCTTTTTTAACTTTCCTTCATTGATAGCATCTCGACATCTCAACTGATCATCTTTGGTAGACTTTTGACATGGAGCTACATTTCCTTTCACATGAGCAATATGTTGTTTCATTCTTGAAACCCCCCCCCCCCCACTATAAACTCTTCCACACAATGTACACTTCAATTTATCCAAGTTTGTAGGATCTGGGCAAATAGCAAATTCCCAAGCAATATCATTTGAATTCCTCTTAAAACCAGTAGCTGTTGAATCCATTGATTGTGTAGCTGAATTTTTAGATGCCATTAACAACCTTTAATCTGTGAAAATTTGAAAGAAATGGTAATGAGACATGGGCAGAAAATAACTTGAAATAACCTTTAATCTGTGTAAAGGAGTGTAATCTGTTTTGAAATAACTTGTTCCAGTAATATGAAACAACAATTATGTATCTCATAATTTGTTTAGTTTAATAAAGGGTTAATGACTTAAAACACGAATGAAAAAACTGGAATGAAACAGGAATGAAACAGGCATGAAAAAGCTGGAATGAACCATGGGGAAAAATTAGGATTGAAACAGGGGCAAAATGGTCCAGCTTGTATGATCGCTTATGAAACAGGGGCAAAAATCAAAACACAGGAAGGAAAACCCAAACCAAAATAGTTGGACCATTGTGCAGCTTGTATGTTCTTATGTTTGTAAGCAAACCAAAACAATAATGAAAAACCGAAACCAAGGGAAAAACTTACCAATGACAACTGGTCAAAGTCGATGGTGAGAAATCCGGAATCGATAGATTGAATTGTTTGGACTCGAAGGTATGGTCGGAATAAGTTGCAGAGATGATTAGACATCACGATAATCACACTGATACAACACATTCATCAGGACATAAGTTGAATAACAATTAAATCGCAAAAATCAGAAACATACCTGCGAGTGCGAATCTGCGATGCGTCGTCGTCCCATGTGCCGGTGTCTGATGGAGAATGTTGTAGCCGGAATCGATTAACCCTTGTCGCCGGAGTCGAATAACATTGGTGTAGGTGTAGGTGTGAAGTTGCGATAGTCGATCGCTGGAGAAGAGAACGAGATGAAGGAGGCGCAAAAAAAAATAAGACGAAGAATGAAGGTTGTATTTCTTTTAGTCGATTAGGTTAAGAAAAAAGGTTTAATTTTGACTTTTTTTAGTTGACTTATGTTGACCTATTTTGACCGCCTAGACCGCCATTTTCCGCCTTTGACCGTCGTTGACCGATTCCGATTAATTGCAACGCCTATCAAAAATCCTATACAGTTTACCTCCGCCAAGCGCCTAGGCGTATGCCGATTTTTACAACACTGATATATATATATATATATATATATATATATATATATATATATATATATATATATATATATATATATATATATATATATATATATGTGTGTGTGTGTGTGTGTAAGACAAGTCGATCTTACCGTTAGTAGGCCTCATTCACGAAGCCGGTCTATAAGGGGGGGGGTATAAGTTTACTGCCTATAAAATGGTAGTTTAATGGGTGTCCACTCTCACCCACCACTTCCTTGACTGGTGGAGGGTCGTTAGCCGAACGTGTAGGATAAGACATTAATTCTACCTCATTAAAAGTATAATGATTAAAAAATAAAGTAACTAAACTTTTATTAAAATTCTCAATCTTAGTTACTTTAGGAAAATGTGAAAATTGTGCTAATCGATGAAATTGCACTTTGCACCTTGTTAAGTCGTTAGTGGAGCGTGTGTGGTTAACCGACACACTAATCTGGGATTGACAATGTGTGACAAAGGGTAACTTGATCTTAATCATAGATCAATGGAGCGTGTGTGGTTAACCGACACATTGATTAGGTGATTTGTAACATTGGGTGTACCAAGCTAATTTGCATGGTTATTCACACCTTGTTTGTGATCCTCGGCATCCCAGTCACAAACTTGAAGGGCACAATCGAGATTTAAACATGTCATTGAAAAGTTCAATGAATCTGAAAGATCTAGGAATTTCAATCCAATTAAAACTTAATAATCTATTTCGTTTTTCATGGTGGAAATTAGTAAATCGTCATTTACCGACCTCCAAATATTTTACAATTGGATTACGGCATCCCTCTTCGCAATTGTAGAATATTTTGTTGGGTCCTAGCCTTAATATTTCATATTGGGTGTAATATTAAGGATTATCATATAACCTAAACTTTGTTCTTCTTTTTTTTAGATGTCTATCCCAAACAATGTTTCCAACCCAATCCCTTCAGGCTCTTTCTCCCTCATGAACCTATGTGGGAGGGTCATTTTCGATGGCTCGAACTTTAATGACTGGATTTGAAACATCAGAATGACTATTCGTTACGAGGACAAATAATATGTCATAGATAAAGAGCTTAAGGAGATTAATGTCACCACTGCTACTCCCGAACAAATCGCTGAACATACTACTCATGAGAGGGATACGACAAAGGTGTCGTGTCTAATGATTGCTACCATGACTGCTGAGCTGCAGAAGTGCTACGAGGACTACTATCCTTTTAAAATGTATCAAGATTTGATGGAAAGATACCATCAAAGTGCTCGGCAGGAGAGGTATGAGATCATTGCCTCCATGATCACAACTAAAATGAAAGATGGTGAACCCATCACGACCCACTTGCAGAAGATGCAAAGATTCGTGGACCGCTTACTTAAATTGAATGTCAATTTTGATGAAGAGTTGGCCATAGATATTATTCTACACTCTTTACCTTCTTGTTATGATCAGTTTCGTATGACCTGTCATATGAACAAGGAGGAGGTCACTCTTAGCAAGATTCAAGGCCTTCTTAGGACTGCAGAAAGCAACCTGAAAGGCAAGTCGGTTGTGTCTACTCCTACTACTACTACTTCTGCCCCTGTTCTGGAAATCGGACATGGGAAGGGAAAGAAGAGGAAGGCCCTACAAGAGCCGCAAGGGAAAGTCTCTTGATGGATCCTCTTCAAGTGGAACCAAATTTGGTTCTGCTAATCCCTCTTCCAATCCGAAGGAAGCAGAGTGCTTCCACTGCCATGAAAAAGGGCACTGGAAACAAAGCTACCCCAAGTACTTGTATGACATAAAGGATGGCAAGATCAAGCCCTCTTTGGCAGGTATTTACAATATTCAATCTAATAACTCATCACATGCTAATTCTTGGGTCCTTGATATAGGTTGTGGTATTCACATTTGTTCTAATTTGCAAGGACTAAAAAGAAGTAGGGATGTGGAGCACGGGAAGATAAACTTAATCATGGGAAATAGGAAAGTATCGCCGGTGACCAAGATTGGAATTTATTATTTATTGCTTAGTAATGGTTTAAATTTAGATTTGAATAATTGTTGTTACTCGGCCGATATGGCGAGAAATGTTATTTCCTTTCACAATTTGTACAAACAAAGTTTTACCTTTTCCTTTAATAATGAAAATGGTGGTATTTATGCTTATTGTAATGGTATATTTTATTTTGAAGCATTACCTTGCAATGGTATATATGAAACTGTTATGGTTATAGATAACTTAGGAAATAATGTGGTGAATATTGATTGTTCTAATGAATTGGATAAGGCATGCTTGTGACATTTTCGTCTTGCACATGTCAGCAAGAAGCGCATAGGCCAAATCCAAAAGGATGGAGTTTTGGAGTCATTCGACTTAAAGTCGGATGACACTTGCGAATCTTGTTTACTTGGAAAGATGACCAAGTCACCCTTCACTGGTACTTGTGAAAGGGGTGAAGGTCTGTTGGATCTCATACACACTGATGTGTGTGGACCATTCAGAACCGCCACAAGGGATGCTAACCGCTTTTATGTGACTTTTACTGATGATTACAGTAGATATGGCTATATCTACTTAATCAAGCATAATTCAGAAACCTTTGAAAAGTTCCAAGAGTTTAAGCAAGAAGTGGAGAATCAATTGGGCAGGAAGATAAAGATGCTATGATCCGATCGTGGAGGGGAGTATCTTAGTATCGAGTTCCTTGACTATCTTAAGGAATGTGGAATTGTTTCACAATTGACGCCACCTAGGACACCACACCTTAATGGTGTGGCTGAGAGGCGCAATAGAACCTTGCTAGACATGGTTCGTTCCATGATGAGTCGAGCTTCGTTACCCATCTCATTCTGGGGGTATGCCTTACAGAATGCCGCCCATATCCTTAATCTAGTCCCTACCTAAAAGGTTTCCAAAACACCTCACGAGATGTGGACAGGGAAAGTTCCCACATTAGACCACATCAAAGTTTATGGTTGCGAGGCTTTTGTGAGAAAAGAAACTCACGACAACCTCGAACCTCGGAGTGAGCGATGTATTTTCATCGGCTACCCACAGAAATCCTTTGGATATCTCTTCTATAGACCGAGTGACAATGTTGTCTTCGTAGCGAGGAGAGGAGTCTTTCGCGAGAGAGAACTCATAGGCCAAGGAAACAGTGGGAGGCAAATTGACCTTGAAGAGCTTCAAGATTCAAGCGGTGAAGGAACCTCAAACACTAGCAATCAAACTGAGGAGGAAACTCCGGTTGATCCAATTGACGAGTCCTTACCTCTGACGCATTCCAATAGAGTTAGAAACACACATGAGTTTTATGGTTTCCATATTACTACTGAAGGTGATACATTTATCAGTGATAGCACACTAGTAAATTTGGATGAACCTAACAACTACAAGGAAGCCATGGTAGGCCCCGAGTCTGCTAAATGGAAAGAGGCTATGGATAGCGAGATTCAGTCCATGTATGACAATCAAGTTTGGGACTTGGTTGATAATGTACCGGGTCGTAAGACAGTCGGGTGCAAATGGATCTTCAAGAAGAAGACCGACATGGATGGGAAAGTACACACATATAAAGCGCGACTGGTTGCGAAGGCTCAAACTCCAGGAGTTGACTATGATGAGACCTTCTCACCAGTAGCGAAGATGGACATAGTTGCATTTCATGATTATGAAATATGGCAAATGGATGTCAAAACCACTTTCTTTAATGGAAAGTTGGCTGAAGATGTTTACATGAGTCAGCCAGAGGGTTTTGTCAATGCAAAGTACCTTGATAGAGTGTGTAAGCTTGAGAAATCCATTTATGGATTGAAGCAAGCATCTCACAGATGGAATATTTGTTTTGATGAGAAAGTTAAAGAGTTTTGGATTTTTGAGAAGCGAGGATTAGTCATGTGTATATGTCAAAGCTAGTAGGAGTATAGTGAGCTTTCTGGTATTGTATGTAGATGACATACTGCTCATAGGAAATGACATCCCAACCTTGCAGGAGGTTAAGTCCTGGCTTGGGAAGTGTTTCGCTATGAAGGACCTCGGAGAAGCTGCTTATATCCTAGGGATAAGGATATTAAGAGACAGGAGTAAAAGACTAATAGGACTTAGTCAAACTACCTACTTGGACAAGGTGTTGAAACGTTTCAGCATGGAGGAGTCTAAGAAAGGTGACTTACCTATCCAAAGCAATACCAAAATGAGTAAGACTCAGAGTCCGAGTACAGAGGCTGAGATAGCAGAAATGAGTCGGATACCATATGCTTCTGCAGTTGGCTCGATCATGTATGCTATGATTTGTACTCGCCCTGGTAAAGCTCATTGGACTGCAGTTAAGAACACTCTTAAGTACCTACGGAGGACTAAGGACTCGATCCTTACCCTCGGTGGGAGTGATGACTTGAGAGTGACAGGGTATAGCGGATCATAGGACTAAGGACTGCTGATAATTTCCGCTCTCAGTCGGGCTGGGTGTTTACCCTGAATGGGGGAGCAGTGACACGGAAAAGTTCCAAGCAGGAGACTGTAGCTGATTCAACGTGCGAATCAGAGTACATAGCAGCAAGCGAAGCATCGAAGGAGGCGATATGGTTGAAAAACTTCATCGGAGACCTTGGAGTTATTCCATCCATAAAGGATCCTATGGAGATTTTCTACGATAATGAAGGGGCGGTTGCCTTAACCAAGGAACCGAGAGATCATGGTAGATCTAGACATATCGACATGAAATACCACTTCATAAGACATCAAGTAGAAGAAGAGCACCTCGTGGTAAAGGGGATATCGTCAGAAGACAACCCAGCAGATCCCCTTACAAAGGGACTGACTAGGGTTAAGCACTTGCAGCATGTGAGGGGCATTGGGCTAACGGACGATATTAGTTTTACTAATTAGATAAATCGAAACTTGTAATAGCTAAATTGTAATTGACATTTGATGATTAAATAAAAAGAGTTTTATTTATAAGTAAAGTTACTGTCTTGTGTCAATTATTTACTATTGTTTCACTTTGCATGTTTTGACTTCCACAATAATAAAATTATTCAAACCATCCACAGTCGATCATACGTCGGAAGTAAGTATGAAAGAAAATTGTCATGAGTTGGCTTGTAGATTGTCTAAGGAGTTAGACATAGCAAAAGTTTGCTACACCATTCATGAGTGCTCCTGAAATAAGATTTGAGTATTGGATTCAACCCGCGCTCACCTGAATCACTTCATGGAATTTATCACGAGTGATTGTGAGACGATAATATCATATAATCTTCAAACCAAGATATATGAGTTGTTGACTACGAGTTGGTTGTGCACTGATGGCATGAAAACGCATCAGTAACTTGATGTTATAAAACGTGTTGTTGTGCATGATTTGATGAGTAGTTAGTACAAGCATATAATGTCGAAGTTTATCTGTTCCTTTTATCCTAAGAGGATTAAAAGCGATATCTTGGGCCCCTCGATTATTTTGTTTTGACTTATGTGTCGGGCCCGGTCAGAACTAAATTGATGTGTTCAGTTATGTTCTATGTCAGCCGAATCGGAAATTGGGGAACAAATTGCACGACAATAAGTATGACTAAGTTCCATGTATTTTTCCTCATAGATATCTTGAGAATAGAGGAGTATATGATCCCTTATCTAAAGGACGCGTCACTGACTAGGTCAGAGTTTGAAAACGTCTTTTGAAAGCTTACGATTGCTAAGTCGGATCCGGAAGTCACATTGGCAGCTATAGTTATTAGACTTATCCAAGTGGGAGACTGTTGGATTTGGTGTCTAAGCCCATAACTATAACTGGGATGTACTTGACCCGATTGTAGCATGGTCCTTTTGGGTTGCCTTCACCAGTGCAATTTGATAGGATGGACTTTTGAGAATAAGGTTATTTATGATTATTAATATATTACAAGTATAATATATTAATATGAAATTATTTAATTAGTATTGATCAAGAATTATTTTGGAATTAATTTTGTGGTCAAAAGAAACTAATTAAATATATGGGGATTGATTTTGTAAATAAATGATTCTTGTAGTGTGGGCCAATGATCCATGATTATTTAGATGGGCTAATCCAATGAGATAGTCCATGAAGGTTAAATCCATGGAGCATGAGAATGTGGAAAGTCATGGGTCATTAGGGTTTACAAAGTGTAACCCTAGCATGTGAAACACTATAAATAGAACCCTCATGAACCAAAATCGGTGACACCTTCTTTTTGAGCTAAGTAACTTATTCTCTTAAGCCTCCTTTTGCATATTGGTGTTTATGAACCATTAGAGGCATCACACTTGGGGTGCTCAAGCTTTCAAGGGTCAAGAACTATTAGTCCTTCTAAAAGGTATGTCATCTAACTAGATGTGTTATTCAATTGTTCAAATGTATGCTAGTTAGGACAATGCTTTGGAAAATTGAAAATATGCATGTATAGTTAGAGAAAACATAGATCCAAAGCATTTAGGGTTGCATGTGCACCATATGAGTGTTATAGTGCTCAAAACCCAACACCTGCTTCCACTCTCGTATACTCTTCAAACTCCTAGTCGGTCCTCCTAACCCGACTCCTTTAATGTGGGCCGAGACCACTTGAATACCAGCATCTACAACCCTCAACATCAAGGGTTCCAAGATTAGACTCATACACCAATGCAAGAAGAGACTCCAAGGTCTGAATAACATCTATTACAACACCTCTTGAACAGTCGACCATCACCCGACACTTATGCCAACACTATTTAGTGAGAACTACGAAAACTGATGGACCATCTTCACACGACATTCTTACGCCGTGCCGATTAGAACATACTCCTTTATCTGTAACCTGCAGATCCCGAAGTCTTACACAACCTTCAGGTAGATAGAGCCTGAAGGTTTGTATCGATCGAATACACTTCAGTATAATAAATAAGAACAAACTAAACTAAGAAAATGAAGGACAGAAAACTTAAAGAACACGAAGAATTCACCAAATTGTCTTTCACCAAGAAAGGGGTTGTTTTCACGAAGAAAACAGGTTGTCACAAAGACGATCTTACGCCATGACGACATAAAGCCATACATTAGGGTTTCACCCTAATGTTGTATATATACTAATCTAATCTAGTGAACCCCTTCAATCAAGGGATTGTATCAAATCTACATATAAACAAATCATTATCACCAAGATATATATCGAATATGTTATCTATTCTATATTACACAATATATCTACCTAATATTCAAATATATCTTCCTAATAATGATCACCAAGATCATGGACTTCACACTGACGTTGATCATTCTGGAGCTGACGCTGACGCTGACATTGGTGTTGATGCCGACGCTAGAGGTCAGCGTGTAATTGTGTTTGACTCATCAGATCATAAGGTGTGACCTTACAATCTACCCTATCTGATGATGTCAAAACTAATCTTCAATAAATTCTCTAGCTTGTGCTCCCCTTGAGAGTAAGAACTTTTCTTCCCTTCCCCATTTTGGTTATCAGCAGTAGAGGCAATAAGAGCAGCGGAAACAATCAATGAATCCTGAGTTGCAACAGAATGATAGATGATAAGGAGATGATAGAATGTTGATATCAGCCCCCCCTAGATTTAGCTCCCCCCTCAGACAAACAACATTTGAGGTCTGCTCCCCTTTAGATAAATAATCTTCTTCTTTTAGAAGTGTCTGCTATTCAATGAATGATCAAGTGACAACATAGCAGAAATCCCACTGAGAGAGTAGCTTCATCAGTTACACTTCCAAATCCCATCGAAGCTCCATGAGGTGTATTCCATTCCTCTAAATCCACAACCAGAATAATACACCAACATATAGTTATGCACATATTATAGTCAATTGTTGCTTCCGGTATGTCCAGAGGTTGAAGACAACATTGTTAGGGTATTTGAAGCTGGATGTTGTGGATGCTTTTCGGGTGAAGCATAAAGGGGAACAAAGTTTTTTTAGATATCTAAGTTAGAGTTTCAATTAATAATCTAGAGACAACATGGAAGTGACGTGGATTATGTCACCGATGCCAAACATAGTTAAGAACTTGAAAACTAGATAATAATTTGGTTGCTCTCTATTTTAATAGGTAAAAAGGATTCATTTCTCGGGCTATAAAAAAAATAACATCAATAGACCTTTTAAAACAAAAACGAATACTTTTTGAGGCAAAAGCAAGATTATCTCTCAGGCTGCACGGACTAGGGATTGGGGGACGCCAAGGAGGTTAAGCCTCGCTAGACTCGCCACACATTGCCCCAGGCTTGCCCAAAGGGGCTCGTCACCGGTGCCTCGCCATGGCTGTAGCGAGAAGAGAGAGGATAGAGAAAGTTGGTATTTGAGCTGTGATTGGTTGTTTATTTTGTGGTTTCTTCTTTTAATTTTTTTTTTCAAAATAAACCCTATTAAAATAACACTATCACTTTCCAAATTTTACAATACACACATGTTAAACCTACATGTCAATAAAAAACCTAATATATATATATATATATATATATATATATATATATATATATATATATATATATATATAATAACGTGCTAAAAATGCTATGATTCTCTCTGACCTTAAATAAAATTCATAACCTTATATGAAATTCATAATAGTTTTGTTACTTTTATTACATAATTTATGGCCAAAGGGTATCAAATCAATAGTTTAATTAAACACTGTCAGATTTACTTTTAATAATCGTGTATATTTAGTGTTTTTTACGACTGAAATTGTTCCAAGTCACTTACTGGAAACTGGACTATGCCTTATGAAGACGTTATCCACTGTCTATGACTCAATATTAATGTTCAAAGAAAACAAAAAAATTAACAAACTAAATTTGATTAGGACTCTTGAGTTCTTTTTTTTTTTTTTGTGTGTGTGTGTGATATTTAATAGTTTTCTTGCCTAGTGGCAAAATTTGATATAGGTAGATGATGCTGTTTTCACCAGGAGACATAAATGATCATTTCCTGTTCACGGGATGATCACCATTCACCCATATATGTTTTTGAAGTATAAAATCATGCTAAGGTTGAATATCTTGTTTACACATAATTATTATAGTTGAGAATGAAATTATTTTCCATTAAAGACATCAAACGAACATTGTTAATGGACAGTAACAATATATAAAATGGACGCTTACAACCAGATTACAAATCATAAACAACAGTCATGGAAGCCTTGTTCCTACAAATCTGATCAAGAAAGTTGCAGAGATGTGATTTTATCTCTTTAATTCATCAATATTAACTCCAGGTCGGCAGGTCATCATCATCATCATCATCAAGATCATCAAACTGCTTATATTGATTGTATGCATTCCTTAAATTGATTCCGGTCAAACTGTTCATTGCATTCGCTAGTGGATCGAACGGTGTATTATCAATGGATGATCCGATGATCGAATGAGGTCGTTGGTTAAGCTGTGAGATTCTCGGCCCTTCCCCGTTACTGAAATGATTAGCAAGGTCATATCCAGAATTTCTCTGGTGCAGAAGATCAGAAAAACTAGCACCGCTGGCATAGTTTTCATCCAGCACACGGTTGTTATTTCCGGTAAGGCTATTAACAATCGAGTGCCCAAAGGCACGTAGATCTGTTTCTTCTGGAGGTGAGAGATCAACTACATCAGCCGACACCGTCACCGCGCGTTGATCACCTATCTGGAGCTGCAGCTGCTGGGAACTGTTAAGTAATCCGGTTGAAAAGGTCGGAGCATGTGCTTCGGATGGATAATCACCGACCACCGTGGTTTGACCTTCCGGGAAGTCAGGTTTCAAGATCCTAAGCGCCCCCGATGCGGTTGGAGGTGGCGCGTAGGCCGAGAAACTCATTTTGAGATGGGAGAGAGAAGGTTTTCAGATGGGGTATTGGATAAAGAAATTTGATGGAGTAGATATAGACCGGAAATTATAGAAGTCAACGTTATACTAGAAGTTCACTTTTTTATACTATTAGTCACCGTAAACATCTTTATGGCATTATAGGTTTTTCATATATTATATACTAGTATTAGTACACTACCCAAAAAAATATAGTAAATTTTTTTTTCTTTGAAACGGCAGCATAATATTAAAAACTAACAACTAGAGAGTAACAAAGAGGATATTGGTAATTTATGATTTTGTAGAAAACCTATCCCATAAGACCACCTTCAAAGGATTCTTATAACAAAAGAGTTAACCCACATAAAAGTAGCTTCCAATGCATCCTAACACAATCTAATAGGCTTCTTTGAACGATAAGCAGCCAACCAACACGTCCAATCCTCAAAATTACAAAAGAATGGAGGATCCAACTCCCACCAAGTAGCCAATCAAATCCATAAATCAATCGACATCTCGCACGTGTAGAAAGATGATTAATAGTCTACATATCATTACTACGAAACGGACAAAGCAAAGACCCAATATCAATATTTCTTCTATCCAAATTGACTTGGGTAGGGAGCTTATTCAACCCAAGTTTCCACAAATATATATATATATATATATATATATATATATATATATATATATATATATATATATATATATATATATATATATATATATATATTAACTTTAATGAGAACCACACCATTCCATCTAGTTGAATTAACATCCACAACCAAAGTATTAGCATCAATGAAAGACCGCATAGAAGCAACCGTGAATCCATGATTACCATTCAAAGATCACAACCAACCATCCTTATCACCAGTCAAAGTCACCATACTAATGCATCTACGCAAAGTCGAATACTACACAATCTCCTCCCCACCCATCGGTCTTCTTCCCAAAACCGAAAACCAATCAAGAATATGAATACAATCAACAACATTACAATTTTTTTCATCCAATGCATATAGTCACGGGAATTGTTCTTTGAGTGAGTTTTCTCCATACCAAATATCATCCCAAAAGGAAGTGTGCATCCCATTCCCCAACTTACGAGTACAAGCTAACAACATACACACACCTTTCTGCTTTATATCCGTTTTCTGAATCTTCTTTCTTTATTTAACACCATTCAACCATAGAAACTTGATGACAATTCTTCACTAACCTACCATCAAAATGTTTTTCTTGAAAAAGAAGAATGAGAAAGATATTCCAAGCAAAACATTGATGTTTGGAGAGTCACATTCAAGATTGAGTAATACATACAAATCACATATAAAGATCAAATGAGAAATTTAATATAAAGAAAGAATAGAAAAACTTCATTTGTTTTGGTTGAAAGAAATATTCATATTACAATTACCATCGATGCGACATAACCCATTTCTTCTAATCATCATATTTGGATCGTAAATATTTCAACTATATGAAAACTTTTGAATCATAATATCTTCAACCAAATGACGACTTTTTGTAAGAAAAATGTACTAATATAACTACATATATAATGAAGGTGAAAGGGTGTGGGGGTTTCAAATGCATGTGGTGTTGCACTTATAGAGTGTGTGATTTCTTGGAATGGGATTATGTGTGATTAATTACTTTGAATGTGAAAGGGTGTGGGGGTTTCAAATGCATGAGGTGTTGGCAAATTTTTATGGGGGTTTCAAATGCATGAGATTCAAGAAAAAATGTTAGCTTTATAAGTATGTATGATGTGACAAATACTAGCCAATAGTCACGTTAGATTATTATGACTGTAAGTATTTTATTATGAGATTTAAAAAAACATGTGATTATAAGTGTTTTATGACAAAAGTTTAATTTCATATGTATGTCTAAAATTAATGATTTTGAATATATAAAAGAATAGCACGTGACTATAAGTACTTTATAATGACATTAAAGAAATATGTAACTAAAAGTATTTTATACTTACGTGTTAATTTTTATGTGTGTCCAAAAGTAAAAAATAGTAACAATAAAAGAAAAAAAAAACATGTCATTGTAAGTATTTAATGGTCACAGTTTAATTTCTTATACATGTCTAAAATTGTTATGGTTTTACATAAAAAGTGTGAAAAACGCTAACTAACAATGACAATGGATCATTATGACAGTCCCCCAAAATTATGCCCCTCCCTTTTTTGGGTTCCTCTCAAAATTTTCGTGTGAATTTTTTTTAACTCCCTCTGTTTTTTTGGCTTTCCCTCTAAATCGACAAGAGAAAAATTTTGAACTCGCATCCTCGATTTTTTTTCTAAAGCCTAAATGGCACCACCTAAACACTACCCTCCATTTCTCTCCCTCTTTACGACGACTACCACATAGAAAATAAAAAAACCTTGTTTCTTTTTTTGTTCTCCCTAAATCTATTGATTCCACACACCATCACCGGTACATCCCCACATGACCACCGGCGCCGCCCCCACCACTACAACAACCTCTTGACGTCATTCAAGTACTTATTCTGATTTCAGTGTCGATTTAGAACCCTAGATTAACCCTAAACCATTAATCTCGATTTCCAAACTCGAGATTCTGCTCCCTCACTAACGCTTCTCCCATCACCACAGCCTCTTCACGTCAGTTTTAGGTATGATTCTCAATTACCTCCACCCTAACACCACAGTCTGCGACATCCTTAGCTCCTCCAAAATCCCTCTGAAGGTTAGTCCCACAGTGATATGAATATTTCAGCATGTCAGCACTAGGGATCTTGTTGTTATTCTGTTTCAAGGTTTTTTTTTGTCTATGTTCTTTGTTTTCTTATAATAAACCATTCAAATGTCAAGTCTATAGCTAATTTTTCTTTTTATACCATGTATATTAATCTTCTTTTCCTTGTGAAGGTTAGTTCTTCTCCATTCGTAGGTTAAAACAGTTGAGATAGTTTATATGTCTCGAATACTGGAGAATGGTAGATTTCATTACAGAGTGTTGGTGTCTAATGTTGAAAATGATATGTTTGTTAGAAAACCTGCTTTCTTGATTATGTTGTTGGTTTTATGTCAACATGGGATGCACCTTCAGCTGGTCAATTCATGGAGCTTCCTATAGGAATTGCTACACTTAGGTAGTTAGGTGTTATTGTAGTTCCCTCGTGTTTCAAATATATTACTTTGCTATTCAAAAAGCACTTAAGTTGCTAGCATTTAAAATTTGTTAAGCACTTAAGCTTATTACATGTTAACATCTGAAATATGTTAAGCACTTAAGTTGTTAGCATCTATTAAGACTTAAGCTGAAATCTATTAGCATTTGTTAAGGACTTAACTTGTTAAGCATTTGTTAGCATCTGTTAAGCATTTCTAAATTGGTTTTCAGCATCTTTTGAACATTTCTATATGCTGCAGGTTGCTTCACCTGATACTATTGGGCTCTTCAATTCGTTGCCTATGTGATGTATTTGGTGGTACCAAAGTAGACCAACCAAAACACAACAACCAGAAACCGATAAGCAGCCAACACACTTGAAAGAGGACAGTGGAAAAAATTTCAAACGCCTAAAAAATCCAATAAAGATCAAGTTCCTGATTGGAGATATAGCCAATAAAGCCCTTTGGAATGGTCTATTCCTACTCAAACCATGCACGTAATTATGCTTAATATCTAGTTATAAATTTCACTTCTTTTTTAACAAGTTTGATTAGGAGAGAATCTCCTTGGAAGGTTGATGGTGAAGGTTAGTCAACTTTGTGATTGACAAGCGATCTTTATTTATATGGCTAGTTATATACTTGTATTATTTGTAGCATTGGCCTCTGGTTCAACTTGTATCACTTTAGTAATTCAAACTAGTAGATATCAATTTCTATGGGTAGAGAAATGTTAGTACATTGTTATTATATTGGTAAAATAAAGTAAATGTACTAATTATATATGTTGGTCTTGCTATTTTTTAGGTGTGGGGATTACATGAACAAGTTCAAAGGCATGGATAGATGCAAATAGAAATACAACGAAGACTAACACAACTTAAATAACAGTTGGCGGTTTTTATGAGATAATTTAACAACGGCTCAGTAATCCAACAAATGGTTCTTAGTTTTTTTGTTTTAAACCAAGTTGTTAAACATTTATTACATTGTGTATGTAATTGCATTAGACATTTTAATGTATCATACAACTTGTATAGTATGTTTATTAACTTAATTTGTTTATCAAAATAACGTACATGATATTAATTGATCAATATTTGGCACAAAAATGATTTTAGGTTGCTCAACAATAGTCATGACAAACAAAAAAGTGTGATTAAATGTCAAATAATAGTCACCGTTTAATATATTGTGTGCAATATCCCGATTTTCAAATATTACATTTTTGAACCTGGAATGAATTTTGTTTGCAAAATGGCTCATAGTGGCATTCTTCTAATTTTGGGAAAATCAGAGTACGCTGGGCGTACCAGCATGGTACGCGGGGCGTAAGGCTTTTAATGGAGCGATGTCATTTTGATTACGATGAGCGTACTCTGTCTGGACCAAAAACCCTAATCTTGAGGGTTTGGACCCTATTTATTGTTCCTTAAGTTTCATTTCTTCACCACATTCCCAGCCTCCATCCTTAGAAACGTTTTCTCTTGCAAACCCTAGCCCCATTGTTGCACTTTTAAGCTTGAGTGTGTGTTTTGTGCGTTCCAAAGGAAGAAGAAGGTGGTGGTGAAGCTTGGAAGCTAGAAGCAAGCTTGGATATGGAAGTTTTACATCATTCTCCATCTCCAGAAGGTAAAAAGTTCCCAGCATGATGAATAAGTTGCTAGATCTAGCTAGGATGTTGAAAATATGAGCTTTTGCCCCCAAATATGTCCTTCTTGTGCATGACATGTTATAGAGCATTCGAGTTGTCCTTTTGTATGTATTTCCATGTCTTGAGCCATAAAAATATGATATTGGCCCCTGAGATTCCTTCATGCAAGCCATTAAGAACTTTAGCGGTTAAGACAAGTTAGGGTTTTGTTGTTGAGCTTGATCTAGACATGTAGAACCATAAAGTTGGAAACTTTATGGTTTGGGATGCTATTTAGGGCTAAGACTGAAAGTTAGACATGGTGACTTAAGGAGTTAAGCCCTCAAAATGAAGTTGTTAAGCCATTGTGTACGCTGGGTGTAACTGTAGTACGTCGAGCGTACGCCTAAGGGGAGCCCGATCTGGATCGCGAGTATGCGGAGCGTACGAGCTGAGTACGCGGGGCTTACTCATTCTAGGTTGACTGTTCTTGATTTTGAATTTGACCAAGGTTGACCAAGTTTGACTTTAGGTTAAATTTGAGGGTTTTGATTGGTGATTAAGATTTTACTGGTTCTGATGTTAGTGGATCCGTGGGAGCAAGTAGAATAGCAAGGAGCATATCACGGTGTTCTCGGGTTTCTTCATTTCAAGTAAGTTTCGCCTCATTGTACCTTGGGTCGAAGGCACCAATGTTGGCCCACTAGTTTTCAGTTATCTGTTAGTAGCGGGATGCCTTAGGGATTGTATATAGTCATGTAGGATAGACTGAGGACTCTTGATCTAGGCTCTCTTACGTGTTCCTTGTTTGGTTGTGGTTCTAGAGTAGGATCACCTGTCCGGGATGTCTATCTCACCTCTGATTATATACAGTCATGCATTTCTTGGATTATTGTTATTTAGTATGTCGCTATGCTGTAGTGATCTGTTAGATCTGTATTCTGGTATCGAGTATGCTGCTATGCAGTAGTGATCTGTTAGATTTGTATTCTGGTATCGAGTATGATGTTATGTTTTAGTGATATGTTAGATCGATATCCTGGTATATAGGATGTTGCTATGATATAGTGCACTGTAGAACTGTATGTTTATTTGTACTTGTTGGTTATCGTCTAATGGAGTGCCCTAGTGACTGTATGTAGTCATGTAGGATAGCTTGAGAACTCTTGGTCTAGGCTTTAATGCATGTTCCTTGTTTGGTTGTGGCTCTAGAGTAGGATCATCTGTTCGGGTGGCTATCTCACCTCTGGGTACTTATGGTTACGCATTTCATGGAGTAGCTGGTAGCGGGACTGTGTGCTGTGAGAGGACTAGTGGGCGGTAGTAAGACGAAGGCATTTAATGGCTATCTCACCTCTACTTCTTCCTTGTTTGTTTATATGTCGACATATGGTAGTAGTGGGTTGAGGCGGTCCTGCTTTGTGTTGTAGGCCAAGATACCCGGTGCGGGTCGGCTGTAAGCCGTAGGCACGGAGGCTTGGGAAGAGAAGTTGGGTTGAGGCGGTCGGTCAACAAACCCTGGGGTATTCCATCCCGAGGATGACTGGACCCGTTGTATATTGGCATTCCAACCTGGGGTATTCCATCCCGAGGATGACTGGACCCGGAGGTTGATTGGGCCCGGGGTATTCCAACCCGATGGTTGATTGGACTCGACATGTTTGACTGTATATGTTATCCGTTGTGTGGTGGTATTTTGGGGGAAACTCACTAAGCTTTATGCTTATCCGGTTGTTTATGGTTTCAGGTATTATCGATGATTCAGGAAGCCGAAGGCGAGACTATATACACTCATCAGCAACATTGAAGATCTTGTGTTTTCTATAACACTGTGATTTTTAATAAATGTAATTTGGAATAAACGGTTTTCTTAATAATAGATTTTTAAATTGGGAAGTTTTACCTTAATAAAAATGACGAATTTTGGTTGTGAAAAACAGGACGTCACAAGTGTTGGATATAGTGTCTAAGTCCATAACTATATTTGGTATGTACTTGACCCGACCCGGCATGGTCCATTTGGGTTGCACTTCACCCGAACAATTTATGGATAATCTTTTGAGAATAGTATAAGTTATGATTTATTAATATATTATAAGTTCTAATATATTAATATAAAATCATATTATTTAATTAGTATTGATCTATAATTAATCTAGGATTAATTTAGAGATCAAAAGTATGACTAATTAAATATGGGCTCTTGTATTTATATAGTGTGGGCTAATGCTTATTTGGAATGGGCTAGGCTTGCATGGAAAGTCCATGGATACTCCATGGAGCTTTAACCCATGGATCTCATGGAAATGAAAAGACATGGGTATTAGGGTTTACATGGATGTAACCTTAATCCACCACACTATATAAATGAGGCTTTGGTTCTTGAAATCACACTAGTTGTGGTGAGTAAAGTAAGAGGGCCGATTTCAAGAAAGGTGATTACTATTCTCTCAAAATTCCAAGTTTGTGGTGATTTGTGATTTCCATTTGAGGCATCCACACTATTGGTGCTAGGCTCTAAAACTCCAAGCAATCAACTACAACTACAAGGTAAGTAATTCTACTAGCTTTATTTGATTCAAGTTCCCCATGCCATGCTAGATAGGATAAGAACATTGGAAAAATAATTATTTGCATGTATCTTAGTCAAACATAGATCCAAGGTTTCTAGGGTTGCATGTACACCATAGGAGTGTTAGAATGCTCAAAACCCATAAACATATGAGTTTAGAAGATCATAGAAATTATGTGCTAATAATTGATTAGATTAATTCTTGATCTTTATGTGTTTTAATGGAGTCCATAACTAGTTCTTAAGTTATGGATAACCAAAAGTCACATTTATAAATAACCATTAAAAGAACACATAGGTTACAAAAAATGAAGAGTCTTCATTTTTAATAACCATTAACTCACAAGTTATGAGAAATGAAAAGTTTTGAAAGTTTACAAAACTTGCCCTCAAGTTTTGGAACATGTAAAGTCATATTAAAAACTTTAGTTCCAACCCCTAGAATTTTAAAAGTTAAAATTCAACCCTTATACTTTATAATATTATAAGTTTAATAATATTTATATATGTATAAGATCAAGTCGTCTTACCGCTAGTACGCCTCATTCACGAAGCCGGTCTATAAGGGGGGTATAAGGTTGTTGCCTATAAAATGACAACTTAATGGGTGTCCACTCTCACCCACCGCTTCCTTGATCGATGGAGGGTCGTTAGCCGAACGGGTAGGACAAGGACTTATAAATTCTCATTAAAAGTATAATGATAATACTAAAGTAACTAAACTTTATTGAATTCCCAATCTTAGTTATTTTAGGAAAATGTGAATAAGGTGCTAATCCATGAAATTACACTTTACACTTTGTTTAAGTAGTTAGTGGAGCGTGTGTGGTTAACCGGCACACTAACTTGAACTTAACAAGGTAGGTAAAGGGTGACTTAATGTTTATCATAGTATCGATGGAGCGTGTGTGGTTAACCGACACATCGATTGAGGGGTAATACATTAAGGGTACCACGTAATTTGCATGGTTACTTCACACCTTGTTTTGTGATCCTCGGCATCCCAGTCACAAAACTTGAAGGGCACACTCGAGATTGAAACATGCCATTGAAGAAAGTTCAATGAATCTCAAAGAATCTAGGAGTTTCTAAACCAATTAAAACCTAATTAAATATTTCATTTTTCATGGTGGAAATTGGTGAATCGTCATTCACCTACCTTCAAATATCTTATAGCTTAGATTACGGCATCCCTCTTCTAAGTTATAAAATATTGTGTTGGGTCCTAGCCTTAATATTACATTTGGGTGTTTTGTTAAGGACTATCTCTATATCTAATCTAATCTATTCCCTCTTCTTTTCAGATGTCTTCCAATAACAATGCTTCTGGCTCAAACCCTACTAGCTCCTTCTCTCTCATGAATCTTTGTGGGAGAGTCATCTTTGATGGGTCCAACTTTACAGATTGGATCAGAAACATCAGGATGGTCACTCGGTATGAGAACAAAGAATATGTTCTCGACAAGGAGCTGAAGGTACCCGAGCCAACTGCTACTCCTGAAGAGCTTGCTGAATATGAGGTACATGAAAGAGATGCTACAAAAGTGGCATGCATCATGATGGCCACCATGACAGCCGAGCTCCAAAAGTCCTATGAGGACTATTATCCTTTTGAGATGCACCAGGACTTGATGGACCGCTACCATCAAAGTGCTCGTCAAGAGCGATATGAAATAATCTCCTCCATGATAACAACCCGAATGAAGGATGGTGAACCCATCACGGGCCACATGCAGAAAATGAAAAGGTATGTGGACCGTTTACTGAAGCTGAATGTGAACTTCCCTGAGGAGTTAGCAATAGACATCATTTTGCACTCCTTGCCATCGTGTTATGATCAATTCCGCATGACATATCACATGAACAAGGAAAAAGTCACCCTCAGCAAACTTCAAGGACTCTTGAAGACCGCCGAAAGTGGTCTAAAGGGTAAGTCGGTTGTTACTACTCCTACTCCTACTCCAACTGCGGCCAATGTCTTGGCAATCGGGCATGGCAAAGGGAAGAAGAGAAAGAACCCTTCTAAGGGTACCAAGGGTAAGATCCTTGAAGGCTCCTCTTCAAGCAAAACCAAGAAAGGTTTTGTCACTCCTTCTGCTAACCCTAATGAGGCTGAATGCTTCTATTGCCATGAAAAGTCGCACTGGAAGCGAAACTGCCCAAAGTACTAGCAAGATTTGAAGGATGGGAAAGTAAAACCCAACCATGCAGGTATATACACTATATTGTCTAATAACTCACCTCATTCTAAGTCTTGGGTCCTTGATACAGGTTGTGGTATTCACATATGTTGTGATTTGCAGGGACTAAAAAGAAGTGAGAATGTGAAGCAGGGAAAGATAAACTTGATCATGGGAAACAGGAAAGCTTCACCTGTCACCAAGATAGGAGTTTATTCCTTAGTGCTAAATAGTGGGTTTACATTAGATTTGAATAAATGTTATTATTCGCCAGAAATGGCAAGAAATATTATTTCCTTTCATGCATTGTATAAACAAGGTTTTACCTTTTATTTTGATAATAATAATGGTAGTATTGATGCTTTCTTTAATAATGTTCTTTATTTTAAAGCATTACCTTGCGATGGCGTGTATGAAACTGTATCTGTTGTAGATAATCTAGGAAATAATGTATTGTGTATTAACTCTTCCACTAGCTTAGATAAAGCATCCTTATGGCATTGTCGTCTTGGACATGTAAGCAAGAAACGCATAGGCCAACTCCAAAAGGATGGAGTCTTGGAGTCATTTGACCTAAAGTCAGATGATAGTTGTGAATCTTGTTTGCTTGGTAAAATGACAAAGTCACCTTTTACTGGCACTTGTGCTAGGGGTGAAGGTTTGTTGGACCTCATACACACGGATGTGTGTGGACCCTTCAGAACCGCCACAAGAGATGCTAATCGGTTCTATGTGACTTTTACTGATGATTTTAGTAGATATGGATATGTCTACCTAATCAAGCATAAGTCAGAAACCTTTGAGAAATTCAAAGAGTTTAAGCAAGAAGTGGAGAATTAGTTGGGCAGGAACATTAAGATGCTTCGATCCGATCGTGGTGGTGAGTATCTTAGTACTGAGTTCCTTGACCATCTTAAGGAATGTGGGATTGTCTCACAATTGACACCTCCTAGGACACCACAGTTGAATGGTGTAGCTGAGAGGTGCAATCGGACCTTGTTGGACATGGTTCGTTCCATGATGAGTCGAGCTTCGCTACCAATCTCATTTTGGGGGTATGCCTTAGAGATTGCCGCCCATATCCTTAATCTAGTCCCTACAAAGAAGGTTGCCAAAACACCTCACGAGTTGTGGACTGGAAAAGTTCCCAATCTAGACCACATCAAGATTTGGGGTTGCGAGGCTTTCGTGAGACGCGAGACTCACGATAAGCTCGAACCCCGAAGCAAAAGGTGTATTTTCATCGGCTACCCACAAAAATCCTTTGGTTACATCTTCTACAGACCCAGTGATAATGTGGTCTTTGTACCAAGAAGAGGATTCTTTCGAGAGAGAGAATTCATGAGCCAAGGAGACAGTGGGAGGCAAATTGACCTTGAGGAAATTCAAGAGTCAAGTGGTGAAGGAACCTCAAACCCTAGCCCTCAACCTGAGGAGGAAACTCCTGTTGAGCCGACTGAAGAATCTATACCTCTGAGGCGTTCCACCAGAGTTAGGAATGCACCTGAGCATTATTATGGTTTTCATATTACTGCAGAAGGTGAGACACTTATCAGTGATAACACACTGGTAAATCTGGATGAGCCTAACAGCTACACGGAAGCCATGGCAGGCCACGAGGCTGCTAAATGGAAAGAGGCTATGGATAGCGAGATACAGTCCATGTATGACAATCAAGTTTGGAACTTGGTTGACAATGTACCTGATCGTAAGATAGTTGGGTGCAAATGGATCTTCAAGAAGAAGACCAACATGGATGGTAATGTACACACTTATAAGGCATGACTGGTTGCAAAGGGTTATTCTCAAACTCCGGGAGTTGATTATGATGAGACCTTTTCACTAGTGGCCAAGATTAAGTCTATTAGGGTTCTGTTAGCCATTGCAGCATTTCATGATTATGAAATATGGCAAATGGATGTCAAAACCGCTTTCCTTAATGGAAAGTTGGCTGAAGATGTTTACATGGTTCAGCCAGAGGGTTTTGTCAGTACAGAGTACCCCAGTAGAGTGTGTAAGGGCGAGAAATCCATTTATGGATTAAAATAGGCACCTCGCAGATGGAATCTTTGCTTTGATGAGAAAGTCAAAGAATTTGGCTTTTCAAGGAGTGAAGATGAATCTTGTGTCTATATCAAGGCTAGTGGGAGTATAGTCAGCTTTTTGGTACTGTATGTGGATGACATACTACTCATAGGAAATGACATCCCAACCCTGCAGGAAGTAAAGTCCTGGCTTGGGAAGTGTTTCGCTATGAAGGACCTTGGAGAAGCTGCTTATATCCTAGGGATAAGGATTTTGAGAAACAGGAGTAAAAGACTAATTGGACTTAGTCAAAGCACCTATGTGGACAAAGTGTTGAAAAGGTTCAACATGCATAACTCCAAGAAAGGAGAGTTACCCATCCAGAGTAACGCCAGATTGAGTAAGACACAAAGCCCTAGTACTGAGGCTGAGATAGCATAAATGAGTCGAATACATTATGCTTCAGCTGTAGGATCGATCATGTATGCTATGACGTGTACTCGACCTGATGTAGCCTTTGCTTTGAGCATGGTTAGCAGGTATCAGGGGAACCCTGGCAAGGCACACTGGACTGCGGTAAAGAATATCCTCAAGTACCTACGGAGGACTAAGGACTGGGTCCTTACCCTCGGTGGCAGTGAGGACTTGAGAGTTGTAGGGTACAGTGATGCTAGCTTTCAGACTGACAGGGATAATTTCCGCTCTCAGTCGGGCTGGGTCTTTACTCTAAACAGAGGGGCAATTACTTGGAAAAGTTCCAAGCAGGAGACAGTGGCTGATTCCACTTGTGAATCAGAGTATATAGCAGCAAGCGAGGCAGCAAAGGAGGCTATATGGCTAAAGAACTTCATCGGAGACCTTGGAGTTGTACCAGCTATAAAGGAGCCAATGGAGATTTTCTGTGACAGCAATAGTGCGGTTGCCTTAGCCAAGGAACCAAGAGACTATGGGATATCCAGACACATTGACAGAAAATATCACTTCATCAGACATCGAATAGAAGAAGGAATCCTCGTGGCAAAGAGGGTATCATCGGATGAGAACCCAGCAGATCCCCTCACGAAGGGACTGACTCGGGCTAAGCATCTCCAGCATGCTCGGAGCATAGGGCTGAAGGATGATATTAGTTTTAGTAGTTAGATAATCTTGAAATTTGTAAAATGTAATTGACATTTGATGATAAATAAAAGCTGTTATTTATGAGTAAAGTGTTGCTATCTCTTGTCAATCGTTTACTATTATTTCTTTTTGTATGTTTTGACTTCCAGAATAATTATGTTATGGTTTATATCATATTATTCAAACTCTCCACAGTCGGTCATATTTTGGAAGTAGATATGAATCAAGACTGTCATGGGTTGGCTTGTAGAGGTCTAAGATGTTAGACAAAGCGGGGCTACAACACTCATGAGTGCTCATAAGTTCTGCGTATTGGATTCAACCCACGCTCACTTGTATCACTTCATGGAATTTATCTCGAGTGATCGTGAAACGGTAATATCATATAAGTCTTCAAACCTAGACATATGATTTGTTACCTATGAGTTGGTTATGCATTGATTGTACGAAACGCATTGGTAACTCGATGTTATAAAACGTACCTTTGTGTGTAATTCAACAAGTAGTAGAGCAAACATATGAGTCGAAGTTTATCTGTTCCTTCTTGGATTAGAAGCGATGTCTGGGCCCCTCGATGATTTTGTTTTGACCTATGTACCGAGCTCGGTCATAACTAAATTGATGTGTTCAGTTAAGTTCTATGTCAAACAAATCAGAAATCGGGAAACAAATGCTGGACAATAAGCAAGACCTTGTTCCATGTATTTGTCCGGCTGATATCTAGAACAGAGGATTGTATGATCACTTATCTAAAATGGCGCTTAATAGTTCAACAGAGTTTAAAGAGCTACAATTGTTGATCAGTTCCTGAAGTCATACTTGCAACTATAGTTATTAGACTTATCCAAGTGGGAGACTGTTGGATATAGTGTCTAAGTCCATAACTATATTTGGTATGTACTTGACCCGACCCGGCATGGTCCATTTGGGTTGCACTTCACCCGAACAATTTATGGATAATCTTTTGAGAATAGTATAAGTTATGATTTATTAATATATTATAAGTTCTAATATATTAATATAAAATCATATTATTTAATTAGTATTGATCTATAATTAATCTAGGATTAATTTAGAGATCAAAAGTATGACTAATTAAATATGGGCTCTTGTATTTATATAGTGTTGGCTAATGCTTATTTGGAATGGGCTAGGCTTGCATGGAAAGTCCATGGATACTCCATGGAGCTTTAACCCATGGATCTCATGGAAATGAAAAGACATGGGTATTAGGGTTTACATGGATGTAACCCTAATCCACCACACTATATAAAGGAGGCTTTGGTTCTTGAAATCACACTAGTTGTGGTGAGTAAAGTAAGAGGGCCGATTTTGAGAAAGGTGATTACTATTCTCTCAAAATTCCAAGTTTTTGGTGATTTGTGATTTCCATTTGAGGCATCCACACTATTGGTGATAGGCTTTAAAACTCCAAGTAATCAACTACAACTACAAGGTAAGTAATTCTACTAGCTTTATTTGAGTCAAGTTCCCTATGCCATGCTAGATAGGATAAGAACCTTGGAAAAATAATTATTTGCATGTATCTTAGTCAAACATAGATCCAAGGTTTCTAGGGTTGCATGTACACCATAGGAGTGTTAGAATGCTCAAAACCCATCAACAAGTTGGTATCAGAGCCCTGGTTTTGATTGTTGGCTTGGGATCGGGAATGTGGGCCTTGACTTAACTTTGACTTCTTCAGGAAGATGCGGTGTGTACAGTCAGCCAAAGCCCGAACAGGAGAGTGGTTCCCAAAATACTCATACATGTTATGTATGTTGAGTTTTAATTTTATGGATATATGAATTGCTAGGAAATGCATGCTAGTGGATAAGATTCTTTTGAAACTGTTGGATAGAAATGCCTGATTTTTGATGCCTTATGATATATGTGACATCCCCATTTTCACGGCCAGAAAAGACCGATTTTGTTTATGCTTTATAAAAATCAGAGTACCTCTTTTAATAAAAACGTTGCGGAATTTGTTCCCAGAAAAACATGATAAATAAGTTATCAAAGCATTTCCGAAGAAATGTATTTTTATCTATTTTAAAACATTTGGGATGTCATCGTCAATACAGAAACATAAGCATAAACAGATCTTACATTCATTTACACCATTTACACTAGTGATCTACATCTCTTTTAAATCCCTTAGTGTAAAGTAGCTTGATATCGTCACCTGTGATACAAATAAGCTTGAGTGGGTCAGGTTGGGAAACCTGGTGAATATATAGGGTTTTCAACCCACAATAATTTAATTATTATGTTCAAACATCAAACAATCAACCCAATTACCCATCCCTATTATCTTCCTTACTCTTAAGGATCTACCCTAAGAATCATCTATCCTGCATTCGTTCATTTCGAAGCCCATTGCTTCCAGGGTTTATATGATAGGCACTAAGTCCATAGTTGCCAATGGTTGTTCGTAAAGCACTAATTCCATAGCTGCTAAAGTTCATTCATCGGGTACTAAATCCATCACTACCAGTGTTCAACTAATAGGTACTAAATCCATAACTACCGACGTTTGTTTAACAGGTAACTACCGGCGTTTATTTAATAGGCACTAAGTCCATAGCTACCAATGTTTATTCGATAGGCACTAAGTCCATAGCTGCCGATGTTATTTGTTAGGCACTAAGTCTATAGCTGCCAATGTTCACTCATATCATCTTTCATCTCTCATTATTCATCTACCCATGTTTTACCCAACATATTCGTAGATATAAAATACATATACAGTTTAAATTATTTAAAACATGTATAAAATCGTTCATCCAGCATAGAAGACAAGTATTCAAATAATATGCACACATAGCACGTAATTTATATAAAATACTTCATATCTATGTGTAAGATGAAAGTAACTATGCACTCACTTGTTAAAGTGATGATTCCAAACTCGGGCAACGCTTCACTTTTAACGATTCTATTTTCCTTCTACGAAACCTAGCATTATTATCGCTAAATTTTAGTCTAATATTTACCGTGACTAATTATTAGTCTTAGCATTATTATTATTATATAAGCGTTTAAACAATATTTTCCAACCACTATGTACAGACAGGGGCCAGACATAAAACACCGGAGGGCAGCACCATTTTGGCATATAGCACTTCTGAAATCCAACAACCCTATGCGGCCCTTTAAACCAGATTCCCCGTACCGCGAGTAGTTAAAAAGATATTATAACGCCACTTATATAACTCATAATAATAGCTCAAATAATTATTATAACGTCCTAATAACGTTACTATATTTAAATAAAAGCTATATTAAAAATTAGGTAGGCGTATCTTACCTACGAGGGGGTTTGGCTAGAAGCCGGGCTCTACAGGGGCAGGACTTTCGAGCCGAAAGCTCTTCTTCTCGGAGCCGTCGAGCGCTCCGGGTCTTTCTTCTAACGCTAGGGGAGTTTTTGGGAGTTTTAGAGAGAGTGTAGAGAGAAGAAAGAATGGGAAAAGTGTGAAGAAAATGAGGGTGGGAGAGGTTCTATTTATAGGGTGAAATATGGCTGAACTTGGTGCCACATGTCACCATCTGGTGGCAAGACTTGGGGAGAAAGCAATGGCCAAGATTATGCCACATCTCCCATTTTCGCACAGCACACTTTTGACTTCTAAAATACGTAACTTTTGCATACGAGCTTCGTTTTTGACGTTCTTTATATCCACGCGTAGCTAAAAACAAGATCTACAACTTTCCTTTTGACTCCGTCGGCTAAATCTCGACCGGTCTTAAATTTAACAGTAGAAGGTGACTACACTGTTAATTGTCCGCGTAAAATTCATAACTTCTACATACAGACTCCGTTTTCGTCTGTCTTTTTTTCGTTGAGTTCCTATTAATGAGATCTTCAATTCTCATTTAGGTCGCGTTGGCCAAAAACCGCTCGATCTAAAATTCGAGTTTCGGGCCGTGCACTCCTAGGCCAAATCTTAGAAAAATCATAAGTTCCTCATACGAAGTCAGATTTGGGCGTTCTTTTTATGCACGCTCTAGGTTTAACGTATACTACAACTTTTTTTTAGGTCAATAAGGCCAAAAAGTCCTCTATCGTAAATTCACTATATACGTCGCGTAATGTCGTGCCGGTTTTGTCGCGAAACTTCGACGGGCCATAACTTCTTCGTTATAACTCGGATTTCGGCATTCTTTATATGTACGGAACCCTTGTGACATATTCTACAACTTGGTTAAGATTACTCCTTCTAAATAATCTTCCATAAAAAACTTATTTTTGATGCTCATTGTCTCTAAATTGACTAGCCCGGATCTACGGGCGTTACAATTATCTCCCCCTTAGGATGATTACGTCCCAGAATCATCAACGAAACAGGGCTTATATAATGACTCCCTACGTTAACTCTTCATCCTAGGTAATAATCGTAACTTCTATGTTGCTTCAAACGAATATTTAACTCTTGGACTCCTTGACTGCAGGCGGTGCTCGATCTTGCACCTGCTCCCTATCTCACGTTTGACTCCAAATTATGACCTTCAAGTCACAATCTCGATCCTTACTGGAGACTGCTTTTTCTTCTTAACAAACTTAAGATAAGTTCTTTTATTACTACAATGGACCGATGTGTCATATTCTAATGACCTATCATCGCATGTTGCAACGCTTAGACTCAGGTCTCTTAGAGTCAAATTCCAGAACAGACTATACCTTCCTTCATGTTCTAATCACATATTAAAAGGTAGCATTACTAGCTACAAGCAACTATCGCGATACCTCTACTGATCGCTTTGATTATCTTTTATTTCAATCTTCTGGCTTAAGTCAGATGCTACATCGAACTTGGTTCTTTGAACCACGTAACATACTCATCGTAGTCAGACTCAATTTGATATGACCACTAGGGTCAGAATAACAATCATCTTCTTAGTCATTACCGAAACAATGGTAATGACATACATGAACAAAACGGAATCAACTACTAGCTTCTTGGTAATCTTGTGACTTTCCCTGATCCAAGTGTGAGTCCTGTGCTTCCGGTAGTATAGGCCTCTACTACCATTCACACCTACTCATACTCGTCCCAAGTATTGTCTCGTAGTTTTTCCAAGTCAACATTCAAGGAAATCACATAACAACTTAACACACAAGATAACAAAACGAAGGCTTTATATTATTCCTTGAAACGATTACATAGGTGTTCAAGTTCACCCTAGACTATGCCTCTATTAGGCTACACCATACGATACTATGGCTAATGTATAACTCGATCTTCGGATATGAAGTCCTCATCCTTGATTCCTCGCGTTGTTATCTACTTCGTCGAGGATCATGTGGAATGCCCTTGGCTTTGGCGGTGCCTCTGGCCTTGCTGCTTCATTTTTCTTTGGGCAGTATCTAGACATGTGCCCCTTGCTTCCGCATCCGTAGCATACCTTATCATTTTGTGTACAATCCTTGGAATAGTGATCGATCCTCCCACACTTGTAACAGGTTACTTCTCCATCGCATCTTTCGAAGTGCTTCTTCTTACACTTTTCACACCAATTGGCCACATAACTTTGGTTATCCGGGTTAGACTTCGGGAACTTTCCTTTCTTATCAGGTCTTGAGGAGTCTTCAAGCTTCCTCTTCTCGCCAACTTCAGCTTTTTCCAGACCCTTTTCCCTTATTTGGATCTCAACATTCTTGGCTGCCCAGATGGCGGCTTTCAAAGTGGTTGCTTGCTTGACCATTAGACCAAAGTCCGCTGGTAATCCATGGGCAAAACTTGTTGACCTTGGAGGGTTCAGTTGGAAATAAGTAAGGAACAAGCTTCATTTTCTCTGTAAAACTTGCAGCGTACTCGGTAACACTCATTCTTCCTTTCTTTAGGTTCTGAAACTCGTTGTTGATCTCTAGTAGATCCAGCTCACAACAGTACTACATTTTTAGTTGCACCAGGAAATCTTCCCAAGACATCTTGCTTGCTTCTCCTTTGGGCATCATATATCCCAATAACTTCCACCAGCTCAAGACTCCGGTCTTCAGTTGTCTGACCGTAAAGACGGTTTTGTGCTTGTTGCTACAGTCGCAACTCACAAACACCATCTCCATTTCGGAGATCCAGTCCATAATCTCTACAGGCTTCGGGGTTCCTGAGAGACTCGGTGGTTTTCCACTTAAGAAGTTCTTATACATTCGCCCATCCTTATCGTTTCCCCTCTCCGGGCCATTTCTTCGTTCTCCTTAAGTCCCAGCTTGACTCACAGGGCGGGTGTAGTTCCCTTCCTCCGATTGCTCGGGGACCAGTTCAGGTTGTACGATCGGTGTTGTAGCTTCCTCTCGGTTATGTTGAAGTAAGTGTATGGTCTCCTACATTTGACGATCCAACATCATTTGGATCATCGATTGTACTCCGGCCATAGTGATTGGCTCAGGAGCGGCTACCACAACAGGTATTTGCTCAATCATTGGGGGTTGATTCCTGTTTCCGTTCGTGTTTTCGGGTTCGCTTCGGGTTCTTTCCATTTCTATCTTATTCACCAAATTAGGCATTTGGTGTGAAATGACGAGAATTAAGATAGGAAAGATTTTATGTACGATCGATGTGTAAACCTCCCCATCACTCCGAAAAGTTACATGTCAGTTCTAATACCGTATTTAAACGTTTGGAAATCTAAACACATAAAGTTTCCAGATCCGGTCGGCAACAAACCATAGATCCGATCATACATTTAGCATCATAAAGCATCATAAATCATTTAGCACATAAAAGCATGTTAGGCATTTTCCCTAAATTAGCTAGTGCTTGTGTCTATTCAGGTGTATTACCTAAATTTTATTAGACACACTCCTCACGATCATCGCTTAGCATTCTAAGTTTAAGTCTAGAAATAAATGCATATTCCTAGTTCGCTTAAACTAATGCTCAGATACCAACTGTGACATCCCCATTTTCACGGCCAGAAAAGACCGATTTTGTTTATGCTTTATAAAAATCAGAGTACCTCTTTTAATAAAAACGTTGCGGAATTTGTTCCCAGAAAAACATGATAAATACGTTATCAAAGCATTTCTGAAGAAATGTATTTTTATCCATTTTAAAACATTTGGGATGTCATCGTCAATACAGAAACATAAGCATAAACAGATCTTACATTCATTTACACTAGTGATCTACATCTCTTTTAAATCCCTCAGTGTAAAGTAGCTTGATATTGTCACCTGTGATACAAATAAGCTTGAGTGGGTCAGGTTGGGAAACCTGGTGAATATATAGGGTTTTCAACCCACAATAATTTAATTATTATGTTCAAACATCAAACAATTAACCCAATTACCCATCCCCATTATCTTCCTTACTCTTAAGGATCTACCCTAAGAATCATATATCCTGCATTCGTTCATTTCGAAGCCCATTGCTTCCAGGGTTTATATGATAGGCACTAAGTCCATAGTTGCCAATGCTTGTTCGTAAAGCACTAATTCCATAGCTGCTAAAGTTCATTCATCGGGTACTAAATCCATAACTACCAGTGTTCAACTAATAGGTACTAAATCCATAACTACCGACGTTTGTTTAACAGGTAACTACCGACGTTTATTTAACAGGTACTAAGTCCATAGCTACCAATGTTTATTCGATAGGCACTAAGTCCATAGCTGCGATGTTATTTGTTAGGCACTAAGTCTATAGCTGCCAATGTTCACTCATATCATCTTTCATCTCTCATTATTCATCTACCCATGTTTTACCCAACATATTCGTAGATATAAAATACATATACAATTTAAATTATTTAAAACATGTATAAAATCGTTCATCCAGCATAGAAGGCAAGTATTCAAATAATATGCACACATAGCACGTAATTTATATAGAATACTTCATATCTATGTGTAACATGAAAGTAATTATGCACTCACTTGTTAAAGTAATGATTCCAAACTCGGGCAGCGCTTCACTTTTAGCATTATTATCGCTAAATTTTAGTCTAATATTTACCGTGACTAATTATTAGTCTTACCATTATTATTATTATATAAGCGTTTAAACAATATTTTCCAACCACTATGTACAGACAGGGGCCAGACATAAAACACCGGAGGGCAGCACCATTTTGGCATATAGCACTTCTGAAATCCAACAACCCTATGCGGCCCTTTAAACCAGATTCCCCGTACCGCGAGTAGTTAAAAAGATATTATAACGCCACTTATATAACTCATAATAATAGCTCAAATAATTATTATAACGTCCTAATAACGTTACTATATTTAAATAAAAGCTATATTAAAAATTAGGTAGGCGTATCTTACCTACGAGGGGGTTTGGCTAGAAGCCGGGCTCTACAGGGGCAGGACTTTCGAGCCGAAAGCTCTTCTTCTCGGAGCCGTCGAGCGCTCCGGGTCTTTCTTCTAACGCTAGGGGAGTTTTTGGGAGTTTTAGAGAGAGTGTAGAGAGAAGAAAGAATGGGAAAAGTGTGAAGAAAATGAGGGTGGGAGAGGTTCTATTTATAGGGTGAAATATGGCTGAACTTGGTGCCACATGTCACCATCTGGTGGCAAGACTTGGGGAGAAAGCAATGGCCAAGATTATGCCACATCTCCCATTTTCACACAGCACACTTTTGACTTCTAAAATACGTAACTTTCGCATACGAGCTTCGTTTTTGACGTTCTTTATATCCACGCGTAGCTAAAAACAAGATCTACAACTTTCCTTTTGACTCCGTCGGCTAAATCTCGACCGGTCTTAAATTTAACAGTAGAAGGTGACTACACTGTTAATTGTCCGCGTAAAATTCATAACTTCTACATACAGACTCCGTTTTCGTCTGTCTTTTTTTCGTTGAGTTCCTATTAATGAGATCTTCAATTCTCATTTAGGTCGCGTTGGACAAAAACCGCTCGATCTAAAATTCGAGTTTCGGGCCGTGCACTGCTAGGCCAAATCTTAGAAAAATCATAAGTTCCTCATACGAAGTCAGATTTGGGCGTTCTTTTTATGCACGCTCTAGGTTTAACGTATACTACAACTTTTTTTAGGTCAATAAGGCCAAAAATTCCTCTATCGTAAATTCACTATATACGTCGCGTAATGCCGTGCCGATTTTGTCGCGAAACTTCGACGGGCCATAACTTCTTCGTTATAACTCGGATTTCGGCATTCTTTATATGTACGGAACCCTTGTGATACAAATAAGCTTGAGTGGGTCAGGTTGGGAAACCTGGTGAATACATAGGGTTTTCAACCCACAATAATTTAATTATTATGTTTAAACATCAAACAATCAACCCAATTACCCATCCCCATTATCTTCCTTACTCTTAAGGATCTACCCTAAGAATCATCTATCTTGCATTCATTCATTTCGAAGCATATTGCTTCCAGGGTTTATATGATAGGCACTAAGTCCATAGCTGCCAATGCTTGTTCGTAAAGCACTAATTCCATAGCGGCTAAAGTTCATTCATCGGGTACTAAATCCATAGCTACCAGTGTTCAGCTAATAGGTGCTAAATCCATAGCTACCAACGTTTATTTAACAGGTACTAAGTCCATAGCTACCGACGTTTATCTAACAGGTACTAAGTCCATATCTACCAATGTTTATTCGATAGGCACTAAGTCCATAGCTGCCGCTGTTATTTGTTAGGCACTAAGTCTATAGCTGCCAATGTTCACTCATATCATCTTTCATCTCTCATCATTCATCTACCCATGTTTTACCTAACATATTCGTAGATATAAAATACATATACAGTTTAAATTATTTAAAACATGTATAAAATCGTTCATCCAGCATAGAAGGCAAGTATTCAAATAATATGCACACATAGCACGTAATTTATATAGAATACTTCATATCTATGTGTAACATGAAAGTAATTATGCACTCACTTGTTAAAGTGATGATTCCAAACTCGGGCAGCGGTTCACTTTTAACGATTCTATTTTCCTTCTACGAAACCTAGCATTATTATCGCTAAATTTTAGTCTAATATTTACCGTGACTAATTATTAGTCTTAGCATTATTATTATTATATAAGCGTTTAAACAATATTTTCCAACCACTATGTACAGACAGGGGCCAGACATAAAACACCGGAGGGCAGCACCATTTTGGCATATAGCACTTCTGAAATCCAACAACCCTATGTGGCCCTTTAAACCAGATTCCCCGTACCGCGAGTAGTTAAAAAGATATTATAACGACACTTATATAACCCATAATAATAGCTCAAATAATTATTATAAGGTCCTAATAACGTTACTATATTTAAATAAAAAGCTATATTAAAAATTAGGTAGGGTTTGGCTAGAAGCCGGGCTCTGCAGGGGCAGGACTTCCGAGCCGAAAGCTCTTCTTCTCGGAGCCGTCGAGCGCTCCGGGGCTTTCTTCTAGCGCTAGGGGAATTTTTGGGAGGTTTAGAGAGAGTGTAGAGAGAAGACATAATGGGAAAGGTGTGAAGAAAATGAGGGTGGGAGAAGTTCTATTTATAGGGTGAAATATGGCTGAACTTGGTGCCACATGTCACCATCTGGTGGCAAGACTTGGGGAGAAAGCAATGGCCAAGATTGTGCCACATCACCCATTTTCGCACAACACACTTCCGACTTCTAAATCCGTAACTTTTGCATACGAGCTCCGTTTTTGACGTTGTTTATATCCACGCGTAGTTAAAAATAAGATCTACAACTTTCCTTTTGACTCCGTCGGTTAATTCTCGCCCGATCTTAAATTTAACAATAGAAGGTGACTACACTGTTAAATGTCCGTGTAAAATTCATAACTTCTACATACAGACTCCGTGTTCGTCTGTCTTTTTGTCGTTGAGTTCTTATTAATGAGATCTTCAATTCTCATTTAGTTCGCATTGGCCAAAAACCGCTCGATCTAAAATTCGAGTTTCGGGCCGTGCACTGTTAGGCCAAATCTTAAAAAAAATCATAACTTCGTCATACGAAGTCAGATTTGGGCGTTCTTTTTATGCACGCTCTCGGTTTAACGTATACTACAACTTTTGTTTAGGTCATTAAGGCCAAAAAGTCCTCTATCATAAATTCACTATTTACGTCGCGTAGTGTCGTGCCGGTTTTGTCGCGAAACTTCGACGGGCCATAACTTCTTCGCTATAACTCGGATTTCAGCATTCTTTATATGTACAAAATCCTTGTGACATATTCTACAACTTGGTTAAGATTAATCCTTCTAAATAATCTTTCATCAAAAACTCATTTTTGATGCTCATTGTCTCTAAATTGACTAGCCCGGATCTACGGGCGTTACAATATAGGAAGCTACTTTCTTGATTTATATTACTTGATTGTGAGATTACTGCGTATATGTTGATAAGTTGTATATGGTCGAATTGAATAGCCTTAAAATGACCGACTTGGCCTTACTTCCTGTTCCTTATTTGGTTGTGGACTTAGGGCGGAGTTAATTATTCGACAGTCTATCTGATCTTGTATTGTGTACAACAAGCATGCGTAAAAGCAATCGGTGATGCGTGAGCAAGGATAATCATAGGAAGTTATTTGTAGCTCGTAGCGGAATCGGTGTTAGAAAACCTATGAGTGCTCTAGGGCGGTAACTTAGGACGTTGGGATGAATTCTGAATCGACTACGGATAGGTGTGGAAGGTAGTATGGGCCCATACTACTGAAAGCACAGGATCCGTATGAGATTCAGGAGGAATTTCGAGGCTACTAAGTAACTAATAGGAATAGGGTCTGGTGTGTTGAGCACTGTGTTGTGATGTCTGATCTTTTCTTGGTATATTTCAGTATGGTGGCTATTAGAGGTTCAGGATCAGGAGTCGGAGCTGGGGGCCAGGATGGGCCAGGATTGACAGAGGACCGGGTTATGGAGATCATTCGTGAGGAGGTTGTTTCTATTGTCCGGGAGTAGATACCAGAGCTATTTGGGTCTATCAAGATCGCTATGATGGAGTTCTTCGATGACCGATATGCTGCACTTTCTGAGACTGTCGCTGTTGCGGCTACCGCGACCGTCGTTGCGGACGGGTTAGGCGTTGGGAGAGCTTTCTAGTACCGGGACTTCGACAATACGAAGCCCGCGGTGTTTGACGGGGTTTAAGATCTGATCATTGCCATGAGGTGGTTGTTAGATGTTGAGGGATGTTTCTTTACTTGCTCTCGCCTAGCTGACCAGAAGGTCAAGTGAGCTCTAAACCTTCTTCGGTCTGGAGTGAAGGATTGGTGGAGGTTGGTTACTAGTTCATACACCCCATAGTAGCGAGCTGCAGTATCGTGGGAGCAGTTCTCTGAGATGTTCCGCTCGAGATATGTCCGATTGGTGGAGCGGGAGAGACTGGCCCAGGAGTATTTGGATTTGAGACAGGACACCGAGTCGGTGACGGAGATCACCAAGATGTTCATAGAGAGAGTTATGTTTTGCCCTGATTTTGTTGCTTCTGAGCAAGCTCAGATGACTCGGTATTTGGGCATGCTCAAGACGGATATTCGGCAGTTCGTGTTCATCCAGCGCTACGGTTCTAACGTTGAAGACGGATATTCGGCATGCTCAAGACGGATATTCGGGAGTTCGTTGTCTTTTTCTCGTTTTCGGTGAGGTGTTGGATCCTACACCCTTAGCTTGGCAGTTCCCCGACGGTCGTCATGGGATGGCCAAAGTCCCGGAGACCGAGAGTTGATCTAGCAGTTCTTCTTGTTAGCAATTGTGGTAGTAGTGGTGGTTATCTGTAATTTCTGTTGTGTTTCAAAGTTCAGTTGTAACTCGGATGGTCAATTAAATGGAAGTATCCTAGTTAGCCTTGTTTAATTTAATTTCATGTATGAATGGATTAATTATCCTTATCATCAGAATATATATGTTTATTGGGATTTATGAATGTTGTGTAGGTTCGGAGTCTCCGGTGTATTTTCATATCAATGGTTAGGATCAAGTAGTGGGATTCGAGATAGTCTGAGTATCTAAGTATTGGAAAGTCGTTAAACTCTAGTATACCTCAAGTAGGGGAGAGTGGTACCTCGTATCAGGAAAACATTGTGCCAAGGTTCAGTTTTTGGTTGAATTTCTCCAGGTTCAAGACTTTTGTGTAATTGTTGAATCTTTCAGTTTCACATTAAAGTCATTTCCAGCTGTTGGATTTCCCTCCAAGCCGTAATAGTTTTAGTTGTGGCATCTTAAGTAGGGTGTGCTTGTGCTTAAAACTCTAGGGTGATAAAGGTCCAGGTTGAGGGGTGTGATGAGGGTTTCCTTGCTTGTTCTTGTTTGATTGGGGCTTGGGGGTCTGAATCATGGCCTGAAGACCTGGTAGGATCAGTTAATTTTGTAGGCTCGCGTGTTGTCATCGGTTAGTGGATCGGGGGTAGGCCCGAGTGTTGTTGTGGATAGTGGATCGGGGGTAGTCCCGAGTGTTGTTGTGGATAGTGGATCGGGGGTAGGCGCAAGTGTTATTATGCATGGTGGATCGGAGGTAGGCCCGAGTGTCGTTGTTGGATAGTAGATCAGGGGTAGGCCCGAGCGTTGTCGTTGGTTAGTGGACCGGGGGTAGGCTCGAGTACCGTTGATGGTTAGTGAATCAAGGTTAAACCTGAGTAGTGCTAGTAGATAGCTAAGGAGGGTTGTCGAAACCAAATAGGAGCGTGGCCTAGTATATTATATGTCCGGTTGGTTCTCATCGCGATGGTGCACCTATGTGCGGGGTTTACATGATTGCGTTGGCAGTGCATCTAAGGGAATCTTAACACTCAGTGATTAATAGGTTGGAATCATGCGGTTAGCCAAGGTTGTATTAGTAAGTGCATAATCATTCAGTTCAATTGCTGCGGTTGGATATTTTGATGGCTAAGGTCAAGAAGCTAGGGTTTGTTTGTCGTGAGGGCTGGTGTTCCCGGCAAATGTTGAGTTTAGAAAACAATATGGTAGTTGTTGGCGGTGCCGAGGTGATTCTCAGGATGTATCCGAAACTCAAAGAGTTCGGTCAGGCCGGTTTGTCAGAGGCAATGGATGTAGCAGGGAATGATTTCGAGGACGAAATCCAATTTAAGTGGGGGAGAATTATAATACCCTGATTTTCAAATATTACATTTTTAAACCTTGGAATGAGTATTGTTTGAAAAATGGCCCATAGTTGCATTGTTGTAATTTTGGGCAAATCAGAGTACGTTAGGCGTACCAGCATGGTACGCGGGGCGTAAGGCTTTTAATGGAGCAATGTCGTTTTGAGTACGTTGGGCGTACTCTGTCTGGACCAAAAACCCTAATCTTGAGGGTTTGGACCCTATTTATTATTCCTTAAGTTTCATTTCTTCACCCCATTCCCAGCCTCCATCCTTAGAAACGTCTTCTCTTACAAACCCTAGCCCCATTGTTGCACTTTGAAGCTTAAGTGTGTGTTTTGTGTGTTCCAAAGGAAGAATAAGGTGGTGGTGAAGCGTGGAAGCTAGAAGCAAGCCTGGATCTGGAAGTTTTGCATCATTCTCGATCTACAGAAAGTAAAAAGTTCCCACCTGGATGAATAAGTTGCTAGATCTAGCTAGGATGTTGAAAATATGAGCTTTTGACCCCAAATAAATCCTTCTTGTGCATGACATGTTATAGAGCGTTTGAGCTGTCCTTTTGGACGTATTTCCATGTCTTGAGCCATAAAAATATGATCTTGGCCCATGAGATTCCTTCATGCAAGCCATTAAGAGCGATAGTTTTTAAGACAATTTAGGGTTTTGTTGTTGTGATCTAGACATGTAGAACCATAAAGTTGGAAATTTATAGTTTGGGATGCCATTTGGGGATAAGACTGAAAGTTTGACATGGTGACATAAGGAGTTAAGCCTTCAAAATGAAGTTGTTAAGCCATTCCGTACGCTGGGCGTAACTGTAGTATGTCGAGCGAACGCCTAAGGGGATCCCGATCTGAATCGCGAGTACGTGGGGCGTACTCATCAAATCACACACAACAATATGTTTTATAACACCAAGTTACTGGTGCGTTTACATATGTCAATGTGCAACCGACTTGTAAACTACAACTCACATGTCTTAGTTTGAAGAATATAAGATATCATCGTCTCATGATCACTCGTGATAAAATCCATGAAGTGATTCAAACAAGTGTGGGTTTAGTCCAATACTCAAATCTTATTACAGGAGTACTCATGAATACTGCAGCAAACTTGTGCTATGTCTAAATACCTTTAGACAATCAACAGACCCATTCATGACAGTCTAGCTTCAATACCTACTTCCAAAGTATGATCGACTGTGGATAGTTTGAATAACCTATTTATTTGGGAAGTCAAAACATGCAAAGTGAAACACAAGAATAATCGAATCCAATATGGTCTCAAAACTTTTGAATATAAATAAAACACCTTTTATTTAATCACCATATTGATTACACATTATTCACTGTATAATGTTTTGATTTATCAACTTAATACTTGAATTAAAACAATAGTTATCCCATGCTCCAAGCATGCACACTATGTTTATCTATGGTTGTCACAAATGGCATTTTGGGCTAGAAAATTCTATTCAGATGTAATCAACTTTTGATGTATCTCGTAACTCCAAGTTTGATGTTATACATATTACTCATGCAAAAACAATTATTCGAATCAAAACTCACTCGTGAAGCCCTAAACCTAATTCAAGGCACTATATTCACCCAACTTTGGTTTGTAACCCTAACTTCCCGGTTCAAACAGATTATTGGGCCAGGAATCATTTATTGGGCCTAATGGTCCAATAAACCCACAACTTGATTATTTTGGGTTAAGATACCTCATATGGGCCCTAGTTGGACCAACATTCATTAAACTATAGGATTTTTGGGCCATAAGACTCTTCATGGGCCTTATTGGGCCTAAAATTTCCTTCTTTGATTATAATGGGCCGAAAACCCATTCCTTTTATCATATTGGGCCGTGAACACATGTGTGGGCCCAATGGGCCGAAAAATCTTGTTTGGGTCGAAGCATCCTCGATTCCTAAACACCCATCCAAGCCCAATACTTATCTTCCTTCCATTTCCTCTAATTCTCGGTTTTAGGAAAAAAAAAGAAGAGAAAACCTAATTAACTTAAACACTTGACACCTCACTAATATCTCCCATACAACCATGCACAATACACATCATGTATCTAGGAAACTCATACTTCAATGCAAGATCTCTTCTCTTTTCTCTCTTCTTAATCTCGGCTGAAACCTTACACCACCACCTCCATTATTTCTTCTTCACTTCAAACAACAAAGAACTCCCTTCCATTCTCTCCTAAAAATCGTGACTTAGAGTTTGTGTTCAAAGGATTCCCTTGAAGCCTTCCCTCCATTTGGTAAGTGTTAAACTAAACTCAAATTGATCTAGATTATAATTATGCTATAACATTCCTCATGAACATTATGTATTCGTGATCATGTTCTTAGAACTCCATAAGTTCGAAGATCTCATCAAAGGAGCTTGCTAGACCGAAAACACCTCCTTCTCTTCTTCAAAACTGAATCCAACACCCAAAGTGAGTTCATTGATGGGTTTTGAGCATTCTAACACTTCCTAAGTGTACATGCAACCCTAATAACCTTGAATCTATGTTTTCTCTATATACATGCAAATTTCTTTTTCAAGGTTATTTCCTAACTAGCATGGCATGGGGATTACATAAAACATAAAACTAGTAGAAATACATACCTTGTTGTTGCTTGGATTCCTTCAAGACTTTGTGAGCCTAGCACCCCAAATGTTATGCCTCAAATGCTTCACACAACACCACAAGACTTGGAATAACTTGAGAGAATACTTCTAGCACTCAAAATTGGTTATGCCCTCTCTAGTAACACTATGTCCACTAGGTCCACTTTTTGCTAGCCATAGGGTTCCTTTTATAGTGTTGTCACAATTAGGGTTTACACATGAATGCCCTTAATTGTCATGACTCTTGATTTCCCATGACCCATGGATTTGTAACTCCCATGGACTATCCATGGAGCTCCATATGGTTACATCCATAACCCATAAACCATGGATCATTAATCCACCATAAAAGAATTGATGATTGTCATAATCAACCCTATATATTTAATTAGTCTCACTTTGATCACCATATTAATACTAGATTAATACTTGATCAATACTAATTAAATAATACTATTATTAATATATTAGAACTTATAATATATTAATAATGATAAGTGCCTTATTCTCTCATTTAGTCTATCCAAGTATTGCAATGCCATGCAACCCAAATGGACCATGCCGGGTCGGGTCAAGTACATACCAAATAAAGTTATGGACTTAGACACTATATCCAACAGTCTCCCACTTGGATAAGTCTAATAACTATATTTGCAAATATGACTTCAAAATCCGACTAGCAATCGTAGCTCTTTCAAAGTCTCTCGGAACTGAGATGATGATGATACGCCATTTAAGATAAGTGATCATATAATCCTCTATTCTCATGATATCAGCCGGAGAAACACATGGAACATGGTCTTACTTATTGTCCAGCATTTGTTTCTCGATTTCTGATTTGTTTCGACATAGAACTAAATTGAACACATCAATTAGGTTCTGACCGGGCCTGGTACATAGGTCAAAACCAAATCATCGAGGGGCCCAGATATCGCTTCTATTTCTAGAAGGAACAGATAAACTTCGACTGATATGCTTGTACTAACTACTTGTTGAATTATTCACAAAGGCACGTTTTATGACATCGAGTTACCAATGCGTTTTCGTACAATCAATGAATAACCAACTCATAGTCAACAACTCATATCTCTAGGTTTGAAGATTTATATGATATTACCGTCTCACGATCACTCGAGATAAATTCCATGAAGTGATGCAAGTGAGCGTGGGTTGAATCCATTACTCAGCCTTTATGAGTACTCATGAATGTTGTAGCAACCATTGCATTGTCCAAAGCACTTTCAGACAAATCATACAAGCCAAATTCATGACAGTCTTAAATCAATACTTACTTCCAAAGTTTGACTAACTGTGGATGGTTTGAATAATAACATAATTATTCTGGAAGTAAAAACATGCAAAATTGAAACATAGTAAACAATCAACACAAGATAGTAACACCTTACTCATAAATAAATAACAACTTTTATTTATCATCAAATGTCAATTACATTTTACAAGTTTCAGGAATCTAATTATTGAAACTAATATCATCCTTCAGCCCAATGCGCCTGGCATGCTGTAAATGCTTAACCCTGCTCAGTCCCTTCGTGAGGGGATCTGCCGGGTTCTCATCTGATGATACCCTCTTAGCCACGAGGAGTCCTTCTTCTATTCGATGTCTGATGAAATGGTATTTTCTGTCAATGTGCCTAGATCTCCCGTGATCGCTCGGTTCCTTAGCCAAAGCAACCGCACTTTCGCTGTCACAGAAAATTTCCATTGGCTCCTTTATAGCTGGTACAACTCCAAGGTCTCTGATGAAGTTCTTTAGCCATATCGCCTCCTTAGCTGCTTCACTTGCTGCTATGTACTCTGATTCACAAGTAGAATCAGCTACTGTCTCCTGCTTGGAACTTTTCCAAGTAATTGCCCCTCCATTTAGGATAAAGACCCAGCCTGACTGAGAGCGGAAATTATCCCTATCAGTCTGGAAGCTAGCATCGCTATATCCTTCCACTCTCAAGTCATCACTGCCTCCGAGGGTAAGGACCCAATCCTTAGTCCTCCGCAGATACTTGAGAATGTTCTTTACCGCTGTCCAGTGTGCCTTGCCAGGGTTCCCTTGATATCTACTGACCATGCTCAAAACAAAGGCCACATCAGGGCGAGTACAAGTCATAGCATACATGATCGAGCCCACAGCGGAAGCATATGGTATATGACTCATTTCAGCTATCTCAGCCTCTGTACTCGGACTCTGAGTTTTACTCAGCTTGGCATTACTCTGGATTGGTAATTCTCCTTTCTTGGAATCTTGCATACTGAACCTCTTCAGCACCTTATCCAAGTAAGTACTTTGACTAAGTCCAATTAGTCACTTACTCCTATCTCTCAATATCCTTATCCCTAGGATATAGGCAGCGTCCCCAAGGTCCTTCATAACGAAACACTTCCCAAGCCAGGACTTAACCTCCTGCAAGGTTGGGACGTCGTTTCCTATCAGAAGTATATCATCCACATACAACACCAAGAAGCTAACTATGCTCCCACTAGCCCTGACATACACACAAGACTCATCCTCACTCCTAGAAAAGCCAAACTCTTTGACTTTCTCATCAAAGCAAAGATTCCATCTGCGAGATGCTTGTTTCAATCCATAAATGGATTTATCAAGCTTACACACTCTATTAGGGTATCTTATATCGACAAAACCCTCTGGTTGAGCCATGTAAACATCCTCAGCCAACTTTCCATTAAGGAAAGCGGTTTTGACATCCATTTGCCATATTTCATAATCATGAAATGCAGCTATGGCTAACAATACTCTAATAGACTTAATCTTCGCTACTGGTGAGAAGGTCTCATCATAGTCAACTCCCGGAGTTTGAGTAAAGCCCTTCGCAACCAGTCGCGCTTTGTAAGTATGTACCTTTCCATCCATGTCGGTCTTCTTCTTGAAGATCCATTTGCACCCAACTGTCTTACGACCTGGTACATTGTCAACCAAGTTCCAAACTTGATTGTCATACATGGACTGAATCTCGCTGTCCATAGCCTCCTTCCATTTAGCAGACTCAGGGCCTGCCATGGCTTCCCTGTAGTTATTAGGTTCATCCAAATCTATTAGTGTACTATCACTAATAAACGTATCACCTTCAGTGGTGATGTGATAACCATAATAAAAATCAGGTGTGTTCCTCACCCTAGTGGAACGTCTTGTAGGTACAGACTCATCTATCGGATCAACAGGAGTTTCCTCCTCAGGTTGGTCGATAGCATTTGAGGTTCCTTCACCACTTGACTCTTGAAGCTCTTCAAGGTCAATTTGCCTCCCACTGTCCCCTTGGCTTATGAATTCTCTCTCACGAAAGACTCCTCTTCTTGCTACAAAGACCACATTATCACTGGGTCTGGAGAAGAGGTAACCAAAGGATCTCTGTGGGTAGCCGATGAAAATACACCTCTCACTTCGAGGTTCAAGCTTATCATGAGTCTCACGCCTCACAAAAGCTTCACAACCCCAAATCTTGATGTGGTCCAAATTGGGAACTTTCCCAGTCCACATCTCGTGAGGTGTTTTGGCAACCTTTTTAGTAGGGACTAGATTAAGGATATGGGCGGCAGTCTCTAAGGCATACCCCCAGAAAGAGATTGGTAACGAAGCTCGACTCATCATGGAACGAACCATATCCAACAAGGTTCGATTGCGCCTCTCAGCTACACCATTCAACTGTGGTGTTCTGGGAGGTGTCAATTGTGAGACAATCCCACATTCCTTAAGATAGTCAAGGAACTCAATGCTAAGATACTCTCCTCCCCGATCGGATCGGAGCATCTTGATGTTCCTGCCCAATTGATTCTCCACTTCCTGCTTAAACTCTTTGAACTTTTCAAAGGTTTCTGACTTATGCTTGATTAAGTAAATATATCCATATCTACTGTAATCATCAGTGAAAGTCACATAATAGCGATTAGCATCCCTTGTAGCAACTCTGAAGGGCCCACACACATCCGTGTGTACAAGGTCCAACAAACCTTCACCCCTATCACAAGTACCTGTGAAGGGTGACTTTGTAATTTTTCCAAGTAAACAAGACTCGCAACTATCATCTGACTTGAGGTCAAATGATTCCAAGACTCCAGCCTTTTGGAGTTGGCCTATGCGCTTCTTGCTAACATGTCCAAGACGACAATGCCACAAGGATGCTTTATCCAAGCTATCTGAAGAATCAATATACAACACATTATTTCCTAGATTGTCTACCATATTCACGGCTTCATATACACCATCACAAGGTAATGATTTAAAGTAAAATACATCATTGTAATAAACATTAATAGCACCATTTTTATTATCAAATGAAAATGTAAAACCTTGTTTGTACAAGCCATGAAAGGAAATAATATTTCTCGCCATTTCGGGCGAGTAACAACACTTATTCAAATCTAACATTAACCCATTATTAAGCAATAAAGAATAAACTCCTATCTTGGTAACAGGTGATGCTTTCCTGTTGCCCATGACTAAGTTTATCTTCTCGTGCTCCACTTGCTCACTTCTTCTTAGTGCCTGCAAATCAGTACAGATGTGAATACCACAACCTGTATCAAGCACCCAAGAATTAGCATTAGATGAGTTGTTAGACAATATTGTGTAAATACCTGTATGGGTGGGTTTAACCTTCCCATCCTTTAGATCTTGCAGATATTTAGGGCAGCTTCCCTTGAAGTGTCCCTTATCCTGGCAATAGAAGCATTGTGCTTCCTTTGGGTTTAAAGAAGGAGTAATGGGACCTTTCCTTGTCCCACTTGAAGAAGAACCATCAAGAGTCTTACCCTTGGTACCCTTCGAAGGGCTTTTCCTCTTCTTACCCTTTCCCTGCCCAATAGCCAGAACAGGGGCTGTTGAAGGAGTAGAAGTAGCAACCGCTTTACCCTTAAGGCCATTCTCAGCTGTCCTTAAGAGTCCTTGAAGTTTGCTAAGTGTGACTTCCTCCTTGTTCATATGATAAGTCATACGAAACTGATCATAACTTGGAGGTAAGGAATAGAGAATGATGTCAATCGCCATTTCCTCAGGAAAGTCAACATTTAGCTTTAGCAACCGGTCAACGAACCTTTGCATCTTCTGCAAGTGACCGGTGATGGGTTCACCATCCTTCATCCTTGCGGTTATCATGGAGGAGATGATTTCATACCTCTCCTGACGCGCGCTCTGATGGTACCTTTCCATCAGATCCAGGTGCATCTCATAGGGGTAGAAATCTTCATAGGATTTTTGAAGTTCAGGAGTCATGGTGGCCATCATGATGCATGCTACTTTAGTAGCATCCTTTTCATGTGCAACAAACTCCGCAAACTTTTCAGGAGTAGCAGTGGCTTCATTCACAACCTTAAGCTCCTTATCGAGGACATATTCTTTGTCCTCATAGCGGGTAATCATTCTGATGTTTCTGATCCACCATTGAAATTGGATCCATCAAAGATGACCTTACCACACAAGTTCATAAGGGAAAAGGAGCCTGTTGGGTTTGAGCCAGAAGCATTGTTGGAAGACATCTGAAAGGAAAGAAAGACAAGTTTCATTAGATTATGAATCCTTAATAATTCACCCAAATGAAATATTAAGGCTAGGATCCAACAAACTATTTATAGTTGGAAGAGGGATGCCGTAATCCATACTATAAAATATTTGAAGGTAGGTAAATGACGATTTACCAATTTCCACCATAAGAACGAAATATTTTATTATTAGGTTTTATTGTTTTTGAAACTCCTAGATCTTTTGAGATACATTGAACTTTTCAATGGCATGTTTGAATCTCGATTGTGCCCTCTCAAGTTTGTGACTGGGATGCCGAGGATCACAAACAAGGTGTGAATAACCATACAAATTGACTTGGTACCCTCAACAATATTACCTAATCGATGTGCCGGTTAACCACACACGCTCCACCGATCTATAATAAAGTTAAGTTACCCTTTGCCACTCTTACTAGTCCATGTTAGTGTGCCGGTTAACCACATACGCTCCACTAACGACTTGGTAAGGTACAAAGTGTAATTTTATGGGCTAGCACCAATTTCACATTTCCCTAAAGTAACTAAGATTGGATATTTATAATGTATAGTTACTTTATAATTCATTATACTTTTAACAAGTATTTAAAGTCGTATCCTACCCGTTCGGCTAACGACCCTCCACCGATCAAGGAAGCGGTGGGTGAGAGTGGACACCCATTAAGTCACCATTTTATAGGCAACAACCTTATACCCCCCTTATAGACCGGCTTCGTGAATGAGGCCTACTAACGGTAAGAATGACATATTCTTATACATATCTATATAATAAAATTATAATAATAGTATAAGTGTTGATTTTTAAACTTTTTAAAAATCTAAGGTTTAATTTGGAATTAAAGTATTAGAGTGTAAGACTTTTCAAATTCCAAAACTTGAGGGCAAGATTTGAAACTATTCCAAGTCTCTTCAATTTGTAACTTATGAGTTTTAATGGTTCATAAAAATGAAGACTCTTCATTTTATGAAACCTCTTTAGTTCTTTAATCACAATTAAAAGAAGTGACTTTTGGTTATCCATAACTTGAGGACAAGTTATGGACACCATCATAGCCATTAAGATCATGAATTAAACACACATGGTGGTTACACATAATTCCTATGATCTTCCTAAAACTCATAAGAACACAAATTCATGTCAAGCAATTTCAAGAAATCATATAAACATATACAATACTTGAAAATTGATAAAAGTCATGTAAAATGGGTTAACATAATCATTATCATTTTGAAAAACAGATTTTACAAGTCCAAAACAGATTGGGATAATGATCTTAATACATTTCCAGCAACAAAACTCGAAAAAACTGCCCAACACGCTCCTACTCGCCGAGTGCACTATTCTACTCGGCGAGTAGAATGAATTTGTTCATGGACTCGGCGAGTCCTCCCCATGGACTCGGCGAGTACAGTCGTCAGAGTGCAGAATTTTCGATTTTTAAGCAGTTTTGCATCAAGTATACAGAAAACAATCCTAGTCTCTGATACCACTGATGGGTTTTGAGCATTCTAACACTTCCTAAGTGTACATGCAACCCTAATAACCTTGAATCTATGTATTCTCTATATACATGCAAATTTCTTTTTCAAGGTTATTTCCTAACTAGCATGGCATGGGGATTACATAAAACATAAAACTAGTAGAAATACATACCTTGTTGTTGCTTGGATTCCTTCAAGACTTTGTGAGCCTAACACCCCAAATGTTGTGCCTCAAATGCTTCACACAACACCACAAGACTTGGAATAACTTGAGAGAATACTTCTAGCACTCAAAATTGGTTATGCCCTCTCTAGTAACACTATGTCCACTAGGTCCACTTTTTGCTAGCCATAGGGTTCCTTTTATAGTGTTGTCACAATTAGGGTTTACACATGAATGCCCTTAATTGTCATGACTCTTGATTTCCCATGACCCATGGATTTGTAACTCCCATGGACTATCCATGGAGCTCCATATGGTTACATCCATAACCCATAAACCATGGATCATTAATCCACCATAAAAGAATTGATGATTGTCATAATCAACCCTATATATTTAATTAGTCTCACTTTGATCACCATATTAATACTAGATTAATACTTGATCAATACTAATTAAATAATACTATTATTAATATATTAGAACTTATAATATATTAATAATGATAAGTGCCTTATTCTCTCATTTAGTCTATCCAAGTATTGCAATGCCATGCAACCCAAATGGACCATGCCGGGTCGGGTCAAGTACATACCAAATAAAGTTATGGACTTAGACACTATATCCAACATTCATACCCCCTTGTTTTTGTTTTTTACTATGATTTGGGGGAGGATACAAGTTTCTTTTGTGTTAGATCTATGTATTTATGCATGCATATGTGTGTTTTCATATTATATGTTGTGATTATGTCATGAAAACATGTTAAACCTTCACCAAACTCGAAATATCTACTAAACTTGGTGATGTTTGTAAACTAAACCACCTTATGTGACTTACTATGAAGTGGAAAGGATTAAACATGCTAAGGATGTTTGAAAACTAAATAAAACTGTATAAGGGGCCATTTTTGACAAATAAACAAAAAGTAAGATCTTTATGTTAACTCACGGTTTTGAGAGGACCAAAAGAGTCATTTTTAGATAAAAATGGATCTTTATGATGTTCATGGTTTTAAAAGGGCCAAAAGTGTTAATTTGCACAAAATGGGCTTCTATTTGGGCCTTCACGGTTTTAATGGGCTAAAATGGTCAATTTTCATAAAAATGGGCCTTATTTAGAAATTCACGGTTTCATGGGCCTAAAATGTAATTTTTGGTCTTTATGGACTTAAAATGTTATTTCTATTAAATTTGGGCCGAAAATGTCATTTTTAATATATTTGAGCCGAAAATGTTAATTCTAACAATAGTAGGTTAAAAATGTCATTTTATTCAAAATGGGCCCTTAAATGTAAACTTTCGGTCTTAATGGGCCTAAAGTGTCATTTTTATCAAAGATTGACTTATAATGTAAACTCTCGGCTTAATGGGCCAAGAATGTCAATTCCAATAAAAAGTGGACCTTTTATGCCTTTTTGATATTAATTGAGCTAAAACAAAGCATTATAATAACAAACGGGCTAATTACGTCATTTTCACTCTTATTGGGCCTTATATACTCTTTTCATGTTTATTGGGCCTTAATGACCCATTTATATGCTTATTGGGCCCCGTACACTCATTTCATGTTATTTGGGCCTTATAGGCCCATTGATTTTATTATTGGGCCTCACGACACATTTTATGTTAATTTGGGCCAATAATAAATAATACTAGACACTTTGATAAAAACAAATGGTATTTTCATCACCAATGTTTTGTAATCAAATGCATACTCGAAACATTATTTTAAAACGATAAACAATGTGATACACTGTCGCGTAAATTTAGTTAAGGTTCTTATGAGACGTTCTTTCATTCGTACCTACCTAGTGTACAACCTTCAATCCTCTATTTATAACCAGAGTCTCTTGAAGGGAGAGCAAGAGTTTGTGTATAGATCTATATGGGGTTGACAGCCCCGCACCTGAGCTGTTCACTACAGCTAGACTAGTCCAGTCTAGGGTGACAAATGTCTTACCTTAAACAAGTTGACGCCTGAAAAACGTCACGACAGGCAGATCAGTCATATCAAGCATGGTTATAACGACTCACATAGAAATTAACAAACACTATACAAATTTACGGAATACATATACGATACTTTTGATACACGTTTCATTTCTACGACACTCGGGTCTTAGGGTTTTAAGACCACAATACTTTTACAAGCAGAAAATATCAGATTTTCTGGGAAACTTACATTATACTTTACCTTCTACTTACAACAAAAAATATAGGATTTTCTGGAATACTCTCTTTATACATTTTGAAAACAGAAACACACATGCTTTAATACAAGATTTGATACAAAACTTTCAAACCATTTTTACAGAAAATATCGGATTTTCTGGTGTTTACAAAGTGATACAAAACTTTTCATACAAACATGCTTATGAACTCACCAACATTATATATGTTGACGTTTTCAAAATAACTTCTATTCTCAGGAAATCGTTAAGCGGGTTGGTCATCAAGAACACATGGATTTTGTGTATTTTTGTTATCATCATACACTTATTATTTGGAATGTAATTTGTAATCCAACACACTTATGTAAACAATGATGGTTGTATTATTGTATGTGTGATGATGATGTTGTCTTGATTCAACTATTTACACTGTGATGATATTACAAGATGAAGTCACCCAACACCCGGACGTTTCCGCCGTTCTGGTTCGGGGGTGTGACAATGGTCCTTACTATGTGAAATAGATCAATTGAAAACATTTCAATGAAACTCATTTCACAATTCCAAATTCTTATTACAAGTGTAAGAATATCAAATTCTTGTCGCTGCTAGAATGTGTTAGATTCTAAACTATCATGCAATGTACATTTTGTAATGTCGAGGTTCCAAAGCCACAGAGACCTTGCCAACGATATTAAAAAACTTTCCACTGAAGATTGCTAACAAAACAATTCCATGGAAGTGAAGTCTCAATTTCAAAGTACATTCCTTTGAACATCCTTCTGGCATAAAAGTTTCTAACTTCCACACAGATTCCTAATATCCAACTCCCAATATGGAAACATTTCCATATTTGCCATATGACAACTCATTATTAATAGAATCCTGTCTATTCATAATAATGTCAACATGGTCCATCCAGTACTATACTTCCAACTGCCCACAAGCAACCAATCCTTAGTGAACCTTAGATTGTCCTTGACAGTTGTTTAGTTACTTTAGTCATATCCGGTTCTAGTCCTTTTTCCCTCCTAATGCCCTAGGCATTTGGAAAATTAGAACACGTGAATATTATAACATATGCAATCGATCATATATCTGAAGCATATAGGATACGATTCATAATGCCTCACATAAAGACATGATACTCGACCAATCTTCTGCTATAACATTTCCATACATAGAATTCCCAATGTTGAAGCATTCCAACATGGTATTCATATATATATATATATATATATATATATATATATATATATATATATATATATATATATATATATATATATATATATATATATATATATATATATATATATATATATCCTTGACTAAATTTGATCAAAATCTCACAATCTAAGCTTTTAGATTTGAAATGAAGTATGAGTTCCTCTCCCTTAATTATAGCAAAACAACTTTTCAAACTCTGCAACTTGCGAATTGAAACTTTTGTTTTCGATAATTAACATTGCTAACTCGCAACACTTGATGTAATAATTATGCTCCCACTAGCATACTAATTACATTCTTATTAGCATAACACTTATGCTCCCACTAGCTTTGACATGTACCCAGAAATAAGTTGGACTTCTAGAAATCAATACTTGTTGACTTTCTTATCAAAGTTCAGATTTCTGATACAAAATGCTTCGATAAGACTTTATATAGGCTTCTCAAATTCATACACCTTTCCTTAGATAGTTTACATGTGTGTCCAAACAATTTAAGAACTTACAATAATAAGTCTCAAATGTTTAGACCTTTTGCCATTTCTCACAATTCGAACTATGAAGAGGGATGTCGTAATCATAAGCGAATTTGAGAATGCAAATATCACAAACGCTATCTCCTTAAAATCTACTTAGTGAAAATGTTTCCTCACAATCATTTTCATGAAGCGGAGAGAAACCTTTGTCACTTAGATTAATGGTGTATGTGTTCCTATCCATTTGAATTTGTCATAACCAAAATCACAAGACAAGGGTAGTGTCAAATCCAAACTCATATGGACTGAACTTGTTCAATCTTATTTTCTTGCCACCTGGAAGCACAAGGGCCTACCATCGCTTCCAGGTTGTTATGCAAACAATTGAGAACTCATAGAACTCACATGCGTAGTCAATTTAACTGGAATGGGCACAGAAACAAGAATATGTCAACATGATAGGTTACAAACCTTAAGTCATGTGCTAGTGATTAATAACAGGTTTATTCTTGATTAGTTCTTGAAAATTTTTCAACATCTTTAAGACTCCCACTGACCTCTTGACATATAAGATTCTCTTTATCAAGAAGCATTACTTGAAAAACAATTATTCAAGAGTTAGTGACGGTTCTTATCAAGAAAAACACTTCACACAATTGGTCTTAGTTGGTCTCTGTCTTATCCAAGACATCACAACTTACCAATTTCAAATGTGCAGGAGTAAGAAAACATCTTTTCTATTCCACATTTGATGAGTGTGTTATAAACCTTCTTAAGGTCATGTCACTCAATGTACAATCTTGGAGTGTGACTCCAAGACTTGATATTGGAACGAAGTATGACTCACCTTTTGATTGAACCATTTCAACAATTCACGATTCCTCTTCTTAGCCATACCAATGCACTAAGATGTCCTTAGAGGATCAATTGTGATATGGTTTTCATAATCATTAAGATGATCATAAAACATGATGCTAAAGTACTCTCCCTACTTTTTAGTTTGGAGAAACTTTTATCTTTCTGTCTAATTGATTCATCTTATTCGATCTGCCACACATTGAAACTTTTCCAATGATTTAAAATTACACTTAACCTTGTAAGTATAACCATGTTTACTAAACTTTTAGTAAATGATAACAAATATTCTTATCGTTCTTTGTGGTGGACCAGACCAGCTCACAACCAAGTGTACCTGATCCCCTAGTCCTTCACTTGACTCACATATACATGTGGACAAGAAATTAGTCCTAATTTCCCAAAGACGAAGGTTCTCATTCATCACACAACTCAAGTTGCATGATTCCAAGTTTCTATCCAATTGAAACTTGTGGGATGAGAATCTTTCCTTATTTGGTTAATTATGACACTACCACAAACAAAAGAATCAAATCCATTTTCCAATATTGCTAATAATAGAAATATACAAACATCAATTTTCGCAAATGCCATTGCAAGTATATATAAAATAAGACAAAAATTAAAATTTTTCTTTATTTATAAAGCGTGGAAAACTTGTCCTTACAATGCAATTACAAATGAAAACTATGTTATTACATATTCCGAAGCAGCAGCTCAAAATTCTAATCATCGAATCATGCGATCGAAATCCATCTCTTTGCGATCAGATTCAGCTTACTCTTCCTTTAAGCTTCCTTTCTTTTCTTCGATCCTACAAAACGTCAAAATGTAATCTTATCACATCATGTATTAAGAATCTCCAAATAGGAACTTAATAGAGTTAGATAATGGACTTACCTGAAGCAGAACCATTCGATTTTACCCTTTCTTAGATTTCTCAGGTAATCAGGGCAGCTTCGTTTCCAATGTCCCTTCAAATGGCAATAGAAGCAAACGGACTCTTTCGGAATGGTACATGGGACAATCTCAGACTTAGCCTTTCCTTTTGCCTTGGAAAGAGAAATATTTTCTGGACTTCCAATGTTTCCATTGTCATTGTCCATGGAAGTTTGGGAATTAGATCTTCCATTCAAATTTGCTTTACCAGTGCGCCAAATCATTTCTGATTCAGCAGCAATTAGCATATAGGTAAGATCGATAAGGGTCACGTCGCGGTCTTTCATATAGTAATCTTTAATGAACTCACTATATGACTTAGGAAGTGATTGAAGAACCAAGTCAACAACCAACTTCCTTGGGAACACGACATCCAACATTCCTAGTCTCTCAATATGCAGCTTCATGTGCAAGACGTGAGCACATACAGACTTTCCATCTTCATGTTTGCTTACCAATAGGGCTTGAGTGATCTTGAACTTTTCAAGTCTTCGAAAATGTGGGTTAGGGAGAACTATTGGAGGAGGTGGAGGAAGTGAAGTATGATTTATGGGAACATCATCTTCATGAGGAAAGCTTTTTCCAAAAGATCCGGGAAGACCATAGTTGTCAGAACTAGACATCTATAAGGGAGAAATTCAAGTTAGTTGATTTAAGTCCTTATTATAACACCCAAAATGAAATATTAATGCTAGGACCCAACACAATATTTTACAATTCGGAAGAGGGATGCCGTAATCCAACTGCAAAATATTTGGAGGTAGGTAAATGACGATTTACCAATTTCCACCATGAAAAATGAAAATGAACTTTAGGGTTTAATGAATTGAAATTCCTAGATCCTTTGAGATTCATTGAACTTTTCAAAGGCATGTTTAATCTCGATTATGCCCTCTCAAGTTTGTGACTAGGATGCCGAGGATCACAAACAAAGTGTGAATTGTTGGGTTTTGAGCATTCTAACACTCCTATGGTGTACATGCAACCCTAAATACATCTTGGAATAACCATGAGAGAAGAGTTCTTATGCTCCAAATCGGCTAGCCCTCACTTAGAATCCTTAGGGCCGATTTCTTGAGCTTATGGGTTCTTTATATAGTGTGCACATTAGGGTTACACCATGTAACCCATGACTTTACCCATTCCTTATTCTCCATGGGTTTTAACCTCCATGGAGTATCCATGGATCACCACATGGGTTAAACCCAACATGAGGAATCATGGATCATAAGCCCACATATATAAGAATGAATGATTTACACAATCAATCCCCATATATTTAATTAGTCTCTTTTGATCACAAAATCAATACCAAATTAATTCTTGATCAAAACTAATTAAATAATATGATTTCATATTAATATATTAGAACTTATAATATATTAATATGTCACATATATCCTCTTCTCACAAAAGGTCTATCCAAATGTTCTGATGCCATGCAACCCAAATGGACAATGCCGGGTCGGGTCAAGTATATACCAATTATAGTTATGGACTTAGACATCAATCCAACAGTCTCCCACTTGGATAAGTCTAATAACTATTATTGCAAGTACAACTCCAACCTGGCCAGCAATCGTAGCTCTTAAAAGCTGCTGTCGAACTCTGAACAAATCAATGATGCGTCTATTAGATAAGTGATCATATATTCCTCCATTCTGATATCATATGGACTGATACATGGATTATAATCATTCTCTCTGTCCATTTGTTATTTCCCGATTTTCCGATTTATGACGACCGACTAATTGAACAAATCAAATCAGTCCAGGCATGGCCAAGCACTTAGGGTGTCGTCACTAAATCACCGAGGGGCCCACAGATATCGCTTTTATCCCTTTAAGGGTAAAAGGAATGGATAAATTTTGACTCATATACTTGTACTAACTACGTGTTGAATCATACACAAAGGCACGTTTTATAACATCGAGTTACCAATGCGTTTTCGTGCAATCAATGTATAACCAACTCATAGTCAACAACTCATATCTCTAGGTTTGAAGAATATAAGATATTATCGTCTCATGATTCACTCGTGATAAAATCCATAAAGTGATTCAAATGAGCGTGGGTTTAATCCAATACTCAGAACTTATGAGCACTCATGAATGTTGTAGCAACTCTTGCTATGTCCACTACCTTGGACATCTACAAACCAACTTCATGACAGTCTTGCCTTAATACCTACTTCCAACGTATTATCGACTGTGGATGGTTTGAACAACTTAGTCATTCAGGAAGAATGACCTAGTTATTCTGGAAGTCAAAACATGCAAAGTGAAACACAAGAATAATACTAATCCTATATGGCCCCAACACTTTGAGAGTAAATAAAACACCTTTTATCTAAGCACCATATTGATTACTCCTTATTCAATGTTTCGATTCATCAACTTAATACTTGAATTAAAAAAATAGTCATGCCATGCTCCAAGCATGCACACTATGTTTGTCCAAACAGTAGCTATGCCATACTCCAAGTATCCACACTATGTTTGTCTATGATCCTTACTTTGTGAAACAGATCGATTGACAATATTTCAATGATGCTCATTTCACAATCCCAATCCTTACTTTGTAAATGTAAGAATACCAAATTCTTGCCATTTACCGTAATCTGTTAGATTCTAAACTTATATGCAATGATCCCCTTATAATGACTATGCCCAAGTCACAAAGACTTGGCAACAAACATTACAAAGTATTCCAATGGAGTGCAATTCCATGGAAACGAAGTCTCACATTCAAAGTACATTCCTTTGAACACCCTTCTTTGCATTAAGTTTTCTAATCTTACATAGATTCAAAGAATAACTTCCACCTATGGAAACATTTCCATACTCCCATTTTGACTATCACTTGTGAACAAGAGTTTCCTCTTTTCAGAGCATGTCAATATGGTCCTATCTCTATACTTCTAACTGTCCATGAGCAACCAATCTTTGTTAAACCTCAAATTGTCCTCGACAATTGCTTAATCACTTTAGTCATATCCAATACTAGACCTTTTCTCCTCTTAATGCCCCCAGGAATTTTGAAAATTTAGAAAGGATAAATATTATAGCACATGCAATCGATCCTATACCGGAAGCATATGGGACCCGATTCATGCTATAAAAAATTTTATTTGCCATGTTCTCAAAATTCGAACTATGAAGAGGGATGCCGTAATCATAATCGAATTTTGAGAATGAAACATATATAGAATTTCCTTATGTTGAACCATTCCAACATAACATTCATATATATTCTTGACTAAAGTTGATTAAAATCTCAACCTAAGCTTTTATAATTGGAATGAAGTATAAATCCTCTCCCTTAATTATAGCAAAACAACTTTTCAAAGCGAATTGAGACTTTTGTTTTCTATAATTAACATTTCTAACTTGAAACACTTAACATAATAATCATTCTCCCACTAGCATAATGATTATTATCTTACTAGCATAACACTTATGCTCCCACTAGCTTTGACATGTACCCAGAAATCAATTGGACTTCTAGAAATCAATACTTTATTGACTTTCTTACCAAAGTTTAGATTTCTAATACGAGATTGGTTTGATAAGACTCTATCAAAATCATACACCTTTCCTTAGATAGCGCACATGTGTTTAGACCTTTTGCCATTCTCACTAGTTAGTGTGTCGGTTAACCACACACGCTCCACTAACGACATGAGAATGCAAATATCACAATTGCTATCCACTTAAAATCTACTTAGTGAAAGAGTTTCCTCACCCTCATTTTCATGAATCGAAGTGAAACCTTATGACACTTAGATTTTTTTTATGATTAAGTGTATGTGTTCCAATCCACGTAAATTTGTCATAATCAAATTCACAAGACAAGGTTAGTGACAAATCCAAATTCATATGGACTGCACTTGCTTAATCTTAATTTCTTGCCACTTGGTAGCACAATGCCCACCATTGCTTCCGAGTTGTTATGAAAACAATTGAGAACTCATAGAACTCATAAGCATAGTCAACTTTACAAAATGGCACAGAAACAAGAATATGTCAACACAATGGCTTACAACCTCAAGTTGTGTGCTAGTGACTAAACAATAGGTTTCTTTCTTTATTAGTTCTTGAAACTATCTCAAGATCTTTTAAGACTCCCACTGACCTCTTGACATATAAGATTCCCTTTGTCAAGAATCATTTCTTGACAAAACAAATATTCAAGAGTTAGTGCAGATTCTTATCAAGTTAAACACTTCACACAATTGGTCTTAGTTGGTCTTTGTCTTATCCAAAACATCACAACTTACCAATCTCAAATGTACAAGAGTAAGAAACATGTTACTCTACATTTGATAAGTGTTATAAACCTTTCTTAAAATTATGTCACTCAAGTTACAATCTTAGAGTATGACTCTAAGACTTGATTTTGGAACGAAGTATGATTTATCTTTTGATTTGACCATTTCAACAATTCACGATTTCTCTCCTTAGCCACACAAATGCACTAAGGTGTCCTTAGAGGATCAATTGTGATATGGTTTCATAATCACTAAGATAATCATAAAACAAGATGCTCAAGTACTCTCCCATCTCTTCAGATTGGAGAAATTTTTATCTTTCTGCCTAATTTGATTCTTCTTATCCGTCCTGCCATACATTGAAACTTTTCCAATGCTTCAGAATTACACTTAAACTTGTAAGCATAACCATATTTGCTAAACTTTAGTAAATCATGACGAATAATCTTATCGACCTTTGTGGCGGACCTGACCAGCGCACAACATAGTGTACTTAATCCTTCAGTTCTTCACTTGACTCACACATACATGTGAACAAGGAATTAGTCTTAATTTCCCAAAAATGAAAATTCTCACTCATCATACAACACAACTTGCATGATTCCAAGTTTCTATCCAACTGAAACTTGGGTGATGAGAATCTTTCCTTATTTGGTAAATTATGACACTACCACAAATGAAAGAATGAAATGCATTTTCCAATATTGCTTATCAATGGAAACATATAAAAAACAATTTTTTTACAAATGCCATTGTAAGGATACTTAAAATAAATAAAATCAAAAACTTTTCTTTTATTTTCAAACTTGCGGAAAAATCTTATCCTTATAATGCAAATACATATGAAAAACATGTTGTTGTCTATTCCTAAGCAATGTATCATAACTCTTAAGTAGCAGCTCAAAATTCTGATCACTGAACCTTGCGATCGAAATCCATCTTCGCGATCAGAATCAACATACTCTTTCTTTAGGTTTCCTTTGATTCTTCAAAACATCAAAATGTAATTACATTACATCATGTATTAAGAATCTCCAAAAGAGACTTCATAGAGTTAGATAATGGACTTTAACCTGAAGCAAAGTCAAACCATCCTTATGAACTTTCAGGTAAATTCGGCAACTTCGCAACCAATGCCCCTTCTTTTGGCAAAAGAAACATATGGACTCTTTGGAAATGGTACACTTGATTGTCTCAGACTTAGCCTTTCTCTTTACCATCAGTCAAATGAATTGACCATGGCCAATCCCTTTCCATTGGGAAGAGAAAGCTTTTCTGTACTTCCAATGTCACCATTGTCAATGTCCAAATAGGTTTGGGAAGTAGATCTTCCAGTCTAATTTGCTTTACTAGTGCTCCAAATCATTGCTGACTTTGCAGCAACAAGCAAATAGGTAAGATCAATAAGGGTCATGTCGTGATCTGTCATCAGGGAGTGACTGAAGAACCAAGTCGACAGCCAGTAACCTCGAGACTTCGACACCCGACTTTCCCGGATTGCCAATATGTGACTTATCCTCCAAGATGTAAGCACATATAGTCTTTGCTTGCCAATAGGGATTGAGTGACTTAGAAATTTTCAAGTCTTGAAACTTGTGGGATAGGGAGGATAATTGGAGGAGGTGGAGGAAGTGAAGTATGATTCCAGTCCCATCAATGTACAACAAAGGGATTAATCTTTCACCTTGACTGCCATGTGGGATATCATCTTCATTAGGAAAGCTTGTTCCTAAAGATTTGGGAAGACCATAGTTGTCTTAACTAGACATCTACAATGGGAGAAATTCAAGTTTAGTTGATTTAAAGTCCTTAATATAACACCCAATATGAAATATTAAGGCTAGGATCCAACAACCTATTTATAACCGGAAGAGGGATGCCGTAATCCAAGCTATAAAATAGTTGAAGGTAGGTAAATGACAATTTTACCAATTTCCACCATGAAACTCCTAGATCTTTTGAGATACATTGAACTTTCAATGGCATGTTTGAATCTCAATTGTCCCCTCTCAAGTTTGTGACTGGGATGCCGAGAATCACAAAAAATGTGTGAATAACCATGCAAATTGACTTGGTACCCTCAACTTTATCACCTAATTGATGTGCCGGTTAACCACACGCTCTCCACCAATCTATGATAAACATTAGGTTACCCTTTGCCACACATTGTCAGTCCCATGTTAGTGTGCCGGTTAACCACACATGCCCCACTAACGACTTAACAAAGGTGCAAAGTGCAATTTCATGGGTTAGCACCATTTCACATTTTCCTAAGTAACTAAGATTGGGAATCTATAAGTGTTTAGTTACTTAGTATTTATCATTATACTTTTAATGAAGGGAGAATTATAGTCCTTATCCTAACCGTTCGGCTAACGACCCTCCACCAGTCAAGGAAGCGGTGGGTGAGAGTGGACACCCATTAAACTGCCATTTTATAGGCAGTAACCTTATACCCCCCTTATAGACCGGCTTCGTGAATGAGGCCTACTAACGGTAAGGTTGACTTTATCTTATACATATCTATATAATTAAAATTATAATAATAGTATAAGGGATGAATTTTAAACTTTTAAAATTCTAGGGTTTGATTTGGAATTAAAGCATTCATGAGGGGTAACTTTACAAATTCCAAAACTTGAGGGCAAGTCTTGAAACTATTCAAAACTCTTGGATTTTCATAACTTATGAGTTTATTTAAGGTTTTTAAAACTTTAATGAAGAGACTCTTGAACATCCATAACTTGAGGACAAGTTATGAAGTCCATAAAACTATTTATGAGAAAAAAAGATTCTTCATTTTTTAACCTATGGCACTTTTATGAGTTTTAAGATTCATAAATGTGACTTTTCATATAACTTGAGGACAAGTTACAAAACACATTTTATGAACTACTTTTAGATCAATTTGGATTGAAAACAACTAACACACAATTTTTCATTAATCTAAATTAACTCATAAAACAAGGTGACACAAAAAACTTGGTAATCCATAACTTGAGGACAAGTTATGGAGTCCATACAATGTCATTAAGATCAATAATTACACTCACAAACAAGTTCCACATAATTCCTATGATCTACCAAAACTCACAAGCATGAACAATCCATATCAACAATTTTCAAGAATCATATAAACATATATAAAACTTGAAACTTTGATAATAACCTTGAAATTGGTTTACCATAATCATTACCACATTAAAAACAGATTTATAAGTCCAAAACAGTTTAAGGTAATGATTCTAGACCAATTCCAGCCTTAAAAGTCGAAAATATGCTGTCAGGGGCTCTACTCGTCGAGTGTATGAACCTACTCGACGAGTAGGATGAAGTTCTTCATGGACTCGGCGAGTCCATCAGTGGACTCGGCGAGTCCAGTGCCTAGGAAGCCAGAATTTTCGATTTTTAAGCTATTTCAGCATGTATAACTTTAAAACAAGCCTAGGCTCTGATACCACTGTTGGGTTTTGAGCATTCTAACACTCCTATGGTGTACATGCAACCCTAAATACCTTGGATCTATGTTTTCTCTATTATACATGCAAATATCAATTTTCCAAGGTATTATCCTAACTAGCATAATATGAACAACATGTAATATAAAAACTAGTAGAATTACATACCTCTTCCTTGTAGCTTGATTCCATGGAGCTTAAGAGCCTAGTGCCCCAAGTGTGACACCTCAAATCGTTCACACAACATCACAACATCTTGGAATAACCATGAGAGAAGAGTTCTTATGCTCTAAATCGGCTAGCCCTCACTTAGAATCCTTAGGGCCGATTTCTTGAGCTTATGGGTTCTTTATATAGTGTGCACATTAGGGTTACACCATGTAACCCATGACTTTACCCATTCCTTATGCTCCATGGGTTTTAACCTTCATGGAGTATCCATGGATCACCACATGGGTTCAACCCAACATAAGGAATCATGGATTATAAGCCCACATATATAAGAATGAATGATTTACACAATCAATCCCCATATATTTAATTAGTCTCTTTTGATCACAAAATCAATACCAAATTAATTATTGATCAATACTAATTAAATAATATGATTTCATATTAATATATTAGAACTTATAATATATTAATATGTCACATATATCCTCTTCTTACAAAAGGTCTATCCAAATGTTCGGATGCCATGCAACCCAAATGGACCATGCCGGGCCGGGTCAACTATATACCAATTATAGTTATGGACTTAGACACTAATCCAACATGAATAACCATGTAAATTAGCTTGGTACTCTCGATGTTACTGTTGGATTAGATGTCTAAGCCCATAACTATTATTGGTATGTATTCGAACCAAGAGTAGCATGGTCCATTTGGGTTGCATGGCATCGGAATAATTAGATAGACAAAATGAGAAAAAGGATACTTATGATTTATATTAATATATTATAATTTCTAACATATTAATATGAAATCATATTATTTAATTAGTATTGATCAAGAATTAATTTAGTGATCAAAACAAACTAATTAAGTATGGACTCTTATATATATAGGATATGCCAAGTACAATTAGGTTGGGCTAAGCCTTCATGGATAGTCCATGGAGTTTTAACCCATTGATCCTATGGAAATGAAAGGTCATGGGTATTAGGGTTTAATGAATGTAACCCTAATCCTCCACACTATATAAAAATGTCTCTAGTTCATGAAATTGTACTAGTGTAGAGTACACAAGAGGGCAAAACCGATTTCATAAGAGTGAACCTAAGTAACCTTCTTCTCAAGTTATTCCAAGGGTTCTTGGTGTTGTGTGAACCATTTGAGGTGCAACACTTGGGGCACTAAGCTCTTAAAGGTTCAAGACTTCAAGCTCCATCAAAAGGTATGTCATTCTACTAGATTCTTGTATTGTATATACTCATATTATGCTAGTTAGGATGAAACCTTGGAATATTGAATATTTTCATGTATAATAGAGAAAACATAGATCCAAGGTTTATAGGGTTGCATGTACACCATAGGAGTGTTAGAATACTCAAAACCCATCAGTGGTATCAGAGCCATTTTTGTTTTCTTTATACTTGATGCAAACTGCTGAAAAATGTTGAATTTCTGCACTCTGCCCTGTTGACTCGCCGAGTCCCTCAAGGAACTCGACTAGTCCATGCATATATTAAACCAACTTGCCGAGTCAGTTCATGCACTCGACGAGTTGGCAGGCCTGAGTGCAGATTTTCGAGTTTTGGTGCTTGAATTGGTCTAGAATCATTACCTTATACTGTTTTAGACTTATAAAACCTGTTTTTAATGTGGTAATTATTATGGTAAACCAATTTCAAGGTTATTATCAAAATTTCAAGTTTATATGTGTTTATATGATTCTTGAAATTGTTGATATGATTGTTCATACACTTATGAGTTTTTGTAGATCATAGGAATTATTTGAAAATTGTTTGTTAGTTAATTCTTGATCTAAATGTTTTAATGGAGTCCATAATTTGTCCTCAAGTTATGGATTACCAAAAGTCATTTCTTTTAAAGATCCATTAAATAGTCATAGGTTACATAATTGAAGAGTCTTTCTCATAAATAGTTTTATGGACTCCATAACTTGTCCTCAAGTTATGGATGTTCAAGAGTCTCTTCATTAAAGTTTTTTAAAATCTTAATTAAACTCATAAGTTATGAAAATCCAAAAGTTTTTTGAATTGTGCAAAACTTGCCCTCAAGTTTTGGAATTTGTAAAGTCTCATACACACTTCAATTCCAAACCTTAGAGTTTTAAAAGATAAAATTCAACCCTTATACTTTATCGTATTATAAGTTAATAATATATATATATATATATATATATATATATATATATATATATATATATATATATGTATAAGAGCAAGTCAGTCTTACCGTTAGTAGGCCTCATTCACGAAGCCAGTCTATAAGGGGGTATAAGGTTGTTGCCTATAAAATGGCAGCTTAATTGTAACATCCCAAATTTCAAGGCCAAAAATTTCATTTTCAATTAAGTAACATGTAAAATCATTTGTCAAAACATTACTAATAATATATTAATTCATAAACCATCATGACGAATTTCAAAATCATATCATCGGATAATAATAAAATCAGAGTACAATCCCAAGACAATCTCATAGTGCGGAATCTTGCGTGTGTGTGATGTGCCGCTACCGCGCCGGCTCCTTCCCCTTCGCTGAAGAGGTACGTGAAACAAAACTGAAACTGTAAGCACGAAGCTTAGTGAGTTCCCCCATCATACCACATACCACATAAAGCCTATCCATCGGTATCTCTCAACCGGTATCAGTCTGGCATATCTGGGAGCTGGACTCCCCTTCGGTATCTTTCAACCAGTAGCCGGGAACTAACCTCCCCTTCGGTATCTTTTAACCGGTAACCGTGAGCTAACCTCCCCTTCGGTATCTTTCAACCGGTAACCGGGAGCTACCCTCCCCTTCGATATCTTTCAACCGGTAACTAGGGACTAATTCACCCCTACCACTATCTCATAATAAAATATCATAAGCATACTGATCGCATCATGGCATATCATAATCATACTGCTAGGCATGCATGGGTACTATCTACCCCTTCGGTATCTTTCAACCGGTAACTAGGGCTATACCACCCCTACCACTACTAACACATATGTCATAGCATCCTAGCACATAAAGCATATCATATAACCACATCAGATGATTATCACAAAGACAATCATCTAACAAACAACTCCTACTAGTGGGCCGGCATTGTGGTCGTAGACCCACTCCTATCGGAGGGTAACTCACCTCGATGTCGTGTAGTGTCTGAAATGTCCTCGGTGTGAAAGTCGAATCCCCTCGACTCCTCAATCCCTACACGGCAACCCTTCTAAGTTATCAATTCGAACATGCAACCCAAACCAGGGTCAACTCAATTCAGTCAAAGTCGACATTGGTCAAAGTCAACATCCAGTTGACCTGACTCGCCGAGTTGGTCTACCAAATCGTCGAGTCCATACCCCACTAACTCGATCCAACCCCGACTTCACTCGTCGAGTCTAGCAAGAACTCAACGGGTTCTCCTTCATTCAAACCATCGGGACCATCTTCATCCCACTCGCCGAGTTCTTCCTTGAACTCTGCGAGTTCATCTCCCTCATAAGAATGTGTCCGGTCTACGACTCGCCGAGTTGTATGAACAACTCGTCGAGTTCATCTTCAAATATTAGGAGATTGCCTTGGACTCGCCGAGTCTGTTCATACACTCGTCGAGCCCCATGATTCCCAGGTCCCTTTTCGTGTCTAAACATCCACGGGACTTCCTCCCTATCAACTGGTCCATCCACAGAAAGGATTCGGTGGTCAACACACCGCGACTCGCTGAGTCCCAAGAACAACTCGTCGAGTCCATCCTTGACCAACACTATACAGTCGAATTAAATGGGTCTGAACACACCAAAACCATAGATCTGGCCTCCTAATGTCCATTTTACACGTAAAGTTCCAAACTTGGTACACATGCAAGGGGTATTTGGCCCAAAAAGCCATAAAAGATGGCCTCCAAAGTGCATGGGGTGTTCATGGCAACAAAATGGGCACCTTTGTGCCATAAAACCCCTCAATAGACCTGGATCTAAAGCATACACTGACTTCCAACATGAAATCCCGAATACAACCTCTCTAGGGCTTAGAAAGATGAAGGAAAAGGCCCATAATCAAAATCTATAGACAAAGGTTCAGCTTCATACCTCCAATAAGTTGAAAATGAGCTCCAAACTCTGGATCCTCTTGTTTCCCCTTGGTTTCACAAGCTCCTTTCCTCTTCTCAAGCTTCACAATCCACCAAAAAGCACCAAAATTGCCTTAGGACACACAAAAACGGCTAGGGTTTCGATATAATGTTTTCTGGGAGTATAAGGGACGATGGAGGCTGAGATAAGGTGTTTAAATAGGGTGCAAACCCTCAAATTTAGGGTTTCACTCAAACAACACCTACTCGCCGAGTCGGTCTCCCGACTCATCGAGCAGGCCACTTAAACTTCCGCAGATCACGACTCTACTCGACGAGTTGGGCCACCAACTCGTCGAGTCCCAGAAGAAATACATGAAATTCTTGAATTTAAATACGTACCAGGAATCGGGTGCTACAAATCTCCCCCACTTATTTTAGACTTCCTCCTCGAAGTCTGCTGCTGAATCTGGAAAAAGCTCGGGGTAGTGCTCCCTCATCTCTTCCTCCGGTTCCCAAGTCCATTCCGATCCCTTGTGGTGCTGCCATTGCACCTTCACCAGCTCCACCCTTTTTTCCTCAGGTCCTTCGACTTCCTGTCGAGGATCCCTACTGGCCGCTCGATGTAATTCAGGCTGTCATCCACCGGAATATCCTCCAAGGGTACCACCACCGAGTCGTCCACCAGGCACTTCCGTAACTGGGAGACGTGAAACGTGCTGTGAATCTGACTGAGTTCGGCTGGCAGGTCCAGCCTATACGCCACCTTGCCCACCCAGGCTACAACCTAGAAAGGTCCAATGTACCTGGGGCCCAACTTGCCCCGCTTGCTGAATCGGATGACGCCTTTCCAAGGCGACACCTTCAGGAGGACCATATCCCCGACCTGGAACTCCAGGTTTGATCGGCGCTTGTCGGCGTAACTTTTATGCCGACTCTGAGCAGTCTGAAGCCTTCTCCTAACCTGCTGAATCCTCTCTGTCGTCTTGAGCACCACTTCGGTGCTCCCCATGACCCTCTGTCCGACTTCGCCCCAACATATCGGGGTCCTGCACTTCCTCCCGTACAACATCTCGAAGGGAGGACGATCGATACTCGCGTGATAGCTGTTGTTGTAGGAGAACTCAGCTAATGGAAGGTAGGTATCCCAACTATCCCCGAAGTCCAGAACGCATGCCCGCAGCATATCCTCCAAAGTCTGGATGGTCCGCTCACTCTGACCATCCGTCTGCGGGTGGAATGTTGTGCTGAACTGCAGACGAGTACCCAGCTCGTCGTGAAACTTCTTCCAGAATTTGGAAGTAAACCGCACGTCTCGGTCCGAAATCACGGAAACTGGCATCCCGTGTCGAGCTACTACCTCTCGGATGTAGATATCGGCCAACTTCTCGGCCGAGATGCTCTCCTGGATCGGTATGAAGTGGGAAATCTTGGTCAACCGATCCATGATGACCCAAATCGAATCTACTCCCCGTGCAGTCCTGGGAAGCTTGGTGATGAAATCCATAGTAATATCTTCCCATTTCCACATGGGAATGTCTAGCGGCTGCATCTTGCCGTGTGGCCTCTGGTGCTCGGCCTTGACCTTCCTGCAGGTCAAGAACCGCTCTACGTACCAGGCGACGTCCCGCTTCATGCAGGGCCACCAGTAATCGGGCCGAAGATCTCTGTACATCTTCGTCGCCCCGGGATGAATCGAGAATCGGGATTTGTGCGCCTCCTCCATCAGAACCTGGCGTACGCCTCCATGATAGGGAATCCATACCCTACGATTTAGTCTCAATAACCCTCGGCTGTCGTAGTCGAAGGAGAAAACCTGACCCACAATGCGCTCGCTCTTCCGATGTTCCTCCTTCAAGGCCTCCAGCTGGGCCTCTCGGATCTGCTCCAAAAGCGGAGTCACCACAGTCATCCTCATGCAGATGTCCCTGATCGGCGCTGCCTTGCGGCTAAGCGCATCGGCCACGACATTGGCCTTCCCCGGGTGGTAAAGGATCTCACAATCGTAATCCTTCACCACGTCTAACCACCGACACTGCCTCATGTTCAGATTAGGCTGATCCATGAGGTACCTCAAACTCTTGTGGTCCGTGTAGATGGTACAACGGACCCCATAGAGGTTGTGTCTCCAAATCTTGAGGGCGAAGACGACCGCCCCCAACTCCAAATCATGCGTTGGGTAGTTCTCCTCGTGAGGCTTCAGCTGCCTCGAGGCGTAGGCGATGACATGCCCTCTCTGCATCAAAACTGCGCCCAAACCTGTGACAACCTGAAATTTCTATCTTGTACAACCATTCAATTCAATCAAAGTCAAACTTGTTTCTGCTATCTATTAACACTGTTTAGAGTCTGTTTGAGTGTTCTAAGCTAAGTACCTTTAAGAGGTGATTTTAGGAAGTATACTCTAGAGTTCAATGTGCATCATTCAAGCCATAAAACTCCAAGAATTTGAGTTTACGGCCATAAACTAGAGTTTACGGCCGTAAACTCTATAGTATATATATGACACGTAGTCATTTTTTATCACTTTTACCATTTCAAGCCAAAGAACTCATTCTCTCTCAAGTACCATCCGATTTTTCTCTTAGATCTTCAAGATTGTAAGTGTTTCTTCCCTTGATTTGTTGATATCCTTCAATATCTAGTGAATATACATGATTTCATCCATGAAATCTCTTCTTTTGGTTAGATCTTCAAGTGTTCTTCGTTTCTTCAAGAACACTCTTGTTCTTTGGGCCGAAAACTACCCTTTCATGCTTGTACATTGTAATTATCCTCTTATATATCCTACTACCTTGTAAATACCCTTGAATTACTCCTTGAAATCAAGCTTTTCCCAAGAACATGAGGTGTTTACGGCCAAGAGCATCTCCATTGGCCGTAAACCCTAGTTAGAGGTGCATTTGAGCCATAAATCCACCCTAAAGGCTTCTAAACTCTTGAGTACCTTCCTATGTGTAGTACTTACTAGTTATGCTACTTGAAATCATCCTAAATCCAAGATCAAAGAGAGTTTACGGCCAAGAGCATCTACCTTGTCCGTAAACCCTAATTAGTGGTGCAATGTTGCCACAACTCCTTCCTAAGCCTTGGAACTAAGTCTATAACACTTCAAGGAAGACCATAGGACCTTAACACACAAAATGGTACAAGATACCATGAGTTCACGACCGTAAACTCATTGGGCCGTGAACCCATGGGTCGTGAACTCATGGGGGTATTACCATTGGGCCGTAAACTCCTAAGTGAGGCCCTACACCCCTTAGATGCAACCCTTTGTACCTCTAGCACTTGAATCAAAGTATTTTCCATGTCCTGGGGTGTCTTTACTTGCATAATTAGTTGTTTAATCACTAATTAGATGCATATGTGTATCATTATATGATAAATAGGATCCGTGTGTGTGCTCAAGTCTTCACTGGGCACTTAGCATCCTATACCACTCGTTCATCCAAACCACTCACTACAGGTGAGTTCATACCCCTTAATCAACCATTTAAATGATTTTAAATGCTTTTATGGGGGGAATACAAGTTTAAACGTTATAGTTATTATATCAATCACAAGTGATTAATAACTATCAAACAAATGGATTTACTATACTTTTAACTGTTTATCAAACAAACTACTTCGAAATGTTTATCAAACTCTTTTACATGCTAAACTCTTTATCAAACTTGTTACTTTATGCCAAACCTCTTCTTTCAACTCTTTCAAACTTATATGTTGTCAAAAACATGTCTAATGCATATATAGTTATATAAGTAAGGTTTGAAGGACTTAGGACTAATAACTCACTTTATTTCTTGTTCCTTGTTTGGTTGTGGACTTAGAGTACCCTGTTGTTTGTTCGAGTGTCGTTTGATCCTTAGTTATATATTATGTATATATGTATAGACATAAAAGCTTTTATCTCAGTTCAATACACTTATTTATACAAACAAGTATTCTAGTAAACTATAATAGGTATAGTTTAGGAAGTCACTATTCACTATTTCTAATATAATGAAACATACAAAGAGTCAGTTCATACATGAGTCAATACTTACTATAAAGAGAAACAGATAGAGAACACTATAACGAGAAACAATACATACACTACACTATACAAGAGAACATACTACATGCTAGACAGAGAGAACATACACTACACTAGTACATACAATACATATACAAGAATACTATAACATAAATGTGAATCATTACTTCGGGGCATGGCATCACTACTATGGCTCGTTTTGTAACCAGAGTCTCCTGGAGGGAGAGCGTAAATTTGTGTATAGACCTATACGGGATTGACCGTCCTACACCTTGCTGCTAGCTACAGTGGGACCTGCAGGTCTACGGGTGACGAATGTCATACCATTACGACGTCTTCGAGCGTCGTGTTTTACTAAGTCGATCAAGTATGGTTACAATCATATCACATTATACCTTAATTAACAATTGGCTTAAGGTAGTTAGTATAGCAGTAGTTACTATAATACAACACTAGAGTACTTTATTATTTTCCCATTGCATTCACATTGTGATCTTCTCACATAAACGGTAATGTAAAAAATATATTTTGTTAATGATAGTCACGGTTGGGAGAATTACACACTTTTACAATGAACAAACATACGGAACATTTGATGCCTTGGTAGAAGGCTACTTTTAGTAGAAAATATAGGATTTTCTAGGAAGTACAAACATTTACTACAAACTTTTACAAACATATACATCAAACACTTAAAAATATATTCATACAAGTAATGACACTAAAATACTTATGAACTCACCAGCTTTAATACTGATCTACGCTTTCAAAATAACTTGTATTCTCAGGTCGCCAGTAGACAGGTACCGATGGCCAGGTTTTTGAGAAGATGGAGCATATTCAAGACTCATCTTTTATTTTGATTATACATTTTCGTGTCTTATAAACTCCATAACACACTTGTATTAAAATTATTACTATTAATGCAATGGATGATGTTGTTGCTTGTTTACTATTATGCATTGTTGTGATACTGTACATGACGTCCTCCGCCCCCGAACGTTTCCGCCGTTCAGGTTTTGGGTGTGACAGATTGGTATCAGAGCATTGTTTATAGTGAATTGAGTATATCAACCCATAAAAGATATACAACTATAAACACAACGGGATTAAAATACTCTGACCAAGAGTTTATACTTTTAAATAATAAAATATTTAACTAAAGTATACTTACCTGCATTCATACTAAAATCAGTTTCACTAGGGCAGAACAAAAGTATTACGATTGTTGTGTTGGATATAGTGTCTAAGTCCATAACTTTATTTGGTATGTACTTGACGCGACCCGGCATGGTCCATTTGGGTTGCATGGCATTGCAATACTTGGATAGACTAAATGAGAGAATAAGGCACTTATGATTATTAATATATTATAAGTTCTAATATATTGATAATAGTATTATTTAATTAGTATTGATCAAGTATTAATCTAGTATTAATTTGGTGATCAAAGTGAGACTAATTAAATATATAGGGTTGATTATGACAATCATCAATTCTTTTATGGTGGATTAATGATCCATGGTTTATGGGTTTGGTTATAACCATATGGAGCTCCATGGATAGTCTATGAGAGTTACAAACCCATGGGTCATGAGAAATCAAGAGTCATGACAATTAAGGGCATTCATGTGTAAACCCTAATTGTGACAACACTATAAAAGGAACCCTATGGCTAGCAAAATGATGACCTAGTGGATCTAGTGTTACTAGAGAGGGCATAACCGATTTTGAGTGCTAGAAGTATTTTCTCAAGTTATTCCAAGTCTTGTGGTGTTGTGTGAAGCATTTGAGGCACAACATTTGGGGTGCTAGGCTCACAAAGTCTTGAAGGAATCCCAGCAACAACAAGGTATGTATTTCTACTAGTTTTATGTTCTATGTAATCCCCATGCCATGCTAGTTAGGAAATAACCTTGAAAAAGAAATTTGCATGTATATAGAGAAAACATAGATTCAAGGTTATTAGGGTTGCATGTACACTTAGGAAGTGTTAGAATGCTCAAAAACCCATCAGTGGTATCAAAGACTAGGATTGTTTTCTGTATACTTGATGCAAAACTGCTTAAAAATCGAAAATTCTGCATTTTGACGACTGGACTCGCCGAGTCCATGAACAAATTCATCCTACTCGACGAGTAGAATAATGCACTCGGCGAGTAGGAGCGTGCTGGGCAGTTTTTTCGAGTTTTGTTGCTGAGAATGGATTAAGATCATTATCCCAATCTGTTTTGGACTTGTAAAATCTGTTTTTCAAAATAATAATGATTATGTTAACCCATTTTACATGACTTTTATTATATAGATATGTATAAGAATATGTCATTCTTACCGTTAGTAGGCCTCATTCACGAAGTCGGTCTATAAGGGGGGTATAAGGTTGTTGCCTATAAAATGGTGACTTAATGGGTGTCCACTCTCACCCACCGCTTCTTTGATCGGTGGAGGGTCGTTAGCCGAACGGGTAGGATACAACTTCAAATACTCGTTAAAAGTATAATGAATGATAAAGTAACTATACATTATTAATTCCCAATCTTAGTTACTTTTGGAAAATGTGAAATTGGTGCTAGCCCATAAAATTACACTTTGTACCTTACCAAGTCGTTAGTGGAGCGTGTGTGGTTAACCGGCACACTAACATGGACTAGTAAGAGTGGCAAAGGGTAACTTGACTTTATTATAGATCGGTGGAGCGTGTGTGGTTAACCGGCACATCGATTAGGTAATATTGTTGAGGGTACCAAGTCAATTTGTATGGTTATTCACACCTTGTTTGTGATCCTCGGCATCCCAGTCACAAACTTGAGAGGGCACAATCGAGATTCAAACATGCCATTGAAAAGTTCAATGTATCTCAAAAGATCTAGGAGTTTCAAAACCAATAAAACCTAATAATAAAATATTTCGTTCTTATGGTGGAAATTGGTAAATCGTCATTTACCTACCTTCAAATATTTTATAGTATGGATTACGGCATCCCTCTTCCAACTATAAATAGTTTGTTGGATCCTAGCCTTAATATTTCATTTGGGTGAATTATTAAGGATTCCTAATCTAATGAAACTTGTCCTTCTTTCCTTTCAGATGTCTTCCAACAATGCTTCTGGCTCAAACCCAACAGGCTCCTTTTCCCTTATGAACTTGTGTGGTAAGGTCATCTTTGATGGATCCAATTTCAATGAGTGGATCAGAAACATCAGAATGATTACCCGCTATGAGGACAAAGAATATGTCCTCGATAGGGAGCTTAAGGTTGTGAGTGAAGCCACTGCTACTCCTGAAGAGTTTGCGGAGTTTGTTGCACATGAAAAGGATGCTACTAAAGTAGCATGCATCATGATGGCCACCATGACTCCTGAACTTCAAAAATCCTATGAAGATTTCTACCCCTATGAGATGCACCTGGATCTGATGGAAAGGTACCATCAGAGCGCGCGTCAGGAGAGGTATGAAATCATCTCCTCCATGATAACCGCAAGGATGAAGGATGGTGAACCCATCACAGGTCACTTGCAGAAGATGCAAAGGTTCGTTGACCGGTTGCTGAAGCTAAATGTTGACTTTCCTGAGGAAATGGCGATTGACATCATTCTCCATTCCTTACCTCCAAGTTATGATCAGTTTCGTATGACTTATCATATGAACAAGGAGGAAGTCACACTTAGCAAACTTCAAGGACTCTTAAGGACAGCTGAAAATGGCCTTAAGGGTAAAGCGGTTGCTACTTCTACTCCTTCAACAGCCCCTGTTCTGGCTATTGGGCAGGGAAAGGGTAAGAAGAGGAAAAGCCCTTCGAAGGGTACCAAGGGTAAGACTCTTGATGGTTTCTCTTCAAGTGGGACAAAGAAAGGTCCCATTACTCCTTCTTCAAACCCAAAGGAAGCACAGTGCTTCTATTGCCAGGATAAGGGACACTTCAAGCGAAGCTGCCCCAAATATCTGCAAGATCTAAAGGATGGGAAGGTTAAACCCACCCATGCAGGTATTTACACAATATTGTCTAACAACTCATCTAATGCTAATTCTTGGGTGCTTGATACAGGGTGTGGTATTCACATTTGTACTGATTTGCAGGAACTAAGAAGAAGTGAGCAAGTGGAGCACGGGAAGATAAACTTAGTCATGGGCAACAGGAAAGCATCACCTGTTACCAAGATAGGAGTTTATTCTTTATTGCTTAATAATGGGTTAATGTTAGATTTGAATAAGTGTTGTTACTCGCCCGAAATGGCGAGAAATATTATTTCTTTTCATGGCTTGTACAAACATGGTTTTTTATTTTCATTTGATAATAAAAATGGTGCTATTAATGTTTATTACAATGATGTATTTTACTTTAAAGCATCACCTTGTGATGGTGTATATGAAGCCGTGAATGTTGTAGACAATCTAGGAAATAATGTGTTGTATATTGATTCTTCAGATAGCTTGGATAAAGCATCCTTGTGGCATTGGCGTCTTGGACATGTTAACAAGAAGCGCATAGGCCAACTCCAAAAGGCTGGAGTCTTGGAATCATTTGACCTCAAGTCAGATGATAGTTGCGAGTCTTGTTTACTTGGAAAAATGACAAAGTCACCCTTCACAGGTACTTGTGATAGGGGTGAAGGTTTGTTGGACCTTGTACACACGGATGTGTGTGGGCCCTTCAGAGTTGCTACAAGGGATGCTAATCGCTATTATGTGACTTTTACTGATGATTACAGTAGATATGGATATATTTACTTAATCAAGCATAAGTCAGAAACCTTTGAAAAGTTCAAAGAGTTTAAGCAGGAAGTGGAGAATCAATTGGGCAGGAACATCAAGATGCTCCGATCCGATCGGGGAGGTGAGTATCTTAGCATTGAGTTCCTTGACTATCTTAAGGAATGTGGGATTGTCTCACAATTGACACCTCCCAGAACACCACAGTTGAATGGTGTAGCTGAGAGGCGCAATCGAACCTTGCTGGATATGGTTCGTTCCATGATGAGTCGAGCTTCGTTACCAATCTCTTTCTGGGGGTATGCCTTAGAGACTGCCGCCCATATCCTTAATCTAGTCCCTACTAAAAAGGTTGCCAAAACACCTCACAAGATGTGGACTGGGAAAGTTCCCAATTTGGACCACATCAAGATTTGGGGTTGTGAAGCTTTCGTGAGGCGTGAGACTCATGATAAGCTTGAACCTCGAAGTGAGAGGTGTATTTTCATCGGCTACCCACAGAGATCCTTTGGTTACCTCTTCTACAGACCCAGTGATAATGTGGTCTTTATAGCAAGAAGAGGAGTCTTTCGTGAGAGAGAATTCATAAGCCAAGGGGACAGTGGGAGGCAAATTGACCTTGAAGAGCTTCAAGAGTCAAGTGGTGAAGGAACCTCAAACTCCGGGAGTTGACTATGATGAGACCTTCTCACCAGTAGCTAAGATTAAGTCTATTAGAGTATTGTTAGCCATAGCTGCATTTCATGATTATGAAATATGGCAAATGGATGTCAAAACCGCTTTCCTTAATGGAAAGTTGGCTGAGGATGTTTACATGGCTCAACCAGAGGGTTTTGTCGATACAAGATACCCTAATAGAATGTGTAAGCTTGATAAATCCATTTATGGATTGAAACAAGCATCTCGCAGATGGAATCTTTGCTTTGATGAGAAAGTCAAAGAGTTTGGCTTTTCTAGGAGTGAGGATGAGTCTTGTGTGTATGTCAGGGCTAGTGGGAGCATAGTTAGCTTCTTGGTGTTGTATGTGGATGACATACTTCTGATAGGAAACGACGTCCCAACCTTGCAGGAGGTTAAGTCCTGGCTTGGGAAGTGTTTCGTTATGAAGGACCTTGGGGACGCTGCCTATATCCTAGGGATAAGGATATTGAGAGATAGGAGTAAGTGACTAATTGGACTTAGTCAAAGTACTTACTTGGATAAGGTGCTGAAGAGGTTCAGTATGCAAGATTCCAAGAAAGGAGAATTACCAATCCAGAGTAATGCCAAGCTGAGTAAAACTCAGAGTCCGAGTACAGAGGCTGAGATAGCTGAAATGAGTCATATACCATATGCTTCCTCTGTGGGCTCGATCATGTATGCTATGACTTGTACTCACCCTGATGTGGCCTTTGCTTTGAGCATGGTCAGTAGATATCAAGGGAACCCTGGCAAGGCACACTGGACAGCGGTAAAGAACATTCTCAAGTATCTGCGGAGGACTAAGGATTGGGTCCTTACCCTCGGAGGCAGTGATGACTTGAGAGTGGAAGGATATAGCGATGCTAGCTTCCAGACTGATAGGGATAATTTCCGCTCTCAGTCAGGCTGGGTCTTTATCCTAAATGGAGGGGCAATTACTTGGAAAAGTTCCAAGCAGGAGACAGTAGCTGATTCTACTTGTGAATCAGAGTACATAGCAGCAAGTGAAGCAGCTAAGGAGGCGATATGGCTAAAGAACTTCATCGGAGACCTTGGAGTTGTACCAGCTATAAAGGAGCCAATGGAAATTTTCTGTGACAGCGAAAGTGCGGTTGCTTTGGCTAAGGAACCGAGCGATCACGGGAGATCTAGGCACATTGACAGAAAATACCATTTCATCAGACATCGAATAGAAGAAGGACTCCTCGTGGCTAAGAGGGTATCATCAGATGAGAACCCGGCAGATCCCCTCACGAAGGGACTGAGCAGGGTTAAGCATTTACAGCATGCGAGGCGCATTGGGCTGAAGGATGATATTAGTTTCAATAATTAGATTCCTGAAACTTGTAAAATGTAATTGACATTTGATGATAAATAAAAGTTGTTATTTATTTATGAGTAAGGTGTTACTATCTTGTGTTGATTGTTTACTATGTTTCAATTTTGCATGTTTTTACTTCCAGAATAATTATGTTATTATTCAAACCATCCACAGTTAGTCAAACTTTGGAAGTAAGTATTGATTTAAGACTGTCATGAATTTGGCTTGTATGATTTGTCTGAAAGTGCTTTGGACAATGCAATGGTTGCTACAACATTCATGAGTACTCATAAAGGCTGAGTAATGGATTCAACCCACGCTCACTTGCATCACTTCATGGAATTTATCTCGAGTGATCGTGAGACGGTAATATCATATAAATCTTCAAACCTAGAGATATGAGTTGTTGACTATGAGTTGGTTATTCATTGATTGTACGAAAACGCATTGGTAACTCGATGTCATAAAACGTGCCTTTGTGAATAATTCAACAAGTAGTTAGTACAAGCATATCAGTCGAAGTTTATCTGTTCCTTCTAGAAATAGAAGCGATATCTGGGCCCCTCGATGATTTGGTTTTGACCTATGTATCGGGCCCGGTCAGAACCTAATTGATGTGTTCAATTTAGTTCTATGTCGAAACAAATCAGAGATCGAGAAACAAATGATGGACAATAAGTAAGACCATGTTCCATGTGTTTGTCCGGCTGATATCATGAGAACAGAGGATTATATGATCACTTATCTTAAATGGCGTATCATCATCATCTCAGTTCCGAGAGACTTTGAAAGAGCTACGATTGCTAGTCGGATTTTGAAGTCATATTTGCAAATATAGTTATTAGACTTATCCAAGTGGGAGACTGTTGGATATAGTGTCTAAGTCCATAACTTTATTTGGTATGTACTTGACCCGACCCGGCATGGTCCATTTGGGTTGCATGGCATTGCAATACTTGGATAGACTAAATGAGAGAATAAGGCACTTATGATTATTAATATATTATAAGTTCTAATATATTGATAATAGTATTATTTAATTAGTATTGATCAAGTATTAATCTAGTATTAATTTGGTGATCAAAGTGAGACTAATTAAATATATAGGGTTGATTATGACAATCATCAATTCTTTTATGGTGGATTAATGATCCATGGTTTATGGGTTTGGTTATAACCATATGGAGCTCCATGGATAGTATATGGGAGTTACAAACCCATGGGTCATGAGAAATCAAGAGTCATGACAATTAAAGGCATTCATGTGTAAACCCTAATTGTGACAACACTATAAAAGGAACCCTATGGCTAGCAAAATGATGACCTAGTGGATCTAGTGTTACTAGAGAGGGCATAACCGATTTTGAGTGCTAGAAGTATTTTCTCAAGTTATTCCAAGTCTTGTGGTGTTGTGTGAAGCATTTGAGGCACAACATTTGGGGTGCTAGGCTCACAAAGTCTTGAAGGAATCCCAGCAACAACAAGGTATGTATTTCTATTAGTTTTATGTTCTATGTAATCCCCATGCCATGCTAGTTAGGAAATAACCTTGAAAAAGAAATTTGCATGTATATAGAGAAAACATAGATTCAAGGTTATTAGGGTTGCATGTACACTTAGGAAGTGTTAGAATGCTCAAAAACCCATCATGTTGAACAACACAAGTAGACTTGGGGACATATAATCATATCTGGGAGTGATATAGCCTGATCAACTATATCTTTCCGAGAAGTGATTTCATGTGCCTAAGAATGGTTGTGATGTTGCAACAAGTCTAAAAACTTACCAACACTACTACAATGAAAACATTAGAACAGAACATAATCTTAAAATACTATAGGAGTATTTTGTGTTACTATAATTACTTATGTGCAAAATAAAAGGTCTTTATTAGTATGTCAATAGTTGTTTAGTGATACACTAAGGTTATAGGGTGTTATAGACTTAGAATCTGTGATATTTGCTTTACTTCCTGTTCCTTGTTTGGTTGTGGACTTAGAGTTAGGATCACTTATTCGAGGGTGTAGCCTGTTTTGGTTACATATGACTGGTATGCACTACGCAAGTATTGGAGTAACTGGTAAGGATCATCTTATAATTATCTTAATTAGTTCGTCTATTAATTAGTTCTGTATCCCTATTCTCGCGTAGTTATCATGGCTGGATTCCATATCCCCGGAGACCCGTACTTCCCCAACCAAAATAACGGAGGATGGCTCGATGTCGAGCCGGAAGAAGAAAATCATCCAATTCCTTTGGATGATGACTTTGCTGAGAACTTCCCGGAGGATTCTGACTCCGAGCCCGAAGTCAATGATCAACCCCCTGTTGCTCAAATCCCAAATCCAAACCCACGTCCGGCTTTTCAAGGCTCGACGCCTCTGTGGGTGGAGAGTCTGGAGATCTGGAGTCAAGAACAGGGCCAACCCATCCCGTTCAATGGAGACCGAAGTTTCTACAATGTGAGCGAAGGAGGCTCAGCGGACAGGGTCCTGCCTATCCTGGTCTGCAGGGTTGCTCGTAATGAAATTCAGGGAAGGACAGCACTCCAACGAATTGCGGAACTTGACGCCAATACAGGGGTCAACACAGTCCACATTCGTCGGCTGGAATATTCTAGTGAGAGAGCTGAAAGGGACCGTGAGTCTCTACTTCAAGCACTAGCTGAGACTAGGGCTGAAGTCATAGAGCATCGCGTGCGCCAGCGAGTGTACGAGTGACGCCTTCTCGAAATGGAGCGTCTGATGGATGATCTAAGGGTTCGCCCAAGGGGTTCCCGCCATCAGTAGGGGATACTCTGCTCACCCCTTTTCTTTTGGATATAACTTAGACCTATGTAAAAACTCTAGTTTTAGTTTCCTGTCTATGTTAAGACCTTGGACTTTCGGTCGATAGGTCTTTACTCTCTCAAAATTTTCCTATCTCGGTTTGATGTAAGACCTACTCTTAGGTCATTTTCCCGAACTTATTGCATCTGTAATACCAGTATTATTGACAGATATCTAATCTCACAGAAATTAATATCCAAATGGTTTCATCTTTCTATCCAATCATACTTTCGTTTGTGTTGTTGGACTATGGAGAGTTAGTCCATGAGTCACTCTCATCATACTCTCTATTGAATTCTTACCAATATCTTCATCTTTGTGATCTTATAGCTACAAGATGCCTTCACGCCGAGTAACGAGACGCACTGCTCAAAATCAAACACCACCTCCTCCTCCTCAATACAACCCAACAGTTATCCAAGTTGCTGTGAATGCGGCTGTTACAGCAGCTCTAGCACAATTCACCACTACCGGAACTAGCGGGAGTGGAACTAATGTGCCTCCCTCTGTTGCCGAAGTTCTTGTGCGCTCTAAGGAGTGCTCATATAAAGACTTCACCAGCTGCAAACCCAGATCCTTCAATGGAACTGGCGGAATCATTGCCCTCTCGCAATGGTTCGAGAAGACGGAGTCGATCTTCGAGATCTGCTCCAGTCCGGAAGGGAGCAAGGTAAAATTTACCGCCTGCACCTTCGCGGACTGAGCTCTAACATGGTGGAACAGCCATGTCAAGTCACTATCCCTTATAGTATAAATGACATCGGCTGGGAAGCTCTTAAGGAGCTGATGATCGAGGAGTACTGGCCGAGGGGCGAAGTACAGAAGTTAGAGCAGGAGCTCTGGAGCCTAACCATGAAGGGCTCCGACATAGTCTCCTACACTGCCAGATTCAGCGATCTGGTAGTGCTATGTCCGGGAATGGTCCCTTCTGAGGCAAAGAAGGTGGAGAGAGATATTTGGGGGCTGGTGCCTCCATTTCAGGGGAACGTCCTAGCTTCCATTCCCACTACCTTCGATAGTGCCAAGCGATTGGCACAAAGGCTCATTGACCATGGGGTCCGAACCCCGTAAACAACAACCCTAGCCATCTCAGAACCCTCCAAAGCTGCTGATAACAAGCGGAAATTTCGGGATGACAAGAAGAAGAAAGCTGCCAAAAAGCAGCAGGTCGTAGCAGTTCATGCTGCGATAGCACCTGCCGCGCTGCTCTGGAAAAGCAGTGCGCGGGAAACTTGCCGAAGTGCAACAAATGCAGTTTTCACTACAACGGGCCCTGCCGTGAAATGCAGTGCTCTAACTGCAACAGGAAGGGGCACACTGCCCGTTTCTGCAAGGCTCCGGCAAAGCCAATTACCCAAAGTCCCCGGCGCTGGTATGGGCCACACTTGCTACGGATGTGGGGAGGCGGGCCACTACAAGAGGAACTTCCCGAAGGCAGGGAACGCCGACGGAGTGGGAAGAGTCTTGGCTATAGGCGACGAGGAAGCGGTTGCCAACCCTACAGTGGTCACTGGTACGTTTCTCCTCGATAACTCTTATGCATGCATACTGTTTGATAGTGGAGCGGAGAGGAGTTTTGTGAACCAGAAATTTGCTCACTTGCTTAAACATAAGTCTTATTCACTTAGAGAACCGTTCACTGTAGAAATGGCTAATGGGAAGACAGAGAGCACTAGCTGTATATACATAGGTTGTACACTAACACTAGATAGCCATTCATTTCCAATCGACCTCACGCCGGTCTCAATTAAAAGTTTCGACGTCATAATCGGCATGGATTGGTTGAGTTCTCATCGTGCCAACATCATGTGTTACGAAAAGGCTGTTCGCCTTAACCTGCCGTCTAGCGAAACTCTAGTTATCTTTGGCGACAAACCTGGCACGAACCTTCGTATCATCTCGAGCATTCAAGCCCAGAAATTCTTGCGAAAGGAATGTCGAGCATTCCTTGCTAATGTTGTCGATGTGAGCCAAGAGTCCAAAGACATAAAGAACATTCCAGTAGTATGCAATTTTCCCGACATCTTTTCAGAAGAACTCCCAGGATTACCTCCGCAACGTCAAGTCGAGTTCAGAATCGACTTAGTTCTAGGGGCTACCCCCGTAGTCAAATCACCCTATCGTCTAGCACCAGCTGAGATGCAGGAACTATCCGGTCAACTTAACGAACTGCTCAGCAAGGGCTTTATCAGACCAAGCTTCTCACCCTGGAGAGCACCGGTCTTGTTCGTCAAGAAGAAGGACGGATCGTTTCGTATGTGCATCGACTACAGAGAACTTAACAAGCTAACCGTCAAAAATCGTTACCCTCTGCATCGCATTGACGATTTCTTTGACCAAATCCAAGGGGCGAACTTCTTTTCAAAGATAGACCTGAGGTCCGGGTATCACCAATTACGAGTGCTAGGGGAGGATGTTTCGAAGACAGCCTTCCGAACTCGTTACGGACACTACGAGTTTGTAGTGATGCCGTTCGGGTTGACCAATGCGCCCGCGGTATTCATGGACTTAATGAATCGGGTGTGCCATCCTTACTTGGATCAGTTCGTCATCGTCTTCATCGATGAAATACTTATCTACTCTCGTAGTAAGGAGGAATATAGTCAACATCTGCGATAGGTCTTAGAAACACTGCGATCAGAGAAGCTTTATGCGAAGTTCTCGAAGTGCGAATTTTGGATCCGAAGAGTCGAATTCTTAGGGCACGTGGTTAGCAAACAGGGAATACACGTGGACCCTTCCAAAATTAAAGCCATTGAGAACTGGTAAGCAACAAAGACGCCTACAGAAATTCGTCAATTTCTAGGCCTCGCTGGCTATTATCGCATGTTCATTTAGAACTTCTCACGAATTGCGAAACCTCTTACAACATTGACCCATAAGGGCGTGGCCTTTGACTGGGAAGAGAAGCAAGAGAAAGCGTTTCAAACGCTAAAGCGAGCCTTATGCACCGCATCGATACTGTCCCTCCCCGAAGGGATAGAAGACTTCGTGGTCTATTGCGATGCGTCCAATCAAGGGCTCAGCTGTGTTCTGATACAACGAGGTAAGGTCATCGCCTATGCCTCAAGACAACTGAAGACTCACGAGGTCAACTACACCACACATGATCTTGAGTTAGGAGCAGTAGTGTTTGCTCTGAAGATCTGGAGACACTACCTGTATGGTACGAAAAGCACAATCTTTACAGACCACAAAAGCCTACAACATATATTCAACCAGAAGGAGCTCAACATGAGACAACGACGGTGGGTCGAGCTACTCAGTGATTACGAATGTGAAATTCGTTATCATCCCGGCAAGGCCAACATAGTAGTTGACGCCCTAAGTCGGAAAGAATACTCTGGTCGTAGAGTCAAATCATTGAATATGACTATCCATTCACACTTGTCCACGCAAATTAAGGAGGCTCAGCTCGAAGCTTTGAAACCTGAAAATGTGGCGGGTGAATCCTTAAGAGGGATGGATAAGAACTTGGTGGTCAAGGGTGGCGGAGCCTTATATCTCATGGATCGGATCTGGACACCGAAACACGGTGGTTTCAGAGACTTGGTCATGACCGAAGCTCACAACACTCGATATTCCGTCCACCCAGGTTCGGATAAGATGTATCTGGATCTTAAAAAGTTATACTGGTGGCCTAACATGAAAGCAGATATTGCTACCTTCGTGAGTAAATGCCTTACTTGCGCCAAGGTTAAGGTTGAATACCAGAAACCATCAAGTTTACTTCAGCAACCGGAGATACCTGAATGGAAGTGGGAGTGAATCACGATGGACTTCATAACCAAGTTGCACAAGACAACTGGTGGTCTCGATACCATATGGGTGATCGTAGACAGGTTAACCAAGTCCGCACACTTCCTACCGATCAAAGAGACTGACAAGATGGAGAAACTAACCAAAACTTACATTAGGGAGATAGTACGACTGCACGGTGTTCCCATGTCTATTATCTCTGATAGAGATAGTAGATTCACTTCGAGGTTCTGGCAGTCGCTACAAAGTTCCCTAGGAACTAGGTTGGACATGAGTACAGCCTACCATCCACAAACCGACGGACAAAGTGAGAGGACTATTCAAACTTTGGAAGATATGTTACGAGCCTGTGTGATAGACTTTGGGAAGGCATGGGATACTCACTTACCCCTTGTCGAGTTTCCTACAATAATAGTTATCACACGAGCATAAAGGCTGCTCCATTTGAAGCCCTCTATGGCCGAAAGTGCAGATCCCCTCTGTGCTGGGCTGAGGTGGGTGACACGCAGTTAGCTAAAGGACGAGTTCCTGACAGCACTCTCACAGGTCCGGAGATCATTCGGGAAATGACAGAGAAGATCGTTCAGATTCGTGAACGGTTGAAAGCCTCTAGAGACCGACAGAAAAGCTACGCTGACAAAAGGAGAAAACCTTTGGAATTCCAGGTTGGAGACCGCGTTCTATTGAAAGTCTCACCCTGGAAGGGCTTGATACGCTTCGGAAAGCGTGGAAAGCTAAATCCAAGATACGTAGGGCCTTTCGAGATTTTCACTATAATCGGCCCTGTAGCTTACAAACTCAAACTACCTCACGAACTTAGTAACGTACATTCTACTTTCCACATCTCGAACTTGAAAAAGTGCCTGTCCGACGAGACTCTTGTAATCCCACTCGACGAGATTGAGATCAACGAGAACCTCAACTTCGTGGAAGAACCTGTAGAGATCATGGACCGAGAGTTCAAACAAACAAAGCAAAGCCGTATCCCGATAGTGAAGGTTCGCTGGAACGCCAAGCAAGGACCTGAATTCACTTGGGAGCGCGAGGATCAAATGAAATTGAAATATCCTCATCTTTTCACTTAGTTATTTGTAACTACTTATTTGCTTAAACTCTAATTTCGGGACGAAATTCTCTCTAACGGGGGGATGATGTGACAACCCGAAATTTCTATCTTGTACAACCATTCAATTCAATCAAAGTCAGACTTGTTTCTGCTATCTATTAGCACTGTTTAGAGTCTGTTTGAGTGTTCTAAGCTAAGTACCTTCAAGAGGTGATTTTAGGAAGTATACTCTAGAGTTCAATGTGCATCATTCAAGCCATAAAACTCCAAGAATTTGAGTTTACGGCCATAAACTAGAGTTTACGGCCGTAAACTCTATAGTATATATATGACACTTAGTCATTTTTTATCACTTTTACCATTTCAAGCCAAAGAACTCATTCTCTCTCAAGTACTATCTGATTTTTCTCTTATATCTTCAAGATTGTAAGTGTTTCTTCCCTTGATTTGTTGATATCCTTCAATATCTAGTGAATATACATGATTTCATCCATGAAATCTCTTCTTTTGGTTAGATCTTCAAGTGTTCTTCGTTTCTTCAAGAACACTCTTGTTCTTTGGGCCGAAAACTACCCTTTCAAGCTTCTACATTGTAAGTATCCTCTTATATATCCTACTACCTTGTAAAGACCCTTGAATTACTCCTTGAAATCAAGCTTTTCCCAAGAACATGAGGTGTTTACGGCCAAGAGCATCTCCCTTGGCCGTAAACCCTAGTTAGAGGTGCATTTGAGCCATAAATCCACCCTAAAGGCTCCTAAACTCTTGAGTACCTTCCTATGTGTAGTACTTACTAGTTATGCTACTTGAAATCATCTTAAATCCAAGATCAAAGAGAGTTTACGGCCAAGAGCATCTCCCTAGGTCGTAAACCCTAATTAGTGGTGCAATGTTGCCACAACTCCTTCCTAAGCCTTGGAACTAAGTCTAGAACACTTCAAGGAAGACCATAGGACCTTAACACACAAAATGGTACAAGATACCATCAGTTCACGACCGTAAACTCATTGGGCCGTGAACCCATGGGCCGTGAACTCATGGGGGTATTACCATTGGGTCGTAAACTCCTAAGTGAGGCCCTACACCCCTTAGATGCAAGCTTTTATACCTCTAGCACTTGAATCAAAGTGTTTTCCATGTCCTGGGGTGTCTTTACTTGCTTAATTAGTTGTTTAATCACTAATTAGATGAATATATGTATCATTATATGATAAATAGGATCCGTGTGTGTGCTCAAGTCTTCACTGGGCACTTAGCATCCTATACCACTCGTTCATCCAAACCACTCACTACAGGTGAGTTCATACCCCTTAATCAACCTTTTAAATGATTTTAAATGCTTTTATGGGGGGGAATACAAGTTGAAACGTTATAGTTATTATATCAATCACAAGTGATTAATAACTATCAAACAAATGGATTAACTATACTTTTAACTGTTTATCAAACAAACTACTTCGAAATGTTTATCAAACTCTTTTACATGCTAAACTCTTTATCAAACTTGTTACTTTATGCCAAACCTCTTCTTTCAACTCTTTCAAACTTATATGTTGCCAAAACCATGTCTAATGCATATATGGTTATATAAGTAAGGTTTGAAGGACTTAGGACTGATAACTCACTTTATTTCCTGTTCCTTGTTTGGTTGTGGACTTAGAGTACCCTGTTGTTTGTCCGAGTGTCGTTTGATCCTTAGTTATATATTATGTATATATGTATAGACATAAAAGCTTTTATCTCAGTTCAATACACTCATTTATACAAACAACTATTCTAGTAAACTATAATAGGTATAGTTTAGGAAGTCACTATTCACTATTTCTAATATAATGAAACATACAAAGAGTCAGTTCATACATGAGTCAATACTTACTATAAAGAGAAACAGATAGAGAACACTATAACGAGAAACAATACATACACTACACTATACAAGAGAACATACTACATACTAGACAGAGAGAACATACACTACACTAGTACATACAATACATATACAAGAATACTATAACATAAATGTGAATCATTACTTCGGGGCATGGCATCACTACTATGGCTCATTTTGTAACCAGAGTCTCCTGGAGGGAGAGCGTGAATTTGTGTATAGACCTATACGGGACTGACCGTCCTACACCTTGCTGCTAGCTACAGTGGGACCTGCAGGTCTACGGGTGACGAATGTCATACCATTACGACGTCTTCGAGCGTCGTGTTTTACTAAGTCGATCAAGTATGGTTACAATCATATCACATTATACCTTAATTAACAATTGGCTTAAGGTAGTTAGTATAGCAGTAGTTACTATAATACAACACTAGAGTACTTTATTATTTTCCCATTGCATTCACATTGTGATCTTCTCACATAAACGGTAATGTAAAAACTATATTTTGTTAATGATAGTCACGGTTGGGAGAATTACACACTTTTACAATGAACAAACATACGGAACATTTGATGCCTTGGTAGAAGGCTACTTTTAGTAGAAAATATAGGATTTTCTAGGAAGTACAAACATTTACTACAAACTTTTACAAACTTATACATCAAACACTTACAAATATATTCATACAAGTAATGACACTAAAATACTTATGAACTCACCAGCTTTAATGCTGATCTACGCTTTCAAAATAACTTGTATTCTCAGGTCGCCAGTAGACAGGTACCGATGGCCAGGTTTTTGAGAAGATGGAGCACATTCAAGACTCATCTTTTATTTTGATTATACATTTTCGTGTCTTATAAACTTCAGAACACACTTGTATTAAAATTATTACTATTAATGCAATGGATGATGTTGTTGCTTGTTTACTATTATGCATTGTTGTGATAATGTACATGACGTCCTCCGCCCCCGAATGTTTCCGCCGTTCAGGTTTTGGGGTGTAACAAATCCCGAAATGGAAGCATCACAATACACCACATAATCCTCCACGCCCTCGGGCAGGGTAAGGATCGGCGCCTTGCACAGTCTCTGCCTCAATGTCTCAAACGCTGCCTGCTGCTCAAGCCCCCAGCGAAAAACAATGGCTTTCTTCGTTAGTCGGGTCAAAGGTACGGCTATCTTGGAGAAGTCCTGAATGAATCTCTGATAATAGCCCGCTAATCCGAGGAAACTCCGAATCTCAGATGGAGACTTCAGAACCTCCCATCTCATCACGGCCTCCACTTTGGCTGGGTCAACCAATATCCCGTTCTGGTTGACAAGGTGCCCAAGAAACTGCACCTCGCGCAACCAAAACTCGCACTTGGAGAACTTGGCATACAAGATCTCCCTCCTCAGGGTATCCAAAACCTCTCGCAGGCTCCTCATGCTGCTCCTGGGTCTTAGAGTAAATCAAGATGTCATCAATGAAAACTTTCAAAGTCCGATCCAACATCGGTCTGCACACACGGTTCATGAGGTCCATGAACGCGGAAGGAGCATTGGTGAGCCCGAAGGGCATCACCACGAACTCGTAGTGGCCATAGCGAGTCCGGAAAGCAGTCTTCTGTATATCCTCATCCCTGACTCTCATCTGATGGTAGCCTGACCGCAAGTCTATCTTGGAAAACCAAGATGCTCCCTGAAGCTGGTCAAACAAGTCATCTATCCTCGGGAGTGGGTAACGGTTCTTTACCGTTACCTTGTTCAGCTCCCGGTAATCTATGCACATGCGATGCGACCCGTCCTTCTTCTTGACAAACAGGATCGGGGCTCCCCAAGGCGAACTACTCGGCCTGATAAATCCCTTGTCTAGCAGCTCCTGCAGCTGAGTAGACAACTCCTGCATCTCGGGAGGAGCCAACCGATATGGTGCCTTGGCTATCGGAGCCGCACCAGGGACTAGGTCAATCCTAAACTCCACCTGTCACTCCGGAGGTATGCCAGGCAGCTCCTCCGGGAATACATCAACATAATCTCACACCACGGGTACATCGCTCACCGACGCCTCGCCCGCCTCCCGGGTATCCATAACATAGGCGACATACCCAGCGCAGCCCTGCTGAAGATAGCGCCTAGCCCTCGCTGCTGAACATAGTGTTGGTCCGCGTTGTGGCCTCTCGCCCTGAATCACCAGCTCTCCCCCACTTAGGGTCCTGATCCGAACTAACTGTTGTGCGCAGTCGATCACTGCCCCGTTGGGGCTCAACCAATCCATGCCTATAATCACCTTGTTCCCACGCAACGGAATGGGAACCAAGTCTACCAAATAACGCTCCTCGAACAATCTCAAAACACAGTCCCTAAAAACCGCCGACGCTCGTACTGATCGGTCATCTGCAATCTCGACCTCTAGAGCGCAATCCAGCATGCCCGACGACTCAGAGAATCTCTTGCTAAGAGCAAGAGAGACAAATGATCGGGTAGCGCCCGAATCAAACAGCACCTGAACTGGGATACCGTTCACATGGAACGATCCTAAACAAGACGTATCACATGTCACATCAAAATCATAAGCAACATAAAATAAAAGCTAGGGAGAAGAAATCATACCCGTCACCACATCGGGTGTGGCGCGTGCCTACTCGGTAGTCAACTGGAAGGCCCGACTCCTCACCACTGGAGCCTCTGTCTTGCCCTGCCGACCATCAGTGATCCATAGGGTCGCTGGAGCTGGCGCCTTCACTGGCGCTGATGCTGTCAACTGAGGGCAATTGGCCTTTTTATGGCCCTTATGATTGCAATGAAAGCAAATCAGGCCTGATGTCTGAAAGGTGGGGACAGGGGCAGTACAATCCCTACCAAAGTGCCCAGTCTTGCCGCACTTATAGCAGCCTGATCCCGGCCCAGTGCGGCAAACACCATCATGTGACCTGCCGCATTTCCCACAGCGGCCCCGGCCTTGCTGGCCCTTCGACCTAGAGTCGAATCCCTTGGGCTTCTTTCCCGAAGCCCCAGCAACATGTCCATCCTCCGCCTTCCTCTTCCTGAGGTGCTCCAAGTCTATCTCCCTCTCCCTCGCCCTGGAAATCATGGAATCCAGGGTCGGGCTTGCCGAGAAGCTGACATGCTCCCGGATGTCTGCCCTCAGCATATCATGATAGCGGGTTTTCCGCATCTCCTCGTCTCGCGCATACTGGGGCACCAAAAATGCCCTCTCTTGGAACTTGGCGGTAATCTCCGCCACTGACTCCGTCGTCTGTCTCATATCCAGAAACTCCCTGGCCAGCTGCTGAAGCTCTACAGCTGGCGCAAACTCAGACCTGAACCTGGTTATAAAGTCCGACCAAGTCATAGCCTCAATTGCCGAGGCTCCCAACGAGTCACCAATGGACTCCCACCAATCCCTGGCCCGGTCTCTCAAACAACATGCAGCATATCGCACCTTCGACCCCTCAAGGCAAAAGCTCGTCAACTGTGCAGACTCAATGTGTGCAATCCATCTCCTGGCTGTGATGGGGTCCTTAGCCCCATGGAAATCCGGCGCACCACTGCCCTTGAAGTCCTTGAAGGACAGTGTGCGTGATCCTGACTGACTGAGTGCCATATCGCTCCTGAATGCCCTGAGGCGATCCTCCATTAGCTCAATAATCCCTTCCTTGATCGACCCGAAAATCACCGGGGTCGACTCAAGGATGCCTCTAGTGATCTCAGAAGCAATGAAATCTCGTAGTCCCTCATCAACTGGCTCGGCACCTGTTCCCGAACCTGATCCTGAACCGAATCCTGATCTTGAACCTCCCCCTCCATGACGTGTGATCATCACCATTCTGAAACATAACACATAATCGTCAGAATCATACATAAACCTTGGGAGGTATCATACCCTAGGGTAACTCTCCGACCTACTCTCCGCCATCAGCTGCTTAAGGAACCCCTGCCACCCTTACCTAACTAGCTTGCGAATACCATTACATATTACTAAGACCAGATAATTCTTCGAACGAGAGGTCCTACCCCACAACGGTTGGACTCAAACAAAAGCTGCGGAGTAGGGCTAGACCTAACCTTCTGAAATTATTTCGTCCTTGCCATATGTAACTTAACGTATTCGTTTACTAGTTAGCTAAAGATAACTAGGAATCCCGAAGCACAAATCAACAGCATTCGGGCATTGAGTAACCCAATCCAATCATACTCTATCCAAGCAATCATATAACTGACTAATCAGTAACATCTTGCAGCTCAAAACACATATAGCAGGCATATCAGGCATCTTCCTAGATCCTTAGCCCTAATCTAGCATGCAATTCTCATTCATATACAGTAGGCATATAAGGCATCCTTCCTAGATCCTTAGCCCTAATCTAGCATGCAGTTCTCATAATCATATCATATCATAACATAACATGTATGGGTATCTTGGGGAAAGCTTACTTGAGCTCGGCCGGTCGCGCACATCACACATCTTGTTCTTTTTCAAGTTCGTTTCTCTTTTCAAACTTCTTTTCATAAAATGATTTTCCTCTTTGAAAATTTTCATACCAAGTCCTCAGTTTGAGTTCAGATACACCCGAGAGTGTATCCGAATCCCTCAAACTAAGGCTCTGATAACAACTTGTAACATCCCAAATTTCAAGGCCAAAAATTTCATTTTTAATTAAGTAACATGTAAAATCATTTGTCAAAACATTACTAATAATATATTAATTCATAAACCATCATGATGAATTTCAAAATCATATCATCGGATAATAATAAAATCATAGTACAATCCCAAGACAATCTCATAGTGCGGAATCCTGCGTGTGTGTGATGTGCCGCTACCGCGCCGGCTCCTTCCCCTTCGCTGAAGAGGTACCTGAAACAAATCTGAAACTGTAAGCACGAAGCTTAGTGAGTTCCCCCATCATACCACATACCACATAAAGCCTATCCATCGGTATCTCTCAATCGGTATCAGTCTGGCATATCTGGGAGCTGGACTCCCCTTCGGTATCTTTCAACCGGTAGCCGGGAACTAACCTCCCCTTCGGTATCTTTCAACTGGTAACCGGGAGCTAACCTCCCCTTCGGTATCTTTCAACCGGTAACCAGGAGCTAGCCTCCCCTTCGGTATCTTTCAACCGGTAACTGGGAGCTACCCTCCCCTTCGGTATCTTTCAACCGGTAACTGGGGACTATTTCACCCCCTACCACTATCTCATAATAAAATATCATAAGCATACTAATCGCATCATGGCATATCATAATCATACAGCTAGGCATGCATGGGTACTATCTACCCCTTCGGTATCTTTCAACCGGTAACTAGGGCTATACCACCCCTACCACTACTAACACATATGTCATAACATCCTAGCACATAAAGCATATCAGATAACCACATCAGATGATTATCACAAAGACAGTCATCTAACAAACAACTCCTACTAGTGGTCCGGCATTGTAGCCGTAGACCCACTCCTACCGGAGGGTAACTCACCTCGATGTCGTGTAGTGTCTGAAATGTCCTCGGTGTGAAAGTCGAATCGCCTCGACTCCTCAATCCCTACACGGCAACCCTTCTAAGTTATCAATTCGAACATGCAACCCAAACCAGGGTCAACTCAATTCAGTCAAAGTCAACATTGGTCAAAGTCAACATCCAGTTGACCTGACTCGCCGAGTTGGTCTACCAACTCGTCGAGTCCATACCCCACTAACTCGATCCAACCCCGACTTCACTCGTCGAGTCTAGCAAGAACTCGACGGGTTCTCCTTTATTCAAACCATCGGGACCATCTTCATCCGACTCGCCGAGTTCTTCCTTGAACTTGGCGAGTTCATATCCCTCATAAGAATGTGTCCGGTCTACGACTCGCCGAGTTGTATGAACAACTCGTCGAGTTCATCTTCAAATATTAGGAGATTGCCTTGGACTCGTCGAGTCTGTTCATACACTCGTCGAGCCCCATGATTCCCAGGTCCCTTTTCGTGTCTAAACATCCACGGGACTTCCTCCCTATACACTGGTCCATCCACAGAAAGGATTCGGTGGTCAACACACCGCGACTCGCCGAGTCCCAAGAACAACTCGTCGAGTCCATCCTGGACCAACACTATACAGTCGATTTAAATGGGTCTTAACACACCGAAACCATAGATCTGGCCTCCTAATGTCCATTTTACACATAAAGTTCTAAACTTGGTACACATGCAAGGGGTCTTTGGCCCAAAAAGCCATAAAAGATGGCCTCCGAAGTGCATGGGGTGTTCATGGCAACAAAATGGGCACCTTTGTGCCATAAAACCCCTCAATAGACCTGGATCTAAAGCATACACTGACTTCCAACATGAAATCCCGAATACCACCTCTCTAGGGCTTAGAAAGATGAAGGAAAAGGCCCATAATCAAAATCTATAGACAAAGGTTCAGCTTCATACCTCCAATAAGCTGAAAATGTGCTCCAAACTCTGGATCCTCTTGTTTCCCCTTGGTCTCACAAGCTCCTTTCCTCTTCTCAAGCTTCACAATCAACCAAAGAGCACCAAAATGGCCTTAGGACACACAAAAACGGATAGGGTTTCGATATGATATTTTATGGGAGTATAAGGGACGATGAAGGCTGAGATAAGGTGTTTAAATAGGGTGCAAACCCTCAAATTTAGGGTTTCACTCAAACAACACCTACTCGCCGAGTCGGTCTCCCGACTCGTCGATCAGGCCACTTAAACTTCTGCGGATCACGACTCCACTCGACGAGTTGGGCCACCAACTCGTCGAGTCCCAGAAGAAATACATGAAATTCTTGAATTTAAATACGTACCAGGAATCGGGTGCTACATTAATGGGTGTTCACTCTCACCCATCGCTTCCTTGACTGGTGGAGGGTCGTTAGCCGAACAGGTAGGACAAGGACTATAATTCTCATTATAAGTATAATGATAAATATAAAGTAACTAAACCTTTTATAAATTCCCAATCTTAGTTACTTTAGGAAAATCTGAATTTGGTGCTAACCCATGAAATTACACTTTGCACCTTGCTTAAGTCGTTAGTGGAGTGTGTGTGGTTAACCGGCACACTAACTTGGATTTAACAAGGTTGGCAAAGGGTGGCTTAAGGTTTATCATAGATCGGTGGAGCGTGTGTGGTTAACCGGCACGTCGATTAGGTGATAAAATGAAGAGTACTAAGTATATTTGCATGGTTATTCACACCTTGTTTGTAATCCTCGGCATCCCAGTCACAAACTTGAGAGGGCACAATCGAGATTGAAACATGCCATTGAAAAGTTCAATGAATCTCAAAAGATCTAGGAGTTTCAATTACAATTAAAACCTAATATTTTATTTCGTTTTTCATGGTGGAAGTTGGTGAATCGTCATTCGCCTACCTTCAAATATTTTGTAGCTTGGATTACGACATCCCTCTTCCAAGTTATAAAATATTGTGTTGGGTCCTAGCCTTAATATTTCTAATTGGGCGTTCTATTAAGGACTTAAATCAACTAACTTGAATTTCTCCCATTGTAGATGTCTAGATCAGACAACTATGATCTTCCCAAATCTCTTGGAACAAGCTTTCCTAATGAAGATGATGTCCCGCGATTGGATCATGGAAATCATACTTCTCTTCCTCCACCTCCTCCAATTATTTTCCCTGACCCACAAGCTCGAAGACTTGAAAAGTTCAAGATCACTCAAGCCCTACTTGCAATGAAACATAAAGATGGAAGACCTGTGTGTACTCATGTCTTAGAGATGAAGTCACACATTGACAGGTTGAGAATGTTGGGTGTCGTTGTCCCAAGGAAGTTGGCTATTGACTGGGTCCTTCGGTCACTTCCTGAGTCATATAGTGAGTTCATTAAAGACTACTATGTGACAGATCACGACATGACCCTATTAGATCTTTCTTATTTGTTTGTTGCTGCTGAATCAGCAATGATTTGGCGCAATGGTCAAGCAAATTTGGGTGGAAGGTCTATTTCTCAAACTTCCATGGGCATTGACAATGGAAACATTGAAAGTCCAGAAAAGCTTTCTCTTCCCAATGGAAAGGGATCGGCCTTGGTCAACCCAGTTTACCAAAAGGTAAAGGGAAAGGCTAAGTCTGTGACAGTCCCGTGTACCATTCCCAAAGAGTCTATATGTTTCTATTGCCAAGAGAAGGGACATTGGAAGCGAAGCTGCCATCAATACCTGAAAGACCTGAAAGAAAGTAGAGACAAAATGTTTGACTCTGCTTCAGGTAAGTCCACTATCTAACTATGTTAAGTTTCTAATTGTTGATTCTTAATACATGATGTGACTAGGTTGCATTTTGATGTTTGGTAGGATCAAGCAAAGGGAAGGAAACTTAAAGGAAGAGTATGTTGAATCTGATCGCGAAGATGGTTTTCAATCGCATGGTATGAAAATCGGATTTTTGAGCTGCTGCTTAGGAGTTATGATAGATTGCTAGGAAATATGTAATAGCATAGTTTTCATTTAAAGTTGCATTGTAAGGAAAAAGTTTTTCCGCATTTTATAAATAAATAAAATTTTGTTTTATTTTATTTTATATCTCCTTGCAATGGCATTTATGGAAAATTGATGTTTGTATGTTTCTAGCAATAATGGAAATATGAATTTGATTCTTTCATTTGTGGTAGTGTCTAAATTTACCAAATAAGGAAAGATTCTCATCACCCAAGTTTCAATTGGACAGAAACTTGGAATCATGCAAGTTGTATTGTATGATGAATGAGAATTTTCATCTTTGTAAAATTAAGACTAATTCCTTGTTCACATGTATATGTAAGTCAAGTGAATGACAAAGGGATCGGGTACACTTGGTTGTGCGCTGGTCAGGTCTACCACAAGGATCGATAAGACTATTCGTCATGATTTACTAAAGTTTAGTAAATATGGTTATACTTACAAGTTTAAGTATAATTCTGAAACATTGGAAAAGTTTCGATGTATGGCAGAACGAATAAGAAGAATCAAATTAGGCAGAAAAATAAAAGTTTCTCAAATCTGAAAAGATGGGAGAGTACTTTAGTATCATGTTTTGTGATCATCTTAATGATTAAGAAACCATATCACAATTGGTACTCTAAGGACATCTTAGTGCATTCCTATGGCTAAGAAGAGGAATCATGAATTGTTGAAATGGTTAAATCAAGAAGATGAGTCATACTTCGTTCCAAAACAATTCTTAGAGTCATACTCCAAGATTGTAACTTAAGTGACATATCTTAAAGAAGGTTTATAACACTTGTCAAATGTAAGAGTAAAATGTGTTCTACTCTTGTACATTTGAAATTGGTAAGTTGTGATGTTTTGGATAAAACAGAGACCAACTAAGGCCAATTGTGTGAAGTGTTTGTCTTGATAAGAATCCACACTAACTCTTGAATATTTTCTTTGTCAAGGAATAGTTCTTGACAAGAGAATCTAATATGTCAAGAGGTCAGTGGGAGTCTTAAAGATCTTGAAAAAGTTTCAAGAACTAATCAAGAATAAAACCTGTTGGTTATCACTAGCACACGACTTGAGGTTTGTAACCTATCGTGTTAACATATTCTTATTTCTGTACCCATTCCAGTTAAATTTGACTATGCATGTGAGTTCTATGAGTTCTCAGTTGTTTGCATAACTACTTGGAAGTAATGGTAGGCCCTTGAGCTACCAGGTGGCAAAAAGTTAAGATTGCACAAGTTCAGTCCATATGAGTTTGGATTTGTCACTAACCTTGTCTTGTGATTATGGTTATGACAAATTTACATGGATAGGAACACATACACCATAGAAATCTAAGTGTCATAAGGTTTCTCTTCGATTCATGAAAATGATGGTGAGGAAACGCTTTCACTAAGTAGATTTTAAGTAGATAGCAATTGTGATATTTGCATTCTCAAAGTCGTTAGTGGAGCGTGTGTGGTTAACAGGCACACTAACATGGACTTGTGAGAAATGGCAAAGGTCTAAACAATTAAGACTATGATTACGGCATCCCTTTTCATAGTTCTAAAATTGTTTAGACACACATGTGAGCTATCTAAGGAAAGGTGTATGATTTTGATAAAGTTTTATCAAAGCATCTCGTATCAGAAAACAGAACTTTGGTAAGAAAGTCAATAAAGTATTGATTTCTAGAAGTCCAGCTGATTTATGGATACATGTAAAAGCTAGTGGGAGCATAATTGTTATGCTGGTAATTATTATGCTAGTGGGAACATAATCAATTATGATAAGTGTTGCAAGTTAGCAATGTTAATTATGATGGGTTTTTGAGCATTCTAACACTTCCTAAGTGTACATGCAACCCTAATAACCTTGAATCTATGTTTTCTCTATATACATGCAAATTTCTTTTCAAGGTTATTTCCTAACTAGCATGGCATGGGGATTACATAGAACATAAAACTAGTAGAAATACATACCTTGTTGTTGCTTGGATTCCTTCAAGACTTTGTGAGCCTAGCACCCCAAATGTTGTGCCTCAAATGCTTCACACAACACCACAAGACTTGGAATAACTTGAGAGAATACTTCTAGCACTCAAAATCGGTTATGCCCTCTCTAGTAACACTAGGTCACGATTTTGCTAGCCATAAGGTTCCTTTTATAGTGTTGTCACAATTAGGGTTTACACATGAATGCCCTTAATTGTCATGACTCTTGATTTCCCATGACCCATGGGTTTGTAACTCCCATGAACTATCCATGGAGCTCCATATGGTTATAACCAAACCCATAAACCATGGATCATTAATCCACCATAAAAGAATTGATGATTGTCATAATCAACCCTATATATTTAATTAGTCTCACTTTGATCACCAAATTAATACTAGATTAATACTTGATCAATACTAATTAAATAATACTATTATTAATATATTAGGACTTATAATATATTAATAATCATAAGTGCCTTATTCTCTCATTTAGTCTATCCAAGTATTGCAATGCCATGCAACCCAAATGGACCATGCCGGGTCGGGTCAAGTACATACCAAATAAAGTTATGGACTTAGACATTATATCCAACAGTCTCCCACTTGGATAAGTCTAATAACTATATTTGCAAATATGACTTCAAAATCCGACTAGCAATCGTAGCTCTTTCAAAGTCTCTCGGAACTGAGATGATGATGATACGCCATTTAAGATAAGTGATCATATAATCCTCTGTTCTCATGATATCAGCCGGACAAACACATGGAACATGGTCTTACTTATTGTCCAGCATTTGTTTCTCGATCTCTGATTTGTTTCGACATAGAACTAAATTGAACACATCAATTAGGTTCTGACCGGGCCCGGTACATAGGTCAAAACCAGATCATCGAGGGGCCCAGATATCGCTTCTATTTCTAGAAGGAACAGATAAACTTCGACTGATATGCTTGTACTAACTACTTGTTGAATTATTCACAAAGGCACGTTTTATGACATCGAGTTACCAATGCGTTTTCGTGCAATCAATGAATAACCAACTCATAGTCAACAACTCATATCTCTAGGTTTGAAGATTTATATGATATTACCGTCTCACGATCACTCGAGATAAATTCCATGAAGTGATGCAAGTGAGCGTGGGTTGGATCCAATACTCAGCCCTTATGAGTACTCATGAATGTTGTAGCAACCATTGCATTGTCCAAAGCACTTTTACACAAATCATACAAGCCAAATTCATGATAGTCTTAAATCAATACTTACTTCCAAAGTTTGACTGACTGTGGATGGTTTGAATAATAACATAATTATTCTGGAAGTAAAAACATGCAAAATTGAAACATAGTAAACAATCAACACAAGATAGTAACACCTTACTCATAAATAAATAACAACTTTTATTTATCATCAAATGTCAATTACATTTTACAAGTTTCAGGAATCTAATTATTGAAACTAATATCATCCTTCAGCCCAATGCGCCTCGCATGTTGTAAATGCTTAACCCTGCTCAGTCCCTTCGTGAGGGGATCTGTCGGGTTCTCATCTGATGATACCCTCTTAGCTACGAGGAGTCCTTCTTCTATTCGATGTCTGATGAAATGGTATTTTCTGTCAATGTGCCTAGATCTCCCGTGATCTCTCGGTTCCTTAGCCAAAGCAACCGCACTTTCGCTGTCACAGAAAATTTCCATTGGCTCTTTTATAGCTGGTACAACTCCAAGGTCTCCGATGAAGTTCTTTAGCCATATCGCCTCCATAGCTGCTTCACTTGCTGCTATGTACTCTGATTCACAAGTAGAATCAGCTACTGTCTCCCGCTTGGAACTTTTCCAAGTAATTGCCCCTCCATTTAGGATAAAGACCCAGCCTGACTGAGAGCGGAAATTATCCCTATCAGTCTGGAAGCTAGAATCGTTATATCCTTCCACTCTCAAGTCATCACTGCCTCCGAGGGTAAGGACCCAATCTTTAGTCCTCCGCAGATACTTGAGAATGTTCTTTACCGCTGTCCAGTGTGCTTTGCCAGGGTTCCCTTGATATCTAATGACCATGCTCAAAGCAAAGGCCACATCAGGGCGAGTACAAGTCATAGCATACATGATCGAGCCCACAGCGGAAGCATATGGTATATGACTCATTTCAGCTATCTCAGCCTCTGTACTTGGACTCTGAGTTTTACTCAGCTTGGCATTACTCTGGATTGGTAATTCTCCTTTCTTGGAATCTTGCATACGGAACCTCTTCAGCACCTTATCCAAGTAAGTACTTTGACTAAGTCCAATTAGTCTCTTACTCCTATCTCTCAATATCCTTATCCCTAGGATATAGGCAGCTTCCCCAAGGTCCTTCATAGCGAAACACTTCCCAAGCCAGGACTTAACCTCCTGCAAGGTTGGGACGTCATTTCCTATGAGAAGTATGTCATCCACATACAATACCAAGAAGCTAACTATGCTCCCACTAGCCCTGACATACACACAAGACTCATCCTCACTCCTAGAAAAGCCAAACTCTTTGACTTTCTCATCAAAGGAAAGATTCCATCTGCGAGATGCTTGTTTCAATCCATAAATGGATTTATCAAGCTTACACACTCTATTAGGGTATCTTGTATCGACAAAACCCTCTGGTTGAGCCATGTAAACATCCTCAGCCAACTTTCCATTAAGGAAAGCGGTTTTGACATCCATTTGCCATATTTCATAATCATGAAATGCAGCTATGGCTAACAATACTCTAATAGACTTAATCTTAGCTACTGGTGAGAAGGTCTCATCATAGTCAACTCCCGGAGTTTGAGTAAAGCCCTTTGCAACCAGTCGCGCTTTGTAAGTATGTACCTTCCCATCCATGTCGGTCTTCTTCTTGAAGATCCATTTGCACCCAACTGTCTTACGACCTGGTACATTGTCAACCAAGTTCCAAACTTGATTGTCATACATGGACTGAATCTCGCTATCCATAGCCTCCTTCCATTTAGCAGACTCAGGGCCTGCCATCGCTTCCCTGTAATTATTAGGTTCATCCAAATCTATTAGTGTACTATCACTAATAAATGTATCACCTTCAGTGGTGATGTGATAACCATAATAAAAATCAGGTGTGTTCCTCACCCTAGTGGAACGTCTTGGAGGTACAGACTCATCTATCGGATCAACAGGAGTCTCCTCCTCAGGTTGGTCGATAGCATTTGAGGTTCCTTCACCACTTGACTCTTGAAGCTCTTCAAGGTCAATTTGCCTCCCACTGTCCCCTTGGCTTATGAATTCTCTCTCACGAAAGACTCCTCTTCTTGCTACAAAGACCACATTATCACTGGGTCTGTAGAAGAGGTAACCAAAGGATCTCTGTGGGTAGCCGATGAAAATACACCTCTCACTTCGAGGTTCAAGCTTATCATGAGTCTCACGCCTCACGAAAGCTTCACAACCCCAAATCTTGATGTGGTCCAAATTGGGAACTTTCCCAGTCCACATCTCGTGAGGTGTTTTGGCAACCTTTTTAGTAGGGACTAGATTAAGGATATGGGCGGCAGTCTCTAAGGCATACCCCCAGAAAGAGATTGGTAACGAAGCTCGAATCATCATGGAACGAACCATATCCAGCAAGGTTCGATTGCGCCTCTCAGCTACACCATTCAACTGTGGTGTTCTGGGAGGTGTCAATTGTGAGACAATCCCACATTCCTTAAGATAGTCAAGGAACTCAATGCTAAGATACTCTCCTCCCCGATCGGATCGGAGCATCTTGATGTTCCTGCCTAATTGATTCTCCACTTCCTGCTTAAACTCTTTGAACTTTTCAAAGGTTTCTGACTTATGCTTGATTAAGTAAATACATCCATATCTACTGTAATCATCAGTAAAAGTCACATAATAGCGATTAGCATCCCTTGTAGCAACTCTGAAGGGCCCACACACATCCGTGTGTACAAGGTCCAACAAACCTTCACCCCTATCACAAGTACCTGTGAAGGGTGACTTTGTCATTTTTCCAAGTAAACAAGACTCGCAACTATCATCTGATTTGAGGTCAAATGATTCCAAGACTCCAGCCTTTTGGAGTTGGCCTATGCGCTTCTTGTTAACATGTCCAAGACGACAATGCCACAAGGATGCTTTATCCAAGCTATCTGAAGAATCAATATACAACACATTATTTCCTAGATTGTCTACAACATTCACGGCTTCATATACACCATCACAAGGTAATGCTTTAAAGTAAAATACATCATTGTAATAAACATTAATAGCACCATTTTTATTATCAAATGAAAATGAAAAACCTTGTTTGTACAAGCCATGAAAAGAAATAATATTTCTCGCCATTTCGGGCGAGTAACAACACTTATTCAAATCTAACATTAACCCATTATTAAGCAATAAAGAATAAACTCCTATCTTGGTAACAGGTGATGCTTTCCTGTTGCCAATGAGTAAGTTTATCTTCCCGTGCTCCACTTGCTCACTTCTTCTTAGTGCCTGCAAATCAGTACAAATGTGAATATCACAACCTATATCAAGCACCCAAGAATTAGCATTAGATGAGTTATTAGACAATATTGTGTAAATACCTGCATGGGTGGGTTTAACCTTCCCATCCTTTACATCTTGCAAGTATTTGGGGCAGCTTCGCTTCCAGTGCCCCTTTTCTTGGCAATAGAAGCACTGTGCTTCCTTTGGGTTTGAAGAAGGAGTAATGGGACCTTTCTTTGTCCCACTTGAAGAGGAACCATCAAGAGTCTTACCCTTGGTACCCTTCGAAGGGTTTTTCCTCTTCTTACCCTTTCCCTGCCCAATAGCCAGAACAGGGGCTTTTGAAGGAGTAGAAGTAGCAACCGCTTTACCCTTAAGGCCATTTTCAGCTGTCCTTAAGAGTCCTTGAAGTTTGCTAAGTGTGACTTCCTCCTTGTTCATATGATAAGTCATACGAAACTGATCATAACTTGGAGGTAAGGAATGGAGAATGATGTCAATCGCCATTTCCTCAGGAAAGTCAACATTTAGCTTCAGCAACCGGTCAACGAACCTTTGCATCTTCTGCAAGTGACCGGTGATGGGTTCACCATCCTTCATCCTTGTGGTTATCATGGAGGAGATGATTTCATACCTCTCCTGACGCGCGCTCTGATGGTACCTTTCCATCAGATCCAGGTGCATCTCATAGGGGTAGAAATCTTCATAGGATTTTTGAAGTTCAGGAGTCATGGTGGCCATCATGATGCATGCTACTTTAGTAGCATCCTTTTCATGTGCAACAAACTCCGCAAACTCTTCAGGAGTAGCAGTGGCTTCATTCACAACCTTAAGCTCCCTATCGAGGACATATTCTTTGTCCTCATAGCGGGTAATCATTCTGATGTTTCTGATCCACTCATTGAAATTGGATCCATCAAAGATGACCTTACCACACAAGTTCATAAGGGAAAAGGAGCCTGTTGGGTTTGAGCCAGAAACATTGTTGGAAGACATCTGAAAGGAAAGAAAGACAAGTTTCATTAGATTAGGAATCCTTAATAATTCACCCAAATGAAATATTAAGGCTAGGATCCAACAAACTATTTATAGTTGGAAGAAGGATGCCGTAATCCATACTATAAAATATTTGAAGGTAGGTAAATGACGATTTACCAATTTCCACCATAAGAACGAAATATTTTATTATTAGGTTTTATTGGTTTTGAAACTCCTAGATCTTTTGAGATACATTGAACTTTTCAATGGCATGTTTGAATCTCGATTGTGTCCTCTCAAGTTTGTGACTGGGATGCCAAGGATCACAAACAAGGTGTGAATAACCATACAAATTGACTTGGTACCCTCAACAATATTACCTAATCGATGTGCCGGTTAACCACACACGCTCCACCGATCTATAATAAAGTTAAGTTACCCTTTGCCACTCTTACTAGTCCATGTTAGTGTGCCGGTTAACCACACACGCTCCACTAACGACTTGGTAAGGTACAAAGTGTAATTTTATGGGCTAGCACCAATTTCACATTTTCCTAAAGTAACTAAGATTGGGAATTTATAATGTATAGTTACTTTATAATTCATTATACTTTTAACGAGTATTTAAAGTCGTATCCTACCCGTTCGGCTAACGACCCTCCACCGATCAAGGAAGCGGTGGGTGAGAGTGGACACCCATTAAGTCACCATTTTATAGGCAACAACCTTATACCCCCCTTATAGACCGGCTTCGTGAATGAGACCTACTAACGGTAAGAATGACATATTCTTATACATATCTATATAATAAAATTATAATAATAGTATAAGTGTTGATTTTTAAACTTTTTAAAAATCTAAGGTTTAATTTGGAATTAAAGTATTAAAGTGTAAGACTTTTCAAATTCCAAAACTTGAGGGCAAGATTTGAAACTATTCCAAGTCTCTTCAATCTCTTCAATTTGTAACTTATGAGTTTTAATGGTTCATAAAAAAAAGACTCTTCATTTTATGAAACCTCTTTAGTTCTTTAATCATAATTAAAAGAAGTGACTTTTGGTTATCCATAACTTGAGGACAAGTTATGGACACCATCATAGCCATTAAGATCATGAATTAAACACACATGGAGGTTACACATAATTCCTATGATCTTCTAAACTCATATGAACACAAATTCATGTCAAGCAATTTCAAGAAAATCATATAAACATATACAATACTTGAAAATTGATAAAAGTCATGTAAAATGGGTTAACATAATCATTATCATTTTGAAAAACAGATTTTACAAGTCCAAAACAGATTGGGATAATGATCTTAATCCATTCTCAGCAACAAAACTCGAAAAAACTGCCCAGCACGCTCCTACTCGCCGAGTGCATTATTCTACTCGTCGAGTAGGATGAATTTGTTCATGGACTCGGCGAGTCCTCCCCATGGACTCGGCGAGTCCAGTCGTCAGAATGCAGAATTTTCGATTTTTAAGCAGTTTTGCATCAAGTATACAGAAAACAATCCTAGGCTCTGATACCACTGATGGGTTTTTGAGCATTCTAACACTTCCTAAGTGTACATGCAACCCTAATAACCTTGAATCTATGTTTTCTCTATATACATGCAAATTTCTTTTCAAGGTTATTTCCTAACTAGCATGGCATGGGGATTACATAGAACATAAAACTAGTAGAAATACATACCTTGTTGTTGCTTGGATTCCTTCAAGACTTTGTGAGCCTAGCACCCCAAATGTTGTGCCTCAAATGCTTCACACAACACCACAAGACTTGGAATAACTTGAGAGAATACTTCTAGCACTCAAAATCGGTTATGCCCTCTCTAGTAACACTAGGTCACGATTTTGCTAGCCATAGGGTTCCTTTTATAGTGTTGTCACAATTAGGGTTTACACATGAATGCCCTTAATTGTCATGACTCTTGATTTCCCATGACCCATGGGTTTGTAACTCCCATGAACTATCCATGGAGCTCCATATGGTTATAACCAAACCCATAAACCATGGATCATTAATCCACCATAAAAGAATTGATGATTGTCATAATCAACCCTATATATTTAATTAGTCTCACTTTGATCACCAAATTAATACTAGATTAATACTTGATCAATACTAATTAAATAATACTATTATTAATATATTAGGACTTATAATATATTAATAATCATAAGTGCCTTATTCTCTCATTTAGTCTATCCAAGTATTGCAATGCCATGCAACCCAAATGGACCATGTCGGGTCGGGTCAAGTACATACCAAATAAAGTTATGGACTTAGACACTACATCCAACAAATTATAGCAAACAAAAGTTTCAATTGGAAAAAGTTGTTTTGCTATAATTAAGGGAGAGGAAATTATACTTCATTTCAATTCTAAAAGCTTAGATTGAGATTTTAATCATCTTTAGTCAAGGATATATATATATATATATATATATATATATATATATATATATATATATATATATATGAATTTTATGTTGGAATGGTTCAACATAAGGAAATTCTATATATATTGCGTTCTCAAAATTCGATTATGATTACGGCATCCCTCTTCATAGTCGAATTATGAAAACATGGCAAATAAAAAAAAATATTGAAGCAAAAAACTGGTCTAGGATCATGTCTTTATGTGATACATAATGAATCGTGTCCCATATGCTTCGGGTATAGGATCGATTACATGTGCTATAATATTTATCCTTTCTAACTTTTCCAAATGCCTAGGGCATTAAGAGGGGAAAAGGTCTGGAATTGGATATGACTAAAATTGATTAAGCAATTGTCGAGGACAATCTAAGGTTTACCAAAGATTGGCTGCTCAGGGATAGTTGGAAGTATGGTGTAAATTTTTGGAAAGGACCATATTGATATATTCTGAAAAGAGGTGGCTCTTGTTCAGAAGTGATAGTCAAAATGGGAATATGGAAATGTTTCCATAGGTGGAAGTTATTCTTTAAATCTGTGTAAGATTAGGAAAAAAACTTAATGCAAGAAGGATGTTCAAATGAATGTACTTTGAATTTGAGACTTCGTTTCCATGGAATTGATCTCCATTGGAGTACTTTGTAATGTCTGTTGCCAAGTCTTTGTGACTTTGTGTATAGTCATTACAAGAGGATCAATGCATATGAGTTTAGAATCTAACAGATTTCAGTAAATGGCAGGAATTTGGAATTCTTACACTTACGATAAGGATTTGGGATTGTGAAATGAGAATCATTGGAATTATATTCAATTGATATATTCCACAAAGTAAGGATCATAGACAAACATAGTGTGCATACTTGGTGTATGGCATAACTATTGTTTGAACAAACATAGTGTGCATTCTTGGAGCATGGCATGACTATTGTTTTAAATTCAAGTATTAAGTTGATTATTTGAAACATTATGCAATGAATAATGTGTAATCAATATGGTGATAAATAAAAGGTGTTTTATTTATATTCATAAGTTCTGAGACCATATTGGATTTGATTATTCTTGTGTTTCACTTTACATGTTTTAACTTCCCGAATAACTAGGTTATTCAAACTATCCACAGTCGATCATACTTTGGAAGTAGGTATTGAGGCAAGACTGTCATGAAGCGTCTTTAGTTTGTCTGGGACAAAGTGGCTGCAGTGTTCATGAGTGCTCCTGGAATGAGATTCGAGTATTGGATTCAACCCACGCTCATTTGAATCACTTCATGGATTTTATCACGAGTGAATCATGAGACGATAATATCTTATATTCTTCAAACGGAGACGTGTGAGTTGTAGTTGCGCGTCAGTTGCACATTGTCATATGAAAACGCAATCGGTAACTCGGTTGTTATAAAACTTATCGTTGTGTCCAATTTTATGAGTAAGTAAAAGCGAACACTTGGGTCAAAGTTTATCCATTCCTTTTACCCTTCGAGGGATAAAAGCGATATTTGTGGGCTCCTCGATGATTTAGTGATGACAACCCTAAGTGCTTGGCCAAGCCTGGACTGATTTTATTTGTTCAATTAGTCAGTCGTCATAAATTGGAAATCAGGAAACAACAAATGGACAGAGATAATGATTATAATCCATGTCTCAGTCCATATGATATCTAGAATGGAGGAATATATGATCCCTTATCTAATGGACACGTCATTTGACTAGGTCAGAGTTCGGCAGCGGCTTTAAGAGCTACGATTGCTAGTCGGGATCTTGGAGTCATACGCAATGATAGTTTTAGACTTATCGAAGTGGGAGACTGTTGGATTAGATATCTAAGCTCATAACTATTATTGGTATATATTCGACCCGAGAGTAGCATGGTCCATTTGGGTTGCATGGCATCGGAACAATTAGATAGACAAAATGAGAAAAATGATACTTATAATTTCTATTAATATATTATAAGTTCTAGTATATTAATATGAAATCATATTATTTAATTAGTATTGATCAAGAATTAATTTAGAATTAATCTAGTGATCAAAAGGAACTAATTAAGTATGGACTCTTATATATATAGGATGGGCCAAGTTCATTTAGGTTGGGCTAAGCCTTCATGGATAGTCCATGGAGTTTTAACCCATGGATCCTATGGAAATGAAAGGTCATGGGTATTAGGGTTTACATGAATGTAACCCTAATCCTCCACACTATATAAAGAAATCTCTAGTTCATGAAATTGGACTAGTGTAGAGTACACAAGAGGGCAAAACCGATTTCATAAGAGTGAACCTAAGTAACCTTCTTCTCAAGTTATTCCAAGGGTTCTTGGTGTTGTGTGAAACATTTGAGGTGAAACACTTGGGGCACTAAGCTCTTAAAGGTTCAAAGACTTCAAGCTCCATCAAAAGGTATGTCATTCTACTAGATTATTGTATTGTATATACTTCATATTATGCTAGTTAGGATGAAACCTTGGAATATTGAATATTTGCATGTATAATAGAGAAAACATAGATCCAAGGTTTATAGGATTGCATGTACACCATAGGAGTGTTAGAATGCTCAAAACCCATCAGTTACATGTCACTTAATCAATGTGCCGATTAACCACACACGCTCCATTGATCCATGAGTAACACCAAGCTACCCTTTGCCACCCTTGCTAGTCCCAAATTAGTGTGCTGGTTAACCACACACGCTCCACTAATGACTTAGCAAGGTGCAAAGTGAAATTTCATGGGTTAGAACCAAATTCACATTTTTCCTAAGTAACTAAGATTGGGAATTTATAAGTGTTTAGTTACTTGGTATTTTCATTATACTTTTGATGGAAGTTTGTGTCCTATCCTACCCGTTCGGCTAACGACCCTCAACCAGTCAAGGAAGCGGTGGGTGAGAGTGGACACCCACTAAACCACCATTTTATAGGCAGTGACCATATACCCTCCTTATAGACCGGCTTCGTGAATGAGGCCTACTAACGGTAAGACTGACCTTTAATTATACATATATATGATATATTAGACTTTTAATTTTATATAGTATAAGGGTGTATTTTAAACTTTTAAAATACTTGATGGTTTAATCTATTAACAAATTATACTCTTAATTTAATTAAACTTAAACCATATGATTATGGATTTAATAATACTTTTTTAATTAAACATTTAATTAACTATTAATAAAGTCCATAAGAGTTAACTGAACTATTCAAAAACATCAAAATGCTAAATCAAATTAAAACTATTTAATTAATTTTAAGTTATGAACCCATGAGTTACATTTTTGGAAACTTTTCAAATTACTAGGGTTTCTATGAATTCAATGTTTCTTAATTGAGACTTTTCAACTTTTAAAACTTGAGGGCAAGTTTAGTAATTCTTGAAAAACTTTTGAACTCCATAACTTAAGGAGTTAATTTGTTTTATGAAGGTGAGACTTTTCAAGTTCCATAACTTATGGAACTCTTCGAAAACATTAAGATCAATTTAACTAATATTTATTTGTAACTCCTTAAAAAAAACTTTTGAGTTCCAAATTTGATGACAAAATTTGTAACTCCTAAAAACATTTAGATCAAATTTTAAAACCAATAAAATAATCATAATTTTATCTTTTACCAATTTGATCATAATACAACTTTTGTAGTAAGATAATTTCAAATCAAATTACACTAATAATTATTTTATCATATAATCTAGTAATTATTTTATAATTTGATAATTTATCCTTTAATTGGATGGGATAATCATTACCATATCAGAAAAACAGATTTTATTATACAAAACAGTTTAAGGTAATGATCCAAATCCAATTCTGGCCAAAAAAACCCGAAAAACTGCAGACAGGCTGCTGAACTCGTCGAGTCAGCTTATGGACTCGTCGAGTTCATCATGAACTCGTCGATTTCATGAATGGACTCGTCGAGTCCCCCCTGTCGGACAACAGTTTTTCAGTTTTTCCAACTTTGAACAATTAGTTATGCATGAATATAACAGAACACTGCCCATGGCTCTGATACCATTGTTGGGTTTTGTGTACTATAACACTCCTATGGTGCACATGCAACCCTAATAGCTTTGGATCTAAGTTTTCTCTAGTTATACATGCAACAAAAATTTCCAAAGCTTGAAACCTACAACTAGCATACAATTTGACATATGAATCATAAAAGTAAGTTAAAAGATTACCTCTTAATTGTAGCTTGTAGGAATTGGTCTTTCAAGAGCCTAGCACCTCAAGTGTGATGCCTCAAATGTCTTATAACAAACCAAGAACAAGAGTAGGACTTTGAGAGAGAGGTTGGAGACTCTAAATCGGCTAGAGCTTCTAAGAACACTTAGTGCACGATTTTGGCTTTAGAGAAATACATATATAGTGTAGAATTCCAAGAGTCATAAGCAAACCCTAATTTTTACACTTAGGCTTATGATCCATAATTCATATGGACTAATATTTCATGGACTTTCACATAAGCTTAGTCCATCATGGATCAATAGCCCAAACCATATGTATCACTGATTTACACAATCAGTCCCCGTTAATTTAATTAGTCTCTTTTGATCACTAAATTAATTCCAAATTAATTCTTGATCAATACTAATTAAATAATATGATTTCTCAATTAATATATTATACTTATAATATATTAATAAATCACGAATAACCTCTTTCTCAAATATCCATCCTATCAAATTGTTCCAGAGTGTTACAACCCAAATGGACCATGTTGTATTGGGTCAAGTACATACTAATTATAGTTATGGCCTTAGACACATAATCCAACAGGAACTCCCCTTAACCTCCTCTAACTAGCTCACGAACACAATTACAACGGTTGGACTCAAACAAGAGTTGCGTAATAGAGTTAAAACCTAACCTTCTAAAATTATTTAGTCTCAACAATATGTAACTTAGTATATGCGCTTACTAGTTAGATGAAGTTAATGGGAACTCCTAAAAAGCACAAAGGAAGCAACATTCGAGCATTGAGTAATCGCAACAAGCATAACCTAAACAAGTCATCCTATCACTGACTGATCAGAACTAGCATGCAAGTCTATAAGCTCATATAGTAGGCATATAAAGGCATCTCTCCTAGCATTCTATCATGCAAAACCTGAGCAGATCCTTAGCCCTAACTAGCATGTGATTCACAAATTCACAAATCCAAGCATATCATAAAACATGTATGGGTATTTTGGGAAAAATTACTTGAGCTCGATCAATTGCATGCACCACACCCTTTTTCTTGTTTTAGAAAACCCTTTTTATAAAACATTTCTTTTTTTTTTTGAAAAATTCTACCAAACCCTCAGTTTGAGTTCAGACACATCCGAGAGTATGTCCGAATCCCTCAAACTAAGGCTCTGATACCAACTTGTAACGTCCCAAAAATTAAGACTAAAATTTCGATTTTTAAATTAATAAAACCATTATCCAAACAACGTCATAGAAACCATGGTGAATCAAAGTGTATCAATAACATCCAAGTTCATAATAGTAATATAAAAATGTAGAACGATGTGGTGTGTGCACTGCAATCATCCCTGGCTCTTCCCCTTCGAACAAGAAGTACCTGAAACATAATTTGAAAATCGTAAGCACAAAGCTTAGTGAGTTCCCCAAAATACCACATACCATACATATCAAACATATGATGGGCCCCGCCCGGCATCGTGCCCCGCCTGGCATTGGGCCCCGCCCGGTATACATAAAAACAAATAATCATATAATCATATAAACATATGCAATAATCACAAAGATAAATAACATACATGATAGTCATCGGGCCCCGCCCAGTAAACATATAAACACATAACACAAGCAATAGTCACGCAGACAAATAGCATCCTAACATATCAAACGATGATCCGACATTGGTGCCTTCGACCCGCTAAACATAGTGAGGAAACTCGCCTCAAGCTGCAGAATCACTCAGATAAAATCTCAGTCTGCTGGTCAGAAAGATCCCCACGCTAACATCATCAATAAATTTCCAATTAATAATTGGATCTCAACCCATAATCAAGAATCTAAGTTACTTGTCCAATATCCAGGGTGAAAGACCATTTTACCCTTTTTCGTACTTAGCCCAAAACCAAGGCCCAACCTATTAGCTCAAATGACCCAAATTCCTAAATGGCATCCCAAGGCCCAATAAGGCCCAACTTCCAAATTGGGCCCAAAATCATCATCTACCCAATACCAAGAAAGCCTATAGTCTATCCATGGCCCAAAGTCAGAAGTCCAATGGCCCAACAAGTCCCAAACCTAAAATCCCAAAATATGGCCCAAACCCGAGAAAGTCAACCCAAAAGTCAAACAGCTGAGTACGTTGGGTGTACTCAGGCTTACGCTTAGCGTACTCCATCCGGGACTAGTACACGCTGTGTACGCACCGCGTACTCCTCAGGCAAGCAAACCAATCCATTAAGCACTTATTCGGTTAAGCCAACATGCCATATTCTCAGATCTGATTCTAGAATGTGACTTAAAACGTAAAGTTGGCAACTTTACCACCATGCATGACTCATTAAGACCCAAAAATCAAAAGGAACCATATTAAGAACCCTAACACTTTCATGGACCAAAATAACCCATAAAGGTTGCATTTTTATGGACAAAGGACCCCAAATAAACAAAGATGTAACATCCATAGCTTCTAGAGTATACCATAACTTCATATATGACTTAAAAGACCCAAAAATGCATAAATAACACACTAAGTTGGATCTAGCACATAGAATCATCAAGATGAGAGATTTTTACCTCAAATGGCTTGCTAAGGTGAAGATAACTCTGGATCTACAAGCTCAAGCTACTCCCAAGCAACCTCCAAGTGTTCCTCTTCTTTTTCTTCACCATAAAACACCAATAAACTCACTTTCAAGCTCAAATCTCACCAAATACACTTAGGGTTTCGATATTAGGGCATAGGGTGATGGAGGTTGATCAATGGAACGTCCAAAGGTGTTATAAGTTTTTTAGATAAGGTGCAAACCCTAAAAATTAGGGTTTGCCCCTGCACCACCTACGACATGTGTACTCCTACGTACGCCCCGCGTACGTAGGTGAACCCGCGATTTGGAAATGAGCTAGTACACTAAGCGTATTCAGAGTACGCCCCGCGTACTAGCTAGGGACTAAAATGAGATGATTTTTTGCATTAAGGGCAAAAGGGAAACATACCAAATTACGAATGTTACAAAAGTTGAGGTTAATCGTCAAATACACCTGTACAGAGATAGTCAACCAACGATTGCAATTGTCCATAATCCTATACAATATCATCGTATGAAACACGGTCGTATTGATAGGAATTTCATCAAGTCGGAGATTGAAAGTGGAAAGATAAAACTCTCATATGTTCCTTCAATCGATCAAGAAGTCGGTATTCTTACAAAACCACTACTGAGAATAAGTTTTGATTCAAATGTATCCAAGTTGGGAATGATTAATATACATTCACAAACATGAAGGGGGGGGGGGTGTTGGAAATATTACAGCCTTATATAGTTGTTGACTGCTATATTTATGAGTAGTATAATGGCCACAATTATCTCTGTGATTGTCATTATGTTAGATGTATTTTTAGCTCTTAATTCTATAATTAGAGTAGATTATCTCTTTGTTTGTTTAGGCAATTTCTTGCATGTATATAAATTTTTGTGATGTGAATAAAAAAAATACAACCAAAAAACCTTTTCACCCTTTGTTTATATATATATATATATATATATATATATATATATATATATATATATATATATATATATATATATATATAATATCATGAAATTAATACATTTTGTATTGTTAAGAAATAAAAAAAAAAAAAAAAAATCTTAGCCTTTCTCTCTCTCTCTCTCTCTCTCTCTCTCTATATATATATATATATATATATATATATATATATATATATATATATATATAATCATGAAATTAATACATTATGTATTGTTAAGAAATAAAAAATAAAAATAAAAAAAATTATAGCCTTTTTCCGATTTTAAATTAAAAAAAAAAAAAATTATATTCCGTCGTCGACGTGCAAGAAAATGATTAAATTCGCGTTCACATGTAGGCATTAGGCACATGTGAACATAACATCTTTATCATACACAACCACCTCGTTTCATCGTCAACGTCATTCAAAAACGTCATTCAGAATTTGACACTAATTTACGGTTTTGGTCACTGTAGTTCATGTTTATATGCAACTTTAGTCTCGTTTTTCAAATTTTAATATTATTGTTTTTATGGTTTTCAAAAGTTGGATCCGTGGTCTTTAAGACATTACCGTCAGGCGTCAACCCGTCTATCTTAAATGGGTGTAAAATTATATATATATATATATATATATATATATATATATATATATATATATATATATATATATATATATATTATTTTATCATTTTTGTCGTTCTGCGAACCCATCTATGTTAAATGGGTATAAAATTACAAAACTACATATATTGTTTAACATTTTATAATTTTTGTCATCTTTAAACTTGAATTACAATTTCTATAAACTAATACCGGGTATAGACATTTTTTGGGGTTGAATTCAAAAATATAAACACAAAAAATTAGATTTCCGGGTATAAACATGGATTCCGCGGAGGTAGCTCCAAAAGGCTCCGTGGAATGCACTGTAGTTCCGCAGAATGGCAAAATCGTAAATGAATCAGGGTATTAAAAAAAACTCAAGATTCATTCCGCGAAGCTACCTCCGAGGAATGAACTCATTCCGCGAAGGTAGCTCCGAGGAAAGGATCTTCATAAAAAAAAAAAAAATCACCTCCCATGATTCTTTTATATAAAGATCTCCAATTAAAAAAACCAATTTTTTACACCTCACATTCATTGGAATTCCAAACAGTGTCAAGAAAAATTCATACTATCATAAACTTTTCTTAAAAATAATTAGTTGGGGAATGAATATAAACCACGAAGAATCGATGTGAAAAAAAAATTCTGAAGATCCATTCTTCGGAGGTAGCTCCGCAGTAATGGATCTTGAGATTTTATTTTTTTTAATACCCTGATTTATTTACGATTTTGTCATTCCGCGGAACTAAAGTGGATTCCGCGGAGCCCCTGAGAGCTACCTCCGCGGAATCCATGTCTATACCCGGAAATTCAATTTTTTGTGTCTATAGTTTGGAATTCAACCCCAATTAAATGTCTATAGCCGGTATTTTTCCTTAAGAAATGTTAAGCTATCCACATTAGCAATTCAATCCAACCAAATTTTTTTATAAATAAATAATTTCTTTTTCTTCTGTGTATAGAACTCAATCCAATCCAATTATTTACCTCATTAGCAATCCAACTCAACCTATTTTACATTAAAATTTTATATTTATAATGCTATATCAATATTTTTCTTATTTTGTTTAGAAAAATAAATTAATTATTTTGATCAGTTTTATTTTATTTTTTATTAAAGATAAATTCTACTTATTAATTAACGTTAGTTTTTGTATAAAAACAAACGGATTTCCTTTAACAAAGTTGTACACGTGGCCATGATTTTTCTATACAACCTAGAGTGAGCAAGAGTGAGCGAAGGCGTGGGCACAAACCAGATCACCAAAGATTGTCTAATTCTCATTTTTCTAATATTTATTTTCTTACGATCCGCTCGCAAGAAGTGCCAATGGGGTAGTCTTAAAGACCTAAAAGCTTCAACCCTCGATGGAGCTCCATCGAGATTTGTCAAACTTATATAACAACAATTTTCATCTTCATTTGCTATATAAATACCTGTAAAATACCAATCTGTTTAATATGTAAAAAAGTCGTTGGTGTTTGCAATGCATCATATATCAAAGATACAACAAATATTGAAGAGACCCTACACTATACAAAATGTAAATAAAGAAAAAACTATACAAAAAATATTATAGTATACCTCTTAAGTTGGAGCATAAGGTTCTTGAATCACTAGTACAAAAATTGACGATGAACATAAGATAAAACTGTGATCATATGTTGTTAGCCACACATTATTTTTTCAGGTCAAGTGAGACGAAAAGTCGTTTGAAGGTGGGAGGGGTTGTATTTCAAGACATTCTTGGTGTTTTGCCAATTTCACGGTTTTGGTGTGTGTTTGATGTGAGTCTCTTTCTAAGGCGCTCTTTAAAAAATTGGTCGTTTATTTTTTCAGTGTGGTGTACATTCGATTGGGATGAGATATCTTTGGTGTGTCTACTCTCTTCATTTGTCTCTTTGGTCAAAATATTTTCAGATCTTCGTTGGTCGTAATATTGGTGTAACGCCCCGATTCTCAGGTATTGATTTTAAATAAGAATTTTCTTGATTTCACGGTTTACTCGACGAGTATGTTGCCCTACTCGACGAGTAGCAGCGGGTTGGTCCATGTGTTTTAGTGACCTACTCGCCGAGTCCAAGAAAGGACTCGACGAGTAGGAGCTGGCAGATGAAAACCTAAATTCCGGGGTATTGCACCCTATTTAAAGGATCATTGGCCTCCTCAGTCTCCCCTTACAGCCTCTTGATAATCCAGAAACCCTAATTCGTGTGAGTGTGCTCCATTTGTGTATTCTTAAGCTTTGGAAGAGGATTTTTGGAGAGAAGAGCTTGGAGAGCAAGTATCTAGAAGCAAGAAACGTGTGGGATCTGAAATCTATCTTAGTTGGCATCTTTTGGAAGGTATCAAATCGCTATCTTGACCTCCTTTCATTTCTAGATCTCTTTTGGGTAAATTTTAGGGCTTTTCTAGTATGTTTGGAAGCTTTTCTTGTGTATAAGCTAAGATCTAAAGTTGTAACTTCAGATCTGAACTCTCTTGGGCCTTTAAGTCCATAAAGCTTCCAGCTTTTGCAAAGATGAGACTCTTTTTAGGTGCAAACCTCCATGTGCAAGCTTAGTTTGTCATTTTAAGACTTTAGGGCCTTGCATGCACGTAAAGTTTGCAACTTTACGTGATAAACATGCCTTGGGAGGCTGGATCTACAATATGGAGCCTTAGCATGGCTTAAAAAGCCACTATATGGATGAAGGACTGAATGGACTCGGCGAGTCAATGAACGACTCGGCAAGTTCGATGAAGATTGCCTTGGGCTCGGCGAGTCAGTCGAATGACTCGACGAGTCGGCTAGGGTTTTCCCAACCTTTGGAAACGTATGAACCCGACGAGTTGTAAAGGGGAAACTCGACGAGTTGGCCAAGGAGTTTGCGGCCACTGACATTAGGAACTCGACGAGTCGCTCAAGTGACTCGGCGAGTTAGCGAGTTATGCAAGGAACTCGACGAGTGTCTGGTTATACTCGACGAGTTGAGGTCAACATGGACTGTTGACTTTGACAATTGACTTTGACTTTGACTTTGACCAAGGGTTGACTATTGGACTTCTGGGGCACTTTGGGAAATTGGAAATTTACAAGCATGGTTCTATGGTGCATTTAGGTGGTGGAGTTGTACCGGCAATCCAAGAGCTTGGGTTTATCTTCGAGCCGACAGTGCGAGGTGAGTTACCTCACTATACTACTAAGGGGTCTAAGGCACCAAGGTCGGCCCATTGGATATGTTATCATAGTAGTGTTAGATGTTGAGTATGAGTTAGTGGTGCATGCTAGTGGTTATGCTAGTTAGGTAGGTCTGTAGGACTACATGTGTTGTTATATGATTACGTGCATGCTCAGTAGTTATATTATATGTTGATATATTATGTGGGGTGGGTTGAGGTGACACTGCTCCGTGCGGTAACCAACAAACCCGGGAGCATTCCAGATACGAGCTGAGGGCCAGGTGGGGCATGCCAGACTCGTACTGTGGGCTCAAGAGCATTCCAGATACGAGATGAGGGAGACTTGTACTGTGGGCTCGATGACAATCCAGATGTGAGTTGTGGGACCGGAAGGCAATCTAAACTCACACTGTGGGCCCAGGGGTAATCCAGTCTGTAAAGATGTGGACCCAATGCATGCTGTTATTTGTATATGTATTATGTGCAGTGTATCGGTACTTTGGGGAACTCACTAACCTTTCGGGCTTACAGTTTCAGTTTATTGTTTCAGGTACATCAGGGGATCGCGGCAAGGCGAAGGCGTGATCGTACAGCTCCTCATGTTTTATTTATGTTTCTGGGATGAACTCTGATATTAGACTATTTTGAAAACAAATTTGTAATAACTGTTGGTTTTAAATGTTTTGAAAAGTTTTAAATTGGCTTGAAGTTATGGGTGTTACAAGTTGGTATCAGAGCCTTGGTTTGAGTGAATTGGAGGAACACTCGTGTAACTCCAGTCTCAAATCAAGGAAAGGATTTTCAAAATGATTTTTTTTAAAAAGGTTTTCAAAATAAGTAAAGGAGGATGCATGGTGTACGATTAGTTGGAGCCAGTAAGTAGATCCCAAAATACCATACAGTTATTTGATATTACAATGTGTTAGAACAACATGCTAGTACTAGGCTAGGGATCTCAGGAATGCATGATAGAATTGCCTGATTACATGATGCCTGCTAGCCTAGAGTTTTCTCTATATGGAATTGACATCATTACTGTAGTTGCTTAGTGTATGCATCACGGTCGTACATAACTAAGATCTTATAGCCTGAGAATGTTTGGTTTGGCCTTATTTCCTGTTCTTGTTTGATGAAGGGCTTAGGGTAGGATCAGGTATTCGAAAGTCTATAGGGTCCAGCGTTATGTATGATTAGCGTACACTGGTACTGCAGGGTTGGTGGAAGTTTCATGGATGGGTGGGTCGTGTGAGGCCGGGAGGCCAGTTATGAGATATTTAGTATTCCTCTAGGAGTGAGGATTGAGTGCTCGCTATGTTTATATATATGTGGTTAGGGCGTTGTGGTGATACTTGAGAAAAATATGGGTAGGTGTGGAAGGTAGTATGGGCCCGTACTACTGAAAGCACAGGACCCATACGCGTAGCAAGGAAGTCACAACCCCTGGTGTTTGGTCGGGAGTTGGTTCCCAGTTCTTTATGTGGATTATTTGATATCTTGTGGTATGTTTCAGAATGGTGATGACGAGACGCTTTGTGACTGGATCCGGTTCGGGATCAGGATCAGGAGACGGAGGCCAGGAGGGGCCAACAGCACCTGAGGCTTTGGTGCAGATGGGTACAGAGGAGTTGGATGCCAGGATTTGAGAGATCTTGCATGATGAGGTTGCTGCTATGTTCCGGGCACAACTACCGGAGATGTTTGGGTCTATTAAGACCGCTATGGTTGAGTACTTTGACGAGCATTATGTGGCCTTTGCAGAGATGGTTGTTGCTGCAGCTGCATCGGCTGTAGCAGCGGCAGGAGGAGGTGGAGCCAGTCGGGGCTTCCAGTACCGGGACTTCGATAACACAAAGCCCCTGACATTCGATGGTACCCACGATCCGATTAGAGCTATGAGATGGTTATCTAACGTGGAGGGCTGTTTCTTCACGTGTTCCTGTCCTACTGACCAAAAGGTCAGATGTGCCCTGAACATGCTGAGGCTCGGGGCCAAGGACTGGTGGAGATTGACGACAAGGACGTACACTGATGATCAGAGAGCTGCTGTTACGTGGGAGCGGTTCAGGGATATGTTCCGCGCTCGATACATTACTCGGGTTGAGCGGGAATGATTGGCACAGGAGTTTTTGAGTTTGAGACAGGAGGGAGAGTCGGTGACGGAGATCACCCGGATGTTCACGAAGAGGGCGATGTTCTGCCTGGAGTTTGCATTGTAGCAGGCCCAGATGACACGTTATCTGAGCATGCTCAAGACTAACATTCGTTAGTTTGTTGCCACACAGCGATGTGATACTCTGCTGGAGTTACAGGAGGCCGATAGGCGGCGTGAGTTGGAGATTGAGCTGTATATGAGGGAGCAGCGACAGGCCCCGGCACAGTCACAGCCGGTGTCAAAACGGTCTAAGACCGCTAATTCTAGGGTTGGGAGCCAGCAGAGCCGCACTTGTGGGAAGTGCGGCAAGGGTCATTCTGGGGTTTGTCGAGCTAGTAGTGGGTGCCACAAGTGTGGCAAGGAGGGGCATTATGCGAAGAATTGTCGCCAGCCCGCCACGGTTCCGAGTATGAGGTTGTGTTATCACTGTGATCAGGTTGGCCACATGAAGGCCAACTGTCCGTTGCTTGCCGCTAAGATGGCACAGACTCCCGCTCCAGCTACATTGAGGATTACGGATGGGAGGTCAGGTAGAGCAGAGCCCCTGAAGGCTCAGGGGCTCGCCTTTCAGCTCACCGTAGAGGAGGCCAGGGCCGCACCAGATGTGGTTGCTGGTATGTTTATATCCCTTATCTTATTGATCTTATATGTTTTATGCTTATCTGTCTATACCTGTGTTTAGGTACGTTTTTAGTAAACTCCTTGCCTGCATTGGTTTTATTTGACTCGGGGGCGAGTTGGTCATTTGTATCACATACATTTAGTAGGGAGTTCAGTATGCTAGTGGGCGAGCTAGAGTGTCCGTTGCGAGTTTCGATCGCCAACGAGCACGGGGTTTCTGCTTCTTCGGTCTATCGAGGATGCGAGTTGGAGATCTTCGGAGTGTCCTTCTCGATAGACTTGATACCTATTCCCATGGGGGATGTGTGCGTGATCGTAGGGATGGATTGGCTTAGCCGTTTTGGTGCCATGATAGACTGCGAGGGCCAGTCAGTGGTAGTTCGAACCCCAAGTGGGGGAGAACTGATTGTATATGGCGAGGGCACCAGGGTGGGTTCAGGGTTTTGTTCAGCTGCCAGGGCTTGGCAGTACATTCAACACGGGTGTGCGGGTTATTTAGCATATGTGGTGGATACGCGGGCCAGGGATCAGACTCCAGTTTCAGAGGTTCCAGTGGTTAGGGAGTTTGTTGACGTGTTCCTGGAGGAGTTGTCAGGAGTACCTCCGGAGAGGCAGGTCGAGTTCCGGATCGACCTAGTTCCGGGTGCGGCTCCTATCGCCAAGGCGCCGTACCGACTGGCGCCACCCGAGATGCAGGAGCTGTCATCACAGCTGCAGGAACTGCTGGGCAAGCAGTTCATTCGACCTAGAAGTTCTCCATGGGGAGCACTGATCCTCTTCGTCAGGAAGAAGGACGGTTCGCACCGGATGTGCATTGATTATAGGGAGTTGAACAAGTTGACGGTGAAGAACCGTTATCCACTTCCGAGGATAGATGATCTCTTTGATCAGTTGCAGGGGGCATCTTGGTTCTCCAAGATAGATTTAAGGTCGGGATATCATCAGGTCCGGGTCAGAGAGGAGGACGTGGAGAAGAGCGCGTTTCGGCCTCGTTATGGTCATTACGAGTTCGTGGTGATGCCGTTTGGGCTCACCAACACGCTGACATTATTTATGGACCTAATGAATCGGATCTGCAAACCAATGCTGGATCGCTCGGTCATCGTGTTTATTGATGATATCTTCGTGTATTCCAAGACTCGAGAGCAGCACGAGGAGCATCTCAGGGAGTTGTTGGGAGTTCTGAGACGAGAGCGGCTATATGCCAAGTTCTCGAAGTGTGAGTTTTGGTTACGGGAGGTCCAGTTCCTCGGACACCTCGTTAACCAGGATGGGATTTTGGTCGACCCGGCCAAAATCGAGGCAGTCATGCAGTGGAAGGTTCCGAAATCTCCCTCATATATCAGGAGTTTTCTGGGATTGGCAGGGTACTACCGGAGATTCATACATGATTTCTCCAAGATTGCGGTACCCCTCACTCGTCTGACGAGGAAGGGGTGGATTTTCGGTGGGGCCCTGAGCAGCAGAGGGCGTTTGAGACCCTCCGTCAGCGTTTGTGTGAGGCTCCAGTTTTGACACTCCCGGAGGGAGTTGAGGATTTTGTGGTGTTCTGTGATGCATCCATCACAGGTTTAGGGGCGGTCCTCATGCAGAGAGGATGAGTGATATCCTACGCATCACGACAGCTGAAGTCGCATGAGACGAGATACCCTACGCATGATTTAGAGCTGGGGGCGGTGGTGTTCGCCCTCAAGATATGGAGACATTACCTATATAGGGTCCGTTGTACCATTTACACGGATCACAAGAGCTTGAGACATATCATGGATCAGCCGAACCTAAACATGAGGCAGCACAGGTGGCTGGATGTAGTCAAGGACTACGATTGCGAGATCCTTTACCACCCTAGTAAAGCGAATGTGGTTGTGGATGCTTTGAGCCACAAGTCAGCTGGGTCTTCCACCGCAGCGATATGTATGAGGATAGCGGTGGATTCTCTGCTTGTGAGTTTGATCAGAGATGCTCAGGTCGAGGGCATGCGACCAGAGAACTGGAAGCTGGAGAGGATCAGGGGTGAACGGTTTGTGCAGGATAGCCGGGGATTATTAACCCGATGCGGTCGGGTATGGGTTTCGATGTCCGGTGGGGTAAGACAGACAGTCATGGAGGAGGCTCATAAGTCTCACTTCTCTATTCACTCGGGGCCCACCAAGATGTACCGGGATTTGAGTTTGAGCTACTGGTGGCCATGCATGAAGCGAGAAATCGCTTGGTACGTCGAGAGGTGCTTGACCTATAGGATGGTCAAGACCGAGCATTAGAGGCCGCATGGCAAGCTGCAACCCCTGGAGATTACCATGTGGAAATGGGAACAGATCACGATGGACTTTATTACCAAGTTGCCGAGAACGACGAATGGGTTTGATGTTATATGGGTCATCGTGGGATGATTGACCAAGAGTGCCCATTTCTTGGCCATACGGGAGAGTTCATTGGCCGAGAATTTGGCCGACGTGTACGTCCGCGAGATCGTGGCTCGCCATGGGATTCCAGTCTCCATTGTCTCCGACCGGGACGTTAGGTTTACCTCCCGTTTCTGGTAGAAGTTCCACGAGGAACTGGGCACGCGGCTACACTTTAGTACACCATTCCATCCGCAGACCGATGGTCAGAGCGAGCGGACCATACAGACCCACGAGGACATGTTAAGGGCTTGTGTAATTGACTTCGGTGGGAGCTGGGATTCCCACCTACCCCTTGCAGAGTTCTCCTACAACAATAGCTACCATTCCAGCATTGGCGCTCCACCTTTTGAGCTGTTGTACGGGCGGAGATGTCGCACCCCAGTTTATTGGGGAGAGGTTGGTCACAAAGTAATGGGACGGACAGAGGTAGTTTTGCAACCTACTGAGGAGATTCAGCAGATTAGACAGCGACTACAGACCGCTCAGAGTCGGCAGAAGAGTTACGCCGACAGAAGCCGATCTGAGTTGGAGTTCCAGGTAGGTGACATGGTGTTACTGAAGGTTTCACCCTGGAAGGGTGTGATTTGCTTCATGAAGAGGGGAAAGTTGGGTCCCCGATACATCGGACCATTTCGGGTTATGGCTAGGGTTGGCAAGGATGCATACAGATTGGATCTTCCGGAGGAACTTCGTCAAATACACAACACTTTTCACGTTTCAAAATTGCGAAAATGCATCATGGATCAGGAGGCGGTAGTATCGTTGGAGGATATTCAGGTCGATGAGCGCCTGAAATATGTGGAGAGGCCCGTGGCCATTCTGGAGAGGAAGAGGAATGTTCTACGGAACAAGGAGATACCTTTGGTAAAGGTACAGTGGGAGCATCAGAGAGGATCCGAGTGGACTTGGGAGCCAGAAGCAGAGATGCGGGAGCACTATCCGGAGCTGTTCGCCGCGGCAGAATTCGAGGACGAAGTCTAGTTCAAGTGGGGGAGAATTTTAATGCCCCGATTCTCAGGTGTTGATTTTAAATAAGAATTTTCTTGATTTCACGGTTTACTCGATGAGTATGTTGCCCTACTCGTCGAGTAGCAGCGGGTTGGTCCATGTGTTTTAGTGACCTACTCGCCGAGTCCAAGAATGGACTCGACGAGTAGGAGCTGGCAGATGAAACCCTAAATTTCGGGGTATTGCACCCTATTTAAAGGATCATTGGCCTCCTCAGCCTCCCCTTACAGTCTCTTGATAATCCAGAAACCCTAATTCGTGTGAGTGTGCTCCATTTGTGTATTCTTAAGTTTTGGAAGAGGATTTTTGGAGAGAAGAGCTTAGAGAGCAAGTATCTAGAAGCAAGGAACGTGTGGGATCTGAAATCTATCTTAGTTGGCATCTTTTGGAAGGTATCAAATCGCTATCTTGACCTCATTTCATTTCTAGATCTCTTTTGGGTAAATTTTAGGGCTTTTCTAGTATGTTTGGAAGCTTTTCTTGTGTATAAGCTAAGATCTGAAGTTGTAACTTCAGATCTGAACTCTCTTGGGCCTTTAAGTCCATAAAGCTTCCAGCTTTTGCAAAGATGAGACTCTCCTTAGGTGCAAACCTCCATGTGCAAGCTTAGTTTGTCATTTTAAGACTTTAGGGCCTTGCATGCACGTAAAGTTTGCAACTTTACGTGATAAACATGCCTTGGGAGGCTGGATCTACAATATGGAGCCTTAGCATAGCTTAAAAAGCCACTGTATGGATGAAGGACTGAATGGACTCGGCGAGTCAATGAACGACTCGACGAGTCCGATGAAGTTTGCCTTGGGCTCGGCGATTCAGTCGAATGACTCGGCGAGTCGGCTAGGGTTTTCCCAACCTTTGGACACGTATGAACCCGACGAGTTGTAAAGGGGAAACTCGACGAGTTGGCCAAGGAGTTTGCGGCCACTGACATTAGGAACTCGACGAGTCGCTCAAGTGACTCGGCGAGTTAGCGAGTTATGCAAGGAACTCGACGAGTGTCTGGTTATACTCGACGAGTTGAGGTCAACATGGACTGTTGACTTTAACTTTGACCAAGGGTTGACTATTGGACTTCTAGGGCATTTTGGGAAATTGGAAATTTACAAGCATGGTTCTATGGTGCATTTAGGTGGTGGAGTTGTACCTGCAATCCAAGAGCTTGGGTTTATCTTCGAGCCGACAGTGCGAGGTGAGTTACCTCACTATACTAAGGGGTCTAAGGCACCAAGGCCGGCCCATTGGATATGTTATCATAGTAGTGTTAGATGTTGAGTATGAGTTAGTGTTGCATGCTAGTGGTTATGCTAGTTAGGTAGGTCTGTAGGACTACATGTGTTGTTATATGATTATGTGCATGCTTAGTAGTTATATTATATGTTGATATATTATGTGGGGTGGGTTGAGGTGACACTGCTTCGTGCGGTAACCAATAAACCCGGGAGCATTCCATATACGAGCTGAGGGCCAGGTGGGGCATGCCAGACTCGTACTGTGGGCTCGGGAGCATTCCAGATACGAGTTGAGGGAGACTCGTACTGTGGGCTCGATGGCAATCCAGATGTGAGCTGTGGGCCCAGAAGGCAATCCAGACTCACACTGTGGGCCTAGGGGTAATCCAGTCTATAAAGCTATGGACCCAGTACATGCTATTATTTGTATATGTATTATGTGTAGTGTATCGGTATTTTGGGGAACTCACTAAGCTTTCGGGCTTACAGTTTCAGTTTATTGTTTCAGGTACATCAGGGGATCGCGGCAAGGCGAAGGCGTGATCGTACAGCTCCTCATGTTTTATTTATGTTTCTGGGATGAACTCTGATATTAGACTATTTTGAAAACAAATTTGTAATAACTGTTGGTTTTAAATGTTTTGAAAAGTTTTAAATTGGCTTGAATTTTATGGGTGTTACAATTGGGGCTTCTGGATTTTTAGTTAATGTTTTGATTTTACATGTAGAGGGTGTTTAGGAGCGCTTTTAAAAATAATTTATTAATTTATTGGCTTTTTCAAAGTGTCAATAAATTAAAATGGTGTTTTGTAAATTCTAATGTTTTAGTGGAAAAATAAAAATGCCAAGAGTTCCTGTTTTTTCATTGTAATTTCCCAGCTTCCAACTTCCTGCTGGCCGGTTTTTTTTTCACGTACAAAATTTCTAGCCATAACACATTGGATAATTTTTTTTCCACAAAATATTGTGATTAGTTTTTAATAACTTAGTGATCACAATACAACGAGTGAGAATACAAAAAGACAATTAGTTGCGCCACTAAACCTTTTTGTATGGTAAAACCAATTTTTTTGAAGAATACATCAATTGATCTAAAAGATATAAGATTGTTATTCAGGATCCATTGTATTCTATTAAGAAGCTCCACCGCACCGGGCGTGAGGAAACTAAACGTATCAAACGCAAATATTATGAACACATATTGATTTTCAATTACGATAATATACGTAGGTTGATTTTCCATTCACGATAATTAAAGAGGTGTTTCACTACTAGAAAAAGCGTAATATAATACGGCTGAAAGTATGAATATAGTACATACATAGAGGGTGTATTAGTAGAGGGGTGTATTAGATTACATGTCGAATAGAGTACGACTATTTAACCATACTCTATATGTATCCTATCTATAGTATTACAACCATCGCATAAAAGAATCTAATACACTAGATATTAGCATCTAATACACCATAAATAACCGTACTTGATGTCTCATCCCCCATTCCTGCAATCCATTCATGATTGCATTCCAGCCCATTGCGGTTGTGCATTCCATCCTTATTCATCACCCAATTCCACTCCATGGATGCTGTTGTGGAACACATGGATCGCCATTCCAACTGAAAAGAACTCTTCAATTTCTGCAAAGCTTTTACTACAACATAAAGAAAGAATTTTTACTTCATAAGAATCCTTTTCAAAGCTTCAAATTCCAAGAAATGTTTTAATAAAGATGTACCTTCATCAATTGAAGTATTGGCCTCAGCTCTAACAATTTCAAAGATCTATATGGTCTCTATGGCACTGATTATGGTATGACTACCTTTTACAAGCTGCAAAATTATTGTCAAACTCCTCCCGCTAACATGGACTATTGTATTCAGCACAAGAGCACTATTAATATCTCCACTCATTTTGATAATATCAATCTCTTGAAACATGTTATCACCATTTATAATGATGTCAAAAACTCATTGTCCCTCCCATGTGAGTTGTGACTGAAGGATCAATCTCCATAAATTAAAAAGTAGTTGATAAATTTTTCATAGGATAATGTCTAAAAAACAAAAAGAAAAATTGAAAGTACGATGCTATAAATGGTAAATTTTGAAAAAATACAATGCCTTAATAAAATCTTGCACACAAGGTGCATTAAACAAGATAACATCAGTGGCATGCTATAGTTATGGTGATAATATTCCTTATTTCTTATATATCAAATGTGTATTACTTTAATAAAAAACTATAATCTTGAGGATGCGTCTACGATCTTCCATCAAAGTAATACTCTTAAGTATAGTGTAGAAATGGAAATATCAAAATCATTTGTTTACTTTGAACACAACCTTGAAATTTTTTTGCTATAATATAGATCAACTTTTGTTCACGAAATTAATAAGTTTCTCTTTAAACGCGCCATTGTCTCTGTTAGTGTATACTAATTAAAGATAGCCTTCACCCTGTTAACTGGTTCCAAATTTATTAATCATATATGATATTTACTCAAAAAAGAAGGTATCAAATGAAACCAAATAACTAGTTAATAAGAACATCACAATAGGAGCTTTTTCATGCAAAAAAACTCAAAAAAATTGAATAAGTTATTGGATGATCTTTTTCAAAGAGCTTGATAATTAACAAGCTTTCAATGATTTGGTGGATCCATGGGTTTTCAACCAATTGTATATAGACAACATATACAAGGGTCCCACAAATAACAAACTAAAATAACGTTTCTATTGTCACAACTCGCAATTTAGCTAGGAAATTATGTGCTCATTTAAACATTAACTATGATAATCCTTGTAACCTTAACTGGATAATATGTATGATGCTCGTTGAATGACAACAAATTCCATCAAGATTCATTAGTGAAGTTCAAAACTCTATACAAAGTACTTTAAATAGTCAATTATGAGTTGAAAACCCTAAAAATCCCGGTTCAAGTTTATTATGGAGTAGGATTTTCTTATTGGGCCTAATGGGCCAATAAGCCTTCAATTTGACTATTTTGGACCTAAAATGATTCATTTTATCTCTAATGGGCTAAGTTGGGCCACAAAAAATTCCAATAGCCCTAATGGGCCATAAACTCCATTTCTTTTATTCAAATGGGCCGTGAACTCTCCTAAGGGTCCAATGGGCCGAAAAAAAAAAAATTATTTGGGCCTCATGATTTCGAGCAAAGACAAGTAATGGCCCAAATTAATCCACTTCCTTTCCTCCTAGCCCAAATCTCGGCCCATGTATATAAAAAAAAGAGAAAAATGGCTAATTAATCCACACCATGACACCTCACATTTGTTTAAAGGTTAACAAGGAAAAATGTCCAACATGTAACTAGGACTTCTCATGTTTCCATGCACCCTCTCTCTTCCCCTCTCCTCTTTATACTTTGGTCGTGAGCATGAAACACACACACACACAAACGATTCATTTTCAAACACTCTCAAATCTCACAAGAAAAAACCTCCTTACTCTTCAAAAATTTCGTGACTTGGTGAGTGTTTTCAAGAGTTTTTCATCAAGATCTTCACACTCTTGAACCATCTAAGTTCGAAATCTTCTTCTTCCAAGGAAAGCTCTCAAGAACTCATCCTCCTTCCTCTAAATTTTCGAGTTTTGGTGTAGTTTCAAGAGGATCTTCACCTAGATCATCATCTTTGGTAAGTTTTTGCTTAGATCTATGATTTAACTTCTTGATCTCTTCAAAGATCTCCTCTTACATCCATATATTTGTGGATCATGTTCTTAGAACCATCTAAGTTTAAGATCTACTCAAGAAAGCTTACTAGGATCAAAAATCTTCTTCCACTTCTTCACCAAAACCGATCCATCACGCCAAGGTGAGTTCATACCCCCTATTTTCGATTTTTACTTTGTTTTAGGGGAGAATACAAGTTGTGTTGTGTAGATCTATGTGTGTATGCATTAATATGTGTGTTTTTCATGATTTATTTGGTGGTTATGTGTTATTTACTTCATAAACCTAAAAATATGTTAAGAATATTAAGTTTATCACTTGGATCTACATGAAAACCTTGAGAAAAGTATGTGTTATCACATATAATACATGTAAACTAGTAGATCTGGGATTTATACACTTAAAATAGTAAAAATGAGTGTTGTGTTCCAAGATCTATAAACTAAACTCAAAAATCAGCCCTTCACAGAAACGTTTTGGTCCAATCTCGAACTGTTTTGACCACCTAAATCATAATATTTTTCAAAACTGTTTTACATGCAAAAGCTTCAGGTTTATACCTTTAAAATGACTACTCTCACGTTTTCATACGATTGTTCTACAATATTTGGCGAATTTTACAAAACTGTCTGTCAGATTTGAAATAATTTCGGACCAGCCTATGAAGGTGAGCAATTTCACACTTGTTAGAAGCCATTAAAAATTGTGAGAAAAATTGTGAACAAATTAAACAAAATTTCCAAACTTCCAGAATTTACGGATCCAAATTTCGACTTACGATGATTTTTCTACGAATTTTCCAACAACTAGGTCAGAAAAGCCCAAAACCAGAAAAATGTGTGTTTTCACAAAAATCAAACCAAAAATGATATTTTTGACAAAAATGGGTTTAAAATGTTATTTTTACCACAAAATAGTCATCAACACAAGTTTTGAACAAAATGGAGACTAAAGTGTTATTCTTACAAAAATTGGACCTTAATTGTGAATTTTTGGCTTATTGGGCCAAGAACGTCATTTTTACAAAAAGTGGGCTTTTATGCTATTTTAGTGAATACATGAACCAAAACCAACGATAAACTAACAAACTGATTAATTTGATCATTTTCTAGGTTATAGGGCCTTAGTGGCCCATTTATATGTTTGATAGGTCCTGTATACTATTTATATGTTTATTGGGCCTCATTGACTCATTAACATGTGCGACGGACCTTGGATACTATTTGTGTGCTATTTGGGCCTGTAAATACCTTACATGTGAAATGGGCATTAGTTGTCCTTTCATATATATTTCGGGCCCATGTTATATAATCTCATTCCAATTTGGGCCTTGAAATGATTTACATGTTTAGTGATGCCTTAGTGGTTCACTTACATGGTTCATTGGGTCTGGAATGAGTTTATACTTTTCTTCGCGTAAATTCGATTAAGGATCTAGTGAGTTTTATCGGTTGGCACCTATTAAGTCTACGATCGTAGCCTGTAGTTATGACCAAAGTCTCTTGGAGGGAGAGCGGGGATTTGTGTATAGATCTATACGGGGATGACACCCCACACCTGAGCTGTTCGCTACAGTTAGACTAACTCAGTCTAGGGTGACGAAAACCTTATAATCAAAACCGGCGTCCAACAACGCCAAGACAGGCGAAATTGTCATTATTTAGTATGGTTATGACGGATCACTTAGAGGAATTAACGTTATGAAGTTTACGGAAGACCATTCTCTTTTCTCTTGGATTACTCGGAAACATACTCGTACTGGTACTCAACCTCGGGGGTTGGTATGGCAGCTTTCTCTTTTACAGACAACATCGGGTTGTCTGGGAACATTCTCTTTACATGCTCTTTACATTCTCTCTACATTCTCTTTACCCTTTTAGTCAAATAAACAATAACATACATGCATTAATATAAGATCTGACACAAACATAGTAAACAGTTTGCAGAAAATATAGGATTTTCTGGTGGTTTGAAAGTTATATAAATGACTTTCATAAACATGCTTATGAACTCACCAACATTTTTATGTTGACCTTTTTAAATTAACTTGTATTCTCAGGAAACCGTTGAAGCAGGATGAACGAAACAAACTAATGGATATTGTGTTATATTTTGTTTCATCATACTCTGACTATTTTGGCATGTAATATTCAAATACAATACTCGATGTAAACAATGAATGTTGTTATATTACATGTGTGATGATGATGATGTTATGTTTCAATTATATACTCTGTAATGATACTACAATGTTGAAAGTCACACCAAGCCCCCGGACGTTTCCGCCGTCTGGTTCGGGGGTGTGACATCTATTATGGAGATAAAAGGAGTTTTTCATTTAAAGTTGTGACATCCCCTAATTTCTCGGCCAGAAAAGACCGATTTAATTTATGTTTTTTAAAATAAAATCAGAGAAATCTTTTCAAAAGATATTGCGGAATAGGTCCCCAATATAAAACATGATAATGTTTATCAAAACCCTTCTTCAAGAAGGTATATATTTCCCATATAAATATATCAAAACCTCGGGATGTCATGTTCCGATACAGATCAAAAGCATAAACAAGACATTATAAGCCTTTCAACAGTTATTTACAACTACTGGCCTATAATCAAAAAATCTCTCATCGTCCTCCGACTATGCTCGGGGTCCACTACCTGTAATCATAAAAAAACTGAGTGGGTCAGACTTGGGAGCCTGGTGAGCATATAGGGTTTTCAACCCACAATAATAATAACATATTAAGTTCACCAATCAACAATAACCCTGATTACCCATTCCCATTGTCCTCACTTTACGTCCCTAAACACCTAACACAAGGGAATTAACCTAAGGAATATGATCGGGTTGGACACTACTGCTAAGGGGACTCCTCAGCCATACATGTCCTAAAGGGAACCATGAGGGGGATTGGAGTACACCAATGAACATTTAGTTCATCAACACCTACAAGTTGCGAACTTGCTAGTGTACCACTGGACTGTCTAGAAAGGTCCGTGATCGTCATCTATACTCCGCTAGACGACTACAACGATAACACCAACAACAACACCGACACCGAGGCCTCTCATCATTTTTAACACCCACCGACTATTTTGTCTACCCATGTTCTACCCAACATATTTGTAGATAAAATACATATACAGTTTAAAACTTGTATAAAACATCAATTCAACAGTCACCTCAAATAAACAATTAACATATTTACACATAACACGTATTTTAAGGTAAATACTTCATATCTATGTATAAATTGAAAGTAACTACACACTCACATGATTTGATGATAATCGCACAGCAATTCGTTTCCTAAAACGTTCGTTTCTAATAAAACCGGGAGTTTTATTGAGAAACCGGGCTGTGCAAAAGTCGGGCTTCGAAACCGAAAAGATAAATTTTCCGGGCTTCACGGGCACTTCGTGGCATATTCTGGGGCTTATAATTGATACCGGGGCTTCGGGGGATGTTAATATGAAAGAAATATGGGTTTAGGGGCTAAAAGTGACAAGTTTTCAAAATACCCCCGGGAGGTCTCGCACCCTTCTATTTATAGGGGCGAGCCTCCTGATCCAACCGCTGAGAAGAAGCCACGCGTCGCAGATCCGAAGCTCGCAGGTGATGGCTCGCACGAGGGTTGCACGTGCGAAATGGCTGCTGGCTTCTTGTGATTGGACCGAAGCCTCGGTCCGAAGTCGGTTCTGGTGGTGGGGTCCGCAGGCGAGGGTGCGCAGGTGGCTGCACGTGCGAAGGCCTCGTTGTCCTCTCCTGATTGGACCGAGGTCTAGTCCGAAGTAGGGGGGATCCGTGGCATTCTTGCGAGGTTTCGGACACGAGGGAAGAGAGTACGTGTCGCACCGCTATTGGACCACTTCGGATAGATCAGGTGCTCGGATGACTCAGCAGCTCGGACACGTGGCTCGCCTGACTCACCATTTCGGACACGTGGCACCTTCTAAGCGAGGGTGACGTGGCAAATCGTGACTATGCGAATTTTCTCGGTTTTTGTGCAAAAACTTCTAAAATCATAACTTTCGCATACGAGCTATGTTTTTGACGTTCTTTATATGCACGCGTAGGTAAAATTACGCTCTACAACTTCCGTTTAGACTTCGTCAGCTAATTTTGACTTTAATTTTTATATTATTATTTTTAACAGACCGGGACAGGAAATCCGTTAAAAATTCATAACTTCTTCATCCGACGTCCGTTTTCGTCAGACTTTTTACCGTTGTGCTACTAATGACGAGACCTTCGATTCTTGTTTAGGTTGTGTCGGCTAAAAATCACTCGATCTAACTTCCTCATACGAAGTCAGATTCGGGCGTTCTTTTTATCGAACTTCTCGGTTTAACGTACACTACAAGTTTCGTTTAGATCACTAAGGCTAAAAAGTAGTTTATCGAAAACTCACTTTTTACGACATTCAGCACCGAGCCGGTTTTGTCGTGAAACTTCGATAGGTCATAACTTCTTCGTTATAACTCGGATTTCGGCATTCTTTATATATCCGTAATCCTTGTCACGACCACTACAACTTTCTTAATAGATATCGGCTTTATCTAAAATTTAATTTTGACGCTTATTTTTATTCTTAATTAATTAACTCCTAGTAATTAAGCATAAAACACATAAAACACATAGAATTCACATAATTCCTTTTTCATTTCTTCAAAATGAGTTACAAAGGTTAACCTAGACTATCACCTTAATATTAATGCCTAGGCTAGAAACACGAGTGTTACAATTCTCTCCCCCTTAGGATGATTCCGTCCCCGGAATCACACACCAACAAACAACTGCGGGTAGCGACTCATCATGTCACTCTCCGTTTCCCAGGTGAGATTTGGTCCATTCGTATGTTTCCAGCGCACAAGCACTAAATCAACCATCTTGCGTCGCAACTTCATAGTCTTATGGTCAACGATTGCCTCAGGTTCTTCGATCAACCTCTTGTTTTCATCCAACCTTAACTCAGAAATCGGAATTATGTCGGGCACATCTCCCGTGAACTTCCTCAAATAACACACATGAAATGTGTTATGAATACCCTCCAGTTCTTCCGATAATTCTAGCTTGTAAGCTTGATTCCCGATCCTCTGAAGAACTTTAAATGGTCCAATAAACCTTGGACTCAACTTTCCCCTTTTACCAAATCTTATAAGTCCCTTCCACGGTGAGACTTTAAGTAAAACCGAATCTCCAACTTCGAAGGATATCGGTTGTCTTTTCTTGTCAGCATAGCTCTTTTGTCGATCTTGAGCAGCTAACATCCTCTCCCTTATCACTTTCAACTTTTCAGCAGTCTGATGGACTATTTCAGGTCCCATAAACTGCTTTTCCCCAGCTTCCAGCCAACATGATGGCGTTCGACACTTTTCCCCATACAAAGCGTGATAAGGTGCCATCTTAATGCTTGAGTGGAAACTATTATTATAGGAAAATTCTACTAGAGGTAAGTGTTCATCCCAGTTACCTTGGAATTCTAGGGTACATGCTCTCAGCATATCCTCCAATGTTTGAATCGTTCGTTTGCTCTAACCATCGGTTTGTGGATGGTAACCTGTACTCAAACACAACTTGGTACCCAATTCCTCTTGTAGACTCCTCCAAAACCTTGAGGTAAAACGGCTGTCACGATCGGATACAATTGTTAACGGAACACCGTGTAGCCTCACAATTTCCTTCACGTAAGAATTCGCTAGTTTATCCATAGTCCATTTCTCGTTAGCGGCTATGAAATGCGCACTCTTAGTGAAGCGATCAACGACCAGCCAAATCATGTCGTGACTGTTCCTTGTTCTAGGCAGTTTAGTCATAAAATCCATGGTAATGTCCTCCCATTTACCCATGGGTACTGGTAAAGGTTCTAAACTCCCATACGGTTTCTGATGTTGTGCCTTAACCCTAGCACAAGTTACACACTCAACCACATACTTAGCAACATCGAGCTTCATCGTCGGCCACCAGTAATAGGGTTTTAGGTCCCTATACATTTTTGTACTGCCGGGATGAATCGAGTACATGGTTTTGTGAGCTTCTTCCATCAGAAGACCTCTTACTCCTCCCGTCTTAGGTACCCAAATCCTATATTTGAATACCTTCAATCCTTGACCGTTTGTATCAAACACCAACGTTTTACCCAAACGTGTTGGATTAATGTCTAAGTCCATAACTATAATTGGTAAGACTTGACCCGACCCGACATGGTCCATTTGGGTTGCATGGCATCGGGACAATTGGATAGACAAGATGAGGAAAAAGGATATTTGTGATTTATATTAATATATTATAAGTTCTAATATATTAATATATAATCATATTATTTAATTAGTATTGATCAAGAATTAATTTATAATTAATTAAGTGATCAAAATGAACTAATTAAATATGGACTCTAAGATATATGTGTGTGATGGGTCAAGTTCATTTAGGTTGGGCTAAGCTTTCATGGATAATCCATGGAGTGTTTAACCCATGGATCATATGAAATGAAAGGTCATGGGTATTAGGGTTTAACCCTAATCTCGACACTATATAAAGATGTCCTTGGTTGGTGAAATTGACACTAGTGTGTGTACACAAAAGGGCAAGGCCGATTTCACTAGAGAGAACCAAAGTATCCTTATTCTCAAGGTTATTCCAAGTGTTCATGGTGTTGTGTGAACCATTTGAGGTGTCACACTTGGGGCACTAGGCACTCAAGCTTCATGAAGACAAGTTACATAAAAAAAAGGTATGTATTCTATCTATTTTATTACCCAAGTATATGATATTTGTATGCTAGTATAGGGTGATATCTTGGAAACTTCATATTTGCATGTATAATAGAGAAAACATAGATCCAAGGTATTTAGGGTTGTATGTGCACCATAGGATGTTGTAGTATACTAAAACCCAACAAAACGTTCCTCCTTCCGGTCATTTTTCTCCAAAGCTTCCTCCTGAGCTTTCTTTATACTTTCCACAATTGTAGAGACAACTTCAATCTTCAGCGCTCTTGGCCTTCTCTTTTCAAGATTTACCTTCCGACTGAGAGCATCAGCAACAACATTTGCTTTACCAGGGTGGTAAAGTATCTCACAGTCGTAGTCCTTGAGTAGTTCCAGCCAGCGCCGCTGCCTCATGTTCAATTCCTTCTGATTAAAGAGATATTGAAGACTCTTATGATCAGTGAAAAGTTTACACTTAGTACCATAAAGATAATGCCTCCATATCTTTAAGGCGAATACTACCGCTGCCAACTCCATATCATTAGTGAGGTAGTTCTTTTCATGTTCTTTCAACTGCCTCGATGCATACGCTATCACTTTATCCCTTTGGGTCAGAACACATTCTAACCCAACTCTAGAGGCATCACTATAGACTGCGAAGTCATCAACTCCTTCAGGTAACGAAAGAATCGGTGCTTCACACAATCTCTTCTTTAACTTCTCAAAGGCTTCCTTATGCTTCTCATTCCAAGCATAAGTAGCTCCTTTGTGGGTCAAAGCTGTTAATGGAGTAGCGATCGAAGAAAAGCCTTGGATAAATCGGCGATAATATCTGGCTAATCCTAAAAAGCTTCGAATCTCCGTGGGACTTTTTGGTTGTTTCCACTTCATCACAGCTTCAATCTTTGCTGGGTCAACCATTATCCCTTCTTGGTTAACCACATGACCCAAAAATTGGACTTCTTGAATCCAAAATTCACATTTGGAGAACTTTGCGTACAGCTTCTCCTTTTTCATAACTTCTAGCACTTCACGCAGATGCTTCTCATGCTCCTGCTTGCTTTTCGAATAGATCAAGATATCGTCTATGAATACTATCACAGATTTATCAAGGTATGGTTTACAAAACCTGTTCATCAAATCCATGAAAGCTGCTGGGGCATTGGTTAATCCGAACCACATAACCAAAAATTCATAGTGTCCATATCTTGTTCTGAACGCGGTCTTCTCGATATCCTGCTCCCTCACCTTTAGTTGATGGTACCCCGACCTAAGATCGATCTTCGAAAAATAGCTCGATCCTTGCAACTGATCAAACAAGTCATCGATCCTCGGCAACGGGTACTTGTTCTTTATCGTCGCTTTATTCAGCTCTCTGTAATCGATGCACATTCTCATGCTCCCGTCTTTCTTCTTTACAAATAACACAGGGGCTCCCCAGGGTGATGAACTAGGTCGAATGAAACCTTTGTCCAATAACTCCTAAAGTTGTGTCATAAGTTCTTTCATTTCGGTTGGTGCTAATCGATATGGTGCTTTGGCTATTGGCGTCGTTCCTGGTAACAAGTCGATATGAAACTCCACTTGTCGATCAGGGGGCAATCCGGGAAGATCTTCGGGGAAAGACTTCCGGATAATCACATACCACTGGAATATTCTGCACCTCCTTCTTTTCCTTCTGAGCATCAATCACGAACGCTAGATATGATGTACACCCCTTGGCCAAACACTTTCTGGCTTTCATTAAGGAAATGATTCCAGAATTTACTCTGCGTTTGTCTCCATACACCATAAACGACTCTTTCCCTTGCGGGTTTACTTTAACTATCTTCTTCCTACACATTATTTCGGCATCATTGGCGCTAAGCCAATCCATTCCTAAAACTATGTCGAAACCATTTAACTCGATAGGCAATAATTCCTCGTGGAACTTATTCCCATCCAAGTCAATGATGATGTTTTTCATACGATGGCTAACAGGTACAAACTTGCCACTAGCAATTTCGACTAATAAAGCATTAACTAGTCTATCAACAGGCAAAGCTAGTTTTCTACCAAATTCATGCGATATAAAGGAGTAATTGGCTCCAGAATCAAACAAAAATTGGGCAGGCAATTCGTTTACGAGAAAGGTACCTGAAGCGACATCGACTTCTTCTTTCGCAGCTTCGAGTGTCATCTGAAAGGCTCTCGCCTTCGACTTTGGTGGAAGATTGAGTTTTGCTGCGTCTTTCTTCTTCGGGCAATCCCTCAAATAGTTACGGAAGGTTCTCTGATGAAGGATGGAGATGAGGGCGAGGAACTTGAGCTGCAATGAACGAACCAGAGGAAGAAACGTAAGTTTCACGCATATACAGTTCCCAATGTACTCCGATAAATGGAAATCAGATGACCCTATATGCAATAGAATGAACAGTTTGAACACTGAAGTAACTCTATCAATTGTTAATGTATTGTGACACTAATTAAACAATTGATTAGAAAGAATATCTGGTTGTTTAATATTGAAGACTCGACGAATTTAATCTGAAATCGATTTTGAATGGGCGGTGAAGATACACGAATCTGAAATCGATTTTGAATCGGCGGTGAAGATACACGAATCTGAAATCGATTTTGAATCGGCGATGCAGAGACACTGAATTAGCTGGATTGACGATGAGTTTTGAAGAGGTGCTCGTCGGTGAAGAGAAGCGACGGAGTATGTCGATCGAGAGAGCGATCAATTTCGTAGTTGATGTTGTCATTCATCGATGCTTTGATAAGTAAGCCGCTTGAGCAGAAAAGAGTGAAGACGATCTACAGGGGCAAAATGGATAAAAATACAAATGATGATGATGACTCGGATGCAGGGTCCAAGGTCATCAATCTTCCATACATGGCCAGAGTACCGGATTATCGTAAGGGCCCCGATGGCTCCACGCCCCATGGGCACACGATAATTGGAGATGGAGTCACCTTCATGGGATATGACCACACTACGGTAGGAACCGAGGTCTCTTCGATCTTAGTCATAGAGGACCAGCTGACCGGGCCCTCCCAGTCATGGTCCACCGCACCCGAGATGTTGGCAACCAAACTCAGGACACCCACAATCAAATGGACCAAATGCGGGCTGCTGTTGAGAGAACTGAGAGACAAACTGAGGAAGTGATCGGGACTCCCAAACGAGGCAGTTAGTTCGGGAGACACGACTACGAGACACCGAGCGACAAGTAGCTCATCTTCAGGGTGCATCCAGTTCATCAGAACCACCACCAGACACTTTCCGCCACGATTAGGATCGACTTCCCCCCTCCCCACTACCATTTGTTATGATTCTCTTTCGCGTGCTAATATGGTATTTACTAATGAAGCAATAATGTGTTTTCCTTATTTCATGTTATTGCACGAATTCACTTATATGCACAACCGAAGCCCTAAAACCGCTAGATACTCAAGGATCTCGAAACCAAAATAATCTATGAACTCTAGGGATAGACTTAATATTCATGCCAAATCCACGATTACCTACTACCATAAATACATCATAGGGATGTAGATTGAAACATTGTGAATCATGCGACAAGACGCGAAATTTATAGAGTACAACCAGGTTTAACGATCACTACTTACCATCTGGCTTATCATCATGCAGCAGGAAAATGTCATCCCACAGAAACAACAAGCACACCCATGATACACCGCTCCTACAGATGGACTCTGCTACATTCCAAGCTGCTGTAACAGCAACAGTAACCGCTGCCATAGCACAACTCAACGCAAACAACACCAATAGAGGTGGAAACAGTATCGATAACTCCAGCCGAAGGAACGAGCATGGAAACCAACAAGTGACAGCTTATCAAGGCACACTAAACCCCAAGCTTAAGAGCAGGAAGCGAAAGTCTGGAAGTAAGAGAAAGGGACAGCCAACTCAAGGGTTCTCAAAGAAGCAACATGTTGTTGCTGTTCATGCGACCATGACCCCTATTACACCAACATCAGCGAAACCATATGCTGGAAGACTTCCAAAATGCAACCAGTGCAATTTCCATCATAAGGGAGCCTGCCGGGAGCTGCATTGTAAGAAATGTAACCAAAAGAGTCACACCACCAAATACTGTAGAACTTATCCACGACAGAATCGTCAGCTAAACAAAAACAACAACAACCGCAACAACCTTAACAACAACACCAATGATGAGACCAGTCACACTTGCTATGGGTGTGGAGGAACCGGTCACTTCAGGCGCAATTGCTCCAAGGCTAATGTGACAACCGTCGATTTCTAGTCAAGTCAAAGTCAAATAAAGTCAACAAGTCAAACTGGTCAACTCATTTAACCCTTGTATATTAGGGTTTCCATTATGTTTCCTATTGTACTACTCGCAATCTTAATACAAAGTATCACTTAGAGTTTTCACGTGTTCGGAAATTTTAAACCCTAATTAGGGCAAGTGATGAAACTACTTGATAAAACATTATTCCATACCCCTCGGGGGCGTATACCATTCATAACAAGGCTTAACAGAGTGTAAGAACCTTGCGTTACGAAGCCAAACACTCAAAAAGGTCACAAACGTAGTCTCTCTCAACCTCTTTCACTCTATCTCTCTCTATCAAAAATCTCTCCCAAATCTCTCTCAAAATCTCTTTTAACTTTTTAGAATCATTCGGGTCATCCCGACACTTGACTTGGTGAAAAACCGCTCGAAACGGGAAGTTCTTATGAAAAACAGCCTTATAGGACCGAAGTCCCTCCTAGAACCGAAGCCTTCCCTATTAGAACCGAACCCTGCTGAACCGAAACCTGCTGGACCGAACTGCTGAAGGACCGAAGTTGTATTGGACCGAACCCGAACCTCCCCCTTCGGACCGAACCTCCTTTCGGCCCATTACGCTTTCGGGTGATTTCTCCTTTGGCCTATTTCGCCTTCGGGCCATTTCGCTTCTATTGCCTTCGGTCCATAACTGCTGGGGACCGAACTTCGGCCCAATCCGAGGAACTTCGCAGATTCCCATTTTTCACCCGGTTTTCGACCACGACTCCGTTTTAAGCCCGTTTTTCATTATTTTAACGTGGGATTTTCACCCAAACTCATATTTTGACATATAAGACCCTATATATTCATAATTTAAAGACATTTTTAGGGAAATCTTTATTTAGGAATAAAATCTAGTGGGTATGGTTTAGAGGTGGAGTGTTGACTTTACCTTTGAGTCATGACACAAGCAACCCTCTACACCCACTCCAAGACCATACTCAGTCACTATTCACCCATACCTAGTCCACTATTTGTCCTTTCACCCTCTTTATCCAGCTCATAAACTTGATTAAAGGCTGGAAGTTATTATCTCTCCTCCCACTTTATTCACTCTTTCTCAAAGAAGAACAAACACACTTCTCTCACTTTCTCTCTCTCTCAAACTCGAGACTCCAAGGCTGTGATTGAGCTTCTCCTTCACTTTTGGGTAAGTAATTTCATCTTTCACTTGATTATCTTACACTCTTTCACCCAAATCATGGAATCCTTACACAAATATCATCATATTTGTTCATAGAATCTTCGAATCTTCAAGTATCTCCCAAGTGTTCTTGACTTGGAAACTTCTTCTTTTCAACATCCATCTTAAGAGATCACTCAAGGTGAGTTCATACCCCTATCTTTTCATGTTTTTCTTAAGTTTTAAGGGGGGAATACAAGTTAAAACACCAAGAACACAACTAAACTCATCCATCAGCTTTCATCAGAAAAGTTTAACTCCATTCACGGACTGTTTTGGGCAACTTAAACATTTTAGTTTTCAAAACTGTTTTAGGTGCAAATAGTTTAGGTTCATACCTTTAAAATGACTACTTGAACATCTCCATAAGATTTTTCTACAATTTATGGTGATTTTTACAAAACTGCCTATCATTTCAAAAACAAATCCGGACCAGTCTGTGAATATGAACATTTTCTAAACTCGCAGAGTTTACGGATTCAGTTTTCGGCTTCGTATGATTTTTATATGATTTTTCTAATACAGTGTAGAAAGGTTAAAAACTAGTTAACAGCTTACAACTTTCATAATACTTTGTAACATGTTGAGCAAAGTGCATAACAATAAGTTTCTAAATGTTGAATGTATTTCTTGTTAGTTTATCATCATAAACAGAAATTAGTCATTCATGATAAGGTTTTTCTATTCATTTCGAACGCATATAATAAACTACAATAAGTATAGTTTATGGATTTTACGATAAAAGCACACCACAGAAAAGGGTTTACTCTCAAAACAAATGGGTTTTTCATATACTACATGACAAACTATAATAGTAGTAGTTTATTGATTTCATATCACTAATTTATTTCATAAAAGGTGATTTCACTTCCACCACGGAAGATGTTTTATACTCAAACTATATGTAAACTAGTTAACGTAAGTTGTGAGACAATTCTTCCATCGTACTCTTAGAGTACGGGTTAAAATTCCTGTAAGTTATAACAGAGTCTCTTGTAGGGAGAGCGTGATAATTGTGTATAGATCTATATTGGGATTGACACCCCACACCTCGCTGCTAGCTACAGCCGGACCTGCAGGTCTGCGGGTGACAAGAGTAATAGGATCTTGACGTCTGGAAAACATTGTTGCATGTTAAATTCTCGTTGTAGTATGGTTATAACGACTCACATAGGGAGTTAACAATCTTTCAAGTTTACAGGGAAAATTCTACTTTGAAAAGGGGTTTTATCTATTTAAAACTACAAACATTATAAGTACAAAACACCCACATATTCTCGGTCTTGGGATTTAAGGCTACATAAATTTTTGTAAGGAAAATATTGGATTTTCTTTGGAAACACATTACTATTATGAACATTATAAGTACAAAACACACACATATTCTCGGTCCTGGGATTTAGGACTACATGACTTTTATAAGGAATATATTGGATTTTCTTTGGAAACACATTTCTATTAAAACTACGTTTCATCTAGAATTGTTAGACTTCAGCTATAATTGCTAAGTGTACATGTTAGGGTTATATATGAATTCAGTCGCAATCGACTTAGAATTGGTGGGCCCGCCTTACTTCCTGTTCCTTGTTTGGTTGTGGACTTAGGGCAGACCCATTATATTCGACGATTTATTTAACTTAAATTTTATATAACTTATATACACTGGGTGATTATAGAAGGAATCTACGGGTCTTTCTAGGGTACATTATTGCATAACATAGGAGCGTTCATTTCACACTTAATAAAGAAAATATTGAATTTTCTGGAATCATACTCTATCGCTTTTACAAGGAAAACGGCTTCTTTCTCAAATTAAACTCTTATGAACTCACCAACTTAATTGTTGACACTCTTTCAAAACTACTTGTATTCTCAGGAAATCAGTGAAACAGGAAATCAACAGCTTTTGAGGATGGGGCGTTAAATCGTCAAACATTTCATTTTGTCATCATAGTGTAATTGATTTGAAACATGTAAACACATGCTATGGTGTAATGTTTTCAATTACATTTATGATGGTTGTATTTACTTTGAGCACTATTATACTCATTGTAGTGATACTATACATGAAGTCCTCCACCCCCGGACGTTTCCGCCATCCTTCGTTTGGGGGTGTGACAGATTGGTATCAGAGCATTGTTTATAGTGAGCTAAGTATATCGAACCACATAAGATATACAAACTATAAATGCATTGGGACTAAAGTCTCTGATTAAACATTTTCAAATAACTATACTTTTAGAAATAAATAGTTTTATGTTAAAAGTACATACATGCATACCGGTATAGTGTCATGTCTAAGGAAAACACAAAAGTTAAAAATAAAAGAGTTGTGCAATGTGAATATGCCCTGGGATATGCAATCAAGTCTGGGAGGAATATAGCCTGATCAACTATATTCGTCCGAGAAGTGACTAGTATGTGCCGGGGGATAGTCATAGTGGACAACAAGTCTATCAAATTACCAACATCCATACAAGAAAATCGTTAAGAACCAAACATAACATTTAAAATACTATAGGAGTATTTTGTGGTACTATAACTTATCTGAAAACTAAACAGATTCTTGCTAGTAGATCTACAATCACTAAGTGGATACACTAAGGTTATATATAACTTAGATATCATAGACTTAGAATCTGTGATCATTGCTTTACTTCCTGTTCCTTGTTTGGTTGTGGTTTTGGAGTATGATCACTTATTCGAAGGTCTATCATATCTTTTATTATATGTAACGGGTATGCACCATGTCATTATAGAAGTAACTAAAGAGGATCAAACCCCTATAAATATTTCTAGGAATATGATTATTATGTGCCTCTTACCTCACCCCTACTCTCGCACGGACATCATGGCACGATTTTACTTACCAGGAGACCCCTACTTTCCGAACCCGGAGAGTTAGTGGGTGATTAGGAAAAGAGTCGGAAGTGGAGCCGGAGGTCGACAACTCTCCTTACATAGCCAGGGCTCTCGCGAACCGTTTCGACTACATCGAACCTGTGCCCCGTTGGGCAGCATTGATCGAAGGGTGGAGTCGCCATCAGCAACAGCAATCGCCATTTGGGGACCAACAAGGTTGCAGTAACCTCAACCATCGGGGACCAAAACAGGGAGACTGCGAATCGAGTTCGGGAACTGCATGCTACTACAGACGCTACCATCTCACAAACTTGAGACTTAGAAAGAGACTGCTACTTCAGAGACCAACTCACTAAGGACCTTATCGCCGCTCAGGCGAAGGCAAAGGAGTATCAGGATAGACACTCGACACTCGAAGAGAGAGTGGTCGCAGCCGAGCATAGGTTAGCAGAACTACATGACGCATCGGCTTCGTTTCAAGCACCACTGGGGACGTATTTTCGTGAGCAGAGTTCATTTTACTCACAAGACCTTGTATATTAGGTCTATGAGTATGCGTTGGTGCTACTCCCCTCCATGTGTAGACCCGACCCTGCAAATTAGTGATTACACTAGTCGAGAGATTTATTTGCGGTCCAAACTTTTCCTTGCAATGATGTGGTGTAGACCTACATCAGGCTCAAAACCTTTCTCTAAAAACTAAATATACTAGAAACATACAAATGAAATGGGCATGCGTATTATTTCATTGGGAGCAATACTACCAAAAATTCATAAGGTTATTTCATATAGACTCTCATTTTGAATTGTTTTCAGAACACCATAAAAATTAGGACACGATACACTCAGAACTAAGATAAACTTAGTGAGATAACTCCCGACGTATAAGCCCTTATTCAAGACTCATTATCATCTCACCTTTTTAAACCTCATAGTTGAAAGGTGCCTTTTTTTCGTAGGCATATAGGGTGCGATCATACCAACACTAATACATCGGATCCCATCAGAACTCTTCAGCTAAGCGTGTGTGGACAAACATAATTCTAGGATGGGAAAAACTTAACGCCCGTACAAAACCTACTTCTACCCACTACCAAACTCCGTCTCAGGAACGTTAGCAGAAACATCGAGAATAGTCAGTAAAGGTTATGTCTTCACAATAAGGTGACCAACCAACAAGCAAGGCAACAATCCTGCAGATAGACTCTGCTACTTTTCAAGTTGCGGTCACGGCAGCCGTGACAGCCGTCATGGCACAACTCAATGCTAACAATGCCAACAGAGGTGAAGGCGGTGTTGGCAATTCTAACCGCAGTAACAATCAAGAACGCCATCGGGTGTCTACCAACGTAAACGCCTCAGGCCACAAGCCCAAGAGCAAGAAACGAAAGTTTTGGGACAAAAAGAAGCGCAATCTATCTCAAAAACTCGCTAAAAGACAACAATTTGTGGTTGCCCCTGCAATTACAACTGCAGCTACTACACATGCCTCGACATTAGCCACAACGTCTGTCACTTAAGCACCGATCAGACGATATATGAGAACACTTCCAAAGTGTAACAAGTGTGACTACCATCACAAAGGGGTTTGCCGGGTGTCGCACTGTAAAAACTGCAACAGGAACGGACATACTGTCCGCTTCTGCAGGACTCAGGCCCAACACATCGCTTCAATCATCAATACTAGTGTAAGTCCAGTATGCTACCTATGCGGTGAAACGGGACACTTCAAGATGGACTGTCCAACTGAGAGGAATGACCGGGGAACAGGAGGAGCGTGACAAACAAACCAGCAGGAGCAACAAGGAACCTTATTAGGACTTTTGTAATGTTTCCAATAACAAAAACGTTTAAGTACCATCTGGTTGTATGAATTTGGTATGTTGCTAAAATTACCGTCTTTCGAAAAGTAGTTAAAATACTCTCTCGCTCAAATCAAATCAAAGACACTCATATATGACCTTAGGATCATTACCGGTGAGCTGTGATGACTTGGTGTATATATCAGGGTTAATTATAACTAAATACTACACAATTAAAGCGAATAATTCCGTCCTGACTCTTGTCCCATGTCTAGTAGTGGGGTTAGGGTAGAGCCACTCACTCGACGGTTTCATCAATACCAATTTACATACGAATTGCATATACCGATGAATCATAGAGTGATCGGTCGGGGATCATGATATAAAGTATCATCACTAGCTATCAGAACACCCTTACTACCAGTACTAGCTGTTGTGGTACGAATCATTTGTAGTAACAATAACATCGAACAAAACGGAACACACTAAAAAGAAACACAGGATGCACTATCACTCTAACGAATATCTCTTATGAATACAACTTAACACATGTATCACTAAAAAGATCTGTTGTCATCATTCGATTTCGATTGGTATAGTCCTCACCTCCCCGATTAAACGGCTACGAAAAGACCCTTCACCTAACCCACTGAATATCGAAACCCTCTTCTCTCATAAACGCAAACCCGACACGGACCTCCGGGTCATCTCTCGCTGCGAAACCCCAAAACACTCACCAGAGGAGTATTATACCTTCCGAAACCTTTCCACAAGTATTTCCAGAAGACCCTTCGGGAATGTCACACATACAGCAGATAAGGTTCAAGCACAGAAGCTTGGGACGAATACGGTTAGTCTATCACTACTAAGTGTATACGCCAGGATAATATATAATTAAGATTCTACGGATATTGGATGTGTGTTTCTGCACTATTTCCTGTTCCTTGTCTGGTTGTGGACTTGGGGCAGAGTCACCCATCCAACTGTCTTATCAACCCTAATTACATACGACCTATATGCGCAAGTTAATGATAGATGGACCAGGTACGATTCCTACCATGAACTTCGGGACAAGGCTATCCAGGAGTGCGAATGAACGTTCTACCATCCGAATAAGTCTAGTCGTGTAAACCGAACCCATATGCTCCCTACCGATCTAATCAAACGAGAAACACTAAAGCAGGCCCTATGCAGCGCTCCGAGGAGAAGTTATTACTTATGACTTGGTAAAAGTTCGAGAAAGGCTGAAAGCATCTCGAACCCGACAGAAGAGCTACACAGATAAGCGACGCAAACCCTCGGAATTGCGGGTTGGTGACCGAGTTCTGCCAAAGGCCTCATCGTTGAAAAGAATGATATGTTTCGGTAAACATGGGAAACTAAATCCAAGGTACAGCGGGCCATTCGAAATCCTTGCTAGGATTGGCCCGGTAGCATACAAACTCCGACTGCCACAAGAACCTAATAATGTACATCCAACCATCCACACGTCAAATTTAAAGAAATGTATGTCTGACGAGACTCTTGTGATACCTACCGACAAAATCAAAATCAACGAGAGTCTCCACTTCGTGGAAAAACTGATAGAAACTATGGATCGAAAGATCAAAAGAACGAAATCAAAGTCGCATCCCTGTTGTGAAGGTCCGTTGGAACGTAAAACGAGGACCCGCGTTCACCTGGGAACGTGAAGACCAGATGAAACAAAAATACCCACATCTTTCCCCAACTCTCAAATTCCTGGTCAAAGTGCTAATTTCGGGAAGAAATTCCTTCTAACGGAGGGATGATGTGACAACCGTCAATTTCTAGTCAAGTCAAAGTCATATAAAGTCAACAAGTCAAACTGGTCAACTCATTTAACCCTTGTATATTAGGGTTTCCATTATGTAGCCTATTGTACTACTCGCAATCTTAATACAAAGTATCACTTAGAGTTTTCACGTGTTCGGAAATTTTAAACCCTAATCAGGGTAAGTGATGAAACTACTTGATAAAACATTATTCCATACCCCTCGGGGGCGTATAACATTCATAACGAGGCTTAACAGAGTGTAAGAACCTTGCGTTACGAAGCCAAACACTCAAAAAGGTCACAAACGTAGTCTCTCTCAACCTCTTTCATTCTATCTGTCTCTATCTAAAATCTCTTCCAAATCTCTCCCAAATCGCTCTCAAAATCTCTTTTAACGTTTTAGAATCATTCGGGTCATCCCGACACTTGACTTGGTGAAAAACCGCTCAAAACGGGAAGTTATTATGAAAAACAGCCTTATAGGACCGAAGTCCCTCCTAGAACCGAAGCCTTCCCTATTAGAACCGAACCCTGCTGAACCGAAACCTGCTAGACCGAACTGCTGAAGGACCGAAGTTGTATTGGACCGAACCCGAACCTCCCCCTTCGGACCGAACCTCCTTTCGGCCCATTACTCTTTCGGGTCATTTCTCCTTTGGCCTATTTCGCCTTCGGGCCATTTCGCTTCTATTGCCTTCGGTCCATGACTGCTGGGGACCGAACTTCGGCCCAATCCGAGGAACTTCGCAGATTCCCATTTTTCACCCGGTTTTCGACCACGACTCCGTTTTAAGCCCGTTTTTCATTATTTTAACGTGGGATTTTCACCCAAACTCATATTTTGACATATAAGACCCTATATATTCATAATTTAAAGACATTTTTAGGGAAATCTTTATTTAGGAATAAAATCTAGTGGGTATGGTTTAGAGGTGGAGTGTTGACTTTACCTTTGAGTCATGACACAAGCAACCCTCTACACCCACTCCAAGACCATACTCAGTCACTATTCACCCATACCTAGTCCACTATTTGTCCTTTCACCCTCTTTATCCAGCTCATAAACTTGATTAAAGGCTGGAAGTTATTATCTCTCCTCCCACTTTATTCACTCTTTCTCAAAGAAGAACAAACACACTTCTCTCACTTTCTCTCTCTCTCAAACTCGAGACTCCAAGGCTGTGATTGAGCTTCTCCTTCACTTTTGGGTAAGTAATTTCATCTTTCACTTGATTATCTTACACTCTTTCACCCAAATCATGGAATCCTTACACAAATATCATCATATTTGTTCATAGAATCTTCGAATCTTCAAGTATCTCCCAAGTGTTCTTGACTTGGAAACTTCTTCTTTTCAACATCCATCTTAAGAGATCACTCAAGGTGAGTTCATACCCCTATCTTTTCATGTTTTTCTTAAGTTTTAAGGGCGGAATACAAGTTAAAACACCAAGAACACAACTAAACTCATCCATCAGCTTTCATCAGAAAAGTTTAACTCCATTCACGGACTGTTTTGGGCAACTTAAACATTTTAGTTTTCAAAACTGTTTTAGGTGCAAATAGTTTAGGTTCATACCTTTAAAATGACTACTTGAACATCTCCATAAGATTTTTCTACAATTTATGGTGATTTTTACAAAACTGCCTATCATTTCAAAAACAAATCCGCACCAGTCTGTGAATATGAACATTTTCACACACGTTAGGGACTTATAAAAATCATAATAAAAATTATGAATAAACTAGACACATTTTCTAAACTCGCAGAGTTTACGGATTCAGTTTTCGGCTTCGTATGATTTTTATATGATTTTTCTAATACAGTGCAGAAAGGTTAAAAACTAGTTAACAACTTACAACTTTCATAACACTTTGTAACATGTTGAGCAAAGTGCATAACAATAAGTTTCTAAATGTTGAATGTATTTCTTGTTAGTTTATCATCATAAACAGAAATTAGTCATTCATGATAAGGTTTTTCTATTCATTTCGAACGCATATAATAAACTACAATAAGTATAGTTTATGGATTTTACGATAAAAGCACACCACAGAAAAGGGTTTACTCTCAAAACAAATGGGTTTTTCATATACTACATGACAAACTATAATAGTAGTAGTTTATTGATTTCATATCACTAATTTATTTCATAAAAGGTGATTTCACTTCCACCACGGAAGAGGTTTTATACTCAAACTATATGTAAACTAGTTAACGTAAGTTGTGAGACAATTCTTCCATCGTACTCTTAGAGTACGGGTTAAAATTCCTGTAAGTTATAACAAAGTCTCTTGTAGGGAGAGCGTGATAATTGTGTATAGATCTATATTGGGATTGACACCCCACACCTCGCTGCTAGCTACAGCCGGACCTGCAGGTCTGCGGGTGACAAGAGTCATAGGATCTTGACGTCTGGAAAACGTTGTTGCATGTTAAATTCTCGTTGTAGTATGGTTATAACGACTCACATAGGGAGTTAACAATCTTTCAAGTTTACAGGGAAAATTCTACTTTGAAAAGGGGTTTTATCTATTTAAAACTACAAACATTATAAGTACAAAACACCCACATATTCTCGGTCTTGGGATTTAAGGCTACATAAATTTTTGTAAGGAAAATATTGGATTTTCTTTGGAAACACATTACTATTATGAACATTATAAGTACAAAACACACACATATTCTCGGTCCTGGGATTTAGGACTACATGACTTTTATAAGGAATATATTGGATTTTCTTTGGAAACACATTTCTATTAAAACTACGTTTCATCTAGAACTGTTAGACTTCAGCTATAATTGCTAAGTGTACATGTTAGGGTTATATATGAATTCAGTCGCAATCGACTTAGAATTGGTGGGCCCGCCTTACTTCCTGTTCCTTGTTTGGTTGTGGACTTAGGGCAGACCCATTATATTCGACGATTTATTTAACTTAAATTTTATATAACTTATATACACTGGGTGATTATAGAAGGAATCTACGGGTCTTTCTAGGGTACATTATTGCATAACATAGGAGCGTTCATTTCACACTTAATAAAGAAAATATTGAATTTTTTGGAATCATACTCTATCGCTTTTACAAGGAAAACGGCTTCTTTCTCAAATTAAACTCTTATGAACTCACCAACTTAATTGTTGACACTCTTTCAAAACTACTTGTATTCTCAGGAAATCAGTGAAACAAGAAATCAACAGCTTTTGAGGATGGGGCGTTAAATCGTCAAACATTTCATTTTGTCATCATAGTGTAATTGATTTGAAACATGTAAACGCATGCTATGGTGTAACGTTTTCAATTATATTTATGATGGTTGTATTTACTTTGAGCACTATTATACTCGTTGTTGTGATACTATACATGAAGTCCTCCACCCCCGGACGTTTCCACCATCCTTGGTTTGGGGGTGTGACAGCTAACAATCAAGGAGCAAAAGGATCAGGAAGGGTCCTGACCTTGGGTCAAGGCGAAGCAGTCCAAGACCCGACTGTTGTTACTGGTACGTTCCTACTTAACAACTCTTTTGCTTGCATCTTACTCGATAGTAGAGCTGAGCGAAGCTTCATTAATAACAAATTCGAGCACTTACTAAGACAACAACCCCAGAAGCTAAACGAAGCCTTCACGGTGGAGATGGCTAATGGGAAAAACCGAATTAACCTAGGATATTTATGTAGAGTACACCTTAACACTAAACAACCATTCATTTCAAATAAAATGTAATGGCAGTAAATATTAGGAGTTTTGATGTGATAATCGGCATGGTTGGGTTAAGCCCCCACCGTGCTGATACTATGTGTCGCGAGAAGGCTGTTTGCCTTCACCTTCCCAAATTACGAAACTCTAATAATCAATGGTGATAAACCTGACGCCAATCCTCGTCCTATCTCGTGCATCAAGGCACAGAAGTGCCTGCACCAGAAGAACTACGTTTTCCTTGCTCATGTTGTGGACAAGACCAAGGAAGAAGTAAGCATACAAGGTATTCCAGTATCATGCGATTTTCCGGATGTATTTCCCGAAGAAATTCCGGGAATATCCCAGAGAGACAGGTCGAATTTCGAATCGACCTCATACCGGGAACCACATCAATTGCCAATTCATCCTACAGGGTAGCTCCCGCCGAAAATTCATAAGTTATCCAGTCAATTGAGAAGAATTGTTACGCAAAGGATTCATCGGACCAAGCTTCTCACCCTAGAGAGGTCCGGTCTTGTTCGTCAAGAAGACGGACCCTTCAGAATGTGCAACGATTTTAAGGAATTGAATAAGCTCACTATCAAAAACCGATACCCACTCCCTCGGATTGACGACCTATTTGACCAGATTCAAGGAGCTAGTTGCTTCTCCAAAATAGATCTAAGATCCGGTTACCATCAGCTCCGAGTCCGAGAAAAGGACATTCCAAAAAAAAACTGCTTTCCGAACTCGATACGGCCATTTCAAATTCGTTGTGATACCCTTCGGTCTAACGAATGCCCCCACGGTATTCATGGACCCTATGAGCCGAGTTCTCCCAACCATTCCTAGTCAGCCTTTTTAATTATTTTCATCGATAACATACTCATCTGCTCACGAAGCAAGAACAAAACACTGTCAACATCTACGACCAGCCTTGAAAGCATCAAAGCCGGAGAATATCACGAAGAAAACACTACATGGATGGATAAAACTCTCGAAGTCGAAGGACGAAGCTTATAGTTATAAGAGTTGAGTTGGGCGTTATCTGGGTGATCGTCGATAGGTTAACCCAATCTGCCCATTTCCTGCTAATACGGAAAATCAAACAAGACGGAAAGAGTACTTTGGATCTATATCAAGGAGATCGTGAGACTCCATGAAATATCGGTATCTACTATCTCGGATCGAGATAACGGGATTACTTCAAGACTTTGACAGTCATTTCAGAAGGCTATGGGAACATAGCTAAATATGAGCGTTGCTTACCACCCTCAAATCAATAGCCAAAGCGGACGAACCATTCAACCACTCGAAGCCATGCTACAAGTCTGGGTGTTTGAATTCAACAAGTAAGGGGATACCCAGTTGCCCTTGAGTGAATTCTCACGCAATAACAACTATCGCACAAGCATCAAGGATGCTCTTTTCGAGGCTCTTTATGGTCGAAAATGCAGATCACTTGCCAGTACTCTCACGGGACCAGAAACCATTCGCGAAACGATAGAGAAGATAATCCAAATCAAAGCTCGACTTCAAGCATCGCGAGACCGACAGAAGAGCTATGCTGACAAGCGGCGTAAGCCATTAGAATGTCAAGTCGGGGATCGCGTGTTATTAAAGGACTCTCCTTGGAAAAGAATGATCCGCTTTGGGTAACGGGGAAAACTGAACCCGCGATATATCAGACCGTTTGAGATTCTCGCCCAAATTGGTCCGATAGCCTATAAGCTGCAGCTGCCTTCGGAGCTCAGTAATGTACACCCCGTGTTCCACGTCTCGAATTTGAAAAAGTGCTTAGCAAATGAAACTCTTGTCATTCCTTTGGAAGAGATCGAGATAAACAAGAATCTTTGGTTAGTCAAAGAACCGGTTGAAGTTATGGACAGGGAAGTGAAGCGTACTAAACAAAGTCGCATTCCGATTGTGAAGATTCGATGGAACGCTAAGTGTGGACCAGAATTCACATGGGAACGCAAGAATCAGATAAAAGCAAGAATACCCTCACCTATTCTCTCATTCATGATCCTATCTTTCGAAAGAATTTCGGGACGAAATTCCCTCTAACGGGGGATGATGTCACAACTGGCAATTTAGCTAGGAAATTATGTGCTCATGTAAACATTAACTATAATAATCCTTGTAACCTTAACTGGATAATATGTATGATGCTCATTCAATGACAACAAATTCCATCAAGATTCATTAGTGAAGTTCAAAACTCTATACAAAGTACTTTAAATAGTTAATTATGAGTTGAAAACCCTAAAAATCCCGGTTTAAGTTTATTATGAACTAGGATTTTCTTATTGGGCCTAATGGGCCAATAAGCCTTCAATTCGACTATTTTGGAGCTAAAATGATTCATTTTATCTCTAATGGGCCAAGTTGGGCCACAACAAATTCCAATAGCACTAATGGGCCATAAACTCCATTTCTTTTATTCAAATGGGCCGTGAACTCTCCTAAGGGCCCAATGGGCAGAAAAAAAATAATTATTTGGGCCTCATGATTTCGAGCAAAGACAAGTAATGACCCAAATTAATCCACTTCCTTTCCTCCTAGTCCAAATCTCGGCCCATGTAAATAAAAAAAAGAGAAATGGCTAATTAATCCACACCATGACACCTCACATTTGTTTAAAGGTTAACAAGGAAAAATGTCCAACATGTAACTAGGACTTCTCATGTTTCCATGCACCCTCTCTCTTCCCCTCTCCTCTTTATACTTTGGTCGTGAGCATGAAACACACACACACACACAAATGATTCATTTTCAAACACTCTCAAATCTCACAAGAAAAAACCTCCTTACCCTTCAAAAATTTCGTGACTTGGTGAGTGTTTTCAAGAGTTTTTCATCAAGATCTTCACACTCTTGAACCATCTAAGTTCGAAATCTTCTTCTTCCAAGGAAAGCTCTCAAGAACTCATCCTCCTTCCTCTAAATTTTCGAGTTTTGGTGTAGTTTCAAGAGGATCTTCACCTAGATCATCATCTTTGGTAAGTTTTTGCTTAGATATATGATTTAACTTCTTGATCTCTTGAAAGATCTCCTCTTACATCCATATATTTATGGATCATGTTCTTAGAACCATCTAAGTTTAAGATCTACTCAAGAAAGCTTACTAGGATCAAAAATCTTCTTCCACTTCTTCACCAAAACCGATCCATCACGCCAAGGTGAGTTCATACCCCCTATTTTCGATTTTTACTTTGTTTTAGGGGAGAATACAAGTTGTGTTGTGTAGATCTATGTGTGTATGCATTAATATGTGTGTTTTTCATGATTTATTTGGTGGTTATGTGTTATTTACTTCATAAACCTAAAAATATGTTAAGAATATTAAGTTTATCACTTGGATCTACATGAAAACCTTGAGAAAAGTATGTGTTATCACATATAATACATGTAAACTAGTAGATCTGGGATTTATACACTTAAAATAGTAAAAATGAGTGTTGTGTTCCAAGATCTATAAACTAAACTCAAAAATCAGCCCTTCACAGAAACGTTTTGGTCCAATCTCGAACTGTTTTGACCACCTAAATCATAATATTTTTCAAAACTGTTTTACATGCAAACACTTCAGGTTTATACCTTTAAAATGACTACTCTCACGTTTTCATACGATTGTTCTATAATATTTGGCGAATTTTACAAAACTGTCTGTCAGATTTGAAATAGTTTCGGACCAGCCTGTGAAGGTGAGCAATTTCACACTTGTTAGAAGCCATTAAAAATTGTGAGAAAAATTGTGAACAAATTAAACAAAATTTCCAAATTTCCAGAATTTACGGATCCAAATTTCGACTTACGATGATTTTTCTACGAATTTTCCAACAACTAGGTCAGAAAAGCCCAAAACCAGAAAAATGTGTGTTTTCACAAAAATCAAACCAAAAATGATATTTTTGACAAAAATGGGTTTAAAATGTTATTTTTACCACAAAATAGTCATCAACACAAGTTTTGAACAAAATGGAGACTAAAGTGTTATTCTTACAAAAATTGGACCTTAATTGTGAATTTTTGGCTTATTGGGCCAAGAACGTCATTTTTACAAAAAGTGGGCTTTTATGCTATTTTAGTGAATACATGAACCAAAACCAACGATAAACTAACAAAAAGATTAATTTGATCATTTTCTAGGTTATAGGGCCTTAGTGGCCCATTTATATGTTTGATAGGTCCTGTATACTATTTATATGTTTATTGGGCCTCATTGACTCATTAACATGTGCGACGGACCTTGGATACTATTTGTGTGCTATTTGGGCCTGTAAATACCTTACATGTGAAATGGGCATTAGTTGTCCTTTCATATATATTTCGGGCCCATGTTATATAATCTCATTCCAATTTGGGCCTTGAAATGATTTACATGTTTAGTGATGCCTTAGTGGTTCACTTACATGGTTCATTGGGTCTGGAATGAGTTTATACTTTTCTTCGCGTAAATTCGATTAAGGATCTAGTGAGTTTTATCGGTTGGCACCTATTAAGTCTACGATCGTAGCCTGTAGTTATGACCAAAGTCTCTTGGAGGGAGAGCGGGGATTTGTGTATAGATCTATACGGGGATGACACCCCACACCTGAGTTGTTCGCTACAGTTAGACTAACTCAGTCTAGGGTGACGAAAACCTTATAATCAAAACCGACATCCAACAACGCCAAGACAGGCGAAATTGTCATTATTTAGTATGGTTATGACGGATCACTTAGAGGAATTAACGTTATGAAGTTTATGGAAGACCATTCTCTTTTCTCTTGGATTACTCGGAAACATACTCGTACTGGTACTCAACCTCGGGGGTTGGTATGGCAGCTTTCTCTTTTACAGACAACATCGGGTTGTCTGGGAACATTCTCTTTACATGCTCTTTACATTCTCTCTACATTCTCTTTACCCTTTTAGTCAAATAAACAATAACATACATGCATTAATACAAGATCTGACACAAACATAGTAAACAGTTTGCAGAAAATATAGGATTTCTGGTGGTTTGAAAGTTATACAAATGACTTTCATAAACATGCTTATGAACTCACCAACATTTTTATGTTGACCTTTTTAAATTAACTTGTATTCTCAGGAAATCGTTGAAGCAGGATGAACGAAACAAACTAATGGATATTGTGTTATATTTTGTTTCATCATACTCTGACTATTTTGGCATGTAATATTCAAATACAATACTCGATGTAAACAATGAATGTTGTTATATTACATGTGTGATGATGATGATGTTATGTTTCAATTATATACTCTGTAATGATACTACAATGTTGAAAGTCACACCAAGCCCCCGGACGTTTCCGCCGTCTGGTTCGGGGGTGCGACATCTATTATGGAGATAAAAGGAGCTTTTCATTTAAAGTTGTGACATCCCCTAATTTCTCGGCCAGAAAAGACCGATTTAATTTATGCTTTTTAAAATAAAATCAGAGAAATCTTTTCAAAAGATATGGCGGAATAGGTCCCCAATATAAAACATGATAATGTTTATCAAAACCCTTCTTTAAGAAGGTATATATTTCCCATATATATATATATATATATATATATATATATATATATATATATATATATATATATATATATATATCAAAACCTCGGGATGTCATGTTCCGATACATATCAAAAGCATAAACAAGACATTATAAGCCTTTCAACAGTTATTTACAACTACTGGCCTATAATCAAAAAATCTCTCATCGTCCTCCGACTATGCTCGGGGTCCACTACCTGTAATCATAAAAAAACTGAGTGGGTCAGGCTTGGGAGCCTGGTGAGCATATAGGGTTTTCAACCCACAATAATAATAACATATTAAGTTCACCAATCAACAATAACCCTGATTACCCATTCCCATTGTCCTCACTTTACGTCCCTAAACACCTAACACAAGGGAATTAACCTAAGGAATATCATCGGGTTGGACACTACTGCTAAGGGGACTCCTCAGCCATACATGTCCTAAAGGGAACCATGAGGGGGATTGGAGTACACCAATGAACATTTAGTTCATCAACACCTACAAGTTGCGAACTTGCTAGTGTACCACTGGACTGTCTAGAAAGGTCCGTGATCGTCATCTATACTCCGCTAGACGACTACAACGATAACACCAACAACAACACCGACACCGAGGCCTCTCATCATTTTTAACACCCACCGACTATTTTGTCTACCCATATTCTACCCAACATATTTGTAGATTAAATACATATACAGTTTAAAACTTGTATAAAACATCAATTCAACAGTCACCTCAAATAAACAATTAACATATTTACACATAACACGTATTTTAAGGTAAATACTTCATATCTATGTGTAAATTGAAAGTAACTACACACTCACATGATTTGATGATAATCGGACAACAATTCGTTTCCTAAAATGTTCGTTTCTAATAAAACCGGGAGTTTTATTGAGAAACCGGGCTGTGCAAAAGTCGGGCTTCGAAACCGAAAAGATAAATTTTTCGGGCTTCACGGGCACTTCGTGGCGTATTCCGGGGCTTATAATTGATACCAGGGCTTCAGGGGATGTTAATATGAAAGAAATATGGGTTTAGGGGCTAAAAGTCACAAGTTTTCAAAATACCCCCGGGAGGTCTCGCACCCTTCTATTTATAGGGGCGAGCCTCCTGATCCAACCGCTGAGAAGAAGCCACGCGTCGCAGATCCGAAGCTCGCAGGTGATGGCCCGCACGAGGGTTGCACGTGCGAAGTGGCTGCTGGCTTCTTGTGATTGGACCGAAGCATCGGTCCGAAGTCGGTTCTGGTGGTGGGGTCCGCAGGCGAGGGTGCGCAGGTGGCTGCACGTGCGAAGGCCTCGTTGTCCTCTCCTGATTGGACCGAGGTCTAGTCCGAAGTAGGGGGGATCCGTGGCATTCTTGCGAGGTTTCGGACACGAGGGAAGAGAGTACGTGTCGCACCGCTATTGGACCACTTCAGATAGATCAGGTGCTCGGATGACTCAGCAGCTCGGACACGTGGCTCGCCTGACTCACCATTTCGGACACGTGGCACCTTCTAAGCGAGGGTGACGTGGCAAATCGTGACTATGCGAATTTTCTCGGTTTTTGTACAAAAACTTCTAAAATCCATAACTTTCGCATACGAGCTCCGTTTTTGACGTTCTTTATATGCACGCGTAGGTAAAATTACGCTCTACAACTTCCGTTTAGACTTTGTCGGCTAATTTTGACTTTAATATTTATATTATTATTTTTAACAGACCGGGACAGGAAATCCGTTAAAAATTCATAACTTCTTCATCCGACGTCCGTTTTCGTCAGACTTTTTACCGTTGTGCTACTAATGACGAGACCTTCGATTCTCGTTTAGGTTGTGTCGGCTAAAAATCACTCGATCTAAAATTCGAGTTTTTAGGTGTCTACTAATAAGCTGAAACTTCGAAAAATCATAACTTCCTCATACGAAGTCAGATTCGGGCGTTCTTTTTATCGAACTTCTCGGTTTAACGAACACTACAAGTTTCGTTTAGATCGCTAAGGCTAAAAAGTAGTTTATCGAAAACTCACTTTTTACGACATTCAGCACCGAGCCGGTTTTGTCGTGAAACTTCGACAGGTCATAACTTCTTCGTTATAACTCGGATTTCGGCATTCTTTATATATCTGTAATCCTTGTCACGACCACTACAACTTTCTTAATAGATATCGGCTTTATCTAAAATTTAATTTTGACGCTTATTTTTATTCTTAATTAATTAACTCCTAGTAATTAAGCATAAAACACATAAAACACATAGAATTCACATAATTCCTTTTTCATTTCTTCAAAATGAGTTACAAAGGTTAACCTAGACTATCACCTTAATATTAATGCCTAGGCTAGAAACACGAGTGTTACAATTCTCTCCCCCTTAGGATGATTCCGTCCCCGGAATCACACACCAACAAACAACTGCGGGTAGCGACTCATCAGGTCACTCTCCGTTTCCCAGGTGAGATTTGGTCCATTCGTATGTTTCCAGCGTACAAGCACTAAATCAACCATCTTGTGTCGCAACTTCATAGTCTTACGGTCAACGATTGCCTCAGGTTCTTCGATCAACCTCTTGTTTTCATCCAACCTTAACTCAGAAATCGGAATTATGTCGGGCACATCTCCCGTGAACTTCCTCAAATAACACACATGAAATGTGTTATGAATTGTTGGATTAATGTCTAAGTCCATAACTATAATTGGTAAGACTTGACCCGACCCGACATGGTCCATTTGGTTTGCATGGCATCATGCATTTGGATAGACTATAATGAGAGAAATAACACTTAAGGTTGGTTAATATATTATAAGTTCTAATATATTAATAAGGTTATTTAATTAGTATTGATCAAGAATTAATTTGGAATTAATTAAGTGATCAAAAGGAGACTAATTAAATATATGGGTTAATTGTGTAAATCATTCATTCTTATATATGTGGGCTTGTGATCCAAGATTCCTTATGTTGGACTAAGTCCATAGGGTGACCCATGGATACTCCATGGAGGTTAAAATCCATAGAGCATAAGGAATGGGTAAAGTTATGAGTTACATGGTGTAACCCTAATAGCCACCATATAAAAGAATCCCATGGCTCAAGAAATCGTACACTAATGTGTGAATATGAGGGCTAGACGATTTCAAGGAGTGTTCCATTTCTCTCAAGTCATTCCATGTGCATTTGGTGTTGTGTGAACCATTTGAGGTGTCACACTTGGGGCACTAGGCACTCAAGCTTCATGGAGACAAGCTACATCAAACAAAGGTATGTATTATATCCATTTGATTACCCAAGTATCAAGTATTGTATGCTAGATAGGGTAATACCTTGGAAAGTTCATAATTGCATGTATAATAGAGAAAACATAGATCCAAGGTATTTAGGGTTTCATGTACACTTAGGAGTGTTAGAATGCGCAAAACCCATCAGTGGTATCAGAGCCAAGGCTTGTTTTCTTGTTATACTTGCAAAATTAGCTGAAAAATCGAATTGTATTAGTTTAAAAGTTATGCTAATTACTGGAAAAAATTTGATGTGAATTATCTTTGTTCATATGAGTTTATTAGATTAATAGAAAAGTTAATTGATTATGTATTTTCAATCCATTTTAATCTAAGAGTTGATTCTAAAATGTGTTTTTGTAACTTGTCCTCAAGTTATATGAAAAGTCACATTTAAGTTTCATAAAACTCATAAAAAGTTGGCAATGGTTACAAAAATAAAGAGTATTGTCCTCATTAAATGGTTTTATGACTCCATAACTTGTCCTCAAGTTATGGAGGTTCAAGAGTCACTTCATTAAATGATAAAATGTGTAACCTTAATTAGTTCCATAAGTTACAAAAATAAAGAAAAGTTACATTCTTTTATTAGTTTAAAGTCTTCCATAACTTGTCCTCAAGTTATGGAACTTGAAGAGTTTTTTTTTTAATTAAAACTACTTTAAACACATAAGTTATGGAATTAATTAGTTTTGAATATTTTCAAAACTTGCCCTCAAGTTTTGGAATTTGTAAAGTTTTCCCCATGAATACTTTAATTCCAAGTTAGCCCTTAGAATTTTAAAAGTTAAAATTCAACCGTTATACTTTATAGTATTATAAGTTAATAATAAATATATGTATAAGAGCAAGTCAGTCTTACCGTTAGTAGGCCTCATTCACGAAGCCGGTCTATAAGGGGGGTATAAGGTTACTGCCTATAAAATGGCAGTTTAATGGGTGTCCACTCTCACCCACCGCTTCCTTGACTGGTGGAGGGTTGTTAGCCGAACGGGTAGGACAAGGACTATAATTCTCCCTTCATTAAAAGTATTAATGATAAATACTAAGTAACTAAGCACTTATAAATTCCCAATCTTAGTTACTTAGGAAAATGTGAATAAGGTGCTAATCCATGAAAGTACACTTTGCACTTTGTTTAAGTCGGTTAGTGGAGCGTGTGTGGTTAACCGGCACACTAACTCGTATTTAACAAGGTAGGCAAAGGGTAACTTAATGTTTATCATAGTATCGATGGAGCGTGTGTGGTTAACCGGCACATCGATTGAGGGGTAAACACTTAAGGGTACCAAGTAATTTGCATGGTTACTTCACACCTTGTTTTGTGATCCTCGGCATCCCAGTCACAAAACCTGAAGGGCACACTCGAGATTGAAACATGCCTTTGAAAAGTTCAATGAATCTCAAAAGAATCTAGGAGTTTCAAAACCAATTAAAACCTAATAATACATTTCGTTTATCTTGGTGGAAATTGGTGAATCGTCATTCACCTACCTTCAAATATTCTATAGCTTGGATTACGGCATCCCTCTTCCAAGTTATAAAATATTGTGTTGGATCCTAGCCTTAATATTTCATATTGGGTGTTATATTAAGGACTTTAAATCAACTATCTTGAATTTCTCCCAAAAGATGTCTAGTTCAGACATCTATGATCATCCCAAATCTCTTGGAACTTCACTTCCTCCACCTTCTCCAATTATTCTCCCTAACCCACAAGTTCAAATGTCACTCAATCCCTATTGGCAAGCAAGGTCTATGTGTGATCTCATCTTGGAGATGAAGTCACATATCGACAAGCCGGGAGAGTTGGGTGTCAAAGTCTTAAGAAGGTTGGATGTTCAATCACTTTCTAAGTCACTTAGTGAGTTCCTTTGGGACTACTATGAAACAGACTATGACATGACCCTTAATGATCTTATCTATTTGCTTGGTCAACAATGATTTGAGGACTAGTAAAGCAAATTGATTAGGAGATCAACTTCCCAATGGATATTGACAATGGTAACATTGGATATCTAGAAAAGCCTTCTCATCCCAAAGAAAGGGTTTGACCATAGTCAACTAGGTTGACCAAATGGTAAAGAGAAAGGCTAAGTCTGCGATAGTCACATGTACCATTCCCAGTGAGTCCATATGTTTCTCTTGCCAAAGGAAGGGGCATTGATTGCGAAGCTGCCTATTTACCTGGAAGATCATAAGGATGTTAAAGTCAATAAGTTTGACTCTACTTCAGGTAAAGTCCATTGTCTAACTCTATTAAGTTCCTACTTGGAGATTCTTATTACATGATGTGACTGGGTCACATGTTGATGTTTGAAGAATCAAAGAAAAGTGAAGAAACTTAAAGAAAGAATATGCTGAATCTGATCGCGTAGATGGATTTCTATCGCATAGTTTGAAGATCAGATTCTTGAGCTACTTCTTAGGAGTTATGATATATTGCTTAGGAATAGATAACAACAAAGTTTTCATGTGCTTTTGCACTGTAAGGATAGTTTTTTCCGCAAAGTTTTTAAAATAAAAGGAAAATTGTTGATTTTATTTATTTTAAAATATCCTTACAATGGCATTTGTGAAAATCTTTGTTGCTTATAAGATTCCATTAAGAGCAAGAGTGAAAATATGAATTTGATTCTTTCATTTGTGGTAGTGTCCAAATTTACCAAATAAGGAAAGATTCTCATCACCCAAGTTTCAGTTGGATAGAAACTTGGAATCATGCAAGTTGAATAGTATGATGAATGAGAATTTTCAACTTTGGAAAATTAAGACTAGTTCCTTGTTCACATGTATATGTGAGTCAAGTGAAGGACTAAGGGATCGAGTACACATTCTTGTGCACTGATCAAGTCCACCATAAAAGATCGATAAGACTATTCGTCATGATTTACTAAGGCTTAGTAAATATGATTATACTTACAAGCTTAAGTATAATTCTGAGACATTGGAAAAGTTTCAATGTATGACAGAACGAATGAGAAGAATCAAATTAGGCAGAAGGATAAAAGTTTCTCAAATCTGAAAAGATGGGAGAGTACTTTAGTATCATGTTTTAAGATCATCTTAATGAGTTTGAGACCTTATCACAATTCATCCTCTAAGTGCATTCTGATAGTTAAGAAGAGGAGTTATGAATTGTTGAAGTGGTTAAATCAAGAAGATGATTCATACATCGTTCCAAAAACAATTCTTAGAGTTATACTCTAAGATTGTAACTTGAGTGACATGTCTTAAAAGATGTTTAAAAACACTTGTCAAATGTAAGAGTAAAAGTTTTCTACTCTTGTACATTTGAAATTGGTAATTTGTGATGTTTTGGATAAAACAAAGATCAACTAAGGCCAATTGTGTTAAGTGTCTGTCTTGATTAGAATCCACACTATCTCTTGAATATTTGGCAAGAAAGTCTTATAGGTCAAGGAGACAGTGGGAGTCTAAAAGATCCTGAAAGGGTTTCAAGAAGTAATCAAGAATAAAAACCTGTATTTCATCACTAGCACACAACTAGAGGTTTATAACCTATCGTGTTGACATTTATGTGCCCATTCCAGTTAAAGTTGGCTTTGCATAGGAGTTCTGAAAGTTCTCAATTGGTTGCATAACAACTTGGAAGCAATGGCAGGCCCTGTACTGCCAGGTGGCAAGAAGTTAAGATTGCATAAGTTCAGTCCATATGAGTTTAAATTTGTCATTATCCTTGTCTTGTGACTATGGTTTTGACGATTCACATGGATAAGAACACATACACCATAAAATCTAAGGGTCATAAGGTTTCTCTCCGATTCATGAAAATGATGGTGAGGAAACACTTCCACCAAGTACATTTGAAGCAGATGGAAAAAGGTCTAAACAATTGAGACTATGATTACGGCATCCCTTTTCATAGTTCTGAAATTGTTTAGATACACATGCATGCTATCTAAGGAAAGGTGTATGATTTTGATAAAGTTTTATCAAAGCATCTCGTATCAGAAATCTGAACTTTGGTAAGAAAGTCAATAAAGTATTGATTTCTAGAAGTCCAGCTGATTTCTGAGTAGATGTCAAAGCTAGTGGGAGCATCAGTGTTATGCAAATAATCATCATGTTAGTGGGAGCATGATAAGTATTGTTAGTGTTGCAAGTTAGCAATGTTAATTATAGAAAACAAAAGTTTCAATTCGTGAGGCTGCAGGGATTGAAAAAGTTGTTTTGCTATAATTAAGGGAGAGGATATACTTCATTTCAGTTCTAAAGGCTTAGATTGAGACCTTAATCATCTTTAGTCAAGAATATATATATGAATTTCATGTTGGATTGGTTCAACTTAAGGAAATTCTATATATTGCGTTCTCAAAATTCGATTATGATTACGGCGTCCCTCTTCATAGTCAAATTTTGAAAACATGGCAAATAAAAATATTGTAGCAAAAGACTGGTCTAGAATCATGTCTTTATGTGAGACATCATGAATCGTGTACCATTTGCTTTGGGTACAGGATCGATTGCATGTGCTATAATATTTGTCATTTCTAAATTTTTCCAAATGCCCAGAGGCATTAAGAAGGGAAAAGGTCTAGAATTAGATATGACTAAAATGATTAAGCAATTGTCGAGGACAATCTGAGGTTTACCAAAGATTGGTTGCTCAGGGACAGTTGGAAGTATAGTGCTAATTTTGGAAGGACCATATTGACATATTCTGAAAAGAGGCATCTCTTATTCAGAAGTGATAGTCAAAATGAGAATATGGAGTTGTCTCCATAGGTGGAAGTTATCTGTGTAAGATTAGAAAACTTAATGCAAGAAGCATGTCCAAAGCAATGTACTTTGAATATGAGACTTAGTTTCCATGGAGTTGATCTCCATTGGAATACCGTATAATGACTGTTGACAAGTCTTTGTGACTTTGTACATATTCATTACAGGAGGGTCAGTGCATATAAGTTTAAAATCTAAACAGATTTCGATAAATGATTGGAATTTGAAATTCTCATATTTTTCGATAAGGATTTGGGAGTGTGAAATTAGAATCATTGAAATTATGTTCAATTGGTTTATTTCACAAAGTAAGGATCATAGACAAACATAGAGTGCATACTTGGTGTATGGCAAAGCTATTGCTTAAGAAAAACATAGTGTACATGCTTGGAGCATGGGACAACTAGTGTTTTTAATTCAAGTATAAAGTTGATAAAACCGAAACAATGAATAATGAGTAATCAGTATGGTGATAAATAAAAGTGTTTATTTATATTCATAGGGTTTGATACCATATTTGATTCATTTATTCTTGTGTTTCACTTTGCATGTTTTGACTTCCAGAATAACTAAGTCGCTCTTCCTGAATGATTAAGTTATTCAAACCATCCACAGTCGGTCATATGTTGGAAGTAGATATGAATCAAGACTGTCATGGGTTGGTTTGTAGAGGTCCAAGTTGGTGGACAAAGTGGTGCTACAACACTCATGAGTGCTCATAAGTTCTGAGTATTGGATTCAACCCGCGCTCATTTGAATCACTTCATGGATTTTATCACGAGTGATCATGAGACGATAATATCTTATATTCTTCAAACCTAGAGATATGAGTTGTTACTATGAGTTGGTTGTACATTGATTGCACGAAAACGCATTCGGTAACTCGATGTTATAAAACGTGCCTTTGTGTATGATTCAACAAGTAGTAGAATAAGCCATATGAGTCGAAGTTTATCCATTCCTTTTACCTTCGGGATAAAAGCGATATATGTGGGCCCCTCGATGATTTAAAGATGATACATGTGAGTGCTTGACCAAGCCAGGACTGATTTGATTTGTTCAATCAGTCAGTCATCATGAATCGGAAATCGGGAAACAACAAATGGACAGAGAGAATGATTGATAATCATGTCTCAGTCCATATGATATCTAGAATGGAGGAATATATGATCCCTTATCTAATGGACAAGTCATTGACAAAGGTCAGAGTTCATCGACAAGGTCAGAGTTCGACAGAAGCTTTTGAGAGCTACGATTACTGATCGGTTCCTGAAGTCATACGCAATAATAGTTTTAGACTTATCCAAGTGGGAGACTGTTCGATTAATGTCTAAGTCCATAACTATAATTGGTAAGACTTGACCCGACCCGGCATGGTCCATTTGGGTTGCATGGCATCATGCATTTGGATAGACTATAATGAGAGGAATAACACTTAAGGTTGGTTAATATATTATAAGTTCTAATATATTAATAAGGTTATTTAATTAGTATTGATCAAGAATTAATTTGGAATTAATTAAGTGATCAAAAGGAGACTAATTAAATATATGGGTTGATTGTGTAAATCATTCATTCTTATATATGTGGGCTTGTGATCCAAGATTCCTTATGTTGGACTAAGTCCATGGGGTGACCCATGGATACTCCACAGAGGTTAAAATCCATGGAGCATAAGGAATGGGTAAAGTTATGAGTTACATGGTGTAACCCTAATAGCCACCATATAAAAGAATCCCATGGCTCAAGAAATCGTACACTAATGTGTGAATATGAGGGCTAGACGATTTCAAGGAGTGTTCCATTTCTCTCAAGTCATTCCATGTGCATTTGGTGTTGTGTGAACCATTTGAGGTGTCACACTTGGGGCACTAGGCACTCAAGCTTCATGGAGACAAGCTACATCAAACAAATGTATGTATTCTATCCATTTGATTACCCAAGTATCAAGTATTGTATGCTAGATAGGGTGATACCTTGGAAAGTTCATAATTGCATGTATAATAGAGAAAACATAGATCCAAGGTATTTAGGGTTGCATGTACACTTAGGAGTGTTAGAATGCGCAAAACCCATCATGAATACCCTCCAGTTCTTCCGATAATTCTAGCTTGTAAGCTTGATTCCCGATCCTCTGAAGAACTTTAAATGGTCCAATAAACCTTGGACTCAACTTTCCCCTTTTACCAAATCTTATAAGTCCCTTCCACGGTGAGACTTTAAGTAAAACCGAATCTCCAACTTCGAAGGATATCGGTTGTCTTTTCTTGTCAGCATAGCTCTTTTGTCGATCTTGAGCAGCTAACATCCTCTCCCTTATCACTTTCAACTTTTCAGCAGTCTGATGGACTATTTCAGGTCCCATAAACTGCTTTTCCCCAGCTTCCAGCCAACATGATGGCGTTCGACACTTTTCCCCATACAAAGTGTGATAAGGTACCATCTTAATGCTTGAGTGGAAACTATTATTATAGGAAAATTCTACTAGAGGTAAGTGTTCATCCCAGTTACCTTGGAATTCTAGGGTACATGCTCTCATCATATCCTCCAATGTTTAAATCCTTCGTTTGCTTTGACCATCGGTTTGTGGATGGTAAGTTGTACTCAAACACAACTTGGTACCCAATTCCTCTTGTAGACTCCTCCAAAACCTTGAGGTAAAACGGCTGTCACGATCGGATACAATTATTAACGGAACACCGTGTAGCCTCACAATTTCCTTCACGTAAGAATTCGCAAGTTTATCCATAGTCCATTTCTCGTTAGCGGCTATGAAATGCGTACTCTTAGTGAAGCGATCAACGACCACCCAAATCATGTCGTGACCGTTCCTTGTTCTAGGCAGTTTAGTCACAAAATCCATGGTAATGTCCTCCCATTTACCCATGGGTACTGGTAAAGGTTCTAAATGATGGGTTTTTTAGCATTCTAACACTTCCTAAGTGTACATGCAACCCTAATAACCTTGAATCTATGTTTTCTCTATATACATGCAAATTTCTTTTTCAAGGTTATTTCCTAACTAGCATGGCATGGGGATTACATAGAACATAAAACTAGTAGAAATACATACCTTGTTGTTGCTTGGATTCCTTCAAGACTTTGTGAGCCTAGCACCCCAAATGTTGTGCCTCAAATGCTTCACACAACACCACAAGACTTGGAATAACTTGAGAGAATACTTCTAGCACTCAAAAATCGGTTATGCCCTCTCTAGTAACACTAGGTCACGATTTTGCTAGCCATAGGGTTTCTTTTATAGTGTTGTCACAATTAGGGTTTACACATGAATGCCCTTAATTGTCATGACTCTTGATTTCTCATGACCCATGGGTTTGTAACTCCCATGGACTATCCATGGAGCTCCATATGGTTATAACCAAACCCATAAACCATGGATCATTAATCCACCATAAAAGAATTGATGATTGTCATAATCAACCCTATATATTTAATTAGTCTCACTTTGATCACCAAATTAATACTAGATTAATACTTGATCAATACTAATTAAATAATACTATTATTAATATATTAGAACTTATAATATATTAATAATCATAAGTGCCTTATTCTCTCATTTAGTCTATCCAAGTATTGCAATGCCGTGCAACCCAAATGGACCATGCCGGGTCGGGTCAAGTACATACCAAATAAAGTTATGGACTTAGACACTATATCCAACAGTCTCCCACTTGGATAAGTCTAATAACTATATATGCAAATATGACTTCAAAATCCGACTAGCAATCATAGCTCTTTCAAAGTCTCTCGGAACTGAGATGATGATGATACGCCATTTAAGATAAGTGATCATATAATCCTCTGTTCTCATGATATCAGCCGGACAAACACATGGAACATGGTCTTACTTATTGTCCAGCATTTGTTTCTCGATCTCTGATTTGTTTCGACATAGAACTAAATTGAACACATCAATTAGGTTCTGACCGGGCCCGGTACATAAGTCAAAACCAAATCATCGAGGGGCCCAGATATCGCTTCTATTTCTAGAAGGAACAGATAAACTTCGACTGATATGCTTGTACTAACTACTTGTTGAATTATTCACAAAGGCACGTTTTATGACATCGAGTTACCAATGCATTTTCGTGCAATCAATGAATAACCAACTCATAGTCAACAACTCATATCTCTAGGTTTGAAGATTTATATGATATTACCGTCTCACGATCACTCGAGATAAATTCCATGAAGTGATGCAAGTGAGCGTGGGTTGGATCCAATACTCAGCCCTTATGAGTACTCATGAATGTTGTAGCAACCATTGCATTGTCCAAAGCACTTTCAGACAAATCATACAAGCCAAATTCATGACAGTCTTAAATCAATACTTACTTCCAAAGTTTGACTGACTGTGGATGGTTTGAATAATAACATAATTATTCTGGAAGTAAAAACATGCAAAATTGAAACATAGTAAACAATCAACACAAGATAGTAACACCTTACTCATAAATAAATAACAACTTTTATTTATCATCAAATGTCAATTACATTTTACAAGTTTCAGGAATCTAATTATTGAAACTAATATCATCCTTCAGCCCAATGCGCCTCGCATGCTGTAAATGCTTAACCCTGCTCAGTCCCTTCGTGAGGGGATCTGCCGGGTTCTCATCTGATGATACCCTCTTAGCCACGAGGAGTCCTTCTTCTATTCTATGTCTTATGAAATGGTATTTTCTGTCAATGTGCCTAGATCTCCCGTGATCTCTTGGTTCTTTTTCCAAAGCAACCGCACTTTCATTGTCACAGAAAATTTCCATTGGCTCCTTTATGGCTGGTACAACTCCAAGGTCTCCGATGAAGTTCTTTAGCCATATCGCTTCCTTAGCTGCTTCACTTGCTGCTATGTACTCTGATTCACAAGTAGAATCAGCTACTGTCTCCTGCTTGGAACTTTTCCAAGTAATTGCCCCTCCATTTAGGATAAAGACCCAGCCTGACTGAGAGCGGAAATTATCCCTATCAGTCTGGAAGCTAGAATCGCTATATCCTTCCACTCTCAAGTCATCACTACCTCCGAGGGTAAGGACCCAATCTTTAGTCCTCCGCAGATACTTGAGAATGTTCTTTACCGCTGTCCAGTGTGCTTTGCCAGGGTTCCCTTGATATCTACTGACCATGCTCAAAGCAAAGGCCACATCAGGGCGAGTACAAGTCATAGCATACATGATCGAGCCCACAACGGAAGCATATGGTATATGACTCATTTCAGCTATCTCAGCCTCTGTACTCGGACTCTGAGTTTTACTCAGCTTGGCATTACTCTGGATTGGTAATTCTCCTTTCTTGGAATCTTGCATACTGAACCTCTTCAGCACCTTATCCAAGTAAGTACTTTGACTAAGTCCAATTAGTCTCTTACTCTTATCTCTCAATATCCTTATCCCTAGGATATAGGCAGCTTCCCCAAGGTCCTTCATAGCGAAACACTTCCCAAGCCAGGACTTAACCTCCTGCAAGGTTAGGACGTCATTTCTTATGAGAAGTATGTCATCCACATACAATACCAAGAAGCTAACTATGCTCCCACTAGCCCTGACATACACACAAGACGCATCCTCACTCCTAGAAAAGCCAAACTCTTTGACTTTCTCATCAAAGCAAAGATTTCATCTGCGAGATGCTTGTTTCAATCCATAAATGGATTTATCAAGCTTACACACTCTATTAGGGTATCTTGTATCGACAAAACCCTCTGGTTGAGCTATGTAAACATCCTCAGCCAACTTTCCATTAAGGAAAGCGGTTTTGACATCCATTTGCCATATTTCATAATCATGAAATGCAGCTATGGCTAACAATACTCTAATAGACTTAATCTTAGCTACGGGTGAGAAGGTCTCATCATAGTCAACTCCCGGAGTTTGAGTAAAGCCCTTTGCAACCAGTCGCGCTTTGTAAGTATGTACCTTCCCATCCATGTCGGTCTTCTTCTTGAAGATCCATTTGCACCCAACTGTCTTACGACCTGGTATATTGTCAACCAAGTTCCAAACTTGATTGTCATACATGGACTGAATCTCGCTGTCCACAGCCTCCTTCCATTTAGCAGACTCAGGGCCTGCCATGGCTTCCCTGTAATTATTAGGATCATCCAAATTTATTAGTGTACTATCACTAATAAATGTATCACCTTCAGTGGTGATGTGATAACCATAATAAAAATCAGGTGTGTTCCTCACCCTAGTGGAACGTCTTGGAGGTACAGACTCATCTATCGCATCAACAGGAGTTTCCTCCTCAGGTTGGTCGATAGCATTTGAGGTTCCTTCACCACTTGACTCTTGAAGCTCTTCAAGGTCAATTTGCCTCCCACTGTCCCCTTGGCTTATGAATTCTCTCTCACGAAAGACTCCTCTTCTTGCTACAAGACCACATTATCTCTGGGTCTGTAGAAGAGGTAACCAAAGGATCTATGTGGGTAGCCGATGAAAATACACCTCTCACTTCGAGGTTCAAGCTTATCATGAGTCTCACGCCTCACGAAAGCTTCACAACCCCAAATCTTGATGTGGTCCAAATTGGGAACTTTCCCAGTCCTCATCTCGTGAGGTGTTTTGGCAACCTTTTTAGTAGGGACTAGATTAAGGATATGGGCGGCAGTCTCTAAGGCATACCCCCAGAAAGAGATTGGTAACGAAGCTCGACTCATCATGGAACGAACCATATCCAACAAGGTTCGATTGCGCCTCTCAGCTACACCATTCAACTGTGGTGTTCTGGGAGGTGTCAATTGTGAGACAATCCCACATTCCTTAAGATAGTCAAGGAACTCAATGCTAAGATACTCTCCTCCCCGATCGGATCGGAGCATCTTGATGTTCCTGCCCAATTGATTCTCCACTTCCTGCTCAAACTCTTTGAACTTTTCAAAGGTTTCTGACTTATGCTTGATTAAGTAAATATATCCATATCTACTGTAATCATCAGTAAAAGTCACATAATAGCGATTAGCATCCCTTGTAGCAACTCTGAAGGGCCCACACACATCCGTGTGTACAAGGTCCAACAAACCTTCACCCCTATCGCAAGTACCTGTGAAGGGTGACTTTGTCATTTTTCCCAGTAAACAAGACTCACAACTATCATCTGACTTGAGGTCAAATGATTCCAAGACTCCAGCCTTTTGGAGTTGGCCTATGCGCTTCTTGTTAACATGTCCAAGACGACAATGCCACAAGGATGCTTTATCCAAGCTATCTGAAGAATCAATATACAACACATTATTTCCTAGATTGTCTACAACATTCACGGCTTCATATACACCATCACAAGGTAATGCTTTAAAGTAAAATACATCATTGTAATAAACATTAATAGCACCATTTTTATTATCAAATGAAAATGAAAAACCTTGTTTGTACAAGCCATGAAAAGAAATAATATTTCTCGCCATTTCGGGCGAGTAACAGCACTTATTCAAATCTAACATTAACCCATTATTAAGCAGTAAAGAATAAACTCCTATCTTGGTAACAGGTGATGCTTTCCTGTTGCCCATGACTAAGTTTATCTTCCCGTGCTCCACTTGCTCACTTCTTCTTAGTGGCTGCAAATCAGTACAGATGTGAATACCACAACCTGTATCAAGCACCCAAGAATTAGCATTAGATGAGTTATTAGACAATATTGTGTAAATACCTGCATGGGTGGGTTTAACCATCAAGAGTCTTACCCTTGGTACTCTTCGAAGGGCTTTTCCTCTTCTTACCCTTTCCCTGCCCAATAGCCAGAACAGGGGCTGTTGAAGGAGTAGAAGTAGTAACCGCTTTACCCTTAAGGCCATTTTCAGCTGTCCTTAAGAGTCCTTGAAGTTTGCTAAGTGTGACTTCCTCCTTTTTCATATGATAAGTCATACGAAACTGATCATAACTTGGAGGTAAGGAATGGAGAATGATGTCAATCGCCATTTCCTCAGGAAAGTCAACATTTAGCTTCAGCAACCGGTCAACGAACCTTTGCATCTTCTGCAAGTGACCGGTGATGGGTTCACCATCCTTCATCCTTGCGGTTATCATGGAGGAGATGATTTCATACCTCTCCTGACGCGCGCTCTGATGGTACCTTTCCATCAGATCCAGGTGCATCTCATAGGGGTAGAAATCTTCATAGGATTTTTGAAGTTCAGGAGTCATGGTGGCCATCATGATGCATGCTACTTTAGTAGCATCCTTTTCATGTGCAACAAACTCCGCAAACTCTTCATGATTTTTGAAGTTCAGGAGTCATGGTGGCCATCATAATCAACCCTATATATTTAATTAGTCTCACTTTGATCACCAAATTAATACTAGATTAATACTTGATCAATACTAATTAAATAATACTATTATTAATATATTAGAACTTATAATATATTAATAATCATAAGTGCCTTATTCTCTCATTTAGTCTATCCAAGTATTGCAATGCCATGCAACCCAAATGGACCATGCCGGGTCGGGTCAAGTACATACCAAATAAAGTTATGGACTTAGACACTATATCCAACACTAAACTCCCATACGGTTTCTGATGTTGTGCCTTAACCCTAGCACAAGTTACACACTCAGCCACATACTTAGCAACATCGAGCTTCATCGTCGGCCACCAGTAATAGCATTTTAGGTCCCTATACATTTTCGTACTGCCGGGATGAATCGAGTACATGGTTTTGTGAGCTTCTTCCATCAGAAGACCTCTTACTCCTCCCGTATTAGGTACCCAAATCCTATATTTGAATACCTTCAATCCTTGACCGTTTGTATCAAACACCAACGTTTTACCCAAACGTTCCTCCTTCCGGTCATTTTTCTCCAAAGCTTCCTCCTGAGCTTTCTTTATACTTTCCACAATTGTAGAGACAACTTTAATCTTCAGCGCTCTTGGCCTTCTCTTTTCAAGATTTACCTTCCGACTGAGAGCATCAGCAACAACATTTGCTTTACCAGGGTGGTAAAGTATCTCACAGTCGTAGTCCTTGAGTAGTTCCAGCCAGCGCCGCTGCCTCATGTTCAATTCCTTCTGATTAAAGAGATATTGAAGACTCTTATGATCAGTGAAAAGTTTACACGTAGTACCATAAAGATAATGCCTCCATATCTTTAAGGTGAATATTACCGCTGCCAACTCCAGATCATTAGTGAGGTAGTTCTTTTCATGTTCTTTCAACTGCCTCAATGCATACGCTATCACTTTATCCCTTTGGGTCAGAACACATCCTAACCCAACTCCAGAGGCATCACTATAGACTGCGAAGTCATCAACTCCTTCAGGTAACGAAAGAATCGGTGCTTCACACAATCTCTTCTTTAACTTCTCAAAGGCTTCCTTATGCTTCTCATTCCAAGCATAAGTAGCTCCTTTGTGGGTCAAAGCTGTTAATGGAGTAGCGATCGAAGAAAAGCCTTGGATAAATCGGCGATAATATCTGGCTAATCCTAAAAAGCTTCGAATCTCCGTGGGACTTTTTGGTTGTTTCCACTTCATCACAGCTTCAATCTTTGCTGGGTCAACCATTATCCCTTCTTGGTTAACCACATGACCCAAAAATTGGACTTCTTGAATCCAAAATTCACATTTGGAGAACTTTGCGTAAAGCTTCTCCTTTTTCATAACTTCTAGCACTTCACGCAGATGCTTCTCATGCTCCTGCTTGCTTTTCGAATAGATCAAGATATCGTCTATGAATACTATCACGGATTTATCAAGGTATGGTTTACAAAACCTGTTCATCAAATCCATGAAAGCTGCTGGGGCATTGGTTAATCCGAACGACATAACCAAAAATTCATAGTGTCCATATCTTGTTCTGAACGCGGTCTTCTCGATATCCTGCTCCCTCACCTTTAGTTGATGGTACCCCGACCTAAGATCGATCTTCGAAAAATAGCTCGATCCTTGCAACTGATCAAACAAGTCATCGATCCTCGGCAACGGGTACTTGTTCTTTATCGTCGCTTTATTCAGCTCTCTGTAATTGATGCACATTCTCATGCTCCCGTCTTTCTTCTTTACAAATAACACAGGGGCTCCCCAGGGTGATGAACTAGGTCGAATGAAACCTTTGTCCAATAACTCCTAAAGTTGTGTCATAAGTTCTTTCATTTCGGTTGGTGCTAATCGATATGGTTCTTTGGCTATTGGCGTCGTTCCTGGTAACAAGTCGATACGAAACTCCACTTGTCGATCAGGGGGAAATCCGGGAAGATCTTAGGGAAAGACTTCCGGATAATCACACACCACTGGAATATTCTGCACCTCCTTCTTTTCCTTCTGAGCATCAATCACGAACGCTAGATATGATGTACACCCCTTGGCCAAACACTTTCTGGATTTCATTAAGGAAATGATTCCAGAATTTACTCTGCGTTTGTCTCCATACATCATAAACGACTCTTTCCCTGGCGGGTTTACTTTAACTATCTTCTTCCTACACATTATTTCGGCATCATTGGCGCTAAGCCAATCCATTCCTAAAACTATGTCAAAACCATTTAACTCGATAGGCAATAATTCCTCGTGGAACTTATTCCCATCCAAGTCAATGATGATGTTTTTCATACGATGGCTAACAGGTACAAACTTGCCACTAGCAATTTCGACTAATAAAGCATTAACTAGTCTATCAACAGGCAAAGCTAGTTTTCTACCAAATTCATGCGATATAAAGGAGTAATTGGCTCCAGAATCAAACAAAATTTGGGCAGTCAATTCGTTTACGAGAAAGGTACCTGAAGCGACATCGGCTTCTTCTTTCGCAGCTTCGAGTGTCATCTGAAAGGCTCTCGCCTTCGACTTTGGTGGAAGATTGGGTTTTGCTGCGTCTTTCTTCTTCGGGCAATCCCTCAAAATATGCCCTTCTTCATGGCACCCATGACAGACGTTATTAGTGAAGGTGCATTCATTGGCATAATGCCCTGGCTTTCCACACTTGTAACAAGTGACTCCCACGCTGCACTTCCCAGCATGTTTCTTCTTGCACCTGTCACACCACTTGGCTTCGGCTCCTCCTCCGAATTTTCTCGAACCAAACTTCGAGAATTTGTTCTTTTTGTTGGAACCTGACGTTCCTTCAAACTTTCTCTTTTCGCCAACTTCAACCTTGCTGGCGGCTCTCCCCTTGATCATATCTTCAACAGACTTGGCAGCCCATATAGCTGCCTCCAAAGTAAGTGCCTGACGTACTGGCACCGCATACTCCCATGGAAGTCCCTTTGCGTACCTGTCAATTTTCGCCAACTCATCTGGGACAATACGCAAAGCAAACTCCATTTTGTCTGTGAAGTTATTCGTATACTCGTCAACGGTCATACTCTCCTTCTTCAACGTTAGAAATTGGTTTTCTAACTCAAGTACGTTTTGGGCCGAGCAGAACTTGCGCTTAAAGTGCACCAAGAACTCTGCCCAAGTCATTTGCAATGGCTCATTAGGGCTTAGGGTTTTCCCCAATGTGTTCCACCAACGAGCAGCACTACCCCTGAACTGACGTACTGCAAAGGTAGTTTGTAACTTGCCTTGGCAATCACAAGTCATGAAAGCCAACTCCATTTCCGAGATCCAGTCCATAACTCCGACAGGATCTTCTTTTCCAGTGAAGGTCGATGGCTTGCAAGTCATAAAGTCCTTATACTTGCATCCATTTCTCTCCACTCTACCCTCGTGGTTATTCCTCCCAACCACAAGCGGTTCACTATGACCAACCGATCTGCTGTTGTTCCCTTCTTCAGATCGATCGTCATTTAGTTCACGTTGTTCAACAGGAACTGAAGGTTCATCCCTGTTGTTCAGCAACATTTGCCTCAACTCCTCCCTCTGTTCAGCCATCATGGTCTGAATCACATCTCGTACTCCAGCCATGGTGATGGGTTCGGGTGCAGTTCCTACTATAGGCACCTGTTCCACCACTTGAGGTTGAGGTTGTTGGTTTCTGTTTGCATTTCCCGCTCCACTTCGAGTTCTTGCCATTACAATCTATATACTGAATAAGGCGAATTTAGGTCTTTATCCTTGTTAGACATGTCAATTCCCTTATCACTCCGAAACATTTACATGTTAGTTCAAATCTCGTAATCATACGCTTAGAATCCTACACACATAAGGTTTCCAGATCCGGTCAGCAACAGACCATAGATCCGAACAAATAATGGCATATATGGCAACATATAGCATTTAGCACATAAAGGCATTTTAGGCACCTTTCCTAAAATAAACTAGTGCTCATGTCTAAAATATGGTAGACACTCACCTCACAATCATCACTTAACATTCTAAGTTCAAGTCTAGAAATTCTACAATTTCTTAGTTCGCTTAAACTAATGCTCTGATACCAACTGTGACATCCCCTAATTTCTCGGCCAGAAAAGACCGATTTATATATATCAAAACCTCGGGATGTCATGTTCCGATACAGATCAAAAGCATAAACAAGACATTATAAGCCTTTCAACAGTTATTTACAACTACTGGCCTATAATCAAAAAATCTCTCATCGTCCTCCGACTACGCTCGGGGTCCACTACCTGTAATCATAAAAAAACTGAGTGGGTCAGGCTTGGGAGCCTGGTGAGCATATAGGGTTTTCAACCCACAATAATAATAACATATTAAGTTCACCAATCAACAATAACCCTGATTACCCATTCCCGTTGTCCTCACTTTACGTCCCTAAACACCTAACACAAGGGACTTAACCTAAGGAATATCATCGGGTTGGACACTACTGCTAAGGGGACTCCTCAGCCATACATGTCCTAAAGGCAACCATGAGGGGGATTGGAGTACACCAATGAACATTTAGTTCATCAACACCTACAAGTTGCGAACTTGCTAGTGTACCACTGGACTGTCTAAAAAGGTCCGTGATCGTCATCTATACTCCGCTAGACGACTACAACGATAACACCAACAACAACACCGAGGCCTCTCATCATTTTTAACACCCACCGACTATTTTGTCTACCCATGTTCTACCCAACATATTTGTAGATAAAATACATATACAGTTTAAAACTTGTATAAAACATCAATTCAACAGTCACCTCAAATAAACAATTAACATATTTACACATAACACGTATTTTAAGGTAAATACTTCATATCTATATGTAAATTGAAAGTAACTACACTATAATCGGGCAGCAATTCGTTTCCTAAAACGTTCGTTTCTAATAAAACTGGGAGTTTTATTGAGAAACCGGGCTGTGCAAAAGTCGGGCTTCGAAACCGAAAAGATAAATTTTCCGGGCTTCACGGGCACTTCGTGGCGAATTCCGGGGCTTATAATTGATACCAGGGCTTCGGGGGATGTTAATATGAAAGAAATATGGGTTTAGGGACTAAAAGTGACAAGTTTTCAAAATACCCCCGGGAGGTCTCGCACCCTTCTATTTATAGGGGCGAGCCTCCTGATCCAACCGCTGAGAAGAAGCCACGCGTTGCAGATCCGAAGCTCGCAGGTGATGGCTCGCACGAGGGTTGCAAGTGCGAAGTGGCTGCTGGCTTCTTGTGATTGGACCGAAGCCTCGGTCCGAAGTCGGTTCTGGTGGTGGGGTCCGTAGGCGAGGGTGCGCAGGTGGCTGCACGTGCGAAGGCCTCGCTGTCCTCTCCTGATTGGACCGAGGTCTAGTCCGAAGTAGGGGGATCCGTGGCATTCTTGCGAGGTTTCGGACACGAGGGAATAGAGTACGTGTCGCACCGCTATTGGACCACTTCGGATAGATCAGGTGCTCGGATGACTCAGCAGCTCGGACACATGGCTCGCCTGACTCACCATTTCGGACACGTGGCACCTTCTAAGCGAGGGTGACGTGGCAAATCGTGACTATGCGAATTTTCTCGGTTTTTGTGCAAAAACTTCTAAAATCCATAACTTTCGCATACGAGCTCCGTTTTTGACGTTCTTTATATGCACGCGTAGGTAAAATTACGCTCTACAACTTCCGTTTAGACTTTGTCGGCTAATTTTGACTTTAATTTTTATATTATTATTTTTAACAGACCGGGACAGGAAATCCGTTAAAAATTCATAACTTCTTCATCCGACGTCCGTTTTCGTCAGACTTTTTACCGTTGTGCTACTAATGACGAGACCTTCGATTCTCGTTTAGGTTGTGTCGGCTAAAAATCACTCGATCTAAAATTCGAGTTTTTAGCTGTCTACTGCTAAGCTGAAACTTCGAAAAATCATAACTTGTCAGATTCGGGCGTTCTTTTTATCGAACTTCTCGGTTTAACGAACACTACAAGTTTCGTTTAGATCACTAAGGCTAAAAAGTAGTTTATCAAAAACTCACTTTTTACGACATTCAGCACCGAGCCGGTTTTGTCGTGAAACTTCGACATGTCATAACTTCTTCGTTATAACTCGGATTTCCGCATTCTTTATATATTTGTAATCCTTGTCACGACCACTACAACTTTCTTAATAGATATCGGCTTTATCTAAAATTTAATTTTGACGCTTATTTTTATTCTTAATTAATTAACTCCTAGTAATTAAGCATAAAACATATAGAATTCACATAATTCCTTTTTCATTTCTTCAAAATGAGTTACAAAGGTTAACCTAGACTATCACCTTAATATTAATGCCTAGGCTAGAAACACGAGTGTTACAAAAGTCTTATAATGAAAAAAAATTCCACCAAAAAGCTCTATTGTTATAGATGTTCGATAAAAAATTTACCTGCCAACATCATCGGCTTTAACCAAACCATAATTAACTCTGAGACAAGGCAAAGAAGCTGTTGTCTTCAACATTTTAGGAGCCTCCACTATGATGGTTGTTGACCCAACATTTTAGGAGCCTCCACTATTCAAGAAACCATAGCCATCATTCAGTTCTTGAATGTTGAAATCAGCAGTCAAATTTTAGTTATGCACTAAGATAAACAAAGTTAACTCCAAGGGGTCTATACCACATTACCAACAACAATCTCCATTTTAACAATTTTAACATTAATCAAACCGGATAAGGATATCAAAGCTAGTGGCAGATGTAACACCAATCTCATTATCCATTGAAAATCATTAGAATGAGAATACTCTCGTTCGTAATGAATATAATCAATTATTATTATCTAGCAGATACGTAGATTCATACCAATCTCAGTTTGGCATTAGTTTGTTCGTTTCAGTTAATTATTTCAATTTATATAAAGACATAGGTTATATTCAAACCATAGTGAAAACATGTAGCTAAAACACAAAATTAGCAACTGGTCATGTAAAATGATGCTAAGAAAATCAAAAAATTAGGAACAAAGTTAAGAATGAACACCTTCTTTCTCTCAGAAAATCCAACTGAAGAAATGTTGCTAAAGGAGAGGGGATTTGAAGCTGAGGAGATTGGAATCGTTATTGAAATGTGTAGAGATGAAGCAGATGCCATGGGAAATAGTTACGGAAGGTTCTCTGATGAAGGCTGGAGATGAGGGTGAGGAACTTGAGCTGCAAAGAACGAACCAGAGGAAGAAACGTAAGTTTCACGCATATACAGTTCCCAATGTACTCCGATAAACGGAAATCAGATGACCCTATATGCAATAGAATGAACAGTTTGAACATTGAATTAACTCTATCAATTGTTAATGTATTGTGACACTAATTAAACAATTGATTAGAAAGAATATCTGGTTGTTTAATACTGAAGACTCGACGAATTTAATCTGAAATCGATTTTGAATGGGCGGTGAAGATACACGAATCTGAAATCGATTTTGAATCGGCGGTGAAGATACACGAATCTGAAATCGATTTTGAATCGGCGATGCAGAGACACTGAATTAGCTGGATTGACGATGAGTTTTGAAGAGGTGCTCGTCGGTGAAGAGAAGCGACGGAGTATGTCGATCGAGAGAGAGAGAGAGAGAGAGAGAGAGAGAGTGAGTGATCAATTCCATAATTGATGTTGTCGTTCATCGATGCTTTGATAAGTAAGCCGCTTGAGCAGAAAAGAGTGAAGACGATCTACAGGGGCAAAATGGAAAAAAAATACTAATGAACAGTCAATTCAATTTTGACGTTGCGTCAAATGAACATCCAGAGTTTTGTACAAATTTTAATTGGAAATATTATCTAGTATGCCTAATTAACCGTATTAGATTTCTTGATTTGTTTGTATTAGATTAATTTAGCCTTTTATAATAATGTTTTCATTACAACCGTATTAGATGTGGGTGTACTATATTACTATACTAGTTTATAACCCATGGAAAGCACGGTTATAAAATTAATTAAACTTTTATAATAAAAATTTATAATTATTAATCAATTATTTTAAATAAGTCATTTTAAATAAATTATTAATTAAGAGATATATCAAAATTTTAAAGTTATTATAACTTTAAATTTAACATATAATTTGAACAGAGAAATTTGAATTTTGAAATGAATTGTCTAATATATTTACATGACACATGACACAATAGTAAGATTAAAACTATTCATTTATTAGAATTAGAATAGGGACAAGGATTACCTAGTGTTTGCGAATTAGTTATTTATAGTGATATCGAACAATCACAGTCAACGACAGAAAAAATAAACTAGAATGGAAACATAAAAGCAGATTTACAAATCATAAATAATCTCAATGATCATGTGATTTTATTTGTTTATTCGCGAATTTGTAGGTCTACAACAAGTAACACAAACAAGTTCAAATCTAAACCATCAGGAATTAATCAAACTGATTAAATAGTTTGTACGCATTCTTGAATTTGTTTCCGGTCATACTGTATCCGGCATTCGGTGGTTCATCGGACTCCGTATCAACAGTGGATGATCCGGTGTTCGAATGATCTCGTTGAGCATAGCCTGAGATTCCCGGCGGCGCTTCTCCATTACTATAATAATCATCGACGGCGCCATTTGAAGAATAGTTCGGGCGCACAAAACCTGAAATACGACCGCCGCCGTAGGTTTCATCCCACTCACGGTTGACATCTCCGGTGTTAAGTTGATTAGTCGAGTGCTCCAGGGTACGAACAGCTGTTTCTTGTGGTGGTGGGATGACAGATTCATAAGCCGGTAACGCCCGTTGACCAACTGCCGGGAACTGCTGGTGGGAACTATTAAATAATCCGGTTGAATAGGTCGGAGCAGGTGCTTCGGTTGCATATTCACCGGCCACCATGAGTTGACCTTGTTCCGGAAGGTCAGGATTGAGGATCCTAAGAGCCACCGATGATGTGGAAGGAGGTTGTTCATAGGGAAAACTCATTTTGAGACCGGAGGATATGTTTTGAGATCGGGTGTTGGGTTGTACATATAAACGAGAGAAAATACCAAGTCAATGACGTGACATTGGGGATATTTTTATATTATTTACAATACACACCCTTGGAATGATTGGGGTCTCACATATACTAGTATACGACACAAAAAATCTCAATAAAATTGATATGGGTTATCTTAAATAGAGCCCACAATACTTCTCTAGTTGTCTTGTATCTATTTACTTTTTAGTCAATCCAATCACATCAAATTTCATAAATATTATATTTTTTAAGATAAAGTTTTACGACCGGTGGTTATAAATTATAATTATAAGAAATGGTACGGTCATGCCGTTTATAACAGCTAGTAATTTTATGTAATTAATGATCGTGAAAGAAAAAAAAGTAATGTTTTGTTTTGGTGAACTCCGATGATATATGACTTTTTATTAATACATCTTGCCGAACGTAGGTAGGTCAAGGAAACTTAGAAAAATTCCAAAACAATATCTAATCTTTATTGAACAAGCATATTGGGATGCATTCGTCAAAAATATATGTTCAAAAGAATGCAAGGTTATTAATTTAATTGCTAATTATGTTCATCATCACTTTATTTTACGTTTTTACTCTACAAAACTTTTGAGGTCCTTTTCATATATGTTGGAAGGTTAAGTCGGATAAGCGGAAAACTCGCACGATCAAAGTCTATTTACCCACATACATTAGTATGGATGATCATGATACGCAAGGCTAAAAAAATTAATAAGTCCATTGAAGCTTTAAAAGTTTTTAGTTCTTGTTAGTTGTTTCAAATATTGATCATGTTATTTACTTGTTTAATATGTGATAATAAAAATGACTTTCGATTACAAAAGTTTCTGATTCTTGATGGAAAATATTTGTTACTTTCATTTTCTCAAGTTTTCATGTATGTAACGTTACTTGGTTTTTGTTACTCGTTTCATATATTGATCATGATATTGGTTTTGACTATTTTTTAAACTTCTCTAAAGCTTTTAACATTGAACTTTCGTAATTTAGATTTTTAAAGTGGTATGTATTTGATAAATACAACGTGAAAGAAAAAGTACTTGGCTAACATATTCTCAAGCGGTCTTTCAAGCAGAGGAAAGCACGTGAGAATAAAAAGGGAGGATACGAACGATGCGATGTTAAGGTTGTGGAAGATAAATTAGTATGTACCATCAAATTACCTTCTTTTTTGTTTATCTATATATCTATATATACTGAAACATTTTTCTTTTCACCGCATTGATTTGAAATTCTCATGCATTTTTCATTTCACCACATTCATTTGAAATTCCAATGATTTTTCAATTTCTTTATAATAATGATTATAAGTATGTCAATAAGGTTAAATAAATATCAAACCTAAAGTGTAATCATATATAAACTAAATTTCAATATTAAAAATTATTTTTACTTCTACATATAAAGTTATGTTTTTTAACTTTTAATATATTATGCTTAATTTATTAATTTTAATATATTGTTGGATGTAAACCATTATCATTTTAAAGCTATAACTTTTGAAAAATTTGTATAAAATACTTAAATTATTAATTTAAATATAATATTACAAGGTCAACTTAAATATAAATTTTAGTTTAACTTAAACAACCTAAAGAATATTTTGTAAATAGTTAAAAGTGATAAATTGTAGTGTCTTTCTAATAATGATTATAATTTGGTTAACAATGTTAAATAAATATCAAACCTAAAGTGTAACCATAAATAAACTAAATTTCAATATTAAAATAATATCTTTACTTCGACTTATAAAGTTATGACTTTAACTTTTAACATATTATACTTAATTTATTAAATTTAATATGTTGTTGTATGTAAACCATTATCAGTTTAAAACTACAACTTTTGAACAGTTTGGACAAAATACTTAGATTGTTAATTTAAATACAACATTACAGTGTCAACTTAAATATAAATTTCAGTTACACATAAAAACCCCAATTAATATTTTGTGAATAGTTAAAAGTGATAAATTGTAGTGCTAAATGCAAAAACTAAATTGTAATCTCAATTTAACTAAAATATTTCCTAAAGATATTTTTATAATCGTTAAAAGTTTTCAAATAAGTAGCTTAAAATAACTTATAATAACAATAGTTAAAAATAACTCTATATAAATGATTAGACTGTTACCTTTTAAATCAAAAAACAATGTATGATGTTTTAAATAATTATAATGATAGAAATTAAAAAGTTAAACAAATAAATTATAAAAAATTAATTAACAATCACAACAACTATAAATAACATTAAACCATATATTATATTTAATTTTATTCATGAGTAACTCGCAGGTAGAAGTCATTCAAACGATTGAGATTATGCAATTATAATAAATGTATATGTTATCATATAATTCAAAATAATCAATATAATATATCAATTTAGTATATGAATTATTATATCAAATTTAACAACAACTTTATTGTTATATTAAAAAAAAACATATATTTGCAAAGATTTCAACTATATAGGTCTTTTTGCGCAACGCGCGGACATTCGCCTAATTTAATATAAAAATAAGCAAATTGGTAAATAATAACATATTAAATTTATTTACCATATTTTATGGACAGATCGGCAATGAAAATGAGATAAAAGAATGATCAAGCAAGCGTAATACAGCCATTTGTGCTCTCTTCTCTTTGACTGAGAACATAGTGGATTTTTAAGAGGAATTTGCACAGGAGTCACTGCGATCAACTATGGCCATCTTCCTCGAGCCAAAGGTCATCAAAAGAACACCTTGCTAAAGTCGATATTCAACTAAAGGTGAGAAATTAATGAGGGGGGATAATGACTTAAAAGGGTAATATATATTTTTTTATTTGTATACATTTGATCACTAAGTTTTTTTTCATCCACATTTACCCCTTCAACTTGTTAAACTGTACACATTCAGTCCTTATGACCGGTTACTCCAGGTTAGCCGTGAAAAATGACTTAATAAGGTAATATATTTCTCATTTTGTACACATTTAGTCCTTATTATCTTTCGTACACATTTACTCCTTAACATTTTTTTTTTGTTTCAAAATAAGTCCTTTTTGTCTTTGTACCCATTCAATACTTACGAATGATTTCTTTAGGTTTTTCTCACGACATCTTACGTGAAACAAGCATTGATGAGATGTTTGGGGCTTTTGATGCTTATGTTCATCGCGATCTCGACTGTTTGGTTGTGTAGGTCTTGTGGTTTGGCTTAGGTCTTGTATTCTGAACGTTATAACTTTTTCATACGATATCAGGTTTTAACGATCTTTATATACACGTGGTCATTTTTTGAGTGTACTACAACTTTCGTTAAGATTACTCCCGTTAAAATGTAATATGTTTTTACTTACGATTTTATAAAAAAAAACATCCATACACGCATTCATAAAAAACGAATGGGTATAAAGATCGTTAGTAGAAATATATTACTTTTTAACGGGATTAACCTAAACGAAAGTTGTAGTAGACTAAAATGCGAACACATGGATATAAAGATCGTTAAAATATGAGATCGTGTGAAGAAGTTATGACGTACATAACACATGACCTAAACAACCAAGTAGTCGAGATCATGATACACATAAGCATCAAAAACTCCAAACACCTCATTAATGATTGTCCCACGTAAGATGCACTGAAAAAAACCTTAATAAATCATTCATAAGTACTGAATGAGTACAAAAACAAAAATGACTTATTTTGCAAATATATTAAGGACTAAATGTGTACTAAAATATTAACGACTAAATGTGTACAAAGTAAGAAATATATTACCCTATTAATTCATTTTTACCGGCTAACCTGGAGTAGCCGGTCATAAAGACTGAATGTGTACAGTTTAACAAGTTGAAGGGGTAAATGTGGACGACAAAAAACTCAGTGACCAAATGTGTACAAATCGAAAAATATATTACCCTTTTAACTCATTATCCGTAATAAGGGAGTCAAAACATAAAGAAGTTAAAGAATTGTTAGGAAAAACTAAATGCAATAATATCTTATTTAGCTTTTTTAGGTTTGACGTTCCCATATTTCTCAAATAGTATACATGGCATGTCTCCAACTATCAGGTTCGGTCCTGGGTATTCAAATGCTCAAGACGAGCCGAAAAAAAGACATTTATGCCTTAACGTGTAACGAGTTAAATTAGATAAACTAAAGTTTTTTTTAAAACGACGATAAACTTTATAGAAATAAACATGACAAAATTATAGTATTTTAATGAGTACTTAGATATTTTATGAATTAAAAAATATTGAGCCCCTAATTTGGGACCCTAAAAAAATTTGGGCCGGCTCATTTTGCCAACAGTGTGTCTCCAATACAAATAAGTAAATTTTTTATAGTTTTTTATTTTTTTTTATTTTTTTTTATTTTTTTTTGGAAAATGACTTATGAGGGTAACAAAGTGTTGGACTTGTTCTCATTTGGTCCCTTATCTTTTATTTGTCCTTATTATACCATTGAACTTAATATTCTTGCTCACCAAAACCCTCGCGACCGGTTGTTGCAGGTTACTGCTTATGTGGCAATTACGTTGCATAATGTGGGCATCCACTTGTCTTATTAAATGCAAGTCATACAACATTAAGTTGTTGCATGCGTCAGTCTCATCAATTGTGCCCTAGATCGACATGGCTTCTTCTTCTTCTTCTTCTTTCTATCTCTTCCAAACGAAATGTTGAATTTTAACCTGAAAATCCTTGTTATTGTGGGTTACCATCTCACGTACGAACTTCATGAACTAAAGACAACCCATGAAAAAAATTCAGATTGTGCCTTAACTCCATGTAAATCAACTGTTTTCACTTTTTAGTTTAATCTTCTTTCTATAACCAATTTGTTACTTTTTGGAAGAATGAAGGACCAAAATGCAAGTTATGGGAATGGTTGGAGACTGAAACCCTGAAAATGAAGTCATTTTTGGGAAGGACCAAAAAGATCTGTGCAATTTAACCCTCAAAGTTTCTACATTGGAAAACGAGATCAGCATATGCAAGATGAAGTTGGAACAAGAAAATTTGGTTGTCATACAAGAGTTTGAAAAATTCAAATGGAAGCTATTTACTCATAAAGTTCTGATGATTGTGTTGTTTCTGTTGTTTGTGTTTAAGAAATAGTTAGTGAAGATGTATTCAAAGACTAAATTTTGTTAGACAAGATTGGCTTAATGTTGTATTTGTTTGATGTATTGAGACTAAATATTGTTGATTAACGATAGTTTGATATTTTGACTGGTTTCAAAGAAATATTAATGTCTTTAATAGGTTAGTGAATTGGACATGATGCAGGGGTAAAATGGTCCAGATTAAGCATAGCAGCAATTAGTTGTTAATGTCTTAATGTGATCCATGGGTAAAATGGTCGAGATTAATGTCTTTAATAGATTAGTGAATTGGAAATGATGCAGGGGTAAAATGCTCCAGATTAAGCATAACAACAATAAATTGTTAATGTCTTAATGTGATCCATGGGTAAAATGGTCCAGATTAATGTATTTAATAGGTTAGTGAATTGGACATGATACAGGGGTAAAATGGTCCAGATTAAGCATAACAACAATCACTTGTTAATGTCTTAATGTGATCCATGGGTAAAATGGTCCAGATTAATGTCTTTAATGTAGGGGTTTGAGCATTCTAACACTCCTATGGTGTACATGCAACCCTAGAAACCTTGGATCTATGTTTTATCTATGATACATGCAAAATTGTTTTTCCAAGGTTCATAACCTATCTAGCATACATGGGGAACTTTTAAACATAAAAGTTAGTAGGAAATACATACCTTGTAGTAGTTAGGATTCCTTGAAACCTTGTGAGCCTAGCACCTTAAGTGTGATGCCTCAAATGTCTCATACAACACCAAATGCACTTGGAATAACTTAGAGAGAAATGATACACTTCTTGAAATCGGCTAGCCCTCACTTGTATGCTTAGTTGCCGATTTTGGTGAATAACATGTAGCTTATATAGTGTGTTACAATTAGGGTTACACCATGTAAACCCTAATTGTCATGACTTTTCATTTCCATGACCCATGGGTTCTATAACCACCATGGAGCATCCTATGGGTCTTAGCCTAACTTGATAATCCATGGAGCATTAGCCCACTATACAAGTATGGATGATTTACACAATCAACCTATATATTTAATTAGTCTTCTTTTGATCACTTAATTAATTCCAAATTAATTCTTGATCAATACTAACTAAATAATACTATTAATATATTAGAACTTATAATCTATTAATAAACCTTAAGTGTTATTTCTCTCATTTTAGTCTATCCAAATGCATGATGTCAGGCAACCCAAATGGACCATGCTAATCGGGTCAAGTACATTCCAGAAATAGTTATGAACTTAGACACCTAATCCAACACTCTCCCACTTGGATAAGTCTAATAACTATAACTGCAAGAATGACTTCAGGAACCGATCAGCAATCGTATCTCTTTCAAGGTCTCTCGGAACTGAGATGATGATGATACGCCATTTAAGATAAGTGATCATATATTCCTCTGTTCTTGATATCAGCCAGACAAATACATGGAACAATGTCTTACTTATTGTCCAGCAGTTTGTTTCTCGATTTCCGATTTGCTTGACATAGAACTTAATTGAACACATCAACTTAGTTCTGACCGGGCCTGGTACATGGGTCAACACAAGATCATCGAGGGGCCCAGATATCGCTTCTCATCCAAGAAGGAACAGATAAACTTCGACTCATATGCTTGTTCTACTACTTGTTGAATCATACACAAAGGCATGTTTTCTGACATCCCCAAATTCACGGCGAGAAAAGACTGGTTTAATTTATGCTTTTAAAATAATTTCAGAGTAATCCTTTAATTAAAAGAGCTGCGGAATTTGTTCCCAAAACGAAATATGATAAAATAAGATTTACCAAAACATTTCTTAAAGAAATGTATTTTCATTATATAACAAAACTCGGGATGTCATGTTCTGGTACAGACCAAAAGCATAAACAGCACATTATAATCCTTACAACAGTTATATACACTACAGGCCTATAATCAAAATATCTTGATAAGTCGTTCAACTTATGCTCTCACGCCACTACCTGTAATACAAAGAAAACTGAGTGGGTCAGGCTTGGGAGCCTGGTGAGCATATAGGGTTTTCAACCCACAATAAATAAATTTATTAATTTCATCAAACAACAATAACCCGATTACCCATTCCCGTTATCCTCACTTTACGTCCCTAAAACAACTATCACAAAGGACCTAGTCTAAGGATTTTCATCGGGGCGACAACACTGCTTTGGGGGTTTCCCAACAATTTATGTCAAATAAGGCAACCATGTGGGGGATGGAGTACAACAAATGAACACCCAAGTTCATTAACACCTACAGGTTGCGAGCCTGCCAACGTTCCACAAGACTATCTAGAAAAGTCCGTGGTCGTCATCCATACTCCGCTAGATGACTGGATCATAATAACATCGAGGCCTCTCATCATTTTATTTCATCACACATCAAATATCTACCCATGTTTTACCCAACATATTTGTAGATAAAAATACATATACAATTTAATTTATTTAAAAACCTGTATAAATCATTCATTCATCATCCATCTCAAATAACTAAACAATCTATATTCACATAGCACGTATTTTATATAAAATACTTCATATCTATGTGTAAGATGAAAGTGACTATACACTCACTTGATTTAACGATAATCGGGCAGCACTTCGTTTCCTAAAACGATCGTTTCTGATAAAACCGGGAGCTTTAATGAAAAATCGGGCCCTGCGAGGGTGGAGCTTGAAAACCGAAAAGATAAATTTTTCCGGGTCTTCGGGCACTTCGGGACGTATTTCGGGTGTTGGAAATGATACCGAGGCTTCGGGGGAAGTCGAGATAGTAAAAATATTGAATTTATGGTGAAAAGTGGCAATTTTCCAAAATTACCCGGGAGGATTCGCAGCCCTTCTATTTATAGAGGAGAGCCTCGCATCCGAAGCAAGGGGGAAGAAGCATGTGGAAGCTGTTGCGAGGCTCGGACGCAAGGTGGCTCGGATGCGAAGCGAAAAGGTGGCTGGTGCGAGGGTGAGACACAGATGCGAGGAGTGAGAGGCGCATCGGAAGCTCGTAGGCGAGGCGTGGCTCGCCTCGGACACGCCACGTATGCGACACACGTCTGATTTCTACCGGACCACACTTCGGACACGTCATCGGATCGGACACGGGGCAGCAGCGAAGCGAGGATGACGTGGCCGAACTCCAGCCATGCGAAATTCCTCGGTTTTAGCATTTTTCTCGATTTTTGTGTCCCAAACTTCTAAAATCTATAACTTTCGCATACGGGCTCCGTTTTTGACGTTCTTTATATGCACGCGTAGGTAAACTTATGTTCTACAACTTTCGTTTAGACTCCGTTGGCTAATTTTGAATTTATTTTTAATATTATTATTTTTAACAGACCGGGACAGGAAAATCCGTGAAAAATTCATAACTTCTTCATCCGACGTCCGTTTTCGTCTGTCTTTTTACCATTTTACTAGTATTGACGAGACCTTCGATTCTCATTTAGGTTGTGTCGGCTAAAAATCACTCGATCTAAAATTCGAGTTTTTAGCCGTCTACTGCTATACCGAAACTTAGAAAAATCATAACTTCCTCATACGAAGTCAGATTTTAACGTAGTTTTTATCAAAATTCTCGGTTTAATGAATACTACGACTTTCGTTTAGATCACTAAGGCTAAAAAACACTTTATCATAAATTCACTTTTTACGTCACACAGCGTCGTGTCGGTTCTGTCGCGAAACTTTGACATCTCATAAGTTATTCGTTATAACTCGTATTTCGGTATTCTTTATATATCCGAAATCCTTGTCACGACCACTACAACTTCCTTCATAGATATTGGGTTTATCTAATATTTATTTTCGACGCTTATTTTTATTCTTAATTAATTAAATCCTAATAATTAAGCATAAAACACATAATTCACATAATAATCACATAATTCCTCTTTATTTCTTCAAAATGAGTTACAAAGGTTAACCTAGACTATTACGTCAATATTAATGCCTAGCCTAGAAACATGGGCGTTACAATTCTCTCCCCTTAGGATGATTCCGTCCCCGGAATCACACATTAGCAAACAAATGCGGATAGCGACTCATCATATCACTCTCCGTTTCCCAGGTGAGATTTGGCCCGTTCGTATGTTTCCATCGCACAAGCACTAAATCGACCATCTTGCATCGCAATTTCGTAGTCTTACGGTCAACGATTGCCTCTGATTCTTCAATTAACCTCTTGTTTTCATCCAACCTTAATTTGGAAATTGGAATTATGTCGGGTACATCTACCGTGAACTTCCTCAAATAACACACATGGAAAGTGTTATGAATACCATCTAGTTCTTCTGGTAGTTTTAGCTTGTAAACTTGGTTCCCAATCCTCTGAAGAACTTTAAACGGTCCAACAAACATTGGACTCAACTTTCCCCTTTTTACCAAATATTATAAGTCCCTTCCACAGTGAGACTTTAAGTAAAACCGAATCTCCAACTTCGAATGTTATCGGTTGTCTTTTCTTGTCAGCATAGCTCTTTTGACGATCTTGAGCAGCTAACATCCTTTCCCTAATCACTTTCAACTTTTCAGCAGTCTGATGGACTATTTCAGGTCCCATAAACTGCTTTTCCCCAGCTTCTAGCCAACAAGACGGCGTACGACACTTCTGTCCGTACAAAGCTTGATAAGGTGCCATCTTAATGCTCGAGTGGAAACTATTATTGTAGGAAAATTCTATCAAAGGTAAATGTTCATCCCAGTTACCTTGGAATTCCAGGGTACATGCTCTCAGCATATCTTCAAGTGTTTATATCGTTCGTTCGCTCTGACCGTCAGTCTGTGGATGGTAAGATGTACTCAAACACAACTTGGTACCCAATTCCTCTTGTAGACTTCTCCAAAACCTTGAGGTGAAACGGCTATCACGATCCGATACAATCGTTAAGGGAACACCGTGAAGCCTCACAATTTCCTTCACGTAAGAATTCGCAAGCTTATCCATAGACCATTTCTCATTGGAAGCTATGAAGTGCGCACTCTTAGTGAAGCGATCCACGACCACCCAAATCATGTCGTGACTGTTCTTTGTTCTGGGCAGTTTAGTAACAAAATCCATAGTGATGTCTTCCCATTTACCCATGGGTACAGGTAAAGGTTCTAAACTCCCATATGGTTTCTGATGTTGTGCCTTCACTCTCGCACATGTTACACACTCGGCCACATACTTTGCAACATCAAGCTTCATCGTTGGCCATCAGTAATAGGGTTTTAGGTCCCTATACATTTTAGTGCTGCCGGGATGAATTGAGTACATGGTTTTGTGAGCTTCTTCCATCAGAAGATCTCTTAATCCTCCTGTCTTAGGTACCCAAATCCGATCTTGGAATACCTTCAGTTTGTGACTGTTTATGCTGAACACTAACGTTTTACCCAAACGTTCTTCCTTTCGGTTATTCTTCTCTGAAGCTTCTTCTTGAGCTTTCTTTATACTTTCCACAATTGTCGAGACAACTTCTATTCTCAACGCCCTTCGCCTTTTTCTTTCAAGATTGACTTTCCGACTGAGAGCATCAGCAACAACATTGGCTTTACCGGGGTGGTAAAGTATATCACATTCGTAGTCCTTGAATAACTCTAGCCAACGTCTTTGCCTCATATTCAATTCTTTCTGATTAAAGAGATATTGGAGACTCTTATGATTAGTGAAAAGTTTGCACTTCGTGCCATAGAGGTAATGCCTCCATATCTTTAGAGCAAATACTACCGCTGCCAACTCTAGATCATGAGTGGGGTAGTTCTTTTCATGCTCTTTCAACTATCGAGATGCATACACTATCACCTTTTCTCTTTGGGTCAAAACACAACCCAACCCAACACCAGACGCATTGCTATAGACAACGAAGTCTTCAACTCCGTCGGGTAGAGAAAGAATCGGTGCTTCACATAATTTCTTCTTTAGCAACTCGAATGCTTCTTTGTGCTTATCACTCCAAGTATAAATAGCTCCTTTGTGGGTCAAAGCTGTTAATGGAGTAGCGATCGAAGAAAAGCCTTGGATAAATCTTCGATAATATCCAGCTAATCCTAGAAAGCTTCGGATCTCCGTGGGACTTTTCGGCTGTTCCCACTTCATCACAGCTTCAATTTTCGCTGGGTCAACCATTATCCCTTTTTGGTTAACCACATAACCCAAAAATTGGACTTCTTGACTGCGGGTGGTGCACAATCTTGCATTTACTCCTCGTACTATGTTGTACTTTCAATCGTAACCTTTGAGTTACAAAATAAATCCTTATTGAGGACTCCTTCTTCTTCTTAGAATAAGTACTTTCCTTCATTTATTGTAACAGACCGATGGGTCATGTTCTAATGATCTCTCATCGTATAATGCAATTGTTAGACTCAGGTCTCTTAGAGACAAATTCCAGAACAGACTATACCTTCCTTCATGTTCTAATGTGATACAATCACATTTCAACATGTATCATTTCTAACTACCAACTTCTTTAACAATGAGCGTGATTCTTCTATTGATCGCTTTGATCATCTTTCACTTCAATCTTTTGGCTTAAGTCAAATGCTACATCGAAATTGGTTCTCTAAACCACGTGACATACTCATCTTAGTCGGACTCAATTCGATATGACCTCTAGGGTCGGAATAACAATCATCTTCTTAGTCATTACAGAAACGATGGTAACGACATACTTGAACAAAAAACGAAATCAATTACTAGCTTCTTGGTAAACTTGTGACTTTCCCTGATCCAAGTACGAGTCTTGTGCTTCCGGTAGTATAGGCCTCTACTACCATTCACACCTACTCATACTCATCCCAAGTATTATCTCGCAGTTCTCCAAGTCACCATACAAGAATTTCACACAGTCATTCAATACATCAGATGACAAAACCAGAGTTTATATTATTTCTTGAAACGATTACACAGAGGTTCAAGTTTACCTTATACTATGCCTCTAATAGGCTAAACCACTTGTTACTATTCACATTACTACTTCATAACTTGATCTTCAGGTATCAAGTCTTTACTTCTAATTCCTAGCGTTGTTATTTGCTTCGTCGAGGTTATTCTGAAATTTCCTTGGCGTTGGCGGTACGCTTGGCCTTGTTACTTCATTTTTCTTCGGGCCGTCCTTAGAAATATGGCCTTCTTCCTTACATTTGTAACACACCCTCTTGGGAAACGTACACTCATCGCCGTAATTCCCGGTTTCTCCACACTTGAAGCAATTCACCTTCCTGCCATAATTCCCAGAGTGTTTATTTTTGCACTTCCCGCACCATTTTCCTTTACCTCCTCTTTTGCCATACTTTGAGAACATGTTGCTCTTGTTGGACCTTGAAGACCCCTCAAATTTCCTCTTCTTGCCAACTTCAACCTTGTTGGTGGTCCTGTCGTTGATCATTTCTTCAATAGACTTAGCAACCCAGATAGTTGCCTCAAGAGCAGATGCCTGACGTATTGGCACAGTAAGTTCGTCCTTACTTTGTTGAAGTAAACGTTTTGTCTCTTCCATCTGTTGATCCAACATCGTCCGCACCATTGCCTATACCCCAGCCATCGTGATTGGCTCGGGCTGTGGGTTATCATTTCCGAATCCACTTTGAGTGCTTGCCATTTCGATCTATACACCAATTGTAGGTGAATTTAGATCTTTAATTTTTGATAGACATTAAACCTTCGTTATCACTCCGAAACGTTTACCTGCTAGTTCTAATATCGTTGTCATACGTTTAGAATCCTAAACACATAAGGTTTTCCAGATCCGGTCAGCAACAGACCATAGATCCGAACAAATAATATCATATATGGACAACATATAGCATTTAGCACATAAAAGCATTTTAGGCATTTTTCCTAAAATATACAAGTGCTCATGTCTAAAATATGGTAGACACTCATCTCACGATCATCACTTAGCATTCTATGATTAAGTCTAGAAATCCTACAAATTCCTAGTTCGCTTAAACTAATGCTCTGATACCAACTGTGAAATCCCCAAATTAACGGCCAGAAAATACCGGTTTAATTTATGCTTTTAAAATAATTTCAGAGTAATCCTTTGATTAAAAGAGTTGCGGAATTTGTTCCCAAAACTAAATATGATAAAATAAGATTTACCAAAACATTTCTTAAAGAAATGTATTTTCATTATATAACAAAACTCGGGATGTCATGTTCCGATACAGAGCAAAAGCATAAACGGCACATTATAAGCCTTACAACAGTTATATACACTACAGGCCTATAATCAAAATATCTTGATAAGTCGTTCAACTTATGCTCTCGCGCCACTACCTGTAATACAAAGAAAACTGAGTGGGTCAGGCTTGGGATCCTGGTGAGCATATAGGGTTTTCAACCCACAATAAATAAATTTATTAATTTCATCAAACAACAATAACCCGATTACCCATTCCCGTTATCCTCACTTTACGTCCCTAAAACAACTATCACAAGGGACCTAGTCTAAGGATTTTCATCGGGGCGACAACACTGCTTTGGGGGTTTCCCAACAATTTATGTCAAATAAGGCAACCATGTAGGGGATGGAGTACAGCAAATGAACACCCAAGTTCATTAACACCTACAGGTTGCGAGCCTGCCAGCGTTCCACAAGACTATCTAGAAAAGTCCGTGGTCGTCATCCATACTCCGCTAGATGACTGGATCACAATAACATCGAGGCCTCTCATCATTTTATTTCATCACACATCAAATATCTACCCATGTTTTACCCAACATATTTGTAGATAAAAATACATATACAATTTAATTTATTTAAAAACCTGTATAAATCATTCATTCATCATCCATCTCAAATAACTAAACAATCTATATTCACATAGCACGTATTTTATATAAAATACTTCATATCTATGTGTAAGATGAAAGTGACTATACACTCACTTGATTTAACGATAATCGGGCAGCACTTCGTTTCCTAAAACGATCGTTTCTGATAAAACGGGGAGCTTTAATGAAAAATCGGGCCCTGCGAGGGTGGAGCTTCAAAACCGAAAAGATAAATTTTTCCGGGTCTTCGGGCACTTCGGGACGTATTTCGGGTGTTGGAAATGATACCGAGGCTTCGGGGGAAGTCGAGATAGTAAAAATATTGAATTTAGGGTGAAAAGTGGCAATTTTCCAAAATTACCTGGGAGGATTCGCAGCCCTTCTATTTATAGAGGAGAGCCTCGGATCCGAAGCAAGGGGGAAGAAGCACGTGGCAGCTGCTGCGAGGCTCGGACGCAAGGTGGCTCGGATGCGAAGCGAACAGGTGGCTGGTGCGAGGGTGAGACACGGATGCGAGGAGTGGGAGGCGCGTCGGAAGCTCGTAGGCGAGGCGTGGCTCGCCTCGGACACGCCACGTATGCGACACGCGTCTGATTTCTACCGGACCACACTTCGGACACGACATCGGATCGGACACGGAGCAGTAACGAAGCGAGGGTGACGTGGCCGAACACCAGCCATGCGAAATTCCTCGGTTTTAGCATTTTTCTCGATTTTTGTGTCCCAAACTTCTAAAATCCATAACTTTCGTATACGGGCTCCGTTTTTTACGTTCTTTATATGCATGCGTAGGTAAAATTATGTTCTACAACTTTCGTTTAGACTCCGTCGGCTAATTTTGAATTTATTTTTAATATTCTTATTTTTAGCAGACCGGGACATGAAAATCCGTTAAAAATTCATAATTTTCTTCATCCGACGTCCGTTTTCGTCTGTCTTTTTACCGTTGTACTACTATTGACGAGACCTTCGATTCTCGTTTAGGTTGTGTTGGCTAAAAATCACTTGATCTAAAATTCGAGTTTTTAGCTATCTACTGTTATACCGAAACTTAGAAAAATCATAACTTCCTCATACGAAGTCAGATTTTAACGTTCTTTTTATCAAAATTCTCGGTTTAACGAATACTACGACTTTCGTTTAGATCACTAAGGCTAAAAAACATTTTATCATAAATTCACTTTTTACGTCACACATCGTCGTGTCGGTTCTGTCGCGAAACTTTGACAGGTCATAACTTATTGTAGTGATCGTGACAAAGATTCCAGATATATAAAGAATACCGAAATCCGAGTTATAACGAAGAAGTTATGACCTGTCGAAGTTTCGCAACAAAACCGGCACGACGCCGAATGACGTAAAAAGTGAGTTTTTGATAAACTACTTTTTAGCCTTATTGATCTAAACGAAAGTCGTAGAATACGTTAAACCGAGAGCGTGCATAAAAAGAACGCCCAAATCTGACTTCGTATGAGGAAGTTATGATTTTTCTAAGTTTCAGCTTAGCAGTAGACAGCTAAAAACTCGAATTTTAGATCGAGTGATTTTAGCCGACACAACCTAAACGAGAATCGAAGGTCTCATCAATAGTAGTACAATGGTAAAAAGACAGACGAAAACGGACGTCGGATGAAGAAGTTATGAAATTTTAACGGATTTCCTGTCCCGGTCTGTTAAAAATAATAATATGAAAATTAAAGTCAAAATTAGCCGACTAAGTCTAAACGAATGTTGTAGAGCGTAATTTTACCTACGCGTGCATATAAAGAACATTGAAAACGGAGCTCGTATGCGAAAGTTATGGATTTTAGAAGTTTGGGGCACAAAAATCAAGAAAACCCCAAAATCCGAGAAATTTCGCATGGTCCGGAATAGGCCACGTCACCCTCGCTCGTAGCATGCCACGTGTCCAATTTGCTGAGTCATCTGAGGCCACCTGGCGAGGCGTGTCGCACCATCCTCGCACCGAAGGCTCGGCCAATCAAAAGCCGCCTCGTGCCTTCCCCGTGTCCGACCCGCGTGTTGCGTTCTTCTCGAGTCCGAGGTTCGGTCCAATCAGATGTTAACGCGTGTGGCCTCAGTGGCCGCGTGTTGCGTTCAAAAACACCTACGCGTGTCTCTGTCCGAAGCGCGCCAGCTGCCTCCCCACCGGATCCGAGCTTCGCATCTGCTGCCGCGTGGAGCTTTCTCAGCCATCGATCTTCAGTCTCGCACCCTATAAAAGGGGGGGGGGGGGGTTGCGAGATCTCCCAGCTAGATTTAGAAATTTGGCATTTTTCACCCCAAATTTCATATTTCCACTATTTCAACTTCTTCCGAAGCCCCGGGATTATTTCCAACGCCCGAAACACGTCCCGAAGTGCCCGAGAAACCCGAGAAATTTATTTTTTCGGTTTGAAGCTCCACCCTTGCAGGGCCCGGTTTTCAATAAAGCATCCCGGTTTTATCGGAAACGATTGTTTTAAGAGACGAGGTGCTGTCTAATCGTCGTCTTATCATGTGAGTGTATAGTCACTTTCATCTTACACATAGATATGAAGTATTTTATATGAAATACATGCTATGTGAATATAGATTGTTTATTTATTTGAGATGGATGATGAATGAATGATTTATATAGGTTTTTAAATAAATTAAACTGTATATGTATTTTTATCTATAAATATGTTGGGTAAAACATGGGTAGATGAATTAGATGATGTGTGATGAAATAAAAATTGATGAGAGGTATCGATGTTTAAGATGATCTAGTCATCTAGCAGAGTTTAGACAACGACCACAGACTACTCTAGATAGTCCAGTGGAACGTTAGCAGACTCGTAACCTGTAGGTGTTTTTGAACTATGTGTTCATCAGGTATTTTTGAACTATGTGTTCATCCGATAAGTATCATGTACAAAGTCCTTCTTTTTGACACTATTACGTGTCGGGGTACAGGAGCGTACGGGAGTACTTTATTAGTATTTTTCCCTATACTTTTTATTTTGAAGAGCTTTGGAGTCTTCGTTTCTTTTATGAAGTGATCGGACGAGCTTCATGTGTCAGCGTTTCCTTTCACGAAGTAATTGAGGGAAATTTGTAAACTGCCTAATGAAGTGTGTCGGTAATAGACCACTACTAGGTATGTCTGGGGTTATGATGCTGGATAGGGTGAGTCTGGGGGTAAAATACCTCACGATATTCAGATCACTGCTAGGCAAAGTTCGATGCTGGATAGGGTGAGTCTGGGGGTAAAATACCTCACGATATTCAGATCACTGCTAGGCAAAGTTCGATGCTGGATAGGGTGAGTCTAGGGGTAATATACGTCACGATATTCGGACCATGGCTAGGCATTGATAACTACCCCTGACTTAATTGTCTTGTGGTTCTTTCTTTTACGAACAAAGGTTCGTGGTGAAACTTATTCCATTCCCCTCATTTGATGTCTTTATCGATCCTCGTTTGCTGCTAGGGAATTTTCGAAGCAGCTTCGTCAGTTTGTTGTTCATATCGATCCTTTAGGCTAGATCTTGTAAGATCATTGTATAGGATCAGTACGTGGGGATCGACGTTCGTTAGTGCTTATAGTATAAAGCTCGGGCAACGATGGACTTCGTGCTTATTCCTTAGGAAAATTCCTTAGGAATGAGTGGTAGATAATTCTTAGGGTAAATCCTTAAGAAATAAAGAAGATAATGGGGTTGGGTAATTGGGTTGATTGTTTGATGTTTAAACATAATAAATTTATTTATTGTGGGTTGAAAACTCTATATGCTCACCAGGCTCCCAAGCCTGACCCACTCAGTTTATTTGTATCACATGTATCGATACGAAGTTGCTTTACACTGAGAGGTTAAAAGAGAAGTAGATCACTAGTGTAAATGAATGTAAGTTTTGTTTATGCTTATGTTTTTTTTATTGACAATGACATCCCAATAGTTTAAATGAATAGAATACATTTCTTCGGAAATGATTTGATAACATATTTATCATGTTTTTCTGGGAACAAATTCCGCAACACTTTTAATCAAATGATCACTCTGATTTTATTTTAAAAAGCATAAATGAAATCGGTCTTTTTTGGCCGTGAAATTGGGGATGTCACAGTTGGTATTAGAGCATTAGTTTAAGCGAACTAGGAATTTGTAAGATTTCTAGACTTAAACTTAGAATGCTAAGTGATGATCGTGAGATGAGTGTCAACCATATTTTAAGACACGAGCACTAGTATATTTTAGGAAAGATGCCTAAAATGCTTTTGTGTGCTAAATGTTATATGTTTGCCATATATGATATTATTTGTTCGGATCTATGGTCTGTTGCCGACCAGATCTGGAAACTTTATGTGTTCAGGATTCTAAGCGTATGACTACGATATTAGAACTAGCATGTAAACGTTTCGGAGTGAGAAGGAGATTTATACGTCTATCGTAAATAAAGATTTCCTATCTTAAAATTCTCGGCTAAGTACACCGAGCGTCTGCTTGGGTGTACAAAACATTATGGTGAAGACTCGTAGAGAATTGAGTAGATGGAAGAAATGAAAGGCTTACAATAGTGAATGATACCTATCAGAAGATATCGTAAGAGTGGTATCTTGCCTTTGGAATATGTCTGATAAAATAATGGAACATTTAGAGGAGTACGGTACGTCTGAAGTACACCTTCGATTGGCAGGATGATGGAGCGATTGCTGTAATTCTTGAAGTTGTCCCATCGTCTGGAATTTCCATCACCAACCGAGTTGAAGTAGAATTGATGAGTGAAGATACGCATGGAAGAAGTCCTAGTAGATTCAAGGAAAATTTTATGATTAATTGGACACATTCGTATGTGTTAAATTGTTTTGTGATTTTAGGACTTGGGGACTGCGAGACAATACTTGGGACGAGTATGAGTAGGTGTGAATAGTAGTAGAGATCTATACTACTGGAAGCACAGGACTCACACTTGGATCAAGGAAAGTCACAAGGTTACCAAGAAGCTAGTAATTGATTTTGTTTTTGTTCATGTATGTCGTTACCATCATTTCGGTAATGACTAATGAGATGATTGTTATTCCGACCCTAGTGGTCATATCAAATTGAGTCCGACTACGATGAGTTTGTTACGTGGTTCAGAGAACCAAGTTCGATGTAACATCTGACTTAAGTCAGAAGATTGAAATCAATGCGATGAATAGCATCGCGCTCGTTGTTAATGAAGCTTGTAGCTAGAAATGCTATATGCTAAAATGTGATTATATCACATTAGAATATGAAGGAAGGTATATTCCATTCTGGAAATTGACTCTAAGAGATTTGAGTCTAAGCATTGCATTATACGATGAAGAGATAACTTATGAAGTCATTATACAAGCCATGTCTTGATAGTGTTTCCGAAAACGAAATTGAAGACTTCGTAGTCTCTAGTGACGCATCTGGAGCTCGGTTGGTTTGTATTCTAACCCAGAGGAATAAGAGATCTTCTGGTGGAAGAAGTTCACAAGACCATGTACTCGATTCATCCCGGCAGCACAAAAATGTATAGGGATCTAAAACCCTACTACTGGTGGCCGACGATGAAGCTCGATGTTGCAAAGTATGTGGCCGAGTGTGTAACATGTGCTAGGGTTAAGGCACAACATCAGAAACCGTATGGGAGTTTAGAACCTTTACCTGTACCCATGGGTAAATGGGAAGACATCACCATGGATTTCGTGACTAAACTGCCCAGAACAAAGAACGATCACGACATGATTTGGGTGGTCGTTGATCGCTTCACTAAGAGTGCGCATTTCATAACAGCCAACAAGAAATGGTCTATGGATAAGCTTGCGAATTCTTACGTGAAGGAAATTGTGAGGCTTCACGGTGTTCCGTTAACGATTGTATCAGATCGTGACATCCGTTTTACCTCAAGGTTTTGGAAGAGTCTACAAGAGGAATTGGGTACCAAGTTGTGTTAGAGTACAGCTTACCATCCGCAAACCGATGGTCAGAGCGAACGAACAATTCAAACGTTGGAGGATATGCTGAGAGCATGTACCCTGGAATTCCAAGGTAACTGGGATGAACATTTACCTCTGGTAGAATTTTCCTATAATAATAGTTTCCACTCAAGCATCAAGATGGCACCTTACCAAGCTTTGTATGGAGAAAGCTGTCGAACGCCGTCATGTTGGCTGGAAGCTGGGGAAAAGCAGTTTATAGGACCTGAGATAGTCCATCAGACTGCTGAAAAGTTGAAAGTGATTAGGGAAAGGATGTTAGCTGCTCAAGATCGTCAAAAGAGCTATGCTGACAAGAAAAGACAATCGATAACATTCGAAGTTGGAGATTCGGTTTTACTTAAAGTCTCGCCGTGGAAGGGACTTATAAGATTTGGTAAAAGGGGAAAGTTGAGTCCAAGGTTTATTGGACCATCTAAAGTTCTTCAGAGGATCGGGAATCAAGCTTACAAGCTAGAATTACCAGAAGAACTAGATGGTATTCATAACACTTTCCATGTGTGTTATTTGAGGAAGTTCACGGGAGATGTACCCGACATAATTCCAATTTCCGAATTAAGGTTGGATGAAAACAAGAGGTTAATTGAAGAATCAGAGGCAATCGTTGACCGTAAGACTAAGAAATTGCGACGCAAGATGGTCGATTTAGTGCTTGTGCGATGGAAACATACGAACGGGCCAAATCTCACCTGGGAAACGGAGAGTGATATGATGAGTCGCTATCCGCATTTGTTTGCTGATGTGTGATTCCGGGGACGGAATCATCCTAAGGGGGAGAGAATTGTAACGCCCGTGTTTCTAGGCTAGGCATTAATGATGATGAAATAGTCTAGGTCAACCTTTGTAACTCATTTTGAGGAAATAAAGAGGAATCATGTGAATTATGTGTTTTATGCTTAATTATTAGGATTTAATTAATTAAGAATAAAAATGAGCATCGAAAATAAATATTAGATAAAGCCGATATCTATTAAGAAAGTTGTAGTGATCGTGACAAGGATTCCGGATATATAAAGAATACTGAAATCCGAGTTATAACGAAGAAGTTATGACCTGTCGAAGTTTCGCGACAAAACCGGCACGGCGCCGAATGACGTAAAAAGTGAGTTTTTAATAAACTACTTTTTAGCCTTATTGATCTAAACGAAAGTCGTAGAATACGTTAAACCAAGAGCGTGCATAAAAAGAACGCCCAAATCTGACTTCGTATGAGGAAGTTATGATTTTTCTAAGTTTGAGCTTAGCAGTAGACAGCTAAAAACTCGAATTTTAGATCGAGTTATTTTTAGCCGACAGAACCTAAACGAGAATCGAAGGTCTCGTCAATAGTAGTACAACGGTAAAAATACAGACGAAAACGGACGTCGAATGAAGAAGTTATGAAATTTTAACGGATTTCCTGTCCCGGTCTGTTAAAAATAATAATATTAAAATTAAAATCAAAATTAGCCAACGAAGTCTAAACGAAAGTTGTATAGCGTAATTTTACCTACGCGTGCATATAAAGAACGTCGAAAACGGAGCTCGTATGCGAAAATTATGGATTTTAGAAGTTTGGGGCACAAAAATCAAGAAAATCCCAAAATCCGAGAAATTGTGCATGGTCTGGAATAGGCCACGTCACCCTCGCTCGTAGCATGCCACGTGTCCGATTTGCTGAGTCATCCGATGCCACCTGGCGAGGCGTGTCGCACCATCCTCGCACCGAAGGCTCGGCCAATCAGAAGTCGCCTCGTGCCTTCCCCGTGTCTGACCCGCGTGTCGCGTTCTTCTCGAGTCCGAGGTTCGGTCCAATCAGATGTTGACGCGTGTGGCCTCGGTGGCGAGCCCTCGCATCCGAAGCGTGGCCCAATCCGAGACCGACGCGTGTTTCAGTCCGAAGCGCGCCAGCTGCCTCCCTACCGGATCGGAGCTTCGCATCTGCTGCCTCGTGGAGCTTTCTCAGCCATCGATCTTCGGTCTCGCACCCTATAAAAAAGGGGGTTGCAAGATCTCCCGGCTAGATTTAGAAATTTGGCATTTTTCACCCCAAATTTCATATTTCCACTATTTCAACTTCCCCCGAAGCCCCAGGATTATTTTCAACGCCCGAAACACGCCCCGAAGTGCCCGAGAAGCCCGAGAAATTTATCTTTTCGGTTTGAAGCTCCACCCTTACAGGGCCCGGTTTTTCAATAAAACATCCCGGTTTTATCGGAAACGATTGTTTTAAGAGACGAGGTGTTGTCCAATCGTCGTTTTATCAAGTGAGTGTATAGTCACTTTCATCGTACACATAGATATGAAATATTTTATATAAAATACATGCTATGTGAATATAGATTGTTTATTTATTTGAGATGGATGATGAATGAATGATTTATATAGGTTTTTAAATAAATTAAACTGTATATGTATTTTTATCTATAAATATGTTGGGTAAAACATGGGTAGATGAATTAGATGATGTGTGATGAAATAAAAATTGATGAGAGGTATCGATGTTTAAGATGATCTAGTCATCTAGCAGAGTTTAGACAACGACCACAGACTACTCTAGATAGTCCAGTGGAACGTTAGCAGACTCGTAACCTGTAGGTGTTTTTGAACTATGTGTTCATCAGGTATTTTTGAACTATGTGTTCATCCGATAAGTATCATGTACAAAGTCCTTCTTTTTGACACTATTACGTGTCGGGGTACAGGAGCGTACGGGAGTACTTTATTAGTATTTTTCCCTATACTTTTTATTTTGAAGAGCTTTGGAGTCTTCGTTTCTTTTATGAAGTGATCGGACGAGCTTCATGTGTTAGCGTTTCCTTTCACGAAGTAATTGAGGGAAATTTGTAAACTGCCTAATGAAGTGTGTCGGTAATAGACCACTACTAGGTATGTCTGGGGTTATGATGCTGTATAGGGTGAGTCTGGGGGTAAAATACCTCACGATATTCAGATCACTGCTAGGCAAAGTTCGATGCTGGATAGGGTGAGTCTGGGGGTAAAATATCTCACGATATTCAGATCACTGCTAGGCAAAGTTCGATGCTGGATAGGGTGAGTCTCGGGGTAAAATACCTCACGATATTCGGACCACGGCTAGGCATTGATAACTACCCCTGACTTAATTGTCTTGTGGTTCTTTCTTTTACGAACAAAGGTTCGTGGTGAAACTTATTCCATTCCCCTCATTTGATGTCTTTATCGATCCTCGTTTGCTGCTAGGGAATTTTCGAAGCAGCTTCGTCAGTTTGATGTTCATATCAATCCTTTAGGCTAGATCTTGTAAGATCATTGTATAGGATCAGTACGTGGGGATCGACGTTCGTTAGTGCCTATAGTATAAAGCTCGGGCAGCGATGGAATTCGTGCCTATTCCTTAGGAAAATTCCTTAGGAATGAGTGGTAGATAATTCTTAGGGTAAATCCTTAAGAAATAAAGAAGATAATGGGGTTGGATAATTGGGTTGATTGTTTGATGCTTAAACATAATAAATTTATTTATTGTAGGTTGAAAACCCTATATGCTCACCAGGCTCCCAAGCCTGACCCACTCAGTTTATTTGTATCACAGGTATCGATACGAAGTTGCTTTACACTGAGAGGTTAAAAGAGAAGTAGATCACTAGTGTAAATGAATGTAAGTTTTGTTTATGCTTATGTTTTTGTATTGACAATGACATCCCAATAGTTTAAATGAGTAGAATACATTTCTTCGGAAATGATTTGATAACATATTTATCATGTTTTTCTGGGAACAAATTCCGCAACACTTTTAATCAAATGATTACTATGATTTTATTTTAAAAAGCATAAACGAAATCGGTCTTTTTTGGCCGTGAAATTGGGGATGTCACAAAACATGCAAAATGAAACGATACTAAACGATTGACAAAAGATAGCAACACTTTACTCATAAGTAAATACAACTTTTATTCATCATCAAATTTCAATTACACTTTACACATTTCAAAGCTATCTAACTACTAAAACTAATATCATCCTTCAGCCCTATGCTCCTTGCATGCTGGAGATGCTTAACCCTACCCAGTCCCTTCATGAGGGGATCTGCTGGGTTCTCATCCGATGATACCCTCTTTGCCACGAGGAGTCCTTCTTCTATTCGATGTCTGATGAAATGATATTTTCTATTGATGTGTCTGGATCTCCCGTGATCCCTTGGTTCCTTTGCTAAGGCAACTGCACTTTCACTATCACAGAAAATCTCTATAGTCTCCTTTATAGCTGGTATAACTCCAAGGTCTCCAATGAATTTATTTAGCCATATAGCCTCCTTTGCTGCTTCGCTTGCCGCTATATACTCTGATTCGCAAGTTGAATCAGCCACTGTCTCCTGCTTGGAAATTTTCCAAGAAATTGCTCCTCCGTTTAAGGTAAAGACCCAACCTGACTGAGAGCGGAAATTATCCCTATCGGTCTGGAAGCTAGCATCACTATACCCTAATACTCTCAAGTCATCACTCCCACCGAGGGTAAGGACCCAGTCCTTAGTCCTCCGCAGGTACTTGAGAATGTTCTTTACTCCAGTCCAGTGAGCCTTGTCAGGGTTCCCCTGATATCTGCTGACCATGCTCAAGGCAAAGGCCACATCAGGACGAGTACAAGTCATAGCATACATGATCGATCCTACAGCGGAAGCATACGATACTCGACTCATTTCTGCTATCTCAGCCTCTGTACTCGGACTTTGAGTTTTACTCAGTCTGGCATTACTCTGGATTGGTAATTCTCCTTTCTTGGAATTCTGCATGCTGAACCTATTCAGCACCTTATCCAAGTAGGTACTCTGACTAAGTCCAATTAGTCTTTTACTCTGGTCTCTCAGAATCCTTATCCCTAGGATATAGGCAGCTTCACCAAGGTCCTTCATAGCGGAACACTTCCCACGCCAGGACTTCACTTCCTGCAGAGTTGGGATGTCATTTCCTGTGAGTAGTATGTCATCCACATACAATACCAAAAAACCGAGTATACTCCCACTAGCCTTGACATATACACAAGATTCATCTTCACTCCTCGAAAAGCCAAACTCTTTGACTTTCTCATCGAAACAACGATTCCATCTGCGAGGTGCTTGCTTTAATCCATAGATGGATTTCTCAAGCTTACACACTCTATTAGGGTACTCTGCACTGACAAAACCCTCTGGCTGACTCATGTAAACATCCTCAGCCAACTTTCCATTAAGGAAAGCGGTTTTGACATCCATTTGCCAAATTTCATAATCATGAAATGCAGCAATGGCTAACATAACCCTAATAGACTTAATCTTTGCTACTGGTGAAAAGGTCTCATCATAATCAACTCCCGGAGTTTGAGAAAATCCCTTTGCAACCAGTCGCGCCTTATAAGTGTGTACATTACCATCCATGTCGGTCTTCTTCTTGAATATCCACTTGCACCAAACTGTCTTACGACCTGGTACATTGTCAACCAAGTTCCAAACTTGATTGTCATACATGGATTGTATCTCGCTGTCCATAGCCTCTTTCCATTTAGCAGCCTCAGGGCCTGCCGTGGCTTCCGTGTAGCTGTTAGGTTCATCCAGACTTACCAGTGTGCTATCACTGATAAGTGTATCACCTTCCGCAGTAATATGGAAACCATAGTAATGCTCAGGTGCATTCCTAACTCTTGTGGAATGCCTCAGAAGTACAGACTCTTCTGTCGGATCAACATGAGTTTCCTCCTCAGGTTGATTGCTAGGGTTTGAGGTTCCTTCACCACTTGACTCTTGAATTTCTTCAAGGTCAATTTGCCTCCGACTGTTTCCTTGGCTTATGAACTCTCTCTCTCTCTCTCTCTCTCTCTCTCTCTCGAAAGACTCCTCTCCTTGGTACAAAGACCACATTATCACTAGGTCTGTAGAAGAGGTAACCAAAGGATCTTTGTGGGTAGCCGATGAAAATACACCTCTTACTTCGAGGTTCGAGCTTATCGTGAGACTCACGCCTCACAAAATCCTCGCAACCCCAAATCTTGATGTGGTCCAGATTGGGAACTTTTCCGGTCCACATCTCATGAGGTGTTTTGGCAACCTTCTTTGTAGGGACTAGATTAAGGATATGGGCGGCAGTCTCTAAGGCATACCCCCAGAATGAGATTGGTAGTGAAGCTCGACTCATCATGGAACGAACCATATCCAACAAGGTTCGATTGTGCCTCTCAGCCACACCATTCAAATGCGGTTTCCTGGGAGGTGTCAATTGTGAGATAATCTCACATTCCTTAAGATAGTCAAGGAACTCTGTACTAAGATACTTACCACCTCGATCGGATCGAAGCATCTTAATGTTCCTGCCTAACTGATTCTCCACTTCCTGTTTAAACTCTTTGAATCTTTCAAAGGTCTCTGACTTATGCTTGATTAAGTATACATATCCATATCTACTAAAATCATCAGTAAAAGTCACATAGAAGCGGTTAGCATCCCTTGTGGCGGTTCTGAAGGGTCCACACACATCAGTGTGTACAAGATCCAACAAACCTTCACCCCTAGCACAAGTACCAGTGAAGGGTGACTTTGTCATTCTCCCAAGCAAACAAGATTCACAACAATCATCTGATTTTAGGTCAAATGACTCCAAGACTCCATCCTTTTGGAGTTGGCCTATGCGTTTCTTGCTTACATGTCCAAGACGATAATGCCATAATGATGCTTTACCCAAACTAGTGGAAGAATCGATACACAATACATTTTTTCCTAGGTTATCTACAACCGACACAGTTTCATACACACCATCACAAGGTAATGCTTTAAAATAAAGAACATTATTAAAGAAAGCATTAATACCACCACTATCATTATCAAATGAAAAGGTAAAACCTTGTTTGTACAAACCATGAAAGGAAATAATATTTCTTGCCATTTCATGCGAGTAACAACATTTATTCAAATCTAATGTTAACCCATTACTTAGCAATAAAGAATAAACTCCAATCTTGGTGATAGGTGTAAGTTTCCTATTTCCCATGATCAAGTTTATCTTCCCATGCTCTACATTCTCACTTCTTCTTAGTCCCTGCAAATCACAACATATGTGAATACCACAACCTGTATCAAGGACCCAAGAATTAGAATATGGTGAGTTATTAGACAATATAGTGTAAATACATGCATGGTTGGGTTTTACTTTCCCATCCATAACATCTTGTTGGTATTTTGGGCAGTTTCGCTTCCAGTGCGACTTTTCATGACAATAGAAGCATTCAGCCTCTTTAGGGTTAGCAGAAGGAGTGACGAAACCTTTCTTGGTTCCACTTGAAGGGGAGCCATCAAGGGACTTTCCCTTGGTACCCTTCGAATGGCTCTTCCTCTTCTTTCCTTTTCCTTGCCTGATTGCCAAGACAGGGGCCGCGGTAGGAGTAGGATTAGTAACAACTGACTTACCTTTAAGACCACTTTCTGCGGTCTTCAAAAGTCCTTGAAGTTTGATGAGTGTAACTTCCTCCTTGTTCATGTGGTATGTCATGCAGAATTGATCATAACACGATGGTAAGGAGTGCAAAATGATATATATTGCCAACTCCTCTGGGAAATTCACATTCAGTTTCAGCAAATGGTCTAGATACCTTTGCATATTCTGCATGTGGCCCGTGATGGGTTCACCATCCTTCATCCTGGTTGTTATCATAGAGGAGATGATCTCATATCGCTCTTGACGAGCACTATGATGGTAGCGGTCCATCAAATCCTGGTGCATCTCAAAAGCATAGTAGTCCTCATAGGACTTTTGGAGCTCGACTGTCATAGTGGCCAACATGATGCATGCCACTTTGGTAGCATCCCTTTCATGGGCCTGATATTCACCGACCTCCTCAGGAGTAGCAGTCGGCTCGGGTTCTTTAAGCTCCTTGTCGAGGACATATTCCTTGTCCTCATATCGAGTGACCATTCTGATGTTTCTGATCCAATCCATAAAGTTGGATCCATCAAAGATGACTCTGCCACAAAGGTTCATGAGAGAGAAGGAGCCCGTAGGGTTTGAGCCAGAAGCAACATTGTTGGAAGATATCTGAAAAAAAGAAAGACAAATTTAGATTAGATATAAAGATAGTCCTTAATAAAACACCCAAATGTAATATTAAGGCTAGGACCCAACACAATATTTTATAACTTAGAAGAGGGATGCCGTAATCCAAGCTATAAAATATTTGAAGGTAGGTGAATGACGATTCACCAATTTCCACCATAAAAAACGAAATAAATTATTAGGTTTTAATTGGTTTTTGAAACTCCTAGGTTCTTTGAGATTCATTGAACTTTTCAATGGCATGTTTCAATCTCGAGTGTGCCCTTCAGGTTTTGTGACTGGGATGCCGAGGATCACAAAACAAGGTGTGAAGTAACCATGCAAATTACTTGGTACCCTCAATATTTACCCCTCAATCAATGTGCCGGTTAACCACACGCGCTCCATCGATACTATGATAAATATTAAGTTACCCTTTACCTACCTTGTTAAGTCCAGGTTAGTCTGCCGGTTAACCACACACGCTCCACTAACGACTTAATCAAAGTGAAAAGTGTAATTTCATGGGATAGCACCTTATTCACATTTTCCTAAAGTAACTAAGATTGGGAATTTATAAAAACATTTAGTTACTTTATTTTCCATCATACTTTTAATGAAGATTTAGAAGTCCTTGTCCTACCCGTTCGGCTAACGACCCTCCACCAGTCAAGGAAGCGGTGGGTGAGAGTGGACACCCATTAAGCTGCCATTTTATAGGCAACAACCTTATACCCCCCCCCCCCCGCCTTATAGACCGGCTTCGTGAATGAGGCCTACTAACGGTAAAACGACTTGGTTCTTATATATATATATATATATATATATATATATATATATATATATATATATATATATATATATATTATTAACTTATAATATTATAAAGTATAAGGGTTGAATTTTAAGTTTTAAAATTCTAGGGGTTGGAAGTAAAGTTTTTTAAAGTGACTTTACATGTTCCAAAACTTGAGGGCAAGTTTTGTAACTTTCAAAACTTTTCATCTTTCATAACTTATGAGTTAATGATGTAATAAAATGAGTGACTTTTCATTTTATGTAACCTATGTGTTTCTTTAATGGACTTTAAATGAAATACTTTTGGTAATCCATAACTTGAGGACAAATTATGGATTCCATTAAAACACATAAAGATCATGAATTAAACATTGGACAAGTAATTCCTATGATCTATCAAGAACTCATAAGAACATGAATATTCCTATCAAAATTTCAAGAACATATGAACACATATAAACATGAAAATTTGATATTAGCCATTGTAAATGGATTAGAACAACCATTACACCATCTAAAACAAGTTTTGTAACACCAAAACAATTTAGGGTAATGTTTCTAGACCATTTCCAGCAGCAAAACTCGAAAATCTGCATTCAGGGGCTCCTACTCGTCGAGTGCAAGAGCCTACTTGTCGAGTAGGATGAATTTGGTCATGGAATCGTCGAGTCCCCCCATGGACTCGGCGAATTCATGCTTCAGAGTGCAGAAAAACTGAGTTTTTTTTCACAATTTTGCATCAAGTATCAAACAAACAAGCCTAGGCTCTGATACCACTGTAGGGTTTTGAGCATTCTAACACTCCTATGGTGTACATGCAACCCTAGAAACCTTGGATCTATGTTTTATCTATGATACATGAAAAATTGTTTTTCCAAGGTTCATAACCTATCTAGCATACATGGGGAACTTTTAAACATAAAAGTTAGTAGGAAATACATACCTTGTAGTAGTTAGGATTCCTTGAAAACCATGTGAGCCTAGCACCTCAAGTGTGATGCCTCAAATTTATCACACAACACCAAATGCACTTGGAATAACTTAGAGAGAAATGATACACTTCTTGAAATCGGCTAGCCCTCACTTGTATGCTTAGTTGCCGATTTTGGTGAATAACATGTAGCTTATATAGTGTGTTACAATTAAGGTTACACCATGTAAACCCTAATTGTCATGACTTTTCATTTCCATGACCCATGGGTTCTATAACCACCATGGAGCATCCATGGAGCATCCTATGGGTCTTATCCCAACTTAATAATCCATGGAGCATTAGCCCACTATACAAGTATGGATGATTTACACAATCAACTCATATATTTAATTAGTCTTCTTTTGATCACTTAATTAATTCCAAATTAATTCTTGATCAATACTAACTAAATAATACTATTAATATATTAGAACTTATAATATATTAATAAACCTTAAGTGTTATTTCTCTCATTTTAGTTTATCCAGATGCATGATGCCATGCAACCCAAATAGACCATGCTAATCGGGTCAAGTACATTCCAGAAATAGTTATGAACTTAGACACCTAATCCAACATTTAATAGGTTAGTGAATTAGACATGATGTAGGGGTAAAATGGTCCAGATTAAGCATAGAAGCAATGTAACATCCATAAAAATCAAGCCAAATTTGAACCTTTTTTTGTAAAACATTTAAAACCATTAAGTTACTACAATTTGTTTTCAAAAGAGTTTAAACATCAGAGTATCCCCAAAATCAAATCATAAAAATATAAGGAGGTGCACGATCACGCCTTCGCCTTCCCGTGATCATCGGAAGTACCTAAAACAAAATCAACAACTGTAACCCTGAAGCTTAGTGAGTTCCCCCAAAATACCAATGCCATACAAATATAATCATATCATATAAACAAACACAACATGCATAATGAGCCATCAATATGCTGGACCGCCTCACAGACCATCAGTCTATCTGGACCGCTCTTCGAGCCATCGGCACGTCTAGACCGCCTCTCAGGGCCTTCAGCCTATCCGGACCGCTTACCCGGCCTTTGGCCTGAATAGTATGCCCTAACCGGGTCTGCAGTCTATCCGGTCTGCCCTGGGTATCTTGGCCTACAACACAAAGCAGGACCTGCCTTAACCTAATCCCCCAAACCAACAAACATATGAACATAAATATCATACGCTAGCTAGCAAGTACAGATAGTCATACAGATCTAACAGATCACTAACATGACAACCATCCTATAACCAGGATATCGATCTAACCGATCACTAACATAGCAACCATCCTATAACCATGATACTAATCTAATAGATCACTAACATAGCATAATCCTATAACCAAGATACCGATCTAACAGATCACTAACATAGCAACCATCCTTTAACCAGGATACCGATCTAACAGATCAGTAACATAACAACCATCCTATAACTAGGATACAAATCATAAAGGGTCGGCCTTGGTGCCTTAGACCCTGTTGATATAGTGAGAAGAACTCACCTCATGATGTCGAATTATAATGATAAGACCAAACTCCCGAATCACCATCACGTACTCAACCACCTATAACCACCATAGGACCAAGTCCATCAGAATCCCAAATTACCAAAATACCCTCAAAAGTCCAACTGGTCAACCCTTGGTCAAATTCAAAGTCAACGATCAAAGTCAACAGTCCATGTTGACCCAACTTGCCGAGTGCAGTTAGTAACTCGTCGAGTTTCTTAAGAACTCAGAAAGTCATAAAAACCCTAATTGACTCGCCGAGTTTCCAACCAACTCGTCGAGTCCATGCGTGTCCAAATGTGGGGGAAAACCCTAACTGACTCGTTGAGTCCTCTTACCGACTTGTCGAGTTCATGCAACATCAATACAGGCAATCTTCATCCGACTCGTCGAGTCGGCTATGCGACTCGTCGAGTCCCTTTAGTCCAACATCAATACATGCATGGTCCTAAATGCCAAAATCAAGCTAAGGGAAAGGTTTAACCCAAAGGGAAAGGCCAATGCTTGCTAAATCTGATAACTTTATCACTATAGGGACCAAGAGGAGTCCAGATCTGAAGTTACAAATTCAGATCATGGCCCATACCCGAATTCACTCACAAATATGCTAAAAAATGGCCCTAAACCTATGCATGAATAGATCTAGCTAAAGATAAGACAAGGTAACGACTTGTTACCTTCCAGATGATGCCAAGATGAAGTAGAGTCAGATCCACCAGCTCCTCTTTGCTCCAAGCTCCTTAGACTTCAATTCTTCTTTACAAAATGTACCAAAAGCACTCTTTAAACCTCACAAACTCTCAAGAACAAGGTCTAGACCGATTAGGGTTTCTTATAGCCATCAAGAGGTGGTAAGGGGCTAGAGGAAAGGACTTAAGGTCCTTTAAATAGGGTGCAAACCCTTAAAAATTAGAGTTTCATTTTCTAGCTCCTACTCGTCGAGTTGGGGTCCTCCGACTCGTTGAGTAGACCTCATAAAACACGCGGGCTGACTAATCCCTACACGACAAGTTAGGGCCTCCAAATCGTCGAGTAGGCTTCTTTAATTGCTTGAAATCCTCAAAATCTCATTCTCGGAAATTAGTATGTTACAACTCTCCCCCACTTGAACTAGGATTCGTCCTCGAAGCCTGCTGTAGTGGACAAATCCGAATAATAACTTTACATTCGAGCCTTCGGCTCCCAAACCTACTGGGATCCCTTCCCGAATTTGTGGGGGAGAGTTGTACGACCCCCCTGAAGTTGAAAAATTACAAGTTTGGCCCTTAGTGGCATTATGGTAAATATTAGACTCGAGGCTAGTACGATGGGCGTACGAAGTGTACGCTGAGCATACTAGGGCGGACCCTAGTACGCTGAGCGTACATCTCATACGCATGGCGTACGCACAGAATGTCCAAACCCTATTTTTAGGGTTTGGACCTATATAATCATCCTCAAGTCCCATTCCCCTTACCTCATTTCCAGCCTCCAATACTTAGAACGTTTCTTGCAAAACACTAGCCCCCTCTATTGCTTTTTAAGTGTGTTTTGGTGTGTTCCAAAGGAAGAAGGTGCTGGTAAAGCTTGGAGGCTAAGAACAAGCTTGGATTTGGAAGTCTTGCATCATTCTCCATCTCCAAAGGGTAAACAGTTCCTACCTTGATGGCTTAATTGATAGATCTAGCTTACATGGTGATATTATGAGATTTTTCCCAAAATAATGACTTTCTTGTGTATGACATGCTAGAGAACATTTGGGCTGTCCTTTTGGATGTTTTTCCAAGTCTAAAGTCATAAAAATATGATCTTGGTCCCATAGTTGTCCCCATGCATGCTATTAAGAGCTTAAATGGTTAAGATAAGTTAGGGTTTTTTTGTTAGGTTTGAGTTAGACATGTAGAACCATAAAGTTGGAAACTTTATGGTTTGGAATGACTTTTGGGACTAAGACTGAGGTTTAGACGTTGTGACTTAATGAAATAAGCCCTTAAGTGGAAGTTGGAAAACCATCGCGTACGTTGAGCATACTAGGATTTACGTTGGGCGTACGCCAATGGGAGCCCCGATCTGGAACGCGAGTATGCATGGCGTACGAGCCGAGTACGTGGGGCGTACTCGGTCTGGATTGACTTTGTTGACCGTTTGACTTTTGACCATTTGACCTAATGTGACCAAAAAGGTTATTTTAGGTAATTCGGATTATGTTGAGATTTGGTCATTTTGATGATCAGGTGTCGGTTTGAGCTGAGATTCGGAGTCAGGACCTCATCAGCTAGTGTTTAGACTGTGAGGTGAGTTTTGCCTCACTGTACTTACGGGTCGAAGGCACCAAGGCCGGCCCATTGGATTGATATCCTTTTATGTGATAGTATGTTGTCATGATCTGTATCCTGGTAGATGTGATGATGATATGCTTAGTGATCTGTAGATCTTCCTATGTCTATAGTCTGATTATATGTTCATCTGTTATATGTGCACATATTTGGTTGGTGGTTGAGGCTTTACTGCTTTGTGCGTGACCCAACATGTTGGGGGCATTCCAACCCGATGGTTGATTGGGCCCGAGGGTATTCTATCCCGAGGATGACCGGACCCATAGTATATTGGCGTTCCAACCTGATGGTGTTGGGTACAAAGTTATCCATGTATGATTTTGTAAATGGTTTGACTTTTGTTGACCCACTTGCATGTGGTAAAGTAGCCTTGTGACATGAGAGATAGAGAGAGAGAGAGAGAGAAAGAGAGAGAGAGATGTAAACACCTCTATATAAGGTGGGTTCATTCCACATGTAGAGGTGTGCTTGAGAGATGTAACATTGAGAGTGTTAGTGTGTGTTAATTATGTAGATTTAGATCTACATCCTTTTTTGTAAGCACATTTCATAATCGAATGCATCTCTTAAACAACCAAATCACCATGTTCTTTGTGTGTTCTTTAATTCTGAATGCCAAATCAATGCTCATAATTCACATTAGATGGTTGATTGGGATGGGCTATTCAAACCCGATGGTTGACTGGACTCATAGTATATTGACATTCCAACCCGATGGTTGATTGGGCCTGAGGTATTCCAACCCGCTGGTTAATTGGACCCGACATTATGTTATTGTATATGTTATATGTTTATGTGTTGTTTCTTTGGGGGAAAGTCACTAAGTGTTGGCTTAGAGTTTTGGGTTATGTTTTAGGTACTTCGGATGACCGCGGGAAGGCGAAGGCGTGACCGTACACATCCTCTTTTTTATGACTTGCGATTTTGGGAGACTCTGATGTTTGGAAAATGTTTTGAAAACTATGATTTGTAAACAATTTATGAATTGGGTCGATTTTAAAAGTTTAGCTTTCTTGTGATTTTATGGGTGTTAGATTTCTTCCCTTGATTTTTTAGCAAAGTTGATGCATATCAAGGTAAACAACAAATGGACTGAGGTTTAGTTGGGCAATACTGTTTTACATGATGGTGGATGTTATGGGCATAGGACATGGAGATGATGGAGCCGAGGACCCACCACTTCCAGGAGGCTTTGGTCGGAGACAACACGAATAGGATGGTAAATCTTATTATGATATATTTATTAGCTATTTTTATTAATTTATTATAAGTTATCGTGACTAATATTTTCAATTATATTTTTCCAGTTGAACCTCCTAAACAAAGAAGAGTTATATAAAAAAACATCCAACTAGGAAAGTTGATACGGGCAAACAAGGGAAAGCCTGTGGATTTGGATTTTAACAAGGAGCTCACATATTCCCTTGTCGGGAAGCATGGTAATTGGTTTACCAATTATATTTGGAGGTATATGTGGATGAACATCCCTTTTAGCATATCTGGTTGGGAAAATGTTTCCCCGCTTTAAGGAATGCAACAGTTGTGCATCTAATGGTGACTTGGATAATATATTAAGTGTAGTTGTGATTGATATTTAATTAACTAACTTTTTTGTATTTGTAGAATAAGTTTGATTTAGATAAGGTTAACTTGGATCACCAGCATGCTCAGTTGTTGCAGAGCATTGATGCGACTTTTGCAAAAATTTACACAGGCTCGAAAATTAAAGCCCATACTTATTTTCAGAGTATTGGGGGGCTTACAGATATCCCAACGACATTAGACAAGCCCCAAGGATATGTCACATGAAAATTGGGCGTAGGCAATCGAACATTTTCAAACGCACGAATTTTTAAAGTGTCGGCGTCAACCAAAAAAGTCTATATAGCAATGCCCGTTTCAAAGAAGTAATTTATGATATATTTAATTGTTTATTTAAAGTATAATTAATCTAATTTTTAATGTTAAATAGGACATCACTCTAATCAAAGCATTTCATAAGGCTAATACCAATTGCCAAGGGGTATTTAGTAGTCCTGCAGTCGAGCAACAATACGTAAATGGTTAATTTGTATTTTCATATAAGTGTTTATATCGTCAAGAGGTATTTAGTAATCTATTTTTTATGATGTTTATCATTTTTTGAAAACACAGAATCCTTTACTCGAATAGATCAATCAACAAACCCAAGCTTCTTCTGAAGCAAGCGGTCTAACTGTAACGCCCGTAGATCCGGGCTAGTTAATTTAGAGACAATGAGCATAAAAAATGAGTTCTTGATGGAAGATTATTTAGAAGGAGTAATCTTAACCAAGCTGTAGAATATGTCACAAGGGTACCGTACATATAAAGAATGCCGAAATCCGAGTTATAACGAAGAAGTTATGACCCGTCGAAGTTTCGCGACGGAACCGGCACGGCACCGGGAAGCGTAAATAGTGAATTTATGATAGAGCGACTTTTAGCCTTAGCGACCTAAACGAAAGTCATAGAATACGTTAAACCGTAAGCGTCCATGAAAAGAACGCCCAAATCTGACTTCGTATGAGGAAGTTATGATTTTTCGAAGTTTCGGCTTAGTAGTGTACAGCCCGAAATTCGAATATAAGATCGAGCGGTTTTAGCCGAAACAACCTAAACAAGAATCGAAGATCTCGTTAATAGTAGCGTAACGATAAAAAGACAGACGAAAACGGACATCGGATGAAGAAGTTATGAATTTTTAACGGACCAATCCTGTCCCGGCCTGTTAATAATATAACTTTTAAAATACAGTCAAAATTAGCCGACGGAGTCTAAACAAAAGTTGTAGAGTACGTTCCCGCCTACGCGTGGATATAAAGAACGTCAAAAACGGAGATCGTACGCAAGAGTTACGAATTTTTAAAGATTTCACTTGAATTTGCGAAGCTGATGATAGAAGTGCTGACGTGGCAAGATCCTAGTCGTCGCTTGCTGATCACGCCTCGCTTCGGATGAAGGACACGTCACCCTCGCATTACGCCCAGCGTAGCCTCTTCTGAACGCGCCGCGTACGCGAGTCCTCCCTCGGTCCAGCTTAAGCCACGTCGCACCACCGAGCCTTCGCCACCTGTCGTCCCTATCCGAAGTTACACCCCGCGTAACCTGCTGAACGCCCCGCGTAACCTGCTGAACGCCCAGCGTTCCGAAGCTGCTCCAGCCTATAAATAGGTTGCGAATTCTCTCGGATTTTCACACCTTTCTCACTTCTCTCTCTAACTTCTTTCTCTCTTTAACCCATTCCAACCCGCCTACACCCGAGGGAACTCCCTTAGCACCCGAAGGAATCCCCGAGGTTCCCGAAGTCCCGAGAAAAAGGGTCTTTCGGTTTGGAAACGCTGCTCCAAGCGAAGCCCGATTTTCTATAAAACCCGCTGTAAGTGAGCTACGCATACACTATTTTTAATATAGCTTTTATTTAATTATAGAAACATTATTAGGACTTTAAAATAATTATTTGGGGCTATTATTATGAGTTATATAGGGTGTTGTTTAACGCTTATATAATAATAATAATAATAGCTAGACTATTAGTTAGTCACGGTTAACTTTAGACTAAACCCTAGTGGTATTGATACTAGGTTTTGTCAAGGGAAAATTGTTTTGAGATAACGAAGCGCTGTCCGAGTTCCAAGTCACCACCTTTCAAGTGAGTGCAAAGTTACTTTCATCTTACACATAGATATGAAGTATTTTATTTAAATTACGTGTTATGTGTGCATATTGTCTGAATACTTTTTGTCTATGCTGGGTGAAAGATTTTTATACATGTTTTAAATGATTTAAACTGTATATGTATTTTATATCTACAAATATGTTGGGTATAACATGGGTAGATGAATGATGAGAGATAAAAGATGATGTGAGTAAACATTGGCAGCTATAAACTTAGTGCATATTGGACAATTGATGGTAGCTATGGACTTAGTACCTATTAGGTAAACATAGGTAGCTATGGACTTAGTTCTTGTTAGGTGTTGGTAGCTATGGACTTAGTACCTGGTAGCTATGGACTTAGTACCTGTTAGATAAACGTTGGTAGCTATGGACTTAGTACCTACACTGGTAGCTATGGATTTAGTACCCGATGAATGAACTTTTGCAGCTATGGAATTAGTGCATTGGCAACTATGGACTTAGTGCCGGTCTTATAACCCTGGAAGCAAGGGACTTCGGAATAAACGAATAGATGACTCTTAGGGTAGACCCTTGAGAGTAAGGAAGACAATGGCGATGAGTAAATGGGGTTGATTGTTTGTTGTTTAAACATAATAATTATATTATTGTGGGTTGAAAACCCTATGTACTCACCAGGTTTCCCAACCTGACCTACTCAAGCTTATTTGTATCACAGGTGTCGATATGAAGCTACTTTACACTGAGAGATTTAAAAGAGATGTAGATCACTAGTGTAAATAATGTAAGTTCTGTTTATGCTTATGTTTCTGTATTGACAATGACATCCCAATGTTTTGAAAATGAATAAAAATACATTTCCTCGGAAATGCTTTGATAAGCTATTTATCATGTTTTCTAGGAACAAATTCCGCAACATTTTTGTTAAAAGAAGTACTCTGATTTTTATAAAGCATAAACAAAATCGGTATTTTCTGGCCGTGAAAATGGGGATGTCACAGTTGGTATTAGAGCATTAGTTTAAGCGAATTAGGAATTTGTAGGAAATTTCTAGACTTAAACTTAGAATGCTGAGTGATGATCGTGAGGAGTGTGTCTAATAAAATTTAGGTAATACACCTGAATAGACACAAGCACTAGCTTATTTTAAGAAAGGTGCCTAAAATGCTTTTACGTGCTATATACTATTATTTGTTCGGATCTATGGTCTGTTGCCGACCGGATCGGGGAACCTTATGTGTTTAGGATTCTAAACGTACGACTACGATATTAGAACTAGCATATAAACGTTTCGGAGTGATAAGGATTATTTAAAAGTCAATCCTAAATTAAGATCTAGATTCACTTTATTCGGTGTATAGAACAAAATGGCAAGAACCCGCAGTGGAGCTGGGGATGCAAATGGGAATAGGATCAACCCCCGGTGATTCAGCAAATACCTGTTGTAGTAGAAATTGCACCCGAGCCAATCACAATGGCTGGAGTACAAGCCATGGTTCAAGCTATGTTAGCTGAACAAAGGGAAGAAATGAGGCGGATGTTGAATAGGGACGAACCTACCATGCCCATGGAGCAACCTGAGCTGATTCCCGAGCAATCGGAGGAAGGGAACTATAGCCGCCAAACGAGTCAAGTTGAGACTCAGGGAGAACGAAGGAATGGCCCGGAAAAGGGAAACAACAAGGATGGGCGAATGTATAAGAATTTCTTGGGTGCCAAGCCACCAAGTCTTTCTGAAAGCCCAAAGCCGGTTGAGATTATGGATTGGATCTCCGAGATGGAGATGGTGTTTGAGAGCTGCAGCTGTAGCGAGAAACAGAAGACTGTCTTCGCAGTAAGACAGCTGAAAACTGGAGTCTTGAGCTGGTGGAAGCTATTGTCAGATACGATGCCACGAGCAGAAGCCCTAAAGATATCATGGGAAGAGTTCTTGGAACAGTTGAAAATGCAGTACTGCTCAGAGATAGATCTGATAGACCTAAACAACGAGTTTCAGAACCTGAAGAAAGGGAAGATGAGTGTTGATGAGTATGCCACCGCATTCACCGAGAGGATGAAGCTATTTCCCTACTTGGTTCCTACTGAACTCTCCAAGATTGATAGGTTTGCTAACGGACTGCCCACAGACTTTGGCCCAATGGTCAAAATGGCAACTACTTTGAAAACAGCCGTTAGAGCAACTAAGAACGTAGAGACCCAGATAAGAGAAAAAGGTCTAGAAAAAGATAAGGCAGGAGAAAAGCGAAAGTTTGAAGGATCTTCAAGGTCCAATAAGGAGAGCAAATTCTCAAAGCATGGAGAAAGAGAAAGAGGTGAAACGAGATGGTGTGATATATGCAAGAAGAAGCATTGTAGGAAATACAACGAAGAAGTGACTTGTTACAAGTGTGGAAGGACTGGTCACTATTCCAAGGATTGTACACATAATGATACGGTATGCTACGAATGTGGAGGCAAGGGGCACCTGTCTCGAAATTGCCCAAAGAAAAACGAAGCAGCAAGGCCAGAAGCACCACCAAGGCCAAGGGCATTCCACATGATCCTCGACGAAGCAGAAAACAACGCGAGGAATCAAGGATGAGGACTTCATATATGAAAATAGAGTTATGCAGTAGCCATAGTATCGTATGATGTAACCTGTTAGATGCATAGTCTAGGGTGAGCTTGAACACCTATGTAATAGTTTCAAGAAATAATAAAGCCTTCGTTTTGTTATCTGATGTGTTAAACTGTTATGTGATTTTCTTGGTGACTTGGGGACTGCGAGACAATACTTGGGACGAGTATGAGTAGGTGTGAAAGGTAGTAGATGCATATACTACCAGAAGCACATGACTCACGCTTGGATCAGGGAAAGTCACAAGGTTACCAAGGCACTAGTAATTGATTATGTTTTGTTCATGTGTGACGTTACCATCGTTTCGGTAATGACTAAGAAGATGATTGTTATTCCGACCTTGGTGGTCATATCAAATCGAGTCCGACTAAGATGAATATGTTACATGGTTCAAAATACCAAGATCGATGTAGCATCTGACTTAAGTCAGAGGATTGAAGTGAAAGATAATCGAAGCGATCAATAGACGTATCGCAACCGTTGATAAGATAAGGAGCTTGTAGCTAGATGAGATACATGCTAAAATGTGATTATATCACGTTAGAACATGAAGGAAGGTATAGTATGTTCTGGAATTTGACTCTAAAAGACCTGAGTCTAAGCATTACAACATACGATGAGAGGTCAATAGAACATGACCCATCAGTCTATTTGTGGAAATCAAAGGACTTGTCTTAAGTGCATTAAGAAGAAGAAGGAGTCTCCAGTAAGGATCGAGATTGTGACTTGAAGATCATAAATTGGAGTCCAACGTGAGATAGGGAGCGGGTCCAAGATCGGGCACCGCCTGTAGTCAGGAAGTCTTAGAGTTAGATACTCGTTCGAAGAAACAAAGAAGTTACAATTATTACTAAGGATGAAGAGATAACGTATGGAGTCATCATGTGAGCCCTGTTTCGTTGATGATTCTGGGACGTAATCATCCTAAGGGGGAGATAATTGTAACGCCCGTAGATCCGGGCTTGTCAATTTAGAGACAATGAGCATCAAAAATAAGTTTTTGATGGAAGATTATTTAGAAGGAGTAATCTTAACCAAGTTGTAGAATATGTCACAAGGGTACCGTACATATAAAGAATGCCGAAATCCGAGTTATAACGAAGAAGTTATGACCCGTCGAAGTTTCGCGACGGAACCGGCACAGCACCGGGAGGCGTAAATAGTGAATTTACGATAGAGCGACTTTTAGCCTTAGCGACCTAAACGAAAGTCGTAGAATACGTTAAACCGAGAGCGTCCATGAAAAGAACGCCTAAATCTGACTTCGTATGAGGAAGTTATGATTTTTCGAAGTTTCGGCTTAGCAGTGTACAACCCGAAATTCGAATATAAGATCGAGTGGTTTTTATCTGAAACAACCTAAACGAGAATCGAAGATCTCGTTAATAGTAGCATAACGATAAAAAGATAGACGAAAACGGACATCGGATAAAGAAGTTATGAATTTTTAACGGACCAATCCTGTCCCGGCCTGTTAATAATATAACTTTTAAAATACAGTCAAAATTAGCCGACGGAGTCTAAACAAAAGTTGTAGAGTACGTTCCCGCCTACGCGTGGATATAAAGAACGTCAAAAACGGAGATCGTACGCAAGTGTTACGAATTTTTTAAGATTTCACTTGAATTTGCGAAGCTGATGATAGAAGTGCTGACGTGGCAAGATCCTAGCCGTCGCTTGCTGATCACGCCTCGCTTCGGATGAAGAACACGTCACCCTCGCATTACGCCCAGCGTAGCCTCTTCCGAACGCGCCGCGTACGCGAGCCCTCCCTCGGTCCAGCTTAAGCCACGTCGCACCACCGAGCCTTCGCCACTTGTCGTCCCTATCCGAAGTTACGCCCCGCGTAACCTGCTGAACGCCCAGCGTTCCGAAGCTGCTCCATCCTATAAATAGGTTGCAAATTCTCTCGGATTTTCACACCTTTCTCACTTCTCTCTCTAACTTCTTTCTCTCTCTAACCCATTGCAACCCTCCTAAACCCGAGGGAACTCCCTTAGCACCCGAAGGAAGCCCCGAGGTTCCCGGAGTCCCGAGAAAAAGGGTCTTTCGGTTTGGAAATGCTGCTCCAAGCGAAGCCCGGTTTTCTATAAAACCCGCTGTAAGTGAGCTACGCCTACGCTATTTTTAATATAGCTTTTATTTAATTATAGAAACATTATTAGGACTTTAAAATAATTATTTGGGGCTATTATTATGAGTTATATAGGGTGTTGTTTAACGCTTATATAATAATAATAATAATAGCTAGACTATTAATTAGTCACGGTTAACTTTAGACTAAACCCTAGTGGTATTGATACTAGGTTTTGTCAAGGGAAAATTGTTTTGAGATAACGAAGCGCTGTCCGAGTTCCAAGTCACCACCTTTCAAGTGAGTGCAAAGTTACTTTCATCTTACACATAGATATGAAGTATTTTATTTAAATTACGTGTTATGTGTGCATATTGTCTGAATACTTTTTGTCTATGCTGGGTGAAAGATTTTTATACATGTTTTAAATGATTTAAACTGTATATGTATTTTATATCTACAAATATGTTGGGTATAACATGGGTAGATGAATGATGAGAGATAAAAGATGATGTGAGTAAACATTGGCAGCTATAAACTTAGTGCCTATTGGACAATCAATGGTAGCTATGGACTTAGTACCTATTAGGTAAACATAGGTAGCTATGGACTTAGTACTTGTTAGGTGTTGGTAGCTATGGACTTAGTACCTGGTAGATAAACGTTGGTAGCTATGGACTTAGTACCTACACTGGTAGCTATGGATTTAGTACCCGATGAATGAACTTTTGCAGCTATGAAATTATTGCATTGACAGCTATGGACTTAGTGCCGGTCTTATAACCCTGGAAGCAAGGGACTTCGGAATAAACGAATAGATGACTCTTAAGGTAGACCCTTGAGAGTAAGGAAGACAATGGGGATGCGTAAATGGGGTTGATTGTTTGTTGTTTAAACATAATAATTATATTATTGTGGGTTGAAAACCCTATGTACTCACCAGGTTTCCCAACCTGACCCACTCAAGCTTATTTGTATTACAGGTGTCGATATGAAGCTACTTTACACTGAGAGATTTAAAAGAGATGTAGATCACTAGTGTAAATAATGTAAGTTCTGTTTATGCTTATGTTTCTGTATTGACAATGACATCCCAATGTTTTGAAAATGAATAAAAATACATTTCCTCGGAAATGCTTTGATAAGCTATCTATCATGTTTTCTGGGAACAAATTCCGCAACATTTTTGTTAAAAGAAGTACTCTGATTTTTATAAAGCATAAACAAAATCGGTATTTTCTGGCCGTGAAAATGGGGATGTCACACTAACACCAAATGATATAAAAAATTGTTTTGAAAGAATATTGGGTTCTCAACGCGGGAATATTAGAGGCATTGGGCGTAAACCTTCTACGGTTGTGTCTATGTACGATCAGGAACAACCGATTACACATCCACCACCACAATCAAATGTAATTGTTAGTTTAACTTGAAAAGTATAATGCTATAATGGAAAAACGAAAAAAAGTAGGATGCTATAATGTTATGTTGGTAATTGTTTGTTTAGTATATAGTATAATGCTATAATAGAAAGTAGAATGTTGTAATGATATGTTGTTTATGGTTTGATATGTTGGTATTTTGTATTTGGTAATTTTGGAAAGTACAATGCTATAATAAAAAAACGAAAAAAAGTAAGATGCTATAATGATATGTTGATAATTGTTTGTTTAGTATATAGTACAATGCAATAATGGAAAGTATAATGCTATAATGGTATGTTGGTTATGGTTTGATATGTTGGTATTTTGTATTTTGGTAATTTTTGGAAAGTACAATGCTATAATGGAAAATTGAAAAAAAGAAGTTCAATGTTATAATGTATATGTAATATTGTGTATCATGTAGTTTGGTTATAGTTTAATATGTTGTTATTTTGTAGTTTGGTAATTTTTTGGAAAATACAATGTTATAATGGAAAAAAAGTACAATGATATAATGTATATGGAGTATTGTGTATGATGTATGTTTAAGTGTATTTGGATAGCAGAATGCTATAATGATATGTTGGTTATAGTTTGATATGTTGGTATTTTGTATTTTGGTAATTTTTGGAAAGTACAATGCTATTATGATATGTTGGTAATATATTTTGTTTTCTTTGTAGTTGGAAATGTTGCAAACAATGCTAAAAGAGCGACACTGGAAGGTCGCTCATTGCCGTCACAAAATGAAAACGAAGGAAACGAGGGGAGTGATGAGGACGAGTAGCTAGTTTTTTAAGATTTATGAAATGTTTTGTTTGAGTTAGTATTTTGGATATATTGCACTCTGTTTGGATGAATATTTTGGACCGAATGTGTATGGATTAATATTTTGGATTAGATATAGTATTAAGTGTGGTTAATGTTTCGAACTATTTTTCTACAAAATTAAGTTTCATAGTAGTTTTTATAAATGTTATATTGTATTTTATAAATTAAATGTTAAATAAAAAACGGAAATTATTTTAGCGGCAACGCCTTTAGTATTAGTGGCGACAGATCATTTGCGGCGACAGTTAACATTAACGGTGACGTATCATTTGCGACATAAGAGAGCATTGGCGGCGTCATGTGAAGTATTTGCAACGAGGCTACAACGACGACCTTTTAGCGGCGACGTGTTGCCGCAAAAGGCTTTAGAGGCGACAAGCCTACCTTTTAGCGGCGACGCCTGTCGCCCCTAATGCTCGCATTTCTTGTAGTGGTGTGTTCTCATCCCCCTCCGGTGTTCACTTACAACAGGATTTTTGGTTGATATCTTGAACTTTTTTCTCTTCTAATTCCTCTATTTCAAAATGCACTCAGATCTTTCTTTCAACACATTATTATCCATAAATGCAAATTCGGCTATACAAATGATGGCAATGACCTAATTCTTCACTTCCTCGAACCATTTTTGGGTTTCTTCGTTTATCTTTGACCTCCACCCTTTGATGTCACTTTCTACTTGACTTCCTTGAAATTCTCACAATTTTGGAGAATGCATCCAAACATGATTTCTGCACCAACTATTCTTAACCACATCATCAATTCTAGCCAATTCTAGCTTCGGATAACCAGGAGGTGAAAATTCGAAATGGACTTGGGCCGAAGTCCTGTTCCTCGAGTCGAGAAAAATAGGACAGTAATCAGCATGTAATCTACGAAGGGCCAGGGCGAAGGAATGGGCCAGATTGATGACGAAATGGAGACGTCCTGACGTACATAACATCATATCCATTATCCAAGTTATATTAATATGTTAGCATGGCATCATAAATCTCACCAAAATCGACTTTTATCTTTATTTTATTTTTTCGCGTATTTTATTTTTTTCTTTAATTTATTACTTATTTTATGTTTATCAATCTTGATGCTGTAGTTGTAGCATTTTTCCATGAAATATTGTATCGTCTTTTAGGATATCAAGAAAAGAAATGCTTAATATTATTACACTTACGCATTTGTTTATCTTCTCTTTTATTGTTGTGAAACAAAATAAATATTTTCATAACTAATATAATACAAGTTAAAAACCCTTGCATTGAGTTGACGTTGACGTTGAATACCTCAAACCCGGCGTCTTTCCTATGCAGCTTCCTTTTTCGGTGTGTACTGTGTAGAGTTCGGGCTATATAATCATTATGCACCGTGTTCTAAATCCAACAGATATCTCCAAAATGTATTCCGGCAACACACCTCCACCTTTTCCATCGGCGGCGATACTAGCCATAGATCAGGATCAGACCCAGGTCGTTACCAGCGTAGTTGAGCAAGCCATCGGAGGACCAATCGGCGGCAATCCGATAACTGCTGATATCCATGGTCAACAGAATTCGCTTAATCAGTTTCAATCTGGGACTTTCAGCCGTGGGATAGATTATGTCGATTGGTACAGTGGCGGTGGTCAACCACCGTCTCTTGGAGCTATAAGGCCGGTGGTCATTTCTCAACCTTCGGGAAGCAATGAGATATATAGTGATGGACTACCACCGTCGTTGAACGACTTAGGCAGACGAGAACCATCTCAAACTGGGGCATCCACCGGCCGTGAGGTTGCTGATGCACATGAAATGGCCGGGATGAGTTTGACGCGTAATAATTTCAGGAGGTTATATGAGGATTCATACAGCAAGGGGATAGATGGAAAGTGATCTTTGAAATTTGAATAAACTCTTGATTCTGAGAGTTTGTTCGTTTGTAAGCTTTAATGATTATATTGAACCATGTTCATGTTCCGCGATGATTTCAAGTGAATTGGTCAACCTTTAGTGGGACTTGAAAGTTTATGATTTCAACCCCCAATTGCCTGGTGTTTGATTGAACTCTTAAAAATTGAAACGCCAAAAGTAGGTCGATTTGGATACAATCAATAGTTATTAGTTGTTAAATTTAAAACATTTAAACCTCCAAAACTTTTAATTTTCCACCTAATTAATAATAACAATTCAATAGTTTTGTAATTTATATATACGTAATGATATTTTATGAAAGAAATTGATTAAATCATGTTTATTTTTTTAACTTATATATACTTAACTAGGTTATAGCCGTGGGAACCACGGTTGAGAAAAAAACCATTATTTACAATTTGAAATTGTAATGATTAATCAAAAATTTGCAATATTAGATTATTAGGTGTAAATAAATATGTATTTCATATAACTTATGGTCAATTTACACTTTAAGGAATATAGAAATATTTGATGAATAAATGATATGTTGGAATCAAATGATGTAGTATTAAGTTATTTGTTTAGAAAATCAGAAAATTTATATGAATGTGTATATTAATCTTGTACTTTAAATTCACAGTAATATAAATTGTGTCCATTTAAATCGTATTCATTTTTACTTTCAATTTGACTTTAGATTTAGTTAAAATCCAAAGAAATGGTATATACAAACTCCAACCTTCATTGAAAATTCAATGAAAAATATTTTCTTTTACCAAAAGGAAAGAACAATTATATCTACCAATAGGAAAAATAGGAAAAAAATGACGGTAGTATTTTACTAAAATTGATCCAAAAAACATTTAATGATTATTTACTAAATTCACAATTTCAATATCATTTATCCAAGAACCAAATTCACGGTTTCTTAATATCACTGTTCCAAAAACCAGTTAAGGATTATTTACTAAAATTGACCCTGGTTATAATTCTTTTACAAATTCAATCTACCAGATCATCATTGGTTGTTAAACCCAGTTGACCATTTTAGTTAAAAAAATTGTGTGGGTTGGTTGATTGTTCTTATGAATGAGATATACTAATTTGTTATTATAATGCATATATTAAACAAAATTCACAGTTTCTTAATATCATTGACCTTATCTTACTAAATGGCATTGGAAAAGGTACTTTGAAAGTAAATAGTTATAATTGGTAATATTTTATTTTCACAGAAACAACACATAAAAACAAACAAATATAACACATACAGAAGAACACAAGTATGAAGGGTTACAAATTATAGCAATGTACATTGAAAGTACATTGTTATAATTTGTAATAATCGATTTATTTTTCACAATAAAAGAACTCAAACACAAACAAATGTAAGACACATACATAATAACACAAACATTAATGGACGAAATGAATTACACCAATGTATTGTGAAAGTACATTGTTATAACTAAGAATAATTGTTTTTTTTTTTTTTTTACAAAAAGAGCCATGCAAACAACAAGTTCAAATAATGAACAGAGAAGAAGTCCATGGACTTACCTAATATTGAACTTCTCTGTAGATGAATGGTGGTTTTCTAGAACCACAATAGGTTGATCAGATTGTAAAAAATAAGGATGCTTGAAACGGCAAATGTAAAATGTCAGGTTGTGGTTTTGGGAGGAGACGTAGATAACAATGAAATATATTTGTAATATCATAAATGTAAATTGAGGAATATATTTGTTGAAGATATTCAAATTCTGAATAGAATAAAAATATCAACTTACTATAATTTGTAATTATGTAGCCTGATGTCATAAAAGGGATAATGAAGGAAAATTTTAAAATGTAACCAAATTATTCAGAAATTTTGAATTTGAATCAATATATGGTATCAATTAATAATATAGGAACTACTTGCCAAAATTATCCATAATATTATATTGGAGGGGAAAATAATGAAAAAATGGTCTAGGAAACTGCCAGCCAGATATACTTTTTTTTTTTTGCTTTAATTTTGACCATTGTTCATATGTTACAACTTCAAGTGGAAAGTAGGAAGGATGAATTGTGCTGGAAGGAGAAACAATTATTGAACATAAGTTATTTTAAAATATATCAATGTAAAAACAAAAAAAAAACAACATTTACAATTATAAAAAATACTGCGATTTTAGTTTTTACCGAAAGTTTGGATTAGGGCACACGATCTTGAATGAAAAATATCCATCTGTGAAAGTGACTCCCCTTCGTTAAAGATAGGACTCATGAACTGCATTTGTTTCTTGCCACATGAACATTGAGCATAACACCAACACATAGATATGAGATTGCCAACTTCTTCTTTGAGTCTCTGTAACAAAATTTTTAAAAAGGGTATAATGGTCAACATCACATTATGATAATGGAGTTATCGCTTGGCAGCTTTCATTGAATCTGAAGCCAAGACAAATGGAAACACACTATGAAAATTCATAGGATGCTATAAAAACATCAAAGTAAAATGCTATAATAGTAACCACTTTATGACCAAAAAAATCAAGTAAATCAATGTGATCACCAAAAGCCACGTGAAATTAACCCGAACTAAAATCATGATATAAAAAATTATAGGAATAATATAAACATCAAAGTAAAGTGCTATAAAAATAATAACCTGGTGACCAAAAATCTTGTAAAAACTACCTAATAACAAAAAAAAAATCATGTAAAAAGCACCTGATAACCAAAAAAATCATCCAGATGAACAACATATCACTGCTGAATCATTGATTGCTTGCTAAAAATGTCCAACTAATTAAAGCTTAATGACACATTACATTAGTGATTAATTTCATAAGATAACTCATATGAACTTGAAAACAAAGGTCTAGAAACACAGAAAGTGTATTGGGTCATCCTAATGTCTGAAAAATCAAAATAAATAAAGGTTCCATACTCAGTGATAGAAGACCTTGATGACAGTTTTGGCCCCAAGTTCATAACAACAAAGGTAAAACTGAAACACTCTGGAAAGATCATTACATGTTTTTATCTTGGCCAGAAGTTCGTATTAAATTCTTCATTTTACAATAGCTAGCGGCCTGAAAAAGGATCCCAAACAAATCATAAACCAAGAAAAACCATAAAAATATGTCAATATGACTTTAAATCATAAGAAAGCAAAATAAATAAATAAATAAATAAATAATCAAATAAGAAAATATACAATATACCTATGTTTTTGTGCCTCATCAATAACAACATAACTCCACTAACAACATAACTCCACTGAATTTGGAAAAGAAAGTCCTCATCAATTAATGTTATATCATAATTTGTGAGGAGAACATCAAAATGTAATGTCTGTACCTGCAATATTATCACTCAACACATCAGCATACATGTGAGTCTGTTTGAATTAATTTAGCTCAAGTTCTATAAATTATAAAAATCTTCTTGAAAATTTGTACAACCATCCTTCATTTGTATAAACAGAAAATGTATTTAAACATTGATAAATGCTAATATCGCCGGTTACAAAATCCAAAAAAAAAATGTATGTTTGCTGTTGATCGAATCCTGGTTTATTGGGGGTAAAAATTAAAGTCGGAATCCCAAATTGAATGTCAAAACCTAGTGTTTTTGTAGCGGTGACCGGTACAAATAGTGGTGGTGGTGAGGAGTGGATAATGAATGCAAGAAAAGTGGAGAACACCAAAAACCAAACTCTTTGGATTTATGATGAAATACGATAAAAAAAAAAGATTTTTAATACAAATACACATATGTGAAAACGGGATCTGGACAAGAAAACCTACAAATAAAACTCGAAATTAGACTTACAAGCAAGTGGTGATGGAATTGTCGGCAACAAACGACGGGGACAGAGCGGGTGTAGAAAACAGAGAGAGAAAAGAAGCCTCGTCATTCTCCTCAAATTGAACATAGATGTGTTGCCATTAGCCTAAATTGAAATTTGAAATGTGAGCTGAAATTAGAAATCGGTCAATTAGACATAACTTTATGCATAAATTGAGGAGATATTTAGGGAAACCGTTTAAAGAAATCAATCAATTTATGATCATTTATATCAATTTCAATTATCAATTATCAATGCAAACAGATAGAATGACCGGGAAAGAAAGAGAAAGAAGCTCCAAAAAAACGACACGTGGCATAAGCTCTAGAAAATCCTAGAAAATCGACACATGGCATAAGCAACTTACTCTTTTATTAGAAGAGGTAGAGGTAGAGATAGAAGGTATTATACTCTCAAAGTTTTCTCATAATATCTCTTTACCTATATGTATGTATAATTTCATTTTCTTGCAAATAATACCAATGAATATATTGTCCTAAAACATTTGAATTCTTTTGTAATAAGGTTTGTTATTGATTTAATATATGTAGTCTTTTTATTCTTATTGTTAATCTTTTTTTCACTTTTGATGAAGTTTTTGTATTCTATTTGTGTGTTTTCATGTAGTCTTTTTACTTTCTTATAATAATTAGGATTCTAATTATTATTTCTTTCAATTGAGTAGAATGACAAGATTGCTCATTCTTAGAGCATTTTTTGTTAAGCCCGTGTGTTTATTTTTTTTTCACCTGAATAAATACGTTATATGTTTAAAATATGATAATTGTTTATATAATTACTTTTAATTAAAAAAAGTTATAGTATTATATCAATTAATTAATTAAAACACGTGACTCGAGGTGGTTGAATATTTTTACTCAAATAAGTATTTACATACGCTTCACTCTATATAGTATATCTCTATATATTAATATACGATATATGATATATTCACATGATTCGATGTATACGAGGGCAACGCCTGACCAAGTTAATGGCTGGCAAAATATAATAATTATTAGGATGCAAAGTCACTGTTGGATGTCATGTATGCTTACTCCTTTGTATGTGTCTAATTAGTTGTCTTTCCTTTATAAGGAAGTGAGTGACACCCATTTTATGTAATGATCATTTTGGAGTGTTAGTTTTAGAGAGAGAAATAGCAAGACCCACTTGTACTCTTTCTATCAAAAACTAATGAGAGCTTGAACCAGATTTATTTACTCCATGTGTTCATTATTTGTATGATGATGATCTAATCAATTCCGCATTTGTCATCATAATCAACACCACTACAATTGGTATCAGAGAAGGTGTTCTTGATTTGATTAAGAATTGATCCATGATGACATTCTTGATTTGGTGATTCTTCATGTTCTTATTGATCTTCGTGTTTAGAGAGTGTTTTGTATTCTAGAATTGATCAACACCACTACAATTAAGAATTGATCAACACCACTACAATTGGTATCAGAGAAGGTGTTCTTGATTTGATTAAGAATTGATCCATGATGACATTCTTGATTTGGTGATTCTTCATGTTCTTATTGATCTTCGTGTTTAGAGAGTGTTTTGTATTCTAGAAATCGAATTTTTCCTTGATTTGATCCATAATTCGATTTTCTCTCTCTAGAATACTGGTTTGTACCATTTTCTCTCTCTAGAATTTGGTCCATATTCACTTTCTCTCTCTAGAGATCTCTATGATTATCATTTTCTCTCTCTAGAAAAACGCAAGATCTTATCGATTGATCAAAGATGGTGGATTTTCCGTATGATTCTTGGGTTGTAATCGTTGAAGATGTCAAATACAAAGTCAACGAAAATCAATTTTACGGGTTATTGGTAAGCGGGTTGATTTCATGGGAAACTTTGGTTTCTTATGGAGGTTTGAAGGATGATCATGGAAGATTGATATTTCAACCAATTCGAAGACTGATTGCTTGTTTGGACGTTCCAATGTCATGTTATTTAGGAGTGATAATAGAAAGGAAGGAGAAGAAAGAGATCTGTTTAATAAGCAATTCACTTCTGTAATTGAAAACCCAAATGATCTTCTTGCTCTTAAGTTTGTTGAAGTTGAAGACTATGGAGTTCAATGTGATGTTCTTGATGTTCTTGAAGTTCACGATAAGAAGATTCAAGTTGATTCTCTTGAAGTTGAAAAAGTTTTTTGCTCGATTGGAGTTCAAACTGTAACGCCTGTGTTTCTAGGCTAGGCATTAATATTGACATAATAGTCTCGGTTAACCTTTGTAACTCATTTTGAAGAAATGAAAATGAATTATGTGAAAATTATGTGTTTTATGCTTAATTATTAGGATTTAATTAATTAAGAGTAAAAAATGAGCATCGAAAATAAATATTAGATAAAGTCGATATCTATTAAGAAAGTTGTAGTGGTCGTGACAAGGATTCCGGATATATAAAGAATACCGAAATCCGAGTTATAACGAAGAAGTTATGACATGTCGAAGTTCCGCGACAAAACCGGCACGGTGCCGAATGACGTAAAAAGTGAGTTTTTAATAAACTACTTTTAGCCTTAGTGATCTAAACGAAAGTTGTAGTGTTCGTTAAACCGATAGTATGTATAAAAAGAACGCCCAAATCTGACTTCGTATGAGGAAGTTATGATTTTTCTAAGTTTCAGCTTAGCAGTAGACAGCTAAAAACTCGAATTTTAGATCGATTGATTTTTAGCCGACACAACCTAAACGGGAATCGAAGGTCTCGTCAATAGTAGTACAACGGTAAAAAGACAGACGAAAACGGACGTCAGATGAAGAAGTTATGAATTTTTAACGGATTTCCTGTCCCGGTCTGTTAAAAATAATAATATTAAAATTAAAGTCAAAATTAGCTGACGAAGTCTAAATGAAAGTTGTAGAGCGTAATTTTACCTACACGTGCATATAAAGAACGTCAAAAACGGAGCCCGTATGCAAAAGTTATGGATTTTAGAAGTTTTGGCTCAAAAATCGAGAAAAACACGAAATCCGAGGAATTTCGCATGGACAGACTTCGGCCACGTCACCCGGATTCTCGCATGCATGCCACGTGCTCATTGCTGATTCGACCGAAGGGAGGCCCAACCGAAGTAGGTCGCGTGTCGCCCCGTGTCCGACCTCGGTGAGTCATCAGACGCGTGTCCGAACCGGAGAGTTGTCCGAAGTGCGGTCCAATATAAGTCCGACGCGTGCCCAGGTGACTCCTCGCTTCCGAAGTCGCCTCACCTCGCACCGACGCGTGTCGCACCAGGTGTCCGAGCCTCGCACGTGCGCGCCACCTGCCCCTCGGATCTACTGACATTTGTTCGCTTCTCAGCCCTCGGATCCGAAGCCTCGCCCCTATAAATAGAAGGGTGCGAGACCTCCCGGGTATATTTTGGAAAAGTGTCATTTTACACCCCTAAACCCATATTTCTTCCATTCCAACTTCCCCCAAAGCCCCGGTACTATACCAAACACCCAAAATACGCTCCGAAGTACCCGAAGACCAGGAAAAATTTATCTTTTCGGTTTTGAAGCCCAACCCTCGCAGAGCCCGGTTTCTCAATAAAACTCTTGGTTTTATTAGAAACGATCGTTTTAGGAAACGAAGTGTTGCCCGATTATCATTAAATCAAGTGAGTGTAGTCACTTTCATCTTACACCTAGATATGAAGTATTTTCTATAAAATACATGCTATGTGTAATTATATTAATTGTTTAATTGATGTGACTGTTGAATAGATGTTTTATACAAGTTTTAAACTGTATATGTATTTTATCTACAAATATGTTGGGTAAAACATGGGTAGAAGAAATAGTCGTTGTGGGTTAAAATGATGAGAGACCTCGATGTTGTTGTTGTTGTTGTTGTAGTCGTCTAGCGGTGTATAGATGACGACTACGGATCTTTCTAGATAGTCCAGTGGAACACTAGCAGGTTCACAACTTGTAGGTGTTGATGAACTATATGTTCATTGGCGTACTCCATCCCCCTCATGGTTACCTTTAGGACATGTATGGCTGAGGAGTCCCCTTAGCAGTAGTGTCCATCCCGATGATATTCCTTAGGCTAGGTCCCTGGTGATAGGTGTTTAGGGTCGTAAAGTGAGGATAACGGGAATAGGTAATTAGGGTTATTGTTGATTGATGAATCTAATAGATTTATTATTATTGTGGGTTGAAAACCCTATATGCTCACCAGGCTCCCAAGCCTGACCCACTCAACTTTTTATATTACAGGTGGTGGACCACGAGCATAGTCGGATGATGATGAGAGATTTTTGGATTATAGGCCAGTAGTTGTAAATAACTGTTGTAAGGCTTATAATCTCTTGTTTATGCTTTTGATCTGTATCGGAACATGACATCCCGAGGTTTTGATATATAATGAAAATATATATTTCTTAAAGAAAGGTTTTGATAAACTGCTATCATGTTTTGTTTTGGGGACCAATTCCGCAACATCTTTTAAAAGGATTTCTCTGACTTTATTTTAAAAGCATAAATTAAATCGGTCTTTTCTGGCCGAGAAATTAGGGGATGTCACACAAACCGATGATATTTTGTGTTCTTGTGATTCGTTTGAAGGAATGATTCCTTATCGAAAGCCGTCAATCCAAGAAATTCACAAGTATCAAACTACAGAAGATTTGATTCAAACTTGCAAAGTTGAAGTTGTCAAGAATGAAGTGGTTCTTGAAATCAAATCTTCAAGATGCAAAAAGATGAGAAAGAAAAAGAAGAAGAAGATTAAACGGAAGAACAAGCGGGTTTACTCACAAAAATCGTCAAATGTTGTTGTGAAGCCGAAATCCATGAACCAAATTTGGGTTCCAAAGCAACAATCTCCAAATGTTGCATTGAATTTGAAGTCAAAACCCAAAAGTGTTGATGGTTCTTATGAAGATGTTCTTGGATCGTTGAAGAACACGAAGAACGAGTTGTACAACACGCATCGTGGGTGGTACAATGTTCAAATTGGAGATTTTCTCGTTCCAACAAAAGAACCAAGATCTTCTAAATTTGATTCGTTCGTTGCAAATGGAACTCAGATCGTCAAAAAGGTATCACAATTTCTCAAATGGATTCCAAAACGTCCATGATTTCGATTCGTGTTTTGTGTTTTTCATTTTTGATCGATTTGTCTCATTGGATCAAATCCGTTTCAACCCCATTGATTGATCCAGTTATTTTTTTAGATCAAATCACAAAATCAAAATCATTTTCTAAAAATTCGATTGCTGTTAATCTTTGTAGCCCAAATTCCAAAGCTCATATTCTTTTATCATTTACTGTTCATTCAGCCCAATGTTTCAAACTGTTACTGTTCATCGATTGTATTGTTTGCCCAAACAGTATAATCCATTTACTTTTATCTGATTAAGTCCGACTCAAATTTAAAGTCTGCTTAAGTCGTGTATCTTAATCAAAATCTTGATATCCTTGTATATTTGTCTGTCTCGTTTCCGTATTCTCGTTAAAATCAATTAAACTGGACTTTGATTCTTTTGATTTCGTTTTCTGTGAATCGAAGGATCTATGGTGTTGATTCGAGTCTAACAAATTAGTGTTAGTTGATAATCGACTCGTATTTCTGTTTGGATTTGGAAATGATTTAGATTTCGACTAGTTTGTTGAATCTTGAGTCGAATCGATTTTGACAATTACGAGTTGAATGAAAATTGAATTTGATTGGTACTCAGTAATGATTGGGGTGTTAAATTGTATTTGAACGGTATTGGAGTCAAATCCGATGGATTGAGTGTCGAATTCAAATTCTAGACTGAGTGTTGAAATCAAATGGATTGATTGTTGACTTCGCTTTTCTGATTTTGATTTCGAAGATTAGTCAATCAATCGAAGCCTTGGGTATCTAAGTTGATGATTGATGATTTTGATTTCGAAGGGTTTATAGTCGATGATTTGTTAAAAAAACGAAGGATGGTTTGGAGTCGATGGCATAATAACGACTTTGAAATTGAGTGGGAGTTAGGATATCGATGGTCGATTGGTTGAAATCAGGTTGGAAATTGATTTTGATTTCAAAATATGGGTCATGGATTGGAATCGAAGGTTTTGATGTTTTGGGTTGAATGATCGTAAAAGGAAGAATCGATTTTGAAGGGTTAATTGTTGATTTCGAAAAGGATATCGACTAGGAAATTGCTGGCATTGAATCGAATGATTGTTTGATAACGAATGGAAATGATGATTTTGGAGTCTCAAAATTTTGATATCGATGGGTATAGGTTCGTTAACGAAGAGTTGTTCAATGACGATCTGTAAAAGCGAAGTGTGTGAAGTTTTTGATTCGATTTTGGAGTCAATTGTTCAAATTCGATGGGTTGTAGTTCGTTAACGAATGGTTGCTTTGTGATATCGACTGGGAAGGTGTAATAATCGACGGAATTAGTAGGAGTCGAGCATCGATATTTCGAAATAAAGTCATGGTTTGATGTTTCGAAATGGGTAACCTGGGAATCGATAGTCGATACTGGCTCCTTGTGTAGTTGATTTCGAAATATCGATGTTCATCTCTTCGTGACTGGTACAACGAGAATTGGTGAAGAAAACAAACATTTTCAATTTGCACCCCTAATGTTTTCATGAAATGGCACAAATGGTCCAATTTCGAGATGATGAAAATATTTTGTGAAGAAGGATGAAGTTTCTCATTTAGCCCCTGCAGTTTCGAAATGTTGGCATAAATTACCCAACTTCGAAATTGGGCTAACAATGCTGAGAAATTGAAGAATTTATAAGTTCAGTCCCTACAGTTAATGCGTATTTACACTTTATGCCCAGTTTCACAAATGGGGGAGTGTTTCACATCTTAAGCTGTTTTTGGCGCAACGGGTCCCTGCAGAATTTCGAAAGTGATAGTTTTTACCGGTTTTTGGAAATCCTTGCAACTCTCACCCAAAAGTCGAAAATTTTAACAAAAACTGAAAAATTTTCAAGACTTTTTCGAGATTGTTTTTCCATGCAAGTTTCTCGCGGTTTTATTTTTGGCACACATCAAGGGGGAGTTATGTGAAGATGATTCCTCGGGCGCTTCTCACTCTTAATGGGTTTTATAATCATTTTTTTTATTATAAAAGGGAGAGAATGAAGAGTGGGTATTCGAAGTTTCGGGTATTCGTTTGCGGATTTGAAGACCAGTATCATTTCGAGGGGGAGTTGGTCTTGATCGTGCGAGCTCGTTGGATATTGAAGCCGCGACATCCAATCCTAACTTTGAGGGGGAGAATGTTAGGGTGCAAAGTCACTCTTGTATGTCATGTGTGCTTACTCCTTTGTATGTGTGTAATGGGTTGTGTTTCCTTTATAAGGAAGTGAGTGACACTCATTTTATGTAATGATCATTTTGGAGTGTTAGTTTTTGAGAGAGAAATAGCAAGACCCATTTGTACTATTTCTATCAAAAACTAATGAGAGCTTGAACCAGATTTATTTACTCCATGTGTTCATGATTTGTATGATGATTCACTAGATCTAATCAATTATGCATTTGTCATCATAATCAACACCACTACAATAATCTAGATGATATTAAACAAGTTGATGAGATTACGTGAGTAGGAGAAGACGAATGCAAAAATTTGAATTTAGTGTGTTATTCGAGTAACGAGACCAAATTGGTTCAAACTGGAACCGAATAACCAAAAAGCAGATTAACGGAAGTAATACGGTTCGGTTAAGTAACAAACATCAAACCGATAACCCGGAATCTGACTTACCCGCATAACAAACATCAAACCGAATAACCAAATAAACTTTTTTTAAAGTTAATTAATCATAAAAACAACTATAAATATCATTAAACCATATATTATTTTTTTAATTTTATTAATGAGTAACCCGCATGTAGAAGTCATTGAGACAATTGAGATTATAGAATTTTAAAAGATGTTTACATTATCATATAAATCAAAACAAACAATATTTATACCAACTTATTATAAGATTTATTATATAAAAGCAAACAACAACGTTATTGATATATTTAAAAACATATATTTGTAAAGATTTCAAATACATTATTGTATTCTGCGTAACGCGTGGGTACTCGCCTAGTCTTTTGTATAAATCTACCTTTACTTTGTCATGTGTCAGTTTCTGAGTCATTTTAGGCATTTGGAGTTACGTTGTGAAACCTGAGATCTCGCTTGCTATCTCTTCTTACTTTGATATGGCCTTCTTTCAAACTAATCACCCCTTAAAATCAACATTGTTTCAATTGATACATAAATGCCAAGATTTGACGAAGGAAATAGAGAGAAGTATCCAACTAAGAAGCCCCTAAATCAGGAAGTAATTCAATTGGTACATGATTCCAAGATTTCACGAGGTAAATGGATTCCATAACGCCCCTTCATACAACGCCTCCATCTCATGGTATCTGTGACAACTGTCAATTCAGGTCATTCTCGGACTCATGCATCTTTATAAAAACCATTCATGCACAACATGCCATGGCCTAGTAGTATAAATTAGGTCAAAATCTTGCATAAACTAGGATCCAACTAAGATCTAGGACTAATATACTTGACTCTTACGATTATAGTAAGTTGCTTGACTACAATAGGAAATGCCAATACCATAATTAGAATGAAACTTCAAACTTTGTTATAATTGAAAAAGGGTATAAAACCCTAAAAATAAATTAAAATATTCTAATTACATTCCAATATGATAGTGAATATCAAACAATATTCCAAAAACCCTAAAGAGCCAAAAATCCAAATTTATAAACCTTAAAGCTTAAAAACTTTATAAAATTGGCTATAAACTTCCTAATATCAAATTTTTATTAATCAAAATTATGGATTATAATCAATGAAATAGAAAGTTAAATTATCATACATTAATCATAATTTATTAGTTAAAAACAAGATTTTTAAATAAATCAAGAATTGCTTTAATAAACACTTTTATAAAAATTAGGGTTTTATAAAAATTAAGGAGGGAGTTTTATAAAGTTTGAATTTAGGAGAGAGGGAGCCTCTCTCACTCATAAAATTCGTGCATCCTCTCCCCCATGCTCTCTCTCTTCCCAAAACTGCAATCATTAAAACACAATCCCCACTCTTCCACTTCTCTCTTCACTCTCTCTCACACTCCACCCTTTCAACTCTCAAACTCTCCTCCTCTCTCTCTAAACTCACAAAAATTTTCAGTCAAGAACACCTCTCCACACTCAAATCTTCATCTTCCAAGGCTATTCTTCAAGGTATACACGGAAATCTTTCACCCTCCCTTACTTTTCCTTCTTGTTTTTAAAGAGTTTTCTTGTATTTCTCTTCCTTCTACACCATTCTTTATGAACATTCATGAACATGTTCATGAATGTCGAGTTTGATGATGATGGTGGTAGGGTTTCAAACACTAAAGTTCGGATTTTTACAAGTTGTTTAATGGTGAAATCCAAGGACCAAAACCTATGTCAAACACTAAAGTTCGGATTTTTACAAGTTTTAAAGGTTCATACACCTTATGCATTCAAGTATTTCCTTTAAAAACATCACTATGACAAACATATGTCCATGCATGGTCTTCAAACCGTGATGCATGTGATGAACACCAAGCTAAAGAGCTTGGTGATCAAAGTACATTGTTAATAGTGCATGTAAATGATTTTGTCTATAAAAATATCTAAAATTTCTTTTCTGTTCAAATCAAAATTTTTCCAGATTCCCATTAAGGTAATATGAACATCTGGAAAATTTCAAGAGTTTTTATCATTTCCTTGATTTAATAAAATTGTTACAAGAAAACAAGGGCATAAATCACATAAAATACTTCCAGAGGTCTATAAATCCGGAATAAATTCTTGGATGACCCCTATGGTGAATAATGACCTCTCATTAAATTTCATCGATTTATGTTGCTGTTTAGTATGATTTTCGATTTTCTTTTTGTTTGGGTGCAATAAATCACAAAACCACTTTAAAGAGTGTGAAAATTGTATCTAACAATTTTCGCAGCTCTTACCTGTGGTGGGAGACTCAGAAAAATAATTTCAGAATTTTTCATCATGCCTTTCTATTTTTCCCAATTTTTGGTAGTTATAATGGCCTAAAAATAGGAAAAATAGTTCTGATTATCCAAAATTCATGAAAATTTACCAGAACATCATGTTGTACATTAGGAGGATACATAAAAATTTTGATGATTTTCCTCTACTGTATACTATTTTTCTCCTATTTTCTAAGGTTAAATACACTAAAATACACTTAAATACACATAAATACCCAAAACCGGATTATACAATATGAAAACCACTTTTGGTATTTTTTCCCAGATTACTTACACTGTAAATGATGTTACAAAAATTTTTGGTAATTTTTTTTAACTGTTTGTTATTTATTCTTCAATTAATGGTTATTTAAGGGGATAAAACAAGGAAAAATAGAAATACCCACTGAAAAATATATTTTATATTTTTCCCAGCCTAGTTATGTATAATAACAGTTAAATAAAAAGCTTGGGTAATTTTGGAAACTGTTTTCTATTTATTTCAATTTTTATTGGAATAAATGCTCAAAAATCATAAAATATAGTTAAACAGCTTGGAAATCCATTTTTATATTTTTCCCAGCTTAGTAATGTGTAAGAACAGTAAAATAAAAAGTTTGAGAATTTTTATCCTTTGAATGCTATTTTTCGTGAATTTACGTTGTTATGAAGGCTTAAAAATTTGGAAAATAGTTAACCATATCAAAAATTCAAGGAAAATTTTCTGGAAAACCTCTATTGTATTTAGAATGAAAAATACAAGGTTTGACAATTTTTGGAAACTATTTGATAATATCTTACATTTTTAGGAATTTAAAACACCTTTAAATGTGTTGAAACACCCTTAAATTTATATTACTAAATCTGGAAAATTAATATCCCAAAGTTGTATTTATCGCATGACTTGTAGAATTTCATCATTTCAGAAAAAGTGTAACCAATTAATATAAAATCCAATATTAGAACATAAATTGGCATTTCACTATATGTAGAGTTTAGTATATTAGCATTAGATTTCGACATGGAAACTCACTAGTGTGTGTTTGATGTCGTAGGATCCCGGCATTAAGACGTTGGTGTATTCCAAGGCACCACTTGTATCTACTCGAAACATTGTGAGTATTCACACACTCCCCTATTATCAGTTTTTATGTTTTGGGGTGGAAAAGCATGTCCCGAAAAACTATTATTTGAATGTTGTATTTAAATTGATTTGTATCAAACATGATTGCTATTTTATTGCTATGTCTCTCTATGTATGTCTATGCAACACGGAACATGAGAACTTATCGTACTAAGGCCCTTCCCTTATCTCTAACCATTAACTCTTTGAGCCAATGGTCATTATGGATAGCGCTATTAGGAATTGACAACTCCTCACTCGCCCTATTGCTGGAGTGCATGATACCATATTCATCTATGGAACGATAAGCATAGATCTTGATAGGGCTTCAGTCATAGGTTTGGTTGAGACTCATTGTTTGCTCATACACATACAAACTCGTTTCTCGTTATAGCAATAAACTTGTTATTTATTATGGCAATAAACTCGTTTATCAATTTTAACAATCAACTTTGTTTCTCATTATAGCAATGAACTTTGTTCTCATTAAAGCAATGTACTTGTATTTATGAAAAGTCTTATACCAAATCTTGATTTTATAAACCTGTGAACTCACCAACTATTTTCATAGTTGACGCTCGTTTTACATGCTTTTTCAGGAAATAATTAGTAAGTGGATATAGAGATTCATCATCATAGAGCATGCTGCATCGTGTGGAAGTTATTTTATGAAGTTATATATTTTGAACAATGTCATTTTGGAAAACTTGTACTTTGTTTTGTTTAAGCTATGGGTTGTAAACTTTTAAATATTGCTATGGTGATGTATCTTTATCTTTTGCAATGAAACCTTTGTCGCTGTCATACCTTGCGTTTCCGCTTTAGCGGGGTGTGACAATATCTCTTTATCAATTTGCCTACAATCGAACGCTTCTTCCCATCAAAATCGATTATGATCATCACCATCCCTCGAAATCAACAATACTAGTAAATGATGCTGCAACAAAGACCTATGATTTGGAAGCATGGTTTCCTGCTTCTAATAATTATAGAGAACTGTTGTCGTGTTCAAATTGCACTGATTACCAGTCGAGAAAGTCGGAGATCAGATTTGGGAAGAAAAAGATTGGTTTTTTTAATCATATTTGTTTATTTCATTATTAAGAGGTGGTGTGTTGATTTTTGAGTTGTGCTCTTTGTTGTGCAGAGCAATGAACAAACAAATCAATACTGCCATTTATTGAATTCTACACTCATAGCAACAGAGAGGACTATGTGTTGCATTCTTGATAATTACTACAGGGAAGACGGGATTGAAGTGCCTCAAGTGTTACAACCGTTTATGGGTGGGAAGAGGTTCATTCCCTTCAAATCTCCAAAAGCATAACAAAACAAAAATTATGTGATGAGTGATCAACCCACATGTACTCAGACTCGGAATTCTTAACCCACATGTACTCACATATTTAGTCCCCCTTTCATCGATTTCTTGTTTAGTATACTCAATAGGTTATATGTAATTATTGTAACTTACGGCGTTTAGATTGGAACTTATGGCGTTTTTCTCCGATTTTGACTTTACGTTAATTTATCTTGCAATGTTGTAGTATGTAATTGATCCATGGATCTTATAGCTTCTTTCTATGATCCATTTTTAATATATTTTGCCGTTCAAAAAAATTATTGTATTCTAATTTTATAAACCCTATCTGACTCTGTATTTTAATTGTCAGTTGTATGAGAATTCTAAATTTCTCAATGTGTATTTGGCTGTACGAGACTATGAGTATGAGTTTCTGACTTTGATTTGATCATTGATTGTAAGAGAAATTGATAATCATGAGTTCTAAATTTAGATTGAGGATTCAGTTGATCTCTGATTTGGAGTTCAGACTTTTGACTTTGTCTTGCCACTTTTATGTTTTAGAACATACTTGTAATCTTTTTTTGAACTTTTTTCATCAAAACACGTGTTTAAAACTAAAAGGATCAAGTATTTTAGTTATTATCATGTTTGTTTGTTTATTTATTGAGGTAAAGTTGATATATTATTATGTGTGTGTATGCGAGTCTATACGTAAATATGTTATTCTGTTTGTATGTATGTATATCAGCTGCATCTGTCCCATCTCAAAAGTATATAATTTTTTCATATGACGAAGAAAAGTCAAGAAGCCTTTAGCATAAATCCAACTGTGTTCTTAATCGTTGTTAGGAGGAGGGTTATTTGATATTCAATCAAATCTAACTGCAATATGTACTTTATTTGTTTTCTCATATATAACAACATACTTTTTGTAACTTTAAACTAACTGAACTTTTTAATATAGTTTTGCTATTAAACATCGCTGTCAAGTACAATTCCTTTAAATCATATGATCTTGAATGATAAATATGATATTGGAATTATGAAATTACCTTTGATTTTTTTGCATTTGTCATGGCTGCTTGTAATTCTTCATATGTTGTGTGTCTATGTGTTATGCACCATTTTCTCAATATCCCCACTATAAATTAACCAAAAGGAAAAAAAAACAAATTAGAAAGAATAATATTATAAATGCAATTTGACAGGGGCAGAATAGTCTTTCATCAAGAATATTATCACCTTTTATGCGTAAATCCATTTCTTAATTACTTTTTTATGTTTCATACTGTTGATGTATTTATGTTACTCAAATATCATCCTACTTACATTAGACATAAAGTGTCAACTTTTTATTGTTCTTAAAATTTTGGTCATTGTGGTTATTTTTTTTATCCAAGGGCATAATAGTCTTTCATAAAGAATATTATCATCTTTTATGCATAAATCCAACTACATCCTTGATGGTTCTTAGGCTGAGGGTTAATTGTTTTTAATGGGTGTGCTTCATTAGATTCATTCTAGTGTTTGTTGCAATTTTACTTTGTAAGATCACACCTTATAATCTGATGAGTCAAACACTCTACACGTTATCTGTCAGTGTCAACATCTACATCACCATCAACGTCAGCGTATCAAGTCTATCAACATTAAGTTGAAGATAGTTATTCTATGTAATCTTTTGTACATTAAGTAATGATACAAATAAGTATATAACAGATAGCAGATCTGATATATTTGTTATGAAGATCGGTTTTTAGTATAGATTAGATAAAATCCTTTCAATCAAGGGATATACTTGTATAGATTTGTATATATTCAACATTAAGGTGAAACCCTAATGTATATGTCTTGGTAACCGTCTTTATGAAAACCTCATTTTCTTGGTGAAAACAATCCTTTTTTGGTGAAAGACAATTTGGTGAATTATGTGTGTTCTTTACTTTCTGTTCTTTATTTGTTTATATTAGGTTGCTTTTGTTCTTTATACTTGAAGTGTATTCGATTGATACAAACCTTCAATTGGTATCAAAGAGGGTTTTTGATACACTCAAGTAATCATGTCAACTTCGAATAATCACAAATCCTTTGGTCTCAACAAAATTCCTCCTTTCGATGAGCACAACTTCGCGATGTGGAAAACTAAGGCCACGGTTGTTATTACCATGGATTATGAGATGCATAAAATTGTTGAAAAAGTTCCTCACAATCCTATGTATCAACATATGGCCAACAATTCTCTCGTTGGTCCCTTAAATTAAAAACCAGAGACTAGCTATGATGACGATGACAAGAGACTGATTAATCTTGATGTAAAAGCTAGAGTAGTGATAGAAAACTCTTTTCCCTATCATGTGTATCATCTTGTGTAGAATTGTAACTCAGCCCAAGAAATGATGAAAATGCTAACAGTGGCTTATGAAGGCACTGTGGAAGTTCACGCCACAACCATCAACAACCTCAATCAAAGAGGAGCATTTTTTGCTCAACAAGGCGAGTCCTTAACTTAAACCTTTAATAGGTTTATGTAACACCCGGTTTTGAAAAGTACTTCGGTTGCGGGTTCGGAGGCCCTTGGTATAAGCGATTCAGTCTTTTATGGGGTCTCGGATTTATCCAGAAGGTTTTAGGCTTGGTAGTGTCGCTAGGAGCGTAGGGCTTCCCCCCACCTTTTCATGGATATCAAGTTCGTCGGAAATAGACTTAGGATGAAGGAGTTATGGCATTTTGAAGTTATTGTCATTTTTAGCCCCTAATGGAGTTTTGTGACAAGGCAACCCATGCATGCAAGGAATGCATGCGTGTGTTTAGCCGGGTATGCCTAGCGTAAGTTGGGTTACGCCCAACATATAAGGATCTATGGTCGCGGGTGCGGTGAGGCGTACGCCCAGCGTACGAGAAGTACGTCCAACGTATGCTCAAAGTCCCTAAACCCTAATTTTCAGGGTTGGCTCACTATTTAAAGCACCTTAAGTCCGAGGGGGTGCGCCTCCCTTTCATTCTCAGAGCCTTAAACCATAATTTCGAGTGGTAGCTTCATCCAAGAGTGTTGTGAGCTTTGTAGGTGCATTTTGGGTGGTTTGTGGTGCATTTCAAGAAGTTGGAACTTGTTGCAAAAATGGGAATCAAGGAGGAGCTTGTGGATCTAGCATTTGGGACTCATTCTCAGCTTGATGAAGGTATAAATCTCTGATCTTGATCTTTCATCTCTTAGATCTACCATTGTGAGTTTTAGTTCATTTTGGTCCCAAGGATGGAACTTTATGGTTGAAATCCGATTCTTAGGCTTTGAGTTGCCACTCTCAGTGTTAGGTGAGTCCCTAAGGCAGAAAGTTGCCATCTTGGAGGTATTTATGGGTTCATGCATGAGTTAAGACCATTTCCATGGAAGTAGTTTATCATTTTTGGAGTTTAAGCTTATGTGGGTCATGCAAAGCCATCAAGTAAGCAACTTTATGGTTTTAGACATTGAAGAGGACTTGGATCTGTGATTGTAGCTTCTGGATCTGAGTATTAAGCACTTAATGGGAAAATGACTTAACAGGGGAGTACGCTGAGCGTACATGCAGGTACACCCAGCGTACACACCATTTGGCTAGTACGCTTAGTGTACAAGGGAGTACGCCCCGCGTACTCATCAGTATTGGGCTTGGAGTGTTTTGGGCCTTGGGTTGGGCCAGACAGTGGACTTTGGGCCTTTGGGCCTTAGTGGACCATCAGAAGTCAGATGTTGTGGGCCAGGAATATGTTTGGGCTTAAGGTAAGGCCCATTAGAGGGGTTGGGCCAATTTGGCAAATTGGGCCATTAGTGGGCCACTAGTGGGCTTGGAAAGCCTACCTAGTGTTGGGCTTTTGTTTTGGGTTTGGGCCTAATTTTGGATCGTACTGGTCCAGGGGTAGAATGGTCATTTTACCCTATGCATGGATTAAGGATTTTCGTGTGGGACCCAATTGCTAATTGGGTATATTGATTGGTAGTGACAGCTCGGGAAGCAGGCGGGGCAGCAACTAAGGAATTCATGCGGGAAGCTTCTGCAGTGCGAGGTGAGTCTTCTCACCATACCAATGGGTCTAAGGCACCAAGGCTGGCCCATGTTATGTTATGTGGTACACTAGCTGTAGTAGGGATATGTGGTATGATAGATAGCTTATGCTAAATGGTATGCTAGTGATTATATGCTATGTGATATGCTGGTTGTCTTTGTGATACTTGCATGGAAGACCCCGTGGGGAGCCCATGGCAATTGGATGTAAAACCATGTGGGGTAGCCCATGGAATTCTAGGTAAAGACCATATGGGGTAGCCCATGACACTGTGGTATAAGACCCTGGGGGGAGCCCACGGCATCCTTACAGGTTTATGTTTGTATTATGTGTAGATATTTCTGTGATATATGATATGTTATGTGATTATGTATGTTATTGCATGGAAGACCCCGAGGGGGGGGGGGGGGGGAGAGCCCATGGCAATTGGATGTAAGACCATGTGGGGTAGCCCATGACATTCCTAGGTGAAGACCATGTGGGGTAGCCCATGACACATTGGATGTAAGACCATGTGGGGTAGCCCATGGCATTCTTAGGTTTATGTATGCATGGCTTATGTGTTATAGGTAGTTTCTATAGCTATCAAGATATGTGTTATGTGGATTGTGTATGTGGTATGATCTGGGAAAACTCACTAAGCTTTGTTCTTACAGGTTTGTTTATGGTTTCAGGTATCATCGTTTTGGAAAGGAAGGGCTCAGATTGATTGCAGTGCACACACCTATGGTTTCCACAATGATTGATTTTGGGATAAACTCTGATAAATGATTCACTTAACTATGATTTGGAATGTTAAGCTAAATGGTATTGATGTTTTAGCTATATTAATAATGAAATTTTTACCCATGATTTTTGGGTCATTACAAGTTGGTATCAGAGCCTTGGCTTGAGGGATTCGGAGATACCTTCGGGTGTGTTTGAACTCAAACTGAGGATCTGCAGAGTTTTCAAAATTTTTCAAAAGAAAATGTTTTCAAGGAAAAGGGTTTCTAAGACAAGAAAGGGTGTGGTCCATGCAATCAACTGAGCTCAAGTAAGTTTCCCCAGAATACCCACATTTGTTATCTATTATGATTTGATTACGAATATGTGTAACGCATGCTAGTTAGGGCTAGGAGATATGCCTTTATATGTTGTATGAGTTGGTAGACTCGCATGCTAGTGTTGAGTAGTCAGCAATAGGTTGGCCTGATATGTGGTGCTTGTAGCCATGAGGATATTGGATGTCATGCTAGAATGAGAATGATAATTGGTGTTTGTAATTGCAATGTGTATGTTTTGAAAATTGTATACGGTTAGGATCTTATAGCCTTAGAATAGCTGATTTGACCTTATTTCCTGTGGTCTTAAGGTAGAGTCTATTATTCGACATTCTATTAGATCCTCTTCTGTGTATAATTTGCATGCATAAGGCAGCCAACCGCGAGGGTGGATGTGGACAGCATGGGTTGTGGTATATGGTCCGAATGTTCTATGATAGTTTGTGGGTCGGAGATTACCCTAGGGTAAGCCCAGGATAAGACTAGTGACATGAGTTACCTGATTGAAAATTGGAAGAATATATAGAATTGTTTGAGTGGAATATGTCGGTTAGTTTTCCGTTGTCCGAATGCTGCTTGCTTTGTGCTTTGTGGGATTTCTAGAAATGTGAGCTAGCTACTAAGTGAATATGCTAGGTCACATGTGGCACAGGCTGGATAATATTAGATTAATGGATTTGGCCCTATTGGGCAACTCTTGTTTGAGTCTAACCGTTCTAGGATTAAGTCTTTAACTTGAAGGATTATTTGATCTCTGCTACATGTGGCTATATTCATAAGGTAGCTAGTTGACATTACTGGTAATCTTTCAGCAGCTGAGGACTGGGTGGGTTGGGAACCTAGGAGGAGCCTAGGAGGTGCTTCGGTGGATAGTGTGCTACTTTTTAGCAGACATTTGGTACACCATGGGGGTAGGTAACTTAGAGGATTCAGGATAATTCTGGAGGAAAGTTTGGATAGGTGTGGAAGGTAGTATTGGGCCCGTACAAATGAAAGCACAGGATCCATACTCGAATCGGGGAAAGTCTTGGAGAGTCTAAGAAGCCTGGGAAGGAGAATTCTTGGTTATGATTGGACCGTGGGGATAGCTGCTATGCAGAATGCGGATGAGCACGCAAGGGGAAGGACCAGGGTTTGGTCCCGGCTCCGGTGGTGGGCCAGTTAGCGGAAGGACTGCCAGGATTTTGAGTTCGCCTTGGATTTCTGGTATCAGGCGGCAAGGATTGATTGTGCGATCTAGTGCGCTTTCGGGATTGGAGACTATGACTTGGGAATAGTTTATAGTCGGTTTAGAGCAGAGGTTGCTCCAGCTACTGTAGTTCAGCCGTGGGCGTTTGAGCTGGTGAGTGTGTCAGGGTGCGAGACCCTGAATGATATGGATCTCAGAGCCGAGGAAGAAAGATTGATTAGGAATACCTCAATGAGAGAGGTTCAGGTCAGGTGAATTTATTCGAGGGTCTCGGGTGGAGACCCAAGGGTTTGGATTGTCATTGGGATCAGAACGAGGTGTTACATCATGTTCTCCGGATGGTCGAGGTATCAAAGGAGGAGGTGGTCAGGATTCCTTTAGGTGTCTGCGGATATGCCATCTTCGGCCACTTCCAGTGGATATCGGGTCAGTTTTCTGCTATTGTCTGGGTTACCAAGGGTTGTCAGATGCCATTCAGCATGTCGAGGAATCTTTGAGAGATCTTCAGACGGATGTATCTCGCAGAGTGGATTCCGCGTGTACCGTGATTGCTCCGGGTCGTTGTCGGAATCTGTTCAGTGATCTGGGTTGCTACAGGTGTAGCAGGTTTGGCCACGTCATCAGGGATTGGCCATAGGGAGCAAGCCCATTGCATTTTTGATGTGTTCAGGTGTACGACAAGGGGGTCGACTGTCTGACGATCAGGGAGGAGCAGTGAGTGTGCCTGCTCCAGCCATTTTCGGGGTTGGTTCAAGGGCTTGAACGAGGGATTTATGACTAGGATTCAGTAACCTTAGCAATTATGTTAGGAAAGCCTCTCGGAGTTGCCGAGGGAGAGAGAGAGAAGCTGTCGCTGAAGTACTATGGGAGCATCCGACCTTTGGACTCCGAGATCTGAAGAGTCATTGGCATTGTTGGGACACAAGATGTGTTAGTTGGATTTCGGGAATCGTGTTGATTTGGAAGGGTTAATCATGGTGTTCAAGCTTTGGTGAGCACCGGTCGTCAGCAAGGTGAACATTGGAACGTAATGAGGATTTGGAATCCTTCAGTTTTCGAGTGCCGAGCGGACTTAGTTGGATCTAAGTGGGGGAGAACCGTCCAGGTATCCAGGACAGAAGCAAGTGTGAAACTAGGATGCGTTTCACATCCCTATTGGAAAAAGGACAGGCGGCCTTAGGGGCTGACTGAATATAGGATATCGTGGGATGGGAGTTCGGGAAACTCCCCATCATTTGGATCGTGTTTTTCAGACGTCATATAACAGGCTTTGGGGGAGGGAACCAAGTAGAGTTCCAGTCAGTATTTGAGTTCAGTTGGGAGGATAGACCGCGTGGGCGCTCATCGTTGAGATGTGTTCAGATTGATATATGAGCGATAGGGCTATGTTCAGTGATCATGACAGTGTGGAAAGTGTTGTACGACTACGGGGGAGCCGTAGCATTAACTATCGTTCAGATAGTGTGGGAGATGTTGTAAAACTGCGGGGGTGCCGTAGCGTTCTCGAATTCTTTCAGGTGATTTGGACTAGGGCAGGCTAGTTCGCTGGGTTGTGGGGGAGCCACAGCTTAGTTAGGATCAGGACCGGAGGTGTTTGACCAATCAGTTATCTGGGGGCGAGCCCGGATGGTTATGGGAATTTAGGATGGAACCGGTAGAGACTGCTGAGCTATGGGTTGGACCTCGTGATACAGGATCTTATGGTCAAGTAGTGCATGTTTCTGTAGGGCTACGGCTGGGTAGCCTTGTTATTGGATCTCATAAGTGTTGGATTAGTGTCTAAGTCCATAACTATTTTGGTATGTACTTGACCCGATTATGAGCATGGTCCTTTTGGGTTGCCTTCACCATAGCAATATGTAGGATGAATTAAGGAGAGAAAGGTTTAATTATGATTTATTAATATATTATAAGAATAATATATTAAAGGAGAAATCATATTGTTTATTTAATATTAGTCAAGAATTAATTAAGAATTAATTTTGTGGTTAAAAGAGATTAATTAAACTTAGGGGACTGGATTGTAATTATAAGATAATTGCAATTGGGCTATGGATTACCTAAATAATATAGGTTGGACGAATTCTATGGGAAGCCCATAAGGAATTCGTCCAAGGGATATGTTAAAGGAGTCAATGGGCTGCTTAGGGCTTAAGCAGCCAGATTAGGGTTTCCTAGTTGTAAACCCTAATAGCCTACATGTATATAAAGGCCCCCTATGCCCCAAAAACGTAGCTAAGTGTTCCTTTAGGGTTTCCAACCGTTTTTGGTGCCTCCTCTCTCCTCCCTCTTCATCCAAGTTGCTTAGTGGTGTTTGTGACTCCATTAGAGGTGCAACACTTGAGGCACTAAGCTTTCTGAAGCCAATCAAAGCAAGGAATTGATTGTTATTACTATATAACAATCAAAGGCAATTACTAAACCCTTATTTCAGTTCTTATATGATAGATCTAGGGTTTATAGCTTTGGATATTCAATTGCATGTTCATTAGACAAACTAGATCCAAAAGCTATTAGGGTTTGCATGTACACCATAAGAATGTTGTATTGCTTGAAACCCATCAGTGGTATCAGAGACTAGGGCTGTTTGTTAGTGAATTTGATGCTTATTTGATCGAATTTTGACTGAAATCGAAATTTTTGAGGTTTTTCGACTGGACTCGCCGAGTCCATGGCTGAACTCGCCGAGTCCATGGCTGAACTCGCCGAGTCCATGGCTGAACTCGCCGAGTCCATAGTGAACTCGACGAGTCCAAGCCTGACTCGACGAGTCAGAGGGTCAGATGGAGGATTTTTCGGGTTTCTTGCCTATTTTTGCTGTGGGATAATTACCAAAACGTTTTTTATTGATAAAAATCGGATTTGTATGATATTGGGTGATTATCTTTGCCAAAATAAAAGATAATTTCATATTAAATGAATAATTACTTCCTTCTATGATTAAATTTAATTATTTGAATTATTTGGTGTATTATCTTGCAAGAAATTAGACTAGGTCAAAATTATATAATTGCCTTATTTGAATTGTTGATCTAGAATGTTCTTGACAAAGTTTGAAGAGTTTCAAATTTCTCCCTTTAGGTTTTATAGTTTAAATTTGAACTTAAAAGTTTTGTTTTTTGAAATTTAAATAGTTAAACCCTAGTGTTTTGAAAAGTTTCAAAACTTGTCCTTAAGTTTTGGAATTTAAATTTTTTGATTAAAAGTTAATTTTGAAATATTTAAAAATTCTAAACCCTAATGTTTTGAAAAGTTTCAAAACTTGCCCTCAAGTTTTGGAATTTAAAAGTTGATTAAAAGTTTAATTTTTGAAATGTTAAATTCTAAAAACCTCGTATTTTTTGAAAAGTTCAAATTACACCCTTATGGTTTTGTTAATTAATTAAATTGTATAATTAAAAGGGAGTTAATAAATCCATAAAGTTTTGGTTTACATTTAATTAAATTAAAAGTATAATTAATTAAATTAGACCACCTAGTATTTTAAAAGTGTAAAATACACCCTATACTATATATATGTAACATTAAAAGTCTAATATTATATATATATATATATATATATATATATATATATATATATATATATATATATATATGAGTAAACAGTCAGTCTTATCGTTAGTAGGCCTCATTTACGAAGCTGGTCTATAAGGGGTTTTAAGGAAATTGCCTATAAAATGGCGATTGAATGGGTATCCACTCTTACCCACCGCACTCTTGACTAGTGGAGGGTCGTTAGCCGAACGGGTAGGATAGGACAAAACCTTCCATTAAATGTATAATGAAGTACAAAGTAACTACATGCTTTTACAAATTCCCAAATTCTAGTTACTTTAGGCAAAATGTGAAATTGTATGCTAATCCATGGAATTACACTTCGTACCCTTGTCAAACATTAGTGGAGCGTGTGTGGTTAACCGGCACACTAATTTGGGATTGACATTGGTGGCGAAGGGTGGCTCGATGTTTATCATAGATCAATGGAGCGTGTGTGGCTAACCGACACATTGATTAGGTGATAGTAGCATTGGGTGCACCACGTGATTCGTATGGTTATTCACACCTTGTTTGTGATCCTCGGCATCCCAGTCGCAAACTTGAAGGGCATAATCAATATTAAACATGCCATTGAAAAGTTCAATGAATCTCAAAAGATCTAGGAGTTTCAATTCATTTAAAACTTAAATTTCCTTTTTGTTTTTCATGGTGGAAATTGGTAAATCGTCATTTACCTACCTTCAAATATTCTGCAACTAGATTACGACATCCCTCTTCTAGGTTGTAGAGTATTGTGTTGGATCCTAGCCTTGATGTCTCATTTGGGTGTTACATCAAGGATTCTTATCAACTGACTTGAATTTTCTCCCGTTTTGTAGATGTCTATATCTTACAATGGTCTTCCCAAATCCATTGGAACAAGCTTTCCAAATGAAGATGACGTTCCAAGATACGATCAAGGAAATGAGAGTCATGCTTCTCTTCCTCCACCTCCTCAAATTGTTCTCCCTGACCCACAAGTTCGAAGGCTTGAAAAGTTCAAGCTCACTCAAGCCCTTTTGGCAAGTAAACACGAAGATGGGAAACCTGTGTGTGCACATGTCTTAGAGATAAAGTCACACATTGACAGGTTAAGGATGTTGGGTGTCGAGATTTCAGGCGAGTTGGCTGTTGACTGGGTTCTTCAGTCGCTTCCTGAATCATATAGTGAGTTCGTTAGAGAGTACTATATGATGGACCACGACGTGACCCTCATTGATTTGATCTATTTGCTTATTGCTGCTGAATCAGCGATGATTTGGCGCACTGGTCAAGCAAACTTTATTGATCGATCATACTCCCATACTTCATTGGACACTGGCTACATTGGAAGTCCAGAAAAGGCTGAGATTGTCCCTTGCTATGTACCAAAGGAATCCATTTGCTTTTACTGCCAAGAGAAGGGGCATTGGAGACGAAGCCGCCCTGTTTACCTGAGAGATCTAAGAGATGGGAGAGTCAAGACGTATGGCTCTACTTCAAGTAAAATCCATTAACTAACTCTATAAGTTCCTAATTTTGATTCTTAATACATGATGTTATAAGATTACATTTTGATGTTTTGCAGGATCGAAGAAAAGAAAGGAAACTTAAGGAAGAAGCGTGCTGAATCTGATCACGAAGAAATGGATTTCGATCGAATGGATTCAAAGATCGGATTTTTGAGCTGCTACTTTAGAGTTAGAGTAGATTTCTAAGAAATATGCAATAACATAGTTTTTTAGTTGAATTGCATTGTAAGGACAAAGTTTTTCCGCAATAAAATAAAATTTGTTTTTTGTCTTATTTATTTATCCTTGCAATGGCATGTATGAAAAATTGATGTTTGAATGTTTCTTCTATTAGCAATAATGGATTTGATTCTTAATTGTGTTATTTGTGGAAATGTCAAGAATTTACCAAATAGGGAGAGTTTCTCATCACCTAATTTTCAATTGGACAGAAACTTGGAATCATGCAACATGCATTGTGTGATGAATGAGAAACTTCATATTTGAAAATTAGACTAATTCTTTGACAAAGTGTCAAGTGAAGGACTAAGAGATCGAGTACACTAGGTTGTACGTCAATCAAGTCCACCACAAGAGTAATAAAGATATTCGTCATGATTTACTAAAGTTTAGCAAATATGGTTATACTAATAAGATTGAGTATAATTATGAGTTGATTGAAAGAGTTTCAATCAATAGCAGAACGAATAAGAAGAATCTAGTAGGCAGAAAAATAAAAGTTTCTCTATTCTAAGAAGAAGGGAGAGTAACTTTTATTGTGTTTTATGATAAGTCTTAATGATTAAGAACCATATCTCGATTGATCCTCTAAATGAGTCTTAGTGCAATTGCATGTCTAAGAAGAGGAATCGAGAATTGTAGAAATGGTTAAATCAAGAAGTCAATCATACTTCGTTCCAATATCAAGTCTTAGAGTCAAGATTGTGACATGAGTGACAAGTCTTAAGTAGGTTTGTAACACTTATCAAATGTAGAATAAGAAAGTTCCTTATTCTTGTACATTTGAAATTGGTAAGTTGTGATGTCTTGGATAAGACAAAGACCAACTAGGACCAATTGAGTGAAGTGTTAAACTTGACAAGAAGCTACACTAACTCTTGAATATTTGTTTTGTCAAGAAATGTTTCTTGACAAGAGAACCTCATATGTCAAGGAGTCAGTGGGAGTCTTAAATGTCTTCAAAAGTTTCAAGAACAAATCAAGAGTAAACCTAGTTGATTATCACTAACACGTGACTTGAGGTTTATAACCTGTCATACTTTCTGTGCCATTCCAGTTGAGTTAACTGTGTATGTGAGTTCTATGAATTCTCATTTGAATGCATAAAGGCAAGCACCTAGATCAATGGAAAGTACATTGATAGGTAAGGGTGAGCTGCTTAACAACCTGGAAGCAATGGTGAATTTGTCACAAACATTATCTTATGATTGTTATTATGACAAATTCACATGGATAGGAACGCATACACTTTAAAAATCTAAGTGTCATAAGGTTTCCCTCCTTCATGAAAATGATTGTAAGGAAATTCTTTCAATAAGAGAGATTTTAAGTAGATAGCAATTGTGAAAATTGTATTCTCAAATTCGATTATGATTACGGCATCCCTTTTCATAGTTCGAATTGTGAGATTTGGCAATTGGTCTGAACATTTGAGACTTAGTAACATAAATTCTGAATTGTTTAGACACACATGTGAGCTATCTAAGGCAAAGGTGTATGAGCTTAAAAAGATTAGATAAAGGCTTATCAAAGCATTAGGTATTAGAAATATGAACTTAAGAAATTCAATAAGCATTGTTTTCTGGAAGTTCAATTGTTTTCTGAATACATGTCAAAGCTAGTGGGAGCATAAGTGTTATGCTGGTAAGATAATAATCATCATGTTAGTGGGAGCATGATTATTATGGTAAGTATTGCAAGTTAGCAATATTAATTATAGAAAACAAAGATTCACTTTGCAAAGTTGCAAGGGTTGAAAAGTTGTTTTGCTATAATTAAGGGAGAGAATATTATACTTCGTTTCAAAATCTAAAAGCTTAGATCGAGAAATGTTAATAAAATTTAGTCAATGATATATAGTTCATTCTCAAAATTCGATTATGATTACGACATCCCTCTTCATAGTTCGAATTGTGGGAACAGGGCACATAAAATATTATGGCAGAAGGCTGATAAAGTATCACGTCTTTATGTGAGACATTATGCATCGTGTCCAATACGCTTCGGGTATAGGATCGATTGCATATGCTATAATATTTGACCATTCTAACATTTTCCAAATGCCTAGGGCATTAAGAGGGAAAAGGACTAGAACTGGATTTGACTAAAATGATTAAACAACTATCAAAGGACGATCTGAGGTTCATTGAGGATTTGTCGCTTGTGAGTAGTTGGAAGTATAGTATTGGATGGACTATATTGACATTATTATGAATAGATAAGATTCTATTAAGAATGAGTTGTCATATGGCAAATATGGAAATGTTTCCACTAATGGGAGTTGGATATTAAGAAATATGTCTAGATTAGAAACTTTTATGCGAGAAGGATGTTCAAAGGAATGTACTTTGAATGTGAGACTTCACGTCTATGGAATTGCCTTGTAACAATTTCCGATAGAATACCTTTTAATTTCATTAGCCGGGTCTTGGTGACTTTTGTGCTGTGACATTACGAAAGAATCATTGCATAAAATGTTAAAATCTGGCATATTCTAAAAGTGGCAAGAATTTGGTATTCTTATACTAATAATAAGGATTGGGGATTGTGAAATGAGTTTCATTGGAAAAAGTTTTTCAATTGATCTATTTCACAAAGTATGGACCATAGGAAACCAAAGTGTACATGCTTGGAGCATGGGACAATTGTGGTTATAATTCGTGTAATAAGTTGATTTTCCGAAACATTAAACAATGAATAATGAGTAATCAATATGGCGTTTAAATAAAAGTGTTTTACTTACACTCAAAAGTTTTGGGGCCATAAAGGATTAAGTATTATTATTGTGTTTCAGTTTGCATGTTTTGACTTCCAGAATAATTGGGTTATTCGAACCTCCACAGTCGGTCATACGTTGGAAGTAGGTATGAAGGAAGATTGTCATGAATCTGTCTGTAGATTGTCTAAAGTGTTTATACATAGCACAAGTTTGCTGCAGAGTTCATGAGTGCTTTAATAAGATTAGAGTATTGGATCAAACCCACTCTCACTTGAATCACTTCATGGTTATTTATCATGAGTAATTGTGAGACGATAACATTGTATATTCTTGAAACCGAGACGTGTGAGTTGTTATTTGCTGGTCGGTTGCACATTGATGATAAGTAAACGCACCAGTAACTTGGTGTTATAAAACTTATTGTTATGTGTGATTCGATTAGTAGGTGCAAGAAAGCATTTGAGTCAAAGTTTATCCATTCCTTTTACCCAAAGTAGGATAAAAGCGATATCTGTGGGCCTCTCGATGATTTAGTGATGACACCCTAAGCGCTTGGCCAAGCCGGGACTAAGTTGATGTGTTCAATTGTAGTCTGTTGTCAGTCGTCATAAATCGGAAGTCGGGAAACAGTATAGAGAGAATGATCAAATTCATGTCTTGTGTCTATACGATATCTTGAGAATGGAGGAATATATAATCCCTTATCTAAAGGACACGCGTATCTGATAAGATCAGAGTTGACAGTGGCTTTTGAAAGCTACGATTGCTGATCAGGTTCTGAAGTTATGTAGAATAGTTATTAGACTTATCCAAGTGGGAGACTGTTGGATTAGTGTCTAAGTCCATAACTATTTTGGTATGTACTTGACCCGATTATGAGCATGGTCCTTTTGGGTTGCCTTCACCATAGCAATATGTAGGATGAATTAAGGAGAGAAAGGTTTAATTATGATTTATTAATATATTATAAGAATAATATATTAAAGGAGAAATCATATTGTTTATTTAATATTAGTCAAGAATTAATTAAGAATTAATTTTGTGGTTAAAAGAGATTAATTAAACTTAGGGGACTGGATTTGTAATTATAAGATAATTGCAATTGGGCTATGGATTACCTAAATAATATAGGTTGGACGAATTCTATGGGAAGCCCATAAGGAATTCGTCCAAGGGATATGTTAAAGGAGTCCATGGGCTGCTTAGGGCTTAAGCAGCCAGATTAGAGTTTCCTAGTTGTAAACCCTAATAGCCTACATGTATATAAAGGCCCCCTATTCCCCAAAAACGTAGCTAAGTGTTCCTTTAGGGTTTCCAGCCGTTTTTGGTGCCTCCTCTCTCCTCCCTCTTCATCCAAGTTGCTTAGTGGTGTTTGTGACTCCATTAGAGGTGCAACACTTGAGGCACTAAGCTTTCTGAAGCCAATTAAAGCAAGGAATTGATTCTTATTACTATATAACAATCAAAGGTAATTAGTAAACCCTTATTTCAGTTCTTATATGATAGATCTAGGGTTTATAGCTTTGGATATTCAATTTCATGTTCATTAGACAAACTAGATCCAAAAGCTGTTAGGGTTTGCATGTATACCATAGGAATGTTGTATTGCTTGATACCCATCAATAAGAACCTGATGGTTGGACCAGGTGCGAGACCGGAAGTCTCAGAGAATCGGCTAAAGGTATTTATTAATCGATCGAGTAAAGGATGACGGGAAGTTATGGAGGATTATGCAAATACCGATTCGAGGATCTCTGGATAGGAGCGGAGTAACAATTTAGATCTGGATAGGAACCCGAATCGGAATTCGTTCAGGATTTTTTTTTTCAGTTTGATGGGATGTGGGGCATCTATATGCCAAGGGCATCATGGGCAGAATTCCAGGGTGGTGAACGGGTTGGTTTGATGGTAGTTTAAGCCATTGTGATGTGTCTCGGGTGGCTCTATCCGTAATAGAGCCACGACATGTCAGAATCAGGAAACGGCAGGTCGAAGGAGACCGGGTATGATGTAAGACTACAACGATTATGGTAGTGTTCACCCTTTTTGAGTCGGATTCAGTGGCGACAGGTTGTCAGCCTATCTCGATCGGATGAATCAAATGGATTGAAGGAGATAGGGCAGTTTTGGTTAGACGAGGTATTCTTCGGAGGTCATAGGGGACTGCTGAGTTTGTTTTTGGCTCAGCAATCGGGTAGTGTACGGTGTTCTGGATAGTTGGCAGACAGGTTGGGACCAGGGAGGTCCACAGTTGTTCTTCAGGAAAGCAGCCATGTGGTAGCAAGAGGAGTAGGAGCGACTTCAGTAATTTGGGGTATGTGTGTGGAATTGCTTGTTATTCGGTAGTCGTAGTTGATCGGTGATTTTGTTCTTTAGGAAGCTTCAAGGTATTATGAGTGGGAAGTATTCTATCTAGACTGGTTTCTTGTGGAATCAGTTCGATGATGATTCGATGTGGGCACTCTGTCAGGGAGACAGACCATCTCGAAACCTCAGATTTCGGATGAAGCAGGTGTGATCAGGTTGCAAGGAATTCGTTCATCTTCGGGTTCTAGAACCCTACGAGGGTTGGTTTCGGTTTCCTTGGAAAGGCTAGGGTATGCTCGGGGCTGTGGCCATGAGGCCTTAGTTAGTTGTCATGAGGATGGTATGGGATGATTTCGAGGATGAAATCTAATTTAAGTAGGGGAGAGTTGTAACACCTGATTTTGAAAAGCACTTCGGTTGCGGGTTCGGAGGCCCAAGGTATAAGCGATTCGGTCTTTTATGGGGTCTCGGATTTATCGGAAGGTTTTAGGCTTGGGAGTGTGGCTAGGAGCATAGGGCTTCCCACCACCTTTTTATGGATATCAAGTTCGTCGGAAACAGACTTAAGATGAAGGAGTTATGGCATTTTGAAGTTATTGTCGATTTTAGCCCCTAATGGAGTTTTGTGACAAGGCAGCCCATGCATGCAAGGAATGCATGCGTGTGTTTAGCCGGGTACGCCCAGCGTAAGTTGGGTTACGCCCAGCGTATAAGGATTTATGGTGCGGGTGCGGTGAGGCGTACGCCCAACGTACGAGAAGTACGCCCAACATACGCTCAGAGTCCCTAAACCCTAATTTTTAGGGTTGGCTTGCTATTTAAAGCACCTTAAGTCCGAGGGGGTACGCCTCCCTTTCATTCTCAGAGCCTTAAACCCTAATTTTGAGTGGTAGCTTCATCCAAGAGTGTTGTGAGCTTTGTGGGTGCATTTTGGGTGGTTTGTGGTGCATGTCAAGAAGTTGGAACTTGTTGCAAAGATGGGAATCAAGGAGGAGCTTGTGGATCTAGCATTTGGGACTCATTCTCAGCTTGATGAAGGTATAAAGCTTTGATATTGATATTTCATCTCTTAGATCTACCATTGTGAGTTTTAGTTCATTTTGGTCCCAAGGATGGAACTTTATGGTTGAAATCTGATTCTTAGGCTTTGAGTTGCCACTCTCAGTGTTAGATGAGTCCCTAAGGCAGAAAGCTGCCATCTTGGAGGTCTTTATGGGTTCATGCATGAGTTAAGACCATTTCCATGGAAGTAGTTTATCATTTTTGGAGTTTGAGATTATGTGGGTCATGCAAAGCCATCAAGTAAGCAACTTTATGGTTTTAGACATTGAAGAGGACTTGGATCTGTGATTGTAGCTTCTGGATCTGAGTATTAAGCACTTAATGGGAAAATGAATTAACATGGGAGTACGCTGAGCGTACATGCAGGTACGCCCAACGTACACACCATTTGGCTAGAACGCTTAGCGTACAAGGGAGTACGCCCCGCGTACTCATCAGTATTGGGCTTGGAGTGTTTTGAGCCTTGGGTTGGGCCAGGCAGTGGACTTTGGGCCTTTGGGCCTTAGTGGACCATCAGAAGTCAGATGTTGTGGGCCAGGAATATGTTTGGGCTTAAGATAAGGCCCATTAGAGGGGTTGGTCCCAATTTGGCAAATTAGGCCATTAGTGGGCCACTAGTGGACTTGGAAAGCCTACCTAGTGTTGGGCTTTTGTTTTGGGTTTGGGCCTAAGTTTGGATCGTACTGGGCCAGGGGTAGAACGGTCATTTTAACCCATGCATGGATTAAGGATTTTGGTATGGGATCCAATTGCTAATTGGGTATATTGATTGGTAGTGACAGCTCCGGAAGCAGGCGGGGCAACAACTAAGGAATTCATGCGGGAAGCTTCTGCAGTGCGAGGTGAGTCTTCTCACCATACCAATGGGTCTAAGGCACCAAGGCCCACCCATGTTATGTTATGTGGTACACTAGCTGTAGTAGGGATATGTGGTATGATAGATAGCTTATGCTAAATGATATCCTAGTGATTATATGCTATGTGATATGCTGGTTGTCTTTGTGATACTTGCATGGAAGACCCTGGGGGGAGCCCGTGGCAATTGGATGTAAGACCATGTGGGGTAGCCCATGGCATTCCTAGGTAAAGACCATGTGGGGTAGCCTATGACACTATGATATAAGACCCTGGGGGGAGCCCACGACATCCTTACAGGTTTATGTTTGTATTATGTGTAGATATTTCTGTGATATATGATATGTTATGTGATTATGTATGTTATTGCATGGAAGACCCCGAGGGGGGGGGGGGGAGCCCATGTCAATTGGATGTAAGACCGTGTGGGGTAGCCTATGGCACGTTGGATGTAAGACCATGTGGGGTAGCCCATGGCATTCTTAGGTTTATGTATGCATGGCTTATGTGTTATAGGTAGTTTCTATAGCTATCAAGATATGTGTTATGTGGATTGTGTGTGTGGTATGATCTGGGAAAACTCACTAAGCTTCGTGCTTACAGGTTTGTTTATGGTTTCAGGTATCATCTTTTTGGAAAGGAAGGGCTCGGATCGATTGCAGTGCACACACCTATGGTTTCCGCAATGATTGATTTTGGGATAAACTCTGATAAATGATTCACTTAACTATGATTTGGAATGTTAAGCTAAATGGTATTGATGTTTTAGCTATATTAATAATGAAATTTTTACCCATGATTTTTGGGTCGTTACTGTTTAACTGTTTGGTTAATTATATGCGCAGGTTGGGAATCGTCAAGCATTCATCTCAGTTGGTTCTAAAGTTTCTTGACTCTCTTGGGAAAATTTGGGAACATCACACTGATTTCCTTAAAAATAGTGAAAAGATAAATGCCATGGATAATAACTCCCTGTTTGGAAACCTTCGAAACTACGAAGAGACCAAAGTTCATCGCAAAGATATCATGAAGGAATCAAGCAAGGAAAATTTTGTAACATTGGTTTCTGGAAAGGAAGCAATGAAGCACTTCAGTGACTCAGATGACTCAGATCAGGGTGAAGAGAGTGGTGAAGATATCATTGATGAACTATTTGCTAGCATTTCACTTATTGTCAAAATTTATGAACAAAGCAGATCCAATAGGGGTCGAAGAGCTCAGTTTAAGGAAGGCATTTCAGCGAGAAAATCCACTACAAAAAAAAAACTCGTGTAACTGTTTTAATTATGGAAGCCCTGACCATTTTTCCAGGGACTATAAAGAGAAGAAAGAAGCTCAAAGTTCTGAGAACTATGAAGTTTTGTACAAGAAGCTGTTGGATCATATGAAGAAGGAATACATCTCTTTGCCAAAGCTTTTATTGCAAAACAATAGGATCATGAAGAATGGGTGGAAGAAGAGGAGACATCTGAAGATGAGGGGCTGAATGTTAAGGGTCTAATGGCTCTTATCAATGATTCCCCTGATGGTAATCTCAACATGTGTGACACTGATAATTCTCACGGTATCCAAGGATCAAGTCTAAATCTAGCACATATTTGGTACCTAGACAGTGGGTTCTTTAGGCACATGACCGGTCTCAGGTCCCTCTTAACATATTTTGCAGAGAAGGATGGTCCAATGGTGGTTTTTGGTGATAATAGTGGAAGAACTGTTATGGGTGTTGGAACATTTGAGTGCAAGATGATCAAGCTGAAGGATGTGTTTTATGTCGAGGGTCTAAAAGACAATTTTATCTCCATCAATCCACTTTGTGACGCTGGTTATAAAGTTATTTTCGATTTCCATGAAGGAAATGTGTTTGATTCCAAGAAAAAATTTATGCTTACTTCACTCAGGGACAACAAAATTTATATGGTTTGATTTTGTTTGCTTAGACATTTCTACTTTATTTGTTTTTACTTTATGATTTGCTACTTTTAAATTTCTTAACATAACCTACTGGATTTTTTTACGTATTATAATTTTTTGCTTCAAAAATTCTTTTTAACTTTTATTTTTACTAAAGGACTATACAATTGTACATTTTGCTACTAACATTGCCTACTCATGTTCTTCTCTATTAATAGTGATTTTAATCAATTTGCTTCTTTTGAAAGGATCGGCGTGTCATTCCTTGAATGCATCACCTTCCTTGTAGAGCTAGTTGACGCTGACTCTGCATCTTTTCTTCAACGGCAACAATTCTCTCCGCAATGCCGATGCTCACGCTGACTGACTAGTTGCATCCTGTTGATGAGACCAGATAGGGGATAAATGTGCTTAAATGTGTTCTTCTGGACACATATCTCTTCTGTCTTGAACAACCTATCTCTGTTGAAATGGGATGAGGTGAAGTTAGGTAACATAGCACATCTATTTTCATAGATTCTCTTACAACAACACCAACTCCCTTATGAAATCCAGAGGCGTCTTCAACAAGATAGTGGTCCCACCTTCTTTTCCTTCAAGGATCACAATGAGTGGAACCTCCGAGTTTTGTCTTGGTGACTCTCATAACTCGAAGGTTACAAAGATTGGATCCTCTTAACTCGTTGGTTACAAAGACTGGTTCATATTCCTCTCTTGTTCTTGGTGAAATTGAAGCTTGGAATCAATATGCAAAATCCCAATGATTAAAGGCATTCTCTCTCTTTATTTATTATGACTTGTGTTTGATGTGGTTGATCTTGTTTGCTCTCTTTTATAGTCAGTGTCGAGGGGTAGATATCTTTCAAAATGGAAGTTCATTTATGGCTATTCAGTTCAAAAGATTTCATGGATCAGGTCTTTATCATGCTTCTGAAAAAGCTACAAAAATATTGCTTTTAGAATATTTCCTTGTTTGACTAACTCTTTTGTTTGTATTCTTGTATTAATTATATTATTTTGTACCATTTTTAAAAGGATTTTCTGGTGGCAATTCATGAGCCAAGTATGTAACTATTAATAAATTATCATCCTTAGAAGCATGGTGTTGTATGTGACTAAATCTCTCTAAGTATTTCATCAGCAAGTATTTACTGAGAACATTGAGTCACCCCCTTACGCTGATTGTCTAGCATCATCTAAACATTCTAAGTGAGATTGCGTGGTCCAAAAAAATTGATATAAAGGCTTGGATGTTTATTCTTAGTGAACTATCTTACATGACTCTGTCCCTGGAAGCATTCTTGTCATATGCATCAAGTCTCATGTTCTGCTGAAACATTGAGCATAACCCACTGGCTTACCCTGATTGCATAGTCATCAACGTAAGAGTTACTTGTCTGGTCCTAAATGACAAAAGGTTATTAATGACCCCGGCCTCCTAATCTGAGGTATGACATGGTACCATAATGAATTGATGGTGAATCTTTGATTCTAGACTATAACTAACTCTATGATGCAAGGATTAAACCATTTCTTGCTGATGGGTTATCATTGTTGATGATTCACGCTGATTCTACCTCATGATGACTGAAACAATCCATTCTATCCTTACTTTCTTCTTTAAATCTTTATGATTCAGCGTAATGTACCATACGCTGATGAGAGCTTGAAAAATTTATGTCGATGGTTAAGCTAAAACACCATAGTTTATCACACGCATCATACCACTCTTACCCTTTTTCTTCTACTAAAAGTGATTAATGAGTCAGCGTATGAAACCACACGCTGATGAGTGCTTGCAATAATATGTCATTGAATGGTAGTTTAAACCCATACTATCAAGAGATATCACAAACTTTTACAAGCTATTAATGAAATTGGCTCTCACTCACTCTCTCTCTCGCTCTCTCGCTCTCTCTCTCTCTCTCTCTCTCTCAAAAGGCTCTTTCAACCTTTATTTTCCTCAAGCTCTTACCATCTCAAAGCCTTTTTATGAGTTTACCCCAAATGCTAATGTTGTCAAAGGTCCTTATGCCCCTGATTTACCCATCATCATTCAAGAAAACAATGTGGCGTTCTCTGATGACATCCCAAAGCAGTTCATGAATTCAGGCATCGAAGATTTCGTCGAATATGTCAAAATCTACCCTCTTAGATATGCCTTTTGTGACTTCCTAGACCCATTCTACCCTAAACAAGTATGTGAGTTCTACTATTCATGCTCTGCCTAATTATGATGCTCAAACGAATAGTGGAACCATTGGAGATGGTCAACATAACGTTACTATTAATGTGAAATATTTTCGAACTGCTCTTCGTCTTCCTCGATTAGAAAATTATTCTGAAACTCCCTTGGAAGAAAAATGCAAGTTTGTTCGTGAAAGATTAGGGTATAGTTTTCATCTTCAGGGCACCACTCGTGATCCTTAAAAATACACTCTTCATCAGTGTTTTGGTGTAGGATAGAAGTCTTAACTTGGGTTATTGGAAAATATCTTGGACACAAGACTGAGAGTTTGGATCAACTGAATCTCTTTGATCAAAGGATTTTGTTTTCTATTGTGTACAACAAAAGACTGGATTTTGCTCAACTTTTTCTTGATCAGGTGATTGATTGCAGCACTGGGAACAAAAATCCAGTGTATGTTCCCTATCCTCGTTGGCTTGGACTGATCTTAGCTCGTAAGGAAGGCTATGTTGAAAGTCATGGGATTATCATTCCAATTCCTACTCTCTCCTCAAAGATCATTAATTATGCTCTTACTGAAGATGATTTGCATATTACTGTAAGGATGCAAAAATGGATTGAGAAACCATATGTGCTTGAATCCTCTGACTCTGAAGAAGAGGAGAATGAGGATGATGACGAGGAAAGCACTGATAATGAAGAAGAAGACACTGATATTGAAGTAGATGAGCCTGTCACCAACATAGAAGACTTTTTTTTTTAGGGAATGAACTCTCCTCCAAGGACGAATAAGCACATTCATTTCTCATCCACTCCATCAACAAGTGATGTTGCATAACATGGATCAACCCCACCTTTAGTGGTAACTACTGAGCCATTGATCCAAGATGATATCTCTCCAAGACTAGCATTTCCTTTTCCTCAAGCTGAGAATGTTCCTCCTATGTCAACACCTATTCAGACTGCTACTGTTTATCAGGGGGGAATCAAGCTCCAAATTGAAACAATTGTACTCTCTCAACTTTCTCTTCTAGTAAAAATAACTCAATCGTTGGGAGAAAGATTGTCTAAAGTTGAACAGGATGTGGCTGATATGAAGAGATTTATGGCTTTAGGTGCTGATGATACTGATGATATGGTTATTGATGACACCCCACCAAACTCTCCAGGTAATAATCTTCCACCACCTCCACATCCGTCATCAAATCCTCCTCCACCACCAGAAATCCACCATCTCATCCTCCTCCTCGCACTCCTTCACCACCTCCTAGTTCTCCTCCCCAATATGATGCTGTAAAAAGGGGGAGAATAATCAAGAGATTCCTGATCAGAAAATGAAAATGGTGGTGAGTGCACCAACTCCATCTCAGCCAGAGATGTCTGAAACTGGAAGAGTTGAAGATGACCTTCAAAAGGAAATTGTTGTTGCTGACATTCCAGATGCTAATGCAACAACTGATGATCAACCAATTCCAGAAACTGGTGATCAATCAGAGACCGATGACTACAGAGAGTTTCGTGATCTAGGATTCATGCCACCAGCTGTGACATCCCCATTTTTACGGCCAGAAAAGACCGATTTAGTTTATGCTTTTTTTTTAATAAAAATCAGAGTAACTTCTTAAGAAAAGTGTTGCGGAATTTTGTTCCTAGAAAAACATGATAAATATGTTATCAAAGCATTTCCGAAGAAAATGTATTTTATTCTTTTTAAAACCTTGGGATGTCAACGTCAATACATAAACATAAGAATAAACAGAACTTACATTCATTTACACTAGTGATCTACATTTCTTTAATCCCTCAGTGTAGTGTAGCTTTATATCGACACCTGTGATACAAATAAACTGAGTGGGTCAGGTTGGGAAACCTGGTGAGTACATAGGGTTTTCAACCCACAATATTAAAGTTATTATGTTTTATCATCAAACAATTAACCCAACTACCCATCCCCATTATCTTCTTTAATTCCTAGGGATCTACCCTAAGAATCATCTATCACTTATTCCTAAGGGTTTTCCTAAGGAATAGGCACGAAGTCCATCGTCGCCAAGGTTTATACAACAGGCACTAAATCCATAGCTGCCAGGGTTCATCCAACGGGTGCTAAGTCCATAGCTCTCATTTATCGACAGTATTATTTGCGGGAGTCCACTTGCAATACATGTCAATGGGTTTTTAGAGTACACCGGGTGAACATATCGTTCACAACACCTACAGGTAGCGAGCCTGCTAGTGTTCCACAGACTGTCTAAAATAGTCCATGGTTGTCATCCGTACTCTGCTAGATGACAGGACCATCGTTTGGGTAAAGGTTTCTCTCATTTTTCACTTCTCACCCTCATCTCATAATCTATATCACCTTTTATCTCATCCTCTAACTCATCTTTCATCACACACCAACTATTTCATCTACCCATTTTTACCCAACATATTTGTAGATATAAAATACATATACAGTTCAGATCTGAAGAAATAGTTTAGATCTGTAAAGAAAATACATATATGGTTCAAATATGAAGAAAAGGGTCTAGATCTGAAAAACAAAGTTTAAAAATATTTCATCCAATATAACTTCCAAAGCATAAAATACATATACAGTCTAGATCTGAAGAAAAGTTCAGATCTGGAAAAGAAAGAAGTTTAGATCTTTCATCCAACACAGATCTCAAGTACAAAATACATATATACAGTTTAGGTCTAAAAAGTTTAGATCTGAAGTGAGAAAGTTTATATGTGAAGGGAAAAGTTTTAGATCCAAGAGTATAAGTTTAGATCTGGAAGATAAAGTTCAGATCTGAAAAGAAAGAAGTATAGATCTTCATCCAGCATACATCTCAGGTAAACAAGTAGAATATATATACACATAGCACGTAATTTATATAAAATAATTCATATCTATGTGTAAGATGAAAGTGACTATGCACTCACCTGATAAGGAGTGATTCGGACAACACTTCGCTTCTTAAAATAATCTCCTTTGACGAAACCGGGAGGTTTGCTTGAAAACCGGGCTCCGTGCGGGCAGAGTTTCAAACCAAAAACTCTTTTTCTTGGAGCCTTCGGGCTCTCAGGGGCTTCCTTCGGGGGCTAGGGGTTTTCCTAGTCTTTAGGGGGTTTAGGGATGCTAGAGAGAGAAAGTAGTGAGAGAGAGAAGATTATGGAGTGAAGAAAGTGGCTGCCCTCAGCCTCCTTTTATAGGCGAGGCCTCGGACGAACGCAGGGCGTACAGCTCGACCGTACACACGTGGCGAGGTTTCAGTGGTGGTGCGTGGCTCATCTCGGACCGCAGAAGACAGAAGTACGTTGGGCGTTCCAAGCTTTGTACGCGGCGCGTAGTGCGAACGTTGGGCGTCCGAAGGTATGCTGGGCGTACCCCCTCGTACAGTCTTCGTGATTTCCCACTCCAACTTCAAAAATTCATATATTTCGCCTACGAGCTCCATTTTCGACGTTCTTTATGTCCACACGTAGGCGGGACCATACTCTACAACTTTCGTTTAGACTTTGTCGGCTAATTCGCGACCGATTTTAAATTTATATTCTTTAACAGACCGGGACAAGATTAGTCTGTTAAAACCCATAACTTCTTCATCCGACGTCCGTTTTCGTCTGTCTTTTTACCGTTGCGCTACTATTAACGAGATCTTCAACTCTCGTTTAGGTTGTTTTGGCTAAAAACCGCTCGATTTAATATTCGAACTTCGGGCTGTGCACTGCCGATCCAAAACTTAGAAAAATCATGACTTCCTCATACAAAGTCAGATTTGGGCGTTCTTTTTATGAACGCTCTCGGTTTAACGAACACTATGACTTTTGTTCAGATTGCTAGGGCTAAAAAGTCCTCTATCGTAAATTCACTATTTACGTCACGCAGTGGCGTGCCAGTTCTGTCGCGAAACTTCGACATGCCATAACTTCTTCGTTATAACTCGGATTTCAGCGTTCCTTATATCTTCGGAACCCTTGTCATGACCACTACAACTTTCTTCATAGATATCAGGTTTATCTATTATTTTATTTTTTTGACGTTTATTTTTTATCCTTTATTTATTATATTATTATAAACAAGTAATAAGCACACAAAAGCATATAATTCACGTAATATTCAAGTAATTCATCTTTATTACTTTAAAATGGATTACAATGGTTGACCTAGACTATTACATCATCGCATCAATGCTTAGCCTTGAAACACGGGCGTTACACCAGCTGTTATTCCTGTTGTTCCCTTGAATGTCGTCTACCATGATTCATACTTTGAGGGGGATATTCCTCAAGAAACTAATAGTGACATTGACGCCGATCAGCTCAATCCTTAGGGGGAGCTCAATCCTTGAAAAAGGAAGGCATCATTCTCAGGGGGGGCTCATGATGTTGAAGCTGGAAGTTCTTCTGTTGCTAATGATCCTTCAGCATCTCCTCCTTCCAAGATAAGCAAGCTCATTTTTTATCTGAATGAATTGGGTAAAGTATGGGGTATAACTATTGATGAAGTGAGAGAAATAATGATTGAGAATAATGTTGCTATTTGAGAAAAGAAAGAATCTAGAAAAGGAGAACGTCTTTATACCAAACATGCTCAAGCTCTTGATTCCACTGATGAAATCGCTGATTTTCAAAGCACTAATGATCAAGTCAAGAAAACTCAACTCTTCAATAATAGTGTGGAGAAAAAATACAGGGTTACAGAGCAGAACGATAGGATCAATCGAAAGAAGTTTGGAGACGTTTTAACTCGTAGAACAAAGCCTGATCCCATTATCCGGGTGAGATGCACCAAAACAAGGAACGGGTCTATAAAACTTCACTTGGTTTGGAAGAAGACTGAATATGAATACACCGAGGTTGTATTTTCTCGTGAGCTAGTAAAATTTGGTTACAGCGAGTGGATGAAAATTCAAGAAATTATTGACAAACATAAGACTATTCATGCTCAGGATTTGAAGTTGGAAATTCAACAACTACTCAACAAAGTCAAGAAGCTGAACCTTGTGTCATCAGCTGGACATTCAATACCATGCTCCTCGGGAAGAACAGGCGCTCCTAGACAGTCCAAGAATACCAAGTCTCTTCATCCTTATGGCACTCGGTACATCAAAAACGAACTACCAGCGCGTGTTGAACCAGTTCAGTACATGTTCATTCGAGAACCAGAGCATTGCATTTTTTTTATTTTAACAGTCAAAATCAAATGTGTTTTCAACGTACTGGTGATCTTCCTGCTGCTCCCACTGAACATTTGTTTCATCTTCGCATGGAAGGACTTAGTCATTTTGAACTGGAAAAAGGATATCGTGTGTTGATATCTATGGAGTTTAGTAAAATATTGGAAGAGCTTCAAATTGATGAATTCAGATGGGTTAAGCCTGAGATTTTGAAAGAAGTTGGCAAATTATAAAATGGTTCTTCTGATGGCTCTGAATAAGAAGATTAGTTTTGACATCATCAAATAGGGGGAGATTGTAAGGTCACACCTTATAATCTGATGAGTCAAACACTCTACACGCTATCTGTCAGCATCAGCGTCTACATCACCATCAGCGTCAGCGTATCAAGTCTATCAACATCAGCTTGAAGATAGTTATTCTATGTAATCTTTTGTATATTAGGTAATGATACAGATAAGTATAGAATAGATACGAGATCTGATATTTTTGTTATGAAGATCAGTTCTTAGTATAGATTAGATACAATCCCTTCAATCAAGGGATATACTTGTATATTAGTAAATATTAGTACATATTCAACATTAGGGTGAAACCCTAATGTATATGTCTTGGTCACCTTCTTTATGAGAACCTCGTTTTCTTGGTGAGAACAAAGCCTTTCTTGTTGAAAGACAATTTGGAGAATTCCTTGTGGTCTTTACTTTCTGTTCTTTATTTGTTTAGATTAGTTTACTTTTGTTCTTTATACTTGAAGTGTATCCGATCGATACAAACCTTCATACTTGTCTTTGTCCGTTTGCCTTTTTGCAATCATGTTTTTATCATATGTTTTATACAAATAGCCATTTATAAATTCACAATTAATGACTAAGTTTTTGTAATTCATTGTTAAAATAATAGTAATATACTTTATTTTTTGGGTGGTTTATTATTATTTTTTTTATAAAAAGGCAGAGTACGTTGCTATTTTTTGATTTATCTAATGTTTTGGTTACAAATGCATCAAAAATCCAGTGCCATTTTTCCTTTCTGTAGAAGGTTTCTTAAATTTATCATTTTTGTCGTATTGTTCATGCCACATGGATCATTTTTTAAACAAATTATTACCAAAAGGACCTGTTGTGTAAAAAATTCTACCATATGGACCATTTCTGTAATAGTTTCATATAGGAACCTTTTTTTCATTACTTTCCTAAGACAAACATATAATTTCAATCTATAATATATCAAATTTAATATATAAACAAAGTACATTGTTATATCTGGATTTTACGTAACTCATATAGACTGTTGTTTGTTGTGTTTAATTGTATTTGTTTACAAGTTGATTACAAAATAAAGACTACCATAAATAAAGTACATTGCTATATCTGGATTTTACATAACTCATATAGACTGTTATTTGTTGTCATTTATTTCACTTATTATGGTTGTTTTATTTTATAATCAATTTAATATTTTATTATATAATGTCATCATTTTTTTCATTAATTCACACATAAATAATGTCCCGTATATCTTAAAAATGAATTCATATATTTATTTTGAATCTACCATTATAAAGTTACATAATAATCACATGGCACTTATTTAATAATTCAGTGAAAATAATTGATTAAAATAACTGATTAATAATTATGAATTAATACTATAAAAAATTAATTAATTTTGTAACTGTGGTTCCACGAGTTATAACCTAATATTAAATAATAAGTACATGATATGATACTATTTATACACTTTTTGTATTTGTCCAAATTTTTTTGAATGATGGAAATTCATAGAATAAAACAAGCGGGAAGCAGAGGTCGTCATAGAATACAAGTACATTGTCCTTCCATGTTACAACACCAATTGATCATTTTCAAAGGAACGCTTAATATTTTTCAAATAATAAACCAACTAATGCTCACCAATTGAATTTCATCTGCCAAAAAAGCACGAGCTGGATTGCACCTTTTTGTTTTAGTACTTCCATATCACCGATAAAAATAAACGAACCACTATGTACTTCTCTAATGATGAATAAGAATTCTGAACTGGACCCAATCTAGCTACGAAAAAAAGATGTTCTAAAGAGTTAAAAACACCCAAGAAGTCGTTCCATCATTTAACAATGCATCTCCAAACCTTGGCAACAACAATCAACAATAGAATTGATGAAGTATGATGGGCTTCATTTTCTTTGTTCGCGGAACACATGCATGGGGTACCTGAAACTATCGACCTAGATACCAATATGAATAAATTTGAGTTTTTAGGGAAATGACTAAGATAAATATTCCAGACAAGGATGTTAATCTTTTTCGGCACTAGACGATTCCACTTCCATGCAATCGAACCGTTAGGATGAAAGCTCAAGTCAATGGTATTCCTAGCCGAAGAAATAGAAAAGATGTTTGCTTTCAAATTCCAAATCTGTTTATCCTCTTCACAATGAAATTGCATAGGAGCACATGTTCATGACATTCAAATGATCAGTTTCGGACCTACCACAACAAATAGGTCTCACATCATCCCAACTAAACACAAGATCAACCCCATTATGTAATTTCCAAATAAAGACAAATGATATTTGACTTAATTATCGATTGAGGATTAACCACATGATAAATAGAACCATTGGGCCTTAAGAAAGTTTAGAGGCCAATAAGCCATAACTACATGATAAATGGAACCATTGGGCCTTAAGAAAGTTTAGAGGCCAATATGCCATAACTTGTATAACCTAAGAAGACTTAAGCCACATTTTTAATGAGTAAAATTTTAATTAAATAGAAAATTTGTTATTTAAAGGCATAAGTTGTCTTATTAAGGATTAAATGTTAATTAGAAAAGAATATCCAATTTACGTATTTCTATATATAATTTCTAGATTTAAAAGAGTAAATAAAAAATGTAAAATTATAATCTATTTCTAAACTAAACATTTAAATATATATTGATTTAAACATTTAAATATAAAATAAATCAAAGGAAAGCCAAATAGGACTTTTCTTTTCGTCGTTCATGAAAATGGGGGGAAGAAAAGAAATTGTTGGGTTGGGTATGTGTATGTTTGTGTCTGGCCTGCAATGGAAATCAAGAAAGGAAAAGAAGGCATTATGTGTATGTGTGTATTATCGTGTATGTAGCGAAAGAGAGGGAAATCATTGGAGAAATTCCAAAACCATGAAAGGAAGAAGAACAATCGTGAAGGTCGTGATGACTGGAGATACGTTAGTGCAGCCATGACAGTGGTGCTAGTGGCCAGCGACACCAATAGCAGGGCCGAATTTGGTCCAATGGTGGGATCAGTTATGATGGTGTTTAATCACTAAACTCTAATATTATACAAGTTGACAAAAAAAATTAAAGGTAATTTCTAAGCGTCGAGTTAAATTGATGAATGTAATTAGGAATTATTTATACATGTTTATGCTTGTAGTGTAAAATGGTTTGAAATGACTTTTTATGTCAGTTAATGTGCAAAGAATTTTAAAAATCCAAACAAAATTGTTGAAGTCTCTGATCTAGAATTTGAAGTTCTTCGATGCATGTTAGGGTTGCTTATAATATCATATATAATAAAAATCAAATGTTGTCAAACAAAGTAGAATATAGTAGGGATATGTGTTCCTGGTAACCCACCTCAAATTCTATTATTGAAACCACTATTATCCTTAGTGGAATTCATCCTCAAATACTGCCTATCTGATATAAGTATAGATTACTAAAAATGTCCAAAATACACATAGGGGTTATAAAACTCTCAAACTATCAAACGCTTTACAATAGGCATTTATACCTCGGGTTATGCGTCACGTTCTACATTGTGCACCGCATTCACCTGGGAACGTTTCACATTCTGTACAACATATTACCATTTTCAGTATTTATTCCCATTTAGCCATCATACTTTACATATTAACTTGTGGTCTCTTATAGAGATATTGTACAACGACTATGGGTTCCCAAACATATTTAGAAGGAATTTAGACATGATAAAACTTTTGACTTAATTTATTAACTTCATCACAACTATTGCATGATCTTATTGATTATTAAACTTTATTTATGGAGTTAAGTGCTTAATATGCCCATACACTTACTAATGAAGCATGTAGCCTTCCTAAACCATTTTAGACTACATTAAGTCATAATGGATGCACTTTTAACTTTTACCAATACAATCCAAATGTTTGTAGACTCATAACTTAACTATGGAACCACTATTCCAATTCCATAGTATCCAATTTTGCCCTTATGGCCAAGAAATCCCTAGAACCATTTATAAATCAAGTAATACTTCATGTTTTTCATCTAAATCATTCCTAATGTATCAAGTCATTAACTAAAATATTATTTACAAAATTAGATACTTAAAACCATGTGGCTATTCATCACTTAACCACTTAATCCTTAATTCCAATCATCCAAGCTTTTATTTTCCCATTCATTGAGTTTGTACATCTATAATGGAGTTATTGTAACAAAACCTCATTTATGATCATAGAATCTAATACAAAATAGCTTAACTACTTCATAATCCCAATTTTATATTTTATGGTTCATGGATAGATTTTTAACCAAACATAAAAAATGTATCTAAGTGAATGATAAAATTTAGCTTAGAATCACATCAACCACCTTATAAGGGTTAGAAAACAAAACCTAGCCATCAGTTTGACATAAAAAAGAATTAGGGTTTCTACCAATTTCTTAAACTCAAAATTATGGATGAAATGGTGAGGAAGTATACCTTGTGATCCCTAGTTTACTTCACTTCTTGCTTCAATTCATTAGTACTTGCTTGAATCAAATCCTAGATGATGAAGGAGCATAAAAGCTCCATTAGAGAGCTTCACAACCTTCAAAATTGTCCATGTATAGAAATGAATGGGTTGTTGCATCTTATTTATCTATATTTTTGAATGTTAACATTGGGGATTATTAGCATCAAGTACACATAAGATAGGTAGCGGTAAAATCAAAACTTGATATACTTAAGTGCATATGCAACCTAGGATCTATGTTTTAGTATTATAGCATACTACTTTTAAAAAACAACATGGAAATAAATTAATAACATATATTTGTTTTCCTTGTGATCTTGTATGTTCCAGCTTATTTGCAAAATGAAGGATGCAAAGGAGAATCCCTCTAATGAAATCAGATCCACACACCAAATGACAAAAGGAAGAACCCACAAATTAGGGTTTGTTTGAAAATAACCAACCCTAGGAGAGAGGTTGTGACTTATTCCAAGGAGAGAGAGAGAGAGAGGTTGGATGATTAGACTGTAGGGATAATTAGCTCTACGGTTTACCTTAACAGTCTATTTATAGTTCAGCAAGGGGTATTCTAAAAGGATACAAACCTTAGGGTTTTGTTTTAATCTGAAATAAACTTTCCATATCCCTATCCAAGGGATATAAAAATCGTCCCTAGAATTTCTCCAGGAGGTTCTGAAATATTCCAATTAATGCCTGTGATTAATTAATATTCATCCTTTTTAAATAATTAAATCCTTTCAATTAATTTATCAAAATAATTTCTAACTAATTTATTAGTTCCTTAATAAATTACACTACTAGAAAAACAGCCTTTTGCGACGCGCAATGCGTGTCGTAAAACGCTCAGACGACACGCAAATGCATGTCAAGGAAGGCCCTGTCATAACGAAAGACGAAACACTTTTGCGCGTCGTCTATTTACGACATGCATTTACGACGTGCAGTTACGACACACATTTACAACGCTCATTTACGATACGCAATGCGTATCAAGGAAGGCACTGTCATAAAGTAAGACGACATGCATTTGCGTTTCGCAACCTTACGACGCGCGTTTAGGACACGCATTGCGTATCATTAAAGCCCCTGTCATAAATGAAGATGACACGCATTTGCGTGTCATAAACTTCAGCAACCATTTACGAAATGCATATATGACATGCCTTTACGATACTCTTTTACGCATAATACAAAAATATAGAAAAAAATATATACCAAAACAATCAATTTCATCCAATAACATCATGTCAAAAAAATATAATACACTGATATTAAAGGGATCTGATTGTACATTGTTATTAAGAGGTTTTCCCTAACTATATAACCTAATACTACATTGCTATAAAGGGGCACCTTCTTGTTTCAGTAACTCATCATTAAACTGTCTGAAGAAGCTCTCAACCCCTTCATGTATCCAACCAATCATCATGTCTCTTAGCTTCAATATCAATCCCAACTCTTGATCAAAAACAACACGGAAATCCTACACAATAATCATGTCCGTTGTACAATATCAATATCAACTAATTAATAATACACATGGAATGTATGAGAGTGGAATCAAAATGATCTACCAATAAGATTTTTATACTGCCTTGAATCAAAGTATTTTTGGTGGCCTCAAGGGCAGCTCCCAAAGGATATTCCTTGCCTGTGCCATCTTCCTTTTGAATTTGCAGGAGAGTGTCTGACTATTCAAATCAGAAAAGAAAACCAACCAAACCATTACCTCTAGGGGGAGGAACATGAACAAAAACACCCAAGTGCTTATGGAGCTACCATTTTGGTGCAAGGTTTGTGAAATAAGCTTATTATGCTTGAAGTTACGGTTTGAGTGTTCTGTATCTAACATAAAATGTATGATCATTTTCCAGGGGAAGTAGTACCACATGCAAATGCAACTGAACCATTGGAAAGAAACTTATAGGAAACTTATCATGCTGAATGGAAAGAGAGAGTAAAAACCTTTTGGGTATCCCTGTACTCTCGAATGAGTTGGTGGAGGGCTCAATTAGGGACCCACTCAATTAACCCACTGTTTGGAGACAAAGGAATGACCTCATATCGTTGAATGGAAAGATCTTTTTCTGCTGTTTTTCTCGAAATCTCCAACATAGTATTTACTAAACCAAACAACTGATCATGGAACAAGTATTAAGCAACTGTAACTCAGAATAGAAAGAAAAAGTAATTAATGAAAAAAGCAACTCCCATGAATTGTCAGTTTTCTGGGTCGCTGTTTCGATGTAATCACAACAAGCTGTGGTGTAAATGATGCAACTGTCACCACTGGTGAATATGCAAATATATATATATATATATATATATATATATATATATATATATATATATATATATATATATATATATATATAAACATGTATGTATACATGGAATAAGTTACATTGCTGTGATTTGCATTTATTCCTACAATTTAACTTTAATGGCATTAAAAATATATGCATGAAATAAGTTACTTGCCTGCAGGTCTAGAGTTGTAAGAGATTGAAGCTGCTTATCTATCCCTACATTTTAACTTTCTACACAGTTTATTGGTTATCTTAAAGCTAAATCCAATACAATCATAAACTTAAACTTTGCCACGCTTTTGCTAAAGGGAATCTTATTTGAGTTAGTGGAGTGGGAGTGAACCAGATATTGAAAGAATTTCTCCACATTTGAATTGGAAAATTTGGAAAAATGTCTAATACATAATTTTTTAAACAACATTTATCCAGACAGCACTTAATGGGAAATAAATAAGAAACAGGGAATTAAGGACTACTTTTTAAGAATCTCATAACATGTTAGAATAATAAATACTTTAAGTTTATATGCTCAAACGAAAGCAAAGCTCTATCTTTATTCCTCCATTTTGCTGCTGCCATTGAGAACACAAGCTCACATGAAGCATCTTTATTTTTGATCTAAGAAGTCGCCATTTGTTTATACTCATGATCAAAAGATAATAAAACAGGGTAAGGTGTGGTTGGTAGTTTGTTATCAATTTGTAAAGAAAATAATTTCAAGGAAAACTTTTTGCTGATCCAAACTTCGAACTAGATCAATGCTTGTGTTCCTTGCACATGCAAAAAGAAACTCCTACAAATGGAGAAATTTTATAAGAACAGTGAAAATGACATACATGATGCAGTAATGACATACCCTTAAATTTGTTTATAAAGTAATGGTACTTGTGGCTGAGAGCTCATAACAGAAATTCCAATGAAGGGTACGGAAACTAATAATCTTTCTTTGTAAAGAACACAAATTTCTTGCTTTTGGTCATATTTTCTTTTATCGATTAACCGAGGAGAACGCGAGATTTTTATATCATCAAATATATGATAACTGGAATCAATGATGCAGAGGACCTGTATGATAAGGAGCACTTAGAAAAAGAATAAATTGATAAATAGGAATGGTTGCATCTGAAATACAACAATTATACTTTCAATGCTCCTTCAGCATCGACAGATATTTGGTAGTTAAAACCATATGATGGTGATTCACCAAAAAAAAGTCTACAATTCAAGGTATATGAAACATTACTGGTTCCATCCTTACCCATCTTACCACCTCCATCTTTACACATCCAAAAGATGAAAGAAATTATTGTCTACACTCACTCGAGCATTTCATCAAACACCTCACGTGCACTTGATCAGTTCACCTTAAATTAAAATTCAAACTGATAGAAATCCCACCAACAAGTAGATAACATAATCTAGATCAATAAGGAAGATGTAAGTAAGGAAAAAATAATTTTTTTTCTCTTGTTAGTGTGTGTCTTAAGCTGTTGAGAAACAAAAAGAAGAAGAAAAATCAAATCATAATTACCTTCTATTCTGGAACCAAAGCTTGATGGTCAATGAAATGGAACCTAATTCGAGTTCAATCATCTTCTACATCTTCCTGGTTCTACGATTTGGTTCCCTAATGGCGTGGTAGATGATTTTGATCATGTTAGGTTCAGGTTTTAGGGCTCCTTAGAAAGCGGACATGAACCCAAACCCTGAGTTAATACCAATAAACCCTATGAACCCAGATTGACTCTTCGAACTACTACCATTTTCGAGCTATGTTCTACTTGTATGGATCGATCAAAACAAAGGTTGACTGATTTCTTCATACAGGAATCCATGTCGGCGGTAGGGTTATCCGAAGCCGATGATGGTGTAGCGGCGGGAGCTGCTGGTGTGGCAAATAAATTCACCGGAAGAAGAATGGATGAGTGGATAGAGCTTGAGGACGAGGAAAGAGGGCAACACCAGGAGGAAAATGCAAGAGAGGGAAGTGAAAATGCGAGAGAGGGAACGCGAGTTTTTAAGAAAAAAAATATAGAACGATTATATGAGTTGTTGAGGTGTATAGCAGAGATGGTAACGTGATTAGGGTTTGCAGAGAAAGGGAATAAGAGAATGAAGGAGATCTTGAAGTGGGGTATTAAAAAATTTAAGAATTTTGAGTGGATTTCATTTCCCCCTTTCAAGAACGCGCGTTTTGAGTAAAAATCATAAAGCGACATTCACAGAGGACGCACATTTTAGATAAAGTGCCCTCCGTGTTTTTTTTTTTTACATGAGACACTAATTTAAGGGCATGCAATAATGCGTGACCTAAATCCTTAAATTTTTTGAAGAGACGACGCTTTTTTAATGTCACTCTCTTTTGCGTAACATAAATCAATGAGTGTCGTGGTTTGCGCGTCGTAAAAGGGTCTTTTTCTTGTAGGGTTAACACATTATTATTCTCCATTTCCTTGTGCCATTTGGTTATAAGGCCAACCCAAAAGGACACTGCTATTATAAGAAATATTACCAAAACAATTAATGACCTTGGACCTCATTTCCAACATTCTCCCACTTGTACATGTCGTCAACTTTTTGCGATCAAAATATTTCACTAATAATCAATAGAGAGTGATCATTTATGTAACTGCCAAACTCTGATAAAGAATCAAAATTAGTCCTTAGACAAGTGATCATATTATTCCTTTGTTCTAGATAACTCTATGAAAATGAGTCATGATATGAGCTAATCTTAAGTTCAATATTTTGTTTCCCGATTAAAGATTTCTGATGTTACATCTGACCACTAAATCGATCACATCAATTTAGTGAGGGGTCAACCAAACACTTCAGATGTCAGCACGAAATCATCAAGGGGCCCACATATATTGCTTCCCAGTTACGATAAATAACAAATAAACTCTGACCACATAGTTTATCTACTCGTCTAATCATACATGGAAATATCCTTTATGAGTACCAGTTACAGATAGCGTTGGGCACACCAATGCACAATAGATTTTGCAAACAAAACCATATATATATATATATATATATATATATATATATATATATATATATATATACATCCACACACATACACACACACACACACACACACATATATATATATATATATATATATATATATATATATATATATATATATATATATATAGGTTTGAAGAATAAAAGATATTGTCATTTAGAATTACTTGTGACTAGTTCCATGAAGTATTCTCTAAGTATAGGTTGTTCCAATACTTAAAATCTCTATTTTCAAGTACTCATGCAGTATTAGTGCAATCCCAATTGCAACGCCCAAAAATAACTTTTGTCAATCAACCAATACTCATGACAATATTTAATACCAACATTCGCTCCCAAGAATGCGACCGACTGCCGAGTTTTGAAAATAATTAAATATTCTGGAAGATGGTTCAAAACATACAAATGAAACATAATATTTTGAATTGACAAGAATTTGATAGTAAACTAATACTCTTTATTCAGACTCTTAGAAATAAACATCAAAATTGTTACAATTCATACTATAAAATGTTTCATAATAACTCAAACTAACAACTAAACTACTACATCAAATCATTATCTAGTCTCATGCCAATGGTCCTTGCATGACCATCATAATTCTCTTTTGATAGTGGTTTTGTGAATGGATCAACATGATTATCCTTTGATAATACTTGACTGATGTGCAAATTATATATCTAGTAGTTTTAAATTTATAAACCTAACAAACTTAAGTAACTAATTGCACTTAGACAGTGCACCTAGTCGAATTATAGAATAGTTTAGGTAATTCGGGTGTTGATCACATGGAACGAAATTTCATTTAATAAAGTAACCACTAACAGTTAAACAAAGAAAAGCAACTAAATTTAGGGGGTTTTTTATTTGATTTTGCAGGTTCAGATTAACTTAAATTAATTACTCAAACGACTAAAACTAAAGCAAACAATTAGAAATGATTGTAAATCAAGAGAATTAAGACATTTCCGTTTTGCTTTGAATCACCCTTTTTCATATGGATAGTTTTTACACAATAGATTAATTCAGTTGGTTACCAATATAAATGTAATTAGAAGTCTTGGTCCGATCTGATAACGTTTTCACTAATTCATGAACTACTATGAAAAGGTCTTGCACAAGTAGGACACTGAATTAATTATTAATATTATTGATCTATGTATGATAAATCTAAGATTAAGTATCTTTGATATAGACAAATAACCAAAACACAAATCATGATCTATCTATGCTCTCTAGCACAGTTAAAGCAACTATCGTTATTACCTAATCTAGGATTTGGCCAATCACTAGCACTAGCAATTTAAGATTCATAAATAACTAGGAAGGCAAGTTTATGCAATAAAAGTGATCATTCAACTACACTAAACTTGGAATCTACGCAACAAAGATTGAAACTATTAACATACTAGGTATTGATATATCAAACACAAGTTAAACCAACTTCCATAAATCCATGAAACAAGAAACTATCACATAGTATTAGGGTTCATCATTACTAAACAAAAGTATAAGGTTTTAGCCGATAATTGTAGAAGATAAACACATAATCATATAGAAAACTAGGCTAAACATGATTAAGAAGACTAGGCAAACTGAATGATCTATGTGAAATCTTGCTCCAAACTCTTGATCTCTCGATCTCTAATCTTATTCAGCCTTCCAAGGGTTCTTAGAAGCTGATTTTTCACTTTCTAATAGCAGTTTTTTGTCCAGAAGTTATAAATTTGAATAAAAGATTGAAGTATATATAGTTGCCAAAATATGGCCATCACGTCGTGACAATAAGGGTGTCATGTGTGAAACTCATGTATATTCTATATGCACCAAGGAAACTGTGTAATGATGTATAGGAATCTTCTGATGACATGTGGTCATGTCGTGACCAAGAGATGATCGTGTTGTGAAGTCATCTTCAGGCACGAATCAAGAATCAACCATAAGTCACGTCATGAGATTTGAAACTCCACGTTGTGTGAAATATATAATGCTCGATTTCTTTTCCCTTAAGCTCCAAATTTCAGCTCCAATCCTCCAAGTATCCAAATGTTTTCAATTTTAGTCTTTTTTCTTCGAGAACGTCCTTTTGGCTGCGAAATACAATTCAAACATTATAAGTACCAAATATCTTCGCGCTTCATCAAAATATAGCTTAAATGTGTTAAAATAATGCCTAAATAAATGTACAAATATGACAATATCAAAATACCCCACACTTGCCTTTTGTTTGCCCTCAAGAAAAACTTATTTTAATATATCACATACAACATCGTCCACCAATATCACACAAACTAATACAAATTGAACTCGTCCTTCGGTGTCCTCAATCATCATTTTCGATCGAATGGAAAATCGTTTCCATTATGTAACAACATATTATCCAAATGCTCACTAGCTTACACTCAGCTCCTTGGATTTCCCTGTGACTTATCTTGGATCAAGCATGGATCTTCTTCTTTCGATAGTAGCAACTCTACTACTATCTTCTACACCTATCCATGTTTGGTTCAAGTTCCATCCCGATGTAACCATGTCACTTCTCACCGAAAGTTCTAATAATGTGCCCGTACTAGCACATGCCAACACTCTTCCTAGTTTACTAGGACTCCCACCCCACCCTACTATCCTACCAGAAAGAAACTCCTACCAATGCCAATTAACTACCTCGTAAATACTATTACATGCAACTAGAAACTAAGCGGTCTTCTGACCGAGAGATCTCACACTACAACATTTGGACTCAAACAAGAGCTGCGAAATATAGCTAAACCTAACAATCTAAGGCTACCTAAAAGCTCAAAGCAATCGACAGTTAAACAATAAATTTAACAGACCATTCTAGCATATATATATATATATATATATATATATATATATATATATATATATATATATATATATATATATATATATATATATATATATATATATATATATATATATATAACAATCTTATATCAAATACAATAACTAAGATTCAAACACTTTCCCTTTTTCCTCTGGCACCAAATGACTGTACACACTGCGCCTGCGATCACTTTTTCCTAAACATTTCATTTAGTTTCATAAATTTTATTTTAGAAAAAAATAAACCTTGAGCCGCGAAATTGATTTTAGAACTCATCGAAGTGAGGCTGATTCTCTCAAGTTGTGCTGTAATACCAACTTGTAACATCCCAAAATTTCCAATAAATTTGAACTTTTTAAATTAACTTAGTTCAACCAATTAGAATCTTTTATTCAAAATAAGTTTAAAGCCAAACCCCAAGATCAATCCAGTTTCAAAAACCATTATTAGGTATAATTCTAAAATTCATGAAAACAAAAACCAATCGAATATCAAAATTCCAATCATTCGCCTCGAGCCAGTGTGTACGGTCACGCCCTGCCATCCTGTGTACCTGAAATAGTATTTTAAATGAAAAAGGGGTAAGCACAAAGCTTATTGAATTTCACACATACATAGCATCATATCATACAAGCTTTACCCTTAATACACATACATCAACATTATCAGCCACACAACCATATATGCATATCAAAGAACGAATTTGAAACAAATATACACCTACTGGGACACACTGGCTACACCCAATCCCCCTTACTCAGTACATTGAGATCTTGGTTAACATTGGCTAATCCCGGTCCCTTGAATCCGAACCCATTGGGACACATTGGCTCCGCACGATCTCCTTTTCTCAGTTCATCGATCCCTTGGGACACATTCGTTATGCTCGATACCCCACTCGGATACGCTGAGTCCTACTATGCATAATCTGCAATATGTGAGCGAATACCATACTCCCATTATAATCTAACCTCGCCTAGTGCTACATGCATGAACATCATATAATGCACATGAGCTAAAGTAAAGAATGTATAATATCACACAGTGTAGTGAGAAACTCACCTTAACTAGCAAGGTAAACCTCCAACTGTAGCTTGGGACCCACTCACACCAAGTCACCCTTCAATACTCCTAAGAATAGCAATGAAGATTGGAAATGTCTACCCTTTCACCCTACACATGTAATCATACTACTAGGTTAAATTTCTACATTTTAACCCAAAACCACAGCCTGTTCAATACCTGATTCCCCCGCCCCCCTAAACTCATCCCAACCTTGTTACGAAAGCATACTCATGAAGTTCAGATCAATATCTTTTTAGGTAATACTTAAACAAGTCCATATGATTTTTCTATAATTTACAATGAATTTTACAAAATTTCATATCATTCGAGCTCATTTTGGACCACTATAAAAAAACAACCACTTTCACCTTAGTTAGGACTAACATCGGGTCAGGGAAATAATCATGGACAAAGTAGACTCAACTTCTGACCTTTTATAGTTTACGGATTCTAATTAAGAATCCCAATGATTTTTCTAAAAGTTTTAGAAAATGGAGACAAAATAGGGTAATTTCATTAATTCACAGCTTTGTCCTTTTAGGGTTAATTAACATATTAAGCCATTAAGTACTCATTCAAAGAGCTCCAAAACTGAATAATGATGACTTTAGATTAACTACAAGGTGTTGAACTAAAAGTAACAACTGTTATAGCAACTCACCACCCAAAGTACGTTGTCAAAAATGGAATCCAAAGTACAATGCTAATTAAGGACCAAAAGTGTTTCTTTGACCATTAAGGTATTAAAGGATTAAAATTAAAATTTAATGCACATAACCCATAACCACCCTCTACACGGTGGACTGTGGTCGTGCTAGAAGGAAACTTCAGTAGAATGGGGGATGTTGATGGCGGTTGCACGATGGTTTAGGGAGGTGACACACGGAATAAAACAAAAAAACAAGACGATACACCACATGCTTGGTATACACACACATACACATAATCACACATACACATACATAGCCACTCATTGGTGGCTGACAGTGGCAGCTGACAACACCTAGTCGTCGGTGGTGATAATTGATGATTCCCGACAGAAAAAAAAGGAAAAGAAAGACAAAAAGGGAAAGGACAACGAATGGTTTGCAATTACAAGAGTATCACCTTTAGCCTATGACCACCACCAGATCTTACTCTCAAATTCGGCTTCCCCACCGATCATTCTTTATCTTTTTTCCTAACCGCTCTACGATTTCTTTCTCTCGCTCATGAATAGCATCCACAAGGAGTGATCAGGGTTGTACAAACGTGGTGATCGTAAGCATGAATGAGGAAGAATCGGTCATTGACCCCTTCCTGATTGCGACCTCACCAAAAAAGGGTAGGATATTTGGATTTTTCAATTTAAACCCCAAGTTTACCATAAAGACATAATACACCCACTAAACAAAGTCCTTTGCATTACAGAGTTTTTGAAATTATGAATTTGATCATTTCTTCAGAAAATGTTTACAAAAACCATTAATTACTCCTTTTAATTATTATTAAACTAATTTATGTGTTTTCTTTTTTGTCACTATTCCTTTAATAAATACTTAAACGAAAAATGGAGTGTTAAAGGTTCGATGGAAATCATCTCCCACATCCCTTCGTACTTCCAAATTCTAGCGTCTCTAATGTTATCCACCGGGAATAAATCATTTGATTTGGAATCTTCCTCAATGGGAAAGATTTCCTTGATGAACATATCCTTCAAATCAATAATGCATCAACTTTAAATAAGTTGTTATTCCCATAAACATGTAGATTTGTCAAATAAGGTCTCTTACATCATTATATTTGTGTTCTCGATGTTCCAACGGATCTTTTTTATGTGAACATATGAAATGAATTCGCAATTGAGTGAAATGTTTCACCAAAAGGCAAGGAAAGAGTGATATGAATCTCGTCAAAAGTTCCTAATTTCACTCGAGCTAAAGGAGGGAGTTGTGTATGTACTCATTAAGAGCTACACAAGAATCTCAATGTTTCCTTTGACAAGAGTCTTGCTATAGATATTAAGAATCTCAATGTTTCCTTTGATAAGAGCCTTGCTATAGATATTCTGTTTGGATTTATCACTAGTTCTTATGATAATTTCAAATTGATTCATTATATGAATAATATGGAGAGAACATTAATGGAATTCTTAAGCCTTCTCCAAACTGTGGAAATTGAAAAGAAAATTGATTTCGTATTGAGATCCAGTTATCGCCCTTCTGAATGTTGGTAGAAAGAAGAGGAAACGTTTGAATCCTAAATGGAAAGGAACGATTTTGATCGGGCTTCCCATTATGAGGGAATAGAATTAGTGTGTCCTCTATTTCATGCAAACATAATTCAAAAGAGGCAAGTTGCAATTAATGCAATGAAAAGGATTATAAAATAACTGCCCTAAGTACTTGGAGATGCTAAAATCAAATGTTTGACTCTACATCCATTATTTACATAATCAAACTCCAAATACACTCAATTCATGGATACTTGATGCATGGTGTGGTAATCACATTTGGATAGCATTGTAGGATCTAAAGGAAAGAATGAAGTTTACGCATTAGGAGCTAGACCTAATCATTGGAATGGACAAGTGTTGCATGTATTGATGTTTATGGATTTCAATTTGTGCTTAATAGTGGATTTAAAAAAGAAAAACTTATTTGCAATTACTCTTCGGAAATATTTAGAAACATAATTTAATTTTATGTGTTGTATAAACATGAATTTCAATTTTCATTTGATAACAGAAAGGTGAGAGTTCTAGCTTATAAAGATGATGGTTTTATGTCTAACACATCTTATTGCAATTGGCATTCATGAAATTGTAGTTTGTTTTTCTATTAAACTATTTCACATCTAATAGTTTAGATAAGAATGCACTTGTTGCATAGTCATTTTGGCCACATTAGTAAGAATCATATCACCAAGCTCCAATTGGACCATACTTGGAATCATTCAAATTTGATTTGGATGATGTATGCGAGTCTTTTTTGTTGGAAAGATGACTTAACGACCATTCACATAGAAATGTAATGGAGGCAAAGGATTGTTGGATCATTAACACACTAATGTGTGTGGACCCTTCAGATCCGTCACAAGGGATGGAAAACACCACAATGTCATAATTACTAATAGTTTTGGTAGATATGATTATGTTTATATGATTAAGTATAAGTCTGACACTTTGAAGAGTTTCAAAGAATATTAGAACAAAGTAGGGAATCAATTGGGCAGAAAGATAAAGGGTCTCTGATCCAAAAGGAAAAAAGAATGCCTTAGTATTGAGTTCTATGATCATTTTAGAGATTTTGGAATGGTTTCCATAATTGGCTTCTCCAAGAACACCAAAAAGTAATGGTGTTACCAAAAGGATAACTGAATGCTATATGGTTCGATCTAAGATGAGTCGTGCTTCGCTACAAATTACATTTTGGGGGAATATACACTTGAAATATTAGAGCTTGTTTAAAACTTTGTAACTGACTAAGTAGGTTATGAAAACACCTCATGAAATATGGACTTGGAAAGTTCATTCACATTTAGGTCTCGTGTTGTGATGTCTTTCGTTAGACGAGAAACCAATGACTAACTTCAATCAAGATCTAAGAAGTGTTAAAATTTCCTTTATTCACTACATCCTTTTGATATTTGTTTTAAAGACCCATGAGAATGTGGTGCTTATAGCTTATAAAAGGTGTTTCTTGAGAGAAGAACACCCCCGCCCACACACATATATATATATATATATATATATATATATATATATATACATACATATATATATATATATATATATATATATATATATATATATATATATATATATATATATATATATATATGCGTGTGTGTGTGTGTGTGGGTGTGTGTTCTTCTCTCAAGAAACACCTATATATCAAGAATTCAGTAGGAGTCATATTGACCTTGAAGAAATTCGAGATATGACCGACAATGAACCTATAAATGGCACTAGTTCTCAACTTGAGGTTGAAATACTAATTGAGTCAGATGGAATTACCTTACCACTTTGCAGATCTAGTAGAGTTAGTGCACCTCCCACGTTTTATGACTTTCATCTAATTGTAGAAGGAGACACATTTATAAGTGATAAAACACTGATAAATTTGGATAGGCCTAATAACTACTAGGAAGCAATGACAGGCCCTTGGGCTGCCAATAACAAGGGTATAAGGATAGCAAAATTCAGTCCATCAAGGATAACCAAGGTTAAAATTAGTTTATCCAAAGCCTAGTATTTTAACAGTACGTTGCAATTAGATCTCCATTATGAAGACTAATATGTATACGAATGTACACACTTTCAAGTCTAGTATGGTGAAAATTGTTTCGCTCAGACTCAAGAAGTTGATTATGAAGATTCATTCTCACCAATAGTTGAGAAAAGATCTATTTAGTTATTTTTTACCATTGTTGCCTTCTTTGATTATATGATATGGTAAAATGGATGTTTGAACGAATTTCCTTAGCAGGAAACTTTTGAAGGATGTATTCTAAAAGGATTTAAACATACAAAGTATCCAAATAAGATGTGTAAACTTGAAAAGTCTATTTATAGGTTTTATCAAGCATCACATGGCAAGAATCTGTGCTTCTGTTACAAGAGTCAAAGGGTATTTTCTTTCTAGAATTCCAGATGAGTCTTGAGTACATGTTAAAGCTAGTGGAACTAGTATTGTATTTATGGTATTGTATGTTGATGAAAATATTCCTCATAGGAAACATTGTCCATGAGTAGTAGAAGCCTGAGAATTGTTTCGCCATGATGAACATAGGAAAGTGACATTATTACTTGGTCTTCAGATCTAAAAGTATAGATCGAAATGTTAAATAGGACTTAGTCAAAGCACATGTATGAAAAATGTGTTAAAAAGTTTAAACATGGAAAATTCCAAGATAGGGAATGTTCATATGCATCATAGTAAGGAATTGAATGAATCTCAAAGTATTTGTTCTAGTCATGAAGTAACAGGATGATTCGAGTTCAATATGATTTGGATATATGCTATATCATGTATACTATGATGTGTGCTTGTTCTTATGTCTCAGATGCTTTGAGCATTATGAGAGAGTATTAAAATTTTGTACGACTGAATCACTAGACAATTGTCAAGGATATTTTGAGGTATTTGAGAGATACAAAGGATGGATTGCTTATAGACAGTTGAGAACATGATTGAGTAAAGCTATAATGACACGAGTTTTAGAGATGAGTTTGAGTCATCATCTAAATAGATATTCATCTTGTATGGACATTGCGGTATCATGAACGATTTCATGTTGGAGACCGTGGTAGACTCAACATTTTGAGGCGGACTACGTTAGTGCACGTGAAGTATCTGGTGAGCGTACCTAGACTAGTAAACTTCATAGTTGACCTTGGAGTTATTTTTAGTAACAAATTGACATTAGAAATATTGTGTGAAGGTGGGGTCTATTAACCAAAGATACTTGAGAGCACAGAAGGTCAATGCATTAAAGGATGAAATTCCACTACATCCAAGAAATGGTTAAGGATGGAGATCTAGTTGTAAATTGAATATCCTTATGATGATTCACCCACAACACAGATAACCCAAGGAAACACATTTTTGTGTATGGCGTGATGAGTAAAGGTTGTAATGATGTAGTCAAAGTTTATTCATTCCTTTTGCCTTAACAAGAAAAGAGATATCTTTGGGCCCCTCAGTGATTTGATGTTGACATTCATGTGCTATGCCTAGCCTGAATTAAATTCTTGAGTTTATTTTGTAGTCTGATTTTAGTCATCATTAATCGGAAATTAGGAAACAAAATATTAGACTATAAGATTGATTTGTGTCCATGTCTCATTTGCACACGATATCTTTGTAGAACGAAGGAATAATTGATCCCTTAGGTAAGGGCCAACGTTTGATTATATTAGAGTTCGAAAGTGCTTATGGAAAACACACTTTACTTGTTATTCAAGGTCGATATTACCAATTGTAGCTGATGACTTGTCCAGGTGGGAGACTATTGGAATAGGTGTCTAAGGTCATAACTAAATTGGTCAAAGTCAAAACTAAATTGGCATAACTTTATGGAATAAAAGGAAATTCATGTTTGGGTTGCCCTCAATAACTAGAAATAGCTAAAAATGACTTTAAGAGGGAGATAAAATGATTTGTTAATTTATTATATGATTAATAAATTAATTAGAAATAGTTGGAATTCATTAACTATTAATTAGAATTAATCTTGAATTAATTTGGGTTTAATTAGAATTAATTAAAGGTGCAAGGGGTGAATTGTAATTGTTCAACAATTGAACAAAATAGGCAATTCTAGATTGTTCCTAAAGGTGGACAGTTTTATGGAGCCCTTTATGTTTTTTATAATCTTACTAGAACTGATAAGGATAACTTCCTTAAATAGATAAAATCTAATTATCTTATTGTTCAAATCAAGATTTATCGTGGAGATCCCCTAGCTATAAATAGGATCCATTGGCTCATAAATTTCATGGATTTTACGTATTACAAGATGAACGAAATTCTCTTCATCTCCCAACTCTCATTTTGATTTCTAGGGTTTTAGGTGTGAGCCACTAGAGACAGCCATAATTTTGGTCCTAGCTTTCTAAAGCAGATATGAGGATTCAAGAATGATACATACAATTGTAGCAGTAAAGGTATGTAATCTAATCCACTGATTTTGATTATACCTAGGATTTGTAGTAGTTTCAATAGTATGTTGCTATAATGTGTAAAGACATAGATCTCTACGTTGCATGTGCCCATAATTATATTTTATGATGTTTCCGATGTGCAATTAAGTTTAATGTAACCTAGAAAATCCATCACTAATTTCTTGAAATTTGAAATACTTAAACTAGCATTTTATTAATAGCTTTCTATAGCTTTTAGATTTTCTTAAGCATACTTTTTTTACTTATCAATTTCAAAATATAAATTTTAAAGTTTCCAAAAAGTTATAACTTCCAAAAACTAGATGTTACATGGTAACAAACCCTGTAGCCAATGTTAGACTAACTACGCTTAGTCTTCAGACCCTTCTACGTGACACTATCCTTGAGAAGAATAAGACAAATGACTATGATCAATAGAATGCTTGACATTATTGATACGACAAAGATCATCAAAAGGGAAAGGGTAATAACATTACATTAACCCTTCCATTTGACTTACAATTGAAAGCAAAGAAGACTATGACTAATCTCCAAGATTTCCTATAACAAACATATGTTCTTGATAAGTGTAAGACCATGATTTTTAACTTCAATTTTTTTTTATTATAAAAACATCATTTAATAGATTATAGGAACGGAAATCTTATTTTATTCATTAGAAAACATCACCAATGTTACTTAAATTTTCAAAATCATTCCATCAAAATTAAAGTTTGCAAAACTGATACCAAAACAAGTAATAAAAACGTGTGTAAAGGAAATCTCATCGTCAAGTCTCAAACTGGTATCATCACTAAGGTAATATTATAAGTAACTACCCAAAGATTATGTAAATGGGCTACCCAATACATACAAGATAAACTATAATCGGTATAGTTTGGGAGTCAAAACCACACTTTCATTTCAGAAGAACTATATAATTATCCAAAGGTATAATTAGTTCATTTTACAATAAAAAGGAGTCATAGTTCACGTAAATCTGTGATGCTCTTGTGAGACATTCTCTTCACCGTACCTACCTAGTGTACACTTTAAGTCTTGCATTATAACCAGAGTCGTCTGGAGGGAGAGCGAGACAGTTGTGTATAGATCTATACGGGATTGATAACCCTGCACCTAAGTTGTTCGCTACAGTTAGACCGGCAAGTCTAGGGTGACAAATGTCTACCAATTCCGACGCCTGAAGAACATCGTTCAGGCATATCAGTCATATCAAGCATGGTTATAATAACTCATATAGGGATTAACAAAACATTTTATTACAAGGTAACTTTCACTTCATCAGTTTTATAAAATTAAAACTACATACCATCCTCCAATACAACATTACATACTTTTCTGGTCTTAGGGTTTTACGACTACGGTTCATAATTAAGAAAATATTGGATTTTCTGGAAAACATACATTATCATTTTACAAGGAAAAGATACAAAAGAAATACATACATTTTTAGTTTTGGATATAAGACATACAACCTATTTTTATAGAAAATATCAGATTTTCTAGAAGTATACACAACCAATTTAAGCGAAACAGTTACAAATCCTTTTCATACAAAAAAATGCTTATGAACTCACCAACTTAATTGTTGACACTTTATAAAATAATTTTTATTCTCAGGGAACCAGTAAACATGCATCTAATCCATTTTGAGAGCAGGAGATGTTGCAACATGTTTTCTACTTATTAGTTATTTGTACTTGCTTTTGAACAAACAATGTTTGTAAATAATGTAAACTTGTAATCTCAATGTACGATGTTTTGGGTTGCTATGATTCATTTATACTCAGTTGATATGATACTGTACAATGACGTCATCCGCCCCCAGACGTTTCCGCTGCTCCGGTTCGGGGGTGCGACAGATTGGTATCAGAGCATTGTTTATAGTGAACTAGTATATCAAACCATACAAGATAGACAATTATGAATACAATGGGGCTAAAACACTCTGACTGAAAGTATACTTTAAAAATATAAGTATTTTATAAAAGTGTACATACATACATGCATATTAGGAGTAGTAATATAATAAGGAACAATTAAAAAGCTTTTAGAAGAGTTGAACATTGCGATTAAGCCTAGATAGTTATGCAATCATATATGGGGTAAATATAGCCTGATCAACTATAGTCATTCACGATATCACCAACATGTGTTTAGGAATGGTCATAGTGGACAACAAATCTAAAACTTCCCAACCCTATATATATATATATATATATATATATATATATATATATATATATATATATATATATATATATACCAAGAAGCTATAGAATCAAACATAAACAATTAAAAATCTATAGGAGTATTTTAGGATACATACACTTATACTTTTCATGCATTTCTCACATTCTTGCACAGACATCATGGCAATATTCCATGCACTAGGAGACCCCTACGTCCCTAACCAGGGAAATGGAGGATGGATTGAGGAGGATCCCGAAGAGATCATGGAAGAAGAGCCGGAAGAAGAAGAAGAGTTTGAAGAGGAGTCAGAGGAAAAGTAATAAGAAGAACCAGAAGAGGAGTCTGATGCGGAATCGGAGGTTATCAACCCTCCTTATGTAGCCAGGGTTCCTGCGAACCGACTTGGCTACCAGGGACGTACGCCCCGCTGGGCGGAAGATCTAAAGAGGTGGAGCCGTCACCAATGCCATCGTTCGCCTTTCGGTGCACAACGAGGTTACTACAACCTCAGCCACGGGTGACCGGCTGACAGAGCCCTCCCAGTCATGATTCAACGGATCACGAACCTTGGTGATCAGACTAGGGCAACGGTGAACCGTGCTCTGGAGTAGGGAGCTGTTGCTGAGGTCACTGACGCGCGACTATCCCATGGACAGGCTCATTGAGGACCTTACCACCGCTCAAGCGGAGGTAAGGGAATATTAGGAGAGGCATGCGACTCTCGAGGAAAGAGTGATCGCAGCCGAGCGTCAGTTGGCTGAGTTACAGGGCACCTCTACTTCATCTCAGGGACCACAGAGGACTACCCGTTGTGAGCAGGATTCATCCTACTCACAACTTGTTATAGACTAGGTTTATGGGTATGTGGTGGTGCTACCCTTTTCCTGTATGTAGAACCGACCCTACGTCTAAGTGATTACACTATTCAGAGGGTCGTTATGCTGCCAAAATTTTATTATCTATTAATGTACTGTAGACCTTCTTAGAGGTCAATGATTCCCAAAATTATGTACTAGTACCTTATCTTCAATGGAACGGATATGTATTTCATTTTATTGGATGTTGTTATCTGTTATGTCTTTTCTTTTCGTTTTTATTTGGTATAGTAAAATTTCAATTATAAAGTACAAGCAACTCTCAATAACAACTAGATTCAATACAAACAAGGTGTTCCATTACAGTAGTGTCCGAACCATAACTCATATCAAAAACTTATCGTCATTCCACCTTGTGGCAGAAAATGTCGCCCCGAAGATATAACAGGCACAAGAACAACACATCAGCAGCACCGTCAGTGCCACCCCCCCCCCACAAATGGACACTGTAGTATTCCAAGCTGCAGTGACAGCTGTTGTGGTTGCTGCCATGGACCAAATCAGCAGCAGCAGCAACAGAGGCGGAAATGGGACAAACAGTTCCAATCAAAGTGAGAACCAAGGGCAGCCAACGGAATACACTTATAAAGACTTTGCAAACTGCAAGCCCAAGCCTTTCAATGGAAGCGGTGGCGTCATTGCTCTGATGCAGTGGTTCGAGAAGACGGAATCAGTATTTGAAATCTGTGCCTGCCCAGAGGAGAGCAAAGTCAAATTTGCAGCATGCACTCTTTCTGATAGGGCCCTTTTGTGGTGGAATGGCCACATCAAAGCCCTAACACTCCCGGTGGCGAACTCGATGAGCTGGGATGAACTCAAAATCATGATGCTCGAAGAGTAATGCTCAAGGGGCGAGGTACAGAAGCTAGAATAGGAGCTTTGGGATCTCACAATGAACGACTCTGACATCGAAGCCTACACCGCCAGATTCGGCGACCTGGAAATCCTATGCCCTAGAATGATCACTTCGGAGAGCAAGAAAGTAGAACGTTTCATCTGGGGGCTATCTCCCCATATTCAGGGGAATATAATTGCTTTCAACCCAACAACTTTCGACAGAGCCAAGCGCCTCGCTCAACAACTCATCGATCATGGAGTACGACAAGGCATAATGACCCCCCCCCCGAACAGACAAGGAAAGTGATAACAAGAGGAAGTTTGGAAACAAGAAGAAGGGGCAACCAACCCAGGAGCCCGCAAATAAACAACAAGTCGTGGCGGTTCATGCCGCTACCGCCCCAACCGCACCAACACCTACCAAGCCATATGCGGGTACCCTCCTAAAGTGTGACAAGTGCAATTTTCACCACACGGCGCCTGCCGGGAAATGCACTGTACAAACTACAACAGGAAGGGGCACACTTCCCGATACTACAGAACATCCGCACAACATGCCACCCAACCCACAAATGTTGGGGTGAGCCAAGCGTGCTATGGTTGTGGGGAAACATGGCACTACAAGAGGAACTGTCCAAAGGCCAACAACAGAAATACTTGGGGAACGGGAAGAGTCCTAGCAATAGGATACGAGGAGGCAATGAAAGATCCTACAGTGGTCACCAGTACGTTCCTCCTCAATAACATTTATGCATGCATACTATTTGCTAGTGGTGCGAAGAGCAGCTTTGTGAGTCATAAGTTTAAAAATCTACTCAAACAAAACCCTCAAACACTAAACGAAACATTCACCGTGGAAATGGCCAACGGAAAAACTGAAACAACAAATGATGTATCCGTAGGATGCACTCTAACTTTGAATAACCACTCCTTCCAAATCGACATAATGCCGGTTACCATAAGGAGTTTCGATGTCATCATCGACATAGACTTGCTAAGTCCTCACCGTGCCGACATTATGTGTTAAGAGAAGGTCGTTCGCCTTCACCTACAAAACAACGAAACCTTGGTCATATACGGTGACAAACCCAGTATGAACCTCCGAATCATCTCGTGTATCAAGTCCCAGAAGTTCTTACACAAGAAGAACCACACCTTTTTAGCTCACATTGTCGATAAGAAGAGAGAAGAAATGAACATTAAGGACATCCCGAAGGTCTGCAACTTCCCCGAAGACCTCCCGGGAGTACCCCCTGAACGACAAGTCTAATTCAGAATCAACTTGATACCCGGAGCCACACCAGTCGCCAAGTCACCATACCGCTTAACTCCTGCGGAGATGCAAGAACTTTCCAGTCAACTGAGTGAATTGCTGAACAAGGGGTTCATAAGGCCAAGCTTCTCGCCTTGGGGAGCTCCGGTCTTACTTGTAAAGAAGAAGGACGGATCGTTCCGCATGTGCATCGTTTACCAAGAACTAAACAAACTCACCGTCAAAAACCGATATCCCCTTCCCCAGACCGATGACCTATTCGACCAGCTACAAGGATCAAGTTGCTTTTCAAAGATAGATCTAAGATTCGGGTACCACCAACTACAGTTCCGGGAGGAAGATATCCCCAAGACCGCATTCCGAACTCACTACGGTCACTATGAATTCGTAGTAATGCCCTTCGGTCTAACAAATGCGCTTGCGGCATTTATGGACCTAATGAACCGGGTGTGTCGACCTCACCTAGACAAATTCGTTATAGTATTCATTTAAGACATACTAGTGTACTCACCAAGTAAGGAAGAACAAAGTCAACACCTGCGGCAAGTCTTGAAAACATTAAGGGCAGAGAAGCTGTATGCGAAGTTCTCCAAATGCGAATTCTGGATCTGCAGAGTGCATTTCTTAGGTCACGTAGTCAGCGAAGAAGGGATACATGTAAACCCTTCCAAAATCAAGGCAATCGAAGGCTGGGCAACACCAAGAATGTAACACCCGATTCCTGGTACGCAGTTATTTCAAGCATTTCTTGTGTTTTTCTATGGGACTCGACGAGTTGGAGGCCCAACTCGTCGACTAAAGTCGAGATCCGCAGACAGTTTAAGTGACCTACTCGATGAGTCGGAATACTGACTCGGCGAGTAGGTGTTGGTTGAGTGAAACCCTAAATCTAAGCGTTTGCACCTTATTTAAACACCTTATCTCAGCCTCCATCGTCCTTATCACTCCCAGAAAGTTGTGTAACGAAACCCTAGCTGTTTTTGTGTGTTCTAAGGCCATTTTGGTACATTTGGTGGTTTGTGTAGCTTGGAGAAGAAGAAAGAAGCTTGAGAGTTCAAGTTGGGGATTAGAGATTCAGGGATCTAGTTCCATTTTCAGCTTAATCAAGGTAAAATGCCCCTGTCTTGGTCTTCTATGTGTTTATTCATCTTTGGACTTGGGTTTTGGGCACATTTAGGGCTTCCCAAGCCATATTCGGATTTGTGGAGTGTTATATGAGGTCTTGACTTCAGATCTGAGTCATTGGAAGGGTCTCATGGCATAAAGGTGCCAACTTTATGGCCATGAGAGCCCCATACACCTTGTAGAGCACCTTTTATGGCTTTTAGAGCCAAAGCCCCCATGCATGTGCTCCAAGTTTGGGGCTTTACATATGAAATGGACATTAGGGGGTCAGATCTATGGTTTTGAGGTGTTAAGGCTCATCTAAATCGACTGTATAGTGTTGGTCAAGGATGAAATCGCCGAGTTGTTCTTGGGACTCGGCGAGTTGCGGTGTAATGACCACCAAATCCTTTCCGTGGATGGAACAGTTGTTAGGGAGGAAAGTCGCATAGATGTTTAGACATAAAAAGGGACATGGGAATCATGGGACTCAACAAGTGTATGAACAGGCTCGACGAGTCCAAGGCAATCTCCCAATCTTTGAAGATGGACTCAACGAGTTGTTCATACAACTCGGCGAGTCGTAGACCGGACACATTCTTATGAGGGAGATGAGCTCGTCGAGTTCAAGGAAGAACTCGGCGAGTCGGATGAAGATGGTCCCGATGGTTTGGATGAAGGAGAACCCGTCGAGTTCTTGCTAGACTCGACGAGTGAAGTCGGGGTTGGATCGGGTTAGTGGGGCATGGAATCGACGAGTTGGTAGAACAACTCGGCGAGTCAGGTCAACTAGGTGTTGACTTTGACCAATGTTGACTTTTCCTGGTTTTGGTATTGACCCTGGTTAGGGTTTTATGTTCTGTTTGATGACTTGAGGGTTGTCGTGTAGGGATTGAGGAGTCGAGGAGAGCCGACCTTCACGCCGAGGACAGTTTAGACACTACGCGACTTCGAGGTGAGTTACCTTCCAGTAGAAGTGGGTCTAAGGCACCAAGGCCGGCCCACTAGTGATTAATAGTTGGGACGATTATCTCTGTGATAATTGTCTGGTATGTTATTGTTGGATATGCGTATGCTAGATTGCTAGATGTGAGTATGCTAGTTTGCTAGTTACTATGTTAGGTGAGATAGTATCAGTAGAAGGGGACTAGTCCCCGATTCGGTCGCTAGGACCAATGGGTAGGTCGGACACTCCATATATGCCTGACAGCATGATTATGATATGATATTATGTATTAGTAGTAGGGGGTGAAATAGTCCCCAGGTTCGGTTGAGATAGACCGGAGGGTAGGTCAGCACCCCAGAATAGCTTGACATGGGTAGGTCAGCACCCCAGAATGGCTTGACATGGGTAGGTCAGCACCCCAAAATGGCTTGACATGGGTAGGTCCGCACCCCAGAATGGCTTGACATGGGTAGGATGGGCGCCCCAGAATTGCCCGGTAGTATGTATGCTATGCGATTGTATGGTATGTGGTATGATGGGGGAACTCACTAAGCTTTGTGCTTACTTTTTCAGTTTTGGTTTCACATACCTCTTCGTCCAAGGGGAAGGAGCCGGCGGTGTAGCAGCGCATCACACATACACACATGATTTCCGCTTAGAGTTTTCTGGGATTGTACTCTGATATTTCGCTACTTCAGATGATTTGGTTTTGAGACATGATATCATGGTTTTATGTATTGACATGATCTTGGCAATGTTTTGATAAACTGATTTATAAACCACTTAATTAAAAATGAAATTTTTGGCCTCAAATTTTGGGATGTTACAAGTTGGTATCAGAGCCTTGGTTTGAAGGATTCGGACACACCCTCGGGGGTGTCTGAACTCAAACCGAGGGCTTGAAAGATTTTTACAAAGAAAACGGCTTCTAAAATTTTAAGTTAAAGAATTTTGAAAAAGGACAAGGTGTGGGATGCGTGCGACCGGCCGAGCTCAAGTAAGTTTTCCCCAAGATACCCATACTTGTCATGTTATGTGTATGATTTATGATTCTAAAAAGTGCATGCTAGATTAGGGCTAAGAATCTAGGAGGATGCCTTGTATGCGTGATATATGATTCTGATAACTGCATGCTAGAGTAGGGCTAAGGATGTTGGAGGATGCCTGGAATGCATGTTGTATGAGCTGTATGCTAGGACTGTTTAGCCAGCGGTAGTATAGCCTGATTAGGTTATGCCTGATGTGGTTACTCAATGCACGAATGCTGCTTGCTTTGTGCTAAAGGAGTCCTGGCTAACTTTAACTAACTAGTGAGTGGATATGTAACAGTATTCGCAAGCTAGTTAGGGAAGGGAAGTAGGGACTCCTAGTGCAGCTGATGGCGGAGAGTAGGTCGGAGGGTGCCCTAGGAGAGCCGAGGACGAGATTAGTGGAAAGGGTATCAGTAAAAGGACTTGGTGAAGTTGAACCAATCCTTGAGGAAAGTACGGATAGATGTGGAAGGTAGTATGGGCCCGTACTACTGGAAGCAGAGGATCCGTAGTCGAGTCAAGGAGGGCCGAGATGGAACCAGGGAACTTGGAGAGTGTGCGAGACCTCTCGAGAGCATGTAAGATCCTGACGTTTATGTGTTTATTTGTAGTATGGCAATCACACGACATGGAGCCGGGAGGTTCATGATCAGGATCAGGATCAGGCTCAGGTGTAGGATCCGAGTAGGTTGATGACGGGCTATGCGAGTTCATCGTGTCTGAGATCACGAGAGGCATCCTTCAGTCGACCCCGATTATTTTCGGGTCGATCAAGGAAGGGATTGTTGAGCTGATGGAGGATCGCCTCCGAGCATTCAGGAGTGACTTGGCGACCAGCCAGCCGGGTACACGCACACTGTCCTTTAAGGACTTCCGAGGGAGTGGTGCCCCGGATTTTCACGGGGTGAAAGACCCCATTGCTGCCAGGAGATGGATCGCAGACATTGAGTCTGCGCAGTTGACGAGCTTCTTCCCAGAAGGGTCAAAGGTCCACTTTGCTGCGGGATGTTTGAGTGATAGAGCTAGAGACTGGTGGGAGTCGGTTGGTGACTCGTTGGGAGCCCCAGCCGTCGAGCCTATGACTTGGTTAGATTTCGTGACCAGATTCAGGGCTGAGTTTGCGTCGGCTGTGGAGCTTCAGCAGCTGGCCATAGAGTTTTTGGATATGAGCCAGACGACTGAGACAGTGGCGGAGATCACCGCCAAGTTCAGGGAGAGGGCCATGTTGGTACCCTAGTCTGCAGGGGATGAGGAGATGCGGAAGACCCGCTACCATGATATGTTGAGGGCTAATATTCGGGAGCATCTCAGCTATTCAGCCTGCCCGACCCTGGAGTCCATGATTGCCATGGCGCGGGAGAGTGAGCTCGATTTGGAGCACGTCGGGAAGAGGAAAGCAGAGTCTGAGCAGGTGACAGGGGTTTCGGGGAAGAAACCCAAGGGATCCGACGTTAGGTCAAAGGGCCAGCCGGGCCAGAGCCGCTGCAGGAAATGCAGCAGGCCGCATGAGGGAGCTTGTAGAGCGGTATCGTCAGGCTGCTACAAGTGCGGCAAGACGGGGCACTTTGGCAGGGATTGTACTGCCCCCGCCCCCACAGTGCAGATGTCAGACTTGATTTGCTTCCATTGCTATCAGAGGGGCCATAAGAAGGCCAACCGCCCTAGATTGACAGCAGCGTCAGCAGCAGCGCCAGCGGTGGCGCCGACTCCAGCGACAGCGTGGGTTACGGATGGCCGGAAGGCCAAGGCAGAGGCTCCGGTGATGTGGAGCCGAGCATTTCAGTTGACAGCCGAGGAGGCACGCGCCGCACCCGATGTGGTGACGGGTACAATTTCTTTCTTATTCTTTTATGTTATGACGCTGTGATTTTAATATGTTATGTATGTGCTCTGTTTAGGATCGTTCCATGTGAATGGTATCCCAGTTCAGGTATTGTTTGATTCGGGTGCTACCGGATCGTTTGTCTCTCTTGCACTTAGCAAGAAGTTTCCTGAGTCTTCGGGCATGTTGGATTGCCCTCTAGAGGTCAAGATTGCGGACGACCGGTCAGTGCAAGCATCAGAGGTCTACCGAGATTGTGTTTTGTAGGGGTGAGCAAAAACTGAACCGCAAACCAAAAAAACCGAAAAAACCGCATAAACCGAAACCGAAATGAAAACCAATGGTGCGGTTTTTAGTTTTGCAAAAACTGAAAATACTCGGTGCGGTGCGGTTTCTAATCTCGCAAAAATCACAAAAAACCGAACCGCACCGCATATATATATATATATATATATATATATATATACACACACACACACACACACACACGTATGTTTATATTAAGTGTTGATATTTGTAAGAACCAAGAATTTATGACAATTAAAATTTCTATAAATATAAATATCTATCTTATCTATCGGAGGATGATTTTATATTTTTAAGCATACATTTAGTGGTAATTACAATAACAAATAATGTTTATGACATTTTTTAACATTTAAATATGAAGAGTACTAGTGATGATAGTATCATTTTTATGAATACATTAATTGATATTATCGCATGTACCTCTGAAACAAATATTATATTAAATTTGTATTATATTCAAGCATTAGAAACATGTTGCATGAGTGGTTATGTAATTTGATTTCAAACTAAGAGGTGGTGATATCGGTTTATTTCCAAAAAATGTTTAGCACTCCTCATCTGAGTCAATGTTACTCGATGAGTTACTTGAGTTTTAGTAAAAAGGCAAAATGAAAACAAAAAAAAACTAACAAAAAACCGCAAAAAAAAATACCGAACCGTAAAAAACCGCAATTCAAACCGCAAAAACCGAACCGCATAAAAACCAAACGGTGCGGTTTCTAAATTTCAAAAAAACCGAAGTTGCGGTTTTCAGTTCGTTTTTAACCAAAAACCGCACCGAACCGCACCATGATCACCCCTAGTGTTTTGCGGCTGTTCGAGGAGCGTTATCTGGTAGATCTGGTTCCCGTACCTTTGCGGGGGAACAAGATTATTATTGGTATGGATTAGCTAAGCCTCAATGGGGCAGTGATTGACTGTGCACAACAGTTGGTGCGGATCAGGACCCTAAGTGGGGGAGAGCTGGTGATTCAGGGCGAGAGGCCACAGCGAGGACCAACTTTATGTTCAGCAGCGAGAGCTAGGCGCTACCTTCAGCAGGGTTGCGCAAGATTTGTCGCCTATGTTATGGATACCCGGGAGGCGGGTAAGGCGACGGTGGTCGATGTGCTCGTGGTACGAGAGTTTGTGGATGTATTCCCCGAGGAGTTGCCTGGGATACCTCCGAAGAGGCAGGTAGAGTTCAGGATCGACCTCGTCCCTGGTGCGGCTCCGATAGCCAAGGCCACGTATCGGTTGGCTCCTCCTGAGATGCAGAAGTTGTCTACACAGCTGCAGGAGCTGTTAGATAAGGGATTAATTAGACCGAGCAGTTCACCCTGGGGAGCCCCGATTCTGTTTGTTAAGAAGAAGGACGGGTCGCATCGTATGTGTATAGATTATCGGGAGCTGAACAAGGTAACGGTGAAGAATCGTTACCCACTTCCGAGGATTAATGACCTCTTTGACCAGCTACAAGGAGCATCTTGGTTCTCCAAGATTGATTTGTGTTCAGGGTATCATCAGATGAGGGTCAGAGAGGAAGATGTGCAGAATACTGCGTTTCAGACGCGTTATGGCCACTATGAGTTCGTGGTGATGCCTTTAGGGCTCACCAATGCTCCTGCCGCGTTCATGGATCTCATGAACCGCATGTGCAGACCGATGTTGGATTGGTCTGTAATAGTTTTCATCGATGACATCTTGGTTTATTCCAAGACGAGAGAGCAACATGAGGAGCACTTACGAGAGGTTTTGGATACTTTGAGGAGGGAGAGCTTGTATGCTAAGTTCTCCAAGTGTGAGTTCTGGTTGTGCGAGGTGCAGTTTCTTGGGCACCTTGTCAACCAGGACGGGATTTCGGTTGATCCGGCCAAGGTGGAGGCCGTGATGAGATGGGAGGTTCCGAGGTCTCCATCTGAGATTCAGAGCTTTCTGGGACTGGCAGGCTACTATCGGAGATTCATCCAGGACTTCTCCAAGATAGCCGTGCCCCTGACCCGGTTGACGAGGAAAGCCGTGGTCTTTCGCTGGGGGCCTGAGCAACATGCCGCATTTGAGACGTTGAGACAGAGATTGTGCAAGGCGCCAATCTTAGCCCTGCCAGAGGGCATGGAAGACTTTGTAGTATATTGTGATGCATCCATCTCCAGCTTGGGCGCGGTATTGATGCAGAGGGAGCATGTTATTGCTTACGCTTCGAGGCAGCTGAAGCCTCACGGGGCGAATTACCCGATGCATGATTTGGAGCTGGGGGCTGTTGTTTTCGCCCTCAAGATTTGGCGCTATTACCTCTATGGGGTTCGTTGTACCATTTACACGGACCACAAGAGCCCGAGGTATCTCATGGACCAGCCAAATCTGAATATGAGGCAGCGTCGGTGGCTTGATGTGGTGAAGGATTATGATTGCGAAATCCTCTACCACCCAGGGAAGGCTAATGTCATGGCAGATGCGCTTAGCCACAAGGCAGCGCCGATCAGGGACATCTGTCTGAGGATGACAGTTGTGACTCCGCTGTTGGAGCAGATTTAGGAGGCCCAGCAGGAGGCCATGAAGGAGGAACATCGGAAGAATGAGCGAATTGTGGGTCAGGTTTCCTCCTTCGACTATGATAGTCGGGGATTGTTGACTCTTCACTGTAGGGTGTGGGTCCCTTATCATGGGGGTGTGTGCCAGGTATTGATGGCAGAGGCGCACAAATCCAGGTTCTCTATCCATCCCGGGGCGACGAAGATGTATAGGGATCTTCGTCTCGATTATTGGTGGCCCTGTATGAAGAGGGACATAGCTTGGGTTGTAGAAAGGTGCCTGACCTGCAGAAAGGTCAAGGCTGAGCACCAGAGACCACACGGCAAGGTCTAGCCGTTGGATATCTCGCTGTGGAAATAGGAGGATATTACTATGGACTTCATTACGAAGCTTCACAGGACCGCGCGAGGAGTGGATTCGATTTGGTTCATCGTTGATCGATTGACCAAGAGCGCCCATTTTATTCCGATCCAGGAGAGTATTTCGGCCAAAAATTTGGCTGACATCTATATCAGGGAGTTGGTGGCGCGGCACGGGGTGCCAGTTTCAGTGATTTCCGACAGGGATGTGCGGTTCACTTCCAGGTTTTGGAAGAAGTTCCATGACGAGCTGGGTACTCGTCTGCATTTTAGTACCGCCTTCCACCCGCAAACGGATGGCCAGAGCGAGCGGACCATCCAGACTTTGGAGGATATGTTGCGGGCGTGTGTTTTAGACTTCGGAGGTAGTTGGGATACTTACCTTCCATTGGCGGAGTTTTCTTATAATAACAGTTATCACGCGAGCATCGACGGTCCTCCTTTCGAGATGTTGTATGGGAGGAAGTGCAGGACCCCGATATGCTGGGGAGAGGTTGGACACAGAGTCATGGGGAGTACCGAAGTGGTACTCAAGACTACGGAGAGGATCCAGCAGGTTCGGAGCAGGCTTTAGAACGCTCAGAGTCGGCAGAAAACTTATGCCGACAAGCGTCGATCGGATATGGAGTTCCAGGTCGGGGATATGGTGCTCCTGAAGGTGTGGCCTTGGAAGGGCGTCATTCGATTCAGGAAGCAGGGCAAGCTGGGCCCCAGGTATATTGGACCCTTCAGGGTTACGGCCCGGGTGGGAAAGTGGCATATAGGCTGGATCTGCCAGCCGAACTCAGTCAAATTCATAGCACAATTCATGTCTCCCAGTTGCAGAAATGCCTGGTAGACGATTCGGCGGTGGTGCCTCTAGAGGATATTCAGGTTGATGACAGCCTGAACTACATCAAGCGGCCAGTGGCAATCCTTGACAGGAAGTCAAGGGATCTGAGGAACAAGAGGGTGGAGCTGGTAAAGGTGCAGTGGCAGCACCGCAAGGGCTCGGAATGGACTTGGAAGCCGGAGGACGAGATAAGGGAACATTACCCCGAGCTTTTTCCGGATTCAGGGGCAGACTTCGAGGACGAAGTCTAAGATAAGTGGGGGAGATTTGTAACACCCGATTCCTGGTACACAGTTAATTCAAGCATTTCTTGTGTTTTTCTCTGGGACTCGATGAGTTGGAGGCCCAACTCGTCGAGTAGAGTCGAGATCCGCGGACAGTTTAAGTGACCTACTCGACGAGTCGGAATACTGACTCGGCGAGTAGGTGCTAGTTGAGTGAAACCCTAAATCTGAGGGTTTGCACCCTATTTAAACACCTTATCTCAGCCTCCATCGCCCTTATCACTCCCAAAAAGCTGTGTAATGAAACCCTAGCCGTTTTTGTGTGTTCTAAGGCCATTTTGGTACATTTGGTGGTTTGTGTAGCTTGGAGAAGAAGAAAGAAGCTTGAGAGTTCAAGTTGGGGCATAGAGATTCAGGGATCTAGTTCCATTTTTAGCTCAATCAAGCTAAAATGCCCCTGTCTTGGTCTTCTATGTGTTTATTCATCTTTGGACTTGGGTTTTAGGCACATTTAGGGCTTCCCAAGCCATATTCGGATTTGTGGAGTGTTATATGAGATCTTGACTTCATATCTGAGTCATTGGAAGGGTCTCATGGCATAAATGTGCCAACTTTATGGCCATGAGAGCCCCATGCACCTTGTAGAGCACCTTTTATGGCTTTTAGAGCCAAAGCCCCCATGCATGTGCTCCAAGTTTGGAGCTTTACGTATGAAATGGACATTAGGGGGCCAGATCTATGGTTTTGAGGTGTTAAGGCTCATCTAAATCGACTGTATACTGTTGGTCGAGGATGGACTCACCGAGTTGCGGTGTAATGACCACCAAATCCTTTCCGTGGATGGAACAATTGTTAAGGAGGAAAGTCCCGTAGATGTTTAGACATAAAAAGGGACCTGGGAATCATAGGACTCGACGAGTGTATGAACAGGCTCGGTGAGTCCAAGGCAATCTCCCAATATTTGAAGATGGACTCGACGAGTTGTTCATATAACTCGGCGAGTCGTAGACCGGACACATTATTATGAGGGAGATGAGCTCGCCGAGTTCAAGGAAGTACTCGGCGAGTCGGATGAAGATGGTCCCGATGGTTTGGATGAAGAAGAACCCGTCGAGTTCTTGCTAGACTCGACGAGTGAAGTCGGGGTTGGATCGGGTTAGTGGGGCATGGACTCGACGAGTTGGTAGAATAACTCGGCGAGTCAGGTCAACTGGGTGTTGACTTTGACCAATGTTGACTTTGCCTGGTTTTGGTATTGACCCTGGTTAGGGTTGTATGTTCTGTTTGATGACTTGAGTGTTGTCGTGTAGGGATTGAGGAGTCGAGGAGAGCCGACCTTCACGCCGAGGACAGTTCAGACACTATGCGACATCGAGGTGAGTTACCTTCCAGTAGAAGTGGGTCTAAGGCACGAAGGCCGGACCACTAGTGATTTATAGTTGGGACGATTATCTCTGTGATATTTGTCTGGTATGTTATTGTTGGATATGAGTATGCTAGATTGCTAGATGTGAGTATGCTAGTTTGCTAGTTACTATGTTATGTGAGATAGTATCAGTAGAAGGGGACTAGTCCCGATTCGGTCGCTAGGACCAATGGGTAGGTCGGACACCCCATATATGCCTGACAGCATGATTATGATATGATATTATGTGTTAGTAGTAGGGGTGAAATAGTCCCCGCGTTCGGTTGAGGTAGACCGGAGGGTAGGTCAGCACCCCAGAATAGCTTGACATGGGTAGGTCAGCACCCCAGAATGGTTTGACATGGGCAAGTCAGCACCCCAGAATGGCTTGACATGGGTAGGACGGGCGCCCCAGAATTGCTCGGTAGTATGTATGCTATGCGATTGTATGGTATGTGGTATGATGGGGGAACTCACTAAGCTTTGTGCTTACAGTTTCAGTTTTGGTTTCAGGTACCTCTTCGTCCAAGGGGAAGGAGTCGGCGGTGTAGCAGCGCATCACACATACACACATGATTTCCGCTTAGAGTTTTCTGGGATTGTACTCTGATATTTCGCTACTTCAGATGATTTGGTTTTGAGACATGATATCATGGTTTTATGTATTGACATGATCTTGGAAATGTTTTGATAAACTGATTTATAAACCACTTAATTAAAAATGAAATTTTTGGCCTCAAATTTTGGGATGTTACAAAGAACCCCAATAGAGATCAGACAATTCTTAGGCCTTGTTGGTTACTACAAGAGGTTCATACAGAATTTCTCCAAGATCGCTAAGCCGCTCACCGCTCTAACTCAGAAGGGTGTAACCTTCATGTGGGAGAGGAAACAAGAGGCTGCCTTCCAAACCTTGAAACAAGCTTTATGCTGCACCCAGTCTTCTCTCTCCCAGAGGGGATGGAAGACTTCGTGGTCTATTGTGACGCATCCAATCAAGGATTAGGATGCGTACTCATGCAGCGAGGAAAGGTCATAGCCTACGTGTCAAGACAACTAAAGAACCACGAGGTGAACTACACCACGCATGACCTCGAGCTGGGAGCGGTAGTGTTCGCTCTAAAAATCTGGAGGCACTACCTTTATGGTACAAAGTGCACCATTTTCACGGATCACAAAAGCCTCCAGCACATCCTAAACCAGAAGGAGCTCAGCATGAGACATCGGTGATAGGTAGAGCTACTGAACGACTATGAGTGCGAGATCCGGTATCACTCCGACAAGGCCAACGTGGTAGCAGATGCCCTGAGCCAGAAACAAATACCCGAGTCGCCAAGTAAAGTCACTAACTATTACCATCCATTCCCACATGTCTTTGCAAATCAAAGAGGCTCAACTGGAAGCCTTGAAACCGGAGAATATCACAAACGAAGCCTTGCGAGGGATGGATAAGAACCTTATAGTCAAAGATGACGGAGCCTACTACCTCATGGATCGAATCTAGACACCGAAGTTCGGTGGGTACAGAGACGTTGTCATGAACGAAGCCTACAAGACAAAGTACTCCGTCCATCCAAGTTCGGACAAAATGTACCTGGACCTCAAGAAAATTTATTGGTGGCCAAACATGAAAGCCGAAATCGCTACCTACGTGAGAAAGTGCCTGACTTGGGCCAAGGTCAAGGTAGAGTACCAGAAGCCCCCAGGTCTACTACAACAACTAGACATACCCGAGTGGAAGTGGGAGCAGATAACCATGGATTTCATAACCAACTTGCCAAGACAGCGGGCGGACTCGACACCATTTGGGTAATCGTCGACAGGTTAACCAAATGCGCCAACTTCCTGCCAATAAAGGAGACTGACAAGATGGAGAAGCTAACCATGACCTACATAAAGGAGATCGTGAGATTACATGGCGTGCCAATATCTATTATCTCCGACAGAGATAGTAGATTTACCTCACAGTTCTGCAGTCACTTCAGAAGTCCTTGGGAACCAAACTCGATATGAGTACAACTCACCATCCCCAAACAGACGGGCAAAGTGAGAGGACCATTCAGACATTAGAAGACATGTCACACCCCAAAACCATAATGGCGGAAACATTCGGGGGTGGATGACTTCATGTAGTATCATAACAGTTGAGTATTTGTAAAGAAAGTAAACACAACCATCATAAATATAATTTAAAAGTTACATTGTTGAATGTGATACATGTTTCAAAATAAATTACAATATGATGATTTACTATGTTTTGAAACTGACGCCTTAGCGTCCCTTCCCCAAAAGCTGGTGTTTACCTGTATTACTGAATCCCTGAGAAATACAAGTAGTTTTGAAAAAGTGTCAACAATTAAGTTGGTGAGTTCATAAGCGTTTTTGTATAGGAATAGTATGCCTTTTAGTATAAAGAAATTCGAGTTTATTTCTAGAAAATCCAATATTTTCCATAATTGAGTGGTGGTTTTAAAAGTTCGAAAAAAAAAACCGAATGCATAAGTATTTTCCATACCTAAAATAGTATAAGTAGATATATATATATATATATATATATATATATATATATATATATATATATATATATATATATATAATCACTAAGGCGTTTAACAGCCCCGTAAACCAAGATGTATTAATACTCCATGTGAGTTTTTATAACAGTGCTATTGACTCAGACTGCATGTAACAACGTTCTCCAGGCGTTGGAATGATATGGCGTTTGTCACCCCAGACCTGCCGGTCTAACTGTAGCTAACATTTTAGGTGTGGGATTGTCAATCCCATATAGATCTATACACAAAAATCACGCTCTCCCTACAAGAGATTATGGCTTATAAAACAGGACTTAATCTGCGAACTGAAAGGTTCGATGAAGTCAGATATCTCACAAAATTTAGTATCAACAGGTTTACATATGAAAAGTCCATTTTTCTTGTGAATATAAGTATATCCTCTTTTTAGTACTTATTATATGTAAAGACATCATGAATATCTCGTGAACTATACCTATTATAGTTTTCAAAAGAGGTGTTCCGTTAGGATGAAAAACCTTGGTGTTACCAACTTTATGTGTAAAGTAGCCTACAACGTTAGTAGTAACGTTATTTTATGTATTTAACATTTATACATAAGATGTAGGTAAAACATTTGAACTTATATATAATGATTTGTATTTTTAACGTAAGTTTTTCTTGCGTTTCACTTGTATTTCCCCCCCCCCCCCCCAAAAAAAAACATATAAAAGACGTGAAAATATAGGGGTATGAAATCACCTGGAAAGATTGATGATTTGAAGAAACGAGACTTTTCTCGGGCAGCACTTCGACCGGAAAGTGGTATATTCCTTGGGAATCTCGGAGCTTCGGACCTCCGTCGGGACATGGATACGTAACCGCGGCGTCGGGATAGTTTCGGGAGGCTCGAGAGTGAGAAAATATGGGAGAAAGGTTGTGAATGGGCAAAATAAGTCGGAACCCTCGCATCTTATTTATAGGGGTGGAGGCAGCCTCGTACGCTGGGCGTACTCCGAAGTACGCTGGGCGTACCCCGTCCGCAGCTCGTACACTGGGCGTACCCTCGTACGCGGGGCGTACGTCAGCGATGACATCATCATCGGTCGCCGGTCTTCGGATGGGACGTGAGTAGAGTAGCATATGGGAGACGTGGCCGATCCGAGGCCTTGTATCCGGTACGTTGGGCGTACATCCGAAGTATGCGGGGCGTAACCCTTCGGATAAGCCTCGAAGTGTGTGCCCAAACCTTCTAAAATGCGTAACTTTCGCATACGATCTCCGTTTTTGACGTTATTTATATCCACGCGTAGGTGAGAATATACTCTACAACTTTCATTTAGACTTCGTCGGAAAATTTTGAATTTATTTTTAATTATATATTTTTAACCGGCCGGGACTGGAAAAGTCCGTTAAAAATCCATAACTTCTTCATCCGACGTCCGTTTTCGTCAGAATTTTTACCGTTGCACTACTATTGTCGATATCTTCGATTCTCGTTTAGATTGTGTCGGCTAAAAATCGTTCGATCTTTATTTCGAATTTTTAGCTGTCTACTGATGTTCTGAAACTTAGAAAAATCATAACTTCCTCATACGAAGTCCGATTTGGACGTTCTTTTTATGTACGCTCATGGTTTGTTATTATCTACGAGTTTCATTTAGATACTTAAGGCTAAAAAGTATGTTATTGAAATTTTACTTTTTACGCTTAATAGTGTTTTACCGGTTTTGACACGAATCTTTGATTGGTCATAACTTCTTCGTTATAACTCAGATTTGAGTGTTCTTTATATTTCTGTAAACCTTGTCATGATATCAATCATTTTATGTAACCCAACTGAGACTTTTGAACATTTCATTTTTGACGCTATTTCCATTATATCAAAATAGATTACAAATTCTTGGCTTTTAGGTCAGTACATTGATTCGAAATATCGGGTTGTCACATCATCCCCCGTTAGAGGGAATTTCGTCCCGAAATTTTAGTCTAAGAAAAGTATTTATGGATTAGGGAAAAGATGTTGTTATTTTTTTTGTTTCATCTGATCTTCGCGCTCCTAGGTGTATTCAGGTCCTCGCTTTGCATTCCGGCGGACCTTCACAATAGGTATGCGACTTTGTTTTGTTCTTTTTATTTCCCTATCCATTATTTCTACCGGTTCTTCTACGAAGTGGAGACTCTCGTTGAATTCGATTTCGTCCAGAGGGACAACGATGGTCTCATCGGATAAGCACTTCTGTAGGTTTGACACATGAAAGGTAGGATGTACGTTATTTAGTTCCTACGGTAATCGAAGCTTGTATGCTACCGGGCCGATCCTGGAAAGGAACTCAAATGGTCCGATATACCTTGGATTTAGTTTCCCACGTTTTCCAAAACGTATCAATCCCTTCCAGGGTGAGACTTTTAATAGTACCCGGTCTCCAACCTAAAATTCCAAGGGCTTCCGTCTTTTGTCCACATGACTCTTTTGTCTGCCTCTTGAAGCCTTTAGTCGTTCCTGGATTTGGACAATCCTCTCAGTTGTTTCTCTTATGATTTCCGGGCCTGTGAGAGTGCTATCAGGTACTTGTTCTCTAGCTAGTTGCGTGTTACCCACTTCAGCCCAGCACAGAGGTGATCTGCACTTGCGGTCATAGAGGGTTTCGAATGGAGCAACCTTGATGTTAGTGTGATAGCTATTGTTGTACGAGAACTCAACTAGAGTTAAATGGATATCCCATGCTTTACCAAAATCGATCACATAAGCTCTTAGCATATCTTCCATGGTTTGATTCGTTCTTTCACTTTATCTGTCCGTTTGTGGATGGTAAGTTGTACTTATATCCTAGCTTAGTTCCCAGAGATTTTTGTAAAGATTTCCAGAAACGAGGGGGGTGAATCTGCTATCTCGGACTGAGATAATAGATATTGGCACACCGTGCAGTCTAAAAATCTCTTTGAGGTAAGTTCTTGTTAGCTTCTCCATCTTGTCGGTTTCTTTTATTGGTAGAAAGTGTGGATTTGGTCAATCTATCGACAATCACCCCAAATGGTATCATAAATACCTGTTGACTTGGGTAAAATAGTTACGAAAATCATTGCATGGATTATGCCTGATTCATCTAATACAGTTCCGTGTATATGAGTCGTATATAGTTAAGATTGAAAAGGCAGTCGAATAAATGATTCATCTCTAAGCCCACATCCAGACAAGGAAAAGGAGTCAAAGTGGAATCATCAATTCTAAGCATGTAGAATCTTAATTACGTACTACTCTTATGTATACATTTGATAGTATTAGATCAATAGCATAAATTTTTGGGGTCTTTGTTGGTGAACTTGACTTTCTGTGCGAGTAGTATTCCTGGAAACCCTGTTGGCAATACTTGAGCAAGGTTATAGAAAATTTGGTGCTCCTTACGTGACTACTTCGTTGGAGGTTTTTGTTGGTTTCCTTGATTGTCATTTGGGTTCGAAGTATCGACTCCATTTTCATTTTCTTTTGTATTGTTAGGGTTGAATTGCGCCATGACGACTGCCACTGCAGCCGTTACAGCGGCTTGGAACGTAGCGGAGTCTATGGGTAGGATCAGGATTTCGTCGGTTGGTTGATCAGATTAGTCATCTACGCGAGGTAGTGGGTAAATATTCTTAATGGTATGCTTGTTCAGTTCTCGATAGTCGATGTACATACGAAACGATCCGTCTTTCTTCTTGACGAACAAGACCGGTGCTCCTTATGGGGAGAAACTTGGTCTAATAAATCCTTTACTGAGAGGTTCGTTAAGTTGACCGGAGCGTTCCTGCATCTCTGTTGGAGCTGGACGGTAAGGCGATTTAGCTACAGGGGTAGCTCCTGGAATTAAGTTGATTCGAAACTCGACTTGACGTTGTGGTGGAAATCCTGATCGTTCTTCTGGAAAGATGTCGGGAAGGTCACGTACTTCTGGGATATTATTTGGTGTTCTTCGCTTTAAGTCTAAAAACTATTGTGTAGGTTAGAAGGGTGTGGTACCCCTCGCATGGGTACTTCTGAAGGGTTTTGCGTTATGGGTCGGAAAAATTTCATCTGACGGTTGTTTAAGGGAAGATTTCTTTTCATCTAGCACATAAACTTTCCATGGTAAGAATCAAGCCAAACCATGTCGGATGATGATGTCGTAACTTCTTGATGATATTAATATTATTTTGGTCTGGGAGAAGAAATGATTACTAGGATGAAGAACTAACCTTGGTATTAATACTACGAACCCTATTTTATCACAAATTACAAGTACAAACTAAACGAGGGTTCTGATAATTTGAAATAATGAACTTTCGTGAAGTAATCTCTACTAGGTTTTTCTATTATCGTCCGGTGTATGCAAGAAGGTATAATTATAACGTAACGTGTAAAATTTTGTAAAATTTCAGGGGTCTAATTATTGAGGTTTAGATACGCACCATAACTTCCTAGTAGCGTTCCTTGTTGCTTTTTCATGTTCCGTTGTTACACTCCCCCTGTTCCCCGTCATTCCTCTCCGTTGGGCAGTCCTTCTTGAAGTGTCCTATTTAACCACAAAGGTGGCTTATTAGACTGGCACCTACATTGGTGGTTGAAGTGATGAGCTCGACCGGGGTCCTACAGAAACGGGCCGTGTGCCCCTTTCTGTTGCATCTATTGCAATGCAGCACTCGGCAGACTCCATAATGATGGTAGTTGCACTTACCGCATAGTGGGAGGTTTCCTAGGTACGGTGTGGTCGGTGTTGGGATAGCAGGGTTGATGGGGATATTGACTGCCTCAACTTGGTAATCTCATGAAGGCCATTGAGTTGAATTGCTCCCTTTCTCGCTCTCGAACTTTCGTTTCAGGATATTAGGTTTGAGGTCTCGAGTGTCTTTACAAACAGGCACTCGTTGTTGTACTTGGTTATCACCGTGATTGGGGTTGTCGATAACATTTCCACTAACATTTGTGTTGTTAGCATTTAGGTGAGTCATGACAGCTGCTACAGTAGCTGTGACTGCAGCTTGAAAAGTAGCCAAATCTATCTGAAGAGTTGGTGCTTTGCTAGCGGTTTGGTTACGTTTCTTCGGAGGCATGATTCTGTTATACGATAAGAAAATGAGTTTGTGAGTGATTATGGTTGGCTCTAGATGTATTCTGATCATTCATGCGAATGTAAGTTTTTCGTTTTGTTATACTGTTCTCGATGGTTCGACCTACATCCCTATGATGCAGTCTTGGTAAAGTGTAGGAGTAAGTTTCTAAAATGGTTACAAGATGAGTGTTTATCCAAGTAAATCATCTTTGATTGGAGGTATAATGCTTTCCACTTTCAAAAAGATTTGAAAGTGATACATGATGGAGTCTACACAAGGTAGACTTATGAGTTTGAGAATTATTCACTCTCGACTGGAATTCCGTGATCCGATATATTGCTATTAGCCATAACGGAAAGACGATAAGCTTAAAACCTAACGCGAGAAATGTGATCACTAATTCACTAGGTGGCATTAGTAGTCATTATTATGACGAAGGGGTATTCAAGCACTTTGTATGGAACACGCGTGGTTTTTCCTTGGTTCTATGATTCAATGCGAGCGGTAATGGTTCATTCTCCCTTGGTATCTACATGGTGTCCTTCTCCTCTGTAGGTACATGGAATTTCTGTGTCGTCTTACTTCTGATTCTAACACTGATACCCATTTCTTCGTAACGGAGAGTTCGAATCTCGAAAGTTCACGCGAATTTTTCCTCGGTGTCTTTAAAAAGGTAACTGCATGTTGTGGTTTCTATAGTTTCCTCTTGATTGTGAGTATTGACGGTGTTAATTTCAGAGGCAGCATCTATCAACTAAGTTTGCGAAGATGGAGATAATGATAAGAATTCAAGAGTGAGAATAATGAAAGTGATCCATGAACTCAATCACTATAGTTTAACCATTAAATGAGAGTGTGATTTTGGTAGAGTTATAACAATAGAATGATGAAAGTATTTGGACAAAGATTTCCCTAGGAGATTAGACGTTTGTGTTGGATTAGTGTCTAAGTCCATAACTATAATTGGTATGTACTTGACCCGACTCGGCATGGTCCATTTGGGTTGCATGGCATCAGAACATTTGGATAGACCGTTTGTGAGGAGAGGACATTTGTGACATATTAATATATTATAAGTTCTAATATATTAATATGAAATCATGTTATTTAATTAGTATTGATCAAGAATTAATTTGGACTTAATTTAGTGATCAAAAGAGACTAATTAAATATATGAGGATTGATTGTGTAAATCATTCATTCTTATATATGTGGGCTTATGATCCATGATTCCTTATGTTGGGTTTAACCCATGTGGTGATCCATGGATACTCCATGGAGGTTAAAACCCATGGATCATAAGGAATGGGTAAAGTCATGGGTTACAAGGTGTAACCTTAATGTGCACACTATATAAGGACCCCTTTAGCTCAAGAAATGGGCACTAGTGATACATATATGAAGGGCTAGCCGATTTGAGCATGAGTGTCTTCTTCTCATTGTTATTCCATGTGTTGGTGATGTTGTGTGAACCATTTGAGGTGTCACACTTAGGGCAGTAGGCTCTCGAGCTTCATGGAGTCAAGCTACATTAATAAGGTATGTTTTTCTATCTAGTTTATTACCCAAGTATCAAAGATTGTATGTTATTTAGGGTAATACCTTGGAAAATTCATATTTTCATGTATAATAGAGAAAACATAGATCCAAGGTATTTAGGGTTGCATGCACACTTAGGAGTGTTAGAATGCTCAAAACCCAACAGTGGTATCAGAGCCTAGGCTTGTTTTCAATTATACTTGATGCAAAGTGTTGAACAATGCTGAAAAAAATCGATTTTCGGGCTGTCTGGGCACTGGACTCGCCGAGTCCACTGATGGACTCGCCGAATCCATGAGGAAACTCATCCTACTCATCGAGTAGGTTCATACACTCGACGAGTAGGACCCCCTGACAACATATTTTTGACTTTTAAGGCTGGAATTGGACTAGAATCATTACCCTAAGCTGTTTTTGAACCTATAAACCTGTTTTTGATGTGGTAGTGTCCATTCTAATCCAATTTCAAAGATAATTGTCTATAGATTCATTTTTTGTATTAGTTTAATGTTTAGGCTAATTACATGAAAAAGTTTGATTGAATTATCTTGTTCTTATGAGTTGCTTAGATTAATAGAAAAAGTTATGTGAAATTGTTGTTTTCAATCCAAATTAATCTAAGAGTTGATTCTAAAATGTGTTCTTGTAACTTGTCCTCAAGTTATGTGAAAAGTCACATTTAATATTCATAAAACTCATAAAGTTTTCCATAAGTTATGAATAAGGAAGAGTCACATTCTTTTAATAGTTTAAAGTCTCCCATAACTTGTCCTCAAGTTATGGAACTTGAAGAGTTTTTTAATTAAAACTACTTTAAACTCATAAGTTATGGAATTGAATAGTTTTTGAATTGTTTCAAAACTTGCCCTCAAGTTTTGGAATTTGTAAAGTTTTCCCATGAATACTTTAATTCCAAGTTAAGCCCTTAGAATTTTAAAAGTTAAAATTCAACCCTTATACTTTATAATATTATAAGTTAATAATATTTATATATATGTATAAGAGCAAGTCGTCTTACCATTAGTAGGCCTCATTCACGAAGCCGGTCTATAAGGGGGTATAAGGTTACTGCCTATAAAATGGCAGTTTAATAGGTGTCCACTCTCACCCACCGCTTCCTTGACTGGTGGAGGGTCGTTAGCCGAACGGGTAGGACAAGGACTATAATTCTCCCTTCATTATAAGTATAATGATAAATACTAAGTAACTAAACACTTATAAATTCCCAATCTTAGTTACTTAGGAAAATGTGAATAAGGTGCTAATCCATGAAATTACAATTTGCACTTTGTTTGAGCTGTTAGTGGAGCGTGTGTGGTTAACCCGCACACTAACTGGTTTTAACAAAGTAGGCAAAGGGTTTCTTAAAGTTTATCATATGACGGTGGAGCGTGTGTGGTTAATTGGCATATCGGTTGAGTGATAAACATTTAAGAGTACCAAGTATATTTGCATGGTTACTTCACACCTTGTTTTGTGATCCTCAGCATCCCAGTCACAAAACCTGAAGGGCACAATCGAGATTGAAACATGCCATTGAAAAAGTTCAGTGAATCTCAAAAGAATCTAGGAGTTTCAAAAACCAATTAAAACCTAATAATTATTTCGTTTTTCATGGTGGAAATTGGTGAATCGTCATTCACCTATCTTCAAATATTTTATAGCCTGTATTACAGCATCCCTCTTCCAAGTTATAAAATATTGCGTTGGGTCCTAGCCTTAATATTCGTATTGGGTGTTATATTAAGGACTTTAGATAAACTATCTTGAATATCTCCCAAAAGATGTCTAGTTCAGACATTTATGATCTTCCCAAATGTGACAACCCGAAATTTCTATTCTATACAACCATTCACTTCAACAGAAGTCAAAACTGTTTCTGCTAACTTTCAAGTTTTTAGGAATAAGTTTGAGGGTTTATAGATTAGTACTTCAGGAGATAACAGGAGAGAGGATGCATTAGGGTTTATTGTGCAACAATAAAGTCCCAAAACTTCAAAAGTTTGGAGTTTACGGCCTAAACTTGGTGTTTACGGCCGTAAACCCCAAGAGTATATATATGGCACTTAGCCATTTTATTCACTTTTTCACTTTTCAAGAACAAAACTCAAATCCTCTCAAGTAGCATCCGAGTTTTCCTTCTAGATCTTCAACTTGTAAGTGTTTCTAGCCTTAATAAGTTGATATCTACCTTAATCTAGTAATCTAACACACTTCCATCCGTGAAATCATTCCAAAAGGTTAGATCTTCAAGTTTCACCAAGAACACCAAGAACACACACTAGTGTTCTTGGACTTTTAGCACCTTTTCAAGCTTCTAACTAGTAAGTACTTCTATCCTAGAGTAGTATAAGGCTTGTTACACTTCCAAACATCAAGAAATCACCAAGGAAACACAAGATCAAGGTGTTTATGGTCTAAGGTGTTCTTGGACCGTAAACCCTAAAAAGGGTGCCAAAGTGTGCCCTAGTCCCTTCTAAGCCTTGGAAACTAGCCTAGATCCCTTCCTTAATGTGTTTAGGACTTGAAAACATCAAAAGACCACAAACCATTTGGGTTTACGGTCGTAATGTTGGATTTATGTCTAAGTCCATAACTATATTTGGTATGTACTTGACCCGACCCGACATGGTCCATTTGGGTTGCACTTCACCGGTACAATTTATATGGATAGTCTTTTGAGAATAGTATATTTATGATTTATATTAATATATTATAAGTTCTAATATATTAATATGGAATCATATTATTTAATTAGTATTGATCAAGAATTAATTTAGAATTAATTAAGTGATCAAAAAGAACTAATTAAATATGGACTCTTATATATATGGAATGGGCCAAGTTCATTTAGGTTGGGCTAAGCTTTCATGGATGTTCCATGGAGCTTTTAACCCATGGATCCTATGTAAATGAAAGGTCATGGGTATTAGGGTTTACATGGATGTAACCCTAATCCTCCATAATACATAAAGGGGTCCTTGGCTCACAAAATTGGCACAAGTGTGTGAAAATAAGAGTGGGCCGATTTTAATGTGCATACATATTCTCTCAAGTTCTTCCAAGGTGTTTTGGTGATTTGTGATTCCATTTGAGGCTTCCACACTATTGGGGCTAAGCTCTTAAAGCTTGAAGACATCAAGCTACATCAAAAAGGTATGTCATCTAACTAGAACTTTGTAGTATAGGTGCTTCATAATATGCTAGTTAGGATGAAACCTTGGAATAGTTTATATTTGCATGTATAATAGAGAAAACATAGATCCAAGGTTTATAGGGTTGCATGTACACCATAGGGGTGTTAGAATGCTCATAACCTAACAGTGGTATCAGAGCCATGGGTTGTTTTCTGTTATATTGATGCAAATGTTTTATTTTCAAGTTGAAAAAAAAAGGAAAAAGAAACATGACGTTTGTCAAATTTTAAGATAATTACTTGTTTTGTGAAAAACGAATTATTTGTAAAATTTGAATCATTTGTTATATGACTTGAATTAGGTCAAATTTAGTAAAAGATAAAATGATATGATTATTTTATTAGTTTTAAAAGTTTGATCTAAATGTTTTAAGGAGTTACATATTTTGTCATAAAATTTTGGAGCTCAAAAGTTTTTTTTTAAAATTGTGATCTTAAGGGTTTTTGAAACTTCCATAAGTTATGGATATGAAAGTTTTTTTTAAAAAAAAAAATTTGATTCAAAGTTTTTATGGAGTTACAAAATTTGGTGTTAATGTTTTAAAGAATTCCATAACTTGTTCTTAAGTTATGGAACATGGAAAGTTTCATCATAAAACACCATTAATTCCATAAGTTATGGAATCCAAAGGTTTTCAAGAATTACAAAACTTGCCCTCAAGTTTTGGAATTTGAGAAAAAAAATTTATGAAAAAAAGAATTGAATTCTAAAACTCTTGGGTTCATAACTTAAACAATTAATTAAATGGTTTTAATTTTGAGTTTAATAATTGGAATTATGATGTTTTGTTGAATAGTTCAAATTAACTGTTATGGACTTTATTAATAGTTAATTAAAGCATTTAATTAAAAGAGTATTATTAATCCATAAATATATGGTTTGAGTTTAATTAAATTAAAAGTCTAGTTTAATTAATAGATTAAACCACCAAGTATTTTAAATGTCTAAAATACACCCTTATACTATTATAATATTAAAAGTTTAATATATTATATGTATAAGAGCAAGTCGTCTTACCATTAGTAGGCCTCATTCACAAAGCCGGTCTATAAGGGGGTATAAGGTTGTTGCCTATAAAATGGCAGCTTAATGGGTGTCCACTCTCACCCACCGCTTCCTTGACTGGTGGAGGGTCGTTAGCCGAACAGGTAGGACAATGACTATAATTCTCCCTTCATTAAAAGTATTAATGATAAATACTAAGTAACTAAACACTTATAAATTCCAAATCTTAGTTACTTAGGAAAATGTGAATAAGGTGCTAATCCATGAAATTACACTTTGCACTTTGTTTAAGCTGTTAGTGGAGCGTGTGTGGTTAACCGGCACACTAACCTGGACTTAACAAGGTAGGCAAAGGGTAACTTAATGTTTATCATAGTATCGTTGGAGCGTGTGTGGTTAACCGGCACATCGATTGAGGGGTAAATATTAAGGGTACCAAGTATATTTGCATGGTTACTTCACACCTTGTTTTGTGATCCTCGGCATCCCAGTCACAAAACCTGAAGGGCACACTCGAGATTGAAACATGCCATTGAAAAGTTCAATGAATCTCAAAAGAATCTAGGAGTTTCAAAACCAATTAAAACCTAATAATACATTTCGTTTATCTTGGTGGAAATTGGTGAATCGTCATTCACCTACCTTCAAATATTTTATAGCTTGGATTATGGCATCCCTCTTCCAAGTTATAAAATAGTTTGTTGGGTCCTAGCCTTAATATATCATATTGGGTGTTATATTAAGGACTTAAATCAACTTTACGTGAATTTCTCCCATTGTTGATGTCTGGTTTAGACAACAATGATCTTCCCAAACCAAGCTTTCCTAATGAATATGACTTCCCAAGTTTGGCTCATGGAAGTCATACTTCTCTTCCTCCACCTCCTCCAATTATTCTCCCTAACCCACAAGTTCAAGGTCACTCAAGCCCTAATGGCAAGCAAGGTCTATGTGTGATCACATCTTAGAGATGAAGTCACATATTGACAAGCCGGGAGAGTTGGGTGTCAAAGTCTTGAGAAAGTTGGATGTTCAATCACTTTCTAAGTCACATAGTGAGTTCCTTTGGGACTACTATGAAACAGACTATGACATGAACCTTAATGATCATATCTATTTGCTTGGTGCTGCTGAATCAGCAATGATTTGGAACGATAGTAAAGCAAATTTGATTAGAAGATCAACTTCCCAAAAAACTTTATGGACAGTGACAATGGTGACACTGGAAATCCAGAAAAAGCATTCTCTTCCCAATGGAAAGGGATTGGCCATAGTCAACCCGGTTGACCAAATGGTAAAGAGAAAGGCTAAGTCTGAGATAGTCCCATTACCAAAGGGTCCATATGTTTATTTTGCCAAAGGAAGGGGCGTTGATTGCAAAGCTGCCAAATTTACCTAAGGATGTTAAAGTCAATAAGTTTGACTCTACATTAGGTAGAGCCCATTATCTAACTCTGTTAAGTTCTATTCTGAGATCCTCATTACATGATGTGACTGGGTCACATGTTGATGTTTTAAGAATCAAAGAATAGAGAGAAATCTTAAAGGAAGTATATGCTGATTCTGATCGCGAAGGTGGATTTCGATCGCATCAGAATTTTGAGCAGTTGCTTAAGAAGTTTTGATATATTGCTAAGGAATAGATAACAACAATTTTCCATGTGGATTGTAAGGATAAGTTTTTCTGCAAAGTTTTAAAATAAAAGAAAATTGTTTAATTTTATTTATTTGAAGTATCCTTACAATGGCATTTGTGGAAAATTGTTGCTTATATGATTCCACTGACAGCAATATTGGAAAATGGATTTGATTCTTTCATTTGTGGTAGTGTCTAAATTTACCAAATCAGGAAAGTTCCTCATCGCCCAAGTTTCAATTGGACCGAAACTTGGAATCATGCAAGTTGAATAGTATGATGAATGAGAACTTTCAAGCATTGGAAAATCAAGACTAATTACTTGTTCACATGGATGTGTGAGTCAAGTGAAGGACTAAAGGGATCGAGTACACATTCTTGTGCACTGGTCATGTCCACCACAAAGCTCGTTAAGACTATTTGATTTACTAAAGTTTAGTAAATATGGTTATACTTACAAGTTTAAGTATAATTATGAAACATTGGAAAAGTCTCAATGTATGGCAGAACGAATGGGATGAATCAAATTAGGCAGAAAGATAAAAGTTTCTCAAATCTGAAAAGATGGGAGAGTACTTTAGTATCATGTTTGTGATCATCTTAATGTTTTAGAAATCATATCACAATTAGTCCTCTAAATGTCATCTTAGTGCATTCTTATGACTAAGAAGAGGAGTCGTGAATTGTTGAAATGGTTAGATCAGGAAGATGAGTCATACTTCGTTCCAAAACAATTCTTAGAGTCATACTACAAGATTGTAACTTGAGTGACATATCTTAAAGAAAGGTTTAAAACACTTGTCAAATGTAAGAGTAAAAGTGTCCTACTCTTGTACATTTGAAATTGGTAAGTTGTGATGTTTTGGATAAAACAAAGACCAACTAAGGCCAATTGTGTGAAGTGTTTGTCTTGATAAAGAATCCGCACTATCTCTTGAATATTTGGCAAGATAGTCTTATATGTCAAGAGGATAGTGGGAGTCTTAAAGATCCTAAAAAGAATTTCAAGAACTAATCAAGAATAAAACCTGAGGTTATTCACTAGCACACGACTTGAGGTTTATAACCTATCGTGTTGACATATTCTGTGCCCATTCCAGATAAAGTTGGCTTTGCATAGGAGTTCTGAAAGTTCTCAATTGGTTGCATAACAACTTGGAAGCAATGGCAGGTCCTGTACTGCCAGGTGGCAAGAAGTTAAGATTGCATAAGTTCAGTCCATATGAGTTTGGATTTGTCATTATCCTTGTCTTGTGACTATGGTTTTGACGATTCACATGGATAAGAACACATACACCATAAAATCTAAGGGTCATAAGGTTTCTCTCTGATTCATGAAAATGATGGTGAGGAAACACTTCCACCAAGTATATGTGAAGCAGATGGCAAAAGTTCTAAACAATTGAGACTATGATTACGGCATCCTTTTTCATAGTTCTGAAATTGTTTAGACACACATGCATCCTATCTAAGGAAAGGTGTATGATGTTGATAAAGTTTTATCAAAGCATCTCGTATCAGAAATCTGAACTTTGGTAAGAAAGTCAATAAACTATTGATTTCTAGAAGTCCAGCTGATTTCTGAGTACATGTCAAAGCTAGTGGGAGCATAAGTGTTATGCTAATAATCATCATGTTAGTGGGAGCATGATAATTATTGTTAGTGTTGCAAGTTAGCAATGTTAATTATAGAAAACAAAAGTTTCAATTCGTGAGGCTGCAGGGATTGAAAAAGTTGTTTTGCTATAGTTAAGTGAGAGGATATACTTCATTTCAGTTCTAAAGGCTTAGATTGAGACCTTAATCATCTTTAGTCAAGAATATATATATGAATTTCATGTTGGATTGGTTCAACTTAAGGAAATTCTATATATTGCGTTCTCAAAATTCGATTATGATTACGGCATCCCTCTTCATAGTCAAATTTTGAAAACATGGCAAATAAAAATATTGTAGCAAAAGACTGGTCTAGAATCATGTCTTTATGTGAGACATCATGAATCGTGTACCATTTGCTTTGGGTACAGGATCGATTGCATGTGCTATAATATTTGTCATTTCTAAATTTTTCCAAATGCCCAGAGGCATTAAGAAGGGAAAAGGTCTAGAATTGGATATGACTAAAATGATTAAGCAATTGTCGAGGACAATCTGAGGTTTACCAAAGATTGGTTGCTCAGGGACAGTTGGAAGTATAGTGCTAATTTTGGAAGGACCATATTGACATATTCTGAAAAGCGGCATCTCTTATTCAGAAGTGATAGTCAAAATGAGAATATGGAGTTGTCTCCATAGGTGGAAGTTATCTGTGTAAGATTAGAAAACTTAATGCAAGAAGCATGTCCAAAGCAATGTACTTTGAATATGAGACTTAGTTTCCATGGAGTTGATCTCCATTGGAATACCTTATAATGACTGTTGACAAGTCTTTGTGACTTTGTACATATTCATTACAGGAGGGTCAGTGCATATAAGTTTAAAATGTAAACAGATTTCGATAAATGATAGGAATTTGAAATTCTAACATTTTTCGATAAGGATTTGGGAGTGTGAAATTAGAATCATTGAAATTATGTTCAATTGGTTTATTTCACAAAGTAAGGATCATAGACAAACATAGAGTGCATACTTGGTGTATGGCAAAACTATTGTTTAAGAAAAACATAGTGTACATGCTTGGAGCATGGGACAACTAGTGTTTTTAATTCAAGTATAAAGTTGATAAAACCGAAACAATGAATAATGAGTAATCAGTATGGTGATAAATAAAAGTGTTTATTTATATTCATAGGGTTTGATACCATATTTGATTCATTTATTCTTGTGTTTCACTTTGCATGTTTTGACTTCCAGAATAATTAAGTCGCTCTTCCTGAATGATTAAGTTATTCAAACCATCCACAGTCGGTCATATGTTGGAAGTAGATATGAATCAAGACTGTCATGGGTTGGTTTGTAGAGGTCCAAGTTGGTGGACAAAGTGGTGCTACAACACTCATGAGTGCTCATAAGTTCTGAGTATTGGATTCAACCCGCGCTCATTTGAATCACTTCATGGATTTTATCACGAGTGATCATGAGACGATAATATCTTATATTCTTCAAACCTAGAGATATGAGTTGTTACTATGAGTTGGTTATACATTGATTGCACGAAAACGCATTTGGTAACTCGATGTTATAAAACGTGCCTTTGTGTATGATTCAACAAGTAGTAGAACAAGCCATATGAGTCGAAGTTTATCCATTCCTTTTACCTTCGGGATAAAAGCGATATATGTGGGCCCCTCGATGATTTAGCGATGACACATGTGAGTGCTTGGCCAAGCCAGGACTGATTTGATTTGTTCAATCAGTCAGTCATCATAAATCGAAAATCGGGAAACAAGAAATGGACAGAGAGAATGATTATAATCCATGTCTCAATCCATATGATATCTAGAATGGAGGAATATATGATCCCTTATCTAATGGACAAGTCATTGACAAGGTCAGAGTTCGACAGCGGCTTTAAGAGCTACGATTGCCAGTTAGGTTTTGAAGTCATACTCAATAATAGTTTTAGACTTATCCATGTAGGAGACTGTTGGATTAATGTCTAAGTCCATAACTACATTTGGTATGTACTTGACCCGACCCGACATGGTCCATTTGGGTTGCACTTCACCGGCACAATTTATATGGATAGTCTTTTGAGAATAGTATATTTATGATTTATATTAATATATTATAAGTTCTAATATATTAATATGGAATCATATTATTTAATTAGTATTGATCAAGAATTAATTTAGAATTAATTAAGTGATCAAAAAGAACTAATTAAATATGGACTCTTATATATATGGAATGGGCCAAGTTCATTTAGGTTGGGCTAAGCTTTCATGGATGGTCCATGGAGCTTTTAACCCATGGATCCTATGTAAATGAAAGGTCATGGGTATTAGGGTTTACATAGATGTAACCCTAATCCTCCATAATATATAAAGGGGTCCTTGGCTCACAAAATTGGCACAAGTGTGTGAAAATAAGAGTGGGCCGATTTTAATGTGCATACATATTCTCTCAAGTTCTTCCAAGGTGTTTTGGTGATTTGTGATTCCATTTGAGGCCTCCACACTATTGGGGCTAAGCTCTTAAAGCTTGAAGACATCAAGCTACATCAAAAGGTATGTCATCTAACTAGAACTTTGTAGTATAGGCGCTTCATAATATGCTAGTTAGGATGAAACATTGGAATAGTTAATATTTGCATGTATAATAGAGAAAACATAGATCCAAGGTTTATAGGGTTGCATGTACACCATAGGAGTGTTAGAATGCTCATAACCCAACACGTAAACCCAAAGGGAAATGGTCCAAGGACCGTAAACTCCATTTAGGAGTGAAATGGTGCCCTAATCACTTCCATAGGCTTATACTTCAAGTGGAAATGCTTCTAAGGACTTGTAGAGCTTCAAAACAACAAATGGTCAAAGAAACATGAGTTTACGGCCGTAAACGCATGGGTTTACGACCGTAAACTCAAGGAATTATGGTCACAAAACCGTAAACTCCAAGGAAGTTTACCCTTGAACCCCAAAGTCAATAGCGAGGTCCTACCACCCTTAGATGCAATCCTTATGACTTATAGCACTTAAATCGAGTGTTTTACATGTCTTTGGATGTCTTAAACTTGAATAATTAGTTGTTTTATGACTAATTGGATACATATATGTGATTATATGTTAACTAGGATCATTGTGTGTGTACAAGTCTTCGCTTGACACTTAGGATCCTACTTCATTCAGTTCATCCACAACCACCCACTACAGGTGAGTTCATACCCCTTAATCAACCTTTTAAATGATTTTAAATGCTTTAATAGGGGGGGGAATACAAGTAGAAAACAGCATGTTATAGAATCAATCACATGTGATTTATAACTGTGTTTTCAACCAACTGATTTCACATACTTCAAAATGTGATAAACACAATGGTTTTCAGTCCTGTTGTACTTTGTTATCAAATGAATTACTTTTGAAAGGTTTTATAAAATGACATCAAGTCATCATTATTATTGTCCAAAACTCTTAAATGTTTTACAAAACCTCTTTCAACTTATTGTTTAAAGCATATCTATACACTTATGTTTCATGTATATATGTATTAATATGAGAGCTTTCATTCTTCATTCAGTTCCAACTCTCTTGGGTAGCAAGGGTGTATAAACCTACTTGGACACTCAACTTACATTCCAGTAAACTATTATAGGTATAGTTTAGGGGATACAAAACATAATTCCTACTACAAGGAATTACACCAGAGTCAGTTCATTCATGAGTCTATACTAATACATCAATATGAAGAGATACTAATACATCAATATGAAGAGATACTAATACATCAATATGAAGAGATACTATTACATGGATACTGTTACATAGATACTATATGATGAGATACATTTACATATTATATGTGTAGATACTATTATATATGTACGGGACTAACCATTCTACACCCAGTTGTTAGCTACAGAGGGAAAATGCACATCGACGGATGTCTACGGTTAATACTATTCGGCATCTTCCATGTCGTGCTTATCCTAGTACCAAAGGATAATACTTAAATGATTATATAATTTCCCTTTTACTTTTATTTTGTGACACATTCACATAAACGATGAGGTAGACTATATATTTATAATAATAGTCACATGGGAAAAACTTTCATTTACACAGAAATGCAAACTTCAAAGCATTCGGGTCTTGGTAGAAGACTACCTTTTATACTAGTAGGAAATATGGGATTTTCTAGGGTTTTCACACTTATATCAAATGTTTCATCAACAATTGCATGTCTTTCATAGCAGCTTTCCAAATTAATGACACTAAAATACTTATGAATTCACCAGCTTTATGCTGATCTACACTTTCAAAATAACTTGTATTCTCAGGTCACCAGTAGACAGGTACGATGGCCAGGTTTTTGAGAAGACGGAGCACAGACAAGACTCGTCTTTTATTTTGATTACATATTTTGGTGTCTTATTACTTTGAAAGAACACTCATGTATTAAAACTTTACTTGTAATGCAATGGATGATGTTGTTGCTTGTTTACTACTTTGCACTGTTATGATACTTTACATGACGTCCTCAACCCCCGAACGTTTCCGCCGTTCCGATTTTGGGGTGTGACAGATTGGTATCAGAGCTTTGTTTATAGTGAATGGAGTATATCAACCCATAAAAGATATACTAACTATAAATACAATGGGATTAAAATACTCTGACCAAGAGTATATACTTTTAAATAATAAAATATTTAATTAAGTATACGTGCCTGCATTCATACTAAAATCAGTGTCGCAATGACAAGAACAAAAGTATTACGATTGTTGAATATCACAAGTAAGCTCGGGGATGTATGGTCAGTCCTGGGAGTGGCATAGCCTGATCAACTATGCTGGTCTGAGGAGTGATTAGCATATGCCCAAGAATGGTTGTGATATGGCAACAAGTCTAAAAACTTACCAACACTACCACAATGAAATACCATAGGGGCATTTGGTTTTATTATAATTACTTATATGAGAACTAAAGGTCTTTATTAGTATGCCAATAGTTGTTTAGTGGATACACTAAAATTATATGTATCTAGGATGTCATAAACTTAGAATCTGTGAATCTTTGCTTTATGTCTTGTCCTTGTTTGGTTGGGGGCTTAGGGTTAGGGTCACTTATTCGAAGGTCTATCCTGTCCTGAATACATATAACTAGTATGCACTAAACAAGTATTGGAGTAACTGATAAAGATCATCTTATAATTATCTTAGTTAGTTCGTTTATTAAATATTTCTTATACCTCTTTTCTCGCGTAGATATTATGGCTGGATTCCATCCCCACGGCGACCCGTACTACCCTAACCACGGCAATGCTGGATGGCTTGGAGAGGAGCCAGAGAATGATCACCCAATTCCTTTGGATGATCACGAAGCTGAAGGCTTTTCTGATAGTTCTGACTCGGAGCCTGAAGTCAACAACCTACCCCAAGCTGCTCAAAACCCAAACCTGAACCCTCGTCCAGCATTTCAAGGACCCACACCTCTGTGGGCCACAAACTTGAATAGATGGAGTCAGGAACAGAGTCAACCCATCCCCTACAATGGAGACGGAAGCTTCTACAACCTCACTAAGGGAGGTTCAGCTGACAGGGTCTTGCCCATCATGGTCCGTAGGATTTCCCGGAACACCGAACAAGGTCGAGTCGCCATCGACCAAGTCATGGAGATTGACGCCAACTCTGGTGTTAACACAGTCCGCATTCGCCAACTAGAGTCTGCTCATGAAAGGACTCTGGTCCGCAATGCAGCTCTGCAGAGAGAACTTGCTGGAACCCAAGCTGAAGTCAGGGAACTTCGAGCTCAGCAAGTAAGATCTGACGGGCGTATGAGGGACATAGAACGCCTGCTGTCGGGATCAAGAACTCATGCTAGTAGTTCTCGTCGCCGATAAAATCTCATCGACTTCTCTTTTGGATATAACCTAGTTATGTAAAACTCTGGTCTAATTCCCTATCTTTGTACATCTTAGACCTGTTAGGTTTTGATTAGGTCGTAGTCCTGTCAAAAAATTTCCTATCTTGGTTGATGTAAGGCCACCTTCTGTTGGCCATTTTTCCCGAACTTGTTACGTTTGTAATTCCAGTAATATTGACAGGTACCTAATCTAATGGGAATTATTATCCAATTGCTATCATCTGTTGTTGAACTATGGCGATTTAGTTCATGAGACACGTTCATTTTCTATACTATTGAATTCTTATCATTTCCTTTATCCTTTCAACTTATAGTTGAAAAATGCCACCTCGCAGAAGTACAAGGCGTAACAATAATAACGAAACACTGATACCACCACCACCTCCACCACCTGCTCAGTTTGACGCTGCTATGTTCCAAGCGGCTGTCACGGCGGCCGTAGCGGCTGCCATGTAACACATCCATACTCCTGTCCCTAGTGGATCGGGAACAGGTGCACCTCCTTCCAACCATGGCGAGAGCCATGGCCATCCCCAGGAATGCACCTACAAGGATTTTACGAATGCCAAACCCCGAAATTTCAATGGAACTGGTGCGGTTATGACCTTAAGGCAGTGGATAGAAAAGACAGAAGCGGTCTTTGAAATCTGCGCCTGCCCAGAGGGAAACAAGGTCAAGTTTGCTACTTGTACCTTTTCTGACAGGGCTTTAACTTGGTGGAATGGCCACGTTAAGTCTCTGACTCTAATATTGGCAAACTCGATTAGCTGGGAAAACTTGAAAGCCATGCTGATGAGAGAGTACTGTCCTCGAGGGGAAATTCAAAAACTCGAGCAGGAACTCTGGGCTCTAGAAATGGTTGGTTCCGACATATCAACCTATACAAATAGATTATGTGATTTGGCAATTCTTTGCCCTGATATGGTTGCTCTTGAGAGCAAGAGAATAGAGAGATATATCTGGGGACTGTCGCCCCAGATCCAGTCAAGTGTGTTAGCATCCAGGCATGTTACTTTTGACAGCGCTAAAGAGCTGGCACAATCTCTCATAGATCACGGAAACCACCAAAACCCAACAATTCCTACACCCGAGCAACAAAAGGGAAACAACAACAACAAGAAAAAGGGGTGGAACAAGAGGAAAAGCGGGTCTTCGCAAGAATCCTCAAAAAGACAACAACTAGTGGCAATCAATGCTGCCACGGTAACCCCTGTTGTCCCTGCCAATCCCTTGCCAGCGAAACCTTATGCCGGTAATCTCCCGAGGTGCAACAAATGCACTTTCCATCACAACGGACCTTGCCGGGAAATGCAGTGCAATAACTGCAACAGAAAGGGGCACACTGCCCGTTTCTGCAAGACTCCAGCAAGGCCGACCGCTCAAGTTCCTAACGTCGGTGTGGGCCAAGCTTGCTACGGTTGTGGTGAAGTGGGCCACTACAAGAGGAACTGCCCTAAGGCAGGGATAGCTGGCGGATTAGGAAGAGTTCTGGCCATAGGCCACGAGGAAGCAGTAGATGATCCTACAATAGTTACTGGTATGTTTCTCCTCGATAACTTATATGCTTGCATACTTTTCGACAGCGGAGCGGAGAAGAGTTTCGTAAACCAGAAATTTGCACACCTGCTTAAACAAAAACCACGTGCATTAGTAAAATCATTCACTGTAGAAATGGCAAACGGGAAAACGGAAAGTACTAACTGCATATACGTAGGTTGTACTCTAACTTTAGATGGCCATACTTTCAAGATAGACCTCATGCCGGTCCCAATTAAAAGTTTCGACGTTATTATCGGCATGGATTGGTTGAGTCTTCATCGCGCCGACATCATGTGCTTTGAAAAGGCAGTTCGTCTTAACCTTCCTAACAGCGAAACCCTAGTTATCTACGGCGACAAACCTAGTATGAGCCTTCGCATCATTTCGTGCATCCAAGCTCAGAAATGCTTACGAAAGGAATATCATGCATTCCTCGCACAAATCGTCGATACGAGTCAAGAAGTAAAAGACATTCAGAACATCCCAGAGGTACGCGACTTTCCCGACATCTTTCCAGAAGAACTACCGGGATTACCACCACAACGCCAAGTCGAGTTCAGAATCGACTTAGTGCCAGGGGCTACACCAGTAGCCAAATCCCCATATCGTCTGGCACCAGCAGAGATGCAGGAACTTACCAGTCAGCTTAACGAACTTCTCAAGAAGGGATTCATTAGACCAAGCTTCTCACCATGGGGAGCACCGGTCTTGTTCGTCAAGAAGAAAGACGGATCGTTTCGTATGTGCATCGACTACAGAGAACTCAACAAGCTTACCATTAAAAATCGATATCCCTTACCCCGCATTGACGATTTATTTGATCAACTTCAAGGAGCCAACTACTTCTCGAAAATAGATCTACGATCCGGATATCACCAACTGCGAGTGTTAGAGGAGGATGTTCCCAAGACAGCCTTCCGATCTCGTTATGGACACTACGAGTTTGTAGTGATGTCGTTCGGATTATCTAACGCGCCCGCAATATTCATGGATTTAATGAATAGGGTGTGTCGTCCTTACTTGGATCAGTTCGTCATCGTCTTCATCGATGACATACTCATCTACTCTCGAAGTAAGGAGGAACATAGTCAACACCTCCGAAGGGTCTTAGAAACATTACGATCGGAGAAGCTCTATGCGAAGTTCTCTAAGTGCAAATTTTGGATTCGAAGAGTCGAATTCTTGGGCCACGTAGTTAGTGAAGAGGGAATACACGTGGACCCTTCCAAAATCAAGGCCATTGAGAACTGGTCAGCATCGAAGACACCTATGGAAATTCGTCAATTTCTAGGTCTCGCTGGCTACTATCGCAGGTTCATTCAGAACTTCTCCCGCATTGTGAAACCTCTTACAACACTGACCCAGAAAGGCGCGGCCTTTGACTGGGAAGAGAAACAGGAGAGAGCGTTCCAAACGCTCAAACGAGCCCTGTGCACCGCACCAATATTATCCCTCCCCGAAGGGATAGAAGAATTCGTTGTCTATTGTGATGCTTCAAATCAGGGGCTCGGCTGTGTTCTGATGCAACGAGGTAAGGTCATCGCTTATGCCTCGAGACAGCTGAAGACACACGAGGTTAACTACACCACCCACGATCTTGAACTAGGAGCAGTTGTGTTTGCTCTGAAGATCTGGAGACACTACCTGTACGGTATAAAAAACACGATCTTTACAGACCACAAAAGTCTACAACATATATTCGACCAGAAAGAGCTCAACATGAGACAACGACGGTGGGTCGAGCTACTCAGTGATTACAAATGCGAAATTCGTTATCATCCGGGTAAAGCCAACGTAGTAGCTGACACCCTAAGTCGGAAAGAATATTCTAGTCGTAGAGTCAAATCTTTGACTCTAACTATCCATTCACACTTGTCCACACAAATTAAGGAGGCTCAGCTCGACGCTTTGAAACCTGAAAATGTGGCGGGTGAATCCCTGAGAGGGATGGATAAGAAATTGGAAGTCAAGGGTGGCGGAGCTTTATACCTCATGGATCGGATCTGGACACCGAAACTTGGTGGTTTCAGAGACTTGGTCATGAACGAGGCGCACAACACTCGTTATTCCGTCCACCCAGGTTCAGATAAGATGTATCTGGATCTTAAAAGGCTATACTGGTGGCCTAACATGAAAGCAGATATTGCTACCTTCGTAAGTAAATGCCTTACTTGCGCCAAGGTCAAGTTCGAATACCAGAAACCCTCCGGTCTCCTACAACAACCAGAGATACCAGAATGGAAGTGGGAACGGGTCACTATGGACTTCATAACCAAGTTGCCCAAGACAACGGGTGGACTTGATACCATATGGGTCATCGTCGACAGATTGACCAAGTCCGCACACTTCCTGCCTATCAAAGAAACAGACGAGATGGAGAAGCTTACAAGGACCTACATTCGGGAGATTGTACGACTGCACGGTGTTCCCATATCCATTATCTCGGACAGAGATAGTAGATTCACTTCGAGGTTCTGGCAGTCGTTACAAAGTTCCCTAGGAACTAGGCTGGACATGAGTACAGCCTACCATCCACAGACCGACGGACAAAGTGAGAGAACTATCCAAACCTTGGAAGATATGTTACGAGCCTGTGTGATTGACTTTGGGAAAGCTTGGGATACTCATTTACCCCTTGTCGAATTTTCCTACAACAACAGTTATCACACGAGCATAAAGGCTGCTCCATTCGAAGCCCTCTATGGCCGAAAGGCAGATCCCCTCTGTGCTGGGCTGAAGTGGGTGATACCCAGTTAGCTAAAGGACGAGTTCCTGAAAGCACTCTCACAGGTCCGGAGATCATTCGGGACTTGTAGAGCTTCAAAACAACAAATGGTCAAAGAAACATGAGTTTACGGCCGTAAACGCATGGGTTTACGACCGTAAACTCAAGGAGTTATGGTCACAAAACCGTAAACTCCAAGGAAGTTTACCCTGGAACCCCAAAGTCAATAGCAAGGTCCTACCACCCTTAGGTGCAATCCTTATAACTTATAGCACTTAAATCGAGTGTTTTACATGTCTTAGGATGTCTTAAACTTGAATAATTAGTTGTTTTATGACTAATTGGATACATATATGTGATTATATGTTAACTAGGATCCTTGTGTGTGTACAAGTCTTCGCTTGACACTTAGGATCCTACTTCATTCAGTTCATCCACAACCACCCACTACAGGTGAGTTCATACCCCTTAATCAACCTTTTAAATGATTTTAAATGCTTTAATAGGGGGGAATACAAGTAGAAAACAGCATGTTATAGAATCAATCACATGTGATTTATAACTGTGTTTTCAACCAACTGATTTCACATACTTCAAAATGTGATAAACACAATGGTTTTCAGTCCTGTTGTACTTTGTGATCAAATGAATTACTTTTGAAAGGTTTTATAAAATGACATCAAGTCATCATTATTATTGTCCAAAACTCTTAAATGTTTTACAAAACCTCTTTCAACTTATTGTTTAAACCATATCTATACACTTATGTTTCATGTATATATGTATTGATATGAGAGCTTTCATTCTTCATTCAGTTCCAACACTCTTGGGTAGCAAGGGTGTATAAACCTACTTGGACACTCAACTTACATTCCAGTAAACTATTATAGGTATAGTTTAGGGGATACAAAACATTATTCCTACGACAAGGAATTACACGAGAGTCAGTTCATTCATGAGTCTATACTAATACATCAATATGAAGAGATACTAATACATCAATATGAAGAGATACTAATACATCAATATGAAGAGATACTATTACATGGATATTGTTACATAGATACTATATGATGAGATACATTTACATATTATATGTGTAGATACCATTATATATGTACGGGACTAACCATTCTACACCCAGCTGTTAGCTACAGAGGGAAAATGCACATCGACGGATGTCTACGGTTAATACTATTCGGCATCTTCCATGTCGTGTTTATCCTAGTACCAAAGGATAATACTTAAATGATTATATAATTTCCCTTTTACTTTTATTTTGTGACACATTCACATAAACAATGAGGTAGACTATATATTTATAATAATAGTCACATGGGAAAAACTTTCATTTACACAGAAATGCAAACTTCAAAGCATTCGGGTCTTGGTAGAAGACTACCTTTTATACTAGTAGGAAATATGGGATTTTCTAGGGTTTTCACACTTATATCAAATGTTTCAGCAACAATTGCATGTCTTCCATAGCAACTTTCTAAATTAATGACACTAAAATACTTATGAATTCACCAGCTTTATGCTGATCTACACTTTCAAAATAACTTGTATTCTCAGGTCACCAGTAGACAGGTACGATGGCCAGGTTTTTGAGAAGACGGAGCACAGACAAGACTCGTCTTTTATTTTGATTACATATTTTGGTGTCTTATTACTTTGAAAGAACACTCATGTATTAAAACTTTACTTGTAATGCAATGGATGATGTTGTTGCTTGTTTACTACTTTGCACTGTTATGATACTTTACATGACGTCCTCCACCCCCGAACGTTTCCACCGTTCCGGTTTTGGGGTGTGACACCAAATATCTTGGAACTTCACTTCCTCCACCTCCTCCAATTATTTTTCCTAACCCACAAGTTCAAGGTCACTCAAGCCCTATTGGCAAGCAAGGTCTATGTGTGATCGCATCTTGGAGATGAAGTCACATATTGACAAGCCGGGAGAGTTGGGTGTCAAAGTCTTAAGAAAGTTGGATGTTCAATCACTTTCTAAGTCACATAGTGAGTTCCTTTGGGACTACTATGAAATAGACTATGACATGACCCTTAATGATTTTATCTATTTGCTAGGTGCTGCTAAATTAGCAATGATTTGGAGCACTGGTAAAGCAAATTTGATTAGAAGATCAACTTCCCAAACCTTCAATGGACATTGACAATGGTAACATTGGATACCCAGTAAAAGCTTCCTCTTCCCAATGGAAAGGGATCGGCCACAGTCAACTCGGTTGGCCAAATGGTAAAGAGAATGGCTAAGTCTGAGATAGTCCCATGTACCATTACAAAAGAGTCCATATGTGTCTATTGCCAAAGGAAGGGGCATTGATTGCGAATCTGCCTATTTACCAGAAAGATCATAAGGTTGATCAAGTCAAGAAGGTTGACTCTACTTCAGGTAAAGTCCACTATCTAACTCTGTTAAGTTTCTATTCTAAGATTCTTATTACATGATGTGACTGGGTCACATGTTGATGTTTTAAGAATCAAAGAAAAGTGAAGAAACTTAAAGGAAGTATATGCTGATTCTGATCACGAAGATGGATTTCGATCGCATGGTTCGGTGATCAGAATTTTGAGTTGTTGCTTAGGAGTTATGATATATTGCTTAGGAATATACAACAACAAGCTTTTCATATGCTTTTGTAGTGTAAGGATAAGTTTTTCCGCAAAGTTTTAAAATAAAAGGAAAATTTTGATTTTATTTATTTTAAAATATCCTTACAATGGCATTTGTAAAGAATTGTTGTTTATATGATTCCATTGATAGCAATATTGGAAAATGGATTTGATTCTTTATTTGTGGTAGTGTCTAAATTTACCAAACAAGGAAAGATTCTCATCACCCAAGTTTCAATTGGACCGAAACTTGGAATCATGCAAGTTGTATAGTATGATGAATGAGAACTTTCAGCTTTGAAAAATTAAGACTAATTCCCTATTCACATGTATATATGAGTCAAGGAAAGGACTAAGGGATCGAGTACACATTCATGTGCACTGGTCAAGTTCACCACAAGATCCATAAGACTATTCGTCATGATTTACTATTGCTTAGTAAATATGATTATACTTACAAGTTTAAGTATAATTCTGAAACATTGAAAAAAGATTCGATGTATGGCAGAACGAATAAGAAGAATCAAATTTGGCAGAAAGATAAAAGTTTCTCAAATCTGAAGAGATGGGAGAGTACTTTAGTATCATGTTTTGTGATCATCTTAATGATTAAGAAACCATATCACAATTGGTCTTCTAAGGACATCTTAGTTCATTCTTATGGCTAAGAAGAGGAGTCATGAATTGTTGAAATGGTTAAATCAAGAAGATGAGTCATACTTCGTTCCAAAACAATTCTTAGAGTCACACTCCAAGATTGTAACTTGAGTGACATATCTTAAAGAAAGGTTTATAACACTTGTCAAATGTAAGAGTAAAAGTATCCTACTCTTGTACATTTGAAATTGGTAGGTTGTGATGTTTTGGATAAAACAAAGACCAACTAAGGCCAATTGTGTGAAGTGTTTGTCTTGATAAAGAATCCGCACTATCTCTTGAATATTTGGCAAGATAGTCTTATATGCCAAAAGGACAGTGGGAGTCTTAAAGATCCTGAAAGAATTTCAAGATCTAACCAAGAATAAAAATCTGCAGTTTGACACTAGCACACGACGTGAGGTTTATAACCTATCGTGTTGACATATTTCTATTTTTTGTGCCCATTCCAGTTAAACTTGGCTTTGCATATGAGTTCTGAGAGTTCTCAATTGGTTTCATAACTACTCGGAAGCAATGGCAGGCCCTTGTGCGGCCAGGTGGCAAGAAATTAAGATTGGGTTTAGTCCATATGAGTTTGGATTTGTCATTATCCTTGTCTTGTGATTATGGTTTTGACAAATTCACATGGATAAGAACACATACACCATAAAATCTAAGTGTCATTAGGTTTCTCTCCGATTCATGAAAATGATGGTGAGAAAACACTTTCACTAAGTAGATTTTAAGTAGATAACAGTTGTGATATTTGCATTCTGAAAGTCGTTAGTGGAGCGTGTGTGGTTAACCGGCAGACTAACATGGACTTGTGAGAAACGGAAAAGGTCTAAACAATTGAGACTATGATTACAACATCCCTTTTCATAGTTCTAAAAATTGTTTAGACACACATGTGAGCTATCTAAGTAAAGGTGTGTGGTTTTGATAAAGTCTTATCAAAATATCTCGTATCAAAAATCTAAACTTTGGTAAGAAAGTCAATAAAGTATTGATTTCTAGAAGTTCAGTTGATTTCTGAGTACATGTCAAAGCTAGTGGGAGCATAAGTGTTATGCTAATAATCATCATGTTAGTGGGAGAATGATAATTATTATTAGTATTGCAAGATAGCAATGTTAATTATAGAAAACAAAAGTTTCAATTCGTGAAGTTGCAGGGGTTGAAAAGTTGTTTTGCTATAACTAAGGGAGAGGAAATTATACTTCATTTCAATTCTAAAAGCTTAGATTGAGGTTTTAATCATCTTTAGTCAAGGATATATATATAAATTTTGTGTTGGAATGGCTCAACATAAGGAAATTCTATATATGGGTCCATTATTTGCGTTCTAAAATTCGATTATGATTACGGCATCCCTTTTCATAATCTGAATTATGAGAACTTGGCAAATATAAATATTATAGCAAAAGGACTTGTCTAGTATCATGTATTTATGTGAGACATCATGAATTGTGTCCCATATGCTTCGGATATAGGATCGATTGCATGTGCTATAATATTCATCCTTTCTAAAATTTTCCAAATGCCTGGGGCATTAAGAAGGGAAAAGGTCTAGAATTGGATATGACTAAAATGATTAAGCAATGGTCGAGGACAATCTAAGGTTTACCAAAGACTGGTTGCTCAGGGACAGTTGGAAGTATAGTGTTAATTTTGGAAAGACCATATTGACATATTCTGAAAAGAGGCAACTCTTGTTCGGAAGTGATAGTCAAAATGGGAATAAGGAAAAGTTTCCATAGGTGGAAGTTATTCAATTTGTGTAAGATTAGAAAAACTTAATGCAAGAAGGATGTTTCCATGGAGTTGATCTCCATTGGAATACTCTGTAATGTCTGTTCATAATCATTACAAGAGGATCAATGCATATAAGTTTAAAATCTAACAATATTTCGGTAAATGGCATGAATTTGGAATTCTTGCATTTGCGGTAAGGATTTGGGGGTGTGAAATTAGAATCATTGAAATTATGTTCAAATGATTTATTTCACAAAGTAAGGATCATAGACAAATATAGAGTGCATACTTGGTGTATGGCAAAGCTATTGTTCGGAAAAACATAGTGTACATGCTTGGAGCATGGGACGACTAGTGTTTTTAAATTCAAGTATAAAGTTGACAAAACCGAAACAATGAATAATAAGTAATCAGTATGGTGATAAATAAAAAGTGTTCTATTTATATTCATCGGTTTTGATACCATACTGGATTCAATTATTCTTGTGTTTCATTTTGCATGTTTTGACTTCCAGAATAAACTAGGTCATTCTTCCCGAATGACTAAGTTATTCTAACCATCCACAGTCGGTCATATGTTGGAAGTAGATATGAATCAAGACTGTCATGAGTTGGCTTGTAGATGTCTAAGTTGTTGGACATAGCAAAGGGTGTTACAGCACTCATCAGTAATCATAAGTTCTGAGTCTTGCATTCAACCCACGCTCATTTGAATCACTTCATGGATTTTATCACGAGTGATCATGAGACGATAATATCTTATATTGATTATGAGTTGGTTATACATTGATTGCGTGGAAACCGCATTAGTAACTCGATGTTATAAAACGTGCCTTTGTGTATGATTCAACAAGTAGTAGAACAAGCCATATGAGTCGAAGTTTATCCATTCCTTTTACCTTCGGGATAAAAGTGATATCTGTGGGCCCCTCGATGATTTAGACGGTGTTAATTTCAGAGGCAGCATCTATCAACTAAGTTTGCGAAGATGGAGATAATGATAAGAATTCAAGAGTGAGAATAATGAAAGTGATCCATGAACTCAATCACTATAGTTTAACCATTAAATGAGAGTGTGATTTTGGTAGAGTTATAACAATAGAAGGATGAAAGTATTTGGACAAAGATTTCCCTAGGAGATTAGACGTCTGTGTTGGATTAGTGTCTAAGTCCATAACTATAATTGGTATGTAATTGACCCGACTCGGCATGGTCCATTTGGGTTGCATGACATCGGAACATTTGGATAGACCGTTTGTGAGGAGAGGACATTTGTGACATATTAATATATTATAAGTTCTAATATATTAATATGAAATCATGTTATTTAATTAGTATTGATCAAGAATTAATTTGGACTTAATTTAGTGATCAAAAGAGACTAATTAAATATATGGGGATTGATTGTGTAAATCATTCATTCTTATATATGTGGGCTTATGATCCGTGATTCCTTATGTTGGGTTTAACCCATGTGGTGATCCATGGATACTCCATGGAGGTTAAAACCCATGGATCATAAGGAATGGGTAAAGTCATGGGTTACATGGTGTAACCCTAATGTGCACACTATATAAGGACCCCTTTAGCTCAAGAAATGGGCACTAGTGATACATATATGAAAGGCTAGCCGATTTGAGCGTGAGTGTCTTCTTCTCATGGTTATTCCATGTGTTGGTGATGTTGTGTGAACCATTTGAGGTGTCACACTTGGGGCACTAGGCTCTTGAGCTTCATGGAGTCAAGCTACATTAATAAGGTATGTATTTCTATCTAGTTTATTACCCAAGTATCAAAGATTGTATGCTAGCTAGGGTAATACCTTGGAATATTCATATTTGCATGTATAATAGAGAAAACATAGATCCAAGGTATTTAGGGTTGCATGTACACTTAGGAGTGTTAGAATTCTCAAAACCCAACAGTTTGCCGATGTCATTGGTAGCAAATATGTGATAAGTTCGGGAAAAATTGACCTTGGAGTAGGTCTTACATCACACCAAAATTGAGAAAATTTTGACAGTACATAAACCTAACCGACTGAAAGTTCAAGGTCTTAACATAAGCATGAAATTAATACTAGAGTCTATACATAGACCTAATTTATATCCAAAAGAGAGAGTAGAGTAGACTCTACTTGCGGCGAGAACTGCTTGAATGAGTCCTTGATTCTGCCAGACTACGCTCCATGTCCAACATGTGTCTTTCAAACGTTGCCTGATGACCTCGAAGTTCCCTGACTTCAGATTGGGTTGTAGTTAGTTCTCTCTGCAGGGTCATATTCTGGTTCAGGGTTCTTCCATGAGCAGCCTCTAGATGGCAAATGTGAACTGTATTGACTCCCGCATCGGCATCAACCTCTATGACCCGGTTGATGGCTACCATTCCATGTTCCTCATTACGAGCAACCCTGCGAACCAGAACATGCAGGATTCTGTCTGCTGAGCCTCCCTCGCTCATATTGTAGAAGCTTCGGTCTCCGTTGTAGGGTAAGGGTTGACCTTGCTTGTGACTCCATCTGTTCAAGTTTGCTGCCCACTGGGGTGTGGGGCCTTTAAATCCTAGCCGAGGGTTAGGATTTGGGATAGGAGCCACCCGGGGTAGATTATTGACTTCTGGCTCGGAGTCAAAATCTTCTGGGAAATTTTCCGCGAAATCGTCATCCAATGGAATTGCATGATTCTCTTCTGGCTCCGCATTGGTCCATCCACCATTATCTTGGTTGGGAAAGTACGGGTCACCGGGGAGATGGGATCCAGTCATGAAATCTAAGCGAGGAAAAAGATGTAAGAGACATCTAATAGACGTATAACTTAGATAAATTTTAGGATGATCCTTACTAGTTACTTCAATACTTGCGTAGTGCATACCAACCATATGTAACCAAGATAGAATAGACCTTCGAATAAGTGACCCTAACTCTAAGTCCACAACCAAACAAGGAACAGGAAGTAAAGCAAAGATCACAGATTCTGAGTCTATGACACCCTAGTCACATATAACCTTAGCGTATCCACTCAGCAACTATTGACCTATTAATAAAGACCTTTTTGTTCTTAAATAAGTAATTATAGCAACACAAAATACTCCTATAGTATTTTAAATTTGTAAGTTTGATTCTAGTGTTTTCTTTGGTAAGTTTTCGACTTGTTGCTCACTACGACTATTCCTCGACATACATTGGTCACATCTCGGATAAATATAGTTGATCAGGCTATATTCATCCTAGATCTGATTACATATTCTGAGGCCTAATCATAGTGTCCAACTTGTCTTAATACTTTTGTATAGTTTTGACTATGATACTAGACCGTTGCATGCATGTGCTTATACTTTTATAAAACTAACATTTTAATTTATTAAAAGTGTAGTTTGTGAAAAACGTTTTGTCAGAGAGTTTTAGTCCCTTTGCATTTATAGTTTGTATATCGTATGCTGTTCGATATACTTAGTTCACTATAAACAATGCTCTGATACCAATCTGTCACACCCCCAAACCAGAATGGCGGAAACATTCGGGGGTGGATGACTTCATGTAGTATCATAACAGTTGAGTATTTGTAAAGAAAGTAAACACAACCATCATAAATATAATTTAAAAGTTAGATTGTTGAATGTGATACATGTTTCAAAATAAATTACAATATGATGATTTACTAAGTTTTAAAACTGATGCCTTAGCGTCCCTTCCCCAAAAGTTGGTGTTTACCTGTATTACTGAATCCCTGAGAAATACAAGTAGTTTTGAAAAAGTGTCAACAATTAAGTTGGTGAGTTCATAAGCGTTTTTGTATAGGAATAGTATGCCTTTTAGTATAAAGAAATTCGAGTTTATTTCTAGAAAATCCAATATTTTCCATAATTGAGTGGTGGTTTTAAAAGTTCCAAAAAAAATAGAATGCATAAGTATTTTCCATACCTAAAATAGTATAAGTAGATTTATATATATGTATATATATATATATATATATATATATATATATATATATATATATATATATATATATATATATATATAATCACTAAGGCGTTTAACAGCCCCGTAAACCAAGATGTATTAATACTCCATGTGAGTTTTTATAACCGTGCTATTGACTCAGACTGCCAGTAACAACGTTCTTCAGGCGTTGGAATGATATGACGTTTGTCACCCCAGACCTGCCGGTCTAACTGTAGCTAACAGTTTAGGTGTGGGATTGTCAATCCCATATAGATCTATACACAAAAATCACGTTCTCCCTACAAGAGATTATGGCTTATAAAACAGGACTTAATCTGCGAACTGAAAGGTTCGATGAAGTCAGATATCTCACAAAATTTAGTATCAACAGGTTTACGTATGAAAAGTCCATTTTTCTTGTGAATATAAGTATTTCCTCTTTTTAGTACTTATTATATGTAAAGACATCATGAATATCTCGTGAACTATACCTATTATAGTTTTCAAAAGAGGTGTTTCGTTAGGATGAAAAACCTTGGTGTGTTACCAACTTTATGTGTAAAGTAGCCTACAACGTTAGTAGTAACGTTATTGTATGTATTTAATATTTATACATAAGATGTAGGTAAAACATTTGAACTTATATATAATGATTTGTATTTTTAACGTAAGTTTTTCTTGCGTTTCACTTGTATTTCCCCCCTAAAACATATAAAAGACGTGAAAATATAGGGGTATGAAATCACCTGGAAAGATTGATGATTTGAAGAAAACGAGACTTTTCTCGGGCAGCACTTCGACCGGAAAGTTGTATATTCCTCGGGAATCTCGGAGCTTCCTTCGTCGGGACTTGGATACGTAACCGGGGCGTCGGGATAGTTTCGGGAGGCTCGAGAGTGAGAAAATATGGGAGAAAGGTTGTGAATGGGCAAAAGAAGCCGGAACCCTCACATCTTATTTATAGGGGTGGAGGCAGCCTCGTACACGGGGCGTACTCCAAAGTACGCAGGGCGTACCCCGTCCGCAGCTCGTACGCGGGGCGTACGTCAGCGATGACGTCATCATCGGTCGCCGGTCTTCGGATGGGACGTGAGTAGAGTAGCATAGGGGAGACGTGGCCAATCCGAGGCCATGTATCGGGTACGCTGGGCGTACATCCAAAGTACGCGGGGCGTAACCCTTCGGATAAGCCTCGAAGTGTGTGCCCAAATCTTCTAAAATGCGTAACTTTCGCATACGAGCTCCGTTTTTTACGTTCTTTATATCCACGCGTAGGTGAGAATATACTCTACAACTTTATTTTAGACTTCGTCGTCAAATTTTGACTTATTTTTAATTATATCTTTTTAACAGGCCGGGACTGGAAAAGTCCGTTAAAAATCCATAACTTCTTCATCCGACGTTCGTTTCGTCATACTTTTTACCGTTGCACTACTATTGTCGAGATCTTCGATTCTCGTTTAGATTGCGTCGGCTAAAAATCGTTCGATCTTTATTTCGAATTTTTAGCTGTCTACTGCTGTTCTGAAACTTAGAAAAATCATAACTTCCTCATACGAAGTCAGATTTGGACGTTCTTTTTATGTACGCTCATGCTTTGTTATTATCTACGATTTTGGTTTAGATACTTAAGGCTAAAAAGTATTTTATTGAAATTTTACTTTTTACGCTTAACAGTGTTTTACCGGTTTTGACACGAATCTTTGATTGGTCATAACTTCTTCGTTATAACTCAGATTTGAGTGTTCTTTATATTTCTATAAACCTTCTCATGATATCAATCATTTTGTGTAACCCAAATGAGACTTTTGAGCATTTCATTTTTGACGCTATTTCCATTATATCAAAATAGATTACAAATTCTTGGCTTTTAGGTCATTACATTGATTTGAAATATCGGGTTGTCACAAGATATGCTAAGAGCTTGTGTGATAGACTTTGGCAAGGCATGGGATACCCATTTCCACTTATTGAGTTTTCATACAACAACAACTATCACACTAGCATCAAGGTCGCTCCATTTGAGGCTCTATATGGACGCAAATGCTGGTCACACAGCTGGGAAAAGGGCAAGTACCCGAAAACACTCTCACCGGTCCCAAGATCATCAGAGAGACAACCGAGAAGATCGTCCAAATTCGGGAACGACTAAAGGCATCCAAGGACCGACAAAAGAGCTACGCGGATAAAAGATGGAAGCCCTTGGAATTTCAAGTCGGCGACCGTGTGCTGTTAAAGGTCACTCCTTGGAAAAGGATTATACGCTTTGGAAAGCATGGAAAATTGAATCCAAGATATATCGGACCATTCAATATTCTTGCCAGGATCGGTCCAGTGGCTTACAAGCTTCAGCTACCACAAGATCTCACCAATCTACATCTTGTCTTCCATGTGTCCAACCTAAAGAAATGCCTGTCTGATGACACCCTGGTAGTCCCACTTAACGAGATTGAAATAAACGAGAATCTCTACTTCATCGAGGAGCCTATAGAGGTAATGGATAGAGAAGTCAAGATGACAAAGCAAAGCCGCATTCCCATTATGAAGGTCCGATGTAATGCCAAACGAGGACCTAAGTTCACTTGGGAGCGCGAAGAGCAAATGAAGCAGAAGTATCCACATCTCTTCCCTAGTTCATGAGTGCCTACTATAAACTAATTTCGGGAAAAAATTCCCTTTAACGGGGGGATGATGTGACAACCAGGAAATTTTGATCAAGGGAGATGCATCTATAGATAGTATAAAACTACATCACAATCTTGTTGAGATAAACATTTAAAAATTTAATGAGAAAAATCAAAAAAAAAATTTCTAGAAATTCAATTTTTGCATGAATGATGTTTAAGTTTGGATTAATAAGTCAAAAATCACAAATTATAGTTGAAACATTCAAGCTTGGGCCGAGAAGATTCGCAACCGAGAACCCATATCCTCAGACCGAAAACCTTATGCAGGGGGGGGTGACTTTGGTCACCTTAAGACCGAGAACCCCTTGGATTTCGGTGGCTTCAAACCCGAGAACCTCCTCCTCGGTAGGTGGGATTTCGGTTGGGTGCAAGACCCGAAATGTTGACTTTGTGATGTGACCTCCAAGCTTTACATTCCTTTACCCTCCAAACATCCATACCATACATACAAATACACACCAAGTCTCCATACATGACACTTAAATGACCACCAAATAACAAGAAAGCCAACTCCCCCTCTCCATTTAAAACTTGCGGCCGAGGGTCACCCACACACCACCAAAAATCCCTCCTCTCATTCTTCTCTCATCTCTTTCTCTCAAAATCGAACAAGGCTCTTCAAAGATTGATTTTTCATCAAGTGATTCTTAGAAATTTGGTAAGTATTTTCGAAATACCTTGGTGTTTGTAAGTATTTTTATCTTAGTATCACCATCTGTACACACATTATTATGTGTCAATATCCTTAGGATAATCACATCTCTAAAGAAGTTCATCAACTCCATACAAGAATTAGGCTCGAAATCCTTGTCTTCTTCCTTCAAACCGTCCACAAAATCAACTCAAGGTAAGCTTCATACCCTCATTTTTCGAGTTTTTCATGTTTTTAGGGGGGGGGGGAATACAAGTCAAAAATAGTTTGTCGCATGGATATTTGCATGTTTCCTTCTTATTGTTTGAATATGAAATAATATTTGCACAAAATGTTGTTTTCACCACTTTTTACACCCAAAATCGTGACATATGATGTCTTGTTATGCAAAGTTAACAAAAAGAGAACATGTCTCATTATATGGTACAAATATCCTTAGAAAAATATGAGTTGTAAAACTACAAAGTTTTGATAACTTGTACTAAAAGATAGTGTTTCCTAGCAAAAATGGTTATATTATCACTACTTATTATTTTGGTGGGTTACAACCCAAAAATATTATGTTTTGGTAAAATATATTGACACTAGCCAAGATTACAACTTTATATTTATATAAAGATTATATAAATGGGCTACCCAATACATACAAGATAAACTATAATCGGTATAGTTTGGGAGTCAAAACCACACTTTCATTTCAGAAGAACTATATAATTATCCAAAGGTATAATTAGTTCATTTTACAAGAAAAAGGAGTCATAGTTCACGTAAATATGTGATGCTCTTGTGAGACATTCACTTCACCGTACCTACCTAGTATACACTTTAAGTCCTGCGTTATAACCAGAGTCTCTTGGAGGGAGAGCGAGACAATTGTGTATAGATCAATACGGGATTGACAACCCCGTACCTAAGCTGTTCGCTACACTTAGACCGGAAAGTCTAGGGTGACAAATGTCTACCAATTCTGACGCCTGAAGAACGTCGTTCAGGCATATCAGTCATATTAAGCATGGTTATAATAACTCACATAGGGATTAACAAAACATCTGATTTACGGGGTAACTTTCACTTCATCAGTTTTATAAATTAAAACTACATACTATCCTCCATTACATCATTACATACTTTTCTGGTCTTAGGCTTTTAAGACTACGGTTCATATTTAAGAAAATATTGGATTCTCTGGAAACATATATTATCATTTTACAAGGAAAAGATACAAAAGAAATACATACATTTTTAGTCTTGGATATAAGACTTATAACCTATTTTTGTAGAAAATATCAGATTTTCTGGAAGTATACAAAACCAATTTAAGCGAAACAGTTACAAATCCTTTTCATACAAAAAAATGCTTATGAACTCACCAACTTAATTGTTGACACTTTTCAAAATCACTTGTATTCTCAGGGAACCAGTAAACAGGTATCTAATCCATTTTGAGAGCAGGAGATGTTGCAACATGTTTTCTACTTATTAATTATTTGTACTTGTTGGGGTGCAAAGTTATCCATGTTTGACTTTGTAATGTGTTGACTTTTGTAAAACCCACTTACATGTGGTGCATTAGCCTTTTGACTCATGAGATAAAGAGTGAGAGAGAGACATGTAAACACCTCTATATAAGGTGGGTTTAGTCCACTTGTAGAGGTGTGCTTGAGAGGTGTAAAAGTTGAGCGTGTGAGTGTGTGTTATTTATGTAGATGTAGATATATGTCCTTTTTTGTAACACCATACATATTCAATACATCTCTTAAACACCCAAATCACCATGTTCATTGTGCAATCTTTAATTCCGCATGTCAAACCATGTTCTTTAGTCACTACAATTGGTATCAGAGCGGGTCTTCAAAGATCAACGTGATTTTTTGAAGAACGATTCTCGGTTTGGCAAAATTTGTCATAATTGGAGCATTTTTGGCGAGTCTCTCTCTATGATCTCTCTTAATCTTTTTGATTCGTGCGTTACGTTCTTGATTTGTGATCATTTGACTTGTTGGATCAATTTTTTTTTGAAAAATCCATTTGTTATGATCCAATAAATTTTTCGTTGATCAAGCCCGATCCAATCTCATATTCGTTTGGTTGATTCGATTCTAAATTTGCAATGGTTACTTTTGATCCAAATCTAGTCCAAAAATCGAGTCCAATTTTGATATTCATGTTACTGTTCATATGTTTGGTTATTTGAGCCCAATTTACGGTCTCTTTACTATTCGTTGACATATTCATTTGACTGAGCCCAATCTTATTTCAATCTTAAATCATATTGGTGAGCCTAGAGATTTATCAAAATCAGATCATATTCATTATTATCTGTTTGCATCGGTGTTTGTGTCATACGCGGCTTCATGAGTTGTACTTTTGGAAACATCATATCTCGTGTTATTTATCTATCTGCGATTTTGAAAATCGATTAGAAATTTCATGTTAATCAGCTCTTGTGAATCGATTCAATATACTGTGTTAAATAACAGAAATCGGTCATGATCAAGTCAAAGTTGAAAAATCATCAAATTGATCCCTTTGATTTCGATGAAATTATTGATCAAGAACACTTGAAGGTTATGAAGAACAGTGAAGTAATCCCATTTTGATCTGAAATTTGGCAATAGAGACATCAATTTCGTGTTTATTTGCATTTGATTTCGAAAAGTCAAAGTGAAGAAAAAGTCAAACTGTTAAAAAGTCGAGATTCAAGCAATGAATCGGTGACTTGTATGCTAAAATTGATAAATACAAGTTGTGTTGAGGCTGGGTATGTCGAATTTAAGTCCAATTTGGGGGATAATTTCGAATTCAGTTGGATTCATGTTCTTGATGTCGAACAATATTAGAATGAAGGAACAAACTGGGTCTCGGTCATTACAGTGGATGGTTCAAATCATGTGTTGGATTTGAACAGGAAGTGATATTGGAATCGTATGAGAAGATTAGAAATTGATGACTTGAGTATCAATGTTTAGAACATCGATTGGAATAAGAGTAAGGTTATGGTTGGAGTTGATGTCGATGCCTGATCGTTAAAAGCAAAGATTTTGATATTGATGCTTGGGTTAACGATCGAATGGTTCACTATTGGTGAATTAGTCGATTGGGTTGATGTACGAAGGGTTCCTGTATGGTTATTGTGTTTGGATTGTGATAACGAATTGGGTTAGTGGTCGATTTTGATTTAGACTGGAGTCGTATTTGCTTGGAATGTCGACTGTGAACTGTGAACTTGAATCAAGATTCGTTTTGGTGATGTCGATGGTGCGAAGCCATGGATTTTGAAAGCGAATCAGGGTATTTGTTTTTGGTGTACTTTTGATTTTCAAAGGATGGTTTGGGGACGAACGGACCTTGGGTTGTGAATGAATAATCGAAGCTGATTTGGTGACTGAGTTGTTTGTATTTGGGAAGTCGACAATTGAACGAAACGTTGATATAGATGATTTTGGGAAGAACTGGTTATAACGAAATGTTGATTCAGAGAGTAAATGTGAATGATTCAGATGAGATTCAGAGGCTTCGTATGCCTTCGTTTTCGTTAAAATGGTTGTGAAAATTTTTCGTTAGTTTGGTACTCTGATTGAATCTCACGAAGGGGAGAAAGAAAAATTTCCTTAAAATGGTGTTGAGGATTTCGTACGAAGAGTGCTGTGGATTCGTATGAATTGGGGAAGAAACTCAGAATTTTCGAAAATGATCCCTGCACTTACGAAAGTTTGACATCTTTTACAAAATTTCGTATGTTTTGTAGTATGGTGTAGAATTTTCGAAATTAGACATTATATCTTCGAAAGTGTGACACATTATATCCATCTTCGAATGTTGGGACAAATTTTCGAATGATTGGGACAATTTTTCGTATGTATGGAATGAAAAAGAAGAATTTTCGAATTTGGTCCCTGAAATTTTGACAATTTGGCAGCTTATACCCAACTTCGACAATTGAGGTATTTTTTGAATGTTTGGAGGAAAAAAGGCAGAATTTTCGAAATCAGTCCCTGGAGTTTCGGAAAATTGGCAGTTTTTGCCCAAATTCGAAAATGGTCTGATTTTGCTGAGAAATTAAAGAATATGCATTTCTGGCCCCTGCAGTTTGTGCAAACTGACGCTATCTACCCAGCTTTGAAAAAGGGGGAGAGTTTTGCATTTTTGGCTATTCTGGGCGCACCGGGTCACTGAAGAATTTTGAAATTGACAATTTCTACCTATTTTTGAGAAATTTTGTCAAAGGCTGTCCGTGAAAGAAGCTAAAAATTGAAGATTTTTTGGGTTTTCCGGATTGAAGCAAAAAGTTTATGCCACATGTTAAGGGGGAGTTTTGGCACGAAAAATTCCGAATAAAGCACGTTCTCTTTCCTTGAAGGTTTTATAATCAAATTTCGATTATAAAAGGGGGAGAAATTTATATAGAAATTCGAACTTGAATTTTTCATATTACGCGGATTTGAAGACCGAAGTGACCTTGAATTTTTGAAGTACACGAAATGATGTAATTGGAAGTTTGGAAGTGATTTCGTTTCGAAATGGGTTTCGTTTTATTGAAGATTTCCGGGTGTGTTTTTATGCTCAACTTTTGGGTGATTATTTGGAGTTTGAGAAGCTCTTGATCATTCATTGATGCTTGGTTTGTATGGTCTCACATCCTAGAGCCCAAATTGAAGAATCATGGAAGAATTGAAGATTTGAAGTTCATTTCGACATGTGTCACACTTGAGGCTCGGATCGCGTAGTTGCTCGATTTTGGAAGATTTGAAGTGGGTCATCCATTCCTAACTTTGAGGGGGAGAATGTTGGGGTGCAAAGTTATCCATGTTTAACTTTGTAATGTGTTGACTTTTGTAAAACCCACTTGCATGTGGTGTATTAGCCTTTTGACTCATGAGATAGAGAGTGAGAGAGAGACATGTAAACACCTCTATATAAGGTGGGTTTAGTCCACTTGTAGAGGTGTGCTTGAGAGGTGTAAAAGTTGAGTGTGTGAGTGTGTGTTATTTATGTAGATGTAGATCTATGTCTTTTTTGTAACACCATACATATTTAATACATCTCTTAAACACCAAAATCACCATGTTCATTGTGCAATCATTAATTCTGCATGCCAAACCATGTTCTTTAGTCACTATAGGACTTGCTTTTGAACAAACAACGTTTGTAAACAATGTAAACTTGTAATCTTAATGTATGATGTTTTGGGTTGCTATGATTCATTTATACTCAATTGTTATGATATTGTACAATGACGTCATCCGCCCCCGGACGTTTCCACCGCTCCGGTCCGGGGGTGTGACAGGTGATAGAGGAGGAAATAAAGGTGGGGTTTGGTGGATCTGGTGGAAGAGGCAATTGGGTGGTGATAGGGAATCAGGTGTAAGAGGCAAAAGAGGTGGTGCTATGGGATGTAGTTGAAGAGTGAATACAAATTTTGGTAAGGGAACTTCTAAGTTTCCAAATGTTGAGAGTGAAAATGTAGTTACTCCTACTGTTGACAATGAGGATATAAATGTAGTGAGTCCTGATGTGATGAGTCCTGATGTTGACAATGAAGTTAGAGTGGATGTAAGGAGTGATATTCAATTCATGATAGAGTCAAAATACACTACAGAGAACATTTTGGACTATCGTGGAATCAATAAAGTAAAATTAGATCAATTTGAAGGTCTAAAACACGCACCTATGGAGCTTGATATATCACATGTATGCTTTATTATTTTTCATTTATGATGTTTAATTTTCCTAACCATATTTTGTTATGATTGTTACAGGCTTTTGGATTTCCTAGCCAAATTACTGTAGGAACAGTCTCTGAAAGTCAAGTATCTGGAGCTAAGGTGATGGATCAAGATGGCATAGGTGAGGAGGGTATGGATCAACAAGATATAGATCAATAGGGCATGAATCAACAGGGTATGGGTGAGGAGAACATGGATCAAGAGGGTATGGGTGAGGAGGGAATGGATCAAGAGGGTATGGGTCTAAAGGTGATGGATCAGGAGGGAATCAATGTAGATGACATGAGTGTACAGGGGATGGATCAGGAGGGAATCAATATAGATGGCATGGGTATAAAGGGGATGGAGCAGGAGGGCCTGGATCAAGAGGACAATAGAAGAAGGAGGCCAAAAATAAGAATGATGAAGCTTTTAGAGAGGATAATAGAAATACAGTTGAAGAAAGTGGTGGTTGTCAAAAATGGGAAGGGGATGAGTTCATCCAACCCACTTAGCTTATATTAGGGTGTTTCTAACCCATGCTTTATTAAGAACATGTAAAAACTTTTGGCTTTGGGAAACTATTGATAGCCCCTTTTGTTTATAGCCATCTAAACTTTAAGCCTTGGGCCCCTTGATTATGCTTTTAAGCATCTACACAACTAGCCATTCAAACTTTTGGCTTTGGTTAATCTTACATGTTCTATGATAAAAAGAGTTTATGTTTCTTTAAGTTGATTATATTGTATATATGTATGTTGTTAATTTCATGCTAGTGCTTTAATCATTATTACATTGTTTAGTTAAATGGAATTCCAACCATGTTTGATTCCAGTCATACTTGATTCCGGTCATGCATGATTCTAGTCATTATTGATTCAGTTGTTTGTTGATCATCTTTGTTTATTGATTAAATTCATATGACTGATTCCATAGTTTATTGATTCAATTCATGGCTGATTCCATTGTTTATTGATTCAATTCATTACTGATTCCATTGTTTATTGATTCCAGTCCTTATTGATTCCATTCATTAATGATTCCATTCATTAGGGGTGAGCAAACCCAAACCAAGAAACCGAGAAACCGACGAAACCGAAACCGAAAAAACCAAAACCGAAGCAAAACCGACGGTTAGGGTTTGAATAGACCCATACTTAAAACCGACCCATACTTAAAACCGACAAACCGCCCCAAGAAACCGACCCATCCAACCCGAGAAACAGACCAATACTTGATTGTTTTTTGGTTGTAATAGACTATTTCGGGCTTTGGTTGTGACTTGTAATAGACTATTTGTTGTAAGACTCATGTTTTTTAAAGTATTTAACTTAAATTTAGTGTTTTTTTGAAGTATTTAACTTGTTGCTTCAATTATGAAAAATGGGTTAAAACCCAAAACCCATGGGTTTAAATCCAGAACCCGTGAATGTATGGGTTGAACCCAAGAAACCGAAAAACCGCCCAAACCGACCTCAGAACCCGAGAAACCGAACCGACCAGAAACCGATCCTATTGGGTTCTGAAAATCAGATACCGACCATTTATGGGTTGGGTTGGGTTTGGGTCCAAAACCGACCCATGCACACCCCTACCATTCATGATGGATTCTATTCATCGTTAATTGATTCCACTCATTCATGATTACATTAGAAACACTTATAAGTCCTACATAAGCAAACTTGTTAAGTCATTCATTTCATAATGGGACACAACATAATATATACGACACATACTCCAAAGGACATTGATATTACCCTAACATACACAACAAAAACACATTAATACTAGCCAAACAAACACAACCAAAACACTACTTCCCATCCATCTTTTGTTTATCCTACCAATCCTTCAACATCACTGTAACAACGTAAATTTTCAAAACAATTTTTCATTTTTAAATCATACTTTTAATCACACGATAATCACAAAAACATAATGTATCCACTGTGTTATAACAAAACATGTCCCAGAATCTCAATAACATAAACTCCATAAGTGTGTACGGATCATGTCGGCGCCTTCCCGCGATCCTCGCTAGTACCTGAAACACATAACATAACAACTGTAAGCATAAATGCTTAGTGAGTTCCCCAAAATACCACGTACGCACATACGCCACTCAAGGCTATAAGACCTCCCGCTCTCTGTGTCCCAGGGGACTTCCGTCCCATAACCCTGGTAGACCTTCCGGTCCTACCTGTGATGACCTTCCGGTACATGTCACCCTGACCTTCCGGTCCATATCACTCTGACCTTCCGGTCCATATACTCCTGACCTTCCGGTCCACCTCATGACATACATAACACATACATATCACATATCAGCATACAGTACATACACCTCATAGCATACAAGACCTTTCAGTCACACATAGGTACCCTTCCAGGTACAATATAGTGAGAAGACTCACCTCAATGAAGTGGGATAAACTCCCGTGCTCAACGTCCCGACCTAGCCTCCTCCTATTATTCAAATAACATTCCCGATCAATATTCTCTCATAGCCTCATCTCTATAGATTGGGTAGAAGGCCATTCTACCCTTCCCTGAACTCTCTTGAATCAGTCTTAACCAGAACCCTAAGGTCAACGAAAGTCAATGGTCAAACTTTAACCGACTCGTCGAGTGCACATGGGCGACTCGGCGAATCCATGCAGGTTCCCTCAATCCTTCTAGCCTCTCTTGGCTCATCGAGTCGTCGTCCCACTCGACGGGTTACACCTGTCACGAGTCGCGGTGCAACCCCGACTCGACTCGTCGAGTCCCATTATGGACTCGGCGAGTTGCATCCATGGCAACACTGAAATGACCTTCTGAGGTCAGATCTACTTCTCTAACCTATAGATCTGGCCTTCCCAACCACTATAATCACGTAAAGGTCCGACCTTTACACTCATGCAATGTCCATAAAGCTTCTTTGGGTGAAATAACCTCTAGAATGGCAACCTAGGGTCATATCTCTAATGGAATAGCAAAAAGCAAGGTAGATAGGACTCTCTGGACCTCTTACGGTCCAGATCTAAGAAGAACTCCACCTTGGGACCTCACATACTTCGAATCTAAGCCAAAGAAGGCATAACCCTAGATTCAAGTAGATCACCAAATACACGAGATTGAGCACAGATTAGTACCTCTAGCAGCCTCTTCTGATCAAATGGGTGATAGATCTGAGCTCCTCAATCTTCCTTGTTTGTCCTCCTTCCTTCTTTCTTGCACAATTACACTTAGAATGATGAATTAGCCCTCCTCTTGCACTACAAGCTTTCTCTCTGCTCTCTAGGGTTTCTCAGGGGTGCATTGGCCGCAAATGGAGGCCATAAAGGCCTTTAAATAGGGCACAGGCCCGAGGATTTAGGGTTTCACTTAACAGCGCGGACTCGCCGAGTCCACTCAGCGACTCGTCGAGTCCGGTCATTAATCCAGACAAGAGCTCGCGGTCCTACTCGGCGAGTCTGAACGTCTACTCGCCGAGTCCCTCCATAAAACTCAAGATAAATGAACTTTATAGCATACCTGGAAATCCGGATGCTACAATTCTCCCCCACTAGAATCAGACTTCGCCCTCGAAGTCTTGCTCCGCAAACAACTCTGGATGCTGCTCCCGCATCTCCAACTCCGGCTCCCAAGCCAGCTTGGACCCTCTCCGATGTTGCCACTGGACCTGCACCAGGGGCACCTCCTTGTTCCTCAGAACCTTGATCTTCCAATCCATAATCGCCACCGGTCTCTCGACATAATTCAGGCTCGCATCCACCTGAATATCTCCCAATGGCACCACCGCCGACTCGTCGGCTATACACTTCCTTAACTGAGACACGTGGAAGGTATCATGAATCTGGCTCAACTCCGCAGGTAGCTCCAACCAATATGTTACCCTGCCCACCCTCGCGGTCACCCTGAACGGACCGATGTATCGAGGCCCCAGCTTGCCCCTCTTCCTGAATCGGATCACTCATTTCCAAGGAGACACTTTCAGGAGTACGAAGTCTCCCACCTGGAACTCAAGCTCGGATCGTCGCCTATCCGCATAACTCTTCTGACGACTCTGAGCTGTCAATAACCTCTGTCTAACCTGCTGTATCTGCTCTGTCGTCTGAAGCACTATCTCAGTACTACCCATCACACGCTGCCCTACCTCTCCCCAGCAAATGGGAGTCCGACACCTCCTCCCATACAACAACTCGAAGGGAGGCATACCAATACTCGAATGGTGGTTGTTGTTGTAGGAAAACTCAGCCAACGGCAAGTACGTGTCCCAACTTCCTCCGAAGTCCAACACACATGCTTGAAGCATGTCCTCGAGTGTCTGAATCGTCCGCTCACTCTGCCCGTCCGTCTGTGGGTGGTAGGAGGTACTGAAATGCAACCTCGTACCCAACTCCTCGTGGAACTTCTTCCAGAACCTGGAAGTGAATCGCACATCTCGATCTGATACAATCGAGATCGGTACTCCATGACGCGATACCACCTCTCTCACATACAACTCGGCCAGCCTTTCAGCGGAAGAGCTCTCACTGATAGCGAGGAAGTGAGCGCTCTTAGTCAGTCGGTCGACTATCACCCAAATTTCATCGACGCACCTCGCGGTTCTCGGCAATTTGGTGATAAAATCCATAGAAATCTGTTCCCACTTCCACTGGGGAACCTCAAGAGGCTGCAACTTGCCATGCGGACGCTGGTGCTCGGCCTTAACCCTGCGACAGGTCAAGCACCTCTCGACAAACCACGCAACATCCCTCTTCATACAGGGCCACCAATACTCTCTTTTCAGGTCCAAATACATCTTAGTGGCCCCGGGATGGATCGAGAACCTCGATCTGTGCGCCTCCTCCATCAGAATAGTACGTGCCCCGCCTGCATACGGCACCCAAATCCGACCTTGAAAGGTCATCAGCCCTCGACTATCGGTAACGAACTCGGACACCTGCCCAATCACCCGCTCCCTTTTGCGGTTCTCTGGTATCACGGCCTCTGCCTGGGCCTCCCGAATGGTGTCCAATACCGGAGTCGTCACTGTCATCCGCATACAAATGTCTCGAATCGGGGCACTCTCCGCCCTACGGCTCAGCGCATCAGCTACAACATTAGCTTTGCCCGGCTGGTACAGGATCTCACAAACATAATCCTTTACCACATCCAACCATATCCTCTGGCGCATATTCAGGTTGGGCTGATCCATCAGATACTTCAAACTCTTGTAGTATGTGTATATGGTACACTGAACCCCATACAGATAATGGCGTCAGATCTTGAGGGCGAACACCACTGCCCCCAACTCCAGATCATGGGTGGGATACCTCGTCTCATGAGGCTTCAGCTGCCTCGATGGATACGCTATCACATGCCTCCTCTGCATAAGCATCGCACCCAACCCCAATATTGATGCGTCACAATACACCACAAACTCATCCATCCCTTCCGGGAGGGCTAACACAGGGGCTTCGCATAATCTCTGGCGAAGTGTCTCAAACGAGGTCTGCTGCTCCGGACCCCACGAAAAAGTAACGCCCTTCCGGGTCAACCTGGTGAGAGGCACGACGATCTTGGAGAAATCCTTGATAAATCTCTGATAGTAGCCGGCCAACCCCAGAAAACTCCTGATCTCGGTGGGAGATCTCGGCACCTCCCAACTCATCACTGCCTCAATCTTGGTTGGATCGACCAATATCCCCTTCTGATTGACGAGATGCCCCAAGAACTGGACCTCTCGCAACCAGAAATCACACTTGGAGAATTTGGCATACAGCCTCTCCGATCTCAAAACCCCGAGGATCTCCCTCAAATGCTCCTCATGCTGCTCTCAAGACCTCGAATACACCAGAATATCATCAATGAACACGATCACCGATCGGTCCAACATCCGTCTGCACACCCTGTTCATAAGATCCATGAACGCTGCCGGTGCATTGGTGAGCCCGAAAGGCATCACCACGAACTCGTAATGCCCATAACGAGTCCTGAACGCCGTCTTCTGGATATCTTCATCACGCACTCTCATCTGATGATATCCAGACCTCAGATCAATCTTGGAGAACCAAGACGCTCCATGCAACTGATCGAACAAATCGTCGATCCTCGGTAATAGGTAACGGTTCTTGACCGTCAACTTGTTCAACTCCCGGTAATCAATACACATCCGGTGTGAACCATCCTTTTTCTTGACAAAAAGGATCGGCGCTCCCCATGGCGAGCTACTCGGCCGAATAAACCCCTTTCCCAGCAGCTCCTGAAGCTGCGAGGATAGCTCCTGCATCTCTGGCGGTGCAAGGCGATAAGGCGCCTTGGCGATAGGCGCTGCTCCCGGAACCAAATCGATGCGGAACTCTACCTGCCTCTCGGGAGGCACACCCGGCAACTCCTAGGGAAAAACATCCGGGAACTCGCGCACTATCGGAACATCACCAATCGAACTTGGCCTCCCAGCGGCGACTCGTGTGTCCATCACATAGGCTATAAACCCGCTGCAACCCTGCTGTAAACTCTGTCTCTCTCTGGCAGCCGAACAAAACGCTGACCCACATTGGGTACCCTCGCCGTACACCGTAAGTACTCCCCCACTAGGGTCTCGTATCGTCACCAACTGTTGCTCGCAGTCTATAACAGCCCCAAATCGGCTCAATCAATCCATACCCACTATGACACACACGTCCCCCATCGCTATCGGGACCAGATCTATCGGGAATTCAACACCGAAGATCTCGGGTACACATCCTCGAATCACATCCGTAGCATACACCGCTCGCTCGTCAGCTATGGAAACTCGTAAAGGTCGACTCAACGCCTCTCGCCGAATACTGATGTGCCGACTAAACGTTATCGACACAAATGATCGACTCGCACCCGAGTCAAATAACACTAAGGCAGGTACAGAATTCACAAGAAAAGTACCTACGCATATCATAATATAAGCAGAATGTCTCAACTCAGCATAAATAATAAAGAATACATACCAGCCACAACATCGGGCGCTGCGCGGACCTCCTCCGCTGTCAACTGGAAGGCTCTCCCACGAGCCTTCGGCGCCTCGGCCTTCGCTGGCCGAACCTCGGTAGCCCTAGCAGCAGGTGCAGATCCCTGTGCTGATCCCTGATGTAACTGCGGGCACTCGGCCTTCCGATGGCCAGTCTGGTTGCAATGAAAGCAAACCATAAATCCCTTGGGGCAATCCTTGGCGATATGCCCCTCCTTGCCACATTTGTAGCAAGCACCCGATCGACAGACCTCATCATGTCCCTTGTCGCACTTCCCACAAGTGCGACCCTTCTGGCCTCCAGATCTCGTATCAGCGGACTTTGCCCGCTTGGCTGCCGGCTGAGACTATGCCGGCCGCCGATCCATCCTCTAAGACTCGGCCTCCTCCCTGGCCTGAGTCTCCAACTCAATCTCCCTCTTCCGGGCATTTTCCTGGAGCTCAGCAAATGTCTGGTAAGTCAAGTTCGACACGAACTCCCGAATATCCCTCCTCAAAACGCCCAAATACCGGCTCATGCGTGCCTGCTCGGTAGACACCTGCTCAGGGCAGAACATCGCCCTCTCATGGAACTTCCTGGTAACCACAGTAACAGAATCAGTACCCTGCTTGAGGGTCAAGAACTCCTGTGCCAGCCGTTCCCTCTCCACCGGGGGAACATACTCGTCTCTGAACATAGCGGTGAACCTCTCCCAGGTCACCTCTGAAATATCCGCAAGAGTGAAGCTCGCCGTCACGAACTTCCACCAATCCTTCGCCCCCAAGCGAAGCTGGTTCAGCGCGAACCGTACTCTCAGATGCTCCGGACATGAACATGTATAGAAGCATCCCTCAATATCAAAAATCTACCTCATCGCAGCGATCGGATCCTGCGTCCCGTCAACCTCTTGTGGCTTCGTGTTGCTGAACTCTCGAAGCAACAACGAGTCACCTCCCTGAGGTCTGGCAGCAGCCACAACTGCAGTAGCTGCAGCAGCCGCAGCCTCAGTCACCGCTGCGTACCGCTCATCAAAAGTCTCAATCAATGTGGTCTTGATAGACCCAAACATCTCCGGAATCTCGGCTCGAATCGCCGCTGCCACCTCATCGTGGATCATCTGACGAAGCTCCTCGTCACTCACGCCGCTCGTCTCAGGTCTGCGGCGTGTCCCAACCATGATGTCTCTGAAATACAACATAATAATATCAGAGACTCGCTCGAGCATACTCGCACTCAATAACTCAACCCTACTTGTTCCCTAGTACCCTAAGGATTCTTACTTAGACTGTGCACTGATCCGGTGTCTTCAGTAGTACGGGCCCTATACTACCGTCCACACCGCATCAATGTTCACTGGCATAGGCTACCCTTCGGTAGACCTCTCATCAGCTCCTCACTGCTACCTACTCGTTCTCAAGCATCACATAGCAGCAAAATCCTTCCAAGGCTAAGGCATCACAAAATCAGGCCACTCTAGTCCTAATATGAATACCTAGCTAACTCTAGCATGCATATCATATCATAACATATCTCATAACACATAATGTAACGGTATTTTGGGAAATCACCGTTCAGGCGCTGGCTGATCGTACACACTGCTTCCTTCTGCCTTTCTCAAAATCTTTTACTCTCTTAGAAAAATTGTTTATTTTATGAAAAACTTTCTCAAATCCTCAGTTTGAGTTCAGATTCATCCGAAGATGCACCCGAATCCCTCAAACCAAGGCTCTGATACCAACTTGTAACAACGTAAATTTTCAAAACAATTTTTCATTTTTAAATCATACTTTCAATCACACGATAATCACACAAACATAATGTATCCACTGTGTCATAACAAAACATGTCCTAGAATCTCAATAACATAAACTCCATAAGTGTGTACGGATCATGCCGGCGCCTTCCCGCGATCCTCGCTAGTACCTGAAACACATAACATAACAACTGTAAGCATAAATGCTTAGTGAGTTCCCCAAAATACCACGTATGCACATACGCCACTCAAGGCTATAAGACCTTCCGGTCACTGTGTCCCAGGGGACTTCTGTCCCATAACCCTGGTAGACCTTCCGGTCCTACCTGTGATGACCTTCCGGCCCATGTCACCCTGACCTTCCGGTCCATATCACTCTGACCTTCCGGTCCATATCACTCTGACCTTCCGGTCCATATACTCCTGACCTTCCGGTCCACCTCATGACATACATAACACATATCAACATACAGTACATACACCTCATAGCATACAAGACCTTCCGGTCACACATAGGTACCCTTCCAGGTACAGTATAGTGAGAAGACTCACCTCAATGAAGTCGGATAAACTCTCGTGCTCAACGTCCCGACCTAGCCTCCTCCTATTATTCAAATAACATTCTCGATCAATATTCTCTCATAACCTCATCTCTACAGATTGGGTAGAAGGCCATTCTACCCTTCCTTGAACTCTCTTGAATCAGTCTTGACCAGAACCCTAAGGTCAACGAAAGTCAATGGTCAAACTTTGACCGACTCGTCGAATGCACATGGGCGACTCGGCGAGTCCATGCGGGTTCCCTGAATCCTTCTAGCCTCTCTTCGCTCGTCGAGTCGTCGTCCCACTCGACGGGTTACACCTGTCACGAGTCGCGGGGCAACCCCGGCTCGACTCGTCGAGTCCCATTATGGACTCGGCGAGTTGCATCCATTGCAACATTGAAATGACCTTCTGAGGTCAGATCTACTTCTCTAACCTATAGATTTGGCCTTCCCAACCACTATAATCACGTAAAGGTCCGACCTTTACACTCATGCAATGTCCATAAAGCTTCTTTGGGTGAAATAACCTCTAGAATGGCAACCTAGGGTCATATCTCTAATAGAATAGCAAAAAGCAAGGTAGATAGGACTCTCTGGACCACTTAAGGTCCAGATCTAAGAAGAACTCCACCTTGGGACCTCACATACTTCGAATCCAAGCCAAAGAAGGCATAAGAAAACCCTAGATTCAAGTAGATCACCAAATACACGAGATTGAGCACAGATTAGTACCTCTAGCAGCCTCTTCTGATCAAATGGGTGATAGATCTGAGCTCCTCAATCTTCCTTGTTTGTCCTCCTTCCTTCTTTCTTGCAAAATTACACTTAGAATGATGAATTAGCCCTCCTCTTGCACTACAAGCTTTCTCTCTGCTCTCTAGGGTTTCTCAGGGGTGCATTGGCCGCAAATGGAAGCCATAAAGGCCTTTAAATAGGGCACAGGCCCGGGGATTTAGGGTTGCACTTAACAGCGCGGACTCGCCGAGTCCACTCATCGACTCGTCGAGTCCGGTCATTAATCCAGACAAGAACTCGCGGTCCTACTTGGCGAGTCTGAACGTCTACTCGCCGAGTCCCTCCATAAAACTCAAGATAAATGAACTTTATAGCATACCTGGAAATCCGGATGTTACAATCACCAAAACAAACACAAAAGAAACCATAAACACATGAAACAATGATTTCCATCTTCCAACTGCATTTCCATTCTGTTGATGAATGCCCACTCCTTCCATGGGTTGTTATGCCACTGGTTGTTCCATAGTGCCTCCAAAAAAGTTCCCCTTAACTTGTTGTTGTCCAAACTCCCCGAATATTGCATTGTTCTCCAAATTAACATTGTTATGAAAATCTAGTAAGAGATTTGCATACCATTGGTTTGGAAGCGGAGGATCCACCCAATGAAAGTATTTACAGTCTTTGAGTTCATCCTGGTAATTTGGGCAGCCTATAAACCTTCTTCCTGGGTTTAACGGAGTCCATGAAGTCCATCTTCCAACACGATCACCACAATAACACCTGCTTCTTAGACGATTCATCCCTCTTCGATTTGATCATCTGCTTCCTACAAAAGATGAAGACAACATATGTTGATCCTCCTCCTGCTTCGATTTCTGTCTGGTCCAATTTTAGGACACGAGTGAATGAAACTCTTTTGCGTGCGTATGCGCTTTATATTTGACTCTTCTTTAGTGGCCCACCATCCACCTCAACATGTCCAGTCCACATAAACATTTGTAACCAGTTAAATGAGGGTTGCCGGAAAAAGTGGATTAAATTGTTAGGTTTATCCGGTTTATTGAGTTTTTTTATTAAAAAAAATAATTTTTTTTTGAAACTTTACGGTAGAAAACGCTTTTCTAAAAAATAAAAAATTCTAATGTTTTTATAGGATAACATTACAAGAACGTTTTGATTATTCTTTTTCACTTTTTATGCATTTAAGTATTTTCTGTTTTATTATTTCGAAAGAAAGTAATTTTCAATAATAAATATAAATAATCTCACGTTGACCATGAATACTTCAACACGGCCTCGGCGCCTCCCAACACCCCGCCTCTCCTTTCCTACTCGTTTTTGGGTGCGTATTGTACGTTGTATATAATCCAAATCAGTCCACCATCGACTTCTACATCCAATACCCATCAGCAAAATGGATTCCGGCAACACACCTCCATCTTTTCCGTCGAAGGTGACACACACCATAGATCAAGAACAGCCACATGTGAGCACCACCGTAGATGTGCAGGCCTTCGGAGCACCCATCCGCAACCCGATGGCTGCCGATATCTATGGTCAACCTATGTCCTACGGAGGCTTCGTCCACGGCCAACAGAATTCGCTTAATCAGTTTCAAGGTGGGTCAGTCAGCCGCGGGCTAGATGATTCCGGTGGCGGTTGGTATAGTAACGATGCTCAACCACCGTCTGTCGGAGCTATCAGGCCAGGGGTCATATCTCACCCTTCGGGAAGCAATCAGATATATAGTTATGGACTTCCACCGTCGTTCAACGACTTTGATAGACGAGAAACATCTCAAACTGGGACATCCACCGGCGGTGTGGTTCCGGAGGCATATGAATTTGCTGGCATGAGTTTGACCGGTAATAATTTCAGGAGATTTCATCCGGATGCATTCAACAAAGACAAATATGGTAAATGATTTGTAAAGAATTTAATTCTTGATCCGAGTGTGTGGTTGTAAGCTTCGCATTTAATGATTAAATAAAACCATGTTGCATTTCTACCGTTTATAATTATTCAAGTTGTGTAAGAAATTATCGAGATAAATTCGAGACTGAGATTCAAAATTAATGATAATAAATTAATACACTATTTTTTTGGCGATATTTTTCAAGTTGATTAGTCGAGCTTCACTGTGTAGAAATCGGTATAAAAACCTATGATTTCAACTCGTTTTTTGCGGTATTCGATTGAAACCTTAAAACTTCTCAATGTAGATAGAATCGACAGTTATTATTCGTTGAACTGATAAAATAGCCATGGTAATATGGAATAAAAAAAGTCAAAATCAAGTAGAGAATTATGTGTCTTAGTTGATTGTTTTTGTTGCCAAATATTACTTTTTTGCGTTTCCAATATATATATATATATATATATATATATATATATATATATATATATATATATATATATATATATATATATATATATATATATATATATATATAAGAGAGAGAGATGAATGATCATTTGAGAACTCAAAGTTTCCCGAGAACCCGAGAACTAAAGGTGGAACGTTGGATCAAAAAAAGGAAGGGTCGAGATGAAAGGTGGCGTTTTTGTAAATAAGTAGACAAAAAAAGAAGGATGGGTATCTTAATTAATTCAATCAGGGGTATTATAGGAATAAAAGTATAATTAAATGATTTCTTAAATCTAATATCTGATCAAATACATTTTCATCTCTCTCTCTTTCCTCCCCGTTTTCCTCTCTCGCTCAAAGCTACGATCCATCCTCCGACGACTCACCGCCGTCGAATTGCCTCAAATCCTTCTTCCAATTCCATGCTTTCGATTCTGAAATTGCTTCTACTCACACGAATATGAAATCCCCCAACGATCGAAGTTTCATTGTTGTTGAACTCCTTGATCTCACGTTCTTCATAGAAAAAAACTCCACTGAAGATGCTTTGATTTTGAATCGTTTATCCTCCATCAATTCGTTCCCCGGAGTACACCGTAATCGCCGACTTCATCTCGGCCTCCACTGTGGATTGAAGACCTGAACGAAGAAGATGAACCCTTGTCGATCAAAATTTAGGTATCATCTGTTTCTATAGTTGACTCCTGACCTTTTTGTTTGACTTTTATGAATTGTTTTTTGCCTAATCATTAAGTTGAACCTGTTTAGTCAATATGTTTTTAAGCAGAGTTAAATCCTTGTGTTGATTGTAGGTATAAAAATAGACACCTGTGTTATTGAAAAATATAGATATTTGTTTGCACTCAACATGTTCGATTAAATGCCTCAATGAGAAATATCACATGTGCCTCAATTAATCTAGTATCCTCAACATCGATCTAGTCTTCAGGTTCGATTTTCTTCTTTTATTGCATTTGATCCTTTTCAGGTGTTGATTTCAATATAAATATTGAATCGATTTGGAAGATCTATATGAATCCTCCACCGACGATACACTTATTGACTCCATTGTTATTGAATTTGAGTTCAATGAAATCTAAATGATGATCGAATGAAACTCCATCATCGCTCTTAATCTATCGATCCAAATTTGCAATCAATTATTGAAACCAATTATAGTGAATTAGCTAAAGTTGTCATAACTGCATATGTTGATGTGAAGTTTGAAAGTGTAACAGGCTAATAGTGAACGGTTTCTTTGATGACCACATATATTGCTTCTTAATTTGAAGCATATCTTCAAAAGTTGTTCGTGGTCATTGAGATTGTGCTCTGAATCTAATCTTGACACATACCTGAGTGTTGTGGTCTGTGCTATTCTTGTGCTTGGTATTAGTTGGTAGAAGATGTTAACAACACATCAACATGATTAGTACTACCACCCAAACCCATGGATCTGAATGTAGACCTCCTATCAAAACCCATCTTTGAATCTTTCATAAGATATAGCCCCACCCCACCCCACCCCACCTCACCTCACCTCACCTCACCTGACATGTTATATACAGTCAAAAGGGTACACTTGAATCAGACTCGAGAGATGAACTGAAAAGAAAAATCCAAGAAAACATAGGGGTAGTTATGGGATTTTAGATGGGGATGTGAACGGTAGGTTAAGGGTGGTGGAAGTCATGTAAATGTGCATGAAAGAAAGCCTGTTGACTGCTGATATTGAAGCTTGCTACAAGTGATTTTATTGTAAGGGATACTGGAAATTGTAGCCCTAGGTACATGAGGTGCACCATTAATCAGGTGATACATGTTGTCTTAATGTCTTTCATTTTCATCTACTTTTCTTGTGAAATGTTTTAATGTAAGATTGATTTTGTTGTTGTTTGTTTAGATTCCTTGCACGTCAGATCTTTTAAACACATCTAGCATGCAATTGGCTTTATTGGTTCAACCATTTGATTTATATGTATTAATTAATTAATAAATATAAATTAAAACATCACGTCTTCATTTGATTTCTATACATCAAAAAACAGTATTCACAACTTATAAATCATGAGCCAAAACACCTAAATCAACTAACAATTAAAATTCTCAGTTTTGGACCCAAAACATCCACTGATTAAAGCTGTTTTAGCACACTTGAAACCTGTATAACTTCCGTTTTTATTTCATATTCTATAAATTCAGACTTTTATCTTTTCAGAATGTACTTTTGAAGGTCCAAACGATTTTTCTACAATTTTATATGATTTTTACAAAACTGCCTATCAATGCAGCTAAATTCTGACTAGCTGGTGAAAAATGTGATTTTCACCTAAGTTAGAAGCAACAACAGGTTATGGAAAAATTAATGGATAAACTAGATTCAAAATGGAAACTTTAAAAGTTTACGGATCATTAATTCGATTCCTAGTGATTTTTCTATAATTTTTCCAATACAGGGACATATTTGTAATTTTTGCTGAATTTTCCAGCTTTGGATTTCAAAGGCTTTTTGACCACTTAACACATTAAGCCATCACTAAGAACACCCATAAGGGTAAAAATTAGCCTCTTAACAGACGTGGCATGTCAAACAATAAAAATATCAATCCCACTCACAACCCACTCATCAAGGTACAAAATATTTGGTGGAAAACAAAATAGGTTGCACAAATAGGAGCTTGGATTTCTTCCACCACCAATTGTTGGTTTGTGAGTATGCAGAAAGAAATTTTTTGACTCCTTGGACATGCTTGAGGATAAAAGTTTAAAAATAGAAGATGATTCTGACTTGCCATCATGGTCAGGTGATGAACATGGTGGCAGGGTTCTTATGAATGTTGATAGCTTTGGTGCTGTTGGAGATGGAGTTTCTGATGACACAAAGGTGAATATACATATATAGTCTTTCTTGAGTGTATTGATGGAGTCATTAAGGGGATTCTTGTTATTTTCATGTATGTTACATAACAGGCCTTTGGAGATGCATGGAAGGAAGCATGTTTTACAGATTGCATTCACGGGAAGCAGTGCAATATATAATGATATATGCATGAGAACTCAACTGTAAAAATGGAAGAACAAGACTCGGAAGAAGAACAAGGATCTCCATGTGGATATGATTCAAAGTGTCATCCAACAACTCTTCTACCAGGTCAATCATAATTGATAATGGTTCATGTTCGAATTTTCTTGAATTTTTGTATTTGTTTGAATCATGGTGTGACGGTTATAAGTAAATCACATGTAATTCATATGTAAATTACATGTGATTCACATGTAAATCACATAAGAATTACATGTGATTCACATGTAAGTCACATGTAATTCACACATGATTCATATGTAAATCACATGTAATTCACATATGAATTACGTGTGATTCACATGTAAATCACAAGTGATTCACATATGAATTACATGTAATTCACATATGAATTACATGTAATTCACATATGATTCACTTGTGATTCACATGTAAATCACAAGTGAATCACATATGAATTACATGTGATTCACATGTAAATCACTAGTGAATCACATATGAATTAAATGTGATTTACATGTATATAATATTTAATTCACATATGAATTACATGTGATTCACATGTAAATCACATGTAATTCATATATGATTCACATATAAATTACATGTAATTCACATATTAATCACATGTAATTCACATGTAAATCACAAGTGAATCACATATCAATTACATGTGATTCACATGTAAATCACAAGTGAATAACATGTGTGATGAAGCTATGAATCGAGTATGAAATGAATCAGAGTTTAATGATCAAAGTAGGATTGCGAGATTTGAACACAGATGTAAATATGATCTTGTTTCATCTTTATTACGCTCTCAAGTTTTACAGAGTACAAATGACAATTCTGTAAAGACTCCTATTCATGACTCTAGTAAACACTCCTATTTATAGGAGAGGAAAGCGTACAAAAAATATACTAAGGACTATGCGTTAAGCTTTGAATACAATGCCCTAGTAAAATAGATTACAAAAGATACGAAGACTCAGTACATTCGAAGACATGAAACCCTTCGACTAATTACAACTCTATTTACGCTTACAATCTCCCCCTTTGTAATTAAAGTCGAAGTCTTCAACTTGTAAGCAGTTGAATTGAATACATCATCACTCTTCGTATCTCTGTGTACCATGCAATGACCTTCTTAATCTCCTTCTTGTCTCCTTCATTATTCTTCCTGCATTGGTTCATACGAACAATTAAGTTCGTATACTGAGAAGTTGCATATCTCTCCACTTCGCACGTTTGGAACAAGAATCGCTTTGCTCTACCAGCTTTGTCTTTTCTTGCGAAGACAATCCCCAATGGTTTTAAGCAGATTTCACCATCTTCATATTTCTTCAGATCTACTTGTTTCTTCGTAGGAGCCATTGGTGCAGTAATTTCAATACCTTTCGCAGTAGCCAATTCCACATCAGTTTGAGCAAGACACTCAAAATAATTTTCAATAAAGATCTTGATGTGTTTGACTCCCAGTTGGAAAACATCTGGCTCTGTTTCTTGTAAAAAGGAGAATGACTTGTCTTTCAGGATTAATGCAACTTGTATAAGATCATACAAGTTCATTATCGGAAAATCAGCAATGGTAAACTCATAAACTTTTCCATTTGTTCTGATCACTGTGTATTTGAGATTCTGAATAACATTTTCGAAAACCACGTCTCTTTTGATGCTTATAACTTTCTTGATTTTTAACAGTGACCAGACTTCTTCAGGTGCTTTCGCCAACACTGAATGAAAACGAATTTTTATTTTCTTCCCTTCTTCTTTGTCTTTACACATAATTTCTGCTTTAAACTGAGTCACGATGAACATCATTTCATTTATAGGAAAGTCAAGCTGACTTGCATCAGTGTTTGAAACCACATAACTCTGTTTTGGCACCTTTTCGAATGAATATATATGATGAAACATGACTTTTGCCTCAATTGTTTCATAGTTGTATTGCTTCGAAGGATCTCCTTTTTCCATACCCACAGGGTCTTGTGCACGAAGAGCCATAACACTTTGAATACGCCTCATCTTTTCCAACTCCGCATCCACTTCAGCCTTCTTTTCTTCCTTAGTCTTTTCTATGACCTTGGCTTTACCTTTATCTTTAGACTCAGACTCTCCCACCACAATCTTTGATTTCGAAGCACTTCCAGCAGCTTCTCCAATCACAACACCTTTAATTACTGATCTGGTCATCGGAACCGTTGTGACCACAGTTGAAGTAACTGAACCAACAGATACAATAACAGGCTTTGTAGTTGGGATCTTCGAAGGAAACACTTTTCCCACCACCTTCGAATCTTCTTTACTCGCCTTTACTTCTTCACTAGTCTTCTTAGATTCATCTATCTTTTCTCCCCCTTGCACCCCTGTGTAAGCAGGTGGGGCATCTGATACTGTTGGAAGAAGACTTGAAATGCGAGTAAGAGGAGATAATTGTTTGTGAAGAATAGCTTCGAACTGGATGAATTTTTTAGATAAAAATTTTGGAGTGATAACCGAAGTGAACACTGGTTTCACAGACAACTCCTTCAACTCTTTTAACAAAACAAGCAACTCACCAAAATTCTTGTTCTCCAATTCAGAAAGATGAGTAAGTTGAGGACTCATGCTTTCGTACATTTTGACATATTTGTTGACAGCGTCACAAATAATGTCAACCTTCTGATGGATTGAAGTATAACCTTGTTGAACACTTTGAACTTCTCTCTGCATATCTTTTCATGTTGACATCTTCGCGTACCTTCTTAACTTCTTGAACAAAAAGAGCATGCCGTTCTTTTGTTGTGCTTTTCAGATCCTTGACCTCACCCATAAAATCAGATCGTTGAGATTTAACACGAAGTTCGTTATTCTGATCAGTGTAGTCAACTTTCTCCAAAATAACAGACTCGGAATCTTTCACCATTCCAGAGACTTTGCTGATTATCCTTGATTCCATCATCTTTAACATAGTATCAACTTCCAGACTTGATACTGATGAACCTCCCCCAAAATCAGCTTGAGATTGAATGATAGCATTCAACTTCGTATTCAAAATTTTGTACTGCTTCATGGTCATCAACATATGATCTGGAAAATTTTCTTCTTCTTCATCAAACTTTAGATCTTCAAAAGTTCCTCCAAAACCTTCGTTATCAGTTTCATTCTCCAGCATCATTGTATCATCGACAGGTGAAGTATGTTTGGGTGGATCAGTAAATTGTGAAGAAAAGATGGAAGTGAAAGGAGTATTGAGTATGGTGTCGAATGTGGGTGAATCAGTTGTAGAAATTATTGGAGGTAAAGATACGATAATATCAGAAGTGACATTAACATTACCTTGAGCATCAGTCTTCGCACCTTCTTCACCCATGTGAACATTTGTATCCGTATTAGATACGTCTACAGTGATGTCAGAAGTTCGTGTCTCCTCATTAGATGACTTGACATGCGAAACTTCGGGTGGAATAGGACTTATGTCTTCAGGAATTGAACTTTCGTTGACAAGATCAGCTTCCGGAGTTTCAGGAATTTTATCTTCGTCTTCTGTTGAAGTAGTGGCAATGATAACTTTTCTGGACTTCTTCTTTTTCGTGTGTGTCAACTGTTTTGCCACATCTTCAGCCCTTCGTTTCTTTGATGATGGAGAAACAGACGCTGGAACTTCCCTGAATAATACACCTTGATGTGTATGTTGTGGTTTACGAACAACATGGGGTGAAGATTTTCGAGACCTCATCTTAATTCTACGAAAAACCCCAGTCTTCGAAGGGATGATTGCTTTTTCTTGGGTTTCTTCAACAGTAGGTGAAGTAACTGGTTCTTTAACAGGGATAGACACATCCGTTTGAACAATTTGTTCGACTATTACGGGTTTCTTCTTAGATGGCTTCTTGGGCTTCGTTTCCTTCATCGGTTTTGCAGAAGAACCAGCTTCATTCTTCTTCCCCCTTTTCGATTTTTTCTTCTCTTTTTCCAATAGAACACCAGTTGTCACAGTGGTATCTATTGTTTGCAGATAAGCCAACAATACTAAGTTCGTAGGATCAACTCTTTTTAGCATTGCATCAGGAATACGAGCAACACTTGGGAACTCATCAGCATCATCAATCACCTCCTTTGGACTGCTATATACATGAAAATTGACTTTGTCTTCGTCATTGGCTACTAAAATACCTTCTTTGTTGTAGAAGTACTGCAAGATCAAACTCCAATATCTTGCACACGAAATACCATGTACAGCATCCGTGTTGTCAACACTTTTCTTGAACTCCTTCCATAACTGCGAAGCATAATCCACCGGTAAATCATAGTATAGCCCTGCAACCATGGCGTATACCTCCATTCTTCCTTTGTCTAACCCCACTGTTCTACTAGTTAAGCAACGTAAAAAGATTCCAAAAAGAAAATTCCAAATCTTAGGAAGACCTGACTTCTTGAAATCACTGATTTTGGATAGTGGTGGTTGATGTCCCATCTCGTTGAACATGTGGACAATTTGAGGATAACTAAAATCCTCATACGGTGGAGAATTTGGAATACCAAGAATCTGACTGAAGAGTTTCTTTGTAAGTCTAACCTTCTTGTCATTGATTAGGTTAAACGTGACTGCATCAAAGGCTTTAGCGATTGAAGCTGTTGATCCCGCCTGAGATAACCATGAAATCGGTACAGAGAAAGAATTGAACATTGCCTTGGATAAAACAGAATTCTTCAAGGCAATTACAAGCATCTTCAATTCTTCAGGGTACTTAGATACATCAGCTTCAACTTGATAGTTGGTACCCTGGATCTTCATAATAGGCATGGAAGTAATATCTTCTAGAGTTTGAGAAGGTTCAACAATGACATTAGCAGTATTCGCCATTGTTAGGGTTTTGAAAGCTTGAAAATTCAGAGAGAATTGGGAATTATCTTTGAATGCGTAAAGTGACAAAAGACCCTTGAATCCCCTTTTATATGTAACACTTCTGTTTGAATTAAAAGCGGGATGTGCATTTAATAGCTACCGACGTGGCACCTTGAAAACCGGACCACTTCTCCGTAGAAATAGCCATACGTCAAAAAGTAACTGTCCCATCGCCATAAAACCCGGACACGATATCATACATCATTGAAATACAGCCTGTTTTGTTTGCCCCAAGAGAATTATAACCGTCGGACCCCTTCGGATGGATGTTAGGCTCTTTCACTTTTGGGATGAAAAGCAAAGTCATATGCCAGATGTTTGAAATCATCAGCCTGAGTTGGTGTTACTCAGAACCTCAAGGATTTCGTGAGTGCAGTGTTCCAAAGAAAGTTAGACAAGAAACAATGAAATAAAAATTTTGGGATTTTGTGATGTCAAAAATTTAATTTGACACGAATGCAGTTAAACCCCGGGCAAAGGTTGCTTCGTTAATCATCAAGAGAGATGATCAACAGCTTGTGTATGTTCCCGTGAATTACAATCGAAAACTTGTAGAGAAGTTTCGAAGGACATCTTTTGTAAGGCTACGTAGGTGGCTTAATAAATTTCGTTACATATCAGCCTTAACATAAGGTGAGTAATTGTAACAGAAATTACTTGTTTGACCAGTGTATTCAGTGACAAGTGTGTTTTGAAAAATGTTTAAAGTAACTTTGGGATTCGAAGTAAACTCACATGGAAATCATATTCATGAAAAAAATTTGTGTTGGATCTTGTTGGGTAACAAACATCGTGGGTTTCGAATGTTTGATCAAGATCACTCATATGAAATGAATATGATTTGGAGTTTTGAAAATAGGTACTGAAACAAATGTTTCGTAAAATCTGGAACATAGTTCCCCATCAATTCCTTAATTTGCAAGAAATTTGGGTTTCACTTTCATCACGGTCTCATGATGTAAGATCATTAACACAGATTGTTGATATGTCTAAGTCTCAATTGGTTTGATCAGAGACCTCTCGGACATATGTCTTTGTGTGTGATTGTGAAAGAAATTTTAGATGAAAAAGATTGGTGAAGACACGAAGTATACCTCTGTTATATTTGGACAAAACAGTAAACTCTATACTCATATGAGAAGAGTCAGGTAGCTCAGGAGACTAATGTGAATACAAGCCTGATTGGGAAGAAATCTTCGTATGAAAAGTTCATTAAGGCTTTTGTACACACACATTGAGTCATTGGAGGCTTCGGACAACATGCAGCAGCATGCTTCTAGGGACATCTTAACTAGTTCAAAATAAGTAAAATGTAAAGAGTTGTAAGATTCATTTACCTGACCTTAGATCTGCAAGCATGTGCTTCTTCGTATGTTCTGCAACAAAGTTCTTAAAGAAAAAAAAAATATAAAATCTTTTTGTGGTTTTGAATTTTCAAAAATAAAGAACAAAATAAAGTGAAAATTTTTTTGATGTTTTTGATTTTTCGAAAACAAATAACAAAAGAAAATGAAAATATTTTTGATGTTTTTTTTTTTTTGAAGTTTTCGAAAATTTAAAATACAAAACAAAAGAAAATCTTTTTGGATTTTTAATTTTTTCGAAAATTTGAAAGACAAAAACAAAAGAAAATCTTTTTGGATTTTTAATTTTTCGAAAATTTGAAAGACAAAAACAAAAGAAAATCTTTTTGGATTTTTGATTTTTCGTAAATTTGAAATAATACTTGTTGCAAAACACGAAATTTTAGCATTCCCTGATAAGTGAAAAATGTACGAATACTAAGGGGTCGAAGCGTTGACCATGAACAGTAACCTCTGAATCAATCCTGAAAATAAGTAACAAATTTACGAATTCGAAGCGTTCGAGGAGTTGACTATGAACAGTAACCTCTGAACACTGAACGATGACACGTGATCACTGATTCAGAGCCTCTGAACCATTCTCGATCAGTCACTCTTCTCCTTTTTCGCATGGAACAGAATTTCCATCGATCATTCCAAGTCCTTCTATAGATCTTACAAGAGATTTTTCATCTAACGCTTTCGTGAAAATATCAGCTAACTGATCAGTTGTTTTCACGAAATGTACTTCAATATTTCCATCCTCCACGTGATCCTTGATGAAGTGGTAACGAAGAGCTATATGTTTAGTCTTCGAATGCTGCACAGGATTATGACAAATTCGTATTGCACTTTGAGAATCACAATATAATCGAATCTTTTTCATATTAATTGCATAATCACGTAATTGACTTTGAATCCATATTATTTGTGAAGTGCAAGCAGCAGCAGCCACATATTCTGCTTCAGCTGTTGAGATTGATACACGTGTTTGCTTTTTCGATTGCCAGCTCACTAATTTGCCATCAAGAAATTGACATCCACCACTTGTACTTTTTCGATCAAGATTACAACCACCCAAGTCTGCATCCGAATATGCTTGGACGAAGAATCCACTTTTCGAAGGATACCACAATCCTAACGAAATTGTTCCTTTAAGATAACGAAATATGTTCTTCACAGCAGTGAGATGTGGCTCTCGTGGATTAGACTGATACCTGGCACAATTACACACAGAAAACATGATATCAGGTCTACTTGCTGTGAGATAAAGTAATGAACCAATCATGCTTCGATAAAGAGTTATATCAACGGCTGGTTTATCTAACGACGGTGTCAACTTTATGCCTGTTGCCATTGGAACACGTAACTTCGTGTTATTCGTCAATCCAAACTTTTCGAGCAGATTCTTCGTATATTTTTCTTGATTGATGAAAATTCCTTCTCTGTTTTGACGAATATTCAATCCAAGAAAATTATTGATTTTGCCCATCATGCTCATTTCGAACTTACTTTTCATCAAATCTTCGAATTCCTTAGACAAAGCAGGGTCAGTTGAGCCAAAAATAATATCATCAACATAAATTTGAACAAGCATTAGATGATTCCCAACTTTCTTTCGAAATAATGTGGGATCAACAGATCCTTGTTTAAATTTAGATTGTTTCAAAAACGAAGTTAGAGTGGCATACCATGCTCTTGGTGCTTGTTTTAAACCATAAACTGCCTTATCTAAAATATAAACATGATTTGGATATTCTTCGTTAATAAAACCTGGGGGTCACATAAACAGTCTCTTCAAGCTCTCTATTTAAAAATGCACACTTCACGTCCATTTGATAAACATCAAAATCTTTATGAGCTGCATATGCCAGAAATATTCGAACAGCCTCGAGTCTTGCGACAGGGGCAAAAGTTTCTTCATAGTCGATTCCTTCTTGTTGTGAATATCCTTTAACAACAAGTCTGGCTTTGTTTCGAACAATGTTTCCATCTTTGTCGGTTTTATTTTTGAAAATCCATTTTAACCCGACAATCGAAACATTTTCAGGTTTAGGAATTAATCTCCAAACCTTGTTTCGTTCAAATTCAGACAATTCAGATTGCATTGCAACAACCCAATCTGAGTGTTCCATTGCAACCTTAATTGTTTTTGGTTCAATTTTAGATATGAAAACATTGAACATGCAAAATTCTTGATGAGTATTCAATACCTCATTCTTTGCACAAATTTGAGCTCTTGTTAAAACTCCCTCTTATGGATTCCCAATTACTTGATCCTTCGGATGATCTCTTGTCCATTTTTCCATTGGTGGATATGCTGGATCAAATTCCAAAGGAGCATCTTCGTATATATCATCATTCTCAGAACCTGCAATCGAACAAACATCATCAAAATCATTATTATTTTCAATATTTTCTATATGCTCCCCTCAACATTATGCTCCCCCTCAACATCAGCATTCAATTTTTCTTTCTCCCCCTCAAAAGAATGCACTTCGTCATTTAAAGTATTCGAATCCAAGTGCTCCCCCTCCACTGGATTATTTTGCATACTTTCTCCTTCTTGAGGAATTGATGGTGAGTCATCAGTAAACTTCGCAAATTCTGGTATGTGATTATCAGGAGCATGAATTTCAGCATCGACTGCATGATCTGAAATTCCAAAAATCAAATCATAATCAATATCATCCATTTGTAAAGATTCAATTTCAACTTGTGTTTCTTGTAAAATTTGATGAATTGTAAATTTATGCTCATTTTGTTTAACATAGTAATCATCGAATGTGAGATTGAAAGTTTCTTCCACTTTTCGTGTTCGCTTATTTAACACACGATATGCGACAGAATTGTGCGAATATCCAAGAAAAATCCCTTCATCAGCTTTTGCTTGAAATTTCGAAAGATGATCCTTGAGATTCATAATAAAGCACCTACATCCGAAAACATGAAAGAATTTCACATTAGGTTTACGATTATTCAGAATTTCGTATGGTGTAATATTAAAACGCCTGTGTATGAAAGATCTGTTCTGAGTAAAACATGCAGTGGATATTGCCTCAGCCCAAAGATATTGAGGTAAATTCGCATATGCCAACATAGTTCTTGCTGCTTCGCATAGTGAGCGATTCCTTCGTTATACAACACCATTTTGTTGTGGTGTGTAAGGAGATGAAAAATTATGCGAAATCCCTTTGTCTACCAAAAATGAATCAAGAACATTGTTCTTAAATTCAGTTCCATGATCACTCTTGATTTTTCGAACAATCTTCTTTAATGTTGTTTCCATCTTTTTGATAAAATCAATCATGATTTGTGCAACTTCGGATTTAAGCCTGAGAAAATAAACCCACGTAAATCTGGAAAAATCATCAACAATAACTAAAATGTATCGTTTCTTGTTGAGAGTTGAAACAGTCGAAGGACCACACAAATCAATATGTAAAAGCTCCAGAGGTGCAACAATTTTCGAATCTATCGTAATTGGATGACCTTGTTTATGTTGCTTGCCAACTTCACAAGCTGCACATAAAGAGTCATTATCAAATTTAAGTACAGGTAAACCTCTTACCAGATCTGGTACCACCAGTTTATTGATGTTTCGAAAGTTGAGATGTGAAAGTCTTCGATGCCATAGCCAGCTTAGATCAGATGTGGCTTTCGAAAGAAGGCATACAGCAGGTTTGCCTACAATAGGATTGATGTCCAGAGTGAACATGTCACCTTTCCTTTTGGATTTCAGTAACACTTCGTTTGTGTTGACATTCGAAATAATACTTCCTTCTTCGTTAAAGAGAACTTGATTGCTAGTGCCCACAACAAGTTGAGAAACACTTATCAAGTTATGTTGGAGACCTTCAACATATGCAACACGATTCACTGTGAATTGTCCATTTGTGATCTTTCCATATCCTTTGACTTGACATTTTTTATTGTTCCCAAATTTTACTACTCCAGCATTTTTGAGACTTCGAAAATCTCGTAAATTTTTCTTCTTCCCAGTCATGTGACGAGAGCAACCATTATCAATGTACCACGTGTTATCATATTGCTCGTCACATAGTACCTACAATCAGTGGAAAATTTTAGGTACCCAAGACTTTTTGGGTCCTTGGAAATTAGATTTCAACATGGAATTAAATGAAGAATTTTTGACCCAGTCACAAACTTTAGTTTTGAGACTATCAATAATGTCCACATCATCATTTGTAGGAACCGAAACATAAGATTTTGTTGGTTTCGGATGTACACTGACTTTACCCTTCGCATTTTGAGTTTGTGACTGAACTGTCTTCGCTTTTGGGACTGGTCTCCAAGCTTTGATGGAGATGTTCGAATCTTTTGAGGATGAACTTCCATTCGAAGAAGTATTGACATACTTTTCATAAGCTTCGTTGATTTGTTTTTCTGAGTATTTGTTGGATTGATAAACTTTTCCTCGTCCTTCGAGCCAGTGATCTATATTTTTCCTTGAAGTTATGCCTTTTTCATGCGAAGCCTTTAGTGTTTGTTTCTTCGTATGATTAGGAAAATTTGGCTTTTGAGGAACAAAAACAACTTTGGGATGAGCATATGATGTAACAACAGTTGATTTAAAATGTTGATTTTGAAAGACTTGTTGATTTGAATTAGATTTATTTGAAAATGCTCTTGATTTGTTAGTGTCAGAAACTTTCGAAAACTTTGGTTGCTTATTCTCTTCAGACCTTGTTTGAATGGATTGAGATGGATGTTGAGTTTTTGTTGAAAAAGAAGAATTTTTAGCTTTGAAAACATTTTTGGTTGATTGTGATTCAGACATCTTTTGAGACTCAATATTTTGCCAAAATATTTTCTTTCTTGCTTGTCGTTTTGAAATGTTGTTTTCCTTCGAAAATTTGTCAATTTGATCTTTAAATTCCTTAGAGTTTAGTTTGACAACTTTTTCATTTTCCTTTTCAACATGTTTTGTATTCTCTTTTTCAATTTTTGATTTTTCAACCCATTGGCTTTGTGGTTTTTGTCGTTGAAACACATACGAATTCTTTGTTAAGTTGTTTTCAACTGTGTTTTGATTTGCGAAAAAGCCTTCATCAGTTGTTTTTGAATTATCCTCCTCAACTAACTTCTTTAATTCGGGTTTGATATTTTCAACATTTCCAGTAGTTACGAAAACTTGATTTGGAAAAATGACATCATCTGTACATTTGAAATTTGGATAAACCATTGTATTTGTTTCAAGATAGTGTTCACCTTTTTCATTCATTACTTTTTCGAACTTTTGTGTATCTCCATATACTTGATCAACTACTATTCGAGGAGTTGCCTCTTCTTTTGTAGTTTCCTTTTCCTTCTCAATTTTATTTTCTTCTTCATCATCACTATCATCAGTTTGACTGTCTTTGAGATCCACGAAGCTCATATCACAAACTTTCGAAGTTGAGGGTTGATCAGTGTCAATCTCAACCAACAAATCCTTACCTTTTTCTTTTCCTTTAAATGATGATGCAACATTTATAATAGACAACTGAGAACAATCAACATCCTCAATATCACTGATTTCACTAATATTGTCAGAATTATCCTCAATATCAGCAAAATTAGATTGAGAATCAGATGTTGAATTCTCAGTCTTTTTCAAGATGTGAATTTGTTCAGACTTAGTCAAAGTGTCATTTACAATTTTAACCAATTCAGTTGAATCAAGACATTCATCTACTTTGACTATTCCATATCTATACTTATCATTCGGAACTTTGTTAAAATCAGCTATTTCTTTTTCACAGTCATACGAAATGTTATCTACCGTAGCTCTTTCATAAGCTAAAAATGGCAGCAATTTTCTATGTTGTTCTTTACTGATTTCGCATGAATGATGTAGTTCAGTTAATTTCCCATACAATCTTTTAGCCGAATTACAGTAAATGTTCCTCTGGGCTAACAACAGTTTCGATTCACTAGACAAGTTATCCCTATCCACCATGATATTAGTTATTTGAAGTTCTAAACAATCTATCTTAGTAATTTTCGAATCTAGTTTCTTCTGTGTCTCTAGCAACTGCATAGACAGCTTCTTAGCCTCATTGCTAGCAGATACCACAATTGAATCAAAATAAGTAACAGTTTCATCGAAAGATACTAATTCAGAATTATAAGCATGTACTGGAATATTGAAAGATTCAAGAATATTACGTACCTTCGTGGTCATCGGAGATTTGTCAGCAGCTTTTGATACGAAGCATCTCCCATGAACTTCGTATTCCTCCTCATCTGATTCTTCTTCCATCTTTGCATACATTGCTCCGTGGGTTGGATTTCGCATTTCCTCATCATCTGATCCAGATGACCAAATTTGATAAGTTCCATCTTCTTCTTGTTCACCACGAGCAACTAATGAAAGATTCTTTGCCTTCGTACGCACCTCCTCCAACTTTTCCACATAGTACGCTTCATCCTTCGTCTTATTCTTTTTCTCATCTTTCTTCCTTATCATGCAATCATTAGCTAAATGATTTGCCCCATTGCAATAATGACAATCAATCCCAGCATCTCCCTTTAACTTCTTCTCTGTTTTTCCCTCAACAAACTTCATATCTTTCTTCTCTTCCTTCTTCTTCTCATCCCCAACACTTTTACTCATAAAATTCCCTTTTGTCTCAGATGACTTTGCCTTCGGATTAAATGGCTTTTTGAAGAACTTTTTCACACGATTGTTTGAATAGAAAGCAATCGCCTCATCATCTGAATTCATGATGAACCCTTCGTCTTCGTCTGAAACATCTTTCTCAGCTTCCCTTTCAGAGATCTTCGAAACCAAAGCTAGTGGACCTCCCAAACTTGCCTTCGATTCTTCAGCAATTTCGTTCACTTCGCTTTCATGAGACTTCAGCTGATTGTACAAGTCATTCAAAGTTGACGTATCAAAGCTCTGTTGATTCTTAACCATCATGCTCACACTACGCCACTCCTTACGAAGACCCATAACAAAAATTAAATTGAACTCCATGGCTGATCTGGTGATACCATATCGATTGCATCGATAGATTAATTCATTAAGACGATCGTAGTAAACTTCAATCGTTTCACCATCTTTCTGTCTGAAGTCCTTCAGTTCCACTAAGCATTGCTTCACAGAGTTAACTTTTGTCTTCTCACTCCCCTGAAATTTCTCCTTGAGAATGTTCCAGATCTCCTTTGCTATTGTACAACTCCTCACATAGTTGTAAACAACTGGAGGCAAAGCACCTCTTAGCTCTCTCACGCATCTCTTCTCTAGCTTTTTCAGACGATCAGACTGATTCTCAACTTCGGAACTTCCAGAAGATGATCCAATTGGTTGAACATTCTTTGGTGGATTGAGATTACCATAAATGCAATTCCACAGTTCTTCATCCAATCCGTTGAGATAATCCTGCATACGATCAGCCCATTGATCGTAATACTCAGGGATTAGCATATGAATTTTGGTGGATGCACCTAGAAGATGAGAAAATGAAGTCATGGAATTAAAATTGAAAGACGTCATTGATGTACGGAATAAATCCTTGAGAATTTTTAAGAAACTTTGAGAATTTGACAACAAACTATATGATTCAAATCATAATCACTAGCAGAACACCCGATTCAATGATTCAAGTGCAGAATCGAATCACAGACTTAGATCCAATGAATTTTTCACTTTCAAAAAGTGCGGAATTTCTTAAACCAAAAAATTGATTTAAAAACTTTTGAAAAGATGAAAATTAGATCAGAGATATGATTCCTGCTCTGATACCAATTGATGAAGCTATGAATCGAGTATGAAATGAATCAGAGTTTAATGATCAAAGTAGGATTGCGAGATTTGAACACAGATGTAAATATGATCTTGTTTCAGCTTTATTACGCTCTCAAGTTTTACAGAGTACAAATGACAATTCTGTAAAGACTCCTATTCATGACTCTAGTAAACACTCCTATTTATAGGAGAGGAAAGCGTATAAAAAATATACTAAGGACTATGCATTAAGCTTTGAATACAATGCCCTAGTAAAATAGATTACCAAAGATACGAAGACTCAGTACATTCGAAGACATGAAACCCTTCGACTAATTACAACTCTATTTACCCTTACAATGTGAATTACATGTGATTCACATGTAAATCACTAGTGAATCACATATGAATTACGTCAATATGCACACATGCATTTTGTGTGAGTGGTCTTTGTTAATTATTTTTTTTTAATTTTCTTGTAAATTTCACATTTGAATCTTAAAAGATACAATCACATGTGAATATCACATTATATAATCACATTTGAATCTTACATGATATAATCACATGTGAATCTTACAGGATATATACTTGTGCATTTTTCTGAGTGTTCTTGCATTAATCAAGTTTTTTTTTAAATTTTCTTGTAGGTTTTGAAGAATTTGTTGAAAATATTGAAGAGGTGAAAAGTGATAAATTGAAGAAAATATGGAAATCTTGATATGAAGAAATGATAACACTATGAATCTTTGTAGTTTTTTATATTTTATTTTGTATCGAATAAAATACTTGTATTATGTTTATAGATTGATTAATAAAAATGAGATTTTTTATAATTTACTTACGAATTTTATAGTATAAGAAATATGCATATATACATTTGAAAAAATATGTATATATGCACCTAAAACGTTGATTTTTTTGTTAAAAAAATGTAGTTTTGAAAAAAATTGCACTTTTTTATAAAAATCGCAGTTTTTTTTTGTTTTCTGAAAAAAATGCAGTTTTTTTGAAAAAAAAATACATTTTTTCTAGAAAAAATGCAGTTTTTTTTGAAAAAAAATATGCAGTTTTTTAAAAAATATTTTTTTTCATTTTTTTTTTGAAAAATTCATGTTTTCCGAAAAAAATTAAAAAATCGAAACTTTTTAAAAAAATCCAATTTTTTTTTAAATATAAATCCGAAATTTTGAGTTATTTTATTAATTTTTAGACATTTATATTAATATATTAAATAACACAAAAAAATTAAATATTAAATGAGATTGGTAAGATGACGATCATGTCCTTAACGAATTACTTTTTATCCAACGCTCCACTTTTAGTTCTCGGGTTCTCGGGAAACTTTGAGTTCTCAACCGATCTCAACCATATATATATATATATATATATATATATATATATATATATATATATAGGCCTAGGTTATTCTATTCAAAGTAATTATTGTGTTATTGTATGCATAAATGTGGGCCAATCAATTTTACTTATTTTAATAAAGTGATTATTACACATTATTTAATTAAATATAATTGAAAAATACCATCTAATTTAACTAGAAGGGTATTTTAGTCAATTAATATAAATTTTATAAAGGAAATTTGCCTATTTTAAGGAAAATTGCATATTTTAAGGGAAAATAGATTCTATTAATTTTAAAAATCTGATTGTATGGATGATTATTCTCCTAATTCGGAAATTCTGACGGAATATGTTTATCAATATATTGAAAAATAACAACTATGATTGAACCATACAAGAATATACATTCTGACATAATATATATTTTGATTTAATGAACTTCTTGAAGAATAACAAAATTTTGGATAAAAGTTTAAAAAAAATTTCATTACATTCTTAGAAAAGAAAAAAATTTATATACTATTCTATGAGAATGTTACACTTATTAATAACAAATAAATACAATATATAAATCATTCTACCAGAATATACAATTACATATATTTTTTTTCATTATATTGTATTTTATTCTGTTGGAATAATCCATTCTTTTTGGAAGATTGGTGGTCATTGTTCATCTTCAATATTCCATTCCCGTAGAATGTTGGGGGGGGGGGGGTATGGGTCTGCGTCGTTGCCTTGCTGCAACTCTAATCTTAAGTTCTTCAACCAGTTTCATATAGATCACCTCATTCTGAGGAACCACGTTGATGATAAGGACACCATGATCATGAAGAAGTTTGTTAATTCCAAAATACTCTTAGTTGGAGACGTTGATGGGATTTGTTTGAGAATCTTCGTGTGACATGGTGAGCCGCTAGAATCAGACCTGTAAACTTGAGATTAGGGTTTTATCAGAAAACAAGAGTTACCGTCGACAGGAAGAAGACGGCTTCTTTATATTCGATAAAAGCGGAAACCCTAAAGAATTCTTAACACAGAAGGAATGTGTATTGATCACACAGTCTCCCGCTCTGATACCAATTGTTAGAACAAAGTTCTATTAGGATCGATAGATTCTATGCAGGCAAACAATTAAGAACATAATTATGAACACAAGAATGGCTTTAAAGATGTCGTATGATTAATGCTTTAACACCTCAGAAGAGCTCGATTAAGAACTTCGACTGTAGAGGTGCTTAGGGTTACAAAACAATAATAACGATATTCAAGAACGTTAACTAATGCATACATGCATGCACTATATATATAGTCTAACCCTACTAGATAATCACGGATGGACAGACCCAATCCGAATACAAAACACAAGCCCATGACGCAACATAATAAGACTCAACAGTTCTCTCCTCGTTTTAAGATGTCTAGACCACCTCCAATTCCACATGGAGTCGATGTCAACATTAACATCAAATCTATCCATAACTCAACCGTTTTTATTCTCTTCCAAAGCATAAAGGTTTGGACAAATATACTTCAAAGCGACATTACCACACCAAACATCCTTCCAAAAATACGTTTTGTCCCCAATACCAACAACCCTTTTAAACAAGACATTACCACCCTAACATTCTCCCCCTCAAAGTTAGGATTGGATGTCCCGGCTTCAGTCTCCAACGAGCTAGCGCAAACAAGACCAGACTCCCCCTCGAAGTAACACCGGTCTTCAAATCCACAAATGAATACCCGAAAAACCCGCTTCGAATACCCATCATTCTCCCCTTTTTATAATCAAAAAATGATTATAAAACCCATTAAGGGTGAGAAGCGCCCGAGGAATAAACTTCACAATACTCCCCCTTGATGTGTACCAAAAATGTATCACCAAAAATCTTGCACGGAAAAACAATCATGAAAAAGCCTCAAAAATTTTCCAATTTGTGAAAATTTTTGACTTTTTGGGTGAAAGTTGCAAGATTTTTCAAAATCCGGGCAAAAAAATGTAACTATCTGGATTCTGCAGGGACCCGTTGCGCCAAAAACAGCCAAAGATGCGAAACACTTCCCCATTTGCGAAATTGTGCATAAAGTGTAAGTTCGCACCAACTACAGGGAATAAAAATGAATATTTTGCAATTTCTCAGCTTTGTATCTCCATTTTCGAAAGTTGGGTATTTGCTGCCAACTTTTCGAAACTTCAGGGACTCTTGTCGAAAATTCTTCACAATTCTTCAAACTGTCGAAAACAGGTCCTAATGTCGAATATGGTTACAAACTGTCAAACCATCGAAAGTTGCAGGGACCAATTCGAAACTTCTGCCTTTTTTTTCTTCCAAACTGTCGAAATTAACTCCAAAAAGCGAAACTGGTTAGATTTTGAACATTTTTCAAAAATTCAGGGGTATAAATCGAAACTATCCATCTTCTTCCTCATTCGTTGCACTGGAAACGTAAGTTTGCATATTTCGCTTTTCATCAAGATAACTTCGTCAAAGAAGCATGTTTGATCAAGCTAAAATTAACATCTCGCCTTTTAATCAACGCTTTAACCCTTCGCTTTTAATCAACTCTCGATTCTTTATGTCTTCGCATCTACAAACCATCTACTGTCGACCCTTCGAAACCAAAATCATCAACCTCTTTAGAAACCCATTCCATACACGATTCGTCCTGCGTTTCTTTGCTTTCAGTACAAGAACCCCAAAATTAAAAACGAATCATCAAAACTTCGATTTCAGTTAACCGACCCTAAGCATTCGAAATCAAAATCACCTAATCGATTATTACACCTTCCCAGTTCCCAATCAAATTTATTGCCATACGTAATCAAACAACTTTCGAAGATTATTAACCCAAGTTATCGACTCCAAAATCTTCAAAATATCAATACACAACTCCAAAAACCTTCGACACTAAATCAAATTCATTTATAACACATGAACCTTTCCTCTTTGAAACCTTAGTTTTTCAATCACTAACCCAAAATCAACAGGTGACCATCGATCCTCAAATTATTTCTAAATCAAGCATATAGCCTTCCCAAATAAAGACGTCAATTTCTAAATCAAAATCAACATCCAATTTCTTCATTACCATCCACTCCCAGTCAACTATCGACATTGATATTGACCAATTATCACCATTCAAAATCATCAACCAACAATCTCAATCCTTCGCTTTTCATTCAACGTAACATGACTTTAAAATATCGACTCTAAATCTTCACTGATAACAGCCCAGCAACAACAAAACTAAACTCAAATGATATCCAAATTCATTCCAGACTTCGCTTTTTCTTCACATCAACAATTGATTCCAACCTATGACTATCTTCAAATCTTTCCCAAATACAATTTGTCTGTCAAAACCAAATGAAACCAAACAATCGACTCCAATCGTCATCGATCGAACTCGCACAAATCGAACTTGCGAACTCACACAACACCTTCCAAGTCGATGCTTAACATCGAACTCAGTCTGACCTGTAACCATTCGAAGTCAACCTCTCAACCTTGATTCTCAATTTTGACTTTTATATTTTGACCTTTTGATTTCAACAGTCGACTCACAAATCAGATTGAATTACCAACAAAACAAACTTGAAATATCAATTTCTGATTTCAATATCTGATTTCGATTTTGATGTTCCAGTCAAAATCAATTTTAAACATCAAATATTAAGACTCGATCGAATCACAGCGAGAGAAAGTGAAGACACATGAATTCCGATCTTGAAGAAAGTCAAGAATGTACAACACATGTATGCGTATTGTACATAACTAAGAATTGTGAATGAATTTATCAAATCAAAATAACGAAATGGGCTCACATAAAGAACGAATAATGAGATTGGAATTTGGGCTCATGAAATGATGAACACTATTCGATATTGTTGGGCTTGGAAAACAAATGAACAATAATTTTGAAATATAAAAAAATGAGTTTGACTTATGTTTTGATCTAAACAAAAATAATTGGATCAATCAACGGGGTTGAAACGGATTTGATCCAATGAGACAAATCGATCAAAAATGAAAAACGTAAAATATGAAGCGAAATCATGGACGTTTTGGAATCCATTTGAGAATTTGAGATACCTTTTTGACGAATCGAGTTCCATTTTCAACTAACGAATCAAATTTAGAAGATCTTGGTTCTTTTGTTGGAACGAGAAAATCTCCAATTTGAACATTGTACCACCCACTATGCGTGATGTACAACTCGTTCTTCGTGTTCTTCGTGTTCTTCAACGATCCAAGAACATCTTCAAAAGAACCACCAACACTTTTGGGTTTTGACTTCAAATTCAATGCAACACTTGGAGATTGTTGCTTTGGAACCCAAATTTGCTTCATGGATTTCGGCTTCACAACATTTGACAATTTTTGTGAGTAAACCCGCTTGTTTTTCCAATTAATCTTCTTCTTCTTTTTCTTTCTCGTCTTTTTGCATCTTGAAGACTTGATTTCATGAACAAACCCACTTTCCACAACTTCAACTTTGTGAATTTGAATCAAATCTTTTGGAGTTTGATACTTGTGAATTTCTTGGATCACTGGCTTCCGATAAGGAATCATTCCTTCAAACGAATCACAAGAACACAAAATATCATCGGTTTGAACTCCAATCGAGCAAAAAACTTTTTCATCATGAGAATCAACTTGAATCTTCTTATCATGAACTTCAAGAACATCAGAACATCACATTGAACTCCATTGTCTTGAACTTCAACAAACTTAAGAGCACGAAGATCATTTGGGTTTTCAATTAGAGAAATGTATTTCTTATTAAACAAATCTCTTTCTTCTCCTTCCTTTTGATTTCTACTACGGACTAATATGGACAAAGAAATTTTATTCAACCATACAATCTTACAAAGTTTTTGAAAAATCAAGCTTCCATTATCATCCTTCAAATCTCCATAAGAAACCATATTACCCCATGAAATCAATTTGCTTAACACCAACCCATAATATTGATCTTTATTGACTTTGTATTTGATATCTTCAACGATCACAGTCCAAGAATTGTAAGGCAAATTCACCATGATTACAAAAACTTGAAGATTTCTAGAGAGAGAAAGTGATTTTGAATGGGTTTTCTAGAGAGAGAAAGCAAAAATCACTTGAATTCTAGTGAAGAAAATCGAATTATGAATAGAATCAAAGATGAATTCGATTTCTAGAATCCAAAATCTCTCTAATTCATGAAGATCAAAGATCAAAATAAGAATCACCAAATCTAGAAAGCCACCATGGATCAATTCTTGATCCAATCAAGAACACCCGCTCTGATACCAATTGTAGTGGTTTTGATTATGATGGCATGTGCGGAATTAGAAAGATCTAGTGAACCATCATGTAAAATCAAGAACACAAGGAGTAAATAAATATGTGTAAGCTCATATTAGATCTAGAAAGGATATACAAATGGGTTTGTACACAATTTCTCTCTCTAGTCTAACACTCCAAATGGTTCCTTCACATAATGGGAGTCACTCACTTCCTATTTATAGGAAAGACTCAACCCATTTACACATACAAGAGGGTAAGCCTAAAACACTACATCCAAGAGTGACTTTGCACCCTAACACAAAGTCCCGATACTAAAAGGCCCGTCCTGATCCAACACCTACAACCGCCACGACTGCGGAGGGCGCAACATCAGCTGTCTCAGCAATGGTTGCGTATGGATCATCAAAGAACTCCATTACCGCGGTATTGATAGACCCAAACATCTCTGGAATCTACCCCCGGACAATAGTAACCACCTCCTCGTGAATGATCTCCCTGATGCGGTCCTCTAACAATGCTGGCCCACCTTGACTGCCAGCTTCTGATCCCGACCTGGATCCGATCTCAACTCGTCTCATAGTCACCATACTGAAAATACACCAAGAAGATTTCAGATAATCCATATATCATAACGGGGAAGCAACTCCCAACGAAGCCCTAGGGGTTGTGACTTCCTTGCTACGCGTACGAGTCCTATGCTTTCAATAGTACGAGCCCATACTACCTTCCACACCTACCCGTATTTGTCTCAAGGATCATCACAACACCCTAAAAATACTCATAAGCATAGTCAAACACTCAATCCTCACTCCCTAGAGAAAAGGCTAAACATCTCACAACTGGTCGGCTGACCCCACACGACTCATCCTTGAAACTTCCACCAACCCTGCAGGACTCGTATATGCTAGACATACATAACACTGGACCCTATAGACATTTGAATATCTAATCCTGCCCTAAGCCTTTCATCAAACAAGAATAGGAAATAATGCCAGACCATACATTCTCAGGCTATAAGATCTTAGTTATATATAACCATAATGCATACAGTAAGCAACTACAGTAATGATGTCAATTCCATATAAGAAAGGCCCTAGGCTATCAGGCATCATATAATCAGACAATTCTAACATGCAATTCCTGAAGATCCCTAGCATATCACTAGCATGTTGTTATAACATATCAAAATATCGAATAACAAGATGGTATTTTGGGGTCTACTTACTGGCTCCGGCTGATCGTATACATCACATCCTCTTTGTGTATTTTGAAAACCCTTTTAAAATCATATTGAATATCCTTTTTCCTTAGTTTGAGACTGGATTCACACGAGTGTTCCTCCAATTCACTCAAACCAAGGCTCTGATACCAACTTGTAACATTCGTAAAAATTCTTGAAAATTTAAACTTTTAAATCCACCCAAAACCATCATTGTTTACAAATTGTTTTCAAAATAAGTTTCACATCAGAGAAACCCCAAAATCATAAAACAAAATCATGATGAGGTGCATGATCACGCCTTCTCCTTCCCACAATCCTTTGAGGTACCTAAAATATAAACCAAAACTATACGCCCAAAGTTTAGGGAGTTCCCCCAAAATACCACCACAACACATAATCATAGATATCACAGCAACAACACACATAAAACACCTTCAGCATGCCTGGACCGCCACACCGGGCCTTCAGCCTGTCTGGACCATTCTTCGGGCCTTCGGCCTAACTGGTCCACCTCACAGGCCTTCAGTCTATCCGAGAAGCCCTGTATCGGTTGGCCTTCAGCACAATGCAGGACCGCCTCAATCCAACCACACACACATGTCGACATATACATAACTCATAAACATATAATCAATCAACAGACATTATCCACTTATCTACTAGGATACAAAATTGTTGTTATTTTGCTTTATAACTGTTATTTCAAAGGAGTCGGTAATAAAAATGGTTTCAGTTCTTTGGGATTTGTGGTTCTAACATACTGTGTTTTTTAACATAAATTTATTGGTTTTATATCTTTTGAATATCAAATACAAGTACTAATAGGAATTTATGTTTTGACTATTTGTTGTTTTGAGTTTGATTAATTTGTTATGAATATAAAAGTTACCATAACTGTCAAAACTGTTATTAGTTTAGTTTTTTCATTTTTCAGATGATTTTTGCAAAGTTCAAACTTATTATATCTCACGATTTGCAACATCAAACGTAAACTTGTTTCATGTTTTGTCCTTCTTTGCTCGACCTTTATTTTGTTAGAAATACTTTTGTTATGATAAAAAAAAGTTGAATAGTTCCTCCACCATAACCATCACATGCTCAATATAGAAAACAGAAAAAAATGTAAGGGCATGTTATTATTCATCTTGTCCAGGGCATTAAAAACCAATGGACTGACCCTACATATTATCTACTCACATTTTCTTCGGTTCTTTCTTAAATCATTCAATGGATCATATTGATATGTTGTCTAATGCCGATGAGGAAACCTCTACTCCTCAAATGAAGCTTTTGTCCAACAACTTACTATACAATTCTGATGTTCATCAATATCCAGATGCTTTTAAAATGATAATTTAGTGTTTGAATGATTTAGTTCTTCATTATGCTCTTACCGTTTCTTCATCGGTTCCATTTAAATGGATTTCAGAAGATTGTTCCTCTGTTGTCTATAACAAAATTACAGGATGCTATAACGTTTGAAATTGAGAAAAAGGGGAAGAAGAATCTTACAAAGAAGAATTTTTCTCAAATACTGCAAATCGAGTTTGATTCTCAGTTTGAAACTCCTACTACTGATGATGTGCTTTGACTGTTAAACCAAACTGGTTATAATCCATTCCTCAAGATGATCTATGATTTCAAGAAGTCACAACTTCCTTTTCCGTGAAGTTATTTCTTTGGAATAATAATATGATGTCCTACAGGAAGAAATTCGGAACTTGATCAGGAAAACAAAGGTTATTTCTACTTCTCTATGGAATTTACTATAATGTTAAGGTGTATTATGCATCAATTTTATGGGACGAATTTACATCTTATGTCAATCACACCAAGAAAGCAACTGATATCACGAGTGCTAGCTTTTGGTGTCTCGTAGTTGCTAAATCCTATGAATAATTAGGGATTACGATTCCGAGTAGTGTAGAGATGGTTTCATTCTCTACACTACAAATTCCTAAGGTGATGTTGGAATAAGGGAATGAGTTTGTAACACCTGGTTTTAGTGATGTTCTAATTTGGGGACGTCGGGCCAGAAGTTGATCAAGTGATGGTATTGGGCTTCAAATGAATAAGGTTTACGCCTTTTTGGATATTGGAAATGTTGGATTAAGTGATTAAAGCCATCGATTTGTGCCTAGAAGCAAAGGGTAAAATTGGGAAGGTGATATCTTATGCTTCTTGCATGAATTAATTATTTTTTTATATGTTTTTAGACAACAGTAACTAGATAAGATTTTAGGGCTCGTCGATACCTTTCTGTGCATATAAAGAACATCGAAAATGGAGTTGAAACAAAGAAGTTATGGTTGTTTTGAAGTTGAATTGGAAGTTGGTGGTTTTGTCCTATGCGAGGCATAAGAAAGTTACAAAGGGCATAGTCAAGTTATGTAGGGTTTAGCTTGCTGAATGTGGATCGCATTTCTAATGGGCTATGCATGGCGTAACTTAGGTTATGCAGGCGTAAATGTGGCAGATCAAAACCTTAGTTCTTCGGTTATAAGACCTATTTAAGGGCTCTAACTTCTGAGAAACCCTCTCATGACCAGCCTCCATCACCTAAGATCATTCCTTGAGAAACCCTAGCCTCCTATTGCTTGTTTTCAGCCTTGACATCTTTTATGAGCTTGTTTTTCCATTGGAAGGTCAAATCTTGAATGACAAGGTGTTTGTAAAAAGGTTCTATCTTGCTCATTGATTTCTTAGATCTTGTTATTGGTCAATTTTGTCACTTTTTGGTCCTTTGAGCTAGTATTTTGGGAGTTGGGGAATCTCCAACACCTTTTGAGCTATATGGAACACTCTTGGGACTTGTTGGACTTGGAAAGTTGTGCCTTTGTGCTTGTTCTTTCAGCTATGGATGTGGTGTTTGCATTTTTGGTCATTTTAGTGCATAACGTTTAGATCTTGCTTGAAGGGAGTGTCTTAATGGGTAAAGTTGGAAACTTTACCCATTAAGACATTGTAAAAGTCCATATTTAAACGTTTGAGGGTTTGGCTTTCTGTATTACGAGCTTAATAGAAGTTTTTGGGATCAGGGGCATTACACAGGACGTAATCTAATTACGCATGGCATAACTCTACGCATGCAATAGAGCTGTTACGCATGGCGTAATCTAGATGGATGTTGACTTTCGACTTTTTGACTGTTGACTGTTGACTTTGACCAAGTTTGACTTTAGGTCAACTGGAGTAATTTGAGTAGTAGATTGAGGCTTGGTCCCTTTTTGTTGTATAGGTGACCTGCAGAGTTGGGTTTTAGAGCAATGATCAGTTCGACGATCTTCTAGACTTTGAGATGAGTTTTCCTCACTGTACTCATGGGTCGATGGCACCAATGTCAGCCCACTAGGTTTTTTATGTATCCTATTATATAGGATGATGCTATGCTATAGTGTGTTAGATTGGTAGATTTGTATGATTACCTATATTTGCGTGTTATATGTTATCTGTTGCATATGTCGACATAGTGTGGGTGGGTTGAGGCTGTACTGTTTTGTGTTGTAGGCCAAAAAACATGAGGTAATCCAGTCGGGTGACTGTGGGCTAGAGGGGTAATCCAGTCGGGAGATTATGGGCCAGAGGGGCAATCCAGTCGGGAGACTGTGGGCCATGGGTAATCCAGTCGGGTGACTTCGGACCCATCATGCATGTTTGTATATGTTCTGTTGTGTGGGTAATTTTGGGGGAACTCACTAATCTTTGGATTATAGTTTGATTTCATGGTTTCAGGTACTTCAGATGATCGGGGTAAGGCAAAGGCGTGATTGTGCACATCATTCTTGGATATTTTATTGAGAGATGATTTTGGGATACTCTGATTTATGACTATGTTTTTGGAAACAATTTTTTTGTATGATTTATGGTATATTAAATGGTTTTAAAACTGAAAATTTTTACTACGATTTTTGGGACATTACAAGTTAGTATGAGATCCCTGGTTTGAGAGAATTGGATGAATACTTGTGTGATTCCAGATTCAAACTAAGGATCTGCAAAATATTTTTCAAAAATTAACTCTAAAAAGACCGACAGAGAGGATGCAATCTGTACAATCAGCCGGAGCCAAGGAAAGTATTCCCCACGATACCCACACTTGTTCTGTGTATTGGATATATGCTAGAAATGTATGCTAGAAGTTAGAATAAGGATCTTCTAAAGGTTGCATGCTAGAATGCCTGCTTAGAAGAGATGCCTTTTATGCCTGATCTGTGAGTGGTAGATATGCCTGATACTGAGTAGGTTGAGGATCTTCAGGAGTTATATGTGAGCATTGTTTGATCTTTATGATGCCTTATTGCCTACACAGTTATACTTCATGGGTTTTGAGCACTACATCAATCCTATGGTGTACATGCAAACCCTAAAGCTTTGGATCTAGTTTGTCTAATATACATGTAATAATCATCCAAAGCTCATAAATCCTAGATCTAGAATATGATAAACGATATTAACATAAGAATAGGGTTTAGATCTTACCTTGATTGTTATATAGCAATAACAATCTCAAAACCTTCTTGATCTTGACTTCTGAAAGCTTAGTGCCTCAAATGTTGCACCTCTAATGGAGTCACAAACACCACTAGCAATAAGGATGAAGAAGAAGGAGAAGGAGGAGGCACAAAAACGTTCTAGGGTTCTCTCAAAGAGTTGGACACATTTTTGGAGGCCTAAGGGTTCCTTTTATACTTAGGCTATTAGGGTTTTCAACCAGGAAACCCTAATTTGACTGCTTAGGCCCTAAGCAACCCATGGACTCCCTCCTTAGATGTGACAACCCGATATTTTTCAAGTCAATGTAACATTCAAAAAGTCAAATATAATGAACTATTTGGAATCAATGAAATTAGCGTAAAAAAAATGAAGTGTTCTAAAATATAAATTGGGATGCATAAAGTGTTAGATATCGTGCCAAGGTTTCCAAAAATATAAAGAACACTCAAATCCGAGTTATAACGAAGAAGTTATGACCAATCGAAAATCCACGACACACCCGGTAAAACACTGTTAAGCGTAAAAAGTGAAACTTCAATAAAATACTTTTTAGCCTTAGGTATCTAAACGAAAGTCGTAGATTACGTTAAACCATGAGCATGCATAAAAAGAACGTCCAAATCTGACTTCGTATGAGGAAGTTATGATTTTTCTAAGTTTCGGAATAGCGGTAGACAGCTAAAAACTCGAAATAAAGATCGAGCGATTTTTAGCCGACGCAACCTAAACGAGAGTTGAAGGTCTCTACAATAGTAGTACAATGGTAAAAAGACAGACGAAAACGGACATCAGATAAAGAAGTTATGGATTTTTAACGGAATTATCCTGTCCCGGCCTATTAAATAAAATATAATTAAAAATAAAGTCAAAACTAGCCGACGAAGTCTAAATGAAAGTTGTAGAGTATTTTCTCACCTACGTGTGGATATAAAGAACGTCAAAAACGGAGCTTGTATGCGAAAGTTACGCATTTTTGAAGTTTTTGGCACGCATTACGAAGCTTATCCGAAGGAGTACGCCCAGCGTACTTCGGAGTACGCCCAACGTACTGAATGGAGGGCCTCGGATCGACCACGTCGCCCCTACACTCTACATAAGACCGGAGACCGTGACATCATCGCTGACGTACGCCCCGCGTACGAGGGTACGCCCAGCGTACGAGGTACGCCCCGCGTACTTCGGTGTACGCCCAGCGTACGAGGGCAGTTTTCCTCACCTATAAATACCATGCGAGACCTCCGACTTTCCTTGCCCAATTCTCTCTTCTCTCTCACTTTTACTCTCCGATTAGCATCCCGAAGCGATCCCGACTTCCCGGTTTCATACCCCAGTCCTGACGAAGGTCCGAAGCTCCGAGATTCCTGAGAAATACACCGCTTCCCGGTCGAAGTGCCGCCCGAGAAAAATCTCATTTTCTTCGAATCACCACACTTTCCAGGTGAGTTCATACCCCTACATTTTCACGTCTTTTCATGTTTTAGGGGGGGGGAATACAAGTGCAATACGAGAAAAACTTATCGTTTTATACGGATTTAAATACATCATTTACATTATTAAAAGTGTTAAATAACATCGATATCAACGATACACTTTACATGCAAGGTTAGTATTATACCGAGTTTTTATCACCAAATGGAACACACTTTCGGAAAAACTATAATAGGTATAATTTACGGGTTATTCATTACATCTTTACGTAAACATTGTGAAAATGAAATACTTTAATCTACATGAAATATAGACTTTTCTTTTCGTAAATCTATTAATACTAAGTGTTGTGAGACATTCAGCTTCAACGTACTCACAAGTATGCATTTCAAGTCCTGTATTATAAACCATAATCTCTTGGAGGGAGAGCGTGATACTTGTGTATAGATCTATACGGGATTGACAATCCCGCACCTAAACTGTTAGCTACAGTTAGACCGGCAGGTCTGGGGTGACAAACGTCATAACACTACAACGCCTGAAGAACGTTGTTACAGGCAGTCCGGGTCAATAGCATGGTTACAAAACTCACACGGAAGTATTAAAATAAGTTTGATTTACGAGACTCTTGAATGCATTCAGTAAATACATTATTTGAGTATAAATACACTTTCACCATTTTGAGCACGAAAGATACTATTGCACTCCAGCCTTTGGAACTTTTTCAAACTATATGTAGAAAATATTGGATTTTCTGGAAACCACGTTCAGTTATTTTTACTAAAGGACATACAAATTTCAGTACAAAAACTCTTATGAACTCACCAACTTAATTGTTGAGACTTTTTCAAAACTACTTGTATTTCTCAGGGAATCAGTAATACAGGTAACCATCAGCTTTTGGAGAAGGAACGCTAAGGCGTTTATTATCAAAACATTTTAAATCATCATATTTGTAATATTCTTTTGAAACATGTATTACCCGCAACAATGTAAGTTTTTATTATATTTATGATGGTTGTGTTTACTTTCTTTACAATATTCAACTGTTATGATACTACGTGAAGTCACCCACCCCCGAATGTTTCCGCCATTCTGGTTTGGGGGTGTGACAGATTGGTATCAGAGCCAGGTTTATAGTGAACTAAGTATATCGAACCACATAAGATATACAAACTATAAATGCAAAGGGACCAAAAACCCTCTGACAAAATGTTTTCATAAACGATACTTTTAATAAATTAAAATGATATATATATTTTTTTTTATAAAAGTATAAATACACGCATGCATCGGTCTCGTATCATAGCAAAGATTTTATAAAAAGTATTAAGGCAAGTTAGTGTCGACTAGGCCTCGAGGTATGTAATCAAATCGAGAATAAATATAGCCTGATCAACTATATTTATCCTGGATGTGACCAACGTATGTCGAGGAATGGCCGTAGTGAGCATCAAGTCGAAAACTTACCAAAGAAAATACTAGAATCAAACTTACAAATTTGAAATACTATAGGAGTATTTTAAAACCATAAGAACTATAATAATAGTGCGAACCTCGATATTTAGTTAAATTTAGGAAATCGTCAAATAAATAAAAAATTTATTTATCAAAAATTACCTTTTTACTCCCGAGTTTTTTATAAAAATGCTCTTACCTCTATTTCTCGACTAGACAAAATGGCAGGATTTCACATTCCCGGGGATCCCTACTACCCTAACCAGGGTAATGGAGGCTGGATTGAAGAGGACCCAGAGGAAGATCCCGAAGAGATTCCCGAGGAGGAGCCAGAAGAGGATTCCGAAGAGGATCCCGAGGAAGACCCAAATGAAGAGTCAGAAGAGGAAGGAGATGGTGGGAGCACTGACTCGGAACCCGAGATCTACAATCCTCCCCGAGGAGCAGCAAATCCCCAAAGGAACTTTCAGGGCCCGGCGCCCCGCTGGGCTGTGGATCTGAAGCGATGGAGCAGGGAACAAGGGCAACATCCACCCTACGGCATGGCACGAGGCTTTTATAACCTCAGCAACGGGGGTTCAGCTGACAGAGCACTCCCAGTCATGGTTCGTCGCATTGCCAACCAAGGCGAGCAAGCAAGAGCAAATGCCAGCCAACTCTTGGACATTGGGGCCACCGTTGCTGTCACTGCGGTACGTCTTCGTCATCCGGACGAAGAACATGAGCGGACAATAGAGCACACATTTTCCCTTCAGAAAGACATTACTGCTGCTAGAGCCGAAGTAAGGGAGTTTCGTAAGAACCAAGCCGCAATGGAGAGGCGTATCATCGAGGCTGAACGACAAGTAGCCCGAGCTAAGGCTTCCACAACCACATATCATGGTCCGCAGCGTGCTACCCGCTCGGAGTAGAGTGCGTACTACTGGCGCTATATTTATACCTATCGGCTAAGTGTTGGTGTTACCTTTTCTTGTATTAATGTAAACCCGACGGATTGTGAGTACACAATTCGGAGGCCGGAATGCTGTCAAATTTTCCCATTTTCATTGATGTACCCTAGACCTATAAAAGGTCAAATTTTCCTGATCGTTGTATCATATACTAATATCAATGAAATTGACACGCATTTATTATTTCCTTGAGTATTCCATTTAATTCTTAAAAGAATCATACACTTATTTTTGAAAGTTTCCATTATCATGCAAAAAAAAAACCAGAAATGTTCAGAACTAAAACTTATAATACTAAAACCTTCCATAATCATTTCTAATGACTTATCAAGAATTCGTCTCTTAACTTGTGGCAGAATCATGCCACCAAGAAGAAATCCTCGACGCTTCAATAATACAGGAGCACCAACACCACCTCCACCACCCCCTCCATCAATGGATGCTGCTACCTTTCAGGCTGCTGTAACAACTGCCGTAACCGCAGCAATGGCACAAATGAGTAACAATGGATCAGGAGGAGGAATAAATAGCTCTACTACTGGCCAAAACCAAGGTCGCTCCGGGGAATGTACCTATAAGGACTTATCCAACAGCAAACCCATCCCCTTTAATGGAACTGGGGGAGTGATGGCACTATCCCAATGGATAGAGAAAACGGAAGCTGTGTTCGAGATATGCTCATGCCCTGAAGAAAGCAAAGTAAAATTTTCCGCCTGTACTTTCTCCGAACGAGCCCTAACGTGGTGGAATGGCCACGTCAAGTCACTAACTCTGGTGGTGGCAAACTCCATGGGTTGGGAGAACCTGAAGCAAATGCTACTGCGAGAGTACTGCCCAAGGGGCGAGATCCAGAAACTTGAACAGGAACTTTGGGAATTGACTATGGTGGGCTCGGACATCACAACCTATACGAATAGGTTCAGTGATTTGACAATACTTTGCCCAGGGATGATGGCCCTAGAAAGCAAGAAGGTGGAAAGGTATATCTGGGGGTTGTCGCCCCAGCTTCGGGGAAGTGTGCTAGCTTCCAAACCCACGACGTTCGACAGTGCCAAACAACTTGCACAGTCCCTCGTCGATCATGGGGTCTGCCAAGATGTTACGACCATCGTCCCGGAACCAACCAAAGGAAGCAACAACAATAGCAGCAATGCCAACAACAACAACAAGAAGAAGTTCTGGAACAAAAGGAAAGGTCAAACTTCGCAAGAACCTTCAAAGAAACAAATAATGGCGGTCCATGCTGCTAATGCCCCCACTGCTATCCCTATTACCCCTACGTCGGTAAAACAATATGTTGGGAACCTACCAAAGTGCAACAAATGCAATTACCATCACAATGGGAATTGCCGGGAGATGCACTGTAAAAAGTGCGACAGGAAAGGGCACACTGCCCGTTTCTGTAGGGCACCGGCGCGACCAATCACCCAAGTTTCTGGTGCTGGAGTGAGCCAGGCATGTTATGGGTGTGGGGAAACTGGGCACTACAAGAGGGATTTCCCTAAGGCATGGAATGCTGGCGGTGTAGGAAGAGTGCTGGCAATAGGGCAGAACGAGGCAATAGCCGATCCCACAGTGGTTACGGGTACGTTTCTCCTCAACAACATTTATGCATGCATACTCTTTGACTGTGGCGCGGAGAGAAGTTTCGTGAGTCATAAATTCAAACACTTACTTAATCAAAAACCCCAAGCACTCAATAAAATATTCACAGTAGAAATGGCAAACGGTAAAACGGAAACCGCAAACGATATGTACATAGGCTGTACGTTAAATTTAAATGAACACTCGTTCCAAATCGATCTTATGCCGATTACTATAAGAAGTTTTGATGTCATCATCGGTATGGACTGGTTAAGCCTTCACCATGCCGATATACTTTGTCACGAAAGGGTCGTTCGCCTCAATCTACCAAGCGGCAAAACTCTTATCATTTATGGGGACAAACCCAGTACCAATTTACAAATCATCTCTTGCGTCAAAGCCCGAAAATACCTTCGCAAAGAATATCATGCCTTTCTAGCCCACGTGGTAGACAAGAAACGAGAAGTGAAAGACATTAAAGACATTCCGGAAGTCTGCAATTTCCCCGACATTTTCCCTGAAGATCTTCCAGGAGTCCCACCAGAACGTCAAGTCGAGTTCAGGATCGACTTGATTCCCGGAGCTACCCTAGTAGCAAAATCGCTGTACCGTCTAGCACCGGCAGTAATGCAGGAATTATCTAGCAACTGAACGAACTTCTAAGCAAAGGATTCATTATACCGAGCTTCTCACCATGGGGAGCACCGGTCATGTTCGTAAAGAAGAAGGACGGATCTTTTCGCATGTGCATCAATTACCGGGAACTGAACAAACTCACGATCAAGAACCGATATCCCTTACCGCGCATAGACGATATGTTCAACCAACTACAAGGAGCGAGCTACTTCTCAAAGATCGATTTAAGATCTGCGTATCACCAGCTGCGAGTCCTGGAAGGAGACATTCCCAAAACGGCATTCTGAACTCGCTATGGTCACTATGAGTTTGTAGTGATGCCCTTTGGATTGACAAATGCGCCGGCGGTGTTCATGGACTTGATGAACCGAGTATGTCGTCCTTTCCTGGATAAATTTGTGATCGTGTTCATAGATGATATACTCATCTATTCAAGGAGCAAGGAGGAACATAGCCAACACCTCCGACAGGTCTTGGAAACATTAAGGACAGAGAAGCTTTACGCAAAATTCTCGAAGTGCGAATTTTGGATTCGGAAAGTAGATTTCCTAGGTCACGTGGTCAGCAAAGAGGGGATACACGTGGACCCTTCCAAAATCAAGGCGATCGAGAACTGGACAACTCCAAGGACTCCAACGGAAATCCGACAATTCTTGGGCCTTGTTGGGTATTACCGAAGGTTCATACAAAACTTTTCGAAGATTGCTAAACCACTTACCACCCTGACTCAGAAGGGTGTAACCTTCAATTGGGGAGAAAAACAAGACACTGCGTTCCAAACACTGAAGCGAGCTCTGTGCAGCGCACCTATATTATCTTTGCTAGAAGGAACGGAAGACTTTGTGGTCTATTGTGATGCGTCAAACCAGGGACTTGGATGTGTCCTAATGCAACGAGGGAAGGTCATCGCATACGCCTCGAGACAACTCAAGACGCACGAGGTCAACTATACCACGCACGATCTCGAACTAGGAGCAGTCGTTTTCGCTCTAAAGATCTGGAGGCACTATCTCTACGACACGAAATGTACAATCTTCACCGATCATAAAAGCCTTCAACACATCCTCAGTCAAAAGGAACTCAACATGAGACAAAGGCGGTGGGTAGAACTACTAAACGATTACGAATGCGAAATTTGTTATCATCCCGGAAAAGCTAATGTAGTAGCTGATGCCCTCAGCCGAAAGGAATACTCGGGCCGCCGAGTGAAATCTTTAACTATGACGATCCATTCACACCTGTCCACGCAAATCAAGGAAGCTCAAATAGAAGCCTTGAAATCCAAAAATGTGGCAGGGGAGGCCTTAAGAGGAATGGATAAAAATCTTGAAGTCAAGAATGACGGAGTTCGTTACTTCATGAATCGGATCTGGACGCCAAAGTTTGGCGGATTCAGAGATGTTGTCATGTATGAAGCCCATAAGACTCAATACTCCATACACCCCGGTTCAGATAAGATGTATCTGGACCTCAAGAAACTGTATTGGTGGCCAAGCATGAAAGCCGAAATCGCTACCTATGTAGGCAAATGTCTGACTTGCGCTAAAGTCAAGGTAGAGTACCAAAAGCCCTCGGGATTATTGCAACAACCGGAAATACCTGAGTGGAAGTGGGAGCGGATAACCATGGATTTCATAACCAAGTTACCCAAGACGGCAAGCGGACTCGACACCATCTGGGTGATCGTCGACAGGTTAACCAAATCCGCGCACTTCCTACCAATCAAAGAAACGGATAAACTGGAAAAGCTAACCAGAACATACATCAGAGAGATTGTACGACTGCATGGTGTACCAATATCCATTATCTCGGACCGATATAGTAGATTCACCTCGAGGTTCTGGCAGTCGCTACAAAAATCTCTAGGAACAAGGTTAGACATGAGTACCGCTTATCACCCACAGACCGACGGTCAGAGTGAGAGAACCATTCAAACCTTGGAAGATATGCTAAGAGTTTATGTGATCGATTTTGGTAAAGCGTGGGATACCTATTTACCATTGGTCGAGTTCTCATACAACAATAGCTATCACACTAGCATCAAGGTTGCCCCATTCGAAGCCCTCTACGGCCGTAAGTGCAGATCACCTCTGTGTTGGGCTGAAGTGGGTGACACACAACTAGCAAGAGGACAAGCAACCGACATCACTCTCACTGGACCAGAAATCATAAGGGAAACTACGGAGAAGATTGTTCAAATCCGGGAGCGACTGAAGGCTTCAAGAGACAGACAAAAGAGTTATGCGGATAAAAGACGGAAACCCTTGGAATTCCAGGTTGGGGATCGGGTACTACTAAAAGTCTCACCCTGGAAGGGATTAATACGTTTCGGAAAGCGTGGGAAACTAAACCCAAGGTATATAGGACCATTCGAGATCCTTGCCAGGATCGGCCCGGTGGCATACAAACTTCGATTACCGTAGGAACTCAATAACGTGCACCCTACCTTTCACGTATCGAACCTAAAGAAATGCTTGTCCGATGAGACCCTCGTTATCCCTCTGGACGAAATTGAAATCAACGAGAATCTCCAATTCGTAGAAGAGCCAGTAGAGATCATGGATCGGGAAATTAAAAGAACTAAACAAAGCCGCATACCCATTGTGAAGGTCCGTAGAAACGCCAAGCGAGGACCTGAATACACCTGGGAACGCGAGGATCAGATGAAACAAAAGTACCCGCATATTTTCCTAGAACTCTATCTTAGATTAAATTTCATGACGAAATTCCCTCTATCGGGGGGATGATGTGACAACCCGATATTTTTCAAGTCAATGTAACATTCAAAAAGTCAAATATAATGAACTATTTGGAATCAATGAAATTAGCGTAAAAAAAATAAAGTGTTCTAAAATCTAAATTGGGATGCATAAAGTGTTAGATATCATGCCAAGGTTTCCAAAAATATAAAGAACACTGAAATCCGAGTTATAACGAAGAAGTTATGACCAATCGAAAATCCACGACACACCCGGTAAAACACTGTTAAGCGTAAAAAGTGAAACTTCAATAAAATACTTTTTAGCCTTAGGTATCTAAACGAAAGTCGTAGATTACGTTAAACCATGAGCATGCATAAAAAGAACGCCCAAATCTGACTTCGTATGAGGAAGTTATGATTTTTCTAAGTTTCGGAACAGCGGTAGACAACTAAGAACTCGAAATAAAGATCGAGCGATTTTTAGCCAACGCAACCTAAACGAGAGTTGAAGGTCTCTACAATAGTAGTACAATGGTAAAAAGACAGACGAAAACAGACATCAGATAAAGAAGTTATGGATTTTTAACGGAATTATCCTGTCCCGGCCTATTAAATAAAATATAATTAAAAATAAATTCAAAACTAGCCGACGAAGTCTAAATGAAAGTTGTAGAGTATTTTCTCACCTACGCGTGGATATAAAGAATGTCAAAAACGGAGCTCGTATGCGAAAGTTACGCATTTTTGAAGTTTTTGGCACGCATTACGAAGCTTATCCGAAGGAGTACGCCCAACGTACTTCGGAGTACGCCCAGCGTACTGAATGGAGGGCCTCGGATCAACCACGTCACCCCTACACTCTACTGAAGACCGGAGACCGTGACATCATCGCTAACGTACGCCCAGCATACGAGGTACGCCCCGCGTACTTCGGTGTACGCCCAACGTACGAGGGCAGTTTTCCTCACCTATAAATACCATGCGAGACCTCCGACTTTCCTTGCCCAATTCTCTCTTCTCTCTCACTTTTACTCTCCGATTAGCATCCCGAAGCGATCCCGACTTCCCGGTTTCATACCCCAGTCCCGACGAAGGTCCGAAGCTACGAGATTCCCGAGAAATACACCGCTTCCCGGTCGAAGTGCCGCCCGAGAAAAATCTCGTTTTCTTTGAATCACCACACTTTCCAGGTGAGTTCATACCCCTACATTTTCACGTCTTTTCATGTTTTAGGGGGGGGGGAATACAAGTGCAATACGAGAAAAACTTATCGTTTTATACGGATTGAAATACATCATTTACATTATTAAAAGTGTTAAATAACATTGATATCAACGATACACTTTACATGCAAGGTTAGTATTATACCGAGTTTTTATCACCAAATGGAACACACTTTCGGAAAAACTATAATAGGTATAATTTACGGGTTATTCATTACATCTTTACGTAAACATTGTGAAAATGAAATACTTTCATCTACATGAAATATAGAGTTTTCTTTTCGTAAATCTATTAATACTAAGTGTTGTGAGACATTCAGCTTCAACGTACTCACAAGTACGCATTTCAAGTCCTGTATTATAAACCATAATCTCTTGGAGGGAGAGCGTGATACTTGTGTATAGATCTATACGGGATTGACAATCCCGCACCTAAACTGTTAGCTACAGTTAGACCGGCAGGTCTGGGGTGACAAACGTCATAACACTACAACGCCTGAAGAACGTTGTTACAGGCAGTCCGGGTCAATAGCATGGTTACAAAACTCACACAGAAGTATTAAAATAAGTTTGATTTACGAGACTCTTGAATGCATTCAGTAAATACATTATTTGAGTATAAATACACTTTCACCATTTTGAGCACGAAAGATACTATTGCACTCCAGCCTTTGGAACTTTTTCAAACTATATGTAGAAAATATTGGATTTTCTGGAAACCACGTTCAGTTATTTTTATTAAAGGACATACAAATTTTAGTACAAAAACGCTTATGAACTCACCAACTTAATTGTTGACACTTTTTCAAAACTACTTGTATTTCTCAGGGAATCAGTAATACAGGTAACCATCAGCTTTTGGAGAAGGAACGCTAAGGCGTTTATTATCAAAACATTTTAAATCATCATATTTGTAATATTCTTTTGAAACATGTATTACCCGCAACAATGTAAGTTTTTATTATATTTATGATGGTTGTGTTTACTTTCTTTACAATATTCAACTGTTATGATACTACGTGAAGTCACCCACCCCCGAATGTTTCCGCCATTCTGGTTTGGGGTGTGACATTAGAGGCCTTGGACGAATTCTAATGGGTTTCCCCATAGATTTCGTCCACTCCAACTTCTATGGAGTCCATTAGCCCAATTTATGCAATTATCTTATAATTACAGTATCAGTCCCCTTTATTTAATTAATCTCTTTTAGCCACAAAATTAATTCTTATTAATTCTTGACTAATATTAATTAAACAATATGATTTCTCTTTTAATATATTATTCATATAATATATTAATAAATCATAATTAATCCTCTTTCTCCTTAGTTCATCCTATCAGCTACTATGGTGAAGGCAACCCAAAAGGACCATGCTCGTAATCGGGTCAAGCAAATACCAAAATAGTTATGGGCTTAGACACCTAATCCAATAGTCTCCCACTTGGATAAGTCTAATAACTATTATGCATATGACTTCAGAACCTGATCAGCAATCGTAGCTCTCAAAAGTCGTTGTCGAACTCTGATCTTATCAGAGACGTGTCCTTTAGATAAGGGATCATATATTCCTCCATTCTAGATATTTTATGAATTGAGACATGGATTTTAAATCATACTCTTTGTTCATGTGTTGTTTCCTGATTTCCGATTTATGACGACTGACAACAGACTACAATTGAACACATCAACTTAGTCCCGGCTTGGCCAAGCACTTAGGGTGTCATCACTAAATCATCAAGGGGACCACATATATCGCTTTTATCCCACATTGGGTAAAAGGAACTGATAAACTTCGACTTAATGCTCGCTTGTACCTACTCATCAAATCACACACAACAATATGTTTTATAACACCAAGTTACTGGTGCGTTTACATATTATCAATGTGCAACCGACTTGTAAATTACAACTCATACGTCTCGGTTTCAAGAATATAAGATATTATCGTCTCACCAATCACTCGTGATAAAATCCATGAAGCGATCCAAGTGGGCGTGGGTTTAATCCAATGCTCAAATCTTAATTCATAAGCACTCATGAACGTTGTAGCAAACTTTTGCTATGTCTAATACACTTTAGACAATCTACAAGCCAATTCATGACAGTCTTCTTTCATACCTACTTCCAAAGTATGAGCGACTGTGGATGGTTTGAATAATCTTATTATTCGGGAAGTCAAAACATGCAAAGTGAAACACAATAATAATTGAATCCAATATGGCCTCAAACTTTTGAGTATAAATAAAACTCCTTTTATTTAGTCACCATATTGATTACACATTATTCATTGTATAATGATTCGGATAATCAAATTATTACTTGAATTATAACAGCAGTTGTCCCATGCACCAAGCATGCACACTCTATTTACCTATGGTCCATACTTTGTGAAATAGATCAATTGAAAACATTTCCAATTATGCTCATTTCACAACTTCTAATCCCTATCGTTAATGTAAGAACACAAAATTCTCGCCACTGCTAGAATATGTTAGATTCTAACATTTTATGCAATTATCCTTTTGTAATCTTATTGCACAAAAGTCACCAAGACTTTGCCAATGAAATTACAAAGTGTTCTATTGGAGATTGTTACAAGACAATTCCATAGATATGAAGTCTCACATTCAAAGTACATTCCTTTGAACATCCTTCTTGCATAAAAGTTTCTAATCTAGACATAAATTCTTAACGTCCAACTCCCAATATGGAAACATTTCCATATTTTCCATATGACAATTCATTATTAATAGAATCATATCTAATCATACTAATGTCATTATGGTCCATTCATTACTATACTTACAACTGCTCACAAACGACCAATCCTTAGCGAACCTTAGATTGTCCTTGTCAGTTGTTTAATTATTTTAGTCAAATCCGGTTCTAGTACTTTTTCCCTCTTGATGCCCTAGGCATTTGGAAAATTTAGAACGTTCGAATATTACAGCATATGCAATCGATCCTATATCAGAAGCGTATGGGATACGATTCATGAAAAACGTGATACTTTACCAGTTTCTTGCTATAATATTGCCATATATAGAATTCCTTTATGTTGAATATTTTCAACATAACATTCATATATGTCCTTTGACTAAATTTGATTAAAATTTCTCGATCCAAGCCTTTAGATTTTGAAACGAAGTATAATATTCTCTCCCATAATTATAGCAAAACAACTTTTCAACCCCTGCAACTTTGCAAAGTGAAACTGTTGTTTTCTATAATTAATATTGCTAACTTGCAATACTTAAAATAATAATCATGCTCCCAATAACATGATGATTATATCCTTACCAGCATAACACTTATGCCCCCACTAGCTTTGACATGTATTAAAAAATCTGCTAAACTTCTAGAAAACAATACTTATTGATTTCCAAATATCATATTTCTAATACGATACGCTTCGACAATCTTTTATCTAAGCTTCTAGAAAACAACTCATACACCTTTCCTTAGATAGCTCACATGTGTGTCTAAACAATTCTAGAACTTATAGCAATAAGTCTCGAATGTTCAAACTAATTGCCAAATCTCACAATTCGAACTATGAAGAGGGATGTCGTAGTCATAATCGAATTTGAGAATGCAATTTACATAATCCCTATCTCATTAAAATCTTCCTAGTGAAAGCGTTTCCTCACAATCATTTTCATGAAGGAGAGAAACCTTATGACACTTAGATTTTATGGTGTATGTGTTCCTATCCATGTGAATTTGTCATAACCATAATCATAAGATTATGTATGTGACAAATCCAAACTCTTATGGATAGAACTTGTTCATTCTTTATTTCTTGCCATCAAGGGTCCCACCATTGCTTCCAAGTCTTTGAGCAGCTCGCCCGTACCTATCAATGTACTTTCCATTGATCAAGATGCCTTGCCTCTATGCAATCAATTGAGAACTCATAGAACTCATATGCATAGTTGACTTAAACTGGAATGGAATAGAAACAAAAAATTGTGTCAACACGATAGGTTAAAAACCTCAAGTCGTGTGCTAGTGTTTAACAATAGGTTTACCCTTGATTAGTTCTTGAAACTTTTCAAGATCATTTAGACTCCCACTGACCTCTTGACATATAAGATTCTCTTGTCAAGAAACATTTCTTGACAAAACAAATATTCAAGAGTTAGTGTAGGTCCTTATCAAGGCAAATACTACACACAATTGGTCTTAGTTGGTCTTTGTCTTATCCAAGACATCACAACTTACCAATTTCAAACGTGCAAGAGCAAGAAAACATTTTCCTACTTCACATTTGATGAGTGTGTTAAAAAACCCTTATTAAGATGATGTCACTCAAATCACAATCTTGGAGTACGGCTCTAAGACTTGATCTTGGAACGAAGTATGATTCGCCTTTTGATTTAACCATTTCAACAATTTCTGATTCCTCTTCTTAGCCATACTAGTGCACTAAGGTGTCCTTACAGGATCAATTGTGACACGGTTTTATGTAATCAATAAGTTAATCATAAAACACGATATTAAAGTCCTCTCCCATCTTTTCAAATCGGAGAACCTTATATCTTTCTGCCTAATTGATTCTTCTTATTCGTTCTGCTATTCATTGAAACTTTTTCCAATGATTCAGAATCATACTTAATCTTTTAAGTATAATCACATTTACTAATCCTTTAGCAAATTATGACGAACATTTTATCGTTCTTTGTGGTGGACTCGACCTAGTGCACAACAATGCGTATTGGAACCTTTAGTCCTTTACTTGATTCACATACTTATGTGAACAAGGAGTTAGTCTTAATTTCCCAAATACGAAGTTTCTCATTCATCATACAATACCAGTTGCATGATTCCAAGTTTCTGTCTAATTAAAACTTGGGCGATGAGAATCTTTCCTTATTTGGTAAATTTCTGACATTACCACAAATAACATAACTAAGAATCAAATCCATTCATAATATTGCTAACAATTCAAACACCAATTTTCATAAAATCCATCGCAAGGAAACATAAATAAGACAAAATCAAAATTTATTTTATTGCGGAAAAATCTTGTCCTTACAATGCGATTACAAATGAAAACTATGTAAATAGTACTTAGCAATCTATCCTAACTCTAAAGTAGCAGCTAAAAATCCGATCTTTGAATCATGCGATCGAAATCCATTTCTTCATCACCAGATTCAGCTCACTTCTTTCTTTAAGCTTCCTTTCTTTCTTCGATCCTACAAAACACCAAATGTAATCTTATCACATCATGTATTAGGAATCTAAAAAGGAACTTAATAGAGTCAGATAGTGGATTTTACCTGAAGTAGAGTCATACATCTTGACTCTCCCATCTCTTAGATCTCTCAGGTAGTCAGGGCAGCTTCGCAACCAATGCCCCTTCTCTTGGCAGTAGAAACACACAGATTCTTTGGGAATGGCACAAGGGACTATCTCAGACCTAGTCTTTCTCTTGCGTAGAGAAACTTTTTCTAGACTTCCAATGTTGCCATTATCCACAGAAGGATGAGACATTGATTTACCAGACAAATTTGCTTGACCAGTCCGCCAGATCATTTCTGATTCAGCAGCAACAAGCAAATAAGTCAAATCAATGAGGGTCACGTCTCGGTCCATCATATAGTACTCTCTAATGAACTCACTATATGAATCAGGAAGTGATTGAAGAACCAAGTCAACAGCCAGCTTTCTAGAGACTTAGACACCCAACATTCCCAATCTGTCAATATGCAACTTCATATCCAAGACATGAGCACATACAGACTTTCCATCTTCGTGTTTGCTTGCTAATAGGGCTTGAGTGACCTTGAACTTTTCAAGACTTCGAACACGTGGGTCAGGGAGAATTATTGGAGGAGGTATAGGAAGTAAAGCATGATTTCCATTTCCACAATCCAATCGTGGAACACCATCTTCAAGTGGAAAACTTTTTCCAATGGATTCAGGAAGACCATAATTGTTAGATTTTGACATCTACAAAACGGTAGAAATTCAAGTTAGTTGATTGAGTCCTTAATAAAACACCCAAATGAGATATTAAGGCTAGGACCCAACACAACATTCTACAACTTGGAAGAGGGATGACGTAATCCAAATTGCAGAACATTTGAAGGTAGGTAAATGACGATTTACCAATTTCCACCATGAAAAACAAAAATTGAAGGTTTAAGTTTTAAATGAATTGAAACTCCTAGATCTTTTGAGATTCATTGAACTTTTCAATGGCATGTTTAATCTCGATTATGCCCTTCATTTGTGACTGGGATGCCGAGGATCACAAATAAGGTGTGAATAACCATGTGAATCTACGTGGTGCCCTCAATGTTACAGTCACCTAATCGACGTGCCGGTTAACCACACACGCTCCATCGATCTATGACAAACATCGAGTCACTCTTTGCCACCAATGCCAATCCCAACTTAGTGTGCCGGTTAACCACACACGCTCCACTAATTGTCTCGGCAAGGGTACAAAGTGTAATTCCATGGAATTGCATCAAATTCACTTTTGCCTAAAGTAATTAAGATTTGGGAATTTATAAAGCATTTAGTTACTTCGTATTTTATTATACTTATAGTGGAGGGTTGTGTCCTATCCTACCCGTTCGGCTAACGACCCTCCACTAGTCAAGAGTGCGGTGGGTAAGAGTGGATACCCATTCAATTGCCATTTTATAGGAAATTTCCTTAAACACCCCTTAGAGACCAGCTTCGTGAATGAGGCCTACTAACGGTAAGACTGACTCTTTACTCATACATATATAATATTAGACCTTTAATTTCATATATAGTATAAGGGTGTATTTTACACTTTTACAATACTAGGTTGTCTAATTTAATAAATTATACTTTTAAATTAATTAAATATAAACCAAATCATTATGGATTTATTAACTCTCATTAAATTATACACTTAATTAACTTAATAAAACCATAAGGGTGTAATTTGAACCTTTCAATAAAAACTAGGGTTTTAGAATTTAATATTTCAAAATTAAACTTTTAATCAAAATATTCAAGTTCCAAAACTTGAGGGCAAGTTTTGAAACTTTTCAAAACTATCTAGATGAAATTACAAATAATTAAAATTAATCAAATAATTGGTAATTATCTAAATTTGACCTAATTTAATTTTCACAAGATAATCAAAATTACAAATAATCAAATCTTTATCTAATAAAACAAGTTATTATCTTAATTTTGACAATTATCTTTTATTTTGGTAAGGATAATCACACCAAATCAATAAAAATCGGATTTTGTTAATAAAAAACGTTTTTGGTAATTATCCCACAGCAAAATAGCTCAAAAACCCAAAAAATCTGGCATCTGATACTCCGACTCGTCGAGCCATCATTGGACTCGTCGAGTTACCAGTGAACTCGTCGAGTTCACATATGGACTCGGCGAGTCCACTCTCCAGATCCAAAAAATTTCGATTTCTAGCTTTGAATAATCATGTAAAGCATCAAATACATCAAGCAAACAGTCTAGTCTCTGATACCACTAATGGGTTTTGAGCACTACATCAATCCTATGGTGTACATGCAAACCCTAAAGCTTTGGATCTAGTTTGTCTAATATACATGTAATAATCATCCAAAGCTCATAAACCCTAGATCTAGCATTTATGATAAACGATATTAACATAAGAATAGGGTTTAGATCTTACCTTGATTGTTATATAGCAATAACAATCTCAAAACCTTCTTGATCTTGACTTCTGAAAGCTTAGTGCCTCAAATGTTGCACCTCTAATGGAGTCACAAACACCACTAGCAATAAGGATGAAGAAGAAGGAGAAGGAGGAGGCACAAAACGTTCTAGGGTTCTCTCAAATAGTTGGACACGTTTTTGGAGGCCTACGGGTTCCTTTTATACTTAGGCTATTAGGGTTTTCAACCAGGAAACCCTATTCTGACTGCTTAGGCCCTAAGCAGCCCATGGACTCCCTCCTTAGAGGCCTTGGACGAATTCTAATGGGTTTCCCCATAGATTTTGTCCACTCCAACTTCTATGGAGTCCATTAGCCCAATTTATGCAATTATCTTATAATTACAGTATCAGTCCCCTTTATTTAATTAATCTCTTTTAGCCACAAAATTAATTCTTATTAATTCTTGACTAATATTAATTAAACAATATGATTTCGCTTTTAATATATTATTCATATAATATATTAATAAATCATAATTAATCCTCTTTCTCCTTAGTTCATCCTATCAGTTGCTATGGTGAAGGCAACCCAAAAGGACCATGCTCGTAATCGGGTCAAGTAAATACCAAAATAGTTATGGGTTTAGACACCTAATCGAACAATACTAATCGAATGCTACTTTCTTTGTGCTTTGTAGGACTTGTATTGATGTGAGTTAACTATTAAATAAATATGTTAAGTTACATGCTAAAAAGGTTAAATAATCTTAGAGTGGTGGATTTGGTCCTATTGTGAAGCTCTTGGCTGAGTCCAACCGTTGTAGGGTTGAGTCTTTTAGTCTAAGATTTTTTAAGTTTTGTTTCATCTAATTGTATTCATGAAGTAGTTAGCTGATATTAATAGGAGTCATTCAGTAGCTGATGGCAGGGTGAGGTAGGGATCCTAGGAGAGCCTAGGAAGTGCTTTAGTGAGGGTAGTACACTATTTAGCGGGTATTCAGAGTATTACTATGAGTTGGTGACTTAGAGGACTCGGGATGATTCTTAAGGAAAATATGGATAGGTGTGGAAGGTAGTATTGGGCTTGTACTACTGAAAGCACAGAATATGTACTCAAATCAAGGAAAATCACGGTGAATCTAAGAAGCCCATAGGGGATTGATGTGCGGGTTTTGTATAGTGGGTAAAGTGTGGCGGATTAATGATGAAATTTTGGTTATGAGATGATATTTTGGTCTTGTGTAATATGATGTCGATGTATAGGCGGGAAGCAGAGTCCTCCAAGATTTATATAGATGACACATGGTTACATGGTTGGATTTACCACTGAGGTTTCAAATATATTATTGCAAGAGTTGCCTCGTATCGTTGGTTGAATCACTGACAGGCTGATTTCCAAGTTCGAGGAGAAAACTGCAACTTTCCGAACTATGGAATAGACTGCTAAGGCGACTAGGGGGAGAGATCTTGAGGTGGGAACGCGACACGGAAATAGAAAGTCGGCTCATGATTCAACATTTTTAGTGATGGATGAAGAGTCCGAGGTTGCTAACGTGGGTACTAGAAGTCACGGGGACTTAATTATTTGTGGAAATTGTGGTGGATCCCATGGGTTTGCTTGCCACAAGTTCAAATGTTGCAAGTATGGAGAGAAAGGGCATGTCGTCCGCGATTCCAAGAAGGGTCGGATGTGTTTTCACTGTCACCAGTCGGGTCATCTCAAACCCGATTGTCCTGCATGGGTAGCCGAGGGAGTGTAATCCCTAACACCAATCGTCTGGCAGGAGGTCAAGGTTGAGTCACAAGAAATAAAAAGGTATGTGGATCGTTCATGAAGGGTTGGAAGCTATAATTTTGGGAAACTTTATAACGTCTCCATCTAAGATTCATGATTTCTTTGCGATTGCTAGTTATTATTCAAAGAATTGTCATATGCCATTTTGCATACCAAGAGTCGTGTTTAGAGGGTATTTGGAGGAACTGATTTTAGGATTCGACGTGGAAGACATCGGCCAATGAGGGAGTAAGACCTGAGTGGGGGAGGACTGGGTGTTTTGCTTGAAGGATCAGTAGCCAGATTGATTTTGATGGTTCCAGCACAAAAGGTCATAGGAAGTAGCAGTGTAAGTTTGATGGATTTCTGGTATTCGAGATTGTTGAGATCTTTTATGATGGAGAGGATTAAGAGATTGATTAGAAGTGGGTGAAGGGTGAGTTGCTGTCAGATTCATGCTTTCAGGGGTGTATATGTGGTCCTTACATCGAAAGCTTCTAGACAAATATCTCTCTGAAGCCGACTTTCCCTTCTAAAACAATGAAATAGAGTTAAGAGGAGCACGTTTCACTCAGGTTGTATATCAATTGAAGGGTTGGTTAGCTAGTTGAACCGATCACTGTCATTGGTAAGGGCATAGCTATTTTTGATTTATCAACTTACTTCAAGGTGGGGTAGATGCACTTTTAGACGGGTTTTGTTTAGTGGTTGAGATTATTCGAGAATTGTCGAGTATTATTAGTTTACGGTGTTGTGGGTGCATCAATCTTTCTTCAAGTGTGGAGAAATGGATATTTTTGGACCCATGGTTAGAGTGTCGAAGCAATGTTGACCACTTTTTGGAAGGGATTCACATCTATGCGGAATCTAATTTCGGTGGGTCGCACCAGCAGGGTTAGAAGGGAGTCAATTTGATCTTGGTTTTGATAGTATCCAAGTTAATTATGGAGTCTTCCTTTAAACAGGAAGTTTGGTTCAATCAGTTGAGCAATTATAGGATCTGTCCGATTATTTAAGATTAGAATAGTAATTGAGAAGGTTTTATGGTTGGAATGTTTATTAATATGAATTGTGATCACAAGTTGGAAATCTTTGGGTGTTGTCGCTATGGCTTCTGGACATACAGTGAAATTATTGAAGTCGTTAGGGAGTGGCTGATTCCAAGTGGGGGAGAACAGCATAGGAATATCAGAAATATTTTTAGGTATGGACCAACTTAAAGTTTTGTATCTCGGGACAAGAAGATAATTGGTTTTTGGTTATGGTATAAGTCGAGGCTCACGCAAGGAATAGTGATCATTGGTCTGTTGTAATAAGGGAATCAACGGTTAAGGATTCAGGTTAACTCGTTCGGGGACGTAAAGTAGAGGTAGGGGCGCATTTTGGATATGTGGCTAGGTTCAGGTTTAAGGGTGTGTTAGGACCTCTCTGCTTGATCTTGTCTGGCGAAGGCTCTGGGGTTTGAAGCATGACCCGAACACCTAATAGGATCCAGCATGCTGGGGGTCCAGCTCGTATTGATCTATTGATTAGGTATTCTGGTGGGTACTTGGCAAGATCATGGGTTGGGCCCATGTCTGTTGTGGAAGTGGCGTGAGACTGCGGGGTAACTTCAACCTTCCCTAGGTTGGTAGGTGGTTGTGGAAGTGTGGTAAGTCTACGACTTAGCTCGTAGAATTCTATAGGGTGATTTAGGTCGTACCGGGAATGGTTGTGAGACTATGGATGGGTTGTGTATTGTAGTATGGTATGGCTCCTATGTATTTTGTAAGTGCTAAGTGGGATATTGACTGGGTTTCTTTAGGTCGGTGGGATAATGGACGTGTGCCTATAGGCCTATTAGGTGCTAGTCAGGAGTCGTCATGCCTGTGATTGGGTGAGGGAAACAACGATGAGGAGCCGTGAGCTTCTCATTCCAATGGTCTGATGGTGTCACGACATGTCGTGGACCCTCATGGATTTCACTTATGTATTGGGCCAATAGTTATGTCGTGGAGATCCACATGGTGTAATTCGTTGGGTCTTTGGCATAAATTGGGTATTTTGAGAAGTATGGGAATATTGTTGATGGCTCAGTAGCCGAAATGTATGGGTCGGGTTTTGTTAGGATTGTAACTTGTTGGAAAAGTCACGGTTGTTTATCGGCAGTTCCTCGCGGAGTTCCTTAGAAGATCTTTATTTGTTGTTGCAAGAACGGTTTCGAGTGAGTTGAGTTTCCAGTGGTGGAGTTAGCTGTAGTAATCTTGGATGAATTGTTAGTTAAATTGTACCCCTGAGCGCCTGCGAGTATGTATGTTGCCCAAGATTTTCTTCCGGATTGACCACTGATACGCTCGTGGGAGCGGTGGGATGATGATGACTCGACAGGAAGTCAAGTGTGTACCTGAGAACTTTTAGGCAGTTTTGAATGGATGATCATCAGCCTCTATGTTTGTCACTGGAAATTTTAGGTTGATGGATTCCCGATACTGTGAAGTATCAGTCAGTTCAGTCGCAACTACAAGATTTTCCCAGATTGAGTAGTTTTCTATGAGTGGGTTCGTACAGATGGGGGAGAGGGAGATGGTTGTTGCAGTTTAATGTTTTCAAGCTTTTGGATTGTTGTTGGTATCAGTTAGGTTATGCATGGTCTCTCTAGTTTTCGAATTGGATGTGTTAATGTTATGGAGCAATGGGATGGGGCAAGTAAAATAGTATTAGTACGGTTTTTAGGAATTCTAACCAAGTCGGATTTCAAGGACGAAATTCAGTTTAAGTGGGAGAGAATTGTTAACACCTGGTTTTAGTGATGTTCTAATTTCGAGACGCCGGGCCGTAATTTGATCAAGTGATGGTATTGGGCCTCAAAGGAATAAGGTTTAGTCCCTTTTCGGATATTGGCAATGTTGGATTAAGTAATTAAAGCCATTGATTTTTGCCTGGAAGCAAAGGGTAAAATTAGGAAGGTGATATCTCGGGCTTCTTGCATGAATTATGGAGTTTAGTTTGATATGTTTTAGTCAAAAGTAACTATATAAGATTGTGGGGCTCGTCGATACCTTTCCATGCATATAAAGAACGTTGACAAAAGGAGTTGAAACGAATAAGTTATGGTTGTTTGAAGTTGAATTGGAAGTTGGTGGTTTTGTCCTACGCAAGGCGTAGGAAAGTTACGCAGGGTGTAGCTGATATGCATGGATTATTGAAGCTACACAGGGTGTAGCTTGCTAAATGTGGATCACGTTTCTAATGTGCTACGTATGGCGTAACTTAGGTTACACAGGCTGTAATCGCAGCAGATCAAAACCATAATTCTTCAGTTTTAAGCCCTATTTAAGGGCTCTAACTTCTGAGAAACCCCCTCATGACCAACCTCCATTACCTAAGATCATTATTTGAGAAACCCTAGCCTCCTCTTGCTTTTTTTTAATCCTTGGCATCTTTTATGAGCTTATTTCTCCATTGGAAGGTTGAATCTTGAATAACAAGGTGTTTGTAAAGTGCATGAAAGAAGGATTCAAGTATAGATCCAACAAGGTTGCTTCATTTCTGGACCATTGTGAGTAAAAATCTTCTATCTTGCTCATTTATTTCTTATATCTTGTTATTGGTCATTTTTGTCACTTTTTGGTCCTTTGAGCTAGTGTTTTGGGAGTTGAGTCAACTCCAACACCTTTTAGCTATATGGAACCCTCTTGGGACTTTTTGGACTTTGAAAGTTGTGCCTTTGTGCTTATTCTTTAAGCAATGGATGTGGTGTTAGCACTTTTGGTCATTTTAGTGCATAAAGTTTAGATCTTGCTCGATGGGGGTGTCTTAATGGGTAAGTTGGAAACTTTATCCATTAAGACATTGTAAAGGTCCATATTTGAAAGTTTGACGGTTTGGCTTTCTGCATTAAGTGCTTAATAGAAGTTTTTGGGATTAGCGACATTACACAGGGCGCATTCCAATTACGCAGGGCATAGAGCTGTTATGCATGGCGTAATCTGGCTGGATGTCGACTTTAGACTTTTTGACTGTTGACTGTTGACCATTGACTTTGACCAAGTTTGACTTTAGGTCAATTGGAGTAATTTGAGTAGTAGATTGAGGCTTGGTCCCTATTTGTTGTATAAGTGACCCGTAGAGCCGGTTTTTGGAGCAGTGATTTGTTCATCTATCTTCTAGACTTTGAGGTGAGTTTTCTTTACTGTACTCGTGGGCCGAAGGCACTAATAACGAACCACTAGGATGTGTTATGTATCCTGGTATATAGGATGATGCTATGCTATAGTAATATGTTAGAGCTGTCGATCTATATGATTACAAGTATTTGTGTGTTATATGTTATTTGTTGCATATGTCGACATAGTGTGGGTGGATTGAGGCGGTATTGATTTGTCCTGTAGGCCAACAAACCCATGGAAATTTAGTCGGGAGACTTTGGGCCATGGGCAATCCAGTCGGGAGACTGTGGGCCAGGGGCAATCTAGTTCGGAGACTGTGTAACCAACATGCATGTTTGTATATGTTCTATTATGTGGGATATTTTGGGGGAACTCACTAAGCTTTGGCTTACAGTTTAATTTCATTATTTCAGGTACATCAGATGATCGGGCAAGGGAAAGGCGTGAATTTGCACATGATCCTTGGATATTTTATTAAGAGATGATTTTGGGATACTTTGATTTATGACTATGTTTTTGGAAAGAATGTTTTTTTATGATTTATGGATTATTAAATGGTTTTAAAAATGAAAATTTTTACTATGATTTTTGGAAAGTTACAGAGTTTCCATATGTTGGTCAAATCCTTAAATCAATGATGCAGGTTTTATCTTGGTCAACTTATGTCATGTTGACCTATCAAGCTTCTATTAGAATTCAATGTCTAGTTCGACATAAATTAGAAGAGGAAGTTGAGGTTTTAAAAGAAATACGAAAGAAAAAGAAGTAGGATAACCAGATTCTTAAGTCTCCATCAAAGTAAAGATCGAAGGGTGTTGTAATTCAAGAGTACATAGATGATGAGCCTATATTGAAGAAGAATAAGGTGGATATATTAAAAACGTTTTTTGAGAAAGAAGTTAAAGTCTAAACCGTTGAAAAGACGTCTTAAAAAATGGTTATTAAACTTCAATATGAAACTATTCATGAGAAAACAGAGACTGATCAGGATATTCATTCTCCATGAAGAACTATGAAAGATCATTCAGACTAGATCGAAACTAATGAGGTACAAACTGTGATTCCACATGTGTCTGAACCATAAACATCAATACAAATTTCACCACGAAGGGTTACCAATGCCAATTCCACTATGGAGGAGATACGTAATCCGAATATCCTTAAGAACATATCTAATGTGGACTCAAATATCAATACTGGTGAAAATTATGTTTCCACCCTACCACCCAAATCATCACCACACATCGAAACTATCATTCCCACAAGTACAAATGTCAAAACGCATATTCCTCTTCCACCTCCACTATCTCCATCACCCAAGTCACCTACACATGTTTCAATAATTCCTTCCTCTAATGTTCCATATTTGTCACCCATATTTTTGGGTATTCTACAAAATGAACTTCACGATTCAAATTTCCATTTAAACCTACGAATCCACCTAGTCATGAAGGAATGAATATGAAAAACATTTATCTCAAGAGGATAACGATGTTGATAATGCTTTTGACTTTGAACTAACTCCATTGGATAACGATGTTGATAATGCTTTTGACTTTGGACTAATTCCATTTAATACCAATGACGAAAGTGTTGGAGATGATGCAATCATGTCTGGTAGAGAATATAAAGTCCTGGACTCAAAGCAAAACATGCTTCTAGATTTTATTTGTGGTTCTTTTAGGGTATTTACTACTACTCCTATTACCCTAAAATCAATTGAATAAGCTATTTCAAACTATTGTTGTTGACATCAATAGAAGAAATGAGGATGCTCTTAAATCGTTTTCTTTTAAATATGATGAAGAGAAGAACGTGGCAAAGGAACATCATGCTAATCTTCTTGAAGCGTTTAATAGCTTTAAAGCAGAAATAGTGAAGGCTGTTGACTCAAAAATGAAAGATTTTGGTGATCAAGTGGGTAAAGATATTAAGGTTGTTGGTGAAATTTCTTCTGGTGTTCAAACACGTTGATAAACTTATTTACGAATTGAAGACTTTACTAGAAGACACTCGCGCCTTCAATGTCGAATACAAAGAAGATTTATCCAAGAAGAAAGAACAATTTAATGTTGTGATAGATGATTTAAAGACCAAACTTACCTATCTCAAAACACAAGTTACTTCTTTCATACATGCCCAAATTTCTTCCACGACTATTCAAGATCACGTTTCTAAATCTTTATTTTCTGCTGAACAAAGTTTTAAAGCACAAATGGCTCCAATTATTGACTTAGTTGTTCGGCCTTCCATAAATGCCCCACATGTTGTGATGCACCAAGTGTCATAAGCGGAGAAAAGGGAAATCCATCTGGTTTGGGATATGGTGTGGGTATGTCTACTACTATTCGAACAGTTGGCAGAGTGTTTTATTCGTCATCAAAAGTTCCTATTCCAAATGTTATAGTATAGACCATGACAACAACAATTACTACACAATTGTTGTAACAAAGCCTATCGAGGTTGATATGAGTAGAATTAATCCAGCCACATGAGTTATTATCAAGCCTGTCGGCATTACAATTGACAAGCCTAAAGAGATTTTTGATAAGGGCAAAGGAAAAACTATGGAATTATCTAAAGATGAAAACAAAAAGTTGGAACAAGAACATATGAATAAAATCAAACAACTAAATAGTATTATGAGAAGAATGGAGAATATTCTACCTGGAGAATATAGTTGTGATATTAATAAGATGTGGAACTTTGAAAAATTGAAGATATTGCTTTTGGTGATATCGAAACATTTGAAAAAGAACCCAAGATGATTTATTATGTCGAAAACTTAGATCTCATGCAACTTGACTTTCCAATCAATCATCTAACTTATGCATTCCTACAATACATGTTAGTTAACAAATTTCAAGACCAAGAGGCATACAAAGATGTCAAAACTAGGTTTCATGTTGATCTTGGAAATACTGAAGAAAAGGTGTGTTCATCGAAAAATATTTTTAAGATAATGTCGGTCACTAGATACGCATTGTTCGACAATATGTTGCAGAACTTTCGATATAAGGTTCTTTGAGCTGGGAATGAAGTGTGTGAGTTCACTATTGTAGATTTTCCTTTAATGAATATCAATGATCTTATCAATATAGCCAAGATCATGATCAATCTTGATAATGAAGAAGTTCCAAACAAAGCTATATATGTCAAATCATTCATTGAGTATTACTGTGTTCAATTGGCATTGACAGATGTTGAACTTCATAAAGCATTTAATAAACTTGCCAAAAGACCATTCACTGGATTATATGACATGGATCACTATGCTAATGGTGAAATTCTCATGAAGCCAAAGGGGTTTGTATACTATGGAAATAAGAAGAATAATATGGTAAATAAGTATATGTTTTATACTGATTACAAGGAGCAATTTTCTACCACAAATTTAAACAACTTACTGGCGAGGATTGCTAACTGCAAGAAAAATTCTAAAGAATATATAAACGAAATAAGGAAAATCATTGTGTGGTATTTGGAGATAAGAAAAGCACTTCTCGAGATCAAGACTATGCCTGCAGTTTGAAGATCACTGTTATTCTTCACAAAGGGGGAGATTGTAGAGTGTATTTTGTTGTGAAGAATAATGTCGAAGTTATCTTTAAAGTGCTACTGATGTCAAAGACTTGTATTATGTGTACCACTTTTTTTTTCTCTTAATTTTAGAAGCCTACACATTGTTTTGTGATCATTTGAGGGCAATTGGCATGTTGCCTATAAATAGTGTTATAGGTTAGAGTGTCATTAATGCTTTCCGCACACACTCCCTCTTTTCACTATCTCATTATCATTTTGTACTCTACCCTATTTTCTTTTTCTGATCAATCATAGAGCTTAAAATAATTATTTACACATTGTGTTCTTGCATTTACTTCAGTTTGATTCATTTGACTCATTTCATAACTCATTAGTGACATCGTTTAGTGCAGAGCTGGACAATGATGTCCTAAACTTCTCCTAATTATACGACAAAGTACCAAGAAGCCATAAAACTTGTATGTCATTTGTAAAAGTGATACTCATTCTTTAAAGTTGATAGATAACTCCACGAAATGCATTTTAATGACCGATGACATGGGTTCTATCATGTTATTGTAATTTTGTCGTCTATTTAACCAAGAATAATTTGTGCATCCAATCTTTCTACCATGCGACTAGTAAAGCTTTTTCTACAAAGTATGAGCATGTGTCTCCATATTAATATGGTTCAAAAAATTATCATAAAATGATTGTGAAATATACCTAAAAACTTACCTATATTTAGTATATTCCACTTCACATATGTGTGTTTGGTAAGTTTCTACACAGTTATCTTGATCTTTCTTGCCTTTGTAGTTTTTCAAGTGTGATAGTTGAATTTCTGGTGGTGTATAACTTAGCAATTAGGCCACAAAAAGGTAATGGGTTTTATAAGGTATGTTGATTTCTTTCACCAAATATATGGAACACAATCTTTAGTATTCAAACAAGATGTCCATGATGGCTTTTTTATGGAGCGATGGTGTTATCATTTCGTTTAGTGGTAAAGGTTGCAATGAGTGTAGTTAATGTAGAACCAAATTTTAGGATTAATTAGTCATAGATGTGCGTTGAGTGGTTCGTGTTGTTTCCAAGTTTGGAAATATGGGAAACAAAGGTGTTGTATGTGTTAATCTTGTAAGGTTGGTTGTTGGTGTAGCCTCAAATGTCCCTAAAGGGTAAATTAGAGTTGGCTTCTTATCACCTGTCTACTTGTCATCCATTTTTCGTGTATTAGTAGTTATTGTAACAGATGAAACCAATGATGCAAACAAATCCTAAAGGGAGTTGGTTATGGAAGGAAGGATGGAGAGCTTTTTCTCTTCTTGCTTGAGCTAATCGTTCCAAAACATGTTTTTGATAAAAGAAAGGCTAGGGTTAGCAGGGTGTGTCCCAAGATTACGCCCCCGACGTGCAAGTTAGAAGTATGTACTTAAGAGAGTGTATAGCTATAATAAAGATAACTATCTAGACACATGATATACCAAGAACATAATACATAAGGCTCTATAAGGGTAGTACTTCCCCATCACGAGATATATGTATTAATGTAAATATGTCATGTTGAGTTGGTCCGTTCTTCCCATATTGGTATCGACATTGGGCGTCACTATATGTGTTCGACCCTTATGTATAAAAAGAAGAGATTGGTAAATAACTGATAAAGACACATGGAAAATGGACTAATGATGTCGAGATGGACTCTATACAAGGTATATTTACCCAAGCTTGCATTGGAATGCGATCATGTTTTGCATACATAGCCTCCTTCATGAATTATGTTAACATAAACTGATTTTTTGAAATCTTTTAAAGTGTTATTGTGTCTAAAACTCATGTACCTTACAAGATGCTTTGGTCATACCTACGTAATTTGTTTAAATGTTATATATTCAGGTTCATGCTTGAAAGTATAGGCTCAAAAGTAAAGAAGACTTAATCCTTAGAAAAGGATCCATTTTGGAAGACTAGAAGAAGTACTTAGATTTTGTGTAGTATTTGCTTTGCTTTGGTTTATGTAATGGTATAAATTCGTAACACCCTATGTTGGTTTATATATTTTGACAAAAAAAAGAAATGTTTTTGTTGGATCATATATTTTGCAATTTATGAATAAATATCATAACATGTTTCGAAAAATCATAGTAACTTAAAACTTTGAAAAATTTGGTGTTACACCACACCTTCCAAAAACAACGCGTTTAAGATTATATCAGAAAATTTAACGCCTGCACGATTTTCAGATTTGTTCTATAACTCGATTTTTGGGTTTAAAGTTCAAATCTATTATATCTCAAATCTCGGATCTATAGCAGAGTTTAATGAATAAATATATGTTCGATTTTTGGATATGAAGTTCAAGCCTCCCCAAAATTGAGGCCCAAGCCTTTAGCTATGTTTTGTGATTTTGTGGAAGAAATGTGGTATTTGTTTTTGGATCTTGACTTTTGTAGTTGTTTTAGATAGCTATGAAATCTAGTGTTAAATTTGGTGTTCAAACATAAAGAACTAAAAATGACATGTAAACTTTATGTAATCTTTGACACCAAAAAATGGAGCTGATGAATCTGTATACTCTATTTGGGAGTAGTCATATTCATAACTCAATTTTTGTGTTTGAAATGGAATTGAATTCGAGCATTTCAACACTACAAATGGTGTTAACACTTCCAATAAAAATGAAACGGCAACGGTAAGTTATAAAGTTTTTCGTTGAAGATGCAAACTATGATCTTGATTCTGAGATGCATGGGAGACAAGTAATAAAAAAAACACTCCATCTCTTCTTCCCAGCATAGTAGCAAAAAAGTGGATGCACGGTCTACGTTAAATAAAAGGAGACAATGACGAATAGATCTTACGATAGTAGAGATGGCAACTAGTAAAGTAGCAGTTGTAGATGAAGTCGAACTGGTTGTGTAAATTGATTGATGCTTTATAATTTGTATGAAGAGAGCAACTCAAGACAACATAGTATGCGAGCTAGAGAGACAAATTTGTACTAAACTAGTGAGGGATTTGTGTAAATCGCGCGGGAATGATTTAAAATAGAAATTTGAATGGTTAGGATGTTTGAGATTTGAATTTTATATGGTACATAGAGGTTTTTTGATTTCTTTTGAGTAGCACATATCATAAACTTTTATAGGAATTTAGTTCGTTCCAATTTTCCAACCAAACATAGATATTGACTGGAATTAAATTCCAACTCTAACAAATTTCCACGAAATACAATGTAACAAATCCCCCTTTATGATTTTTAAATCACATTTACAAGAGAGAATATGTTGGAAAAACTCCAATTATAAAAGTATCTCTTAAAAACATTTTATTTGTTGACAAATTATTCTTCCATTATCTTTTATTTGACAAAAAATTATCAAATAGTTATTTTTAATGGGTAATTTTTTTAAAAGTTTTTTTTTAATATTAACTATATTATTTTTTTTTTATCTATTTTAAATGTTTTGTTAAGCTCATTCATATAATTTATAATTTTACTAATATTTCTCCGTGTTTTTTTTCGAAACTATAAAAGATGATAAAATTTTCATATATATAGTTAAAAAATAAAAAGAAAGATGAAAGATTATGTAATCTTCTTATTTTATGATATTGATATTTTTAATTTTATATGCTTTTGACAACTATTTTAAATTTACGTAACTTTTTCCTAATATATATTAATTTTTATTTTGTTTATTAAATCAGTTAATTATCAAAATATAAAACTTAAGAAAATCTAATATCTAGATATATTTAGAGTATGAAATAGCTTACTACTAATTGTAGGGACCAAATGTGATATAACATAAAAAAATTAAAAAGTCAATAAAACAAAATGTTTTGAATTAAATTTTTTTTGGATGAGTGATATTTATAATTAATTAGGTTATAACCCGTGGAAATAACGGTTGATATGATTATAATTATTATATAGATAAGAAAAATATTAAATGTTAAAAAAATGTAGCATATTTAAGAATGTAAGAGAACCTGAATTATTTAGAAAACTAAATAAACATAATACTTTGTCTAATAAGAGTGGTTGTTCGGTCATTTTCTCTTATGAGAACCCTATTCCCAAAATGGTGGGGACGGTTGAGATTACCCAAACAACCAATGTTGGAAATTTAATTCGTACTAGGTAGGCATGCAAAAACCGGTTTTTTTTCTGAACCGGACCGGTTCAGAAAACCGGTTCGGTTCCGGTCAATGTAGTCAAAACCGGTTCACCCCCAAATCGGTTCTGCCCCAAAAATATCCGAACATATGTAAACCGGTTCGGTTTAATAGAAACCGGTTCAGCAAAAACCGGTTCAAAAACAGGTTCAAAACCGGTTCGACGCAAATAAGCTTTTCTAATTTTTTTTTTTTTTGTTTTTGGGCTAATAAGTGTAAAATATGAATGGTTTTTTTTTGTTTAGAGTATAAAGCATTAGATTGTCTTGAACCAAAAAAAAAAATTTGGCTTCACAGTAGGTGGTTTGGGGGATTGGGAAGGCAAATGCTTATAAGCCTTACATATATACATACACATACACGTCCATATGGACCATATTGCCAAAAGGTTTTTTTTTTTTTTCTTGTTCAATAATATACATATCTTTTCATGTATTAACTTTTTTTTTGTTTTAAATTTTATGTTTGTGTATATGTAGAAAAACATAATGTATGTAAAAAATTGTTCAACTTGAATCAACACATTTTTTGGAGCAATTTTCAACCTTTTTTTTCATTTTTTTTCGTTTTTTTTATATTAGAAATACATAATACAACTTCAAACATAAAAACACAAAACATCCAAATATAAAAACATTGTTGTCGTCATACTAATACATCTTCAGAAAGGGAACATTGTTGTCGTCGTAGTCTTCATTCCAAGTCCATAGTCATTGTATTTATTCGTCATCCGCCATGTCGTTGCGCAATCCTCTCTCATACTCGAGCTCTTCTAGGGTGAGTGGCACCGACATTCCCATTGCTACTTCTTCCTCATGTACTCGTGCTTCGGCATGCAACGATGTGCCTTCTAGTGCTTCAACATTTTGTATCCGTTCCACACCATCAAGGTAGCATTTCAAGCAAATGCACACTTCCACCGACAAAGGGGTGAGTTTTGTTCTTCTTGGTGATATAACCCTGCCACTAACAGAAAAAGCCGATTCCGAAGCTACCGTAGAAGCTTGGGAGCTTAGTAGATCACGGGCCATAGCGGCTAGAATCGGAAATTGGGTTTCCTTTCCTTTCCACCAAGCCAAAATATCAAAATTTTCAAACTCTTGAATACTCATTTGAGACAAGAAATCGGAACCAATGTACCTTCCGAGCTCGCTACTAGGGGTGTTAGACCGAGCTCGTTTGGAATTTTCATTCCTCAAAGTATTATAAAGCCTAATTGTTTCGTTATTTTGGTGAGAAGTGGATCCGGATGCCCCCGTATTTTGCATCATGTCATGAATGTTTGTTGAACCATATTTTGTTAAATAAACTTCAAACAAATTTTGAAAAACTTTGTTAAATTTTGAAACTTCCTTTGATGCATAATCAATGTCATCATCCAATAAAACCCAAATCGTAACAAATATTTTCAATTAAAGTCTCAACCCCCCCAACATTTAGAGTCGGATTCAAAGCGGCGGAACAAGTAATAATGGGAGGCATTTCTTGAAAATATTTTTTTAACTTTGCTTTCATCGGTTTCATCATATTAGCAAACATTGCGCTCCTCATTTCAAACTCATTTATTTTCGCACTCATTAAAAAAATTTGGTTTAAAACTAAACAACTTGTAGGATAATAAACCCCCGATAAATAAGTAGTTGCTTTTTTAAAAACATCAAGCATGTCCGTAACAAGTTTGATAGTATCCCAACTTGATTCCGGATAAGCCGTAACCTTGTTACGGTCCGCAAGGTTGTCATGGAACATTTTTAAAGTATCTTTTTGACGTAAGGCACATTCAAACATTTTGCAAGTGGAGTTCCATCGGGTATTATTTTCCCAATTCGGACCTAAAAAGAGGGCATTCGCATCGACACAAAATTGCATATAATTATGATATCGAGCGTTACTTGAACTAAAAATATCTTTTAGCATGTCTTTGAAACCATCTTTTATAGTTTCAATGCTAGTTAGTCCATCTTGCACAACCAAATTAATGATATGTGCAACACATCGACTATGAAAAAAAAACACCATCGCACATTGGTTTATATTTTAGTTTTAGTTGTCCAATCGCGACGGTGTTGTTTGAAGCATTATCAAAAGATATAGAAAAAATCTTTCCTTCAAGTTTATAAGTTTTGATCACACAATCTAAAATTTTAAATAAATTTCTACCGGTGTGCGGGTACTCAAACAATTCAAACGTAATCGTACGCTTCATCATTACCCAATTAGTTGGATTAATCCAATGAGCGGTAACACAAAGGTACGCATCCGGTGAACCGTGAGGAGCCGTCCAAACATCACAAGTTAAATTCACACCGGTTTCTAAAGATTGAAATCCTAAAATCAATTCATCTTTTGCAAGTTTCCACATTTCAATACAATCACGTCTAATAGAAGTACGACTCACATGGCAATATCGTGGTTGGAGAGTATCTTGGATGAGTGAAGTCAAACGTTTGTTGTCGAAGTGGTCAAAAGGCAAGCATTCTTGAATCACGAACTTCGCCATCCTATCCCGAACTTTAGCCAAATCGTAACTCCACAATGTTGCATCATTCGCCATTGTTGTTTGATTATGACCGACCCAAATTTCACCGCGGGGCATCTTTTGGTCATATGAGTTTTCAATGTCGAATTCCCTTCTTCATTAAAAAAAGCACCACATTTCTTGCATCGCGCCTTTTTTAGACCATTCGACATTACACACAAATCATAGTTGCACCAAATAGCCGGATTTCTATTTGTTTCTTTGATGCTAACAACGGTAAGAGTGTTTGATGAATCTACAATACCAACGGAAGCCGAATCCATTGTTTGAATTAAGAGCGTTTTTTGAAGTAAGAGAGATTTTTTGAGGTTTGGTTAACCCAAAACATCTAATAGCTATTTATACTATCAAATATTGGGGAATATGGCCAAAAGGGACCAAAAATCGGGTGTCTAACAGCCATAAACGGCTATATAGCCGTTAGAATAAGACAAAAAAACGGGCATATGCAAAACCGGTTCAAAACCGGATCAAAAAACCGGTTCATACTAAACCGGTTCGAAACCGGTCTCAACGGTAACTACAGCGAATCGGTATTGGTCTGGCGGTTCGGTTCAAGTGTGGTTCGGTTCAGGGCTGAACCGGTTCGGGGGTAAACCGGTTTCCGGTTCACTGACCGGTTCGGTTTGTGAACCGGTTTTTTTGGTCACGTCTAGTACTAGGGAGAATGTTGCACATATGGAATTTGCCCCAAAACCAAGACCTGAAGGCACGGTGGATATTGGACCCATTAAAAACCTTGTTCCTCTTGGATGCTTTAGCCCATTTCCTAATAACCCAAATTCACCCTTCTCCTTCAAAACACCGGCCTGCACCCATAATATCAATTCAAAGAAAAACTCTAAAAGCGTTGGGCCCACGACTAAGGTGGTGTTTGTTTTTTGTCCGCATATGTTCTTGACCTCTTCTGTCTGCGCGGCGCAGACCACGCGCAGACATTGGCCTTCGCAGATTGTTTGTTTTTTTTTAAGACTGCAAACCTAAAAATGTCTGCGCGCCCTCTTCTTTGCGCAGATGTGGACCAGAGTCTTCTAACATCTTCAACCATCTTCTAGCCTAAAAAAACACATATACTTTATTTATTTTTTGTTTTTTGGAATTTATATTTATTCCAACTTTATTAGTGATAAACAATTTAAAAAAAAAAAAGTTCGACGACACAAACATGATATTTTTCACAAATTTATAAATAAAATTTATTACAATAATGGTCGTTGAAATTGTTTATATAAATATGAAAAAAAATAATATATTCTTATATTTTTTGTGCCAAAATTTATAAAACATTATTTAATAAAGCATCGTCAATTTCTTAGAAAAAATATTTATGAAACGTTTTTAATTGATTTAATTGAAAAAATCGAAGTTTATTTTCATTCATTTATATATCAAATTCTTTGATTCCTAATTACAATGTTTAGGCATAACTTTGCGACCAAAATTGTTGGTTTTTATCAAATATATATGTTAATTTGTATCATTTTTATTTTCACTTTTTATACAATAATACATAAAAGTTGATTTAGATTTGTTAATTATTTATAACAAAGTCATAAATATATATTAAATAATCACTTTGTAGTTTAAAAAATCAATTTATTTAGATTATAGTTTATTTTAGTAGCCTACAGATGTTAAAAAACAAACAGTCTTCTTTTTTCAGACTGCAGACGTTTGGTCCACCTCTTCTGCTGCAGAGGTCTACAGATGTGGTCCGCAGACTGCAGACATTTTACCTCAGAAAAAACAAACAACACCTAATAAACGGAAAAGAATTAAATCGCCAATTCAGTCCAATAAACAATTACCACCATCCATTCGTTTATCACAACAGCTCATCCCTATCCTCATCCATTCATCAGACACCTCTATCCCCAAAAAACTACCAATACCACCGACCCCTGATCTTGAGTGCGATATTACAAATTTGGAGTCAAGAAATTACGAATCATCCACAGTCAACGGAAGTGCACAATGACGAAACCCCATCATGTAAGATCGTACAAACTGTTGAGATTGGAAATGCAATTGGATTTCAAATCGACATACAAGAACCTATGCTGGTATCTGTTGTGGGTGAAGTTGGTGAGCAAACTGGTCTACAATGAATTGCTTATCCATCAATGTAAGGGGCATCAGAGTAGAGGTGAAGACTAATTGGGTTAGGAGATTGAAACATTTACACAAAGCCAATTTCATCGGCATACAGGAGACCCAACTGCTAGAGTTCAAAAAAGTAGAAATTCAAGATTCCTGGGGAAATCAAGAATACGACTATGATGGTGTAGATGCAACTGGAAGATCTGGTGGTTTAATCTCCATATGGAATAGTAGATGCTTCAAAAAAGAGAGGTAATAAAAGAAAGACATTATCTAATTATGATTGGGCAGTGGATAGCAATAACTGGAGACACTATAATTGCAAATATATATGGGCCACATAATTTATGCGAGCAAAGGAGGCTATGGGCGGAGTTGTTTGACATCAAAAGTCTAAACTCGGGAAAGTGGGTTTTGTTCGGTGACTTTAACGCAGTTAGACGACCTGAGGAAAGAGTTAATTCCACATACTCTCCTGCTACTGCTGGTGCATTTAATTCATTTATCCGTAATGCCGAGTTACATGACTTCAACATGGGCGCGGAGAGATACACGTACATGACAAGGGTGTACGCCAAATTAAGTAAACTAGACAGGTTCCTAGTATGTTCTGACTTCCTTTACGCTTTTCCGTCACTAGTGGTTACTGCTCACCCACGCGAATTATCTGATCACAGTCCGATCACGATGATCTCTCGTAATACTAATTATGGTCCCCCACCCTTTAAACTGTTTAATTTGTGGCTACTGAAAGAGGGGTTTGACAGCACAGTTAAGGAAGCTTGGAGCACTTTTATCGGATATGGGGAACCAGATGTGTTTTTGGGGGCCAAATTAAAATATCTTAAGGAGGAAATAAAAAAAATGGAAAAACAACACCGTAAAGAAGGAAAAACAGGAGATCCTAGATGTAAAAGCTACAGTGGCACAATTAGAAACTATGGCTGAATTACGACCACTTACAGAAGCGGAACTGGAAGACAGAAATCATGGAATTCAAAAAATTATGGAACTATAAAAGTTTGTTGGGCTAGATTTAAAACAAAAATCAAGGGTAAAATGGGCAGTTGAAGGGGACGAAAACACCAGATTTTTTCATGGACATATAAACAGCAAGAACAGGAGGAACAAAATTGAAGGTCTCATGGTAAATGGAGATTGGATCTCATCGGTGGAAGAGGTTAAAAAAGAAACCCTCAACTTCTTCAAACATAAGTTCACAAAAACCCGCCAATCTAGGCCCAAACTAGTCAGTCCCTACTTCAAATCTATCTCGATGATGGAAGCCATCAAATTGGAAGCTCCGTTCACAATGGACGAAATTAAAGAGGCGGTATGGGCTTGCGGCAACGACAAGGCCCCGTGGCCTGACGGGTACACCTTTAAGTTCATAAAAGCTTATTGGGATGTCTTAAAAGATGATGTGTTCAAATTCGTTCTCCACTTTGATAAATTCGGTACTATTGCCCGTGGATGCAAATCACCTTTTATTACACTTGCACCCAAGATCAGAGACCTTTCCTCCCTATCAGATTATCGCCCTATAAGTTTGATAGGCTGCATGTACAAGATAATTTCCAAGACTTTAGCCACAAGACTAAAAGCGGTAATCGGCGATATTATTGGCGAGGTATAGTCAACGTATGTCGAGGATAGAAACATTCTTGATGGGCCATTGGTGATAAATGAAGTACATGCATGGGCCATGAAAATGAGAAAAAAGATTCTATTATTCAAAGTTGATTTCAATAAAGCGTTTGATTCGCTAAATTGGGAATACTTGGATTCCGTACTCTCTCAGATGGGATTTGGAAGCAAATGACGTCTTTGGATTCGTGGTTGTCTGAGTTCATCTCGTGCCTCTGTTCTGGTTAACGGTTCACCAACTGATGAATTCGAAATCACCAAGGGAGTACGACAGGGTGATCCTCTATCACCATTCCTATTCATCATCGCCATGGAGGGGTTGAATGTGGCTCTAGAAGCTGCTAGGGACAAAGGGATCTTCAAAGGTGTTCAATTACCTAACGGTGGTCCAATTCTTACGCATTTATTTTACGCCGACGATGCACTTTTTGTTGGCGAGTGGTCGAGAATGAACATAAAGAATCTTGCTAGGATCTTAAAATGCTTCCATGTATCGTATGGGCTTAAAGTAAATTTTGGTAAATCAAGGGTGTTTGGCATTGGCGCGTCTGAAAGCGAAACACTGAATTGGGCTAGGATCCTTGGCTGTGAAACGGGCTCATTTCCATTCACGTACCTAGGAGTACCCGTTGGAGCGAACATGAATCTTATCAAAAACTGGAAACCTATTATTGACAAGTTCCAATCGAAACTAAGCTCTTGGAAATCTAAATCCCTATCATTTAGCGGTCGGTTAACTTTAATCACATCCGTATTGGGAAACCTTCCCACATATTATTTTCTTTGTTTGTAGCACCGGTGGCAGTCACGGAAACACTAGAGAGGATACGAAGACGTTTCTTATGGGGTGGTGACAAGATAAAACGAAAGATTCATTGGGTATCCTAGGACAAAGTGGTGGTTCTAAGTCTGCTGGTGGGCTTGGAGTAGAATCAATTCGAGCTCTAAATATTGGCCTGATAGTAAAATGGTGGTGGCGGTTAAAAACTGAAAAGGATTCACCGTGGGGGCAAGTAGTGAGAGGAACACATTCTCTCCACCATAAAGCTCACGAATATATGTCTAACAGGAATATTACCGGGGTATGGAACAATATCGCAATGGTCATCAAGGAGTTAACAAAACACGACATTGTAATTGGAGACATTTTCCAGCTACAGGTACATTTGGGTGAAAATGTGCAATTCTGGTATGATCAATGGGTGGGATCAGAAACTCTAAAATCCAAATACCCTTCTTTGTTTGATCTAGAATCCCGTAAACGATGTACTGTGGCCGATAGATTCTATGAAGGTGTGTTTGTAGGACATTGGAGTTCATGCCCGTCGCAACAAGGGCTGGATGAGAACTTCAATAATCTTCATAGCGACCTAGCTAACGTATGTCTGTTCAATGGAGATGACAAATGGTCATGTAAGTTGGATGCAACTAAGGGCGTGTTCGGCAAAACTAGCTGGTAGCGGGTAGCGGGTAGCATGTAGCGGGTAGCTTGTAGCTTGTAGCGTTTTGTTAAACGCTACATGAAGTAGCTTTTGGATTTGGAGCGTTTTGTTTAAACTAAACGCTAAAAGCTTGTAGTGCCAAACAAGGCTTTCTGTTCAAAACTGAGCGTTTTGTTAAAAGCTAGAAGCTAGAAGCTCTCAAACGCTCCTAAACGCTCCGTGCCGAACACGCCCTAAGAAATACACCGTATCTGCACTTAGAAGGACCATAGATCAAAGTGCAGATCCTAATCCACCCTTGCCACTGATTCCTTGGTGCAAAGAACTACCATTGAAAGTAAATTGTTTCTTTTGGAGGGCAGCACAAAAAAAATTCCATCACTGCAGGCCCTTAGATCAAGAGGTGTTGATATCGAAACAATATATTGTGGCGCTTGTATAAATGAATCTGAGTGTGCTGAACATATTCTTACTCGTTGTCCGTTTACTCGATTGGTGACAGACAAGATCTTAAACTGGTGTGGAATAACGGATCAGGTGTTCAGTAATGTGAGTGAGTGGCTCATTTTTTTGGCTAACTGGAGCGGTACTTCTAGGCGACAAATACGGCTTAGAATAATCAGTTATGGACTAATGATGTGTCTGTGGAAGTTTCGAAATGATCGCATCTTTTCCCATAGATTCATATGTCCCCTCAAGTGCATTGAATATGTTAAATCGCTAGTTCATTTCTGGATTAGAAAGCAAGGGCAAAGGTGGTTGTTGTGGGTGGAATGAGTGGTTGATCTCTCCATTCGGTTGTCTCTAAGTTCCGTTTACATTTTGTGTTGGTTTTTTGTTTCTTTAGACTTAATCTTTTGTAACTGTTTGCTTGTGGTTTTTTCCTTCTAGCTACTTGCTAGTGGGCCTCCTTTATAAAAAATTGGCTGTTCAAAAAAAAATTATAAGGATTTAACGATAGTCACAGTTGATATGAAAACCTTATAACCATTATTTTTCAAGTTTTTGAATCAACAACTTCATCTCCTCCTCATTTACTGCTACCACACGGGCCTTTGTTGACGACGAATTCACGTTGTCATCAACATCAAAAACTTCATCAAACTTGCATCTTAAATCTATACGATTAGATTTCATATGATGAGGGCTTGGTGGTGTCAAAATCATCACATTAAATGGGGTTATATTTTGTGTGTTCGACTAAAAGGTGGTTGTATAATACATTCATAATTGCCTTTTCTTGGGATTCTGAATCAACCGGTACGAAGTTGAAAGACTAAATTATAAGGCTACACATATAAATAACAAATACTAATATTATTGAAAAAAGTTCACATCTTAAGAATTTAAAACATTTTTACAAAAATTAAAATTAAATAAAGGTCACTAAAAAATAACAAATACAAATATTATGCGAAGTTACTCTAAATTATCAGGCTACACATTTAAATAGTGATTACGTGCCCAATAAGTAGTTTTTTTTTTTTGCAATTCACTGATAATTTGCTTATCTTCGGTTTCCCTTGAGATGGAGTAGACATTATTTTGTACCTTACATTGTAATCTGTGACGTTTACTTTAAAGGCCAAATGTTTTTTTTTTTAAATTGAGCTCAGGCGAAAATAACTCCAAACTGAATCCAAGCTGAAAAAATATAAATAAGCTAAAGTAATTACTCGGTAATAAAAACAATAAATTGTAAAAAATGCTAATTTAATTAAACTAAATTCTAACATTATTAATATGTTGCTATTTTGAACTTGTTTTTTAAACATATACGTAACCAAGATATACTTTAATAGAATGTTAATGTAAAATTAGAGAATCGTCCTTGAATTTTAAAATCCTAAGATGTTTCCAAAAAGATTCTATTTTTACAAATTATAACAAAGTTTATTTGATAGTACATTGCTATAAAATATAGAATTGAATTAAATTATTAAAATGTTAATTTTTTTAAAAACAATATTCGATTTTTGCAAATTATAGTTATTTACATTTGAAAGTAAATTGCAGTCATTGCTATATAAGTCATACAATTTAATAAAATGGATTTAATGGTCATTTATTTTTTTTAAATTCATTTTTTACAAAATAAAGAAATGTAAATTTTAAAGTACATTGGTATAAGAATTACAATTCTATGAAATTGTAAATAAAAAAAATAAAAGAAAAGTAATTACTATATATCAATATACTTTCAAACTATTATGAATTATAGCACTGTACTTTCAAAGTACATTACTATATATGTAACCTTTTTAAAAGAACAAACTTTAGGTCAACAATATATAAGGATGAAATGCTAAATATAATTTTTTTTAGAAGTAAAATTATATTTACATACCCGATTTTGTTTCTCAACTGAAATCTCTTGCTGACATCTCCAAAAAGAGTATCTTGAATGACACTTCGCTAAAAACAAAAACAATACAACATTAACAAATAGTCAAAAAAAATGTATATTAAAAAATAATAATAATAAATAAGTTGTAGAATATACCTATCATCTACGAAAATCATTTCAATTGAATGCAAATCGTTAGGATTTGTGTTGTTTTTTAGGGTCCATAACATTAATATTTTTACATTGATAGTGAAATCAAGATTGACAGCGTCAATTTCTTTTAGAAAACTTACCATTTTGGGAAAAATTGCACCGGATGTCTTGGTTGTTCCACTTTCCACAGTTGCGTCGGAATCCGCATTTAGCACCGGGGGTAGAGTTTTGGATTCATTTAGGAGTAGTCTTTCTCCTAAAACAGTGTAAGCGCTTATATGCACACAAAATTGGATTCGGGGTGTGTTTAACAAAAATGCAAAAGTTGGTTATGAAGATGTGTTGAAAGAAATTTTGAAGACCTTGATGAAATTGAAAATGGTAAGTTTTAAATTTTCAAAAGTTATATATTTTCTCCTACTTATTATTTCTAAATTCTAACAAAATATAACTTGTATTTTAGATTTTGCAAGCAAACTTAATATTTGCACCGACAATATCGAATGAAAGGTACATTTCTTCTCTTGGTTTTATATTGAATTTTTGGTGTGATGTTTTAATATTGACTTTTTTGGACAGCAAAAGCTTATGGATTGGATAGCATTTTGGAAGTGGATAGCATTTTGGAAGTGAGCGTGCTGATAATGCTTTTTGGATAACAGTTTTGCTGTTTTGGACAGCTTAGTAGGATGTGTGTATTAGTCTAATATTTGATGTAATGAAACAATATTTGATATTTTCATTTACTGCTTTTTATTTGCTGTTTTGGACAACTTTTTTGGTAGTTTTCTTGCTGTTTTTGACAATTTTACTATTGCAGTATTTTTAACAAACCGTTAATAGTGCAGTTTTTTTACTAAATTAGGCAGAATTTTGACTGTTTTAATACCTTAGACAGTGCGGTTTTTTTTTACTGTTTTAATACATTTAATAGTGCAGATTTTTATTGTTTTAATACCTCTAATATTGTAGCTTTAATATTACGTAGAATTTTTACTGTTTTAATACATGTAATAGTGCAGTTTTTTTACTAAATTAATTTAATGGACTCGACTAAAATGGGCCTAAAAAGCCCAAACCGTGAAACCAAACCGGAGTCAAACCGTTAGTAACGGTTTGGTTTGGTTCGGTTTTAAATTTTCAACGGTTCGACTTCGGTTTTTGCTTGACAAAAACCGTTAGTAACGGTTTGGCTTCGGTTTGACCTAAAAACCGAAAAAACCGGACCGTGAACACCCCTAATAAAACATGCAAAAATAAAAGCAAGGGCAAAATAATCATTTCAATTAAATACTTACATCAATGAATTCTGAAATTCTATAAATTTAATTAAACATAGTATTTGATACATAAATGATTTAGTTGTCAAAAAATTAATTATACCAGATATGATATCCATACTAATAATAGGATGTTATATTAGATAGTATGATGCCCTATAAAATTAATTAAACATTGTATGAAAGCACACATACATGGTCTGTGTTTTAATATATGGTCACTGTTTAAATGATTTATGTTTAAAAAAATGCATATGTTATTACTATGTAAAGAATATTGACTAAACTGAAGTGTTAGAGATTTAAAAAAATTGAAACAAATTGTCCTGTTTATATTGCATTTTCCGAAAAATAAACAGATTTTATAGTACATTGCCCTTTCATGATTAAAGTACGTTGCCCTATGAAGCAAAAATACCATACATGTGACAAAAAACCAAAAAACAATATGTTAAAACATATATAGTTATTTTAAAATATTAACACAAATGGCCATTGTGTAAGTTATGCATATTCTTTGCATTATATTTCTGATTTAGAGAAAGTCTGTTACAATGAGTAGAACTTTCAAAACACGATCTTCTATTAGAGGAATTAACCGTAAGATGATATGATAAAAAAAACCATCTTTTTATATATTTTTAGAAGACCATAACAGTAATCAATAAAAAAACATAAAAAAGTAAATGAGCAGTACTAACCTGGTGTTGTTTGATGTTTTTCTTTGTGTCTTCGTAGTGATGGAAGATGTGTAATCAAAAGAAAATTCCGGAGGACGTTCTATAAAATCAAAGACAAAACATGTTTTACAGTTGTAAATATGTAGACGATCATGTAGGCATGAATTATTGGGATTTATATTCAATTATACGTTTTAATTAAGGATGTTTGTTTCGATAAAAATGGTAATTTAAATTTCAATTAAAGATATGATATATGGACGATTATGTATGCCACATTTATTGGAATTTATATTAAATTACACGTTTTTATTTAAGAATGTTTCATTTGATAAGAATGGAAATTCAAATTTCAATTAAAGATAGCATTTATCCACATTTGAATATATATTTTTTCATTAATATGCAAGATTTTTAAACGAGTTCTATAAGAGATATAAAACATCATAAAGAAATTCAATTTCAAAATAATTTAAAAAAACACAAAAACCATTATGTGAAGATAAAAACAATATAATTGAGAAAACAAAGTGTACCGACTGTGATAGAAAATAATCTTTCCATTGCGCATATAAGTTATGGTTTAACAACTCCAATTCCACGGGAAAACCTTTAAGTCTATGCATAGAGAACAAAAAAAGTTTGGTTAAAATCTATGGGTATCGAATGGCACAATATAAATAGCAAGATTAAGAATCTCAGTAAAATTGAGGGAATATACGAAGATAATTTCATTGGCCTGATTTCATGGGATGTATTTGCTACTTTCCAGTTTTATGATAGAGTGAATGAGGGGGGGATAAGTTTGAACGCATCTCCTAATGGAACGACACAGATAAACTCCTGATTTTCAGGAACGAAAATAAAAAGAAGGAATAAGAGGGAAATTAAATTAATGTTTTATGAGAAACAGAGGAAGAACACATGGAGTTTATATAGCAAAAACACACACACACACACAGAAAGACCGTAGAGAGAGAGAGACCACACTTATGTTTTGTGACTTTATTTTGAGCAAACTAAACCAAAAAAGTAAACAACAATTAAAGAACTTTAAGAACCGTAGCATTCTTACCTTCTTAAATCAAGTTTCTGTGGGATTGAGGGTGACTTCAAAACTGTCACACCCCCGAACCAGACGGCGGAAACGTTCGGGAGTTGGGTGACTTTATCTTGTAATATCATCACAATGTATATAATTGAATCAAAGACAACATCATCATCACACATGAAATATAACAACCATCATAGTTTACATCAGTGTGTTGGTTTACAAATTACATTCCAAATGTCAAATGTATGATGATAACAAAAATACACAAAAATCCACGTGTTCTTGATGACCAACCTGCTTAACGATTCTCTGAGAATACAAAGTTATTTTGAAAAACGTCAACATATATAATGTTGGTGAGTTCATAAGCATGTTTGTATGAAAAGTTTTGTATCATTTGTAAACACCAGAAAATCCGATATTTTTCCGTAAAAATGATTTGAGCGTTTTGTTTCAAATCTTGTATTATAGCATGTGTGTTCATATTTTTGAAAATGTATAAAGAGAGAGTTCCAGAAAATCCTATATTTTCTGTTGTAAGTAAAATGTAAGGTATAGTGTTTGTTTCCCAGAAAATCTGATATTTTCTGCTTGTAAAAGAGTTGTAGTCTTAAAACCATAAGACCCGAGTGTTATAGAAATGAATAGCTCGTACGTGTATCAAAAGTATAGTATATGTATTCCGTAAATTTATCGTGTTGTTAATCTCTATGTGAGTCGTTATAACCATGCTTGATGTGACTGATATGCATGTCGTGACGTTTTTCAGGCGTCGCTTGTTTAAGGTAAGACATTTGTCACCCTAAACTGGCCTAGTCTAGCTATAGCAAACAACTCAGGTGTGAGGTTGTCAACCTCGTATAGATCTATACACAAACTCTCGCTCTCCCTCCAGGAGACTCTGGTTATAACTAAAGGACTTAAGGTTGTACACTAGGTAGGTACGGGTGAAAACGTGTCTTACAGGAGCCTTAACTAAATTTACGCGAACAGTATATCACATTATTTACCGCTTTAACATAATGTTTCAAGTATGTGTTTGATTACAAAACATTGGTGATAAAATACCATTTGTTTCGATCAAAATGTCAAGTATTTAATGTTATTAACCCGATTAGTATAAAATGTGTCGTAAGGCCCAATAAGCATGTAAATAGGTGTTTAAGGCCCAATAACCATGAAATGAATATACAAGGCCCAATAAGCATGTAAATAGATGTTTAAGGCCCAATAACCATGAAATGAATATACAAGGCCCAATAAAGATGAACTGAATATACAAGGCCCAATAAGAAAATCAATGGGCCTATAGGCCCAATAAACAAGTAATGAGTATAACAAACCCAATAAACAATTTATGGGTGAGTCAAGCCCAATTCGAGTAAAAATGTCGTAAGGAGCCCATTTATTATGAAAATGATCGTTTTAGTCTAATTTGTGCTAAAAATGACATAAACGGCCCATTTTTCTTAGAAACGACCTTTTTGGCTCAAGTAATCAAGATTTCTCAATAAAGGCCCACTTTTGTCAAAATTTAATAATTTGGCCCACTAAAACCAAAAAATTACAATAAAGGCCCATTTTAATTTTAAATAACATTTTAAGCCCAATGAAACCGCAAGGTTGTAAAGAAGGTCTATTTTGATAAAAATGACATTTTAAGTTCATTAAGGCCAAAAATTTACATTTTAAGCCCATGAAAACGTGAATTTCCAAATAAGGCCCATTTTTACGAAAAATGACATCTTTGGCCCATTTAGTCGAGAATTTACACTTTAGGCCCATTTTAACCGTATTTTTCATTTAAAGCCCTCTTTTTTGAAAAATGACACTTTTGGGCCCATAAAACTGTATATTTTCAAATAAAGCCCAATAAAACCTTAAGTTGACAATTAAGGCCCAATTAAATCGAAAATGACTCCAAAAGTCCATTTTGTTTACCTTTAGTGTTAAAAATGGTCCTTTTATGTACATTCCTTGGATTTCTAGTAACCTTTACATGTTTAATCTTTTCAACATAATACAAAGTTACTTCTAAGAGTTTGCATACAAATTTCACCAACATTTGGATGATATTTCGAATTTTGTGAGAGTTTAGCAAGCTTTCATGACACATTCACAACATATAACATGAAAATACACACATACATGCATAAATACTTAGATCTAACACAAAACCAACTTGTATTCTCCCCCAAAACATAGTAAAACCGAAAACAAGGGGGTATGAAGCTCACCTTGGGGGATGGATCGGTTTTGATGAAGAAGTGAATGAGATTTTCGACCTTAACTAGCTTCTTGAGGAGAGTTTTCGAAGCTAAGAGAGTTCTAGGAAGCAAAACATGAAATTATGTTGTTTAAGGAGAGATTTATTAGCACAACATTGTATGAAAACAACTTGAGTGAGTGAAGTAACATACCAACTTATGATCTTTGATAGAGAGTCCTTGAACGCTCCCACAAATCTTCGAAAATTTGGTGGGATGAATGGAGGAGTTTTCTTGTGCTAGAGAGGAAATAATATAAGAGATAGCTTTGAATTTGTGAGGAATGGAGAGAGATGGATGATGGTTTGGCCGAAAATAAGGAGGAGAGGGGAGGTGATGGGGAAACTTTACATGTTGGGTAATCCACCATGCATAGATAAATGGTGGTTTAATTCTTTGAGATTTGTTGTGTATTAGTGAGTTGTCACCCCCATTAACCATTCCATTGTACTTTTTTTTAACATATATAGGGCCGATAATTAGGAGAGGAAAAAGGAAATTGGGTGTTGGGCTCATATTTGATTATCAACCGAAATTGTATAGCCCAAAAATATTTTTTTTGGCCCATTGGGCCCTCACGCACGTTTTCGGCCCAAATGAAAAACAATTGAATGGTTTTCGGCCCAATAAGGCCCATGAAGAGTCTTATGGCCCAAAATACTGTTGTTTAATGAATGTGGGTCCATCTAGGGCCCAAATAAGGATTTTTAGTCCAAAAAGGACCAAGTTGAGGAGTTACTGCCCATTAGGCCTAATAAGGGAATCTTGGTCCAAAAAGATATTTGAACCGGGAAGTTAGGGTTACAAACCCAAAGTTGAGTGAATGTAGCGTATTGAATTAGGTTTGGAGCTTCACGAGTGAGTTTCGATTCAAATTGTTGTTGTTGAATGAATAACATGTATAACATCATACATAAGGTTACAAGATACATCAAAAGTTAACTATACATGGACAAAATTTCCTGGCCCAAAATGCCAGTTGTGACAAAAACCATCACAGAACCTATCACTGCATATCCATCAGTTTCTTCAAAAACACAAATGACTGCTGCAAAAGAATAAACCAAAAAAAAAAAAAATGAAAAAAAGAACCAAATGATAAGTGATACAAAGCTTTTGATGAACCCTAAAATAAATCGACCGGGTGTTGTTTGAGCAGCAGGTAACGAATCGTGTAGGAGGCAAAAGGTATATGCAAGGAAGGAGGAAGCGTGTGGAAGGATTAAAAATGAAACTAAAAACCCTTGGTTGGGGAGATATACAGAAATGGAGGAGATAGAGATTAGGATTCCTGATTTTTTGAATGTGTTTGCACAGTCAGCTTCATACACATTTGTGATAAGCGGAAAAATTAAAAATTAGGATTCCTGGTTTTTTGCCTGCCTAATATAAATGAAATTCAAATTTCTTAGCTGATTTATCGTGATATCATATTATTGATCGGCATCCAAATTGAGAGGGTGAAAATGAGCGGGTAATAAAAATTTAGGAAGCATATGAGAATGACACGTGACAGTCAATGGGTTTAGAAAAAAAACATGTGGCAGTTTAGGTGTCTTTTATTAGGATTAGAGATTTTCATGGAGTAAATTTCCTTTTCTTATAATTTTAAAATGTAAGATCTTTTAATAATAATTGACTTTAATTTAATGTAAATTTTTTTGAAAAAGTGGCAAGGTTGCTTGGAAATGACGAGGGAATGAGAACCCAACCACAACAATTGGGGCTATTTTGTCTTTTGTCAAAAAAGAATCTTCCCAACAAATTTCCTGGAATTTTCTCCTCCGGCCAAATGTTCTGAAACCCATCTATCTTTGCGCGTCTTAAATTTGGATTTAACCGAGTTCGATCTCCTCAGTTGCAACTGTCATTGATTCTATCAAATCTTTCAAAAATCACACTTCAGCTTCAGTTTCAGCCTTTCAGGTAGATACAAATCTACAATATATTATATATGCTCCTTCGTTCTTCCATGCTTTAAAGTTAAACTTATAATCGAGCTTCAAGAGCCTCTGTGCAGTTGCAGTTCGTCGGAAATCATGGCAGCAAATATCCCTTTGATCCCTGTCAAAGAAAACCACCAACTTGTTGTTGCTCCAATTGCGCGCAACACATTTTATCAATTACCAGTTAAAAATCCCTGTGGAGATCTTCTTGCAGGTAATCTCTATCTACTTGCTTTCCTTTAATTCCCCTTCAACTACTTGTTCCTTCATCCATATTTAAACCAATTACATAGAAACAAGAACACCTATGGCTATGGATAAGCTACTTTACTTTCCTTTTTGGGTATTCCATCTTTCTCTTTCTGAAATTTAAAGTTAACTCCGTATAATTTAAGCTTTTTTGGCTAGAAAAACGTTCAATTATCTTATATATCTGAACTCGCCACCAATTGGAAGGTGCATTTATATCTTTATCAGATTTCTATATCTGATTTGGGCTTGAATCTACTGACTCAGTCATTAAACAAAGAAATATGAACAATAATAAATCAAAGGAAATATGTTATATATAATTTTTTTTATTGACCCACTGGTTTTACTCATTAGTTTATCCATTTTTTTATACATAAAATGTTTCACTTGGGACAAAGTCCCTTTGTCTTCCAACATTTCAACACCAACTTCGTATATTGTTATCCACTATATATAGTTACTACTCTTTGAAGTTGACTTTATGCAATAAAACAAGATTCACTAGTCGTTTTTTACAAATTGGACTTTTTTAATGACAGATAACAGAAGAAAAGATTACCTTGAGATATGCATTCCTCTTTACGAAGCTTCAATGACTGGAAATTGGCCACATGCAAAAACCATCCTTGAGGAACACCCAGAAGTGATACGTTCTAGTATCACCGAAAATTACGAAACTGCACTTCACATTGCATCATCAGCAAAAAACACACATTTTGTGGAAAATCTGGTGAAGATGATGACAAAAGAAGATTTGGAACTTCAAAACAAGAATTTAAACACAGCCTTATCTTTAGCAGCTGCAGCTGGTACAGTTGATATCGCTAAGCTTATGGTTGAAAAAAACAAGGGTTTGCTAACAATCCCCGGTAGTCAAGGAATGATGCCATTATATATGGCAGCTTTATTTGGAAATAGTGAAATGGTGAAGTATCTCTACAGTAAATCCCAGAAATTGCATGACGATGGTTGGACACAGCAGAATCGAGGTTGGCTTCTTGTGAAATGTGTCGAGTCTGATCTCTTTGGTAAGTATAAATTAAATATTTCTCATTTGTAGTATTTTCTAATTTGTATCATTACTATTGTTGTCGTTGTTATTAATTAGAGTTATTACAAAATCCTTTTTAGATGTAGCATTGGATATATTGAAAGACTACCCTGAACTAGGTGACGATGGACAAGTACTTCAAGTTTTAGCGAGAAAGCCAGATGCATTTACAAGAAAAGATCCCAATTTTATCCGAAGATTCTACCATAAAAGTATTTCCTCTACTCCTTGTTTATTTACAAAAAAAGATCCCAATCTTATGAGGGTTTTTGTAATAAAAAGAATATATTTTGTATCACCTAATTTAATTTTATTTGGTTTCTAGTTTGTGAAGTACTTGGTAGGACGATAGGATGCGCTGAAAAGAAAAGCCATGCGGTGGAAATAGTGCGATTTATTTGGCAACGAATTGTGCAAAAGTCAAAGTCTCAAATTGATGACATAATAAGAGGCCCACGAACACGTATTGGTAACAGAGATGTATACAATTCACGAATGCTTTTTGTTGCTGCGGAAACTGGCAACACTGCATTTATAATTGAGCTAATTCGTCTCTATCCGGATTTAATATGGAAAGTGAATAATGATAACCAAAGTATATTTCATGTAGCTGTTATACATCGTCATGAAAGTATTTACAATTTGTTATATGAGCTTGGGTCGATGAAAGACTTGATAACTCCTCTCAAAGACCAAATTGAGAATAATATGCTCCATTTAGTTGGGAAAGTTGCAAAGAAAAAACGACTTGATATTGTTTCAGGAGTAGCACTACAAATGCAACGAGAATTGCTCTGGTTCAAGGTATGAATTTGACTTCCTTTTCAAACTTCGGCCTACATATCTATAACTGATCACATCCGTTTTGTGTTACAGGAAGTGGAACAGATGATCCCTCCTACATACAGGGAAAGGAAGAACAAAGAAGGTTTAACACCATATGAGCTATTCACGAAGGAACACAAAGATCTAGTCAACCAAGGTGAAAAATGGATGAAAGGAACGGCTAATCAGTGTATGGTGGTGGCGGCGCTTATTGCCACCATAGTATTTGCAGCTGCTTTTACGGTTCCAGGGGGATATGATCAGACATATGGGCCACCACTTTATCTTAAAAAAGGCGCCTTCATAGCTTTCGCGATATCAGATGCCATATCATTGTTTGCGTCTTCAGCTTCGATAATCATGTTCTTATCTGTCCTCACATCTCGTTATGCTGAGCATGATTTCTTGGAATCGATACCAAAAAAGTTGATGACTGGTTTAGCGACACTTTTCCTTTCTATAACGACGATGATGATTGCTTTTAGTGTCAGTTTTTTTATACTTTACCATAACAAGTTGAGATGGGTGCCATTTCTTATCAGCCTCTTTGCCACCATGCCAGTCATTTTATTTGCGATGCTGCAGTACCCTCTTTTGGCAGATGTGTTCCGGTCAACGTATGCTTCTAGATATCTTTTTAAGCCCAAGAAACGCTCACTCTATGTTCGACACCCCAAGTTCTAATTGCGTGCAGCTTGACACCGAAGTGTCTTTCAAATGTTTTGTACATATGTATAATTGTTGATACTTCAAGCTTTAAAATCAATACCTACTTTATCATTAATAACAGACAATGATCTATAAAAGACAGTCTTAGAAAATTCCTTGATGAACTACTATGAAATGGCTTAGAAAACCGATCACATATAACGAGATTAACACTACTACAAAGTGGCAAATAGGAAACAAAGCATAAAATACAGTTTTACAAAATTCCGATGAAAAAAATGAGGTTGTTTTTTGAAAGGCATAGAAAACAGTTAACCAAATAATCGTACTATATTGTGGTCAATTAACAAAAAAAAAAAAAAAGTGCACTTGCGAGTCCGTTTTGGTACATCGTGGTCTCCAAACTTCATAAAATTACCAAAATTCACCCCATAAGTCTTCTTAGGTGGGTCACAACCCATGTTAGATGTAACGTCTCAAAAATACCGAGTAAAATTTTCATTGCAAATAAGTCAAAATCATTCATTCGTTATTCCAAAAGACGATCAGAGTAAAAGTATTCTCAAAACATCAGAGTAAATTCATAAACAATCAATGTGGAATAAATCTTCAGAGGATGCAGTGCGATCAAACTGGGCCCTTCCTTCTGAAACCAGAAGTACCTGAAAACATTTTAAACATAAATCGTAAGCACAAAGCTTAGTGAGTTCCCCATAATACCCCATACCATACATACATATTAGTTCGAAGCTGTAACGGGTCTATTTCACCGCCGAGTCTATTTCAACTCCTTCGGTGTTTTTCAATCGGAGCGGGTCTATGTCTCCCCGAGTCTATTTCAACTCCTACACCTAACCATACAGTCATATCAGTAATACTCACAAAGACAACAAGCACATACAAGCATATCAGCAAGTGTCACAAAGACAACTATCATTCTACAAACATAATCCAATGGGCCGACATTGGTGCCTTCGACCCATGAGTATAGTGAAGAGATTTACCTCTCAGATGATAATCGGCTGCTACTGTTCTCACCGCCGTAAATACCGATGTTGCACACCACCTATACAGTCACACAAGGTAAGCCCTTTACTCCCCCCCCCCCTTTCCATAACTAAGAGTTTGACCAAAAGTCAATAGTCAACAGTCAACAATCAATATTGACTTTAGTCAACTGTCATGCCGTGACCATCCATAACTACGTCGTGGCCCACAAACAACAAAACAGATGACAATTCCCCAGTCGCCACGGCGTGGCAACCTAAGGCCACACTGTGGTCTTCAGTCTGAAAAGCTTTTCTTCAAAAAAGCTTAAACCATAAGGAACAAAGCTAAAACCATTAGATCTAATTCCTAATAGCTTTATAATGGATAAAGATTCCAACTTTATACATTAGGAAGGTCCAAACCACCAAGATCTAGACTTTAAGTCTCTATAGGACCCAAAAATGCATCTTCTCTACTTAATTCATTAAGTCCAAGTCTCCAACCTACAGATCTGAATAAACATAATGTTTAGATGGATAAAGTTCCTAACTTTATCCATAACAATGCCACAAACTTTCAAGATCTAAACTTGAATACACCAAAATGACCTAAAGGACCAAGATAACTTGCATGGCTAAAAGGGAAGGCAAAAGATCATAACTTTCCTAGTCCGTGAGGTCCATGAAGCATTCTAAACTGATCAAAAGATGTTGGAGTCCACTCAACTCCAAGATCACCCATAAAATGGACCAAAAGTGCCAAAAACCCCAAATGAAAAGATCTAAAAAACTAGATAGCTATATTGGAACTTTATACTTACAATAGTAAAAAAATGTAGTGTCTTTGATGGATCCAAACTTGAAGCATCATTCCTTGCAACCAAAAGAACCTTCTTCATCTTTGTACTTCATTAAAATAACATAAAAAGATTCCTCTTTACTTCATTAAAATAACATAAAAAGAATCCAAAAGAGGAGAGGGGAGAGAGGAGAATCTCAAATCTTGAAGGTGGAGGCTATGGTTTCTCCTAAGGGGTTCTAGAGATGATAAAGGCTAAGCAAATACCCTAAAACATGAATTCTTACCTTTAAATACCTTGAAAACCCTAAAACTTCATGGGCTTGGGTTGCACAATTCTCACCTCGTGATAGCCTGGTTCTCACCTCGTGAGAACATGCTCCTCACGTCGTGAGAATATGCTTCTCACTTCCTGAGAATGGGTTTTCACCCAATTCTATTCGAACTTCAAACAATCATAACTTCTTCGTTTCTACTCCATTTTCGGCGATCTTTATATGCATGGAAAGGTATTGACGAGCCCCAAAACTCTATCTAATTACTTTTAACTTAAAACACACAAAACTAAAATCCTTAATTCATGTAAGAAGTCCGCAACATCATTTTTCCCATTTTACCCTTTGACTCCAAAACAGAAACCAAGGAATTAGATCACACAACAACTATTATCAACATATAATAGGGTCTAGAACCTATTTCCTTGAAACCCAAGGCCTTTACTTGATCCATTTAGTGTCCACAATCCCGAAATAAGAAACTTCTCGAAACATGATGTTACATTAGAGGGAACATGGTCGTGTCAGAACTTCATTCCAAGCTGCTTTCTTCTAGCTTCCTCATGTGTTTTCAGTTTCGGTTAAGCTCCAAATATGTTCCAAGCTACATACATATATTTTCAAAGTCTTGCTCCATGTCAATTACCCTGAAAAGGCATCGAAATATGAGTTGTACGGACATTCTACAATTGAGCACAAGATGTCTAATTAGTAATGCTAATAACAAATACAGAAAACATGAGACAAAATAGGACTAAAAATAACAAATTAGATGCATAAAAATGCATTTAACAATAGGTTAAGTCAAATTTAAAAAAACAACCATAAGTTTTGCTACTTAAAATCAAACTTAGTGAACATACATGGACACATCGGCGGTAGTGGAGACCGACAACTGAGATGAGTGTGCTCTTTTTGTGACATCGACTATATGTTTTCTTCTCTCACCTCAACTTGTAATGGTATAATAGCATTATTTGTGCGGTCAATCGGCAAGACATTTGTGCACAAAATGTGTTCTTAACAAATTTTCTACCACATGATTTCAATATATGTTGAACACTACCACTTTTTACAAATAAATGCACTATAGATTTGAATCTACGACATCATTTTTATGATGGTCAAACACTTCAAATAATTGGTATAGGGTAGGAAAACAAATCCAGAACATATAGACCATGTTTTAATTAATTTTCTATATCTACAAAAGGTAGGCCATTAAAACAAGGGTAAATTATATGGATGATCCCCATGGTTTGGGGTAATTTGCATGTTTGGTCCCTAATATTTTTTTTTGAACTCGGACAATCTATGTGATTTGTTTTTGTTTCATTTGTGGTCATTGGTCGACTTAAATTGACTATATTACCCTTAATAAATCATTTTTTATATTTTATCAAATTTTAAATATTTATTTGTTTAAAATATTGTTTATTTGTTTTATTGGGTCCCCTCCCCTTCTTTTTGTCCGAAGAAAACCCTTTTCTCTCAATCCTTCATCTCTTCAATCCGGAAATCCTCCATCACCATAAACCTCTACTGCCACCACACCCCTTGATCTCCGTCGTGTTACTAAAAAACAACACCACCATCAATGTAGTGTGGATTCAGTTAGAGTGAGGGGTTGATTTGGGGATTAAATTTCTAGAGGGGAGCCATCACCACCATTGATGGCGTCCTCTATAATATACTCCTAGTTAGGTTTGTTGAATCCTCTAAAATCTGCTACATTCTATACATCTTTATCTCCCTCTCTCTTCTCCAAACTTACAACCCTAAATCAATACACCATCTATTCTTGGCAATTTTAAGATCGTGGTTAACCACCTCTTACCACCGTCGACCATCAACCAACGCCTCTCTACCCCGCCTCTCTTCACAGTTCCTATTTATCGATCTTATGGTTTGTATGTGGGAGAGAGGGGGGGGGGGGGGGAGACCTAGGAAGGTGTGGCAAGAAATGTTAAAGTGGGGGATAAAGGGGAAGGATACAATCGTCGGGAAGAAATTAGTGTCTGGAGGCAACAATTTCTCTTCGTATGGATAGAAAATGGAGGTTAGCTATCAGGTGGTGGTTTGATTTGGTTCTGATTTGATTTTTCAGTTTGAGTTTTCGATTTTCCAGTTTGATTTTCCTTCAGGTTTGATTTATATATGGTGGTGATTTGCTTAAGATCTAGTTCATGCTTTCATTTTTCTGTTATTTGCTTCAAACGAAGTAGGTGGTGGTGGTGGTTTGCTGGTGGTCTCACTGGAGAAGATAAAAAGGGGTGCTTCATTAGAAGAGGACTAGAATGGGGTGACAATGAGGGTTGGGTTAGGTCTAAGGGGATGGAGAGGTGGAATCCACACACATAGTTATAATATTTTTTAATAATAATAATAAAAATGAAAGAATACTAGTAAGGCAAAATAGTCTTTTTAAGAGTGTTCGGGACCAGAAACGCACCAAAACAAAACCATAAGGACCGTCCGAGTTACAAAGAAAAGTTAGGGGCCGACCATGCAGATTACCCCAAACCATAGGGACCATTCGTTTAAATTACCCTTAAAAGGTCACACATTAAATAAAAGAAAAAGACAAAACTACATAAATGGTCTATGTGGTTTACCAATGGTCACAACTTCAACTCAAATGATGATGAACACAAATAGACCTTGAATGGCCGAATCTATTGGAACACTGAGGGAGATGAGGAGATATTGTCTTGTTTTGAGCTAAGCTCGCAAAAACTTTTAATTCGAGAGGTTTAGAAAAATTCATGAATTTGGCAATTTTGTCGAGGATGATGAGAGAAAATGTAAAGAAAGAAAGGAGGGACACAAGAGTCAAGTAGGGGTACCGGGAAGGGGGTGGGTGGGTTATTTTCTTATTTCTTATTTTTTTTGACAAAATTACAAAAACGGTCCCTGTGGTATGCATTTTTCTGAGGTTTAGTCCAAACCTCGACTTTTTTGGCTTCGTGGTCCTTTTGAGCTAGTTTTGTTGTGGATTTGGTCCCTCAGTAAACTAAAATGACTATAATACCCTTGGGGTATTTATTTTCTATTTTTCTTTCATTTTTTTAAATCTAATACTTATTTATTTATTTATTTAAATAATTAAAAGATAACAATCTCTCTCTCTCTCTCTCTCTCTCGTGAAATCACCAACCTCCACGTGTTTGATCGTCCCAAAAAATCAAGAACAGACCCATTTATTGTTGCATCTTCAAAATCATGTTTATCCTCATATCAATGTCCAAACAAACCTTCATCCTCACCACTTATCTCCCCTTATTCGCTCAACTGCTCATCTTCTTCGATTTCCAGCAACGAACACACCCAAATCGTCGATGGTACTACACCCAAATCTCGATTTCTGGTGGTGCTACAAACAAAATGAAAGCTTCATCCCCACCGACTCACGATTCCACCCTTCTCGCTTCCACCATCGCTCTTACTACCTGTAACATCCCGGTGTTCAGGTACTTCTAAATTCAACCCTATAATTTTATTATTCCGCGTTTTGGTCCCTAAGTAGAAGGAAGTGTCTATTGGAAGCCCTAGTGGGAAAATTGTAATTTAGGAGGAATGGGAGTACGCCATGCATACGTGCGTACGCTTAGTGTACTAGGCTGCGCCCTAGTACGCTGGGCGTACATCAGCATACGCGGGGCGTACTCGTCAGGTTTGGAAACCCTAAATTTTAGGGTTGAGCCCCTATATAACCATCCTTATAACCTCATTTCCCTCACCTCTCTAGCCTCCACTCCCATTGTGACGTTTTTGCAAACCCTAATCCCTTGAGTGTGTGTGTTTTGAGCTTAAGTGTGTGCTCTTAGTGTGTTGAAGGAAGAAATAAGATACATTGAGGAGCCTTGGTTTGGAAGCAAGCTTGTGGATTTGGGATCTTTTCCTCCTTGGGAAGCTCCAGAAGGTATAAAGCTTTGATCTTGACTTGTATTTCCTTAAGATCTTTCCATGAGAAGTTTTATGAGTTTTAGTCCCTTTTTCTTAGACTTAATGAGTATGAGCTAATCTAAGACCAAAGGAGGTGTCCTTTAAGAAGATTTGAGGTGCATTAAGTCGTAAAAATGCTATCTTGACTCATTTGGTGCTTGCATGCAAGTTATAAAAGTCTTAAGTGGTTAAGACACACTAGGGTTTTGGTTTTTGGACTTATTAAGGCATGCATAACCATAAAGTTGGAAACTTTGTGGTTTGGAACACCTTTTAGACTTAGATCTGGATTTGGACGTTTGAACTAGTTGAATTAAGCACTTAATGGGAGTTTTGCATGGTCATGGCGTATGCTGGGCGTACCATGGCGTACACTGGGTGTAGGTGGTCAATTGCCCGTTTTTGGTCAAGGACTGAGTACGCAGGGCGTAGGAGCTGAGTACGCTGGGTGTACTCAGCTGGGTTAACTTTTTATTGACCGTTGACTTTCTGTTGACTTTTGACCTAGTTTGACCTTAGGGGCATTTCTGGTATTTTATTATGAAGCCTAAGGTCGGATCTGTTCCTGTGTAGGTGACATGTAGAGTTAACTCGTGGAGCAATATTCTTTTCTGCTACCTGTGTGGATTTGCGAGGTGAGTTTTCCTCACTGTACTTACGGGTCGAAGGCACCAAGGTCGACCCATTGGATTGATATCCTATTATTGTACTGTAGTGATCTGTTAGATCGATATCCTGGTATATAGGATGATGCTATGCTTACCGGTCTGTAGATCTGTTTGACTAACTGTAGACTGTTATATTATTATCTGTTATATGTGCACATGTTTAGTCGGTGGCTGAGGCTTTACTGCTTTGTGCGTAAGCCAACAGGTCAGGGCATACCAACCCGATGGTTGAATGGGCCCGACGGTATTCCATCCCAAGGATGATTGGACCCATAGTGTATTGGCATTCCAACCCGATGTTTGAGGAGCCTGGGGTATTCTAACCCAATGGTTGATTGGACCTATAATATGTTGGCATTCAAACCCGATGGTTGAGGGGCCTGGGGTATTCCAACCTGATGGTTGATTGGACCCATAGTATGCTGTTAATTGTATTTGTTATCTGTTTATGTGTTGGTATTTTGGGGAACTCAATAAGAGTTGGCTTACAGTTTTGGGTTATGTTTTAGGTACTTCAGAGGACCGCGGGCAGACGAAGGCGTGACCGTACACATCCTCATATTTTGGACTTATGTTTTGGGAACTCTGATGTTGAAATATTTTTGAAAACTATGTTTGTAAACAATTTAGGAAAGTGGTTGGTTTCTAAAAGTTTAAATTTTCCAAGATTTTTATGGATGTTACAAGTTGGTATCAGAGCCTTGGTTTGAGTGAATTGGAGGAACACTCATGTGAATCCAGTCTCAAACTAAGGAAAAGATTTTAAAAATGATATTCAAAGTATTTTTTTCAAATAATAAAAGAGGATGTGATGTGTACGATCAGTCGGAGCCAGTAAGTAGACCCCAAATTACCACACTGTTATTTGATATTGTGATATGTTAGAACATCATCCCAGTGATAGGCTAGGGATCTTTAGGAAATGAATGAAAGAATTGCCTGATTACATGATGCTTGATAGCCTAGTATTCTTCTTTATATGAAATTGACATCATTACTGTAGTTGCTTAGTGTATGCATCATTGTTATACATAACTAATATTCTATAGCATGAGAATGTTTGGTTTGGCCTTATTTCATGTTCTTGTTTTATGAAGGGCTTAGGGTAGGATCAGATATTCGACTGTCTATAGGGACCAGTGTTATGTATGACTAGCATACATGAGTGCTGCAGGGTTGGTGGAAAGTTTCATGGATGATTTGTGTGGGGTTAGCCAACCAGTCTCATGATGTTTAGCCTTCTTCTAGGGAGTGAGGATTGAGTGTTTGTGTAATGTCTGGTTCCTGGTATGTATTTAATTCATAATTATTTATTTTTATATAGAAACTCGACGAGTTGGAGGCCCCAAACTTGTTGAGTAGAGATGGATTGGGACGCGGGTTAAGAAGTCTACTCGACGAGTTGGGAAGCCTTAACTCGATGAGTAGGCTGGCAGAATGAAACCCTAATTTTCAGGGTTTTGCACCCTATTTAAACACCTTAACCCCCATAAGCTGGCCTCATCTCCAGCCTCCATTGTCCCAAACCCTCGACTCGAAACCCTAATTCAATTTTGAGAGTTTTGAGCCAACTTTTGTGCATTCTTGGTGATTTTGAAGAAGAAGGAGAAAGGACGTATAGGAGGAGAGTAGATCCAAAAGTTTGGTTTCATTTCTGGTTCATCTGAGGTATAAAGATCCTACCTTGCCAATAACATGCTTAGATCTAGTTTTAGGATGCTTCCTTCATGTTTTGGTCCCAATATGTTGGTTTTTGGGTTTTGGACGTTCCATGTGGGCAAACCCTTCATATCTAGGGTCTTGAGGGGACTTCATGGCATAAAGGTGACCTCATGGTCTATCTTGAAGTTTTGATGGCTTTTGGAGTTGGATCTAAGCCATTTTGAGTTAGGGTTAGAGCTCATTTCTTCTAGGAAGGGTTTTAATGGGTAAACTTGGAAACTTTACCCTCCTAGGTGTGTTTTCGACCCATATCTGGAATATGGGACTTAAATTCGAAGGATGATGGCTTACTACATTAAGAAGGCTTAACAGATTGAAGAACTCGACGATTTCATAGAGGAACTCGACGAGTTGGGTCGAAGTGTCCCGATTCTGTTAATAGGAAGAACTCGACGAGTTCAAGGATGGACTCGACGGGTTGAATTGAGAGGTCCCGATTCAAATGATAGGGAGGAACTCGACGAGTGAGATCGCGATTTCATGGTTTTATGATTTATGGAACTCGACGAGTTGAAGGGCCAACTCGGCGAGTTGAGTCAACTCGGAATGTTGACTTTGACCAGATTGTTGACATTGACATTGACTTTGACCAAAGTTGACCCTAAGGGGTTACGAGTATGAATGATGTAACTAAAGGAAATCTTTTATGTGTAGGGGTTTGAGTTGGGTTGATTGCAGAGCCAGAGACTGTTCAACTACTTTACGACATTTGAGGTGAGTTACCCTCCTGGTAGCAGTGTGTCTAAGGCACCAAGGCCGGCCCACTAGTAGGAGTATGTAGTTAGATAATTGTCTTTGTGATAATTATATGGTATGCCACTATCTGTTATGATTTATGTGCTAGTATGCTATGGTATTATGTGATAGTGGTAGGGGTGAAATAGACCCCATATCCGATCAATAAGACCGAAGGGGTAGGTCAGGCACCCAGATATGCCTGGAAGTATGATTATGTATGCTATTATGTGGTAGTGGTAGGGGTGAAATAGTCCCCGTAACCGGTTGCAAGATACCGAAGGGGTAGGCCAGCACCCTGATATGCTAGGCGGTTACCGGTTGAAAAAGACCGAAGGGGTAGGCCAACACCCTGATATGCTAGGCGGTTACCAGTTGAAAGAGACCGAAGGGGTAGGCCAACACCCTGATATACTAGGCAACATGTTATTGTATGGTATATGGTATGATGGGGGAACTAACTAAGCTTTGTGCTTACAGTTTTCAATTTTTGTTTCAGATACTTCTAGCTCGAAGGGAAAAGGGCCGTCTTGACCGTATCGCATCACACCATTGATTTACCGCACTAGTGATTTTAGGATTTTGACTCTGATGATGATTTTATATGTAACATACACGTTTTGAAATCGTGTTTTAAGTAAATAATATTATGAAATATTATGTGATATTGAGTATTGAGTTCTAACAGATAGTTTTTACTAGAAATGAAGTAAAACTATGTTTAGAATCACTCGGAAAATATTGGAAGTCTTATGAGATTCCAATTAAAAGTTAAAATATCAAAATTTAACGAAAATATAAAATTTGAAATAAGTAAAATTTTATTATTGAAAGTTGTAGATAATCTCGTTAGAAACATTTAGGCGAAAACCTCATCGAAATCCGAGTTATAACGAAGAAGTTATGACCAATCGAAGATCCGCGACAAAACCGGCACGGTGCCGAATGACGTAAAAAGTGAGTTTTTGATAAACTACTTTTTACCCTTAGTGATCTAAATGAAAGTCGTAGTATTCGTTAAACCGAGAATTTTGATAAAAAGAACGCCAAAATCTGACTTCGTATGAGGAAGTTATGATTTTTCTAAGTTTCAACTTAGCAGTAGATAGCTAAAAACTCGAATTTTAGATCGAGTAATTTTTAGCCGACACAACCTACACGAGAATCGAATGTCTCGTCAATAGTAGTACAACGGTAAAAAGTCTGACGAAAACGGACGTCGGATGAAAAAGTTATGAATTTTTAACGGATTTTCCTGTCCCGGTCTGTTAAAAATAATATTAAAAATAAAGTCAAAATTAGCCGACGAAGTCTAACGAAAGTCGTAGAGCATAATTTTCCCTACGCGTGCATATAAAGAACGTACAAAAAGGAGCTCGTATGCGAAAGTTATGGATTTTAGAAGGATTGGGTGCAATTTTCGAGAAATTCGCATGGATTGGAGCCGGTCACGTGATCCTCGCATGCATACCTTGTACCCGACTTGCGTGTCGCTTGCTGATTCGACCGAGGGTGTGGTCCAATGACCTTCCGACGCACATCGCTGCTGACTTGCCCCGTGTCCGAAGTGCTGGACCAATCCGAAGCCGACACGCAGCCATCGCGCATCCGAGCCTCGCCGAAGCTGCCATCTGTTCCGAGCCTCACAACCACCTGCCCTCTCCCCCTCGCTTCGGATCCGGACCTCGCTACTATAAATAGTAGCTGCGAACCCTCCCGAGAAAATGTTAGAAAATTGGCAAATTTCACCCCTTTTCCATATTTCTTCTACTTCCACTTCCCCCGAAGCCCCGAAATTATTTCCAACGCCCGAAACACCCCCCGAAGTTGCCGAGAAGCCCGAAAAATTTATCTTTTCGGTTTTGAAGCTCTACCTTCGCAGAGCCCGGTTTTCAAGAAAACTCCCGGTTTTCAACGAAGAAAGCTAATTATAGTAACGAAGTGCTGCCCAAATTACTATTTTAACCCCCGATTATTTCACGGTGAGTTTAATATATAGGAACAATTGTATGTTATGTGTTATATGTGCTATGTGCTTTTCAGTGTTATTATTCCGGTTTATTTTCACGTGTTATTTTTATTCGGTATTTTTAATAGCAAAGTAATACCTTTGACCATGTGATCAGTGAAAGGACTTAGATTCACATTGGTACTGGTATGTAGCCTCTGGCTATGTAGAACATGTCTCCGTAAGAGAATGACTTGTATTCTATGGTATTGGTAGAAGGTTAGACAGGGCTATAAGCCTGAAGTCTACCAAAATGTTAATTCGAAGTTATATGTCTTCTGTGCCATTTGGGCCAAAGCTTTATTGATGTATATCAAGTATGGAAATTGTTATGCCTCATTGATTATATATATTTGTATCAAATCAATGATTGATATGGAAAGTTTGTCACATGATTCACATATGCCTTTTTTGTTCCTTGATCCTCTTTGCCTCTGCCATATTGAAGTATATATATGGCATAACGTTATATTGTATCTATTATTGAACTCACTAAGCGTCACCGCTTACCCCTCTCAATGTTTAACTAATTTGCAGGAGATAAGCATCCAGTATAGTTATATACTGATAGAAGATTTTTGAATAGTTTGAAACTATTGTATTGATAGAAGATTTTCGAATAGTTTGAAACTATTGTATTTTGCACTCCCATATGTATAAAACTATAGAATCCTGGGAGGTTATGTAATATATAACACTTTGAAATAGTTGGTTTGTATCCAGTAGTTTGTAATCACTTTATCAATATAAAATATTGTTTTTATGAATATGCATGTAGCATGTTTCGGAGTAACAATTGTCAAGTATGAAAGTGTGGGTCTTTCAATCATGGTATCAGAGCAGTGGTTTATGTGAACTAAATTCCACGGATTGGTATTTAGACTTAAACTATTGGAAGTTCAATATATGAACTGAATCATTGTAAGTATATGGATACAAACTTTAGGAAAGACTTAAGTAAAAGTATTAGGTAAGGATAAACCCTAATATATTCTAAAATACAATGTTACTAGTGACAACCCGAAATTTTTTTTTACTTTGAAAGCTCAGCCAGTCAACTCAACTGAGTGTCAGACTCATTGGTAATGAGTTCTAGCCTGGTTAAAGGTCATTCTAAGGAGTTTTAAGCCTAGTACACTTAAGGAATGAGTGTTAGAATGTACCTGCTAGAGACACTGTGCAACGAATCAAGCCTTAACCTCATCAAAGAGAGTTCACGGCCACAATGCCAATGAGTTTACAGCCGTAAACTCATGTGGCCGTAAACTCAAGTCCATATATATGGCCCTTGGTCATTTCTAGCCATTCTTTCACTTCCAAACTCAAGAACTTCCAATTCTCTCTCAACTATCATCCCGATTTTCATCCGAGATCTTCAAAAGGGGTAAGTGTTCTTCCTTGATTTGTTGTTACACTCCATCTCCTAGTTACACTCTTTGATTTCAACCATGAAAACATTCATTTTAACCAGATCTTCAAATCTTCAAGTTTCACCACGAACACCAAGAACACACACTAGTGTTCTTGGCCAAAATCAACCATTTCAGGCCTCTATATCGTAAGTACTCTTCCCTATACTTGATATCTAGTTAAGACTCATGCTTAGAACCTTGAAATCATCAAGAATGCAAGGCCAAAAGGAGTTTACGGCCAAGCCATCTCCCTTGGCCGTAAACCCCTATAAAGGTGCCATTTGAGCCCTAAACTCTTCCTAAGGCTTGGATTTGAGGCTAGAACACTCCCATGTGCTTTGTAAGACCTTGAACCATCACCAAACTCATCATTTAGAGAGTTTACGGCCCAAGAGTAAACACCCTTGGCCGTAAACTCCAATTAAGGTCAAGTCTTGGACCTTAAACACATCTAGACTCTTGCTAAACCTTAGAACACTTGAACCCTTGAGACTCCTTACCTTTAAGACCCTAAATGTGACCATTTAGAGAGTTTACGGCCAAGAGTAAACTCCCTTGGCCGTAAACACCTTAACACTCTCCATTGAGTTGGTCTTTCTCATCCTTGTGTAGAGCAAAATTCCCTCAAGCTTCCCTAGCCTTCAAACACCCTCATATGCATCTTTGACCATGAGTTTACGGCCGTAAACTCCCTTGGCCGTAAACACATGGCCGTGAACACCAGACCATGGCCATAAACACCCTTTAGGTCAATCACATGTGATTCCAAAACTTGGTCAAAGTGTTTCCTAGTCCCGTGAGGTGTTTCCTTGCATTTGGTTGCTTCCAAGCACTAAATTTATGTCAGTATATGCCAATGTATGTCATTTAGGACTTGTTGTATCTCGAGACTTCATTCGTGGAACTTCTCATCCTTGCACGCGTATTCGTTGAATCACCCACATCAGGTGAGTTCATACCCCGTAATGAATCTTTTAACTATTTTCAATGTTTTAAGGGGGGGAATACAAGTTGAACACAATGATAATTGTGTAAATGTTTGCTATAAATATCTTTCAAAAGATTACTTATGTCTTTTATAAGTGGTCAAAACATTTCAAAAACTCTTTTAAAGTTATGTTATTTTATAGTTTTACAAAACTCCATATTTAAAGTACAAGCATAACTTAGTAGATAAAAGAGTCTTTTCAATAACAGTTCAAGTAAAACATTAGTAAACTATAATAGGTATAGTTTAGGGAGACACTACTCATTACTTCTAGTACAATGAAGCATACAAAGAGTCAGTTCATACATGAGTCAGAACACACTATTATGAGAAACAATACACACTACACACTATACAAGAGGATATACTATGCACTAGTACAGAGAGAACATTACTACACTATAACTTACTATACAAACACTGTTATACGATAAATTAATGTGACATACTATTTAAGGATACAAAAATACAGTGTTGTATCATATTGTAACCAGAGTCTCCTGGAGGGAGAGCGGGCATCTTGTGTATAGATCTATACGGGACAGACACTCCCACACCCTGACTGCTAGCTACAGTCCCAACCGATAAGGCCAAGGGGTGACAAATGTCACCTCACTACATATGACACCGAAGGGTCATCTTTTATTCAGTCGTCGATCAGCATGGTTACATACGAGTTCACATTTAAACCTTTAATTAACCAACTTGGGATTAAAGGCTACTTTAGACTCCCCGAGGTGTATTGTACATTTAATACTACCTGGAGTCTGTATTTTATTACTTTATAGCCAGCAGTGTCACTGCTGAGGAAAAACATTATTTTCCCTATTACATTTACTTTGTGATCTTCTCACATATCCATTAATGTATATACTATATTTAGTTAATGATAGTCTCGCTTGGGAAAATACACACTCATACAAGAAACAAACACACGTAACATTTGATGCCTTGGTAGAAGGCTACGTTTAGTAGAAAGGACCATAATGCTAACCTTATGATTCCTTAATGTATACATCAAAGGATACATATATATATATATCAATAGGATCCGACAGTTAATAGGATGTGTGCTCTCCGCTTCATTTCATGTTCCTTGTTTGGTTGTGGGCTTGGAACAAATTCACCCAGTCTATTATCTATTCGATTCTAGATATATATGTCCAGTATACATTGAGTCATCATAAGGGTACCAGGTATGGGTCAAGTCATAGGACACAGAGTCAATGCACAGTTTTCTAGTACAAAACATACTTTCCAAATCAGAACTTTGGGTATACAAAACTAGAAACTTACTAGTTAAGGGTTTAATCCATTTTATTAAACCAGGATAAACTTAAAGGACCTTAGGTGATTAACTCTATAATACTTTAGTTTATACATCATGGTTATATATCATTGATACCCAATAGGTAGTTGGATGTGTGCTTTCCGCCCTACTTCCTGTTCCTTGTTTGGTTGTGGGCTTAGGGCATATTCACCCAATTAACTCCCTATCCGATATTAGATCATATATAGCCAGTATAAACTAAGTGATTATAGAAGTAATCACTGTGGTCACCATTTTATTATAAGAAATAAGGGTTTTCTTAAGGAATCTTTTCATTAAATATAAAGGAACCATTACAATTAACTCCATGAGTAACAAGTGAACACGCCAGAGTTATATACAACAATGATCTAACAAACAATGGGATGTGTGCTATCCGCCTTACTTCCTGTTCCTTGTTTGGTTGTGAGTTAGGGCAGATGCGCACAGTCGATTGTTTGTTTACTCTGAGTTTTATATCACTTGTATCCATTTAGTACTCATAGAAAGGATTGTAGAATCATTTTTACCTATCTTTCATCAAAGTAGGAAATATAGGATTTTCTAAGAGGAACAGGCGAACTTTTCTAAACAGAATTTACAACTCACTACATTTTTCAACTACATTTTCAATAGCAGTTTACCACAACATTTTACAACTTACTTACATCACTAAAATCTTATGAACCCACCAGCTTAATTGCTGATCAACTCTTTCAAATAACTTGTATTCTCAGGGGACTAGTAGACAGGAACTCGTGCTGGGAATTCAGAAGATGGAGCAGTATAACTTCAAGTCTTGTTTGTTATTTGCTTATGTATTCTATGTTTTGTGAACACACACTTTGTAAACACTTTCTTTCTAATGAAATGGTTGTTCATTACTTTGCTTACTATGATGCATGTCTTGTGATACTGAACATGACGTCCTCCACCCCAGAACGTTTCTGCCGTTTCGGTTTTGGGGTGTGACAGATTGGTATCAGAGCATTGTTTATAGTGAACTACGTATATCAACCGATAAAAGATATACAACTATAAATACAATGGGGCTTAAGTGCTTTGGATAATGATATATTTTAAGAGTATAACGATAAGTTATAAAAATATACCTACTTGCTTATAGATGTACATACTAGACCAAGTATCACAAGAAGAACAGAACTAAAGTATTTAAAGGTTGAACACTGTCGTCAAACCTGAATAGTTATGTAATCATAGCTAGGATCAATATAGCCTGATCAACTATATTCATTCGAGATGTGACCGACATGTGTTTGGGAGTGATGTGGTGTTGCAACAGTGTTAAAACTTACCTAAACACCAGTCAAGAGAATACTAGATCATGTACATTAGAGTTAGAATACTATAGGAGTAGTATTCTATGATACTATAACACGATAAGAAGTTTAAATCATACCAAGAAGATTACATTAAAATACTATAGGAGTATTTTAGGCTCTATATAAACAACTTACATGATAACTTAAAGGACCCTTACGGATAGGTCTATAATCTTACAATGTATACTCCCAAGGTTTTATATAATTGGGAATCTATAGACTTAGAATTTGTGATCTACGCTCCACTACCTGTTCCTTGTTTGGTTGTGGTTTTGGAGTAGGATCACTTATTCGAAGGTCTATTTAATCTTAAGTTATATACAACTTGTATACATTGTGCAGTTATAGGAGGACTCTGTAAGGATCACCCCATAAAGTTACCTTAAATCTCATAGATTCTTTAGTCACTTCCATTCTCGCACGACAAGCCCAGATAGATGTAACCACTTCCTCATAGTAGACAACAGAAGAGTCCAGGAGGAACAAGAGCAAGTTCATGAGAAGTTTTCAAAGAGGGATCAACCGAAGTAACCAAAACGTCTTACACGTCACACTAATAAATAATAATCTTGTTAACTAAATGAGCGAGTGGAAATACTACTCACATTATGTGTTAGAATTATTTTCTTACATGCAGCTGGTAACAGTTATTCAGGTAACAGATATTCATTCGAGGATAGCCATTTTAAATTCATAGAGTTTATTTGGTATAGACTCTTTTATGAATTGTTTCTAGAACCCTGTGGAAGTCAGGACCCGATACACTCAGAACTAGGATAACCTTGTCTTTTCAGCTTTCGGCTTGTGTCCACTGCTATAGACTTATTCCATCTCATCTTTGTATTCTTTTAGCAAAGATGCCTCCTCGCAAATCGAACAGACGCACTATTCCGATAACTCCAACTCAACCGCCACTACCCCCGCTACAGTTCGACCTAGCTGCTTTTCAGGCAGCGGTAACAGCAGCAACGATAGCCGCCCTAACCCAAATTCACGCAAGTGGTATCAGTGGATCTGGTGGCGGTGCTCACCTAAACAACCACGGAGATTCCCACGAACACCCAAGGGAATGTTCGTATAAAGACTTCATGAAATGCAAACCCAATTCCTTCAACGGAAATGGTGGAGTCATCGCTCTGATGCAATGGTTCGAGAAAATAGATTCAATCTTCGAAATCTGTTCATGCCCAAAAGGGAGCAAAGTCAAGTTTGCTGCCTGCACCTTCTCCGGAAGAGCCCTAACATGGTGGAATGGCCATGTTAAGTCACTGACTCTAACAGTGGCAAACTTTATGGGCTGGGAAAACTTGAAGGAAATGATGATGGGAGAGTACTGCCCAAGGGCGCGAAGTACAAAAACTGGAACAAGAGCTATGGGAGCTCAAGATGGTTGGCTCAGACATAGTGGCCTACACTGACAGGTTTAGCGACCTGGCAGCACTATGCCCCGGGATGGTTACCCCGGAGAGCAAGAAGATAGAAAGGTACATCTGGGGTCTGACTGCCCCGACCCAAGGAAATGTGTTGTCTTCTAACCCAGCCACATTCGATAGTGCCAAACGCCTGGCCCAGCGACTCATCGACCATGAAGTCCACCATGGCGTAGAACTCAAGTCCATATATATGGCCCTTGGTCATTTCTAGCCATTCTTTCACTTCCAAACTCAAGAACTTCCAATTCTCTCTCAACTATCATCCCGATTTTCATCCGAGATCTTCAAAAGGGGTAAGTGTTCTTCCTTGATTTGTTGTTACACTCCATCTCCTAGTTACACTCTTTGATTTCATCCATGAAAACATTCATTTTAACCAGATCTTCAAATCTTCAAGTTTCACCAAGAACACCAAGAACACACACTAGTGTTCTTGGCCAAAATCAACCATTTCAAGCCTCTATATCGTAAGTACTCTTCCCTATACTTGATATCTAGTTAAGACTCATGCTTAGAACCTTGAAATCATCAAGAATGCAAGGCCAAAAGGAGTTTACGGCCAAGCCATCTTCCTTGGCCGTAAACCCCTATAAAGGTGCCACTTGAGCCCTAAACTCTTCCTAAGGCTTGGATTTGAGGCTAGAACACTCCCATGTGCTTTGTAAGACCTTGAACCATCACCAAACTCATCATTTAGAGAGTTTACGGCCCAAGAGTAAACACCCTTGGCCGTAAACTCCAATTAAGGTCAAGTCTTGGACCTTAAACGCATCTAGACTCTTGCTAAACCTTATAACACTTGAACCCTTGAGACTCCTTACCTTTAAGACCCTAAATGTAACCATTTAGAGAGTCTACGGCCAGGAGTAAACTCCCTTGGCCGTAAAAACCTCAACACTCTCCATTGAGTTGGTCTTTCTCATCCTTGTGTAGAGCAAAATTCCCTCAAGCTTCCCTAGCCTTCAAACACCCTCATATGCATCTTTGACCATGATTTTACGGCCGTAAACTCCCTTGGCCGTAAACACATGGCCGTGAACACCAAACCATGGCCATAAACACCCTTTAGGTCAATCACATGTGATTCCAACACTTGGTCAAAGTGTTTCCTAGTCCCGTGAGGTGTTTCCTTGCATTTGGTTGCTTCCAAGCACTAAATTTATGTCAGTATATGCCAATGTATGTCATTTAGGACTTGTTGTATCTCGGGACTTCATTCGTGGAACTTCTCATCCTTGCACGTGTATCCGTTGAATCACCCACATCAGGTGAGTTCATACCCCGTAATGAATCTTTTAACTGTTTTCAATGTTTTAAGGGGGGAATACAAGTTGAACATAATCATAATTGTGTAAATGTTTGTTATAAATATCTTTCAAAAGATTACTTATGTCTTTTATAAGTGGTCAAAACATTTCAAAAACTCTTTTAAAGTTATGTTATTTTATAGTTTTACAAAACTCCATATTTAAAGTACAAGCATAACTTAGTAGATAAAAGAGTCTTTTCAATAACAGTTCAAGTAAAACATTAGTAAACTATAATAGGTATAGTTTAGGGAGACACTACTCATTACTTCTAGTACAATGAAGCATACAAAGAGTCAGTTCATACATGAGTCAGAACACACTATTATGAGAAACAATACACACTACACACTATACAAGAGGATATACTATGCACTAGTACAGAGAGAACATTACTACACTATAACTTACTATACAAACACTGTTATACGATAAATTAATGTGACATACTATTTAAGGATACAAAAATACAGTGTTGTATCATATTGTAACCAGAGTCTCCTGGAGGGAGAGCTGGCATCTTGTGTATAGATCTATACGGGACAGATACTCCCACACCCTGACTGCTAGCTACAGTCCCAGCTGATAAGGCCAAGGGGTGAAAAATGTCACCTCACTACATATGACACCGAAGGGTCATCTTTTATTCAGTCGTCGATCAGCATGGTTACATACGAGTTCACATTTAAACCTTTAATTAACCAACTTGGGATTAAAGACTACTTTAGACTCCCCGAGGTGTATTGTACATTTAATACTACCTGGAGTCTGTATTTTATTACTTTATAGCCAGTAGTGTCACTGCTGAGGAAAAACATTATTTTCCCTATTACATTTACTTTGTGATCTTCTCACATATCCATTAATGTATATACTATATTTAGTTAATGATAGTCTCGCTTGGGAAAATACACACTCATACAAGAAACAAACACACGTAACATTTGATGCCTTGGTAGAAGGCTACGTTTAGTAGAAAGGACCATAATGCTAACCTTATGATTCCTTAATGTATACATCAAAGGATACATATATATATATATATATATATATATATATATATATATATATATATATCAATAGGATCCGACAGGTAATAGGATGTGTGCTCTCCGCTTCATTTCATGTTCCTTGTTTGGTTGTGGGCTTGGAACAAATTCACCCAGTCTATTATCTATTCGATTCTAGATATATATGTCTAGTATACATTGAGTCATCATAAGGGTACCAGGTATGGGTCAAGTCATAGGACACAGAGTCAATGCACAGTTTTCTAGTACAAAACATACTTTCCAAATCAGAACTTTGGGTATACAAAACTAGAAACTTACTAGTTAAGGGTTTAATCCATTTTATTAAACCAGGATAAACTTAAAGGACCTTAGGTGATTAACTCTATAATACTTTAGTTTATACATCATGGTTATATATCATTGATACCCAATAGGTAGTTGGATGTGTGCTTTCCGCCCTACTTCCTGTTCCTTGTTTGGTTGTGGGCTTAGGGCATATTCACCCAATTAACTCCCTATCCGATATTAGATCATATATAGCCAGTATAAACTAAGTGATTATAGAAGTAATCACTGTGGTCACCATTTTATTATAAGAAATAAGGGTTTTCTTAAGGAATCTTTTCATTAAATATAAGTGAACACGCCAAAGTTATATACAACAATGATCTAACAAACAATGGGATGTGTGCTATCCGCCTTACTTCCTGTTCGTTGTTTGGTTGTGAGTTATGGCAGATGCGCACAGTCGATTGTTTGTTTACTCTGAGTTTTATATCACTTGTATCCATTTAGTACTCATAGAAAGGATTGTAGAATCATTTTTACGTATCTTTCATCAAAGTAGGAAATATAGGATTTTCTAAGAGGAACATGCGAACTTTTCTAAACAGAATTTACAACTCACTACATTTTTCAACTACATTTTCAATAGCAGTTTACCACAACATTTTACAACTTACTTACATAACTAAAATCTTATGAACTCACCAGCTTAATTGCTGATCAACACTTTCAAATAACTTGTATTCTCAGGAGACTAGTAGACAGGTACTCGTGCTGGGAATTCAGAAGATGGAGCAGTATAGCTTCAAGTCTTGTTTGTTATTTGCTTATGTATTCTATGTTTTGTGAACACACACTTTGTAAACACTTTCTTTCTAATGAAATGGTTGTTCATTACTTTGCTTACTATGATGCATGTCTTGTGATACTAAACATGACGTCCTCCACCGCAGAACGTTTCCGTCGTTCCGGTTTTGGGGTGTGACATTACTCCATATTGTAGGGCAATGGCTGAACAGGTTAGTAGCCATACCCCTGAGGTTGGTGGAGGTCCTCAACCTGAGGAAGTGAATACTCCAGTATCTCCTCGTAAGGAGCGACTCTTGGGTAAACTTACTGGTGTTATTCGACAGACTCTCGAAGAACACAAAAATAATGGTGATAAAGGAAAAGAGAAAGCCACTGGAGAATCTTCAAAAGGGGAGGTGAAGCGTCCCTCGTTCAAAGATTTCAAGAGTAGTGGTGCTACAGAGTTTTTTGGTGTTCTTAATCCCATTGTTGTTCTTACCTGGATCCAGAACACAGAGAAAGTGTTTCGTATTTCTCATGTGGATAATGAAGAGAAGGCTAATTATGCTTCCGCAATGCTCATCGGAGAAGCCTTGGTCTGGTGGGAAGCAACATATGAAGCTCTAAACGGGTTTGATTAGGAGAATTTAGCCTGGGAAATGTTCAAAACTCGTTTGCTAGAGAAGTATTGTCCTCTAGACATGAGGAGGAGATTGGAGAAGGAATTCCTCGAACTTAAACAGGGAGGAATGACTGTGAATGAGTATGAAACTCAGTTTAATCAAAGAGCAAGGTTTGCTACAAAGTATATTCCAACTGAAGACGAAAAGATTCAGTTATTCATGGAGGGACTACGACAAGAAATCTACGATTTCGTTGCCAATCGAGAAGTACTGTCATTCGATAAAGCCGTTGAGTATGCTCGAAGACGTGAGCATGACTTAGAACTACGTGGTGCCACTCTTACTGTTCCGAAGCATCCGCGTACTGAAAGAACTGTTCCCGTTCCTTCTTTTCTACCAGCTCAATCCGTTCGGACTGAGCCTGGTAATCAAGTGCAAACTCAAAATGCCTCTCGTGGACGCGGTAGATCACAATCTTTTTGTATTCAATCGCCTTCATGTCATGTTTGTGGAAGGAATCATCTGGGCCAATGCAAAATAGACAAGGAATCCATTGTCTGTTATGGATGTGAAGAAAAGGGTCATATAAAGCCAGCTTGCCCAAGAAAGGATGTTACTTGTTTTACATGTGGTATTACTTGCCACAAGAAGCGTTTTTGCCCTACTCTTACTAGTCAGATGACGGGAAGTCAAGCTTCTGTTCAACAACCGGCGAGAAGTCAAGCCCCTGTTCAACAATCAAAGGGTACTCCAACTAAAAAGGAGGAGGTGCCAAAAGCTAAGGGCCGTGCATTCCAGATTACCTCAGAGGAGGCACGCGAGGACCCGAATGTTGTGACGGGTACATTTCTTGTCAACTCTAGACCTGCTCACATCTTATTTGATTCTGGTGGCTCAGATTCTTTTGTGTCTTATGAATTTGCGCATTCCTTTCAAATTTCTTGCTATGTACTCGCGCAACCATTTCACGTAGATACTGCGGGAAGTATATCATTACTTGCTGATAAAGTCTATAGGGATTGTATTATAGAAATTGAAGGCTATAAATTTCTTGCTAACCTGATCCCTATCTCCTTGCCCAACTTTGATATTATTCTCGGCATGGATTGGTTGTCAAAGAACCACGCAGAACTCTTGTGCTATGAAAAGATAGTTCGTATTCCCATTGAAGGGGAGAATCCTATCTATGTCTATGGTGAACAAGGAACCTTAAGAATAATATCTTTCCTCAAAGCTTGTAAATTCATATCGAAAGGGTGTTCTATCTATCTGGCCTACACAGTCGATGTCTCAAAAGAAGAGAAGAAAACGGTGAATGATGTTCCCATTGCTAAAGAATATCCAGATGTTTTTCCCGAAGAATTGCCTGGACTTCCTCCGGACAGGCAAGTAGAATTCCGAATTGACCTTGTGCCTGGTGCTGCTCCGATTGCAAAGACTCCTTATCGTCTTGCACCAGCTGAGATGAAAGAAATGATGATCCAACTGCAGGAACTACTTGACAAAGGTTTCATTCGACCGAGTACCTCTCCCTGGGGTGCTCCGGTACTGTTTGTCAAGAAGAAAGATGGATCAATGCGGATGTGCATTGATTATCGTGAGCTGAATAAGGTGACTATCAAGAACAAGTACCCACTACCTCGCATCGACGATTTGTTCGATAAACTTCAGGGTGTTAGCTATTTCTCAAAGATTGATCTAAGATCTGGCTATCATCATTTGAAAGTTCACGAGCAGGATGTACCGAAGACTGCTTTTCGTACTCGATATGGGCATTATGAATTCCTTGTCATGCCGTTTGGTTTAACAAATGCTCCTGCTGTATTCATGGATATGATGAATCGGGTATGCCGCCCAATGCTCGATAAATCTATCATCGTATTCATTGACGATATTCTAATCTATTCCAAGTCTGAAGCTGATCATGTCATTCATATTCGTGCGGTATTAGAACTTCTTCGAAAGGAGAAACTATATGCTAAATTCTCGAAATGTGAATTTTGGCTTCGTCAAGTTCAATTTCTCGACCATGTGATTTCTAGTGCCGGTGTATCCGTAGATCCTACCAAAATCGAAGCCATTCAAAGTTGGGAAGTGCCCCATAATGCTTCCGAAATTCGTAGTTTCTTGGGTCTCGCGGGATATTACCGGAGATTCATTAAAGACTTTTCTCGTATAGCCGTACCTCTTACAAGTCTTACACGAAAGGAAGTGAAGTTCGAATGGGGTGAAGCTCAAGAAAAAGCTTTCTCAACCCTAAAAGATCTTTTGACTCATGCTCCAATCTTATCACTTCCAGAAGGTGATGATGATTTCTCTGTATATAGCGATGCTTCAAGATTGGGACTCGGTTGTGTGTTGATGCAACGTGGTAAAGTGATAGCCTATGCCTCAAGACAACTGAAAGATTATGAAAAGAATTATCCCACTCATGATCTCGAACTCGCTGCAGTGGTATTTGCCCTAAAACTTTGGAGATAATATCTTTTTGGTACAAAATGCCAATTGTTTACCGACCACAAAAGTCTCAAGTCTATATTCAGTCAGCAAACTCTAAATATGAGACAACAACGAGCCATGGAGCTGATCAAAGACTATGACTGTGAAATCCTGTATCATCCTGGAAAGGCTAATGTAGTTGCCGATGCACTTAGCAGAAAGGTTTATCATAATAGTATGTGTTATGCTATTACTCACACTACAGTAAAGTTCACTATTCTAGATGAACTAGAGAAATGGCAAGAATAGGCCCCAAAGCCACAAAATGTGAACAAAGAAGGAATGATACATTATAATGATGCTTTACTTGATGATCCACAAGGATTAAAGGTATTCAAGAATCGACTATGGATTCCAAAGATTGGTGGATTAAGATAGAAGATTTTAGATGAAGCCCATAAATCTAAACTGTCAATACATCCTGGTACAAGTAAAATGTACTATGATGTAAGAGCTGATTATTGGTGGCCTGGATTAAAGAGAGACATTGGAAGATATGTACAGGAATGCTTAGTATGCTTACAAGTCAAAGCAGAACACCAAAAGCCTTACGGAACCCCAGAAAGTCTTAGTGTTCCTGTATGGAAATGGGAAGAACTGTCCATGGATTTTATTACCAAATTGCCAAAGACTGCTAGACAGCATGATAACATTTGGGTAATCGTCGACCGCCTGACTAAAAGCGCTCATTTTCTTGCTATGCGTGAAACGACTCCAATGGAGAAATACGCACAAGTATACTTGGATGAAATTGTTGCAAGACATGGTGTGCCACTAAAGATCATTTCTGATCGTGATACTCGCTTCACTTCTCACTTTTGGGCGAGTATGCAATGTGAATTGGGATCTCGAGTTGCTCTCAGCACAGCTTATCATCCCCAGACAGATGGTCAGACGGAGAGAACAATCCAAACAGTAGAAGATATGCTTCGTGAATGTGTCTTGGAGTTCGGTGGTAACTGGGATAAATACTTACCTCTTGTCGAATTCTCGTATAGTAACAGTTACCACGCTTCAATCAAAATGCCACCATATGAGGCATTATATGGTCGCAAGTGTCGTACTCCATTATGTTGGCGTAAAATAGGACAAAAAAAATCCTTGGAGGCCCTGAAATGATTCAAGACACCACCGACAAGATTCAAATTGTACGAGAAAGAATGAAAGCCGCCCAGGATCGACAAAATTCCTATACGGAAAAGAGGAGGCGACCAATAGAATTCCAGGTGGGTGATTTCGTAATGTTGAAGGTATCCCCATGGAGAGGTCTTATGCGATTTGGAAAGAAAGGAAAACTAAGTCCTAGATTTGTTGGTCCTTTCAAAATCCTCCAGAGGATTGGAAAACAAGCATACCGCTTGGAATTGTTTGAAGATTTGGCAAGTAGTCATGATGTCTTTCATGTGAGTTATCTGTGCAATTGCTTAAGCATGTATGATGAAGCAGTTCCATTATCCGAGGTGAAACTGGATAATACGTTACCTTATGTAGAAGAGCCTGAAGAAATCGTAAACGAAAGAACGACTAAGCTACGTAATAAAGAAGTAGAGTTGGTGCTTGTCAAGTGGAAACACCATCGAGGCCCGAACTATACTTGGGAGAATAAGAATGAGATAAGAGCGAAATATCCCCATTTATTTTAATCGATGTAATTTTGGGGACGAAATTCTCAAAAGGAGGAGGTATTTGTAACATACACGTTTTGAAATCAAGTTTTAAGTAAATAATATTATGAAATATTATGTGATATTGAGTATTGAGTTCTAACAGATAGTTTTTACTAGAAATGAAGTAAAACTATGTTTAGAATCACTCGGAAAATATTGGAAGTCTTATGAGATTCCAATTAAAAGTTAAAATATCGAAATTTAACGAAAATATAAAATTTGAAATAAGTAAAATTTTATTATTGAAAGTTGTAGATAATCTCGTTAGAAACATTTAGGCGAAAACCTCATCGAAATCCGAGTTATAACGAAGAAGTTATGACCAATCGAAGATCCGCGACAAAACCGGCACGGTGCCGAATGACGTAAAAAGTGAGTTTTTGATAAACTACTTTTTAGCCTTAGTGATCTAAATGAAAGACGTATTATTCATTAAACTGAGAATTTTGATAAAAAGAATGCCAAAATCTGATTTCGTATGAGGAAGTTATGATTTTTCTAAGTTTCAGCTTAGCAGTAGAGAGCTAAAAACTTGAATTTTAGATCGAGTGATTTTTAGCCGACACAACCTAAACGAGAATCGAAGGTCTCGTCAATAGTAGTACAACGGTAAAAAGTCTGACGAAAACGGACGTCGGATGAAAAAGTTATGAATTTTTAACGGATTTTCCTGTCCCGGTCTGTTAAAAATAATATTAAAAATAAAGTCAAAATTAGCCGACGAAGTCTAACGAAAGTCGTAGAGCATAATTTTCCCTACGCGTGCATATAAAGAACGTACAAAAAGGAGCTCGTATGCGAAACTTATGGATTTTAGAAGGATTGGGTGCAATTTTCGAGAAATTCGCATGGATTGGAGCCGATCACGTGATCCTCGCATGCATACCTCGTGCCCGACTCGCGTTTCGCTTGCTGATTCGACCGAGGGTGTGGTCCAATGACCTTCCGACGCGCATCGCTGCTGACTTGCCCCGTGTCCGAAGTGCTGGACCAATCCGAAGCCGGCACGCAGCCGTCTCGCATCCGAGCCTCGCCCAAGCTACCATCTGTTCCGAGCCTCGCAGCCACCTGCCCTCTCCCCCTCGCTTCGGATACGGACCTCGCTACTATAAATAGTAGCTGCGAACCCTCCCGAGAAAATGTTAGAAAATTGGCAAATTTCACCCCTTTTCCATATTTCTTCTACTTCCACTTCCCCCGAAGCCCCGAGATTATTTCCAACGCCCGAAACACCCCCCGAAGTTGCCGAGAAGCCCGAAAAATTTATCTTTTCGGTTTGAAGCTCTACCTTCGTAGAGCCCGGTTTTCAAGAAAACTCCCGGTTTTCAACGAAGAAAGCTAATTATAGTAACGAAGTGCTGCCCAAATTACTATTTTAACCCCCGATTATTTCACGGTGAGTTTAATATATAGGAACAATTGTATGTTATGTGTTATATGTGCTATGTGCTTTTCAGTGTTATTATTCCGGTTTATTTTACCGTGTTATTTTTATTCGCTATTTTTAATAGCAAAGTAATACCTTTGACCATGTGATCAGTGAAAGGACTTAGATTCACATTGGTACTGGTATGTAGCCTCTGGCCATGTAGAACATGTCTCCGTAAGAGAATGACTTCTATTCTATGGTATTGGCAGAAGGTTAGACAGGGCTATAAGCCTGAAATCTACCAAAATGTTAATCCGAAGTTGTATGTCTTCTGTGCCATTTGGGCCAAAGCTTTATTGATGTATATCAAGTACGGAAATTGTTATGGCTCATTGATTGTATATCTTTGTATCAAATCAATGATTGATATGGAAGTTTGTCACATGATTCACATATGCCTTTGTTGTTCCTTGATCCTCTTTGCCTCTGCCATATTGAAGTATGTATATGGCATAACGTTATATTGTATCTATTATTGAACTCACTAAGCGTCACAACTTACCCCTCTCAATGTTTAACTAATTTGCAGGAGATAAGCATCCAGTATAGTTATATACTGATAGAAGATTTTTGAATAGTTTGAAACTATTGTATTGATAGGAGATTTTCGAATAGTTTGAAACTATTTATTTTGCACTCCCATATGTATAAAACTATAGAATCCTGGGAAGTTATATAATATATAACACTTTGAAATAGTTGGTTTGTATCCAGTAGTTTGTAATCACTTTATCAATATAAAATATTGTTTTTATGAAAATTCATGTAGCATGTTTTGGAGTAACAATTGTCAAGTATGAAAGTGTGGGTCTTTCATTATATGTATTAAGGATTGCATAACTAAACTGTTTTATGTTTTCATGATTTTGGGAAAAATGAAATGGTTTGTTTTATGATTATTAAACTTAAAAATGAAATTTTTGGGTTGTAATTTAAGGATGTTACAAGTTGGTATCAGAGCCTTGGTTTGAGGGATTCAGACACACCTTCGGGGGTGTATGAATTGAAATCAAGGGTTTGAAAGATTTTACAAGAAAAATATTTTTTCTAAAATTTGAAATAAGGGTTTTGAATAAAGAACAAGGAGTGTGATGCGTGCAATCAGCCGAGCTCAAGTAAGTTTTCCCCAAGATACCCATACATGTTATATGATATGATTATGAGAATTGCATGCTAAATAAGGGATAAGGATCTAGGAAGGATGCCTTATATGCTGTTGTATGTGTATAAGGACTGCCTGCTAGATTAGGGCTAAGGATCTAGGAAGGATGCCTTGTATGCCTACTGTATGTGCTTATTTAACTGTGTTGTTACATAAAGTGACCCTCTAAACTAATCCGCAATCATTCTGTCTACCGCAATCAACCTTGTCACAACAACAGAGATTTCCCTACCGCAGTTGAAGTTTTGTTTTGGATCACAATCTCTCTACCGCAGTGAATAACTTTTGTTACATCAACACATCTCATGTTGGAACACTTAGAAGTCAGTAGTTTATTATATTTTATCCAAGATGTAACTTTATGGAACTCTATAAATAGAGTCTCCATCTTCATGTTTCAAAAACACATCTCCTTATCTCTTCTCCTTATCATATATCTTATTGATCTTTCTGAACTTTCACTCTGAAATATTTAGATCATTTTCTTATATCTCTATCTTTGAAGATCCTCTTCACTTTAAAACTGATCACGCATACTAACTTGTGGTTGATTGCAAACCTCGTTTTGAATCAGTTTGGTGTATACTTGATATAACTTGTTGTCATTTACGTTTCCTTAACTTTTCAGCACTTTATAATTCCGCAACTAACTATCTAACAAATTTAACTTATTATTGTTGAGCTTTTATGATCCTTTGAGATTAACTTATTCCACAAGTATAATCTTGTACTAACGTTTGTTCAAGTGTTTCTCCCAAAGTTTTTCTCTCAACAATTGGTATCAGAGCCAAAGTGGTTGCTTTTTAAACAAAACTTTGGTTTTGAAAAGCCTTATATACCACTAAAGCTCATTCTTCTTCAAAACAAAAAAATAACAAGCAAAAAAACAAACAAAAACAAAGGAAATATGGCATAAGCTTTATCATTGAACATTTCCAACAGTGTTGGAGGCTCGAACAGAGCACCAATACTTATTGCAAATGAATATCACCATTGGTCACAAAGAATGGAGAGGTATCTTAAGAGGCTCGGTAGAGATGTGTGGAGATCCGTGGAAGAAGGACCACATGTTCCTGTTCTTACTCCTGTTCAAGCAGATGGTGCTCAAGCACGACTGGGCGGAGGTCAAGCTGCAATGAATCGACCAACCAAAGATGATATTGAAAAAATGGAAAATGATGCTATAGCCTTCTATGAAATCTTTTGCGGTGTAGCTCCACACAACTTTGACATCATCATCAACTGCAAATCTGCTTAGGAAATTTGGGATGTGCTCAAAAATCTTTATCAAGGGTCTGAACAAGCTCAGGATAAGAAACTCACCACTACTCTCAATGAGTTAAAAAAATTTAAAGCTGTTCCCGGTGAAAGTCTTGACTATTCGTTCAAACAATTCAACCCCATCATCACGAAGCTATCAAATGCTTGTACAGTTCGAAGCAACCATGAAACAAATCTACAGTTTCTCAATGGTTTGGGAAGACATTGGTCTACTGCAAAGATGATTGTGCAAGGAGATAGAAAAATTCACACTTTGTCTCTGTTCAACTGTACGGAGAACTTCAGGCACAAGAATCAACGGTGCTCAAAGATTGTGCTGATCTTGGTGGTCCACTTGCCCTGATAGCTCAAACTCCATAAGTCAAAAATCAACAGTTCTCATACCCTACTAAACGATCTTATCCACTTTCATACGACAATACACCGCAGTCATATGAAGCTGATGCTGAAATGGATGACAAAGAAGAATTCCAAAATGCCATAGCTTTTGTTAGCCAACAATTCAACATGCTACCACCGCCATCATTTCGTAAGAATCAGCAGTTCATAGAACAACCTTTCAACCGTAACTTCAATCCGCAGTCTAACCACTCACGATATCCTAGAAACCTATACCATCCACCGCAACCACAGAATGCACATCATTCCAATGAGGGACCACTGTCAAACAAAACATCAGACTCCGATACTTCAACTGAAGAGAAAAATGAAGTCATGATCTATCACGAATGTCATAAAGAGAATCACTTTTCCAAAGATTGCAAAGCAAATGTGGTTAAGGATAAGGCATTCTATCTTAGAATGGCCCAATAAATGGAAGAAAAAGAAAAGGCAAGAGCATATGTTTCTCATGTGAAAAGAGATCATCAAGTGTGGTCATCTGAAGATGAGGATGAAGATCTCAACAATAACAAGGGAAAAGGGAAGATACGCATGGTTGCAGCTGCTGAAGTGGATGGATCGACGAAGCTGGAAAGAAACTACTGCTACATGGCCAATGATGGCACCCTCAGCATCGTCGAACAGGTAAAAATCATGATCCATTCTAATAATTTCAACATGCATGATTGTGAACCATACTTAGAAATACCTAATGACAGATGTGCTGCCATCCTTTCAGACTACAACAAGTCTCTAGATGAAAAGAATATTGCGTCCCAAGAGCTATATCATGTGAGAGGAAGAATTGAGGATAAGAGACTTAAGGTTGCCTTGATAGAAAAGGATTTGTTGTTAGAAAAGGATGTTAGGATGTTGAATGAAACTCAGTTAGACATTGCTTTAAATCAAAAGGATTTAGCCCAGAAAGAAATTGTACGTTTGAATCAATTAATAGATGTTGATAATATTTCACGATAGATCGATAGATTCCAAGCAGAAAAACAATATCAATTAAGTAAAAAACACAGGAATGAATCAAATGATGTCGAATGATTAATAACTCACACCTCAGAAGAGCTCGATGAAGAACTTCGACTATAGAGGTGTGTTAGGGTTACAATGCAAAGTAATTAATGAGATCGATAATCTGAAAGCTATACATGCATGCATAATATATATGCTAACCCTAATACTTATCCACGGTTGGACAGGCCCAAACCGGGTAAACTAAATGGACTAACGACCGAGCCTAAAGATGCAACACTTAGACCCAACAATCTCCCCATTTGCATCAATTGAGGCGAGTGACTACTTCGGCTGAGTGACTTTGATCTTGTTTACAACCTTGAACAGCCTAGGAATGATAGCAAGAAGAGTTTGCCGAAACAAAATATACCATCGAAGCATATCAGTAAACAGCTTCTTAACGGCTTCACTGTTCTGATTACACCTATGAATAATCTCCAAAATATGGTCCAAACAGGCGGTGGAGAATAGGTGTTTGTTAATCAGAGCGAACAGACATTTTTGACCTTCGCCCCTCGTGAACATGACAGTGTGAAACTTGGGATCAATGTTTCCCTTAACCATCGCATTCACATCGCCTGCCCTTCCTATCGCCTTCACAGTGGTTCGCTTATGAAGGCAGAAGCGATCTCCTGATCCATCTTCGCTACTTCATTAATATAGCATACGAGCATTCACTTGATGTGATCGATAATAGGCTGATACTCCTGTGGATTGGTCAACAAAATGTTATTCAGAAGTATCCAATCATGAGGGTTCAGGTTTGGCAGGTCGGCAAGGGAAATCATATGAACCGAGCTATCATAGCCTCGGGTCACTTTGAATTTGATGTTGATGAATTTCCCTGCCGAAGTAGGTTTCAACACCTTGACCGTTGTGATTTTCTGATTACTCCAGGTCAGGTATTGTGGCTGAGCAAACTCTAGATACTATTCAAGCAAATCCCGATCGACCTTCGGGTCTAGGGAAGGAATGCCAGCCGTCGACTCAAAACAGTGGAAAATGAATGCCTTTCGGGTGATAGGCATGTCAAAGTGTGAGTCCTTGGAGTTCTCAAGCCCGAACGAAGAAACCGGTTCGAGCCAATGAGTGCTCGGTGCATCAATAACCTCTCTCAGAAGCAATTGCATAGTCCATTCAGGAAACATGGACTTCTTTTGCTCCAACAATTCGTTTGCTTTCAACTCCTTTTCATGAAGTTCCTTATCTCTCTGAATCCTCTCCCGAATCTCTTGATCAGTGGGATTGACTTTCAGACTTTCAGTTTTTGAAGCATTCCCTTCTGTATCATCGTCATCGTCATTTTCATCCACATAATCGTCTCCAATTTTCTTCTTTTTCTTGTCCTTCATACTGCCCGAAGCTTCATTATCCTTCGGCTCAGTAGTGACTTTCGGTTTAGGAGGTGGATGAGGTTGGCCCTTACCCTGAGTAACCTTATCTCCCCCTTATTTCCGAGGGACACCAGACTCCGGAACACCTTCAATCCTGCTCAACACATCTAAAGCAGGTCTCAGTTTTTCAGCCAAGTGGCGTCGGGTGGAGATGGTAAGAATGGAGTCATGGGCTTCCAGGAGATGGAGGAGAATAGAGTGGACATCACCAACCGAACTCTTAATTATTTCTCGCTCGGTTTTTAAGTCTGCAATCTCCTGGTTGGCTGTCTTGAGCTTGAGATTCTGAATTTTAAGCTGTGAAGTCCGCTTATCCAGCTCATCCATAATCTTGTTTTCAACAGCAAGCTCAGCTTCAAGTTGAGTCAGACGAGCATCAACGGAAGTGTGAAGCTCTTTGTTAGCAGCCTCAATTGCTTGGCGAGCTTCTTCAAAATGTTTCTTTTTGGCTGCCAATGAACGCGTAAGATGATCAACCAAAGCGTTCACCGTTTCAGCATTCTTCTTGGCAGCAGCTTGAAGAGAATCTAGAAATATCTGGGCCTCAGAAATTAGTTTTTCGACATTTGCTGTCGCCTGCTTGCAATCTTTGGTGGAAGCTTCAACTGCAAGTGAATCTTTCTGGCGGGTTGAGGTTGAGGCTTCAATTGCTTTAGCAGCGCTGGAGATGGAGGTCTCATGTTCTTTGACAACAGATGAGAACAGGGATTTGAGTGCTGCCTCTGAATACGCACTGGCAGAAGATGAAGAGAGCAAGCGATCAAGTTTGTCATTCATTGCCTTGAGATGCTTTTTGGACATAGGAGCGTCATCGTCGTCATCGCTCTGTACTTGATATGGACTGAAGTAAGTGGAGTCAAATTCCATGTCTTCACCGCCAAGAATAGGATCAGAGTCATGTGATCGAGGTAGGGATAAAGGTGCTGAGGTAACAGGAGGATCAGAACCAAATGGAGTTGCCCTCGTATTAGATACGTTGACATGAACAATAGGTTCGGTTGGATGAGTGGTGGTGGTAGTGACTGTAGTGAATAGTGGGGTTGGAATTGGGATAGAGGAGACAGGTGGAGGAGAAGGAGCGATAGTAATGGGAACCGAATGTGGAGGAGGGGAGTTTCGGTTGCTATCATTAGTGGGTGAGGGTGGAGGCGAATTACCTCTAGGTGGGCTCTCGGATTCGGTGGCTTCATCGTCAGTTGACTCAGGGTCAGGCTGGCCATCAGAAGGAACATACTCAGGATCACTAGTGGATGGGGAAGGAGACTTTGGTCTACGAGCTTGCTTCTTGGTCTTACGTTTCTTTGGAGCAGTAGGCTCGGCTTGCTCTGACTTTCGTTTCTTAGGGGTCGAAACTTTGGAGTATAGAACGACCTTTTCCCCTTTGTTATCAGGCTTCTTTCCTCGTTTTGTTGGCTTGTCTGCAACGTCCAACGAGCTTTGGATCTCGGGAGTGAGTTGGCGTGGACCCGAAGGAGTCAACTTCCTGTAATCAGCCATGACATTACTTTCACTGGAGACACATCGGCTCATTGATTCAGGAATAGAACCGATGTATATGAACTTCGTTGGGTCAGTCACAATGATTTTGACCGTGTGACAAGTCGCAATAGAAGACCTCAGAGCACCTTCCATGACAGGAATCTGAAAAGTCGGAATAGCTCTGTTAGTGATCAAAGTCCAAAAACGACCACAGGAAATTTCAGAATGTTTGGTTGAGGAGTTGAGACTCTGCACCAGTTATGCCCAGAGAAGTGACCCGCAATCCAAATTGATCCCGTTATAGAGACCATAGAGAATGGTCAGGAATCCTTTACTTGCCCCATCCGACCTTGCAACACGTTCTGCTAATCCCTTGTAGAGAAGGGTAAGAAGACCGTTCCACTTAAGTGGCAAACAGGATTTCTTGAACTTCGTCACTGTCGTCAGAACGTCTGTGTACCCCATGTCGTAGAGCATCAAAAACAACTGGGTCGTAGTGATAAAATTTGGTGAGATGATAGAGGCATCTGCAGCAAGCCCTAGCAACGAACAAAATCGTGCCTTGGAAACAGAGGTCTTTTGATTAGAGATATGAAAGAAGATCCGTTCCTTGCGCTTGTCGTATGAAGCAGTGAAATACACCTGGGTTAGAAGAGACATGGGAACTGATTCGACCTGTGTGAGTGCAATCACCAATGGAGAATACTTGAGGCACTCGACAACATGAAGCATGTACGAATCGTAAAGAAAAGGGTCTAGTTGTATGATGAGGTTCTGATTTAGTTTTATCATGAGCAAAGATGATGACACTGTTTGATCTTGGAAAGAGGATGATTCCGCCATTGTTGTTGTGAAGAAGAAGAAGATGAACAGTAAAGAAATCGCCGATTTGTTCTTGAGAGAGAGAGAAGATTTGGTAAAGTAGCCCAAGAAGTGTGAGAAAACCTTTTATACCGTTGCTAAGAGAGAGAAAAATCCGTTGGTGATGATGATTCGATCTCTGAAACGTCGCCAGAAAAAGCGGGATTTGACAGTTTGGTTATGTCAGCCGGCGTGAAAGTAGGTGACGTTTCAAATTCACGCGCCTTTTCGACCTTATCTCCTGTTCAAATTTTGAACCGTTTCAACTTCATGCTGACTCACCTTGATTTGATTAACATAAATCGTGACTCATCCTTTCTCATTATACGAAGGAACCTTCGCTCCATATTAGAGTGACCAACCATTGCAGTTAGAGCCGAAAGCACAAATCTGAAAAAGTGCCATAAGTGCCACAAACAAGAATTTAGAAAATCAAAAAGATCTTCGTGCTAGAGTGTGTCAATGAAAAGGAAGTAAAGCAAAATATTTGTGGGATTTAAGTGATGTCTATGTAGACACGAAACTGTGGATCCCGGGCACGAATCTCTTCCTTCAAAGTCAAGAGAGACTGAGAAGTGTCTGTGTGGTTTCCCGTGAATTACGATCAAATGTTTGTAAAGAAACATTGAAAGGCATCTTTTCAATTATAGGTTTTAGTGGGCAGTTTACCTTCAACCGAACATTGATACTTAAAATAAGACCGAAAGTTGGATGAAGTACTTGTGAGACCTATGTGGCCTGTTGAACAAGTAGGTTTGATAAAATATTCAGTGTCTGGATATATATATAGAAATCTCAAAACAAAAATAAACTGGATCTTAGGGGAAGAAACGTCCTGGTGTAAGACAATTTCATAAAGATCACGCAAAAAATAAAAAGATATTTCGTGAGGTGACAAGTAATAGCTTGAACATTAGAGCGTTCACCGTCAATTCATTCAAGGTGTTGGATTTTGGGTTTCACTTAGCTCGTGGTAATCGAAACTAAGATCATAACGAATAAATTGAGTAACCATAAACCTCAGTGGTAATTTCTGAGAGTCTCAAGGGTTACGATTGTGAAACGAAACTTAAAGGAGAAATGTGAGGTGGTTAAGGAACCGAAAGTACCTCTGCTATATAAGAAGGACAAAGCAGAAAACTCTTAACTCACTTTGAGAAGAGTTAGGTAGCTCATGACTTGAGTGATTTTAGCAGCCTGTTTTGGATGAAACGAATGGTATATTTCGAATCATTAAGGCTTCACTCAGAGTCTTGGAGGCTTCGATCTACATGCAGCAGCATGCTTCTAGGGACCCTTAACTCGTACATAGATAAGAATGTTATACCTGCCCCATCAGCATCGTGTTTCACATCTGTGATCTTGAATTGATGTCGAGAATAGAGATATAAGACATAAAAATAATTTTTGAAGTTTTTGGATTTTATGAAAAATAATAATAACAGAAAAGAAAATATTTTTGGATTTTTGGATTTTCTGAAAAATAATAAAAACAGAAAAGAAAATATTTTTGGATTTTTGATTTTTCTGAAAAAGAATAAAAACAGAAAAGATACTAAATATAAACACTCGAAAGAATTAGAAAGCTTTACAAAATTAAACAACCGAAACCAAACCTTAGAAAAGATGAAGCGAAATAGACCGAGCATTCGGTTCATTTCAGTTCCCGAAAAATTCTAGAGCCGAAATAGTCCGAGCGTTCGGTTCATTTCGGTTACCCAAAAAAAATTTAAGAGCCGAAATAGACCGATCGTTCGGTTCATTTCGGTCCTCAAAAATTCAAGAGCCGAAATAGACCGAGCGTTCGGTTCATTTCGGTTCCCAAAAATTCAAGAGCCGAAATAGACCGAGCGTTCGGTTCATTTCGGTTCCCAAAAATTCAAGAACCGAAATAGACCGAGCGTTCGGTTCATTTCGGTTCCTGAAAATTCAGGAGCCGAAATAGACCGAGCATTCGCTCTATTTCGCTTATACAATTTTAGTGAGAAGAAGGAGGTTTCGGTGCTGACTCAGCTTCCATTATTCCCAAGCCTTGGAGTATCTTGTTAAAGCTTGCTTCTGGTAAGGCCTTGGTGAAGATGTCAGCCAGTTGATCTGACGACCGAACGAAGTGAATTTCAACATTTCCATCTTCAACGTGGTCCTTGATGAAGTGGTATCTCAACGCGATATGCTTTGTCTAGGAGTGTTGCACTGGATTGTGACATATTCGAATTGCACCTTCAGAGTCACAGTAGAGAGGAATTTTCTTCATGCTTAAGCCATAATCTCTAAGTTGGCTTTGTATCCATATGACCTGTGATGTACAGGATGCTGCAACGATGTACTCAGCTTCGGCTGTGGAAAGGGACACGCACATTTGTTTCTTTGACTGCCAGCTGACAAGTTTGCCATCAAGGAACTGACATCTGCCGGTTGTGCTCTTTCGGTCCAATCCACGTCCACCAAGATCAGTGTCAGAGAAAGCTTGAACAAAGAAGCCAGATTTTGCAGGATACCAAAGACCGAGAGACGAGGTTCGCTTTAAATACCGGAAGATATTTTTCACTGCAATCATATGAGGTTCTCTTGGATTTACTTGAAACCTGGCACAATAACAGACAGAAAACATTATGTCTGGCCTACTAGCCGTTAGATACATTAGTGACCCTATCATTTGGCGATAAAGAGTCATATCAACAGCCAGTTTCTCAAGAGATGGAGTCAACTTCGTGCCAAATGCCATTGGAACCTTTACTTTAGAATCTCCCGTCATACCGAACTTCGTTAACAACGTCTTTGTGTACGCTTCCTGATTGATGAAGATGCCTTCTGGTCCCTGTCTTATTTCATCGACATAAATCTGAACTATCATTAAGTGTTCGCCTTCTTTCTTGCGAAAGAAGGTTGGGTCAACCAAACCTTGCTTGAATTTTGACAATTTAAGAAAACGAGTTAGAGTTTCATACCAGGCTCTCGGGGCTTGCTTCAATCCATAGAATGCTTTATCCAGAATGTAGCAGTGATCAGGATACTTCTCGTTCACAAATCCGGGTGGTTGCTCAACGTATACCGTTTCTTCTAGTTCTCCAACCAAGAAAGCACATTTTAAGTCCATTTGGAAAACTTCGAAGTTTTTATGTGCAACATATGCCAATAAGATTCTTACAGATTCCAACCTTGCTACTGGAGCGAAGGTCTCTTCATAGTCTATTCCTTCTTCCTGGCAATACCCTTTCACCACCATCCTCGCTTTGTTGCAAATGACATTACCTTCTTTATCCAGCTTATTTCTAAAAACCCATTTTAAACCGACTACAGATGCATCCTTTGGTGTGGGAATCAGCCTCCAAACACGATTTCGTTCAAACTCATGGAGTTCGTCTTGCATAGCCTGGACCCAATCAGAGTGATCAAGAGCAGCATTTACCGTCTTTGGTTCGACTTTAGAGACAAACGAATTAAACATGTAGAATTCTACTTGAGAGAATAAAGCAGTTTGCTTCGCTTTCATTTGAGAGGGTGTGAGAACACCCTCAGATGATTCACCAATAATTTGAGTTTTAGGATGATCCTTTGTCCATTTTATGAGAGGAGGGTAATTTGGATCATAGGCAGGATCCAGCTCAGCATTGACTTCTTCTTCCAGTTCTGACATATTGCCTTCGTCATTTGCATTTTCATTCTCCCCCTAAAATGGAGAACCGAATCCTATGTCAGGTTCAGTGTTCTCCCCCTCAAATGGATCTTCCTGGGTTGGGGTATTTGATGGATTCTCCCCTTGGAAAGGCATGTCGTTTGGTTTTGGTGTTGACGAACCCTCCCCCTGAAGTCTTGTGCTTTCTCTTAGAGGGTCATCAGTAGCTGGATGTTTACCGGATGCAGTATGTTTGCTTTGAGTCTGCTTCTCAGTTGATTGTTGAGGCTCACTTTCCATGTCTTTATCAGCTTCATCGATGATTTTCTTCAAGGAATCGATTTTGTTATCCGCTGCTTTCGCTTCTGAGTGGATCGCCTTCTCTGGTTCATCAAAGAGCAACATGTACTCTTCAAACAGATTGGAAATGGGAACCGAGACTTGACCTGTTTCTGGAAAGATTTCCTCCGTTGGACTTTCGGTTGTTCGTATTTTCTTCACATAATTGTCGTCAAAAGTGACATAATAGGTTTCTTCAATCTTCTTCGAGCGTTTATTCCGAACCCTATATGCTTTTGAAGTAAGTGAATAACCAAGAAAGATCCCTTCGTCTGCCTTGACATCAAATTTGTTTCGGTTCTCTTTGGAATTGAAAATAAAGCATCTTGAACCGAACACGTGGAAAAACTTCATATTGGGCTTTCGATTATTCAAAATCTCATATGGAGTGATGGAGAATCGCTTGTTTTGGAAGGATCGGTTCTGTGTGTAACACGCTGCAACAATTGCATCAGCCCAGAAGTACAGTGGAAGAGAAGCGAAGCTAAGCATGGTTCTGGCTGCTTCACATAAAGAAGGGTTTCGTCTTTCAACGATCCCATTCTGTTGTGGAGTATAGGTAGTAGAGAAGTTGTGAGTTACTCCCTTTTCTGCCAGAAATTTTTCAAAGTCTTTGTTTTTGAACTCTAGTCCATTTTCGCTTCCTATATTTCTTACCACCTTTCGCAGCTGCACTTCCACTTGCTTGATAAAAACCTTCAGCTTGGAAGTCGCCTCTGATTTCTGTTTAAGAAAGAAAACTCAGGTGAAGCGAGAAAAATCATCCACAATTACAAGTATAAACTTACTACCACCGAAGCTTTCGATAGCCGAAGGGCCACATAGATCGATATGGAGTAGTTCAAGAGGTTCGATGATCTTTGTATTAATACGAGAAGGATGAATCTTTCGGCTTTGCTTGCCCATCTCGCATGCTGCGCACAGATGTTCTTTGTCGAATTTAAGAACGGGAAGTCCACACACATGATCACCGAGCACCAGTTTATTAATGTCTTTGAAGTTCAGGTGCGATAGTCTTCGGTGCCACAACCAGCTTTCATCTGAGTTTGCCTTCGACAACAAGCATATTGTTGGTTTTCCTTTTATCGGATTGAGATTTAGAGGATACATTTACCCTTTGCGCTCAGATTTCAACAAAACTTTCTTCGTTTGCTTCTCAATTATCTCTGAGCCCTCATCATCAAATGAGACTTTCAAACCAGTTCCCACGACTAGTTGAGAAACACTGATGAGGTTGTGCTGCAATCCTTCCACATAGGCTACTTTTCTTATTGAGAACTCTCCGTTGGTGATCATCCCATACCCTTTTATCGTGCCGTATGAGTTGTTTCCATATTTCACACATCCACCATCCTTAAGGGACCGAAACTCCCTAAGCTCTTCCGTCCTTCCAGTCATGTGACGAGAGCAGCCACTGTCAATATACCATTCTTCGTCAAAATGCTCGTCACTGATAACCTGCAAAAATTAAGCAGATTTAGGAACCCAAAGTCGCTTGGGCCCTGGTGAGACTTTTACGGAATAGGGAATTGCAACCGAAAGATCAACCATATATGTTCTTTTTATTAAAGTGGTTTCATCTTTTCGTTTGATGGTCTAAACTTTGATTTTATTTTTATCTTGTTTTAACTGGCGTGAGTTTTTGTTAATTGGTTTCACAGCTGAGGTTTTCTTTGGAATCCTAGGGTTCGCTGACTTTTTGGTATCTTGGACTTCAGAATCTGAGTACAACTTTCCCTTTCCTTTGACATCCTTCTCGGAGTTGAGTTTTGGTTTAGAGTGAGGAGGATGGGATTTGGGAGTAAAACTAGACTTTTGGTTCTGAGCTCTTGTATTGGGACCGAAACAGGACTTTCGGTTCTTGGCATAGTAAGAGTTAGGACCGAAACTGGACTTTCGGTTCATGTGACTACCAAAATTAGGACCGAAATGGGTCGTTCGGCTCTCCTGACTGCATGACTGGCAGTGATTGCTAGAATGAGACTTGGCCTGTGCTTCCTTTTTGAGATTAGAAGCTTTTTCAGAGCGAACATAAGAGGGGTTTTGGGATTGCCAAAACTGCTTTCTCTCATTGAGATTCTTCATGTATCTTTTGTTCCTCTGGTGTTTCTGTTCAGCAAGTTGCTCTTGAGTCATGTGAATGTTGGCCTTAGGTTTCGTTTTCTTCTCATTAGCTTCGTTGGTGGTTGATGATTCACTGGAAGCTTTCAGTTGTTCATTTGGTATTTCTTTTGTACCACTTGTACTGGGTTTATCAAAGCTTGAGGGCTTGTTGAGGGGTTCGGGTATGTATTGTCCCTTAACTCTCCATGAGGTTTGCTCTAACAGACCAACTGTTTCGTCTGCATTATCGATGGGAGCAGACTAGAAGTAGTCATCACAACCTTCAGCATTATCTTTGTCAACCAAGGACGTCAATTCTACCATTTGTTTCTTAGTTACTCCAGTGACTGAATACACTTGGTTTGGAGTAGTTTGCACCTTCTGATAGATAATGGCCTTTTCTTTGAGTTTCTTGGATTTGTCCTTTGATATCCGAGCATACTCAACCGAATTTTCTGATATGAGTGGTTTTGCTGCTTCGGGTTCGCTCTTAAGAAATTCTGAACAATCGACCTCGTCTTCTACAGATATTACGCTCATCTCACTCTCCTCATCAAATTCAGAAGTGGTTTCTAAATTTATTTTATTTTCTAAACTCAATTTGACATTGGATGAGTCAAACTTCTCTATAGTCTCGGTCTTGATGTTTAATTTATCATTTTCGTCCAGTAAATTCTTAAGTATGCACTTATGTTCTTTGGACTCAATGAATGATTCAATTTTGTCCAGTCCATATTTATAGGTTATTGAAATCTCATCTGAAGACATAATAGATTCACATTCAGCAATGACTTCGTCTTCCTTAAATTGAAGGAAGAGCAAAATCATTTTATGAATCTTTTTACCTATCTCACAATCTAGATATAACTGTGTGATGTTAGTATATAAACGTTTAGCAATCAAACAGAAAACATTTCTTTGTTTTAAAAACTTCAAATTGTCTCGTTGCACATAAATAAGTTCATCCCTAGCCCTAACCAACTCTAACTCCTTCTGCTGTATCCACATCCTTCTTTCCTCACTATTGGAAGACTCCCTGCTGAGTTGGTCAGTTAGGTTAGAGTTTGCTAAGCGAGTTTGCATAAGACTGCCACTTAAGTTGGAAAACTTGAATTTTAATTCATTTAAGTCTTTTTCGTAGTTTGTTATTGGTACTTTATGAGATTCTAGGATAGTTTGTACCTTCTTGATCAACTGATCGCAATCGCTGATCTTTTCACTCATGGGCTTGGCAGCGAAACATTTGTCTTCCATGACCTTCGCTTCCTCATGCTTACTTTCGGCTGTCACCATTAAACATCTCCCAACCGACTCAGCAAATCCTTCTCTCGCCACATATGCTTTTCCATGTGAGGGTCTTCGTATCTCTTCATCCTCAGAATCTGTAGACCAGACTTCCACTCCACCGAACTCATCATCAATAACGTTTTCCTGCACAATCAAAGCATTCATAGAAACGTTAGTAGGTTTCTTCTTCTTTATCTCCTCCAGCTTTCTCATGTAGTAGGCTTCGTCATCTTCACCATCCTTCTTCTCGGCCATCTTCCTTAGCACGCAATCCTTGGCAAAGTGGTTCTTTCCATTACAGTAGTTGCAATCGTACCCAGAGTCTCCCACAACCTTACTCTCCTTCTTTTCGTCGTCCTTTTGAGTGGTGTTCTTCGGTTCTTCTTTCACCTTTTCAGAACTATAGCTTTCCTGCCAGTTTCGGTTCTTGTTGACCGGGAACTTTCTTCGAGCAAACTTCTTTGGGTTTGTGACCATCATAACATATTCTTCGTTGGATAGATCACATTCTAACATATCAGTTTCCTCCTCTTCGTCTTCTACATTCTTGCTTTTAGAAACAAGGGCCAGGGAACCTACACCCGAAACTACCTTCGCTTCCTTTGTCACCACACTTTCATGAGATTTGAGAATAACCATCAGTTTCGCCAGTGAATATGATTTAAATTGCTCATGAACCTTCACAGTCGAAACCACCGCCATCCATTCGGGCCTTAAACCATTCATGAAGGTAACCTTTTGTTCAATCGCCGTCCTTTCAATGCCATGCTTCATCATCTTACTGAGCAGATGGTTGAAGCGATCGAATGTCTGAGCAAGCTTCTCTTCAGGTTTTTGTTCGAAAGCACCGAAATCAACGAGCAATAGGGTTTGGATCGAGTGCTCTAGATCCTCATCAGTTGAACACAATTCCTTCAACCTATCCCATATTTCTTTAGCTGTTGTGCATGAACTTACCAGATGAAAAGTGTCGGATTGCAATGCGAATCTGATCATCCTCATGGCTTTAACGTTGCATAACACCTTGTCTTTTTCGTCTTGAGGCATCTTGTCTACATCCGCCAAGAGTTGGTTATCCTCCTTTTGAGTCTTGACCGTTCTGTTTGTTCCAGAGTGAACAAACGGACCCAATGTTATTGCTTCCCAGATAAGATAGCCATTGTCTTCAGATCCAACGACGTAGTCTTCGAAGTGATGCGCCCACACTTCATAATCTTGAGTATAGAGAATGGGAATCCTTGTAGTGGATCCTATACTGTTGGAGATGTTGATTGGATTGATTTGAGAGTCGTCGTGAGACATGATGGACCTTTTCTATGAATCTGCTAGAATCAGACTTGTAAAGTTGAACTTTGGGTTTTATCAAAACATAAGAGATACCGTCGACAAGTAGAAGACAGCTTCTATATATTGATAAAAGCGGAAACCCTAAAGGATTCTTCAAACATAAGAGATGCGTATGTATTACACAGTCTCCTGCTCTGATACCAATTGTTGATAATATTTCAGGATAGATCGATAGATTCCAAGCAGAAAAACAAAATCAATTAAGTAAAGAACACAGGAATGAATCAAATGATGTCGAATGATTAATAACTCACACCTCAGAAGAGCTCGATGAAGAACTTCGACTTTAGAGGTGTGTTAGGGTTACAATGCAAAGTAATTAATGAGATCGATAATCTGAAAGCTATACATGCATGCATAATATATATGCTAACCCTAATACTTATCCACGGTTGGACAGGCCCAAACCGGGTAAACTAAATGGACTAACGACCGAGCCCAAAGACGCAACACTTAGACCCAACAATAGAAAAACTCTTGAATAAATCTGAAGTGTTAGGATATTAATCCTTGAAAGATGGATTAGATTCAAAACAGATTATGAACAAGAACAAGACAATGATTCAAAATATGCTTAATGATTATAAGCCAAAGCCTCAGAAGAACTCGATTAAGAATTGTTATTGTAGAGGCGTGATTAGGGTTAGAAGAATAATGGCAAAGTTATTAAAACATGGTGCATGCATGCACCTTAAATACTATAACCCTAATAAATGACGGGTGGACAAGCCCAAGCCCGTTTACATAAATGAACTAATAAATAAACACAATGACACAACTCTAATTCCGAACAATATCCCCCTTTTCGTCCATTGAGGCGAGAGGCTCTTCACTGTTGTGTCTTCTTTGTAGTCTTGAAGAGCTTGGGGATGACTGCGAGAAGATGCATGCGAAACGCAATGTACCAACGAATCATATCAGAATAATTCTTCTTCGCAACTTCGTCATTCAGTTTAAATTGGCATGTGATATCCAAAATGAAATCCAAGCAAACTTTAGAGAACAGATGCTTATCAGGAAATGCGAAGAGGCACTTCTTCAAGCTAGCTCCTGAACCACGATGAAACATTACGGTCCAGTTCTCTTTTTCAGTCTTCCCCATCTGCATCTTAATGATGTCTTTTTTTTGCCAGTAAGGGGAGCAGTGGGTTTCCTCTTCGAAACCGAGGCGATTTCAATATCAAAGTTCGCCACTTCATAGATGTACGAAATCAGCATTCACTTTATGTGCCCCAAAACAGGTTCGTACTTATTTTCATCTTCCATAAGGAAATGCAATAAAACGATCCAATCATAGGGATTTAGGCATGGCAAATCAGCCAAGGAGAATTCATGAATAACACTTTCGGATCCTCTTGCTGTTTTGAATTTGACATTCACGAAGCTCCCTGTTTCAAGTGACCATATGACCTTCACAACAGTAATCTTTTGTGCACTCCAGGTGAGGTACTGAGGCTTGGCATGGGACAACCAGAACTCCATCAAGGATTTATCAACATTCACATCTAATGCTGGAGCATTCACAGTTGCGTGAAAACAGCGAAATAGAAATGCTCTCAGAGTGATAGGCATGTTGGACTGAGAATCCTACGAATTCTCTAGATCAAAGGAAGTTACAGGTGCCAACCAATGCATGCTTGGATTATCAACAACCTAATTGATGATTCGCTCCAAGGTCCACGGTGGAACCAAAGTCTTTCGACTTTCCAAAGTGATCTGAGCTTCGTGTTCTGCTCACTCTTTTTCCTCAGCCTCTCTCACAATGTGAGTGTTTTCATCAAGAAGCTGATCACGAGCCTTTCACTTTAATTTATCAGCTTCGCTTTCTTCCTCATCATCATTGTTTACCAGTTTTTCCTTGCCTTTCGAACTCGAAGCTACATTAACCTTCAGTTCACTGGAGACTTTCGGCTTTTTCTCATCATGAGCAGATGTATCAGTATTGGCCTTCGGAGGTTGCTGAGATTCTTTTGATGAGTCTCCCCTTGTTTTAGAAGGATGAGATTCTCCGAAACACCCTCAATTCGATTTAGCATGGCGAGAGCAGGACGAAACTATTCAGCCAAATGCCTTCGAATAGAGATTGGAAGAATGGGGTCATGAGAATCGAGAATGTTGGAGAGCAAGGAATTCACATCACCAACATAGCTTTTAACGACCGCTCGCTCAGACTGAAGTTCCTTGATTTATTTGTTTGCATGAGCGAGTCTGGCTGCATGAACTTTGACTGCCGTTGTATGAGCAGCAAGTTGGTCCATAATTGAGTTTTCAACATCCAGATCGTCAACGAGCTTATTCATCTTTGTAGAGATTGAAGCTTGAAACTCAACGTTATCTGTTTGCAGACCAGTGCGAACCTGCACAAGAGCTTCTTTCTCTTTTCACAGTGTGTTGTTAAGACCCATGATCGCCTCATTCGCCTTAATTGTGTTGGACTCAGTAGATGTTTTGAAGGTTGTCATAAAGGCCTGAGCTTCAGAGAGGAGTTTTTCGACTTTTACAGTCACTTCTGTACACAAAGCAGTAGAATCAGAAACTGCTTTATTTGCCTTGTCCAGATTCGCCTGATGTTCTTTTGTCATGTCTTGGAAAAAGGCTTCAACTGCGACCTTAGAATAAACATCACTAGTGGAAGCTTGAGAATCACTAATCAACGAATCCAACTTCTCGTTGATTGTCTTGAATTTTCTTTGAGTAACAGGGGCATCATCATCACTATCCTCCTGAACTCAAAAGGGACTGAATTGAAAGGATTTAAAATCAAACCCATCTCCTTCGAAAAATGTATCTGAATCATCTTGTCTCAGAGGAGAAATTGGAGGTGTTGAATGACCAGCAGTTAAACCTGAAGCTCTTACCCCCACATCAGATGCGTTGATAGTAACAGGAGGTTCATTGGTCATGTTCGTAGTTGAGGTGGTGGCAGTAGAGTCAGTGAACATAGGATTGGAATAAGCAAGAGTGGTTTCAACTTGCGAACTAACAGGGGGTGGACACGGTGCGATAGTAATCGGGGTAGAAACGATAGTAGTAGGAGAGGGAATAGATGCATTCTCAAAGAAGTAATCAGTAATAGGAACTGAGACGTGAATCTAAAAGATTAACTCTGGATTTGTAGAAGTAGGCTGTGAAACCTCAGGATTTGAAGTTGCAGTAGTGTCTTCGGTTTGGACAGGCTCTTCCACTTCAATGTGAACGTCTGACTGAGTGTTAGACTTCGAATGTTCGCTTTCACTGGGAGTTGGAGATTTGGTCTTGCGAGCTGCTTTCTTTACCTTTCGCTTCTTGGTTGGAGGAGGAGCTGGTGCAGATGAGCCAACTTTTGCCTTTCGTTTCTTGGGGGTTGCAGCTGCTGTTGAAGTACCTTCTTTTGCAGCTTTAGTCTGTCCTCCTTTCTTAGGCTTATTAGCCTCTTCTAATATCGCTCGCATCTCATCAGTCAAAGGACAAAAGCCTGAAACTGGAATTTTCCTGTAAGCCTCAAGAATCTTGCTTGTAGAAGGAACAATACGAAACAAGGCTTCAGGAATGGAACTGTAACACCGTAATTTTTCAAACAAAATTTTCATTTAAAAATTGCATACTTTTCATAACATATTGTATAGAAATCTCGTTTATTCAAATTACAAAACACAACTCCATTAACAATCCAGGATCCTCAAGACATAACTCTTTCTATGGTGTGTACAATCAAGCCGGTGCCTTCCCGCGATCCTCTGAGATACCTGAAACACATAAGACATAACACGGTAAGCACGAAGCTTAGTGAGTTCCCCAAAATACCACATACAGCACATACGCCACTCGAGGCTATAACTCGGTACAACCCTCCGGTCGATGTGTCTCAGCGGGACCCTCCAGTCCCGTAGCTCGTTGGACCCTCCGGTCCAGTCTAGCTCGTTGGACCTTGTGACATCCTTATTTTCATGGCCAGAAAAGACCGATTTTGTTTATGCTTTATAAAAATCAGAGTACTTCTTTTGATAAAAATGTTGCGGAATTTGTTCCCAATAAAACATGATAAGTACGTTATCAAAACATTTCTGAAGAAATGTATTTTTATTCATTTTAAAACATTGGGGTGTCATCGTCAATACAGAAACATAAGCATAAAAAGAACTTACATTCATTTACACTAGTGATCTACATCTCTTTTAAATCCCTCAGTGTAAAGTAGCTTCATATCGACACCTGTGATACAAATAAGCTTGAGTGGGTCAGGTTGCGAAACCTGGTGAGTACATAGGGTTTTCAACCCACAATAATATAATTATTATGTTAAACATCAAACAATCAACCCGATTACCCATCCTCCATTATCTTCTTTACTCTTAAGGATCTACCCTAAGATTCAGTTATTCCTCGTTCATTCATTCCTAAGGAGTATCCTAAGGAATCGACACTAAGTATGCATAGTCACCAGGGTTTATCTCGTTTATTGACAACATCGTTTTTAAGAGTCCACTCGTAATACCTGTCAATGGGTTTTTAGAGTACACCGGGTGAACACATCGTTCACAACACCTACAGGTTGCGAGCCTGCTAGTGTTCCACTAGACTGTCTAGAATAGTCCGTGGTTGTCATCCATACTCTGCTAGATGACGGGGCCATCGCTTGGGTCATCGTTTGGCTCATCGCTTAGGTCATCGCTTTGGCTCATCGCTTAGGTCATCGCTTTGGCTCATCACTTAGGTCATCGCTTTGGCTCATCGCTTAGGTCATCACTTCGCACCATATTTTATCACTCATATATCATCGCTCATCATTCATCTCATCTTTCATCGCTCATCATTTATCTCATCTTTCATCGCTCATCATTTATCTCACCTCTAATCTACCCATGTTTTACCCAACACATTTTGTAGATATAAAATACATATACAGTTTATATCATTTAAAACATGTATAAAACGTTTCATCCAGCATAGACAGCAAGTATTCAGACAGTACACACACATAACAAGTAATTTATATAAAATACTTCATATCTATGTGTAAGATGAAAGTAACTATGCACTCACCTGATTAAGTGGTGATTCTGAATTCGGACAGCGCTTCGTTACTTCTTAAAACAATTTCCCTCGACAAAACCTAGTATCATTACCAGTAGGGTTTAGCTCAATATTCACCGAGACTAATTAATAGTCTAGCTATTATTATTATTATTATATAAGTGTTAAGCAACACTCTTATACAACTCATAATAATAGCCCAAATAATTATTTTAAGGTCCTAATAACATTACTATATGAAAACATAAGCTATACTAAAGATAGGTTAGGCGTAGCTCACTTACAGCGGGTTTCCTTGGAAACCGGGCTCCGCCGGAGCAGAGTTTCTGATCCGGAGGCTCTTCTCTTCGGAGCCGTCAGGCGCTCCGGGAGCCTCGGGGCTTCCCTCGGGTGCTAGGGGGTTAACCTAGGCTTAGGGGGGGTTTTGGGGGCTAGAGAGAGAGAGAGTCTAGAGAGAGAAAGAATAGAGTGGAAAGGTGTGAGAAATGGAGGAACCCGACACCTCTATTTATAGGGGGGCTGGCAGCTGGACTCGCCGAATTGGAGGACAAACTCGCAGAGTTCATGCATGTGTCACCCTTCTGGTGGTGCCACGTGTCCTCTTTCTGGTGGTGCCACGTCACCTCTTTTGCAGCAGCACCCTGCCGACTTCTAAACCCCGTAACTTTCGCATACGAGCTCCGTTTTCGACGTTCTTTTTTTCCACGCGTAGGTAAAAACAGGATCTACAACTTTAATTTAGACTCCGTCGGCTAATTCTCGACCGATCTTAAATTTAACAGTAGGAGGAGATTAGACTGTTAAATGACCGCGAAGAATTCGTAACTCCTTCATACAGACTCCGTTTTCGTCTGTCTTTTTACCGTTGAGTTCCAATTAATGAGATCTACAACTCTCATTTAGGTTGCATGAGCCAAAAACCGCTCGAACTAAAATTCGAGTTTCGGGTCGTGCACTGCTATGTCAAATCTTAGAAAATTTATAACTTCCTCATACGAAGTCAGATTTGGGCGTTGTTTTTTTTGTATGTTCTTGGTTTAACGTACACTATAACTTTTGTTTATATCACTAAGGCCAAAAGTCGCTCTATCATAAATTCACTATTTACGTCTCCCGGTGTCATGCCGGTTTTGCCGCAAAACTTCGACGTGTCATAACTTCTTTGTTATAACTCGGATTTCAGCGTTCTTTATATGTACGGAAACCTTGAGACATATTCTACAACTTGGTTAAGATTATTTATTCTAAATAATCATTTTGTCGAAAATTCGTTTTTGATCCAATTATCTCTAAATTGACTAGCCCGGATCTACGGGCGTTACAATTATCTCCCCCTTAGGATGATTACGTCCCGGAATCATCAACGAAACAGGGCTCACATGATGACTCCATACGTTATCTCTTCATCCTATGTAATAACCATAACTTTGATGTTTGCTTCGAACGAGTATATAACTCTTGGACTCCTTGACTGCAAGCGGTACTCGATCTTTGTACCTGCTCGTTAGACTCCAAATTATGACATTCGAGTCACAATCTCTCTGGAGACTCCTTCTCCTTCTGAAGATAATTTCCTTTATTACTACAATGGACTGATGTGTCGTGTTCTAATGACCTCTCATCGTATGATGCAACGCTTAGACTCAGGTCTTTTAGAGTCAAATTCCAGAACGGAATATACCTTCCTTCATGTCCTAATGTGATATAATCACATTCTATCATGTAGTACTTCTAGGTACAACCTTCTAATCTTAACAACGGTTGCGTTGCTTCGACTATCTTTCACTTCAATCTTCTAGCTTAAGTCGGATGCTACATTGGACTTGGTTCTTTGAACTACGTAACATACTCGTCTTAATCGGACTCAATTCGATATGACCACTAGGGTCAGAATAACAATCATCTTCTTAATCATTACCGAAACAATAGTAACGACATACTTGAATAATAATGAAATCAATTACTAGCTTCTTCGTAAACTTGTGACTTTCCCTGATCCAAGCGTGAGTCCTGTGCTTCCGGTAGTATATGCATCTACTACCTTTCACACTTACTCATACTCGTCCCAAGTATTGTCTCGCAGTTTTCCATGTCACCATTCAAGAAAATCACATAACAACTTAACACATCAGATAGCAAAACGAAGGTTTTATATTATTCCTTGAAACGATTACATAGGTGTTTAAGTTCACCCTAGACTATGCCTCTAACAGGCTACATCATACGATACTATGGCTACTACATAACTCGATCTTCGGATGTGAAGTCCTCATCCTTGATTCCTCGCGTTGTTATCTGATTCGTCGAGGATCATGTGAAATGCCCTTGGTTTTGGCGGTGCATTTGGCCTTGCTGCTTCATTTTTCTTTGGGCAGTCTCTAGAAATATGCCCTTCTTTGTTACATCCGAAGCATACCTTCTTGTTGAATGTGCACTCGTTGGCGTAATGGCCAGACTTTCCACACTTGAAACATATCACCTCTTTGCCACATTTTCCTAAGTGTTTCTTCTTGCATTTATCACACCATTTTGCTTCACTTCCCCCTCCTCCAGACTTCAGGAATTTTCTCTCCTTGTTGGACCTTGAAGATCCTTCATGCTTCCTTTTCTCGCCAACTTCAGCTCTCTCCAGACCCTTCTCTCTTATCTGGGTCTCCACATTCTTAGCAGCCCAGATGGCGGCTTTCAAGGTGGTTGCTTGCTTGACCATTGGACCAAAGTCCGCTGGTAATCCATGGGCAAACTTGTTGACCTTGGAGAGCTCAGTTGGAACTAGGTAAGGAACAAGCTTCATCTTCTCCGTAAAACTTGTAGCATACTCAGTGACACTCATCCTTCCTTTCTTCAGATTTTGGAACTCATTGTTGATCTCCAGAAGATCCTGCTCAGAGCAGTACTGCATTTTCAGTTGCACCAGGAAATCTTCCCAAGACATCTTCCTTGCTTCTCCCTTGGTCATTGTGTTAGCTAGTAGCTTCCACCAGCTTAGTACTACATACTTTAATTGTCTGACTGCAAAGACGGTTTTCTGCCCATCGCTACAGTCACAGCTCTCAAACACCATCTCCATTTCGGAGATCCAGTCCATAATCTCAACCGGCTTCGGGCTTCCGGAAAGACTCGGTGGTTTTGCACTCAAGAAGTTCTTATACATTCGCCCATCCTTGTTGTTTCCCCTCTCCGGGCCATTTCTTCGTTCTCCTTGAGTCTCAGCTTGACTCACAGGGCGGGTGTAGTTTCCTTCCTCTGATTGTTCGGGGACCAGTTCAGGTTGTACGATCGGAATTGTAGATTCCTCTCGATTCTGTTGAAGCAAACGTCTGGTTTCCTCCATTTGACGATCCAACATCATTTGGATCATTGCCTGTACTCCGACCATCGTGATGGGCTCAAGAGTGGCTACCACAACATGTATTTGCTCAATCACTGGAGGTTGATTCCTGTTTCCGTTCGCGTTCCCGACTCCACTTTGGGTTCTTGCCATTTCGATCTATACAGCAATTCAGACGTTCGGTGTGTAATGACGAGAATTAAGATAGGAAAGATTTTATTTACGATCGACGTGTAAATCTCCCTATTACTCCGAAAAGTTATATGCCAGTTCTAATACCGTAATTAAACGTTTATAAACCTGAACACATAAAGTTTCCAGATCCGGTCGGCAACAGACCATAGATCCGATCATATAATGCATATCATAAATCATTTAGCACATAAAAGCATGTTAGGTATTTTCCCTAAATAAGCTAGTGCTTGTGTCTATTCAGGTGTATTACCTAAATTTTATTAGACACACTCCTCACAATCATTGCTTAGCATTCTAAGTTTAAGTCTAGAAATAAATCCATATTCCTAGTTCGCTTAAACTAATGCTCTGATACCAACTGTGACATCCCCATTTCCATGGCCAGAAAAGCCCGATTTTGTTTATGCTTTATAAAAATCAGAGTACTTCTTTTGATAAAAATGTTGCGGAATTTGTTCCCAGTAAAACATGATAAGTACGTTATCAAAGCATTTATGAAGAAATGTATTTTTATTCATTTTAAAACATTGGGGTGTCATTGTCAATACAGAAACATAAGCATAAACAGAACTTACATTCATTTACACTAGTGATCTACATCTCTTTTAAATCCCTCAGTGTAAAGTAGCTTCATATCGACACCTGTGATACAAATAAGCTTGAGTGGGTCAGGTTGCGAAACCTGGTGAGTACATAGGGTTTTCAACCCACAATAATATAATTATTATGTTAAACATCAAACAATCAACCCAATTACCCATCCCCCATTATCTTCTTTACTCTTAAGGATCTACCCTAAGATTCAGTTATTCCTCATTCATTCATTCCTAAGGAGTATCCTAAGGAATCGGCACTAAGTCTGCATAGTCACCAGGGTTTATCTCGTTTATTGACAACATCGTTTTTAAGAGTCCACTCGTAATACCTGTCAATGGGTTTTTAGAGTACACCGGGTGAACACATCGTTCACAACACCTACGGGTTGCGAGCCTGCTAGTGTTCCACTAGACTGTCTAGAATAGTCCATGGTTGTCATCCATACTCTGCTAGATGACGGGGCCATCGCTTGGGTCATCATTTGGCTCATCGCTTAGGTCATCGCTTTGGCTCATCGCTTCACACCATATTTTATCACTCATATATCATCGCTCATCAATCATCTCATCTTTCATCGCTCATCATTTATCTCATCTTTCATCGCTCATCATTTATCTCACCTCTAATCTACCCATGTTTTACCCAACACATTTTGTAGATATAAAATACATATACATTTTATATCATTTAAAACATGTATAAAACGTTTCATCCAGCATAGACAGCAAGTATTCAGACAGTACACACACATAGCACGTAATTTATATAAAATACTTCATATCTATGTGTAAGATGAAAGTAACTATGCACTCACCTGATTAGGTGGTGATTCTGAATTCGGACAGCGCTTCGTTACTTCTTAAAACAATTTCCCTCGACAAAACCTAGTATCATTACCACTAGGGTTTAGCTCAATATTCACCAAGACTAATTAATAGTCTAGCTACTATTATTATTATATAAGCGTTAAGCAACACTCTTATACAACTCATAATAATAGCCCAAATAATTATTTTAAGGTCCTAATAACATTACTATATTAAAACATAAGCTATACTAAAGATAGGTTAGGCGTAGCTCACTTACAGCGTGTTTCTCTGCCCAGCACCTACTCGGCGAGTCCCTCCTCTGACTCGTCGAGTCCATTCATTAAATCCACGCGGCAATCTCGACTCGACTCGGCGAGTTGGTCCCTCAACTCGTTGAGTCCCTTCTCAAATCTCAAGATTAACATACACAATAATGTCCCTGGAAATCCGGTTGTTACAATTCTCCCCCACTTGAATTAGATTTCTCCCTCGAAATCGCTCCTCCACAACATATAGATCTAATCCAATAACCAAACAGTACCATCGAAAGGGTCTCATACCACACAACTATCTTCCTCTCCGGACACCTGAATCCAAACAGGAACTCCTCCCTGGAAAAGGACAGACCCATCTGCCACTATGCTACCCCTTCTGACTCTCAAGAATCTAGAACTCTAGTAGCCTGACACACAGCCACACCACCCTCTCCAGATGTCACCACGTTATTCGCTCCTCGAATAACAAACCCCGATAGCTCACTGCCCCTCTGATTCTCTAGTGGGAATAGATAAAACAAGTCCATGCCCAAAACTGGCTACTGATCACTCGTCCCAGACATGATAAACAATCCAGATCATATACCAAGGAATGGAAGGATCACATCACACCAGGGACTCATCCACTGTACTGCAATCACAACCCTTCTGAACAACGAACCCTTAACACCCTGTCCTCAGACACGAACAATGACCATGCTTGTTCAGAAGCGTCCCCCGACATCTGACAAACATAAACCTCAGCTCCCTTCTCAATATCCCTTTCAAGACTGAGCACCAGGTCATCTCCCGATCCAGCAATTCAACCTCCAAAGGTTACCCATTGTGTGTACCAAAACGCCTCACTGACTTCCTTATCAATGCAACTATCTCGGCCCTGTGTGACACACAAGTCACGAAGTTCGCTTCACCTTAAGCGAATACAGAATTCGACTCACTCTCGACCTCTGCCGTCTACTGCTCATTAGTTCCATGCGTTTCGTGGTTTTCTCATACCAATGAATTGACCCACTCAAGTCTAGGACACCAGATGGAACCAATACCCCCTTCCAAACGAAATTCATTTCTGAATCCGAAATCTCATTCTGCCTACTCAATACACCACTAGAATCGAACTCAACTCGAGAGTCTGGTCCGGCACAGAGTTGGAACCACTCGTACCAACGAACCAATCAACTCATGACTCATGACCCGCAACCCATGCGTTCCTCACTTATCCACTTCCCTTTGGTTGCGACAACCACTACTCAATTTAGAATATAACGACTCCGACAAATATGGAGACCCCAGTCTCGCCTCTGGTTCGACCACCAGGCTCCCACAAACTCAAATATTAGGGCTACCCAAGCCTAAAACTCTTCTGCGTCACGCTCTGATCAAAGAGTACTTCATCACAACATTCTCAGTTGACTAGTGGGTAATATGGCTTCCCGCAGTATCACAACGACCTCTCACTGAATAGTGAGTACTACGGCTCCCCGCAGCATCACAACAACCTCTCACTAATTAGTGAGTACCACGGCTCCCCGTAGCATCACCACAACCCCTCACTGAATAGTGAGTACTACGGCTCCCCGTAGCATCACCACAACCTCTCACTGAATAGTGAGTACTACGGCTCCCTGTAGCATCACCACAACCTCTCACTGAATAGTGAGTACTACGGCTCCCCGTAGCATCACTACAACCTCTCACTGAATAGTGAGTACTACGGCTCCACGTAGCATCACCACAACCTCTCACTGAATAGTGAGTACTACGGCTCCCCGTAGTCTTACCGCCCTTGCTCTTACCACTTCCCAATCTCATCCTCAAGCCGACGCCAAACTGCGATCATTAACTCATGCCCTGCGGACCAACCATAGGTGTACACACTTACCCAAATTATGCATTGCTATTTCTGACGACATCCGCCATAACAAAACACCTTTCCCTGCTGCAATCCACATTCTCGAATAATTCCGCTTGATGTCAATTAGCTGAAAGGGCCCCCACTGGAACCGTAGACACCTGATATACCACTCGTCATCCCATAACTCAAGTCTCAAAATAATCCGAAATTTAGAACATCATACTCGGATACCTCGGCACACCATCATGGAACCTCATGATGTCCTGTCTCAACCACTGATCTCCTACTTACAACATCATACACAGATACAACAATGCGTTCCTTCAGGATTCACAACTAATCTTCATGCCACACATCACGAATCTTCGGAATATTCCAACTTCTCGATCGAAACACGGAAGAATTGTCAATGACTCAGAACATGTTGACGAACATCCGAAATTCCCTCCTCTATGCTCAGAATCACATACCTTGAGCCAGAATTTCCCAGCCGACGAAATTATCCTTACTAGCCACCACACGGTCTTCGACCGACGGCCACTTGCCGTGGAGACACTCATCCTTTCCTTAACACGTACAACATGCATTATCTCTGATCCTCTCGATATAATACCCGGTTCTCCCCCACTCAGGGTTCGAACCATCACCGTTTGGCGCACCAAAAATCTATTTCACAGACTGTTTCCACCAGGAACACCACACTTACACTTGGAAGGTACTATGCAATGCTCAGTGGTCCCACCGATAGAGACCCCGCAACTCCAGATACCCCGAATCTCAGGTGAAATCCTTAGAAACTTCTCATCATGATTGCCTTTAATCATACAAAATCTCATACCATCCTATTACCGGACATCTCAACTGTCCAGTAGTAACTCTGACCCTTAATCTGAAATAATGAACTATCATACTTCTCCTTCTCGACTCCTCAACCAACGTTCCATCACGTGGGTTGTAATAAGAGCAGAGACCTCATTACCACACTCGATACCCATCATAGACAATAAAAGCTACCGCCCCAATATCATCTTCTTGATCGTCTGCCTCTGCAGCTAATACATGCCCTACTATGCTCAAATAAGGTGTATCCTTGTCCTTAACCGTCTCAGTCCCCACTGACAACCTGCTAATGCTCTAACATTACCTCTCGGCAGACATACTGCCCAAATACTCTGATGGAAGGTCGCCATCAATGCTAACCCGCAGGGTTTTACCCCCAAGCTCAGAAACCGAATTCTCAATACCTCTTATGTTTCCCACAGGAAACGGAAATAATACCATCCATGTCACAGAAGGTGACATCTCCACTATCGGTTGACTGCTCAACTCATGCCGCAATCCTCCATAACCTCCATCTCTAGTCATCCTTGAGCCTTGCGACTTCATATGACATCTTATCAAAAATCCCTCGGAGCTAACTCGATTTCCCTCTCAAGGGATGCTCCACTAAAACTCATTCATCATGGCCCTCTGGCCCCATACTCTTTCACATATGATCTCAGGCTAACCAATCACAATGGAATAATTGGTGGAACCAGTAACACTAATTGCCACGGGTCATGGTACTCGAACCATGTGGCCGCCTCTCGATCTGCTATGAATCATGGTACCTGAACCATGTTATCTCTTCTCAATCCGCTACGAATCATGGTACTCGAACCATGACATCACCTCTCGATCTGCTACAAATCATGGTACTCGAACCATGAAATCACCTCTCGATCTGCTACAAATCATGGTACTCGAACCATGAAATCACCTCTCGATCTGCTACAAATCATGGTACTCGAACCATGACATCACCTCTCGATTTGCTACTTAAAACCTTCGGAATGTTCCCTGTATCGAGTATGGGTCCTCTGCTTTCAGTAGTACGGGCCCATACTACCTGCCACATCTACCCATACTTTCCACACGGACCATCCCCGAGTTCCTAAGTAGCTGCTCGACCTTCTCATTCACCAACCCCGTCATGCGTGTTCGCTCCTCTGCGAAATATCCAACTCTGTCAGCATACTCATCTGACTAGGGTCACCCTTTCCTAGGCTCTTCCTAGGTTCTCACACTTCTCCGCCATCTACCTCTAGAATATCGTCATATTCACTTAGTAGCTGACTCTCATCATCATCAAGGTTCTCACACTTCTCCGCCATCAACTGCATAATATCTCATAGCATATCTCATAAATATCTCATAATACAAACGTAAGGGTATTTTGGGAAATCACCGTTCGGGCTCTGGCTGATTGTACACACTGCTCCAACTCATTTCCCTTAAACTCGTTCTCATTTTTAGAAAAATTTATCTCTTTTGAAAATCTTTCTCAAATCCTCAGTTTGAGTTTAAACGCACCCGAAGGTGCATTCGAATCCCTCAAACCAAGGCTCTGATACCAACATGTAACACCGTAATTTTTCAAACAAATTTTCATTTAAAAAACGCATACTTTTCATAACATATTGTATAGAAATCTCTTTTATTCAAATTACAAAACACAAATCCATTAACAATCCAGGATCCTCAAGACATAACTCTTTCTCTGGTGTGTACAATCAAGCCGGTGCCTTCCCGCGATCCTCTGAGATACCCGAAACACATAACACATAACACAGTAAGCATGAAGCTTAGTGAGTTCCCCAAAATACCACATACAGCACATACGCCACTCGAGGCTATAACTCGGTACGACCCTCCGGTCGATGTGTCTCAGCGAGACCCTCCAGTCCCGTAGCTCGTTGGACCCTCCGGTCCGGTCTAGCTCGTTGGACCCTCCGGTCCGGTCCAGCTCGTTGGACCCTCCGGTCCGGTCTACTCGAGGACCCTCTGGCCTCGTAAGTCGTTGGACCCTCCTGTCCGGTCTATATAACACATAGCATACATATATCATAATGCACATAATCTAAACATACATATAGCACATAAGACCCTCCGGTCTGCACATAGATACCACTCTAGGTAATGTATAGTGAGAAGACTCACCTCGTATGATGTCTAGTAAACTCTCGTGCTCGATATCCTCGATCTAGCCTCCGCCTAGCACAATGATAATAATTCTAATCAATACTCTCTTTATATCCTCTTCTCTAGAGAATGGGTAGAAGACCATCCTACCCCCCCCCCCCCCCCCCCCCCCGACCCCTCTTAATCAGTTTGACCAAACCCTAAGGTCAACTGAAGTCAACTCCAGTCAACGGTCCATGTTTGACCCGACTCGCCGAGTGCACCCTTGCGACTCGTCGAGTCCACTTATTTTCCTCAGAAGTCTCGTGAGAGTCCAACTCAGCTCGTCGAGTTGGCCCCCAACTCGTCGAGCTGTCGCATGATTCAGTTCTTCGGGACAAACCCTAACCAACTCGTCGAGTCGGCTCATTGACTCGGCGAGTTCATTCAGGCCAAATGTTCATTCAGACGATTTCAATCAGATCTATTACTCCAAACACTAGATCTATCATCCCAAGGCTCAATAATCACGTAAAGCTTCGATCTTTATGTTCATACATGAGATTATTGCTCCAAAATGCTAAGACATGCCTTTCATGAGGGATTTAGCTCATCAACCCTCATTTGAACGACTAAAGCTGGGACATCTAGACTCTAAGGACCTTAGGAGGTCCAGATTTGAGGTTTCCAACCACAACCATGTCTCATTCAACTCATAGATTCAAAAGGATGGAAGCAAAGCCCTAAAACTCCCAAAATGAGATCTAGTACAAGGAATGAACAAGATGAGGACTTTGTACCTTCTCTTAGCAGTTGGAACACTCAATACCACAGATCCACTGCTTTCCTTTGTTCCCTATCATGAAGCTCTTCATCCTTCTTCATAGAAATGCACCAAGAACCACAATATGACCTTCTCTCTCACTCTCGAGCTCCAATAGCAATTAGGGTTTGCTCTCAAGGGAAGGTAGCCGCAAATGAGGCTATAAATGCCTTTAAATAGGCCCCAAACCCGGGAAATTAGAGTTTCTCTGCCCAGCACCTACTCGGCGAGTCCCTCCTCTGACTCGTCGAGTCCACTCATTAAATCCACGCGACAATCTCGACTCGACTCGGCGAGTTGGTACCTCAACTCGTCGAGTCCCTCCTCAAATCTCAAGATTAACATACACAATAATGTCCCTGGAAATCTGGTTGTTACAGGAACGCACGAACAAAAATTTTGAGTTGTCAGCAATGATGAAATTCATAGTGTGAAAGATTGAAATAGCAGACGTGAATGAATCTCGCATCACCGGAAGTTTAAGCTTCTCAATGGCCCGTTGAACAACAATCGTCCATAATCGAGCACATGAAATTTCACTGTGTCGGTTTGAAGAATGGGTACTTTGGACTAATTGAGCCCAAAGAACTGCCCCAAATTCGATGTTTTCCCCTGTGTAGATCCCATACATGATGTTCATGAATAATTTGTTGGCACAGTCAGAGCTTGTCACACGCTCAGAGAAGGTCTTGAATAATAAAGTAAAAAGCCCATTCCATTGAGGTGGCAGATTAGGTTTTCTGAACTTTGAGATGGAGGTTAGGGTTTCTTTGTAACCCATTTGGTAGAACATCTCCATAATGGCGACAATTATGATGGAATCAGGGTCTACCATATCAGTGGCCAGTTCAAGCCCTAGCAGAGAACAAAATCGGGACATAGTGATTGAGGTTTTCTTGTCGAGAACTTCGAACATGATTCTTTTTTCCTGCTTGATGTAGCAAGCAGATGAGTAAGCCTTTGATAGGAGAGAGATCGGAACAATCTCGCATGTTGTCAAAGCTTTAACCAGTGGTGAGTATTTCAAGCACTCGACGAGTGGTAACATGAAGCTGTCGTACTTGAGAGGATCGAGATTGAGAATCAAGTTTTGGTTTTGCTTGATGGCGAGAAGAGATGACTGCCTTGTTTGTTCTTGAACAGAAGGAGTTTCAGAAGATCTCGCCATTGATGATTTCTTGAAGATGAAGATGATGAACATTTGAGAGCCTTTCGATCGCCGAAATTCTTTGAAAATATTTGAGAGTGGTAAGGAGAGATGTAGTGTCAAAAACCCTTTATACCGTTTGTTTGGTGAGAGAAATCCGGAGAGAGATTGTATCGCGTACTGAAAAGTCGCCTACAAAAGCGTGATTTGACAACTGTCACGTCAGAAATGTGTGTCAGGCGGCGGTAAAGGAAACTTCGGTTCAAATTTTCATGCGCCCATTTGAATTATTATCCATTAGAGTGTCCCGTCAAATTCTCCCTTTCATATTTAAGTGTATACCACCTTTCGCATTGAGATACGAACTTTTGCCTTTAAGTAAACTTGAGTTGAACTGCGAAACTGAAAATGAGTGTAAGTACCACGAACCAGACTTCTGGAAAATCACAAGGATCTTCGTGCTAGATAGTGCCAAAGATAAAGAAATAAAGCAAAGCATATGTGTGGGATTTTAGTGATGTCTATTTTAAGACACGAAACAGTAGATCCCGGGCAAAGATCTCTTCTTTCGAAGTCAAGAGAGACTAAGAAGTGTCTGTGTGGTTCCCAGTTGAATTACGATCATTTGTTTATTAAGAAACAGTGAAAGGCATCTTTTCTTTAGGCTTACAGGGTGGCTTTATCTTCAACCAAACTCTGAAACTTGATATAAGTACGAACGTTCGGACGAAGTACTCGTGTGACCAGTGTAGTCAGTTGAACGAGTAGCTTTGGAATTATTTTAGTGACTTGGATAAATGCAGAAATCCCAAGAAAATAAAAATTGGATCTTTTGGGAAGAAATTTCGTAGGTTTAGAGCATGTCATTAAGATCTCGCAAAATAGAAAGAGATTTCTTGGTACAAAACACGAAGGCGAAGTTTCGTTAATTCCTTGGTGAAAAGTCTAGAACATTTAATTGTTCACTGTCAATTCATAAAAGTGTGTTGAATTTTGGGTTTCACTCAGTTCGTGGTGGAACGAAACAAAGATCATTAACACAGATGTTATGTAACCATAAACCTCAGTGGTAATTTCTAAGAGTCTCAAGGGTTACGATCATGAAAGCGAAAGTAATGGAGAAAAGTATTAGGTGGTTCCAAGGAAGATAGTGTACCTCTGCTTTGCGAAAATGACCAAGCAACTAACTCTTTACTCAATATGAGAAGAGTAAGGTAGCTCAGGACTTATGTGAATTTGTAGCCTAATTGGGAAGAAACGATTGGTATTATCGATGCATTAAGGCTTCAACATAAAGTCGTCGAGGCTTCAGACAACATGCAACAACATGCTTCTATGGACACTTAACTAGTACATAGATAAAGAGTTTTATACATGCCCCATCATTCGTGATGAAAATTAAAGATTTTGCCTTCAAATCTGCACAAATATTTAATGAAAGAAATATAAACAAAACAAAAAAAATTATTGAATCTTGAGTTTTTCAGAACAAGAAATAAAAAATAAAAAAATAAAATGTTTTTGTATTTTGATATTCTTGAAAATATAAAATAATAAAGAAAATAAAGTATATAAAACAAAAACATTAAGTAAATAATAATAAAAAAAAATAAACATAATGAACAAAAGGATATAAAACGCTCCAAACCACGAACGGACAGTTGATCATGAGATATGTAGAGCTTTCGCACGAAGTCGCAGGATAAACAAGGGTTGTGAATGGCTGCGAGCGTTCGCACTGATTCGCGGAACAAAAGATGATTGCGAATTATAGCGAGCGTTCACACCAATTCGCATGACATGCTCTAGACTACGAGTGCGAAAGTATAACAAAAAACGAAAGTGTCATTAAGAAAGAGAAAGTGGTTTTGGAACAGATTCAACTTCTATCATTCCCAAGCCTTGAAGAATTTTGTTGAAGGTTGTTTCAGGCAAGGCTTTTGTGAATATGTCAGCTAACTGATCGGCAGATCTCGCGAAGTGTATTTCAACATTACCATCTTCCACATGATCCTTGATAAAATGATACCTCAGTGCTATGTGTTTCGTTTTTGAGTGTTGCACTGGATTATGACAAATGGTAATGACACTTTCGGAGTCGCAATATAAGGGGATTCTCTTCATGATAATGACATAGTCCCGAAGTTGGCTTTGAATCCAAATAACCTATGTACTCAGCTTCAGCAGTTGAGAGGGATACGTAAGTTTGGTTTTTAGATTGCCAACTCACGAGCTTGCCATCCAGAAATTGGCATCCCCCCGTTGTACTCTTTCTATCCAGGCCACACCCTCCCAGATCAGTATCCGAAAATGCTTGTACGAAGAAACCTGAGCTTGATGGATACCATATGCCTAGTGAGGAGGTTCGTTTTAAGTACCTGAAAATGTTCTTGACAGCTACCATGTGGGGTTCGCGAGGATTCGCTTGGAACCTAGAAAAATAACAAATGGAAAGCATAATGTCTGGTCGACTAGCTGTTAAATACATCAATGAACCTATCATCTGACGATAAAGGGTCATATCAGCAGCTGGTTTTTCCTTAGATGGTGTTAGTTTCATTCTGAATGCCATTGGAACCTTCATTTTTGAGTCTCCCACCATTCCAAACTTAGCAAGCAAGGTTTTCGTGTATGCCTCTTGGTTGATAAAGATACCTTCCTGACTCTGTCTTATGTTCAAACCAAAGAAAAAAATTAATCGGACCCATGGAGCTCATCTCAAATTTTGTTTCCATTAAATTTTGGAATTCAGCTGCTAAGCTGGGATTAGTTGATCCGAAGATAATGTCATCAACATAAATTTGGACAATCATTAAGTGGTCACCCTCTTTCTTGCGAAAGAAGGTTGGGTCAACCAAACCTTGTTTAAATTTAGACATTTTCAAGAAACGAGTTAGAGTTTCGTACCAGGCCCTCGGAGCTTGCTTCAGACCATAGACGGCTTTGTCCAGAATATAGCAATGGTTGGGATACTTCTCGTTTATAAAACCTGGTGGTTGCTCCACATAAACTGTCTCATCTAGCTCCCCATTCAAAAAGGCGCACTTGACATCCATTTGATAAACTTTAAAGTTTTTATGTGTTGCATAAGCCAGAAAGATGCAAACGGATTCTAGCCTAGCAACAATTGCGAAGGTCTCTTCATAGTCAATGCCTTATTCTTGACAATATGCCTTCACAACGAGTCGCGCTTTGTTTCGTATAACATTTCCCTCTTTATCAAGCTTGTTGCGAAACACCCACTTTAACCCTACAACAGATGCATCCTTTAGAGTAGGAATCAGTCTCTAGACTTTGTTCCGTTCGAATTCATTGAGCTCCTCTTACATTGCTTGTACCCAATCTGAATGATCCAGAGAAATCTAAACATTTTTGGGTTTGACTTTGGAGATGAACGAATTAAACATGCAATATTTAACTTTGGAGAATAAAGCAGTTTGTTTCGCATTTTGTTGTGCTCTTGTAAGAACTCCTGAAGACGATTCGCCTATAACCTGCGTTTTTGGATGATCTCTAGTCCATTTAGTCAGAGGAGGAAAATTAGGATCATAAGAGGGATCCAATTCAACATTTATTTCCTCAAATTTTGACTGTATATCAGAATCATCAATCTGTACGTCTGAATCATCATTCGTATTATCTTTCTCCCCCTCGAATGAAGTGAATGTCTCTTCTTCAGTTGTCGGATTCTCCCCCTGGAGTGGACTTCCGTGGGTATCTTGTGGAGTTGATTGCTCCCCCTGAAAAGTTGCATTGGAAATAGATTTAGAACTCTCCCCCTGGAATGTAGTGTTCGTGTCATTTGGGTCATTCGCACTTGGTTTCTCTTTGTGCATATCATTTGCAGCGTCATCAATTATCTTCTTTAATTCATCAACCATGTTGTCAGCCACTTTGGATTCGGAAGAGATAGCCTCCTCTGGTTCATCGAATAGTAGCATGAATTCTTCGTAGAGATTGGATATAGGAATCATAGCTGGGCTTGGTTTAGGAAAGATTTCTTTTGATTGACTGTCATTCGCTTGAGTCCTCTTTAACTAGTTGTCGTCGAACGTGACATAATAGGTTTCTTCTATTCGTTTTGATCATTTGTTGAGAACCATGTATGCCTTAGAGGTCAGCGAATACCCCCAAAAGATACCTTCATCAGCTTTCACATCGAATTTGTTCATTTGTTCTTTATAATTAAAGATGAAGCACCTGGAACAAAAACATGGATAAACTTTACGTTAGGTTTTTGTTTGTTTATTAATTCATAGGGACTGACAGAAAATCGTTTATTGAGAATGGAACGGTTTTGGGTGAAGCAGGCAGTTCCTATCACATCTGCCCAGAAGTAGAGTGGCAGATTCGCAATGGAGAGCATGGTTCTCGCAGCCTCGCACAATGATCGGTTTCGTCTTTCAACGACTCCGTTCTGTTGTGGAGTGTAAGGAGCCGAAAAGTTATGTGAAACTCCTTTCGCAGTCAGAAATTCTTCAAACGTCTGGTTTTTGAATTCCAGCCCATTGTCACTGCGAATATTGCGAACCAGCTTTCGCAGTTATAATTCAATCTGCTTTATGAAGTCTTTGAGCTTGGGAGTGGCTTCAGATTTCTGCTTAAGAAAATACACCCAAGTTAAACGAGAAAAATCATCTACAATAACAAGAATATACTTATTACCACGAATACTTTCGATCGTAGACGGACCACAAAGATCGACGAGCAAAAGTTCGAATGGCTCAATGACTTTCCTATTCACCACCGTTAGATGACTTTTCGTGATTTTCTTTCCCATTTCGCATGCAGCAAAAAGATGATCTTTGTCGTACTTTAGGAGAGGAAACCTTCGCACATGGTCACTAAGAACAAGCTTGTTGATATCTTTGAAGTTAAGGTGCGAAAGTCTTCTATGCCATAGCCAACTATCGTCTGTTGGAGCTTTCGTGAGAGGCAAATGGCAGGCTTCCCTCGTATCGGATTTAGGTTCAACGGATACACTGACCTCTTGACATATAAGATTCACTTGTCAAGCACCATTCCCTGACAAACAAATATTCAAGAGTTAGTACGGATTCTAATCAAGACTAACACTTCACACAATTGGCCTTAGTCGGTCGTTGTTTTATCCAAAACATCACAACTTACCAATTTCAAATGTACAAGAGTAAGAAACATGTTACTCTATATTTGATGAGTGTTATAAACTTCTTAATTTAATGTCACCCAAGGCACAAGCTTGGAGTATGACTCTAAGACTTGTTTTTGGAACGAAGTATGAGTCATCTTCTAGATTTAATCATTTCAACAATTCACGATTCCTCTTCTTATCCATAGAAATGCACTAAGATGACCTTAGAGGAACAATTGTGATATGGTTTTCATAATCATTAAGATGATCAAAAAACACGATACTAAAGTACTCTCCCATCTTTTCAGATTGGAGAAACTTTTGCCTTTCTGCCTAATTTGATTTTTCTCATTCTTTCTGCCATACATTGAAACTTTTCCAATGTTCAGAATTATACTTAAACTTGTAAGCATAACCATATTTACTAAACATTAGTAAATCTTGATGAATAGTCCTATCGTTCTTTGTGGTGGACTTGACCAGCGCACACCTAGTGTACCCGATCCCCTAGTCCTTCACTTTACTCACATATTCATGTGAACAAGGAATTAGTCTTATTTTCCCAAAGATAAAGGTTCTCACTCATCACATAATACAAGTTGCATGATTCCAAGTTTCTATCCAACTGAAACTTGGGTGATGAGAATCTTTCCTTATTTAGTAAATTATGACACAACCATAAACGAAAGAATCAAATCCATTTTCCAATATTGCTATTAACGGAAACATATAAGCAACAAATTTTCACAAATGCCATTGTAAGGAAATTTTAAAAATAAGATAAATTTCAAAATTTTTCTTTATTTATAAAAATTGCGGAAAACTTATCTTTACAATGCAAATACAAGTGAAAATATGTTGTTATCTATTCCTAAGAAATCTCTCATAACTCTTAAGCAGCAGCTCACAAATCTGATCATTGAACCATGCGATCGAAATCCATCTCTTCGCGATCAGACTCAGCATACTCTTCCTTTAAGCTTCCTTTCATTTCTTTGATTCTTCAAAACATCAAAATGTAATTACATTACATCATGTATTAAGAATCTCCAGATAGGAACTTAATAGAGTTAGACAGTGGATTTTACCTGAAGTAGAGTCAAAAGTTTTGACTTTACCATCCTTGCGATCGTTTAGGTAAATATGGCAGCTTGGCAACCAATGCCCCTTCTCTTGGCAATTGAAACATATGGACTCTTTGGGAATGGTACACATGACTATCTCATACTTAGCCTTTCTCTTTACCACTTGGTCAAATGACTTGACCATGGTCAATCCCTTTCCATTGGGAAGAGAAAGCATTTCTGGACTTCCAATGTTACCATTGTCAATGTCCATGGAAGTTTGGAGAGTAGATCTTACAATAAAATTGCTTTACCAATGCGCCAAATCATTGTTGATTCAACAGCAACAAGCAAATATGTTAAGATCAATAAGGGTCATGTCGTGATCTCCCATATAGTAGTCCTTAAAGAAACCTGCTATATGACGTAGGAGGTGATTGAATAACCCAGTCAACAGCCAACTTCCTTGAGACTTCGACACCCAACTCTCCCATCTTGTCAATATGTAACTTCATCTCCAAGACGTGAGGACATACAGACTTTCCTTCCTGTCAATAGGGATTTGAGTGACCTAGAACTTGTGGGCTAGGGATAATTTTGGAGGAGGTGAAGGAAGTGAAGTTCCACTACAGCACGAAGAAGGGATTAATCTTTCACCTTGATCGCCTTGTGGAAAATCATCTTTATAAAGAAAGTTTATTCAACAGATTCGGGAAGACCATAGTTGTCTGAACTAGACATCTATAATGGAAGAAATTCAAGTTTAGTTGATTTTAGTCCTTAATATAACAGCCAACATGAAATATTAAGGCTAGGACCCAACATAATATTTTACAATTCAGAAGAGGGATGCCGTAATCCAAATTGCAAAATAATTGAAGGCAGGTAAATGGCGATTTACTAATTTCCACCATGAAAAACGAAATTGATTATTAAGTTTTAAATGGATTGAAATTCGTAGATCCTTTGAGATTCATTGAATTTTTCAATGGCATGTTTAAATCTCGATTGTGCCCTTCAAGTTTGTGACTGGGATGCCGAGGATCACAAACAAGGTGTGAATAACCATGCAAGTAGCTTGGTACTGTTGGATTAAGTGTCTAAGCCCATAACTATAATTGATATGTACTTGACCTGAGAGTAGCATGCTCCATTTGGGTTGCATATCATCAGGATAATTTGTTAGGATGGACTTTTGAGAAGAGGTTATTTATGGTTTATTAATATATTATAAGTTCTAATATATTAATATGAAATCATATGATTTAACTAGTATTGATCAAGAATTAGTTTGGAATTAATTTAGTGATCAAAAGAGACTAATTAAATCAATGGGGACTAATTGTGCAAATTAGTTATATTTATATGTTGGGCTTATGATCCATGTTGGACTAAGTTTATGTATAGATACATAAAGAGTTGGGCCACATGAACCGTGGATCATAAACCATGGGTACGTGTCACACCCCCAAACTGGAACGGCGGAAACGTTCGGGGGCGGACGACGTCATGTATAGTATCACAACAATTGAATAATAGTAATCAAAGCAACAACAACCATTGTATTAATAGTATAATGTTTACATTGTTTTCGAATCATAAACAACTGACTCCAAAAGTAAATAACAAGTAAAGACTCGAAGCTACTATGCTCCATCTTCTTGAACCCGGTGCGTGTACCTGTCTACTAGTGTCCTGAGAATACAAGTAGGTTTTGAAAGAGTATCAGCATAAAGCTGGTGAGTTCATAAGCGTTTTGTTTTAGAAAACAGGTTATGTGCTCTTTTGAAAAGTGTGTTGTGTTTCTCCAGAAAAACCTCATATTTTCGAATGTAATGAATGTTAAGTAAAATGATACTTACTAGTCCCTGAAGTGTGCACTAAGTACTTACCAGGTTAACTGTATTGGTCCTTTGAAATCTATTGATAATGTTCCTCAATAAAATCCAATATTCTCTTATTGAAAGTATGATTAAACCAATTCTTTTTATAACTACTTAGTTCATACTAGTTATGTATAAATCAATATCGAACAGACAGTTAATTGTGTGGATCTGCCCTAAACCCACAACCAAACAAGGAACAGGGAATGAGGCGGAAACCACACATTCCACAGTCTATCAGATATTCTTCATATGTAACCCGGATGTATAAACTATGGAATTATGGAATTAATAATGAATATCTGTTAGTTGCATAATAAACCAATTGTTTGTAGAGTACTGATGTTTATCCTGGAAAATCCTATATTTTCCCTAAGTGTAAGTTATTGAATTAACTATTCCAAAACTGAAGAGTACAAGTATGTACCATACTTATGTTGTTTATGCATTGTTCTGAATGAAAACACCGGCTACTACCAGTAAAGTATAGTAGTTTTATTACATAAATAAAACTAGTTGAAAACGTATTATTCTTTATACTGAAAGTGTTGTTAATACCCTCCTGTGATCACTTATTACATACGAGTTATAGAAAACAAGATCGATCAGACAGTCGATTGGGTGATTCTGCCCTAAGCCCAGAACCAAACAAGAATCAGGGAATGAGGCAGAAGTCACACATCCCACAGCATGTCAGATGTTAATTTCGTATCACCCTGATGTATATACTAAGTAATCCCCTAGTTACTAAACCAAATGACTGATTGTTAAGTATATTATTACGTGAACGAGTCGTTGTTTCCCTTGTGAGTTCTTATAACCATACTATGGACGATAAACATTACGACGTACTTCGGACGTCGTGAACCGAATGACGTTTGTCACCCTAAGTTGACTGTAGCTAATAGTCAGGGTGCGGGATTATCACTCCCGTATAGATCTATACATAAACTCACGCTCTCCCTCCAGGAGACTCTGATTACAAGGGGTAGACTTCCCAGAAGACGTATCTCACATTGTAGTTCTCTCAACGAATTCACGAATAATACTATGAAAACCCCTTTTTGTTGTTAATATGAATCCTTATAAAAATAATACCGCTTATTTCAAAATTCATGAGTTTGTTTCCTTGTTTGAAAAATGTACTTGTAACGTTTGTATCTTAACATGTTTTGTAAAACTGATTTCAAGTCTAGTAGTAACATTGTTTATCATGTTTAGTAAGTTATACGTTCGATGTGTGCTAATGATAGGAAAATATAACAAACCAAATTATATTTTTAAACACAAGATTAGTTGTGCTCTTACTTGTATTCCCCACTTTAAAACATTAAAAAGCTCGGAAAATATAGGGGTATGAACTCACTGTTGGTTGCGTGTGCGTGCCGGACCACGAGACTGGATATGATGACCCTCGAGTTTGTTGTACACAAAGCTTGTTCGATTAGTGTCTAAGCCCGTAACTATATTTGGTAAGTACTTGACCCGGTTGTGCATGGTCCTTTTGGGTTGCCTTCACCAAAGCAACATGATAGGATGATTTGTGAATAAAGAGGTTATCATGATTTATTAATATGTTATATGAATAATATAAAAATGGATAAATCATATAATTAAATTAATATTAGACAAGAATTAATTAAGAAATTAATTTTGTGGCTAAAAGATATTAATTTAATATCAGGGACTTAAACTGTCAAATGTGTGATAGTTGAGTATTGGGCTGAGGAGCCTCTTGGACTAGGTATGGACGAAATTAGGAGGTGTCCATCTCTAATTTTAGCCCTAAGGCCCTATTCCAGAAGCTTCCTTGGATAGCTTAAGGCCTAAGCAGTCCATTAGGGTTTTTGACTAAAACCCTAGCAGCTCCAGTATAAATAGGACCCCTAGGCTACAGAAATCGGCTAACCCTAACCCTAAGAGTGATAGAGCCGATTTCAAGAAGCCTCCAACCTCTCTCCAAGATCATTATTTTGCTATTGGTGTTTGTAATCCATTAGAGGAGTGACACTTGTGACTATAAGCTTCAAAGACAAGAAGATTCAAGCAAATAACAAGAGGTAATGATCTAGATCTGATTTGTTTCTTATAATTTCAAATTACTCTCAATAGATCTAGGGGTTGAAAGTCTTGGATGAATGCATGTACAATTAGAGAAACCTAGATCCAAGCATTAGGGTTTGCATGAGCACATAGGATGTTCTTTTGGCTCAAACCCATAAGTGGTATCAGAGCCTTGATTGGTTTCTATTGTATTGATGCTCCGTGTCTTCATTCAATCTTTAAAATCGAATTTTTTGCCCCCTGACTGACAGACTCGACGAGTCCCATAGTGGGCTCAACGAGTAGGATGAACTCGACGAGTCCATAAGGGGACTCGGCGAGTCGGAGCATCTGTCAGAGGGATTTTCGGGATTTCTTGCTGTTTTGCTTAAGGATAATTACCTAAATCGTTTTTGACTAATAAAATCCGAATTTTATTATTGTTTTATGATTATCCTTACCAAATCAAAAGATAATTACCAATTGTTTAAATAATAAATTCCTTATTTGATAATATTTCATTATTTGAATTAATTGTTGAATTATCTTGCAAGTAAAATTGACTAGGTCAAATTTAGATAATCATTAAATTAATTGTTTAATTTAAATTATTTGCTATTTGATTCTTTGTGTTTTGAAAAGTTCAAAACTTGTCCTTAAGTTTTGAAATTTAAATTTTGTGATTAAAAGTTTAATTTGAACTATTTAAATTTCAAACCTTAGAATTTTACAAGTTTTAAAATTCAACCATATACTTTATAATATTATAAGATTAATATATATGTATAACTTAAATGCTAGTCTTACCGTTAGTAGGCCTCATTCACGAAGCCGATCTATAAGGGGGGTATAAGGTTATGGCCTATAAAATGGCCGTTTAATGGTTGTCCACTCTCACCCACCGATCTATAAGGGGGGTATAAGGTTATGGCCTATGAAATTACACTTTGTACCCTTGCTAAGACGTTAATGGAGCGTGTGTGGTTAACCGGCACATTAATTGGGTTCTAAGAAAAGGTGGCAAAGGGTGACTCATTGTTTGTCATAGTTCGATGGAGTGTGTGTGGTTACCCGGCACACTAATCTGGGACTGACAATGTGTGGCAAAGGGTAGCTTGATGTTAATCATAGATCAATGGAGCGTGTGTGGTTAACCGACACATTGATTAGGTGGTTGTAACATTAAGTGTACAAAGTTAATTTGCATGGTTATTCACACCTTGTTTGTGATTCGCGGCATCCCAGTCACAAACTTGAAGGGCACAATCGAGATTTAAACATGCCATTGAATTGTTCAATGAATCTCAAAGGATCTAGGAATTTCAATTCACTTATAACCTAAAGTACCTTTTTCGTTTTTGGTTGTGGAAATTGGTAAATCGTCATTTACCTACCTTCAAATATTTTGAAATAGTATTAGGGAATCCCTCTTCCGAATTGTAAAATATTGTGTTGGGTCCTAGCCTTAATATTTCATATTGGGTGTTATATTAAGGACTTAAATCAACTAAACTTGAATTTCTCCCTCATAAATGTCTAGTTATGACAACTATGGTCTTCCTTATCCTTATAGATAAAGCTATCCTAATGAAGATGATATCCCAAATGGTGATCAAGGTGAAAGATTAATCCCTTTGTTGTGCATTAATGGGACTGGAAATCATACTTCACTTCCTCCACCTCCTCTAATTATTCTCACTAACCCACAAGTTCTTGAAAAGTGCAAGGTCACTCAATCCCTATTGGCAAGCAATGTCTATATGTGCTCACATCTTGGAGATTAAGTCACATATTGACAAGTTGGGAGAGTTGGGTGTCGAAGTCTCAAGGAAGTTGGTTGTTGACTGGGTTCTTCAATCACTTCCTAAGTCATATAGCTGGTTCTTAAAAGGAATACTATGTGACAGATCACGACATGACACTTATCGAGCTTACTTATTTGCTTGTTGCTGCTGAATCAGCAATGATTTGGAGCACTGGTAAAGAAAATTTGATTGGAAGATCTACTTCCCAAACTTACATAGACATTGACAATGGAAACATTTGAAGTCCAGAAAAGTCTTCTCTTTCCAATGGAAAGGGATCGACCATAGTCAACCCGGTTGACCAAATGATAAAGAGAAAGGGTAAGTCTGAGATAGTCCCATGTACCATTACTAAAGAGTCCATATGTTTCTATTGCCAAAGGAAGGGGCATTGGTTGCGAAGCTGCCTTATTTACCTGAAAGTTCACTAGGACGGTAAAAGTCAAAAACAAAATTTACTATGCTTCAGGTAAAGTCCAATATCTAACTCTATTAAGTTCCTATTTGGAGATTCTTATTACATGATGTGACTAGGTCGCATTTTGATGTTTTGTAGAATCAAAAAAGGAGAGGAATCTTAGAAGAAGAGTATGTTGAATCTGATCGCGAAGATGGATTTTGATCGCATGATTCGAAGATCATAATTTTGAGTTGCTGTTTAAGAGTTATGATAAATCACTTAGGAATAGATAACAACATAGTTTTCATATCTATTTGCATTGTAAGGATAAGTTTTTCCGCAATTTTTACATAAAGGGAAATTTTTTGATTTTATTTATTTTAAGTATCCTTACAATGGGATTTGTGAAAATTGTTGTTTATATGATTCCATTGATAGCAATATTGGAAAATGGATTTGATTCTTTCGTTTGTGGTAGTGTCATAATTTACCAAATAAGAAAAAATTCTCATCACCCAAGTTTCAGTTGGATAGAAACTTGGAATCATGCAACATGTATTGTATGATGAATGGGAATTTTTCATCTTTGGGAAATTAAGACTAATTCCTTATTCACATGTATATGTGAGTCAAGTGAAGGACTAGGAGATCGGGTACACTTGGTTGTATGCTGATCAGGTCCACCACAAAGAACGATAAGGCTATTCGTCATGATTTACTAAAGTTTAGTAAATATAATTATGCTTACAAGTTTAAGTGTAATTCTGAAACATTGGAAAAGTGTCAATGAATGACAGGACGAATGAGAAAAATCAAATTAGGCAGAAAGATAAAAGTTCCTCCTATATGAAAAGATGGGAGAGTACTTCAGTATCATGTTTTATGATCATTTTAATGATTCGAAAAACCATATCACAATTGATCCTCTAAGGACATCTTAGTGCAATTGTTTGACTAAGAAGAGGAATCGTGAATTTTTGAAATGGATAAATCAAAAGATGAATCATACTTCGTTCCAAAATTGAGTCTTAGAGTAATACTCCAAGATCGAGCCTTGAGTAACATAATGTTAAGAAGGTTTAAAACACTTATCAAATGTAGAGTAAAATGTTTTCTACTCTTGTACATTTGAAATTGGTGAGTTGTGATGTTTTGGATAAAACAAAGACCAACTAAGGCCAATTGTGTGAAGTGTTTGTCTTGATAATAATCCGCACTAACTCTTTAATATTTGCTTTGTCAAGGAATGGTTCTTGACAAGAAAATATTATATGTCAAGAGGTCAGTGGGAGTCTTAAAGATCTTGAAAAGTTTCAATAACTAATCAAGGGTATTGTTTATCACTAGCACACGACTTGAGGTTTATAACCTATCGTGCTGACATATTCTTGTTTCTGTGCCCATTCCAGTTAAAGTTGACTATGCATGTGAGTTCTATGAGTTCTCAGTTGTTTGCATAACTACTTGGAAGCAATGGTAGGCCCTGGTGCTGCCAGGTGGCAAGAAGTTAAGATTTAACAAGTTCAGTCCATATGAGTTTGGATTTGTCACTAACCTCCTCTTGTGGTTATGTTTTTGACAAATTCATATGGATAGGAACACATACACCATAAAACCTAAGTGTCATAAGGTTTCTCTTCGATTCATGAAAATGATGGTGATGAAACGCTTTCACTAAGTAGATTTTAAGCAGATAGGAATTGTGATATTTGCATTCTCAAATTCAATTATGATTACAGCATCCCTTTTCATAATTCGAATTGTGAGCAATGGTAAAGGTCTAAACATTTGAGACTATGATTACGACATCCCTTTTGATAGTTCTAAAATTGTTTAGACACACATGTGAGCTATCTAAGGAAAGGTGTCTGATTTTGGGAAGCTTAGATAAAGTCTTATCGAAGCATCTCGTATCAGAAACCTGAACTTTGGTAATGAAAGTCAATAAAGTTTTGATTTCTAGAAGTCCAGTTGATTTCTGGATACATGTCAAAGCTAGTGGGAGCATAAGTGTTATGTTGATAAGAATATAATTATCATGTTAGTGGGAGCATGATTATTATGTTAAGTGTTGCAAATTAGCAATGTTAATTATAGAAAACAAAAGTTTCAATTTGCAAAGTTGCAGGGCTTGAAAAGTTGTTTTGTTATAATTAAGGGAGAGGAAATTATACTTCATTCCAATTCTAAAAACTTAAAATGTGATTTTAATTAAATTTAGTCAAGTATATATATGAATGTTATGTTGGAATGGTTCAACATAAGGAAATTCTATATATGTAAATATTAATTATGTTCTAAATATTCGATTATGATTACGACATCCCTCTTCAGAGTCCGAATTTTGAGAACATGGCTAATAGAAAAAATTATAGCAAAAGACTGGTCTAGGATCATGTCTTTATGTGAGACATTATGAATCGTATCCCATATGCTTCGGGTATAGGATTGATTGCAGATTCTATAATATTTCTATGTGTTCTGAATTTTCCAAATGCCTAGGGCATTAAGACGGAAAAAGGACCAGAACTGTATATGACTAAAATGATTAAGCAATTGTCGAGGACAATCTAAGGCTTACCAAAGATTGGTTTCTCATGGATAGTGGAAGTATAGTGTTAATTTTGGAAGGACCATATTGACATATTCTGAAAAGAGGCAACTCTTGTTCAGAAGTGATAGTCAAAATGGGAATATGGAAATGTTTCCATAAGTGGAAGTTATTCTTTAAATCTGTGTAACATTAGAAAACTTAATGCAAGAAGGATGTTCAAAGGAATGTACTTTGAATGTGAGACTTCGTTTACATGGAATTACTCTCCATTGGAATACTTTGTAATGTCTATTGACAAGTCTTTGTGACTTTTGTGCATAGTCATTACAAGAAGATCATTGCATATAAGTTTAGAATCTAACAGATTGGCAAAGAATCTTGTATTCTTACATTTGTCATAAGGATTTGGAATTGTGAAATGAGCATCATTGAAATGTTTTCAATTGATCTATTCCACAAAGAAAAGACCATAGGTAAACATAGTGTGCATGCTTGTAGCATGGGACAACTATTGTTTTAGTTTAAGTATTAAGTTGATTATTTGAAACATTATACAAAGAATAATGAGTAATCAATATGACTCAAACGTTTTGGGGACATATAGGATTAGTATTATTATTGTGTTTCACTTTGCATGTTTTGACTTCCCGAATAACTAGGTTATTGAAACCATCCACAGTCGATCATACTTTGGAAGTAGGTATTGAGGCAAGACTGTCATGAATGGGTCTGTAGTTTGTCTAGGACAAGATAGCTGCAGTGTTCATGAGTGATCCTGGAATACGATTCGAGTATTGGATTAAACCCACGCTCATTAGAATCACTTCATCGATTTTATCACAAGTGATCATGATACAAATATATCTTATGTTCTTGAAACTAAGAGATATGAGTTGCACTTTACAAGTCGGTTGCACATTGATGATGTGAAAACGCACCAGTAACTTGGTGTCATAAAACACATCATTGTGTGTGATTTGATGAGTAAATAGAGCAAGCATATGAGTCAAATTTTATCCATTCCTTTTACCCTTGGAGGGATAAAATTGATATTTGTGGGCCCCTCGATAATTTACTGATGACAACCCTAAGTGTTCGGTCGGGCCTGGACTGATTTGATTTGTTCAATTAGTCGGTCATCATAAATCGGAAATCGGGAAACAACAAATGGACAGAGAGAATGATTATAATCCATGTCTCCGTCCATGTTATATCTAGAATGGAGGAATATATGATCCCTTATCTAATGGACGCATCATTGACTAGGTCAGAGTTCGACCGCGGCTTTTAAGAGCTACGATTGCTAGTCGGGATTTTGGAGTCGTACTTGCAATAATAGTTATTAGACTTATCCAAGTGGGAGACTGTTGGATTAACTGTCTAAGCCCATAACTATAATTGATATGTACATAACCCGAGAGTAGCATGGTCCATTTGGGTTGCATATCATCAGGACAATTTGTTAGGATGGACTTTTGAGAAGAGGTTATTTATGGTTTATTAATATGTTATAAGTTCTAATATATTAATATGAAATCATATGATTTAATTAGTATTGATCAAGAATCAGTTTGGAATTAATTTAGTGATCAAAAGAGACTAATTAAATAAATAAGGACTAATTGTGCAAATTAGTTATATTTATATGTTGGGCTTATGATCCATGTTGGACTAAGTTTATGTATACATACATAAAGAGTTGGGCCACATGAACCATGGATCATAAACCCATGGTATGGGTTAGGGTTAACCCATGACCTTTGGAATCCCACATATAAATATGTTACTTCATAGCCAAAATCACTACACATCTAGTTCTTGGAGCTCATGGAGTTGATTTAGGTGTGGAAGGAATTCTCTCTCAAGAGCCACCTTTGTCCTAGGTGTGTTATGAGCCATTTGAGGCATTTCATACTGTTGGTGCTAAGCTCTTAAGGCCAAATACAACAAGGTTTCAAGCTACATAAAAGGTATGTCATCCTAACTAGTATCTCATATTGTTTATGTCAATTGCATACTAGTTATAGGCATAATGCTTTGGAAACACCATTACATGTATAATTAGAGAAAACATAGATCAAAGGCATTTAGGGTTGTATGTTCACCATAGGATGTTGTAGTATACAAAACCCAACAGGTAGACCCAATGTTACAACCACCTAATCAATGTGCCGGTTAACCACACACGCTCCATTGATCTATGATTAACATCAAGCTACCCTTTGTCACGCACTGTCAGTCCTAGATTAGTGTGTCGATTAACCACACACGCTCCATTAACGACTTAACAAGGTGTAAAGTGCAATTTCATGGGTCAGCACCAATTTTACATTTTCCTAAAGTAACTAAGATTGGGAATTTAATAAAAGTTTAGTTACTTTATAATTATCATTATACTTTTAATGAAAATTAATGTTAGTCAAACCCGTTCGGCTAACGACCCTCCACCAGTCAAGGAAGCGGTGGGTGAGAGTGGACACCCATTAAACTGCCATTTTATAGGCAGTAACCTTATACCCCCCCCCCCCTTATAGATCGGCTTCGTGTATGACGCCTACTAACAGTAAGACTGACTTTACTCTTATACATATATATAAATATTAAACCTATAATATTATAATAGTATAAGGGTTGACTTTTAAACATTTAAAATTCTAGGGTTTGAAACTAAATGTTTCAAAGTGAGACTTTGCATTTACAAGTTCCAAAACTTGAGGGCAAGTTTTGAACTATTCAAAAACTTTAGCAATCCATAACTTATGAGTTTAATATAGGTTTTATGAAAAGACTCCTAACATTCCATAACTTGAGGAAAAGTTATGGAGTTCATAAAAACATTTATGTAAAAGACTCTTCAAGGTCCATAACTTGATGACAAGTTAAGGAAGACATAAAACCATTTAAGATGACATTTAAAAAAAAAACTTTTCACATTCCATAACTTGAGGACAAGTTATGGATTTCATCAAAAAACATTTAGATAAAAAATTGTAACTAACAAAACCAAACAATTTGTCAATGATCTGATTAAACTTATAAATTAAGATAATTCATATCAAACAAAATTCAAGAAATTAGCCTAATCATATAAACTAATACAAATCATGAAACTTTGACAATTATCTTTTATTTGGATGATGATGATCATTACCATAGCAACAAAATCAAATTTTATGAACAAAAACATTTTGTGGTAATGATCCGAATCCAATTTGGCCAAAAAACTCGAATTTTTTTTTCACTGAACAGTCACCACCTCGTGGTAATTTTTACCACCTTGTGGTGATCAGGCAGATAAAAAAATGATTTTTTCTTGCTTTAAAAAACAATAAGCATCAAGTATAATAGAAAACATCCCTAGGCTCTGATACCACTGAAGCATTTTGGTATACTACAACATCTTGTGGTGCACACACAACCCTAAAAGCTTTGGATCTATGTTTTCTCTAATTATACATGCAATATTGTTTCCAAAGCATTAAGCCTACAACTATCATACAAAATGATATAATCAACATAAAAGAGAGTTATAGAGTTACCTATTAGTTGTAGCTTGTAGAACTTCTTGAGTTTGGCCTTTAAGAACTTAGTGCCCCAAGTGTTGCACCTAAAATGGAATCACACAACACCACCAACAATGGAGGAATTGAGAGAGAATACTTGTACTCTAAAATCGGCTATAGCTATTCCAAGAACACTAGGGTGCAAATTTTAGGAGCTAATGGGTTTCTTATATAGTGTGGCAATACTAGGGTTACACCATGTAAACCTTAATGTGCATGACCTTCCATATTCCTTAGGCTCCATGGGTTTAAACCTCCATGGATCATCCATGGGTTGTCACATGGGTTTAGCCCAACCTAAGGAATCATGGATCATTGGCCCACATCATAAGAATGAATGATTTTACCAAATCAACCCCTTATATTTAATTAGTCTCTTTTGATCACAAAATTAATTCCAAATTAATTCTTGATCAATAGTAATTAAATAATATGATTTCATATTAATATATTAGAACTTATAATATATTAATAAATCATGAATATCCTCTTCTCATAAGTCCATCCTTACAAATTGTTCCGGTGCCATGCAACCCAAATGGACCATGCCACTCTCGGGTCAAGTACATGCCAACTATAGTTATGGTCTTAGACACCTAATCCAACAGTCTCCCACTTGGATAAGTCTAATAACTATTATTGCAAGTACGACTCCACAACCCGACTAGAAATCGTAGCTCTTAAAAGCCGTTGTCGAACTCTGACCTAGTTAATGATGAGTCCATTAGATAAGCGATCATATATTCCTCCATTCTAGATATCATATGGACTGATACATGGATTATAATCATTCTCTCTGTCCATCTGTTGTTTCCCGATTTCCGATTTATGACGACCGACTAATTGAACAAATCAAATCAGTCCATGCTTGGCCAAGCACTTCGGGTGTCATCACTAAATCATCTAGGGGCCCATAAATATCGCTTTTATCAACATGGGGTAAAAGGAACAGATAAACTTCGACCCGAATGCTTACTTTTACTTACTCACCAAATTACACACAACAATATGTTTTATAACATCCAAGTTACTGGTGGTGTTTACATATGTTAATGTGCAACTGACTCGCAACTACAACTCATATATCTCAGCTTCAAGAATATAAGATATTATCGTCTCACAATCACTCGTGATAAAATCCATGAAGTGATTCAGATGAGCGTGGGTTGAATCCAATACTCGAATCTTATTCCAGGAGCACGCATGAACACTGTAGCAAACTTTTGTTATGACTAAAACACCTCTACAGACCCATTGATGACAGTCTTGCCTCAATACCTACTTCCAAAGTATGATCGACTGTGGATGGTTTGAATAAACTAGTTATTCGGGAAGTAAAAACATGCAAAGTGAAACAAAAAAATAATACTAATCCTATATGGCCCCAAAACTTTTGAGTGCCATACTGATTACACATTATTCATTGTATAATGTTTCGTTTTATCAACTTAATACTTGAATTAGAACAATAGCCATGCCATGCACACTATGTTTGTTTGTGGTCCTGACTTTGTGAAATAGATCAATTGAAGAACATTTCATTCATACTCATTTCATAATTCCAAATCTCTATTACAAGTGTAAGAATTCCAAATTCTTGTCACTCTTAAACTATCATGCAATACAGCCTTTGTAATGTCATGGTACCAAAAGTCACAGAGACTTGACCAACGATATTACAAAACTTTCCACCGGAGATTGATAACAAAACAATTCCAAGGAAGCGAAGTCTCAAATTCAAATTACATTCCTTTGAATATCCTTCTTGCATTAAGTTTCCTAATCTTACACAGATTTAAAGAATAACTTCCACTTATGGAAACATTTCCATATTCCCATTTTGACTATCACTTCTGAACAAGAGTTGCCTCTTTTTAGAATATGTCAATATGGTCCATCCATTTTATACTTCCAACTTGTTAGAACAAAGTTCTTCTAGGATCGTTAGATTCTATGCAAGCAAACAGTTAAGAATGAAAATAAGAACACAAGAATGGCTTTGAATGTGTCGTATGATTAACACTTCAACACCTCAGAAGAGCTCGATTAAGAACTTCGACTGTAGAGGTGTTTAGGGTTACAAAATAATAAACGTAATAATCAACATTGTATTATGCATACATGCATGCATATTTATAGTATAACCCTACTAGATAATCACGGATGGACAGGCCCAATCCGGATACAAAACATAAAGCCCAAGACGCAACACAATTGAACTCAACAATCTCCCCCTTTGCGTCTTTGGAACCGAAAGCTCACTTCGGCTGGGCTGCAGAAGTCTTCTTAACTGTCTTGAACACCTTCGGAATTATAGCCAAAAGATGATGACGGAATGTTATGTACCACCGAAGCATGTCAGTAAAATTCTTCTTATCAGCCTCTGAGTTCTGCTTGCACCGATGTATAATGTTGATGATGTGCTCTAAGCAGTCAGTTGAAAACAAATGCTTGTCAACAAGAGCAAACAAAAATCTGTGAGCTTCGCCTTTGGTAAACATGACAGTGAGATGCGTTGAATCGATCTGACCTATCTTCATCTTGTTGACATCTCCTGGTTTCGGTGTTGGCTTAATGGTCGGTTTCTTGTTCATCACTTTAGCAATTTCTTGATCCATAGCCGCAACCTCATGGATGTATGAAGCCAACATGCTCTTCAAGTGTTCCAAAATCGGTTCATATTCCCTCGGATTTGTAAGCAAAATATTGAATAATAAAATCCAATCATGAGGGTTGAGATTTAGAAGATCTGCTAGGGAAATAATCGACACCGAGTTTGCAGAACCTCGTGTGATTTTGAAATTGATATTGACAAATTTCCCAGCAGGTGTCGGTTTCAGTACCTTGACAGTGATTATTTTCTGAACACTCCATGTCAGGTACTAAGGTTTTCCATACTTCAAATAAAAATCAATCAGCTCTCGGTCAACCTTTAGATGAGGAAAAGGAACCTCAGCAGTCGAGTCAAAGCAGTGAAATGTAAATGCTTTTCTTGTGTTTGGCATGTCGAACTGCGAGTCCTTAGAGTTATCACAGTCAAACGAAGCAACAGGTTCCAACCAATAAACACTTGGAAACTCTATAACTTGATTGATAAGTGCCTCTTTAGTCCACAAGGGAAACAATGCCTTTTTGCAGTTCAAGGCTTCTTCTTCTTCCTTGTTTCTCCTTTCCCTCTCCTCTGCTTCTTTTGCAACTTTCAAATTTTCATCCAACTCTCGGTCTCTCTTCTTTCTTTGGAGAGCCTCAGAAATGGTTTCTTCCACATCACTATCACTGTCATCATTGATCTCCTTTCGCTTAGCTTGAGAACCAGAACCTGAAGCTACATTATCCTTCAGGCCGGTTGTGACTTTGACTTTCGGTTGGGTAGTTTTTGTTTTCACAATCACCTTCTGTTGAACACCTTCTCCCCCTTGTTTTGGAGAAGTGAATGGCTCCGAAACACCTTTCATTTCGTGCAACATGGCAAGAGCAGGAAGAAGTTTTGCAGTGAGATGATTTCTGATCGTCAAAGTAAGAATAGGATCATGAGCACCAAGAAGATTGGTCAACATGTCCTTCACATCTCCTGCACAGCTACAGAATACACCCCTTTCGGTCTTCAACAAAGAAATCTCTTTTTCTGCTTGGGCTAGCTGCACTTTCTGTACTTCAATAGTGGAGGATTGTCGGGCCAGTTCTTCTTTCAAAGCACTCTCTTTTGCCAGATCAGCGTGAAGAGATTCAAAGCGCGAATTCACTGAACTGATAAGGGAAGAATTCTCGGTTTGAAGAGATGAACGCACAGATTCAAACTTGACTTGCTCTTCTTGAAGAGACTTAGAAAAGGAATCCACAGAGGCTTGAACCTTGGCTGCATTTGTGTCAGCATGCCCCTTCAGCGACTCAAGAAAAATCTGAGTGGTATGAACAATATCTGTAACATCACTGGTGGCCTTTTTGCAAGAAGAGGTTGACGCATCAATGGCTTTTGTAGATTTTCAATTGACTCTGTGTATTGCTCTAGAGCAGTATCCATAAAGGCTTTAAGTACAACACCACTATAAGCTTTGCTATCCTCAAGCAGTTTATCAAGCTTCTCATGCATGCTCTGTAAGTTTTGTCTTGTGACTGGAGCATCATCATCCTCATCAGTAGGAAGCCGATAGGGACTATAGTATATAGAATCAGATTCATCATTAGCCCCACCGAGAGTAGCACCGGAGTCGGTTGAAGGTGTGGGTGAAAGAGGTTTAGAAGTGACTGGGGGTTCTGTTTCAGTAGTAGCCCCCGTATCAGATACGTTGACTCCTACTGTCGGTTCAGGAATGGTAGTTGAAGTTGTTTGGGAAAAAATAGGAATTAGAATTGGATTTGTAGAAATGGGAATAGACGAAACTGGTGGTGGTGGTGGTAAAGTTGTTGTTGTTTGAGATGTGGTAGGTGATGAAATAGGAGGAACCGAAACTGGAATTGTTGGTTTCGGTGATGGAGGTGGAGTTGGAAGTTTATGATGAGGAGATTCGGTTGGAGTAGGAGATCTGAGAGGAGTGTTACCTCTCGGTGAGTCATGACGAACTTCCTTTTCTTCTTCATCCTCCTCATCATGCTCTGAACTGGGAGGAGTAGGACTCTTAGATCTTTTCGCCATCTTTTTAACTTTCTTCTTTTTAGAAGAGTCCCCCTTCTCAGACTTGCGCTTCTTTGACTTGTCAGTCTTAGGCTTGTCGTCCTCTGCTGGCTCTTTTGGAGTAGTAGTTCGTTTCCCTCGGTTACTAGGCTTATCTAGAGCATCTAGGGCAACCTGATGTTCTGTAGAGAGGACTCTCGGTTCCTTGGGAGGAAGGTTGCGATATTCAGCAAAGAGTTTGCTCTCGTTTGTGACACACCGATACATTGTCTCTGGGATAGAGCCAATGTGAGGGAACTTCTTTGGATCGGAAATTATAATCTTCTTTGTGTAAAACGTAGCAGTTAAAGCAACTAGGGCATCCTTCATGACCGAAATTTCCAAAGAATTGATGGCCCTTCGTGTGATGATAGTCCAGAATCTTGCACACGAGATTTCAGAATGTCTTGTTGAGGTATTGAGGCTTTGAACCACTTGAGACCAGATAAGGCTACCATAATCCAGATTAAGACCATTGTAAAGTCCATAGAGAAGGGTTAGAAAACCCTTTCTAGTCCCATCAGATCCAGCACTGCGTTCTGCCAAGCTCTTGATGAGAAGTGTGAGCAGTCCATTCCATGGGGATGGTAAGCAGGACTTCTTGACCTTTGTAATCGTTGTAAGAACATCAGTGTATCCCATTTCATATAACATTGAGAAAAGTTGAGGAGTGGTGACAAAATCTGGAGAAATCACAGAAGAATCCACCGCCAGGCCCAAAAGAGTACAAAATCGCACTTTGGACATGGAAGCCTTATGAGAATGGATTTGGAAGTACATGCGTTCCTTGTTCTTGTCGTAAGTGGCAGTTGAATAAACCTTCGATAAAAGAGACATCGGAACAGCTTCCACCTGCGTTAGAGAAATAACCAATGGTGAATATTTCAAGCATTCAACCACGTGTAGCATATATGCGTCGTACAGGAACGGATTTAGTTCAAGAATCAAGTTCTGATTTGGCTTGATTGAAATCAAAGAAGATGAAGCAGTCTGATCGTGAACGGATGAAGAAGTCGCCATTTTTGTTCGAAGAAGGAAGATGAACAGTTTGAACTTGTCTTGTAATTTGAGAGAATTTGTTGTTGGTAAAAGACAAACAAAAGTAGAACCCCCTTTATATACCGTTGCCAGGAGAGAGAAAAATCATGACGATAATGACGTGATCACTAAAACGTCGCCTGAAAAAGCGTGATGTGACAGTGTGGTTACTCCCAGGAATACGTCAGCACACGTGGGTATAGAGACCGTTCAAATTCACGCGCCCAAATTCTTATCCTCAATCGTCGTTTGAAATTCTGCGTCGTTCCAAAATTCAGGATAACCCCTGTTTAGCCAAAAGATAAACAAAATTCGAATCAACAGCAACCAGAATGTGGAAAATAAAGTTTTCGTGCAATAGAGTGACAAAGATAAAGAAATAAATCAAATGTGTATGGGATGTGAGTGATGTCTCATTATAAGACCAAAAGCAGGGGATTCGGGGCAAGAATCGCTTCCTTCAAAGTCAAGATAGACTTGAAGTGCTTGTGTGGTTTCCCGAAAAATACGATCAAGTGTTTGTTGAGAAACATTGAAAGGCTTCTTTTAATTGTTAGGCTTTGGGTAGCTTATCTTCAACCGAACTTCGAGTCTTAACATAAGACCGAACGTTGGAAGAAGTACTTGTGAGACCGATGTGGTCTGTTGAACAAGTAGGTAGGATATATTTTATAATGACAAAAGAAGATATAGAAATCTTAAAAACAAAAGTAAACTGGATCTTTATGGGAAGAAAAGTCTTGGTGTTAGACAAATTCATAAAAGATCACTCAAAAATAAAAATAAGATTTCAGTAGGTAACCAGTAAGATCTTGAATGTAATCATTCACCGTCAATTCATTATAGGTGTTGAATTTTGGGTTTCACTCAGCACGTGGTATACGTATCTAAGATCACAAACACAGATTTTATGCAACCATAAACCTCAGTGGTAAGGACCGAGAGTCTCAAGGGTTACAGTGGTGAACCGAAAGTTGATGGAGAATGAAAGGAGGTGGCTAAAGAACAGAAAGTACCTTATGCTATAAAGACGTGACTAAGCAGAAAAACTCTTAACTCATATGAGAAGAGTGAGGTAGCTCTTGACTTGAGTTTAGTGAAACAACCTGATTGTGAAGAAACGATAGGTAGAGATCGAATCATTAAGGCCTAGCTCGAAGTCATAGAGTCTTTGGTCAACATGCAGCAGCATGCTTCTAGGGACCCTTAACAAGTTCTTTATGTAAATGATTATACCTGCCTTAGCTCCAAACTCTGTTATACTGGTATACTCGAGACCTATGCAAAAGAACAAGCAAACAAACACACCACAAAAACAAAAACACATAAAAATATTTTTGAATTTTCGAAGGTTTTCTGAAAAATAATAAAAACAGAAAGAGAAAATATTTTTGGATTTTTGATGTTTTCTGAAAAATAATAAAAACAGAAAGAGAAAATATTTTTGGATTTTTGATGTTTTCTGAAAAATAATAAAAACAGAAAGAGAAAATATTTTTGCATAAAACACTCTTTGAACAAAATGTACAACCGAAACCTTCTCTTAAAGGAATGAAGCGAAATAGACGGAGCGATCGGTTCATTTCGGTTCCACAAAATTCCAGAGCCGAAATAGACCGAGCGATCGGTTCATTTCGGTTCCCGAAAATTATAGAGCCGAAATAGACCGAGCGGTCGGTTCATTTCGGTTCCTTAAAATTCCAGAGCCGAAATAGACCGAGCGGTCGGTTCATTTCGGTTCTCGAAAATTATGAAGCCGAAATAGACCGAGCGTTCACTCCATTTCGCTTGACTAAATTTTTAGTTAAAGAGTTAAGGATTCGGTACTGACTCTGCTTCCATCATTCCCAGGCCTTGTAAAATTTTATTGAAACTTGCTTCAGGCAAGGCTTTAGTGAATATATCAGCCAGTTGATCAGAGGATCGAACAAAATGAACTTCCACGTTCCCATCTTCTACGTGATCCTTGATGAAATGATATCTAAGTGCAATGTGCTTAGTTTTTGAGTGTTGTACCGGATTGTGACAAATCCTTATTGCACTTTCTGAGTCACAATAGAGAGGAATCTTCTACATACTTAGCCCATAATCTCTTAGTTGACTTTGAATCCATATGACTTGAGAAGTACAAGATGATGCAGCTATATACTCAGCTTCGGCTGTTGAGAGTGACACGCAGGTTTGCTTCTTGGACTGCCAACTAACTAGTTTCCCGTCAAGAAATTGGCATCCACCTGTAGTGCTTTTTCGGTCAAGACCACATCCTCCAAGATCAGCATCAGAAAAGGCTTGAATGAAGAATCCAGATCTAGCAGGATACCAGAGACCGAGAGATGAGGTTCGCTTCAGGTAACGGAAGATATTTTTCACCGCCACCATGTGAGGTTCTCTTGGATTAGCTTGAAACCTGGCACAATAACAAACAGAAAACATAATGTCTGGTCTACTAGCTGTTAGATACATAAGGGACCCTATCATTTGTCGATATAGTGTTATGTCAACAGCATGTTTTTCCAGAGATGAAGTTAACTTGGTGCCAAATGCCATAGGAACCTTCACTTTTGAGTCACCCGTCATACCGAATTTTGTCAGTAAATTCTTTGTGTAGGCCTCCTGGTTGATAAATATACCTTCTGGTCCCTGTCTAATATTCAAACCAAGGAAAAAATTAATCGGACCTATTGCGCTCATTTCAAATTTAGTCTCCATCAACTTCCTGAATTCAGCTGTTAAGCTAGGATTCGTGGAGCCGAAGATGATGTCATCGACATAAATTTGAACTATCATAAGATGTTCGCCTTCTTTCTTACGAAAGAAGGTTGGGTCAACCGAACCTTGCTTAAATTTCGACATTTTCAGAAAGCGAGTTAGAGTTTCATATCAGGCTCTCAGTGCTTGCTTCAGACCATATACCGCTTTATCCAGCACATAGCAATGATCAGGGAATTTCTCGTTCACGAACCCGAGAGGTTGCTCAACATATACTATTTCTTCTAGTTCTCCATTCAAGAAAGCGCATTTGACATCCATTTGGAAAACTTCGAAGCTTTTGTGAGCAGCATATGCAAGAAAGATTCTTACTGATTCCAACCTAGCTACTGGAGCGAAGGTTTCCTCATAATCTATCCCTTCCTCTTGGCAATACCCTTTAACCACCAACCGAGCCTTGTTGTGAATGACATTACCCTCTTTATCTAATTTGTTTCTGAAGACCCATTTTAAGCCGACCACTGAAACATCCTTTGGTGTAGGAATCAGCCTCCAAACTCGGTTTCGTTCAAACTATTGGAGCTCATCTTGCATTGCTTGGACCCAATCAGAATGATCAAGTACAACATTAACTGTTTTCGGCTCGACCTTGGATATGAACGAATTAAACATACAGAATTCAACTTTAGAGAATAATGCAGTTTGTTTCGCTTTCAATTGTGAGCGAGTGAGTACTTTCTCAGATGATTCACCAATAATTTGGGCTTTGGGATGGTCCTTGGTCCACTTTACTAATGGAGGATAATTTGGGTCATATGCTGGATTCAATTCAGCATTCACTTCCTGTTCAAGTTCTGATTGATCACCCTCGCCTTCGTCAGTTTCATTCTCTTTCTCCCCCTCGACTGGCGAAGTGTAACCTGTGGCAGCATCAGAATCTTCATCCGCTGTTGGAGATGGATTTTCCCCCTCAATTGGGCTACGATTGGGTGGGTTTGTAGCAGTATTTTCCCCTTCGCCTGGACCTTTAAGAATTGGAGATGAAATTGGATTCTCCCCCTCGAAAGATACTCCAGTTGTCTTTGGTGCTGATGAACTCTCCCCCTTGAATGTTGAGCCGTTAAGCGGAGAGTCAAGCTGAGGATGGACCATCTGTAGTTTTAGGAGGTTCATTCTCCATTTCTTTAGCAGCTTCATCAATGATCTTTTTGAGATTATGAATTTTGTTATCTGCTGCTTTCGCCTCTGAGTGTGCCGCTTTTTCTGGTTCATCGAATAACCGATTGTATTCTTCAAACAAGTAGGATATAGGAACCGAAACCTGTCCAGATTCCGGAAATATTTCAGCTAATTCACCTTCACTCCTTTGCACTTTCTTCATGTAATTATCGTCAAAGGTGACGTAATATGTTTCTTCAATCCGTTTGGAGCGTTTGTTCGACACTCTGTAAGCTTTTGAAGAGAGTGAATAACCAAGAAAGATTCCTTCATCTGCTTTGACGTCAAACTTGTTTCGGTTCTCCTTTGAATTGAAGATGAAGCTGTTGGATTAGATGTCTAAGCCCATAACTATTATTGGTATGTACTTGACCCGAGAGTAGCATGGTCCATTTGGGTTGCATATCATCATGACAATTTGTTAGGATGGACTTTTGAGAGAAGGTTATTTATGGTTTATTAATATATTATAAGTTATAATATATTAATATGAAATCATATGTTTTAATTAGTATCGATCAAGAATTAATTTGGAATTAATTTAATGATCAAAAGAGACTAATTAAATCTATGAGGACTAATTATGATAATTAGTTATATTTATATGTGTTGGGCTTATGATCCATGTTGGACCAAGTTTATGTATGGATACATAAAGAGTTGGGCCACATGAACCATGGATCATAAAACCCATGGGTATGGATTATGGGTTATACCCATGACCCTTGGAATCCTACATATAAATAGGTTACTCCATAGCCAAAATCACCACTTCTTTTCTTAGAGAAATATGGAGGTGTTTTGGTGCATGGAATTCTCTCTCAAGAGCCACCTTTGTCCTAGGTGTGTTGTGATTCCATTTGAGGCATTTCATACTATTGGTGCTAAGCTCTTAAGGCCAAATACATCAAGACTTCAAGCCACATAAAAGGTATGTTTCCCTAACTAGTATATTATATGGTTTATGTCAAATGCATGCTAGTTATAGGTTTAATGCCTTGGAAACCATTTGCATGTATAATAGAGAAAACATAGATCCAAGGTATTTAGGGTTGTATGTGCACCATAGGATGTTGTAGTATAGTAAAACCCAACAGTGGTATCAGAGCCATGGGTTGTTTTCTATTATATTTGATGCAAATGTGTTTTTTTTTCAAGTTGAAGGAAAAAAAAAAGAAAAAAAAACATGAAGTTTGTCAAATTTTATGATAATTACTTGATTTTATGAAAAACTAATTATTTATAAAATTTGAGTCACTTTACTACAAGAGTTGAATTAGGTCAATTTATTAAAAGATAGAATGATATGATTATTTTATTTGTTTTAAAAGTTTGATCTAAATGGTTTTAAGGAGTTACAAATTTTGTCATAAAATTTTGGAACTCAAAAGTTTTTTTTAAAGTTATGATCTTAAGAGTTTTGAAACTTCCATAAGTTATGGATGTGAAATGTCTCATTTATTAACTCTTTAGGTTATGAATTCCAAGAGTCTTCAAAGGATAATTGTCAAAGTTTCAAGATTTGTATTAGTTTATATGATTATCTAATTTCTTGAAAATTGTTGATGTGAATTATCTTTACTTATGAGTTTAATCTAGATCATAGAAAAATTATTTGATTATTGTGTTAATTGGAATATTTGATCTTAATGGTTTTTATGAACTCCATAACTTGTCCTCAAGTTATGGAAAGTGAAGAGTTTTTCTTTTTAAAGTGTCATTAAGTCTCATAGGTTATGAAAATAGAAGAGTCACTTTTTTTATGTCATCATTAAATGATTTAATGTCTTCCATAACTTGTCCTCAAGTTATGGAACTTGAATTTTTTTTTCATTAAACCTTAATTAAACTCATAAGTTATGAAAAATCCAAGAGTTTTGAAAGGTTTCAAAACTTGTCCTCAAGTTTTGGAATTTGTAAAGTTACCCCCCACGTATACTTTAATTCCAAACTAGACCTTAGAATTTTAAAAGTTTAAAATTCAACCCTTATACTATTATTATAATTTTAATTATATAGATATGTATAAGATAAAGTCGTCTTACCATTAGTAGGCCTCATTTACGAAGCCGGTCTATAAGGGGGGTATAAGGTTACTGCCTATAAAATGGTAGTTTAATGGGTGTCCACTCTCACTCACCGCTTCCTTGACCGGTGGAGGGTCGTTAGCCAAACAGGTAGGACAAGGACTATAATTCTCCCTTCATTATAAGTATAATGATAAATACTAAGTAACTAAACACTTATAAATTCCCAATATTAGTTACTTAGGAAAATGTGAATAAGGTGCTAATCCATGAAATTACACTTTGCACTTTGTTTAAGCTGTTAGTGGAGCGTGTGTGGTTAACCGGCACACTAACGTGGACTTAACAAGGTAGGCAAAGGGTAACTTAATGTTTATCATAGTATCGTTGGAGCGTGTGTGGTTAACCGGCACATCGATTGAGGGGTAAATATTAAGGGTACCAAGTATATTTGCATGGTTACTTCACACCTTGTTTTGTGATCCTCGGCATCCCAGTCACAAAACCTGAAGGGCACACTCGAGATTGAAACATGCAATTGAAAAGTTCAATGAATCTCAAAAGAATCTAGGAGTTTCAAAACCAATTAAAACCTAATAATACATTTCGTTTATCTTGGTGGAAATTGGTGAATCGTCATTCACCTACCTTCAAATATTTTATAGCTTGGATTAGGGCATCCCTCTTCCAAGTTATAAAATAGTTTGTTGGGTCCTAGCCTTAATATATCATATTGGGTGTTATATTAAGGACTTAAATCAACTTTACGTGAATTTCTCCCATTGTTGATGTCTGGTTTAGACAACAATTATCTTCCGAAACCAAGCTTTCCTAATGAATATGACTTCCCGAGTTTGGCTCATGGAAGTCATACTTCTCTTCCTCCACCTCCTCCAATTATTCTCCCTAACCCACAAGTTCAAGGTCACTCAAGCCCTAATGGCAAGCAAGGTCTATGTGTGATCACATCTTAGAGATGAAGTCACATATTGACTAGCCGGGAGATTTGGGTGTCAAAGTCTTGAGAAAGTTGGATGTTCAATCACTTTCTAAGTCACATAGTGAGTTCCTTTATGATTACTATGAAACAGACTATGACATGAACCTTAATGATCATATCTATTTGCTTGGTGCTGCTGAATCAGCAATGATTTGGAACGATAGTAAAGCAAATTTGATTAGAAGATCAACTTCCCAAAAACGTTATGGACAGTGACAATGGTGACACTGGAAATCCAGAAAAAGCATTCTCTTCCCAATAGAAAGGGATTGGCCATAGTCAACCCGGTTGACCAAATGGTAAAGAGAAAGGCTAAGTCTAAGATAGTCTCATTACCAAAGGGTCCATATGTTTATTTTGCCAAAGGAAGGGGCGTTGATTACAAAGCTGCCAAATTTACCTAAGGATGTTAAAGTCAATAAGTTTGACTCTACATCAGGTAGAGCCCATTATCTAAATCTGTTAAGTTCTATTCTGAGATCCTCATTACATGATGTGACTGGGTCACATGTTGATGTTTTAAGAATCAAAGAATAGAGAGAAATCTTAAAGGAAGTATATGCTGATTCTGATCGCGAAGGTGGATTTCGATCGCATCAGAATTTTGAGCAGTTGCTTAAGAAGTTATAATATATTGCTAAGGAATAGATAACAACAATTTTCCATGTGGATTGTAAGGATAAGTTTTTCCGCAAAGTTTTAAAATAAAAGAAAATTGTTTAATTTTATTTATTTGAAGTATCCTTACAATGGCATTTGTGGAAAATTGTTGCTTATATGATTCCACTGACAGCAATATTGGAAAATGGATTTGATTCTTTCATTTGTGGTAGTGTCTAAATTTACCAAATCAGGAAAGTTCCTCATCCCCCAAGTTTCAATTGGACCGAAACTTGGAATCATGCAAATTGAATAGTATGATGAATGAGAACTTTCAAGCATTGTAAAATCAAGACTAATTACTTGGTCACATGGATGTGTGAGTCAAGTGAAGGACTAAAGGGATCGAGTACACATTCTTGTGCACTGGTCATGTCCACCACAAAGCTCGTTAAGACTATTTGATTTACTAAAGTTTAGTAAATATGGTTATACTTACAAGTTTAAGTATAATTCTGAAACATTGGAAAAGTCTCAATGTATGGCAGAACGAATGGGAAGAATCAAATTAGGCAGAAAGATAAAAGTTTCTCAAATCTGAAAAGATGGGAGAGTACTTTAGTATTATGTTTGTGATCATCTTAATGATTTAGAAATCATATCACAATTAGTCCTCTAAAGGTCATCTTAGTGCATTCTTATGACTAAGAAGAGGAGTCATGAATTGTTGAAATGGTTAGATCAGGAAGATGAGTCATACTTCGTTCCATAACAATTCTTAGAGTCATACTCCAAGATTGTAACTTAAGTGACATATCATAAAGAAAGGTTTAAAACACTTGTCAAATGTAAGAGTAAAAGTGTCCTACTCTTGTACATTTGAAATTGGTAAGTTGTGATGTTTTGGATAAAACAAAGACCAACTAAGGCCAATTGTGTGAAGTGTTTGTCTTGATAAAGAATCCGCACTATATCTTGAATATTTGGCAAGATAGTCTTATATGTCAAGAGGATAGTGGGAGTCTTAAAGATCCTAAAAAGAATTTCAAGAACTAATCAAGAATAAAACCTGAGGTTCTTTACTAGCACATGACTTGAGGTTTATAACCTATCGTGTTGACATATTCTGTGCCCATTCCAGTTAAAGTTGGCTTTGCATAGGAGTTCTGAAAGTTCTCAATTGGTTGCATAACAACTTGGAAGCAATGGCAGGCCCTGTACTGCCAAGTGGCAAGAAGTTAAGATTGCATAAGTTCAGTCCATATGAGTTTGGATTTGTCATTATCCTTGTCTTGTGACTATGGTTTTGACGATTCACATGGATAAGAACACATACACCATAAAATCTAAGGGTCATAGGGTTTCTCTCCGATTCATGAAAATGATGGTGAGGAAACACTTCCACCAAGTAGATTTGAAGCAGATGGCAAAAGGTCTAAACAATTGAGACTATGATTACGGCATCCCTTTTCATAGTTCTGAAATTGTTTAGACACACATGCATGCTATCTAAGGAAAGGTGTATGATTTTGATAAAGTTTTATCAAAGCATCTCGTATCAGAAATCTGAACTTTGGTAAGAAAGTCAATAAAGTATTGATTTCTAGAAGTCCAGCTGATTTCTGAGTACATGTCAAAGCTAGTGGGAGCATAAGTGTTATGCTAATAATCATCATGTTAGTGGGAGCATGATAATTATTGTTAGTGTTGCAAGTTAGCAATGTTAATTATAGAAAACAAAAGTTTCAATTCGTGAGGCTGCAGGGATTGAAAAAGTTGTTTTGCTATAATTAAGGGAGAGGATATACTTCATTTCAGTTCTAAAGGCTTAGATTGAGACCTTAATCATCTTTAGTCAAGAATATATATATGAATTTCATGTTGGATTGGTTCAACTTAAGGAAATTCTATATATTGCGTTCTCAAAATTCGATTATGATTACGGCATCCCTCTTCATAGTCAAATTTTGAAAACATGGCAAATAAAAATATTGTAGCAAAAGACTGGTCTAGAATCATGTCTTTATGTGAGACATCATGAATCGTGTACCATTTGCTTTGGGTACAGGATCGATTGCATGTGCTATAATATTTGTCATTTCTAAATTTTTCCAAATGCCAAGAGGCATTAAGAAGGGAAAAGGTCTAGAATTGGATATGACTAAAATGATTAAGCAATTGTCGAGGGCAATCTGAGGTTTACCAAAGATTGGTTGCTCAGGGACAGTTGGAAGCATAATGCTAATTTTGGAAGGACCATATTGACATATTCTGAAAAGAGGCATCTCTTATTCAGAAGTCATAGTCAAAATGAGAATATGGAGTTGTCTCCATAGGTGGAAGTTATCTGTGTAAGATTAGAAAACTTAATGGAAGAAGCATGTCCAAAGCAATGTACTTTGAATATGAGACTTAGTTTCCATGGAGTTGATCTCCATTGGAATACCTTATAATGACTGTTGACAAGTCTTTGTGACTTTGTACATATTCATTACAGGAGGGTCAGTGCATATAAATTTAAAATCTAAACAGATTTCGATAAATGATAGGAATTTGAAATTCTCATATTTTTCGATAAGGATTTGGGAGTGTGAAATTAGAATCATTGAAATTATGTTCAATTGGTTTATTTCACAAAGTAAAGATCATAGACAAACATAGAGTGCATACTTGGTGTATGGCAAAGCTATTGTTTAAGAAAAACATAGTGTACATGCTTGGAGCGTGGGACAACTAGTGTTTTTAATTCAAGTATAAAGTTGATAAAACCGAAACAATGAATAATGAGTAATCAGTATGGTGATAAATAAAAGTGTTTATTTATATTCATAGGGTTTGATACCATATTTGATTCATTTATTCTTGTGTTTCACTTTGCATGTTTTGACTTCCAGAATAACTAAGTCGCTCTTCCTAAATGATTAAGTTATTCAAACCATCCACAGTCGGTCATATGTTGGAAGTAGATATGAATCAAGACTGTCATGGGTTGGTTTGTAGAGGTCCAAGTTGGTGGACAAAGTGGTGCTACAACACTCATGAGTGCTCATAAGTTCTGAGTATTGGATTCAACCCGCGCTCATTTGAATCACTTCATGGATTTTATCACGAGTGATCATGAGACGATAATATCTTATATTCTTCAAACCTAGAGACATGAGTTGTTACTATGAGTTGGTTATACATTGATTGCACGAAAACGCATTTGGTAACTCGATGTTTAAAACGTGCCTTTGTGTATGATTCAACAAGTAGTAGAACAAGCCATATGAGTCGAAGTTTATCCATTCCTTTTACCTTCGGGATAAAAGCGATATCTGTGGGCCCCTCGACGATTTAGCGATGACACATGTGAGTGCTTGGCCAAGCCAGGACTGATTTGATTTGTTCAATCAGTCAGTCATCATAAATCGAAAATCGGGAAACAACAAATGGACAGAGAGAATGATTATAATCCATATCTCAGTCCATATGATATCTAGAATGGAGGAATATATGATCCCTTATCTAATGGACGCGTCATTGATTTGTTCAGAGTTCGACAGCGGCTTTAAGAGCTACGATGGCTAGTCGGGTTATAAAGTCGTACTTACAATAATAGGTTTAGACTTATCCAAGTGGGAGACTGTTGGATTAGATGTCTAAGCCCATAACTATTATTGGTATGTACTTGACCCGAGAGTAGCATGGTCCATTTGGGTTGCATATCATCATGACAATTTGTTAGGATGGACTTTTGAGAGAAGGTTATTTATGGTTTATTAATATATTATAAGTTATAATATATTAATATGAAATCATATGTTTTAATTAGTATCGATCAAGAATTAATTTGGAATTAATTTAGTGATCAAAAGAGACTAATTAAATCTATGGGGACTAATTATGATAATTAGTTATATTTATATGTGTTGGGCTTATGATCCATGTTGGACCAAGTTTATGTATGGATACATAAAGAGTTGGGCCACATGAACCATGGATCATAAAACCCAGGGGTATGGATTATGGGTTATACCCATGACCCTTGGAATCCTACATATAAATAGGTTACTCCATAGCCAAAATCACCACTTCTTTTCTTAGAGAAATATGGAGGTGTTTTGGTGCATGGAATTCTCTCTCAAGAGCCACCTTTGTCCTAGGTGTGTTGTGATTCCATTTGAGGCATTTCATACTATTGGTGCTAAGCTCTTAAGGCCAAATACATCAAGACTTCAAGCCACATAAAAGGTATGTTTCCCTAACTAGTATATTATATGGTTTATGTCAAATGCATGCTAGTTATAGGTTTAATGCCTTGGAAACCATTTGCATGTATAATAGAGAAAACATAGATCCAAGGTATTTAGGGTTGTATGTGCACCATAGGATGTTGTAGTATACTAAAACCCAACAGAAGCATTGTGAACCGAACACATGGAAAAATTTGACATTGGGCTTCCGGTTGTTTATGATCTCATATGGAGTAATTGAGAATCTCTTGTTGAGCAAAGATCGGTTCTGAGTGTAGCAAGCGGCTGCAACTGCATCAGCCCAGAAGTATAGTGGAAGAGATGCGACACTAAGCATGGTTCTGGCTGCCTCACACAAGGAACGATTTCGTCTTTCAACAATCCCATTCTGTTGAGGTGTATAAGGGGCCGAAAAATTGTGAATTATCCCCTTGTCAGCCAGAAAGTCCTCAAAGTCGTTATTCTTGAATTCGAGACCGTTGTCACTTCTGATATTCCTCACCGTCTTTCTTAGCTGCACTTCCACTTGTTTGATAAATGTCTTTAATTTGGGAGTTGCATCTGATTTCTGTTTAAGAAAGAAAACCCAGGTGAAGCGTGAAAAATCATCTACAATGACTAGAATGTAGTTACTACCACCGATGCTCTCGACAGTCGAAGGTCCACATAAGTCAATGTGCAATAGTTCAAGAGCTTCAACAATCTTCGTATTGATTCGTGTAGGGTGGCTCTTTCTGCTTTGTTTGCCCATCTCACACGCTGCACACAAATGTTCTTTGTCAAACTTGAGAAGAGGGAGGCCTCGAACGTGATCACCAAGCACCAACTTATTAATGTCTTTGAAGTTTAGGTGCGATAGTCGTCGATGCCACAACCAGCTTTCATCAGTGTTCGCCTTTGACAGCAGACAGATTGCTGGTTTTCCTTGTATTGGGTTGAGATTCAAAGGATACATCTCTCCCTTGCGTTCAGACTTTAGCAGAACCTTTTTCGATTGCTTTTCTATTATTTCAGAACCCTCATCATCAAATGATACTTTCAGACCTGTTCCCACAACTAATTGTGATACACTGATGAGGTTATGTTGCAGTCCCTTCACATATGCTACTTTGCGAATCGAGAAATCTCCATTGGTTATCATACCATATCCCTTAATAGTTCCATAGGAATTGTTGCCATACTTTACACACCCACCATCTTTTAGGGACCAAAACTCCCTCAGTTCTTCCTTCCTTCCTGTCATGTGACGCGAGCAGCCATTGTCTATATACCATTCATCATCGAACTGCTCGTCACTGATTACCTGCAAATTTAAGCAGATTTAGGAACCCAAAGTTTCTTGGGTCCTGGTGAGTCTTTCACAGAAAAAGGAATCACAGAAGAAATATCAACCAAATATGTTCTTTTTACTAGAGTGGTTTGATCTTTTCTTTTAATGGTATACACCTTGATTTTAGATTTATCTTGTTTAAGTTTTGGTGTATAAGATGGTGTTTTGTAAGATGGTTTAGGAGTTTTCTTTTGAATACGAGGGTTAGCGGACTTTTTGTTATTATTGAGCTCAGATTCAAGCTTTCCTTTGCCCTTGATATCCTTCACTGAAGTTGATTTTCTTTGGTAGTTAGAAGGACCGAAACTACACTTAGGACCGAGACTCGACATTCAGTTCTGAATGTAGTTGTGGGGACCGAAAGTGGGCTTTTGGTTTTTAGCCGTGACGTTTGGACGGAAACTAGTTAGTTGGTTTTGTGAGCCCATTGGGGGACCGAAACTTGACTTTCGGTTCTGAGAGCTCATTTGGGGACCGAAACCTGACTTTCGGTTCTGAGATTTGGAATAATAGGAACTTGGACTGAAGTTTTCTTTTCCTTTCAGTTTTTCCTTTCCTTTATCCGTTGATTCTTTCTTAGAAGGAACATGGTTGGGATTTTGAGATTCCCAGTGACGTTTTCGCTCATTCAGATTCTTTGCGTATCTTTGATTTCTCAAGCGTTTATGTTCAGCTAATTCCTTCTGTGATTTGTGGATATTGAAGCTGGCCTTTGGCTTCTCCTTTTGACTTTCGGTTGTTTTATTTGGAACTTTCGGTTCTTCCATTGTCTTGATTGGACCTCTTGGTTCTTCCATTTGTTCTTCAGGGATTTCTTTAGTTCCACTGGTGCTTGGTTTGTCAAAACTTGAGGGTTTGTTGATGGGTTCAGCTGTTGGGTTTTGAGCATTCTAACACTCCTATGGTGTACATGCAACCCTAAATACCTTGGATCTATGTTTTCTCTATTATACATGCAAATATCAATTTCCAAGGTATTTATCCTAACTAGCATATTATGGAGTACAAGTAATATAGAAACTAGTAGAAATACATACCTCTTTGTTGGTGCTTGATTCCATGGAGCTCAAGAGCCTAGTGCCCCAAATGTGACACCTCAAATGGTTCACACAACATCATATGCACTTGGAATAACTTAGAGAGAAAGTAGAACACTCCTCAAATCGGTTTGCCCTCACTACTTTTTCTAGTGTCCGATTTTGCACAAAATAAGATGCTTATATAGTTGTTACAATTAGGGTAAACCCTAATTGTCATGGCTTTCCATTTCCTTGGATCCATGGGTTCAAATACACCATGGAGCATCCATGGAGCATCCTAATGGGTTTTAGCCCAACTTGATAATCCATGGAGCATTAGCCCACTATATAAGTATGGATGATTTACACAATCAACCCATATATTTAATTAGTCTTCTTTTGATCACTTAATTAATTCTAGATTAATTCTTGATCAATACTAATTAAATAATCTTATTAATATATTAGAACTTATAATATATTAATAAACCTTAAGTGTTATTTCTCTCATTTTAGTCTATCCAAATGCACGATGCCATGCAACCCAAATGGACCATGACGGGTCGGGTCAAGTATATACCAATTATAGTTATGGACTTAGACACTAATCCAACAGTCTCCCACTTGGATAAGTCTAATAACTATTATTTCAAGTATGCCTTCACAACCCGACCAGCAATCGTAGCTCTTAAAAGCTGCTGCCGAACTCTGAACATATTAATAACGCGTCTATTAGATAAGTGATCATATATTCCTCCATTCTAGATATCATATGGACTGAGACATGGATTATAATCATTCTCTCTGTCCATTTGTTGTTTCCCGATTTCCGATTTATGACGACTGACTAATTGAACAAATCAAATCAGTCCAGGCCCGGCCGAGCACTTACATTTTGTCATCACTAAATCATCGAGGGGCCCACAGATATCGCTTTTATCCCGAAGGTAAAAGGAATGGATAAACTTCGACTCATATGCTTGTACTGACTACTTGTTGAATCATACACAAAGGCACGTTTTATAACATCGAGTTACCAATGCGTTTACGTGCAATCAATGTATAACCAACTCATAGTCAACAACTCATATCTCTAGGTTTGAAGAATATAAGATATTATCATCTCATGATCCACTCGTGATAAAATCCATGAAGTGATTCAAATGAGCGTGGGTTGAATCCAATACTCAGAACTTATGAGCACTCATGAAAGTTGTAGCAACCACTGCTATGTCTAATGCACATTAGACAAATCATACAAGCCAAATTCATGACAGTTTTGATTCATATCTACTTCCAACATATGACCGACTGTGGATGGTTTAAATAACTTAGTCAGTCGGGAAGAATGACCTAGTTATTCTGGAAGTCAAAACATGCAAGGTGAAACACAAAATAATACTAATCCTGTATGGCCCCAACACTTTGAGTGTAAATAAATACCCTTTTATCTAAGCACCATATTGATTACTCATTATTCATTGTTTCGATTTATCAACTTAATACTTGAATTGAAACAATAGCCATGCCATGCTCCAAGCATGCACAGTATGTTCGTCCAAACAATAGCTATGCCATACTCCAAGTATGCACACTATGTTTACATATGGTCCTCTCTTTGTGAAACAGATCGACTGACAATATTTCAATGATGCTCATTTCACAATCCCAAATCCTTTACAATAAATGTAACAACACCAAATTCTTGTCATTTCCCGTAATCTTGTTAGATTCTAAACTTATATGCAATGATCCTCTTGTAATGAATATGCACACAAGTCACAAAGACTTGGCAACAGACATTACAAAGCATTCCAATGGAAAGCAATTCCATAAAGTCTCAAATTCAAAGTACATTCCTTTGAACATCCTTCTTTCATTAAGTTCTCTAATCTTACACAGATTCAAAGAATAACTTCCACCTATAGAAACAATTCCATATTCCCATTTTGACCATCACTTTTGAACAAGAGTTGCCTCTTTTCAAAATATGTCAAAATGGTCCTTACTCTATACTTCTAATTGTCCATGAGCAACGAATCTTTGGCAACCCTTAGATTGTCCTCGACAATTTGCTTAATCATTTTAGTCATTTCCAGTTCTATTCCTTTTCCATTCTTAATGCCCTAAGCATTAGGAAAATTTAGAAAGGATAACTATTATAACACATGCAATCGGTCCTATATCCGAAGCATACGGGACACGATTCATGCTATAAATTTTTTTTATTTTCCATATTCTCACAATTCGAACTATGAAGAGGTATGTCGTAATCATAATCGAAATTTTGAGAACGCAACATATACAGAATTTCCTTATGTTGAACCATTCCAACATAACATTCATATATATCCTTGACTAAAGTTGATTAAAATCTCAATCTAAGCTTGTAGAATTGAAATGAAGTATAAAATCCTCTCCCTTAATTATAGCAAAAGAACTTTTCAAAGCGAATTGAAGCTTTTGTTTTCTATAATTAACATTGCTAACTTGCAACGTAATCATCATGCTCCCACTAGCTTTGACATGTATCCAGAAATCAACTGGACCTCTAGAAATCAATATTTTATTGTCTTTCTTACCAAAGTTCAGATTTCTGATACGAGATGCTTTGATAAAACTTTATCAAAATCATACACCTTTCCTTAGATAGCTCACATGTTTGTCTAGAACTTTTGCAATTCTGACTAGTTAGTGTGCCGGTTAACCACACACGCTCCACTAACTATATGAGAATGCAAATATCACAACTGCTATCTACTTAAAATCTTCTTAGTGAAAGCGTTTCCTCACCATCGTTTTCATGAATCGAAGAGAAACCTTATGACACTTAGATTTTTATGGTGTATGTGTTCCTATCAATGTGAATTTGTCATAACCATAATCACAAGATACGGTCAGTGACAAATCCAAACACATATGGACTGAACTTGTTCAATCTTAATTTCTTGCCACCCGGCAGCACAAGGGCCTACCATTGCTTCCAGGTTGTTATGCAAACAATTGAGAACTCATAGAACTCACAAGCATAGTCAACCTTTCTGTAATAGACATAGAAATAAGAATATGTCAGCACGATAGGTTACAAACCTCAAGTCGTGGGCTAGTGATTAACAAAACTCTTGATTAGTTCTTGAACCTATCTTAAGATCTTTTAGACTCCCACTGTCCTCTTGACATATAAGACTCTCTTGCCAAATATTCAAGAGATAGTGCAGATTCTTTTACAAACACTTCACACAATTGGCCTTAGTTGGTCTTTGTTTTATCCAAAACATCACAACTTACCAATTTCAAATGTACAAGAGTAAGAAAACATTTTACTCTACATCTGACAAGTGTTTTAAACCTTTCTTAAGATTATGTCACTCAATGCTCAATCTTGGAGTATGACTCTAAGATTTTATTTTGGAATGAAGTATGATTTATCTTTTGATTTAACCATTTCCACAATTCACGATTCCTCTCCTTAGCCAACAAATGCACTAAGGTGTCCTTAGAGGATCAATTGTGATATGATTCCATAATCACTAAGATAATCATAAAACAAGATACACAAGTACTCTCCCATCTCTTCAGATTGGAGAAACTTTTATCTTTCTGCCTTATTTGATTATTCTTATTCATTCTGCCATATATTGAAACTTTTCCAATGTTTCAGCATTACACTTAAACTTGTAAGCATAATCATATTTACTAAACTTTAGTAAATCATAACGAATAATCTTATCAACCTTTGTGGTGGACCTGACTAGTGCACAACCTAATGTACCTAATCCTTTAGTCCTTCGCTTGACTCACATGCGAATGTGAACAAGGAATTAGTCTTAATTTACCAAAGATGAAAAATCTCATTCATCACACAATACAACTTGCATGATTCCAAGTTTCTATCCAACTGAAACTTGGGTGATGAGAATCTTTCCTTATTTGATAAATTATGACACTACCACAAACGAAAGAATCAAATTCATTTTCCAATATTGCTTATCGATGGAAACATATAAACAACAATTTTTCACAAATGCCTTTGTAAGGATACTTAAAATAAATAAAATCAAAACTTTTCTTTTATTTTAAAACTTGCGGAAAAACTTATCCTTACAATGAAAATTCATATGAAAACTTTGTTGTTATCTATTCCTAAGCAATATCTCATAACTCTTATGCAGTGGCTCAAAATTCTGGTCATCGAACCATGCGATCAAAATCAGCACACTTTTTCTTTAAGCTTCCTTTGATTCTTCAAAAACATCAAAATGTAATTACATTACATCATGTATTAAGAATCTCCAAAAGAGACTTAACAGAGTTAGATAACGGACTTTACCTGAAGTAGAGTCAAACCTTTGACTTTACCATCCTTATGAGGTTTCAGGTAAATTCGACAGCTTCGCAACCAATGCCCCTTTCCTTTGGCAATGGGCACATATGGACTCTTTGGGAAGTCGATCTTCTAATCAAATTTGCTTTACCAGTGTTCCATATCATTGCTGATTCAGCATCACCAAGCAAATAGATAAGATCATTAAAGGGTCATGTCGTGATCTGTCATCAGGTAGTGACTGAAGAACCAAGTCAACAGCCAGCTACCTCGAGACTTTGACACCCGACTCTCCCGGCTTGTCAATAGGTGACTTAATCTCCAAGACCTAAGCACATATAAACTTTGTTTGCCAATAGGGATTGAGTGACTTAGAACTTATCAAGTCTTGAAACTTGTGGGATAGGGAGATTTATTGGAGGAGGTGGAGGAAGTGAAGTATGATTTCCATTCCCACTAATGCACAACAAAGGGATTGATCTTTCACCTTGATTGCCATTTGGGATATCATCTTCATTAGGACAACTTGTTCCTAAAGATTTGGGAAGACCATAGCTGTCTAAAGGAGACATCTATAAGGGAGAAATTCAAGTTAGTTGATTTAAAGTCCATAATATAACACCCAATATGAAATATTAAGGCTAGGATCCATCAACCTATTTATAACTGGAAGAGGGATGACGTAATCCGAGTTATAAAATAGTTGAAGGTAGGTCAATGACGATTTACCAATTTCCACCATGAAAAACGAAATATAATTAAGTTTTAATTGGATTTGAAACTCCTAGATCTTTTGAGATACATTGAACTTTCAATGGCATGTTTGAATCTCGATTGTTCCCTCTCAAGTTTGTGACTGGGATGCCGAGGATCACAAATAAGGTGTGAATAACCATGCAAATTGACTTGGTACCCTTTAGCTTTATCACCTAATCGATGTGCCGGTTAACCACACACGCTCCACCGATCTATAATAAAGTCAAGTTACCCTTTGCCACTCTTACTAGTCCTTATTAGTGTGCCGGTTAACCACACACGCTCCACTAACGACTTGGTAAGGTACAAAGTGTAATTTCATGGGTTAGCACCTATTCACATTTTCCTAAGTAACTAAGATTGGGAATTTATAAGTGTTTAGTTACTTAGTATTTATCATTATACTTTTAATGAAGGGAGAATTATAGTCCTTTCCTACCCGTTCGGCTAACGACCCTCCACCAGTCAAGGAAGCGGTGGGTGAGAGTGGACACCCATTAAACTGTCATTTTATAGGCAGTAACCTTATACCCCCCTTATAGACCGGCTTCGTGAATGAGGCCTACTAATGGTAAGATTGACTTTATCTTATACATATCTATATAATTAACATTAAAATTATAATAATAGTATAAGGGTGTATTTTAAACATTTAAAATACTTGGTGGTTTAATCTATTAATTAAACTATACTCTTAATTTAATTAAACTTAAACCATGTCTTTATGGAATTATTAACTCTTTTAATTAAACACTTTAATTAATTTAATGAAGTCCATAAAGTTTGAATTTTAGCTTTTAAAATTCTAAGGGTTCAATTTGGAATTAAAGTATACATGAAGAGTAACTTTACAAATTCCAAAACTTGAGGGCAAGTTTTGAAACTATTCAAGACTTTTCATTTCATAACTTATGAGTTTAATGTACATTAAAATGAAGACTCTTCATTTTTATGTAACTCCTTATCATTTAGTGACATCTTTTAAAGAAGTGACTCTTTAACATCCATAACTTGGGGACAAGTTATGGAGTCATAATACTATTTAATGAAAAGGACTCTTCACTTTTATGTAACCTATGACACTTTTATGAGTTTTAAGATTCATAAATATGACTTTTCATATAACTTGAAGACAAGTTACAAAAACATATTTTATGAACTCCTTTTAGATTAATTTGGATCAAAAACAACTAAAACATAATTTTTTTTATTAATCTAAACTAACTCATAAATCAAGGAAACATAAAATTTTTTTGGTAATCCATAATTTGAGGACAAGTTATGGACTCCTTACAATTTCATTGAGATCAAGAATTATAATAACAAACAATTTGCACATAATTCCTATGATCTACCAAAACTCATAAGCATGAACATTCACAATCAACAATTTTCAAGAATTACATAAACATATATAAACTTGAAACTTTTATTATAGCATTGAAATTGGTTTAACATAATCATTACCACATTAAAAACAGGTTTTATAAGACCAAAACAATCAAAGGTAATGATTCTAGACCAATTCCAGCACCAAAACTCGAAGATATGCTGTTTGGGGGTCCAACTCGTCGAGTGCATGAACAAAATCGGCGAGTTGGATGCATTTTGTCTTGGACTCGTCGAGTCCCTTAATGGACTCATCGAGTCCCCTGTTCAGACAGCACAAAACTTCGTTTTTTTAAGCAGTTTACATCAAGTATAAGTGAAAACAAGCCTAGGCTTTGATACCACTGTTGGGTTTTGAGCATTCTAACACTCCTATGGTGTACATGCAACCCTAAATACCTTGGATCTATGTTTTCTCTATTATACATGCAAATATCAATTTCCAAGGTATTTATCCTAACTAGCATATTATGGAGTACAAGTAATATAGAAACTAGTAGAAATACATACCTCTTTGTTGGTGCTTGATTCCATGGAGCTCAAGAGCCTAGTGCCCCAAATGTGACACCTCAAATGGTTCACACAACATCATATGCACTTGGAATAACTTAGAGAGAAAGTAGAACACTCCTCAAATCGGTTTGCCCTCACTACTTTTTCTAGTGTCCGATTTTGCACAAAATAAGATGCTTATATAGTTGTTACAATTAGGGTAAACCATAATTGTCATGGCTTTCCATTTCCTTGGATCCATGGGTTCAAATACACCATGGAGCTGTTGGATTAATGTCTAAGTCCATAACTATAATTGGTAAGACTTGACCCGACCCGGCATGGTCCATTTGGGTTGCATGGCATCATGCATTTGGATAGACTATAATGAGAGAAATAACACTTAAGGTTGGTTAATATATTATAAGTTCTAATATATTAATAAGGTTATTTAATTAGTATTGATCAAGAATTAATTTGGAATTAATTAAGTGATCAAAAGGAGACTAATTAAATATATGGGTTGATTGTGTAAATCATTCATTCTTATATATGTGGGCTTGTGATCCAAGATTCCTTATGTTGGACTAAGTCCATGGGGTGACCCATGGATACTCCATGGAGGTTAAAATCCATGGAGCATAAGGAATGGGTAAAGTTATGAGTTACATGGTGTAACCCTAATAGCCACCATATAAAAGAATCTCATGGCTCAAGAAATCGTGCACTAATGGGTGAATATGAGGGCTAGACGATTTCAAGGAGTGTTCCATTTCTCTCAAGTCATTCCATGTGCATTTGGTGTTGTGTGAACCATTTGAGGTGTCACACTTGGGGCACTAGGCACTCAAGCTTCATGGAGACAAGCTACATCAAACAAAGGTATGTATTCTATCCATTTGATTACCCAAGTATCAAGTATTGTATGCTAGATAGGGTAATACCTTGGAAAGTTCATAATTGCATGTATAATAGAGAAAACATAGATCCAAGGTATTTAGGGTTGCATGTACACTTAGGAGTGTTAGAATGCTCAAAACCCATCAGTGGTATCAGAGCCAAGGCTTGTTTTCTTGTTATATTTTGATGTGGTAATGTTCATGCTAATCCAATTTCAAAGATAATTGTCAATAGATTCATGTTTTGTATTAGTTTAAAAGTTATGCTAATTACTTGAAAATTTTTTTGATGTGAATTATCTTTGTTCATATGAGTTTCTTAGATTAATAGAAAAGTTAATTGATTATGTGTTTTCAATCCATTTTAATCTAAGAGTTGATTCTAAAAATGTGTTTTTGTAACTTGTCCTCAAGTTATATGAAAAGTCACATTTAAGTTTCATAAAACTCATAAAAAGTTGGCAATGGTTACAAAAATGAAGAGTCTTGTCCTCATTAAATGGTTTTATGACTCCATAACTTGTCCTCAAGTTATGGAGGTTCAAGAGTCACTTCATTAAATGATAAAATGTGTAACCTTAATTAGTTCCATAAGTTACAAAAATAAAGAAAAGTTACATTCTTTTATTAGTTTAAAGTCTTCCATAACGTGTCCTCAAGTTATGGAACTTGAAGAGTTTTTTTTTAATTAAAACTACTTTAAACACATAAGTTATGGAATTAATTAGTTTTGAATATTTTCAAAACTTGCCCTCAAGTTTTGGAATTTGTAAAGTTTTCCCCATGAATACTTTAATTACAAGTTAGCCCTTAGAATTTTAAAAGTTAAAATTCAACCCTTATACTTTATAATATTATAAGTTAATAATATTTATATATATGTATAAGAGTAAAGTCAGTCTTACCGTTAGTAGGCCTCATTCACGAAGCTGGTCTATAAGGGGGGTATAAGGTTACTGCCTATAAAATGGCAGTTTAATGGGTGTCCACTCTCACCCACCGCTTCCTTGACCGGTGGAGGGTCGTTAGCCGAACGGGTAGGACAAGGACTAGAATTCTCCCTTCATTAAAAGTATTAATGATAAATACTAAGTAACTAAACACTTAAAATTCCCAATATTAGTTACTTAGGAAAATGTGAATTTGGTGCTAACCCATGAAATTACACTTTGCACTTTCTTAAGTCAGTTAGTGGAGCGTGTGTGGTTAACCGGCACACTAGCTTGATTTAACAAGGTAGGCAAAGGGTAACTTAATGTTTATCATAGCATCGGTGGAGCGTGTGTGGTTAACCGACACATCGATTGAGGGGTAAATATTAAAGGTACCAAGTATATTTGCATGGTTATTCACACCTTGTTTTGTGATCCTCGGCATCCCAGTCACAAAACCTGAAGGGCACACTCGAGATTCAAACATGCCATTGAAAGTTCAATGTATCTCAAAAGATCTAGGAGTTTCAAATCCAATTAAAACTTAATTATATTTCGTTTTTCATGGTGGAAATTGGTAAATCGTCATTTACCTACCTTCAACTATTTTATAACTTGGATTACGGCATCCCTCTTCCAGTTATAAATAGGTTATTGGGTCCTAGCCTTAATATTTCATATTGGGTGTTATATTAAGGACTTTAAATCAACTAAACTTGAATATCTCCCAAAAGATATCTAGTTCAGACATCTATGATCTTCCCAAATCTCTTGGAACTTCACTTCCTCCACCTCCTCCAATTATTCTCCCTAACCCACAAGTTCAAAGTCACATATTGACAAGCCGGGAGAGTTGGGTGTCAAAGTCTTGAGAAAGTTGGTGGTTCAATCACTTTCTAAGTCACATAGTGAGTTCCTTTGGGACTCCTATGAAACAGACTATGACAAGACCCGATCTTATCTATTTGCTTGGTACTACTGAATCAGCTATGATTTGGAAGGCTAGTAAAGCAAATTTGATTAGAAGATCGACTTCCCAAAACTTTATGGACATTGACAATGATGACACTGGAAATCCAGAAAAAGCATTCTCTTCCCAATGGAAGGGATCGGCCATAGTCAACTCGGTTGACCAAATGGTAAAGAGAAAAGCTAAGTCTGTGATAGTCCCATGTACCATTACCAAAGGGTCCATTTGTTAAAATTGCCAAAGGAAAGGGGCACTGTTTGCGAAGCTGCCAAATTTACCTAAGGATGTTAAAGTCAATAAGTTTGACTCTACTTCAGGTAAAGTCCATTGTCTAACTCTGTTAAGCTCCTATTTGGAGATTCTTATTACATAATGTGACTGAGTCACATGGTGATGTTATAAGAATCAAAGAAAAGAGAGAAAGCTTAAAGGAAGTATATGCTGCTTCTGATCGCGAAGATGGACTTCGATCGCATCAGAATTTTGAAGCTGTTACTTAGGAGTTATGACACATTGCTTAGGAATATATAACAACAAGGTTTTCATATGGATTGTAAGGATAAGTTTTTCCGTAAATTTTTTAAAATAAAAGGAAATTTTTGATTTTATTTATTTTAAGTATCCTTACAATGGCATTTGTGAAAAAAATTGTTGTTTATATGATTCCATTGCTTGTAATATAGGAAAATGGTTTTGATTCTTTCATTTGTGGTAGTGTCTAAATTTACCAAATAAAGAAAATTCTCATCACCCAAGTTTCAATTGGACAGAAACTTGGAATCAGGCAAGTTGTATAGTATGATGAATGAGAACTTTCAAGCATTGGAAAATTAAGACTTGTTCACATGGATGTGTGAATCAAGTGAAGGACTAAAGAGATCGAGTACACATTCTTGTGCACTGGTCATGTCCACCACAAAGCTCGTTAAGACTATTCGTCATGATTTACTAAAGTTTAGTAAATATGGTTATACTTACAAGTTTAAGTATAATTCTGAAACATTGGAAAAGTCTCAATGTATGGCAGAACGAATGGGAAGAATCAAATTAGGCAGAGAGATAAAAGTTTCTCAAATCTGAAAAGATGGGAGAGTACTTTAGTATCATGTTTTGTGATCATCTTAATGATTAAAGAACCACATCACAATTGGTCTTCTAAGGACATCTTAGTGCATTCTTATGACTAAGAATATGAGTCATGAATTGTTGAAATGGTTAAATCAAGAAGATGAGTCATACTTCGTTTCAAAACAAGTCTTAGAGTCATACTCCAAGACTGTAAGTTGAGTGACATATCTTAAAGAAAGGTTTAAAACACTTGTCAAATGTAAGAGTAAAAGTGTCCTACTCTTATACATTTGAAATTGGTAAGTTGTGATGTTTTGGGTAAAACAAAGACCAACTTAGGCCAATTGTGTGAAGTGTTTGTCTTAATAAAGAATCCGCACTATCCCTTGAATATTTGACAAGAGAGTCTTATATGTCAAGAGGACAGTGGGAGTCTTAAAGGTTTTGAAAGTCTCAAGAACTAATAAAGAATAAAACCTGAGGTTCTTCACTAGCACACGACTTGAGGTTTATAACCTATCGTGTTGACATATTCTGTGCCCATTCCAGTTAAAGTTGGCTTTGCATAGGAGTTCTGAAAGTTCTCAATTGGTTGCATAACAACTTGGAAGCAATGGCAGGCCCTGTACTGCTAGGTGGCAAGAAGTTAAGATTGCATAAGTTCAGTCCATATGAGTTTGGATGTTTCATTATCCTTGTCTTGTGACTATGGTTTTGACGATTCACATGGATAAGAACACATACACCATAAAATCTAAGAGTCATAAGGTTTCTCTCCGATTCATGAAAATGATGGTGAGGAAACACTTCCACCAAGTAGATTTGAAGCAGATGGCAAAAGGTCTAAACAATTGAGACTATGATTACGGCATCCCTTTTCATAGTTCTGAAATTGTTTAGACACACATGCATGCTATCTAAGGAAAGGTGTATGATTTTGATAAAGTTTTATCAAAGCATTTCGTATTAGAAATCTGAACTTTGGTAAGAAAGTCAATAAAGTATTGATTTCTAGAAGTCCAGCTGATTTCTGAGTACATGTCAAAGCTAGTGGGAGCATAAGTGTTATGCTAATAATCATCATGTTAGTGGGAGCATGATAATTATTGTTAGTGTTGCAAGTTAGCAATGTTAATTAGAGAAAACAAAAGTTTCAATTCGTGAGGCTGCAGGGATTGAAAAAGTTGTTTTGCTATAATTAAGGGAGAGGATATACTTCATTTCAGTTCTAAAGGCTTAGATTGAGACCTTAATCATCTTTAGTCAAGAATATATATATGAATTTCATGTTGGATTGGTTCAACTTAAGGAAATTCTATATATTGCGTTCTCAAAATTCGATTATGATTACGGCATCCCTCTTCATAGTCAAATTTTGAAAACATGGCAAATAAAAATATTGTAGCAAAAGACTGGTCTAGAATCATGTCTTTATGTGAGACATCATGAATCGTGTACCATTTGCTTTGGGTACAGGATCGATTGCATGTGCTATAATATTTGTCATTTCTAAATTTTCCCAAATGCCAAGAGGCATTAAGAAGGGAAAAGGTCTAGAATTGGATATGACTAAAATGATTAAGCAATTGTCGAGGACAATCTGAGGTTTACCAAAGATTGGTTGCTCAGGGACAGTTGGAAGCATAGTGCTAATTTTGGAAGGACCATATTGACATATTCTGAAAAGAGGCATCTCTTATTCAGAAGTCATAGTCAAAATGAGAATATGGAGTTGTCTCCATAGGTGGAAGTTATCTGTGTAAGATTAGAAAACTTAATGGAAGAAGCATGTCCAAAGCAATGTACTTTGAATATGAGACTTAGTTTCCATGGAGTTGATCTCCATTGGAATACCTTATAATGACTGTTGACAAGTCTTTGTGACTTTGTACATATTCATTACAGGAGGGTCAGTGCATATAAATTTAAAATCTAAACAGATTTCGATAAATGATAGGAATTTGAAATTCTCATATTTTTCGATAAGGATTTGGGAGTGTGAAATTAGAATCATTGAAATTATGTTCAATTGGTTTATTTCACAAAGTAAAGATCATAGACAAACATAGAGTGCATACTTGGTGTATGGCAAAGCTATTGTTTAAGAAAAACATAGTGTACATGCTTGGAGCGTGGGACAACTAGTGTTTTTAATTCAAGTATAAAGTTGATAAAACCGAAACAATGAATAATGAGTAATCAGTATGGTGATAAATAAAAGTGTTTATTTATATTCATAGGGTTTGATACCATATTTGATTCATTTATTCTTGTGTTTCTCTTTGCATGTTTTGACTTCCAGAATAACTAAGTCGCTCTTCCTGAATGATTAAGTTATTCAAACCATCCACAGTCGATCATATGTTGGAAGTAGATATGAATCAAGACTGTTATGGGTTGGCTTGTAGAGGTCCAAGTTGGCGGACAAAGTTGTGCTACAACACTCATGAGTGCTCATAAGTTCTGAGTACTGGATTCAACCCGCGCTCATTTGAATCACTTCATGGATTTTATCACGAGTGATCATGAGACGATAATATCTTATATTCTTCAAACCTAGAGATATGAGTTGTTACTATGAGTTGGTTATACATTGATTGCACGAAAACGCATTTGGTAACTCGATGTTATAAAACGTGCCTTTGTGTATGATTCAACAAGTAGTAGAACAAGCCATATGAGTCGAAGTTTATCCATTCCTTTTACCTTCGGGATAAAAGCGATATCTGTGGGCCCCTCGATGATTTAGCGATGACACATGTGAGTGCTTGGCCAAGCCAGGACTGATTTGATTTGTTCAATCAGTCAGTCATCATGAATCGGAAATCGGGAAACAACAAATGGACAGAGAGAATGATTGATAATCCATGTCTCAGTCCAAATGATATCTAGAATGGAGGAATATATGATCCCTTATCTAATGGACAAGTCATTGACAAAGGTCAGAGTTCATCGACAAGGTCAGAGTTCGACAAAAGCTTTTGAGAGCTACGATTGTTCATCGGTTCCTGAAGTCATACGCAATAATAGTTTTAGACTTATCCAAGTGGGAGACTGTTGGATTAATGTCTAAGTCCATAACTATAATTGGTAAGACTTGACCCGACCCGGCATGGTCCATTTGGGTTGCATGGCATCATGCATTTGGATAGACTATAATGAGAGAAATAACACTTAAGGTTGGTTAATATATTATAAGTTCTAATATATTAATAAGGTTATTTAATTAGTATTGATCAAGAATTAATTTGGAATTAATTAAGTGATCAAAAGGAGACTAATTAAATATATGGGTTGATTGTGTAAATCATTCATTCTTATATATGTGGGCTTGTGATCCAAGATTCCTTATGTTGGACTAAGTCCATGGGGTGACCCATGGATACTCCATGGAGGTTAAAATCCATGGAGCATAAGGAATGGGTAAAGTTATGAGTTACATGGTGTAACCCTAATAGCCACCATATAAAAGAATCCCATGGCTCAAGAAATCGTGCACTAATGGGTGAATATGAGGGCTAGACGATTTCAAGGAGTGTTCCATTTCTCTCAAGTCATTCCATGTGCATTTGGTGTTGTGTGAACCATTTGAGGTGTCACACTTGGGGCACTAGGCACTCAAGCTTCATGGAGACAAGCTACATCAAACAAAGGTATGTATTCTATCCATTTGATTACCCAAGTATCAAGTATTGTATGCTAGATAGGGTAATACCTTGGAAAGTTCATAATTGCATGTATAATAGAGAAAACATAGATCCAAGGTATTTAGGGTTGCATGTACACTTAGGAGTGTTAGAATGCTCAAAACCCATTAGGAGCATCCATGGAGCATCCTAATGGGTTTTAGTCCAACTTGATAATCCATGGAGCATTAGCCCACTATATAAGTATGGATGATCTACACAATCAACCCATATATTTAATTAGTCTTCTTTTGATCACTTAATTAATTCTAGATTAATTCTTGATCAATACTAATTAAATAATCTTATTAATATAATAGAACTTATAATATATTAATAAACCTTAAGTGTTATTTCTCTCATTTTAGTCTATCCAAATGCACGATGCCATGCAACCCAAATGGACCATGCCGGGTCGGGTCAAGTATATACCAATTATAGTTATGGACTTAGACACTAATCCAACATCAGCAACATATCTTCCTTTAACCCTCCATGAAGTTTGCTCAGATAAACCTACAGTTTCGTCTGCGTTGTCGATAGGGGCAGACCAAAAGTAATCGTCGCATCCTTCAGCGTTGTCTTTGTCGACCAGGATTTGCAATTCTGCTGTTTGTTTAGCAGTGATTCCTGTAACTGCATACACCTGATTTGGCACCGTTTGAACCTTTTGGTAGACCATTGTTTTTTCCTTGAGTTTCTTTGTCTTGTCTTTTGATAAGCGAGCGAACTCAACCGAATTTCCAGATATGAGTGGTTTCTCATTCTCGGTTTCACTTTTCATAAACTCTGAGCAATCAATCACATTTTCCACTGGGATTTCGCTCATCTCACTCTCCTCATCAAATTCAGACGTTTTTTCTAAGTTTATTTTATTTTCAGAAAGCAATTTTGCATTAGACGAGTCAAATGATTCAATGGTTTCGGACTTTAATTTTAACCTATCTTTTTCATCTAAAAGATCTTTGAGCATACATTTATGTTCCTTAGAGTCAATGAAGGATTCTATTTTGTCCAGTCCAATTTTGTAATGAATAGATGTTTCTTCTGATGATACTTCTGATTCACATTCTGCTATGACCTCATCCTCCTTAAATTCAAGGAAGGGTAAAATCATCTTATGAATCTTCTTTCCTATCTCACAACTTAAATGCAATTGAGAAATATTAAAGTATAGATGCTTAGCTATTAAACAAAAAACATTCCTTTGTTTTAAAAACTTTAAATTATCTCTTTGTAAATAAATACTTTCGTCCCTAGCCCTAATCAACTCCGCCTCCTTCAGCTCAATCCACATCCTTCTCTCCTCACTTTTTGAAGACACCCTGCTGAGTTGGTCAGTTAGGTTAGAATTCGCTAAGCGAGTTTGCATGAGACTTCCACTTAAGTTAGAAAATTTAAATTTTAGTTCATTTAATTCTTCTTCATAATCTGTTATTGGAACTTTAAGTGATTCAACGATGGATTGTACCTTTTTGATCAGCCGATCGCAGTCGTTGATCTTTTCACTGACAGGCTTGGCTGCAAAACACTTGTTCTCAGTCAGATTCGGTTCCTCATTTTCACTTTCGGTTGATGAACCAGTTGTGACAATTAAACACCTTCCAGCCGAACCTACTTCCTTTGCCACATAAGCCTTTCCATGAGTGGGCTTTCTCACCTCTTCATCTTCAGAATTGGTTGACCAAATTTCGACGCCACCGAACTCATCTACACCTGCATTCTCCTGCACAATCAAGGCATTCATAGAGCTGTTAGTTGCCTTCTTTTTCTTGATCTCTTCCAACTTGCGCATGTAGTACGCCTCATCATCTTCACCATCTTTTTTCTCAGCCATTTTCCTAAGCATGCAATCTTTGGCAAAATGGTTCTTGCCATGACAGTAGTTGCAGTCGAACCCAGAGTCTCCTGCTAGTTTGCTCTCCTTCTTGTCTTCATCCTTTTGAGAAGAGACTTTCGCTTCATCCTTCACCTTCTCAGAGCTGTAACTTCCCTGCCAGTTTCGGTTCTTGTTGACAGGAAATTTTCTTCGTGCAAACTTCTTTGGATTGGTGACCATCATAGCGTATTCTTCGCTTGTAAGATCACACTCAGACATATCAGACTCTTCTTCTTCTTCTGCAATGCTTTTTCCTTTTGAGACAAGAGCCAACGATCCAACACCAGAAACCACTTTCGCTTCTTTGGTTACTACACTTTCATGAGACTTAAGTATTCCCACAAGTTTCGCTAGTGAGTAAGACTTAAATTGTTCGTGTGCTTTCACGGTTGAAACCACAGCCATCCATTCCGGTCTCAATCCATTCATAAAGGTCACCTTCTGCTCGATCAACTTTCTTTCTATTCCATGCTTGATCATCTTACTCAGGAGATGATTGAACCGATCGAAAGTTTGTATGAGTTTCTCCTCTGGTTTCTGTTCGAAAACTCCAAATTCTGAAAGCAACAAGGTTTGAATGGAGTGTTCAAGATCTTCATCAGTTGAATAGAGTTCTTTCAATTTATCCCAGATTTCTTTGGCCGTCGTGCATGAACCAACCAACCGAAAGGTGTCAGATTGCAAGGCGAATCTGATCATCCTCATGGCCTTTACATTACACAGCAACTTGACTTTCTCATCATGTGGCATCTTCTCTACATCCGCCACCAGCTTGTTATATTCCTTTTGGGACTTAACTGTCGTGTTCATTCCTGAGTGAACAAACGGCCCAAGCGTGATGGCTTCCCAGATGAGATAGCCATTGTCTTCAGATCCAACCACGTAGTCTTCAAAGTGATGCGCCCATACTTCATAGTCTTGAGTGTAAAGAATGGGTATTCTGGTTGTAGATCCAATGCTGTTCGAGATGTTGATGGGATTTGTTTGCGAATCTTCGTGAGACATGGTGAGCTGCTAGAATCAAACCTGTAAACTTGATATTAGGGTTTTATCTGAAAACAGAGTTACCTTCGATACGAAGAAGACGGCTTCTATTTATACGATAAAAGCGGAAACCCTAAGGAATTCTGAATACAAAAGGAATGTGTATTGATCACACAATCTCCTGCTCTGATACCAATTGTTAGAACAAAGTTCTTCTATGATCGTTAGATTCTATGCAAGCAAACAGTTAAGAATGAAAATAAGAACACAAGAATGGCTTTGAATGTGTCGTATGATTAACACTTCAACACCTCAGAAGAGCTCGATTAAGAACTTCGACTGTAGAGGTGTTTAGGGTTACAAAATAATAAACGTAATAATCAACATCGTATTATGCATACATGCATGCATATTTATAGTATAACCCTACTAGATAATCACGGATGGACAGGCCCAATCCGGATACAAAACATAAAGCCCAAGACGCAACACAATTGAACTCAACACAACTGTCCTTCAGTGACCCATCTTTGGCGAACCTTATATTGTCCTTAACAGTTGTTTAACCACTTTAGTCATATCCGGTTCTATTCCTTTTTCCCTCTAAATGCCCCAGGCAGTTGAAAAATTAGAACACGAGAATATTATAGCATATGCAATCGATCCTATACCCGAAGCATATGGGATGCGATTCATAATGTCTAACATAAAGACATGATACTTGATCAGCCTTTTGCTATAATATTTCTATTTTCCATGTTATCATAATTTTTTGATTATGAAGAGGGATGTCGTAATCATAATCAAATTTTGAGAACGCAATTAACATTTCCATATATAGAATTTCCTTATGTTGAACCATTCCAACATAACATTCATATATATTTGACTCAATTTGATTAAAAAAAACTCAATCTAAGCTTTTAGATTTTGAAAAGAAGTATAAATTCATCTCCCTTAATTAAAGTAAAACAACTTTTCAAACCCACAAATTTGAGAATTGAAACTTTTGTTCTCTATAATTAACATTGCTAACTTGCAACACTTACCATAATAATTATGCTCCCACTATCATAATAATTATTATCTTACTAGCATAACACTTATGCTCCCACTAGCTTTGACATGTATTTAGAAACCAGTTGTACTTCTAGAGATCAATACTTATTGACTTTCATTACCAAAGTTCAGATTTCTGATACGAGATGCTTCGATAAGACTTTATCTAGGCTTCTCAAACTCATACACCTTTCCTTAGATAGCCCACATGTGTGTCTTAACAATTTTAGAACTTACAGCAATAAGTCTCAAATGTTTAGACCTTTGCCATTTATCACAATTCAAACTATGAAGAGGGATGCCGTAATCATAATCGAATTTGAGAATGCAAATATCACAATTGCTAACTATTTAGAATCTACTTAGTGAAAGCGTTTCTTCACAATCATTTTCATGAAGCGGAGAGAAACCTTATGACACTTAGATTTTATGGTATATGTGTTCCTATCCATGTGAATTTGTCATACCCATAATCACAAGACATGGTTAGTGACAAATCCAAACTCATATGGACTGAACTTGTTCAATCTTAATTTCTTGCCACCTGGCAGCACAAGGGCCTGCCATTGCTTCCAGATTGTTATGCAAATAACTGAGAACTCATAGAACTCACATGCATAATCAACCAACTGGAATGGCACAGAAACAAGAATATGTTAACACGATAGGTTACAAACCTCAAGTCGTGTGCTAGTGTTTAACAATAGGTTTATTCTTGAGTAGTTCTTAAAACTTGTCAAGATCTTTAAGACTCCCACTGACCTCTTGACATATAAGATTCACTTGTCAAGAACCATTCCTTGTCAAACAAATATTAAAGAGTTAGTGCGGATTCTAATCAAGACTAACACTTCACACAAGTGGCCTTAGTCGGTCTTTGTTTTATCCAAAACATCACAACTTACCAATTTCAAATGTACAAGAGTAAGAAACATGTTACTCTACATTTGATGAGTGTTATAAACCTTCTTAATTTAATATCACTCAAGGCACAAGCTTGGAGTATGACTCTAAGACTTGTTTTTGGAACGAAGTATGACTCATCTTCTAGATTTAACCATTTCAACAATTCACGATTCCTCTTCTTAGCCATAGAAATTCACTAAGATGACCTTAGAGGATCAATTTTGATATGGTTTTCATAATCATTAAGATGATCAAAAAACACGATACTAAAGTACTCTCCCATCTTTTCAGATTGGAGAAACTTTTGCCTTTCTGCCTAATTTGATTCTTCTCATTCGTTCTGCCATGCATTGAAACTTTTCCAATGTTCAGAATTATACTTAAACTTGCAAGCATAACCATATTTACTAAACTTTAGTAAATCATGACAAATAGTCTTATCGTTCTTTGTGGTGGACCTAACCAGCGCACACCGAGTGTACCCGATCCCCTAGTCCTTCACTTGACTCACATATTCATGTGAACAAGGAATTAGTCTTAATTTCCCAAAGATAAAGGTTCTCATTCATCACACAATACAAGTTGCATGATTCCAAGTTTCTATCCAACTGAAACTTGGGTGATGAGAATCTTTCCTTATTTAGTAAATTATGACACAACCACAAACGAAAGAATCAAATCCATTTTCCAATATTGCTATTAATGGAAACATATAAGCAACAAATTTTCACAAATGCAATTGTAAGGAAATTTTAAAAATAAGATAAATTTCAAAATTTTTCTTTATTTATAAAAATTCCGGAAAACTTATCCTTACAATGCAAATACAAGTGAATATATGTTGTTATCTATGCGAAAGCAATCTATCATAACTCTTAAGCAGCCGCTCACAAATCTGATCATCGAACCATGCGATCGAAATCCATCTCTTTGCGATCAGACTGAGCATACTCTTCCTTTAAGCTTCCTTTCATTTCTTCGATTCTTCAAAACATCAAAATGTAATTACATTACATCATGTATTAAGAATCTACAAATAGGAACTTAATAGAGTTAGACAGTGGATTTTACCTGAAGTATAGTCAAAATTTTTGACTTTACCATCCTTGCGATTATGTAGGTAAATATGGCAGCTTGGCAACCAATGCCCCTTCTCTTGGCAATTGAAACATATGGACTCTTTGGGAATGGTACACAGGACTATCTCAGACTTAGCCTTTCTCTTTACCATTTGGTCAAATTACTTGACCATGGTCGATCCCTTTCCATTGGGAAGAGAAAGCTTTTCTGGACTTCCAATGTTACCATTGTCAATGTCCATGGAAGTTTAGAGAGTAGATCTTCCAATCAAATTGCTTTACCAGTGCGCCAAATCATTGTTGATTCAGCAGCAACAAGCAAATATGTTAAGATAAATTAGGGTCATGTCGTGATCTCCCATATAGTAGTCCTTAAAGAAACCCGCTAGATGACTTAGGAAGTGACTGAAGAACCCAGTCAACAGCCAACTTCCTTGAGACTTCGACACCTAAGTCTCCCAGCTTGTCAATATGTAACTTCATCTCCAAGACGTGAGCACATACAGACTTTCCTTCCTGTTAATAGGGCTTTGAGTGACCTAGAACTTGTGGGTTAGGGAGAATTTTGGAGGAGGTGAAGGAAGTGAAGTTCCACTACAGCACGAAGAAAGGATTAATCTTTCACCTTGATCGCCTTGTGGAAAATCATCTTTATAAAGAAATTTTACTCAAAAGATTCGGGAAGACCATAGTTGTCTGAACTAGACATCTATAATGGGAGAAATTCAAGTTTTGTTGATTTTAGTCCTTAATATAGCACCCAACATGAAATATTAAGGCAAGGACCCAACACAATATTTTACAATTCGGAAGAGGGATGTCATAATCCAAATTTCAAAATATTTGAAGGTAGGTAAATGACGATTTACCAATTTCCACCATGAAAAACGAAATTGATTATTAAGTTTTAAATGGATTGAAATTCCTAGATCCTTTGAGATTCATTGGATTTTTCAATGGCATGTTTAAATCTCGATTGCGCCCTTCAAGTTTGTGACTGGGATGCCGAGGATCACAAACAAGGTGTGAATAACCATGCAAATTAGCTTGGTACACCCAATGTTACAATCACCTAATCAATGTGTCAGTTAGGCACACACTCTCCATTGATCTATGGTTAACATCAAGCTACCCTTTGTCAGACACTGTCAGTCCCATATTAGAGTGTCGGTTAACCACACACACTCCACTAACGACTTAACAAGGTGCAAAGTGCAATTTCATGGGTTAGCACCAGATTCACATTTTCATAAAGTAACTAAGATTGGGAATTTAATAAAAGTTTAGTTACTTTATAATTATCATTATACTTTTAATGAAAACTAATGTCCTGTCAAACCCGTTCGGCTAACGACCCTCCACCAGTCAAGGAAGCGGTGGGTGAGAGTGGACACCCATTAAACTACCATTTTATAGGCAGTAACCTTATACCCCCCTTATAGACCGGATTTGTGAATGAGGCCTACTAACGGTAAGACTGACTTTACTTTTATACATATATATATATATATATATATATATATATATATATATATATATATATATATATATATATATATATATATATATTAAACCTATAATATTATAATAGTATAAGGGTTGAATTTTAAACTTTTAAAATTCTAGGGTTTGGAACTAAATGTTTCAAAATGAGACTTTGCATTTACAAGTTCCAAAACTTGAGGGCAAGTTTTGAACTATTCAAAAACTTTTGGAATCCATAACTTATGAGTTTAATATAGGTTTTATGAAAATTCTCTTAACATTCCATAACTTGAGGACAAGTTATGGAGTTCATAAAAACATTTATGATCTCAGAACCTTCGTCGTCAAATGCGAACTTGGTAAATAATGGGACCGTAGATAACACCTATAACTGGGGTGGTCCAATGGGTACTCAACCAATGAGGACTCAACACCCTGGTTCAATGTTGAACGACCATATATCTCACCTGATCGTGAGTTTCATTATCCAGTTAATGATAAAACATTCCTCGAAGACATTCGATGTCGCTTCAGTAGACTTCATGAGCTAAGTAAAAATTGTGTCATCGAGGAAATTCTTCCTGAATCCTCGGGTAATACAAGTGAACAATTACCCATCATTGGTACAATTTGTCCTGATTCTCAAACTTCTTCAGATGTGGATGAAGAAATCATTGTGGAAGGACCAGACCTAGTTGTAACTTGTCCATCCTTACCTTCCATAAAGTGTCCCATTAATGAACCATCCTTGACATTCTCTGCGGTAGTCCAGTCATCTGCACCGCAGACCGTAGTCAAATGCACCATAACCATTCAGCCCATCCTTCACGAATTACCGATTGAAAATTTTGAATATGGTCAATGTTCACAAAGTCCTGAACTCTCTAGTTCAGATGACTCAAGTCCGCGTTTTTCAAAACAATCAAAGGTTTTCAGGAAACCGCATTTGAACATTTCCGACTGCGGTTCTCCAAAAACTCAAGTGAATTTGGCTTTAAAAAGGGAAATCAATCCCGAGGCAAAAAGCGGGATACTGAATACAAAAACAATTTTAAACATACCATGTTTTCAAATCAAAAGAACCTAGAAAAACCCACCACTGTCAAAAATCTTTCAAAACATACGACAGTCAAAGGTTCAGACAAAAAGGAATGTAATGTGTTAAAAACCGTTTCAAACACTCCTAAAAAATCTCAAAAAAGGGTCACGTCTTTTGAAAAATATTCTTTTCAAAAATATACCTTAAACGATCCAAAATGGAAAGGTATTTTACCAACTCCTGAACCCTCAAAATCACTTCAATCAGTTGTCAGTTCAAAACCTAGGAGAAATTCACGTGCAAAACCTTTTTCAAATTCCCAAGGCACTGCAGCTTTTTAAATACCACTCACGGACCGGACACAAGCCTCGAACTACATCCTCCGGACCATTAACCAAGTATGGTGTCTGGGTAAACGAGAAAAATCTTTCTTTTGGATTTTATCCACTGAATACGTTATGTCCCATCCAACCTCGTAACATTCCAAAAGTTACCAAACACCCAGGACTAGGTCTGCTGACTAACACAATGTGACAACCCGAAATTTTCATTGTATAATTTATACAGTCAAACCCTTCAAATAATAGTCAAAAACATTTCAGTACATTTTTGGCCGGTTTTAAGTCCGTTCGGGTGTTTTATTTTATTTTCGTCAAACGATTTAATAAAAGGAAGTGACGTTATTAGTGAGGTGTAGCAAACAAAACTAACAACACCTTAGCTAGGTGTTTACGGCCAAACAAGAGGTGTTTGGGCCGTAAACACCATTTTCCCAAGGATACATGCATATAGCATGAGTTTACACACCTTTTTCCTCATTTTCCACGTCCCACCTCAAGAACACCAAGCTTTTTCTCTCAAGTATCATAAGTTCATTTCTTCAAATCCGCCAAAATGTAAGTGTTTTCTTCCTAGATTCTTTCCTACAACACTTAATCTAGTGTTTATACATCATTTCATCCATGGATTCTTGGTTTTTACTTAGATCTTCAAGCATTCTTCAAAACACCAAGAACACCAAGAACACACACTAGTGTTCTTGGGTCCTAAACACTCTTACAAGCTTCATATAAGTAAGTATACCCTTCCTATCTAGTTACTTACTTAGTATACTTGTTAATCCTTTGGAAAATCATCAAAACCCCCAAGAACATATGTGTTTACGGTTTCGGGATCTCCCAAAACCGTAAACACCCCCAAAGGGTGTCTAGATGCCCCTAACACCTTCAAATGCTTGGATAAAGGGCTAGAAACTTGCATGCATGAGCTAGAAACACCAAAACACGAAAAGGTTGAGGCATTCATGAGTTTACGGCCGTAAACGCATGGGTTTATGACCGTAAACCCAAGTGTTTACGACCGTAAACTCTCAAGGATGGTCCAAGGACCGTAAACTCCAATGAGGGGTCCTTTTGTGCCCTAACCACTTCCTAAGCCTTTGATTCAACCCTAGGACACTCCTTTGTGAAGTATAAGACCTTAAATGCACACAAATACACAATTACCATGAGTTTACGGCCGTAAACTCATGGGGGAAATGGTCCATCAAGAGTAAACACATGTAGGGTTACCATTTGAGGAGTAAACTCCAATGTGAGGCCATACTCTCCTTAGGTACAACCTTTAACACTCCTAGCACTTGAAACAAAGTGTTTCCGTGTATTAGGATGTCTTTACTTGCTAAATTAGTGATTAAATAACTAATTAGATACATTTATGTATCACTATATGTTACATAGGATCCGTGTGTGTGTTCAAGTCCTCACTTGACACCTAGCATCCTACCCGGCACTTCCATCCACTCCACTCACTACAGGTGAGTTCATACCCCTTAATTAACCTTTTTAAATGATTTTAAATTCTTTTATGGGGGGAATACAAGTTGAACTGTTATAGTTATTGTATCAATCACATGTGATTAATAGCTAGAACAGACTACAAGATTTGCTACTACTTTCAGTTTTCCATCAAACTTTGGATTTTCAAGTGTTTCAAACCTTTTATCAAACTTTTTAAATGCCAAAACGGTTTCCAAACTCTTTTAAACTTGCTTTATTTTCAAACCCATATCCATACTAATATATTTATATAAGTAAGACTTGAAGGACTTAGGACTGATAGCTCACCTTATTTCCTATTCCTTGTTTGGTTGTGGACTTAGGGTATTCTGTTATTTGTCCGACTGTCGTTGAATTCTTAGTTATATCTCATATATATTTGTGATAGATATAAAAGTCTTCACTCCAGTTCAGTACCTTTGTGTAACAAAGGCATGCAACCAACATTACTATTTAACTATAATAGGTATAGTTAAGGATTACTACTCATTACTATCATTACAATGACACCTACCAGAGTCAGTACAGTTATGAGTCAATACATGCTAAATACTATACAAAGAGAATACTATATACTATACAAGAGAACACTTTATACATTATACCAGAAAATACATTATACAATATACAAGAGAATATACTAAAACAGAATGTGACATACTACTTCTCGATACGACACGTCTTTGTGCTGTCACCGTGTAACCAGAGTCTCCTGGAGGGAGAGCGGGCATTATGTGTATAGATCTATACGGGACAGACACTCCCACATCCCGACTGCTAGCTACAGTCCGAGCCGACTAGGCCGAGGGGTGACAAAATGTCACCATACTACGTGTGACCTGGAGGGTCAACAGTTATTCGATCGTCAATCAGCATGGTTACATACGAGCTCACATTCATACCTTTAATTAACACTTTAAGAATTAAAGGCAAAACAGACTCCCCTAGGTGTATTGTACATTTAATACTACCTGGAGTATGGATTTTCATTACATTCAGCCGGCAGTGACACTGCTGGGGTAAAACACTATTTTTCCCAGTTACTTTACATAAATGAAGTTTAGAACTATATTTTCATACTGATAGTTTCACTGGGAAAACTTTTACATTTTCAAAGGATCGAACATGCAAACAACCGGGTCTTGGTAGAAGACTACTTTTACTGGAAAACATAGGGTTTTCTAGGGAGTATACTATTTTCAAACATTGGAGTCAGTTATTATACTACATTGTTGTAAACATTTTATACGAGCAATGACACTAAATACTTATGAACTCACCAGCTTTATGCTGATAAACCCTTTCAAAATAACTTGTATTCTCAGGTCATCAGTAGACAGGTACAGATGCAGCTGTTGAGAAGATGGAGCACATACAAAACTCCTCTTTTATTTTGATTATACTTTTGGTGTCTTACAAATTGTACAGAACACGCTTGTATTACAATTATTATATTAATGCAATGGATGTTGTTGCTTGTCTTTACTATTATGTATTGTTATGATACTATACATTGCATCCTCCACCCCAGAACGTATTCCGCCGTTCTTGGTTTTGGGGTGTGACAGATTGGTATCAGAGCATTGTTTATAGTGAATCAAGTATATCAACCCATAAAAGATATACGAACTATAAACACATCGGGATTAAAACACTCTGACCAAGAATATATACTTTTAAATAATAAAATATTTAACTAAGTATATATATACATTTATCCATACCAGTGTCAGTATCATACTAGAACAGAACAAAAGTATTAAGATTGTTGAACAGCACAATTAAGCTTAGAGACATATAGTCAAATCTGGGTGGATGTAGCCTGATCAACTACATTTTCCTAGGAGTGACTAGCATGTGCCTAAGGGTGGTTGTGGTGTTGCAACAAGTCTAAAAACTTACCAACACTACTACAAGAACATTAGAACAAGGATACTATAGGAGTATTCTGCATTCTTGTAATTTACATATGTGAGAACTAAAAGGGTCGTTACTAGTAGGGCAATAGTTGCTAAGTGTATACTCTGCGGTTACATGTGACTAAGGCGCTATAGACTTAGAATCTGTGATCTTTGCTTTACTTCCTGTTCCTTGTTTGGTTGTGGATTTAAAGTTAGGGTCACTTATTCGAAGGTCTATCCTGTTTTGGTTGCATGTAATTGGTATACACTATGCAAGTATTGGATCAACTAATAATGATCATCTTATAAGTATCTTAGATTAGTACGTCTATTAACTATTCTTTCTCCATCCTCGCGTAGATAGCATGGCTAGCTTTCATCTCCCTGGCGATACGTACTATCCAAACCAAGGCATTGGAGGATGGCTTGATGATGAGCCGGAAGATAATCACCCAATCCCTTTGGATGATCACATCGCAGAAAGCTCTTCAGATGACTCCGACTCCGAACCAGAAGTCAACAACCATCCCCGAGAAGTTCCAATTCCAAACCCCAACCCCCGTCCGGAGTTTCAGGGTCCCACTCCCATGTGGGCATTAACCTTGAATCGATGGAGTGATGAACAGGGTCAGTCGTTACCTTTCAACGGAGACAGAAGCTTCTACAACATAGACGAGGGAGGTTCAGCTGACCGGGTCTTACCCATCATGGTCCGAAGGATTGCTAGGAATATCGAGCAAGGTCATGAAGCCATCGGGCAAGTAGTGGAAATTGATGCCAACTCTAACCTTAACACAGTTCGTATTCGCCAACTCGAAGAGACTGTGGATAGGACTAGGAGGACCAATGAAGCTCTGCAGCAACAATTAGCTGCATCCCGAGTCGAAGTCATGGAACTCCGAATGCGTCAAAGAGCACATGAACGACATCTTCAGGAGGTAGTACGTCAACTAGCAGACCTAAGGGTTCGTCCGAGGGATACCCGTCGCCGGTAGAAGATGCCAACTCATCTTTACTTTTGAATCAAGGAATAGCCTTTCTGTGCTCTAGGAAGCACTTGTCTGTAAAATATTCCTAACTTTTAAGAATACTCTAATTAGACTTCTAAGCTGCCAACATTTTCCTTATGGTTTGATGTAAGACCTACTGTTAGGTCAACTTTTCTGAACTCATTTTACATCAGTAATACCAGTAATATTGGCAGTTATCTAATCTATGGGAAAGTTTGTACTCTTGTGTTTCTCTAATCTATTAGTATATTTCTATCTGATAGTGGGACTATGGCAATTTAGTCCATGAAACACTCCCATCATGCTTACAATTGTTTCTCACTATTGTCATCATCTTTATAAATTTTCAGTAAAATATGCCTCCTCGCAAGCGTCCGACCAGAAACACACCTGCAAGTCACACTCCACCACCACCACCTCCTCCGCAACAGTTTGATGTGGTGATGTTCCAGGCAGCTGTGACCGCAGTTATGGCCCAAATAAATTCTGGTGATGCAAGTGGAGCCGGAATGGGCACCAACTCTAGACATGGTGAAATCCACCCACGTACATAGGGGTGTACCTATAAGGATTTCATGAACTGCAAACCAACATTCTTCAATGGATCGGAGGGATCATTGCACTGTCCCAATGGATCGAAAGAACTGAAGCCATCTTCGAGATATGCTCGTGCCCCGAAGAAAGCAAGATAAAGTTCGCCGCTTGCACCTTCACTGAAAGGGCCTTGACATGGTGGAATGGCCATGTCAAATCACTCTCTTTGGTGATAGCCAACGCCATGGGCTGGGATACACTAAAGGACCTGTTGACGAGGGAGTACTGCCCGAGGGGTGAAATTCAGAAGCTGGAGGAGGAACTGTGGGGCCTCAAGATGAAAGGCACCGACATAGTGGCCTATACAGCCAGGTTCTGCGACCTAGTCACGCTATGTCCTAACATGGTCCCCATAGAGGGCAAGAAAATTGAAAGATACATCTGGGGTTAAGTGCCCTCGTATCAAGGGAACGTTCTAGCATCACACCCTACGACCTTTGAAAGTGCCAAGGAATTGGCCCAAAGGTTGATTGATCATGAAGTTCCTTACACTCCATCAACCACTACCACTGTTGCCACCACACCAACAAAGACAGATGATAACAAGAGGAAGCGGTGGGACCGAAAGAAGGGCAAATCAGCCCAATCCTCTTCAAAGAACCAACAAACGGTGGTTGTCCATGCTGCCACCACTCCTGCTGCCCCTGTACCAGCCAAAACATATGCTGGGAATCTACCCAAGTGCACCAAGTGCTCCTTCCATCACAACGGCCCCTGCCGGGAAATGCACTGCACTAACTGTGACCGGAAGGGCCATACCGCCCGATTTTGCCGAACACCACCCAAACCCATTTCCCAGGTCCCCAGTTCAGGAGTAAGCCAGGCCTGCTACGGCTGTGGCGAGGTAGGACATTTCAAAAGAAACTGTCCAAAGGCTGGGAACGCGGGAGGAGCAGGCAGACTACTTGCTATTGGCCGCAATGAAGCAGTAGCAGACCCCACAGTAGTCACGGGTATGTTCCTTCTCGATAACTCTTATGCTTGTATCCTATTTGATAGTGGGGCAGAGAGGAGTTTCGTAAACCAAAACTTTAAGCACTTACTTAAACAATCACCGAAACCACTAAAAGAAACCTTCGTCGTACAAATGGCTAACGGAAAGACAGAGAGTTCTAACGAGATCTACATAGGTTGTACCCTCATGCTAGACAACCATTCGTTTTCAATCGACCTCATACCAGTAGAAATCAAGAGTTTCGACGTCATTGTGGGCATGGACTGGTTGAGTCTCCATCGTACCGATATCCTGTGTTTCGACAAAGCAATCCGTCTAAACCTACCGAATAACAAAACCTTGTTGATCTACGGAGACAAACCCAGTACGAGCCTACGTATCATCTCAAGTATTCAAGCCCAAAAGTACTTGTGTAAGGAATGTCGTGCGTTCCTTGCACACGTCGTCAACACGAGCCAGAAAACGAAAGATCTAAAAGACTTCCCCGTAGTACGCGATTTCCCCAACGTCTTTCCGGAACAGCTAACAGGTTTACCTCCACAACGACAAGTCAAGTTCTGAATTGATTTAATCCCAGGAGCTACCCCCGTAGCCAAATCGCCCTATCGTCTAGCGCCTGCTGAGATGCAAGAACTGTCCGGTCAACTTAACCAACTGCTCAGCAAGGGCTTTATAAGACCGAGCTTCTCACCCTGGGGAGCACCAGTCTTGTTCGTGAAGAAGAAAGACGGATCGTTCCGTATGTGCATCGATTATAGGGAACTCAACAAGCTTACAGTCAAAAATCGTTACCCTCTTCCTCGCATAGACGAATTATTTGACCAACTGCAAGGGGTGAGCTACTTTTCCAAGATTAATCTTAGGTCCGGGTATCACCAGTTACGAGTGCTTGAGGAGGATGTCTCGAAGACAGCCTTCCGAACTCGTTACGAACACTACGAGTTCGTAGTGATGCCATTCGGATTGACCAATGCGCCCGCAGTTTTCATGGACTTGATGAATAGAGTATGCCATCCTTACTTGGATCAGTTCGTCATCGTCTTCATTGATGATATACTTATCTACTCTCGAAGTAAGGAGGAGCATAGCGATCATTTGCGACAAGTCCTAGAAACCTTACGATCGGAGAAACTATATGCGAAGTTCTCTAAATGCGAATTTTGGATCCGAAGAGTCGAATTCTTAGGACACGTAGTTAGCGAAGAAGGAATCCACGTGGACCCATCCAAAATTAAGGCTATTGAGAACTGGTCAGCACCGAAGACGCCTACAGAAATTCGTCAATTTCTAGGCCTCGCTGGCTACTACCGCAGTTTCATACAGAACTTCTCTTGAATCGCGAAACCCCTTACGACATTGACCCAGAAAGGTGTGGCCTTTGACTGGGAAGAGAAACAAGAGAAGGCATTCCAAACCCTGAAACGAGCCTTATGCACCGCACCGATACTATCCCTCCCCGAAGGGATAGACGACTTCGTGGTATACTGCGATGCATCCAATCAGGGGCTCGGTTGTGTTCTGATGCAACGAGGTAAGGTCATCGCCTACGCCTCAAGACAGCTGAAGACACACGAGGTCAACTACACCACACACGACCTCGAGTTAGGAGCGGTTGTGTTCGCTCTAAAGATCTGGAGACACTATCTGTATCGAACGAAGAGCACTATCTATACCGACCACAAAAGCCTCCAGCACATATTCAACCAGAAAGAGCTCAACATGACACAACGACGGTGGGTCGAGCCACTCAATGACTGCAAATGCGAAAATCGTTATCATCCGGGTAAAGCCAACGTAGTAGCAGACGCCCTAAGTCGGAAAGAATATTCTGGTCGAAGAGTCAAGTCACTAACAATGACTATCCATTCGCATCTATCCGCACAAATTAAGGAAGCTCAGCTAGAAGCTTTAAAACCTGAAAATGTAGCGGGAGAATCCCTGCGAGGAATGGATAAGAACCTAGAAGCCAAGGGTGACGGAGCCCTATATCTCATGGACCGGATCTGGACACCGAAACACGGTGGCTTCAGAGACGTGGTCATGAAGGAAGCGCACAACACTCGATACTCCATCCAACCAGGTTCAGATAAGATGTATCTGGATCTCAAAAAGTCATACTGGTGGCCTAACATGAAAGCAGAGATTGCTACCTTCGTGAGTAAATGCCTTACTTGCGCCAAGGTCAAGGTCGAATACCAGAAACCATCAAGACTACTCCAACAACCGGAGATACCTGAATGGAAGTGGGAGCGGATCACTATGGACTTCATAACCAAGCTACCCAAGACATCGGGTGGACTTGATACCATTTGGGTCATCGTCGACAGATTGACCAAGTCCGCACACTTCCTACCCATCAAAGAAACCGACAAGATGGAGAAGCTCACAAGAACATACATTAAGGAGATCGTATGACTGCATGGTGTTCCTATATCTATTATCTCTGATAGAGATAGCAGATTCACTTCGAGGTTCTGGCAGTCACTACAAAGCTCCCTTGGAACGAGGCTGGACATGAGTACAGCCTACCATCCACAAACCGACGGACAAAGTGAGAGAACCATCCAAACTCTGGAAGATATGCTGTGAGCCTGTGTGATCGACTTTGGTAAGGCATGGGATACCCACTTACCCCTTGTCGAATTTTCCTACAACAACAGTTATCACACGAGCATCAAAGCTGCTCCATTTGAAGCCCTCTACGGCCGGAAGTGCAGATCCCCTCTGTGCTGGGCTGAGGTGGGTGACACTTAATTAGCAAAAGGACGAGTTCTTGACAGCACTCTCATGGGTCCGGAGATCATTCGGGAAATGACAGAGAAGATCGTTCAGATTCGTGAACGATTGAAAGCCTCTAAAGACCGACAGAAGAGCTACGCAGACAAACGAAGGAAACCTTTGGAATTCCAGGTGGGAGACCGAGTTCTTTTGAAGGTCTCACCCTGGAAAGGCTTGATACGCTTCGGAAAACGTGGAAAGCTGAATCCGAGATACATAGGGCCTTTTGAGATTCTCGCCAGAATCGGCCCCGTAGCTTACAAACTCAACTTACCCCACGAGCTTAGTAACGTACATCCTACCTTCCACGTCTCAAACTTGAAAAAGTGCTTATCCGACGAGACTCTTGTAATCCCACTCGACGAGATCGAGATCAACGAGAGCCTCAACTTCGTGGAAGAACCTGTAGAGATCATGGACCGAGAGGTCAAACGAACAAAACAAAGATGTATCCCGATAGTGAAGGTTCGCTGGAATGCCAAGCGAGAACCCGAATTCACTTGGGAGCGCAAGGATCAAATGAAACTTAAATATCCTCACCTCTTTACTTAGTTATATTGTAATAACTTAGTTGCTTGAACTCTAATTTCGGGACGAAATTCCCTCTAACGGGGGAATTATGTGACAACCCGAAATTTTCATTGTATAATTTATACAGTCAAACCCTTCAAATAATAGTCAAAAACATTTCAGTACATTTTTGGCCGGTTTTAAGTCCGTTCGGGTGTTTTATTTTATTTTCGTCAAACGATTTAATAAAAGGAAGTGACGTTATTAGTGAGGTGTAGCAAACAAAACTAACAACACCTTAGCTAGGTGTTTACGGCCAAGCAAGAGGTGTTTGGGCCATAAACACCATTTTCCCAAGGACTCATGCATATAGCATGAGTTTACACACCTTTTTCCTCATTTTCCACTTCCCACCTCAAGAACACCAAGCTTTTTCTCTCAAATATCATAAGTTCATTTCTTCAAATCCGCCAAAATGTAAGTGTTTTCTTCCTATATTCTTTCCTACAACACTTAATCTAGTGTTTATACATCATTTCATCCATGGATTCTTGGTTTTTACTTAGATCTTCAAGCATTCTTCAAAACACTAAGAACACCAAGAACACACACTAGTGTTCTTGGGTCCTAAACACTCTTACAAGCTTCATATAAGTAAGTATACCCTTCCTATCTAGTTACTTACTTAGTATACTTGTTAATCCTTTGGAAAATCATCAAAACCCCCAAGAACATATGTGTTTAGGGTTTGGGGATCTCCCAAAACCGTAAACACCCCCAAAGGGTGTCTAGATGCCCCTAACACCTTCAAATGCTTGGATAAAGGGCTAGAAACTTGCATGCATGAGCTAGAAACACCAAAACACGAAAAGGTTGAGGCAGACATGAGTTTACGGCCGTAAACTCATGGGTTTATGATCGTAAACCCAAGTGTTTACGACCGTAAACTCTCAAGGATGGTCCAAGGACCGTAAACTCCAATGAGGGGTCCTTTTGTGCCCTAACCACTTCCTAAGCCTTTGATTCAATCCTAGGACACTCCTTTGTGAAGTATAAGACCTTAAATGCACACAAATACACCATTACCATGAGTTTACGGCCGTAAACTCATGGGGGAAATGGTCCATCAAGCGTAAACACATGTAGGGTTACCATTTGAGGAGTAAACTCCAATGTGAGGCCATACTCTCCTTGGGTGCAACCTTTAGCACTCCTAGCACTTGAAACAAAGTGTTTTAGTGTATTAGGATGTCTTTACTTGCTAAATTAGTGATTAAATAACTAATTAGATACATTTATGTATCACTATATGTTACATAGGATCCGTGTGTGTGTTTAAGTCCTCACTTGACACCTAGCATCCTACCCGGCACTTCCATCCACTCCACTCACTACAGGTGAGTTCATACCCCTTAATTAACCTTTTTAAATGATTTTAAATGCTTTTATGGGGGGGAATACAAGTTGAACTGTTATAGTTATTGTATCAATCACATGTGATTAATAGCTAGAACAGACTACAAGATTTGCTACTACTTTCAGTTTTCCATCAAACTTTGGATTTTCAAGTGTTTCAAACCTTTTATCAAACTTTTTAAATGCCAAAACTGTTTCCAAACTCTTTTAAACTTGCTTTATTTTCAAACCCATATCCATACTAATATATTTATATAAGTAAGACTTGAAGGACTTAGGACTGATAGCTCACCTTATTTCCTGTTCCTTGTTTGGTTGTGGACTTAGGGTATTCTGTTATTTGTCCGACTGTCGTTGAATTCTTAGTTATATATCATATATATTTTTGATAGATATAAAAGTCTTCACTTCAGCTCAGTACCTTTGTGTAACAAAGGCATGCAACCAACATTACTATTTAACTATAATAGGTATAGTTAAGGATTACTACTCATTACTATCATTACAATGACACCTACCAGAGTCAGTACAGTTATGAGTCAATACATGCTAAATACTATACAAAGAGAATACTATATACTATACAAGAGAACACTCTATACATTATACCAGAAAATACATTATACAATATACAAGAGAATATACTAAAACAGAATGTGACATACTACTTCTCGATACGACACGTCTTTGTGCTGTCACCGTGTAACCAGAGTCTCCTAGAGGGAGAGCGGGCATTATGCGTATAGATCTATATGGGACAGACACTCCCACATCCCGACTGCTAGCTACAGTCCGAGCTTAATAGGCCCAGGGGTGACAAAATGTCACCATACTACGTGTGACCTGGAGGGTCAACAGTTATTCGATCATCAATCAGCATGGTTACATACGAGCTCACATTCATACCTTTAATTAACACTTTAAGAATTAAAGGCAAAACAGACTCCCCTAGGTGTATTGTACATTTAATACTACCTGGAGTCTGCATTTGCATTACATTCAGCCGGCAGTGACACTGCTGGGGTAAAACACTATTTTTCCCAATTACTTTACATAAATGAAGTTTAGAACTATATTTTCATACTGATAGTTTCACTGGGAAAACTTTTACATTTTCAAAGGATCGAACATGAAAACAACCGGGTCTTGGTAGAACACTAGTCTTACTGGAAAACATAGGGTTTTCTAGGGAGTATACTATTTTCAAACATTGGAGTCAGTTATTATACTACATTGTTGTAAACATTTTATACGAGCAATGACACTAAATACTTATGAACTCACCAGCTTTATGCTGATAAACCCTTTCAAAATAACTTGTATTCTCAGGTCATCAGTAGACAGGTACAGATGCAGCTGTTGAGAAGATGGAGCACATACAAAACTCCTCTTTTATTTTGATTATACTTTTGGTGTCTTACAAACTGTACAGAACACGCTTGTATTACAATTATTATATTAATGCAATGGATGTTGTTGCTTGTCTTTACTATTATGCATTGTTATGATACTGTACATTGCATCCTCCACCCCAGAATGTATTCCGTCGTTCTCGGTTTTGGGGTGTGACAGATTGGTATCAGAGCATTGTTTATAGTGAATCAAGTATATCAACCCATAAAAGATATACAAACTATAAACACATCGGGATTAAAACACTCTGACCAAGAATATATACTTTTAAATAATAAAATATTTAACTAAGTATATATATATACATTTATCCATACCAGTGTCAGTATCATACTAGAACAGAACAAAAGTATTAAGATTGTTGAACAACACAATTAGGCTTAGAGACATATAGTCAAATCTGGGTGGATGTAGCCTGATCAACTACATTTTCCTAGGAGTGACTTGCATGTGCCTAAGGGTGATTGTGGTGTTGCAACAAGTCTAAAAACTTACCAACACTACTACAAGAACATTAGAACAAGGATACTATAGGAGTATTCTGCATTCCTGTAATTTACATATGTGAGAACTAAAAGGGTCGTTACTAGTAGGGCAATAGTTGCTAAGTGGATACTCTGCGGTTACATGTGACTAAGGCGCTATAAACTTAGAATCTGTGATCTTTGCTTTCCTTCCTGTTCCTTGTTTGGTTGTGGATTTAGAGTTAGGGTCACTTATTCGAAGGTCTATCCTATTTCGGTTGCATGTAATTGGTATACACTATGCAAGTATTGGATCAACTAATAACGATCATCTTATAAGTATCTTAGATTAGTACGTCTATTAACTATTCTTTCTCCATTCTCGCGTAGATAGCATGGCTGGCTTTCATCTCCTTGGCGATCCGTACTATCCAAACCAAGGCATTGGAGGATGGCTTGATGATGAGCCGGAAGATGATCACCCAATCCCTTTGGATGATCACCTCGCAGAAGGCTCTTCAGATAACTCCGACTCCGAACCAGAAGTCAACAACCATCCCCGAGAAGTTCCAATTCCAAACCCCAACCCCCGTCCGAAGTTTCAGGGTCCCACTCCCATGTGGGCAACAACCTTGAATCGATGGAGTGATGAACAGGGTCAGCCGTTACCTTTCAACGGAGACAGAAGCTTCTACAACATAGACGAGGGAGGTTCAGCTGACCGGGTCCTACCCATCATGGTCCGAAGGATTGTTAGGAACATCGAGCAAGGTCATGCAGCCATCGGGCGAGTAGTGGAAATTGATGCCAACTCTAACCTTAACACAGTTCGTATTCGCCAACTCGAAGAGACTGTGGATAGGACTAGGAGGACCAATGAAGCTCTGCAGCAACAATTCCGCCGTTCTCGGTTTTGGGGTGTGACACACAAAGACTGTTCCTACAACTCACGTGCATGCATCTGGAAAGAAAGTCTTTCATGTGACTCCGGGCTCCAAACTCGTTTGGTTGTCCAAACTAACCATTTAATTTCTCAGGCAATGTACAAGGAGGAATAATAATAGGGGTGGTTAATGGATAGTGCCTGCTCCTTACACATGACCGGAAGGTTAGAATACCTTCGCGACTTTAGGCCTATCTGTAACGGTGGACATGTCACGTTCGGGAACAACGCCAATGGAATCATCAGGGGTTACGGTGTATTGATCACGAGAAACTTCTCAATTCAAAAGGTTGCTTACGTAGAAGGCCTCAAGCACAAGTTGATCAGTTTAGGTCAACTATGAAAAGCGGGTCATCGGGTTGAATTTGATAATGAATATTGCTACATAATGACAAGTGATAGAAGCACCTGCTTGATCAAATCCAAATCCGAAGGGTCAATGTATCCTTTGGATGTCTCACTGATCATTGGAAAACCGCAGTTGTGTTTTCTATCCAAAGCAGTATCTGAAGTTAGCTGGTTATGGCACCGCAAGCTAGCTCATCTGAACTTCCGGTGTGACACCGGACTTTTGTTTTTTTTTTTTTTTTGCAAAAATTTTAAACTTTTAAAACTCATCTTAAATTAAATCAAACAACTGAAAAAGTCATAACACAATCCATCAAACTTAACAATCATATAAAATAAGTGCGGAAGAATTAACAATAATAAGGTCCCAACAAAAATAACTAGTAGCGATGTCCCGGTGCTCCATGTCAAGCCTTAACCTCTTTAATCTTAACACCTGAAAAGTTATAAGGGAAACCGTAAGCACAAAGCTTAGTGAATTCAAACACAAACATTGTACTAACATTCATATTTACTAACCCTGATCCATTTTCCAATTATAGTTGTATAATAAGGGCAAAGAACGAATCAACGCCAATAATACAAGAAGGACTTGTAGGTTTGAACCGCACCGGGAAGATCCCGTATCACTTGGCCCTAATCACCGCACCTCGCGATGAGTATTACGTTGGTGATCTTACCTACCCACCGCACCGGTAAATCTGTATCCTTTGGTGGTGTCCCCATATCCATGATTAGTTACATACAGTGCACATGTACGAATTAAAACAATACTTATATAACATGCTTTTATAATAAATTCAAATAATCACACACGAGCTAACTATCAAACACAATCATCAATACAACGGTGTGAGAGAACTCACCTTGAGTGAGTAGTAAGGATAGCTAACAATCAAATAATGCTACCAAGCTTGATCAAACTTCAAAACCTCACCTAAGAAGGACTAAAGGTTAGAAATGAGAAGTAATGAAGCTATGAGTTGAGAAAAGAGTAATCACAGCAAGGTCTCTAAGACAGACCTGCTGTTCAAAATGGATTTACTCCAAAATCTAAAACAGAAACATAGCTTTAACTAAATTTTATAGGAAACTATGATTGCTCAGGATTCCAGAACTATTAAGAACTCCTTTTAACTCCAAAAGATTAATTAAATATGAATTTTACAAAAATGGTGTATCACTTCTGTCTCCAACAATACAGTCAAGTGATGTTGGCCAATTCTACCCAACTTGTGAGTAGAATTCGTCCAAACCAAAATTCAGAGAAGTAAAGGACATACAAATGAAAGTCTCAGAGTTGGAATTGAATGAAAAGCATCTCTCAAACTCTTGATATAAACTTCACATTGTCAACAATCACAGCACTAGCAAAAGCTGGTGACTGCCCACTGATCTGGAGTGTGGATCCATTCTAACCAATTTATAATTGGAAATAACACCCCATCTGCTCCAGATCTTAAATTCATAATATTAGGAACATATAGAAACTTGGAATCACTCTGGATCCTTTTCCAAGCCTTAGAAATGATGAAAACAAAATGACATATCAGAACAGACCCGGATCAGACCTAACAGCAAAGATGCCATTCTTTCCCATAGATAAAGTCCTCATCAATGAGGTTGGCCTGCTTAAGAAAGTTAGCCAACTCAATTTGTGAACTTTGGGAACTGGTTTGGGGTCCTTGTGAGTTTTAGAGATCAAGATATGAGTTTTACAAAATGACTACAGATCTGATGGAAAACAGAATTGAAGCCACCCGTGATTCCTTTTTGGCTTATCCATCCTTCTCCCTTTGAAACACATTTTAAGATGTGTTCATCATCCCATTTTAGTCCCCATGATCATGGTGGTACTGAAAAGGGTTAGGTATCATTAGGATTTCATTTTGCCACAAGATTGTAATAATAATCAACATGAAAATGAACATAAAGCACATAAAATCACCATTCTCCCTTTTAGGGTTTCCATGATCTTTTGCAACATGTAATCCCCTAGATCCATCATCCACCATATATGGGGTGAAGATAGGATCTTGAGATGATGTATAACATACAATTCTTTGCAAATAACAAAAGAGATACAAATCAAATAAGAAGGAGAAGAAGTAAAGATGAAATCATAAAACTAGAACAAGGTTATGAATCAAGTTGTAAGAAATGATAAGGAGGTTCATACCAATATGAATCAAAGCTGGAAATGAACAAGAATTAAGCTCCAAACAACAGCCCCTTGGCTGCTCTTGATCCCAAAGAGAGAGAGAAGGACGATGTGAGAGAGAGAGAGAGTAGGGTTTAGAGTGTTTTTCTTGTGTGTGTTCCAAATGACTCAATTAACACATTAAGTACTATTTACTAAATGGACTTTGCAAATAGGCCCATAGCCCATGGACTTCAATAAAAGGAGTTTACAAGATGATCAAAAGAGTCCAATAACATAAGAAATCAGACCTTGGTTAAATAAATTAACCCAAGGTTACAAGAATAATTAAATTAAAATAACCAAACGTACCGAGAAAAACCGGGGCGTTACAACTCTCCCCCACTAAGAACGGACTTCGTTCTCGAAGTCAACGCCTAGAAACAGATCCGGATAATGAGCCCGCATCTCGCATTCTGGTTCCCAAGTCCATTCCGAACCCTTCCTATGTTGCCACTGCACCTTAACCAGGTTTATAGTCTTGTTGCGGAGAGCTTTCGTTTTTCGTTCTAAAATAGCGATTGGTTTCTCAACATAATTGAGACGCTCGTCAATCTGTATGTCCTCCAGTGGTATCACAACGGTCTCATCAATAACGCATTTTCATAACTGAGACACGTGGAACGTATTATGAATTAGACTAAGCTCGTCAGGCAGCTCTAAACAGTAAGCCATCTTTCCCACATGGACTATGACCTTGTGGGGGCCAATGAATCGGGGTCCGAGCTTTCCCCGCTTTCGAAATCGAATCACACCTTTACAGGGGGAGACTTTGAGCAACACATAATCTCCCACCTGGAACTCAAGATTGGAGCGTCTTTTGTCGCATAACTTTTCTGACGACTCCTCGCTGTGACCAAATGATCCTGAATCACTTGGATTTTCTCCGTAGTCCGTAGCACGATATCGGTACTCCCGAGTACCCTCTGCCCAACCTCGCCCCAACAAACGGGCGTCCTGCACTTCCTCCCATACAAGGCTTCATACGGAGGCATTTTAATGCTCGAGTGATAGCTGTTGTTATAAGAAAACTCAGCTAGATGTAGATGGTCATCCCAACTACCCCCAAAATCAATCGCACATGCCCTAAGCATGTCCTCCAAGGTCTGAATTGTCTGCTCACTCTGCCCGTCTGTCTGCGGATGGAAGGCGGTGCTAAAATGTAATCGTGTGCCCAACTCCTCTTGAAACTTCCTCTAGAACCGAGAAGTAAATCGGGTGTCCCGATCGGAGACGATAGAAACGGGCACCCCATGTAATGAGACAATCTCCCGAACAAAGATCTCGGCTAATTTCTCCGCCGATGAGCTCTCCTTTATAGCCAGAAAGTGAGCACTCTTAGTCAAACGATCAACAATCACCCATATCGTATCGGCTCCTCGGGCAGTTCTAGGAAGTTTTGTAATGAAGTCCATGGTTAGATGCTCCCATTTCCATTCAGGAATCTCCAATGGTTGCAACTTCCCATGTGGTTTCTGGTGTTCCGCTTTGACCTTCCGACAGGTCATACATTCTTCCACAAATCGAGCCATATCATTCTTCATTCCATGCCACCAGTAAGCCTCCTGAAGGTCCCGGTACATTTTAGTAGCACCAGGATGGATAGAAAATTTTGACTTATGAGACTCATCCTTTAGGGTTTTCCGATTTCCCCCAGTATATGGAACCCAAACCCTACCGTAGCGAGTCAGCAAACCCCGCCCGTCTCGTTCCATATTAGGCAACTCTTTCCCAATCTTCTCACGCCTGATGTTTTCCTCCAGTATTGCCGTCTTTTGGGCGTCCCGGATCAGATCTAACAAAGACGACACCATCGTGATCTGGAGACACTTAGCTCGAATCGGTTCGGCAGATTGTTTACGACTGAGAGCATCAGCTACCACATTAGCTTTACCGGGGTGGTAGTGAATTTCACAATCATAATCTTTTACCACATCCAACCATCTGATCTGCCTCATGTTCAAATCCCGCTGCTCGAACAAATATTTCAGACTCATATGGTCAGTGTATATGATAAACTTCACTCCATAGAGATAGTGTCTCCAAATCTTAAGAGCGAAAACAACAGCCCCAAGCTCCAAATCATGAGTGGGGTAGTTTCATTCGTGGGGTTTCAGCTGTCGGGAGGCATAGGCTATCACCCTATCTCGTTGCATTAACACGGCACCAAGACCCTGAATCGATGCATCACAGTAAACCACCATATCCTCAACCCCATCAGGTAAGGCCAAAATCGGAGCATCACACAATCGTTTCCTCAACTCATCAAACGTCAACTGCTGCTCCGGGCCCCAAACGAATTTCACTGATTTCTTGGTCAATCGGGTGAGTGGCAAGGCGATTTTAGAGAAATTTTCAATGAACCTCCGGTAATAACCGGCTAAACCCAAGAAACTGCGAATTTCAGAAGGTGTTTTTGGAATCTTCCATTGTTTAACCGCATCAACCTTGGCTTGATCGACCTTAATACGGTGTTTGTTTACCACATGCCCCAAGAACTGAACTTCTTCCAACCAAAATTCACATTTTGAGAATTTAGCATAAAGCCTTTCTCTTGCCAAAGTTTCCAGAATCTCCCGAAGGTGTTGCTCATGCTCCTCTTTGCTCTTAGAATAAACCAAGATATCATCTATGAACACTATGACCGAATGGTCAAGCATCGGGCTACACACCCGGTTCATGAGATCCATAAACGTTGCGGGTGCATTGGTGAGCCCAAAAGGCATCACCACGAACTCAAAGTGCCCATAACGAGTACAGAATGCTGTTGTCTCAATGTCTTCTTCACGAACCCGCATCTGATGGTAACCGGAACGTAAATCAATCTCGGAAAACCAAGACGCTCCCTGAAGCTGATCGAAAAGATCGTCAATACGTGGCAACGGGTACCTATTTTTTATCGTGCGCTTGTTTAGCTCCCTATAATCAATACACATTCGATGGGATCCATCTTTCTTCTTCACAAAGAGAATAGGAGCACCCCAAGGCGAGAAGCTTGGCCGTATAAACCCTTTATCACTTAGTTCTTGAAGTTGATCTTGGAGCTCTTTCATTTCAGGTGGTGCCAAGCGGTAAGGATATTTCGCTACCGGAGTCGCACCTGGCACCAAATCAATGCGAAACTCTACTTGCCGAATAGGTGGAAAACCAGGGAGTTCCTCCGGAAAGACATCGCTGAAGTCGGAAACGATAGGAACGTCGTCTAGTGCTATAGCAGAAGAGCAAGAAGCCATGGCCAGGCAGGGAATGTCCCCCTGAATAATAAGTTCTCCACCTCTAGGGTTTCGAACACGAACTTGCTTCTTACGACAGTGGATTTCCGCATCAAACACATCAAGCCAATCCATGCCTACAATAATGCAGAGCTCTCACATCGCAATAGGGATAAGATCAATGGGGAATTCAACTCCAGAAAACTCGAGAGTGCAACCCCGATAAACATCGGTGACATAAATAGTGCGGTTGTCGGCAACTTCGACAACCATTGGGCGAGCCAATTTTCCGATACTACGCCCCAAACGATTAATAAACGTGCGAGATACAAAAGAATGGGTAGCACTGCTATCAAACATAACAACAACAGGCTCAGAATCTAGCAAATAAGTGCCTGATTCACCACATACAATCATGTAAACATTTCTAACTACCATTTATTAAATAATGCAAGGGTGGAGAGAAAGGAAAAAATAAAGAAATTTACCTGCCACTGTCGAGGTAATCACCGGCTCATCCACAGTCATCTGGTGAGCATGACCTCGTGTCACCATAGTGGGTCCCTTAGAAGACGATGCAATTGCAGGATTTGTACCCCCGTCTCCTTTACCAGCCTTCAACTTCGGGCATTCGGGCTTCTTGTGTCCCGTCTCGTTACAGTGATAGCAGACGGGAGCAGCAGAAGTAATCTGAGGAACTGCACTCGCAGGGGGAGCCCTACAATTCTTCCAATGATGCCCTGGCTTTTTGCAGTTGTAGCATATCAACGGATTTTTCTCGCCCTGGCTTGAAGACGGCCTGTACTCATACCTTGACCTACCATCCTGCTTTTGCTTTTTCTGGGCATCTCCGGATGTCTTGGAAGAGGTGTCATTGGCCTTCCTCTTGGACTGGGTCTGCAACTCGATTTCCCTCCTCCTTGCTGCATCCATGATCGTGGATAAAGTCGGGAACTCCTGCATGCTAACGAATTCCCGAATCTCGGTACGTAGAATGGCAGTGTATTGGCTGACCAACCAGGCCTCATTCCCAGCAAACGAGGGACAAAAAGATAGCATCTCCAAGAACTTGGCGTTCAGGTCGCTAACGGACTCAGTAGTCAGCTGTAAGGCCATGAACTCTTGTTGCATCCGCTGCTGCTCCACCTTAGGCACATATTGTGCCTCGAACCTCTCCACAAATTGGGCCCAAGACATGGCCCTCACTTCTTCTTCGTTTAATAAAGCGGTGATGGTGTTCCACCATGTCTTTCCCCTTTTTCGCAGCTGATTCATGGCCATCACAACTTTGTACTGGTCCGGACACCCAACAGTCATGAAGGCGCCCTCAACATCTGACACCCAGTGCTTAGCAGCAACTGGGTCGGATTCACCGTTCCAAAGAGGAGGGCTACACTTGCTGAACTTCTCGAAGTAGTATGCCGAATCCCGAACGAGCGGAGCCGGTAACGCTCCCCCGTGAATAGATGCGAGGCGCTCATCCAGAAGAGCACCGACTTGGTTGATTATGTCATTGGTCACACCCGGGATTAGTTCATTGAAAGCGTTATTGAATTCCTCAGCGACAATATCCCTAACTTGCTCCATTTGGAGCTGATTAAGTCGAGCAGGCGGAGCCATCTGTATCCGTAGAAGGAGGAAAATATTTAGAAATAATTCAGCCTAGATATTTCTAGGAAGACGAAACACTCAGGTTGCCGAAAATTTCTCAACCTTGCCCCGACCCGAAACCGGCACCGATGTTTCAAATAGTAGGGGCCCTTCTACTACCTTCCACACAAGTTTCAATTTCGCATTCGCGTCTAGTTTCAAAATTTCCAGCTCGCTCTAGCCGTTAATTTTACAACTCTCTCACATGTTAACACTAAATAAGTGTGTAATCTAACATTTTATGACTAGTAGAATCCAATTCATAGTCAACAATTTAACATAAACATTTAACATAAACATTTAACATAAGAAATAAGGCTTACTTGGCTGGCCGACTGGCACACCGCGACATCTTCCACTACTAGTCTTCAGAAAGTTTGAAAAATCTTTTAAAAAGAAAATAAACTCTTATAGAGCCTCAAATTTGAGTCTAGAACATCCACAAGAATGCCAAGTTCCCTCAAACTGTGGCTCTGATACCAACTTGTGACACCAAATTTTTTTTTTTTTTTTTTTTTGCAAAAATTTTAAACTTTTAAAACTCATCTTAAATTAAATCAAACAACTGAAAAAGTCATAACACAATCCATCAAACTTAACAATCATATAAAATAAGTGCGGAAGAAATAACAATAATAAGGTCCCAACAAAAATAACTAGTAGCGATGTCCCGGTGCTCCATGTCAAGCCTTAGCCTCTTTAATCTTAACACCTGAAAAGTTATAAGGGAAACCGTAAGCACAAAGCTTAGTGAATTCAAACACAGACATTGTACTAACATTCATATTTACTAACCCTAATCCATTTTCCAATTATAGTTGTATAATAAGGGCAAAGAACGAATCAACGCCAATAATACAAGAAGGACTTGTAGGTTTGAACCGCACCGGGAAGATCCCGTATCACTTGGCCCTAATCACCGCACCTCACAATGAGTATTACGTTGGTGATCTTACCTACCCACCGCACCGGTAAATCCGTATCCTTTGGTGGTGTCCCCATATCCATGATTAGTTACATACAGTGCACATGTACGAATTAAAACAATACTTATATAGCATGCTTTTATAATAAATTCAAATAATCACACACGAGCTAACTAGCAAACACAATCATCAATACAACGGTGTGAGAGAACTCACCTTGAGTGAGTAGTAAGGATAGCTAACAATCAAATAATGCTACCAAGCTTGATCAAACTTCAAAACCTCACCTAAGAAGGACTAAAGGTTAGAAAGGAGAAGTAATGAAGCTATGAGTTGAGAAAAGAGTAATCACAGCAAGGTCTCTAAAACAGACCTGCTGTTCAAAATGGATTTACTCCAAAATCTAAAACAGAAACATAGCTTTAACTAAATTTTATAGGAAACTATGATTGCTCAGGATTCCAGAACTATAAAGAACTCCTTCTAACTCCAAAAGATTAATTAAATATGAATTTTACAAAATGGTGTATCACTTCTGTCTCCAACAATACAGTCAAGTGATGTTGGCCAATTCTACCCAACTTGTGAGTAGAATTCGTCCAAACCAAAATTCATAGAAGTAAACGACATACAACTGAAAGTCTCAGAGTTGGAATTGAATGAAAATCATCTCTCAAACTCTTGATATAAAATTCACATTGTCAACAATCACAGCACTAGCAAAAGCTGGTGACTGCCCACTGATCTGGAGTGTGGATCCATTCTAACCAATTTATAATTGGAAATAACACCCCATCTGCTCCAGATCTTAAATTCATAATATCAGTAACATATAGAAACTTGGAATCACTCTGGATCCTTTTCCAAGCCTTATAAATGATGAAAACAAAATGACATATCAGAACAGACCCGGATCAGACCTAACAGCAAAGATGTCATTCGTTCCCATAGATAAAGTCCTTATCAGTTTGGTTGGCCTGCTTAAGAAAGTTATCCAACTCAATTTGTGAACTTTGAGAACTGGTTTGGGGTCCTTGTGAGTTCTAGAGCTCATGATATGAGTTTTACAAAATGACTACAGATCTGATGTAAAACAGAATTGAAGCCACCCGTGATTCCTTTTTGGCTTATCCATCCTTCTCCCTTTGAAACACATTTTAAGATGTGTTCATCATCCCAATTTAGTCCCCATGATCATGGTGGTACTGAAAAGGGTTAGGTATCATTAGGATTTCATTTTGCCCCAAGAGTGTAATAATAATCAACATGAAAATGAACATAAAGCACATAAAATCACCATTCTCCCTTTTAGGGTTTCCATGATCTTTTGCAACATGTAATCCCCTAGATCCATCATCCACCATATATGGGGTGAAGATAGGATCTTTTGATGATGTATAACATACAATTCTTTGCAAATAACAAAAGAGATACAAATCAAATAAGAAGGAGAAGAAGTAAAGATGAAATCATAAAACTAGAACAAGGTTATGAATCAAGTTGTAAGAAATGATAAGGAGGTTCATACCAATATGAATCAAGGCTGGAAATGAACAAGAATTAAGCTCCAAACAACAACCCCTTGGCTGCTCTTGATCCCAAAGAGAGAGAGAAGGATGATGTGAGAGAGAGAGAGAGAGAGTAGGGTTTAGAGTGTTTTTCTTGTGTGCGTTCCAAATGACTCAATTAACACATTAAGTACTATTTACTAGATGGACTTTGCAAATAGGCCAATAGCCCATGGACTTCAATAAAAGGAGTTTACAAGATGATCAAAAGAGTCCAATAACATAAGAAATCAGACCTTGGTTAAATAAATTAACCCAAGGTTACAAGAATAATTAAATTAAAATAACCAAACGTACCGAGAAAAACCGGGGCGTTACATCCGGTATATCAACAACCTGGTCACCGAAGAACTTGTCCATGGTCTCCCCATTCTAAAGTACAACAATGATACACTTTTCCCAGCTTGTAGGTGTGGAAAGAAACAAAGGGAAGACATCCACTGATTATTGATTTTTCAAAATATGAAGCATTAGAGCTACTTCATATTCATCTATGCGGTCCATCTACCATCGTCAGTCTTCATCACAAAAAGTATATTCTGGTTATAGTCGATGACTTCACACGTTTCACTTGGGTCTTCTTCCTATGACTCAAATTAGATACACTACAGGTCATGATCAACTTCATAAAAGAAATCGAGCTTCAAATCAAGTTACCAGTCCGAAGAATAAAAACTGACAATGGAACCGAATTTACTAATCATATCTTGAATAGTTTCTTGGTTTCAAAAGGCATCAGTCACAACTTTTCAGCTCCCTACACACCACAGCAAAACGTAGTAGTAGAGCGAAGAAACCATACCTTGGTCGAAGCAGCTAGATCAATGTTAAAATTTGCCAACCTTCCTCTAGACTTTTGGGCCGAAGCAGTGGCAACTGCTTGCTTTGTTCAAAACTGAAGCATCATTTGCAAGCGTCTTAACAAGACTCCGTTTAAGGGTCTCAACAACCACAAACCCAATGTGCGATTATTCCATATTTTTGGATGCAGATGTTTTGTGATCAACAACAAGGATCATCTTAACAAATTTGCACCGAAATCAGATGAAGGCATTTTTGTTGGCTACTCAACTAATAAAGTGGCCTATCGGGTTCTCATCAGACGCACAAGACTGATAGTCGAAAGCTTCGATGTCAAATTTGATGACTATTACGTCTGCAACACTGCTCCGTCAAGTGAAAGAAAAGCTATCCTGGAAAGTGATATCTCTGCTTCTTCGGGTCCCTTAAACATAGTTGAAATCAACTATGATGATCTTTTTGACCCCGCAGAGATTGCTCATCTCTCTGAAATCCTTGTGTCCCGGGTAGCTCAGCAACAACACGCTGAAGTATCTGGTCCATCCTTATCTGAGGATTTGTCACTCAATACTTCCACCTCACCGGTTGAGGGGAATGTTTAACTTTGGTTCCTGTGACAACCATCGAGGTTCCAGTACTAGAAGATGCAGCTCCGGTGTTGAACCGTAGAATCACAATTCCATCAAATGTCTCTTTAGAATCTGAGGATGAAGAGGTTGAGAACATACACACAAGATCAGATCCAAGGGTTATCACTCAATCATCAATCCAGGGGGAACCATCTTCGGTTCAGGGGGAACTCCCATCCTCAAGTCTGGGGGAACCTCCATCAACTGCTGCCGTTCAAATTCCTACAGTCCAAGATACTTCTGTCGGCTGCTCTCAAGTCGAGGGGGAACTACCTTCTCCTATCGCAGAATCATCTGATGTTGAAGATATTCCCTCTACCGTAGTTGCTGATCACCAACAAACTCGTCTTCACATCTAGACGAAGGATCACCCACCGGGTCAAGTCATTGGAAACCTATCCGCAGGTATACAAACTCGATCTTCTAGTGATTTAACGGACTACTGCCACTATGCATCTTTTATGTCCTCAGTAGAGCCTCGAACCATAAAAGAAGCACTCATGGAGCCCGACTGGATCACCACAATGCAAGAAGAGTTAGCCGAGTTTGAAAAGAACAAAGTGTGCAAACTGGTACCGAAGCCAAAAGGCCATACAATCATCGGTACTAGATGGGTATACAAAAACAAACTTGATGTGTCCGATGCGGTAGTTAGTAACAAAGCAAGGCTAGTAGCTAAGGGGTACAGCCAACTTCAAGGTGTTGACTGTGATGAAACCTATGCCCCCATAGCCAGAATAGAAGCAATACGCATTTTCTTAGCGTATGTGGCACACAAGAATATCAAAGTACATCAAATGGATGTCAAAAGTGCCTTCCTGAACGGAAAACTAAAGGAAGAAGTTTACTTACAACAGCCTCCAGGCTTCGAGAGTCAAGAATTTCCAAATCACGACTACAAGCTAGAAAAAGCAGTATACAGTCTTAAACAAGCTCCAAGGGCATGGTATGAGACTCTTTCTGAGTTTCTTGTCACGTCTGGATACAAAAGAGGTGTAATTGATCCCACTTTGTTTATAAGAGCAAATGGTAGTCACTTAATGCTCGTCCAAATATATGTGGATGATATCATCTTCGGATCCACAGATCAGGGTATGGTGAATGATTTTGCAAAGCTCATGACAAGTAAATTCCAAATGAGCATGAATATAGAGATTAATTTATTTCTAGGACTTCAAATCAAACAAGTCCCTCAAGGGATATTCATTCATCAAGAGAAATATACCTCTAAGTTGCTGAAGAAATTCTCAATGGACAATTGTTCCTCAGCCAAGGTCCCAATGGCCTTCGGATACAAGATTTCAGCTGATCCCACCGGAGAATCAGTTGACCACAAAACTTATCATGGAATGATTGGGTCATTGATATACCTCACCGCAAGCAGACCAGATATTGTCTTTGCAACAGGCTTATGTGCTAGGTACCAAGCGGATCCCAAAGTATCTCACTTGACCGCAGTCAAGCAAATTCTCAGATACTTAAAGGGAAGTAAAGCGTTAGGCCTCTGGTACCTCGCAGGAAATGACTTCAGCCTTCAGGCCTTCACAGATCCGGATCATGCTGGATGTAGATTAGATTGGAAAAGTACATAAGTTGGATGCCAATTTCTAGGAGGAAGACTACTCAGCTGGTCTTCAAGGAAGCAAAATTGTGTCCCATTGTCTACTATAGAAGCAGAGTATGTGGCCGCAGCCAGTTGTTGTTCCCAAGTTCTATGGATGAAGACTCAACTCATGGATTACAGATACAGAATGCTGCGGGTACCAATTTACTATGATTCAGAGAGTGCTATAGCGATTTCTCATAATCCTATCCACCATTCGAAGACGAAGCACATTGAACTACGGTACCACTTCATCAAGGATCACATTCTCAAAGGTAACATTGAACTAATTTTTGTTCCCACTCATGAGGAAATAGCAGATGTTTTTACCAAGGCACTTGATGCTACAAAACTAAATACCTTTCTAGAAATGCTAGGAATGATGAATCCCGACCCGCAATTCTTTTTGAATTGATTGGTACCGCAGACCACATCTGGTCTCCAAGTGTGAGAAATTGCTTCTTTTCTTTTCAAAGTAAAATTGTTAATGCATTTTCCTCACTATGGTTCTAGAATTATATATTCATTATATATCTTTTCAGTATACTCAGTATACCGCAATCATATATAATCTTTATATATTCTTTGGGTCCTTTATTTCCTTTATTTCTAATCTGTGGTCAAGTGTTCCTTCATTTTTTTGCTACCGCAGCCAAACTGCATTCCACCGCAGTCACCTAAATCCATCCACAGTTTCAACAAATGACACCACAGTCATCCGAACGTAACCGCAGTTGCAATAAATGATTCCTTAAAACTTCATTAACTTTTGAGACATTTGTATGCTACTTAATGTTTTTCATTAAATACAAACATTCTCTTCATTCATTTTGTCGCATACAACGTTTCAATCTCTTTCAAATTCTCTTTCATTAGTCAGGCCTATTTTAGGCTAATAAACAAATAAATCATTTTTCCATAAAACGCAATCTTTTAAGAAAATCTTGTATCCCAACTGGTCATGTCTCATAGCCGTTTAGGGTCTAATCCGTTTCAACTTCTGCTTTTTCACAACGGATAAAAACCCCCACCACACAATTTATCGGCGTATGATCATGGACTTGACATGCATTAAATGCTTCGTCTTTCAAGGAAATTATTTTTTTTATTTTTTTTATGGCTGATAATGGTAAAAACTCAAAGGTTTTTATCTTTAACAGATGTGAATAAGTTAATTCCAATAAAGTTTCAAATCTGGAGGTATAAAAACCCCTAATTTCATCCAAGATTTCTTTACGCTTTCTGAACCCTTCAAGACGATCTTCATCTTCTTCATCTTCTTGCTCAAACTCTTTCCTGCAAGTTGCAAAATTCTTTTCGAAAAACATGCTGAAATCAGGAGTTTCCAAAAGGCAATCAAAGGTCTCTGGGTCTGCTCGTCCCACCGACTCAGAAACCACCATCAAAAATCAAACACCATACCTAGCATCGAGCAACTTCAGAGAAATTTTTGAAGATCATCCATCATACAATGAGGCAATCCGACTGATGATCAAGTATCTTCCAAAGCACCCTCTCTATGGCGCCTTCAATTCGTTCACTGAAGTTGTTCCTCTTTCTACTCTGTTCAAATGCGCCTTCTCTGCATTCCGCCCAAGCCACAATCTCCATGAGGTGCATCTTAACTTGGTGAACGATTCCCTGGCTGTTCTCACCAAAGCCAAGTTCCTGGAAGTAATCAATCTCAGGGTTCTTCCCTCAACAAAATTTTACTCACCAATCTTCAATGATGTGGTTTCAACACTGTACCAGATGGGTTATCAGAAGAAATTAAAGGGCATCGGAGAATTTAAGAAGAATCATCTCCTGGCGGTATGGCAGTTCGTCTGTCATTTTGTGATCAGAAGTATTTCTGGCAGGACAGGTGGCCCTGATAATATGGGTATCAAGCTTTTAGAGATAGTATGGAGTTTTTACACTGGAAATGCGGTTAACTACATTCAGATACTATGGGATGATTTTCTACAGTATATCCAAAGGAGGCTCCTCAAGAAGATGCAACCGAGCTCACCTTTGCTCGATTCTGGTCCCTCTGCATCTCAGACCTACACAAAGATGCCAAGCTCGATCTAAATAGGTACATGATTACCCACATATATTTTGGAATCTATTAGACTCACGACTCATAAGGTAGCTGGCCACATCATGGCTACGACTGGTATTGAACCTTACCACTCTTCCCCGCCTAGACCGAGACAGGCTACCACAGTCCTTACCACTACTCATGTCCCTCCTACCGCAACTGATGTCCCTCCTACCGCAACACAAGACCCTCCTACCGCAGACCAGATTGCCCAACCTAAATTCAAACAAATCAAGCAATCAGTGACTTCAAGAAAAGTGCTACGAAATGTTGTCAAGAAAGGAGGAGAGCCTTCCAAGAAACGAAAGGCTAAAACTGTAGAACCATCTGCTGCAGTTCACTCCACTCATACCATAACTTAAGATCCCGCAGTCAATATGGAAGATGAAACTCATCATGAGTCTTCATCTTCAGAAGACGTGTTCAGACGAAAGAAGTTGAATTTAACTCTCAGCCAAAGCCAAATGCGCACCACGACTCATACCGCAGTCTCTCAAAAGACTCTGGTAGTCCCTGGAGCTACCACAGGCTCACCCGTTCATTCCCCATCTCACCACTCAGATACAATAAGTGTATATGTTTCATCTCACCATGGAGACACACCCCCAGTCGGATCCCAAGTGGATCCCATTGGTTCAAGTCACCCTAAGGTCTCCAGGGCATCACACTTACATTTTTTTGAGCCTGAGGAGTTGAACTCCATTTTTCTTCAAGTCACACATACACTACAAACATCAGTCGCACTGCAAGGCAATTCTTCTTCCTTAGCCAGAACTGAGCCGAGGCCAAACTTGACTTCAGGTCAAGGAGACCGAGGAAGCTCAGGAAATCCTATTCCACCAACATTTCATATAAGTGGTCTAGGCGTGGGGAGCACAATTGTGCAAGGAACCACGAACCCGAGGGACACCTCAGTGTGATTTAAAGGAATTGACGATGTATGTTCGAAAGATTCTTGGTCTCGGTACCGTCCCAGTACTGAAACCGAAATCAGAAAGTTTGAAGCTTTTCAGAGAGCTATCCAAGCAAGAAGGTCACAGCAGAAACAACAACAACAACAACAAAAACAACAAAAGGATGAAGCTCTTCAAACTGTTGCAAAATACTGGGCAGACTCCTTCAACAATGCCAAGACAGTCCATGATATTTTGCGGATTCAAGTTTGGGTATCTCAGATGGAAGCTACAATGCACCAAGCTAAAAATCTTCAAGGTGGTGCTGGTCCATCGAAGCCTCCCCCAACTGCTGAAAATCATGATTCTAATGATGATGGAACCACGGTTGAGATCAGCTCAAGTCCAATGTTTGGACTTGATTACATTGATCTCGATGACGTTCAACAGCCCCCCAATTCAGATAAATTTTTAATGTTTTTTGACGATGAAGAATCCAGTGGATCCCAACACTGCACTTCAAAACCCACGACAAAGCAGAAGAAGAAGCTGGCTGTTACAAGAAAAGAATTTCCCTCTCTCCAATCCAAAGTCGACCAAATCTTGGCCGTAGTCACCACCAACCAATCTCATAATACAGAGATCCCTACCCCGCAGTCTCTAGTTGAAAGGGTAGAACGACTTGAAACCCGGGAACGCCTGGTCGCAGAACGCATAACCCTGAAAGTTGAAATGGGTATTAGAGCTTTGGATATCAGCCGCTCTGCTGATCACAAACAATTTCTGGCCACTGTTGAAAACCTCATCAAAGAGGTCACCACTTTAAAAGATGAAATCAAGTCCACTCTCGAAAAAGAAGCAGCTCATTCCTCTAAACTGGTAGAAGAAACTCATAACGCCTATGAATTTACCATTGCGGTTCTTCAATCAACAATCAACAATCTGAGGCGTTCACTTTCTGCCAACCCACATACTGTGGATATTCTCAAACTCACCAAGGAGATTCATCAACTGTTGTTCAACTCTGAAGTACCAAACAATCTCCAAGTCTCAGAGTTAATCAAGTCTCAATTCAATGAAACCTTCTCCAAGATCGATGGCCTTAAACAATGGTTTGAGGAACAACAGATCGATGTTTCCTCAAAAGGGGAAAGTGAATACTCTCATCCACATCAAGTCCATTCAAATCAATCTCCTCTCAGAACCCCAATTCATCATCGAATTCATACAAGGCAAACTCCTCCAAGACAACCAACTCCGGAACATTCTTCAAAACAGACTCCACCGCAACAAGATTTGAAACAATCCTCCTCTGATGAAACTCCCCTACAGTTCAAAAATATGGAACCCTATATATCATCGGTACATTCAAGCGACTCACAGGCCACTCATCAAAAGAAAAGAGATTGGAGAGCGGCGAAGTTTGCTGAACAAATATGGAGAGAACATGGTTTCGACACAACCATGGAGGAAACCTTAATCAACTCTTGGGTCAATCCCACAAGAAGACTCCTTGACGATGATTATCGACCCATTCTGACCTATGTTGAACCTCCAGATGGATATTGGGATGTTCCTATCTCACCTAACTCCAAATTCTTCTCAGTCTTCGAGCCTCTTGATCTAAGTCTTCCTGAGGATCAAAGGCTCCCCCTCGAATTTGAATGCCTAAACCAGTTTCATGCTAAGCATGGGACTGACTTCGAAAAAATCTGGTCTAATGACAGACCATCAGCAGTGAAGAATTACAAGGTGATGAAATTTATGAAGACTGACTTCATTCAGTATACACTCACAAGGAGAGGTGATGATTACATAAGGATGCAGGCTGACTTCCCTTGCATGAATCCTGAGGAAGTGTTTTTTATTGCTAGAGTCTTCCAATTCAAATCCGAAAAGCACCCAAAGATGAAGATTGCTTATGAGAAAGCTTGTGAGTTTCTTAAGGTACTAGTTTGTGACTTCGGGAAGATAGATGCAGATATCCACCCAACGCTTACCAAGAAGTTTAACTTCCCTCCTCATGAGCCTGCACCAAGCTTCAATAAAGGCTACCAAGAAATGTCTCTTAGTGCAACCAACTTTCCTAAGTTAGGAGTTGTGTTCAAGAAAGCCAACAGTGGAATCAAATACTTCATTCCTGTTACTGCTATGCATAGACTGGCCCGAAAGAAACTGGAAGTGACTCTGACTTCGGTTCAAAGGTCCAAACACACAACGGATGAAGTGAAGTATGAAATAACAAGAAGAATCAACTGGCTAATTGAAGTGAGGAAGTTCTGGTGGATCCTCATCAAATTCTTGAAGCTTGATAAATAAAGAAGAAAGTTATAGAGGTCACTTTAGGGGAAAATGTTGTTACATAAAGTGACCCTCTAAACTAATCTGCAATCATTCTGTCTACCGCAATCAACCTTGTCACTGCAATGGAGATTTCCCTACCGCAGTTGAAGTTTTGTTTTGGACCGCAATCTCTCTACCGCAATGAAGAACTTTTGTTACATCAACTGACTTGTCTTCTTAGCAATGTATTGTCCAGTGAAACTTGCATGATCACTTAGAAGTCATTAGTTTATATTTTATCCAAGATGTAACTTTATGGAACTCTATAAATAAAGTCTCCATCGCCATGTTTCAAAAACACATCTCCTTCTCTCTTCTCCTTATCATATATCTTATTGATCTTTCTGAACTTTCACTCTGAAATATTTAGATCATTTTCTTATATCTCTATCTTTGAAGATCCTCTTCACTTTAAAACTAATCATGCTAACTTTTGTTTGACTGCAAACCTTGTTATGAATCATTTTGGTGTATACTTGATATAACTTGTTGTCATTTACGTTTCCTTTACTTTTCAGCACTTTATAATTCCGCAACTAACTATCTAACAAATCTAACTTATTATTGTTGAGCTTTTATGATCCTTTGAGATTAACTTATTCTGCAACTATAATCTTGTACTAACGTTTGTTCAAGTGTTTCTCCCAAAGTTTTTCTCTCAACAAACTGCATGCTAGTACTGATTAGTCAGTGATATGATGGCCTGATTAGGATATGCTTGGTTTTGGTTACTCAATGCTCGAATGTTGCTTGCTTTGTGCTTTTAGGAGTTCTAGTTATCTTTAATTAACTAGTAAACGAATACGCTAAGTTACATATTACAAGGACTAAATAATTTCAGAAGGTTAGGTCTAGCCCTATTTCGCAACTCTTATCTGAGTCCAACCGTTGTAGGGTAGGACCTCTCATTCGAAGAATTATCTGGTCTTAGTGATATGTAATGGTATTCGCGAGCTAGTTAGGGAGAGATAGCAAGGAATTCTTATGCAGATGATGGCGGAGAGTGGGTCGGAGATTACCCTAGGGTAAGCCTAGGATGAGATTAGCACAGAGAGCAATAATAGTGAAATGTACTTGGTGAAGTCAAAGCAACCCTTGAGGAAAGTACGGATAGATGTGGAAGGTAGTGTGGGCCCGTACTACTAATAGCAGAGGATCCGTACTCGAGTCAAGGAGGGCTGAGATAGAACCAGGGAACTTGTAGTGAGCATGAGACCTCTCGATGATATGTGTGACCCTGACGATTGTGTGTTTTGTTTCAGAATTGTGGTGACACGTCACGGAGCAGGAGGTTCAGGGTCTGGGTCAGGTTCGGGTACAGGATCCGGGCCAGTCAATGATGGATTGCGCGAGTTCATAGCATCTGAGATTACAAGAGGCATCCTTGAGGCGACCCCGGTGATTTTCGGGTCGATCAAGGAGGGTATCATTGAGCTGATGGAGGATCTCCTTATGGCATTCAAGAGTGACATGGCATCTACCCAGTTGACGAGCTTCTGCCCTGAGGGGTCGAAGGTCAGGTATGCTGCTGGTTGTTTGAGGGAGAGAGCTAGGGATTGGTGGGAGGCAGTCGGTGATACATTGGGAGCCCCAGCCGTTGAGGCTATGACTTGGTCGGACTTTGTGAACAGATTCAGCAGCTAGCCAGGGAGTTCTTGGATATGAGACAGACTACTGAGACAGTGGCGGAGATTACTGCCAAGTTCAGGGAGAGGGCCTTGTTGGTGCCTCAGTACGCGGGTGATGAGGAGATGAAGAAAACTCGGTACTATGACATGTTGAGAGCTGACATTCGGAAACATGTCAGTTACTCGTCGTGCCCGACCTTGGAGGACATGATAGCCAGGGCACGGGAGAGGGAAATTGATATAGAGAACATTCGGAAGAGGAAGGCGGAGACTGGGCAGACGACTGGGGTTTCAGCAAAGAAACCCAAGGGATTTGACTCGAGGTTGAAGGGACAGTAGGGCCGGAGCCACTGTGGGAAATGCGGCAAGACGCATGAGGGAGTTTGCAGATTAGGGGCATCGGGCTACTATAAGTGCGGCAAGCTTGGGTAATTTGGCAGGGATTGTACTGCCTCCACCCCCACTATTTAGATATCAGACCTAATTTGCTTCCATTGCAATCAGAAGGGCCATAAAAAGGCCAAGTACCCGAGATTGGTATCAGGAGCACTAGTGGCGGTGCCAGCTCCAGCGACCCTGCGGATCAAAGATAGCCGACAGGGCAAGTCAGGCACTCCTGTGGTGAGGAGTCGAGCCTTCCAGCTGACCACCGAGGAGGCGCGTGTCGCACCCGATGTGGTGATAGGTATGTTTCTTCTCCCTATCTTTTATTCTGTTTCAGTTTTGATATTTATGTTTCATGTATTCTGTTTTATGATCGTTCCATGTGAACGGTATCCTAGTGATGGTGTTATTTGAATCGGGAGCTACCCGATCTTTTGTTTCTCTTGCACTTAGCAAGAAGTTTGCTGAGTCTGCAGGCACGTTAGATTTCTCTTTAGAGGTCGAGATTGCAGACGAACGATCCATCCGGGCATCAGAGGTTTATAGAGATTGTGTCTTGAGGATGTATGACGAGCATTACCTCATGGACTTGGTTCCTATTCCTTTACGTAGGAACAAGGTCATCATAGGCATGGATTGGTTGAGCCTTAATGGGCCGGTGATTGACTGTGAGTAACAGTTGGTTTGGGTCAGGACCCTAAGTGGGGGAGAGCTAGTGATTTAGGGTGAGAGACCGCACCGTGGACCGGTCATGTGTATAGCAGCGAGAGCCAAGCGCTACCTTCATCAGGGATGTACAGGTTTTTTCGCTTACGTTATGGATACCCGGGAGGAGGGTAAGGCGACTATGAGTGATGTGCCAGTTGTGTGGGAGTATCCAAACGTGTTCCCGGAGGATTTGCCTGGGATAGCTCTGGAGAGACAGGTGGAGTTCAGGATTGACCTAGTTCCGGGTGCGGCTCCGATAGCCAAGGCACCGTATCGGTTGGCTCCTCCCGATATGCAGGAGTTGTCTACACAGCTGCAAGAGTTGTTAGACAAGGGATTTATCAGGCGGAGCAGTTCGCCATGGGGAGCCTCGATCATGTTTGTGAAGAAAAAGGATGGGTCACATTGGATGTGTATAGACTACTGGGAGTTGTATAAGGTAATGGTGAAGAACCCTTATCCCCTCCTGAGGATTGATGACCAATTTGACCAGCTTCAGGGAGCATCTTGGTTTTCCAAGATCGATTTGCGTTCAGGCTATCACCAGATGAGAGTCAGACATAAGGATGTACAGAAGACTACTTTTCGGACTCGCTATGGTCACTATGAGTTCGTGGTGATGCCCTTTGGGCTCACCAATGCTCCCACCACGTGCATGGATATCATGAACCGCGTATGCAGACCGATGTTGGATCAGTCTGTGATAGTCTTCATTGATGACATCTTGGTTTATTCCAAGACGCAGGAGCAGCACAAGGAGCACTTGAGGGAGGTGCTGGAGACACTGAGGAGGGAGAGACTTTTCGCAAAGTTCTCCAAGTGCGAGTTTTGGTTGTGCGAGGTACAGTTTCTGGGGCACCGTCAACCAGAACGATATGTTGGTCGATCCGGCCAAGGTAGAGGTCGTGATGAGATGGGAGGTTCCGAGGTCTCCATACGAGATTCGGAGCTTACTCGGTTTAGTAGGCTATTATTCTAGATTCATTCGGGATTTCTCCAAGATAGCGGTGCCATTGACCCGACTGACCAAGAAGTCGGTGACTTTCCGTTGGGGGCCTGAGCAGCAGGCGGCTTTCGAGACTTTGAGACAGAGATTGTGTGAGGCACCGATCCTAGCCCTGCCAGAGAGTGTGGACGCTTTCGTAGTGTACTGTGACGTGTCAATCTCGGGTTTGGACGCAGTATTGATGCAGAGAGGACACGTTATCGCTTACGCCTCGAGGCAGTTGAAGCCTCACGAGGCGAATTACCCGACGCACGACCTAGAGTTGGGGGTGGTTGTTTTCGCCCTCAAAATTTGGCGTCACTACCTCTATGGGGTCCGTTGTACCATTTACACGGATCACAAGAGCTTTAGGTACTTGATGGACCAGCCAAATATGAACATGAGGCAGCAACGGTGGTTGGACGTGGTGAAGGATTACGATTGTGAGATCCTCTACCACCCTGGGAAGGCCAATGTTATGGCCGATGCACCGCAAGGCATTCGCGGCCCCGATTAGAGACATTTGCCTGAGGATGAAAGTAGTGACTCCGCTTTTGGAGCGGATTCGAAAGGCTCAGCAGGAGGCTATGAAGGAGGAACATCGGAAGAGTGAGTGTATCCTGGGTCAGATATCCTCCTTCGATTATGATAGTCGCGACCTATTGACACTCCATCGTAGAGTGTGGGTTCCATATCTTGGGGGTGTGTGCCAGATTCTGATGGAGGAGGTGCATAAATCTAGATTTTATATCCATCCCGAGGCGACGAAGATGTATAGGGATCTTCATCCTGACTATTGGTGGCCCTGCATGAAGCAGGATGTAGCCTGGTACGTCGAGAGATGCTTGACTTACAGGAAAGTCAAGGCAGAACACCAAAGACCGCACGGAAAAATGCAGTCGTTGGATATCCCTGTGTGGAAGTGGGAGGAGATCACTATGGACTTCATTACGAAGTTACCTCGGACGACGCGCGGAGTTGACACGATATGGGTCATTGCGTATCGGTTGACCAAGAGCGCCCATTTCATATCGATTCAGGAGAGTATCTCGGCCGAGAAGTTGGCAGACATCTACATCAGAGAGGTAGTAGCTCGTCATGGGTGCCAATTTCTGTGATTTCTGACAGGGATGTGCGGTTCACTTCCAGATTCTAGAAGAAATTTCATGACGAGTTGGGTACTCATCTGCACTTCAGCACGACTTTCCTCCCGCAGACAGATCGTCAGAGCGAGCGGACCATCCAAACCTTGGAGGATATGTTGTGGGCGTGCGTTTTAGACTTTGGTGGTAGTTGGGATACCTACCTTCCCTTGGCAGAGTTTTCCTATAATAACAGCTACCACGCCAGTATCGATCGACCTCCCTTCAATATGCTTTACGGGAGGAAGTGCAGGACCCCAATATGTTGGGGTAAGGTCGGTCAAAGTGTCATGGGGAGTACCGAGGTGGTACTCAAGATGACGGAGAAGATCCAGCAGGTCTAGAGTATACTCCAGACGGCCCAGAGTCAGCAGAAGTGCTACGCCGATCGGATTTGGGTCACACACCTTTCAGGGTGGTATCCCGGGTGGGCAAGGTAGCATATCGGTTGGACCTTCCGGATGAGCTTAGACAGATCCACAACACTTTCCATATCTCGCAGCTGCGAAAGTGCATAGCCGATGACTATGAAGTAGTTCCTTTGGAGGACATTTAGGTGGATGACAACCTGAACTACATCGATAGACCAGTAGCCATTCTCGACAGAAAGACGAAGGATCTGAGGAACAAGAGGGTAGAGTTGGTGAATGTGCAGTGGCAGCACCGCAAGGGCTCAGAATGGATGTGGGAGCCGGAGGATGAGATGAGGGAGCACTACCCAGAGCTATTTCCAGCCGCAACAGACTTTGAGGACGAAGTCTGAGATAAGTGGGGGAGATTTGTAACGTTTGGTTCCTGGTATGTATTTAATTCATAATTATTCATTTTTTTTATAGAAACTCGACGAGTTGGAGGCCCCAAACTCGTCGAGTATATATGGATTGCGACGCGGGTTAAGAAGTCTACTCGACGCGTTGGGAAGCCTCAACTCGACAAGTAGGCTGGCAGAATGAAACCCTAATTTTCAGGGTTTTGCACCCTATTTAAACACCTTAACCCCCATAAGTTGGCCTCATCTCCAGCCTCCATTGTCCCAAACCCTAACCTCGAAACTCTAATTCAATTTTGAGAGTTTTGAGCCAACTTTTGTGCATTCTTGGTGATTTTGAAGAAGAAGGTACTTGAAGAAGGAGCAAGGACGTGTAGGAGGAGAGTAGATCCAGAAGTTTGGCTTCATTTCTGGTTCATCTGAGGTATAAAGCTCCTACCTTGCCTATAACATGCTTAGATCTAGTTTTAGGATGCCTCCTTCATGTTTTTGTCCTAGTATGTTGGTTTTTGGGTTTTGGACGTTGAATGTGGGCAAACCCTTCAGATCTAGGGTCTTGAGGGAACTTCATGGCATAAAGGTGCCAACTTTATGGCCATGGAAGTCCCATGCAACTTTTAGACCATCTTTTTGGTCTTTTGAGCCAAGTAGGTCATGCATGCAAGTAAAGATAGGAACTTTATGTGACCAAATCGTCCCTAGAGTCTAGATCTATGACCTCATGGTCTATCTTGAAGTTTTGATGGCTTTTGGAGTTGGATCTAAGCCATTTTGAGTTAGGGTTAGAGCTTATTTCTTCTAAGATGGGTTTTAATGGGTAAAGTTGGAAACTTTACCCTCCTAGGTGTGTTTTCGACCCAGATCTGGAATATGGGACTTAGATTCGAAGGATGATGGCTTAATACATTAAGAAGGCTTAACAGATGGAAGAACCCGATGAGTTCATAGAGGAATTCGACGAGTTGGGTCGAAGTGTCCCGATTCTATTAAAAGGAAGAACGCGAAGAGTTCAAGGATGGACTTGACGGGTTGAATTGAGAAGTCCTGATTCAGTTGATAGGGAGGAACTCGACGAGTTCATGAAAGAACTCGACGAGTGAAATCGCGATTTTAGGGTTTTATGATTTATGGAACTCGATGAGTTGAAGGGCCAACTCGGCGAGTTGAGTCAACTCAGAATGTTGACTTTGACCAAAATGTTGACTTTGACTTTGACTTTGACCAAAGTTGACCCTAAGGGGTTACGAGTATGAATGGGGAAATTAAAGGAAATCTTTTATGTGTAGGGGTTTGAGTTGGGTTTATTGCAGAGCCAGGGACTGTTCAACTACTTTACGGCATTTGAGGTGAGTTGCCCTCCCGGTAGCAGTAGGTCTAAGGCACCAAGGCCGGCCCACTAGTAGGAGTATGTAGTTAGATAATTGTCTTTAAGATAATTATCTGGTATGCCACTATCTGTAATGATTTATGTGCTAGTATGCTATGGTATTATGTGATAGTGGTATGGGGTGAAATAGACCCCATATCTGGTCAATAAGACCGAAGGGGTAGGTCAGGCACCCAGATATGTCTGGCAGTATGATTATGTATGCTATTATGTGGTAGTGATAAGGGTGAAATAGTCTCTGTAACCGGTTGCAAGAGACCGAATGGGTAGGCCAACAACCTGATACGCTAGGCGGTTACCGGTTGAAAGAGACCGAAGGGGTAGGCCAACACCTTGATATGCTAGGCGGTTACCGATTGAAAGAGACCGAAGGGGTTGGTGTAACGCCCGTAGATCCGGGCTAGTCAATTTAGAGATAATAGGGGGTCGAAAACGACTTTTCGATAAAAGATTATTTAGAATAAATAATCTTAAACAAGTTGTAGAATATGTCTCAAGGGTTCCGTACATATAAAGAACGCATAAATCCGAGTTATAACGAAGAAGTTACGGCACTAGGAAGCGTAAATAGCGAATTTGCGATAGAGGACTTTTTGACCTTAGTAATCTAAACAAAAGTCGTAGAATATGTTAAACTGAGAACATCCATAAAAAGAACGCCCAAATCTGACTTCGTATGAGGAAGTTATGATTTTTCTAAGATTCGGCTTAGCAGTGCACGACCCAAAACTCGAATTTTAGTTCGAACGGTTTTTGGCTTACGCGACCTAAACGAGAGTTGAAGATCTCATTAATAGGAACTCAACGGTAAAAAGACAGACGAAAACGGAGTCCGTATGAAGGAGTTACGAATTCTGCGCGGTCATTTAACAGTCTAATCTCCTCCTACTGTTAAATTTAAGATCGGTCGAGAATTAGCCGACGGAGTCTAAATGAAAGTTTTAGATCTTGTTTTTACCAATGCGTGGATATAAAGAATGTCGAGAGTAGAGCTCAAATGTTAACGATATGGACGAAACTTGGTCCCTACTCTTCGAGCGCGATAAATTCGATACAGTTTTGTAAATCTGAGATAGAATGAGAATTAGCTGACGGCGTCTAAATGAAAGTTGTAGTACTCGTAAATACCAACGCATGGATATAAAGAACGTCAAAAATGGAGTTCGTATGAACGAGTTACAAATTATAATAGCATATTTACGTATTAAAATAAAGTATAAGTCATATATACGTACACATAGATATACAAATGTATATATCATTAGAAAGGTATCGACGATGCGGTTATTATAAGACTAGTGTTGAGTACTTTCGACATTAGTTTAGTACAAATATCGTTAAATCTATTTAAAATAGTATTATGAAGGGGTGTTTAGTCGTGTATATAACTATAAGGTCATTAAGTAATTATGGAGGGTAGTTTTTGTAAATTCAATTACTATAAATAAGAGGCTTGGGCTTTCATATATCTTGCACCATTCTCTTGATTCAAGAGTCTTTCTCTTCTTATCCCCCGAGCATTTCGGTCCCTCGTGATTCGACTTCTCTTTCTGTAGTTTTAGTATAGTAAGGTGAGCGCTGAAGCGCTGCACGAATCTTTCTTAGAAAGATTCAGCGACGAAGTTCTGCCCCTGCAGAGCCCGACTCCTAGCTAAAACCCCCTTGTAAGTAATTTATGCTTACCCTATTTTAATATAGCTTATATTTAAAATTAGTATTGTTATTATGAACTTATAATAAATATTTGAGCTATTATTATGACTTATATAAGTGTCGTTATAATATCTTTTTAACTACTCGCGGTACGGGGAATCTGGTTTAAAGGGCCGCATAGGGTTGTTGGATTTCAGAAGTGCTATATGCCAAAATGGTCCTGCCCTCCGGTGTTTTATGTCTGGCCCTATCTGTACATAGTGGTTGGAAAGTATTATTTAAACGCTTATATAATAATAATAATAATAAGACTAATAATTAGTGACGGTAAATATTAGACTAAAATCTAGTGGTAATAATACTAGGTTTCGTCGAAGGAAATTATTTTAAAGTAAACGAAGCGCTGTCCGAGTACCGAGTCACCACCTTATCAGGTGAGTGCATAGTTACTTTCATCTTACACATAGATATGAAGTATTTTATATAAACTACATGCTATGTGTGCATATTATCTGAGTACTTGCTGTCTATGCTGGATGAACGATTTTATACATGTTTTAAATGATTTAAACTGTATATATATATATATATATATATATATATATATATATCTACGATAATATGTTGGGTAAAACATGGGTAGATGTAATAGATGGAATATGAGTTGGATGATGAGTTGAGAGGTGTTATAGACCACGAGGTGAGTGTGAGAGGTGGACGATGTAAGAAGCCTTTCCCAAATGATGGCCCCGTCATCTAGCAGAGTATGGATGACAACCACGAACTATTCTAGACAGTCCAGTGGAACACTAGCAGGCTCGCAACCTGTAGGTGTTCTGAACGATGTGTTCACCCGGTGTACTCTAAACCCTGGAGATCATGCAGACTTGGTACCTAAACCTTGGCGATCATGCCGACTTGGTGACAAAACCCTGGCGACTATGCGGACTTAGTGTCTGTTGTATAAACCCTCGCGACTATGTAGACTTAGTGCATAAAACCCTGGTGACTATGCGGACTTAGTGTCTGTTGTATAAATCCTGGCGACTATGTAGACTTAGTGCCTAAACCCCGGTGATGATGGACTTCGTGCCGATTCCTTAGGATGATCCTTAGGAATGAATGAACAAGAGATAGCTGATTCTTGGGGTAGATCCTTAAGAGTAAATAAGATAATGGGGATGGGTAATTGGGTTAATTGTTTGATGATTAAACATAATAATTATATTATTGTGGGTTGAAAACCCTATGTACTCACCAGGTTTCCCAACCTGACTCACTCAGTTTATTTGTATCACAGGTGTCGATATGAAGTTACTTTACACTGAGAGATTTAAAAGAGATGTAGATCACTAGTGTAAATGAATGTAAGTTCTGTTTATGCTTATGTTTCTGTATTGACGATGAAATCCCAAATGTTTTAAAATGAATAAAAATACATTTCTTCGGAAATGCTTTGATAACGTATTTATCATGTTTTTCTGGGAACAAATTCCGCAAGATTTTTATTAAAAGAAGTACTCTGATTTTTATAAAGCATAAACGAAATCGGTCTTTTCTGGCCGTGAAAATGGGGATGTCACAGTTGGTATCAGAGCATTAGTTTAAGCGAACTAGGAATAAGGATTTATTTCTAGACTTAAACTTAGAATGCTAATCGATGATCTTGAGAAGTGTGTCTAATATATTTTAGGAAGTACGCCTGAATAGACATAAGCACTAGATTAATTAGGGAAGATGCCTAAGATGCTTTTATGTGCTTAATAATTTGTGATGCTTTATGCTATCATTTGATCGGATCTATGGTCTGTTGCTGACCGGATCTGGAAATTTTATGTGTTCAGATTTCTAAACGTTTAATTACGATATTAGAATTGGCATATAATTTTTCGAGGTAATAAGGAGGAATACGCGTCTAAACCTTCCTCTATCTTTATTCTCGTCTCAATACACCAAACGATTGCTTTGGTGTACAGAACATCATGGTGAAGACTCGTAGCGAATTAAATAAATGGAGGAAACGAGAAGGCTTACGATACTGAATGATACATATCGGAAGATATCGTAAGAATGGTATCTTGCTTTTAGAATATGTTTGATAAAATAACGTTATGTATAGAGGAGTATGGTACATACGAATGTACACATTTGATTGGCGGGATGATAGAACGATTGGTGTAATTCCTAAAGTTGTCCTATCGTCTGATGTTTCCATCACCAACCGAGTTGAAGCAGAAGTGTTGTTGAAGATATGCATGGAAGAAGTCCTAGTAGAGTCTAGGGAAATATTTATGATTATTTGGACACATTCGTATGTGTTAAATTGTTTTATTCTTTTAAGAAATAAGAACATGGGGACTGCGAGACAATACTTGGGACGAGTATGAGTAGGTGTGAATGGTAGTAGAGGCCTATACTACCGAAAACACAGGACTCGCACTTGTATCAGGGAAAGTCACAAGGTTACCAAGAAGCTAGTAATTGATTCCGTTTTGTTCGTGTATGTCGTTACCATTGTTTTGGTAATGACTAAGACATACGATTATTTCGACCCTAGTGGTCATATCAAATCGAGTCTGACTAAGATGAGTATGTTACGTGGTTCAGAGGACCAAGATCGATGTAGCATCCAACTTAATCCAAAAGATTGAAGTAAAAGATAATCGAAGCAATCAATAGAAGTATTGCAATCGTTGTTGGAGTAAGAAGCTTGTAGCTAGAAATGTTACATACTAAAATATGATCATATCACATTAGAACATGAAGGTAGGTATATTCTATTCTGGAATTTGACTCTAAGAGACCTAAGTCTAAGCGTTGCATCATACGATGAGAGGTCATTACAACACGACCCATCAGTCTATCGTGGAAATCAAATAAACTTAACATAAATTTGTTAAGAAGAAGGATTCTCTGATAAAGAGCGAGGTTGTGACATGAAGGTCATGATTGGAAGTCTAACATGAGATAGAGAGCGGGTCCAAGATCGGGCACCGCCTGCAGTCAGGAAGTCTTAAAGTTAGAAACTCATTCGAAGAAACATCAAAGTGGCGGTTATTACTTAGGATGAAGAGATAACGTACAGAGTCATTATACAACCATGTTTCGTTGATGATTCCGGGACGTAATCATCCTAAGGGGGAGATAATTGTAACGCCCGTAGATCCGGGCTAGTCAATTTAGAGATAATAGGGGGTCGAAAACGACTTTTCGACAAAATATTATTTAGAATAAATAATCTTAAACAAGTTGTAGAATATGTCTCAAGGGTTCCGTACATATAAAGAACGCATAAATCCGAGTTATAACGAAGAAGTTATGACCCGTCGAAGTTTCGCAACGGAACCGGCACGGCACCGGGAAGCATAAATAGCGAATTTGCGATAGAGGACTTTTTGACCTTAGTAATCTAAACAAAAGTCGTAGAATATGTTAAACCGAGAACATCCATAAAAAGAACGCCCAAATCTGACTTCGTATGAGGAAGTTATGATTTTTCTAAGATTCGGCTTAGCAGTGCACGACCCGAAACTCGAATTTTAGTTCGAGCGGTTTTTGGTTTATACGACCTAAATGAAAGTTGAATATCTCATTAATAGGAACTCAACGGTAAAAAGACAGACGAAAACGGAGTCCGTATGAAGGAGTTACGAATTCTTCACGGTCATTTAACAGTCTAATCTCCTCCTACTGTTAAATTTAAGATCGGTCGAGAATTAGCCGATGGAGTCTAAATGAAAGTTTTAGATCTTGTTTTTACCTATGCGTGGATATAAAGAATGTCGAGAGTAGAGCTCGTATGTTAAAGATATGGACGAAACTTGGTCCCTACTCTTCGAGCGCGATAAATTCGATACAGTTTTGTAAATCTGAGATAGAATGAGAATTAGCTGACGGCGTCTAAATGAAAGTTGTAGTACTCGTAAATACCAACACATGGATATAAAGAACGTCAAAAATGGAGTTCGTATGAACGAGTTACAAATTATAATAGCATATTTACGTATTAAAATAAAGTATAAATCATATATACGTACACATAGATATACAAATGTATATATCATTAGAAAGGTATCGACGACGGGTAATTGGGTTAATTGGGTTAATTGTTTGATGATTAAACATAATAATTATATTATTGTGGGTTGAAAACCCTATGTACTCACCAGGTTTCCCAACCTGACTCACTCAGTTTATTTGTATCACAGGTGTCGATATGAAGTTACTTTACACTGAGAGATTTAAAAGAGATGTAGATCACTAGTGTAAATGAATGTAAGTTCTGTTTATGCTTATGTTTCTGTATTGACGATAACATCCCAAATGTTTTAAAATGAATAAAAATACATTTCTTTGGAAATGCTTTGATAACGTATTTATCATGTTTTTCTGGGAACAAATTCTGCAAAATTTTTATTAAAAGAAGTACTTTGATTTTTATAAAGCATAAACGAAATCGGTCTTTTCTAGCCATGAAATTGGGGATGTCACAGTTGGCCAGCACCCTGATATGCTAGGCAACATGTTATTGTATGGTGTGTGGTATGATGGGGGAACTCAGTAAGATTTGTGCTTACGGTTTTCAGTTTTTGTTTCATATACTTCTAGCTCGAAGGGAAGAGGGCCGGCTTGACCGTATCGCATCACACCATGGATTTTCCGCACTAGTGATTTTGGGATTATGACTCTGGTGATGATTTTATATGTATTATGGATTTCACAACTAAACTACTTTATGTTTTCATGATTTTGGGAAAAATGAAATGGTTTGTTTTATGATTATTAAACTTAAAAATGAAATTTTTGGATTGTAATTTAAGGATGTTACAGTTTGAGTATGCTGGTGTGTATTGTTAGGGTTGTTGTGATGATCCTCTAAGACAAATACGGGTAGGTGTGGAAGGTAGTATGGGTTTGTACTACTGAAAGCATATGACTCGTACGCGTAACAGAGAAGTCACAACCCCTAGGGCTCTGTTGGGAGTTGGTTCCCCTGATATGATATGTGTGTTATCCGATATCTCCCTGGTTTATTTTCAGTATGGTGATGACGAGATGATTTGAGGCTGGATCTGGATCGGGATCGGGAGCTGGCAGTCAGGGTGGGCCAATTGTGTCCGAGGACAGGATCAGAGAGATCCTTCAGGAGGAGGAGGTTGCTAACTTCCGAGCTCAATTTGCCAGAGATGTTTGGGTCTATTAAGACCACCATGGTAGAGTACTTTAATGAGCGTTGTGTTGCTTTGACTGAGGCTGTTGCTACTGCAGCCACCGTAGTCGTTTCCGCTGCTGGTACTGGGAGAGTTTTCCAGTATCGGGACTTCAAAAATACAAAGCCCCCGACATTCAATGGAGTTCAGGACCCGATCATAGTCATGCGGTGGTTGTATGACATTGAGGGGTGTTTCCTCACTTGCTCTTGCCCAGGTGACTAGAAGGTCAAGTGTGCTCTAAACCTTATTAGGTATGGAGTGAAGGATTGGTAGATACTTGTTACGGGATCATATTCTACTGAGCAGAGAGCTGCTGTATCTTGGGAGAAATTTTTAGAGATGTTTCGTTCTAGATATGTTCTGTTGGTAGAGCATGAGAGGTTGGATCGAGAGTATTTGGATATGAGGCAGGGGACGGAGTCGATGACGGAGATCACCAAGATGTTCACGGAGAGGGCCATGTTCTGCCCTAAGTTTGTTGCATCTAAGCCGGCTACGATGACCCATTACTTGAGCATGCTCAAGACCGATATTAGGAAATTTGTATCCACTTAGAGTTATGGTACATTGTTGGAGTTGCAGGAGGCCGCCAGGCAGCGTGAGATTGAGATTGAGCTGCAGCCGAGAGAGCAGAGACCGGCCCCGAAGCAGTCGCAGTCGCAGTCACAGCCTGCATCGAAGTGGTTTAGGACCGTTGATTCTAGGTCGGGGAGTCAGAGGGGCCACACTTGTGAGAAGTGCGGTAAGATGCATGATGGAGATTTTCGATCTTCTTCGGGATGCTACAAATGTGGCAAGTAGGGTCACATTGCGAAGGATTGCCGACAGCAGGCTCCAGCTTCTAGCATCAGACTTTGTTATCATTGTGATCAGGTGGGCCATATGAAGGCCCAGTGCCCCTTGCTTGCTGCCAGGCTAGTGCAGGCCCCAACGCCAGCTACCTTGAGGATCACAGATGGGATTCAGGACAGGGTGGAGCCCCCGAGGGCTCGAGGTCGCACTTTCCAGCTCACTGCCGAGGAGGCCAGATCAGCTCCAGATGTTGTGACTGGTGTGTTCCTATTTGTTATTTTGTTGTTTATGTTTATGATATGATTATATATATATATATATATATATATATATATATATATATATATATATATATATATATATATATATATATATATATATATATATATATATATATATATATATATATATATGCTTCTGATAGGTATGTTCCTAGTGAACTCTTTGCCTGCTCTTGTGTGGTTTAACTCGGGTGCGAGTCGGTCTTTTGTGTCTCGATCTTTCAGTAGGGAGTTTGATATGCCTGTTGGGGAGTTAGAGTGTCTGTTTCGGGTTACTATCGCCAACGAACACGGGATTTCTGCATTTGCGGTGTATCAGGGTTGTGTGCTAGAGATCTTGGGGTGCCTTATCCAATTGACTTGATCCCTATACCCATGGGGGATGTATGCGTGATAGTGGGTATGGACTGGCTGAGCAAGTTCGGTGCCATGATTGATTGTGAGAGCCAACGAGTGGTAGTTTGAACCCGAAGTGGGGGAGAACTAGTTATTTATAGAGAGAGGGCACCAGGGTCGGGTCAGGATTTTGTTCAACAACCAGGGATCGTCAGTATATTCAGCACGGGTGTGCAGGTTATTTGGCTTATGTGGTGACACTCGAGTTTGGGATCATATTTCAGTTTCAAAGGTTCCAGTGGTCAGAGAGTTTGCTGATATGTTTCCGAAGGAGTTGCCAGGTGTGCCTCCCGAGAGGCAGGTCGAGTTCAGGATTAACCGTGTGCCAGGTGCGGCCCCGATTGCCAAGGCGTCGTACCGCTTGGCGCCGTACCGCTTGGCGCCGCCTGAGATGTAGTAGTTGTCATCTCAGCTGCAGGAGCTACTAGGCAAGAAGTTCATCAGACCGAGCAGTTCTCCGTGGGGAGTGCCGATATTGTTCGTCAAGAAGAAGGACGGTTTGCATTGGATGTGCATTTATTATCGGGAGTTGATTAAGCTAACAATGAAGAAGCGTTATCCCCTCCCGCGGATTGATGACCTCTTTGATCAGTTGCAGGGTGCATCTTGGTTGTCCAAGATAGATTTGAGTTTCGGGTATCATCAGGTTAGAGTGAGAGGGGAGGACATGGAGAAGACCGCGTTCCAGACTTGTTATGGGCTTTACGAGTTCGTGGTGATGCCATTTGGGCTCACCAATGCGCCTGCTATGTTTATGGATTTGATGAATCGGGTATGCAGGCCGATGCTCGATCGATCCGTCATTATATTTATTGATGATATCTTGGTGTATTCCAAGACCAGAGAGCAGCATGAGGAGCATCTTTGCGAGCTTCTGGGGGTTTTGAGGCGAGAACGGATTTATGCTAAGCTCTCGAAGTGCGAGTTTTGGTTACGAGAGGTTCAGTTCTTAGCGCACCCCATTAACCAGGATGGGATTTTGGTCGATCCGGCCAAGATCGAGGCGGTGATGCAGTGGGAGGTTCCGAAATCTCCCTGTAATATGAGTAGTTTCTTGGGTTTTGGAGGGTACTATCGGAGATTCATTCAGGATTTCTCCAAGATTGCGGTACCCTTCACTCGTCTGACGAGGAAGGGGGTGGATTTTCGATGGGGCCCTGAGCAGCAGTCGATATTTGAGACTCTTTGGAAAAGGCTATGCGAGGCCCCGGTATTAACCCTCCCGAAGGGAGTCGAGGATTTTGTGGTGTTCTGTGATGCATCCATCACCGGCTTGGGGGGCGGTCCTCATGCAGAAAGGACGGGTGATTGCTTATGCTTCGTGGCAGCTGAAGCCGCATCAGTCTCGATATCCTACGTACGATATGTATTTGGGGCAGTGGTGTTCGCCCTCAAGATTTAGAGACACTATCTATATGAGTTATGTTGTACTGTCTACGCAGATCACAAGAGTTTGAGGCACATTATGGATCATCCGAACCTGAACATGATGCAGCGCAGGTGGCTGGATGTAGTAAAGGATTATAACTGTGAGAGCCTTTACCATCCGAGAAAAGCGAATGTGGTAGCAGATTCATTGATCCGTAAGTCGGCTGGGTCTTCAGATAGGGTGACGTGTATGATATCAGTTGATTGTCCGCTTTTGGGATTGATCAGGGAGGCTCAGACAGACGGAGTTCGGAAAGAGAACTGGAAGCAAGAGAGGATCAGAGGCAAGATTGACTGATTTGTCATAGATAGTCGAGGGTTATTGACCCGATGTGGTCGGGTCTGGGTTCCAGTTTCTGGTGGGATCAAGCAAATTGTGTTGGAGGAGGCTCATAAGTCTCGTCTTTCTATTCATTCGGGGGCCACCAAGATGTATCGAGATTTGAGATTGAGCTATTGGTGGCCGTGTATGAAGAGGGAGATATTCTGGTATGTGGAGAGATGCTTGACCTGCAGGATGGTCAAGGCTGAGCATCAGAGGCCGCATTGCAAGCTGCAGCCTCTGGAGGTTCCCATGTGGAAATGGGAACAGATTTCTATGGATTTTATCACCAAGTTGCCGAAGACGACAAAGGGTTTTGATGCTATCTGGTTCATCGTGGATCGATTGACCAAGAGTGCTCACTTTTTGGCTATCAGGGAGAGTTCTTCGGCCGAGAAGTTGGCCGATGTGTATGTTCGCGAGATCGTTGCTCGGCATAGGGTTTTGGTCTCTATTGTCTCAGATCGTGATGTTCGGTTCACCTCCCGTTTCTGGCAGAAGTTCGATGAGGAACTGGGCAGGAGGTTGCACTTCAGCACTGCTTATCATCCACAGACCGACGACCATAATGATCGGACGATACAGACCCTTGAGGATATGTTGTGGGCCTGTGTTATTAATTTTGGTAGGAGCTGGGTGAAACATCCTAAAAATAGTACCCAAAAAGTTTCATTTTTAATTTAATAAATCAGTATTCCAAAACATCATCAATGCAATCCAAATAAAATAAGTGTATCAAACATCATCTCAAATCAGAGTAAATCACAAATGCGGAACGAGATAGTGCGTGCTCTGCAATCATCCCGAGCCCCTCCCCTTGAAACTGGAAGTACCTGAAACATAAACTGAAAACCGTAAGCACAAAGCTTAGTGAGTTCCCCAAACTACAACATACCAAACATATACATAGCACATAACGACCCCCACCCAATGAGTATAACAGACTCCGCCCTAAATCGCATAACGGGCCCCGTCCAATGAGTATAACGGGCCCCGCCCTAACTCACATAACGGTCCTGTCCAATGAGTACAACGGGCTCTATTTATCTGAGATCTGATTACATAACTACCTAGGCTTATCCGTAGTGTTCAACTTATCTTATTACTTTTGTATTTTTCTTGTTATGACACTGTTCTAGTATGTAGGTATGTACTTATACTTTATAAAAATATATCATCATATTTTAAAATTATACTTATACGAAATGTTTTAGTCAGAGAGCTTTAGTCCCATTGTATTTATAGTTGTATATCTTACATGGTTTGATATACTTAGTTCACTATAAACAATGCTCTGATACCAATCTGTTACACCCCTAAACCTGGATGGCGGAAACGTCTGGGGGTGGATGACTTCATGAACAGTATCACAATATAATGTACACTAATGATCAAAGCCAACACAACCATCATAAATATAATTGAGAATGTTACATTGTTTCCAAGTATTGTATGTTTCAAACCAATTACATTATGATGACAAAAATGAATAGTATGACGCCGTAACATCCCATCTTCAAAATCCTTGTTGTTACCTGTTTAACGGTTTCCTAAGAATACAAGTAGTTTTGGAAAGTGTCAGCAATTAAGTTGGTGAGTTCATAAGAGTTTTGTTTGGATAAAAATCTGAAATTCTTTCCTTGTAAAATGATAGTATTTGTTCCCAGAATATCCAATATTTTCTTTAAATAAGTTATAGTCTTAAAAACCCTAAGACCAAAAATGTATAAGTATTTCTATACTTAAAATAGTATTACGTAGTTTTGTTCTTATATAAAACCATTTGAACGCATGTTACCCCATAAACTGAATGTATTGTTGATTTCCCATGTGAGTTATTACAAACATGCTAAAACCGAAGTTGGCCTGCTGCGACGTTCTTCAGGCGTCGGAATGTTAGACATTTGTAACCCCAGACCTGCCGGTCTAGCTGTAGCTAGTAGCTTAGGTGCGAGATTATCAGTCCCGTATAGATCTATACACAAGTGTCACGCTCTCTTACCGGGATTGTGGTTATAATTCAGGACTTTAGTGTGTACTTTGGTAGGTACGGTGAAGACTTTGTCTTACATAATTGTTTCAACAAGTTTACGTTTAGTGTAATGAAAACCTTTGTAAGTGTAAATATCACATTTCCATAGTATTTACATAGTGTAAAAATAATTATATTTTTATATAATTATTCGTTTTGTCCCAAAACCATAAAATAGTGTTAATGACCCATAAACTATACTTATTATAGTTTATTATAAATGTTTTGTTGTGCCTATATATATATATATATATATATATATATATATATATATATATATATATATATATATATATATAAGTTAACATGTTTAGATGTTCATAAATAACAAATAATTTACATCTAACACAAGTATATGAACATTTAGTATGATGAAGTCAATTTTCTAGTTTTTGGCCTTTTTACGTCACCAAACGATAAATATTGAGTTATAAGCTTTGTAAAATTTATTTTTACCTTTTGTGGAGACTAATTAAAGCTAACCTTATATGTTTAAAACAACATATTTTACGTCAAATCTCACAAAAATGGTATCATAACCTAGTCATGACCATTTTTGGCTAGAAAACCCAAATTTTTACATAGTATGATAGATTTTTAGGTTTTCTATTTGTAAAACCAAATCCTTGGTATTTATAACTAGTTTCATAACATATGTCCAAAATAACATATTTTAATTTATATCCCACAAAAATGATGTAATAACTTGGTTAAAACCATTTTTGCTAGAAAAGTCGTATTATGTTCATAAAAACCCTAGTTTTTATAGTTTTGTTTTTATGACTTTTTCTTCAGAACATATAGCATGTTCATACTCATTTTTCATAAATTTTTATTTTAAACAAAATACCACACATAAATGTTCATAATACTATGTAATAACATTATTTCATGTAGATAACACTTTTACACAACTTGAAGATAAAGCATGTATAACAGCTTGTATTATTATACAAGTTTACTTGTATTCCCCCCCCCCCTAAAACTTGGATAAAAACAAAAATGAGGGGTATGAACTCACCTTGAGTGTGTTTCTTGGTGAATAAAGAGGTGAAGATGAAGGATTTCAAGCTAAGAACACTTGAAGACACTTGAAGAACACTTGAAGGTCAAAATATCCTATGGATATTAGCACATATTAATGTGTGTAATTATAACAAAACTAGTATATATATGTGTATAGAATCACTACATTAGAAACATTAGGGAATATCACATTTCTTCTAAAATTCTAATACGAGTTGAGTTGACCTGGTTAACTTTTGTTGACTTTGTTTGACCAAAATTGACGATTGTCACAATCACCCACTGTGCGCCCGGCCTCCTCCCACTAATCATGTGCCCTGTCCTTCAGAAGAAAGGAGGCAAGTCTGACCTTTTCCTCCTCTAGGCAACTGCTGGTGCGGAAGGCATTAGCAACATCCGCTAACCACCTCATGCTCGCTATCGGGTCCTACGCCCCATAATAATCTGGAGTTCCACATGCCCGAAACTCCATGAAAGTTAATGTATGCACCCCAACCAAGGCCATCATCTCTGAGCGAAAGGCACTCAATCTCTCATCCAGAATATCCGAGATGCCCTCCTTGACCGTACCAAAGATCACATGAGTCTGCTCGAGAATCCAACGCGTAATATCAGACGAGATGAACTCCCTGGTCTGATCATCTAGTTGCCCGACTCCATATCCTAAGCTCGAGCCCTCAGAGCACCAGAACTGCCAACAGGTATGCTTCGCAAAGTCACCATACTGAAAATAGACGTAATAAACCATCAGAATACGCATCAAAATATACATCGAGGGATCACCACTCCACAAGCTTCGTGGTTTCATCACAGCTCTCCTTGAATCGAGTACGGATCATCTGCTTCCAGTAGTACGGGCCCATACTACCTTCCATATCTATCCGTACTTTCCTCAAGAATTGCTTTGACTCCACCAAGTCACTTTATATCCATACAACTTCCCCTCACTGATAAGGCTTCCAACACTATATCTCATCCTAGGTTTTCCTAGGGCAAACTCCACACCACTCTCTGCCATCAGCTATAGAAGGAACTCTCGCTAACTTCCTCTAACTAGCTCACGAATACAATTACATATTACTAAAACTAGATAATTCTTCGAATGAGAGGTCTCACACTACAACGGTTGGACTCAGACAAGAGCTACGCAATAGAGTTAAAACCTAACCTTCTAAAAATATTTAGTTCCCATAACATGTAACTTAGCATATTCGCTTACTAGTTAGTTGAAGCTAGTTAGAACTCCTAGAAAGAACAAAGCAAGCAGCATTCAGGCATCAAGTAATCAAAACCAAGCATCACCTAATCAGGCCATCCTAACACTGATTGATCAGTACTAGCATGCAAGTCTACAAGATCATACAATAGGCATACAAAGGCATCTCTCCTAGCATTCTATCATGCAAAAACTGAGCATATCCTTAGCCCTAACTAGCATGTGGTTCACAAATTCACAGATCAAATCATATCAGATAACATGTATGGGTAATTTGGGAAAGCTTACTTGAGCTCGGCTAATTGCATGCACCACACCCTTTTCTTATCTTAAAAAAAACTCTTTTCTTAAAAATATATTTCTTTTTGAAAAAAATTTACCCAAATCCTCAGTTTGAATTCAGACACACCTGAAGGTATGTCCGAATCCCTCAAACTAAGGCTCTGATACCAACTTGAAACTCCCAAAAATAGTACCCAAAAATTTCATTTTTAAGTTAATAAAATTTGTATTCCAAAACATCATCAATACAATCCAAATAAAATAAGTATATCAAACATCATCTCAAATCAGAGTAAATCACTAATGCGGAACGAGGTGGTGTGTGCTTTATAATCATCCTGAGCACTTCCCTTTGGAACTGGAAGTACCTGAAACATAAATTAAAACTGTAAGCACAAAGCTTAGTGAGTTCCCCAGACTACCACATACCAAACATATACATATCGCATAGCGGGCCCCGCCCAATGACTACAACGGGCCCCACCCTAACTCGCATAACGGGCCCCACCCTATCTCGCATAATGGTCCCCGCCCACATACAGTTCATATAAGCATAACAATTAATAGCATACAAAATAACCAACGGGCCCGCCCAGTAATCATACAAGCACATACACATACCAGTGTCACACAGACAATGAGTATTCTAACATAACAGATCATGGGTCGGCATTTGTGCCTTGGAACCGCTAAACATAGTGAGGAAACTCACCTCGCACTGCTGAATCAAACTGATAATCCCTGGTTGCTGATCCGACAAATCCTCGAGCTATCAATATCAAATAACACCCAATTAACAATTGGATTCCAATATATAACTATCAATCCATACATAGGGTAAAAAGATAGTTTTACCCCTTATCTAGTTTGGTCCAAGTCTAAGGCCCAAACCTACAATCTAAAGTCCCAAAACCAATTAATCATCCAAGGCCCGTACATGGCCCAATTTTCTAAATTGGGCCCAAATCCTTACATGGGCCTTACCCCAAGGCCCACCAATTTTCCTAGTCCATAACACTTGTACTCAGATGGCCCAACAAGGCCCTAAGCATCCAAGACCAAAAGAATGGCCCAAACTCGAAGACCATCAGACTGAGTATGTGGCGCGTACTCAACACGTACGTGCAACGTACTTGCTTGAGGGCTTGTACGCTAAGCGTACCTGCTTGTACGCCCACCGTACTCACCATTCAGCCAAAACTCAATTTTAACTCTTAATCCATTAAGGCATTGCTTCCAAAATGTAGATCTGACTTCCCTGAGCTGGACTATCACGTAAAGTTGCCAACTTTATGTTCATGCATGGCTAAATGAAGCTCTTAAGTTTAAAAAGGACATAATATGTGACTTAATGCATGCACGAGCCCCAATACTCCATAAAGTTGGCACCTTTATGCCTAAGGAACTCCTAATAAGCTCAGATCTAAAGGAATAAGTCCTTCAAACGTCTTAACTCAACCATCAACCCAAAAAGGGACCAAAAGCATAACAAATCAAGCCATAAAGAGATCTAAGCATCTACAAGCCAAGGTATGATCTTGATACCTCAAAAGTATTGCAAAGAGGGTGATGATTCTAGATCCACAAACTCCCCACCACGCAAAGCACCTTCAATCTTCTTCACGTCCTTCACAAAGGGAAAAATAACCACCACAATCCTTTCAAGAACTCAATAACACCACCAAGAAAGCTTAAGGGTTGATTTAGGGTTTTAGGAGGTTTGGGGGCTGGTAAAGAGGCCATCCCTAGGGACTTATGGTCCTTAAATAGGGTACAACACCCAAAATGATTAGGGTTTCAACATCACCAAGTACGCTAAGCGTAACCCTCGTACGCCAAGCATACGAGGCCTCATAATCCCGTCTACCCACTCACTTAGTACGCTAAGCGTACCATGTAGTACGCCCCGCATACTAGCTTTTCAGCTAGTATGCTAACGTACCATGTGGTACGCCCTGCGTACTACTCCAAGGATCAAAATGCAACATTTTCAAAATAACGGGGCAATAAGGAACATACCAGAAATCCAAGTGTTACATTGGGACTCCTACCTACCTCTTGTGGAGTTCTCCTACAACAACAGATATCATTCCAGCATTGGTGCTTCGCCTTTTGAGTTCTTGTATGGGCGAAGATGTCGCACCCCGGTTTGTTGGGGCGAGGTTGGTCACAAGGTTATGGGAAGGAACGAAGTATTCCTTCATAGCATAGAGCTTATTCAGCAGATCAGGCAGAGACTGCAGACCACTCAGAGTTGGCAGAAGAGTTATGCCGACCGGTGCTGATCTGAGTTGGAGTTTCAGGTCGGTGATATGGTATTATTGGAGGTCTCTCCTTGGAAAGGTGTGATACGCTTCAAGAAGATGGGGAAGTTGGGTCCCTGGTATATTGGACCGTTTCAGGTGATATCAGGGTTGGCAAGGTTGCTTATAGATTGGACCTACCTGAGGAGCTCAGTCAGCTTCACAACACTTTCCATGTTTCGCAGCTGCAAAATTGCGTGTTGGATGAGGATGCAGTGGTTTCCTTGGACAATATTTAGGTCAATGAGCGCCTAAACTATGTTGAGAGGACAGTGGATATTATGGAAAGAAAGATGAAGCTCTTGAGAAACAAGGAAATACCATTGGTCACGGTGCAATGGTAGCATCATAGGGGCTCCGAGTGGACCTGGGAGCCGCAGGCTGATATGCGGGAACATTATCTAGAGTTATTCACTGCAGCAGACTTCGTGGACGAATTCTAGATCAAGTGGGGGAGAATTGTAACATCCCGGTGTTCAGGTACATCTAAATTCAACCCTATAATTTTATTATTTCCTGTTTTGGTCCCTAAGTAGAAAGAAGTGTCCATTGGAAGCCCTAGTGGCAAAATTGTAATTTAGGAGGAAAGGGAGTACGCCATGCGTACGTGCGTACACTTAGCGTACTAGGGCGTAACCTAGTACGCTGGGCGTACATCAGCGTACGCGGGGCGTAGTCGCCAGGTTTGGAAACCCTAAATTTTAGGGTTGAGCCCCTATATAACCATCCTTATAACCTAATTTCCCTCACCTCTCCAGCCTCCACTCCCCTTGTGATGTTTTTGAAAACCCTAATCCCTTGAGTGTGTGTGTTTTGAGCTTAAGTGTGTGCTCTTGGTGTATTGAAGGAAGAAAGAAGATACATTGAGGAGCCTTGGTGTGGAAGCAAACTTGTGGATCTGGGATCTTTGCCTCCTTGGGAAGCTCCAGAAGATATAAAGATTTGATCTTGACTTGTATTTCCTTAAGATCTTTTCATGATAATTTTTATGAGTTTTTAGTCCCTTTTTCTTGGACTTAATGAGTATGAGCTACTCTAAGACCAAAGGAGTTGTCCTTTCAAAAGATTTGAGGTGCATTAAGTCGTAAAAATGTTATCTTGACTCATGTGGTGCTTGCATGCAATTTATAGAAGTCTTAAGTGGTTAAGACAAACTAGGGTTTTGATTTTTGGACTTATTAAAGCAGACATAACCATAAAGTTGGAAACTTTAAGGTCTGGAACACCTTTTTAGACTTGGATCTGGATTAGGACATTTGGACTTGTTGAATTAAGCACTTAATGGGAGTTATGCATGATCATGACGTACGTTGGGCGTACCATGGCGTACGCTAGGCGTAGGTGGTCAACTACCCTTTTTTGGTCAAGGACTGAGTACGCGGGGCGTAGGAGCAGCTGGTTTGACTTTTCGTTTACCGATGACTTTTGACCTAGTTTGACCTTAGGGGCATTTTGGGTATTTTATTATGAAGCCTAAGGTCTGGGTCTCTTCATGTGTATAAGTGACCTGTCGTGGAGCAATATTCTTTTCTGCTACCTATGCAGATTTGCGAGGTGAGTTTTCCTCACTATAGTTACGGGTCGAAGGCACCAAGGTCGGCCCATTATATAGATATCTTGTTATTGTACTGTAGTGATCTATTAGATCGGTATCCTGGTATATAGGATGATGCTATGCTTAGTGATCTGTAGATTTGTTTGACTGGATGTAGACTGTTATATGATTATCTGTTATATGTGCACATGTTTGGTCGGCGGTTGAGGCTTCACTGCTTTGTACGTAAGCCAACAGGCCGGGGCATACCAACCCGATGGATGAATGGGCCCGAGGGTATTCCATCCCGAGGATGATTGGACCCATAATGTATTGGCATTCCAACCCGATGGTTGAGGGGCCTGGGGTATTCCAAACCGATGGTTGGTTGGACCCATAATATGTTGGCATTACAACCCGATGGTTGAGGGGCCTGGGGTATTCCAACCTGATGATTGATTGGACCCATAGTATGTTGTTAATTGTATTTGTTATCTGTTTATGTGTTGGTATTTTGGGGGAACTTACTAAGCGTTGGCTTACAGTTTTGGGTTATGTTTCAGGTACTTCAGAGGACCGCGGGAAGGCGAAGGCGTGACTGTACACATCCTCATATTTTGGACTTATGTTTTGGGAACTCTGATGTTGAAATACTTTTGAAAACTATGTTTGTAAACAATTTATGAAAGTGGTGGGTTTCTAAAAGTTTAAAATTTTCATGATTTTTATGGATGTTACACTACCGCCGACGTGTCAGACTCCTTTCGTCGCTCTGGTGCAAGAGAATGAAAGCAAAAGATACCACCACCATCATTTTTGTCTTCGTTGTTTCTCCTAATCTATTGGTTTCGTCAGAATCAATTGAAGCCACAAACGAATTAGCGGCTTTCAGGGGTATTTCATCATCTGTGCTTGGATGTTTCTCCTTCCTTCATTGACACGTTGGAAGAAAAGGAAGCTATATATATATATATATATATATATATATATATATATATATATATATATATATATATATGATTTCTTCTCCTCCCTACTGATTAGTTTCATATCCTTTCTTCTTCCGGTGTTTATTTTGCTTTAATTTTTTCGAAACTGGTCTAATAGATGGATTTGGGAGGATCGATGGTTGAAGGTGATGGATTTGTATTTCAATTACTCCTTTTTCGAATTTGACTAGGAAGATGGATTTAGGTTTTAAGTTCAATTTAATGGACTTGAAAATTAGGTTAAAAAACTGAAAATTAGGTTGATGTTTTTAAAATTACTGATGTGTGTTGTTCTTGAGTATGTATGTTCATAAGTGTATGTGTGTGTGTTTAGAAAATCATATGTGTGTTTTTCTTGAGTATCTATGTTCATAAATATATGTGTATTTTGAAGAAGAAGTCTAGACTATCTGATGAGTGTATGTGATTTCAAAAAAAACCTAGAAAATCTGATGTGTGTATATGTTAATGAAGATATGTATGTTCTTGAATGTGTTTTCGTGTTCATCAAATTTTCTTGAGTTCTTAACAAACCCAAATATACTATAAAGAGAGAGAGAGAGAGAGAGAGAGAGAGAGATGACCCCTCTTATTTTTTAATTGGTTAAATAAATAAATAAGTTATTAGATTTAAAAAATGAAAGAAAATAGAAAAAGAAATATCTCAAGGGTATTACAGTCATTTCAGTTTACTGAGGGACCAAATCCGCAACGAAACTAGCTCAAAAAGACCACGAAGCCAAAAAAGTCGAGGTTTGGATTAAACCTCAGAAAAAATACATACTACAAGGACCATTTTTGCTGTTTTGTCTTTTTTTTTATTTAAATTGTATTTAAACAAAAATATAAAGAAAAAAAATAAAAAGGTAAATAAGTCTTTTTATATGGTGTAGCACCAACAATGTAAATTTTAGAAACCACAAGAATCATGTTTGTCAAACAAAATTAACAGAGACTTAATTTGTGATCCTTGATAAATCACAAATCACAATGACCATTTATGTAATTTTGTGTTTAAAACAATTATTGACGTGGTTCACTTAATTTTCTATATCTAAAACATAAAAGTGGTCATGTTTAAAAATAGTTGTGTGTATGAGTTATAACGACCATGGTGAAAATAAATGTTTAAATGATAGAAAATATCATAAATATTTATAAGACTGTGGTAAACAATAGTGATACTTAAAACTTGTTTTGTATATAAAAATGTGTGTTTAACTAAATTTTCTTTGTATAAAAAATAAATAGTCACATTTAACACTGTTTGTGTGTTTCATTGATACAAAATGTCATGTAAAAAAAATCATATGGTTATATACTGAAGAATGGTCATATGATAAAACAATAATATGTCAATAGTGATTTTACAATCATAATGTAATTGAATCTGTGTAACTAAAAAAAAAACAATAGCCATGTTGATAAATTTGTATGTTTTAATGATAGCGAATGATATGGTAAACATATATTCATGTGGTTATAGTATAAGCAGTAAGGCGTAATCAAAAACATTTGTATTTATAATGTGTTTGTGCCCGTGTTTTTAACTATCCATATGTACAAGATAAACAAGAAATCATGTTTATGCTTAAAATAAGGGGAAAAAAATCATAAAAACCACTAATTTTTATGTTTTTATCTCAAAAGTCATTGTTTTATTTTTATTTTTAGAAAAAACAATATATATATATATATATATATATATATATATATATATATATATATATATATATATATATATATATATATATATGGGCGGATTTAGAGGGGTCACCAGTGGTACCGGCAACCCCTAACTTTTCCGGCCGTAGTGGAAAATTTTCGAAAATATTTAAATTTTTTATTTTTTCTACTATTATGCAAACCCTAACTTTCCGGTGCACCCCCTACTGAGAAATCATGTGGCCGTCCATATATATATATATATATATATATATATATATATTATTTTTCAGAAAACCCACTGTTATTAAAAAAAATTCAAAAAACATCATTTTTTTTTTAAAATAACTTAATTTCTAAACATTAAACAAATTTTGTTAACAAGTATGGTTGAAAATTGATTCGAGCTAGACTAAAACCAAAACCAAACCGAAAATTTTGGGTTTTGACTTTGAAAATTTTGGTTTTTCACTTGAATTTTTTAGTTTCAAAATACAATGTAGTTTATTTTATTTTGTTATTTTTTAAATTTTATTTCATATATTTTTATATTTTATTATTATTATTTTTTATGGGCAAACTAAAATGAAATAATTGTTTTTTCGGGATCTATATATATATTTTTTTCAAAATACAATACAATGTTTGACCATGAACTAAATTTGTTAACCCCTAAAGTGAAAATTGTTTTTTCGGGATCTATATATATATTTTATGTTTGGTTTCCGTTTTAGTCAAGCCTGAATCAAATAAATATCACTCATATAACAAACTTTGTTTAATGGTTAGAAATTACGTTATATTATTGGAAAAAAAAAATTTAAAATGATATTTTTGAATTATTTATTTATTTATTTTATATAAGTAGTTTTTCTTAAAAAGTTAAGAAATATGAGTGATTTTTATGAAAAAAAAAAGAAAAAACTTAAAATTTTAAATGATTTTTATGATATTTTCCCTAAATAGTTGTATGTTTAAATGATAACAAAAACCATGGAGAAAATAAACTCATGTGATTATTGAGTGAACACTAGCCACCTTAAAATAAAAGTATATGTTACCAAAGGGCTTCTGATCCAGTTGTATCCGGTGTTGTCCTCTCTATTTGAGGTTCAGGGGTCAAGTCCCTCGATGAATAAGAATAGACAGTAATATCACATTATATCAATTTTTTTATCTCTTTTCATACCAATTGAAAACTTCTATTTTCCATCCTTCTCAATCTATTTAATTTTTATTAAGTAAATACAAAATAATTAAAACCATACAAAACTGATTCACAAAATATTAAAACAGACAAAACTAGTTTCCAAACTAATTAAAAACATACAAAACTAATAGCACGTTAAACCCACTATAGAACATTTAAGTTTTCATGTTATCATAAATGTAAATTTTATAATTTAATTCATCAATTGTTTTAAAATTTATATGAAAATAGCATCACAATTACAAATTATGTCATCCAAAGAAATTTTATTAGTCTTTAACTATATTCCTATACTAATAAATGAATAGTTCTTTTGGAATATGTCATCCTATTAAATCTCCTAATTAATGTTATATTACTTGTAAATCTATTGATTCTCTATTTTAAATTTTAAATTTTAAATTTCTCACTCTAATTACATTAAATTAATAACATTAGAATAAAAAATAAAATAATAATAATAAATATTATAAGGTGATATAATTTCTCGTATTTATTTGAATCAACGATTATAATTTTATATAACTACAAAGTATCTCTTAATTAATAATTTTGGATTTTTTACTATAAAAATTTAATTAGTTTTATAACCGTGGTTCCCACGGGTTATAAACTAGTTAGTAAATATAAATCATTTAAAATTTATGAACTAGTAAATGATGATACTTTAACAAAAAAATACCAATAGAATAATAGGGGTGAAATTGGTACGGTACTAAATTTTTTTCCTTCAAACCGTGTACCGTACCAATTATAGTTGGCATAAAGTTTTACCTACCAATACCGTATCAACGATACTTGGTACCAACTTAGTTGGTTACCAACAAATTTGGTTGGTACATATTGATATTGGTATATACCAAAATATTTAAATAATATCTATATTTGAAGAGTTTGAGACTTGATAATCTATATAAGACTTCACATTATAATCATCACTGAATGGTTAGAAAGTTTTCCAAACATGAATGTGAGTTGAAGTTGTGGTCGTCGCTTGTGTTGGTAAATCCTTTTAGTGTCATATACCTTCCTTAACCTTGTGTTAGTAATTTCTTTTACTATTATGTTTTGTTCAAAACAGAATCAATATCAATAGAATTATATTAGTAACTCTGACTGTTACTTGTTAGTCCTAATTAAAACATGAAAATATAAGAATTATATATATATATATATATATATATATATATATATATATATTGGTTGGTATGGTACAACCTTGGTATTCAAAATTTTGTACCGTTACCGTACCAAGACTATTTAATTGGCATGGTATTACCAGCCAAACATATTGGCTACCAAACATGTTGTCTACCGATTTTATTGGTACGGTTGGTAACATGTTGGTTGGTTCTCAGTGATACATATTTGCCAGCTCTATTGCAAAGGACTTAAATGATCATGAGATAATAATAATAATAATAATAATAATAATAACTAGATGGGTGACCCCGCGTTGCGGGGTCCGGATTTGTGAACTTTTTTTTGTTCTAACCAAATTAACAGCATGTAGGGATAGTTTTGTCGAGAACTGTTAAAATAAAAAAAAATAAAAAATAAAATTTAACTATAAAAACAGTATGTAAAGGCAGTTTCATCCAAAATTGTTTAATTCAAAAAAATTTTATGTATAAAAACATTATGCAGGGACATTTCAGTCCAAAACTGTTAAAATCAAAATATTTTTAGCTATAAAATAGTATGCAGGGGCAGTTTGGTCCAAAAGTGTTAAAATGGATTTTTTTTTAAGTTTAAAAACAGTATACAGGAGCAGTTTGGTCCAAAAAACTTAAAATCAAATTTTTTTTAAGTATAGAAAAAGTATGCAAGGGCAGTTTGGTCCAAAAATGTTAGAATAAAAAATTTCTAACTAAGTTAATTCGAATAAAATCATCTTCACTATATAACATTACTACATAACAATAAACTAAGTTAATTCGAATAAATACCCCTGCTGTATACGGTTTCATTTCAGGAGGGGCCACTCATTTGAAACTTTCATGAACTTCTTAATTTTAGCAAACATATGTGGTCTGTCTATTTTGCATGCATTGGGTCTCTGCTTAGCAAGCTCCTATATCACGCAACAACAGAAAGAGAAAAGATTCAATTATTGAATCATTGGGTTATAGAAAATTATATATTATAACTTATAAAGATGTAAATTTTCAGCAAATACATTTGAGGAGTGCGCATTCAATGAAGCAATAACCTCGAGTTTTCTCAGTATCTTCTTCTAGGCAGTGCACAATAACCAAAAAAGTTTGATGAAACCTCTGTAATTGCATAGTGGGCAAGATGAAGCAGCAGGTTACAATTATTTGAGAGTAAGAAATTGCCAAAAAAACAGAAAAAAAATAAAAATAATAAAAAACTATGAATTCGAAATATGTTGCTACTTTAGTGCATTTAACACCTAAAAATGGAAAATGCACGTAACGGAAATGTGGTTTTTTTTTTTGGTAAAAAAATCAAAACAAACTGCAAAAAACAGAAGGGAAAAAAAATGTGTAAATTCGAAGTACATTGCTATTTACTGCATTTACCACCAAAATATGGAAAATGCACCAAATAGCAATGTACTTTGGTTTTTGATAAAAAATGAAATAAATTGCCAAAAACAAAAAAACCAAAAGAAAAAAGATGTAAATTCAAAGCACATTGGTATGTATTGTTTGTTATTGGTAAAAAAATCAAACCAAATTTCCAAAAACAGAAAAAAGGTGTAAAGTCGAAGTACATTGCTATTTTAGTGCATTTAACACCTAAAAACGAAAAATGTACATAATGGCAATGTGCTATTTTTTGGTAAAAAAAATTAGAACAAACTGTAAAAAATAGAAAAAAACGTGTTAATTTAAAGTACATTGTTATTTACTGTGTTTACCACCTAAATATAGGAATTGCAACAAATGGCAATGTGTTTTGGCTTTTGGTAAAAAAAAGAAAAAAAAATGCAAAAAACAGAAATAAAAGTAAAAGATTACTAATAAACCTATTAAAATGGTAATGCACTTTGTAGATTAACCTTAATTTTTTTTACTAAAAAACATTTACATATTTGTCTAAAACTAAAAGATTACTAATAAACCTATTAAAATAGTCAAACAAAAAAATATAGACTTTGTTTAAAAATTACAAAATAAAATAAAATACCTAAATTGACAATAAAGGACCTAAGACAAAGCCATTTGATATGCCTTTGTTTAAGGGCAGGGCTTAATTGTGCAAATACATTGCCCCTGTAGTCATGATTTCCCAACACTACAAAATAAAAAATAAAAGCATTATATATTTATATTATACAACAATTTTATCCTTTTACTATTTTCTCTATTTAGTTTCATAGTAAAAAAAATTACCTGAGTAACATGTAATTGTGCATCGTCTTTTTCAGTTGTTAATTGAACTTATCTGCTTCCGCATCTGTTTGTAAATTATTAAAAAAAAAAAAAAAAAAAAAAAAAAAAAAAAAAACTCTATTAAAATCATTTAGTCCGTAATCAGCAATCGGTACTTGAAAAATAAATTATCATCAGTATTACAAATTTACAATATAATAACAAACAAAAATACAAAAGCATAATAAAAACAATTTAAAAATAGTAAAACATCTGTATATTTTTTGTTTTCGGGAAAGTAACTAATCCTGGTGTCTTCAACTTGCCACCAAACCGATTTGTTGGCAACTTGAAAACATGTGTCAAAAGTGTAAAATTGAAAAAATGACCCATGTTTCCAATAAAATGGTTCGTTGGCGACTTGGGATTAAACTGAAATTTTGAAAAAGGTGTGAATTTTCACACTTTTAACCAAAAAAAAAACAAAGAGGGTTGAGTTGAGGGGTGACCTGAAATATTGGGGCATCAGCATCTTTGTTTACTGCAACAATGACTTTGGAATCTCTCATTCCAGCAATGTGTTGGATGGCTCCAGACACACCAAAAGCCATCTAAAGTTGTGGAGCAACAATCTTCCCCGTTTGCCCAACCTATACAACATACTAAAAATCCCATACAAACTACTTAACATCATTCATATTTCATCCAGATTCCAGATTAATGACATGTAACTTTACCTGGAACTCATTGGGAACATATTCCGCATCAACAGCAGCTGCAGTAGCACCAACTATGCAAGCAAACCCTTGTGAAAAGGAAAATGTGAAGGATTAATTATTTGGAAGAATGTTGAAATTACATAAGTGATGGTCTATAAATTGTTTGTACATAAAGCAAAAAAAGTAAATCGTGTGCATAAAAAATACCATGCCTTTAATCCAATAATTTCCCATTTTCATTGACATAAGAAGTAAGACCCTAAATGTATGACGTTACGAACACTTTAGCATAAATTCAGATCCATATACATCAATCAGAAATTGAAATCATAGAACAAAAATAGAGTACGAATCATGAGCATTATCAGATTAGGAAAGAAGAGAGGTAAAAATGAAAGAAAAAGTAAACGAAAAACAGATTTGATGAACATAGTAGATGTGTTAAATGAAGGTAAAAAAACAACAGAATCCAACGAAATGTATTCAATCACACATATTTACTAAAAAAGATAGGAGGGACCTGTGAATTCCAGGCGGCATAAACAGATAAATACGCCTCTAAAACGTGGACGCCGTCAGCCAAACCACGTTCGTCGCACACCCGAAGCAAACATCAATCGATTCAGTTTCAAATCCTTGATGAAATACGCCTCTAAAATGCAAACATAATAAAAACATAAGCCCAGCTGTCTAAATTCAATCGAATAACTGAAAAACAGAATCTGATAGCATAACAATCTTAAAATTCTCAGAATATGGAAGTCTAAATGGAAAAATCACACACCAAATCGAACTACATCTTAGTTCAAATCCGAAATGTAAGCCTCCTTACCTGCAAATCACAATTGAGGGTGGTGTAGAGGTTCAACCCTAAATCGACAGTCAGATTGGGGAGAACCGCGATGAACACAGCAGGAGCAATCAATGACGGTAAGAGATAGAGGAAGAAAGGGATGCAGACACGTTTCATTCAGAAAAAGCGAAGGAGAACAGGTTTCCGGTTGAAGCCAATGGCCGACTTCATAGAGAGTGGATGTTAGTTTGGAGAAAATTGATACCTGTACGTTTCAGGTAGTGGATCAGAGCACCGATTTAGGGTTTGATGGCTTGGATGAAGGAGTAGTGGTGGTACTGTGGTGACCTTCTGCAGCAGATCCGTCCCAGTAGTCGTAGTATGAAGTCATCGACAGTACCAATCTGTGATTGGGTTATAGAGGCGGTGAAGAAATTGAAGGAACAGAGACGTACAACAATACCCCCAAAAAAATTAAGGAAACACACCTGTGGTGGTAGTGGTAAAAGCTCCCAGTCCCGTCGTCAGAACCTAAATCGGAACCCGTTCCATGGTCATCTGCATCGTCCCGTCTGTAGATTGGATAAGAAAAACAAAAGCAAAGGTGAGGAATTATTGAACTATTTAAGTAATCCATTAAGTCATCTGCAAGAGACGACGCAAATCAGACGTTGGGAAGAAACTGAACGGATAAATTGGATGAGTAGTGTACCGGTGAGTCGGTGGCGAAAGGTGATGACGATGTGTCGGTAAAGGTGGAGGCGATGCTGAGTAGTCGGTGGCTGCGGTTGATACTGACGACTCTGTGACGCAATCGATTTGCGACACCTGAAGGCCACAACGCCTCCGGTCAGCGCCGCCGGCAACCCACACCGTAGCACCACCAACACCAGTGGCGATGAACGTTACCAGAGGAAGGAAGAAAGAGAACGGAAGGTTTGGATAAGAAGCGATGGAAGGAAAAAACTGGAAGGATCGATTAACCTACAGGTGTGGGGATAGAATGACCGGGAACCGGAACTGTTACCAACACGTGTCCACAAAGTATATGGATATCGACATAAAATGACCCTAAAGACGATTTGAACACACATACAAAAACGGGGGACCATTTCCGCCAAAAAGGACACAGGTTCATCTTTAATATATATATATATATATATATATATATATATATATATATAGTTTGAGAGAGACAAATAGCTACAAAGTGGGCTTCATCCTACTGATATTTGATGTATAACAACCCATCGCTTAATCCAAGCATACTATCCAACCCATCGCTTAACCTAAGCATGCTATCAATAAAATTAGCCCAATATGATATGGACAATCCAAAATCCAACCCAATGGTCATGTTTTTAATCAGAAAAATTGTAATTCTGCCCATTGTTTTCGATTAAAACTTAAAAGCATCCATCTCAGATATTATTTATTTAAGACAAAATTGCAAAAATGGTCCCTGTGGTTTGTCAATTTCTTTGGGTGAAGTCCACAAAAAAGTTTATTAGCAAAAAAGTCCTTATTTGATGGTTTTGTTATGGTTTTGGTCCCTATTTCGTTAAGTTTAACAGCTTGACTGTTAAGTTATGGCAAATGACAGATTTACCCCTAGGGACCATTTCTGCAGTTTTATCTTTTTACCAAACTACAAGTACCAATTATGCAATTTTCTTTTTCATTTTATTGAAGTATTGTATATTAATTCTTTTAATTATTTTTTTAACTTCTATCTTATTGTATTATTTATATTTATAATAAATATTATTTTTTAACTGTTTTTGTTTTCTTTTAATTTCTTTGTTTATTGTTTTAAATAAAAATACCAAAAAAATCTCACCCACCCCACATTTCCTAGTTTATTTTAAATATTTGGAAGATAACATATTTTGGACAACATCACCACCATCACTCAGTCACCACTACCACTAGCGGGCCATCTCCAACCCCTTTTACTATATATATATATATATATATATATATATATATATATATATATATATATATATATATATATATATATATATATATATATATATATATATATATATATATAATTTTCAATAATTATTCACGAAGTGAGATCTTCGTGTGTATTTTAGTTTTTGTGTATTCATTTCTATCTAAATTTGTTATATATTTCAATAAACTTATGATTTTAACTTATATTTTTGACATATATAATTTCCCTAAATATATTTTCACATGAATTACCAAATCAGAGTACTCGCTACTCGGCGGTTGGCCAAACGAGTACCGAATAACGAGTTATACAACCTTGCCACCGTCTATAGTGGCTATGGTGGTTTGAAAACCCTCGATCTAACATTGTCGTTATCGATGGCAGTATCGGTAATGAATTGTCGGTTGGAGGTTGTATGTTTTATGGGTTTGTTGCGCATTGTGTGGGTAATCGAACGATGTAGTTTTCGTCGAGAATGGCTGAATATAGGCGATGATCGGCGATTTCCAGCAAGATAATTGGACAACACAAGGTGGTAGAAGGCAATGAATGGATGAGCTGACCAGGGGTGTTTCGATCGAACCTCCTAGTGGTTGTAGCAGAATATGGTCGGCTTAATGGCAGATACAAAGGATTCCGATGGATTGTGATGATGTTGTCCTAGGTGGCTATTGGCAGCATCGGGTGTAACAAGTTAGTGGGGTTTCCGTCGAACAATCGATGAAGATGATTGGCGATTGTCCCGCTGATTTTAAACTATGGGACGCGACACATTTGCTTATTCTGACGACTTTATGGTGGAACCAATAAAATTAAAAAAAAAAAATATTATACATTATAAATTATTAATCTGATAAAATGATATTTATTATATATAATTATAATAAATTAAAAATAATAATCCAATAAAAAGAATTAACGTAATAAAAAAATAAAAAAACAATTAAAAGGAATTAATAATATAATAAAGTAATATTAATTAATAGAAAAATATTCTATGTTAGAAAAATATTTATTAATATATAATAATCCAATAAAAAAATTAATCCAATAAAAAAGAAATTAAAAAAGAATTAATTAAAAAAATAAAAAATATAATAAATTAATATTTATTAAATATAAATAAAATATAATAAAATTAATATTTATTAATATATAATAATCCAACGAAAAAGAATTAATCCAACAAAGAAGAAATTAAAAAAAAGTAATTAAAAAAATTAATAATATAATAAAATAATATTTATTAATATATAAATATAACATATTAAAAATAATATTTATTAATATATAATAATCCAATACGAAATAAATGAAAAATATTAATTAAAAGAATTAATGTATAATAATTTAATAAAATGAAAAAGAAAAATTGCAGAAATGGTCCTTGTAGTTGTGTGAAAAAATAAAACTGCATAAATGGTCCCTAGGGGTAAATGCATCATTTTCAAAAACTTAATAGCCAAACTGTTAAACTTAACGAGATATGGACCAAATCCACAACAAAACCACCAAATAGGGACATGTTTTGCTAATACTTTTTTTTGGACCTTACCCAAAGAAATTTACAAACCACAGGGACCATTTTTGCAATTTTGTCTTTATTTAATTACAATAGTAATTTCTAGAAATAGTTCTCTCTTTTACTAGCAACTAAAATTGGGAATCAATTTCCATAACAATAATTAATAATCGAATTTTGGATCACCAAGGTAAAATCACAACTAGTAACCTTAATGGCTTTTAGATCATAGTCGAACTACTATGGTGTATAAATCATATAGTCAATACGATCACATAACACAAACATGACTTGCAAATAAAGTATGTGTCCGAGATTAATGCCTTAAACACTAAAATGAGGATTCGTTACACAAATTGAGAGTGTTTTAGTAGAATTTTGTGAGGTAAGCATACGATGACAAAATGGTGGGTTATATGTCAAACATGAGTAATTTGTACGTAATACTTTTAGTCATATATAAAAATTTATGATTTAGAAGGTTGTAGTTTATAATCGTATAAACCATAAAATGATGTGTAAAAAAGTGTTTTGTAAAAATCATCGTCATGAATTTTTATTTTTTTTTTAATTTTTTTATTATTATTTTTTTAAGTAAGGGATAATGGCTTAAAAGGGTAATATATTTTTTGATTTGTATATATTTGGTCACTGTTTTTCGGTCCACATTTACCCTTTAACTTGTTAACTTGTACACATTCAGTCCTTATTACCAGCTACTCCAGGTTAGTCGGAAAAAATGACTTAATAAGGTCATATATTTTGTATTTTGTACACATTTACTCCTTAATATTTTTGTGCATATTTAGTCATAAATATTTTGTTGCAAAATAAGTCATTTTGTTTTTGTACACATTAAGTACTTATGCCAGATTTTTTTAGATTTTTCTCACGACATCTTACGTTGGACAATCATTAATGAGGTGTTTGGAGTTATTAATGCTTATGTTCATCGCGGTCTCGATTGCTTTGTTGCTTAGGTCTTGTGGTTTGGCGTAAGTTTTGTGTTCTTAACGTCGTAACATTTTCATACGATCTCGAATTTTAACGATCTTTATATCCATGTGTTCGATTTTTGAGCCTACCATAACTTTCGTTAAGATTAATCCCGTTAATATGTAATATATTTGTACTTACGATTTTATAAAAAAAAACATTCATACATACATTCGTAAAAAACGTATATAAAAAACGTAAGTAGAAATATAACTTTTTAACGAGAGTAATCTAAAAGAAAGTTGTAGTAGACTCAAATACGAACGCATGGATATAAAGATCGTTAAAACTGAGGTCATATGCAAAAGTTACGATATTCAGAACACAAGACCTAAGCTAAACCATAAGACCTAAGCAACTAAGCAGTCAAGATTGTTGTGACCATAAGCATCAACAACCCCGAACATCTCATTAATGATTGTCCCACGTAAGATGTCGTGAGAAAAACCTAAAAAAATCAGTCATAAGTACTAAATGTGTACAAAAACAAAAAGGACTTATTTTGTAACAAAAAAATATTAAAGACTAAATGTGTACAAAGTGAGAAATATATTACCATATTAAGTTATTTTTCTCGGCTATACTGCAGTAACCGGTCATAAGGACTGAATATGTACAGTTTAACATGTTGAAGGGGTAAATATAAACGAAAAAAAAAACTCAATGACTAAATATGTAAAAATCAAAAAATATATTACATTCTCAAGTGATTATCCCAAAAAATAATGGTATTATAACATACTTCACAAAATAGACTCCATATTTTTTTTTTTGATGGAGTGACATTTTTTTTGTGAAATGACACCACAGTTTCATTAATCGATACGAAAAAACTTGTTCGTGAATTAGAAAAATAGATTTTTGTTGTAGAGAGCATTCATAAATTAGTTTCATAAAAAACATATAGGAAATCAATATAAAAATTATGTACTTTTATAGAATAACCGGCTCACGCATGTCAAATGAAAAAAAATAAAAAAAATAAAAAAATAAAAAACTATATTATAGGTGTGAAATAGTGTCTTTACTATTATAGTATTATCCCCACGTATAGGTAAATTTAATAGGTGTGATACTAAAGCATAAAATTTTCTTATTTGTGCACAAGGAGGGTGAAATGTCCATATATTGATCATTTTGCAAGTGATAATTAAATGCGATGTCGAAGTTTCATGGCATCTTACATCAATTTCTCTTGAAATATATAGATTTTTTTGTGGGGAAGAGAGGTGACGTCGTAGCTGCTCTATTAAAACGATGTGATACAATATGAAGTCAATTGAGGGTGGGTAGTACTTTCTTTGTTTGTAAGAAAATAAAACTTAGGTGAATTACAAAAATGGTCCCCATGTATTGGTGTATTGTACATAATTGGTTCCAACATGTTTAATCATTCAATTTCAGTCCATAATATGTAGTTTATTAACTTTTTTGGTCTCTTTTTCAGAAGGTGCTAAGATTGTCCGTTAATCATTCCTCGTGCATTGCACACGAGGGAAAAATGGTATTTTCCATTCTTTCTCTCATTCCCTATTAATAACAACTTGTGACTATTGTTTCAATATTTCTCTTTCTCTACTCCATATTAGGGCGTCAATCGTGTCATGTTCGGATTAACGTGTCAGAAAGTTCAACCCAAACACGACCCATATAAATCTTCATATCATCTTGTTCAACACTAGCCCGAATGAGCCTAACTCGAACATGACTCATATAAATATTCATATCATCTTGTCCAACACTAGCCCGAATAAGCCCAACTCGAACACGATCCACATAACTTGTTTAATTATATGGGTTCGTGGGTCAAATTTGAGTTCCTAAGTCATAATTAGGTTCATGGGTCCAATGGCTGCATTGTATGAGACTCAATGGATGCAAGAAGTCGAGCACGTGAATAGTTATTTAGACTTAAGGAAAAACTGACCAAACGAAAAGAAGTTTAAATATCATATATTTACTATTAGTTTACTCTCTTCTTTATTTGATAAATATATATTTTTTATTTTTTTAATCTAATAAAATAAACGGGTTTATGGGTCAACCTACGAAAATTGTTTGCAAACCCGAACACGACCCATATAAAAGGGTTGACGGGTCAAAGATCCATATATGACTATATCATTTCCATATAATTTCATCCTCTCAAAGATCCATATAATTTCTCTATTCTATATACTTTCATATAATTTCATACTCTCAAAGCTCCATTATTGATTTACTCCGTAAATCATTCTACGTGCATTGCACTTGAGGGAAAATGGTCTTTACTATTCTTTCTCTTCTTCCCTCTTGATAAGGACATATGACTATTGTTTCAATCTTTCAGGCTAAGATCTGAGGATTTATTGGCTTTTTTTTTTGTTAAAAATAGAAGAGGAAGGTGACCATATGACAGAAGGATCTAGCACCATCGATACTAAAGCTTGATGTTATCCGAAAACATGAAGCTGTCATAGTATACTTTCCAAGGACAAAGGTTAATTATTGTTCTTGTTTCAATAATGTTATAATGAGATGTACTTTTTGGTTCATATTTTTTTAAGTGAAACCCCAACATAGACAAAATAACAAAGAAGTAGGATGCATGTAACATAAGAAAAGAAACTATCTGATGCTTTATTTGGAAATGTTGAGTATTTGACATTTGTTCAACTAGTAGTAGGGGTGGCAATTCTCGACATGACCCGCGAGACAACACGGGGTTAAACGGTGTTGGGTTTAGTTTTTTTTTCTTGCTTAACAATGCGTTTATTATATAGGTTGCATGCGGGTTTGCAAATGATTTCGTGAGTAGACCCGTGAACCTGTTTATTTTAGCGATATATATATATATATATATATATATATATATATATATATATATATATATATATATATATATATATATATATATATATATATATATATATGAGAGAGAGAGAGAGAGAGAGAAAATAAGGAGGAATAAGTAAATATGTATTATATAGACTTTTTTCTTGTGACCCACGAACACGATTCATACCCACGAACCTGAATCTGACCTACAAACCCAAATATGAACCATGAACCTGAATCTGACCCGCAAACCCATATAATTAAATGGGTTACACGAGTTGACATGTTTATTACTAATACGAGTTAAGGTTGAGCAAGATGACACAAATATTTATGACTTGTGTCTAGGTTGAGCTTTTATGACCCGTCAAGTCACCAACCCGAAAACAACACGATTGCCACCCCTAAGTAGTAGATGCACTCCCATATGGTTTACTTTTTGTTAAAATATATTTTTGCTCATAATAATTTACATTCTATTGTTGGAAAAGTAGTACCGATAGAACATGGTGATTATTTGGTATAATTTAGTGTTATAGTCTAATCCAATTTTGGTGATTTTAATAATATAGCAAATTATAATTGTAAAACCGACATTTTCGTAAGAATGATAAAATGAAAGAGAAAAAAATCATAACAATATAAATGACAATGAGATTATGTGTAACGCTTGAAACCTTGAGGAGAAATTGTTAAAAATAAGCCAAATTCGAGTTGAACTCGGCGAGTTGGAGGAGCCAACTCGACGTGTTTAGGATGGAAGAATCGCGGGGATTTAATGGGTCAACTCGACGAGTCGAGGTGCCTCAACTCGGCGAGTTGGATGCTGATTGAAAAAACCTAATTTTTAGGGTGTTGCACCCTATTTAAAGGCCTTAAGTTCTTCGGCTGGCCTCCTTACCAGCCTCCTTTGTCCAGAAACCCTAAAATCGAGCATAATCTTCCATTGTTGAGTGTGTGAGCTTAGGGAGAACCTTGAATGTTAATTTTTGGTTCATGTTGAAGGAGCTAAGGAATTAGGAGTTGCTTGGCTTGAAGAAGAAGTCTTGGATCCAGAATCTCTGTCTCATTTGCCAAGTTTTTTGAGGTGTCAAGTTCTCACCTTGCTTATTTGTTGCTTAGATCTGTTCTTGGGTTTGAGTTTATGCTTTTTAGCCATGGTTGGGTGGATGTTGGGGATTAGGACGTCCCAAATGATTATTCTTTCAGATCTAAGGTCTACATGAGCTCTTTTGGCATAAAGGTGCCAACTTTATGGATTTAAGGACTTCATGCATTCATTAAGTTCCTTATTAAGCCTTTCTTGAGATTAAGTGCTTAATGGTTAAGCCCTCACTCTTTCAATGTCTAGGGTTTGGCTTTCGACCCATTTAGGTGGTTCATAGGGGTAAAGTTGGAAACATTATCTTCTTGATCTTATTTTGGTCGAGATATGAGGATTGGAGCTCTTGGATTCGATGAAGGCAGCTTAATGCATTAAGTTGTTGGTTCTTGGGTGAACTCGACGAGTTTGTTGGTCAACTCAGTGAGTTGGGTCAATATGGATTATGGATCTTGTCTTTTGGCTTATGTCTTTGACCAAGTTTGTCCCACAGGGGTACTTGAGGTAATCTGAATTGTATCTAAGGAAAATATGGGCTTAGGATAAGGCCCATATGGGATTAGGCCCAATTTGGAAACATAGGCCATTAGTGGGCCTTTGTGGATATTTTGGAATTGGGCCTTAGTTTTGATCCATGTTTGGGTCAGGGGTAAAATGGTCATTTTACCCCAAGTATGGGTTATGGATCATAGTTGGAACCCAATTGCTAATTGGGCGTTATTTTTTTATTGATAGCTCAGGGAGTCGTCAGAGCAGCAGCTAAGGATTTCTTTCAGTGAGCTCCAACATTCGAGGTGAGTCTCCTCACTGTGTTTAGCGGGTCGAAGGCACCAATGCCGACCCATAGTTTATTATGTTAGGATGCTAGTTGTCTGCATGACTCTTGCATGTGAATGTATTGGTATGTATGTTGGGCAGTGCCCGATGGTTATTCTGTATGCTAGTATCAGGTTATGCATATATGATTTGTATGTGGGCGGGGCCCGATGAATGTACAGTATGCTATTATCTTTGTGATTTTTGCATGTGTTGAATGTTATATGATTATATGTTTATGCGAGTGTGGGCGGGGTCGTATCTCAATCGAGTGTAGGCGGGGACCGTATCTCAGTCGAGTGTGTGCGGGGCCCGTTATGTGAGTGTGGGTGAGGCCCGTATCTCAGTCGAGTGTGGGTAGGGCCCATATCTCAGTCGAGTGTGGGCGGGGCCCATATCTCAGTAGGCGGGGCCCGTTATGTTCTTAGTTGTGTTTGGTATAAGGTATCTTGGGGAACTGACTAAGCTTTGTGCTTACGATTTCAAGTTTATGTTTCAGGTACTCCAGTTTTCATATGAAAGAGCTCGGGACGATCGCAGCGCATACACCCGTGTTTTCCACAATATGTGATCTTCGGGAATGAACTATGATAATTGTTTTATTTGAAATGCTTTTCAATGTTTGGACAAAGTTACAATAGTGTTTTGATTATAATAAAAATGAAATTTTTATCCTTGATTTTTGGGATGTTACAAGTTGGTATCAGGGCCTTGGTTTGAGGGATTCGGGCATACTCTCGAGTGTGCCTGAACTCAAACTGAGGGTTTGGTGAAAATTTTTATAAAATAAAAATTTAAATAAAAGGAAATTTCTAATCAAAGAAATAGGTGTGATGCGTGCAATCGGCCGAGCTCAAGTAAGTTTCTCCCAAAATACCCATACATGTTATCTGATATGATTTCATTTATGAATCTGTGAATCGCATGCTAGTTAGAGCTAAGGATCTGCTTAGTTTTGCATGGTAGAAGGCTATGAGAGATGCCTTGTATGCCTATTGTATGAGCTTGTAGACTTGCATGCTAGTTCTGATTAGCCAATGATAGGACGACCTGATATGTGATGCTTGTAGTCTAGGAAGCATGGGATGCTGGATTAGGTATGATTTGTATGCGTAAGGAAATTAGTAGCGGGAGTGGGAGCTCCTAGTATGGGTTGTAGTATGTGGGTCTGGATTCTTGTGATTATTCTATGGATTGGAGTGTTTCTGCACGAATGTTGCTTGCTTCGTGCTTTGTGGAACTCGTAAGTGATGAGAGTTAGGTATTGAGTGAATATGCCAAGTCACATGTGGCAAAGGTTGGGTAATCTCAGAGTGACAAATTTGACCCTATTACGCAACTCTCGTTTGAGTCTAACCGTTGTAGAGATGAGACTGTTACTCAAACGATTATCTAAGCTTTGTTGCATGTGATTGTGTTCATTAGGTATCTAACTGACATTATGAGAAGTTATTCAGCAGCTGATGGCAGGGTGAGGTCAGGAACCTAGGAAAGCCTAGGGTTTTCTTCTGTGGGATTTGTTGTGTTGGTTAGTGAGTGTTGTTGTTTGGATTTGAGAAGGTGACTTAGAGGATTCGGTAGGATTCTTGAGGAAAGTATGGATAGGTGTGGAAGGTAGTATTGGGCCCATACTACTAGAAGCACAGGATCCATACTCAAATCGAGGAGACTCTCGGAGAATCTAGGAAACCTGTGGGATGAGGATTCTTGAGAATATTCGGACCTGTTGCGTGATGTGTTTGGTTTGGTGTTGAGCACTCAGGAATAGAGTTAAGATTCTGGTTTTGGCTCAGTAGCAGGTATTGAGCCGATCGATGCGCGGTCGAGGGAGTTCATCTCATTGAAGATTTCTCACAGTGTTTCGGATTGGACCTTGGTGGTCTTTGGTCCGGCCAAGGAAGGGAATTTGGAGTTCTTGAATCATCTTGGGGCCTTTCAGGCCAAGGTTGTGTTTGGGCGGTTGGGGGCTCGCCTGGAGCCCAAAGCTTGTGGATCCCTATAATCCTTTAGGAAGGAGGATCCTATTGTTAGTCCTTGTCATTTGAGGCCGGAGAGGAGTATTGAACCATATCCTCAGGGAGAGGAAGTCACGATTCCTTCAGATGCTTTTGCGGGTATGTTATCTTCTGCTTCTTCAGGGTCGTTATCGGGAATTTGTATTGCTTTGGAATTTTGATGGGGTTTGGATAAGTTTTCTCTCGGGTCGGTTATCTGCTATTGTCTGGGTTATTGAGGATTTTTATATATATGCCATTTTGCATGCCAAGAGTCTTCAATGAATCATCAGAGGGTCATATCTTGTTGAGCGGGTTTCAGCCTGTTCAGTTGCAGATCCGGGTCTATGTCAGATCAATTCAGGGGTATTGCTTGGAGAATTTTTAGTCAGGATTAGCAGATTAGTTCTCTAATGAAGTCAGGGCTCAGTTGTCTTATCTTTTGATCTGGTGGGATCGGTAGTTGCCTGTAAAGGAACTTTTGGGTTCAAATCTTACTGTTATCTAGGGAGGAGCGGTAGCAAGAAGATAGTGGTGTTAGTTGCATGAATAGTTGATCATTGGATGTGTCAAGGGAGTTGTATATTCGCATGGGTTGTAGTCGGTTGGAATTCAGTGACTCTTTAGGAATGGAAGTTGGGATAAGATTCTTCGGTTCAGGGCAAAGGTTATTGTTGTTAGTCGCCATCATAAGAACTCAAGGAATTGGTGAGCTATCATGGGAGGTGATTTAGATTATTAGTCTGGTTAAGATTTCAAGGGTATTCTACAGGATTTCAGAAGTTGGGTGATCACTGAGTTTGGCTAGTAATGGAACATAAGTTTTGGTAAGACCAGGTCATAGGCGGTTCATGCTATAGGAGGTTCGATGGGTTGGGAATCCATCAAACTTTTGGGAAGAAAGATCTTAGTCGAATCCAAGTGGGGGAGAATCAACCAGATTTTCTGGGAGTTGGATCGGGTGTGGAACTAGGGCAAGTTTCGCATCCTGGTCAGGAATAGAGACGACCCAAGTGACCGTTTAGATCGAGGTTGCGTAAGTAGGGGTTCAGGAAACTTCCAACCATTGGTCGGCGTCTCCTTTACTATGCATAGTAGGCTTGTGGTTGAGTCCAGGTTGGGGGATTTGGAATTCGAGGGATGACTCGAACACCTTATTGGATGCAGTTGGATGTAGGTTTCGGCTTAGGATGCGTGGGGTTGTGATGGTTAGGATGTGGTAAGGCGATGGGTGGTAACCATGGTTGGTAAGAAGTGTTGTAAGACTGCGATGGGATCGTAACATTCACCAGCCCGAGGTAGACTATCGATGGAAGTGGTCATGAGTGTAAGGGGGAATCAGTCTGTGCCTTGGGCACGCCGGTCAGGATTGTCGAAGATTATTTCCTTGTGTTAGATTGAGGACCATTGGGGGTCCGAGACGGAGTCGGGAGATGGGTGGGACCCATGGGCGGGGCCGCTCCATGGTATAGTTGGGTGGGACCCGTGGGCGAGGCCCATGTGATTATGGAAATGCAGGTGGGACCTGGTAGAGACCGTTGGGTCAAGGTTTCGAATCTTGAGTTGCAGGATTAAGTGAGTGATCAGTGTGTGATGCAGAGGGGTTATAGGCTGGGTATCTTTGTTATTTGGACTGTTGGGAACCTGGTGGTTGGACCAGGTGCAAGACTGGTAGTCTCAGCGATGGTTTGGGGAATCTTTATATATCGGTTAGGTAAAGGGTGTTGGTAATCAGAAGATTGTGGTGTGAAATGCAGGTGCAGATTTGTGGATTTTGGGTAGTTATTGTCATTCGAGGTTTTCTTTCGGAAGTCGCATGGGGCGACTGTGGGAGTGTCATTTGGCTCAGCAACCAGGCAGAAATTCAATATTTCAGATAGTTGGCAGACAAGTTGGGACCGGGGAGGTCTCGATTGCTTATGGGAAGCAACCAGGAGGCAGCGTGGTGCTTTAGCCAGTAGTTATGATTTGAGGTTTCGTGTGGAAGTGGGGTAACTGGCTGATTGGGAAATGCTAACTCACTCTTAGTGGGATTAGATAATCTTAAAGTAATTGATTTGACCCTGTTGCGCAACTCTCGTCTGAGTCTAACCGTTGCAGGGATGAATCTTCTACTCGAAGGATTATCTGAGCCTTTTGTCGAGTATAAGTGTTCTGTAGCTGAATATGGTCAGTGACCTTGTTCTCTTTGAAGCGTTTTATCGGTACAAAACTCTATGAGGTTGGTATGGTGGCGGTTCGGTGTGGGAGTCAGACCATTGAGACTTTAGGTTTGGAACTCAGGCAAGGTAGGATTGGTTTTTCTTCAAGAGATCGAGGATTCGTTCTTCATCGGGATTGAAGAAATATTCTAAGGATGGTTTCAATTAATTTGGATAGGCCGTTGTATGATAAGGGTTGGAAGTGTAATGTTTGGTCTGTTATTCGTTGAGAGTTTGGCATGGAGTTGTTTCAGCTTGGGCGGTCTGTCGGGGAGGCAGAGCATTATAGATTTCAGGTCTCAGAAAAGTAGAAATGGTTTGCAGGGGCTAAAGGTTTGATTATTGTCTTCGGGATGGAAGTTTCGGTTTGGGGTTCGGTTGTCTTGGGAAGATTTTTCTATGCGCAAAATTTTCAATTGTGTTCCTCAGGTTGATTGTTTTGATATGAATGTTAGTAAGAAGCGATTTCGAGGACGAAATCTGATTTAAATGGGGGAGAGTTGTAACGCCCGAAACCTTGAGGAGAAATTGTTGAAAATAAGCCAAATTTGAGTTGAAGTCGGCGAGTTGGAGGAGCCAACTCGACGAGTCGAGGTGCCTCAACTCGGCGAGTTGGACGCTGATTGAGAAACCCTAATTTTTAGGGTGTTGCACCCTATTTAAAGGCCTTAAGTTCTTTGGATGGCCTCCTTACCAGCCTCCTCTGTCCAAAAACCCTAAAATCAAGCATAATCTTCTATTGTTGAGTGTGTGAGCTTGGGGAGAACCTTGAGTGTTCATTTTTGGTGCATGTTGAAAGAGCTAAGGAATTAGGAGTTGCTTGGCTTGAAGAAGAAGTCTTAGATCCAGAATCTCTGTCTCATTTTCAATGTTTTTGAGGTATCAAGTTCTCACATTGCTTATTTGTTGCTTAGATCTCTTCTTGGGTTAGAGTTTATGCTTTTTAGCCATGGTTTGGTGGATGTTGGGGATTAGGACGTCCCAAATGATTATTCTTGCAGATCTAATGTCTACATGAGCTCTTTTGGCATAAAGGTGCCAACTTTATGGATTTAAGGACTTCATGCATTCATTAAGTTCATTATTAAGCCTTTCTTGAGCATTTAAGCTCCTCCTAGGCATGTATGAATGTAAAGTTGGCAACTTTACATGGTTTTCCAACTCTAGGGTGTCAAATCTGCAATTTAGAGCTTTGTTGTTGGAGATTAAGTGCTTAATGGTTAAGCCCTCACTCTTTCAAAGTCCCGGGTTTAGGTTTGGACCCATTTAGGTGGTTCATAAGGGTAAAGTTGGAAACTTTACCCTTCTTGATCTCATTTTGGTCAAGATCTGAGGTTTGAAGATCTTGGATTCGATGAAGGCAACTTAATGCATTAACCTGTTGGTTCTTGGGCGAACTCGGCGAGTTGACTTGGTTATCCCCGTTTCTGAGTTGATGTGGGTCAACTCGGCGAGTTGATTAGACAACTCGGCAAGTTGGGTTAATATGGATTATGGATCTTGTCTTTTGGCTTATGTCTTTGACCAAGTTTGTCCCAAAGGGGTACTTGAGGTAATCTGAATTGTATCAAAGGAAAATATGGTCTTAAGATAAGGCCCATATGGGATTTGGCCCAATTTGGAAAATTGGGCCATTAGTGGGCCTTTGTGGATCTTTTGGAATTGGGCCTCAGTTTTGATTCATGTTTGGGCCAGTGGTAAAATGGTCATTTACCCCCAAGTATGGGTTATGGATCATAGTTGGAACCCAATTGCTAATTGGGCGTTAGTTTGGTATTGATAGCTCGGGGAGTCGTCAGAGTAGCAACTGGGGATTTCTTTGAGTGAGCTCCAACATTCGAGGTGAGTCTCCTTACTGTGTTTAGCGGGTCGAAGGCACCAATGCCGGCCCATAGTTTGTTATGTTAGGATGCTAGTTGTCTGCATGTGAATGTATTGGTATGTATGCTGGGCAGGGTCCGATGGTTATTCTGTATGCTAGTGTTAGGTTATGCATATATGATTTGTATGTGGGTGGGGCCCGATGATTGTACATTATGCTATTATCTTTGTGATTTTTGCATGTGTTGAATGTTATATGATTATATGGTTATGCGAGTGTGGGCAGGGCCCGTATCTCAGTCGAATGTGGGCGGGGCCCGTTATGCGAGTGTGGGCGGGGCCTGTATCTCAGTCGAGTGTGGGCGAGGCTCGTATCTCAGTAGGCAGGGCCCATTATGTTCTTAGTTGTGTTTGGTATGAGGTATCTTAGGGAACTCACTAAACTTTGTGCTTACGGTTTTCAGTTTATGTTTCATGTACTCCAGTTTTCAAATGAAAGAGCTTGGGATGATCGCAACGCATACACCCGTGTTTTCTGCAATATGTGATCTTTGGGAATGAACTCTGATAATTGTTTTATTTGAAATGCTTTTCAATGTTTGGACAAAGTTAAAATAGTGTTTTGATTATAATAAAAATGAAAATTTTATCCTTGATTTTTGGGATGTTACGTTATGGTAAGAATAAATATAAGACACAATGTGTAATATTTCACTCTCTTAAGAATTTCGGTAAAATACAGGTATAAAACTATTTTTTTTTTGTGAATGAGAGAATTAACAGAAAAAAAACATACACTACCAGGTTGATTTCACAGTTTTTCTTTGAAAATGAAAGAATTAACAGGTAAAATACATGTAAAAAACTGAAATTGTTTGAGAATATAACATTGTCATAAGAATGAAAGAATTATAAGAAAGGAAGGAAATACGATTTGTTGGCCAACCCATGCCCTTATTATTTATGTTTTTTTTACCAATTAACACCAAAAAGACGGAAACGTGATGTTGTTGGAGGAATGTTGATAGCGACGCCAAGATAATGATGATGTGAATATGTAAATGAACAGGATCCATCGAATAATGAGAGCTTACTCCTTTCTCTTATGATCTGCAAGTCAAAACAGGAAAAGAGAACAATGGAAGACAACTCAAAATGGAAGACAATGAAAGGAATTCAAATTCGTATTTGTGCATCTCTATGCTCTGCTTTCATCTCTTCCAATTTTATTTTGCATATCGTGTAGGGTAGATGTGATGCTGGGGGGAACATTCCTCGTATGCGAGCAACAATTGCCGACCAAGATGAAATGGAGAAGATGACCAATTTAAAAATTGTTGAGCATGACTTCAATCAACTTTAAAGTTATAGGAATTCTTACAAAATTATAGGATTTCAAATTTGGTTAATTAAACTATAATTTATTGATTTATATATTATTTTACTATAATACCCTTATCCACGTTTTTAACATGATTGGATGACAATGTGTTACACATTCACACAATACTACATGTGATCATATGTATATATATATATATATATATATACACACACACAAAGAGAGAGAGAGAGAGATAGATAGAGAGAGAGAGAGAGAGAGAGAGGTTCATATGTTCTCTACATGTTTTATGCGGATGTAAGGAGCAATCAAAATTTAGGAAATATTAAATAATTAATAAATTGTGTTAGGGTATACTAGTAATATATACTATATTTAATTTTAGTAAATATTTAAAACATTTAATACTCCCTTTAAATAAATGTTAGGTCATAAATTGTGGTTTATACTTTGCTTTTCATAAGCTTTTAGAGTTCTCGGTTTAGGACCGAAAACACCATGTTTTTGTGTTGTTTAGACCAAAATCACATGTGATTTTGGTTAGGCTTTATATTGTTTTGTTTAGGTTTTGGGCTTGGGATTGGTTATTAGGCCTAGGTATATATAGTGTTATTTAGGCTTGACAATCAGTTAGAAGTGAGCAAAGGACGTTCTAGGGGCTGCCAATAAACTAAGAACACGTTTTTAGAGAGAACACAGAGAGAACAGTGTGTAATCAACATCTTATTTATCCGACTATTGAATGATAATAGTGTGCATTGAAGATTAACTGTTTGTGTTCTTATTACATATTTGATCTTGCATTATACACTTTCATTGGGATTCCGCACCATCAAAGTGAATCCGATTGATTTGTATGAGAATTCGGGACTTACAAGTGGTATCATAGCTTGGATCGGTAGCAATTGGGTCATTGCAAGATAATTTTAAGAGTTTTTCTTAGAAATTCTTGGTGTTTTTAATTTATTTTTGACGAATTTTTGGACATTGTTCTTCGTGTTCTTCATATTTTTTGATTTTTGATCGATCTTGGCATGAAAAATTGAAAATCTTGTGTTTTTGGCAAGTTTTGGGTGATTTTAGGGCTAAATTTGTGAGATTACGACGGCCAGCTTCGGATCCGGTCAAACCCTAGGCAGCTAGCAGCGTTTTCAGACTCAGCAACGAAATCTCGGACACGGCTTCACAGGTTCTCGGTGTACAAGCGAGGTTCTCGGTCCGAAGTTCCCATTCTCGGTCTCGGGTATTCGGCCTCGTTCTCGATCACGCGTATTCGGTCTGACCCTCTTCAGTTCGGACATTCTTCAGTTCGGATCCTAAGCTTCTCGGTTCTTTCTTCTTGGTTTGGATTTCACCCCTATTCTCGGATTCGGATATCCAGCTTTGCAATTTCGGAATTTCCATATTTTGACTTATTTTTGGCCAAATTGCCACATTTTCGATCCAACAATTTCATTTTCGGTCCTTAGGCCTCATATTTGATCAAAAAGACCCATATTTGGTCAAATACTCTCGTTTTTGGTCAAATACTCTCGGTTTTGGTCGAGAAATTTTCGTTTTCGGTTTACAAACTTTTGTTTTCAGTCAAGGTTATTCTTTTTGGACAAAGAATTTTGACTTTCACCTTTGACTTTTAAATTTGACGTTTGACCTTTAGATTTGACTTTTCAAGTTTGACTTTTCAATTCTGACTTTCAGGTTTGACTTTTAAGTTTGACTTTTCTTTTTAAGTTTGACTTTATAAGTTTGACTTTCGAGGTTTCATGTCAAAGGGGATTTTTCTTGGCTTCATAATCAGTTCTATTTTTGGTAAATTATTTTTGTGAATAATGAGTTCATCAATCACAAAAGAGGTCAATGAAACTTCCTGTTCTCAAGCCTGTAGCGATACAATTAAATTTCTTCGTGGTCAAATTGATATATTACGTAGAGACAATGAGGACATTAGGTATGAAGGATACACTCTCAGGAAGGGACAAAAACCCTTAAAAATCAATTAGATGCCAAAATCAAAGACTTTAGAAAACTTCAAGAAGAATACAACACAAAGTATGTTCGTTATGATTATGCTCAACAAAAATTGCCGAATTAACTGTCGGACTTGATGCATTAAAAGCTAAATATAAGGATGATGAATTTAAATTTAAGAAATTTGACGTGTCAAGTGAGGTAGTTGTGTCCATGATAGAAAAACAATTAAGATTTAAAGAAAATCAGAATAAGGGTCTAGGGTATCACAGTGTTCCACCATCCTTCAATGACAACTACACCCCTCCCCTTGAAACCAATGAGATAGAGACACCTGCATAGTATGGCCAAACCCCTGTACCAGCTTCAATTAAGACTGAACAATCTGGCCCAACTAAGAACATTGAGGTGAATGACACTAATGTTTCTGCCTCATGTGCAGAGCAGGTCAAAGTGCATGATGGGCATGAGCAGAACACAAATAACTCTTGTTCTGCTGAAAATTATTCAAAAATTTGTGATGAGGTGAGCAACTCTAATGCTTCTACTTCATGTGCAGATAAAGAAGCAGTGTAATATGGGAGTGAGCAGATCAAAAGCAATTATGAGCTTGCTGAAAGTGTTTCAAGGGCTTGTGATGATGATACTCCCACTGTGGAAAAACCCAAGCCACAAAAGTATGTTAAACAATCTGTTAAATGTTCTTGTGCTTGTGCTTGTGGAAGTCCCTTGAAACAAAATTCTTTTGGACAAGGACCAAGTCACAATCTCATATATATGAAAAGACAGACTTGCTTTAACTGTGGGATTCCCACTCACATTGCCAGAAATTGCCCATATCGTGCATATGTTCCCTACTATGCACAAGGTTGGCAGAACGCGCCAAGAGGGAGATCTTTCAAAAGAAATCCTTCCAGGTCACAATCACGCAATGGTGACTGGAACGCGAAAAAGGCCAAGAATCAAACTCCCAAGGACAAGAAGGAAATGTCGGCCAAGAAGCCAAATTCAAGAGATAGTCCAGTTAAACCAAGATCGGTTAGGTCAAAGACATCTCAGAGTTCAGTTTCAAGTTCTAAAGCGAGTGATAAGGCATCCATCAAATCAAACAAGAAATGGGTTAAACCCGACTACAGATGGGTACCAAAGGTTCACACTCCTAAATCACCTAATGATTATAACATTTCTTCATCTGTGTGTGATAAACAGGATATGTCATGGGAGAGAGTACCGTGTGTAGATGATAAAGGTTAACCCAGCTTCAAAATGGACTGGGTTCCAAAAGCTAACTAATCCCGCACTCTGTGTCAGAGCAGCTATGGAGGAATATCACTAGACTTTGGTTTGTTGATATTGGCTGTTCCAGGCACATGATAGGAGACATCTCTCAACTACATTACATTCAGATGTTAAATTAAGAGTATGTGTCCTTTGCGGGAAAGGAAGAGGAAAGAGATCACAAATGGCATCCATCAAATGGGGATCGCGCTTAACGATGTGTTGAATTTTTAGTTTGTTAACCTCGTTCCAAAATTGCTGAATTCGTTGCTGCATCTGCTTGATGTTATCAAGTCATCTGGATGCGTCTTCAATTGCTGAAATACGGTTTGAATTCTTTCGATACTCCTGAGTTTTATTCAAATGATTCGTTACAAAGACAAATTATGATTATTATTATTATTATTATTATTATTATTATTATTATTATTATTATTATTATTATTATTTTGTTTGTTTAAATTTGCGCATTTATTCATATTTCTTCCCCATACACAAACTAAGGGGGAGAGAAAAAAAAATTACAAAAAATATGTTTTCTTTCGTAAGTATTTTTGGGAAGTGATATGAGATTTAGTGATAAAGGACAAGTTAAATTGCTTGTCAACTTTTGATCCCAAAAGTTTCTGTTTTGTACATTTTGTATTTTATTTCTGTTTTTGTTAAATTTGTTTATATTTTCTTATATACACAAATTTAGGGGGAGAATTAAAAAAAACAAAAATCATAAAATTCAAAAATACAAAAATATTTTATTTCTGTTTTATTTCTTTTTTAGAAAAATCAAAAATCCAAAAATATTTTATTTTGAGTATATTTTTATAGTTATTTTCATTTCTTAGTTATTTGTATTGTGTGCTAAGTTTAGTTTTATTTTGTTTTTATCTCAAAAAAAGTTGTCTTGAAATGTGAGTTCTTAAAAGAAGAGACTCAAGGAGATTGTATCGGAATATTCTGAGCAAGGTGAAGAAACTTGAAAAGGGGAAAGGAATTGACGGAAGTTTCAAATACGAATGATAGATTCTTTCATATTGAGACATATACCAGTCTTGATAGGAGTCTTCGCATCAAATGTTAATGATCAAAAGTCATTTTCTCCATGACTGATGTGAAACACCCAACCATTCTTCACCCATATCTAAATTTTCTCCATTAAATCATTTCCATGTACCGGTACCCCTTGAGGTTTGAGTATAAAAAACAACTCGGCTGACGGTTACCAAAAATTTTGTGTTCATGATCTTAGAAGTCATTGTCACCATGATTCTAAGTGAAACCCAAAATCCAAAACCCATCAATTTCTGAATTGACGGTGAACATTTTAATGTTCTAGATATTTTCACCCATGAAATTGATGGATAATGGTTCAGACCTGGTGTGACACTGTACAAAATGTCAGTTAGGCAGTTTCTTTCTAAGAACTGTCGTATTTAAGGAGTTGGAAGTCTGAAACCGTACAAATTGTCAAATTGGTCTTGTCAGCTTTCTTTACCTAAGAACAGTCACGGCACCGGGGCGATTATCGCTGAACGTCTCGCCAAGGGCCAAGTTAACTTGTTTAACTTGAAAAACTGTATTGAGATCTTTGATCTAGGATATACAGGGGCTAACATCAAAACTAGCCACGAGTAGTTCTCCGATACTCAACAAATCGTAGTGCGTTCCTCCGTGTTCACACATATACTGCGAGTATTCTCCATCTGAGCCAAGTCCGAGTCCTTAAACAACTGTGGCGAGAAGGGTCTTTATGATTATGTAATCCACAGGGACTTTTTAGTCATTTGTTACTTTTTAAGGCGCAACGATGATCGTTAAAGAATACTCATTCGAAGGAACTGGAAGTGAAGATTATTTTTCAACATTCAATTAATCAACCCCAGAAGCAAGGTGAAGCTGTATTTGAAGTTATGTGACAGATTGCATTGAAGCTTCCTTAATCAATTTGCTGCTATCTATGAACTTGCTGAAGTGATCCAGAAGAATTGGTCTCTCTGTTATTATCTCTGAAGTGTTTCAAAGCTAAAAGTGCTGATTTTCAAGAATCTATACAAGAAGCCTCTACACCCAATGTGCATTCAAGGTCAATTCTTTGAAGGAAGTCCAACTACTAAAGATGAAGTTATTCATGAAGATTCATATGTTCATCTTGAAGTTGTAAAGAAATCGAAGATAAAAGTTGAAGCCAAGAACAAAGCAAAGATTGAAAAGAAAAGAAAGCAATAAACCAAGGGGGAGATTGTTAGGACTAAATTATGGTTTATTGTAAGTGAAATGAAAGCTATAAACCAAGGGGGAGATTGTTAGGTCATAAATTGTGGTTTATACTTTGCTTTTCATAAGCTTTTAGAGTTCTCGGTTTAGGACCGAAAACACCATGTTTTGGTGTTGTTTGGACCAAAATCACATGTGATTTTGGTTAGGCTTTATATTATTTTGTTTAGGTTTTGGGCTTGGGCTTGGTTATTAGGCCTAGGTATATATAGTGTTATTTAGGATTGAAAATCAGTTAGAAGTGAGCAAAGGACGTTCTAGGGGCTGCCAATAAGCCAATAACACATTTTTAGAGAGAACCAAGAGAGAACAGTGTGTAATCAACATCTTATGTACCCGACTATTGAATGATAAAAGTGTGCATTGAAGATTAACTGTTTGTGTTCTTATCACATATTTGATCTTGCATTATACACTTTGATTGGGATTCCGCACCATCAAAGTGAATCCGATTGATTTGTAGGAGAATTCGGGACTTACAATAAAGGAAATCAATTTAAAATCCTACTAATCATAACCTTGGTTCATCTGCATCGACACATACCTCCCCTCATCCCAAACTATCATCTCTCCACTGTCACCTGGTGGGATATCAAGTCCATCAAGCAAATTACACCATTTGTTTGCAAATAAAATGTAATATAATGGTAAAAAGGGGTATCGATCCTTGGGGAAATGGTTGTATTCAATCACCAATGCAATCCAATAGAACTATTGTAATAAAAATAACTAACTACAATTAAATTAAGGGGGGAGGGGGTTGTGATTGCTTTAAAACTAAAAGACTTGAATAACTAAAAAGGTTGCAACTAAGCAAGATGGTGAGATGCTCAAATATTGGAAAGAATTGGTCAACCAAGGCAATTCAACACAATGAACAGTTGTATGTTTATCATTATGATTCAATATGAAGCTTATCATTTGTCACACCCCCAAACCAGAACGGCGGAAACGTGTGGGGGTGGATGACTTTCATGTACAATATCATAACAAATGAATAGTAGTGATCAAAGCAATACAACCATCATATAGACAAATAATAAGTTTTACATTGTGCTCAAAACATTATTTTGTTGGTATCAAATATGAATAGCAAAAATGAATAACGTGATGCAGCGACGCCCCATCCACCAAAAACTCTTGTAATTACATGTTTACTGGTTTCCTGATAATACAAGTGATTTTGAAAAGTATCAACAATTAAGTTGGTGAGTTCATAAGCGTTTTGTATGAGAAGGATTTGTAATTGTTTTATGTAAAATGATAGTGTATACTTCCAGAAAATCCAATATTTTCTTTAAAAACGAGTTGTAAGTCTTAAACCCAAGACTAAAAATGTAAATAATGTTGTACTGGCATATACTGTAACGACCCAAAAACCGAGGGTAAAAATTTCATTTTTAATATAGACAAAACATAGATATCATTTATGCCAACATCCAAAACATCATTAATTAAAACATTTATCAGAGTTCATCCCAAAATCATTCAATGCGGAAAACATGGGTGTGTGCACTGCGATCAATCTGAGCCCTTCTTTTCCAAATCGATGATACCTGAAACCAATAAACAAACTGTAAGAACGAAGCTTAATGAGTTCCCCAGAGCATACCCCACACAGTCCACATAATCACATAATCCATATTAGCTATAAAAGCTACATAAACCATATCAATCACGTATCCATATCGATCACATAGCCATGCATATCAACATATACAGATGCCGTGAGCTCGTCCCCAGGGTCTTACTCCAGGATGCCATAGGCTTCCCACATGGTCTTACACCTAAGGGCCATGGGCTCTCCCATGGTCTTTGATAGGAAAGCCATGGGCTCTCCACATGGTCTTACATCCGATTGCCATGGGCTCTCCCATGGTCTTCCATGCAAATATCACAAAGACAACTAGCATACCACATAATCACTAGCATACCACATATACATGCATACCAGACATATCAGTAGTGAATCTACAATAAACACTACAACATAGTAGGAAAGCCATGGGCTCTCCACATGGTCTTACATCCAGGTTTCATGGGCTCTCCCATGGTCTTACATACAAGCATACGACATATACCGCTATCATACTTCCTAGAACATAACCAGCTAACATGCCACATACTACAAATAAAATGGACCGGCCTTGGTGCCTTAGACCCATTGGTATGGTGAGAAGACTCACCTGGCACTGCTGAAGCCCCACAAATCAAACTCTAGCTGCTGGATGATAGATTCCAAAACTATCAACATCAAACAATACCCAATTAATAATTGGGTTCCAAGCCGAAGGTCCAACTCACACTCCAACGGCCCAATAGACAAGTAATGGGCCAAAGCCCAACATATGGCCCAATTTTCCAAATTTGGCCCAAACCTCTATATGGACTTACTTTAAGGCCCAACCAATTATTCTAGTCTAAACAATTGGCATTCTGATGGCCCAATAGCTAATAGTCCTCAAGGCCCAATTATGGCCCACTTATGGCCCAATTTTCCAAATTGGGCCCAAGCCTTTCCAATGGGCCTTATCCTAAAGCCCAATAATTTCCTTAGTCGGTAAATATGTTCCCAATTGGCCCACAAAGGCCCGCATCAGCTTAGTCCAATAAATGGCCCAATAAGAACCCAAAACCCATTTAGGGTTTTTCACATGAAATGACGATTAGGGTTAAGTGTTCCTTCTTACCCCATTAAGGACTTAATCCATTAAGTCCAAACATACAATGAAATCAGGCTTGAGTCATATCTTCACTCTAATGGTCCAAAATGCGGGTCCCGATAAGTCCAAACCAATAATACCAAAATTAGGGTTTTCTAAACCCTAATTAGGGTTTCTAACCCATTACAATCCAATTAGGCCCAAAAGCTAAGTCCTTAGGCCCATTAGGGTTTCGCTAGATGGGCACCACCCACTACCACCTCACAGTGGTGGTTACGGTAGATGGTGGCAGGTGGTGGTAGATGGTGGCACACACACTAATACAAACAAACACACACACACAGCCACCCTAGTGGTGGCCGGTGGTGGTAGATGGTGGCAGCCACCACCTTACGGTGGTGGTGGTGGCCTTTTCTTGGTTTCCGGCTAGACAAACACCCAAAACACATATTAGAAGCAGAATCACACACCCACACAGCTCACAGCCACCTCCCACGGTGGCTGGTGATGTTAAGATACGACAGCAATGGTAATAGCTTCGTCTCCGGTGGCTGCCACCATAGCCGGCTGCCATGGTGGTTCTTCATGGCCTTTTACTCGACTGAAACCCACACACACGAGATTACACATGGTCTTGCTCGCAAAAGGAATCCAGCAGGTGGTGTAAGGTAGCAGACGAAGACTATTGGTCGGAGGACGTCATCAGAATGGATCAGTCGTTGGAGCAGTCGTGGTGGCGCAGCAACGGAAGAAGGTGGAGAGGGAGAATGGGTCGGGAATAGCTATCCTAGTCTTCGCAACGTCCGGTGACAGTTTCTTCTTCAATGGAAGTGAGCAACGGCGGCAACAGCTCCGGTCTTAGACTTTGATGGTTGTAGGAGCGGCAACGGCTGGGTTTGGCGGTCACAGTAGCTTCTAACGCCGGTTCACTACCCACCTTCGCTCTGCATTCCGCCGCTGGCCTCCGGTGGGCTTCCCGGATGTACACTGCATTCCCGATAACGGTGGTGTTGCTACGATGGCGAGATATTGGTGACGGAGGCGGGCTTCCATGGTGGCGACGACTAGAAGTGAAGAAGGAGGTGGCGATTGTTAGAAGAGGGAGGCATATGGGTGGTGCGGCTGAGTGTTCTAGGGTTAGGGTTACCGGGACTATATACCCGCCTCCCATAAAACTTCCTTCCATAATGACAAGATCAGTCCTTCCGTTCTCTTTTTCTTTCAAACTAAGTCCACAATTTACCCTTTCTACCCTGACTTCAGAAATTTCTTTCAACTCCAATCCCAAAGTTTACCCAACAACCCCCAGCTTTCAAAATCCTTTCATACCAAGTCTAATACTTACCAAACACCCACTGTCTTCTAAAAATCTTTACAAAATAAATCCCAGAAATACCCTTAGCCCCCGAATAATCCAAATTATAACGTTTGGCTCCCTAAAACCAACACTCTGCTAAATAATATGAATTTAGGGTGCCTATTCGTTCATCAATTTTTATCTATTTATTTATTTAGTAACCAGGATGTTACAACTCTCCCCCACTTAAATTAGATTTCACCCTCGACATCATTCCTTACCGTCCCTTACACGCCCGACAACTTGAACGACATGGTCAATGCCCCAAGCATACCATAGCCTCTCCAAGGCAACCAAAACCAACCCCGCATGGTTCTAAAACCCGAAGATGAATGAATTCCTTGCAGCATGATCGCTTCTACTCAATCTGAAACCTGAAGTCTCGAGATGGTCTGTCTCCCTGACAGACCTCCCGGACTGAATCTTTGCCCATTTCATTGCACTTACCTCCCAACTGGCTTTTCAACCTCTGGTAACTTGAGATTCCTACTAGAAAACAGACTCACAGACAAAATTTCCTTGCTGTACACTTATATTTGACCGAAGCTCAGATAATCCCTCGAAACAAAGGACATCTAACCGATTGCTGAGCCAAAACATCCTCAGTAGTCCCACGCGACCTCCGATGGACACCTCGTCTAACAATAACTGCCCTATCTATACCACCACTCGTGGCTCCTTCAATCCATTTGTTAGTGTCAAACATATTGTAATGTGTCGAAGTTGTTTGAGTCAGTTTCGAAAGTTATTTTATCTATTTACTAAGGCATAATAGTTTCGAAGTCATGATGTCTAGCCCTTAGTATTTTTTGTATACTTTCTTATTCTCCTATAAATAGGAGTTGTACTCAGAGTTAGATAGAACTTTTCCAAGACATTCTGTCTAGATTCTCTTTGTACACGAAAGTATAATTGAGCTATAAACCAGATCTTATTTACTCTTGTTGTTCATCCTACTTTGATTACTCTGATTACATTCATACTCGATTAAATCACAACTACAATTGGTATCAGAGCAGGAATCAAACTGCAATGATCTGATTTTCATCCTATATCAATTGTATTTTGAGTCTCATTTTTGATTCAAAAATTTCCGCTCGATTGATACTGAAAATCACCCTTGATCTTCAGTTGTGATTCGATTCTGCAACTTGTTTGTTTAATCGAGTGTTCTTCTTGTTCTTTCTGTTCAATTCACCCATTAATTCTCAAATTTTCTGAAGTTTTTCTGAAAATTCATTCGTACATCCATGGCGAATTTTAACATGAACACGGTGACATCGTATTCTCATCTCCTTAGATCGTCTACGAAGATTCCAATGCTGATTCTGGAGTATTACGATCAGTGGGCTGATTGGATGGAGGAGTACTTGAATGGCATAGATGAAGAGCTATGGAAATGCATTACAAATGATGTAATTCCCCCTTCTTCTGTTGAAAGCATGGGTACTTCTTCATCAACTCCAAGTGTAACTGAACAAAATGATAGGTTGAAGAATTATGAGAAGAGATGCATGAGAGAGCTTCGCGGTGCTCTTCCTCATATGGTGTATAATCATGTTCACACTTGCAAAACCTTAAAAGTGATCTGGAATACGTTGAAGGACAAGTACCATGGGAGTGAGAAGACTAAAATCAGCTCTGTCAAACAATGTCTGATTGAATTAAGAGAATTCAAATAGAAAGATGGAGAAACGATTGAAATATATTACGATCGTCTGAACGAGCTTATCTACAAGTGCACAAGGTATGGAATCAAAAGGACTAACATGGAATACAACATTACTTTTGTTATGGGTCTTCGTAAAGAATGGAGGAGTGTTAGTTTGATGATTAAGACACAACATGGCTTTGATTTTTCTACCTTGAATGATGTTTACAATCAGCTGAAAACTCATGAAACCGAGGTGAATAAAATGGCCGAAGTGTCAAGGATCAGTCTGGGTGGTCCATTAGCTCTAGTTTCGAAGGTCAGTGGTAGAGAAAGTGAGAAGGAAGTTGCTGAGAACGAAGGTTCTGATGAAGGTCTTATTGTCAACTCGGATGATGAAGCTGTTGCATTTTAATCCAACAACAAGGTGAAGAAGTTCTACAAGAAACCATTTAATGTGAAGATGAAGTCTGAAGAAACAAAAGGAAGTTATTCTGGGAAAGTAAGTGAGGAGAAGAGGTTTGAGAAGAAAGAGGTAAAGGCTGAGGATTCTAAACAAGAGAAGAAGTTGAAGGGTGATTCAGGGATAGATTATCATTACTGTAATGGAGCAAACCACATGGCTAATGACTGTATGCTCAGAAAGAAAGAAGAGAAAAAGCATAAAGTGAAGGATGACACTTATTACTCTGAGAAGCTGGAGGAACTCAAGAAAAAGACAAAAATATTTCACTTGTGGCAAGAGGAGAAGATGAAGATGAGGGAAAATATCAGATATGGTCATCGGGGTCTGATGACGAAGAAATGAGGAATCCGACCCATGGGGCCATGTATGTAAAGTATGAGGATGTAGAAGAAGCAAATGTGACAGGCAAATGCTTTGTTTCGAAGTCTGGAGATAATGCACCAATGACTGCAAAGGTACGTTGTCTACTTTCATCTTTTAGCATTCCTTCATCTGCATATGATTCTGTATTAACTGATTTTGATGCTTCTGTTACTGATGTGAATAATCTTGTTATTTCTGCTAGCAATGAAGCTAAGAAAGCTAGTACTCAGTTACTAGAAACTCAAAGAATCTTGGAAACAAAGAAGACTAAGATAGATTGTTTAGAATTGCACATAACCAATATTATGATAGATAGAGATAATATTAACACTGATAATAAGATTCTGTTGAAACAGAGGAACATATATTGTAATTCTACTAAGAGACTATGGAAAATTAACTGAATTACATCATTCGTGTGAAATTAGTAAAGAACAACATAGGAAGCTTCTACCATTTTTAGCTTTTGAAAGAGAAAGAGTAGATGAGACTTCTTATGATTGTGAGAAGAATATTTCTGATTTTGACAACGTTCCAGATAATAGATATAAATATGGAATTGTGAAAATTGATGAATGTTTGGATGCTAATGAATTAGTTGACATTGTGAATGAAACCTTAACCAAGAATGAACAAATGAAGATTTTGAAAAGAACTGAGAATTCGACATCTGATTCTCAAACTAATTTTGCTGATATTGAAGATAATTCTGATAATATCAGTGAAATTAGTGAAATTGAGGAAGAAGAAACTATCGATTGTTCTCATTTGTCTGTCATTAATGTCACATCTTTGAGTAAAGGCAAAGAAAAAAGTAATGATTTGTTCGTTAAGACTAACACTGATCACGCCTCCACTTCGAAAGATTGTGATTTTGATTATGTGAGTGTTAGAGAAAGCGATACTGACAGTAGTGATGATGAGAAGGACTATGAAGAAATTTCGAAAAATACAAGCTCAAAAACTGATGATTCGAAAGAAAATGAAATTCCAAGAATTGTTGTTGATCAAGTGTATGGTGAAACATAAAATTTCGACAAAGTGTTCAAAGAAAAGGGTTCTCATTATCTTGAAATAAATACGGTTGTTTATCCAAATTTCAAGTGTTCTAATGAAGTCGTCTTTCCAAATCAAGTATTTGTTACTACTAGAAATGTTGATAACATCAAGCCAGAATTTAACAAATTGGTAGAAGAAGATAATAAGCACACTTCGAAAGAAGGTTTTTTCTCTAATCAAAGCACTGTTGAAAATAATCTAACAAAAAATTCATATACTTTTCAAGGATCAAAACCTCAACGAGCATGGGTTGATAAATCAAAAACGTCGAATGAAGTTGAAATGAACTTGGAAGCTGACTCACAGAATGTGAAAATAAATTCAAAAGAATTTAAAGATCAAATTGAAATTTTTCGAAAGAAAATGGCATTTCAAAGAGACAAGCTAGAAAGAAAATCTTTTGGCAATTTGTTGACTCTCGAAAGAAACATAATGATTTGCAAAAGAAACCAACTGAAAAGAAAATGTCTGAAAAGGTTAAGACAAAGTCTTCAACAAGTTTAGTTACAAAGAAAAATCCCACTCTGTCTGAAAAGCATTTGTCTCAATCAACTTCAAACAAATACTTTTCAAAAATCAAAAATCAAGATCCAAAGTTTTTGTCACGAAATCATATCCCACATTTCATGAAAAGAAATTTTCAAATTCGTCAAATTTACCATCCATGAAGAAGTCTAATTCTACAAATCGAACAAAGTTTTCAAATAATGGTTTTTCAAAATCATACCCATCTAAAACCAATTCATCATCTTTTCAACATCGAAATTTTGCTCAACAAAGGACTGAGTCCAAAGTTGAAAATCAAAAGTTTGCTCAAGTTCATTCCCAATGCAATGTCAGATTCACACCTCAAAAACCAAATTTTCCCAATCCACCAACAAAACAAGCTTTCAAAGTTTTGTATGTCAAAGGAAGATCAAATGTGCAAAATATCGATCATTGGCTTGAAGGAAAAGGGAAGATGTACCAAACAGGAAAATACTCTCAACAATAAATTAAAAATGCTTATGAAAAGTATTTGAATGAAATGTCGAATGTCAGTTCATCATAGAAAGACTCGAAATCTTCAGTCAAGGCATGGCGCCCTGTTTCGAAAGAAAAAGCAACAGAAACACAATCTGAGAAGAAAAAGGCTAAAGTCAATGAAAGTCCAAAAACTTTCGAAAAGTTATATTTCTGAGCCTTTACCAAATGAAGTAGACTTAATTGATAGTGTCAAAACTAAAGTTCGTAATTGGATTTTAGGTTCTTCATCTCATAATCTGTTTCAAACTAATCCTAAAGGACCCAAACAACCTTGGGTACCTAAAATTTTCTACTGATTGCAGGCTTTATGTGATGAGCAATATGATGAAAAATGGTATATCGATAGTGGTTGCTCTCGTCACATCAATGGAAGGAAAGAAAATTTGCGTGATTATCGAAATTTAATAAATGATGGTGCTGTGAAGTTTGGGAACAATAAAAAATTTCAAGTCAAGGGATATGGTAAAGTCACAAATGGGAAATTTACTGTAAATCGTGTTGCTTATGTGGAAGGTCTTCAACATAATTTGATAAGTGTCTCGCAACTTGTTGTGGGCACTGGAAATCAAGTGGTGTTTAATGAAGAAGGAAGCATTATTTCGAATGTCAATACAAACGAAGTCTTGCTCAAATCCAAAAGAAAGGGAGACATGTTCACTCTCGACATAAAGCCCATTGTTGAAGTTCCCTCTGTGTGTTTACTTTCGAAAGCTTCATCTGATGTTAGCTAAGTTTGGCATTGACGTCTATCTCACTTGAACTTTCGAAATATCAATAAATTGGTGGTAAATGATCTTGTTCGAGGCTTACCTGTTTTAAAATTTGACAATGATACATTATGTGCAGCTTGCGAACAAGGGAAACAACATCGTCAAGGACATCCAATTGTCATCGATTCAAAAATAATCGAACCATTGGAGCTTCTTCATATAGATCTTTGTGGACCATCCACTGTTGAAACTCTCAACAAGAAACGATACATTTTAGTCATTGTTGATGATTTTTCTTGATTTACTTGGGTTTATTTTCTCAGGTTAAAATCAGAAGTAGCTCAAATAATGATTGATTTTATCAAGAAGATGGAAACAAGTTGAAGACGAAAGTTCGAAAAATCAAAAGTGACAATGGTGCTGAATTTAAGAATAATGTTCTTGATTCGTATTTGATAGAGCAAGGCATTTCGCATAATTTTTCTTCACCCTACACCCCTCAGCAGAATGGAGTGGTTGAAAGGTGAAATCATTCTCTTTGTGAAGTAGCAAGAATAATGCTCACATATGCGAATCTTCCTCAATACCTTTGGGCAGAGGCAGTCTCAACTTCTTGTTTTACACAAAATAGATCGTTCATTCATCGACGATTCAACATTACTCCTTATGAAATAATCAATAACCGAAAGCCTAATGTCAAATTCTTTCATGTTTTTGGTTGCTGGTGTTTTATCATGAATCTCAAGGATAATCTTCCGAAATTTCAGTCCAAAGCTGATGAAGGAATTTTCTTGGGTTATTCTCATAATTCGGTTGCATATCGAGTGTTGAATAGACGAACAAGGAAAATTGAAGAAACATTCAATCTTACATTCGATGATTATTATATAAAATAAGTTGAAAAGACTTTCACACAAAAACCAATTCTTAAAGAATCAACAGATGAATCTGAAAGTTTTTGTTGGTGCATGGAAATGCTCCAGAAATAATGAGTGTTTATTAGGTTGTATTTTCCCTTTATGTACTTATGGTGTAAATACTCTCCCTCCTATATAAAGGGAGAGTTGGTCATATCTTATTAGTTAGCTAGCTCATTTACTTTTCTTAAAGGTACACTTTTCTTACCATGTAATCCTAGAGAGAGAGAATTGGTGGGATTTCTCCCACCAAGGGAGAGTTTCTCTCTCCCACCATGATCTTCATGCAATATTATGATTATTCTCTCTTGTTCTTGGTCTTTTCTTATGAACTCATAATATGTTCTTCGTGTTCATACTTACAAAAACACGATTAATCTCGAGATATCCTTCTTCCGCACTCACCGTTCGTTATAAAAAATAGGTCTCTACAATTGGTATCAGAGCCGTACCTTGAAGATCTCACGATTATTTCAAGGGAACGACTCCCGTTCGGTGATTATCTTGTGATTTTTCCGTGTTTCTGCAAGAAAATTTTTTCGGGTTTCTTATCGGAAATTTTTTATGAGTTCGTTCTTAGCTCTATTTTCTGGGTGATTCTATCTTAATAAATAAATTGTTGTTGCTGCTGCTCGTTCTATTTATTGCTGGATGAAGATGTTCTTAAAAAGTTATTATTTTTGCTGTTGAAGAAATGAAGAAAAATGGGAGAAGAAATTATTTTTATGGTCTCCATATCGTTGAAGATATTGTTCCAGGGAGTTCTTTTTCTTGGATGAGAAGACACAAAAATTATGGGCTTATTATATTCTTGAAGATAGTGGAGGAAAGCACTTTTTCTAGAAGATTTTTTTTCTACAGCGTGTTTATTATGATCATCAAAAAGGTATGATATTCATACATTCTACCTTTTACTTGTTGCTGTGAATCTTCAAATTAGTGCATATGGACGTGTTTAAGTGTTTGCATAAAGCATATTGTCCTTGTTACTCTTTTGGGTAAAGAGTATTCCACTATTTGCTCCCACAAAAAGACAAAAACCATGTGACATTGTCCAATCCCATCACCTTTTGTCCCTAAAAACCCCCTGCACACTCTTCTTTTTGCCTTCCCAAGACCCACCTTTGACTTAGAATGCTTTATAAAAAGATTCCCTTATTAAAATATGAATAAATGGCCTTTGCGGTACCATTTTTCATGAAAAAATAGCATTTTTCGTCACCTGTTCAGCCCTTCTCAGCCCCCCCGGACCGCAGCCAAAAACTGCCTACCGGAGTCCCCTTAGAAGCCTACCCGCAGCCACTTCTTAGCCTTGAGCCGAGGTCCTCTCAGGTCCCTATCCGCAGCCGAGAGACTGCAGTCATTTGCTTATTCCGGACCGAAGCCATCAGCAGCCTCGGACCGCAGCGGCCATCAGCAGCTCGGACCGCAGGCATTCCCTACAGCGACTCGCATATCTGCTCCTCGCACCGCAGTCGCACCTGACTGCTTGAACCGCAACCAACCTGACCCCCTGTCCTCTTAAACCCGCAACGCCATCTAGACCGCATTGCCTGCTCGCACCTACCGCTACTTCGCACCGCAGTCTAGTTGCTCCTCAGCTACCGCAGCCAGCTATACACCATCCGCACCCAGCTCCCTCATCCGCACCTAAGATCCCCACCTTCCCCTCTGATCCGCAATCACCTCCTACCGCAACTACCTCCCACCCTAGCCACCCTCTCTCATCCGCAACCTTCCCTAGACCCTCCTCCATCAGCAGCCTTCGGCCCTCCTTCCTCCTTCCCTTCCTCCTTCTTTCTTCAGCCTCCCTCCCCTCCTCCTTCCTTCTTTCTTCAGCCCCTCCTCCTTCCTCCCTCCTTCTTCCTTCTCCTTCCTTATTCCTCCCCCCTCCTCCCCTCCTTTTTTTTTTCCTCCCCTCTCATCAGCCCTCCCCCCCCCCCCCCTTTTTCCTTTTAGCCTTCTTATTTTTTTAAGCCTCATTTTTTTTATTTATTCAGTTTTTTTTGTATTATTTTTTTTTCAGTTAATTTTTTTTAACGATTATTATTTTTTTTAACACTAATTTTTTTTAACACCATTTTTTTATTTAGCCAATTTTATTTTATTAAAACCAATTATTATTTTTTACACCAATTTTTTTTAACACCAATTTTTGCCACAACTGAACTTTGGATTGTCACATTGGTTCATTTCATGCCGGTTATTATTATTGGAAGAATACTCCTACCGCAGTCGGACTTCATATTTTTTTTTTGTGATGCTTGCACCGCAACGGCGATTGATCAACAAAGTTGTTTCGCATTTTTCACATTATGAGATTTTATGACTTGTCGCTCTTGATTTTTGGTTGACGAATCATGTATCTTGAGCATGTGAACTTTATTCTCTATTGAAGACCACTTCAAGTGTTCCGGCACTGCAGTTTGGATATTTGGATATATTTTTGGCACAACAGATTATTCTCAGCACAGCTTCAGCAACTATGTCACCCCCCTCCTCATGACCGCAAGAGTATCTCTTTTACTCTGTCTCGTTTCTTATCGAGACCCTTCATACATCTAGGGAGAGCTTCTCTATTAGCTCTTGGTATCCGACACTCTCCATCCGATGATTTGTTGATTTTTGATATCCGGTCATTGGTTATCAAAAATAGGGAGAGAATATCATCCGGATTTGGTTATTATGATTGTTTGAGTTTGGATTTTGAAGACTTCTGAAGACGATTATTTATTTAGTAATGCGATGTGGCACTTTTTTTTGGTCTTTACGGATCAAATTTTTGGCATTACTCGATGTTTTCCGATTCAGATTATTTATTATTCGGACTCTACCACAGGATGATTTTGTGTTCGCATCTGGTTCAGATTTTATGGTTTCACGAGTTTGGATTTGTGATATGTTGAAGACGAAGATTATTTTGGCAATGTGACGTGACACTTATTTTTGGTCATTGGATCAAATTTTTGACATTGCTGGACCATTTTTTGGACTCACATTATTTTTATCCGGACTTCATTTTATGAATGCTTCACATTTTTAGCAGGTTATTCTTTGAAGAATTTCGGTGTATTATGATTCGAGAACTCGAGATGTTTTTCAGACATTTGAAGCCGAAGTGTTTCTTTTATTGGATCTTCTACTTGCTCATGGTGACCTCCTTCTTCGGGTGATTATGACTGGTTTGAAGATTTGGATCTTATTTTTTCTACTTCATTGGTTGTGCTTTGAAGCCGAAGACCTTCATTGTTAGAGATTCATGGCCAGTTTCAGACTTCACAGACACTTCAGAGTTTCAGAGACATTTCAGCACTTGATTTCATTTTATTACCACACTTGCTAGTCGGATTACTGTATTATAGCCTTGTATCACTTATTGGATCTCTCATCATTTGTAAGCATTTAGGGAGAGAATGTTGGTGCATGGAAATGCTCCACAAATAATGAGTGTTTATTAGGTTGTATTTTCCCTTTATCTACTTATGGTGTAAATACTCTCCCTCCTATATAAAGGGAGAGTTGGTTATATCTTATTAGTTAGCTAGCTCATTTACTTTTCTTAGAGGTACACTTTTCTTACCATGTAATCCTAGAGAGAGAGAATTGGTGGGATTTCTCCCACCAAGGGAGAGTTTCTCTCTCCCACCATGATCTTCATGCAATATTATGATTATTCTCTCTTGTTCTTGGTCTTTTCTTATGAACTCATAATATGTTGTTCGTGTTCATACTTACAAAAACACGATTAATCTCGAGATATCCTTCTTCCGCACTCACCGTTCGTTATAAAAAATAGGTCTCTATAGTTTTAATTCGTCTGATTTTGATTATGATTTAATTTTTGGTGTTCCAGATAGGGCTGCTGATGCTGACATCAATGCTCCGGATAATCAACTTCTGGAATCATCAAAGCATTCTAATTATTCGACACTTATTCCAGATGCAGTTTATGAAAACTCAACATCACCTGAAGGGTTTTGAGCATTCTAACACTCCTAAAGTGTACATGCAACCCTAGAAACCTTGGATCTATGTTGTACTAAGATACATGCAAATTTGATTTTTCCAAGGTTCTTAACCTAACTAGCATGGCATGGGGAACTTGAAACATAAAAGCTAGTAGAAGAACTTACCTTTCTTGTTGCTTGGATTCCTTAAGAACTTTGTGAGCCTAGCACCCCAAATGTGATGCCTCAAGTGTTTCACACAACACGAAAACTCTTGGAATAACTTTGAGAGAAGTACACAAACACTCAAAATCCGCTAGCCCTCTTGTTCTTCACTTAGTGCCGATTTTGGTAGTCCATGGGGTCCTTTTATAGTGTGTCACAAGTAGGGTTACACCATGTAAACCCTAATTGACATGGCTTTTCATTTACTCCATGATCCATGGGTTTTAACCTCCACGGACCATCCGTGGAGCACCTAGCCCAATTCAATAAACCATGGATCATTAGCCCACTATATAAGAATGGATGATTTACACAATCAACCCCATATATTTAATTAGTCTCTTTTTGATCACTAAATTAATTCCAAATTAATTCTTGATCAATACTAATTAAATAATATTATTAATATATTAGAACTTATAATATATTAATAAACCATAAGTGTCCTTTTTCTCATTTTGTCTATCCAAGTGTCATGATGCCATGCAACCCAAATGGACCATGCCAACCGGGTCAAGTACATACCAGAAATAGTTATGAACTTAGACACCTAATCCAACAGTCTCCCACTTGGATAAGTGTAATAACTATAACTGCAAGTATGACTTCAGGAACCGATCAACAATCGTAGCTCTTTCAAAGTCTCGCGGAACTAAGATGACGTGCCATTTAAGATAAGTGATCATATAATCCTTTGCTCTCAAGATATCAATCGGACAAATACATGGAACAATGTCGTACTTATTGTCTAGCAGTTTGTTTCCCGATTTCCGATTTGTTTGACATAGAACTTAATCGAACACATCAATTTAGTTCTTACCGGGCCCGATACATTGGTCAAAACAAAATCATCGAGGGGCCCAAATATCGCTTTTAATCCTCCAAGGACTAAAAGGAACAGATAAACTTCGACTCATATGCTTGTTCTACTACTTGTTGAATCATACACAAAAGCACGTTTTATAACATCGAGTTACCATTGCGTTTTCGTACAATCAATGTATAACCACCTCATAGTCAACAACTCGTATCTCTAGGTTTGAAGACTTATATGATATTACCGTCTCACGATCACTCGAGATAAAGTCCATGAAGTGATACAAGTGAGCGTGGGTTGAATCCAATACTCGAATCGCTATTCCAGGAGTACTCATGAACACTGCAGCCCCTTTGTCCCAAACAAACTGCAGACCCTTCATGACAGTCTTGCCTCATTACTTACTTCCAAAGTATGATTGACTGTGGATGGTTTGAATAATATGATATATCATAACTTAATTATTCTGGAAGTCAAAACATGCAAAAATTGAAATAATAGTAAACGATTGACAGAAGATAGTAACACTTTACTTATAAATAAACAAAAACTTTTATTTATCATCAAATGTCAATTACACTTTCCAAATTTAAAAAGATATCTAATGTCTAAAACTAATATCATCCTTTAGCCCGATGCGCCTCGCATGCTGAAGATGGTTAACCCTACCCAGTCCCTTCGTGAGGGGATCTGATGGGTTCTCATCCGATGATACCCTCTTTGCCACAAGGAGTCCTTCTTCTATTCGATGTCTAATGAAATAGTATTTCCTGTCGATGTCTCTGGATCTCCCATGATCCCTTGGTTCCTTTGCTAAGGGAACTGCACTTTCACTATCACAGAAAATCTCCATAGGCTCCATTATAGCTGGTACTACTCCAAGGTCTCCAATGAATTTCTTCAGCCATATCGCTTCATTTGCTGCCTCACTTGCTGCTATATACTCTGATTCACAAGTTGAATTAGCCACTGTCTCCTGCTTGGAACTTTTCCAAGTAATTTCTCCTCCGTTTAAGGTAAAGACCCAGCCTGACTGAGAGCGAAAATTATCCCTATCAGTCTGGAAGCTAGCATCACTATGAAGGGTTTTAAGCATTCTAACACTCCTACGATGTACATGCAACCCTAGAAACCTTGGATCTATGTTTTACTATGATACATGCAAATTTGATTTTCCAAGGTTCTTAACCTATCTAGCATAGCATGGGGAACTTTTAAACATAAGTGCTAGAAGAAGAACATACCTTTTGTAGTTTGGTTTCCTTGAGAACCTTGTGAGCCTAGCACCTCAAGTGTGATGCCTCAAATGTTTCACACAACACTACAACACTTGGAATAACATTGAGAGAAGTTTCACTAAACCTCAAAATCGGATTGCCCTCTATCTTGTACAAGTAGTTGTAGTTTTGCATGCATAGGGTTCTTTATATAGTTGTGGCACAAGTAGGGTTACACCATGTAAACCCTAATTGTCATGGCTTTCCATATTCCATGATCCATGGGTTTGTAACCTCCATGGACTATCCATGGAGCACCTTATGGGTTTTAACCCAATCCATATAAACCATGGATCATTAGCCCACTATACAAGAATAGATGATTTACACAATCAACCCCATATATTTAATTAGTCTCTTTTTGATCACTTAATTAATTCCAAATTAATTCTTTGATCAATACTAATTAAATAATATTATTAATATATTAGAACTTATAATATATTAATAAACCTTAATTGTCATTTCTATCAATTTGGTCTATCCAAGTGTTGCAATGCCATGCAACCCAAATGGACCATGCCAACCGGGTCAAGTACATACCAGAAATAGTTATGGACTTAGACACCTTATCCAACACCGAGGGTAAGGACCCAGTCCTTAGTTCTCCGCAGGTACTTGAGAATGTTCTTTACCGCAGTCCAGTGAGCCTTGCTAGGGTTCCCCTGATATCTGCTGACCATGCTCAAAGCAAAGGTCACATCAGGACGAGTACAAGTCATATACATGATCGAGCCTACAACGGAAGCATATGATACTCGACTCATCTCAGCTATCTCAGCCTCTGTACTCGGGCTCTGAGTCTTACTCAGTCTGGCGTTACTCTGGATCAGTAACTCTCCTTTCTTGGAATCCTGCATGCTGAACCTATTCAGCACTTTATCCAAGTAGGTACTTTGACTAAGTCCAATTAGTCTCTTACTCTTGTCTCTCAAAATCCTTATCCCTAGGATATAGGCAGCTTCTACAAGGTCCTTCATAGCGAAACACTTCCCAAGCCAGGACTTTACTTCTTGCAGGGTTGGGATGTTATTTCCTATCAGTAGTATGTCATCCACATACAATACCAAAAAGCTGACTATACTCCCACTAGCCTTGACATATACACAAGACTCATCTTCGCTCCTCGAAAAGCCAAACTCTTTGACTTTCTCATCGAAACCAAGATTCCATCTACGAGGTGCTTGCTTCAATCCATAGATGGATTTATCAAGCTTACACACTCTATTAGGATACTCTGTATTGACAAAACCCTCTGGCTGACTCATGTAAACATCCTCAGCCAACTTTCCATTAAGGAAAGTGGTTTTGACATCCATTTGCCATATTTCATAGCCATGAAATGCAGCAATGGCTAGCATAACCCTAATAGACTTAATCTTCGCTACTGGTGAAAAGGTCTCATCATAATCAACTCCCAGAGTTTGAGAAAAGCCCTTCGCAACCAGTCGCACCTTATAAGTGTGTACATTACCATCCATGTCGGTCTTCTTCTTGAAGATCCATTTGCACCCGACTGTCTTACGACCTGGTACATTGTCAACCAAGTTCCAAACTTGATTGTCATACATGGACTGTATCTCGATGTCCATAGCCTTTTTCCATTCAGCAGACTAAGGGCCTGCCATGGCTTCCGTGTAGCTGTTAGGTTTATCCAAACTTACCAGTGTACTATCACTGATAAGTATATCACCTTCCGCAGTAATATGGAAACCATAGTAATGCTCAGGTGCATTCCTAACTCTCGTGGAACGCCTCAGAGGTACAGACTCGTCAGTTGGATCAACATGAGTTTCCTCCTCAGGTTGATTGCTAGGGTTTGAGGTTCCTTAACCACTTGACTCTTGAATTTCTTCAAGGTCAATTTGCATCCCACTGTCTCCTTGGCTTATGAACTCTCTCTCGCGAAAGACTCCTCTCCTTGGCACAAAGACCACATTATCACTGGGCCTATAGAAGAGGTAACCAAAGGATTTCTGTGGGTAGCCGATGAAAATAGACCTCTCACTTCGAGGTTCGAGCTTATCATGAGTCTCGCGCCTCACAAAAGCCTCGCAACCCCAAATCTTGATGTGGTCAAAATTAGGAACTTTCCCAGTCCACATCTCGTGAGGTGTTTTGGCAACCTTTTTGGTAGGGACTAGATTAAGAATATGGGCGGCAGTCTCTAAGGCATACCCCAGAATGATATTGGTAGCGAAGCTCGACTCATCATGGAACGAACCATGTCTAACAAGGTTCGATTACGCCTCTCAGCCACACCATTAAGCTGTGGATTTCTGGGAGGTGTCAATTGTGAGACAATCCCACATTCCGTAAGATAGTCAAGGAACTCTATACTAAGATACTCACCACCTCGATCGGATCGAAGCATCTTAATGTTCCTGCCCAACCGATTCTCTACTTCCTGTTTAAACTCTTTGAAATTTTAAAAGGTTTCTGACTTATGCTTGATTAAATGGACATAACCATATCTACTGTAATCATCAGTAAAAGTCACATAGAAGCGGTTAGCATCCCTTGTGGCGGTTCTGAAGGGTCCACACACATATGTGTGTACAAGATCCAACAAACCTTCACCCCTAGCACATGCACCAGTGAAGGGTGACTTTGTCATTTTTCTAAGTAAACAAGATTCACAATTATTATCTGACTTTAGGTCAAATGACTCCAAGACTCCATCCTTTTGGAGTTGTCCTATGCGTTTCTTGCTAACATGTTCAAGACGACAATGCCATAATGATGCTTTATCCAAGCTAGTGGAAGAATCAATACACACCACATTATTTCCTAGGTTAGCTACAACCGACACAGTTTCATATACACCATCACAAGGTAATGCTTTAAAATAAAGAACATTATTATAGAAAGCATTAATACCACCACATTCATTATCAAATGAAAAAGTAATCCTTGTTTGTACAAACTGTGAAAGGAAATAATATTTCTCGCCATTTCAGACGAGTAACAACATTTATTCAAATCTAATGTTAAACCACTACCTAGCAACAAAGAATAAACTCCAATCTTGGTGACAAGTGTAACTTTCTTATTCCCTATGATCAAGTTTATCTTCCCATGCTCCACATTCTCACTCCTTCTTAGTCCCTGCAAATCAAAACATATGTGAATACCACAACCTGTATCAAGGACCCAAGAATTAGAATATGGTGAGTTATTAGACAATATAGTGTAAATACCTGCATGGTTGGGTTTCACTTTCCCATCCTTAACATCTTGCAAGTACTTTGGGCAGTTTCGCTTCTAGTGCGCCTTTTCATGGCAATAGAAGCATTCAACCTCTTTAGGGTTGGCAGAAGGAGTGACAAAACCACTTTTGGTTCTACTTGAAGAGGAGCCATCAAGAAACTTTACCTTGGTGCCCTTCGAAGGGATCTTCCTCTTCTTCCCATTACCTTGCCCTATAGCCAGAACAGGGGCGGTGGTAGGAGTAGAAGTAGTAACAACCGATTTACCTTTAAGACCACTTTCGGTGGTCTTCATAAGTCCTTGAAGTTTGCTGAGTGTGACCTCTTCCTTGTTCATATGATAGGTCTTTCGGAATTGATCATAACAAGAAGGTAAGGAATGCAATATGATGTCAATTGCCAACTCCTCGGGAAAGTTCACATTCAACTTCATCAGACGGTCCACAAACCTTTGTATTTTCTGCATGTGGCTCGTGATGGGTTCACCATCCTTCATTCGGGTTGTTATCATGGAGAAGATTATTTCATATCGCTCTTGACGAGCACTCTGATGGTATCTTTCCATCAAATCATGGTGCATCTCAAAAGGATAAAAGTCCTCATAGGACTTTTGGAGCTCGGCTGTCATCGTGGCTAGCATGATACATGCCACTTTAGTGGCATCTCTCTCATGAGTCCTGAAGTCATCGATCTCATCTGGAGTAGCAGAAGACTCATCAAGTTCCTTCAGCTCCTTGTCGAGGACATATTCCTTGTCCTCATAGCGAGTGACCATCCTTATGTTCCTAATCCAATCATTGAAATTGGTCCCATCAAAGATGACTCTCCCACAAAGGTTCATGAGAGAGAAGGAGCCGGTAGGGTTTGAGCCAGAAGCAGCATTGTTGGAAGACATCCGAAAAGGAAGAAAGACAAGTTTAGATTAGATATATAGATAGTCCTTAATAAGACACCCAAATGTAATATTAAGGCTAGGACCCAACACAATATTTTATAACTTAGAAGAGGGATGCCGTAATCCAAACTATAAAATATTTGAAGGTAGGTGAATGACGATTCACCAATTTCCACCATGAAAATGAAATGTTTTATTAGGTTTTAATTGGTTTTGAAACTCCTAGATTCTTTTGAGATTCATTGAACTTTTCAATGGCATGTTTCAATCTCGATTGTGCCCTTCAAGTTTTGTGACTGGGATGCTGAGGATCACAAAACAAAGTGTGAATAACCATGCAAATTTACTTGGTACTCTTAATGTTTATCACTTAATCGATGTGCCGGTTAACCACACACGCTCCACCAATCTATGATAAACCTTAAGCCACCCTTTGCCAACCTTGTTAAGTCCAAGTTAGTGTGCCGGTTAACCATTGTCACACCCCGCTAAAGCGGGAACACTGGGCGTGGTAGTACAAAGGGTGTCATAGCAAAAGTTAAAAGACAACACCAACCATAGTTTTAAAAATCATTACAAATTTACAATGAGTTTGAACAAAATTTTAAATGAAATTACAATGTAAATTGAAATACAACACATGCGAATGCTCCTAAAAGTGAAGTGTCCCTAAGTGCCACTTGCTCTATGATTCCTGAAAAAGCATGTAAAACGAGCATCAACTATAAAAATAGTTGGTGAGTACTCACAAGTTTATAACATAATATACTTTGAAATCATGATAATCAGAATATTGATAACAATTTCCATAAACAATGTTCATTTCTAAAATAAGTAAATAAGTTTTCATGAAAATAAGTTCATTGCTAAAGAGAGTAATAAAGTTTCCATAGACAGAAATATATTGCAAAAATGAGTAAATAAGTTTGCATAAACAAAGTTCGTTGTCATCATGAGAGATAAAGTATGTTGCCCAAATGAGATGCAACGTTCATATTCTCATGGGAAATAAAGTTTGTTGCTAAAACGAGATACAAGGTTCATATGTGCATAATGATTATACCATGAGTTCACAACCCAAGCCTAATGACCGTTCCTGACCCATTCCATCATGTCAATGGTTCCCATGATGTCAGTTCATGGAAATATGCACTCGCGGTTCCGGGTGAGTGGGGGCCATCGACCCCAGATAGCACTATCCATAAGACCATCGGATCGAATATGAGTTAATAGGTTGTATCGGTTCTCGGGGGACTTAACATACATGTTCATAACACCAAATTCATAGTACAAGTTCATAACAAAAGGTTCATACAATAAAGTTCACATTATGAACTTCATAACACAAGCTCATAAAATAATGTTCATAGAAATTGTAGCATGCTTTCCACCCCAAAGCATTAAAACGTAAAATAGGGGCTGTGAATACTCACAATATGCAAAATATAGCAACCAAGTTTATACGAGTCAAATAAATACAATGAGCATAAATAGTTTAGGACATGCTTTTCCACCCTAAAACGTTTAAAAAAAACCAAAAATAGGGGAGTCGTGAATACTCGCAATGCATTGAGATGATGCAAATGATGCCTTGAGCCACGTTCCACTCGTACCACTATCGATTCCTACAGTAATGGTACCACTAGTGAGTCTCTATGTCGAAATCTAATGCTAATATACTAAATTCTACATATAGAGAAATGCCAAATTTTTGTTATAATATTGGTTTTATATTAAATTGGTAACAATTTTTCTGAAATGGTGATCTTTTAACTCATGTGATTAAGATAATTTTGGCTATTATTTTCCAGGTTTTTGTAATATTAATTGAGGGTATTTCAACACATTTAAAAGTGTTTTAAACTCCTAAAAATCCAAAAATATTATCAAATAGTTTCCAAAATTCATCAAATTTTACATTTTCGTTCCAATTACAGTAGAGGTCTTCCAGAAAATTTCCCTTGACTTTTGGATGTTATTAGCTATTTTTCCAAATTTCAAAGCCTTCATACCAACATAAATTCGTGAAAAATAGTATCCAGATGATAAAAATTCCCAAACTTTTTATAATACTGTCATTAAAGATATTTAAGCTGAGAAAAATATAAAAATAGGTTTCCAAACAGTTTAACCCGATTTTATTAATTTTGTGCATTTATTCTAACAAAAATGGAAATAAATAGACGATAGAGTCCAAAATTGCCCAAACGTTTTGTAACACTGTTATTATACATATAAAATCTGCAAAAAATATAAAAGATATTTTTCAAATCGTTTTGCTATTTTTCTTTGTTTTATTCTCTTGAATAATCATTAATTGCTGAATAGTTAACAAACAGTTAAAGTAAATTACCAAAATTTTTGTAAACTTCATTTACAGTGTACATAATCTGGTAAAAATACTAATGGTGATTTTTGTATACTGTAATCCGATTTTGTGGATTTAAGTGTATTTATCTTAGAAAATAGAAGAAAAATAGCATACTGAATATAAAAATCATCCAAATTTTTATTTAGAGCTATAATATATTATAAGGCCTTCTGCTAGATTTTCATGAAGTTTGGAAGAGTAGAACTATTTTTCCCATTATTTGTCCATTATAAATACAAAAATCGGGTAAAAAGAGGTATGCATTATGAAAAATTCTGAAAATATTTGCTTGAGTATTCCGCATGTGTTAGGATCTGCGAAAAATCTTAGATAGCCTTTTCACATTACTTAAGGTGGTTTTATGATTTATTTGAATTAAACAAAAAGAAAATTCAAAACCATACCAAACAGTACCAAAAATCGAGGCAACTCAATGACATGTCATCATTTACTTTAGGGGTCATCCGCGAATGAACCTAGGATTTATACACCTCAGAAAATATTTTATATGAATTATTGCCCTATTTTCTTGCAGTAATTATAATAATTCGAGAAAAATGAATTATTTTCTGAAAATTTGTAGAACTTCTCATTTTGTTGGTAGAATTCTAGGAAAAATGGGATTTGATCGGAAAAGAAGTTTTAGATATTTATTTGGGAGTAAATCCTTTATAAACCTATTTGAAAGCTTTTAAGAACAAACTTTGATCATCTAGCATCTAAGCTTGAAGATCATCACATGCATGTTGTTTTGAAGGCCGTTAATGATTTTTAAATGGTCAAAAATCGTTTTGGAATGAAAACTTAGGGTGCATGTGGTGATTTTCCCCCAAAACTTGTAGAAAAGTGCATTATGTTGATTTTGACTTAGGTTTTGGTCCTTGGATTTCACCATTTACAACATGCATGTTGTTTTTGGGTGAAATCCTACCACCATCATCATAAAAACCATGAGTGTGAGCAAGTGTTCATGATTTTACCATAGAATAGAGTAGAAGAAGGAGAAAGTGCAAGAAAATAGCAAAATTTGAAGGAAAAGTGAAGTAGAATGAAAGAAAATTCGGGATTACCTTCAAGACTACTTCAAATGATGAACATTTAGAGTTTAATGTGTGTTCTTGGAGCCATTTTTCTAGAGAATTTCGTGGTTAGGGTGAGGGGAGGAGAGAAGATGAAGTGAGGGAGTGTGAGAGAGAAAGTGATGTATGGAGAAATGGAGTGTGGAGTTGGAAAAAAATGATTGTGTGTTTTGGGAGGAGGGGAGAACGACATCTTGGGTGAGAGTGGCTCCCTATCTCTTGTTTCTTTTATAAAAATTCAATTTTTTTATAAAAATATCAAACTTTTTATAAAATGTGAACCTTAACCTAGTTTTTATGCATAAAACTCTTGATTTTTGACTTATACATCAAGGGTAAATGTTAATAACTTAATTTTTGTTTTCCTTGATTCTATTTCATAATAATTATTATGATAAGATAGTATTATAATGTTCATAAGTATTTTCATAGGATTTTTAAGGTTAAAGTTTATAAATATGAGTTTTTAGGGTTTTTAGGGTTTTAAGGGTTTTTCGGATTTTGCTAAATTTTAGATATCAAGGTAGATTGAATTTTGGAGGCATCAAATTATTTTTGAGTCTTATAACTCTTTTATAGTTATAAATAATGTTTGTAATTCCTTTTTTTCGGTTTATTGGCATTTATATGTAGTGGTTCTGAGATTCAAGTGAACTTGAAGAACCAAGTATACTAGTCATAGTTTCAACTTTGACTTAAGTTCCACGAGACTCCGACCTAATTTCTACTACTAGGTCAAGTGCATAATATGTGTATATGATTCTTGAAAAGGTGTTCGAGTCAAAGAGTGACCCGAATATGGATAGTCACTACATTTAAGTCGTTGTAGAATGCACATATCAATGTGAAATCTAAGTACACTATCCATCGATTCTACTTGTTTCCTAGTTTTTAGTGGGTTATAACTTAGCGTCTAGTTACAAAGTCTAGTATGTGTCGTGCCTATATGTGCAACTAAGTTTAGTCAAAACTAGAACCGACTCGAATTTTGACGGTTGTCACAACCACACACGCTCCACTAACGACTTGAGCAAGGTGCAAAGTGTAATTTCATGGGTTAGCACCAAATTCACATTTTCCTAAAGAAACTAAGATTGAGAATTTATAAAAAATTTAGTTACTTTATAATAATCATTATACTTTTAATGAGAATTTAAAGTCATTGTCCTACCCGTTCGGCTAATGACCCTCCACCAGTCAAGGAAGCGGTGGGTGAGAGTGGACACCCATTAAGCTGCCATTTTATAGGCAACAACCTTATACCCCCTTATAGACCGGCTTCGTGAATGAAGCCTACTGACGGTAAAACGACTTGTTCATATATATATATATATATATATATATATATATGTATATTATTAACTTATAATATTATAAAGTATAAGGGTTGAATTTTAACTTTTAAAATTCTAGGGGTTGGAACTAAAGTTTTCTAAAGTGAATTTACATGTTCCAAAACTTGAGGGCAAGTTTTGTAATTATTCAAAACTTTTCAACTTCATAACTTATGAGTTAATGGTTTATTAAAATGAGGACTCTTCATTTTATGTAACCTATGTGTTATTTAATGGAATTTAAAAGAAAGGCGTTTGGTAATCCATAACTTGAGGAAAAATTATGGATTCCATTAAAAACATTTAGCTCAAGAATTAAACTAACAAACAATTTTGCAAATAATTCCTATGATCTACCAAACTCATAAGTGTATGAACATTCATATGAATAAATTCAAAAATCATATAAACACATATAAAACTTGAAATTTTGATAATAACCATTGTAAATGGATTAACATAATCATTACCACATCAAAAACAGGTTTTATAAGTCCAAAACAGTTTAGGGTAATGATTCTAGTCCATTTCCAGCAGCTAAACTCGAAAAATTGAACTCTGGGCCTCCTACTTGTCGAGTGCATGAACCTACTCGACGAGTATGATGAATATATGCATGGAATCATCGAGTCCCCCCATGGACTCGGCGAGTTCACTCAACAGAATGCAGAAATTTCGACTTTCTTCAACAATTTGCATCAAGTATCAAGAAAACAAGCCTAGGCTCTGATACCACTGAAGGGTTTTGAGCTTTCTAACACTCCTAAAGTGTACATGAAACCCTAGAAACCTTGGATCTATGTTTTACTAAGATACATGCAAATTTGATTTTTCCAAGGTTCTTAACCTAACTAGCATGGCATAGGGAACTTGAAACATAAAAGCTAGTAGAAGAACTTACCTTTCTTGTTGCTTGGATTCCTTAAGAACTTTGTGAGCCTAACACCCCAAATGTGATGCCTCAAGTGTTTCACACAACACCACAACTCTTGGAATAACTTTGAGAGAAGTACACAAACACTCAAAATCGGCTAGCACTCTTGTTCTTTTCTTAGTGTCGATTTTGGTAGTCAATGGGGTCCTTTTATAGTGTGTCACAAGTAGGGTTACATCATGTAAACCCTAATTGACATGGCTTTTCATTTCCTCCATGATCCATGGGTTTCAACCTCCACGGACCATCCATGGAGCACCCTATGGGTTTTAGCCCAATTCAATAAACCATGGATCATTAGCCCACTATATAAGAATGGAAGATTTACACAATCAACCCCATATATTTAATTAGTCTCTTTTTGATCACTAAATTAATTCCAAATTAATTCCTGATCAATACTAATTAAATAATATTATTAATATATTAGAACTTATAATATATTAATAAACCATAAGTGTCCTTTTTCTCATTTTGTCTATCCAAGTGTCATGATGCCATGCAACCCAAATGGACCATGCCAACCTGGTCAAGTACATACCAGAAATAGTTATAAACTTAGACACCTAATCCAACATCACCTTATCCTGGAGATAGCAAAAGTATGACAAATGATCCAGTGGAGGGGGAGCACTTGGATTCGACTTCTCGTGTTGAGCGGGAGCATTCTTTCGAGGGGGAGAATAGGAGAATGATTGATGATGTTGAGGGGGAGCAACCAGAAAATGAATTTGTTGAGGGAGAGCAACCTGAGAATGAAATTGTTGAGGGGGAGATAAATATGTCGAATAATGAACAAAATGATATCTTTCATGATTTAAATGATAATAATTCTGTTGCAGGTTCAAAGTATGAAGGAATGTTCGAAGATGCACCATTGGATTTTGATCCAGCATATCCACCATTGGAGAAGTGGACAAGAAATCATCCACAAGAACAAGTGCTTGGAAATCCTCAAGATGGAGTGTTGACAAGAGCTCAACTTCGTGCAAAGAATGAGGTACTTAATGCTCATCAGGAGTTTTGTATGTTTAATGTCTTTATTTCGAAAATTAAACCGAAATGAGTGAAGGCTGGAATGGATCACTCATATTGGGTTGTTGCAATGCAATCTGAATTCGAAAGAAACAAGGTTTGGAGATTAATTCCTAAACCAAAAGATGTTTCGATTGTTGGATTAAAATGGATTTTCAAAAATAAAACAGACAAAGATGGTAATATTGTTCGAAATAAGGCTAGGCTTGTAGTTAAAGGTTATTCGCAACAAGAAGTCAAAATTTTTCACAAATTGGAATATTTTTGAGGCTTTTTCGTGATTGTTTTTCCGTGCAAGATTTTTGGTGTTTCATTTTTGATACACATCAAGAGGGAGTATTTTGAAGTTCATTCCTCGGGCGCTTGTCACCTTTAATGGGTTTTATAATCATTTTTTGATTATAAAAAGGGGGAGAATGATGGGTATTCGAAGCGAGTTTTTCGGGTATTCATTTGCGGATTTGAAGACCGGTGTTACTTCGAGGGGGAGTTTGGTCTTGATCGCGCGAGCTCGTTGGATATTGAAGCCGGACATCCAATCCTAACTTTGAGGGGGAGAATGTTAGGGTGCAAAGTCACGCTTGGATGTGGCTTACCCTTATTGATGTGTAAATGAGTTGTCTTTCCTATAAATAGGAAGTGAGTGACACTCATATTTAAAGAAGGAATCATTTTTTGGAGTGTTAGACTAGAGAGAGAAATTTGCACAAACCCATTTGTATATCCTTTCTAGATCTAATATGAGCTTACACAGATTTATTTACTCCTTGTGTTCTTGAGTTTACATGATGAATCACTAGATCTTTTCTAATTCCGCACATGCCATCATAATCAACACCACTACAGGTATCGACTATGAGGAAACCTTTGCCCCTGTCACAAGACTCGAGGCTGTTCGAATATTTTTGGCCTATACAGCACACAAATATTTTGATGTCTATTAGATGGATGTCAAATGTGCTTTTATAAATGGAGAACTTGAAGAAACAGTTTACGTTGAACAACCTCCAGGTTTTGTTAATGAAGAATTTCGTAATCATTGTTATATCTTAGATAAAGCTGTATATGGGTTAAAGCAAGCACCAAGAGCATGGTATGCAACTCTTACCTCTTTTTTAAAACAATCGAAATTTAAACAAGGATCAGTTGATCCCACACTCTTTCGAAAGAAAGTTGGGAATCATCTTATGCTTGTTCAAATATATGTCGATGATATAATATTTGGCTCGACTGAACCTGCTTTGTCTAGAGATTTCGAAATCTGATGAAAAGTCAATTTGAAATGAGCATGATGGGAAAAATAAACAACTTTCTGGGATTGAATATTCTTCAAAGCAGAGAAGGAATCTTTCTTAATCAAGAAAAATAAACAAAGATCTGCTTGAAAATTTTGGTTTGACGAATAGCACGAAATTACGAGTACCAATGGCGGTTGGAACAAGGCTCTCAGCTTCGTTAGATAAACCTGCTGTTGATCTTAATTTATACAGAAACATGACAGGTTCGTTACTTTACCTTACGACAAGTCGACCTGACATTATGTTTTCTGTTTGTAATTGTGCTAGATATCAGTCGAATCCTAGAGAACCACATTTAACAGTTGTGAAGAATATTTTTCGATATCTCAAAGGCTTAATTTTGTTAGGATTGTGGTATCCTTCGAAAACAGGAATCTTCATACAAGCATTTTCAGATGCTGATTTAGGAGGTTGCAATCTTGATAGAAAAAGCACAAGTGGCGGATGTCAATTACTGGATGGGAAGTTAATAAGCTGGCAATTGAAAAATAAACATGTGTTTCGATTTCCACAGCAGAATCAGAGTATGTTGCTGCTGCAGCTTGCACTTCGGAAATCATATGGATTCAAAGTCAACTGCATGATTATGCAATCAACATGAAGAAAATTCTGTTTTATTGTGATTCACAAAGTGCCATACGCATTTGTCATAATCCTGTGCAACATTCAAAAACCAAGCATATTGCTCTTCGCTATCACTCTATAAAAGATCATGTTGAGGATGGCAATATCGAAGTTCATTTTGTGAAAACCACGGATCAACTTGCTGATATTTTTACAAAGCCATTGGATGAGAAATCATTCGTGAGAATTTTGGGGGGGTCTAGGAATGATTGAAGGAAATTCAGTTCCTGGACTGATTTCGAAAGAATAACAATAGAAAGGTGCAAGAGTGTCGATTCAGAGGTGCTGAATGGTCATATAAAGAAAATAGCATGTCATTTAGAGGTTACTGTTCACATTCAGCGCTTCGACACGCTTCGATTTCGACATTTTGTACACACTGCTTAATCACAAATTTTCATGAGTTTTGTACATAATTTTTTCTTTCATGTCGGAAAATCCAAAAATACCAAATTTTTTTTTTGTTGATTGTTTGTTTCGAAAAATCAAAAAGCACAAATTTTTTTTTACTTTTGTTTTGTCTTTTCAATTTTCGAAAAATGATAAAGTTCAAAAAGATTTTACTTTTGTTTTGTCTTTTCATTTCGAAAAATCAAAAACAATAAAAAAAATATTCTTGTTTTTGGAATTTGTATTCTATTTTCTAAATGCAGATTTTAGCAAAGATCATTCATGGTTCATGCTTGCAGTTCTAGGGTCAGGTATATTCTTCGAAAAACTTTGTACTAGTTAGGTTGTCCCTAGAAGCATGCTGCAGCATGTTGACCTAAGCCTCTTTTGACTCAATGTGTGTTTTCAAATCCTTAATGAAGTTTTCATGACGAAAATTTCTTCCCAATCAGGCTGTCTTCACATTAGTCCTTGAGCTACCTTACTCTTCTCAATTGAGTCAAGAGTTTACTGCTTGGTCCATACATAGCAGAGGTACTTACGAATCTTTTACCAAATCTTTTTCATCCTAAAGTTCTTACACTTTCACACACAATGACATATGTCCAAGCGATTTCTGGTACGTACCAATCAGGATCTAGACATATCAAAATTCTGTGTTAATGATCTAACATCATGAGACCGTGACAGAAGTAAAACCCTAAATGTCGAACCACTTTAAAGAATTGACGGGGAACTGTGTTCCAGAACTTACGAAACCTTTGTTTCAGTACCAAAATTCTATATTCAAAATCATATTCTTTTCTTGAATACTAATCTTGATCAAATGTCCGACACCCACGACATTTGTTTCCCAACAAGATTTAGGTTTCATTTTGGTTTCAAGTATATGATTTACATGTGAATATCTTTCTCAAACTTCGTTACTTAATAAAATTTTCAAAGCTTACTTGTCACTGACTACATTGGTCAAACATGTAGTTTCGTTTACAAATTGTCATACTTATGTTGAGTATGCTTTGTAACGAAATTTTAAACCACCTTTGAAGCCATATTAAAAGAAGCCCTTCGATACTTCTCAATAAGTATTCGACTGTAATTCACGGGAAACCACACAAGTTGTTGATCATCTCTCTTGATGATTCGCGAAGAAATCTTTGCCCGGGATTAATCTGCCTTTATGTCGAAATTACATTTTTGGCATCACAGATCCATATTTTTCTTAATTTGCTTCTTATCTTTTTCTTTGGCACACTGCACTCACGAAATCCTTAAGGTTTTGGGTATTACCAACTCAGGCTGATGATTTCGAAAGTCTGATACATGACTTCGTTTTGAAACCCCAAAACGAAAGAGCCCAACTTCCATTCCGAAGGTTTTTGTTCTTATCCACAAGTAGTAACGAAGAGACTTTTGATGTGACGGTTTGGTTACTGTGCGTCTTTCTCGGAGATCATGTCCCATGCTTTTTCTGACATGGCGTATATGATGGCTACTGGTGCAACTTTTAAGGGCCACGCGTCACGATCATTAATGGTAACCGTTTGAAATTCAAAAAGGAGATACATATAAAAGGGGCAATTGGGTCGTCATTCCAAGCTTACGCGTACTAAAAATTCTCAACACGATCTGTGCTTTCTTTATCTCTCTGTTCTTCCTTATTTTCAAACAAACCCTAATCATGGCCGCTCTTCAATCCAACACAACTGACGATGCATCTTCTCAACCCATCATGAAGATCCAGAGTAACAATTATGAAGTGGATGGTGATTTTACAGTGTACCCTGAAGAACTCAAGATGCTCATTGTTGCTTTAAAACATTCTGTTTTATCGACTGCAATGTTCAGTGCATTTGAAGTACCAATGTCCTGGTTGTCAATGGCTGGTTCTACTGCTTCATACATCAAGACGATAGATACTGTGACCTTCAATTTGATCAATGATAAGAAGTTTCGTCTTACAAAGAAGTTGTTTTTCAAGATTCTTGAAATCCCTAATTCTCCACCTTTCTACAAAGTCACTAATGAACAGGTGTTACACATGTTCAATGAGATGGGTAATCAACCTACCCTCTTGAAGATCAGTGAATTCAAGAAGTCTGGTCTTCCAAGTTTGTGAAAATTACTTTTTGGGATTTACCTTCGATGCCTCACAGGTCGAAGTATTGGATTAGACAAAGGACGTATGGAGGTGTATGCCATGGTCACAAGTATTTACTATGATCTTCCTGTTGACTATGCGACTCATATGTGGAAAGAATTTTTGAAAAGTATTGAAAACACAAATGCGGTAGATGGGATTTCATGCGCAAGGTATTGGAGTCTAATTCTTCAATATGCTTATGACAAGGAAAGTATTTTGGTGCCTGCTGATGAGCCTAAAGCAGAATTCTTGAAGTATCATTATCCAAAGTTGCTTGAAGATGATGTGAGTATTTTTCCAACAGTTGCTAGGATTCCTGATGGGACGCTCAAGAAGGTTGATCCTTCGAATTCAGTGTTGGAGGCTTATTTGCTCACTATCAACACAAATGATGGTACTGGTGTGTTGTTCACAAAACGTGATGAAGGTTCTTCAAAGAAATCTCGAAAAAAAAAGATAACTGATGCTGTTCCTGAAGAAAAGGTTGATCAATCACCGAAGAAGAAGCCTGGAGGAGTGATTAAAGTTTCAAAAAAGTCAAATAAACGTGTTGAGCCTGAAACTGATGAACTTTCAAAGGAAATTGTTCCTTCGAAAACTGGGGTATTCAAACGTCTTAAAAAGATAGCTCATCGATCACGAAAGTCTCCTGAAAGATCTTCTAGCTTTTCTCCTTCTATGGTTCGAAAGCCACATGTAACTAGGAAAGGAGTTGTTCTTCGTGAAGTTCCTGTTCCTGTTTCTCCATCCTCCAAAAAGTGAAGGGCTGAGGATGTTGCTAAGCACATTTCGAAGAAGAGCAAGAAGAGAAAGCTGATTATTCGTGAAGATTCTATGGAAGAGGATGAAGTTCCTGAAACACCGTTGGGTGATGTTTCATCCTAGAAGAAATCTCCTATCAAATCAAATCTCGAGGAGATAGTAATTTCCAGTAGCTCTGTGGAAAATTCTATAGTGGACACAACTACTATTCTTTGTGATTCAACAACAGTATCAACTCCTGAGCAGACTTTCGTCACACCACCCTAGGTTTCGTTAACTGAGTCATTTTGTGAGGAGGTTCGAACCTCAGACATTTTTACACACGTATCTAATACGGATATAAATGTCATATGGGTGAAGGACTCTCGAACAATGAAAACCCACTTTCTACTCAAGGTATTTTCGAAACTACTGTCATCACTACCAATACTTCTTTACCACCATTTGTCACCACTGTTCCTACAACCACTCATTCTCCAACTTTTGATTTCATCATAAATCAACCCATTACTTCTCTATTTTCATTTCAATCTACCGACCCACCCAAATCAATCAATGATAATGAAACTGATGATGGAGGATTTAGAGGATCATTTGCTGACTTAGAATTTGATCCTGAAGAAGAAAACATACCAGACCATCTGTTAATGTCGGGGAAGCAGTTCAAAATTCTCAACAGAAATTTAACTCATTGTTGCAATCTCAAGCAGATGTAGGGGGTAGGAATTATGTATCGGGTATTGAAGTTGACGTCATGATAAAAGCTCAAGACCTTCGTCTTTTGAATAAATTGAATGTGATGATTCAAGAATCTGAGTCTCGAATTCAAGACAAGCTTGATGTCTTGGACAAAAATAATGAGTTACGAGTAAAGTCTTCGTCTTCGACTTTTAATGATGAGCTCAACGATTTGAAACGTGTTGCTAAGGAACGTCATGTTCTTTTTGTGCAAGATGTAAACACTGTTCGTGAAAATGTGAATCAAAAGCTTGAAGAGATGAAAGTGAGTGTCTCTATAGAACTTCATGAGTTGGATCAAAAGTATTCTTCGATTCTTGAGAAAGTTGACATTATTGCTGCTGGCGTTACTACGTTTGTTCAAACACATCAATCTTTTGTTCCCAAGTTTGATGAGAAAGTAACTGATGATGTTAATAGCTTTGATCAACTTAATACCATTATTGTCGAATTAAAGGAGCTTGTTTCGAAGTCTGGCCCATCCTCTATTATAACTCCTGAGTTTTTAGCTCAGAAGTTTTGTTTATTCGAGGCTCAAGTTCAAAAAGTGTTGGCTCCATTTTCTCGCTTTGTTACTCTCTTACCAACGAATTCCCCGCCTGTTGCCACATGGTTGCAAGGGGGAGAAAAGGAATCAGTTGGTAAAGGAGTAAATGTCTCTGAGAAAACTAATGAAGAAACAATGGTTGTGGGAATAGTTTTCAAGACTCAAATTCCTACGACAAAACCAATATTTTCGAAGGCTGAACCGGTGATGGCAACTACAGTTACTACAGTGCCAATTGCAAAAGGCATAGTAATTGTGTTTACTGGTGGAGGGAGTTCTTCGAAAGCCAAAAAAATGAAGCAGATAAAGGGAAAGGAAAAGGGGTTGTTATATAAAAGTCCATGGAAGAAAGGAAAGCTGAAATTGAAGCAGAGATGGAGAAGCAGTGTCAAATTCAGAGTATTTTGATGCTTCGTAAAAATGATCCTCCTGCAATGAACAAAGGTGATCCAACGAAGTTGCATAATTATGAGAATATTGAAGCAAGAGTGTCATATAATGAAATGTATGCATTCGAGAAGAAGCCAAGGAAAAGCTATGCAATAGAGAACACATATATGAATCAACTTGATTTCCCAATCAATGAAATGATGTTCATCACAGCTCAATACAAAATTATTGAGAAATTCGAGGATGAAGATGACTTTCTTCATATGAAGCTAAGGTTTCATGCTGTGTTGGGAAAGAATCAGGAAGAGGTTTGGTCCCTTATCAAGATTGTGCGTGTGATAAGTGTGACTAAGGATGTGATGTTTGAAAACATGATTCAGAATTTTCGATTTCATGTTGTAAGGGAAAACAATGAGGTTTGTGATTTTTCAGTTGCTGACTTTCCATTGATGAACTTGAATGATCTTATTCAAGTTGCAATGATTCTCAAAGATATGGATGCTTCGAAACTTCAAGGGACAGGCAATGAGATTTTGAGACTTGGTCTTGGTCACATCAAAATCTTAATAAATAATTACTATGATTGTCTAGCCTTAACTGATATTGAGTTGTGTACGACATTGGGAAAGGAAGTAAAAGTTGCTCCAGAAATTGTGAAGAGTCAAGAAGAACTGAAGAAGTTTGCTGATGGGGAAATTTGTTTAAAGCCTATGGGATTAGTTTTTTCGGGAAAAGACAAGAAAGGAAAAGCTAAGAGGTTCTTATTTCAAGCTTCGGAAGTGGAACGGTATACTACAGCTCAATATATGAACTTTATTGTTCGTATGAATAATTGTAAGAAAAACAAAAAAGGAGATAAGGCTGAGCTGAAGAAGGTTATGAGCTGGTATACAGAGGTTCGAAGGGTAATGCATTTGGCTGCTCAAATTCTCACAAACTGAGTTCGACACTGATTACAAAGGGGGAGAATGTTAGTGTCAAATATGTTGTAATGTGTCGAAGTTATTTGAGTCAGTTTCGAAAGTTATTTTATCTATTTACTAAGGCATAATAGTTTCGAAGTCATGATGTCTAGCCCTTAGTATTTTTTTATACTTTCTTATTCTCCTATAAATAGGAGCTATACTCAGAGTTAGATAGAACTTTTCCAAGACATTCTGTCTAGATTCTCTTTGTACATGAAAGTATAATTGAGCTATAAACCAGATCTTATTTACTCTTTTTGTTCATCCTACTTTGATTACTCTGATTACATACATACTCGATTAAATCACAACTACACCATTTGATCCATCCGATCATGATAGGCTGACAACCTGTCGCCACTGAATCTGACGCAAAAAGGTGAAAGCTACCAGAATAACTGTAGTCTTACATCACAATCGGTCTCCTTCGACCTACCGTTCCCTGATTCCAATTATGTGGTGGCCTACACACAACATTGCGAACTAGCCCACACTGGCCTAAGTCATCCGAACATATCCGTGTGTAACATCCTGAGTTCGGGTATGTTAATTTAATTAATTATTTATTGTTTTATTGAGGAACTCGACGAGTTGATGCCTCAACTCGTCGAGTAGAGTCTGATCTATTGGCGTATTTTCGCGAACGGACTCGACGAGTCGGGACCTGACTCACCGAGTCGGTGCTGATCAGGAAAACCCTAATCCCCGGGTTTGGGAGCCTATTTAAAGACCTTTATGGCCTTCATTTGCGGCCACCTTGTTCCAGAGAAACCCTAGAGAGCTGAGATAGTGAGTTTGAGGGCAAGAGGAGGCTATTTCTTCATCTTTTTGTGTGGTTTTGCTTGAAGGAAGATAGGAGCACAAATCTAGAGTGTGAAGGGGACTGGATCCGAGCTAATCATCTCGTGATATCATCTTTGGAGGTATAAACCTTTCCATTTCGTGTTATATTGATGGACTTCTTGATTTTAGGGTTTTTACCCTCATTTTATGAAAGATCTAGTGAGTATAAGGTCCTTTTTGGGGTTATGACATCAGATCTGGACCATGAGAGGTCCCTAGAGTCATTACCTTCTAGCTTTTTGCAAGAAAATAAGCAATTGGGGACTAGGTTTCCATTTCTAGTGTTATTTCTCCATTTGAGGCTTGAATTGGGTTGCATTCACGTAAAGGTTGCACCTTTACGTGACTTTTGAGTGTTTAAGGGTTAGATCTATGATTTGGCTAAGCAGATCTGACCTCAGGAGGTTGTATGAGCAAGTCCATGGAGGAAACGCGCCGAGTCCATAGGTAGACTCGACGAGTCAGACCGGGTTGCCCCGGGGTCTGACTCCAGTGGTGATCCGGTGAGTTGAGCGGTGATTCAGTGAGTCGAGTGAGGCTTAGAAAGGGAGGAGTCTGTGGGGACGATGGGACTCGCCGAGTCGTCGTATGCACTCGGCGAGTCTGGTCAAAATGGACAGTTGACTTTTGGGTTGACTTTTAGGGTTTGTCAACAAATGGGCCTTGGGCCTGTAGAGGGGTAGAATGGTCTTTTACCCTTATAGGGATTTGCATGAGAGAATATCCAAATTGTGAAGATACATTTATTTAGTCAAATTTATTATTGTGACTAGGTGGAGGCTAGGGCAGTATTCTGATATCGAGATTTTACCGAGATTCCCGAGGTGAGTCTTCTCACTATACCTTACCTAGAGTGGTAATCCGATCTATGTGACAGTGTATCTTGTATGCTATTTATGTGTTGTGATTCTATGTGATATGTGATATGCATGATTCAGAGTTTACAGAGTTAGGACCAGTGGGTCCACAGAGTTATGGGACCAAGAGGGTCCCACAGAGATATTCGACCAGAGGGTCATCAGAGTTACAGCCTTGAGTGGCTGATATGTGTTTATGTGGTATTTTGGGGAACTCACTAAGCATTTATGCTTACAGAGTTTTGTGTATGTGTTTCAGGTACCAGTGATGATCGCGGGAAGGCGCCGGCATGATCTGTACACACTCATGGAGCTTTTGTTTATATGATTCTGGGATATGTTTTTATATGATGACAGTGGATACAGTATGTTTATTATTATTTTATGAATGAAAGTATGTTTTAAAAATTGTGAACAATTATTCGAAAATTTGGGTGTTACACCGTGAATGCCACAACTTTCTGTATGTCTCACACTATCTAGCCGTTTGTGAATGCTATGGCTCCCCCGTAGTCTTACAACACTTTCCACACTATCTGACTACTAGTGAATGCTACGGCTCCCCCGTAGTCTTACAACACTTTCACCCTACTGACCATGAGTGAATGCTACGGCTCCCCATAGTCTTACAACACTTCCATACAAACTGACCATTAGTGAATGCTACAGCTCCCTCATAATCTTACAACACCATCATCCTAACACAACCGTAGCCTAATACCTTACCCCTAATCTATCAATTCGAAAAGCATACATAGTTGATAACACACTCGACCGAACACCCGATCTGAACTCAACTCATAACTGGAGCCCTGATCTGCTTTCCCAAATTCTGCTATCAAGCCCAAAAAAGACGCGATTCACATGCTGGGGAGCTTTACCAAACTCCAAACTCACATAACCGTCAAACCAAGTAGCCACTTGGGTTGCCATTTTCCTCGATGAGGATGAGAAACTTATCCCGGTATCACACCTGCTCCTGTCCTGAATACCTGCGCGATTCTCCCCCACTTAGATTCGACTAAGTCTTCGCAATACATGAGATTTGAAGGATTCCCGATCCTTCTTACTCTTTAATAACCAACTGTTGACAACCTGTTTCTTACCCGTGCGAGTGTTCTATTACTGGCCCAAACCCCAAAAGGCCACACAACTCCTAAAGATCAGACAAACACTTCCCGAATCCCAGCGATACTAATAATCTCAGACGCCTTGAAATGATGCCCCACCTATATCTTGAAGTCCAAATAATCGATGCCCATACCAAAGCCTCTGCAGTAGACCACTTCCCCTGGCACCTCCAAAAGCCGACTTGAGCACACTGGCTGAGTTACCAATCCTGACCGTAGAGCTTTCGTATCACATCTCTGAACCGATCTCGACCATAGACCTAGATAACAGTGAACGCTCCAAACCAGCAAAGAGGGGAAACGACCTTCAGTAGCCACCCCATAACTCACGGTATGCAAATGACATATGATCATGTTTGAAGGTACAATCCAATCACAAGCAGGGAAACAAACCCAGAGATACACTTACTAAACCTTGAAACGAAAAACTCCCTTGTACAGTTTCCCACAAGAACTGCACTAAATCCGGCCCTGCTGGCCTCTCACAAGCCGACTCAAACTCTCGGGTCCCTTCCCGGGACCCTCTAATGTATGTACCTGATCTGATCCCCTCTTCCCAGTGTGTTCCAAATCGATCCCTCGTTCTTGGCTTTAGAAACAATAACATTCAGGGTCTCGCACCATGGCATACTCACCAACTCAATCGTCCACGGCTGAACTGCAGTAGTTGAAGCATCCTCTGCCCTAAACCGAGCTACAAACTACTCCCAAGACATAGTCTCTAATCCCGAAAGTGTAATAGATCGCACAATCAATCCTTGTCGCCTGATATAAGAGATCCAAGATGAATTCAAAATCCTGGCTGTCCTTCCACTAACTGGCTCACCACCGGAGCCGGGACTAAGCCCTGGTCCTTCCTCATGTGTGCTCATCCTCATCCGACAAAGCAGCTATCCTCACTATCAGAGCATAACCAAGAATTCTCCTCCCCATAAGCTTCTTAGATTTTCCAAGACTCTCACTGATTCGAGTATGGATCTTGTGCTTTCAGTAGTACGAGCCCATACTACCTTCCACACCTATCCATGCTTTCCTCAGCAATCCTCCCGAATCCTCTAAGTCACCTACTCCACTGGTGCACCCAGTATCCGCTAAACAGCAACACAATACCCACCAAAACGACTCTTATGCTCCCCCTAGGTTCCCAAATTCACTGAACCGCCCCACTAACTCACTGGAGCATATCCTAGGCTTTCCTAGGTCCCCAATCTCACCCTGCCATCAGCTGCTGAAGAACTCCCCATGATGCCAACAATCCACCTCCTGGATATCGTTATATCCACTTAGTGGCTGACTCCCATCACTCAGGAGTTCCACAAAGCACAAAGCAAGCAACATTCGTGCAGTAGCACTCTGATCCAAAGGACTATCATAGCGCATTCAACCCACATATCGCAACTCGCGCTATCCAGATCCATCCACTCTCACTGTCGGCTGCCTTATGCATGCAAATTATACACAAAATAGGATCTAATAGACTGTCGAATAATAGACTCTACCCTAGGACCACAACCAGCCAAGGAACAGGAAATAAGGCCAAATCAATTATTCTAAGGCTATAAGATCCTAACCGTATACAATTTTAAAAGCATACACATAACAGTTACTAATACCAATAATCATTCTCATTCCAGCATGGCATCTAGTATATCCAAGGCTACAAGCATCACATATCAGGCCAACTCTATTGCTGACTACTCAACACTAGCATGCAAGTCTACCAACTCATATAACATATAAACGCATCTCTCCTAGCCCTAACTAGCATGCGATTCACAAATTCATAATCAAATCAAAACAGATAACAAATGTGGGTATTCTGGGGAAACTTACTTGGGCTCGGTTGATTGCATGCATCACACCCTTTCTTGTCTTAGAAAACTTTTTCCTTGAAAACATTTTTCTTTTTGAAAACTTTACAGATCCTCAGTTTGAGTTCAGACACACCCGAAAGTATGTCTGAATCCCTCAAACCAAGGCTCTAATACCAACTTGTAACGACCAAAAAATCGAGGGTAAAAATTTCATTTTTAATATAGACAAAACATAGATATCATTTATCTCAACATCCAAAACATCGTTAGTTAAAACATTTATCAGAGTTCATCCCAAAATCATTCAATGCGGAAAACATGGGTGTGTGCAATGCGATCAATCCGAGCCCTTCTTTTCCAAATCGATGATACCTGAAACCAATAAACAAACTGTAGGCACGAAGCTTAGTGAGTTCCCCAGAGCATACCCCACACAGTCCACATAATCACATAATCAATATTAGCTATAAAAGCTACATAAACCATATCAATCACGTATCCATATCAATCACATAGCCATGCATATCAACATATACGGATGCCGTGGGATCGTCCCCAAGGTCTTACTCCAAGATGCCATGGGCTCCCCACATGGTCTTACACCTAAGTGCCATGGGCTCTCCCATGGTCTTTGATAGGAAAGCCATGGGCTCTCCACATGGTCTTACATCCGAGTGCCATGGGCTCTCTCATGGTCTTCCATGCAAATATCACAAATATAACTAACATACCACATAATCACTAGCATACCACATATACATGCATACCAGACATATCAGTAGTGAATCTACAATAAACACTACAACATAGTAGGAAAGCCATGGGCTCTCCACATGGTCTTACATCCAGGTGCCATGGGCTCTCCTATGGTCTTCCATACAAGCATACCACATATACCGCTATCATACTTCCTAGCACATAACCAGCTAACATGCCACATACTACAACTTCAGCTAGTATACTACATATCATAAAATGGGCCGACTTTGGTACCTTAGACCCATTGGTATGGTGGGAAGACTCACCTGGCATAGTTGAAAGTCCCACGAATCAAACTCTAGCTGCTGGATGACAGATTCCCAAACTGTCAACATCAAACAATATCCAATTAATAATTGGGTACCAAGACCAAGGTCCAACTCACACTCCAAAGACCCAATAGACAAGTAATGGGCCAAAGCCCAACATATTGCCCAATTTTCCAAATTGGGCCCAAACCTCTATATGGACTTACTTTAAGGCCCAACCAATTATTCTAGTCTAAACAATTGGGATTCTGATGGCCCAATAGCCAATAATACTCAAGGCCCAATTATGGCCCACTTATGGCCCAATTTTCCAAATTGGGCCCAAGCCTTTCCAATGGGCCTTATCCTAAAACCCAATAATTTCCTTAGTCCATAAATATGTTCCCAATTGGCCCACAAAGGCCCACATCAGCTTAGTCCAATAAATGGCCTAATAAGAACCAAAAACCCAATTAGGGTTTTTCACATGAAATGACGATTAAGGTTAAGTGTTCCTTCTTAACCCATTAAAGACTTAATCCATTAAGGACTTAATCCATTAAGTCGAAACATACAATGAAATCGGTCTTGAGTCATATCTTCACTCAAATGGTCCAAAATGCGGGTCCCGATAAGTCCAAACCAATAATCCCAAAATTAGGGTTTTCTAAACCCTAATTAGGATTTCTAACCCATTACAATCCAATTAGGCCCAAAAGCTAGGTCCTTAGGCCCATTAGTGTTTCGCTAGATGGGCACCAACCACTACCACCTCGGTTAGTGGTGGTCAACGGCGGCGGCCACCACCTCACGGTGGTGGTTACGGGTTTTCTTTTCATTATTTCGCATCGGTTACAATATTACAAGGAAAAACCCAAATAATATACACACACACACTAATACAAACACACACACACACACACACACAGCTACCCTAGTGGTGGCCGGTGGTGGTAGATGGTGGCAGCCACCACCTTACGGTGGTGGTGGTGGCCTTTTCTTGGTTTCCGGCTAGAAAAACACCCACAACACATATTAGAAGAAGAATCACACACCCACACAACTCACAACCACCTCCCACGGTGACTGGTGGTGTTAAGATACGAGAACAAGGGTAATAGCTTCGTCTCCGGCGGCTGCCACCATGGCCGGCTACCATGGTGGTTCTTCATGACCTTTTAGTCGACTGAAACCCACACACAATAGAACATACACTACCTTACACACGGTCTTGCTCACAAAAGGAATCCAACAAGTGGCATAAGATAGCAGACGACGGCTATCGGTCGGAGGACGTCATCGGAATGGACCAGTCGCTGGAGCAGTGGTGGTGGCACATCAACGGAAGAAGGTGCAGAAGGCGAATGGGTCGGGAATAGTTATCATAGTCGTCACAACGTCCGATGACAGTTTCTTCTTCAACGGAAGCGAGAAACGGTGGCATCAGCTCCAGTTTTCGACTTTGATGGTTGTAGGAGCGACGACGGCTGGGTTTGGCGGTCACAGCAGCTTCTAACGGCGGTTCACGACCCACCTTCGCTCCACGTTCCGCCGCTGGCCTCCGGTGGACTTCCCGGATGTACGCTGCATTCCCGGCTACGGTGGTGTTGCTACGATGGTGAGATATCGTTGACGGAGGCGGGCTTCCATGGTGGCGACGACCAGAAGTGAAGAATGAGGTGGCGACTGTTAAAAGAGGGAGGCATAAGGGTGGTGCGGCTGAGTGTTCTAGGGTTAGGGTTACCGGGACTATATACCCGCCTCCCATAAAACTTCCTTCCATAATGACAAGATCGGTCCTTCCATTCTCTTTTTCTTTCAAACTAAGTCCATAATTTACCCTTTCTACCCTGAATTCATAAATTTCTTTCAACTCCAATCCCAAAATTTACCCAACAACCCCCAGCTTTCAAAATCCTTTCATACCAAGTACAATACTTACCAAACACCCCCTGTCTTCTAAAAATCATTACAAAATAAATCCCAGAAATACCCTTAGCCCCCGAATAATCCAAATTATAATGTTTGGCTCCCCAAAACCAACACTCCGCTAAATAATATGAAGTTAGGGCGACTATTCGTTCATTAATTTTTATCTATTTATTTATTTAATAACCAGGATGTTACATATAATGTTATGAACTTTTATCTTTATATAAAACTACTTGAATGTATGTTAACCCCGTAAACCAAATGTTTTGTTAATACCCCATGTGAGTTATTATAACCATACTAATGCGACTAGTGGCCTGCTACGACGTTGTTTAGGCGTCAGAACTGTTAGACATTTGTCACCCTAGACCTGCCGGTCTAACTAAAGCTAACAGTTTAGGTGCGAGGTTGTCAATCCTGTATAGATCTATACACAAGTGTCACGCTCGCCGTACAAGAGACTCTGGTTATAATGCAGGACTTGGTGTGTACTCTGGTAGGTACGGTGAAGCCAAATGTCTCGTAAAATTGTATCAACCGGTTTATGTGAACTGAAAACCCCTTTTTCTTGTAAATGAAATAATTATACCTTTAAATAATTATATGTTTCCTACATAATAATATTGTAGTGTTTGTGACTCCCAAACTATACCGATTATAGTTTATCATGTTTGTTTGTTAAGACTATTTATATAATCATTTATATAAATACAAAGTAGTTATCTTGTCTAGTTTCAAAATGTAAGGTCAAACATCATATTTTTGGGTTATAACCCATAAAATGGTGAAATAACTAGGATGTACCCCTTTTTGTTAGGAAAAGACTATATTTTGGTAAAAAGCTCCAAAAACCTTGTAGTTTTGAAATCATAATTTTCCTTATGATTATATAACATAGTTTATATCTTGTTGTTGTTAGTTTTGCATCTCAAAACCATTATATCACAAATAATTGTCCAAAAGCTAGTGATAGTCATATTTCATGCAAATAATGTTTTATATTTAAAAAACTGATGAAACATGCAAGTATTTGTATGATAAACCAACTTTTACTTGTATCCCCCCCTAAAAGATGAAAATCTCAAAAATGTGGGGGTATGAACTCACCTTGAGTGGGGTTGTGGCTTTTTTGAAGAGATGATGTGAAGATCTCCAAGCCTAAACACTTGAATGAGGTTGATGAACTTCCTTGGAAATGATATTATCCTAAGAGTTTTAACACATAATAATGTGAGTAAATATGATGAAACTAAAGCAAAAGTGTGTAAAAACACTAGATAATCAAGAAGAACTTACCAAAACTCTAAGAAAAAACTTGGACAATTAAACCTTGGAAGCTTGGACTTGACTCTTGAGAAAAAAATGGAGTTAACAGAAAGAAGATATGGAAATGGTGGGGTTTGTGGTGTGATTTCGGCCCTAGTTAAGGAAAGAAGAGTGATGGGATATTTGCTTTGTTTTCTGTTGGGTAAATGCTTTGATGTATGCTGGGTAATATTTTTGGTATTAGAAAAGATAAACCATCAAGTCACAAAGTCAAACTTCTTTCCCCTTCTTTCCCCACCGAAATCCCTAAAGCATCACCAAACACATATGTGATTTCGGCCTATGCATCAACCGAAATCACAAGTGATTTCGGTCTATGTTCCAACCGAGATCACTTGTGATTTCGGTCCTAGTGCAAACCAAAATCACTAGATTGTTGGGGTCCTAGGCCAAAAACTCTAAAGCAATGTTTAATTTATGATTTTTGTTCTAACTTGTTGACTTTCAAATGTACATTACGAACATGGTTTTCAAAGTATATATATTTACTTATACATAGATACATTTTAGACCTTGCTTGACCCAAAATTTGCCAGTTGTCACATCATTCATCCCAAATTGATTATAGAAATCATGAAGCATGATACGCCAAGATTCCTCATAGGTAGTATGTAACATCCCGAGATTTAAGGTATTTTCAAACCCTTCCGTTGGTTTTTAAATATGTCATTTTGGTCCCTTGGAGTATAAAGATGTAGCCTTAAGAAGCCCTAGTGGCAAAATGGTAATTTTTGGGAGCATGAGTAGTACGCTGGGCATACACATATGTACGCTAGGCATACTAATGTTCGGGTGAAACCCTAATTTTTAGGGTTTGAAGAGTAATTAAGCACTCTTTCAGCCTCCAAGTCCTTGATCCGTTCTTAGCAAACCCTAACACCATAAAAGAGTATTTTGAGCTTAAAGTGTGTTATTTGTGTGCTTAAAGGAGAAGGAAGTGCATCAAGGAGTCAAGGAAGGAAAGTAAGCTTGTAGATCTTGGATCATCATGTCCTTTGGAAGCCTCAGAAGGTAAAAAGTTGGTACCTTTATGTTTGGTTTGCTTTGATCTCAGCTTGGTAGCTATTTGATGTTCTTTTGTCCCTAAAAGTCCCATTGTTGTGCATGTTTGATTTTGGACGTTTTGGGTTGTCCTTCTAGACCCTATGAAGGGCCCTTAGTCATAAAAATGAGGTCCCAATGGCCATAAGTGTCTCATGCATTTGAAAAAAGGGTCTTAATGGATTAAGACCTTGTATTAAGAACTTATGGACGTGTAAAGTCATAAAGTTGGAGAATTTATGACTTTAGGGTGCATTTGGAGCATGGATCTGCAATTTAGGCTTAAGAGCTTAAGCCATTAAGAACTTAATGGACTTTTGGCATCTGCGAGGGTACGCCTCGCGTAGGGAGGAGTATGCCCCGCGTACCCGGTCAGCCACCCCTATGGTGGACAATGTGAGGCTCATGTACGCCCTGCGTACCTACGGTGTACGCCCAACGTACGTCGTCTGTGGACTTTTGAGTTTGGGCTTTGAGTTTTGGGTCACCTTTTAGATAAAAAAATTAGGACTTGGGCCTTGGCCCAATTAGGGAAAGTGTAAAGTGGACATTTACCCTAAGTATGGATCCTTAGTCAAAGATGGTAATCTAATCGTTAATTGGATGTTTGTTTGTTGTGATAGTTCAGGATTTTCGTGAGCCACCAGCCGGAGGTTTTCAGTGTGGTTCAACATTGTGAGGTGAGTTTTCCTCACTGTACTTGCGGGTCGAAGGCACCAAGGCCGAACCTTTGGATTTGATATCCTGTTATGTATGCTATAGTGTTGTAGTGATCTGTTAGATCGGTATCCTGGTATTTAGGATGTTGCTATGCTTAGTGATCTGTAAGATATGTCTGTTTGTTTGCTGGTTGGTTAATAGTATGTTTATCTGTATTATGTGCACATGATTGTTTGGTGGTTGAGGCTTCACTGCTTTGTGCGTAAGCCAACAGGCCGGGGCATTCCAACCCGATGGTTGAGGGCCTAGGGTATTCCATCCCGAGGATGATTGGACCCATAGTATGTTGGCATTCTAACCCGATGGTTGATTGGACCCATAGTATGTTGGCATTCCAACCTGATGGTTGAGGGGCCTGGGGTCTTCTATCCTGATGGTTGATTGGACGCATAGTATGTTGTTTTGTATTTGTGCTATTTGCTATGTATTGGTATTTTGGGGGAAACTCACTAAGCTTTGGGCTTACAGTTTTGGATTATGTTTCAGGTACCTCAGAGGATCGTGGGAAGGCGAAGGCATGATCACGCACCTCCTCATGTTTTACCTTATGATTTTGGGATTTATTTGATATTGAACTTATTTTGTAAACAATATGTAAACAATGATGGTTTTTGGGTTATTTAAAAGTTTAAAATTTTTTCATGAATTTTATGGATGTTTCAAGTTGGTATCAGAGCCTTGGTTTGAGTGAACTGGAGGAACACTCGTGTGAATCCAGTCTCAAACTAAGGAAAAGATTTTAAAATGGTTTTCAAAATAATCACGGAGGATGTGATGTGTACGATCAGCCGGAGCCAGTAAGTAGACCCCAAAATACCATACTGTTATCTGATATTGTGATATGTTAGAACAACATGCTAGTGATAGGCTAGGGATCTTTAGGTTTTGCATGATAGAGTTGCTTGATGATATGATGCCAGATATCCTAGGGTTCTCCTCTAATGGAATTGATATCATTACAGTAGTTGCTTAGTGTATGCATCATGATTATACATAACTAAGATCCTATAGCCTGAGATTGTTTGATTTGGCCTTATTTCCTATTCTTGTTTGATGAAGGGCTTAGGGTAGGATCAAATATTCGACTGTCTATAGGGTCCAACGTTATGTATGGCTAGCATACACAAGTGCTGCAAGGTTGGTGGAAGTTTCATGGATGAGTCCTGTAGGGTCCGCCGGCCAGTTTTGATATATATATATTTATATAGAATTCCTCTAGGGTGAGGGGATTGAGCATATGAGTATGTTAGAAAGTAATGTTAAGGTGTTGTTATGATTCTCTGCGACAAGCACAGGTAGGTGTGGAAGGTAGTATGGGCCCACACTACTGAAAGCACAGGACCCATACGCGTAACAGAGAAGTCACAATCCCTAGGGCTTTCTTGGGAGTTGGTTCCCCGTTATGATATGCGTGTTATCTGATATCCTCATGGTTTATTTTTAGTATGGTGACTACACGTCGATTTGAGCCAGGATCCGGATCCGGATCCGGAGCTGGCCGTCAGAGTGAGTCAGCTGTGTTGGATGAGAGGATCGGGGAGATCCTGCAGGAGGAGGTTGTTACTCGGTTCCGAGCTCAGTGGTCAAAGATATTTGGGTCTATCAAGACCGCCATGGTTAAGTACTTTGATGAGCGTTATGTTGTTGTCAGAGACTGCTGCTGCTGCAGCCACTTACAATACGCAGCCCCCAACTTTCGATGGGGTGCAGGACCCGATCATTGCCATGAGGTGGCTATCTGATATGCAAGGATGTTTCTTCACTTGTTTGTGCCCTGCTGACCAGAAGGTCAGTTGTGCTCTGAACCTTCTAAGGACCGGAGCAAAGGATTGGTGGAGGCTCTCTACCAGTTCCTATTCTACTGAGCAGAGATCTGCTGTGACTTGGGAGTAGTTTTTTGAGATGTTCCCCTCCAGGTATGTGCTGCTGGTGGAGCGAGAGAGGTTGGCTCAAGAGTATCTAGACTTGAGGTAGGGTTCTGAGACGGTGACGAAGATCACTAAGATGTTTACGGAGAGGGCTATGTTCTGCCCTGAGTTTGCTGCATCTGAGCACGTTCAGATGACCCGTTAGTTGAGCATGATCGAGATGGAGATCAGACAGTTTGTTTCTACTCAGCGCTATGGCTCATTGTTAGAGATACAGGAGTCCGCCAAGAGGTGTGAGATTGAGATTGATTTGCAGACGAGGGAGTCGAGACCGGTCCCGGCGCAGTCGCAGCCTGCTTCGAAGCGGTTTAGGGTTGCCGACTCCAGGTCGTGGAGTCAGAGGGGCCACACTTGTGGGAAGTACGGCAAGGTGCACGACGAAGCTTGTTGGTCTTCTTCGGGTTGCCACAAATGTGGAAAGCAGGGCCACATTGCGAGGGATTGTCGGCAACAGACTCCAGCTTCTGGCGTCAGACTTTATTACCATTGTGATCAGGTGGGCCATATGAAGGTGCAATGTCCTTTGCTTGTACCCAGGCCGGCGCAGGCTCCATCGCCGGCTACTTTGAGGATCACAGATGGGAGTCAGGACAGGACGGAGCCCCCGAGGGCTCAAGGGCGCGCTTTCCAGCTTACCGCCAAGGAGGCCAGAGCAGCACCAGATGTTATGACTGGTATGTTTCTATACGTTATCTTGTTTATTATGTTTGTATTATCCTTATATATTTTAACCTTTGGTAGGTACGTTTCTAGTGAACTCCTTGCCTTCTTTAGTGTTGTTTGACTCAGGTACGAGTCGGTCCTTTGTTTCTCGGTCCATTAGTAGGGAGTTTGCTATGCCCTTAGGGGAGTTGGAGTGTCCGTTGCGAGTTTCTATCGCCAACGAACACGAGGTTTCTGCTTCTTCAGTGTATCAGGGTTGTGTTCTTGAGATCTTCGGGGTATCCTTTCCGATCGATTTGATCCCTATCCCCATGGGGGATGTCTGCATCATTGTGGGTATAGATTGGATGAGCCGTTTTGGTGCTATGATCGACTGCGAGGGCTAGTGTGTGGTAGTTAGAACCCCAAGTGGGGGAGAACTGGTTATTTATGGAGGGGGCACAGGGATGGGTTCATGGTTTTGTTCTGCAGCCAGAGCTCGACAATGTATTCAACACGGGTGTGCGGGTTATTTGGCTTATGTGGTGGATACGCGTGCCGCGAATCAGGTTTCAGTCTCAGAGGTCCCGGTGGTCAGGGAGTTTGTCGATGTATTTCTGTAGGAACTACCCGGTGTGCCTCCTGAGAGGTAGTTTGAGTTCAGGATCGACCTCGTGCCAGGTGCGGCCCCGATTTCCGAGGCACCGTACCGTTTGGCACCGCCTGAGATGCAGGAGTTGTCATCCCAGTTGCAGGAACTGCTAGGCAAGCAGTTCATCAGACCGAGTAGTTCTCTGTGGGGAGCGCCAATTTTATTCGCCAAGAAGAAGGATGGTTCACACCGGATGTGTATTGATTACTGGGAGTTGAACAAGCTTACAGTGAATAACCGTTATCCCCTTCCGCGGATTAATGATCTCTTCGATCAGTTGCAGGGTGCATCTTGGTTCTCCAATATAGACCTGAGGTCTGGGTACCGTCAGGTCAGGGTGAGAGAGGAGGACCTGGAGAAGACCATGTTCCAGACTTATTATGGGCATTACGAGTTCGTGGTGATGCCATTTGGGCTCACCAATGCGCTTGTAATATTTATGGATTTGATGAATCGGGTATGCAGGTCGATGCTTGATCGTTCGGTTATTGTGTTTATTGATGATATCTTAGTATATTCCAAGACCAGAGAGCAGCATGAGGAGCATCTTCATGAGCTTCTGGGGTTTTTGAGGCGAGAATGGCTCTATGACAAGTTCTCAAAGTGCGAGTTTTGGTTACGAGAGGTTCAGTTCCTTGGACACATCGTTAACCAGGATGGGATATTGGTCGATCCGGCCAAGATCAAGGCGGTGATGCAGTGGGAGGTTCTGAAATCTCCCTCGGATATCAGGAGTTTCTTGGGATTGGCAGGGTACTACCGGAGATTTATTCAGAATTTCTCGAAGATTGCAATACCCCTCACTCATCTGACGAGGAATGGGGTGGATTTACAGTGGTGCCCTGAGCAGCAGTCAACATTTGAAACCCTTCGGCAGAGGCTATGTGAGGCCCCAGTTTTGACCCTCCCGGAGGGAATTGAAGATTATGTGGTTTTCTGTGGTGCGTCCATCACTAGGTTGGGGGTGGTCCTCAGGCAGAGAGGACGAGTGATAACTTATGCTTCATGACAACGAAAGCCGCATGAGACGAGGTATCCCATGCATGATCTTAAGTTGGGGGTTGTGGTTTTGTCCCTTAACATTTGGAGGCATTATCTTTATGGGGTTCGCTATACTATCTACACGTATCACAAGAGTTTGATACACATTATGGATCAGTCGAACCTGAACATGGGGCAACACAGGTGGCTGGACATAGTCAAGGATTGTGACTACGAGATCCTTTACCATTCGGGTAAAGCGAATGTGGTGGCGGATGCCTTGAGCCGCAAGGCGGCTAGACCTTCTGATGGGGTGTCATGTATGAGGATATCAGTGGATTCTCCGCTGGTGGGATTGATTAGGGAAGCTCATGCCGAGGGTGTTCGGGAAGTGAATTGGAAGATTGAGAGGATTTGGGGTGAGACCACTAGATTTGTCCCAGATAGTCGTAGGTTGTTGACTCGTTGTGTTCGGGTATGGGTTCCTATGTCTGGTGGGGTCAGACAAATTATGTTCGAGGAGGCTCATAAGTCTCGCTTTTCTATCCATCCGGGGCCACCAAGATGTATCGGGATCTGAGGTTGAGCTATTGGTGGCCGTGTGTGAAGAGGGAGATCGCCTGGTACTTTGAGAGGTGCTTGACCTGGACTATGGTCAAGGCCGAGCATTAGATACCGCATGGCAAGTTGCAGCCTCTGGAGGTTCCCATGTGGAAATGAGAGCATATTTTGATGGACTTCATCACCAAGTTGCCGAAGACGCCAAAGGGTTTTGATGCTATTTTGGTCATCGTGGATCGATTGACCAAGAGTTCCCATTTCCTAGCGATTCGAGAGAGTTCATCGGCTGAGAAGTTGGCCGATGTGTATATTCGGGAGATTATTGCTCGCCATGGGGTTCCGGTCTCCATTGTTTCAGACTGTGATGTTCGGTTCACATCCTGTTTTTGGCAGAAGTTCTATGAGGAACTAGGAACTAGGCTACACTTCAGCACAACTTATCATCCGCAGACCGACGACCAGAGTGAGTGGACGATACAGACTCTTGAGGATATGTTGTGAGCGTGTGTCATTGATTTTAGTGGGAGCTGGGACTCCTACCTGCCTCTTGCAGAGTTCTCCTACAACAATAATTTTCACTCCAGCATTGGTGCTCCGCCTTTTTAGCTCTTTTATGGGCGGAGATGTCGTACCCCAGTCGGTTGGGGCGAGGTTGGTCATAAGGTTATGGGGCGGACCGAGGTGGTTCTTCAGACTACAAAGATGATTCAACAAATCAGGTAGGGATTGCAGACTGCTCAGAGTGGGCAGAAGAGCTATGCCGACCGAAGCTGATATGAGTTGGAGTTTCAGGCTAGCGACATGGTGTTGCTGAAGGTCTCACCTTGGAAAGGTGTGATTCGCTTCAGGAAGAGGGGGAAGTTGGGTCCCCGATATATTGGGCCATTCCAGGTTATTTCCAGGGTTGGCAAGGTCGCCTACAGATTGGATCTTCCTGAGGAGCTCAGTCAGATTCATAACATATTCCATGTTTCACAGCTACGAAAGTGCGTATTGGATGAGGACTCAGTTGTGTCATTGGATGACATTCAGGTTGATGAGCGCGTGAACTATGTTGAGAGACCAGTAGCTATTCTGGAGAGGAAAGTAAAGGTTTGGCGAAGCAAGGAAGTACCTTTGGTAAAGGTACAATGGTAGCATCGGAGGGGCTCCGAGTGGACCTGGGAGCTAGAGGCGGAAACGCGGGAGCATTACCCAGATTTGTTTGCTGCAGCAGACTTCGAGGACGAAGTCTAGATCAAGTGGGGGAGAGTTGTAACATCTCGGGCTTTTAGGTATTTTCAAATCCTTCCTTTGATTTTTAAATATGTCATTTTGGGTCCTTGGAGTATAAAGATGTAGCCTTAAGAATCCCTAGTGGAAAAATGGTATTTTTGGGAGCATGAGTAGTTCGTTGGGCATACATGTGAGTACACTGGGCGTACACATATTTACGCTCGGTGTACTAATGTCCGGGTGAAACCCTAATTTTTAGGGTTTGAAGAGTATTTAAGCACCTTTATGGATCATTTAGCCTCACTCTTTCAACCTCCAAGTCCTTGAGCTGTTCTTAGCAAACCCTAACCCCATAAGAGAGTGTTTTGAGCTTAAAGTGTTATTTGTGTGCTTATTGGATGAGGACCCAGTTGTGTCATTGGATGACATTCAGGTTGATGAGCGCGTGAACTATGTTGAGAGACCAGTAGCTATTCTGGAGAGGAAAGTAAAGGTTTGGCGAAGCAAGGAAATACCTTTGGTAAAGGTACAATGGTAGCATCGGAGGGGCTCCGAGTGGACCTGGGAGCTAGAGGCGGAGACGCGGGAGCATTACCCAGATTTGTTTGCTGCAGCAGACTTCGAGGACGAAGTCTAGATCAAGTGGGGGAGAGTTGTAACATCTCGGGCTTTTAGGTATTTTCAAATCCTTCCTTTGATTTTTAAATATGTCATTTTGGGTCCTTGGAGTATAAAGATGTAGCCTTAAGAATCCCTAGTGGAAAAATGGTATTTTTTGGGAGCATGAGTAGTTCGTTGGGCATACATGTGAGTACACTGGGCGTACACATATGTACGCTCGGTGTACTAATGTCCGGGTGAAACCCTAATTTTTAGGGTTTGAAGAGTATTTAAGCACCTTTATGGATCATTTAGCCTCACTCTTTCAACCTCCAAGTCCTTGAGCTGTTCTTAGCAAACCCTAACCCCATAAGAGAGTGTTTTGAGCTTAAAGTGTTATTTGTGTGCTTAAAGGAGTAGGAAGTGAATCAAGGAGCCAAGGAAGGAAAGCACGCTTGTATGTCTTGGATCATCATCTCCTTTGGAAGCTCCAGAAGGTAAAAATTTGCTACCTTTATGTTTAGTTTGCTTAGATCTCATCTTAGTAGCTTTATGATGTACTATTGTCCCTACAGGTCCCATTGTTGTGCATGTTTGATTTTGTACGTTTCGGGCTGTCCTTCTAGACCCTAGGAAGGGTCATTAGTCATAAAAATGAGGTTCTGATATGGGCGTATTTAGTTATAAAATTCATGCATTATCTTAATACTTTATGTTGTTTTTATCTCAAATAATGAACAAAAGGTGGTTAATTACTTTAAAATTTCATTTTCAGCAAAAAAGACATGCTCTGATGGAAAAGGAAGCACATTTAGCGATTGGAAGCTTGGAGCTTGGAAATTGAAGAAAGAAGATAAAATTGAAGAAGAACTTGGCGAGTTTATCCTCTAGCTCGACGAGTTTCTATGAAGACTTCCGACAAAATAGTGCCTTGCCGTACACACCATTTTATTAAAGAACATGACGAGTTTAGGGCATCCAACTCGACGTATTGAAGTTGTTTTCAGACTCTATTTAAGGATTGTTTTCATTCGAAACCCTAACATTTGCTAGAGGCTATTAGCGAATTTTTGAGGCCAGAGACATTCTCAAGAAGCTATGGAATTCAGAATTCGACTAGAGGTTAATTTAGAAGAGATCAAAGGCATTAAACCATTACTTTTCTCTTAATTCTTTGTGTGAATCATGTTTACAACATTGAATTTCGTTTTTATGTGTTTATTTGCTGAAGTTATGGGGTAAAACTCCATACTTCTGTTTAGACTAAATGATCTTATGAATATGGTTTAATTAGTGGTTTTGGATTATATTGATTTGGTTATTTATCTTGTTAAGCTTGTTAAAAGATCCTTATATGTTAATGATGATTATTTTCTGTTAATGAATAAGTATATTGAGTTGTATGAATATCTGCTTGATTACTTCAATCTTATGGTTTTGTGAAAACAAGATTGTATGCCTAGTGTTGTGAACATAACCTAGGGTTAACTAGAGAATAAATAAGTTAATATGTGAGAAAGTATGATGACCAACCATATATGAGTTAATTGAACCAACCAATTTGATTAACAATTATTACAAGTCTTGCTTTATTCGAATTGAACACTAGTAAATTCTTTGATTTAATCACTTGATCACTGCTTGAATTGATTTATTTGCTAAAGGATTTGTAATAGTGAACATGAACCTGATCATATTAGAAATCGGTAACTAATGATATATTAATCCATTGCACTTGCCACAAAATCAACCATAGGAACAAGTGAACTGAATCTAAACGAAAGTCTCTTTAATCTTATTGAATCTAGTTGTCTTTTGCTTATCTTTTAGTTGTTAATTGTTCTTTGCTAAGTGTTTAGTAATTGCTTAAGTTTCTAGTCTTGCAAAACTAGAGAAAAACCCCTTTTAATAATTGTTTTGTTTAGATAATATTAGTAATATTTTAATTGTTTACCGTTCCGTAAGTTCGATACCCTACTTGCCTATACTAAACTGCTAATCGATAGGTACACTGCCTTCTGTGTGTTTGTTTTTGTGTTCAAGTTAGTTAGGATTAAAACTAGTACATTCCACACATATAAAGTTTTTGGCGCTGTTGCCGGGGAACGGTTCTAAATAGTTAAATTTATTTGCTAGTGTCATCGATCCTTTGTGTGAGATTTATCTCACATAAAGTTACAAGTTTTCCTGTTTTAATTTTAGTTTTACTCGTCGAGTGAATATCTGAACACGACGAGTTCGTCGCATTTCCATTTATGTTTTTATATCGTTTTGTTCGTTTTACACGTGATTTTCTGTCTTGTTTCAGGAAGTTTATGACCCAAGGCTCCAGTTCTTCTATAGTTCTACCCTTGGAAGATCCGGAATCAATTCTTCACAAAAAGAAGAACAAAGTAATCAGGGAATCAAGCAGCTTTGAGAAAATCCAAGACGAGAAGGTGGAGGATTACGAGACCAAAATACCTAAATTTGAAGGAGAAAGTGACACTGAACCAAAAGAAGATATGGAAAACATTGCAGACATACCCATGGGCGAATACAAGCGAAGGATGAGTGAGAAAATGAGGCCAGGTCTTGTGCAACCCGCCATTCCAGTGATAGCAAATTTTGAATTGAAGGGTCATATCCTCAACCAGCTGAAGGACATTCTGTTCTATGGAAAGGATCACGAAGACGCGTACAAGCACATAGATGAGGTCAACGACATTGCCGACTACTTCAACATCCCCAATGTGCCTTGTGAGACTGTATTGCTTAGGATTCTTCCGGTAACCTTCAAGGGAGCTGCAAAAGATTCGCTAAAAGCACGACCTCCAGGATCTATAACAACATGGCAAATGATGCGTGAAGAATTCATAGATCAGTTCTGCCTACCATCCAAAGTAGCAAAATTGAAGAAAGCAATTGCAAATTTTGAACAACAAGGAGGTGAGTCACTCTATGAAGCATGCGAGAGGTACACACGGTTGTTAAGAAACAGCCCACAGAATGACCTTAATGTTCAACAAGAGGTATCCATCTTCTATGATGGAGTGAATGTGACAACCAGGCAGCTCCTTGACTCCCAAGGACCACTCACGAAGAAAGCACCAACAGTGATAAAAGAGTTGATTGATGAATTCTTTAAACACTGAAGAGAATATCATAATCCAAGAAATGACTCAATTCGAGGAAGAGTGAACTCAATTTCGGATGATATGGCGGAAATGATGGCTAAGTTGGATAGCATGAATCATAGGATGACAAAGATGGACCAATCCATCCATGCCATCCAGGTGGGTTGTGATAATTGTAGCGCGCCTCATCTTACTAGAGATTGTGACTTGGACGAGAACGGAAACTAAAAAGCTCAAGTATGTTATTCAAGCCGGGATAGGTTTGATGAAGACTGGAGGAAACCTAAAAAGGAATGGCTACCATATGATGAGTATAAGAAGGCTAAGAAGGAAAAATATAGGCAAAAGACCCGAGGGTTTTATCATCGAAAAGAGCCGGTTCAAGAAAAGACGACGAATTTTGAAGATATGCTTACACGATTTGCATCCGCATTCGAGAAGAGACACAATGACACCGATGCGGGAATACGAGAGCAACAAGAAATGATGAAAGACCAGCAATCTTTGATGAGAAATCAGCAAACTTCGATTCTTAACATCGAGAAGCAATTTTGGTAACTTGTAAGGCAAATCAATGAGCGGTCACCGGGCGGACTTACGAGCAACATTGAGCAAATCCCGAGAGTGGATCACATAAATGCAACAACAACAAAGTTTGGGAAAATTTTCACTCCAATGACTCCAATCCAGAACGAAGATTCAAGAGTGGTGCACGAAAAAGTGAAAGAAACTCAAGAATCGCAAACAGATGACGCAATTCGGCGAGTTCAGAAAAAGAACTCGACGTGTTTATCACCTGATGAAAAAAATAAACCTCCAATCAAACTGTACCAGCCTCCATTTCCATTCCCAGGTTGAGCTACACAAGATAGACAAAATGAAGGTACAAGAAGTTTCTAGAGTTAATCAAGGCTCTACAAATCAACATTCCATTCATTGAGGACATAACTCAAATGCCAAAGTATACAAGATTCCTAAAAGAACTCCTCACCAATAGAAGGAATATGGAGGGAGTATCAGAAGTTGTTTTAAATGAAAAATGTGCAGCTGTTATGATGAACAAACTACCGAAAAATATGGGGGACCCGGGGAGCTTAACTTTGCCATGTCAATTCGGAAATTTGGCTACAAGTTACGCATTGGCCGACTCGGGAGCTAGTGTAAATATTATGCCATATTCATTCTTCAAAAAGTTAAATCTTCCAGAACCAAGACCCATTCATATGGCAATCCATCTAGCTAACAAGACAGTGACATATTCAAGGGGAATATACGAGGATCTTCTAGTTAAGGTTGATAAATTAGTGTTCCCTGCTGATTTTATAATCTTAGATATGGAAGAGGACCATCAAGTCCTGATTATTCTTGGGAGACCGTTTCTAAACACCGCCTATGCTATAGTGGACGTGCGAGAGTCCAAACTTTCTCTCCGGGTGGGAGATGATTCAGTCACCTTTGGAGTCAATCAAGCGGTAAAGCATTCAAGGTCAAGTGATGATGCGATTTCTTCGGTAGATATGATTAATGAATTGTTAGAAAAGGAACTAGCAGATTGGAAAGAAAACAAATCAAAGGAATTAACGTTCTTTGCAGAGGAGGACTTTGATGCTCAAAGAGACCTACAAGAGTTGGAGAAAGTAATTAAGGGAAGTGTAGGCGGAGAATATACAAGAAGCCCTGATACAAACACGGCGTGTTCGGAAACGGTGGTAAATCTTAAACCTTTAAAAGAAGCGGATATTTTAGAAGAAAATAAGCAAAAACTAGTAAAAGTTCCTTTTGATCTTATCCGAGACAAGAATAAGAGTTTGTAGAAACAAAAGAATACCATACCTTGGAATGAAACAAACAATAAGGACACTAACTATTCCTTTGGCTTGCATATGATTAACCAGGAAATGGAAGACATGGAGTCAACAAATGTGGATGAAGAATGGAGAATTTAGGAGAAGCATCAAGAAAGGAAGGTAAAGCGAACCAAGCCTCGCGCCTTAGTTTCTACCACTTTTGGAAGTTTTCAATTTTCAAGCACCCGATTCTCAAGTATATGAAGAAAGTCAGGAAGAAACTTTGATTTCAAGTGACAATGAGGAGGTGAATAATAAGGAGATGGAGATAGACAAGATGGAAGTGAAAACGGTAGGACAACAGAAAGAAGAAGAGAAGACAAAGCTTATTAGAAGAGGCAAGGGAACAAAGCGTAAATATGAAGAAAATGCCACTAAAAAGAAAAAGGACGACTCGAAAAAGGCATACAAAAAGAAAGTTCAGGCTTACAAAAGAAGGTGGAAGGAGCAAAGGGTGAAAAGGGAAATTCCGTTCAAAGGCACCACAACATAGAGCGGGAAAGAGTCCAGCTCAAGACACCTCAAAAAGAAGCGCTTGCGAGAGGCAACCCGTTGTTTGAGTTTGCTTTCTTTTCCTTTTTCTTTCTTTTCAATTTTCTCTTTTAGCTCCTTTATTTATTAGTATTTTGTAAGGATTTTTAGTCTTAGTCTTCAAATATTTTAAATGTTGCTTGAGGACAAGAAAGGTTTGAGTGTGGGGTGTGGTAAATGTTTTTCTTTTGAAAAAACTTAAATTTTTTTGTTCAGAACTCCCAACTCGGCGAGTATGAGTTGTCCACTCGCCGAGTTGAGGAAAGATTTCGTGATTTTTGCTCAGAAACCGTCTCAATACGGCGAGTTTGGGTTCCCAACTGGACGTGTTGCTCTTTATTACCGAAAATATAAAGATTTTTAAACTCAGTCGAATAAGGGTTTTAACCCTAAAAGGAAAAAATTCATCTATTTTTCACCCATCGCACCCAAGGCTCGCCGAGTTTCCTCTTAAGTGCAACGATCTTTCTTTTCCTAATGGTTCTACTCGATTTTCCGCAAGCAAGATAAGATTTTTACTCCTCAAACATGTTAAAGTTCAAATTTTTAGGAGTTTGGTGTTTGATTTAGTTGAAAAAAACCGATTTTTAAACTTGGTATAAACTCTAGGGTTTCGATTTTGATCAAATTAGGTTGTTGAAACTAGTTTTTCTTGTGATTAAATGCATGTTATGGTACCCTAAACAAACCCCTGAAGTGATTTTAAGTTGGTTTGGTCATATTGGTTTGAATCAGAACAGATAAGTCAAATGAACATGCGACACCCTGATTCTTATCCTCCATATCCGTACATTCCAAGCTGGGAGGACCTTTGGCGAGAGAGGCAAGGTGGAGCCGGTGGAAGTGGAGCCGGAGGAGAAGAAGACGATGATTGATTATCCTTTTTATTTTATTTGTGTTTAAGTTTTTAGACAATTTTTGTTTGTTTTGTGTGTTTTTATTTGTTTTGATTTGTTTGTCTTCAAAAATTTCTAGTAATTAAGATAATTTAGGAACTTTTAATTTAATAGTTGTTTTTCCTTTTTATTATGTAGTTTTGTGTTTTTGATCTTGCAAAATTTAGGGTGAGAGTTGAACGAATAGTTAAAGCGTGAGGGAATTAAAGTGAGGGGTCGAATCATTAACGAGAAGATTAGAAGACTTTGAGCGATATTTTGAGTCTGATGTTTAAAAAAGAGTCATATTACTGAAGAATATAAAGAGGTGTATTACACTAATACTCTATTTGACAAAGGAATCGGACCTGAAGCAGAAAGAAGAAATTTCACGATTAGAGCCTTCAACTCATCGAGGTCATAACACAACTCGGCGAGTTCCAGAGGAAACACGCGATTTATGCCCGAGTTACGACCCAACACAGCGAGTTTTCCCATAGCAACTCGGCGTGTTGCTCAGTCAATTTCCTTTCGAGTCATCGATTTGATTCCATTCAAGGTGGGCATTGTCCATATTTTTGAAGTCCAATTTCAACGCTTTCCAAGAAGTTTTTTCTAGAACATTAGGAGCTATACCGTACGAGACATTTGACACCCAAGGCATGGATGAGCTGTTCCCATGCTAAAATTAGCTGAAGTAGGATCTCAAAAGAAGAAAATCAACCTCGCAACTTCTATCCCAGGGGAGTCTGTTCCAATTCTTTCTTTACTTTTATGTTCTTTATTATGCATAACATGCAATGGGGACATTGCATAAATTAAGTGTGGGGTAGGGGGTTGGTTACATTAATTATATTAGAATCCTAGGTATAGTTTTAAAAAATTTTGCATAAAAGTTTCTAGGATTAATTCAGAAAATTTTGGTAAAAACGATTAGGATTCCATGCTAGTATTGTGTTTGATGATTCTTTGAGGACCTAAATGTTTAGTTGAGCCAATATACGTTATAATGCATTTGTGGCCCCCTTTATTCTAGTGAAATCGTGGAACAAAAACACAACCTTGATTAGTTTGAGGGACGCAACATGTTTAGCATCGTGTACTTGAAATGTATCTAGGAAAGCTTAAGTAGTCATTGCACATAAGACTAATGCCTTTAATCAATAAAGGATGAAGTTAAAACCCCTTGCGCAAGCATATGTTTTTATAGGTTTTTAGTTTGAGTGACAAAAGTGCGGTTGAAAAAAAAAGAGCGTTGAAATGTTGAAAGAATCTACAAGTATGAAGACATGAAGAAAAGCTACAAAGTATCTAAGAGTCGAAGCAAAAGTTGTATTTTTATTTTATTTGTAACTTTCTTTTCTAGTTTATTTTTCCATATGTATGCTTGGGGGTTTAAGAAAATATTCCTTGAGGTTAATAAAGTTTTCTGCGGATGAATTCGAAGGGATGCATAAAATGAGCGTTGTTCTGGAAAAGTGGGTGAGTGTTTATGAATATTGTGAGTATTTAGGGTTAGGGGGGTCCTTAGGAAAAATTAGAGACAAATGCTTGTGTTGCGGTCTTGGCATAATGGTTGGGTTCGATTGGGAATGTCTTATGTGCCATTAGTGTGCTAAAATCCAGTTTTTCTTAGGGGCAAGGAAAAGTCAAGTGTGGGGTATTTTGATATGGGCATATTTAGTTATAAAATTCATGCATTATCTTAATACTTTATGTAGTTTTTAACTCAAATAATGAACAAAAGGTGCTTAATTACTTTAAAATTTCATTTTCAGCAACAAAGACATGCTCAGATGGAAAAGGAAGCAGATTTAGTGATTGGAAGCTTGGAACTTGGAAATTGAAGAAAGAAGATAAAATTGAAGAAGAACTCGGCGAGTAAACATCTAACTCACCGAGTTTCTATGAAGACTCCCGACAAAATAGTGCCTTTCTGTACACACGCTTTTAGTAAAGAGCACGGCGAGTTTGGGGCATCCAACTCGACGTGTTGAAACTGTTTTCAAACTCTATTTAAGGATTGTTTTCATACGAAACCCTAACATTTCCTGGAGGCTATTAGCGACTTTTGGAGGCCAGAGACATTCTCAATAAGCTTTGGAATTTAGAATTCGACTAGAAGTTAATTTAGAAGAGATCAAAGGCATTAAACCATTACTTTTCTCTTAGATATTTGTGTGAATAATGTTTACAACTTTGAATTTCGTTTTTATGTGTTTATTTGCCGAAGTTATGGGCTAAAACTCCATACTTCTGTTTAGACTAGATGATCTTATGATAATGGTTTGATTAGTGGCTTTGGATTATATTGATTTGGTTATTTATCTTGTTAAGCTTGTTAAAAGATCCTTATATGTTAATGATAATTATTTTCTGTTAATGACTAAGTATACTGAGTTGTATGAATATCTGCTTGATTACTTGAATCTTATGGTTTTGTGAAAACAAGATTGTATGACTAGTGTTGTGAACATAATCTAGGGTTAACTAGAGAATAAATAAGTTAATGTGTGAGGATGTATGATGACCAACCATATATGAGTTAAACCAACTTAATTAACTATTATTACAAGTCTTGCTTTATTCGAATTAAACACTAGTAAATTCTTTGATTTAATCACTTGATATCTGCTTGAATTGATTTATTTGCTAAATGATTAGTAATAGTGAACATGAACCTAATCATATTAGAAATCGGTTAATAATGATATATTAATCCATTGCACTTGCCACGAAATCAACCATAGGAATAAGTGAATTGAATCTAAACGGAAGTCTCTTTAATCTTATTGAATCTAGTTGTCTTTTGCTTTTCTATTAGTTGTTAATTGTTCTTTGCTAAGTGTTTAGTAATTGCTTAAGTTTCTAGTATTTAAAAACTAGTGAAATATCCCTTTTAATAATTGTTTTATTTAGATAATATTTGTAATATTTTAATTTATTACCGTTCCCGGAGTTCGATACCCTACTTGCCTACACTAAACTGCTAATCGATAGGTACACTGCCTTCCGTGTGTTTGTTTTTGTGTTCAAGTTAGTTAGGATTAAAACTAGTACATTCCACACGTATCAGGTCCCAATGGCCAGAAGTGTCTCCTGCATTTGGTAAAAGGGTCTTAATGGATTAAGACCTTGTATTAAGAACTTATGGATGTGTAAAGTCATAAAGTTGGAGAATTTATAACCTTAGGGTGCATTTTGATCATGGATCTGTAATTTGGGCTTAAGTGCTTAAGCCATTAAGCACTTAATGGACTTTTGGGATCTGTGACGGTACGCCCCGCGTACTCGGTCAACCACCCCTATTGTGGTCAATGCGATGCTCGCGTACACCCTGCTTACCTCCGGTGTACGCCCAACGTACGTAGTTTGTGGACTTTCGAGTTTGGGCTTCGAGTTTTGGGCCACCTTTCGGATCAAAGAATAGGACTTGGGCCTTGGACCAATTGGGGAAAGGGTAAAGTGGACATTTACCCTAAGTATGGATCCTTAGTTAAGGATGGTAATCTAAGGGCCTATTTGTATGTAACTGACTGGGTCCAGTCAGCTATTTTGGCTGACTCGGTCCAGTCGGTTTGTTTGATAAAGGGATAAAAACGTCTGACCCAGTCCAATGCTCTTACTCGGTCATCTAAAATCGTCTGATTCGGTCCTTCATAAATGAAGGGTCCAGTTAATGGTTTGGTCTAGGCTTTTATTGTATTTTGTTCAGTAGGAGTCTGTAATACAGTTTGTGAGTTGTTTATGTGTCTTTGGTCAGAAAGTGTGTTTGCGACCGTAAACAGAGTTTACGGTCGTAAACCCTGTTTGCGGTCCTGTCTAGTATAAATAGCAGAGGTGTAGGTCATTGTGCAGTGGTTGATGCCATTGCGTTTACAGAGTGTTCCATCGAGTTGTACCTGACATTTTTCTGAATACAAACGTGTGCAAGCTCGATTTCTTTTCTTCTTATTCTTCTATCTGTGATTGTTTGTTGCTTGATCATTGGTAAAGATCCTTTTCAGGACCTTACAATTGGTATCAGAGCTTGGTTGTATCAGTCAATTTTTTCAGATCTGGAGCTTATTTGATCTTATTTTTGAAAGATTTCTGCGTTTTTGGATAGATCTCTGAAAATTAGGGGGGGTTTGTTCTTCGTGTTTTTGATAAAAAGGGGTTTTTGATTGAGTTTTGGAGCTTCAAAGTCGAAAAAACGCTGTTTTTGGTCGTTAACCAGTGAGGGGGTGGCGGCATTTACGGTCAGCAGCTAGGGTTTCCGAGGTTTACGGTCCGAGGTTTACGGTCCGAGTTTGCGGTCCGGAGTTTGCGGTCCGAGTTTACGGTCCGGAGTTTGCGGCTCCGGAGTTTACGGCCCTCGGAGTTTACAGCGTCGCACGTGTACGGCTCAGCGTTTCCGGTTCGCACCTTGTCCTCGGTCTCGCACCTCGTTCTCGATCTTCGCTTCGGTCTCGGTCTTCGTCCGAACTTCGCAGGAGCAGCTTCCTCGCAGCACATCAGCGTCAAATAAAAAGGAAGCGAAGGTGGAGGTGCCGGGGATCGAACCCGGGTCTCCTCCCTACTAGTCCACGCGTCTCACCAAGTCTTCTAGGCTGCATCTTGGTTCATTCCTTCGTTTTTTCATTCAAAAGGACTCTTTCTCGCCTCCTAATTTCGCATTTTGTCACTTTTAACCCAAAAATTCAATTTCTTTTCATTTTAAATTCCAATTTCAACCAAAAATTTTAGTGTTTAATTTTTGACTTTTATTTTTGACTTTTTATTTAAAATTTTGACTTTGACTTTTAAAACTTGACCTTTGACTTTAAACTTTGACTTTCTCATTTAACTTTTAAATTTTCAAATTTAGCTTTTCGGTTTGACTTTTCAGGTTGACTTTTGAGGTTTATAGTCAAAGGACATTTTTAAATTTAAGTTTGACTTTTAAGCTTGACTCTTTAAATTTGACTTTTAATGGTTTTTGAGGTCTACAAGGGAATTGAAGACATTAAAGAGAGTCGTCAGGATATGTTAAGACAAAATTTCAACATGTTCGATTATATCCCTGGAGAAACCCTGGAAGCTCAGTTGCAGCGATTTACTACACTTACTACTGAGATGAATATAGCTGGGATCTTCTTGACTAAATCTTAGATAAACAAAAAGCTGCTGAATGCACTTCCGAAATCGTGGGATATGAACGTGGCTGACATCAAGAAGACAAAAGATCTCAATCGTCTTAGTCTTGCTGATATAATTGAAGAACTTGACGCTTTGAAGTGTGGAAAAACAATGAGTTCCGCAAACCTTCCGGTCAATGAAGTTTCATGTTCTCAATCATGTGAAGTTTCATGTTCTCAATCATGTGAAGTTTCATGTTTTCAATCATGTGAAGCTACAATTAAACTTCTTCGTGAACATAATGATTTATTAAAAAGAGAAGTTGAGGACATGAGATATGAAGGATATCAACTCAGGAAAGGACAGAAACCCCTGAAGGCCCAGTTAGAAACAAAAATAAAGGATTTTAAGAGAATTCAGACAAAATACAGTGAAAAATGTGAACTTTATGACTATATTAAGAGACAACTTGATGCTGTAACTGAAGAACTTGACGCTTTGAAAATTAAGTGTGGAAAAACAGATGTTAGTTTCAAAAATTATACTGCGTCAAGTAAGACAGTTGAGTCCTTATTTGAAACCCAATTAAAATTCAAAGATAATCAAAACAAGGGTCTAGGGTATGATAGTGTTCCTCCACCTTTCAATCATAACTACACATCCATCCCTACGACACGGGAAGAAATTGACAGGGAGGCACATCTTCAATATGGCAAACCAGCTGGTTTTGTTTCAGGAGGTATTCAGGTTGAAAATTCTAATGCTTCTACTTCATGTGCAGGTAAAGTAGCAGAAGATGAGAACAAGGAGAAAACCATTGAACAAACCAACATCTCCTTGAGCTCTGAATCTGTTGCTTCGAACTCAGCTGCTTCTGATCAACCTGCTGTTGAGAAATACAGGCCACCAATTCCAGTGAAACAGAGTGCTTGTTGTAATTGTACTTGTGGGAAAAATAAGAGACAAGGCAAGGATACGCCACCAGGGGCAGGAAGAAACAACTTCACAGTGAAGAAACAAACATGTTTTCACTGTGGAACACCTGGTCACATTGCCAGAAATTGACCTAATCGCGCATATGTTCCCTACTATGCACAAGGCTGGCAGAACGCGCCAAGAGGGAGATACTTCAAAAGAAACCCCTCAAGGTCACGTTCAGACCATGATGACTGGAACGCGCAGAAGGCCAAGAATCAAACCCACAAGGCCAAGAATCCGAATCCCAAGGGCAAGAAGGGAATGCCGGCCAAGAAGCCAAATCCAAGAGATGCTCCCGTGAATCCAAAATCAAAGTCATCTCAACGGACGACATCAAGATCAAAAGCAAGTACTGAGCCACCCATCAGATCGAAAAAGAAATGGGTTAAACCCAACTACAAATGGGTTCCAAAGGCTCACTCTCCCAAATCTTCTAATGACTCTAATATTTGTACATCTTCTGTTTGTGATAAACAGGATATGTGGTGGGAGAATGTTTCTTGCAAAGATGACAAAGGTCGACCCAGTTTCAAAATGGACTGGGTTCCAAAGACCAACTAATCCCGCTCTGTGTCGGAGCAGCTATGGAGGCATATCATCAGACTTCGGTTTGTTGGTAGTGGTTGTTCCAGGCACATGATAGGGGACATCTCTCAACTGTACAACATTCAGACATTTGTTTGAGAGTATGTGTTCTTTGCGGGAAAGGAAGAAAGGAAGAGATCACAAACGGGGTTAGTGCTTAATGACATGAAGAATTTTCGGATCTGTTCTGAGATTATGCGTGCTGTTCTCAGACCTTCTGGATGCAAATTCAATCGGTGAATTACGGTTTGCGTTTTCTTCTCTAAACTCCTGAGTTTATCTTACTCTGATTCGCTTCAAAGACAAATTTTTGTTTTAGGATAGTTTAAATTTGCGCATTTACTTTCGTTTCTCTCCTATGCACAAATTTAGGGGGAGAAATAAAAATAAAACAAAAATTAGAAAAGTTTAAAAAATCCAAAAACATTAGAAAATCAGAAAATCAAAAAATATGTTGGTTATGAAATGTGCTTGCAGGAGATGTTTTGGGAAGTGATATAATCATGTGATAACAGGCAATCTGAATCTGTGTAAGGGACTGAATCTGAATTGTCTAGGCTCTGTGTTCGATGCGCTGGTAGGCACGAGAGATTAAAATGGACTTGACTAGGCATTAATGAACTTAAGGAATCTAGAGATTTGAAAAATCTTGACCTAGATAGATCCATTTAGCCTGACAATATGACACTCAGATAGGTTGAGCAGGGAGATATACATGATAATCCACCGGTCACACTAAAATAATCCGTATCTAGAACCGTGGTTTAACTCTTCCTCGATGTACGGACTTTGTCCTTAATTCTGGTATTGATGGGGCGACTGGGGAATTCCGATAAAGTAGGTCTGTAGGAAATTATTTTCTTGCTTTCTTTCTGTTAGTCATATGTTGCCTCCTCTGCGTGATTAAAATACATCCGACCTGGACTGTAACATATGCAACTCTATTTCTCTGCATCTTCTTTCTATGCAATTCTTTCTATCTGTTAGCCATATACTGTGTCCTTTGCGTGACTCACAATCCGACCTGGTACACAGTATATGCACCATTCTACTTCTCCATCCCTCTAAATCTGGTTAGTCATATGTTTCACCCTCTGCAAGATTGGAAGAGATCCGACCTGGGTGTATAGCATATGCATTCTAAATCTGACTTCTCTCATAATAATTGTCTGCTCACCTAAAGTAAGGAGTACTTTGGAAGTTCCTGATTATTGGGGTATGTCAGGAAGCGGGAAACATGTTCTAGTACATTTAAATTTGAACAATCACTAGGTTGTCTGTAGATCTCGCTGCTCAATTTAGGTGGACAACAATATCTTTGGTCGTCGTCAGCTGAATGGTCCTTAAGGAATATTATCTAGGAACTTAGGATCACATTGTCTTGTCACTTATAGTATGTCCTAATTTTGTCACAATCTCTCGTGTTTAAGTGGACCACAATACCGGCGATTGACCAGATCTATTCATGAAAGGAGAGGTACTGATAAACGGATAAAGGCTGTCTAAAAACTTTGATCCCAAATCACTCTTAAAGTTAGATATCATTTTATTTTTGTTAAATTTGTTCATAGTTTCTTCTAATTTAAATATTAGGGGAGAATTAAAATTTTTAAAAACCATACAAAAATCAGAAAATTAAAAATCCAAAAAAATATTTTTGTTTCTGTTTTATTTTTTTTAGAAAATATAAAAAATCCAAAAATATTGTGTGCTAAGTTTTCTTTTAGTTTTGTTTTGTCTTGAAAAGTGAATTCAGGTGAAGATAAAACTTATGGAGTTTGTGTCGAAGATTTCTGAGCCAAGGATCCGTGATCATCGAAGAATTCTCATTCGAAGGAACAAGAAATGAAGATTATTCTTTCGACATTCAATCTTTCAACCCCAGAAGAAAGGTGAAGCTGAAATTGAAGATTATGTGACGGATTGCATTGAAGCCTCCTCAATCAGTTTGCTGCTATCTTGAACCTGCTGAAGTGATCCAGAAGATTTGTTCTCTCTGATGTTCTCTCTGAAGATTCTCAAGCTGAAAGTGCTATCTTTCAAGAATCAGTACATCAAGCCTCCTCACCCAATGTGCGTTCAATGCCAACTTTTGAAGAAAAGCTCAAGTGCTCAAGATGAAGTCATTCATTAAGATAAATGCTGAAGCCAAGCTCTCGATGAAGATTAACAAGAAAAGCCAGCTACTTTTTAGGGGGAGCTTGTTGGGTCAATTAAGAAAAGAAAGCTATAAACCAAGGGGGAGATTGTTGGGTCAAAAATATGGTTTATACTTTGCTTTTCTAGTTGATTGTAATTTTCTGTAATATTTTATGAGTTTACGGTCAGGTTTATGGCCAAGGGGGTGTTTACGGCCGTAAACAGGTTTACGACCGTAAACCCTGTTTACGACCGTAAACCCTGTTTACGACCGTAAACCCTGTTTACGGCCCAATGGGTGTTTACGACCCAATGGGTGTTTACAGCCGTAAACCCATTTACGGCCGTAAACCCATTTATGGCCCATATTCCCCAATTATATATATAGGTGTTAGGGGTGTCAGGAATAGATAGATGAACAGAAAAGGAGTGTACGGAATAGAGAGAAGAGAGGAGTTTTAGTGTGTGTAAGTGTGTGAATCTTGTATCCAGATCTTCATTCATATAAATACATACAAGATTCATCATCTTCTTCTTCTCCTTCTCTTCTATTTGATCTGACATCATCCGTTTGATTGGGATTCCGCACCATCAAACGGATTTGATTGATACACAAGCAGATTAGGGACTTACAATTGGATTGTTGGGTCAAAAATATGGTTTATACTTTGCTTTTCTAGTTGATTGTAATTTTCTGTAATATTTTATGAGTTTACGGTCAGGTTTATGGCCAAGGGGGTGTTTACGGCCGTAAACAGGTTTACGACCGTAAACCCTGTTTACGGCCCAATGGGTGTTTACGGCCCACTGGGTGTTTACGGCCGTAAACCCATTTACGGCCGTAAACCCATTTATGGCCCATATTCCCCAAGTATATATATAGGTGTTAGGGGTGTGAGGAATAGATAGATGAATAGAAAAGGAGTGTACGGAATAGAGAGAAGAGAGGAGGTTTAGTGTGTGTAAGTGTGTGAATCTTGTATCTGGATCTTCATTCATATCAATACATACAAGATTCATCATCTTCTTCTTCTCCTTCTCTTCTATTTGATCTGACATCATCCGTTTGATTGGGATTCCGCACCATCAAACGGATCTGATTGATACACAAGCAGATTAGGGACTTACAATTGGTATCAGAGCAAAAACCGGTGTCAAAGCTTCATTCAATCGAGATTTGGGGTGCTTAAACTGATATTCTTATTGTTCGAAGATTGGTTTTAGTGTTTTAGTGGTTAAAGGAACTGAATCTACTGCAAAAACGTGTTTTTGAAGGCTTTCTGGGAGTTTACTGCCAACCGTAAACCCTTTTTACGGTTGTAAACTCAAGATCTTCAACAACCGTAAACTGTGAATCTTCAAAAACCGTAAACCAAGCTTCATTAACCGTAAACGCTTAAACCGTAAACGTATAAACCGTAAACTCATCAACCGTAAACGTAGTTTACGGTCGTAAACAGCTCAACTGTAAACCCAGTTTACGGTCGTAATCACTTAAACCGTAAACCAAGTTTACGGTCGTAAACTCTTCAACCGTAAACCCAATTTACGGTCGTAATTATCATCAATCCTTAAACTCTTTTGTGACTTCAATCTGCTTTAATTTTAAATGGAATCTCAAAGTCAAAATCATTTTCACGAACTTGATACTGTCATGGGCACTACTACGCGTATTCCAAGATTAATGTCTGCAGATGGTTTTCCTAAGTGGAAGTACAGAATTGAAAAATACATTAAAATGAAGGATTTCAAAGTCTGGAGAAGCATTCTTAGAGGCCCTGTTAGAATCACTATGACAGTCGGAGGCCAAGTGATTGACAAGGCTGTTGAAAACTACACTGATGAGGAGTTTAAGAAAGTTGAAGAGCAGGAAAGGGCTTTAGCCACTCTAACCATGGCATTATCTCCTGATATTACTCAAGGGTTCCGAGCGTACACTTCAGCTAAAGATTTGTGGGAAGCCCTAATTGAGGTATATGAGGGCAATGAAGATATGAAGGAGAGTCGCCAGGACATGTTGAGACAAAAGTTCAATATGTTCAACTACATTCCAGGTCGGATCTTTCGATCAGATTAGGGCCCAGTTAGAGACAAAAATAAAGGACTTTAAGAGAATTCAAACAGAATATAGTGAAAAGTGTGAGCTTTATGATTATGTTACAAGACAAAATGATGCGCTAATTACCGAGCTTGATACATTAAAAAGACAATTTGAAACTGCAAATTTTGATTTTAGAAAATTTGATGGATCAAGCGAGGTAGTTGCCAACATGATCGATCACTGCATGCAATTCAAACGAAATCAGTCAAAGGGTTTAGGATTTGATAGTGTACCTCCTCCTTATAATCATACATATCAGTATCAACCCTTATCCAAGGAAGAGATTGCCAATGAACCGTTTATGGTTTATGGCAAGCCATATGGTTTCGTTTCAGGAGGATTTATTAATGTTGAAAGTACTGACATTTCTACTTCCCCTGCAGATCAACCATTAGATCAGGCAAAGCTTGCAGCTGGAGAATTTGTTTCTGTTTCTGTTTCTAATTCTGATATTTTTGTTTCAAATGAAAATATTTGTGGTTCTGATGTTAAGACTGATAATGTTTCATGTGATGTTTCCACATCTGCTACTGTTGAACTTAATTTCTTTGATATGTTTGATGAATTGTTTGGTAATTCTGATGCTTGTGATTCTCATGAAAACCCATCAATTCCACAAGTCACACCATCTGAGGTACCCTCACTTATCTCACAACCTATTTCTCATGCATGTTCTTCTGAGAAGAGTAAGAGTGTCTATCAAGAAAATAAATCTGAGAAATGTAGTACAAGTTCAAATAATAAACAGATTTGTTTTAATTGTGGTGTTGGTGGTCATATAGCTAGGAATTGTCAAAATAGGATCTTTGTGAACTATTTGTCACCAAGAGGAGAGAACGAATCTCGAGGAAGGTCTTTAATTAGAAAATCCTCAAGAACTCGTTCTCGAAATGATGATTGGAAAGATGATCGAAGAAGAAAAAGGGCTGTTTTTCAAAAGAATAAAAAGGTTTTTACTAACAAAGCTCAAAATAGTTTGCTAAAACCGAACAAGGCTCCGCCAAGATCGGTTTCGTCAAAAAGCAATTCTGGATCTTCAACCACTTCGGGTAGAACATCCAGAGGCTCTGTGCAAACTCATAAGAAACCTATTTCAAAACCACCTGAGAATGTTGTAAAACCTAAATATCATTGGATGCCCAAATCAATTTCTAATCCATCATCTCCATCCTCTGAAGTGATTAGGAACGAGGATCCTAATTTGAAATCTTTAAAAGATAAATCAGAGAAAGCGAAAAGGAAACCCAGGACAGTGATGACCTGGGTTCCCAAATCTAAATGATCCCGCTCATTTTGCAGGGACAGTTGCGGAGGAATGTCGTCCGTCCCTGGTACGTCGACAGTGGCTGCTCCCGGCATATGACTGGAGACATCTCCCAATTGAGCGACATTCAATCTTTTAATGGGGGTTATGTTTCCTTCGCGGGCGGATATGGTGGCAAGATCACTCAAAGAGGAACTGTTACAAATGGAGTGCTAAGCTTTGAGAATGTCAACTTTGCTCCAGAGGTAAAGCACAGCTTGTTGAGTGTTTCCCAAATTTGCGACAAAGGCTATTCTACCCACTTTACCGATAAAGAATGCATGATTCTCAAGCCAGGCATTGTCATCCTGGAAGAGTGGATTCTCGTCAAATCTAAGCGGGATGGGAGTGCTTACATTATTGACATGAACAACAACATCCCTGAACAAGTCACTTGCCTATTTTCAAAAGTCTCCGAACAAAACGCAATGCTGTGGCACCGACGACTCGGTCATGCTAACGCAAAAAACCTGAATCGCCTTGCTAAGAATGAGATGGTCCGAGGCTTACCTGTCAGAGTCTTTATTACATTTGAGAAGTGTGTGTCCTGTGCCCAAGGAAAGCATCATAGAAAACCACACCTGCCCAAGCAAGTCAACTCAATCAGTCAGGTGCTCCAACTATTGCATATGGACCTATTTGGTCCGGTCAACGTCCTGAGCATCAACAGAAGCTCGTACTGTCTAGTTGTGATCGATGATTTCTCTCGTTTTACGTGGGTCTTTCTCTTATCCAACAAAGCGGGGGTTGATGATCTGATAAAGAAGTTCATTGTGATGATTGAGAAACAAACCAACAACCAGGTGAAGGCGCTTCGTACTGACAATGGAACTGAGTTCAAGAATGCGGTTCTTGGCCATTTTTGCGCAGAGAAGGGGATCGTGCGTCAATACAGCTCTGCTCACACGCCTCAACAAAATGGCGTTGCTGAAAGGAGAAATAGAACTTTAAAAGACGCTGCAAGGACAATGCTTTGTGATTCAAAATTACCTGTTTTCTTTTGGGCCGAGACGATTAACACTGCTTGCTACGTGCAGAATCGTGTTCTAATCAACAAAGCACAGATGAAGACACCGTACCAGATTCTCTATGGACACAAGCCTTCAGTCAGCCATTTCCGTGTATTTGGCTGCCCTTGCACCCTTCTTCACTTGGAATCCAACCCTAAATTCAATGCCAAAGCCGATGATTGTTACTTTATAGGATATGCTGCGCGCACCGCATATAGGGTTTACAACAAGAAGACTAAGCAGATTGTTGAATCCTATGACGTGTGCTGGTTGGAGGAGAATGAAACAGACGCTCGAGTGGGTCCTGACTGGTTATTTGATTACACATCGCTTTTCAAATCCTTAAATGTGTCTTCAGATGGCTCAAATGGATCCTCTTCTGGTTCGAAGATTGTTTCTGAAGACGAAGACGAAGAAGTTGTTTACAGACCTCCAACAGTTGAGGGGGAGTCCTCTGCTCCATCTGAGGGGGAGTCCTCTGCTCCACCTGAGGGGGAGTCATCTGACCAACCTGATAGTCCAGAGTCTAAAGTTCAAGATGGAACTCCTGATGCTGATGCTACACCTCTTACCCCTATTGAAAGAGAGTTCATGTCTAGAGATGCTTCCGCTGTCAATCCAACTTTTATGGAACTACTCTTTCCTGAAGAAATTGCTAATGAGTTTGTAGCAGATCCATCCAATGTGGATCAATCAGCAAATGATGGAGGTTTCAACATTCACACTCTTCCTATTTCACTCAATGATATCAGCCAAGACATTCCTTCAAGAATTCAACGCGATCATCCGATCGATAACGTCTCAAGAACTAATCAAGAGTAAACCTATTGTTAATCACTAGCCCACGACTTGAGGTTTATAGCCTATCGTGTTGACATATTCTTGTTTCTGTTCCCATTCAGTTAAAGTTGACTATGCATGTGAGTTTTATGAGGTCTCAATTGTTTGCATAGGGCAAAGCACTTTGATCAGTGAAAGTTCATTGATTAGCAAGGGTGATCTGCTGAACAACTTGGAAGACATGGTAGGCCCTTGTGCTGCCAAGTGGCAAGAAATTAAGATTGAACAAGTTCAGTCCAAATGAGTTTGAATCTGCAATAGACCTTATCTAATGATAATGGTTGGAAATGGCAGTTTAACATGTATAGGAACACATACACCATAAAGTCTAAGTGTCATAAGGTTTCTCTCCGCTTCATGAAAATGATTGTGAGGAAACACTTTCACTAAGTAGATTTTATAGAGTTAGCAATTATGATATTTTCATTCTCAAATTCGATTATGATTACGACATCCCTCTTCATATTTCGAATTGTGAGAAATGGAAAATAGTTTGAACATTCAGATCTTATTGTTGTAAGTTCTGAATAGTTTAGACACACATATGAGCTTTTTAATAAAGAGTGTATGAGCTTAGATAAAGGCTTATCACAGCGTCTTGTATCAGAAATCTGAACTTCGGTAAGAAAGTCAACAAGTATTGATTTCTCGAAGTCCAACTGATTTCTGGATACATGTCAAAGCTAGTGGGAGCATAAGTGTTATGCTAGTAAGATAATAATTATTATGCTAGTGGGATCATAATCATTATGGTAAGTGTTGCAAGTTAGCAATGTTAATTATAGAAAACAAAAGTTTCAATTTGCAAAGTTGCAGAGTTTGAAAAGTTTTTTTTGCTATAATTAAGGGAGAAGAATTCATACTTCATTTCAAATCTAAAAGCTTAGATTGTGAGATTTTAATCAAATTTAGTCAAGGATATATATGAATTTTATGTTGGAATGGTTCAACATATGGACATTCTATATATGGAAATGTTATAGCAAGAGACTGGTAAAGTATCAGGTCTGTATGTAAGACATTATGAAACGTGTCCCATATGCTTCAGATATAGGATCGATTGCATGTGCTATAATATTCTCATGTTCTAATTTTCTTAATGCCTAGGGCATTAAGAGGGAAAAAGGACTAGAGCCGGATATAACTAAAGTTATTAAACAACTGTTAAGGGGGATCTGAGGTTCGCCAAGGATTGGTTGCTTAAGGACAGTTGGAAGTATAGTAATAAATGGACCATATTGATATAATTCTGAATAGATAGGATTCTATTAAGAATGGATAGTCATATCGCAATTATGGAAAATTTTCTATAATGGGAGTTGGATATCAATAATCTATGAGTAAGTTAGAAACTTTTATGCAAGAAGGATGTTCAAAGGAATGTGCTTTGAATATGAGACTTCTTAGCTACGGAATTGTCTTGTAACAATCTCCAATGAAAACTTTTGTAATTGGCAAACTCTTTGTGACTTGTGCACATAGTCATTACAAAAGGATCACTGCATATAAGCTTAGAATCTAACAAATTACAGTAAGTGGGAAGGACTTGGTACTCTTACATTTACGATAAGGATTTAGAATTGTGAAATGAGTGTCATTGGAAATGTTTACAGTTGATCTATTTCACAAAGTAAGGACCATAGGCAAACATAGTGTGTATGCTTGGAGCATGGGATAACTATTGTTTTAATTCAAGTATTAAGTCGATAAATCGAAACATTATGTCACACCCCGGCCGGCGGCGGAAACACTGGGCAGTGTAACGTCATTTCTCATATGATAGTTATCAACTTCCTGAAAACACATGCAATTTACAAATACGTCAACATAAAGTTGGTGAGTTCACAGGTTTTGACTCCATAAAATAATACATTTTCCAAGTTCAAAAGTATAGCTTTGAAAGTATCATTTTGGCTCTCCAACGTTTAGTATGTATATTAGGTATAATAGTTTACTTATCAATTAAGTATTATACCTAAACATTCCTTAAACCTAAGGTATAAGTAGGGGGAAACTTATACTTAACATTAATACTTGTATACGACAAAGTATAATGTTTGTAACAATTTGTTACCATGAGCCTATAACCGCTGCTATGACATAATACCTCTGATAAAACCCACTCATGATTTCCATGAGGACAACACCGTACGCTTCATCGACGCCGGAACAATAACAAGTAAAAGGATAGTTCGTCACTCGCTTATGGTTGACTGTAGCTAACAGTCACAAGTGGGGTGGTCAACCCGTATACTAATTATACACAACTTCCTCGCTCACACGGGATTAATGGTTACAGTTCAGAGGATTTCCGCTAAGATCCCCAATCTTAGTTGATGAATACAATTACTCATGTAGACTTCGATGACTTCCTATAGCTCTAACAACAAAAGAATTTTCGTGTCTACAACCCTAAGTTATTAGACTTTGCTTTTAAACATTACTCCTAAGTTCATATTACTTTAGGCAGTATAACAACTATAACATGAGGAAAAACCAGGTTTTATCTTGACATAAAACCAATAACAACAACAACATATAACATACCAAGTTTTATCTTGTCATAAAACTAACAATAACAACTTACTTTATAAATTAACATATAGAACTTCCGAATATAACTTCGGAACTATATCGCACACAACATATATATAGAATCCTAAGTATAACTCAAGATCTACATTAGTATAATAACATGCTCACTAGTTGATAATAGTTGTATATATTCAAAATATTATATTTAGAACAACTATATCCCGGTTATTAGACATAATAGTAACGTATATAAAATATTTCTCATGCGTTTTCCCCCAAAATATTAGAAAGTGGGGCCGTGAAACTCACCCTAGTAGCGTGATTTTATGTAATCTAAGCAGAAACAGTCAGCGGTACGAGGGCGTCGGGGCTCGGGATGCAAGAGGGCTTCAGCAAAGGAGAGAGGAGAAAGGGAAATGGCGTAAGGAAGTGTCAAGGTCGGATCTGCTATTTATAGGAAGATTTTTGGCCTCTCACGTTGTGAGCCATATAGTCTCACGTCGTGATCCATGGCTGGTCATCCCGTAGACTTGCCATTTGCGTCCCAAGCTTCGGAAGGTGGCCATGTGACTCCTCACGTCGTGAGATATCCTTGCTCACGTCGTGAGTTTGGATCTTATCCCTTCATATCCTCGTCACACACCTTCCAGATTCCGAAAGCTGGCAAAATGACGACTCACGTCGTGAGTTTCAGTGCTCACGTCATGAGTTCAGTTAAATTAGGGTTTCTGACAGCTGAATCTTCGGAAGGTCGTAACTTTCACATACGAACTCCGTTTTTGATGTTCTTTATATCCACGCGTAGTTATTTACGAGTACTACAAATCTCTTTTAGAATCCAATAGCTAATTCTAAGTATATTTTTAATTCCTCTTTTAATAGAGATTTATAGTGTTCGGTTTATCATAACTTCTTCACGTGAAGTCAGATTTAGACGTTCTCTACACTTTTAGAATCGTATGGATGTATACTTTGAGTTGTATCATAAATTATGTATGAAAGTTCATACATTAACATGAATTACATAGTAAGTTTATGTCACACCCCAAAACCGGAATGGCGGAAACGTTCGGGGGTGGAGGACGTCATGTTCAGTATCACAACAATGCAAAGTAGTAAACAAGCAACAACATCATCCATTGCATTAATAATATAATTTCATACAAGTGTGTTCTGTTAAGTTATATAGACACCAAAAATATACATCAAAAATAAAAGATGAGTGTTGAACGAGCTCCATCTTCTCAGAACCTGGCACCGGTACCTATCTACTGGTGACCTGAGAATACAAGTTATTTTGAAAGAGTTTATCAGCTTTAAAGCTGGTGAGATCATAAGTATATTAGTGTCTGTGTTTGTATGAAATCATTTGTAAGATGTTTGTAATGTATAAGTTTTGTAAAAGTTTGTATTTGTTTGAACTCTCCTAGAAAACCCTATGTTTCCTACTAAAAGTAGCCTTCTACCAAGGCATCTAGTATCTGTGTGTGTGTCTCTTGTAAGAGTGTGTATTTTCCCAAATCTGACTATTATTAACCAAAATATAGTTCTTACATTATTGTTTATTGTGTGAATATCACAAAGTAAATGTAAAGGGAAAATGAAATAGTACTGTAGTGTTGTATTAAGTAACTACTGCTGTACTAATTACTTTAAACTATTTGTTATTTAAAGTACCATGTGATCGGCCTGTATCCTGCTATCGACTTTATAGTAAAACGACGATGTAAGACGTCGTAAGAAATGACGTTTGGCACCCGTAGACTTGCAAGTCCCACTGTAGCGAGCAGCAAGGTGTAGGATAGTCAATCCAGTATAGATCTATACACAAACTCATACGCTCCCCATTTAAGGAGATTCTGGATACAAAAACGGTCATGAAAGGTAGTGCCATGCCCCGTTAGGTGGCTCACATAACTGTAATAATGTATATGTAATGAATGTGCTAGCTGTATTGTATGTTCTACCTCTGTCTAGCCTGTATGTTCTCTCTGTATGGTATTGTTTGTTATCTCTTTCTCTGTATGGTATTGTTTGTTATCTCTTTCTTTGTATGGTATTGTTTGTTATGTACTCTGTATGGTATTGTTTGTTATCTACTCTGTATGGTATTGTTTGTTATCTACTCTGTATGGTATTGTTTCATGTATGAACTGACTCTTTGTATGTTTCATTGTTCTAGTAATAGATTTAGTACCTTCCTAAACTACTCCTATAGTAGCTTACTAGTAATGTATGAACATGTTTGTATACCCTTACTACCCAAAGGTATAGAGCTGAATGAAAGAAGGAACCTTTGTATCTATATATATATACATAATATATAACTAGGATTCCAACGACCTTCGGACAGATAACCCTAATACCCTAAGTCCACAACCAAACAAGGAACAGGAAGTAAGGTGAGCTATCAGTCCTAAGTCCTTTCAATCCTACTTATATAACTATATCTATATAGATACACATTTAAAAGAATCTAAGTTTAAAAGAGTTTAAGTAAAAGTATTTGACATGAAAAGGAGTTTGTAAAACAGTTTGAAGTAAAACAGTTTGGTAACACAGTTTGAAAAGTAAGAAATCCACTTGTTTGGTAGTTATTAATCACATGTGATTGATATAATAACTATAATAATTCAACTTGTATCCCCCCATAAAAGCATTTAAACATTTAAAAGGTTAATTAAGGGGTATGAACTCACCTGTAGTGAGTGGTTTGGATGAACGGAATGTATAGGATGCTAGGTGTCAAGTGAAGACTTGTACACACACGATGATCCTAGTTAACATATAATATCACATATATGTATCCAATTAGTCTTTAAACAACTAATTAACAAAGTTAAGACATCCTAGGGCATGAAAAACACCTTATATAAGTGTTATAAGTGCTAAGGATTGCATCTAAATGTTGTAGGACATTGCTATTGAGTTTAGGGTTCAAGGGAACCCTTTATATGAGTTTACGGTTTTGTGACCATAACTCATTGAGTTTACGGTCGTAAACCCATGAGTTTACGGCCGTAAACTCATGCTTCTTTGACCATGTGTTGTTTTGAAGCTCTACAAGTCCTTAAAAGCATTTCCACTTGAAGTATAAGCCTATGGAAGTGATTAGGGCACCATTTCACTCCTAAATGGAGTTTACGGTCCTTGGACCATTTGCCTTTGGGTTTACGGCCGTAAACCCAAATGGTTTATGGTCTTTTGATGTTTTCATGTACTTAACTCATTAGGGAAGGGATCTATGCAAGTTTCCAAGGCTTAGAAGGGACTAGGGCACACTTTGGCACCCTTTTTAGGGTTTACGGTCCAAGGTGTTCTTGGACCGTAAATACCTTTGATCCTTGGTTTCCTTGGTGTTTTCTTGATGCATAGAAGTGTAACAAGCCTTATTATACTTTAGGATAGAAGTACTTACAAGATAGAGGCTTGAAAAGGTGCTAAAAGTCCAAGAACACTAGTGTGTATTCTTGGTGTTCTTGGTGAAACTTGAAGATCTAACCTTTTGGAATGATTTCATGGATGGAAGTGTGTTAAATCACTAGATTAAGTAATATATCAACTTAATAGGGCTAGAAACACTTACAAGTTGAAGATCTTGAAGAATTGCTGGATGATACTTGAGAGAGAATTGAGTTTGGATCTTGAATTTGTGAAAAATGGTAAATAATGACTAAGTGTCATATATATACCCCCAATTTAGGGTTTACGGCCGTAAACATCTTTGTTTAGGCCGTAAACTCCAAACTCTTGGAGCTTTGGGACTTTATTGTTGCACAATAAACCCTAGAGCATCCTCTCTCCTGGTATCTCCTGAAGTACTAACTTAAAAAGACTCGAACTTATTCCAAAAAGCTTGAAAGTTAGCAGAAACTGTTCTGACTTCTATTGAATTGAAATGTTGTACATAATAGAAATTTCGGGTTGTCACATCATCCCCCCCTTAGAAGGAATTTCGTCCCGAAATTAGAGTTTAAGCAAATAAGTAGTTACAAATAACTAAGTAAAAAGAAGAGGATATTTCAGTTTCATCCGATCCTCTCACTCCCAAGTGAATTCAAGTCCTCGCTTGGCGTTCCAGCGAACCTTCACTATCGGGATACGGCTTTGCTTCGTTTGCTTGACCTCCCGGTCCATGATCTCTACTGGTTCTTACACGAATTTAAGGCTCTCGTTGATCTCGATCTCGTCAAGTGGGATTACAAGAGTCTCGTCGGACAGACACTTTTTCAAGTTCGAGACGTGGAAAGTAGAATGTACGTTACTGAGCTCGCGCGGTAAGTTAAGTCTGTAAGCTACAGGGCCGATTCTTGCGAGAATCTCAAAAGGCCCTATGTACCTTGGATTTAGCTTTCCACGCTTTCCGAAGCGTATCAAGTCCTTCCAGGGTGAGACCTTCAATAGAACACGGTCGCCCACCTGGAATTCCAACAGTTTCCTTCGTTTATCGGCGTAGCTTTTCTGTCGGTCTCTCGAGGCTTTCAATCGTTCACGAATCTGAATGATCTTCTCTGTCGTTTCCCGAATGATCTTCGGACCTGTGCGAGTGCTTTCAGGAACTCATCCTTTAGCTAACTGGGTATCACCCACCTCAGCCCTGCACAGAGGGGATCTGCACTTTCGGCCATAGAGTGCCTCGAATGGAGCAGCCTTTAAGCTCGTGTGATAACTGTTGTTATAGGAAAATTCGACAAGGGGTAAATGAGTATCCCATGCTTTCCCAAAGTCGATCACACAGGCTCGCAACATATCTTCCAAGGTTTGGATAGTCCTCTCACTTTGCCCGTCTGTCTGCGGATGGTAGGCTGTACTCATGTACAGCCTAGTTCCTAGGGAACTTTGTAACGACTGCCAGAACCTCGAAATGAATCTACTATCTCTGTCCGAGATAATGGATATCAGAACACCATGCAGTCATACAATCTCCCTAATGTAAGTTCTTGTAAGCTTCTCCATCTTGTCTGTTTCTTTGATAGGCAGGAAGTGTGCGGACTTGGTCAATCTGTCGACGATGACCCATATGGTATCAAGTCCACCCGTTGTCTTGGGCAACTTTGTTATGAAATCCATAGTGATCCGCTCCCACTTCCATTCCGGTATCTCTGGCTGTTGTAGTAGACCTGAGGGTTTCTGGTATTCGACCTTGACCTTGGCGCAAGTAAGGCATTTACTTACGAAGGTAGCAATCTCTGCTTTCATGTTAGGCCACCAGTATAACTTTTTAAGATCCAGATACATCTTATCTGAACCTGGGTGGACGGAATAACGAGTGTTGTGCGCCTCGTTCATGACCAAGTCTCTGAAACCACCAAGTTTCGGGGTCCAGATCCGATCCATGAGATAATAAGCTCCGCCACCCTTAACCTCCAAGTTCTTATCCATTCCTCTCAGGGATTCACCTGCCACATTTTCAGGTTTCAAAGCGTCGAGCTGACCCTCCTTAATTTGTGTGGACAAGTGTGAATGGATAGTCATAGTCAATGACTTGACTCTACGACCATAATATTCTTTCCGACTTAGGGCGTCAACTACTACATTGGCTTTACCCGGATGATAACGAATTTCGCATTCGTAATCACTGAGTAGCTCGACCCACCGTCGTTGTCTCATGTTGAGCTCCTTCTGGTCGAATATATGTTGTAGGCTTTTGTGATCTGTAAAGATTGTGATTTTTGTACCATACAGGTAGTGTCTCCAGATCTTCAGAGCAAACACAACTGCTCCTAGTTCCAGATCGTGGGTAGTGTAGTTGACCTTGTGTGTCTTCAGCTGTCTCGAGGCATAGGCAATGACCATACCTCGCTGCATCAGAACACATCCGAGTCCTTGATTTGACGCATCACAATAGACGACGAAGTCTTCTATCCCTTCGGGGAGGGATAGTATTGGTGCGGTGCACAAGGCTCGCTTGAGCGTTTTGAACGCTCTCTCCTACTTCTCTTCCCAGTCAAAGGCCACGCCTTTCTGGGTCAGTGTTGTAAGAGGTTTCGCAATGCGGGAGAAGTTCTGAATGAACCTGCGATAGTAGCCAGCGAGACCTAGAAATTGACGAATTTCTGTAGGCGTCTTCGGTGCTGACCAGTTCTCAATGGCTTTAATTTTGGAAGGGTCCACGTGTATTCCCTCTTCGCTAACCACGTGCCCTAAGAATTCGACTCATCGGATCCAAAAGTCGCATTTCGAGAACTTCACATAGAGCTTCTCCGAACGAAGGGTTTCTAAGACTAATCGCAGATGTTGACTATGCTCCTCCTTACTACGAGAGTAGAGAAGTATGTCATCGATGAAGACGATGACGAACTGATCCAAGTAAGGACGACACACCCTATTCATTAAGTCCATGAATACAGCAGGTGCGTTTGTTAATCCGAATGGCATCACTACGAATTCGTAGTGCCCATAACGACTTCGGAAGGCTGTCTTCGGAACATCCTCCCCTAGCACTCGTAGTTGGTGATATCCGGACCTTAAGTCGATTTTTGAAAAGAAGTTCGCCCCTTGAAGTTGGTCGAATAAATCGTCAATCCGAGGCAAAGGATAACGATTCTTGACGGTCAGTTTTTTGAGCTCCGTGTAGTCGATGCACATACGAAACGATCCGTCTTTCTTCTTGACGAACAAGACTGGAGCTCCCCAAGGTGAGAAACTTGGTCTTATAAAGCCCTTGCTGAGCAGTTCGTTAAGTTGACAGGACAGTTCTTGCATCTCTGCAGGTGCTAGACGATAGGGTGATTTGGCTACGGGGGTAGCCCCTGGAACTAAGTCGATTCTGAACTCGACTTGACGTTGCGGAGGTAATCCTGGGAGTTCTTCTGGAAAGATGTCGGGAAAGTCGCGTACTACTGGAATGTTCTGAATGTCTTTCGTTTCTTGGCTCACATCGACCACATGAGCAAGGAATGCGCGACATTCCTTTCGCAAGAATTTCTGAGCTTGAATGCTCGAGATGATACGGAGGTTCGTGCCGGGTTTGTCGCCATATACTACTAGAGTTTCGCCAGACGAAAATTTAAGGCGGACAACCTTTTCATAACACATGATGTCAGCACGATGAAGACTCAACCAATCCATGCCGATGATGACGTCGAAACTTTTAATAGATACCGGCATGAGATCGATCGAAAATGAATGGGCATCTAAAGTTAGGGTACACCCTATGAATATACTATTAGTGCTCTCTGTCTTTCCATTAGCCATTTCTACAGTGAACGGTTCTTTGAGTGCTCGTGATTTTTGCTTAAGTAAATGAGCAAATCTTTGGTTCACGAAGCTCCTCTCCGCTCCACTATCAAATAGTATACATGCATATGAGTTATCGAGGAGAAACGTACCGGTGACCACTGTGGGGTCGGCAACCGCTTCCTTGTGGCCTATGGCCAGAACTCTTCCAACTCTACCAGAATTCCCAGCCTTTGGGCAGTCCCTCTTGTAGTGGCCCACGTCGCCACAATTATAGCAAGCCTGACCCACACCAGAGCTGGGGACTTGGTTGAGTGGTCTCGCCGGAGATTTAAAGAAATGGGCGGTGTGCCCCTTCCTGTTGCGGTTCGAGCACTGCATTTCCCGGCAGGCTCCTGTGTGGTGGAAGTTGCACTTGTTGCCCTTGGGCAAACTTTCGGCGTATTGCCTTACTGGAGCAGCAGCGGCAGGTGCTATTGCAGCATGTACTGCGACGATCTGCTGCTTTTTGGCAGTCTTCTTCTTTTTCTTGTCATCCCAAAACTTCCGCTTGGAATCAGCGGTTCTGGCAGGTTCTGAGATGGCCAGGGTTGTTGTTGCCGCCGGGGTACGAACCCCATGGTCTATGAGCCACTGTGCCAATCGCTTGGCACTATCAAATGTAGTGGGGTGTGATGCCAAAATATTTCGTTGGTATGGTTATATCTCTCGATTTTCTTTCCCTCAGTATGAACCATGTTGGGACAGAGGGCCACCAGTTCACAGAACCTGGCTGTATAAGAGACTACGTCAGAGCCCTTCATGGTTAGGCTCCATAGTTCCTCCTCCAGCTTTTGGATCTCGCCCCTCGGGCAGTACTCTTCAATCATTAGATCTCTCAGAGTTTCCCATCCCATAGCATTAGCCACTATTAGAGATAGTGACTTGACATGGCTATTCCACCATGTCAGGGCTTTTGACTCGAAGGTGCAAGCATCAAACTTGACCTTGCTTCCCTCCGGGCATGAGTAGATCTCAAAGACCGACTCTCTCTTTTCGAACCATTGCGAGAGGACAATGACTCCGCCAGTCCCCTTAAAGGACAATGGCTTGCAGTTTGTGAAGTCCTTGTAGGAGCACTCTCTGGAGCGCACAAGGATTTCACCATGAGTAGATAGGACAGGAGTTCCTCCTCCAGTGGAACCAGAAGAATGGTATTGCGCCATGGCTGTAGCCACAGTCGCAGCTACAGCAGCATTTAGGGCTGCCGTGTCGAATTGAGGAGCAGGTGGTGTTGGTGCGGGAGGATCGCGTCTTGTTGATTTACGTGTAGGCATCTTTTAACTATAAGTTTAGAAAGATGAAGATACTGATAAGAATTTAATAGGAAGTAGATAAGAATGACTCATGGACTAACTCTCTATAGTCCAACAGCACAAATGGATAGCACGATTGAATAGTATGATTGAATGACGATCTAGTACTAGCAGATGATAGCAATTGGATATTGATGTCCATAAGATTAGATATCTGTCAATAATACTGGAATTACAGACGTAATGAGTTCAGGAAAAATGACCTAGAAGTAGGTCTTACATCAACCAAGATGGAAAATTTTGACAGACTACTACCTAATCAAGACTTAACGGGTCTAAGATTTACAAAGATAGGAAATTAGACTAGAGTTTTTACACAAACTAGGTTATATCCAAAAGAGAAGTCGATAAGACTCTATCGACGACGAGAACTACTAGAGTGAGTTCTTGAATCCGACAGAAGGCGTTCTATGTCTCTCACGCGCCTATCAGATCTTGCTTGCTGAGCTCGAAGTTCCCTGACTTCAGCTTGGGTTTCAGCAAGTTCCCTCTGTAGAACTGCATTGCAGACCTGGGTCCTTTCATGAGCAGACTCAAGTTGGCGAATGCGGACGGTGTTAACGCCAGAGTTGGCGTCAATCTCCACGACTCGATCGATAGCTGCTCGACCTTGCTCGGTGTTCCGAGCAATCCTACGGACCATTATGGGTAGGACCCTGTCAGCTGAACCTCCCTCAGTGAGGTTGTAAAAGTTTCTGTCTCCATTGTAGGGTATGGGTTGACCCTGTTCCTGACTCCATCTGTTCAAGTTTGCGGCCCACAGAGGAGTGGGTCCTTGAAATGCTGGACGAGGGTTCAGGTTTGGGTCTTGAGCAGCTGGGGGTAGGTTGTTGACTTCAGGCTCTGAGTCAAAACCATCAGTAAAGCCTTCAGCTTCGTGATCATCCAAAGGGATTGGGTGATCATCTTCTGGCTCTTCTCCAAGCCATCCAGCATTGCCGTGGTTGGCAAAGTACGGGTCTCCGGGAAAATGGAATCCAACCATTATATCTACGCGAGAAAAGGGATAAGGAAATAATCAATAGACGAACTAACTAGATAATTATAAGATGATCTTTATCAGTTACTCCAACATTTGCGTAGTGCATACCAGTCATAGGTAACCTAGACAGGATAGACCTTCGAATAAGTGACCCTAACTCTAAGCCCACAACCAAACAAGGAACAGGAAGTAGAGCAAATATCACAGATTCTAAGTCTATGCCATCCTAGTTACCTATAACCTTAATGTATCCACCCCGCAACTATTGACATACCAATAAAGACCTTTTTAGTTTTCAGATAAGTAATTAATAGACACACAAAATACTCCTATAGTATTTTAAGTTTGTGTTCTGTTCTACTGTTCTTGTTGTAGAAGTGTTGGTAAGTTTTTAGACTTGTTGCAACCTCACAACCACACTTAGGCACATGCTAATCACTCCTCGGATAATGTAGTTGATCAGGCTACATCTTCCCAGGGTCGACCATATGTCTCTAAGTCTACTTGTGCTGTCTAACAATCGTAATACTTTTGTTCTGTCCTAGTGACACTGATTTTAGTATGAATGCAGGTATGTATACTTGGTTAAATATTTTATTATTTAAAAGTATAAACTCTTTATCAGAGTATTTTAATCCCGCTGTGTTTATAGTTCGTATACCTTTTATGGGTTGATACACTCGATTCACTATAAATAAAGCTCTGGAACCAATCTGTCACACCCCAAAACCGGAACGGCGGAAACGTTCGGGGGTGGAGGACGTCATGTTCAGTATCACAACAATGCAAAGTAGTAAACAAGCAACAACATCATCCATTGCATTAATAATATAATTTCATACAAGTGTGTTCTGTTAAGTTATATAGACACCAAAAATATACATCAAAAATAAAAGATGAGTCTTGAACGAGCTCCATCTTCTCAGAACCTGGCACCGGTACCTGTCTACTGGTGACCTGAGAATAGAGGTTATTTTGAAAGAGTTTATCAGCTTTAAAGCTGGTGAGATCATAAGTATATTATTGTCTGTGTTTGTATGAAAGCATTTGTAAGATGTTTGTAATGTATAAGTTTTGTAAAAGTTTGTATTTGTTTGAACTCTCCTTGAAAACCCTATGTTTCCTACTAAAAGTAGTCTTCTACCAAGGCATCTAGTATCTGTGTGTGTGTCTCTTGTAAGAGTGTGTATTTTCCCAAATCTAACTATTATTAACCAAAATATAGTTCTTACATTATTGTTTATTGTGTGAATATCACAAAGTAAATGTAAAGGGAAAATGAAATAGTACTGTAGTGTTGTATTAAGTAACTACTGCTGTACTAATTACTTTAAACTATTTGTTATTTAAAGTACCATGTGATCGGCCTGTATCCTGCTACCGACTCTATAGTAAAACGACGATGTAAGACGTCGTAAGAAATGACGTTTGGCACCCGTAGACTTGCAAGTCCCACTGTAGCGAGCAGCAAGGTGTAGGATAGTCAATTCAGTATAGATCTATACACAAACTCATACGCTCCCCATTTAAGGAGATTCTGGATACAAAAACGGTCATGACAGGTAGTGTCATGCCCCGTTAGGTGGCTCACATAACTGTAATAATGTATATGTAATGAATGTGCTACCTGTATTGTATGTTCTACCTCTGTCTAGCCTGTATGTTCTCTCTGTATGGTATTGTTTGTTATCTCTTTCTCTGTATGGTATTTTTTGTTATCTCTTTCTCTGTATTGTATTGTTTGTTATCTACTCTGTATGGTATTGTTTGGTATCTACTCTGTATGGTATTGTTTGTTATTGTTGGATTAATGTCTAAGTCCATAACTATAATTGGTAAGACTTGACCCGACCCGACATGGTCCATTTGGGTTGCATGGCATCATGCATTTGGATAGACTATAATGAGAGAAATAACACTTAAGGTTGGTTAATATATTATAAGTTCTAATATATTAATAAGTTTATTTAATTAGTATTGATCAAGAATTAATTTGGAATTAATTAAGTGATAAAAAGGAGACTAATTAAATATATGGGTTGATTGTGTAAATCATTCATTCTTATATATGTGGGCTTGTGATCCAAGATTCCTTATGTTGGACTAAGTCCATGGGGTGACCCATGGATACTCCATGGAGGTTAAAATCCATGGAGCATAAGGAATGGGTAAAGTTATGAGTTACATGGTGTAACCGTAGTAGCCACCATATAAAAGAATCCCATGGCTCAAGAAACCGTGCACTAGTGTGTGAATATGAGGGCTAGACGATTTCAAGGAGTGTTCCATTTCTCTCAAGTAATTCCATGTGCATTTGGTGTTGTGTGAACCATTTGAGGTGTCACACTTGGGGCACTAGGCACTCAAGCTTCATGGAGACAAGCTACATCAAACAAAGGTATGTATTCTATCCATTTGATTACCCAAGTATCAAGTATTGTATGCTAGATAGGGTAATACCTTGGAAAGTTCATAATTGCATGTATAATAGAGAAAACATAGATCCAAGGTATTTAGGGTTGCATGTACACTTAGGAGTGTTAGAATGCTCAAAACCCATCAGTGGTATCAGAGCCAAGGCTTGTTTTCTTGTTATACTTGCAAAATTAGCTGAAAAATCGAATTTTGGTGCTGTCTGCATAGTAGACTCGCCGAGTCCACTGATGGACTCGCCGAGTCCAAGGCAAAATGCATCCAAGTCACCGAGTTGGTTCATCCACTCGACGAGTTGGACTCCCTGACAGCATATATTCGACTGTTTTGGCTAGAAATGGACTAGGAACATTACCCTTAGATGTTTTTGGACTTATAAACTTGTTTTTGATGTGGTAATGTTCATGCTAATCCAATTTCTAAGATAATTTTCAATAGATTCATGTTTTGTATTAGTTTAAAAGTTATGCTAATTACTTGAAAAAAAATTTGATGTGAATTATCTTTGTTCATATGAGTTTCTTAGATTAATAGAAAAGTTAATTGATTATGTGTTTTCAATCCATTTTAATCTTAGAGTTGATTCTAAAATGTGTTTTTGTAACTTGTCCTCAAGTTATATGAAAAGTCACATTTAAGTTTCATAAAACTCATAAAAAGTTGGGAATGGTTACAAAAATGAAGAGTCTTGTCCTTGTTAAATGGTTTTATGACTCCATAACTTGTCCTCAAGTTATGGAGGTTCAAGAGTCACTTCATTAAATGATAAAATGTGTAACCTTAATTAGTTCCATAAGTTACAAAAATAAAGAAAAGTTACATTCTTTTATTAGTTTAAAGTCTTCCATAACTTGTCCTCAAGTTATGGAACTTGAAGAGTTTTTTTTAAGTAAAACTACTTTAAACACATAAGTTATGGAATTAATTAGTTTTGAATATTTTCAAAACTTGCCCTCAAGTTTTGGAATTTGTAAAGTTTTCCCCATGAATACTTTAATTCCAAGTTAACCCTTAGAATTTTAAAAGTTAAAATTCAACCCTTATACTTTATAGTATTATAAGTTAATAATAAATATATGTATAAGAGCAAGTCAGTCTTACCGTTAGTAGGCCTCATTCACGAAGCCGGTCTATAAGGGGGGTATAAGGTTACTGCCTATAAAATGGCAGTTTAATGGGTGTCCACTCTCACCCACCGCTTCCTTGACTGGTGGAGGGTCGTTAGCCGAACGGGTAGGACAAGGACTATAATTCTCCCTTCATTAAAAGTATTAATGATAAATACTAAGTAACTAAACACTTATAAATTCCCAATCTTAGTTACTTAGGAAAAATGTGAATAAGGTGCTAATCCATGAAATTACACTTTGCACTTTGTATAAACTGTTAGTGGAGCTCGTGTGGTTAACCGGCACACTAACCTGGATTTAACAAGGTAGGCAAAGGGTAACTTAGTATTTATCATAGTATCGGTGGAGCTCGTGTGGTTAACCGACACATCGATTGAGGGGTAAATATTAAGGGTACCAAGTATATTTGCATGGTTACTTCACACCTTGTTTTGTGATCCTCGACATCCCAGTCACAAAACCTGAAGCGCACACCCGAGATTAAAACATGCCATTGAACAGTTCAATGAATCTCAAAAGATTCAGTAGTTTCAAATCCAATTAAAACTTAATTATATTTTGTTTTTCATGGTGGAAATTGGTAAATCGTCATTTACCTACCTTCAAATATTTTATAGCTTGGATTACGGCATCCCTCTTCCAAGTTATGAAATAGTTTGTTGGGTCCTAGCCTTAATATTTCATATTAGGTGTTATATTAAGGACTTTGAATCAACTATCTTGAATATCTCCCAAAAGATGTCTAGCTCAGACATCTATGATCTTCCCAAATCTCTTGGAACTTCACTTCCTCCTCCTCCTCCAATTATTCTCCCTAACCCAAAAAGTTCAAAGTCACTCAAGCCCTATTGGCAAGCAAGGTCTATGTGTGATCACATCTTGGAGATGAAGTCACATATTGACAAGCCTGGAGAGTTGGGTGTCAAAGTCTTGAGAAAGTTGGATGCTCAATCACTTTCTAAGTTACATAGTAAGTTCCTTATGAACTACCATGTAAAGGACTATGACATGACCCAAAATGATCTTATCTATTTGCTTTGGGGTGCTTAATCAGCAATGATTTGGAGCACTGGCAGAGCAAATATGATTAGGAGATCAACTTCTCAATGGACATTGACAATGGTAACATTGGATACCCAGAAAAAGCATTCTCTTCCCAATGGAAATGGATTGGCCATAGTCAACTCGGTTGACCAAATGGTAAAGAGAAAAGCTAAGTCTGTGATAGTACCGGTACCATTACCAAAGGGTCCATATGTTTATATTGCCAAAGGAAGGGGCATTAGTTGCGAAGCTGCCAATTTTACCTAAGGATGTTAAAGTCAATAAGTTTGACCCTACTTCAGGTAAACTCCACTATCTAACTCTGTTAAGTTTCTATTTTGAGATTCTTATTACATGATGTGACTGGGTCACATGTTGATGTTTTAAGAATCAAAGAAAAGTGAAGAAACTTAAAGGAAGTATATGCTGATTCTGATCGCGAAGATGGATTTCAATCGCATGGTTCAGTGATCAGAATTTTTGAAGCTGTTACTTAGGAGTTATGATATATTGCTTAGGAATAGATAACAACAAGTTTTTCATATGCATTTGCACTGTAAGGATAAGTTTTTTCCGCAAAGTTTTGAAATAAAATAAAAGGTTTTAATTTTATATTTATTTTAAATATCCTTACAAGTGGCATTTGTGAAAAATGGTTGTTTATATGATTCCATTGATAGCAATATTTGGAAAAATACTGGACTTGATTCTTTCGTTTGTGGTAGTGTCATAATTTACCAAATGAGGAAAGATTCTCATTCCCAAGGCTTCAGTTGGATAGAAACCTGGAATCATGCAAGTTGAATAGTATGATGAATGTGAACTTTCAAGCATTGGAAAATTAAGACTTGTTCACATGGATGTGTGAATCAAGTAAAGGACTAAAGGGATCGAGTACACATTCTTGTGCACTGGTCAAGTCCACCACAAAGATCGATAAGACTATTCTTCATGATTTACTAAAGTTTAGTAAATATGGTTATACTTACAAGATTAAGTATAATTCTGAAACATTGGAAAAGTCTCAATGTATGGCAGAACGAATGAGAAGAATCAAATTAGGCAGAAAGATAAAAGTTTTCTCAAATCTAAAAAGATGGGAGAGTACTTTAGTATCATGTTTTGTGATCATCTTAATGATTTAAGAACCACATCACAATTGGTCTTCTAAGGACATCTTAGTGCATTCTTATGACTAAGAAGAGGAGTCATGAATTGTTGAAATGGTTAAATCAAGAAGATGAGTCATATTTCATTCCAAAACAATTCTTAGAGTCATACTCCGAGACTATAAGTTGAGTGACATATCTTAAATAAAGGTTTAAAAACACTTGTCAAATGTAAGAGTAAAAGTGTCCTACTCTTGTACATTTGAAATTGGTAAGTTGTGATGTTTTGGATAAAACAAAGACCAACTAAGGCCAATTGTGTGAAGTGTTTGTCTTGATAAAGAATCCGCACTATCTCTTGAATATTTGGCAAGATAGTCTTATATGTCAAGAGGACAGTGGGAATCTTAAAGATCCTAAAAAGAATTTCAAGAACTCATCAAGAATAAAACCTGAGGTTCTTCACTAGCACATGACTTGAGGTTTATAACCTATCATGTTTACATATTCTGTGCCCATTCCAGTTAAAGTTGGCTTTGCATAGGAGTTCTGAAAGTTCTCAATTGGTTGCATAACAACTTGGAAGCAATGGCAGGCCCTGTACTGCCAGGTGGCAAGAAGTTAAGATTGCATAAGTTCAGTCCATATGAGTTTGGATTTGTCATTATCCTTGTCTTGTGACTATGGTTTTGACGATTCACATGGATAAGAACACATACACCATAAAATCTAAGGGTCATAAGGTTTCTCTCTGATTCATGAAAATGATGGTGAGGAAACACTTCCACCAAGTAGATTTGAAGCAGATGGCAAAAGGTCTAAACAATTGAGACTATGATTACGACATCCCTTTTCATAGTTCTGAAATTGTTTAGACACACATGCATGCTATCTAAGGAAAGGTGTATGATTTTGATAAAGTTTTATCAAAGCATCTCGTATCAGAAATCTGAACTTTGGTAAGAAAGTCAATAAAGTATTGATTTCTAGAAGTCCAGCTGATTTCTGAGTACATGTCAAAGCTAGTGGGAGCATAAGTGTTATGCTAATAATCATCATGTTAGTGGGAGCATGATAATTATGATAAGTATTGCAAGTTAGCAATGTTAATTATAAAAAGCAAAAGTTTCAATTCGTGAAGTTGCAGGGGTTGAAAAAGTTGTTTTGCTATAATTAAGGGAGAGGATATACTTCATTTCAGTTCTAAAGGCTTAGATTGAGACCTTAATCATCTTTAGTCAAGAATATAGATACGAATTTCATGTTGGATTGGTTCAACTTAAGGAAATTCTATATATTGCGTTCTCAAAATTCGATTATGATTACGGCATCCCTCTTCATAATCAAATTTTGAAAACATGGCAAATAAAAATATTGTAGCAAAAGACTGGTCTAGAATCATGTCTTTATGTGAGACATCATGAATCGTGTCCCATTTGCTTTGGGTACAGGATCGATTGCATGTGCTATAATATTTGTCCTTTCTAAAATTTTCCAAATGTCTGGGGCATTAAGAAGGGAAAAGGTCTAGAATTGGATATGACTAAAAGGATTAAGCAATTGTCGAGGATAATCTAAGGTTTACCAAAGATTGGTTGCTCAAGGACAGTTGGAAGTATACTGTTAATATTGGAAGGACCATATTGACATATTCTGAAAAAAGAGGCATCTCTTGTTCAAAAGTTATAGTTAAAATGAGAATATGGAGTTGTCTCCCTAGGTGGAAGTTATCTGTGTAAGATCAGAAAACTTAATGCAAGAAGCATGTTCAAAGCAATGTACTTTGAATATGAGACTTAGTTTCCATGGAGTGGATCTCCATTGGAATACCTTATAATGATTGTTGACAAGTCTTTGTGACTTTGTACATATTCATTACAAGAGGTCAGTGCATATAAGTTTAAAATCTAAACAAATTTCGATAAATGATAGGAATTTGGAATTCTTACATTTTTTATAAGGATTTGGGAGTGTGAAAAGAGAATCATTGAAAGTATGTTCAATCGATATAGTTCACAAAGTAAGGATCATAGACAAACATAGTGTGCATACTTGGTGTATGGTAAAGCTATTGTTTAAGAAAAAAACATAGTGTACATGCTTGGAGCATGGGACAACTAGTGTTTTTAATTCAAGTATAAAGTTGATAAAACCGAAACAATGAATAATGAGTAATCAGTATGGTGATAAATAAAAGTGTTTATTTATATTCATAGGGTTTGATACCATATTTGATTCATTTATTCTTGTGTTTCTCTTTGCATGTTTTGACTTCCAGAATAACTAAGTCGCTCTTTCTGAATGATTAAGTTATTCAAACCATCCACAATCGGTTATATGTTAGAAGTAGATATGAATCAAGACTGTCATGGGTTGGCTTGTAGAGGTCCAAGTTGGTGGACAAAGTTGTGCTACAACACTCATGAGTGCTCATAAGTTCTGAGTACTGGATTCAACCCGCGCTCATTTGAATCACTTCATGGATTTTATCACGAGTGATCATGAGACGATAATATCTTATATTCTTCAAACCTAGAGATATGATTTGTTAATTTGAGTTGGTTGTACATTGATTGCACGAAAACGCATTCGGTAACTCGATGTTATAAAACGTGCCTTTGTGTATGATTCAACAAGTAGTAGAACAAGCCATATGAGTCGAAGTTTATCCATTCCTTTTACCTTTGGGATAAAAGCGATATCTGTGGGCCCCTCGATGATTTAAAGATGATACATGTGAGTGCTTGGCCAAGCCAGGGCTGATTTGATTTGTTCAATCAGTCAATCATCATGAATCGAAAATCGGGAAACAACAAATGGACAGAGAGAATGATTGATAATCCATGTCTCAGTCTATATGATATCTAGAATGGAGGAATATATGATCCCTTATCTAATGGACAAGTCATTGATAAAGGTCAGAGTTCATCGACAAGGTCAGAGTTCGACATAAGCTTTTGAGAGCTACGATTGCTGATCGGTTCCTGAAGTCATACGCAATAATAGTTTTAGACTTATCCAAGTGGGAGACTGTTGGATTAATGTCTAAGTCCATAACTATAATTGGTAAGACTTGACCCGACCCGGCATGGTCCATTTGGGTTGCATGGCATCATGCATTTGGATAGACTATAATGAGAGAAATAACACTTAAGGTTGGTTAATATATTATAAGTTCTAATATATTAATAAGGTTATTTAATTAGTATTGATCAAGAATTAATTTGGAATTAATTAAGTGATCAAAAGGAGACTAATTAAATAGATGGGTTGATTGTGTAAATCATGCATTCTTATATATGTGGGCATGTGATCCAAGATTCCTTATGTTGGACTAAGTCCATGGGGTGACCCATGGATACTCCATGGAGGTTAAAATCCATGGAGCATAAGGAATGGGTAAATTTATGAGTTACATGGTGTAACCCTAGTAGCCACCATATAAAAGAATCCCATGGCTCAAGAAATTGTGCACTAGTGTGTGAATATGAGGGCTAGACGATTTCAAGGAGTGTTCCGTTTCTCTCAAGTCATTCCATGTGCATTTGGTGTTGTGTGAACCATTTGAGGTGTCACACTTGGGGCACTAGGCACTTAAGCTTCATGGAGACAAGCTACATCAAACAAAGGTCTGTATTCTATCCATTTGATTACCCCAAGTATCAAGTATTGTATGCTAGATAGGGTAATACCTTGGAAAGTTCATAATTGCATGTATAATAGAGAAAACATAGATCCAAGGTATTTAGGGTTGCATGTACACTTAGGAGTGTTAGAATGCTCAAAATCCATCAGTTATCTACTCTGTATGGTATTGTTTCATGTATGAACTGACTCTTTGTATGTTTCATTGTTCTAGTAATGGATTTAGTATCTTCCTAAACTACTCCTATAGTAGCTTACTAGTAATGTATGAACATGTTTGTATACCCTTGCTACCCAAAGGTATGGAGCTGAATGAAAGAAGGAACCTTTGTATTTATATACATATACATAATATATAACTAGGATTCCAACGACCTTCGGACAGATAACCCTAATACCCTAAGTCCACAACCAAACAAGGAACAGGAAGTAAGGTGAGCTATCAGTCCTAAGTCCTTTCAATCCTACTTATATAACTATATCTATATAGATACACATTTAACAGAATATAAGTTTAAAAGAGTTTAAGTAAAAGTATTTGACATGAAAAGGAGTTTGTAAAACAGTTTGAAGTAAAACAGTTTGGTAACACAGTTTGAAAAGTAAGAAATCCACTTGTTTGGTAGTTATTAATCACATGTGATTGATATAATAACTATAATAATTCAACTTGTATTCCCCCCCATAAAAGCATTTAAACATTTAAAAGGTTAATTAAGGGGTATGAACTCACTTGTAGTGAGTGGTTTGGATGAACGGAATGTATAGGATGCTAGGTGTCAAGTGAAGACTTGTACACACACGATGATCCTAGTTAACATATAATATCACATATATGTATCCAATTAGTCTTTAAACAACTAATTAACAAAGTTAAGACATCCTAGGGCATGAAAAACACCTTATATAAGTGTTATAAGTGCTAAGGATTGCATCTAAATGTTGTAGGACATTGCTATTGAGTTTAGGGTTCAAGGGAACCCTTTATATGAGTTTACGGTTTTGTGACCATAACTCATTGAGTTTACGGTCGTAAACCCATGAGTTTAGGGCCGTAAAATCATGCTTCTTTGACCATGTGTTGTTTTGAAGCTCTACAAGTCCTTAGAAGCATTTACACTTGAAGTATAAGCCTATGGAAGTGATTAGGGTACCATTTCACTCCTAAATGGAGTTTACGGTCCTTGGACCATTTGCCTTTGGGTTTACGGCCATAAACCCAAATGGTTTATGGTATTTTGATGTTTTCATGTACTTAACTCATTAGGGAAGGGATCTATGCAAGTTTCCAAGGCTTAGAAGGGACTAGGGCACACTTTGGCACCCTTTTTAGGGTTTACGGTCCAAGGTGTTCTTGGACCGTAAACACCTTTGATCCTTGGTTTCCTTGGTGTTTTCTTGATGTATAGAAGTGTAACAAGCCTTATTATACTTTAGGATAGAAGTACTTACAAGATAGAGGCTTGAAAAGGTGCTAAAAGTCCAAGAACACTAGTGTGTGTTCTTGGTGTTCTTGGTGAAACTTGAAGATCTAACCTTTTGGAATGATTTAACGCATGGAAGTGTGTTAAATCACTAGATTAAGTAATATATCAACTTAATAGGGCTAGAAACAGTTACAAGTTGAAGATCTTGAAGAATTGTTGGATGATACTTGAGAGAGAATTGAGTTTGGATCTTAAATTTGTGAAAAATGGTAAATAATGACTAAGTGTCATATATATACCCCCAATTTAGGGTTTACGGCCGTAAAAACCTTTGTTTAGGCCGTAAACTCCAAACTCTTGGAGCTTTGGGACTTTATTGTTGCACAATAAACCCTAGAGCATCCTCTCTCCTGGTATCTCCTGAACTACTAACTTACAAAGACTCGAACTTATTCCAAAAAGCTTGAAAGTTAGCAGAAACTGTTCTGACTTCTATTGAATTGAAATGTTGTACAGATTACAAATTTCGGGTTGTCACAGTTTATCACATTACTAGTTTAACAAAATCACATTACATGATTGGCATAATCACATGTGATTGTTATTGACCTGTTTTGACTGGTGTTACATTCTCCCCCCGTTAGAATAATTTCGTCCTGAAATTTATCTTGTGGATAGGGTTTTATTAAATAGTTGGGGGTATTTTTGTTTCATCTGATATTCACATTCCCAAGTAAATTCAGGTCCTCGTAAAGAGTTCCATCGAACTTTCACTATAGGAATACGACTTTGTTTTAATCGTTTGGTTTATCGATCCATGATTTCGACAGGTTCTTCTACAAAGTTGAGTTTGGTATTGACTTTTATCTCGTCGAGAGGTACAACAAGAGTGTCATCGAATATACATATTTTGAGATTTGACACGTGAAAAACATCGTGTACATTGCTTAGCTCTTCAGGTAACTTGAGTTGGTATGCGACAAAACCAATTCTTGCTAGAATTTCAAAAGATCCTATATACCGTGGGTTTAGTTCGCCTCGTTTCCTGAATCGAATTACGACCTTCCAAGGAGAGACCTTTAACATTACTCTATCTCAAACTTGGAATTCCAAAGGCTTACGTCTTACGTGAGCATAGCTCTTCTGACGATCACGTGCTGGCTTGAATCAATACTTAATTTGCACGATCTTTTGAGTTTCTCTCGTGGATTATTTCTGGCTCGGCACATAAGGTATCACCTATATGTTCTCTGACCTATTGTGTGTCTCCAACTTCTCAGTGCAAAAACTACAAATCCCAATTCAAGGTCATGAGTAGTGTAATTATTCTCATGCACCTTTAGTTGTCGTGATGCATAGGCGATAACATTTCCTCATTGCATCAACACACATCCCAATCCTTGATTTGATGCGTCGCAGTATACGACGAAATCTTCTGTTGGTGTCTTTGGTGCTTCTCAATTCCTGATTGCTTCAATCTTGGAAGGGTCAACATGAATTCCTTCGTTGCTAACTACATGACCTAAAAATTGTACTTCTCTAATCCAAAATTCACATTTCGCGTACAACTTTTCTTTTCTTAGTAGTTCCAATATTATTTTCAAGTGTTGACCATGTTCTTCCTTGGTTCGTGAATATATTAATATATCATCGATAACTACTATCACGAATTTATCCAAGTACGGTTTGTAAACACTATTCATGAGGTCCTTGAACATTGTTGGAGCGTTGGACAATCTAAAGGGTTAACTAGGAACTCATAATGACCATACCGAGTCCTAAATGTTGTCTTCGGAACATCGTCTTCTTGTACTCCGAGTTGATGGTATCCTGATCTGAGATCTATCTTGAATCTTCTAAAATCTTCAGGTGTTTTAGTCTATCAACGACCGTATCCAAGTTTAGTTGTGCATTGGTCTGACCATAATTAAACATAGGTGATCAGTCTACATTTAGTTGTGGTTCGAACCATGTACAATAAAACTCGACTAAGGAGTCTGACCTAAAACATTGTGTTGTATTGCTATCGAGGGTTTGGGCTTTCTATATTTTTGGGTTATACATGTGTTCTCATCGCGGGAGTGAGTTCATACATAACTCTATATCTTTGTGTTTGTTGTAATCACGAGTATTATTAATTATTGTTTGTTACTTCAGGTCTAGCTGATAAGGCACCAATCTGTCACACCCTGGCCGGCGGCGGAAACACCGGGTAGTGTAACGTCATTTCTCATATCATAGTTATCAACTTCCTGAAAACACATGAAATTTAAAAATACGTCAACATAAAGTTGGTGAGTTCACAGGTTTTGGCTCCATAAAATAATACATTTTCCAAGTTCAAAAGTATAGTTTTGAAAGTATCATTTTGGCTCTCCAACATTTACTATGTATATTAGGTATAATAGTTTACTTATCAATTAAGTATTATACCTAAACATTCCTTAAACCTAAGGTATAAGTAGGGGGAACTTATACTTAACATTAATACTTGTATACGACAAAGTATAATGTTTCTAACAATTTGCTACCATGAGCCTGTAAACGCTGCTATGACATAATACCTCTGATAAAACCCACTCATGATTTCCATAAGGACAACCCAATCATGATTTCCACGAGGACAACCCACTCATGATTTCCATGAGTACAACACCGTACACTTCATCGACGCCGGAACAATAAGAAGTAAAAGGATAGTTTGTCACTCGCTTATGGTTGACTGTAGCTAACAGTCACCAGTGGGGTGGTCAACCCGTATACTAATTATACACAACTTCCTCGCTCACACGGTATTAACGGTTACAGTTCAGAGGATTTCTGCCAAAATCCCCAATCTTAGTTGATGAATACAATTACTCATGTAGACTTCGACGACTTCCTATAGCTCTAAAACAAAAGCATTTTTGTGTCTACAATGCAAAGTTATTAGACTTTGCTTTTAAACATTACTCCTAAGTTCATATTACTTTAGGCAGTATAACAGCTATAACTTGAGGAAAAACCAGGTTTTATTTTGACATAAAACCAATAACAACAACAACATATAACATACCAAGTTTTATCTTGTCAAAAACTAACAATAACAACATACTTTATAAAATAACATATAGAACTTCGAATATGAATTCGGAACTATATCGCACACAACATATATATAGAATCCTAAGTATAACTCAAGATCTACATTAGTATAATAACATGCTAACTAGTTGATAATAGTTGTATATATTCAAAATATTATATTTAGAACAACTATATCCCGGTTATTATAGCTATCTATGTTGATACTAATATATTATCATATAGACAGAATAGTAACGTATATACAATATTTAGCATGCGTTTTCCCCCAAAATATTAGAAAGTGCGGCCGTGAAACTCACCCTAGTAGCATGATTTTATGTAATCTAAGCAGAAACGATCAGCGGTACGAGGTCGTCGGGGCTCAGGATGCAAGAGGGCTTCAGCAAAGGAGAGAGGACAAAGGGAAATGGTGTAAGGAAGTGTCAAGGTTGGACCTGCTATTTATAGGAAGATATTTGGCCTCTCACGTCGTGAGCCATATAGTCTCACGTCGTGAGCCATGACTGGTCATCCCGTAGACTTGCCATTTGCGTCCCTAGCTTCGGAAGGTGGCCATGTGACTCCTCACGTCGTGAGATATACTTGCTCACGTCGTGAGTTTGGATCTTATCCCTTCGTAGCCTCGTCACACACCTTCCAGATTCCGAAATGTGGCAAAATGACGACTTACGTCGTGAGTTTCTGTGCTCACGTCGTGAGTTCAGTTAAATTAGGGTTTCTGACAGCTGAATCTTCGGAAGGTCGTAACTTTCACATACGAACTCCGTTTTTGACGTTCTTTATATCCACGCGTAGGTAGTTACGAGTACTACAAATCTCTTTTGGAATCCAATAGCTATTTCTAAGTCTATTTTTAATTCCTCTTTTTATAGAGATTTATAGTGTTCGGTTTATCATAACTTCTTCACGCGAAGTCAGATTTAGACGTTCTCTACATTTTTGGAATCGTATGGATGTATACTTTGAGTTGTATCATAAATTATGTATGAAATTTCATAGATTAACATGAATTACGTAGTAAGTTTATCACATTACTAGTTTTACAAAATCACATTACATGATTGGCATAATCACATGTCATTGTTATTGACCTATTTTGACTAGTGTTATATTCTCCTCCCGTTAGAATAATTTCGTCCCGAAATTTATCTTGTGGATAGGGTTTTGTTAAATAGTTAGGGGTATTTTTGTTTCATCTGATATTCATATTCCCAAGTAAATTCAGGTCCTCGTAAAGAGTTCCATCGAACTTTCACTGTGGGAATACGACTTTGTTTTAATCGTTTGGTTTCTTGATCCATGATTTCGACAGGTTCTTCTACAAAGTTGAGTTTGGTATTGAATTGTATCTCGTCGAGAGGTACAACAAGAGTGTCATCGAATAGACATCTTTTGAGATTTGACACGTGAAAAACATCGTGTACATTGCTTAGCTCTTGAGGTAAGTTGAGTTGGTATGCGACAAAACCAATTCTTGCTAGAATTTCAAAAGGTCCTATATACCGTGGGTTTAGTTTGCCTCGTTTCCTAAATCGAATTACGACTTTCCAAGGAGAGACCTTTAACATTACTCTATCTCAAACTTGGAATTCCAAAGGCTTACGTCTTACGTCAGCATAGCTCTTCTGACGATCACGTGCTGCCTTGAATCAATCCTTAATTTGCACGATCTTTTGAGTTTGTCTCGTGGATTATTTCTGGCTCGGCACATAAGGTATCACATATATGTTCTCAGACCAATTGTGTGTATCCAACTTCTCAGTGCAAAAACTACAAATCCCAATTCAAGGTCATGGGTAGTGTAATTATTCTCATGCACCTTTAGTTGTCGTGATGCGTAGGCGATAACATTTCCTCATTGCATTAACACACATCCCAATCCTTGATTTGATGTATCGCAGTATACGACGAAATCTTCTGTTGCTGTCTTTGGTGCTTCTCAATTCCTGATTGCTTCAATCTTGGAAGGGTCAACATGAATTCCTTTGTTGCTAACTACATGACCTAAAAATTGTACTTCTCTAATCCAAAATTCACATTTGGCGTACAACTTTTCTTTTCTTAGTAGTTCCAAGATTATTTGCAAGTGTTGACCGTGTTCTTCCTTGGTTCGTGAATATATCAATATATAATCGATAACTACTATCACGAATTTATCCAAGTACGGTTTGTAAACACTATTCATGAGGTCCTTGAACATTGTTGGAGCGTTGGTCAATCTAAAGGCTTAACTTGGAACTCATAATGACCATACCGAGTCCTAAATGTTGTCTTCAGAACATCGTCTTCTTGTACTCCGAGTTGATGGTATCCTGATATGAGATCTATCTTGAATCTTCTAAAATCTTCAGGTGTTTTACACTATGAACGACCGTATCCAAGTTTAGTTGTGCATTGGTCTGACCATAATTAAACATAGGTGATCAGTCTACATTTAGTTGTGGTTCGAACCATGTACAATAAAACTCGACTAAGGAGTCTGACCTAAAACATTGTGTTGTATTGCTATCGAGGGTTTGGGCTTTCTATATTTTTGGGTTATACATGTGTTCTCATCGCGGGACTGAGTTTATACATAACTCTATATCTTTGTGTTTGTTGTATTCACGAGTATTATTAATTATTGTTTGTTACTTCAGGTCTAGCTGATAAGGCACCGACCAGTTAGGACAGTCGGTGGGAGGATCATTTTAGCATATAGCCGTTCTAAAATCCAACAATCCAAATCGACATCTCTATCCTGTCACCGCTCCTGTTGGTAGTCCTTCAGTAGAATATTTAATAATACTTTATATTGTAGGCTAAGGGATATACCTAATCCTAACAGAGTAAGCCCTAAGCTATTGTCGTGCTTTCCTAAGAAAGTATTAATTCACTATAGTTAATACCTCTGATACCAATCTGTCACACCCCGGCCGGCGGCGGAAACACCGGGCAGTGTAATGTCATTTCTCATATCATTGTTATCAACTTCCTGAAAACACATGAAATTTAAAAATACGTCAACATAAAGTTGGTGAGTTCACATGTTTTGACTCCATAAAATAATACATTTTCCAAGTTCAAAAGTATAGTTTTGAAAGTATCATTTTGGCTCTCCAACGTTTAGTATGTATATTAGGTATAATAGTTTACTTATCAATTAAGTATTATACCTAAACATTCCTTAAACCTAAGGTATAAGTAGGGGGAAACTTATACTTAACATTAATACTTGTATACGACAAAGTATAATGTTTCTAACAATTTTCTACGATGAGCCTGTAACCGCTGCTATGACATAATACCTCTGATAAAACCTACTCATGATTTCCATGAGGACAACCCACTCATGATTTCGATGAGGACAACCCACTCATGATTTCCATGAGGACAACACCGTACGCTTCATCGACGCCGGAACAATAACAAGTAAAAGGATAGTTCGTCACTCGCTTAAGGTTGACTGTAGCTAACAGTCACAAGTGGGGTGGTCAACCCGTATACTAATTATACACAACTTCCTCACTCACACGGGATTAACGGTTACCGTTCAGAGGATTTCCACTAAGATCCCCAATCTTAGTTGATGAATACAATTACTCACGTAGACTTCGACGACTTCCTATAGCTCTAACAACAAAAGCATTTTCGTGTCTACAACCCTAAGTTATTAGACTTTGCTTTTAAACATTACTCCTAAGTTTATATTACTTTAGGCAGTATAACAGCTATAACTTGAGGAAAAACCAGGTTTTATTTTGACATAAAACCAAGAATAACAACAACATATAACATACCAAGTTTTATCTTGTCATAAAACTAACAATAACAACATACTTTATAAAATAACATATAGAACTTCGAATATGAATTCGGAACTATATCGCACACAACATATATATAGAATCCTAAGTATAACTAAAGATCTACATTAGTATAATAACATGCTAACTAGTTGATAATAGTTGTATATATTCAAAATATTATATTTAGAACAACTATATCCCGGTTATTATAGCTATCTATGTTGATACTAATATATTATCATATAGACAGAATAGTAACGTATATACAATATTTAGCATGCGTTTTCCCCCAAAATATTAGAAAGTGCGGCCGTGAAACTCACCCTAGTAGCATGATTTTATGTAATCTAAGCAGAAACGGTCAGCGGTACGAGGTCGTCTGGGCTCGGGATGCAAGAGGGCTTCAGCAAAGGAGAGAGGACAAAGGGAAATGGTGTAAGGAAGTGTCAAGGTCGGACCTGCTATTTATAGGAAGATATTTGGCCTCTCACGTCGTGAGCCATATAGTCTCACGTCGTGAGCCATGGCCGGTCATCCCGTAGACTTGCCATTTGCTTCCCTAGCTTCGGAAGGTGGCCTTGTGACTCCTCACGTCGTGAGATATCCTTGCTCACATTGTGAGTTTGGATCTTATCCCTTCGTAGCCTCGTCACACACCTTCCAGATTCCGAAATGTGGCAAAATGACTCCTCACGTCGTGAGTTTCTGTGCTCACGTCGTGAGTTCAGTTAAATTAGGGTTTCTGATAGCTGAATCTTCGAAAGGTCGTAACTTTCACATACGAACTCCGTTTTTGACGTTCTTTATATCCACACATAGGTATTTACGAGTACTACAAATCTCTTTTAGACTCCAATAGTTAATTCTAAGTCTATTTTTAATTCCTTTTTTTATAGAGATTTATAGTGTTCGGTTTATCATAACTTCTTCATGCGAAGTCAGATTTAGACGTTCTCTACATTTTTGGAATCGTATGGATGTATACTTTGAGTTGTATCATAAATTATGTATGAAAGTTCATACTTTAACATGAATTGCATAGTAAGTTGATCACATTACTAGTTTAACAAAATCACATTACATGATTGGCATAATCACATGTGATTGTTATTGACCTATTTTGACTGGTGTTACACATTATACAATGAATAATGTGTAATCAATATGGTGATTAAATAAAAGGTATAACAAACCATTATTTCAAACCTATGTAATAATGTAGGTCAATTTCTAGTTCTTTTTAAAATAATAAAGAGAAATTTTAGCATATTGTGTATATTTACATAATTGACCCTCCAAAAATAAAGTACTAAACAATCTAGATTGGGATGAACAAAGCGGTAAAGATTGTAACAAGGTTTCCAAAAACATAAAGAACACTAAAATCCGAGTTATAACGAAGAAGTTATGACCAATCAAAGATCCGCGACAAAACCGGCAAAACACTATTCAGTGTAAAAAGTGAATTTTCAATAAAAGGCTTTTTAGCCATAACAATCTAAATGAAAGTTGTAGATTATGTTAAACCGAGAACTTTCATAAAAATAACGTCAAAATCTTACTTCGTATGAGGAAGTTATGATTTTTCTAAGTTTCAGTAAAGAAGTATATAGCTAAAAACTCGAAATAAAGATCGAGTGATTTTTAGCCAACACAACCTAAACGAGAATTGAAGGTCTCGTCAATAGTAGTGCACCGGTAACAAGACAGACAAAAACGGACGTTGGATGAAGAAGTTATGAGTTTTTAACGGATTTCCTGTCCCGGTCTGTTAAAAATTATAATATTAAAAATAAATTCAAAATTAGCCGACGAAGTCTAAACAAAAGTCGTAGAGTATAATTTTACCTATGCGTGCATATAAAGAACGTCGAAAACGGAGCTCGTATGCGAATGTTATGAATTTCGCAAGTTTTGGGCACGAAAATCGAAAAATGTTGAAAACCGGGAAAAATCGCATGGTGCACCTTCGGGAACGTCACCTCGCATGCGATGCTTCCTCGTATCCGCCCCGTGTCACCTTCTGATTGGACCGAAGCCGCGGTCCAGTGGCCATTCAACACCCTTCGCAAGAACGTGCCACCGAGCTCGGACCCGTGCCCTCTTCCGATTCGACCGAAGTCCGGTCCACTCCTGATCCGACGTGCCTCGCCAGCTGTCCGAAGCGAACCCTTCCCCTCGCCACCTGTCCGAACACACGTCTTCTTCTCCTTGCTTTGGATCCGAGGCTTCGGCCTATATAAGAGGTGCGAGACTCTCCGAATTTTACACATTTTTCACACCATTTTCCATTTCTTTTCTATTCTTTCACCACCTTAAAATTTCCTACAACCCCTAAAGCCCCGATATCAAGTCTAAAACCCTAAGCAAGCCTCGAAGCCCTGAGATTCCCGAGAAAAACAACTTTCTCCAGTCGTAACCCTGCCCGAATAAAGCCGGTTTTTCGTAAAATAAACTCCTTTCCAGAAAACAAAATGTTGTCCAAATCAGCACCTATCAAGTGAGTTCATACCCCCATATTTTCATAATTTCTACTGTTTTAAGGGGGGAATACAAATATAACACAAGAACTTTGTGTTATAAAATCATGATTTCAAATCATGATAAAACGACATTAAATCATCAAAATATTCTCAAAACATTAAACTCTTTTGTAAACTTATATTTTCCCCCAAAATTCATATTTGTATATATATATATATATATATATATATATATATATATATATATATATATATATATATATATATATATTTATATAAATAAGATTTAAAATGCTTAGGACTAATAACTCATTCTGGGTCTTTTTCCTTGTTTGGATGTGGGCTTATAGTACTAGTTATTTTTCTGAATGTCGTTTAAATTTTACTTATATATAATTGTATATGTATATAAATATATAATTTATTTCACTCAGTTTAAATACCCTTTGTAACATGTTGAGCAAAAGGGGGTTCTTTCAAAAACAGTTAAATACCAATTTAGAAAGTACATATAAATTATAATAGGTATAATTTATGATACATAGAACAATAATACATGATTCAAGTATACTAGAATACACAGTTTTACAAGAAACAAAGGTTTGGTTCAAAACAAATCAAGGGATACACAATTTTCATATACATGTTAAGAATACTAATTCAAGAACATACTGTCAATCATTTATTTCAGAATGATTGGGTTTTCATAACTAATATACATGTAACGTTTATATGCTTTTTATGAGATATTCAATTCAGGTTTTTCAAATTCATTTAGACAACAAAGTTAAAGTCCTGATATTATAACCAGAGTCTCCAGTCAGGGGATCGAAACAACTTGTGTGTAGATCTATATTGGGATTGACAACCCCGCACTGAGGCTGCTAGCTACAGTCAGGCATACACGCCAATGAGTGACAATTGTTATCTACAGTTTAAACGCCTATAAAGCGTTTGTTTCAGGCCATCATGTCTTAGTATGGTTATAATAACTCATTAAAAAGATATTAACAATACGTTAGTGTATAATCAACTAAACGTAAGTACACCTTCAAAGTATCTGTTTACAGAACACAAACTACAATAGTACAATATAGTTTTCAATAACAGCTGGTGAAACCACACACACTCTCAGTTACAAGTTTTACATAAAGGCATACAAATACAAAACATTGATTTACAAATAGAATGGTTTTATGGGAATAAAACTGCTTTTCATATACAACAGAAAATATAGGATTTTCTGGAACAGTTTACATATGCAAAATACAGAGACATCCTTTCAAACATAAACACTTATGCACTCACTCAACTTTATGTTGATACTCTCTTTTCAAATTACTTGTATTCTCAGGGAAATAATAAACATGTACTCCCCGAGTTTTTTGAGAAGATTGAGCTATTTTGAGTCATATCTTCTTCTTTTGTATAACTATTTTGGTTTCAATATACAATGATTGAACACTTGTAAATACTTATACTTTTTAAATACAATGGTTGTTTGTACTTTGATTACTATGATGCATGTGTTGTGATACTACAAATGAAGTCCTCCACGCCCGAACGTTTCCGCCGTCTGGTTTGGGGGTGTGACAGATTGGTATAAGAGCATTGTTTATAGTGAACTCAGTATATCAATCCATAAAAGATATACAAACTATAAATACATCGGGGCTAAGAGCTCTGACTACAAGTATACTTTTTAAAATTCTAACTATTTTTACAAGAAGTATACTAACACTCATACTTACAAGTACAATATCACAGTCATAAGAACTTGAAAGTATTTGAATGTTGAACATTATAGTCAAACCTGGGCAGTTATGTAATCATATCTGGAATTAATATAGCCTGATCAACTATATTGATTTGAGATATGACCAACATGTGTTTGAGAGTGATAGTAGTGTTGCGACATGTCTAAAACTTACCATACATATTCAGAAGAACTATAGAACAGAACACAAAGATTAAAATACTACAGAGAGTATTTTACTAACCTTACTTCTAATACATAACATATGGCTGAACACAATTTACCTGGGGACCCCTACAACCAACAAGGTGCGGGTTGGAATTCAGACTCAGATGAAGAACCCTTTGAAGACAGCGAATCAAGTGGTATGGATACAGAGCCACAAGTTTGCAACCCTGGGGAACGACCCCTGAGACAAGGCGAAGCAGAACCCATACCCAAGTGGGGCCAATATACAAACCATTGGAGTCGGCAAGATGGCCAACGCCCTCCTTACAAAATGGCAAGAGGTTTCTATAACGTCTCTAGAGGAGGAACAACCGATAGAGCTCTTCCGGTTATAGTAAATCAAATAGCCCGTCAAGCCGATCAATCGAATCCTACAAGTAAATACAGTTGCGCAGGCTAAAAATGCAGATATCCTTCGTCTTGATGACATGCAGGATGACACCCAGCATCATACAGAAGCCCTTCAGAGGCAAGTCTATGCTGCTCAATCAGAGATAAGAGAATTGAGAGAGCATCAAGATGCCCAATAAAGGCGCTGGAAAGCACAAGATGAAGCGGGACCCAACAACCGCCGTAGCAACCGCCGCAAGTAGTGTTCGCACTACTTCTACCTTCTACTTTTTATATCGAATGTATATACTACTTTTCGCGATATGTACAAAACTGGGTATCAATAAAACAATAAGCACTTTACTTCAACAAGAGTTATTACAATTTTCATAAACATGTTGTTTCAAAGTTTTGGTTATAGTACAGACATGTCCTAGTGTTATTTTTCATGTATTTTAATACGACCGTGAAAATTTTACTTTCGGTAGGTTGGTTTGATGTCGACACTTTCTCAATATTGTGGTATGTTATAGACCTGCTTCAAGGTCAAGTCTTCCAGATTGCACATACTTAATATACCAATACAATCGACATGTATTTTCATACTCTTTGAAAAATAACCACTCAAATTCATATTATCCTATTGCAAGTTGTATTTGCAATAGATTTCTATTTCCAATCTGTTACAAGATTCATGTTGAATTAATTGTTTTGTTCAGAGATATCAAATTCATATTCATTCTTCATATCTTACCATCTTTTATCTTTTAACTTTTATAGAAAAGATGCCTCCTCGTAGAAATCCAAGACGTGACAATGAAGCCACCGACGCCACCCCCACCACCACCTCCTCAATTCGACACTGCTATGTTTCAAGCAGCGGTCAAGTCGCTATGTCTCATATCAATACTCCTAGTGCTAGTGGGTCGGGAGCTGGTGCACATCCTTCTAACCATGGCAAGGGTCATGAGCACTCGCGAGAGTGCACTTACAAAGAATTCTCGAGCGCCAAACCCAAGACCTTTAATGGAATTGGAGGAGTGATGGTTTTAAGGCAATGTTTTGAGAAGACGGAAGCAATTTTTGAAATTTGCTCCTGTCCGGAAGGTAGCAAAGTTAAATTTGCTGCTTGTACGTTTTCAGATAGGGCCCTAACATGGTGGAACGGTCATGTTAAGTCACTGACTTTGGTTGTGGCTAATACGATAAGCTGGGAGAACTTAAAAGCCATGCTAATGCGGGAATACTGTCCGCGCGGGGAAATTAAAAAACTTGAGCAGGAGTTCTGGGGTCTTATCATGGCTGGTGCAGACATAACAACTTACACGAATCGATTCTGTGACTTGGCGATTCTGTGTCCAGAAATGGTTGCTCTGGAGAGCAAAAAGATTGAAAGGTATATTTGGGGACTGTCGCCCCAGATACAGGAAAGTGTCATTGCCTCTAGGCCTGTTACCTTTAACAGTGCCAAGGAGCTGGCACAGTCACTTATTGACCACGGAAATCGTCAAAACTCTGTGGTTACTGCCCCAGAACAACCTAAGGAGAACAACAACAACAACAGCAAGAAGAAGGGTTGGAACAAGAGGAAGGGCAAATCTCCTCTGGAACCTTCAAAGAAGCAACAAGTAGTGGCAGTCCATGCCACTACTGTACCTGCTACCATACCTGCTACTGTACCTGCTATTGCCCCTAATAACCCAACACCAACTAAGCCCTATGCTGGTAACCTCCCTAAATGCAACAAGTGCAATTTTCTCCATAACTGAAATTGCCAAGAAATGCAGTGCCGTAACTGCAACAGAAAAGGGCATACTGCCCGATTCTGTAGAACACCACCTCAACCACTTAACCAAGTACCTGCCGCTGAAGTAGGTCGAGCATGCTACCAATGCGGTAATGTGGGGAATTTCAAGAGAGATTGTCCAAAAGCTGGAAATGTCGGTGGAGTTGGGAGGATTCTAGCACTAGGTCACGAAGAAGCGGTGACAGACCCTGCAGTAGTCACGGGTACGTTCCTTCTCAACAATACTTATGCATGCATTCTATTTGATTATGGTGCTGAGAGGAGCTTCGTGAGCCATAATTTTAAACATCTACTAAATCAAAACTCCCAACCACTAAATGAACTTTCACAGTAGAAATGGCTAACGGGAAATCCGAATCCACCAACGATATATACATAGGATGTACCCTTACCTTGAATGACTTGTCTTTCCCAATAGACCTTATGCCGGTCTCTATCAAAAGTTTTGACATCATAATAGGTATGGATTGGTTGTGCCCCAACCATGCAGACATCCTATGTTATGAAAGAGCTATTCGTTTGAACTTGCCAACTAATGAAACTCTTATTATCTACGACGACAAACCCGAAACGAACCTTCAGATCCTTTCTTACATCAAGGCACATAATTACCTTCGCAAGGAGTACTGTGCATTCTTAGCTCATGTGGTAGACAAAAAGCAAGAAGTGAAAGACATCGCAAACATTCCCGAGGTCTGCAACTTTCCTGATATTTTTCCCGATGATCTTCCAGGAGTACCTCCCGAACGACAAGTCGAATTCCGAATCGACTTAATCCCTGGAGCTACCTTTGTAGCCAAATCCCCCTATCGTCTTACACCTTCTGAAATGCAGGAATTATCCAGCCAACTTAACGAACTCCTAAGTAAAGGTTTCATAAGACCAAGCTTCTCACCTTGGGGAGCACCAGTTTTGTTCGTAAAGAAGAAGGATGGATCATTCTGCATGTGCATAGAATACCGCGAGCTGAATAAACTTACCATCAAAAAATCAGTATCCTCTGCCTCTCATTGACGATCTGTTCGACCAACTTCAAGGTGCGAAATACTTCTCGAAGATAGACTTAAGATCCGGGTATCACCAGTTACGGATTTTGGAGGAAGACATTCCCAAGACCGCATTTAGAACTCGTTATGGTCATTACGAGTTTATAGTGATGCCATTCGGATTGACGGATGCACCTGCTGTGTTCATGGATCTAGTGAACAGAGTGTGTCATCCATTCCTGAATAAATTCGTCATAGTCTTCATTGACGACATTCTTATCTACTCAATAAGCAAAGAGGAACATGGCCAACATCTTCGTCAAATATTACAAACCCTTAGAACAAAAAAACTCTATGCGAAGTTTTCAAAGTGCGAGTTTTGGATTAGGAAGGTTGAATTTCTAGGTCACGTGGTCAGTTCAGAAGGAATACACGTGGACCCTTCCAAAATCAATGCAATTGAAAACTGGCTAGCACCCAAAACACTTACAGAAATCCGACAATTCTTAGGTCTTGCTGGCTATTATCGCAGATTCATCCAGAATTTCTCCCGAATCGCTAAACCGCTTACCACCCTGACGCAAAAGGGTGTAACTTTTAGTTGGGGAGAGAAGCAAGAAACAACATTCCAAACGCTCAAACAACCCTTGTGCAGTGCACCGATCTTGTCTCTACCCGAAGGGACAGAAGACTTTGTAGTGTACTGTGATGCTTCAAATCAAGGGCTTGGGTGTGTTCTTATGCAAAGAGGGAATGTTATATCCTACGCCTCAAGACAGCTTAAGACACATGAGGTCAACTATACAACACATGACCTTGAGCTAGGAGCAGTGGTGTTTCCTCTGAAGATCTGGAGACATTATTTATATGGCACAAAATGCACAATATTCACGGACCATAAAAGTCTCCAGCATATCTTCAATCAAAAAGAGCTGAACATGAGACAACGATGATGGGTGGAGCTACTGAATGATTACGAATATGAAATTCTTTACCACCCTGGTAAAGCAAATGTAGTAGCTGACGCCCTTAGCAGAAAAGAATACTCGGGACGCCGAGTAAAGTCGTTGACCATGACAATCCATTCACATCTGTCCACACAGATCAAAGAAGCTCAACTTGAAGCCTTGAAACCCGAAAATGTGACAGGTGAAACTATGAAAGGAATGGATAAGAACTTCGAAGTCGGGAATGATGGAGTCTATTATTTCATGAACCGGATCTGGACGCCAAAGTTCGGTGGTTACAGAGACATGGTTATGAATGAAGCGCACAAAACCCGATATTCCATTCATCCAGGTTCAGACAAGATGTATCTAGACCTCAAGAAACTATACTGGTGGCCTAACATGAAGGCCGAAATCGCTACCTTTGTGGGCAAGTGCCTTATTTGCGCTAAAGTGAAGGTAGAGTACCAGAAACCTTCAGGTTTATTACAACAACCTGAAATCCCTGAATGGAAGTGGGAGCGGATTATGATGAATTTCATAACTAAGTTACCCAAGACAACGGGTGGTTATGATACTATTTGGGTAATCGTCGATAGATTAACCAAATCCGCACACTTCTTGCGAATAAAAGAAATCGACAAGATGGAGAAGCTAACAAGAACTTACCTCAAGGAGATTGTTAGACTGCATGGTGTGCCAATATCTATTATTTCAGACCGAGATAGTACATTCACCTCTCGTTTCTGGCAGTCTTTACAAAACTCTCTGGGAACTAGGCTGGACATGAGTACAGCCTACCATTCACAAACCGACGGACAAAGTGAGAGGACGATTCAAACATTAGAAGACATGTTGCGAGCCTGGATGATAGACTTTGGAAAGTCATGGGATATTCATTTACCCCTTGTTGAATTCTCTTATAACAACAGTTATCACACTAGCATAAAGACTGCTCCATTCGAACCCCTCTATGGCCGCAAGTGTAGAGCCCCTTTGTGTTAGGCTGAAGTGGGTGACACGCAGCTAGCTAGAGGCCAAACTCCTGACAGCGCCCTCACTGGTCCGAAAATTATTCGAGAAACTACCGAGAAGATCGTACAAATTCGGGAGCGACTTAAAGCTTCCAGAGATAGACAGAAAAGCTACGCTGACAAAAGGAGAAAACCCTTGGAATTCCAGGTTGGTGACCGCGTCTTGTTAAAGGTCTCACCCTGGAAGGGCATGATACGCTTTGGAAAGCGTGATAAACTGAATCCACGGTACATAGGACCATTCAAAATTCTTTCCAGAATCAATCATGTATCTTACAAACTTCGACTACCCTAAGAACTAAGTAACATTCATCCTACCTTCCACGTTTCAAACTTGAAAAAGTGCCTATCCGACGAGACTCTTGTGATCCCACTCGAGGAAACCGAGTTAAACGAGAGCCTCAACTTTGTGGAAGAACCCGTGGAGATTCTAGACAGGTAAGTTAAGAAAACCAAACAAAGCCGTATCCCGATAGTGAAGGTTCGCTGGAACGCAAAACGGGGACCTGAATTCACTTGGGAGTGGGAGGATCAAATGCAACAGAAATATCCACATCTTTTTCCCTAGTCTATCTGTAATGTTAATTTCGGGACGAAATTCTCTCTAACGGGGGGATAATGTAACAAACCGTTATTTCAAACCTATGTAATAATGTAGGTCAATTTGTAATTCTTTTTAAAATAATAAAGAGAAATTGTAGCATACTGTGTATATTTACATAATTGACCCTCCAAACATAAGTATTAAAGAATCTCGATTGGGATGAACAAAGTGGTAGAGATTGTAACAAGGTTTGCAAAAACATAAAAAACACTAAAATCCGAGTTATAACGAAGAAGTTATGACCAATCAAAGATCCGCGACAAAACCGGCAAAACACTGTTCAGTGTAAAAAGTGAATTTTCAATAAAAGGCTTTTTAGCCATAACAATCTAAACGAAAGTTGTAGATTATGTTAAAACGAGAACTTTCATAAAAAGAACGTCAAAATCTGACTTCGTATGAGGAAGTTATGATTTTTGTAAGTTTCAGTATAGCAGTATACAGCTAAAAACCCGAAATAAAGATCGAGTGATTTTTAGCCAACACAACCTAAACGAGAATTGAAGGTCTCGTCAATAGTAGTACAATGGTAAAAAGACAGACGAACACGGACGTTGGATGAAGAAGTTATGAATTTTTAACGGATTTCCTGTCCCGGTCTGTTAAAAATTATAATGTTAAAAATAAATTCAAAATTAGCCGACGAAGTCTAAACAAAAGTCGTAGAGTATAAGTTTACCTACGCGTGCATATAAAGAACGTCGAAAACGGAGCTCGTATGCGAATGTTATGAATTTCGCAAGTTTTGGGCACGAACATCTAAAAATGTTGAAAACCGGGAAAAATCGCATGGTGCACCTTCGGCCACGTCACCTCGCATGCAAGGCTTCCTCGTGTCTGCCCGGTGTCACCTTCTGATTGGACCGAAGCCGCGGTCCAGTGGGCATCCGACACCCTTCGCAAGAACGTGCCACCGAGCTCGGACCCGTGCTCTCTTCCGATTCGACCGAAGTCCGGTCTACTCGTGATCCGACGCGCCTCGCCAGCTGTCCGAAGCGAACCCTTCCCCTCGCCACCTGTCCAAACATGCGTCTGCTTCTCCTTACTTCAGATCTGAGGCTTCGGCTTATATAAGAGGTGCGAGACTCTCCGGATTTTACACATTTTTCACGCCATTTTCCATTTCTTTTCACTTCTTTCACCCCCTTAAAATTTCCTACACCCCCTAAAGCCCCGGTATCAAGTCTAAAACCCTAAGCAAGCCTCGAAGCCCCGAGATTCCCGAGAAAAACAAATTTCTCCAGTTGAAACCCTGCCCGATTAAAGTCGGTTTTTCGTCAAATAAACTCATTTCCAGAAAACAAAACGCTGTCCAAATCACCACCTATCAAGTGAGTTCATACCCCCGTATTTTCATAATTTCCACTGTTTTAAGGGGGGGAATACAAGTATAACACAAGAACTTTGTGTTATAAAATCATGATTTCAAATCATGATAAAACGACATTAAATCATCAAAATATTCTCAAAACATTAAACTCTTTTGTAAACTTATATTTTTCCCCTAAATTAATATTTGTATATATATATTTATATAAATAAGATTTAAAAGGCTTAGGACTAATAACTCATTTTGGGTCCTTTTCCTTGTTTGGATGTGGGCTTATAGTACCGGCTGTTTGTCCGAATGTCGTTTAAATTTTACTTATATATAATTTTATATGTATATAAATATAGAATTTATTTCACTCAGTTTAAATACCCTTTGTAACATGTTGAGCAAAAGGGGTTTCTTTCAAAAACAGTTAAATACCAATTTAAAAAGTACATATAAATTATAATAGGTATAATTTACGATACATAGAACAATAATACATGATTCAAGTATACTAGAATACACAGTTTTACAAGAAACAAAGGTTTGGTTCAAAACAAATCAAGGGATACACAATTTTCATATACATGTTAAGAATACTAATTCAAGAACATACTGTCAATCATTTATTTCAGAATGATTGGGTTTTCATAACTAACATACATGTAAAGTTTATATGCTTTTTATGAGACATTCAATTCAGGTTGTTTAAATTCATTTAGACAACAAAGTTAAAGTCCTGATATTATAACCAGAGTCTCCAGTCAGGGGATCGAAACAAGTTGTGCGTAGATCTATATTGGGATTGACAACCCCACACTGAGGCTGCTAGCTACAGTCAGGCATACACGCCAATGAGTGACAATTGTTATCAACAGTTTAAACGCCTATAAAGCCTTTGTTTCAGGCCATCATGTCTTAGTATGGTTATAATAACTCATTAAAAAGATATCAACAATACGTTAGTGTATAATCAACTAAACGTAAGTACACTTTCAAAGTACCTGTTTACAAAATACAAACTACAATAGTACAATATAGTTTTCAATAACAGCTGGTGAAACCAGGCACACTCTCAGTTACAAGTTTTACATAAAGGAATACAAATACAAAACATTGATTTACAAATAGAATGGTTTTATGGGAATAAAACTGCTTTTCATATACAACAGAAAATATAGGATTTTCTGAAACAATTTACATATGCAAGATACAGAGACATCCTTTCAAACATAAACACTTATGCACTCACTCAACTTTATGTTGATAATCTCTTTTCAAATTACTTGTATTCTCAGGGAAATAATAAACAGGTACTCCCCGAGCTTTTTGAGAAGATGGAGCTATTTTGAGTCATATCTTCTTCTTTTGTATAACTATTTGTGTTCAATATACAATGCTTGACCACATGTAAATACTTATACTTTTTAAATACAATGGTTGTTTGTACTTTGATTACTATGATGCATGTGTTGTGATACTACAAATGAAGTCCTCCACCCCTGAACGTTTCCGCCGTCTGGTTTAGGGTGTGACAAAAGGTGTTTTATTTATAATCAAAAGTTTTTAGACCATACTGGATTCGATTATTCTTCTGTTTCACTTTTCATGTTTTGACTTCCCGAATAACTAGGTTATTCAAAGTATACATAGTCGATCATACTTTGGAAGTAGGTATTGAGGCAAGACTGTCATGAATGGGTCTGTAGATTGTCTAAAGGCGTTTAGACATATCACAAGTTTGTTGCAGTGTTTATGAGTACTTCTGGAATAAGATTCGGGTATTGGATTAAACCCATGCTAATCTGAATCACTTCATGTATTTTTTCACGAATGATTGTTAGACGATAATATCTTATATTCTTGAAACCAAGTCATGTGAGTTGTAGTTTACAAGTCGGTTGCACATTGACATATGTAAACGCACCAGTAAGTTGGTGTTATGAAACATATTCTTGTGTGTAACTTGATGAGTAAGTACAAGCGAGCATTTGAGTCGAAGTTTATCCATTCCTTTTACCCAATGTGTGATAAAAGTGATATCTGTGGGCCCCTCGATGATTTAGTGATGACAACCCTAAGCTCTTGGCCAAGCCTGGACTGATTTGATTTGTTCATTTAGTCGGCCGTCATAAATCGGAAATCGGGAAACAACACATGAAGAGAGAGAATGATTATAATCCATGTCTCAGTTCATACGATATCTAGAATGGAGGAATATATGATCCCTTATCTAATGGATGCATCATTTGACTAGGTCAGAGTTCGACAGCGACTTTTGAGAGCTATGATTCCTAGTCGGGATTTTGGAGTCGTACTTGCAATAATAGTTATTAGACTTATCCAAATGGGAGACTGTCGGATTAGGTGTCTAAGCCCATAACTATAATTGGTATGTACTTGACCCGAGAGTAGCATGGTGCATTTGGGTTGCCTTCACCAGAACAATCTGATAGGATCGATATTTCAGAAAGAGGTTATTTATGATTTATTAGTATATTACAAGTATAATATATTAATATGAAATAATAATTTTTAATGAGTACTGATCAAGAATTATTTTGGAATTAATTTAGTGATCAAAAGAGACTAATTAAATTAATGGGGACTGATTATGTAAATCAATGATATATATATATATATATATATATATATATATATATATATATATATATATATATATATATATATATATATAGTGTTTGGGCGATTGATCCATGTTGGGCTACCTTTTATGTAAGTATCCATGAAGAGTTAGCACACATGAGACATGGATCTGGTGGTTGTCGAGACCATCAAAATAAATAACCCTAAATATTTTACACTAAAATAGTGTATAGTGGTAAAGGGGTCGAATCCATTGAGATTGGTTCAATTTGTTACTTCTATGAAAATCTTGTAGTACAAACACTTGTAAAACTAAAATAAAACAAAAATGGAGGATTTTGATATTTTGAGATATTTAAAAGAAAACTAAAATTACACTAAGATTGAAAAACACAATTCAACAAAAGCAAAGTTTGATGTAAAATCAATAAGATAAAGATGGTTGACTTTGTACTTTCATTACTTGAACATTTGGTTAAATAATCATGAGAATACCAAGGTGCAATACTTATGTTTATAATCTAACTTGGATATAGCAATTTATAAGCATAACTTGCCTCAACTCTTCTTTTGTATTAAAATGACTAGAGAAGCTCATAGCACATTTCCTAAATCAAAGTCACAAAACTAATGAAGCATGTAATTTTGTGAAAATTAATTAGCATTAGGTTTTAAGAGTCACCAAATCCAAAGAGTAATCTATTGCTTTCATTACCACTATGGAGAAAATATTTTCTTAGTTTAAATGAAATGTAAACAAACATTTAAACTAATTGTTGCTTGTTAAATTGAAGACACATTACTTATCCAAGAATTTAACCAACAAAAATAACATTCACATATCAATATTCATGACTAGAGATATATAAACATGAAGGAAGTTTTCATAGAAAATATAATCATAGATATTCAACACAAGTTCATGGAGTTCTTCAAAATAACCAAAACATTCAAGAAATTACATCCAAGTCAACCAAATATGAGTCTAGCAAAGTATGGCCAAAATGAAATAAATGCAAAGTAGATTAGTGATACCAAATATTGTTCAAGATGCAAGTTAGAAGAAAACTTGCTCCAAGCTTCTAAATCTTCCAATCCTCTAGAGAGAAAAGGTGTTTTTAAAACTCAAGTAAAAGTGGTCAAAAATCGGATCCAAAAGTCCCCCAAAAGCATTCCACCAACCTTCCCAAAATAGAGTCAAAAAGTCAAAATTTTGGATTCTTCACAGTGCGATCCATGCGGACCATTTGTAAATCCACGCGGACCGCGTGTATTTTGGGCCATTTGGCCCATTTGATTGGCTTTCTAGTTTTGCTCCTTTATTTCTTGGTCCAGCCCACATGTAAAGGTTCTTGATAGCCCAATTGTGTCTTCTTTACTCTCCCAAGATGGTCTATTGCTTCTTTGATCTTCTATAGCTCAAAATTCTCTTCACATCATCATCATTCTTCATCTAAAATTAATCCAACTTTCTCCTTTGATTATGTTGACAACATGCCCAATCACACCACTTCAAGTCCACAAGCAAACCGCAAGCCTCCAAAAGTCCCGCACTCCTTCGATACCTCCAATGACAAATAGTCTTCGATAAATCCTACAAATAAGCTCAAAAGACTGGAAAGCACCCGGTAAAGGAGAAAAATAACAAAAAGAGAAAATATGCATGAAGATTAAGTAAAATGAGATGGAATGTGCTAAAATAAACTATAAAAAGAAGTAAATAAAATGAAACTATCAGGATGACAACCAAAATGTATGGATTAGGGTTTACCCATGACTGTTGGAATCCTACACTATATATGAGTTATCCCTTAGCCAAAATCACACACCTATGTATTCTAAGAGAATCATAACCGATTTTGGAGTGTCTAATCTCTCTCTTAAAGTCCTCCTTTGTTCATGGTGTTTGTGAACCAATTGAGGCATCACACTTGAGGTGCTAAGCTCTTGAAAGGCCAAGAACTACAACTACAACTACAACTACATAAGAGGTATTCATCTAACTATGAGTTTTATGTTGCATATCGTCTATTGTATGCTAGTTAGGACGTGTGCTTTGGAAAATTGAAAATGCATGTATAATTAGAGAAAACATAGATCCAAAGCATATAGGGTTGCATGTGAACCACATGAGTGTTATAGTAATTAAAACCCAACAATATGTACCTCCAAACTAAATTCGGGGCACCGAGGCATGATTTGCGAGGCATGTACCACCGAGGAGGGCTAATACATGATTCGCCGAGTTATGCCTACCAAGACTACCAAACCAAGAAAAGAAAGTAAGGTTAAGAGAACAAGCGTTATGTATAAGAAACGGGCATACAATAATAATCCTGACAAAGGTCAATTTGTACAATACTTAAGGCCACTAATGGTTCTCCAATAACAAACTGGCATGACTGGTGACTACTCTTTAGTAGCATTATTGTACGTTCGGCAACGGGAGCATTTATGAGGATTAGACCCTCGTCTACACAATGAATTTTGGATCGCATATTCCCATGATGAGTCAATATAAAGAGAGCCTCGATAGGTTGGTCAAGGTATGAAAATATGACTCGAGCTTACATTTACACAAATTACTATTCAGTCTATATTTTCCTGACATTATCATCGGAGTGTTCTCCCGGGAGCATTCCTAGTGAACAACTCACTTGTGTGTTGTTATCTCAGGATTCATACCTTCTACAACACCGGTGTTACAGGATCATTGAGGTCCGGAATCCGGATACACATCATGTGGCACCGTCCGTGGGACCCGTAACGAATGGTCACCACCAGAAATCCTACAAACAACGTCAATATGAGTCCAGTAACGAGGATGCAATCACTAGAAGCACAAGGCAAAACACCTCATATTGTAACAGTACCGAGCGATACAAATGTCCCTTCTCATGAGGAAGAACTACGAAATAAGCAAGATATGAGGGACTTTGAGTAGTTCCAACGATTCAAATCCATGAAGAGGTCACAGCGGGACAAGGAGAAGAAGCCAACACATGAAAGAGAAAACAATGACCGAGTATCAGTGCATACATGGCGTTCAAGTGCAGCAACTAGAAAGGAAATGGAGGAAGAAGGCAGGCAATCATACCTACAAGAAGGGCGGAAGCCTAAAGATTCGCGCTAAAAGGTCAAACAAAAAGAATACAACAGAGCACTGGGAAAGAAAAACTTCAGAAATATGTTACTGATGACATAAACGACACACCTATTCCCATGGGTTTGAAAGGACCTAGAGTGATGCCCTATGATGGTACAGAGGACCCAGACGATCATGTGTCTAACTTTCAGTGGACAATCAAGATGAATCCTATGAATCTGAAATTGTGGTGTTTATACTTTGCAAGAACTGTTGATGAGTCAGTCCATTACTGACTAGCCAGTCTTCCCCCGAGGAGCGTCGATAACTTTTAGGAGCTATGACAAAAGTTCTGTAATAGCTTCATAAAATAAAGGAGATTCCGGCAGCAGGCCCATGCAATATTTTCATGCAGACAGAGAGAAGGGGAGTCGAACGAGGCCTATTTTGAGTGATTTAACGAGATAAGCAGAAGAATGCCAACCAGACGATCTGATGATGATAACGGCTTTTACATATGGGCTATTAGAAGGAGAGCTCTTCCGTAAAATTAGTAGGACGAGAGTGGAATAACGCAAAAGAGGTACTAAGGAAAGTTAATCAATTTCTTAGGCAAGAAGATGAAAGTGCGGAAAAAATACGCATGGAAAAAAGGATGTATCTCCCGGAACGTAAGGAAAGAACCCCGACGCTGGCTCGAAAGCCCGACCGAGACAACCCCGACAGGACAAGAAGATATTCTCGTACGATGCAGCTAGATAAAGGAAGGTGCCAAAGTAGGGCTAACCCCTATAGACATGAAACATATGACGTAAGACTACAAAAAGAGATTAAAAAAGGTAACAAAGGAAAGTCCCAAAGAAGATACATCTGATATCCCGATCAGTACTGCAATTTCCACAAAAATATAGGGCATGCGACTGCCTATTGCAAAGGCTTGAACAAAGAAAAAGAGAGAGCTAAAGCGGACCCAGCCAGGGAAGTCTCGAAGGCTCGGAAGGAAGAAGTAGTATACGACACTGAGGTAATGATGTTATGGTTTGGGGATAGCAAGCTACCAGCAAAGAAGAGAAAGTGGGCTACGCTGGATTTTTCCCCGAGTGATCCCATTCCCCCTAGACATCAAGGAACCGAACCACTGATCATTAAAGGTTCAGTTAGTAAGACTCTCATGCATCAAATATATGTAAATAATAAAAGTTTGGTTAATATTATATACTCGCATTGCCTGGCCTAATTACCAGAAACTGTTAAGAGTTTTGTTGTGTCGGCCACCTCGGCCGTAGTAGAGTTCGCTGGATAGGCTATATGGCTTGAAGGGAAAATCTCCTTACCATTCATATTGGTGGACTATCATAAGGACTTGCGAAAAACGATATTGGAAGACTTCATCATCATAAAGGCATATTCGACATATAACATGCTCATGTGAAGAACACGATTATATCAATTATAGGTTGTCCCTTCGACGGTGCATGGTTTATTAAAGTTCCCTTCATATCATGGCATCATTACTTTAAGAACACATACCGATGAGGCACAATGAACAGAGCAACACTGCGGAGCCCTTCCAGAAGGAAAAGGAGGCCAGTGCATCGGTGAAAGAATAAGAGGTTAGCCTAAGTCTGGGAAGTAAGGACCAGATGTAAGGATCGAGGAAGAGCTACCAAGTAATCTCAAACATTGTTTGATGAAACTATAAATAAGGTATGATGAGTTATTTGCATGGAAGTCGAAGGACATGACAGGGATCCCTAGGACCATCACCGAACATTGTTTGAACATCAATCTGAGCTTCCTACTAATCAAACAGAAGAAGATGACGATGGCAAGGGAGCGGAATGATGTTGTAAACCGAGAGGTTGAATAACTAGTCCACGTCGGGGTAGTTCAGGCTACCCAATACCCGATTTGGATAGAAAATTTGGTCCTGGTGAAAAAATGTGGTGGGTCGATGTGAATGTGCATGGACTTCACCAGCCTCAACAAAGCTTTCTCGAAGGATAGCTACCCGCTCCAAGAAATATAAGAAAACATAGAATCTTTGCGAGGTCATAAATGGAGGTCATTCCTGGATGCATACAAAGGATACCACCAGGTGCAGATGGTGAAAGAGGATGAAGATAATACTTCCTTTTACACAGAAAAGGGAACATTTTGCTATAAGTAAATGCCTTTTAGGTTAAGGAACGCATGTGGGACTTCCTAAAGGCTAGTTGGCATGGTATTCGAGCAATAGATAGGTTGGAATGTAGAGGTATATGTTGACGACATAGTGATTAAAAGCAAGGAAGAGAACAAGTTCCTAACTGATATTGAGGAGACGATGGTTCACCTAAGAGAAACCAACATGAAACCAAATCCAAAAAAATATGTCTTTGGGGCTCAGAAGGGAAAGTTCATAGGACACATCGTGTCCACTCAGGGAAATGAAGATAACCCAAAAAAAGTCAAGGCGTAGATAAGAATCACAAGTCCTAGAACTGTCAAGGAGGTGTAGAGTTTGAATGGGAAGATGGTCACCCTAGGGAGATTCCTAGCAAAGTCAGCAGAACAATCACTTGCTTTCTTCCAATCCCTAAAAAATCACCAATGGGGATATTGATGGGTTTTTAGCATTCTAACACTTCCTAAGTGTACATGCAACCCTAATAACCTTGAATCTATGTTTTCTCTATATACATGCAAATTTCTTTTCAAGGTTATTTCCTAACTAGCATGGCATGGGGATTACATAGAACATAAAACTAGTAGAAATACATACCTTGTTGTTGCTTGGATTCCTTCAAGACTTTGTGAGCCTAGCACCCCAAATGTTGTGCCTCAAATGCTTCACACAACACCACAAGACTTGGAATAACTTGAGAGAATGTCACTTAGCCTCAAAATCGGTTATGCCCTCTCTAGTAACACTAGGTCACCTTGGTCACGATTTTGCTAGCCATAGGGTTCCTTTTATAGTGTTGTCACAATTAGGGTTTACACATGAATGTCCTTAATTGTCATGACTCTTGATTTCTCATGACCCATGGTTTTGTAACTCCCATGGACTATCCATGGAGCTCCATATGGTTATAACCAAACCCATAAACCATGGATCATTAATCCACCATAAAAGAATTGATGATTGTCATAATCAACCCTATATATTTAATTAGTCTCACTTTGATCACCAAATTAATACTAGATTAATACTTGACCAATACTAATTAAATAATACTATTATTAATATATTAGAACTTATAATATATTAATAATCATAAGTGCCTTATTCTCTCATTTAGTCTATCCAAGTATTGCAATGCCATGCAACCCAAATGGACCATGCCGGGTCGGGTCAAGTACATACCAAATAAAGTTATGGACTTAGACACTATATCCAACAGTCTCCCACTTGGATAAGTCTAATAACTATATTTGCAAATATGACTTCAAAATCCGACTAGCAATCGTAGCTCTTTTAAAGTCTCTCGGAACTGAGATGATGATGATACGCCATTTAAGATAAGTGATCATATAATCATCTGTTCTCATGATATCAGCCGGACAAACACATGGAACATGGTCTTACTTATTGTCCAGCATCTGTTTCTCGATCTCTGATTTGTTTCGACATAGAACTAAATTGAACACATCAATTAGGTTCTGACCGGGCCCGGTACATAGGTCAAAACCAAATCATCGAGGGGCCCAGATATCGCTTCTATTTGTAGAAGGAACAGATAAACTTCGACTGATATGCTTGTACTAACTACTTGTTGAATTACTCACAAAGGCACGTTTTATAACATCGAGTTACCAATGCGTTTTCGTACAATCAATGAATAACCAACTCATAGTCAACAACTCATATCTCTAGGTTTGAAGATTTATATGATATTACCGTCTCACGATCACTCGAGATAAATTCCATGAAGTGATGCAAGTGAGCGTGGGTTGGATCCAATACTCAGCACTTATGAGTACTCATGAATGTTGTAGCAACCATTGCATTGTCCAAAGCACTTTTAGACAAATCATACAAGCCAAATTCATGACAGTCTTAAATCAATACTTACTTCCAAAGTTTGACTGACTGTGGATGGTTTGAATAATAACATAATTATTCTGGAAGTAAAAACATGCAAAATTGAAACATAGTAAACAATCAACACAAGATAGTAACACCTTACTCATAAATAAATAACAACTTTTATTTATCATCAAATGTCAATTACATTTTACAAGTTTCAGGGATCTAATTATTGAAACTAGTATCATCCTTCAGCCCAATGCGCCTCGCATGCTGTAAATGCTTAACCCTGCTCAGTCCCTTCGTGAGGGGATCTGCCGGGTTCTCATCTGATGATACCCTCTTAGCCACGAGGAGTCCTTCTTCTATTCGATGTCTGATGAAATGGTATTTTCTGTCAATGTGCCTAGATCTCCCGTGATCTCTTGGTTCCTTAGCCAAAGCAACCGCACTTTCGCTGTCACAGAAAATTTCCATTGGCTCCTTTATAGCTGGTACAACTCCAAGGTCTCCAATGAAGTTCTTTAGCCATATCACCTCCTTAGCTGCTTTACTTGCTGCTATGTACTCTGATTCACAAGTAGAATCAGCTACTGTCTCCTGCTTGGAACTTTTCCAAGTAATTGCCCCTCCATTTAGGATAAAGACCCAGCCTGACTGAGAGCGGAAATTATCCTTATTAGTCTGGAAGCTAGCATCGCTATATCCTTCCACTCTCAAGTCATCACTGCCTCCGAGGGTAAGGACCCAATCCTTAGTCCTCCGCAGATACTTGAGAATGTTCTTTACCGCTGTCTAGTGTACCTTGCCAGGATTCCCTTGATATCTACTGACCATGCTCAAAGCAAAGGCCACATCAGGGCGAGTACAAGTCATAACATACATGATCGAGCCCACAGCGGAAGCATATGGTATATGACTCATTTCAGCTATCTCAGCTTCTGTACTCGGACTCTGAGTCTTACTCAGCTTGGCATTACTCTGGATTGGTAATTCTCCTTTCTTGGAATCTTGCATACTGAACCTCTTTAGTACCTTATCCACATAAGTACTTTGACTAAGTCCAATTAGTCTCTTACTCCTATCTCTCAATATCCTTATCCCTAGGATATAGGCAGCTTCCCCAAGGTCCTTCATAGCGAAACACTTCCCAAGCCAGGACTTAACCTCCTGCAAGGTTGGGATGTCGTTTCCTATGAGAAGTATGTCATCCACATACAACACCAAGAAGCTAACTATGCTCCCACTAGCCCTGACATACACACAAGACTCATCCTCACTCCTAGAAAAGCCAAAATCTTTGACTTTCTCATTAAAGCAAAGATTCCATCTGCGAGATGCTTGTTTCAATCCATAAATGTATTTATCAAGCTTACACACTCTATTAGGGTATCTTGTATCGACAAAACCCTCTGGTTGAGCCATGTAAACATCCTCAGCCAACTTTCCATTAAGGAAAGCGGTTTTGACATCCATTTGCCATATTTCATAATCATGAAATGCAGCTATGGCTAACAATACTCTAATAGACTTAATCTTCGCTACTGGTGAGAAGGTCTCATCATAGTCAACTCTCGGAGTTTGAGTAAAGCCCTTCGCAACCAGTCACGCTTTGTAAGTATGTACCTTTCCATCCATGTCGGTCTTCTTCTTGAAGATCCATTTGCACCCAACTGTCTTACGACCTGGTACATTGTCAACCAAGTTCCAAACTTGATTGTCATACATGGACTGAATCTCGCTGTCCATAGCCTCCTTCCATTTAGCAGACTCAGGGCCTGCCATGGCTTCCCTGTAATTATTAGGTTCATCCAAATCTATTAGTGTATTATCACTAATAAATGTATCACCTTCAGTGGTGATGTGATAACCATAATAAAAATCAGGTGTGTTCCTCACCCTAGTGGAACGTCTTGGAGGTATAGACTCATCTATCGGATCAACAGGAGTTTCCTCCTCAGGTTGTTCGATAGCATTTGAGGTTCCTTCACCACTTGACTCTTGAAGCTCTTCAAGGTCAATTTGCCTCCCACTGTCCCCTTGGCTTATGAATTCTCTCTCACGAAAGACTCCTCTTCTTGCTACAAAGACCACATTATCACTGGGTCTGTAGAAGAGGTAACCAAAGGATCTTTGTGGGTAGCCAATGAAAATACACCTCTCACTTCGAGGTTCAAGCTTATCATGAGTCTCACGCCTCACGAAAGCTTCACAACCCCAAATCTTGATGTGGTCCAAATTGGGAACTTTCCCAGTCCACATCTCGTGAGGTGTTTTGGCAACCTTTTTAGTAGGGACTAGATTAAGGATATGGGCGGCAGTCTCTAAGGCATACCCCCAGAAAGAGATTGGTAACGAAGCTCGACTCATCATGGAACGAACCATATCCAGCAAGGTTCGATTGCGCCTTTCAGCTACACCATTCAACTGTGGTGTTCTGGGAGGTGTCAATTGTGAGACAATCCCACATTCCTTAAGATAGTCAAGGAACCCAATGCTAAGATACTCTCCTCCCCGATCGGATCGGAGCATCTTGATGTTCCTGCCCAATTGATTCTCCACTTCCTGCTTAAACTCTTTGAACTTTTCAAAGGTTTTTGACTTATGCTTGATTAAGTAAATATATCCATATCTACTGTAATCATCAGTGAAAGTCACATAATAGCGATTAGCATCCCTTGTAGCAACTCTGAAGGGCCCACACACATCCGTGTGTACAAGGTCCAACAAACCTTCACCCCTATCACAAGTACCTGTGAAGGGTGACTTTGTCATTTTTCCAAGTAAACAAGACTCGCAACTATCATCTGACTTAAGGTCAAATGATTCCAAGACTCCAGCCTTTTGGAGTTGGCCTATGCGCTTCTTGTTAACATGTCCAAGACGACAATGCCACAAGGATGCTTTAGCCAAGCTATCTGAAGAATCAATATACAACACATTATTTCCTAGATTGTCTACAACATTCACGGCTTCATATACACCATCACAAGGTAATGCTTTAAAGTAAAATACATCACTGTAATAAACATTAACAGCACCATTTTTATTATCAAATGAAAATGAAAAACCTTGTTTGTACAAGCCATGAAAAGAAATAATATTTCTCGCCATTTCGGGCGAGTAACAACACTTATTCAAATCTAACATTAACCCATTATTAAGCAATAAAGAATAAACTCCTATCTTGGTAACAGGTGATGCTTTCCTGTTGCCCATGACTAAGTTTATCTTCCCGTGCTCCACTTGCTCACTTCTTCTTAGTGCCTGCAAATCAGTACAGATGTGAATACCACATCCTGTATCAAGCACCCAAGAATTAGCATTAGATGAGTTATTAGACAATATTGTGTAAATACCTGCATGGGTGGGTTTAACCTTCCGATCCTTTACATCTTGCAGATATTTAGGGCAGCTTCGCTTGAAGTGTCCCTTATCCTGGCAATAGAAGCACTGTGCTTCCTTTGGGTTTGAAGAAGGAGTAATGGGACCTTTCTTTGTCCCACTTGAAGAGGAACCATCAAGAGTCTTACCCTTGGTACCCTTCGAAGGGCTTTTCCTCTTCTTACCCTTTCCCTGCCCAATAGCCAGAACAGGGGCTGTTGAAGGAGTAGAAGTAGCAACCACTTTACCCTTAAGGCCATTTTCAGCTGTCCTTAAGAGTCCTTGAAGTTTGCTAAGTGTGACTTCCTCCTTGTTCATATGATAAGTCATACGAAACTGATCATAACTTGGAGGTATGGAATGGAGAATGATGTCAATCGCCATTTCCTCAGGAAAGTCAACATTTAGCTTCAACAACCGGTCAACGAACCTTTGCATCTTCTGCAAGTGACCGGTGATGGGTTCACCATCCTTCATCCTTGCAGTTATCATGGGGGAGATGATTTCATACCTCTCCTGACGCGCGCTCTGATGGTACCTTTCCATCAGATCCAGGTGCATCTCATAGGGGTAGAAATCTTCATAGGATTTTTGAAGTTCAGGAGTCATGGTGGCCATCATGATGCATGCTACTTTAGTAGCATCCTTTTCATGTGCAACAAACTCCGCAAACTCTTCAGGAGTAGCAGTGGCTTCACTAACAACCTTAAGCTCCCTATCGAGGACACATTCTTTGTCCTCATAGCGGGTAATCATTCTGATGTTTCTGATCCACTCATTGAAATTGGATCCATCAAAGATGACCTTACCACACAAGTTCATAAGGGAAAAGGAGCTTGTTGGGTTTGAGCCAGAAGCATTGTTGGAAGACATCTAAAAGGAAAGAAAGACAAGTTTCATTAGATTAGGAATCCTTAATAATTCACCCAAATGAAATATTAAGGCTAGGATCCAACAAACTATTTATAGTTGGAAGAGGGATGCCGTAATCCATACTATAAAATATTTGAAGGTAGGTAAATGACGATTTACCAATTTCCACCATAAGAACGAAATATTTTATTATTAGGTTTTATTGGTTTTGAAACTCCTAGATCTTTTGAGATACATTGAACTTTTCAATGGCATGTTTGAATCTCGATTGTGCCCTCTCAAGTTTGTGACTGGGATGCCGAGGATCACAAACAAGGTGTGAATAACCATACAAATTGACATGGTACCCTCAACAATATTACCTAATCGATGTGCCGGTTAACCACAGACGCTCCACCGATCTATAATAAGGTCAAGTTACCCTTTGCCACTCTTACTAGTCCATGTTAGTGTGCCGGTTAACCACACACGCTCCACTAACGACTTGGTAAGGTACAAAGTGTAATTTTATGGGCTAGCACCAATTTCACATTTTCCTAAAGTAACTAAGATTGAGAATTTATAATGTATAGTTACTTTATAATTCATTATACTTTTAACAAGTATTTAAAGTCGTATCCTACCCGTTCGGCTAACGACCCTCCACCGATCAAGGAAGCGGTGGGTGAGAGTGGACACCCATTAAGTCACCATTTTATAGGCAACAACCTTATACCCCCCTTATAGACCGGCTTCGTGAATGAGGCCTACTAACGGTAAGAATGACATATTCTTATACATATCTATATAATAAAGTTATAATAATAGTATAAGTGTTGATTTTTAAACTTTTTAAAAATCTAAGGTTTAATTTGGAATTAAAGTATTAGAGTGTAAGACTTTTCAAATTCCAAAACTTGAGGGCAAGATTTGAAACTATTCCAAGTCTCTTCAATTTGTAACTTATGAGTTTTAATGGTTCATAAAAGAAGACTCTTCATTTTATGAAACCTCTTTAGTTCTTTAATCATAATTAAAAGAAGTGACTTTTGGTTATCCATAACTTGAGGACAAGTTATGGACACCATCATAGCCATTAAGATCATGAATTAAACATACATGGAGGTTACATATAATTCCTATGATCTTCTAAAAACTCATATGAACACAAATTCATGTCAAGCAATTTCAAGAAATCATATAACTATATACAATACTTGAAAATTGATAAAAGCCATGTAAAATGGGTTAACATAATCATTATCATTTTGAAAAAAAGATTTTACAAGTCCAAAACAGATTGGGATAATGATCTTAATCCATTTCCAGCAACAAAACTCGAAAAAACTACCCAGCACGCTCCTACTCGCCGAGTGCATTATTCTACTCGCCGAGTAGAATGAATTTGTTCATGGACTCGGTGCGTCCTCCCCATGGACTCGGCGAGTCCAGTCGTTAGAGTGCAGAATTTTCGATTTTCAAGCAGTTTTGCATCAAGTATACAGAAAACAATCCTAGTCTCTGATACCACTGATGGGTTTTGAGCATTCTAACACTTCTTAAGTGTACATGCAACCCTAATAACCTTGAATCTATGTTTTCTCTATATACATGCAAATTTGTTTTCAAGGTTATTTCCTAACTAGCATGGCATGGGGATTACATAGAACATAAAACTAGTAGAAATACATACCTTTTTGTTGCTTGGATTCCTTCAAGACTTTGTGAGCCTAGCACCCCAAATGTTGTGCCTCAAATGCTCCACACAACACCACAAGACTTGGAATAACTTGAGAGAATGTCACTTAGCCTCAAAATCGGTTATGCCCTCTCTAGTAACACTAGGTCACCTTGGTCACGATTTTGCTAGCCATAGGGTTCCTTTTATAGTGTTGTCACAATTAGGGTTTACACACGAATGCCCTTAATTGTCATGACTCTTGATTTCTCATGACCCATGGGTTTGTAACTCCCATGGACTATCCATGGAGCTCCATATGGTTATAACCAAACCCATAAACCATGGATCATTAATCCACCATAAAAGAATTGATGATTGTCATAATCAACCCTATATATTTAATTAGTCTCACTTTGATCACCAAATTAATACTAGATTAATACTTGACCAATACTAATTAAATAATACTATTATTAATATATTAGAACTTATAATATATTAATAATCATAAGTGCCTTATTCTCTCATTTAGTCTATCCAAGTATTGCAATGCCATGCAACCCAAATGAACCATGCCGAGTCGGGTCAAATACATACCAAATAAAGTTATGGACTTAGACACTATATCCAACAGATATCACTTTGATGGAGGAGGCAGAGAAAGCCATGGTAAAGTTGAAAGAAAAATCGGGAAGGCTTCCTATACTGGCTAGCCCTAAGGGCGGGGAACCTCTTGCCGTGTACCTATCTACCAGTAGGGAAGCTATAAGCGTAGTACTCGTGGTTGAGAGAGAAAAGAAGCAGGTACCTAAATTATTCTGTTATTGAAAAGCTCATGTTGACATTACTATATACAATGAGGAGGCTAAAAAGGTATTTCCAAGCACACCCCATCACCATCCTAACAAATCAGCCTATCAGACAGATTCTGACGCAACCTGAATGCTCGGGTTGAATGACAAAGTGGGGCGTCGAGCAAGGAGAATATGATGTCACTTACCGACCAAGGGAAAACATGAAGGATCAAGCCCTAGCAGATTTTTTGACTGAATTGCCAGATGAAGAAAAAGCTAGCACATAGGTAGTGGCGACGTCGAACATCGACCAACTAGGTCGTACCTAACTCAGCCGAGGAATGACCTACAAACCCCATGGACGATGTATACAGATGGGGCTTCAAGCCGTGACATTTCAGGAGCATGTATCATTCTGATCAGTCCAAATGAGGACCGATTAACCTACGCATTACGTTTCGACTTCAAATGCTCAAACAATGAAGCAGACTACGAGGCATTTCTCGTCGGGTTACAAATGGCCTTGGAGGTGGGAGTACAAAGGATGCGGGCCTTTATAGATTCTCGCCTGATGGCAAATCAAATAAGCGGGGCTTTTGAGACTAAGGAGGCCTGCATCGTGAGTGACCTGGAGAAAGCAAGAGAGTTGATCAAATGTTTTCAAATTTTTGACATAACCCAGATCCCTTGAGTAATTTGGCTATGGTAGTGTTTGACCATCTTTCGAAAAAGGTGTTGGTGGAAGCTCTCCAAATAAAGAGTATAGAAGAAAACTCAGAGGAAATAATGGAGTTAAACAAAGAAGTTGGTCGATGGATGGTACCGATGACACAATACCTTCAAACTAGCGTGCTGCCCAATGACGAAAAAGACGCCCAATAAGTACATGTTAATGCAGCCAACTATACCATGTGCAAGGGTAGGTTATACATAAAAGGCTACTCGACCCCATGGTTGAAGTGAATAACTATGGAAGAAGCCTGACTGGTGATTGAGGAAATTCATGTTGGAATGTGTGGGAGTCATGTGGGATCTTGAGCAGTGGTGAAAAAGATCCTATGCACATGGTATTTCTAGCCTACTATGACGAAAGACACAAATGAAGCGGTTTAGAACTGCTATAGTTGCCAAATACATTCCAACGTGTCGACCTTGCCTTCAACTCCTATTATGAGTATCTCCAGACCATGGTCCTTCCTGTAGTGGGGGGATTGATATCGTCGGTCCATTCCCTAAAGCCCCAGGAAAAGTGAAATTTGTGATAGTTGCCATAGACTACTTCACAAAATGGGTGGAAGTAGAGTCAGTCGCTGTCATATCAAGGAATAAGATCATCAAATTCGTATGGAATCAAATCATATGCTGATTTAGGTTGACTTACACAATCGTAAATGACAATGGGAAAGAGTTTTTAGATAATCCGTTCAAAACATTGTGTCAAGATAGGGTTTTAAGCAAAGTTTCACGTCAGTAGCCCACCCTCAAGAAAATGGGCATGTAGAAGTGACGAACCGAAAAATAGTGAAGGGCATAAAATCCAGGCTAAGCAAGTCAAATGGGAGTTGGGTAGATGAGCTACAAGATGTATTATGGTCTTACCGAACTACCGTACAAACTCCAACAAAGGAAACACCATTTAGACTGGTATACGGAATCGAGGCAGTGATACCGATCGAGGTAACTATCTAAACCACCCGAACCATGTAGCTGAACCTCGAGACCAATTCCACCAACATATTAGTGTATTTGGATTTACTTGAAGAATGACGTGAAAATGTGGCCATATATCAGGACACATACAAGAGTTTAGTAGAAGGGTATCACAATAAACGAGTGAGAGGAAGGGTGTGTAAGGTTGGTGATCGGGTGCTCAGGAAGAACGAAGCTAGTAGGCAGGAACCCATGGGAAAGCTAAGTACCAATTGGTAGGGATCGTATAATGTGGTAGAGGCTAGACGCAATGGGTCGTATGTATTGGAAAACATGTAGAGGATTAGACTACCTAGAACATGGAACATGCATAATTTTCATGTTTTTCATTTCAAAGCCAAGGTCCACTCCTCAGAAGGGCCTAATGCAACAAAACTCCAGCTAATAAGAGAGTAAGAATGAGTTTTTCTCTTTTTTGTTTATCTTTGAATTTTCTTTCATGAAAAAAACTTATGAGATTGAAGAAATCTAGCTATATTGGACCAACTTATTTCAATGAAGTACACTTTTTAGTTTCGTATCAAACTTTGTAAGGTACTAAGACACCATGGTTCTAACACCATGGTCCAGTCATAATAGGTCACTAGGACTTGCACATCATGGTTCAACCCTTTAAACATACATCCATGGTTCTAACACCATGGTCCGGTCATGTTACATCACCATGACTTGCACATCATGGTTCGACCCTTTAAACATACCACCATGCTTCTAACACCATGGTCTGGTCATGCTAGGTCACCATGACTTGCACATCATGGTTCGACCCTTTAATCCTACCACCATGGTTCTAACACCATGGCCTGGTCATGTTTGCTCACCATGATTTGCACATAATGGATCGACCCTTTAAACATGCCACCATGGTTCTAACACCATGCTACGGTCATGTTAGGTCACCGTGACTTTCACATCATGGTTCGACCCTTTAAACATACGACCATGGTTCTAACACCATGGTCCGGTCATGTTAGGTCACCAGGAATTGAACATCATGATTCGACCCTTTAAACATACCACCATGGTTCTAACACCATGGTCCGCTCATGTTAGGTCACCATGACATGCACATCATGGTTTGACCCCTTAAAACGTACTTCCATGGTCCTAGTGTCAGGATTTATGTGTAGTGGGTTATAAAGATTTATGCACTGTGATTTCAAAAAAAAACAAGAAAGTATAAAGGAGGTACAAAAGATTCACTACATATACTTGTTGGGTTTTGAGAATTCTAACACTCCTATGGTGTACATGCAACCCTAGAAACCTTGGATCTATGTTTTCTCTATTATACATGAAAACTTTCATTTTTCCATGGTTTCATCCTAACTAGCATATCATAGGGTATATGTAATACAAAATTCTAGTAGAATGACATACCTTTCTTATAGCTTTGATTCCTTAAGACTTTGTGAACCTAGTACCCCAAATCTGATGCCTCAAATGCTTCACACAACACCACAAACAATTGGAATAACTTGAGAGAATATTATATTGCACCAAAATCGGACAGCCCTCACTTGTATATCTTAAGTGTCGATTTTGTTAGTATCAGGCTTCTTTATATAGTGTGCACATTAGGGTTACACCATGTAACTCATGACTTTCCACATTCGTCAGGATCCACGGGGTTTAACCTCCATGGAGTATCCATGGGTCACCACATGGGTTTAGCCCAACATGAAGAACTATGGATCAAAAGCCCACTATATAAGAATGAATGAATTACCAAATCAATCCTCATTTATTTAATTAGTCTCTTTTGATCACAAAATCAATTCCAAACTAATTCTTGATCAATACTAATTAAATAATATGATTTCATATTAATATATTAGAACTTATAATATATTAATAAATCATTAATATCTTCTTCTCACAAAAGTCTATCCAAATTGTTCTGATGCCATGCAACCCAAATGGACCATGCTAAATCGGTTCAAGTACATACCAAATATAGTTATGGACTTAGACACCTTATCCAATAGTCTCCCACTTGGATATGTCTAATAACTATAGTTGCAAGTACGACTTCAGGATCCGACCAACAATCTTTACTCTTAAAAGTCTCGTGGAACTAAGTTGTGCCATTTTAGATAAGTGATCATATAATCCTCTGTTCTCAAGATATCAGCCGGAAAAATACATGGAACAACGTCATACTTATTTTCCAGCAGTTTGTTTCCTGATTTCTGATTTGTTTGACATATAACTTAATCGAACACATCAATTCAGTTCTAACCGGGCCCAACACATAAGTCAAAAAAAAATCATCAAGGGTCCCAAGATATCGCTTTTAATCCTCCAAGGACTAAAAGGAACAGATAAACTTTGACTCATATGCTTGTACTAACTAATCATCAAATTGTACACAACACCACGTTTTATAACATCAAGTTACTGATGCATTTTCGTACTATCAATGTACAACCAACTCATAGTCAAAAACTCAGATCTCTTGGTTTGAAGACTTATATGATATTACCGTCTCACGATCACTCGAGATAAATTCCATGAAGTGATACAAGTGAGCGTGGGTTGAATCCAATACTCGGAACTTATGAGCACTCATGAATGTTGCAGCAACAATTGCTATGTCTAATACAATTCAGACAAATCTACAAAGCCAATTCATGAGAGTCTTATTTCAATACCTACTTCCAAAGTATGATCGACTGTGGATAGTTTGAATAATATAATTATTCTGGAAGTCAAAACATGCAAAATGAAACAATAGTAAAATACTGACACAAGACAGTACCATACTAGTAAATAAAACACCTTTTATTTAAACATCAAATGTCAATTACATTTCAACTATTACAAGTTTCGAAAGCTATCTAATTACTAAAACTAATATCACCCTTCAGCCCAATGCGCCTTGCATGCTGTAAATGCTTAACCCTACTCAGTCCCTTCGTGAGGGGATCTGCTGGGTTCTATTCTGATGATACCCTCTTTGCCATGAGAAATCCTTCTTCTATTCGATGTCTAATGAAGTGGTATTTTCTATCGATGTGCTTGGATCTGCCGTGATCCCTTGGTTCCTTGGCTAGGGAAACTGCACTCTCGTTATCATAGAAAATCTACATAGGCTCCTTTATAGCTGGTACAACTCCAAGGTCTCAAATAAAGTTCCTCAGCCATATTGCCTCCTTCACCGCCTCGCTTGCTGCTATGTACTCTGATTCGCAAGTTGAATCAGCTACTGTCTCCTGCTTGGAACTTTTCCTAGTAATTGCTCCTCCATTTAGGGTAAAGACCCAGCCCGAATGAGAGCAAAAATTATCCCAGTCTGTCTGAAAGCTGCCATCACTATACCCCACTACTCTCAAGTCATCACTCCCACTAAGGGTAAGGACCCAATCCTTAGTCCTCTACAGGTACTTGAGAATGTTCTTTACCGCAGTCCAGTGAGCCTTGATAGGATTCCCTTGATATCTGCTAACCATGCTCAAAGCAAAAGCCACATCAGGGGGAGTACAAGTCATGGCATAAATGATCGAGCCTACAGGGGAAGCATATGGTATTCGACTCATCTAAGCTATCTCAGCCTCTATACTCGGGCTCTGAGTCTTACTCAGTTTGGCGTTACTCTGGATCGGTAAGTCACCTTTCTTGGAATCCTGCATGCTGAATCTGTTCAGCACCTTATCCAAGTAGGTACTTTGACTAAGTCCAATTAGTCTCTTACTCCTGTCTCTCAATATCCTTATCCCAAGAATATAGGTAGCTTCTCCGAGGTCCTTCATAGCGAAACACTTCCCAAACCAGGACTTAACCTCCTACAAGGTTGGGATGTCATTTCCTATGAGTAGTATGTCATCCACATACAATACCAAAAAGCTAACAATACTCCCACTAGCCTTAACATATACACAGGACTCATCCTCGCTCCTCGAAAAACCAAACTCTTTGACTTTCTCATCGAAACAAAGATTCCATCTACGAGATGCTTGTTTTAATCCATAGATGGATTTCTCAAGCTTATACACTCTATTAGGGTACTTTGCATCAACAAAACCCTATGGCTGACTCATGTAAACATCCTCAGCCAACTTTCCATTAAGGAAAGCGGTTTTGAAATCCATTTGCCATATTTCATAATCATGAAATGCAACAATGGCTAGCATAACCCTAACAAACTTAATCTTCGCTACTGGTGAGAAGGTCTCATCATAGTCAACTCCCGGAGTTTGAGTAAAGCCCTTCGCAACCAGTCGTGCCTTATAAGTGTGTACTTTCACATCCATGTCGGTCTTCTTCTTGAAGATTGATTTGCACCCGACTGTCTTACGACCGGTACATTATCAACCAAGTTCCAAACTTGATTGTCATACATGGACTGAATCTCGCTGTCCATAGCCTCCTTCCATTTGGCATACTCAGGGCCTGCCATGGCTTCCTTGAAGTCTTTAGGTTCATCCAAATTTACCAGTGTACTATCACTGATAAAATCATCACCTTCTGTAGTAATATGGAAACCATAATAAAAATCAGGTGTGCTCCTAACTCTTGTGGAACGCCTCAGAGGTACAGACTCATCAATCGGCTCAACAGGAGTTTCCTCCTCAGGTTGATTGCTAGTGTTTGAGGTTCCTTCACCGCTTGACTCTCGAATTTCTTCAAGGTCAATTTGTCTCCCACTGTTTTCTTGGCTTATGAGTTCTCTCTCACGAAAGACTTCTCTCCTCGCCACGAAGACAACATTGTCACTCGGTATGTAGAAGAGATAACCAAAAGATTTCTGTGGGTAGCGGATGAAAATACACCGCTCACTTCGAGGTTCGAGCTCGTCGTGAGTCTCGCGCCTCACGAAAGCCTCGCAACCCCAAATCTTGATGTGGTCTAAAGTGGGAATTTTCCCAGTCCACATCTCGTGAGGTGTTTTGGCAACCTTCTTGGTAGGGACTAGATTAAGGATATGGGCAGCAGTCTCTAAGGCATACCCTTAGAATGAGATTGGTAATGAAGCTCGACTCATCATGAAACGAACCATGTATAACGAGGTTCGATTGCACCTCTCTGCCACACCATTCAGATGTGGTGTCCTAAGAGGTGTCAATTGTGAAACATTTCCACATTCCTTAAGATAGTCAAGGAACTCGATACTAAGATACTCACCACCTCGATCGGATCAGAGCATCTTTATCTTCCTGCCCAACTGATTCTCCACTTCTTGTTTAAACTCTTTGAATTTTTCAATGGTTTCTAACTTATGCTTGATTAAGTATATATAGCCATACCTACTGTAATCATCAGTAAAAGTCATATAGAAGCGGTTAGCATCCCTTGTGGTGGTTCTAAAGGGTCCACACACATTTGTATGTATAAGGTCCAACAAACCTCCACCCCTAGCACAAGTACCAGTGAAGGGTGACTTAGTCATTTTTCCAAGTAAACAAGATTCGCAACTAACATCTGACATTAAGTCAAATGACTCCAAGACTCCAGCCTTTTTGAGTTGGCCTATGCGCTTCTTGTTGACATGTCCAAGACGACAGTTCCACAAGGATGCCTTATCCAAACTATTTGAAGAATCAATATGCAATACATTATTTCCTAAGTTGTCTACAACCGACACATTCATATACACCATCACAAGGTAACGCTTTAAAATAAAAAAACACCATTATAAAAGGCATTAATACCACCACATTCATTATCAAATGAAAAAGTAAATCCTTGTTTGTACAAACCATGGAAGGAAATAATATTTCTCGCCATTTCAGACGAGTAACAACATTTATTCAAATATAATATTAACCCATTACTAAGCAATAAAGAATAAACTCCAATCCTCACTTCTTTTTAGGCCCTGCAAATCAGAACAAATGTGAATTCCACACCCTGTATCAAGGACCCAAGAATTAGTATGTAGTGAGTTATTAGACAATCTAGTGTAAATACCTGCATGGGTGGGTTTCACTTTCCCATCCTTAACATCTTGCAATTACTTGGGGCAGCTTCACTTCCAGTGCCCCTTTTCCTGACAGTAGAAGCATTGTGCATCCTTCGGGTTGGAAGAGGGAGTGGAAGAACCTCTTTTAGTTCCACTCGAAGAGGAGTCGTACCCTTCGAAGGGGTCTTCCTCTTTTTCCCTTTGCCTTTCCCGATTTCCAGAACAGGGGCGGTGGTAGGAGTGGTAACAACATTCTTACCTTTGAGACTACTTTCAGCAGTCCTCAAAAGTCCTTGAAGTTTGCTAAGTGTGACCTCCTCCTTGTTTATATGATAGGTCATGCGGAACTGATCATAACAGGAGGGTAGGGAGTGTAGAATGATATCTATTTCTAACTCCTCATCAAAGTTCACATTTAACTTTAGCAAACGGTCCACGAATCTTTGCATTTTCTGCAGGTGGCCCGTGATGGACTCTCCATCCTTCATTTTTGTTTTTATCATGGAGGCGATGATTTCATACCTTTCCTGACGAGCACTCTGATGGTATCTTTCCATCAGGTCCTGGTGCATCTCATAAGGGTAGAAATTTTCATAGGATTTCTGGAGTTCTGCTGTCATGGTAGCCAACATGATAAAAGATACCTTAGTCGCATCCTTCTCATGGGTAGTGTACTCAGCAATCTCCTCTAGAGTAGCATAAGACTCATCAATAACCTTTCGCTCGTTATCAAGGACATACTCCGTGTCCTCGTAGCGAGTGACCATCCTTATGTTCCTAATCCAATCATTGAAATTAGTCCCATCAAAGATAAATCTCCCACAAAGATTCATGAGAGAAAAGGAACCAGTAGGGTTTGAGCCAGAAGCATTGTTGGAAGACATCTGAAAAGAAAAAGGCAAGTTTAGATTAGATATAGAGTCCTTAATAAGACACCCAAATGAAATACTAAGGCTAGGACCCAACACAATATTTTATAATTTGGAAGAGGGATGCTGTAATCCAAGCTACAAAATATTTGAAGGTAGGTAAATGACGATTTACCAATTTCCACCATGAAAAACAAAACAGATTATTAAGTTTTTATTGGATTGAAACTCCTAGATCTTTTGAGATTCATTGAACAATTCAATGGCATGTTTAAATCTCGATTATGCCCTTCAAGTTTGTGACTGGGATACCGAGGATCATAAACAATGTGTGAATAACCATGCAAATTAACTTGTTACTCTTAATTTTATCACCTAATCGATGTGCAGGTTAACCACACACGCTCCACCGATCTATGATAAACCTTAAGCTACCCTTTGCCACCCTTACTAGTCCATGTTAGTGTTTCGGTTAACCACACACGCTCCACTAATGACTTGGTAAGGTGCAAAGTGTAATTTCATGTGTTATTATCAAATTCACATTTTCCTAAAGTAACTAAGATTGGGAATTTATAAAAAGGTTTAGTTAATTTATATTTATCATTATACTTTTAATGAGAATTATAGTCTTTATCCTACCCGTTCGGCTAACGACCCTCCACCAGTGAAGGAAGCGGTGGGTGAGAGTGGACACCCATTAAGCTGCCATTTTATAGGCAGCAACCTTATACCCCCCTTATAGACCAGCTTCATGAATGAGGCCTACTAACGGTAAGACTGACTTATTCATATACATATATATATATATATATATATATATATATATATATATATATATATATATATATATATATATATATATATAATTATTAGACTTTTAATAATTTAATAGTATAAGGGTTGAAGTTTAAACTTTTAAAATTGTAGGGTTTGGAATAAAAGTATTCTAAAGTGACTTTACAAATTCAAAAACTTGAGGGTAAGTTTACAAACTATTCAAAACCTTTCATTTCTATAACTTATGAGTTTTAATGATTTTAATGGAAAAGACTCTTGGAATTCCATAACTTGAGGACAAGTTATGGAGTCCATTAAAACGCATTTACATCAACAATTAAACTAACAAGCATTTCAAATAATTTATATGATCTAACAAAACTCATAAGCATGCATAACTCATATCAACAATTTTCACGAATCATATATACTTAATATAAAACTTGAAACTTTGTCAATTATCTTTGAAATTGGATAAGCACAATCATTACCACATCAAAAACATGTTTAACAATCTAAAAACAGTTCAGGGTAATGATCCTAGTCCAATTCCAGCATTGAAACTTGAAATTCTGCACTCAGAGCCTCCAACTCGTCGAGTGCATGAACCAACTCGACGAGTTGGATGAATTTCAACATGGACTCGTTGAGTCCCCCCAATGGACTCAACGAGTTCACTGAACAGTGAGCAGAAAATCGACTTTTTCAGCAAATAGCATCAAGTATAATTGAAAACAAACCTGGCTCTGATACCACTGTTGGGTTTTGAGCATTCTAACACTCCTATGATGTGCATGCAACCCTAGAAACCTTGGATCTATGTTTTCTCTATTATACTTGCAAACTTTAATTTTTCCAAGGTTTCATCCTAACTAGCATATCATGGGGTATATGTAATACAAAATTTTAGTAGAATGACATACCTTTCTTGTAGCTTTGATTCCTTAAGACTTTGTGAGCCTAGCACCCCAAATGTGATGCCTCAAATTCTTCACACAACACCACCAACAATTGGAATAACTTGAGAGAAGATTATATTGCACCAAAATCAGCTAGCCCTCACTTGTATATCTTAAGTGTCAATTTTGTTAGTATGAGGCTTCTTTCTATAGTGTGCACATTAAGGTTACACCATGTAACTCATGACTTTCCACATTCCTCATGATCTATGGATTTTAACCTCCATGGAGTATCCATGGGTCACCACATGGGTTTATCCCAACATGAAGAACAATGGTTTATAAGCCCACTATATAACAATGAATGAATTACCAAATCAATCGCCATTGATTTTATTAGTCTCGTTTGATCACAAAATCAATTCCAAACTAATTATTGATTAATACTAAGTAAATAATATGATTGCATATTAATATATTAGAACTTATAATATATTAATTAATCATAAATATCTTCTTCTCACAAAAGTGTATCCAAATTGTTCTGATGCCATGTAACCCAAATGGACCATGCTAAATCGGGTCAAGTACATACCAAATATAGTTATGGACTTAGACACCTTATCCAATAATATTAGTAGTTCAAACATATAATAGAAACTGGCATAAAATGATTTTCATTTTTAAATATACTAAGTAAAATCATTCTGCGTCGGTAGCAAGCCGGTGTCTATCAAACCTCTTTCCCTTCAGAAGACCCATATCCATGTTATCAGTATCTAGCATTTTGAAAAAAAGATAGTCATAACTGGTAAGATCGGAGAAGCATTGTAGTATAACTTCCTCGACATTTGGATACGAGTATAAAACCTCTTTCCCTTCAAGTTCTGCCAGATATTTATTTTTCATCTCCAAGCAGGCCCGGTTTAGGCCAAGTTCAATAGCGGTAGATTGAAGGGAGACATTCATGGTGCTGAATTCCTCAGAGTTTAGCAAGTAACGGTTCGAAGATGATATTCCCTCCCTTAGGACCCAGTGAATTTCTTCATACCTCTGTTCGGCTAGGTGTTGGTGAAAAAGAGTCTCCTACTTTGAACTGAAAGACTCAGTTTGCATTTCATCGCAACGGGCTGTTTGATCTCTCAACTTAAGCTGGCACTCGGTGAGACTCTCCCGAAGTTGGCTAATATGAGATTCTTTCTAATAACAGGCCAAACCCTACTCAATTCTGTGGCTAGGGCAGCATAGTAGGAACTCTCCTTGCTAGTTATACTCTTAAGCACAATATTTTCCCTTTGAAGTTCCTCCTGTTATTAGGAATACTGATCCAGCTCCCGAAGAAGACAACCGTTCTTAGCAGAAAGATCGTACCACTCCCAGGCTAACCGTATCTTTTCCCTCTCCAAGGATTTGAAATTCTACCGAATATCCTCTAGAAACTCGGACGCCTTCTCAAATTCAATACGATGCAAAGAGGAGTCAGCAACCCTAGCCTTGCTTCACAGCGAGATCTTATTAATCCAATGTCGATCCTTAAGGATGTGAGTGCGAGCCTTATCCATTCGTTCCTCATCAGTCAAGTCTCTTAATGTAGGAAACTGATAAAATTTGGTACTGGTAAAAGGATGAAGGAAAGGTGGTAATGAGGACGTTATGGACACCAAGACCGGAAGAGACGTTGGTCTAAGGGTTTTAGTACCACCTGTAAATAGATCGAAGTTACTCCTCTAAACAAAAAAAAGGGAATGAGGTAGGGAAAGAATACTTACTTGTTCTGGGAGGAGGTAGAAGTCCAGTAAGAGAAGAATCAGGAGTTGGATCAATAAAATCAGGAGTTGGACCGGTAGAATCAAACTCCGTTGTACCCATGTCAGGAATCAAAGAGTCCAGGTTGATAAGGATGGCAGAATCCGGTATAGGCTCGGTGAAAGAAGGAGTAATGGTAAGAGCACTGGTGGAAATCATAGGAGCAGAAGTTAGTATAGAACCTGGAGGAGAAAAAGAACTCAACACTTTATGTCGAAAAAGGCATTGGGCAAGTTCACTCCTACGAAAGTAAGCCTTGGAAGCCGAACCACTAGGGAGAGGCTTAGCGGGAGTAACGAAAGAGTCTGAATGAAGCCTAGTAAATACACTTGTAGCTTCGGAGGATGCAAGAGGAACCTCAGGAGAAGATAGACTAGCGTCTACCATAGAAATCACTGCAGGGTCGTACGTTACTGAGCACTCAGGGAGAGCTTTTCTAGATGAGGAAAGGTCAGGTGGTGGAAGGTCATGCACGGGGTGTACAACGCCCTGGCCCTAATCAGGAGAATCGCGAGAAGTGTGCATCCTTTTAGGGGAAGATCGGGGAAAACCACCACCAATGGCTGAAGAGTATGAAGGTATCATATTACGCTTGAGGGGTTCGGTAGAAGTAGCACTAGAAGCTCCTTTCGACGACGAGTACGGAGGAACCGGTAGGGTTTTTCATGATGAGTCACAGAAGACAACAGGGCAGCACCAGTAAATTTTATCGTATTTTTAGTGATAGTTGTATCCCGAATCGCCTCAGACTCACCCCCAGCATCTACATGAGAAGGAGGCTTGGACTTAGTGGCGGATAAGCTACCCCTTTTTACAATCTTGGACCGGTGTTTCCGGTAAAGGCACTCCACCAGAAAAAGATTATCGGCCCTCAAAACGGGGATTACAGTTGTAACAGGAGACCTATATATACTACCTAGGTTCGCCAAGCCTAGAGCTGATTCACCAGGGTCAGACCAAACAAGGTAGTTGGCTATGAGCCTCTTGACTATGTCATGTTGAACATCAGTTATTTTAGGTACAGATTTTGGATCCCGATTCACCAAGTTCCCAAACTGCATAGGCCCGACTATGGCTTATGAACCTTGTAGTAATCAAGGATGGTTCTCAAGAAGGGAAAGGAAGGAAGCCACAGGCACGATATGAAGAAAATAGAGTACACTCCCACACAACCTAGTGGGGGTTAGTGATGGTTGGATTTAGAGATGGAAGTTGAGGGCAGAATCGAGGGTCTATACGAAAGGATTTGACTAACTCGTTCAATTGATTATGGGTAAGAACTGACAAGGTATTTTTAATTCGGAATCCTTCCTTATCCATGATGAAGAAGTTAGGGATTAAAGAACTCTACGATGGAAAGCAAAGAAATAAATAATAAACAGAGAAGAGTTATTAGGTGAAAGGGAAGCGGTTCTCTTGTCCCCAATTTTATAGGAGGTAGTGGGCGGTTTGAGGTGACAGTTGCGGCGTTATAGGGGAGAAAGACTCAGTCATACAACGGCTAACTCGAATTGCCACTCACCAGTTCTAACTAGGGGACTTAATGAGGTATATACCTGGTTACCGAGGTATGTACCTCTAAACTATATTTGGGGCACCGAGGCATGATTTTCTGAGGCATGTACCTCCAAACCACATTCGGAGGTCCAATACACGATTCGTCGAGCTATGCCTACCACGACTACTGAACCAGGAAAAGTAAGGTTAAGAGAACAATTGTTGTGTACAAGCAACGGGTATACAACTAATAATCCTAAAAAAGATTAGGCCGTACGGCACTTAAGGCCACTAACAGTTCACCAATAACCAACTTACATGGCTGGTGACTCCTCTTTAGTACCATTCTTGTATGTTCGACAACGAGAGCATTTATGAGGATTAGACCCTCGTCTGCACAGTACATTTCGGATCGCCTATTCCCGAGATAAGATGAAATAAAGAGATCCTCGGTAGGTCGGTAATGGTATAAAAATACGACTCAAACCTACATTTACACAAAACATTATTCACTTTATCTTTCCCTGAATTTATCATCGGAGCATTCTCCCGGGAGCCTTCCCGGTGAACGACTCACTTGTGTGTTGTTATCTCAGGATTCATATAATCTACATCACCGATGTTACGGGATCATCAAGGTCCATAATCTGGATACACATCAGATACCTAGAAGGCAGGGAATGAAATTCTTTTCCTTCCTCCTCTCTCCTCTTGTCTTTTTAGTGTTCTAGGGATTTGGGTGTAAAATTCAGAGGCGTGCATACTTTTGGTGCTCGCTTTCCATGGACATTTAAGATCTCAAGAGATTAGCATATTTGATTATGTTAAAGGTATGTTTTGTTACTAATAATTTTGATTATAGTAGGTTAAAAGTTTTGTTTCATAAGTTATGTTACTATTAATAGTGAAAACCCATAGATCTTGTTTTAGGTTACATGTACCCTTAAGTGTTAAGTGAAATTATGGATGTACAATGTAATTGTAACCAAAAAACCCCAATAGTTTTACCATAACCCTATGGTGAAACCTGTTGCACTCCCAATTGTGTAGTTTTTTCTCACTAAGGAGATGTACTTTGCATAGTTCTAAAAGGCCCTTTCCAATTCATTTTGAACCACTTGGATAGGTTCTCACACATGATTAGGCGGTGTTTTATCATTCAAGGACATCCCACTTAATCCATTAAGTGCTCATTGAAAGCTTTATGATCATGATGATCGTTAATCTTTAAATAGAGGGTTAACAAGTCTAGTTTCCAATTGCACATTCTAAAATTCACATACTTTGTTCCTAACTCATTGAATACTTGTATGAATGTTATCAAGTATATAAAACCAACATTAATATCATTGTAAGTACATAAACTAACTATGGAATCCTCATTTCCATCTCTAGAGTGTCAATTCATGTTCATGATAGTCATTCACTTCTAATATGTCAATCATCGTGTAGTTATCCATAGATTTCCTACAATCTTTCTATACATCATGGTATCTTCTAATTCTCTTCCCATATTGGCACATAGCTTCACATTAGAGTCCATAGGTTTCACAGTATATTTACACTCTAGAATTCCAAATCTTTCTAATAGATCAGTGGCATGTTTCCGTTGATGTAGCCCTATGTCACCATATTCATAGTTTACTTCCAATCCCAGAAAGTGTTTCAACTTCCCAAGATCCTTCATATGAAAACGAATGCTCAAATTCTCTTTCAGTTGTAAAATTTGTTCATCAAGGTTGCATATAATGATTAGATCATCAACGTACACCAATACCACTTCCACTTTGTCTCCAATTTTCTATACAAACAAGCTAGCATCGGGCATGGTCATGGAATACCCATTATATTAACACCCAATTTCTAGAACGGATCGGTTTAGCGCAACAAGGAGTCAAAGGCATGGTTTTTGGGTAAAACCGGGTGTCACGACGTGACTAGAAAGAGATCACGACATGAAAAGTGAATAAATGAAAAATGTATGTTTAACTGAGCTCACGACATGAGACACTAGTACTCATGACGTGAGATGGGTTGTAGCCCAAGCCCATGAACTTTTAACGGTTTCCTCCGTATTTAAACCCCATAAACTTCATTTTAGGGTTCATTATCAGCCTCCTTCATCCTCAAACACAGAAAACCCCTAACCCTAGACTTTCCTTGTTATTCATGAGTTTTTGGTGTCTTGAAGAAGAAGGGATCACATTTGGAGCATAGATCTAGCTTGGAAGCTTCATTTCCATCTTCTAGCAACATCCCTGGACCATTGTGAGTAACCAAGATTTAAGCTTTATGATTCCTTGTTTCTAGATCTAGGATTTTATGCATGATTATCCATGGTTATATGAGTTAGAGTGTTGGGACTCCATAAAGTTAGCAATTTTATGCATCCTTAGAGTCCCTTGGTGATTATATGTGGTGGATCTGATGTTTGGGTGATGTTTGAGCTCATGCTTGAGTTTTGATCTTCTTTTCTTCATAAATTCCCTAATTTGAGCTCAAGTCTTTCATTGGACATGAAAGACCATAAATCATCGATTTTTATGGACCTTGGGGTGGTAGGGAGCCTTATGGAGAATATGGATTAGTGGATTAATGGATTAACGAGTTTATTCATCAAAATGGAATTCAAACAGTTCTCACGACGTGAGACAATGCCTTTCACATCGTGATGATTAAAGGTCACGAATATTTTGTCTTTTAGTGGTGCATAACATGACCAATGGATTGTCATGTAGTGAGGGGTCGTTAATAGTCGACTTTTGTTGACCGTTAACCATTGACTTTTTGACTATGTTGACCTTGTCAAACTTGAAGGTTTTGGGATGTTGATTAAGCTTCTTCCATGTTTTCGTGCTAGAGGGATCGTAGGAACAAGAAATGAAGAAAGGAGAGCAGGTCGTAGTGTTTCTAGGTTCTTCGATCCACGTGAGTTTTCCTCACTGTACCCGTGGGTCGAAGGCACCAATGCTGACCCACTAGTTTTGGTTATCATTTAGTAGAGGGATGCACTAGGGACTATATGTAGTCACTTAGGATAGACTGATGACTCTTTATCTAGGCTTTCTTGCGTGTTCCATTTTTGTTTGTGGCTCTAGAGTAGGATCATCTATTCGGCTGTCTATCTCACCTCTCGGTACAAATGGTTATGTATCCCTTGGAGAGTTGGTTATGTATCCTTGTGTATAGGATGTTGCTGTGTTTTAGTGATCGCTATATATATATATATATATATATATATATATATATATATATATATATATATATATATATATATATATATATATATATATATATATATATATATATATATATATATATATATTCTTGTGTGTTAGGATGCAGCAGTAGTGGTATGCTGGTTAGAGTACCAATAGATTGGTTATCGTCTAGTGGAGCACCCTAGGGGTTCTTTGTAGTCATGTAGGATAGTCTGAGAACTCTTGATCTAGGCTTTCCTGCATGTTCCTTGTTTGGTTGTGGCTATGGGATATGATCATTCATCGGGTGAATATCTTACCTATGGTTACTTATGGCTATGCATTCCATGGATATTAGCTGGTACTGGAGCGGTGTGGTGTGTGGGGTCTAGTAGGCGGTGGTGAGATGTATGATTGATAATTGCCTATATTATGTGCCTACTTGATCCTTGATTGTTTATATGTCGAAATATAGTGGCGGATGAGGTTGAGGCGGTCCTGTGGTGTGTTGTAGGCCAAGAGAGCAGGTGCAGTCTAGTTGTAAGTCGTAGGCACGGAGGCTCAGGAAGAGCGGTTGGGTTGAGGCTGCAAGCCAACATACTTTGGGAAATCCAATCTAATAACTGTGAGCCTGCATGCTTGTATATGTTCTATTGTATGTGGTATTTTGGGGGAACTCACTAATCTTTGCACTTACCTAATTGTTATTTTTTTTAGGTATCATCGGTTATCGTGGGAAGGCGAAGGCGTGACTGTACACATTCATCAGCAGCAATAAAGATTTCGCGTTTATTATATTACTCTAATTTTCAACAAATGTAAATTGAAACAAATGGTTTTCTCAACATAGAGTTTACAATGGTGATGTTTTACCTTAATAAATTGAAAATTTTTGGTTGTGAAAATGGAACGTTATAGTTATGCTCAAGAAACTCATCGATCTTGACGAACCATGCCCTTGGTGACTGGTTAAGTCCATAGAGGGTTTTATTGAGCTTACACAGGTGACCAGGGCGATTCCTACTTTCAAAACCTCTGGGTTGATCCATGTGTATCACGTGATCAAGATCATCATATAGTAATGTGTTGTTTACATCCATTTCGCAAGGATTGCAACCCATTTTTGTTACTAGGGCTAAGAGAAGACGTATACTGGTCAGTTTGGCTACTGGACTGAAGGTGTCCTCATAATCCAAGCCATATTGGTGAGAGAATGCACGGGCTACCAAACAGGCTTAGAATCTTTCCACCGTACCATCTGCTCGACGCTTTACCATATACACTCATTTACAAGAGACAGGTTTCACACCACTAGGCCTTGGTACTAACTCCCACATTTGGTTTCTCATTAGGGCTTCCACTTCTTCTTCCATGGCTTTGACCCACTCTTGTTTTGTGCATGCTTGATCAAACGAGGCTAACTTTAGACGACTCTAACTTTTTCTTAAGTTGTTCAGAATCTGGTAGGATTTGATGGTTTGTTGACCACCATGATGACGTTTTTATAAAAAAAACGTTTCTTGATGCATAACATGTTCTAGTGACCGGATCAAAGCACCTCCACCTCTTTATCTCCTGACCATACCCTACAAATATGCATCTGATAGTTTTCTTTTACATCTTGTGTCGAAGATTCCCTGGTATAAACACATAATACACACATCCAAAGATTCGCATATGGCTTACATTTGGTTTAACATTCATCACTCTTTCAAATGGTGACACATATTGCATGCCTTGCTGAGGAATTCTATTGATAACATAAGAAACTGTTCTCATAGCTTCAACCCAAAAATGTCCAGGGATATTTTTTTCGTATCATACTTCCACATACCTCAGCAAGATGGTGGTTCATTCTTTCCAAGATCCTATTCTGTTGTGGGGTGTTTGGACATGTTAGCTATCTTCCAATCTTATGTGCCATAAGGTAATTGACAAACTCAGTTGCAAGGTATTCCCCACCATTGGCAGCGGATATTCTTTTTAGTCAATCTTTCAGATTCATCTTTAAACTCTTTTAATTAGCAAAGGTTTCGGACTTCTCTTTCATAAAATTTACCCATACATAACGTCAAAAATCATCCATGAAAGTCACATATACTTCATACCTTTAAAAGATGCTTGTCTGATTTGTTCAAACACATCGGAGTGCACCAATTCCAAAGGAGCCTTAGATTGATATCTTGATATTTCATATGGTTGTTGATGAGCCTTTCCGTATTGAAATCCAGCACAAACAATATCTTTTCTCACTTCTAGTTGTGGTAAACCATTAACCATTTTCTTCTTCATCATTAAATTAAACTTTTCATAGCTTACCTGGCACAAATGCATATTCCATAAGTCTACATCTGGTTCTTTTTTCTTTTCTACATACGCAAACTCGGCAGAAAGGACATAGATGGACTCACTTCGATGTCCATGTAGCATTGTTTTTGATGAAGTCTGAAACTGCTTGTAAATCTTCACGTCATTTAGACCAAACGATACAAAGTGTCTTGCCGAAGTTAATTGTGATACAGAGAGCAAATTCTTCTTCATACCAGGTACATTGTATACTCCTTTTAGGACTAGTTCTTGCTTGTTACTATCAGGAGGAAAACACACATCACCAATGTGAGCAATAGGTAACTTAGAATTGTTAGTTATTACTAGAATTCGACTGCCACCATATTTAGTTGGATCATGCAACCTATCTTTCTCTCCAGTCATATGATGCAAACAACCAAAGTCGATAATCCACTCGTCAATTTTGTTGTACCAAGATTCTGTTGTAGCCATGCGAGCCATCACATTCTCATCATTTTCAAAGAATGCCTCTACATCCCACTCTTCCTCATTCTGAGTAATTGCTACATTACCTTCTTTTGGTGCATTTTTAGGACAATTTCGATCCATGTAACCCCAAGTACCACAATTAAAACACTTAAAAGGAAACCTTTTACCGGATTTGTGATTCTTATTTTCTCCCGATGACCCTTCTTTCATAGATTCACGAGACTTCTTTTCTGAATATTGACTTTTAGTTCTTTCCGAGTAACATTTTTGGACACAACTTGAGTTTGACCTGAATTTTCCTTTTCCCTTTCCTTTTACAAGATACAAAGCTTTTTCTCCTATTTTCACAGATACACCGCTCATTTATTTTGCTAGAGATTCTTGTCCTGCTAGCAGATTCTTAAATTTAGTAAGAGATGGTTGTATTGGCCACCCTTGGATCGCAACAATGAAGCTTCTAAATTCGGGTTTTAGACCATGAATTATGATCCGTTTCATCATTGCTTCACCAAGTCGTCCCTCCAGGTCAAGTTTTGTAATTGCTCTACATATAGTTTTGACTTTGTGGAAAAATTAAGGAAGAGTCATGTCATGTTGTGATACCGAAAGAAGTTCATTCTTTAGAAGTTGCATTTTAGTGTCATTCTTCTTTGAGAACAATGCAGACAAAGTATCCTATGCTTCTTTTGGGGTCACCGATTCTCTGATGTGTTCAAGCACATCCTATTCTACCGTTGTCTTCAAAATAAAGATAGCTTTTCCCGCCTTGATCTTCCACTTCCTTAAAACACCATTGTTGTCTTCTGATTCAGGTTGATTTGTCTCAACACCTTTTATAACCTCGCACAGATCTTGACCTTGCATATACGACTTGATGCAAGTAGACCACGTGTTGTAATTCTGATTATTGAGTTTCTTCACACCACCGACAACTTGGAGTTCAGCCATGGATTGGCTTTGATACCAATTTGTTAACTTGAAGATAGGATATGTATCTTGTACACAACAAGAGACACAAAGTAATCTATAGAAGAGAGAAATTTACATGACACTAACTTGTGTATATTGATGCATAAGAGAACTGAACACAAACATCTGCCACATCGGCTTACAAGGAAACATATAAACAAAGAGAAAATAACTGACCACTAACTTAAGAAACAAGAAAGAGTTGTCCATTAAGCAAGGACTTATTCAACAAAGGAAATAAACATAAACTACCAGGACCATGTCTTGCACATGCACGTATGCCACGAAGACTATGGAGAGAAGGGTAATTGTGTTGCCAAGTCAATATCCCTTGTCTAACAGCTCATGCAGCCGCATAGACAATTCCTGCATCTCTGGAGGTGCTAAGCGATAGGGTCCCATGGCTATCGGAGCCGCACTCGGAATCAAATCAATCAAAAACTCAACCTGACTCTTGAGAGGCACCTCTGGAAGATCCTCGGGAAACACATCAGGAAATTCCTGAACAATGGGTACATCGTTCATAGTCTTCTTATCCTCCACTCGTGTATCTACCACATAAGCTAGAAATCCAGAGTAACCCTGCTGAAGATACCTCCCGGCTCTCGATGCTTAACAATCCGTTGGTCCACATTGGGCACCCTCGCCGTGGATAACCAGTTCTCCCACAGTTGGGTTCGAACTCTCACCAACTAATGCTCGCAATAAATCATATCCCCATTAGGGACCAACCAATCCATCCCCCATAATAACCTTCGACCCCCGCAGAGGATTCAGTACCAGATCAATCGAATATCTCTTACTGAACATATTCAGAACAAATCCTCGATGAACCCTCGAAGAACTCACTGAACGATCATCGACATTATACACCTCTAACGGATAGTCTAGAGTCCCTGGATCATCGCTAAACATCTTGCTAAGCACAAGAAACACGAAGGATCGGTTAGCACCCGAATCAAACATTGCATGAGCCGCCATAGCATTGACTAAAAATCTCCATATACATGATCAGATAAAAGAAAAGCATAAATAAGGAAAGCAGTAAAAGATATGTCAGAGATGCATACCGATAACCACATTTGGAGCTGCTCGCGCCTCCTCGACTTTTAACTGAAAGCCCTGCTCTTCACTACATGAGCCTCCGCCTCGCTCTGGAGACCATCGGTAATCCTCAATGTGGTTGGTGCAGTATCCGCCACTACTCCTCCTGTCAACCTCGGGCAATCGGCCTTCTTGTGGCCCGTATGATTGCAGTGGAAACATATCAATGCCCCACGAGTGAAATCCCTTCTAAAATGGTTTTTCTGGCCGCATCTAAAACAACTCCCTCCCTTCTCACGACAGTTCCCCTCATGATACTTCTTACACTTGGGACAACGGCCCCGACCCTACTGGCCTCTCAATATCGAATCAACAGTCTTGAGCCTCTTTACCTGGCCCTTCGATGTTTTTGTCTGAACTGGCTTCCGCTTCTTCAGAAGCTCCAAATCAATCTCTCGTTCCTAAGCTCCAGGAATTATGTCCTCCAAGGACCTGCAACTAGAGATGCTCGCAAACTCTCTGATGTCATCCCTTAGCATATCATGGTATCTCGTCTTCTTCATCTCCTCGTCTGCCACACACTTCGGAACCAACAAAGCTCTCCCCCGAAGCTAGCCGGTGATCTCCTCCACAGTCTCCGTAGTCTGGCGAAGGTCCTGAAACTCTCTCGCCAACTGTTGCACCTCAATAGCCGGTGCAAAATCAGCCCGAAACCTCGTCACAAAGTCATCCCAAATCATGTCTGCCATAGCCACGGATCCCAAGGAGTGTCCAACCTCATCCCACTAATCGCAAGCTCCATCTCTCAGAAGGTAGGATGTGAATCCTACCTTCGACCCATCGGGGAAGAAACTCGTTCGTTGAGCATTCTCCATATCAGTGATCCATCGTTGGCTAGTAATGGGGTCCTTTTTTCCAATGAGTTTTGGGGCTCCACAAGCCTTGAACTCCCGAAAATAGAGAGTCTGACTCCTCAACTGACCCGTCGACATCTCAGCATGGAAGGCCCCTAAACGCTCATCCAAACGCTCCATGATCTCCTCCTTCATGGTACCAAACATCATAGGGGTGGCCTCCACAATACCGTGGGTGATATCAGACGTGATGAAATCGCGTAATCTCTCATCAATCAGTTCCACACCAGTGCTTGAACCAGAACCTCCACCTCCTCGAGTAGTCACTACCATACTTAAATACAAACATAAAAACGATCAGAATACACTAGAGGGTACTCTCTTACTGCAAGCTCCTTAATATCTCTTTGACCATCATTTAATCGAGTATGAATCTTGTACTTTTATTTGTACGGGCCCAATACTACCTTCCAAACCTATCCATACTTTCCTAAAGAATCATCTGAATCCCCTAAGTTACTTAAACATGACAATTATGTAAACTCTTATGCTAATGAGCATACATAACTTGCTACAACACTTTCTAGGATCTCCTAGGAATCCTCATCTCACTCGCTTCTACACTACCAGGAACTTCTACCAACACTGTCGGTTTCCTTATGCATGAAAATTATACACAAAACGGAATCACATAGACTATAGAATAACTGATTCGACCCTAGGCCCACAACCAAACATGGACGAGAAATGAGGGTAAATCAGTCATTCTAGGGCTATATGATCCTAATCATATACAATTTTTAAAACATACACCTAACAATTAACTTTGTCGATGTAGATCCCAAGTAATACATGGCATCACACAAATTAGGCGATTCTATCATGCAATTCCTGAAGGTATCCTTAGCCCTAATCTAGCATGCAATTCACATAATAGCATACTAATCATAATACTTATGTATGGGTATTTTGGGAATCACTTACTTGAGCTCGGCAGATCGCACGCATCATACCCCTTTCTTTGTAAAAAAATCTTTTTAGAAAATTTATTTTCTTTTGAAAAGGTTATCAATTCCTTAGTTTGAGTTCAGACACACCCGAGAGTGTGATCGAATCCCTCAAGCCCAGGCTCTGATACCAACTTGTAATGTCCCAAAAATACTGATAAATTTGTTCTTTTTTAAATTATCCAATTCATAGATCAAGTATTCTAAAACCAATCATGATAAAACTGTATCTCGAGATCAGAGTAAGACAATAGTCATCAATGCGGAAATCATCAGGAGAAAATGTTGTGCAGTCAAGTCGGGCCCTTCCTTATGGAACTAGAAGCACCTAAAAATGTTCAAACCACAAAACCCTAAGCACAAAGCTTAGTGACCTCCCCAAATTACCACATAGCATACAAATAGACCCAACCCAAAATATAAATGGGCCTAGCCTAACATATATACAAATGGGCCCAGCCCAACATGCAAATGGGTCCACTCCAACATATATATAAATAGGCCTAGCCCACCATGAAAATAGGCCCAACCCAAAATAGAAATGGGCCCAACCTAACATACAAATGAAAGAGTCACAAAGACAGCTAGTATCCTACACAATATAGTGAGAAGACTCACCTGTCTAACGAAGTCAGATAACGAAAACTAACTGCCATGAAATCGGTGCTAAAACACACCTAACAATTAAAGAAGGTCCAACCTTAGTATATACCCTAGAACTAGCACTTTGACCAAAAGTCAACCTAGGTAAAAGTCAATAGTAAAAGTTTGACTTCAACAGGCCTCAACGTTGTAGTCGATCCATGGCCACATCATGGCTGATGAGCTCCACCCCGATCCAGACTCTCAGTCGCAAGTAAAACCATCGCCAACTCGTGGAACACAAGCTACCACGTCGTGGCTAAGATAGTCCAAAACAATCGCGAATCCTCTAGTCTCCACGTCGTGGATAAGGAACTTTCACAACTTAATGGGTTTTATTCTTAATACATTAAGTCACCCATTTATCCCTTCCAGAATGCTTCCTAGAGACCATTACAACCTAAAGATCGGTGCTTTCCAGTCATGCATGTCTAATGCATGTCTAGAGTTCAAGATAGATCAAAATGGAGAAAAACATCAACATCTCATGCATGTCTAAGGACCTCCAGGATCCATAAAGTTGCCAACTATAGGATCCCACCACTCTAATTACATCCTGTTGACAAAAAAGAGACAAAAACCTACATCGAAAGACATAAAGAAATAAAGGTTGGATCTTGAACACTTACATAGGTCCTATTTTTATAAGATTGGAGATGATGATGAGTCTTGCAAGCTAGATCTACACTCCAAGTGTGCTTTCTTCTTCTTCAAAACACCACAATACCAACAAAAGCTTAAGATCTACAACAATGGAGGCTAGGGTTTCAAAGATAGTGAGAGGGAGGTGATGGAGGCTAAGGGTGTGAAAACCTTAGTCGTCACATCCCTTAAATAGGGGCACCAAACCCGGAACTAGGGTTTGGCACAAAATGGTTTCCATGTCATGGCCAATATAATGTCACGTCGTGGCAGTAATTAGAAATGCATGAACCACACAGCTTTGCCACGTCGTGGCCAACCAAAAATGCCAAATTAATTTTCAAATTCATACCTCAAATATCTGGACGTTACAAAAAACGTCAAGTTTCACGTCCCCTACCCAACTACACCCTCACCCCAACAACTTAATCCCAACATCCACTCCTATTAAAATAGCAACACCAAGCATTATACCACCAACGATAGCCTCATACCAACCAACATAAGCAACAACAACGAGGAAACACATCTAGGAAGAGGGAGAACAACATAGGAAATCGTTGGGAAAAGGGAAGAAATCAAAACAAACATTATCGGTCATGGTACCGTCAGACAATAGTTTTAACACAGGAAGACCAATCATGTCAACAAGACCGACCAGAACCACTCCATGAAACAACAAGCTAACGATGCAAGCCTTACCGCCATTATTACAGCAACACTTAATGACAAAGGTAACCCCGAAGAAAAAAAATGTACCACCATACATACTGTTACCACCTCTATTCCCATATGCACACTATCAGGCCTATTGGCCACCATAATCCTAACAAATCTGTGTTCCACAAATCGTCCTGGGAAATCAAACATTTCCACAAATCCAATTGGCACCACTAATGACGAATGACAACGGCCTCAAGGAACCAAAAAAGAAAACTAACAACTATCGAGTCTTAAGATTAGACAACTCGCCTCTCATTAGAAGCATAAACAAATATCAACTACTAGCAGGAGCAAACATACCAGAAATTTCAAAGTACGATGGGTCGGATGACCCAGAAGACCACATTGAAAACTATAAATTGACTATGGATTCTTACTGTAACATCCCGATAATCAAGCGTAAAAATTTCATATACATATACATATATATATATATATATATATATATATATATATATATATATATATATATATATATATATATATATATATATATATATATATATATATATATATATATATATAAATTGCCAGGAGCCACCTCGTGGTCTTTCATACAAAATACCAAGGGTCACCCCGAGTCTTCCTATAATACACAAACCAAATGGGCCGGCATTAGTGCCTTCGAACCATAGAACAGTGAGGAGACTCACCTCGAATGCTGAAGCTCACTAAAAGAAATCCCTAGTTGCTGCCCTGACGACTCCTCGAGCTATCAGAAAAAAATCACACCTAATTAGCAGTTGGGTTTGAATCTATGGTCCATAATCCATATTTGGGGTAAAATGACCATTTTACCCCTGGCACAACTTTAACCAAAACTGAGGCCCAAATCCAAAAAGATCCACAAAGTCCCACTAATGGCCCAATTTTCTAAATTGGGCCCTCCCCATATGGGCCTTATCATAAAGCCTAATAATTTCCCTAATCCAAAACACTTGTTCTCAGATGGCCCAACAATGCCCCAAACAACCAAGCCCAAAAGATAGCCCAAACCCAAAATATCCAATGGTCAACCCTGGTCAACTGAAAAAGTCAAAGTCAAGGTCAACAGTCCATGTTGACCCAACACGCCGTGTTGCCTCTTGGATACGCTGTGTTCTTCCATCATCAAGATAATCGAGAAATCCCTTGCCAACATGCTGTGTTGGCTTGCAAACACGCCGTGTTTTCTCGAGATTCAACAACTTAACCAATAAGCATTTAATCCTTAAAGACATATCCCTAAAACAAAGATCTCACCTCCTTGAGTTGGATTATCATGTAAAGTTGCCAACTTTACGTCCATATATGACTAAATGAAGATCTTAAGCTAAAAAAGGGACTTAATAGGGGACTTGAAGCATGCATGACACCATTCTTCACAAAAATCTTGCACCTTTATCCTCAAGGACACCAAAACAACCCAGATCTGGAAGAACAAGCCCTTAAACAACCAACCTCATCCAAAGACCCAAAAAGAGGACCAAAATCATAATAAACTAGCCATTAAGAGATCTAATCATACACAATTCAAGATGCAAACTTGATACCTCAAAGAGACTGCAATAAGTGTAGATATTCTAGATCTATGATCTTCCTTCCAAGCTAAACACCTTCAATCTTCAAAGCTTCCTTTGGAAATGAGCAAAATAACCACAATAATCCACTTAAGGATCAAGAACACCACCAATAAAGCTTGAGGGAAGAATTAGGGTATAAGTGGAAATGGAGGCTGGTAAGGAGACCAGCTCTTGGGGCTTAAGGAGATTATATAGGGTGCAAATTAGGGTTTCCTTCCCCACTGCCAACATGCCTCGTTTAGACACCAACACGCCGTGTTGGTCTTAATGATAATCGCGATTGTCCTTAACTTAAACACATCATGTTGGTTCCTCCAACACACCATGTTCCAATCCCCAAAAGGGGATTCATTCCTTGCAATTTCTCTTAACAGATTCCAGGTGTTACAACTCTCCCCCACTTAAACTAGATTTCGTCCTCGAAATCGTTCCTTACCATCCCAGGCGCCCAGACAGGCTGAAGAATGCATTCATAACCCCCGAACACACATGGCCTTCCCAAGGCTACCGAACCCAACCATAGCAGAACTCTCCAAACCTAAAGCAGACGGATCCATAATCCCATGCAGAGAATCAACCCTACCTTACCTAGAACTTGAAATCTCGAATTTTTAGATTTGGCCTTACTCCCTGACAGACCGCCCATACTTAATCACTACCATACCGAACCCTCATTTAATACCAGATCAAACAAAATAATTTCAACCCTGCTTATCTGATGCTTCCATAGGGAACAAAATCACTGACCATAAGTAGTTGTAGAACGCTATACTTGACAGAAGGCTCGGATAATCCTTCGAGTAGAGGATTCATCCCTGCAACGGTTAGACTCAAATGAGAGTTGCGTAACAGGGTCAAATCAATTAATCAGAGATTATTTAATGTCACTGCAAGTGACTTAGCATCTTCCCAAATAACAAGCGACTCCACACACGAATCCCAAATCACTAATACTGCCTGAATCATTGTTGCCCCTAGTTGCTTTCCAAAAGCAGCCGAGACCTCCCGGTCCCAATTTTTCTGCCAACTATTTGAAATACCATATTCCTGTCCGGATGCTGAGCCAAAAGGCACTCACACAGTTGCCCCACGCGACTTCTGAAAGAAAACCTCGATTGGCAATAATTACCAGAACCATCTCATTACCAAACCCGATGCTAAACTGAACGCTACAAGTCCCACTGTAGTCTCACATCATACCCGGTCTCCCATGACCCACCATTTCCTGATTCGAAGCATGTTGTGGCCCTCCCATAGGCTTGCGAACTAACCCACCCTAGTATAAACCATCTGAAGAAATCCATGAGCAAATCATAGATTTGCCACAATCTCACCGCTGCATAGGGACTAGTGAATTCTGTGGGCCATCCCACAGTCTTACAACACTCCCACACTAACTGCCCCCCAGTGAATGTTACGGCTTATCCCGCAGTCTTACAACACTTCTATACTATCTGCCAACTAGTGAATGCTACGGGCCACCCTGAAGTCTTACAACACTTCCACTTTTCCACAACCACCGCCCAATGTCTTACCGCTAATCTATCAATCTAAACACATACAGAGTCGAGAATGCACTCGACCAAACACCCAAGCTGAACTCTAGTCATGACTGGAACGCCAACCTATGTCCCCCAAGGCCTGCTATCTGACACCATGAAGGCACGAACGAAATGTTGGGAAGTTTCCCTAACTCCTAACTCACACAATCCTCAATCTAGACGGCCACTTGGGTCGCCTTCCTCTCCGACGGAGATGCGAAACTCATCCTAGTTTCACGCCTACTTCTGTTCCTAAATACCTGACGATTCTCCCATACTTTTATTCGACTCAGCTCTTACAGCACACAAGATTTTAAGGATTCCCAATCCTTTTTGCCCTCCAATGATCAATCAGCTAACAACTTACGCTTACCAATGTTAGTGATCCATCACTAGCCAAACCCAAAAGACCGCACAACCCCTGAAGACCAGATGAACACTTCCCGAATCCCAGCAAAACTGATAAACCCAGACGCTTTTAACGGTACAATACCCAAATCTTGAAGCCCTCTGAACTTATGCCCAAACCAAAACCTCAACAAAAGACCACTTCCCCTTGGCACTCCCAAGAGCCAACCAAACACAATTTCTAAGACCATTGAATCCTAATGATATTGAAGAACTAACCCGCGGAATCCTGACCACAGACCTTCCACACAATGCCCCTGAACCGGTCTCGACCAAAAACCAGAATAACAACCGAACACTTTGGAACCCGCTATATGAGAAACAACCCCTCACTACACCACTAATGATTCATGGCATGCAAATGGAATATAACATTTCTTGAAGATATAACCCAAACATAAGCAAAGAAATAAACCAAAGATACGCTTACCCAAACCGATGCAAGATTCCAAACAACATAAATATTGATACAAACTGAAAGGAAAGAAAAATATAACGTACCCGCAATGTGTCATGCTAGAGTCCTGACCTCCCAAGTCTGACACTGCAATATCCGGATCCTCTCTGTTGGGGATCCTGCACTGCCCTCTCGTCCATCGGTGATCCTCAAAGAAGTCGGGGCAGGTGCACTCACTGCTCCTCCCCTCAACATCGGATAGCGGCCTTCTTGTGGCCCACTTGTTCGCAGTGAACACATAATGGGCTTGCCCCCTGAGGACAATCCCTGCTGACATGACCAACCCTGCCACACTTGTAGCAGCCGATACCCCTAGAACGACAAACTCCATCGTGCAGTTCCCCACACATGTTGCACTGACTCTGGCCCTGCTGGCCCCCCACACGCTGATCAGAAGTCTTCGGTCTCTTCCTAGGACCCTCCACTGTATGCACCTGACCTAGCCCCCTATTCCCGAGGTGCTACAAATCGATCTCCCTCTCTCAGGTTCTAGAAATCATATCATTCAGGATCTTGCACCCTGAAATGCTCACAAACTCTCTAATATCATCCTGCAGCATATCATGATACCTCACCTTTTTCATTTCCTTATATGCTGCATACTGCGGACCAATAAAGCCCTCTCCCGGAACTTGGCAGTGATCTATGCCACAATCTCAATAGTCTGGCGGAGATCCATAAACTCTCGCGCCAACTGTTGCACCTCAATCACCGGTGCCAACTCAACTCGGAACCTGGTCGAGAAGTCATCCCATGACATAACATCAACAACATCATCACTCATCTCACTACCAACCTATTCCAACCAATCTTGTGCCCTATCCTTCAATAGGCAGAAAGCATATCTAACCTTCGCCTCCTGTTGGAGATAGTGTCTAAGTCCATAACTATATTTGGTATGTACTTGACCCGACCCGGCATGGTCCATTTGGGTTGCACTTCACCCGAAAAATTTACGGATAATCTTTTGAGAATAGTATAAGTTATGATTTAATAATATATTATAAGTTCTAATATATTAATATAAAATCATATTATTTAATTAGTGTTGATCTATAATTAATTTAGAATTAATTTAGAGATCAAAAGTATGACTAATTAAATATGGGCTCTTGTATTTATATAGTGTGGGCTAATGCTTATTTGGAATGGGCTAGACTTGCATGGAAAGTCCATGGATACTCCATGGAGCTTTAACCCATGGATCTCATGGAAATAAAAAGACATGGGTATTAGGGTTTACATGGATGTAACCCTAATCCACCACACTATATAAAGGAGGCTTTGGTTCTTGAAATAAGACTAGTTGATGTGTGTAAACTAAGAGGGCCGATTTCAAGAAGGTGATTACTATTCTCTCAAAGTTCCAAGTTTGTGGTGATTTGTGATTTCCATTTGAGGCATCCACACTATTGGTGCTAGGCTCTAAAACTCCAAGCAATCAACTACAACTACAAGGTAAGTAATTCTACTAGCTTTATTTGATTCAAGTTCCCCATGCCATGCTAGATAGGATAAGAACCTTGGAAAAATAATTATTTGCATGTATCATAGTCAAACATAGATCCAAGGTTTCTAGGGTTGCATGTACACCATAGGAGTGTTAGAATGCTCAAAAACCCATCAGTGGTATCAGAGCCTGGTTTGTTTATTTGATACTTGATGCAAAAAAAAAAAAAAAAAAAAAAAAAAAAAAAAAAAAAAAAAACTTGAAAATCGAAGTTTTGTTCAGAAGCTCGTATCAAAATTTCAAGTTTTGTATATGTACTTACGATTCTTGAAATTTTTGATATGAACATTCATAAACATATGAGTTTAGAAGATCATAGCAATTATGTGCTAATAATTGATTAGATTAATTCTTGATCTTTATGTGTTTTAATGGAGTCCATAACTAATTCTTAAGTTATGGATAACCAAAAGTCACATTTATAAATAACCATTAAAAGAACACATAGGTTACAAAAAATGAAGAGTCTTCATTTTTAATAACCATTAACTCATAAGTTATGAGAAATGAAAAGTTTTGAAAGTTTACAAAACTTGCCCTCAAGTTTTGGAACATGTAAAGTCATATTAAAAACTTTAGTTCCAACCCCTAGAATTTTAAAAGTTAAAATTCAACCCTTATACTTTATAATATTATAAGTTTAATAATATTTATATATGTATAAGATCAAGTCGTCTTTCCGCTAGTACGCCTCATTCATGAAGCCGGTCTATAAGGGGGTATAAGGTTGTTGCCAATAAAATGGCAACTTAATGGGTGTCCACTCTCACCCACCGCTTCCTTGATCGGTGGAGGGTCGTTAGCCGAACGGGTAGGACAAGGACTTATAAATTCTCATTAAAAGTATAATGATAATACTAAAGTAACTAAACTTTATTGAATTCCCAATCTTAGTTATTTTAGGAAAATGTGAATAAGGTGCTAATCCATGAAATTACACTTTGCACTTTGTTTAAGTCGTTAGTGGAGCGTGTGTGGTTAACCGGCACACTAACTTGAACTTAACAAGGTAGGTAAAGGGTGACTTAATGTTTATCATAGTATCGATGGAGCGTGTGTGGTTAACCGGCACATCGATTGAGGGGTAATACATTAGGGGTACCAAGTAATTTGCATGGTTACTTCACACCTTGTTTTGTGATCCTCGGCATCCCAGTCACAAAACTTGAAGGGCAGACTCGAGATTGAAACATGCCATTGAAGAAAGTTCAATGAATCTCAAAGAATCTAGGAGTTTCTAAACCAATTAAAACCTAATTAAATATTTCGTTTTTCATGGTGGAAATTGGTGAATCGTCATTCACCTACCTTCAAATATCTTATAGCTTAGATTACGGCATCCCTCTTCTAAGTTATAAAATATTGTGTTGGCTCCTAGCCTTAATATTACATTTGGGTGTTTTGTTAAGGACTATCTCTATATCTAATCTAATCTATTCCCTCTTCTTTTCAGATGTCTTCCAATAACAATGCTTCTGGCTCAAACCCTACTAGCTCCTTCTCTCTCATGAATCTTTGTGGGAGAGTCATCTTTGATGGGTCCAACTTTACATATTGGATCAGAAACATCAGGATGGTCACTCGGTATGAGAACAAAGAATATGTTCTCGACAAGGAGCTGAAGGTACCCGAGCCAACTGCTACTCCTGAAGAGCTTGCTGAATATGAGGTACATGAAAGAGATGCTACAAAAGTGGCATGCATCATGATGGCCACCAAGACAGCCGAGCTCCAAAAGTCCTATGAGGACTATTATCCTTTTGAGATGCACCAGGACTTGATGGACCGCTACCATCAAAGTGCTCGTCAAGAGAGATATGAAATAATCTCCTCCATGATAACAACCCGAATGAAGGATGGTGAACCCATCACGGGCCACATGCAGAAAATGCAAAGGTATGTGGACCGTTTACTGAAGCTGAATGTGAACTTCCCTGAGGAGTTAGCAATAGACATCATTTTGCACTCCTTGCCATCGTGTTATGATCAGTTCCGCATGACATATCACATGAACAAGGAAGAAGTCACCCTCAGCAAACTTCAAGGACTCTTGAAGACCGCCGAAAGTGGTCTAAAGGGTAAGTCGGTTGTTACTACTCCTACTCCTACTCCAACTGCGGCCAATGTCTTGGCAATCGGGCATGGAAAAGGGAAGAAGAGAAAGAACCCTTCTAAGGGTACCAATGGTAAGACCCTTGAAGGCTCCTCTTCAAGCAAAACCAAGAAAGGTTTTGTCACTCCTTCTGCTAAACCTAATGAGGCTGAATGCTTCTATTTCCATGAAAAGTCGCACTGGAAGCGAAACTGCCCAAAGTACCAGCAAGATTTTAAGGATGGGAAAGTAAAACCCAACCATGCAGGTATATACACTATATTGTCTAATAACTCACCTCATTCTAAGTCTTGGGTCCTTGATACAGGTTATGGTATTCACATATGTTGTGATTTGCAGGCACTAAAAAGAAGTGAGAATGTGGAGCAGGGAAAGATAAACTTGATCATGGGAAACAGGAAAGCTTCACCTGTCACCAAGATAGGAGTTTATTCCTTAGTGCTAAATAGTGGGTTTACATTAGACTTGAATAAATGTTATTATTCGCCAGAAATGGCAAGAAATGTTATTTCCTTTCATGCATTGTATAAATAAGGTTTTACCTTTTATTTTGATAATAATAATAGTAGTATTGATGCTTTCTTTAATAATGTTCTTTATTTTAAAGCATTACCTTGTGATGGCGTGTATGAAACTGTATCTGTTGTAGATAATCTAGGAAATAATGTATTGTGTATTAACTCTTCCACTAGCTTAGATAAAGCATCCTTATGGCATTGTCGTCTTGGACATGTAAGCAAGAAACGCATAGGCCAACTCCAAAAGGATGGAGTCTTGGAGTCATTTGACCTAAAGTTAGATGATAGTTGTGAATCTTGTTTGCTTGGTAAAATGGCAAAGTCACCTTTTACTGGCACTTGTGCAAGGGGTGAAGGTTTGTTGGACCTCATACACACGGATGTGTGTGGACCCTTCAGAACTGCCACAAGAGATGCTAATCGGTTCTATGTGACTTTTACTGATGATTTTAGTAGATATGGATATGTCTACCTAATCAAGCAAGAAGTGGAGAATCAGTTGGGCAGGAACATTAAGATGCTTCGATCCGATCGTGGTGGTGAGTATCTTAGTATTGAGTTCCTTGACTATCTAAAGGAATGTGGGATTGTCTCACAATTGACACCTCCTAGGACACCACAGTTGAATGGTGTAGCTGAGAGGCGCAATCGGACCTTGTTGGACATGGTTCATTCCATGATGAGTCGAGCTTCGCTACCAATCTCATTTTCGGGGTATGCCTTAGAGACTGCCGCCCATATCCTTAATCTAGTCCCTACAAAGAAGGTTGCTAAAACACCTCACGAGGTGTGGACTGGAAAAGTTCCCAATCTAGACCACATCAAGATTTGGGGTTGCGAGGCTTTCGTTAGACGCAAGACTCACGATAAGCTCGAACCCCAAAGCGAAAGGTGTATTTTCATCGGCTACCTACATAAATCCTTTGGTTATATCTTCTACAGACCTAGTGATAATGTGGTCTTTGTAGCAAGAAGAGGATTCTTTCGAGAGAGAGAATTCATGAGCCAAGGAGACAGTGGGAGGCAAATTGACCTTGAGGAAATTCAAGAGTCAAGTGGTGAAGGAACCTCAAACCCTAGCCCTCAACCTGAGGAGGAGACTCCAGTTGAGCCGACTGAAGAATCTATACCTCTGAGGCGTTCCACCAGAGTTAGGAATGCACCTGAGCATTATTATGGTTTTCATATTACTGCAGAAGGTGAGACACTTATCAGTGATAACACACTGGTAAATCTGGATGAGCCTAACAGCTACACGGAAGCCATGGCAGGCCCTGAGGCTGCTAAATGGAAAGAGGCTATGGATAGTGAGATACAGTCCATGTATGACAATCAAGTTTGGAACTTGGTTGACAATGTACCTGATCGTAAGATAGTTGGGTGCAAATGGATCTTCAAGAAGAAGACCGACATGGATGGTAATGTACACACTTATAAGGCACGACTGGTTGCAAAGGGTTATTCTCAAACTCCGGGAGTTGATTATGATGAGACCTTTTCACCAGTGGCCAAGATTAAGTCTATTAGGGTTCTGTTAGCCATTGCTGCATTTCATGATTATGAAATATGGCAAATGGATGTCAAAACCGCTTTCCTTAATGGAAAGTTGGCTGAAGATGTTTACATGGTTCAGCCAGAGGGTTTTGTCAGTACAGAGTACCCCAGTAGAGTGTGTAAACTCGAGAAATCCATTTATGGATTAAAACAGGCACCTCGCAGATGGAATCTTTGCTTTGATGAGAAAGTCAAAGAATTTGGCTTTTCAAGGAGTAAAGATGAATCTTGTGTCTATATCAAGGCTAGTGGGAGTATAGTCAGCTTTTTGGTACTGTATGTGGATGACATACTACTCATAGGAAATGACATCCCAACCCTGCAGGAAGTAAAGTCCTGGCTTGGGAAGTGTTTCGCTATGAAGGACCTTGGAGAAGCTGTCTATATCCTAGGGATAAGGATTTTGAGAAACAGGAGTAAAAGACTAATTGGACTTAGTCAAAGCACCTATGTGGACAAAGTGTTGAAAAGGTTCAACATGCATAACTCCAAGAAAGGAGAGTTACCCATCCAGAGTAACGCCAGATTGAGTAAGACACAAAGCCCTAGTACTGAGGCTGAGATAGCATAAATGAGTCGAATACCTTATGCTTCAGCTGTAGGATCGATCATGTATGCTATGACGTGTACTCGACCTGATGTAGCCTTTGCTTTGAGCATGGTTAGCAGGTATCAGGGGAAACCTGGCAAGGCACACTGGACTGCGGTAAAGAATATCCTCAAGTACCTACGGAGGACTAAGGACTGGGTCCTTACCCTCAGTGGCAGTGAGGACTTGAGAGTTGTAGGGTACAGTGATGTTAGCTTTCAAACTGACAGGGATAATCTCCGCTCTCAGTCGGGCTGGGTCTTTACTCTAAACGGAGGGGCAATTACTTGGAAAAGTTCCAAGCAGGAGACAGTGGCTGATTCCACTTGTGAATCAGAGTATATAGCAGCAAGCGAGGCAGCAAAGGAGGCTATATGGCTAAAGAACTTCATCGGAGACCTTGGAGTTGTACCAGCTATAAAGGAGCCAATGGAGGTTTTCTATGACAGAAATAGTGCGATTGCCTTAGCTAAGGAACCAAGAGATCATGGGAGATCCAGACACACTGACATAAAATATCACTTCATCAAACATCGAATAGAATAAGGAATCCTCGTGGCAAAGAGGGTATCATCGGATGAGAACCCAGCAGATCCCCTCACGAAGGGACTGACTCGGGCTAAGCATCTCCAGCATTCTCAGAGCATAGGGCTGAAGGATGATATTAGTTTTAGTAGTTAGATAATCTTGAAATTTGTAAAATGTAATTGACATTTGATGATAAATAAAAGTTGTTATTTACGAGTAAAGTGTTGCTATCTCTTGTCAATCGTTTACTATTATTTCTTTTTGCATGTTTTGACTTCCAGAATAATTATGTTATGGTTTATATCATATTATTCAAACTCTCCACAGTCGGTCATATGTTGGAAGTAGATATGAATCAAGACTGTCATGGGTTGGCTTGTAGAGGTCTAAGATGTTAGACAAAGTGGAGCTACAACACTCATGAGTACTCATAAGTTCTGAGTATTGGATTCAACCCACGCTCACTTGTATCACTTCATGGAATTTATCTCGAGTAATCGTGAGACGGTAATATCATATAAGTCTTCAAACCTAGAGATATGATTTGTTGCCTATGAGTTGGTTATGCATTGATTGCACGAAAACGCATTGGTAACTCGATGTTATAAACTGTGCCTTTGTGTGTAGTTCAACAAGTAGTAGATCAAACATATGAGTCGAAGTTTATCTGTTCCTTCTAGGATTAGAAGCGATATCTGGGCCCCTCGATGATTTTGTTTTGACCTATGTACCGGGCCCGGTCAGAACTAAATTGATGTGTTCAGTTAAGTTCTATGTCAAGCAAATCGGAAATCGGGAAACAAATGTTGGACAATAAGCAAGACCATGTTCCATGTATTTGTCCGGCTGATATCTAGAACAGAGGATTATATGATCACTTATCTAAAATGGCGCTTCATAGTTCAATAGAGTTTTAAGAGCTACGATTGCTGAACGGTTCCTGAAGTCATACTTGCAACTATAGTTATTAGACTTATCCAAGTGGGAGACTGTTGGAGATAGTGTCTAAGTCCATAACTATATTTGGTATGTACTTGACCCGACCCGGCATGGTCCATTTGGGTTGCACTTCACCCGAACAATTTACGGATAATCTTTTGAGAATAGTATAAGTTATGATTTATTAATATATTATAAGTTCTAATATATTAATATAAAATCATATTATTTAATTAGTGTTGATCTATAATTAATTTAGAATTAATTTAGAGATCAAAAGTATGACTAATTAAATATGGGCTCTTGTATTTATATAGTGTGGGCTAATGCTTATTTGGAATGGGCTAGGCTTGCATGGAAAGTCCATGGATACTCCATGGAGCTTTAACCCATGGATCTCATGGAAATGAAAAGACATGGGTATTAGGGTTTACATGGATGTAACCCTAATCCACCACACTATATAAAGGAGGCTTTGGTTCTTGAAATAAGACTAGTTGATGTGTGTAAACTAAGAGGGCCGATTTCAAGAAGGTGATTACTATTCTCTCAAAGTTCCAAGTTTGTGGTGATTTGTGATTTCCATTTGAGGCATCCACACTATTGGTGCTAGGCTCTAAAACTCCAAGCAATCAACTACAACTACAAGGTAAGTAATTCTACTAGCTTCATTTGATTCAAGTTCCCCATGCCATGCTAGATAGGATAAGAACCTTGGAAAAATAATTATTTGCATGTATCATATTCAAACATAGATCCAAGGTTTCTAGGGTTGCATGTACACCATAGGAGTGTTAGAATGCTCAAAAACCCATCACCTCCTTGGGGCAGAACCTCGTCCTGAACGCCTTAGCCATATCTACTAACCCCCTTCTACTAGCAATGGGGTCCCTCTCCCAATGGAACGTAGGACCTCCACAAGCATGGAACTCTAGTAAAGAAAGAGTGTGATCTCCAACGATAGCCATAACCTCAGCACGGAACGCGCCCAAACGCTCATCCAAAAACTCCGAAATACTGCGAGAAATCTCTGATGAGATGAACTCACGCACCTGCTCGCCAATCGGCTCAGTACCTGCTCCTGAACCCGAACCAGAACCAGAACCAGAACCTCCTCCCTGAGTGCTCATCACCAACTGAAATACGACATGCCAATGATCACAACATATCCAAAAATCATCCTCCCATAAGCTTCTTAGATTCCCCAATACTCTCACCGATTCGAGTATTGATCCTGTGCTTTCAGTAGTACGGGCCCAATAGTACATTCCACACCTATCCATACTTTCCTCGGCAATTATCCGGAATTCTCTAAGTCACATTTTCAAATTGATGCACCAAGAACTCACTAAATAGTGCCAAAAAAACCCATTGAAGAATATCCTAGGCTCTCTTATGTTATGGGCCTCACCCAGCCCTCATTTGCTGAAGGTCTCCCACCAACGTCAACTAGCTTCCTAATGAATATAGTCACATGCAACAGAGATCAGATAATCCTTAGAGTAAAAGACTAAACCCTAGAAAAGTTTGACTCAAACGAGAATCGCACAATAGGGTCAAATCCATCACTCTAAGATTATTTAACCTGTGCCACATGTGACTTAGCATATTCACTTAGCAGTCAATTCACATCACTATAAGTCCCACAAAGCACAAAGCAAGCAGCATTCAGGCAACGGAATATCTAACCAACATAAACTAATCAAGCCATTTTATCCACTTATCTGGAATCCATACTAGCATGCAATTCTAAAGCTCATACAATCAGGCATGTAAAGGCATCTCTCCTATCATATAATACTGAGCAGATCCTTATCCCTAATCTAGCATGCAATTCTCATAATCATATCATATATCATAATAAACATGTATTGGTATTCTGGGAACCACTTACTTGAGCTCGGCCGATTGCACACATCACACCCCTTTTTATGAATAGAAATTTCTTTTTAATTAAATGTTTATTTTATAAAAAATTTCACCAAACCCTCAGTTTGAATTCAGGCACACCCGAGAGTTTGCCTGAATCCCTCAAACCAAGAATCTGATACCAACTTGTAACATCCCAAAAATGAAGGGTAAAAATTTCATTTATATATATATATATATATATATATATATATATATATATATATATATATATATATATATATATATATATATATATATTAAAACATTCCTTTATCTTTATCCAAACAATTAAAAGTATTCCAGAGTTAAACAATTATCAGAGTAAATCCCAAAATCATGAATTACATAAAGCACGGGTGTATGCGTTGCGAGCACGTCGGGCCCTTCCATTTCGAACCGGAAGTACCTGAAACCATAAACCACAAACTGTAAGAACAAAGCTTAGTGAGTTCCCAAATACCACGTACCATACACATCAAATGAGCCATACATATCATACATATCCAATCAATCAATAAAAGTGTTATGTGCCAACCATAGTCTTGTCATTATACCACGAGCCGGCTCGTGGTCTTCCTTTCTAAGCCGAAGACCAAAACCTTGGGTCATACAGACAAGTGTTAGGAGCTACCTCCTAGTCTTCCATGCATACATCACAAAGACAACTAGCATACAATCTACATCTACTTAACAAATAACTGCCAGAGTTCAGACTCTGGTCTCGCATACAGATTGCCAGGAGCCGCCTCCTAGTCTTCATATAATACACAAAGCAAATGTGCTGGCATTGGTGCCTTCGAACCATAGAACAGTGAGGAGACTCACCTCGAATGTTGAAGGCCACTGAAAGAAATCCCTAGTTGCTGCCCTGACAACACGCCAAGCTATCAAAAGAAAATCACACATAATTAGCAACTGGTTTCCAATCTATGTTCCATAATCCATACTTGGGGTAAAATCACCATTTTACCCCTGGCCCAACATGAACGTTAACTGAGGCCCAAAACCAATGATAATAAATAATGATAGGGGCATATCGGGAATTAAAAATATAATTTCCTAACAATTAATAATTAGTTTAGTTAACATACAAAACACACACATTCTTTTTCTCTCTCTTTATTCATCATCAGATCTCTCTCTCTCTCTCACTCTCTCTCTCTCTCTCTCTCTCTCTCGCCCTCTTGCATCTGATGATCGTCATCGCAGACCAAACCTTGGTGTCCTCTGTCGATTGAAGATCTGAACGGAGAAGTTTATCTCCATTCGATCGACGACGATAAAACTCGCACCAGATCTAGATTCTGGATAATCGTGTCTACGATCTCAAATTCAAATCGAAGTGGAAAACCATCACCTCAACTATCATCGTTGGCCTATATTCGATCATTACAACGCCTTCATCTAATATACGATTTGGAGTCTTGAATTTGTCAGTCTTCAAAACCGATGTGGAAAGCACTAAAGTCAAATCGGACGGACAAGAGTCCTAACCATGGCATGTCGAAAGCATGTCCATGCTTTCCTCACTAACCTTCTACTTCCCTTTCTTTTCCCTATACCCTTCTGCTCAGAATGGACAAAACCAGACCAGAGAGCCTAGTGAAGGTTTGTTTTTGCTGCTTTCTATTCGATCTGATAAGCTAAAGGTTTGCTTCGATTATTTTGAAATTCAGATAGTTATATTATAGTATATTTGTGATATACTTTGTTCAGTCTTGGTCTAAAGCCTTAAAGAAACGTGGAAATGACTTGGCATTTGATGAGCAAAAGGTGTTCGATCAAATGCTTAAGAGAACAACTTCACATGTTCAATTGTTCATTGACCTTTGCTAGGAAAAGAATTATCACATTCATTCCAGTAACTTGTTTTTACTTGTCTGGAAATTTTCTCCTATAAAATTATATAAGTACATTTAAATTAGTTCATTCATAGATGCTTATATTTTGTGTATTTAAAGCCATTTCTTCAAAAAGATTACAAAACACTAAAATTTCATTTGTACAAGTATTTATTGAACATCTGGATCATAATAGGTGGAAGCAGAAAATCATTATAGGAATCAGATATGGTTACTAATTGATCTGTTAAACATGAATTAGAATAATATTCTGGTTTTGGAAGGTAAATGATCATGTTGTTTCTTGTTATTTTTTCCATTATGAAATCATGGTTGTTTTTGCTTCTTTCATCAGGAATAGATTGTTGAATCTTTAATTCTCAGAGTACATCAGGAAACAAAGCAAATGAGGATCTTGTTGTAGCTACAGGTTTTGTGAAGGTCTGTCAACATTCAGTGTTTTGTTCGTAATCAAGAATTGTTTTTCACTAGGTTTTATTAAAGCGTTCAGTGATATGTGTTAATTTTCATCTAAATTTTTACAGTGAAGATATCCTACAATCAATGAATACTTCCAATCCGATGACCTGTGAATTACTCCGATATGTTCAAAGGTTGAGAGTGAGAGAATGTGATGTTCAAAAATTGAAGATTTTTAAGGTATGTTAGTTTCATAAATTTTGATCTGAATTTTTCTTTGATTGTGACAGATACTGCTTATTCGTGTTTAATTTTCTTAATCTGAAGATTTTCTTTGATCGAAATTTCTTTAATTTGGTGAATTTGTCACAAAACAGTTAATAATTTTTTTAGCTTAAACTACTATACTTTATTGGTAATCTCAACTAAGAAACCTGAAAAAGTTGAATAGTTTATATATTAGTTTATGGAAGTTGGGTGGTTTTAGTAACTACATCATCATTTTATAGTATTTAGTTTATTTAAATCTTTTTTTAGGCACTTGAGAACAAACACTAGAAACTAATTATTGAGATAATATAAGGGTATATAAGTAATTTCATTTCTGTTTTTTTGTCAGATTAAATTAGAGGCCCCCGAGTGGAAGGAGCATTATTATGAATAGAAGTTTTCAACAAAAACTATTAAGGAGATGGATGCAATAAGGAGAGATGTTGTATGTCTTTAAAATTGTTAAAAACTACGCCAATTATTTACCATTTAGCGAATAATTTATTAAAAAAAATAAATAAGCTTAACACAAAAGCAGAAAAAGAAATAATAATAACCTGGTCCTTATGATGTAAAATCATCGTAGACATCATATAAAATCCTTGTTATATTGTTACCTTTTTATTTAAAAGCTTATTGGGTGATGCACTATCAATATGAAGGTGTTGGTTCATGACAGTAGTAATTTTTCCCCTTTAAGGTGTTTATTATTGTTTTTGCCTTTTCAATCGAACATATTTGCATTGTATAAGGTTTTGTTATGTTTTTTTTTCATTTTATATTTCCAACTTTTTTTTAGGTTTTATATTTACCATTATGCATCATTTGCTTCTGATCTCAATGATCTTAATAAGTTAAATATAATCTTTGAGTTAGGTTCGCCTTTTAAACCGTTTAATCAGCTACTAGAGGGTTTTCCTACTGCAAGGTTAATTTTGTCCTTTTATCTTTTACCTTGTCCCTTTTTTCAAGGTTATTTTATATTTTGTATTTTCTAACTTTGTTTACTGTTTTCTTTTTACCTTGAAAATATTTGTAGTGCACATGCACTTTTAGAACAATATAGAAAATTAGTGACAGATCCAAACTCGCCAATTGTTGATTTTATCCAACATGTATGAAAAAAATGAGCATTTTTGTACTTTATAAATAGGTTTGAAGTTTTTAAACTTAAATTTCATAATTTTTTTTTGTTCATCAGATTTTAAAGTAGACATGAATGGCAAACGGTTTGCATGGCAGATTTGTTATTTCAATAATTTTACTATGGTGATGAAAATAATGCTATTAGTCTAGTAATCTATTTTTTTAATTAAAACAAAATCCAACTTGCAACCTTTCCGATTGTTTTACTTTTTTACTCAATAAAAAAGTTTGGAAATTTGTTAAAAATTAGGACTTAATGGGAAAAAAAGCTTTCTTTTATTAGCCTTTTGTATTATTGTATTAAGTTCTTTCTGAATTAAGTCATAAAGACACACGCATATCTATCTTATGGAATTAAGTTTGGTTCTCATTAAGTCAATTAAGTAAAAAATAAAATAAAAAAGACTCATATATAACATATCAAATACACTTATTACATGTGATTCACATATGAATCACATGTAAATCACAAGTGAAGCATATATGAATAACATGTGATTCACATGCAAATCACAAACGAATCACATATGAATTAAATGTGATTCACATGTAAATCACATGTAATTTACATATGATTTACATGTGATTCACATGTAAATCACATGTAATTCACATATGATTCACTTGTGATTCACTTGTGATTCACATGTAAATCACAAGTGAATCACATATGAATTACATGTGATTCACAAGTGAATCACATATGAATTATATGTGATTCGCATGTAATTTACATATTAATCACATGTAATTCACATGTAAATCACAAGTGAATCACATATCAATTACATGTGATTCACATGTAAATCACAAGTGAAAAACATATGAATTATATGTGATTTGCAAGTAAATCACAAGTGAATCATATATGAATTACGTCTAGATGCACACATGCATTTGAATTTTTCTTTTTTAAATTACTTTTTGTGAATTTTACATTTGAATCTTAAATTTTTCTTTCGTTAATTACTTTTTAAATTTTTCTTGTGAATTTTACATTTAAATCTTAAAAGTTACATTCACATTTGAATATCACATTTTATAATGATATAATCTCATGTGAATCTTATATGGTATATACATGTGCATTTTTGTGAGTGTTCTTGCATTAATGGTTTTTTTTAATTTTCTTGTAGACTTTGAAGAATTTGTGGAAAATATTGAAGATGTGAAAAGTGATAAATTGAAGAAAATATGAAAATATTGATATGAAGAAATGATAACATTGTCAATCTTTGTATTTTTTTTATATTTTATTTTGTATCGAATAAAATAGTTGTTGTATTATGATTATTGATTGATTAATAAAAATGAGATTTTTTATGATTTACTTACGAATATTATACTATAAGAAAATATTCATATATATGCTTTTCAAAAAATATGCATATATGCACCTAAAACGTTAATTTTTTTTGTTAAAAAAATTAAAGTTTTTTTTTTAAAATGTTCTAGTTTTTTGTTTAATTTACTGATTTTTAAAAATTTACTTTTTCTTTTTAAAATGCAAACTTTAAAAAAAAAATTGCAGTTTTTTGTCCGAAAAAAATGCAGTTTTCTTGCAAAAATTGCAGTTTCTTTTTGTTGAAAAAAAATGCGTTTTTTTGAAAAAATTGTAGTTATTTTTTTTTTTTTTGCAAAAAATTCAGTTTTTTTTTGAAAAAATTGCAGTGTTTTAAAATAAAATTGCAGTTTTTTTTTTAAATTCTTTTTTTTTCAATTTTTTTTTAAAAATTCATGTTTTTTAGAAAAATTAAAAAATCTCCATTTTTTTTCAAAAAAATCGAAATATATATTTTTATTTTAAAATCCGAAATTTGATTTATTATGTTAATTTTTAGAACTTTTTATTAATCTTTCCAATAAAAAAAATTAAACATTAAATAAGATTGGTAAGATGACGATGATACCCTTAATGATTTAATTTTGATCTAACGCTCCACCTTTAGTTCTCAGGTTTTCAGGAAACTATGAGTTCTCAACAGATCTCACCCCTTATATATATATATATATATATATATATATATATATATATATATATATATATATATATATATATATATATATATATATATATATATACATACATACAGAGAGAGAGAGAGATATGTAGGTTCAAATTTGGATTGACATCTATTGTGCGAACGTGTCGACAGTGCTATTCTGTGAGAATGACAAATAAAATATATTTTTTAATAATATAAATACGTTCAATCTTACATAATTATTGTCATTTTCACACATTCTCGCTAATTAAATCGTCTATAAAGTTATTATAGACTTTTTATTATTATTCTCATTCTGTCATAATAAAAATGAGGAAAAAACGATGTGTAGGAACCAAAATGAATAAGAATTAGTGAGAATGCATGAAAATGACGATAGTTGTATAAGATTGAACGCAGTCAAATTACTAAGCAACCCATTCTCTTAGTAATTCTCATAAAATATCACTGTCCACACGTCCGCACAATAGTTGTCCATCCACATTATAACCTAGCCCTATATATATATATATATATATATATATATATATATATATATATATATATATATATATATATATATATATATATATATATAGGGTTTGAGGTTTTTGCCATTGAACAAATGTGTGGTGAACATTTTCCCCTGCATATATATATATATATATATATATATATATATATATATATATATATATATATATATATATATATATATATATATATATATATATATATATTTAGTGAAATATGTGAAATTCGATTTCTGGAATTAGAAGCCGTGTGTTTTGGTCAAAATTTGGTCAAGTAAAATTTAACCAAATTGCATGAGAGGTTGTGGTGTTTTATGTAATGAAAATGTCGAATAGTGATCAAAGTGAGACAAGTGAGTTACAAGGAAAGCCCTTGATCCTTTATAAGATCCCCGACATAAAACCTTGGGAGGTGATAATGATCACTTGTCTAGTTGCTTTTATTGATTTAAATGTGAGATTACAGAAATAGTGAAGATAATACGAGTATAAATATAATAGTAGAACTAATCATGTGTGTAGTTGTTTTGGTCAAAAATTAATTGAACTAAAATGGACCAAAGTGTACGAGAGGCTGTGATGTTCAATATAGAGCAAATAAGTAATGTGAATTAAAGCAACACAAATCATTTACAAGGAAAGCCCTTGATCCTTGTTAGGATTTCCGACATAAAACCTTGGGAGGTGATAATCATCATCTGCCTTGATGTTTTTATTGATTAAAACGAAAGTTACAGACAAAATGGAATGAGTATGAGTACAAGTTATAGTATTCTGCTAAGTCTCGTGTGTAGTGTGATGAATACAAGTGTTTTATATAGTCAAAACCTAATAAGTAGAACTCCGGAAATTTTGGGATCCTCCGAGATTACTTATAGTCATTGCTTGACTTAGTCCTCCGGGTCTTTTGCAGGGTTGTGACGACTATACGTTGAGAATGTGACTTTGACTCAATTATTTTCGCACATGTGAGTAAGATAAAAGAACATATAGCCGTTATAATAAAAAAGTATTAGTCAGGATCCTGAAGTATATTCGGGATCCTGGGGTTTGAGGATTCTGAGACTCTGAGGATCCTTAGATGTGAGGATCTCGAAGTAGTTCCAGGATCCTAGCTCTAACAATTGTCCCCAAATTATTTCTGCGATATATTTTGGAGTTAATTTTCCAAAATTCAAAGGGGTAATTTAAAAATATTAAATAAGATAAAATAAGTTAACGGTCAGGGTAACTTTTGAATTCCAACGGTTAGAATTCTAGCCGTTGGAGTGGGTCACATCAATCTTTTATCCCTCCGAAAACTCCATATAAATAGGATTTCCTGCAACTCAGTTTTGACTTACTCCTTTAGCTCCGAATTTCAACGTTCATTGAATATTATCCCTTTGTTGTTCTATCTAATCTAGACCATGGGCAAAAAGTCTACTCCTTCTCATGGAACCATCATTGCCATTCCTGATGATGATTTCACAGATCAAAAGATTTTGTCCTACGTGGAAACTTGCACTTTTACCGACGATCACATTGAGATGTTGAATTCGTCGGGAACTTTTCCTATTGGCGCTGTTTTTAGGACCTTTGATTTGGAGTTTTTCAAAAATAAGAATAGACGAAACATTCCAAACCATATGATGACATGAACATGGTGATCTTAGGAAAAGTTTTAATTTGTGAACTCTTTGTCTTCGCATGACCTTGATGCTTGGAGGGACCTTTATTTCAGAAGCTTGTTAGGAAGGATCTCCATTTATTTTTTCAAATCTCAAGAAGGATCCTTAACTTTAGCTTAAGGAAAGACTTTTCTATGAATCTTGTTTGCTTAATGAATTAATGGAAAAATTCCAAACCATATGATGACATGAACATGTTATAGACTTTATGTATTTTCTGGGGAAAATACCAACATGTGAACGTTATAAACCATAGGAGTTTTCTGGGGATGATCCCAACTTAAGATAACATGTAAATGTTATAGAGCTTAGGAATATTTTGGGGATGATCCCAACTTGAGATAACATGTAAATGCTATTAATCTTGGGCATAGTCTGGGGGAGATCCCAACTTGAGAAAACATGTAAATGTTATTAACCTTAGGTATATTCTGGGGAAGATACCAACTTGAGATAACATGTAAATGTTATTAACCTTAGGTTCAAAACTTTAGGATCTTAACTTATGTTCAGAAACAAGAGGGTTGTCAAGTCACTAAAGCGTGAAATTATCCCCTTATTCACATCCCATAGTTATATATCGTGCGTCCATGAAAGGTGTATAAACCTTAACTCATATGAAAGAGGTATTTCACTCTTTAAACCTTAGATGGGATTAAGTACCCTTATTCGTAGGAGAGGTGATTAGTCTATATTCTTGGGAGATTCATACTGTGAATGTTAGGATGTTTTTAGTCATGGGATCCTTATATCTCAGTGGTTCTTTGGACATCAGGATCCTTGAAAGTTCGTCTGTCAAGATCCTTGTAAGTCAGGATCCTTAAGCGTCGGGATCCCTAAGCGTCAGGATCCTTAATCATCATGATCCTTAGTTCCTGCATGCAACAAACATTAGCTAAGGGTGGGTGTTAGCTTGGCTAACGCACCTACGATGCTTAAGTTAGTAATGGTATTTGAAGAAAATAAATAATGAAAAATGGAGGATAAAGGATAAATAGCATGCGTACCTTGAGTGATAACAAGAAATGTCTGACCTTACCAACATAAAATAAGCTTTGAGATGTATCGCATTCCAGGATCTTGGTAAGATATCTCCATATAAGGTGGCTAACCGATATGCCCCCTTACCTGCTTCAGCATCTATGAGGTATGGCCCCTCACATTTAGGAGCTAGTTTACCTGCACTAGGATCCTTCGTATTTTGGAAAGTATTTCTTAGTACTAAGTCTCCTACTTGGAATCTCCTAATCCTTACGTTTTTATTATATGCTCTAGTGATCCTCTCTTGATGAGAAGCAATACAGATCTTGGCGAGATCCCTAAGCTCATCTACGGTGTCGAGATCGTAGGCCAGGATCCTGTCGTTGTCTTCATGGTTTTGGAGCAGATATCTTGCTGTAGGGATCACCACTTCAGTGGGGATCATTGCTTCCGTTCCAAACACTAATTAATAATGGGTTTTGCTCGTAGCTACCTTGGAAGTAGTTCTATCTACACATTATAAGCAAGGAACCTCTTCGGCCCATCTTCCTTTCTTCTCGTTTAACATCTTCATCAAGTTGTTTACTATATTTTTGTTGTTGGATTCCGCTTGGCCGTTGGCTTGAGGGTGGACAGGAGTATACATCACCATTTTGATTCCCCAACTCATGCAAAAATCCTTTGTTCTTTTGCTTATGAATTGGGATCCATTGTCGCATATAATTTCAGCAGGGATCCGGAACCTGGTCAAGATGTTATGTTTGATGAAGGAGACTACCTCTTTGTCTCTTACTTTTATGTAGGCTTTAGATTCTATCCACTTTGAGAAATAGTCAATCATTCCTACCATGAAGACTTTTCCTGCAGGGGCTACTGGCAGTTTTCCTACTATATCCATTACCCATTTCATGAACGGCCAAGGGGAAATCATAGGATGTAGAGGTTCTGCAGGTTGGTGCAGGATGTTGCTATGTCTTTGACAAGCGACACATTTTTGTGCATTGAGGAATGAATCTTTCTTCATTTTCGTCCAGTAGTATCATGTCCTTAATGCTTTGGAACATAAGGATCTGCCCCCAGTGTGGTTGTCGCAGTCCCCTTCGTGGATGTCCTTCAAGACCTCTACAGCTTCATGGTCTTCTAAGCACCTGTGGTATGGTCCTGCCACATATTTTTTATACAACTTACCTTGGATTATAACGAATATTGAGGCCCTTGTTTTGAATGTTCTCTTGCTTTTCTCTTCCTAAGGGATCGTGCCATTTTGGAGGTATTCCATGATGGGTTGGATCCAAGATCTTGAAGTTAGGGAAGGATCCTGACGTTGGACCGTTGAGTCAGGATCTTCGATCACGACAACGTCACTAGTTCCACCATGGTAGTGGGAGCCTTTAAGTTTCTTGGTGGGATCCTCGATTGTCGGGACTAATATGTGGATTAAACGGGATCCTAGTTTCTGGTGGGATCCTTAAGGAAGATCCTGGACTGGATAGGGCATCTTCTTCGGCATTGTCTTCTCTAGGGACCTGGTTTAGACAGAATGTTTCGAATTTTGAGGCTAGGTTTTTTAGGATTTGGAGATATAGAGCTAGCTTTTCTACTTTCACTTCATAAGATCCATTAAAATGGTTAGTTAGTAGTAGAGAATCGACGAATACTTGAAGATCCATGATTCGAAGATCCTTGGCTAATTGTAGTCCCATGATTAGCACCTCGTATTCTGCTTCGTTGTTGGTTGCAATGAATTTACAACTAATTGTCTGGGGTAGGATCTCCCCGTTTAGCGATTTTAGTATGATCCCCAAGGCAGTTCCTCTTCGAGAAGTTGTTTTGCTTCTATTTCGACTTCAACTCTTAGATCATCACTAAAGTCAGCCACAAAGTCTACCAATGCTTGGGACTTTATGGCGGATCTTGCTTCATACTTTATGTCATACGTGCTTAGCTTCACAGACCACTTCTCCATTCTTCCTGACATTTCTGGTTTTCTCATAACATTCTTAATTGGATAGATAGTTCTTACGATTATTGGGTGTGTTTCAAAATAATGTCTTAATTTAGTAGAAGCTGTTACCAATGCAAGTATTAGCTTTTCAAGGTGAGAGTACCTGGTTTCAGGATCCAGGAGACTTTTACTTACGTAGTGTATGGGATGTTGGTTCCCATCGAGATCCTTGGATAATACAGCGCTTACCGTGCTTGAGGATACTGAGACGTAAAGAAAGAGTAGTTCCCCATCTAGTGGTTTCACCAACAGAGGTGGTGAACTTAAATATTTTTTAATCTCCTGAAAAGTATCTTGATGTTCTTGGGTCCACTCAAATGTTTTGTTCTTCTTCAAGATGTCGTAGAAAGGCTTGCCTTTTTCTGAGTATCTTCAGATGAACCTGTTTAGGGCTTCCACTCTTCCTGTTAATGTTTGTATATTGATGAGAATAAAGTTCTCTTAGATCGATACATTCAAGCAGATATCGGTGAGATAATAACAATCAATAGAAAACAATGAAGACAACTATGAATCAAACGAATGTCCAATGATTAAAACAGCAACACCTCAGAAGAGCTCGATGAAGAACTTCTACTTTAGAGGCGTGCTAGGGTTAGAATACTTGTCAAAATAAATATTCAGAAGCGTAACAAATATGATGCATGCATGCACCATAAATACTAAACCCTAAAAACAAACACACGGCTGGACAGGCCCAAACCGTGAATACAAATGGACCGAACTAACTAAGCCCAATGGCACAACCCATAGACTCAACAATCTCCCCTTTTGCGCCTATTGACACGAGAGATCACTTCGGTTGAGTAAGGGTGACTTTCTTCACAGTCTTGAACAGCTTTGGAATGATGGTAAGAAGAGTTTGACGAAAATGAATGTACCACCGAAGCATATCTGAAAACATCTTCTTATCGGCTTCACTGTTCTGATTGCACCTATGTATGATATCGACAATATGCTCCAAGCAGGAAGTGGAGAACAGGTGTTTGTCACCAAGAGCGAACAGGCATTTTTAACCTTCGCCCCTGAGGAACATGACTGTATGAAATTGTGGGTCGATTTTTCCCTTCATCATCAAGCTGATGTCGCTTGCCTTTCCTATTGGCTTAATAGTGGGCTTCCTTCTCAAGGCAGATGCGATTTCCTGATCCATTTTTGCGACTTCAAGAATATAGCACATAAACATTCGCTTAATGTGATCAACGATAGACTCATACTCTTGTTGATTAGTCAGCAAAATATTGTTCAGGAGAATCCAGTCACGAGGATTCAAATTTGGGAGATCAGCAAGGGAACATAGATTTCCTCTGTTCTAATACATCGTTCAGAAGCTTTTCCATAGTCCACAGAGGGAACATAGATTTCCTCTGTTCTAATACATCGTTAGCTTCTTTTTGTTTCCTCTCCCTGTCAACTTCTTCCTTTGCTTTACGAACCTTTTCCATAAACTCTTGATCATTTGGCTTGATTTTCAGGCTTTCGGTTTTGGAACCTTTTTCTTCTGTTTCAACCACATCTTCGGTTTCATCATCATCATCACCAATTTTCTTCTTTCGTTTGTCCTTCATACTGCCCAAAGCTTTATTAACCTTCGGTTCAGCAGTGACTTTTGTCACACCCCCAAAACAGAATGGCGGAAACATTCGGGGATGGATGACTTCACGTAGTATCACAACAGTTGAATATTTGTAAAGAAAGTAAACACAACCATCATAAATATAATTTAAAAGTTACATTGTTGAATACAATACATGTCTCAATATAAATTACAATATGATGAGTTAATAAGTTTTTAGACTGACGGCTTAGCGTGCTTTCTCCAAAAGTTGATGATTTACCTGTATTACTGAATCCCTGAGAAATACAAGTAGTTTTGAGAAAGTGTCAACAATTAAGTTGGTGAGTTCATAAGCGTTTATGTTTAAGAATAAAATCCTTTTTGGTGTAAAATAACCGAGTTTGTTCCTAGAAAATCCAATATTTTCCATATATGTGTCGTAGTTTGAAAAGGTTCCAAAGACTAAATTCATAAGTGCTTTCCATACTTGAAATAGTATAAGTAGATTTATATAAGTATATATAACAGCTAAGGTGTTTAACAACCCCGTAAACTGAGATGTATTAATACCCCATGTGAGTTTTTATAACCGTGCTATTGACCCAGACTGCCTGTAACAACGTTCGTCAGGCGTTGGAATGATATGACGTTTGTCACCCCAGACCTGCCGGTCTAACTGTAGCTAACATTTTAGGTGCGGGATTGTCAGTCCTATATAGATCTATACACAAATATCACACTCTCCCTACAAGAGATTATGGCTTATAAAACAGGACTTAACTTGCGAACTGAACGTTTCAATGAATTAAGATATCTCACAAAACTTGGTATCAACAGGTTTACGTATTAAAAGTCCATTTTCCTTGTGAAAATAAGTATTTCCTCTTTTGTTTATAGTATGTAAAAATATCATGAATATCTCGTAACTATACCTATTATAGTTTTAAAAAGGGTGTTCCTTTAGGATGAAAAACTTTGGTGTATTACTAACCTTGCATGAAAAGTAATCTTTAACTTTAGTAGTTACGTTATTTGATGTATTTAACATTTATACACAAGATGTATGTAAAACATTTGAACTTATAAGTATTTCAACGTAAGTTTTTCTTGTGTTTCACTTGTATTTCCCCCCCCCCCCCTAAAACATAGAAAAGACGTGAAAATGAAGGGGTATGCACTCACCTGATAAAGGGTGAATCGGGCAGTGTTTCGTTTCTAGGAAGGATTGTTCTTGACGAAACAGCGGGTTTTTGGTGAAAAACTGGGCTTCACGCGGGCAGTACCTCGACTGGAAAGACTGTTTTTCTCGGTGTGACAACCTGAAACTTCTTTCGTCCAAAACGTTAAAAATAAATCAATTCAGAATTTATTTCTGCTCTTGTCAGCTATACCTCGGGTCTAATTAAATACTTCGAACTCAGTACAATCGAAGTTTGGGTCCAAGAATGAGTTTTTCTAAGTCAAAGCGTAGCATCCGGGCCAAACACCCCTTTGAGAGGAGTTTACGACCGCAAACTCGAGTTTACGGCCGTAACCCCCCCCACTCCACCCCCCTTGGCCGAAAACTCACCCCTATATAAAGGATGAGTGGCCTTCATTTCAAGCTTTAAGCACTCAAAGGACTCCTTCTCTCTACTCTCTCTCTCTACAATTTTCGAGTTTTGCTCAAGGATCTTCAAAATGTATGTGATTCTTCACTTCTATGGTGTTTCAATCCCTTGTCTAGTGATGAATCCATGTTTCAACTCATAAATTTCATCTTTTTCTAGATCTTCTCTCTCACCAAGAACACCAAGAACACACACTAGTTCTTGGTGACTAAAAACCTCATTCTAAGCCTCTCACAGTAAGTAACTACTCCCTATGCTTGTTATCTCTAAGAATCACTTGTTTTCATCTAGAAATCGACCTGAAATCATGAAAACGAAATGGGTTTACGGCCGTAATCCCTTCAATGGCCGTAAACTCCATTTTTGGTTGATTGTTGGCCTTTAAAATCTTCCTTGAGCTGGGCACAAGACTTAGAACACTTCCAAGAGGCTAGAAAGGACCTTGAAACACCGAAAATCGCACCTTTCACCAAGTGTTTACGGTCGTAAACTCATGGGCCGTAAACCCACAGAAACTTTCACTACTAAACATATGCACTAATCATATGCACTACTAAAAATATGCACTAAGACAGAAATCGTTTACAGTTTACATCACTACTTTATCATGGTACTCACAATTGTAATTATCACTACGTACGGTATACATACGGATTATCACTATGGTAGAACGCTACTACACTACGTGTAAACTAGATTATACAATACTGTGAGGTGCTACTTCAATACTGTACCCTTAGGTGTACAGGGATAAATCCTATCATAGTATAACCAGAGTCTCCTGGAGGGAGAGCGTGAGATTTGTGAATAGATCTATTTGGGACTGACAATCCCACACCTGAACTGCTAGCTACAGTTAGGCGGGCACGTCTGGGGTGTACAAATGTCATTTAACTCGACGCCTGAAGAACGTTATAAAGGTCTCTAGTCATATCAAGTATGGTTATACGACTCACAATATGTATAAATCACCTTTAGTTTACAACCTGACACTCTTCAACAGTTTTATTTATACTAAATGGAACTAATACACACTACAACTGGAGAACTTCCAGGGTTTTCAAACAGAACTGAACATACAGTGGTTTCACGTAAGAAATACTTATACATCATGATTAGCATTAGCTAGTCACATGAAGTATTATTTTCGCACATCACTACAGTTTTCAGTAACAAACATTTATGGTTTTATACAGAATTGAAAACACCACATTCTCATTAAAGAAAATACCGGATTTTCTTGAAACTATACAAACACTTTCGCAAGATCATCAACAAGTTTTCATTACAAACTACCGCTTATGAACTCACCAACTTTATGCTGATATTCTTTCAAACTGCTTGTATTCTCAGGAAATCAGTAGACAGGTAGCTGTTGGATTTTTGAGGAGTTGGAGCAATAAGAGTTTTATGCATATATTCATACAAATCATTTGATGTAATTCAAACAAGTTACAGACAAATTCCAAATTGATGTAAACATTCTTACTTTGGTGTTCACTGTAATCGTTGTGTTGCTATGATTGCTATTATACATTCATGACGTCCTCCACCCTAGAACGTTTCCGCCATTCTGGTTTTGGAGTGTGACAGATTGGTATCAGAGCCCTTGTTTATAGCGAACTAGTATACCGAACCTTACGTGGTATACAACTATAAATACTAAGGGGCCTAAGTGCTCTAAACTAAAAGTATATTTTCGAAATATAAAGTATTTTGTAATAAGTATACTAGTATGCATACATAACAGAACCAGAGTCATAGATGGAACGAAACAAAAGTATTTGGATGTTGGGACGCTGCGGTTAAGCCTGGGCAGTTATGTAATCATGTCTACGGTCAATATACCCTGATCAACTATATTCATTCGAGACATGACCAACATGTGCTTGGGAGTGGCTGTGGTGTTACAGCAGGCCTAAAACTTACCAAGAACAAAAGCATCCGACATAAAATACTATAGGAGTATTTTGGCTAGAGCCAAATTTAGTATACCGATTCATTCCAAGTGTTGATACCACTTTCTTCTTAAGTGATAAATTACTTGTGTTAGTAACCTTTATGTGCTTATCACTCGGTAGTATACTTTTATTATCAGGATGGGATATATCTTGTTTTATATATATCTTGAGGACTTACCATCCTCTTCTTCCTGATTGTTTCTAGAACAAGATGCCTCCCCGACCAAGACCCATCAGGAGAAACGACGACACTCCACCACCACCACTACCCCCTTAGTTCGATCCCGTCATGTTCCAGGCAGCAGTTACCGCCGCCGTAACCGCAGCGATGGCACAAGTGAACTCTGGTGGGGCAGGAGGTGGAATCGACCCCCAACGACAAGACAGAAGTCAGGGACATCAAAAGGAGTGTTCCTACAAGGACTTCATGACTGCAAAACCCAAGCCCTTCGACGGAAATGGAGGTGTTATCGCTCTAACTCGATGGTTTGAGAAGATTGAATCCATCTTCGAAATTTGCGTCTGTTACGAAGCCAACAAGGTGAAGTTCGCCGCCTGCACCTTCACCGACAGAGCCTTGACCTGGTGGAATGGTCGAGTCAAAACCTTAACCCTGCCAGTGGCTAATGCCATGGGTTGGGAAATACTGAAGGAACTCATGCTTGCGGAGTACTGCCCGAGGGGCGCAGTGTAGAAGTTGGAACACGAACTCTAGAACTTGAAGATGAAGGGTTCCGACATCGCTGCCTATACCGCTAGATTCTGTGATCTGGCTCTCCTATGTCCGGGAATGGTCACCCCGGAAAGCAAGAAAATCGAGAGGTACATCTGGGGACTGACACAACCAACCAAAGGGAATCTCTTGGCTGCTAGACCGATTACATTTGAAAGCGCCAAGGATCTGGCACAGGCTCTGATCGATCATGGAATCGATCTGGATGAGGTGGCAGCTGTCTCCGAGCCACAAAAGGAGAGTGGTGGGAAGAAGAAGAAGTTTGGTAACAAACGGAAGGGTCAGTCTTCGCAGGAGCCCTCCAAGAAGCAAAAAACAGTGGCAGTTCACCCTGCTACTACTCATACTGCTGCTCCCACTGCTGTTCCAACCACCCAAGCTCCTACCGGTGGCTATGCTGGAAACCTACCTCTGTGCAACAAGTGAAACTTTCATCATCATGGACCCTGCCGTGAAATGAAATGCAACAACTGTGGAAAGAAGGGACACACAGCTCGATACTACAAGACACCTGTTCAACCAACCAACCAGGCTAGCCTGCTATGGCTGTGGAGAGGTTGCACACTTCAAAAGAAACTGACCCAAAGCGACAACGGGCGGCAATAGAGGAAGAGTGCTGGCGATGGGCCAAGAGGAAGCAGTCGCTGATCCTACCATTGTTACGGGTACGTTCCTCCTTGACAACTCTTATGCATGCATTCTCTTCGATTCTGGTGCGGAGAGGAGTTTTGTTAGTCATGCATTCAAACATCTAATCAAATGTAAATCCCAATCTCTAACCGAAACATTTACCGTCGAGATGGCTAACGGAAAGAAGGAGAGCACTAGCGACATATTCATAGGCTGTACTCTTACCCTAGACAATTATTCCTTTCCCATCGATCTTATGTCGTATCCATCAAGAGTTTCGATTTCATTATCGGCACAGACTGGTTGAGCTCCAATCGTGCTGATATTCTTTGTTTCGAGAAAGCTATCCGTCTCAATCTTCCCTCTGGTGAAGCCCTAAAGATTTACGGAGATAAGTCTAGCTCGAACCTTCGTATCATTTCATGCATCAAGGCCTAGAAGTATCTGCGGAAGGAGTGCCATGCATTCCTAGCTCATGTTGTCAATGAGACGCAAAAATTTAAAGACCTCGAGAGTCTTCCCGAAGTCTGCAACTTTCCTGATGTCTTCCCCGAAGATCTTCCAGGAATTTCTCCCGAGCGTCAAGTCGAGTTTCGCATCAACTTAATCCCCGGAGCTACTCATGTAGCTAAATCTCCTTATCATTTAGCGCCGGCAGAAATGCGAGAGTTATCCAGCCAGCTCAATGAGCTGATCAGCAAAGGATTCATAAGGCCGAGTTCCTCACCCTGGAGAGCCCCAATTTTATTCGTAAAGAAGAAAGATGGATCCTTTCGGATGTGCATCGACTACCAAGAGTTGAACAAGCTTACCATCAAGAACCGTTATCCCTTACCCAGGATCGACGATATCTTCGACCAACTTTAGGAAGCCAGCTATTTTTCGAAGATAGATCTAAGATCAGGATACCATCAGTTGCGGGTTCATGAGAATGATGTGCCCAAAACAGCATTCCGAACTCGCTATGGACACTGCGAGTTTGTAGTAGTGCCCTTTGGTCTGACCAACGCACCGGCAGTATTCATGGACATGATGAATCGGGTGTGCCGCCCTTTCTTAGACAAGTTCTTGATTGTGTTCATTGACGATATACTTGTCTATTAGCGGAGTGAGGATGATCTTAAACAGCACTTAAGGCAGGTGTTGGAAACATTAAGGGCAGAAAAGCTATACGCGGAATTTTCGAAGTGTGAATTCTGGATCAGGAAGGTAAATTTCCTTGGACACGTGATTAGCAAGGAAGGAATACACGTGGACCCTTACAAGATCAAAACGATTTAGAATTGGTCTGCACCAAAGACACCCACAGAAATCCGGCAATTCTTGGGTCTCGCGGGCTATTATCGCAGGTTCATCCAGAACTTCTCCATAATCGCTAAGCCTTTAATTACCCTGACACAGAAAGGTGTAACCTTCAGTTGGGGAGCCAAGCAAGACACTACATTTCAAACATTGAAGCAGGCCCTGTGTAGCGCACCTATCTTGTACCTGCCCGAAGGGACGGAGGACTTCGTTGTCTACTGTAATGCATCCAATCAGGGCCTAGGTTGTGTGCTCATGCAACGAAGAAAGGTTATCGCCTACGCCTCGACACAGTTGAAAACGCACAAGGTCAATTACACAACTCACGATCTAGAGTTGGGAGCAGTGGTCTTTGCCTTTAAGATCTGGAGACACTATCTCTATGGAACCAAGTGCACTATTTTCACCGACCATAAGAGCTTGCAGCACATCTTCGATCAGAAGGAGCTAAACATGAGGCAACAATGATGGGTAGAGTTACTTAGTGACTACGAGTGTGAAATTCGCTACCATCCCGGCAAGGCCAACGTGGTAGCAGATGCCCTCAGTCGGAAGGAGCATTCCGGGCGAAAGGTGAAAGCATTAACGATGACTATTCATTCCCATTTATCTGCACAAATCAGAGAGGCTCAGCTGGAAGCCTTGAAACCAGAGAAAGTGGTGGATGAAGCCTTGTGGGGAATGGACAAGAACTTGGAGATCAAGGGAGACGGAGTGTACTATTTTATGAACCGGATCTAGACCCCAAAGTTCGGCGGGTACAGAGAGGTTGTCATGAATGAAGCTCACAAGACTAAATACTCCGTTCACCCAGGTTCAGATAAGATGTATCTGGATCTCAAACAACTTTATTGGTCGCCAAACATGAAATCAGAAATTGCTACCTTCATGGTTAAGTGCTTGACTTGTGCCAAGGTGAAGGTAGAGTATCAAAAGCCCTTAGGTTTACTTCAGCAGCCGAAAATACCTGAGTGGAAGTGGGAAAGGATAAACATGGATTTTATCACCAAGTTACCCAGATCTCCGAGTGGGCAAGACGCCATTTGGGCAATTGTCGATCGGTTGACAAAATCCGCTCACTTCCTGCCAATCAAGGAAAAATTAAAAATGGAGAGACTCACGCAGATTTACATCCGAGAGATAGTTCGCCTTCATGGGGTACCTGTATCCATTATCTCTGACCGAGATAGTAGGTTCACCTCAAGATTTTCGCAATCGCTACAGAAGGCTCTTGGAACTAAGTTGGATATGAGCACGGCTTATCATCCACAGACAGATGGACAGAGTGAGAGAACAATCCAGACATTGGAAGATATGTTGAGAGCCTGTGTCATCGACTTTGGCACGGTATGGGACGCTCACCTTCCTCTAGTCGAGTTTTCCTACAACAATAGCTACCATACCAGCATCAAAGTTGCGCCGTTTGAAGCCCTCTATGGCCGTAAGTGCAAATCCCCTCTGTGCTGGGCTGAGGTGGGTGACAAGCAGCTAGCCAGGGGCCAAGTCCCCGACAGTACTCTCACTAGTCCTGAGATCATTCGAGAGACAACTAAAAAGATTGTACAAATCCGGGAACGACTGAAAGCCTCCCGAGATAGACAAAAGAGCTACGCCGATAAGAGAGGAAAACCCTTGGAATTCCAAGTTGGTGACCGCGTCCTTCTGAAGGTCTCACCCTGGAAAGGCATGATACGCTTTGGAAAGCGTGGAAAGTTAAATTCAAGGTACATTGGACCGTTTGAGATCCTTTCTAGGATCCGTCCCGTAGCATACAAACTCCAGTTACCACTGGAGCTCCGCAACATCCATCCTGTCTTCCACGTATCGAACCTAAAGAAGTGTATGTCCGATGAGACACTTGTGATTCCTCTCGACGAGATTGAAATCAACGACAACCTCAACTTCGTGGAAGAACCGGTCGAAATCAAGGACAGAGAGATCAAACGAACGAAACAAAGTCGCATCCCGATAGTGAAGGTTCGCTGTAATGCCAAGCGGGGACCTGAATTCACTTGGGAGCGCGAGGATCAGATGAAACAGAAATATCCGCATCTCTTTCTAAATCCACGATTTGTATTCTATGCTCGAATTTTGGAACGAAATTCCCTCTAACGGGGGGATGATGTGACAACCCGAAACTTCTTTCTTCCAAAACGTTAAAAATAAATCAATTCGGAATTTATTTCTGCTATTGTCAGCTATACCACGGGTCTAATTAAATACTTCGAATTCAGTACAATCGAAGTTTGGGTCCAAGAATGAGTTTTTCCAAGTCAAAGCGTAGCATCCGGGCCAAACACCCCTTCGAGAGGAGTTTACGGCCGCAAACTCGAGTTTACGGTCGTAAACCCCCCCCCCCCACTCCACCCCCTTGGCTGAAAACTCACCCCTATATAAAGGATGAGTGGCCTTCATTTCAAGCTTTAAGCACTCAAACGACTCCCTCTCTCTACTCTCTCTCTACAATTTTCGAGTTTTGCTCAAGGATCTTCAAAATGTAAGTGATTCTTCACTTCTATGGTGTTTCAATCCCTTGTCTAGTATTGAATCCGTGTTTCATCTCATAAATTTCATCTTTTTCTAGATCTTCTCTCTCACCAAGAACACCAAGAACACATACTAGTTCTTGGTGACTAAAAACATCATTCCAAGCCTCTCACAGTAAGTAACTACTCCCTATGCTTGTTATCTCTAAGAATCACTTGTTTTCACCTAGAAATCGACCTGAAATCATGAACACGAAATGGGTTTACGGCCGTAATCCCTTCAATGGCCGTAAACTCCATTTTTGGTAGATTATTGGCCTTTAAACTCTTCCTTGAGCTGGGCACAAGGCTTAGAACACTTCCAAGAGGCTAGAAAGGACCTTGAAACACCGAAAATCGCACCTTTCACCAAGTGTTTACGACCGTAAACTCATGGGCCGTAAACCCACATGCCGTAAACCCATGGGCCATAAACCCATGGACCGCAAACACTTGAGCCGCAAACTCGTGGGCCGTAAACCCTATTGGGCCGCAAACCCTGACCGTACACTCCTGATTACGGCCGCAAACTCCCCATCTTCAATCGTGTGTGATTCTAACACTTAGTTTCAAGTGTTTCCTAGTCCCTAAGGTGGTTTCCTTCCATAACAAATAGTGTTATGTCCTCATCTAATACATATATGTGTTACCATATATTAATAGGATCCGCTTGCGTACGAAACATCAGTTGACACTCAGCATCCACACCGATCTTACGCTCGGGTCTTACGTCAAACTCTGAGTTCATACCCCTACATTTTCCATGTTTTTATTGTTTTCAGGGGGGAATACAAGCTAAACACAAAGGCTTTCAATAATATAAAACTTATGCAATTCCCATACTTTAACCCTTTTGTACTGTGTTGAGCATAAGGGACGTTTTCACAAAAATTGCATAGTTTTCCGGACATGCTATTCACTATGTTATACATGCAACCTATAATCGGTATAGTTTGGGATTTTCTAAACATAACAAGTACATAAACTTTCACTACTAAACATATGCACTAAGACAGAAATTGTTTACAGTTTACATCACTACTTTATCATGGTATTCATAACTGTAATTATCACTACATACGGTATACATATGGATTATCACTATGGTAGAACACTACTACACTACATGTAAACTAGATTGTACGATACTGTGAGGCACTACTTCAATACTGTACCCTTAGGTGTACAAGGGATAAATCCTATCATAGTATAACCAGAGTCTCCTGGAGGGAGAGCGTGAGATTTGTGAATAGATCTATTTGGGACTGACAATCCCACACCTGAACTGCTAGCTACAGTTAGGCGGGCACGCCTGGGGTGTACAAATGTCATTTAACTCGACGCCTGAAGAACGTTATAAAGGTCTCTAGTCATATCAAGTATGGTTATACGACTCACAATATGTATAAATCACCTTTAGTTTACAACCTGGAACTCTTCAACAGTTTTATTTATACTAAATAGAACTAATACACACTACAACTGGAGAACTTCCAGGGTTTTCAAACAGAACTGAACATACAGTGGTTTCACGTAAGAAATACTTATACATCATGATTAGCATTAGCTAGTCACATGAAGTATTATTTTCGCACATCACTACAGTTTTCAGTAACAAACATTCATGGTTTTATACAGAATTGAAAACACCACATTCTCATTAAAGAAAATACCGGATTTTCTTGAAACTATACAAACACTTTCACAAGATCATCAACAAGTTTTCGTTACAAACTACCGCTTATGAACTCACCAACTTTATGCTGATATTCTTTCAAACTGCTTGTATTCTCAGGAAATCAGTAGACAGGTAGCTGTTGGATTTTTGAGGAGTTGGAGCAATAAGAGTTTTATGCTTATATTCATACCAATCATTTGATGTAATTCAAACAAGTTACAGACAAATTCCAAATTGATGTAAACATTCTTACTTTGGTGTTCACTGTAATGGTTGTGTTGCTATGATTGCTATTATACATTGGTTGTGATGCTATACATGACGTCCTCCACCCCAGAACGTTTCCGCCATTCTGGTTTTGGCGTGTGGCAGATTGGTATCAGAGCCCTTGTTTATAGCGAACTAGTATACCGAACCTTACGTGGTATACAACTATAAATACTAAGGGGCCTAAGTGCTCTAAACTAAAAGTATATTTTCGAAATAGAAAGTATTTTGTAATAAGTATACTAGTATGCATACATAACAGAACCAGAGTCATAGATGGAACGAAACAAAAGTATTTGGATGTTGGGACGCTGCGGTTAAGCCTGGGCAGTTATGTAATCATGTCTAGGGTCAATATAGCCTGATCAACTATATTCATTCGAGACATGACCAACATGTGCTTGGGAGTGGCTGTGGTGTTACAGCAGGCCTAAAACTTACCAAGAACAAAAGCATCCGACATAAAATACTATAGGAGTATTTTTGCTAGAGCCAAATTCAGTATACCGATTCATTCCAAGTGTTGATACCACTTTCTTCTTAAGTGATAAATTACTTGTGTTAGTAACCTTTCTGTGCTTATCACTCGGTAGTATACTTTTATTATCAGGATGAGATATATCTTGTTTTATATATATCTTGAGGACTTACCATCCTCTTCTTCCTGATTGTTTCTAGAACAAGATGCCTCCCCGACCAAGACCCATCAGGAGAAACGACGACACTCCACCACCACCACTACCTCATTAGTTCGATCCCGTCATGTTCCAGGCAGCAGTTACCGCCGCCGTAACTGCAGCGATGGCACAAGTGAACTCTGGTGGGGCAGGAGGTGGAATCGACCCCCAACGACAAGATAGAAGTCAGGGACATCAAAAGGAGTGTTCCTACAAGGACTTCATGACTGCAAAACCCAAGCCCTTCGACGGAAATGGAGGTGTTATCGCTCTAACTCGATGGTTCGAGAAGATTGAATCTATCTTCGAAATTTGCATCTGTTCCGAAGCCAACAAGGTGAAGTTCGCCGCCTGCACCTTCACCGACAGAGCCTTGACCTGGTGGAATGGTCGAGTCAAAACCTTAACCCTGCCAGTGGCTAATGCCATGGGTTGGGAAAGACTGAAGGAACTCATGCTTGTGGAGTACTGCCCGAGGGGCGCAGTGTAGAAGTTGGAACACGAACTCTGGAACTTGAAGATGAAGGGTTCCGACATCGCTGCCTATACCGCTAGATTCTGTGATCTGGCTCTCCTATGTCCGGGAACGGTCACCCCGGAAAGCAAGAAAATCGAGAGGTACATCTGGGAACTGACACAACCAACCAAAGGGAATGTCTTGGCTGCTAGACCGATTACATTTGAAAGCGCCAAGGATCTGGCACAGACTCTGATCGATCATGGAATCGATCTGGATGAGGTGGCAGCTGTCTCCGAGCCACAAAAGGAGAATGGTGGGAAGAAGAAGAAGTTTGGTAACAAACGGAAGGGTCAGTCTTCGCAGGAGCCCTCCAAGAAGCAAAAAGCAGTGGCAGTTCACCCTGCTACTACTCATACTGCTGCTCCCACTGCTGTTCCAACCACCCAAGCTCCTACCGGTGGCTATGCTGGAAACCTACCTCTGTGCAACAAGTGAAACTTTCATCATCATGGACCCTGCCGTGAAATGAAATGCAACAACTGTGGAAAGAAGGGACACACAGCTCGATACTACAAGACACCTGTTCAACCAACCAACCAGGCTAGCCTGCTATGGCTGTGGAGAGGTTGCACACTTCAAAAGAAACTGACCCAAAGCGACAACGGGCGGCAATAGAGGAAGAGTGCTGGCGATGGGCCAAGAGGAAGCAGTCGCTGATCCTACCATTGTTACGGGTACGTTCCTCCTTGACAACTCTTATGCATGCATTCTCTTCGATTCTGGTGCGGAGAGGAGTTTTGTTAGTCATGCATTCAAACATCTAATCAAATGTAAATCCCAATCTCTAACCGAAACATTTACCGTCGAGATGGCTAACGGAAAGAAGGAGAGCACTAGCGACATATTCATAGGTTGTACTCTTACCCTAGACAATTATTCCTTTCCCATCGATCTTATGCCGTATCCATCAAGAGTTTCGATTTCATTATCGGCACAGACTGGTTGAGCTCCAATCATGCTGATATTCTTTGTTTCGAGAAAGCTATCCGTCTCAATCTTCCCTCTGGTGAAGCCCTAAAGATTTACGGAGATAAGTCTAGCTCGAACCTTCGTATCATTTCATGCATCAAGGCCTAGAAGTATCTGCGGAAGGAGTGCCATGCATTCCTAGCTCATGTTGTCAATGAGACGCAAAAATTTAAAGACCTCGAGAGTCTTCCCGAAGTCTGCAACTTTCCTGATGTCTTCCCCGAAGATCTTCCAGGAATTCCTCCCGAGCGTCAAGTCGAGTTTCGCATCAACTTAATCCCCGGAGCTACTCATGTAGCTAAATCTCCTTATCATTTAGCGCCGGCAGAAATGCGAGAGTTATCCAGCCAGCTCAATGAGCTGATCAGCAAAGGATTCATAAGGCCGAGTTCCTCACCCTGGAGAGCCCCAATTTTATTCGTAAAGAAGAAAGATGGATCCTTTCGGATGTGCATCGACTACCAAGAGTTGAACAAGCTTACCATCAAGAACCGTTATCCCTTACCCAGGATCGACGATATCTTCGACCAACTTTAGGAAGCCAGCTATTTTTCGAAGATAGATCTAAGATCAGGATACCATCAGTTGCGGGTTCATGAGAATGATGTGCCCAAAACAGCATTCCGAACTCGCTATGGACACTGCGAGTTTGTAGTAATGCCCTTTGGTCTGACCAACGCACCGACAGTATTCATGGACATGATGAATCGGGTGTGCCGCCCTTTCTTAGACAAGTTCCTGATTGTGTTCATCGACGATATACTTGTCTATTAGCAGAGTGAGGATGATCTTAAACAGCACTTAAGGCAGGTGTTGGAAACATTAAGGGCAGAAAAGCTATACGCGAAATTTTCGAAGTGTGAATTCTGGATCAGGAAGGTAAATTTCCTTGGACACGTGATTAGCAAGGAAGGAATACACGTGGACCCTTACAAGATCAAAGCGATTGAGAATTGGTCTGCACCAAAGACACCCACAGAGTCTCCTGGAGGGAGAGCGTGAGATTTGTGAATAGATCTATTTTGGACTGACAATCCCACACCCGAACTGCTAGCTACAGTTAGGCGGGCACGCCTGGGGTGTACAAATGTCATTTAACTCGACGCCTGAAGAACGTTATAAAGGTCTCTAGTCATATCAAGTATGGTTATACGACTCACAATATGTATAAATCACCTTTAGTTTACAACCTGGCACTCTTCAACAGTTTTATTTATACTAAATAGAACTAATACACACTACAACTGGAGAACTTCCAGGGTTTTCAAACAGAACTGAACATACAGTGGTTTCACGTAAGAAATACTTATACATCATGATTAGCATTAGCTAGTCACATGAAGTATTATTTACGCACATCACTACAGTTTTCAGTAACAAACATTCATGGTTTTATACAGAATTGAAAACACCACATTCTCATTAAAGAAAATACCGCATTTTCTTGAAACTATACAATCACTTTTACAAGCTCATCAACAAGTTTTCATTACAAACTGCCGCTTATGAACTCACCAGCTTTATGCTGATATTCTTTCAAACTGCTTGTATTCTCAGGAAATCAGTAGACAGGTACCTGTTGTATTTTTGAGGAGTTGGAGCAATAAGAGTTTTATGCTTATATTCATACCAATCATTTGATGTAATTCAAACAAGTTACAGACAAATTCCAAATTGATGTAAACATTCTTACTTTGGTATTCACTGTAATGGTTGTGTTGCTATGATTGCTATTATACATTGGTTGTGATGCTATACATGACGTCCTCCACCCCAGAACGTTTCCGCCATTCTGGTTTTGGGGTGTGACACTCAGGAACTTCGGGCGTTGGGGCTTGCGTCGTGTGTTAGGGGTGTTACCGGGGCTTCGGGGTATAAGTTGCACGCAAAACGAGGCAAAAATGAGAGAGAGAGAGAGAGAAGTGTTTGAACACCAAAACTCGGCAGCCCATGACATCTATTTATAGGGTGCTGGTCATCGGGTTACGCTGGGCGTAAATTCCACGTACGTAGGGCGTAACGCCTCTTTCATGCGTACGCTGGGCGTACGAAGATCTACGCGGGGCGTAGTTCGGATAAGCTTTGGTATGCGTGCCTCGAACTTCAAAAATTCATAACTTTTGCATACGAGCTCCGTTTTTGACGTTCTTTATATCCACACGTAGGCGAGAATATGCTCTACAACTTTAGTTTAGACTTTGTCTGCTGATTTTGATTTGTTTTTAATATTATATTTTTAACGGGCCGAGACAGGAAAAGTCCGTTAAAAATCCATAACTTCTTCATCCGACGTCCGTTTTCGTCTGTCTTTTCACCGTTGTACTACTATTGTCGGGATCTTCGATTCTTGTTAAGGTTGCGTTGGCTAAAAGTCGCTCGATTTCTATTTCGAGTTTTTAGATGTCTACTGCTGTATCCGAAACTTAGAAAATTCATAACTTGCTCATACGAAGTCAGATTTGGACGTTCTTTTTATCTATGTTTACGGTTTAACATAATCTACGACTTTCCTTTAGATACCTAAGGCTAAAAAGTATTTTATTGAAATTTCGCTTTTTACGCTTAACAGTGTTTTACCGGTTTTGACGCGGATCTTTGATTGGTCATAACTTCTTCGTTATAACTTGGATTTGAGTGTTCTTTATATTTCTGAAAATCTTGACACGATATCTATCATTTTATGCAACCCAATTGAGACTTTTGAACATTTCATTTTTGACGCTATATTTATTATATCAAAAGTAGATTACCATACTTGACTTTAGGTCATTATATTGACTTGAAATATTGGGTTGTCACATCATCACCCCGTTAGAGGGAATTTCGTCCCGAAATTTAATGTAAGATAGAATTCATGGACTAGGAAAAATATGCGGGTATTTTTGTTTCATCTGATCTTCGCGCTCCCAGGCGTATTCAGGTCCTCGCTTGGCATTCCAACTGACCTTCACAATGGGTATGCGACTTTGTTTTGTTCTTTTAATTTCCCTATCCATGATTTCTACTGGATCTTCTACGAAGTGGAGACTCTCGTTGATTTCAATTTTGTCCAGAGGGATGGTGAGGGTCTCATCGGATAAGCACTTCTTTAAGTTGGACACATGAAAGGTAGGATGTACGTTATTCAGTTCCTGTGGTAATCGAAGTTTGTATGCTACCGGGCCAATCCTGACAAGGATCTAGAATGGTCCGATATACCTCGGGTTTAGTTTCCCACGTTTTTCAAAACGTATTAAACCTTTCCAGGGTGAGACTTTTAATAGTACTCGGTGCCCAACCTGGAATTCCAAGGGTTTCCGTCTTTTGTCCGCATAACTCTTTTGTCTGTCTCTTGGAGCCTTTAATCGTTCTCGGATTTGGAAAATCTTCTCAGTAGTTTCCCTTATGATTTCCGGGCCAGTGAGAATGCTGTCAGGTACTGGTCCTCTAGCTAGTTGCGTGTCACCCACTTCTGCCCAGCACAGAGGTGATCTACACTCACGGCCATAGAGGGCTTCGAATGGAGTAACCTTGATGCTAGTGTGATAGTTATTGTTGTACAAGAACTCGAACAATGGTAAATGGGTATCCCATGCCTTACCAAAATCGATCACACAAGCTCTTAGCATATCTTCTAAGGTTTGAATGGTTCTCTCGCTCTGGCCGTCGGTTTGCGGGTGGTAGGCGGTACTCATGTCTATTCTCGTTCCTAGAGATTTTTATAGTGACTGCCAGACCCGCGAGGTGAATCTACTATCTCTGTCCGAGATAATGGTTATTGGTACACCATGCAGTCGCACAATCTCCCTGATGTATGTTCTAGTTAGTTTCTCCAGCTTGTCTGTTTCCTTTATTGGTAGGAAGTGTTCGGATTTGGTTAACCTGTCGACGATCACCCAAAATGGCATCAAGTCCACCTGTTGCCTAGGTAACTTGATTTTTAAGCCCATTGCAATCCGCTACCACTCCCACTCAAGTATCTCCGGTTGTTATAGTAAGCATGCGGGCTTTTGCTCTGAACTTCATGATAAGACTCATCCTTGGCTCATCCATCCTCACCTCGTGTATACGAATTATATATATTTTAAATCGACAAAACATTCGGTTGGGTGGCTCTGCCCCAAGTCCACAACCAGACAAGGAACAGGAAGTAGGGCGGAATCACACATCCTAAATCTTGTTGAGTCTAAATTATATGGCACTCTTGCATATACACCTAGCAGCGATAGATTAACCTAATGAGTTCTTATACTCTATTCTTGACTTGACCTGCAGTACAAGTAGTCTTCCTCGGAGATCTCTTGGGTATACAACGGGTGGGTACTGACTTCTGATAATTCTTTGGTGCTTTCTGTTTCAAGTTTTCTATCTATTGAGCAGGCTAGAAGGTGGGGTACCCCTCGCATAGGTACTTCTGAAGTTTTGAAGTGAAAGATGGTATAAAGGTTTGCGTTATGGATTGGAAGGATTTCATCTGACAGCTGTTTAAGGAAAAAAGTTCTTTTGCATGGTAGGGATCAAGCCAAACCATGTCAGATGAGGATGTCGGAACTTCTCAACGAAGTAGATACTAAGTTATTCTGGAAGAGACGATTACTAGGATGATGAGCAAATCTATGTACATGAGTTTTCAGCGCCTTCAGTTTTATTCTGTTATTTTGCTACGAATCCCCTTTTTAATTCAAAATTGGCGGATACTACTAATACAAGGGTTCTGATAATTTGAAACTATCAACTTTCACGGAATGATTCTTACTAGGTCTCTCTATCATTGCTTGGTGTACACAAGTCATGTATAATTAAGATTGGTAAGACAGTTGATTGAGCAACCCTGCCCTAAATCCACAACCAAACAAGGAACTGGAAATGAGGCGGGATTACTCACCTTAAATCTACAAATCTTAATGATAAATGTCCCTAATGCTTACACTAAGCCATCATAGCTTACCTGACAGGGTTCTCAGTTTTATATGAGTGTTGTGATTTGGTTCGAATGAGAGAGTAATTATAATTATAATTAAGTTATTGGGGTTTGGAAGCGTACCAAACTATAGCAGGGTTCTTTTATGTTTCCCCATTCTCTGGGGTCACATTCCTCCTGCTCCCCCGTCGTTCTTCTCTGTTGGACAGTCCCTCTTGTAATGTCCTTTCTCACTATAAAGATGACATATTGGACTTGTTCCAACGTTGGTAGTTGAAGTGATGAATTTCACCGGAGTCCTACAGAAACGGGCGATGTGCCCCTTTATGTTGCATCTATTGCAATGCAGTACTCGGCAGACTCCATGATGATGGTAGTTGCACTTGCTTCAGTGTGGGAGGTTTCCTAAGTACGGAGTGGTCGGTGTTGGGATAGCAGGGCTGATGGGGGTATTGACTGCCCTAGCTTGTTGCCCTTCTGTAGGTCCTTGAGTTGAATAATTCCCTTTCTTGTTCTCGAACTTTCGTTTCAGAATATTAGGTTTGAGGTTCGGAGTGTCTTTACAAGTAGGCACTTGTTGCTGAAATTGGTTATCATCACGATCGGGATTGCCGATCACAATCCCACTAACGTTTGCGTTGTTAGCATTAAGGTGAGCCATGACAGCTGCTACGGCTGATGTGACTGCAACTTGAAACGTAGCCGCATCTATCTGAAGGATTTGTGTTTTATCGGAGGGTTGGTTACGTTTCTTCGGAGGCATGATTCTGTTACAAAATGAGAAAATGGGCTCGTGAGCGATTATGGTTGGCTTTAGATGTAGTCTAATAATTTATATTAATAAAATTTTTTTGTTTCGTCATACTGATCTCAAAGATTTGACCTACATCCCTATGATGCAGTCCTAGTAAAAGAGTAGAATGAAGTTTCTAGAATGGTTACCATATGAGTGTCATCCGAACGAAATTATCTTTGGTTGGTGGATACTATGATTCAGTTTTCGAAAAGATTTGAAAGTAATTCATAATAGAATCTACAATAAATCGACTTATGAATTTGAGAAGTAATCACTCTCGATTGAGATTTCGTGATCCGAATTATTGTTATTAGCCAATACAAGAAAAGACAATAAGTTCGAATCCTAATGTGAGTAATGTATTCATTAACTCGCTAAGTTGCATTATTTATTAGTTATTACTGTGATGAAAAGGCACTCAAACACTTCGCATGAAACACGCGTGTTTCTCCTCTGTTCTCCGTTCTATTCTGGGTGATAATGATTTGTTCTCCCCTGGTATTTATAGGGTGTCCTTCTCCTTCGTAGGTATATTGAATTTCTATGTCGTCTTACTTCCGATTCTTACACTGATCTCTGTCACCTCATAATGAAGAGTTCGAATCCCGGAAGTTCATGCTATTGTACGTTTTTCGTTTTGTTATACTGTTCTCGATGATTCAACCTACATAACTGCTACGATTCTATAGAACTGTAAAAGCATTTAAGTTATTAAGGCAGAATATTGACGTTAACATCTTAAGTTGGTTCGGTTTTTACGCGGAGACATCTTACTATAAGGATTAAAAGATGAAACGATTGTAAGATATCAAGAATGAACATGAATTTGATATCTCGTAATTAAAACACTTAGTTCGATAGGGATTTTGTAAGGAATTGGAATTATAAGTTTAATACAAGTACAACTTGTAACAGAATAATGTGAAATTGAGTGGTTATTTTTCAAAATGTAAGAAGTAAATGTCGATGGTACAGGTGTATTAAGTACATAGAGTTTGGAAAACTTGTCCTTAAACAGGTCTATAATACACCACATTTCTGGGAAAAACATCGACATTAAAATGACCTACCGAAAATGGATTTTCGTGATCGAACTGAAAACAAAATGAAAAATAACTCTGAGACATCTCCGAAGACTTAGACTATAACCAAAAGAGTAAACAGAGGGCGAGTAGAGTATGATCTACTTCCTACTAGATTCAACCCTCGATTTGGCTAACTGGTGTTCTCTTTCGAATATACGCCTATCTTGTACAACATGATGTTCTCGTAATCGTGGCACTTCGGATTGCGAAGCCGCCAGTTCTTCCTGCAAGAAGTTGGTACTATCCCTTGTTGCGTTATGATTGTCTTCCAGGTTGCGAAGACGAACAACGTCGACACCAGTGGTAGCCTCAATCTGCACCACTCGATCGATGATAGCTCTTCCCTATTCCGCGTTGCGAGAAACGCGACGAACTAGCACAGGAAGTGCTCTATCTGCTGAACCTCCGACGTCTAGATTGTAGAAAGCTTCGGTCTCCTTGGTAGGGTGAATTTTGACCTTGTTAATGACTCCACCTGTCTAGGATTATGGCCCACAGAGGCGTCGGGCCTTGAAAGTTCGGATGAGGGTTTGGGTTCTGAGTAACTGGAGGTGGATTGTAAGCTTTTGATCCGGAACCGTCATCCTCGTGAAAGACTTCAGCATAATCATCGTCTAGGGAAATTGCAAGCTCATCTTCTGGTTCGGCACCGAGCCAACCAGCATTCTGTTGATTAGGAAAGTACGGATCTCTGGGAGGATGGAATCCAGCCATTTTTATCTAAGCGAGAATAGGGATAAGAGAAATACGAATATAACTTAAGGGTAAGAAGATAATTTTTGTGATAAGACCTACATCGGGTCCTCCTATAATTACCTAGTGTATACAAATCACATACAATCAAGATCGAATAGGCTGTTAGATAAGTAGCTTCACTTTAAGTCCACATCCAAACAAGGAAATGGGCCTAAAGCGAAATCATAAATCCTAAGCCTATAAAATCTCAATCATGTGTAACTTTAATGTATGCACTTTGCAATTATAGACCTGCCAGTGAAGGTTTTTGGTTTTTTTTTTTTTTTTGAATAGGATTCTATTTATTTGACGATTCCTAGTTCTAACTAAATATCGAGGTTCACACGATTATTATAGTTCTTATAGTACTATAAAATACTCCTATAGTATTTCAAATTTGTAAGTTTGATTCTAGTATTTCCTTTGGTAAGTTTTTGACTTGTTGTCCATTATCACTATTTCTCGACATACGTTGGTCACATCTTGGATAAATATAGTTGATCAGACTATATTCCTCCTCGATCTGATTACATACCCCGAGGCCTAATCGTAGTGTCCAACTTGTCTTAATACTTTTGTATAGTTTTGACTATGATACTAGACCGATGCATGCATGTACTTATACTTTTATAAAACTAGCATTTTAATTTATTAAAAGTATAGTTTGTGAAAACGTTTTGTCAGAGGGTTTTAGTCCCTTTGCATTTATAGTTTGTATATCTTACGTGGTTCGATATACTTAGTTCACTATAAACAATGCTCTGATACCAATCTGTCACACCCCTAAAATAGAATGGCGGAAACATTCGGGGATGGATGACTTCACGTAGTATCATAACAGTTGAATATTTGTAAAGAAAGTAAACACAACCATCATAAATATAATTCAAAAGTTACATTGTTGAATACATTCAAAAGTTAATAAGTTTTTAGACTGACGGCTTAGCGTCCCTTCTCCAAAAGCTGATGATTTACCTGTATTACTGAATCCCTGAGAAATACAAGTAGTTTTGAAAAAGTGTCAACAATTAAGTTGGTGAGTTCATAAGCGTTTTTGTTTAAGAATAAAATCCTTTTTGGTGTAAAATAACCGAGTTTGTTCCTAGAAAATCCAATATTTTCCATATATGTGTGGTAGTTTGAAAAGGTTCCAAAAACTGAATGCATAAGTGTTTTCCATACTTGAAATAGTATAAGTAGATTTATATAAGTACATATAATCGCTAAGGCGTTTAACAGCCCCGTAAACCGAGATGTATTAATACCCCATGTGAGTTTTTATAATCGTGCTATTGACCTAGACTGCCTGTAACAACGTTCGTCAGACGTTGGAATGATATGACGTTTGTCACCCCAGACCTGCCGGTCTAACTGTAGCTAACAGTTTAGGTGCGGGATTGTCAGTCCCATATAGATCTATACACAAATATCACGCTCTACCTACAAGAGATTATGGCTTATAAAACAGGACTTAATCTGCGAACTGAACGGTTCGATGAATTCAGATATCTCACAACAGGTTTACGTATGAAAAGTCCATTTTCCTTGTGAAAATAAGTATTTCCTCTTTTGTTTATAGTATGTAAAAATATCATGAATATCTCGTAACTATACCTATTATAGTTTTAAAAAGGGTGTTCCGTTAGGATGAAAAACCTTGGTGTATTACCAACCTTGCATGAAAAGTAATCTTTAAGTTTAGTAGTTACGTTATTTGATGTATTTAACATTTATACACAAGATTAAGGTAAAACATTTGAGCTTATAAGTATTTCAACGTAAGTTTTTCTTGTGTTTCACTTGTATTTCCTCCCCTAAAACATAGAAAAGACGTGAAAATGAACCGGTATGAACTCACCTGATAAGGGGTGAATCGGGCAGCGTTTCGTTTCTAGGAAGGATTGTTCTTGACGAAACAGCGGGTTTTTGGTGAAAAACCGGGCTTCACGCGGGCAGTACCTCGACTGGAAAGACTGTTTTTCTCGGGAACTTCGGGCGTTGGGACTTGCGTCATGTGTTAGGGGTGTTACCGGGGCTTCGAGGTATAAGTTGCACGCAAAACGAGGCAAAAATGAGAGATAGAGAAGAGTTTGAACACCAAAACTCGGCAGCCCATGACATCTATTTATAGGGTGCTGGTCATCGGGTTACGATGGGCGTAACTTCCATGTACGCGGGGCGTAACACCTCTTTCATGCGTACGCTGGGCGTACGAAGATCTACGCGGGGCGTAGTTCGGATAAGCTTTACATCCACGCGTAGGCGAGAATATGCTCTACAACTTTAGTTTAGACTTTGTCTGCTGATTTTGATTTGTTTTTAATATTATATTTTTAACGGGCCGAGACAGGAAAAGTCCGTTAAAAATCCATAACTTCTTCATCCGACGTCCGTTTTCGTCTGTCTTTTCACCGTTGTACTACTATTGTCGGGATCTTCGATTCTTGTTAAGGTTGCGTTGGCTAAAAGTCGCTCGATTTCTATTTCGAGTTTTTAGATGTCTACTGCTGTATCCGAAACTTAGAAAATTCATAACTTGCTCATACGAAGCCAGATTTGGACGTTCTTTTTATCTATGTTTACGGTTTAACATAATCTACGACTTTCCTTTAGATACCTAAGGCTAAAAAGTATTTTATTGAAATTTCGCTTTTTACGCTTAACAGTGTTTTACCGGTTTTGACGCGGATCTTTGATTGGTCATAACTTCTTCGTTATAACTCGGATTTGAGTGTTCTTTATATTTCTGAAAATCTTGACACGATATCTATCATTTTATGCAACCCAATTGAGACTTTTGAACATTTCATTTTTGACGCTATATTTATTAGGGTTTAGGTCATTTTTGGTCACTTAACTTTTGGTTTTGTTCTCATTTGGTCACTTAACTCTTTTTAAGTTTTAAAAAGTCATCAAACTTTTGACTTTGTGCTCATTTAGTCACTTAACTTTTGGTTTGGTCACATTTAGTCACTTAACTTTTAGATTTGTGCTCATTTAGTCACCTAACTTTTAAAATTGTGCTCATTTAGTCACTAAACTTTTGAAAAAATTTAAAAGTTTAGTGACTAAATGAGCACAATTTTAAAAGTTAGGTGACTAAATGTGACCAAACCAAAAGTTAAGTGACTAAATGAGTACAAAACCAAAAGTTTGATGACCTTTTAAAACTTAAAAAGAGTTAAGTGACCAAATGAGTACAAAACCAAAAGTTAACTGACCAAAAATGACCTAAACCCTATTTATTATATCAAAAGTAGATTACCATACTTGACTTTAAGTCATTATATTGACTTGAAATATCGGGTTGTCACAACTTTTGGTTGGGTGATGGGGTTGCTTTTTGGAGGAAGTTGTGATTGCCCCTGGGTAACATTTTCTCCCCTTGTTTCGGAGGGACAACGGGCTCCGGAACACCCTCAATCCTGCTAAGAATATCTAGAGCAGGTCTCAATTTCTCAGCCAAGTGGCGTCGAATCGAGATGGTAAGGACCGAATCATGTGCTTCCAAAATATGTAAAAGAATAGAATGCACATCACCAATAGAGCTTTTGACGACTGCTCGCTCAGACTTAAGCTCTTCAATTTCCTTGGTTGCCGTCTTGAGCTTCGGGTTCTGAATTTTAAGCTGAGAAGTTCGAGGATCCAGCTCATCCATTATCTTGCTCTCCACAACGAGTTCGGCTTCAAGTTGAGTTAGACGTGCATCAACAAATGTTTGAAGCTCAGTGTTGGCAGACTGAATGGCTATTCGTGTTTCCTCAAAGTGCTTCTTTTTAGCTTGGAGCGAGCTAGTAAGAGTATCAACAGAAGCATTCACCATTTCAGCATTCTTCTGAGCTGCAGCCTGAAGAGAATCAAGAAAAATTTGAGTATTAGAAATTAGTTTTTCGATGTTTGCGGTCGCTTGCTTGCAATCTTTGGAGGATTCTTCAACTGCACTAGAGGCTTTCTGACATGTGGAAGTGGAAGCATCAATAGCTTTGACAACATTGGAAATGGAAGTGTCATGCTCCTTTACAAAGGTTGCCAACAGAGCCTTGATAGCTGCTTCAGAGTATGCATTACTGGAAGTAGAAGAGGAAGAAAGAAATTGGTCAATCTTGTTATTCAGATCCTTTATCTGCCTCTTTGTGACAGGAGCGTCATCATCATCATCGCCCTGTACTCGATAAGGGCTAAAATAGATAGAATCAAATTCCATTTCTGCTCCTCCAAGAACAGTGTCAGATTCGTGTAAGGGAGGCGGGGATATAGGTTGTGAGGTAATTGGGGTTTCAGATTCGAAAGTAGGTGCCCCCGTATCAGATACGTTGACACGAGCATTAGGTTCGGTTGTAGTAGTAGTTGTTGTGGTAACTTCAGTGAATAAAGGGGGGGGAATGGGAATTGAAGTTGTAGTTGAAGATGAGATGGGAGGTGGTCATGGAGCAATGGTAATAGGAACCGATTGTGTAGGAGAAGGAGGAGGTGAGTTTCGGTTACCTTCATGAGTTGGTGAGGGTAGAGGCGAATTACCCCTAGGCGGACTTTCGTGTTGAGAAACATCATCATCACTGGACTCTGGTTCGGGATGTGGGTCAGATGGAACATAGTCAGAGTCACTTGAAGAAGGAGAAGGAGCCTTCAGATTATGTGCCTTCTTCTTAATCTTTCACTTCTTTGGACCAGTAGGGGCTACTTGTTCAGACTTTTGCTTCTTGGGAGTTGAAACTTTGGAGGATTGACCTTCCTTCTCCCCTTTTCTTTCAGGATTCTTCCCTCTTTTTGATGGTTTATCTGCTGCGTCTAGGGAGCTTTGCATTTCAGGAGTAAGCTACCTTGGCCCTGAAGGAGGTAGCTTCTTGTACTCAGCTATCACTTTGCTTTCACTGGAAACACACATGTACATGGATTCCGGAACCGAACCAATAAAGAGAAACTTGGATGGATCGGAGACAATTATCTTCGTCGTGTGGAAAGTAGCAATAGACGACATCGGTGAGTCCGCCATTGTTGGAACGTGAAGCTTCTCCATGGCCCATTGAGTAACAAGAGTTCAAAACCTAACACAAGAAATTTCAGAGAAGCGTGAAGTAGAACTAATACTTTGAACCATTTGAGACAATAAGATAGATCCAAAGTCCATGTTGACCCCGTGGTACAGACCATAAAGAAGGGTCATGAACGCCTTGCTTGCGTCATCAGAACCTGCAACCCTCTCCGATAAACCCTTAGAGAGGAGGGTAAATAGACCATTCCACTGAGGAGGAAGGCACGATTTCTTGAACTTTGTGAGAGTGGTAAGAACCTCAGTGTACCCCATATCATAGAACATGGTGAAGAGTTGAGTGTTGGTGATTGAATCAGGGTTGATCATGGAGTCATCGATAGCAATCCTTAGCAACAGACAAAACCTAGCTTTTGAAATCGACGTCTTGTGATTGACGATCTCAAAGAAAATTCGCTCCTTGGCTTTATCATAGACAGCGGTTTAGTAGACCTGAGAAAGTAGCGTCATTGGAACATACTCCACCTTGGTTAGGGCAACTACAAGTGGTGAAAATTTGAGGCATTCAACCACTTGCAGCATGTAGGGATCATACTGGAAAGGTGAGAGATCAATGATGAGGATTTGATTTGGTTTAATGGTGAGAAGAGAGGACTGGGCAGATTGTTCATAAACAGATGAAGATTCAGCCATTGTTGTAGGTGTGAAGAAGAAGATGAATAGTAGAAATTTGTCGGTGTGTTCTTGAGAGAATTGTGAATTGGTAACGTGATACAAGAGGTGTGAGAAAACCTTTTATACCATCTCTAGGAGAGAGAAAGAATCCACAGTAATGATTTGACGATCTTCTGAATCGGCACCTGAAAAAGAGCTATTTGACAGCTGTGTTTCCCTAGAAAGACGTCATGAGGCGTGATGTTAGGAACCGTTTCAAATTCACGCGCCCGTTGCAAATATTATCCTATTACCGTCGTTTCAACTTCAAAAACTTTTCAAATTCCTTTTCAAACTGTGAGAAACTCTTTGGCTTCATATAAGGCTGGCAATGTTTGCGCCTTTACATTGTATACCACCATAGCATTTACAACCGAAGCATCAAATCTGAAAAATTGCCATTAGTACCACGAACAAGAATTGGGAAAATCATAATGATCTTCGTGCAAGAGTGTGCCAATAGAAAAGAAATAAAGCAAAGTATTTGTGGGATTTAAGTGATGTCTATTTAGACACAAAACTATGGATCCCGGGCACGAATCGCTTCCTTCAAAGTCAAGAGAGACTTAGAAGTGTCTGTGTGGTTTCCCATTGAAATACGATCAAATGTTTATTTAGAAACATTGAAAGGCATGTTTTCAAATTTAAGCTATAAGGGGTGGCTCAGCTTCAACCGAACTTCAGTACTTGACATAAGATCGAAAGTTGGATGAAGTACTTGTGAGACCAGTGTGGCCTATTAAACAAGTAGGTTAGTGAATATATTCAATGACTTGGTGATATCTGTAGAAACCTCAAAAACAAAAATATAAATTGGATCTTATGGGAAGAAAAGCCTTGGTGTCAGACAATTTCATAAAGAACGCACAAAAATGAAAAAGTGATTTCCTGGTACCTTCCACTAAAGTGGTTTCGTTAAAACATGGTTGAAAACTAGAACATTTGATTGTTCACCGTTAATTCGTTATTGGTTTTGGATTTTGGGTTTCACTTAGCACGTGGTGAAACGAACCTAAGATCATCAACACAGATGTTGTGTAACCATAAACCTCAGTGGTTAATACTGAGAGTCTCAAGGGTTATGATTATGAACTGAAATGAGATGGAGAAGAGTGATAAGGAAGTTAAAGAACCGAAAGTACCTCTGCTATATAATAAGGACCGAGCAGACAACTCTTAACTCAACGTGAGACGAGTAAGGTAGCTCATGACATAAGTGATTTTATCATCCTGATTGGGAAGAATTGATTTGTGTATATCAAATCAGTAAGGCTTCACATGAAGTCTTTGAGGGTTTGGTCAACATACAGCAGCATGCTTCTAGGGACACTTAGCTAGTACAAAGATAAAGAAATGTATATCTGTCCCAACTCCATCATTCGAATGAGCCATGATACCTTTCAGTGATATTTTTGGAATTTTTGATTTTGAACAACAAAAACAACAAAAACAACAAAAAAATAATTTTGGATTTTATGAATTTTCTGAAAAAGAATTAAAAACAGAAATGGAAAATATTTTTGAGTTTATGAATTTTCTGAAAAAGAATTAAAAGCAGAAAAAAAAATATTTTTGAGTTTTAGAATTTTCTGAAAAAGAATTAAAAACGGAAAGGAAAATACTTTTGAGTTTTATGAGAAGAAATAAAGTGAGAAAAGACATAAATAGTGTACAAAGAATACAACCAAAACTTCACCTAAAAGTAGTTAAGCGAAATAGACCGAGCGTTCGGTTCATTTCGGTTCCCAAAAAAACAGGAGCCGAAATAGACTGAGCGTTCGCTCTATTTCGCGATCGGTCCATTTCGGTTCCCGAAAAATCTGGAGCCAAAATAGACCGAGAGTTCACTCTATTTCGAGTTCGGTCTATTTCAGTACCCGAAAAATCTGGAGCCAAAATAGACCGAGCGTTCGCTCTATTTCGCGTTCGGTCCATTTCGGTTCCCGAAAAATCTGGAGCCGAAATAGACCGAGCGTTCGCTCTATTTCACTTGTTTAATTTTAATGAGGCGAACGTAGTTTCGGTACTGACTCAACTTCCATCATTCCTAAGCCTTGGAGAATTTTATTAAAACTTACTTCAGGTAAGGCTTTCGTGAAGATGTCAGCTAGTTGATCAGCTGATCTAACAAAGTGGATTTCCACATTACCCTATTCAACGTGATCTTTGATGAAATGGTATCTCAGTGTTATATGATTCGTTTTGGAGTGTTGCACTGAATTGTGACATATTCGAATAGCGCTATCTGAGTCACAATAAAGTGGAATCTTCTTCATGTTTAGGCCATAGTCTTTAAGTTGGCTTTGTATCCAAATAACATGTGAAGTACAAGATGATGCAGCAATATATTTAGCTTCGGCTGTAGAGAGTGAAACACATGTTTGTTTCTTGGACTGCCAGCTGACAAGTTTACCATCGAGGAATTGACATCCGCCTGTAGTGCTCTTTCGATCCAAACCACATCCTCCAAGATCAACATCAGAGAATGCTTGAACGAAAAATCCTGACTTAGCAGGATACCATAGACCGAGAGATGAGGTTCGCTTCAAATATCTGAAGATGTTCTTAACAGCCAACATATCTGAAGATGAGGTTCGCGTGGATTAGCTTGGAACCTGGCACCATAACAGACAGAAAACATAATATCTGGTCTACTAGCTGTTAGATACATTAGAGACCTTATCATTTGCCGATAGAAGGTCATATCAACAGCCGATTTCTCCAAAGATGGTGTTAACTTCGTTCCAAATTCCATAGGAACCTTTACTTTGGAATCTCCCATCATGCAAAACTTAGCTAGTAGGGTCTATGTGTAAGCCTCCTGATTGATAAATATGCCTTCGGGTCCCTGTCTAATGTTCAAGCCAACGAAAAAGTTAATTGGACCCATTGAGCTCATCTCAAACTTAGTCTCCATCAACTTCCTGAATTCAGCTGTGAGGCTAGGATTCGTGGAACTGAAGATGATATCATTGACGTAAATTTGGACGATCATTAAATGGTCACCCTCTTTCTTGCGAAAGAAGGTTGGGTCAACCGAACCTTGTTTAAAGTTGGACAATTTTAGAAATCGAGTAAGGGTTTCATACCAGGCTCTAGGAGCTTGCTTCAAACCATAGAAAGCTTTATCAAAAATATAGCAATGATCAGGATACTTTTTGTTCACAAAACCCGGTGGTTGCTCAACATATACAGTCTCCTCTAGTTCTCCATTCAAGAATGCACATTTGACGTCCATTTTAAAGACTTCAAAATTCTTATGAGCAGCGTATGCCAGAAAGATCTGAACTTATTCTAACCTTGCTACAGGAGCGAAGGTTTCTTCGTAATCTATACCTTCTTCCTGACAATATCCCTTGACTACCAGCCTTGTCTTGTTGTGAATTACATTCCCCTCTTTATCCATCTTGTTCCTGAATACCCATTTTAATCCAACCACAGATGCATCCTTTGGTGTGGGAATCAATCTCCAGACTCGATTTCGCTCAAACTCGTGGAGTTCGTCTTGCATTGCCTGTACCCAATCGGAGTGATCGAGTGCAATACTAACCGTTTTTGGTTCTATTTTCGAGACGAACGAATTAAACATGCAAAATTCTACTTTAGAGAACAGAGCAGTTTGCTTTGCTTTTATTTGAGACCGAGTAAGAAATCCTTCAGATGTTTCACCGATTACTTGAGTTTTTGGATGATCTTTTGTCCATTTTGTGAGAGGAGGGTAGTTTGGATCATAGATAGGATCCAATTCGGCATTTATTTCTTCTTCAAATTCTGATTGAGAATCTTCGTCATTTGTAATGGTTTTCTCCCCCTCGAATGACAAAACAAGCTCAACATCCGGTTCAGAATTCTCCCCCTCGATTGGACTTTCATGGGTCATTGTTGGAGATGGGTTCTCCCCCTGGAATGGTAAGTCTGGTCGCCTTGGTGTAGATGAACTCTCCCCCTGGAATGTAGAACATTTATGTGTAGGTTCGCTTAAGCTTTGGGGTTCGCCTTGATCTCGAGGTTCGCTTGGACCTGGTTGTTCGGTTGGTCCTTGATGTTTGCTTTCCATTTCGTTTGCTACTTCATCGAAGATTTTCTTCAAGTTGTCGATCTTGTTGTCAGTTGCCTTTGCCTCAGAATGAATTGCTTTCTCTGGTTCATCAAAGAGCAACATGTATTTTTCAAATAGATTGGAAATTGGAACCAAGACTTGACCTGATTTTGGAAAGATTTCCTCCGTTGGTACTTTGCTGGATTGCAGTTTCTTCACATAACCATCATCCAAGGTGACATAGTACGTTTCTTCAAGTTTCTTTGAACGTTTATTCAGAACCCTATATGCCTTTGAAGTTAGCGAGTAACCAAGAAAAATCCCTTCAACTTCCTTTACATCGAACTTGTTTCGGTTCTCTTTGGAGTTGAAAATAAAGCACCTTGAACCAAACACATGGAAGAACTTGACATTTGGCTTGCGATTATTCAAGATTTCGTATGGAGTGATGGAGAATCTCTTGTTGAGGAAGGTTCGGTTCAGGGTATAGCAGGCAGCAGCAATTGCATCAGCCCAGAAGTACAGAGGTAGAGAAGCGAAACTGAGCATGGTTCAGGCTACTTCACACAACGAACAGTTTCGTCTTTCAACTACGCCATTTTGCTGTGGAGTATAGGCAGCAGAGAAGTTGGAGACACTCCCTTTTCAGCGACAAATTCTTCAAACTCTTGGTTTTTGAATTCCAGCCCATTGTCACTTCGGACATTTATAACCACCTTTCGCAATTGAAGTTCCACTTGCTTTATAAATGATTTGAGCTTTGGAGTTGCCTCTGATTTCTGTTTAAGAAAGAAACCCCAGGTGAAACATGAAAAGTCATGAACAATAACTAAAATGTACTTACTACCACCGATGCTTTCTATGGCCGAATGACCACATAGATCGATGTGAAGTAGCTCAAGAGGTTCAATGATCTTTGTGTTGACAATTGTGGGATGACTATTTTGACTTTACTTTCCCATCTCGCATGCTGCGCACAGGTGTTCCTTATCGAATTTGAGAAGTGGAAGTCCTCATACATGATCACCGATAACCAACTTGTTGATATCCTTAAAGTTGAGATGTGAGAGCCTTCGGTGCCATAGCCAACTTTCGTCAGAGTGTGCTTTCGTTAAAAGGCATACAGCTGGATTTCCTCGAATTGGGATAAGATTTAGAGGATACATTTCTCCTTTTCGCTTGGCTTTTAACCGGACAGCCTTCGTTTTCCTTTCAACTATCTCTGAACCTTCATCTTCGAACGAAAACTTCAGGCCAGTTCTGACAACCAGTTGAGAGACACTGATGAGATTGTGCTACAATCCCTCTATATATGCTACGTTTCGGATTGAGAATTCCCCGTTAGTGATCATTTTGTAGCCTTTGATCGTGCCATATGAATTATTCCAGTATTTGACACATCCACCATCCTTAAGAGCCCGAAACTCCCTTAGCTCTTCCCTCCTTCCTGTCATGTGACATGAACAACCACTATCAATGTACCATTCGTCGTCGAACTGCTCGTCACTTATAACCTGCAAAAATCAAGCAGATTTAGGAACCCAAAGTTGCTTCAGTCCACGTGATCCTTTTACAGAACAGGGAATAGCAATAGAGAGATCAACCAGATAAGTTCTTTTTATTACTGTGGTATCGTCTTTCCTTTTGATGGTAAAGACCTTGAGTTTGTTTAAATCAGATTGAGGATTTTTGTTTTGATTTTTATTAAACTTGTTTTCGTGATTCCTAGGGTTAGCTGACGTCTTCTTTGTTTGCGTTTTGTCTTCAGAGACGAGCTTCCCTTTTCCCTTGTTATCCTTGACATCATTGTTAGGATTCTGCTTTGGTCGAGAATGAGGAGGACGGGATTTAGGACCGAAACTTGTGTTTCGGTTCTTATTAAGGCTAGTCTTGGGACCGAAACTAGTCTTTCGGTTCTTGTCACTGCAAGAATTTGGACCGAAACTGGGCTTTCTGTTCTTGTCACCATTTGATCTGGGACCGAAACTAGGCTTTAGGTTCGCTTGACTACAGGATTGGCAGTGCATTCACGGATCAGAATTATCCATTGATCCAGCTTTCACCTTAAGATTTGACGCCTTTTCTATGCGAACATAATTGGAGTTTTGGGAGTTCCAAAACTGCTTCCTCTCATTGAGATTCTTTTGATATCTTTTGTTTCGCTGGCGTTTTTGTTCAGCAAGCTGCTTTTGAGACTTGTGTATGTTTGCCCTTGGCTTCAGTCTCTCAGCATGAGTTTCGCTCTTCAATGAAGAGGTTTCGCTTGCGGCCGTCATTGGTTCGCTTGGGATTTCTTTGGTACCACTTGTGCTTGGTACATCAAAGCTTGCAGGCTTGTTGAGTGGTTCTGCCACATATCTGCCTTTAACCCTCCATGAGGTTCTCTCTGATAACCCGACACTCTCATCTGCATTGTCGATTGGAGCAGACCAAAAATAATTATCACAACCACCTGCGTTATATTCGTTTACTATCGCTGTCAGTTCGACTGTGTGTTTCTGAGTAACCCCTGACGTGGTGTACAACTGATTTGGTACAGTTTGTACCTTTTGATAAACCATTGCTTTCAGTTTCAGAACTTTGGATTTATCTTGGGACATCCGAACGAACTCAACCGAATTCTCAGATATAAGACCTTTGGTAGGTTCGGTTTCGCTTTTAACAATTTCTGAACAGTCAACCACATCCGCTACAGAAATTTCACTCATATCACTGTCCTCGTCAAATTCAGAAGTGTTTTCAACATTTATTTTGTTTTCTGAACATAACTTGGCATTCAATGAGCCAAATTTCTGCATGGTTTCGGTCTTGATTTTTAATTTATCATTCTCGTCCAAAAGATTTTTGAGCATTTCCTTATGGTCTTTGGACTTGATAAAGGACTCGATTTTTTCCAGACCAACCCTGTAGGCGTCAGAGATATTATCTGAAGAGACAATAGATTCACAGTTATAACCATCAATATCAACTTCGTCCTCCTTTAACTCTAGGAAAGGCAAAATCATTTTGTGAATCTTTTTGCCAATTTCACAATCTAAATGCAATTGAGTGATATTTGTATATAAACGTTTAGCAATCAAGCAAAAAATGTTTCTTTGTTTCATAAGTTTCAAGTTATCACGTTGTAAATAAATAACTTCATCTCTAGCCCTAACTAACTCTAACTTTGTCTTCTCTATCCACATCCTTCGCTCCTCATTCTTGGATGTCACCCTGCTAATTTGATTGGTTAGGTTAGCATTTGTGAGGCGTGTTTGCATTAGACTGCCACTTAAACTAGAAAATTTGAATTTTAATTCGTTTAATTCCTTTTCATAGTTTGTTACAGGTATTTTAAGTGATTCGAGAATGGATTGTACCTTCATGATCAACTGATCGCAGTCGTTGATCCTTTCGCTCACAGGTTTGCCAGGAAAACACTTATTTTCCTTCAGATTCGCCTCCTCATACTCGCCTTCAGTTGTGTAGCCTCTCATTTGTGACACTCCAGCTGTCACCATCAAGTATCTCCCTGCAAACTCGGTACTATCTGATTTCGCCACAAATGCCTTGTCGTGAGTGGGTTTACGTACCTCTTCATCTTCAGAGTCCTCTACGCCATCGAACTCATCATCCACAACATTCTCCTACACAATTAAAGCATTTATTGAACTGTTAGAGGCTTTCTTCTGCTTTATCTCCACCAGCTTGCGCATATAGTATGCTTCATCATCTTCACCCTCCTTCTTCTCCGATAGCTTTCTTAACATGCAATCTTTGGCAAAGTGGTTTTTGCCATGGCATAAGTTGCAATCATATCCAGAGTCTCCTACCAGTTTGCTCTCCTTCTTCTCTTCTTCTTTTTGAGGATTATTTTTGATTTCCTCTTTCGCCTTTTCTGAGCTATAGCTACCCTGCCATTTTCGGTTCTTGGCAATAGGGAAATTTTTGCGAGCAAACCGCTTCGGTTTGGAAACCATCATTGCATACTCCTCGCTTGTCAGATCACATTCTGACATTTCTGACTCTTCTTCATCTTCTGCCACATTCTTCGCCTTAGAGAGAAGGGCCAAGGATCCCATACCTGACACCACTTTCGCTTCCTTTGTCACAACACTTTCATGAGACTTGAGAATGCCCACCATCTTCGCCAATGAATAGGTTTTAAACTGCTCGTGAGCCTTCACAGTTGATACCACAACCATCTATTCGGGTCTTAAACCATTCATAAATGTGACCTTCTGTTCGATCACTTCTCTTCCAATACTGTGCTTGATCATCTTACTCAGAAGATGGTTGAAACGATCGAATGCCTGAATTAGTTTTTCATCTGGCTTTTGTTGGAAAGCACCGAACTCAGAGAGCAATAGAGTTTAGATAGAATGCTCTAGGTCTTCATCAGTGGAATACAGCTCTTTAAGTCTATCCCAGATCTCTTTTTCCGTGGTGCATGGGCTTACCAAACGAAAAGTATCGGAATGTAAAGCAAATCGGATCATTCTCATGGCTTTAACATTACACAACAACTTATCTTTTTCGTCTTGAGGAATCTTCTCCACATCAGTTACGAGTTTGTTGTACTCCTTTTGAGTCTTAATAGTTCTATTTGTTCCAGAATGAATAAAAGGACCCAATGTTATTGCTTCCCAGATAAGATAACCATTGTCTTCAGAACCAACGACATAGTCCTCAAAGTGATGCGTCCAAACTTCATAATATTGAGTATACAGAATCGGGATTCTGGTTGTGGATCCAATGTTGTTGGAGATATTGATCGAATTGGTTTGTGAATCTTCGTGAGACATTATGACCTTCTTCAGATATCTGCTAAGAATCAGACTTGTAAAGATTGAATAGGGTAATATCGAGATCTATGAACAACGTCAATGAAGGAATGACGGCTTAACAGATCCAATAAAAGCGGAAACCCTAAAAAAATTCTTCAAACATAAGAGATGCGTATGATTTACACATCGTCCTGCTTTGATACCAATTGATGAGAATAAACTTCTCTTAGATCGATAGATTCAAACAGATATCAGTGAGATAATAACAATCAATAGAAAACAATGAACACAACTATGAATCAAACGAATGCCGAATGATTAAAACAACAACACCTCAGAAGAGCGCGATGAAGAACTTCTACTTTAGAGGCATACTAGGGTTACAGTACTTGTCAAAAGAAATATTCAGAAGCATAACAAATGTGATGCATGCATGTACCACAAATACTAAACCCTAAAAACAAACACACGGCTGGACAGGCCCAAACCGTGAATACAAATGGACCAAACTAACTAAGCCCAATGGCGCAACCCATAGACTCAACATATAGCCTTTGTCGAAGCTGGTGATTTTAGATCAAGGATGACCTTGATTTGTTTCTGGCTTGCTTCGATTCCTCTCTTGGTAAGCATGTATCCCAGGAACTTTCCTGATCTCATCCCAAAATGGCACTTGGAGAGATTCAGCTTCATGTTATATTGGTCTAGGATGTCGAAGGCTTCTTCGAGATTCTTAAGGTGATTCTTGACCACCATATCATCGATGTAGACCTCCATCGTGTCCCCTAGTTTCTCCTTGCACACCTTATTCACCAACCTTCGGTATGTTTCTCCTGCATTTTTAAGACCAAATGACATGGAAGTGTAACAATAGATACATATTGGGGTTATGAACGTTGTGTCCTCTTGGTGAGAGGGTTCCATTTGGATCTGTTGGAATCCTATTGATGCGTCCATGAACGTCAGTAATTAGTGACCCGCTGTTGCGTCTATCATGGAGTCGATGTGTGTTAAAGGGAAAGGATCCTCGGGACAGTCCTTGTTAAGATCTGTATAGTCCACACACACTCTCCATTTACCGTTCTTCTTTTGTACCACGACCACATTAGCTAGCCATCTTAGGAACTTCACTTCCTTGATCATTTGAGTTTTGAGAAGTTTCTCCACTTCTTGTTGTATAACTTGGTTTCTTTCGGATGCAAATTTCCTTCTCTTTTGGTGTATTGGCCTGAAAGATGGGTCAATGTTAACTTTATGGGTTATTATGTATTTATCAAGACCTGTCATGTCTTCATGTTTCCATGCAAACGTTTTGCTTCTGGCCTTGAGGAAATTTATGAGATCCTGTTCAATTTGTCCAGGCATTGAGGATCCTATGAGAACTTTGGCTTCAGGATCCTCAAGGTTCAGGGGCAATTCTTTTAGGTATTGCTCTCTTGCTTCCAGTACTCCTCGCGCCCCTGACTTAATTGCTACGCTTGTTGTGGTGTTGTTGAGGACTTCGTCGAATTCTTGTAGCATTCCTTGGATTCTTGTTGATCTCCTATGATCTTCACTGTCCGCCATGGGGTGTGACAACCTGAAATTTCTATCCTGTAAAGACAATCAATCCAATCAAATGTCAGACTTGTTTTTGCTATCTTTTAACATTGTTAGGGATCTGTTTGAGTGTTCTAAGCCTAGTACATTCAAGGATTGTGTGTAGGGATGTGTTAGCTAAAGTTCATTGAGTTGCAAAAGAGCCGGAAACTCCATCACAAGGAGTTTACGACTGCAAACTAGAGTTTACAGCCGTAAACTTTTGGCAGCCGTGAACCCCTCCCCTTATGTATCAGTTTCCTTCATTTCTTCGTCATTCTTCACATCTTCAAGTCGAGAAAAGTCATTCTCTCTCAAGTATCATCAATAACACTTCCATTTCTCTTCAAAAACGTAAGTGATTCATCCCTTTTACTAGTTAATCTTCATGATCATATGAATCCTATGAATCACATCCTTGAATTCTTCACTCTTCCTTCAAGATCTTCAAGTCTTCATCTTTTCACGAAGAAAACCAAGAACACACACACATGTTCTTGGGCCATAAACACCTTCAAGACTTCCATTAAGTAAGTATCCTTTCCATATACTTGTTATCCATTAGAAGCTCTTGTATCCTCATGAGACAAACACCCTATAAGCACGAATCAAGATCCAAAATGCATCATCTTCAAGTGTTTACGGCCGTAAACACTTCTTGTGGCCGTAAACCCTTCTTAGAATCAAGTCTAGGGCCGTAAACACTCCATGTGTGGCCGTAAACTCCCCTTGGCCGTGAACACATCCTTGTGTGGCCGTAAACTCTTCCTTTGGCCATAAACAACCTTTCACACAATCACATGTGATTGTAACACTTCATTACAAGTGTTTCCTAGTCCCTAAGGTTGTTTCCTTGCATGTTAGTTGTCTTAAACACTAATTACAAGCCTACATATGCCATTATATGTCATTTAGGACTCGTTTGTACGTCTGGACTTCATTCGTGGAACTTCTCATCTTTACTCAAATCTTCAATTGAATCACCCACATAAGGTGAGTTCATACCCTATAATCAATCTTTTAAATGGTTTTAAATGCTTTTAAGGGGGGGGGGATACAAGTAAAACACTAGAAATGTTGTGTTTTAAATTATAAATTGCTTATTACGTCTTTGTACCAATAAACTGTATGTAGAACATGAAAATATGAATAGAACATAGAAATAAGCTTATAAACTTTAGTAAGTTTAACTTAAGGAACCAAAGGATCTTTTTATAAACTTATCTGACAAACATAAAAAGGGTTTTCCACATTATTACTTGTAAAGTCGTTAATCCAGCTTGTGAGACATGTCTTTGAGTACTCATATAAGTACCAGTGAAAGTCTACCCTTACGACCAGAGTCTCCTGGAGGGAGAGCGTGACTTTGTGTATAGATCTATACGGGATTGACAATCCCGCACCTCACTGTTAGCTATAATCGGACCGGTAGGTCTACGAGTGACAAATGTCATTTTCTTTTCTACGTCTACCATACGTCGTGGTTAACCAGTCCAATTATTATGGTCGTAAAACTCAAAAATAGATAACAACGATATATTTACGTAGTAATAAACTTTTCATGAACAAATCTCAAAGGACACTAACTATGTGATTACCCAATGTATACTTTAGGGTTAGATAGAACTGAAGTCTGATAGACAGTCGAATGTGTGCTTTTCGCCTCATTTCCTGTTCCTTGTTTGGTTGTGGGCTTAGGGCAGATTCACCCATTCAACTGTCTATTCGATCTCCGTTATATGCAACTCGTATGTATTAGGTAATCATAGGAGTGTAGTAGCGTCGCATCAGGTATCCAAAACAACCAAGTCTTTAGTCAGTTTAACATATCAACAAAAGTATACATCATTATAGTAAGTATAGGGAGTATATTTGTGCTTTTCAAACATAGAACAAAATGGACATCAAGTCGGTCATTATAGAAAATATAGGATTTTCTATGGTAAACATCATACTTTTTAAGGTAAACAGTTTTTATTGTACTTTCTGAAAACAATAGCGTTTTACCAAAAACAACGTTTCACAATTGAGTTGGTGAAACTAGAAACTTATTTATTAAAGGGGTTTAATACTTCTTAGTAAACCAGTACAACTTAAAGGACCTTTTAGTAGTTAATTCTATAATACCTTGGTCTATACATTGGGGTTATATATAAGTAATACCCGACAGGAAATTGGATGTGTGTTTTCCGCCTCATTTCCTGTTCCTTTTTCGGTTGTGGGCTTAGGGAAGATTCACACAATTAATTGTTCGTTCGATATTAGATTATATATAGCTAGTATAAACTAAGTGATTATAGAAGGAACTATTATGGTTACCATTTTTACTAAAGGAAATATAGGTTTTTCTTAAAGAATCTTTTCATCAAATATAAAGGAACTATTACAGTTAACTCCGTAAGTACCAAATGAATACGTCAGGGTTATATACAATGAAGATCTAACAAACAATGGGATGTGTGACTTCCGCCTCATTCCTTGTTCCTTGTTTGGTTGTGGGCTTAGGCCAGATTCACACAACCGATTATCCGTTTGATCTGGATTGTATATAACTTGTATCCATTTAATACTCATAGAAGTAATTGTAGAGTCATTTTTACTTTCATTCATCATATCAGAAAATATAGGATTTTCTGGAGGAACAGGCGAACTTTTCTAAAAAAGAACTTACAGTTTACTTTACATCACTAAAATACTTATGAACTCACCAACTTAAATGATGATCTACTCTCTCAAAATAACTTGTATTCTCAGGAAACTAGTAGACAGGTAAGTGCGCTGGGATTCAGAAGATGGAGCATGGTAGCTTCGTTTCTTGTCTTGTTATTTACTTGGAGTCAATCTTTTGTGAATCGCATACTTTGTAAAAACTTTAATCTTAATGTAATGGTTGTGTGTTACTTTGATACTATGATGCATGTGTTGTGATACTAAACATGACGTCCTCCGCCCCCAAACGTTTCCGCCGTTCCGGTTTGGGGGTGTGACAGATTGGTATCAGAGCATTGTTTATTGTGAACTAAGTATATCAACCTATAAAAGATATACAACTATAAATGTAATGGGGCCGAAGTGCTCTAACTAAAAGTATATTTTCAAAATATAACAATATTATTATAAACATATACATACATACTTATACACATATACATAATAGAACAAGTATCACAAGAAGAACAGAACAGAAGTATTTAAAGGTTGAACACTGCGGTCAAACCTGGAAAATTATGTAATCATATCTGGGATCAATATAGCCTGATCAACTATATTCATTTGAGATATGACCGACATGTGTTTGGGAGTGATGTGGTGTTGCAACAGTCTTAAAACTTACCTAACTCTATACACAAGGGATTTCTAGATCAGAACATAAGGTTAAAATACTATAGGAGTATTTTATGATACTATAATACAACAACAAGTTTAAAACATACCAAGTTCATTACATTAAAATACTATAGGAGTATTTTAGGGACTATAATTGAGATTTTATAGACTTAGAATTTGTGATCTATGCTTCACTTCATGTTCCTTGTTTGGTTGTGGCGTTGGAGTAGGATCACTTATTCGAAGGTCTATTTAATCTTAAATTATATACAACTTGTATACATTGCACAATTATAGGAGGACATGGTAAGGATCACCCCATAACGTTTCACTTATTCTCGTAGATTCTTTAGACACTTCCATTCTCGCACGACAAACCCAGATAGGTATAACCACTCCATCATAGCAGTCAGCAGAGGAGTCAAGGAGGAACAAAAATAGATTCAAGAAGAATTTCCCAAAGAGGGATCAGCCGAAGAAACAAAACGTCTTATGCGTCACACTAATAAATAATAACCTTGATTGACTTAGTGAGCTAGTGGATACACTGCTCACATTATGTGTTAGGATTCATAAAGTTTATTTTATATAGACTCCCTTGATTGACTTAGTGAGCTAGTGGATACACCGAACCTCGCCCCTGACTTCGGATTTTCCATTTTCTTCCTGGTTTTTGACCCAATCTTCGTTTTAAACCCGTTTTTCATTATTTTAACGTGGGATTTTCACCCAAACTTATATTTTGACATATAAGACCCTAAATATTCATATTTTAATCACATTTTGAGGATAATCTTTATCCAAGATTAAAATCTAGTGGGTGAGATATTTAGGTGGAGTGTTGACTTTACCTTTGAGTTATGACACAAGCAACCCTCTACACCCACTCCATGACCATCCCCAGTCACTATTCCACCATACCTGGACATTCCATCGTCCTTTTCCCACTCTTTTCAGCCAAACACTTTGATTCAAGGATAGAAAAATCCTTATCTCTCCTCCCATTTCACTCACACTCCTCCAAGAAGCAAAAACTCATTCTCTCTCACTATCCCTCTCTAATCTCGAAATTTCAATGTTGATCACAAGTTCTTCATCTACTCCTAGTAAGTAATATCACTCCTCACATGATTATTTCTCCTTCTTTCTACTTAAATCATGGATATCTTACACAAACATCGTCATATTTGTGTTAGATCTTCGAATCTTCAAGCATCTTCTAAAGTGTTCTTGAGTTGAACACTTCCTTTCTTCATCATCCATCTTCTGAAACCAAACAAGGTGAGTTCATACCCCTATCTTTTCGCATTTTTCTTAAGTTTTAAAGGGGGGAGGGAATACAAGTTAAAACACCAAGAACACAACTAAACTCATCCAACAGCTTTCATTAGAAAAGTTTAACTCCATTCACGGACTGTTTTGTTCAACTTAAACAGTTTAGTTTTGAAAACAGTATTAGCTGCAAATAGTTAAGGTTCATACCTTTAAAATGACTACTTGCACATCCCCATACGATTTGTCTACAATTTATGGTGATTTTTAAAAAACAGTCTGTCGTTTCAAGAACAAATCCGGACCAGTCTGTGAATATGGACATTTTGACACAAGTTAAAGATCTTTAAAAATCATAATAAAAATTAGGAACAAACTAGAAACATTTTCCAAACTCTCAGAATTTACGGATTCTGATTTGGACCTTTGATGATTTTTCTATAAATCCTTTAAGAACAGGAATAGAAATGTCAGCACTAGAAAAATGTTATCAATTTCACTTACACCTTGTATCTTGTTGAGCAAGGTGTGTATCATTATGTGCATATATGTGTTATATTATATGTCATTTTTTCTTGGTAAATAGACATATATCAAGAAACAAATGGATTTTTACCTCCACAAGTATGGTAATTAATTATAATACACAAAGTTTATATCCATTGCATACAAACAATTTGATAAACTATGACAAAGAATGTTTATGTTATACGAGCAAACTTCCTACGAAAGGTTTTATTTCTACATAAAAGAGTTTTCGGATCACCTCACGTAAATCTGTTAATGAATAACTTTGTGAGACATTCGCTTCACGTTACTTCCAAGGTAACGAAATCAAAAGTCCTGTAATTGTAACCAGAGTCTCCTAGAGGGAGAGCGTGATAGTTGTGTATAGATCTATATTGGGATTGACACCCCACACCTCGCTGTTAGCTGTAGTAGGACCTCGAGGTCTACGGGTGACAAATGTCTTATCAGTTCCGACGCTTGAAGAACGTCGTTTCAGGCCAAATACGTCATAGCATGGTTATAATAACTCACTTAGGGTATGCGCAAAACATAAGATTTACGCGGTGTTCTATCACTAAATCGTATTTATGACAACCTAAACTTGTGCATATTTTCATAAGTGCATACAACTATGGATCTTCTAGAGTACATTATTTCCTAACATAGAAATTTCCATTTCACATCTCATAAAGAAAATATTGGATTTTCTGGAATCACACTCACTCTCTTTTACAAAGGAAAAACGATTTCTTCCTCAAATAAAAATCTTATGAACTCACCAATTTAATTGTTGACACTTTTCCAAAACTACTTGTATTCTCAGGGTATCAGTGAAACAGGAAATCAACAGCATTTTGAGGATGGGACGTTAAATCGTCAATCAGTTCATTTTGTCATCATAATGTAATTGATTTTGAACATGTAAACATATACTATGGTGTAACCTTTTCAATTATATTTATGATGGTTGTATTTACTTTGAGCACTATTATACTCATTGTTGTGATACTATACATGAAGTCCGCCACCCCCGGACGTTTCCGCCATCCTTGGTTTGGGGGTGTGACAGATTGGTATCAGAGCATTGTTTATAGTGAACTAAGTATATCGAACCACATAAGATATACAACTATAAATACATTGGGACTAAAAGTCTCTGATTTAAACGGTTTCAAATAACTATACTTTTTAGAAATAAATAGTTTCTTGTTAAAAGTATGAGTACATACATACATACTAGTAGAGTATCATATCTAGGACAATACAAAAGTAAAACGAGGAGTTGGACACTATGAGTAGAACTTGGGATATGTAATCAGACTTGGGATGAATATAGCCTGATCATCTATGTTTATCCGAGGTGTGACTAATGTATGTCGGGGTATGGTCATAGTGAGCAACAAGCCTAAAAACTTCCCAAACAAGAAAATCGTTAAGAACCAAATATAACATTTAAAATACTATAGGATTATTTTGTGGTACTGTAATTTATGTGAAAACTAAACAGATCCTTATTAATAGGTCTATAGTCACTAAGTGGATACTCTAAAGTTATATATAACTTAGAGATCGTAGACTTAGAATTTGTGGTCATTGCCTTACTTCCTTTTCCTTGTTTGGATGTGGACCTAGGGTAGGATCACTTATTCGAAGGTCTATCATATCTTTGTTATATGTAATTAGTATGCACTATCTCATTATAGAAGTAACTAATGAGGATCAAACCCCTATAAGTATTTCTAGGAATACGACTAATATATGCTTCCTACCCCTCCTATTCTCGCACGTATAACACGGCAAGATTCTACTTACCAGGAGACCCCTACTTTCCGAACCCAGAGAGTTAGTGGGTGATTAGGAAAAGAGTCGGAAGTGGGGCCAAAGGTCGACAACTCTCCTTACATAGCCAGGACTCTCGTGAACCGTTTCGACTACATCGAACATGTGCCCCGTTGGGCAGCATGGATCGAGGGGTGGAGTCACCATCAGCAACAGCAATCGCCATTTGGAGACCAACAAGGTTGCCATGACCTCAACCACGGGGGGACCGACTGATAGAGCCCCCCCGGTGAAGACCCGGCAGATCGCGAACGTCGGGGATTAAAACAGGGAGACTGCAAATCGAGTTCGGAAACTACGCGCTACTACAAATCCTACCATCTCACATACCCGAGACTTGGAAAGAGACTGCTATTTCAGAGACCAACTTCTTAAGGACCTTATCGCCACTCGGGCGGAGGAAAAAGAGTAACAGGGTAGACACACGCCACTCGAATAGAGAATGGTTGCAGCCAAGCGTCGATTGGTAGAGCTGCAAGGTGCATCGACTTTGTCTCAGGCATCACCAGGGACGGATCGTCGTGAGTAGAGTTCATACTGCTCACAAGACCTTGTAGATTAGGTTTATGAGTATGCGTTGGTGCTACTCTTTTCTATGTGTAAGCTCAACCCTGCGATTTAAGTGGTTATACTAATCAGGGGGATTCATTTGCTGTCAAAACTTTTCCTTACAATGATGTGGTGTAGACCTGCATCGAGGTCAAAATTTTCTCTGAATCTGTAATTACTAAAATCATATTAACAAAACGGACTTGGGACAGACCCATTAGACTCAAAGGTCTATTAAGTCTTACTCATGCAACTAAGCATACATCAAGTGGTCGTAAGAAGGACCTAGCTTGGATCAAATTACAATGTTTCACTTGGATACAGAACTACTAAACTACATGGGTTTATTATAGACTTTCATTAGGAATTGCTTTCAGAACACCATAAAGATCGAAATACAATACACTTAGAACTAAGATAAACTTAGTTGGATAACCCACGACGCATAGCCCTTTCTAACGACTCATTATCGTCTCACCTTTAAAACATTTTGGTTGAAAGGTGCCTTCTTCGTAGACCTATAGGGTGCGATCATACCAGCACTAATACATCGGATCCCATCAGAACTCCTCAGCTAAGAGTGTTTGGGCAAAGATAGTAACTAGGATGGGTAAATTTAGCATTCGTACAAAACCTACTTCTACCCATTTCCATAACTCCATCTCAGGAGTGTTTAGCATAAACACTAAGAATAGTACAACAATGTGCGAAATTTATATATGTGAATATAAATTGTAAGAATGCACTTGAGGTAATCATCCCCACTCACGAAGTCGTTTTTCATCATGAAACAGAATTATGTCTTCACCAAGAGGTAACCAACCAACTAGCAAGGCGCCAACCCTGCAAATAGACTCTGCTACTTTTCAAGCTGCAGTCGCGGAAGCCGTGGCAGCCGTCATGGCGCTACTCAATGCTAACCATGCCAGCGGGCACGGAGATGGTGTCAGAAATATTAACCGCAATAACAATCAAGAACACCAGCGGGCGTCTACCAACGAAAATACCTCAGACCACAAACCTAAGAGCAAGAAACGAAAGTTTTGGAACAGAAAGAAGTGCAACCCATCTCAAAAACTTGCTAAAGGACAGCGATCTGTGGCTGCTCCTATAATTACGACAACAGTCACAACTCATGCCTTGACATCAGCCACGACATCTGTCACTCAAGCACCGGACAGACAATATATGGGGACACTTCCAAAGTGTAACAAGTGTAACTACCATCACACAGGAGCTTGCCGGATTCTACACTGTATCAACTGCAACAGGAAAGGACATACCGTCAGCTTCTGCAGAACCCCGACCCAGTGCATCGCTTCAACCACCAATACTGGTGTAAGTCCAGTATGCTTCCTATGTGGTGAAACGGGACACTTCAAGAGAGACTGTCCAACCGAGAAGAATGACGGAGGAGCAAGAGGAGTGTGACAACTGAACCAGCGGAAGCAACGAGGAAACTTATTAGGACTTTTGTAACGTTTCAAAACAAAAACATTTAAGTACCATATGTTTGTAATGTACGTGGTATGTTTCTAAGATTTCCGTCTTTTAAAAGCAGTTAAAATACTCTCTCATTCAATTAAATCAAAACACTTACGCGCATCGAGCAAACATCTAGAGGCATGATAGGGATCATAATATGAAGTATCATCGCTAACTATCAGAACACCTATACTACCAGTACTAGTTGCTACAATGCGAATCATCTGCAGTAATAATAACACCGACCAACACAGAACGTGATAACAAGAGGCACAGGATGCTCTATCTCCCTAACAAACATTTCATTCGAATACAACTTAGCACATGTTGTACTAGGAAGGTTCGATAACGTCATTCGATTTGGATTGGTTTAGTCCCCACCTTCCCAATTGAATGTGCTACGGAAAGACCCCTCACCTAAACTCCTGAATATCGAAACCCTCGTCTCTCATAAGCACAAATCCGATACGGACCACCGGGTCATCTCTCATTACGGAACCTCGTAGTACTCAAGAGAGGAGTACCACGCCATCCGACTGTTTTACCAAACTCAATTACATACGACCTATACGCACGAGTTAATGATAGATGGACCAGGAATGAGTCCTACCATGAACTTCGAGATAAGGCTACCCAGAAGAGCGAGTGGATGTTCTACCATTCGATTTAGTCTAGTCGCATAAACCAAACCCATACGTTCCCTACCGACCTAAAACAACAGACAAGTTTGTGAAAATCCACTGGAACGACAAACAGGAATCAAAAATCACATAGAGAGAGAAGCAATAAACCGCCCTCCAGACACAAAAGCAGGCCCTACGCAATGATCAGGAGTCATTACCAATACCTCAAGACGGCTAAAAGCATACGAAGTCGGCTAGACCACACGTGACCCCGAACTAGGAACAATAGTGTTCACCCAAGAAGATTGGAAGCGTCATCCCTACGACGCAAAGATGCACAAGTTTTCATCGGTCATAAGAGCATTCAGTACATTCTCGACCGAAAAAAACTTTTCCTGATTCAAGGACGATGGGTAGAACTACTAGGCGACTAGGAGTACTAGATTCGCCATTATCTGAGCAAGGCCAACAAGGTGGAAAATACCTTGTACAGAAAGGAATACTCGTGCTGCCAAGTAAGGTCATTAGAAATGACAATCCATCCATTCATGTCTACGCAAGTCAAGAGAACTCAAACTAGAGACCTTGAAACCAGAGTATGCGATGGGTGAAAACTTAAGAGGAATGAATAAGAACCTAGAAGTCAAGAGCGACGGGGCTCGGTACCTCCGGAATCGAAGTCTGGACACCAAAGTTCGGTGGATTCAGGGACGTCGTTACGAACGAAGCACACAAAACTCGCCACTCAGTCCATCCAGGTCCAGAAAAGATGTATCTGGACCTTAAGAAACATTATTGGTGGCCGAACATGAAAGCCGACATCGCTACATAGGTGGATAGCATCTGACTTATGCCAAGGTCAAGGTAGAACAACAGAAGCCTTCGAGTTACCTACAACCGACGGGCAGAGCAAAGGAAACTATTCAAACCTTGGAAGACATGCTAATAGCTTGGGTGATTGACTTCGGTAAAGCGTGGGATGCCCACTTACCGCTCATTGAATTTTTCACACAACAACAACTACCACCTTAACAACAATGTCGCTCCATTCGAAGCTCTCTATAGTCGCAAGTGCAGATCACCACTGCGCTGGGCTGAAGTGGGAGATACACAGCTAGCGAAGGAGCAAGTCCCTAAAAGCACCCTCAATGGCCCTGAAATCATAAGAGAGACAACGAAAAAGATCGTGAAAATTCGAGAAAGGCTGAAAGCATCTCGAGAACACGGCAAAACCCGAATAAGTCTTATCATCTATATAAAAACGCAAGGTCTTTACTAGTGAATCTATGATGGCTAGTGTAAACATTATGGTTATGTATCATTAAGATTCTGTGGACTTAGAATATGTGATTCCGCCTCATTCCCTGTTCCTTGTTTGGTTGTGGGCTTAAGGCGGGGTCACTCATCTGAACTTGCAATCTTAATGATATACGATTAGTTTACACCAAGCAATTATAAAAGATCTGGTAGGACTTATAATGCAAATTTCATCACAAATTGTTGAAGCATTCGTAATACTAGTACTCGCTAACTACAACCTGGAATATTCGTAATGGTAACAACAAGGATAAAACGGGGAGCATAAAGGCACGCATAGAATACACTATCATTCCAAAACAATAACTCCTTTTAAATCGACTCGACTCAAGTTACAATAAGAAATTCCAAGGTCGTTATTTAACATCAGGCGGATTGGTCCCCGCCATATCAACTGCTTGTACTACGAAAAGTACCCACATCTTTTCTCCAAATTCTTGAAGTCCCAGTCAAAACACTAATTTCGGGACGAAATTCTTTCTAACGGGGGGATGATGTGACAACCGTCAATTTCTGGTCAAGTCAGAGTCAAATAAAGTCAACAAGTCAAACCGGCCAACCTAGCTAACCCTTGTATATTAGGGTTTACATTGTGTTCAAACGTTGTACAACTCGCTACATTAATACAAAGTATCACTTAGAGTTTTCATGTGTCCGGAAATTCTAAACCCTAATCAGGGCAAGTGATGAAAATACTCGATAAAACATTATTCCCTACCCCTCGGGAGCATATAACATTCATAACAAGGCTTAACAGAGTGTAAGAACCTTGTGTTACGAAGCCAAACACTCAAAAAGGTCACAAACGTAGTCTCTCTCAATCTCTTTCACTCAATATCTCCCAAATCTCTCCAAGTATGTGAAATTTCTCCCAAAGCACTCCAAGTATGTGAAATCTCTCCCAAATCTCACCAAGTATGTGAAATATCTCCCAAATCTCTCCAAGTATCTCAAATCTCTCCCAAATCTCTCCAAGTATGTGAAATTTCTCCCAAATCTCTCTCAAAATCTCTCTCAACTTTTTATAATCACTCGGGGCATCCCGACCCTTGAATTAGTCAAAAACAGCTCGAAAACGGAAGTTTACGCGAAAAACAGCTTTAAGGAGCCGAAACCTCTTAAGGAGCCGAACCCTCTTAAGGAGCCGAAACCTCTTAAGGAGCCGAACCCTCTTAAGGAGCCGAAACCTCTTAAGGAGCCGAACCCTCTTAAGGAATCGAAACCTCTTATAGGAGCGAAACCCTCTTAAAGTCGAAGCTCCTCTTAGAACCGAACCTCGGAAGACCGAAGGGCCCTTCGGACCAAACCACTAGCCAGCTTCACCTTCGGTCCCTTCTGATGAGTGCGCCTGCGAGACCTGCTCGAACCAAAACCCCTCATTCTCGGCTCCAATACACCAACTGAACCCTACCTTCGGTTCTAATGCTTTTAAGACCGAACCTCGCCCCTGACTTCGGATTTTCCATTTTCTTCCCGGTTTTTGACCCAATCTTCGTTTTAAACCCGTTTTTCATTATTTTAACGTGGGATTTTCACCCAAACATATATTTTGACATATAAGACCCTAAATATTCATATTTTAATCACATTTTGAGGATAATCTTTATCCAAGATTAAAATCTAGTGGGTAAGATATTTAGGTGGAGTGTTGACTTTACCTTTGAGTTATGACACAAGCAACCCTCTACACCCACTCCATAACCATCCCCAGTCACTATTCCACCATACCTGGTCATTCCATCATCCTTTTCCCACTCTTTTCAGCCAAACACTTTGATTCAAGGATAGAAAAATCCTTATCTCTCCTCCCATTTCGTTCACACTCCTCCAAGAAGGAAAAACTCATTCTCTCTCACTATCCCTCTCTAATCTCGAAATTTCAAGGCTGATCACAAGTTCTTCATCTACTCCTAGTAAGTAATATCACTCCTTACATGAATATTTCTCCTTCTTTCTACTTAAATCATGGATATCTTACACAAACATAGTCATATTTGTGTTAGATCTTCAAATCTTCAAGTATCTTCTAAAGTGTTCTTGAGTTGAACACTTCCTTTCTTCATCATCCATCTTTTGAAACCAAACAAGGTGAGTTCATACCCCTATGTTTTCACGTTTTTCTTAACTTTTAAGGGGGGGGGGATACAAGTTAAAACACCAAGAACACAACTAAACTCATCCAACACCTTTCATCAGAAAAGTTTAACTCCATTCACAGACTGTTTTGTTCAACTTAAACAGTTTAGTTTTCAAAACTGTATCAGGTGCAAATAGTTCAGGTTCATACCTTTAAAATGACTACTTGCACATCCCCATACGATTTTTCTACAATTTATGGTGATTTTTACAAAACAGCCTGTCGTTTCAAGAACAAATCCGGACCAGTCTGTGAATATGGACATTTTTACACAAGATAAAGATCTTTAAAAATCATAATAAAAATTAGGAACAAACTAGAAACATTTTCCAAACTCTCAGAATTTACGGATTCTGATTTGCACCTTTGATGATTTTTCTATAAATCCTTTAAGAACAGGAATAGAAATGTTAGCACTAGAAAAATGTTATCAATTTCACTTACACCTTGTATCTTGCTAAGCAAGGTGTGTATCATTATGTGCATATATGTGTTATATTATATGTCATTTTATCTTGGTAAATAGACATACATCAAGAAACAAATGGATTTTTACCTCCACAAGTATGGTAATTAATTATAATACACAAAGTTTATATGCATTGCATACAAACAATTTGATAAACTATGACAAAGAATGTTTATGTTATACGAGCAAACTTCCTACGAAAGGTTTTAGTTCTACATAAAAGAGTTTTCGGATCACCTCACGTAAATCTGTTAATGAATAACTTTGTGAGACATTCGCTTCACGTTACTTCCAAGGTAACGAAATCAAAAGTCTTGTAATTGTAACCAGAGTCTCTTAGAGGGAGAGCGTGATAGTTGTGTATAGATCTATATTGGGATTGACACCCCACACCTCGCTGTTAGCTGCAGTAGGACCTCGAGGTCTACAGGTGACAAATGTCATATCAGTTCCGACGCCTGAAGAACGTCGTTTCAGGCCAACTAGGTCATAGCATGGTTATAATAACTCACTTAGGGTATTCGCAAAACATAAGATTTACGCGGTGTTCTATCACTAAATCGTATTTATGACAAGCTAAACTTGTGCATATTTTCATAAGTGCAGAAAACTATGGATCTTCTAGAGTACATTATTTCCTAACATAGAAACTTCCATTTCACATCTCATAAAGAAAATATTGGATTTTCTAGAATCGCACTCACTCTCTTTTACAAAGGAAAAACGATTTCTTCCTCAAATAAAAATCTTATGAACTCACCAACTTAATTTTTGACATTTTTCCAAAACTACTTGTATTCTCAGGAAATCAGTGAAACAGGAAATCAACAGCATTTTGAGGATGGGACGTTAAATCGTCAATCAGTTCATTTTGCCATCATAATGTAATTGATTTTGAACATGTAAACATATACTATGGTGTAACCTTTTCAATTATACTTATGATGGTTGTATTTACTTTGAGCACTATTATACTCGTTGTTGTGATACTATACATGAAGTCTGCCACCCCCGGATGTTTCTGCTATCCTTGGTTTGGGGGTGTGACACAAATCCTTTAACGGAAATGGGGGACTCATTGCTCTGATGCGATGGTTCGAGAAAACAGATTCGGTCTTCGAAATCTGTCTGTGCCCAGAAGGGAGCAAGGTGAAGTTTGCGGCCTGCACTTTCTCCGACAGAGCCCTAACATGGTGGAATAGCCATGTTAAATCACTAACCCTATCAGTGGCTAACTCGATAGGTTGGGAGAACCTAAAAGAGATGATGTTAGAAGAATACTACCAAAGGGGCGAAGTTCAAACGCTGGAACAAGAACTATGGGAGCACACCATGGTCGGCTCAGACATAGTAACCTACACTGACAGGTTTAGCGACCTCGCAGCACTGTGCCCCAGGATGTGTCACACCCCCAAACCAGAATGGCGGAAACATTCGGGGGTGGATGACTTCACGTAGTATCATAACAATTGAATATTTGTAAAGAAAGTAACCCAACCATCATAAATATAATAATAGTTACATCGTTGTACGTAATACATGTTTCAAAAGAATATTACAATTATGATGATTTAAAATGTTTTGATAACAGACGTCTTAGCGTTCCTTCTCCAAAAGCTGATTGTTACCTGTATTACTGATTCCCTGAGAAATACAAGTAGTTTTGAAAAAGTGACAACGATTAAGTTGGTGAGTTCATAAGCATTTTTGTACTAAAATTTGTATGTCTTTAAGTAAAATAACTGAACGTGTTTTCCAGAAAATCCAATATTTTCTATGTAAGTGTGATAGTTTCAATAAGTACCAAAAGCTGGAATGCAATAGTATCTTTCATGCTAAAATGGCGAAAGTGGATTTATACATATATAATGTAACACTGAATGCATTGAAGAGTCTCGTAAATCAAAATATTTGTAATCTTCCATGTGAGATTTATAACCATGCTATTGACCCAGACTACCTGTAACAACGTTCTTCAGGCATTGCAGTGTTATGACGTTTGTCACCCCAGACCTGCTGGTCTAACTGTAGCTAACAGCTTAGGTGCGGGACTGTCAATCCCGTATAGATCTATACACAAGTATCACGCTCTCGCTACAAGAGATTATGGTTTATAATACATGGAGTGCCCTGTCAGCCGAACCCCCGTTACTGAGGTTATAAAAGCCTCGTGACATGTCGTAGGGTGGGCGTTGCCCTTGCTCCCTGCTCCATCGCTTCAGATCCACAGCCCAGCGGGGCGCCGGGCCCTGGAAGTTCCTTTGGGAACTTGCTGCTTCTCAGGGAGGATTGTAGATCTCGGGTTCCGAGTCAGTACTCCCACCATCTCCTTCCTCTTCTGACTCTTCATCTAGTTCTTCCTCGGGATCCTCTTCGGAATCCTCTTCTGGCTCTTCCTCAATCCAGCCTCCATTACCCTCGTTAGGGTACTAGGGATCCCCTAGAATGTGAAATCCTGCCATTTTTTCTAGTCAAGAAATAGAGGCAAGAGAATTATATAAAAATTTGGGAGTAAAAGGTAACTTTTGATAAATAAAATTTTTATTTATTTGATGATTCCTAATTTTAACTAAATATCGAGGTTCGCACGATTATTATAGTTCTTATGGTTTTATAAAATACTCCTATAGTATTTCAAATTTGTAAGTTTGATTCTAGTATTTCGTTTGGTAAGTTTTCGACTTGTTGCTCGCTACGACCATTCCTCGACATACGTTGATCACATCCAGGATAAATATAGTTGATCAGGCTATATTTATTCTCGATCTGCTTACATACCCCGAGGCCTAATCGTAGTGTCGCAACTTGCCTTAATACTTTTGTAAAATTTTAGTTATGATACGAGACCGATGCATACGTGTACTTATACTTTTATAAAAAAATATATATCATTTTAATTTATTAAAAGTATCGTTTATGAAAACGTTTTGTCAGAGGGTTTTAGTCCCTTTGCATTTATAGTTTGTATATCTTATGTGGTTTGATATACTTAGTTCACTATAAACCTGGCTCTGATACCAATCTGTCACACCCCCAAACCAGAATGGCGGAAACATTCGGGGGTGGATGACTTCACGTAGTATCATAACAATTGAATATTTGTAAAGAAAGTAACCCAACCATCATAAATATAATAAAAGTTACATCGTTGTATGTAATACATGTTTCAAAAGAATATTACAATTATGATGATTTAAAATGTTTTGATAACAGACGCCTTAGCATTCCTTCTCCAAAAGCTGATGGTTACATGTATTACTGATTCCCTGAGAAATACAAGTAGTTTTGAAAAAGTGTTAACGATTAAGTTGGTGAGTTCATAAGCGTTTTTGTACTAAAATTTGTATGTCTTTAGGTAAAATAATTGAACGTGTTTTCCAGAAAATCCAATATTTTCTATGTAAGTGTGATAGTTTGAATAAGTACCAAAAGCTGGAATGCAATAGTATCTATCATGCTAAAATGGCGAAAGTGGATTTATACATATATAATGTAACACTGATGCATTTAAGAGTCTCGTAAATCAAAATATTTGTAATCTTCCATGTGAGATTTATAACCATGCTATTGACCCAGACTGCCTGTAACAACGTTCTTCAGGCGTTGCAGTGTTATGACGTTTGTCACCCCAGACCTGCCGGTCTAACTGTAGCTAACAGTTTAGGTGCGGGACTGTCAATCTCGTATAGATATATACACAAGTATCACGCTCTCCCTACAAGAGATTATGGTTTATAATACAAGGAGTGCCCTGTCAGCCGAACCCTCATTGCTGAGGTTATAAAAGCATCGTGCCATGCCGTAGGGTGGGCGTTGCCCTTGCTCCCTGCTCCATCGCTTCAGATCCACAGCCCAGCGGGGCGTCGGGCCCTGGAAGTTCCTTTGGGAACTTGCTGCTCCTCAGGGAGGATTGTAGATCTCGGGTTCCGAGTCAGTACTCCCACCATCTCCTTCCTCTTCTGACTCTTCATCTAGGTCTTCCTCGGGATCCTCTTCGAAATCCTCTTCTGGCTCTTCCTCAATCCAGCCTCCATTACCCTCGTTAGGGTACTAGGGATCCCCTAGAATGTGAAATCCTGCCATTTTTTCTAGTCGAGAAATAGAGGCAAGAGAATTATATAAAAACTTGGGAGTAAAAGGTAACTTTTGATAAATAAAATTTTTATTTATTTGACGATTCCTAATTTTAACTAAATATCGAGGTTCGCACGATTATTATAGTTCTTATGGTTTTATAAAATACTCCTATAGTATTTCAAATTGGTAAGTTTGATTCTAGTATTTCGTTTGCTAAGTTTTCGACTTGTTGCTCACTACGACCATTCCTCGACATACGTTGGTCACATCCAGGATAAATATAGTTGATCAGGCTATATTTATTCTCAATCTGCTTACATACCCCGAGGCCTAATCGTAGTGTCGCAACTTGCCTTAATACTTTTGTAAAATTTTAGTTATGATACGAGACCGATGCATGCGTGTACTTATACTTTTACAAAAAAATATATATCATTTTAATTTATTAAAAGTATCGTTTATGAAAACGTTTTGTCAGAGGGTTTTAGTCCCTTTGCATTTATAGTTTGTATATCTTATGTGGTTTGATATACTCAGTTCAGTATAAACCTGGCTCTGATACCAATTTGTCACACCCCCAAACCAGAATGGCGGAAACATTCGGGGGTGGATGACTTCACGTAGTATCATAACAATTGAATATTTGTAAAGAAAGTAACCCAACCATCATAAATATAAAAAAAGTTACATTGTTGTATGTAATACATGTTTCAAAAGAATATTACAATTATGATGATTTAAAATGTTTTGATAACAGACGCCTTAGCGTTCCTTCTCCAAAAGCTGATGGTTACGTGTATTACTGATTCCCTGAGAAATACAAGTAGTTTTGAAAAAGTGTCAACGATTAAGTTGATGAGTTCATAAGCGTTTTTGTACTAAAATTTGTATGTCTTTAGGTAAAATAACTGAACGTGTTTTCCAGAAAATCCAATATTTTCTATGTAAGTGTGATAGTTTGAATAAGTACCAAAGGCTGGAATGCAATAGTATCTTTCATGCTAAAATGGCGAAAGTGGATTTATACATATATAATGTAACACTGAATGCATTGAAGAGTCTCGTAAATCAAAATATTTGTAATCTTCCATGTGAGATTTATAACCATGCTATTGACCCAGACTGCCTGTAACAACGTTCTTCAGGCGTTGTAGTGTCATGACGTTTGTCACCCCAGACCTGCCGGTCTAACTGTAGCTAACAGTTTAGGTGCGGGACTGTCAATCCCGTATAAATCTATACACAAGTATCACACTCTCCCTACAATAGATTATGGTTTATAATAAAGGACTTGAAATGCATACTCGAGAGTACGGTGAAGCCGGATGTCTCACAAAACTTAGTATCAATAGATTTACGGAATGAAAAGTCCACATTACTTGTAAATAAAAGCATTTCATTTTTATCGTGTTTGTGTAAAGTTGTCATGATTATTTCGTAAACTATACCTATTATAGTTTTTCAAAAGTGTGTTCCATTTGGTGATAAAAACTTGACGTAATGCCAACTTTGCATGTAAGGTGTAACTTGGGTATTAATGTTGTTTAACATTTATAAGCAGGATGTAAGTAAAATATTCGAAACCATATATAACAGTGCGTATTTGAACCTAAGTTTTTCTCGTGTTTCAGTTATATTTCCCCCCTAAAACACGAAAAAGACGTGAAAATGTAGGGGTATGAACTCACCTGGAAAGTGTGATGATTTGATGAAAATGAGACTTTATTCGGGTAGCGCTTCGACCGGGAAGTGGTAAGTTTGTTGGGATTCTCGGAGCTTCGGACCTTCGTCGGAACTTGGATATGTAACCGGGGTGTCGGGGTCGTCTCGGGATGCTAAACGTAGAGTAGAAGTGAGAGAGAAGAGGGAAATGAGCAAGGGAAGTCGGAACCCTCGCATCTTATTTATAGGGGCTGGTCATGGTGCGAACGCGGGGCGTTCCTGCTGGGTGCGCAGGGCGTTCCCCCTACGCAGGGCGTTCCCCTGAACGCAGCGCGTTCTAAAGCTGAATTACGTCATCGCTTACGAACCTCGGATGGGACGACGAAGAGTCAGGTCTGCGAGCATGAACGCGGCGCGTTCCCTTCGGACCCGCCTCGAAGTGTGTGCCCAAAACTTGTAAAATCCGTAACTTTCGCGTACGAGCTCCGTTTTCGACGTTCTTTATATGCACGCGAAGGTGTGAATATACTCTACAACTCTCGTTTAGACTTCATTGGCAAATTTTGAATTTATTTTTAATAATATACTTTAAACAGGTCGGGACTGGAAAAGTACGTTAAAAATCTATTACGTCTTCATCCGACGTCCGTTTTCGTCTGTCTTTTTACCGTTGTATTAACATTGACGAGATCTTCGATACTCGTTTAGGTCATGTTGGCTAAAAGTCGCTCGATCTCTATTTCGAGTTTTTAGCTGTCTACTGCTGTTCCGAAACTTAGAAAAATCATAACTTTCTCATACGAAGTCATATTTGGGCGTTCTTTTTATGTATGCTCACGGTTTAACCTAATCTACGACTTTCGTTTAGATACCTAAGGATAAAAGGTATTTTATTGAAATTTCACTTTTTACGCTTAGCAGTGTTTTACTGGTTTTGTCGTGAATCTTCGATTAGTCATAACTTCTTCGTTATAACTCGGATTTGAGTGATCTTTATATATTTGGAAACCTTGACAATGTTTAACATTTTATGCAACCCAATTGAGACTTTAGAACACCTTATTTTTGATGCCATTTTTATTGATTTCCAGAATAGATTTAACATTTGACTTTGAACATTACATGGATTTGAAATATCGGGTTGTCACAGGATGGTTACCCCGGAGAGTAAGAAGATAGAAAGATACATCTGGGGTTTAACTACCCCGATTAAGGGGGATGTACTGTCTTCTAATCCAACAACCTTTGATAGCGCCAAACGCCTGACCCAGAGACTCATTGACCATGGAGTTCGCCATGGCGTGGTGGTCCCTGTTCCCAAGCCACCAAAAGGAGGGGACTATAAACAAAATTCGGGGAACAAGAGGAAGGAGCGAACGACACAAGAACCCTCAGAAGAGCAACAAGTGGCTACTGTGTACGCCGCCACAACATCTACCACTCCAGCGTCTGTCAGTGGATATGCTGGAACTCTCCCCAAGTGTGGTAAGTGTAAGTACCACCACACAGGAGTATGTCGGGAAACGCAGTGCATGAACTGCCGCAGGAAAGGTCACACTGCCCATTTCTGTAGGGCATCGACACAACCGATCTCCCAAGTCCCCGGAGTTGAAGTAAACCAAGCCAACTATGGTTGTGGTGAGACAGGGCACTACAAGAGGGGCATCCCGATAACGAAGAACTTAGGAGCAGATGGACGAATTCTGATGATCACCGCAGGAGAAACTACCCTGAAGTCACCAGTGACCAGCGGTACGTCTTCGAAATAAGATTTACTTTAAAATTTAATTTATATTTATATAAGATTAAAACTTCGGGAAACATTTAAAAGTAATTATAATAACTCACTCGTCTGAACAAGTCACAACATTCATAAGAGAACGAAAGATCCGTGCAGGTGAGCTATGATGGCTTAGTATGTACTTCAGGGGTGTGCATAACTAAGATTTTGCAGACTTAGTGTGAGTGATTCCGCCTTAATTCTTGTTCCTTGTTTGGTTGTGGATTTGGGGTAGATTCACTCAGTCGACCGTCTTATTCATCTTAATTATACATAACTTGTATATGCCCGGCGATCATAGAGGTACCGAGGAGGATCATAATATAGAGTATCGACACTAGTTATCAAATCACTTTCACTGTTAGTATTCACTCATCGCCGTACGATTTGTGGCAGTGGTAATAGCACGGAGAAAACAGAAAGCACTAGAAAGTCTACACAGAATACATTGTCGAGCACACTCGGGATACACCATCGTATAACAAACGCTTCTTTCAAATCGGCCTAACTTTTGTTCAGTAAAGAGTCCCTTGTCATCATTCGTCATGGATTGGCATGGTCATCACCATACTAAGTTCATGTGTTTCGAAATTCCATCGCCTTAACCTTCAAATTAATGAAATCCTCGTCATTCGTAACGACAACCCGACCTAGACCTCATGGTTGTCTCTTGTCTTCTAAACCCCGAACGTGAACCCTGAAGTACTCATGCGAGGAGTACCTTTCCCTCCGAAACCTTGCCACCATATACTCAACAAACCTTCCCTAACTACCACTCGTCCAACAGATCAAGTTCAACTATAGAGGCTAAGGACGAATATAGCCACTTATCACTATTAAGTGTATACACGAGAGTGGTATATAATTATGATTATGTCGATTTAGTATGTGTGTTTCTGCCCTAAATCATGTTCCTTGTTTGGTTGTGGACCTGGGGCAGAGTCGCACATCCATCGTCTTACTAATCTTAATTATATCTGACTCGTATACACAAGGTAATGATAGATGGACCATGTATGAATCCTATCATGAGCGTAAGGGCAAAGTTGCCCAAGTCTACGAGTGGGTATTCTACCACGTAGAGGAGCACAACCCCAGAAGTACTGCTAGAAAAGGTAATTTCGAGACGAAATTCAATCTAACGGGTCGATGATGTGACAACCCAAAATTTCTATCCGGTAAAGCCAATCAATCCAATCAAATATTAGACTTGTTTCTGCTATCTTTTAGCATTGTTAGGGTTCTGTTTGAGTGTTCTAAGCCTAGTACATTCAAGGATTGTGTGTAGGGATGTGTTAGCTAAAGTTCATTGAGTTGCAAAAGACCCGGAAACTCCATCACAAGGAGTTTACGGCCGCAAACTACAGTTTACGACCATAAACTCTTGGCAGTCATGAACCCCTCCCCTTACGTATCAATTTCCTTCATTTCTTAATCATTCTTCACATCTTCAAGTCGATAAAAATCATTCTCTTTCAAGTATCATCAATAACACTTCCATTTCTCTTCAAAAACGTAAGTGATTCATCCCTTTTACTAGTTAATCTTCATGATCATATGAATCCTCTGAATCACATCCTTGAATTCTTCACTTTTCCTTCAAGATCTTCAAGTCTTTATCTTTTCACCAAGAACACACACACATGTTCTTGGGACGTAAACACCTTCAAGACTTCCATTAAGTAAGTATCCTTTCCATATACTTGTTCTCCATTAGAAGCTCTTGTAACCTCATGAGACAAACACCCTATAAGCATGAATCAAGATCCAAAATGCATCATCTTCTAGTGTTTACGGCCGTAAACACTTCTTGTGGCTGTAAACCCTTCTTAGAATCAAGCATAGGGTCATAAACACTCCATGTGTGGCCGTAAAATCCCCTTGGCCATGAACACATCCTTGTGTGGCCGTAAACTCTTCCTTTAGCCGTAAACTCGCTTTCACACAATCACATGTGATTGTAACACTTCATTACAAGTGTTTCCTAGTACCTAAGGTTGTTTCCTTGCGTGCTAGTTGTTTTAAACACTAAATATGTGCCTATATATTCCATTATATGTCATTTAGGACTCGTTTGTACGTCGGGACTTCATTCGTGGAACTTCCCATCCTTACTCGAATCCTCAATTGAATCACCCACATAAGGTGACTTCATACCCCTATAATCAATCTTCTAAATGGTTTTAAATGCTTTTTGGGGGGAATACAAGTAAAACACAAGAAATGTTGTGTTTTAAATTATAAACTGCTTATTAAGTCTTTGTACCAATAAACTGTATGTAGAACATGAAACTGTGAATAGAACATAGAAATAAGCTTATAAACTTTAGTAAGTTTAACTTAAGGAACAAAAGGATCTTTTTATAAACTTATCTGACAAATATAAAAAGGGTTTTCCACATTATTACTTGTAAAGTCGTTAATCCAGCTTGTGAGACATGTCTTTGAGTACTCATATAAGTACCAGTGAAAGTCTACCCTTACGACTAGAGTCTCCTGGAGGGAGAGCGTGAGTTTGTGTATAGATCTATACGGAATTGACAATCCCGCACCTCACTGTCAGCTACAGTCGGACCGGTAGGTCTACGAGTGATAAATGTCATTTTCTTTTCGACGTCTACCATACGTCGTTGTTAACCAGTCCAATTAGTCTGGTTGTAAAACTCACAAATAGATAACAACGATATATTTACGTAGTACTAAACTTTTCATGAACAAATCTCAAAGGACACTAACTATGTGATTACCCAATGTATACTTTAGGGTTAGATAGAACTGAAGTCTGATAGACAGTGGAATGTGTGCTTTCCGCCTCATTTCCTGTTCCTTGTTTGGTTATGGGCTTAGGGCAGATTCACCCATTCAACTGTCTATTCGATCTCGGTTATATGCAAATCGTATGTATTAAGTAATCATAGGAGGGTAGTAGTGTCGCATCAGGTATCCAGAACAACCAAGTCTTTATTCATTTTAACATATCAACAAAACTATACATCATTATAGTAAGTATAGGGAGTATACTTGTGCTTTTCAAACATAGAACAACATGGACATCAAGTCGGTCATTATATAAAATATAGGATTTTCTATGGTAAACATCATACTTTTTAAGGTAAACAGCTTTTATTGTACTTTCTGAAAACAATAGCGTTTTACCAAAAACAACGTTTCACAATTGAGTTGGTGAAACTAGAAACTTATTTATTAAAGGGGTTTAATACTTCTTAGTAAACCAGTACAACTTAAAGGACCTTTTAGTAGTTAATTATATAATACCTTACTCTATACATCGGGGTTATATATAAGTAATACCCGACAGGAAATTGGATGTGTGTTTTCTGCCTCATTTCCTGTTCCTTGTTTGGTTGTGGGCTTAGGGTAGATTCACACAATTAATCGTTTGTTCGATATTAGATTATATATAGCTAGTATAAACTATGTGATTATAGAAGGAACTATTGTGGTTACATTTTTACTAAAGGAAATATAGGTTTTTCTTAAAGAATGTTTTCATCAAATATAAAGGAACTATTATAGTTTACTCCGTAAGTACCAAATGAATACGCCAGGGTTATATACAATGAAGATCTAACAAACAATGGGATGTGTGACTTTCGCCTCATTCCTTGTTCCTTGTTTGGTTGTGGGCCTAGGGCAGATTCACACAACCAATTGTCTGTTTGATCTGGATTGTATATAACTTGTATCCATTTAGTACTCATAGAAGGAATTGTAGAGTCATTTTTACTTTCATTCATCATATCAAAAGATATAGGATTTTCTGGAGGAACGACCGAATTTTTCTAAAAAAGAACTTACAGTTTAATTTACATCACTAAAATACTTATGAAGTAACTAGCTTAAATGCTGATCTACTCTTTCAAAGTAACTTGTATTCTTAGGAAACTAGTAGACAGGTACGCGCGCTGGGATTCAGAAGATGGAGCATAGTAGCTTCGTGTCTTGTTTTGTTATTTACTTGGAGTCAATCTTTTGTGAATCGTATACTTTGTAAACACTTTAATATTAATGCAATGGTTGTGTGTTACTTTGATTATTATGATGCATGTGTTGTGATACTAAACATGACGTCCTCCGCCCCCAAACGTTTCCGTCGTTCCGGTTTGGGGGTGTGACATTGGGTGGGCATCTTTACGCATTGATGATACGTCGATGGAACAGCCTTCATTTCATGGATCCAAGGTCTACCTAATATGACATTATTAGAAGATAATGTGTCAATCACACAAAAACGTCATATAAAATTTAACCCCTCTATGTATATTGGTAGTTTTTGTCTTGCCAATGGTGTGTTTAGTTTCTCCACTAAAGCCAATTAGTACTGAGGATCTTGCAACTATCTCAGTCTCCGGGATGTTCATCCATTTTAATTCATCTAGGAGTATGATGCTAACTGAGGATCCTCCATCGACGAGGATCCTTCTGATGAAGTGGTTGGAAATATAGAGGGTAACCACTTGTCCGTCGTGGTGAGTATCATGGACATCCTGTCTATCTGCTTCGTCGAAAGTGATCTCCTTTTGGCTGGTGATCATCTTGTTCTTTCATGGTCCATTTTCTTTCTCCGTTTTGGATACTTTGGCGTGTCATTTTTCTGCAGAGTAGGGGGTACCACAAATCTCAGATCCTCCAGAGATCATATTGATCACCTTGGCATCAGCCAGGGGGGATCCTGGTCTTTTGATGGTCTTCTAAGGATCCTGGTCTTTTTCTTTGTATTTTTCCTTTCTTCTCCCGAGGATTTCTTTGAGATATCCTTTGCCCAGGAGATAGCTGATTTCCTTTTGAGCGCTACGCAATCCTCCGTGATGTGACAAAAGTCCTCATGATATGCACACCATTTGGACTTTTCCTTCTAGGCAGTGGATTTTTCTCTTTTCCTTGGCCACCTAGCTTTGTCTCCAAGATCCTGCATGGCAAAGATTATACCTGAAATGTCTACAGAAAAACCATAGTCAATAATTTTAGGGAAATCTTCTTCCTCCCCCTCATCTTCAAGGGCATTAACCCTATGATGGTCGGGTTTGGAGTAAGGCTTTGACTTATAGGATCTTTAGGCAGCGGCGTCAGCCTTCCTATTGGGGTGATCATAAGAGCTTGGCGGGTTGCTCCTTTTTTGGATCTCTTTGTCTTCTTCGAGTCTGATGAATCTCAATTCCATGCTCCTGACTTCATCTAATCTTCTGCATGGGGTCATTACATGATCTTCGTAGAAGGGATAATCCTTCTTTAAGACTATTTTAAAGGCTTCGATTGCAGTTGCCATGTCGATGTTGGGGATGCTTAAAGCTTCCATACCAAACCTGTTCACAATAGTCCTAAAGGATTCCTTAGGACCCTGAACCACTCGATAGAGATCACTAGTGATCTTTTCGAATGTTCAGCTGCAAGAAAAGTGATTATTAAATAAATTAATCTATGAGCAAATGATGTGATCGAATAAGGAGGAACGTTAAGGAGCCTGTGAGGGTGGAACCAAAGCCCTTGCATAGGAAGGCTTCCTTCAAGTGAGTGGGGATGGGAATAATCTCCATCCTCTCCCTAAACTGTGTCACGTGTTCCTCATGATCTTTAGTTCCGTTGTAGGGCTTAATGCTAGGGGTCTGGAAGCGTTTTGGAACTTCGGTATCAACTATCATTGGACCGAATCTGGAGATCCGATGACTTGTAGGAGATACTTCTAGTACCGGTTGAACTACTTTGGGTACGCTTGAGATCATTTGTCTTAGTTGTCGTAGCTCCTTAGTCATGGTCGGGCTTAAACCTGTATCAAGATACATCGAGTTAGTTATAAAATTATTATTATTGATAGAGTTACCAGGATCCCTGTTATTGGGAGTAATAAAGGTTTCGTTAGGACCCTGAATCTCGTGACGGATCGTTGAGGATCCTAGGTTGTCAAAGTTCAGGATCTTGGGCTGTAAGACCGAGGGTGCTGCCTCCTGAGGCTTGTGGGTTTCCGTCCTCATTCTCTCAACTTCCTTGAGAATTGTCATGTTATCCTCCTGTTGTTCGGCAACCTGTCGCTCTGTTCTCTTCATCATAGCAAAAATTTCGTTGTTCAAAATTAACACAGGAGGATCCTGGAGTCCTAAAGTGATCGGAGAGGTGTTCTTCTTCGGAGTTCCAGATACTTTTTTGAGAGCTCCAGCCGGTGGTGGCGAAAGTTTTTTAGAGGAAATGGAAGGAATCGAGGAGGAGGAGAGAGTCGATTGAGTAGACATGATTTTCTGAGGGATTTTGAACACCACAGCCCCATGGTGGGTGCCAAATTGTTTTGGTCAAAAAATAATTGAACTAAAATGGACCAAAGTGTATGAGAAGTTGTGATGTTCAATATAGAGCAAATAAGTAATATGAATTAAAGCAACACAAATTGTTTACAAGGAAAGACCTTGATCCTTGTTAGGATCTCCGGCATAAAACCTTGGGAGGTGATAATGATCACCTGCCTTGATGCTTTTATTGATTAAAATGAAAGTTACAGAGAAAATGGAATGAGTATAAGTACAATTGATAGTATTCTGCTAAGTCTCGTGTGTAGTGTGATGAATACAAGTGTTTTATATATTCAAAGCCTAATAACTAGAACTCCGAAAATTTCGAGATCCTTCGAGATTACTTATAGCCGTTGCTTGACTTGGTCCTCCGGGTCTTTTGCATGGTTGTGAAGACTATATGTTGAGAATGCGAATTTGACTTGGCTATTTTCTGCACATGTGAGTAAGATAAAAGAACATATAGTCGTTATAATAAAAAAATATTAGTCAGGATCCTGAAGTATATTCAAGATCCTAGGGTTTGAGGATCCTTAGATGTGAGGATCTGGAAGTAGTTCCCAGATCCTATCCCTAACAGTAGTGTGTGTAATACATGTGTATTTATAGTCTAAACAAAGTAACAATAAATCTGATATTTTCGGGATCCTCTTGAATAAGCATATGCACGTTATTTGACTTGGTATTCCTGGGTCTTAAGCCTGGTTAAAGTGATTCTTCATTGAGAAGGAGTCTCTTATTGACCATTTTTACACATGTGAGAAAAATAAATAGAAACATGACCGTTAAGAGTGTTAGGAAATAATAATATCAATAGTCAGGATCCTAAGAAAGGTCCGGGATACTGAAATATCTTGAAGATCCAGTATCCCAAATAAGGTTGAGGATCTTGGCCCTAACAATTGCCCCCAAATTGTATCTGCATGATATTTAGGTTAACTTTATGAAAATGAATATCAAAGGTATAATTTTAAATTAAGTAAATAAAGATAACAGTTTTGAATTTCAAACCCTAACGGATAAAATTTATCAATTTCATGAGCATCATTATGAGTCAAATCATCTTCTCTCTCCTCTGTCACCAGAATAAATAGGAAACCGGTTCAAGATTTTCTTTACCTTCCCTAGCTTTTACTCTTGATCATCTCCGGTTACTTTCAAAGGTAATTTCTTTCTTCCTTTTTCCTTTTGTTTCCTTCTTTTCCGATCATGGTAAAGAAAATTGCTCGCTCTCGTGCTAGCATACTTCCCCCTTCCGATGATGACTTCATTGATCAAAAGCTACCGGCTCACGATGAGTTATGTTCTTTCAACAATGAGCATATTCAATCCTTGAAGAATAAGGGTGCTTTTCCTGATGGCGTTGTCTTCAAACTCTTTGATTCCTCGGTCTAATCGGATTTTGTTTCACCCACCTGGGTCTGCTTCCTGGAATACTCTTTTTCTTACGCTTGATCATCCTAGCCAGCAAGAAAGTTCAACTGCCATTGTCCAGCATGGCTACCGGTAAGGATCCTTAACTTTAATTCATCCCGTAAAAAGGATCCCAAACTGAAAAAAACATTTCCTGCTATGCATTAGGATTCAAATCTAACCGTTCTGGTGCACATTTTACTCTTGTCATCCTTGATTCTGCCATGTCCAGTGACCAATTGGTGGTCAAGAAAAAAAATCCTTCCAAGAAGGCTCCCATATATTTATCTGTCAAAGCTCTAGGAACCCGAAAAAGGAAATCAGCTGAAGTTTTTAAATTGGAGAACCTCAAGGTGGATGAAGCGTTGAAAAAAATTGTTGGATTAGGTGTGTAAGCCCATAACTATAATTGGTATATACATAAATTGATAGTAGCACATTCCTTTTGGGTTGCCCTCAAAACTAGCAACTGGACAGATGATTTTGGAGAGAGAGGTTGAGTTTATCATTTGATTAATAAATTGAAATAAATGATTTATTAATATATTATAAGAATAATATATTAATTAGAAATACTAATTTTAATTAATATTTATTCAGAAATTAATTGGAATTAATTTCGGGAGAAAAATAATTAATTAAATATGCAGGGACTGAATTGTAATTGTTCAATAGTTGAGCAAGAGGCAATCTAGAACCCTCCATAGGCTATGGACGGTTTTTCCATTAGGTTTGGATGATTTCTTCATGCCTAAGGAATTCTAGAATTATCCTTGGAGGATAAACAGGAAAGTGGAAAACAGGAAAGTGGATAACTGTCTGGTTTAAGATAATCTTGGATTTGGGCATATCTACGGTTTCCTGACTGCACCATAAATAGGGTTGTAACCTTAGCATGCACACATAGGATTTTTTGTTATGATCAAAACCCATCAGTGGTATCAGAGCGTAGGTTTAGTTTTCTATTGAATTGATATAATCGTGAACTTGAACAAGGAGGAGAAAACAGAATCGTCATTTTGTTCTTCAAACACGCCATGGTGTTCTTCCTACACGGCGTGTTGGCCTGCAACACAGCGTGTTTACTTGTCAGATCCGAATTTGTGTTCCTTATCTACCTTATTTGCTATTAATTGATAATTACTTGTTATTTTTATCCTCCAAATTCGATTTTGGTGTATTTATGGTGATAAATTAAAAGCCTGGAAGTTAGGAGATAAATATTTGACTTAATTAATTGTTTTTTTGTTCATTAATATGATTATTTTAAGTGTGTAAATAAATCTGGATATCAATTGAATTAAATAATTAATTTCAAATAATAATTGGTATTTTGAAAAGTTTAAAATACATCCTTATGGATTTTATTATTAGTTTAATTTAGTAAATAATTAAAGGACAATTAATAAATCCATAAAATGTTATAAATTTAATTAAATTAAAAGTTTAATTTATTAAAAGGTTAAACCCTTGCAACTTTAAAATGTTTTAAAATTCACCTTATACTATATATATATATATATATATATATATATATATATATATATATATATATATATATATATATATATATATATATATATATATATATATTATTAAAAGTTTAATATGTATTATATGCGTAAGAAAAATCAGTTGAACCGCTAGTACGCCTCATTCATGAAGCCATACTATAAGGGGAGTTTAAGGAAGCAACCTGTACAATGACCGTCATTGGATATCCGTTCTTACCCACCGCTCTCTTGGTTGGTGGATGGTCATTAGCCGAAGGGGTTTGATAGGACAAATTAATCTCATTAAAAGTATAATGATATAAAGTAACTAAACTATTTTAAATCCCAGTCTTAGTTACTTTAGGAAAATGTGAATTTGTATGCGAATCCATGAAATTGTACGTTACACTTTAAAAGTCGTTAGTGGAGCGTGTGTGGTTAACTGGCACACTAATGTGGGACTAATAAAGTTGGTAATGGGTGTCTCGAAAATAATCGTTGATTAATGGAGCGTGTGTGGTTAACCGGCACATTAAAAGAAGATGATAAATGACATCGAGAGTACCAAGCTAATTTGCATGGTTATTCACATCTCGTTTGTGATCCTTGGCACCCCAGTCCCAAAAGTGAGAGCATAATCGACATTAAACATGTCATTAATTAGATTCAATGAATCTCAAAAGATCTAGGAGTTTCATAATATTGAAACTGGTAAAAAGCTTTACCTACCTAAAATAGATTCGAATTTGATTACGGCATCCCTCTTCAAAGTTCGAATTGAAAATATGGATCCTAGCCTTAGTTTAAATTTATGGGTTAATAAATAAGGATTAAAAATCAAGTAACTTGTATTTTCTTTTTCCTCTTATTATAGATGTCAAGTCAAGACAACAGTGGTCTTCCTCGTTCTTCTGGAAATGTTTTTCCTCTATCTGAAGACGATATTCCACATGTTGATCAAGGTGAAAGAATGTTCCCTTCCTCGAGCAATGGTGAAACTCGAGATCACGCTTCTTAAACTTTTCTTCCTCCTCCTCCAGTAACTCTCCCCAAGTCATGCTTTCTTCAATTTGAAAAGTACGAAATTACTCAAGCCCTGTTGGCATGCCAACATCAAGATGGAAAGTATGTGTGTGCGCATGTTCAGAACATGAAATCATACATTGACAAATTGGGAATGTTGGGTGTCATTTTACCAAGGGAGCTAGCCATTGATTTGGTTCTACTTTTGCTTCCTGATTTATATAGTCAGCTCATTAAAGATTACTATAAGAGGGACCATGACGTGACACTAATTGATCTGACATATATGTTGATTGTTGCTGAAGCAAAATTGCTTAAGAGAACAATTGAAGCAAAAGTGTTTGAAGGATCTCTCTCCCAAATTTCCATGGACATTGACGATGGCAATGGTAGTCCAGAACAGATTTCTCTTCCCAATGGAAAGGGATCGGCCAAGTTCAAACCATTTGACAATATGGTTAAGAGAAAAGCTAGTTCTGAGATAGTATCATGTGCTAATCCTAAAAGGTCCACATGTTTTTATTGCCAATTGGAAGGGCATTGGTTGCGAAGCTGCCCTGACTACCTGAAATATCTTAGAGATGGTAAAGTCAAGTCGTATGACTCCATTTCAGGTGCATCCATTATCTAACTCCATTTTTCTAATAACTTCCTATTCATAGATTCTTAATACATGATGTGATGATCACATTTTGATGCTTTTGCAAGATCTAAGAGAAAGAAGGAAGCTTAGTAAGAGTAAGCTGAATCTGATCGTGAGAGATGGATTTTGGTCGCATGGTTCGATGATCAGATATTGGAGCTACTTAGGAGTTACGATAGATTGCTTAGGAAATGTCTAGAAACATTGTTTTTCATTTCTGAAATGTAAGGACAAGTTCCAAATTTTCGTTTATTATTAAGAAAAGTTAAATTTTGTTTTGTTTACTTTATATTTCCTTGCAATGGCATTTATAAAAGTGTTGGTTACATTTCTATTATGAGCAATATTAATTGTGGATTTGACTCTTGTTATATCGCTTGTGGTATTGTCATAATTGACCAAGTGAAAACGAATTCTCATTACCCAATTTTCAATTGGATAGAAACTTGGAGTCATGCAATTTGATCTGCGTGATGTATGAAAATCTTGATCGTTGGAAGATTATGACTAGTTCATTGATCACATGTTTATGTGAGTCAAAGTGAAGGACTAATGGATCTAGTACATATTGATATGGACTATTCAGATCCACCACAAAGGACAATAAGTCTATTTGTCATAATTTATTGATGTTTCATTAAATATGGTTGTGTTTATAAGATTAAGCATAATTCTGATGCTTTCAAAAAGGTTCAAAGAGTAGCGGAACGAATAAGAAGAATCAATTAGGCAGAAAGATAAAAGGTTTCTTTGATCTGAAAGGAAAGGAGAGTACTTTAGTATCATGTTTTGTGATCATCTTAATTATTGTGGAACTACATAACAATTGATCCTCAAAGAACATCTTAGTACAATTGTATGACTAAGAAGAGGAATTAGATATTGTTGAAATGGTTTAATCGAGAGATGAGTCATACTTCATTTCCAATCAAGTTTTAGAGTCACACTCTAATTACTACACATCGTATATTGAAGCTTACTAAGTTGGTTTATAACACCTCATGAAATGTGGAGCAATAATCTTTTTCTTACTCTAGCACATTGAAATTGGAAGTTATGATGTTTTGGTTAAAAACAAAGGATGAACTAAGAGGGACTCATGAAGTGTTTCTTGTCGAGAATTAACAATAACTTCTGAATATTTGTTTTTGCTCGTCAAGGAATGTTCCTTGAGAAAGAAACTTATATGTCAAGAAGTCAGTGCGAGTCTTAATGATTTTGAAGAGTTTCAAGAGTAAACCTTTTAGTTTTCACTAGCACACGACTTGAGGTTGATAACCTATCGTATTAAGTTGACACATTCTTGTCTCTGTGCATTTTCCCGTTGAGTAGGCAATGCTTATGAGTTCTATGGTTCTCATTTGACTACGAAAGGCAGAGCACGTTGGTCAGTTATGGTACATTGGTCAATGAAGGTGAGCTGTTTTAAACAACATGGAAGCACTGGTAGGCCCTTGTGCGACCGGATGGCAAGAAATTAAGAACAAGTAAAGTTTAGTCCATGGGCTATATTAGAATTTGAATTTGTCATAAACCTTATCTTATGATTTCGGGTTGGACATGATAGATTCATATGGATGGGAACACATACACCTCAAAATCTAAGTGGCAAAAGGTTTCGCTCTAATTCATGAAAATGATTATGAGGAAATACTTTCGCTAGTAGATGTTAAAGATCTAATAAATGTCATTATCATTAGTAATTGTGATAATTGCATTCTCAAATTCGCAATATGATTACGGCATCCCTTTTCATAGTTCGAATTATGAGAAATGGAAAGGAACTGGTTGAACGCTCATGACTTATAGATATAAGTTTTGAAAGGGTTTAAACACATACATATGCTATCAAATGAAGGTGTATAAGGTTGAGAAGTATAGATGAAGACTTATCGAAGCATCACATATTAGAAACTTGCACTTTAGTAAGGAAGTTAAAAGGTATTTATTTCTAGAAGTCCAGTTGATTTCTGGGTACATGTCAAAGCTAGTGGGAGCATAATTGTTATGCTAAGTGTTACAAGTTGGCAATACTATTTGAGGGAAACAAAGTTTTCAGTTTGCAAGTTGCAAAGTTTGGAAATTGTTTCTCTATAGTTAGACATAAGGGAGAGGGCACTCATACTTTGTTTCGAATCTAAAAGTTTAGATTACTAAGTTTAATAGAACTTTTTCATGGACATATATGAATATCGAGTTGAAATGATTCAACATAGGAAATTCGGTATATGGAAAATATTATAGCAAGAGACTGATCAGATATTAGGTCTTTATGTAAGACATAGTGAGTCAACTTCATTATGCTTTGGATATAGGATCGTTTTCATATGTTATAATATTCACTTGTTCTGACTTTTCCAAATGCTTTGGGCATTGAGAGGGAAAAAGGACTAGAACGTGGTGTGACTAAAGTTGTTAAACAACTGTCAAGAACAGTCTGAAGTTTACTAAAGATTGGTTGCTTATGGACAGTTGGATGTATAGTATTATAATGGACGAACCATATTGACACAATTCTAGGTGGAGGTGATTCTTATCCATAATGACTACTCATATGGGGATATGGAAATATTTCCATAATAGGAGTTGATTATTGAAATCTACATGTGAGTTAGGAAATTTAATGCAAGAAAGGTGTTCAAGGAGTGTATCTTGAATTTGAGACTTCGTTACCATGGAATTGTTTTAAGTAACAAAGTTTCAATGGAACATTTTGTAATATCGTTAGCAAAGTCTCTATGACTTTGAAGCCTCGACATCATGAAAGGGATATTGCATGTAAGGTTGAACTATAACACATTTACTAGTAACAAGAATTTGAAATTGTGAAATGAGCATCATTGGATTAGTGTCCAATCGATATGTTCACAAAGGAAGGACCATAAAGAGACATAGTATGCATGTTTATAACATGGCATGACTGATGTTTAAATTCAAGTGTTTAGTTGATTACTCGAAACATTATACAATGAACAAAGTCTAATTAATATGGTGATTAAATAATAAGAATTTTTTTATATTCAATACTTTTGAGACCATAGTTGGTTAGGTTATTATTGAGTTTCACTTTGCATGTTTTACTTCCCGAATAATTGAATTATTCAAATATCCACAATCGCTCATACTTTTGGAAGTAAGTATCGAATTAAGACTGTCATGAACTGAATTGTAGATTGTCTATGGAGATTAGACATAGCAATAGTTTTGCTGCAATGTTCATGAGTACTTTGAAAATGGGGATTTTAAGTATTGGATAAACCCACATTTAGAGAATTATTTCATGGATTTTATCATGAGTAATTCTGAGACGATAATAACTTATATTCTTGAAACAGAGATATATAAGTTGTTGTTTACAAGTCGGTTGTGCATTGATAATGCATAAACGCATCAGTAACTTGATGTTATAAAACGTATTATTGTGCGTGATTTGATGAGTAAATAGTGCAAGCATATAAGTCGAAGTTTATCCGTTTCTTTTGCCCTAAAGGGAAAGGCAATATCTATGGGGCCCTTGATGATTTGATGATGACATCTAAAGAGCTTGGCCAAGCCTGGACTGAATTGATGTGTTTACTTATTAGTCTGATTTTGGTCGTCATAAATCAGAAATCGAGAAACAAATCTTGGAAAGAGAGATTGATTATAATCCATGTCTCACGTTTATATAATATCTTGTAGAACGGAGGAATATTTTATCACTTATCTTAGGACACGTAACTGACTGGGTCAGAGTTCGACAACAGCTTTGAGAGCTACAATTTGCTAATCAGTTTTTAAAGTTATACTGGAACTATAGTTATTAGACTTATCCAAGTGGGAGACTGTTGCATTTGGTGTCTAAGCCCATAACTATAACTGGTATATACTTAAATTGATAGTAGCACAGTCCATTTTGGTTGCCCTCAAATCTAGCAACCGAACAGATGATTTTGGAGAGAGATGTTGAATTTATTATTTGATTAATAAATTGAAATAAATTATTTTTTAATATATTATGAGAATAATATATTAATTAGAAATAGTAATATTTAATTAATATTTAATCAGAAATTAATTTGAATTAATTTTAGGATTAAAAGAACTAACTAAAAGTGTAAGGACTGAATTGTAATTGTTCAATAGTTGAGCGAGAGGCAATCTAGAACCTCCATAGGCTATGGACGGTTTTTCCATTAGGTTTGGATGATTTCTTCATGCCTAAGGAATTATAGAATTATCCTTGGAGGATAAACAGGAAAGTGGATAACTGCCCGGTTTAAAATAATCTTGGATTTGGGCTTATCTAGGGTTTCCTGACTGCACCATACATAGGGTTGTAACCCTAGAATTTTTTGCCACCTCTTCTTTTGAAAAAACCAGTTGAAATTTGCAATCTCCCTCCTCTTTATAAATCACCTTCCATAGGTAGTGTTGTGTGTGAACCATCAGAGGCGCGACATTTGTGGCGCTTGCTCTCAAGGCTTCAACAATACAAGGTTTTCATTGTTATTACTACATAACAATTGATGTATGATTTTCTTAACACTAATTGTGGATTTTGATTATATACTAGTGTTCTAGGGTTTCTACTTTGTTGTTCAATTTGTATGTTCAATTAGAGAAAACATAGATCAATTTATTTAGGGTTGCATGCCCACATAGGATTGTTTGTTATGCTCAAAACTCATCAAAAGTTCCTCTCCTTCTCTCAATATAAGTACCCTTGTAGTTTTGTCTCTCTTTTCTTTTTTATAAGTACTCTCAGTTTTCTCACCGTTGCTTTTTGCAGGTGGTTGAACATATCTCCCATTCTTCAAAGGATCTCAAGGTTAAGCTTAACCAAATAGAGCAAGCTTTGAGGGAACAAGAGGCGGTCAACAAGGATCTTTTACAGAGGGTGGAGAAACTGGTCAAGGAGAAAGCAGAAAGATAAGAGGAGCATATGGTGGAGATCAAAGATATGATAGATGAGGCCAGGAGTAGTGCCACTGAGGTGGTATGGAAAGAAAAAATCAAGTTGGCAGAGGATATCAAGAACACGAGATCCTAGGACGTAATTGGGTAGTGTGAGGCTCTTTCTATACTGACTGGTAGGCATGTCAATACTTGTCAAGATCCTGCAAGAGAAAGGAGAGAAAGAGAAGAAGGAGAGAAGAAAAAGGATGAGGAGGAAGAGAAGAAGAAGACAGAGAAGGCCCCGGTTAGGGGTCATCAAGCCTAACGTTAGGTTTGATTAGTGAAAATAAATTAACATCTTTATTTGTAAACAACATTTTTGTGGCGTTGATGGGCAATACCTTTTTGACTTTATGCTATGGCTTCCTCATATTTCTATTTACTTGCATGTTTGGTGTGCTTGATATGATTATAGTAGTAGGATCTCTGAGGATCTTCAGGTTGTTAGGATCCTTAACAACCGCCAATGGTTAAATTTCTGCTAAGGATCCTTATGTAATCAGGATCCGAAAGAGTTCAGGTTTTATAAGAACTCTTAAGATCCGAGTATCCTGAAATAACTAGTTACTAATTTAGGATCTCAAAATAGTTAAGATTTTTAGGAGAATAAACCCTTCTACATTACATAGGAAACATGATTTTAAAGATAGATAAAACCTGATGATCATTAGGTTTCGCAATCTTTTGTATTGGTAGAAGTCTTAAGTTATGATCCCACATGATTTTTAGAGTTTGCGTAGAGAAGGATCCCTACTAAGATATATTTGAAGATCCTTACTTTGCTTTTCAACTGAGAGAAATATTGCTTAGCAAATAACCAGGGAAGATCCCTACTTGGGAATGTCCCACTTTAAATAACAATTGGGGAAAATCCCATTATAACTGGGAAAAATCCCACTATAACTGCGTAAAATCCCACTTCAAATAATCATTGGGGAAAATCCCATAATAACTAGGGAAAATCCCAAAGTAACTAGGTAGAATCCCAACTCGTAAGATAACATGATAATGTTATAAACCTTAGAATTTTACTGGGGAGGATCCCAACTTAAGATAACATGATAATGTTATAAACCTTAGATTTAAACTTTTAACATAAGTTCAGAAATAAGAGGGTTTCCAAGTCACTAAAGCGTGAAGTGATCCCCTTATTCACATCCCATAATTAGATATCATGCGTCCAAGCGAGGTGTAGAAACCTTAACTCATGTGAAAGAGGTTATTAACTCTTTAAACTTTAGAGGGGATTAAGTAGCCTTAATCGTAGGAGTGATGATCAGTCTCTACTCATGCTTATTAGGATACATAGAGTCCTGCATGTTGTAAACATTAGCTTGTGGTGGGCGTTAGCTTGGCTAACACCCCTCCAATGCTTAAGTCAGTAATGGTCTTTAAAAAATAAATAAATGAAAGAACTAGACGAAAGTAACGAGTAGAGAATGTGTACCTCGATTTTGTTGGAAGATGATTAATACAACTTACATGAAGTATTCTTTTAGATGTATAGCATTCAAGGATACCGGCAAGACGTTTCCTTCAAGGGTAGCCAGCCAATAAGCCCTTTTTCCTGTTTTTGAATCAATGTGATATGATCCTTCCCATTTAGGTGCCAATCTTTCTGCATTGGGATCCTTGGTATTTTGGAATGTCTTCCTTAGGACCAATTCACCTATTTGGAATCTTCTTATTTTAATGTTCTTATTTTATACTTTAGTGATCATTTATTGATGAGCTACAATGCGGATCCTAGCAAGATCCCTGAGTTCATCGATAGTGTCAAGATCTTGTGCTAGGGTCCTATGGTTGTTCTCTTGATCCAGCAATTGGTATCTTGCCATTGGGATCACTACTTCAGTAGGGATCACGGCTTCTGTGTCAAACACCAAGGAGTATGGAGTTTGGTCAGTGGCTGTTTTTGAAGTGGTCCTATCTGCCCATAGGATGAAAGGGAGTTCCTCTGCCCATCTTCCTTTCTTCTCATCTAACCTTTTCTTCAAATTGTTGACTATGATCTTGTTGTTGGATTCAGCTTGACCATTATCTGAAGGATGAACAGGAGTGGACATTATCATTGTAATTCCCCAACTCGTGCAAAAGTCCCTAGTCCTTTTGCTTATGAATTGGGATCCTATATCATATATGATCTCGGCAAGGATCCCGAACCTGTTCAGGATATTACGTTTGATAATTAAGAATAGCTCCTTGTCACGTATTTGAACAAAGGCTTTGGACTCTATCCATTTTGAGAAATAGTCTGTCATTACTAGCATGAAGACCTTTCCACCAGGAGCTTTTGGTAACTTACCAACTCTATCCATTCCCAATTTCATGAATGGACAAGGGGAAATGATAGGATGTAATGGTTATGTAGGTTGATGGAGGATGTTTCTATGCCTTTGACAAGCATCACATCTTTGTAAATATAAGAAGGCATTTTTTTTCATCGTTAGCTAGTAGTACCCTTTCCTTAATACTTTAAAGCATAAGGATCTCCCCCCAACATGATTACCATAATCTCCCTCATGTACGTCCTTTAGTACATCGGTAGCTTCATGACTTTCCAAGTATCTTAAGTATGGACCAGCCACAGATTTCCTATATAGCTTCCCTAGGATCATCACGAAGCATGAGATCCTCATCTGAAAAGCTCTATCACTTTTATATTCTCTTGGAATCGTGCCATTTTGGAGATACTCCACAATGGGCTGGATCCAGCACTTCGAACTTTACGGAGGATCCGGGATGTCGGGATCCTGACGATTAGGATCTTGAGGAAGTGACCGAGGGTCAGGATCTTCAACTATTGCTATGTTGGTTGTTTGATCATGGTCATTTGGAATATATGGTTTGTTGGAGGGATCTTATATCGTTGGGATCAATATATGGGTTATAGGGATCCTGGTTTTTGGCGGGATCGTGAGGGAAGATCCAAGGTTCTTCAATGTGTCTGCCTCGACTTTTTCTTCTCTGGGAACTTGACTTAGGCTAAAAGCTTCGAATTCGGAGGCTAATTTTTTGAGGATCTGGGGGTATAGTGGTAGTCTTTGGCCTTTCACTGCATAGGATCCATTAAAATGATTAATTAATAATAAGGAATCAACAAATATCTTGAGATACTTAATTTGAAGATCCTTGGCCAATTAAAGTCCCATGATTTGTGCTTCGCATTCAGCCTCGTTTTTGGTTGCATCGAATTCATAACTGACTGCCTAGGGTATGATGTACCCTTGTGGCGATTTTAGTATGATCCCTAGGCATGTTTGATATTGCCATAATTATACATATATTTAGGCAATATTTTAGTACATTTTAAGTAATATTTTGGTAAATTGCAAAGATATGTGATACTTATTGAATTAATTTACATTGTGCGGCCAAATAGGACACTCTTGAAGAATAAGGACCAGAAATGAAAAACATTGGAACTTTAGAGGATTGGAGCTTAAAAGAAGAAGATTTCAGCAAAAAACCACGACGTCGGATTGAGCCATACGACGTGGGAAATAGATTTATCCCAAATTTTTTTATACAGTTCAGAACTCATGACGTGAGGAGTATATCTCACGATGTGAGCTATAAAAACATGTTGGGGACCAGTTTAAACACAACTTTCGTCATTTGTCTACCACTTTCAATTTACTCTCATGAACGGCAAAAATGTGGTCCCCCACATTTCGATTTTTATCATCGAATTTCTTCATAGTTTACTCAATTTCAAATCTCATCTGAGATCTAGGTAAGATTATTACACTTTAATCTTGTTAATTTTACTACTTTTGTGCATTTGAAGGTTAGGTTTTGTTCTTGGTGGAAAATGTCGAAATTGGGTCGTTTTTCAGTGAAATCGTTGATGCATGTTAGATTTTTGACCATTAGAATGCTATTATATAAAACCCTTAGCAATAGTTTGGACTCATGATGCCTGAGTTTGGTCTGATGATTAATTGTCGTTCGTGGCTCATGATGTCGCCTTAGAGCTCACGACGTGAGTTCGACTCAAATAGAGTTTTGTGATTTTTCTACTTTGTATTTGATATGTGGTATTTCCTTTGGTTTTGTTTATTGTTTACTTTACAGATAATGGCATCAAGAAGAACCAATGAACAATTCCAAGGAAATGTGTTCGACTTTCACCCATTATATCAACTTCTAGTTAACATGCCTCAAAATGTGGTCACTAACTTCAAAAACAGGATGGGATGGTTATACAACATAGAATTTACCATTTCTCCATGTATTGATTGGGCCAAATTAGAAGAACTAGGAATCATGGCGAGGAGGACCCTATATTAAACAAAGACATTTACTGGGGATGGGTTCTCTTTCACATGCAATGGGTGGAAGAATTTATTTGCTATTAGCGAGCCGGTGTTTAAGTAATTATGTGTTGAGTTTTTCGCTTCAGTCTCATTTGAAGAAAGCACGGAGGATCCTTACTTTTCACGGGCATTAGTTTTTCGCCTTGGGGGGGAATATTGAGAATGCAGTCTCGCGGAATTTTCTTGTAGGATGGGTATTTATGAGCAAAATGAATCAAGGTCTACAATTTTTGACATCTTTTTTAGGGCGGCTGTGCGAGATTATTCTTCGGCGATGAATGGTTTTGATTTTTGGTCCACAATTACGAATGGGGCATTCCATTCGGGTGTCTCTCAAGAGAGCCACATCTGGTCACCTATTCATCGACTCCTTTATCGCCTGGTAACTTTCTCCATCAACCATAAGAAGCACGAAGACAAGGTCACGAGTCTCAACTTGTTCTTTTTATGGTCTATTATTGCTCTAGCCGTTTGCTGCAATGTTCCATACCATCTTGCTAGTTACTTGGGAAGTAGGGCGGTAACGTCACGATTCGGGAGCCCTATAGCGGGTAGACACTTTATCACTCGATTGGCGAGGTCTTATGGTCTTTTTATGCCTCGTTTGAATTTTACCTTGACATGCAAGGAAGGAGACGATTTATCCTTGGGTTATTTGGAATCCATGCATGTCATTATTAATATGGGCTAACATTGGAGTATTCATGCTGACAATGATGGGCAACAATTTGGTCAACCCGAGGAGCAGTCGAGACCAAGGGGGCGAAGGAATGTGAGAGCACGAGGTGCAAGGTGCCGACAACAACAACCTCAACAATTTGAGGGTGGAGTACCAACCGACTCGTTTCAAAGTCAAGTTGGTACATATTTGGATAATCTTCGCGGCGGTGTGAATTATCATAACAAAGCCATGGATGTTTTATTTTCACACTTTCACATCGAGAGACCACCCACCATGCCACCTCATTATCCTTATATTCCGACATGGGAGGAGCTTTGTTGCTCGACAAGGAGATGAAGACGAGTCGAGTGGGACGAAAGACGATGGAGATGATTATTGATATTTGTCTTTTTTATTTTTAGTCATGTTTCTTTTCTTAGTTTATTTTGGTGTGTTTAATTTTGTGTGTTTTTATGTTTTAAACATGTAAATGAATGTGTAATGTTTGTTTTCTATTTTCCACCAATGGTTTGTTTCGGTCGCTAATCTAGTTTACTTTTGTTTAGCTAGATGAAACCTTGAAACTATGAGTTAGTTTAGTATTTATTGGATTTTATAAAGTTGGTGTGGTGCTTGTTTTTTATTATCATTACCTAGCATGTTAAAGTTTTTATGTTTGTTGCTTAAATTCTAGTTTAGTATAGATTAGTGACCATTAAATTACATGAACTTGTTTACCTAGTAGTTTAGTGACCATTAAATTTCTAGAGCTGGGAGTGACCACATCTTAGATAAGTGATAAAAGTAACAACTTTAGCTATGTTGGAGAACATAATTGTAATCATAATTGTGTTTGCTTAATTGCCTTAGATAAATCTTACATAGCCTAATTATCATAAATAACTAATTATGTCTTTGCTTATGTAGGACCATTACGTAGTAGAACATGAATTGGTGAAAATATTAGTAGATTGGACCAAGATTGCAAATGACATAATAACTGGTAACCAACTTTATTAATCCATAAATAGTAACTAACCATAGGAAAAAGGTGGATTCGAAACTAAACGAAAGTTTTTTTCATATATTTGTTACAATCGCTGTAGTTGAGTACTTACGTTAATCTGAACTTGAAAAATCAGATAAAACCCCTTTTGAATTATTGCTTACTTTTAGATTAATTTTTAGTAGTTATTTTAATATATTGAATCCGTTCCCTGTGTTCGATACCCAACTTACTTTACTATACTATAAACTGACTAGGTACACTACCTATAGGTGCATTAGTAGATAAGTAGTTAGGTTATAAATTTAAAGGTAGATAGGTGATATATTTTGCACACATCAATGTTCCTCTAATGTTGGAAGATCCATCAATGAAGAGTGTCAATTTTCCCATGCTTTCTTCTTTATGGAGTTCCTTTCTTTCCAATTATGCTTCATGTTGTAGATCATCACAGAAATTAGCCACAAAGTCTGATAGCGCTTGTGATTTTATTACTGATCTCAGTTCATATTTGATGTCATATGTGCTTAGCTTCACGGAGCACTTTACCATCCTACCTAAAATCTCTGGTTTTTGCATAACATTTGTAATGGGGTAATTAGTTCTTACATGTATAGTATGTGTTTCAAAAATAATGTCTTAAATTTTTGGAAGTGGTTACGAATGCTAGTATTAGTTCAAGATGGGAGTACCTGGTCTCAGGATCCAAGAGACTTTTACTTAGATAGTAGATGATATGTTGGTCCCCGTTAAGATCCTTGGCTAAAACAACACTTACAGCGTTAGAGGATACTGAAAGGTATAGAAGGAGTGGCTCCCCATCTAGTGGTTTCACCAGCAAGGGTGTTGAACTTAAATAATTTTTAAGTTCCTGAAAACCATCTTCGTGCTCTTAGTTCCACTCAAACCCTTTGTTTTTCTTCAACATGTCATAGAAAAGGTCTACACCTCTCTGAGGATCTTGAGATGAATCTGTTAGGGCTAGGATCTCAGAACTACAATAAGATCCTTAAGCCTAAGGATCCTCAAACCTCATGATCCTGGAATCTCAGGATCCCAAATATACTTCAAGATCCTAATCATTATTATTCTAATATTTATAACAGTTATATATTCTATTATCTTTCTCGCATGTGCAATAATAATCAGTCAAAGTCTCAACGAATAGTCACAACCATGCAAAAGACCCGGAGGACCAAGTCATTTATCGTCTATAAGTTGCTCTCGGAGGATCCCTGAATTTTCGGAGTTCTTGTTATTAGCTTTTGACTATATAAAACACTAGTATTCATCACACTACACACGATACTTAGCAGAACACTAGTACTCGTACTCATATTCTTTATATTTTTCTCTGTAATCAATCATTTCAATTAATAAAGTCACCAAGACACATGATCATATTCCCCAGAGACTTGCTATAAAGTCATAACATTAGGATATTATTTGAAGATATGATACTCCCCAGAAAGTAAACAAGATTTGTAACATCCCCATACAAAGACTTTCCTCAAGTTGAAGATACTTTCAATAAGGGATCTTTCATGAAGTTTGCTAAGACGAAGTCAAACAAAGATCCTTCCCAACCGGCTTCTAAAGCAAAGATCCTTTCGCGTAATAGCATCAGGATCATACGGAGAAAGGGAAGTCGCGACTTCAAATTTTTCCTAAGATCACCAGGTTTCATCTGTCCTTATTTTTTAAAAGATTTAAGTAAAGTCTAAGGATCCCAAACTTTTTAGGATCCTAAACAAAGATTATTTGGTTATCAGACCTCCACTCTTTGAGTTTAAAATGGTTACTTATTAAAGATGATTTACTAAAAGAGTTTTACCTTAGGGTTATTTGTAGGAACCAAGTTTTTCAGGATCCTAGTTATTTAAGGATCCTAGTACTATAACAGTCATGCAGGATGATCAAGAGAAAAATATGAAAGGAAAGCACAATCATTGCATTCAAAAGGGGATGCACACCAACCTAGTAAAAATTTTAATTGTCTTAAATTACTGAAGAAACAAAAAAACTTAAACTAATTTCCTACAGGCCTAGACCTTAGCATGGTCATCATCGGCCGCATCTCTCTCTTTCTCCTCCACTGCAGGCTTCGACCCAGTATCCTCGGTAGCAGTGGTAGGCTTGCCATTTATTTTGGCTAGTGCCTTGCGCCATCCATCTATATTCCAGGATCCTAAGTTCTCAAGATCCTCCGCCAGATTAATCTTAGCCTTCCAGATAGCCACCGCAGCGCTCGCCTTCGCATCAACAATGACCTCTTCAATCTCCAAGATATGCTCCTCCTCCTTTTCAGCCTTCTATTTGCTTAGCAGCTCCACCCTCCGAAGACGATCCCCGTTGGTCGTCTTCCAGATCTTCTCTTGCTCCCTGAGAGCATGTTCAACTCTTTCAGCACGGATCCTAAGATCAGTGGTGGACTGGGAGACATGAGCAAATACCTAAAAGAAGCATAATATCAATAAAGGTAAGAGAAAAGACAAGTAAAAAGTAAATTATATAAACTTACAGCCTGAGATAAAGAAGCCAATCTTCCAAGAGAGTCTTCAATGCTAAGACTCCCAAGATCAGGATCTGTAGCCTCAGAGGTCTTTCTCTTTCGAGATCCCGAAGTCTTCACAGTCAGATCAAGTGGAGTCTTCTTCGAAGAAGGAGAATAGAAGCCTTTTCCTGCTTGACCGTAATCAAGCCGCTGGTCATGTCATGTTCAATATCCACTAAAGCGAATCGAGAACTGGATCGAGTGGTCTTGGAGCCTACATAAATGTAAAGATACCTCTAAGATCGGAGATCATAAAACCATCCCGAAGAAGAGATGAGGAATTATACTTGTAGCCATGGAAGAAGTTTTGGAGGAACCCTCTTGGAGACTTGCTTGGTTGAGCTTAAAGGATCTATCGCCTCGGGGAGTGCGAGAAAGTTGATGATCTTCTCATCTGTATCCTCAGCAGCAAAAACAACTTCTCCAAGCTTCAAACCTGTAACAAAACAAACAAAATAAGAAAGTAAATTTCAGGATCTTTTAAGATAATCTTGACATCCTACCCTTCTTAATCCATTCTTTGGGCAGAAGATCCCCGCCGAGAATGGAATCACGCCTGATAAAGAAGTATCTCTCCTTCCAAGTCCCATCATTGTGTTTTGTTTTGAGCACAAGCAGAGATTTGTTTTTAACTTTGAACAGGAAACGAGAATTTCCGAAATTCAAAAGATCATATACATGGGACAATTCAGCCAAACCCATGTCAGTATTATGAGTTTGATTCAGATACTCAACCCAATACAGGATCCTCCAAATGATAGGCATCACTTGGATGTAAGGGAGCTTTGTAACCTCGAAGAATTCAGAAATCACACCGGAGAAAGGGAATTTTATGCCTAAAGAAAAAGGGTAGTCCGGGAAGCACACCCATGAGGGGGAAATGAAATTCGGTTGAATCAAAGGATCGTGTGGCCTAAACACGGTGTTGGGGGGGGGGGGGGGAAGCTCCACCATCTTTCAGAGACTGAATATCTTCGTCATCAAAAGAGCATGTCTTGTCGTAAGAAAAGAAGTTTTGATCAGTGAAATCATCCTCAGGAAAACCAAGAACGTTTTTACGGAAAACTGTCATCTTTTTGCCCATGATGAAAGAAATTATAAAAATAAAGAGAATGAGAAATTTACCTCCAAAGTTAGCCGGTACTAATCGAAAGGGACTGAGAAAGAGTGAAGAAAAACTTACCATTCATTCCTATTTATAATTCCAACTGAAGAGAGGGGCGTATGATTTGACTGCCTCGTAAATATCTCTTAAACTGGTAGAAATCTAGCCGTTGGGGATTTTTGAATGAAAAAATATTATTTTTTTACCCTTACTTTTATTTTTACTTATTTAATTTAATTTATCCCTTCAATATTGTTGGATAAGGTGTCTAAGTCCATAGCTTTTTTTGGTATATACTTGACCCGACCCGGCATGGTCCATTTGGGTTGCACTTCACCCGAACTATTGCATGGTTAAAACCTTTGAGAATTGTATGTTTATGATTTATTAATATGTTATTAGTTATAATATATTAATATGAAATCATATTATTTAATTAGTATTTGATCATAAATTAATTTAGAATTAATTTGGTGATCAAAAAGATAACTAATTAAATATGAGCTCTTGTATTTATATAAGTGTGGGCTAATACTCATTTGGAATAGGCTTGGCATGCATGGGAGTCCATGGATAGTCCATGGAGCTTTTAACCCATGGATCCTTGGAAAGGAAGAGTCATGGGTATTAGGGTTTACATGGATGTAACCCTAATTCCCCACACTATATAAAGGAGCTGATGATGCTTGAAATGGCACTACTAAGTGTGTGTAAGAAGGTGGTCGATTTCTACAAGCAAACATACACTCTTATAGTTTTTCCAAAGTTTTTGGTGATTTGTGACTTCCATTTGAGGCATCCACATTATTGGTGCTTGGCTCTCAAACTCCAAGGAATCAACTCACTATTGAAAGGTATGTAATTCATCTATCTTTTATGTTTAAAGTTCCCCATGCTATGCTAGATAGGCTATGAACCTTGGAAAAACAAATTTGCATGTATTCATAGTAAAACATAGATCCAAGGTTTCTAGGGTTGCATGTACACCATAGGAGTGTTAGGATGCTCAAAAACTCATCAGTGGTATCAGAGCCTAAGATTGTTTACTTGAATACTTGATGCAAACTGTTGAAAAATTGAAAAATTGAGTTGTCTGGGCAGTAGACTCGCCGAGTCCATGGGGGGACTCGACAAGTCCAAGTGAAAATTCATCCTACTCGTCGAGTAGGTTCCTGCACTCGATGAGTAGGAGGCTCTGACTGCAGTTTTTCAACTTTTGCTGTTGGAAATGGACTAGAAACATTACCCTAAATTGTTTTGGTGTTTTAAAACTTGTTTTAGATGGTGTAATGGTTATGCTAATCCATTTACAATGGCTAATATCAAAATTCCATGTTTTATATGTGTTCATATGATTCTTGAAGTTTATATATGATATTCATGTTCTTATGAGTTATTGTTAGATCATAGGAATTACTTGCTAAATTGTTTAATGATTAATTCTTGATCAATTATGTGTTTTAATGGAATCCATAATTTGTCCTCAAGTTATGGATTTCCAAAGGTCACTTTCTTTAATGTACATTTAAAAGACATAAGTTACATAAAAATGAAGAGTCTTCACTTTTATGAACCATTAACTCATAAGTTAAGAAATGAAAAGCTTTGAATAGTTTCAAAACTTGCCCTCAAGTTTTGGAATTTGTAAAGACACACACACTTTAATTCCAACCCTTAGGATTTTAAAAGTTAAAATTCAACCCTTATACTATTATAAGATTAATGGTTAATATTTATATATATGTATAAGATCAAGTCGTTTTACTGTTATTAGGCCTCATTCGTGAAGCTGGTCTATAAGGGGGTATAAGGTTGTTGCCTATAAAATGGCAGCTTAATGGTTGTCCACTCTCACCCACCGCTTCCTTGACTGGTCGAGGGTCGTTAGCCGAACAGGTAGGACAATGACTTTAATTCTCATTAAAAGTATAATGATTATTATAAAGTAACTAAATGTTTTTATAAATTCCCAATCTTAGTTACTTTAGGAAAATGTGAAAATGGTGCTAACCCATGAAATTCACACTTTGTACCTTACCAAGTCGTTGGTGGAGCGTGTGTGGTTAACCGGCACACTAACTTGGACTAGTAAGGATAACAAAGGGTGACTTAAAGTTTATCATAGATCGGTGGAGCGCGTGTGGTTAATCGGCACATTGATTAGGTGATAATATTAAGGGTACCAAGTGAATTTGCATGGTTATTCACACCTTGTTTTGTGATCCTCGGCATCCCAGTCACAAAACTTGAAGGGCACAATCGAGATTGAAATATGCCATTGAAAAGTTCAATGAATCTCAAAAGAATCTAGGAATTTCAAAACCAATTAAAACCTAATGACTTATTTCGTTTTCATGGTGGAAATTTGTGAATCGTCAATCATCTACCTTCAAATATGTTATAGCTTAGATTACGGCATCCCTCTTCTAAGTTATAATATATTGTGTTGGATCCTAGGCTTAATATTACATTTGGATGTCTTATTAAGGACTCTATATCTCTAATCTAAACTTGTCTTTTTTCTTTTCAGATGTCTTCCAACAATGCTTCGAGTTCTAACCCTACCGGCTCCTTCTCTCTCATGAACCTTTGTGGGAGTGTCATCTTTGATGGTTCCAACTTTATGGATTGGATCCGGAACATCAGGATGGTCACTCGTTATGAGGACAAGGAATATGTCCTCCACAAGGAGCTTAAGGAACTCGATGAGACTACTGCTACTCCTGAGGAGATCTCTGAATACAGGACACATGAGAGAGATGCCACCAAAGTGGCATGCATCATGATGGCCACGATGACAACCGAGCTCCAAAAGTCCTATGAGGACTATTACCCTTTTGAGATGCACCAGGACTTGATGGAAAGGTACCATCAGAGTGCTCGTCAAGAGCGGTATGAAATAATCTCCTCCATGATAACAACCCACATGAAGGATGGTGAACCCATCACGGGCCACATGCAGAAAATGCAAAGGTATGTGGACCGTTTGCTGAAACTGAATGTCAACTTCCCAGCGGAGTTGGAAATTGATATCATTTTGCACTCCCTACCCTCGTGTTATGATCAATTCTGCATAACATACCACATGAACAAAGAGGAAGTTACACTCAGCAAGCTTCAAGGACTTCTGAAGACCGCCGAAAGTGGTCTTAAAGGTAAGTCGGTTGTTACTCCTACTCCTACAGCAACCCCTGTTTTGGCTATCGGGCAAGGCAAAGGGAAGAAGAGGAAGAGCCCTTTGAAGGGTACCAAGGGAAAGTCTCTTGATGGCTCTTCATCAAGTGGAACCAAAGGTGGTTCTGCTACTCCTTCTGCCATCCCTAAGGATGCTGATTGCTTCTATTGCTATAATAAGGGGCACTGGAAGCGAAACTGCCCAAAGTACTTGCAGGATGTCAAGGATGGGAAAGTGAAACCATCCCATGCAGGTATTTACACTATATTTTCTAATAACGCACCATATTCTAACTCTTGGGTCCTTGATACAGGTTGTGGTATTCACATATGTCCTTATTTGCAAGGGCCTAAGAAGAAGTGAGGATGTCGAGCACGGGAAGATAAACTTAATCATGGGGAATAGGAAGGTTTCACATGTAACCAAGATTGGAGTTTATACTTTGTTGCTAAGTAGTGGGTTAAAGTTATATTTGAATAAATGTGTTTACTCGTCTGAAATGGCGAGGAATATTATTTCTTTTCATGGTTTGTACAAACAAGGGTTTACCTTTTCGTTTGATAATGAATGTGGTAGTATTAATGCTTTCTTTAATAATGTTCTTTATTTTAAAGCATTACCTTCTGATGGTGTGTATGAAACGGTGTCGGTTGTAGATAACCTAGGAAATAATGTGTTGTGTATTGATTCCTCTACTAGCTTGGATAAAGCATCATTGTGGCATTGTTGTCTTGGACATGTAAGCAAGAAACACATAGGCCAACTCCAAAAGGATGGAGTTCTGGAATCATTTGACCTAAAGTCAGATGATAGTTGTGAATCTTGTTTGCTTGGGAAAATGACAAAATCACCCTTCACTGGTACTTGTGAAAGGGGTGAGGGTTTGTTGGACCTTATACATACTGATGTATGTGGACCCTTCAAAACCGCCACAAGGGATGCTAATCGCTATTATCTGACTTTTACTGATGATTATAGTAGATATGGTTATGTCTACTTGATCAAGCATAATTCAGAGACTTTTGAATGGATTAAAGAGTTTAAACAGGAAGTAGAAAATCAATTGGGCAGGAACATTAATATGCTTCGATCCGATCGAGGTGGTGAGTATCTTAGTACAGAGTTCCTCGACTATCTTAAGGAATGTGGGATTGTCTCACAATTGACACCTCCCAGGATACCATACCTGAAGGGTGTGGCTGATAGGCGTAATCGGACCTTGTTGGACATGGTTCGTTCCATGATGAGTTGATCTTCGCTACCTATCTCTTTTTGGGGGTATGCCTTAGACACTGCCGCCCATATCCTTAATCTAGTCCCTACAAAGAAGGTTGCCAAAACACCTCATGAGATGTGGACTGGGAAAGTTCCCAACTTGGACCACATCAAGATTTGGGGTTGCGAGGCTTTTGTGAGGTGCGAGACTCACGATAAGCTCGAACCTCGAAGTGAGAGGTGTATTTTCATCGGCTATCCATAGAAATCCTTTCGTTACCTCTTCTACAGACCCAGTGAGAATGTGGTCTTTGTGGCAAGGAGTGGGGTCTTTCACGAGAGAGAGTTCATAAGCCAAGGAAACAGTGGGAGGAAAATTGACCTTGAAGAAATTCAAGAGTCAAGTGGTGAAGGAACCTCAAACCCTAACAATCAACCTGAGGAGGAAACTCCTGTTGATCCGACTGACGAGTCTGTACCTCTGAAGCGTTCAACGAGAGTTAGGAATGCACCTGAGCATTACTATGGTTTCCATATTACTGCGGAAGGTGATACACTTATCAGTGATAGTACACTGGTAAATCTGGATGAACCTAACAGCTACACGGAAGCCATGGCAGGCCTAGAGGTTGCTAAATAGAAAGAGGCTATGGACAGCGAGATACAGTCCATGTATTACAATCAAGTTTGGAACTTGCTTAACAATGTACCAAGTCGTAAGACAGTCGGGTGCAAATGGATCTTCAAGAAGAAGACCAACATGGATGGTAATGTACACACTTATAAGGCGCGACTGGTTGCAAAGGGCTTTTCTCAAACTCCGGGAGTTGATTATGATGAGACCTTTTCACTAGTAGCAAAGATTAAGTCTATTAAGGTTATTGTAACATCCGGATTTCCATGTATGATAAAATCAGTATTATTTTCTAAGATATGAGGAGTGACTCGATGAGTTGGCGCCTTAACTCGTCGAGTAGGATCGCGACTTGGTGACGTGGAAAATGAATGGACTCGACAAGCTGACTCTCCGAGTCAGCGCTGTTGGCAGAAACCCTAATTCCTTCGGGCTTGGGCCTATTTAACGGCACTTATAGCCTCCTTGGCCCTTCCCACCAGTGTCTTCGTCCCTTGAGAGAAACCCTAGAGTTATTGTGAGCTAGAGAGGGAAAGAGGCTAATTGGAGGTCAATTTTTTGAAGAAGAAGGTCAAGAGGGTTGCAAGGATCTCAGAGGAGAGTTGGTGGATCAGCTTCATCTTCATTCAAGCTTCAGATCTGGTACAAGTTCTTGTCTCCTTGGTGTTTGAATATATTTCCTTTGGTTGTTGAGTTAGGGCTTGTATCACCATTTGATGGGGTTTTGGGTGCATCCAAACCCTTTTCCGGGTTATTTTGTAGATTTGGACCTTGTGAGGTCCAGAGGACCAGAAAGTAGGTAGCTTTGAGTGAGTAACTTTGGAACCTTGAAGCTATGAAGCTTCAATGGAGTCATAATGGTGTATAGAGCAAAATACACCATGCATGAGCCTCAAGTTCAGACCTTTACGTGATTTTTGGGTGTTAGAAGGTCAGATCTATAAGTTAGGGAAACAGATCTGGCCTCAGAAGGCCAAATGAGTATTGCCATGGAGGAAACTCGTCGAGTCCATGAGAGAACTCGACGAGTCAGATCGGGTTGCCCCACGATTCGTGATCAATGGTAACCCGTCGAGTGAAAGGTTAACTCGACGAGTTGAGTGAGGCCTTAGGAGGATTCAGAGGACACGCATGGACTCGCCGAGTCACCTGAGTGCACTCGACGAGTCTGGTCAAAGTTGGACCGTTGACTGGGTTGACCTCAGTTGACCTTGGGGGCTGGGTCACACTGATTCAAGAGAGGCCATGGAGGGGTAGAATGGTCTTCTACCCATTCTTTAGAGATGAGAACATGAGGAGAGTATTGATTATAGATATTGTCATTTTGATAGGCGGAGGCTAGGTTGGGGATATCGAGCACGAGAGTTTACTAGACATCATACGAGGTGAGTCTTCTCACTATACTTTACCTAGAGTGGTATCCATGTGCAGACCGGAGGGTCTTATGTATTATGTGTTTACTTGAGATTATGTGAATTGTGATTTATGTATGCTATGTGATATTTAGACCGGACCGGAGGGTCCAACGATTTAGACCGGACCAGAGGGTCCAACGAGCTAGACCGGACCTGAGGGTCCAACGAGCTACGGGACTGGAGGGTCCCGCTGAGACACATTGACCAGAGGGTCTTATCGAATTATAGCGTCGAGTGGCTTATGTGGTGTATGTGGTATTTTGGAGAACTCACTAAGCATTTATGCTTACCGTGTTATGTGATATGTGTTTCAGGTACCAGCGAGGATCGCGGGAAGGCGTCGGCATTATTTGTACACACTGGCAGAGGATTATGTTTTGAGATTCTGCGATATGTTTTATTGTGATGACATTTGATACACCTGAGATTTTGAGAATATTATATGAGTTTTATTGCGTTTGAAAAATGAAAAATTGTTTTAAAATTTACGTCGTTACAAGTTGGTATCAGAGCCTTGGTTTGAGGGATTCGGATGCACCTTCGGGTGTATCTGAACTCAAACTGAGGATTTGAGAAAAAAATTTATGAAAGAAACAATTTTTCTAAAAAGAGTAAAAGATTTCGAGAAAAGCAGAACAGAGCAGTGTGTACAATCAGCCAGTGCCCGAATGGTGATTTCCTAAAATACCCTTACATTATGTCTTATGAGATATTATGTGATATGCTATGCATGCTAGAGTAGGCTGGGTATTCATATTTAGGACTAGAGTGGGCCTGATTCGTGATGCCTTAGCCTCGGAGTTACTGTTGCTGTGAATTTCTTTGAGTTTGAGTAGGTAGCAGGGAGGAGCTTATGAGAGGTCTACTGGGTGGTAGCCTACGCTCAGCAAGATATAGAGTACTTATGAACTAGAATCCTAGGAGGAGGACTTAGGGTGATTACTGATGTGGTGTGGAAGGTAGTATAAGGGCCCGTACTACTGGAAACACTGGATCAGTGAGCAGCCCAAGTAAGAATCCTTAGGGTACTAAGGAACAAGTAGGGTTGAGTGATAGAGTGCGAGAATGCTCGAGCAAGTCTCTGATTTCTTTTGTGTTGTATTTCAGATACATTATGGTGGGTACATGCCACACTCCAGAGAGCACCGGTGTTAGCGAGGATGAGATTCGCAGGATGATTCATGATGAGGTGGTTGTAGCCATTCGAGCTGAGATACCAGAGATGTTTGGGTCAATCAAGACCAAGCTGATTGAGACATTTGACGAGCGGTAGGCTGCTCTTACTGATGTTGTTGTTGATGCAGCCACCGCAGCCGTTACCGTTGCTAGGCCACAGGGGGTGACTCGTTGTTGTACCGGGAGTTCAGCAACACGAAGCCACCAGAGTTTGATGGGACTCAGGATCCGATAGTCGTGATGAGATGGATCTCAGACATTAAGGGATGCTTCTACACATGTTCTTGTCCGGAGCATCTGAGGGTATGGTTCGCGCTAAACCAGCTTCGCTTGGGAGCGAAGGATTGGTGGAAGTTTGTGACGGATGACTTTACTCCTGCAGAGATTACAGCGGTGACCTGAGAGAGGTTCACCACCATGTTCCGAGATGAGTATGTTCCTCCTGTGGAGAGGGAACGTCTAGCCCAGGAGTTCTTGTCTCTCAAGCAGGGGACGGAGACCGTGATTGTGATTACACGGATGTTTCACGAGATGGAGTTATTTTGCCCTGAACATGTGTCTTCTGAGCAGGCACGAATCAGTCGATATCTGAGCATACTGAGGAGAGACATTCGTGAGTTCGTGGCGAAATCGACATACCAGACATTTTCCGAGCTCCAGGCAAATGCCCGGAAGAGGGAGATTGAGCTAGAGACTCAGGCCATGGAGGAGGCCGAGTCTCAGAGGAGGGACAGGCGGCCGGCACAGTCTCAGCGAGCAGCCAAGCGGGCCAAGCCCGCTGACTCGAGATCTGGAGGTCCGAAGGGCCGCACTTGCGGGAAGTGCGGCAAGAGCCATGAGGGAGTGTGCAGAGCAGGGGTGTGCTACAAGTGTGGCAAGGAGGGGCATTTCGTGAGGGATTGCCCCAAGGGGTTCGCAGTTTGCTTCCACTGCAACCAGACTGGCCATCGGAAGGCCGAGTGCCCACAGCTACTTCAAGGATCAGCTCATGGATTTGCACCTGCTGCTACTAGAGCCACCGAGGCCAGGCCAGTGAAGGCCGAGGCACCGAAGGCTCACGGGAGAGCCTTTCAGTTGACAGCAGAGGAGGTTCGCGCAGTGCCCGATGTCGTGGCTGGTATGTATTCTTTCATTTACTTATTCTGAGTTCGAGATATTGTGCTTATAATGTGGTATGCATAGGTACCTTTCTTGTGAGTTTTGTACCTGCTTTGGTGTTATTTGACTCGGGTGCGAGTCGATCTTTCGTGTCATTAGCGTTTAGTCAGCACATCAGTACCCGACGAGAGGCGTTGAGTCGACCTCTGCGAGTTTCTATAGCCGACGAGCGATCGGTGTATGCTACAGATGTGATTCGAGGATGTGTACTCGAGATTTTCGGGGTTGAGTTCCCAATAGATTTGGTACCGATTGCGATGGGGGATGTCTGTGTCATCGTGGGCATGGACTGGTTGAGCCGACTTGGAGCTACTATCGACTGCGAGCGTCATTTGGTGACCATACGAGACCCTAGTGGGGGAGTACTTACGGTATATGGCGAGGGTACCCGATTTGGGTCAGCATTTTGCTCGGCTGCCAGAGCGAGACAGAGTCTACAGTAGGGCTCTAAGGGGTTGGTGGCCTATGTGATGGATACACGAGTTGCTGCAGAGAGGCCGAGTTCTGTCGATGAGGTTCCGATAGTGCGTGAGTTCCCGGACGTTTTTCCCGAGGAGTTGTCGGGTGTGCCTCCGGAGAGGCAGGTGGAGTTCCATATTGATTTGGTTCCTGGAGCAGTGCCTATTGTCAAGGCACCCTATCGCCTTGCGCCACCAGAGATGCAGGAGTTATCCTCGCAGCTTCAGGAGCTGTTGGGGAAGGGATTCATCCGACCAAGTAGCTCGCCGTGGGGAGCGCCGATCCTTTTCGTCAAGAAAAAGGATGGTTCACACTGGATGTGCATCTATTACCGGGAGTTGAACAAGTTGACGGTCAAGAACCGTTATCCACTACCGAGAATCGACGATCTGTTCGATCAGTTGCAGGGTGCGTCTTGGTTTTCCAAGATAGACATGAGGTCTGGATATCACCAGATGAGGGTGTGTGATGAGGATATCCAGAAGACGGCGTTCAGGACGCGTTATGGGCATTACGAGTTCAAGGTGATGCCTTTTGGGCTCACCAATGCACCAGCGGCGTTCATGGATCTCATGAACCGGGTATGCATGTCGATGTTGGATCGATCGGTGATTGTGTTCATCGACGACATTCTAGTGTATTTGAGATCCAGAGAGCAGAATGAGGAGCATTTGAGGGAGATCCTTGGAGTATTGAGATCGGAGAGGCTTTATGCCAAATTCTCCAAGTGTGATTTTTGGTTGCGAGAGGTCCAGTTCTTGGGACATCTCGTTAATCAGAATGGGATATTGGTCGATCCAGCCAAGATTGAGGCTGTCATGAGTTGGGAGGTACCGAGATCCCCCACCGAGATCAGGAGTTTTCTAGGGTTGGCCGGCTACTATCGGAGATTTATCAGAGATTTCTCCAAGATTGCCGTTACCCTCACCAGATTGACCCGGAAGGGTGTTGCTTTTATTTGGGGTCCCGAGCAGCAGACCTCGTTCGAGACTCTTCGCCAGAGATTATGCGAATCCCCGGTGTTAGCCCTTCCGTAGGGAATGGAGGATTTCGTGGTGTATTGTGATGCGTCTATATCGGGGTTGGGTGCGGTGGTTATGCAGAGAGGGCACGTGATAGCATACGCATCGAGGCAGCTGAAGCCTCACGAGACGAGGTATCCCACCCACGATTTGGAGTTGGGGGCAGTGGTGTTCGCCCTCAAGATATGGCGCCATTATTGTATGGGGTTCGGTGTACCATATACAAGGACCACAAGAGTTTGAAGTATTTGATGGATCAGCCCAACCTGAATATGCGCCAGAGGAGATGGTTAGATGTGGTAAAGGATTACGACTGTGAGATCCTGTACCACCCGGGCAAGGCTAACGTGGTAGCCGATGCTCTGAGTCGCAGGGCGGAGAGTGCCCCGATTCGAGATATATGTATGAGGATGACGATGATGACTCCGGTGTTGGATACCATTCGAGATGCCCATGCAGAGGCTGTGAGACCGGAGAACCACAAGAGGGAGCGGGTGATTGGACAGGTATCCGAGTTTGTGACGGATAGCCGAGTCCTTTTGACCTTTCATGGTTGGATTTGGGTGTCGTATATGGGCGGGGCACGTAGCACTCTGATGGAGGAGGCGCATAGATCGAGATTTTCGATCCATCCCGGGGCCACTAAGATGTATTTGGACCTGAAGAGAGACTATAGGTGACCCTGTATGAAGAGGGATGTTGCATGGTTGTCGACAGGTGCTTGACCTGTCGCCGGGTTAAGGCCGAGCACCAGCGTCCGCATGGAAAATTGCATTAGAGGTTCCTCAGTGGAAGTGGGAACAGATTTCTATGGATTTTATCACCAAATTGCCGAGAACCGCGAGAGGTGTTGATGCAATTTGGGTGATTGTGGACCGACTGACGAAGAGCGCTAACTTCCTTGCTATCAGTGAGAGCTCTTCTGTGGAGAGGCTGGCAAAGACATATATGAGAGAGGTGGTGTCGCGACATGGAGTGTCGATATCAATTGTGTCAGACTGAGATGTACGTTTCACTTCCAGGTTCTGGAAGAAGTTCCATGAGGAGTTGGGTACAAGATTGCACTTCAGAACTGCTTACCACCCACAGACGGATGGCCAGAGTGAGCGAACGATACAGACGCTCGAGGACACGCTTTGACCATGTGTTATGGACTTCGGGGGAAGTTGGGACACATACCTACCTTTGGCTGAGTTTTCTTACAACAACAGCCACCATTCAAGTATTGGTATGCCTCCCTTTGAGCTTTTATATGGGAGGAGGTGTCGGACTCCCATCTATTGAGGAGAGGTAGGGCAGTGAGTGATGGGTAGCACTGAGATAGTGCTTAAGACGACTGAGCAGATACAGCAGGTCAGACAGAGGTTACTGACAGCCCAGAGCCGCCGGAAGAGTTATGCGGATAGGCGGCGATCCGAGCCCGAGTTCCAGGTTGGAGACTTTGTACTCCTGAAGGTATCTCCTTGGAAAGGAGTGATCCGATTCAGGAAGAGGGGCAAACTGGGGCCTCAATACATTGGTCCTTTCAGTGTGATCGCCAGGGTGGGCAAGGTAGCATACCGTTTCGAGCTACCTGTGGAGTTTAGCTAAATTCATGATACTTTCCACGTATCCCAGTTGAGAAAGTGTATAGCCGATGAGACGGCAGTAGTACCACTAGAGGATATTCAGGTGGATGCGAGCATGAATTCCATTGAGAGGCCGATCGCGATCTTGGATCGAAAGATCAAGGTTCTGAGGAACAAAGAGGTGCCCCTGGTTCAGGTCCAGTGGCAACATCGGAGAGGGTCCGAGCTAACTTGGGAGCCGGAGACGGAGATGCGGGAGTAGCATCCAGAGTTGTTTGCAGAGTGAGACTTCGAGGGCGAAGTCTGATTCTAGTGGGGGAGAATTGTAACATCCGGATTTCTAGGTATGATAAAATGAGTATTATTTTCTAAGTTATGAGGAGTGACTCGACGAGTTGGCGCCTTAACTCCTCAAGTAGGATCGCGACTTGGTGATGTGGAAAATGAATGGACTCGACGAGTCGACAAGCTGACTCGTCGAGTCAGCGCTGTTGGCAGAAACCCTAATTCCTTCAGACTTGGGCCTACTTAAAGGCACGTATAGCCTCCTTCGCCCTTCCCACCAGTGTCTTTGTCCCTTGAGAGAAACCCTAGAGTTATTGTGAGCTAAGGAGGGAAAGAGGCTAATTGGAGGTCATTTCTTTGAAGAAGAAGGTCAAGAGGGTTGCAAGGATCTCAGAGGAGAGTTGGTGGATCAGCTTCATCTTCATTCAAGCTTCAGATCTGGTACAAGTTCTTGTCTCCCTGCTGTTTGAATATATTTCCTTTGGTTGTTGAGTTAGGGCTTGTATCACCATTTGATGGGGTTTTGGGTGCATCCAAACCCTTTTCCGGGTTATTTTGTAGATCTGGACCTTGTGAGGTCCAGAGAACCAGAAAGTATGTAGCTTTGAGTGAGTAACTTTGGAACCTTGAAGCTATGAAGCTTCAATGGAGTCATAATGGTGTATAGAGCAAAATACAACATGCATGAGCCTCAAGTTCAGACCTTTACATGATTTTTGGGTGTTAGATGGTCAGATCTATAAGTTAGGGTAACATATCTGGCCTCAGAAGGCCAAATGAGTATTGCCATGGAGGAAACTCGCCGAGTCCATGAGAGAACTCGACGAGTCGGATCGGGTTGCCCCACTATTCGTGATCAATGGTAACCCGTCGAGTGAAAGGTTAACTCGACGAGTTGAGTGAGGCCTTAGGAGGATTCAGAGGACACGCATGGACTCGCCGAATCACCTGAGTGCACTCGACGAGTTTGGTCAAAGTTGGACCATTGACTGGGTTAACCTCAGTTGACCTTGGGGGCTGGGTCACACTTATTCAAGAGAGGCCATGGAGGGGTAGAATGGTCTTCTACCCATTCTTTAGATATGAGAACATGAGGAGAGTATTGATTAGAGATATTATCATTTTGATAGGCGGAGGCTAGGTCGGGGATATCGAGCACGAGAGTTTACTAGACATCATACGAGGTGAGTCTTCTCACTATACTTTACCTAGAGTGGTATCCATGTGCAGACCGGAGGGTCTTATGTATTATGTGTTTACTTGAGATTATGTGAATTGTGATTTATGTATGCTATGTGATATTTAGACCGGACCGGAGGGTCCAACGATTTAGACCGGACCAGAGGGTCCAACGAGCTAGACCGGACCTGAGGGTCCAACGAGCTACGGGACTGGAGGGTCCCGCTGAGACACATTGACCAGAGGGTCTTATCGAGTTATAGCCTCGAGTGGCTTATGTGGTGTATGTGGTATTTTGGGGAACTCACTAAGCATTTATGCTTACCGTGTTATGTGATATGTGTTTCAGGTACCAGCGAGGATCGCGTGAAGGCGCTGGCATGATTTGTACACACTGGCAGAGGATTATGTTTTGAGATTCTGGGATATGTTTTATTGTTATGACATTTGATACACCTGAGATTTTGAGAATATTATATGAGTTTTATTGCGTTTGAAAAATGAAAAATTCTTTTAAAATTTACGTCGTTAGAGTTATGTTAGCCATTGTTGCATTTCATGACTACAAAATATGGAAAATGGATGTCAAAACCGCTTTCCTTAATAGGAAGTTGGTGAGGATGTCTACATGAGTCAGCCAGAGGGTTTTGTCAGCATAGAGTACCCTAATAGAGTGTGTAAGCATGAGAAATCCATCTATGGATTGAAACAAGCACCTCGCAGATGGTGTTGGATTAGTGTCTAAGTTCGTAACTATATTTGGTATGTACTTGTCCCGACCAGGCATGGTCCATTTGGGTTGCATGGCATCATGCACTTGGATAGACTAAATGAGAGAAATAAGACACTTATGGTTATTAATATATTATAAGTTCTAATATATTAATAATAAGAATAATAATATTTAATTAGTATTGATCAAGAATTAATTTAGAATTAATTATGTGATCAAAAGAAGACTAATTAAATATATGGGTTGATTATGTAAATCATCCATAACTTATATAGTGGGCCTAAGCTCCATGGATAATCAAGTTGGGTTAAACTCATAGGTTGCTCCATGGATGCTCCATGGAGGTTACTTAACCCATGGGTCATGGAAATGAAAGGTCATGACAATTAGGGTTTACATGGTGTAACCCTAATTGTAACATACTATATAAGCATCATATTATTCACCAAAATCGGCCACCAGTGTGTGAAAAAGAAGGGCTAGCCAATTTCTTGAAGTGTGGATTTCTCTCTAAGTTATTCCAAGAGCATTTGATGTTGTATGAGCCATTTGAGGTGTCACATTTGAGGCACTAGGCACTCAAGCCCCATGGAGTCAAGCTACACTACAAAAGGTATGTATTTTATCTATATTATTACCCAAGTATCTATGATTGTATGCTAGATAGGGTAATACCTTGGAATATTAGCATTTGCATGTATATTAGAGAAAACATAGATCCAAGGTATTTAGGGTTGCATGTACACCATAGGAGTGTTAGAATGCTCAAAACCCAACAATGGTATTAGAGCCTAGGGCTGTTTTCAATTATACTTGATGCAACTTATTTTTCAAGGCTGAGAATCTGTCCAGACAGAAAACTCGACGAGTTCTGGCCATAAACTCGACGAGTTCATGTATTAAGGCATGAACTCGACGAGTTTCCTATAAGAACTCGACGAGTTGGTGTCCCAGACAGCATATCTTCGATTGTTTTGGCTGGAATTGGACTAGGAACATTACCATAAGTTGTTTTTAAACTTATAAACTTGATTTTGATGTGGTAATGTTCATGCTAATCCAATTTCAAAGATAATTGTCAATAGATTCATGTTTTGTATTAGTTTACAAGTTATGCTAATTACTTGAAAAAATTTGATGTGAATTATCTTTGTTCATATGAGTTTCTTATATTAATAGAAAAGTTATTTGATTATGTGTTTTCAATCCATTTTAATCTAAGAGTTGATTCTAAAATGTGTTTTTGTAACTTGTCCTCAAGTTATATGAAAAGTCACATTTAAGTTTCATAAAACTCATAAAAGTTGGCAATGGTTACAAAAATGAAGAGTCTTATCCTCAAGTTATGGAGGTTCAAGAGTCATTTCATTAAGTAATAAAATATGTAACCTTAATTAATTCCATAAGTTACAAAATAAAGAAAAGTTACATTCTTTTATTAGTTTAAAGTCTTCCATAACTTGTCCTCAAGTTATGGAACTTGAAGAGTCTTTTAATTAAAACTACTTTAAACACATAAGTTATGGAATTAATTAGTTTTGAATAGTTTCAAAACTTGCCCTCAAGTTTGGAATTTGAAAAAGTTTTCACTTATGAATACTTTAATTCCAAGTTAGCCCTTAGAATTTTAAAAGTTAAATTCAACCCTTATACTTTATAATATTATAAGTTAATAATATTTATATATATGTATAAGAGTAAAGTCAGTCTTACCATCAGTAGGCCTCATTCATGAAGCCGGTCTATAAGGGAGGTATAAGGTTACTGCCTATAAAATGGCAGTTTAATGGGTGTCTACTCTCACCCACCGCTTCCTTGACTGGTGGAGGGTCGTTAGCCGAATGGGTAGGACAAAGACTATAATTCTCCCTTCATTAAAAGTGTTAATGATAAATACTAAGTAACTAAACACTTATAAATTCCCAATCTTAGTTACTTAGGAAAATGTGAATAAGGTGCTAATCCATGAAATTACACTTTGCACTTTGTTTAATCCGTTAGTGGAGCGTGTGTGGTTAACCGGCACACTAACCTGGACTTAACAAGGTAGGCAAAGGGTAACTTAATGTTTATCATAGTATCGATGGAGCGTGTGTGGTTAACCGGCACATCGATTGAGGGGTAAACACTTAAGGGTACCAAGTAATTTGCATGGTTACTTCACACCTTGTTTTGTGATCCTCGGCATCCCAGTCACAAAACCTGAAGGGCACACTCGAGAGTGAAACATGCCATTGAAAAGTTCAATGAATCTCAAAAGATTTAGGAGTTTCAAATCCAATTAAAACCTACTAATACATTTCGTTTATCTTGGTGGAAATTGGTGAATCGTCATTCACCTACCTTCAAATATTTTATAGCTTGGATTACGGCATCCCTCTTCTAAGTTATAAAATAGTTTGTTGGGTCCTAGCCTTAATATTTCATATTGGGTGTCATATTAAGGACTTTAGATCAACTATCTTGAATATCTCCCAAAAGATGTCTAAGTTCAGACATCTATGATCTTCCCAAATCTCTTGGAACTTTACTTCTTTCACCTCCTCCAGTTATTCTCCCTAACCCACAAGTTCTTGAAAAGTTTAAGGTCACTCAATCCCTATTGGCAAGCAAGGTCTATGTGTGATCGCATCTTGGAGATGAAGTCACATATTGACAAGCCGGGAGAGTTAGGTTTCAAAGTCTTAAGAAGGTTGGATGTTCAATCACTTTCTAAGTCACTTAGTGAGTTCCTTTGGGACTACTATGAAACAGACTATGACATGAACCTTAATGATCTTATCTATTTGCTTGGTCAGCAATGATTTGAGGACTAGTAAAGCAATTTGATTAAGAGATCAACTTCCCAATGTACATTGACAATGGTAACATCGGATATCTAGAAAAGCCTTCTCATCCCAAAGAAAGGGTTTGACCATAGTCAACTAGGTTGACCAAATGGTAAAGAGAAAGGCTATGTCTGAGATAGTCCCATTACCAAAGATTCCATATGTTTATCTTGCCAAAGAAAGGGGCATTGATTGCGAAGCTGCCTATTTACCTGAAAGATCATAAGGGTGATCAAGTCAAGAAGTTTGACTCTTCTTCAGGTAAAAGTCCACTATCTAACTCTGTTAAGCTTCTATTATGAGATTCTCATTACATGATGTGACTGGGTCACATATTGATGTTTTAAGAATCAAAGAAAAGTGAAGAAACTTAAAGGAAGTACATGCTGATTCTGATCACGAAGATGGATTTCGATCACATGGTTTGGTGGTCAGAATTTTTGAAGCTGTTACTAAGGAGTTATGATAAATTGCTTAGGAATAGATAACAACAAGTTTTTCATATGCATTTGCAGTGTAAGGATAAGTTTTTTTCCGCAAAGTTTTGAAATAAAATAAAAGGTTTTAATTTTATATTTATTTTAAATATCCTTACAGTGGCATTTGTGAAAAATGGTTGTTTATATGATTCCATTGATAGAAATATTGGAAAAATGGACTTGATTCTTACATTTGTGGTAGTGTCATAATTTACCAAATAAGGAATGATTCTCATCACCCAAGGTTTCAGTTGGATAGAAACTTGGAAATCATGCAAGTTGTATAGTATGATGAATGAGAACTTTCAGCTTTGGAAAACTAAGACTAACTCCTTGTTCATATGTATATGTGAGTCAAGTAAAGGACTAAGGGATCGAGTACACATTCTTGTGCACTGATCAAGTCCACCACAAAAGATCGATAAGACTATTCGTCATGATTTACTAAAGTTTAGTAAATATGGTTATACTTACAAGTTTAAGTATAATTCTGAAACATTGGAAAAGTCTCAATGTATGGCAGAACGAATGGGAAGAATCAAATTAGGCAGGCAGATAAAAGTTTCTCAAATCTGAAAAGATGGGAGAGTACTTTAGTATCCTGTTTTGTGATCATCTTAATGATTAAAGAACCACATCACAATTGGTCTTCTAAGGACATCTTAGTGCATTCTTATGACTAAGAAGAGGAGTCATGAATTGTTGAAATGGTTAAATCAAGAAGATGAGTCATGCTTCGTTTCAAAACAAGTCTTAGAGTGATACTCCAAGACTATAAGTTGAGTGACATATCTTAAAGAAAGGTTTATAACACTTGTCAAATGTAAGAGTAAAAGTGTCCTACTCTTGTACATTTGAAATTGGTAAGTTGTGATGTTTTGGGTTAAACAAAGACCAACTTAGGCCAAGAGTGTGAAGTGTTTGTCTTGATAAAGAAGCTGCACTATCTCTTGAATATTTGGCAAGATAGTCTTATATGTCAAGAGGATAGTGGGAGTCTTAGAGATTCTGAAAGCTTCAAGGTCTAATCAAGAATAATAACCTGTAGTTTAACACTAGCACACGACGAGAGGTTTATAACCTATCGTGTTGACATATTTCCTTTTCTGTGCCCATTCCAGTTAAAGTTGGCTTTGCATATGAGTTCTTAGAGTTCTCAGTTGGTTGCATAACAACTTGGAAGCAATGGCAGGCCCTTGAGCTGCCAGGTGGCAAGAAGTTAAGATTGCATAAGTTCAGTCCATATGAGTTTGGATTTGTCATTAACCGTGTCTTGTGACTATGGTTTTGACGATTCACATGGATAAGAACACATACACCATAAAATCTAAGGGTCATAAGGTTTCTCTCCGATTCATGAAAATGATGGTGAGGAAACACTTCCACCAAGTAGATTTGAAGCAGATAGCAAAAGGTCTAAACAATTGAGACTATGATTACGGCATCCCTTTTCATAGTTCTGAAATTGTTTAGACACACATGCATGCTATCTAAGGAAAGGTGTATGATTTTGATAAAGTTTTATCAAAGCATCTCGTATCAGAAATCTGAACTTTGGTAAGAAAGTCAATAAAGTATTGATTTTTAGAAGTCCAGCTGATTTCTGAGTACATGTCAAAGCTAGTGGGAGCATAAGTGTTATGCTAACAATCATCATGTTAGTGGGAGCATGATAATTATTGTTAGTGTTGCAAGTTAGCAATGTTAATTATAGAAAACAAAAGTTTCAATTCGTGAGGCTGCATGGATTGAAAAAGTTGTTTTGCTATAATAAGGGAGAGGATATACTTCATTTCAGTTCTAAAGGCTTAGATTGAGACCTTAATCATCTTTAGTCAAGAATATATATATATGAATTTCATGTTGGATTGGTTCAACTTAAGGAAATTCTATATATTGCGTTCTCAAATTTTGATTATGATTACGGCATCCCTCTTCATAGTCAAATTTTGAAAACATGGCAAATAAAAATATTGTAGCAAAAGACTGGTCTAGAATCATGTCTTTATGTGAGACATCATGAATTGTGTACCATTTGCTTTGGGTACAGGATCGATTGCATGTGCTATCATATTTGTCATTTCTAAATTTTTCCAAATGCCCAGAGGCATTAAGAAGGGAAAAGGTCTAGAATTGGATATGATTAAAATGATTAAGCAATTGTCGAGGACAATCTGAGGTTTACCAAAGATTGGTTGCTCAGGGACAGTTGGAAGTATAGTGCTAATTTTGGAAGGACCATATTGACATATTCTGAAAAGAGGCATCTCTTGTTCAGAAGTGATAGTCAAAATGAGAATATGGAGTTGTCTCCATAGGTGGAAGGTATCTGTGTAAGATTAGAAAACTTAATGCAAGAAGCATGTCCAAAGCAATGTACTTTGAAAATGAGACTTAGTTTCCATGGAATTGATCTCCATTGGAATAACCTGTAATGACTGATGACAAGTCTTTGTGACTTTGTACATATTCATTACAAGAGGGTCTGTGCATATAAGCTTAAAATCTAAACAGATTTTGGTAAATGTTAGGAATTTGGAATTCTTACATTTTTCGATAAGGATTTGGGAGTGTGAAATTAGAATCATTGAAAGTACGTTCAATCGATCTATTTCACAAAGTAAGGATCATAGACAAACATAGAGTGCATACTTGATATATTGCAAAGCTATTGTTTAGAAAAACATAGTGTACATGCTTGGAGCATGGAACACCTAGTGTTTTAATTCAAGTATAAAGTTGATAAAACCGAAACAATGAATAATGAGTAATCAGTATGGTGATAAATAAAAGTGGTCTATTTATATTCATAGGGTTTGATACCATATTTGATTCATTTATTCTTGTGTTTCACTTTGCATGTTTTGACTTCCAGAATAACTAATTCGCTCTTCCTGAATGATTAAGTTATTCAAACCATCCACAGTCGGTCATATGTTGGAAGTAGATATGAATCAAGACTGTCATGAGTTGGCTTGTAGAGGTCCAAGTTGGTGGACAAAGTGGTCCTACAACACTCATGAGTGCTCATAAGTTCTGAGTATTGGATTCAACCCGCGCTCATTTGAATCACTTCATGGATTTTATCACGAGTGATCATGAGACGATAATATCTTATATTCTTCAAACCTAGAGATATGAGTTGTTACTATGAGTTGATAGTACATTGATTGTACAAAAACGCATTGGTAACTCGATGTTATAAAACGTGCCTTTGTGTATGATTCAACAAGTAGCAGAACAAGCCATAGGAGTCGAAGTTTATCCATTCCTTTTACCTTCGGGATAAAAGCGATATATGTGGGCCCCTCGATGATTTAGTGATGACACATGTGAGTGCTTGGCCAAGCCAGGACTGATTTGATTTGTTCAATCAGTCAATCGTCATAAATCGGAAATCGGGAAACAACAAATGGACAGAGAGAATGATTATAATCCATGTCTCAGTCCATATGATATCTAGAATGGAGGAATATATGATCACTTATCTAATGGACAAGTCATTGACAAAGGTCAGAGATTATCAACAAGGTCAGAGTACGACGGAGGCTTTTGAGAGCTACGATTGCCAGTTGGTTCTTGAAGTCATACGCAATAATAGTTTTAGACTTATCCAAGTGGGAGACTGTTGGATTAGTGTCTAAGTCCATAACTATATTTGGTATGTACTTGACCCGACCAGGCATGGTCCATTTGGGTTGCATGGCATCATGCACTTGGATAGACTAAATGAGAGAAATAAGACACTTATGGTTATTGATATATTATAAGTTCTAATATATTAATAATAAGAATAATAATATTTAATTAGTATTGATCAAGAATTAATTTAGAATTAATTATGTGATCAAAAGAAGACTAATTAAATATATGGGTTGATTGTGTAAATCACCCATAACTTATATAGTGGGCCAAAGCTCCATGGATAATCAAGTTGGGTTAAACCCATAGGTTGCTCCATGGATGCTCCATGGAGGTTACTTAACCCATGGGTCATGGAAATGAAAGGTCATGACAATTAGGGTTTACATGGTGTAACCCTAATTGTAACATACTATATAAGCATCATATTATTCACCAAAATCGGCCACCAGTGTGTGAAAAAGAAGGGCTAGCCGATTTCTTGAAGTGTGGATTTCTCTCTAAGTTATTCCAAGAGCATTTGATGTTGTGTGAGCCATTTGAGGTGTCACATTTGAGGCACTAGGCACTCAAGCCCCATGGAGTCAAGCTACACTACAAAAGGTATGTATTCTATCTATATTATTACCCAAGTATCTATGATTGTATGCTAGATAGGGTAATACCTTGGAATATTAGCATTTGCATGTATATTAGAGAAAACATAGATCCAAGGTATTTAGGGTTGCATGTACACCATAGGAGTGTTAAAATGATCAAAACCCAACAGATGGAATCTTTGTTTCGATGAGAAATTCAAAGAGTTTGGCTTTTCGAGAAGTGAAGATGAGTCCTGTGTATATATCAGAGCTAGTTGGAGTATATTTAGCTTCTTGGTTCTGTATGTGGATGACATACTGCTCATAGGAAATGACATCCCAAACTTGCAGGAGGTGAAGTCCTGGCTTGGGAAGTGTTTTGCTATGAAGGACCTTGGAGAGGTTGCCTATATCCTAGGGATAAGGATATTAAGAGACATGAGTAAAAGACTAATTGGACTTAGTCAGAGTACCTACTTGGATAAGGTGTTGAAAAGGTTCAACATGCAGAATTCCAAGAAAGGAGAACTACCGATCCAAAGCAATGTTAAACTGAGCAAGGCTCAGAGCCCGAGTACAGAGGCTGAGATGGCTGAGATGAGTCGTTTACCATATGCTTCCGATGTTGCCTCGATCATGTATGCTATGACTTGTACCCGCCCTGATGTGGCCTTCGCTTTGAGCATGGTCAGCAGATATCAGGGGAACCCTGGCAAGGCTCACTGGACTGCGGTAAAAAAATATTCTCAAGTACCAGCGGAGGACTAAGGATTGGATCCTTACCCTTGGTGGGAGTGATGACTTGAGAGTAGTAGGGTATTGTGATGCTAGCTTTCAAACTGATAGGGATAACTTCCGCTCTCATTCGGGCTGGGTCTTTACTCTAAATGGAGGGGCAATCACTTAGAAGAGTTCCAAGAAAGGGACGGTAGCTGATTCGACCTGTGAATCAGAGTACATAGCAGCGAGTGAAGCGGCAAAGGAGGCGATATGGCTGAAAAACTTCATCGGAGACCTTGGAGTTGTACCAGCTATTAAGGAGACTATGGAGATTTTCTGTGACAACAATAGTGCGGTTGCCATAGCCAAGGAACCAAGAGATCATGGCAGATCCATGCACATTGATAGAAAATATCACTTCATAAGACATAAGATAGAAGAAGGACTCCTCGTGGCAAACAGGGTATCATCAGAAGAGAATCATGCAGATCCCCTCACGAAGGGACTGACGGGGGTTAGGCATTTACAGCATGCGAGGCGCATCGGGCTGAAGGATGATATTAGTTTTACAGATTAGATAGCTATGTCTGAAACTTGTAAAATGTAATCGGCATTTGATGATGAATAAAATGTGTGTTTATTTATGAGTAAGGTGTTACTGTTTTGTCAATTATTTACTATTGTTTCAGCTTTGCTTGTTTTGACTTCCAGAATAAATTACTTTATTCAAACTTCCACAGTCGGTCATACGTCGGAAGTAGGTATGAATTAAGACTGTCATGAATTGGGCTTGTAGATAACTAAAGGTGTTTAGCCATAGCAATGGTTGCTACAACATTCATGAGTAGTCATAAGTTCTGAGTATTGGAATAAACCCATGCTCACTTGCATCACTTCATGGAATTTATCTCGAGTGATCGTGAGATGGTAATATCATATAAGTCTTCAAACCTAGAGATATGGGTTGTTGCCTATGACTTGGTTGTTCATTGATTGCACGAAAACGCATCAGTAACTTGATGTTATAAAACGTGCCTTTGTGTATAATTCAACAAGTAGTAGAACAAGTATATGAGTCGAAGTTTATCTGTTCCTTCTAGTTCTTGGAGGATTAGAAACGATATCTGGGCCCCTCGATGATTTTGTTTTGACCTATGTATCGGGCCTGGTCAGAACCTAATTGATGTGTTCAATTTAGTTCTATGTCAAACAAATCGGAAATCGGGAAACAAACTGTTCGAAAATAAGTACGACGTTGTTCCATGTATTTTTCCGGCTGATATCTTGAGAACAGAGGATTATATGATCACTTATCTAAAATGGCGCTTCATAGTTCAACAGAGTTTTAAGAGCTACGATTTCCGGTTGGTTCCTTAAGTAATATAGGCAAATATAGTTATTAGACTTATCAAAGTGGGAGACTGTTGGATAAGGTGTCTAAGTCCATAACTTTATTTGGTATATACTTGACCCGACCCGGCTTGGTCCATTTGGGTTGCACTTCACCCGAACTATTGTATGGTTAAACCTTTGAGGATTGTATGTTTATGATTTATTAATATATTATAAGTTATAATATATTAATAAGAAATCATATTATTTAATTAGTATTTGATCATAAATTAATTTAGAATTAATTTGGTGATCAAAAAGATGCCTAATTAAATATGGGCTCTTGTATTTATATAAGTGTGGGCTAATACTCATTTGGAATGGGCTTGGCATGCATGGGAGTCCATGGATAGTCCATGGAGCTTTTAACCCATGGATCCTTGGAAATGAAGATTCATGGGTATTAGGGTTTACATGGATGTAACCCTAATTCCCCACACTATATAAAGGAGCTTATGATGCTTGAAATGGCACTACTAAGTGTGTGTAAGAAGGTGGCCGATTTCTACAAGCAAACATACACTCTTATAGTTTTTCCAAAGTTTGTGGTGATTTGTGACTTCCATTTGAGGCATCCACATTATTGGTGCTTGGCTCTCAAACTCCAAGGAATCAACTCACTATTGAAAGGTATGTAATTCATCTAGCTTTTATGTTTAAAGTTCCCCATGCCATGCTAGATAGGTTATTAACCTTGGAAAAAACAAATTTGCATGTATTCATAGTAAAACATAGATCTAATGTTTCTAGGGTTGCATGTACACCACAGGAGTGTTAGGATGCTCAAAAACCCATCAAATATATCCGGAACTAATTCGATTATTTTCAGGGATAAATTGGGGGCAATTGTTAGGGCTAGGATCTCAGAACTACAATAAGATCCTCAAGCCTAAGGATCCTCACAGGATCCTCGAATCTCAGGATCCTAAATATACTTCAAGTTCAAGATCCTGATCATTATTATTCTAATATTTATAACGGTTATATATTATATTATCTTTCTCACATGTGCAATAATAATCAGTGAAAGTCTCAACGAATAGTCACAACCATGCAAAAGACCTGGAGGGCCAAGTCATGCAACGTCTATATGTTGATCTCGGAGGATCCCTGAATTTTCGGAGTTCTTGTTATTAGCTTTTGACTATATAAAACACTTGTATTCATCACACTACACATAATACTTTGCAGAACACCAGCACTTGTACTCGTATTATTTACATTTTTCTCTGTAATCAATCATTTCAATTAATAATGTCATCAAGGCCGGTGATCATTATCACCTCCCAAGGTTTTATGTCGTAGATCCTAGCAAGGATCAAGGCTTTCCTTGTAAACAACGTGTTTTGTTTTGATTTACATTACATACTTGCTTCATTTTGAACATCACATCCTCTCATACACTTTGGTCGATCTTAATTTGTTAATTTTTCTGACCAAAACAGAATCTGTTTAGGGTTTCTATTCTTCCTGTTAGTCTTTGAATATCCTTTGTTGAGGATGGGGATCTTAGATAGATAATGGCATTTATTTGCTCTGGACTTGCTTTTATTCCTATTTTAGTCACCATGTATCCGAGGAACTTGCCTAATCTCATTCCAAAATGGCATTTGGAGGGATTCAGCTTCATGTTGTATTGGTCTAGTATGTTCAAAGATTCTTCAAGATCCTTGAGGTGATCTTCAGCTTTCTTTGACTTGACCACCACGTCGTCGATGTAGACTTCCATGGTGTCCTCGAGTTTGTCCTTGAACATCCGGTTAACTAGCCTTTTGTATGTTGCAGCTGTATTTTTAAGACCAAAAGGCATAGCGTTTTAGCAATATATACCAGTTGGGGTTACGAATGAGGTATGGTTCCATTTGAATTTGTTGGAACCGTGCTGATGCATCCATGAATGTTAATATTTCATGGCCAGCTGTAGCATCTATCATGGAATCTATATGTGGTAATGGGAAAGGATCCTTAGGAAAATCCTTGTTAAGATCCGTATAGTCCACACATACTCTCCATTTACCATTATTCTTTTCTATGACGACCACGTTGGCTAGCCACCTTGAGAACTTGACCTCCGTAATCATCCATGTTTAAAGAAGTTTTTCTACTTCTTCTTAGATAATCTGATTTCTCTCGGGTGCAAATTTCCTTCTTTTTTGATGTATGGATTTGAAAGAATGATCAATATTAAGTTTATGAGTTATAATATTTTTGTCTATACCTGTTATATCTTCATGTTTCCATGCGAAGGTTTTCCTTCTTTCTTTCAGGAACTTTGTTATATATTCTTCTATGTTCTCTGGCAGTAAGGATCCTATAAGTACTTTCATATTAGGATCCTTATGGTCAAGGGGCACTTCTTTTGTATCTTTCTCTTCGGCCTCTAGTACATGTTGTGCCCTTTGATTTAATGGTTATGCTTGTCGTGGGACTGTGGAAGTATTCATCGAGGTCTTGTAGCACTCCTTGGATTCTTTTTGGTCACATGTGATCTTCACTATCCCCATTGGGGTGGGCATCTTCACACATTGATGGTATGTTGATGGGATCATCTTTATGTCGTGGATCCATGGCCTTCCTAATATAACATTATAGGAGGATAATGTATCAGTTACAAAATCAATGCGTAGAGTTTACCCCCTCTATGTAGATAGACAACTTCATTTCGTCGACCGTATGCTTTGTTTCGCCACTGAATCCTATTAGCACTGAGGATCTTTTGAGTATTTCGGACTCGGGGACGTTCATTCTTTTTAAAGCATCCAGAAGTATAATGTTGACTGAGGATCCTCCGCCGACAAGGATCTTTCTGAAAAAAATGTTGTCGAGGTAAATAGTGATCACCAGTCCATCATGGTGGGGATCCAGAACGTGTGCGCTATCTATTTCATTGAAGGTGATATCCTTCTCGTTTATGATTGACGTATTCTTCTGAGGCCTTTCTTCTTTCTCCGTCTTCGACACCTTGGCATTCCTTTTACCTGCTGAATAAGAGGTACCACAAATGTCAGATCCTCCATATATAACATTGGTTACGTTGGCGTCTGTAGGAGGAGATGCTGGTTTCTCTAGGATCTTATGAGGATCCTGATCCTTTTCTTTGTATCTCTCTTTTCTCTTTCCCATGATCTCTTTGAGATACCCCTTGTTGAGTAGGTAACGGATCTTCTTCCTGAGGGCTATGCAATTTTCCATAACGTAACCAAATTCCAAATGTTATGCACACCATTTGGACTTATCTTTCAAGTTAGTCGATTTTTCTCCCTTTCTTGGCCATCTCGCTTTGTTGCCAAGATCATGTATAGCAAATATTAAACCTGAAACATTCACAGAAAAGCAATAGTCAGTGATCTTAGGAAATTCTTCTTCCTCCCCTTCATCTTCAGGGCATTCAATCTATGATGATCAGGTTTCGAATAAGGTTTGGGTTTATAGGATATTTGGATCGAGGAGTCAACCTTCCTATTGGGGTTATCATATGAGTTTGGTGGGTTGCTCATTTTTTGGATCTCCTTCTCTTCTTCGAGCCTTATGAATCTTAGTGTTCTATTTATCACTTCGTCCATTCTTTTGCATGGATTCATTACAATGTATTAGTAGAAGGGGGAGTCCTTCTTTAAGCCCATTTTGAAGACTTCTATGGTAGTTTTCATATCGATGTTGGGGACACTTAAGGCATCCCTACCAAACCTGTTCACAAAATCCCTAATGGATTCCTTAGGATCCTAAACTACTCAGTAAAGATCATTGGTGATCTTTTCAAATGTTCTGCTACAAGAAAATTGATTGTTAAAAAGATTAACTAAGTGAGCAAATGCAGTAATAGAGTAAGGATGAACCTTAAGAAGCCATTTTAGGGCTGATCCTGTGAGGGTTGAACTGAAACCATTTCATATGCAAGCTTCCTTCAAATGTGTGGGAATTGGGATGATCTCCATTCTTTCCCTGTATTGTGCCACGTGTCCTTCGGGATCCGTAGTCCCATCGTAAGGCTTCATGTTGGGAGTTTGGAAGTGCTTTGGTATTTCGATGTCAACAATCGCAGGAGAAAATCTTGAGATAACGTGGCTCGTTAGGGAAACTTCCGGTATAGGTTGGACCACTCTGGGCACACTTGAGATAATCTACCTTAACTACTAAAGTTCTTTGCCCATGATCGGGCTCATTCTTGCATCAACATCCATAGAGTTAGTATTAAAAGTATTATTATTCACAGAGTTACCAGGATCCTTGTTAGTGGGAGTAATGAAGGTTTCGTCGGGATCCTAGATCACATGAGCTCGCTCTTTTGGAGTTGCACCCCAAACGGGAGCAAGGACCGGTGTTGAGGATTCTATCTCCCGGCGGTTTCCTGAGGATCATGTATTGTCAAAGTTCAGGATCTTGGGCTGCAAGATCGAGGGTGCTGCTTCTTGGGGTTTGTGGATCTCCGCCCTCATTCTCTCCATTTCCTTAATTACCGTCGTGTTGTCCTCCTTCTACTGAGTGACTTTTCATTCCAATCTCTTCATCATAGCAAAGAGCTCGTTATTGGAAATCATTACAGGAGGATCCTGGAATCCTTGGGTAACGACCGAAGAGGTGTTCTTTTTCGGTGCGTCAGAAGTCTTCTTGGGAGTTCCGCTTGGAGGTGGTGGAAGGTTTTTCGAGGAAATGGGACAAATGGAGGAAGAGGATAAAATCAGTTTGGTAGACATGATTCTCGAACGATTGTGAACACCACGACCCCACGGTGGGCACCAAATTGTTTTGGTGAAAAATTGATCAAGTAATATCTAACCAAGTTGTATGAGTGACTGTGGTGTTTGAGGTAATGCAAATGTCGAATAGTGATCAAAGTGAGACAAGTGAGTTAGAATGAAATCCCTTGCTCCTTTATAGGATCTCCGACATAAAACCTTGGGAGGTGATAATGATCACATGCCTTGTTGCTTTTATTGATTTGAATGTGAGATTACAGAAATAGTGAAGATAATACGAGTACAAATGTAATAGTAGAACTAATTGTGTGTGTAGTGTGTGTAATATATGTGTATTTATAGTCTAAACTAAGTAACAATAAATCTGATATTTTCGAGATCCTCTTGAATAAACATATGCACGTTGTTGGATTTGGTATTCCCAGGTCTTAAGCCTGGTTGAAGTGATTCTTCGTTGAGAATGAGTCTCTTATTAACAGTTTCTACACGTTAGAAAAAAAATAGAAATATTACTGTTAAGAGTGTTAAAAAATAATAATATCAATAGTCAGGATCCTGAGAAATCTTCGGGATCCTGAAAGATCTTGAAGATTTGGGATCCCGAATAGGGTTGAGGATCTTGGCCCTAACACCGTGTATGACAAAATCCGATTTCTTGAACCTCTTTTTTTTGTTTTGTGCTTTATGTGGAATCCGATTTGAAGAAGCATAAGGTGTATGCCAATTTTTTTTATAAGAATGTCAATTACTGAAGTATTCGAAAATCAAGGAAGATAGTATCGTAAGTTTTCATAAAAATATGGAAATAATGTGTAAGCGTAACATTTTTTTTTTCTTCGAGAAATTGCATTTTCATTTTCAGCAAATTACATCAATAATCCGAACTACTTAGTTTTAAGAATTTGATACCTAAGGTTACATCCTGTTGTAAGGTATATATATATATATATATATATATATATATATATATATATATATATATATATATATATATATATATATATATATATATATATATTTATTGGGATTTGATATTTATGTATGATTTGAAAAACTTATTAAAATTCATGTTTACTAGTTTTCTTTCTAGTGAATATTTTGGTTCTTCATTTCTTTTGTTCAGATATTTAATAATTGAGAAATTAAATTGTTTCTTACTTTTTATGCCTATAAATGTTCCTACCCAATAAATTTATGACAAGTGTCATCATTTCATATTTTTTTAACTAATTCATTAAGGCTATATTAAGAATATATGAAATACAATTAAACTGGATTGTGATTTGTCATAATTTTAGTGGGTAGTTATAATTGTAGGCATAAAAGATATGAGGTAATTTAATTTCTCTTAATAATTAATGCTTGAACATAAGATATAAATATTTGTTCCAATAAAATCTTTAAATGGTTAATTGAAATGTGTGGCCCCATATATGAAGTGCATGTGGAAGAAAAAAGCTATTAATTAAATGTCTGCTCGTCAATATATTGGTGTACATTAATGTAAATTAATAATATAGGGTTTAGACGGGGGCATACCGAATATGTATTATCTCTCAAAATTTTCCGTTAAATGTAAATGTATTAGTAGTGATCAAAGGGTTTTTGACTTAGCGGTAAGGTGTGACTCTTTCAAATGAGAGGTCACGAGTTCCACTCTTTTACGAGAAATAGATGATATTTAGGAGTTACGACTAAGTTATTTAGTTTGCCGTTTCAAAAAAAATGTAATAGTACTGTATATCCGTCATAAATTCGTTGAAAATCCGTAACAAATCCTTTAGAAATCTATCACAATGTTCGATAAATTTAAATTTATTGTAGATGTGTCGGTAAATCTCTACAGTGATGAATTTTATGACGGAAACAATCGTCGAAAATAAGCTTTTTCTAGTAGTATAACTTCTAAAAAAATTGTGCAACCATTGATTTTTTTTTATCGATCCGCCAGAGGTTCTAAGTCAATAAAAAATTATTAATAATTTTATACATACATCAAAGAAAAAACTGAAATAATGGTCCCTGTAGTTGTAAATAATAAATGATTTTTGTTAAAAAAAATTGTTGACAAAATTGCAAGAATGGTTTCTGTGGAATGTCAAAACCAGCATGCCTGGACTAAAATGGTTTGGTCTGGCATCAATGGTCAAAAAGTTTCATTTTTCTTGCAAGTTTGGTTCAGTTTAATTTGAATTTTTTTGTAAAGACGATTTTCCCTTATTATTTAATTTTCCATTTTTGTTTTATTACCGGTAATTAAAAATAAAACAAAAAAATACTCTCTCTCTCTCTCTCTCTCTCTCTCTCTCTCTCTCTCTCTCTCTCTCTCTCTCTCTCTCTCTCTCTCTGAGTTTAATATTACCACAAAAAAATTAACACATGTCTAGAAGTGGATTTACAAAACGAAGAACCTTCACTTTTATCGATTTTGTTCAATATATTAGATTATGTTTATAAATGTTCCAGACTCTAAACACACACATACACAGTTATACATACATCAAGATTAATTTGATTTAAACAAAGAAAACAAAGCTCAATCTCATTAGCTGTGAAGTCGATTAGAACTAAAAACATACACACACAAATATGAATATGAAACTCAAGAACACTCATTTTTTCCTGAGTTCAAGAACAAGAACATCACATTCACAAACCCAGAAATCATTAACGAACTCATAAATCATTTTTTCTGATCTGATGAACTGCCCTTCACCACCACCTGAATTGACATCAAGAAATATTTCAAACAAACCTAAAAACAACAATGGAGATAGAAGAAGAAAAAGAAGGAAAGAAACATAACAAAGGCAGCAATAACAAATCTCAACCCTAGATCACGATTTCAGTTGCTTTCTCCGACACATTCACTCAAAACAGCCACTGGACGAACAAAGTTGGGGATTTTCGACCCTCTTAGAAAGAGAAAGCTTAGGAGAGAGATGAACAGTCGATGAAATCCATAAGGAGAGTTATGGCTCTATGTCACACCCCCAAACCGGAACGGCGGAAATGTTCGGGGGTCGATGACGTCAAGTTTAGTATCACAACCATTGTATCATAGCAATCATAGTAACACAACCATTACAGTGAATACATATATGAAAAAGGTTTACATATGTTTAAAACTTGTTTGAATGCATCAAAAACGTAAGTAAAGTATAAAGACAAGACTCTTGTTGCTCCAACTTCTCAAAAATCCAGGAGGTACCTATCTACTGATTTCCTGTGAATACAAGCAGTTTTGAAAGAGTATCAGCATAAAGCTGGTGAGTTCATAATCGATGTTTTGAAATGATAACTCGTTGATGACTTTGTGAAAATGTTTGCATGTTTCCAAGAAAATCCAATATTTTCTTTAGTGAAAGTGTGATGTTATCAGTTCTGTCTATAACTATGGATGTTCGTTACTGAAATCTGTTGTAGCATGTGTAAACACTAGTTTGTATGTCTACCTAATGTTAATCATGGTATGTATGTATTCTGTATGAAAATCATTGAATCATAGGTTCCGTTTGAAAACCATGGCTATCACCAGTAAGTGTAGTATGTTTTATTACTTAAAATAAAACCATGAAATGAAATCCCTGGAATCCTCCAGTTGTAGTGTGTAGTAGTTCTATTAGTAAAAATAAAACTATCGAGGATTGAAAACTAGTAAACAAAAGTTAGTTGATACAATTGTGAGTCGTATAACCATGCTTGATATGACCTAGAGACCTTTACAACGTTCTTCAGACGTTGGTTAAATGACATTTGTCACCTCAGGCATGCCTGCCTAACTGTAGCTAGCAGTTCAGGTGTGGGATTGTCAATCCCGAATAGATCTATTCACAAATCTCACGCTCACCCTCCAGGAGACTCTGGTTATACTATGATAGGATTTAGTCATGTACACCTAAGGGTATAGTTTTGAAGTAGAGCCTCACCATGTTGTACAATCTAGTTTACATGTAATTTTGTAGTGATCTACTGTAGTGAAATACGTGTGCATGTTGTATATGGTGATAATTATACTTAAATAATTATGAAATGTCATGTCCTTATAGTGATGTATACCATAAACTAAATCTGCCATAGTTTATATGCTTAGTAGTGAATGACTCTGAGTACGTAAAGGCTATGTATTGAAAACCCCAAACTATACCTATTATAGTTTACATGTATAGTGTAGCTGATGTGAATATTGAATCTGAAAAACTATGCAATTTTGGTTGTAAGTTGACATCGTCCCTTATGCTCAACATGGTACTAGAGGGATAAAATATCTAAATGAAAACCGTTTTTCTGTATCAATTGCATGAGTTTTATACTTATTAACAGTCCTTTTGTATTAGTTCACAAAGCATTTATGTTTGACTTGTATTCCCCCCTGAAAACGTTTTAAAACCATAAAAGCGTAGGGGTATGAACTCACCTTGAGTGAGTGACTTGTACTAGAGATCGATGTGGGATGCCGAGTGTCAAGTGAAGCCTCAAACATAGTTTGATCCTATTTAACATGTAATAACACATATAGGAGCCAAATTAGGGTATTTCACTACTAGACATGACAAGAAACCACTCTAGGGACTTGGAAACACTTAAACTAAGTGTTAGAACCGTATGGGATTGAGTGAAGGAGGTGTACGGTCATGGGTGTGCGGCCCATGAGTGTACGGCCGTACACTCATGATGGAATGTTCCTTTGAGGTGATTCCAAGTTTCTAACTAGCATCCATGAAGTATTCTAGGTCCATGCTTAGTTGTAGTGCAAGTTTGAGGCCAATAAAGATCGTCAAAGTGGGTTTGCGGCCACAAGGTGTATGTGTGGCCGTACAAAGGGGTGTGCGGTCGTACACTCTTCATGTTTATGCCCAAGATGTCGACTTTAGGGTGTATCAAGGCTAGGATCATGTCCAACCAGAAGATGGGGGCCAAACTCTCACTGTGGAGAGCCTTTAAGGGGGTGTACGGCCAACCTCTTGAAGGTGTGTGGCCGTACTCCTTCTAAGGGGTGGAGAACATGATGAAACTTGATCATTAAAGGCTTAGATGAAGTGGTCTTTCAAGTATAACAGGCTAGAGGATGGAATACTCACGTTTTTGAAGCGTTGGAGGGTTCACGGTTGAGTAAGCATGAGAGAAGGGAGTACTGTGCAGCCAAGAGGAGAAAGGAATGTAGGAAAGGGGTCTACCCTTATATATCGGGGTGAGTGTGCGGCCATGAGGGGGGTGTACGACCGTACACCCATGTGTGCGGCCGTACACTCCTCCTTAGAGAGTGTATGGCCCGAAAATGCTACTTTACAACTTGTAAACTCATCCCTAATCTCAACCTTGGTTGTACTCAAGCTTAGAACACTTAAACGAACCCTTAAACAATGCCAAAAGATAACAGAAACGAATCCATCATTGATTGAATTGAATAGTTGTACAAGTTAGAGGTTCTGGGTTGTCACATCATCCCCCCGTTAGAGGGAATTTCGTACCGAAATTCAAGAATAGAAATACAAATCATGGACTTGGAAAAAGATGTGGGTACTTCTGTTTCATTGAATCCTCGCGCTCCCAAGTGAATTCAGGTCCCCGCTTGGCATTCCAGCGAACCTTCACTATCGGGATGGGACTCTGTTTCGTTCGTTTGACTTCTTGATCCATGATTTCAACAGGTTCTTCCACGAAGCGTAAGCTCTTGTCTAGTTTGATTTCTTCGAGAGGAATCACGAGTGTCTCATCAGACAGACACTTCTTTAAGTTCGACACGTGGAAGACTGGATGTCCGTTGCTAAGTTCTCGAGGTAACTGGAGTTTGTAAGCTACGGGATCAATCCTAGCGAGGATTTCGAATGGTCCAATGTATCTTGGGTTTAGCTTTCCACGCTTTCCGAAGCGTATCATGCCTTTCCAGGGTGAGACCTTCAATAGGACACGGTCACCAACTTGGAACTTCAAGGGTTTTCGTCTCTTATCGGCGTAGCTCTTTATCTATCTCTTGATGCTTTTAGTCGTTCTCGGATTTGTACTATCTTTTCAGTCGTCTCTCGGGTGATTTCAGGACCCGTGAGAGTGCTGTCAGGAACTTGACCCTTCACTAGCTGCATGTCACCCACCTGAGCCCAGCACAGAGGGGATCTGCACTTACGGCCATAGAGTGCTTCAAACGGCGCAGTCTTGATGCTGGTATGGTAACTTTTGTTGTAGGAAAATTCGACCAAGGGCAAATGACTGTCCCACGATGTGCCGAAGTCGATGACACAAGCTCTCAACATATCTTCCAATGTCTGAATTGTCCTCTCACTCTGTCCATCTGTCTATGGATGATAAGCCGTGCTCATATCCAACTTAGTTCCAAAAGCCTTCTGTAGTGATTGCCAAAACCTCGAGGTAAACCTGCTATCTCGATCGGAGATAATGGATACAGGTACCCCATGAAGGCGAACTATTTCTCGAAGGTATATTCGTGTGAGTCTCTCCATTTTCAAGTTTTCTTTGATTGGAAGGAAGTGGGCGGATTTAGTCAATCGATCGACAATTACCCAGATGGCATCGTGCCCACTCGGAGATCTGGGTAACTTAGTGATAAAATCCATTGTAATCATTTCCCACTTCCACTCAGGTATTTCCGGCTGCTGAAGTAAACCTAAGGGCTTTTGATATTGTACTTTCACCTTGGCACAAGTCAAACACTTGCCCACGAAGGTAGCAATTTCTGCTTTCATGTTCGGCCACCAATATAGTTGTTTGAGGTCCATGTACATTTTATCTAAACCTGGGTGAACGGAGTATCTAGTCTTGTGAGCTTCGTTCATGACAACCTCTTTGTACCCGCCGTACTTTGGGGTCAAGATCCGGTTCATGAAATAGTAAACTCCGTCTCCCTTGACCTCTAAGTTCTTTTCCATTCCCCGCAACGCTTCATCCGACATGTTCTCTGGTTTTAAGGCTTCCAGCTGAGTCTCTCTGATTTGTGTGGATAAATGAGAATGGATGGTCATCGTTAGTGCCTTCACTTTACGACCTGAATATTCTTTTCGGTTGAGGGCATCCTCTACCACATTGGCCTTGCCGAGATGGTAGCGTATTTCGCACTCGTAGTCACTGAGTAGCTCTACCCATCGCCGATGTCTCATGTTTAACTCTTTCTGATCAAAGAGATGTTGTAGGCTTTTCTGGTCGGTGAATACAGTGCACTTGGTTCCGTAGAGATAATGTCTCCAGATCTTTAGTGCGAAGACCACTGCTCCCAACTCTAGATCGTGAGTTGTGTAATTGACTTCGTGTGTTTTCAGCTGCCTCGAGGCATACGCGATAACCTTTCCTTGCTGCATGAGCACACAGCCTAGGCCCTGATTGGATGCATCACAGTAGACAACGAAGTCCTCCGTCCTTTCAGGCAGGGAGAAGATAGGTGCGCTGCATAGGGCCTGCTTCAATGTTTGAAACGCAATGTCTTGATTTTCTCCCCAACTAAAGGTTACACCTTTCTGTGTCAAGGTGGTTAAAGGCTTGGCGATTCTGGAGAAGTTTTGGATAAATCTGCGATAGTAGCCAGCGAGACCCAGGAATTGGCGGATTTCCGTGGGTGTCTTTGGTGCTGACCAATTCTCAATCGCTTTGATTTTGGAAAGGTCCACGTGTATGCCTTCCTCGCTAACCACGTGGCCAAGGAAAGTTACCTTCCTGAACCATAACTCGCACTTTGAGAATTTTGCATATAGTTTCTCCGCCCTTAATGTTTCTAGCACTAGCCTCAAGTGTTGTTTATGATCATCTTCGCTCCGCGAATAAACAAGTATATCGTCAATGAACACGATCACGAACTTGTCTAGGAAAGGCCGGCACACCCGATTCATCAGATCCATGAATACTGTCGGTGCGTTGGTTAGACCGAAAGGCATTACTACAAACTCGTAGTGTCCATAGCGAGTTCGGAATGCTGTCTTGGGAACATCATTCTCGTGAACCCGCAACTAATGGTACCCTGATCTAAGGTCTATCTTTGAGAAGTAACTGGCTCCTTGTAGTTGGTCGAAAGGTCGTCGATTCTGGGTAAGGGGTAGCGGTTCTTGATGGTAAGCTTGTTCAGTTCTCGGTAGTCAATGCACATCCGAAAGGATCCATCTTTCTTCTTCACAAATAAGATCGGGGCTCCCCAGGGTGAGGAACTCGGTCTTATGAATCCTTTGCTGATTAGCTCATTGAGTTGGTTGGATAACTCTTGCATTTTTGCCAGTGCTAGACGATATGGAGATTTAGCTACAGGAGTAGCTCCGGGGATTAAGTCGATACGGAACTCGACTTGGCGCTCGGGAGGAATTCCTGGAAGATCTTCGGGGAAGACATCAGGAAAGTTACAAACTTCGGGGATGCTCTCGAGGTCCTTAACTTTTTGCTTTTCGTCAACAACATGAGCTAGGAATGCATAGTACTCCTTCCGCAGATACTTCTGGGCTTTGATGCATGAAATGATACGAAGGTTCGAGCTGAGTTTATCACCGTAAATAGTGAGAGCTTTGCCGGAGGGAAGATTGAGACGAATAGCTTTCTCGTAGCAAAGGATATCAGCACGATTGGGGCTCAACCAATCCATGCCGATTATGACATCGAAGCTCTTTATGGATATCGGCATAAGATCAATGGGAAAGGAATGATCGTCTAGGGTAAGAGTACAGCCTATGAATATGTCGTTGATGCTCTCTTTCTTTTCGTTAGCCATCTCGACGGTGAATGTTTCGGTTAAAGGTTGGGATTTACATTTGATTAGATGTTTGAATGCATGACTAACAAAATTCCTCTCCGCACCAGAATCGAAAAGAATGCATGCATAAGAGTTGTCAAGGAGGAACGTACCCGTAACAATGGTAGGATCAGCGACTGCTTCCTCCTGGCCCATAGCCAATACCCTCCCTGTGTTTCCCGCTGTTGCTGCCTTGGGGCCGTTTCTTTTGAATTGCCCAACCTCTCCACATCCATAGCAGGCTTGACCAGCACCCGCCCCAGGAGCCTGATTGGTTGGTTGGACTGGTGCCTTGCAGTATCGAGTCGTGTGTCCCTTCTTTCCACAGTTGTTGCACTGCAAGTCACGACAGGGTCCGTGATCATGAAAGTTACACTTGTTGCACTTTGGAAGAGTACCAGCATAACCATTGGTAGGAGCTTGGGTGGTTGGAACAGTAGCTGGAGTAGCAGCAGGAGTAGTAGCGGCATGAACTGTCACTGTTTGCTGCGTCTTGGAGGGCTCCTGCAAAGACTGACCTTTTCGCTTGTTCCAGAGTTTCTTCTTCTTCCCACCACTCTCCTTTTGTGGCTCGGGAACACCTGTTACCTCATTAAGATCGACCCCATGATCTATCAGAGTCTGCGCCAGACACTTGGCGCTGTCAAAAGTAGTGGGCCTAGCAGCCAAGACATTTCCTTTGGTTGGGGGCGTCAGTCCCCAGATGTACCTATCAATTTTCTTGCTTTCCGGGGTGACCATTCCCGGACAGAGGAGAGCCAGATCACAGAATCTAGCGGTGTAGGCTGCAATGTCGGAACCCTTCATCTTCAGGTTCCAGAGTTCGTGCTCCAACTTTTGCACCTCGCCCCTTGGGCGGTATTCCGCAAGCATGAGTTCCTTCATCCTTTCCCAACCCATGGCATTAGCCACTGGCAGGGTTAGGGATTTGACTTGACCATTCCACCAGGTCAATGCTCTGTCGGCGAAGGTGCAGGCGGCGAACTTCACCTTGTTTGCTTCGAGACAGGCGCAAATTTCGAAGAAGGATTCGATCTTCTCAAACCACCGAGTCAGAGCGATAACACCTCCATTTCCATCGAAGGAATTAGGTTTTGTTTTCATGAAGTCCTTGTAGGAACACTCCTTTTGATGTCCCTCACTTCCATCTTGACTTTGAGGGTCGGGTCCACCTCCAGCCCCACCAGAGTTTACTTGTGCCATTGCTGCAGTCACGGCGGCTGTAACTGCTGCTTGGAACATAACGGGGTCGAGCTGAGGGGGTGGTGGTGGCGGGGTGTCGTCGTTCCTTCTGTTGGATCTTCTTCGGGGAGGCATCTTGTTCTAGAAACAATTAGGAAGAAGAGGATGGTAAGTCCTCAAGATATATGAAATAATATATATCTCATCCTGATAATTAAAGTGTTCTACCAAGCGATAAGCAAGGAAAGATTACTAATGCAAGTAAGTTATCGCGTAGAAAAGAATAGGTAGCAACACTTGGAATGAATCTCTATACTGTATTCGGCTCTAGCTAAAATACTCCTATAGTATTTTAAGTTGTATGTTTTTGTTCTATCGATATCTGATGTATATATACTTGGTAAGTTTTAGGCTTGCTGCAACACCACCGTCACTCCCAAGCACATGTTGGTCATGTCTCGAATGAATATAGTTGATCAGGCTATATTGACCCTAGACATGATTACATAACTGCCCAGGTATAACCGCAGTTTCCAACATCCAAATACTTTTTTTTGCTCTAAATATGACTCTGGTTCTGTTATGTATGCATACTCATATACTTCTTATAAAATACTTATATTTTGAAAATATACTTTTAGTTTGCAGAGCGCTCCAGCCCTTAGTGTTTATAGTTGTATACCATGTAAGGTACGGTATACTTAGTTCACTATAAACAAGGGCTATGATACCAATCTATCACACCCCCAAACCGGAACGACGGAAACGTTCGGGGGTGGATGACGTCATGTTTAGTATCACAACCATTGTATCATAGCAATCATAGTAACACAACCATTACAGTGAATACATATATGAAAAAGGTTTAAATCTGTTTAAAACTTGTTTGAATGCATCAAAAACGTAAGTAAAATATAAAGACAAGACTCTTGTTGCTCCAGCTTCTCAAAAATCCAGGAGGTACCTGTCTACTGATTTCCTGAGAATACAAACAGTTTTGAAAGAGTATCAGCATAAAGCTGGTGAGTTCATAAGCGATGTTTTGAAATGATAACTCGTTGATGACTTTGTGAAAATGTTCACATGTTTCCAAGAAAATCCAATATTTTCTTTAGTGAAAGTGTGATGTTATCAGTTCTGTCTATAACTATGGATGTTCGTTACTGAAATCTGTTGTAGCATGTGTAAACACTAGTTTGTATGTCTACCTAATGTTAATCATGGTATGTATGTATTCTGTATGAAAATCATTGAATCATAGGTTCCGTTTGAAAACCCTGGCTATCACCAGTAAGTGTAGTATGTTTTATTACTTAAAATAAAACCATGAAATGAAATCCCTGGAATCCTCCAGTTGTAGTGTGTAGTAGTTCTATTAGTAAAAATAAAACTATCGAGGATTGAAAACTAGTAAACAAAAGTTAGTTGATACAATTGTGAGTCGTATAACCATGCTTGATATGACCTAGAGACCTTTACAACGTTCTTCAGACGTTGGTTAAATGACATTTGTCACCTCAGGCATGCCTGCCTAACTGTAGCTAGCAGTTCAGGTGTGAGATTGTCAATCCCGAATAGATCTATTCACAAATCTCACGCTCACCCTCCAGGAGACTCTGGTTATACTATGATAGGATTTAGTCATGTACACCTAAGGGTACAGTTTTGAAGTAGAGCCTCACCTTGTTGTACAATCTAGTTTACATGTAATTCTGTAGTGATCTACTGTAGTGAAATCCGTGTGCATGTTGTATATGGTGATAATTATACTTAAATAATTATGAAATGTCATGTCCTTATAGTGATGTATACCATAAACTAAATCTGCCATAGTTTATATGCTTAGTAGTGAATGACTCTGAGTACGTAAAGGCTATGTATTGAAAACCCCAAACTATACCTATTATAGTTTACATGTATAGTGTAGTTGATGTGAATATTTAATCTGAAAAACTATGCAATTTTGGTTGTAAGTTCAAATCGTCCCTTATGCTCAACATGGTACAAGAGGGATAAAATATCTAAATAAAAACCATTTTTCTGTATCAATTGCATGAGTTTTATACTTGTTAACAATCCTTTTGTATTAGTTCACAAAGCATTTATGTTTGGCTTGTATTCCCCCTGAAAACGTTTTAAAACCATAAAAGCGTAGGGGTATGAACTCACCTTGAGTGAGTGGTTTGTACTAGAGATCGATATGGGATTCTGAGTGTCAAGTGAAGCCTCGAACACAATTTGATCCTATTTAACATATAATAACACATATAGGAGCCAAATTAGGGTATTCCACTACTAGACATAATAAGAAACCACTCTAGGGACTTGGAAACACTTAAACTAAGTGTTAGAACCATATGGGATTGAGCGAAGGAGGTGTACGGCCATGAGTGTGTGGCCCATGAGTGTACGGCCTTACACTCATGATGGAATGTGCCTTTGAGGTGATTCCAAGGTTCTAACTAGCATCCATGAAGTGTTCTAGGTCCATGCTTAGTTGTAGTTCAAGTTTGAGGCCAATAAAGATCATCAAAGTGGGTTTGTGGCCACAAGGTGTGTGTGCGGCCGTACAAAGGGGTGTGCGGTCGTACACTCTTCATGTTTATGCCCAAGATGTCGACTTTAGGGTGCATCAAGGCTAGGATCATGTCCAACTAGAAGATGAGGGCCAAACTCTCACTTTGGAGAGCCTTTAAGGGGGTGTACGGCCAACCTCTTGAAGGTGTGCGGCCGTACTCCTTCTAAGGGGTGGAGAACATGATGAAACTTGATGATTAAAGGCTTAGATGAAGTGGTCTTTCAAGTATAACAGGCTATAGGATGGAATACTCACGTTTTTGAAGCCTTGGAGGGTTCACGGTTGAGTAAGCTTGAGAGAAGGGAGTAGTGTGCAACCAAGAGGAGAAAGGAATGAAGGAAAAGGGTCTACCCTTATATATAGGGGTGAGTGTGCGGCCATGAGGGGGGTGTACGGCCGTACACCCATGTGTACGGCCGTACACTCCTCCTAAGAGAGTGTATGGCCCGAAAATGCTACTTTACAACTTGTCAACTCATCCCTAATCTCAACCTTGGTTGTACTCAAGCTTAGAACACTTAAACGAACCCTTAAACAGTGCCAAAAGACAACAGAAACGAATCCATCATTGATTGAATTGAATAGTTGTACAAGTTAGAGGTTCCGGGTTGTCACACTCTAGAAACAGCCGCGTGAAGCATAACCACCACCACCACCTGAAGCCGGTATGAGGCAGTTGAAGAGACACAGGCGAAGACGAAAAGAGAAAAAACCGTAAATCGGATATCGGAGCTACAACCCTTCACAAATGTAGATCGAAGATATATGGAGCTGTTAGAAAACCCTTCTTTGACCAACCCTTCGTCGAAGAAGGCGGAGGGACGTCTCTAGTGGTGGACAGCGCCATCGTCTCCGTCGGATGAACATATCTGGATTCCACCTTGATCGGTTAGGAAAACTCTAACAGAGATGGCATATTTGAGGGTAATGAGTGCTTGGTGGGCAATTGAGAAGACGAATATGGAAAATTTGAGGGTAAGAGACTTGTCTCCGGTGGATGTGCAATTTTCCGGTGAATAAAGATTGAGCACATCTGAGAGAACATGGAAGTGTGGGAAGAAGATGAATAGTTCGAGTCTTGGAGAGAGAGAGAAAGAGAGAGAGAGAGAGAGAGAGAGAGAGGATTATTTTATTTTTGTTATATTTTTAATTGTTTTTTAACTGCATGTAACAAAACAAAAATAAAAAATTAAATAATAAGGGCAAAATCGTCTTTACAAAACAATTCAAACCAAACTGGACCAAACTTGCAAGAAAATGAAACTTTTGGACCATTGATGCTAGCCCAAACCGTTTTGGCCCAAACATGCTAGTTTTGACATACCACAGGGACCATTCTTGCAATTTTGTCAAAAATGTATGGTGGTTCATCAGTGGTCCAACTTTGGATATCATGTGCAACTTTAGTCCCTATCTAGTTAACTTTAATAGCTTGGCTATTAGAGCATCTCCAATATGAGGATTTTTTTGTAACTTATTACTATACATATTTTTTAAATAACCACTTAATATCATTGGAGATGATAATTTTTTTTGTTTTTTTTATTTTGACACTCAATATATATTGAGTGATCGATATATTTTCACAACTTGTACATATAACTTCTTATGCTTTAAGCATATTTTAATTTACCCATTTAATTATAATTTAGTTTTAAAATTTTTTTAATTCTTTAATAATTAATTATTCCTATTAAATATTTAATAACATCTCATTTATAAAATATAACTTTTATGACGATAATATAATATTTTCAATATTTTATTTTATTTTTTCAACTATAACATAATAATTTTTCGTATTTTACGTACATAAATAAAGAACCGATATATTTGTATTTATATATTCGCATTGAATAATTATTTGTGTTTAAAAATAGATTAAATAGATGAGGCGGTTTTATAAAACATTTTAGAAAGATGAGGGTAAATTAAGTAAAATTATGAAAAAATGTATTTAAATAAGTTAAACCATGAGTAGTTATTTATATAGAGGTCAAGATTAATGGAATGATGATATGACATTTATTTTAAGTCGTAATATAGTGTAACCATCGAAGATATTCTTAACTTTTTTGAAATGACATTTATTTTACCGTTATGGACTATTTCTACAATTGTGTCTTTTTACCAAACTCTAATGACCATTTTTGCATTTCTTCTTTTTAATGTTCTCGAATTATTATATATTAATTCTTTTAATTAATTAATTTATTTTAATTTTCTTTTTATTGGATTAATTTTTTTGGATTACTATATACTAATAATCATTATTTTTAATATATAAAAAATAAATAATAAAAAAGTATTATTTTATTAGATTATTATATTTTTTTACTTATTTTTGTATTTTTTTAATTTCTTTTTTTTGGAATATTAAATATTAATAAATATTATTTTTAATATCTAACATTTATGTATTAATAAATTTTTTTAAATGTAATATTTATATATTAATAAATATTACTTTATTGGATTATTAATTTTTTATGTAATTTTTTTAATTTCTTTTTTATTAGATTATTTTTTTATTATATTATTATGTATTAATAAATATTATTTTTAATGTATCATATTTATATACTAATAAATATAACCTTATTATATTATTAACTTTCTTCTAGATATTTTTTTTTAATTTCATTTTTATTGGATTAATTCTTTTAGTTAAATCTCACCCACCGAACCGCACATCCTAAATTTATTTTAAATATTTGGAAGATAACATATTTTGACAACACCACCGGAGGTGGAGAGTTGACGAGGGCGGGGGAGAGGTCATCGATACAGGGGCGACGACAGTGTTTCTAAAATCCGGAAATAAAGGGAGGTTGAAGAGGGCTGCACGTGCCGACAATAGGCAGAGGGTGGAGTGTTGTGAAGGTCGGTATCAGTGGTGGTTTGGTGTTTCTCCGATAAGATGTTAGTACTCCGGTGGCGTTCCAGCCGAAAAAAATAAGAGAAAGAGTTGACGAATAGGGGCGGCTCCGACGGCGGTAGTGCTCCAACGAGATATTTCTAGTGGCAGAAGGAAGAAAAAAAAGAGATATAAAAGATGGTATTGGTATATCAAAAGCAAAAATGGTGACTAGGTAAGGTAATTAAAAGTTTCATTTATTTTTTATTTTTTTAATTATAAAATTATGTAAGTAAATAAAAAGAAATTAAAAAGAAATTAATGGGGATAAAATAGTATTTTTAAGTTCATTCAAAGGACCAATTTTGGATTGAAGTTTCAATTTTGGATTAACAATGCCACAATATAGAAAAATTGAACTCAATCTGCCACATTGAAGAATTTTGCAATTTACTCAAAAAATTATAAATTAAAACATAATAATTTTCCTTAGAAACAAAATAAATGACGGAAATTGTAAAATTTAATAAAATATCATTATAAATCATATCAAAACATACCCTCAAAATATAAGATATCGAAATAAAAAATGAGTGGGTGTCGGCGGAGATTCGATGTACCCACACGTACCACATTTATGATTTAAAAGATTTTTATATCACGTTGGACCCCAACGTAACAACATGGCACCCTCGTTCATGTCCCATCACACCGTTTCCATTTTATAATATTTTTACTTTTACTCTAAAAATAACACAATTTTAAATTTTATGTAGTAACTAGAGCGATTAAATGGAATTTTGGAATATATTAAAGAAAAAACTGACTATAATGTTTATTTTTTTAAGGAAATTGCCAAAAATCAGAAAAGACCTAAAACAACAATATTTTTGTAATCCATTATCTTCGATAATTCATGCGGCCTGCCGAAATCTAGGCTGCGAAAGCCATTTTTATTATTAAACCTTTAGATTTCTTTCGGCTAATTTTTTTCATTGTGCTCTTTCTAACAAGGGTTTAACATGGACATATCACACTCCTAATTTGAAGTAGGAAGTCATACTCATTTAGCTTTGAAGTAAGATAGTCGGTGAAAAATATGAAAAAAAGTACAACTTTAATCCTTCATAAATTTCGCATATAAACTTCGTTTGAGCTAAAAGAAAATTTCAATGTGTTCTTTGTAACAAGGTTTTCCATGGAAACATCACCTCAGCGTTTAGATATCAGGAAGTCGTTTTTTCTAAGCTCCAAATTAGTATGGTTTGTGATTTTTGGTATTTCTTAAATGATTGTTTGTTGGAGGTCACATTAAGTAGATAATATATTAGCGAATAACATATAACATGACACATACTAGTGGAAGCCATATAACATTACACATACACTTAACATATGTAAATATTTAACTTATAGAGGGGATAACATCACCAATACATCGTTTGATAATTCATATTAAGGAGGAGGTGGTAGAGGGTTTACTGTTTCAGATCGATATGCAACTCGATACATGACAAAAGTCAAATTATAGTTAACAAGTTGGTGAATCTTTACCATGCTAAACGATCTCATCGCCGCTATTGCGTGCCCACACTATACACCACCTATTTTCATTCCCTGCGTCTACAAATCTCACGATCAAGATGTACATATATAGTTTGCAAAGAATCTGTAACTTCAAAGCCGAAGCTACATACATGCCTTGCATGAGAGGCTTGACACATGTGCATCCTCCTAGGAGTCATGTATTGGATTGAGGTGTTTAAGGTGTTAACTAAATTGATATAATCTTAGTGAATAAAAGTAAAGTCCTTTTTAGGTAGTCTTCATAACCAAAAATATCTAGAATTGATATTAGGAGAGAGATAAAATTATTTGTTAATATATTAATTAGAAATAGTTAAAAATTAATTTTGAATTAATTGGAAATGGTTGGAATTACATAATTATCAATCATAATTAATTCAAAACTAATTTAGGATTAACTGAAATTAATTAAAGGTGCAAGAGCTAAATTGTAATTGTTCATAATTGAACAAAGAAGGCAGTTCTAGAACCCTCCATGGGCATGAATGGTTTCTAGGGTTTCTGGAAGCATCCTATAGCTGATAAGGATAACTGTCTTGAATAAGTAAAATCTGATTATTTTATTATTCAAATCAGGGTTTATCATGGAGATTCCCTAGCTATAAATAGGACCCCTTGGGAACCGAATTTCATGGCCCTCACTTCCCACAAGGTTGAGAATTTAAATTACCTTCCTCATCTCTCTTCTTCAAGTCCTAGTGTTCTAGGGTTTTGGGTGTGAACCATTAGAGACATCCACATTATTGGTGCTTGCTTTCCAAGGAAAAAAATCAAGAAAGTTGCTTGCATTATTCGATTAGTGCAAGAAGGTATGTATTCTAACCATATAGACTTCGATATTATAAAGTTTAGATGATTGGTTCATAAGTATGTTGCTATAATAGTGAGAATGATATAGATCTCCAGGTTGGATGTACCCATAAGTGTTTATGTAAATTCTCTTGTGCAACTATCTTTGATTATAGCCTAGAAAACCTATCATTCCAAAACCATTTTCATAAAAATATCAAGTACCGAAAGGTTCGAACCATGATACACCAATAAAATGTATCAGAAAATACAGAAGCAAAATAACATAATAGATAGGTGATGCGCATACGTCACGGTCAAGCCGGATCCTTTCCACTGCTAGAAGCACAACCTGAAAAACATTTAATCCACAGCTGTAAGCACAAAGCTGAGTGAGTTCCCCAAAATATTACAAACATCACAAAAATAACTATACATGAAAGTATTAGACCTATTTAGCTTACAGCCGGTTCCGATCTTACTATCATCCCAATGAATACTCTTTGACTCATGGCATGTACCGATCTTGTCATCAACCCACCGAATTGTTGGGTTATGAGCATTCTAACACTCCTAAGTGTACATGCAACCCTAAATACCTTGGATCTATGTTTTCTCTATTATACATACAATTATGAACATCCAAGGTATTATCCTAATCTAGCATACAAAATAATAAATATAACAAGATAGAATACATACCTCTTTGATGTAGAATGTCTTCATGAAGCTTGAGTGCCTAGTGCCCCAAGTGTGACACCTCAAATGGTTCACACAACACCAAATACACATGGAATAACTTGAGAGAAACTTGAACACTCCTTGAAATCGTCTAGCCCTCACACTCACACATTAGTGCACGATTTCTTGAGCCATGGGATTCTTTTATATGGTGGCTATTAGGGTTACACAATGTAACTCATAACTTTACCCATTCCTTATGCTCCATGGATTTTAACCTCCATGGAGTATCCATGGGTCACCCCATGGACTTAGTCCAACATAAGGAATCTTGGATCACAAGCCCACATATATAAGAATGAATGATTTACACAATCAACCCATATATTTAATTAGTCTCCTTTTGATCACTTAATTAATTCCAAATTAATTCTTGATCAATACTAATTAAATAACCTTATTAATATATTAGAACTTATAATATATTAACCAACCTTAAGTGTTATTTCTCTCATTATAGTCTATCCAAATGCATGATGCCATGCAACCCAAATGGACCATGCCGGGTCGGGTCAAGTCTTACCAATTATAGTTATGGACTTAGACATTAATCCAACAGTCTCCCACTTGGATAAGTCTAAAACTATTATTGCGTATGACTTCAGGAACCGATCAGCAATCGTAGCTATCAAAAGCTTCTGTCGAATTTTGACCTTGTCGATGAACTCTGACCTTTTTCAATGACTTGTCCATTAGATAAGGGATCATATATTCCTCCATTCTAGATATGATATGGACTGAGACATGGATTATCAATCATTCTCTCTGTCCATTTGTTGTTTCCTGATTTCCGATTCATGATGACTGACTGATTGAACAAATCAAATCAGTCCTGGCTTGGTCAAGCACTCACATGTATCATCTTTAAATGATCGAGGGGCCCACAGATATCGCTTTTATCCCGAAGGTAAAAGGAATGGATAAACTTCGACTCATATGGCTTGTTCTACTACTTGTTGAATCATACACAAAGGCACGTTTTATAACATCGAGTTACCAATGCGTTTTCGTGCAATCAATGTATAACCAACTCATAGTAACAACTCATATCTCTAGGTTTGAAGAATATAAGATATTATCGTCTCATGATCACTCGTGATAAAATCCATGAAGTGATTCAAATGAGCGCGGGTTGAATCCAATACTCAGAACTTATGAGCACTCATGAGTGTTGTAGCACCACTTTGTCCACCAACTTGGACCTCTACAAACCAACCGATGACAGTCTTGATTCATATCTACTTCCAACATATGACCGACTGTGGATGGTTTGAATAACTTAATCATTCAGGAAGAGCGACTTAGTTATTCTGGAAGTCAAAACATGCAAAGTGAAACACAAGAATAAATGAATCAAATATGGTATCAAACCCTATTAATATAAATAAACACTTTTATTTATCACCAACTGATTACTCATTATTCATTGTTTTGGTTTTATCAACTTTATACTTGAATTTAAAACAATAGTTGTCCCATGCTCCAAGCATGTACACTATGTTTTCTAAACACTAGTCATGCCATACACCAAGTATGCATACTATGTTTGTCTATGATCTTTACTTTGTAAAATAGATCAATTGAACATCACTCCAATGATCCTCTTTTCACAGTCCCAAATCCTTACTGCAAATGCAAGAATTCCAAATTCATGCCATTTACTGAAATCTGTTAGATTCTAAAATTATATGCATTGATCCTCTTAATGATTATGCACGAAGTCAGAAAGACTTGACAACAGTCATTACAGAGCATTCCAAAGGAGATCAGCTCCTTGGAAACATCCTTCTTTCATTAAGTTTCCTAATCTTACACAGATTGAATAATTTCTAACTTTGAAACATTTCTATATTCCATTTTGACTATCACTTCTGAACAAGAGTTGCCTCCTTACAGATTATGTCAATATGGTCCTTCCAGAATTAACATTATACTTCCAACTGTCCTTGAGCAACCAATCTTTGGTAAACCTTAGATTGTCCTCGACAATTGCTTAATCATTTTAGTCATATCCAATTCTAGACCTTTTCCCTTCATATTGCCCCAGGCATTTGGAAAATTTTAGAAAGGATGAATATAGCACATGTAATCGATCCTATATCTGAAGCATATGAGACACGATTCATGATGTCTCACATAAAGACTAAACCAGTCTTTTGCTATAATATTTCCATTTCAATTTGCCAAGTTCTCAAAATTCAGATTATGAAAAGGGATGCCGTAATCATAATCGAATTTTAGAACGCAAATAATGGACCCATATATAGAATTTCCTTATGTTGAGCCATTCCAACATGAAATTCATATATATATCCTTGATTAAATACGATTAAAATCTCAATCTAAGCTTTTAGAATTGAAATGAAGTATAATTTCCTCTCCCTTAATTATAGCAAAACAACTTTTTCAACCCCTGCAACCTCACGAATTGAAACTTTTGTTTTCTATAATTAACATTGCTAACTTGCAACCTTTGTCATAATTATCATGCTCCCACTAACATGATGATTATTAGCATAACACTTATGCTCCCACTAGCTTTGACATGTACTCAGAAATCAGCTGACTTTCTTACCAAAGTTCAGATTTCTGATACTAGATTGTTTTGATAAAACTTTATCAAAATCATACACCTCTCTTAGATAGCTCACATGTGTGTCTAAACAATTTTAGAACTATGAAAAGGGATGCCGTAATAATAGTCTCAATTGTTTAGACCTTTGCCACTTCTCACAAGTCCATGTTAGTGTGCCGGTAAACCACACATGCTCCACTAACGACTTTGAGAATGCAAATATCACAATTGCTATCTAGCTAAAATCTACTTAGTGAAAGTGTTTCCTCACCGTCATTTTCATGAATCGGAGAGAAACCTTATGACACTTAGATTTAATAGTGTATGTGTTCTTATCCATGTGAATTTGTCAAAACCATAATCACAAGACAAGGTTAGTGACAAATCCAAACTCATATTGATTAAACTTGTGCAATCTTAAATTCTTGCCATTTGGCAGCTCAGGTGCCTGCCATTGCTTCCAAGTAGTTGTGCAACCAATTGAGAACTCTCAGAACTCCTATGCAAAGCCAACTTGAATAGGCACAAAAATTTCAACACGATAGGTTATAAACCTCAAGTCGTGTGGTAGTGAAGGACTTTAGGTTTTATTCTTGATTAAGTCTTGAAACTTTCAAGAGCTTTAAGACTCCCACTGTCCTCTTGACATATAAGACTCCCTTGTCAAATATTCAAGAGATAGTGCGGATTCTTTATCAAGACTAACACTTTACACAATTGGCCTAAGTTGGTCTCTGTTTTATCCAAAACATCACAACTTACCAATTTCAAATGTACAAGAGTAGATAACCTTTTACTCTTACATTTGACTAGTGTTAACAAACCCTCTTTAAGATATGTCACTCAAGTTACAATCTTGGAGTATGACTCTAAGAATTGTTTTGGAACGAAGTATGACTCATCTTTTTGATTTAACCATTTCAACAATTCATGACTCCTCTTCTTAGTCATAAGAATGCACTAAGATGACTTTAGAGGACCAATTGTGATATGGTATCTTAATCATTAAGATGATCATAAACATGATACTAAAGTACTCTCCCATCTTTTCAGATTTGAGAAACTTTTATCTTTCTGCCATACTTTGATTCTTCTTATTCGTTCTGTCTCACATTGAAACTTCTCCAATGCTACAGACTTATACTTAAACTTATAAGTATAACCATATTTACTGAACTTAAGTAAATCATGACGAATAGTCTTCTTGATCTTTTGTGGTGGACTTGACCAGTGCACAAGAATGTGTACTCGATCCCTTAGTCCTTTCCTTATTCACATAAGGAATTAGTCTTAATTTTCAAAGCTGAAAGTTCTCATTCATCATACTATACAACTTGCATGATTCCAAGTTTCGGTCCAATTGAACCTTGGGTGATGAGAATCTTTCCTTATTTGGTAATATTAGACACTACCACAACCGAAAGAATCAAATCCATTTTTCCAATATTGCTATCAATGGAATCTTATAAGCAACAACTTTTCACAAATGCCATTGTAAGGATACTTAAAATAAATAAAATCAAAACCTTTTTCTTTTATTTTAAAACTTTGCGGAAAAACTTATCCTTACAATCCATATGAAAACCTTGTTGTTATCTATTCCTAAGCAATATAAATATCATAACTCTTAAGTAATAGCCCAAACTTCTGATCACCGAACCATGCGATTGAAATCCATCTTCGCGATCAGAATCAGCATGTACTTAATAGAGTTAGACAATGGACTTTACCTGAAGTAGAGCCAAACTTATTGACTTTAACATCCTTAGGTAAATTTGGCAGCTTCGTAACCAATGCCCCTTCCTTTGGCAATAGTTACCTATGGACCCTTGATAATGGGACTATCTCAGACTTCGCCTCTCTCTTTACCATTGGGTCAACCGAGTTGACTATGGCCGATCCCTTTCCATTAGGAAGAGAGAGCTTTACTGGATATCCAATGTCATCATTGTCAATGTCCATAGCGTTTTAGGAAGTTGATCTTAGCAAATAAATAAGATCATTAAGGGTCTTGTCTTAGTCTGTTTCATAGGATTCCCAAAAGAACTCACTATGTGACTTAGAAAGTAGTTGAGCCACCAACTTTCTCAAGACTTTGACACCCAACTCTCCCGGCTTGTCAATATGTGACTACATCTCCAAGATGTGATCACACCTAGACCTTGCCTTGCCAATAGGGCTTGAGTGACCTTAAACTTTTTAGGAACTTGTGGGTTAGGGAGAATAATTGGAGGAGGTGAAAGAAGTATGATATCCATGGGACATCATCTTCATTTAGGAAAGCTTGTTTCAAGAGATTTGGGAAGATCATAAATGTCTAGACCAAACATCTTTTTGGGAGATATTCAAGATAGTTGATTTAAAGTCCTTAATATGACACCCAATATGAAATATTAAGGCTAGGACCCAACAGACTATTTTATAACTTAGAAGAGGGATGCCGTAATCCAAGCTATAAAATATTTGAAGGTAGGTGAATGACGATTCACCAATTTCCACCATGAAAAACGAAATAATTTATTAGGTTTTAATTGGATTTGAAAGTCCTAGATCTTTGAGATTCATTGAACTGTTCAAAGGCATGTTTCAATCTCGAGTGTGCCCTTCAGGTTTTGTGACTGGGATGCCGAGGATCACAAAACAAGGTGTGAATAACCATGCAAATATACTTGGTACCCTTAATATTTACCCCTTAATCAGTGTGCCGGTTAACCACACACGCTCCACCGATACTATGATAAATATTAAGTTACCCTTTGCCTACCTTGTTAAGTCCAGGTTAGTGTGCCGGTTAACCACACACGCTCCACTAATGACTTAAGCAAAGTGCAAAGTGTAATTTCATGGGTTAGCACCAAAATTCACATTTTCCTAAGTAACTAAGATTGGGTATTAATAAGAGTTTAGTTACTTAGTATTTATCATTAATACTTTTAACGAAAGGAGAATTATAGTCCTTGTCCTACCCGTTCGGCTAACGACCCTCCACCAGTCAAGGAAGCGGTGGGTGAGAGTGGACACCCATTAAACTGCCATTTTGTAGGCAGTAACCTTATACCCCCCTTATAGACCGGCTTCGTGAATGAGGCCTACTAACGGTAAGACTGACTTTACTCTTATACATATATATAAATATTATTAACTTATAATATTATAAAGTATAAGGGTTGAATTTTAACTTTTAAAATTCTAAGGGCTAACTTGGAATTAAAGTATTCATAAGTGAAAACTTTTCAAATTCCAAAACTTGAGGGCAAGTTTTGAAACTATTCAAAACTAATTAATTTCATAACTTATGAGTTTAAAGTAGTTTTAATTAAAAAAAAAAACTCTTCAAGTTCCATAACTTGAGGACAAGTTATGGAAGACTTTAAACTAATTAATAAAAAAAATAACTTTTTTTTTATTGTAACTTATGGAACTAATTAAGGTTACACTTTTTTTTTTAATTTAATAAAGAGACTCTTGAACCTCCATAACTTGAGGACAAGTTATGGAGTCATAAAACCATTTAATTAGAACTAGACTCTTCATTTTGTAACCTTTGCCAACTTTTATGAGTTTTATGATTCTTAAATGTGACTTTTCATATAACTTGAGGACAAGTTACAAAAACACACTTTGGAATCAACTCTTAGATTAAAATGGATTGAAAACAACTATTTCACACAACTTTTCTATTAATCTAAGAACCTCATAAGAACAAGATAATTCAAATCATCAATCTTCAAGAAATTAGCATGAACATACAAACTAATACAAATCTTGAAATTATGACAATTATATTAGAAATTGGATTAGCATGAACATTACCACATCAAAAACAAGTTTATAAGTCCAAAAACATCTTAGGGTAATGTTCCTAGTCCAATTCCAGCCAAAACAATCGAATATATGCATCCAACTCGATTTTTCAGCTACTTTTGCAAGTATAACAAGAAAACAAGCCTAGGCTCTGATACCACTGTTGGGTTATGAGCATTCTAACACTCCTAAGTGTACATGCAACCCTAAATACCTTGGATCTATGTTTTCTCTATTATACATACAATTATGAACATCCAAGGTATTATCCTAATCTAGCATACAAAATAATAAATATAACAAGATAGAATACATACCTCTTTGATGTAGAATGTCTTCATGAAGCTTGAGTGCCTAGTGCCCCAAGTGTGACACCTCAAATGGTTCACACAACACCAAATACACTTGGAATAACTTGAGAGAAACTTGAACACTCCTTGAAATCGTCTAGCCCTCACACTCACACATTAGTGCACGATTTCTTGAGCCATGGGATTCTTTTATATGGTGGCTATTAGGGTTACACCATGTAACTCATAACTTTACCCATTCCTTATGTTCCATGGATTTTAACCTCCATGGAGTATCCATGGGTCACCCCATGGACTTAGTCCAACATATGGAATCTTGGATCACAAGCCCACATATATAAGAATGAATGATTTACACAATCAACCCATATATTTAATTAGTCTCCTTTTGATCACTTAATTAATTCCAAATTAATTCTTGATCAATACTAATTAAATAACCTTATTAATATATTAGAACTTATAATATATTAACCAACCTTAAGTGTTATTTCTCTCATTATAGTCTATCCAAATGCATGATGCCATGCAACCCAAATGGACCATGCCGGGTCGGGTCAAGTCTTACCAATTATAGTTATGGACTTAGACATTAATCCAACACGAACACTATTTGACTCACGCCCAACCACGATCTTGTCATTATCCCAACAAGGCACATAACATAACAATCAACAAGCAAACAAACAATAAGCCTCAAACCACAATCCATAATGAAGACCCTAATGGTCTAGCTAAGCATACTAACATGTCATAGTATTGCAACGGCATCCAACACGTACAAGATCCAATCATGACATAGGTAATATAGTGACAAGACTCACCTAAATCGAAACTGAAATAACAAACACTAGCTATACGGAAGAATCAACAACACAAACCACCTAGGAATCAGTTAGATGTCCATACTTAGCCTATAGCTCAATTCCCAACAAGTTTGACCAAAATTCAAACTTCTAAAAAAGTCAACGGTCAACGATCAAAGTCAACAGTTATGGTCACTGACCACAACGTTGCGACCAACTTGTTGGTCGTGCCTCGACCACAAAATGCCAATATAGTCGCGACTAGATCTCACTACCTGTGTCGCGACATACAAACCACCGTGTCATGGTTTACATCCAAACCAAGTTAATCTAATGAGATCTTAATCCTTAATTTCTTGAGCTCCAAAGCTTATATCTGAATATTTTAATGATTTTCATGGAAAAAGTTTCCAAAGTGCCTATCATGGCTTGACATGAGGACAAGAACCCAAATTTCTCGCATAGAAATGGTACATGAGTGAAACTTTGGCAACCAAATCTACCTGGAGTTCCCAATCTCCATGAAATCACAAGAAAAGGGACTAAAAGTGGCTAAAACTCCTTAAGATCCTCGATCTAATCTTAAAGCATGAAAAAAGTTGAAGCTTTGACACTTACACAGGTCCAAAGATGGATGATCTTCTTCTAGATCTAGCTTTCATGTACTTTAACACCTTGGTCCTAATTCCTAATCTCACCAAAAATACCAAATCTCTCAAAACACACATACACACATAAGGGGATAGGGTTTTCTTTCAGGAGGAATATGTAACACCCTGAATTTAGAAGGTCGGAAAAGAGAAGAAAACCTCAACTGAGGAGGTGACTCGTCGAGTAGATGGGTGACTCGACGAGTAGGAGCGCGATTTTGTCGCGGGTTTAGTGACCTACTCGACGAGTCAGAAGACTGACTCGGCGAGTTGGCCAGGTTTGGGGAAAACCCTAAATGCGGGCCTTGTACCCTATTTAAGGAACATTATAGCCTTCATCAGCTCCCTTGATACTCTCTCAAGTCCAGAACGAAAACCCTAGAGCCTCCCTTGAGTGGTGAGTCATTTTGAGTGTTTTGGAGCATTCTTGAAGCTTGGAGGAACAAGAAGAAGGTTGGAGGTTCAAGGAGGAAGGAGTAGATCCATAAGATTCACTCCATTTGCTGCTCATTTTGGTAATCAAGTTCCTTCCTTGACTTCTAGTTTGTTAGATATCTTTATGTCCCTTTTTATGAAGCTTATGGACCAAGGGTGATTTTTTGTGGTATTTGGACGTCCCCAAGCTAGATCCTTTCAGATCTGGGAGTATTTGGAGTAGTTAAGGCATAAAGGTGGAAGCTTTATGCCAATAGAACTACCTATGCAAAGTTTAAGAGGTTGTTATGGCATTTTGAGCAAAAAGGGCCATGCATGGACGCAAAGATATTAGCTTTGCGTGTTATTCCGACCCTAGGAGGCTAGATCTGGGTCTTGGATGCCTTGTGCTTGACTGAAATCGTCTGAACAGAGTTGGACATAGAGGGACTCGGCGAGTCACTTGTGGGACTCAGCGAGTCAGGCCATTTTCTTTCCCCAAAACCCTTATGTTAAGGGTATGAGTTGAGTTGGTAAGGGCTCAGCCAGTCTGGATCCATAATGGACATGAAGTTCATCGTACTCGACGAGTTCATGGAGGAACTCGGGGAGTCCAAGGAAATCTTCAAACCCATGAAGATGAACTCGACAAGTTGTTCATACAACTCGGCGAGTCACAGACTGGACACATTTAGTTGAGGAAGATGAACTCGACGAGTTCAAGGATGAACTCGGCGAGTCGGTTGAAGATGGTCCCGATTGTATTGGGTAGTAGGAGTATGGACTCGACGAGTTGGCAGACCAACTCGACGAGTCAATTCAACTAGAGGTTTACTTTGACCGTTGACTTTGATCAAGTTTGACCAGGGTTGACTTTTGGATTATTGTGGTCTAAATGTTATTTTGGGTATTGATAGTTCGGGAAGCCGAAGGGTCAGCGGTTCAGAAGTTGCCGGTTAGCAGTTAGAAGTGTTCAGCTAGTCTTCAGCAGTGCGAGGTGAGTTTCCTCACTGTGTGCATGGGTCTACGGCCACAATACCAGCCCATTATGATTATGTTCATGTTTACGTTTATGTATAGAATGAAGACCCGGGGGTTAGCCCTAGGCACTTATTATTATATGTTCCGGGATACGACCCGATGTCGGGCGAGGCCCGAGGAATGTTAGGATGCTAGAGGTCTTTGTGATTCTTCCATGTGTCGGTACGATAGGTTCCAGACCGAGGGTCCGATGTCGGAGTAAGCCCGAGGTATGTTAGATAATAGTATGTCTCCGGACCGTGGGTTCGATGCCGGGGCAATCCCGAGGAAGATTCTTATGTTGTATGTTCGTTTATACTTGAGTCTCTGTGATACTAGTATATATCGGGTAGGGAAGTGAGTGTGGGCGAGGTCCTGTATCTCATCACTATCTGAGTATGGATGGGGTTCAATGTCTCAATATTAGCAGAGTAGAGGCGAGGCCCGTGATAGGAAGGATGTGAGTGTGGGCGGGGGCCCGTATCTCACTACTAGTAGGAGTATGGACGGGGTTCCACTACTTCAGTAGCAGACCAGGGGCGGGGCCCGAGTTAGGCGAGGCCTTAGATTAGGGTACAGATAGAGTATATTTATGTATGTTCTAGTATGTTATTCGATTGTATGTATGCATGAGTTGGGCGAGGCCCGGAGACAGGCGGGGCCAAAGGGAGATAGATATGTATACCGAGTGGGGCTCGATGCCAGGTGGGACCTAATGCCAGGCGGGGCCTGATGATGGGCGGGGCCTGATGCCGAGCAAGGCCCAATGCAGCGGGCGGGGGCCCAGTATGTGGTTATGTATTTCTGGTTATGCGTATATGGTATGTGGTAGGTTGGGGAACTCACTAAGCTTCGTGCTTACGGTTTTCAGTGTTGGTTTCAGGTACTTCCAGTAGCGGAGGGAAGAGCTCGGGATGATCGCATGGCACACACCAAGGAAGTTTAGCCTGGGATGTTTACTCTGATAAAATGAGCAAGTGTTTTGAAAAGATACTCTGATTTGCTATAGAACCCCTTAGAATGTTTGAAATGATTTAATACTATGTTCTAAGTAATGTTTTAAAAAGAAATTTTTGGTCATGATTTTTGAGATGTTACAAGTTGGTATTAGAGCCTTGGTTTGAGGGATTCCGGCACGCTCTCGGGTGTGTCTGGACTCAAACTGAGGACTTGGTATGAAAATTTTCAAAGGGAAAATCAGTTTTTTGAAAAAGAGCTTTGAGAAAAGAAAGGAATTTCTAGAAAAAGAAAAGAGTTTTGAAAAGAGAAAAGAACTTTGAAAAAGAAGAAAAGGGGTGTGGAGCATGCAATCAGCCGAGCTCAAGTAAGTACCCCAAAATACCCATACAAGTTATGTTATGATATGCTTATTAGAACTGCATGCTAGATTAGGACTAAGGATCTAGGAGGATGCCTTATGTGCCTGTTATATGTGTATGAGCTTTATGAACTGCATGCTAGTACAGATTCCTGAGTAGAGGATAGAATAGTTTGATTGGATTATGTGGTTAGTTTTTCCCCATTGTCTGAATACTGCTTGCTTTGTGCTCGTGGGACTTTTAGTAATGCGAGCTACCTATTAAGTGAATATGCTAAGTCACATGTGGCACATGATGGATAATCTCGGAGTGACAAGATTTGACCCTATTACGCAGCTCTTATCTGAGTCCAACCGTTCTAGGGATGAATCTTTTACTCAAAGGATTATCCTATCTCTGTTGTATGTGGCTATATTCGTGAGGTAGCTAGTTGGTATTAATGGGAAGTCCTTCAGCAGCTGAGGATGGAATGAGTTAGATGATACCCTACGGCAAGCCTAGGATGAGAGTAGTGTTGGGAGCAGTGTTAGTAGCAGTGAAAGGGACTTGGCGTGGTCGAGGCAATTCTTGAGGAAAGTACGGATAGATGTGGAAGGTAGTAGGGGCTCATACTACTGAAAGCAGAGGATCTGTACTCGATTCAAGAGGGGCCGAGATAAAACCAAGGAACTTGTAGTGCGATTGTGTGTGATCCCTCAGCAGGGATGTGTATTTTGATGATTGTTAGGACATGTTTTCAGCGTGGCGACGTTGCGAGATAGACCAGTGGATGGATCAGGTGTCAGAGAGGGATCAGGCTCAGGTTCAGGAACCGAGCAGATCGAGGAGCGGATAAGGGAGTTTGTATCAGCTGAGATTACGCGCAGTATTCTAGACCAGACTCCTGTGATCTTTGGTACGGTCAAGGAGGGCATACTGGAGATTTTGGATGAGAGGCTTGAATATCAGGACTTTAACTTTGTTGTCTAAATGAATTTAAACAACCTGAATTGAATGTCTCATAAAAAGCATATAAACGTTACATGTATATTAGTTATGAAAACCCAATCATTCTCAAAATAAATGATTGACAGTATGTTCTTGAATTAGTATTCTTAACATGTATATGAAAATTGTATATCCCTTGATTTGTTTTGAACCAAACCTTTGTTTCTTGTAAAACTGTGTATTCTAGTATACTTGAATCATGTATTATTGTTCTATGTATCATAAATTATACCTATTATAATTTATATGTACTTTCTAAATTGGTATTTAACTGTTTTTGAAAGAAACCCCTTTTGCTCAATATGTTAGAAAGGGTATTTAAACTGAGTGAAATAAATTCTATATTTATATACATATACAATTATATATAAGTAAAATTTAAACGACATTCGAACAAATAACCGGTACTATAAGCCCACATCCAAACAAGGAAAAGGACCCATAATGAGTTATTAGTCCTAAGCCTTTAAATATTATATATATATACAAATATGAATTTTGGGGAAAAATATAAGTTTACAAAAGAGTTTAATGTTTTGAGAATATTTTGATGATTTAATGTCGTTTTATCATGATTTGAAATCATGATTTTATAACACAAAGTTCTTGTGTTATAATTGTATTTCCCCCCCTTAAAACAATAGAAATTATGAAAATACGGGGGTATGAACTCACTTGATAGATGGTGATTTGGACAGCGTTTCGTTTACTGGAAAGGAGTTTATTTGACGAAAAACCGGCTTTAATCGGGCAGAGTTTCGACTGGAGAAATTTGTTTTTCTCGGGAATCTCGGGGCTTCGAGGCTTGCTTAGGGTTTTAGACTTGATATCGGGGCGTTAGGGGTTGTAGGAAATTTTAAAGTGGTGAAAGAAGTGAAAAGAAATGGAAAATGGTGAAAAAAATGTGCCAAATCTGAGAAATCTCGCAGCCCTTATATAGGCTGCGAGGGTTTGGCCGAAGAGGTGAGTCACCGGACACGCGGCATCAGCAGCGAAGGCCACGAGGCCGAAGTCGGAAGCAGCAGTGCGAGGCTCGGAAGCGAGAGACGAAGGTGAGGCGCGTCGGACGCGCATTGGACAGTGACTTCGGTTGAATCAGAAGGCGACGCGTGTCGGATCTGGGTGTGGCGGTTACTGTTCATGCGGGATTCCCCGATATTATCCAAATTTTCTCGGTTTTTGAGCCTAAATCTTCCGAAATTCATAACTTTAGCATACGAACTCATTTTTTGACGTTCGTTATATGAACGCGTAGGTAAAATTATACTCTACGACTTTCATTTAAACTTCGTCGGCTAATTGTTATTTTATTTTTAATATTATTATTTTTAACAGACCGGGACAGGAAAATCCGTTAAAAATTCATAACTTCTTCATCCGACGTCCGTTTTTGTCTGTCTTTCTACCGTTGTACTACTATTGACGAGACCTTCAATTCTCGTTTAGGTTGTGTCGGCTAAAAATCAATCGATCTTTATTTCGAGTTTTTAGTTGTATACTGCTATACTGAAACTTAGAAAAATCATAACTTCCTCATACGAAGTCAGATTTTGATGTTCTTTTTTATGAAAGTTCTCGGTTTAACATATTCTACAACTTTCATTTAGATTGTTATGGCTAAAAAGCCTTTTATTGAAAATTCACTTTTTACACTGAATAGTGTTTTTGCCGGTTTTGTCGCGGATCTTCGATTGGTCATAACTTCTTCGTTATAACTCGGATTTTAGTGTTCTTTATGTTTTTGGAAACCTTGTTACAATATCTACCACTTTGTTCATCCCAATCATGATTGTTTAATACTTTATTTTTTAGGGTCAATTATGTAAATATATACAGTATGCTAAAATTTCTCTTTATTATTTTAAAAAGAACTACAAATTGACCTACATTGTTACATAGGTTTGAAATAACGGTTTGTTACATCTGCAGCGAGGAGCAGGGCGTATCAGTTGGTTTCAGAGGAGGTGTGAGCAGCCCGATGTGTCAGGTGCGTATCTTTCATTTCTCTATTAGCTTATGTTATGATTTTACTATTATCGTTCTGCATCGGTAATGATAATGATATTTCGGAATATTGTGGCCTGCTTGTGATTGAGTTATATGCCATCTGCATACCTTGGATTTTAGAATGATAGTTAGAGGTCATTCCTTTAGAGCGGGTTACTCATGATGCAGTAACCGTATCATGCAAGTGTGGCACTCGGTAGTGTCTCGCTAGTTTTCGGGAAAGGTATCGTTGGGAATAGATCGGTTAGATCACCATCGGTAGTAAGCAGGGGTTTTCAGCAGAGTGGTCAGGGGATGGTAGGGAGAATTGGGAATTCTTCCAAGCTGTGAGCTGTGAGGATCTAGTCAAGTCGAAGTGGGGGAGAGCCACCCGAGTGGTTAAGGGCAGGAGTAAGTGCACGACTGGGATGGTTTCGCAGTCTTGGTGAGGAAGAAAGCAACTCAAGTGGCTGTTTGGATTGAGGAGCATGTAAGTTGGGAGTTGGGGAAACTTTCCAACCTTGAGTTCGTGTATTCACGATTAGTTGATGTTTGGACCGGGGAACCAGGTCGGAGAGCTTCCGGCAAGATGCGAGTTTAGTCAGGATATAAGACTGCGGGATAGCCGCAACATTCCCTAGCAGCGAGTTAGTGAGATAAGTGTTGTAAGACTGCGGTTCATTAGCAGCCTAATTAGAGGAGTGTGGGCGGGGGCCCGTATCTCCTAGTTAGCGGAGTGTGAGCGGGGGCCTGTATCTCCTATTTAGAGGAGTGTGGGCGGGGGCCCGTATCTCCTAGTTAGCGGAGTGTGGGCGGGGGCCCGTATCTCCTAGTTAGCGGAGTGTGGGCGGGGGCCCGTATCTACGGATTAGCATGATAAGAATCAAAAGGGATAGCAAGATGAGATTAGAGGAGGATTGGGCCTCCCTAGCCTTGGATAGGTGAGACCGGTAGGAGAGGCCGCTCCGAAGTATAGTTTGGGTGAGACCCGTGGGCGAGCCCCGTGTTCTTATGGCAGTAGGTGGGACCTAGTAGAGACCTTAGGGTAAGGTAAGGGATCGGGAATCCCAGCTCTTCTAGAGCCAGAGTGGCTAGGTTGGAAGGACAGTTCAGGTAGTCGCAGTATCCTCATAAGTCGCTAAGAGCGGTTGAGGGTTGTTCTTGCGTGCGGTGACCGGTGGGGGACCGATATTTCGGGTAATGGTAGATCAGTTGGGACCAGGGTGGTCTTGGTTCATCCGAAAGGCGGATGGTAGTCGGCAGGACTTCAGACAGGAATGATGATAAGGTATTTGGTGCAGAAAGAAGTGAGTGATGCTAAGTTGCTCACCGCGGAATCAAATAATCTCGGAGTGAATGATTTGGCTCTGTGATGCAACTCTCGTCTGAGCCTCAACCGTAGCCGAGAGGGACCTGCTACTCGAATGATGGTCTGAATTCACGCGCTGGGTGGAGTTTTCAGTAATGGAGCATCGTATGAGGAGTTATTTCGTGAGTACTGGTGAGATGGCCGGCACTGGGAGTGGCCAGGATTGTGGTTTCAGCAGAAGATTTGTTCTTGATGGGGATCAGAAAGATTGTTGCTTATAGGAAGTTGCCTTGGAAGGGCCAGTGTCAGTACAAGGAAAAGGGATGAACCCCTTGTGTATCAGTGTAAGTGCACTGGGAGTACTGATAGGGCTACCGGTTGGGTAAAGGAGTTGTACTCGAAGGTAGTAGTGATCAGATTATTCTGAGGGTGACGTTTTCAAGGATTGGATCGGATAGCCAAAGTGTGTACCTAGTAGTAAGTAGATTGTATGGTAGTGGACCATGGCGGACTTCGAGGACGAAGTCTAGTTTAAGTGGGGGAGAGTTGTAACACCCTGAATTTAGAAGGTCGGAAAAGAGAATAAAACCTCAACTAAGGAAGTGACTCGTCGAGTTAATGGGTGACTCGAATAGTAGGAGCGCGATTTGGTCGCGGGTTTAGTGACCTACTCGACGAGTCAGAAGACTGACTCGGCGAGTTGGCCAGGTTTGGGGAAAACCCTAAATGCGGGCCTTGTACCCTATTTACGGAACATTATAGCCTTCATCAGCCCCCTTGATACTCTCTCAAGTCTAGAACGAAAACCCTAGATCCTCCCTTGAGTTGTGAGTCATTTTGAGAGTTTTGGAGCATTCTTGAAGCTTGGAGGAACAAGAAGAAGGTTGGCGGTTCAAGGAGGAAGGAGTAGATCTAGAAGATTCACTCCATTTGCTGCTCATTTTGGTAATCAAGTTCCTTCCTTGACTTCTAGTTTGTTAGATATCTTTATGTCCCTTTTTATGAAGTTTATGGACCAAGGGTGATTTCTTGTGGTATTTGGACGTCCCCAAGCTAGATCCTTTCAGATCTGGGAGTATTTGGAGTAGTTAAGGCATAAAGGTGGAAGCTTTATGCCAATAGAACTCCCCATGAAAAGTTTAAGAGGTTGTTATGGCCTTTTGAGCAAAAAGGGCCATGCATGGACGCAAAGGTATTAGCTTTGCGTGTTATTCCGACCCTAGGAGGCTAGATCTGGGTCTTGGATGCCTTGTGCTTGACTGAAATCGTCTGAATAGAGTTGGACATAGAGGGACTCGGCGAGTCACTTGTGGGAATTTGCGAGTTAGACCATTTTCTTGCCCAAAACCCTTCTCTTAAGGGTATAAGTTGAGTTGGTAAGGGCTCAGCCAGTCTGGGTCCATAGTGGACATGAAGTTCATCGTACTCGACGAGTTCAAGGAGGAACTCGGTGAGTCCAAGGCAATCTCCAAACCCATGAAGATGAACTCGAAGAGTTGTTTATACAACTCGGCGAGTCACAGACTGGACACATTTAGTTGAGGAAGATGAACTCGACGAATTCAAGTATAAACTCGGCGAGTCGGTTGAAGATGGTCCCGATTGTATTGGGTAGTAGGAGTATGGACTCGACGAGTTGGCAGACCAACTCGGCGAGTCAAGTCAACTGGAGGTTTACTTTGACCGTTGACTTTGATCAAGTTTGACCAGGGTTGACTTTTGGATTATTGTGGTCTAAATGTTATTTTGGGTATTGATAGTTCGGGAAGTCGAAGGGTCAGCGGTTCAAAAGTTGCCGGTTAGCAGTCAGAAGTGTTCAGCTAGTCTTCAGCAGTGCGAGGTGAGTCACCTCACTGTGTGCATGGGTCTACGGCCACAATGCCGGCCCATTATGATTATGTTCATGTTTATGTTTATGTATAGAATGAAGACCCGGGGGTTAGCCCTAGGCACTTATTGTTATATGTTCCGGGATACGACCCGATGCCGGGTGAGGCCCGACGAATGTTAGGATGCTAGAGGTCTTTGTGATTCTTGCATGTGTTGGTACGATAGGTTCCGGACGGAGGGTCCGATGTCGGGGTAAGCCCGAGGTATGTTAGATAATAATATGTCTCCGGACCGGGGGTCCGATGCCGGGGAAATCCCGAGGAAGATTCTTATGTTGTATGTTCGTTTATACTTGTGTCTCTGTGATACTAGTATATGCCGGGTAGGGAGGTGAGTGTGGGCGAGGTCCCGTATCTCATCACTAGCTGAGTATGGATGGGGTTCCATGTCTCGATATTAGCAGAGTATGGGCGAGGCCCGTGATAGGAAGGATGTGAGTGTGGGCTGGGGCCCGTATCTCACTACTAGTAGGAGTATGGACGGGGTTCCACTACTTCAGTAGTAGACCAGGGGCGGGGCCCGAGTTATGTGAGGCCTTAGATCTGGGTACAAATAGAGTATGTTTATGTATGTTCTAGTATGCTATTCGATTGTATGTATGCATGAGTTAGGCGAGGCCCGGAGACAGGCGGGTGCTAAGGGAGACAGATCTGTATTCCGAGCGGGGCTCGATGCTAGGTAGGACCTGATGCCAGGCGGGGCCTGATGATGGGCTGGGCAAGATGTCGGGCAAGGCCCAATGCAGCGGGTGGGGGCCCAGTATGTGGTTATGTGTTTCTGGTTATGCGTATATGGTATGTGGTATGTTGGGGAACTCACTAAGCTTCGTGCTTACGGTTTTCAGTTTTGGTTTCAGGTACTTCCAGTAGCGGAGGGAAGAGCTCGGCATGATCGCATGGCACACACCAAGGAAGTTTAGCCTGGGATGTTTACTCTGATAAAATGAACAAGTGTTTTGAAAAGATACTCTGATTTGCTATAGAACCCCTTAGAATGTTTGAAATGATTTAATACTATGTTCTAAGTAATGTTTTAAAAAAAAAATTTGGTCATGATTTTTGGGATGTTACAAGTTGGTATCAGAGCCTTGGTTTGAGGGATTCGGGCACGCTCTCGAGTGTGTCTGGACTCAAACTGAGGAATTGGTATGAAAATTTTCAAAAGGAAAATCATTTTTTTGAAAAAGAGCTTTGAGAAAAGAAAGGAATTTCTAGAAAATGGAAAGAGTTTTGAAAAGAGAAAAGAACTTTGAAAAAGAAGAAAAGGGGTATGTTGAATGCAATCAGCCGAGCTCAAGTGAGTACCCCAAAATACCCATACAAGTTATGTTATGATATGCTTATTAGAACTGCATGCTAGATTAGGACTAAGGATCTAGGAGGATGCCTTATGTGCCTGTTATATGTGTATGAGCTTTATGAACTGCATGCTAGTACAGATTCCCGAGTAGAGGATAGAACAGTTTGATTGGATTATGTGGTTAGTTTTTCCCCATTGTCTGAATGATGCTTGCTTTGTGCTCGTGGGACTTTTAGTAATGCGAGCTACCTATTAAGTGAATATGCTAAGTCACATGTGGAACAGGCTGGATAATCTCAGAGTGACAAGATTTGACCCTATTGCGCAGCTCTTGTCGGAGTCCAACCGTTCTAGGGATGAGTCTTTTACTCGAAGGATTATCTGATCTCTGTTGTATGTGGCTATATTCGTGAGGTAGCTAGTTGGTATTAATGGGAAGTCCTTCAGCAGCTGAGGACGGAATGAGTTAGATAATACCCTAGGGCAAGCCTAGGATGAGAGTAGTGCTGGGAGCAGTGTTAGTAGCAGTGAAAGGGACTTGGCGTGGTCGAGGAAATTCTTGAGGAAAGTACGGATAGATGTGGAAGGTAGTAGGGGCCCATACTACTGAAAGCAGAGGATCTGTACTCGATTCAAGAGGGGCCGAGATAAAACCAAGGAACTTGTAGTGCAAGTGTGTGTGATCCCTCAGTAGAGATGTGTATTTCAATGATTGTTATGACATGTTTTCAGCATGGCGACGTTGCGAGATAGACCAGTGGATGGATCAGGTGTCAGAGAGGGATCAGGCTCAGGTTCAGGAACCGAGCAGCTCGAGGAGCGGATGAGGGAGTTTGTATCAGCTGAGATTACGTGCAGTATTCTGGTTATGCGTATATGGTATGTGGTAGGTTGGGGAACTCACTAAGCTTCATGCTTATGGTTTTCAGTTTTGGTTTCAGGTATTTCCGGTAGCTGAGGGAAGAGCTCGGGATGATCGCATGGCACACACCAAGGAAGTTTAGTCTGGGATGTTTACTCTGATAAAATGAACAAGTGTTTTGAAAAGATACTATGATTTGCTATAGAACCCCTTAATATGTTTGAAATGATTTAATACTATGTTCTAAGTAACGTTTAAAAAAAATTTGGTCATGATTTTTGGGATGTTACAGAATAGAGGTTGTGAAGAGAGAAAACTCTAATGTTAGCATCATATAAATAGGGCTCGATGCTCAACTTAGGGTTTTGAGCCCAATCGCCAACGTGTCGTGGTCCAAACCTGACCGCGCCACTACTTATTGACCTGACCCACGCCGCAATGTAATGACCCAACTTCACAATAACTTTATTATTATTAATTAGGTTAAAATATCATCATCATAAAATCAATTTGGTAAAATCATATGTTCTAAAAGACATTCATCCAAATCAGAGTATCATAACATCAAGAAATCACAAAATGTTAAAGCTGGCGACGAAGGTCTACTATGATGCCTCTTCTTTTCCCTGATCCCCAGATGTACTTGAAACATTTAAACCCACAACTATAAGACAAAGCTTAGTGAGTTCCCCCAAAATATTACATACAACACAACACAACTAAACATAAATAACAACATTGGGTTGGTTCCACCCCGAGTCCTCAACGACATAAATAAAGCATATTCGGGTCCTCCAGCGAGCCTGAGTCATCAGTGACTCTATTACAACAGTTTCGGGTCCTCAGTCACACCGAGTCATCAATGACGCAATTACAACATATTAACGCACAACAATAGTAAAACACAACTAAACATACAGTTCAATCAGAACAAGCAGGACAAAAGTAATGTAATGAAAAAACTTACCTCACATATAAGCTGAAAACCACCAAAACACGTGAATACCAAGATGTCGGTCTCGCATACCACCTAGACATTAAAACCAAGGTCAATCTCATCTATGACATAAGACCCTAAAGTTTGAAAAAAAGTCATACTAGTCAAAATTCAACGACTAGGCCACCGCGTCATGGCCAATCCATGACAACGTCGTGGCAGCTGGAAGATAAAACAATAACTGGGCTTATCAGCCAACTACTTCATGGCAAGGCCTTTATCGCGCCACGGTTGACTTCCCAAACAACTTAATCTATTAAGATATTAACCCTTATTTCTAGAGCTCCAAAGCTTAGATCTAGATTAACTTTCGCCATGTGTGGATAAAGTTTCCAATTTTATCCATTCACTTACCTCTAGCGGCCTAGATCTCAAACCCTAACACTAAAGGGACCAAAATGACCTAAAAGTTCCATGTATGGATGAGTTGAGTGCAAGAACTCAAATTTAGAGAACCATAAGGTCCATAAATTAGCTCAAATGCCACTCAAGGCTCTAGAGTTGTTTAAAACTCCAAGTATTCTCTTACAAGGACCATTAAGGCTCTTGAGTTGCTAAAAAAACTTAGTATTCTCTTTCAAGGACTGTAACGACTCGATATAACCGTGTAAAAGTCAAATATCACATCATAACATTTATAAAATAAGAACTTGGAAATGCAATAAGGGCATGTTTATATAAGTTATTGTATGAGCATACTTTGAAAACCATACGTATATAAATTATACATACTTACATTTTGAAAGTTATGCTTACATGGGTTATATATATAAGTATATGTGTGAACACCATGTTAGATTTAATTATTGTAGGTCAATTCAAGTCAAATAATTAAATCAAAAGCATGGAATGTACCCCACCACCTAGGATCAAAACCATTGCTTTTGGGATACCATGGCCGAAAACACACCCTTTGTAGAAGACCTAGGCCGAAAACCCTTTACTCTTTGACCATAAGGCCGAAAACACTTTACTCTTTGACTATAAGGCCGAAACCCTTTACTCTTGGGCCATAAGGCCGAAAAATCTTTACTCTTTGAACATTATGGCCGCAAACCTCTTCAATTAGGTAGTAAACTCCTTAATATCTTAGTATCTTATCCTAATTCAGCTTCCCTAGGTGATAATTCTAGTAACCAATGCAAACATCAAATCAACCACTTATCTTTTCCTTCATATAAAAGATACATAATAGAGTCCATTCGTCATTTTCACTCCCAGTAAACAAAAACCTTACCCCTTTCTCTCTCAAGTATCAAACTCATTTCCTTTCATTTACAAGATCCAAATTACTCCAGGAGACCTTTGCTTCAAGTTTAATTTAAGATTTGGTATGTTCCTATAGAATCCTAATGTTTTCACAACCATCTTATGATTATTATCAAATATTCACACATTAATATGTGTTTAAACATTAGGATACGGCTATCGTTTCGTGTTCTAAATCAAAAGTCAACGTTTCTAGCTCGTTATCTAAACTGCGACAACACACAAGGTGAGTTCATACCCCTATATTTTTATAACTTTTCTATGTTTTAAGGGGGGAATACAAGTAAAACTCAAGGAAGCTTGTGTTAGAATACAAACCATTATTTATGTTTTCTTATATTTTATGTATCTATTATGTGAAAATATCAAATATGTGAAACAACGTTACTACCAAATTTGCAAACACTTACATGCAAAACATGTTAAAATGAAACGATTATCATTTTTGATGAAACATACATTTTAATCTATAATAGGTATAGTTTGGGAAACATTCACATTATTTTACTCTTTCAGGGCAAAGGAACGATTATATAAAAATATGATTATTTTGTTATATTATCAACATAACGAAAGGAGTAACAATTTCATGTACGAACATTTTCATTACAAAAACACGTAACTCGTTGGATTTGTGAGTCATTTGTCTTCATCGTACCTACCAAAGGTATACATGGATGTCATGTTTTATAACCAGAGTCTCCTCCCAGAGAGCGTGATACTTGTGTATAGATCTATACGGAACTGATGATCCCACACACTGACTACTAGCTACAGTCAGACCGGCAGGTTATCGGTGACAAATGTCATAACATTTCGACGCCTGAAGAACGTCGAGGCAGGCAATTCATTTCAGCACGGTTATGAAAACTCACATGACAAACGACAATATGTTATTTTTACGTGAAATCAATAATACGCTTATTTTACGTAAAAACATATCTCTTCAAACGGTTTTATTTACGAATAAAACTACATATTACTAAACTAAGTATGACATATATACTTGTACTTTTGGTCTTGGAACATTTAAGACTACAATTCAGTTTTATGGAAAATATAGGATTTTCTAGGATAAACACTCTTATTTTATAAGCAAACGACTTACAACTCATTTTATAGAAAACATCAGATTTTCTGGAAACAAATGTGATTTCATTTCAATGAATGGAATACAATTATTCATATAAATGCTTATGAACTCACCAACTTAAATGTTGATACTTTTTCAAATAACTTGTATTCTCAGGAAATCAGTAAAACAGGTTATCAATAGCTTTTGAAGATTTGACGCTAAGGTGTTAAACAAAACTTTTGACATCATATTGTAATTGACTTTTGAAACATGTAACGCTTACAATGATGTAACTTTTCAATTATATATCTGATGGTTGTGTTTTCTTTCTTTACCATTCAATTGTTATGATACTGCACATGATGTCCTCCGCCCCCGAAGGTTTCTGCCGTTCAGGTTTGGGGGTGTGACAGATTAGTATCAGAGCATTTTTTATAGTGAACTAAGTATATCAGACCATATGATATACAACTATAAATACAATGGGACTAAAACACTCTGACCAATAGTTATACTTTTTAAAATATAATAATATTTTTATAAAAGTATACATGGATACCTATGTACTAAAATAGTGTCGTAAAAAAACAAAACAAAAGTATTATAGATGCGTTGAACACTACGAATACGCCTTGGAGTATGCAATCAGGTCTGGAATGAATATAGCCTGATCAACTATATTTTCGAGAGGTGACTACCATACGCTTGGGAATAGTCGTAGTGGGCAACAAATCTAAAAATTAAACCAACCCCATGAATTCTAGAACCAAACATAAAATTTAAAATACTATAGGAGTATTTTATGATACCATAAGAACCGTAACTACAATATTTAGGCTTTGACATTTATCTTCATACACTTAATTTTTTCGTGAATTTCTCATATCCCTATTCTCATACAGAGGCCATGGCAGGATTTCACCCACATGGAGACCCCTATTTCCCAAATCAAGGGAACAGTGGTTGGATTGAAGAGGATCCGGAGGTGGGTTCTGAAGAAATAATGGAAGAGGAACCAGAAGAAAATTTTGAAGAAGAATCAGAAGAGGAAGAACCAATGGAAGACGAAGATGAAGAGGATTCGGAAAGCACCGACTCGGATCCTGAGGTCTACAATCCACCGCAGGCGGTTCGATATCTTGCATCCAAACAAAATTTTCAAGGACCGATACCAATATGGGTCGTAGACTTACGAAGATGGAGCCAAGAACCAGGCCAATATCCACCTTACGGAATGGAAAGAGGCTTCTATAGCCTCTCCAAAGGAGGTTCAACAGATATGGCTCTTCGTGTCATATTACGCCGCATCGCTCGTAATGGGGAGCAAGCAGGAGCATCGATCATCCAAATCATTGAAGTTAACGCTGTTGGATATAGTGTCTAAGTCCATAACTATATTTGGTATGTACTTGACCCGACCCGACATGGTCCATTTGGGTTGCACTTCACCCGAACAATTTATGGATAATCGTTTGAGAATAGTATAAGTTATGATTTATTAATATATTATAAGTCCTAGTATATTAATATAAAATCATATTATTTAATTAGTATTGATCTATAATTAATTTAGAATTAATTTAGAGATCAAAAGTATGACTAATTAAATATGGGCTCTTGTATTTATATAGTGTGGGCTAATGCTTATTTGGAATGGGCTAGGCTTGCATGGAAAGTCCATGGATACTCCATGGAGCTTTAACCCATGGATCTCATGGAAATGAAAAGACATGGGTATTAGGGTTTACATGGATGTAACCCTAATCCACCACACTATATAAAGGAGGCTTTGGTTCTTGAAATTGTACTAGTTGATGTGTGTAAACTAAGAGGGCCGATTTCAAGAAGTTTGTGACTATTCTCTCAAGTTTCCAAGTTTGTGGTGATTTGTGACTTCCATTTGAGGCATCCACATTATTGGTGCTAGGCTCTCAAACTCCAAGCAATCAACTACAACTACAAGGTAAGTAATTCTACTAGCTTTATTTGATTCAAGTTCCCCATGCCATGCTAGATAGGATAAGAACCTTGGAAAAATAATTATTTGCATGTATCTTAGTCAAACATAGATCCAAGGTTTCTAGGGTTACATGTACACCATAGGAGTGTTAGAATGCTCAAAACCCATCAAACGCTACCGCCCAGATCACCGCAGTTAACTTTCGTCACCTGGACGAAGACCATGATCATACCAAGAACCACGCCGAGGCTCTTTAAGAAGAGATGAATGCTGCCCGTGCTGAAATAAGAGCACTTTGGGAGCATCAGGCTACATTAGAGAGGCGTTTGATTGAAACAAAGCGCCATGTGGTAGAGTCCAGTTCTCAGGGCAATGCCCGCCACGAGTAGTGTTTACACTACTCACATTTTTTATATAGACTAGGACTGCAGATATGCGTTAAATATTACTCTCATCTACATATAAACTCAACCCTATGACTAGGTGTTTACACTATTCAGGGAATCGTAATGATGTCAAGATTTTTCTTTAAACTTTGATGTATTATAGACCGGTATCAAGGTCAAATTTTCCAAAACATTATGTATCAATATATCACAGAAATTGACAAACATTTTACTTCATTGGGAGTTAACACCCATCTCATAATTTTGTCATTACAATTTATTTACTCATGGTAATCTATGATTACTTATTGAAATGTTCAAGAGACCTGGTATGGATCAAATCATAGAATTTCATTGAGAGTATTACTATCGGAATTCATAAGTTTATTTTTACATAAATTTTTAATATGAATTGAATACAAAACAAATTACTAGTCGGAACATGATGCATCGAAGATTTACCGTCTTTTCACTTTTAACTCAATGACAGAAAGATGTCGCCAAAGAAGTCAAACATAAACAAAAACAACGCACCACCAACTCCACCACCGCCACCACCTCCACAATATGACCCCGCTATGTTCCAAGCTGCGGTAACTACTGTTGTAGCAGCCGCCATAATGTAGATAAATGCAAGCGGCGCTAGTGGAGCGGGAAATGGTACTAACCACTCAAACCATGGAGAAAGTCACGGACACCCCAGGGAGTGTTCATACAACGATTTCACCAACGGAAAACCTAAAACCTTCAACGGAAGTGGAGGCGTAATCGCACTAATGCAATGGTTCGAGAAGACTGAATTAGTCTTCGAAATATGTGCGTGTCCAGAAACAAGTAAAGTCAAATATGCAGCCTACACCTTCTCTGACAGAGCTCTTCCTTGGTGGAAGGGCCATGTCAAGGCATTAACCCTCCCAGTAGTGAATTCAATGAGCTGGGAAGACCTGAATATCTTAATGCTAGAGGAGTATTTACCAAGGGGCGAAGTGGAAAAATTGGAACATGAGTTGTGGAACCTTAAAATGAGTGGATCTAACCTCGCCGCCTATACGGCCAGATTCAATGATCTATCCGTATTGTGTCCCGGGATGGTCACCCCGGAAGCGAAGAAGGTGGAAAGATACATATGGGGATTGTTACCCCAGATCCAAGGGCATGTAATAACTTCCAACCCTACTGCCTCCAACAGCGCAAAATGCTTGGCACAACGACTCATTGATCATGGAGTCTGCCAGGGCATAATAACAGCCGTTCCTGAACAACCGAAGGAAAGTGATAATAGAAAAAGACCCTGGAACAAGAGAAAGAGCAAAACCACAGAGGAAACATGTTAGGCGTGTCAAACCTAACAAACAAAAGGGGTACGATATACTCCAAAATAACACTACTATATTGCACTAAAAGGTAGTACATGGCAAGTAGGGTCGATCCACAGAGACACGAGACAACTGGTCTATACCTCTTTGCACAAGGTACTATGGTCACCAATAGTAAAGAGAGGGGGGTTTAGAATGCAATGATCAAACAAACAATTAAAAACACAGGTAATCAGCTAAATGAGTGAATTAAACTCAGAATTTGTAAGGACTCCAACTCTATGTATGACAACTTAGCAGTGCGATTCCAAGATAACATGATATTTGCTCAATTCCATTTAATTGGTACTTGAAAGTGTTAACAAGCTCTAACACTTCCCATTCACCACATTAATTAACCAAAACAAGCTCTTTGATTAACCCTAACCTTACTAACCGAATCTAAACAAGCTCTTAGAATTAGATTGAAAGATTGCATTAAACTTTATGTGAATGTTCCCAACAACACCCAATACTCCTCACATGCTCGGGAGCGTAAGAGTGTGTGAATAAGATTTACACTAAATTCATTCAATGGAAATCAGTTTAGTGCTTGTTACTTGTTCAATTTCACAAAAAAATTACGGATTTTGTAAAAGAGATAACTTGAATGACCTAACCCTAATTCAAATGGCCAATAAGAATCACAATTAGAATCAAACATTCGATTAAAGCAAAATCAAATTCACTAGATAGAAATTAAAATCAAACATCAAGTCATATGATTGAAATCACAACTAAGAAGTCAAGACATGAAGTTGGAGAAACTAGGGTTCTAGCCACACATGGCTAGAACAAGATCACAAGTTGAAAAGATGGAAATAATGTGCAATTACAACTTACAAATAAGAGAAATAATGTTTCCAAATGCTAAACGATCAAACCCTTGCAAAAACATTCGAAATCCCCTCACAAAATGTGCTCTGATATAATGTGTGTGTGTAAAAATGACCCTAACCCCGTAATATGAAAGATAGGAAAAACAGCCAAAAGTTGGTTTTTGGGTTGAACACTGCCCGTGTTGAAATAGAGCAAATCAACATGGGTCGTGTTGAATGGAAAATGGCCTTCAATCCTCAATTCCAACTCCAAAGTTCGATGCTCAAAAATGCTCCGCAAGGCCAACACGGCCCGTGTCAAAATAGACTAAACTGACACGGGTCGTGTTCAGTGAAGTCAACAGCTCCCAAATGGTCAACACGGCCCGTGTCCATTCTACAGTTTAAATCTAATACTGGTCGTGTACTCTTCTGTCACTGGTTCCAAACTTGATTTTTTTGACTTTTCTGTTCTTCGCCCAATCATCCCGAAATCCTCACCAATGCTTCCCGGCACCTCCCAAAGCGCGTTCCATCCTCCGGTTTACCTGAAAAAGACATGAAAGTGTGTAAATAAGGTTGTTTTAGAGACTAACATGAATATGATAAAATGCAAGACAAATGAAGAACATTCATGCTAAATAAATTACTAAAAAGGGACTAAAAGATGTGCAAAAAGGTGCACAAAATGCACCTAACAAATCTCTACATGCTTAGACCCTTCTTGTCCTTAAGAAAGAACAAGAATCAGATGAAACATGGCGATTTCTAGATGGCAAAAAGATACATAGAGCAAAAAGGGATAGAAAGATCCTAAAGGTTAGGAATGAATGCATGCAATGAAAACCATGAAAAAGAAAAATATGTATAAAAGCACTAAAGAAACAAAATTAACCAAAGAGAAATTTAAGAACACAAGTAATTTATCTATATAAGTACGATTAGAATTTACATCAATGTGGCTCCAATCATTAATACGTAGGCAACCATCCTGCTTCCTTCCACATATCACATACTCCCAAAGTGAGGAAGACCCAAAACGGTGTAACCCAATAATCAAACCATAGTTTTATTTAAACTTCATACCTTAATTGGCTTTATGGGCGAAAATAACACAGTCCGGATCTCATGTCCTTAAGACTAGATGGCCAAGAATCAGAATCGACGCATCCTTAAGAACCCGTCACGGCGAATCAGCTTTCGCTGAAACAGTGAGCCCACTTGAAGGGCCCCATCTCCTATGCTTTCACTTTTTCGAGAGCCACAAGTATCATATCACACAGTTCTTCATTCGCCAGATTTGACTTTGAGGTGGATTTTCATTTTGATTGAACTTGGATTTGTATCTTCATTTTGAGCTTGAGTTCTTCAATCAACTTTTGAATTTCTGATAATTTCTTCGTTTTGGCACTTGAAATTCTGATTGGGTACTGGATGTGACAGTTGTACCCTTTCTTCTTTCTTGACTATGTGTATCTGAAACTTAAGCTCTCTGTTACCACGAGGGTAACGCGTGTCAACAAATAGGTCCGTGTTCTGTGGGTCCTGAGTTGTCAATAAAGATTCTTTTTAAACATTCAGAAGCAAATCATCCTAAAGCTGTTATTACCGCCCACAAAACATTTCAGTATGCCATTTTTTTATTAACTAAAGTCGGGGTCTCGAATTACGGTGTTTGGGCCCCCTAGTTATGACAGCTGATTCTACACTTCCGGTAACTATTCGGTCGCCTCGGTATTTTGTTTTCATTTGAGTTCTCGTTTTCCCACTTCATGGAGCTATTGTATGTAAAGAGTGTCATCATCTCGTAAAAATTTTATTTTATTTTATTTATTTTATTTTTATTTTTTGAATGATGATGATGATGATGATGCATGAAAATGATGGAAATCAAGAACTTGAAATAAAAATATTTTTGGGTTTTATAATTGCAGAATGCAACGAAATTGAAAATAAGAAAGGTAAATTTTTTTTTTTTGAAAATGCATGCACGAATATGAATATGAACATGAAAATGCACCTAATGTACAACTCTACCCCTCCCCAAGCTTAATGATAAGCATCGTCCCCGATGCTCGGAGAGGGCGGAACAACCTATTGCGGAGGAGGATAGTAGCTGGGATTTCGGGACCAAGCCCAAAAGTCCTCCTCATGCTTGCGCTGACGCTCTTGATCCCGAGTGTATTGGGTGGTGAAGGAGGAAAAACTTTGGGTTAGGCTTGTGAGATCTTGATGGTAAGTGTCGAGGCGGGTATGGATCAATTTGAATTGATCCATATATTGTTGGTGATATGATGGGTGCCCAACATGATGCGATGAGTTAGCACCACCCGTGGGAGGGATATTTCATGGTCCCTCCTCGCCACCCTCGTCAGCCTCATCACTTTCCTCACCTTCCTCATCTTCCACACCGGAGGAGGAGACGGGGGAAAGATAAGGCATGATTTGCCAGTCGGTGAAGTTTGTAGGCCGCCTGAGGGCAAGGGTGTTCTGGTTTTCGGGAGTGATGAGGAGCCTTGGGTCGTGGTTTTGGCCCACGGTCCAATTATGGTTCCCATCCTTTGTCCGAAACATCCTCATGCTCTCGAGTACTGCCGTGGTGAGGTAGGGCTCACCGGGCAGAGGTTGGTGAATACCGGGATATGGGGCCTGAACTGGAGCACTTTTAGCAAACAAACTGACAATACCGCCACTATAGATTTTTCCAGACCGTGATGTGCTGAGGTGGGTGAGCTTGTTGCAAAGGAATGAGCCATAGTGAGGAATGAGGTTATCGTCCGGGTGGGCTATCGCATAGAGTATTTTGAGCTCAATAGTGCTAATGGTGCTTCTTTCTTCTCTAGGGACGAAAAGTGAAGCAATAATCATGTGGGCCACTTTCATCACAGGGTGGATGAGAGATGAGGCCTTAGCAGAACTTGAGAAATAGGGATGTTGACGCATAAGGTCCGTCCACCACGTATGGTCACTGTATCCTGGGATTGGGTCATTGGAGCCAAAGGTGTTTTCTGTGGGGGCCCCAACTATGGCATTCGTTTGGTCTAGGGACAAGGCATGATCTTGGTTTATAAGCCGAAAATTTAGGACACCATGGTCCAAAGAGACTGAAGATAAAAACTGGGCTGTCGGGACTTTATAACTGAGCTCGTGGACCTACAACAACCCTTGGCATCCAATTTTCCGGAACACGGTATGGACTTGATTATAGTTGTGCAACTCACGGAGAGATGGCACATGCACAAACTTCTGAATGGTGTGAGTGCGCTGGATAAAGGCCTCAAGTTTAACAACTTGAATTGGGCCGGAACAAACCACACCACCATGTACCGGGTTGGGTGGAGGTGATGGGGACCTAGGCGGAGGTGATCGAGACCTACGACGGCGAGCCGACAAGGTGTGTCTAGGTCGTTTAGAATGCTCGCCTTCCATATGCAAAATTTGGGGCAAAGTCAAAAAGTCAACTGGTCAACGGGTCAAAAAGTCAACTGTTGATGGGTCCAGTCAACATGAATTTGACCACCAAAATTTCGCGGGAAACTCGGTTCTTAGTGATTTCCAAGTGATTGTCAAGTCCAATATGATCACAAATTCATGCAATTTGACCTTACAAACACAAAATCCACACGTGAAGAGTTGGAAAGATTTTACCGAATCCTTTGTGGAAATGCGTTGTTGTTGGTGAGAAAGACCTTCTTCAACCTCCCCAAGCCGGCCTACATGAAGATTTAAGCCCAAAAACAACAAAATTTTTAAAAATTTTCGGACCTAGGGTTTGTCAAAACCCCCAAATCCACAATGAAAGTGCAAGAAAATGGTGTATTAGATGTAGGAGATGAAGTGTAGAAGATGAAGATAAAACCTCTTTGAAGATTCAAGCCAAAATCATGGAGAAATCAAGGGATTTGAAGAAAAATCGGACCTTAGGGTTTCTTGGGAGAGAGGGGCTATTTTGGAAAGAGTTTGTGGGTGAATGAAGCAAAAAAAAACCCGATTTTATGAATTAAAAACTATCACCTCTGCTACGCGAACACGAACCGTATTCCCACAGGCCAAATTCACACGGCCCGTGTTGGGGTCAAGATTCATGGAAAATTGTGAACACGACCCGTGTTCCCACAGGCCAAATTCACACGGCCCGTGTTGGGGTCAAAATTCATGGGAATGCTGAACACGACCCGTGTTCATTATAAGGAAGAAATGAACACGGGCCGTGTACCCCTCTGATTGCCAAAATTTTCTTTTCGATTGAACACGACCCGTGTTCAGTATAAGGAAAAAATGAACACGGACCGTGTACGGCTCTGTTTTCCACTTCCCACTTTTTGAACCCAAAAATTCCCTCTCATTCAAATGAAATGTTTTTGCATCCCGAGGTCCATTTGGTGAGTTAAAAACACGTTTAAATGCATTTGGAACATTAAAAACCAAAAACTTCAAAGAAATGGAAATGTTTTTAAAGAAAAAGACAGAAATACCCCCGGGTTGCCTCCCAGTTAGCTGCCCTTGTTTTAAGTCGTTGGCTCGACTTTGTCCTGTAGATTTACTCAATGTAGTTGGTGAGTTCCAAGCTATCAACCTCAATGTCTTTCTCTTGTAAACCTTCATAAAAGATCTTTAACCTGTGCCCATTAACTTTGAACACTTTTCTAGTTTTCTTACTCTTAATCTCAACTACACCATGATCAAATACATTAGTAACAATGAACGGTCTCACCCACCGGGACCGTAACTTACCGGAAAACCGTTTAAGTCGAGAGTCATAAAGTAATACCTTTTGACCAATCTCAAAGGTCTTATGGGAGAGGTACTTATCATGGAATGCTTTGGTCTTGTCATTGTAGATGCGTGAACTCTCGAATGCTTCATTCCTTATTTCCTCCAACTCTTGAATCTCTAACTTTCGGTGAACACCCGCTTCATCAATCTTCATGTTTAGCTTTTTGACAGCCCAAAAACCTTTGTGCTCTAGTTCAACAGGGAGATGACAGGCTTTTCCAAACACAAGTCTATAAGGTGACATCCCAACTGGAGTTTTATATGCAGTTCGGTATGCCCAAAGGGCATCCTCTAGTCTCAAACTCCAATCTTTGCGGTTTGTGTTCACTGTCTTCTCAAGTATGGACTTGATTTCTCTGTTTGACACTTCAGCTTGTCCATTTGTTTGCAGGTGATAAGTTGTGGAGACCCGATGTTGGACTCCATACTTCTTGAGAACCGATCCAAGAGTTTTCTTGCAAAAGTGTGCGCCTCTGTCACTGATCAAGGCTTTTGGAGTTCCAAACCTGCATAAGATGTTAGCCTTGACAAAATCTACAACAACTTTAGCATCATCAGTTCTTGTTGCCTTTGCCTCTACCCATTTGGAAACATAATCAACAGCCAAAAGGATGTATAAATTCCCAAAGGATGAAGGAAAAGGACCCATAAAACCAATACCCCATATATCAAATATTTCACAAACCAAGATGGGGGTTAAAGGCATTTGATTTCGGGAACTCAAAGAGCCAGTCATTTGACATCTCTCACAAATTTTACAAAAAATGTAAGAGTCATGAAAGAGTCGAGGCCAATAAAATCCACAGTCTAAAATTTTCCAGGCAGTTCTTTGAGGACCAAAATGCCCTCCACAAGCATAACTATGACAAAAGTTGAGGATAGATTGTACCTCATGTTCTTCAATACATCTTCTTATTACCTGATCTGCACAATGTTTCCAAAGGTACGGCTCATCCCAAATGTACCTTCTCACATCTTTCTTGATCTTATCTCTTTGCGACTTCGTGAGATCGGGTGGGAACTTCCCCGTGACCATGAAATTGCATATGTCCGCATACCAAGGTGGTGTTTGGATAGCAAACAAGTGCTCGTCTGGGAATGTGTCATGAATGGGAGTCGCATCTTCGGGTTGAACTATTCGGCTCAAATGATCGGTGACTATGTTCTCTTTCCTGCTCTTATGTTTGATCTCAATATCGAACTCTTGCAAAAGCAGCATCCACCGTATTAACCTCGGCTTATAATCTTTCTTGGTAAGTAAGTGCTTTATAGCTGCATGGTCCGAATATATGATCACTTTGGTTCCAAGGAGGTACTACCGAAACTTCTCTAACACAAAGACAATAGCAAGCAATTCTTTCTCTGTTGTGATATAGTTGCTTTGTGGACTATCAAGGGTCTTTGATGCATAGTAAATGACATGATGATCTCGGTCCACCTTTGTCCCAAAACCGCCCCAACCGCGATATTGATAGCATCAACCATGATCTCGAATGGAAGATCCCAATTTGGCGGTTGAATGATGGGGGCGAATGTCAATAAATCCTTCAAATGATCAAATGCACTTTTGCATGCATCACCAAACTCAAAATCGGCTTCCTTTTGTAAAAGTTGAGACATCGGCCCCTTGATTTTGGAAAAATCCTTGATAAACCGCCGATAGAAACCTCCATGACGAAGAAAAGAACGCACTTCCCGAACATTTGTCGGGTATGGTAAGTTCTTAATAACATCAATTTTGGCCTTGTCAACTTCTAAACCTTTTTGTGAAACCACATGTCCAAGTATCAAGCCCTTGTCAACCATAAAATGACATTTTTCATAATTAAGGACTAAGTTCGTGTCAATGCACCTTTGTAAGATTTTGGTGAGATTTTGCAAACATTCATCGAAAGAATTTCCATAAACAGTAAAATCGTCCATGTAAACCTCTATGATATTTTCGACATATTATGAAAATATGCTCACCATACATCGTTGGAAAGTTGCGGGTGCATTGCACAAGCCGAAGGGCATGCGTCTATACGCAAAGGTGCCAAAAGGACATGTGAATGTGGTTTTCTCTTGGTCTTCCAGGGCAACCGGAATTTGGTGAAAACCAGAAAAACCATCAAGGCAGCAATAGTGAGATTTCCCGGCCAATCTTTCTAACATCTGATCGATGAATGGCAAAGGGAAGTGGTCTTTGCGGGTGGAAGCATTCAACTTCCTATAATTGATACAAACCCTCCACCCATTTTGCACACAGGTGGGTACCAAATCCCCTTCGGAGTTTTTGACAACGGTAACTCCAGCTTTTTCCGGGACAACTTCCACGGGGCTTACCCACTTACTATCAGAAATGGGATAGATTACACCTGCATTCAAGAGCTTCATGAGTTGCTTTTTTACCACCTCTATCATAGGTGGATTCAATCTCCTTTGGGCTTCGCGGGTCGGCTTAAAGTCCTCTTCCATCAATATTTTATGCACGCATAATGATGGACTCAACCCCTTTATCTCCGCAATAGTCCAACCAATTGCCTCCATGTGCTTTTTCAAAATTCCAACCAAGTCTTTTTCTTCTTCTTTTGCTAGCTTGGTTGAAATTATCACCGGTAATGTCTCTTCCTTTCCAAGATAGGCATACTTGAGATGGTCGGGAAAAGTCTTCAAGTCAAGACTCGGTGGTTGTACTATGGATTGAAGGAGTTTCGAATCGGAATTTTTGAGCTTCATGCGGGGTGGTTCAACTCTCATAAGTTGTGCTTTTTCCAAGGAGTTGATTGCTTCAATTAAATCATCCTCCAAAGTCTACTTATCAGCCAGATTCTTGATCCCTGTCTCATCAAAATGCTTGCTCAAGGTGGTGGTTAGCACATCTTGGCTTGACAACTGAAAACAATCATTAGTACATGAATCAATAACATCTATGAAGTTTAAAGAATGAATATCACCAGGATAACGCATAGCTTCAAAGATATTAAAATTGATCACCTCACCATCGAACTCCATAGACAAAGTACCATTTGCTACATCTATTTTTGTTTTTGCGGTTCTCATAAAAGGTCTCTCCAAAAGGATGGAGCTCGATTGTGGGGTGATTTCATCACCCATAGCCAAAACATAAAAATCAGCGGGAAATACAAGTTCATTGACTTGCACTAACACGTCCTCCAATATAACTTTTGGGTGTACCAAAGACCGGTCGGCAAGTTGAATGATGACTCCAGTTTTTGATAAAGGTCAAATTCCCATTGTTTTATAGCTTGAATAGGGTAAGATATTAATTGATGCCCCAAGGTCTAGCATGGCACGTGGCACAAAAAGATTACCCATTTTACAAGGAACTGTGAATACACCCGGATCCTTGCATTTTTTTGGTAGCCGTTTTTGTAACACGGCCGAAACGTTTTCCCCAACTTTCACAGTTTTGATTTCCTTTAAGCTTTTTCTTAGATGTGCAAATTTCCTTAAGAAACTTAGCATATCTAGGAATCTGTGTAATAGCATCTAAAAGAGGGATATTGATTTCAGCCTTTCGGAACATTGCCATGATTTCGTCATCTTCCTGTTCTCTCTTTGTGCTTGTTAGCCTTGAAGGAAATGGAGCTGGTGTGACTTTCACTTCGGTATCCATTGGCTTCTTTGACTTTGAAGTATTTTTCCTTTCCTCTTCTTTGACAGCTTCTTCTACCTTAATCTCTTTCTCTTCCTCTTCTTCATCCGACATCCTTGGACCTTCATAGATTTTTCCACCTCTTAAGGTAATGGCACATGCATTGTGTTTGGGGTTCTTCTCGGTTTGACATGGTAGCTTGCCTTGTGATTCCATCTTACTCACGGATTGAGCCAGTTGTGACACTTGTTGCTCCAAGCTTTTTATGCTTTCCTTGGTTTCTTGTTGGAAGCTTTGAGTGCTAGTGGCAAGGATTTTGATAATATCTTCTAGTGACATGCTTGATGAACCCACTTGTGGAGGTGGTTGTGGTGGATGCCTTGGCTGGAAATTTTGAGGTTGAAAAGGTGGTCTTTGTTGATTTTAAGGAAATGGTGGTCTTTGTTGGTATTGATGTGGTTGATTTGGTTGATAATTTCCTTCTTGATTTCCTCCCCAACCTTGATTATTGTTCCATCTTTGGTCATTCCGTGGCTGCTCAAATCCCCTTTGGTTTGACCCGAAATATCATCCTAAAGCATTTGCTTCCGCATAATCCTTGTCTTGAAGTTGTGGGCACATAATGGTTGGATGTCCCACTTGAGTGCAAATACCACAAGGGCGGGGTGTGGGCTATACACCTTTTTCTTTGGCTAGCATCATTACCACTTTGGTAAGCTCGGATAATTGAGCTTCAATTTGAGGAGTTTGGATTTCCTTTACACCTCGGGGTGCATCCATGTACCATTCTTCATCATGGATTGAATGTTTAGAATCTTCAGCCATGTTCTTGATTAGGTTGCGGATTTCGGTTGGAGTCTTGTCGGGTAGAGATCCGCCACTTGAAGCATTAAGAATCCTTCTTTCCATTGGAGTCATGCCTTCAATGAAGTATTGGAGGAGCTCGTATTCGGTGATTCCATGCTTTGGACATCGGGCACAAAGTTTCTTGAATCTCTCCCAATATGTGTGAAAAGCTTCTCTCTTATGCTGCTTGATTCCAATGATTTCCCTCCGTAGGGCTGAAGCTTTCATTTCCGGAAAGTATTTGTCTAAAAAGAGTCGTGCAAGATCTACCCAAGTGGTAACCGTCCCTGGTGGGAGGTCATAGAGCCAGTCTTTGGCTGCATCTTGCACTGCGAAGGGGAATTCCCTAAGGTTGATTTGATCCTCTGTGACATTGTGTGGTTTCATTCCCACAGATACGACATGGAATTCAGTTAGAAACTTGTGAGGATCTTCACTTTCCAAGCCTCGAAAGGTGCGGAGTAAGTGAATGAGTCCGGATTTTAGTTCTAAGTTGGTGGCTGCCGGATATGTGATGCAAAGAGGTTGTTGAGTAACCTCTTGCCTCGACCATTGACGGAGAGTTTGTTCGGGTGGTGGGTTTGGTGGTGGATTCCCTCCATGGTTATCTCCCATGGTGTGAGTAGTGGTTGAAGTTTTTGTGGGTGTAGTGTTTGGGATATTATAAGTAGGTGAAGATGGTGGACTGGTATTTTTGGGTGAGGATGGTTGTGGTGAGAGTGAGACTTTCTGTTTCTGATGTGGACACACTTTAGAGGGGTATGCCCTCCCAAATGTTGAGGGTTAGATGATGAAGAAGTCCTAGAGCCCGGTTGCTTCTTACGAAGCTTGGCTTGCTTCCTTAACTTCTTTGCAGTTTTCTCTATCTCCGAATCAATTGGCAGTGGTGTACCTGTACGAAAAGATCTTGGGATAAACAATTAGTAACACCGTATCCCCGACAATCGCGCCAATTTGTTAGGCGTGTCAAACCCAACAAATAAAGGGGTACGATATACTCCAAAATAACACTACTATATTGCACTAAAAGGTAGTACAAGGCAAGTAGGGTCGATCCACAGAGACACGGGACAATTGGTCTATACCTCTTTGCACAAGGTACTATGGTCACCAATAGTAAAGAGAGGGGGTTTAGATGTTGGATTACTGTCTAAGTCCATAACTATAATTGGTAAGACTTGACCCGACCCGGCATGGTCCATTTGGGTTGCATGGCATCATGCATTTGGATAGACTATAATGAGAGAAATAACACTTAAGGTTGGTTAATATATTATAAGTTCTAATATATTAATAAGGTTATTTAATTAGTATTGATCAAGAATTAATTAAGTGATCAAAAGGAGACTAATTAAATATATTGGTTGATTGTGTAAATCATTCATTCTTATATATGTGGGCTTGTGATCCAAGATTCCTTATGTTGGACTAAGTCCATGAGGTGACCCATGGATACTCCATGGAGGTTAAAATCCATGGAGCATAAGGAATGGGTAAAGTTATGAGTTACATGGTGTAACCCTAATAGCCACCATATAAAAGAATCTCATGGCTCAAGAAATCGTGCACTAATGTGTGAGTGTGAGGGCTAGACGATTTCAAGGAGTGTTCAAGTTTCTCTCAAGTTATTCCAAGTGTATTTGGTGTTGTGTGAACCATTTGAGGTGTCACACTTGGGGCACTAGGCACTCAAGCTTCATGAAGACATTCTACATCAAAGAGGTATGTATTCTATCTTGTTATATTTATTATTTTGTATGCTAGATCAGGATAATACCTTGGATGTTCATAATTGTATGTAGAATAATGAAAACGTAGATCCAAGGCATCAGAGCATTCTAACACTCGAGTTGGATGCATATATTCGATTGTTTTGGCTGGAATTGGACTAGGAACATTACCCTAAGATGTTTTTGGACTTATAAACTTGTTTTTGATGTGGTAATGTTCATGCTAATCCAATTTCTAAGATAATTGTCATAATTTCAAGATTTGTATTAGTTTGTATGTTCATGCTAATTTCTTGAAGATTGATGATTTGAATTATCTTGTTCTTATGAGGTTCTTAGATTAATAGAAAAGTTGTGTGAAATAGTTGTTTTCAATCCATTTTAATCTAAGAGTTGATTCCAAAGGGTGTTTTTGTAACTTGTCCTCAAGTTATATGAAAAGTCACATTTAAGAATCATAAAACTCATAAAAGTTGGCAAAGGTTACAAAATGAAGAGTCTAGTTCTAATTAAATGGTTTTATGACTCCATAACTTGTCCTCAAGTTATGGAGGTTCAAGAGTCTCTTCATTAAATTAAAAAAAAAGTATAACCTTAATTAGTTCCATAAGTTACAATAAAAAAAAGTTATTTTTTTATTAATTAGTTTAAAGTCTTCCATAACTTGTCCTCAAGTTATGGAACTTGAAGAATTTTTTTTTTTTTTTTTTTTTTTATAATTAAAACTACTTTAAACTCATAAGTTATGGAATTAATTAGTTTTGAATAGTTTCAAAACTTGCCCTCAAGTTTTGGAATTTGAAAAGTTTTCACTTATGAATACTTTAATTCCAAGTTAGCCCTTAGAATTTTAAATGTTAAAATTCAACCCTTATACTTTATAATATTATAAGTTAATAATATTTATATATATGTATAAGAGTAAAGTCAGTCTTACCGTTAGTAGGCCTCATTCACGAAGCCGGTCTATAAGGGGGGTATAAGGTTACTGCCTATAAAATGGCAGTTTAATGGGTGTCCACTCTCACCCACCGCTTCCTTGACTGGTGGAGGGTCGTTAGCCGAACGGGTAGGACAAGGACTATAATTCTCCTTTCATTAAAAGTATAAATGATAAATACTAAGTAACTATACTCTTATTAATACCCAATCTTAGTTACTTAGGAAAATGTGAATTTGGTGCTAACCCATGAAATTACACTTTGCACTTTGCTTAAGTCGTTAGTGGAGCGTGTGTGGTTAACCGACACACTAACCTGGACTTAACAAGGTAGGCAAAGGGTAACTTAATATTTATCATAGTATCGGTGGAACGTGTGTGGTTAACCGGCACACTGATTAAGGGGTAAATATTAAGGGTACCAAGTATATTTGCATGGTTATTCACACCTTATTTTGTGATCCTCGGCATCCCAGTCACAAAACCTGAAGGGCACACTCGAGATTGAAACATGCCTTTGAACAGTTCAATGAATCTCAAAGATCTAGGACTTTCAAATCCAATTAAAACCTAATAAATTATTTCGTTTTTCATGATGGAAATTGGTGAATCGTCATTCACCTACCTTCAAATATTTTATAGCTTGGATTACGGCATCCCTCTTCTAAGTTATAAAATAGTTTGTTGGGTCCTAGCCTTAATATTTCATATTGGGTGTCATATTAAGGACTTTAAATCAACTATCTCCCAAAAAGATGTCTGGTCTAGACATTTATGATCTTCCCAAATCTCTTGAAACAAGCTTTCCTAAATGAAGATGATGTCCCATGGATATCATACTTCTTTCACCTCCTCCAATTATTCTCCCTAACCCACAAGTTCCTAAAAAATGTTTAAGGTCACTCAAGCCCTATTGGCAAGGCAAGGTCTAGGTGTGATCACATCTTGGAGATGTAGTCACATATTGACAAGCCGGGAGAGTTGGGTGTCAAAGTCTTGAGAAAGTTGGTGGCTCAACTACTTTCTAAGTCACATAGTGAGTTCTTTTGGGAATCCTATGAAACAAACTAAGACAAGACCCTTAATGATCTTATCTATTTGCTAAGATCAACTTCCTAAAACGCTATGGACATTGACAATGATGACATTGGATATCCAGTAAAGCTCTCTCTTCCCAATGGAAAGGGATCGGCCATAGTCAACTCGGTTGACCCAATGGTAAAGAGAGAGGCGAAGTCTGAGATAGTCCCATTATCAAGGGTCCATAGGTAACTATTGCCAAAGGAAGGGGCATTGGTTACGAAGCTGCCAAATTTACCTAAGGATGTTAAAGTCAATAAGTTTGGCTCTACTTCAGGTAAAGTCCATTGTCTAACTCTATTAAGTACATGCTGATTCTGATCGCGAAGATGGATTTCAATCGCATGGTTCGGTGATCAGAATTTTGGGCTATTACTTAAGAGTTATGATATTTATATTGCTTAGGAATAGATAACAACAAGGTTTTCATATGGATTGTAAGGATAAGTTTTTCCGCAAAGTTTTAAAATAAAAGAAAAAGGTTTTGATTTTATTTATTTTAAGTATCCTTACAATGGCATTTGTGAAAAGTTATTGCTTATAAGATTCCATTGATAGCAATATTGGAAAAATGGATTTGATTCTTTCGGTTGTGGTAGTGTCTAATATTACCAAATAAGGAAAGATTCTCATCACCCAAGGTTCAATTGGACCGAAACTTGGAATCATGCAAGTTGTATAGTATGATGAATGAGAACTTTCAGCTTGGAAAATTAAGACTAATTCCTTATGTGAATAAGGAAAGGACTAAGGGATCGAGTACACATTCTTGTGCACTGGTCAAGTCCACCACAAAAGATCAAGAAGACTATTCGTCATGATTTACTTAAGTTCAGTAAATATGGTTATACTTATAAGTTTAAGTATAAGTCTGTAGCATTGGAGAAGTTTCAATGTGAGACAGAACGAATAAGAAGAATCAAAGTATGGCAGAAAGATAAAAGTTTCTCAAATCTGAAAAGATGGGAGAGTACTTTAGTATCATGTTTATGATCATCTTAATGATTAAGATACCATATCACAATTGGTCCTCTAAAGTCATCTTAGTGCATTCTTATGACTAAGAAGAGGAGTCATGAATTGTTGAAATGGTTAAATCAAAAAGATGAGTCATACTTCGTTCCAAAACAATTCTTAGAGTCATACTCCAAGATTGCAACTTGAGTGACATATCTTAAAGAGGGTTTGTTAACACTAGTCAAATGTAAGAGTAAAAGGTTATCTACTCTTGTACATTTGAAATTGGTAAGTTGTGATGTTTCGGATAAAACAGAGACCAACTTAGGCCAATTGTGTAAAGTGTTAGTCTTGATAAAGAATCCGCACTATCTCTTGAATATTTGACAAGGGAGTCTTATATGTCAAGAGGACAGTGGGAGTCTTAAAGCTCTTGAAAGTTTCAAGACTTAATCAAGAATAAAACCTAAAGTCCTTCACTACCACACGACTTGAGGTTTATAACCTATCGTGTTGAAATTTTTGTGCATATTCAAGTTGGCTTTGCATAGGAGTTCTGAGAGTTCTCAATTGGTTGCACAACTACTGGGAAGCAATGGCAGGCACCTGAGCTGCCAAATGGCAAGAATTTAAGATTGCACAAGTTTAATCAATATGAGTTTGGATTTGTCACTAACCTTGTCTTGTGATTATGGTTTTGACAAATTCACATGGATAAGAACACATACACTATTAAATCTAAGTGTCATAAGGTTTCTCTCCGATTCATGAAAATGAAGGTGAGGAAACGCTTTCACTAAGTAGATTTTAGCTAGATAGCAATTGTGATATTTGCATTCTCAAAGTCGTTAGTGGAGCGTGTGTGGTTTACCGGCACACTAACATGGACTTGTGAGAAGTGGCAAGGTTCTAAACAATTGAGACTATGATTACGGCATCCCTTTTCATAGTTCTAAAATTGTTTAGACACACATGTGAGCTATCTAAGAGAGGTGTATGATTTTGATAAAGTTTTATCAAAACAATCTAGTATCAGAAATCTGAACTTTGGTAAGAAAGTCAGCTGATTTCTGAGTACATGTCAAAGCTCGTGGGAGCATAAGTGTTATGCTAATAATCATCATGTTAGTGGGAGCACGATAATTATGACAAGGGTTGCAAGTTAGCAATGTTAATTATATAAAACAAAAGTTTCAATTCGTGAGGTTGCAGGGGTTGAAAAAGTAGTTTTGCTATAATTAAGGGAGAGGAAATTATACTTCATTTCAATTCTAAAAGCTTAGATTGAGATTTTAATCGTATTTAATCAAGGATTTATATATGAATTTCATGTTGGAATGGCTCAACATAAGGAAATTCTATATATGGGTCCATTATTTGCGTTCTAAAATTCGATTATGATTACGGCATCCCTTTTCATAATCTGAATTTTGAGAACTTGGCAAATTGAAATGGAAATATTATAGCAAAAGACTGGTTTAGTCTTTATGTGAGACATCATGAATCGTGTCCCATATGCTTCGGATATAGGATCGATTACATGTGCTATATTCATCCTTTCTAAAATATTCCAAATGCCTGGGGCATTATGAAGGGAAAAGGTCTAGAATTGGATATGACTAAAATGATTAAGCAATTGTCGAGGACAATCTAAGGTTTACCAAAGATTGGTTGCTCAAGGACAGTTGGAAGTATAATGTTAATTCTGGAAGGACCATATTGACATAATCTGTAAGGAGGCAACTCTTGTTCAGAAGTGATAGTCAAAATGGAATATTGAAATGTTTCAAAGTTAGAAATTATTCAATCTGTGTAAGATTAGGAAACTTAATGAAAGAAGGATGTTTCCAAGGAGCTGATCTCCTTTGGAATGCTCTGTAATGACTGTTGTCAAGTCTTTCTGACTTCGTACATAATCATTAAGAGGATCAATGCATATAAGTTTAGAATCTAACAGATTTCAGTAAATGGCATGAATTTGGAATTCTTGCGTTTGCAGTAAGGATTTGGGACTGTGAAAAGAGGATCATTGGAGTGATGTTCAATTGATCTATTTTACAAAGTAAAGATCATAGACAAACATAGTATGCATACTTGGTGTATGGCATGACTAGTGTTTAGAAAACATAGTGTACATGCTTGGAGCATGGGACAACTATTGTTTTAAATTCAAGTATAAAGTTGATAAAACCGAAACAATGAATAATGAGTAATCAGTATGGTGATAAATAAAAGTGTTTATTTATATTCATAGGGTTTGATACCATATTTGATTCATTTATTCTTGTGTTTCACTTTGCATGTTTTGACTTCCAGAATAACTAAGTCGCTCTTCCTGAATGATTAAGTTATTCAAACCATCCACAGTCGGTCATATGTTGGAAGTAGATATGAATCAAGACTGTCATGGGTTGGTTTGTAGAGGTCCAAGTTGGTGGACAAAAGTGGTGCTACAACACTCATGAGTGCTCATAAGTTCTGAGTATTGGATTCAACCCGCGCTCATTTGAATCACTTCATGGATTTTATCACGAGTGATCATGAGACGATAATATCTTATATTCTTCAAACCTAGAGATATGAGTTGTTACTATGAGTTGGTTATACATTGATTGCACGAAAACGCATTGGTAACTCGATGTTATAAAACGTGCCTTTGTGTATGATTCAACAAGTAGTAGAACAAGCCATATGAGTCGAAGTTTATCCATTCCTTTTACCTTCGGGATAAAAGCGATATATGTGGGCCCCTCGATGATTTAAAGATGATACATGTGAGTGCTTGGCCAAGCCAGGACTGATTTGATTTGTTCAATCAGTCAGTCATCATGAATCGGAAATCCGGAAACAACAAATGGACAGAGAGAATGATTGATAATCCATGTCTCAGTCCATATGATATCTAGAATGGAGGAATATATGATCCCTTATCTAATGGACAAGTCATTGACAAAGGTCAGAGTTCATCGACAAGGTCAGAGTTCGACAGAAGCTTTTGAGAGCTACGATTGCTGATCGGTTCCTGAAGTCATACGCAATAATAGTTTTAGACTTATCCAAGTGGGAGACTGTTGGATTAATGTCTAAGTCCATAACTATAATTGGTAAGACTTGACCCGACCCGACATGGTCCATTTGGGTTGCATGGCATCATGCATTTGGATAGACTATAATGAGAGAAATAACACTTAAGGTTGGTTAATATATTATAAGTTCTAATATATTAATAAGGTTATTTAATTAGTATTGATCAAGAATTAATTAAGTGATCAAAATGAGACTAATTAAATATATGGGTTGATTGTGTAAATCATTCATTCTTATATATGTGGGCTTGTGATCCAAGATTCCTTATGTTGGACTAAGTCCATGGGGTGACCCATGGATACTCCATGGAGGTTAAAATCCATGGAGCATAAGGAATAGGTAAAGTTATGAGTTACATGGTGTAACCCTAATAGCCACCATATAAAAGAATCCCATGGCTCAAGAAATCGTGCACTAATGTGTGAGTGTGAGGGCTAGACGATTTCAAGGAGTGTTCAAGTTTCTCTCAAGTTATTCCAAGTGTATTTGGTGTTGTGTGAACCATTTGAGGTGTCACACTTGAGGCACTAGGCACTCAAGCTTCATGAAGACATTCTACATCAAAGAGGTATGTATTCTATCTTGTTATATTTATTATTTTGTATGCCAGATTAGGATAATACCTTGGATGTTCATAATTGTATGTATAATAGAGAAAACGTAGATCCAAGGTATTTAGGGTTGCATGTACACTTAGGAGTGTTAGAATGCTCATAACCCAACATTAGAATGCAATGATCAAACAAACAATTAAAAACACAGGTAATCAGCTAAATGAGTAAATTAAACTCAGAATTTGTAAGGACTCCAACTCTATGTATGACAACTTAGTAGTGAGATTCCAAGATAACATGATATTTCCTTATTTTCCATCTAAGTTGGTTCTTTAAACTGTTAACAAGCTCTAACACTTCCCATTCACCACATTATTTAACAAAAACAAGCTCTTTGATTAACCCTAACCTTACCAACCTAATCTAAACAAGCTCTTAGAATTTGATTGAAAGATTGCATTAAACTTTATGTGAATGTTCCCAACAACACCCAATACTCCTTACACGCTCGGGAGCGTAAGAGTGTGTGAATAAGATTTACACTAAATTCATTCAATGGAAATCAGTTTAGTGCTTATCACTTGTTCAATTTCACAATACAATTACAGATTTTGTAAAAGAGATAACTTGAATGACCTAACCCCAATTCAAATGGCCAATTTAGAATCAAACATTCGATTAAAGCAAAATCAAATTCACTAGATAGAAATTAAAAGCAAAAATCAAGTCATATGATTGAAATCACAACTAAGAAGTCAAGACATGAAGTTGGAGAAACTAGGGTTCTAGCCACACATGGCTAGAACAAGATCACAAGTTGAAAAGATGGAAATAATGTGCAATTACAACTTACAAATAAGAGAAATAATGTTTCCAAATGCTAAACGATCAAAACCTTGCAAAAACCTTCAAAATCCCCTCACAAAATGTGCTCTGATATGATGTGTGTGTGTAAGAATGACCCGAACCCCGTAATATGAAAGATAGGAAAAACTGCTAAAAGTTGGTTTTTGGGTCGAACACGGCCCGTGTTGAAATAGAGCAAATCAACACGGGTCGTGTTGAATGGAAAATGGCCTTCAATCCTCAATTCCAACTCCAAAGTTCGATGCTCAAAACTGCTCCGCAAGGCCAACACGGCCCGTGTCAAAATAGACTAAACTGACACGGGTCGTGTTCAGTGAAGTCAACAGCTCCCAAATGGTCAACACGGCCCGTATCCATTTTGCATTGTAAATCCAACACGGGTCGTGTACTCTTCTGTCACCGGTTCCAAACTTGATTTTTTCGACTTTTCCGTTCTTCGCCAAATCATCTCGAAATCCTCACCAATGCTTCCCGGCACCTCCCAAAGTGTGTTCTAACCTCCGGTTTACCTAAAAAAGACATGAAAGTGTGCAAATAAGGTTGTTCTAGAGACTAACATGAATATGATGAAATTCAAGACAAATGAAGAACAATCATGCTAAATAGATGCATAAAAAAGGACTAAAAGATGTGAAAAAAGGTGCACAAAAATGCACCTAATAAAACACCCAAAAGACAACAAATAGTGGCAGCTCACACTGTCACTGTTCCGACCACCGTAGCACCAGCAAAGCAATATGCTGGGAATCTACCGAAATGCAATAAGTGTAACTACCACCATGTTGGTGCATGCTGGGAAATGTATTGCACGAAGTGTAACAAGAAAGGACACACTGTCCGTTTCTGCAAAGAGACAACCCAACAAGCTGCCCACACCGCGAATATCGGAGTGGGCCGCACTTGCTACGGATACGGAGAAATAGGGCACATCAAGAGGGATTGCCCGAAAACAAGGAATGCTGGGGGGGGGGGGGAGTGGGAAGAGTAATGGCAATGGGACAATAAGAGGCAATAACAGATCCTACTGTGGTCACAGGTACGTTTCTCCTCAATGACTCTTATGCATGCATACTGTTTGATAGTGGTGCGGAGAGGAGTTTCGTGAGCCATAAGTTTAAACATTTACTCAAACAAACACCAAAATCATTTTAAAAGAAACATACACTGTCGAGATGGCAAATGGAAAGATGGAAAGCGCTAACAACATATACGTAGACTGTATCCTCACACTAAACAATCATTCTTTTCCAATCAACCTTATGCCAGTCTCAATAAAAAGTTTCGATGTTATCATCGGCATGGATTGGCTATGTCTCCATCATGTTGATATTCTATGCTACGAAAAGGCCGTTCGCCTTAATCTGCCAAATGGCGAAACCCTCGTCATTTACGACGACAAACCCAGTACGAACCTTCGCATCATCTATTGCATCAAAACCTAAAAATACCTGCGCAAGGAATATCACGCATTTTGGCTCATGTAGTCAACGAAAAGCAAGAAGTAAAAGACATCGAGAGAATTTCCGAAGTATGTGATTTTCCTGACATCTTTCCCGAAGATCTTCCAGGAGTTCCTCCTGAACGCCAAGTCGAGTTCCGAACCGACTTGATTCCTGGAGCTACTCCCGTAGCCAAATCCCAGTATCATCTAGCACCAGCTGAGATGCAGTAATTATCTAGCCAACTAAATGAACTACTCAACAAAGGACTCATCAGACCGAGCTTCTTACCCTGGGGAGCACCGGTCCTGTTCGTAAAGAAGAAGGATGGATCGTTCCGAATGTGCATCGACTACCGTGAACTGAACAAACTTACCATTAAAAACAGATATCCTCTACCAAGAATAGACGACTTATTCGATCAACTCCAAGGAGAAAAATACTTTTCAAAGATTGACCTAAGATCCGGATACCACCAATTACGAGTCTAGGAAAGTGATATTCCAAAAACGGCATTTCGAAATCGATATGGTCACTACGACTTTGTAGTGATGCCCTTCAGACTAACCAATGCACCCGCAGTGTTCATGGACTTAATGAATAGGGTATTCCGTTCTTTCCTAGACAAATTCATGATCGTATTCATAGATGATATACTCATATACTCACGAAGTAAGGAGGAACGTAGGCAACACCTTCGTCAGGTTTTGGAAACATTACGCGCGGAAAAACTTTATGCAATGTTCTCAAAGTGCGAATTTTGGATTCGGAAAATAGATTTCCTAGGTCACGTGATCAGCGAAGAAGGAATACACGTGGACCCCTCCAAAATTAAAGCAATCAAAAACTTGTCAGCACCAAGAACGCCAACAGAAATCCGCTAATTCTTAGGCCTTGCTGGCTATTACCGGAGATTCACACAGAACTTCTCAAGGATCGCTAAAACACTTACTACCCTGACTCAGAAGGGTGTAACTTTCAGCTGGAGAGAGAAACAAGACGCTGCATTCCAAATTGCGAAGCAAGCCCTGTGCAACACACCTATTTTGTCTCTTCTAGAAGGGACAGAAGATTTCGTAGTATACTGTGGTGCATCCAATCAAGTGCTGGGATGTGTGCTTATGCAGCGAGGAAAGGTCATTGCCTATGCCTCGAGACAGCTAAAGACACACGAGGTCAACTACACTACTCATGACCTTGAACTGGGAGCAGTAGTGTTTGCTCTGAAGATTTGGAGACACTACCTTTATGGTACAAAGTGCACTATTTTCACAGACCACAAAAGTCTTCAACATATATTCGACCATAAAGAGCTTAATATGAGACAATGATGATAGGTACAACTACTCAATGACTACGAATGCGAAATTCATTATCATCCCGGCAAAGTCAATGTAGTAGTAGATGCCCTTAGTCGAAAGGAGCACTCAGGTCACAAAGTAAGAGCACCAACCATGACTATCCATTCACACCTGTCCGCACAAATCAAAGAAGGTCAATTGGAGGCCCTGAAACCAGAGAACATGACCAGTGAAGCCCTAAGAGGAATGGATAAAAACTTAGAAATCAAGGGTGACGGAGTTCGTTATCTCATGAATCGGATTTGGACACCAAAGTTTGGTGGATTCAGAGTAGTTGTCATGAACGAAGCATAGAAGACTTGATACTCTGTTCATCCAGGTTCAGACAAGATGTATCTGGACCTCAAGAAAATGTATTGGTGGCCGAACATGAAAGCAGAAGTTGCTACATATGTGGGTAAGTGTCTGACTTGCGCCAAGGTAAATGTCGAATACCAAAAGCCCTCAAGTTTACTACAACAACCAGAAATAGCTGAGTGGAAGTGGGAGCGGATTACAATGGATTTCATAACTAAGTTACCCAAGACAACGAGTGGTCTCGATACAATCTGGGTGATCGTCGACCGGTTAACCAAGTCCGCACACTTCCTACCAATCAAAGAAACAGACAAGATGGAAAAATTGACTAGAGCATACATCAGGGAAATAGTATGATTACATGGAGTACCAATATCTATTATCTCTGACAGAGATAGTCGATTACCTCTCGGTTCTGGCAGTCACTTCAAAAATCCCTGGGAACTAGGTTGGACATGAGTACAACCTACCACCCATAAAGACGGACAGAGTGAGAGAACGACACAAACACTAGAAGACATGTTGAGAGGCTATGTGATCGAATTTGGTAAAGCATGGGATACCCATTTACCACTGGTCGAATTCTCATATAACAACAATTATCATACTAGCATCAAGGCTGCTCCATTTAAAACCCTCTATGGCCGCAAGTGCAGATCACCTGTGTGCTGGGCGGAAGTGGGTGATACACAGTTAGCTAAAGGACAAGTTTGTGATAACACTCTCACTGGTCCGGAGATCATCATGGAAATGACCGAGAAGATTGTTCAAATCCGTGAATGACTAAAAGCCTCTTGAGACAGACAATAGAGCTACCCAGACAAACGACGAAAACCCTTGGAGTTCCAGTTTGGGGACCACGTCCTGCTAAAGGTCTCACCCTGGAAAGGAATGATATGTTCCGGTAAACGTGGAAAACTAAGTCTAAGGTACATCGGACCATTCGAGATTCTTTCTAGAATTGGTCCAGTGGCGTATAAACTCAATCTATCGCATGAACTCAGTAACATTCATCCCACTTTTCACGGATCTAATCTCAAGAAGTGTCTGTCTGATGAGACTCTTGTAATTCTACTCGACGAAATCGAGTTAAACGAGAGTCTACACTCCGTAGAGGAACCAATGGAGGTCATGGACAGGGAAATCAAGAGAACAAAACAAAGTCGTATACCAATAGTGAAGGTCCGCTAGAATGCCAAACGAGGACCCGAATTCACTGGGGAACGGGAGGATCAAATGAAACAAAAGTACCCACACCTTTTCCTTAGTACATGAGTACCACTTTAGAAAAAATTTCGGGACGAAATTCTCTCTAACGGGGGGATAATGTAACGAGGCGATATAAACGTGTACAAGTGCAATATCACATCATAACATTTATACAATAAGAACTTGAAAATGCCATAAGGGCATGCTTATATAAGTTATTGTACGAACATACTTTGAAAACCATACCTATATAAATTATACAAACTTACATTTTGAAAAACTATGCTTACATGGGTTATATATATAAGTATATGTGTGAAAACCATGTTAGATTTAATTATTATAAGTCAATGCAAGTCAAATAATTAAATCAAAAGCATGGAATGTACCCCACCACCTAGGACCAAAATCTATTTCTTTTGGGATACCATGGCCGGAAATACATCCTTTCTAGAAGACCTAGGCCGAAAACCCTTTACTCTTTGACCATAAGGCCGAAAACCCTTTACTCTTTGACCATAAGGCCGAAAACCATTTACTCTTGGGCCATAAGGCCGAAAACTCTTTACGCTTTGAACATTATGGCCACAAACCTCTTCAATTACGCAGTAAACTCCTTAAATATCTTATTATCTTATCCTAATTCAGCTTCCCTAGGTGATAATTCAAGTAACCAATGCAAACATTAAATCAACCTCTTATCTTTTCCTTCATATATAAGATACATAATAGAGTCCATTCGTCATTTTCACTCCCAGTAAACAAAAACCTTACCCCTTTCTCTCTCAAGTATTAAACTCATTTCCTTTCATTTACAAGAACCAAATTACTCCAGGAGACCTTTGCTTCAAGTTTAATTTAAGCTTTGGTAAGTTCCTATAGAATCCTAATGTTTTCACAACCATCTTATGATTATTATCAAATATTCACACATTAATATGTGTTTAAACATTAGGATACTGCTATCGTTTCGTGTTCTAAATCGAAAGTCAACGTTTCTAGCTCGTTATCTAAACTGCGACAACACACAAGGTGAGTTCATACCCCTATATTTTTATAACTTTTCTATGTTTTAATGGGGGGAATACAAGTAGCACACAAGGAAGCTTGTGTTAGTATACATACCATTATTTATGTTTTCTTACATTTTATGTATCTATTATGTGAAAATATCAAATATTCGAAACAATGTTATTACCAAATTTGCAAACACTTACATGCAAAACATGTTAAAATGAAACGGTTATCATTTTCGATGAAACATACATTTTAAACTATAATATGTATAGTTTGGGAAACATTCACATTATTTTACCCTTTCAGAGCAAAGGAACGATTATATAAAAATACAATTATTTTTATATATTATCAACATAACGAAAGGAGTAACAATTTCATGTACGAACATTTTCATTACAAAAACACGTAACTTGTTGGAAATTTGTGAGTCATTCGTCTTCATCGTACCTACCAAAGGTATACATGGAAGTCCTGTTTTATAACCAAAGTGTCCTCCCAGAGAGCGTGATACTTGTGTATAGATATATACGGGACTGATGATCCCACACCCTGACTACTAGCTACAGTCAGATCGGCAGGTTATGGGTGACAAATGTCATAGCATCTCGATGCGTGAAAAACTTCGAGGAAGGCAATGCATTTCAGAACGGTTATGAAAACTCACATGATAAACGGCAATACGTTATTTTTACGTGAAATCAATAATACGCTTATTTTACATAAAAACATATCTCTTCAAACGGTTTTATTTTCGAATAAAACTACATATTACTAAACTAAGTATGGCATATATACTTGTACTTTCGGTCTTGGAACATTTAAGACTACAGTTCAGTTTTATGGAAAATATAGGATTTTCTGGGATAAACACTCTTATTTTATAAGTAAATGACTTACAACTCATTTTATAGAAAACATCAGATTTTCTGGAAACAAACGTGATTTCATTTCAATGAAAGGGATACAATTATTCATATAAATTCTTATGAACTCACCAACTTAAATGCTGACACTTTTTCAAATAACTTGTATTCTCAGAAAATCAGTAAAACAGGTTATCATTAGCTTTTGAAGATTTGACGCAAAGGCGTTAAACAAAACTTTTGACATCATATTGTAATTGAATTTTGAGACATGTAACGCTTACAATGATGTAACTTTTCAATTATGTATGTGATGGTTGTGTTTGCTTTCTTTAGTATTCAATTGTTATGATACTACACATGATGTCCTCCGCCCCCGAACGTTTCCGTCATTCAGGTTTGGGGGTGTGACAAGGACCATTAATGAAAATTTAAGTATTCTCTTTCAACGACCATTAATCAACATTTAATCATGCAAAACTCGAAAGTTCTCAACTCATAAAATAAAAGAGTTGTACCTGGAATGCGGATGTTACAGTTCTCCCCCACTTGAATCAGATTTCGTTCTCGAAATATGACAGGTCAAGCACCTCTCGACTTACCATGCTGCATCCCTTTTCATGCTGAATCACCAATAATCATGCTTCAAATCCCTACACATCTTAGTAGTGCATGGGTGGATTGAAAACATTGATTTATGAGCCTCATCCAACAACAGCAATCGGGCCCCACCGGAATACAGAACCCATACCATGCTGTGAAGTATCAACAATCCTCAACTATCATAATCGAATACAGAAATTCTCCCCATAATCCTATCGCTCTTCTGATTCTCTTCCTTGAGTGCCTCTGCCTGCGCTCTCTTAGTCACATCCATAATCGGGGTCACAATAGTCATCCTCAAGTAAAGATCTCGAATGATGCACTAATCATCTTGCGACTCGGTGCTTCGAACACAAATTGGCCTTACCTTGGCAGTACAGAATCTCACATTCATAGTCCATCACTACATCAAGCTGCGTACGCTACCTCATGTTCAGATTTGGTTGATCCATCAGATACCTCAAGATCTTGTGATCCGTGTAGATGGTACACTGAACCCATACAAGTAATGATGCCAAATCTTGAGGGCAAAAGGAACTGCCTCCAACTCCAAATTGTGAGTAGGATAATTCACCTCATGGAGCCTCAACTGCCTCAAACCATATGCAACAACCCTTCCTCACTGCATGAGTATAACTCCTAAACCACTGATCAAAGCATTACAATAGATCACGAAATCCTCGACAACCTCACGAAGAGTCAACAGTGGCGACTCACACAACTTCTGTCGTAAGGTCTCAAAAGTCGCTTGCTGCTCAGGCTCCCACTGAAAAGTAACATTCTTCTTCGTCAACCGGGTAAGAAGAACTAGAATCTTGGAGAAGTCATGAATAAAACTCATGTAGTATCCTGCTAATCCAAGTAAATTCTGAATCTCAGATGGAGACCTCAGAACATCCCACTGCATCACCGCGTCTATCTTGACTGGATCGACTAGAATACCGCTTTGATTGACGAGGTGTCCCAAGAACTAAACCTCACGCAACCAAAACTTGCACTTGGACAACTTAGCACATAACATCTTTGTCCTTAAAACCCCTAGATCTCAAAGGTGATCCTCATGCTACTCGTTGGTCCTTGAATAGAATAGGATATCATCAATGAATAATATCACCGACCAATCAAGCATCGACCTACACACTCGGTTCATCATATCCATGATCGATGCCAGAGTATTGGTGAGCCCTAATGGCATCACCAAAAAATCATAGAGACCATAACGAGTCCGAAAGGTTGTCTTCTGTATATCCTCATCTCTGACTCTCATCTGATGGTACTTTGACTTCAAATCAATATTGTAAAACCAAGATCCTCCTTAAAGCTGATCAGAAAGGTCATCAATCCTCAAAATTGGATATCATTTTTTCACCGTTAGCTTTTTAAGCTCCCTATAGACTATACACATCTAATATAACATTTTATCGATTATATGTTGTATATACAAACAATATAAATGTGAAATATTAGGTAGCATCGTCTTTTGACATGTGGTGTATAATGTTTTTGTTAACTATGTAAATTGTTAGGTAGCATCCTCTTTTGAAATGTAGTGTACATGTAATGTTTTTTAAAACTTGTTTGAAATTTAAATGAAGTTGAATGTTTGGTATATATTTGTTTCTGTATTATGTGTAAATGCATGATGTAAAATAAGTATCATAAATATGTATCATAAATGGGTGCTAAAGTTTATGACATGCAAATGCGTGTCATCTTCATCTATGACAGGGGGTTTAATGATACACAATGCATGTTATAAATGCGTATTGTAAGGTTACGAAACTCAAATGTGTGTCGTTTTCTTTTATGAAAGGGGATTCAAGACACGAAATGTGCATCGTAAGGTTATGACATAAATATGCGTTTCTTCTTTCTTTATGACATGCCATTCCTTGATACGCATTTGCATGTCATCTGTGGGTTTTATGACATGCAATGCTTGTCATTAAAGGGTATTTTAGTAGTAGTGATGGTGTTTGTCTAGTAGAATTTTTGGTTGTGGTCCTATCTACCCAAAGAACCAAGGGTACTTGTTCAACCCATCTTCCTCTTCTTACTGTGAGTATTTTCTTTAGGCTATTGATTATGATCTTGTTACTCGAATCAACTTGACTGTTTGCTTGAGGATAAACAGGTGTAGAAGTGATCATATTGATTTCCCAACATGTATAAAAGTTTTGACTTCTATTACCTATATATTGAGATCTGTTATCAAATATAATTTCAGATGGAATGCCAAACATGGTCTCGATGATGCGCCTGATGAAGGATATCACTTATTTTTCTCTAACTAGGACAAAGGCTTCTACTACCACTCATTTGGAGAAGCAATCAATCCTTTATAACATGAAAATTTTACCACGGGGTGCTATAGGAAGCTTACCAACTATATCCATGCCCTACTTCATGAATGGACATAGATATATAACTGGATGAAGAGGTTCAACTAGTTGGCGCAATACATGCCATACTCCATCACATCTTTCTTCATCGTTGGCCAATAATATCATGTCCTTAATATCTTGGAGCAGAGTGCACTGCCCCCTGTATGGTTACCACATTCTCCTTCGTGAGTGTTTTTGAGGATGATCTTGGCTTCTTCATCATTGAGACACCTAAGATAGGGGCTTGTTGCTAGTTTTCTGAACAAGATATCTGTAATGCCCGCAGATTCGGGCTAGGCGATTAAGATAAAATAAGGGGTGAAAATAATTTTTAATAGAAGATTATTTAGGATAAAAAAATCTTAACAAAAGTTGTAGTATATGTTACGAGCATTCCGTACATATAAAGAACTCCAAAATCTGACTTCGTATGAAGAAGTTATGTTTCTTCGAAGTTTCGCGATTAAATCGACACGACTCTGCGTATAGTAAAAAGTGAATTTTAGATAGGTTTCTTATTATCCTAAGTAATCTAAACAAAAGTTGTAGCATTTGTAAAACCGAGAGTGTGCATATAGAGAATTTCCAAATCTGACTTCATATATGGAAGTTATGATTTTTCGAAGCTTCAGCGTAGTAGTACGGACAAAGAAATTGAAATTCAAATCAGTTGCTTATTAGCTGAAACAATCTAAATGAGAAGTGAAGATCTCATGAATGAACAAGTCGATATAAGGACATTCGAGAATGGAGTTCATATGAAGAAGTTATGAATTTCACACTGACTTTAATAGTCTAAACCGATCTAAATATGAATTTTTGTTAGAGCAAGAATTAGATGTTGAGACCTTAATGAAAGTTATAGAGCTCATTGATAGGATTCGGGGAATACAAAGAACATCGAAAATGGAGCTCGTATCCAAAATTTATGGCCGTCCAAATATCTACAAAAAACCGCCAGGTCGGAGAGCCAACTCCTTCGGGAGACATGGTGACACGGCACCGCGAAAAGTCGACACGTGGCCCACGGAGGTTGTGACACATGGTGTGTCCTAGAAGTGATGACGTGGAGTGATGAGACGGACACACATGGAAAACAACATGTGGAGAAACATCATCCCTGAGGCGCGGTGCGCCTCCTGTCTGGGCATAGAGCGCCCCCCCAGAACCTATATATATGCTACGATTTTCATACATTTCCCTCACCAATTCACTTTCAGTATCTCTCTAACCTCACTAGCTTTCGATGTAAGTTTTATTACAAAATTTTAGAACATTTTAGTAGAAACTATGGATCTCTAGGAGCTCGACGAAAAAAAGCTTTCAGGTCGAGATTTTATCCGCACGTGTTCATGGTTTTCACTACAACAACTGTAAGTTAAGAAACAACCTCTCTAAGTTAAGCTATACTATTTTTCTTTCAGTGTAACTTATATTTATAGTCATAAATCATTATTATGAACCTATAAAAAAGATTTATTAGTGATTCCAAGTCATTGTACTGATTGATCTACTTACAAGGATGATGTCGTGGCTGGATTTAGTGAGGTGTTTAAAGTGAGATTTCTAAACAGTATACTCTATATACCAAACGTAACCTACCTTCAATATGATCCTACCTGGTTGTTCCTTACTTGATAGATCCTGATGTAGACATTGGGATTAATGAGGAATCTAGACTATCATTAGTCACCAAGAATATAAGACTAAGTTTTAGTGATATTCGTATCTAGGTCACGTGAGAGGAAAAACTAAAGTACCAAGGCGAAGTTTTGCCCAAATTCCAAGGCATCCACTTTTATCAAGTGAGTGCATTGTTACTTTCATCTTACACATAGATGTGAAGTATGTAAATAAATGAATGCTATATATGCTTATGTTCAAAGATGATCTATGTTAGATGAAATATTATAAAGATAAAATTTATATAATACATACCATATATATATTTTATAAATATAATACATTGGGTAATGAAGGGTGAAGATAAGATGCCATAGTGTGATGAAAGATAAGATGTCATAGTATGATGAAAGATAGGATGCCATAGTTTGATGAAAGATGTAGCCAATGATAGGATGCCACAACTTAGAAACAGTACTAGTCTACTAACGATGTAGGACTGGTACTAGTGCACCAATGATGTAGTCACATAACAGAGTATAGGTGACAACCATCAAAATATTTGATGACAATCCTATGGAACACAGGCAGGTTTACAACCTATAGGTGATGGAATTTGTGCTTATTTGATGTACTCTACTTACTACTGACACGTATTGTGCAGAAATCCTTATAACAGTACTGTCAGCAATGATGATTAAGATGATCCTTAGGAGAAATCCATAGGAATAAAAATAGGAAAAAAATTCACTGATATGTATGACAGAGTAATCCATATAACAATACTGTCAGCAACGATGAATATGATGACCCTTAGGATAGATCCTTAACGAAGAATAAAGAAGAAAACGGAGATGGGTAATCGGGTTTATTGTTTAACAATTAAACATATTAACTACATTATTGTGGGTTGAAAACCCTATGTACTCACTAGATTTCCCAACCAGACCCAATCAATTTCTTTGTATCTCATGTAGCAGTACAAAGGTACATGAATGAGTAGAATGATAGTCTAAAATACTCTAAGGCACGTTTATGCGTATGTTTTGTTTCAGTTATGACATCCCAAGCTTTTATAAATCAAATGAAAAAAACATTTATTCAAAAATACTTTTACGGGACTAAATTCTACATTTATAAATAAACTATGTTTTAAATAAGCATACATAAAAAAGTATTACAATAGCCGTAAAAATGGGGATGTCATGGTTGGTGACAGAGCATTAGTTTAAGCGAACTACGAATATATGAGGATTTCTAGACATAAATTCAGAATGCTAAGCGATGATCACGAGATGTGAGATAGAATGCTTTCAGATAAGATGCCTAATTTGTTTTTATGTGCTAAATGATTTATAGCATACTTTAGGTTTCTTACCCACCTAGAGATAGGAAATTTTATGTGTTCAGCTTTCTAATCGTTTAGTTATGATATTAGAACTGGCATATAACTTTTCACAGTAATAAGGAGGATTATGCGTATAAACCTTTCATATCTATATTCTCATCTCGGTAATCTAAACACCACTTTGGTGTACATAATGTCACGATGAGAACTCGTAGTGGATTAGGAAACGGTAATGGGAATCAGCAACATGAGTCCCCTATAATCGAGCATGCACTTGAAGCAGTGTTGGTAGCTGAACCTGTCACGATGGGGATAATAACAGTTTTGTTAACTGAATAGAGGGAAGAAATGGGACATCTTATTCGAGAGAATGGAAGAGAACCCACTTTTCCTGTTATGTAGTCTGAGCTCAATAACGAGGAATCCGAGGAAGGAAATCACAGTAGGACAGTGAGTCGTATGGAACCCCAAGTGCTTAGGAGGAATAAACTTGAAGTGGAGATTGAAGGAGAGGGATGTAAGTACAATGACTTTATGGCTGCCAAACCACTAAGTCTTTTTGGTAACCCAACACCAGTATAAGTTATAGTTAGGATCTCTATGATGGAGATGGTGTTGAAAGCTTCACCTGAAGCAACCAATAGAAGGTCATCTTAGCGGTCAGACACCTGAAGACTGGAGTCTTAAGTTTGTAGAAATTATTGGCTGACTCCATGTAGAAGGTAGAAGCAGGAAAGGTGTCTTGGGAAATAATTCTAGAAGAGTTGAAGAAGCAAATACTGCTCTGAACAAGATATTTTAGAGATCAATAATGAATTTCAGCACCTGAAGAAGGGAATGTTGAATGTCAACAAGTATGTTGCATCCTTTATATAGAAGATGAGGTTGGTTCCTTACTTAGTTCCTACCGAACTTTCCAAGGTCAATAAGTTTGCTAGTGGACTACTGGCGGATTTTGGTCCAATGGTGAAGCTAGCAACAACTCTAAAAGTAGCCACCAGTGTGGCTAGGAACGTAAAGACCCAGATAAGAGAGAAGAGTCTTGATAAAGATGAGAAATGAGAGGAAAGGAAGCTGGGGGGATTTTTAAGATCTGAAGAAGGGGAAATTCACGAATTCTAACCCCAACGACAAGAAGTCAGGTGGGACAACGAAGCCAAATGGTGTGAGAAGTGTAAGGAAAAGCACTTCGGAAGATGCGAAGAAGAAGTGACCTGCTATAAATGTGGAAGGATTGGTCACTATTCCAAAAATTGTACGTTCAATGGTAGAGTATGTTATGGATGTGGAGGCAAAGGGCATATTTCAAAGGATTGCCCGAAGAAAAAAGAAACAACAAGGGCGAATGTGCCACCTAAGGGCGAAGAAAAAAGAAACAACAAGGGCATATTTCGAAGGATTGCCCAAAGCATACCATATGATACTTTACGAGGAAGCAAGAGGGCGAGAATTTGGAGCTTCTTGTCTGGAGTACTTGAATGAAGGATCCATATAAGTAGTATTATCCTATGTATTCTATGTAAAAGGCATTATGTATTATAAGTTGGAATAACAATGGAATCGTCTAAGAAGCAATATAATTTCCTAAATTATGTTATTCAATGTGTTAATTTTTGTGTGGCTTTCTTTTATGGTAACTTAGTGAACTACGAGACAATACTTGGGACAAGTATAAGTAGGTGTGAAAGGTTGTAGAGGCCTATACTACCGAAAGCACAGGAATCACACGGATTAGGGAAAGTCTCAAGGTGAATAAGTCTCTAACTACTTGAGCTATTTTGTTTATTTCCATAATTACCTTTGTTTCAGTAATGACTACGAAGATAAATATTATTCCAAACCTAGTGGTCGTATCGAATGGAGTCCGACTAATCTACGAAGTAAGTTCGACGTAGCGTCCGAATTTAGATTGAAGGAAAAGATAATCCAAGTGATAAATAGAGGTATCGCGATCACCGTTAAAGTTAACCAGTCTGTAACTGGAAGTGCTACTTGCTAGAATGTGATTATATCACATTAGAACATGAAAGAAGGAATATTCCATGCTGGAATCTGGCTCTAAGAGACCTAAGTCTAGCCATTGCATCAGGGTCCGTTGTGTTAATCAAAGTTAGACCTTATCATAGGTTAAGTCTATTATAGAAGGAGTAGGAGTCTCCAAGGAAAATCGAATTTAAAATGAAGAGTATGTGCAAGATTGAGAAACGCTAGTAACGTGCATAATCATTATCCAAGCCATGTTTTGATGATGATTCTAGGATATAATCATCCTAAGGGGGAGATAATTGTATCGCCCGCAAATTCGGGTTGGACGATTAAGATATAATAAGGGATAAAAATGATTTTTTAATAGAATATTATTTAGGATAAAAATATTAAACAAAGTTATAGTATATGTGACAAGGTTTCTATACATATAAAGAAATCGGAAATTTGACTTCGTATGAAGAAGTTATGCTTCTTCGAAGTTTTGCGATTAAACCGGTACGACTATGCTTATCGTAAAAAGTGAATTTTAGATAGGTTTCTTATTATCCTAAGCAATCTAAACGAAAGTTGTAATAGTCATAAAACCAATAGAATTCATATAAAGAATGTCCAAATCTGAATTCATAGGAGGAAGTTATGATTTTTCAAAGTTTCAGCATAACAATGTGGACACAGAAATCGAAATTCAAATCGATTGATTTTTAGCCGAAACATTCTAAACGAGAATTGAAGCTCTCGTGAATATGAACCCGTCAATATAAGGATAGTCAAGAACATAGTTCATATGAAGAAGTTATGAATTTCGCACAGACTTTTACAGTCTAAACCGGTCTAAATATCAATTTTTGTTAGATCAAGAATTAGATTTTGAGACCTTAATGAAAGTTATAGAGTTCAAAAAGAGGATTCCAGGGATATAAAGAATGTTAAAAGCGGAGCTCGTATGTGAAAATTATGTCCATCCGAAGATCTGCGAAAAACCACATGCGATGATTCATGGAAGCACCAGAGTGCGCCACGTGGCCTGGTCGGAGAGCTGACTCCTTCGGGAGACATGGTGTCGTGGCACCATGAAAAACCGACATGTAGCCCATGGAGGTTGTGACACGTGGCATGTCCTAGAAGCGATGACACAGAGCGAGGAGACAGTGACACATGGAAAATGACCTATGGAGACATATCATCCCTGAGGCGCGACGCGCCCCCTCTAACCCTATAAACATGCTGCCATTTTCACACATTTTTTCTCGCTAGTTTACTTCCAATCTCTCTAACCTCTCTAGTTGTAGGTTGTTTCCTAGATTTTATAATATTTTAGTAGAAACACTTGAGCTCTAGGAGCCCAATGAAAAGAAGCTTTTGGATCAATATTTTGTCTGCATGTTTTTCCGGTTTTTGCTAAAACCTATGTAAGTTAAGCTACACTCTTTTGCTTTCAGTGTAACATACATTTTTAGTCATAAGTCATTATTATGAACCTATTAATAAGATTTATAAGTGATTCCAACTCATTACACTGATTGATCTACTTATGAGGATGATGTCTAGATAGGATTTAGTGAGGTGTTTAAAGTTGGATTTCCAAATAGTATATTCTATAAACCAAACAGACCCTACCTCCGATATGATCCTACCTGGTTGTTCCTTAACTGATAGATCCTGATGTAGACATTGGGATTAGTGAATAATCTAGACAGTATACTATGTTTACCAAACTGAACCTACCTCCTATATGAGCCTACCTGGTTGTTCCTTACTTGATAAATCTTGATGTAGACATTAGGATTAGTGAGGAATCTAGACTATCATTAGTCATGAAGAATATAAGACTAAGATTTAGTGATATTCATATCCAGGTCACGTCAGAGGAAAAAATAAAGTACCAAGGCGAAGTTCAGCCCAAATTCCGAGGCATCCACTTTTATCAAGTGAGTGCATTGTTACATTCATCTTACACATAGATATGAAGTATGTGGATAATTGAATGCTATATATGCTTATGTGCAAAATGTGATCTATGTTAGATGAAATATTATAAAGATAAATTTTATATAATATATACCATATACATATTTTATAAATATAATACATTGGGTAACGAAGGGTAAAGATAAGATGCCAAAGTGTTATGAAATATAAGATGTCATAGTATGATGAAAGATAGGATGCCATAGTTTGATGAAAGATGTATGCAATGATAGGATGTCACGACGTTGAAATGGTACTAGTGTACTAACGATATAGGAATGGTACTAGCATACCAATGATGTAGTCACCTATCAGAGTATATGTGACAACCACCAAACTATTTGATGACAGTCTCATGGAACACAGGGAGGTTTACGACCTGTAGGTGATGGACTTCATGTCCATTTGATGTACTCTATTTCCTACAGACACGTATTGCGGAGAAATCCCTGTAACAGTACTGTCAATAATGATGATTAAGATGATCCTTTGCACAAATCCTTAGGATTGAAAATAGAAAAAAATATCTAGTGATATGTATTACGTAGAAATCCCTATAACAGTACCGTCAGCAATGATGACTATGATGACCCTTAGGATAGATCCTTAAGGAATAATAAAGAAGAAAATGGAGATGGGTAATTGGGTTTAATTTTTGATAATTAAACATATTAACTACATTATTGTGGGTTGAAAACCCTATATACACACTAGGCTTCCCTACCTGACCCACTCAGTTTCTTTGTATCACATGTAGCAGTACAAAGGTACATGTATGATGAGAGATTCAAGGAGATGTATACTGATAGTCTAAAATAATATAAGGCCTGTTTATGATTATCTTTTGTATTAGTTATGACATCCCAGGCTTTTATAAATAAAATGAAAATATACATTTTTTTGGAAATACTTTTACGGGACCAAATTATGTATTTATAAATAAACTCTGTTTTAAATAAGCATACATAAAATTTTTTTACAGTAGCCGTAAAAATAGGGATGTCACGGTTGGTATCTAAGCATTAGTTAAAGCGAACTAGGAATATTTGAGGATTTTTAGACATAAATTTAGAATGCTAAGAGATGATCTTGAGATGTGTGATAGAATGCTTTAAGATAAGATGCCTAATTTGCTTTTATGTGCTAAATGATTTAATGCATGCTTTACGTTGCCTAAATTGCAATTAGTTGATTAAATATAAGGTTTCTTACTGACCTAGGGATAGGAAATTTTATGTCTTCAGGTTTCTAATCGTTTAATTATGATATTAGAACTGACATATAACTTTTTCAGAGTAATAAGGAGGATCATGTGTCTAAACCTCTCATATCTTTATTCTCATCTCGGTACACCAAACACCACTTTGGTGTACATAATGTCATGGTGAGAACTCGTAGTGGATTAGGAAACGGTAACGAGAATTAGCAGCATGAGCCCCCTGTAACCGAGCATGCATTTGAAGCAGTGTCGGTAGCTAAGCCAGTAACGATGGCGATAATAAGGGCTCTGTTAGCTGAACAGAGGGAAGAAATGAGACATCTCATTCGAGATAATAGAAGAGAACCCATTGTGTTTGTTATGCAGCATGGGCTTAATAAGGAGCAATCTGAGGAAGGAAATTACAGTAGGACATTGAGTCGTATGGAACCCCAAGTAGTTAGGAGGAATAACCATGACGTGGAGATTGAAGGAAAGGGATGCAAGTACAAGGACTTTATGGCTTCCAAACCACCAAGTATTTCTGGTAGCCCGATACTAGTAGAAGTTATAGACTAGATCTCTGAGATGGAGATGGTGTTTAAAAGTTGCAAATGTAGCAACCGACAGAAGACCATCTTAGTGGTCAGACAACTAAAGACTGGAGTGTTAAGCTCGTGGGAATTATTGGTTGACTCCATGCCGAAGGGAGAAGCAGGAAAGATGTCTTGGGCAAATTTTCTAGAAGAGTTAAAGAAGTAATACTGCTCTGAGCAAGATCTTTTGGAGATCAACAATGAATTTCAAAAGCTGAAGATGGGAAGGTTGAATGTCAACAAGTATGTTGCAGCCTTTATAGAGAATATGAAGTTGGTTCCTTAACTAGTTCCTATCGAACTTTCCAAGGTCAATAAGTTTTCTAGTGGACTATTGGCGGATTTTGGTCCAACGCTGAAGCTAGCAACGACTTTAAAAGCAGCCATCTGTGCGGTTAGGAATGTAGAGGCCCAGATAAGAGAGAAGGGTCTAGGTAAAGATGAGGAATGAGAGAAAAGGAAGCTGGAGGGATCTTCAATATACGATAATAAGGGGAGATGCATGAAGTATGACCCCAACAAAAAGAAGTAAGGGGGGGGGGGAAACGAAGCCAAATGGTGTGAGAAGTATAAGAAAAAGCACTTCGGAAGATTTGACGAAGAAGTGACGTGCTATAAATGTGGAAGGACTGGTCACTATTCCAAAGATTATACATTGAACGATAGAGTATGTTATGGATGTGGAGACAAATGGCATATTTCGAAGGATTACCCGAAGAAAAACGAAGCAGCAAGGTCGAATGTGTCACCGAAGGCAAAGGCCAAAGCATACCTTATGATACTTTATGAGGAAACAAGAGGGAGGGTCTCTATGAGCTACTTGTCGGGATTACTTGAATGAAGGATCCATATAAGTAGTATTATCCTATGTAGTCTATGTAAAAGCCGTAATATATTATAAGTTGGAATAACAATTTAATTGTTTAAGAAGAAATATAATTTCCTAAATTATGTTATTCAATGTGTTTAGTTTTGTGTGGCTTTGTTTTATGGTAACTTAGTGAACTGTGAGACAATACTTGGGACGAGCATGAGTAGGTCTGAAAGGTAGTAGAGGTTTATACTACCGGAAGCACTAGACTCGCACTTAGATCAGGGAAAGTCACAAGGTTACAAAATCTTTAAGTAGTTGAGCTATTTTGTTCATTTCCATCATTACCTTTGTTTTGGTAATGACTACGAAGAGTGTGCATATAGAAAACGTCCAAATCTGACTTCATAGGTGTAACACCAGTCAAAATAGGTCAGTAGACAATCACATGTGATTATGCCAATCGTGTAATGTGATAAACGTACTATATAGTTCAAGACTAATACAAATATGAACTTTCTTTATGATGCAACTCAAAGTATACTTCCATACGATTCCAAAAATATAGTGAACGTCTGAATCTAACTTCGCATGAAGAAGTTATGATAAACCGAACACTATAAATCTCTATAATAAGAGGAATTTAAAATAGACTTAGAATTATCTATTGGAGTCTAAAAGAGAGTTGTAGTACTCGTAAATACCTACGCGTGGATATAAAGAATGTCAAAAACGGAGTTCGTATGTGAAAGTTACGACCTTCTGAAGATTCAACTGTCAGAAACCCTAATCTAACTAAGCTCACAACGTGAGCACAGAAACTCACGACGTGAGGAGTCATTTTGCCACATCTCAGAATCTAGAAGGTGTGTGACGAGGCTACGAAGGGATAAGATCCAAACTCACGACGTGAGTAATGATATCTCACGACGTGAGGAGTCACATGGCCACCTTCCGAAGCTAGGGATGCAAATGGCAAGTCTACGGGGTGACCAACCATGGCTCACAACATGATACTATATGGATCACGATGTGAGAGGCCAAAAATCTTCCTATAAATAGCCGTTCCAACCTTGACACTTCCTTACACACTTTCCCTTTCTCCTCTCTCATTTGTTGAAGCCCTCTTGCATCCCGAGTCCCGATGACCTCGTACCGCTGACCGTTTCTGCTTAGATTACATAAAATCACGCTACTAGGGTGAGTTTCACAGCTCCACTTTCTAATATTTCAGGGGAAAATGCATGCTAAATATTGTATATACGTTACTATTATGTCTATATGATAGTATATTAGTATCAACGTAGATAGTTATAATAATTGGGGTATAGTTGTTATAAATATAATATTTTGAATATATACAACTATTATCAACTTGTCAGCATGTTATTATACTAAAGTAGATGTTGATTTATACTTAGGATTCTATATATATGTTGTGTGCGATATAGTTCCGAAGTTATATTCGGAAGTTGTATATGTTAACTTATAAACTATGTTGCTATTATTGGTTTTATGTGAAGATAAAACTTGGTATGCTATATGTTGTTGTTGTTAGTTTTATGACAAGATAAAACTTGGTATGTTATATGTTGTTGTTGTTATTGGTTTTATGTCAAGATAAAACCTGGTTTTACTTCAAGTTATAGCTGTTATACTTCCTAAATGTTATGAAGTTAGGAGTAATGTTTAAAAGCATAGTCTAGTAACTTAGGGTTTTAGACATGAAAATGCTTTTGTTATTAGAGCTATAGGAAGCCGTCGAAGTCTACATGAGTAATTGTATTCATCAACTACGATTGGGGATCTTAGCGGAAATCCTATGAACTGTAACCGTTAATCCCGTGTGAGCGAGGAAGTCGTGTATAATTAGTATACGGGTTGACCACCCCACTTGTGATTGTTAGCTACAGTTAACCATAAGCGAGTGACGAACTATCCTTTTATTTGTTATTTGTTCCGGCGTCGATGAAGTGTGTGGTGTTCCTCACGGAAATCATGAGTGGGTTGTCCTCATGGAAATCATGAGTGGGTTTTATCAGAGGTATTATGTCATAGCAGCGGTTACAGGCTCATGGTAGCAAATTGTTAGAAACATTATACTTTATCGTCATACAATTATAAATGTTAAGTATAAGTTTCCCCATACTTATACCCTCGGTACATGGAACGTTTAGGTATATCACTTAATTGATAAGTAAACTATTATACCTAATATATCTACTAAACGTTGGAGAGTCAAAATGATACTTTCAAAACTATACTTTTGAACTTGGAAAATGTATTATTTTTATATGGAGTCAAAACCTGTGGACTCACCAACTTTATGTTGACGTATTTTAAAATGCATGTGTTTTCAGGAACTTGAAAAGCTGGTATGTATCCGAAGAGGAGAAGTTTTACTATTACCTTTCTGTTCATTAAGAAGTATGCCATAGTCGGATATTATGTAATAAGTACTAGGAAAAACAATAATGTAACTTTCAATCATCAATAAACGTATGTATTTTCTTTAGTACTGTTCAGTGTATGTTGTATAACTGTGATACGAAGAATGACATTACACCACCCGGTGTTTCCACCGACGGCTGGCGGTGTGACAAATTGGTATCAGAGCTGTTAACTATAGTGAACTAGTACTTTCTTAGGAAAGCAGATCTATAGTTTAGGGCTTACTATATTAGGTTTAGGTATATCCCTTAGCCTACATTAAAAAGTATTATTAATTATTCTACTGAAGGACTACTTACGGGAGCGGTGACAATGATAGACATGTCGATTTGGGTTGCAGGATTCCAGAACGGCTATATGCTAAAATGATCCTGCCCTTTCGACTGTCCTGACTGGCCGGAGCCTTGTCAGATAGACCTGAAGTAACAAACAATAGTTAAAGCGTGAATACAATAAATAAGAATATAGAGTCATATATAAAGATTCAGACCCGCGATGAGAATACACCTTAATACGTGGAATGTTTTTGATATCAAGGATTTAGATAAAATATTCCAACTAAAGTTTATATGTGTGTAGATCCTATCACAACTAGGTGTAGGTGCGCAACTACATTTTATTATGATGAGATCATATGAACTATTTAATTTCGGAGTAATATTTGATAGAATAAACTCTTGGTGATCCAAAATGTATAGGAATTCGACATGGCACATTCACGAGAATGGATAATCATCGAGGATACGGATGAAGAAGAGGAAGTTTCATTCCCCATGATGGTAGGCGATCCTTACTACCCTATAAATCCAACCACCTTTCATCCAATACCTTCTGACGATGGAGCACCTTTACCTTCCAACGAATGGGAAGAGAGTGAACCAATGGAAGAGAGCGAATCAATGGAAGAGACAGAATCGGTGGCATCATCTTTACCACCAATGAACACTCTTTACCGTCAAGTTCCAGGAGGAGCAAAGAAGAAACGCACGGCATGTAAATCCATACCAATATGGAAAAGGATTAAGAAGAATCAGAAGGCAACATCTTCAGGAAGTCATAGAGTTCAGGAAGTCATAGGTGGGTGGTAGAAGAAAGAGCTGCTAAGATGTATGAGACTGGTCAATCATCTCGACCACATCTCCCACATTCTTCTGATTTTAACACTTTATCTCAATTGTTTGAGAAAAGTGTGAAAATTGAAGATAAGATGGAAATTATCGAAGGAAGGGCTACTCATCTCTCCGGAAGAGTACAAAGGCTAGAAGGACAAAGGACGCGAGATCAGGAATCGGTGATGGATGTCCATCATCGTATAAATTTCGCTTATAATGACATGATTACTCACGATGCAAGGACTGCAGAGTTAGAGCTTTACAATCAAACCTCGAGAAACGAGGAGCGCACAGGAAGTCTTGAGCAGAGAAATCAAGCACTGGAGGAGCAAGTGGTTAATGTCACTGACGTGCTAGGTCATGACCTAGGTTACTGGTAGATAAGCTAAAACTAGTGGTTGTGTAAATAGAGAAATCAGACTAGTTAAGGCAAGAAGAGTAAAGTTTATAGCAAGGATGTAGAAAACCTTGCAAATTTTGCAATGTTTATAGAAACTTTTCTCTTATAAGCCTAAATAAACTGATGTAACCACTGGTAATAATATGAAGCATATATATTATAGTAATCATTGTGTTATCCATTATGTTTTACACTTTGAAGAATAATTGAAGTATTTAGTACTCATGTATTAAATGACTAACAAAACTCATAAAATTCTTATTATTTATAATAGGAACTAAAACAAAATGCCTAGAAGGAGTAGTGCTCGGCTAAACCCTAACCAACGATCAGCACCACAATAACAACCACCATAACAAAACCCCCCAATAAGTAGAGCAGAACTTGAAGAAATCATAGCTTAAAGAATTTTGCGGCTCTATCTAATGTCACAAGAGATGGAGTTAGAAATGAAGGCCATGTAGGGACCGCTAGAACGTGTACTTACAAAGACTTTATGAATCGCAGGCCAAAGAGCTTTCATGGAAATGAAGGGGTTGTTAATTTGACTAGGTGGATAGAAAAGATAGAGTCTGTATTTCAAATAAGCTTCTGTCCAGACGATTGTAAAGTACAATTTGTAGCATGTACTTCCACTGATGCAGCACTCACATGGTGGAACAGCCATGTGAATACAATGGGAATTGATACTGCAAATTCCATGAAATGGGAAGAACTAAAAATGATGCTAGTAGAGGAGTATTGTCCTAGGGAGGAGATACATAAGCTGGAACAAGAATTGTGGACCCTAACCATGAAGGGTTTAGAGATAAAAGCTTATACCACTAGATTTAATGATCTTGCAATAATGTGTCCAGCACTTGTAACCCCTGAATATAAGAAAATCGAGCGATATATCTGGGGTTTAGCATCGCAAATCAAAGGCATGGTGATCACATCAAAGCCTCCCACCTATGATAGCACTAAGAGAATAGCTCATCACCCTCACAGAGATCCAAGGAACAGTAGTGGTTTCAAAGGCTGAGTCTCCCAAATCTGGAACAAACAAGCGCAAGTTTAATGGGAAGAATCCCAGACAATCATCTGAGAAAAGACAAGAAGTGGCAAACAATTATGCATCCACGACGGCAGTAACCACTCAACCAAAGTCTGCATGGTGCAATCGGTGCAACCGTCATCACCCAGGTGACTGTTTTTTTTGCACGAATTGCAAGAAGAAAGGGCATACCGCTAGTTACTGTAGGAGCGTAACACCTGCAACAGTCAATCAACAAACAAATACTGGAACAGGCAAAGATGAAGGAAGAAAGTGTTTTGAGTGTGGTGAGGTTAGACACATCAAGAGAGAATGTCCAAAGTTAAGGAATCAAGGAGGCATAGGGCGTGGCAGGGCATTCGTGATCGGAAGCAGAGAGGCTATCCAGGACGCTTTGGTCGTATCTGGTACGTATCTCATAGATCATTTATATGCTACCATACTCTTCGACTATGGAGCAGATAGAAGTTTTATAACTCCGACGTTTAGAAAATTGTTAAATCATGAGTGTAGCAAATTAAATGAAATCTATGAAGTAGAAATCGCTAACGGTTAAACTGAGAAAACACATGAAATCCTAGAAAACTGTCTGTTAACTCTTAATAACTACCTTTTTCACGTCAACCTCATGCCAATGCCTATTGGTAGTTTTGATGTCATAATTGGCATGGATTGGTTATCTTCACACCACGCCAAAATTTTATGTTATGAGAGAGCTATACGACTACCCTTACCAAACATCGAAGCCCTAATTATCTATGGTGATCAATCTGGGAAGAACCTCAAAGTCATCTCTTGTACCAAGACCCATAAATATCTACATAATAAATCTACCGCATTCTTAGCCCACATTGTAGATAAGAAGAGAAAGACAAAACAAAATCAAGGACATACCTCAAGTATGTGATTACCCTGACGTGTTTCCTGAAGATCTACCTGGAATACCTCCCGCCTGACAAGTCGAGTTTCGAATCGACTTAATTCCAGGAGCAGCACCAGTAGAGAAATCTCCTTAGCGGTTGGCTCCATCAGAAATGCAAGAATTGTCTACCCAACTACAAGAACTTCTTGACAAAGGCTTTATCCGACCAAGTTTTTCACCTTGGGGAGCACCAATCTTGTATGTCAAACAGAAGGACGAATCCGTTCGAATGTGTGTTGATTATCGGGAGCTGAATAAGCTAACGATCAAAAATCGTTACCCGCTTCCAAGAATTGATGATCTATTCGATCAATTGCAAGGATCCAGCTACTAATCAAAGATCTATCTCAGATCAGGATACCATCAACTCAGAGTACAAGAAGATGATATTCCAAAAACAGCTTTTAGAACTCGTTATGGTCATTATGAGTTCTTAGTTATGTCTTTTGGATTGACCAATGCCCCATCAGTGTTTATCGATCTCATGAATCGTGTTTGCAAACCATACTTGGATAAATTCATGATCGTATTTATCGATGATATATTGATATATTCACGAACCAAGGAAGAACATGGTCAACACTTACAAATAATCTTGGAGCTACTGAGAAAAGAAAAGTTGTATGCCAAATTCTCCAAATGTGAGTTTTGGATTAGAGAAGTACAATTTTTAGGTCATGTAGCTAGCAACGAAGGAATTCATGTTGACCCATCCAAAGTTGAAGCAATTAGGAATTGGGAAGCACCAAAGACGCCAACATAAGTGCGTCAATTCCTAGGACTTGCTGGCTAATACCGCATATTCATAGAGAATTTCTCCAAAATAGCCAAGCCGCTTACAACACTAACTCAGAAGGATACGAAGTTCAACTGGGAAGACAAACAAGAAACTGCTTTTCAGAAACTAAAGCAAATGTTGTGTAGTGCACCAATCCTATCCCTTCCAGATGGGACAAAAGATTTCGTCGTATACTGTGACGCATCAAATCAAGGATTGGGATGTGTGTTGATGCAAAGAGGAAAAGTTATCGCTTATGCATCACGACAACTTAAGGTGCATGAGAATAATTACACTACCCATGATCTTGAATTGGGAGCTGTAGTTTTTGCACTAAAAATCTGGAGACATTATTTATACGGTACTAAGTGTACTATTTTTACCGACCACAAGAGTCTCCAGCACATCTTCAACCAAAAAGATCTTAATATGAGACAAAGAAGATGGGTTGAATTGTTGAATGATTACGAATGTGATATTTGTTATCATCCCGGAAAGGCAAACGTGGTAGCAGATGCCTTGAACCGGAAAGAATATATTAAACCCCGTCGGGTACGAGCATTAACTATAACTATCCATTCTAACTTTACCGCACAAATTAGAGAAGCTCAACTTGAGGCTCTAAAAGAAGAAAACATCAAGAACGAAGATTTGCGAGGAATGGAAAAGCAACTTATACAAAAAGATGACGGAACGCGACACTTTATGAACCGAATTTGGACGCCTAAGTTCGGTGGAGTCAGGGAATTGGTCTTAGAAGAAGCCCACAAGTCCAGATATTTCGTGCATCCAGGCTCTGACAAAATGTACTTAGATTTAAAAGTACATTATTGGTGGCCAAACATGAAGGCAGAAAATGCTACTTATGTGAGCAAATGCTTGACTTGTTCTAGAGTAAAGACAGAACATCAAAAGCCTGCAGGTTTACTTCAACTACCGGAGATACCTGAATGGAAATTGGAGCAGATATCAATGGACTTCATGACTAATTTACCTAAAACTCCTAGTGGTTTCGACACTATTTGGGTAATAGTCGATAGATTGACTAAGTCCGCCCATTTCTTACCAATTAAGGAGAACGACAAGATGGAGAAGCTGACTAGAATTTATCTCAAGGAAATTGTCAGATTGCATGGAGTTCCAAATTCTATTATTTCTGACCGATATAGTAGATTCACTTCATGATTTTGGCAATCTCTACAAAAATCCTTAGGAACACGTCTAGATATGAGTATAGCTTACCATCCACAGACTGATAGTCAGAGTGAGAGAACCATTCAGACTTTAGAAGATATGCTCCGAGCCTGTGTAATAGACTTTGGAAATGCGTGGGATACTCATTTACCGTTAATTGAGTTTTCCTACAACAATAGTCATCACACCAGCATCAAGGCTGCACCGTTTGAGGCTCTTTATGGACGAAAATGTAGTTCCCCAATATGTTGGGCAGAAGTTGGAGATACGCAGATGGCCAGAGAACGTACAGGCGATACCTTACGTATTGGACCAGAAATAATCCACGAGACAACTGAAAAGATCGTGCAAATTAAGGATCGATTAAAGGCTGCATGTGATCGTCAAAAGAGTTATGCTGACGTAAGACGTAAGCCTTTAGAATTCCAAGTTGGAGATAAAGTAATGTTGAATGTCTCTCCTTGGAAAGGCGTAATTCGATTCGGGAAATGAGGCAAACTAAACCCACGGTATATAGGACCTTTTGAAAATCTAGCACGAATTGGTCCCATCGCATATCAACTTAAGTTGCCTCAAGAACTAAGTAATGTGCACAATGTTTTTCACGTATCAAATCTCAAAAGATGTCTATCCGATGACACTCTTGTTATACCTCTCGAAGAGATATAAGTCAATACGAAACTCAACTTTGTAGAAGAACTTGTTGAGATCATGGATCGAGAAGTCAAACAATTAAAGCAAAGTCGTATTCCCATAGTGAAAGTTCGATGGAACTCTTTACGAGGACCTGAATTACTTGGGAACGTGAAGATCAGATGAAAGAAAAATACCCCCAACTGTTTGACAAAACTCCATAAGATAAATTTCGGGACAAAATTATTCTAACGGGGGGAGAATGTAACACCAGTCAAAATAGGTCAATAGACAATCACATGTGATTATGCCAATCATGTAATGTGATAAACGTACTATGTAGTTCAAGATAAATTCTAATACAAATATGAACTTTATTTATGATGTAACTCAAAGTATACGTCCATACAATTCCGAAAATATAGAGAACGTCTGAATCTGACTTCGCATGAAGAAGTTATGATAAACCGAACACTATAAATCTCTATAATAAGAGGAATTTAAAATAGACTTAGAATTAGCTATTGGAGTCTAAAAGAGAGTTATAGCACTCGTAAATACCTACGTGTGGATATAAAGAACATCAAAAATGGAGTTCGTATGTGAAAGTTACGACCTTCCGAAGATTCAGCTGTCAGAAACCCTAATCTGACTGAGCTCACGACGTGAGCACAGAAACTCACGACGTGAGGAGCCATTTTGCCACATCTTGGAATCTAGAAGATGTGTGACGAGGCTACGAAGTGATAAGATCCAAAGTCACGACGTGAGCAAGGATATCTCACGACGTGAGGAGTCACATGGCCACCTTCCGAAGCAAGGGACACAAATGGCAAGTCTACGGGGTGACCAGCCATGGCTCACAACATGAGACTATATGGCTCACGACGTGAGAGGCCAAAAATCTTCCTATAAATAGCAGGTCCAACCTTGACACTTCATTACACCATTTCCCTTTCTCCTCTCTCATTTGTTGAAGCCCTCTTGCATCCCGAGCCCCGACGACCTCGTACCGCTGACCGTTTCTACTTAGATTACATAAAATCACGCTACTAGGGTGAGTTTCACGGCCCCACTTTCTAATATTTCGGGGGAAAACGCATGCTAAATATTGTGTATACGTTACTATTATGTCTATATGATAGTATATTAGTATCAACGTAGATAGTTATAATAACCGGGGTATAGTTGTTCTAAATATATTTTGAATATATACAACTATTATCAACTTGTCAGCATGTTATTATACTAATGTAGATCTTGAGTTATACTTAGGATTCTATATATATGTTGTGTGCGATATAGTTCCGAAGTTATATTTGGAAGTTCTATATGTTAACTTATAAAGTATCATGCTATTATTGGTTTTATGTCAATATAAAACTTGGTATGTAATATGTTGTTGTTGTTAGTTTTATGACAAGATAAAACTTGGTATGTTATATGTTGTTGTTGTTATTGGTTTTATGTCAAGATAAAACCTGGTTTTACTTCAAGTTATAGCTGTTATATTGCCTAAATGTTATGAAGTTAGGAGTAATGTTTAAAAGCATAGTCTAGTAACTTAGGGTTTTAGAAATGAAAATGCTTTTGTTATCAGAGCTATAGGAAGCCGTCGAAGTCTACATGAGTATTTGTATTCATCAACTAAGATTGGGGATCTTATCGGGAATCCTCTGAACTGTAACCGTTAAACCCGTATGAGCGAGGAAGTCGTGTATAATTAGTATACGGGTTGACCACGCCACTTGTGATTGTTAGCTACAGTCAACCATAAGCGAGTGACGAACTATCCTTTTATTTGTTATTTGTTCCGGCATCGATGAAGCGTGCGGTGTTCCTCATGGAAATCATGAGTGGGTTGTCCTCATGGAAATCATGATTGGGTTGTCCTCATGGAAATCGTGAGTGGGTTGTTCTCATGGAAATCATGAGTGGGTTTTATCAGAGGTATTATGTCATAGCAGCAGTTACAGGCTCATGGTAGCAAATTGTTAGAAACATTATACTTTGTCGTCATACAAGTATAAATGTTAAGTATAAGTTTCGCCATACTTATACCCTAGGTACATGGAATGTTTAGGTATATCACTTAATTGATAAGTAAACTATTATACCTAATATATCTACTAAACGTTGGAAAGTCAAAATGATACTTTCAAAACTATACTTTTGAACTTGGAAAATGTATTATTTTTATATGGAGTCAAAACTTGTGGACTCCCCAACTTTATGTTGACGTATTTTAAAATGCATGTGTTTTCAGGAACTTGAAAAGCTGGTATGTATTCGAACAGGAGAAGTTTTACTATTACCTTTCTGTTCATTAAGAAGTATGCCATAGTCGAATATTATGTAATAAGTACTAGCAAAAACAATAATGTAACTTTCAATCATCAATAAAGGTATGTATTTTCTTTAGTACTGTTCAGTGTATGTTGTATAACTGTGATATGAAGAATGATGTTACACCACCCGGTGTTTCCGCCGATGGCTGGGGGTGTGACAATAGGAGGAAGTTACGATTTTTCAAATTTTCAGCGCAACAGTGCGGACATAGAAATCCAAGTTAAAATCGACTAATTTTTAGTCAAAATATTCTAAACAAGAATTGAAGATCTCGTGAATACGAACCTGTCGATATAAGGACGATCGAGAATGGAGATTGTATGAAGAAGTTATGAATTTCGCACGGACTTTTACAATCTAAACTGCTCTAAATATGAATATTTGTAAGAGAAAGAATTAGATGTTGAGACTTTAATGAAAGTTGTATAGCTCGTGAAGAGGATTCTTGGGATATAAAGAACGCCTAAAATGGGGCACATATGCCAAACTTATGGTCGTCTGAAGATCTTTGAAAACACGCTTGCGATGATGACGTGGCAACACCAGAGTGTGCCACGTGGCCTAGTCGGAGAGCTGAATCCTTCGGGAGACATGGTGACGTGGGACCACGAAAAGTCGACATGTGGACCACATAGGTTTTGACACGTGGCATGTTCTAGAGGCGATGACGCGGAGCGATGAGACGACGACATGTGGCAGACGACCTGTGAAGACACATCATCCCTGACCCTATAAATATGTTACGATTTTTACACATTTCCCTCGCTAATTCACTTCTCATATTTCTCTAACCTCTCTAGCTTCCGAGTTAGGTTTTCTTCCCAAATTTTAGAATATTTTAGTAGAAACATTGGAGCTCTAGGAGCCCAACGAAAAGAAGCTTTCAAGTCGAGATTTTGTCTGCATGTTTTCCCGGTTTTCACTAAAACCTCTATAAGTTAAGCCATACTCATTTGCTTTCAGTGTAGCTTATATTTATAATTATAAGTTGTTATTATGAACCTATTAATAATATTTATCAGTGATTTAAAGTCATTGTACTGATTGATCTACATACGAGGATGATCTCTAGGCTGGATTTAGTGAGGCCTTTAAAGTTAGATTTCCACGCAGTATACTATGTTTACCAAACGGACCCTACCTCCTATATGAATCTACCTGCTTGTTCCTTACTTGATAAATCTTGATGTAGTCATTAGGATTAGTGAGGAATCTAGTGTGACATCCCCTAATTTCTCGGCCAGAAAAGACCGATTTATTTTATGCTTTTTAAAATAAAATCGAAGTAATCCTTTTAAAAGATGTTGCGGAATTTGTTCCCAAAACAAAACATGATAAAATTTATCAAAACCTTTCTTTAAGAAATATATATTTTCATTTCATATCAAAACCTCGGGATGTCATGTTCCGATACAGATCAAAAGCATAAACAAGACATTATAACCCTTACAACAGTTATTTATAACTACTGGCCTATAATCCAAAAATCACTCATCATCATCATCCGACTATGCTCGGGGTCCACTACCTGTAATATAAAAAGCTGAGTGGGTCAGGCTTGGAAGCCTGGTGAGCATATAGGGTTTTCAACCCACAATAAATAAATTTGTTATGCTTAAACATCAACAATCAACCAAATTACCCCAACCCCATTATCTTATTTACTTCTTAAGGATTTAACCTAAGATTCAACTATCACTCATTCCTAACGATTCATCCTAAGGAACAGGCACGAAGTCACATCGTCGCCAGGGTTTATACAACAGACACTAAGTCCATAGCTGCCAGGGTTTATACAACATGTGCTAAGTCCATAGCTCTTATTTATCGACAATATTATTCACGGGAATCCCCCCTCTGCAATACATGCCAATGGGTTTTTAGAGTACAACTGATGAACATATAGTTCACACACTTACAGGTTGCGAGCCAGCTAATGTTCCACAGATCATCTAGAATAGTCCATGGTTGTCATCCATACTCTGCTGAATGACGGGGGCCAACGTTTGGGTAAGGGCTTTTCTCATATTTCACCACTCACCCTCATCTCCTGATCTATATCACCGATCATCTCATTTATCCAACTCATCTTTCATCACACACCCACTATTTCATCTACCAATGTTTTACCTAACATTTTGTAGATAAAAATACATATACAGTTTAAATTATTTAAAAACCTGTATAAATCATTCCTTCAACATCCATCTCAAATAAACAAACAATATATATATATTCACACAACACGTATTTTATATAAAATATTTCATATCTATGTGTAAGGTGAAAGTAACTACACACTCACATGATTTAATGATAATCGGGCAGCACTTCGTTTCCTAAAACGATCGTTTCTAATAAAACCGGGAGTTTTATTGAGAAACCGGGCTCTGCGAGGGTCGGGCTTCGAAACCGAAAAGATAAATTTCTCAGTCTTCTCGGGCATGTCGGGACGTGTTTCGGGTGTTTGGTATAGTACCGGGGCTTTGGGGGAAGTTGGAATGAAAGAAATATGGGTTTAGGGGTGTAAAATGTCACTTTTCCAAAATATACCCGGGAGGTCTCGCACCCTTCTATTTATAGGTGCGAGGCTCCTGATCGGACGGCTGGGAGGAATCCACGCGGCAACAGATGCGAAGAGAAGTCACATGGCTCGCACGTGCGAGGGTCTAGCTGCCGACCTCTGATTGGACCGAGGTCTAGGTCCGAGGGGTGGGAGGTGGCGCCTGCGAAGCTCGGACACGTCTCGCATGCGAGGCCACGCGTTAGGCTTCGGATGAGCCTCGTCACCGGGTGACTAAGCTGCTTCGGACACGGGGGTGCACACGCGTCGGATGTGCGAGGGCTGAGACTTCGGTCGAATCCAGAAGCGACACGCGGCTACTGTTCATGCGAGGTGACGTGGCTTTTCCGGGTGATCTTATCCATGCGAAATTTCTCGAATTTTGTGCCAAAACCTTCTAAAATTCATAACTTTCGCATACGAGCTCCGTTTTTGACGTTCTTTATATGCACGCGTAGGTAAAATTACGCTCTACAACTTCGTTTAGACTTCGTCGGCTAATTTTCACTGTAATTTTTATTTTATTATTTTTAACAGACCGGGACAGGAAATCCGTTAAAAATTTATAACTTCTTCATCCGACATCCGTTTTCGTCTGTCTTTTTACCGTTGTATTACTATTGACGAGACCTTCGATTCTCGTTTAGGTTGTGTCGGCTAAAAATCACTCAATCTAAATTTCGAGTTTTTAACTGTCTACTGCTAAGCTGAAACTTAGAAAAATCATAACTTCCTCATACGAAGTCAGATTTGGGCCTTCTTTTTATACATACTCTCGGTTTAACGAACACTACGACTTTCGTTTAGATCACCAAGGCTAAAAAGTAGTTTATCAAAAACTCACTTTATACATCATTCGGCACCGTGCCGGTTTTGTCGTGAAACTTCGACAGGTCATAACTTCTTCGTTATAACTCGGATTTCGGTATTCTTTATATATCCGTAATCCTTGTCACGACCACTACAACTTTCTTAATAGATATCGGCTTTATCTAATATTTATTTTCGACGCTCATTTTTATTCTTAATTAATTAAACCCTAATAATTAAGCATAAAACACATAATATTCACATAATTCCTTTTCATTTCTTCAAAATGAGTTACAAAGGTTAACCTAGACTATCACGTCAATATTAATGCCTAGCCTAGAAACACGGGCGTTACAATTCTCTCCCCCTGAGGATGATTCCGTCCCCGGAATCACACATCAGCAAACAAATACGGGTAGCGACTCATCATGTCACTCTCCGTTTCCCAGGTGAGATTTGGCCCCTTCGTTTGTTTCCAACGCACAAGCACTAAATCGACCATCTTCCGTCACAACTTCTTAGTCTTACGGTCAACGATTGCCTCAGGTTCTTCAATTAACCTCTTGTTTTCATCCAACCTTAATTCAGAAATGGGAATTATGTCGGGCACATCTCCTGTGAACTTTCTCAAATAACACACATGAAAGGTATTATGAATACCCTCTAGTTCTTCCAGTAATTCTAGCTTGTAAGCTTGATTCCCGATCCTCTGAAGAACTTTAAATGGTCCAATAAACCTTGGACTCAACTTTCCCTTTTTACCAAATCTTCTAAGTCCCTTCCACGGCGAGACTTCAAGTAAAACCGAATCTCCAACTTCGAATGATATCGGTTGTCTTTTCTTGTCAGCATAACTCTTTTGTCGATCTTGAGCTGCTAACATCCTTTCTCTAATCACTTTCAACTTTTCAGCAGTCTGATGGACTATTTCAGGTCCCATAAACTGCTTTTCCCCAGCTTCCAGCCAACATGACGGCGTTCGACACTTTTCTCCATACAAAGCGTGATAAGGTGCAATCTTGATGCTCGAGTGGAAACTATTATTATAGGAAAATTCTAGTAGAGGTAAGTGTTCATCCCAGTTACCTTGGAATTCCAGGGTACATGCTCTCAGCATATCCTCCAATGTTTGAATTGTTCGTTCGCTCTGACCATCAGTTTGCGGATGGTAAGCTGTACTCAAACACAACTTAGTACCCAATTCCTCTTGTAGACTTCTCCAAAACTTTGAGGTAAAACGGCTGTCACGATCGGATACAATCGTTAACGGAACACCGTGAAGCTTCACAATTTCCTTCACGTAAGAATTCGCAAGTTTATCCATAGTCCATTTCTCGTTGGCTGCTATGAAATGCGCACTCTTAGTGAAGCGATCAACGACCACCCAAATCATGTCGTGACCGTTCCCTGTTCTGGGTAGTTTAGTCACAAAATCCATGGTGATGTCTTCCCATTTACCCATGGGTACAGGTAAAGGTTCTAAACTCCCATACGGTTTCTGATGTTGTGCCTTAACCCTAGCACAAGTTACACACTCGGCCACATACTTAGCAACATCGAGCTTCATCGTCGGCCACCAGTAATAGGGTTTTAGATCCTTATACATTTTTGTACTGCCGAGATGAATCGAGTACATGGCCTTGTGAGCTTCTTCCATCAGAAGATCTCTTACTCCTCCCGTCTTAGGTACCCAAATCCTATCTTTGAATACCTTCAATCCTTGACCGTTTGTATCAAACACCAACGTTTTGCCCAAACGTTCTTCCTTTTGGTCATTTTTCTCTAAAGCTTCCTCTTGAGCTTTCTTTATACTTTCCACAATTGTCGAGACAACTTCAACTCTCAATGCTCTTGGCCTTTTCTTTTCAAGATTTACATTCCGACTGAGAGCATCAGCAACAACTTTGCTTTACCAGGGTGGTAAAGTATCTCACAGTCGTAGTCCTTGAGTAATTCTAGCCAGCGTCGTTGCCTCATGTTCAATTCCTTCTGATTAAAGAGATATTGAAGACTTTTATGATCAGTGAAAAGTTTGCATTTAGTACCATAAAGATAGTGCCTCCATATCTTTAAGGCGAATACTACCGCTGCCAACTTCAGATCATGAGTGGGGTAGTTCTTTTCATGCTCTTTCAATTGCCTCGATGCAGACGCTATCACTTTATCCCTTTGGGTCAGAACACAACCTAACCCAACTCCAGAGGCATCACTATAAACTGTGATGTCATCAACTCCTTCAGGTAACAAAAGAAACGGTGCTTCACACAACTTCTTCTTTAACTTCTCAAAAGCTTCCTTATGCTTCTTATTCCAAGTATAAATAGCTCCTTTGTGGGTCAAAGCTATTAATGGAGTCACGATCGAAGAAAAGCCTTGGATAAGTCTTCGATAATATCCGACGAATCCTAAAAAGCTTCAGATCTTCGTAGGACTTTCAATTGTAACCTTCGAGTTACAAAATAAATCCTTATTGAGGACTCCTTCTTCTTCTTAGAATAAGTACTTTCCTTCATTCAGCGTAACAGACCGATGGGTCATGTTCTAATGATCTCTCATCGTATAATGCACGACTTAGACTCAGGTCTCTTAGAGACAAATTTCAGAACAAACTATACCTTCCTTCATGTTCTAATGTGATATAATCACATTTCATCATGTATCATTTCTAACTACCAACTTCTTTAACAATGAGCGCGATACTTGATCGCTTTGATCATCTTTCACTTCAATCTTCTGGCTTAAGTCAAATGCTACATCGAACTTGGTTCTCTGAACCACGTGACATACTTATCTTAGTCGGACTTGATTTGATATGACCTCATAGGTCGGAATAACAATCGTCTTCTTAGTCATTACCGAAACGATGGTAACGACAGACTAGAACAAGACGGAATCAATTACTAGCTCCTTGGTAACCTTGTGACTTTCCTTGAGCCAAGTACGAGTCCTGTGCTTCCGGTAGTATAGGCCTCTACTACCATTCACACCTACTCATACTCGTCCCAAGTATTGTCTCGCAGCTCTCCAAATCACCATACAAGAATTTCACATAGTCATTCAATTCATCAGATGACAAAACCAGGGTTTATATTATTTCCTTGAAACGATTAAACAGAGATTCAGGTTTACCCTATACTATGCCTCTAATAGGCTAAACCACTTGTTACTATTCACATTACTACTTCATAACTTGATCTTCGGGTATCAAGTCTTTACTTCTAATTCCTAGCGTTGGTATTTGCTTCGTCAAGGATATTCTGAAATTCCCTTGGCGTTGGCGGTGCGCTTGGCCTTGTTATTTCATTTTTCTTCAGGCAGTCCTTAGAAATATGGCCTTCTTCCTTACATACGTAACACACCCCCTTGGGAATCATACACTCATTGGCGTAATGTCCAATTTCTCCACACTTGAAGCATCTCACCTTCCTGTCATGATTCCCAAAGTGTTTATTTTTGCACTTCCCGCACCATTTTCCTTTACCTCCTCTTTTTCCAGACTTTGAGAGTATGTTGCTCTTGTTGGGCCTTGAAGACCCCTCAAATTTCCTCTTCTTGCCAACTTCAAACTTGTTGGCGGTCCTGTCATTGATCATTTCTTCAATAGACTTAGCAACCCAAATAGTTGCCTCAAGAACAGATGCCTGACGTACTGGGACAGTAAGTTCATCCTTAGTTTGTTGAAGTAAACGTTTTGTTTCTTACATCTGTTGATCCAACATCGTATGCACCATTGCCTGCACCCCAATCATCGTGATTGGCTCAGGCTGCGGATTATCGTTGCTGAATCCACTTTGAGTACTCGCCATTTCGATCAATACACCAATTGTAGGTGAATTTAGATCTTTATTTTCGATAGACGTTAAATCTTCGTTATTACTCCGAAACGTTTATATGTTAGTTCTAATATCGTAGTCATATGTTTAGAATCCTACACACATAAGGTTTCCAGATCCGGTCGGCAACAGACCATAGATCTGAACAATTAATGGCATATATGGCAAACATATAGCATTTAGCACATAAAAGCATTTTAGGCATCTTTCCTAAAATAAACTAGTGCTCGTGTCTAAAATATGGTAGACACTCATCTCACAATCATCACTTAGCATTCTAAGTTTAAGTCTAGAAATCCTACAAATTCCTAGTTCGCTTAAACTAATGCTCTGATACCAACTGTGACATCCCCTAACTTCTCGGCCAGAAAAGACTGATTTATTTTATGCTTTTTAAAATAAAATCAGAGTAATCCTTTTAAAATATGTTGCGGAATTTGTTCCCAAAACAAAACATGATAAAATTTAACAAAACCTTTCTTTAACAAATATATATTTTCATTTCATATCAAAACCGCGGGATGTCATGTTCTGATACAGATAAAAAGCATAAACAAGACATTATAAGCCTTACAACAGTTATTTATAACTACTGGCCTATAATCCAAAAATCACTCATCATCATCATCCGACTATGCTCAGGGTCCACTACCTGTAATATAAAAAGCTGAGTGAGTCAGACTTGGAAGCCTGGTGAGCATATAGGGTTTTCAACCCACAATAAATAAATTTGTTATGCTTAAACGTCAACAATCAACCAAATTACCCCAACCCCATTATCTTATTTATTTCTTAAGGATTTACCCTAAGATTCAACTATCACTCATTCCTAACGATTCATCCTAAGGAACAGGCACGAAGTCACATCGTCGCCAGGGTTTATACAATAGGCACTAAGTCCATAGTTGCCAGGGTTTAACAACATGTGCTAAGTCCATAGCTCTTATTTATCGACAATATTATTCACGGGAATCCCCCCCCCCCCTGCAATACATGCCAATAGGTTTTTAGAGTACAACTGATGAACATATAGTTCACACACTTACAGGTTGCCAGCCAGCTAATGTTCCACATATCATCTAGAATAGTCCATGGTTGTCATCCATACTCTGCTGAATGACGGGGGGCCAACGTTTGGGTAAGGGCTTTTCTCATATTTCACCACTCACCCTCATCTCATGATCTATATCACCGATCATCTCATTTATCCAACTCATCTTTCATCACACACCTACTATTTCATCTACCCATGTTTTACCCAACATTTTGTAGATAAAAATACATATACAGTTTCAATTATTTTAAAACCTGTATAAATCATTCCTTCAACATCCATCTCAAATAAACAAACAATATATATATTCACACAACACGTATTTTATATAAAATACTTCATATCTATGTGTAAGGTGAAAGTAACTACACACTCACATGATTTAATGATAATCGGGCAGCACTTCGTTTCCTAAAACGATCGTTTCTAATAAAACCGGGAGTTTTATTGAGAAACCGGGCTCTGCGAGGGTCGGGCTTCGAAAACGAAAAGATAAATTTCTCGGTCTTCTCGGGCATGCCGGGACGTGTTTCGGGTGTTTGGTATAGTACCAGGGCTTTGGGGGAAGTTGGAATGAAAGAAATATGGGTTTAGGGGTGTAAAATGTCACTTTTCCAAAATATACCCGGGAGGTCTCGCACCCTTCTATTTATAGGTGCGAGGCTCCTGATCGGACGGCTGGGAGGAATCCACGCGGCAGCAGATGCGAAGAGAAGTCACTTGGCTCGCACGTGCGAGGGTCCAGCTGCCGACCTCTGATTGGACCGAGGTCTAGGTCTGAGGGGTGGGAGGTGGCGCCTGCGAAGCTCGGACACGTCTCGCATGCGAGGCCACGCGTCAGGCTTCGGACGAGCCTCGTCACCGGGTGACTAAGCTGCTTCGGACACGGGGGTGCACACGCGTCGGATGTGCGAGGGCTGAGACTTCGGTCGAATCCGGAAGCGACACGCGGCAACTGTTTATGCGAGGTGACGTGGCTTTTCCGGGTGAATCTTATCCATGCGAAATTTATCGAATTTTGTGTTATTTGTATCTACGTCACGTCAGAGGAAAAACTAAAGTACCAAGGCAAATTTCTGCCCAAATTCTGAGGCATCCACTTTTATCAAGTAAGTGCATTGTTACTTTCATCTTACACATATATATGAAGTATTTAGATAATTGAATGTTATATGTGCTTATGTTCAAAGATGATCTATTTTAGATGAGATATCATACAAATAAATTTTATATAATATATACAATATATGTATTTTACAAATATAATATATTGGGTAACAAAGGCTAAAGATAAGATGCCATAGTATGATGAAAGATAAGATGCCATAGTATGATGAAAGATAGGAGGCCATAGTATGATGAAAAATATAGGCAATGATAGGATGCCACGACGTAGAAATGCTACTAGTGTACTAACAGTGTAGGAATGGTACTAGTGTACCGATGATGTAGTCACTTAACAGAGTATAGGTGACAACCACGAGACTATTTAATGACAGTCTCTTGGAATATAGTCAGGTTTTCAACCTGTAGGTGATGGACTTTGTGCCCGTTTGATGTACTCTACTTCCTACTGATACGTATTTCATAGAAATCCCAATAATAGTACTATCAACAACGATGATTATTATGATCCTTAGGACAAATCCTTTGGAATGAAAATAGAAAGAAACCCAATGATATGTATTATGGAGAAATCCTTGTAACAGTACTAACAACAACGATGATTATGATGACCCTTAGGATAGATCCTTAGGGAAGAATAAAGAAGAAAACTGGGATGGATAATCAGGTTAATTTTTTTATAATTAAACATATTAACTAGATTATTGTGGGTTGAAAACCCTATGTACTCACCAGGTTCCCAACTTGACCCACTCAATTTCTTTGTATTACAGGTAGTAGTACAAAGGTACATGAATAATGAGAGATTCAAGGAGATACTGATAGTCTAAAATATTGTACGGCCCGTTTATGCATATGTTTTGTATCATTTATGGAATCCCAATATTTCATAAATAAAATGAAAAAAAATATTTCTTTAGAAATACTTTTACGGGACCAAACTTCACATTTATAAATAAACTCTGTTTTAAATAAGCATAAATAAAAAAATTTAAAATAGCCGTAAAAATGGGGATGTCCAAATATCTTTATTGATGTTAAATCCGGAAGCTTTGATTATGATGGTTCTTGGGTATTTCTCATTTTCAAGAATGGATCCATCTTGGAGATATTGAAGGATAGGTTGGATCCAAGATTCTTTAGGAATGAGGTTCTTGGGTCCAAGATCTTGAACATGTGTGACCTCTTTTTCTATGTTTTCTATCGCGGGTGAAGTGACATAAGATATAGGAATCTTTATGTCAAGGTGAATCTTGAAAACATAACCAAGATTGGCTAATGCATCTCCTTTCATGTTATCCGCTTTAGGTACCTATGTTATGTTAAAATCTTAGAACTTGGATGACAAGTTCTTTACTATCTTTAAGTATGAAGCTAATTTTTCATTTATCTCTGCATATTCTCCATTAAATTTGTTAGTAACTAGTAATGAATCCATATGTACTTGAGTTTTTTTTTTATCCCAAGATCTTGAGCGATTTGTAAACCCAAGACCTGATAACTTAGAATTAGAAGCTCCATCTGTAAAAAGGGTCCACTTCTTTGGTTCTTCTATATCTTGAAGTTACTGACCTTCCTTCCCGACTTCAGGTTGAAGATCCAGACTGAAATCAGCCACAAGTCTGCTAACGCTTGTGAGTTATTGCAGATCTTGGATCATATCTTAAGTCGTATATACTTAACTGAAGATACCACTTAGCCATTCTTCCTGTCATCTCAGTTTTTCTCATCATATTCTTAATTAGATAGTTGGTTTTCATACAAATGGGATGAGCTTCAAAAGAATGGTGTAGTTTGGTTGAAGCACAAACAAGAGATAAGATTAGTTTATCAAGATGTGAGTACCTGGTTTCAGCGTCTAAAGAACTCTTACTTACGTAATACACAGGATGTTGAGCACCTTATTTTTCCTTGACCAAGATTAGGCTTGCTGCGGTCTTAGATATATCTAAGTATAGGAATAAGGGTTCTCCACCTTCAGGCTTGGCCATCAAAGGAATCAAATATATATATTTTTTCAGCTCTTGAAATGCTTTTTCACGGTCTTATGTCCATTCAAACTTTTTTTCTTCTTTAAGACATCATAAATGGGTTTGCACCTTTCAGATGCCTTGGATATAAACCTATTTAGGGCTACTATTCTACTTGTTAATCTTTGTACATCTTTGGTAGAATATGGGAATTGTTAATTTAAGATAGCCTTAATTTATTCTAGGATAGCTACAATTCTCCTTTTTGTTACAATGTAGCCCAAGAATTTCCCTGCTTTGACACCAAAATTGCATTAGGAATGGTTGAGCTTTATGTTGAATCGATCCAGGATGTTGAATGCTTCTTCAAGATCTTGGAGATGATTTTCGGCTTTCTTGGATTTTACCAACATGTCGTTTATATAGTCTTCCATGGTTTTTCCAAGTTGATTCTTGAACATTTTGTTCACTAACCTTTGTTATGTCCCACCTACATTTTTTAAATGAAAATGTACTGTTGTATAACAATATATACATGTTGGAGTTATGAAGGTTGTATCTTCTTGGTCTGAAGGTTAAATTTGGATTTGTTGAAATCCGGCTGAAGCATCCATGAAACTAAGGATCTCGTGACATGTAGTTGCATCTACCAAAGAATCTATGTGTGGGAGAGTAAATGGGTCTTTAGGTCATGCTTTATTAAGATCCATAATGTCTATACACACTCTCCACTGTCCATTCTCCTTTTCTTATACTACCACATTGGCTAGCCATCTTGGGAATTTTACTTTTGTCATCTTGGCCTTAAGCAATCTTTCAACATATTCTTGGATCATCAAGTTCCTCTTAAGTGCAAATTTCCTTCTTTTTTGATGAGTTAGCCTGAAACTTGGATCAATATTAAGTTTATGGGTTATTACATCCTTAAATATACCTATCATATCTTCATCTGTCCAGGAAAATGTTGATGTGCTGCCTTTGAGGAACATGGTAAGGTCTTTCTCAAGATCTTGTGTTGAGAGAAAAACTTAGAGACACACTTGAACAAACGTTAGAACAAGTAGATTGCGGAATAGTTAATCTCGAAGGATCTAAAAGCTCAACAATAATATTAATAAGTTAGAGTTAGATAGTTAGAGAGTTAGTTGCGGAAAAGTAAAGAAATAGAAATGACAACAATTGTTATATCAAGTATACACATAAGTTGATTCATAACAAGGAATGCATTCAAACCAAGTTAATAAGGAAGATCAAACTTAGTAATTAAGTCACAAAAGACTTGTTCCGAAGAGAGGTTATAATCAGTTGTATTCTAGTAAGATTTGAGAGTAAGAAGGGATGCGTAGTGAAATAGAGAGATAGAAAAGGTAACTTCAGAGATGTGTATTTAGAAATAGATAGATGCGTGTTTTTTTGAATACAAGAGAATGAGCTCTATTTATAGAGACTCACGAAGTCCACTAGATTACATCTCTAAGAGTAGCCATGCAAGGCATACTGGACAATAGAGAGTATTACAATAAAAGACAGGTAAAGTAATCTAGTAAAGAGACTGTGGTAGGTAGAGACTCCGGATGCGGTTGATGATGAAGGAGCTTGACTGCGGGTGCTTGTCGGTTGCGGTAGCTGAAGTTCAAGAGGGTCACTTTTCATGATTCAACAATTTCCCCCTAAGTGACCTCTTTAACTTTTGTTCAGCTATCAAGTTTAAGAAACTTGATCAGGATCCACCAAAACTTCCTGATGTTTTCCAACCAGATGATTCTCCTTAAAATCTCGAACTTGACTTCTGCAGTAGTGTGCTTCGATTTTTCAACTGCGGTTCGGCAGATATCAAGTTGTTTCCTGGTGAGGCGATGCATGGCAGTCATAGGAATGAAGTATTTGACATTATCGATCTTCCTTTTGAAAATGACTCCAAGTTCAGGAAAATTGGTTGCACCTAAGGATCTTTCTTGATAGCCTTCAGTAGGCATTGGTGCAGGATCGAGTGGTGGTAGATCAAATTTCTTGGCAATGGTGGGGTAGATGTCTGCTTCGATTTTAGCAAAATCGCAAACAGTTTCCTTCAAGAAAATATTAGCCCTTTCAAGCGCAATCTTCATCTTTGGATGCTTCTCCGACTTGTTCTGAAACACCTTAGCTATGAGAAAGACTTCTTCCGGATTCATGCAGGGGAAGTCAGCTTGGGTGCGGATATAGTCGTGTCCCCTTCTAGTGAGGGTGTACTGGATGACGTCAGCCTTCATGAACTTCTGAATCTTGTAGTTCTTGACTACAGATGGTCTATCGTTAGACCATATTTTCTCAATGGGAGAGGCATGCTCAGCATAAAAAAGACTAAGTCTCTCAAATTCCATTGGCAGTCTTTTGTGGTCTGGAAGGCTGCGGTCGAATTGCTCAAACACTGTGAAGTATTTGGCATTAGGGGAGATTGGAACATCCCAGTAGCCATCCGAAGGGGGTTCAGCATATGTAAGATGAGGTCTGTAGTCGTCATCTAGCAGTCTGCGGTGAGGATTGATCCAAGAGTTTATCAAGGATTCGTCCATGATGGTGTCAAAACCACATTCTCTCCATATGAGCTCCGCAAGTTTAGCTGCCTTCCAATCTTTTTTCCTTTGGGTGGTGACGGGGGAGTCGTTTGAGCTTGGAGAGGACATGTGCTCCACCAGATTTTTGAAGTGAGGAGGAGTCTCTGGTTTCTCAGGAGTGATCTCCTCTTGCGGTGGAGTTTTATGAGGTGGAGTACGATGAGATGGTTGCGATGTAGGAATTTTTTCGGTGATGATGGGGGGAGGACTCTAATGCTGTGAGATGGAGTGATTTGAAAGATGGACTTCTTCTCCACTTCCCCCTCTTGAGGAATGCAACCCAGGAGCTTCCTCAAGCCAGTGTCGAAGGCCATCAACTTTGGCAAAAACTTCTTGAAATTGAGCTTTAAGGGCATCAGCCAACTGTTGATTATTGGGAATGGTGGAGTTGAAGAGCAGTCTATGAATTTCCTTGGTGAGCTGAAGAATCTCGGGACCATGGAAGTTGGAGGACAGGGATCGTTGCAGTTTAATTATTGTAGCTTGAAAAACTGAGATAGTGGACTCATACGCAGTGTGAGTCTCAGCTATCAGTTTTTGAGACTGTGTGGCTTGATCCGCAATGGCTGCTTGGAGATCTTTCTTGATTGCGGTCACCTCCGAGATGAGGCGTTCCGCAACAGCCATGAAGTCCTTGTGATATGCCTGTCGATTGTTATCAAGGGACCGGATTCCCATTTCAACTTTGAGAGAAATTCTCTCAGCAGCCAATCACTCACGCGTTTCCAAGTGCTCTATCCGTTCGATCAATGACTGCGGTCCAGGCAGGTCTTCTGGTTACGGTTGGGTTGCCTTGACCAAGCTAGAATTTGATCAACTTTTGCTTGCAGGCTCAAAAACTCCTTTCTTGTGACAGCATTCTTCTTCTTTTTCTTCTTCTCTTTGGGTTTTGAAGTTGAATGTTGAGAGCCACTGGATCCCTCTTCTTCATTAAACATCATAAGGTCATCATCAGAAGGACTGGGCTTATTTACCTCCTGAATATCATCATCATCAAGACCGAAGGTGGGAGCAGAACTGACTTCTATTGCGGTTCCTTCGTCTTGTGATTCATGAACTGTTGGAGTTGGAATTGGATTTGGAGTTGGAGTTGGAGTTGGAGTTGGAGTTACTCTGGAGGGGCCTGCACCATCACCTGTTGCTTGAGCTTTGAGGATTGTCTCAGCCATCTCGGTCATCTAGTCTTGAACCTTCAGAATGGTGGCTACGGTATTGGCATTATTGATTGCATCTGCCCAATACTTAGCCACTGACTGGATTTCTTGTTCCTTTTGTTGTTGTTGCTTGATCTGTTGTTCCTTGCGTGCTTGGAATGCCCTCATGAAAGCGGCATATTTCTTGATTTCTGACTCAGTTACCGAAGTGTAGCGTAACCATGAGTCATTTGATTCATCCCCGTCAAATCCTTGGAATCGCACCGAAGTGTCCTTCGGGTCCACGGATCCTTGCACATTTGTGCTCACCGTGCCTAAACCACCTGCTGCGGATGTAAGTAGAGTAGGATTTCCTGAGCTTCCTTGGTCTCCTTGACCCGTAGTCAAGTTTGGCCTCGACTCAGTTCTGGCTAGGGCGGAAGAAGTGCCCTGCGGTTGGTGAGGTGTTTGAAGTGTTTGGGTTACGTTCAAGAGGATGGAGTGCAACTCCTCAGAAGAAAAGAAATGCAGTCGGGAAGCCCTGGAGACATTAGGGCGTGCACCAGTGTCATCCTCTTGGGAGTGAACTGGGGGGCAGTCTCCACGATGCGGTGAATCAGACTCACTTTCTGAGTCTGATTGGAAAAGAATAGTGGTGTTGAATGGGTCTGCGGCCACCCCAGGGACTACCGGAGCCTTTTGAGAGGCTTCAGTATTGGTCCGGTCACGCATTTGGCCAGAGGTATTGGTTTTCCTTTTTGTAAGGATGGCAATTGGTTGCGCATCCTCATCAGAATCACTATCAGGTGTGGGTGCGGTTGGTGTGATTTTACATTTCTTGGTGGGTGCTGTTGGTTTGGGAGCATCCTTCTTGGGTGTTCTTTGTTTCTTCTTGGAGGCCAATTGCTTTCTTCTTTGAGAAATATTGGAGAGAGTAGTGGAAGAAGGGACTGCGGTACCTTCAGGGTTAATGATTGCGGATGGGTTTTGAAGAGGCGGGGTAGGAAGGTATGGGGCAATACCTTCTGTAGCCTCAATATGATCTGAGACATCAGCAGTCTCTAGACCAAGAGTGGAAAGAACGTGTGTAGGAAGTCTTCGAATTGGTCCAAAGATAGATTGATCAGATGAGGGATTGTACCTTTTGAGATCCTTGGGGACAAATAAATTGATGTCACTGCCCATGTTGATCCCTGCATCCGCATGGAGGTCTGAAATGCAGAGGGACCAGAACCTTGCGAAAGTGAGTTCGGTTGGGTTCTCCCTTGGGCTCTCCTTGGGAATGTATTGAAGAAAGTCGTCCCAAAGGATATGCCCATAGTTTACGTCATGACCTGTGAAGATACTCCACACCAGCTCCAGAAGTTTGAGTCCCATATTGTCCATGCCTCCGGTTCTGTCGGATAGACTGCGGATGACGAAGTGGCAAACAAATTGCCAGACCGCAGGCAGTTGGTTTTTCTTGAATTCCCCAATCCCTTTAATCTTCTTCTAATATCCCATTTGGTAAAGTGCAGAAGTGACGTCTGCCATGGAAGGGGTGAAAATCTTGATGGAGGGATGAACAAGGAGGTTAATGGCAAAAAAAACTTTTCTTTGGACAAAATGACCAAAGAATCGTTAACCAGGTTACGATGTACTTCTTGTGGGTTTCGAGTGGGCGATAGGCTGAAAAGGCACATTTGAATAGGGTTGAGATTGGGACAACGTCTGTGAAAGCATCGAAGGGGCCAAACAGGGGATGATTCTTCAGAAACCTGATCATTAGCTTGATCGGAGCATTGTAGGATGAATGATCTTCGAACACAGCTCTGAAGTTGCTTGAAGCAATCGTAGGAGAGTCTGAACCATTAGGGTTCACTAATCCAGATGCCTTGGATTGTTTCTTGGATAAACCGGATTTCACCATTGTAGGAGCTTGAGAGAAAGAGTAGAAAACAGAGAGCTTGTAGGAATTTGAGAGGGAAGATTCAATGTTCAGAGAGCGTAAAGTGATTTTGGGGAAGAAGAAGGGTTTATATAGGGATGAATTGGAACAGTAACTGTTTTTACCCTAGGTAAAAAGAAAGGATAAGGTAAAAGGTCGTTTGGGGGGAATCTTTTGAATTGGAAATTAAATCTCAGCCACATAATATGAAACGGTTTAAAAAAAAGTTTTTGAGATTTACCAAAAAAAAAAGGGTTTGCATTTAATGAAAAGTCAGACGTACATCATCACGTCAGGTGATCGTGTGGTGAGGGGAAAAGAATTTGTAACGGATGGGACGTGATGGGTAAGAGGAAAAGACAGATTAAGGATGTGTTTATGGAAAAACGTTCTTTTTGTCATCATACCTAAAATAGGTCTGACACAAGGTTTATTCAAAAAGAGAATGAGACAGTTTCTCAAGGAATGTTTTTTTTATTTAATGTTTTACTTAATGAAGTATCATTAAATAGCACACCATGATTCAAGGGTTGATGAAACAGTTGAGAAATTATCAATGTGATTGCGGATGGTAATTGCATTGCGGGTCACCAGATGTCATTGCGGATGACCAGATGTCATTGCAGATGAAAAAATGAATGTCTGCAGTATAGGAACTGAGGAGAGCACTTGTACAAAAAGTTAGTAATAACAAACAATGAGGACCCATGAAAGATAAGTATGATATATGGTTGCGGTACACAGACTGCGGTACCAAAACCATCTATCATAAGTAACTTTCAGTTAGAACCACAACGGAGACCAAGGATGGTCTGCGGTATCTATCAATTCAAAATGAATTGCGGGTCTGGATTCATCATTCCTAACATTTGCAGGAAGGTGTTAAGTTTTGTGGAGTCGAGCGCTTTTGTGAACACATCAGCAATCTCTTCATGAGAATGGACAAAGATGAGTTCAATGTTACCTTTCAAGATATGGTCTTTGATGAAATGATACCGTAGTTCAATATGCTTAGTCTTGGAGTGCTGAATTGGATTGTGAGAAATAGCAATAGCACTTTCAGAGTCACAATAGATCGGTATCCACAGCATTCTATATCTGTAGTCCAATAGTTGAGTTTTCATCCAAAGGACTTGAGAACAACAGCTGGCTGCGGCCACATACTCAGCTTCTTCGGTAGACAGAGATACACAACTTTGTTTCCTTGATGACCAGCTAACGAGTCTTCCACCCAGAAATTGACATCCACCTGAAGTGCTTTTTCGATCTAGTTTGCATCTGGCGTGATTCGCATCTGTGAATGCTTGAAGGCTGAAATCATTGCCTGCGGGGTACCATAATCCAAGAGACTTGCTTCCTTTCAGGTACCGTAGTATCAGTTTGGCTGTGGTCATATGTGACACTTTTGGGTCAGCCTGATACCTTGCGCATACACCTGTTGCAAAGACAATGGCTGGCCTGCTTGCGGTGAGGCACATCAAAGAGCCTATGATACCTCTATAAGTCTTGTGATCCACAGATTCGCTTGAGGGATCAGCAGAGATCTTATATCCAAAGGTCATTGGGACCTTAGCCGAAGAACAGTGGTCCATAGAATATTTCTTTAACGGTTCAGTGGTGTATTTCTCTTGATGAATGAATATCCCTTGCAGAACTTGTTTCACTTGAAGTCCTAGAAAGAAGTTAATCTCTCTATTCATGCTCATTTTGAACTTGTTGGTCATGAGCTTAGCAAATTCATCCACCATTCCTTGATCAGTTGATCCGAAGATGATATCATCCACATATATTTGTACAAGCATAAGGTGGTCACCATTTGCTTTTCTAAATAAAGTGGGATCAATCACTCCTCTTTTGTATCCAGACGAGAAAAGAAATTCAGAGAGAGTCTCGTACCATGCTCTTGGGGCGTGCTTCACACCGTAGACTGCTTTTTCAAGTTTGTAGCAGTGGTCTGGGAATTCAATACTTTCAAAGCCTGGAGGTTGCTGAAGATAAACCTCTTCTTTTAGTTCCCCATTGAGAAATGCACTCTTAACGTCCATTTGGTGTACCTTGACATTTTTGTGGTCTGTGTATGCTAAGAAGATTCGGATGGCTTCCATTCGTGCCACCGGAGCATACGTTTCATCATAGCCAACACCTTCAAGTTGACTGTAGCCCTTTGCAACTAGCCTTGCCTTGTTTCTGACTACCACACCAGATTCATCCAGCTTGTTTTTGAATACCCATCTAGTACCAACAATGGTATGACTGTGTGGCTTCGGGATGAGCTTCCACACTTTGTTCCTTTTGAATTCTTCTAGCTCTTCTTGCATTGCGGATATCCATTCAGGTTCTAGTAATGCTTCTTTGGTCGTTCGGGGCTCGACTGAGGACATAAATGTTGCGTAGTGATAATGATCAGATAAGTCCTTGGAAGATCGAGTCTAGATACCTGCGGATGGGTTGCCAATGATTTGACCTGGTGGGTGGTCCTTCGTCCATACGTGTAGACAGGGTTGTAGATGATCAACAGCTGCAGTAGAGGGAATATCTTCAATATCAGAAGATTCTACGGTTGGAGATGGCAGTTCCCCCTGGACTTGAGAACATCCTGCGGAATCATCTTGGTTTGTTGGAACGAGAATGGAATTTTCTCGAGCAGTTGGAAGAGGTTCCCCCTGGATTGCTGATGGGAGTTCCTCTGGAACCTGAGAAGGTTCCCCCTGGACTGCGGATGGAAGAGTGATAATCCTTGAATCGTTTCTTGTGTCAATGTTCTCTATGAGTTCATCATCCGAATCCGAAGATACGTTTGATGGTAATGATTCTATGCAGATAGGAACTTGAGCAGCATCAAGTACTGGAACCTCGCGGTTGTTGCTTGATCCGGAGTAGAGCTTTCCCCCTCAACCGGAGAGATGGACCAGAAACATCAGCGTGTTGTTGTTGAGCTGCCGGTGACACAAGAACTTCGGATAGTTTTGCCGTTTCAACAGGGTCGAAAAGATCGTCATAATTGACTTCAACTAGATTTAAAGGACCTAAAGAGGCAGGAATATCGCTTTCCATGATTGCAGTGGTTTCAGTGGATGGAGGGGCGTTGCGGATGTGAGAATCATCAAATTTCACATCGAAGCTTTCAATGATTAGCCTTGTACGTCAGATGAGGACCCTGTAAGCAACTTTGTTAGTGGAATAGCCAAGAAAGATGCCTTCATCAGACTTCGGTGCAAACTTGTTAAGTTGATCTCGGTTGTTGATCACAAAACATCTACACCCAAAGATATGAAAGAAGCGGACATTTGGCTTTCTGTTGTTAAGGCCCTCATATGGTGTTTTTTTGAGATGTTTGCACACAATGCTATGGTTTTGAACAAAGCATGCGGTGGCTACAGCTTCAGCCCAGAAGTAGAGAGGAAGGTGTGCGAAGTTGAGCATGGATCTGGATGCTTCTACTAGAGTGCGGTTCCTTCTCTCTACTACTCCATTTTGTTGTGGTGTATAAGGAGTTGAGAAGTTGTGAGTGATGCCTTTGGAAATCAAGAAACTGTTGAGAAGATGATTAGTAAACTCGGTTCCATTATCACTGCGGATACGTCTTACTGGACGCTTGATCTGAAGTTCTATTTCCTTGATGAAATTGATGAGAATCTGCGGTGTTTCTGACTTGAATCTAAGGAAGAAAACCCATGTGAAGCGTGTGAAGTCATCTAATATAACCAGTATGTACTTCTTGTGATGGAGACTGGCTACGGTTGATGGACCGCAGAGATCAATGTGTAAGAGCTCTAGTGGTTCAGAGATTGAAAAATCAATCACCATGGGGTGACTTGCTTTGGATTGCTTTCCACATTCACAAGCAGGACAGAGAGTATCGTTGCTGAATTTGAGAATAGGGAGACCTCTGACTAGTTCTCCGGTGACCAAATTGTTGATGTACCTGAAGTTGAGATGAGGTAGCTTGCGGTGCCATAGCCAGCTGACTTCGGATACGGCTTTGGATAGGAAGCACAACTGCGGTTTGCCTATGATCAGAGAGACATCTAGAGGATACATAGTACCTTCGGATCGAGATTTGATCAAACATGTGCTCCTATCACTTGTCATTACATAACAAAATTGATCATCAAATTCAACTCGATGGCCTGCCTTACATAGTTGGCCAACACTGATGAGATTGTGTTTAAGGCTTTCTACATAAGCAACCTTTTGAATAGAGAAGTTCCCCGTAGTGAGAACACCGTAACCTCGGATCACTCCATTCGCATTGTTGCCGAATGTGACATTTCCACCATTGCATATTGGCCTGAAATCCCGAAGATATTCTAACCTTCTGGTCATGTGCAAGGAGCAGGCACTGTAATTAACCATTCTTCTTCTTGTTCCTCCTTGCACAAAGCCTGATAATTACACGGTTAGTTTAGGCATCCAAACTAGTTTGGAGCCTGGGGCAATTGGTGAATTTCTGAAAGATGCATGGACCGAGGTTGCAGGGACGGGTCTCTTGTTAACTTTTATTCCTAGTCCTGGGTGTTTGGGCAGATTTGGAGTGTTGTGAGTTTTTGAAAAAGTACGAGGTTTCTGACTCCGACTAGATTTGACATAGGATGAATCCTTTTGACAACTACACTGACATTTACAAAAAGAGATTTTGTCTTTTGATCTGACACTATGCTTGGTCAGCGGTCTATATGATGAATTGGACTTGTCACCGGTCCAAGGTTGGTAATCCGTGACATGAGTGGTGTTGGGTTTTGAAAAAGTTTGTTTTTGAAAAGGTTTAGCATGTGTAGGTCTTTGAGTTCTTTTTGGTGGATTTGGTAGAATACCCTTCCACTTGTTAAAATTTTGATGTGACTTTAAAAGTGTTGGAGTGGGTAAAATACCTTTCCATTTCGGATCATCTGAGGAATAGATTTGAAAAACATTGTTTCAAAAAGACTTTACACCCTTTTGGGTTGTGTCAGATGAAATAGGAATGACTGTTGAAACTGTACATTCCTTTTTGTGTGTTTTCTTGATGGGAGAGTTTTTCAAAAAGTAGTGTGAGAAACAAATTTTTCTGGACTTTTGGACTTTGGAAATCTGACATGCTTCTTGTTATTCGAAAAAGTTTGTCTATTTGTGCCACGGGATCGAATTTCCTCTTTGAAAGCCTTTTTAGCTAAGGATTTTGGTGAACCGCGGTCTTTGTTGTTCAACTGCGGTTTCCTAGAACCCTTTGAAAATTTGTGAAAACGAGGGCTTGAGTCATCAGAACTTGAAGATTCAGGGATTTGAGAGCATTGACCCACTTCAAAGTTTTCTATGGGTAATTCGTGATGAATTGTTTGAAGAGTGGCAGAACTTTTGTTCGAAGACTGCGGTAGAGATGACTTGACTACCACAGAGTAAGTCTTAGTTGGGACTGCAGTGGGACTTTTGTGGAACTTTTGACTACAATGAGAAACACTGCGGTCTGAGGGCAAAGATGGAAAGTCTTTCGAGACTTCGGGGCCCTCAATGACAATTTCTTCATCAACTACGGATGAGGTTTGAGAATTTGGGTAAATAATGCCACAGATAGGAATTTGATCACATGTGTGATCCGAAACCTCAGCCATAATTTCCTCAATGACACATTTATTGCTTAGATTATGCAGTCTACCGAAGTGAGTTTTGATGTCTTCGGGAAAGGTCTTGTCATTGACTGGGAAATGACATTCTCAGTCTGGAGGGATATACAATCTGTCTTTGTTGAACCGGGGTGAGGAATCCATTGTGGTAGGATATCCATTTGACCAACCCCAATTGTATGTATTGTCCATGGTTCCATTGTTTACCAAATTTTCAATAGCTTCACTTTCATTGAACAATTTTTCGATTAAAATATTTAAGCGTACAATTTCACTCTGAGCTAAATCTCTCTGGTTCAAAGCTATCTCTAATTGTGTTTCACTCAACATTCTTGCATCTTTTTCTAACTCTAAGTCCTTTTCTAACATAGTCATTTTGAGTCTTTTGTTATCCAGTCGTCCTCTCACGTGGAACATATCTTGGGACGCAATGTTCTTCTCATCTAAGGCTTTGTTATAGTCTGTAAGGACGGCAGCACAAGTGTCATTAAGATCATCTATGTAGGGTTGACAGTCATGCATGTTATAGTTTAGAGTTTGGATCATAATTTTTAACTGTTTGACGATGCTTAGAGTTCCATCATTTGCCATGTAGCAGTAGTTGTTGTCCAGCTTTGTAGACCCATCATCATCCGCAGTTGCCAGCATGCAGATTTTCCCTTATCCTTTGACACTGCTGATGGCTTCATCTTCGTCTCCGGATGACCAAACTTGATGGTCTCTTTTGACATGGGCTACGTATGCCCTTGCCTTTTCCTTATCTTCCAACTCTTGAGCCATTCTAAGGTAGAATGCTCTGTCTTTTACTACATTGGCCTTACAATCTCTTGCAAAGTGATTCTCTTTGTTGCATTTGTGACAAATTACAACATCTGTCTTGTCTTCTGAGGGAGTACCGGAGTCAGTGGTTTGAGTAGACTGCGGTGCCTCCTTCGGTTGATTATTTTGAGATTGCGGTGGTGGATGAGAACTTTTGGGATATCGAGGATGGTTATTCTGGGAACTGAAGTTACGGTTGAATGGAGGTTTGTTGAACTGTTGATTCTTGCGGAAAGAAGGAGGTGGTAGACGGTTGAACTGTTGGCTCACCAGAGCAATAGCCTTCTGAAATTCTTCTTCATCGTCATACTCTGAGTCAGCTTCGTATGACTGCGGTGGAGTGTCATACGAGGGAGAGTAAGATTGATTATGTGGAGCTTGTGCTATGAGAGCAAGTGGTCCTCCGAAGTCAGCACAGTCTTTGAGTATGGTGGATTCTTGTGCTTTCAATTCTCCATAGAGCTTGTAGAGAGACAAAGAACGAATCTTTCTATCGCCTTGGACTATCATCTTAGCCGTAGTCCAATATCTTCCCAAACCATTAAGAAACTGAAGATTTGTTTCATGGTTACTGCGGATGGTACCCGCATTGGATAACTTGGTGACTATCAGGTTGAACCTTTTGAAGGAGTCTTCCAAGCTTTCGCCAGTATGAGCTTTGAAGTTGTTGAACTCATTGAATGCAGCAGTAAGCTTCTTGTCTTGTGCTTGTTCTGAGCCTTCGTACAAATTCTTGAGAACTTCCCAGATCTCTTTTGCTGATTTGCAATTTATGATAATATCAAAGTTGTCAGGAGCAACTCCACAGGAGATTTCATAAAAAGCAACAGCATCATTTTCCATTTTATCGAGATCATCCTTGGTGGGACGGTTCATGACTGGTTAACCTCCTCCTAGTCTGGTTGTAGCTCCGTCAGTTAGGACTGGTGTAAGGACTGGGACATGTGGTCATTCTTCTACGGATCACCATACGTCTCTACCAAGTATCCTTAAGTATCTTTCCATTCTTTGTGACCAGTTATGATATTCATTTGCTACCAGTATTGGGGCTCGATTAGAACCACCAACACTGTTGGAAACAATCAGATATAACGATTGTGCCATATTTTTGAAGTTTTTTTTTAAGAAATGAGCTTCAGTGGTATAGAAGGCCCTTTGAAAATCAGAGTTCCGTTTTCAAAAAGCAACCACTATGGCTCTAATACCAATTGTTGAGAGAGAAACTTAGACACACACTTGAACAAACGTTAGAACAAGTAGATTGCGGAATAGTTAATCTCAAAGGATCTAAAAGCTCAACAATAATATTAATAAGTTAGAGTTAGATAGTTAGAGAGTTAGTTGCGGAAAAGTAAAGAAATAGAAATGACAACAATTGTTATATCAAGTATACACATAAGTTGATTCATAACAAGGAATGCATTCAAACCAAGTTAATAAGGAAGATCAAACTTAGTGATTAAGTCACAAAAGACTTTTTACGAAGAGAGGTTATAATCAGTTGTATTCTAGTAAGATTTGAGAGTAAGAAGGGATGCGTAGTGAAATAGAGAGATAGAAAAGGTAACTTCAGAGATGTGTATTCGGAAATAGATAGATGCGTGTTTTTTTTAATACAAGAGAATGAGCTCTATTTATAGAGACTCACGAAGTCCACTAGATTACATCTCTAAGAGTAGCCATGCAAGGCATACTGGACAATAGAGAGTATTACAATAAAAGACAGGTAAAGTAATCTAGTAAAGAGACTGCGGTAGGTAGAGACTCCGGATGTGGTTGCTGATGAAGGAGCTTGACTGCGGGTGCTTGTCGGCTGCGGTAGCTGAAGTTTAAGAGGGTCACTTTTCATGATTCAACATCTTGTTTAAAATCCGCGCCTAGTAGCACCTTGATGTTAGGATCCTCAGGATCTAGAAAGACTTATTTGATTTCACTTTCCTTGGCTTCCAAAACATCTCGTGCCTTTTTCTTTAATTTTTGTGCTTGCTTGGGGGTGTTGCATTTTTCAGTGAAGTGGTATAGCAATCTTTAGCTTCTTGTTGGTCTCTATTGATCTTGACTATTCCTCATGGTTTTGACATCTTTACACATTGATGGTAAGTCGAGGGGTAGCTTTCATGTTTTGGATATAGGACCTGCATAAGATAATGTTATAGCAAGACAAAGAATCAACAAGACAAAAATGTTAGATAAAGTTAACTCCCTCTATGTATATCGACAACTTGATCTCTCTAATGGTGTTCTTGGTTTCTCCACTAAACCCTACTAAGAATGAGGATCTTCTAACTATCTCAGATTTTGGGATGTTCATCTTGTTGAGGGTTTTTAACAGGAGGATGTTCACTGAACTGCCACCATCTATCAAGATCCTTTAAACAAAGTGGTTAGCAACATATAAAGTAATAACCAGACTGTCATGATGTGGGTTGAGGACATTCTCTCAGTCATCTTCGTAGAAAGATATCTCTTTCTTGTTGTTCAGGAATTCATTTTTTCTTGGCTTGTCTTCCTTTTCCATCTTGGAGCTTCTTGCATGTCTCTTGGTTGCAGAGTAAGAGGTTCCACAAATGTCACATCCACCAAAGATAAATTTAATTACATTGGCGTCCGCAGGAGGGTATGCTATTTTCTGCGGTAGAATCTCAGGATCTTGGGATCCTTGGGTGGTCTTGTCCTTTTTTCTTCCTAATAGTTCTTTCAAATGTACCTTTCTCATTAGATAGCTAATATCTTTATTGAGAGCAAATCATTCTTCGGTAAGATGTTCGGAGTCTTCATGGTAAGCACACCACTTGGACTTTCCCTTCCACCCTGGGGTCTTCTCACTTTTCATGGTCCATCTTGCTTTGTCCCCAAGATTCTACATTGCATAAATTAGACGTGAAACATTAACATAAAAATAGTAATTAGGTACCTCAGGATAAACTTCATCTTCCTCTTCATCCTCTAGAGCATTGACCCTATGGTTCTTGGATCTGGAGTAAGGTTTGGCTCTATAGGATTTTTGGGAGAAGATTCATTCCTCCTTTAAGGATAATCGTAGGACATGTTTGTCCTCTTCTGGACCTTCTTCTCTTCTTCTAGCCTGATAAATCTGAAGGCTTTATTTGTAATTTGGTGAAATTTCTTGCATGGGGTCATGACAAGATCCTTGAAGATTGAATAATCTTTCTTTAATCCCATCTTGAAAGATTCAACAACTGTTGTTACGTCTAGATGTAGGATATATAGGAATTCTTTCCCAAACATGTTAACATAATCTCTCAAGGGTTCATTAGTTCCTTGAGTTACTCTATAAAGCTCCTTTGTTAGTTTTTCAAAAGATCTAATGCAATAAAATTGGTTGTATAATAACTTAACCAAACATGAGAAAGAAGTAATAGAGTAAGGGGAACATTTAGGAGTCACTTCAGTGCAGATCATGTGAGGATTGAACCAAAACCATTGCATAAGCAAGCTTCCTTGAGATGTTGCAAAATTGTGACTATCTCTATGTGTTCTCTGTATTGCGCGACATGCTCCTTAGGATCTATGGTCTCATTGTACATGTTAGGTGCCTGAAACCTCTCTGGAACTTCAAAGTCACATATAGGGGTGCAAATCTTAAAACCAAGTGCCTGATAGGTGAAACCTATGGTATTGGTTAAATGACACCTGGTACACTTGAGATCATATCTCTTAGTTTCATGAGTTCCTTTTCCATCATTGGACTTATCTCAGGATCTTGGTAATTAGGTGAGATGTTGAATATCCTTTCAAGATCTTCGGAGACAGGACCTCCAGTATTAGGATTTTCTCCGTCTATGAAGATGGGAGCCTGCCTTGATATGAAGTCCCCGACTTGGCATTCCGAAGATGCTCCAGTCTTGAAATTCAGGATCATGAGCTGTAAGATTGATGATGGAGTTGGTGTAGTCTCCATGGGTCTTCTCAAACTTGTGCCTAGTGCTTCCATCCAATCGAATATCATCTTGTTGGTTTCACTTTGCTCATTGATATGTCGATCCATTTTGGTCAGCATGGATATGATCTTACTGTTTGAGACCATAGTTGGTATTTCCTGAGTTGCACTTCCTGAGTATTGGACTAACGAGGATGTTAGGATTGTCCTTCTAGGGATCTCAACATTCCTTCTTTGCGAGGTGGTTGCATGAGGTAGGGGGAAGGCTCTGACCAGCTAAGATTGATGGAATAGTGCCAGAAGTGGATTTTGGTAAAGAGTACATTGTTGTTGCAAAAATGTGTGATTGAAAATCTGAAAAAAAAAAAAAAGCTTTTCGAGTGGTTTGAAAGAGAAAAATATAATAACACCACTTGTCCCACGGATGGCGCTAAATTGTTTTGGTCAAAAATTAACAAACCAATTTCGTAACCAAATTAGTAAGTGTGTTGTAGTGTTAAAATAAAATATTATAAACTAAAGTGTTAAAGATCTTGAAATATGTCGAAGATCTTGGTTCTGCCCAAGATCCTGAGAAGAAAGTAGCTATCTTCATAAAACTGTTTAATAAAATTGATTCGTTTTGAAATGTAAACAAGTATAGTTGGAATATTTGGGACAACAATATTGTTAAAATAGTTAATAAATGGTTTTGCATAAGAAATTCGTAAGATACTCAAAAAGTTATCAAGATATCACATAATATCTTGATAATTGGATGTGAAAGCAGATATACAATCAAATAAGTATGCAAAAACTATTGTAATAAATTAGAAAATTCATAAATGAGTAAAATCAAAGCAAGAACACAGTGATGTACGAGGAAAACCCTTAATCCTTTTGGATCTCCGACATAAACCCTTGGGAGGTGATAACCCTTACAACTTATATTAAATCGAGAATAACAATTACAACTGCTAGATGATCTTAGAAACATTCTGATCATGCTAAAGTTTCGAAAGAATCAGAGAAAAAGAAGAAGTGGAAGTGTCTGTGTGTGCATTGATCAGCTAGTCTTTTATATATAACCAGAATAACTAAAACTATGACATTCTTGGGGTTATCCTTGATCTTTGCTTGACCCGATTTTCTCGAGAGTCTTCAACATTCATGAGGCATTGACCACGTGTAGTTGACTTGGCCTTATCTCCTTTTAATTAAGCCTTAAGTCACTGAATAAGATATCACAAGAAATACGGTGGCAAACCAAGATACTTAACTAATCCAAGATCTTGGGCGTGGCCAGGATGTTAGTTCAAGTTCAAGATATATATGTTCAGTTGTAACGTCCCAAAAATAAGACCCTAAAATCTTTCATTCTTAAATTAATAAAACAGTAAACCATATCATTGTCATAAAACCAAGGTAATCAAATTTTATCAATACATTATCATTATCAGAGTAAATCACAAAAGGCGGAATCGAATGGTGTGTGCTCTGCAATCATCTTGGGCTTGTCCCTTTGAAACCAGAAGTACCTGAAACATAAACTGAAAATGGTAAGCACAAAGCTTAGTGAGTTCCCCAAAATACAACATACCATACATAAATAAACACATATTGGGACTTGCTCGGCATACAGATCTGTCAATCAACGGGCCCCTCCCACTGAATATAACGTGCCCCGCACACTGAGTATAACGGGCCTCGCACAAACTCGCATAACGGGCCTCACCTAGCATAAAAACACATAATCCTACTAACACATGCAATAATCACAAAGATAAAAGTATACAATACAGTCATCGGGCCTTGCCCAACATCGAGCCCCGCTCGGCATACATACCAACACATACACATTCAAGAGTCACGCACACATCTAGAATCCTAAAATAATAAACCATGAGCCGACATTGGTGCCTTTGACCCACTAGACACATTAAGGAAACTCACCTCAGACTGCTGAATTCTACAAATAAACCTCTGCCTGCTGGCCAACGAATATCCCCGTGCTATCAGTCACAAAATAGCATCCAATTAATAATTGTATCTTGACTCACACTAAGAATCCAAAGTAGGGTAAAAGACCCTTTTTACCCTTTACCCAACTTGGCCCAAGGCCAATGCCCAATCCAATTGTCCATAGGACCCAAATTCCAAAATCATCACCCAAAGCCCAAATATGGCCCAATTTTCCAAATTGGGCCCAATTCTTTTCATGGGTCTTCAACCAAGAGAGTCCAATAAAATATCCACAACCCAAAAATAGAATTCTGATGGCCCAACAAGGCCCAAGACAACTAAAATCCAACATAGCCCAAAACCGAGAGCCCAAAAGTCTGAAGACCAATCTGCTGAGTACGCGGGGTGTACTCAGCTCGTACGCTTAACGTACTCGCTTTAGGGCTTGTACGTGCAACGTACATGCTTATATACCCAGTGTACTCCACCTACTTGAACAACATCCAATATTTAACTCTTAATCGATTAAGACTTCAACCTAAACTCAGATCTGGCTTCCTTAAGGCGGTTTATCACGTAAAGTTGCCAAATTTACGTGCATACATGGCTTAATCGGTTTCTAGAGCTCAAAAGATCTTAATAAATGACTTAACACATGCATGAGACCCAAAACCACCATAAGGTTTGTACCTTTATTCTTAAGAAACCCTTAATATGCCCATATCTACAAGGATAAGCTCCATAAACGTCCCTATATCACAAACCCAACCAAAAAGTAACCAAAATGACCATAAACAAGCTAAAGAGTAGATTTATGAAATGAGATGACAAGCTTTGAACTTTATATCTCAAAAGCCACGAAATAGAGGTGCTAAAGCTGGATCTCTAAGCTCCTCTTCAAAGGATGAGTCTTCAACCTTCTCCTTCTCTTTCAAGATGCACAAAATACACCACAAAAGCTTTACAAGAGCTCAAAAGAACCACACAAACGCTAAGGAACGAATTAGGGTTTTCGAAGGTATGGACGCTGGTTAAACAAGACCAAAGGAGACTATATTATGGCTTAAATAGGGTGCAAGCCCTAAAATTAGGGTTTCAAAACTGCTCACATACGCCCAACGTACTCCACGTACACCCAACGTACGTGGATGAGCTCCACGACCATCATCTGCCAATACGCCCAACATACAAGGAGTACGGACAGTGACAATTCTACCCCCCTAGGGACCCATTATGAAAAATATTACACCCCAAGGGTCTAAACTGAAAAATACAATGAATCAAGTGTTACAACTCTCCCCCACTTAAATTAGATTTCGTCCTCGAAATCATTCCTCACCAACCCAGGCACGCCAGATAGCCTGATCAACACAATCACAACCCTGAGCATACCACAGCCTTCCCAAAGGAAACCGAACCCAACCTTAGCAGAGCTCTCCAAATCTGATGATGAACGAATCCTTTCCTAGCCTAAATTAATCCCCTACAGAATAACCACTTCTACCTTACCCGAAATCTGAAATCTCGAATTGGTTTGGCTCCCCAACAGACCGACCATACTGAACCACTGCTAATTCCATTCCACTTGTCTTCCAAACTGACTACTCAACTTCTGATCACCTAGGGTTCCCGCTAGAAAGCAGAATCACGGACGATCTGTTGATGCCGGAAACTTTTCACTTGACGAAAGGGATTAGATATTCCTTCAAGAAAAGGCTCATCCTGATGATAATGATTCCATGAATATAATGAACAACGAGAGACAATCTGGGAGTTAAATCTTTTATTGCTGAACAAGTCACCGCTTCCTTATCTGCTGGACCGACACACCTCTGCTATAAATCTGAAGTTCCAAACTCGCCCAACCCATACACAGGTAGAACCATTCCAAAAAACGATCACAAAGGCTCTTTCTACCACCAGAACCGAAACAACCCTTTTTCCCTGAACCCTTAAGCTGATGCCCTTGGCATACAGATTCCTTAATTCATATCTTACTGAAATATAGACCTTGTACATAAACACTCGTGATTTCCAATGCGAGTGCCCACCAAAATCCAAATCGATACATAATTCGTAACCGAAGATCCAAGGATTTAGACTTTCATTTCATCTGAAATCTTCTGATCCATGGCAGCCCCTTACTAAACCTGGATATAAAGATCCACAGCCACTGCCGAGACTACCAGTCTCACACCTGGTCCAGCCACCAGGTTCCTAAGAGTCCAATTGACAAGGCTACCCTAGCCTATGCATGGCTCTGCGCCTCTTACTAACCACATAACCATTCCTACAAAAACCAAGATCTAATACCTCAACCCAATGGTCTCTACCAGGTCCCACATGCATTTCCAAAAACACATAGGCCTCGCCCACGATTCCTACCCAGTCTATACTAACAAATGGGCCTCGCCTACGGGTCCCACCCCAACTAGAGCTACATAGGCCCAACCCCACCTCGAACCCTAATGGTCCTCCTCCTAAAAAATAGAAATGCTCTCCGACTATCCTGCCCGTCCTACCTATGGCACGAACTAATCCTTCTTTATACTCATGATCACCCCAATGATAGTCTACCTCAAACTGGTGAATGCTACGATCCCATCGCAGACTTACAAAATGGTTATCCTATCTGCCAATCCAGTCAATGTTACGGCCATTCCGCAGTCTTACAACACATCTAACTAGACATGGTTACCACCCATGGTCTTACCACACCTATACCATCTCAACCCCAATCATCCTGAGTCGAACACGCATCCGACTGAATTCCAATCAGGAGTTCGGGACGTGCTTCGAACCCCAAAGCCTTCATCAAACAAGAACAAGCAGCGAGGCTCTAACACAACCCTCAACCCAGATCCATCGACAAACCTGTTATACATCACAAAGAAGACGTCGACCAACTGTTGGAAGTTTCCTGAACTCACAACATACACAACTTCAATCCAGACGACCACTTGAGTCGTCTCTCCTCCTGATTGGGATGTGAAACTTACCCTAGTTCCACACCTGATTCAGCTCCCAAAATTCTGAATGATTCTCCCCCACTTGGATTCGTTGAAGCCCTCCCATCCTACAAAATTTGATGGATTCCCAACCCATCTTACCTTCATATAACATGAACCGACGATGACATGTGCTTACCAATACTAGTTGTCCATTACTAGCCAATCTCGATGATCGCCTAACTCTTGAAATCCAGATGAATACTTCCTAAAATCTTAGCAAGTCCGATAACCCCAATCAGTTCCTATTATACCGCACCAAATCCTAAAGTCCTATATGCTGGTGACAAAGACCATAACCCTTGCTCTGAACTAGCGAATCTTCACCCCAACTCCCCATCCTCCGCAGAATCTCTAAATTCGAACCATCACCAACCCTTGCGATAGTAAAATTCTACTGGTACTTCCAATGACCAAAGAAGCTCATGTGGTTGCCACCTTCATCTCCTTGCTACCGTTCCTAACCTAGCAACGACAGTGATTGGATCCAATGGTCCTACTGTAGACGACTTCCAATCCCACCAGAACAATGTTATCGCGCCTGTACTCCGACTTTGCTGAAGAACTAATCTTGCTGATTCGACTAAAGGTCTCTCAATCAAAGCCCCTAAACTGACCCTAACAAAGAACCGGGTCAATTACCCAAACAACGGAATCTCGCTTAGCAAGATATGACCCACGAATGACTCTTGGCATGCAAAATGACATATAACAATTCTTGATGATATAACCCATGGAAAACAGAGAACTAACCTGAAGATAATACTTACCCTATACTCAAAAAGATATCAGAGCAATATAAATACTGATAATAATCAAGAGGAAAGCAAAACATAATATACTTGCGATAGCATCTGAAGAAATCCTGACCTTCTCTTCCTACCAAAGTACCTACGATTGAACATGAGCTTCCCCAACCATTAAGCGTGGGCAATTCGCCATGATATGACCAGATTGACGACAACTGTGACAACCCGAAATTTCTATTTTGTACAACCATTCACTTCAATAGAAGTCAGAAAAGTTTCTGCTAACTTTTGAGCTGTGTAGAGTCAGTTTGAGTGTTTTAAAGCTTAGTACTTCAGGAGATAACTGGAGAGAGTATGCTCTAGGGTTTATTGTGCATCAGTAAGGTCTCAAAACTCCAAGAGTTTGGAGTTTACGGCCTAAACATGGAGTTTACGGCCGTAAACTCCAAAGAGTATAAATATGACACTTAGTCATTTTACTCATTTTTTTCATACTTTCAAAAGCTAGAACATCAAATCCTCTCAAGTATCATCCGATTTTCCTTCTTGATCTTCAACTTTGTAAGTGTTTCTTGCCCTAATTAGTTGATATCTTACTTAATTTGGTGATCTTACATGATTTCATCCGTGAAATCATTCCATATGTGTAGATCTTCAAGTGTTCTTAGTTTCACCAAGAACACCAAGAACACACACTAATGTTCTTGGAATTTTAACACCCTTTCAAGCTCCTTTATTGTAAGTACTCTTACCCTAGTGTGTTATAAGGCTTTTTACACTTCTTAATCAACTAGAAAGCACAAAGAAACACAAGATCAAAGGTGTTTACGGTCCAAACATGTTCTTGGACCGTAAACCCTAATGAAAGGGCCATTGTGTGCCCTAGTCCGTTACCAAGCCTTGGATACTAGTCTAGGTCACATCCTTGAAGTGTATAGGACCTTAAACATCGAAAACATCAAGGACCATTAGAGTTTACGGCCGTAAACTCATGGAGAAATGGTCCATGGGCCGTAAACTCTACAAAGGGGTGAAATGTTGCCACAAACACTTCCTAAGGCTTAGAATTGAAGTAAGGATGCTTCATTATGACTTCTAGGACTTCAAAACACAAAATGGTAGAAGTACCATGGGTTTACGGCCGTAAACCCTTGGGTTTACGACTGTAAACTACAAGGGAATTGGTCCCAAAACCGTAAACTCCAAAAGAGTGTCCCCTTGGACCCTAAACTCAAATGCAAGGCCCTACAACCCTTAGATGCAATCTGAAGTACTTATAGCACATAAATCCAGTGTTTTTCATGTCCTAGGATGTCTTAATTTGGTTAATTAGTTGTTAAATGACTAATTGGATACATATATGTGTTATTATATGTTAACTAGGATCCTTGTGTGTGTTCAAGTCTTCACTTGACACTTAGCATCCTATACCATCCGTTCATCCAAACCACTCACTACAGGTGAGTTCATACCCCTTAATCAACCTTTTAAATGATTTTAAATGCTTTTATGGGGGGGGATACAAGTTGAACTATTATAGTTATCATATCAATCACATGTGATTAATAACTACCAAACAAGTGGATTTTTTACTTTTCAAACTGTGTTATCAAACAAACTACTTTAAACTATTTTACAAACTCTTTTACATGTGAAATACTTTTATTAAACTCTTTTAAACTTATATTCTGTTAAATGTGTATCTATATAGATATAGTTATATAAGTAAGATTGAAAGGACATAGGACTAATAGCTTACCTTACCTCCTGTTCCTCGTTTGGTTGTGGACTTAGGGTATCGGTTGTTTGTCTGAAGGTCGTTTGAATCCTAGTTATATATTATGTATATGTATATAGATATAAAATTTCCTTCTTTCTATTCAATACCTTTGGGTAGCAAAGGTATACAAACATGTTAATACATACAAACCATATTACTAGTAAACTATAATAGGTGTAGTTTAGGAAGATACTAATACTATTACTAGAATAGTGAAACATACAATGAGTCAGTTCATACATGAGTCAATACCATACAGAGAGAACATAACAAACAGATAGAGAATACTATGATGAGAAACAAACAGTACAACTAGTACATACAATACAGCTAGTACATACAATATCATACAGAGAGAACATACATACATACTAGACAGAGAGAGAACATAGAATACAGCTAGTACATACAATACTATACAGAGAGAACATACATACATACATACTAGACAGAGAGAGAACATACAATACAGCTAGTACATACAATACATTCACAAGTGCACTAATACAGTTATGTGAGCCACGTAACGGGGCATGGCATCACCTGTCATGGCTCGTTTTGTATCCAGAATCTCCTTAAATGGAGAGCGTTGAGATTGTGTATAGATCTATACTGGATTGACTATCCTACACCTTGTTGCTCGCTACAGTGGGACTTGCAAGTCTATGGGTGCCAAACGTCATTTCTTCCGACGTCTTACATCGTCGTGTTTATAGTCGGTAGTATGGTACAGGCCGATCACATGGTACTTTAAATAACAATTGGTTTAAGGTAGTTAGTACAGCAATAGTTACTTAATACAACACTACAGTACTATTTCATTTTCCCATTTGCATTCACTTTGTGATCTTCACACAATAAACAGTAATGTAAAAACTATATTATTGGTTAATGATAGTCAGATTTGGGAAAATACATACTCTTATAAGAGACACATACACCAACACTTGATGCCTTGGTAGAAGGCTACTTTTAGTAGGAAACATAGGGTTTTCTAGGAGAGTTCAAACAATTACAAACTTTTACAAACGTATACATCACATACTTACAAACACTTTCCTACAAGCAATGACACTAAAATACTTATGATCTCACCACCTTTAAATCTGATAAACTCTTTCAAAATAACTTGTATTCTCAGGTCACCAGTAGACAGGTACCAGTGCCAGGTTTGAGAAGATGGAGCTCGTTCAAGACTCATATTTTATTTTGATTCATATTTTTGGTGTCTATTAAACTTGACAGAACACACTTGTATTAAATTATATTATTAATGCAATGGATGATGTTGTTGGTTGTTTACTACTATTCATTGTTGTGATACTGTACATGACATCCTCCACCCCCGAACGATTCCGCCGTTCCGGTTTTGGGGTGTGACAGATTGGTATCAGAGCATGGTTTATAGTGAATCAAGTATATCAACCCATAAAAGATATACAAACTATAAACACAGTGGGATTTAAAATACTCTGATAAAGAGTTTATACTTTTAAATAATAAAATATTTAACCAAGTATACATACCTGCATTCATACTAAAATTAGTGTCACTAGGACAGAACAAAAGTGTTATGATTGTTGGGCAGCACAAGTAGACTTAGATACATATCGTCAACCCTGGGAAGATATAGCCTGATCAACTATATTATCCGAGGAGTGACTAGCATGTGCCTAAGTGTGGTTGTGAGGTTGCAACAAGTCTAAAAACTTACCAACACTACTACAATGAAAACATTAGAACAGAACATAAACTTAAAATACTATAGGAGTATTTTTGTGTTACTATAATTACTTATCTGAGAACTAAAGGTCTTTATTAGTATATCAATAGTTGATGAGTGGATACATTAAGGTTATATGTATCTAGGATATCATAGACTTAGAATCTGTGATCTTTGCTTTACTTCCTGTTCCTTGTTTGGTTGTGGACTTAGAGTTAGGGTCACTTATTCGAAGGTCTATCCTGTTTTGAGTACATATAACTGGTATGCACTAAACAAGTATTGAAGTAACTGATAAAGATCATCTCATAATTATCTAATTAGTTCGTCTATTTAGTTATTTCTTATATCCCTTTTCTCGCGTAGATATAATGGTTGGATTCCATATCCCCGGAGACCCGTACTATCCCAACCACGGCAATGCAGTATGGCTGGGAGAAGAGCCAGAAGACGATCACCCAATCCCTTTGGATGATCACTATGCTAAGGGTTTTTCTGATGGTTTTGACTCAGAACCTGAAGTCAACAACCTACCCCCAGCTGCTCAAGACCCAAACCCAAATCCACGTCCAGCATTTCAAGGACCCACACCTCTGTGGGCCACAAACTTGAATAGATGGAGTCGGGAACAGGGCCAACCCATTCCCTACAATGGGGAAAGAAGCTTTTACAACCTCACCGAGGGAGGTTCAGCTGATCGTGTCCTGCCCATCATGGTCCGTAGGATTTTTCGGAACACCGAGCAAGGTCGAGCAACTATCGACCGAGTGTTGGAGATTGACGCCAACTCTGGCGTTAACACGGTCCGCATTCGCCAACTCGAGGTAGCTATGGAAAGGGCTAGGATAACCAATGGGACTCTGCAGCAACAGCTAAATGCATCCCAAGCTGAAGTTAGGGAGCTTCGGGCTAGGCAGTCAATGTATGAAAGGCGCATGCGAGACATAGAGCGCCGTCTGCCTGAATCAAGAACTCACTCTAATAGTTCTCGTCGCCGCTAGAGTCTCCTCGACTTCTCTTTTGGATATAACTTAGTTTATGTAAAAACTCTAATCTAATTTCCTATCTTTGTTCAAACCTGGACCTGTTCGGTCTTGATTAGGTCGTAGTTCTGTCAGAATTTTCCCATTTTGGTTTGATGTAAGACCTACTTCTAGGTCATTTTTCCCGAACTTGTTACACCTGTAATACCAGTATTATTGACAGATATCTAATCTGATGGAAATTATTATCCAAATGCTATCATCTGTTGGTACTAGATCTACATTCAATCGTGCTATTCAATTGTGTTGTTGGGCTATGGAGAGTTATTCCATGAGTCATTCTCATCAAATTCTCCCTATTAAATTCTTATCAATATCTTCATCTTTCTAAACTTATAGTTAAAAGATGTCTCCACGCCGATCAACAAGACGCGATCCTCCATCAACTGCAACACCACCTGCTCCTCAAATCGATACGGCAGCTCTAAATGCTGCAGTAGCTGCGGCTGTGGCAACAGCCATGGCTCAATATCATTCTTCTGGTTCCACTGGGGGAGGAACACATGTTCAATCTACTCATGGTGAAGCTCCTGTGCACTTGAGAGAGTGCTCCTATAAGGACTTCACTAACGGCAAGCCCAAGTCCTTTAGAGGGACTGGCGGAGTCATTGCCCTCTAGCAATGGTTCGAGAAGACCGAATCGGTTTTCGAAATCTGCTCATGTCCAGAAGGGAGCAAGGCCAAGTTCGCTGCTTGCACCTTTGAGGAAAAAGCCCTGACATGGTGGAATAGCCATGTCAAGTCACTATCTCTAATAGTGGCTAATGCTATGGGCTGGGAAGCTCTGAGAGAGCTAATGATCGAAGAGTACTACCCGAGGGGCGAAATCCAAAAACTGGAGGAGGAACTGTGGAGCCTAACCATGAAGGGCTCCGACATAGTCTCCTACACCGCCAGGTTTTGTGAGCTGGTGGCCCTCTGTCCCAACATGGTTCATACAGAGGGAAAGAAGATAGAAAGATACATATGGGGGTTGGTGCCTCCATTCCAGGGAAATGTTTTGGCTTCAAACCCCACTACATTCGATAGTGTCAAGCGATTGGCATAGCGGCTTATTGCCCATGGGGTTCGTACCCCGGCCGCAACAACAACCCTGGCCATCTCAGAACCTTCCAAAACAGCTGATTCCAAGCGGAAGTTCTGGGATGACAAGAAGAAGAAGAAGGCTGCCAAAAAGCAGCATGTCGTGGCAGCTCATGCTGCGATAGCACCTACCGCTGCTGCTCTAGTAAAGCAGTACGCTGGAAGTTTTCCTAAGTGCAACAAATGCAACTTCCACCACACAGGAGCCTGCCGGGAAATGCAGTGTTTAAACTGCAACAGGAAGGGGCACACCGCCCGTTTCTGCAAAGCTCCGGCGAGGCCAATCAACCAAGTCCCCGGCGCAGGAGTGGGCCAAGCTTGCTACGGTTGTGGCGAAGTGGGCCACTAAAAGAGGGACTGCCCAAAGGCAGGGAATGCCAGTAGAGTGGGGAGAGTTCTGGCCATAGGCCACGAGGAAGCGGTTGCCGACCCCACAGTGGTCACTGGTACGTTTCTCCTCGAAAACTCTTATGCATGCATACTGTTTGATAGTGGAGCGGAGAGGAGTTTCGTGAACCCAAAATTTGCTCATTTACTTAAGCACAAATCACAAGCACTTAAAGAACCGTTCACTGTAGAAATGGCTAATGGAAAGATGGAGAGCACTAGCAGTATATTCATAGGGTGTACCCTAACACTAGATAGCCATTAATTTACGATCGACCTCATGCCGGTCTCAATTAAAAGTTTCGACGTCATTATCGGCATGGATTGGTTGAGTCTACATCGTGCCGACATCATGTGTTACGAAAAGGCAGTTCGCCTTAATCTGCCGTCTGGCGAAACTCTAGTAGTTAATGTTGACAAACCCGGCACGAACCTTCGTATCATCTCGAGCATTCAAGCCCAGAAATCCTTGCGAAAGGAATGTCGCGCATTCCTTTTCATGTGGTCGATGTGAGCCAAGAAACGAAAGACATTCAGAACATTCCAGTAGTACGCGACTTTCCCGACATCTTTCCGGAAGAACTCCCAGGATTACCTCCGCAACGTCAAGTCGAGTTCAGAATCGACTTAGTTCCAGGGGTTACCCCCGTAGCCAAATCGCCCTATCGTCTAGCACCTGCAGAGATGCAAGAACTGTCCTGTCAACTTAACGAACTGCTCAGCAAGGGCTTTATAAGACCAAGCTTCTCACCCTGGGGAGCTCCAGTCTTGTTCGTCAAGAAGAAAGACGGATCGTTTCGTATGTGCATCAACTACAGGGAGCTCAACAAACTGACCGTCAAAAATCGTTACCCTCTGCCTCGTATTGACGATTTGTTTGACCAACTTCAAGGGGCGAACTTCTTTTCAAAAATTGATCTAAGATCCGGATATCACCAACTACGAGTGCTAGGGGAGGATGTCCCGAAGACAGCCTTCCGAACTCGTTATGGGCACTACGAATTCGTAGTGATGTCATTCGGATTAACAAACGCACCCGCAGTATTCATGGATTTAATGAATAGGGTGTGTCGTCCTTACTTGGATCAGTTCGTAATCGTCTTCATCGATGACATACTTATCTATTCTCGTAGTAAGGAGGAGCATAGTGGACATCTGCGTCTAGTCTTAGAAACACTGCGTTCGGAGAAGCTCTATGCGAAGTTCTCGAAATGCGAATTTTGGATCCGAAGAGTCGAATTCTTAGGGCACGTGGTTAGCGAGCAGGGAATACACATGGACCCTTCCAAAATCAAAGCCATTGAGAGCTGGTCTGCACCGAAGACGCCTACTGAAATTCGTCAGTTTCTAGGCCTCACTGGCTACTATCGCAGGTTCATTCAGAACTTCTCACGAATTGCAAAACCTCTCACGACTTTGACCCAGAAGGGAGTGGCCTTTGGCTGGGAAGAGAAGCAGGAGAGAGCGTTCCAAACGCTCAAGCGAGCCTTGTGCACCGCGCCAATACTATCCCTCCCCGAAGGGATAGAAGACTTTGTTGTCTATTGCGATACGTCAAATCAAGGGCTCGGCTGTGTTCTGATGCAACGAGGTAAGGTCATCGCCTATGCCTCGAGACAGCTAAAGACACACGAGGTCAACTACACTACCCACGATCTTGAGTTAGGAGCAGTTGTGTTTGCTCTGAAGATCTGGAGACACTACCTGTACGGTACAAAAAGCACTATCTTTACAGACCATAAAAGCCTACAACACATATTCGACCAAAAGGAGCTCAACATGAGACAACGACGGTGGGTCGAGCTACTCAGTGACTACGAATGCGAAATTCGTTATCATCCGGGTAAAGCCAACGTAGTAGCTGACGCCCTAAGTCGGAAAGAATACTCTGGTCGTAGAGTCAAATCATTGACTATAACTATCCATTCACACTTGTCCACACAAATTAAGGAGGCTCAGCTCGACGCTTTGAAACCTGGAAATGTGGCGGGTGAATCCCTGAGAGGGATGGATAAGAACTTGGAAGTCAAGGGTGGCGGAGCCTTATATCTCATGGATCGGATCTGGACACTGAAACACGGTGGTTTCAGAGACTTGGTCATGACAGAGGCGCACAACACTCGTTATTCCGTCCACCCAGGTTCAGATAAGATGTATTTGGATCTCAAAAAGCTATACTAGCGGCCTAACATGAAAGCAGAGATTGCTACCTTCGTGAGTAAATGTCTTACTTGCACCAAGGTGAAGGTCGAATACCAGAAACCCTCCGTTCTACTACAACAACCGGAGATACCGGAATGGAAGTGGGAGCGGATCACTATGGACTTCATAACCATGTTGTCCAAGACAACGGGTGGACTTGATACCATATGGGTCATCGTTGACAGATTGACCAAGTCCGTACACTTCCTGCCTATCAAAGAAACAGACAAGATGGAGAAGCTTACAAGAACCTACATTCGGGATATTGTACGACTGCACGGTGTTCCCATATCCATTATCTCGGACAGAGATAGTAGGTTCACTTCGAGGTTCTGGCAGTTGCTACAAAGTTCCCTAGGAACTAGGCTGGACATGAGTACAGCCTACCATCCACACCCCGACGGACAAAGTGAGAGGACTATCCAAACCTTGGAAGATATGTTGCGAGCCTGTGTGATCGACATTGGGAAGGCATGGGATACTCATTTACCCCTTGTCGAATTTTCCTACAACAGTTATCACACGAGCATAAATGTTGCTCCATTCGAGGCCCTCTATGGCCGAAAGTGCAGATCCCCTCTGTGCTGGGCTGAGGTGGGTGATACCCAGTTAGCTAAAGGACGAGTTCCTGAAAGCACTCTCACGGGTCCGGAGATCATTCGGGAAACGACAGAAAAGATCGTTCAGATTCGTGAACGATTGAAAGCCTCTAGAGACCGACAGAAAAGCTACGCAGATAAACGAAGGAAACCATTGGAATTCCAGGTGGGCGACCGTGTTCTATTGAAGGTCTCACCCTGGAAGGGCTTAATACGCTTTGGAAAGTGTGGAAAGCTAAATCCAAGATACATAGGGCCTTTCGAGATTCTTGCCAGAATCGGCCCTGTAGCTTACAAATTTAACTTACCCCGTGAGCTCGGAAACGTACATTCTACTTTCCACGTCTCGAACTTGAAAAAGTGTCTGTCCGACGAGACTCTTGTAATCCCACTCGACGAAATCGAGATCAACGAGAGCCTCAACTTTGTGGAAGAACCTGTAGAGATCATGGACCGAGAGGTCAAGCAAACGAAACAAAGCCGTATCCCGATAGTGAAGGTTCGCTAGAATGCCAAGCGAGGACCGGAATTCACTTGGGAGCGAGAGGATCAGATGAAACTGAAATATGCTCGTCTTTTTACTTAGTTATTTGTAACTACTTATTTGCTTAAACTCTAATTTCGGGACAAATTCCTTCTAACGGGGGGATGATGTGACAACCCGAAATTTCTATTTTGTACAACCATTCACTTCAATAGAAGTCAGAACTGTTTCTGCTAACTTTAGAAGCTGTGTAGAGTCAGTTTGAGTGTTTTAAAGCTTAGTACTTCAGGAGATAACTGGAGAGAGGATGCTCTAGGGTTTATTGTGCATCAGTAAGGTCTCAAAACTCCAAGAGTTTGGAGTTTACGGCCTAAACATGGAGTTTACGGCAGTAAACTGCAAAGAGTATAAATATGACACTTAGTCATTTTACTCATTTTTTTCACACTTTCAAAAGCTAGAACATCAAGTCCTCTAAAGTATCATCCGATTTTCCTTCTTGATCTTCAACTTTGTAAGTGTTTCTTGCCCTAATTAGTTGATATCTTACTTAATCTGGTGATCTTACATGATTTCATCCGTGAAATCATTCCATATGTGTAGATCTTCAAGTGTTCTTAGTTTCACCAAGAACACCAAGAACACACACTAATGTTCTTGGACTTTTAACACCCTTTCAAGCTCCTTTATTGTAAGTACTCTTACCCTAGTGTGTTATAAGGCTTGTTACACTTCTTAATCAACTAGAAAGCACAAAGAAACACAATATCAAAGGTGTTTACGGTCCAAACATGTTCTTGGACTGTAAACCCTAATGAAAGGGCCATTGTGTGCCCTAGTCCCTTACCAAGCCTTGGATACTAGTCTAGGTCACATCCTTAAAGTGTATAGGACCTTAAACATCGAAAACATCAAGGACCATTAGAGTTTACGACCGTAAACTCATGAAGAAATGGTCCATGGGCCGTAAACTCTACAAAGGGGTGAAATGTTGCCACAAACACTTCCTAAGTCTTACACTTGAAGTAAGGATGCTTCATTATGACTTCTAGCACTTCAAAACAAAAAATGGTAGAAGTACCATGGGTTTACGGCCGTCAACTCATGGGTTTACGACCGTAAACTCCAAGGGAGTTGGTCCCAAAACCGTAAACTCCAAAAGAGTGTCCCCTTGGACCCTAAACTCAAATGCAAGGCCCTACAACCCTTAGATGCAATCCTAAGTACTTATAGCACTTAAATCAAGTGTTTTTCATGTCCTAGGATGTCTTAACTTGGTTAAGTAGTTGTTAAATGATTAATTGGATACATATATGTGTTATTATATGTTAACTAGGATCCTTGTGTGTGTTCAAGTCTTCACTTGACACTTAGCATCCTATACCATCCGTTCATCCAAATCACTCACTACAGGTGAGTTCATACCCCTTAATCAACCTTTTAAATGATTTTAAATGCTTTTATGGGGGGGATACAAGTTGAACTATTATAGTTATTATATCAATCACATGTGATTAATAACTACCAAACAAGTGGATTTCTTACTTTTCAAACTGTGTTATCAAACAAACTACTTTAAACTGTTTTACAAACTCTTTTACATGTCAAATACTTTTATTAAACTCTTTTAAACTTATATTCTGTTAAATGTGTATCTATATAGATATAGTTATATAAGTAAGATCGAAAGGACATAGGACTAATAGCTCACCTTACCTCCTGTTCCTCGTTTGGTTGTGGACTTAGGGTATCGGTTGTTTGTCCGAAGGTCGTTTGAATCCTAGTTATATATTATGTATATGTATATAGATATAAAAGTTCCTTCTTTCTATTCAATACCTTTGGGTAGCAAAGGTATACAAACATGTTCATACATACAAACCATATTACTAGTAAACTATAATAGGTGTAGTTTAGGAAGATACTAATACTATTACTAGAACAGTGAAACATACAATGAGTCAGTTCACACATGAGTCAATACCATACCGAGAGAACATAACATACAGATAGAGAATACTATGATGAGAAACAAACAATACAGCTAGTACATACAATACCATACAGAGAGAACATACATACATACTAGACAGAGAGAGAACATACAATACAGCTAGTACATACAATACCATACAGAGAGAACATACATACATACATACATACATACATACATACTAGACAGAGAGAGAACATAAAATACAACTAGTACATACAATACATTCACAAGTGCACTAATACAGTTATGTGAGCCACGTAACGGGGCATGGCATCACCTGTCATGGCTCGTTTTGTATCCAGAATCTCCTTAAACGGAGAGCGTTGAGTTTTTGTATAGATCTATACTGGATTGACTATCCTACACCTTGTTGCTCGCTACAGTGGGACTTGCAAGTCTACGGGTGCCAAACATCATTTCTTCCGACGTCTTACATCGTCGTGTTTATAGTCGGTAGTATGGTACAGGCCGATCACATGGTACTTTAAATAAAAATTGGTTTAAGGTAGTTAGTACAGCAGTAGTTACTTAATACAACACTACAGTACTATTTCATTTTCCCATTTGCATTCACTTTGTGATCTTCACACAATAAACAGTAATGTAAAAACTATATTATTTGTTAATGATAGTCAGATTTGGGAAAATACATACTCTTATAAGAGACACACACACCAACACTTGATGCCTTGGTAGAAGGCTACTTTTAGTAGGAAACATAGGGTTTTCTAGGAGAGTTCAAACAATTACAAACTTTTACAAACTTATACATCACATACTTACAAACACTTTCCTACAAGCAATGACACTAAAATACTTATGATCTCACCAGCTTTAAAGCTGATAAACTCTTTCAAAATAACTTGTATTCTCAGGTCACCAGTAGACAGGTACCGGTGCCAGGTTTTGAGAAGATGGAGCTCGTTCAAGACTCATCTTTTATTTTGATTCATATTTTTGGTGGCTATTAAACTTGACAGAACACACTTGTATTAAATTATATTATTAATGCAATGGATGATGTTGTTGCTTGTTTACTACTATTCATTGTTGTGATACTGTACATGACGTCCTCCACCCCCGAACGATTCTGTCGTTCCCGTTTTGGGGTGTGACAACAACGATCACACAATTCTACCTCTATGGTGCATTCTTGGCGGAGGTGGCCTTTCCATCCGCACCTACCGCACTTAGACTTGTCGCGCACATGCTCATATGCCCCTTCATCCTTCGTGCAACCATCACGGCCATCTGGTCTCTAACACTAGCCATGACGACGTCCAATTGATCAGATCGCCGAGTCGGACCATGAGTCCGCTTCCTCTTCCCCAGTTGCCTATCTGAACTAATATCCTGCTCCTCGGTTACCCTGACCATCCCATCAATCTTCTGAACAACCAAGGTCCGACCCTCGAACCTAGCGACCAATCTATCAGTGACACGCCCAATGATGTCGGGTAGCTCCTTTCGTAAAGCTCGCGAAACCTTTGTGGCAATCCAGTCATGGGATCGATCCCCATGAAAACATGATGCATAACGCACCTCCCATATCATATGACAAGAACTAACAATAGGATCCTCCTTTTTGAGGGATTCTAAGGTTCCACAAGCTTTGGGCTCCAGATGAGCCCCCAACTGCCCTTCTACAATCTCAGTCTGAAAAGCCCCGAGACGACCGTCCAAGAGTTCCAAAATCCCCTCCTTGACCGACCCAAAGATCGTCGGATTCCACTCCAAATTATCGCGGGTAATCTCCGACGATATGAACTCCCGCATGCCCTCATCAATCGGCCCAGTACCTGTACCTGAGCCTAATTTAAAAAACCGAACCTCCTTCCCGAGTGCTCATCACCATTCTGAAAAACAACCATATAAATGATCTGAACATATCTAATAATCCTCATCCCACAGGCTTCCTAGATTCTCCAAGAATCTCCCCGATTCGAGTATGGATCATGTGCTTTCAGTAGTACGGGCCCAATACTACCTTCCACACCTATCCATACTTTCCTCGAGAATCATCTCGAATCCTCTAAGTCACCTTCTCAAACGATACTACAATTCTCGCTAAACAGCGCAGCTAAACCCACCGAAGCACTTCCTAGGCTTTCCTAGGTTTCTAACCTCACCCTACCATCAGCTGTTGAGGAACTCCCCATAATGTCAGTTACCCACCTCATGAATACAATCACATGCAACAAGGATTAGATAATCTTTCGAGTAAAAGACTCATCCCTCAATGGTTAGACTCAAACGAGAGCTGTACAATAAAGTCAAATCCGTGACTATGAGATTATCCAAGCTTTGTTGCATGTGACTTGACATATTCACATAATAGCTAACTCACATCACTTATGATTTCCACAAAGCACAATGCAAGTAACATTCCAATCCATATAATAACCAAGAACATCCAATTCCACACACTACAACTCATGTTAGGAATGCAAACACTGAGCAGATCCTTGGCCCTAACTAGCATGCGATTCACAGATTCATAAATTAAATCATATCAGATATCATGTATGGGTATTTTGGGAAAAACTTACTTGAGCTCGGTCGATTGCATGCACCACACCCTTTCTTGTATTAGAAAACTCTTTTCTTTAAAAACATTTCTTTTTGAAAAACCTTAGCACACCCTCACTTTGAGTTCAGACACACTCGAGAGTATGTCTGAATCCCTCAAACCAAGGCTCTGATACCAACTTGTAAACTCCCAAAAATAAGACTCGAAAAATCTTTCATTCATAAATTAATAAAATAGTAAACCATATCATTGTCATAAAACCAAGGTAATCAAATTTCAACAATACATTATCATTATCATAGTAAATCACAAAATGCGGAATCGAATGGTGTGTGCTCTGCAATCATCCCGGGCTCTTCCCTTTGAAACTAGAAGTACCTGAAACATAAACTGAAAATCGTAAGCACAAAGCTTAGTGAGTTCCCCAAAATACCACATACCATACATAAATAAACACATAATGGGCCCCGCCCGCCATCGGGCCCCGCTCGGCATACATATCTGTCACTCAACGGGCCCCGCCCACACTCGCATAACAGGCCCCGCCTACTGAATATAACGTGCCCTGCCCACTAAGTATGGGCCCCGCCCAAACTCGCATAACGGGCCTCGCCCAGCATACAAACACATAATCGTACTAATACATGCGATTATAACAAAGATAATAGCATACAGTACAGTCATCGGGCCTTGCCCGACATCAAGCCCCGCTCGACATACATACACATGAAGAGTCACGCAGAGATCTTGCATCCTAACATGGGCCGGTATTGGTGCCTTCGATCCACTAGACACGGTGAGGAAATTCACCTCAGACTGCTGAATCCCACAGATAAACCTCTAGCTGCTACCCCGCGAAAAGACCCTTTTAATAATTGGATCCCGACTCACACTAAGAGTCCAAACTAGGGTAAAGACCCTTTTTACTCTCTACCCAACTTGGCCCAAGTTCAAGGCCCAATCCAATTGTCCAAAGGACCCAAACTCCAAAATAATCACCCAAAGCCCAAATATGGCCCAATTTTCCAAATTTTGGGCCCAATCCTTTTCACGGGCCTTCAATCAAGAGAGTCCAATAAAATACCAACAGCCCAACAGTAGAATTCTGATGGCCCAACAAGGCCCAAGACAACTAAATTCCAACATGGCCCAAAACCGAGAGCCTGAAAGTATGCGGGGCGTACTCAGCTCGTACGTTTAGCGTACTCGCTTCAGGGCTTGTACGCGCAACGTACCTACTTATACACCCAGCGTACTCCACCCACTTGGCCAACTTCCAATATTTAGCTCTTAATTTATTAAGACTTCAACCCAAACTTAGATCTAACTTCCTTAAGGTGGTTTATCACGTAAAGTTGCCAACTTTACATGCATGCATGGCTTAATGGGGCTCTAGAGCTCAAAAGAGCTTAATAAATGACTTAACACATGCATTAGACCGAAAACCACCATAAACTTTGCACCTTTATGCTGAAGATAATATGCCCAGATCTACAAGGATAAGCTCCATCAACGTCTTAGCTCACAAAACCAACCAAAAAGGAACCAAAATGACCATAAACAAGCTAAAGAGTAGATCTATGAAATGAGATGACAAGCTTTGAACTTTATACCTCAAAAGCCATGAAATAGAGGTGCTAAAGCTAGATCTCTAAGCTCCTCTTCAAAGGATGAGTCTTCAACCTTCTCCTTCCCCTTCAAGATGCACAAAATACACCACAAAAGCTTCACAAGAGCTTAAAAGCACCACACAAAGGCTAAGGAACGAATTATGGTTTTCAAAGGTATGGATTATGGTTAAAAAAGGCCAAAGGAGACTATCTTATGGCTTAAATAGGGTGCAAGCCCTAAAATTAGGGTTTCAAAACTGCTCACGTACGCCCAACGTACTCTACGTACACCCATCGTACGTGGATGAGCTCCGCGACCACCATCTGCCAGTATGCCCAGCGTACAAGGAGTATGCCCAACGTACTCCATATTTCCTGAAGTTGACAATTCTGCCCCCCCTAGGGACCCATTCTGCAAAACATTACACCCCAAGGGTCTAAACTGAAAAATACAATGAATCAAGTGTTACATTAGTAACATGTGCAATTGAATTTACTACAAAATATGCTATTCGATTTAATAATTACAATAGGTGGTTTTATGGTGGGAAAGTTATTGGTCATGATGATAGTAATAGTTAAATTATAACCGTATATATTGTATTAGAAATGGAAATTCAAAAGACTTAAAGACGTTTATACTCAATTAAAAATACCATTACCAATGCTCTCAATATATATGTATTCAGTGCATTATACCAAATCAACAATACCATTAATGCTGCTAAAAATGTATTTATAATGATGTTGACACATATGTTCGGTACAGAGCAAGAGACTTCAAACATTTTATTGTTCTAATAAACTAGGATTGGTGCAAGGTGTAGGTTTAGATAAATAAGTATTTATATTGAAATTTTTAATAATACATTGTCAAATATTCTAAAATGACATCTTCAAACAACTTACATCTTCTCCTTCTTTGGAGTCGACAACTTCTTCGGAGAACGTAACAATCAACTTCCTCTTAACGAATCAACACCATTCCGTAGTTTGACTTGGCTAGTCTGTTGAGACAAACCAAGCAACTTTCATTAATAATTTTAAACAATATAATATATTAACAAAACATTCAACCAAGAATACATACCTTATGCATTAAATTCAATGTTCTGTTATCTTCATCCCCACCATCAGTATCTTCAACATTCATAGCACCCTGTTTGATACCAATGCCAACATCATTAAATCAAGATAACTGAACATGTCCATTGAAGAAATACCATATATTTTTACCTCCACATCTTCATCTTCTTTCATATTCTTTGTAATGTGGCAAGCAACCAGGTATCATTGCTGATTCTTGACACCGTGTAGATATGTTAATTGTTACACAGGTTAAATCTACTCACTTTAATACATATTGCATACCGCTAATCCACAATCACATTCAACTCATCACGAAATCCATCTTCATCCCATCTTCGAGCAACCCCTTCACTATGACATTTTCATTTTTCCTTAACAATTATGTTGCATCTCAATCAAAGAGCACCACAAACACCGCACATAAATTGTCTTTAAACTGTACTTGAATCTTATATCTGTACAAATCAACACCATCTTCACCTTAGTTTATTAATTACAAAATCAGACATATTGCAAAAATTAGAAGAGAAGTGTAACATGTACTCATAACCAAATCCATTTGTGTTGCACTTTGGACACTCCAATACTTGCTCTCATGAACTCTGAAACTGTCAACAACATCCAAGTACACATTGTGATGGCATTTACCACATGCCACAGAAAACCAATGTGCATCAAGTCGGTCTACCCTGTCACTACACCAATTCCATCTACAAACGAAACACCAAGTAATTCAGAAATGTCGGGACAGACAACACAAGTATAAGAGCAAGATTGTTTTCAATAGGAAATCCTACTGTTGCACACTCCTCCCAAACATGACCTGAAATAATGTCTCCAAACTTAGAAAAACAAAAAGAGTTGACACCACGGGAGAAGTCGGATTTAGTGGCCTTAACAGACATGTTTTTATGAAAATTTAATTTAAATCTGTAATCTGCCATTTTCAAACGGGCAAGATTATCAACAACACAGAAATTCAAAAAAAACATACACGATCCCCTCCTCCAACAATCCTTCAAAGTTGTGCACTAGAGCATTCTTGATGGTAGCTGCGATACGGTTTCCCTGAAATTATAACAAAAAAACAAACGAAGCTTAAAAGCTACATCAATGCAAACAAAACAGAGGCAACTCATCCATGACAAATCGATACTTTCTTGTCCATTAATAATATATCAATATTGTTCAATTCCGAATGATTCAAGTAAACATGTTGCTTCCATAAACGAACAACACACCCCTTGAACTTTAAACCATCGATATTAGTATTCAACTAGCTAATCAACTGATATTGTGAATCCATCTAACAACTATATCTAACAGAACAACTGTATCTATAATTGAGTCACCACATGTGTCAGTTATATAGACAACAAATATCAACATCAGCTCTTGAGCAACTGAACAACCCAACCGATTACGATACACTTTCAAGGCAAAATAATTTGAAGGGCATATGAACAACCCAAAACGACACCCACAAGAACCTGTAACTGCATCACAACGAAGAGTCTCCCCAAATCGATTGACACGTCGGAAAACAACCCCTTACAAAAAGTTGTTTTTTGCGAATAGCGTCATATTAGACATCCATGTGGCTTTGAAATGCGGAGCTTACGGCAACTTAATAAAAGTCTCCTTAAGTTATATAAGATATATATGAATAAAAACCATTTCAAAACTACTTTGATTTTGAACTAAAATATAACTATTCATAAATAATTTCCTACAATTCTTTTAAAACCTTAATTTTCTCCATGATTTTTGGTGTACAATACTTTTCAGTCTACCCCAACTTTCAATATAATCGTCATCTTCAATGTTTAGAAACACTGTTTATTTTGTTAAATATATTTATGAATGAGATCTTTAATTATATGAGGAAGAAAACGTAGATTCTTTATTTAATAAAAAAAAAATGAATTATTTTCTTATTTTGTTTAAGACGGGAATCTTAATATTCTTCCTGAATTTTGGTTTACACCATTATCACCTTTTAAATAAATTATTTATTATGAAATTGAATATTGAATACCTTAATTTGACCGGTAACAAACAAGAAATAATATAAAATTTTAATAACATTTTTTGCAATTTACCCTTATATATAATAAGAAAATATTAAGCCTTCATGTGCAAACCTTCATCAATCAGATGGGTCCTCATAAACTCCAATATGTTGGCGTATTGGAGACTCACCGTTTTAGTTTATATATGAGTATTGAATTAAATAACTTATTAAGTCCTCACAAACTCCTAAAGCAAGTACACACATAATATACAATCGTTCGATTAGAAAAATAATCCAATCAGTATAATCTAGAAACTCTATCAATTTTATGAAATTCTAACAATTTCATCACAATGTGTACTTTAAAGCTTAAAGCTGAGAATTTCTTTTGATAAAGCCAATTTAAACTTAACTCGTTGCAAATAAAATATTCAAGTGGTCAAATGAATTAAACATAAAATTGTAAGCCATCTTGTTGGTTGGTATAGAAATCCAAAGAACAAATTTTTTATTTAACTGTAAAACAAAAGCATGAGTGGATGGTTAGATAAGCTAGACAAAAGCAATTAAGTGCAACTGAACTTTAATTTAGATATGCGATGAAAACAAACTTCCTTAATTATTTTTGTATTTCTCTGATTAAAAAAGTAAAAGACATTAGATGTATAGATAAAGATTCCTTGATTTATTTAAATAATTAGTTGCTGGGATTTTCTATTTAAATCAAATTGGAAAACTTCATATCATGCGTGACAAAAAAGCGTTAAAGTAATATTAATCGATGATTAACGGTCAAGTATTAATCATATTCATAAACCAAATTGTTCTCTTTTAATAATCATGTTATATAGCTATTAATTATTAACTAAAAACTTACTAACTAAAAGTCTCAATGGTTTAATGGTATTGATAAAATTTGTCTCTTTGGTACTATAAATAATGATTTCTACATTAATTTAAAATTTTTTTTTTTAAATGCAACATTTGTCATTAAGTACCGACTAAAATATCATTTTTGTCTGAATTTGTTTCATTAGTTCTTCAGATGGTTGTTGGTTTATCATCTGTTCTTTAGGGGTTCGTTGGTTTCTCATCAACTCTTTAGGTGCTCGCGAGATGGTGTATCAGATTTCTTGATGGTGAGATGTGGATGCGCTTGTTTATTCGTTTGCTTCTTTTCGTTTGCAGCTGCTTGTGAACTACATAGAAGACTTATTTTATTTATTTATTTATTTATTTTTAATACTTTAGTTTATGGTGGCATGTTCGGGGGTTTAGAAATTCTAAGACTGTTTGTTTGACAAGTTTGTTATCCGGTGTTTCTTTTGGGTTAACGATAGAAATAGGAGAAATCGCATTAGTTGGGTCGGTTTGGTTGCACAACCCTATTTTAATTATTTCTTTGTTGTAATCTACTGTTTTGTCTAGTTTCTTGCAAGCATAATACAAGTTGACATTCTTAAAAACGTTATATTCTTTTACGTTTGTTTCGACCAATGCACCTATTTTATCCGACACTTATGTAAATTTATTCATTTTTCAATTAATTTAAATCATTTGTCATATTATATCATACAAGAATTGCTACACAAAAGGGTTAGAAGTCCAAATATCGTATTCACGAATGTGAATTGTTCATAGATCGTGTAAGTCACTTCCTTTATTGTTCAAGCTCATGATTCTGGATTTGAAGTTCTTCATTATGAATTTCAAGCTAATGGTTTTGGCTTTCAGCCTCATGCTCATCATTTTCTTCATCTAGGCACAAAATAAATCCACTCCTTGGTCCCTCGAGTTTTCAGTAGCCTTGATTAGCACAAACTAGGGTTAAAATAGAAAATTACCAAAAAAATTGATAACTCAATACGTGTAAAGGACATGCATAAAATGGCCTACCAGAGTTTCTCGTAGTCCCAGAAGTTTGTATAATCCCTATAGCTCCACAATTGCATTTCACCATAATCAATTTTATGGATCTTTAATCTTCAGAAAACAAGAGAAATCAAGGAGAAGAGGAGAAGTAGAAGCAGTGATTGAGAAAAAAAGGGAGGAGAAGCAATTTCTAGTCCGTTGAATTATGAAAGGACAAAAATACCCCCAACGTGGGGGGTATATATATATATATATATATATATATATATATATATATATATATATATATATATATATATATATATATATATATATGAAATTTTGGATAAGAATAACAAGATTCAAGAATTTTGTAGTTATAAATATGTTTCTACAAAACTATTCAAGTAACTTGAGTTGTTTGACTAAAGTTGTCACAAACTGGACTAGAACTCCATCTTCGTTGTCAAGCTATTTGTGCTGCCTTATATTTTCCATCTTGGCTAATATCTTTTATGATGCACAAACGATCGGATTGGATGGCAAAGTACAACCAACAACAACACAAAGAACAAAGATAACTTCAAAACTAAATTGTTAATTAATAATCGAAAAAACTGTCTCATAAACAATGAAAATGAAATACTTATAAGGATGAGAATATAAGCTTCCATCCTTAAACATAAGAGATTTTAATTGATTATGATAAGATCGTCAATTAACTATCAAAATAAAATCTCAAAAATTAAAGTTGCAAAAAAAAAAGATGAGTTTTGAGACCCTAAACGACCCCTAATGGTTAAAAAACACCACACGTCATGACAAGGCAACAATTTTTCTTAATTCAACCATTTTACATGTCGTGTTCGGATTTTGTCCAATTGATGCTGGATCACTCCCACAGATTTGTCGCTGATGTCATCATACTTTCATTCCTACCGGTTCTAACATCATCAAGTCATGCATCAACACTTGTACCACATGCATCTTCCTCACCCTCTTGAAAAGGAATTGACATCAATTCTGCTTCATTCTTAGAATCCCCAATGAAAGATGACAAATTTGCAACATCAAACCGACTAGACACATTATAATGACCCGATAACTCGATCTTGTACACATTATCATTGATTTTCATTGAAACACGAAAGGACCATCAATTTTGGTTGGATCTTGTTAAACACATGTTGGGAAACCTCTATTTCCTCAAATATATCAATACATGATCACCTTCACGATAAATAGCTTGATTGTAGTGTTTATTAGCACGATTAGCATCTTGTTTATTAGTGCTTCTCAATCTGCATGCGAACATGTTAGTGAAGCTCTTTAATTTGACTCAACTGCTCGTCACCTTCAACAATAAACTGATCAAGTATAGTTAGGGGAGCTAAATCAAGCAAGTGATTGGGTTTCTGCCATACATAATCCCAAATGGACTCTTGGCCGTCGTATAGTTAATTGATCGGTTATAAGCAAATTCTGCTTGATGAAGAGTAAGATCCCACTATTTTGGATTGTATATAATCAAACTTCTCAATAAATTTCCCAAACTATGATTTGCAACTTCAGTCTGACAATCAGTTTATGGATGGTGTAATTGTTGAATTGCAACTTCGACCTCAATCATGTCCATAAGGTACACCAAAAGTGGCTCACAAATTTGACATCTTGATCAAAAGCAAGCATCTTTGGAATGCAATCCAACTTGACATACTTAGAAAAGTATAGACGAGCCACCTAACTCGCATCGAACGTCTTCGACCAAAGCATAAAATGAGCCATTTTTGAAAATCGGTCAACCACCACCATAACTAAATCCTTCTGTCCCTGAGTACAAGGTAAACATAGGACAAAATCCAAACTCACATCATCCAACGGAGAAATAAGGATGGTAAGAGGGTTATGTAACTCGATGTTACTTCCATGAGTTTTTTCCAAATGAAAAACTTAATATCTTGCAATTATCCTATTAAAATCTTTCCCCATACGACGCCAATAAAACTGGGCATGGATCAAAGTCAAGGTTTTATGTCCACCAAAATGTCCACTGAGTCCACCAGCATGACTCTCGAGTATAATGGCATCCCGCAACGAGCTCAATAAAATACAAAGGTGAGTAACTTTAAAAAGGTACCTATCATTGGTAGAAAACTCGGTGTAGGTTCCCAAACCATAATTTTTCCATATGTCACGAAAATCAAGATTGACCACCTTGGCACCGTCGTCCAAACGATCGATTTCGATTCAGTCACTTTTTCCAGTGAGTCTTAATTTAACAAATCAAGTTCTTGGATCTGTCATTATAATCGTTCAATCTTTATATATCATTGGATCTTGTAGATCAACTCCATTAGTCTGTGGAGCTCATACACCACCACAACGACCACACGATGCTCCATACCTATGAATAATATGTATAGCCATTTGTTCGTTTTCTCTGATACCAAATGATGAACATATAATTGGATTGAATGGAAAAGTATAAGGAATAAGAACATAAAGAACAAAGATAACTACAAAACATGATTCTTAATTAATAATCGAAAAATTATCTTATAAACAATGAAAACAAAATACTTATAAGGAAGGGAAGATAAGCTTCCATCCTTAGCCCTAAGAGATCCTAATCGACTAGGCTAAGATCCTCAATCAATTATCAAAATCAAATCTAAAAAAATAAAGTTTCTGAGAATAAACAAAACATAAAAACGTGTTTTGAGGCCTTAAACGATACTGAATGGCCAAAACACACCTCGCGTCATGGAAAAGTAGTAAGTTCTCTTAATCTGACCATTTTACATGTTATGTGCAAATTTCATCCAATTTCCAAATGTTGGATCACTTTAGAAGATTTGTTGTTGATGTCATCATACTTCCAATCCTACTAATGCTGAAATCATCAAGTTATGCATAAACACTAGTGTAATACCTGTGTCAGGAAATGTCATTTATTAATTTTAAGAAATAAGATTTTGGAATTACGCAGTGTGTCCATAAATGAAGTACGCAACGCGTAACCACAATTAGCATAAAGAGCTTCGTCTTTTGGGCCATATTTAAAGACTCTAACTTCTAGGGTTTCATTACTTTGCAGCCTCCAACCTCCATAGAAACCCTAAGAGCAACCCTAGCCCTTCACGTACTCTTTTTCATTTTTTGTGCATTTTGTTGAGACTTGTTGATAGTTTGTTTTATTTCCTTCTTTTTTGAAGTTTGTTTTAGCATTTTAGCCCTTTTTATTATTATTGCATTGCATATTCTATCTCGTTCTTTGTCTTGGATCGTATCGGGTAATTTTTATTTTGCATGAGATCTTTTGCAAGCTTTTGGAGTCTCGATGCGGCTGCGGTTTAGCTTGGAGATGGGCTTGGTGGGCTTGCTAAGAATTATTAGGCCTTTCAGATCCATCAAAGAAGAATTGGGTTTAAAATGTTGATTACATGGATGAAGTAGGCTTATAAAGATGGGTCATGGACTCTTTTTATTGGGCTTGGACTATCCATTTGAAGCTTAAAGATGATTGGTCCATTTTCAATCATGTGAGGCGTGGAGGGGACCAAGGAATCTTGAGTAATGGGGTGAAGTAGTGGAGAAAAAGAGCCAATAGTGTTTTAGCACCATTTACGAGGGTGGGGTCTCATCCGCGCAAGTTTGTGAGGGGTATTTTTGTCATTTGGCTCATCATTTACCTTGGAGGTTATGTTTGGCAGCCATACTTCGATTTTTCCACCATTGGAGCACCTTGGAGGCGTTTTTTGGAGATCTAAAGCTATTATCTTCTCTTTCTTCTAATAATTGCTAATTTATTGATGTTGGAATACTTTTTTGATTGTTGTCTTCTTGGCATGAGTGGCTAATCTCTTTATTTTGGTTGATTTGGGCTAAAACCCTTGGATATTTGTGGATTTTGAAGGATTCATGATTTATTGTCATTTATCTTATGTTATTGATCCTTAGATCATAATTACTATGCTTGTTTAATACTTTAATCATGATCTTGATACTTGAATGAGCAATTGTTGGTTTCTTTATTTGATTTAGCAATGAATCATTGAATTTAATTATAACAAGGGCTTTATGATGGTAGAAATCATCTCTAGCTTATGGATCATGACTCCTTTATGGAATGTGTAAGCATTGACATCCTCTAGGAATTGGGAATTCCTTCATTCTTAAGGCTAATCAATTTCTTGGGTTCAATTGCTTTAATTTAGTCATTGATTTTGATTAAGAAGGTATGCTGTGGGTTTCCCGAACCTCCATACTACCTTTGAGGAATTTTGGTATATCATGCTTCAACAATGATTGTTATAACCAATTTGGGATGAATGATAAGCTTGCATTTTGAAACCAAATGATAAACATACAAATGTTTATTGTGTTGAATTGCCTTAGTTGACCAATTTACTTCAATATTTGAGCATCTTACCATCTTTCTTAATTGCAAGTATTATGGTTCTTCAAGTCTTTTACTTTTCAAACAATCACAAAACCCCCCATTTTAGTTTAATTGTAGTTAGTTAGTTTTATTACACTTGTTCTATTGGATTGTATTGGTGATTGAATACAACCATTTCCCCGTGGATCGATCCCCTTTTTATAACAATATTACGTTTTATTTGCAAGCAAAAATGTGTAATTTGCTTGGTTGACTTGACATCCTACCAAGTTTTGGCGTCGTTGCCGGTGAAATTAGTTATTGTTATTTTATTGTATATGCCTACATCTACAAGAACCGGTGAACTAGTCTATAATCCCGAGATTAAAAAGGAAGCAAAAAGGTAGAAAACTTTATCCAAACGAGCAAAATAACAAAAACTCGTTCAAGCTTCTTCCTCTTCTCCACCAAGTTCATACTTAAAGTGATACCGACACCGAACCGAGTTCTCAAATTGTTGGTCATTTCTTTGAAGATGTTTCGTTTGAAACTACATATCCATGAATCAAACTCCACCTCACAATCCAAATCCAAACCTAAAAAATCAAGATGTCAATACCCTAACCCAACAACCAATACAAGAATAACAACACCAAGAACCTCTCATAGATATGCCAGCTTGGAATCAACCCCATTCTTACCCAAATCAACCCAATTATCAACAAACACAACCATAAAACCAAGACCTCCACCAAAACAACCAACCTCAAAAAAATATTCTTCAAGTTCAACAACATCAAGTCCCTCCACCTCAACAACAACCACCCATTTACCAATAACCTCCAATGTACCAATACCCTATTGTTAGGGGCAAAATCCCATAATCATATTCAGGGTCCTTAGTAAGACTGAAACCTCAGGATCCTTAAAGATATCGCAGGATCTTGATTATTATTACCAATATTTCCTAACACTTATAACGACTATATGTTTCTCTCTTTTTCTCACATGTGCATAATTAGTCAACACAAGACTTATTCTCAGCGAAGAATCACTTCAACCAAGCTTAAGACCTGGGAATACCAAGTCAAACAACATGAAAATACTTGTTCAAGGAGGATCCCGAAAATCTCAGACTTCTTGTTAATTAGCTTAGACTATAAATAACACCTGTAAATTACACACTACATGCACGATTAGCTTGACAACTACACTTGTACTCGTATTACTTTCATCATCATTGTAACTTCAGATTTAAATCATTAAAACACAACAAGGCAGGTGAACATTATCACCTCCCAAGGTTTTATGTCGGAGATCCTATAAAGGATCAAGGGTTTTCCTTGTAACTCACTTGTCTCAGTTTGATCCTTATTCTATACTTGTAAAACCCGATCTAGTGTATCAATCGAAGTCACTAGAGTTAGTGTGGAATCCCAATTTAATGATTAATGCAAAACAGTTAAAGAATTAAGAACGCAATTACTGAATCTTCAATGCACACTATATTGAACAATAGTCTAGTACATAAGATTCTTAATTACTCCCGGTTCCCTCTTTCTCTCTCAACTCGATATCAGCTTCTTAGAATGACCAACAGTTTACACAGCTGAAACAATGCTATATATACCTAGACCTAATTAAAAAGGCCCAACCCAAAAACCCAACCGAAAGCATCATTAAGCCCACTGAAATCACATGGTGATTTCGGTCCAAACACCACCGAAATCATGGTGTTTTCGGTCCTAGACCGAGAACTCTAAAAGGTATCAAAAGTAACGTATAAACCATAAATCATGTCCTAACAATATCCCCCTTGGTTTATAGCTTTCTTTTCTTTTCAATCTTCTCTTTGTTCTTGACCTTCAGCCTTTATCTTCGATTTCTTCTCAACTTCAAGATGAACATATGAATTTATGCATGAATGAATTCATCTTGAATAGTTAGACTTCCTTTAAAATTTGACTTTGAACACACATTGGGTATAGAGGCTTCTTGTATAGATTCTTGTAAATCAGCACTTTCAGCTTTGAGAAACTTCAGATCTCATTACAGAGAGACCGATTCTTCTGGATCACTTCAGCAAGTTCATAGATAGCAACAAATTGATTGAGGAGGCTTCAATGCAATCTGACACATAACTTCAAATACAACTTCACATTGCTTCTGGGGATGAAAGGTTGTGTGTTGAAAAATAATCTTCACATCTTGTTCCTTCGAATGAAAATTCTTTAGCGATCACAGATGCGTCTTAAAAGGTAACCATGACTAAAAAGTCCCTATGGATCACAGAATCATAAAGACCTTTCTCACCATAGTTGTTCAAGGACCCAACCTTGGCTCAGATGGAGACTACTCGCAGTATCTGTGTGAACACGGAGGAATGCACTGCGATTTGTTGAGTATCGTTATTTTTGATGTTAGCCACTGCATATCCTCGATCAAAGATCTCAAAAAGTTTTTCAAGTTAACAAGTTAACTTGGCCCTTGACGAGAAGTTCAATGGTTTCCGAATCGCAGCTGAGTGTACCATTCTAGTGCCAGTGAGAGTTAATAAGGAATAACTCACAAAACCATCCTGTGACAAAAATATTCGAAGACATATTTCCACAGTTTAGCATGACACGAGGTCAAGGCCCTTTGGCGGGACATTCAGCGATAATCGTGCCTTGCGAGGTGCATCGCCCTAGTGCCAATAACCATTAATTCCTTACCTGCAGAGAACGTATCTAAGAATACATTTGAGTCTCCACAGTTTTTCATGACAAAGAGAATGTCAAGACCCTGGGCGGGATGTTCAGCGATATCTATTTCCCGGTTGGGTGAATCGCCCTGGTGCCATGTCAGTTCTTAGGTAAAGATAACTGACAAGACCAATTTCGACAATCTGTACAGTTTCAACCTTTCAATTTATTAAATACGATAGTTCTTAAAAAGAAACTGCCTAACTGACATATTGTACAGTTTCATGCCTTTAATTCTTTGTGAAAGTAGTGTGAAGTGAAATTCCGTCAATTCCTTTCAAGATCTCTTCTTGTACAGAAAATTCAGACACAGTCTCGTTGAGTGTCTTCTTCTTTTGAATTCGCGTTTTAAGACAAATGAAATTTTTGAGATAAAAATAAAAATAAAATAAACTTAGCACACAATAAAAATGACTAAGAATAAAAATAAAATTAAAATATGCTCAAAAACAGTAAAAATATTTTTGGATTTTTGATTTATCTGAAAAAGAAATAAAATAAACTTATTTTTGGATTTTTGAATTTTATGATTTTTGTTTGGTTTTAATTCTCTCCCGAAATTTGTGCATAGAGGAGAAAGAAAGAAAAAAAATATGAACAAATTTAAATAAAACAAAAATAAAATGCAAAATGTACAAAAAAAAACTTTTAGTCTTCAAAACGAATCATTTTAAGAAAACTCACAAGCACACCAAAACGAGTTTTTCCAAAAGGTTTTGTAAACAAATCGACCACATTATTATCAGTGTGGCTTTGGTCCAAATGAATGAGTTTACGCTCAAAACAGTCTCGTATAAAATAAACTTTAATATCTATGTGCTTGGTTTTAGAATGCCGATTTGGATTTTTAATAATTTGAATAGCAGCATTTGTAACGCCCACAGATTCGGGCTAGTCAATTTAAACACAATAAGCGTAAAAAATGACTTTTTGATGGAAGATTATTTAGAATGAGTAATCTTAACCAAGTGGTAGTATATGTTACAAGGGTTCCGTACATATAAAGAACGCCGAAATCCGAGTTATAACGAATAAGTTATGACCCGTCGAAGTTCCGCGACGGAACCAGCACGGTACCGGGAGACGTAAATAGTGACTTTACGATAGAGGATTTTTTAGCCTTAGTGATATAAACAAAAATTTTAGTATACGTTAAACCAAGAACATACAAAAAAAGAACGCCCAAATCTGACTTCGTATGAGGAAGTTATGAATTTTCTAAGATTTGGCATAGTAGTGCACGACCCGAAACTCGAATTTTAGTTCGAGCGGTTTTTGGCCTACGCGACCTAAATGAGAGTTGAAGATCTCATTAATAGGAACTCAAAATGAAAGTTGTAGATCTTGTTTTTACCTACGCGTGGATATAAAGAACGTCGAAAACGGAACTTGTATGCGAAAGTTATGATTTTTTTAAGTTGGGAATGAGCTGTGCGAAATCGGGTGACGTGGTGAAATCCTGGCCGTTGCTTCCTCCCCAAGGCTAGCCACCAGAAGGTGACATGTGGCATGGACTCGACGAGTAGAGCTTCCAGCCAGCCTATAAATAGAGGTGTCGGGTTCCCTTCATTCTCACACCTTCCCTACTTCACTTTCTCTCTCTAACCTCCCTAACCCCCCCCCTAAAGTCTAGGTAAACCCCCTATCACCTGAAGGAAGCCTTGAGGCTCCCGAATCCCCGCGAAAAGAGCCTTTCGGCTCAGAAACTCTGCTCCGACGGAGCCCGGTTTCGCGAAAAGCCGTTGTAAGTGAGATACGACTACCATACTTTAAATATAGCTTATATATAAATATAATATCGTTATTATGAACCTATAAATAAGATTTATCAGTTATTCAAAGTCGTTATACTGATTGAACTACTTATGGGAGAGGTGTCTAGAATGGTCACGTTGGGTTTGGTTGTTGGATTTCAAAAAAGCTATCTGTCGAAATGGTCCTGCCTCCCAACTGTCCTGCCTGGTTGATCCTTACTTGATAGATCATGAAGTAGACTCTGAGTTAATAATGAATCTAGACTGATAATTAGTCGCAATAAAGATTAGACTAAAATTTAGCAATAATAATGATAGGTTTCATTGAAGGAAAATAGAATCGTTAGAAGCGAAGCGCTGCCCGAGTTTGGAATCATCACTTTAACAAGTGAGTGCATAGTTACTTTCATCACACAAGGTGATTCTTTTGGCTTTCTGCCTTTCATAGTTTGATGTTATAGACATCTTTAGCATCACAGTGATGTCTTTACTAGGTATCATGTTCAGGATTATTGCTCAAAGCAAACAGTTTAGGATTAGGACCTTTAAGTGTATACAATTTCATATCTCTCACGAGATTTTCTCTTAAGACATGAACTCATTCATTGAAGTTGTATCTAGTGAAGGTTACTGTTTCACTAAGTCACTAAAGAAATGACAATTCATGATAATGAGAATGGAATATTTAACTACATAATTTTAACAAAATTCATTTAGTGTAACACTCATAAAAATCATGCCAAATTTAAACTTTTTAAAACATTTCAAAACCCATGATTATTACAAACTTGTTTTCAAAATAGTATAATGCCAGAGTATCCCATAACCATATCATACAAATCATAGGAGGTGTACGATCACGCCTTCGCCTTCTCGCAATCATCAGAAGTACCTGAAACAATAATCGATAAATGTAAGCTCGGAGGCTTAGTTAGTTACCCCCAAAATATCAACGCCATAAAACAAATCAATAACATATCAACATAATAACGAACAACATGCATAATGATCCTTCAGCCTGACTGGACCGCCTCGCATGCCTTTAGCCTATCTGGACCGCTCTCTGAGCCTTCGGCATATCTGGACCACCTCGCAGGGCCTACAGCCTATGCGGACCACTCGCCGGGCCTTCGGTCTGACCAACATGCCCTCCTGGGCCTGTGGTCTATCCGGAGCGCCCTGGGTATCTTGGCCTACAGCACGAAGCAGGACACGCCTCAACCCATTCCCCCAAACCAACAAACATGTCCATATACTTATCATACTCTAGCATGCAATAACAGATAGTCATACAGATCTAACATATCACTAACATGGCAAGCATCCTATAACCAGGATACCGATCTAACCGATCAATAACATAGCAACCATCCTATGACCAGGATACCGATCTAACCGATCTCTAACATAGCAACCATCCTATAACCAGGATATCAATCCAACAGATTACTAGCATAGCAACCATCCTAAAACCATGATGAAATCTAACAGATCAACAACATAGCAACCATCCTAAAACCAAGATGCAAATCATAAAGGGCCGGCCTTGGTGCCGTAGACCCTGTTGATATAGTGAGGAGAACTCACTTCGCAAATAGCTCGAAGTGATAACGTCAAACTCCTCGAAATGCAGCTCCAAGTCCAACACCTACAACCACCCATGACTCGCTTCCATAAATTCCCAAATTACCAAAATACCCCCAGAGGTCAAACTGGTCAAACCTTGGTCCAAGTCAAAGTCAACAGTCCATGTTGACTCAACTCATCGAGTGCAGCTAGCAACTCGTCGAGTTCCATAAGAGTTCAGAAGGTCATAAAACCCTCACTGACTCGCCGAGTTTCCGACCAACTCGTCGAGTCTATGCGTGTCCAGAAGTCAGGGAAAAACCTAACTAACTCGTCGAATCCTCTGCTGACTCGCCAAGTCCATGCAGAAACCAAATAACGGTAAAACCCTTCCTAACTCGTCGAGTTCCTTATCCGACTCGTCGAGTTCATATAGTTCATTTCTTGTCCAGATGATTTTGATCCATTCCAAAGCCCCAAATGGTAGATCTAGCTTCCTAAGGCATTCTTATCACGTAAAGTTGCAAACTTTACGTGCATGCAAGGCTCTAAAGGCTTAGAATACCAAATCCAAGCTTAAAATGGGGTTTAACTCAAAGGGAATAGCTCATACTTGCTAAAGCTGGAAACTTTATCGTTATAGAGATCGAGATAAGTTCAGATCTGAAGTTGCAACTTCAAATCCTCGTCCATACCCGAAAATGGTTCACATACATCCTAAAAAGGCCCTAATCTTAAACATGAAGAGATCTAGAAGGAGGAAAGTCAAGGTAACGACTTGTTACCATCAAAATGATGCTAATAAGCAGAAGAGTCAGATCCACCAGCTACTCTATACTTCAATCCTCTTATACTTCAAGCCTTCTTCTTCCAAATCACCTTCCAAGCTTGAAAATCACACAAAATGGAGGTCACACGCGAATTAGGGTTTCAGAGCTCAAGGGGACGGTGAGGGGAGGCCAAGGGAGGCTAATGACCCTTTAAATAGGGTGCAAAACCCAAAAAATTAGGGTTTCATCCTCCAGCTCCAACTCATCGAGTCAATCCTCCAACTCGTCGAGTAGGTCACTTAAAACACGCGACCAAATTTGTGCTTACTCGACGAGTCAGGGCATCCAACTCGTTGAGTCGACCTTTCAAATGGAAATATATGACTGAAAAGGTTATACCTGAGAGTCGGGGTGTTACAATTCTCCCCCACTTGAACTAGACTTCGTCCTCGAAGTCCGCTGCGGTGAACATTTCCGGATAATGCTCCCGCATCTCAGCCTCCGGCTCCCATGTCCACTCTGATCCCCTTCGGTGCTCCCATTGTACCTTTACCAAAGGTACTTCCTTGTTCCGTTAAACCTTCACTTTCCTCTCCAGAATGGCTACCAGCCTCTCTACATAATTCAAGCGCTCATCTACTTGGATATCATCTAATGACACTACCGCCTCCTCGTCCAGAACGCACTTCCGCAATTATAAAACGTGGAAGGTATTATGGATCTGACTAAGCTCCTCTGGTAGCTCGAGTCTATATGCCACCTTGCTAACCCTGGCAATAATTCGAAACAGTCCAATGTATCGGGGACCCAATTTCCCCCTATTCCTGAAGCGGATCACACCCTTCCAGGGTGAGACCTTCAGGAGTACCATGTCACCGACTTGAAACTCCAACTCAGATCGATGTCAGTCGGCATAGCTCTTCTACCGACTCTGTGCGGTCTGCAACCGCTGTCTAATCGGCTGAATCATCTCGGTAGTCTGTAGGACTACCTCGTTCCGACCCATCACCCTGTGACCCACCTCGCCCCAACAGACTGGGGTGCGGCATCTCCGTCCATACAACAGCTCATAAGGTGGAGCATCAATGCTGGAGTGAAAGTTGTTGTTGTAGGTGAACTTTGCGAGGGGTAGGTAGGAGTCCCAACTCCCAGCAAAGTCAATGACGCAAGCCCTCAACATATCCTCGAGAATCTGTATGGTCCGCTCACTCTGGCCGTCCATCTGCGAATGGTAAGTAGTACTGAACTGCAGCCATGTGCCCAGTTCCTCATGGAACTTCTGCCAAAATCGGGAGGTAAGCCGAACATCACGGTCTGAGATGATAGAGATCGGAACCCCATGACGCGCGACAATCTCACGTATATACACATCATCCAACTTCTCGGCCGATGATCTCTCCCGAATGGGTAGAAAATGAGCACTCTTGGTCAATCGATCCACGATGACCCAAATAGCGTCAAACCCCTTCGCCGTTCTCGGCAGCTTGGTGATGAAGTCCATCGTGATCTGCTCCCATTTCCATATGGGAATCTCCAGAGGCTACAGCTTGCCATGCGGCCTCTGGTCCTCGGCCTTGACCATCCTGCAAGTCAAGCACCTCTCAACATACCAAGCGATTTCTCGTTTCATGCATGGCCACCAGTAACTCAATCGTAAGTCTCGATACATCTTGGTGGCCCCCAGGTGAATAGAGAAGCGAGACTTATGAGCCTCCTCCAATATAGTTTGTCTGACCCCACCAGACATCGGAACCCAAACCCGACCGCAACGGGTCAATAATCCCTGGCTATCCTAAACAAACGGGGTGTTCTCACCCCTAATCCTCTCAAGCTTCCAATTCTCCTTACGTATACCCTCTGCGTGGGCTTCCCTGATCAAGCCCACAAGTGGAGAATCCACTGAAATCGTCATGCACGTCACTGGAGTGGAAGACCCAGCTGACTTGCGGCTCAGAGCATCTGCAACCACGTTCGCTTTACCTGGGTGGTAAAGGGTCTCACAGTCGTAGTCCTTGACTACATCCAGCCATCTGCGTTGTCTCATGTTCAGGTTCGGCTGATCCATGATATGTCTCAGGCTCTTGTGGTCCGTGTAAATGGTACAACGGACCCCATAGAGGTGATGTCTCCAAATCTTGAGAGCGGATACCACCGCTCCCAACTCCAGATCATGAGTAGGGTATCTCGTCTCATGCGACTTCAACGGCCGCGATGCATAGGCTATCACCTGTCCTCTCTGCATGAGGACCGGTCCCAGTCCCGTGATGGATACATCACAGAACACCACAAAATCCTCAACTCCCTCCGGAAGAGTCAAGACTGGAGCCTCGCATAGTCGCTGTCTGAGGGTCTCGAACGCCCTCTGTTACTCAGGGACCCACCGGAAATCCACCCCCTTCCTCATCAGATGAGCGAGAGGTACTGCAATCTTGGAGAAATCCTGTATAAATCTCCGGTAGTACCTCGCGAATCCCAAAAAGCTCCTGATGTCTGAGGGAGATTTCGGAACCTCCCACTACATAACCGCCTCGGTTTTGGCCGGATCGACCAAAATCCCCTCCTGGTTAACGAGATGTCCCAAGAACTGGACCTCTCGTAACCAAAACTCGCATTTCGAGAACTTGGCATAAAGCCGTTCTCACCTCAGAACTCCCAATAACTCCCGCATATGCTCCTCATGCTTCTCTCGGGTATTGGAATACACCAAGATATTGCCTATGAACACTATGACCGAGCGATCGAGCATTGGTCTGCAGACCCGATTCATCAGGTCCATAAATACTCCTGGCGCGTTGGTGAGCCCAAACGGCATCACCAGGAACTCGTAGTGTCCATAACGACTCCGGAAAGCGGGCTTCTCCATGTCCTCCTCCCTAACCCTAACGTGATGGTACCCGGACCTAAGGTCTATCTTGGAGAACCAAGATGCTCCCTGCAACTGATCGAAAATATCATCTATCCTTGGGAGTGGATAACAGTTTTTCATCGTTAACTTGTTCAACTCCCGGTAGTCAATGCACATCCGGTGTGAACTATCCTTCTTCCTGACGAAGAGATTCGGCGCTCCCCAAGGAGAACTGCTCGGACGAATGAACTGCTTGCCCAGCAGTTCTTGCAGCTGTGATGACAACTCCTGCATCTCTGGGGGTGCCAACTGGTACGGCGCCTTGGCGATAGGGGTTGCACCTGGCACTAGGTCAACCTGAACTTGACCTGCCTCTCTAGAGGCAGTCCGGGTAACTCCTCCGGAAACACGTCAGTAAACTCTCTGACTACGGGTACTTCTCATACTGAAACCTGATCCCTGGCCCGCGTATCCACCACGTACACTAGATAACCTGCACACCCGTGCAGAATATACTGTAGAGCCCTGGCAGGCGAACAAAACCTTGATCCCAATCTGGTGCCCTCGCCATAAACAATCAGTTCTCTCCCACGAGGGGTTCGAACTACCACTCATTGACCCTCGCGGTCGATCATGGAACCGAAGCGACTAAGCCAGTCCATACCCACGATCATGCATACATCCCCCATAGGAATCGGGATCAGGTCTATCGGGAAAGACACTCTGAAGATCTCCAATACACAACCCCGATAGACCGAAGAAGCAGAAATCTCGTGTTCGTTGGCGATATAGAATCGCAACGGACAATCTAGCTCTCCTACTGGAAAAACGAACTCCCTAGTAAAAGACTGAGAGACAAACGACCGACTCGCCCCCGAGTCAAATAATACCAAAGCAGATAAGGAGTTCACTACAAACATACCTAACCAGAGGTACAAACAATAAGCATAAAACAGATATAATCAATAAGATAAGGGATGGAAACATACTAGCAACCACATCCGGTGCTGCTCTGGCCTCCTCTTCTGTAAACTGGAAGGCGGGTCCCTGGGCCCTCGGGGGCGCTGCTCGAACCTGACTCTCGTCAGTAATCCTCAGTATAGCCGGTGATGGAGCCTGCGCCGGCCTGGATGCGAGTTGTGGACAGTTGGTCTTCATGTGACCAACTTGATGACAGTGGTATCAGATCCTCATATCCTGAACAGGGGCTAGTTGTCGACATTCCCTCGCAAAATGCCCCTCCTAGCCGCATTTGCGGCATGCGCTGCTAAACCTACAAACCCCCGAGTGACCCTTCCCGCACTTACCACATGTACGACCCTGCTGTCCCCCTGATCTAGAATCAACAGTCTTAGACCGCTTCGGCGCCGCTTGTGATTGTGTCGGGGCCTTCCACTGCTCCCTCAACTGTAGCTCAATCTCCAACTCACGCCGCCTAGCGGCCTCCTGTAAATCTAGAAGCGTCTCACAACGTTGGGTCACCACAAACTGTCGAATATCAGTGTTGAGCATGCTCATAACGTGTCATCTGGGCCTGCTTAGAAGCAAACTTCGGGCAGAACATCGCCTTCTCGGTGAACATACGGGTGATCTCCGTCACCGTCTCCTGATCCTGTCTCAAATCCAGAAACTACTGAGCTAACCGCTCCTGCTCGACTCATGGAATGTAGCGAGCACGGAACATATCCCTGAACTGGTCCCAAGTAACAGTAGCTCTCTACTAATCCGAATATGACCCAGTCACCAACCTCCAGCAGTCCTTTGCCCCAGTCCTCAGCAGGTTTCGGGCACACCTAACCTTTTGGTCAGTAGGACATGAACACGTGAAGAAACACCCCTCCACGTCAGACAGCCACCTTATGCCTTTGATGGGATCCTTAGTCCTATCAAAAGTAGGGGCCTCCGTGTTGTCGAAGTCCCGATACTGAAAAGCCCGACCGACTCCCAACCTTGCCGCCGATACAGCTGTTGTGGCTGCTGCGGTAGCCGCCTCAGTGAGGACTGCATATCGATCATCAAAATACTCCACCATAGCGGTCTTGATAGACCCAAACATCTCCGACAACTGAGTCCGGAACATAGTAACAACCTCATCATGCAGGATCTCCCGGATCGTGTCGTCCATCTCGTCTGGCCTCATCTGGCCGATAGTCTCGGGCGCTGTCGGCGCCTCCTGTCCGCCCTCTCGTTATCCTGACGCGGATCCAGTCACAAATCGTCGTGTAACCACCTTGCTGAAAATATACCAAAACGATAGCAGCTATAACAATCCGGGAATCAACTCCCTACAAAACCCTAGGGGTTGTGACCTCCTTGCTACAAGTATGGGTCCTGTGCTTTTAGTAATATGGGCCCATACTACCTTCCACACCTACCCATATTTGTCTCAACTATCATCACAACACCCTAAATCTATACATAAGCATGGCATGCTCTCAAACCTCACTCCTAGAGGAAGGCTAAATGTCTCATAACCGACGGACTCATCCCAAACAACCCATCCATGAAACTTCCACCAACCCTGCAGCACTCGTGCATGCTTCGCCATACATAACGTTGGACCCTATAGACTTTCGAATACCTGATCCTAACCTAAGCCCTTCATCAAACAAGAACAGAAAATAAGGCCAAACCAAACATTCTCAGGCTATAAGATCTTAATTATGTACAGTCGTAATGCATACACTAAGCAACTACAGTAATGATGTCAATTTCATTTAAGGAAAACCCTAGGCTACCGGGCATCATATAATCAGACAATTCTATCATGTAATTCCTGAAGATCCCTAGCCTAGTACTAGCATGCTGTTCTAAAATATCACATAATCAAATAATCCGTAAGGTATTTTGGGGTCTATCTACGAGCTCCGGCTGATCGTACACTTGCATCCTCCTTTATTATTTTGAAAACATTTTAAGAAAATCATTTTAATTTCTTTTCGTCAGTTTGAGACTGGAGTCACGCGAGTGTTTCCTCCAATTCACTCAAACCAACGCTCTGATACCAATTTGTAACACTCATAAAACTCATGCCAAATTTTAACTTTTTAAAACATTTCAAAATCCATGATTATTACAAACTTGTTTTCAAAATAGTATAATGTTAGAGTTGTTGGGTTATGAGCATTCTAACACTCCTAAGTGTACATGCAACCCTAAATGCCTTGGATCTATGTTTTCTCTATTATACATACAATTATGAACATCCAAGGTATTATCCTAATCTAGCATACAAAATAATAAATATAACAAGATAGAATACATACCTCTTTGATGTAGAATGTCTTCATGAAGCTTGAGTGCCTAGTGCCCCAAGTGTGACACCTCAAATGGTTCACACAACACCAAATACACTTGGAATAACTTGAGAGAAACTTGAACACTCCTTGAAATCGTCTAGCCCTCACACTCACACATTAGTGCACGATTTCTTGAGCCATGGGATTCTTTTATATGGTGGCTATTAGGGTTACACCATGTAACTCATAACTTTACCCATTCCTTATGCTCCATGGATTTTAACCTCCATGGAGTATCCATGGGTCACCCCATGGACTTAGTCCAACATAAGGAATCTTGGATCACAAGCCCACATATATAAGAATGAATGATTTACACAATCAACCCATATATTTAATTAGTCTCCTTTTGATCACTTAATTAATTCCAAATTAATTCTTGATCAATACTAATTAAATAACCTTATTAATATATTAGAACTTATAATATATTAACCAACCTTAAGTGTTATTTCTCTCATTATAGTCTATCCAAATGCATGATGCCATGCAACCCAAATGGACCATGCCGGGTCGGGTCAAGTCTTACCAATTCTAGTTATGGACTTAGACATTAATCCAACAGTCTCCCACTTGGATAAGTCTAAAACTATTATTGCGTATGACTTCAGGAACCGATCAGCAATCGTAGCTCTCAAAAGCTTCTGTCGAACTCTGACCTTGTCGATGAACTCTGACCTTTGTCAATGACTTGTCCATTAGATAAGGGATCATATATTCCTCCATTCTAGATATCATATGGACTGAGACATGGATTATCAATCATTCTCTTTGTCCATTTGTTGTTTCCCGATTTCCGATTCATGATGACTGACTGATTGAACAAATCAAATCAGTCCTGGCTTGGCCAAGCACTCACATGTATCATCTTTAAATCATCGAGGGGCCCACAGATATCGCTTGTATCCCGAAGGTAAAAGGAATGGATAAACTTCGACACATATGGCTTGTTCTACTACTTGTTGAATCATACACAAAGGCACGTTTTATAACATCGAGTTACCAATGCGTTTTCGTGCAATCAATGTATAACCAACTAATAGTAACAACTCATATCTCTAGGTTTGAAGAATATAAGATATTATCGTCTCATGATCACTCGTGATAAAATCCATGAAGTGATTCAAATGAGCGTGGGTTGAATCCAATTCCTTATGAAAGTTCTCATTCATCATACTACAATATTTTTATTTCAATTTGCCAAGTTCTCAAAATTCAGATTATGAAAAGGGATGCCGTAATCATAATCGAATTTTAGAACGCAAATAATGGACCCATATATAGAATTTCCTTAAGTTGAACCAATCCAACATGAAATTCATATATATATTCTTGACTAAAGATGATTAAGGTCTCAATCTAAGCCTTTAGAACTGAAATGAAGTATATCCTCTCCCTTAATTATAGCAAAACAACTTTTTCAATCCCTGCAGCCTCACGAATTGAAACTTTTGTTTTCTATAATTAACATCGTTAACTTGCAACACTAACAATAATTATCATGCTCCCACTAACATGATGATTATTAGCATAACACTTATGCTCCCACTAGCTTTGACATGTACTCAGAAATCAGCTGGACTTCTAGAAATCAATACTTTATTGACTTCCTTACCAAAGTTCAGATTTCTGATACGAGATGCTTTGATAAAACTTTATCAAAATCATACACCTTTCCTTAGATAGCATGCATGTGTGTCTAAACAATTTCAGAACTATGAAAAGGGATGCCGTAATCATAGTCTCAATTGTTTAGACCTTTTGCCATCTGCTTCAAATCTACTTGGTGGAAGTGTTTCCTCACCATCATTTTCGTGAATCGGAGAGAAACCTTATGACCCTCAGATTTTATGGTGTATGTGTTCTTATCCATGTGAATCGTCAAAACCATAGTCACAAGACAAGGATAATGACAAATCCAAACTCATATGGACTGAACTTATGCAATCTTAACTTCTTGCCACCTGGCAGTATAGGGCCTGCCATTGCTTCCAAGTAGTTGTGCAACCAATTGAGAACTCTTAGAACTCCTATGCAAAGCCAACTTGAATAGGCACAAAAATTTCAACACGATAGGTTATAAACCTCAAGTCGTGTGCTAGTGAAGGACTTTAGGTTTTATTCTTGATTAAGTCTTGAAACTTTCAAGAGCTTTAAGACTCCCACTGTCCTCTTGACATATAAGACTCCCTTGTCAAATATTCAAGAGATAGTGCAGATTCTTTATCAAGACTAACACTTTACACAATTGGCCTAAGTTGGTCTCTGTTTTATCCAAAACATCACAACTTACCAATTTCAAATGTACAAGAGTAGATAACCTTTTACTCTTACATTTGACTAGTGTTAACAAACCCTCTTTAAGATATGTCACTCAAGTTACAATCTTGGAGTATGACTCTAAGAATTGTTTTGGAACGAAGTATGACTCATCTTTTTGATTTAACCATTTCAACAATTCATGACTCCTCTTCTTGGTCATAAGAATGCACTAAGATGACTTTAGAGGACCAATTGTGATATGGTATCTTAATCATTAAGATGATCGTAAACATGATACTAAAGTACTCTCCCATCTTTTCAGATTTGAGAAACTTTTATCTTTCTGCCATACTTTGATTCTTCTTATTCGTTCTGTCTCACATTGAAACTTCTTCAATGCTACAGACTTATACTTAAACTTATAAGTATAACCATATTTACTGAACTTAAGTAAATCATGACAAATAGTCTTCTTGATCTTTTGTGGTGGACTTGACCAGTGCACAAGAATGTGTACTCGATCCCTTAGTCCTTTCCTTATTCATATAAGAAATTAGTCTTAATTTTCCAAGCTGAAAGTTCTCATTCATCATACTATACAATCATAGGAGGTGTATGAGCACACCTTCGCCTTCCCGTGAACATCAGAAGTACCTAAAACAATAATTGATAAATGTAAGCTCGAAGGCTTAGTGAGTTACTCCCAAAATACCAATGCCATAAAACATATCAATAACATATCAACATAATAACGAACAACATGTATAATGAGCCTTTAGCCTGACTGGACCGCCTCGCAGGCCTTCAGCCTATCTGGACTGCTCTCCGCGCCTTCGGCACGTCTGGACTGCCTCGCAGGGCCTACAGCGTATCCAAACCGCTCGCCGGACCTTCGGTCTGACCAACATACCCTTCTGGGACTGTGGTCTATCCGAACCGTCCTGCCTCAACCCATTCCCCCAAACCAACAAACATGTACACATACATATCATACGCTAGCATGCAATAACAGATAGTCATACAGATCTAACAGATCACTAACATGGCAACCATCGTATAACTAGGATACCGATCTAAATGATCAATAACATAGCAACCATCCTATGACTAGGATACCGATCTAAGCGATCTCTAACATAGCAACCATCCTATAACCAGGATATCAATCAAACAGATTACTAGCGTAGCAACCATCCAAAAACCATGATGAAATCTAACAGATCAACAACATAGCAACCATCCTAAAACCATGATGAAATCTAACAGATCAACAACATATCAACCATCCTAAAACCATGATGAAGTCTAACAGATCAACAACATAGAAACCATCCTCAAACCAGGATGCAAATCATAAAGGGCCGGTCTTGGTGCCGTAGACCCTGTTGATATAGTGAGGCGAACTCACCTCGTAAGTAGCTCGAAGTGATAAAGCCAAACTCCTCGAAATGAAGCTCCAAGTCCAACACCTACAACCACCGGTGACTCCCTTCCATAAATTCCCAAATTACCAAAATACCCCCAGAGATCAAACTGGTCAACCCTTGGTCCAAGTCAAAGTCAACGGTCAAAGTCAACAGTCCATGTTGACTCAACTCGTCGAATGCAGCTAGCAACTTGTCGAGTTCCTTAAGAATTCAGAAGGTCATAAAAACCCTCACTGACTCAACGAGTTTCCGACCAACTCGTCGAGTCTATGCATGTCCAGAAGTCGGGGAAAACCCTAACTGAATCGTGGAGTCCTCTGCTGACTCGTAGAGTCCATGCAGAGACCAAATAATGGGAAAACCCTTCCTAACTCGTCGAGTTCCTTATCCGACTCGTCAGGTTCATACAGTCCATTTCTTGTCTAGATGCTTTTGAGCCATTCCAAAACTCCAAATGGTAGATCTGGCTTCCTAAGGGATGCTTATCACGTAAAGTTGAAAACTTTACGTGCATGCAAGGCTCTAAAGGCTTAGAATACCAAATCCAAGCTTAAAATGGGGTTTAACTCAAAGGGAATAGCTCATACTTGCTAAAGCTGGAAACTTTATAGTTATAGAGACCAATATAAGTTCAGATCTGAAGTTGCAACTTCAAATCCTAGTCCATACCCGAAAATGGTTCACATACATGCTAAAAAGGTCGTAATCTTAAACATGAAGAGATCTAGAAGGAGGAAAGTCAAGGTAACAAATTGTTACCTTCAAAATGATGCTAATAAGCAGAAGAGTCAGATCCACCAGCTCCTCTATACTTCAATCCTCTTATACTTCAAGCCTTCTTCTTCCAAATCACCTTCCAACCTTGAAAATCACACAAAATGGAGGGCACACGCGAATTAGGGTTTCAGAGCTCAAGGGAACGGTGAGGGGAGGCCAAGGGAGGCGAATGACCCTTTAAATAGGGTGCAAAATCCCGAAAATTAGGGTTTCATCCTCCAGCTCCAACTCATCGAGTCGTTTCTCCAACTCATCGAGTTTGTCACTTAAAACACGCGACCAAATCCGTGCCTACTCGACGAGTCAGGGAATCCAACTCGTCGATTCAACCTTTCAAATGGAAATATAAGACTAAAAAGTTTATACCTGAGAGTCGTGGTGTTACATTTAGTATTTTCAATATTTAGTCTTCAATAACTAATAATTAATACCCTTTTATTTTCCAAAAACATTAATTATCAAAGTCTAGGATCTAAGTTGCAAAACAAATAAATGGTTAGGTATCCTTTATCCCATCCATTTGAATTCAACCTGGTAGATATCGATTATCAATTATATCTTCCTATATAATTCCTAGATTTATGATATCTCTAATAACAAATTTAATTAGAAATTGTTAGGATTAGAATCCATAATGATCGATTCGATTCAAGAACAGGTAAATCAAGAACACAATAATGATTCAAGAATGTCGAATGACTAAATGTCACGCCTCAGAAGAACTCGAAAAGGAATTGCTACTGTAGAGGCGTGATTAGGGTTACAGCGCAAAGATCAGAGTTAACTAAAATACGATGCATACATGCACTTTAAATACTCTAACCCTAGAAATAAATACGAGTGGACATGCCCAACTCGTTAATACAAAAGACTAAACAAAAAGCTCAATGACGCAACATCCAATACCCAACAATCTCCCCTTTTGCGTCAATTGAGGCACGAAACCATTAGCCTTGGATTCGCTTCTACACTTCATAAACCTTCGGAATGATGCCAAACATTTCCTGGCGAATCTGAATGTACCACAAGACCATATCAGAGAAGCACTTGAGGTCATCCTTTTTGTTGCCTTTGTATTTGTCCACCAGATCCAAAATATACTGAAGGAAGGATGTGGTATAAAGATGCTTATCAGAAAGAAAGAAGCATCCTTTGCAAAATTTTGCTCCAGTTCGTTCCCTAGCAGAATAGACCACGAACCATTCTCCACTATAAATCTTCCCCAGCTTCAGCTTTTCAAGATCTTTAGGAGATTCTTGCGAATAGCAGAAGGCTTCTTTCGCAGCACAACAGCAACCTCAACATCTATCTCCTCAATCTCCTGAATATATGACTTTATCATTTGCTTGAGATGAGACATGACGGGTTCGTATTTTTCTTTGTCCTTCAGCAACATGTTGTAAAGAACGAACCAGTCATTGGGGTTAAGGCATGGTAAATATGTGAGAGTGAACTCGTAGCACTGGCTGGATGAACCTCTTGTCACCTTGAACTTCGCGTTCAGAAAGCTATCAGTCTCGATCGGCCCTATAACTTTCACAGCAGTTATTTTGCTCAATGACCAGGTTTCGTATTGTGGCTTCATATGCGTCAGATAAAACGAGAATAACATATGATCAACCCCGCTGTCAGTGTATGGAGCGTTCTCCACTTTTACAAAGGAACGGAACCTGAAGGCTTTTGGAGTGATTGTCAGATCCAGTTACGAGTCTCGTCTGTTTTTAAGATCAAACAAAACTACTGGCTCTAACCAATACTGGCTTGGAAGATCAACAGCATCACGCTGGATTCGCTTGAAGGTCCATTTGGGGAATAAGAGATTTTTGCTCTGAAGAGTGGCATGATCCTCTTTCTCAGCCCTTTCCTTTTCTTCAACCTCACGGATGATTCGCTGGTGCTCATCCAATTCGGCTTCACGAGCTTTTCACCTTTTAAGCTCAGTTTCATCCAAATCCTCTTCGTCTACACTGTTATCAATAATGGGTTCTTCATTGAACAGTTTTTCCTTGCCCTTGGGTTCTTTCTTGATAACAAGCTTGACCGGAGCTTTGGGTTCTTTTCGTAATCCACCAGATACACCTTCTCCCCTTTGTTTCAGATTAAAGGAGTGATCAGAAACACCTTCGAGGCGGTGAAGCATTGCGAAGACTGGGTTTAACTTTTCTGCCAGATGCTTGCGCATTGTGATGGTGATCATGGAGTCCCTGGTCTCAATGATATCCAAGAGCATGCCAGTAACATCAGTGATATAGCTTCGCATGACAGCCCTCTCAGATAACAGATCATTGACCTGTTTCTCTGAAGTGTCCAGCTTGACACTCAACTCCTTTACTTCTTCTGTCTTGAGGGCATGAGAGTCCTTGAGGTTACTTCCCTTTTCCAGTTCGTCTTGAAGCTTTGATATTTGATATGAGATGGAGGTTTGAAACGCTTCATGGTCAGTTTTCAGACCAGTGTGAATCTCTTGCAACTTCGTCTTCTCATTTTTGAAGAGATAACCCAGACTCTTCAAAGCTTCATTTGCTGTCGTGGTGTTGGAGTTGAAAGTTGTTTGGAAGTTCTCCATGAAAGCAGTGGTGTCAGCAATTAGTTTATCGACTTTTTCGGTCGTGGACTTGCAAACTTCAGCCGAATCAGCAACGGCTTTGTTCATCTTGTCAGCATTGGTTGTATGCTCCTTCGAGATTCGTTCAAAGAGTGAATCAACCGTGGCTTTAGCATATGCATCAGAAGAGGAAGCCTTGGTGGAGATAATCAATTGCTCAATATTTTCATGAAGGGACTGAAGTTGCCCTTTCGTAATAGTTACTTCATCTTCATTCTCAGTCCGAATTTGAAAAGGACTGAAAGTAAACCCCCCAAGATCTTCGTCTTCATCATCACCAAAGACCATATCTGGGTCATCTCGGTTAATAGGGGAAACAGGAGGTGAAGTATGGAATGAGAAACCTAAAGTTTTAGCCCCCGTATCAGATACGTTGACTGAAACAAAAGGTGGGGTAGAGGTAGTCGGAGGAACTGTAGAATCAGTAAATAGTGGGGTTGAAAAAGGAATGCTGATTTGAGGCTGCGAAGAAACTGGTGGTGGACATGGTGCAATAGTGATTGGGATAGAAGTGGTTTTAGGTGAAGGAGGAGGAGGAGGAGAAGGAACAGAATCGTTAAGAATTGGAGTTACCTCAGGATTCGATTTTTGTTCTTCATTACGAACGGTATCATCCTCATTGCAAACATCCTCGTTATGAACTTCCTCGTTGCTATTGGGATTATCCTCCTCAATGTTAATGTCTGACTGAGTATCAAACTCCGAACCTTCGCTATCACTTGGTCTGGGAGCCTTTCGCTTGCGAGCCGGCTGCTTTCGCCTTTTAGGAGCGACAGTAGAAGTTGTCGTTTGTGCCTTTCGTTTGGAAGGTGGGTTCGTAGTTACACATGGTCCTTCCTTGTCATTGGATTTCTTTTCTCCCTTCTTTGAACCTTTTTGCCCCCCCTTCTTGGGTTTATCAGCCTCAGCAAGGGTAGCTTGCATTTCATTTGTTAATTCACGAGCCCCAGATGGAGTTAACTTCCTGTATCCCTCTAATATTTTCCTAGAAGGAGGCACATAACTAAACATGGCTTCTGGGATTGAGCCATTAAAGGAAAACTTGGAAGAATCTGAAACGATAATTCTTGTAGTGTGAAAAGTAGAGATTGAAGCCATCAAAGTGTTTTGTATCACTGGGATCTGGTGCTTTTCAATAGATCAGTGGACTATGAGAGTCCAGAAACGTGCACATAATATTTCACTGTGACGTGTGGTGGAGAGAGTGCTCTGAACAACTTGAGCCCATAGAACAGAGCCATAGTCGATGTTCGGACCTGTGTAGAGACCGAAGAGAATGGCCATGAAGAGCTTGCTACCACAGTCCGATCCAGTCACCCTTTTAGAGAACCCCTTGAATGGTAAGGTGAAGAGTCCATTCCACTGTGGAGGCAAATTGGGTTTTCTGAACTTGGAGACGACAGTTAGAGTTTCTTTGTAACCCATTTAGTAGAACATCTCGAGAAGAGCAGCACTTATCGCCGACTCTGGGTTGATCATATCATCAGATTGAGGAAGTTGACGGAGAGAACAAAATTGATATTTTGTGATTGAGGTCTTGCGGTCGTGGATCTCGAACGTGATTCTTTGTTCTTCCTTGATGTAGTTTGCTGATGAGTAAGCCTTAGAAAGCAGTGAGAGAGGAACGTTCTCCATTCTTGAAAGAGCGATTGTGAGAGGAGAATACTTGAGGAATTCGATCATGGGAAGCATAAAGCTATCGTAGTTGACTGGATCGAGATCAATCACTAGGTTTTGATGTTGTTTGACGGTCAGAAGAGAAGAATGTGATGTTTGATCTTGGGCAGAGAATGTCACAACTAGGAATTCTGATGCATTGTAAAACCCTTAACAAGGATAACATTGTAACTAAAACTTGAAAACATGTATGGTTCTTATTCAATGACCACAAAATTCCATCAAATACTCTATACAAACATTCAAATAGTCAATAAAAGGTTGGAAACCCTAAAAATCCCGGTTCAAGTGCATTTTGGACTAGGATTTCCTTATTGGGCCTAATGGACCAATAAACTTCCAATTTGACTAAAATGGGCTAGTTTATCTAAATGGGCCTTATTGGACCATAACAAATCTAATTAGCCCTAGTGGGCCATAAAACTCATTCCTTGATGTATATTGGGCCGTGAACTACTCAAAAAGGGCCAATGGGCCGAAAACCATCAAATTGGACCCATATTACGGACTCAAGCATTAAAGGCCCAAATTCTTTCTCTTCTCTCTCCCTCTCGGCCCAAATAATATATAAAAAAAAGAGAAAAGAAGTATTATGGGGGAATTAATTAGGAAGTGCCACCTCCATATTACCTTTCATATTTCCATGCATGGACCAACATACAACCATGCACCATCATTTCACTTCTCTCTCTCCCCTCTCTTCTTATCTTCGGCCGAGAGGAGACACACACACACACATAATTCATTCCATCTCTTTAAAACAAACTCTCTCAAAGAATACCTTCATTCCTCCATCAAAATTTCGAGATCTAGGGCATTTCAAGAGGGTTCTTCCATAAGAAATCATCATTCTTGGTAAGTTTGTGCTTAGATCCAAGAAAGCTTGCTAGGGTCGAAAATAGAATCAAACTCTTCCATTCTTTCTTCATACCCCTCTATTTTCAGTTTTCACAAGTTTTATGGGGGAGAATACAAGTAAAATGTGTAGATCTATGTGTATGTGTATGTTATGTGTGATTTCATGTGTTTATGTGGTAAATATGTGCCAAAAAGGAAAGAAATCTCGAGATCTATGGATCAACGAGGAAAATATACGTGATCTAGGATGTATTACATTAAACAAGTCAAGAAAAATTATCACCTCAGGTTAAAATAAACATGTTACAACATAAAACTCATTTTTGGGCTATTTTTGTCAAATAAACAAAAGTTGGGTTAGAGGTTGTCATTCACGGTTTTATAAGGACCCAAAGGGTCAAAACTGTTAAAATAGAAGTTTTTATGAATATTATGCTCTTCAAAGGACTAGAAATGTAAATTGGAGCCTATTGGGCCAAATTTATGGGCTTTTCGGCCCATAGGCCCAAACTTGCGAAAAAATGGGTTTTAAGGGACTGAAATGGTAAATTTCTCAAAACAGTGGGTAAAAAGGTAAATAAATCTATTTTAGGGGTTAAAATGGCCGTTTTTGCCAAAAAGGATCAAAAATGCAAAGTTTTTGGATTTTGGGTCAAATTTGTAAAAGTTGCGAAAAGTTTGGACTATAACAGAAAATCTTTTTACTAAAAGGGCTGAAGCTGCCAAAAGGTAAACTTTGGGCTGAAAACATTATTTAAATAAGTCTATGGGCCAAAATGTCAAGAAAAATAGTTTAAGGACCTAAAATGTCATTTTTTTTTATAAAAAGGGACTAAAATTGTCATTTTTATTAAAGAAGGGCTGAATAGGTCAAACCAATATTTTGAGTCAATTATTTTATTATTAAGATATTTGGGTCAAAAATACCAAATTATAACTTATGAATTTAGAATGAAAAGTATACATATATTTTCAAATATCGTTATAAACAATCGACAAACTTCGTGCCTTTGCGATTTAACAATTGAACAATCAGACATTCCGACAATTATACCATACCTAAAACAAGTAAATATTTAAATTTTTGGGGTTGAAAGATTCTAATCATGTTTATTGGGCCTTCGTGACCCATTAACATGACGTTTGGGCCTAACAATAATAATACATGTTTGTTGGGCCTCCTGCGACCCAATTAGATGCTTAAGGGACCCTCAATGACTTTTACATGCTATTGGGCCTCAGTGGCCCATTAGCATTGCTAGTAAGGTCCAAATAAATCATATGCGAAATGGGCCAACGCGTCCTTCGTATACTCAACAGCCCTAAATAACATACGTAATGAGTAGGACCTCATAATCCTCTTCTCCTCGTATGTTAGGCTTACCTTCAATTCAAGTAAACAAAATCAGGTCGTTAATTAAGGGTAATCAAATGCGTTTGGATTAAGTGAGTAATAACGGGCGACACCTTTAAGTGTCGGTCGTAGTCTGTAGTTATAATCGAAGTCTCCTGAAGGGAGAGCGAGAGTTTGTGTATAGATCTATACGGGGGTGAATCCCCCACACCTCAATTGTTCGCTACAGTTAGACTCGGCCAGTCTAGGGTGACAAAATCTTAAGATCAATTATGGCGTTCACTTGAATGCCAAGACAGATGAACTAGTCATTATCATGCATGGTTATAATAACTCGCATAATAAATCCAATACTATCTGAGTTATCAGGGGAATTCAAAATCATTCATTGTGACGGTATAATAATTCGAAATAATTATATTATATTATCGGAAAACATCGGGTTTTTCGAGGAAATCAATACCATTCATTTATATTTTCAATAACTATAATGCAAAACTTCTCATTTACACACGCTTTGAAATCATTCATACATAAACCTATGGATATTCACACTTTAGTATAAACAATTGTCTTTTCAGAAAATATCGGATTTTCTGGGTTTTATAAACTACACAAAACATTTTCATATCAACCCTGCTTATGAACTCACCAACATTTCATATGTTGACGTTTTCAAAATAACTTGTATTCTCAGGTAACAGATAAGCCGAAGAACAATACCAAGTGTGTTAGGATGTTATGTTTTGAAAACTCTCAAACAATTTATGCTATGTATATGTAATATTTAGACAATGTACTTGATGTGAACAAGGTCAGTTGTAATGTATTAATGCATGGTGATGTTTATGTTATGCTTCATGTATATTCATTGTGATGATATTCAATTTAAGTCACGCGAGCCCTCGGACGTTTCCGCCGTCTGGTTCGGGGGTGTGACAGAGAAGTTTTCAGATGAACCCGCCATTGGTGAAACTTTGAGGAAGAAGATGAACATTATTTCTTTGATCGTCGGAGATTTTGAGAGGATTTTAGGAGAGGTAATTAAGAATGAGTCGTCAAAATCTTTTTATACTGTTTGATTTGTGAGAGAAATCCGGAGAGAGAATGCATCGGTTACTGGAACGTCGCCTGAAAAAGCGCGATTTGACAACTGTAGGTGTCAGTCCCATACGTCATGCGACGATAAAGTAACTGTCGATTCAAATCTTCATGCGCCCATTTGAATTCTTATCAATATGAAATGTCGCGTCAGCTTTGCCCTTTCGCAGTTGAAAGAGATTACATTCGTCTTGCTTGGAAACGAACGTCATTGATTAAACTGCGAACCTAAAAAAACGTAAGTACCATGAACCAGACTTTTTGAAAATCACTAGGATCTTCATGCAAGAGTGTCAAAGATAAAGAAATAAAACATTGTGATATGGGATTTTGTGATGTCTCAATAAAGACATAAAACTGTGGATCCCGGGCGAAGATCTCTTCCTTCAAAGTCAAGAGAGACTAAGAAGTGTCTGTGTGGTTTCCTGTTGAAATACGATCAAGTGTTTGATAAGAAACATTGAAAGGCATATTTTAACTAGGCTTAACGGGTGGCTATTTCTACAACCAAACAACGAACTTGATATAAGTACGAATGTTGGATGAAGTACTCGTGTGACCAGTGTAGTCAGTTGAACGAGTAGGTTTGGAATTATTCGGTGACAAGATTAAACTTTGAAATCTCAAAAAAAAAAAACTAGATCTTATGGGTAGAAGTGACTTGGAATGAGAACACTTCATAAAGATCTCGCAAAAGAAAAAGAGTTTCCTTGGTACAAACCACGAAAGTGGCTTTCGTTAATTCCATGGTGAAAATATAGAACTTTTAATTGTTCACCGTTAGTTAAATTAAGTGAGTTGGATTTTGGGCTTCACTCAGTTCGTGGTGAACGAAGATAAGATCATTAACACAGAGGTTGTGTAACCATAAACCTTAGTGGTATAGCTGAGAGTCTCAAGGGTTACATTTATGAGTACGAAGTTAATGGAGAAGTGTGAAGGTGGTTCCAGAGAAGCGAATGTACCTCTGCTATATGAAAGTGACTAAGCAGATAACTCTTATCTCAAAGTGAGAAGAGTAAGGTAGATCATGAAGAATATGAATTTAACAGCTCGGTTGGGAAGAAACGAATGGTAGATTCAATTCATTAAGGCTTCTTATCGAGTCAATCGAGGCTTTGGACAACATACAACAGCATGCTTCTAGGGACATCTAGCTAATACATAGATGAAGAATTTTATACCTGCCCTATCACACAAATCTGCGCCTCCATGGTCTTGTTAAGATATTTTTGGTGTTTTGTGATTTGTGAAAATAAAAGAAATAAAAACAAACATAAGCAAAATATTTTTGTGTTTGAGGTTTTCTGAAAAAGAAATAAAAACAGAAAAGATTTAAAGACAAAACAAGGATAAGATATAATATACATAAAGTACAAAATGATATTGAAAAATCTGAACCACCGATGAACAGTAGACTGCAAACTACTACGAGCGTTCACACCGATTCGCAGTGTCAAGGTAGACTGCGAATAAACAGTGGACTACGAACTACTGCAAACGTTCGCACCGATTCGCAGGATAATCATTATGTATGCGAAAGTGGTTTTGGAACAAATTCAGCTTCCATCATTCCAAGGCCTTGAAGAATTCTATTGAAGGTTGTTTCAGGCAAGGCCTTTGTCAATATGTTAGCCAATTGATCAGAGGATCTCACGAAATGAATTTCAACGTTGTCGTCTTCTACGTAATCCTTGATGAAATGATACCTCAGTGCTATGTGTTTCGTCTTTGAGTGTTGCACTGGGTTGTGACAAATGTGAATGGCACTTTCAGGGTCACAATATAGTGGGATTCATTTCATGCTTAAGCCATAATCACGAAGCTTATTTTGAATCCATATGACTTGAGACGTACATGAGGCAGCAGCTATATATTCAGCTTCAGCTGTTGACAAGGACACACACGTTTGCTTCTTGGATTGCCAACTAACAAGTTTGCCATCTAGAAATTGGCATCCTCTAGTTGTGGTTTTTCTATCTAATCCACATCATCCAAGATCAGCATCCGAAAACGCTTGTACAAAGAATCCTGATTTCGCAGGGTACCATATTCCAAGTGATGAAGTTCGTTTCAAGTATCTGAAGATATTCTTCACGGCCACCATGTGAGGTCCACGAGGATTTACTTGGAACCTGGCACAATAACAAACGGAAAACATAATATCTGGTCTACTAGCTTTTAGATACATTAATGATCCAATCATTTGACGATAAAGGGTCATATCAGCAGCTGGTTTTTCCAGAGATGGTGTCAGTTTCGTTCTGAATGCCATTGGAACCTTCGCTTTAGAGTCTCCCACCATGCCAAACTTAGCCAGTAAGGTCTTCGTATATGCTTCCTGATTTATGAAAATGTCTTCTGGTCCCTGTCTTATACTCAATCCAAGGAAAAAGTTAATTGGACCCATGTAACTCATCTCAAATTTAGTTTCCATCAGCTTTCGGAATTCAGCTGTGAAACTAGGATTCGTGGAACCGAAGATGGTGTCATCAACATAAATTTGGATGATCATTAAGTGGTTACCCTCTTTCTATCGAAAGAAGGTTGGATCAACCGAACCTTGTTTAAATTTAGACATTTTAAGAAAACGAGTGAGAGTTTCATACCAGGCTCTCGGAGCTTGCTTCAGACCATACACTTCCTTATCCAAGATATAGCAGTGATTGGGATATTTCTCATTTACGAACCCTGGCGGTTGTTCCACGTATATAGTCTCTTCTAATTCTCTGTTCAAGAACTCGCATTTAACATCCATCTGAAACACCTCAAAGTTCTTGTGTGTTGCGTATGCCAGGAAGATGCGAACAGATTCCAACCTTGCAACAGGTGCGAAGGTTTCTTTGTAGTCAATGCGTTCTTCCTGACAATATCCCTTAACCACGAGTCTCGCCTTGTTTCTTATGACGTTCCCTTATTTATCTATTTTGTTGCGAAACACCCACTTTAAACCTACAACCGATGCATCTGGTGGAGTTGGAATTAGCCTCCAAACTTTGTTTCGTTCAAACTCATTGATTTCGTTTTGCATCTCTTGCACCCAGTCAGAATGATCAAGAGCAGTATTGACGGTTTTGGGTTCTACCTTGGAAACGAATGAGTTAAACATACAATATTCTACTAAACAGAATAATGTCGTTTGTTTCGCTTTTTGCTGGGATCTCGTAAGAACACCTGCAGAAGTTTCACCAATAACTTGGGTTTTCGGGTGATCTCTGGTCCATTTGGTTAGTGGAGGATAGTTTGGATCACAAGAGGGATCCAATTCAGCATTTACTTCTTCGAATTCTGAGTGAACATCCGAATCGTCATTCGCATCCTTATTCTCCCTCTCGAATGACGAGTGGTCCTCTTCTTCAGGAATTGAAGTATCTCCTGTGAATGGAGGTTCTAAAGACACTTTGGGAGGTGAGTCATTTGTATCAGAGGGTGGGTCAGAATAAAGAGACAAAGTGTAAGCCTCCCCCTGTAATGGAATGTTCGTATTTTGTGGAGTAGATTGCTCCCCCTGAGGATGTGCATTGGAGTCGGAATTCTCTCCCTGGAATGTAGTGCTCGTGTATTGAGGCATGTTTGTAGTTGATGGCTGATTGTGCATGTCTTTCGCAGCATCATCAATTATCATCTTCAATTCATCCACTTTGTTGTCAGCTGCTTTTGCTTCGGATGTGACAGCCTTTTCTGGTTCATCAAAAAGTATCATGAATTCGTCATACAGATTGGAGATTGGAATAGTGGCTGGACTTGGCTTAGGAAAGATTTCCTTCGATTGATGCTCTTTCGACTGAATCCTCTTCAAGTAGTTGTCATCGAACGTAACATAGTAGGTTTCTTCCATCTTCTTTGAACGTTTATTGAGAACCATATATGCCTTGGAGGTCAGCGAATATCCCAGAAATATACCCTCGTCAGCTTTCACATCGAATTTGTTTCGCTGTTCATTGGAATTAAAAATGAAACACCTGGAACCAAATACATGGAAAAACTTAACATTAGGTTTGCGATTGTTTAAGATTTCATAAGGAGTAACAGAGAATCGCTTATTCAAAATAGATATGTTTTGGGTGAAACAAGCAGTCGCAATTGCATCCGCCCAGAAGTATAGAGGCAGACATGTGAATGTGAGCATGGTCCGTGCAGCTTCGCACAAAGAGCGGTTTTGTCTTTCAACTACACTGTTCTGTTGTGGAGTGTAGGGAGCTGAGAATTTGTTTGAGACTCCCTTTTCAGCAAGAAATTCTTCAAACGCTTGGTTTTTGAATTCTATCCCATTGTCGCTGCGAACATTGAGAACCAACTTTAGCAGTTGAAGCTCAATTTTCTTTATAAAGTCCTTGAGTTTAGGAGTAGCTTCTGATTTCTGTTTAAGAAAGAACACCCAAGTGAAACATGAAAAATTATCAATTATTACGAGAATGTACTTACTACCACCAACACTTTCTATTGCAGAAGTTCCACAAAGGTCGATATGTATAAGTTCCAATCGTTCAATGACTTTCGTGTTTACTATCGTAGGATGAATTTTCCTGCTTTGCTTCCCCATTTCACAGGATGCACATAAATGATCCTTATCATACTTCAAGAGAGGAAGCCCTCGCACATGATCACCAAGCACAAGCTTGTTGATGTCTTTGAAGTTGAGGTGCGAAAGTCTTCTATGCCATAGCCAGCTATCATTAGAGTGAGCTTTCGTTAGCAAGCATATGGAAGGCTTCCCCCGTATTGGGTCCAGATTCAAAGGATACATTACTCCCTTTCGCTGTGACTTTAAGAGAACTGCTTTCATTTTCTTTTCAATTATCTCAGATCCTTCATCGTCAAAGGAAACTTTCAAGCCTATCCCTACAACCAATTTTGAAACACTAATTAGGTTGTGTTGTAAGCCTTCCACATACGCCACCTTACGAATTGAAAAATCTATGTTCTTTATCATCCCATAGCCTTTGATCTTTCCAAATGAGTTGTTTCCATACTTTACATTTCCTCCATCTTTGAGAGATCAAAACTCTCGCAGTTCCTCCTTCCTTCCAGTCATGTGACGCGAGCAGCCACTGTCGATTTACCATTCGGTGTCAAACTGCTCGTCACGAATGACCTACAAAAATTAAGCAGATTTAGGAACCCAAAGTTGCTTGGGTCCTTGTGAGCCTTTTACAAAACGAGGAAAAGTAATTGCCAGATCAACCATATAAGTTCGTTTGATTAAATTGGTTTCATCTTTCTTACTTATGGTGAAAACTTTTACTTTACTATCTTTCATTTTCGTCTCTTTTGAATCCGATTGTTTTTGTTTGTTTTTGGTTTGATTCTTGACATATTCTTTCTCAACTTTCTTTGGGTTAGCAGTCGATTTCTTGGTTTTAGCGTCAGAATCCGAGACTAACTTTCCCTTTCCCTTGACATCTTTGAGCGAAGCCTTCGTGGGTTGAGAATGATGAGATTTTGGTTTCTCATTGGGTTTCTTTGAAAAAGAGGGTTTTGGAGCAAAATTCCTTGTTGGTTTCTATGGATTGCAGGAACGACAGTGCGAACATTGACCGGGATTCGCATGCGAATGAGTTCTCGCATTCTGATTGGAAGATTTTTCTCTGTGAACATAGTTGAAATTTTGCGATTGCCAAAATTGCTTCCTTTCATTGAGATTTCTCTAATATCTCCGATTTCTTTGACGTTTTTTCTCTGCAAGTTGCTCAGTGGACTTGTGAACATTCGCCTTGGGTTTCGTTTTTCTTGTATGAGATTCGTCTTTCACTGACTGAGGTTCGTTTGGACTTTCCTTTGTTCCACTTGAACTTCCTTTCTCATAGCCTGAACGATTGTTTAGTGGTTCATCCATGTATCTTCCTTTCACTCTCCATGAGGTTCGTTCGGAAAGACCCTTCGTTTTGTCTGCATTGTCGATAGGAGTGGACCAAAAGAATTCGTCACTACCATCTTTGTTGTCTTCGTTGACGATGGACGTTAGTTCTACTGTTTTGACTTTTGTCCAGTCCTTTAGTAGCAAACACTTGATTAGGGACAGTTTGCAGTTTGGGAAATACGGTAGCTTTGGCTCTTAAAATTTCAGGTTTGTTTTGAGAAATACGTGCGAACTCAACCGAATTTTTAGAAATCAAAGGTTTCGTAGTTTCATTTTCGTTTTTAAAAAACTCTAAGCAATCTACCTCATCCTCTACAGAGATTTCGCTCATATCACTGTCCTCATCGAATTCAGATGTGCTTTTAACATTTATTTTGTTTTCTGAATTCAATTTGGTACTCAATGAATCGAATTTATGTATTGTATCAGATTTGCTTTGCTTTTTATCATTTTCGTCCAAAAGCTGTTTTAACATGTTTTTGTGGTCTTTGGACTTAATGTATGATTCAATTCATTTCAGTCCTACCCTGTAAGCATCAGAAGTCTCATCAGACGAGACAATGGATTCGCATTTATAACAGTCGGCGTCAATTTTGTCTTCCTTTAATTCGAGGAATGGTAAAATCATCTTGTGAATTTTCTTAGCAATCTCACAATCAAGGTGCAACTGAGTAATGTTAAAGTAAAGCCTTTTAACAATCAAACAAAAATGTTACGTTGTTTTAAAATCATCAAATTATCTCGTTGCAAGTAAATTAACTGATCCCTAGACTTAGACAAATCTGACTCGATCTTTCCAATCCACATTCGTCTCTCATCGCTTTTCGACAAAAGCCTGCTGATTTGATCAGTTAGGTTAGAGTTTGTCAAATGAGTTCTTTTTAGACTATCGCTAATGTTTGAAAAAGTGAATTTTAGATCGTTTAATTCAGTTTCGTATCTAGACACAGGTATGTTGAGTGATTCGAGAATTTGGTTTACCTTGTTGATCAGCTATTCACATTCGTTGATTTGTTCAGGAACTGGCCTTGCAGTGAAATAACTATCATCTCTTCTTTCACTCCCGGTAGCATTCTCCTGCGTCTGTGACCCTTCACTCATTACCATCAAGCATCTTCCTGCAAACTGCGAACTCTCATCTTTCACAACGAACACTCTGCCATGTGTGGGCTTGCGAACCTCATCGTCTTCCGAGTCAGTTGACCAGACTTCAACTCCTCCAAACTAATTTTCAGCCATATTTTTCTACACAATCAAAGCAGGCATAGAGTTATCAGTAACCTTTTTCTTCTTGATCTCCTCTAGCTTTCGCATGTGGTAGGACTCATCATCTTCTCCTTCTCTTTTCTCATTTAGCCTTCTTAGCATGCAATCCTTGGCCAGATGATTTTTACCATGACAATAGTTGTAGTTATAACCGGAGTCTCCCATGACCTTTTTCTCCTTCTTATCTTCCTCCTTTTGAGAAGCGCTTTTGTTCTCCTCTTTCACCCTTTCTGAGCTATAACTGCCCTGCCAGTTTCGGTTCTTGTGTAATGGGAATTTCTTCCTTGCGAACCTCTTGGGATTTGAGACCATTAAAGCAAACTCCTCGTTCGTAAGATCACACTCAGAATGATCAGACTCAGACTATTCCTCTGCAACAGTCTTGCCCTTGGCGACAAGAGCTAGAGACCCCACGCCAGAAACAACTTTCGCTTCTTTCGACACCTCACTTTCATGTGCCTTAAAAATCCCAACAAGCTTGGCTAAACTGTAACTTTTGAACTGCCCGTGTGCTTTGACGGTAGAAACCACCGCCATCCACTCAGATCTAAGCCCATTCATGAGAGTAACTTTTTGCTCGATCACCTTGCGTCCAATACCATGCTTCATCACCTTGCTAAGAAGATGATTGTGCGATTAAATTTCTGGCTCATATTTTTTTCTGGCTTTTGCACGAAAGCACCAAACTTCGAAAGCATGAGTGTTTGAGTTGAATGCTCAAGATCTGCGTCAGTGGAGTAAAGTTCTTTGAGCCTTTCCCAGATGGCTTTCGCAGTATTACACGAACTAACAAGACGAAAAGTATCGGCCTATAAAGTGAATCTAATGATCCTCATTTTTTTGACGTTGCTGATCAGTTTATCTTTCTCGTCTTGAGGAACATCCTTCACATCAAGGAGAAGTTGGCCGTATTCCTTCTGAATTGTGATGGTTCTTTTGGTATCTGTGTGAACAAATGGACCTAGAGTAATGGCTTCCCATATCAAATAACCATTGTCGTCTGAATCGAGAACATAATCTTCAAAATGAAGCGCCCATACTTCATATTCACGAGGAAAGAGAATCGGGATCCTTGTTGATCCAATACTGCTTGAGATATTAATGGAGTTGATGTTGGAATCGTCGTGTTTCATGATGGTATTTTCTTTGATACATGTAAAGAATAAGACGTGTAAAATGAGATTCTTTGTAGGGTAATATCAAGATCACATTAAGCCGTCAATGTGACAATGAAGACGACTGAACTAGATCCTATATTAACGGAAACCCTAAAATTCTGTAAACATAAGAGATGCGTATAGATTACACAGTCTCTTGCTCTGATACCATTTGTTAGGATTAAAATCCTTAATGATCGATTAGATTCAAGAACAGGTAAATCAAGAACACAATAATGATTCAAGAATGTCGAATGATTAAATGTCAAGCCTCAGAAGAACTCGATAAGGAATTGCTAGTGTAGAGGCGTGATTAGGGTTACAGTGTAAAGATCAGAGTTAACTAAAATACGATGCATGCATGCACCTTAAATACTCTAGCCCTATAAATAAATACGAGTGGACAGGCCCAAATCGTTAATACAAAAGACTAAATAAAAAGCCCAATGACGCAACATCCAATACCCAACAGACATGTTTGATCCCATTTATGCCTCAGAACTCTCTTGTCTAGGTATCCTTTATCACAAAAGATTTCCGATCAAATCATCCAATTTGAAAAACTTGTGTAATCGGCCTACAACTTGGTTATAGAAATTGCGAATACACCCCGACCATCAAAAGATAACACTAAGCGGTTAGGTATCATTTATCCCACTAATGCATCAAGAGATGTGCGAGTGTCTTTAAAAAGGATTGTATAGATTTGAGGTTTGGTAAGGGGTCTTTTATATGTTTTATAATTCTAGTTTAAAAACATATGATATCATGGTTATTACATGCATATAATAAACCATGGTATCAATTTTCAAAAGAAAATCACATTTAAAGGTTCTATATAAAAAGCTAATTTTTATATAATTTGACGCAATACAGTTTTAATAACCGGTATTAAGTTTAAGTGCATTTGAACCTTTTATATCTTTAATAAAACTTCCTTTTATTACTTATATATTTGGATTTTTTATAAGTTACAAAAATCACCATTTTAAAACTTATAAATGAGTATTTTAAAATTTCCCGTTATTAACGTTTTTATAAAAACTGATTTTATTTTAAAATAATAACTTGTTACATCTTATGTCCAATTTTGAAAACCAAACTCCATGTGATGTTTATTTTGTCCAAAGTTATTTTAGCATGTGAAAAACTAATTTATCATCAACATAAAATAATGCATAAAGTAAACAACACAAACATGCATAAAAAGATATGTGCATAAACATAACAAACTAATGACATTTTTGTGTGCTAACACAAAAGATGTCAAGTCCATTCCTAATGGGACATTTAAGGGGACCAAAAATATTCTTGTAATGTTGTTGTAGAAGCTCTCACTTGCGTAAACACCCATTGCTTGCAAAAGATTGAAAAAACTTCTTTAAAATAAAAATTTAGCTGCAACACTTTTCAGAAAAAGGTTGCAAAAAGTGTTGCATTATGTCAACAACCCTTTAAAGAAAAGCTACCGTTGACAGCATTCATGACACTTTTTAGAAAATGTCATCTATCTGCCCATCACATATGTAGACTCGGAAAATGCCTTTTTGTCTTAAAAAAATGGCTCCAACTTCATTTCTTGTTACATCTTTGTACAAATAAATTATTTCTAAAAACTAATCTATTACTTTACAAAAATAACTAAGAAAACTAATCTATTTAATTATTACATACCATATGAATAAATAAATTTTTACAACCATTTTTATAACAAAAACAACAAACACAACAATCATAATGGTCCTTGGTTAGTTTATGCACATCATACACATCAACATACACATAAAACAACCTTTGTTTTTCTAAGACAACTTTAAATGACAAATGATGCATGAAATTTTTGTCACATAAAAAAATAACAATTATAAAGTTTTCATACAAAATATATATGAACTTATTTTTATACAAAAATAAGTTATCCATATTCTCTAAAAACTAAGATTTCCAAAAATCAAAAAATCTAACTAAACTTGCAAGGTAGCTCTTGATACCAATTGTTGGGTTTTATTTCAAAAATAGTTTCTAAAAACTCATATCGTGGCAAACGGAAGGCTTTAAATTTCGAACATAAAATAAACATTTTATACCCACCAAGGATCATCTTGCAAGTTACAGAAAGATTTAAACACCAACCAAAGAAAGGATGAATAAATAACAACCTTTGTTGTTTTTTGGGTCCTCTTGGGAGGCTTGGAAGTTGATGAAGAATGTGGAACTTTTGAGACACCAATAATAATCCAACTTGATTTAAGATGCTAGTCTTGTCAAACTCTTAAGCTCTTAAACTTAATGTTCATAACCAAAGTATGAACTTCAAGAGAGCATATGCAAGTAAACTATAACCCTTTAAAGTAAGAAGAATGAGAGAAAGAATGAGCAAATTTCATTCTTGGCATAGCCAAAATGAAAGGCTTTCAAGCCTTCATAAAGCTAATTCTTTATCCTTAAGTCCTTAGCACTTTAAGCACATCATGTCCCATAAAGTCTAAGTGTTCCCCCATGATTTAAGACATGTCTTACTTTTGATTAAACAAATCAAAAGACCATGTCTTTTGTTCCCTCTCATATTTTATAAAATAAAAATAACAAAAAAAAAGCCATGAAGTTGATGAATTTTGTAAACTCTTTTATAAAATATAAACTTTGTCTTTTGGCTAAAAGACAAATGTCTTTCTAGTCCAAAATAATGTACATGACTTAATAAATCATACCATATGATATATATTATGTTAATTGCTAATGAAAATTATTATTTTCAAGAAATAAATAGTTTCCAATTTATTATAAGAGTTTATTGAATATTTATTAAAATCAATTTCTAATAAATAATCAATTATATCAAGTTGTTGTTAGTGTGACCCTTAGGATCATATGTTAATTAGCAATATCACTTTAATATGATTCTTGAGCATACTAGATCTTTCATTTTGAAGCCAATGATATCCTTGCTTGAGACCTTGTTCTTTCCACCTTGTTTCGATGGAGGACCCAAATCAGAATCCATCTAATGGTTCACATCTAAGAACAGTAAGGAGCAAAACCAAAGAAAAGTAATAGAGGCAAGATCGAAATTTCTAAAAACCCTAGAAGGGTTAAGAATTCTGATCACCTTAGAGAGCAAAGGGAGAGAGCCAAATTTTCCAGAGGCAATGAGTAAATAGCATTTGATCCCTAACACCCTATTTATAAACTTTAGTTGCTTAGTCGGAAAGTAACACCAAAACCCTTAATAAACCCTAGAATTTTCGTCCACCACCATCCCTTTAGGGTTTCTGGAATATTCCATTTAATTAACTTCAAACTAATTAACATTCAACCCCTTGAATTAATTATTTCCCAATTAATTCCAAAATAGTTTGTAATTAATTCACCAAGCCATGGCAAATTAATAAACTAATTTATCCTAAATTATTTGTCTTTTACTAGCTCAAATGGATTTTGAGGGAAACCCAAAAGGATCATTGCTATTATTAGAAATATTACCAAAATTTAATGATCTTAGACACTCTTTCCAACAGTCTCCCACTTGGACGAGTCATCAACTATATGAGGTCTAATAGTTCTCAAATAATTAACAGAGAATATGGTATCCAAAGCAACTATAAAACTCTGATGAAATGAAGATTCAACCCTTAGATAAGTGATCAATTATTCCATTGTTGTATAAGATATATGTGTGAACCTGAGACATGGATATTGGTCAATCTCAAGTGGACGAAGTACTTGTGAAGAAGCATTGAAAGGCATCTTTTTATTATAAGGCTATTGATGGTGGTTGAGCTTCAATCCATGCTTTGGTTCTTGACATAAGACCGAAAGTGGACGAAGTACTTGTGAGACCAATGTAGCCTATTAAACAAGTAGGTTTGTTCATTTTGCAGTGACTTGTTGATAAAGTTTTCAAAAACCCCAAAAAAAAAAATTAAAATGGATCCCATGGGAAGAAAATCCTTGGTGATAGACGTTTTCATAAGGACCTCTCAAAAAGAAAAAGGGCTTTAAGGGGATAATCCACAAAAGTGATTTCGTTAATTCATGGGTGAAAGCAAGAAAGTTTGATTGTTCACCGTCAATTCATATTGGGTACTGAATTTTGGGTTTCACTTAGTTCGTGGTGAAACGAAACTAAGCTCATTAACACAGACGTGGTGTAACCATAAACCTCAGTGGTAAACGCTGAGAGTTTCAAGGGTTACGATCATGAAATGAAAGTAGATGGAGAAAAGTGTGGAGATGGTTAAAGAACCGAAGGTACCTCTGCTATATAGTAAGGACCGAGCAGACAACTCTTAACTCAATGTGAGACGAGTAAGGTAGCTCATGACATAAGTGATTTTATCAGCCTGATTGGGAAGATTTGATTTGTGTATATCAAATCTGTAAGGCTACACTTGAAGTCTTTGAGGCTTTGGTCGACATACATCAGCATCCTTCTAGGGACACTTAGCTAGTACTAAGATAAAGAAATGTATACCTGTCCCAGCTCCATGATTTGAATGATCGATGATACCTTTTAGTGATATTTTTGGAATTTTTTACTTTAATGAAAAGCAACATAAACAAAATAAAAAATATTTTTGGATTTTATAAATTTTCTGAAAAGGAAATAAAAACAGAAAGAAAAATATTTTTGATTTTTATGAATTTTCTGAAAAAGAATTAAAAACAGAAAATAAAATATTTTTAATTTTTATGAATAGAAATGAAGAACATAAAATAAATTACTGGAAAAGGTAGTGTACAAAAGATACAACCGAAACTCCACCATGAGATATGAGGCGAAATGGACCGAGCCTTTGGTTCATTTCGGTTCCCGAAAAATCCGGACCCGAAATAGACCGAGCGTTCGCTCTATTTCGCTTTCCAACTTTTAATGAGGCGAAAGCGATTTTGGTACTGACTCAGCTTCCATCATTCCTAAGCCTTGTAAAATTTTGTTAAAGCTTGCTTCCGGTAAGGCTTTTGTAAAGATATCAGCTAATTGATCAGTGGTTCGATCAAAATGGATTTCGACACTACCATCCTCTACGTGATCCTTGATGAAATGATACCTCAGTGCTATATGTTTCGTTTTTTAGTGTTGCACTGGATTGTGACATATCCTTATTGTGCTTTCAGAGTTACAATACAAATGGATTTTCTTCATGTTCAGGCCATAGTCTCTAAGTTGACTTTGTATCCATATGACCTGTGAGGTACAAGACGCTGCAGCTATGCATTCGGCTTCGGCTGTGGAAAGAGACACACATGTTTGCTTCTTTGATTGCCAGCTAACAAGTTTGCCATCAAGAAACTGACACCCGCCAGTTGTGCTCTTTCGGTCCAATCCACATCCACCTAGATCGGCATCAGAGAATGCTTGTACGAAGAATCCTGATTTCGCCGGGTACCATAAACCGAGAGATGAGGTCCGCTTCAGATATCGAAAAATATTCTTCACAGCCATCATGTGAGGTTCTCGTGGATTAGCTTGAAACCTAGCACAATAACAGACAGAAAACATTATGTCTGGTCGACTAGCTGTTAGATACATTAAAGACGTAATCATTTGGCGATAGAGGGTCATGTCAGCAGCCGGTTTTTCCAGAGAAGGTGTTAACTCCGTGCCAAACGCCATAGGAACCTTCACTTTTGACTCTCCCATCATTCCAAACTTGGCTAGTAAGGTCTTGGTGTAAGCCTCTTGATTAATAAAAATGCCTTCGGGTCCCTGTCTAATATTCAAGCCAAGGAAAAAGTTAATTGGACCCATTGAACTCATCTCAAACTTAGTCTCCATCAACTTCCTCAATTCAGCTGTCAAGCCAGGATTCTTGGAACTGAAGATGATGTCATCGACATAAATTTGGACGATCATAAGGTGGTCACCTTCTTTCTTACGAAAGAAGGTCGGGTCAACCGAACCTTGTTTAAACTTAGACATTTTTAGAAATCTAGTAAGTGTTTCATACCATTCCCTAGGAGCTTGCTTCAGACCATAAACCGCCTTGTCCAGAATGTAGCAGTGATCTGGATACTTTTTGTTCACGAACCAGGTGTTTGCTCTACGTACACCGTCTCTTCTAATTCTCCATTTAAGAATGCACACTAGACATCCATTTGGTATACTTCAAAGTTCTTATGAGCAGCATAGGCCAGAAAGATTCGTACCGACTCTAATCTTGCTACTGGAGTGAAGGTCTCTTCGTAGTCTATTCCTTCTTCCTGACAATATCCCTTCACTACCAGCCTTGCTTTGTTACGAATCACATTCCCTTCTTTGTCCATATTTTTTCTGAAAACCCACTTCAATCCAACCACAGATGCATCCTTTGGTGTAGGAATGAGTCTCCATACTTTGTTTCGCTCAAATTCATTGAGTTCGTCTTGCATTTCCTGTACCCAATCAGAGTGATCGAGTATAGTTTTAATAGTCTTTGGTTCAATTTTGGAGACAAACGAATTAAACATGCAAAATTCCACTTGAGAGAATAATGCAGTTTGTTTCGCTTTCAGTTGAGAACATGTGAGAACTCTTTCCGATGATTCACCAATGATTTGGGTTTTTGCATGATCTTTTGTCCATTTGGTGAGGGGAGGGTAATTTAGATCATAGGAGGGATCCAGTTCAGCATTTACTTATTCTTCGAATTCTGACTGTGTATCATCATCTTCATCATTTGTATTGACATGCTCCCCCTCGAATGATGAAACAGTTTCGGCTTTAGGCTCAGAATTCTCCCCCTCGATTGGACGTTCATTGGGTATGGTGGTTGATGGATTCTCCCCCTAGATAGTAGAATGGGAAGATTCACTTGGCTTTTGAGATTTTGTAGATTCTTGAAATCCACTTGAACTTGAATGTTCGCTTTCTATGATTTTAGCAGCTTCGTCAATTACCTTCTTCAGATTATCTACTTCGTTGTCAGCCGCTTTCGCTTCAGAGAGAATAGCATTCTCTGGTTCATCAAAGATCTTCACATATTCTTCAAATAAGTTGGAAATGGGAATCGAGACTTAACCAGTTTGAGGAAAGATTTCATCCATTGGTTCTTTGCTTGATGTGAGTTTCTTCACGTAGTTATCATCAAACGACACGTAATATGTTTCTTCGATTTTCTTTGATCATTTATTCAGAACCCTGTATGCTTTTGAAGTAAGCGAATACCTAAGAAAAATTCCTTCATCTGCCTTCACATCAAACTTGTTTCGGTTCTCTTTAGAATTGAAGATAAAGCATCTTGAACCGAACACATGGAAAAACTTGACGTTAGGCTTGCGGTTGTTTAGAATTTCATAAGGAGTTATTGTGAATCGCTTTTTGAGTAAAGACCAGTTCTGGGTGTAGCAAGCAGCGGCACTAGCATCAGCCCAGAAATACAGGGGCAACGAAGCGAAGCTGAGCATGGTTTGGGCTGCTTCACACAACGAGCGGTTTCGCCTTTCAACGATCCCATTTTGTTGTGGAGTATAGGGAGCAGAGAAATTGTGAGACACTCCCTTTTCAGCAAGAAATTCTTCAAACACTTGGTTTTTGAATTCCAACCCATTGTCGCTGCGAATGTTTCTAACCACCTTTCGTAGTTAAAGTTCTACTTGCTTTATGAAGACTTTGAGCTTGGGCGTTGCTTCTGATTTCTGTTTAAGAAAGAAAACCCAGGTGAAACGATAAAAATCATCAACTATGACAAGTATATATTTGTTACCACTGATGCTTTCAATAGCCGAAGGTCCACACAGATCAATATGTAGGAGCTCAAGCGGTTCGATGATCTTTCTGTTAACACGAGTTGGATGACTTTTCCTGCTTTGCTTTCCCATTTCACATGCAGCACACAAATGTTCCTTGTCAAACTTGAGAAGTGGAAGTCCTCGCACATGATCACCAAGAACTAGCTTGTTGATGTCTTTGAAGTTGAGGTGCGAGAGCCTTCGGTGCCATAGCCAACTTTCGTTAGAATGTGCGTTCGTTAGTAAGCATACAGATGGCTTCCCTCGTATTGGATTAAGGTTCAATGGATACATTTCGCCTTTTCTTTGAGATTTCAGCAGAACATTCTTGGTCTTCTTTTCTATTATTTCTGACTCTTCATCATCGAACGAAACCTTCAGTCCTGTTCCCACCACCAGTTGTGAGACACTGATGAGATTGTGTTGTAAGCCTTCTACATATGCCACCTTTCTGATCGAGAAATTGCCATTTGTGATCATACCATAGCCTTTTATTGTGCCAAAAGAATTGTTTCCATACTTGACACATCCACCATCCTTCAGAGCCCGAAACTCCCGTAGCTCTTCCCTTCTCCCTGTCATGTGACGTGAGCAGCCACTGTCAATATACCATTCATCATCGAACTGCTCGTCACGAATAACCTGCAAAAATTAAGCAGATTTAGGAACCCAAAGTTTATTGGGTCCTTGTGAGCCTTTTACAGAACAGGGAATAGTAAGAGAAGAATCAACCAAAAAAATATCGTTTTATTAAGGTGGTTTCATCTTTTCTTTTAATTGTGAAAACTTTGATTTTGTTAGCTTTTGTTTCTTTAACTTCAGACTTTGGAATTGTGTTCTTATTGTTCACAAACTTTGGGTTATGTTTCCTGGAGTTAGCAGACGTTTTCTTTGTCTTCTTTTCATCTTCTTAGACTAGCTTCCCTTTTCCCTTTATATCCACTTTTGGATTTTGCTTTGAGTGAGAGGGATGAGTTTTAGGGGAGAAACCTAGCTTTAGGTTCTTTTCGACTGAAGATGGAGAACCGAATCTACTCTTTTGGGTTCGTTTGCTTCCATTTTGGGAACCGAAACTACTCTTTCGGTTTGCTTGACTGCAGGAATGGCATTGAGTACAAGGAGTAGAGTTACGCTTTGATTTTGCTTCTTCTGTAAGGAGTGAAGATTTGTCTTAGTGAACATAATCAGGGTTTTAGGACTTCCAAAACTGCTTCCTTTCAGAGAGATTCTTCTTATATCTCCTATTACATTGATGTTTCTGCTCTGACCACTGCTTTGGAGTTTTATGGATATTAACCTTGGGTTTCGGTCTTTCATCACGAGTTTCGCTCTTTAGGGAGGAGGTTTCGCTTGTCGCCTTGACTGGTTCTCTTGGAATCTTTTTGGTACCACTTGTGCTTGGCACATCAAAATGTGTAGGCTTGTTGAGTGGTTCTGCCACATATCTGCCTTTGACCCTCCATGATGTTTTCTCAGACATACCAACCGTTTCATCAACATTGTCGATTGGAGCTGACCAGAACTGCTCCTCACAACCTTCAGCATTGTCCTCGTTTACTATTGCTGTCAGCTCGGCTGTTTGCTGGTGTGTGACTCCTGTAACTGCATAAACCTGATTTGGTGTGGTTTGAACCTTTTGATATACCACGGCCTTTTCTTTCAAAATTCTGGACTTATTCTGGGATAAATGAGCGAACTCAACAGAATTTTCAGAAATGAGATTTTTGATAGGTTCGGGTTCTCTTTTGACAAATTCAGAACAGTCCACCTCATCCTCTACGGATATTTCACTCATATCATCATCCTCATTAAATTCAGAAGTATTTTCAACATCAATTTTGTTTTCCGAACTTAACTTGGCATTCAACGAGTCAAACTTCAGCATGGTTTCGATTTTAATTTTTAATTTGTCATTTTTGTCCAAAAGGTTCTTAAGCATGTCCTTATGGTCTTTGGATTTGATGAAGGACTCGATTTTATCAAGACCAATTATGTATGCTGGAGAAATTCCATCAGAAGATACAACGGCTTCACAGTTATATACATCATCATCAATTTCATCCTCCTTAAATTCAAGGAAGTGCAGAATCATTCTATGAATTTTCTTGCCTATTTCACAATTCAGATGCAATTGGGTAATATTCGAACATAAACGTTTAGCAATTAAACAAAAAACATTTCTCTGTTTTTAAAAGCTTTAAATTATCCCTTTGCAAATAAATTGTCTCATCCTTAATCCTAACTAACTCGATCTCCTTTTGCTCTATCCAAATCCATCTCTCCTCACTCTTCAAAGACACCCTGTTGAGTTGATCAGTTAGGTTAGAGTTTGTTAAGCGATTCTGTATTAAACCACCACTTAAACTAGAAAATTTAGATTTTAATTCGTTCAGTTCTTTTTCATAGTTTGTGACAGGGATTTTTAATGATTCAAGAATTGATTGTACCTTCTTGATCAACTGGTCGCATTCGTTGATCTGGTCGCCAACTGGTTTGGTAGCGAAGCATCTGTCTTCTCGCTCCCTTGCTTCATCACAACTCCTATCAGTAGTATAGCCTCTCATCTGTGACACTCCGGCAATCACCATCAAGCACTTCCCTGCACCTTCAGTTTCAGCTTCTTTCGCCACGAAAGCCCTTCCATGTGTGGGCTTACGAACTTCTTCGTCCTCAGAATCTTTAGACCAGACTTCCACACCACCAAACTCATCGTCCACGAGATTTTCCTGCACAATTAAATCATTCATAGTGTTGTTAGCAGCAGCTTTCTTCTTCTTTATTTCTTCTAGCTTTCACAGGTAGTAGGCTTCATCATCTTCATTCTCGTTCTTTTCTGACGTCTTTCTCAAGACACAATCTTTGGCAAAGTGATTTTTGCCTTTGTAGAAGTGATAATCAAATCCAGAGTCACCAACAAGCTTACTGTCCTTCTTCGGTTCTTCATGCTGAGGAGAGTTCTTCGGTTCCTCCTTTGCTTTATCAGAACTGTAGCTTCCTTGCCAGTTTCGGTTCTTGGATATAGGAAACTTTCTACGCACGAACTTCTTTGGATTAGAGACCATCAAAGCATGTTCTTCATTGGTTAGATCAAATTCTGACAGATCTAAATCTTCTTCTTCTTCAGCCACGTTCTTTCCTTTTGATATAAGAGCTAAAGATCCCATGCTTGAAACCACATTCGTTTCTTTGTTCACTGCACCTTCGTGTGATTTTAGAATCCCCACTAGCTTCGGCAGGGAGTAAGCTTTGAATTGTTCATGAGATTTTACTGTAGACACCACCGCCATCCATTCGGTTCTTAGGCCATTCATGAATGTGACCTTTTGCTCACTTACCTTCCTTTCTATGCCATGCTTTATCATTTTGCTGAGAAGATGATTGAAACGATCAAAGGCTTGAATGAGCTTCTCTTCTGGTTTTTGCTTGAAGTCTTCAAACTCTGAAAGCAGTAAAGTTTGGATGGAATGCTCAAGATCCTCATCGATGGAATATAACTCCTTCAATCTAACCCATATCTCTTTTTCCGTCGTGCATGAACTGACCAACCAGAATGTGTCAGATTGTAGGGCGAATCTGATCATTCTTATTGCTTTAATGTTGCTCCCAAGCTTTTCATTTTCGTCTTGAGGAGCATCCTTTACATCAACCACGAGTTGGTTGTACTCCTTTTGCGTCTTGATTGTTCTGTTTGTGTCAGAGTGAACAAATGGACCTATAGTAGTCGCTTCCCAGATTAAGTATCCATTATCTTTTGAACTAATCACATAGTCTTCAAAGTGATGCGTCCAAACTTCATAATCTTGAGTATATAGGATAGGAATCCTGGTGGTTGATCCGATGCTGTTGGAGATGTTGATTGGGTTCGTTTGTGAATCGTCAAGAGACATGATGCTTTTGTTTTGAAACCTGTTCAAGATCAGACTAGTAAACAAAGTTAGGGTATGATCGAATTCTAAGAACTGCGTCAATGATGAATGACGGTTCTAGCAGAAAACGATAATAGCGGAAAACCCTAAAACCTTCTTCAACAGAAGAGATGCGTATGGATTACACAGTCTCCTGCTCTGATACCAATTGATGAGTTGAATACTCTTTAGATCGATTAGATCTTTAACAGGTAAATCAATAAGAATAACAAACACTAGAACACACAATGAATCAACCGTATGTCGAATGATTAAAATATAGTCACACCTCAGAAGAGCTCAATTAAGAACTTCCTCTATAGAGGTGTGCTAGGGTTTACAGTACAATTAATATGATAATAATGAAAAGCGTTAATGACAAGGATGCATGCATGCACCTTATATACTAAACCCTAGAAAGATTAACACGGTTGGACAGGCCCAAACCGAGAGTACAAAATGGACCGAACTACTAAGGCCCAATGGCGCAACCCTTTAAACCCAACACTCAAATCATTTCCTCTAGCCCAATAGTAGAACTAGAGCATTAGCATTGCTCAATGCATGCCACGTTTTATAAGCACAAACCTTTTTGGGGTTATGTATCTTGAGTTTCCTCGAGATTCCATGTTCTCTTGCTTAATCCAATGAATCGATCAAATCTATCTCCATAGATCCTTACCTTCCGTATGTGTGTTGCTTCTCCTATGTGCTTCAAAACGAAATAATTCCCAAACCAAGCCAAGATTTTACACTTTGCTAAGTTAGAACATTGTTTCCTATGAATCGTACATAATCCACGTACAATATAAGGGCGACAACAATGCTCCCACTAGACATATGAAGTATGTTATTGAAAAATATGTTGTAAGAATTATGATACAAAAAATGTACAAAAATCAAACAATAAAACAAAAAAGAACACCGAGCCTGTGTTTAAAAAAGTATTATTAAAACAAATTTGCTCGTTATCAGGTGTTTGTTTCCCATGATATGAGAGCTTTAAGTCATTCTTTGAGACCATCATTACCTATATTAGGCTTGGATTTTATATTGAAGCAGCAAGACACATCAGCGGAAAAGATTTGAGGAGTGGACTGTGATTTTCTTGTGTCCAAATGGTGGTCTTGAAGATGTAATTTAAAGCAAAAGAAATTGACACATTAATGATGCTATTGTAACAGATAAAAGATTGAATACACAATTTGTAACCAACATTGGTGTTTAATATGTAATTAAAGTATAATATTAATTATAATTTAAGTTACAAAATGAAAGAAATATATGTAAAAACGTTCTTGAACGTTTTTGGTTGACTGGTGGTGGACACATTAACAACCCCGCTAGACGTGCCCTCGCGCACAAGTTCATTGAACCCCCAATTTGGTTTGCATTTTCATCTATTTGTGCACGTAAGAAAGAGCATTTGTGTTATAAGTTTTACAAGGCTTAGAAACTTTCTTACTTATAAACCAACTTTATTTTACTTCTCTCACCCGAACTAAAAACTCATTAACTCTTTTTACTTTTTTCGATACTCTCACTTTATATTTTAATTTTTCACTCATTTTACATGCATTTTGGATGTGTGATATACCAAAACGAATGTGTCACTGAGGAGAATATAAAAATATAGCCATTTATTCATTTTAATAAGGTTTTCGGATTTGGATTTCGTCTTAAAAAATAGAAAACCCTATTTTAAAAATTGGTGAAAACCAATTTTCCAAATGATGTCAACCTAACGCTTACTAAAAAGAAATATTGTGAAAAGTTAGCTACTTAGCTATCGGCGGCTGACATGTAGACCGGAATTTGAGGATGGGTACAAAGACATCACCGCTAAAGACGTGGTCACAAAATTTTGTAATAAAGTAAGTTTAAAATGATTTTTAATCTACTTATTTGATTTATAATTATTTCTTGCTAATTAAATGGGGCAAGAAGTGTCTAGAAGAAACTATATATATCGACGACTTGCAACCTCGACGACAATTTAGGCGTTGCTAAATCCATATTTGTTGTAGTGACATACCGAAAATAGATTATTGCCAACTCTCATATCGTTATTTTTAGTCAGTATATTTGCATCAAACAATCTATATATCATATTCCGTTTCGATTAGATGTAGTCCATATGTATTATCTTGGGGTTCCTTAAATGTAATCTATATGATCTGAGTTTACAGTTTTTATTAAGGTGATAGATAATAAAATATTAAACATGCGTCAATGATTAGAAGAAGATTTTATCTTTATTCATTGATCTAGATAAATTATATATTCTATGGTTCGTATGTGTTTAAAAGAACAAACAATCCAAAGAGAAGAAAACAATTTGTTGGTGTCTCCAATTATAGGCCATAACACACACCATCAGACAAGTGTAGTTGATGACAAATAAAAATTAACCAACCTCATAATTACAATAAATTTAGGATGATAACTTATTTAATTTTCCAATTATATATATATATATATATATATATATATATATATATATATATATATATATATATATATTAATGTCTTATGGATTTCAGAGGTATACATGAAACATCAATCATACACCTTAAGTATAGGTTGGGGCTAGCCTATTTGACTAACAATGTGTCTAACGATGTGTTTCTAAAAAAGATGTCATGGGTTCAATCCCGAACATATACTAACTCGTCGTTCCAAAAAAAATCATACACCTTAAGTTAAGTCAATTATAGCTTCATAGTGCTACTAGAATTGTATCTTATGACATAATGATCAATTATGATCTCCAAAACCATAAATCAATATTTTAAATCATTTCAATCCTTTAAAATGGACGGTGATTAATCATTGAAATTATACATTCAACTCAAAACTTCAATAAAAACCATGGAATCACATTTAGAATCAACTCATGAACCAATGACTCTGTAATTATTCAAGATTCCAAACGTTGGTGTTGCCCTTTGCTCCCTCCTCCTGAAAGTAATGGCCTCCTTCCCCATATGATCTCAAATCACTATCGTCGAGGAAATTTTCAACTAACTTGACAATACCGTCATCTTTCCCCATGTAGCGAAATAGCTAATATTACAATGATTTTGTAAGAATTTCCTTTTTTTAGACCTACTTTATTGTCTATTCTTGGTCCTGAACACGTGTAAAGTGCATCTGGAAGAAGTAACAGCCTAACCCGTGATTCAACAGACCTGGCTGAGCGACCACCATGTTAAGAATTGTTTTGAACGCTTGAGAGAAAGTCATACGACAACTATGAGGGATACTTTTGACGGTCATCATAGGAGCGTTTAAAACTTGATCAAGGACCACAATATCAAATACTAACACCTCATATACAATAGCCTCATGCTCCTTGGTGTCCGGTTTTAAAATGGCAATAATGGGTCCACTCATGTTATCCACCCCACCTGGTTAAACATAAAAGACCATCAGAATGGCGGCAACCACGAGTCACTGCATAAATATTCGTATAATTAGCACATAGCCATTGACCAAAGACCTTCAACGTTTCTTCCACAACCATAAGCAAATCCATGGTCCGAAGAAATAATAACCTGCAACACAAATTTACGTTCATCGGAAGAAAGGTGCAACCTCTTAACATCATATATCATACAAGAAATTGTAACGTCCGAAAAATACCGAGTGAAAATTTCATTTTAAATAAGTCAAAACCATTCATTCGTTATCCTAAAAGACATTCAGAATATACATATTCTCAAAACATCAGAGTAAAATCATAAACAGTCAACGCGAAATACATCTACAGGGGACGCAGTATGATCAAGTCGGGCCCTTTCTTCTGAAACCAGAAGTACCAGAAAACATTTTAAACATAAACCATAAGCAGAAATCTTAGTGAGCTCCCCAAAATACCGCATACTATACATACATATCAACTTGAAGCTGTAACGGGTCAATTTCACCCCTGGGTCAATTTCACCCCTTAGTCTATTTCAACTCAATCGGTGTTTTTCAACCGAATGGGTCTATTTCACCCCCGGGTCTATTTCACCCCCGAATCTATTACAACTCAATCGGTGTTATTCAACCGAACAGGACTATTTCACCCCCAGGTCTATTTCACCCCGGAGTCGATTTCAACTCAATCCGTGTTTTTTAACTGAAGGGGTCTATATCACCCCACATACATATAGCATACATGCATATCAGCAAGAGCCACAAAGACAACAAGCACATAACAACACCTAGTATCCTACAGTACAGTGAGAAGACACACCTAAACTACTCAACAGCTATCTTAGCAACAAAACAACCAATCCAAGCTACCTAAAGTCAAACCGAGACTATTCCTTAGTAAAATACTTAATGCTACCCAAGGTTGACCAAAAGTCAACTGGTCAAAAAGTCAACTGTCAAAGTCAACTCCAGCTGACGCCCACATCGTAGCCAACCCATGGCCACGCCGTGGCTACTCAATCCAGTCTCGATCAAAATCTGCTACTACGTCATGGCAGACATGCCACCACGTCGTGGCAGAATCAAGGAAAACCACTTGTGAATAAGCTCGTAGCCACGCAGTGACGTAATAAGTCTCACCACCACACCGTGGGCCTTCCTTGGTCACACCGTGGTCTCTAGTCTAAAAAGCTTTTCTTCAAAAAGAGCTTAATTCATAAGGACCAAAGCTAAAAATAGCATATCGTATTCCTAATAGCTTCATAATGGATAAAGTTTCCAACTTTATCCATTAGGATGGTCCAAACCACCAAGATCTAGACCTTAAGTCTCAAAGGGACCCAAAAATGCATCTTTCTCAACTTAATCCATTAAGTCCAAGTCTCCCACTTTCAGATCTGAATCAACAAGATGTCTAGATGGATAAGGTTTCCAATTTTATCTATAATAATGTCACAATCATTCAAGATCTAAACTTTAATAAACAAAAATGACCTAAAGGACCAAGATAACTTGAATAGCTAAAAGGAAAGGCAAAATATCAAAACTTTCTTAGTCCATGAGGTCCAAGAAGCATTCCAAACCGATCAAAAGATGTTGGAGTACACTCAACTCCAAGATCACTCATAAAATGGACCAAAAGTGCCAAAAACCCCAAATGAAGAGATCTAAAGAAGTAAAGAGCAAGATTAGAACTTTATACTCACAATAGTTCTGAAATGTAGTGCCTTTGATGGATCCAAACATGAAGCATCATCCTTGCAACCAAAAGAACCTTTTTGATTTCTAAGCTTCATCAGAATATCATAAAAAGAATCCAAAAGAGGAGAAAGGAGAGCGGAGGATCTCAAATCTTGAAGACGGAGGCGAGGGTTTCTCCCAATGGGATCTAGACGTGATAGAGGCTGCTAAAATGCCCAAAATGCGGAACCTTATGCTTAAATACGTTGAAAACCCTAAAATCATGGGCTTGGGCCTGATCGACTGTTACTCTGTGGCCACCTTTCTCCAGTATGTGGCTTGCCACGCCGTGGAGCTCTAATCTCCACTCCGTGGCGACGGTTTTTCACCCAAATCAATTTCAGGTTCAATCAACCATAACTTCTTTGTTTCAAATCCGTTTTCGGCGATCTTTATATTCAAAAAAAGGTGTTGACGAGCCCCACAAGTCTATCTAATTACTTTTTACTTAAAACATACCGAACTAAAATCATTAATTCATGAAAGAAGTCTGAAACATCACTTTTCCTATTTTAACCTTTGACTCTAAAACACAAACCAAGGGATTAGATCACATAATCAGTATTATCAAAAACCAACAGGGTCTAAACCCTATTCCCTTGAAGCCCAAGCCCTTTACTTGATCCATTTATTGTCCACAATCCCGAAATAAGAAACTTCTCGAAACTGGATGTTACAACTCTCCCCCACTTAAACTCGATTCCGTCCTTGAAATCCGTCTTGGTTAGGATCTCTAAAAACAACGCCAACATATTCCATAAGTTTCCTTTAACCACTTAGAGATCAAGGCAGAAATCTTATAAAGAAAACTCTAGAGACCACTCGGAAACCCACAGCTGCCAACAAACAGCCCAATAACTTGAAATACTCAACCGCAACAACTGCCTTTCTCTCCCGAACTGTAAGTCCCAACTTCCAGTGAAAAAAACTCAAACTGGGACATCTCAAAACTACAACCACAAACCAACTCCATCAATATACTCCCCGAAACCGGGAACCCATAAGTCTAGACTTCAGAAACCATACCCTAAGACTGGTGATCACCCATTCGTTGTACCTATCCCTAGTTCCCTAACTAGGAACACCACCAAACCATGCAAAAAGAATACTTAAAACATCCTGATCATGAATTTCACCAAATCCTAAATCAAGAAATTATGCCCAAAAACCTTAAATACACACTTAACTTCCTGACAAGTCATCATTAACCTGCTCTAAAGTATAAGAGCATGCCATGAGAGATGAAAAGACAAGTGAAAGAAGCCTCAAGTTGAAGCTCTAATGTAGATGCAACTACCCTAAAATGGTAACACCGCAACAAAAGGTTGGTGTGCATAAAATACATAAATCATCACGTAGAAAAGCAACATTCCTCAAAAATAATGGCAAGGGGCTTGTTATCAATCTTGATTCCAAATCCGGGGAACATAAAGACGATATGAACTTTGCACATTTAAAAATTTGGTTTTGAAAGGTCCTGAAAATTGGTTGATTGGTGTTAAAATAATGGTTGTAGCATTTGAAAATTATGGCAAGGGGATTGTTATCAATCTTGATTCCAAATTCAAGGAACATAAAATCGATATGAACTTTTCACCTTTAAAAACTTCGTTTTGAACGATCCTAAAAATAAAATCTTAATCAGGTAAAAAATATGGTTGTAGAATTTGAAATTGATTTCACAAAGTAGGGTTCAATAAGAACATACACTTAAGCTTTAGAGAGGTTTTGAGGTGTAAATGGCCAAAAAGCAGTAAAGGGGGTTAATAATCGAGGTCAAATGAGGTCAAAATGGGGAAAGTCACCTGTGAAACTGTTGATATACAAATTTAGTATCAAATGTTCAGGTATTGGGACCCACATATGTGCCATCACACGTATGTGCAAAGAGAGGATATCCTCACCGGTTGGTCAACTCAACCAGTTGACTCACTTTTCTATTATTTTTGTCAACTTTGAACCCTCATAACTTCTTTATACGGACTCCGATTGACCGGGTTATTTTTACATAATCTTTTTTATGTTGGGTTTTAGTTCAAAAACTTGAAAAATATGGCAGCGGAAGACTTTAATTTTTGAAATAACATAAACATTTTATACCCACCAAGGATCTTCTTGCAAGTTATAGAAAGATTAAAACACCACCCATAGAAAGGATGAAGAAATAACAACCTTTGTAGTTCTTTGGGCCCTCTTGGGAGGCTTGGAAGTTGATGAAGAATGTGGAACCTTTAAGACACCAACAATCACTCAACTTTATGTAGATGCTAGTCCAAAACTCTTAAACCCTTAAGATTGAAGTTCATAACCAATATGAACTTCAAGAGAGAAAAATATATGCAAGTAATCTTCAAGAACTCAAAGAAAGGAAGAGATGGAGAGTCTCCTAGAGAGCTCTTGGCCATTAGAAGGGAAGAGGAATAAGCAACATTTCAAGAATGCATGCCTCTTATTTATATGCATAAAGTGAAGATATTAACCATTACTCCTTAGCACGTTAAGCAACCTTGTCCCTATTTTCATGAGTGTGTCCATGCATGCTTCTTAGGCTTAATACTTTTGATTAAACAAGTCAAAAACCCATACACCTCCTCTAGACTTCAACTTTCGGCAATAGTGAGGAAAAAGAGATGATTATCTTTAACTTTTATAAACTCAAAGTTTATAAAATATAAACTGTCTTTAGGAAAAAGACAAAAGGATTCAACTAGTCCAAAAGTTTGTACATGACTTATAAATCGGACCATAAGATATATTATGTTACTTGCTAATGAAAATTATTATTTCCTAGAAATAAGTAATTTCCATTTTAATTATAAGAGTTTATTGAATATTTATTAAAATCAATTTTTAATAAATAATCAATTGTATCAAGTTGTTGTTTGTCTGACCCATTAGTATCATATGTTATTTGGAAATATCACTTTAATATGACTCTTGAGCATAGTAGACCTTTCATTTTATAGAAAGTAAATTCCAATGATATATTACAATTCATATTTGGACATTAGGAAGTCACCCTTTCATTTCTCCAAAGTATGTCTCTCACGTTATTGGGACATTTTTCCCAAACATGGACATTTTCTTACATTTTTTCAATTTCAGGATAATCATTTCCCAAACATTAAAAGTCCATAACTACCTCATATGGACTCATATGTGGTTCACTCTTTTATCTATGTATTCCTTATCATTTCAAATACAAACTTCATTTAATAAGCTACTTCATATAGGCCTTATAGCTCGAATTATAATGCCATGAAAATAGGGTCATGCACACTTGTTGATATTTTTTACAATGTTATTATCCTTTACACTATTAATATTATTTATAATATTAACATTCCTTATACTTTTTAATATTATTTATAATTTTGAACATTCTCTACAACGTTAATATTCTTTATAATGTTAAAATTCTTTATAATGTAAATGTTCTATTTAATGTTAACACTCTTTATAATGTTAACATTCTTTACAATGTTAATATCCTTGATAATGTTAAAATTCTTTATCTTTTACATCTAAAACACATATTATTTCATCTACTACAATCCATTTATGAGTTTACATCAACCATAACTTATTTTATCCAATGATTCATAATCTAGCAATCTACTTTGTCTCTTTTTCCAACTATAACAACCTACTTTTTTCTTTTGAATTTATGTATAAACACTGAATCTTTTACACCATTTTACTCCTAACAAACAATATAACAAGTCCAAATAATTTTTTTTACCAAAAGTAACTCAAATTCTTATTCTTATGCACAAATTTCATAACTTCACATCATGGGTTGTTGTACAAAAATCTTTAAAAATCTACAACATACCATTTTTCAAAAGGATGTAATTCTCTCCTTTTAACTACAAATAACTTGAATATTTTTGAATTATTTTATTTATTGTATTATCTTTCTTTTGAAACCTTTACTTCACAACTCTCTACCTTTATTAGGCCTGATTTTCAGAATGTGAGAGTAGAGACCTCGTCATGTTGGGTAAATTATTAGTTTCACTAAATTTGTAACAATTGACTTGATGTTCCTACTTTATGTCTCTTAAATTGATATACTTCCATTATGGATTTTAGGTACAACATATTCAAAAATATGTTGTGTATCCAATAACTAAAATATCATCTCTCTTTTTTCTATCAAATTACCATTTTTATACATATTACACTTTTATTAAGAAGCAAAACCTTAAGCACTTAATCTTCCATTCTTTTCTAAAGTTTTTGCTCATTTGTTACTTCTTACTATCTTAAATACTTAAAATTTAGCATGTTTCATTACTCTATCATTTGATAACTAATTTTCTAGTTATAAAGGTATCGAGTTTCCAAAACCAGTTATTTTATTATAAAGAATTAGATAATCTTAAGGAAAACAATACTAATAAGATTGATTAATCTTATTGAAAGTCACATTAATCCAATGATCATCTCAAATGTACATCTAAGGTTTACATTTCAAAGAATGTTTCTTTTTATCCCTTAATATTATTCTGGTAATTTGGTTCGTTAAAGATTTTAAAATTAAATGTTGTCGTAAAACTTCTTATTTTCCTTCTAATTTGCAAGTAATGCGTTTCTAACACTTTATAAATATTATTACATGTCTATTTCGTATTCACCTTCACCTTTATGTGTTAAATAGATGATCTCTCTTTCACACTTACACGCCGTGAAGCTCCTGGAGACCTAGTTTAGACCGTCTATACTCCAAGTTTACGTTGGTTTTAGAGCTTTAGTAAAAAAAATTAAGGGGGACTCGTTTTTACACATGTCGAACCAATTATATTTCTTATTGAACCAACCCAGTGGAACACAATTTCTCTTGAACCGGGCAGATTGTAGCCGATTAGATAATCGTGTGGCTTTCTATTCTAAATTTACCACTTGGGAGGGGCGATGCCATACAAATACATGGAATAATTCTATACTTCTAAAAAATGCTTTGAAGAAAGTGTTGTTACCCACAATGTCATATTTGGAAACTTTAGAAAAATATCAAACAATATAAGAAGATATTTTTTTTTGTAAGGTTCGAACCTAAAAATTAATGAAGTATAACATATTTGGAAAAACGATCTGATGTTTATTGGGATACCGATCTTATTAATCACTAAGGTTGCATCACTAGCGGCCAATAATTGTTAATATTATGGTCCCCCAAAATCTTTATGGGAAGAACTTAGGGTAAAGAATGGAAACCGAAGAGCTGATATCATAAAAATCTATAACTGGTATACGTTTGGCATATACATTACTCAAAACATGAACTTTGACTATGGGCATGAGTACTTGTTGCTTTATTTAGAATGAAAGGACATAATAAAATGATTTCCGTTTAATACATGCAAACTGACAATGGTAGTTTCAATGGTTTGGATTTAGGTCGATTTTGATAATTAAATAGGGTTGGGCTTGAGAGTTTGGTCTTTTCATAAATAATTATAAACCAAAACCATAGCATGATAAGCATAGGTATTGGTCTTATTCTGATGAGGAATTTGGATTGGCCTTATCATAAATAATTCTAAGACAATACATTTGAAATCATTTTCTATTCCATTCCAATTCAGTGAAAATCATTTTTACTTCCATTCAAATTAAGTTTTAAAATGTAAGCTTATAAATATAATTTCATGTATAATGCAATATCATGTATGCGATGCATGATTTACAAGCACACAAGAGTTTTGGGAAATCCACATCCCCGCTTCCGGTTCCCTGACTTCTTACCACTTAATATGATCATGACATTCCTAAGTGCCTTATTTTCCATGTTTTGGGGAGTTTACGTCGAAGTTTCTGGTCCCCTGACTCCTTTCCACTTAGAATGAACATATCAATCCTAAGGGTCTTATTTTCCATGAGCCATATCTCATATTCATTTAGCGCCATAAGGCCACCACTCCCCTTATTGTTATGGGTGTCTAGACAAACTACCATTTTAATGGAATCACATTCATATTACTTTATTAAAAACACTACAAGCATACTTTCCAAATGCATTATTTCTCACATAAAATATGGTATGTTATGATTCATGATATTCTTATTATACAACATATAAGTAAACAAAGAACTACATGAAAACATTTTTAAGGAATTATCATTTAAAAGCATTTGGATTCACAAGTAAAAAACATTTTTTTATTACTCAAGTAATTGTGACATGTACCCAAGTAAAAGATACATCATCCATGTGTACTCACCTTATTAGTTAGGTTAACTAACTAATATTTTCTTCTTGTTTGTACCCTTGTCCTCCTATTTTCTTTCTCTAGTTACTATAAAATTGATTAATGAAGTTCTCAATAAACTAACAATATTTATTGGTATGGGAAATAGTCTTTTTATAATCAATTCGATTATTTGATTCTTACAATCAAAATAAAAATTATTGAATAAGATTTCATCTCATCATTTAACTATATCCTAATATGTATGAGTGGTGTAAGTAATTTAAACCAATATTATTGCTAACAAATCTTAACAACATTAAGAAATCTACTCATTGAAGTTCTCATAGTTTCAATCTAATTTATGAGTATGTAACAATGAAACCTTCGTCCAACACATGTTATTTCTTGTGGATAACAAGTTTACTCAACTTATTTCATGGTTATCTAACTTTAATTTAACCAAATAAACAAACCTTTAAAATTAGGGTTCATGGATTTATCCCAAAATTCCCAAAATAAATCCATGTAAATGTAGGATACTAGGTTCTTACGATGATTTCTTGGGTTAGTTAGCAAAATTCATTTGTTTTGCCTTTGATTCTTGTTAATAAAAATTTTACATAGACGTAGTAGGTAAATGGGCAACAAGCTACGTCGCAACCCCCTTTTTGGATAGCAAAACTAATTCTTTTAAAAACCACATCCATACATCTAGGGCCACAACATTCCTACGTATGACCCGTTGGACTCTATTGAGGAGCTCCACAACATCTGATGCAAGGAAAAAAAGTATCAAATGTGAAAGGTATAAACGTGTGTTGATTTTCCATGCACGCTTTCTCATGTTTTTTCACTTTGCATGAGGCAACCTTTAAATCAGCCTACCCTATAGTCAAAACCCCACTCCCCAAGACCACGAGAGGGGAACCCCTGTAAGATCCTCACATGTGTGTTTACTTCCTACCCATCCAAAAAACAAAACACCATTTAGTCTAAGTGTCGATCTACCTTCAAACGGGTCAGTAAAGAAGTTCACAAGTGCCTCTTTCTTGATGGAAATCGTGACTCGCTGAAAAATGTCAAAAATAACGTCCCTAACCAAATCGTATCGGTACTTGAAACCTAGGAGCTCTCTGAAATATATTGCATGCTCCTTAAAAGCATCCAAGCATACCTTACAATACATAGGATAGTGCCTTGGCTATTCTTTGTTCGACCATTTCCTCAACATCCGCATGGTCTAGGGGTGGGTTACTTTGTGCCGACTGAGCGTCCTACTCAGCTTGAAGACCTTGACTAGATCTGGTAATTCTCGGAGGTTCCATTTCTCGATTCCTAAGGTTAGTGTCGAGATGTGAGTTAATTTGTTAAAATTAGTAAGTTCTCACCCTCATGGTTAGGTCGTGGTGTGTTAGTGTTAATGTTAATGGAAGCAACAATAACAACACATATTTCATGCAACTAGGTATGTATAACATGTATCATATATCATGTCGAAGTTACCAAAATAGGGTATGGTTAGGGCAGGAAAATATCTGAGATTACAAAACATACATCTCTAAGCTTTTCCCATTACCCTAACCCAAAAGAAAAGTATCCCTATCTCTCCTAGCCATCATGCTACGGCAAAACAAATAAAAAAAACCACAATACACTATAAGAAGTGTCATCAACTAGACTATCTGTCTATATACAAACTCTAGAAAAATATTAGAAAAAGAGACTCAAGACTCCACCCTCTCCACCTGGAACTCTAATCGATTTGTATGGCTAATCACCTCCTCTAGCACCTGGTGATGGAACTAGGCCTCCTCCCGCGCCTCCTGCAGCTGATCCTACACGAGTAAGGTCCACATCTACATCAATTCACTCTCCTCCTCCAAGTATTGCACCCGCTATGTGTCACACCCCCAAACCAGAATGGCGAAAACGTCTGGGGGCAGATGGAGTGACTTCATGTACAGTATCATAACAATTGAATATAAATGAATCATAGCAACACAAACATCATACATTGAGATTACAAGTTTACATTGTTTACAAACTTCGCTTACTCAAAAAGTTAAATAAAAATACTGAAAGGTAGAAACCATGATGCAGCGCCACCTGCCCTCAAAATGCTTGAATACCTGTTTACTGGTTTCCTGAGAATACAAGTGATTTTGAAAAGTGTCAACAATTAAGTTGGTGAGTTCATAAGCATTTTATATGAGAAGGTTTTGTAACGGTTTCCTATAAAAATTGTTTTGTATACTTCTAGAAAATCCGATATTTTCTTTAAAACGAGTTGTATGTCTTATACCCAAGACTAAAATGTATGTATTTCCTTTGTATCTTTTCCTTGTAAAATGAAAATGTATGTTTCCCGAAAATCCAATATTCTCGTAAATATGAACTGTAGTCTTAAACCCTAAGACCAAAAATGTAAGTAATGTTGTACTGAGAAATAGTATGTAGTTTTATTTTTTTATAAAACCAATGAAGTGTAAGTTACCCCGTAAACCGAGTAGTTTTGTTAATCCCTATGTGAGTTATTATAACCATGCTAATATGACTGATATGCCGGAACAACGTTCTTCAGGCATCAAAGCTGGTAGACATTTGTTACCCTAGACTTGCCGGTCTAACTGTAGCTAACAGTTGAGGTGCGGGGTTGTCAATCTCGTATAGATCTATACACAACTATCTCGCTCTCCCTCAAGGATACCCTGGTTATAATGTAGGATTTAAGGTGTACACTAGGTAGGTACGGTGAAGCAAATGTCTCACAAGAACATCAACAGATTTACATGAACCATGACTCCTTTTTCCTGTAAAATGAAATAATTATACCTTTGAATAATTATATGGTTCTTCTGAAATGAAAGTGTGGTTTTGTGACTCCCAAACTATACCATTTATAGTTTACCTTGTATGTTTGTTGAGACTATTTATATAAATATAAAGTTGTTATCTTGTCTAGTGTTAAAATATGTAATCAAAACATGATATCTTTGGGTTGTAACCCACCAAAATAGTAAATGACTATAATGTAACCCTTTTTGCTAGAAAAGCTATCTTTTAGTAAAAGTTTCCCAAAACCTTGTAGTTTTCCAAATCATACTTTTCCCTTATGATATTTGTAACATATAATGAGTTATGTTTTTGTTAACTTTGCATATCAAAACTAATATATCACAAATTTAGTATAAAAAGTAGTGATAATCATAACTTGGGCAAATGAAGGTTTATACTTCGATATCAAGAAGTAACAAGAAATTATTTATGTAATAAACCAATTTTTGACTTGTATTCTCCCCGCTAAAAACACGAAAATCTCGAAAAGGTGGGGGTATGAACTCACCTTGAGTGGTCTTGTGGGTTGTTTTGAAGAGAAGTTGAGAAGTTTCCAAGCCTAAACACTTGAATTTAAGTTGATGAACTTCTTGGAAATGTTATCATCCAAAGGGTTTAACATATAATAATATGTGTGTAAATATAATGAAACTAACATAAAAGTGTATCAATACACTAAATTTGAAGGAATACTTACCAATAATCTAAGAATAATGCTTGAAGATTTAAACCCCTTTCAAGCTTAGACTTGATTTCTTGAGAGCAAATGAGGTCTACAGTAAGTGAAGTGAAATTGGTTGTGTTTGTGGAAAAGGGATTTCGACCTTAAGGTAGGGAAGGAATTATGTGAAGTTTACTTGGTTAACTGGGGGTTAATACATGGATATTTGAAGGGTAATTGTGTGGGATACTGTTATCTTATTGGAAATGGGTGAGATATCAAGTCATACAGTCAGACCTTATCCCTTGTATCCCACCGAAATCACCTTAGGAAGATTCAATTTGGGGTTTTCGGCCATACATGACTGAAATCAGCTTGTTCCCTTGGTGATTTCGGTCCTAACCCCCCACTAAAAGAGTTGTCGGCCTTAGTGGGCTCATTCTTAGAGTTTTCGGCCTACGTGGGCTTCTATTGTGTTGATTTTCGATCTTAGTGTTTTCTAAACATTGTGATTTCGGTGTTGGGGGTGTTCTAGGTTGAGATTTCGGCCTCCACACAACCGAAATCCCAAGGTGGGTGGGTTACTAGGCCACAGCTACAAAGTAGTGTTCTTAAATCCATGATTTGTACCAATTTAATTGGCTTGCTAAACCTTTAAATGTTTACTACCAATATGATTCTCAAGGTATATATATATATATATATATATATATATATATATATATATATATATATATATATATATATATATATATATATATATATATATATATATATATATATATATATATATATCCTTATACAAATAATGCCCCTTTTGGCTTTCAATGATTTTTATTGCATTAAAGTTACATATATATACCTTGTGGGTACACCCATACACAAGACCCTTTAGAATTTTTTTGACTCAAAATTTTCTAGTTGTCACATCAACCCCCCGTTAGAGGGAATTTCGTCCCAAAATTAGCGTCTTGGATGGGCTCTTGCAGCTAGAGAAAAAGTTGTGGATATTTCTGTTTCAATAGATCTTCGTGTTCCCAAGTAAATTTGGGCCCTGGTTTGGCGTTCCAGCGGACCTTTACTATGGGTATGCGGCTCTGCTTCGTCCTTTTCACCTCTCTGTCCTTTATTTCTACCGGTTCCTCGACGAAGTGGAGATTCTCGTTTACTTCAATCTCATCAAGAAGGATGACGAGAGTTTCGTCAGACAGGCATTTCTTCAAATTGGACACGTGGAAAGTGGGATGTATGTTGCTGAGTTCTTGTGGTAACCGAAGTCTATGGGCAACTGGACCGATCCTGGCAAGGATCTCGAATGGTCCAATGTGCCTTGGGTTCAATTTTCCACGCTTCCCAAAGCGTATCATTCCTTTCCAGGACGAGACCTTTAACATCACGCGGTCGTCGACTTGATTTTCCAAGGGCTTTCGTCGTATATCCGCGTAGCTCTTTTGTCGGTCCCTAAATGCCTTTAGTCGTTCTCGAATCTGAATGATCTTCTCGGTTGTCTCTCTGATGATCTCGGGACCGGTGAGAGTGCGGTTGGGTACTTTCCCTCTTGCTAGCTGTGTGTCACCCACCTCAACCCAACACAGAGATGATCTACATTTACGTCCATATAGGGCTTCAAATGGTGCGACCTTGATGCTAGTGTGATAGTTGTTGTTGTATGAGAATTCGATGAGTGGAAAATGGGTATCCCATGCTTTGCCAAAGTGTGTCACACAAGCTCTTAGCATGTCTTCTAGTGTCTGTATGGTGCTCTCACTTTGCCCGTCAGTCATGGGATGATAAGTTGTACTCATATCGATTTTGGTTCGGACTTTTGCAGCGACTGCCAAAACCGCGAGGTAAATCTACTATCTCTGTCGTAGATAATGGATATTGGCACGCCATGTAGTCGCACGATTTCTTTTATGTACGTCCTGGTTAGCTTCTCCATCTTGTCGGTCTCCTTTATTGGCAGGAAGTGTGTGGATTTAGTTAACCTGTCCACGATCACCCAGATGGTGTCAAGTCCGCCCGCTGTCTTGGGCAACTTGGTTATGAAGTCTATGGTTATCCGCTCCCACTTCCACTCGGGTATGTCCGGTTGTTTTAGCAAACCGAGGGCTTCTGATACTCTACCTTGACTTTGGCACAAGTTAGGCACTTGACCACGTAGGTAGCGATCTCGGCTCTCATGTTTGGCCACCAAAAACGTTTCTTGAGGTCCAGGTACATCTTTTCTGAACCTGGATGGACGGACTAATTTGTCTTGCTGGCTTCGTTCATGACAACGTCTCTATACCCACCGAACTTCGGTGTGTAGGTTTGATCCATGAGGTAGTAGGTTCCGTCGTGTTTGATTGTAAGGTTCTTATCCATCCGTTGCAAGGCTTCATTAATGACATTCTCGGGTTTCAAAGCTTCCAGCTGAGCATCTCTGATCTGCGAAGACAGGTGGGAATGTATAGTCAAGGTTAAAGACTTTGCTCGGAGACCTGTGTATTCTTTTCGGCTTAGGCCATCTGCTACTACATTGGCCTTGCCCGAATGATATCGAATCTCGCATTCGTAGTCATTCAGTAGCTCTACCCATCATCATGTCTCATGTTGAGCTCCTTCTGATTGAGAATGTGTTGGAGGCTCTTGTGATCCGTGAAAATGGTGCACTTTGTACCGTAAAGGTAGTGCCTCCAGATCTTCAGATAAAACACTACTGCTCCCAACTCGAGGTCGTGTGTGGTGTAGTTGACCTCATGGGTCTTTAACTGTCTTGACGTGTAGGCTATGACATTTCCTCGATGCATGAGCACGTAGCCTAATCCTTGTTTGGACGCGTCACAATAGACCACTAAATCTTCTGTCCCTTCTGGGAGGGACAAGATCGGGGCACTGCATAGAGCTTGTTTCAAGGTTTGGAAAGCAGCCTCTTGTTTCTCCTCCCAGTTGATGGTTACACCCTTCTGGGTTAAGGGGGTGAGTGGCTTAGCGATCTTGGAGAAATTTTGTATGAACCTCCTGTAGTAATCAGCGAGGCCTAAGAATTGTCTGATCTCCGTTGGGGTTCTTGGTGTTGCCCAGCCTTCGATTTCCTTGATTTTGGAAGGGTACACATGTATCCCTTCCTCGCTGACAACGTGACCTAAGAAATCCACTCTTCGGATCCAGAATTCGCATTTGGAGAACTATGCATACAACTTCTCTGCCCTTAATGTTTCCAGGACCTGTCGCAGGTGTTGATTGTGCTCTTCCTTGCTTCATGAGTAGACGAGTATGTCATCCATGAATACAATCACGAATTTGTCTAAGTAAGGTCGACACACACGGTTCATTAGGTCCATGAATGTCGCAGGCGCATTTGTTAGACCGAAGGGCATTACTACGAATTCATAGTGACCGTAGCGAGTTCGGAATGTGGTCTTGGGGATATCTTCCTCCTGGACCCGCAGCTGGTGGTACCTGGATCTTAGATCTATCTTCGAGAAGTAACTCGATCCTTGTAACTAGTCGAATAGGTCATCGATTCGGAGAAGAGGGTATCAGTTCACTCAGTTGACTGGAAAGTTATTGCATCTACACAAGAGCTAAGCGGTATAGCGACTTGGCGATTGGTATGGCTCCGGGTATCAAATCGATTCTGAATTTGACTTGTCGTTCGGGGGGTACTCCCGGGAGGTCTTCGGGAAATACGTCGAGGAAGTTGCAGACTTCCAGGATGTCCTTAATGTTCCTTTCTCCTTTCTTCTTATCGACAACGTGAGATAAAAAGGCGTGGTTCTTCTTGTGTAAGCACTTCTGGGCCTTGATACACGAGATGATTTGGAGGTTCGTACTGGGTTTGTCACCGTATATGACCAAGGTTTCGTTACTTGGTAGGTGAAGGCGAACGGCCTTCTCGTAACACATAATATCGGCATGGTGAGGACTTAGCCAGTCCATGCCGATGATAACATCAAAACTCTTTATGGTAACCGACATTAAGTCGATTCGAAAGGAATGGTTGTTCAAAGTTAGCGTGCATCCTATGTATACATCATTTGTTGTTTCATTTTTCCGTTGGCCATTTCCACAGTGAATGTTTCGTTTAGTGTTTGAGGGTTTTGTTTGAGTAGATGTTTAAACTTATGACTCACAAAGCTTCTAGCCGCACCACTATCAAATAGTATGCATGCATAAATGTTATTGAGGAGGAACGTACTGGTGACCACTGCAGGGTCTTTCATCACATCCCCGTGTCCTATTGCTAGGACTTTTCTCATTCCCCCAGTATTTCTGTTGTTGGCCTTTGGACAGTTCCTCTTGTAGTGCCCCGTTTCCCTACAACCATTGCACGCTTGGCTCATCCCAGCATTTTTGGGTTGGGTGGCCTGTTGTGCGGATGTTCTGTAGTATCGGGAAATATGCCCCTTCATGTTGCAGTTTGTACAGTGCATCTCCCGGCAGGCGCCGTTGTGGTGAAAGTTGCACTTGTCTCACTTTGGGAGGGTACCGACATATGGCTTGGTAGGTGTTGGTGTGGCAGGGGCGGTAGCGGCACGAACCGCGATGATCTGTTGTTTCTTTGTGGGTTCCTGGGTTGGTTAACCCTTCTTCTTGTTTCCGAACTTCCTCTTATTATCACTCCCCTTTTTCTGTTTGGGGACGGGAGTCATTATGCCTTGTCATACTCCATGATCAATGAGCCTTTGAGCGAGGCGCTTGGCGCTATCGAAAGTTGTTGGGTTGGCAGCAATTACATTCCCTTGAATCTGGGGAGATAGCCCCCAGATGAAATGTTCCACTTTCTTGCTCTTCGGAGTGATCATTCCAGGGCATAGGATTGCCAGGTCGTTGAATTTGGCGGTGTAAGCTTCGATGTCAGAGCCGTTCATAGTGAGATTCCAAATCTCATGTTCTAGCTTCTGTACCTCGCCCCTGGGGTAGTACGCTTCGAGCATCATGATTTTGAGATCATCCCAGCTCATCGAGTTCGCCACCGTGAGTGTTAGGGCAATGACGTGGCCATTCCATCACGAAAGGGTCCTATCAGAAAAAGTGTAGGATGTAAATTTGACTTTGCTCTCCTCTGGGCAAGCACAAATTTCAAATACTGATTTCGTCTTCTCGAACCACCGTGTTAGGGCAATGACGCCTCTGCTTCCATTGAAGGGATTGGGCTTGCAGTTTGTAAAGTCTTTGTAAGTGCATTCCCTTGGGTGTCCTTGGTTTTCGCTTTGATTGGAGCTGTTAGTCCCATTTCCGCCTCTGTTGCTATTACTGCTGATTTGGGCCACCGCAGCAGCCACAACAGCTGTCACTGCAGCTTGGAACACTGCAGAGTCCATTTGTGGGGAAGGTGGCGGTGGTGGGGTTGTTGACGTGTTGTTCTTGCGCCTATTTGACTTCCTTGGTGGCATGTTACTGCCATAAAGTTAAAGGTGGAATGACGATAAGTTTCTAAGAAGAGTTATGAGTTAGGCATTACCGAAATGGAATGCCTTGTTTTGTATGTGTATCGTGTCTAGTTGAAATTGCAAGCAATTAATAAAGATGTTTATTATAACAATCACACGATTGCATATCAAATAGCAATATTAAATAAACGCATACTGGTTTCATTAATAACATAGTGCTAGTACATAGTTTTGTGAAAATTGTCCTTTAAGAAGGTCTACACATAAGAGTAGCACCAACGCTTACTCGTAAATAAAATCAAGAGGTAAGTAGGATACGCCCTACACATAGCGGGTAGTCCCCTGTGGACCCTGAGATGAAGTCAAGGCACCATGTAACTCTGCTAGTTGACGCTCAGCTGCGATCACTCTCTCCTCTAGAGCGGAGTGTCTCTCGTGATACTCTCTCACTTCTGCTCGAGCATTGGTAAGGTCCTCGTGGAGGCTGTCAATGAGGTGACATGTGTAGGGTTAGTCCCTCTCCATCCATCGGGTTCGGGCTTCAGTGGCCTCAGTAGCGGCTCCTGGCTCCACGATCTGGTTCGTCGATGCCCTAGTCTGATCCCCGAGGTGCGAGATTCGCTGAACCATGACGGGAAGGGCCCTGTCTGCCGGGCTTCCATGGTGGAGGTTATAGAAACGTCGTTCAATTCCGTAAGGTGAACGCTGATGTTGTTGACGGCTCCATCTCTCCAAGTCTTCTGCCCAGCGGGGCGTGGGTCCATTGTAGCCTAGTCGGTTTGCAGGAACGTGGGCGATGTACGGGGGATTGATGACTTCGGACTCTGCGTCCGAGTCCTCTTCCAAATCTTCTTTGTCTTCCTCTTCTTCGGGTTCTTCTTCGAATTCTTCTTCGGGTTCTTCCTGCATGACCTCCTCAAGATCCTCCTCGGGATCCTCTTCGATCCACCCATCATTCCCTAGTTAGGGAAATAGGGGTCTCCAGGTACATACAATCCTTCCATGATGTCTGTGCAAGAATGTGAAAAATGCATGAAGAGTTTAATTGTATGTATCCTAAAATACTCCTATAGTATTTTAATTTTTTATGTTTGATTCTATAGTTCTTGATTTTTGGTAAGTCTTAGACTCGTTGTTCATCACGACTATTCCCTAGCATATGTTAGTCACACCTTGGATAAATATAGTTGATCGGGCTACATTTATTCAAGGTCTAATTACATATCCCAAGTCCTACACGTAGTTCTCAACTCATCATACTACTTTTATATGCTCTCGTTATGACATTTCCCTAACTTGTATGTACTTATACTTTACTTAAAATATTTATATTTTTAAAAGTATATTTGTAGTCAGAGTGTTTTAGCCCCATTGTATTTATAGTTGTATATCTTGTATGGTTTGATATACTTTGTTCACTATAAACAATGATCTTATAACAATATGTCACACCCCAAACTAGAATGGCGGAAACGTCTGGGAGCGGATGGAGTGACTTCATGTACAACATCATAACAATTGAATATAAATGAATCATAGCAACACAAACATCATACATTGATATTACAAGTTTACATTGTTTACAAACTTTGCTTACTCAAAAGTTAAATACAAATATTGAAAGGTAGAAAACATGATGCAGCGCCACCAGCCCTCAAAGTGTTTGAATACCTGTTTACTGGTTTCCTGAGAATACAAGTGATTTTGAAAAGTGTCAACAATTAAGTTGGTGAGTTCATAAGCATTTTATACGAGAAGGTTTTGTAATGGTTTTGTGTAAAAATGGTTTTGTATACTTCTAGAAAATCCGATATTTTCTTTAAAACGAGTTGTACGTCTTATACCCAAGACTAAAATGTATGTATTTCCTTTGTATCTTTTCCTTGTAAAATGATAATGTATGTTTCCCGAAAATCCAATATTCTCGTAAATATGAACTGTAGTCTTAAACCCTAAGGCCAAAAATGTAAGTAATGTTGTACTGAGAAATAGTATGTAGTTTTATCTTTTTATAAAACTAATGAAGTGTAAATTACCCCATAAACCGAGTAGTTTTGTTAATCCCTATGTGAGTTATTATAACCATGCTAATATGACTGATATACATGAACGACGTTCTTCCCGGTCTAAAGCTAACAGCTGAGGTGCGGGGTTGTCAATCCCGTACAGATCTATACACAACTATCTCGCTCTCCCTCGGGGAGACTCTGGTTATAATTCAGGACTTAAGGGGTACACTAGGTAGGTACGGTGAAGCAAATGTCTCACAAGAGCATCAACAAATTTACGTGAACCATGACTCCTTTTTCTTGTAAAATGAAATAATTATACCTTTGAATAATTATATGGTTCTTCTGAAATGAAAGTGTGGTTTTGTGACTCCCAAACTATACCAATTATAGTTTACCTTGTATGTTTGTTGAGACTATTTATATAAATATAAAGTTGTTATCTTGTCTAGTGTCAAAATATGTAATCAAACCATGATATCTTTGGGTTGTAACCCACCAAAATAGTAAATGACTATAATGTAACCATTTTTGCTAGAAAAGCTATCTTTTAGTAAAAGTTTCCCAAAACCTTGTACTTTTCCAAATCATACTTTTCCCTTATGATATTTGTAACATATAATGAGTTATGTTTTTGTTAACTTTGCATATCAAAACTAATATATCACAAATTTTGTATAAAAAGTAGTGATAATCATAACTTGGGCAAATAAAGGTTTATACTTCGATATCAAGAAGTAACAACCAAGTATTTATGTAATAAACCAATTTTTGACTTGTATTCTCCCCCCTGTATTCTCCCCCCTAAAAACATGAAAATATTGAAAAAGTGGGGGTATGAACTCACCTTAAGTGGTCTTGTGGGTAGTTTTTAAGAGAAGTTGAGAAGGTTCCAAGCCTAAACACTTGAATTTGAGTTGATGAACTTCTTGGAAATGTTATTATCCTAGGGGTTTAACACATAAGAATATGGATGTAAATATAATAAAAATTACATAAAAGTGTATAAATACCCTAGATTTGAAGGAATACTTACCAAGAATCTAAGAATAATGCTTGAATATTTAAACCGCTTTGAAGCTTAGACTTGATTTCTTGAGAGCAAATAAGGTTTACAGTAAGTGAAGTGAAATTGGTGCTGTTTGTGGAAAAGGGACTTCGACCTTAAGGTAGGGAAGGAATGATGTGAAGTTTACTTGGTTAACTGGGGGTTAATACATGGATATTTGATGGGTAATTGTGTGGGATACTGTTATCTTATTGGAAATGGGTGAGATATCAAGTCATAAAGTCAAACCTTATCCCTTGTATCCCACTAAAAGAGTTTTCGGCCTTAGTGGGCTCATTCTTGGAGTTTTCGGCCTAGGTGGGCTTGTATTGTGTTGATTTTCGATCTTTGTGTTTCCTAAACATTGTGATTTTGGTGTTGGGGGTGTTCTAGGTTGAGATTTCGGCCTCCTGACAACCGAAATCCCAAGGTGGGTGGGGTACTAGGCCACAACTACAAAGTAGTGTTCTTAAATCCATGATTTGTACCAATTTGATTGGCTTGCTAAACCTTTAAGTGTTTACTACCAATATGATTCTCAAGGTATGCATAAATATATATATATATATATATATATATATATATATATATATATATATATATATATATATATATATATATATATATATATATATATGCTTATACGAATAATGCCCCTTTTGGCTTTCAATGATTTTTATTGCATTAAAGTTACATATATAAACCTTGTGGCTATACCCATACACAAGACCCTTTAGAATTTTTTTGACTCAAATTTTTCTAGTTTTCACACTATGTGACCTGCATCAATGTCATCCTCAATAAGAAGAGCTCAGTGTCCATCGCTCCAATACGATCTGAGTGATGGGTGGTGCGGGGCACCAGAAGAGAGATGGTCTGCTTGACAGGAGTATCTGAGGTAGGGGAGGTAAAGTGGATGACTCCCCCAAATCGAACCATGATCTGATATCCTCCTCCTGCACCCAGGCTCGTATTTAGGGAATCCAAATGGTGTCTCCATGGGATTATTTTGTTGGCGGTGGTCATGCTGGTGGGGACGCCCCCTCTTCCGTGAGGCGGTAGCAACAGCCTTTCTCGGGGTCTGCTTTCACCTGAATACTCGTGGGTGTCCTATAAGACCGATGCGAAGGATTGGTCGGGATGGTGAGGTCTCTGGTGAGGTGGCAGTGCCCTCCTCGTCCTCGTCGGGCTCGTACTTGGAAGTGAGAAGCTCTACCCCAGCTGGTGTTTAGTCTGGTGAAACGACTTGCTTTAACGGGTGCTCAGTTGGAGTATAATCGGGCTCTGTGTCATCACCGTCCTCTGGGGTATCGACTGAGTCATCAAGTACCATATGCTCCTCCTCTAATGAGGAAGCTTCCCTCCAGGATCCATCACCTTCCATGCTCTTTAAAAACCTGCATAATAGATCAAACAGGAAGATTTTTATGAGAGATGTGAAGATCAATTAAATACTATATAATTTCAAATTATAAGTATGTAATAGATAGTACCCGTAACTCCTGAGTGCCCGCACTATGCCGTAAGTTAGAGGTTCCTAAGGAGTAAAATCCTCAAGTATAGATGTCGTTGAGTTAGCAATCCCCAGACGTAGAAGTCTCTAAGAGAAGCCTCTGAGTATAGAATCCTCGCCTATGCATCCAATCCAGAAGTCCTCAAGCATTTAGATTTCCAACCACCACATCATAGTTTGGTCGTGCATCGATCGAACCATAATAAAGCTTAGTTGCGCATTCTAGGTCCCTCTAAATACGGTTTTGACCTATAATGTTGAGTTGCAACTTTGTAGGTTCGTATTGTTGGGTAGTAGGTGTACTTATATGAGTGTATTTATATCGCTCTTAATCTTTGTTAGGTTGGGTGTATTTTTAGGTTTTTGTACTCCAAGACTATCAAGTAAGGATCGACCAAATGAGAAGTACCGGAGGGTAGGACCATTTTAGCATATAGCCGTTCTGAAATCTAGCAACCCAAGCGATAGTTCAAACTAGTCACCTCTCCTGTAAGTAGTCAAGGACTTGGGTAATTAATATTAATACTTATTATTATGTTTAAATAGTTAAACCTAATCAGAGTGTAGTCCTACATTATAGTTGTATTTCCTAAGGAATTACTAGTTCACTTTAATTTGTAGCTCTGATACTAATCTGTCACACCCCTAGCCGGCATCGGAAGCGTAAGGCTGTGCGATGCTATGATGTTGTCATTCAGGCAAAGATATGCGTTAAATAATACATATTATGTACTAACAACATAGCTATTTATTCATTAAATAAAATATATTACATAATTGTTCGAGATACAAGTAGGTTACGAAAGCAAAATACAACAGCAAAGCACATAAGTTCCGGGCTGCATCACCAGGGTTATCTCCTCCTTCAGACAGGTTCATTCTCATGAGACTACATGTGGTTTGAGAGGTCAACATAATTTTGGTGACTCCACATTTTTTATTGTTATAAAACGTGTGTAGGTATTTTAGTTATTTTGTTAATCCTAAACTCGCTTCCTTGAGTTTGTGAGCACTATCACTACTTCCATAGGTAGGTTCCTAGTGGTAGTCGAAGATAGTTTAGATGTTGGTTGACCTAAACTCGCTTCCTCGATTTTGTGTGTACTATCACTACTTAATTTGGGTAGTTCCTAGTAGTAGTTTACGATAGCTAGTTTTAGTTTGACAAAGTTACGATGAGTTCCTATAACCGAGCAATAACTATTGATCCCGAAAATCAACGACGCTTCATCGGACGTCGCTTCATCGTGGAGGCCTCCATGGTCGGTCGTGTTGTTATTCTCATTGTATTTATATATATTATTTATCTTATATATATATATATATATATATATATATATATATATATATATATATATATATATATATATATATATATATATATATATATATATAGTGTGTGTGTGTTTTGCGTAGCCGAGAATTTGGGCAGAGTAACACTAGGTGCTAAGCTTATCCAAAGATGGCTATAATAACGAGTTTCAGCGTTTCCTTGCAACTGGCCAGCATGACGACTAGGTATGATCTTATCTATCATAGTGACTTACCATAACAACTAGGCATAATATTAGCTAAAGAGTTTGGGCAAAGTAAAAACCGGGCATAATATCATCCTAATGTTATGGGCATAATTATCTAACAATAATTAGTAATAACTATGTTTAGACATGTATTTCCCCCCGAAAAGGTTTGGAAAGTGGGTCCGTGAACTCACCTGTGAGTATAAAAACGTGGGCATAGGGTAAAAACCACAAGTTAGCACTTCGAGAGTCGATCGGGCGATCGCACGCGAAACAATATAGAGAGAGAATCGAAGAGAGGGGTTAGGAAAATGAATACGATTACCGGGCCAAAAGTGTAAATTTTGGACCAAATTTGTCATAAAATTTAATAGCTAGGCCAAACGTGTAATATTTGAAAGTTGGATGACCTGTTTACCGGGTAAAAGGGTTAAATTGAATACTATTACCGGTTTTTGGGACTTAATTGAATATAAAAGATATAAGGACTAAATCGATTATGATGCCAATATGTAAGGATTTTTTTTGTAGTTTTCCCCTATCTTTGTTTTGAAACCTTTACTTTACAACTCTCATACCTTTATTAAACTTGATTTTCATAATCTTATACCTTTATTAGTCTTGATTTTCATAATCTCATAGTAGAGCCCTCCTCATGTTGGGGAAATTCTTAGTTTCACTAAATGTATATTAACTTGATGTTCCTACTTTATGTCTCTTAAATTTATATGCTTACATTATGTATTGTAGATACAACATATTCAAACATATGTCGCATATCAAATAACTAAATTATCCTCTCTCTCTTTTCCTATCAAATTACTCTTTTTATACATATTACACTTTTATAAAGCGGTAAAACCTTAAGAACTTAATCTTCCATTCTTTTCCAAAGTTTTTTCTTATTGGATACTTATTAGTATCTTAAGTACTTTAAATTTACGATGTTTCATTACGGTATCATTTGACAACTAATTTTCTAACTATAATGGTACTGAGTTTCCAAAACCAATTATTTGATTATAAAGAAGTAGATAATCATAAAGAAAAAAAATACTAATAAGATTGATTATTAGTATTCAAAGTAAATAATGATCCTTTCAAATGCACATCTAATGGTTATATTTCAAAGCAACTTTATTTTTATCCCTTAATACCACTTCTTGTAATTTGGTCGATTAATGTTTTTAAAATTAAATGTTGTTGTAAAACTTCTTATTTTCCTTTTAATTTGTTAGTAGTTTGTTGCCAAGACTTTATAAATATTATTACAAGCCTATTTCGCATTCACCTTCACCTTAATGTGTTAAATAGATGATGCCTCTTTCACATTTACACACCATGGAGCTTCTTGAGGCCTAGTTTAGACCATATTTACTCGAAGTTTAAGTTAGTTTTAGATATTTAGAAAAAAAATTAAGGGGGGGGGGCAATTTTTATACATGATAGTCCCACTACAATAGGTTGGATTCCATTGTAAGATTTTAGGAGTAGGGAAAGAGGTGAGGGTGATAGAAATTATGCTAGACACAAAAAAAAACATCTTCCCCTAGCCATAAATTAACCACTACAGTGATAGCATGTAAGAGATTTGTGGCAACTGTTGACCCCCCACACAGTGTATCGAAAATGTATTAATCTCTCAGATCCTCTATCCAACACAAAGTTCCTTTACGAATTGATTTTATACATCCAAAGACATTGTCAATCTCCACCACACGTGGAAGCTTAGATAATATGGTGCTCGGTATAGATGTGGGTGGCTTGTATTGATGTTTACCCTCCAAAGAATTGGTGGTATCACTATTGTAAGGACCAACATCCGAGGAGCATAACACTTTCACTGTTGTTGTAAAGTGCCTATGTGCAACCTTACAAAGACATTGCAAAATGTTGGTGTTTCCCTTTGCTCTCTCCTCCTGAAAGTAATCGCCTGCTTGGCTCGAAGATCCCAGATCAATATTGTAAAGGCAATTTTCAACTAACATGAGAATATTTTCCTCTTTTCCCCATACATCCAAAGAGCTAATTGTTGGAAAAAGGTGTCAAATATCATAACTAATTGGTATCACTTTGGGAGTAATAAGAAAGTCTTTTTTGGGTAGCCCTCAAGAGCAAGAATAGCTAGACAATAGTTTTAGGAGATTGAGATAATGGTATATTAATTTATTACATGTTAATAAATTAACTACAAAGTAGTTGAAATTAATTAGAATTAAATAGAATTAATTTGGAATTAATTTGAGATTAATTGGAAGTAATTTGGAGGTGTAGGGAATGAATATTAATTGTTCAATAGTTGAACAAAGGGGACATTTTGGAACCCTTATGGTGGGGGACAGTTTTGAGAGATCCTAGGAGGCTTCCTAAATCATCTCAAGTAACAAATAAAGGAGTGATTTGAATTTGGATTAAATTTGATTATTTAATTGATTCAAATCAAGGTTATCTTGTTACCACCACAACTATAAATAGGGGCTTAGGGAGCTTATTATTTCCCTCACTCCTACAACCTCCTAAAAGGTTGAGAATTTTGTTCACAAGCCTCCCTCCTTTCTCCTTTAGTTTCTAGGGTTCTTGTCTTTTGGGTGTAAGCCATTAAACACATTCTACTTTGGGTGCTAGTCCTTCCAAGTAAGGAGTTTGAGATCTTCAAGTGGAACAAGTGTAAACGATTATACTTGAGAGGTTAGTAATCATACCCCTTTTGATAGTTCAAATTTTTAGTTTTAAAAGTAGATTGCTATTTTGAAAAAAAAATCAAACACTTTGGCTTCTAGTCACCATTAGGGTTCCTCGGAATCTTCTTACATCAATATGATGTGAAAACAACAGTCTTGTTCACATTTCCCACAATAATGTATTTTAAAAGTGTACAAAACAAATTTGGGTGACTGTTACTTTCTTGGTCAACACATTGTTGGCAAAATTGTTTGTCTTCTCCGATCTTATATGGGATATATTTACTAAGAACCACTTGCCTATCCGATTCTAGTTCCTTATCTCCACACTAAAAATGGATTATACATTACTTACTTTGTTTCAAGGGGCGGTTAGAGTACATATTTCGGTTATTCTGTAACATCCCGAAAATTTCAACAAATTTTAACATTTCAAAACAACCCATTTACTAAAGAGGTGTTTACAAAAACCATTGTTTCCAAAACATTATTTAAAATCTGAATCGTTTACAATATAATTTCGAAACGTTTTCATTATCAGAGTTTCCTAGAAATCATAAGTTCCAAAAACACGAGGATGTGTACGGTCACGCCTTCACATTTCCATGGTCTACTGAAGTACCTGAAACCATAAACCAAAACTATAAGCACGAAGCTTAGTGATTTCCCCCAAAGTACCAACACCTAATCAAATAGCGCATATATATATATATATATATATATATATATATATATATATATATATATATATATATATATATATATATATATATATATATATATATATATATATATATATATATAATAACAGCATGTAGTGGGTTCACAACTAAAAGATTGGATTACCTTTGAGCCCACAATATGAGTCCGGCTTGCCTATCGGGCCCACAGCTCATATTTGGCTTGCTCCTGAGCCCACAACATAAGTCTAGCTTGCCCCCGGGGCCCGGAGCTTATGTCTGACTTGCTCCCTAGCCAAATCAGTCATTAGACTGACATATAAATGTCCAGTCCGCACTACGAGTCTGGCATACCAACCAGTCCTCAGCTCGTATCTAGAATTCTACAAAGCCCTCAGTATGAGTCTGGCATACCCTACCCGGCCCTCAGCTCATATCTGGAATGCTAATGTGACCTCACTATGAGTATGGCATGCCCTCCTCGGCTATCAGCTAATATCTGGATTGCTCCAGGGTTTGTTGGCTACCGCACGGAGCAGTACAACCTCAACCCAACCGAATATGTCGACATATAACAGATAATAACATATACTGATAATCATACAAGTTGTATCGCAGGCAGTCCTACAGATCTAGCTGACTATCATATCAAACTAGCATGCATATCTATCCCATACCCAACATATCAACAAATATCAGGTCATCAAACCAATAAGTCGGCCTTGGTGCCTTCGACCCAAATGTACAGTAAGGAAAACTCACCTCTCAATCTGATCCACAGCTGATGAGGTCCCTACTCTGAATCTCAGCTCCAACCAATACCTATCCATCCAAGTGACCAATATCCATCAAAAACCCAATATACCCTTAAGGTCAAACTTGGTCAAAGTCAAAGTCAACAGTCGATGTTGACTCCAACATGCAACACGTTGTGTTCCTCCCGCACCCAACCAGTCGAGAAAACCCCAGCCAACACACTATGTTGTCTTGCAAACACGTCGTGTTTGCCAGAGTTCCAGCAACTTAATCCATTAAGCTGCTTCCTTCGATTCCCAGAGCTCCAAAGCTCAGGTCTAGACCAAAATGATACTAAGAAGGATAAAGTTTCCAACTTTATCCTCTGGGACTACTCCAAAGGTTCCAAAACCCTTCTACAAGGCTTGAAGATGCAAGGACTTAACCAATAAGCACTTAATCCTTAGAGCTGAAGCCCAATACTTTCCAGAAGAGGTTCTAGCACTAAAACCATCCCAAAGGTCAATGCTTTATATACATTCATTTCCAATGCATGTCTTGAACCCAAATTAGGTCAAAAAAGGGGATTATGAACTAATCTTTATGCATGGCATCAAAACTCAACTATAAGCCAGATCCAACACTCTACAAGGTCACCTTGACCTGGAGATTCATTAAGTTGCAAACTTTATGAGATCTAACCATTCCAACTTTCAAGAACAAGAAGCAAAAGGGACAAAACTCAAGATCTAGCAACATGGAATGATAAAAATCGAATCTTGGACACTTACAAAGGTCCAGAAGAAAGCCAAGTTGAAGGATGAGGGACTTGCTTGCCGGATCTTGCTTCCTTCTTCCAACTCCTTCCCTCTTTGGCTCCAAAAACACCACACTAGCTCACAAATGAAAGGGAAAGATGATTAGGGCTTCCTCAGGGCTTAGGGGGTTGATGGGGGCTGAGGGTGAACAAACCCTAGCCTCCAATTTTCTTTAAATAGGGATCAAAACCCGAAAATTAGGGTTTCATATCCAGCGACCAACACGCCGTGTTCTAGGAAGCAACACGCCGTGTTGCTCTTAATTAGACTCACGCCTTTTCTTATCTCGGCACGCCGTGTTGGTGCCTCCAACATTCCATGTCCAATTTCAAAAATGAGATTTATACCCAAAGTTGATCCTCAAATTCTGGATGTTACAACTCCCCCCCCCCCCCCCACTTAAATTAGATTTCTTCCTCGAAATCATTCCTTGCTATCTCCTTTACCGACTCAAACGATCCTGACTGAACTCCCTGAAACCCAAAAATGACTGGGGAAGTTATCTTGCTCAGATGACCACCCACGCTTACTGATGTCGAATCCAAAATAGAAGATGTCACAAGCTCCCAACGAAGAATAAACCTCAACTTTTCCTTAAGCCAACGAATTTCCAACCGATATACCTGAAATCGAAAACCCTGAACAATGCTGAACTCCAAGACAGACCGAACCAATCAAAACTGCTCCCACAAAAATTCAACTACAGAACCCAAACCGAACAACCTATTCGGCCTGAACATTCTACAGATACCCGAAAACCTTTAGTTAACCCGTGACTTCCTGACACGTCATTCCAACCACTGATCCTATGAGCAAAGATGAGAATTCCAGAAACTCCTCATTTACCTCCAATCCTTAACCATTTAGGTATAGCCCCAACTAGCAAAAAGCCTGATACCAAAAGTACCATAATCCAAAGAAATCAACAATCATGAACACTGGGCCTGTAGCCTATGTCTAGAATACCCTTACAAGGTCCTCAGCATAGGTCTGGATTACCACCGAGCCCACAACATAAGTCTGGAATGCCTTACTCGGCCCTCAGCCCATGACAGGAATGCTCCCGCCATAATACCAACCTTGTTGACATTACATCTTTTGCCTGGACTCACGACTCACACCATGACCAAAACATTCTCAACCTCTTTCCGCCACCTTGCAGGGACCTAAACAACGTCCCTCTCAGCGCTAACCGCACAACATGCCATAACTATACCACACCCAATTCCTTTCACAGACTAGCTGCTACCCATGCAGAGCCAAACGCAATCATGGCCGACCACGACCCAGAAACAAGACAGCGGTTGCATCCATGATCCAATTCAAGGGCTATCACCCAAAAGAACCATGCAAATAATTTGATCCAAAAACCGAAGGCTATCTTGGCCAACCCTCATACACACAAAAAATTACCAAAATGCACATTCTTAAGGAACCCATAACCTCATCCAAAAAGGGCAGAAATACGAGAGTTCTATCAAACGGCAAACCTCGATCATTAACAAAAGACATCCTCATGATCGATCACAACAAGATCCCATACTTGCTTGAGACTGAACAGATTCTTCCAACATGCGAACAACTCGAGAAGACTTCTAAAGGGATCCTGAATGTCACCAAACCCAAGCCTGCTATGAACCAAAATTCCACGCCACCATTGAGGGTAAACATACCTAGAAACCAAAGTAACATAAAACATACTAAATCTGATGATCAGCTGACACATCTATAGAGCCTCCTCTTCCACACTAAAACCTTCAAAATCCTTTGCTAAAAAACAACGATGCGACCAATAATCGTGAACACATGACCTTAAATCGAATGAACCAAAACCCTTGCGGGGCTGAACGCATCAATTTCTGAAACTAATTCCAATGGTTCCTTATCTATTCATTGACATCCCAAAAAGAAGCCACTAGCTGCAATGAGCTCCCTGACCAACCACTTTCTGCTGAGAGACAACCCATGGACCTCCTGACCCATACATCTGATCGCTACCTACAATATGCCCTTGCCTTAATCAATTCCCAAACCGAGATCCCACATACTCGCACCCAATTACTATAGTTCATCCTCCCAATACCAAAACTCGAATAGATTGATGATCCTCCAAATAGAATACATAGTTCTCCCCCACTTAGGGTTCGAACTACCACCCACTGGTGTTGAAACTAACCCATAACTCAACCGGTTCGACCAGGTACAACCATCCCTGACCCCAGGAAGAATAACACACATCGGAAGATCTCCCAGATAAGGATCAAACAAATCCTAAGAGAATCCTAAATTTCAGTTGAAGACCTTTGAAATTTCCCAATCATGACCACTTAACATTAAGGTTCCCTTACAGTAGCATAACCCAAAACCGACTTATGATCCAAAACATACACTCCTTGTGTGCATTTCTGACAGCCAATCCGGTACATGACCTGCCTATTTCCAAAGAACATGGACCCTTGGTTGCGACACAAGCATCCATACTACATCAACCCTCCGGCGCACTCATATGCTGACATACTATCACCAACACCGCGGCCAACAGACCCCACACAAGGTTCACATTTCGACACTGAAATTCACAACCCCGATCACTCCTCCTCCAAACCCGAAAGACTGGAAGGACATACTCCTTGCCATGAACAACAGCAATCCAATCCATCAATCCCACACTCAAATTCCAGTTGCGATCCCCAAGCCGATCATATCAAATGTTTTCTCCTTGAGTCCCGTGACTCGATGCACAACCTCTAGCAAAACCCTCGAGACCTCCAAACCAACATACTCATCTAGTTCTGAACCACTCAACCCAAACCGATAATGCCACTGGGCCTCAAAAAAATACCAAACCCATCCTCGCCTGAGCAACCAAAGCCAAAAGATTGATAGAAGCCCATTCCAAAATATCACATGGAACTTCTGATGTGATAAACTCCACATCCATTCGACGATCGACTCAGCACCTTCCCCTTATTCGAAACCAGAATCTGAACCCTTTTCCTGAGTGCTCAACGCCATACAGAAAGACAACATTCAAACGATCTGAACATACCCAAGAATCCTCGTTCCATACGATTCCTAGATTCTCCAAAACTCTCCCCGATTCGAGTATGGGTCATGTGCTTTCAGTAGTATGGGCCCAATACTACCTTCCACACCTACCCATACTTTCCTCAAGAATCATCCTGAATCCTCTAAGTCACCCTCTCAAACTGACACTCCACATGATCGCTTAACAGCATAACAAAATCCACCGAAGCATTCCCTAGGTTTTCCTAGGTTTTCGACCTCACACTTCCATCAGGTGCTGAAGAACTATCCATAACGCCAGTAACCTACTTCATGAATACAATCACATGAAATAAAGCTCAGATAATCCTTCGAGTAAAAGACTCATCCCTACAAAGGTTAGACTCAAACGAGAGCTGTGTAATAGGGTCAAATGCATTACTCTAAGATTATCCAACCCCTATCACATGTGACTTGACATATTCACTTAGTAGCTAACTCCCATCACTTAAGAGTTCCACAAAGCACAAAGCAAGAAGCATTCAAGCAGTGAAGTCGACTGGCATTAACACACAATAAAATCCAACGGATCCTCACAAGAAATCCTCGATCTCTATCTCCCAGCATATCGGATGCACCTTCGTCATGCCCAAACGCTGACCCACCATGAACTACATCCACTCATGAAAATTCCACCAACCCTGCAGCACTCATGCATTCTAATCATACATAACACTGGATCCTAAGGCCAAACCAAAAATTCTCAGGCTATAGAATCTTAGTTATGTACAACTATTATGCATACACTAAGTAACTACAGTAATGATGTTAATTTCATATAAGGAAGTCCCTAGGCTATCAAGCATCATATAATCAGGAAATTCTATCATGCAATTCCTGAAGATCCCTAGTGTATCACTAGCATGTTGTTCTAACATATCATAACATAATCTCAAACAAATATGTGGTAATTTGGGGTCTACTTACTGGCTCCGGCTGATCGTACACATGGCATCCTCCTTGATTATTTTGAAAACCATTTGAAAATTGTTTTAAAACCTTTTTCCTTAGTTTGAGACTGCATTCACACGAGTTTTGCTCCAATTCACTCAAACCAAGGCTCTAATACCAACTTGTAACATGCCAAAAAATTCAACAAATTTTAACTTTTCAAAACAACCCATTTACTAAAGAGGTGTTTATAAAATCCATTGTTTCCAAAACATTATTTAAAATCGAAATTGTTTACAATATATTTTTCAAAATGTTTCCATTATCAGAGTTTCCCAGAAATCATAAGTTCCAAAAACACGAGGATGTGTACGGTCACGCCTTCACCTTGCCACGGTCCACTAAAGTACGTAAAACCATAAACCAAAACTGTAAGCATGAAGCTTAGTGAGTTCCCCCAAAGTACCAATAGCCAATAAAATAGCACATATATATAATAAAAGCATGTATTGGGTTCACAGCTAAAAGACTGGATTACCCTTGAGCCCACAGTATGAGTCTGGCTTGCCTATTGGGCCCACATCTGATATCGGGCTTGCACTTGAGCCCACAACATAAGTATGGCTTGCCCCCGGGGCCCACAGCTTATGTATGGTTTGCTCCCTAGACAAATCAGTCATTAGACTGACACACAAATGTTTAGCCCTCAGTATAAGTCCGGCATACCAATCGGTCCACAGCTCATATCTGGAATGCTACTGAGCCCTTAGTATGAGTCTGGCATGCCCTACCCAGCCCTCATCTAATATCTGGAATGCTAATGAGCCCTCAGTATGAGTCTAGCATGCCCTCCTCGGCCCTCAGCTCATATCTGGATTGCTCCATGGTATGTTGGCTACCGCACGGAGCAGTACAACCTCAACCCAACCCAATATGCCGACATATAACAGATAATAACATATACTGGTAATCATACAAGCAGTGTCGCAGGCATTCCTACAGATCTACCGGACTAGCATATCAAACTAGCATGCATATCTATCCCATACCCAGCATATCAACGAATATCAGGTCATCAACCCAATGGGCCGGCCTTGGTTCCTTCGACCCGAAAGTACAGTGAGGAAAATTCACCTCTCAATCTGAGCCACAGCTGATGAGGTCCCAAACTCCGAATCTTAGCTCCAACCAATACTTATCCATCCAAGTGACCAATATCCATCAAAATCCTAAAATACCCTTAAGGTCAAACTTGGTCAAAGTCAAAAGTCAAAGTCAACAGTCCATGTTGACTCCAACACGCCGTGTTGACTTGGAAACACGTCGTGTTCCTCCCACACCAAACCAGTCAAGAAAACCTCAGCCAACACGCCGTGTTGTCTTGAAAACATGCCGTGTTTGCCAGAGTTCCAGCAGCTTAATCCATTAAGCTACTTCCTTCGATTCCCAGAGCTCCAAAGCTAAGATCTGGACCAAAATGATACTAAGAAGGATAAAGTTTATAACTTTATCCTCTGGGACTACTCCAAAGGGTCCAAAACCCATCTACAAGGCTTGAAGATGCAAGGACATAACCAATAAGCACTTAATCCTTAAATTTGAAGCTCAATACTTCCAGAAGAGGTTCTAGCACTAAAACCATCCCAAAGGTCGGTACTTTATAGACATGCATGTCCAATGCATGTCTTGAACCCAAATTAGGTCAACAAATGCGATTATGAACTAATCTTTTGTTGGATTAGGTGTTTAAGCCCATAACTATTTTGGTATGTACTTGACCCAATTACAAGCATGGTCCTTTTGGGTTGCCTTCACCATAGCAACTGATAGGATGAATTAAGGAGAAAAATGATTAATTATGATTTATTAATATATTATTTGAATAATATATTAAGAGAGAAATCATATTGTTTAATTAATATTAATCAAGAATTAATAAGAATTAATTCTTTGGTTAAAAGATATTAATTAAATAAAGGGAACTAGAACTGTCAATTGTGTGATAGTTGAATATTGGGCTAATGGACTCCATAGAAGTTGGAGTGGATGAAATCTATGGGCAAACACATTAGAATTCGTCCAAGGCTTCTAAGGAGGGAGTTCATGGGCTGTTTAGGGCCTAAGCAGTTAGATTAGGGTTTCTTGGTTGAAAACCCTAATAGCCTAACTATATAAGGAACCCCTAAGGCCCCAAAAACATGGTGAAGAAATTCCTAAGGGTTCTTGGACGTTTTTGGTGCTCCTCCTCCTTCTACTAGGTCATCTTGTTGCTCATAGTGTTTGTGACTCCATTAGAGGTGCAACATTTGAGGCACTAAGCTTTCAAGAGTCAAGATCAAGGAGAATTGTGATTTTTATTACTACATAACAATCAAGGTAATATCTAAACCCTCTTATTATGATAATATCGATTATTATATGCTAGATCTAGGTTTTATGAGCCTTGGAAGATTATTGCATGTTCATTAGACAAGCTAGATCCAAAGCTTTAGGGTTTGCATGTACACCATAGGATTGATGTAGTACTCATAACCCATCAGTGGTATCAGAGATTGGGATGTTTGTTTGATGTATTTGATGCTTTTCATGATTATTCAAAGCTGGAAATCAAAAAATCTTGGATCTGGAGGCTGGACTCGCCGAGTCCATATGTGAACTCGCCGAGTTCACTGACAACTCGACGAGTCCAAGGTTGGCTCGACGAGTCGTAGTATCAGATGCCATATTTTTTGGGTTTTTGACCTATTTTGCTGTGGGATAATTACCAAAAACATTTTTTATTGATAAAATCCGATTTTTTATTAATTTGGAGTGATTATCCTTACCAAAATAGTAGATTATTGTCAAAATTAAGATAATAACTTGTTTTATAAGATAAATATTAATTATTTGTAATTTTGTTTTGAATTATCTTGTAAGAACATGAATTAGGTCAAATTTAGATAATTACCAATTATTTGATTAATTTAATTATTTGTAATTTGATCTAGATTGTTTTGAAAAGTTTCAAAGCTTGCCCTCAAGTTTTGGAATTTAATTTTTTTTTGATTAAAAGTTTAATTTTGAAACATTTAAATTCTAAACCCTAAAGTTTTAAAAAGTTTCAAAAATTTGTCCTCAAGTTTTGGAGTTTAACATTTAATTAAAAGGTATTAATTTTAAAAATATTAAATTCTAAAATCCTAGTTTTGAAAAAGTTTAAATTACACCATTATGGTTTTATTAAGTTAATTAAATGTATAATTAAAAGAGAGTTAATAAATCCATAACGATATGGTCTATATTTAATTAAATTAAAAGTATAATTTATTAAATTAAACCACCTAGTATTTTAAAGGTGTAAAATACACCCTCATACTATATAAAATTAAAAGTCTAATATTATATATGTATGAGTAAAAAGTCAGTCTTACCGTTAGTAGGCCTCATTCACGAAGCTGGTCTATAAGGGGTGTTTAAGGAAGTGGCATGTAAAATGACCGTCATTGGGTATCCACTCTTACCCACCGCACTCTTGAGTAGTGGAGGGTCGTTAGCCGAACGGGTAAGATAGGACACAACCTTCCCTTATAAGTATAATGAAATACGAAGTAACTAAATGTTTTATAAATTCCCAAATCTTAGTTACTTTAGGAAAAATGTGGAGTTGGTGCTATTCCATGAAATTACACTTTGTACCCTTGCTAAGACGTTAGTGGAGCGAGTGTGGTTAACCGGCACACTAATTGGGCTCTAAGCAAAGGTGGAAAAGGGTGACTCGATGTTTGTCATAGATCGATGGAGCGTGTGTGGTTAACCGGCACGTCGATTAGGTGACTGTAACATTGGGGGCACCATGTATATTTGCATGGTTATCCACAACTTGTTTGTGATCATCGGCATCCCAGTCACAAACGAAGAGCATACTCAAGATTTAAACATGCCATTGAAAAGTTCAATGAATCTCAAAAGATCTAGGAGTTTCAATTCATTTAAAACTTATATTTCCTTTTCGTTTTTCATGGTGGAAATTGGTAAATCGTCATTTACCTACCTTCAAATGTTCTTAAATTTGGATTACGGCATCCCTCTTCCAAATTGTAGAATATTGTGTTGGTTCCTAGCCTTGATATTTCATTTGGGTGTTATATCAAGGATTCCAATCAGCTAACTTGAATTTCTCCCGTTTTGTAGATGTCAAAGTCTGACAACTATGGTCTTCCTGAATCCGTTGGAAAAAGTTTTCCACGTGAAGATGATATTCCACGATTGGATTGTGGAAATGGAAATCATGCTTCACTTCCTCCACCTCCTCCAATAATTCTCCCTGACCCACATGTTCGAAGACTTGAAAAGTTCAAGGTCACTCAAGCCCTGTTGGCAAAAAGACACGAAGATGGAAAGTCGGTATGCGCTCATGTCTTGGATATGAAGTTGCATATTGATAGATTGGGAATGTTGGGTGTCGATGTCTCGGGGAAGTTGGTTGTTGACTTGATTCTTCACTCACTTCCCGAATCATATGGTAAGTTCGTTAGAGAGTACTATATGATAGAACACGACGTGACCCTCATTGATTTGACTTATTTGCTTATTGCTACTGAATCAGAAATGATTTGGCACACTGGTTGAGCAAATTTGTCGGGTAAATCAATATCCCATCCTTCTATGAGAAATGGCAACATTGGAAGTCCAGGAAATTTTTCTCTATGCAAGAGAAAGGCTGAGTCTAAGAGAGTCCATTGTACAATTCCAAAAGAATCCATATGTTTCTACTGCCAAAAGAGAGGGCATTGGTTGTGAAGCTGCCCTGACTACCTGAGAGATCTAAGAGATGGGAGAGTCAAGATGTATGACTCTACTTCAGGTAAAATCCACTACCTAACTCTATTAAGTTCCTTTTTAGATTCTTAATACATGATGTGATAAGATTACATTTGGTGTTTTGTAGGATCGAAGAAAATAAAGGAAGCTTAAAGGAAGAAGTGAGCTAAGTCTGATCGCGAAGAAATGGATTTCGATCACATGATTCGACGATCGGATTTTTTGGAGTTGCTACTTAGAGAGTTATGATAGATTGCTTAGGATTACGTAATAACATAGTTTTCATTTGAATTGCATTGTAAGGACAAGTTTTCCGCACCTTTTATAAATAAAATAAATTTTAGTTTTTGTCTTATTTATATTTCCTTGCAATGGCATGAATGAAAATTGATGTTTGTGTATTTCTATTTTTAGCAATGTTGAAATGGATGTGATTCTTAGTTATGTTATTTGTGGTAATGTCGAGAATTTACCAAATAAGGAAAGATTCTTGTCGCCCAAGTTTCAATTAGACATAGACTTGGAATCATACAACTTATATTGTATGATGAATGAGAACCTTCATATTTGGAAAATTAAGACGAATTCTTTGACAAATAGTCAAGTGAAGGACTATGAGAGATAGTGCACAATGTTGTGCACTGGTCAAGTCGACCACAAAGAACAATAAGATTATTCGTCATAATTTACTAAAAGTCTAGTAAATGTGGTTATGCTTACAAGATTAAGTATTATTCTGAATCATTGAAAGGTTTCAACGAATGGCAGAACGAATAAGAAGAATCAAATAGGAAGAAAAATAAAAGTCTCTCCAATCTGAAAAGACTGGAGAGTACTTTAGTATCATGTTTTATGATCGTCTTGTTGATTATGAAACCTTATCACAATTGATCATCTAAGGACATCTTAGTGCACTAGTATGGCTAAGAAGAGGAATCGAAAATTATTGAAATGGTTAAATCAGAAGGATGAGTCATACTTCGTTCCAAAATCAAGTCTTAGAGTCATACTCCAAGTTCAGTCCATATGTGAGCTGCTAAATAACTTGGAAGCAATGGTGGGACCCTTGATGGCAAGAAATTAAGAATGAACAAGTTCAGTTCATATGACTTTATATTTGTCACAAACATTGTCTTATGATTATAGTTATGAAAAATTCACATGGATAGGAACACATACACCATAAAATCTAAGTGTCATAAGGTTTCTCTCCTTCATGAAAATGATTGTGAGGAAACGCTTTCACTAAGAAAAGATTTTAAGGAGATAGCGATTGCGTAAATTGTATTCTCAAATTCGATTATGATTACGGCATCCCTCTTCATAGTTCGAATTGTGAGATATGGCAATTAGTTTGAACATTCGAGACTTATTGCTGTAAGTTCTAGAATTGTTTAGACACACATGTGATTTATCTAAGGAAAAGTGTATGAGAAGCTTAGATAAAGGCTTATCGAAGCATATCGTATTAGAAATATGAACTTTGGAAGTCAATAAATATTGCCTTCTAGAAGTCCAATGGTTTTATGAATACATGTCAAAGCTAGTGGGAGCATAAATGTTATGCTGGTATGGATATAATCATCATGTTAGTGGGAGCATGATTATTATTTTAAGTATTGCAAGTTAGCAATATTAATTATAGAAAACAACAGTTTCACTTTGCAAAGTTGCAGGGGTTGAAAAGTTGTTTTGCTATAATTAAGGGAGAGAATATTATACTTCGTTTCAAAATCTAAAGGCTTGGATCGATAAATTTTAATTAAATTTAGTCAAAGGACATATATGGATGTTATGTTGAAAAGATTCAACATATGGGAATCCTATATATGGCAATATTATAGCAAGAAACTGGTAAAGTTGTTGGGTTATGAGCATTCTAACACTCCTAAGTGTACATGCAACCCTAAATACCTTGGATCTATGTTTTCTCTATTATACATACAATTATGAACATCCAAGGTATTATCCTAATCTAGCATACAAAATAATAAATATAACAAGATAGAATACATACCTCTTTGATGTAGAATGTCTTCATGAAGCTTGAGTGCCTAGTGCCCCAAGTGTGACACCTCAAATGGTTCACACAACACCAAATACACTTGGAATAACTTGAGAGAAACTTGAACACTCCTTGAAATCGTCTAGCCCTCACACTCACACATTAGTGCACGATTTCTTGAGCCATGGGATTCTTTTATACGGTGGCTATTAGGGTTACACCATGTAACTCATAACTTTACCCATTCCTTATGATCCATGGATTTTAACCTCCATGGAGTATCCATGGGTCACCCCATGGACTTAGTCCAACATAAGGAATCTTGGATCACAAGCCCACATGTATAAGAATGAATGATTTACACAATCAACCCATATATTTAATTAGTCTCCTTTTGATCACTTAATTAATTCCAAATTAATTCTTGATCAATACTAATTAAATAACCTTATTAATATATTAGAACTTATAATATATTAACCAACCTTAAGTGTTATTTCTCTCATTATAGTCTATCCAAATGCATGATGCCATGCAACCCAAATGGACCATGTCGGGTCGGGTCAAGTCTTACCAATTATAGTTATGGACTTAGACATTAATCCAACAGTCTCCCACTTGGATAAGTCTAAACCTATTATTGCGTATGACTTCAGGAACCGATCAGCAATCGTAGCTCTCAAAAGCTTCTGTCGAACTTTGACCTTGTCGATGAACTCTGACCTTTGTCAATGACTTGTCCATTAGATAAGGGATCATATATTCCTCCATTTTAGATATCATATGGACTGAGACATGGATTATCAATCATTCTCTCTGTCCATTTGTTGTTTCCCGATTTCCGATTCATGATGACTGACTGATTGAACAAATCAAATCAGTCCTGGCTTGGCCAAGCACTCACATGTATCATCTTTAAATCATCGAGGGGCCCACAGATATCGCTTTTATCCCGAAGGTAAAAGGAATGGATAAACTTCGACTTATCCATGTGAATTTGTCAAAACCATAATCACAAGACAAGGTTAGTGACAAATCCAAACTCATATTGATTAAACTTGTGCAATCTTAAATTCTTGCCATTTGGCAGCTCAGGTGCCTGCCATTGCTTCCAAGTAGTTGTGCAACCAATTGAGAACTCTCAGAACTCCTATGCAAAGCCAACTTGAATAGGCACAAAAATTTCAACACGATAGGTTATAAACCTCAAGTCGTGTGCTAGTGAAGGACTTTAGGTTTTATTCTTGATTAAGTCTTGAAACTTTCAAGAGCTTTAAGACTCCCACTGTCCTCTTGACATATAAGACTCCCTAGTCAAATATTCAAGAGATAGTGCAGATTCTTTATCAAGACTAACACTTTACACAATTGGCCTAAGTTGGTCTCTATTTTATCCAAAACATCACAACTTACCAATTTCAAATGTACAAGAGTAGATAACCTTTTACTCTTACATTTGACTAGTGTTAACAAACCCTCTTTAAGATATGTCACTCAAGTTACAATCTTGGAGTATGACTCTAAGAATTGTTTTGGAACGAAGTATGACTCATCTTTTTGATTTAACCATTTCAACAATTCATGACTCCTCTTCTTAGTCATAAGAATGCACTAAGATGACTTTAGAGGACCAATTCTGATATGGTATCTTAATCATTAAGATGATCATAAACATGATACTAAAGTACTCTCCCATCTTTTCAGATTTGAGAAACTTTTATCTTTCTACCATTCTTTGATTCTTCTTATTCGTTCTGTCTCACATTGAAACTTCTCCAATGCTACAGACTTATACTTAAACTTATAAGTATAACCGTATTTACTGAACTTAAGTAAATCATGACGAATAGTCTTCTTGATCTTTTGTGGTGGACTTGACCAGTGCACAAGAATGTGTACTCGATCCCTTAGTCCTTTCCTTATTCACATAAGGAATTAGTCTTAATTTTCCAAGCTGAAAGTTCTCATTCATCATACTATACAACTTGCATGATTCCAAGTTTCGGTCCAATTGAACCTTGGGTGATGAGAATCTTTCCTTATTTGGTAATATTAGACACTACCACAACCGAAAGAATCAAATCCATTTTTCCAATATTGCTATCAATGGAATCTTATAAGCAACAACTTTTCACAAATGCCATTGTAAGGATACTTAAAATAAATAAAATCAAAACCTTTTTCTTTTATTTTAAAACTTTGCGGAAACTTATCCTTACAATCCATATGAAAACCTTGTTGTTATCTATTCCTAAGCAATATAAATATCATAACTCTTAAGTAATAGCCCAAAATTCTGATCACCGAACCATGCGATTGAAATCCATCTTCGCGATCAGAATCAGCATGTACTTAATAGAGTTAGACAATGGACTTTACCTGAAGTAGAGCCAAACTTATTGACTTTAACATCCTTAGGTAAATTTGGCAGCTTCGTAACCAATGCCCCTTCCTTTGGCAATAGTTACCTATGGACCCTTGATAATGGGACTATCTCAGACTTCGCCTCTCTCTTTACCATTGGGTCAACCGAGTTGACTATGGCCGATCCCTTTCCATTGGGAAGAGAGAGCTTTACTGGATATCCAATGTCATCATTGTCAATGTCCATAGCGTTTTAGGAAGTTGATCTTAGCAAATAGATAAGATCATTAAGGGTCTTGTCTTAGTCCGTTTCATAGGATTCCCAAAAGAACTCACTATGTGACTTAGAAAGTAGTTGAGCCACCAACTTTCTCAAGACTTTGACACCCAACTCTCCCGGCTTGTCAATATGTGACTACATCTCCAAGATGTGATCACACCTAGACCTTGCCTTGCCAATAGGGCTTGAGTGACCTTAAACCTTTTAGAAACTTGTGGGTTAGGGAGAATAATTGGAGGAGGTGAAAGAAGTATGATATCCATGGGACATCATCTTCATTTAGGAAAGCTTGTTTCAAGAGATTTGGGAAGATCATAAATGTCTAGACCAGACATCTTTTTGGGAGATATTATATGAAATATTAATGCTAGGACCCAACAAACTATTTTATAACTTAGAAGAGGGATGCCGTAATCCAAGCTATAAAATATTTGAAGCTAGGTGAATGACGATTCACCAATTTCCACCATGAAAAACGAAATAATTTATTAGGTTTTAATTGGATTTGAAAGTCCTAGATCTTTGAGATTCATTGAACTGTTCAAAGGCATGTTTCAATCTCGAGTGTGCCCTTCAGGTTTTGTGACTGGGATGTCGAGGATCACAAAACAAGGTGTGAATAACCATGCAAATATACTTGGTACCCTTAATATTTACCCCTTAATCAGTGTGTCGGTTAACCACACACGCTCCACCGATACTATGATAAATATTAAGTTACCCTTTGCCTACCTTGTTAAGTCCAGGTTAGTGTGCCGGTTAACCACACACGCTCCACTAACGACTTAAGCAAAGTGCAAAGTGTAATTTCATGGGTTAGCACCAAATTCACATTTTCCTAAGTAACTAAGATTGGGTATTAATAAGAGTTTAGTTACTTAGTATTTATCATTAATACTTTTAATGAAAGGAGAATTATAGTCCTTGTCCTACCCGTTCGGCTAATGACCCTCCACCAGTCAAGGAAGCGGTGGGTGAGAGTGGACACCCATTAAACTGCCATTTTATAAGCAGTAACCTTATACCCCCCTTATAGACCGGCTTCGTGAATGAGGCCTATTAACGGTAAGACTGACTTTACTCTTATACATATATATAAATATTACTAACTTATAATATTATAAAGTATAAGGGTTGAATTTTAACTTTTAAAATTCTAAGGGCTAACTTGGAATTAAAGTATTCATAAGTGAAAACTTTTCAAATTCCAAAACTTGAGGGCAAGTTTTGAAACTATTCAAAACTAATTAATTCCATAACTTATGAGTTTAAAGTAGTTTTAATTAAAAAAAAATCTTCAAGTTCCATAACTTGAGGACAAGTTATGGAAGACTTTAAACTAATTAATAAAAAAAATAACTTTTTTTTATTGTAACTTATGGAACTAATTAAGGTTATACTTTTTTTTTAATTTAATGAAGAGACTCTTGAACCTCCATAACTTGAGGACAAGTTATGGAGTCATAAAACCATTTAATTAGAACTAGACTCTTCATTTTGTAACCTTTGCCAACTTTTATGAGTTTTATGATTCTTAAATGTGACTTTTCATATAACTTGAGGACAAGTTACAAAAACACACTTTGGAATCAACTCTTAGATTAAAATGGATTGAAAACAACTATTTCACACAACTTTTCTATTAATCTAAGAACCTCATAAGAACAAGATAATTCAAATCATCAATCTTCAAGAAATTAGCATGAACATACAAACTAATACAAATCTTGAAATTATGACAATTATCTTAGAAATTGGATTAGCATGAACATTACCACATCAAAAACAAGTTTATAAGTCCAAAAACATCTTAGGGTAATGTTCCTAGTCCAATTCCAGCCAAAACAATCGAATATATGCATCCAACTCGATTTTTCAGCTACTTTTGCAAGTATAACAAGAAAACAAGCCTAGGCTCTGATACCACTGTTGGGTTATGAGCATTCTAACACTCCTAAGTGTACATGCAACCCTAAATACCTTGGATCTATGTTTTCTCTATTATACATACAATTATGAACATCCAAGGTATTATCCTAATCTAGCATACAAAATAATAAATATAACAAGATAGAATACATACCTCTTTGATGTAGAATGTCTTCATGAAGCTTGAGTGCCTAGTGCCCCAAGTGTGACACCTCAAATGGTTTACACAACACCAAATACACTTGGAATAACTTGAGAGAAACTTGAACACTCCTTGAAATCGTCTAGCCCTCACACTCACACATTAGTGCACGATTTCTTGAGCCATGGGATTCTTTTATATGGTGGCTATTAGGGTTACACCATGTAACTCATAACTTTACTCATTCCTTATGCTCCATGGATTTTAACCTCCATGGAGTATCCATGGGTCACCCCATGGACTTAGTCCAACATAAGGAATCTTGGATCACAAGCCCACATATATAAGAATGAATGATTTACACAATCAACCCATATATTTAATTAGTCTCCTTTTGATCACTTAATTAATTCCAAATTAATTCTTGATCAATACTAATTAAATAACCTTATTAATATATTAGAACTTATAATATATTAACCAACCTTAAGTGTTATTTCTCTCATTATAGTCTATCCAAATGCATGATGCCATGCAACCCAAATGGACCATTCCGGGTCGGGTCAAGTCTTACCAATTATAGTTATGGACTTAGACATTAATCCAACAAAAGTATCACGTTTTTCATTATGAATCGTGTCCCATACGCTTCGGGTATTGGTTCGATTGCATATGATGTAATATTTGACCGTTCTAAAATTTTCCAAATGCCTAGGGCATTAAGAGGGAAAAGGGACTAGAACCGGTTTGACTAAAATAATTGAACAACTGTCAAGGACAATCTACGGTTCGCCAAGAATTGGTCACTTGTGAAAAGTTGGAAGTATAGTAACGAATGGACCATAATGGCATTATTATGAGTAGATATGATTCTATTATTAATGAGTTTTCGTATGGCAAATATGGAAATGTTTCCATAATGGGAATTGGATATTAAGAATCTATGTAGATTAGAAACTTTTATGCAAGAAGTATGTTCAAAGGAATGTACTTTGAATGTGAGACTTCACATCTATGGGATTGTCTTGTAACAATCTCCAATAGAGCACTTTATAATATCCTTGGCAAAGTCTTGATGGCTTTGGTGCTATGACATTACGAAAGGATAGTTGCATAAAATGTTAGAATCTAACATATTCTAGTAGTGGCGAGAATTTTGTGTTCCTACACTAACGATAAGAATTAGGGATTGTGAAATGAGCATCATTGAAAATGTTTTCAGTTGATCTATTTCACAAAGTATGGACCATAGGTAAACAGAGTGTGCATGCTTGGTGCATGGGACAACTGCTGTTATAATTCAAGTAATAAGTTGATTATCTGAAACATTGTACAATGAATAATGTGTAATCAATATGGTGACTAAATAAAATGAGTTTTATTTATACTCAAAAGTTTGGGGCCATATTGGATTCGATTATTATTTTGTTTCACTTTGCATGTTTTGACTTCCTGAATAATAAGATTATTCGAACGTTCCACAGTCGCTCATACTTTGGGAGTAGGTATGAAAGAAGATTGTCATGAATCCGTCTGTAGATTGTCTAAAGTGTTTAGACATAACACAAGTTTGCTGCAGAGTTCATGAGTGATCCTATAAGATTAGAGTATTGGATTAAACTCACGCTCACTTGGATCGCTTCATGGATTTTATCGCGAGTGATTGGTGAGACGATAATATCTTATATTCTTGAAACCAAGATGTGTGAGTTGTATTCTGCAAGTCGGTTGCACATTGATAATATGTAAACGCACCAGTAACTTGGTGTTATAAAACATATTGTTGTGTGTGATTTGATGAGTAGGTACAAGCGAGCATTGATTCAAATTTTATCTGTTCCTTTTACCCAAGGTGGATAAAAGCGATATATGTGGGCCCCTCGATGATTTAGTAATGACACCCTAAGCGCCTGGCCAAGCCGGGACTAAGTTGATGTGTTCAATTGTAGTCTATTACAAGTCGTCATAAATCGGAAATCAGGAAACAACACATGAACAGAGAGTATGATTAAAATCCATGTCTCAGTTCATACGATATCTAGAATGGCGGAATATATGATCCCTTATCTAAAGGACGCGTTACTGATAAGATCAGAGTTGACAGCGGCTTTTGAAAGCTACGATTGCTGATCAGGTTCTGCAGTCATATGCAAAATAGTTATTAGACTTATCCAAGTTGGAGACTGTTGGATTAGGAGTCTAAGCGCATAACTATTCTGGTATGTACTTGACCCGATTACGAGCATGGTCCTTTTGGGTTGCCTTCACCATAACAACTGATACGATGAATTAAGGAGAAAAAGGATTAATTATGATTTATTAATATATTATATGAATAATATATTAACAGAGAAATCATATTGTTTAATTAATATTAGTCAAAAATTAATAAGAATTAATTTTGTGGTTAAAAGACATTAATTAAATAAAGAGGACTAGAACTGTCGATTGTGTGATAGTTGAATATTGGGCTAATGGACTCCATAGAAGTTGGAGTGGACGAAATCTATGGGGAAACCCATTAGAATTCGTCCAAGGCTTCTAAGGAGGGAGTCCATGGGCTACTTAGGGCCTAAGCAGTTAGATTAGGGTTTCCTGGTTGAAAACCCTAATAGTCTAACTATATAAAGAACCCCTAAGGCCCCAAAAACGTGGTGAAGAAATCACTAAGGGTTCTTGGACGTTTTTGGTGCTCCTCCTCCTTCTCCTAGGTCATCTTGTTGCTCATGGTGTTTGTGACTCCATTAGAGGTGCAACATTTGAGGCACTAAGCTTTCAAGAGTCAAGATCAAGGAGATTTGTGACTGTTATTACTACATAACAATCAAGGTAATATATAAACCCTTTTATTATGATAATATCGATTATTATATGCTAGATCTAGGGTTTATGAGCTTTGGATGATTATTGCATGTTCATTAGGCAAACTATATCCAAAGCTTTAGGGTTTGCATGTACACCATAGGATTGATGTAGTGCTCATAACCCATCATCTTTATGCATGGCATCAAAACTCAACTATAAGCCAGATCCAAAACTCTACAAGGTCACCTTGACCCGGAGATTCATAAATTTGCAAACTTTATGAGATCTAACCATTCCAACTTTCAAGAACAAGAAGAAAAATGGACAAAACTCAAGATCTAGCAACATGGAATGATAAAAATCGGATCTTGGACACTTACAAAGCTCCAGAAGAAAGCCAAGCTGAAGGATGAGGGACTTGCTTGTTGGATCTTGCTTCCTTCTTCCAACTGCTTCCTTCTTTGGCTTAAAAAACACCACACTAGCTCACAAATGAGAGGGAAATATTATTAGGGTTTCCTCAGGGCTTGGGGCTGATGGTGAACAAACCCTAGCCTCCATTTTCCTTTAAATAGGGAGCAAAACCCGAAAGATAGGGTTTCATCTCCAGCGACCATCACGCTGTCTTCCAGGAAGCAACACGTGGTGTTGCTCTTAATGAGACCCGCGCCTTTTCTTATCTCGAGACGCCGTGTTGGTGCCTCCAACACGCCGTGTCCAATTCCAAAAAGGAGATTTATACCCAAAGCTGATCCTCAAATTCCAGAGGTTACATATTCCATATTATTCATGTTTACTATTGTATCTATCCGTAATCAGCGGTTGTTTTGTGTTTACACCTATTAAGATAGACATTTATTATTGTAATTTGTACTTTTATATCTTAGGTTTTCTCCAAATTGAATATACAACCATCAACGGTTCTACATCCTCTCAGTCAAATGGATTCCACACATGAAATGCTAGCAATCTTCACTGGTACTCTCATCACCAAATCAGATGGATTCCACACATGAAATGCCAGCAAGCTTCACCGATACTCTCATCACCAAGTGCACGTTCAATGATAAAATGATATATATATATATATATATATATATATATATATATATATATATATATATATATATATATATATATATATATATATATATTGAGAAATGTTCAATAGAGAACCGAAAACAAGGAACCAATCGAAAGCATCAGAATTTAAAGCGATCAACGATAAAAGGAAGGGTTGTAGACTATTACAATGGATACAAATGCATCCGCTTATACCAAAACTCACCTATTTTTTTAGTTAAATTTTTTTAGACCATCTTTTTTATCGAAAAAAAAATGAATATACTGTTATTCATGATTTTTCATCCTCTTTCCTTAGAGATCAATACTGATATATAAAAAAATGATTTTTTTTTTCAAAAACACACTTCATTTTCTTTGCTTTTTGAAAAATTAAAGTCTATTTTTTATCGAAAAAAATTAATAACTATATCAAAATTCATATTTTTTAGTACTCTTTAAAAAAATCGAAATTTTAGCTCTCAGATTCACATTGTTAATTTGCTCCGATTCATATTGTGAATTCTGAAAACTAAATTATATATAGTTCAGATTCACAATGTGAATATATCAATTTGTTGATTTTACAAAATTAATTTACGAGTAATCAAAACGTTAAAATATTATAAAACGACATAGAAATATATTTCGATTCATATGTAAATTTCACTTGATTTGTGAACGATCAAAGAGTTGAAATAGTAAGTCAGATTCACATTGTGAATGTTAAAATTTAAATGTCTACAGGTTAGATTCACAGTGTGAATCTGAAGTGATCGAGTTTTTTGTTTTTTTTAATCACTATTGATGTTTATTAATAGAGGACAAAAAATTGACATTTTTGGTATAATTAGTTTTTTTGAATAAAAATAAACTTACATATTGAAAAGAAAACAACAAAACAAGGTAGGTTTTTTTTTAAAAAAAATAGTTTGTTTTTTATATATCAACATGAATCTCTATGGAAAGATGACGAAAATTCATGAACAACGGTATATTCGGTTTTTTTTTCGATAAAAAACATGGCTTAAAAAAATTAAACGACAACAAAGATGTGAGTTTTTTGATAAAGATGTGAGTTTTATGGTATAATCTGGTGTATGTGGGTCCAATGTATAAGTGTACATCCCTTTCCTTGGCCATTGATATATATATATATATATATATATATATATATATATATATATATATATATATATATATATATATATTGTTATGAATTATTATTTAGTGAATAACTATTGGATTCTCCATATTCCCCCATTACTCTGCATAATTAGTGAGCATTATAGCAAACATTATTATGAATTTCATGAGTGTAGTTATGCACCACTATAATGAGCATTTATAAGATACCTCGTCTATCATCTTCTTTGTCTAGTATAAATAGTGAATATTATGTATTGCAAATTTTGATGATTTCATCAAAAGTATTGGAATGAAAGTTCCATTCATTCTCATGTCTTTTTTTACTCTATAATTTATAATACGTTATCAGCACGACTATACCATAGAGCTCTAATTCCTTATTCCTCTTGTCATTTTCAGGTATGTATTTTTCTATAAGTTTACATGTACAATGCTTACAACTTATTTTATGGAATTTCTTAACTAACAATTTCTTAACATACAAGTCTTTGGTAATCCAAGCTATCTTGGAGTTTTATTTTTATATTTTGATTAATATTTTCACTATGGAAAACCATGGTAGAGAAAACTTTCTCGACTTTTCATGCCCCTAACTTTCTCCTGCAGCAGCAATATCATGATAAAGGTTTAAAAAAATATGAATTAATCCCAGATAAAGGTTTAAAAAAATATGAATTAATCCCATGTCTTCTAGTGGCTGAATAAAACAATGAACTATTGATGAAAAATCACCAATCACGCCCGACCGGTTCTAGTCCATTCCTTGAAGTGAATGAAACATCATATAATGATAATAGTCATGGGTCTAACCGAGGTCGTGGAGGTCGTCATAATAACATAACAACAATAACAAGATTGCAAGTAACCACCAAAAGTTGAAAAATAATAAAAACCCACAATCTAATGATAAAAGTGGTCAAGGCAAAACAAAAATTGAAAATATTTGTCATCGATGTGGAATGACCAGTCATTGTCTCGTACATGAAGCTCTCCAAAGCATCTTATTGATCTTTATCAAGCTTCTCTAAAATCTAAAGAAAAATAAAATATCTAAACAAATTTTATTCAAAGTAATTTTCACGAAGATCAACCAGAAATGACACATTTTGATGTTGTCTATTTTCTTGTCTACCAAAAAGGGACAAGTGACTGCAGTGACTCCAAGGCATGAGGCAAAGCCTCATGTTTGCAGCGGGAGATTAGTCGGTGCGCGAAAGCTGGCCCGGAAACCCTCGTTAGGGAAGTTCCATTTCCAAAAAAAAAGGGACAAGTGATGTTATGTATGGTGATGAAAGAATAATATGTAGTTTTGGTTCATGTCATTTATTATGTTTTTATGTCATATTCGTTACATGAGAAATGGTGTCATCAAAATCTTCACAAAGTAATAAAATATGACTTTATTTCTCTAAGTCGAATGTTTCTTATGTTTTATTTAGTTATTGAAGAGAAATATGGATATTCACAAAAGAAATGAGAAAGATATATATCTTGCAGACAGTGCAACAACACATAACATTTTTAATAATGAAAAGTATTTTGCTTACTTATCAATTGGATAAGCAAAATGTTAATATAATAACGGGTACTGCAAAAAATGATTGAAGGCTCCGAAAGAGCGAATATAATATTACCACAAGGGACAATAATTACAATTGGTGATGCATTATTTTCATCAAAATCACCAAAAAATTTATTAAGTTTTAAGGATATTTGGTCTAGCAGATATCATGTTGAAACAACTAATGATGGTGATAAAGAGTATTTCAATATTACAAAAATGATATCGGGTAAGAAAAGTCTTTTGGAAAAATTACCCGTATTGTCCTCCGGTTGGGCCATCCCGGATCAATTATGATGCGCAGAATAATTGAAACTTCAAGTGGTCACTCCTTGAAAAAACTAGAAGATTTTTCAAGCTAATGAATTGTCTTGTGTTGCATGCTCTCAAGGAAAATTAATTTCCCGTCCATCATTGAACAAAGTTGGGTATGAAAGTCTTGGTTTCTTAGAAAGAATTCAAGGGGATATGTGTGGACCAATTCATCCACCGTGTGGACCATTTTGATTTTTATGGTTTTAATTGACGTGTGAGCTAAATGGTCACACGTGTGCTTGTTATCTAGTTGTAATATCGCTTTCGCAAGATTACTTGCACAAATAATCCGCCTAAGGGCACATTTTCCCGATTACCCAGTTAAGAAAATTCGACTTGACAATGCTTAAGAATTGACATCGCAAGCTTTTAATGACTATTGCATGTCGATTGGGATAACTATTGAACATCTTGTTGCATATGTTCATACACAAAATGGTTTAGCTAAGTCGTTAATAAAATGCCTTCACTTAATTGCAAGGCCATTACTAATGCATTCTAAACTTCCTACATCGACATGGGGACATGCAACATCACTGATACGCATCATGCCAACTAGTTATCATAAGTTCTCCCCTATTCACGTGGTTTGTGGTCAGGAACCAAATATTTCCCATCTAAGGACGTTTAGATGTGCACTTTATGTAACCATTTCTTCACCTCACCGCACAAAAATGGATCATAAAAGAAGAATGGGAATTTATGTTGGATATGAATCTCCATTTATATTAAATTATTTAGAACCATTAACTGGAGATTTATTTACAGCTAGATTTGACGATTGTCATTTTGATGAATCGATTTTTCCAACATTAGAGTGAGAAATAAAGAAGATGGAAAATAAAATCTCTTTCAATGAATTATCACTCTCAGTTTTAGATCCTCGTTGAAGTCAATGTGAACTTGAAAAAGATAATTCATTTACAAAATGTAGCATATCAGTTGCAAGATGCATTTACTGACCCTAAGTGAGTAACAAAGTATCATGTACCGGCTGTAAATGCTCCAATTAGAATTGATATCCCAAAAGGAAAAAAAAAACAATTGCAAAAGAATATTAGGCACGCCTGAAGCGTGGAAGATCGGTCGGTTCCAAAGATAAAAATCTTCGAAGATGAAAGGAAGCAAATATAATTGATGGCCCAAAAGAGAAAAAAAATCTCTTGAAATGATTAATGAAGCTCTAGAAGAGCCCAATGACATAACAAAAGAAACTAAGGTGCCTGAAAATTATGAAAATGAAGATATCTCAATTAATTATGTCATGACAGGAATAAGATGGAACCGAAATAAGACAGCTGTCGACGATTATTTTTCATATCATGTTCTGCACGAGATTATAAAGAAAATGAGGATCTTGAACCTAAATCTATTGGGAAATGTAGGAATAGAAAATATTGGTCAAAATGGAAAGATGAAATAAATAAAGAGCTTAATTCTCTTACTCAACGAAAAAAATTTGGACATGTAGTCCGTACACAAAACGAATTAAAACCAATGGGACACAAATGAGTATTTATGCTTAGGAGAAACGATAAAAATGAAGTTCTGAGATATAAAGCAAGACTCGTTGCACAAGGTTTTACCCAAAGGCCCAAATTTAATTATGAAGAAATGTACACTCCTTTGGTTGATGCAATTACATTTTGTTATCTAATAAGTCTAACAACACATGAAAAACTGGATATGCGTCTGATGGATGTAGTTACTAGCTATTTATATGGTTCACTTGAAAATTATATTTATATGAAAATCCCAGAAGGGTTTATGGTGCCAGAAGCACAAACTCCTAATTCTCGAGAAGTATATTCAGTAATATTAAATAAATCTTTGTATAGATTAAAACAATATGGTCGTATGTTGTTCAATTGTTTAAGTACATTTTTGTTGAAATATGACTATAATAATGTTCCATTAAGCCCATGTGTATTAATAAAAAGATCTGGATCAGAATTAGTGACAATTGTTGTTTACGTAGATGATTTGAACATAAATGGAACTCCTAGAGAATTGGAAAATCTCACTTCTTGTTTGAAAGAAAATTTTGAAATGAATGATCTTGGTAAAACGAAATTTTGTTTGGGTCTTCAAATTGAGCACACCAAAAATGGAGTTTTTGTACATTAATCTAGTTATCTAGAAAAGGTACTTAAAAGGTTTTATATAGATAACTCACATCCATTGAGTAACGCGGTGGTAGTAAGGCCCTTAGATGCCAAAAAGGACCAATTTCGGCATTGTGAAAAACATGAAAAACTTCTTGGTCCCAAAGTACCATATCTTAGTTCTATTGGTGCACTAATGTATCTTGCTAATAATACGAGACCTGATATATCTTTTGTTGTAAACTTATTAGCAAGATATAGTTTTGCCCAATAAGAAGACATTAGGATGCAGTCAAACACATTCTTTGGTATTATCGAGGTACAATAGATATGGGTTTATACTAATCAAATTCATCAAATGCGGAGTTAATTGGTTATGCAGATACTGGATATTTATCTGATCCACACAAAGCTCGATCCCAAACAGGTTATTTATTCACTTGTGGAGGTACCGTAATTTCTTAGCGTTTTGTTAAACAACATTTAGTTGTTGCTTCTTCTAACCATGAAGAGATTATAGCAATTCATGAGGCAAGCCGTGAATGTACTTTGTTGAGAAATTTAACTCATCACATTCGTGAGAATTGTGGTCTAACTTCTAACAAGGACGTTCCAACCATACCATATGAAGATAATGTGGCTTGTATAGCCCAATTCAAGAACGTTCCAACCATACCATATGAAGATAATGCGGCTTGTATAGCCCAATTCAAGGTAGGGTTTATTAAAGGAGACAGAACCAAACATATATCACCAAAGTTTTTTTTTTCACTCATGATCTTCACAAAGAACGTGACATCAACATCCAGAAAATTCAATCAAGTAACAACTTGGCAGATTTGTTCACTAAAGCGCTTCCTACATCCTAATTTGAAAACATGGTACGAAACATTGGAATGCGGCGCTTTAAGGAAATCAAGTGATGTGATGATCAGGGGGAGTTGGAAACATATTGTACTCTTTTCCTTAGCTATGTTTTACCACTGTGTTTTCTTAGCAAGGTTTTTAACGAGGCAGTTGCTCCAAATATCTATGATTAATCATGTACTCTTTTTCCTTAATAAATGGTTTTTTTCGCATGAGGTTTTACCGATTAAGGTTTTAACGAGGCATGATAAAATCGTCATTCAAGGGGAGTGTTATGAATTATTATTTAGTGAATAACTATTGGATTCTCCATATTCCCCCATTACTCTCCATAATTAGTGAACATTATAGCAAACATTATTATGAATTTTATGAGTGTAGTTATGCACCACTATAATGAGCATTCATAACATACCTCACCTTTCATCTTCTTTATCTAGTATAAATAGTGAATATTATGTATTGTAAAGTTTGATGATTTCATCACAAATATTGGAATAAAAGTTCTTTTCACTCTCATGTCTTTCTTTCCTCCATAATTTATCTTGTTATTTGATCATATTATATATATATATATATATATATATATATATATATATATATATATATATATATATGGTTAGGTTATTGTATTCTAACTATCTATTGTGTGTATGTAGGATTGATTGTGTACTAATCATTTTAGTTATTTTATGAAAGTAATTAATGCGTATTACATTTTGAAGATATAATGAATATTAATTAAATATTCAACATTTAATATGTATTAATTACTTTTTAAAAATAACTAAAATGATTGGTTCATAATCAATCTTACGTGCACACAATAGATAGTAAAAACATTTGAACCTAACTCTCTCTATCTCTCTCTCTCTCTCTCTCTATATATATATATATATATATATATATATATATATATATATATATATATATATATATATATATATATATATATATACTTCATCAAATTTTATATTTTGCCAATCAAAAGGATTAAATTTATTTAAACCCCATTTTAGTTTTAGTGGTGGAGGGTATGGTACTTTATGAGAGGCTTTAATTGCGCATTAACTAAAATACAAAATATTTTATTTTCAACGACCAACTAGGCATTGTAAGGTTATCCAATAGCAAATAACTAATAATATAATTAAACTTTTAAAAAAGTATTGTTTTTAATTCAAAATAAAGTATGTAATAACGAAATGACATTTTGTCATTGAAATATAATGAAACTGGTATTTAAGTCATTCTATTGTATTTTATGTTGTTGTATATTATGTTTAAGACATTATTTGTATTTAATAAAAAATAAATTATATAAAAGACCAAACGTAACATTGCAAATAACTAATAATATAATTAAACTTTTTCAAAAAGTATTGTTTTTAATTCAAAATAGAGGATGTAATCATGAAATGACCATTTTGTAATTTTATGTGAAATATAATAAAACTAGTATTTAAGTCATTTTGTATATTATGTTGAGACCTTATTTGTATTCAATAAAAAAGAAAATTATAAAAGTAAGTTATATAAAGGACCAAACGTAACTTTACTACGCAAGATAACTCCTTTGCAATTCGTATATAAAATTTAATTTATAAATGTTAACAATCAACATATAAATTGGTGACTATTATAAAAGATGTTACATGATCTGAATTTAGTTTTTTTTCCCTCTGTACAATAATAAAAACGAATGAACAGTGCTTTTGTGAGCTTTTGTGAGGAGACATCGTCATTGCTATTTAATATATATATATATATAGAGAGAGAGAGAGAGAGTAAAGATTGATTAAGATCACTAACATTTTTGAAATCTTATGATCAAAATCTCAAGCATCAAATTAAAGAGGTAGATTTGTTAAAGGGGTGTGCATGCACCTTATTATAACAAGAGAAAATTACAAAAATGATTTATGTGGTATGACATAATAGGCATGTATAGTCCAACTTAATAAAATTGACAAACTTGGTCCTTGTGTTATTTCGATATTACACGAATCGTCCCTAAGCCGTTAACTCTAACTGCAGAGCCCGGTAAATACAGTAAATTACCTTTTTACCCTCATCTTTTTATTCATATATTTGTTTTTTATTAAGATGTTATATAGTTACGAAAATGGCCCCTCTCACCCACATCGACCCCATTATCTCTAGTTCAAATATTCGACAACCACGATCACCTCCATCACTCCGAAAACCACCATCACCTCCATCACTCCGAAAACCACCATCACCTCTGGCACTCTAGTTTACCTCCGATATTCTCTTTCAACTCCGACAACAAACACTAAAAACATCAAAATCATTTCCTGAAAACTGAAATCATATTTGAAATTATACATTTATAACCTCAAGATCAAAACAAAATCATACATCAAGTTGAAACTGCCACAATCTCTAACATTATATATGATATCATACCTTGATAAACCACGAAATCATAACTCAAGATCAGGACAAAAATCAAATTTTGGTATGGGAAATGGATTCAAACCTTGAAAATCTTGATTTTTCAAAACCCATGTACCAAAGAGATCGATCGAGCAACATGAGGGGTGGAAGAGAAAGATCAATAGAGGTCGGTGGTCCGGTGGTGATCACCCATGAAGCTTGGACCGGGGGTATAAACGGCGGAAGTTGAGTCATATAAGAACCCTAATTGTAGATTGGTTGACAATACACCTTCAATCGACGTTGATTCAAATCACTACGCTCTACACTTCAGCGCACCTTTCAGTCTCGCAACATGGGCGATGTTCCTCATTCAATTTTTAACTATCGTTATTAATCATGGTGAAGCTCCAAGACTCCCTCACTTTAGATCCATCGATGGCGCCATCACCATCGCCAATCTCAACCATTCCCTTATCTGATGGAACACTTCTCCCATCCTAATCACCCCTTCTCTTTCAACGCCCACTTCCACGATCGTTGTTGGCGGAAGCGAGAATACAAGAAGTCCAAAATTTGGAACTGATATGGTGGATCTAAAGGATGGGTTATTAGTTATAAATGTGTTCTTTACATAAATGGTCACGGTAGTTTAGAAAAAATTATAAAAAATGAAAATGAAAGAAAAAGGGTAAAAATGTCATTTTATAGAAATTAACAGCATCATTTTGGCGTCGTGTGTCGGAAGGACCATTTACGCAATATCAACAAAACATAAGGACCGAGGTTGTCCACTTTTTTGAAGTTAGACTATACGTGCCTATTATGACATACCACAAGGACCATTTTTATAATTTTCTCTAATGACAAAAACCCACCAAACAAAAACTCATTTATTTATTTATTTATTTCCTGTTTTAAGTTTTTCGAGGGCTTTTTATTGCAAAAAAAATCATATTTTTTGTCCTTTATAAATAGATATATATTTTTTTATGTTTTTTTAAATATTCATATTAGTGACGTGTACATACGCACATTTGTAGTTATGCACATATTAACACTTGATAACTCACTTTTTTCGATATTTTTTTTAAAAGAAAAAACAACTTAATATGGTCAAACATTGTTATAAAATGTTAATCGTCTAAAAAACGTTTTTTTTTTCAAATGATGAATGTTTGTATATATGCATATTTCTATTTGTGCAGAAATAGAAATGTGCATATGTGCACATCAGAAATATACCCATGCACAATTGTGTTTGAGCCTATACGCATATTTTTGATATATTTTTTTCTTCAAAACAAACGTATTATTAAGCTAAGATGCTTCGATAGAAGTTGGTTCGTTGAAAAATAAAAAATAAAAATAAAAAAAGTTCAAGTGATATATATATATAATTAACACAATACATGTGTACAAACATAAATATGCATATGTATACATCACCAATATAGACATATAAAAAAACATAAAAAATTTATATATGAATATGAATATTTATTTATAAAGGACACAAAATTATGAATTTTGGTTTTTTTTAGTTTTTTTTTTATAAAAAATAAGCTCAAAAAATAAAAAGAAAAAGAACAAATAAATTAATTAAATGTATTTTTGTTATCATTTGGTGAATGTGCGTCCAATTCACTAAGGTACACCCTTTTAATTAGTGGTTGAAATTTTTGTAACGCCTGTTTTTCGTAAAAAGGTATTATTTCGAAAGATGTAAATTGATGTGACACGAATAAGTGAGATAAAGCATGGAGTAGCTTTAAATTAATATTTGTTGTTTAGCAAAATGGTGTTGAGAAATTGATATATCTTTTAAAGATGAACGCGTGGATATAAAGATCATCAAAACGGAGTTGGAATGAGAAAGTTATGGTCGTTTGAAGTTGAGATGAATGTACGTTGCTACTTGAGAAAGTCAACGAAATTCAGAGTTAACGGTCAAACTCTTGATCACCACGATATGGTGGTATGTTTGCCACGATGTGGCAATAAGTAAGTCATCGATACATGTGTCACCGGAGAGCAACATATGGCGAGACGGAGTCTTACGGTCACCAAGACGTGGTAATAGATGTACCACGACGTGGTATGAGGCGAGTCACCGAGACACATGGCGGGAGAGTACGACACATAGCAAAACCAAAGTTTACTTGATCACCATGACATGGCATGCTTATGGCCACAACGTGGCACACTGCAGGGTATAAATATGTGAGTATAGTGTCATTTTGAGAGATTTTGGAAAGCATGATCGAAAATGTTGCTTGGAAATCGTTCTTGAGAGATTATGGCGGAGGAGATACACCGTTGTACGAGAGATATGGGAGTCGAGTACGAGATTTGTTGATGCATCATTTACCCCGTTAATTTTTAATTATGATATGTGATAGATATTGAGAGTTGATAGACCCGAGTATATGTTACAGATGTTCATGATATGACGTTGTTACGGACCTATTGGTGAGATTGTGAGAAAATCTTATGACTAAATATTTAGTCGAGACTGTAAGGGTTATAAACCCTAATATTTAAGAAATACTTGTTATGAGTGAATTAGCTAATGGCTTACGGGTTAAGCCTACTGTGATTATATTATAAGATTTGATTATTGTTGTGACAATAGGTCATATGGTATAGCTAGTAATGAGTCGTGTCAGGTTCTGAGGAACTTGTTGTTTGATGAATAAGTGTTACCATGTGACAAACTGATAGGCAGTAAAGGATCGAAATCGAAGCTGGATTTAGTCTGCTAACAAATCAGGTAAGTAACATTACTCTAACATCCATTTATGTGTTATCTGTAATATATATATTACATGATTTATATGATTAATTATTATTAAGTAATTGATTGATATTTGAAAGATTGATTATTCTGATAAATTAATACTTTATTTAAAGATTGGTCTTGATTGAGAGACAAATTATTAATTAAAAGATAACTTCTAATTGAGATAGAACCTTGATGAGACAGATTCTGCTTGAGATAGATTATATAAATGAGAGGTAGATCCCGCTGAAATATATATCATTTATGAGTAACTGTTTGTATTAGATTTGTGATATATGTGATATCTATGATATATGTGATATACGATATGTGAATTATATAGAGCTCTAAATAACTTATTATTATTGCGAAACTACTCATTACCGATAGATAGATTTTATCGGATCACGAGTGAGCAATTGATCATATTGACAGATATATCATGATTGATAGATTGATCACAATTGATAGATAGATTATGATTAAGAAAGAGATAGATAATTACTGAGAGATTGATTATAATTGAGTGGTGTAGATCTTGACAAAGAGATTGATTCCCATTGAGAGAGATAGATATTGATAGTAAGAATTGTAGAGACCCAATTTTATACAAACGGTGGATGCGGAAGAAAAATATCTCGAGATTTATCGTGTATCAAAATATAAAAATATGAAGAACATGATGAGAATTCTTAGAAGATGAGAAAAAAAGAGAGATAAAATATTATTCCATGAAGAACATTGGTGGGAGAGAGAAACTCTCCCTGGGTGGGATAAATCCTACCACTTTCTCTCTCTAATATTACATTGTGAGAAAAGTGCATTGTAGAGACCTAATTTTATACGAACGGTAGATGCGGAAGAAATAATATCTCGAAATTTATCATGTATACAAAATAATCATGAAGAACATATGATGAAAATTCTTAGAAAGATAAGGAAAGAGAGATAAAATATTATTCCATGAAGAACATTGGTGGGAGAGAGAAACTCCCCCTAGGTGGAGAGAAATCCCACCACTTTCTCTCTCTCTCTAGATATTACAGAAATGACCATCTGTAGAGAGAGAGAAAGTGGTGGGATTTCTCTCCACCTAGGGAGAGTTTCTCTCTCCCACCAATGTGTTGGATTAATGTCTAAGTCCATAACTATATTTGGTATGTACTTGACCCGACCCGGCATGGTCCATTTGGGTTGCACTTCACCGGCACAATTTATATGGATAGTCTTTTGAGAATAGTATATTTATGATTTATATTAATATATTATAAGTTCTAATATATTAATATGGAATCATATTATTTAATTAGTATTGATCAAGAATTAATTTAGAATTAATTAAGTGATCAAAAAGAACTAATTAAATATGGACTCTTATATATATGGAATGGGCCAAGTTCATTTAGGTTGGGCTAAGCTTTCATGGATGGTCCATGGAGCTTTTAACCCATGGATCCTATGTAAATGAAAGGTCATGGGTATTAGGGTTTACATGGATGTAACCCTAATCCTCCATAATATATAAAGGGGTCCTTGGCTCACAAAATTGGCACAAGTGTGTGAAAATAAGAGTGGACCGATTTTAGTGTGCATACATATTCTCTCAAGTTCTTCCAAGGTGTTTTGGTGATTTGTGATTCCATTTGAGGCTTCCACACTATTGGGGCTAAGCTCTTAAAGCTTGAAGACATCAAGCTACATCAAAAGGTATGTCATCTAACTAGAACTTTGTAGTATAGGTGCTTCATAATATGCTAGTTAGGATGAAACCTTGGAATAGTTAATATTTGCATGTATAATAGAGAAAACATAGATCCAAGGTTTATAGGGTTGCATGTACACCATAAGAGTGTTAGAATGCTCAAAACCCAACAGTGGTATCAGAGCCATGGGTTGTTTTCTATTATATTTGATGCAAATGTATTTTTTTTTCAAGTTGAAGAAAAAAAAAAGGAAAAAAACATGAAGTTTGTCATATTTTAAGATAATTACTTGATTTTATGAAAAACTAATTATTTTTAAAATTTGAGTCACTTTACTATATGAGTTGAATTAGGTCAAATTTAGTAAAAGATAAAATGATATGATTATTTTATTAGATTTAAAAGTTTGATCTAAAGAGTTTTTTTGAAACCTCCATAAGTTATGGATATGAAAAGGTTTTAAAAAAAACCGATTCAAAGTTTTTTATGAAGTTACAAAACTTGGTCTTAATGTTTTAAAATTCCATAACTTGTTCTTAAGTTATGGAACATGAAAAGTTTTTTTGTGTTACCTTGTTTTATGAGTTAATTTAGATTGATGAAAAATATTATTTGTTAAGTTGCTTTCAATCCATATTAATCTAAAAGAAGTTCATAAAAGGTGTTTTTGTAACTTTTCTTCAAGTCACATAAAATGTCACATTTATGAATCTTAAAACTCATAAAAGTGTCATAGGTTACACAAAAATGAAGAGTTTTTTTTTCATTAAACTATTTTATGACTCCATAACTTGTCCTCAAGTTATGGATGTTTAAGAGTCACTTCTTTAAAAATGTTATTAAAGAATAAGAGGTTACATAAAAATGAAGAGTCTTCATTTTAATGAACCATTAAACTCATAAGTTATGAAATGAAAGGTTTTGAATAGTTTCAAAACTTGCCCTCAAGTTTTGGAATTTGTAAAGTCTCACACACATTAATGTTTTAATTCCAATCTCTACAATTTTAAAAGTTAAAATTCAAACTTTATGGACTTCATTAAATTAGTTAAAGTGTTTAATTAAAAGAGTTAATAATTCCATAAAGACATGGTTTAAGTTTAATTAAATTAAGAGTATAGTTTAATTAATAGATTAAACCACCAAGTATTTTAAATGTTTAAAATACACCCTTATACTATTATTATAATTTTAATTATATAGATATGTATAAGATAAAGTCAATCTTACCGTTAGTAAGCCTCATTCACGAAGCCGGTCTATAAGGGGTGTATAAGGTTACTGCCTATAAAATGGCAGTTTAATGCGTGTCCACTCTCACCCACCGCTTCCTTGACTGATGGAGGGTCGTTAGTCGAACGGGTAGGAAAGGACTATAATTATCCCTTCATTATAAGTATAATGATAAATACTAAGTAACTAAACACTTATAAATTCATAATCTTAGTTACTGAGGAAAATGTGAATAAGGTGCTAATCCATGAAATTACACTTTGCACTTTGTTTAAGCTGTTAGTGGAGCGTGTGTGGTTAACCGGCACACTAACCTGGACTTAACAAGGTAGGCAAAGGGTAACTTAATGTTTATCATAGTATCGTTGGAGCGTGTGTGGTTAACCGGCACATCGATTGAGGGATAAATATTAAGGGTACCAAGTATATTTGCATGGTTACTTCACACCTTGTTTTGTGATCCTCGGCATCCCAGTCACAAAACCTGAAGCGCACACTCGAGATTGAAACATGCCATTGAAAAGTTCAATGAATCTCAAAAGAATCTAGGAGTTTCAAAACCAATTAAAACCTAATACATTTCGTTTATCTTGGTGGAAATTGGTGAATCGTCATTCACCTACCTTCAAATATTTTATAGCTTGGATTACAGCATCCCTCTTCCAAGTTATAAAATAGTTTGTTGGGTCCTAGCCTTAATATTTCATATTGGGTGTTATATTAAGGACTTTAAATCAACTAAACTTGAATATCTCCCAAAAGATGTCTAGTTCAGACATCTATGATCTTCCCAAATCTCTTGGAACTTCACTTCCTCCACCTCCTCCAATTATTCTCCCTAACCCACAAGTTCAAGGTCACTCAAGCCCTATTGGCAAGGCAAGGTCTAGGTGTGATCACATCTTGGAGATGAAGTCACATATTGACAAGCCGGGAGAGTTGGGTGTCAAAGTCTTGAGAAAGTTGGTGGTTCAATCACTTTCTAAGTCACATAGTGAGTTCCTTTGGGACTACTATGAAATAGACTATGACATGAACCTTAATGATCATATCTATTTGCTTGGTGCTGCTGAATCAGCAATGATTTGGAACGATAGTAAAGCAAATTTGATTAGAAGATCAACTTCCCAAAAACTTTATGGACAGTGACAATGGTGACACTGGAAATCCAGAAAAAACATTCTCTTCCCAATGGAAAGGGATTGGCCATAGTCAACCCGGTTGACCAAATGGTAAAGAGAAAGGCTAAGTCTGAGATAGTCCCATTACCAAAGGGTCCATATGTTTATTTTGCCAAAGGAAGGGGCGTTGATTGCAAAGCTGCCAAATTTACCTAAGGATGTTAAAGTCAATAAGTTTGACTCTACATCAGGTAGAGCCCATTATCTAACTCTGTTAAGTTCTATTCTGAGATCCTCATTACATGATGTGACTGGGTCACATGTTGATGTTTTAAGAATCAAAGAATAGAGAGAAATCTTAAAGGAAGTATATGCTGATTCTGATCGCGAAGGTGGATTTCGATCGCATCAGAATTTTGAGCAGTTGCTTAAGAAGTTATGATAAATTGTTAAGGAATAGATAACAACAATTTTCCATGTGGATTGTAAGGATAAGTTTTTCCGCAAAGTTTTAAAATAAAAGAAAATTGTTTAATTTTATTTATTTGAAGTATCCTTACAATGGCATTTGTGGAAAATTGTTGCTTATATGATTCCACTGACAGCAATATTGGAAAATGGATTTGATTCTTTCATTTGTGGTAGTGTCTAAATTTACCAAATCAGGAAAGTTCCTCATCACCTAAGTTTCAATTGGACCGAAACTTGGAATCATGCAAGTTGAATAGTATGATGAATGAGAACTTTCAAGCATTGGAAAATCAAGACTAATTACTTGTTCACATGGATGTGTGAGTCAAGTGAAGGACTAAAGGGATCGAGTACACATTCTTGTGCACTGGTCATGTCCACCACAAAGCTCGTTAAGACTATTTAATTTACTAAAGTTTAGTAATTATGGTTATACTTACAAGTTTAAGTATAATTCTGAAACATTGGAAAAGTCTCAATGTATGGCAGAACGAATGGGAAGAATCAAATTAGGCAGAAAGATAAAAGTTTCTCAAATCTGAAAAGATGGGAGAGTACTTTAGTATCATGTTTGTGATCATCTTAATGATTTAGAAATCATATCACAATTAGTCCTCTAAAGGTCATCTTAGTGCATTCTTATGACTAATAAGAGGAGTCATGAATTGTTGAAATGGTTAGATCAGGAAGATGAGTCATACTTCGTTCCAAAACAATTCTTAGAGTCATACTCCAAGATTGTAACTTGAGTGACATATCTTAAAGAAAGGTTTAAAACACTTGTCAAATGTAAGAGTAAAAGTGTCCTACTCTTGTACATTTGAAATTGGTAAGTTGTGATGTTTTGGATAAAACAAAGACCAACTAAGGCCAATTGTGTGAAGTGTTTGTCTTGATAAAGAATCCGCACTATCTCTTGAATATTTGGCAAGATAGTCTTATATGTCAAGAGGATAATGGGAGTCTTAAAGATCCTAAAAAGAATTTCAAGAACTAATCAAGAATAAAACCTGAGGTTCTTCACTAGCACACGACTTGAGGTTTATAACCTATCGTGTTGACATATTCTGTGCCCATTCCAGTTAAAGTTGGCTTTGCATAGGAGTTCTGAAAGTTCTCAATTGGTTGCATAACAACTTGGAAGCAATGGCAGGCCCTGTACTGCCAGGTGGCAAGAAGTTAAGATTGCATAAGTTCAGTCCATATGAGTTTGGATTTGTCATTATCCTTGTCTTGTGACTATGGTTTTGACGATTCACATGGATAAGAACACATACACCATAAAATCTAAGGGTCATAAGGTTTCTCTCCGATTCATGAAAATGATGGTGAGGAAACACTTCCACCAAGTAGATTTGAAGCAGATGGCAAAAGGTCTAAACAATTGAGACTATGATTACGACATCCCTTTTCATAGTTCTGAAATTGTTTAGACACACATGCATGCTATCTAAGGAAAGGTGTATGATTTTGATAAAGTTTTATCAAAGCATCTCGTATCAGAAATCGGAACTTTGGTAAAAAAGTCAATAAAGTATTGATTTCTAGAAGTCCAGCTGATTTCTGAGTACATGTCAAAGCTAGTGGGAGCATAAGTGTTATGCTAATAATCATCATGTTAGTGGGAGCATGATAATTATTGTTAGTGTTGCAAGTTAGCAATGTTAATTATAGAAAACAAAAGTTTCAATTCGTGAGGCTGCAGGGATTGAAAAAGTTGTTTTGCTATAATTAAGGGAGAGGATATACTTCATTTCAGTTCTAAAGGCTTAGATTGAGACCTTAATCATTTTTAGTCAAGAATATATATATATATATGAATTTCATGTTGGATTGGTTCAACTTAAGGAAATTCTATATAATGCGTTCTCAAAATTCGATTATGATTACGACATCCCTCTTCATAGTCAAATTTTGAAAACATGGCAAATAAAAATATTGTAGCAAAAGACTGGTCTAGAATCATGTCTTTATGTGAGACATCATGAATCGTGTACCATTTGCTTTGGGTACAGGATCGATTGCATGTGCTATAATATTTGTCATTTCTAAATTTTTCCAAATGCCCAGAGGCATTAAGAAGGGAAAAGGTCTAGAATTGGATATGACTAAAATGATTAAGCAATTGTCGAGGACAATCTGAGGTTTACCAAAGATTGGTTGCTCAGGGACAGTTGGAAGTATAGTGCTAATTTTGGAAGGACCATATTGACATATTCTGAAAAGAGGCATCTCTTATTCAGAAGTGATAGTCAAAATGAGAATATGGAGTTGTCTCCATAGGTGGAAGTTATCTGTGTAAGATTAGAAAACTTAATGCAAGAAGCATGTCCAAAGCAATGTACTTTGAATATGAGACTTAGTTTCCATGGAGTTGATCTCCATTGGAATACCTTATAATGACTGTTGACAAGTCTTTGTGACTTTGTACATATTCATTACAGGAGGGTCAGTGCATATAAGTTTAAAATCTAAACAGATTTCGATAAATGATAGGAATTTGAAATTCTCACATTTTTCGATAAGGATTTGGGAGTGTGAAATTAGAATCATTGAAATTATGTTCAATTGGTTTATTTCACAAAGTAAGGATCATAGACAAACATAGAGTGCATACTTGGTGTATGGCAAAGCTATTGTTTAAGAAAAACATAGTGTACATGCTTGGAGCATGCGACAACTAGTGTTTTTAATTCAAGTATAAAGTTGATAAAACCGAAACAATGAATAATGAGTAATCAGTATGGTGATAAATAAAAGTGTTTATTTATATTCATAGGGTTTGATACCATATTTGATTCATTTATTCTTGTGTTTCACTTTGCATGTTTTGACTTCCAGAATAACTAAGTCGCTCTTCCTGAATGATTAAGTTATTCAAACCATCCACAGTCGGTCATATGTTGGAAGTAGATATGAATCAAGACTGTCATGGGTTGGTTTGTAGAGGTCCAAGTTGGTGGACAAAGTGGTGCTACAACACTCATGACTGCTCATAAATTCTGAGTATTGGATTCAACCCGCGCTCATTTGAATCACTTCATGGATTTTATCACGAGTGATCATGAGACGATAATATCTTATATTCTTCAAACCTAGAGATATGAGTTGTTACTATGAGTTGGTTATACATTGATTGCACGAAAACGCATTTGGTAACTCGATGTTATAAATGTGCCTTTGTGTATGATTCAACAAGTAGTAGAACAAGCCATATGAGTCGAAGTTTATCCATTCCTTTTACCTTCGGGATAAAAGCGATATCTGTGGGCCCCTCGATGATTTAGCGATGACACATGTGAGTGCTTGGCCAAGCCAGGACTGATTTGATTTGTTCAATCAGTCAGTCATCATAAATCGAAAATCAGGAAACAACAAATGGACAGAGTGAATGATTATAATCCATGTCTCAGTCCATATGATATCTAGAATGGAGGAATATATGATCCCTTATATAATGGACAAGTCATTGACAAGGTCAAAGTTCGACAGCGGCTTTAAGAGCTACGATTGCCAGTTAGGTTTTGAAGTCATACTCAATAATAGTTTTAGACTTATCCAAGTGGGAGACTGTTGGATTAATGTCTAAGTCCATAACTATATTTGGTATGTACTTGACCCGACCCGACATGGTCCATTTGGGTTGCACTTCACCGGCACAATTTATATGGATAGTCTTTTGAGAATAGTATATTTATGATTTATATTAATATATTATGAGTTCTAATATATTAATATGGAATCATATTATTTAATTAGTATTGATCAAGAATTAATTTAGAATTAATTAAGTGATCAAAAAGAACTAATTTAATATGGACTCTTATATATATGGAATGGGCCAAGTTCATTTAGGTTGGGCTAAGCTTTCATGGATGGTCCATGGAGCTTTTAACCCATGGATCCTATGTAAATGAAAGGTCATGGGTATTAGGGTTTACATGGATGTAACCCTAATCCTCCATAATATATAAAGGGGTCCTTGGCTCACAAAATTGGCACAAGTGTGTGAAAATAAGAGTGGGCCGATTTTAGTGTGCATACATATTCTCTCAAGTTCTTCCAAGGTGTTTTGGTGATTTGTGATTCCATTTGAGGCTTCCACACTATTGGGGCTAAGCTCTTAAAGCTTGAAGACATCAATCTACATCAAAAGGTATGTCATCTAACTAGAACTTTGTAGTATAGGTGCTTCATAATATGCTAGTTAGGATGAAACCTTGGAATAGTTAATATTTGCATGTATAATAGAGAAAGCATAGATCCAAGGTTTATAGGGTTGCATGTACACCATAAGAGTGTTAGAATGCTCAAAACCCAACACAATGTTCTTCATGGAATAATATTTTATCTCTCTTTCCTTCTTATCTTTCTAAGAATTCTCATAATATGTTCTTCATGATTATTTTGTATACATGATAAATTTCGACATATTATTTCTTCCGCATCCACCGTTCGTATAAAATTGGGTCTCTACAAGAGTTTTCTTAGTATTGCGAGAGATAGATCATGATATATATATATATATATATATATATATATATATATATATATATATATATATATATATATATATATATATATATATATATATATATATATATGTCTTGAATAAGAGACGGATCATGGTTGAGACACATCATGATTCAGAGATTGATCACGGGTGTCAGATTGATTATGATAGGGATATATATATATATATATATATATATATATATATATATATATATATATATATATATATATATATATCATTACCAAGAGAAAGATCACACTGAGATAGAGAGAGAGAGAGAGAGAGAGAGAGAGAGAGATCATTACATAGTAATAGATCATTATTGAGAAACTGATTATTATTAGGGTTGGTAAGAGAGTATGGGAATACCATTAATTGTTGTAATTTATCTGTTATATATTAGTGATGATTACTTGATTGTGATATATGTGATTTGTGTGATTATGTTATTGTAGTTGTTATTCACTAGGTCGTGAGGCATACGTTTCAGTGATAATTTGTTTGTAGGTAGATTATTGTGACGCCTGACTCGATCCTTGTGATAACTTCTTGTATACCAAAGTGCCAGTGTACACCAAAGTTATTTATAAATTTTAAATGAGAAATAAATTTCTTCGGGTGTACCTGGTATGAAAACATAGGCGTTACAAGTTGGTATCAGATTTGAGGTTTAAGTGAATTAGGTTCTTATAGTAGATTCCAAATCTTAAACCACAGAGTAGAGATGATAATTGATCTTATCTGATTACTATGAGTTTGACCACTATTAGATATTTAGTGAATTTTGATATATATATATATATATATATATATATATATATATATATATATATATATATATTATTTCCTTATAAACGATGTTGTGAAGCATTGTAGAGAAGGATTGTAAAGTATGATTGTGAGATCCACATCAAAATACAAGGCATGGCGATTAGAGATACACGATGCATTAAGATCGACAAGTAGCAATGTACTTTGCTAACCACAACGCGGACAGAGAGTGAACACGACGCATTCATAAAGTATAGTACTATAGTTGAACAACTGGAGGACACGACATGGTGAGAATAGGACCACGACGTGGTTATAAAGAGCTAGTAAATGAAGTAATGTACTTAGAGCTACCACAGTGTGATGGATTTTTCTGCGACACAGATTGGAAGTAGATTATTATATTATTTATAACGATAGACCACGACGCGACAAGAAGTTTATCACGGTGCGGTGCTTATTAGAAAATGAGTTAGAGTACATATAAATGTAAAACGAGTAATGTTAAGAAAATAAATGCCAATAACATATAGAGTACGAGTGTATAAATTGGAGTAATGATATAACTCCTAAGTTGAGAAGATATGAGAAGCTATAACGAGAAATTTTTATTAAGATGAGAAATGATTAAATCTGAGAGAGTGATAATGAGAGAGATATTGAATGAGTTAAGATAAAAGAGAGAGAGAGAGAGAGAGAGAGAGAGAGAGAAGGATGTAAATATAATAAGATTGAGTACTAAGAACTTTTGTTTGAGATCATGAGATTTAAATTATGGATCCATCAGAGGTAATTGGATATCATTGTGTAAAAGATCAATATAAATGAGAATGTTAATTGAGATCATGAGATTTATAGAAGATTTATACGAGACTTACATGTCGATCTAGGAGAGGCGATTAGATCATTGCTTCTAGAAGATGTATGCGAGACTTACATGATGATTTTATGAGATTTGTGATTAGGTCTCTAAGAAGTGACGAGGATTCATCATTGATTATTACGAGATATGTGGATAGGTCTCAATGAGGTGATGAGGCCTAATCCCAATATAAGATCTACTACGATTGAATTGAGTAACTGATCTGAGTAAATGATATTGATTCGAGTAAATTATCTGAGTAGATGATATTGATCTAAGTGATCAGAGTAATTGATATGAGTAATTAATTTGACTATTTGATAGATCTGAATGATTGATCTGAGAGATTAATATTGATATGAGTAATTGAGCTGATTGATTTGAATAAGTGATCTAATGGATCTGAGTGATTGGTCTAATAACTCCGAGTGATTGATCTAAGTAATATGAGTAATTAAATTGAGTAATTGATCATTGATCTGAGTGATTAATTTGAATGACTGATATTGATCAGAGTGATTGATCTAAATAATTTGAGTGATTGATCTGGGTAATTTATGAGTATTTAAGTAAATTAACCACAATGTGAGTATTAAATACATTGATGCGATTGAGATTGACCGGGGTGATTTGAGAACTCACAAGAGATATAATTTCCTTAATTAAGTGTGGCAAAAGGTCTAGAGAATGACCAATTAGAATGATTGATCAATAATTTGAGTATTGTGTAAAGGTTGAGTTATTAAGAAACGAGTAATAATATTTGAGATATAATCTATAATGGATCAAACTGCTGAGTGTTTAGTCGATATCCATTATATGAGGGACTTTCTAAGTCTTAACTCATATTGATGATAATAATGATAAAGATGAGCATGCTAGCAATAACGATGATAATTGTTAAGAGTATATACACTAGTGACTTAAGGATGGGTCGTAAGTCGAGTGCATAAACGTCAGGGTCATACACACTCTTGAAAGATCTCACACTCTCCAAGTTCCCTGGTTCTATCTCAGCCCTCCTTGATTCAAGTACGGATCCTCTGCTTCTAATAGTACGGGCCCATACTACCTTCCACATCTATCCGTACTTTCCTCAAGGATTGCTTCGACTTCACCAAGTCCATTTTACTGATACTCCTTTCCAAGCTTATCTCATCCTAGGCTTGTCCTAGGGCACTCTCTGACCTACTCTCCGCCATCAGCTGCACAAGGAGTCCCTACCATCTTTCCCTAACTAGCTTGCGGATACTATTACATGTTCGCTTACTAGTTAGTTAAAGTTAGCCGGAACCCCTATCAGCATAAAGCAAGCAGCATTCGTGCATTGAGTAACCAATACCAAGCATAACCTAACCAAGCTACCATACTGCTGACTAACCAACCCTAGCATATAGCTCAATAAACTCATACAACAGGCATATAAGGCGTCCTTCCTAGATCCTTAGCCCTAGTCTAGCATGCAGTTCTCATAATCATATCATATAACATAACATAGCATGTATGGGTATCTTGGGGAAAACTTACTTGAGCTCGGTCGGTTGCACGCATCACACACCTTGTTCTTTCCCAAACTCCTTATTTTTAAATTTTAGAAAACTATTTTTCTTGTAAAAATCCATCAAGCCCTCAGTTTGAGTCCAGACACCCCCGATGGTGTGCCCGAATCCCTCAAACCAAGGCTCTGATACCAACTTGTAATATCCCAAAATCGAGACCCAAAAATTTTTGTTTTAAAGTATATTACTTGCAAAAATAGCTAACGAAAAACAACATTTAAATCCGTTCAAACATAAGGTCACAAATCACAAGTTTCAAAATCATTTTAGTAAATAGTATATTATCAGAGTACAATGCCATGTTTCTCAACTGCGGAATATCATGTGTGAATGTGTGCTGCGCTGCTACCCTGCTGGCTCCTTCCCTTTAGATGAAGAGGTCCCTGAAACCAAAACTAAAAGTCGTAAGCACAAAGCTTAGTGAGTTCCCTCATCATACCCATACCAAATAATGCATAATCTTCGGCATCTTTCAACCGGTAACTATCGGCATAGCCAGGAGCTAGGCTCCTCCTCGGTATCTTTCAACTGGTAACCGAGAACTAACCTCCCCTACGGTATCTTTCAACCGGTAACTGGGAGCTACCCTCCCCTTCGGTATCTTTCAACTGGTAACCGGGGACTATTTCACCCCTACTACCGCTAACACATATCAAGCACAGTAAACACATCAAGCACAATAATCATATCAGGCATAATAAACATATCTCATATCAACACTAGATAATTATCACAGAGACAATCATCTATCCAATACTCTTACTTGTGGGTCGACATTGTGGCCGTAGACCCACTCCTACTAGGAGAGGACTCACCTCAAAGTCATGTAGTGTCTGCACTGATCCCGATATGAAAACCAACTCTCCTCGAATCCTCAATCCCTACACAACAAGTTTTCTAACTTATCAATTCATCCTCATAACCCTTACAAGGGTCAACTCAAGTCCAAGACAAAGTCAAGGTCAACACCTTGGTCGATGGTCAACCATCTGGTCAAAGTCAACATCTGGTTGACTCGACTCGCCGAGTTGGTCCACCAACTAGCCGAGTCCGCATATCCACAAAATGCCATAATCTCGTCCCTACTCGTCGAGTCTAGCAAGAGCTCGACGAGTTCACCTTCAACAACACATCAAACTATCTTCAATCGACTCTCTGAGTTCGTCCTAGAACTCGTCGAGTTCATCTTCATCCATATGAAGGTGTTCAGTCTATGACTCGTCGAGTTCTCCTTGAACTCGTCGAGTCCATCTTCATGTGGTTGGGACATTTTCTTGAACTCGTCGAGTCTGTTCATCCACTCGTCGAGTCCTATGATTTCCAGGTCCAACACAAACCCCTAGCAGGCTGAGTGTTCCTTCCACTCAACCAAAACCATTTCCAAAAGACGTTTGGGGGAAAAATGTATCCCGACTCGCCGAGTCACCCAAGCGACTCGCCGTGTCTCTCTTTGTCCAAACTATACAGTCGATTATAATGGTTCTTAATGCATCAAAACCATAGATCTGACCTCCTAGGGTCCATTTTATACGTAAAGTTCCAATATTGACGTCCATGCATGGGGGTTTTTGGCTCAAAAGCCATAAAAAGAGGTATATAAGAAGCATGGGGTATTTATGGAAACAAAGTTGCCACCTTTTTGCCATAAGGACCCCCAATAGCTCCAGATCTGGAATGCAACTCCAAGCACACCCACAAAATCCGATTTTAGCTTCTCTAAACTCATAAAAAGGTAGGAATAGACCCAAATCAAAATCTAAGAGATAGATGGTCAAGGTTCCAGCTTTCTACCTTGAATGAGCTTAGAATGGAGCAAAACCTCTGGATCTTCTTGCTTCTAGTTGAACCCCCAAGCTTCCTTCCTCTTTTCCAACTTCAAAACACACAAAAAGGTACCAAAAAGCTCAAGAACACTCAATAATGGCTAGGGTTTCGAGTTAGGGTTTTCTCTGGGTTGGGAGAGCCAATGGAGGCTGGTTTGTGGTGTTATAAGTTTTTTAAATAGGGTGCAACCCAAATATTAGGGTTTTGTCCAAACAACTCCTACTCGTCGATTCGATCCCCCGACTCGTCGAGTAGATCACTAAAACCCCCGCATAATGTCGAGTCTACTCGACGAGTTGGGCCTCCAACTCGCCGAGTCCCAGAGTAGAATACCAAAATACTTGAATTTAAATATGTACCAGGAACCAGGTGTTACAAATCTCCCCCACTTACTTTAGACTTCGTCCTCGAAGTCTGCTGCAGAGTCCTGAAAGAGCTCGGGGTAGTGCTCCCTCATCTCGTCCTCCGGGTCCCAAGTCCATTCCGAGCCCTTGCGGTGCTGCCATTGCACCTTCACCAGCTCCACCTTCTTGTTCCTTAGATCCTTCGACTTCCTGTCGAGGATCGCCACAGGCCGTTCAATGTACTTCAGGCTGTCATCCACCTGAATATCCTCCAAAGGCACCACTGCTGAATCTTCCACTAGACACTTCCGTAACTGGGAGACGTGAAAAGTGGTATGAATCTGACTGAGTTCGGCTGGCAGATCCAACCTATACGCCACCTTGCCTACCCGGGCGACGACCCTGAAAGGTCCAATGTACCTGGGGCCCAACTTGCCCCGCTTCCTGAACCGAATGACGCCTTTCCACGACGACACCTTCAGGAGCTCCATATCCCCGACCTGGAACTTCAGGTCTGAACGACACCTGTCGGCATAACTTTTCTGCCGACTCTGAGCAGTTTGAAGCCTGCTCCGCACCTGCTGGATCCTCTTCGTCATCTTGAGTACCACTTCGGTAATCCTCATGACCCTCTGGCCAACCTCACCCCATCATATCGAGGTCCTGCACTTCCTCCCGTACAACATCTCGAAGGGAGGACGGTTAATACTCGCATGATAGCTATTATTATAGGAAAATTCAACCAAAGGAAGGTAAGTATCCCAACTACCTCCAAAGTCTAAAACACACGCCCGCAGCATATCCTCCAGAGTCTGGATGGTCCGCTCATTATGACCATCCGTCTGCGGGTGAAAAGCGGTGCTAAAGTGCAAACGAGTACCCAGCTCGTCATGAAACTTCTTCCAGAACCTGGAAGTGAACCGCACATCCCTGTCAGAAATCACGGAGACTGGCACTTCGTGTCGGGCAACAATCTCCCGAATATAGATGTCGGCCAACCTTTCGGCCGAAATGCTCTCCTGGATCGGTATGAAGTGGGCACTCTTGGTCAACCGATCCATGATGACCCATATCGAATCCAGTCCCTGAGCGGTCCTGGGAAGCTTGGTGATGAAATCCATAGTAACATCTTCCCATTTCCACATGGGGATGTCCAGCGGCTGCATCTTGTCGTGAGGCCTCTGGTGCTCAGCCTTGACCTTCCTGCAGGTCAGGCATCTCTCAACATACCAAGCTACATCCCGCTTCATACAAGGCCACCAATAATCAGGACGAAGATCTTTGTACATCTTCGTCGCCCTGGGATGGATGAAAAACCTGGATTTGTGTGCCTCCTCCATCAATACCTGGCGCACACCCCCATGATATGGGACCCACACTCTACGGTGTAGTGTCAACGTTCCGCGGCTGTCATAATCGAAGGAGGAAACCTGACCCACAATACGCTCACTCTTACGATGTTCCTCCTTCATAGCCTCATGTTGGGCCTCTCGAATCTGCTCCAACAGCGGAGTCACCACAGTCATCCTCATGTAGATGTCTCCGATCGGTGCTGCCTTGCGGCTAAGCGCATCAGCCACGACATTGGCCTTCCCCAGGTGGTAGAGGATCTCACAATCATAATCATTCACCACATCCAGCCACCGACGCTGCCTCATGTTCAGATTCGGCTGATCCATGAGATATCTCAAACTCTTATGGTCTGTGTAAATGGTACAACGGACCCCATAGACGTAATGGCACCATATCTTGAGGGCGAAAACAACTGCCCCCAACTCCAAGTCATGCATCAGATAGTTCGCCTCATAAGGCTTCAGCTGCCTCGAAGCGTAGGTGATAACATGCCCCCTCTACGTCAATACCGAGCCTAAACCTGAGATGGACGCATCGCAATACACAATAAAATCCTCCACGCCCTCTGGTAAGGCTAAGATTGGCACCTCGCACAATCTCTGCCTCAATATCTCGAATGCGGCCTGCTGCTCAGGCCCCCGGCGAAAGACTACGGCTTTCCTTGTCAACCGGGTCAAGGGCACGACTATCTTGGAGAAGTCCTGAATGAATCTCCGATAATAACCTGCCAGTCCCAGGAAGCTCCGAATCTCCGATGGAGACCTCAGGACCTCCCACCTCATCACGGCCTCCACTTTGGCCGGATCGACCGAAATCCTGTTCTGGTTGAAAAGGTGCCCAAGAAACTACATCTCGCGCAACCAGAACTCACACTTGGAGAACTTGGGATACAAGCTCTCCCTCCTCAGGGTATCCAACACCTCCATCAAGTGCTCCTCATGCTGCTCCCGAGTCTTGGAATAGACCAGCATGTCATCAATGAAAACTATCACAGATAGATCTAACATCGGTCTGCACACACGGTTTATGAGATCCATGAACGTGGCTGGAGCATTGGTGAGCCCGAAAGGCATCACCACAAACTCATAGTGACCATATCGTGTCCGAAAGGCAGTCTTCTGCACATCCTCCTCTCTGACCCTCATCTGATGATATCCTGAACGCAAATCAATCTTGGAGAACCAAGATGCTCCCTGAAGCTGGTCAAAGAGATCATCCATCCTCGGGAGTGGGTAACGGTTCTTCACCGTTACCTTATTCAGCTCCCGGTAGTCAATACACATCCGATGCGACCCGTCCTTTTTCTTCACAAATAGAATCGGGGCTCCCCAAGGTGAACTGCTCGGTCTGATGAATCCTTTGTCTAATAGCTCCTACAGCTGTGTAGACAACTCCTGCATCTCAGGAGGAGCCAACCGATACGGTGCCTTGGCTATCGGAGCTGCACCAGGGACCAGGTCGATCCTGAACTCCACCTGCCTCTCCGGAGGTATCACATGTAACTCCTCTGGAAATACATCCGCATACTCTCGTACCACTAGCACGTCGCTCACCGACGCCTGAACCACCTCCCGTGTATCCATAACATAGGCACATACCCTACGCAACCCTGTTGGAGGTAGCGCCTAGCTCTCGCCGCTGAACATAAAGTCGGTCCGTATTGTGGCCTCTCGCCCTGAATCACCAGTTCTCCCCCACCTGGGGTCCTGATTCGAACCAAATGCTGCGTACAGTCGATCACTGCCCCACTGGGGCTCAACCACTCCATCCCTATAATAACCTTGTTCCCCCGCAATGGTATGGGAACCAAATCTACCAAGTAGCGCTCCTCGAACAACCTCAAAACACAGTCCCGGAAAACCACTGATGCTCGCACTGATCGGTCGTCCGCAATCTCGACCTCAACATGGCAATCCAACATGCCCGAAGACTCAGGGAACCTCTTGCTGAGCGAAAGTGAGCCAAATGATCGGGTAGCACCCGAGTCAAACAATACCTGAACTGGGATACCGTTCACATGGAACGATCCTAAATAAAACATATAACATGGCACATAAATACCATAAGCGACATATAATAAAAGTTAGAGAGAAGAAATCATACCCGTCATCACATCGGGTGCGACGCGTGCCTCCTGGCCTGTCTACTGGAAAGCTCGACTTGTCACCACTGGAGCCTCTGACTTGACCTTCTGGCCATCCGTAACCCGAGTAGTCGTTGGGGTTGACGCCACCACTGGCGCTGCTGCTGCTACTGTCAACCTGGGGCAGTTGGCCTTTTTATGTCCCCTCTGATTGCAATGAAAGCAAATCAGGTCTGATGTCTGAACAGTGGGGGCAGGAGCAGTACAATCCCTGCCAAAATGTCCGGTCTTGCCGCACTTATAACAGCCTGATCCCGACCTAGTGCGGCAAACTCCCTCGTGTGACCTACCGTATTTCCCACAGCGGTCCCAGCCCTGCTGGCCCTTCGACTTAGCATCGAATCCATTGGGTTTCTTCCCTAAAACCCCAGCAACCTGTCCTGTCTCCGCTTTCCTCTTCCTGAGGTGCTCTAAATCAATCTCCTTCTCCCTCGCCCTGGCAATCATGGAATCCAGAGTTGGGCAAGCAGAATAGCTGACATGCTCCCGAATGTCAGCCCTCAACATATCATGATAGCGGGTTTTCCGCATCTCCTCATCCCCTGCATACTGAGGCACCAACAAGGCCCTCTCCAGGAACTTGGCGGTGATCTCCGCCATAGTCTCACTAGTCTGCCTCATATCAAGAAACTCCCTGGCCAGCTGCTAAAGCTCCACGGCTGGCGCAAACTCAGCCCTGAACCTGGTCACAAAATCTGACCAATTCATAGCCTCAATGGCTGGGGCCCCCAGTGAATCACCCATTAACTCCCACCAATCTCTGGCTCGATCCCTCAAACAACCTGCAGTAAAACGGACCTTTGACCCCTCCGGGCAGAAGCTCGTCAACTGTGCAGACTCGATGTCTGCAATCCATCTCCTGGCCACAATGGGGTCCTTCACCCCGTGAAAGTTTGGCGTACCACTCCCCCTGAAGTCCTTGAAGGACAGTGTGCGCGAACCTGACTGGCTGGACGCCAAGTCACTCCTGAATGCCTGGAGGCGATCCTACATTAGCTCAATAATCCCCTCCTTGATCGACCCGAAAATGACCGGGGTCGCCTCAAGGATACCTCTCATGATCTCTGACGTGATAAGCTCGCGTAACCCGTCATCAACCTGCTCGAATCCCGCACCCGAGCCTAATCCTGATCCTGATCCGGATCCTGAACCTCCTGCTCCATGTCGTATAATCGCCATCAGAAATCAAATACATAAAAGTCAGGGACATACATACTCTCGAAAGATCTCACACTCTCCAAGTTCCCTGGTTCTATCTCAGCCCTCCTTGATTCGAGTACGGATCCTATGCTTCCAATAGTACCGGCCCATACTACCTTCCACATCTATCCGTACTTTCCTCAAGGATTGCTTAGACTTCACCAAGTCCCTTCTACTGATACTGCTTTCCAAGCTTATCTCATCCTAGGCTTGTCCTAGGGCACTCTCTGACCTACTCTCCGCCATCAGCTGCACAAGGAGTCCCTACCATCTTTCCCTAACTAGCTTGCGGATACTATTACATGTTTACTTACTAGTTAGTTAAAGTTAGCCGGAACCCCTATCAGCATAAAGCAAGCAGCATTCGTGCATTGAGTAACCATTACCAAGCATAACCTAACTAGGCTACCATACTGCTGACTAACCAGCCCTAGCATATAGCTCAATAAACTCATACAACATGCATATAAGGCGTCCTTCCTAGATCCTTAGCCCTAGTCTAGCATGCAGTTCTCATAATCATATCATATAACATAACATAACATGTATGGGTATCTTGGGGAAAACTTACTTGAGCTCGGTCGGTTGCACGCATCACACACCTTGTTCTTTCCCAAACTCCTTATTTTTAAATTTTAGAAAACTATTTTTCTTGTAAAAATCCATCAAGCCCTCAGTTTGAGTCCAGACACCCCCGATGGTGTGCCCAAATCCCTCAAACCAAGGCTCTGATACCAACTTGTAACATCCCAAAATCGAGACCCAAAAATTTTTGTTTTAAATTATATTACTTGCAAAAATAGCTAACGGAAAACAACATTTAAATCCTTTCAAACATAAGGTTACAAATCACGAGTTTCAAAATCATTTTAGTAAATAGTATATTATCAGAGTACAATGTCAGGTTTCTCAAATGCGGAATATCATGTGTGAATGTGTGATGCGTTCCTACCCCGCCGGCTCCTTCCCTTTAGATGAAGAGGTCCCTAAAACCAAAACTAAAAGTCGTAAGCACAAAGCTTAGTGAGTTCCCCCATCATACCCATACCAAATAATGCATAATCTTTGGTATCTTTCAACCGGTAACTGTCGGCATAGCCAGGAGTTGGGCTCCTCCTCGGTATCTTTCAACCGGTAACTGGGAACTATCCTCCCCTTCGGTATCTTTCAACAGGTAATTGGGAGCTACCCTCCCCTTCAGTATCTTTCAACTGGTAACCGGGGACTATTTCACCCCTACTACCGCTAACACATATCAAGCACAGTAAACACATCAAGCACAATAATCATATCAGGCACAATAAACATATCTCATATCAACACTAGATAATTATCACAGAGACAATCATCTATCCAATACTCTTACTTGTGGGTCGACATTGTGGCCGTAGACCCACTCCTACTAGGAGAGGACTCACCTCAAAGTCATGTAGTGTCTGCACTGATCCCGATATGAAAACCAACTCTCCTCGAATCCTCAATCCCTACACAACAAGTTTTCTAACTTATCAATTCATCCTCATAACCCTTACAAGGGTCAACTCAAGTCCAAGACAAAGTCAAGGTCAACACCTTGGTCGATGGTCAACCATCTGGTCAAATTCAACATCTGGTTGACTCGACTCGCCGAGTTGGTCCACCAACTCGCCGAGTCCCCATATCCACAAAATGCCATAATCCCGTCCTTACTCGTCGAGTCTAGCAAGAGCTCGACGAGTTCGCCTTCAACAACACATCGGACTATCTTCAACCGACTCGCCGAGTTCGTCCTTGAACTCGTCGAGTTCATCTTCATCCATATGAAGGTGTTCAGTCTATGACTCGCCGATTTCTCCTTGAACTCGTCGAGTCCATCTTCATGTGGTTGGGACATTGTCTTGAACTCGCCGAGTTTGTTCATCCACTCGTCGAGTCCTATGATTTCCAGGTCCAACACAAACCCCTAGCAGGCTGAGTGTTCCTTCCACTCAACCAAAACCATTTCCAGAAGACGTTTGGGGGAAAAATATGTCCCGACTCGCCGAGTCACCCAAGCGACTCGTCGGGTCTCTCTTTGTCCAAACTATACAGTCGATTATAATGGTTCTTAATGCATCAAAACCATAGATCTGACCTCCTAGGGTCCATTTTATACGTAAAGTTCCAATCTTGATGTCCATACATGGGGGTTTTTAGCTCAAAATCCATAAAAAGAGGTATATAAGAAGCATGGGGTGCTTATGGCAACAAAGTTGGAACCTTTTTGCCATAAGGACCCCCAATAGCTCCAGATCTGGAGTGCAACTCCAAGCACACCCACAAAATCCAATTTTAGCTTCTCTAAACTCATAAAAAAGGTAGGAATAGCCCCAAATCAAAATCTGAGAGATAGATGGTCCAGGTTCCAGATTTTTACCTTGAATGAGTTGAGAATGGAGCAAAACCTCTAGATCTTCTTGCTTCTACTTGAACACCCAAGCTTCCTTCCTCTTTTCCAACTTCACAACACACAAAAAGGTACCAACAAGCTCAAGAACACTCAATAATGGCTAGGGTTTCGAGTTAGGGTTTTCTCTGGGTTGGGAGGGACAATGGAGGTTGGTTTGTAGTGTTATAAGTTGTTTAAATAGGGTGCAAACCCAAATATTAGGGTTTTGTCCAGACAGCTCCTACTCGTCGAGTCGGTCCCCCGACTCGTTGAGTAGATCACTAAAACCCCCGCATAATGTCGAGTCTACTCGACGAGTTTGGCCTCCAACTCGCCGAGTCCCAGAGTAGAATACCAATATACTTGAATTTAAATACGTACCAGGAACCAGGTGTTACAGTCCAACGGGCCGTGAGACCGGAGGGTCCACACTGAGACCGGACTGGAGGGTCCAACGAGCCATGAGACCGGAGGTCCACACTGAGACCGGACCGGAGGGTCCAACGAGCTATAGCCATGAGAGGCTTATTATCTGTGTATGTGGTATTTTGGGGAACTCGCTAAGCTTCGTGCTTACCGTGTTATGTGTTATGTGTTTCAGGTACTTCTCAGGATCACGGGAAGGCGACGGCATGATTGCCCCTACTTTTGTGTTATGAGATTTACGTGAGATATTTTATGAGATATTATGCATGCTAGAAAATGAGCTAGGTATTTCATATCCTAGGGCTAGGGTTGTCTGATTTGTGATGCCTTAGCTTATGAGTCATCGTTACCTGTTATGTGCTATGAGTATGTGCTAGTGAGAGTAGAGAGCAGGAACACTTAGAGAGAGAATTCTGAGACGAGAGTAGTCTAATATTCATGAGAGATAGAATACTTGGGAATTAGAATCCTAGGAGGAGGACTTGGGGTGACTACAGGCTGGGTGTGGAAGGTAGTATTGGGCCCGTACTACTGAAAACACCAAATTTGTATGCAACCCAAGTAAGAATCCTTAGGAAGCTAAGGAACAAGTAGGGATCGGTGATCGAGTGTGAGTATGCTCGAGCGAGTCTCTGATGATTTTGTGTTATGTTTCAGAGGCGTCATGGTAGGTACACGCCATAACCCTGGAGGCAGTGGGACTAGTGATGATGTGATTCGGAGGATGATTCACGAGGAGGTGGCCACAACTATCCAAGCAGAGATTCCCGAGATGTTTGGGTCTATTAAGACCACCTTGATTGAGACGTTTGATGAGCGATACGCTGCCGCCACTACAGATGTCGCCGCTGCTAGGCCTCAGGGAGGTGACTCTTTGCTGTACCGGGAGTTCAGCAACACGAAGCCACCAGAGTTTGATGGGACTCATGATCCAAATGTTGCGATGAGATGGATCTCTGATATCGAGGGATGTTTCTACACTTGTTCATGTCCGGAGCACTTGAGGGTACGGTTCGCTTTGAACCAGCTTTGCTTGGGGGCGAAGGACTGGTGGAATTTTGTGACAGCCAGTTACACTCCTGCAGAGCACACTACAGTGATATGTGAGAGATTTACTATGATGTTTTGAGATGAGTATGTTCCCCCGGTGGAGAGGGAACGATTGGCCCAGGAGTTTCTGTCCCTCAAGCAGAGGACAAAGTCAGTGACAGTGATTACGAGGATATTCCATGGGAGGGCGTTGTTCTGCCCTGAGCATGTGTCTACCGAGTAGGCACGAATGAGTCGATATTTGAGCATTCTGAGGAGGGATATTCGCTAGTTCGTGGCGAACTCGTCTTATCGTTCATTTGCTGAGCTTCAGGAAAACGCCCGAAAGAGGGAGATTGAGCTGGAGACTCAGGACAGGGAGGAGGCGGAGTCTCAGGGGAGGGATCAGCGACCGAAACAGTCTCAGCCGGCAGCCAAGCGGGCAAAGCCAGCTGATTTGAGATCTGGAGGCCAGAAGGGTCGCACTTGTGGGAAGTGCGGCAAGATTCATGAGGGGATATGTCGGGCGGGTGTTTGCTACAAGTGTGGCAATGAGGGGCATATCGTGAGGGATTTCCCCAAGGGGTTTGCATTCTGCTTTCACTGCAACCAGACCGGCCATCGGAAGGCTGAGTTCCCCTAGCTGCTTCAGGGATCAGCGTACGGATCTGCACCTGCTGCTTTACGAGCTACTGAGAGTCGTCCAGTGAAGGCTGAGACGCCGAGGGTTCATGGGAGAGCCTTCCATCTGACAGCGGAGGAGGTCCGTGCAGCACCAGACGTCGTGGCCGGTACGTGTTCTTTTACTTATGCTATTTTGAGTTATATTGTGCTTATATTGTGATGTGCATAGGTACTTTTCTTGTGAGTTCTGTACCCGCTTTGGTGTTATTTGACTCGGGTGCGAGTCGATCCTTCGTGTTATTAGCATTTAGTCGCCACATCAGTATCTAACGTGAGGCGTTGAGTCGACCTCTGAGAGTTTTTATAGCCGATGAGAATACGGTGTTTGCTACTAATGTGATCCGGGGATGTGTGCTCGAGATTTTTGGTGTTGAGTTTCCGATATATCTGGTATCGATCGCGATGGGTGATGTCTGTTTCATTGTGGCCATTGACTGGTTGAGCCGGTTCGAAGCTATGATCGACTGCGACCGTCAGTTGGTGACCATACGAGACCCTAGTGGGGGAGTGCTTACAGTATATGGAAAGGGTACCCGATCTGGGTCAGCATTCTGCTCGGCTGCCAGGGCGAGCCAGAGTCTACAGCAGGGTTGCAGAGGCTTTTTAGCATATGTGATGGATACACGAGTTGCAACTAAGAGACTGAGTTCTATCGCCGAGGTTCCAATAGTGAGTGAGTTCCCGAATGTCTTTCCCGAGGAGTTACCGGGTGTGCCTCCCGAGAGGCAAGTGGAGTTCCGGATTGATTTGGTTCCAGGAGCGGCACCTATCGCCAAGGCACCTTTACGCCACCAGAGATGCAGGAGTTATCCTCATAGCTCAGGGAGCTGCTGGGGAAGGGATTTATCAGACCGAGTAGCTCGTCGTGGGGAGCTACGATCCTTTTTGTAAAGAAAAAGGATGGTTCACACCAGATGTGCATTGATTACCAGGAGTTGAACAAGCTGACGGTCAAAAACCGTTATCCACTTCCGAGGATCGACGATTTTTTCGATCAGTTGCAGGGTACGTCTCGGTTTTCCAAGATCGATTTGAGGTCTGGATATCATCAGAAGAGAGTCCGCGAGAAGGATATCCATAAGACGGCCTTTAGGACTCGTTATGGGCACCACGAGTTCGTGGTGATGCCTTTTGGGCTCACCAACGCACCGACAACGTTCATGGATCTCATGAACCAGGTGTGCAGGCCTATGTTGGATCGATCGGTGATCGTGTTCATCGACGATATCTTGGTGTATTCGAGATCCAGAGAGAAACACGAGGAGCATCTGAGAGAGATTCTTGGAGTTTTTAGATCGGAGAGGTTGTATGCCAAATTCTCCAACTGTGAATTCAGGTTACGAGAGGTCCAGTTCCTAGGACATCTCGTTAATCAGAATGGGATATTGGTCGACCCGGCGAAGATTAAGGTAGTTATGCGATGGGAGGTGCCGAGATCCCCATCCGAGATCAGGAGTTTTCTGGGATTGGTCGGCTATTATCAGAGATTTATCAGAGATTTCTCCAAGATTGTCGTCCCCCTCACCAGGTTGACCCGGAAGGACGTTACTTTCATTTGGGGTCCCGAGCAGCAGACCTCATTTAAGACTCTTCGCCAGAGATTGTGCGAAGCCCCGGTGTTAGCCCTTCCCGAGGGAGTGGAGGACTTTATGATTTTCTGTGATGCATCTATATCCGGGTTGGGTGCGGTGCTGATGCAGAGAGGGCACGTGATAGCATACGCATCGAGGTAGTTGAAGCCTCATGAGACGAGATATCCCACCCACGATCTGGAGCTAGGGGCGGTGGTGTTATCCCTCAAGATTTGGCTCCACTATTTATACGGGGTTCAGCGTACCATATACACGGAACACAAGAGCCTGAAGTATCTCATGGATCAGCCCAACCTAAACATGAGGCAGAGGAGATGGTTGGATGTGGTGAAAGACTATGACTGCGAGATCCTGTATCATTCGGGCAAGGCTAATGTGGTAGCCGACACCCTGAGCCGCAGAGCAGAGAATGCTCCGATCCGAGATGTGTGTATGAGGATGACGGTGATGACTCCAGTCTTAGATACCATTCGTGAGGCCCAGGTGGAGGCCGTGAGACCGGAGAACCGCAAGAGGAAGCGGGTGATTGGACAAATGTCCGAGTTTGTGACGGATAGCCGAGGGCTTATGACTTTCATGATGGGTTTTGAGCATTCTAACACTCCTAAGGTGTACATGCAACCCTAAATTTCTTGGATCTATGTTTTCTCTATTATACATTCAAATATCAATTTTCCAAGGTATTACCCTAACTAGCATACAATCATATGTACTAGGATAACAAAACTAGATAGAATACATACCTCTTTGTTGTAGCTTGATTCCATGGAGCTTAAGAGCCTAGTGCCTCAAGTGTGACACCTCAAATGGTTCACACAACATCACCAACATCTTGGAATAACTTGAGAAAAAAGGTTCCTATGCTCAAATTGCCTAGCCCTCATGTGTACACACACTAATGCCAATTTCTCGAGCCATGGGGTCCTTATATATGGTGGCTATTAGGGTTACACCATGTAACTCATGTCTTTCCATATTCTCCATGCTCCATGGGTTAAAACCTCCATGGAGTATCCATGGGTTACTCCATGGGTTTAGCCCAACATGAATAACTATGGATCATAAGCCCGCATATATAAGAATGAATGATTTACACAATCAATCCCCATATATTTAATTAGTCTCCTTTTGATCACAAAATTAATTCCAAATTAATTCTTTATCAATACTAATTAAATAATATGATTTCATATTAATATATTAGAACTTATAATATATTAACAAATCATATATATCCTTTTCTCATAAAAGTATATCCAAATTGTTTCGATGCCATGCAACCCAAATGGACCATGCCAATCGGGTCAAGTACATACCAATTATAGTTATGGACTTAGACACTAATCCAACAGTCTCCCACTTGGATAAGTCTAAAACTATTATTGTGTATGACTTCAAAACCGTAATTGCAATTGTAGCTCTTAAAAGCTGTTGTCGAACTCTGAACAAATCAATGATGTGTCCATTAGATAAGGGATCATATATTCCTCCATTCTAGATATCATATGGACTGAGACATGGATTATAATCATTCTATCTGTCCATTTGTTATTTCCCGATTTCCGATTTATGACGACCGACTAATTAAACAAATCGAATCAGACCAGGCTTGGCCAAGCACTTAGGGTGTCATCACTAAATCATTGAGGGGCCCACATATATCGCTTTTATCCCTTTAAGGGTAAAATGAATGGATAAACTTTGACTCATATGCTTGTACTAACTACTTGTTGAATCATACACAAAGGCACGTTTTATAACATCGAGTTACCAATGCGTTTTCGTGCAATCAATGTATAACCAACTCCTAGTCAACAACTCATATCTCTAGGTTTGAAGAATATAAGATATTATCGTCTCATGATTCACTCGTGATAAAATCCATGAAAAGATTCAAATGAGCGTGGGTTTAATCCAATACTCAGAACTTATGAGCACTCATAAATGTTGCAGCAACTCTTGCTATGTCTCATACCTTGGACATCTACAATCCAGCTTCATGACAGTCTTGCCTTAATACCTACTTCCAACATATTATCGACTGTGGATGGTTTGAATAACTTAGTCGTTCGGGAAGAATGACCTAGTTATTCTGGAAGTCAAAACATGCAAAGTGAAACACAAGAATAATATTGATCCTATCTGGCCCCAACACTTTGAGAGTAAGTAAAACACCTTTTATCTAAGCACCATATTGATTACTCATTATTCGATGTATGATGTTTCGAATTATCAACTTAATACTTGAATTAAAACAATAGTCATGCCATGCTCCAAGCATGCACACTATGTTTGTCCAAACAATAGCTATGCCATACTCCAAGGATGCCCACTATGTTTGTCTAATGATCCTTACTTTGTGAAACAGATCGATTGACAATATTTCAATGATGCTCATTTCACAATCCCAATCCTTACTTTGTAAATGTTAGAATACTAAATTCTTGCCATTTACCATAATCTGTTAGATTCTAAACTTATATTCAATGATCCCCTTATAATGACTATGCCCAAGTCACAAATACTTGGCAACAAACATTACAAAGTATTCCAATGGAGAGCAATTCCATGGAAACGAAGTCTCACATTCAAAGTATATTCCTTTGAACACCCTTCTTGCATTAAGTTCTCTAATCTTACATAGATTTAAACAATAACTTCCACCTATGGAGACAATTCCATATTCCCATTTTGACTATCACTTCTGAACAAGAGTTGCCTCCTTTCAGAATATGTCAATATGGTCCTATCTCTATACTTCTAGTTGTCCATGAGCAACCAATCTTTGGCAAACCTCAGATTGTCCTCGACAATTGCTTAATCATTTTCGTCAAATCCAGTTCTATTCCTTTTTCCCTCTTAACGCCCTAGGTATATGGAAAATTTAGAATGGATAAATATTATAGCACATGCAATCGATCCTATATCCGAAGCATATGGGACACGATTCATGCTATAAAATTTTTTATTTGCCACGTTCTCACAATTCGAACTATGAAGAGGGATGCCGTAATCATAATCGAATTTTGAGAATGCAAGATACATATAATTTCCTTATGTTGAACCATTCCAACATAACATTCATATATATCATTGACTAAAGTTGAGTAAAATCTCAATCTAAGCTTTTATAATTGGAATGAAGTATAAATCCTCTCCCTTAATTATAGGAAAACAACTTTTCAAAGCGAATTGAACCTTTTGTTTTCTATACTTAACATTGCTAACTTGCAACACTAACCATAATAATCATGCTCCCACTAGCACAATGATTATTATCTTACTAGCACAACACTTATGCTCCCACTAGCTTTGACATGTACTCAGAAATCAACTGGACTTCTAGAAATCAATACTTTATCAACTTTCTTGCTAAAGTTCAGATTTCTGATACAAGATTGCTTTGATAAGACTTTATCAAAATCATACACCTTTCCTTAGATAACTCACATGTTTGTCTAGACCTTTTGCCATTCTCACTAGTTAGTGTGTCGGTTAACCACACACGCTCCACTAACGACATGAGAATGCAAATATCACAATTGCTATCTACTTAAAATCTACTTAGTGAAAGCGTTTCCTCACCATCATTTTCATGAATCGGAGAGAAACCTTATGACACTTAGATTTTTATGGTGCATGTGTTCCTATCCATGTGAAGTTGTCAAAAACATAATCACAAGAAAGAGTTAGTGACAAACCCAAACTCATATGGACTGAACTTGTTCAATCTTAATTTCTTGTCACTTGGCAGCTCAAGGGCCTACCATTGCTTCCAGGTTGTTATGCAACCAATTGAGAACTCATACAACTCATATGCAAAGTCAACTTTTAACTGGAATAGACACAAAAATAAGAATATGTCAACACGATAGGTTACAAACCTCAAGTCGTGGGCTAGTGATTAACAATACTCTTGATTAGTTCTTAATACTATCTCAATATCTTTTAAGACTCCCACTGACCTCTTGACATATAAGATTCTCTTTGTCAAGAGTCATTTCTTGACAAAACAAATATTCAAGAGTTAGTACAGATTCTTATCAAGATAAATACTTCACACAATTGGTCGACTTGACCAGCGCACAACCAAGTGTACCCAATCCTTTAGTCCTTCACTTTACTCACATATACATATGAGCAAGGAATTAGTCTTAATTTCCAAAAAATGAAAATTATCTCTTATCATACAATACATCTTGCATGATTCCAAGTTTCTATCCAACTGAAACTTGGGTGATGAGAATCTTTCCTTATTTGGTAAATTATGACACTACCACAAATGAAAGAATCAAATCCATTTTCCAATATTGCTTATCAATGGAAACATATAAACAACAATTTTTTTCACAAATGTCATTGTAAGGATACTTAAAATAAATAAAATCAAAACCTTTTCTTTTATTTTAAACTTGCGGAAAAATCTTATCCTTACAATGCAAATACATATGAAAAACATGTTGTTGTCTATTCCTAAGCATATATCATAACTCTTAAGTAGCAGCTCAAAATTCTGATCACCGAACCTTGTGATCGAAATCCATCTTCGCGATCAGAATCAGCATACTCTTTCTTTAGATTTCCTTTGATTCTTCAAAACATCAAAATGTAATTACATTACATCATGTATTAAGAATCTTCAAAAGAGACTTCATAGAGTTAGATAATGGACTTTACCTGAAGTAGAGTCAAACTTTTGACTTTACTAGATCTTTCAGGTAAATCTGGCAGCTTCGCAACCAATGCCCCTTCGTTTGGCAAAAGAAACATATGGACTCTTTGGAAATGGTACATGAGACTATCTCAAACTTATCCTTTCTCTTTACCATTAGGTCAAATGACTTGACCATGGCCGATCCCTTTCCATTGGGAAGAGAAAGCTTTTCTGGACTTCTAATGTTACCATTGTCAATGTCCATGGAAGTTTGGGAAGTTGATCTTCCAATCAAATTTTGCTTTACCAATGCCCCAAATCATTGCTGATTTAGCAGCATCAAGCAAATATGTAAGATCATTAAGGGTCATGTCTTGATCTATCATCAGGGTGTGACTGAAGAACCAAGTCAACAACCAGCTACCTTGAGACTTCGACACCCGACTCTCTCGGCTTGCCAATAGGGATTGAGTGACCTTGAACTTTTCAAGTATTTGAACTTGTGGGATAGGGAGAATAATTGGAGGAGGTGGAGGAAGTGAAGCATGATTTCCAGTCCCATTAATGCACAATAAAGGAATTAATCTTTCACCTTGATTGCCATGTGGGATATCATCTTCAATAGAAAAGCTTGTTCGTAAAGATTTGGGAAGACCATAGTTGTCTTAACTAGACATCTATAATGGGAGAAATTCAAGTTTCAGTTGATTTAAGTCCTTAACATAACACCCAATATTAAATATTAAGGCTAGGACCCAACAAACTGTTTTATAACTTGGAAGAGGGATGCCGTAATCCAAGCTACAAAATATTTGAAGGTAGGTAAATGACGATTTACCAATTTCCACCATGAAAAACAAAATAAATTATTAAGTTTTAATTGGATTGAAACTCCTAGTTCTTTTGAGATTCATTGAACTTTCAATGGCATGTTTAAATCTCGATTGTGCCCTCTCAAGTTTGTGACTGGGATGCCAAGGATCACAAACAAGGTGTGAATAATCATGCAAATTGACTTGGTACCCTTAATTTTATCACCCAATCGATGTGTCGGTTAACCACACGCGCTCCACCGATCTATGATAAAACTTAAGTCACCCTTTGCCACACATTGTCAGCCCCATGTTAGTGTGCCGGTTAACCACACACGCTCCACTAACGACTTAACAAGGGTGCAAAGTGTAATTTCATGGGTTAGCACCAAATTCACATTTTCCTAAGTAACGAAGATTGGGAATTTATAAGTGTTTAGTTACTTAGGGTTTATCATTATACTTTTAATTAAAGGAGAATTAGAGTCCTATCCTACCCGTTCAGCTAACGACCCTCCACCAGTCAAGGAAGCGGTGGGTGAGAGTGGACACCCATTAAACTGCCATTTTATAGGCAGTAACCTTATACCCCCCTTAGAGACCGGCTTCGTGAATGAGGCCTACTAACGGTAAGCTTGACTTTATCTTATACATATACATAACCATTAACTTTTAATATTATAATAGTATAAGGTTGAATTTTAATCTTTTAAAATTATAAGGTTTAATTTGGAATTAAAGTATACATAGGGAGGTAACTTTGCAAATTCCAAAACTTGAGGGCAAGAATTGAAACTTTTCAAACTCTTGGATTTTTCTTAACTTATGAGTTTAATTAAAGTTTTAAAAACTTTAATGAAGAGACTCTTGAACATCCATAACTTGAGGACAAGTTATGAAGTCTATAAAACTATTTATGAGAAAAGGACTCTTCATTTTGTAACCTATGTCACTTTTATGAGTTTTAAGATTCATAAATGTGACTTTTCATATAACTTGAGGACAAGTTACAAAAACACATTTTATGAACTACTCTTAGATCAATTTGGATTGAATACAACTAACACATAATTTTTTCATTAATCTAAATTAACTCATAAAACAAGGTGACACAAAAAAACTTTAGGTAATCCATAACTTGAGGACAAGTTATGGAGTCCATACAATTTCATTAAGATCAATAATTACACTAACAAACAATTTGCATATAATTCCTATGATCTACCAAAACTCATAAGCATATGCAATCCACATCAACAATTTTCAAGAATCATATAAACATATATAAAACTTGAAACTTTGATAATGACTTTGAAATTGGTTTACCATAATCATTATGTAACATCCCGTTATTTTCTGTTTATAAAGTCAACTCTAGTCAAACAAAAGTCAAACAGAGGTCAACTAAAACCCTTTTTATTGTTTGGGTTTTTAATTAAAGTTATGAAATACCTTTATTTGCTAAAATCCTTATAATATCCATAGTTGAAATTGAAAGGAAAAAGTCTTGAAAATCCGAGAAACTTCGCTTCGGTCCACAAAGAGCTTACAGCCGTAAACTCTTCGGACCGTAAATTCCTCGCAGGCCGTAAACGCTCCGCCGACTTCGGACCGCAAACTCCTCGACCGTAAACCCTCGCATACATATATAGATTTCCTTCATTTTTCCTTCATTTCTCATATCCTCCAGTCAAGAACTCTCAAATTCTCTCAAGTACCATCAAGAACACTTCTAATTCTCACCAAATTTGTAAGTGATTCTTCCATTCCTAAGTTGATATCCTTGCTTAATCTAGTTAAAACCTATGATTTCATCCATGAAATCATTTCTTTTGGTTAGATCTTCAAGAACACCAAGAACACATACTAGTTCTTTAGACCGTGAATACCCCCTTCAAGCTTCAAAACGTAAGTAATCTTCCGTATACTAGTTATTCTATAGAAGCTCATAACATACACCCTTGAAATCAACCATTTCTCAAGAACATAAGAGTTTAGGGCCATGAGCATCTCCCTTGGTCGTAAACTCAAGATCTTCTTAGGCCGTGAACATCATTGGCCGTAAACTCCATGGCCGTGAACACCTTGTGTGGCCGTAAACTCCATGGCTTTGAACACCTTGTGTGGCCGTAAACTCCATTTGATTCAATCACATGTGATTGTAACACTTAAATTCAAGTGTTTCCTAGTCCCTAAAGTGGTTTCCTATATAATTAGTTATTATATACATTAATTATATCCATATATGTATCATTATATGTTTAATAGGATCCGTTGTGTTCAAGACTTCACTTGACACTTAGCATCCTACACCGACCTTACATTTATTTAACTTACAACAGGTGAGTTCATACCCCCCGTATTTTCATAGTTGTTACTGTTTTAAGGGGGGGAATACAAGTCTAACACAAAGATTTTGTGTTATAAACTAGTGATTTTCAAATATCTTATCAAAATGAATTTCAGTTATCATCAAATCAAATAGTTTTAAATGATTGTTTCAAAAATGACATCAAGTCATCAAAATGGATTTCAAAATATCAAACTTCTTTTAAATGTTTTTATAAAATTATATTTTTCCCCAAAAATCATACTAGTATACATATATTTATATAAGTAAGATTTAAAAGATTTAGGACTGATAACCCACTTTGGTTCCTTTTCCTTGTTTGGATGTGGGATTACAAGTATCAATTATTTGTCCGAGTGTCATTTAAATTTTACTTATATATATTTGTATATGTATACAAGTATAAAAGTTTATTCATTTAATTTTAATTACCCTTGTAACAAGTTGAGCAAGGGATTGCATTCATACTAAGTATCAATACAGAAAGTACTTATAAATTATAATAGGTATAATTTATGATTCACAGAACATTAATTCACGATTCAAGTATACTAGAATACATTGTTTTACAAGAACAAAGGTTTGATTCAAAACTAGTCAAGACTATACATTCTTTCAGATACATGTTAAGAATACTAATTCAAGAACATACTATCAGTCATTTATTTCAGAATGATTGGATTTTTCATAACTATTATACATGTAACGTTTATATGCTTTTATGAGTTAGGTCGTACAGGTTGTTTAATTCATTTAAACAATATAGTAAAGTCCTGACATTATAACCAAAATCTCCAGCCGGGGATCGAAACAATGTGTGTATAGATCTATATTGGGATTGACAACCCCGTATTCGGACTGCTAGCTACAGTCAGGCATACACGCCTGTGAGTGACAAATTGTTATCAACATGTTTTCATCACACTCATAGCGTTGGGTCAGGCCATCTAGTCAGTATGGTTATAATAACTCATTAAAAGATATTAACAATACGTTAGTGTATAATCAACTAAACTTATGTACTTTTTCAAAGTACTAGTTTACAAGATACAGTTTATAGTAATACATTACAGTTTACAATAACAGTTGGTGAAACCAGATATACTCTTAAATACAAGTTTACAAATACAAAACGTTGGTTTACAATTAGAACAGTTTTATACAACAAAAATTACTTTTCATATACAGCAGAAAATATAGGATTTTTTGGAAACAGTTTACATATTCAAGAAACAGAAAACATTTCTTTCCAAACATAAATACTTATGCACTCACTCAACTTTATGTTGATACTCTCTTTTCAAATTACTTGTATTCTCAGGGAACCAGTAGACAGGTACACCCCGAGCTTTTGAGAAGATGGAGCTATTTATGTCTTGTCTTCTTCTTTTGTACAATTATTTAGTTTCAGTATACATTGATGAAACACATGTAAATATTTATACTTTTTAAATACAATGGTTGTTTGTACTCGGATTACTATAATGTATGTGTTGTGATACTACAAATAAAGTCCTCCACCCCCGGACGTTTCCGCCGTCTGGTTTGGGGTGTGACAGATTGGTATCAGAGCAGTGTTTATAGTGAACTTAGTATATCAATCCATAAAAGATATACAAACTATAAATACATTTGGGGCTGAGAGCTCTGACTACAAGTATACTTTCTAAAAATTTAAGTATTTTTACAAGAAGTATACTAACACTCATATCTACAAGTACAATATCACAATCATAAGAACTTAAAAGTATTTGGATGTTGAACATTACAGTCAAACCTGGACAGTTATATAATCATATCTGGGATTAATATATCCTGATCAACTATATTGATTTGAGATATGACCAACATGTTTTTGGGAGTGATAGTGGTGTTGTGACATGTCTAAAACTTACCAGTCATATATATATTTAGAAAAACTCTACAACAGAACATAAAGGTTAAAATACTATAGGAGTATTTTAGACACTGCATACTAATAACAAACATGTGAAAACAATAGAAAAATTAAGGGTAGAACTATATATATTAAGGGTATATTACAATTATATATAATTAAAGTTATATAGACTTAGAATATGTGATCTAGCTTCATTTCCTGTTCCTTGTTTGGTTGTGGATTTAGAGCCGGGTCATTTAATCGAAGGTCGATTATACCCAAGTTATATATAATTAGTATACACTTTCTAGTTATAGTAAGACCTAGAACAAGTTATATGGAATACATTATTTGATAACTGTAAATCCCTCTCGTAGAAACTTGTATCCTTAATCAATCGTTACTAACTATATTCTATATATCTTATCCCTATTCTCGCTTAGATAACAATGGATGGATTTCACTTACCCGGAGACCCATACTTCCCCGATCAAGAACAAGATGCAGAGCCAGAAGAAAATCACGAAATTCCTTTAGATGATGATTTTGCAGAAAATTTTCCTGAAGAAAATAATTCTGAATCAGAAGCTTATAATCCACCACCAGTAGCCCAAAATCCTAACCCTCGTCCGGTTTTCCAAGGTCCGACACCTCCGTGGGTAGAAAGCTTAGAAACATGGAGTCAAGAACAGGGTCAACCTATCCTATACAATGGAGACAGAAGCTTCTACAACCTGAGCGAAGGAGGATCAGCAGATAGAGTCCTACCAACTCTAGTCCGTAGGGTTGCCCGAAATGAAATTCAGGGTAGAACAGCCATCAATCAAATCAGGGAAGTTGATGCCAATGCGAGAATTAATACAATCCACATTTGTCGTCTTGAATATGCTGGTGAGAGAGCTACGAGAGATAATGAGTATCTACTGCAAGAGTTAGCTGAAACTCGAGCTGAAGTCATAGAACTCCGAGCACGTCTGACAGTATATGAAAGACATATGCTTGCTATGGAGTGTCAAATGGCTGAGTTGAGGTTTTATCCAAGAGATACCCGTCGCCAGTAGAAGATGCTCTACTCGTTTCCAAATTACTCTTTTGGTTATAGTTAAGTCTACGGATAGGTCTAGTGTTATTTTTCATGATTTTCAGTAAGACCACGAAAATTTTATTTTCGATACGTCTGTATGATGTCGATGTTTTCCCAGAATTTGGTGTGTTGTAGACCTGTTTAGGATCAAGTTTTCCAGACTTTATGTATTCAATATGCCAATTTAAATCGACATGCATTGTTATAACCTTTGAAAAATAACCATTCAATTTCATATCATTCTGTTACAAGTTGTACTTGTCGTAGACTTCTATTTCCAATTCATTACAAGATTCATGTTGAAATATATGTTTTAGTTCAAGAGATATCAAAATTCATATTCACTCTTGATATCTTACCATCCTTGTATCTTTTGACTTTTATAGAAAAAGATGCCTCCTCGTAGAAATCCAAGACGTCACAATGTAAATGAACCGCCGGTACCACCTCCGCCACCACCTCCTCAGTTCGACCCTGCTATGTTCCAAGCGGCGGTCACGTCGGCTGTAGCGGCTGCCATGTCTCATATTAATACGCCAGGTGCTAGTGGGTCTGGAGCTGGTGCAAATCCTTCTAACCATGGCGAGAGTCATGGGCACTCACGAGAGTGCACTTATAAAGATTTTTCCAATGCCAAACCCAGGACCTTTAATGGAACCGGAGGAGTTATGGCATTAAGGCAGTGGATAGAAAAGACAGAAGCAATTTTCGAAATCTGTTCCTGTCCTGAGGGCAGCAAGGTCAAGTTCGCTGCTTGTACCTTTTCTGATAGAGGTTTAACGTGGTAGAATGGGCATGTTAAGTCACTTACTTTGGTAGTGGCTAATTCGATAAGCTGGGAGAACTTCAAAGCCATGCTTATGTGGGAATACTGTCCACGAGGAGAAGTTTAGAAACTCAAGCAGGAGCTCTGGGGTCTCACAATGGTTGGTTCTGATATATCAACCTATACTAGTAGATTCTGTGACCTGGCAATTCTTTGCCCGGATATGGTTGCTCTGGAGAGCAAGAAGATTGAGAGATATATTTGGGGACTGTCACCCCAAATTCAGTCAAGTGTCTTAGCTTCGAGGCATGTTACTTTTGACAGTGTCAAAGAGCTGGCACAATCTCTTATCGACCACGGAGCCCGCCAACACTCAGTGGTTGCTATACCAGAAAAACCGAAGGGAAACAACAACAATAACAATGACAACAACAACAGCAAGAAGAAGGGTCGGAACAAGAGGAATGGCAAGTTTTCACAGGGTTCCTCAAAGAAACAACAACTAGTTATAGTTAATGCTGCTACTGTACCTGCTGTTGTTCCTGTTAACCCAGTACCAGCTAAGCCTTATGCTGGTAATCTCCCCAAGTGCAACAAGTGAAATTTTCACCATAATGGAAATTGTCGAGAAATGCAGTGTCGTAACTAGAAAAAGGGCATACTGCCCGATTCTGTAGAACACGACCCCAACCACTTAACCAAGTACCTGCTTCTAGAGTAGGTCAAGCGTGCTACAATTGTGGTGAAGTAGGACATTTTAAGAAAGATTGTCCTAAAGCTGGAAATGTTGGTGGATTTGGGAGAATTTTAGCCTTGGGTCACGAAGAAGCAGTGGAAAACCCAGCTGTAGTCACGGGTACGTTCCTTCTCAACAACACTTATGCATGCATTAGATTTGATTGTGGTGCTGAGAAGAGCTTTGTGAGCCATAATTTCAAACACTTACTAAATCAAAACTCCCAACCATTAAAAGAAACATTCACAGTCGAAATGGCTAACGGGAAATCCGAATCCACCAACGATATATATATAGGATGTACTCTTACCTTGAATAACTTTTCATTCCCAATAGACCTTATGCCGGTCTCTATCAAAAGTTTCGACGTCATAATAGGTATGGATTGGTTGTGTCCTAACCATGCAGACATTCTATGTTATGAAAGATTCATTCGTCTGAACTTGCCAACTAACGAAACTCTTGTTATTTACGGTGACAAACCCAGAACGAACCTCCAGATCATTTCTTGCATCAAAGCACAGAAGTACCTTCGTAAAGAGTACTGTGCTTTCTTAGCTCACGTGGTAGACAAGAAGCAAGAAGTGAAAGACATGGAAAGCATTCCTGAGGTCTGCAATTTTCCCGACGTTTTTCCCGATGATCTTTCAGGAGTGCCTCCTAAACGACAAGTCGAATTCCGAATCGACTTAATTCCAGGGGCTACCCCAGTAGCCAAATCTCCCTATCGTCTTGCACCTTCTGAAATGCAGGAATTATCCAGCCATCTTAACGAACTCCTTAGCAAAGGTTTCATAAGACCAAGCTTCTCACCCTAGGGAGCACCGGTTTTGTTCGTAAAGAAGAAGGATGGATCATTCTGTATGTTTATAGACTACTGCGAGCTGAATAAACTTACCATTAAGAATCGATACCCTCTGCCTCGTATTGACGATCTGTTCGACCAACTTCAAGGTGCGAGCTACTTTTCAAAAATACACTTAAGATTTGGGTATCACCAGTTACGGATTTTGGAGGATGACATTCCCAAAACCGCGTTCAGAACTCGTTATGGTTATTATGAGTTTGTAGTGATGCTATTCGGATTGACGAATGCACCTGCTGTGTTCATGGATCTAATGAACAGAGTGTGTCGTCCATTTCTGGACAAATTCGTCATAGTCTTCATTAACGACATCCTTATCTACTCAAGAAGTGAAGAGGAACATGACCAACATCTTCGTCAAGTTTTGCAAACCCTTAGAACATAGAAACTTTATGCGAAGTTTTCAAAGTGTGAATTTTGGATCAGGAAGGTTGAATTCCTAGGTCACATGGTCAGTTCTGAAGGAGTACACGTCGACCCTTCCAAAATTAAGGCAATTGAAAACTGGTCAGCACCCAAAACACCTACAGAAATCCGTCAATTCTTAGGTCTTGCTGGCTATTATCGCAAATTCATCCAGAATTTCTCTCGAATAGCTAAACCTCTTACCACTCTGACGCAAAAGGGTGTAATTTTTAGCTGGGGAGAAAAACAAGAAACAGCGTTCCAAACGCTGAAACGAGCCTTGTGTAGTGCACCAATCCTGTCTCTTCCTGAAGGGACAGAGGATTTCGTAGTGTACTGTGATGCTTCTAACCAAGGGCTTGGATGTGTTCTTATGCAGAGAGGAAAGGTTATATCCTATGCCTCAAGACAGCTAAAGACACATGAAGTCAATTATACAACACATGACCTTGAACTAGGAGCAGTAGTATTTGCTCTGAAGATCTGGATACATTATTTATATGGCACGAAATGCACAGTATTCACGGACCATAAAAGTCTTCAACATATCTTCAATCAGAAAGAGTTGAACATGAGACAACGACGATGGGTGGAGCTACTGAACGACTACGATTGTGAGATTCTTTATCACCCGGGTAAAGCTAACGTAGTAGCTGACGCCCTTAGTAGAAAAGAATACTCGGGACGCCAAGTAAAGTCGTTAACCATGGCAATCCATTCACATCTCTCCACACAGATCAGAAAGGCTCAATTTGAGGCCTTAAAACCTGAAAACGTGGCAGGTGAAGCCTTGAGAGGAATGGATAAAAACTTCAGAGTCAGGGATGATGGAGTCTATTGTTTCATGAACCAGATCTGGACACCAAAGTTCGGTGGTTACAGAGACGTAGTCATGAATGAAGCACACAAAACCCGATACTCCATTCATCCAGGTTCAGACAAGATGTATTTGGACCTCAAGAAACTATACTGGTGGCCAAACATGAAGGCCGAAATTGCTACCTTTGTGGGCAAGTGCCTCACTTGTGCCAAAGTAAAGGTAGAATACCAGAAACCTTCAGGTTTATTGCAACAACCTGAAATACCTGAATGGAAGTGAAAGCGGATTACAATGGATTTCATAACCAAGTTACCCAAGACATCGGGTGGTTATGATACTATTTGGGTAATCGTCGATAGATTAACCAAATCCGCACACTTCTTACCAATCAAAGAGATGGACAAGATGGAGAAGCTAACAAGAACCTACCTCAAGGAAATCGTTAGACTGCATGGTGTGCCAGTATCTATTATTTCTGACCGAGATAGTAGATTCACTTCTCGTTTCTGGCAGTCTTTACAAAAATCTTTAGGAACTAGGCTGGACATGAGTATAGCCTACCATCCACAAACTGACGGACAAAGTGAGAGGATGATTCAAACTTTAGAAGATATGTTCCGAGCTTGCGTGATAGACTCTGGTAAGGCATGGGATACTCATTTACCCCTTGTCGAATTCTCTTACAACAATAGTTATCACACTAGCATAAAGGCTGCTCCTTTCGAAGCTATCTATGGCCACAAGTGTAGATCACCTCTGTGCTGGGCTGAAGTGGGTGATACGCAGTTGGCTAGAAGTCAAGTTCCTGACAGTACTCTCACTGGTCCGGAAATCATTCGCGAAACCACGGAGAAAATCGTACAAATCCGGGAGCGACTTAAAGCTTTCAAAGATAGACAGAAAAGTTACGCCGACAAAAGTAGAAAACCTTTGGAGTTCTAGGTTGGTGACCGTGTTATGTTGAAGGTCTCACCCTGGAAGGGCATGATACGCTTTGGAAAGCGTGACAAGTTGAATCCAAGTTATATAGGACCATTCGAGATTTTTTCTAGAATTGGTCCCGTAGCTTACAAACTCCGACTACCTCAAGAACTAAGTAACATACATCCTGTTTTCCACGTCTCGAACTTGAAAAAGTGTCTGTCCGACGAGACTCTTGTTATCCCACTCGACGAAATCGAGATTGACGAAAGCCTTAACTTCGTGGAAGAACCAGTAGAAATAATGGACCGAGAGGTCAAGCAAACAAAGCAAAGCCGTATTCCTATAGTGAAGGTTCGCTGGAATGCCAAGCGGGGACCTGAATTCACTTGGGAACGCGAGGATCAAATGAAATTGAAATATCCTCATCTTTTCGTCTAGTTGTTTGTAATTGCTTAATTGCTTAAACTCTAATTTCGGGACGAAATTCTCTCTAACGGGGGGATAATGTAACATCCCGTTATTTTCTGTTTATAAAGTCAACTCTAGTCAAAAAAAGTCAAACAGAGGTTACCTAAAACCCTTTTTATTGTTTGGGTTTTTAATTAAAGTTATGAAATACCTTTATTTGCTATAATATCCATAGTTGAAATTGAAAGGAAAAAATCTTGAAAATCCGAGAAACTTCGCTTCGGGTCACAAAGAGCTTACGGCCGTAAACTCTTCGGACCGTAAACTCCTCGCAGGCCGTAAACGAGGCTTCGGCCGTAAACGCTCCGCCGACTTCGGACCGCAAACTCCTCGACCGTAAACCCTCGCATACATATATAGATTTCCTTCATTTTTCCTTCATTTCTCATATCCTCCAGTCAAGAACTCTCAAATTCTCTCAAGTACCATCAAGAACACTTCTAATTCTCACCAAATTTGTAAGTGATTCTTCCATTCCTAAGTTGATGTCCTTGCTTAATCTAGTTAAAACCTATGATTTCATCCATGAAATCATTTCTTTTGGTTATATCTTCAAGAACACCAAGAACACATACTAGTTCTTTAGACCGTGAATACCCCCTTCAAGCTTCAAAACGTAAGTAATCTTCCGTATACTAGTTATTCTATAGAAGCTCATAACATACACCCTTGAAATCAACCATTTCTCAAGAACATAAGAGTTTAGGGCCATGAGCATCTCCCTTGGCCGTAAACTCAAGATCTTCTTAGGCCGTGAACATCATTGGCCGTAAACTCCATGGCCGTGAACACCTTGTGTGGCCGTAAACTCCATGGCTTTGAACACCTTGTGTGGCCGTAAACTCCATTTGATTCAATCACATGTGATTGTAACACTTAAATTCAATTGTTTCCTAGTCCCTAAAGTGGTTTCCTATATAATTAGTTATTATATACACTAATTATATCCATATATGTATCATTATATGTTTAATAGGATCCGTTGTGTTCAAGACTTCACTTGACACTTAGCATCCTACACCGACCTTACATTTGTTAACTTACAACAGGTGAGTTCATACCCCCGTATTTTTATAGTTTTTACTGTTTTAAGGGGGGAATACAAGTCTAACACAAAGATTTTGTGTTATAAACCAGTGATTTTCAAATATCTTATCAAAATGAATTTCAGTTATCATCAAATCAAATAGTTTTAAATGATTGTTTCAAAAATGACATCAAGTCATCAAAATGTATTTCAAAATATCAAACTTCTTTTAAATGTTTTTATAAAATTATATTTTTCCCCAAAAATCATACTAGTATACATATATTTCTATAAATAAGATTTAAAAGATTTAGGACTGATAACCCACTTTGGTTCCTTTTCCTTGTTTGGATGTGGGATTACAAGTATCAATTATTTGTCCGAGTGTCATTTAAATTTTACTTATATATATTTGTATATGTATACAAGTATAAAAGTTTATTCATTTAATTTTAATTACCCTTGTAACAAGTTGAGCAAGGATTGCATTCATACTAAGTATCAATACAGAAAGTACTTATAAATTATAATAGGTATAATTTATGATTCACAGAACATTAATTCACGATTCAAGTATACTAGAATACATTGTTTTATAAGAACAAAGGTTTGATTCAAAACTAGTCAAGACTATACATTCTTTCAGATACATGTTAAGAATACTAATTCAAGAACATACTATCAGTCATTTATTTCAGAATGATTGGATTTTTCATAACTATTATACATGTAACATTTATATGCTTTTATGAGTCAAGTAGTACAGGTTGTTTAATTCATTTAAACAATATAGTAAAGTCCTGACATTATAACCAAAATCTCCAGCCGGGGATCGAAACAATGTGTGTATAGATCTATATTGGGATTGACAACCCCGCACTCGGACTGCTAGCTACAGTCAGGCATACACGCCTGTGAGTGACAAATTGTTATCAACATGTTTTCAGCGCACTCATAGCGTTGGGTCAGGCCATCTAGTCAGTATGGTTATAATAACTCATTAAAAGATATTAACAATACGTTAGTGTATAATCAACTAAACTTATGTACTTTTTCAAAGTACTGGTTTACAAGATACAGTTTACAGTAATACATTACAGTTTACAATAACAGTTGGTGAAACCAGATATACTCTCATATACAAGTTTACAAAAGGATTACAAATACAAAACATTGGTTTACAATTAGAACAGTTTTATACAACAAAAATTACTTTTCATATACAGCAGAAAATATAGGATTTTCTGGAAACAGTTTACATATTCAAGAAACAGAAAACATTTATTTCCAAACATAAATACTTATGCACTCACTCAACTTTATGTTGATACTCTCTTTTCAAATTACTTGTATTCTCAGGGAACCAGTAGATAGGTACACCCCGAGCTTTTGAGCAGATGGAGCTATTTATGTCTTGTCTTCTTCTTTTGTACAACTATTTAGTTTCAGTATACATTGAAGAAACACATGTAAGTATTTATACTTTTTAAATACAGTGGTTGTTTGTACTCGGATTACTATAATGCATGTGTTGTGATACTACAAATGAAGTCCTCCACCCCCGAACGTTTCCGCCGTCTGGTTTGGGGGTGTGAGACATTACCACATCAAAAACAGGTTTTATAAGTCCAAAGCAGTTTAAGGTAATGATTCTAGACCAATTCCAGCCTTAAAAGTTGAAAATATGCTGTCAGGGGCTTCTACTCGTCGAGTGTACGAACCTACTCGACGAGTAGGATGAATTTCTTCATGGACTCGGCGAGTCTAGTGCCTAGGAAGCCAAAATTTTCGATTTTTAAGTTATTTCGGCATGTATAACTTGAAAACAAGCCTAGGCTCTGATACCACTGATGGGTTTTGAGCATTCTAACACTCCTAAGGTGTACATGCAACCCTAAATACCTTGGATCTATGTTTTCTCTATTATACATGCAAATATCAATTTTCCAAGGTATTACCCTAACTAGCATACAATCATATGTACTAGGATAACAAAACTAGATAGAATACATACCTCTTTGTTGTAGCTTGATTCCATGGAGCTTAAGAACCTAGTGCCTCAAGTGTGACACCTCAAATGGTTCAGACAACATCACCAACATCTTGGAATAATTTGAGAGAAAAGGTTCCTATGCTCAAATCGCCTAGCCCTCATGTGTACACACACTAGTGCCAATTTCTTGAGCCATGGGGTCCTTATATATGGTGGCTATTATGGTTACACCATGTAACTCATGTCTTTCCATATTCTCCATGCTCCATGGGTTAAAACCTCCATGGAGTATCCATGGGTTACTCCATGGGTTTAGCCCAACATGAAGAACTATGGATCATAAGCCCACATATATAAGAATGAATGATTTACACAATCAATCCCCATATATTTAATTAGTCTCCTTTTGATCACAAAATTATTTCCAAATTAATTCTTGATCAATACTAATTAAATAATATGATTTCATATTAATATATTAGAACTTATAATATATTAACAAATCATAAATATCCTTTTCTCACAAAAGTCTATCCAAATTGTTCTGATGCCATGCAACCCAAATGGACCATGCCAATCGGGTCAAGTACATACCAATTATAGTTATGGACTTAGACACTAATCCAACTTTTCCTAGGGCGGATTTGGGTGCCCTTTACGGGCGGAGCTCGGCGTATACTGATGGAGGAGGCGCATAGATCGAGATTCTCGATCCATCCCGGGGCTACTAAGATGTATTTGGACCTGAAGAGTGATTACTGGTGGCCCTGTATGAAGATGTATGTTGCTTGGGTAGTTGAGAGGTGCTTGACCTGCCGTCGGGTCAAAGCAGAGCACCAGCGTCCACATGGTCCATTGCAGCCTCTGGAGATTCCCCAATGGAAGTGGGAACATATCTATATGGACTTTATCACCAAGTTACCGAGGACTGCGCGTGGGGTTGACGCGATTTGGGTGATTGTGGACCGACTAACGAAGAGTGCTCACTTCCTTGCTATTAGTGAGAGCTCTTTTGCAGAGATATTGGCCGAGATCTATGTGAGAGAGGTGGTAGCACGACATGAAGTGTCGGTCTCGATAGTGTCAGATCGAGACGTGCGTTTCACTTCCAGGTTTTGGAAGAATTTTCATGAGGAGTTGGGCACGCGCTTGCATTTTAGTACTGTGTACCACCCGCAGACGGACGGGCAGAGCGAGCGGACGATTCAGGCGCTTGAGGACATGCTGCGTGCCTGTGTCATGGACTTCGGAGGAAGTTGGGACACATACTTACCCCTGGCTGAGTTTTCCTACAACAACAGCCACCATTCGAGTATTGGTATGCCTCCCTTTGAGCTTTTATATGCGAGGAGGTGTTGGACTCCTATTTTTTGGGGAGAGGTGGGACACAGAGTGATGGGTGGCACTGAGATAGTGCTAAAGACGACCGAGCAGATTCAGGAGGTCAGACAGAGGCTACTGACGGCCTAGAGTCGCCAGAAGAGTTATGCGGACAGGTGGCGATCGGAGATAGAGTTTCAGGTCGGAGATTTTGTACTCCTAAAGGTATCCCCATGGAAAGTGGTGATCCGATTCAGAAAACAGGGCAAGCTGGGACCCCGATACATCGGTCCTTTCAAAGTGACCGCCAGAGTGGGTAGAGTAGCATACCAGTTGGAGCTACCTGCAGAGTTGAGCCAGATCCATAACACCTTCCACGTGTCGCAGTTGAGGAAGTGTGTAGCCGATGAGACGACAGTAGTACCACTAGAGGACATTCAGGTAGATGCGATCCTGAATTATATTGAGAGGCCGATCGCGATTTTGGATCGAAAGGTGAGGGTTCTGAGGAATAAGGAGGTGCCCCTGGTCCAGGTCCAGTGGCAGCATCATAGGGGGTCTGATTTGACTTGGGAGTCGGAGTCAGAAATGCGGGAGCAGCATCCAGAGTTATTTGTGGAGCCTGACTTCAAGGGCGAAGTCTGATTCTAGTGGGGGAGAATTGTAACATCCGGACTTTCAGGTATATTATTTACTTATTTATTTTTGAGGATTATTGAGCAACTCGACGAGTTGGTGCTACAACTCGTCGAGTAGGGTCGGGCGCGGCCACGTGGATTAATGACCTACTCGACGAGTCCGAGAGCCGACTCGCCGAGTAGGCACTGTGAGATGAAACCCTAAATCCCCGGGTTTGGGGCTTATATAAGGACACTTATAGCCTCCATTGCGGCTCCCCATCTGCTTATCTTCACTGAGAGAAACCCTAATCGCCCCCCTTGAGCTTTTGAGAAAGTGTTGAGCTAATATTGAGAACTTTAGTGCATTTTTGGAAGAGAAGAGGAGGATTTCAAGCAAGGAACGAGAAGAGGTTGATAGATCTGTTGCTAATCATCCAGAAGCTTCTGTTTAAGGTATAAAGTTCGTATCTTTCTCATTAGTTTGGGTAGATCTCATGTCACTAGAGTTTAGGGCTTCTTTTCCATCTTATTTGGGACCTTGAAGGTTTTGAGCACCTTTAGGGATGTGGACATCAGATCTGGACCTTGTGAGGTCCCTAGAGTCTAAAGTTCTCTGCTTTATTCAGCCATAATAGATCCTTGAATGAGAAACCCCAAATAAAGCATGATCTTGGCATTTCAAGCCCAAAGTGCCATGCATGAATGTAAAGATCGAAACTTTACGTGATAATAGAGTCTTAGGAACCTAGATCTAGGGTATGGAGTGGTAGATCTGCCTTAAAACGTGTGAATAAGAAATCAGATCGAAGAGACTCGCCGAGTCCATGAGCTGACTCGACGAGTCAGTTAGGGTTTGTCCCGATGAGCTGGACTTTGCGAGGACTCGTCGAGTTAGGGGTTAAGTCGACGAGTTGGGCCTTCACGAGACTTTTGAGGAACGAATGGACTCGACAAGTCACATGAGTGCACTCGGCGAGTCAGGTCAAACTTGGACTGTTGACTCGGGTTTGACTTCTGTTGACTTTTAGGGTTTGGTCAACATGAGTAGTGGGAACCATGGAAGGGTAAAATGGTCTTTTACCCATTCCAAGAGTTAGAGAGAAAGAGAAAACAACCTTTGGTGTAATTGAGTATAAGTAGAGTATTAATTAGAGATAATTATCTTATGTATTAGGCGGAGGCTAGTTCGAGATTCCCGAGTACATGACTTTTACTTGCTAGCTTACAAGGTGAGTCTTCTCACTATACTTACCATGAGTGGTATCTATGAGTGAACGGAGGGTCTTATGTGTTTACTTGAGTTATGCATCTTGTCTGTATGATATATGTATGTTATATTATATGTTACTGTGACCGGACTGGAGGGTCCAACGAGCCGTGAGACCGGAGGGTCCACACTGAGACCGGATTGGAGGGTCCAACGAGCCGTGAGACCGGAGGTCCACACTGAGACCGGACCGGAGGGTCCAACGAGCTATAGCCATGAGAGACTTATTATCTGTGTATGTCGTATTTTGGGGAACTCACTAAGCTTTGTGCTTACCGTGTTATGTGTTATGTGTTTCAGGTACTTCTCAGGATCACGGGAAGGCGCCGACATGATTGTACACACACACATCAGAGTTTGAGTTATGATTTACAGGATCCTGGAGTTTATATATACATATATATATATATATATATATATATATATATATATATATATATATATATATATATATATATGCAGTTTTGATTATGGGGTTTGATGTTTTGACATTGTGACATTTGGGATTTTGTTACTGTGATAATTATTTTTTCAAATTGAAAAATTTAGTTCGAAAATTTACGTCGTTACAATTAATGATTAAGAGAAGTATTGATTTGTTATTATCGGGACCATTTTCCCTAACAATTTTAGTCGATCGCTACTAAAGAGTTAGATGAGAGGAATAGTAAATTAAGACACAAGAAGTGCCTAAACATAAAAGAAATATATGAGTTGTTTAAACTTAGAGGAGACATGAGAAAATAAGAGTGAAGAGAAAACTATGGATACAAAAGGAAGATGAGCTTTTAGTTGAGTATAAAAAGAAATGAGTTAAAATATGTGTGAGTTAATTGATGAGAATATGATGTCATAAGAGGATTGATATCGTTTTTTTCTTCTTTTTTTTTTTATCTTTTTAAAGGATTTTTTTTCATATTTTTTCATATTGTTTTTTTAATGTCTTTACTACATATTTGAAGTTACTAATGTTTTTTTTATTTTTTTTTATATTTTTGAACTAAATATCGATTCAAGTTTTTAATGTTTAACAATTATACAAGTTTTAAATAATAAAAATATTAACCATCATAATATTTTTTGCGAAAGAGACCATCATAATATTTTTCGTTCATATTATTTTTGAATCATAATTATTTTGAATCATAATATTTTGGATTATATCATTTTTGAATCATATGATTTTAGATCAACAATATATTCAATTAAATAAAGTTTTTGTTCAAAAATAAATTTTGGATCGATATACATTTTGAATCATTTAATTTTGAATCATAAACTATATAATTAAGGATCATAAAATATTTGAATCAAAATAATTTTAGATCATAACAAATTAAGTATCATAAACATGTTGAATCAAGATGAAGACCGAAGACGTCAACCTTTGGTAAAAAGAAAACACTTAGGTTGCGTTTAGTCGTAGAAAAATGGACAGTTTTTTGGAAAAAATTTCCAAGAAAAATGAGAATTTTGAAAATACGTTTACTTCGTCTATTTTTCTAAATTTTTAACGGAAAACGTTTTCTAAAATTACAAGAAGTTGGAAAATTTTGAAAAACTGATAATTATTGTTTTCCATATTTTCTAATTTCAAAATTTTTCTAAAATATAAACATACACCCACTTTCACCCCATCCACCTCTATCTACCCCCAACCCACTCCCACCCAGACCCCCATCCACCCACACACACCTACAAACACACACACACATCCACAAACACACACCACATCCCCCCCTCCACACACATACACCCACCCCCTCCATACACACACATCCCCACCCACACCCCCACAAATACACACACACCCACACCTACCCTACCCCCACCACCACACCCACAAACACACACACACACCCACCCAACCAACACCACTACAACAATCATCGACCTAACATCACCATCACCACTACCCTATCACCAACACCACCACCACCACCACCACCGCCGCCGCCATCACCACCACTGCCACAATTGCCGCCGTCACCACCACCGCATGTCATCCACGAAAAATAGAAAATAAAAACTGTTTTTTCGTAACTAATTACAACATTAGTTTATGATATTTTTTATTTTTAGTTTTGATATTTAATTTATATAACAATAAAAATAATAATTAAATAAATCAATGGTCAAATTCCCGGACCAAAATCAAAACAAAAGCAAACTATATTGTGATCCACGTTAAAAAAGGAAAAAAGAAAAATAGGGTTAAGAACGCAAGCTACAGGGACCATTCGTGTAATTTACTCTTATATATAACACCCTCACATCTTCATTCTCCCCATCCCTGTATCTCCTTCCACCTACACTCAAATGGCGGCACATTCCGACTCTCAAATGGACAAACTCACCTCCGATATATTCTCCATTCTCGAAAACAATTTCTTATTCGGTTACGACAATCCGTCGCAACAAATCAAATCCCCCACCGGAAAAATCAGAATTCTCTCCATTGATGGAGGTGGAGCCACCGACGGTATCTTAGCCGCCAAATCAATTCTCCATCTAGAATCCTCCCTCCGCCGTAAATCTGGAAACCCAGATGCCCACATTGCAGATTTCTTCGATGTTGTTGCAGGATCAGGAATCGGTGGTGTTCTAGCCGCTTTACTTTTCACTAAAGGAAAAAATGATCGGCCATTGTTCACCGCCGACGAAGCGCTTAAGTTTGTGACGGAGAATGGACGGAGACTTTGTCGGTCTTCTAAACAAGGTCTTCTCCGCCGAATTTTTCAGTCTCCGGTGAAGGTTTTTGACCGGACGTTTGGAGATTTGACGTTGAAAGATACTCTTAAAACGATTTTAATCCCGTGCTACGATCTTACCATGGGCGCATCGTTTGTGTTTTCTCGTGCTGATGCGGTGGAAATGGACGGATGTGATTTCAAGCTGAGTGACGTGTGTGCCGCCACAACCGCTGTTCGTGGACCTGCTAAAACATTTTCCGTCGACCGGAGAACGAAGATTGCAGCTGTCGGTGGTGAGGTTGCGATGAACAACCCGACGGCAGCGGCGATCACTCACGTCCTATATAACAAGCAGGAGTTTCCGTTTTGTAATGGCGTCAACGACCTGCTTGTTGTGTCACTGGGTAACGGAGAGCCGTTATCTGTTATGGCCGGCAACCGAACTCCGTCGCGAACGGCGCTGGTTAAGATCGTCGGTGAAGCAGTTTCCGACACGGTGAGCATTTTTGCATTAAATACTTTAATTGAAACATGAGCTATAAAGCCGTTTTACTATTCGTACAACTATTTAACCATAAAGTACGAACCTGCGAAAAAAGGCGTTTTGACTCTTTTCTTTTTGCTATAGTAAAAGTCAGAGATCTAACGTACAAATGATCAATGCATGAGAAAGGATATATTTGTCATTTTAACTCAATTTGGAATTTGGAAAAAAGGACAATAAATAAATAATAAAATCGTCGGGTACATGGCATTATGGCAATGTTAATGGTCCAAAGTATATAGTATCAACCCTATTTTTGGTAGGTGCAATTAAAGTGGTTGCAATAATTGTAATTATTATAATGGTCCATAAAATATTTTAAAAATAACTTATAAAAAATTTAAACCAAAATAGTCGGTTGTCGCATAACAAATTATATTTTTATGCTTTACCTTTATTTTTGTTTTAACTAAAAAAAGATAATTTAATAATGTATGTTCATTTGTCCTTATTTGGTCTTGTATTTTCTCGTATATGTCGTTATTGTATGAAATATTTCTCAAACATCATATACCCTTTTTCACATTAGATGTATATGCATTCTTATATGATTGTTGAAAATTAAAACCTTAAGTGTAATTTATATATGATATTTTTTAGGTTGATCAAGCGGTATCAATGGCATTTGGACAATCGCGAACAAGTGGTTACGTACGTATCCAAGCAAACAAAGGCTTATTGGATCTTGAACAACATAATAAGGATGTAAACATGTTGTTATTAGCAGATAAAATGTTAAAACAACAAAACGTGGAATCAATACTATTTCATGGAAAAAAATGTAACAGTACGAATTTAGAGAAGTTAGAGTTATTCGCAGGTGAAATCTTGAAGGAAAACGAGAGGCGGAAGACTGATGTTCTACCTTTAGTTTTACTAAACGAAACAACTACATCGTCTTCTGCAAGATCATCATCGGCCACAACACTGTCCACTATCTCATCAAGTTAATCAGATTGATATTGTTGTGTTTTGAATTTTCCGCCGACACTACTAATGAAACAGTGTATGTGCTGGGTTACATATCCAAATTATAGAGATTGTTTTCGTGATTGTGTTGTGTTTGATTTTTCATGTATAGTTACTTAATAGAAGTATTAACAAAGGTTTAAGGGAGGGCTTATCACAAGGGTTGATTTTTTCCCCCTTGTAGCATAATTTTATAGTGAAGTTTGTTATTGTGGTTTGGCTTGGAAAGGTGTGATCTTCTTTGTTTGGATCATTTGATATTTTCTATTGTAAATCTTGGTCCTGTAACAATGATGCGATTATAAGTTTTATTTATATGATATATGAAAGAGTAAAATGTTTGTTTATATAATATTTTCATCATTTTTTCTTATTATGCAACGAAGTTTTTTGGCACGTTTCATTCAAGGATCAAAATATGCAAGCATTTTACTTATAACTTGTTTTCACCGATTGAAATGTGGTTGCATAATCTTGTCTAATTTTGCAAAGAAGTGATACCTTGCTAAATAGGTAAAATATGAGTATTGCATAAATTTGTCAATGATAAAGGATTTTTGCATACATAAGTATTTAATTGTTCATTTAAAAAACCGTCACATAAACTAAAAAAGTTTAGGTGTAAAACTTTATCGGTTATTTGATTTGCCAGCCATAAAGTTATGTTTAAAAGATAGCAACACATGTTTATCTTTTCAACATCCTACCTTGAGAAATATTACAAAGATTATTGATGATAGTGATCTCAATCATTTGCTAAATGTTGTATGTGATGTGTCCAAATAATGTATGCTTGTATCTTGTAGATAAATCTACCTTAGGGATTGGATTGCCTGGTGGTGAAAATCGATCTAGTAAAAAGGAGTCATGTGGAAAATTTTGTAACACTCATCATATAAGTAGTTTTAAAATTAACTTCATAATATTAATAGTGTCCCAAACCATTCACGAGATTCAATCATCTCTAATTTAATAAAAACATACCTTAAATGATATGCGAGAATATTAGAAGGGTCAAAGTCGAAGTTTAACCATATTATCAACTAAATTATCTTTGGTCCTCCTCAAGTTAAAATTGTCAAAGTCTAAGTTTAACCAAATTATCAACTAACTTATCATACAGTCTCTTTCGTGATGATTAATCCTTACCTAGGACATAACATGGAAGTAGTACACTAGGAAAATATAAGCCCACTAAGTAATATAAACATTTTTAATTCACAATATTATATTAAGAACTTCAAACAGTTCACCAAGTGTTAAACATTACTCCATTTACTTTACTTTTCATGCATAATGGTCAATCCTTCAAAAATGTATGTCTAAATATTATTGGTATTGTGTAGAATGTCGGTATGTTATTAGACATAGATAGAAATTAAATACTTAATGAATTAAGTATTAGAAGAGAAAGATTAAAAGATATATTGTTGAGATAAAGAGAATAGATTGTTTATGGGACTAGTGTTATGTGATGAGTCACATAACAAAGATAAAGATGTAGAGATAGATGGTTCCTCTGGGGACATGACATAGAGGTTCCTACGGGGACAAAAGTATGATTCATTTGGGAATAATAGTATGGTTCATTCGGGGACAAGTGATAGAGATTCCTTCGAGAATAAAGAGTATGATTCCTTCAGGAATAAGAGTATGGTTCCTACGGGGACAAGAGTATGATGGCTTATGCTTCGCGGCACGAGACGAGATATCTCACACATGATCTGGAGTTGGGGGCTATGGTTTTTGCCCTCAAGATTTGGAGGCATTATCTTTATGGGTCCGTTGTACTATCTACACGGATCACAAGAGTTTGAGACATACACTACCAAAAAATTACATTTAATGGCACAAGTTTTTAGTGTCATATTTTGTTTTGTGCCACTAAAATATGTTTTTAGTGGCACATATTTATTTTGTGCCACTATAACTAAAATAAAAGTTATAATTTTTATATTCCCGCTACATATTAAAAGTTCTACCAACTTGAAAGTTCTAATTTTCGTATTCCCGTTGAGATTGGAAGTTCCGCCCCAACTAGGGTTTTGTATTGAATGTTAGAAAGACGCTGACACTCAAGACTAAACTAAACTCTCATTCTCTCAAAACCAGAAGAAGGAACAAGACCATATCAACACTCACCTTATGCAATCGACCATCGTCCATTGTCAACCCCATCCTCCTGTCGCTGATATCGTCCATCATCAACACTTCCGCCGCCCCAATCGTCAAAATTTTTTGGATAACATTACTATCACGATTTCTATCTCTCTGTCAAAATCATAGCCTTATGTGTTTGCTACCATCGTCAACCCTTCCGCCTTTGACCTCCATCTCCGGTAACCTATGTTTCTCAATCTCTCTTTCTCTCATTCAATTCAGATTCTAACTTCTAAGAATGCTTATTGACCAAAAAGTAATTTCCATCAAAATTAGATGATGGATTAGATGGTCTCGAGGTGGTAATGGATTAGATTTAGTTCGTCATTTGAATTTAATGAGCTTTATATCATATAACGTTATGTTGTTGACATTATCTTGTGGATTTACTCTATATTTTGGTCATTCCATCATATACATTTAAAATTTTATATATTGACCCCTTGTGTTCCATATAGGGCATAAGTCTGGCAGATTAAAATTGAATCTTCAATTCATATTGGACATGATTTTATAGCCATAGTTTACAAGATACATGACAAGATCGATGGATTGTAGTCACACATATGTAACTTGTTGGGTTAAGAAGAAAGTAACATGGTGTTTTAGATGCACTGGGAAAGGAACTAAAAGGAGGTTATGAATAATGTACTGACAACTGTCAGTAAAGGGCTTCTACCCTCGACTTATTTTCAATTCATTTTTCACCATCACTTTATTGGGTCATTTAGATCGAAATGTGAGAAAGAGGGTGAGAAATTTCTCTGTTAATCACATGATTCACATATCATCAATCATGTTTATATAATTATATTGACTAGTTTATTTTGGTTGACATTTTGGTAACCTGAATAATCTACTCCCTTAAATATATGACAATGGATTTATTTACCAAATGTCTAAATTACCCTTGAGTAATATACAAGAGATTTTATGATATGTTTGTTATGCAGGAGAAAACTTGGAAAAAGAACCTCAGATAATTGAATTAAGGAACCAGGTTAGATTTACAGGGAACTTAAAAGTTAAAACTCATAATTGGAAATCCAATTCCTCTGACAGATTTCATTCCAATTTCTTTTTGTTAACTTCATGTAGTGTTACAGTGCACATTAAGATAATCGTGGTGAGGTTACCCTTCTATTATACTTATTTAATTATATATACTTTCAAATGAAGACTTAAGATTTGTATTTACACATAATATTTGTACAGTGGTTGTAGATGGTAGTTTCCATATAAGCATGTGAGGGATAACCAAGAGAAACTATATATCGTGCATATGCTCAAGTAAGTTTAATCACGAATTTTATTTTCCTATTAATTCTTTATCTTTGCTTTCTAAAACAAGTTAATAAACAAAAAATCAAGCAGTAAGTATTGGTTAATTTTTTTTTATGAAATATAGGGTTGAGGGCATCGTGCATCCTTGGTTATAATTCCTTTTCCAATCCTTTATTTGATCAGGTAAATGTGTTTTTTTATGGTTTTGTTTCATGTTTATTGAAACTAAGAAAAATCGAAAAAAGAGGGTGGGCTTGAAAGATGAGTATTATAAACTATTGGTAATTATTTAAGTTTCTTCTTCTTTTTAGTTTTTTTATTTGTTAGTAAAATTCACATATCTCAAACAAAGATATAATTACAAAAAAAAAAAAAATTAACAAAATGACTAAATTCTATTTTTTTTTCTTATCAGTATGTTTCTTGAACCATATAACAATGTTTTAGCATTGTACTTTCAAAGCACAACACTATAATTAGAAAAAATTTAATAAAATGACTGCAATTTGCTTTTTTTTTTCTTATATCTTGAACTAGGTAACAATGTTACAACATTGTACTTTCAAAGTACAATGCTATAATTAGCAAAAAAAAGTTTAATAAAATGACTAAATTGTAGCTTTTTTATTTGTATGTTTCATCCTATTATTTTCTCTTAAAATTAGAATGTTAGGGTATTTTCTTTGTGGATTTGGTTAACTAGGGTATGTATAGTTGTAATATGGTGTGCCCAATGTAACAATTTCTCGCTCTATATGTATAATTTGTATGTTTTATTCTAATGCTTTTTCTTTAACTTTACCCAAATAGATACTAATAGCTTCATGAATTAGTTTTTTTTGTTAACATTTTTGTTTCCTTTTTCAGTTCCAGTTTTCAAAGGAAGTGAATAAGAAAAGGAGTAAGAAATAGAAGTCCATGGAGATGGAGCATGCTAATATGTAGTTCGAGGTCGATCAAATTTCGTGTTTCTTCCCCCAACAAATATTTAGTTCGATAGTATTATGTTTTGAGTACTAGCACAACATGTTTATTAAACTTTTTTTTGAAGATATTTGTGTTTTAAATATTGAGAATATTGTTGTTAGACAAGTTTCAATTGAAGTAATGATATTGGTTTTTCTATTAATTATCTTAATTGTCTTATTATTATTTTATATTCCATTTAAAACTAAAAGAATCAAATCTCATTTATTAATATATTTTTCCATGTAAAAAGTTTTACTAATTTCATGAAAATAATAATTATTGTACCGGTTAAATAGTGGGATAAAAATAGTGTCACTAAAACCTATAAATTCTTTAGTGGCATAGTAGAAAAGTGTCCCTAAAACCCAATTAGGCTGCAGCGACACAACCAAAAAGTGCCACTAAAGGCCTTTAATGGCACTTTTTTTTGTGCCGCTGATTGCCTAGGGTGTCTTTAGTGGCACTTTTCGGTTTTTAGTGGTACTTTTTCTATGCCACTAAATGCCATTTTATTTGTAGTGATATTATGGATCAGCCGAACCTGAACATGAGGCAGCGCAGGTGGCTGGACGTAGTAAAAGATTATGACTGTGAGATCCTTTACCATCCAGGTAAAGCGAATGTGGTGGCGGATGCTTTGAACCGCAAGTCGGCTGGGTCTTCAGATGGGGCATCGTGTATGAGGATATCAGTGGATTCTCCACTTTTGGGATTGGTTTGGGAGGCTCAGGCCGAGGGTGTTCGGGAAGAGAACTGGAAGATAGAGAGGATCAGGGGTGAGATCGCCAGATTTGTTCCAGATAGTCATGGATTGTTGACTCATTGTGGTCAGGTATGGGGTTCCTATGTGTGGTGGGGTCAGATAGATTGTGTTGCAGGAGGTTCATAAGTCTTATTTTTCTATCCATCCGGGAGCCACTAAGATGTATCGGGATATGAGATTAAGCTATTGGTGGCCATGTATAAAGATGGAGATAGCCTGGTACGTGGAGAGGTGCATAACCTGTAGGATGGTCAAGGCTAAGCATCAGAGGCCGCATGGCAAGCTACAGCCTCTGGAGGTTTGTCACACCCCCGAACCAGGACGGCGGAAACGTCCGGGGGCGGATGACGTCATTGTACAATATAATAACAATCGAATATGAATGAAACATTGCATTCCAAGCGACATACATTGAAAATACACACTTACATAGTTTACATTTTGTACTTGTTCATCAGTTACACAAAAGTGACAAGAAGTAAAATTTCATGAAGACGCACCACTTGATCTCATAGCAGAGCTGATTACCTGTTACTGGTTCCTTGAGAATACAAGTCGTTTTGAAAAGCGTCCACTAAAAATTTGGTGAGTTCATAAGCATTTTTGTATAAAAATGGTTTTGCACTTGTTTAGAATAGTTCTCGTAGTACTTTCAGAAAATCCAATATTTTCCATGAAAATGATTTATATGTCTCGTTCCAAAACTGTGAATATATACATGCATGTCCTTTGTAATCTTTTTTTGTAAAAGTAAAGCGAACGTTCCCAGAAAATCCAATATTTTCTGATGTAAGGAAAAACTATAGTCTTAAACCCTAAGACCCGAAAGTGTAAGAAACTGAATACTTGAAAAATGATTTGCAATTTTATAGTTTAATAAAACCGATGAAGTGTAAGCTTCCCGTAAACCAAAATTGTATTGTTAATCCCTATCTGAGTCGCTACAACCATGCTTGATGTGACTGGTATGCCTGTCATGACGTTCTTTAGGCGTCGGTTTTGGTAAGATATTTGTCACCCTAGACTGGCCCCGTCTAGCTATAGCGAACAACATAGGTGTGGATGTGTCAACCTCGTATAGATCTATACACAATTACCTCGCTCTCCCTCCAGGAGAATCTGGTTATAACTATAGGACTTACGGTGTACGCTAGGTAGGTACGGCGAAGGAAAGTCTCACAAGTGCCTTAACGGATTTACGCGAACTTTGACTCCCATTATTGAATAATGAAAACAGCATTACTAGTGTAAATTCATGACTGCAGTTTTATGACACGCGTTTTACAGCTTTATGACATACAGCTTATAACTTGTTCTTTTAACAACTTTATGATGGACAGATTATGACACACAGTTTTTTCTGTCGTAATAATTCTGTTTTATATACCTCTTTGGTTAAATTATTTATAACACTTTTTATAAATAATCATCAATGGACTTATCTACTTGTAATATATGTTGTGTAAATAGCATAATCCTTTAAGTTTCTAAACCATTAAAATGATGACAACATATTACGACTATTTTACTAATAAAAATAGTTTTTAGTAAAATAATCAAGTTTGCACTTTGTTTAACACACCAAAATTCAGTTTAGGAGTTTTGTTACACAAAAATATACTATTTTGTTGTGACTCTAGCATGTCACGATTTTTACAAGATACACATAAAATCTTGAAACTTGTTACAGCAAAATATTTGTGCAAGTAACATACAACATACATGTTAAAAGATATATGTCCCAAAAGTTAACATATTTGGGTATAAAACCCATATTCTTGTCATATTTGAATGTACAACCCATATCCACAAGATTTCATACAACATACATGTTAAGAAACACATATCTCATGATTTTTATGAAGATGCATAAGCTAAACTTCATCTTCATGCAAATACCCAAAGGTTAAACACATAACACATTGGTCCATGCAATTATCCAATGGTTAAACGAGATTTGACTTGTATCCCCCCCCAAAGAGTATGAAAAACACGAAAAATAGTGGGGTATGAAGCTCACCTTGAGTGGATTTCTTAATGGATAAAGAGATGAAGATGAAGATCCTCAAGCTTAGAACACATGAAGATGGTTGAAGAACACTTGAAGATGGTATTACCCTGTGACACCCATAAAATTCAAGCCCATTTAAAACTTTTAAAACATTTCCAAAACCGTTAACCATTACAAAACTTGTTTTCAAAATGTATCATATCAGAGTATCCCAGAAACAAAGTCATAAAAAGTGAGGAGCTGTACGATCACGCCTCCGCCTTGCCGCGATCCCCTGATGTACCTGAAACAATAAACTGAAACTGTAAGCCCGAAAGCTTAGTGAGTTTCCCCCAAAATACCCATACCACAACAATACACATATAATCATAAACAACATACTATGGGTCCAGTCAACCATTGGGTTGGAATACCCCAGGCCCTCAACCATCCGGTTGGAATGCCAACATACTATAGGTCCAATCATCCTCGGGATGGAATACCCCAGGACCACAACCAACAGGTTGGAATGCCCACATACTACGATTCCAATCATCCCCGGGATGGAATACTCACGGCCCACAACCTATAGGTTGGAATGCCCAGGTCTATTGGCCTCCGCACAAAGTAGATAAACCTACCGCTAAACGAACATGTGCACATATAACAGATAATCACATAACAGTCTATAGACAATATTTGATCTAACAGATCATACCACATAGCACATGCCACCATCTTATCTACCAGGATGCCGACCTAACAGATCATACCACATATCATATAATATTATCCTACCCTCTAGGATACCGGTCTAACAGGTCATACCACATACCATATAATATTATCCTACACTCTAGGATACCGTTCTAACAGATCATACTAGCATAACATAACCAGATAACAATCCAAAGGGCCGGCCTTGGTGCCTTCGACCCTGGAGTATAGTGAGGATAACTCACAACGCAAGTTGCTCGGAAGGTAGTGTCAAACTCCTCCAGATGTAGCTCCAACTCCAACACCTATATTCACCAATGTCCTTTGCTATCAATATTCAACTTACCAAAATACCCTCAGAAGTCAACTGGTCAACCCTTGGTGAAAGTCAAAGTCAACTGTCACGGTCAACAGTCCATGTTGACCTCAACTCGTCGAGTACCCTTATTTACTCGCTGAGTTCCTTGCATAACTTGCCAACTCGCCGAGTCACTCGTCTGACATGTCGAGCCTAAGGAAATCTTCATTGGACTCGCCGAGTCGTTCATACGACTCGCCGAGTCCCTTCAGTCCTTAATCCAAATAGATGTTTTTTAAGCCCTGCTAAGGCTCCATGCTGCAGATCCAAGCTCCTAGGGCATGTTTATCACGTAAAGTTGCAAACTTTACGTGCATGCAAGGTGCTAATGACTTAAATCAAGCTAAAGAAAATGTTCTAGGAAAAAGAGCTTCACCAACATGCTAAAGACTAAGACTTTATGATGATAAGAGCCAAGATGAGCCTAGATCTGAAGTTGCAACTTCGGATCTTGGTTCATCACTCGAAATGTAACACCAAATGCCCAAAATGGTCCCAAAACACAAATATAAAAGGGATCTAGCTAGAAGAAGCTCAAGGTGATGACTTGATACCTTCAAATGATGATGAACTGAGGTAGACTTCAGATCCCCAACTGTTCCTTGCTCAAAGCTTCTTGATCTTCAAGCCTTTCCTCACCAAGATCCACCTTTCAAGCTTAAACACACAAGTTGTTGGATAAGGTGTCTAAGTCCATAACTATTTATGGTATGTACTTGACCCGACCCGACATGGTCCATTTGGGTTGCATGGCACCATGCAATTGGATAAACTAAAATGAGAGAAATAACACTTATGGTTTATTAATATATTATAAGTTCTAATATATTAACAATTATTATTTAATTAGTTTGATCAAGAATTAATTTAGAATTAATTAAGTGATCAAAAGATAACTAATTAAATATATGGGTAGATTATGTAAATCTTCCATATCTTATATAGTGGACTAAGAGGCTCCATGGATTATCAAGTTGGGTTCCACCCATAGGATGCTCCATGGATGCTCCATGGAGTTAACCCATGGATCATGAAATGAAGTGTCATGTTACATTAGGGTTTACCTAATGCAACACACTATATAAACAAAGGTGTTCTCCCCAAAATTGGCGACACTAAGAAACAAGAGGGCTAGAGCCGATTTTGCAAGTGTAAGATTCTCTCAAAGTTTACTCCTTTGCATTTGGTGTTGTGTGAAGCATTTGAGGCATCACACTTGGGGTGCTAGGCTCACAAGGTTTCAAGGATCATAATCAACAACAAGGTAAGTTATTCTATATTTCATTCAAGTTAAAAATGTTCCCCATGTATGCTAGATAGGAATATAACCTTGGAATTCAACTTTGCATGATAATTAGACAAACATAGATCCAAGGTTATTAGGGTTGCATGTACACTTAGGAAGTGTTAGAAAGCTCAAAATCCCATCAGTGGTATCAGAGCCTAGGATTGTTTGTTGTTTTTTGTGCAAACTGCTTGAAAAAATCGTTTTTCTGTTTTCTGCTCGTATGAACTCGCCGAGTCCATGGGGGGACTCGACGAGTCCATGAACAAATGCAAGTTACTCGTCGAGTCTGTTCTTGCACTCGACGAGTAGAGGCTGCAGTTTTCAGAATTTCGACATTTGTTGCTAGAAATGGACTAGAAACATTACCCTAAACTGTTTTGATGTTTTAAAACTTTTTTTAGATGGTGTAATCTTTATGCTAATCCATTTACAATGGCAATTATCAAAATTACAAGTTTTTTAAGTGTAATTTTTGATTCTTGAAAGTGTTCATATTCATGTTCTTGAACTTATGAAGATTAGATGATCATAGGAATTGTTTGTAACCTTCATGGTAGTTTAATTCATGATCATAATGTGTTTTAATGGAGTCCATAACTTGTCCTCAAGTTATGGAAAACCAAAAGTCTCACTTTTATTAAAGCCATTAAAAGAACACAAGAGTTATAAAAATGAAGAGTCTTCATTTTTATTACTCAATTAATTCATAAGTTATAAGAAATGAAAAGTTTTGGAAGTTTACAAAACTTGCCCTCAAGTTTTGGAACAAGTAAACTCTTGATTAAAACTTTAGTTCCAACCCTTAGAATTTTAAAAGTTAAAATTCAACCCTTATACTTTATAATATTATAAGTTACTAATATATATATGTATAAGATCAAGTCGTCTTACCGCTAGTACGCCTCATTCACGAAGCCGGTCTATAAGGGGGGTATAAGGTTGTTGCCTATAAAATGGCAACTTAATGGGTGTCCACTCTCACCCACCGCTTCCTTGATCGGTGGAGGGTCGTTAGCCGAACGAGTAGGACAAGGACTTATAAATTCTCATTAAAAGTATGATGAATGTTATAAAGTAACTAAATGCTTTTATTAAATTCCCAATTTTAGTTACTTTAGGAAAAATGTGAATAAGGTGCTAATCCATGAAATTACACTTTACACTTTGTTTAAGTCGTTGGTGGAGCGTGTGTGGTTAACCGACACACTAAATTGGACTTAACAAGGTAGGTAAAGGGTGACTTAAGGTTTATCATAGTATCAGTGGAGCGTGTGTGGTTTACCGGCACATCGATTGAGTGATAAACTTTAAGGGTACCAAGTGATTTGCATGGTTACTTCACACCTCGTTTTGTGATCCTCGGTATCCCAGTCACAAAACTTGGAGGGCACACTCGAGATTGAAACATGCCTTTGGAAAAAATTCATTAAATCTCAAAAGAATCTAGGAATTTCTAAGAACCAATTAAAAACCTAATATCTATATTTCGTTTTTCATGGTGGAAATTGGTTAATCGTCATTCACCTACCTTTCAAATATGTTATAGCTTGGATTACGGCATACCTCTTCTAAGTTATAATATATTGTGATTGGATCCTAGCCTTAATATTACATTTGGGTGTTTTATTAAGGACTCTCTTAATATCTAAACTAATCTTGTTCTCTTCTTTCAGATGTCTTCAAACAATGTTGCTTCTGGCTCTAATCCTAATGGCTCCTTTACCCTTATGAACTTGTGTGGGAAAGTCATTTTTGATGGATCCAACTTCAATGAATGGATCAGAAACATCAGGATGATTACCCGCTACGAGGACAAAGAATATGTCCTTGACAAGGAGCTTAAGGAGATTGATGAGACCACTGCAACTCCCCAGGAGATCGCTGACTTCCGGGCACATGAAAGGGATGCTACAAAAGTGGCATGCATCATGTTGGCCACCATGACAGCGGAACTCCAAAAGTCCTATGAGGACTTCTACCCTTTTGAAATGCACCAAGATCTGATGGAAAGATACCATCAAAGTGCACGACAAGAGAGGTATGAAATCATATGCTCTATCATAACAACCATGATGAAGGACGGGGAATCCATCACGAGCCACATGCAGAAAATGCAAAGGTATGTGGATCGGCTGCTGAAGCTTAATGTGAACTTCCCTGAGGAGCTTGCAATAGATATCATTTTGCACTCCTTACCATCGTGCTATGATCAATTCCAGATGACATATCACATGAATAAGGAAGAGGTCACACTCAGCAAACTTCAGGGACTCCTCAAGACCGCAGAAACAGGTCTTAAGGGTAAGTCGGTTGTTAACACTCCTACTCCAAACTCCGCCCCTGTTTTGGCAATCGGGAAAGGTCGAGGGAAGAAGAGGAAGAGCTCTTCGAAGGGTACCAAGGCTAGGACCCTTGATGGCTCTTCTTCAAGTGGAACCAAGAAAGGTTTCGTCACTCCTTCTTCTGACCCTAAAGAGGCTGAATGCTTCTATTGCCATGAAAAGTCACATTGGAAGCGGAACTGCCCAAAGTACCAGCAAGATGTGAAGGATGGGAAAGTTAAACCCAACCATGCAGGTATTTACACTATCTTATCTAATAACTCACCCCATTCTAACTCTTGGGTCCTTGATACCGGTTGTGGTATTCATATCTGTTCTGATTTGCAGGGACTAAGAAGAAGTGAGAATGTGGAGCATGGAAGAATAAACTTAATCATGGGGAATAGGTTAGCTTTACCTGTCACCAAGATTGGAGTTTATACTTTATCGCTAAGTAGTGGGTTTAGTTTAGATTTGAATAAATGTTGTTATTCGCCAGAAATGGCAAGAAATATTATTTCCTTTCATGCATTGTATAAACAAGGTTTCACCTTTTCGTTTGATAATGAAGTTGGTTCGATTAATGCTTTCTTTAATAATGTTATTTATTTTAAAGCATTACCTTGTGATGGTGTGTATGAAACTGTATCTGTGGTTGATAACTTAGGAAATAATGTATTGTGTATTGATTCTGTTAATGATAATAACTTGGATAAAGCATCATTATGGCATTGTCGTCTTGAACATATAAGCAAGAAACGCATAGGCCAACTCCAAAATGATGGGGTCTTGGAGTCATTTGACCTAAAGTCAGATGATAGTTGCGAATCATGCTTACTTGGAAAAATGACAAAGTCACCCTTCACAGGTTCTTGTGAGAGGGGTGAAGGTTTGTTGGATCTTATACACACGGATGTGTGTGGGCCCTTCAAACATGCCACAAGGGATGCTAATTGTTATTATTTGACTTTTACTGATGATTACAGTAGATATGGATATGTCTACTTAATCAAGCATAAGTCAGAGACTTTTGAGAGGTTTAAAGAGTTTAAACAGGGAGTCGAGAATCAATTGGGCAGGAACATTAAGATGCTTCGATCCGATCGAGGTGGTGAGTATCTTAGTTCAGAGTTCCTCGACTATCTTAGGGAATGTGGGATTGTCTCACAATTGACACCTCCCAGGACACCGCAGTTGAATGGTATAGCTGGGAGGTGTAATCGAACCTTGTTGGATATGGTTCGTTCCATGATGAGTCGAGCTTCGTTACCAATCTCATTTTGGGGGTATGCCTTAGAGACTGTCGCCCATATCCTTAATCTAGTTCCCACAAAGAAAATTGCCAAAACTCCTCATGAGATGTGGACTGGTAAAGTACCCAAACTAGACCACATTAAGATTTGGGGTTGCGAGGCTTTCGTGAGACGCGAGACTCATGATAAGCTCGAACTTCGAAGTGAGAGGTGTATTTTCATCGGCTACCCACAGAAATCCTTTGGTTACATCTTCTACAGACCAAGTGATAATGTGGTCTTTGTAGCAAGAAGAGGATTCTTTCGAGAGAGAGAATTCATGAGCCAAGGAGACAGTGGGAGGAAAATTGACCTTGAGAAAATTCAAGAGTCAAGTGGTGAAGGAACCTCAAACCCTAGCCCTCAACCTGAGGAGGAAACTCCTGTTGAGCCAATTGACAAGTCTGTACCTCTGAGGCGTTCCATAAGGGTTAGGAATGCACCTGAGCATTACTATGGATTCCATATTACTGCGGAAGGTGATACACTTATCAGTGATGTGACACTGATAGGTCTGGATGAACCTAATAGTTATGCGGAAGCCATGGCAGGCCCTGAGTCAGCCAAGTGGAAAGAGGCAATGGACAGCGAGATACAGTCCATGTATGACAATCAAGTTTGGAACTTGGTTGAGAATGTACCAGGTCGTAACACTGTAGGGTGCAAATGGATCTTCAAGAAGAAGACCGACATGGATGGTAATGTACACACTTATAAGGCACGACTGGTTGCAAAGGGTTTCTCAAAAACTCCGGGAGTTGATTATGATGAGACCTTTTCTCTAGTGGCCAAGATTAAGTCTATTAGGGTTCTGTTAGCCATAGCTGCATTTCATGACTATGAAATATGGCAAATGGATGTCAAAACCGCTTTCCTTAATGGAAAGTTGGCTGAGGATGTTTACATGAGTCAGCCAGAGGGTTTTGTCAATACTGAGTACCCTAATAGAGTGTGTAAGCTTGAGAAATCCATTTATGGGTTAAAGCAAGCACCTTGTAGATGGAATCTTTGCTTTGACGAGAAAGTCAAAGAATTTGGCTTTTCTAGGAGTGAAGATGAATCTTGTGTATATGTCAAGGCTAGTGGGAGTATAGTTAGTTTTTTGGTATTGTATGTGGATGACATACTACTCATAGGAAATGACATCCCAACTCTGCATGAAGTTAAGTCCTGGCTTGGGAAGTGTTTCTCTATGAAGGACCTAGGAGAAGCTGCCTATATTCTAGGGATAAGGATCTTGAGAGACCGGAGTAAAAGACTAATTGGACTTAGTCAGAGTACCTACTTGGATAAGGTGCTGAAGAGATTCGGCATGCAGGACTCCAAGAAAGGAGAGTTACCCATCCAGAGTAACGCCAGATTGAGTAAAACACAAAGCCCTAGTACTGAGGCTGAGATAGCATAAATGAGTCGAATACCATATGCTTCGGCTGTAGGATCGATCATGTATGATATGACGTGTACTCGACCTGATGTAGCCTTTGCTTTGAGCATGGTTAGCAGGTATCAGGGGAACCCTGACAAGGCACACTGGACTGCGGTAAAGAATATCCTCAAGTACCTACGGAGGACTAAGGACTGGGCCTTACCCTCGGTGGGAGTGAATACTTGAGAGTTGTAGGGTATAGTGATGCTAGCTTTCAGACTCATAGGGATAATTTCCGCTCTCAGTCAGGCTGGGTCTTTACCTTAAACGGAGGAGCAATTTCTTGGAAGAGTTCCAAGCAAGAGACAGTGGCTGATTCAACTTGCGAATCAGAGTATATAGCAGCTAGCGAGGCAGCAAAGGAGGCGATATGGCTGAAGAACTTCATTGGAGACCTTGGAGTTGTACCAGCTATTAAAGAGCCAATGGAAATTTTCTGTGATAGTGAAAGTGCAGTTGCCTTAGCCAAGGAACCAAGGGATCACGGGAGATCTAGACACATCGACAGAAAATACCATTTCATCAGACATCGAATAGAAGAAGGACTCCTCGTGGCAAAGAGGGTATCATCGGATGAGAATCCAGCAGATCCCCTCACGAAAGGACTGACTCGGGTTAAGCATCTCCAGCATGCTCGGAGCATAGGGCTGAAGGATGATATTAGATTTAGTAGTTAGATAACCTTGAAATTTGTAAAGTGTAATTGACATTAGATGATGAATAAAAGGTGTTTTATTTATGAGTAAAGTGTTGCTATCTCTTGTCGATCGTTTACTATATTTCTTTTGCATGTTTTGACTTCCAGAATAATTATGTTTGGTATATCATATTATTCGAACCTCCACAGTCGGTCATATGTCGGAAGTAGGTATGAATCAAGACTGTCATGATTGGTTGCAGAGGTCTAAGTTGTTGGACATGGCTACAACACTCATGAGTGCTCATAAGTTCTGAGCATTGGACTCAACCCACGCTCACTGGAATCACTTCATGGAATTTATCTCGAGTGATCGTGAGACGGTAATATCATATAAGTCTTCAAACCTAGAGATATGATTTGTTACTTATGAGTTGGTTATGCATTGATTGTACGTTAACGCATTGGTAACTCGATGTTATAAAACGTGCTTTTGTGTATAATTCAATGAGTGGTAGAACAAACATATGAGTCGAAGTTTATCTGTTCCTTCTTGGATTAGAAGCTGATATCTGGGCCCCTCGATGATTTTGTTTTGACCTATGTACCGGGCCCGGTCAGAACTAAGTTGATGTGTTCAATTAAGTTCTTTGTCAAACAAATCGGAAATCGGGAAACAAACTGCTGGACAATAAGTAAGACATTGTTCCATGTATTTGTCCGGCTGATATCTAGAACAGAGGAATATATGATCACTTATCTTAAATGGCGTATCATCATCTTCTCAGTTCCGAGAGACCTTGAAAGAGCTACGATTGCCGATCGGTTCCTGAAGTATTGCAGTTATAGTTATTAGACTTATCCAAGTGGGAGACTGTTGGATAAGGTGTGTAAGTGCATAACTATTTCTGGTATGTACTTGACCCGACCCGACATGGTCCATTTGGGTTGCATGGCACCATGCAATTGGATGAACTAAAATGAGAGAAATAACACTTATGGTTTATTAATATATTATAAGTTCTAATATATTAATAATATTATTTAATTAGTTTGATCAAGAATTAATTTAGAATTAATTAAGTGATCAAAAGATAACTAATTAAATATATGGGTAGATTATGTAAATCTTCCATATCTTATATAGTGGGCTAAGAGGCTCCATGGATTATCAAGTTGGGTTCCACCCATAGGATGCTCCATGGATGCTCCATGGAGTTAACCCATGGATCATGAAATGAAAAGTCATGTTACATTAGGGTTTATCTAATGCAACACACTATATAAACAAAGGTGTTCTCCCCAAAATCGGTGACACTAAGAAACAAGAGGGCTAGAGCCGATTTTGCAAGTGTAAGATTCTCTCAAAGTTTACTCCTTTGCATTTGGTGTTGTGTGAACCATTTGAGGCATCACACTTGGGGTGCTAGGCTCACAAGGTTTCAAGGATCATAATCAACAACAAGGTAAGTTATTCTATCTTTCATTCAAGTTAAAAATGTTCCCCATGTATGCTAGATAGGAATATAACCTTGGAATTCAACTTTGCATGATAATTAGACAAACATAGATCCAAGGTTATTAGGGTTGCATGTACACTTAGGAAGTGTTAGAATGCTCAAAATCCCATCACAAGTATGGAGAGAAAATGGAGATTTAGGGTTTCTGGACTCACAAGGGCTGTAAGGGAAAGCTAAGGGGGCAAATGACCCTTTAAATAGGGTGCAAAACCCCGGGGATTAGGGTTTCACCCTCCAGCTCCAACTCTTCGAGTCACTCTTCCGAATCGGTGAGTTGGTCACTTAAATACGTGGCCCAATCCCGCTCCTAATCGACGAGTCAGGCCACACACTCGTCGAGTAGACCTTGAAACTTGAAATTTAAAGTCATACTATCAATACCTGAGAATCGGGGCGTTACAATTCTCCCCTACTTGAACTAGACTTCGCCCTCGAAGTCTGCTGTGGTGAACAACTCCGGATAGTGCTCCCACATCTCATCCTCCGGCTCCCACGTCCATTCGGATCCCCTCCGATACTCCCACTGTACCTTCACCAAAGGTATCTCCTTTTTCCGTAGAATCTTCACCTTTCTCTCTAGTATGGACAAGGGCCTCTCAACATAGTTCAGGCGCTCATCGACATGCATGTCATCCAAGGATACCATCGCCTCCTGGTCCATAACACACTTTCGCAATTGCGAAACGTGGAAAGTGCTGTGAATCCGACTAAGCTCCTCCGGAAGCTCTAGCATGTATGCCACCTTGCCAATCCTGGCAACAATCCTGAATGACCCAATATATCGGGGACCCAATTTTCCCCTCTTCCTGAAGCGGATCACACCCTTCCAGTATGCAGTCGGTGTAAGTCTTCTGCCGACTCTGAGCAGTCTGCAGTCGCTGCCTAATCTGCTGAATCTTCTCGGTATTCTGCAAGACTACCTCCGTCCAACCCATCACCCTGTGTCCGACCTCACCCCAACAAATCGGGGTGCGACATCTCCGCCCATACAACAGCTCGAAAGGCGGAGCGCCAATGCTGGAATGATAGCTGTTGTTGTAGGCGAACTCTGCAAGGGGTAGGTGGGATTCCCAGCTCCCACCGAAGTCAATAACACACGCCCTCAACATGTCCTCAAGGGTTTGAAGGGTCCGCTCACTCTGACCGTCGGTCTGCGGGTGAAATGTTGTGCTAAAATTCAACCACGTGCCCAGTTCCTCGTGGAACTTCTGCCAGAAGTGGGAGGTAAATCTAACATCTCGATCGGAGACAATGGAGACTGGGACTCCGTGGCGAGCAACAATCTTGCGGACATACACGTCAGCCAACTTCTCGGCCGATGAACTATCTCGTATGGCCAAGAAATGGGCAATCTTCGTCAATCGATCCACGATGACCCATATAACATCAAACCCCTTTGCCATCCTCAGCAACTTGGTAACAAAATCCATCGTGATCTGTTCTCATTTCCACATGGGAATCTACAAGGGCTGCAGCTTGCCATGCGGCCTCTGATGCTCGGCCTTGACCATCCTACAGGTCAAGCACCTCTCGACATACCAAGCGATTTCTCGCTTCATACATGGCCACCAGTAACTCAAACTCAGGTCTCTATACATCTTGGTGGCCCCCGGGTGAATAGAAAAATGAGACTTGTGAGCCTCCTCCATGACTGTCTGTCTGACCCCACCAGACATCGGAACCCAAAAACCGACCGCATCGGGTCAATAATCCCCGGCTATCCTGCACAAACCGGGTGTTCTCACCCTTGATCCTCTCCAGCTTCCAATTCTCCGGTCGCATGCCCTCAACCTGGGCGTCTCTGATCAGCCTCACAAGCGGAGAATCCACTGCTATCCTCATACATATAATAATTGGCTCATAAGCACAAATACTCATACCTGGCCCAATCAGCCTCGGGCTGGAATACCAGGCATGCCTACGACGGGTCCAGTCATCCCTAGGATGGAATACCCTCGTATCACGTATATCTTTGGTCCAATCAACCCTCAGGTTGGAATACCAAACACGTCAGTTCTACTTAATCGTAGGGTCCGATCATCCTCACGATGGAATACCCTAGATTGGAATACCACTTTATACATAACTCGGGTCTAACCCATAACTTGAAATCCAAGAACCTATCCTTGCATCTCATCCAAAATCCTCTGATTCGTCACAACCGAGTAACACTCATCTAAAATACTGGGTTTCGGCCCGGTCACGGAGCTAAAGGATTCCCACATAGTTGCCTCACACGACTTCTGAATGAAATCCTTCCTTGGGACTAGTTGGCATTAGATATCATGCCTCTGCGACTCTAACAACCTCTCGATCCAACCGATCGGATCCATGCATCAAATCCTGACATCACCAAATCCAAGGCTAAAAGTGATTGATACCTGACCAACAGTAGACTTATATCACAAACGACCTTAAGCAATTCCTTGCTTCCTTGATCTCTTAACTGTAGTGGCATTCCTATAGTCTTATCGCTGGCTTAACCAGGTCTAATCCCTCTGAGTAAACCCATAACCAATTTGTGGATTTCCATATCCTCACTGCTACACCCGAACTGGTGGATACTATTGTTCCCTCCGCGTCCTAGCAACGCGCTCATACCATCTACTAACCTAGCGAATGTTGCGGCTACACCCACAGACTTACATCACTTTAGCACTATTTGATAACCTTGTGAATGCTACGGCTACCCCCGCGGTCTTACAACGCTTCCCATACTAACTGATCGCTAGTGAATGCTACGGCTACCCCCTTAGTCTTAGAACACTTCCATACCGGTCGAACACGCCCTCGACCTAACACACAACTGAACTTAATTCATGGCTAGAATCCCATCCTGTTCTTCCCCAAGTTCTGCTATCAAGCGCCGAGAAGACGCGATTCACATGCTGGGGAGCTTTACCGAACTCCCAACTCACACAACACTCAAACCAAGCAGCCACTTGGGTTGTCTTCCTTCCTGACAACTATGCGAAACTTATCCCATTTTCAGAACCGATCTTGCTTCTGCATTCTGGTTCGATTATCCCCCACTTAGATTCAACTAAGTCTTCACAATTGATATGGGCTTATTTAGTCATAGAAATCATTCATTATCTTATTAATTATTGTTGATTTTATATCATTTTATGGACAAAGGTACTTAATTAGCTTAATATTTCAATTTCAGCAATAAAAGACATGCTCGGGTGAAAAAGGAAGAGGATTGAGTGATTGGAAGCTTGGAGATTGAAGACTGAAGAAAGAAGGATGTTATTGGACAGCTTGACCCCTCATCAATGTTTTGTCCATATCTCATGAACCGTAATTCCGATTAACAAGATTCAAAATGTTCTGAAAACTAGACACAATTTCGGACGACTTTCGTGTTTTGAGAAAATGTTGATTCCAAGAGAACTCGACGAGTTGACCCAAAACTCGACGAGTTGGTCAGAATGTTCCCGATTCGAAGATGCCTTGCCGTACACGTTGTATACGCGGATTATCGAAAAAACTCGACGAGTTTGTTGTGAAAACTCGTCGAGTTGGCTCTGTTTTCAGAATTTATATATATAAACACTTCTCATTCAAACCCTAACACTTCCTAGAGGCTAGCTGCGATTATTGAAGACTATAAGGGTTCTTGAAGCTTCAGTTTTCGAGATTGCAACCTAAGAGACAATTTAGAAGAGAATCAAAGGAAAATAATCATTCTTCTTTTCTTAATCTTTGTTTTGAACCATGTTTGAATCATTAGATTTTGATTTTAGGTTATTACTTGCTGTAGATATGAGCAAAAAGCTTTTTACTTCTGTTTGGATGAGATAATCTTATGAACATGGTTTGATTGAGTGGTTGGATTAATATTAATTTGGTTATTTATCTTGTTAAGCTTGTTAAAGATCCTCATGTATTGATGATAAATGTTTTCTGTTAATAAGTAAGTGATTGAGTTGTATGAATATCTTCTTGATTACTTGATTCATATAGTTTTGTGAATACAAGATTGTATGCCTAGGAATAGTGAATATGAAACTAGGGTTAACTAGGAAAAATGTAAATCAATGTGTAAGCATGTGTGATGAACAACCATACATGAATTGATTGAATTGAACAAATTTGATTAATTATTATTATAAGTCTTACTTGATACGAACTGAACACTAGGAAACTTGTTAGTTTAATCAACTGGCCACTATTTGAATTAACTTGTCTACTAAAGGATTGGTAATAGTGAACATGAACCCAATCATATTAGGAATCGGTAACCATTGACATATTGATCCATTGCACTTGCCACGAAATCAACCATAGGAATAAGTGAATCAAATCTGAACAGAAGTCTCTTTTATCATTGAATCTAGTTGTCCTTTCTTGTTCTTCTTAATTGTTAACTGTATTTTGTTTAAGTGTTAATTGATTGTTTAAGTTTCTAGTCTTGCAAAACTAGAGAAACCCCCTTTTATATTGTTTTATTTAGATAATATTAGCATTTATTTTAATTGTTTACCGTTCCCTGTGTTCGATACCCTACTTACCTGAACTAAACTACTAATCGATAGGTACACTGCCTTTTGTGTGTTTGTTTTTTTTTGTTTAAGTTAGTAGGATTAAAACTAGTACGTTTTACACACATCAACAATACATGGAAATTTGAGAATTCCCAATCCTTCTTACTTCCAACGATCGATCTGATGACAATCAGACCTCACCAACTAGTACTCCTTACTAGCCGCCCCAAATGATCACACACTTCTAATAACTAGATGAACACTTCCTGAATCCCAGTGAAACCGACAGTTCCTAATTCTTAGATGACCCCACGTTCAAGTCCTGGAGACCAAAAGGTAGATGCTCCAACTAATACCTCGTCGACAAGTTACTTCCCTTGGTGCTTTAGTCCGTCAACCACTACCGGTTGCTAAAACCACTGAATCCTGACAAAGCTGAATAACCATCCTGTGGAACCCTGTCCGCAGACCTCCCACATAATACCCTTCTTCCCAAGATGCTCCAAACAAGTTTCCCGCTCTCGGGCTCTAGAATCATTCTCTTGAGGGTTCGCACCCTGACTCACTTACCAGCTTAAACATCCACAGCTGATCTGCAGCAGCTGAAGCAGCCTCTGCCCTAAACCGGGCTATAGACCACTCCCAAAACAGAGTCTACAATCCCAAAAGTGCAATAGGCCGCACAATCAATCCTTACCGCCTAATAAAAGAGATCCAAGGCAAACCGAACCTCATAAAATACTTATGCCACATCGACCCACCGGCACTGAAATAATATCGCCAATCCCTGCAACCAACTGACCCGAGCTGGAATACAGCCTGATCCTGGGGTCACAAGCCTACTCACTCCTTCGAACTCGAAAAACTGAAAGGGCACAACCCTTGCCATAGATGATAAAGTTCTAATCAATCACTCTACCTCCCCTCTTCTAATGAATCCCTGAACTCTAATCACCTACAATCCTTTGATAATAAATTTCTCCTGACACCTCCAATGGCCTAACAACTCATGAAACTCTGCAACACATAGATTAGACAGAACGGGAAACTAACCTGAAATTACTGCTTATCCATATTCAACAATATTCCAAGACAAAATAAATACCGATCACGGACGATTTGACCACAATATTATTACAGAATGGGGTTTTCCAATTACATACCAGAGACTTCTTGCGGCTCGACCTTGACCTCCTGAGGAACGATGACCGCTGGAATCCGAATTCCTTCCGTTCTCAACGTGGGACAGCTGGACCTGAAATGATCGGGCTGGTGACAGTGAAAGCATATCTGATCCTTCTTGCAATCCCGTTGCACATGCCCTCTCTCCCTGCACTTGTAGCACCTGAATTTGTGACAAGCAAATCTGTGGGTTCCTCCACACTTGCCACACACCTCCTGACCCTCCTGACTTCCAGTACTTAGGTTAGCTGTCTCCAACTCTTCGTCCTCTGCTGAAAAGTCCCTCCTCCTCTTTCCTAGTTGTGACCCCACCACCGGCACTCCCCCAGTATTCATCCCGGTAGCAACATCTCTCACAGATTGCAACGCTACAACTTGCTCCTCGAACTTGGCGATCACCCTGGCGGTGACCCGGTCCGCGACACCGAACAATTCTTCTCGCAAAATCTGAGAAACCTCCATGGAAATCATCTCCCGTATCTAATCGACAGACAATACCGGCCCATCCTGTCCACTCGCTCCAGATCCTGATCCGGATCCCACCTCAAATCGATTCGCCATCACCATACTGAACATATACCAGGAAGATATCAGATAATTCGCATACACGACGGGGAACCTACTCCCAACCAAACCCTAGGGGTTGTGACTTCCTTGATACGCGTATGGGTCCTGTGCTTTCAGTAGTACGGGCCCATACTACGTTCCACACCTACCAATATTTGTCTCAAGTATCAACACAACACCCTACAATATACATATACATAGCGAGCGATAAATCCTCACTCCTAGAGGAATGCTAAATATCTCATAACTGGCCTCCCGACCTCTCACTACCCACCCATCCACCAACTGCCACACGACCCTCCATTGGTTCCAGTTAACTATTGCATGAATACAATCACATACCGCACGGCTTAAACAATCTTAGACTAAAAGATTTAATCCCACAACGGTTGGAATCAGATAAGAGTTGCGCAGCAAGACCAAATCCCTTACCCTAAGACCATTTAACCCATGTAACATGTGACTTAGAGTATTCACCCAGTAGTTAGTTCACGCGCGAAAGAGTCACAAACAATCAATTAAGGTACTCTACATAAGATAAAGCATCAAAGATCAGGCAATTCTATCATACGATTCCTGAGGATCCCTATCTTATTACTAGCATGCTGTTCTAACATATCACATAATATCAAATAACTTGTATGGTATTTTGGGGTCTACTTAGTGGCTCCAGCTGATCGTACACTTCACATCCTCTTTTACTTATTTTGAAAACCATTTAAAAATCATTTTGAAAATCTTTCCTTAATTTGAGACTGGATTCACACGAGTGTTCCTCCAATTCACTCAAACCAAGGCTCTGATACCAACTTGTAACACCCATCAAATTCAATCCAATTTAAAACTTTTAAAACATTTCCAAAACCGTTAACCATTACAAAACTTATTTTCAAAATGTATCATATCAGAGTATCCCAGAAACAAAGTCATAAAAAGTTAGGAGCTGTACGATCACGCCTTCGCCTTGCCGCGATCCCCTGATGTACCTGAAACAATGAACTGAAACTGTAAGCCCGAAATCTTAGTGAGTTTCCCCCAAAATACGCATACCACAACAATACACATATAATCATAAACAACATACTATGGATCCAGTCAACCATCGGGTTGGAATACCCCAGGCCCTCAACCATCCGGTTGGAATCCAAACATACTATGGGTCCAATCATCCTCGGGATGGAATACCCCAGGTCCACAACCAACAGGTTGGAATGCCCACATACTACGAGTCCAATCATCCTCGAGATGGAATACTCACGGCCCACAACCTACAGGTTGGAATGCCCAGGTTTATTGGCCTCCTCACAAAGCAGATAAACCTCAACCGCTAAACGAACATGTGCACATATAACAGATAATCACATAACAATCTATAGACAATATTTGATCTAACATACCACATAGCACATGACACCATCATATCTACCAGGATGCCGACCTAACAGATCATACCACATATCATATAATATTATCCTACCCTCTAGGATACTGGTGTAACAGGTCATACCACATACCATATAATATTATCCTACCCTCTAGGATACCGTTCTAACAGATCATACTATCATAACATAACCAGATAACAATCCAAAGGGCTGGCCTTGGTGCCTTAGACCCTGGAGTATAGTGAGGATAACTCATCTCGCAAGTAGCTCGGAAGGTAGTGTCAAACTCCTCCAGATGTAGCTCCGACTCCAACAGCTTTATTCACCAATGTCCTTTGCTATCAATATTCAACTTACCAAAATACCCTCAGAAGTCAACTGGTCAACCCTTGGTCAAAGTCAAAGTCAACTGTCACGGTCAACAGTCCATGTTGACCTCAACTCGTCGAGTACCCTTATCTACTCGCTGAGTTCCTTGCATAACTTGCCAACTCGCCGAGTCACTCGTCTGACATGTCGAGCCTAAGGAAATCTTCATTGGACTCGCCGAGTCGTTCATACGACTCGCCGAGTCCCTTCAGTCCTTCATCCAAACATATGTTTTTTAAGCCCTGCTAAGGCTCTATGCTGCAGATCCAAGCTCCTAGGGCATGTTTATCACGTAAAGTTGCAAACTTTACGTGCATGCAAGGTGCTAATGACTTAAATCAAGCTAAAGAAAAGGTTCTAGGAAAAAGAGCTTCACCAACATGCTAAAGACTAAGACTTTATGATGATAAGAGCCAAGATGAGCCTAGATCTGAAGTTGCAACTTCGGATCTTGGTTCATCACTCGAAATGTAACACCAAATGCCCAAAATGGTCCCAAAACACAAATATAAAAGGGATCTAGCTAGAAGAAGCTCAAGGTGATGACTTGATACCTTCAAATGATGATGAACTAAGGTAGACTTCAGATCCCCAATTGTTCCTTGCTCAAAGCTTCTTGATCTTCAAGCCTTTCCTCACCAAGATCCACCTTTCAAGCTTAAACACACAAGTATGGAGAGAAAATGGAGATTTAGGGTTTCTGGACTCACAGGGGCTGTAAGGGAAGGCTAAGGGGGCAAAGGATCCTTTAAATAGGGTGCAAAACCCTGGGGATTAGGGTTTCACCCTCCAGCTCCAACTCGTCGAGTCACTCTTCCGACTCGGCGAGTTGGTCACTTAAATACGTGGCCCAATCCCGCTCCTACTCGACGAGTCAAGGAATCCACTCGTCGAGTAGACCTTGAAACTTGAAATTTAAAGTCATGCTATCAATACCTAAGAATCGGGGCGTTACATACCCTATGGATATTAACACATATAAATGTGTGTAAATGTAACAAAACTAGTATGTATGTGTGTAAAATCACTAGATCTATGGAGGAAAGCTTACCAAAAATTGAAGAACCAACTTAGGAGGAATTATCCTTGAGAAAGATGGAGAGTTCTTGAGAAAAAATGAGTGAATGAAGAAATTGGAGAAGATGAAGTGAAAGGGGGGAGAGGGTGGACGGAATTTTACGGGGGAGGGGGAAGGAGGGTGGGGGGGGGGGGGGGAGGTGAGGTGATCTTTGCTTGGTTTTATGTTGGATAAAAGTCTTGATATATGTTGTGTAATATGTCTTGTGGGGAGTTGAAACTAGATGTGACCAAAGTTGGGGCTTTCCATGCACCCAAAGTCAACTCTTTTATATTTTATAAAAATCTAGTAATTTTATAAAAGTGTGGTAATTTATATAAAAAGAAGATATTCTTTATAAAAAGTGTGATATTTTTATAAAGAAAATATGGTATAAATGGTGTATAAATATTTAATTTGACTTATCAAAATTCAATTTGTTAATAAAATCATTATTATCAAAAATAATACTACGTTCCGAAGATGGCAAAGGGTTTCGACGCTATTTGGGTCATCGTGGATCGATTGACCAAGAGTGCCCACTTCCTGGCGATTCAGGAGAGTTCTTTGCCATGGGGTTCCGGTCTCCATTGTTTCAGACCGTGATGTTCAATTCACCTCCCGTTTTTGGCAGAAGTTCCATGAGGAACTGGTCATGAGGTTGCACTTCAGTACAACTTATCATCCGTAGACTGACGGCCAAAGTGAGCGGACGATACAGACCCTTGAGGATATGTTGCGGGCCTGTGTCATCCATTTTGGTGGGAGCTGGGACTCCTACCTACCTCTCGCAGAGTTCTCCTACAACAACATTTATCATTCCAGCATTGGTGCTCCGCCTTTTGAGCTCTTGTATGAGCAGAGATGTCGTACCTCAGTTTGTTGGGGCGAGGTTGGTCACAGAGTTATGGGGCGGACTGAAGTGGTCCTCTATGTTGGATTAATGTCTAAGTCCATAACGATAATTGATATGTACTTGACCCGAGAGTAGCATGGTCCATTTGGGTTGCACGGCACCGGAACAATCTGAAGGATGGATAATTGAGAAGAGGTTATTTATGGTTTATTAATATATTATAAGTTCTAATATATTACTATGAAATCATATTATTTAATTAGTATTGATCAAGAATTAATTTGGAATTAATTTTGTGATCAAAAGAGACTAATTAAATATATGGGGATTGATTATGTAAATCATGCATTCTTATAATGTGGGCTTATGATCCATAGTTCTTTATGTTGGGCTAAACCCATGTGGTGACCCATGGATGATCCATGTATGTTTAAACCCATGGAGCATGAGGAATATGGAAGGTCATGCATATTAGGGTTTGCATGGTGTAACCCTAATTAAGCCACACTATATAAGAACCCCTCTAGCTCATGAAATCGGCCACTAGTGGATACACAAGAGTGCTAGCCGATTTTGTGAGTGCAAGTAACCTCCTATCAAGTTCCTCCATTGTTGGTGGTGTTCTATGATTCCATTTGAGGTGAAAAACTTGGAGCACTAAGTTCTTAAAGGTCCAAAGTTTCCAACTACACTAAAAGGTATGTCATCTAACTTGTATTTCATGTTGTTTATACTCCATTGTATGCTAGTTAGGATGATGCTTTGGAAATTGAAAGTTTGCATGTATATTAGAGAAAACATAGATCCAAAGCATCTAGGGTTGCATGTACACCATAGGAGTGTTAGAATGCTTAAAACCCATCAGTGGTATCAGAGCCTAGGTTGTTTTCCAATATACTTCATGCTACTTGCTTTCAAAAGCTTAAAAAATTGATTTTTTGCTTTCTGAATAGTGGAATCGCTGAGTCCACTGGGGAACTCGCCGAGTCCCCTCACAAACCTGACCAACTCGCTGAGTTTGTTCATGCACTCGACGAGTTGGTGCTCCAGAGTGCAGATTTTCGAGTTTTAAGGCTGGAATTGGACTAGGATCATTACCCTAAACTGTTTTTGAACTTATAAACCTGTTTTTGATGTGGTAGTGATCATACTTATCCAATTTAAAAGATAATTGTCAAAGTTTCATGTTTTTTATTAGTTTATATGGTTAGGCTAATTACATGAAATTTGTTTGATATGAATTGTCTTGTTCTTATGAGTTTAATTTAGATCATAGACAAATTGTTTGATTTTGTAAGTTCCAATAGTTGATCTTAATGTTTTTTGATGAATTCCATAACATGTCCTCAAGTTATGGAAGGTGAAGAGTCTCATTTTTAAATGTCATCTTAAATGGTTTTATGTCATCCATAACTTGTCCTCAAGTTATGGAACATGACGAGTCCTTTTCATAAATGTGTTATGAACTCCATAATTTGTCCTCAAGTTATGGATTTTGAAGAGTCTTTTCATTAAAACCTATATTAAACTCATAAGTTATGGATACCAAAAGTTTTTGAATAGTTCAAAACTTGCCCTCAAGTTTTGGAATTTGAAAATGCAAAGTCTTACTTTGAAACATTTAGTTCCAAACCCTAGAATTTTAAAAGTTTAAAATTCAACCCTTATACTATTATAATATTATAGGTTTAATATATATATATATATATATATATATATATATATATATATATATATATATATATAAGAGTAAAGTCAGTCTCACCGTTAATAGGCCTCATTCACGAAGCCGGTCTATAAGGGGGGTATAAGGTTACTTCCTATAAAATGGCAGTTTAATGGGTGTCCACTCTCACCCACCGCTTCCTTGACTGGTGGAGGGTCGTTAGCCGAACGGGTTTGACAGGACATTTAAATTCTCATTAAAAGTATAATGAAATACTAAGTAACTAAACACTTATAAATTCTCAATCTTAGTTACTTAGGAAAAATGTGAATATGGTGCTAACCCATGAAATTGCACTTTTCACCTTGTTAAGTCGTTACTGGAGCGTGTGTGGTTAACCGGCACACTAATCTGGGACTGACAGTGCGTGGCAAAGGGTAGCTTGATGTTAATCATAGATCAATGGAGCGTGTGTGGTTAACCGGCACATTGATTAGGTGGTTTGTAACATTGGGTTTACCAAGCTAATTTGCATCGTTATTCACACCTTGTTTGTGATCCTCGGCATCCCAGTCACAAACTTGAAGGGCACAATCGAGATTTAAACATGCCATTGAAAAGTTCAATGAATCTCAAAGGATCTAGGAATTTCAATCCATTTAAGACCTAATGTTCAATTTCGTTTTTCATGGTGGAAATTGGTAAATCGTCATTTACCTACCTTCAAATATTTTGTGATTTGGATTACGGCATCCCTATTCTAAATTGTAAAATATTGTGTTGGGTCCTAGCCTTAATATTTCATTTGGGTGTTATATTAAGGATTTATATCAACTAAACTTGAATTTCTCCCATGTAGTTGTCTAGTTCAGACAACTATGGTCTTCCCAAATCTTTTAGAACAAGGTTTCCTCTTGAAGATGATGTTCCGCGGTTGGATCGTGGAAATAGAAATCATGCTTCACTTCCTCCACCTCCTCCAATTATTCTCCCTGACCCACAAGTTCGAAGACTTGAAAAGTTTAAGATCACTCAAGCCCTATTGGATAGCAAACACAAGGATGAAAAGTCTGTGTGTGCAGATGTCTTGGATATGAAGTCACACATTGACAAGATGAGAATGTTGGGTGTCGTTTTCCCAAGGAAGTTGTTCATTGACTGGGTTCTTCAGTCACTTCCCGAGTCATATAGTGAGTTCGTTAAAGACTACTATGTGACAGATCACGACATGAACCTTATCGATCTTACATATTTGCTAAATTACTGCTGAATCAACAATGATTTGGCGCAATGGTCAAGCAAATTTGACTGGAAGATCTACCTCTCAAGCTGACATGGGCAATGGCATGGACATCCCAGAAGTGATTCCTTCTCCTAAAGGAAAGGAATTGGCCATGATCAAAAGTTTTGATCATAAGGGAAAGGCCAAGTCTGAGATTGTTCTATATGCCATTCCCGATGAGCCTGTTTGTTTCTATTGCCAAGGAAAGGGACATTGGAATCGAAGCTGCCCTGACTACCTGAGAACTTTAGTCAGATTGTATGGTTCTGCTTCAGGTAAGTCCACTATCTAACTCTGTTAAGTTCCTAATTGTTGATTCTTAATACATGATGTGACAAGGTTGCATTTTGATGTTTTGTAGGATCATGCAAAAGGAAGGAAGCTTAAAGGAAGAGTATGCAGAATCTGCCCACGAAGATGGATTTCAATCGCATGGTTCGATGATCGGATTTTTGACCTGCTGCTTAAGAGTTATGATAGATTGCTTAGAAATATGTAGTAATATAGTTTTCATTTGTAATTGCATTGTAAGGAAAAGTTTTTCCGCATTTTATAAATAAATAAAATTTTGTTTTTTATTTTATCTCCTTGCAATGGCATTTGTGAAAAATTGTTGCTTATATTTTTCCATTGATAGCAATATTGGAATATGAATTTGATTCTTTCGTTTGTGATAGTGTCATGATTTACCAAATAAGGAAAGATTCTCATCACCCAAGTTTCAATTGGATAGGAACTTGGAATCATGTAACTTGTATTGTGTGATGAATGAGAATTTTCATCTTTGGGAAATTAAGAATAATTCCTTGTTCACATGAATATGTGAGTCAAGTGAAGGACTAGACTAATTCCTTGTTCACATGAATATGTGAGTCAAGTGAAGGACTAGGGAATCGGGTACACTGGGTGTGCGCTGGTCAGGTCCACCATAAAGAACGATAAGACTATTCGTCATGATTTACTAAAGTTTAGTAAATATGGTTATGCTTACAAGTTTAAGTATAATTTTGAACATTGGAAAAGTTTCAATGTATGGCAGAACGAATGAGAAAAATCAAATTAGGCAGAAAGATAGAAGTTTCTCCAATCTGAAGAGATGGGAGAGTACTTGAGTATCGTGTTTTATGATCATCTTAATGACTATGAAAACCATATCACAATTGATCCTCTAAGGTCATCTTAGTGCATTTCTATGGCTAAGAAGAGGATTCGTGAATTGTTGAAATGCTTAAATCTAAAAGATGAGTCATACTTCGTTCCAAAACAAGTCTTAGAGTCATACTCCAAGATTGTTCCTTAAGTGACATAATCTTAAGAAAGGTTTATAACACTTATCAAATGTAGAGTAAAATGTTTTCTACTCTTGTACATTTGAAATTGGTAAGTTGTGATGTCTTGGATAAGACAAAGACCAACTAAGACCAATTGTGTGAAGTGTTTGTCTTGATAAGAATCTGCACTAACTATTGAATATTTGATTGTCAAGGAATGGTTCTTGACAAGAGAGTCTTATATATCAAGAGGTCAGTGGGAGTCTTAAGGATCTTGACAAGTTTCAAGAACTAATCAAGAATAAAATCTATTGTTTATCGCTAGCACACGACTTGAGGTTTGTAGCCTATCGTGTTGACATATTCTTGTTTCTATGACCATTCCAGTTAAAGTTGACTATGCATGAGAGTTCTATGAGTTCTCATTTGTTTGCATAACAACCTAGGAAGCAATGGTAGGCCCTTGTGCTGCCAGGTGGCAAGAAATTAAGTTCAGTCCATATGAGTTTGGATTTGTCACTAACCTTGTCTTGTGACTATGGTTATGACAAATTCACATGGATAGGAACACATACACCATAAAAAATCTAAATGTCATAAGGTTTCTCTCCAATTCATGAAAATGATTGTGAGGAAACGTTTTCACTGAGTAGATTTTAAGGAGATAGAATTGTGATATTTGCATTCTCCAATTCAATTATGATTACGGCATCCCTCTTAATAATTTGAATTGTGAGAAATGGCAAATGTCTAAACATTTCAGACTTATGGCTGTAAGTTCTAAAATTGTTAAGACAAACATATGAGCAATCTAAGGAAAGGTGTATGATTTTGAGAAGCCTATATATAGTCTTATCGAAGCATCTCATATTAGAAATCTGAACTTTGGTAATGAAAGTCAATAAGTATTGATTTCTAGAAGTCCAGCTAATTTCTGAGTACATAAGTGTTATGCTAGTAAGATAATAATTATTATGCTAGTGGGAGCATAATTATTCTGGTAAGTGTTGCAAGTTAGCAATGTTAATTATAGAAAACAAAAGTTTCAATTCGCAAAGTTGCAGGGTTTGAGGAATTATTTTGTTATAATTAAGGGAGAGGAAATTATACTTCATTTCAAAATCTAAAAGCTTAGATTGAGTTTTTTAATCAAATTTAGTCAAATATAGATGAATGTTATGTTGGAATGGTTCAACATAAGGAAATTCTATATATGGAAATGTTAATTGCGTTCTCAAAATTTGATTATGATTACGGCATCCCTCTTCATAATCAAAATTATGAGAACATGGCAAATAGAAATATTATAGCAAAAGACTGATCAAGTATCATGTCTTTATGTTAGACATTATGAATCACATCCCATATGCTTCGGGTATAGGATCGATTGCATATGCTATAATATTCTCGTGTTCTAATTTTTCCAAATGCATAGGGCATTAAGAGGGAAAAAGGAATAGAACCGGATATGACTAAAATGGTTAAGCAATTGTCAAGGACAATCTGAGGTTTACCAAAGATTGGTTGCTCATGGACAGTTGGAAGTATATTTTAAATTTTGGAAAGGACCATATTGACATACTCTGAGAAGAGGTAACTCTTGTTCAAAAGTGATGGTCAAAATGGGAATATGGAAATGTTTCCATAAGTGGAAGTTATTCTTTAATCTGTGTAAGATTAGGAAAGTTAATGCAAGAAGGATGTTCAAAGGAATTTACTTTGAATTTGAGACTTCGCTTCCTTGGAATTGCTTTGTTATCAATTTCCAGTGGAAAGTTTTTTAATATCGTTGGTCAAGACTTTGTGACTTTTGGTACCATGACATTACAAAAGCTGCATTACATGAAAGTTTAGCAATGACAAGAATTTGGAATTCTTACACTTGCAATAAAGATTTGGAATTGAGAAAATAGCATCACTGAAATGTTTTCAATTGATCTATTTCACAAAGTCAGGACCATAGACAAACATAGTGTGCATGCTTGGAGCATGGCATAGCTATTGTTTTAATTCAAGTATTAAGTTGATTATTCGAAACATTATACAATGAATAATGAGTAATCAATATGGCACTCAAAGGTTTTGGGGCCATATAGGATTAGTATTATTCTTGTGTTTCACTTTGCATGTTTTGACTTCCCGAATAACTAGCTTATTCAAACCATCCACAGTCGATCATACTTTGGAAGTAGGTATTGAGGCAAGACTGTCATGAATGGGTCTATAGAGGTGTTTTAGTCAGAGCACAAGTTTGCTACAGTGTTCATGAGTACTCCTGGAATAAGATTCGAGTATTGGATTCAACCCACGCTCATCTGAATCACTTCATGGATTTTATCACGAGTGATTGTGAGACGATAATATCTTATATTCTTGAAACGGAGACATGTGAGTTGTAGTTGCGATTCGGTTGCACATTGGCGTATGTAAACGCACCAGTAACTTGGTGTTATAAAACATATTGTTGTGTGTAATTTGATGAGTAAGTACAAGCAATAATTTGGGTCGAATTTTATCCGTTCCTTTTACCCCACGTAGATAAAAGCGATATATGTGGGCCCCTCGATGATTTAGGGATGACACCCGAAGTGCTTGGCCAATCCTGGACTGATTTGATTTGTTCAATTAGTCGGTCGTCATAAATCGGAAATCGGGAAACAACAGATGGACAGAGAGAATGATTATAATCCATGTCTCAGTCCATATGATATCTAGAATGGAGGAATATATGATCCCTTGTCTAATGGACACGTCATTGACTAGGTCAGAGTTCGACAGCGGCTTTTAAGAGCTACGATTGCTAGTCGGGTTGTGGAGTCATACATGAAATAATAGTTATTAGAATTATCCAAGTGGGTGACTGTTGGATTAATGTTTAAGTCCATAACTATAATTGGTATGTACTTGACCCGAGAGTAACATGGTTCATTTGGGTTGCATGGCACCGGAACAATCTGAAGGATGGATAATTGAGAAGAGGTTATTTATGATTTATTAATATATTATAAGTTCTAATATATTAATATGAAATCTTATTATTTAATTAGTATTGATCAAGAATTAATTTGGAATTAATTTTGTGATCAAAAGAGACTAATTAAATATATGGGGATTGATTATGTATATCATTCATTCTTATAATGTGGGCTTATGATCCATAGTTCTTTATGTTGGGATAAACCGATGTGGTGACCCATGGATGATCCATGGAGGTTTAAACCCATGGAGCATGAGGAATATGGAAGGTCATGCACATTAGGGTTTGCATGGTGTAACCCTAATTAAGCCACACTATATAAGAACCCCTCTAGCTCATGAAATCGGCCACTAGTAGATACACAAGAGTGCTTTCCTCCATTATTGGTGGTGTTGTGTGATTCCATTTGAGGTGCAACACTTGGATCACTATGTTCTTAAAGGTCCAAGGTTTCCAACTACACGAAAAGGTATGTCATCTAACTTGTATTTCATGTTGTTTATACTCCATTGTATGCTAGTTAGGATGATGCTTTGGAAATTGAAAGTTTGCATGTATATTATAGAAAACATAGATCCAAAGCATCTAGGGTTGCATGTACACCATAGGAGTGTTATAATGCTCAAAACCCAACACTCCATACCACGGACATGATTCAGCAGATCAGGCAGAGATTGCAGATTGCTCAGAGTCGGCAGAAGAGTAATGCCGACCGGCGTCGATCCAAGTTGGAGTTTCAGGTCAGCGACATGGTATTGCTGAAGGTCTCACCTTGGAAATGTGTGATTCGCTTCAGGAAGAGGGAAAAATTGGGTCCCCCGTATATTGGGTCATTCCAAATGATCTCCAGGGTTGGCAAGGTTGCTTATAGATTGGATCTTCCTGAGGACCCAGACAGATTCACATCATTTTCCACATTTCGCAGCTGCGGAAGTGCGTATTGGATGAGGATGCCATGGTTTCTTTGGATGATATTACGGTCGATGAGTGCCCGAACTATGTTGAAAGGCTAGTAGCTATCCTGGAAAGGAAGGTAAATATTTTGAGTAGGAAGGAAGTACCTTTGGTAAAAGTACGGTGGCAGCACTGGAGGGGCTCCGAGTGGACCTGGGAGTCGGAGGCTGAGATGCGGGATCATTATCCCGAGTTTTTCACTGCAACAGACTTCGAGGACGAAGTCTAGTTCAAGTGGGGGAGAGGTGTAACACCCCGATATTTAGGTACTTCCAAACCCATCCTTATGGTTTTAAATTACGTCAATTTGGTCTCTATAATAGAACAAAGTAGCCATGAGAAGCCCTAGTGGAAAAATCGTAATTTTGGAAGGATAAGAGTGTGGCATGCGTACGCGTGTACGCTTAGCGTACTAGGGCGCGCCCTAGTACGCGGGGCGTACATCAACGTATGCGGGGCGTACTCATCAGACATGGAAAACCCTAATTTTTAGGGTTGAGCCCTATATAATCCCTTTTATAGCCTCATTTCCTTCACTTTTCAGCCTCCACCCTCTCTGAGTCGATTTTGCAAGCCCTAGCCCTTGTGTGTGTTGAGCTTAAGTGTGTGTGTGTGTGTGTGTGTGTGTTCTTAGTGTTGAAGAAAGAAGAAGGGATCCTTTGAGAAGCTTTGGTGTGGGATTCAAGCTTGTAGATCTAAGAACTTCATATCTTTGGGTAGCTCCAAAAGGTATAAAGTCTTGAACTTTACTTGTATATCTTAGAGATCTAGCAATATGGAGTTTTATGAGTTTGTCCCCTTTTCTTGAACTTGATGAGTAAATGCTACTCTAAGACCAAAGGAGCTACCTTTTCAGAAGATTTGAGTTATGTTAAGTCATAAAAATGTCTTCTTGACTCATTTAGTGTTTGCATACAAAATGTAGAGGTCTTTAGTGGTTAAGACCAACTAGGAGGATGGTTTTGAGTCTTAATGATGCATGCATAACCATAAAGTTGGAAACTTTATGGTTAAGAGCACTTTATTGGACATGGAACTGGTTTGTGGACGTTTGGTCTAAATGGAATAAGTCTTTTTTGAAGTTGTGCATGGCCACCACATACGTTGGCCGGACCAGGGTGTACATTGGGCGTAGGTGGTCGGCATTGCGTTTTGGTGAAGATGGAGTATGCTGAGCGTACAGCTGGGTACGCCCCGCGTACTCAGCCTGTTGGGTTTTCAAGTTTGGACTTCAAGATTTGGGCCACCTTTTGAGCTTAGATGCTTGGGCCCTTATTGGTCCATCTGATTATGAGTGTTTTGGGCTAAATGAAGTGTTGGACATTGGAGTAAGGCCTAGGTAGGAGTTGGGCCCAATTTGGAAAATTGGGCCAATTATGGGCCTTGGATGGTTATTTATTGATTGGACCTTTTGGATCAAGATTTGGGTCTGGGTCTTAGCCCAACTAAGGAAAAAGGGTAAAGTGGCCATTTACCCTAATATTGGACTATTAGCTTAGAATGTAACCCAAGTATTAATTGGATGACCTTTATGTTGTGATAGTGCGGGGATTTTAGTGAGCTAGCAGCCGGATACTTTCAGTGTGATTCAGCAGCGTGAGGTGAGTGTTCCTCACTGTACTTTTTGGTCGAAGGCACCAAGGCCGGCCCTTTTGGATTGTTATCATGTTTATCGTTTGATTGAGTATTGTAGTGATCTGTTAGATCTGTATCCTGGTAGATAGGATGATGCTATCCTTAGTAATCTGTAAGATCTGTCTGCTTGTTATTGGCTGGTTAATTGTATGATTATCTGATATATATATACACATATATATATATATATATATATATATATATATATATATATATATACACACATATATATATATATATATATATATATATATATAGGCTTAGGTTATTGTATTCTAACTAATTATTGTGTGGATGTTGGAATGAATGTGGACCAATCATTTAACTTATTTTAAGAAAGTAATTAATACATATTATTAAATTAAAGATAATAAAAAAATACCATCTAATTTCATTCTAAGGGTATTTTAGTCAATTAACATAAATTTGAAAAAGGAAAATTGCAGATTTTAAGGAATAATTAATTCTATAAACTTTAAAAATCTGATTTTTTGGATAATAAATATATTAATTCGGATATTCTAACAGAATGTGTTTATGATTATCTTGAAAAAAACATTAAATTCTGAGAGAATATTATAAACATATATTATCAAGATTAATAATTTTTAATGAATACAAATTTTATATTTAAAGAATTTTAATATCTTAAAATCAATTATTACATTCATTCTTAACAAATACAACTATAAACACACATACATAGCATTAATTCTGAAAGAATATATATAATAATGATTAATAATTATATTTATTCTTTAAGAATAAAACATTGAAATCTAAGTAAAACACTAATACATTCTAACAGAATATATGTTGCTAATCAATCTGTCAGAATAGACCTGTCCATCCATAACTTGAGACATGGATCTTGCAATTTCCTGTCACTTGATCTTCTAATTATTCTTTAAGAATCAAATTTATTATCATGAGAATGAAAAATGTATAGGTCTAGAACACGAAAAATGTGTTCAATTGTAGCATTTTTTAAAGAATCTCTCTTAAATTTGGATTGCATGCTTGAAGCCTCCAAGTCCAAGACCTTTGAACTTTTTTTTTAAATTTCTGATCATTCTTCTATTCTCTGAAAAACATCATTATCAAACGTTGAACCATAACGTGTGCAAATAAAGTACTTTATCATAGAAGGATCATGGCCACCCACAATTGTTACAACTTCCCCTGCATAATAAAGCAAAAAAAATGTCAACTAATAGTAAAATATGCCAGAATACATTTCATAACAAATGTACTACTTTCAAAAGCATTCATGTAACAATGACTAAAATGATGTGATTTTGTTCAAAATCTATCGATATGACAAAGAGTAGCAATTCTTTGGTTCAATAAAGTCAGTGGTGTTAAAAGATTCTTGTAATAATGACCTTTTTCACTTAGATTATAGGAATTCTTTTATAAAAACAAATATTGGACATACAATAATAAAGAATTCACATTTTTTCTCAATACAAAACAAATTTCTAACACATTTTGTAAAGAATAAACATTCATACAAATTCTGTTAAATTAAGAAAACTATAAAAAAATATCCAATTCACGTTGAAACTAACCTGGATGAACAAAATCATCATCATCATCCAATGTAATTGTATTCTTGAAATTCGATTTGAAATTCTTTTGAATCAAAGAACTTGACCTTCGTTCTTCCATTCTTCTCTTTGATTACATGATATATGCTGAAGCTTACTCATGCTTGGTCGTTTTTTGTTGTGATGTTTGGGTATATTGTTGATGAATCCATAAAACCTCACGGGTGGGAGAAAACACAATTAGCAGCTCATCTGTAAGAATTAAGAGAAGGGTCTTCTATAATTTTTCAGAATCTGAAAAGAGTAGTTATCATAAATCTTATACGCGTGTATTTTTGCAATTGGAAAAAAGGGTCTTACTGTTTGTTCGTAGTATTCTTTTCTTGATTATCATCTTCTACATCATCATGTTGTTCTTCATCATTCTCTTGAGCTGATCTTCTATTATTCTCCTGATCAACATTATTCGCAGCCTCGTTTGAAGACAAAGAGACAGAGGATGAGTTTTGTGTCAGCGTGTTCACCATCTCAGGCGTCTTCGTACCAAAAGAAGATTGCAACCCAAAAAAGGGGTCGATTTGTTGAGCCTTAGAATTCCACGATGGGTTGTCATTGTGGATAGAATCTATTTTCATCCTCTGATTTTGGCAGAACTGAATGGTTGCCTTCGATTTAGGCAGAGCCGATGTGGGGAAAATGGGCGAGAGGGATGATCAACATGCGATTTTAGAGAAACAGAGGGAGAACTCGTGGATAGTCAAAGAGGGATTTCTGAAAGAACCTCTTTCTAAAAGACTCAAACTTTCATACTTCACAATATTGTTACTCCAAAACATGCTACATGCATATTCATAAAATAGTATTTTACATTGATAGTTTATTTACAAAGACTGGATACAAACCGACTACTAAGATTTTTACAAAGTTTTATATATTACATACTTTCCCAGGAATACAATACAAAAGTTATAATATTATCTATTCTACATCTCCTACCAGTACATAACTATACTGGATGCTTGTCACCTGCAATAGATTAAACATTGAGAGGGATAAGCGGGTGACGCTTAGTGAGTCCAATAACAGTTATAATATAACATTATGCCATATACGTATCAATATGACAGAAGCAAAGAGGGATAAGGAACAAGAAAGGAAAATGAGTATCATATGACAGGCTTTCCATATCAACGAATAATCAGATTCAGAGATTTGTAATCAATGAGACATAACAATTTCAATACTTGATATACATCAATAAGACTTCAGCCCAAGTGGCGCAGAAAATATAATTTCAGAATATCATTTTGCTAGAATACACAGGCTTTCAGCCCTATCTTAGCATTTTGTTAATGCCAAAGTGATGCTTATGTCATACACTTCATGGCCAAAGGCTACATAACAGTACCCAAGTGATGCTTATGTCATACACTTCGTGGTCAAAGGTATAGCTCATTATCATAGTAACATGGGAAACCACATTGAACATATAACACATAACATACAATTGTCCCTATATTGAACTCACCGTGAAATAACCGGGGATTAAATGATAATTTGGGCAACACTTCGGCTCTAAATATGACTTTCTGTGACAAAACTAGGGATTTTAGTTGAAAACCGGCCTTACTCGGCCATAGTTTCGACTTGTAAATATGACTTTCTCGGGAACTTCGGAGCGTCGGGGCTTGCTTCGGGTATCGTGGATAATACCGGAGATTCGGGGGGCTAAAAGTGGGCAATGAAGAAGTAGAGATTGAGAGAGAATAGGTTATGTAAACAAAAACCCGGAGGTCTTGCTCACTATTTATAGGGGCTGAAACCCGGATTACGCTGGGCGTAATCTTTAAGTACGCAGGGCGTACTGCTCTATTAGCCATTACGTTGGGCGTACAGCTTAGTACGTTGGGCGTACCCTGATGCGTGGCATCAGACGTGTCGAACCTACATGATACGTGTCGATTGCGAGAAATAGGCGACATGGCCAATCTCGGACCGTGAACATGAGTACGCTGGGCGTACTCCTGTACGTTGGGCGTACTCCGAATTTCCAAAATTCAAAAACTCGTATCTTTTGCATACGTGCTCCGCTTTTGACGTTCTTTATATCCACGCGTAGGTGAGATGGCACTCTACAACTTTCGTTTAGACTCCGTCGGCTAAGTTTGACTTTATTTTTTGAAGTTATATTTTTAACGGGCCGGGACAGGAAAAGTCCGTTAAAAATTCATAACTTCTTCATCCGACGTCTGTTTTCGTCTGTCTTTTTACCGTCGTACTACTATTGACGAGACCTTAGATTCTCGTTTAGGTTGCGTCGGCTAAAAATCACTCGATCTTTATTTCGAGTTTTTAGCTATCTACTGATATTCCGAAACTTAGAAAAATCATAACTTCCTCATACGAAGTCAGATTTGGACGTTCTTTTTATGAAAATTCTCGGTTTAACGAATACTACGACTTTCATTTAGATCATAAGGGCTAAAAAGTAGTTTATCGAAAACTTACTTTTTACGTCATACGGCGTCGTGCCGGTTCTGTTGCGAAACTTCAAATAGTCATAACTTCTTCGTTATAACTCGAATTTCGATGAGGTTTTCGCCTAAATGTTTCTAACGATATTCTTTACAACTTTCAATAATAAAATTTTACTTATTTCAAATTTTATATTTTCGTTAAATTTCAATATTTGACTTTTGTTCGGAATCTCATAAGACTTCCAAAACATTCTAAATGATTCTAAACATAGTTTTACTTCAATTCAAGTAAAAACTATCTGTTAGAACTCAATACTCAAATTCACATAATATTTCATAATATTATTCATTTTTAAAATTACAAAACACGATAACTAAACGTGTATCTTACAAATACCTCCTCCTTTTAAGGATTTCGTCCCCGAAATTACAACGATTTAAACAAATGGGGATATTTCGTTCTTATTTCATTCTTATTTTCCCAAGTATAATTTGGGCCTCGATGGTGTTTCCACTTGACAAGCACCAACTCCATTTCTTTATTACGTAGATTAGTCGTTCTTTCGTGTACGATCTCTTCAGGATCTTCTACATATGTTCATCTATTATCCAGTTTCACCTCGGATAATGGGACCATTTCATCATATATGCTTAAACACTTACACAGATAACTCACATGAAATACATCATGTATACCTGCCAAATCTTCTGGTAATTCTAAGCGGTATGCTTGTTTACCAATCCTCTAGATGATTTTGAAAGGACCAACAAATCTAGGACTTAGTTTTCCTTTCTTCCCAAATCTCATAATGCCTTTCCACGGGGATACCTTCAGCATTACGAAATCCCCACCTGGAATTCTATGGGTCGTCTCCTCTTTTCTGCATAGGACTTATGTCGATCTTGGGCCGCTTTCATTTTTTCTCGTATGATTCGAATCTTGTCGGTGGTGTCTTGAATCATTTCAGGGCCTCCAAGGATTTTCTGTCCTATATCACGCCAACATAATGGAGTACGACATTTCCGACCATATAATGCTTCATATGGTGGCATTTTGATTGAAACGTGGTAACTGTTATTATATGAAATTTCTACAAGAGGTAAATACTTATCCCAGTTACCACCGAACTCCAAGACGCATACACGAAGCATATCTTCTACTGTTTGGATTGTTCTCTCCGTCTGACCATCTTTTTGGGGATGATAAGTTGTGCTGAGAGTGATCCGAGATCCTAATTCACGTTGCATACTCGCCCAGAAATGAGAAGTATAACGAGTATCATGATCGGAAATAATCTTTAGTGGCACGCCATGTCTCGCAAGGATTTCCTCTAAGTATACTTGTCCACATTTTTCCATAGGATCTGTTTCACGCATGGCGAGAAAATGGGCGCTTTTAGTTAGGTGGTCGATAATTACCCAAATGCTATCATGCTGTCTAGCACTCTTTGACAATTTGGTAATAAAATCCATGGACAGCTCCTCCCATTTCCACATAGGGACATTAATTCCTTCTGGACTCCCATATGGCTTTTGATGTTCCGCTTTGACTTGTAAACATACTAAGCATTCCTGTATGTATCTTCCAATGTCTCTCTTCAATCCAGGCTACCAATAATCAGCTCGAACATCATAGTACATTTTACTTGTACCAGGATGTATTGACAGCTTAGACTTATGGGCTTCATCTAAAGTCTTCCGTCTTAATCCACCAATCTTTGGAATCCATAGCCAATTCTTAAATACCTTCAATCCTCGTGGATCATCAAGTAAAACATCAGTATAATGTACCATCCCTTCTTTCTTCACATTTTATGACTTTAGGGCCTCTAATTGCCATTTCTCTAGTTCATCAAGAATAGTGAATCTTACAGTAGTGTGGGAAATAACATAACACACACTATTATGATAAACCTTCCTGCTAAGTGCATCGGCAACTACATTAGCCTTTCCAGGATATCATAGTCATAGTCTTTGATCAGCTCCATGGCTCGTTGTTGTCTCATATTCAAAGTCTGCTGACTGAATATATACTTGAACTTTTGTGGTCGGTAAACAATTGACATTTTGTACCAAAAAGATAATATCTCCAAAGTTTTAGGGCAAATACCACTGCAGCGAGTTCGAGGTCATGGGTGGGATAATTATTTTAATACTCTTTCAGCTGTCTTGAGGCATAGGCTATCACTTTACCACGTTGCATCAACACGCAACCTAGTCCTAACCTTGAAGCATCGCTATATACAGAAAAATCATTATCACCTTCTAGAAGTGATAAGATCGGAGCATGAGTCAAAAGATCTTTTAGAGTTGACAAAGCTTTTTCTTGGGCTTCACCCCATTCGAACTTTGCTTCCTTTCGTGTAAGACTCGTGAGAGGTACGGCTATACGCGAAAAATCTTTAATGAATCTCCGGTAATATCCTGCGAGACCCAAGAAACTGCGAATTTCAGAAGCATTACAAGGCGCTTCCCAATTCTGAATGGCTTCGCTTTTGGTAGGATCTACGGATATACCGTCACCAGAAATCACATGGCCGAGAAATTGAACTTGGCGAAGCCAAAATTCACACTTCGAGAATTTAGCATATAATTTCTCCTTTCGAAGAAGTTCTAATATTTCACGAAAATGAATGGCGTGATCAGATTCAGACTTGGAATAGATTAGCATATCATCAATGAATACGATGACAGATTTATCGAGCATTGGACGGAATACCCGATTCATCATATCCATGAATACGGCAGGAGCATTTGTCAGACCAAATGGCATGACAAGGAATTCGAAATGCCCATAACGAGTACGAAAAGCAGTCTTCGGTACATCCTGCTCGTGTACTTTCAAATGATGATAGCCAGATCTAAAATCAATCTTCGAGAAATATCTAACACCCTGAAGTTGATCAAATAAATCGCCAATGCGAGGTAGTAGGTACTTGTTCTTTATAGTCACCTTATTTAGCTCACGGTAATCAATACACATTCGCATCGATCCGTCCTTCTTCTTGACAAACAACACTAGAGCACCCCAAGGAGAGGTACTCGGTCGAATAAAGCCTTTGTCAAGTAGTTCTTGCAGTTGGATCATCATTTCTTTCATCTCAGCTGGCACAAGACGATAAGGAGTCTTCGCAATCGGAGCAGCACCAGGCACAAGATCAATTCATAATTCTACTTGCCTGTCCGGAGGAATTCTTGGCAAATCATCGGGGAAAACATCAGGATATTCATTAACAACAGGAACGTCATTTACCATTTTCTTCTCCTCTTTTGAGATATCGACGGTATAGGCCAGATAGATAGAACACCCCTTCGATATGAATTTACGAGCTTTTAGGAAAGAGATTATTTTTAAGTTTCTTTGTTCACCGTAGACATAAATAGGATTCCCCCCTTCAATAGGAATGTGTACTATCTTTTCATAGCATAAGAGTTCTGCATGGTTCTTTGACAACCAATCCATGCCGAGAATAATATCAAAGTTGGGCAAGGAGATAGGAATCAGGTTAGCAAGAAAATTATAGCCTTCAATATTTACGACACAATTCCTTTAGATTTTATCAGCAAGTAATGATATACTTCCCGCAGTATCTACATGAAATGGTTGTGCGAGTGCATAGCAAGCAATTTGAAAAGAATGTGCAAATTCATGAGACACAAAAGAATATGAGGCACCGGAATCAAATAAGATGTGAGCAGGTCTAGAGTTGACAAGAAATGTACCCGTCACAACATTTGGGTCCTCGCGTGCCTCTTCTGTGGTAATCTGGAATGCACGGCCCTTAGCTTTTGGCACGTCCTCCTTTTTAGTTGGAGTACTCTTTGGTTGTTGAACAGGAGCTTGACTTCTCGCCGGTTGTTGAACAGAAGCTTGACTCCCCGTCACTTGACTAGTAAGAGTAGGACAGAAGCGCTTCCTGTGTCCAGTAATACCACAAGAAAAACATGTAGCATCCTTCATTGGGAAAACGGGCTTCTTCTGGCCTATTTCTCCACATCCAAAACAGACCACTGATCCTTTTTCTAGTCTGCATTCGCCCGGATGATTCTTTCCACAATTTCGACACGATGGCGATTGAAGAGAAAACGATTGTGACCTACCGCAGCCACGAGAGGCATTGTGAGATTGCACTTGTTTACCGGAATCAGCTCGAATAGATTGAGCTGGTGGAATAGAGGAAATAGGAACAGTTCGATCGATACGTGGATACTTTGAATCAGAAAGAGTGGCACCACGTATCTCTAAGTCATGCTCTCGTTTTCGGGCATACTCAACAGCTTTATCAAATGATAGAACATCCTGATTGCTTACGAAATCGTGGATTTCATATCGTATTCCTTCCATAAATAATTGACTTTTATCATCTTAAGTTGGAATATACTTTGTAGCAAACCGTGCTTTTTGATTAAATTGCGTTTCATATTCATTCACGGTCATCCCTCCTTGCTTAAGTTCAAGAAACTCTTTCTCCAATCTTCTTCTCATATCTATAGGACAGTACTTTTCTATTAAGCGAGTTTTGAACATTCCCCAAGACAAATTCTCCTGATCATACTCTTTAAGAGCTTCAAATGTTGCTTCCCACCAGACCAGGGCTTCTCCGGTGAACATTGCGGAGGCATAATTAACTTTGTCTTCATTTATCACATGAGAGATACGGAATACGTTTTCTGTGTTCTGAATCCAGGTAAGAACAACAATAGGATTAAGGGCACCTGAAAATTCCGTAGCACCACTACTCTTGAAATCTTTGAACGAGGGACGCTTCACCTCCCCTTTTGAAGATTCTCCAGTGGCTTTCTCTTTGCCTTTATCATTATCCTTCTTGTGTTCTTCGAGAGTCTGCCGAATAATACCAGTAAGTTTACCCAAGAGTCGCTCCTCTCGAGGGGATACTGGAGTATTTACTTCACCAGGTTTAGGATCTCCACCCACTTCTTGTGTATGGCTACCTTCCTGTTCAACCATTCTTCTGAAAATTTGGAGCAACATAGTATTTAGAATATTAGGATTTATTATTACCTAATACTTTACTTAAATCTTTCCTATGGTTTGTATCCATATACTCCTAATGAATCCGTTCATATATTGAACTTCCAACGATTTAAGTCTAAATACCAATCCGTGATATTGAGTTCACTTAAACTATAGCTCTGATACCATGATTGAAAGAACCTCTTTCTAAAAAACCCAAACTTTCATACTTCATAATATTGTTACTCCAAAACATGCTACATGCATATTCATAAAACAATATTTTACATTGATAGTTTATTTACATAGACTGGATACAAACCGACTATTAAAATTTTTACAAAGTTTTATATATTACATACTTTCCCAGGAATACAATACAAAAGTTATAATATTATCTATTCTACATCTCCTACCAGTACATAACTAAACTGGATGCTTATCACCTACAATAGATTAAACATTGAGGGATAAGCGGGTGACGCTTAGTGAGTCCAATAACAGTTACAATATAACATTATGCCATATACATATCAATATGACAGAAGCAAAGATGGACAAGGAACAACAAAAGGCAAACGAGTATCATATGATAGGCTTTCCATATTAACGAATAATCAGATTCAAAGATCTGTAATCAATGACACATAACAATTTCAATACTTGATATACATCAATAAGACTTTAGCCCAAGTGACGCAGAAAATATAACTTCAGAATATCATTTTGCTAGAATACACAGGCTTTCAGCCCTATCTTAGCATTTTGTTAATGCCAAACTGATGCTGTCACAGCCGGCATTTTAGCTAGGAAATTCTATTCCTGTCTAACCATTCAACTATTGTAAAACTTATATTCTAAGTAAATCTCACTCAATGCACATTTAGATTCACCATTCATGTTCATCAAAGAGTCTGAAGCCCTAAGATCCATGGTTTAAGTCCATATTGTACTAGGAGTTCCTTATTGGGCCTAATGGACCAATAAGCACCCAATTCAACTTTATTGGACTTAGAAGCCCTAATTGAACCCTAATTGGACCCAATTAACAAATTTAAAACAATTTGGACCATTTGGGCCTAGAATGATTCATTCTAATCCTAATGGGCCTTATTGGGCCATAACTAATCCAATTAACCTTAGTGAGCCATAAGCCCATTCTTTTACTCTAATTGGGCCGTGAATGCTTCCAAGGGCCCAATGGGCCGAAAAACCTTATGTTTAGGATCCAAATGTCCTAGCTAAAGTTAATGGGCCCAATCTACTCCAACTCTTTCTTCTTCTTGGCCTAAACTCTCGGCCCATGTATAAAAAAAAGGAAAAGAAGAGATTAAAGGGGGGGGGTTGACTTTGAGTGCCACCTCTATTTTATACACCATATATCCATACAAGGACCAACATCTATCCATACTTGTCACTTCATCTCTCTCTCCCCTCTCCTCTTCTACTCTCGGCTGAAGACAACAAACACACACACATTACACCAAATTCTCTCCATTTCTCTCTAAGATCATCCATCTTCTTCCTCCAAAAATTCTCAAGATTTAGCTTAGGTTTCAAGAGGATTTTCATAAGATAATCATAATTCTTGGTAAGCCTTTACACACTCAAGTTTTATAACTCCATCTTCATGATAGATCACTCTTTTAAACAAAGTTTTTGGTGATCATACTCCTAGAAATCTTCTTAAGTTCGAGATCTACTTCAAGGTGTTGCTAGGACCAAAAATCTTCTTCATTTCTTCTTCAAAACCGAAACATAAAAGCAAAGGTGAGTTCATACCCCCTTTTTTTCGGTTTTCATATGACTTTCGGGGGAGAATACAAGTAAAATGTGTAGATCTATGTGTTATATGCATGTTTTGTGTGAATTCTTAGTTTATTTGGCAAAAATGTGTTAGATCTTAGTGAATCTCGAAATTTTAAGTATTATGTAGCAAAGATCTAAGAACTACAACACTATATATATATCATATTACCAAGCCAAAGGAGAACACATGTTTTAGATGCAAAAGAATTCAACAAAAACCTTGTTAAAGGTCAAAATTGTCAAGAAAACAAAAGATAAGGGTAAAAAGTGAAAATTCTATTTTAAAGGGGGCCAAAAAGGTCCTACATGTATAAAAAGGTATTTTTATGCTAAACCTACTTTTATAAGGGTCAAAAATGCAAATTTAAGCTCATTGGGCCAAACTTTTGGGCCTCACGGCCTTTGGGCCCATTTTGCAAAAAAAAATGAAGTTTTAAGGCTTAAAAATGTTATTTGGCAAAAGTTTGAGTCATAAATGTAAATAAACCAAATTTAGAGGTGAAAAGATCATTTATTTTCAAATTGGACCAAAAATGTAAAGTTTTCCAAAACTGGGCCGAAAATGTAAAGTTTTCCAAAACTGGGCCGAAAATGTAAACTTTTACCAATAAGGGGCTGAAAATGTAATTTTCTGCAAAACAGGGTTTTAAATGTGAAAATATAACATTTTTGGTCAAAACTGTAAATTTACCGACATTTGGGACAAAATTGCAAATTATTATAAATTATGGACTAAAGCGTCATTTTTACAAAACTTTGGGCCTTAATTAAAGATTTTAGTATTATTGGCCAAAAATGTCATTTTTACAAAATGGAAGCCTTTTATCATCAATCTATTAAGCCGCGAACTAAAACAAACAACCAAATCAAACGAACGAACGAATTACGTCAAAAACTATTTATTGGGCCCAATATTCACATTTCTTGGCCATTGGGCCCTAAGGGCCCAATTAAGTGTGCATTGAGCCCAATGTTTTCCATGACATGTTTATTGGGTCTTGTGGCCCACTTACATGTTAATTTGGGCCTAAGTTATGGATTACATGTTTATTGGGCTTTTGTGGCCCATTTACATGCCTATTGGGCCTAAATTACCCTTTTACATGTGATTGGGCCTTTGTGGCCAAATTTCATACTAATGGGGCTTGGAATGGAAATTTCATGTGTTAGTAAGCCGTAACGATACCCTTATGTAATCATTAAAATCCGTAAACTTATTCAAGTACCTTTCGAATACCAAAAACATCCCACAAATACGTAAACATTGAACATAATACAAAAAGAGGTTAAAAATCTAGTGAGACTTGTCGGTTGGCACCACTGAGCGTACGATCGTAGCCTGTAGTTATAATCAAAGTTTCCTGGTAGGAACGCGGGAGTTTGTGTATAGATCTATACGGGGTGACCCCCCACGCCTTAGCTGTTCGCTACGGCTAGACTAGGCCAGTCTAGGGCGACAACATCCTTAGTAAGACCGACATTTGGAAAAATACCAAGACGGGCGACCTAGTCATTATCATGCATGGATATAATGGCTCATATAGGGATTCAATACCAAAAGATAACCTTTTGAAGATAAACTATTTAATTGTGTTAATGCAAAACGACTTAGTTAACGATACAAGAATTTAGACGTTATTATAAAACAGAAAATATCGGATTTTCTGGGGAAATTATTCATATACAATTATCATTTATTCAAAATACAACGAATCTAAACTACACTCTTACAAGTTTTATCTATTAAATTCACACATGCATTTATACTCGATTTTCACATCATTTTCAAAACATTTTACAGAAAATATCGGATTTTCTGGGTTTTTACGAAAGATACAAAGACTTTTACTCAAATATACTTATGAACTCACCAACATTATATATGTTGATCGTTTTCAAAATAACTTGTATTCTCAGCTAATCGTTAAGCTGGAAGATATGCAAGTGTGTATGGTTTTGTTTATGTAACATCACTTATCGTACTTTGAACAATTAGAACTTATGTATTTTAACAATGTACTTGATGTGAACAATATTTGTTGTATTATGAAATGTTGGTGATGAATGTGTTACGTTTCATGTATATTCATTGTAATGATTATTCAATTAAGTCGCACTAGCCCCCAGACGTTTCCGCCGGCTGGTTCGGGGGTGTGACAGGTTGGTATCAGAGCAATGTTTATAGTGAACTAGCATGTCTAACCATACATGATATGCAACTATAAATACAATGGGACTAAATAACTCTGAACAAAACAAAAATCTCACACTTATGTGCGCGTACTAGGATAATAACCTAACAACTCTAATAAAAGCTTCTGGAGGAAATTGAACACTATGATTAAACCTGGGCAGTTATGTAGCCATATTAGGGATAAATATAGCCTGATCAACTATATTTATTCAGAATATGACCAACATGTGTTCGGGAGTAATCATAGCGGGAAATGAATCCAAAAGCCTACCTTATTCTCCAATAACTCTAGGGAACTCAAAACTTAAATAACTAAAAATATACTATAGGAAATATTCGAAACGTGATTTATTTACGCACCCTCGTGCAGTCAGTATGGCTGGCTTCCACCACCCTGGAGATCCCTACTTTCCCAATCAGGGAAATAACGGATGGCTAGAGGAATCCGACGAGGAACCTGAAGAGGACCCCATGGAAGAGGAGGAACCGGAAGAAGAAATCGAAGAGGGACCTGCGGAACCTGTGGCAGACATTGAAGAAGAAGAGTCTGGTGACGACAACGACGATGATTCAGACACTGAGTCTGTAGTCATCAACCCACCATACCCAGTGAGGGTGCCAGCTCACCGAATGGGCCCTAACGGCCCTACCCCTCCCTGGGGTATCGACATTTGGAGATGGAGCAGACAACAGGGACAGCGACCCCCGTTTGGCATGGCTCGTGAGTTCTATGACTTGAGGGATGGAGGACTGGCTGACCGAGCACTTCCAGTCATGGTGAGACGATTGAGGGACACTGGAAATCTAGCTCAGAGCACCGCCGATCAGATGCACCAGATGCGGACTAGGGTTGAACGGGCAGGGAGCCGGAAGCACCAATCAAGGGACAAACCACGGAGCCGCACGAGCATGCACCTACAAAGATTTCGCCAACGCCAAACCTCGGACCTTTAACGGGACAGGAGGCGTAATAGCCCTAAAGAGATGGATCGAGAAGGTAGAATCCGTCTTCGAAATTTGCGGATGTCTGGATGAGTGTAAGGTCAAGTTCGCAGCCTGCACGTTCATTGACCAAGCTCTCTCCTGGTGGAATGGTCATATAGAGGCCATAACACTCCCGGTGGCAAACGCGATGCCCTGGGAAGAGCTGAAGGAGATGTTGTTAGCAGAATACTGTCCTAGAGGCGAGATTAAGAAGATGGAACAAGAGTTGTGGAACCTCACAGTTCAAAACTCCAACATCGACGCATACATATCCCGGTTTAGCGAGCTATCTCTTCTGCGTTCTGGGATGATCACCTCAGAAGGGAAAAAGATTGAGAGGTTTATCTGGGGATTGACTGCACCTATCCAAGGGAATGTCATTGCGGCAAACCCTGAGACGTTTGATAGCGCCAAGAGACTGGCCAAGAAACTGTATGATCATGGCAATAAGAAGGGTGCCAAAACAGTGGAAGCGGAGGTTAAGAGGGAAGAAGATAACAAGAAGGGGAGAAACAACAAGAGAAAGGGAAGGCAAAACTCGGAATCATCTAAGAAGCAACAAACGGTGTCTGTTCATGCTGCATAACAAGCTACCACCACACCACATGCTCCAGCCTCATCCACGCCAAATGCTTCAAAGCAGTTTCAGGAATTCTTCCCAAGTGTAGCAAATGCAACTTCCACCATCACGGAGAGTGCAAAGGAATGAGTTGCACAAGGTGCAACCGGAAGGGCCATACAACAAAGTATTGTAGGACTCAGCTCCCACAGAACCAGATGACAAACAACAACAACAATAACAACAACACCAATGCTAGAGCCAGCTATACCTGTTACGGATGTGGGAAGACCGGGCATTTCAGGCGAAACTGCCCCTACGCAAACAATCAAGGGGCGGGAGCAGCAGGGAGAGTGCTGACAATGGGTCAGGGTGAAGCAGTGCAGGACCCAGCCGTTGTCACCGGTACGTTCATGCTTAACAACTCGTATGCATGCATCCTATTTGATAGTGGGGCGGAACAAAGTTTTGTTAGTAATAAATTCAAACACTTACTAAATCAACAACCTCGGAAGCTCAACGAAGCCTTTACGGTGGAAATGGCTAATGGGAAATCAGAAACAACATAAGATATCTATATAGGATGTACGTTAGCACTAAACAATTACACCTTCCAAATAAACTTAATGCCTGTAAATATTAGGAGTTTTGATGTGATCATCGGCATGGATTGGTTAAGCCCCCATCATGCCGATATTATGTGTCATGAGAAGGCCGTTCGCCTTCATCTTCCTAATCACGAAACCCTAATAATCTACGGAGATAAACCCGGCGCAAACCTTCGCCTTATCTCATGTATCGAGGCACAAAAGTGCCTACAAAAGAAGAACTACGCATTCCTTGCTCACGTGGTGGACAAAACCAAAGAGGATGCAAGCATTCGCAACATCCCAGTGGCGTGTGATTTCCCGGATGTGTTTCCAAAAGATCTTCCGGGAATACCCCCAGAGCGACAAATCGAATTCCGAATCGACCTAGTGCCTGGAGCCACTCCAATAGCCAAATCACCCTATAGGTTGGCCCCTGCTGAAATGCAAGAATTATCAAGCCAAATGTGCGAACTCCTGGAGAAAGGATTCATCAGACCCAGCTTCTCGCCGTGGGGAGCTCCGGTTCTTTTCGTTAAAAAGAAAGACGGATCCTTTAGGATGTGCATCGACTATAGGGAATTAAACAAACTCACCATCAAAAACCGGTATCCACTTCCACGAATTGAAGATCTATTTGACCAGCTTCAAGGAGCTAGTTACTTTTCAAAAATAGATCTGAGATCCGGTTATCATCAACTCAAAGTCCGAGATGAGGACATTCCTAAGACTGCTTTCCGAACTCGATACGGTCACTACGAATTCGTCGTAATGCCCTTCGGTCTAACAAATGCCCCCGCTGCATTTATGGACCTCATGAATCGAATATGCCGCCCATTCCTTGACAAATTCGTCATCGTTTTCATCGACGATATTATCGTGTACTCTTGAAGTGAAGAAGATCATAGCCAACACCTTCGACAGATTTTAGAAACCCTATGGGCTGAAAAGTTGTATGCAAAACTCTGCAAGTGTGACTTCTGGCTCTGCAGTGTAAACTTCTTGGGCCATGTAGTCAGTCAGGAAGGAATACATGTGGACCCCTCCAAAATCAAAGCAATCGAAAGCTCGGCAGCTCCGGCAACGCCAACGGAAATTCGTCAATTCTTAGATCTCGCAGGCTACTACCAAAGATTCGTTCAGAACTTTTCGAAGATAGCCAAACCCCTCACCACGTTAACCCAAAAAGGCGTACCCTTCAATTGGACCGAAAAGAAAGAGCATGCCTTCCAAACCTTGAAGTGAGCCCTCTGTAGTGCTCCAGTGCTATCCTTGCCGGAGGGAACCGAAGACTTCATACTTTACTGTGATGCTTCAAATCAGGGTTTAAGTTGTGTCCTCATGCAACGAGAGAAAGTAATTGCTTATGCATCGACACAACTGAAAACGCATGAAGTAAATTACACCACGCATGATCTAGAACTGGGGGCGGTGGTCTTCGCCTTAAAAATTTGGAGGCACTACCTATATGGTACCAAATGCACCATCTTTACATACCACAAGAGCCTCCAGCACATTCTAAATCAAAAGGAGCCAAACATGAGGCAGCAAAGATGGGTTGAGTTGTTAAACGATTACGAATGTGAGATCAAATATCATCCCGGCAAGGCTAACGTGGTAGCCAATGCCCTGAGCAGAAAGGAGAATGAAAATCGTCGTGTGAAGAATCTGTCGATCACCATCCAATATCATCTGGCTTCACAGATCAAGGAAGCTCAATTGGACGCATTGAAGCCAGAGAATGTCGCTAGTGAATCGCTACGAGTAATGGAGAAGGAGCTTGAAGTTAAAAACGATGGAACCCACTACTTCATGAATAGAATCTGGGTTCCCAAAATTGGGGGATTCAGAGAGATAGTCATGCATGAAGCCCACAAGACGCGATATTCTATTCATCCGGGGTCAGATAAAATGTATTTGGATATCAAGCAGCTATATTGGTGGCCTAATATGAAGGCAGAGATAGCTACTTTCCTAGGCAAGTGCCTTACTTGCGCCAAGGTGAAAGTAGAATATCAAAAGCCCTCGGGACTATTGCAACAACCAGTGATACCCGAGTGGAAATGGGAAAGGATTACTATGGACTTCGTGACCAAATTACCAAAGACAGCTGACGGATTGGATGCTATCTGGGTAATCGTCGATAGATTGACAAAATCCGCTCATTTCCTGCCAATAAAATAATCATACAAGATGGAAAAGCTGACCCGAATCTACATCAAGGAGGTCATGAAACTCCATGGAGTGCCAGTATCTATTATCTCGGATCGAGATAGTAGATTTACTTCAAGATTCTGGAAATCTCTTCAGAAGGCAATCGGAACACAGTTAGATATGAGCACCGCCTACCACCCGCAGACGGATGGTTAGAGTGAGCGTACCATCCAGACACTAGAGGATATGCTCCGAGCTTGCGTGATTGACTTCGACAAGTCATGGGATGCCCACTTGCCTCTGATCGAATTCTCTTATAACAACAGTTACCATACGAGCACCAAGGTTGCTCCCTTCGAGGCTCTCTATGGTCGTAAATGTAGATCGCCCCTATGTTGGGCCGAGGTGGGTGACACTCAACTAGCAAAAGGTCAATCGCCAGACAGTGCTCTTACAGGACCCGAAATCATTCGTGAAACAACCGAGAAGATAGTCCAAATCAAAGCTCGACTTCAAGCATCACGAGACCGACAAAAGAGTTATGCTGACAAACGGAGAAAGCCACTAGAGTTTCGAGTCGGGGATCGCGTGCTATTAAAGGTATCTCCTTGGAAAGAAATGATTCGATTTGGGAAAAGAGGAAAATTGAACCCGCGGTACATTGGACCGTTCAAGATTCTTGCCCGAATTGGTCCAGTGGCTTACAAGCTGCAGCTACCCGTCGAGCTCAGCAACGTACACCCAGTGTTCCACGTCTCAAATCTGAAAAAGTGTCTATCAGATGAAACCCTGGTCGTCCCTTTGGAAGAGTTTGAGCTAAACGAGAACCTCCTGTTCGTCGAAGAACCAATCGAGATTATCGATAGGGAGGTGAAGCGTACAAAGCAAAGTCGCATCCCGATCGTGAAGGTTCGATGGAGCGCAAAGTGCAGACCGGAATTCACGTGGGAACATGAAGACCAGATGAAGCAAAAATACCCTAACTTATTCCTTCCTTTACGATCCTAGTTTTCAAAAGAATTTCGGGACGAAATTCCCTCTAACGGGGGGATGATGTCACAATCGGCATTTTAGCTAGGAAATTCTATTACTGTGTAACCATTCAACTATTGTAAAACTTATATTCTAATTAAATCTCACTCAATGCACATTTAGATTCACCATTCATGTTCATCAAAGAGTCTGAAGCCCTAAGATCCATGGTTTAAGTCCATATTGGACTAGGAGTTCTTATTGGGCCTAATGGACCAATAAGCACCCAATTCAACTTTATTGGACTTAGAAGTCCTAATTGAACCCTAATTGGACCCAATTCACAAATTTAAAACAATTTGGACCATTTGGGCCTAGAATGATTCATTCTAATCCTAATGGGCCTTATTGGGCCATAACTAATCCAATTAACCTTAGTGAGCCATAAGCCCATTCTTTTACTCTAATTAGGCCGTGAATGCTTCCAAGGGCCCAATGGGCCGAAAAACCTTATGTTTAGGATCCAAATGTCCTAGCTAAAGTTAATGGGCCCAATCTACTCCAACTCTTTCTTCTTGGCCTAAACTCTCGGCCCATGTATAAAAAAAAGGAAAAGAAGAGATTAAAGGGGGGGGGGGGGTTGACTTTGAGTGCCACCTCCATTTTATACACCAGATATCCATACAAGGATCAACATGTATCCATACTTGTCACTTCATCTCTCTCTCCCCTCTCCTCTTCTACTCTCGGCCGAAGACAACAAACACACACACATTACACCAAATTCTCTCCATTTCTCGCTAAGATCATCCATCTTCTTCCTCCAAAAATTCTCAAGATTTAGCTTATGTTTCAAGAGGATTTTCATAAGATAATCATCACTCTTGGTAAGCCTTTACACACTCAAGTTTTATAACTCCATCTTCATGATAGATCACTCTTTTAAACAAAGTTTTTGGTGATCATACTCCTAGAAATCTTCTTAAGTTCGAGATCTACTTCAAGGTGTTGCTAGGACCAAAAATCTTCTTCATTTCTTCTTCAAAACCGAAACATCAAAGCAAAGGTGAGTTCATACCACATTGTTTTCGGTTTTCATATGATTTTTCGGGGAGAATACAAGTAAAATGTGTAGATCTATGTGTTATATGCATGTTTTGTGTGAATTCTTAATTTATTTGGCAAAAATGTGTTAGATCTTAGTGAATCTCGAAATTGTAAGTATTATGTAGCAAAGATCTAAGAACTACAACACTATATATATATATATATATATATATATATATATATATATATATATATATCATATTACCAAGCCAAAGGAGAACACATGTTTTAGATGCAAAAGAATTCAACAAAAACCTTGTTAAAGGTCAAAATTGAACAAAAGATAAGGGTAAAAAGTGAAAATTCTGTTTTAAAGGGGGCCAAACAGGTCCTACATGTATAAAAAGGTATTTTTATGCTAAACCTACTTTTACAAGGGTCAAAAATGCAAATTTAAGCTCATTGGGCCAAACTTTTGGGCCTCACGGCCTTTGGGCCCATTTTGCAAAAAAAAAGAAGTTTTAAGGCTTAAAAATGTTATTTGGCAAAAGTTTGAGTCATAAATGTAAATAAACCAAATTTAGAGGTGAAAATATCATTTATTTTCAAATTGGACCAAAAATGTAAAGTTTTCCAAAACTGGGCCGAAAATGTAAACTTTTACCAATAAGGGGCTGAAAATGTAATTTTCTGCGAAACAGGGTTTTAAATGTGAAAATATAACATTTTTGGTCAAAACTGTAAATTTACCGACATTTGGGACAAAATTGCAAACTTTTATAAATTATGGACTAAAGCGTCATTTTTACAAAACTTTGGGCCTTAATTAAAGATTTGAGTATTATTGGCCAAAAATGTCATTTTTACAAAATGGAAGCCTTTTATCATCAATCTATTAAGTCGCGAACTAAAACAAACAACCGAATCAAACGAACGAACGAATTACGTCAAAAACTATTTATTGGGCTCAATATTCACATTTCTTGGCCATTGGGCCCTAAGGGCCCAATTAAGTGTGTATTGAGCCCAATGTTTTCCATGACATGTTTATTGCGTCTTGTGGCCCACTTACATGTTAATTTGGGCCTAAGTTATGGATTACATGTTTATTGGGCTTTTGTGGCCCATTTACATGTCTATTGGGCCTAAATTACCCTTTTACATGTGATTGGGCCTTTGTGGCCAAATTTCATACTAATGGGGCTTGGAATGGAAATTTCATGTGTTAGTAAGCCGTAACGATACCCTTATGTAATCATTAAAATCCGTAAACTTATTCAAGTACCTTTAGAATACCAAAAACATCCCACAAATACGTAAACATTGAACATAATACAAAAAGAGGTTAAGAATCTAGTGAGACTTGTCGGTTGGCACCACTGAGTGTACGATCGTAGCCTGTAGTTATAATCAGAGTTTCCAGGTAGGAAAGCGGGAGTTTGTATATAGATCTATACGGGGTGACCCCCCACGCCTTAGCTGTTCGCTACGGCTAGACTAGGCCAGTCTAGGGCGACAACATCCTTAGCAAGACCGACATTTGGAAAAATACCAAGACGGGCGACCTAGTCATTATCATGCATGGATATAACGGCTCATATAGGGATTCAATACCAAAAGATAACCTTTTGAAGATAAACTCTTTAATGATGTTAATGCAAAACGACTTAGTTAACGATACAAGAATTTAGACGTTATTATAAAACAGAAAATATCGGATTTTTTGGGGAAATTAATCATATACAATTATCATTTATTCAAAATACAACGAATCTAAACTACACTCTTACAAGTTTTATCTATTAAATTCACACATGCATTTATACTTGATTTTCACATCATTTTCAAAACATTTTACAGAAAATATCGGATTTTCTGGGTTTTTACGAAAGATACAAAGACTTTTACTCAAATATACTTATGAACTCACCAACATTATATATGTTGACCGTTTTCAAAATAACTTGTATTCTCAGGTAATCGTTAAGATGGAAGATATGCAAGTGTGTATGGTTTTGTTTATGCAACATCACTTATCGTACTTTGAACAATTAGAATTTATGTATTTTAACAATGTACTTGATGTGAACAATATTGGTTGTATTATGAAATGTTGGTGATGAGTATTCAATTGATAGTCACACTAGCCCCCGGACGTTTCCGCCGTCTGGTTCGGGGGTGTGACAGATGCTTATGTCATACACTTCATGGCCAAAGGCTACATACCAGTACCCAAGTGATCCTTATGCCATACACTTCATGGTCAAAGGTATAGCTCATTATCATAATAACATGGGAAAGCACATTGAACATATAACACATAACATACAATTTGTCCCTATATTGAACTCATCGTGAAATAACCGGGGATTAAATGATAATTTGGGCAGCACTTCGGCTCTAAATATGACTTTCTGTGACGAAACTGGGGATTTTAGTTGAAAACCGGCCTTACTCGAGCAGAGTTTCGACTTGTAAATATGACTTTCTCGGGAACTTCGGAGCGTCGGGGCTTGTTTCGGGTATCGGGGATAATACCGGAGCTTCGGGGGGCTAAAAGTGGGTAATGAAGAAGTAGAGAGTGAGAGAGAATAGGTTTTGTAAACAAAAACCTGGAGGTCTTGCTCACTATTTATAGGGGCTGAAACTCGGATTACGTTGGGCGTAATCTTTAAGTACGCTGGGCGTACTGCTCTATTAGCCATTACGTTGGGCGTACCCTGATGCGTGGCATCAGACGTGTCGAACCTGCATGATACGTGTCGATTGCGAGAAATAGGCGACGTGGCCAATCTCGGACCGTGAACATGAGTACGCTGGGCGTACTCCGAATTTCCAAACTTCAAAAACTCGTATCTTTTGCATGCGTGCTCCGCTTTTGACGTTCTTTATATCCACGCGTAGATGAGATGACACTCTACAACTTTCGTTTAGACTCCGTCGACTAATTTTGACTTTATTTTTAAAGTTATATTTTTAACGGCCGGGACAGGAAAAGTCCGTTAAAAATTCATAACTTCTTCATCCAACGTTTGTTTTCGTCTGTCTTTTTACCGTTGTACTACTATTGACGAGACCTTCGATTATCGTTTAGGTTGCGTCGGCTAAAAATCACTCGATCTTTATTTCGAGTTTTTAGCTGTCTACTGCTATTCCGAAACTTAGAAAAATTATAACTTCCTCATACGAAGTCAGATTTGGACGTTCTTTTTACGAAAATTCTCGGTTTAATGAATACTATGAATTTCATTTAGATCATAAGGGCTAAAAAGTAGTTTATCGAAAACTTACTTTTTACGTCATATGGCGTCGTGCCGGTTCTGTCGCGAAACTTCAAATAGTCATAACTTCTTCGTTATAACTCGGATTTCGATGAGGTTTTCGCTTAAATGTTTCTAATGATATTCTTTACAACTTTCAATAATAAAATTTTACTTATTTCAAGTTTTATATTTTCGTTAAATTTCAATATTTGACTTTTGTTTGGAATCTCATAAGACTTCCAAAACATTCTAAATGATTCTAAACATAGTTTTACTTCAATTCAAGTAAAAACTATCTGTTAGAACTCAATACTCAAATTCACATAATATTTCATAATATTATTCATTTTTTAAAATTACAAAACACGATAACTAAACGTGTATGTTACAATTTCTGAACACTTTCTGGTGATGAGAGAAGGGCGGTGTCGGGGGTGGTCGGCTCTTTCTGAAATTCTTCGGCACCTGGATAGCCGGAGGAGGGCGATGATGGCGGAAGGGTGGGATAGGGCTACTACACCGATGAATTGTAAAGGGGAGCCATGCGATAGGATGTTAGGGCTTTATCGGGTGGGAGATTGAATCTATTGAGGAGGAAGACACGCTTACTGATTTATTTAATTAGGTTAAAAGTCAAAGCTAGCAACATTATAGGGAGTATTTATGGAATTTATTTACCAAATTACTAAATAACCCTTATTCATTTATTTAATTATTTAATTTTTTATTTAATTTTGATTGGATCACAATCATTTTCACATCCACACAATACTTAGTTAGAATACATGAACATATATATATATATATATATATATATATATATATATATATATATATATATATATATATATATTTGTCGACACGGTGTATGTGTGGTTGGGTTGAAGCGGACATGCTTTGTGCTGAAGGCCAACGGACCCAGACGTCCCAGATAAACTGAAGGCTAGTGGGACGTATACCAGTCAGGCCGAAGGCCTGGAGAACGGTCCAAAAGGGTTGAAGGCCCGGTGTGGCGTACCAGTAATGCTGAAGGTTCTGTGAGCATACTAGATAGACTGTAGGCCAGTGGGGCGTTCCAGTCAGACTGAAGGCTCTATATGCATGCTGTTTATTGTTATTATTTTGGTTTTGTGTTGTATTGGTACTTTGGGGAAAACTCACTAAACTTTGGGCTTACAGTTTTGGGTTATGTTTTGGGTACCTCAGATGATTGCGGGAAGGCGAAGGCTTGATCGTGCACCTCCTCATGTTTTGTTTGTGATTTTGGGAAAACTCTAATAATAGACATGTTTTGGAAAACTATTTTTGTAAACAAGTGATGATTTGGGATTGTTTAAAAAGTTATAATTTTTGTGAAATTTTTGAATGTTACATAAAACATAAAACATTCTCATAAAGATTCAAGAACAAGTTCATGGAGTTCTTCAACATTCAACTAAATATTCAAGTAATTTCACCAAAGTCAACCAATATTAGTTTAGCCTAGCATGGCTAAACTCAAGAAAACAAAGTAAAAGTTTAGAGTACCAAACATTTAGCAAGACTCAAGAGCAAAAAAGATGATATTTTGATGTTCTTCAAGCTTATCAAAACCCTTCAAAATCTCCAAAGAAATAACCAAAATTCAGATGTGTAGAAGTGTGCAAAAGATGTACACCAACCTTCCTTAAATAGCACTCAAGATAGTATTCTGAAAATGCCTCTGCAGACTTGTGCGCGGACGCACAGCTCTGTGCGGGTGGGTTGCACGGGTGAGACCTGAATTGGGTTCCTTTGAGTTTTGGGCCTCCAAAGCTTTATCCCACTGGCCCATATCGAGTCCTATCGACTCATGGCCCATTTTTCTTCAAGTTTCCTTCATTTTAAGCCCAATTTGGCTTTTCCAAATCACCCATAGCTCACGTACTCGCCCGATCAATAATCTCCGCATGCACAAATATTCTTCCATTTTCTTGTAAATTCAAAGCTCATCTTCTCCACGCCTTAAAACAATCAACAAGCCCATGATTTTCATTATCTTCATTAATCTTCTAGTCCATGAATCTTCATTGTCCTCCAAGTCCATTTTCCATCCAAAGATCCTGCTCCGCTAGTCTCCTTAAAATCTACAATTACGCTCACAAAACTAGAAAGTACCAGAAATAGTCATAAAATAACATAAAGAAAAATATGCATGAAAGTTACCTAAATTATGAATGAAATATGCAATAAACTAAAAAAAAGAAGTAAATAAAATGAAACTATCAGAAAGAGAATGAAAGAAAGATAAGAAAAGTTAAAACAAAATAACTCACCAGACACGTTGTGTCTGATATTACATAGATTTTATGTTTTGCAAATGCAGGTAACGGAAGTCATGGTACCATAAGAGAAGTCCATATCAAAAAGAAGAAATAGATAGTAGGATGCTACTTATGTATTTCCTTGTTGTTCCAATTTGTATGCAAGATTTTATTGTAAACCTGCGATTTATCATGGAAAGTAAAGTGTTTTAATTTGTTTATAATTTTGCAACTGTAAGAAAAACTCTGATATTTTCCTTAGATTAGATGTTAGATAATTCGGGTTGTTACATTATATGTCTACCAAAATAGGAATTTATTGGATGCTGGAGTGTTAAATTCATGGGTTGAGGGATGCCTTGAGTGGGTTTGACATATTAATCCATGAAGGGATGAAATAGGAAACATATTATAGTTGTTGAGGGCATGATCAAGCAGTAACATTAGCCTATAAAGGCTATTGAAAGAGTTTTTGTGCGCTGAGAGAGAGAGAGGTGTGGCTTATGGGTGAGTCGTTTTTCAGCCATGAGAAATAGAATCGAGATGGAGATGGGTTGACATAGTTGTGATAGAGGGTTGTTGATCAAATATGTTGTTGTAGTGTGCTTGTATGTTGGTTAGAATTCATGTATATTGATGTTGATGCATATTTGGAGTATATACAAAAGACTTAGAGGTGGTAAAACCACTAGGATTACCCCCTGTAAACATTTTCAGTATTGTTATGGTTTTTGTTCCATCATTTTTTTTTATTTCTTAGTATTATTGGTAGAAGAGTAAAGCACGAACCACGAGGAAAAAGGGAAATCAATGCTAGGATAAGTGTTTTCTTCACAAGACTCATGTAGTAACATAATGTTATTTGGTTCAAGAGAAAAAGGAATGGTTTCATGTTTGTGATAACATCAACAATAATGTGATATGATGGAAATAATTGGTAAAGGATTTTTTAAAACGATTTTAACTTCATTTATTAGAGTTGACATCAAACAACTTGTTGGCTAAAATTTGAGAGTATGATAGAATTATCTTATGGATTTGGTATCCTTTTGGCATTTCTGAACAAATGGTGGAGTTGTAGCATTTGTGACATCTTTTTATTCAAAATGAATTCATTGAACTTGTCCCATAAATTGTTGGCAATACAATTATCATTAGAGATAATAGGCAGAAGATTAGGTTCGCAAGTTGAGAGAACACAAATTCAACCTGAGCATTAGTGGATACCAAATCTTCATCCTCAACCCCATATGGCTTTGATATACAATTTTTGTGACGTGTAACCTTTACAGCTGTACATATATCTAAAAAGATTTTTCACCATAACTTGTACTTTGATCCATCAATCAGTTTAAAACTAAGTTGGGGTGTACACATTGGTTAAAGCATACACCAATTGCTTGGAGGATATGAAAACAATGGAATAAGTGGTGGAGTGGTCATGATGATGAAGGGAAATATAAAAAAAATAACAAAAATATAAACAGATACTAAAAGAGCTTAATTTAGTAGAAGGATCATAGAGATCAAAATCACTATAACCAAAATGGGAGGTATGGTAAAGTTTTATGCAATCCTAATGGCAGCTTGATCGGTGGTTGACATAACGGCAACAAGCAATGATAGGCAATTATTGGTGCAAGAATAATGGCAACAGTAAGCGCTGATGGAGGTAGAGTTGCAGGGACAATCAATCGAAAAAAATGGCACACCAACGAGAATGAGAGAGATGAGAGATCGAAGCCTTGGAAGGTGTGGCTCGATGTCATGTTGAATTGTAAAAATACCCGTTAGGGTTAGCGATGCTTTGCCTCAAAATATATAATACAAAGATTTACATAAAGAACGTTATACCATACTAGATGTACAAAATAGGAAAAATAATATAATACGAATACAAGTGAGCCATGCAAGGGTTAACTAAGCTTAACCGTCACTTTTTTGAGCATTCGACGACGCATCACTAGATTTGATTATACCATGAGACAAATGAAAATATCTCCTCAAAATCACTTTTAATGTTAAAAAATAAAGATATAGACAACATAAAATTTATCAAAATCGTGATAATGTGTTTTAAACTCATATTACTCACCTTAATATATAGATCAATAACATAACTATTTCCTTAGTCGATGTGCGAAAACTGGCCTAAAACCCTCGTTAGGGAAGTTCCCTTTCCAAAAAAAAAAAGTAATTCCTTAACTACAAAAAGATTATGGAGCATGAAAAAATAATCATGATTTAATTGTTAATCAATCAATAAATCCCTAGTAAAAATAAAATGTTATAAATAAGGTTTTTAAAGAAACAGTATTCATATAATGATCTCAATTTCAAGTCTAATTCATGATTAGAGCTTCAAAACACTATTCGAGCTTCAATTAAGCTTAAGCTACACAACTGATCAATCAGTATGGATTTTCCTCGATTAAATGAAGAAGTTTATTAGGAATGAGTTCTAACACCATTTGATAATATTATTGATTTTCTAAACGATTTCCAATCCAAAAATTACACCTATAAATACAATAACTAAAGCCAATGGGCCAGCTATTGAAGTAGGCTAAGTGAACAACATTGGGTGGCGATGAAAGTTCATGTACGAATGAAAAGGTAATTAGAAAGTGTGCTGTAATTATAATTGTCACAAGGGTAGTCGTTTCAGGGTATACTTCCAAACAAAATGGGGATAATTTCTATTTAGGGTTTGAAGTTAAGAAAAACATAGTTGTGAGTGAAAGGAAAACAAGAGAACTAAAAGTCAAAGGTCAAGAGTTCTAGATTATGGTAGAGGAAGCAAAAAGAGATTACTCTTCTTGATTGCTTTACATGCTTTAACCAATTGCTTGAATTCAATAGAAATTAAAGAATAAAAAAACGAGCAACCCAAAAAAAACCATTTCCATTGTAAAATAGTAAAAAGTAACCAAAACAAAAAAGCAATGATCATCGTCTATCTCCTTGAAGTCTTCTAGAAATATCACGTTTCAACATCTCCATAAATTCCTACAAGTCCCGAATACAAATGAATCAAATACGCATATAAAAGCATTAAAAAAATAAATAAAAATAAAAATAAAATGATAGCATAAACTAGATAAGGAAAATGAAAAACCTGAGCCAACTCCTCTTCTGAACATAACTCATCAAGTGCACCTGTATCATATGCACTGTTGTATAAACCAGAAGCAGTTTCAACTAGTGATGAGAAGATTTCTAGAGGTGGGTATTGATCCACGATTTTCTGGGCTACATGTTCTAGATTCATCTACAAATATTAACACAAAATGTAAATAAATAACAATGGGCAAATTGCATGTAAAAGCAACGCACATGTTCTAGATTCATTTACATTGCTCTCTTATGTAAAAGAACAAAGTACATTATTATTCTGGATAATAAAATAAAGTTGGTTAGAACAAACCTTAAAATCACTTGATCTTTCATTAGTGTTCAAACTCTTCACACTGCTGTAACGTCTATTAAGAGCACCACCTTTCCTTGATGGAGTGGGTTGAAGCATATTTGAACTTGAACTCCCATGATTAAGAGCTTGAGAGACAAATGGCATCATATGTTGAACCATACTTGATATATCAAGATTGCCACTCCTGGGCCCACTACGCATGCCAGCTACATCTTGATTACCATCCATCTGTTGAGCAAGTTGATTAATGGTGTTCATCATTGCAGGGTTTTGAGAAACTTGATTCATTATATTCTTAAAGAAATCTTGAGAATTATTCCCGTTTTGATTTGAAAGCCCTGATAGTAAACCAGATAAAGCAGGATCTTGCATAACTTGATTCATTGTTGCAGCTGGATCTGATTGGCCACTACCAACAATCTCTGATCTTGTTGGCCAATGTGGCCTCTAAGATCACATTTGAAGGTAATTTTAGTATATAAGTAAAAAATTAATGAAATAAAAAAAGGAGTATAAGAAAAAATATTTGGAACAAAGGTAGACCTTATGTTGTAAACCTCCTGAGCCAAGTCCAATAGGAATGGCAGAAGCATTTGTAGGAGTACTAGTCCTCCCGCTGGATGATGAAGCACCTTCTGTTTCACTTAAAGGTTTCATCCTCGTGCTACTTGAAACAACATTTTCAGCACCTTGTGTATCCTGTTCAAAAAATACTATCTTAATGACATTCAAACAAAAAAACGATACGTAAAGTGTATTTGATTTTGATTGGGACACTTTGACACCAAAGCCTTGACCTCAAACAATATTAGCATACCATTGGAGCCTGTGGAAGATCAACATTTGCTTGATTTGATGATTCAACATTAGTTCCCCTTGGACCTACTCCTGTTAAAAAGATACATATGAGAATATATATTTAGCTTATGTGAAGGCAAATTGAGTTAACATACCAGCATGAATATGTATGTTAATATGCCTTGGGATACCCCCAATTCCAATAGGACTATACGCCCCAGGATTTGCATTTGCATTTGCATGACTATCAAATAGAGAATTGGTTTGTAGAGGAAAGGGCTGCAAGAAGATTGTGGATTCATTATTCATTAACCCCTTTAAAAAGCTTCTTTTTTTAATTTTACAAGTGTGTGTATATGGTGAGAGTTGACCACAAACCTGAACCATTATAGGATTAGGAGCTGATGGAGATATATAAACAGCTGGCCCGGGGTTTACAGAAGATTCAGCCTGAAATGTTGACCTTAATCAATTCAATTGTATATGACTAAATGACAATACTTATATATAACTATTGTAGTGCAAAAAAAAAAAAAAAAACCATACGGGAGACTCTCCAATATGCAATGTGAGCATTGTACGACCAAGCTCTAGCAAAAGAGCACCTAAATGTTGCATTGCAAGCCCAGACTGCATGGCTTCTGATTGGATTTGGGTTCTCACTGTGACATCATCAGTAGAACCTTCTTCTTCCTCCAGCCGTGTTGCTGTTTTCTATAAGGACAATTTTAGTTTCTAAATCGTCAGAAATGTGATATAATAAGAATTTATGTAAGAATATAAAAAACATAGAATAGAGAGATAAATACAGATAGAGAATGAACAGCGGGTCCATTGAGAAGACGTTGTGCATGTCTCATAACAACTGCCAAAGCTGCTGGTGATGGTAAGCCACGAGCATTAGAAGGCAATTCTGCTGCACTACTATCTGATGGGTGATGCCCTGTAAAATAATAAATAAATCATGCAAAATATTTAACAAGGAATATTTATGTAATGTTAAGAAAATAATTCATAAGTTATTATGTACCATTTTGTGATAATGCTTGCTCCATATGGTTCATAAACTCAGAAATTGTGTTTAAAGAATCAGGAATTGGCTACAAAAACAAACAAAGAGCATAAAGTAAGGTTGTAAGGAAAATAGAAAAATGAACTTTTGGGTTTGGATAATTAAAGTAAAACTTTGAAAGATGATATTTTACTGTAGTAATTGTGGGTACGAGTGCTGGTGATTGACTAGGACTAGGATTTCTTTCATTTCCTTGGGTAACTTGCATGGGAATGCTAAACTGTAAATAAGTAGACAAAATCATTATGTCAAAACTAAAAAAAAAAATAGAAATACAAGAGGTATATCACACAATCAAACAAAAAAAAGGAAAGAACAAGTGTCACCTGCATATTTGGTTGTGATACACCAACGGGGGTTTGACCCCCTACCCCAAAGGAATTCAAAACTGCCCCAATCACCTTGAATAGAAAGAAAAAAAGAAAAAAGAATAGTTATATTTATGTGTAAAGTGGCTGAATGTATACGCAAGTTTGTTTTTTTAGACTGAATAAACTGTCTGAATATGAGTAAATGACCATTTTACCCTTTACACTCCCAACAAATAAACGATTTTGACAATATTCATCAACTATACAAACAAAAAGATCAATATTGGCTTCTTAGACAACATTAACAGAAGGCCATGAGAAAAGAGAAACATACCTGAGTTATATCTGGACTACCACTTTCATTTTGATCCCTACCACCAAATGTCCCATTTACTACATTGTGGGAAGCATGCCCACCAATAGAATTAGCATCTAGTCATGGGAAAAAAAAATCCACCTATTGGTTTAGTTTTTGACTTGATGTTATATCATATATGTTTACGATATGATGTACTTTTTTAGTTCCATATGACAATTTTGCCATAATCATAAGATTTTCTTGAAATAATCGATTAGAAAATGAAGTGCATACAAACCTGTATTGCTATGAGTTGGAAATGTGTCATCTGCATCATGGAAGTCAGATGACACTTGAATATCAGATGGTTGTCTAGACACTAGATGCAGTGTATGTCCACTTTCAACGTCTATAAATAGTCAAGGGTCTCACTTGATAATCACACACACATACACATAAAAAAATAATAATAGGATACGATATTCAGAAAGAAGATCTTCATCTTTCAACACTTTGCCTCTAAAGATCAGTCGCTGGTGTTCCACTGCAAGGCCAACTTCACCAGCTATCTTTTCCTTGAATAATGAAACTGGCATCTGAATTTTGTTGGAAGAATTATACATTTAAATCGAGGCAAATAAATGAAACAACCAATTGCGTAATAAAACTGACAAAAAGTCATAGATGTACATTTCTGTCGACATGAAAGCTGTGTAACTGTGAATCTAGCGTCTTGATATTAATCTCCACTGTTGATCCAGAACTTTCAACAGTAACATTACTCGTGGTTGCACCTTCATCATCTGAATGTTTATCTGCTTTTGATTTCAAACTTTCATCAGAATGTTGATCTGCCACAGTTTTTGGTTCTGAACTTTTAACATCAACATTAGATGTATTCACATGTTCGTCAGAATGTTGATCTGCCATGAACAAGAATGTCGAACGAGGATAACTGAATTGATAATCCAATCTTCAAATTGACCTGTTTACCCCAAACGAGATGATAAGAAAGATAAAATGGAGGAAAGAATATAAATGAGGTAAAATAACGACACTAATGGTTCAAAGTTGTCCCTTCGAATACGATAAACCCAACCCAATGAATACTATGGATTACAAATTGTATCACGATTATGGATTAATTTTTATACGTATCGGGTTTTGGTGTGATATGCAAATAACGTAACGTACCTTTTGTGAGGTTGGTATAGAACATTTCTTAACAACTGCGTTTCTTGATTGTATCTTGGAGAAGATGGAAGGGTGTCTCCTTCACGCCTTTTGATGGTTGAAAATAATCAGATTTTAAACTGAACAAAAAATATATATAAAGTTATAATTTTTAGGAAAATAATACAATCACAACAGGGTGGCGAAATGGAAACGACGTACTTCATCTCAAATATTCCATAATCAAACTATGCACCAATGTGGGGAGAAAGATCATTTAAAGATGTTGTGAGCAAAAGTGGAAGAAATCAGTTGTCTGAAATGTGAAATTTGAAACAAGGACTTGAAGCGTAAGGAGTAGATGATATTTCCATTCGATATGCTGGAGGATTGAAAATTTTGATCATATTTAAATGCTCTGCGATGCAAAGCAACAATTTTTGACAGAAGGAAAGCCTATATGGAGGAACTAGTTTACCTCAATGACAAGAAATCAGTTACGATCGTATTGCATGGGTTAATGTAAAATGTATCCAAAATGGGTAACAGAGGAAACCGGGAACTGGGATCCTGCTTTCACGAAGGTGATGACCGATTATGAAGATGAGAGTGAAGAAAGGGGCAAAAGATTTCGATACCAGAAACGAGGTCGGAGAGGAGGAAGAATATGGGGGAATTCAAACCTGATGAACAAGATTTCAATGAAAATGAAAATATTGATGAAGATCGGCTAAAAGAAAACTCCGGTGAAGTTGATCGGAAAAACATTCCGGACGACGAACCTTCTGGATTATCGATTCCTGATGCTTAGTGGGATCTGAAACGCACGTGTGGGAAAGGAATATGGGAGTACTCACCTACACAAATCAAGATGATAATATGGGCCATACTCACGTAATTCCCATGGGCTTAAATTAAAGTGAAAATTTAGTAATCTAATCACATTTTTATGTTTTCTTAAGAAAATAATATATGTATATATATATTTTTTAAAATTTGTATAAACTAATTAGGATGTCTCAAAGACTGAAACCGAGAGGGTGATTGAGATTTTTATAAAAAACTTATTGATTTATTGGTATTTTAAAAAATCAATAAGTCAAGAAAAAGTATTTAGCAATATGGAAAAAGACTTTAAAATAATTTCCCACCAACCTTTTAAAAATGAAATTTCTTAAGTTAAGATTTATAATTTTTCAAAACTCTTTATAATTTTTTGGGTTTTAAAAGTCAAATACTCATTAAAACATGTATAAGTTAAGATAAACACTTTTTAAAAAACAACTTATTGACTTATTGATTTTTCTCACCACAAAACTTAATCCCTTATATGAAGCTTTCAACTTTAATGGTGAAAATGTCAGATTGACTAGAATGGTTGAATTGATCAACCTGATTATGATGTTATTGAAAGTATTTAGATGTAACGCCCGTGTTTCTGGGCTAAGCATTAATGATGATGTAATAGTCCAGGTCAACCATTGTAACTCGTTTTGAAGTAATAAAGATGAATTATTTGAGTATTATGTGAATTTATGTGTTTTATACTTAATTATGATTATATAATAAATTAAAGATAAAAATAAGCGTCAAAAATAAAATGTTAGATAAACCCGATATCTATGAAGAAAGTTGTAGTGGTCGTAAAAAGGATTCCGGAGATATAAAGAACGTCGGAATCCGAGTTATAACGAAGAAGTTATGACTTGTCGAAGTTTCGTGACAAAACCGGCACGACACCGATAATCGTAAAAAATGAGTTTACAATAGAGTAATTTTTAGCCCTATAATTCTAAATGAAAGTTATAGAGTACGTCTACACCTTCGCGTGGATGTAAAAAACGTCAAAAACGGAGCTCGTATGCAAAAGTTATGACCTTCCGAAAATGCAGCTGTCTGAGAGCATGACACGTGTCAGAAACCCTAATTTGACTGAGCTCACGACGTGAGGAGTCAAAACGCCACTTTTTAAGTCTAGAATGCAGATGGCAAGTCTACGTTCAAAACTCACGACGTGAGCATGCTTTCTCACAACGTGAGGAGTCAAACGGACACCATTCGAAGCTAGGGACACATGGCGAAGCTACGAGGTGATACAGCCATGGCTCACGATGTGAACATTGATTCTCACGATGTAAGAGACCAAAAATCAGCCTATAAATAGCCATTTCGACCCCAAGGCTCATTACACTTTGTACTTTCATTCTCTCTCGTTTCCGAAGGCCGTTTCCGCTTCCCGAGCCCGACGATCATGAACCGCTGACCGTTTCTAGATAGATTCTATTAAAGCACGCTACAAGTGAGTGCATAGTTATTTTCATCTTACACATAGATATGAAATATTTTATATAAATTACGTACTATGTGTGCATATTATCTGTTTACCTGATATCTATGTTGGATGAACGTTTTATACATGTTTTAAATGATTTAAAATGTATATGTATTTTATATCTACAAATATGCTGGGGTAAAACATGGGTAGATGAACTAGTTGGGGTGTGATGAAATAAAATGATGAGAGGCCTCGATGTTGACGTTGATCCAGTCATCTAGCGGAGTATGGATGATGACCACAGACTTTTCTAGGAAGTCCAGTGGAACGCTAGCAGGCTCGCAACCTGTAGGTGTTTGTAAACGACGTGTTCACCGGTGTAGTCCATCCCCCACATGGTTGCCTTGCGGACATATATGGATGAGGAATCCCCATAGCAGTAGTGTCCATCCCGATGATGATCCTTAGGCTAGGTCCCTTATGATAGGTGTTTTAGGGACGTAAAGTGAGGATAACGGGAACGGGTAATCGGGTTGTTTTGGTTTGATGAAATTAATAAACTTATCTATTGTGGGTTGAAAACCCTATGTGCTCACCGGGCTCCCAAGCCTGATCCACTCAGTTTCTTGTTTACATGTAGTGGCGGAAGAGCATAGTTGGATGATCTGACGAGAGATTATGGATTATAGACCAGTAGAAATAAATAGAATATTTATAAGGTCTATGTTATTTTGAGGCCTATGTTGCCTATGTTGTTTTGTTTATGCTTTTGATCTGTAATGACGATGACATCACGGGGTTTTAATGCAATGAAAATACATTTATTCGGAAATTGTTTTATCCATATTTTTATGGGAACAAATTCCGCAACACTTTTTGTTAAAAGGATTACTCTGATTTTGAAAATAAAGAATAGACAAATCGGGCTTTTCTGGCCGTGAAAATAGGGGATGTCACAGTTGGTATCAAAGCATTAGTTTAAGCGAACTAGGAAATTTGTAGGATTTCTAGACTTAAACTTAGAATGTTAAGTGATGATTGTGAGATGAGTGTCTACTATATTTTGGACACGAGCACTAGTTTATTTTAGGAAAGATGCCTAAAATGCTTTTATGTGTTAAATGATTTATGTTATAGCTATAAAGATGTCTTATATGCTATTATTTGTTCGGATCTATGGTCTGTTGCCGACCGGATTTGGAAACCTTATGTGTTCAGGATTCTGAGCGTTTAATTACGATATTAGAACTAGCATGTAACGTTTCGAAGTGATAAGGAGGATTTAACGTCTATCGTGAATAAAGATCTAAATTCGCCTAATTTTGTGTATAGATCAAAATGGCAAGAACCCGAAGCGGAGCTGGAAACACAAATGAAAACAAAAATCATCGACCTCAACCCCAAGTGATTGAGCAGGTGCCGATAGTAGAAGCTGCACCAGAGCCAGTCACTATGGCTGGAGTACAAGCCATGATTCGGGCTATGATGGACGAACAAAGGGAAGAGATGAGACAACTGTTGCTGAATAATAGGGATGAACCCTCAATGCCTGTTGAACAACCCGAACTGAATGACAGACAGTCAGAAGAAGGGGACGATAGTAGGACTGGCAGTCAAACGGAACCCCAAGCGGCAGAAAGGAATGACCCGGAGGGGAGAATCAACAAAGATGGACGTATGTATAATAATTTCTTGGGCGCAAAACCATCAAGTCTTTCCGGAAGCCCAAAGCCTGTAGAAATTATGGACTGGATCTCCGAAATAGAGATGGTATTTGAAAGCTGTAATTGTAGCGACAAGCAGAAAACTGTCTTTGCGGTCAGACAACTAAAGACCGGAGTTTTAAGCTGGTGGAAATTATTAGCAGATACGATGCCATGGGGAGAAGCCCTGAAAATGTCTTGGGAAACGTTCTTGGAGCAGTTGAAGATGCAGTACTGCTCAGAGATAGATCTGATCGATCTGAACAATGAGTTCCAAAACTTGAAGAAGGGGAGAATGAGCATTGACGACTATGCTACTGCATTCACTGAGAAGATGAAGTTATTTCCATACTTAGTGCCAACTGAACTCCCAAAATTTGAGAGGTTCGCAAGCGGACTACCAGCCAACTTTGGCCCAACGGTCAAGATGGCAACTACTCTGAAGACAGCAGTCCGATCAGCTAAAATTGTGGAGACCCAGTTAAAGGAAAGGGGTCTGGAGAGAATCGAGGTTGGTGATAAAAGTAAGTTCGATGGACCTTCTGTTGGATTAGGTGTCTAAGCCCATAACTATTTTGGTATGTACTTGACCCGATTATGAGCATGGTCCTTTTGGGTTGCCTTCACCATAACAACTAATAGGGTGAATTATGGAGAAAGAGGATTTATTATGATTTATTAATGTATTATAAGAATAATATATTAATTGAGAAATCATATTATTTAATTAGTATTGATCAGAAATTAATTTGGAATTAATTAGTGATCAAAAGAGACTGATTAAATAAATGGGGACTGATTATGTAAATTAGTAATAGTTGTAGTTTGGGCTCATGGACCCCATTGGTATAGGGTCAACGGAATCTCTATGAGAGTCAATAGATTTCGTCCAAGGCTTGTCCATTAAGGAGTCCATATGTTGCTTAGGGCCTAAGCAAGGGAACTAGGGTTTCCAAGTTGATAACCCTAGAACCCTCAACTATAAAAGGAACCCCAAAGGCTCTCGAAAAACATCCCAATGATTTCTTGGAGAGTCCTAGACGTTTCAAGAGTCAAAGACTTTGTGGATTGTTCTTGTTATTACTGCATAACAAGTAAGGTAAGATTCCAACCCCTTATTTACATATGAATTTCGTTCTTAGACATGTTACATTAGGGTTTCTGCTTTGGAAGATTGTTTGCATGTTTAACTTGAGGAAAACCTAGATCCAAAGCATTAGGGTTGCATGTACACCATAAGAATGATGTAATGCTTAAAACCCATCAGTGGTATCAGAGCCTAGGGTCGTTTTTCTGTTATATGATGCAAAAGTTAAGTTTTTCAAAGCTGGAAATTCTTGTTTTTCGTAATTGAACCAGGCTCAAGACGTGAGCACAGTGCTCACAACGTGCGCTCAGTCTGACAGCAGGATTTCGAAAATTTTGCCTTAATTTGCCTTGGATAATTACCATAAATTGCTTTCTTCAAATAAAAATCAGATTTTTTGTTATGGTAATTGATATCCTAATCAAATTAATAGATAATTGTCAATTTAAGATAATTACTTGTTTTATAAGATAAATATTAATTATTTGTAAATTGATTTGAATTATCTTGTCTTGAAAAATAGATAATTATTAATTATATGTTATTTAATTATTATTTTTTAAATTTGATCTAAAAGATATTTTGAAAAAGTTTCAAATTACACCCTTTAGGTTTTATAGTTTAAATTTGAACTTAAAAGTTTTAGTTTTTGAAATTTAAATAGTTAAACTCTAATATTTTAAAAGGTTTCAAAATTTGTCCTCAAGTTTTGGAATTTATAATTTAATTAAATGGTATTAATTTTGAAATATTAAATTCTAAAACCATAGTGTTTTGAAAAGTTCAAATTACACCCTTATGGTTTTATTTAATTAATTAAGTGTTTAATTAAAAGAGAAAATTAATGAATCCATAATAATATAGTTTAATATTAATAAAATTAAAAGGTTATTTTATTAATAGATTAAACCACCTAGTATTTAAAAGTGTAAAATACACCCTTATACTATATAAAATTAAAAGTCTAATATTATATATGTATGAGTTAAAAGTCAGTCTTACCGTTAGTAGGCCTCATTCACGAAGCTGGTCTATAAGGAGTGTTTAAGGAAGCGGCCTGTAAAATGACCGTCATTGGGTATCCACTCTTACCCACCGCACTCTTGACTAGTGGATGGTCGTTAGCCGAACGGGTAGGATAGGATACAAAATTACATTATAAGTATAATGAAATACGAAGTAACTAAACACTTTTACAAATTCCCAAATCTTAGTTACTTTAGGAAAAATCTGGAATTGGTGCTAATCCATGAAATTGCACATTGCACCTTGTTGGTCGTTAGTGGAGCGTGTGTGGTTAACCGATACACTAATATGGGACCAATGAAGGATGGCAATGGGTTTCTCGTAAGATTATCATTGATCAATGGAGCGTGTGTGGTTAACCGGTACATTGATTGGGTGGTGATCGACATCGAGAGTACCAAGCTAATTTGCATGGTTATTCACACCTTGTTTGTGATCCTCGGCATCCCAGTCACAAACTTGAAGGGCATAATCGAGATTAAACATGTCATTAAAAGGTTCAATGAATCTCAAAAGAACTAGGAGTTTCAATTCATTTAAAACTTAAACTACTTTTTCGTTTTTCATGGTGGAATTTGGTAAATCGTCATTTACCTACCTTCAAATATTTTGCAATTGGATTACGGCATCCCTCTTACGAGTTCTAGAATATTGTGTTGGATCCTAGCCTTGATATTTCATTTGGGTGTTATATCAAGGACTCTTATCAACTAACTTGAATTTCTCCCTTTTGTAGATGTCAAAATCTAACAACTATGGTCTTCCTGAATCCCGTGGAAAACGTTTTCCACACGAAGATGATGTTCCACGATTAGATCATGGAAATTGAAATCATGTTTCACTTCCTCCACCTCCTCCAATAATTCTCCTTGACCCACGTGTTTGAAGACTTGAAAAGTTCAAGGTCACTCAAGCCCTTTTGGCAAGCAAACACGAAGATGGAAAGTCTATATGTGCTCACGTCCTAGGGATGAAGTTACACATTGACAAGTTGGGAATGTTGGGTGTCGAAATCTCAAGGAAGTTGGTTGTTGACTTGGTTCTTCAATCACTTCCTAAGTCGTATAGTAAGTTCATTGATGATTACTATATGAAAGACCACGACGTGACCCTCATTGATCTTACCTATTTGCTTATTGCTGCTGATCAGCAATGATTTGGCACACTGGTATAGCAAATTTTACTGGTGGATCAACCTCCTAAACTTCCATGGGCATAGGCAATGGCAACGATAGTCCAGAAAGGATTTCTTCTCCTAAGGGAAAGATATCTTCCATGGACAAAAACTTTGACCATAAGAGAAAGGCAAATTCTGAGATTGTCCCTTGTGCTATTCCCAAAGAGTCTATGTGTTTCTACTGCCAAGAGAAGGGGCATTGGTTACAAAGCTGCCCTAACTACCTGAGAGATCTAAGAGATGGGAGAGTCAAGATATATGACTCTGCTTCAGGTAAAATCCACTATCAAACTCCATTAAGTTCCTATTTGTAGATTCTTAATACATGATGTAATAAGATTGCATTTTGATATTTTTTAGGATCGAAGAAAAAAAGGAAGCTTAAAGGAAGAGTGAGCTGAGTCTGATCGCGAATAGATGGATTTCGATCGCATGGTTCGATGATCGGATTTTTTAGCTACTACTTAGGAGTTATGATAGATTGCTTCAGAATATTTACATAGTTTTCATTTGTAATTGCATTGTAAGGACAAGTTTGCAATAGCATTTGTGAAAATTGATGTTTGTATGTTTCTATTATTAACAATATTAAAAAATGGATGTGATTCTTAGTTATGTTATTTGTGGTAGTGTTAAAAATTTTACCAAATAAGGAATGATTCTCATCACCCAAGTTTCAATTGGACAGAAACTTGGAATCATGCAACTGGTATTGTATGAAGAATGAGAACCTTCATATTTGGCAAATTTAGACTAATTCCTTGTGCACATAAAGATGCGAGTCAAGTGAAGGATTGGGGAAACTAGTACACATTGATGTGTACTGGTCAAGTCCACCACAAAGAACGATAAGACTATTCGTTATGATTTACTAAAGTGTAGTAAATATGGTTATACTTACAAGATTAAGTGTAATTGGAAAAGTTTCAATGAATAGCAGAACGAATAAGAAGAATCAATTAGGCAGAAAGATAAAAGTTTCTCCAATCTGAAAACAAGGGAGAGTAATTGAGTATCATGTTTTATGATTGTCTTAATGATTATGAAACCATATCACGATTGATCCTCTAAGGACACCTTAGTGTACTAGTATGGCTAAGAAGAAGAATCGGAAATTGTTGAAATAGTTAAATCAAAAAGGGTGAATCATACTTCGTTCCAAAAACAAGTCTTAGAGTTATACTCCAAGATTGTGACTTGAGTGACATAATTGTAAGAAGGTTTATAACACTAATCGAATGTGGAGTAAGAAATGTTTATTACTCTTGCACATTTAAAATTGGTAAGGTGTGGTGTCTTGGATAAGACAAAGACCAACTAAGACCAATTATGTGTAGTGTTTGTAAGAACCCACACTAACTCTTGAATATTTGTTTGTCAAGGAATGTTTCTTGACAAGAGAATCATATATGTCAAGAGGATAGTGGGAGTCTTAAAGATCTTGAAAAGTTTCAGGAACTAATCAAGAATAAGCCTATTGTACATCACTAGCACATGACTTGAGGTTCGTAACCTATCGTGTTGACATATTCTTGTTTTCTGTGCCATTCCAGTTGAGTTGACTATGCATGTGAGTTCTATGATTTCTCACTTGAATGCATAAAGGAAAAGCACCTTGATCAATGGAAAGTACATTGATCTGTGTAGGTGAGCTGCTGAACAACTTGGAAGACATGGTGGGCACTTGTGTTGCCAGGTGGCAGGAAATTGAGATTGAACAAGTTCAGTCCATATGAGTTTGATTTTGTCATAAACCTTGTCTTATGATAATGGTTGGAATTGACAAATTCACATGGATAGGAACACATACGCCATAAAATCTAAGTGTCATAAGGTTTCTCTCCAATTCATGAAAATGATTGTGAGGAAATGCTTTCACTAAGAATATTTTAAGGAGATAGCAATTGTGATATTTTCATTCTCAAATTCGATTATAGTTACGACATCCCTCTTCATAATTCGAATTGTGAGATTTGGCAAATAGTTTAGACAGACAAATGGGCTTTCTAAAGGGTGTATGAGCTTAGAAAAAGATTTATCGAAACGTCTCGTATAAGAAATATGAACTTTGGTAAAGAAGTCAATAAGTATTGATTTCTAAAAGTCGAGCTGATTTCTGAATACATGTCAAAGCTAGTGGGAGCATAAGTGTTATGCTGGTAAAGCTATAATCATCATGTTAGTGGGAGCATGAGTATTATGTTAAGTGTTGCGAGCTAGCAATATTAATTATAGAAAACAAAAGTTTCAATTCGAAAAGTTGTAGAGGTTGAAAAGTTGTTTTGCTATAATTAAGGGAGAGAAATATTATACTTATTTATAATCTAAAAGCTTAGATCGAGAAATTTTAATCAAATTTAGTCAAAGAACATATATGAATGTTATGTTGAAAAGGTTCAACATAAGGGAATTCTATATATGGCAATATTATAGCAAGAGACTGGTAAAGTATCATGTCTTTATGTAAGACATTATGAATCGTATCCCATACGCTTCGTGTATAGGATCAATTGCATATGTTGTAATATCTGACTGTTCTGATTTTCCAAATGCCTAGGGCATTAAGAGGGAAAAAGGACCAGAACTAGAAATGAACAAAATAATTAAACAACTGTCAAGGACAATCTGAGGTTCGCTAAGGATTGGTCGCTTGTGAGCACTTGGAAGTAAAGTATTTAATGGAACATATTGGCATTATTATGAATAGATACGAGTCTATTAAGAATAAGTTTCCATATGGTGAATATGGAAATGTTTCCATAATGGGAGTTGGATATTAAGAATCTATGTGTAGGTTAGAAACTTTTATGCAAGAAGGAAGTTCAAAGGAATGTACTTTGAATTTGAGACTTCATGTCTATAGAGTTGTCTTGTAACAATCTCCAATAGAGCACTTTGTGTTGGGTTTTGAGCATTCTAACACTCCTAAGGTATACATGCAACCCTAAAAACCTTGGATCTATGTTTTACTAAGATACATGCAAATTTGATTTCCAAGGTTCTTAACCTATCTAGAATGGCATGGGGAACTTGAATCACAAAAACTAGTAAGAAAACATACCTTGCTTGTTGCTTTGATTCCTTGAGAACCTTGTGAGCCTAGCACCTCAAGTGTGATGCCTCAAATGTCTCACACAACACCAAAACACTTGGAATAACCTTGAGAGAAGACACTTATCACTCAAAATCGGCTAGCCCTCTTGTTCTTCACTTAGTGTCCGATTTTGCTTACCATAGGGCTTCTTATATAGTGTTCCACATGTAGGGTTACTCCATATAAACCCTAATGTGCATGGCTTTTCATATTCCATGATCCATGGGTTTATAACCTCCATGGACTATCCATGGAGCACCTTATGGGTTTTAGCCCAATTCATATAAACCATGGATCATTAGCCCACTATACAAGAATGGATGATTTACGCAATCAACCCCAATATATTTAATTAGTCTCCTTTTGATCACTTAATTAATTCCAAATTAATTCTTGATCAATACTAATTAAATAATATTATTAATATATTAGAACTTATAATATATTAATAAACCTTAAGTGTCCTTTCTTTCATTTGGTCTATCCAAGTATTGCAATGCCATGCAACCCAAATAGACCATGCCAACCGTGTCAAGTACATACCAGAAATAGTTATGGACTTAGACACCTTATCCAACAGTCTCCCACTTAGATAAGTCTAATAACTATAATTGCAAGTATGACTTCTGGAACTGATCAGCAATCGTAGCTCTTGCAAGGTCTCGTGGAACTGAGATGATGATGATACGCCATTTAAGATAAGTGATCATATAATCCTCTGTTCTAGATATCAGCCGGACAAATACATGGAGCAATGTCTTACTTATTGTCCAACAGTTTGTTTCCTGATTTTCGATTTGTTTGACATAGAGGGGACCAGATATCACTTTAATCCAAGACGGAACAGATAAACTTCGACTCATATGCTTGTTCTACTACTTGTTGAATTATACACAAAGGCACATTTTATAACATCGAGTTACCAATGCGTTTTCATACAATCAATGTATAACCAACTCATAGTCAACAACTCATATCTCTAGGTTTGAAGACTTATATGATATTACCGTCTCACGATCACTTGAGATAAATTCCATGAAGTGATACAAGTGAGCGTGGGTTGAATCCAATACTCAGAACTTATGAGCACTCATAAGTGTTGTAGCTACTTTTGCTATATCCAACATCTTAGACATCTATAAGCCAACTCATGACAGTATTGATTCCTATCTACTTCCAACATATGACCGACTGTGGAGAGTTTGAATAATATGATATACCATAACATAGTTACACATTGACAAGTTGGGAATGTTGGGTGTCGAAATCTCAAGGAAGTTGGATGTTGACTTGGTTCTTCAATCACTTCCTAAGTCGTATAGTGAGTTCATTGATGATTACTATATGAAAGACCACGACGTGACCCTCATTGATCTTACCTATTTGCTTATTGCTGCTGAATCAGCAATGATTTGGTACACTGGTATAGCAAATTTTACTGGTCGATCAACCTCCCAAACTTCCATGGGCATAGGCATTGGCAAAGATAGTCCAGAAAGGATTTCTTCTCCTAAGGGAAAGAAATTTGCCATGGTCAAAAAGTTTGACCATAAGAGAAAGGCAAATTCTAAGATTGTCCCTTGTGCTATTCCCAAAGAGTCTGTGTGTTTCTACTGCCAAGAGAAGGGGCATTGATTACGAAGCTGCCCTAACTACCTGAGAGATCTAAGAGATGGGAGAGTCAAGATATATGACTCTGCTTCAAGTAAAATCCACTATCAAACTCCATTAAGTTCCTATTTGTAGATTCTTAATACATGATGTAATAAGATTGCATTTTGATATTTTGTAGGATCGAAGAAAAGAAAGGAAGCTTAAAGGAAGAGTGAGCTGAGTCTGATCGCGAAGAGATGGATTTCGATCGCATGGTTCGATGATCGGATTTTTTAGCTACTACTTAGGAGTTATGATAGATTGCTTCAGAATATTTACATAGTTTTCATTTGTAATTGCATTGTAAGGACAAGTTTTTTCGCGTTTTTATAAATAAAATAAAATTTGCTTTTGTCTTATTTATATTTTCCTTGCAATGACATTTGTGAAAATTGATGTTTGTATGTTTCTATTGTTAGCAATATTAAAAAATGAATGTGATTCTTAGTTATGTTATTTGTGGTAGTGTAAATTTTTTTACCAAATAAGGAATGATTCTCATCACCCAAGTTTCAATTGGACAGAAACTTGGAATCATGCAAATGGTATTGTATGATGAATGAGAACCTTCATATTTGGCAAATTTAGACTAATTCCTTGTGCACATAAAGATGCGAGTCAAGTGAAGGACTGGAGAAACTAGTACACATTGATGTGTATTGGTCAAGTCCACCACAAAGAACGATAAGACTATTCGTTATGATTTACTAAAGTGTAGTAAGTATGGTTATACTTACAAGATTAAGTGTAATTGGGAAAGTTTCAATGAATAGCAGAACGAATAAGAAGAATCAATTAGGCAGAAAGATAAAAGTTTCTCCAATCTGAAAACAAGGGAGAGTAATTGAGTATCATGTTTTATGATTGTCTTAATGATTATGAAACCATATCACGATTGATCCTCTAAGGACACCTTAGTGTACTAGTATGGCTAAGAAGAAGAATCGGAAATTGTTGAAATAGTTAAATCAAAAAGGGTGAATCATACTTCGTTCCAAAAACAAGTCTTAGAGTTATACTCCAAGATTGTGACTTGAGTGACATAATTGTAAGAAGGTTTATAACACTAATCGAATGTGGAGTAAGAAATGTTTATTACTCTTGCACATTTAAAATTGGTAAGGTGTGGTGTCTTGGATAAGACAAAGACCAACTAAGACCAATTATGTGTAGTGTTTGTAAGAACCCACACTAACTCTTGAATATTTGTTTGTCAAGGAATGTTTCTTGACAAGAGAATCATATATGTCAAGAGGATAGTGGGAGTCTTAAAGATCTTGAAAAGTTTCAGGAACTAATCAAGAATAAGCCTATTGTACATCACTAGCACATGACTTGAGGTTCGTAACCTATCGTGTTGACATATTCTTGTTTTCTGTGCCATTCCAGTTGAGTTGACTATGCATGTGAGTTCTATGAGTTCTCACTTGAATGCATAAAGGAAAAGCACCTTGATCAATGGAAAGTACATTGATCTGTGTAGGTGAGCTGCTGAACAACTTGGAAGACATGGTGGGCACTTGTGTTGCCAGGTGGCAGGAAATTGAGATTGAACAAGTTCAGTCCATATGAGTTTGATTTTGTCATAAACCTTGTCTTATGATAATGGTTGGAATTGACAAATTCACATGGATAGGAACACATACGCCATAAAATCTAAGTGTCATAAGGTTTCTCTCCAATTCATGAAAATGATTGTGAGGAAATGCTTTCACTAAGAATATTTTAAGGAGATAGCAATTGTGATATTTTCATTCTCAAATTCGATTATAGTTACGACATCCCTCTTCATAATTCGAATTGTGAGATTTGGCAAATAGTTTAGACAGACAAATGGGCTTTCTAAAGGGTGTATGAGCTTAGAAAAAGATTTATCGAAACGTCTCGTATAAGAAATATGAACTTTGGTAAAGAAGTCAATAAGTATTGATTTCTAAAAGTCGAGCTGATTTCTGAATACATGTCAAAGCTAGTGGGAGCATAAGTGTTATGCTGGTAAAGCTATAATCATCATGTTAGTGGGAGCATGAGTATTATGTTAAGTGTTGTGAGCTAGCAATATTAATTATAGAAAACAAAAGTTTCAATTCACAAAGTTGTAGAGGTTGAAAAGTTGTTTTGCTATAATTAAGGGAGAGAAATATTATACTTATTTCAAATCTAAAAGCTTAGATCGAGAAATTTTAATCAAATTTAGTCAAAGAACATATATGAATGTTATATTGAAAAGGTTCAACATAAGGGAATTCTATATATGGCAATATTATAGCAAGAGACTGGTAAAATATCATGTCTTTATTTAAGACATTATGAATCGTATCCCATACACTTCGTGTATAGGATAAATTGCATATGTTGTAATATATGACTGTTCTGATTTTCCAAATGCCTAGGGCATTAAGAGGGAAAAAGGACCAGAACTAGAAATGACTAAAATAATTAAACAACTGTCAAGGACAATCTGAGGTTCGCTAAGGATTGGTTGCTTGTGAGAAGTTGGAATTAAAGTATTTAATGGAACATATTGGCATTATTATGAATAGATATGAGTCTATTAAGAATAAGTTATCATATGGCGAATATGGAAATGTTTCCATAATGGGAGTTGGATATTAAGAATCTATGTGTAGGTTAGAAACTTTTATGCAAGAAGTATGTTCAAAGGAATGTACTTTGAATTTGAGACTTCATGTCTATAGAGTTGTCTTGTAACAATCTCCAATAGAGCACTTTGTGTTGGGTTTTGAGCATTCTAACACTCCTAAGGTGTACATGCAACCCTATAAACCTTGGATCTATGTTTTACTAAGATACATGCAAATTTGATTTCCAAGGTTCTTAACCTATCTAGCATGGCATGGGGAACTTGAATCACAAAAACTAGTAAGAAAACATACCTTGCTTGTTGCTTTGATTCCTTGAGAACCTTGTGAGCCTAGCACCTCAAGTGTGATGCCTCAAATGTCTCACACAACACCAAAACACTTGGAATAACCTTGAGAGAAGACACTTATCACTCAAAATCGGCTACCCCTCTTGTTATTCACTTAGTGTCCGATTTTGCTTACCATAGGGCTACTTATATAGTGTGCCACATGTAGGGTTACTCCATGTAAACCCTAATGTGCATGGCTTTTCATATTCCATGATCCATGGGTTTATAACCTCCATGGACTATCCATGGAGCACCTTATGGGTTTTAGCCCAATTCATATAAACCATGGATCATTAGCCCACTATACAAGAATGGATGATTTACACAATCAACCCCATATATTTAATTAGTGTCCTTTTGATCACTTAATTAATTCCAAATTAATTATTGATCAATACTAATTAAATAATATTATTAATATATTAGAACTTATAATATATTAATAAACCTTAAGTGTCCTTTCTCTCATTTGGTCTATCCAAGTATTGCAATGCCATGCAACCCAAATGGACCATGCCAACCGGGTCAAGTACATACCAGAAATAGTTATGGACTTAGACACCTTATCCAACAGTCTCCCACTTAGATAAGTCTAATAACTTTAATTGCAAGTATGACTTTAGGAACCGATCATCAATCGTACTTTCAAGGTCTCGTGGAACTGAGATGATGATGATACGCCATTTAAGATAAGTGATCATATAATCCTCTGTTCTAGATATCAGCCGGACAAATACATGGAACAATGTCTTACTTATTGTCCAACAATTTGTTTCCCGATTTCCGATTTGTTTGACATAGAACTTAATCGAACACATCAATTTAGTTCTGACCAGGCCCGGTACATAGGTCACAACAAAATCATCGAGGGGCCCAAATATCACTTCTAATCCAAGAAGGAACAGATAAACTTCGACTCATATGCTTGTTCTACTACTTGTTGAATTATACACAAAGGCACGTTTTGTAACATCGAGTTACCAATGCGTTTTCGTACAATCAATGTATAACCAACTCATAGTCAACAACTCATATCTCTAGGTTTGAAGACTTATATGATATTACCGTCTCACAATCACTCGCGATAAATTTCATGAAGTGATACAAGTAAGTGTGGGTAGAATCCAATACTCAGAACTTATGAGCACTCATGAGTGTTGTAGCAACTTTTGCTATATCCAACATCTTAGACATCTACAAGCCAACTCATGACAGTCTTGATTCATATCTACTTCCAACATATGACCGACTGTGGAGAGTTTGAATAATATGATATACCATAACATAATTATTCTGGAAGTCAAAACATGCAAAATGAAATGATAGTAAACGATTGACAGAAGATAGCAACACTTTACTTATAAATAAACAACAACTTTTATTTATCATCACATGTCAATTACACTTTACAAATTTCAAATCTATCTAATTACTAAAACTAATATCATCCTTCGGCCCTATACGCCTCACATGCTGGAGATGCTTAACCCTACCCAGTCCCTTCGTGAGGGGATATGCTGGGTTCTCATCCAATGATACCCTCTTTGCCACGAGGTTTCCTTCTTCTATTCAATGTCTGATGAAATGGTATTTTCTGTCGATGTGTCTAGATCTCCGATGATCCTTTGGTTCTTTGGCTAAGGCAACAACACTTTCACCATCATAGAAAATATCTATAGGCTCCTTTATACTTGGTACAACTCCAAGGTCTCCAATGAAGTTCTTTAGCCATATAGCCTCCTTTGCTGCCTCGCTTGCCGCTATATACTCTGATTCGTAAGTTGAATCATCCATTGTCTCCTGCTTGGAACTTTTCCAAGAAATTGCTCCTCTGTTTAAGGTAAAGACCCAGCCTGACTGAGAGCGGAAATTATCCCTATCTGTCTGAAAGCTAGCATCACTATACCCTACTACTCTCAAGTCATCACTCCCACCGAGGGTAAGGACCCAGTCCTTAGTCCTCCGCGGGTACTTGAGAATGTTCTTTACCGCAGTCCAATGATCCTTGCTCGGATTCTCCTGATATCTGCTGACCATGCTCAATGCAAAGGCCACATCATGACGAGTACAAGTCATAGCATACATGATCGAGCCAACAGCGGAAGCATACGGAACTCGACTCATCTCTGCAATCTCAGCCTCTGTACTCAGGCTCTGAGTCTTACTCAATTTGGCGTTACTCTGGATCGGTAACTCTCCTTTCTTGGAATTCTGCATGTTGAACCTATACAGCACCTTATCCAAGTAGGTACTCTGACTAAGTCCAATTAGTCTCTTACTCATGTCTCTCAAAATCCTTATCCCTAGGATATAGGCAGCTTCACCAAGGTACTTCATAGCGAAACACTTCCCAAGCCAGGACTTCACTTCCTGTAGGGTTGGGATGTCATTTCCTATGAGTATTATGTCATCCACATACAATACCAAAAAGATAACTATACTCCCACTAGCCTTGACATATACACAAGATTCATCTTCGCTCCTCGAAAAGCTAAACTCTTTGACTTTCTCATCGAAACAAAGATTCCATCTGCGAGGTGCTTGTTTCAATCCATAGATGGATTTCTTAAGCTTACACACTCTATTAGGGTACTCTGTACTGATAAAACCCTCTAGCTGAATCATGTAAACATCCTCAGCCAACCTTCCATTAAGGAAAGCGGTTTTGACATCCATTTGCCATATTTCATAATCATGAAATGCAGCAATGGCTAACATAACCCTAATAGACTTAATCCTTGCTACTGGTGAAAATGTCTCATCATAATCAACTCCCGGAGTTTGAGAAAAGCCCTTTTACCAGTCGCACCTTATAAGTGTGCACATTACCATCCATGTCGGTCTTCTTCTTGAAGATCCATTTGCACCCGACTGTCTTACGACCTGGTACATTGTCAACCAAGTTCCAAACTTGATTGTCATACATGGACTGTATCTCGCTGTCCATAGCCTCTTTCCATTTAGCAGTCTCAGGGCCTGCCATGGCTTCCGTGTAGCTGTTAGGTTCTGTTGGATTAATGTCTAAGTCCATAACTATATTTGGTATGTACTTGACCCGACTCGGCATGGTCCATTTGGGTTGCACTTCACCGACACAATTTATATGGATAGTCTTTTGAGAATAGTATATTTATGATTTATATTAATATATTATAAGTTCTAATATATTAATATATAATCATATTATTTAATTAGTATTGATCAAGAATTAATTTATAATTAATTAAGTGATAAAAAGGAACTAATTAAATATGGACTCTTAGATATATATATGTGTAGTGGGCCAAGTTCATTTAGGTTGGGCTAAGTCTTCATGGATAGTCCATGGAGCTTTAACCCATGGATCCTAGGAAATGAAATGTCATGGGTATTAGGGTTTAACCCTAATCCTCCACACTATATAAAGGGTCTTATGGTTCATGAAATTATGCGAGTGGCTAGTGTGGATACACTAAAAAGGGCAATAACCGATTTCATAGTGTGAGCCAAGTATCCATATTCTCTAAAGGTTTTCCAAGGTGTTTTGGTGATTTGTGATTCCACTTAAGGCTTCCACACTATTGGGGCTAAGCTCTTAAAGCTTGAAGACATCAAGCTCCATCAAAATGTATGTCATCTAACTAGAACTTTGTAGTATAGGTGCTTCATAATATGCTAGTTAGGATGAAACCTTGGAATATTTAATATTTGCATGTATAATAGAGAAAACATAGATCCAAGGTTTATAGGGTTGCATGTACACCATAAGAGTGTTAGAATGCTCAAAACCCAACAGTGGTATCAGAGCCATGGGTTGTTTTCTGTTATACTGATGCAAATGTTTTATTTTCAAAGTTGGAAAAAAGGAAAAAAAAACATGACGTTTGTCAAATTTTAAGATAATTACTTGTTTTTGTGAAAAACTAATTATTTGTAAAATTTGAATCATTTGCTATATGAGTTGAATTAGGTCAAATTTAGTAAAAGATAAAATGATATGTTTATTTTATTAGTTTTAAAAGTTTGATCTAAAGAGTTTTTTGAAACCTCCATAAGTTATGGATATGAAAAGGTTTTAAAAAAAAATTGATTCAAAGTTTTTTATGGAGTTACAAAACTTAGTCTTAATGTTTTAAAGAATTCCATAACTTGTTCTTAAGTTATGGAACATGAAAAGTTTCATCATAAAACAAGTATTTAACTCCATAAGTTATGGAATCCAAAAGTTTTCAAGAGTTACAAAACTTGCCCTCAAGTTTTGGAATTTGGAAAAAGTTTTTTTATGATAAAAAAAAAGAATTGAATTCTAAAACTCTTGGGTTCATAAGTTAAACAATTAATTAAATGGTTTTAATTTTGAATTTAATAATTGGAATTATGATTTTTTTATTGAATAATTCAATTAACTCTTATGGACTTTATTAATAGATAATTAAAATGTTTAATTAAAAGAGAATTAATAATTCCATAATGACATGGTTTAAATTTAATTAAATTAAGAGTATAGTTTAATTAATAGATTAAACCACCAAGTATTTTAAATGTCTAAAATACACCCTTATACTATTATAATATTAAAAGTTTAATATATTATATGTATAAGAGCAAGTCGTCTTACCATTAGTAGGCCTCATTCACGAAGCCGGTCTATAAGGGGGGTATAAGGTTACTGCCTATAAAATGGCAGTTTAATGGGTGTCCACTCTCACCCACCGCTTCCTTGACTGGTGGAGGGTCGTTAGCCGAACAGGTAGGACAAGGACTATAATTCTCCCTTCATTAAAAGTATTAATGATAAATACTAAGTAACTAAACCTTTTATAAATTCCCAATCTTAGTTACTTAGGAAAATGTGAATAAGGTGCTAATCCATGAAATTACACTTTTCACTTTGTTTAAGCAGTTAGTGGAGCGTGTGTGGTTAACCGACACACTAACCTGGACTTAACAAGGTAGGTAAAGGGTAACTTAATGTTTATCATAGTATCGTTGGAGCGTGTGTGGTTAACCGACACATCGATTGAGGGGTAAATATTAAGGGTACCAAGTATATTTGCATGGTTACTTCACACCTTGTTTTGTGATCATCGGCATCCCAGTCACAAAACCTGAAGGGCACACTCGAGATTGAAACATGCCAATGAAAAGTTCAATGAATCTCAAAAGAATCTAGGAGTTTCAAAACCAATTAAAACCTAATAATACATTTCGTTTATCTTGGTGGAAATTGGTGAATCGTCATTCACCTACCTTCAAATATTTTATAGCTTGGATTACGGCATCCCTCTTCCAAGTTATAAAATAGTTTGTTGGGTCCTAGCCTTAATATATCATATTGGGTGTTATATTAAGGACTTAAATCAACTTTACGTGAATTTCTCCCATTGTTGATGTCTGGTTTAGACAACAATGATCTTCCCAAACCAAGCTTTCCTAATGAATATGACTTCCCGAGTTTGGCTCATGGAAGTCATACTTCTCTTCCTCCACCTCCTCCAATTATTCTCCCTAACCCACAAGTTCAAGGTCACTCAAGCCCTAATGGCAAGCAAGGTCTATGTGTGATCACATCTTAGAGATGAAGTCACATATTGACAAGCCGGGAGAGTTGGGTGTCAAAGTCTTGAGAAAGTTGGATGTTCAATCACTTTTTAAGTCACATAGTGAGTTCCTTTGGGACTACTATGAAACAGACTATGACATGAACCTTAATGATCATATCTATTTGCTTGGTGCTGCTGAATCAGCAATGATTTGGAACGATAGTAAAGCAAATTTGATTAGAAGATCAACTTCCCAAAAACTTTATGGACAGTGACAATGGTGACACTGGAAATCCAGAAAAAGCATTCTCTTCCCAATGGAAAGGGATTGGCCATAGTCAACCCGGTTGACCAAATGGTAAAGAGAAAGGCTAAGTCTGAGATAGTCCCATTACCAAAGGGTCCATATGTTTATTTTGCCAAAGGAAGGGGCGTTGATTGCAAAGCTGCCAAATTTACCTAAGGATGTTAAAGTCAATAAGTTTGACTCTACATCAGGTAGAGCCCATTATCTAACTCTGTTAAGTTCTATTCTGAGATCCTCATTACATGATGTGACTAGGTCACATGTTGATGTTTTAAGAATCAAAGAATAGAGAGAAATCTTAAAGGAAGTATATGCTGATTCTGATCGCGAAGGTGAATTTCGATCGCATCAGAATTTTGAGCAGTTGCTTAAGAAGTTATGATATATTGCTAAGGAATAGATAACAACAACTTTCCATGTGGATTGTAAGGATAAGTTTTTCCGCAAAGTTTTAAAATAAAAGAAAATTGTTTAATTTTATTTATTTGAAGTATCCTTACAATGGCATTTGTGGAAAATTGTTGCTTATATGATTCCACTGACAGCAATATTGGAAAATGGATTTGATTCTTTCATTTGTGGTAGTGTCTAAATTTACCAAATCAGGAAAGTTCCTCATCACCCAAGTTTCAATTGGACCGAAACTTGGAATCATGCAAGTTGAATAGTATGATGAATGAGAACTTTCATGCATTGGAAAATCAAGACTAATTACTTGTTCACATGGATGTGTGAGTCAAGTGAAGGACTAAAAGGATCGAGTACACATTCTTGTGCATTGGTCATGTCCACCACAAAGCTCGTTAAGACTATTCGATTTACTAAAGTTTAGTAAATATGGTTATACTTACAAGTTTAAGTATAATTCTGAAACATTGGAAAAGTCTCAATGTATGACAGAACGAATGGGAAGAATCAAATTAGGCAGAAAGATAAAAGTTTCTCAAATTTGAAAAGATGGGAGAGTACTTTAGTATCATGTTTATGATCATCTTAATGATTTAGAAATCATATCACAATTAGTCCTCTAAAGGTCATCTTAGTGCATTCTTATGACTAAGAAGAGGAGTCATGAATTGTTGAAATGGTTAGATCAGGAAGATGAGTCATACTTCGTTCCAAAACAATTCTTAGAGTCATACTCCAAGATTGTAACTTGAGTGACATATCTTAAAGAAAGGTTTAAAACACTTGTCAAATGTAAGAGTAAAAGTGTCCTACTCTTGTACATTTGAAATTGGTAAGTTGTGATGTTTTGGATAAAACAAAGACCAACTAAGGCCAATTGTGTGAAGTGTTTGTCTTGATAAAGAATCCGCACTATCTCTTGAATATTTGGCAAGATAGTCTTATATGTCAAGAGGATAGTGGGAGTCTTAAAGATCCTAAAAAGAATTTCAAGAACTAATCAAGAATAAAACCTGAGGTTCTTCACTAGCACACGACTTGAGGTTTATAACCTATTGTGTTGACATATTCTGTGCCCATTCCAGTTAAAGTTGGCTTTGCATAGGAGTTCTGAAAGTTCTCAATTGGTTGCATAACAACTTGGAAGCAATGGCAGGCCCTGTACTGCCAGGTGGCAAGAAGTTAAGATTGCATAAGTTCAGTCCATATGAGTTTGGATTTGTCATTATCCTTGTCTTGTGACTATGGTTTTGACGATTCACATGGATAAGAACACATACACCATAAAATATAAGGGTCATAAGGTTTCTCTCCGATTCATGAAAATGATGGTGAGGAAACATTTCCACCAAATAGATTTGAAGCAGATGGCAAAAGGTCTAAACAATTGAGACTATGATTACGGCATCCCTTTTCATAGTTCTGAAATTGTTTAGACACACATGCATGCTATCTAAGGAAAGGTGTATGATTTTGATAAAGTTTTATCAAAGCATCTCGTATCAGAAATCTGAACTTTGGTAAGAAAGTCAATAAAGTATTGATTTCTAGAAGTCCAGCTGATTTCTGAGTACATGTCAAAGCTAGTGGGAGCATAAGTGTTATGCTAATAATCATCATGTTAGTGGGAGCATGATAATTATTGTTAGTGTTTCAAGTTAGCAATGTTAATTGTAGAAAACAAAAGCTTCAATTCGTGAGGCTGCTGGGATTGAAAAAGTTGTTTTGCTATAATTAAGGGAGAGGATATACTTCATTTTAGTTCTAAAGGCTTAGATTGAGACCTTAATCATCTTTAGTCAAGAATATATATATGAATTGCATGTTGGATTGGTTCAACTTAAGGAAATTCTATATATTGCGTTCTCAAAATTCGATTATGATTACGGCATCCTCTTCATAGTCAAATTTTGAAAACATGGCAAATAAAAATATTGTAGCAAAAGACTGGTCTAGAATCATGTCTTTATGTGAGACATCATGAATCGTGTACCATTTGCTTTGGGTACAGGATCGATTGCATGTGCTATAATATTTGTCATTTCTAAATTTTTCCAAATGCCCAGAGGCATTAAGAAGGGAAAAGGTCTAGAATTGGATATGACTAAAATGATTAAGCAATTGTCGAGGACAATCTGAGGTTTACCAAAGATTGGTTGCTCAGGGACAGTTGGAAGTATAGTGCTAATTTTGGAAGGACCATATTGACATATTCTGAAAAGAGGCATCTCTTATTCAGAAGTGATAGTCAAAATGAGAATATGGAGTTGTCTCCATAGGTGGAAGTTATCTGTGTAAGATTAGAAAACTTAATGCAAGAAGCATGTCCAAAGCAATGTACTTTGAATATGAGACTTAGTTTCCATGGAGTTGATCTCCATTGGAATACCTTATAATGACTGTTGACAAGTCTTTGTGACTTTGTACATATTCATTACAGGAGGGTCAGTGCATATAAGTTTAAAATCTAAACAGATTTCGATAAATGATAGGAATTTGAAATTCTCACATTTTTCGATAAGGATTTGGGAGTGTGAAATTAGAATCATTGAAATTATGTTCAATTGGTTTATTTCACAAAGTAAGGATCATAGACAAACATAGAGTGGATACTTGGTGTATGGCAAAGCTATTGTTTAAGAAAAACATAGTGTACATGCTTGGAGCATGGGACAACTAGTGTTTTTAATTCAAGTATAAAGTTGATAAAACCGAAACAATGAATAATGAGTAATCAGTATGGTGATAAATAAAAGTGTTTGTTTATATTCATAGGGTTTGATACCATATTTGATTCATTTATTCTTGTGTTTCACTTTGCATGTTTTGACTTCCAGAATAACTAAGTCACTCTTCCTGAATGATTAAGTTATTCAAACCATCCACAGTCGGTCATATGTTGGAAGTAGATATGAATCAAGACTGTCATGGGTTTGTTTGTAGAGGTCCAAGTTGGTGGACAAAGTGTTGCTACAACACTCATGAGTGCTCATAAGTTCTGAGTATTGGATTCAAACCGCGCTCATTTGAATCACTTCATGGATTTTATCACGAGTGATCATGAGACGATAATATCTTATATTCTTCAAACCTAGAGATATGAGTTGTTACTATGAGTTGGTTATACATTGATTGCACGAAAACGCATTGGTAACTCGATGTTATAAAACGTGCCTTTGTGTATGATTTAACAAGTAGTAGAACAAGCCATATGAGTCGATGTTTATCCATTCCTTTTACCTTCGGGATAAAAGCGATATCTGTGGGCCCCTCGATGATTTAGCGATGACACATGTGAGTGCTTGGCCAAGCCAGGACTGATTTGATTTGTTCAATCAGTCAGTCATCATAAATCGAAAATCGGGAAACAACAAATGGATAGAGAGAATGATTATAATCCATGTCTCAGTCCATATGATATCTAGAATAGAGGAATATATGATCCCTTATCTAATGGACAAGTCATTGACAAAGGTCAGAGTTCATTGACAAGATCAGAGTTCGACAACGGCTTTAAGAGCTACGATTGCCAGTTGGTTTTTGAAGTCATACTCAATAATAGTTTTAGACTTATCCAAGTGGGAGACTGTTGGATTAATGTCTAAGTCCATAACTATATTTGGTATGTACTTGACCCGACTCGGCATGGTCCATTTGGGTTGCACTTCACCGACACAATTTATATGGATAGTCTTTTGAGAATAGTATATTTATGATTTATATTAATATATTATAAGTTCTAATATATTAATATATAATCATATTATTTAATTAGTATTGATCAAGAATTAATTTATAATTAATTAAGTGATAAAAAGGAACTAATTAAATATGGACTCTTAGATATATATATGTGTAGTGGGCCAAGTTCATTTAGGTTGGGCTAAGTCTTCATGGATAGTCCATGGAGCTTTAACCCATGGATCCTAGGAAATGAAAGGTCATGGGTATTAGGGTTTAACCCTAATCCTCCACACTATATAAAGGGTCTTATGGTTCATGAAATTATGCGAGTGGCTAGTGTGGATACACTAAAGAGGGCAATAACCGATTTCATAGTGTGAGCCAAGTATCCATATTCTCTAAAGGTTTTCCAAGGTGTTTTGGTGATTTGTGATTCCACTTGAGGCTTCCACACTATTGGGGCTAAGCTCTTAAAGCTTGAAGACATCAAGCTCCATCAAAAGGTATGTCATCTAACTAGAACTTTGTAGTATAGGTGCTTCATAATATGCTAGTTAGGATGAAACCATGGAATATTTACTATTTGCATGTATAATAGAGAAAACATAGATCTAAGGTTTATAGGGTTGCATGTACACCATAAGAGTGTTAGAATGCTCAAAACCCAAAATGTTCATCCAGACTTACCAGTGTATTATCACTGATAAGTGTATCACCTTCCGCAGTAATATGGAAACCATAGTAATGCTCAGGTGCATTCCTAACTCTCATGGAACGCCTCAGAGGTATGGACTCATCTGTTGGATCAACAGGAGTTTCCTCCTCAGGTTGATTGCTAGGGTTTGAGGTTCCTTCACCACTTGACTCTTGAATTTCTTCAAGGTCAATTTGCCTCCCACTGTTTCCTTGGCTTATGAACTCTCTATCGCGAAAGACTCATCTCCTTGCTACAAAGACCACATTGTCACTGGGTCTGTAGAAGAGGCAACCAAAGGATTTCTGTGGGTAGCCGATGAAAATACACCTCTCACTTCGAGGTTCGAGCTTATCGTGAGTCTCGCGCCACACAAAAGCCTCGCAACCCCAGATCTTGATGTGATCTAGATTGGGAACTTTTCCAGTCCACATCTCATGAAGTGTTTTGGCAACCTTCTTTGTAGGGACTAGATTAAGGATATGGGCGATAGTCTCTAAGGCATACCCCCAAAATGAGATTGGTAGCGATGCTCGACTCATCATGGAACGAATCATATCCAACAAGGTTCGATTGTGCCTCTCAGCCACACCATTCAACTGCGGTGTCCTGAGAGGTGTCAATTGTGAGACAATCCCACATTCCTTAAGATAGTCAAGGAACTCTGTACTAAGATAATCACCACCTCGATCGGATCGAAGCATCTTAATGTTCCTGCGCAACTGATTCTCCAATTCCTGTTTAAACTCCTTGAACTTTTCAAAGGTTTCTGACTTATGCTTGATTAAGTAGACATATCCATATCTACTAAAATCATCAGTAAAAGTCACATAGAAGCGGTTAGCATATCTTGTGGCGGTTCTGAAGGGTCCACACACATCTGTGTGTACAAGATCCAACAAACCTTCACCCCTAGCACAAGTACCAGTGAAGGGTGACTTTGTCATTTTCCCAAGCAAACAAGATTCACAACTATCATCTGACTTTAGGTCAAATGACTCCAAGACTCCATCCTTTTGGAGTTGGCCTATGCGTTTCTTGCTTACATGTCCAAGACGATAGTGCCATAATGATGCTTTATCCAAGCTAGTGGAAGAATCGATACACAACACATTATTTTCTAGGTTATCTACAACCGACACAGTTTCATACACACCATCACAAGGTAATGCTTTAAAATAAAGAACATTATTAAAGAAAGCATTAATACCGCCACATTCATTATCAAACGAAAAGGTAATACCTTGTTTGTACAAACCATGAAAGGAAATAATATTTCTCGCCATTTCAGACGAGTAACAACATTTATTCAAATCTAATGTAAACCCACTACTTAGCAACAAAAAATAAACTCCAATCTTGGTGACAGGTGTAACTTTCCTATTCCCCATGATCAAGTTTATCTTCCCATGCTCCACATTCTCACTTCTTCTTAGTCCCTACAAATCAGAACATAAGTGAATACCACAACCTGTATCAAGGACCCAAGAATTAGAATAGGATGAGTTATTAGACAATATAGTGTAAATACATGCATGGTTGGGTTTCACTTTCCCATCCATAACATTTTGCAAGTACTTTGGGCAGTTTCGCTTCCAGTGCGACTTTTCATGGCAATAGAAGCATTCAGCCTCTTTAGGGTTAGCAGAAGGAGTGACAAAACCTTTCTTGGTTCCACTTGAATAGGATCCATCAAGGGACTTTCCCTTGGTACCCTTCGAAGGGCTCTTCCTCTTCTTTCCTTTGCCTTTCCCGATTGCCAAGACAGGGGCCGCGGTAGGAGTAGGAGTAGTAACAACCGACTTACCTTTAAGACCACTTTCTGCGGTCTTCAAAAGTCCTTGAAGCTTGCTAAGTGTAACTTCCTCCTTGTTCATGTGGTATGTCATTCGGAATTGATCATAACACGAAGGTAAGGAGTGCAAAATGTTATCAATTTCCAACTCCTCTGGGAAGTTCACATTCAGTTTCAGCAAACAGTCCACATACCTTTGCATTTTCTGCATGTGGCCCGTGATGGGTTCACCATCCTTCATCCCGGTTGTTATCATGGAGGGGATGATTTCATACCGCTCTTGACGAGCACTCTGATGGTAGCGGTCCATCAAGTCCTGGTGCATCTAAAAAGGGTAATAGTCCTCATAGGACTTTTGGAGCTCAGCTGTCATTGTGGCCAACATGATACATGCCACTTTGGTGGCATCTCTCTCATATGCCTGGTATTCATCGATCTCCTCAGGAGTAGCAGACGACTCATTAAGTTCCTTAAGCTCCTTGTCGAGGACATATTCTTTGTCCTCATACCAAGTGACTATCCTGATGTTCCTGATCCAATCCATAAAGTTGGATCCATCGAAGATGACTCTCCCACAAAGGTTCATGAGAGAGAAGGAGCCGGTAGGGTTTGAGCGAGAAGCAGCATTGTTGGAAGACATCTGAAAAGAAGAAAGACAAGTTTAGATTAGATATAAAGATAGTCCTTAATAATACACCCAAATATAATATTAAGGCTAGGACCAAACACAATATTTTATAACTTAGAAGGGGATGCCGTAATCTAAGCTATAACATATTTGAAAGGTAGGTGAATGACGATTCACCAATTTCCACCATGAAAAACGAAATAAATTATTAGGTTTTAATTGGTTTTGAAACCCCTAGATTCTTTGAGATTCATTGAACTTTTCAATGACATGTTTCAATCTAGAGTGTGCCCATCAAGTTTTGTGACTGGGATGCCGAGGATCACAAACAAGGTGTGAAGTAACCATGCAAATTACTTGGTACTCTTAATGTTTATCACTCAATCGATGTGCCGGTTAACCACACGCGCTCCACCGACCTATGATAAACCTTAAGCCACCCTTTGCTTACCTTGTTAAGTCCAGGTTAGTGTGCCGGTTAACCACACACGCTCCACTAACGACTTAAACAAAGTGCAAAGTGTAATTTCATGGTTTAGCACCTTATTCACATTTTCCTAAAGTAACTAAGATTGGGAATTTATAAAACATTTAGTTACTTTACATTCATCATACTTTTTAGGAGGATTAAATTCATTGTCCTACCCGTTCGGCTAAGGACCCTCCACCAGTCAAGGAAGCGGTGGGTGAGAGTGGACACCCATTAAGCTGCCATTTTATAGGCAACAACCTTATACCCCCTTATAGACCGGCTTCATGAATGAGGCCTACTAACGGTAAAACGACTTGTTCTTATATATATATATATATATATATATATATATATATATATATATATATATATTATTAACTTATAATATTATAAAGTATAAGGGTTGAATTTTAACTTTTAAAATTCTAGGGGTTGGAACTAAAGTTTTTAAAGTGACTTTACATGTTCCAAAACTTGAGGGCAAGTTTTGAAACTTTCAAAACTTTTCATCTTTCATAACTTATGAGTTAATGGTTTATTAAAATGAGAGAGTTTTCATTTTATGTAACCTATGTGTTTCTTTAATGGACTTTAAAAGAGTGACTTTTGGTAATCCATAACTTGAGGAAAAATTATGGATTCCATTAAAACACATAATGATCAAGAATTAAACTACCAAGCAAGTTGCAAATAATTCTTATGATCTTCTAAACTCATAAGTGTATGAATATTCATATCAACAATTTCAAGAATCATAAAAAAACACATATAAGACTTGAAATTTTGATAATAGCTATTGAAAATGGATTAGCATAACCATTACACCATCTAAAACAAGTTTTATAAGACCAAAACAGTTTAGGGTAATGTTTCTAGTCCATTTCCAGCAGCAAAACTCGAAAAACTACACTCTAGGCATTCTACTCGTCGAGTGCATGAACCTACTCGACGAGTAGGATGATTTTACACATGGACTTGTCGAGTCCCCCCATGAACTCGGCGAGTTCCTTCAGCAGAATGCATAATTTTCGACTTTTTTTCAACAATTTGCATCAACTATCAAGAAAACAAGCCTAGGCACTGATACCACTGAAGGGTTTTGAGCATTCTAACACTCCTAAGGTGTACATTCAACCCTACAAACCTTGGATCTATGTTTTACTAAGATACATGCAAATTTGATTTCCAAGGTTCTTAACCTATCTAGCATGGCATGGGGAACTTGAATCACAAAAACTAGTAAGAAAACATACCTTGCTTGTTGCTTTGATTCCTTGAGAACCTTGTGAGCCTAGCACCTCAAGCGTGATGCCTCAAATGTCTCACAAAACACCACAACACTTGGAATAACCTTGAGAGAAGACACTTATCACTCAAAATCGGCTAGCCCTCTTGTTCTTCACTTAGTGTCCGATTTTGCTTACCATAGGGCTTCTTATATAGTGTGCCACATGTAGGGTTACTCCATGTAAACCCTAATGTGCATGGCTTTTCATATTCCATGATCCATGGGTTTATAACCTCCATGGACTATCCATGGAGCACCTTATGGGTTTTAGCCCAATTCATATAAACCATGGATCATTAGCCCACTATACAAGAATGGATGATTTACACAATCAACCCCATATATTTAATTAGTGTCCTTTTGATCACTTAATTAATTCCAAATTAATTATTGATCAATACTAGTTAAATAATATTATTAATATATTAGAACTTATAATATATTAATAAAACTTAAGTGTCCTTTCTCTCATTTGGTCTATCCAAGTATTGCAATGCCATGCAACCCAAATGGACCATGCCAACCGGGTCAAGTACATACCAGAAATAGTTATGGACTTAGACACCTTATCCAACACTTTGTAATTTCATTGGCAAAGTCTTGGTTACTTTGGTGCTGTGACATTACAAAAGGATCATTGCATAAAATGTTAGAATCTAACATATTCTGATAGTGGCAAGAATTTGGTATTCTTACACTTATAATAAGGATTGGGAGTTGTGAAATAAGCATCGTTTGTATTATGTTCAATTGATTTATTTCACAAAGTAAGGACCATGGGTAAACATAGTGTGCATGCTTGGAGCATGGGATAACTATTGTTATAGTTCAAGTGTTAAGTTGATTAACCGAAACATTATACAATGAATAATGTGTAATCAATATGGTGATTAAGTAATAAGTGTTTTATTTATACTCAAAAGCTTGAGATAATATTGGATTCGATTATTCTTGTGTTTCACTTTGCATGTTTTGACTTCCCGAATAACTAGGTTATTCAAACATCCACAGTCGATCATACATTGGAAGTAAGTATTGAGGCAAGACTGTCATGAATCCGTCTGTAGATTGTCTACAGTGTTTAGACATAGCAAAAGTGTGCTGCAGAGTTCATGAGTACTTATGTAATAAGATTAGAGTATTGGATTAAACACACGCTCACTTGAATCACTTCTTGGATTTTATCATGAGTAATTACTGAGACAATAATATCTTATATTATTGAAACCAAGAGATATGAGTTGCAGTTTACAAGTCGGTTGCGCATTGATAATGTGTAAACGAACCAGTAACTTGGTGTTATAAAACGTATTGTTGTGTGTGATTTGATGAGTAAATAGAGCAAACATATGAGTCGAAGTGTATCCATTCCTTCTACCCTAAGTGGGATAAAAGCGATATCTGTGGGCCCCTCGATGATTTAGTGATGACACCCCAAAGCGTTTGGCCAAGCCTAGACTGATTTGATATGTTCAATTAGTCAGTTGTCATAAATCGTAAATCGGGAAACAACACATAGACAGAGAGAATGATTATAATCCATGTCTCATGTCTATACGATATCTAGAATGGAGGAATATATGATCCCTTATCTAAAGGACGCATTACTGATAAGATCAGAGTTCGACAACGGCTTTTGAAAGCTACGATTGCTAATCAGGTTCTGAAGTCATACTTGCAAAATAGTTATTAGACTTATCCAAGTGGGAGACTGTTGGATTAGGTGTCTAAGCCCATAACTATTTTGATATGTACTTGACCCGGTTATTAGCCTGGTCCTTTTGGGTTGCCTTTACCATAGCAACTAATAGGATGAATTATGCAGAAAGGGGATTTATTATGATTTATTAATGTATTATAAGAATAATATATTAATTGAGAAATCATATTATTTAATTAGTATTGATCAGAAATTAATTTGGAATTAATTTAGTGATCAAAAGAGAGTGATTAAATAAATGGGGACTGATTATGTAAATCAATAATAGTTGTAGTTTGGGCTCATGGACCCCATTGGTATAGGGTCAACGAAATCTCTATGAGAGTCCATAGATTTCATCCAAGGCTTGTCCATTAAGGAGTCCATATGTTTCTTAGGGCCTAAGCAAGGGAACTAGGGTTTCCAATTTGATAACCCTAGAAGCCTCAACTATAAAAGGAACCCCAAAGGCTCTAAAAAAACGTCCCAAGGATTTCTTGGAGAGTCCTAGACATTTTTGAAGGCTACTCCTCTCTCTCATATTCTTCCTTGTTGCTAGTGGTGTTTGTGACTCCATTAGAGGTGCAACACTTGGGGCACTAAGCTTTCAAGAGTCAAAGAGTTTGTGGATTGTTCTTGTTATTACTGCATAACAAGTAAGGTAAGATTCCAAACCCTTATTTACATATGAATTTCGTTCTTAGACATGTTAGACTAGGGTTTATGCTTTGGAAGATTGTTTGCATGTGTAACTTGAGGAAAACCTAGATCCAAAGCATTAGGGTTGCATGTACACCATAGGAATGATGTTATGCTCAAAACCCAACAGCTTCGAGGTCCAACAAGAAAAGTAAATTCTCGAAGCCTGGTTCGAGAGGAGATGGAGTCGAAGCGAAATGGTGCGATAAATGCAAAAAGAAGCACTCTGGGAAATGTGACAGAGAGGTAACTTGTTTTAAATGTGGGAAGCCTGGGCACTATACCAATGAGTGCACCTTCAACAATAATGTATGTTATAGGTGCAATGAAGAAGGGATCATATTGAGGGACTGACCGAAGAAGAAGGATGCGGCAAGGCCCAATGTTCCACCAAAACCAAAAGCTAGAGCTTTCCAGATGACACTGGAAGCCGCGAAGGATGCAGCGGGTGTCGCTTCAGGTACCTTTCTTGTTAATGGACTGCCTGCCAATATATTGTTTGATTCCGGAGAAAACTACTCCTTTATATCCCATAATTTGGTGGAAGACTAGCATTGCCTATAGAAAAACTTGATAATGCTCTAGTTATAGAAGTTGCCAGTGGCAAATTCATACCTGTTAGCGATTGCATTAAGAATATCGTCATCGACTTGAACGGAAACGAATTCCACGAGGAGCTGCTACCCATCAAGTTGAATGGTTTTGACATCGTACTGGGAATGGATTGACTTAGAGCTAATGATGCCGAGATACTGTGCATGAAGAAGATAGTAAGAGTGAACCCGCCTGGAAAAGAATCATTTATGGTGTACGGGGACAAACATAGAGTAAATTCTGGAATCATTTCCCTAATGAAAGCCAGAAAACGTTTGTCCAAAGGATGCACATCATAGTTGGCATTCGTAATCGATGCCAAGAAGGAGAAAAAGGAGATGCAAAATATACCAATGGTGTGTGACTATCCGGAAGTCTTTCCTGAAGATCTTCCTAGATTACCCCCTGATAGACAAGTAGAATTTCGAATAGACTTGTTACTAGGAACGACACCAATAGCAAAAGCACCATACCGATTAGCACTAAATGAGATGAAGGAGGTTATGACGCAACTTCAGGAGTTGTTGGACAATGGTTTCATTAGACCTAGTTCATCACCTAGGGGAGCTCCGGTGTTATTCGTAAAGAAGAAGGACGGGAGTATGAGGATGTGCATAGATTACAGAGAATTGAACAAATCAACGATAAAGAATAAATAACCATTGCCAAGGATTGATGACCTATTCGATCAACTTCAAGGTGCAAGCTACTTTTCGAAGATTGTGTTGGATTAGATATCTAAGCCCATAACTATTATTGGTATGTACTCAACCCGAGAGTAGCATGGTCCATTTGGGTTGCGTATCACCAGGACAATTTTTTAGGATGGATTCTTGAGAGAAGGTTATATATGATTTGTTAATATATTATAAGTTATAATATATTAATATGAAATCATATGTTTTAATTAGTATTGATCAAGAATTAATTTGGAATTATTTTAGTGATCAAAGGAGACTAATTAAATCTATGGGGACTAATTATGGTAATTAGTTATATTTATATATGTTGGGCTTATGATCCATGTTGGACCAAGTTTATGTATGGATACATAAAGAGTTGGGCCACATGAACCATGGATCATAAAACCCATGGGTATGGATTTGGGTTATACCCATGAACCTTGGAATTCACCACATATAAATATGTGTTCCTTTGCCCAAAATCACTACTTGTGCCTAGAATTGTACTTAGACTTCATGGAGGTGTTTTTGGTGCATGGAGATTCTCTCTCAAGAGCCACCTTTGTTCATGATGTGTTGTGACTTCATTTGAGGCTTCCACACTATTGGGGCTAAGCTCTTAAGGCCAAATACATCAAGACTTCAAGATAATCAAAGGTATGTTACCCTAACTAGTATCTTGTATGGTGTATGACAATTGCATGCTAGTGATAGGCTTAATACCTTGGAAACATCATTGAATGTATAATTAGTGAAAACATAGATCCAAGGTATTTAGGGTTGTATGTGCACCATAGGATGTTGTAGTATGTAAAACCCAACAGATTGATCTTAGGGACACTATGAGTTCTTGATTCTGTCATTTGGACTAACCAATGTTCCAGCAGCATTCATGGATTTGATGAACAGGGTTTGTAAACCATTCCTCGATAAATTCGTGATAGTGTTCATAGATGACATTCTGGTTTACTCAAAGAGCCAGCATGAACATGACAAGCACCTGCGAGAAGTGTTAGAAGTTCTAAAGAAGGAGAAGCTGTATGAAAAGTTCTCCAAATGTGATTTCTGGATTCGAGAAGTCCAATTCTTGGGTCATGTGGTTAACTAAGAAGGGATAATGGTTGATCCAGCAAAGATTGAAGTTGTGATGAAGTGGGAACGACCAAAAAGCCCCACAGAAATTCGAAGCTTTCTGGGATTAGCCGGATATTACCGAAGGTTTATCTAAGGCTTTTCTTCGATAGCTGTTCCATTGACAGCTTTGACCCAAAAAGGAGCTACATATACTTGGAGTGAGAAGCACGAAGAAGCATTTGATAAGTTAAAGAAGAAGTTGTGTGAAGCACTGATTCTTTCTTTTTCGGACAGAGTTGAAGACTTTGCAGTCTATAGCGATGCATCAGGAGTTAGGTTAGGTTGTCTTCTGACCCAACGAGATAAAGTGATAGCCTATGCACCCCGACAAATGAAAGAAAATGAAAAGAACTACCCCACTCATGATCTGGAGTTGGTAGCGGTAGTATTTTCCCTAAAGATATGGAGACATTATCTTTACGGCACAAAGTACAAACTTTTCACAGATCATAAGAGTCTTCAGTATCTCTTAAATCAGAAGGAATTGAACATGAGACAACGACGCTGGCTAGAGTTGCTTAAGGATTACGACTGTGAAATACTTCATCATCCTGGTAAAGCAAATGTTGTAGCTGATGCTCTAAGTCGGAAGATGAGCCTCGAAAGGAAAAGGACAAGGGCATTAAGAATTGAAGTTGTCTCAATGATTGTGGAAAGCATCAAGAAATCTCAAGAAGAAGCTTTAGAGAAAAATGATCGGAAGGAAGAACGTTTGGGCAAAACGTTAGTGTTCGGTACAAACGGTCAAGGATTGAAGGTATTCTAGGATAGGATTTGGGTACCTAAGACGGGAGTAATAAGAGATCTTCTGATGGAAGAAGCTCACAAGATCATGTACTCGATTCATCCCGGCGGCACAGAAATGTAAAGGGATCTAAAGCCCTACTACTGGTGGCCGACAATGAAGCTCGATATTGCAAAGTATGTGGTCGAGTGTGTAACCTGTGCGAGGGTTAAAACACAACATCAGAAACTATATGGGAGTTTAGAACCTTTACCTATACCCACGGGTAAATGGGAAGACATCACCATTGATTTTGTCACTAAACTGCCCAGAACAAAGAACGGTCATGACATGATTTGGGTGGTCGTGGATTGATTCACTAAGAGTGCACACTTCATAGCAGCCAATGAGAAATGGTCTATGGATAAGGTTGAAAATGCTTACGTGAAGGAATTTGTAAGACTTCACGGTGTTCCTCTAACGATTGTATCAGATCGTGATTGTCGTTTCACGTCAAGGTTTTGGAGGAGTCTACAAGAGGAATTGGGTATGAAGTTGTGCTTAAGTACAACTTACCATCCACGGACTGATGGTCAGAGCGAAAGAACGATTCAAACACTTGAAGATATGCTAAGAGCATGTACCCTGGAATTCCAAGGTAACTGGGATGAACACTTACCTTTGGTAGAATTTTCCTACAATAATAGTTTCCACTCGAGCATCAAGATGGCACCTTATCAAGCTTTGTATGGAAAAAAGTGTCGTACGCCGTCATGTTGGCTTGAAGCTGGAGAAAAGCAGTTTATGGGCCCCAAAATAGTCCATCAGACGGCTAAAAACTTGAAGGTAATTAGGGAAAGGATGTTAGCAGCTCAGGATCGTCAAAAGAGCTATGCTGACAAAAAGGGACGACCGATGACATTCGAAGTTGGAGATTCGATTTTGCTTAAAGTCTCACCGTGGAAGGGACTTATAAGATTCGGAAAAAGAGGAAAGTTGAGTCCAAGGTTCATTGGACCGTTCAAAGTTCTTCAGAGGATTGGGAGCCAAGCTTACAAACTAGAACTACCAGAAGAACTAGATGGTATGTGTCTTATTTGAGGAAGTTCACGGGAGAAGTTCCCGACATAATTCCAATTTTAGAGTTAAGGATAGATGAAAATAAGAGGCTAATTGAAGAACCAGAGGTGATCGTTGACCGTAAGACTAAGAAGTTGCGACGCAAGATGGTCGATTTAGTGTTTGTGCGATGGACATACGAATGAGCCAAATATCACCTGGGAAACGGAGAGTGACATGATGAGTCGCTATCCACATTTGTTTGTTGATGCATGATTCCGGGGACGGAATCATCCTAAGGGGGAGAGAATTGTAACACCCGTGTTTCTGGGCTAAGAATTAATGATGATGTAATAGTCTAGGTCAACCATTGTAACTCGTTTTGAAGTAATAAAGATGAGTTATTTGAGTATTATGTGAATTTATGTTCTTTATACTTAATTATGATGATATAACAAATTAATGATAAAAATAAGCGTCAAAAATAAAATGTTAGATAAACCTGATATCTATGAAGAAGTTGTAGTGGTCGTAACAAGGATTCCGTAGATATAAAGAACGCCGAAATCCGAGTTATAACGAAGAAGTTATGACCTATCGAAGTTTTGTGACAAAACCGACACGACACCGAGAATCATAAAAAGTGAGTTTATTATAGATTAATTTTTAGCCCTAGAATTCTAAATGAAAGTTATAGAGTACGTCTCCACCTTCGCGTGGATATAAAGAACGTCAAAGACGGAGATCGTATGCAAAAGTTATGACCTTCCGAAGATTCAGCTGACTGAGCTCACGACGTGAGCATAGAAATTCACGATGTGAGGAGTCAAAATGCCACTTTTTAAGGCTAGAATGTAGATGGAAAGTCTACGTTCAAAACTCACGATGTGAGCATGATTTCTCACGACGTGAGGAGTCAAACAGACACCATTCGAAGCTAGGGACACATGGCGAAGCTATGAGGTGATACAGCTATGGCTCACGACGTGAGCATTGATTCTCACGATGTGAGAGAGCAAAAATCAGCCTATAAATAGCCATTTCGACCCCAAGGCTCGTTACACTTTGTACTTTCATTCTCTCTCGTTTCCGAAGGCCGTTTCTGCTTCCCGAGCCCGACGATCACGAACCGCTGACCGTTTCTAGATAGATTCTATTAAAGCACGCTACAAGTGAGTGCATAGTTACTTTCATCTTACACATAGATATGAAGTATTTTATATAAATTACATGCTATGTGTGCATATTATCTGTTTACCTGATATCTATGTTGGATGAACTTTTTATACATGTTTTAAATGATTTAAAATGTATATGTATTTTATATATACAAATATGCTGGGGTAAAACATGGATAGATGAAATAGTTGGGGTGTGATGAAATAAAATGATGAGAGGCCTCGATGTTGACGTTGATCCAGTCATCCAACAGAGTATGGATGATGACCACAAACTTTTCTAGGAAGTCCAGTGGAACGCTAGCAGGCTCGCAACCTGTAGGTGTTTGTGAACGACGTGTTCACCGATGTACCCCATCTCCCACATGGTTGCCTTGCGGACATATATGGATGAGGAATCCCCTTAGAAGTAGTGTCCATCCCGATGATGTTCCTTAGGCTAGGTCCCTTATGATAGGTGTTTTAGGGACGTAAAGTAAGGATAACGGGAACAGGTAATCGGGTTGTTTTGGTTTGATGAAATTAATAAACTTATTTATTGTGGGTTGAAAACCCTATGTGCTCACCAGGCTCCCAAGGCTGACCCACTCAGTTTCTTGTTTACAGGTAGTGGCGCAAGAGCATAGTTGGATTATCTGACGAGAGATTATGGATTATAGACCAGTAGAAATAAATAGAATATTTATAAGTTTTATGTTATTTTGAGGCCTATGTTGCCTATGTTGTTCTGTTTATGCTTTTGATATGTAATGACGATGACATCTCGGGGTTTTAATGAAATGAAAATACATTTCTTCGAAAATGATTTTATCTATATTTTTATGGGAACAAATTCCGCAACACTTTTTGTTAAAAAGATTACTCTGATTTTGAAAATAAAGCATAAACAAATCGGGCTTTTCTGACCGTGAAAATAGGGGATGTCACATTAGAAGCTTTGAACAAGCTTTATATGTGATTTCCATGGTGAAATACATATATGGAAAGTTAGGATTTGAAACCCTACCTGATGAGAGGGGTGAATTGATGCATTAGATTTAGAGGTAGAAGATGAAAGGTTAAAGTGATTAAGCTCTGAATAGGCTAAGACAAGTTCTATGGGACTTAATATGTTGTATGAATGGCCTTGAGCAAAGAAGATGGATCAAGATGCATCAATTGAAGAATGGAAGTCAAGGGTAGTTAGTATTCACTAACTAACAATGTGAGTTATAATTCACCCTCTCACTAGATTATGCATGCATGTTATATGTGTTTATGTTATTATGTATGCATGTTTATATGCTAGTGATATTTTGTTAAATACCCATAAGTCATAGATGACGATAGTGAATGATTATATAAATTATAACCTAATGAATAATTATCTGTGTATGAGTAGATGTTAGTGATATCGTCTTAAATACCCCAGATATATAAGATGTAGATAAAATATGAATGGTACGATTAGATGTAGATGGTATTATGTTGAATACCTACAAGATGTTAGATGAAGATAGATCATGATTATATGTTTATAATCATGTAAATGAGTATGTGTGTATATGTTAGAGTACGTATGCGTGGTTGAAGATAAAGTATGTAAGTGTGGTAGATGCATGGCTAGATTCAAAGGTATTGTACAGATGCATCATATATTAGATAGAGATAGAGTACAGATGCATGTAGGTGTGGTTATATATTAATGGAATTATGTTAAATAACCATCATATATTAGATAGAGATAGAGTACAGATGCATGGCTAGATTCAAAGGTATTGTGTGAAATACGTATATGTTAGTAGATAAATATTTACATTAAATACTTGTTGAGTTAAGTACTAGAGTGGTAGTAGAAGATCTCTTGAGGAGATGATGAGATACATTGAGATGAGACATGTGATGTGTAAGACTATGATGAGACCATAACATTCACATGAAATACTATAAGAATATAGAAAGATGATTCATTTAGGAATGAGATAAATGGTTCCTTCGGGAATGATATTATGTTTCCTTCAGGAATATAGAGAGATTATTGTTGGATTAATGTCTAAGTCCATAACTATAATTGGTAAGACTTGACCCGACCCGGCATGGTCCATTTGGGTTGCATGGCATCATGCATTTGGATAGACTATAATGAGAGAAATAACACTTAAGGTTGGTTAATATATTATAAGTTCTAATATATTAATAAGGTTATTTAATTAGTATTGATCAAGAATTAATTTGGAATTAATTAAGTGATCAAAAGGAGACTAATTAAATATATGAGTTGATTGTGTAAATCATTCATTCTTATATATGTGGGCTTGTGATCCAAGATTCCTTATGTTGGACTAAGTCCATGGGGTGACCCATGGATACTCCATGGAGGTTAAAATCCATGGAGCATAAGTAATGGGTAAAGTTATGAGTTACATGGTGTAACCCTAATAGCCACCATATAAAAGAATCCCATGGCTCAAGAAATCGTGCACTAATGTGTGAATATGAGGGCTAGACGATTTCAAGGAGTGTTCCATTTCTCTCAAGTCATTCCATGTGCATTTGGTGTTGTGTGAACCATTTGAGGTGTCACACTTGGGGCACTAGGCACTCAAGCTTCATGGAGACAAGCTACATCAAACAAAGGTATGTATTCTATCCATTTGATTACCCAAGTATCAAGTATTGTATGCTAGATAGGGTAATACCTTGGAAAGTTCATAATTGCATGTATAATAGAGAAAACATAGATCCAAGGTATTTAGGGTTGCATGTACACTTAGGAGTGTTAAAGTGCTCAAAACCCATCAGTGGTATCAGAGCCTGGTTTTGTTTTCTTGTTATACTTGCAAAATTAGCTGAAAAATCGAATTGTATTAGTTTAAAAGTTATGCTAATTACTTGGAAAAAATTTGATGTGAATTATCTTTGTTCATATGAGTTTATTAGATTAATAGAAAAGTTAATTGATTATGTGTTTTCAATCCATTTTAATCATAGAGTTGATTCTAAAATGTGTTTTTGTAACTTGTCCTCAAGTTATATGAAAAGTCACATTTAAGTTTCATAAAACTCATAAAAAGTTGGCAATGGTTACAAAAATGAAGAGTCTTGTCCTCATTAAATGGTTTTATGACTCCATAACTTGTCCTCAAGTTATGGAGGTTCAAGAGTCACTTCATTAAATGATAAAATATGTAACCTTAATTAGTTCCTTAAGTTACAAAAATAAAGAAAAGTTACATTCTTTTATTAGTTTAAAGTCTTCCATAACTTGTCCTCAAGTTATGGAACTTGAAGAGTTTTTTTTTTTTTTTTTTTTTTTTTTTTTTTTTTTTTTAATTAAAACTACTTTAAACACATAAGTTATGGAATTAATTAGTTTTGAATATTTTCAAAACTTGCCCTCAAGTTTTGGAATTTGTAAAGTTTTCCCCATGAATACTTTAATTCCAAGTTAGCCCTTAGAATTTTAAAAGTTAAAATTCAACCCTTATACTTTATAGTATTATAAGTTAATAATAAATATATGTATAAGAGCAAGTCAGTCTTACCGTGAGTAGGCCTCATTCACGAAGCCGGTCTATAAGGGGTATAAGGTTACTGCCTATAAAATGACAGTTTAATGGGTGTCCACTCTCACCCACCGCTTCCTTGACTGGTGGAGGGTCGTTAGCCGAACGGGTAGGACAAGGACTATAATTCTCCCTTCATTAAAAGTATTAATGATAAATACTAAGTAACTAAACACTTATAAATTCCCAATCTTAGTTACTTAGGAAAATGTGAATAAGGTGCTAATCCATGAAATTACACTTTGCACTTTGTTTAAACCGTTAGTGGAGCGTGTGTGGTTAACCGGCACACTAACCTGGATTTAACAAAGTAGGCAAAGGGTAACTTAATATTTATCATAGTATCGGTGGAGCTCGTGTGGTTAACCGGCACATCGATTGAGGGGTAAATATTAAGGGTAACAAGTATATTTGCATGGTTACTTCACACCTTGTTTTGTGATCCTCGGCATCCCAGTCACAAAACCTGAAGGGCACACTCGAGATTGAAACATGCCATTGAAAAGTTCAATGAATCTCAAAAGATCTAGGAGTTTCAAATCCAATTAAAAACCTAATTACATTATTTCGTTTTTCATGGTGGAAATTGGTAAATCGTCATTTACCTACCTTCAACTATTTTATAACTCGGATTACGGCATCCCTCTTCCAGTTATAAATAGGTTGTTGGATCCTAGCCTTAATATTTCATATTGGGTGTTATATTAAGGACTTTAGATCAACTATCTTGAATATCTCCCAAAAGATGTCTAGTTCAGACATCTATGATCTTCCCAAATCTCTTGGAACTTTACTTCCTCCACCTCCTCCAATTATTCTCCCTAACCCACAAGTTCAAGGTCACTCAAGCCCTAATGGCAAGCAAGGTCTATGTGTGATCACATCTTAGAGATGAAGTCACATATTGACAAGCTGGGAGAGTTGGGTGTCAAAGTCTTGAGAAAGTTGGATGTTCAATCACTTTCTAAGTCACATAATGAGTTCCTTTGGGACTACTATGAAATAGACTATGACATGAACCTTAATGATCATATCTATTTGCTTGGTGCTGCTGAATCAGCAATGATTTGGAACGATAGTAAAGCAAATTTGATTAGAAGATCAACTTCCCAAAAACTTTATGGACAGTGACAATGGTGACACTGGAAATCCAGAAAAAGCATTCTCTTCCCAATGGAAAGGGATTGGCCATAGTCAACCCGGTTGACCAAATGGTAAGGAGAAAGGCTAAGTCTGAGATAGTCCCATTACCAAAGGGTCCATATGTTTATTTTGCCAAAGGAAGGGGCGTTGATTGCAAAGCTTGCAAGTTTACCTAAGGATGTTAAAGTCAATAAGTCTGACTCTACTTCAGGTAGAGCCCATTATCTAACTCTGTTAAGTTTCTATTCTAAGATCCTCATTACATGATGTGATTGGGTCACATGTTGATGTTTTAAGAATCAAAGAATAGAGAGAAAGCTTAAAGGAAGTATATGCTGATTCTGATCGCGTGGGTGGATTTCGATCGCATCAGAATTTTGAAGCTGTTACTTAGGAGTTATGATATATTGCTTAGGAATAGATAACAACAAGTTTTTCCGTATGCATTTGCACTATAAGGATAAGTTTTTTCCGCAAAGTTTTGAAATAAAATAAAAGTTTTTAATTTTATATTTATTTTAAATATCCTTACAAGTGGCATTTGTGAAAAATGGTTGTTTATATGATTCCATTGATAGCAATATTTGAAAAAAAAAATGGATTTGATTCTTTCGTTTGTGGTAGTGTCATAATTTACCAAATAAGGAAAGATTCTCATTCCCAAGGCTTCAGTTGGATAGAAACTTGGAATCATGCAAGTTGAATAGTATGATGAATGAGAACTTTCAAGCATTGGAAAATTAAGACTTGTTCACATGGATGTGTGAGTCAAGTTAAGGTCTAAAGGGATCGAGTACACATTCTTGTGCACTGGTCAAGTCCACCACAAAGCTCGTTAAGACTATTCGTCATGATTTACTAAATTTTAGTAAATATGGTTATACTTACAAGTTTAAGTATAATTCTGAAACATTGGAAAAGTCTCAATGTATGGCAGAACGAATGAGAAGAATCAAATTAGGCAGACAGATAAAAGTTTCTCAAATCTGAAAAGATGGGAGAGTACTTTAGTATCATGTTTTGTGATCATCTTAATGATTAAAGAACCACATCACAATTGGTCTTCTAAGGACATCTTAGTGCATTCTTATGACTAAGAAGAGGAGTCATGAATTGTTGAAATGGTTAAATCAAGAAGATGAGTCATACTTCGTTTCAAAACAAGTCTTAGAGTCATACTCCAAGACTATAAGTTGAGTGACATATCTTAAAGAAAGGTTTATAACACTTGTCAAATGTAAGAGTAAAAGTGTCCTACTCTTGTACATTTGAAGTTGGTAAGTTGTGATGTTTTGGATTAAACAAAGACCAACTAAGGCCAATTGTGTGAAGTGTTTGTCTTGATAAAGAATCCGCACTATCTCTTGAATATTTGGCAAGATAGTTTTATATGTCAAGAGGACAGTGGGAGTCTTAAAGATCCTAAAAAGAATTTCAAGAACTAATCAAGAATAAAACCTGAGGTTCTTCACTAGCACACGACTTGAGGTTTATAACCTATCATGTTGACATATTCTATGCCCATTCCAGTTAAATTTGGCTTTTCATAGGAGTTCTGAAAGTTCTCAATTGGTTGCATAACAACTTGGAAGCAATGGCAGGCCCTGTACTGCCAGGTGGCAAGAAGTTAAGATTGCATAAGTTCAGTCCATATGAGTTTGGATTTGTCATTATCCTTGTCTTGTGACTATGGTTTTGACGATTCACATGGATAAGAACACATACACCATAAAATGTAAGGGTCATAAGGTTTCTCTCCGATTCATGAAAATGATGGTGAGGAAACATTTCCACCAAGTAGATTTGAAGCAGATGGCAAAAGGTCTAAACAATTGAGGCTATGATTACGGCATCCCTTTTCATAGTTCTGAAATTGTTTAGATACACATGCATGCTATCTAAGGAAAGGTGTATGATTTTGATAAAGTTTTATCAAAGCATCTCGTATCAGAAATCTGAACTTTGGTAAGGAAGTCAATAAAGTATTGATTTCTAGAAGTCCAGCTGATTTCTGAGTACATGTCAAAGCTAGTGGGAGCATAAGTGTTATGCTAATAATCATCATGTTAGTGGGAGCATGATAATTATTATTAGTGTTGAAAATTAGCAATGTTAATTATAGAAAACAAAAGTTTCAATTCGTAAGGCTGCAGGGATTGAAAAAGTTGTTTTGCTATAATTAAGGGAGAGGATATACTTCATTTCAGTTCTAAAGGCTTAGATTGAGACCTTAATCATCTTTAGATAAGAATATATATATATGAATTTCATGTTGGATTGGTTCAACTTAAGGAAATTCTATATATTGCGTTCTCAAAATTCGATTATGATTATGGCATCCCTCTTCATAGTCAAATTTTGAAAACATGGCAAATGAAAATATTGTAGCAAAAGACTGGTCTAGAATCATGTCTTTATGTGAGACATCATGAATCGTGTACCATTTGCTTTGGGTACAGGATCGATTGCATGTGCTATAATATTTGTCATTTCTAAATTTTTCCAAATGCCCAGAGGCATTAAGAAGGGAAAAGGTCTAGAATTGGATATGACTAAAATGATTAAGCAATTGTCGAGGACAATCTGAGGTTTACCAAAGATTGGTTGCTCAGGGACAGTTGGAAGTATAGTGCTAATTTTGCAAGGACCATATTGACATATTCTGAAAAGTGGCATTTCTTATTCAGAAGTGATAGTCAAAATGAGAATATGGAGTTGTCTCCATAGGTGGAAGTTATCTGTGTAAGATTAGAAAACTTAATGCAAGAAGCATGTCCAAAGCAATGTACTTTGAATATGAGACTTAGTTTCCATGGAGTTGATCTCCATTGGAATACCTTATAATGACCGTTGACAAGTCTTTGTGACTTTGTACATATTCATTACAGGAGGGTCAGTGCATATAAGTTTAAATTCTAAACAGATTTCGATAAATGATAGGAATTTGAAATTCTCACATTTTTCGATAAGGATTTGGGAGTGTGAAATTAGAATCATTGAAATTATGTTCAATTGGTTTATTTCACAAAGTAAGGATCATAGACAAACATAGAGTGGATACTTGGTGTATGGCAAAGCTATTGTTTAAGAAAAACATAGTGTACATGCTTGGAGCATGGGACAACTAGTGTTTTTAATTCAAGTATAAAGTTGATAAAACCGAAACAATGAATAATGAGTAATCAGTATGGTGATAAATAAAAGTGTTTCTTTATATTCATAGGATTTGATACCATATTTGATTCATTTATTCTTGTGTTTCACTTTGCATGTTTTGACTTCCAGAATAACTAAGTCGCTCTTCCTGAATGATTAAGTTATTCAAACCATCCACAGTCGGTCATATGTTGGAAGTAGATATGAATCAAGACTGTCATGGGTTGGTTTGTAGAGGTCCAAGTTGGTGGACAAAGTGGTGCTACAACACTCATGAGTGCTCATAAGTTCTGAGTATTGGATTCAACCCGCGCTCATTTGAATCACTTCATGGATTTTATCACGAGTGATCATGAGACGATAATATCTTATATTCTTCAAACCTAGAGATATGAGTTGTTACTATGAGTTGGTTGTACATTGATTGCACGAAAACGCATTCGGTAACTCGATGTTATAAAATGTGCCTTTGTGTATGATTCAATATGTAGTAGAACAAGCCATATGAGTCGAAGTTTATCCATTCCTTTTACCTTCGGGATAAAAGCGATATCTGTGGGCCCCTCGATGATTTAAAGATGATACATGTGAGTGCTTGGCCAAGCCAGGACTGATTTGATTTGTTCAATCAGTCAGTCATCATGAATCGGAAAGCGATAAACAACAAATGGACAGAGAGAATGATTGATAATCCATGTCTCAGTCCATATGATATCTAGAATGGAGGAATATATGATCCCTTATCTAATGGACAAGTCATTGACAAAGGTCAGAGTTCATCGACAAGGTCAGAGTTCGACAGAAGCTTTTGAGAGCTACGATTGCTGATCGGTTCCTGAAGTCATACGCAATAATAGTTTTAGACTTATCCAAGTGGGAGACTGTTGGATTAATGTCTAAGTCCATAACTATAATTGGTAAGACTTGACCCGACCCGGCATGGTCCATTTGGGTTGCATGGCATCATGCATTTGGATAGACTATAATGAGAGAAATAACACTTAAGGTTGGTTAATATATTATAAGTTCTAATATATTAATAAGGTTATTTAATTTGTATTGATCAAGAATTAATTTGGAATTAATTAAGTGATCAAAAGGAGACTAATTAAATATATGGGTTGATTGTGTAAATCATTCATTCTTATATATGTGGGCTTGTGATCCAAGATTCCTTATGTTGGACTAAGTCCATGGGGTGATCCCTGGATACTCCATGGAGGTTAAAATCCATGGAGCATAAGGAATGGGTAAAGTTATGAGTTACATGGTGTAACCCTAATAGCCACCATATAAAAGAATCCCATGGCTCAAGAAATCGTGCACTAATGTGTGAATATGAGGGCTAAACGATTTCAAGGAGTGTTCCATTTCTCTCAAGTCATTCCATGTACATTTGGTGTTGTGTGAACCATTTGAAGTGTCACACTTGGGGCACTAGGCACTCAAGCTTCATGGAGACAAGCTACATCAAACAAAGGTATGTATTCTATCCATTTGATTACCCAAGTATCAAGTATTGTATGCTAGATAGGGTAATACCTTGGAAAGTTCATAATTGCATGTATAATAGAGAAAACATAGATCCAAGGTATTTGGGGTTGCATGTACACTTAGGAGTGTTAGAGTGCTCAAAACCCATCAATTATTACTTCGGGAATAAGAGTATGTGTGGTTAGAAAAGATTGAGAAAGGGTTCCAAGAGTGGAACAAGGTATAAAAGATTGAGAAAGGGAATGTACATAGATGATTCCTTCAGGAATAAGAGTATGTATGGTTAGAAAAGATTGAGAAAGGGTTCCAGGAGTGAAACAATGTAAGAAGTTTCTTTATATAAATTTGATATAATCCATGAGGGATTAAGTGTAAAGGATTTGTAAGGGATCATTGTAATTCACAAGGGATTCAAGAAAGGAGAAGTGGTCAAAGAGTCAATATGGGATCAAAGTGACAGGACTTAGTCTAGATGGTTGTACTCTAGTCAGTTAGAATTATCTTTTCCTCTATATGATAGGCGAAGCTATCATAGATGATTAGACTTATTTGGTCAAAATGAGAATAGAGGGGAAGAAGGGAAGAAGAGATGGGAGTAAAGATGAGATGGGACGAAGAGCATGGAGAAAGTATGCCTTAGATTGAGAACAGAGAAAGATGTGGAAGAAAAGGGCATAAGGAAGATATATATAGATAGAGTGGAACAAGAGGAAAGAGATGAGGAGATGAAGAGGAACGAGAGGATCCGGGAAGAAGTGTAACGACCCGAAAGTCCTTCCATTAATTATGTTAGCTTTCCGTTAGTCGAAAATTAATTGTTGTAAACTTACTTCGATCCTAAGGATATAGAATGAAATAAATTAAATAAAAAGGGTGTCAATTAATACCTAAAATAATTAATCGATATATTTTAAAGGTCTATATTTTAATTAAATAGTTTTATGCAAAAATAAGGTATATATAATTCATTAAAACGTATAAATGGCGTAGATAGGAATTAAAATGTCATTAAAAGAAACTTGATTTATTAAAAAAAATTGATAAAGGATTAAAATAATTAATTGAAATAATTTGAGGGACTAGACTGAAAATTCACATTAAATTGCCCATCGGTTACATACGTTAGATTATGAGGTTTACATGAGGAGTCAAATGTATTTCTTGGGCTGATACGAACAATCAGAAGAAGGCTTGTTCTAATTGATGTGTATGGTGTGTCGATCAACAGGACAAAAAAAGTGTTGGATTAAGGTGTTTAAGCTAATAACTAAATTGGTATATTCTTGAATTACAAGCATTGTCCTTTTGGGTTGCTCTCATTGTTGGATTAGGTGTCTAAGCTTATAACTATAATTGGTATGTACTTGATTTGATAGTAGCATGGTCCTTTTTGGGTTGCCTTCACCATAGCAACTTGATATGATGACTTTTGGAGAGAGAGAGGTTAATTAATGATTTATTAATATATTATAAGAATAATATACTAATTGGAAATCATATTATTTAATTAGTATTTAATCAGAAATTAATTTGGTATTAATTTTGGGATTAAAGGAACTGATTAAAAGAACGGGGACTGATATTGCAAATCATTGATAGTTGCAATGTTAGGCTAACAGACTCCTTTAGAAGGGAGTGGACGAAATCTATAGGAGGCCCTATAGAAATTGTCCGATTCCTTCTAGAAGGAGTGTCCATGGGTTGCTTAGGGCCTAAGGAGGAAATTATGGTTTCCACCTGAAAACCCAAGCAGCCACAACTATTTAAAGACCCCCAGGCATGTGATTTTCGGTCCTATGTTTCAAGAAGAAACCCTAACCGATTTTCATAGTGTTTCATCACCTCTCTCTCCTCTCTCCTCTCATCCTTTGCTATTGGTGTTTGTGACTCCATTAGAGGTGCAACACTTGGGGCACTAAGCTTTCAGAAGTCAAGCTCAAGCAAGGAACTCTTGTTGTTACTATATAGCAAGCAAGTTAATATTCTAACCCTAGTTTTCATATGGATTTCGAATTGTATGCTAGTATTAGGGTTATTGCTTTGGAATTTCTATTTGCATGTATAACTAGAGGAAAACTTAGATCCAAAACAATTAGGGTTGCATGATCACATAGGAATGTTGTTATGCTCAAAACCCATCAGTGGTATCAGAGCCTAGGGTGTTTTTCTGTGTTATTTAATGCAATAGTGATTTGTCCAAAGTTGAAACAATGCAGAATTTGCATTTGCTTGTTGAAGTCGACGAGTTCTATGATGAACTCGACGAGTTGGATGAACTTGATGAGTCTATGACCTGACTCGACGAGTTGACTCGTTTGTTAGCTGATTTTTCGATTTTCAAATTTTGTTTGATTTAGGATAATTACCACAATTCGTTTTTATCACCATAAATTGAATTTTCTGAATGGTAATCTGATTTCTTTATCAAATTAGATGGATTTGGTTAAATTTTAGATAATGACAAAATTATATGATTAATTTAATTATTTGAAATTTAATCTAGTAATTTTGAAAGTTTCAAATTACACCCTTTAAGTTTTGGAATTTAAAATTAATTAAAAGTTTAATTTTTGAAATATTAAATTCTAAAACCCTAGTATTTTAAAAGTTTGAAATACACCCTTATACTATTATAATATTAAAGGTTTAATTTACATATATGTATAAGATAATTCAGTCTTACCGTTAGTAGGCCTCATTCACGAAGGTGGTCTATAAGGGTTGTTTAAGGAAGCGGCCTATAAAATGACCGCCATTGGGTATCCACTCTTACCCACCGCACTCTTGACTAGTGGAGGGTCGTTAGCCGAACGGGTAGGATATGACATTAATTCTCTCATTGATAAGTATAATGATAAATAAAAAGTAACTAAATATGTTTTATAAATTCTCAATCTTAGTTACTTTAGGAAAATGTGAATCTGGTGCTAATCCATGAAATTGCACATTGCACTTTGTCAAGTCGTTAGTGGAGCGTGTGTGGTTAACCGAAACACTAATCTGGAGTAACAAAGCATGGAAATGGGTAGCTCGTAAATTATCGTTGATCAATGGAGCGTGTATGGTTAACCGGCACATTGATTAGGTGGTAAACGAAATCGAGAGTAGCAAGCTAATTTGCATGGTTATTCACACCTTGTTTGTGATCCTCGGTATCCCAGTCACAAACTTGAAGGGCATAATAGAGATTAAACATGCCATTGAAAAGTTCAATGAGTCTCAAAAGATCTAGGAATTTCATTTAATAAAACCTAATTTATTTAAATTTCGTTTTTCGTGGTGGAATTGGTAAATCGTCATTTACCTACCTTCAAATAATTTACAATTGGATTACGACATCCCTTTTCTGAATTGTGAATTATTGTGTTGGGTCCTAGCCTTAATATTTTATTTAGGTGTTATATTAAGGATTTCCTATCTAATCGAAACTTGTTCTTCTTTTTCAGATGTCTGGCCCAAACAATGCTTCTGGCTCAAACTCCTCCAACTCCAACAACTCCTCGAACCCACTCTCGCTTCTGAACATTTATGGGAGGGTAACTTTTGATGGATCATATTTCAATGATTGGATCAGAAACATCAGAATGGACCTACGTTACGAGGATAAGGAACACATTCTCGATAAGGAATTCTCCGAGATAAATGAAGATTCTGCTACTCCCGAAGAAATTACTGAGTATAGGGCAAAATGCAAGGAAGCGACCAAAGTGTCGTGCATTATGGTGGCCACTATGACTCCTGAACTGCAACGGTTCTATGAGGACTATTGGCCTTATGATATATGTCAGGACTTGATGGACAAGTACCATCAAATAGCACGTCAAGAGAGGTATGAGATAGTGACCTCATTCATAACAACCAAAATGAATGATGGAGAGTCTATCACGACCCACCTGAAAAGAATGAAAAGGTATGTGGATCGTTTGCTCAAGTTGAATGTCAACTTTGACGAAGAGTTGGCTATAGACATAGTCTTGCACTCTTTGCCTCCCTGCTATGATCAGTTCAAGATGATTTATCATCTGAGCAAGGAGGAAGTCACCTTGAGCAAACTTCAAGGTTTGTTAAGAACTGCTGAAAGTGGATTAAAAGGCAAAACTGTTGAATCCACCCCTGCTGCTGCTGCCCCAGTCCTGGCTATTGGACATGGAAAAGGGAAAAAGAGGAAAGCTCCTTCTAAGAACTGGAAGGGAAAGTCTCATGATGGATCTCTGTCACAACTAGCATTTTAGCTAGGAAATTCTGTTTTCATGTAAACATCGACTTTTGTAAAACTTGTAATCTATGTGGATATCATGTTCTATGCTTAATCAAAAACATCCGTTTGAATCAAAACTCCTGAGGGAAGTCCAAAAAATAACTTAATACATCTCAGATACTCAATTGTGAGTTTGAAACCCTGATGTTCTGGTTCAAACTCAGTATAGACCAGGATCCTCTTACTGGGCCTAATGGGCCATTAAACTTTTCATTTGAAGATTTTGGGCTCTAATTGGACCCATATTCATCAAACCATAGCATTTGGGCCATGTTGGGCCTAAAATAACTCACTTTATTTTCATGGGCCTGATGGGTCGTAAATGGGTTCACAAGCCCTATTGGGCCATAAACCCCATTCCTTTCTCATTTTTGGGCCGTGAACCCCATTCCTTCACCACCTTTGGGCTGTAAACCCATAAGAAGGGACCAATGGGCCGAGAACCATCTTATTGGGCCTATTATATCGAAAATGTTCAATATTAGCCCAAGTTTTCCTTTTGCTTTTACTTCTATCCCTTATTCTTGAAATATATATATATATATATATATATATATATATATATATATATATATATATATATATATATATATATATATATATATATATATATATAAACATGTAAAAAAAGGAAATAATATGGGAAATTGTGGGGATGACACCTCACCATTGCATGGTGAGTATCCATGCTTAATATCCCACATGTATCCATGGAAAACTCATGCATCTAGGTAAGTCCCATCACCTCTCTTCCCCCTCCTTCTTATTCTCGGCCAAGGACAAGAACAACCAACAACACTTTCATTTTATCTCCAATCCTCTCATTTCCATCTAAATCCTCAAAGGAAAAATCCTCCTAATCTTCCCTAAAATCGTGTGGGTGTAAGGTGTGTTCAAAATATCTTTTCATCCAAGATCACTTCAAGCTTCACTCTTGTGGTAAGATCTTGTAAACTTAAGTTGGTTTACTTCATTTTTAGCTAAATCACTCCTCATAAACATATGTTTTCGTGATTCTTGCTTCCTAGAACTTCCTAAGTTCGAAATCCACTCAAGAAAGCTTGTTAAAGGCCGAGATCTCATCCATCCTTCATCAAAAACCAAAAACTCCAAAGCAATATGAGTTCATACCCTATATTTTTGGTTTTTACTATGTTTTGGGGGAGAATACAAGTTGTTTTGTGTAGATCTATGTGTGCATGCATGATTTTATGTGTTTTTCATGATATATGTGTGATTATGTGTTATAAACTCCATGAACTTGAAGATCTACTAAAATATGATGATACTTGTAGAACATAACACTTATTTCAATTTATTATGCAAAGAAAAGGTTTTAAAATACATCAAAGTTACTTAAAATTAAGAAAATTTCATAAGAGGGCTAAAAGTGACAAAATAACCAAAAATGGGGTATTGTATGTAACTCACAGTTTTTAAGGGACCAAAAGGAATGTATTTTGATGAATATGAATCTTTTGATATTTGTGATCTTAAAAAGGGCTAGAAGTGTAAAAGTTCATAAATAGGCTTCTTTTAGGCTTTTACGATTTTTTGGGCCAAGTTTGAAAATTTTTGGACTTTTGTGGGCTTAAATGTCATTCTCAACTAAGTTGTGCCAAAAATGTAAATTTTTTATAAGGAGGACTAAAAATGTGAATTTGTTAAAACTTGGGCCAAAAAGATAAATCTATTTATAAATGGGCCGAAAATGCACATTTTCATAAAACCAAGCCAAAAATAATATTTTTGACAAAAGTGGGTTAAGAATGTTATTTCTACTTAAAACTAGCCTTAAATGCAAAATTTTGTCCTTAAAGGACCCAAATTGTCATTTTTACCAAAAAGGTGCCATAATTGTAAATTTTCGGTTTTTAGGACCAAAAATGACCTTTTGCAAAAAGGTGAGCTTTTATGTCACTTTGGTAAACAACATAGCGTAAATAACCAACGTAACAAACCACGAATCGATTTCGGTATTCACGTCCTTATTAGGCCTGGAAATAATATACATGTTAAATGGGCCTTAGTTGTGCTTTTACATGTATATTAGGCCGGGATATATATATTCTCATTCCTTTTAAGCCTGGAAATAATTTACATGCTTAATGGGCCTTAGTTGTCCAATTACAGGTTTATTGGGCCTGGAATATATCTTATATGTTTTTCTTTTTCGTGTAAATTCGATTAAGGATCTAGTGAGACGTGTCGGTTGACACCTATTGAGTGTACAATCGTAGCCTGTAGTTATAACCAGAGTCTCCTGGAGGAAGAGTGGGAGTTGTGTATACGGGGGTGATACACCACACCTGAGTTGTTCGCTACAGTTAGTGTAACACCCCGTTTATTTATTAAATAAATAAATAAATTGATGAATGTATAGTAGCCCTAAAATCAATAATTATATATGCAGGGTGTCGGTTTCGAGGAGTTAATTGGCATAATTTAGAAGTTGAGGGTTAAAAGTGTAAGTTCCGGACTTAGTTTATAATTATTTATGAAGACAGGGGCTCCGTGGAAATTATTTGGATTTAATTTAAAAGGAAATGAGGTGGAAGGGCTGATTATGTCATAATTAAGATATGGGGGCTGTTTGGTAAATTTTGTACCTAAGGTGTAAAGGATTTTAATGTTGAGGGTTTAAATGGTAATTATCGGATTTAATTTGAAGAAGATTTCCAAAGCCAGGGTAGAAAGGGTAAATATTGGATTACTTTCGAAATTATTTATGGAAGGAGGGACCATAGTTGTCATTATGGGGATGAGTTTAGATGGCGTCGGGTATATAACCCCGAAACCCTAAGCCTAGCGTAACATCTTCAGCCGCCACGCCTCTCCACCTTATACCTCCCCCTTCGTCTCCGGCACCGATGCCACCCTTACACCTCCCTACCGGCGCCGCTACCATCCCATCTCCGATCAACAAGCAACCACCGTGACCCCCAGATACCGTCGCTCCTCCGCCGACGTCGAAGATAAGAACCATCGTGCGTTCATTCCTTTGAAGATGGGGACTACTCCTGGTCGCTGGGGCAGTGGGCGTGTGAGGGAACGTGACGTGCTGATGTTGCCGTCCGCCAGTTGAGGTCGCGACCCGCCACAGTCGCATCTTCTCTCCGCCACCACCCTTCTTTGCTATTCCCTTAGTCGCCGTTAGTGCCGCCGCTAGCCACAGCTGATGTCACTTCCGTTGACGACAAGCTGCTTCAGGATCTCAGGCGACGCTTATGCGTGTGTGTTACCTTGCTGTCACCGAAAACGAACTCGTGAAGACCGCCCTTCGCTGGGTGCTGCTGCCTGCCACCGCCATTAGCGTCTCCACCGCCACCATACGCCGCTAGGTAGGTGGCTGGGTCCTTTCTACCAACAAAACGCATGTGGGTGTATTTCTGTCGAGTAGGTGTTGCGTGTAGGGCTGTTTGGCCGGAAACTGCAAGAACAACCACCACCACCGGCCACCATAGGGTGGTTGTGTGTGTTTATTTTGTTTAGTGTGTGTTTATTTTGAGATTTAGCATTGTAAACTGTAAATTACAATTTGGATAATGAAAAGAAAATTGAAAACCACCATCGTAAGGTGGTGGCTGCCGCCACCGGCCGCCGTGTCGGGTGGCGGTGTGCTTTGCCTTGTTGTGTTGATTCGGTTGGGATGCTTGAAACCCTAATGGGCCCAATGAAGCTCTAATGGGCTTAGTGAAACCCTAATGGGCCTAGTGGAATCATAATGGGCCTAATGAACCCTAATTGGTCAAAGGACCTAGTTATTGGGCCTATTGGGCTAATATGGGTTGGAAACCCTAATTAGGGTTTGGAAAACCCTAATGCCATGAAACCCTAATTTGGGACTTATCAGGACCGCATCAGAATTATTTAATGAACTTAAAATATTAATTAATAACTAATTGCAATTAACCTAAGGCCAATTGGGACTTAATGGATTAAGTCCTTAATGGGTTAAGTAGGGACACTTAACCCTAATCATCATTTCATGTGAAAACCCTAATTTCACTTGGGTTTATTGTTGGGCCTTTCTATTGGGCCTTAATGATTGGATTATTAATGGGCCATCCAAGAATAATCATATAGACTAGAATATGTTGATGGGCTTAGGGTAAGGCCCATATGAGGGTTTGGGCCCAATTTGGAAAATTGGGCCATAGATGGGCCATAGTTTGGGCCCTAATGATCATATGATATTGGGCCATTAGAATGTCAAATGTTGGACTGGAATAAATGGTTGGACCTTAGAGTGAGACCATGTAAAGTTTGGGCCCAATTTGGAAAATTGGGCATGTGTTGGGATTTGACTCATAGTTGACTTTTGGGCTTTTGGTTTGGGCCTTGGGCTTGAATAAAGCTAAGTTAGGGGTAAAGTAGTATTTACCCCAAGTATGTGCTTATGGTTATGTGTTGGAACCCAATTATTAATTGGGTATTGTTTTGATATTGACAGTTCGGGAAGCTGTCATCCAGTAGTCTAGGTTTTCGTCTGCGGGACTTCAGCAGTGCGAGGTGAGTTACCTTCCAGTAGAAGTGGGAATACAGCCACAATGTCGGCCCACTAGTAGGAGTTGTTTGCTAGATTATTGTCTTTGTGATAATTATCTAGGTTTGCTACAATCTGATATGCTTTATGTGCTAGGATGCTCTTTTATATGTGTTAGTAGCAGTAGGGGTGAAATATTCCCCGGATACCAGTTGAAAGATACCGAAGGGGTAGTCAGTACCCATGCCTAGCAGTATGTTTATGTTATGTTATTATGTGGTAGTGGTAGGGGTGAAATAGTCCCAAGTAGTCGGTTGAGATAAACCGACGGGTAAGTCAAGCACCCCAGAATGACTTGACATGGGTAAGTCAAACACCCCAGAATGGCTTGATGTGGGTAAGTCAAGCACCCCAAAATGGCTTGACCTGGGTAAGTCAAGCACCCCAGAATCGCTTGACATGGGTAGGTCAGGCACCCCATAATTTCCTGGCAGTATGTTTGTTATATGGTATGTGGTATAATGGGGGAACTCGCTAAGCTTTGTGCTTACAGTTTTTAGTTTTGGTTTCAGGTACTTCGTTTTCAAAGGAAAGGAGTCCGCTTGATCGCATCGCATCACACCGTGTTTTCCGCACACGAGATCTTTGGGATTACACTCTGATATGGTTTTCTGATACTATGTTTTGATTATTAACACTTTGGTTTGACATGAGATATTATTATGAATGTTTTTATACTGATGGTTTTATGTAATAATTCAATTAAAACGAAATTTTTGGCCTGTATTTTTGGGATGTTACAGTTAGACTAGGCCAGTCTAGGGTGCCAAAATCCTTACCTTATTCCGTCGGCGTCCGAAAAACGCCAAGACAGGCGAAATCCTCATTATCTAGTATGGTTATAACGACGCACTTAGAGGAATTAACGTTATAAAAGTTACGGGAAACCATCTTGTGATTGATAACACGGTAAAATACTCGCGCTGGTACTCAACCTCGGGTGTTGAGATTCCATCATTCTCATAGGCAGATAACATCGGGTTGTCTAGGGTCATACTCTTTATACTCTCACAAACATTAACACACATGCATTAATACAAGATCGGACACAAACATATCAAACTGTTTTTCAGAAAATATCGGATTTTCTGGTGTTTACAAAGTAATACAAAACATTTTCTCAAACATGCTTATGAACTCACCAACATTTTTATGTTGACCTTTTTAAATTAACTTGTATTCTCAGGAAACCGTTAAGCAGGTTGGGCAGAAAGAACTCATGGATATTTTGTTATGTTTTGTTTCATCATACTTTGAATATTTTGGCATGTAATATTGAAATACAATATTTGATGTAAACCAATGACAGTTGTAATATTACATGTGTGATGATGATGGTGTTATGTTTCAATTATATACTCTGTGATGATACTACAAGAATGAAGTCACCCAAGCCCCCGGACGTTTCCGCCGTCTGGTTCGGGGGTGTGACATCTTCTTCAAGTGGATCCAAAGGAAAACCCGGTTCTTCCCCTCCCTCCTCTGATCCAAAAGAAGCAACGTGCTTCTACTGCCATGAAAAGGGGCACTAGAAGAGAAGCTGCCCGAAGTACTTGCAGGACATCAAGGATGGGAAGATAAAGCCCTCCTTTGCATGTATTTATACTATTCTGTCTAATAACTCATCACATGCTAGTTCTTGTGTCCTTGATACAAGATGTGGTTTTCACATTTATTCTGACTTGCAGGGGCTAAGAAGAAGTAGGGATGTGGAGCATGGGAATATAAACCTGATAATGGGAAATAGGAAATTGCCGCCTGTTACCAAGATCAGAGTTTACTCTTTAGTGCTTAGTAGTGGGTTAGGTTTAGATTTGAATGATTGTTGCTACTCGTCAGAGATGACGAGGAATATTATTTCTTTTCATGGTTTGTACAGACAACGCTTTAGATATTCATTTAATCATGAAAGTGGTTCTATAAATGCTTATTATAATGGTACTTTTTATTTTTATGTGTTGCATATTGGTTCGTCTAATGATTTAGACAAGGCATGCTTGTGGCATTGTCATCTTCGACATGTCAACAAGAAGCGCATTGCCCAACTACAAAAGGATGGAGTGTTAGAGTCATTTGACCTTAGGTCAGATGACACATGCGAGTCTTGTTTGCTTGGAAAGATGACTAAATCACCTTTCACCGGTACTTGTGAAAGAGGTGAGGGATTGTTGGATCTCATACACACAGATGTGTGTGGGCCCTTCATATCCACCACAAGGGATGAAAACCGATTCTATGTGACTTTTATTGATGATTATTGCAGATATGGATATATCTACTTAATCAAGCATAAGCCAGAAACCTTTGAAAAGTTCAAAGAGTTTTAACAAGAAGTGGAGAATCAATTGGGTAGGAAGATAAAGATGATCAGATCTGATAGAGATGGTGAGTATCTTAGTATCGAGTTCCACGACTATCTTAAGGAATGTGAAATTGTTTCACACTTGACACCTCCTAGTACAAAATAACTTAATGGTGTGGCTGAGAGGCGTAATCGAACCTTGTTGGACATGGTTCGTTCCATGATGAGTCGAGCTTCACTACCAATCTCATTCTGGGGGTATGCCTTAGAGACTGTCGCCCATATCCTTAATCTAGTCCCAACTAAGAAAGTTGCCAAAACACCTCACGAGATGTGGACAAGGAAGGTTCCCTCGTTGGCACATATCAAGGTTTTGGGTTCTGAAGCTTTCGTAAGAAGAGAGACTCATGACAAGCTTGAACCTCAAAGTGAGCGTTGTATTTTCATCGGCTACCCATAGAAATCATTTGGATATATATTCTACATACCTAGTGATAACGTGGTCTTCGTAGCAAGGAGAGGAGTTTTCCGCGAGAGGGAACTCATATGCCAAGGGGACAGTGGGAGTTTAATTGATCTTGAAGAAATTCAAGAATCAAGTGGTGAAGGAACCTCAAACACTAGCGATCAACATGAGGAAGAGATTCCTTTTGAACCAGTTGACAAATCATTACCTCTTAGCCGTTCCAGTAGAGTTAGCATTCCACCTGTATTGTATGGTTTCCATATAACTGCAAAAGGTGATACATTTATCAGTGATAGTACACTGATAAATTTGGATAAACCTAATAGCTACAAGGAAGCCATGGCGGGCCCTGAGTCTGCTAAATGGAAATAGGCAATGGACAGCGAGATCCAGTCCATGTATGACAATAAAGTTTTGAACTTGGTTGACAATGTGTCAGGTCATAAGACAGTTGGGTGCAAGTGGATCTTCAAAAAGAAGACCGACATGGACGGTAAGGTACACATGTTCAAGGCACGACTGGTTGCGAAGGGCTTTACTCAAACGCCAGGGGTTGATTACGATGAGACCATCTCACCAGTAGCCAAGATCAAGTCTTTTAGGGTTATGTTAGCCATCGCTGCATTTCATGATTATGAAATTTGACAGATGGATGTTAAAACCGATTTCCTTAATGGGAAGCTAGCTGAAGATGTTTACATGTGTCAGCCAAAAGGTTTTGTAAATGCTAAATACCCCAATAGAGTGTGCAAGATTGAGAAATCCATCTATGGGTTAAAGCAAGCGTCTCACAGATGGAATATTTGCTTCGATGAGAAACTCAAAGAGTATGGCTTCTCTAGGAGTGAGGATGAGTCATGTGTATATGTCAAAGCTAGTGGGAGTATAGTTAAATTTCTAGTATTGTATGTCGATGACATACTACTCATAGGAAACGACGTTCCAACCATGCAGGAGGTTAAGTCCTGGCTTGGGAAGTGTTTCACTATGAAGGATCTAGGAGAGGCTACCTATATTCTGGGAATAAGGATCTTGAGAAATAGAATTAAAAGACTAATAGGACTTAGTCAAAGTACTTACTTAGAAAAAGTGTTAAAACGTTTTAGCATGGAGAATTCCAAGAAAGGGGAGTTACCTATCCAGAGCAATACCAAACTGAGTAAGACTCAGAGTCCGAGTACTAGGGGTGAGCATTTGGATCGAACCGGACCGACTTTTGGACCGGACCGGTTATGGTGAATATTGAGGACCGTGGACCGGACCGGATGAGTCGTGTCCGTGTTCGGGTCCGGGTCCGGGTTTTCCGGTTCTTGGACCCATTTGGACCGGTACAACTTTAATTGCATAGAGTACAAGTCGTTAAAATAAGTTTTTGGGTTTGATAGAACTCGTTAAAACGAATATGTTGTTGGGTTTGATACGATACAACTTGTAAAAATGATTATGTTTCCGTTTCATGCATAACTAATCTACCTTGATGTTATAATATTATAACTTGCAAAATATATTTTCCAAATAAAAGCAACTAACATATAAATCAAGTTCACCAAGATCCATTTCATATGATTTATCTGTCAAAGATACATAAAATTCAGAATTATAGTCTAAAATAATAGTTAAAAAGCTGAAATATTTCAGCTTTGATAGCTCAACTTTGAAGGATTGTAACTCACTAAATATAATACCAAAATCAACAAAATTATAGTCTAAATTCATCTACAAACTGTAAACTAAATTTTAGAAAAAACCACAGGCAATCCGACTTAAAACGAATGAGTTATGGTTGTTTAAAAAATTTCACAGATTACAAAATTTTAAAAATCTTGCTGAAAAGCTGAAAATTTTCAGCTTTGATAGCTCAACTTTGAAAGACTGTAAGTCATTGAATATAATACCAAAATCAACAAAAATATAGTCTAAATTCATCTACAAACTATAAATTAAACGTTGGAAAAAACCGTGTATCAATCCGACTTAAAATGAATGAGTTATGATTGTTTAAAAATTTTCACAGATTACAAAATTTTAAAAATGTTGCTGAAAAGCTGAAATTTTTTAGCTTTGATAACTCAAATTTGAAAGACTGTAACTCATTGAATATAATATCAAAATCAACAAACTTATAGTATAAATTCATCTACAAACTGTAAGTTAAAAGTTGGAAAAAACCGCGTGTCAATCTGACTTAAAACGAATGAGTTATGGTTGTTTAAAAAATTTCACATATTACACTTTTTTTTTAAATCGGGTCCAACCGGTTCTAAACCCGGTAAAAACCGGACCATTTCGCCGTTGGCTCGATCATGTACACTATGACATGTGTTCGCCCTTATGTGGCTTTTGCGTTGAGCATGATAATTCGATATCAAGGGAACCCGAGTAAAGCTCACTGGATAGCAGTTAAGAATATTCTTAAGTATCTGCGAAGGACTAATGACTGGGTCCTTGTGTTTGGTGGCAATGATGACTTAAGAGTCACAAGGTATTGTGACACCAACTTTCAGATCGACAGAGATAACTTCCGCTCTCAGTCGGGCTGGGTGTTTACCCTTAATGGAGGAGCAGTGACTTGGAAAAGTTCCAAGCAGGAGACCGTGGCTGATTCAACGTGCGAATCAGAGTACATAGCAGCGAGCGAAGCGTCAAAGGAGGTTATATGGTTGAAGAAATTCATTGGAAACCTTGGAGTTATACCAGCCATAAAGGATCCCATGGAGATTCTCTGCGATAATGAAGGTGCGGTTGCCTTAACCAAGGAACCAAGGGATCATGGTAGATCTCGACACATCGACAGTAAATACCATTTCATCAGACATCGGGTAGAAGAATGACTCCTCGTCGTCAAGAGCGTATCGTCAGAAGAGAATCCTGTAGATCCCCTCATAAAGCGTCTGAGTAGGATTAAGCACATTCAGCATGCAATGAGCATTGGTCTAAAGGACGATATTAGTTTTAGTGATTAGATAGATAGTTAGAAACTTGTAACAATATAAATGTGATTGACATTTGATTATTAAGTAATGAAAGATTTATTTATGAGTAAAGTTTACTATTTTTTGTCAATTGTTTGTTTTGTGTTTCATTTTTGCATGTTTTACTTCCTAAATAATTAGATTGTTCAAATTATCCATAGTCCATCATACTTTGGAAGTAAGTAATGAAGTAAGACTGTCATGAATTGGCTTGTAGATTGTCTAAGTGCTTAGACATATCAAAGGTTTGTTGCAACGTTCATGAGTACTCCTGAAATAGGATTTGAGTATTAGATTAAACCCACGCTCATTTGAATCACTTTATGGAATTTATCATGAGTGATTTTGAGACAATAATATCGTATAATCTTTCAGCCAAGATTTATGAGTTGTTGTTTACGAGTTGGTTGTGCATTGATAATGCGTAAACGCATCAGTAACTTGATGTTATAAAACATATTATTGTGTACGATTTGATAAGTAAAATGTACAAGCATATAAGTCAAAGTTTAGCTTTTCCTTTTATCTCAAAGCGATATCTTGGGCCCCTCGATGATTTTGTGTTGACTTATGTGTCGGGCCCGGTCAGGACTGAATTGATGTGTTCAATTAAGTTCGTTGTCAAACAAATCAAAAATCGGGAAACAAACTGTTGGACATTGAGAATGATTTTGTTCCATGTCTTTGTCCACACAATATCTTGCAGAACGGAGGATTATATGATCCCTTATCTAAAGGACGCGTCATTGACTAGGTCAGAGTTCGACAGTGACTTTTTAGAGTTACGATTGCTAATCAGATTATGAGATCATACTTGAAATTATAGTTATTAGACTTATCCAAGTGGGAGACCGTTGGATTAGGTGTTTAAGCCTATAACTATAATTGGTATGTACTTGATTTGATAGTAGCATGGTCCTTTTGGGTTGCCCTCACCATAGCAGCTTGACATGATGACTTTTGGAGAAAGAGGTTAATTAATGATTTATTAATATATTATAAGAATAATATATTAATTGGAAATCGTATTATTTAATTAGTATTTAATTAGAAATTAATTTGATATTAATTTTGGGATTTAAAGGAACTGATTAAAAGAACTGGTACTGATATTGCAAATCATTGATAGTTGCAATGTTGGGCTAATGGAATCCTTTAGAAGGGAGTGAACGAAATCTATAGGAGGCCCTATAGAAATCGTCCAAGACCTTCTAGAAGGAGTGTCCATCGGTTGCTTAGGGCCTAAGGAGGAAATTAGGGTTTCCACCTGAAAACCCTAGCAACCACAACTATTTAAAGACCCCCATGCCTGTGATTTCCGGCCCTATGCTTCAAGAATAAACCCTAGCCGATTTTCATAGTGTTTCATCGCCACTCTCTCCTCTCATCCTTTGCTATTGGTGTTTGTGACTCCATCTGAGGTGAAACACTTGGGGCACTAAGCTTTCAGAATTCAAGATCAAGCAAGGAACTCTTGTTATTACTAGATAGCAAGCGAGGTAATATTCTAACCCTAGTTTTCATATGGATTTCGAATTGTATGCTAGTATTAGGGTTGTTGCTTTGGAATTTCTATTTTCATGTATAACTACAGGAAAACTTAGATCCAGAGCAATTAGGGTTGCATGATCACATAGAAATGTTGTTATGCTCAAAACTCATCACTCATAACCGGTAACCAAATAAAATGACTTTTGAAGAGAGTGCCTAATTTGTTAATTTATTATATAATTAAAAAATTGTAATAAATGATTTATTAATATATTATATTATTAATATATTAATTATAAATAGTAATAATTAATTAAGAATTAATTGGAATTAATTTCGAGTTAGTTAGAATTAATTGGAAGTGCAGGGGCTAAGTTGTTCTAGATCTAGTGATTGTTTTTGCCCAATGTCAATTTGGGAACATGGAATGGAATTGAGGATTTCATAGTTAGTTTATGTACTTAGAATGAGATAGATGGTGGTTTTGTATACTTGACAACATTCATATGGGTATTTAGTGAGGTAGGAACAAACTATGTGAGTTTTAGAATGTGCAATTTGAAACTAGCCTAGTTAAACCTTCATTTAAGCTTAAGGATCATCATATCCTTAAAGGTATCAATGAGCAATTAATTGATTTAGTGGGGTGTTTTTGGATGATAATACATCTCCAAATCATGTGTGAGAACCTATATAAGCGATACAAAGTAAATTGGAGAAGGCTTCAGAAGTTATGCAAAGTAAAGTACCATTTTGAGAAAAATCGTATATGGTACGGTGCAGACATGAAAACACGACCGTTTTTTCTACACGAATTAATAAACACGATAGTGTTTCATTCTGTTAATAATCCATTTATTTTTCTAATTTGAGTTTGGGTCATCTATCTGACCTGATTCCAACTGCATTAGTTAGGGATGATTTAAAAATGATGTTTAGAAAATTTTATACTTTTTATGACCCTCAAGGGTATTTTAGTCATTTTGTTGACCTCTACATACATTGTATAGCTGGTGTTTGAGTTGTGTTTGCTTGTGGAATTGAGCTGGAAGGGAGTAGCATTCCACCTTTGTGAACTAGGTGAATACGTATGGACTTTTCCTACTTTGGGGTACATAGCTAAATTTTAACTTATCTTATGAAAAGTGTTTAGAAAGTGAAGTGTGTCTCTTAAAATGTATAACTTTCTAACAGGTTCAATTATCTATGATGTAAGATATGAAAGTGTTTAATGTTTATAAGCTAATATTAAAAGGAAAGAAAGTAAAGACACAACGGAAACTATCCGGGCCATGATACCTCATAATAAATGCTAGAGGAATCTAATGGGTTGGTACCTCCCCTTCGCAAAGTAGATGTCCTAGAAGCATGATACCTTGATGGATTGATTTTTTTTCTTTCCATCTTGACACTGGAAGTATGATACATTGGTGTATTGATTTGTTCTTTTCACCTTGACCTTGGAAATAGGAAATGAATCTAATGATATGATAGGATATGATACCTTATGATATGTATGAAATGAATTTCCTTGAAAATGCTTTGAAATGTTTTATGGTATAAAACCCACGTAACTCACGAAACGTTTTGTTTTATATGTCTCTTTTAATACCATGTATCTCAGGTGATAGTTCAAAGATGTGAAGTGTTCTAGAAGTAATGAAGTCCATGGGATACATACCAAAGCATAAGTAACATTTAGGTGGTTTTTGTTTTTTTAAACCTCTTCATACCTCTTATTGTTGTGCGGCGCAGCACACGTGCGACACTTTTCATCCCGCAGTTGTTTGTTTTTTAGAAGTCTTCAGAGTAAAAAACCTTTGGGCATGTTCTGTTTGAGGCGACACTTTTCATCTTGATTATATATTGTTGAGATCTTGTTTCACCCTTTTTTTTGGTTTTTTCTTGCTAAATGGTTTTTTTTCGTTATTTATATTGAATAATGATCATTTCTTGCTGAAATATCATTATTTTTTTTTGTTGAAATATCATTATTTTCTTTTTGCTGAAATATCATAAATTCTTGTTGAAATGTCATACTTTATTAAAATTTTCTGTATCAAGAAACTATTTTCATTATATAAAATCAGTTTATTTTATTTTTTTAATATCTGCAACAACATGCAGATGTTAAAAACAAACACGTTTCATATTAGAATCTGCAGCCGTTTGATCCACCTCTTCTGCTGCAGAGGGTTGCAGAGGTGGTCAGCAAACTTCATAAATTTTTGCTTCAAAAAAACAAACAACACCTTAGCTTTGATCTTGTAAATCTTGGTTTGCTTGCTATGGTTCATTTGATATGATTTTGGTAACACCAAAGAGATTGTTTTCAAACTATTTGTTTAAACTTTGATATTTTGTTCAATGGATGTAGTTAAACCTTGTTTTTGGATTAAACTATAGCTTTAAATTTGTTTTAAAAATATGGGGTGTTACACTACTAGATAATATGTTCTTCAAGAATTGAGCTAACACTTTCTTGTTGGCTTGGAGATGATGGGGTCACAATTGTGTATTTGATAAAAATTGGATTTCTAATAGTTTATGGACTTGAAATGTATCTGTAATCTTATCTTGTGTACCACTTAACCACCAATTACAATTTTTCACAAAGAAAATTGCTTCAAACCTAACAGTTGTAGATTTGCTCATTTTAATTAGAACCTCATTAACACATTTTAATCGCAAATGAAGCTTAAGCTCTTATTTACTTTTGAACAGTTGTAACAACTTCACATGCAAAGAGGATTGTTTGCTACAAAAGTTTTACGTGTTTGATTTGAGAATTCAGGAAATGGTAAGGGATCAGTCATCCCCAATAAGTACATTATGTTTTTTCATAATCATAATAATAAGGGTACTTTTCCTTACGGGGATGTAAGGGAACCATTTCCTCATCCTCCCTAGATTCAGTTTCATTATCCTTATATTTAGAGAAACAATGAAAATTTTCCATCGGGTTTCTATGTTGAAGCATATTATCATCATCAACCAACATCATCAATTTTTATTGATTGATTGTTGATTCATCACCCTCAAATGTTGGACCACCATCAATAATGACCTTACCATTATACCTAACATCACATATGTTTACATGCTCATTGTAGTAAGGAGCTTGATTCAATGACATAGGTAATGAATTACAAATTTTGTTACTTCCAGCATTGGAAGGCCCATTCCCACTATAATGATTTCTCCCTGCAAATAAATTAATGTCACTTTCCAAAACATGATTAACAACAAACAATTATATTGTGTTAGGAGGTATACTACTAACAAAACTAAGAAAATATATGACATCATTATCGTCAATAACTTGTATATCCAACACATTGAAAATATATATATATATATATATATATATATATATATATATATATATATATATATATATATATATATATATATATTTGATTAGTATGTAACATGGACTTCGAAGCAACCAACATAATCAATCCAAAAAAGTTGATATCATTGGTTAAATCTACACCATAACATGTGTGACAACCGTCAATTTTGGTCAAACAAAGTCAACAAAAGTCAACCAGGTTAACTCAACTCGTATTGGAATTGTAGGAGAAATGTGATATTCCCTAATGTTTCTAATGTACTATTGGCAAGTTATTATACAAAGTACCTCTTTTGTTACCAATTATTGAATATAAAACCTAATTATGGTTAGTAACGTAAAAATTCGATAATTCAATCATATATTATTTAGGTATAAATAATATTCATAACGCAATGCAGTTGAGTTCATAAACTTTATACTGCATGACAAATTCATAACAAAGGTTACATATACAGATTTTTGATGAATTCGTCACCAAATGCGACAGATTCTATACCCGACTTAAACACTCAAACGTTAACGAAAAGAATTAGGAATTATCCTAACTTTCGTGTAATGTGTTATTATTTGTTATGATAATGATTTTTATAATAATTTGAATTTAAATGGTTAAAATTAAGTAAATATACATCATTTTTACCATACTTTTTATAAAAATCACAAATTTTTATAAAAATTACCCATTCTTTTATAAAAATAAAAGAAACAACTTTTGTTTTATATAATTATTACACTTTTATAAAGAATTGATATTTTAATAAAGAAAAAGTCAAACTTGAATATTTAATTCCATGAGGCCATACCCTACCTCCTCCCCTCCCATACCCACCCCACCCCCTCACCCTCCCTCCCCCTCTTTTATTTTCGACCGACCCCCCCCCTCCTTTTCACTCCATCTTCTTCGTCTTCTTCATCTCCTCTCAAGAACAAGCTTTTCCTCTCAAGATTAATCTCTATAAGTTGGTTCTTGATCTTTTGGTAAGTTTTTCCTTACTAATCTACTGATTCTATACACATATATACTAGTTTTGTTACAATTACACACATTAATATGTGTTAATATCCATAGGATATTTCGACATTCAAATGTTCTTCAAGTGTTCTTAGCTTGAAATCTTTCATCTTCACCTCTTTATCCACCAAGAAACACACTCAAGGTGAGTTCATACCCCTCATTTTCATTTTTATCCAAGTTTTAGGGGTGGGGGGGGGGGGGGAATACAAGTAAACTAGTATAATAATACAAGTTGTTATACATACTTTACCTTTAAGTTGTATAAAAGTGTTATCTACATGAAATAATGTTATTACTTAGTATTATGAACATTTAAGTTTGGTATGTTGTTTAAAATAAAAATCTATGAAAAATGAGTATGAACATGCTATATGTTCTTAAGGAAAAAAAATGATAAAAACAAAACTATAAAAACTAGGGTTTTTATGAACATAATATGATTTTACTAGCAAAAATGGTTTTACCAAGTTATTACATCATTTTTATGGGATATAAATCAAAATATTTTATTTTTGACATATGTTATGAAACTAGTTATAAATACCAAGGATTTGGTTTTACAAATAGAAAACCTAAAAATCTATCATACTATGTAAAAAATTTGGGTTTTCTAGCAAAAATGGTCATGACTAGGTTATGGTACCATTTTTGTGAGATTTGACCTAAAATATGTTGTTTTAAACATATAAGGTTAGCTTGACTTAATCTCCACAAAAAGGTAAAAATAATTTTTACAAAGTTATAACTCAATATTTACCGTTTGGTGACGTAAAAATGCCAAAAACTAGAAAATTGACTTCATCATACTAAATGTTCATATATATATATATATATATATATATATATATATATATATATATATATATATATATATATATATATATATATATATACTTGTGTTAGATGTAAGTTATATGTTATTTTTAAACATCTAAACATGCTAACTTATATATATATATATATATATATATATATATATATATATATATATATATATATATATATATGTGTGTGTGTGTGTGTAACACCCCGTTTATGAAATAAATAAATAAATGTATAGAATCCCTAAAATGAATAATAATTGAGCGAGACATTAGTTTCGAGGAGTTAAAAGTCATAATTACAGAGGTCAGAGTGCGTTTTGTAATTTATGGGACTTCATTTGAAGAGATTTTGGAGGATTAGGGCCTAAATGGTAACATATAGAGTTGAATTGTAAAGATTATAGATGACATGGGTTAAAAAGGTAAAATATTGATCTAATTCGAATTAAATTGGAGCTGGAGGGACCATAGTTGTAATTATGTGAAAGATTTAAAGTGGTCGGGGATATAACCCGCCACCCTCACCATGTCAAACCCTAAACCTAAAGTTCCAGCCGCCATGAGGGAAGTAGCCGCCACCACCTCTCCATGGTTCTCTATTCCGATCAGATAGGGTCGCCGGCTGCCACGTCGTTGAGCACCGCCACCGCATGATTTGCTGCCGGAGACGAAGGGAGAGGCCGGAACTCGGAGCCAAACCTCGTGCGCTACCACCGTCGGGGGCTGTGAAGACCGGTGAACTCGTGTCGCTGCTGCATCTCTTCCGCCGGTAATGCATTCTCCTCTTCTCTCTCGTCATTTTCTAGAGCCCCGTCGCCATCCTTTCTCCGATCAGTTTCCTTTCGTTGAGTCCTTCGGCTGCCATCTGCCACCATAAGGGTGGCGGCGAAGTGTGTGTCACTGCGTGTGTTTGATGCATACTCAACTTAGAGTGGCGAAGGACTGCATCCATTCGAGTGTGTGTGTGAATAAGCTGCCGGAAATCGCAAGCAACCACCATGGCAGCCAACCATGGTGGTATTGTCAGCAGGACTTTAGCAGTGCAAGGTGAGTCCTCTTCCAGTAGGAACGGGTCTAAGGCACCAAGGTCGGCCCGTATATGTGATGCATTAGTAGTTGAGTGTGGGCGGGGCCCGTATCTCATTATTATCTGAGTATAGATATCAGTTAGATTATTGGATTGCTATACTTGTTGTCTGTGTGATGCTTGTATATGTTGTTAGGAATGCGAGTGTGGGCGGGGCCCGAATCTCATAGTAGCTGAGTGTGGGCGAGGCCCGTATCTCATAGATAGCTGATATGGTATATATTTATATGCTAGTGATATCTGTTTTTCGTTTAGAGCTTGTATGCATTTTCATGACTAGTGAGTGTGGGCGGGGCCCGTATCTCATAGTAGTTGAGTGTGGGCGGGGCCCGTATCTCTTATTAGTCGAGTGTGGGTGGGGCCCGTATTTTATAGTAGTAGTTGATTATGATGTATGAACAGTAGATTAACTTTACATGTTGTCTGTGTGATACTTGTATGTTGGGTTTAGTAGTCGAGTGTGGGCGAGGCCCGTATCTCGAAGTAGTTGGGCGTGGGCGAGGCCCGTACCTCAAAGATAGTGGAGTGTGGGCGAGGCCCGTACCTCAGAGATAGTGGAGTGTGGGCGAGGCCCGTATCTCCTAGATAGTGGAGCGTGGGCGAGGCCCGTATCTCCCAGATAGCGGAGTTGGGCGAGGCCCGTATCTCCTAGATAGTAGAGTGTGGGTGGGGCCCGTATCTCCTAGTTGCATGCTATGTGTAGATGGTATGTGGTAGATTGGGGAGACTCACTAAGCTTCGTGCTTACGGTTTTCACTTTTTGTTTCAGGTACTCAGTTTTCAAAAGAGGAGCTTGGGAAGATTGCAGTGCACACACCATTTGTTTAACCTGGGATGTTTATACTCTGATATATTTTGACATGTGACTGTGATACATGACTTATGATTTTATATGAAGAAGATATTTATGGCTTTATTAATGGTTTAAAAACAAAATTTTTGGACGGTATTTTTGGGATGTTTCAAGTTGGTATCAGAGCCTTGGTTTGAGGGATTCGGGCGCACTCATGAGTTTGTCTGAACTCAAACTAAGGAAGTGGTATAAAGTTTTCAAAAGAAAAGAGTTTTAGAAAAGCAAAAAGAAACTTAAAAAAAAGAGTTAGAAAAGCAAAAAGAATTTTTAGAAAGAAAAGAACTTTGAAAAGAGAAAGGGGTGTGGTGCATGCAATCAGTCGAGCTCAAGTAAGTACTCCCAAATTACCCATACAAGTTTATGTTATGATTATCAGTTTCAGTTTCAGTAGAACAACATGCTAGATTAGGACTAAGGATCTAGGAAGGATGCCTTATGTGCCTATTGTATGAGTATCAGCTTTATGAGAACTGGATGCTAGTTTAGGGCTAAGGATCTAGGAAGGATGCCTTATGTGCCTGTTATATATGTACCAGCTTATTGAGAACTGCATGCTAGTACAGATTAGTCAGTATGATAGCCAGAGTAGTATATGCTTGATTATGTGTACTCAATGCCCGAATGCTGCTTGCTTTGTGCTTTTAGGAGTTCTAGTTGTCTTTCACTAACTAGTAAACGAATATGTTAATTTACATATTGCAGGGACTAAATAATTTCAGAAGGTTAGGTCTAGCTCTATTTCGCAACTCTTGTTTGAGTCCAACCGTTGTAGGGTAGGATCTCTCATTCGAAGAATTATCTAGTCTGAGTAATATGTAATGTATTCGCGAGCTAGTTAGGGGAAGAAAGCAGGGACTTCTTATGCAGCTGATGGCGGAGAGTGGGTTGGTGATTACCCTAGGGCAAGCCTAGGATGAGAGTAGCAGAGAACAGTAGCAGTAGAAGGGACTTGGTAGAGTCGAGGCAGTTCGTGAGGAAAGTACGGATAGATGTGGAAGGTAGTATGGGCCCGTACTACTGAAAGCAGAGGATCCGTACTCGAATCAAGGAAGGCTGAGATGAATCCTGGAAACTTGTTGTGTGTGAGATCCCTCGAGTTTTGATGAGCATTGTGATGTTAGTGGTGGTATATTACCGAGTATAGTGACGCTACGTGGTAGACCAGATGGTAGTTCTGGCGTCGACGAAGGATCAGGCTCAGACTCTGTAGTCGGGCGGATTGATGATCAGATGAGGGAGTTCATTCCATCTGAGAATTATGCGCAGTATCATTGACCAGACTCCTGTGATCCTCAGTGTGATCAAGGAGGACATTATAGAGATTTGTGATGAGAGGCCGAGTGCATTATGCACTGAGATAGCAGTCATGATAGAGACCCGTACGTTGATGTTTCGGGAATTCAGAGTTTGTGAGGCTTCAGATTGTCGTGGGGGTTAGGGGCCCCATTGTTAGCAGCAGATGGTTGGCAGATGTCGCCAACACTTTTGTCCCTGACATTGTCTCGAAAGGAGACAAGATCTGACTTACTTCCTATCTCCTGAGGGATAGAGCACGAGATTGATAGGAAGAGGTTGCTAGTGAGTTGAGTGATGATGTGGTTGATGCTATGTCATGGGATGACTTCCAGACCAGATTCTGGGCAGAGTGTGCCCAGGCGATTGAGGCGCAGCAGTTGGCGCAAGAGTTGTTAGATCTCCACTAGACGATTGAGACTGTGGCAGAGATCACTGCCAAGTCTCGGGAAAGAGCTTATATGGTACCACAGTATGCAGCAGATGAGGAAATGAAGAAGGTAAGTTATCAGAACATACTGTAGAATGATAGCAGGGAGATTGTGAGTATCTCGGGGTGTAAGACCCTGAATGATATGACTTCTAGAGCTCGAGAGCGGGATATTGACTTAGAGCACACTAGGAAGAGGGAACCATATCAGTTGCTTATAGTGAGGGGTCTCGGGAGGAGACCGTAGATTTCATATCAGCTTCTGAGAGGCCAGCGGGGTCAGATTCGGTGCAACACTTGCGGGAAACTGCACAAGGGAGCCTTTCGTTTCAAGGGTTTGAGTAAGTGTAACCCTGAGTTATCCTCGGTTTGTGTCTGAATTATATTTTCAAGAGATGTCATATGCCAATTGCATGCCGAGAAGCATTAGCGAATAATGATAGAGCAATTCCCCAGATTACGGGATTGGGAAAGTACAGCGTCATCTTGGTTTATTCCAAGACTGAGGAGCATCAGGAGAAGCACCTGAGGGAGGTGCTAGAGACTTTGAGCAGGGAGAGAATTTTTGCAAGGTTCTCCAGTTGTGAGTTCTGGTTGCGCGGGGTGCAATTTCTTGGGCACCTTGTCAATCAGAAGGATATTCTAGTCGATCTGGCCAAGATAGAGGCCGTGAAGCAGTGGGAGATTCTGAGGTCTCCAATTGAGATTCGGAGCTTCCTGGGTCTAGCGGGTTATTACCGAAGATCTATTCGGGTTCTTGGAAGTGGTGTGATCTTTTGGACTGGCTAGTATTGAAACACTAGCAATGGTAAGCGTGGTTTTCAGCAGATTGGGCATAGAATGGTAAGAAGGATTGAGAATCCTTCCAGTATTGTGTGCTGTAAGACGTTAGTTGAATCAAAGTGGGGGAGAATCATCCAAGGATTCAGAAGTAGGAGCAGTTTTGAAACTGGGATAAGTTTCGCATCTTTGTTTGGAAGAAAGACAGCTCAAGCGGCTGTATGGTTTGAGGTTAGTGTGAGATGGAAGTTCGGAAAAACTTACCAATAAGGAGACCGCGTTCCCGTAATGTTTGCTAGCAAGTCTTAGGGAATCAAGTTGGGGATTCCAGTCAGGACGTGAGTTTAGCTGAGTGCGGGTCAAGCGCGTGTTCGATCCTGTATAGATAGTGTTAGAGTGTTGTAAGTCTGCGGGTGTAGCCGTAGCATTCACTAGCAGTCAGATAGTGTTAGAGTGTTGTAAGTTTGCGGGTGTAGCCGTAACATTCACTAGCAGCCAGATAGTGTTAGAGTGTTGTAATTCTGCGGGTGTAGCCGTAGCACTCACTAGCAGCAAGATAGTGTTAGAGTGTTGTAAGTCTGCGGATGTAGTCGTAGTATTCACTAGCAGTCAGATAGTGTTAGAGTGTTGTAAGTCTGCGGGTGTAGTCGTAGCATTCACTAGCAGCCATATAGTATTAGAGTGTTGTAAGTTTGCGGGAGTAGCCGTAGCATTCACTAGCAGCAGATAGTGATAGAGTATTGTAAGTCTGCGGGTGTAGCCGTAGAATTCACTAGGTTGGTAGATAGCGTGAGTGCGTTGTTAGGACGCGGAAAGAACAGTAGTACCCACCAGTTCGGGTGTAGCAGTGAGGAAATGGAAATCCACGGATTGGATTTCGGAATTTCCCAGACGGATTAGACCTGGTTAAGCCAGTGATAAGATTGTAGAAGCGCCACTACAGCTATGAGAGCAAAGAAGCAATGGACCGTTTAAGGTCGTTTGTGATATAAGGCTACCATTGGTCGTGTAGCAATCACTTTTAGCCCTGGATTGGTGACGTCAGGATTCGACGCACAGACCCGATCGTTGGATCAGGAGGTTGTTAGAGCCTCAGTGACAAGATAACTAGTGGCAACTAGTTCCAGAGAAGGATTTGTTCAAAAGTCGTGCGAGTCGACTAAGTAGGGAGCTCTTTGGCTCCGCGGCCGAGCCGGAACCTGGTATTTCAGATAATTGGTGAACGAACTGAGACCAGGGAGGTCTCGTTAGATTTTGGAGAGCAGCTATGTAGCAGCATACTGCTTCAGGCAGTTTAGTGTTCGAGCAGTTTCAGCGTTTGGGCAATGTTAGTGATTGTGCCCTAAGTTGCAAGTACGGACATAATAGCTGGTTGAAATGGATAGTGACAAGTCACTCACAGTGGAAATAGCTGAGCATTGGCCAAGTATAAGTGAATCACAGGGATAATGGATTTGTGATTCTGTTTTTTTTTTCTAGTGGGAGCCTTGAGTCATCAGGAGATGGGTAGGCAGCTAAGAGACATGAGGACTGGATTCGGCAATAATGACATAGTATGAGTGGTCTGTCAGGGATTCAGACCATCTCGAGACATCAGAATCCAGAGGAAGTAGATGTGAGCTTGTTGCAAGGGATTAGTTCGCCTGCAGATGCTAGGGCTTTGTGATGATTGGTCACAGCTACCATGAGAAGGTTAGGGTGCGCCCAGGATGGTGACCATGTTACTTGAGTGGTTAGCGTGTAAGGTATGATAAGGAGTCATTTCGAGGACGAAATCTAATTTAAGTGGGGGAGAGTTGTAACACCCCGTTTATGAAATAAATAAATAAATGTATAGAATCCCTAAAATGAATGATAATTGAGCGAGGCATTAGTTTCGAGGAGTTAAAAGTCATAATTACAGAAGTCAGAGTGCGTTTTGTAATTTATGGGACTTCATTTGAAGAGATTTTGGAGGATTAGGGCCTAAATGGTAACATATAGAGTTGAATTGTAAAGATTATAGATGACATGGGTTAAAAAGGTAAAATATTGATCTAATTCGAATTAAATTGGAGCTGGAGGGACCATAGTTGTAATTATGCGAAAGATTTAAAGTGGTCGGGGATATAACCCACCACCCTCACCATGTCAAACCCTAAACCTAAAGTTCCAGCCGCCATGAGGGAAGTAGCCGCCACCACCTCTCCATGGTTCTCTATTCCGATCAGACAGGGTCGCCGGCTGCCACGCCGTTGAGCACCGCCACCGCATGATTTGCTGCCGGAGACGAAGGGAGAGGCCAGAACTCGGAGCCAAACCTCGTGCGCTACCACCGTCGGGGGCTGTGAAGACCGGTGAACTCGTGTCGCTGCTGCATCTCTTCCGCCGGTAATGCATTCTCCTCTTCTCTCTCGTCATTTTCTAGAGCCCCGTCGCCATCCTTTCTTCGATCAGTTTCCTTTCATTGAGTCCTTCGGCTGCCATGAGCCACCGTAAGGGTGGCGGCGAAGTGTGTGTCACTGCGTGTGTTTGATGCATACTCAACTTAGAGTGGCGAAGGACTGCATCCATTCGAGTGTGTGTGTGAATAAGCTGCCGGAAATCGCAAGCAACCACCATGGCAGCCAACCATGGTGGTATTGTCAGCAGGACTTCAGCAGTGCAAGGTGAGTCCTCTTCCAGTAGGAACGGGTCTAAGGCACCAAGGCCGGCCCATATATGTGATGCATTAGTAGTTGAGTGTGGGCGGGGCCCGTATCTCATTATTATCTGAGTATAGATATCAGTTAGATTATTGGATTGCTATACTTGTTGTCTGTGTGATGCTTGTATATGTTGTTAGGAATGCGAGTGTGGGCGGGGCCCGAATCTCATAGTAGCTGAGTGTGGGCGAGGCCCGTATCTCATAGATAGCTGATATGGTATATATTTATATGCTAGTGATATCTGTTTTTCGTTTAGAGCTTGTATGCATTTTCATGACTAGTGAGTGTGGGCGGGGCCCGTATCTCATAGTAGTTGAGTGTGGGCGGGGCCCATATCTCTTATTAGTCGAGTGTGGGTGGGGCCCGTATTTCATAGTAGTAGTTGATTATGATGTATGAACAGTAGATTAATTTTACATGTTGTCTGTGTGATACTTGTATGTTGGGTTTAGTAGTCGAGTGTGGGCGAGGCCCGTATCTCGAAGTAGTTGAGCGTGGGCGAGGCCCGTACCTCAGAGATAGTGGAGTGTGGGCGAGGCCCGTATCTCCTAGATAGTGGAGAGTGGGAGAGGCCCGTATCTCCCAGATAGCGGAGTTGGGCGAGGCCCGTATCTCCTAGATAGTAGAGTGTGGGCGGGGCCCGTATCTCCTAGTTGCATGCTATGTGTAGATGGTATGTGGTAGATTGGGGAGACTCACTAAGCTTCGTGCTTACGGTTTTCAGTTTTTGTTTCAGGTACTCAGTTTTCAAAAGAGGAGCTCAGGAAGATTGCAGTGCACACACCATTTGTTTAACCTGGGATGTTTATACTCTGATATATTTTGACATGTGATTGTGATACATGACTTATGATTTTATATGAAGAAGATATTTATGGCTTTATTAATGGTTTAAAAACGAAATTTTTGGACGGTATTTTTGGGATGATTCAGTGTGTGTGTGTGTGTGTGTGTGTGAGTATATATAGGCACACCAAAACATTAATAATAAACTATAATAGGTATAGTTTATGGGTCATTAACACTATTTTATCGTTTTGGGACACGACGAATAATTATATAAAAATATAATTATTTTACACTATGTAAATACTATGGAAATGTGATATTTATACTTACAAGGGTTTTCATTACACTAAACGTAAACGTGTTGAAACAATTATATGAGACAAAGTCTTCACCGTACCTACCAGAGTACACACTAAAGTCATGAATTATAACCAGAATCTCGGTAAGAGAGTGTCACTAGTACAAAAATGACCTACGGTCACACTTTTCGAAAAACGGTCTGTGACACTTTTTATTAAAAGTGTGGCCAAAGGTCACTAAAAAATTTAGAAACTGTTTTTGGATACATTTAAATTAGTTTGTGTGGCAATTATATAGATAATCAAAACTTTAACCACACTTAATTATACCAAATGTGACAAATATTAGTCACACTCGAACATTGAGGCTATAGGTCACAATCAGCCACATGTATCGATTATCATTGTCATACCTTTTTTATAAGAGACAATAGATAAACGTATTGTGACATGAGACAATTGTATGTGTGTTTATAACCTGGTGACTTTTTAGACACATAACAGACAAAGTAGCTAAAAGGTGATACATATGGTCACACTAAATATTTGTGTGTCCATAGGGCGGTTCTGTACTAGTTGTACTTAGTAAAAGCAAGAAAACAAGTTAGTATTGGTTGTTTACGGTCATGTACCTTTTATTAGGTATGTCAAAATATGATGAATTGACTTTGAGAAGAAACAAATATTGTGAGTGTAGGTAGCATTTAGTTATGATTACAGTTATTATATTTGTCTATATGTAAATTAATATAGTTATAAAAGAACAATAATGTGTGTCAAAATATGATGAATTGGCTTAAAAAAAAACAAATATTGTGAGTGTAAGTTGTATTTGGTTATGTTTACAATTATTATGTGTATCTATAAGTAAATCTAGTTATAGAAGAAATATAATGTCTGATCAGTATAATTATAGTATGGTCATTGAATGTGTGATTATAATTATGTAATGGTCATTCTTTTTATACTAGTATATGTCTAGATTTAAAGAATAGTCTTCATAAAACGAAAATATGTTGTTGTAAGTATTTATTGGTGACTTATTAATGTATTTTGTGCTTCATCACCAAAAGCCTCCACAATAATAATATCTTTATATTAATTCAAAAAGATACTTTTAGTGGTTTATGGTCATATGACTTTTATTATGTATGTCAAAAAATGATGAATTGGCTACATCAAATGACTTTTGGTTATATATCAATTTGACTTTGGGACCTATTTTTGTCAAATAACAGTTGGAATAATGTGAACATGAACAAACCAAATGATTAAAATTGCATCTGAAGGGCTCCTTTAAGTCCACCAAAATACCATTTTGAAGGGACATAAATCGTTACTATGGTCTATACCAATTTCTACATCCAGAACCCCCAAAAAAGTAAAAGACCATATTACTTTTTGTAGTAAATTAAAATTGTCCCAATTTTCTTATATTCCATTTTAGAGATGAAAATCCAAACCAAAATAGTTTCACCAACAATAGCATTCATCTTTAAAATGCACCTTTTTCAACTTCTGATCACACAGTAATCGGTTAAATATGTTAAAAATTCAAATCTTCAATCATATAACGTATAAAAAAGATGAGTAGAAGAGTTTGGCTCATGAACACGAATTCTAGACTTCTATTTACTACTTTTATTTACCGTTACTTGATTCACCAACACCACTAATATCAATTGAGTTCAATATTCAAGACCCTTTGATTCTAGTTCTTGATCCTTCATCACCAACTGATTGGCTAATGACCGAATCACCCATGATGGTACCGTTGTATATGTTTGCAAGTGTCTGAATTAAGTATGGTCCAAGTTGACTGATGTATGAAGAGTAATGCAGTGTTGGTGCCATATTGACCATAATGGCTCTTTCCTAGATCCAAACATAGTTTCTTCTCCAAATTACTCAATCAATACCTTCCAGCATTTTCAATCATCCACTTCAACTAGCTCACCATAATCGATATCTAAATAATATAAGAAACTGAGTAAAGCAACAACAACCAAATAGATAATCTTAAAACCAATCATCACCTTACCAGTTTCCTTGATGTAGATGCTCCTTACCAATTACCAACAAAATGAAGAACAAATTAAATAGATTTCTCACTTCGAATGGTGATTGCTAAAGGGGGTTCTGATAAGCCTTGACCTGATAACACACCTTATGCTTAGATTTTAACAATCAAACAATAAACTAACATAAGGAAACAGAATTAATGACATGATACTTATGATAAAATAAAAATTAAAAAACCCATTTCCTTCATTCAAATTTTCAGTAACATACATCCTTCTTTAAAGTAATTCAATAAGATTAAATTTCTAGAAAAAATTCAACTAAATAATCTACAAGATGTAATTATAATTTTAATTATGTTTAGAGGATTATACTAATAAAGAGAGAGAGAGAGAGAGAGAGAGAGAGAGAGAAAGAGAGAGACTAATGTAATATCACACAAGTACAGAGATTGAAAGCAACTTACATGGACATGATCATGTATCCTAACCACAAACTTCTCTTGGTTTGAAGAAAGCATATATCTAACAAGATTCTGTGTATTATCGTTCATAGTTTTGCCCTCATCAACATCCTGTAGAGGAAACAAAAGTGCTTACTGTTAACATGAAACCAGAAAATACCAAACTATATCAAAAAAATCAGATTATAAGACCAAATCAGATTATAAGCATCATTGATTCCAAAAATAATCATGTGCTTAAAATTTAAGTGCTTTATTGATTCGAAAATAATATCATCAGCTTATCACGAGGAGCACAAACCAGGAAAAAAAAGTGGGATTCTAAACCAGAAATTGGGAACAAGAATTGAACTGTAGATTTAAAATCGTACAAGAAAGTCATATGCTTCATCAATTTCAGAAATTAAACATCATGTATAGATCCAGGAGGTGTAACCAAGTAAATAAAGTCGGACTTACTAGATGAAGAAGCAATAGACGGTGTCGCGATAGGAAGTCTGGAGCGGAGATCGGGGAATGATCGTCGGTGTGGGAGATCGGAGAAGGGTCACAACTCTTCTCTCTGATGAACATTATGAAGGAGCGTGTCAGGGGAATCGGTCTAATGACATGAACGAGGGTGTTGCAAGTATTGGGGGAGAACAAGGGTATTTTGGTAATTTTAATTTAAAAATCAAAAGCTATTAGTGGGAACTGAAAACATTTATTTTGGAGAAAACGTTTTAGGGGGAAATGAAAATAAGGTTTTGGGAAATAATTTTTGTTTTTAAATTTTGATTTATTTTGGATTTAGGAAGAATATATACATTTTAATATTTAAAATATTTCATACCACCAGAAGTGAAGGTGGAGATGGAGATGGTGTGGCCAACCGATTGTAATGTCATCGATGTGTGACGAAGAGAGAAATCGACCACTAGATAGATTACAGGTTGATATTTGAGGGTATAATATCTAAAGGTTAAATTATAAAGAAACTCATGTATTTTGATTCCGAGACAATGAATATTCTGATTTTTTTGATATCAAGGAGGAAAATAATTAAAAATGAAATTTTGAATTTTTCTTAAAAGTTTTAATTTAGTTTATAATTTAGTTTTATTATTATTTTTATTTGTCTATTTTATTATTTTAAACTAATGTATATGTTTTTATATCTATCATGATATTTAACTTTTATATATGGTTATTTTTTACAAGTGTTTGTATGTATGTATATTTGTATGTGTATATATATGTATGTGTATGTATACGAATATATGTATATATGTATATGAATATGTATATGTATATGTATATATATATATATATATATATATATATATATATAATGTATGTGTATGTATATATATGTATGTATGTGTATGTGTATGTGTATGTGTATATCCTAAGCCTAAGCCTTAAGTCCTAATGCATAAACCCTAAGACAAGCTCTAAACCATAAGCCTTAAATATGAAGCCTAAAGCCCTAAACACTAAGCACTAAGCATTAAGCATGTACTAAGCCTTGAGCCTTAAGACCTAAGATATAAGCCTCAAGCCATAAGTCTTAAGCATGCATCCCCAAACCCTAAGTCTTAATCCCTAACCCTTGAGGCATATGATATAAGCTATAATCCCTAAACCCTAAGCCTTAAGCTCTAAGTCATAATCTCTAATCCATAATCCACAAGCGACTAGACATAAGTTATAAGAGTTAAGCCTAAAGTCGTAAGCCTTTAGCCTTAATCCATAAGCCATAGGTTATGTGGATTAAGCCATAAGCCTTAAGCCATAATCCATAAAACCTAAGCCCTAAGGTATAAGCCTTAAGTTATAAGGCTTATGGTTAATGCCTCATGGCTTATGTCTTAAGGCTTATAGGTTAGGGCTCATGACATAAGGCATATGGGTTAGGGCTTGGGGTTTATGGCTTAGACTTAGGTTTTATGGCTTATGGGTTATAGTTTAAATACTATGGCCATCCATACTTATACCGCCCACCCTACCCCACATCTGCAACCACACTCTAATGCCCATCCACTTTCACTCCATATAACCTACAAGACCTATACATAGACACACGTACCCCACACCAACATGCTTACCCTATACCCCCATATTTACCCTACCATATATATACACTTATCCGCCCATTACTACAAGCCCACACTAATGCTTACCCCACCCCACCTTTACAACAAACACCCTACCCCCACAAACCCACACCAATATATATCATATCCCACATCCACCTCTACACCACACACCCTACCCGCACACCACCCTCTCATACTCATATCCATTCCTACACTCAGATCCTTACCCTACCCTTACACCCCATCCAACCTTACCCATGTTGGTGATTTTGTATCATCAATGTGTATTTTAAGTGTAATGGATTGACTTATTGACCAAAAATCAATCTTGATTAATATTAAACAAGTAAGGAAGGTGCGGAGTGCACACTTGTTTAAATTTATTCAAGATTCAAAGTAGACTGTCATTTAGGGGCGAAGCCCCTAAACGAACGGGGGTCCGGGGGCAGCGCCCCTGGGAGCGGGGTCCAAGGGGCGGCAGCCCCTGGCGGGGTCCAAGGGGCAGAACCCCTGGTTGGGAAATTTTTTATATGACTTATATTGCTATATAAAAAATGCCTTAGAAATCTGAATTTTCTGTAAATGAACCCGGTTTTTTGACTTAATTTTGACCTTTATTAAAAATCCGTTTTGGTGACTGTTATTGGTTTTGACAGTTGGAGTAGTTTTTGGACAAAGAAAACTGCCTTGACAGCTTTCAGACAAATGAACTACTTAATCTTTTTGGTCATCATTTTTCTGGGTACAACAACAATCACGAAATTCATAACAACCAAATTTTCTGTTCTTGCTCTCAATTCTGAGTCTTATCAGATTAAAGATTGGGAGTACCACCCAAATACTTTAATCTGAAAGTGAAACCACAATTCTCAGAATTTCCAAGGCTATTTTTATCCCGAATTTCTTACAACCAAATAACCTCCTCCACACCACTCTAACATCAATGTCCACATAGAATCGCGACCCATCCACATAGGATATGACTTCTTTAATAACACAGAATATATAAGTTTTATTTTATATATTATTAAAAAATTAATATTTTGTTTTAAAAAATTAATATTGTTGAGAATCTATATGTAAATTATTATGATTATAAATAAGATAATTTTGGTACACCTCAATACATTTTTATATTTTAAAATTTTAAATTATCAAAGAATTAAATATTTAATTCCCTCTTATTCCAATTTTAAGAAATTTGGTTTCCCCCCAAATCGCATAAGATTGATTTAATCCTAATTCCCTCTAATTCCAATTTTGAGAAATTTGGTTTCCCCCCAAATCGCATAAGATTGATTTAATCCCAAAATCCTTTAAACCTAATCTATTATTTTTCTCTCCATCCACGCACAGAAGATACCTCTTACCCCCTTTTCACGATGATGACATCGTCGAGTCTTCAACCGACGGTCAGATTTAAGATTTCGACTGGTGGTGGTGGATCGATGCTAACATTCAACCATCATGGACTATGTGAATACTCTGTTAGACTGAGAATCATATAATAATACTAGGCCAAGGGAAATCGAGATGATGTAGAAATTGATAATTTCCAGTCGAGGTCATCAGGTTCCTTCACCGTCTCTGGTTGTTGATCGTGTCTCTGTTTCCCTATGTTGTCATCATTATTATCGGTTGTCTCTATCCCATCATGTACGCCTGTATAAGGCATCGCTGTTTTTTATTTTTCTTATTTGATTATCATATCGATTAATTCTTATTTGATTATCACATCGATTGTCTCTATCGATTTGTCTATCCCACCATGTACGCCTGTATAATACGCCTCTTATACCCTTTACATGATGACGACATCTTCGAGCCTTCAACCACCAGTCAGATTCAAAATTTTTACTTCTACCTCAAGACTTATGCCACCGGCTTCCATCCAGCCCTGTAAGTAAGTTAATAACTAAAATATATATCTGATTCTTAGCTTCTTGGTTTTTCTGTTTATAGATAAGGGAAGCGGGCTGATGTCTATTGGATTTGTCAAGTCTTGAATGATATTTTGGATTATTGATTGCAGTTTAATAATTTTCTTGTGATGGTGACATCTTTTAAGAGAGATTTCTGCTATTTGACCTTTTTACCCCTTTCGGGTATCTTGTTTGATGACAGCCCTTGATGCTATTAAGTTCTTTCCCTGTTATTTGGTGTTTTCTGTCATATGATGGTTTTGACTGCTTTCCCCCTGTCTAATTATTGTTTTGCTCTTGGTTGCCTTTTTTGTGCTAGCTTTGATGGATTTGGGCATGGTTATGCCTATTGATGCTGTAAGCTTAGATGTGCTCGCTTTTAGACAAATGATGTTTGGGTATATTTACTTTTTTTTTTGATAATTTAAGCTTTTTACTTTTTACCCCAAAAGTTGTGATTGGTGTAAACAAATCACAATTGTGGGTGTCTTAAGGTCTGTTGATGCCAACGTTTATGAGCCAGGTAATTGTTATTCACTTTTGGTAAACTTTATTCAATGAAAATATCTAATGTTGGGTTGCTTTCTTTTTACTTGTGTTTTTGTAGCACTTGAAATGTTGCATGCTTATGGATTTAACCAAATGGAGAAAGTTAGATTAACTTTAGTGTTCTTGATTAACATGATCTAATTTTTGTTAGCCTGCATCTTATTTTTATGCAAGTAAGGTGTTTGATTAATCGGCTCAAAGAATCTGACTTATATGTATATGGGTTTATATTGATAAATCTTCCTGCCAGGTACCTTGATTTCAATAAATTTTATTTCTTTGGTTCAACTGGATGATTACCGTAAATTTTGTTGCGTATCTTGACTTTGGTCACATCTTTCTTACCTCAACTTTTTATATATTTTTTAGGCCCTAAAGAACCTTAGCTACGGCAGGTTTAATTATCGAAGAACTGGTAAAGCTATCTTCTTTCCTTATGTGAATTGCAGGTATTGTTTGTGTGATGATTTAAGAAATTTTTATCAACAAAATTTGTGGATTGTAATCTAAGAACAATATAAATGGATGGATAATGATTCATTTGTTCTAAATAGATGGATTATAAGCTAATTATTTTAAATAAATGGAACATGACTCCACTTGACCAAATTATCATTAAAATTTCATCAGTCTGCTTGTCTACTCATATCTGCTTGTCTACACTATATATGGGGTATATACTTCATATGATCTCTTTAAAAATCCAGTAGTAGATTGATAGGTTGGATGATATATTGATGTTGATGTTGGTGTTGTTAAACCAAACCAATTGGAAATGTATATTAATATTTAATATTTCTAAATTTCATGTTCATATTACACCCTCTAATGGAACTTTGGCCAGAGGTACAGACATACCGTTGCTTCAACAGGTATTATAGTGTGGTTTCTGTTAGTTTCTTAATAGTATATGTTACGCATGTACTATACTAATAAATAATTGATACAATAACATGCTTCTTTATAGATTCTTTTTATATGATCATGTACGATTCGACTTATAAATGGTTTATTTCCATTTTCTATTCACAGACATATTAGCATATATGAAGCCCTAGAATTAAGAGATGCAGATTATGAGTATCTACGAAAAGGAGTGTTCTCATTTGATATTTTCTATCACAATTTGCATTAAGGAAATTTTTCAAAAGGATAAATGGTTATTAGATGTAGAAAGTTAAATACTTCTGGCTTATGGTTTTTTTGTTTTCTTTACCATATTTTTAAACTTGTTATAAGTACAAGTTCTTTTTGCTATTTTAATTAGGGATCTTATGTATGGATTTGTATTTCAATTATTAATAATATTGATTTCTTTTTATTGTTTCATATTGTTGATTTCTGGTTACTTCCATTTATATTGTTTTGATGTGTATGAAATATAGCAAAAGTAACAATAAAAAATTGAATTAATGTCACCGAATGTTAAACAATAATCACACTTCAAATTTTTCTTGTGTCTATAATATAAATATGGCCATGTTTTTAAGTTTTTCAATGTCTCTAAAATTATACAATAGTCACTTTACATTATTTTTGACATGTGGCTAAACGGTTAACAATAACCATGATCTAAACTAAATATGTGTCTACATGTGTTTTAAGATCATGTTTTTCTCAAGTTTTTGTGACGATAACTTAACCAATAACAACATCGAAAAAAATAATATGTCAAATAAATTACATTTCACTAAATTCAATACTCTGTGACTAATAATTCATATATCGTCACGTTTAGATAATATTTGTGTGTCAGAATATAAACCAAACGACATGTTAATATACATATAATGTGCCAATATGGAAGACAATAATCATGTTTATCTATTGTTTCTATACGATAGACAATAGTCACAATAAAAGATTATTTTTGTGGCTAATTATTAGTAAATCGCCACTTATGAAATTAATTACATGTGGCCATTTAGCGAACATTGTGATGTTCAATATAATTACATGTTTACAAAAGATACTCAATAGTCTTAATAAACTTTAAACTGTGTGACAATATATTAGTAAAACACCACACTAAAACAACATACATGTCGCAAGTTGGTGATATACAGTCACTACAATTACTAAATAAATGTGTCCACTGACAGTTTAACGTCACAATATTGGATAAAATGATTGATTTTAGCAACAAAATTCCCTACCCATTAGCCACACTTTTATAATACGGTCACATTTTTTCATATCATACAGACACTACATTTTAAAGTGACTATAAGACCCATACGATGGCGTCACCTTCTGTCACACTTTTAGTGAAAAAATAAAATGTCACTATATGCATATGGTCACACTTTTTTGGTGTGACTGTAAGTCATTTTTCTTGTAGTGTGTGACACTGGTGTATAGATCTATATGAGACTGACAACCCCGCACCTAAGCTACTAGCTATAACTAGACCGACAAGTCTGGGGTGACAAATGTCTAACATTCCGACGCATGAAGAACATCACAGTAGGCCAGCTTTGGATTTAGCATGGTTGTAATAACTCATATGGGAAATCAACAATACATTCAGTTTACGGGGTATCATACGTTCAAATGGTTTTATATAAGAATAAAACTACGTAATACTATTTTAAGTATAGAAATACTTATGCATTTTTGGTCTTAGGGTTTTTAAGACCACAACTCATTTTAAGAAAATATTGGATTTTCTGGGAACAAATACTATCATTTTACAAGGAAAGAATTTCAGGTTTTTATCCATACAAAACTCTTATGAACTCACCAACTTAATTGTTGACACTTTTCAAAACTACTTGTATTTTCAGGAAACCGTTAAACATGTAACCACAAGGATTTTGAGGATGGACGTTACAGCGTCATGCTATTCATTTTTGTCATCATAATGTAATTGGTTTGAAACATACAATACTTGGAAACAATGTAACATTCTCAATTGTATTTATGATGGTTGTGTTTGCTTTGATCACTATTGTACACTATGTTGTGATACTGTTCATGAAGTCATCCATCCCCAAACGTTTCCGCCATCCAGGTTTGGGGGTGTGACAACATGAGTGATCTGGAGCAATATATTGTATTTATCTGTCTATTCGCTCCACAACAAATATGTAATCTAAAACTATTGATTATATAGACTCATTTTTAATAATCATTAACACATGGGGTAAACTAGTAAAAGTGTTGCATCCAATAACCCTGGTGTTGATCACATTTTTCTGCTGATATTTTAATAAAACATTTTTGGGTATGGTTTTTACATCCTCTGTTGCATGAAGTTGACTGATATTTTTTGTTGGTGTTTCTGAAGTTTGATGTTAATTCCGGTGACTTCTTTTTTTAGCTGCAAGGATGTCTAACTTATTTGGAGCTTCTTTTTGTCATAGATAGTTTCTTTTAAAAAATTTATAATTGTTTTTGACATGTATTTTTTCGAACATTTGTATATTTTCCATCTTCCTAATCGCTTGTTTGTTTCTTCTATTGAACATTTCCTCCGATAAAACACCCAATTCAGTTGGTTTAGGCAAAACTGGTTACCAAGAAAAGTATGGTTATATCAAACAGTTCCCCATAAATAGTCAAAACTTAGTCTTAATCACCAAAATAGCAATCAATTTTGCATGTCATATGCTATATTGCATGCCATGATTTTGGCATTAAAAACTAGGGGTGTTCATTTTGATGAATTGGTTTGATCCGATCCAATCAAGTGAACCCAAATTGATTTCGGTTTTCAAAAAATTGATCCAAATAATCCAAACTAAATTAAAATTCGATCTGATCCGATCCAATTACAATTTGGTTGGATCGGTTTTATAATTCGGTTTTAAAAAACCGAAGCATTTTAAAACGACATATAATTATAATATTACTCAACATTACACAAGAAGCGAAAATAAATTATTTAGTTATGATTTGAATTTTATAAACAACTACTAAGAAAATATATTATAGTTAAATATTTTATAGATAGAAAAATTTTGAGAGAAAATGCCTTGATCCAAACCCGACCCGTAACCCGCAGGGTTTTGAATGATTAAACTCATACCCGTTTCCACCGGATCAACGGATTTCAACCCTTTTACCCGACCCATTTACAATATTAAGTTTAGGCTATAATTTTTCATTAAAACACATATAACATGATCACTAAAACCAAAAAAATTTCACTCCAAAACAAACATCAATTATAGTTATATAAATAACTTTTCCAATGTATTATGATTGTGGAATGTCGATCACTCGATTGCAGCCTTTTCTTCTTCTTGAATCTTGATTGAAACCCTTTTTCTTCTTGCTCTTGAGTCTTGATTGTGGAATATCGATTTCATAGTCGATTTCAAAAGATTATAGAGTCGATTATATTGGGAGTCGACTGCAATCGGCAATTTGAATTAGGAACTGAACTGAGAAGTTGAAGTAGAACGTCTAATAGTCTAACTCCTTGACTCCTATATGTGAAGATTGATAAATGTATTATTTATTATAATTAATTAATTTATATTTGAAATTTTTAGATGGGGCAGGTCATAAATGGATCAGATCGATAGTGATCCATACCCGACCCTTTTAATAAAAGGGTTAACGTGTATGGGTCGTTAACGAGTAAAGGAATCATAAAATATGATCCAAACCCATTAATTTTGCACGGGTTTGGAGCGGATCAGGGTCAAAACCCGCTCCATTGCCAGGTCTAGTCGTAATGATAATGTCTTGACATTTGTACTTTTCCTGCTAGCTTCCTTTCAATAACATTTCTTCTTGGTGTTAAAATAAATGTTACACTAAAAAGAATCTTTAGAATAAATGAGATGGTTTTGACATAAAAGCTTTTAAGTATGTGAAAAAAAGTAAGATTTCAATTTAAGTTTATTTTTATGTTCATTAATTCCTGAAATTTACAAGGTTTTTCTTTTCTATTTTTGTTTTTTATCTATGATAGTAGGTTTTCAAGTTACAATGATATACAATTCGCAAGAAAATCCTTAAATTTATAATATATTTTACATATTCACCTTAATATGTTTTTTTTCATATTATACGTATTCATACAAAAAAAAATATGTTTATACATGAAAAAATATTAATATAAAAATTGTATTTACTTTCTTTTTAAATGCTAGTTCTTTAGATACAATACTCTTTTTTCTATTTATACGGTTTAAAATGTAAAAATATGTTTTAGAAATATAGATGTATTTTAGAAGTGTAAATAGGTTTTTTTGCATTTTCTAGAATTATTAATATGAACTATACCTTTAAATGCGTAAAAATATATTGTTTAGAAGTATAAATATGTATTTTATTTATTTAAAAGTATAGACTTACAAGTATAAATACATATTTTAATGTTTTTTTTTGAACAACAAATCTAATACACTCCTAAACTACTCCTAATTCTACATATATCTTTGACGTGATTTGAACCTTCAACCTCGAGAAAGAAAGACAACACTTGATATCGTTGACGTATAAGTTCTTTGGTACATATTTCTATGTTTATAGGAGTATATAAAAATATAAAAAATACATATGTATACTTTTAGAAAATATATTTATACTCTAAATATGTATTTTACTTCTAAAAACGTTTTACCAGTTAAATCATATTAATAGGAAAAAAGTATCAAAAAAAAAAAAAAAAAACTCGTATATGCAAATTTAGGATTTAAAAAGAACGTAAATACGATCTTTATTTAAACATATTTCATGTATAGATATGTTTTTTTTCTGCATCAATACGTATAATATGAAAAAATAAATCGTAAAGATAACAACGTTAAAAAACTATAAGATTAAGGGTTTTCTTATGAATTTTATTTCATGGTACAGTATAAACCTGCTATCACATGTAAAAAAAAAAATATAAAAAAAACTTGTAAGGTCCACGCATTAATGAACATAATAATGGACTTAGGGTAAAACCATACTTTTCTTATAACTTATAATGACTTTTGTGTCAAAAGCCCTCATTGAGATGATTTTCAATGAACCGGTTAGACTACGTATGTCTTCATCATCAATGAAACGCGGTTAACTCTCATTATAAGATCAAAACGATGCAATCATAATATCGAACTAGGGAACTTTGACATATCCGTAGGAATAAATTAATTGTGTTATTTATTCAATGTTTTGGTTTGTTGGATCTTGACTTGTTATTTATTAAATGTTTTGGTTTGTTAGTCTTTGATAATGAACGTATAGATGAGTTGGCAGAAGCATTTATCGACAAGCGAGAGAACTACAAACGGAGCAAAAAAAGGACCGACGCAACTATTGATCCGTAATAAATTTTGGAGGCCCGCGATACATCATCGGAAAGCTCTTGATGGGCTTAAGCTCCTGACAAGTCCACTTCCCCTATGGTCGATCCTATAGGCCTCCGAATCAAGATTTCCCCTCAATTTCGATCCAATTCTAAGATTTCTACGATTCTGTTTTAATGGTAGAATATGTCATTTCTTGAATTTTAAAATTTTCCTTATTAATTTAGATGTTCGATTTCAAAATTTATTGTTAATTTCAATTTTGCAAATCTGGCCGTTCCACGCTACATATGTCCATTTGCAAGCCTTTAGAAATATCTTGAAATTCAATAATAAAACCCTTTGGGTTTTCCTTTATTTTTTGTGCTTTCATTCAGTCTTGATTTTGGCTTGTTATTTATTGAAGATGCATGCGGTCTTTGATTGTTCTTGAGTAATTGCATGTGTTATTAAATTGTACGTACATGTTCCTAGTAGCTTGAATATGGATTTGTGCTTTTATATGTGTTTAACTAACTGTGCTTTCATTGTGATTAAAAAATCGTGAAAAGGAAACACATAACGACATGCATGCACGCATAATATTAATAGGGAACTTTGGCAGATCCGTAGCACTAAAGCCCTCAACCCTTTAATAAGGCTTGAACGCCAACAATAGAAAATAATACCGAGATAATGAATTTCAAAAAAGAGAATAACTGAAATATCAACGAGTATTCTAATAAAACAAACAAATTTGATCTTGATTCTCCTTAACTAGTACCGTGCTCGAAGATCAAGTTAGAGCCTAGAATTTCGACTGAATTTGATCCACAACTTTCACCTCCACCTGAAAAGCCTTTGCCAACAGATCATCAGGGATATCAGGTTTTGCTCCAAAGATAGTATTTGCAACTGTAATAACACCTGGGTTTTGGCTGCTTAGTCCAACAATGGCAACAGCATTGCAATTTCCAACATTCCTCTGAAAGTGAACAAGACCTTCTGGGAAAACAAAAACATCACCCGTTTGAAGTACTTTACTGATTAAACGGTTTTCAGGGTTGGATGTGATGAACCCGACTTGGATGGTGCCTTCAAGGACTGTGAAAATTTCGGTGGCACGAGGATGCGTGTGAGGAGGATTAATGCCCCAAAGAGCATAGTCTACACGAGCCATTGAGATACCAAGAGTGTTGAGACCTGGTAATTGTGCAACAGTCACTGGAGTCACACGTGATCCCACTGCATTCGAGGTGTTTCCAATCAAGTTTAGTCCACTGAAGAAGAAATCAGTCGCCTGGACAAGCTTTGGATCTTTGCAAGCCAAACCGTTCACTTGCACTGTTAAAATGTAATTAAATAATAAATTGTAAGTTGAAACTGTTTGCAAGCTTGGGTACGTAATGCTTCAAATTCAAACGCATTGCAATATTACTTACCTGGGCCATTTGAGTCGGCAACACAAAAATCTTGAAGAGGGCTACTGTCGGATGCAAGGGCAATAGAACAAAATATCATGATAAGCCCAAGGAAAAGAAGATGAGAGGCCATTTCTTTAGATTGTTTGCGATGGACGCTGATCAGAAAATGGAATGGATTGATAAATGGGTTTGGTCTTGAATGCTTTTATAGTATAACACTGGGAACAGATTAGCCGTGCACCACCAACAAGTTTGATATTATATTGCTTAGTAATATTGCCTTGTGTACGATTATAACAAAGAACTTGTGGCCGTGTGGATTTGGTCAATGAAAATGCGAAATTCTTAATGCACCTTAATTGATTGTTAGCCGTTGCTTCGTTGGACTGTTATGACTAAGAATCTATGTCTGAAGTCCTCGTGTGATGCATGGACTCATGCCTAACGAACATTAGACTATCAACTATAACCGGAAAATCTTATAACATGGTTTCGTTGATGTATTAATCTAATGTAAGCACCTACAAGCCTATATTTTTTTTAACGGCAAAGGAAGAATCATACAAAACAAAACAGCCAGCAAGAAGCTGGAAAATGATTCATTTGTTCTAAATAGATGGATTATAAGCTAATTATTTTAAATAAATGGAACATGACTCCACTTGACCAAATTATCATTAAAATTTCATCGCTTGTCTACTCATATCTGCTTGTCTACTCTATATATGGGGTATATACTTCATATGATCTCTTTAAAAATCCAGTAGTAGATTGATAGGTTGGATGATATATTGATGTTGATGTTGGTGTTGTTAAACCAAACCAATTGGAAATGTATATTAATATTTAATATTTCCAAATTTCATGTTCATACTACACCCTCTAATGGAACTTTGGCCAGAGGTACAGACATACCGTTGCTTCAACATGTATTATAGTGTGGTTTCTGTTAGTTTCTTAATAGTATATGTTACGCATGTACTATACTAATAAATAATTGATACAATAACATGCTTCTTTATAGATTCTTTTTATATGATCATGTATGATTCGACTTATAAATGGTTTATTTCCATTTTCTATTCACAGGCATATTAGCATATATGAAGCCCTAGAATTAAGAGATGCAGATTATGAGTATCTACGAAAAGGAGTGTTCTCATTTGATATTTTCTATCACAATTTGCATTAAGGAAATTTTTCAAAAGGATAAATGGTTATTAGATGTAGAAAGTTAAATACTTCTGACTTATGGTTTTTTTGTTTTCTTTACCATATTTTTAAACTTGTTATAAGTACAAGTTCTTTTTGCTATTTAATTAGGGATCTTATGTATGAATTTGTATTTCAATTATTAATAATATTGATTTCTTTTTATTGTTTCATATTGTTGATTTCTGGTTACTTTCATTTATATTGTTTTGATGTGTATGAAATATAGCAAAAGTAACAATAAAAAATTGAATTAATGTCACCGAATGTTAAACCATAATCACACTTCAAATTTTTCTTGTGTTTATAATATAAATGTGGCCATGTTTTTAAGTTTTTCAATGTCTCTAAAATTATACAATAGTCACTTTACATTAATTTTGACATGTGGCTAAACGGTTAACAATAACCATGATCTAAACTAAATATGTGTCTACATGTGTTTTAAGATCATGTTTTTCTCAAGTTTTTGTGACGATAACTTAACCAATAACAACATCGAAAAAAATAATGTGTCAAATAAATTACATTTAACTAAATTCAATACTCTGTGACTAATAATTCATATATCGTCACGTTTAGATAATATTTGTGTGTCAGAATATAAACCAAACGACATGTTAATATACATATAATGTGCCAATATGGAATAAAATAGTCATGTTTATCTATTGTTTCTATACGATAGGCAATAGTCACAATAAAAGATTATTTTTGTGGCTAATTATTAGTAAATCGCCACTTATGAAATTAATTACATGTGACCATTTAGCGAACATTGTGATGTTCAATATAATTACATGTTTACAAAAGATACTCAATAGTCTTAATAAACTTTAAACTGTGTGACAATATATTAGTAAAACACCACACTAAAACAACATACATGTCGCAAGTTGGTGATATACAGTCACTACAATTACTAAATAAATGTGTCCACTGACGGTTTAACGTCACAATATTGGATAAAATGATTGATTTTAGCAACAAAATTCCCTACCCATTAGCCACACTTTTATAATACGGTCACATTTTTTCATATCATACAGACACTACATTTTAAAGTGACTATAAGACCCATACGATGGCGTCACCTTCTGTCACACTTTTAGTGAAAAAATAAAATGTCACTTTACGCATATGGTCACACTTTTTTGGTATGATTGTAAGTCATTTTTCTTGTAGTGTGTGACACTGGTGTATAGATCTATATGAGACTGACAACCCCGCACCTAAGCTGCTAGCTACAACTAGACCGACAAGTCTGGGGTGACAAATGTCTAACATTCCGACGCATGAAGAACGTCGCAGTAGGCCAGCTTTGGATTTAGCATGGTTGTAATAACTCATATGGGAAATCAACAATACATTCAGTTTACGGGGTAGCATGCGTTCAAATGGTTTTATATAAGAATAAAACTACTTAATACTATTTTAAGTATAGAAATACTTATGCATTTTTGGTCTTAGGGTTTTTAAGACCACAACTCATTTTAAGAAAATATTGGATTTTCTGGGAACAAATACTATCATTTTACAAGGAAAGAATTTCAGGTTTTTATCCATACAAAACTCTTATGAACTCACCAACTTAATTGTTGACACTTTTCAAAACTACTTGTATTTTCAGGAAACCGTTAAACATGTAACCACAAGGATTTTGAGGATGGACGTTACAGCGTCATGCTATTCATTTTTGTCATCATAATGTAATTGGTTTGAAACATACAATACTTGGAAACAATGTAACATTCTCAATTGTATTTATGATGGTTGTGTTTGCTTTGATCACTATTGTACACTATGTTGTGATACTGTTCATGAAGTCATCCATCCCCAAACGTTTCCGCCATCCAGGTTTGGGGGTGTGACAACATGAGTGATCTGGAGCAATATATTGTTTTTATCTGTCTATTCGCTCCACAACAAATAAGTAATCTAAAACTATTGATTATATAGACTCATTTTTAATAATCGTTAACACATGGGGTAAACTAGTAAAAGTGTTGCATCCAATAACCCTGGTGTTGATCACATTTTTCTGCTGATATTTTAATAAAACATTTTTGGGTATGGTTTTTACATCCTCTGTTGCATGAAGTTGACTGATATTTTTTGTTGGTGTTTCTGAAGTTTGATGTTAATTCCGGTGACTTCTTTTTTTTAGCTGCAATGATGTCTAACTTATTTGGAGCTTCTTTTTGTCATAGATAGTTTCTTTTAAAAAATTTATAATTGTTTTTGACATGTATTTTTTTGAACATTTGTATATTTTCCATCTTCCTAATCGCTTGTTTGTTTCTTCTATTGAACATTTCCTCCGATAAAACACCCAATTCAGTTGGTTTAGGCAAAACTGGTTACCAAGAAAAGTATGGTTATATCAAACACTTCCCCATAAATAGTGAAAAATTAGTCTTAATCACCAAAATAGCAATCAATTTTGCATGTCATATGCTATATTGCATGCCATGATTTTGGCATTAAAAACTAGGGGTGTTCATTTGGATGAATCGGTTTGATCCGATCCAATCAAGTGAATCCAAATTGATTTCGGTTTTCAAAAAATTGATCCAAATAGTCAAAACTAAATTAAAATTCGATCTGATCCGATCCAATTACAATTTAGTTCGATCGGTTTTATAATTCGGTTTTAAAAAACCGAAGCATTTTAAAACGACATATAATTATAATATTACTCAACATTACACAAGAAGCGAAAATAAATTATTTAGTTGTGATTTGAATTTTATAAACAACTACTAAGAAAACATATTATAGTTAAATATTTTATAGATAGAAAAATTTTGAGAGAAAATGCATATTAATGTTTTTTTTATTGGGTGAAACGTTTTGAACATATTTGAAAAAATAAATTACAAAATTAATAAATAACTATAGATACATATTATAAATAAATAAACAATAAATGTTTATTCGGTTTTTTTGGACTATTCAGTTCTTATTTTATAAACCAAAACCAATCCGGAATCTAAAATAATAATTCGGTTTTGTTGAAAACCAATCCAAAGATCCGAATATACGAACCAAATAGTCTAATCCAAATTGTCAAATTGGACAATTCGGTTTTATCCAAGTAGTGAACAACTCTATTGAAAACAACATAGTTTTTCGATATCCATATCATTCACGCCTAGTTTATAACAATAAGGGTAATAACCAACTTTATTTTATTCGAGTTACCTCTCGGGCAAGAAACAATGTAACTATTTATACTATATCAGAATCCATGTATATATTTGTAAACTAAGAATATATCTTCAATTCTTCCTAAAATACTAGGAATATTTCTCATGGTAAACTCATAGACATGCACTATGATTCTATTGATATCTAATTAGTTATTCCCTAGGCATGCTAGATATTCGGTATAGTACATAACATGCAAGGCATGTTGTATTTGATGCTAAGAGAAAAAAAAAAATCCACATGTGTATTACCTCACTAGGTGTGGTGAGACAGGACAATGTGACTTAATTTTAATCTCAACGTCACATTGACATGAATGTTGTAACACCTTAATTTTTTGTCTTTAGTTTTTATCCCTTTTAATAAATGAGTATATAAAATATTTTGAAAAATAAAAATAAAATAAAAACAACAAAGAGCTAGCTAGCGATCATCAAGCCTTGACTTTCAATTGCATAAATATTAGAGATAGAAAATGTGTCAATTTATGTTGATTGAGTCGTTGTAATTAGGCCTGGCAATGGAGAGGGTTTGGAGCGGATCGGCCTTGATCCAAACCCGACCCGTAACCCGCAGGGTTTTGAATGATTAAACTCATACCCGTTTCCACCGGATCAACGGATTTCAACCCTTTTACCCGACCCATTTACAATATTAAGTTTAGGCTATAATTATTCATTAAAACACATATAACATGATCACTAAAACCAAAAAATTTTCACTCCAAAACAAACATCAATTATAGTTATATAAATAACTTTTCCAATGTATTATGATTGTGGAATGTCGATCACTCGATTGCAGCCTTTTCTTCTTCTTGAATCTTGATTGAAACCCTTTTTCTTCTTGCTCTTGAGTCTTGATTGTGGAATATCGATTTCATAGTCGATTTCAAAAGATTATAGAGTCGATTATATTGGGAGTCGACTGCAATCGGCAATTTGGATTAGGAACTGAACTGAGAAGTTGAAGTAGAACGTCTAACAGTCTAACTCCTTGACTTCTATATGTGAAGATTGATAAATGTATTATTTATTATAATTAATTAATTTATATTTGAAATTTTTAGATGGGGCAGGTCATAAACGGATCGGATCGATAGTGATCCATACCCGACCCTTTTAATAAAAGGGTTAACGTGTATGGGTCGTTAACGAGTAAAGGAATCATAAAATATGATCCAAACCCATTAATTTTGCACGGGTTTGGAGCGGATCAGGGTCAAAACCCGCTCCATTGCCAGGTCTAATCGTAATGATAATGTCTTGACATTTGTAATTTTCCTGCTAGCTTCCTTTCAATAACATTTCTTCTTGGTGTTAAAATAAGTGTTACACTAAAAAGAATCTTTAGAATAAATGAGATGGTTTTGACATAAAAGCTTTAAGTCTGTGAAAAAAAGTAAGATTTCAATTTAAGTTTATTTTTATGTTCATTAATTCCTGAAATTTACAAGGTTTTTCTTTTCTATTTTTGTTTTTTTATCTATGATAGTAGGTTTTCAAGTTACAATGATATACAATTCGCAAGAAAATCCTTAAATTTATAATATATTTTACATATTCACCTCAATATGTTTTTTTCATATTATACGTATTCATACAAAAAAAATGTGTTTATACATAAAAAAATATTAATATAAAAATTGTATTTACTTTCTTTTTAAATGCTAGTTCTTTAGATACAATACTCTTTTTCCTATTTATACAGTTTAAAATATAAAAATATGTTTTAGAAATATAGATGTATTTTAGAAGTGTAAATACGTTTTTTTGCATTTTCTAGAATTATTAATATGAACTATACCTTTAAATGCATAAAAATATATTGTTTAGAAGTATAAATATGTATTTTATTTATTTAAAAGTATAGACTTACAAGTATAAATACATATTTTAATGTTTTTTTTGAACAACAAATCTAATACACTCCTAAACTACTCCTAATTCTACATATATCTTTGACGTGATTTGAACCTTCAACCTCGAGAAAGAAAGACAACACTTGATATCGTTGACGTATAAGTTCTTTGGTACATATTTCTATGTTTATAGGAGTATATAAAAATATAAAAAATACATATGTATACTTTTAGAAAATATATTTATACTCTAAATATGTATTTTACTTCTAAAAACGTTTTACCAGTTAAATCATATTAATAGGAAAAAAGTATCAAAAAAAAAAAAAACTCGTATATGCAAATTTAGGATTTAAAAAGACCGTAAATACGATCTTTATTTAAACATATTTCATGTATAGATATGTTTTTTTTCTACATCAATACGTATAATATGAAAAAATAAATCGTAAAGATAACAACGTTAAAAAACTATAAGATTAAGGGTTTTCTTATGAATTTTATTTCATGGTACAGTATAAACCTGCTATCACATGTAAAAAAAAAAATATAAAAAAAACTTGTAAGGTCCACGCATTAATGAACATAATAATGGACTTAGGGTAAAACCATACTTTTCTTATAACTTATAATGACTTTTGTGTCAAAAGCCCTCATTGAGATGATTTTCAATGAACCGGTTAGACTACGTATGTCTTCATCATCAATGAAACGCGGTTAACTCTCATTATAAGATCAAAACGATGCAATCATAATATCGAACTAGGGAACTTTGACATATCCGTAGGAATAAATTAATTGTGTTATTTATTCAATGTTTTGGTTTGTTGGATCTTGACTTGTTATTTATTAAATGTTTTGGTTTGTTAGTCTTTGATAATGAACGTATAGATGAGTTGGCAGAAGCATTTATCGACAAGCGAGAGAACTACAAACGGAGCAAAAAAAGGACCGACGCAACTATTGATCCGTAATAAATTTTGGAGGCCCGCGATACATCATCGGAAAGCTCTTGATGGGCTTAAGCTCCTGACAAGTCCACTTCCCCTATGGTCGATCCTATAGGCCTCCGAATCAAGATTTCCCCTCAATTTCGATCCAATTCTAAGATTTCTACGATTCTGTTTTAATGGTAGAATATGTCATTTCTTGAATTTTAAAATTTTCCTTATTAATTTAGATGTTCGATTTCAAAATTTATTGTTAATTTCAATTTTGCAAATCTGGCCGTTCCACGCTACATATGTCCATTTGCAAGCCTTTAGAAATATCTTGAAATTCAATAATAAAACCCTTTGGGTTTTCCTTTATTTTTTGTGCTTTCATTCAGTCTTGATTTTGGCTTGTTATTTATTGAAGATGCATGCGGTCTTTGATTGTTCTTGAGTAATTGCATGTGTTATTAAATTGTACGTACATGTTCCTAGTAGCTTGAATATGGATTTGTGCTTTTATATGTGTTTAACTAACTGTGCTTTCATTGTGATTAAAAAATCGTGAAAAGGAAACACATAACGACATGCATGCACGCATAATATTAATAGGGAACTTTGGCAGATCCGTAGCACTAAAGCCCTCAACCCTTTAATAAGGCTTGAACGCCAACAATAGAAAATAATACCGAGATAATGAATTTCAAAAAAGAGAATAACTGAAATATCAACGAGTATTCTAATAAAACAAACAAATTTGATCTTGATTCTCCTTAACTAGTACCGTGCTCGAAGATCAAGTTAGAGCCTAGAATTTCGACTGAATTTGATCCACAACTTTCACCTCCACCTGAAAAGCCTTTGCCAACAGATCATCAGGGATATCAGGTTTTGCTCCAAAGATAGTATTTGCAACTGTAATAACACCTGGGTTTTGGCTGCTTAGTCCAACAATGGCAACAGCATTGCAATTTCCAACATTCCTCTGAAAGTGAACAAGACCTTCTGGGAAAACAAAAACATCACCCGTTTGAAGTACTTTACTGATTAAACGGTTTTCAGGGTTGGATGTGATGAACCCGACTTGGATGGTGCCTTCAAGGACTGTGAAAATTTCGGTGGCACGAGGATGCGTGTGAGGAGGATTAATGCCCCAAAGAGCATAGTCTACACGAGCCATTGAGATACCAAGAGTGTTGAGACCTGGTAATTGTGCAACAGTCACTGGAGTCACACGTGATCCCACTGCATTCGAGGTGTTTCCAATCAAGTTTAGTCCACTGAAGAAGAAATCAGTCGCCTGGACAAGCTTTGGATCTTTGCAAGCCAAACCGTTCACTTGCACTGTTAAAATGTAATTAAATAATAAATTGTAAGTTGAAACTGTTTGCAAGCTTGGGTACGTAATGCTTCAAATTCAAACGCATTGCAATATTACTTACCTGGGCCATTTGAGTCGGCAACACAAAAATCTTGAAGAGGGCTACTGTCGGATGCAAGGGCAATAGAACAAAATATCATGATAAGCCCAAGGAAAAGAAGATGAGAGGCCATTTCTTTAGATTGTTTGCGATGGACGCTGATCAGAAAATGGAATGGATTGATAAATGGGTTTGGTCTTGAATGCTTTTATAGTATAACACTGGGAACAGATTAGCCGTGCACCACCAACAAGTTTGATATTATATTGCTTAGTAATATTGCCTTGTGTACGATTATAACAAAGAACTTGTGGCCGTGTGGATTTGGTCAATGAAAATGCGAAATTCTTAATGCACCTTAATTGATTGTTAGCCGTTGCTTCGTTGGACTGTTATGACTAAGAATCTATGTCTGAAGTCCTCGTGTGATGCATGGACTCATGCCTAACGAACATTAGACTATCAACTATAACCGGAAAATCTTATAACATGGTTTCGTTGATGTATTAATCTAATGTAAGCACCTACAAGCCTATATTTTTTTTAACGGCAAAGGAAGAATCATACAAAACAAAACAGCCAGCAAGAAGCTGGAAAATGATTCATTTGTTCTAAATAGATGGATTATAAGCTAATTATTTTAAATAAATGGAACATGACTCCACTTGACCAAATTATCATTAAAATTTCATCGCTTGTCTACTCATATCTGCTTGTCTACTCTATATATGGGGTATATACTTCATATGATCTCTTTAAAAATCCAGTAGTAGATTGATAGGTTGGATGATATATTGATGTTGATGTTGGTGTTGTTAAACCAAACCAATTGGAAATGTATATTAATATTTAATATTTCCAAATTTCATGTTCATACTACACCCTCTAATGGAACTTTGGCCAGAGGTACAGACATACCGTTGCTTCAACATGTATTATAGTGTGGTTTCTGTTAGTTTCTTAATAGTATATGTTACGCATGTACTATACTAATAAATAATTGATACAATAACATGCTTCTTTATAGATTCTTTTTATATGATCATGTATGATTCGACTTATAAATGGTTTATTTCCATTTTCTATTCACAGGCATATTAGCATATATGAAGCCCTAGAATTAAGAGATGCAGATTATGAGTATCTACGAAAAGGAGTGTTCTCATTTGATATTTTCTATCACAATTTGCATTAAGGAAATTTTTCAAAAGGATAAATGGTTATTAGATGTAGAAAGTTAAATACTTCTGACTTATGGTTTTTTTGTTTTCTTTACCATATTTTTAAACTTGTTATAAGTACAAGTTCTTTTTGCTATTTAATTAGGGATCTTATGTATGAATTTGTATTTCAATTATTAATAATATTGATTTCTTTTTATTGTTTCATATTGTTGATTTCTGGTTACTTTCATTTATATTGTTTTGATGTGTATGAAATATAGCAAAAGTAACAATAAAAAATTGAATTAATGTCACCGAATGTTAAACCATAATCACACTTCAAATTTTTCTTGTGTTTATAATATAAATGTGGCCATGTTTTTAAGTTTTTCAATGTCTCTAAAATTATACAATAGTCACTTTACATTAATTTTGACATGTGGCTAAACGGTTAACAATAACCATGATCTAAACTAAATATGTGTCTACATGTGTTTTAAGATCATGTTTTTCTCAAGTTTTTGTGACGATAACTTAACCAATAACAACATCGAAAAAAATAATGTGTCAAATAAATTACATTTAACTAAATTCAATACTCTGTGACTAATAATTCATATATCGTCACGTTTAGATAATATTTGTGTGTCAGAATATAAACCAAACGACATGTTAATATACATATAATGTGCCAATATGGAATAAAATAGTCATGTTTATCTATTGTTTCTATACGATAGGCAATAGTCACAATAAAAGATTATTTTTGTGGCTAATTATTAGTAAATCGCCACTTATGAAATTAATTACATGTGACCATTTAGCGAACATTGTGATGTTCAATATAATTACATGTTTACAAAAGATACTCAATAGTCTTAATAAACTTTAAACTGTGTGACAATATATTAGTAAAACACCACACTAAAACAACATACATGTCGCAAGTTGGTGATATACAGTCACTACAATTACTAAATAAATGTGTCCACTGACGGTTTAACGTCACAATATTGGATAAAATGATTGATTTTAGCAACAAAATTCCCTACCCATTAGCCACACTTTTATAATACGGTCACATTTTTTCATATCATACAGACACTACATTTTAAAGTGACTATAAGACCCATACGATGGCGTCACCTTCTGTCACACTTTTAGTGAAAAAATAAAATGTCACTTTACGCATATGGTCACACTTTTTTGGTATGATTGTAAGTCATTTTTCTTGTAGTGTGTGACACTGGTGTATAGATCTATATGAGACTGACAACCCCGCACCTAAGCTGCTAGCTACAACTAGACCGACAAGTCTGGGGTGACAAATGTCTAACATTCCGACGCATGAAGAACGTCGCAGTAGGCCAGCTTTGGATTTAGCATGGTTGTAATAACTCATATGGGAAATCAACAATACATTCAGTTTACGGGGTAGCATGCGTTCAAATGGTTTTATATAAGAATAAAACTACTTAATACTATTTTAAGTATAGAAATACTTATGCATTTTTGGTCTTAGGGTTTTTAAGACCACAACTCATTTTAAGAAAATATTGGATTTTCTGGGAACAAATACTATCATTTTACAAGGAAAGAATTTCAGGTTTTTATCCATACAAAACTCTTATGAACTCACCAACTTAATTGTTGACACTTTTCAAAACTACTTGTATTTTCAGGAAACCGTTAAACATGTAACCACAAGGATTTTGAGGATGGACGTTACAGCGTCATGCTATTCATTTTTGTCATCATAATGTAATTGGTTTGAAACATACAATACTTGGAAACAATGTAACATTCTCAATTGTATTTATGATGGTTGTGTTTGCTTTGATCACTATTGTACACTATGTTGTGATACTGTTCATGAAGTCATCCATCCCCAAACGTTTCCGCCATCCAGGTTTGGGGGTGTGACAACATGAGTGATCTGGAGCAATATATTGTTTTTATCTGTCTATTCGCTCCACAACAAATAAGTAATCTAAAACTATTGATTATATAGACTCATTTTTAATAATCGTTAACACATGGGGTAAACTAGTAAAAGTGTTGCATCCAATAACCCTGGTGTTGATCACATTTTTCTGCTGATATTTTAATAAAACATTTTTGGGTATGGTTTTTACATCCTCTGTTGCATGAAGTTGACTGATATTTTTTGTTGGTGTTTCTGAAGTTTGATGTTAATTCCGGTGACTTCTTTTTTTTAGCTGCAATGATGTCTAACTTATTTGGAGCTTCTTTTTGTCATAGATAGTTTCTTTTAAAAAATTTATAATTGTTTTTGACATGTATTTTTTTGAACATTTGTATATTTTCCATCTTCCTAATCGCTTGTTTGTTTCTTCTATTGAACATTTCCTCCGATAAAACACCCAATTCAGTTGGTTTAGGCAAAACTGGTTACCAAGAAAAGTATGGTTATATCAAACACTTCCCCATAAATAGTGAAAAATTAGTCTTAATCACCAAAATAGCAATCAATTTTGCATGTCATATGCTATATTGCATGCCATGATTTTGGCATTAAAAACTAGGGGTGTTCATTTGGATGAATCGGTTTGATCCGATCCAATCAAGTGAATCCAAATTGATTTCGGTTTTCAAAAAATTGATCCAAATAGTCAAAACTAAATTAAAATTCGATCTGATCCGATCCAATTACAATTTAGTTCGATCGGTTTTATAATTCGGTTTTAAAAAACCGAAGCATTTTAAAACGACATATAATTATAATATTACTCAACATTACACAAGAAGCGAAAATAAATTATTTAGTTGTGATTTGAATTTTATAAACAACTACTAAGAAAACATATTATAGTTAAATATTTTATAGATAGAAAAATTTTGAGAGAAAATGCATATTAATGTTTTTTTTATTGGGTGAAACGTTTTGAACATATTTGAAAAAATAAATTACAAAATTAATAAATAACTATAGATACATATTATAAATAAATAAACAATAAATGTTTATTCGGTTTTTTTGGACTATTCAGTTCTTATTTTATAAACCAAAACCAATCCGGAATCTAAAATAATAATTCGGTTTTGTTGAAAACCAATCCAAAGATCCGAATATACGAACCAAATAGTCTAATCCAAATTGTCAAATTGGACAATTCGGTTTTATCCAAGTAGTGAACAACTCTATTGAAAACAACATAGTTTTTCGATATCCATATCATTCACGCCTAGTTTATAACAATAAGGGTAATAACCAACTTTATTTTATTCGAGTTACCTCTCGGGCAAGAAACAATGTAACTATTTATACTATATCAGAATCCATGTATATATTTGTAAACTAAGAATATATCTTCAATTCTTCCTAAAATACTAGGAATATTTCTCATGGTAAACTCATAGACATGCACTATGATTCTATTGATATCTAATTAGTTATTCCCTAGGCATGCTAGATATTCGGTATAGTACATAACATGCAAGGCATGTTGTATTTGATGCTAAGAGAAAAAAAAAAATCCACATGTGTATTACCTCACTAGGTGTGGTGAGACAGGACAATGTGACTTAATTTTAATCTCAACGTCACATTGACATGAATGTTGTAACACCTTAATTTTTTGTCTTTAGTTTTTATCCCTTTTAATAAATGAGTATATAAAATATTTTGAAAAATAAAAATAAAATAAAAACAACAAAGAGCTAGCTAGCGATCATCAAGCCTTGACTTTCAATTGCATAAATATTAGAGATAGAAAATGTGTCAATTTATGTTGATTGAGTCGTTGTAATTAGGCCTGGCAATGGAGAGGGTTTGGAGCGGATCGGCCTTGATCCAAACCCGACCCGTAACCCGCAGGGTTTTGAATGATTAAACTCATACCCGTTTCCACCGGATCAACGGATTTCAACCCTTTTACCCGACCCATTTACAATATTAAGTTTAGGCTATAATTATTCATTAAAACACATATAACATGATCACTAAAACCAAAAAATTTTCACTCCAAAACAAACATCAATTATAGTTATATAAATAACTTTTCCAATGTATTATGATTGTGGAATGTCGATCACTCGATTGCAGCCTTTTCTTCTTCTTGAATCTTGATTGAAACCCTTTTTCTTCTTGCTCTTGAGTCTTGATTGTGGAATATCGATTTCATAGTCGATTTCAAAAGATTATAGAGTCGATTATATTGGGAGTCGACTGCAATCGGCAATTTGGATTAGGAACTGAACTGAGAAGTTGAAGTAGAACGTCTAACAGTCTAACTCCTTGACTTCTATATGTGAAGATTGATAAATGTATTATTTATTATAATTAATTAATTTATATTTGAAATTTTTAGATGGGGCAGGTCATAAACGGATCGGATCGATAGTGATCCATACCCGACCCTTTTAATAAAAGGGTTAACGTGTATGGGTCGTTAACGAGTAAAGGAATCATAAAATATGATCCAAACCCATTAATTTTGCACGGGTTTGGAGCGGATCAGGGTCAAAACCCGCTCCATTGCCAGGTCTAATCGTAATGATAATGTCTTGACATTTGTAATTTTCCTGCTAGCTTCCTTTCAATAACATTTCTTCTTGGTGTTAAAATAAGTGTTACACTAAAAAGAATCTTTAGAATAAATGAGATGGTTTTGACATAAAAGCTTTAAGTCTGTGAAAAAAAGTAAGATTTCAATTTAAGTTTATTTTTATGTTCATTAATTCCTGAAATTTACAAGGTTTTTCTTTTCTATTTTTGTTTTTTTATCTATGATAGTAGGTTTTCAAGTTACAATGATATACAATTCGCAAGAAAATCCTTAAATTTATAATATATTTTACATATTCACCTCAATATGTTTTTTTCATATTATACGTATTCATACAAAAAAAATGTGTTTATACATAAAAAAATATTAATATAAAAATTGTATTTACTTTCTTTTTAAATGCTAGTTCTTTAGATACAATACTCTTTTTCCTATTTATACAGTTTAAAATATAAAAATATGTTTTAGAAATATAGATGTATTTTAGAAGTGTAAATACGTTTTTTTGCATTTTCTAGAATTATTAATATGAACTATACCTTTAAATGCATAAAAATATATTGTTTAGAAGTATAAATATGTATTTTATTTATTTAAAAGTATAGACTTACAAGTATAAATACATATTTTAATGTTTTTTTTGAACAACAAATCTAATACACTCCTAAACTACTCCTAATTCTACATATATCTTTGACGTGATTTGAACCTTCAACCTCGAGAAAGAAAGACAACACTTGATATCGTTGACGTATAAGTTCTTTGGTACATATTTCTATGTTTATAGGAGTATATAAAAATATAAAAAATACATATGTATACTTTTAGAAAATATATTTATACTCTAAATATGTATTTTACTTCTAAAAACGTTTTACCAGTTAAATCATATTAATAGGAAAAAAGTATCAAAAAAAAAAAAAACTCGTATATGCAAATTTAGGATTTAAAAAGACCGTAAATACGATCTTTATTTAAACATATTTCATGTATAGATATGTTTTTTTTCTACATCAATACGTATAATATGAAAAAATAAATCGTAAAGATAACAACGTTAAAAAACTATAAGATTAAGGGTTTTCTTATGAATTTTATTTCATGGTACAGTATAAACCTGCTATCACATGTAAAAAAAAAAATATAAAAAAAACTTGTAAGGTCCACGCATTAATGAACATAATAATGGACTTAGGGTAAAACCATACTTTTCTTATAACTTATAATGACTTTTGTGTCAAAAGCCCTCATTGAGATGATTTTCAATGAACCGGTTAGACTACGTATGTCTTCATCATCAATGAAACGCGGTTAACTCTCATTATAAGATCAAAACGATGCAATCATAATATCGAACTAGGGAACTTTGACATATCCGTAGGAATAAATTAATTGTGTTATTTATTCAATGTTTTGGTTTGTTGGATCTTGACTTGTTATTTATTAAATGTTTTGGTTTGTTAGTCTTTGATAATGAACGTATAGATGAGTTGGCAGAAGCATTTATCGACAAGCGAGAGAACTACAAACGGAGCAAAAAAAGGACCGACGCAACTATTGATCCGTAATAAATTTTGGAGGCCCGCGATACATCATCGGAAAGCTCTTGATGGGCTTAAGCTCCTGACAAGTCCACTTCCCCTATGGTCGATCCTATAGGCCTCCGAATCAAGATTTCCCCTCAATTTCGATCCAATTCTAAGATTTCTACGATTCTGTTTTAATGGTAGAATATGTCATTTCTTGAATTTTAAAATTTTCCTTATTAATTTAGATGTTCGATTTCAAAATTTATTGTTAATTTCAATTTTGCAAATCTGGCCGTTCCACGCTACATATGTCCATTTGCAAGCCTTTAGAAATATCTTGAAATTCAATAATAAAACCCTTTGGGTTTTCCTTTATTTTTTGTGCTTTCATTCAGTCTTGATTTTGGCTTGTTATTTATTGAAGATGCATGCGGTCTTTGATTGTTCTTGAGTAATTGCATGTGTTATTAAATTGTACGTACATGTTCCTAGTAGCTTGAATATGGATTTGTGCTTTTATATGTGTTTAACTAACTGTGCTTTCATTGTGATTAAAAAATCGTGAAAAGGAAACACATAACGACATGCATGCACGCATAATATTAATAGGGAACTTTGGCAGATCCGTAGCACTAAAGCCCTCAACCCTTTAATAAGGCTTGAACGCCAACAATAGAAAATAATACCGAGATAATGAATTTCAAAAAAGAGAATAACTGAAATATCAACGAGTATTCTAATAAAACAAACAAATTTGATCTTGATTCTCCTTAACTAGTACCGTGCTCGAAGATCAAGTTAGAGCCTAGAATTTCGACTGAATTTGATCCACAACTTTCACCTCCACCTGAAAAGCCTTTGCCAACAGATCATCAGGGATATCAGGTTTTGCTCCAAAGATAGTATTTGCAACTGTAATAACACCTGGGTTTTGGCTGCTTAGTCCAACAATGGCAACAGCATTGCAATTTCCAACATTCCTCTGAAAGTGAACAAGACCTTCTGGGAAAACAAAAACATCACCCGTTTGAAGTACTTTACTGATTAAACGGTTTTCAGGGTTGGATGTGATGAACCCGACTTGGATGGTGCCTTCAAGGACTGTGAAAATTTCGGTGGCACGAGGATGCGTGTGAGGAGGATTAATGCCCCAAAGAGCATAGTCTACACGAGCCATTGAGATACCAAGAGTGTTGAGACCTGGTAATTGTGCAACAGTCACTGGAGTCACACGTGATCCCACTGCATTCGAGGTGTTTCCAATCAAGTTTAGTCCACTGAAGAAGAAATCAGTCGCCTGGACAAGCTTTGGATCTTTGCAAGCCAAACCGTTCACTTGCACTGTTAAAATGTAATTAAATAATAAATTGTAAGTTGAAACTGTTTGCAAGCTTGGGTACGTAATGCTTCAAATTCAAACGCATTGCAATATTACTTACCTGGGCCATTTGAGTCGGCAACACAAAAATCTTGAAGAGGGCTACTGTCGGATGCAAGGGCAATAGAACAAAATATCATGATAAGCCCAAGGAAAAGAAGATGAGAGGCCATTTCTTTAGATTGTTTGCGATGGACGCTGATCAGAAAATGGAATGGATTGATAAATGGGTTTGGTCTTGAATGCTTTTATAGTATAACACTGGGAACAGATTAGCCGTGCACCACCAACAAGTTTGATATTATATTGCTTAGTAATATTGCCTTGTGTACGATTATAACAAAGAACTTGTGGCCGTGTGGATTTGGTCAATGAAAATGCGAAATTCTTAATGCACCTTAATTGATTGTTAGCCGTTGCTTCGTTGGACTGTTATGACTAAGAATCTATGTCTGAAATCCTCGTGTGATGCATGGACTCATGCCTAACGAACATTAGACTATCAACTATAACCGGAAAATCTTATAACATGGTTTCGTTGATGTATTAATCTAATGTAAGCACCTACAAGCCTATATTTTTTTAACGGCAAAGGAAGAATCATACAAAACAAAACAGCCAGCAAGAAGCTGGAAAATGATACACATTTTAGGGACAACTTCACCAAGATAAACTTACAAGCCTAGAAGACTAGATGCACCTAGCTCAAGATAAATAGCACCAGAAATTATCCTACAAACCTATTATAAACATGAAAAGGCCTTTAGCCTAGCGGTATGGTATGTGTCATTCCTCCATGAGGTCCATGGTTCAAGTCTCATTGGGACATAGGTTGTATTAGGAATAGAAAATTAGTAGATTAGATTTGCCATTTTAAAGAGAAATCTAATATAAGTGTTCTAATATTCCCCCAATATTATCACAAAAACGATTGTAGCTTGTGTAACCGATTCTGCAGTGGCATTTGCAAAGTCTCTATATTGAGTTTCGGCGCTTGAGTGAGAAACAGTGGGTTTTCGATTGGAGAACTAAGAGTCTCTAAGGAACAAATTACTACCCGGAGGATATGGAGACCTTGATCTAATGCTCTTTTAAGATAGCATAGAATACATTTGAGGAAATTGAAATGGGTTCCCATAGCACATGCATAAATTAACATACTTGATGACACCCGACCCGGTAATAGTGTGATATTAAAGTGTTTTGGTGCTGAGTGAGAAACAATAGGTTGTTGCTTGGAGGACCAAGAGTCCTTAAGGAACATAGTACCTGGAAGTAGATCAATAAGAATCTGACCCCCCCCCCCCCACCACCACCACCACATACACACACATATAGAGTTGGTGTATGAATAAGAAGTGAAATACTAAGGTTCTGGGATATCTTCGACATTAAGATATTGTAACGTCCCATTTTCACAACAAAATTTTTTTATTTTATTTAAGTAAAGCTTCTCATTTATAAATCTATTTTGAAGAAAACCGTTTATTCCAAATACATTTATTGAAAATCAGAGTAATATTAAAGCGTGAAAGTAGGATCGCCTCAACCCACTACCACTATATGTCGACATATAAACAATCAATGACCAAGTAGGCACATAATACAGGCAAACATCAATCATACATCTCACTACCGCCTACTAGTCCTCTCACAGCATACTGTCTCACTACCAATTTGAAGGGTTTTGAGCACTATAACACTCCTATGGTGCACATGCAACCCTAGATGCTTTGGATCTAAGTTTTCTCTAATTATACATGCAATTTCATTTTTCCAAAGCATACATCCTAACTAGCATATGATGGAGGATATACAACATAAAAAAAGATTAGATGAGTACCTCTTGATGTAGTTAGTAGTTCTTGGCCTTCAAAACTTTAGCACCTCAAATGTGATGCCTCTAATGTGTCACAAACACCAAATGCAAGAGGAGGCTTATGAGAAGTGTCTAGATAGCTCAAAATCAGTTATGACTCTTCTTAGAACGCATGGGGGGGCGATTTAGGGGTTAAGGGGTTGCTTTTATAGTGTGGCAAAGACTAGGGTTTCATCCATGCAAACCCTAATGAACCATGACCCTTCATATTTCTTAGGCTCCATGGGTTAAACCTTCATGGACTATCATATAGGTTTGGCCAATCCGAATCAACCATGGATCATTAGCCCAAACTATAAGTTTTACTGATTTACTTAATCAGTCCCCATAATTTAATTAGTCTTTTTTTATCACTAAATTAATTCCAAATTAATTCTTGATCAATACTAATCAAATAATATGATTTCTCAATTAATATATTATACTTATAATATATCAAAAATCACAAATAACCTCTTTCTCAAAAGTCCATCCTATCACATTTCTCTGGTGAAGGCAACCCAAAAGGATCATGCTACTATCGGGTCAAGTACATACCAGTTATAGTTATGGGCTTAGACACCTAATCCAACAGTCTCCCACTTGGATAAGTCTAAGAACTATATCTGCCAATGCAACTTCAAAATCCGATTAGCAATTGTAGCTCTCAAAAGCCGCTGTCGAACTCTGACCTAGTCAGTGATGCGTCCTTTAGATAAGGGATCATATAATCCTCTGTTCTACAAGATATCGTGTGGACAAAGACATGGAATAAAGTCATACTCATTTGTCTAACAGTTTTTTTCCCGATTTCTGATTTGTCTGACATAGAACATAATTGAACACATCAATTTAGTCCTGACCGGGCCCGACACATAAGCCAAAACAAAATTATCGAGGGTCCCAAGATATCACTTGTAATCCTCTTAGGATAAAAGGAACAGATAAACTTCGACTTATATGCTTGTACTGGCTACTCGTTAAATCATGAACAACAATACGTTTTATGACATCAAGTTACTGATGCGTTTTTATACCATCAGTGCACAACTAAATCGTAGTCAACAACTCATATATCTTGGTTTAAGGACTATATGATATTATCGTCTCACAATCACTCGTGATAAATTCCATTAAGTGATTCATGTGAGCGTGGGTTTAATCCAATACTCAAATCTTATTTCAAGAGCACTCATGAATGTTATAGCATACGTTTGCTATGTCTAACACCGTAGACAATCTACGAGCCAATTCATGACAGTCTAGCCTCATAACCTACTTCCAAAGTATGATCGATTGTGGATAGTTTGAATAATCTTATGATTCCGAAAGTCAAAACATGCAAAAGTGAAACAATAGTAAACAATTGACACAAGACAGTAACTTTACTTATAAATAAAACTCCTTTTATTCAATCATCAAATGTCAATTACATTTTAGCTATTACAAGTTTCTAAATATTTATCTAATCACTAAAACTAATATTGTCCTTCAGCCCGATACTCTTAGCATGCTGCAAGTGCTTAACCCTACTCAGTCCCTTCGTAAGGGGATCTGCTGGGTTATCCTCTGACGATACCCAACTAACTACGAGGAGTCCTTCTACTCGATGTCTTATGAAGTGGTACTTTCTTTCGATATACCTGGATCTTCCATGATCTCTCGGTTCCTTGGTTAAGGTGACCGCCCCTTCATTATCGCAGAAAATCTCCACAGGCTCCTTTATGGATGGTACAACTCCAAGGTCTAATATGAAGTTTTTCAACCATATCGTCTCTTTCGATGCTTCGCTCGCTGCTATGTACTCCGATTCACACGTTGAATCAGCTATAGTCTCATGCTTGGAACTTTTCCATGTTACTTCTCCTCCATTTAGGGTAAACACCCAGCCCGACTGAGAGCGCAAATTATCTCTATCGGTCTGAGAACCGGCGTCACAATACCCTGTCACTCTCAAGTCATCACTCCCACCGAGGGTAAGGACCCAATCCTTAGTCCTCCGCAGGTACTTAAGAATGTTCTTTGCTGCAGTCCAATGAGCTTTACTAGGATTACCTTAATATCTGCTGACCATGCTCAAAGCAAAGGCCACATCAGGGAGAGTACAAGTCATAGCATTCATGATCGAGCCAACTGCGGAAGCATATGATACTCGACTCATCTCTATTATCTCAGCCTCTGTACTCGGACTCTGAGTCTTACTCAGTTTGGTATTGCTTTGGATAGGTAAGTCACCTTTCTTGGAATTCTCCATGTTGAAACGTTTCAACACCTTATCCAAGTAGGTACTTTGACTAAGTCCTATTAGTCTTTTACTCCTGTTTCTCAATATCCTTATCCCTAGAATGTAAGCAGCTTCCCCAAGGTCCTTCATAGCGAATCACTTCCCAAGCCAGGACTTCACCTCCTGCAAGGTTGGGATGTTGTTTCCTATGAGCACTATGTCCTCTACATATAATACCAGAAAGCTAACTATACTCCCACTAGCTTTGACATATACGCATGACTCATCTTCGTTTCTCGAAAAACAAAATTCTTTGACTTCCTCATCAAAACAAAGATTCCATCTGCGAGATGCTTGTTTCAATCCATAAATGGATTTATCAAGCTTACACACTCTATTAGGGTACTTTGCATTGACAAAACCCTCTGGCTGACACATGTAAACATCTTTAGCCAACTTTCCATTAAGGAAAGAGGTTTTAACATCCATTTGCCATATTTCATAATCATGAAATGCAGCTATGGCTAACATAACCCTTATAGATTTAATCTTCGCTACTGGTGAGAAGGTCTCATCATAGTCAACTCCCTGAGTTTGAGTAAAGCCCTTCGCAACCAGTTGCGCCTTATATGTGTGTACTTTCCCATCCATGTCGGTCTTCTTCTTGAAGATCCATTTGCACCCGACTGTCTTACGACCTGGTACATTGTCAACCAAGTTCCAAACTTGATTGTCATACATGGACTTAATCTCCCTGTCCATAGCCTCTTTCCATTTAGCATACTTGGGGCCTGCCATGGCTTCCTTGTAGTTATATGGCTCATCCAAATTTACCAGTGTGCTATCACTGATAAACGTATCACCTTCAGTAGTAATATGGAAGCCAAAAAACACAGGTGCCATCCTAACTCGAGAGGAACGTCGAAGAGGTAATGACTCGTCAATAGGTTCACCAGGAGTTTCCTCATCGGGTTGAGTGGTAGTGTTCGCAGTTCCTTCATCACTTAACTCTTGAAGCTCTTCAAGGTCAATTTGCCTCCCACTGTCCTCTTGGCATATGAGTTCTCTCTCTCAGAAAACCCCTCTCCTCGCAACGAAGACAACATTGTCACTCGGTCTGTAGAACAGATATCCAAAGGACTTATGCGGGTAGCCGATGAAATTACATCGCTCACTACGAGGTTCGAGCTTGTCGTGAGTCTCTCGTATTATGAAAGCCTCACAACCCCAAACCTTGATATGTGCTAACGAGGGAACCTTCCCTGTCCACATCTCGTGAGGTGTTTTGGCAACCTTCTTAGTAAGGACTAGATTAAGGATATATGCGGCAGTCTCTAAGGCATACCCCCAGAATGAGATAGGTAACGAAGCTCGACTCATCATGGAACGAACCATGTCCAACAAGGTTCGATTGCGTCTCTCAGCCACATCATTCAAATGTGGTGTCCTAGGCGGCGTCAACTGTGAAACGATTCCACAGTCCTTAAGATAGTCGTGAAACTCGATACTTAGATACTCACCACCTCGATCAGATCAGAACATCTTTATCTTCCTGCCCAATTGATTCTCCACTTTCTGCTTAAACTCTTTGTACTTTTCAAAGGTTTCTAACTTATGCTTGATTAAGTAGATATAGTCATATCTGTTGTAATGATCAGTAAAAGTCACATAGAAGCAGTTAGCATCCTTTGTGGCGGATCTGGAAGTTCCACACACATCGATGTGTATGAGATCCAACAAAACCTCACCCCTTTCACAAGTTCCAGTGAAGGGTGACTTGGTCATCTTTCCAAGCAAACAAGATTCGCAAGTGTCATCCGACTTTAAGTCGAATGACTCAAAGACTCCATCCTTTTGGAGTTGGGCTATGCGCTTCTTGTTGACATGTCCAAGATGACAATGCCACAAGCATGCCTTGTCCAAACCATTGGACGAATCAATATTCAACACATTATTTCCTAAGTTATCTATAACCATCAAATTTTCATATATACCATTACAAGGCAATGCTTTAAAATAAAATACACCATTATAGAAAGCATTTATAGAACCAATTTCATTATCAAATGAAAATCTGAAACCTTGTTTATACAAACCATGAAAAGAAATAATGTTTCTCGCCATATCTGACGAGTAACAACAATTATTCAACTCTAAATTTAACCCACTACTAAGAAATAAAGAATAAACTCCAATCTTGGTCACAGGCGACACTTTCTGTCACACCCCCGAAACCAGACGGCGGAAACGTCCGAGGGCTCGCGTGACTTAAATTGAATATCATCACAATGAATATAAATGAATCATAACATAAACATCACCATGCATCAATACATTACAACTGATATTGTTCACATCCAGTACATTGTTTTAAACATTACACATTCATAAGATAAATTGTTCGAGAGTTTTTAAAACATAGCATCCTAACGTACTTGATATTACTCTGCAGCTTACCTGTTTTTTGAGAATACAAGTTATTTTGAAAAACGTCAACATATGAAATGTTGGTGAGTTCATAAGCAGGGTTGTGATAAAAATGATCTGTGTAGTTTATAAAACCCAGAAAATCCGATATTTTCTGAAAAGACAGTTGTTTATCAAAGTGTGGAGATCCATAAGTTGATGCATGAATGATTTCAAAACGTGTATAAAAGGGAGTTTTGTATTATAATTATAGAAGGATACAAGCGAGTGATGTTGATTTCCTCGAAAAACCTGATGTTTTCCAAATACATAAAATACAATTACTTCTCAAATTGTTATACTGCCACAATGAATGATTTTGATTACTCTTCCTTGATTATTCGGATGGTATTGGATTAATTAATTTTTGTGAGTCGTTATAACCATGCATAATAATGACTAGTTCGTCTGTCTTGGCTACCTATCGTGCGCCGGGATTGATCTTAAGATTTTGTCACCCTAGACTGGCCAAGTCTAACTGTAGCAAACAGCTGAGGTGTGGGGGAGTCACCCCCGTATAGATCTATACACAAACTCTCGCTCTCCTTCCAGGAGACTTTGATTATAACTACAGACTACGAACGACCCTTGGAGGTATCGCCTGTTATTACTCACTTAACCCAAATAACATTGATTACTATTGATTAACGACCTGAATTTGTTTACTTTGATTACGCATAAGCCTAACAAACGAGGAGAAGAGGAAAACAAAGTCCTGCTACTTTCGTGAGTTATTTCAGGCTGTTGGGTATACGAAGGACACGTTGGTCCATTTCGCATTTGATTACTTGGACCTTACTAGCAGTGCTAGTGGGCCACTAAGGCCCAATAGCACTTAAAAGCCATTGAGGGTCCCTTTAATATGAAATTGGGTCATCGAAGGCCCAATAACATTTATTATTATTATCTCTTGGGCCCGAAAATCATGTGGATGGATCACAAAGGCCCAACAAGCATGATTGGAACTTTCAAGCCCAGAGTTTTGAATGTTTACTTGTTTTAGGTATTGCATAATTGTTGGATGGTTTGATTGAACGATTGTTATTTTTGTATCGATTCGAGACCGGTCGATTTGTTTATAACGATATTTGGATTTATACGTGTATTCATCTTTCAATTTTTGTAAGTCGTAGTTTAGTATTTTTGACTCAATATTCTAGAAATAAAATAATTGACTTAAGAATATTGGTTTGACCTTTTCAGCGCTTCTTTAATAAAAATGACAATTTTAGTCCCTTATATAAAAAAAGACATTTTTGCCCTTAAACTCTTTTCTTGACACTTTTGAATCATAGACTTGTTCAAATGATATTTTTAGCTCAAACTTATTCTTTGGCAGTTTCAGCCCTTCCAGAAAAGTGTTTTTCGGTTAAAGCCCAAACTTTTGCAATTTTTACAATTTTGGCCCAAAATCCAAAAACTTTACATTTTTTATCCTTTTTGGAAAAGACAAGCATTTTTAACCCTTGAAATAGTTTTGTTTAACTCTTTATCCCTTGTTTTAAAGAATTTACCATTTCAGCCCTTTAAAAGTCATATTTTTCGCAACTTTGGGCTTAATGGGCCGAAAAGCCCAAAAATTGGTCCATTAAGCTAATATTTACATTTCAAGTCCCTTGAAGAGCATAATATTCATAAAAACATTTGTTGTAACTGTTTTGACTCTTTTGACCCTTAAGAAAACCGTAAATGACAATTTTTAACCCAACTTTTGTTTATTTGACAATTTAAGCCCAAAAATGGGTTTTTATGTTGCAATACGTTTATCATAATCTTAGAAGTTAATATTCTTGACTTGTTTAGTGTAATATAACTTAGATCATGTTTGTTTTCCTTCTTATGGCATAGATCTCGAGATTTTTTCCCTTTTGATTACATATTCATCACAAAAACACATAAAATCACACATACATGCATAAAATCATACATAGCATACACATACACATAGATCTACACATTTTCTTGTATTCTCCACCCATAAAACATATAAAAACCGAAAAGAGAGGGGTATGAACTCACCTTTGTTTGTTGTTTTCGATTTAGGAGGAAGAAATGAAGAAAATTTGGTCCTAGCAAGCCTTCTTGGAAGATCTCGAACTTAGAGGTTTCTAAGATGGTGATCATGAGTTTAAATGAGTTAAGGAGAGATTTTTGATAATACAAAGAATCTAGATCATGGATCCAAGCATGAACTTACCTAAGATGATGATTTTTGTGGAATAACCTCCTTGGAATGCTTCTAACTCTCGAAAATTTGATGAAGAAGAAGGAGTGTTTCTTTGAGAGTGTTTGAGTGAAATGTGTGTGTGTGTCTTTCCCTTTGTGGTTCTCGGCCGAATGAAGAAAAAGAGAGAAGGAGAAGAGAGAGTGATGATAAGATGGTTGCTTGGAAATATGAGTTATTGCATGGAGAACCAAAATATAATAAGGAGGTGGCAAGTGGAAAGTCAACTCTTTCCCCCCTCATTTGTGTAGTTGGGCCGAGAAGAGGAGAAGAAGAAAAAGAAATTGGGCCTTTTTGTGCTTAAGTCCATTTTATGGCCCAATTAGGTGATTTTTCGGCCCATTGGGCTCCCATGATGGTTTACGGCCCAATTTGTCAAAATAATGGGCTTCATAGTCCATTAGAGTTAATTAGGTTAGTTATGGCCCAATGAGGCCCATTAGGGTATTTTATTTCATTTTAGGCCCAATATGACCCAAAATGTTAAAATAAGTGGAAGTGGGTCCAATTAGAGTCCACATAGGAGTTCTAAGCCCAAAATAGTCAAATTGGAAGCTTATTGGTCCATTAGGCCCAATAAGGAAATCCTAGTCCATAATGGACTTAAACCGGGATTTCTAGGTTTTCCATTTCTTAGTTGACTATTTGCAGTGCTTGTATAAGGTGTTTGATGGAAGTTTTGTTGTTATTGAATAAGCATTATACATGTTTTCTCATTTTGGTTCACAAATGTTATCATTGTTGTTGTTATAAGGCATCAAAATTTCTAGTTGTGACATCATCCCCCCGTTAGAGGGAATTTCGTCCCGAAATTCTTTTGAAAGCTAGATTTGAGAATGCGAGAATAGGTGAGGGTACTTCTGCTTCATTTGGTCTTCACGTTCCCATGTGAATCCTGGTCTGCGTCTCGCGTTCCATCGAACTTTCACAATCGGAATGCGACTTTGCTTAGTATGCTTCACCTCCCTGTCCATGATTTCGATTGGTTCCTCGATGAACAGGAGATTCTCGTTGATTTCAATCTCTTCAAGTGGAATGACGAGAGTTTTGTCGGATAAACACTTTTTCAAATTGGAAACATGGAACACGGGGTGTACACTGCTGAGCTTAATGGGTAGCTGCAGTCTATAAGCCACTGGACCTATTCGGGCAAGAATCTCGAAGGGTCCAATGTATCGAGGGTTTAGTTTTCCCCGTTTCCCAAAACGAATCACCCCTTTCCAGGGAGAGACCTTCAATAACACCCTATCCCCGACTCTGAATTCCAAGGGCTTTCGCCGCTTATCGGCGTAGCTCTTTTGTCTGTCTCGTGATGATTGCAGTCGGGCTCTGATTTGAATTATCTTCTCGGTCGTCTCGCGTATGATTTCTGGTCCCGTTAGTGCATTGTCTGATGTTTGTCCTTTTGCTAACTGAGTGTCCCCTACGTCTGCCCAACACAACGGTGATCTACATTTACGCCCATACAATGCCTCGAAAGGAGCGACTTTAATGCTCGAGTGATAACTGTTGTTGTATGAGAATTCGATCAAAGGCAAGTGGGTATCCCACGACTTTCCAAAGTCTATCACACACGCGCGAAGCATGTCTTCAAGGGTTTGAATGGTTCGTTCGCTTTGACCATCCGTTTGTGGGTGGTAGGCAGTGCTCAGGTCAAGTTGTGTTCCCATAGCTTTCTGAAGGGATTGCCAAAAGCGTGAAGTAAACCTACTATCTCTATCGGAGATGATAGATATTGGCACTCCGTGGAGTCTCACAATTTCCTTGATATAGATCCTTGTCAGACGTTCCATCTTGTATGATTCTTTTATTGGCAGGAAATGAGCGGATTTTGTCAATCTATCGACTATTACCCATATGGTATCCAAACCATCAGTCGACTTGGGTAGTTTGGTCACAAAGTCCATCGTAATCCTTTCCCATTTCCACTCGGGAATTACTGGTTGTTGTTGTAATCCCGAGGGCTTCTGATATTCCACCTTTACTTTAGCACATGTGAGGCATTTGCTAACGTAAGTGGCAATTTCTGCCTTCATTTTAGGCCACCAATAATGTTGCTTGATATCCAAGTACATTTTATCTGAACCCGGATGAATGGAGTATCGCGTCTTGTGAGCTTCATTCATGACTACTTCTCTGAATCCCCCAAGTTTAGGGACCCAAATGCGGTTCATGAAGTAATATGTTCCGTCCTCCTTCACTTCGAAATTCCTTTCCATTCCACGTAGCGCTTCGCTCGTTCTGTCTTCTGCCTTCATGGCATCCGACTGGGCTGCTCTGATTTGCGAGGTCAGGTGGGATTGGATGGTTATGGAGAGAGTCTTCAAACGACGATTCGAGTAATCCTTCCGACTCAAGGCATCAGCTACTACGTTAGCTTTACCTGGGTGGTACTTGATTTCGCACTCGTAATCGTTCAGCAATTCAACCCATCTTCGTTGCCTCATGTTTAACTCTTTTTGATCTAAGATGTGCTGGAGACTCTTGTGGTCGGTGAAAATGGTGCACTTGGTACCATAAAGGTAGTGCCTCCAAATCTTCAGGGCGAAGACCACAACTCCTAATTCCAGGTCATGGGTGGTATAATTCACCTCATGTGTCTTCAGTTGCCGGGACGCATAAGCTATCACCTTTCCACGCTGCATGAGTACACAGCCTAAACCTTGATTCGACGCATCACAGTAAACTACAAAGTCTTATATTCCTTCCGGCAGTGATAGTACCGGTGCACTGCAGAGTGCTTGCTTCAGAGTTCGGAATGTAGCTTCTTGTTTATCCATCCATTCGAAAGGCACGCCCTTTTTGTGTAAGCAAGGTAAGTGGATTGGCTGTCTTGGAGAAGTTCTGAATAAACCTCCTGTAGTAGCCTGCAAGACCTAAGAATTGACGAATTTTGGTGGGTGTCGTTGGGATCGCCCATCCTTCGATAGCTTTGACTTTAGAAGGATCCACATGTATCCCTTCCTGACTAACAACATGACCCAAAAAGTTCACACTACGGAGCCAAAACTCACACTTAGAGAGTTTTGCGTATAACCTTTCGGTTCGCAGGGTTTCCAGGATTTGTCGGAGATGTCGGCCGTGTTCTTCTTTGCTTCGGGAATAGAAAAGGATATCGGCGATGAAAACGATGACAAAGTTGTCGAGGAATGGTCGGCAGATTCGATTCATTAGGTCCATGAACGCGGCAGGGGCATTCGTTAGACTGAAGGGCATTACGACAAATTCATAATCTCCATAACGAGTTCGGAAAGCGGTTTTGGGAGTATCCTCTTCCCGGACCTTAAGTTGGTGGTATCCAGATCGCAGATCTATCTTAGAGAAGTGACTTGCTCCTTGGAGCTGGTCGAATAGATCGTCGATTGGCGGAAGTGGATAGCGGTTTTTGATAGTGAGCTTGTTAAGTTACCTATAGTCAATACACATCCTAAAGGTACCGTCTTTCTTCTTAACAAAGAGAACCGGAGCTCCCCAAGGTGAGAAGCTGGGTCGGATGAATCCTTTGTCCAAAAGCTCGCTGAGTTGACTGGACAACTCTTGCATCTCCGCGGGAGCCAATCTGTAGGGCGATTTGGCGATGGGAGTAGCTCCTGGCACTAGATCAATTCGGAACTCGATTTGTCTTTCTGGGGGTATTCCTGGAAGATCCTCCGGAAAGACATCCGGGAAATCGCAAGCCACAGGGATGTTTCGAATATTGATCTCTTCTTTGGACTTATCCACTATATGAGCTAGAAAAGCCAAGTCCTTCTTTCGTAGATACTTCTGTGCCTTAATGCACGAGATAAGACGAAGGTTCGTGCTGGGTTTGTCTCCGTAAATAATCAGGGTTTCGTGATTCGGGAGGCGCAGGCGAACGGCCTTCTCGTGACACATAATTTCAGCATGGTGGGGGCTTAACCAATCCATGCCGATAATCACATCAAAACTCCTAATGGAAACAGGCATTAAGTTTATTTGAAAGACGTGATGATTTAAGGTTAGGGTACATCCGTTGTAGATTTCCACAGTGGATTCTGTTTTCCCATTGGCCATTTCCACCGTAAAGGTTTCATTAAGCTTCTGGGTTGTTGTTTTAACAAATGTTTGAATTTATTACTCACAAAACTTCGTTCTGCCCCGGTTTCAAATAGGATGCATGCATAAGTGTGGTTTAGGAGAAACGTACCGGTAACAACAACGGGATCCTGCACCGCTTCTCCCTGACCCATAGCTAGCACTCTTCCTGTTCCTCCGTTCCCAGGGTTGTTGATGTTGGGGCAGTTTCGACGGATATGCCCAGTCTTTCCACATCCATAGCAGGTGGGGCTTGATCCTGTGTTATTGCCGCTATTGTTGGTGTTGTTGTTGTTGTTGTTGTTGTTGCAGTTGTTGTTGTTTCCTTGTTGTTGGTTCTGGGGAGGATAGGTCCTGCAATACCTTGCCGTGTGACCCTTCCGATTGCAACTGGTACAGTGCATCTCTCTGCATTCGCCATTATGATGAAGACTGCACTTGTTGCACTTTGGGAGATTCCCAGAATACTGCTTAGGGGCATTTGGATTAGCTGAGGCTGGAGCATGTGGTGTGGAGGGAACTTGGGTGGTTGCAGCATTGACTGTCACTGTCTGTTGCTTCTTCGACGACTCTGAGCCTTGTCGTCCTTTTCTTTTGTTGTTCTTTCCTTTCTTGTTGTCACTCTCCTTCTTGCCTTCAGTTTCCACTGGCTTCTCGCCCTTCTTGCTGTTGTGGTCGTACAGTTTCTTAGCCAATCTCTTGGCACTGTCGAAAGTTTCAGGATTTGCAGCTATTACATTTCCTTGAATTGGGGAGGTTAATCCCCAAATGAATCGTTCGATTTTCTTTCCCTCTGAAGTAATCATGCCAGGGCACAACAGTGACAACTCGCTAAACCTTGATATGTATGCATCTATGTCGGAATTTCGGATAGTGAGATTCCACAGCTCTTGCTCCATTTTCTGAATTTCGCCTCGCGGGCAGTACTCAGCCCTCAGCATTTCTTTCAACTCCGTCCACGGCATAGCGTTGGCTACGGGGAGAGTCATGGCCTCTACATGTCCATTCCACTAAGTAAGAGCTTGGTCAATGAATGTGCATGCGGCAAACTTCACTTTCACCTCCTCAGGGCATTCTCATATCTCAAATACCGATTCCACTTTTTCCATCCATCTCTTTAGAGTTATCATTCCACCCGTGCCATTAAAGGTTCGTGGCTTGGCGTTGGTGAAGTCCTTGTAAGAGCATGTCTTGGTAGGTCCTTGATTTGCTCCGTTGTTCGAACTCCCAGCCCCTTGTCCATTGACTCCACCATTGTTCCCTTGGTGGATTTGCGCCATGGCTGCAGTAACCGCAGCAGATACAGCTGCTTGGAATGTAGCTGGGTTGACTTCAGGTGGGGTTGGTCCAGGGTTTCCACGGGTTGGTCGTTGGGGCATCTTTCTGTCATGGAACGGAAAGATGTTGAGTGCCTATGATTTTTGTGAGATTGTGGTCCTATAAACTAGGTGTATTGCATGAACTTAAGTAGTTTCGCATGTTATCATACAATCATGGATACATAACACATAACTGATAACAACATCACAATAGAACACATAAAATTTTCCATTACTATTATCCGCATTTTGATACATGAAAATTTGCTCGAAAGAGCATACATAAGTGGTGCAAGTTCGGCAGCGTAACGGCTCTATGAGTAGTGTAATCACTTAAACATAGAGTCGATGGTACATAGCATAGATCATATAAGCATAATACTAAGGATAGGTATGAATAGTCCTAGTCATGGCGGGATGTGCCAGAGGGTGGTGCTGAAGAAGTTGACGCTCCCTGAAGGCGAGCCACTTATTGTTCCGCGTCTCGGAGGCGAGTCTCCCACCTCACCTGCCTCATGTGAAACTCTCGGATGACCTCTCGCGTCTCCTGTTCTGCACGCTCGACTCTAGTCCGCATCTGGTGCATCTGGTCAGCGGTACTCTAAGCCAGGTCGCCGGTGTTCCGCAGTCGTCTCACCATGACCGGAAGCACGCGATCAGCTGGTCCTCCCTCCCTTAAGTCGTATAACTCGCGTGGCATGCCAAATGGAGGTCACTGTCCCTGTTGTCTGCTCCATCTCCAAAGATCGATACCCCAGGGGGTGTAGGGCCAGTCGGACCCATCCGGTGGGTGGGCACCCTAGTCGGGTAAGGGGGGTTGATGGCTTCGGACTCTGCGTCCGAATCACCATCATCGCTAGGTTCCTCCTTGAAGTCCTCTTCGGCTTCCTCTTCCAGGACCTCCACGGGCTCGGCAGGTCCGCCCTCGACTTCCGCCTCAGGTTCCTCTTCAGACCCTTCCTCAGGGTCTTCATCAGGTTCCTCCTCCAGCCATCAGTTATTTCCCTGATTAGGGAAATACGGATCTCCGGGGTTATGGAAGCCGGCCATACAGTCTGCGAGAGTATATAAATGTACTATTATTCCTAAGATGTTTTAATTATTATGTAAATTGAGTTGATGTTCTTTTCTTGGTAACAAAGGGGTACGTTTTTAGGTTTACCGTCCATCGAGGTTTTCTCGGAGTATGTAATAGTTGTACTTCGGATAAAATGTAGTTGATCAGGCTACATCCACCCCCTTAATACAACTAAAAACAATCCCGACTTAACCAAGATGTCAGTATTTTCTTACTTGATTTGGTATTATGTTCTTTTTCCTACAAGTAAAGATGTTTTTATCGTTGTGTTTTGTTTTGTTGTGTTCAAAGTTGTTTTAGTCCCTTTTTGGTTTATAGTTGCATATCAATGTGGGATTAGATATGCCAGTTCACTATAAACGGAGCTCTGATACCAACCTGTCACACCCCCGAAACCAGACGGCGGAAACGTCCGAGGGCTCGCGTGACTTAATTTGAATATCATCACAATGAATATACATGAATCATAACATAAACATCACCATGCATCAATACATTATAACTGATATTGTTCACATCCAGTACATTGTTTTAAACATTACACATTCATAACATAAATTGTTCGAGAGTTTTTAAAACATAACATCCTAACGTACTTGATATTACCCTGCAGCTTACCTGTTACCTGAGAATACAAGTTATTTTGAAAAACGTCAACATATGAAATGTTGGTGAGTTCATAAGCAGGGTTGTGATAAAAATGATTTGTGTAGTTTGTAAAACCCAGAAAATCCGATATTTTCTGAAAAGACAGTTGTTTATCAAAGTGTGGAGATCCATAAGTTGATGCATGAATGATTTCAAAACGTGTATAAAAAGGGAGTTTTGTATTATAGTTATAGAAGGATACAAGCGAGTGATGTTGATTTCCTCGAAAAACCCGATGTTTTCCGAATACATAAAATACAGTTACTTCTCAAATTGTTATACTGCCACAATGAATGATTTTGATTACTCTTCCTTGATTATTCGGGTGGTATTGGATTAATTAATTTTTGTGAGTCGTTATAACCATGCATAATAATGACTAGTTCGTCTGTCTTGGCTACCTATCGTGCGCCGGGATTGATCTTAAGATTTTGTCACCCTAGACTGGCCGAGTCTAACTGTAGCAAACAGCTGAGGTGTGGGGGAGTCACCCCCGTATAGATCTATACACAAACTCTCGCTCTCCTTCCAGGAGACTTTGATTATAACTACAGACTACGAACGACCCTTGGAGGTATCGCCCGTTATTACTCACTTAACCCAAATAACATTGATTACTATTGATTAACGACCTGAATTTGTTTACTTTGATTACGCATAAGCCTAACAAACGAGGAGAAGAGGAAAACAAAGTCCTGCTACTTTCGTGAGTTATTTCAGGCTGTTGGGTATACGAAGGACACGTTGGTCCATTTCGCATTTGATTACTTGGACCTTACTAGCAGTGCTAGTGGGCCACTAAGGCCTAATAGCACTTAAAAGCCATTAAGGGTCCCTTTAATATGAAATTGGGTCATCGAAGGCCCAATAACATTTATTATTATTATCTCTTGGGCCCGAAAATCATGTGGATGGATCACAAAGGCCCAACAAGCATGATTGGAACTTTCAAGCCCAGAGTTTTGAATGTTTACTTGTTTTAGGTATTGCATAATTGTTGGATGGTTTGATTGAACGATTGTTATTTTTGTATCGATTCGAGACCGGTCGATTTGTTTATAACGATATTTGGATTTATACGTGTATTCATCTTTCAATTTTTGTAAGTCGTAGTTTAGTATTTTTGACTCAATATTCTAGAAATAAAATAATTGACTTAAGAATATTGGTTTGACCTTTTCAGCCCTTCTTTAATAGAAATGACAATTTTAGTCCCTTATATAAAAAAAGACATTTTTGCCCTTAAACTCTTTTCTTGACACTTTTGAATCATAGACTTGTTCAAATGATATTTTTAGCTCAAACTTATTCTTTGGCAGTTTCAGCCCTTCCAGAAAAGTGTTTTTCGGTTAAAGCCCAAACTTTTTCAATTTTTACAATTTTGGCCCAAAATCCAAAAACTTTACATTTTTTATCCTTTTTGGAAAAGACAAGCATTTTTAACCCTTGAAATAGTTTTGTTTAACTCTTTATCCCTTGTTTTAAAGAATTTACCATTTCAGCCCTTTAAAAGTCATATTTTTCGCAACTTTGGGCTTAATGGGCCGAAAAGCCCAAAAATTGGTCCATTAAGCTAATATTTACATTTCGAGTCCCTTGAAGAGCATAATATTCATAAAAAATTTGTTGGAACTGTTTTGACTCTTTTGACCCTTAAGAAAACCGTAAATGACAATTTTTAACCCAACTTTTGTTTATTTGACAATTTAAGCCCAAAAATGGGTTTTTATGTTGCAATACGTTTATCATAATCTTAGAAGTTAATATTCTTGACTTGTTTAGTGTAATATAACTTAGATCATGTTTGTTTTCCTTCTTATGGCATAGATCTTGAGATTTCTTCCCTTTTGATTACATATTCATCACAAAAACACATAAAATCACACATACATGCATAAAATCATACATAGCATACACATACACATAGATCTACACATTTTCTTGTATTCCCCCCCCATAAAACATATAAAAACCGAAAAGAGAGGGGTATAAACTCACCTTTGTTTGTTGTTTTCGATTTAGGAGGAAGAAATGAAGAAAATTTGGTCCTAGCAAGCCTTCTTGGAAGATCTCGAACTTAGAGGTTTCTAAGATGTTGATCATGAGTTTAAATGAGTTAAGGAGAGATTTTTGATAATACAAAGAATCTAGATCATGGATCCAAGCATGAACTTACCTAAGATGATGATTTTTGTGGAATAACCTCCTTGGAATGCTTCTAACTCTCGAAAATTTGATGAAGAAGAAGGAGTGTTTCTTTGAGAGTGTTTGAGTGAAATGTGTGTGTGTGTATTTCCCTTTGTGGTTCTCGGCCGAATGAAGAAAAAGAGAGAAGGAGAAGAGAGAGTGATGATTAGATGGTTGCTTGGAAATATGATTTATTGCATGGAGAACCAAAATATAATAAGGAGGTGGCAAGTGGAAAGTCAACTCTTTCCCCCCCTCATTTGTGTAGTTGGGCCGAGAAGAGGAGAAGAAGAAAAAGAAATTGGGCCTTTTTGTGCTTAAGTCCATTTTATGGCCCAATTAGGTGATTTTTCGGCCCATTGGGCTCCCATGATGGTTTACGACCCAATTTGTCAAAATAATGGGCTTCATAGTCCATTAGAGTTAATTAGGTTAGTTATGGCCCAATGAGGCCCATTAGGGTATTTTATTTCATTCTAGGCCCAATATGGCCCAAAATGTTAAAATAAGTGGAAGTGGGTCCAATTAGAGTACACATAGGAGTTCTAAGCCCAAAATAGTCAAATTGGAAGGTTATTGGTCCATTAGGCCCAATAAGGAAATCCTAGTCCATAATGGACTTAAACCGGGATTTCTAGGTTTTCCAATTCTTAGTTGACTATTTGCAGTGCTTGTATAAGGTGTTTGATGGAAGTTTTGTTGTTATTGAATAAGCATTATACATGCTTTCTCATTTTGGTTCACAAAAGTTATCATTGTTGTTGTTACAAGGCATCAAAATTTCTAGTTGTGACACTTTCCTATTCCCCATGATTAAGTTTATCTTCCCGTGCTCCACATCCCTACTTCCTTTTAGTCCATACAAATCAGAACAAATGTTAAATCCACAACCTGTATCAAGGACCCAAGAATTAGCATGTGATGAGTTATTAGATAGAATATTGTAAATACCTGCGAAGGTGGGCTTTATCTTCCCATCCTTAATGTCCTGCAAGTATTTCGGGCAGCTTCGTTTCCAGTGCCCTTTTTCATGACAATGGAAGCACTCTGCTTCCTTTGGATTGGTAGAGGGTTTAGCAGGACCAGCTTTGGTTCCACTAGAAGAGGATCCATCATGGGAATTTTCCTTGTGGATCTTAAAAGAAGCCTTCCTCTTCTTTCCCTTCCCATGTCCAATTGCCAAGACAGGGGCAGAAACACTAAGAGTAGGTACAACAGCCTTGCCTTTCAAGTTGCTTTCTGCAGTTGTTAATAGGCCTTGTAGCTTGCTCAGAGTGACTTCCTCCTTGTTCATATGATAATTCATTATGAACTGATCATAACAAGGAGGCAAAGAATGTAGGATGATATTGTTGGATTAGTGTCTAAGTCCATAACCATATTTGGTATGTACTTGACCCGATTGGCATGGTCAATTTGGGTTGTATGGCATCATGCATTTGGATAGACTAAAATGAAAGAAATAACACTTAAGGTTTACTAATATATTATAAGTTCTAATATATTAATAAGATTATTTAATTAGTATTGATCAAGAATTAATTTGGTATTAATTAAGTGATCAAAAGGAGACCAATTAAATATATGGGTTGATTGTGTAAATCATCCATACTTGTATAGTGGGCTAATGCTCCATGGATTATCAAGTTGGGCTAAAACCCATAGGATGCTCCATGGTGTTTTGTACCCATGGATCATGGAAATGAAAGGCCATGACAATTAGGGTTTACATGGTGTAACCCTAATTGTGACAAACTATATAAGCATCTTATTCTTGTCAAAGTCGGCCACCAAGTGAGAACTATGTGTGTATGGTGAGGGCTAGCCGATTTCATGAAGTGTATCATTTCTCCCTAAGTTATTCCAAGTGTATTTGATGTTGTGTGAACCATTTGAGGTGTCACACTTGGGGCACTCGGCTCTTAAGCATCAAGGAATCAAGCTACATAAAAAGGTATGTCTTCTAACTTGTTTTATTACCCAAGTATCAAAGATTGTATGCTAGATAGGGTAATACCTTGGAATATTCATATTTGCATGTATAACAGAGAAAACATAGATCCAAGGTATTTAGGGTTGCGTGTACACTTAGGAGTGTTAGAATGTTCAAAACCCAACAGTGGTATCAGAGCCTAGGCTTGTTTTCAATTATACTTCATGCAAGGTGCTGAAAAATGCTGAAAAATCGATTTTCGGGCTGTCTGGGCACTGGACTCGCCGAGTCCACTGATGGACTCGCCGAGTCCATGAGGAAACTCATCCTACTCATCGAGTAGGTTCATACACTCGACGAGTAGGACCCCTTGACAACATATCTTCGACTGTTTTGGCTGGAATTGGACTAGGAACATTACCCTAAGCTGTTTTTCAACTTATAAACTTGTTTTTGATGCGGTAATGTTCATGCTAATCCAATTTCAAAGATAATTGTCAATAGATTCATGTTTTGTATTAGTTTAGTGATTAGGCTAATTACATGAAATTTTTTGATTAAATTATCTTGTTCTTATGAGTTGCTTAGATTAATAGGAATGTTATGTGAAATTGTGGTTTTCAATCCAAATTAATCTAAGAGTTGATTCTAAAATGTGTTTTTGTAACTTGTCCTCAAGTTATATGAAAAGTCACATTTAAGATTCATAAAACTCATAAAGTTTTCCATAAGTTATGAATAAGGAAGAGTCACATTCTTTTAATGGTTTAAAGTCTTCCATATCTAGTCCTCAAGTTATGGAACTTGAAGAATTTTTGAATTAAAACTACTTTAAACACATAAGTTATGGAATTGAAAAGTTTTTGAATAGTTCAAAACTTGCCCTCAAGTTTTGGAATTTGAAAATTTTTCTTTCCTGAATACTTTAATTCCAAATTAAGCCCTTAGGATTTTAAAAGTTAAAATTCAACCCTTATACTTTATAATATTATAAGTTAATAATATATATATATATATATATATATATATATATATATATATATATATATATATATATATATGTATAAGAGCAAGTCAGTCTTACCGTTAGTAGGCCTCATTCACGAAGCCGGTCTATAAGGGGGATATAAGGTTACTGCCTATAAAATGGCAGTTTAATGGGTGTCCACTCTCACCCACCGCTTCCTTGACTGGTGGAGGGTCGTTAGCCGAACGGGTAGGACAAGGACTAGAATTCTCCCTTCATTAAAAGTATTACAGATAAATACTAAGTAGCTAAACTTTTATAAATTCCCAATTTTAGTTACTTAGGAAAATGTGAATTTGGTGCTAACCCATGAAATTACACTTTTCACTTTGCTTAAATCGGTTAGTGGAGCGTGTGTGGTTAACCGGCACACTAACCTGGATTTAACAAGGTAGGCAAAGGGTAACTTAATGTTTATCATAGGATCGGTGGAGCGCGTGTGGTTAACCGTCACATCGATTAAGTGATAAATATTAAGGGTACCAAGTATATTTGCATGGTTATTCATACCTTGTTTTGTGATCCTCGGCATCCCAGTCACAAAACTTGAAGGGCACAATCGAGATTGAAACATGCCACTGAAAAGTTCAATGAATCTCAAAAGATCTAGGAGTTTCAAATCCAATTAAAATCTAATAAATTATTTCGTTTTTCATGGTGGAAATTGGTGAATCGTCATTCACCTACCTTCAAATATTCTATAGCTTGGATTACAGAATCCCTCTTCCAAGTTATAAAGTACAGTGTTGGTTTCTAGCCTTAATATTTCATATTGGGTGTTATATTAAGGACTTTAAATCAACTATCTTGAATATCTCCCAAAAGATGTCTAGCTCAGACATCTATGATCTTCCCAAATCTCTTGGAGCTTTACTTTCCCCACCTCTTCCAATTATTCTCCCTAACCCACAAGTTCAAGGTCACTCAAGCCCTATTGGCAAGCAAGGTCTATGTGTGATCGCATCTTGGAGATAAAGTCACATATTGACAAGCCAGGAGAGTTGGGTGTCAAAGTCTTAAGAAAGTCGGATGTTCGATCACTTTCTAAGTCACATAGTTAGTTCCTTTGGGACTACTATGAAACAGACTATGACATGACCCTTAATGATCTTATCTATTTGTTTTGTGCTGCTAAATCAGCAATGATTGTGGAGCATTGATAGAGCAAATTTGATTAGAAGATCAACTTCCCAAACTTCCATGGAATTTGAAAATGGTAACATTGGATATCTAGAAACGTTTTCTCTTCCCAATGGTAAGGGATTGGCCATAGTCAACTCGGTTGACCAAATGGTAAAGAGAAAGGCAAGTCTGTGATAGTCCAGTACACCATTTCCAAAGAGTCCATATGTTTCTCTTGCGAAAGGAAGGGGAATTGATTGCGAAGCTGCCTATTTACTTGAAAGATCATAAGGTTGATCAAGTCAAGAAGTTTGACTTTACTTCAGGTTAAAGTCCACTATCTAACTCTGTTAAATTTCTATTCTGAGATTCTCATTACATGATGTGACTGGGTCACATGTTGATGTTTTAAGAATCAAAGAAAAGTGAAGAAACCTAAAGGAAGTATATGTTGATTCTGATCGCGAAGATGGATTTCGATCGCATGATTCGGTGATCAGAATTTTGAGCTGTTGCTTAGGAGTTATGATATATTGCTTAGGAATAGATAACAACAAAGTTTTTCATATGCTTTTGCATTGTAAGGATAAGTTTTTCCGCAAAGTTTTAAAATTAAAGGAAATTTTTTATTTTATTTATTCTAAGTATCCTTACAATGGAATTTGTGAAAAAATTGTTGCTTATATGATTCCATTGATAGCAATAATGGAAAATGGATTTGTTTCTTTCATTTGTGGTAATGTCTAATTTACCAAATAAGGAAAGATTCTCATCACCCAAGGTTTCAGTTGGATAGAAACTTGGAAATCATGCAAGTTGTATAGTATGATGAATGAGAATTTTCATCTTTGGAAAATTAAGATTAATTCCTTGTTCACATGTATATGTGAGTCAAGTGAAGGACTAAGGGATCAAGTACACATTCTGGTGCATTGATCAAGTCCACCACAAAAGATCGATAAGACTATGCGTCATGATTTACTAAAGTTTAGTAAATATGGTTATACTTACCAGTTTAAGTATAATTCTGAAACATTGGAAAATTTTCAATGTATGACAGAACGAATGAGAAGAATCAAATTAGGCAGAAGGATAAAAGTTTCTCAAATCTGAAAAGATGGGAGATTACTTTAGTATCATGTTTCGTGATCATCTTAACGATTTAGAAATCATGTCACAATTAGTCCTCTAAGGACATCTTAGTGCATTCTTATGACTAAGAAGAGGAATATTGAATTGTTGGAATGGTTAAATCAAGAAGATGAGTCATACTTCGTTCCAAAACAAGTCTTAGAGTCATACTCCAAGACTGTAAGATGAGTGACATATCTTAAAGAAAAGTTTATAACACTTGTCAAATGTAAGAGTAAAAGTGTCCTACTCTTGTACATTTGAAATTGGTAAGTTGTGATGTTTTGGATAAAACAAAGACCAACTTAGGCCAATTGTGTAAAGTGTTTGTCTTGATAAAGAATCTGCACTATCTCTTGAATATTTGACAAGTAAGTCTTATATGTCAAGAGGACAGTGGGAGTCTAAAAGATCCTGAAAGTATTTCAAGATCTAATCAAGAATAAAACCTATAGTTTATCACTAGCACACAACTTGAGGTTTATAACCTATCGTGTTGACATATTTCTATTTTTGTGCCCATTCCAGTTAAAGTTGGCTTTCCATATGAGTTCTGAGAGTTCTCAATTGGTTGCATAACAACTTGAAAGCAATGGCAGGCCCTTGTGCTGCCAGGTGGTAAGATTGAGTTTAGTCCATATGAGTTTGGATTTGTCATTATCCTTGTCTTGTGATTATGGTTTTGACAAATTCACATGGATAAGAACACATACACCATAAAATCTAAGTGTCATAAGGTTTCTCTCCGATTCATGAAAATGATGGTGAGGAAACGCTTTCACTAAGTGATTTTATGTAGCTAGCAATTATGATATTTGCATTCTCAAAGTCGTTAGTGGAGCGTGTGTGGTTAACCGGCACACTAACATGGACTTGTGAGAAATGGCAAAGGTCTAAACAATTAAGACTATGATTACGGCATCCCTTTTCATAGTTCTGAAATTGTTTAGACACACCTGTGAGCTATCTAAGATAAGGTGTATGATTTTGATAAAGTTTTATCAAAGCGTCTCATATCGGAAGTCTGAACTTTGGTAAGAAAGTCAATAAATATTGATTTCTAGAAGTCCAGCTGATTTTTGAGTACATGTCAAAGCTAGTGGGAGCATAAGCGTTATGCTAATAATCATCATGTTAGTGGGAGCATGATAATTATGATTAGTATTGCAATATAGCAATGTTAATTATAGAAAACAAAAGTTTCAATTCCGGAAGTTGCAGGGGTTGAAAAGTTGTTTTGCTATAATTAAGGGAGAGGAAATTATACTTCATTTCAATTCTAAAAGCTTAGATTGAGGTTTTAATCATATTTAGTCAAGGATTTATATGAATTTTGTGTTGGAATGGCTCAACATAAGGAAATTATATATATGATTCCATTATTTGCGTTCTAAAATTCGATTATGATTACGGCATCCCTTTTCATAATCTGAATTTGGAGAACTTGGCAAATAAAAAAAATATTATAGCAAAAGGACTGGTCTAGTATCATGTCTTTATGTGAAACATCATGAATCGTGTCCCATATGCTTCGGATATAGGATCGATTGCATGTGCTATAATATTCATCCTTTCTAAATTTTCCAAATGCTCAGGGCATTAAGAGGGGAAAAGTCTAGAATTGGATATGATTAAACTGATTAAGCAATTGTCGAGGACAATCTAAGGTTTACCAAAGATTGGTTGCTCAGGGACAGTTGGAAGTATAATGTTAATTTGGAAGGACCATATTGACATATTCTGGAAAGAGGCAACTCTTGCTCAGAAGTAATAGTCAAAATAGGAATATGGAAATGTTTCCATAGGTGGAAGTTATTCAATTTGTGTAAGATTAGGAAAACTTAATGCGAGAAGGATGTTTCCATGGAGTTGATCTCCATTGGAATAATCTATAATATATGTTGACAAGTCTTTGTGACTTTGTGCATAATCATTACAAGAGGATCAATGCATATAAGTTTAGAATCTAACAGATTTAGGTAAATGGCAGGAATTTGGAATTCTTGCATTTGCGGTAAGGATTTGGGATTGTGAAATGAGAATCATTGGAATTATGTTCAATCGATCTATTTCACAAGGTAAAGATCATAGGAAAAACATAGTGTGTATACTTGGTTTATGGCATAACTAATGTTTGGAAAAACATAGTGTGCATACTTGGTGTATGGCATGACTAGTGTTTAGAAAACATAGTGTACATGCTCGGAGCATGGGACAACTATTGTTTTAATTCAAGTATAAAGTTGATAGTTTGAAACAGTATGCAATGAATGATGGGTAATCAATATGGTGATAAATAAAAGGTGTGTTTATTTATATTCATAAGTTCTGAGACCATATTGGATTCGATTATTCTTGTGTTTCACTTTGCATGTTTTGACTTCCAGAATAACTAGGTCATTCTTCCCAAATGACTAAGTTATTCAAACCATCCACAGTCGGTCATATGTTGGAAGTAGATATGAATCAAGACTTTCATGAGTTGGCTTGTAGATGTCTAAGATGTTGGACATAGCAAAGAGGTGCTACAACACTCATGAGTGCTCATAAGTTCTAAGTATTGGATTCAACCCGCGCTCATTTGAATCACTTCATGGATTTTATCACGAGTGATGATGAGACGATAATATCTTATATTCTTCAAACCTAGAGATATGAGTTGTTACTATCAGTTGGTTGTACATTGATTGCGCGAAAACGCATTGGTAACTCGATGTTATAAAACATGCCTTTGTGTATGATTTAACAAGTAGTAGAACAAGCTATATGAGTCGAAGTTTATCCATTCCTTTTACCTTCGGGATAAAAGACATATCTGTGGGCCCCTCGATGATTTAGTGATGACAAATGTAAGTGCTCGGTCGGGCCTGACTGATTTGATTTGTTCAATTAGTCAGTCGTCATAAATCAGAAACCGGGAAACAACAAATGGACAGAGAGAATGATTTATAATCCATGTCTCAGTCCATATGATATCTTGAATGGAGGAATATATGATCCCTTATCTAATGGAAAAGTCATTGACGAGATCAGAGTTCAGTTACAACGTCAGAGTTCGACAACGGCTTAAAGAGATACGATTGCCAGTCGGTTCTTGAAGTCATACTCAATAATAGTTTTAGACTTATCCAAGTGGGAGACTGTTAGATTAGTGTCTAAGTCCATAACTATATTTGGTATGTACTTGACCTGATTGGAATGGTCCATTTGGGTTGCATGGCATTATGCATTTGGATAGACTAAAATGAGAGAAATAACACTTAAGGTTTACTAATATATTATAAGCTCTAATATATTAATAAGATTATTTAATTAGTATTGATCAAGAATTAATTTGGTATTAATTAAGTGATCAAAAGGAGACTAATTAAATATATGGGTTGATTGTGTAAATCATCCATACTTGTATAAAGGGCTAATGCTCCATGGATTATCAAGTTGGGCTAAAACCCATAGGATGCTCCATGGTGTTTTTGTACCCATGGATCATGGAAATGAAAGGCCATGACAATTAGGGTTTACATGGTGTAACCCTAATTGTGACAAACTATATAAGCATCTTATTCTTGTCAAAATCGGCCACCAAGTGAGAACTATGTGTGTATGGTGAGGGCTAGTCGATTTCATGAAGTGTATCATTTCTCTCTAAGTTATTACAAGTGTATTTGATGTTGTGTGAACCATTTGAGGTGTCACACTTGGGGCACTCAACTCTTAAGCATCAAGGAATCAAGCTACATAAAAAGGTATGTCTTCTAACTTGTTTTATTACCCAAGTATCAAAGATTGTATGCTAGATAGGGTAATACCTTGGAATATTCATATTTACATGTATAATAGAGAAAACATAGATCCAAGGTACTTAGGGTTGCATGTACACTTAGGAGTGTTAGAATGCTCAAAACCCAACAGATATCAATAGCCAACTCTTCATCGAAGTTCACATTCAACTTCAGCAAGCGGTCTACAAATCTCTGCATCTTTTGCAAGTGGGCCGTGATGGACTCTCCATCCTTCATTTTGGTTGTGATCATGGAGGCAATGATCTCATACCTTTCCTGCCAAGCACTTTGATAGTACATTTCCATCAAATCTTAGTGCATCTCGAAGGGCCAGAAGTCCTCATACGACTTTTGAAGCTCAGCAGTAATGGTAGCAATCATAATGCACAACACCTTTGTCGCGTCCCTCTCATGAACCATGTATTCCTCAATTTGTTTGGGAGTAGCAGTTTGTTCATCAATCTCCTTTAGCTATTTATCAAGGACATATTCTTTCTCCTCGTAGCGAAGGGTCATACGAATGTTCCGAATCCAATCGTTAAAATTTGACCCATCGAAGATAGTTCTCCCAACCAAGTTCATGAGGGAGAATGAGCTAGAAAGGTTGGAGCCTGAAGCATTGTTTGGGATAGACATCTGAAAAGGAAAAAGAACAAGTTTAGATTAGATAAGAATCTTTTATATAACACCCAAATGAAATATTAAGGCTAGGACCCAACACAATATTTTATAATTCGGAAGAGGGATGTCGTAATCCAATTACACGTTCCATTGATCTATGACAAACATCAAGCTACCTTTTGCCACCCTTGTCAGTCCCAAATTAGTGTGCCGGTCAACCACACACGCTCCACTAACGACTTGGCAAGGTGCAAAGTTCAATTTCATGGAATAGCACCATTTTCACATTTTTCCTAAAGTAACTAAGATTGGGATTTTAATAAAACATTTAGTTACTTTTATAATTATCATTATACTTATAAGAAGAATTAATGTTCTATCCTACCCGTTCGGCTAACGACCCTCCATCAGTCAAGGAAGCGGTGGGTGAGAGTGGACACCCATTAAACCACCATTTTATAGGTAGTAACCTTATACCCCCTTATAGACCGGCTTCGTGAATGAGACCTACTAACGGTAAGACTGACTTGTCTTATATATATATATATATATATATATATATATATATATATATATATATATATATATATATATATATAATTAAACTTATAATATTATAATAATATAAGGTTTGAATTTTAAACTTTTAAAATTCTAAGGTTTGGAATTAAATGTTTCATAAGTGAGACTTTACAAATTCCAAAACTTGAGGGAAAGTTTTGAAACTCTTCAAAACTCTTGGTTTTCCATAACTTATGAGTTTTAATGTTCATGAATGAGACTTTTCATATAACTTGAGGACAAGTTAGAAAACTCTCTTCAATAACAATTTTAGATCAATTTTAACTAACAACATTATCATATAATTTACCATTGATCTAATCTAACTCATATAGCAAGACAATTCATATCAAATAATACAAATAATCAACTTATTATCTTTAAATTTTGACAATTGTCCTTTAATTAGATGAGGATAATCATTACCATATCAGAAAATACAAATTTTATGATACAAAACAGTTTGTGGTAATGATATCCTAATCCAATTCTGGCTAAAAACTCGAAATTCTGCAAACAGAAGGTTCTACTCGACGAGTGCATGAACTGTACTCATTGAGTTGCCATTTTAGTGAGTGAAATCGTCGAGTCAGATCATTGGACTCGGCGAGTTCATCAGTCAGAGGCCAGAAAATCGATTTTTTTCAGCTTTGAAAAATAATCAAGCATCAATATAATAGAAAACAATCCCAGGCTCTGATACCACTGAAGGGTTTTGAGCACTATAACACTCCGATGGTGCACATGCAACCCTAGATGCTTTGGATCTAAGTTTTCTCTAATTATACATGCAATTTCATTTTTGCAAAGCATACATCCTAACTAGCATATGATGGAGGATATACAACATAAAAACATATTAGATGAGTACCTCTTGATGTATTTAGTAGTTCTTGGCCTTCAAAACTTTAGCACCTCAAATGTGACGCCTCTAATGTGTCACAAACACTAAATGCAAGAGGAGGCTTATGAGAAGTGGCTAGATAGCTCAAAATCGGTTATGACTCTTCTTAGAATGCATGGGGGCCGATTTAGGGGTTAAGGGGTTGCTTTTATAGTGTGGCAAAGACTAGGGTTTCATCCATGCAAACCCTAATGCACCATGACCCTTCATATTTCTTAGGCTCCATGGGTTAAACCTTCATGGACTATCATATAGGTTTAGCCCATCCTAATCAACCATGGATCATTAGCCCAAACTATAAGTTTTACCGATTTACTTAAACAGTCCCCGTAATTTAATTAGTCTCTTTTGATCACTAAATTAATTCCAAATTAATTCTTGATCAATACTAATCAAATAATATGATTTCTCAATTAATATATTATACTTATAATATATCAATAAATCACAAATAACCTCTTTCTCAAAAGACCATTCTATCAAATTGCTCTGGTGAAGGCAACCCAAAAGGACCAAGCTACTATCGGGTCAAGTACATACCAGTTATAGTTATGGGCTTAGACACCTAATCCAACACAGTTAACCTCCATGAAATGCATAACCATAAGTAACCAGAGGTGAGATAACCACCCGAACAGATGATCCTACTCTAGAGCCACAACCAAACGAGGAATAGGCAAGAAAGCCTAGATCAAGAGTTCTCAGGCCATCCTACATGACCAATACAGTCCCTAAGGCACTCCACTAGATGATAACCAGCAAGTACAGGTAGACATACACATCTACTGATCCCTACCATATAGCAACATCCTAAATACCATGATACAGATCTAACACACTATAGCATAACAACGTACCAACTACCAGGATACAGATATAACAGGTCACTACAGCATAACAACATACCAACTACCTGGATACAGATCTAATAGGTCACTACAACATAGCAACATACTAAATACCAAGAATCCAAGGAATGTATAATCGTATATACTCATAGGTGAGATATACACTAGGAAAGGTAATCCTACTCTGGAACCACAACCAAACAAGGAATAGGTAAAAGAGCCTAGATCAAGAGTCCTTAGTCTATCCTACATAACTATATACAGTCCCTAGCATCCTTTATACTAAAGATAACCAAAACTAGTGGGTTGGCATTGGTGTAACGCCCTGTTTCGAATTGTTTCCCATTTCGGGGTGGTGATCAGGGTTTGGGTATTAGCAGACTTAGGGCCCTTGAAGAATTGAGATTTGGGCTCATTTTGAGGTGGATTATGGAATGTGGATGATCCGGGTGTCCTGTTTGTGTTTTGGGGACAGAGGGTATTTGGTAATATGTCAACTTGGGATTTTATTGAAATTGGATACTTGTTCAAGAAATGGTAAGGTAGGTACGAGATGATTAAAATGTAGTGCTTCTCGTTATCTTTTTATGGATATATGGATCATCGGAATCGGATTTATAACGAAGAAGTTATGGCCTTCAGAGTGCTTAAGGGTTTAAGAGGAAACCCTAGTACGCGGGGCGTACCTAAGGAGTACACGGGGAGTACTGAGGCGAGGGGAGCATATTGTGGTGGACGCTTAGTGTATTTTGAAGATTGGATCGGGGGTGCGAGACCTCGTGTGCTGGGCGTACGAGGAGTATGTGAGGCGTACGAGGCGTAAATGAAAACCGTAATTTGTGATGTTGAGACCCTATATAAGCACATTAAGTCTTTTGGGTTGGCCTCTCTACCAGCCTCCAAGTCCCCAAAACCCTATAAATCATTGCTTAGCCTCCATGGTCGTGTTTTTGAGCTCATTATGTGCATCTTAGTGTTTTTGGGTCATTTCCAAGAAGATGGAGTTCGGTGCAAGGTTGTAGATCAAGGAAGAGCTTATGGATCCTGATTCTCTACTTCATTTCCAGATTATTTGAGGTAAAAATCTATGAACTTGTTCATTTTTGGCTTAGATCTATTATTTATGAGTTTTGGTTCATTTTGGCCCCAAGAATGAGATCTAGTGGTTTGGTACCACTCCAGGAGCTATGAGTTGCCACTCTTGGTGTTTCTGAGGTTCTAGATTCATAAAGTTGTCTCCTTTAGGGTTTGAAATCCCCCATGTATGAGATTGTGTTCATTTGGTGAAATTATAATGCTATATCTTGAAGTTGGGTTCTTTTGGGGCATGCAAAGTCACCAAGTCAGTGACTTTATGTTTCTAGACACTTGTTTTGACTTAGATCTGTGGTTTGGACTTCTGGACTTAATCATTAAGAGCTTAAGAAGGATTTTGGCTTAATAGATGAGTACGTTGTGCGTATAAGTCTGTACGTGCAGCATACAAGCCAAATAGCGTGTACGCTTAGCGTACAACTGAGTACGCCCTGCGTACTCAGTTAGGTGGGATTTTGCTTAATGGGCTTTGTGTTTGGGCTTTCTTTTGGGCTTGGGTGTTTGATTTCTCAATGGGCCATCTAAGTACAAGTGTTTTGGACTAGGAAAAATGGTTGGGCTTTAGGGTAAGGCTCATGTAAGAGGTTTGGGCCCAATTTGGAAAATTGGGCCATATTTAGGCCTTGGTTGATTAATTGGCTTTTGGGCCTTTCAAATTGTGAGTTTGGGCCTTAGCCTTGGACCAAGCTTGGTTAGGGGTAAAATGGTCTTTTTACCCCGAGTATGGATTTATGGTTATGGATTGGGACCCAAATGTTAATTGGGTGTTGTTTTGATATTGACAATTCAGGAATCTGTCAGCCAGCAGCCAGGGATCATTAATATGATTTGGCAGTGCGAGATGAGTCTCCTCAATAGGTTTAGCGGGTCAAAGGAACCAATGTCGGCCCATGGTTTTGATGTTAGAATTCTAGATGTCTGTGTAACTCTTGCATGCGTTATGAGATGGTATGCTTACCGGGCAAGGCTCGATGCCAGGCGGGGCCTGATGAGTATATTGTATGCTAGTTATTAGTATTTGTTTTATGCTTATCGGGCAAGGCTCGATGAATGTATGGTATGCTATAGTCTTTGTGATTATTGCATGCGCTGGTAAGGTTATATGTTTATATGATTATATGGTTATATGATTATGTGTGTATCGGGCGGGGCCTGGTGATTGGCAAATCTGTAATCCGAGCGGGGCTCGATGTCGGGCGGGGCCTGAGGCCGAGTGGGACTCGAGACCGAGCGAGGCCCGATGGAGGGTGGGGGACCAGTATATGGTTTATATATCTGTGGTATGAGGTATCTTGGGGAACTCACTAAGCTTTGTCCTTACGGTTTTCAGTTTATGTTTCAGGTACTTCAGTTTTCAAATGGAAGAGCACGGGATGATTGTATAGCACACACCACATGTTTCCGCATTCTGTGATTTACTATGATTTGATGATATTTTGATAAATCTTGATTACCTTGGTTTTATGGAAATGTTACGTATTAATGATTTATTAATCTATAAACAAAAATTTTATGTCATTATTTTGGGACGTTACAAGTTGGTATCAGAGCCTTGGTTTGAGGGATTCAGACATACTCTCGGGTGTGTCTGAACTCAAACTGAGGATTTGGTAAAGTTTTTTTTTCAAAAATGAAAGAAAAATGATTTAAAAATGGGAAATCAAGTTTTCTAATACAAGAAAGGGTGTGGTGCATGAAATCAGGTGAGCTCAAGTAATTTTTCCAAATTATTATCTGATATGCTTTGATATGTGAATCTATGAATCACATGCTAGATAGGGCTAAGGATCTGCTCATTTTTTGCATGGTAGAATGTTAGGAGAGATGCATTTGTATGCCTATTGTATGAGCTTGTAGACTTGCATGCTAGTTCTGATTAGCCAGTAATAGGTTGGCTTGCATGTGATTCCTGGTAGCCTAGGAAGCATGGGATGCTAGATTGGGTATGATTTGTATGCATAAGGAATTCAGTAGCGGGAGTGGGAGCTCCTAATATGGTTTGTAGTATGTGGGATTGGATGCTTTTGGTTATTTTGTGGATTGGAGTGTTACTGTATGAATGTTGCTTTCTTTGTGCTTTGTAGAACTCATAAGTGATGTGAGTTAGCTATTAATTGAATATGTCAAGTCACATGTGGCAAAGGTTAAATAATCTCAGACTGACGAATTTGACCCTATTGTGCAGCTCTTGCTTGAGTCTAACCGTTGTAGGGATGAGTGTTACTCGAAGGATTATCTAAGCTTTATTGCATGTGATTGTGTTCATGAGGTAGCTAACTGACATTATGAGGAGTTCTTCAGCAGTTGATGGCAGGGTGAGATCGGGATCCTAGGAAAGCCTAGGGATTGCTTTGGTGGGTTTTGTTGCGCTGGGTAGCGAGTGTTTGGTGTATGGATTTGAGAAGGTGACTTAGAGGACTCGGGAGGATTCTTGAGGAAAGTATGGATAGGTGTGGAAGGTAGTATTAGGCCTGTACTACTGAAATCATAGGATCCATACTCGAATTGGGGAGAGTCTTGGAGAATCTAGGAATCATGTGGGATGAGGATTCTTGGGTATATTAGGATCTTTTACATGTTGTTTCGGTTTTGTGTTGAGCACTCAGGAATGGGGTTCAGGTTCTGGTTCCGGCTCAGGAGCAGGTATTGAGTCGATCGATGCGCGGATGTGGGAGTTCATCTCATCGGAGATTACTCGCAGTATTTTGGAATGGACCCCGGTGGTCTGTGGTTCAGCCAAGGAAGGGATTTTGGAGCTCTTGGATGGTCATCTCGGGGTCTTTTGGGTCGAGGCTGTAATAGGGCAGTTGAGGGCTCATCTAAATCCCAAAGCTTGTGGACCCCTAGAATCCTTAAGGAATGAGGATCCTATTGTTAGTTCTTGTTATTTGGGAATCGTAGGGCAGTTTTGCACCATGTTCTTAGGATGTTCGGGGTAACTCAGGAGGAAGAAGTCAGAATTCCTTCACATGCTTTTGCGGGTAGGTTATTGACGTGAATTATAAGCATTTGATTTGGCATGCGTAATTAAAGAACAAAAAGAACATGGTGATTTGGGTGTCTAAGATATGTATTCGATCATGAAAGGTGTTACAAAAAAGTATAAGCTAGATCTAGACAAATAAATAGCTCACACTAACACTCTCAATGTTACATCTCTCAAGCACACCTCTACAAGTGGTATGAAACCCACTATATATAGAGGTGTTTACATGTCTCTCTCTCTCTCTCTCTCTCTCTCTATATATATATATATATATATATATATATATATATATATATATATATATATATATATATATATATATATATATATATATATATCATGTCACAAGGCTACTCTACCACATGCAAGTGGGTCTAAATGAGTTAAACCATTACAAAGTCATACATGGATAATTTTGTCCAAACCCATCATGAACCGGGAAAACCCAAATCACTTCCGAATTTCAAATCAAATCACTTCATAAACTTCGTTGCTCAAGGTCACTTTGGTCTTCATGTACACGTAATATGAAAAATTAAACTTTCGAATTCCCATATTTAATTCTCTCCCCCTTTTTATAATCGAAAAATGATTATAAAACCAAAAAGGAATGAGAAAGCGCTCAAATTCGGAATTTTTTTATCCAAATCTCCCCCTTAACATATGGCATAAACATTTTGCATAAATCCGGAGAATCCAAAAAATCTCAATTTTTGAATTCGTTAACGGACCGCCTTTGACGAAATTTCACAAATTTGGTTAGAAACTGTCAATTTTGAAATTCTACAGTGACCCGATGCGCCCACAACAGCCTAAGATGCGAAACTCTACCCCAATTGTGAAAATGGGCATAAAGTGTCAATTCTCATTAACTGCAGGGGCCTGTTTCGAAAATATTCCCATTTCTTAGAACTTTCAGCCCAATTTCGAAGTTGGGTAAATTCTACCATTTCGCACAAACTCCAGGGATTCGAAACAAAACTTCAGGTTATTACGTTATTTTTCCTCCCATTTCGAAGTTGGATTATTTTTGCCACTTCTTTGAAATTCCAGGGGTGTAATTCAAAAATGTTTGTTTTCTTCCCAAATCACTTCCAGTTGACAATCGACATCAAAGCATGATAACAACCATCGAATTCGAAATTGAAATTAGATCCTCGACATCGAACCCAAATCAACACTTGACATCGGTACTTGGCAAAGGATCATCGACATCGAAACTCGGCAAAGGAGTCTCGACATCGAGGCATGTATAGACTTTGCTTTTAGTTTTCAACCCAAATCGAATCTCTACATACACAGCCTTCGCTTTTACATGTAATGGACACTTCGATTTCGATTCCACGATCAGTCGACCCTTCGAAATTGACATAATCAGGCTTCGAAATCAATCCTTCCATTTTACACATCGATAACTCCAAGCCTTCCCAATCATCGATATCAACATTCGTTATTGGCCTCTCCACCTCGATCCCAAATCTCCCCAATTCGATTCTTCACACCATAAGTCAACATACCATTCCAAATTATGTGTGATTCGATTTTGACTTCCAAAAATCGATCCCGACTCAAAATTGACCACGAACACATATGTTCGTTCCAAACCATCATCATTCCACAATGTTCGACATTAAGATGCTATTTCCAAACCAAGATACCAAAATCAACTCTACTCAGCCACAATTATTCTTATTTCGAAATCAAATTTGACCACAAAACTACTTCGATTTCCAAATCAATATTCAAGTGTCAAATGAGACACACTTACTGTGTTCGAAATCAAGAACATAAATCCAACCAATTTTCGAAATTGAACCCCAAATCAAGCATGATTTCGACATCTATAGCCCAAACAGAACTTGTATCTTCCAATTTCAACATTCAATTCATCGAATCGACACACAGAAATCGAATTTGACTTTTTTTTGGTTTGACTTTTCGAAGTCAAAGATCAACAAACATCAAATTGATGATTCTAATACCAAATTTCAGATCAAAAACATGTTTAACCAAGTGTTCTTCATCATATTCAAGTGTTCTTGGTCAAAATATTTAAAATCAAAGATTCAATTTTCAATTTCTAAGCTATGACTTGAATAAAATCGATTTCATCATATACCAAATCATATGAAATCGAATCCAAGTTTCAGATTAACAATCAATATCAAACAATTATTGAGAACGATGAGATGAAAACGAAACTCAAGAACAACACGATTATTAACTGAGACATATGGATCTGATTGTACAACCGATAAATCCGTGTGAAGCAAAAACGAAATCAGCGACGAGTTTAATGAATCAAACAATTCAAATGACTTTGGCCTCAAACAATTGTATTGGATCGAAAACATTTTGGGCTTAAAGATTGGACATGAAAAGTAAATGGCATATGATGTTTAGTTCAGAATTTTGAATTAAATTCTTCATGATCGAATGAACAGTATCAAACATATGATTTAATTCATTTAGCATTAAATTTGAATTCAAATGAGCAATTGCAGAAATTTGAGAATCGAATCGAAAAAAAAAAAGAAATATGAGATTGGATCGGGCTTGATCAATGAAAAAATTATTGGATCATAACAATTGAGTTTTTTTATAAAAAATTGATCCAATGAGTCAAAATGATCAAAAAATTCAAGAACGCAAGCACGAATGAAAGATTTTTAGAGAGATCATCGAGAGACTCACCATAAACATTCCAGTTGTATTGAATGTAGCCAAATCGAGAACTGTTTCTTCAAAAAAATCGCTTTGATCTTCGAAGACCCGCTTTGATACCAATTGATGTGAATTATGAGCATTTGATTTGGCATGTAGAATAAAAAAAACACAAAGAACATGGTGATTTGGGTGTCTAAGAGATGTATTCGATCATGAAAGGTGTTACAAAAAAGTATAAGCTAGATCTCGACAAATAAATAGCTCACACTAACACTCTCAATGTTATGTCTCTCAATGTTATGTCTCTCAATCACACCTCTACAAGTGGTATGAAACCCACTATATATAGAGGTATTTTGTAACATCCATAAAAATCAAGCCAATTTAAAACTTTAAAAACATTAAAAAACCAATAGTTATTATAAATTGTTTTCAAAATAGTTCAATGTTAGAGTATCCCAGAAATCAAATCATAAAAATATGTGGAGGTGCGTAATCACGCCTTCGCCTTCCCGCGATCATCTGAACTACCTGAAACAAAATCAACAACTGTAAGCCTGAAGCTTAGTGAGTTCCCCCAAAATACCAACGCCATACAAACCATAACAATATCATACAAACAGCATGCATAATGAGCCATCAACCTGAATGGACCGCCTCGCAGGGCCATCAGCCTATCTGGACCACTCTCCGAGCCATCGACACGTCTAGACTGCCTCGTGGGCCTATAGCCTATCTGGACCGCTCGCCGGGTCTACGACCTGACTAGTACGCCCTTAACGGGTCTGCAGTCTATCCGGGCCGCCCTGGGTATGTTGGCATATTGCACAAAGCAGGACCGCCTCAACCCAACCCCCAATCAAACAATCATATGCACATAAATATCATACGCTAGATAGCATGTACAGATAGTCATACAGATCTAACAGATCACTAATCATAACATCATCCTATATACCAGGAAACCGATCTAGCAGATCACTAACATAGCATCATCCTATAACCAGGATACCAATCTAACAGATCACTAACATAGCATCATCCTATAACCAGGATATAGATCTAACAGATCAATAACATAGCATAATTCTATAACCAGGATATAAACCATAAAGGGTCGGCCTTGGTGCCTTAGAACATGTTGATATAAAGAGAAGAACTCACCTCACAAGTAGTGTTGTACTGACAATATCCAACTCTCAATCACATCTCCGAACTCAACCGCCTGTAATCACCATGTGACTAATTTCCATCAAAATCCCAAATTACCAAAATACCCCCATAATTCAAACTTGGTCAACCCTGCTCAATGTCAAAGTCATCAGTCAAGGTCAACAGTCCATGTTGATCTAACTCGTCGAGTGCCGCTGCTGAATCGTCGAGTTCCTTCAGAACTCGGAGGACCTGTAAAAACTCGAGTCAACTCGCCGAGTTGCCAAAACAACTCGCCGAGTCCATGCAGTGTCCAGAAGATCGAGGAAAACCCTAACCACTCGTCGAGTTATCTCACCAACTCGTCGAGTTTACTCAGAATCTAGAAACGGGAAAACCCTAACCAACTCGTCGAGTTAGCTAAGTAACTCGTCGAGTTCCTTCATCCCTTTTTCTCATTCAGACGTTTTTAAACGAAACCAATGCTCCAAACTATACATCTAGTCTTCTAGGGTTGAGATACTACGTAAAGATGCAAGCTTTACGTCCATGCATTTCATTAAGGGGCTAACTTGCTAAGACAAGCCTTAACAAAGAGGTTTAAGGCATGGAAGTTGGCCAAAGCTTGATAAATCTTGAGTCTTTAGGCCTAAGGGGCCTAGTAGTGTCAAGATCTGAAGTCTTAGCTTCAAAGCATGCTCAAAACCAAGAATGACTCAAGAAGAAGCTAGAAATGGCAAAAAAAAACTCTCTAATGGAGAGATCTAACAAACAAGTGATCAAGGTAGAGGCTTTTTACCTTCAAATGGTTAATACAACTGAGTTGATGTCGGATCTATAAGCTCCTTCTCCTTCCAAGCTCCTAAACCTTCAAGTTTCTCCAAGAAATGCACCAAACACCTACTCTTTAGCCTTGTACACACTGAAATTGGAAGGCTAGCTCGTTTAGGATTTCTTCTGGACAATAGGGTGGTAAGGGAGGCTGGAGAGAGGACTTAAGGTCCTTTAAATATGGTGCAAACCCTAGAATTTAGGGCTTTCATGCACAGCCTCAACTCGTCGAGTTGGGTCCTCCAACTCGTCGAGTAGGCTTCATAATCCACGCGGCCATATTAGTTTCTACACGACGAGTTGGGGACTCCTAACTCGTCGAGTAGGCTTTCTTAAGTGCGCAAAATCCCTAAGATCTCATTCCTGGAAATCGGGGTGTTACAACTCTCCCCCACTTAAATTCGATTTCGTTTTCAAAATCACTCTTTGCCACCCCTGGCAAGCCCGACACCCTAAGGGGCCCTCCATAACTTGTACTCACAACGACCTTCCCAGGACGATAAAATCCAGTAGAAATTTTCCACCCCGGAGAAGCCCAGTCCATATTTCCACGTAGCGACCGCTCCCACTTCACCTGAAAATCTACAATCTGGAAAGTCGAAATTGGTCTGACTTCCTGACAGGTCGTCCATACTAACCAACATTGATGTCATTCCCCTTATCCCTTAAACTGCCTACTCAACCCTGAGAACCTGTGGTTCCTTCCTGAAAACAGAACCACCGATCATACTCTGCTGCCGACAACTCTTTTCTAGACAAAAGAGATTCGATAATCCTTCCAGAGAAAGCTAATTCTGATGACAAGATTTCCTAGGATATGATGACCAATGGAAGACAACTGGGAGATGAATCTTCTTGTGTCGACCGGCAATGCTCCCTTTAGCTCCCCGAACCAATATGCTCATCACTGCTAGCTCATAACCTCAAACACCCATGACTGGCCCGATCAACCTCAGGCTGGAATACCAATATGTGGAATCCAATCAACCATCGGATTGATATTCTTAGGGTTTGTTGGCCTACTGCCTCAACCCTGCCGCTCCCCCTGAGCCTCCGTATCTACGACTTACAGTCGGCCCGCACCGGGTATCTTGGTCTACTGCATAGAGCAGGACCGCCTCAACCCAACCAAACACCATATGTCATCAACTAGACATTCAGGATCGAGTATGCACATAATGTCAATAAACAGCAATCATATCGCTCCTTGTCGCCTACTAATTTCTCATAGTATACAGTCCTGCAGGCGATTACCACAAAGCAACATGCTAAATACCAGGAGAAAGATCCAACTCGGTTCTAACTCCCGACCCGAGAATCAAAGATCTACCATTGCATCTCACCCAAAATCTTCTGATTCATCGCAACCTCTTACTAACCCTGGATGCAATAATTTTCTCCCCGCCGCTGAGACTACCAGTCCCACATCTAATCCATCCACCAGGTTCCTAGAACCTGGAAGACAGGAACATTCTAACCCAAACAACCCTTGATCTCACCATCGTTGACATCACACCTTTCACCTGAAACTCGCGTCTCGCACCTTAAACCAAAAGATTTCCCACTTCCGGTACCGACTTCGAGAGTGCATGCATCACTCGGATACACTTGCGATTCCCAATGCGAGTTCCCACTACAAGCCATCCTGAAATGGCCATCCATGAATACACTCCAAGTTTCTGGCTGAAGATGCCACAAATCATGCAGAAAAGATCCTTAACAGGTCGATAGCGAACCTCTCTCCTTTCGAGTACATGTGATACGCCTAAACCTTAATATAACCTTTGACTCTCTGTCATGCCATTACTAACCTTCAAACCGAAGAAGTAAGATGATCAAACCAAGAACTCCTGCATTTCATCCAATCTCTAACAACAACTTGCGAACAAACAGAAATACGGAGCAACATTCTACATATTCATTCTGATACATGACTGGCACTCTCAACGGCCCTGTACCGTTCCCCATTCAAACCAACTTATTTATGGGTTCTCTGATCCCCATCAATGCGTCACTACCGAGAGTATCACAAATAGATTGAACGAGTAATCCCGACCATTAGGCCCACAGTCCATGACTGGAATTCTCCTAATCTCATACCGACCCTTGTTGATATTACATTGCTTGCGCAACCCTATGGGTCCTAGAGATACTCTCCTCCTTTCACTGTCTCATGGGGACCTAATCACCGTCCCACACAACACTGAACGTGCTCCACTAAGCTGTAACCCTACCATATACGATTCACTTATAGAAAAAGCTGCTACCCAAGCAAAACCTTACGAACCCATGGTCGCACCCATCCCGAGGATAGGATAATGGTCAAATTCTTGACCCAATTCAGAGGCTATAACTCGACAGAACCATGCATATTCTCAGGGAAACCCAAACTTCATCCAAAGAGGAAAGGTTTCCTGAGATAAAACTGTTGGATTAGTATCTAAGCCCATAACTATAATTGGTATGTACTTGACCCGATTTGGCATGGTCCATTTGGGTTGCATGGCATCGGAACAATTTTGATAGACTTTTGTGAGAAAAGGATATTTATGATTTGTTAATATATTATAAGTTCTAATATATTAATATGAAATCATATTATTTAATTAGTATTGATCAAGAATTAATCTGGAATTAATTTTGTGATCAAAAGGAGACTAATTAAATATATGGGGATTGATTGTGTAAATCATTCATTCTTATATATGTAGGCTTATGATCCATAGTTCTTCATGTTGGGCTAAACCCATGGAGTAACCCATGGATACTCCATGGAGGTTTTAACCCATGGAGCATGAAGAATATGGAAAGACATGAGTTACATGGTGTAACCCTAATAGCCACAATATATAAGGACCCCATGGCTCAAGAAATCGGGACTAGTGTGTATACACATGAGGGCTAGTCGATTTGAGCATAAGAACCTTTTCTCCCAAGTTATTCCAAGATGTTGGTGATGTTGTGTGAACCATTTAAGGTGTCACACTTGAGGCACTAGGCTCTTAAGCTCCATGGAATCAAGCTACATAAAAAGGTATGTCTTCTAACTTGTTTATATTACCCAAGTATAAAGATTGTATGCTAGTTAGGGTAATACCTTGGAAAGTTCAAGTTTGCATGTATAATAGAGAAAACATAGATGCAAGGTATTTAGGGTTGCATGTACACCATAAGAGTGTTAGAATGCTCAAAACTCATCAGTGGTATCAGAGCCTAGGCTTGTTTTCAAGTTATACTTGCTGAAATAGCTTAAAAATCAAAAATTCTGGCTTCCTGGGCACTGAACTCGCCGAGTCCACTGATGGACTCGCCGAGTCCATGAAGAAATTCATCCTACTCATCGAGTAGGTTCATACACTCGACGAGTAGAAGCCCCTGACAGCATATTTTCGACTTTTAAGGCTGGAATTGGACTAGGAACATTGCCCTAAGCTGTTTTTGAACTTATAAACCTGTTTTTGATGTGGTAATGTTCATGCTAATCCAATTTCAAAGATAATTGTCATAATTTCAAGATTTGTATTAGTTTTATGTTCATGCTAATTTCTTGAAGTTTGATGATTTGAATTATCTTGTTCTTATGAGTTAGCTTAGATAAATAGAAAAGTTATGAGATATTGTGTTTTCAATCCATATTGATCTAAAAGTTATTCATAAAATGTGTTTTTGTAACTTGTCCTCAAGTTATATGAAAAGTCACATTTATGATTTTCTAAAAAACTCATAAGATTTCCATAAGTTATGAAAATGAAGAGTCTCATTTTTAAAATGCTTTAAAGTCTTCCATAACTTGTCCTCAAGTTATGGAACTTGAAGAGTTTTTCCATTAAAACTACTTTAAACACATAAGTTATGGAATTGAAAAGTTTTGTAGTGTTCAAACCTTGCCCTCAACTTTTGGAATTTGTAAATTTTCCCCTCATGAATACTTTAATTCCAAGTTAAACACTTAGAATTTTAAAAGTTAAAATTCAACCCTTATACTTTATAGTATTATAAGTTAATATATATATATATATATATATATATATATATATATATATATATATATATATATATATATATATATATAAGAGCAAGTCAGTTTTACCGTTAGTAGGCCTCATTCACGAAGCCGGTCTATAAGGGGGGAATAAGGTTGTTGCCTATAAAATGGCAACTTAATGGGTGTCCACTCTCACCCACCGCTTCCTTGACTGGTGGAGGGTCTTTAGCCGAACGGGTAGGACAAGGACTATAATTCTCCCTTCATTAAAAGTATTAATGATAAATTCTAAGTAACTAAACCTTTTATAAATTCCCAATCTTAGTTACTTAGCAAAATGTGAATTTGGTGCTAACCCATGAAATTACACTTTGCACTTTGCTTAAGTCGTTAGTGGAGCGCGTGTGGTTAACCGGCACACCAACCTGGATTTAACAAGGTAGGCAAAGGGTAACTTAATGTTTATCATAGTATCGGTGGAGCGCGTGTGGTTAACCGGCACATCGATTGAGTGGTAAATATTAAGGGTACCAAGTATATTTGCATGGTTATTCACACCTTGTTTTGTGATCCTCGGCATCCTAGTCACAAAATTTGAGAGGGCACAATCGAGATTGAAACATGCCATTGAAAAGTTCAATGAATCTCAAAAGATCTAGGAGTTTCAAATCCAATTGAAACCTAATAAATTATTTCGTTTTTCATGGTGGAAATTGGTGAATCGTCATTCGCCTACCTTCAAATATTTTATAGCTTGGATTACGGCATCCCTCTTCCAAGTTATAAAAGTATTGTGTTGGGTCCTAGCCTTAATATTTCATATTGGGTGTTATATTAAGGACTTTAAATCAACTATCTTGAATATCTCCCAAAAGATGTCTGGTTCAGACAATTATGATCTTCCCAAAACTCTTGGAACAAGCTTTCCTAATGAAGATGATGTCCCGGAAATCATTCTTCACTCCCTCCACCTCCTCCAATTATTCTTCCTAACCCACAAGTTCAAGGTCACTCAAGCCCTATTGGCAAGAAAGGTATATGTGTGCTCACATCTTGGAGATGAAGTCACATATTAACAAGCAGGGAGAGTTGGGTGTCAAAGTCTTGAGAAAGTTGGTTGTTCAATCACTTTCTAAGTCACACAGTGGGTTCCTTTGGGACTACTATGTAACAGACCATGACATGACCCTAATGATCTTATCTATTTGCTTGGTGCTGCTGAATCAGAAATGATTTGGAGCTCTGGTAAAGCAAATTTGATTAGTAGATCAACTTCCCAAACTACCATGGATATTGACAATTGGTAACATTGGATATCTAGAAAAGCTTTTTCTTCCCAATGGAAAGGGATCGGCCATAGTCAACTCGGTTGACCAAATGGTAAAGAGAAATGCTAAGTCTGAGATAGTCCTGTGTGCCATTCCCAAAGGGTCCATATGTTTCTGTTGCCAAAGGAAGGGGCATTGGTTACGAAGCTGCCTTAACTACCTGAAAGATCTGAGAGAAGGTCTAGTCAAAAAGTTTGCCTCTGCTTCAGGTAAGTCCACTATCTAACTCAATTAAGTTCCTATTTGAAGATTCTTAATACATTTTAATGTATGGCAGGATCAAGCAAAGGGAAGGAAGCTTAAAAGAAGAGTATGATGAATCTGATCGCGAAGATGGATTTCAATCGCATGGTTCGAAGATCAGATTCTTGAGCTACTACTTAGGAGTTATGATAGATTGCTAGAAAATATGTAATAACATAGTTTTCATTTAAAGTTGCATTGTAAGGAAAAAGTTTTTTCCACATTTATAAATAAATAAAATTTTGTTTTATTTTATATCTCCTTGCAATGGTATTTATGAAAAAATTGATATTTGTATGTTTCTAGCAATATTGGAAATATAAATTTGCTTCTTTCTTTTGTGGTAATGTCTAAATTTACCAAATTAGGAAAGATTCTCATCACCCAAGCTTTCAGTTGGATAGAAACTTGGAATCATGCAAGTTGTATAGTATGATGAATGAGAATTTTCATCTTTGGAAAATTAAGACTAATTCCGTGTTCACATGTATACGTGAGTCAAGTGAAGGACTAAGGGATCGAGTACACATTCTTGTGCACTGGACAAGTTCACCATAAAAGATCGATAAGACTATTCGTCATGATTTACTAACGCTTAGTAAATATGTTTATACTTACAAGTTTAAGTATAATTCTGAATCATTGGAAAAGTTTCAATGTATGGCAGAACGAATGAGAAGAATCAAATTTGGCAGAAAGATAAAAGTTTCTCAAATCTAAAAAGATGGGAGAGTACTTTAGTATCATGTTTTATGATCGTCTTAATGATTGTGAGACCATATCACAATTCATCCTCTAAGGACATCTTAGTGCATTCTTATGGCTAAGAAGAGGAGTCATGAATTGTTGAAATGGTTAAATCAAGAAGATGAGTCATACTTCGTTCCAAAACAATTCTTAGAGTCATACTCTAAGATTGTAACTTGAGTGACATATCTTAAAGAAGGTTAATAATATTTGTCAAATGTAAGAGTAAAATGTGTTCTACTCCTGTACATTTGAAATTGGGTAAGTTGTGATGTTTTTGGATAAAACAGAGACCAACTTAGGCTAATTATGTGAAGTGTTTATCTTGATAAAGAATACACACTATCTCTTGAATATTTGGAAGAGAATCTTATATGTCAAGAGGATAGTGGGATTCTAAAAGATCTTGAAAGGGTCTAATTAAGAATAAAACCTGTAGTTTATCACTAGCAAACGACTTGAGGTTTATAACCTTTCCTATTGACATATTCCTATTTCTGTGCCCATTCTAGTTAAAGTTGGATTAGCATATGAGTTCTGAGAGTTCTCAATTGGTTGCATAACAACTTGGAAGCGATGGCAGGCCCTTGTGCTGCCAGGTGGCAAGAATTTAAGATTGCACAAGTTCAATCCATATGAGTTTGGATTTGTCACTAACCTTGTTTTGTGATTATGGTTTTGACAAATTCACAAGGATAGGAACACATACACCATAAAATCTAAGTGTCATAAGGTTTCTCTCCGACTCATGAAAATGATGGTGAGGAAACGCTTTCAATAAGTGGTTTTAAGTAGATAGCAATTGTGATATTTGCATTCTCAAAGTCGTTAGTGGAGCGTGTGTGGTTAACCGGCACACTAACATGGACTTGTGAGGAATGGAAAATGTCTAAACAATTGAGACTATGATTACGGTATCCCTTTTCATAGTTCTGAAATTGTTTAGACACACATGTGTGCTATCTAAGGAAAGGTGTATGATTTTGATAAAGTCTTATCAAAGCATCTCGTATCAAAATTTTGAACTTTGGTAAGAAAGTCAATAAAGTATTGAGTTCTAGAAGTCTAGCTGATTTCTGAGTACATGTCAAAGCTAGTGGGAGCATAAGTGTTATGCTAATAATCATGATGTTAGTCGGAGCATGATAATTATGATAAGTATTGCAAGTTAGCAATGTTAATTATAGAAAAACAAAAGTTTAATTGGGAAAAGTTGTTTTGCTATAATTAAGGGAGAGGAAATAATACTTCATTTCAATTCTAAAAACTTAGATTGAGGTTTTAATCATCTTTGGTCAAGGATATATATATATATATATATATATATATATATATATATATATATATATATATATATATATGAATTTTATGCTGGAATGGCTCAACATAAGGAAATTCTATATATGGGTCCATTATTTGCGTTCTAAAATTCGATTATGATTACGGCATCCCTTTTTCATAATCTGAATTATGAGAGCTTAGCAAATAGAAATAGAAATATTATAGCAGAAAGACTAGTCTAGTATCATGTCTTTATGTGAGACATCATGAATCGTGTCCTATATGCTTCGGATATAGGATCGATTGCATGTGCTATAATATTCATCCTTTCTAAATTTTCCAAATGCTCAGGGCATTAAGAGGGTAAAAGTCTAGAATTGGATAAGACTAAAATGATTAAGTAATTGTCGAGGACAATCTAAGGCTTACCAAAGATTGGTTGCGCAGGGACAGTTGGAAGTATGATGTAAATTTTAGGAGAGGGCCATTTTGACATATTCTGAAAATAGGCAACTCTTGTTCAGAAGTGATAGTCAAAATGAGAATATGGAAATATTCCCATAGGTGGAAGTTATTCATTAAATATGTGTAAGATTAGGAAACTTAATGTAAGAAGGATGTTCAAAGCAATGTACTTTGAATTTGAGACTTCGTTTCCATGGAATGATCTCCATTGGAATACTCTATAATGTCTGTTGACAAGTCTTTGTGACTTTGTGCATAATCATTACAAGAGGATCAATACATATAAGTTTAGAGTCTAACAGATTTAGGTAAATGGCAGGAATTTGGAATTCTTACATTTGCGGTAAGAATTTGGGATTGTGAAATGAGAATCATTGGAATTATGTTCAATCGATCTATTTCACAGAGTAAAGATCATAGACAAACTTAGTGTGCATATTTGGTGTATGGCATAACTAATGTTTAGACAAACAGAGTGTGCATACTTGGTGTATGGCATGACTAGTGTTTAGAAAACATAGTGTACATGCTTGGAGCATGGGACAACTATTGTTTTTTAATTCAAGTATAAAGTTGATAGTTTGAAATAGTATGCAATGAATGATGGATAATCAATATGGTGATAAATAAAAGGTGTTCTATTTATATTCATAAGTTCTGAGACCATATTGGATTCGATTATTCTTGCGTTTCACTTTGCATGTTTTGACTTCCAGAATAACTAGGTCGTTCTTCCTGAATGACTAAGTTATTCAAACCATCCACAGTCGGTCATATGTTGGAAGTAGATATGAATCAAGACTGTCATGAAGCTGGTTTGTAGATGTCCAAGGTAGTGGACATAGCAAGAGTTGCTGCAACATTCATGAGTGCTCATAAGTTTTGAGTATTGGATTAAACCCACGCTCATTTGACTCACTTCATGGATTTTATCACGAGTGATCATGAGACGATAATATCTTATATTCTTCAAACCTAGAGATATGAGTTGTTGCCTATGAGTTGGTTATACATTGATTGTACGAAAACGCATTGGTAACTCGATGTTATAAAACGTGCCTTTGTGTATGATTCAACAAGTAGTAGAACAAGCATATGAGTCGAAGTTTATCCATTCCTTTTACCCTTAAAGGGATAAAAGCGATATTTGTGGGCCCCTCGATGATTTAGTGATGACACCCCAAAGTGCTTGGCCAAGCCTGGACTGATTTGATTTGTTCAATTAGTCGGTCGTCATAAATCGGAAATCGGGAAACAACAAATGGACAGAGAGAATGATTATAATCCATGTCTCAGTCCATATGATATCTAGAATGGAGTTCGACAGCGGCTTTTAAGAGCTACGATTGCTAGTCGGGTTTTGGAGTCATACGCAATAATAGTTCTAGACTTATCCAAGTGGGAGACTGTTGGATTAGTGTCTAAGCCCATAACTATAATTGGTATGTACTTGATCCGATTTGGCATGGTCCATTTGGGTTGCATGGCATCGGAACAATTTGGAGAGACTTTTGTTAGAGAAGGCTATTTATGATTTGTTAATATATTATAAGTTCTAATATATTAATATGAAATCATATTATTTAATTAGTATTGATCAAGAATTAATTTGGAATTAATTTTGTGATCAAAAGGAGACTAATTAAATATATGGGGATTGATTGTGTAAATCATTCATTCTTATATATGTGGGCTTATGATCCATAGTTCTTCATGTTGGGCTAAACCCATGGAGTAACCGATGGATACTCCATGGAGGTTTTAACCCATGGAGCATGAAGAATATGGAAAGACATGAGTTACATGGTGTAACCCTAATAGCCACAATATATAAGGACCCCATGGCTCAAGAAATCGGGACTAGTGTGTGTACACATGAGGGCTAGTCGATTTGAGCATAAGAACCTTTTCTCCCAAGTTATTCCAAGATGTTGGTGATGTTGTGTGAACCATTTGAGGTGTCACACTTGAGGAACTAGGCTCTTAAGCTCCATGGAATCAAGCTACATAAAAAGGTATGTCTTCTAACTTGTTTATATTACCCAAGTATAAAGATTGTATGCTAGTTAGGGTAATACCTTGGAAAGTTCAAGTTTGCATGTATAATAGAGAAAACATAGATCCAAGGTATTTAGGGTTGCATGTACACCATAGGAGTGTTAGAATGCTCAAAACCCATCAAAAATGACACACCACTTCCATCAATAACAGAAGACGTCCATATCATCGATCGAAACAAGATCCCATACTTGATCGAGACTGCACGGATCCTACCCATACGAAACTAGCTTGAGAAGACTTCCAAGGGAATCTCATAGGTTGCCAAACCCGAGTCTGCTATGAATACGAAATTCCCTTCTATCACTGAGGGCGAACTTTCCCCAAGGACCAAGGGAACATAAACACACTGCACTGGAGAGGGTGACACATTCCTTCCTCTTAACTGTCGCCTCTTGAATCCTCCGAAGAATTCCCGCTGAAAGGCGGACTCAACGACCAATGATCTAGGACACCCTAAAACCTAAACCAGGGAACCACAAACCCACCTAGAGTTGAACACACCTGCTTCTTGAAAGGTTCACTGACAAAACATTCATTGACAAAACATTCATTGACTGACGTTTAACTTGAGGATTCCCAATTCTCCCCCCACTTAGGGTTCTAATGACCACCCATTGGTTTGAAACCAACTCACAACTCGAACCGACTCAACCATGTACGATCATTCCTGACCATGGAATGAATGACGTACGCAAGATGGTCCTCCCGATGCAGGTCAATCGAACCCAAGAGAAACCTGAATTCCAGCTGAAAACTTCTGACAAGCAGAATGGCATATAACGACCCTCAATAACCCAAAATTGCATAAAATCGACCCAGGATGTAACTCACCCAATCCAGCAAAATTCCAACACAATACAATTCCCGTTACAACCCCGAAGAATACCAGAGATGTCATACTCTCAAAGGCATTCGAAGAAATCCTGACTTCTTCCTCCTGAGTTACCCTGACCAACCTGAGGGCACGCAGGAAAACTCCCCTTCGATCCCAGGTGACATGAACCAATCCCTATTTGCAATCCAAATGACAATCTGGCACCCGTCCTACCCGAAGATACGGTACCTAACTTGCCTCGCAAGATACTTATGCCACCTCGACCCACCTGCGCTTAACAGTGCTGAAATACTTCCGCCAATCCCTGCGACCAACTGATATCGAAATGGAAATACAACTTGACCCCGAACTGGTGAATCTTTACTCTAACTTCTCATCCTCAAAAGAGTCTCTAAACTCTAGCTATCTACAATCCCTCGTGGTAATAAAATTCCCCTAACACTTCCAACGCCCTAACGACTCAAGCGGAAGGGCATATGAGGATACACAGTACATAGATTGGGTAAAACAGAGAACTAACCCAAAGACACTACTTACCCATACCCAACAAGATTCTGAAGCAAAACAAATACCGAACAAGGACGATTACACCATAAAGTTATTACAGAATGGGGCTCCATTTACATACCACAAATTTTTTGCGGCTCGACCTTGACCTCCCGAGGAACAATGATCGGTGGGACCCGATTTCCTTCTGCCCCCAAAATAGGATAGTTGGACCTGAAAATACCTGGTTGGTGATAGTGAAAGCATATCTGATCCTTCTTACAATCCTATTGCACATGGCCTCTCTCTCCGCACTTGTAACACCTGAACTTGTGACAAGCAAATCTGTGAGTTCCCCCACACTTGCCACACACCTCATGATTCTCCTGGCTTCTAGTTCCTAGGTTAACAGCCTCAGAATCCTCGTCCTCTACTGAAGGATCCCTCTTCCTCTTTCCTAGTTGTGACCCCACAACTGGCACTCCCCCATTAGTCATCATAATAGTAACACCTTTCGTAGTCTGCAAGGATGCAGCTCGCTCCTCGAGCTTGACGATTACCCTGGCAGTGACCCGATCCACGACACTGGACAATTCTTCTTGCAAAATTTGAGGGACTTCAACGGAAATCGTCTCCTGTATCTGCTCAACGGACAACACCGGCCTATCCTGGCTGTTAGCTCCCGATCCTGATCCGGATCCCGCCTCAAATTGGCTTGTCATCACCATACTGAACACAAACTAGGGAGATATTAGATAATACGCATAAACAATGGGAACCTACTCCCAACGAATCCCTAGGGGTTGTGACTTCCTTGCTACGCGTATGGGTCATGTGCTTTCAGTAGTACAGGCCCATACTATCTTCCACACCTACCCATATTTTTCTCAAGTATCGTCACAATGCCCTAATAATATACATAAGCATAGGTGAGTGCTCAATCCTCACTCTTAGAGGAAGTCTAAATATCTCACAACCGTTCGATTGACCCCGCAGAACTCATCCTACCACCAACTGCCACACAACCCTCCATTGGTGCCAATTAACTATTGCATGAATACAATCACATGCCACACGGCTTAAACAATCTTAGACTAAAAGATTTAATCCTACAACAGTTGGACTCAGACAAGAGTTGCGCAGCAGGACCAAATCCCTTACCCTAAGACCATTTAACCCATGTAGCATGTGACTTAGCGTATTCACTCAAAAGTTAGTTCACACACGAAAGAGTCATACAAAAATCAATAAGGTACTCTACACAAGATAAGGCATCAAAGATCAGGCAATTCTATCATATGATTCCTGAGGATCCATAGCTTATCACTAGCATGCTGTTCTAACATATCACCATATCAAATAACCGTATGGCATTTTGGGGTCTACTTACTGGCTCCGGCTGATCGTACACTTGCATCCTCCTTTAGTACTTTGAAAACCATTTGAAAATCATTTTGAAAATATTGTCCTTAGTTTGAGAATGGATTCACACGAGTATTCCTCCAGTTCACTCAAACCAAGGCTCTGATACCAACTTGTAACATCCATAAAAATCAAACCAATTTAAAACGTTTAAAACATTCAAAAACCAATAGTTATTACAAATTGTTTTCAAAATAGCACCATGTCAGAGTATCCCAGAAATCAAATCATAACAATATGAGGAGGTGCACGATCACGCCTTCGCCTTCCCGCGATCATCTGAAGTACCTAAAACAAAATCAACAACTATAACCCCGAAGCTTAGTGAGTTCCCCCAAAATACCAACGCCATACAAACCATAACAATATCATACAAACAACATGCATAATGAGCCATTAGCCTGACTAGACCGCCTTGCAGGCCCATCAGCCTATCGGGACCGCTCTCCGGGCCATCGGCACGTCTGGACTGCCTCGTGGGCCTACAACCTATCTAGACCGCTCGTCGGGCCTTCGACCTGACTAGTACGCCCTTACCGGGTCTGCAGCCTATTCGGGCCGCCCTGGGTATGTTGGCATATTGCACAAAACAGGACCGTCTCAACCCAACCCCCAATCAAACAATCATGTGCACATAAATATCATATGCTAGCTAGCATGTATAGATAGTCATACAGATTTAACAGATCACTAATCATAGAATCATCATATACACCAGGATACCGATCTAACATATCACTAACATAACATCATCCTATAACCAGGATACCGATCTAACAGATCACTAACATAGCATCATCCTAAAACCAGGATACTGATCTAACAGATCACTAACATAGCATCATCCTATAACCAGGATACAGATCTAATAGATCACTAACATAGCATAGTCCTATAACCAGGATATAAACCATAAAGGGCGGGCCTTGGTGCCTTAGACCTTGTTGATATAGTGAGAATAACACACCTCACAAGTAGTGCTGTAGTGACAATATCCAACTCTCAATCACAGCTCCGAAATCAACCACCAGTAATCACCATGTGACTAATTTCCATTAAAATCCCAAATTACCAAAATACCCCCAGAAGTCAAACTTGGTCAACCCTGGTCAAAGTCAAAGTCATCAGTCAAGGTCAACAGTCCATGTTGACCTAACTCGTCGAGTGCCACTACTGACTCGTCGAGTTCCTTCAGAACTCGGAGAACCTGTGAAAACTCGACTCAACTCGCCGAGTTGCGAAAGCAACTCCCCGAGTCCATGTAGTGTCCAAAAGATCGAGGAAAACCCTAACCACTCGTCGAGTTATCTCACCAACTCGCCGACTATACTCAGAATCCAGAAATAGGAAAACCCTAACCAACTCCTCGAGTTGGCTAAGCAACTCGTCGAGTTCCTTCAACCCCTTTTCTCATTCAGACACATTTAAACGAAACCAATGCTCCAAACTGTAGATTGTAATGACCCAAAAATCGAGGGTAAAAATTTCATTTTTAATATAGACAAAACATAGATATCATTTATGCCAACATCCAAAACATCGTTAATTAAAACATTTATCAGAGTTCATCCCAAAATCATTCAATGCGGAAAACATGGGTGTGTGCACTGTGATCCATCCGAGCCCTTCTTTTCCAAATCGATGATACCTGAAACCAATAAAAAAAATTAAGCACGAAGCTTAGTGAGTTCCCCAGAGCATACCCCCACATAATCCACATTAGCTATAACAGCTACATAAACCATATCAATCACATAACCATGCATATAAACATATATGGATGTCGTGGGCTCCCCCCATGGTCTTACTCCAGGATTCCATGGGCTCCCCACATGGTCTTACACCTAAGTGTCATGGGCTCCCCCATGGTCTTCAATAGGAAAGCCATGGGCTCTCCACATGGTCTTACGTCCAAGTGCCATGGGCTCCCCCATGGTCTTTAATAGGAAAGTCATGGGCTCTCTACGTGGTCTTACATCCGGTGCCATGGGCTCCCCCCATGGTCTTCCATGCAAGTATCACAAAGACAGCTAGCATAACACATACCACATAGTCAATAGCATACCACATAATCACATGCATACCACATATACATGCATACCAGACATATCAGTAGTGAATCTACAATAAACACTACAACTAACTGAATGTGCCGGCCTTGGTGCCTTAGACCCATTGGTATGGTGAGGAGACTCACCTGACACTGCTGAAGTCCCGCGAATAAAACTCCCATTGCTGGTTGACAGATTCCCGAACTGTCAACATCAAAATGACACCCAGTTAATAATTGGGTTCCAATGCATAACCATAAATCTACACTTTGGGTAAATGGACCATTTTTTACCCCTATCCTAGCTAGGTTCCAAAACCAAGGCCCAAAAGCCTAATAATCAACCAAGGTCCAACATATGGCCCAATTTTCCAAATTGGACCCAAACCTCTACATGGACTTATGTTAAGGCCCAACCAATTATTCTACTCCAAACAATTGGCATTCTGATGGCCCAATAGCTAATAATCCTCAAGGCCCACTTATGGCCCAATTTTACAAATTGGGCCCAAGCCTCTCTAATGGGTATTATCCTGAAGCCCAATAATTTCCCTTAGTCCATAAATATGTTCCCAATTGGCCCACCAAGGCCCACAACAGCTTAGTCCAATAAATGGCCCAACAAGAATCCAAACCCAATTAGGGTTTTTCAAATGAAATGAGAATTAGGGTTAAGTGTTCCTACTTAACCCATTAAGGACTTAATCCATTAAGTCCAAACATACAATGAAATCGGGCTTGAGTCATCACTTCACTCCAATGGTCCAAAATGCGGGTCCCGATAAGTCCAAACCAATAATCCCAAAATTAGGGTTTTCAAAACCCTAATTACGGTTTTCAACCCAATAATAGCCCAATAGGCCCAAAACTAAGTCCTTAGATCAATTAGGGCTTCATTAGGCCCACTAGGGTCTCATAAGGCCCATTAGGGTTTCACAAGGCGGGCACCACCCACTACCACCTCGGGTAGTGGTGGTCAACAGCGGCTCACAGCGGAGGCCACCACCTCACAGTGGTGGTTACGAGTTTCTTTTATTATTTTTGCATCGGTTACAATATTAAAAAGCAAAACCCGAATAACACACACACAGCCACCCTAGTGGTGGCCGGCGATGGCACATGGTGGCAGCCACCACCTCACGGCGGTGGTTGTGTCTTTTCCGGCCGAATAAACATCCAGACACCACTTCACTATAATAAACACACATGTTTCAATTTGTAAAATGGACCCAGCCACCCACCTGGTGGCGTAAGGCGGTGTTGACGGCAGCAGCCACCATGGTCGGCTGCCATGGTGGTTCTTCACGGATTTACTCGACAAAAACCCACACACGAGCATCCGCACCACGAACCACGAGCGCTGCCACCATCTTGTTGGAACCATCAAGCAACAGCGGCGCTACGACCGGCGGTGGGCGATGACGGCCACCGCTGGCGTCACCAGAGCGTAACATACGGCAGGTTGGAGAAAGGAGGGGGTTTTACACGACCCATCGACAGTGACACAACGACGGCGGGGCTCGGTGGCGACGCAACCCAACGGTGACAATGACAGCGAGACGGACGACACCTCAGAGGAGAGAAGGAACGGTCGATGGAGGAAAACAATAGCAGCAGCCACGACATCAAGCTTCAATCCCATCGTCGGAGTTGTGATGACGTCGTTCGGTGGTTCAAGGCAGCGACGAGGGGGTTGGCGGCGGCCGGAAGATGGAGGGATAAGGTGAAGAAGGTGGCGGCTGCATTCAACTTCTAGGGTTAGGGTTTGAATGAGGGTAGCGACGGGTTATATACCCGATTCATAAACTTCTCCCCATAATAACAACAATGACCCCTCCCTTTATTAATCCTTTCAAAATGAATCTGAAATTTACGATTTAGCCCCTGCCTTCTGAAATCTCTTTCAGTTCTAGTCCAATACTTACCAAACACACCCAAACTTCTAAAAATCTTTACAAAATACATCCTGAAATTACACTTTGACCCCCGAAAGTCTAAAATATATCATTTGGCTCCCCGAAACCACTCTCCGTTGAATATTAATGCTTTTAGGGTCATTGTAAATTAATATAAATTATAAATTTACGTCTTGGGGCTCCGTGTTTATTATTTATTTTAATTAATTTAAACTGAATGTTACATAGATCTAGTCTTCTAGTGTTGAGATACTACGTAAAGTTGCAAGCTTTACGTCCATGCATGACATTAAGTGGCTAACTTGCTAAGACGGGGTTAACAAAGGGGTTTAAGGCATGGAAATTGGCAAAGCTTGATAAATCTTGAGTCTTTAGGCCTAAGGGGCCTACTAGTGTCCAGATCCAAAGTCTTAGCTTCAAAGCATGCTCAAACCAAGAATGACTCAAGAAGAAGCTAGATGTAACACATGTTCCAGGTATTGACTATTTTATATAATGTTTAGGGTATTTTGCATGGACTCGGCGAGTTGGGGTGCTCCAACTCATTGAGTAGAGACTGTTATGGGGACGCGGGGTTTGGGTCCTACTCGACGAGTCGGAAGGCCCTGACTCGACGAGTAGGAGATGTATAGAGAAACTCTAATTTTTATGGTTTGCATCCTATTTAAGGAACATAACCCGCCTCTTGTGGCCACCCTTATCACCCTATTAGCCAGAGAGAACCCTATTTCGACCTTGCATCTTCTTCAGTGAGAGTGAGAGCTTTTGTGAGTAATTTTGGGGTATTTGTGAATGATTCTAGAGCTTGAAGAGGAAGGATCAGAGAGAGGAGTAGTAGATCCGACACCTACTCTGTCTTGGCCATCATCTTGAGGTATAACGTCGTCACCTTGATCTCTAGTTGATTAGATCCCTTTTCTTGGAAGTAAATAGCCATTTTTGGTGCAAAATGGAGTCAAACTTGGATCTGGACTTATCAAAAGGATATGGTTCCAGATCTAAACCTCTCTAGGTCCCCAATGACATAAAGTTGCTCACTTTATGCAACTTAGCCCCTTTCCATGCATAAAAACCTTGTAAGAAACCTAGTTTTGATGTTATGTCCTTGAAGGGCCTTGCATGCACGAAAAGTTTGCAACTTTACGTGGTATCTGCACTAAGGGAGTTTGGATCTAGATTTTGGGACCTTAGATCCCACTGAAAAGGGTTGAACTTGGAAAGGACTGAAGGAACTCGTCGAGTCCCTTAGCTGACTCGACGAGTCGGGGTAGGGTTTTTTCCCGTTTCTAGGTTTCTGGAGGAGTGCAATGAAGGATTAGGGTTTGGTCTGAGCAGACAATAGTTTTCTATACATTTGATGAACTCGACGAGTCACTAGGGTAACTCGGCGAGTTGACGCGGGATTCAGTGGAATGGACTCGGTAGGAACTCGACGAGTTATTGGATGCACTCGACGAGTTGAGGTCAACATGGACTGTTGACCTTGACTGTTAACCTCGACTTTGCCCAGGGTTGACCAGGGTTAACTTTGAGGGTAATTATGGGATTATGACAAGTTAATCACATGTTGGTTATAGGCAGTGAGGAGGAGCAGTGTGTGGGATATATATGATCTTAGCTTCACAGTTCAGCACACGATAGGCGAGTCTTCTCACCATACCAATGGGTCTAAGGCACCAAGGTCGTCCCATTTTATGTTATGTGGATTGTTTATTGATTATGCGGTATGGAAGACCCCGGGGGGGTTCCCGTGGCAGTAGTCTGAGACCACGTGGGGGTTCCCGTGGCATTTGGTGTAAAACCTTGGAGGGTTTCCATGGCATCCTAGTATATTTGTATGTGTAGTTTGCATTATGTGTTGTTTGGTAGTGAAGACCATGTGGGAGTTCCCATGGCAGGAAGACCATGTGGGGTTCCCATGTCAGGCAGTTAAGACCACGTAGGGGTTCCAGTGGCACTAGGTGTAAGACCCTGGAGGGTTTCCATGGCTTCCTTATATGTTGTATGCATGGCTTATGTGATATATGTAGCTTTTATAGCTAACTTGATATGTGTTATGTGGATTGTGTGTGGGGTATGCTCTGGGGAACTCACTAAGCATTAGCTTACAATTTATGGATTTGTTTCAGGTACATCTGAGCCCAAGGGCAAGGGCAAGGCTTGATGACGCGGCGTGCACTCTCTCTCGAGAATTTTATGGGACACTATGATGTTTGGAAATAATATTATTTTGGATATGAATTTGAAAACAAATGTATTGGGATTTCATGTTTCATAGAAAAGTATTTGACTAATTAAAAATGAAAATTTTCTTTTGAAAAATTGGTTCGTTACAAGTTGGTATCAGAGCCTTGGTTTGAGGGATTTGGGCACACTCTCGGGTGTGTCAGGACTCAAACTAAGGAAATGGCAAAATTGTTTTCAAAAATAAAATAAAAGTTAAAACTTTTAAAGTATGGAAAAGAGGAGAGTGCAACGCGCGTGATCGGCCGAGCCAAGTAAGTAGTTCCCCAATATGTTAGCCATGTTATACTGATATTTGAGCTTTGATAATCGTATGGAACTTGCTATGTGTATGCTTTTAAAATTGTATACGGTTAGGAGCTTATAGCCTTTGAATGATTGATTTGGCCTTATTTCCTGTTCCTTGTCTGGTTGTGGTCTTAGGGTAGAATCTTTTATTTGAGAGTCTATTTGACCCTTTTCTGTGTATAATTTGCATGCATAAAGGCAACCTGTTATGATTGGTCTGATTGATGTGGGTACAACAAATCTTAAGATAGCCTGGGATTTGGGTTATGCGGTAGTTTGTGGGATATGATTTATTTTGGGACGAATTGGAGTTATCAGGTAGAGCTTTGGGGAAGGTATAGGTAGGTGTAGAAGGTAGTATTGGGCCCATACTACTAAAAGCACAGGACCTGTACCCGAACCAATGTTAGATCTGACAGTTCTAAGGAGGACCGGTGTGGGAAGATCCCCTATATAGATATCCTGATAATTATGATTTATGACATTTCAGTTCAGCATGGTGGTGACTCGATTTGGGACAGGGGGATCAGGATCAGGATCGGGATCTGGATCCGGATCGAGCAGCGGTACTGAGCCCATTGATGAGAGGTTACACGAGATCATTGCAGCCGAGGTTAAGAAGGGCATCCTTGACGCTACCCCAGTGATCTTTGGGACGGTCAAAGAGGGGATGATGGAGATTATGGAGGAGAGGCTCAGGTCATTCAGAGCCGAGATTGTTGCGGTCCAGATCGGGGCCCAAAATTCCTCGTTTCAGGAGTTCAAGGCGTGTGGAGCGCCGAAGTTTTTCGAGGTCAGGGACCCCATTGAGAGCCGACGCTGGGTGACGGATATTAAGAACGCCCAGCGCACGAGTTCTTGCCCGGATGCGGAAAAGGTGGGTTTTGCTTCATGTATGCTGAGACACAGAGCTCGAGACTGGTGGGGCGAGGTGACTAACCAGGTGGGAGCAGCCGGTGTGGCTGAGATGACATGGGCCGAGTTTGTTCGGCGATTTGATTTGGAGTTTGCACCAGCTATTGAGGTGAAACGGTTGGTGAGGGAGTTCCAGGAGCTCCAGCAGACCACTAAGACTATGGCAGAGATCACTGCCAAGTTTCGGGAGCGATCATTGTTGATCCCACAGTATGCTACCGATGAGAACATGCGGAGGACGAGATATCATTCCATGTTGAGGGATGATATCCGGGAGTTTGTGAGCTTCACGGGGTGCAAGACCCTGAATGATATGGTGGAGAAGACCCGTGAGCGGGAGATTGAGTTGGACATCCGCACCAAGCGGAAACCTGAGCAGGCACATACAGCAGTAGGTCCGGCTAAAAAGCCTAAGACCTTGGATTCATCCAGTAGGGGCCAGCAGGGCTGTGGCCGGTGTGCCAAGTGTGGGAGATCTCATGGGGGAGCTTGCCGGGGGACGACTCTGGTATGTTATACGTCTGTTCAGTCGGGCCACGTGAGCAGGGATTGCCCCAAGAAGGGCTTGATATGTTTTCACTGCAACCTGACTGGCCATAAAAAAGTCGATTGTCCGAGGTTACAGGGAGGGGGAGGAGCAGTGGCGGCGCCTGCGCCCGCCACGATGAGGATTACTGATGGCCACTCGGCTAAGGCGGATGCTCCAGTGGTGAAGAGTCACGCATTTCAGTTGACTACCGAGGAGGCTCGGGCAGCGCCAGACGTTGTGGCTGGTACGTGTTTATTCTTCTCTGCTTTATATTATTTGCATTCCTTATATGTACATTGTGCTTATGTATAGGGACCTTTTTGGTCAATGGTATATCGGCTCATGTTTTGTTTGATTCGGGTGCTACCCGATCGTTGGTGTCTCTTGCGCTTAGCAAGAGGTTTCAGGATGCGTCGGGAACTTTGGATTCCCCGCTCGAGGTGGAGATTGCAGATGACCGCACTGTGAGTGCTGCGAGGGTGTATCGGGAATATGTCCTGAATGTGCTTGGAGAGAGGTTTCGTGTTGATCTAGTCCCGATACCGTAGCGAGGGTTGAAGGTGATTGTCGGGATGGATTGGTTGGGGGCCAATGGGGCCATGATCGATTACGAGTGCCAGTTAGTGAGGCTTCAAACCCCAAGTGGGGGAGAACTGGTTATACATGGTGAAAGGGCCTCGCAGGGGCCAACCCTCTGTTCGGCTGCGAGGGCTAGGAGATTTCTGTAGCTGAGATGTACGGGATTTTTGGCTTATATCTCGGATACGAGGGTTGAGACCACGACAGATGTGGGCAGTGTGCCGGTTGTATAGGAATTTCGGGATGTCTTTCCTGAAGAGTTACCAAGGGTGCCTCCGGAGAGGCAGGTGGAGTTTCGCAATTATTTGGTGTCGGGTGCCACTCTGATAGCGAAGGCACCATACCGGCTAGCACCGTTCGAGATGCAGGAGCTATCTACGCAGCTTCAGGAGCTGCTAGACCGAGGGTTTATCCATCCAAGCAGTTCCCCATGGGGAGATCCGATCCTGTTTGTGAAAAAGAAGGATGAATCACACAGGATGTGCATTGATTATCGAGAGCTGAACAAACTAACGGTGAAAACCGTTATCCATTATCGAGGATAGATGATTTGTTCGATCAGCTGCAGGGTGCGTCTTGGTTTTCCAAGATTGATCTTTGGTCGGGATACCATCAGATGAGGATTCGGGATGAGGACATACCGAAGACAACTTTCAGGACTCGGTATGGGCATTATGAGTTTGTGGTGATGCCATTTGGGCTCACCAAGGCCCCAGCAGCGTTCATGGATCTCATGAACAGGGTGTGTAGACCAATGCTAGATCGGTCGGTGATCGTCTTTATTGATGATATCCTGGTCTATTCTAGGACCAAGGAGCAGCATGAGCAGCATCTGAGGGAGGTATTGGAGACCCTGAGGGTGGAGAGACTGTATGCCAAGTTCTCTAAATGTGATTTCTGGCTGCGAAGGTACAGTTTTTGGAGCACATCATCAACCAGGAGGGTATTTCGGTTGATCCCGCCAAGGTTGAGGCAGTGATGCATTGGGAAGTACCAAAGAATGCTTCCGAGATCCGTAGCTTCTTTGGTTTAGCGGGCTATTATCGGAGATTTATCCAGGATTTCTCCAAGATTGTTGTGCCATTGACCCGCTTGACCAAGAAGAATGTGACATTTCGGTGGGGCACGGATCAACAGTTATCTTTTGAGACCCTGAGACCGAGGTTATGCGAGGCTCCGATTCTAGTACTACCTGAGGGGTTAGATGATTTGGTGGTGTACTGTGACGCATCGATTTCGGGGTTAGGGGTCGTACTGATGCAGAGGGGGCATGTAATAGCTTACGCCTCGAGGCAGTTGAAGCCTCATGAGGCGAATTACCCCACTCATGACCTGGAACTGGGGGCAGTGGTGTTATCCTTCAAGATTTGGAGGCACTACTTGTATGGAGTGCGGTGCACCATCTATACTGATCACAAGAGTTTGAAGTATTTGATGGATCAACAGAACCTCAACATGCGACAGAGGAGGTGGTTGGACGTGCTGAAGGACTATGATTGTGAGATCCTATACCATCCAGGGAAGGCCAACGTGGTGGCCGATGCTTTGAGCCGTAAGGCGGCAGGTTCCCCGATTAGGAATGTTTGTTTGAGGATGATCGTGATCTCTCCAGGACTTTTGACACATTATCCTTTGTTTGTTAAGGATAGTCGTGGCTTTCTGACACAGTGTGGCCGGGTGTAGGTACCGGTGACTGGAGGAGTGAGACAGAAGATATTGTAGGAGGCACACAAGTCCAAGTTCTCTATACATCCGGGGGCTATGAAAATGTATAGAGATTTGAGACTGAGTTACTGTGGCCCTGCATGAAGCAGGAGATCACCTGGTTTGTGGAGCGGTGCTTGACCTGCAGGAAGGTCAAGGTCGAGCATCAGCGGTCTCATGGCAAGCTTCAGCCGCTACCCATTCCCATGTGGAAGTGGGAAGAGATCACTATAGACTTCATCGCGAAGTTACCGAGAACGGCGAGGGGTGTGGACGCCATATGGGTGATTGTGGACAGATTGACGAAGAGTGTCCACTTTATTCCGATCTCTGAGAGTATATCCACTGAGAAGTTGACGGATATGTATGTGCGAGAGGTGGTGGCTAGACACGGGGTGCCGCTGTCGGTAGTCTCTGACAGGGATGTTCGGTTTACATATAGGTTCTGGAAGAAGTTCCACAAGGAACTAGGCACTCAGTTGCATTTTAGCACAGCGTACCACCCCCAGACAGATGGCCAGAGTGAGAGGATGATCCAAACACTTGAGGATATGCTTCGAGCATGCGTATTGGATTTCTGAGGAAGTTGGGATACGTACCTTCCACTGGCAGAGTTTTCGTACAATAACAGTTACCATGCCAGTATCGACCGACCTCCATTTGAGATGTTGTATGGTAGGAGAAGCAGGACCCCGGTTTGTTGGGGCGAGGTTGGACACTGGGTCATGGGGAGCACTGAGGTAGTGCTCAAGACTACCGGGCTGATTCAGTAGGTACGCAACCGTCTGCGAGTCCCGCAGAGCCGTCAGAAAAGTTATGCTGACAGGCAGCGATCGGATCTCGAGTTCCAGGTGGGGGACTTTGTGCTACTAAAAGTGTCACCATGGAAGGGGATCATCACGTTTCGGAAGAGGGACAAGCTAGGACCCCGATATATACAACCGTTCACGATTACGGCCCGAGTGGGCAAGGTGGCCTATCGGTTAGATCTGCCGGATGAGCATAGTCAGATTCACAACATATTCCATGTGTCACAGCTTCGGAAGTGTGTCACAGACGAGGCCGCAGTCGTTTCTCTGGACGATATTCAGGTGGATGAGAGCCTGAACTACATTGAGAGGTTGGTTACAATTTTATATAGGAAGACCAAAGTTCTTCGGAACAAGGAAGTGAAGCTGGTAAAGGTGCAATGGCAGTACCACAGGGGCTCCGAGTGGAATTGGGAGCCGGAGGACGAGATGCGAGACCACTACCCTGATTTATTTGGGTCATCAGATTTCGAGGACGAAGTCTAGTTCAAGTTGGGGAGACTTGTAACACCTGTTCCAGGTATTAACTATTTTATATAATGTTTAGGGTTTTGTGCAAGGACTCGGCGAGTTGGGGTGCTCCAACTCGTCGAGTAGAGACTGTTATGGGGACGCAGGGTTTGGGTCCTACTCGACGAGTCGGAAGGCCCCGACTCGACGAGTAGGAGCTGTAAATAGAAACCCTAATTTTTAGGTTTTGCACCTTATTTAAGGAACATAACCCGCCTCTTGTGGCCTCCCTTATCACCCTATTAGCTAGAGAGAACCCTATTTCGACCTTGCATCTTCTTGAGTGAGAGTGAGAGCTTTTGTGAGTGATTTTCTGGTATTTGTGAACGATTCTAGAGCCTGAAGAGGAAGGAGCAGAGAGAAGAGTAGTAGATCCGACATCTACTCTGTCTTGGCCATCATCTTAAGGTATAAAGTCGTCACCTTGATCTCTAGTTGATTACATCCCTTTTCTTGGAAGTAAATGGCCATTTTTTATGCAAAATGGAGTCAAACTTGGATCTAGACTAATGAAATAAAGTTGCTCACTTTATGCAGCTTAGCCGCTGTCCATGCACAAAAACCTTGTAAGAAGCCTAGTTTTGATGTTATGGCCTTGAAGGGCCTTGCATGCACGTAAAGTGTAACATCCGGATTTCCAGGTATGATAAAATGAGCATTATTTTCTAAGTTATGAGGAGTGACTCGACGAGTTGGCGCCTTAACTCGTCGAGTAGGATCGCAACTTGGTGACGTGGAAAATGAATGGACTCGACGAGTCGACAAGCTGACTCGCCGAGTCAGCGCTGTTGGCAGAAACCCTAATTCTTTCGGGATTGGGCCTATTTAAAGGCACTTATAGCCTCCTTGGCCCTTCCCACCAGTGTCTTCGTCCCTTGAGAGAAACCCTAGAGTTATTGTGAGCTAGAGAGGGAAAGAGGCTAACTGGAGGTCATTTCTTTGAAGAAGAAGGTCAAGAGTGTTGCAAGGATATCAGAGGAGAGTTGGTGGCTCTGCTTCATCTTCATTCAAGCTTCAGATCTGGTACAAGATCTTGTCTCCCTGGTGTGTGAATAAATTTCCTTTGGTTGTTGAGTTAGGGCTTGTATCACCATTTGATGGGGTTTTGGGTGCATCCAATCCCTTTTTCGGGCTATTTTCTAGATCTGGACCTTGGGAGGTCCAGAGAACCAGAAAGTAGATAGCCTTGAGTGAGTAACTTCGGAACCTTGAAGCTATGAAGCTTCAATGGATTCATAATGGTGTAGAGAGCAAAATACACCATGCATGAGCCTCAAGTTCAGACCTTTACGTGATTTTTGGGTATTAGAAGGCCGGATCTATAGGTTACAGAAACAGATCTAACCTCAGAAGGTCAAATGAGTGTTGCCATGGAGGAAAATCGTCGAGTCCATAAGAGGACTCGACGAGTCGGATCGGGTTGCCCCGCGATTCGTGATCAGTGGTAACACGTCGAGTGAAAGGTTAACTCGACGAGTCGAGTAAGGCCTTAGGAGGATTTAGAGGACACGCATGGACTCGCCGAGTCACCTTAGTGCACTCGGCGAGTCTAGTCAAAGTTAGACCGTTGACTGGAGTTGACTTCAGTTGACCTTAGGGTTTGGTCAAACTGATTCAAGAGAGGTTATGGAGGGGAAGAATGGCCTTCTACCCATTCTGTAGAGGTGAGGATAAAAGGAGAGTATTGATTAGAGATATTATCATGTTGATAGGCGGAGGATAGATTAGGGATATCGAGCACGAGAGTTTACTAGACATCATACGAGGTGATTTTTCTCACTATACCTTACCTAGAGTGGTAATTATGTGTGACCGGAAGGTCTTATGTGCTATGACGAGTATGTGATATATGTTGCTATGTGATATGTATATATTGTGTATGTTATGAGTAGCATGGTATGGACCGGAAGGTCAACAAGATATGGACCAGAAGGTCAACAGGGTATAGACCGGAAGTTCAGTAGTGTATGGACCGGAAGGTCAATATGGTACGGACCGGAAGGTCGACAGAGTAGGACCGGAAGGTCTACTCAGATTGTGGGACCGGAAGGCCCCTGAGAAACATTGACCGGAAGGTCTCGTAGAGCTATAGCCTCGAGTGGCTTATGTGCTCTATGTAGTATTTTGGGGAACTCACTAAGCATTTATGCTTACCATGTTATGTGATATGTGTTTCAGGTACTAGCAAGGATCGCGGGAAGGCGCCGTCATGATCTGTACACACTGATAGAGGATTATGTATTTGAGATTTTGGGATGTGTTTTACCGTGATAACATTTGATACACTTGTGATTTGAGATGATTTAAATGAGAAATGTTATGTTTGAAAAATGAAAATTTGTTTTGAAAATTCACGTCGTTACAAGTTGGTATCAGAGCCTTGGTTTGAGGGATTCGGATGCACCTTCGGGTGTATCCGAACTCAAACTGAGGATTTGAGAAATTTTTTCATAAAAGAAACATTTTTTCTAAAAGAGTAAGAGGTTTTGAGAAAAGTAGAGCGGAGCAGTGTGTACGATCAGCCAGCGCCCGAACGGTGATTTACCAAAATACCCTTACATTATGTGTTATGAGATATTATGTGATGTGCTATGCATGCTAGAGTAGGCTAGGTATTCATATCTAGGACTAGAGTGGCCTGATTTGTGATGCCTTAGCCTAGGATATTACTGCTACTATAAGTTACTACGAGAGTGAGTAGGTAGCAGAGAGGAGCTTACGAGAGGTCTACTAGAAAGTGGCATGTGTGTGAGATGTAGAGTACTTGTGAACTGGAATCCTTGGAGGAGGACTTGGGGTGAATACTGATGTGGTGTGGAAGGTAGTATAGGGCCCGTACTACTGGAAACACCGGATCAGTGAGCAGTCCAAGTAAGAATCCTTAGGATACTAAGGAACAAGTAGGATTGGGTGATCGAGTACGAGTATACTCGAACTAGTCTCTGATTTCTTTTATGTTGTGTTTCAGAGACATCATGGTGGGTACGTGCCACAAGCCAGAGAGCAGCGGTGTTAGCGATGATGAGATTCGCAGGATGATTCATGATGAGGTGGCTGCAGCCATTCGAGCTGAGATACCAGAGATGTTTGGGTCTATCAAGACCACGCTGATTGAGACATTTGACGAGCGGTACGCTGCTCTTACCGATGCTGCTGTTGTTACGGCCACCGCATCCGTTGCCGCTGCTAGGCCACAGGGGGTGACTCATTGCTGTACCGGGAGTTCCGCTACACGAAGCCACCAGAGTTTGATGGGACACAGGATCCGATAGCCGCGATGAGGTGGATCTCTGACATTGAGGGATGTTTCTACACTTGTTCCTGTCCGGAACATTTGAGAGTACGGTTCGCACTGAACCAGCTTCGCTTGGGAGCGAAGGATTGGTGGAAGTTTGTGACGGCAGATTTTACTCCTGTAGAGCTTACCGCGATGACCTGGGAGAGGTTCACCACTATGTTCAGAGACGAGTATGTTCCCCCGGTGGAGAGGGAACGTTTGGCCCAGGAGTTCTTGTCCCTCAAGCACGGGACGGAGTCTGTGACGGTGATCACGCGGATGTTTCATGAAAGGGCGTTGTTCTGCCCTGAGCACGTGTCTACTGAGCAGGCACGCATGAGTCGATATTTGAGCATACTGAGGAGAGACATTTGGGAGTTCGTGGCGAACTCAATGTACCAAACATTTATCGAGCTCCAGGGAAATGCTCGGAAGAGGGAGATTGAGCTAGAGACTCAGGCCAGGGAGGAGGCCGAGTCTCAGAGGAGGGACAGGCGGCCGGTGCAGTCTTAGCCGGCAGCCAAGCGGGTAAAGCCCGCCGATATGATATCTGGAGGCCAGAAGGGCCGCACTTGTGGGAAGTGCGGTAAGGGACATGATGGAGTTTGTCGAGCAGGTGCTTGCTACAAATGTGGCAAGGAGGGGCATATAGCCGAGTGACCACAGCTACTTCAGGGATCAGCACAGGGATCTGCATCTGCTACCAGAACTACCGAGGCCCGGCCAGCGAAGACCGAGGCACCGAAGGCTTGCGGGAGAGCCTTTCAGTTGACAGCGGAGGAGGTCCGCACAGCGCCCGATGTCGTGGCTGGTATGTATTCATTTATTTACTTATACTGAGTTTGAGATATTGTTCTTATATTGTGGTATGCATAGATACTTTTCTTGTGAGTTTTGTACCTACTTTAGTGTTATTTGACTCGGGTGTGAGTCGATATTTCGTGTCATTAGCGTTTAGCCAGCACATCAGTATCCGACGAGAGGCGTTGAGTCGACCTCTACGAGTTTCTATAGCCGACGAGCGAGCGGTGTATGCTACTGAGGTGATTCGAGGATGTGTACTCGAGATCTTCGGTGTTGAGTTCCCGATAGATCCGGTCCCAATTGTGATGGGGGACGTTTGTGTCATTGTGGGCATGGATTGGTTGAGCCGATTTGGAGCTGTTATAGACTGCGGGCGTCAGATGGTGACGATACGATACCCTAGTGGGGGAGTGCTGACAGTATATGGCGAGGGTACCCGATGTGGGTCGGCATGTTGCTCGGCTGCCAGAGCGAGACAGAGTATACAACAGGGCTGTAGGGGGGTTGTAGCCTATGTGATGGATACACGAGTTACCGCAGAGAGGCCGAGTTCTGTCGGTGAGGTTCCGATAGTGCGAGAGTTTCTGGATGCTTTCCCCGAGGAGTTGTCGGGTGTGCCTCCCGATAGGCAGGTGGAGTTTCGCATCGATCTGGTACCGGGGGCGGCGCCTATTGCCAAGGCACCCTATCGCCTTGCGCCACCAGAGATGCAGGAGTTATCCTCGCAGCTTCAGGAGCTGTTGGGAAAGTGATTCATCCGACCGAGTAGCTCGCCGTGGGGAGCGCCGATCCTTTTTGTCAAGAAAAAGGATGGTTCACACCGGATGTGCATTGATTACTGGGAGTTGAACAAGTTGACGGTCAAGAACTATTACCCACTACCGAGGATCGATGGTTTGTTTGATCAGTTGCAGGGAGCATCTTGGTTCTCCAAGATAGATTTGAGGTCTGGATATCACTAAATGAGGGTGCGTGATGAGGATATTCAGAAGACGGCGTTTAGGACTCGTTATGGGCATTACGAGTTCGTGGTGATGCCTTTTGGGCTTACCAATGCACCAGCAGCGTTCATGGACCTCATGAACCGAGTATGCAGGCCAATGTTGGATCGATCGGTGATTGTATTCATCGTCGATATTCTAGTGTATTCGAGATCCAGAGAGCAGCATGAGGAGCACCTGAGGGAGATCATTGGAGTATTGAGATCGGAGAGGCTTTATGCCAAATTCTCCAAGTGTGATTTCTGGTTACGAGAGGTCCAGTTCTTGGGACATCTCATTAATCAGAATGGGATATTGGTCAATCCGGCCAAGATTGAGGCTGTCATGAGTTGGGAGGTGCCGAGATCCCCCACCGAGATCAGGAGTTTTCTGGGGTTGGCCGGCTATTATCGGATATTTATCAGGGATTTCTCCAAGATTGTCGTTCCCCTCACCAGATTAACCCGGAAGGGCGTTGCTTTTACTTGGGGTCCAGAGCAGCAGACCTCGTTTGAGACGCTTCGCCAGAGATTATGCGAAGCCCCGGTGTTAGCCTTTCCGGAGGGAATGGAGGATTTTGTGGTTTACTGTGATGCGTCTACATCAGGGTTGGGTGCGGTGCTTATGCAGAGAGGGTACGTGATAGCATACGCATCGAGGCAGCTGAAGCCTCATGAGACGAGATATCCCACCCACGATTTGGAGTTGGGGGCAGTGGTGTTCGCCCTCAATATATGGCGCCATTATTTGTATGGGGTCGGTGTACCATATACACGGACCACAAGAGTTTGAAGTATCTGATGGATCAGACCAACCTGAATATGCGCCAGAAGAGATGGTTGGATGTGGTAAATGATTACGACTGTGAGATCCTGTACCACCCGGGCAAGGCTAACATGGTAGCCGATGCTCTGAGCCGCAGGGCGGAGAGTGCCCCGATTCGAGATATATGTATGAGGATGACGGTGATGACTCCGGTGTTGGATATTATCCGAGAGGCCCAGGCAGAGGCTATGAGACCGGAGAACCACAAGAGAGTGCGGGTGATTGGGCAGGTATCGGAGTTTGTTACTGATAGCCGAGGGCTTATGACCTTTCGAGGTCGGGTTTGGGTGCCTTATACGGGGGGAGCTCGTAGCATATTGATGGAGGAGGCGCATAGATCGAGATTCTCGATCCATCACGGGGCCACTAAGATGTATTTGGGCCTGAAGAGAGATTACTGGTGGCCCTGTATGAAGAGGGATGTTGCATGGGTAGTAGAGAGGTACTTGACCTATCGCTAGGTTAAGGCCGAGCACCAGCGTCCGCATGGCAAATTGCAGCCATTAGAGGTTCCCCAGTGGAAGTGGGAACAGATTTCTATGGATTTTATCACCAAATTAGCGAGGACCGCGAGAGGTGTTGATGCAATTTGGGTGATTGTGGATCGGATGACGAAGAGCGCTCACTTCCTTGCTATCAGTGAGAGCTCTTCTGCAGAGAGGCTGGCAGAGATATATGTGAGGGAGGTGGTGTCGCAGCATGGAGTGCCGATCTCGATTGTGTTCGACCGAGATGTACGTTTCACTTCCAGGTTCTGGAAGAAGTTCCATGAGGAGTTGGGTACGAGATTGCACTTCAGCACTACTTACCACCCCCAGACGGATGGACAGAGTGAGCGGTCGACTCAGACGCTTGAGGACATGCTTCGAGCATGTATTATGGACTTCGGTGGAAGTTGGGATACATACCTACCTTTGGCTGAGTTTTCCTACAACAACAACAACCACTCGAGTATTGGAATGCCTCCCTTTGAGCTATTATATGGGAGGAGGTGTAGGACACCCATCTGTTGGGGAGAGGTAGGACAGCGAGTGATGGGTAGCACTGAGATAGTGCTTAAGATGACTGAGCAGATTCAGCAGGTCAGACAAAGAAAAATGACAGCCCAGAGTCGCCAGAAGAGTTATGCGGATAGGCGACGATCCGAGCTCGAGTTCCAGGTTGGAGATTTCATACTCCTGAAGGTATCTCCTTAGAAAGGAGTGATCCGATTCAGGAAGAGGGGCAAGCTGGGGCCCCGATACATTGGTCCGTTCAGGGTGACCGCGAGAGTGGGTAAGGTAGCATACCGTTTAGAGCTACCTGCGGAGTTGAGCCAGATTCATGATACCTTCCACGTATCCCAGTTGAGGAAGTGTATAACCGATGAGACGGCAGTAGTACCGCTAGAGGATATTCAGGTGGATGCGAGCCTGAATTACATTGAGAGGCCGATCGCGATCTTGGATCGAAAGATCAAGGTTCTGAGGAACAAGGAGGTGCCTCTGGTTCAGGTCCAGTGGCAACATCGGAGATGGTCCGAGCTGACTTGGGAGCCGGAGACGGAGATGCGGGAGCAACATCCAGAGTTGTTTGCAGAGTAAGACTTCGAGGGCGAAGTCTGATTCTAGTGGGGGAGATTTGTAACATCCGGATTTCCAGGTATGATAAAATGAGCATTATTTTCTAAGTTATGAGGAGTGACTCGACGAGTTGGCGCCTTAACTAGTCGAGTAGGATCGCGACTTGGTGACGTGGAAAATGAATGGACTCGACGAGTCAACAAGCTGACTCGCCGAGTCAGCGTTGTTGGCAGAAACCCTAATTCTTTCGGGCTTGGGCCTATTTAAAAGCACTTATAGCCTCCTTGGCCCTTCCCACCAGTGTCTTCGTCCCTTGAGAGAAACCCTAGAGTTATTGTGAGCTAGAGAGGGAAAGAGGCTAGCTGGAGGTCCTTTCTTTGAAGAAGAAGGTCAAGAGTGTTGCAAGGATCTCAGAGGAGAGTTGGTGGATCTGCTTCATCTTCATTCAAGCTTCAGATCTGGTACAAGTTCTTGTCTCCCTGGTGTGTGAATAAATTTCCTTTGGTTGTTGAGTTAGGGCTTGTATCACCATTTGATGGGGTTTTGGGTGCATCCAATCCCTTTTTCGGGCTATTTTCTAGATCTGGACCTTGGGAGGTCCAAAGAACCAGAAAGTAGATAGCCTTGAGTGAGTAACTTCGGAACCTTGAAGCTATGAAGCTTCAATGGATTCATAATGGTGTAGAGAGCAAAATACACCATGCATGAGCCTCAAGTTCAGACCTTTACGTGATTTTTGGGTATTAGAAGGTCGGATCTATAGGTTACAGAAACAGATCTGACCTCAGAAGGTCAAATGAGTGTTGCCATGGAGGAAACTCGTCGAGTCCATAAGAGGACTCGACGAGTCGGATCGGGTTGCCCCGCGATTCGTGATCAGTGGTAACACGTCGAGTGAAAGGTTAACTCGACGAGTCGAGTAAGGCCTTAGGAGGATTTAGAGGACACGCATGGACTCGCCGAGTCACCTTAGTGCACTCGGCGAGTCTAGTCAAAGTTAGACCGTTGACTGGAGTTGACTTCAGTTGACCTTAGGGTTTGGTCAAACTGATTCAAGAGAGGCTATGGAGGGGAAGAATGGCCTTCTACCCATTCTGTAGAGGTGAGGATAAAAGGAGAGTATTGATTAGAGATACTATCATTTTGATAGGCGGAGGATAGATCAGGGATATCGAGCACGAGAGTTTACTAGACATCATACGAGGTGATTTTTCTCACTATACCTTACCTAAAGTGGTAATTATGTGTGACCGGAAGGTCTTATGTGCTATGACGAGTATGTGATATATGTTGCTATGTGATATGTATATATTGTGTATGTTATGAGTAGCATGGTATGGACCGGAAGGTCAACATGATATGGACCAGAAGGTCAACAGGGTATAGACCGGAAGTTCAGTAGTGTATGGACCGAAAGGTCAATATGGTACGGACCGGAAGGTCGACAGAGTAGGACCGGAAGGTCTACTCAGATTGTGGGACCGGAAGGCCCCTGAGAAACATTGACCGGAAGGTCTCGTAGAGTTATAGCCTCGAGTGGCTTATGTGCTCTATGTAGTATTTTGGGGAACTCACTAAGCATTTATGTTTACCGTGTTATGTGATATGTGTTTCAGATACTAGCAAGGATCGCGGGAAGGCGCCGTCCTGATCTGTACACACTGATAGAGGATTATGTATTTGAGATTTTGGGATGTGTTTTACCGTGATAACATTTGATACACTTGTGATTTGAGATGATTTAAATGAGAAATGTTATGTTTGAAAAATGAAAATTTGTTTTGAAAATTCACGTCGTTACAAGTTGGTATCAGAGCCTTGGTTTGAGGGATTCGGATGCACCTTCGGGTGTATCCAAACTCAAACTGAGGATTTGAGAAAAATTTTCATAAAATAAACATTTTTTCTAAAAGAGTAAGAGGTTTTGAGAAAAGTAGAGCGGAGCAGTGTGTACGATCAACCAGCGCCCGAACGGTGATTTACCAAAATACCCTTACATTATGTGTTATGAGATATTATGTGATATGCTATGCATGCTAGAGTAGGCTAGGTATTCATATCTAGGACTAGAGTGGCCTGATTTGTGATGCCTTAGCCTAGGATATTACTGCTACTATAAGTTACTACGAGAGTGAGTAGGTAGCAGAGAGGAGCTTACGAGAGGTCTACTAGAAAGTGGCATGTGTGTGAGATGTAGAGTACTTGTGAACTGGAATCCTTGGAGGAGGACTTGGGGTGAATACCGATGTGGTGTGGAAGGTAGTATAGGGCCCGTACTACTGGAAACACCGGATCAGTGAGCAGTCCAAGTAAGAATCCTTAGGATACTAAGGAACAAGTAGGATTGGGTGATCGAGTACGAGTATACTCGAACTAGTCTCTGATTTCTTTTATGTTGTGTTTCAGAGACATCATGGTGGGTACGTGCCACAATCCAGAGAGCAACGGTGTTAGCGATGATAAGATTCGTAGGATGATTCATGATAAGGTGGCTGCAGCCATTCGAGCTGAGATACCAGAGATGTTTGGGTCTATCAAGACCACGCTGATTGAGACATTTGACGAGCGGTACGCTGCTCTTACCGATGCTGCTGTTGTTACGGCCACCGCATCCGTTGCCGCTGCTAGGCCACAGGGGGTGACTCATTGCTGTACCGGGAGTTCCGCTACACAAAGCCACCAGAGTTTGATGGGACACAGGATCTGATAGCCGCGATGAGGTGGATCTCTGACATTGAGGGATGTTTCTACACTTGTTCCTGTCCGGAACATTTGAGAGTACGGTTCGCACTGAACCAGCTGCGCTTGGGAGCGAAGGACTGGTGGAAGTTTGTGACGGCAGATTTTACTCCTGCAGAGCTTACCGCGATGACCTGGGAGAGGTTCACCACTATGTTCAGAGACGAGTATGTTCCCTCGGTGGAGAGGGAACTTTTGGCCCAGGAGTTCTTGTCCCTCAAGCACGGGACGGAGTCTGTGACGGTGATCACGCGGATGTTTCATGAAAGGGCGTTGTTCTGCCTGAGCACGTGTCTACTGAGCAGGCACGCATGAGTCGATATTTGAGCATACTGAGGAGAGACATTTGGGAGTTCGTGGCGAACTCGATGTACCAAACATTTGTCGAGCTCCAGGGAAATGCTCGGAAGAGGGAGATTGAGCTAGAGACTCAGGCCAGGGAGGAGGCCGAGTCTCAGAGGAGGGACAGGCGGCCGGTGCAGTCTTAGCCGGCAGCCAAGCGGGCAAAGCCGCCGATATGATATCTGGAGGCCAAAAGGGCCGCACTTGTGGGAAGTGCGGTAAGGGACATGATGGAGTTTGTCGAGCAGGTGCTTGGTACATGTGACAACCATCAAAATTGAGTCAAGTCAAAGTCAAACAAAGTCAACAAGTCAAAACCAATCGACTCAATTAACCCTTGTATATTAGGGTTTACACTATGTAATTACTGTACAATGCAATATTTTAATGAGAGAAACATTATTTGGAAAGTTCGTGTGTTGAATTTCCTAAGTCTCAAATGCAGTAAACATTGAACCAAAACGATAAAAAAATTATTAGACACTCATCGGGAGTGTGTACGACACTAAAACACGGTTTAACGGGGTTTACGAACCTTGCGTTGTGAAGCCGGACACTCAAATTAATCACAAACGAAACCTCTCTAAATCGTTTTCACTCTATCTCTTTCTATTTGAAATCTCTCCCAAATCTCTCTCAAAAGTTACTTTAACTTTTTGTAATCATTCGGGCCATCCCGACCCTTAACCGGGTCAAAAACCACTTGAAACGGGGTAAAAACGGGTAAAATAACCTTAAGGAACCAAAACCCTCCTATTAGAAGCGGAAACTCTCATGAGAAGCCTCTCAGGACCGAAGCCTCTCATGACAAGCCTCTCAGGACCGAAGCCTCTCGTTAGAAGCCTCTCAGGACAGAAGCCTCGCATGAGAAGCCTCTCAGACAGCCCATGCGAGAGGTCTCGCAGACGTCCCCTTTTTACCGGTTTTTCGACTACGACTTCGTTTTAACTCCGTTTTTCATTATTTTAACGTGGGATTTTCACCCAAAACTTTATTTTATAAACTAAGGCCCCAAAATATATAAATCTCCAGGGTTTTTATAAAAATGTATTAAAAGAATTGGTGGTTGGACTAATTATTGAGGGAATATTTGCTTTTTCTTATTTTATGACAAAAGCAAGCCACCACCACCTCACTCTATGATCAGCCACTCTTTCCCACTACTCCTTGTCACCTTAGTGGACCTTTACACCCAATCTCCAGCTCTTCCCACGTTCTAAGAGCTGGAGGATTGATCCTCTCTCCTCATTCTCCATAAAGTTCTTTCATTCTACACTTAGCAACCAAATGACACTCTCCAAAATTCTCTCATCTTTTCTCTCAACTTCAAGAACTTCAAGGCTTTCTCCAGGGATTTCTTCCTTCAATTAGTAAGTATCTTCATCATTCACATAATTATTAAACTCCATTCTACTCAAATCATTGATATCTTACACAAATTCCATCTTATTCGGTGTTAGATTCTCGAATCATCAAGACATCTTCTTAGTGTTCTTGGGTTGAACACTTCCTCTATCTCACTTTCATCTACTGAAACCACATAAGGTGAGTTCATACCCCTACATTTACATGTTTTTCTTAAGTTTTAAGGGGGGAATACAAGTAAAATCATCAAGAACACAATTAAACTTTTTCTATCAGATTACATCAGAAAAGATGAACTTCGATCACTGACTGTTTTGGTCAACTTAAATATTTTAGTTTTCAAAACTGTTCCAGGTGCAAGTAGTTCAAACTCTTAGCTTTAAAATGGCTACTTGCACATCTCCATATGATTTTTCTACAATTTATGGTGATTTTTACAAAACTGCCTATCATTTCATAGGCAAACCCGGACCAGTCTGTGATTATGAACATTTTCACCTCTGTTAGAGATCACTAAAAATCATGATAAAATTTACGAACAAACTAGACTCATATTTCAAAGTCTCAGAATTTGCGGATTTGGATTTAGAGCTTTGATGATTTTTCTATAAATTTTCTAAGAACAGTAACAGAAACTGTATACAACAAAAAGTTGCTGTCAATTTCATTTCACCTTGTAACATGTTGAGCAAGGTGTATATCTTTATGTGATTATATGTTATTGCAATATATGACATTTTATCTTAATATTTAGACACACATCAGTTTACAAATGGATTTGGACATATAAAATATAAAGAATAACAAGTGATTATAATCAAAGTACAACCGATACATTCAAACATTTAATAAACTATTTTGAATATAGTTTGCATACATTACTACGTACTACCCTTGGTTGATAAACTATAATAGGTATAGTTTATGATACATTACATAATACATACATTTAAAAAGGGTACATTTATACAAAAGATATTTTCATTAAGCAAGGTACGGCCATACGGTACCAAGTTTTCATAACACGTAATTCCGTTAATGACTTTATGAAACATTACATAACACATACATTTAAAAAGGGTACATTTATACAAATGATATTTTCATTAAGCAAGGTACGGCCATACGGTACCAAGTTTTCATTACACTACACGTAAATTCGTTAATGACTTCTGTGAGACATTCGATTCAATTTACAAATAAGTCTTGTATTATAACCAGAGTCTCCTCGAGGGAGAGCGTGATACTTGTGTATAGATCTATATTGGGTTTGACAAACCCACACCTAAACTGCATGCAACAGTTAGACCGATAGGTCTGGGGTGACAAATGTCATAACATTTCCGACGCCTGAAGAACGTCGTTTCAGGCCAACTAGGTCATAGCATGGTTATAATAACTCACATGTGGTATTAACAAACATAGAATTTACGGGGATTTCACTAAAATCAAACGAGTTTATGTCGATTTAAACTTGCATTGTTTTACTATAAGGAACGAACACTACTTGTACATTTCGGTCTTTGGGTTTTAAGACTACATTTACACATTAAGGAAAATATTGGATTTTCTGGAACGAACACTGCTTTTACAAGAAAAGGCTTTAATAAACTCACATAAAGTATTAATGAATATTGGAATTTACGGGAACTTCATAAAAATTAAACGAGTTTATTCCGATTTAAACTTACATTATTTATTATAAGTAACTTTATAAGTAAGAAAAGTTACTTATACATTTCGGTCTTTGGATTTAAGACTACATATACATTTGAAGGAAAATATTGGATTTTTCTAAAACAAATACTACTTTTACAAACGAAAGGCTTTTAATAATACCAAACAAAAGCTTATGAACTCACCAACCTTTGTGTTGACACTTTTTCAAACAACTTGTATTCTCAGGAAATCATTAAACATGTAACCAAGTGCTTTTGAGGATGGGACACTAAGGCGTCTACTATTTCATATTTTGTCAACATATTGTAATTGATTCGTAAACATGTAATTCATACAATGATGTAACTTTTTCAATTATATATATGTTGGTTGTGTTTGCTTGAATTACTATTACAATTGTTGTTATGATACTATACATGAAGTCCTCCACCCCGGGACGTTTCCGCCATCCTTGGTTTTGGGGTGTGACAGATTGGTATCAGAGCACAGTTTATAGTGAATTAAATATATCAAACCACATAAGATATACAAACTATAAACACAATTGGGACTAATAGTCTCTGATTTGTGCATTTTTCAAATAAATATACTTTTAGAAAATAAATGATTTTCTTGATTAAAGTATACATACATACATTACATGCTCGCATGGTATCATAACTAGCGAAAACATAAAGCAAAAGAAGAAGAGTTGAACATTTTGAGTATGCCTTAGTATATGTGGATTAAGTCTGGGAAGGATATAGCCTGATCAACTATATCTGTCCGGGAATTGACTTGCATATACCGGGGGATGGTCAGGATGGGCAACAAATCTAACAAACCTAATAACACACTACAACGGATACTTTAAGAACTCAAAACTAAACATTTACAAATACTATAGGAGTATTTTGTGTTACTATAATAAATTATCTGAGAATTAAATAGGTCTTTATTTATAGATCAATAGCTGCTAAGTGGATGCGCTAAGGTCATATGTAACTAAGATGTTATAGACTTAGAATTTATGTATCTTTGTTTCACTTCCTGTCCTTGTTTGGTTGTGGTCTTGGAGTTAGGGTCATCTATTCGAAGGACTATTATATCTTAATCACATATGACTGGTATGCACTTTGCAACTAATGAAGTAACCGATAAAGATCTTTTTAAAACATAAATATATTAATTATGTCCCGACTAAATTAGTATGTGTGAAACTTTTACAAACGGTCATATACTTGGAAACAAGAAGCTGCTTTCCAAATGTTAAAACAAGCCCTATGCAGAGCACCGATCTTGTCTCTCCCAGAGGGAACCGAAGACTTCGTAGTGTACTGTGATGCTTCGAATCAAGGCCTCGGATGTGTGCTCATGCAGAGAGGGAAGGTTATCGCGTATGCATCAAGACAGCTTAAGACGCACGAGGTTAATTATACTACGCACGACCTGGAATTAGGAGCAGTAGTATTCGCTTTGAAGATCTGGAGACACTACCTCTACGGCACGAAATGCACTATCTTCACTGATCACAAAAGTCTTCAGCATATCCTCAATCAGAAAGAGCTCAACATGCGACAGAGGAGATGGGTAGAGTTGCTGAATGACTACGAGTGCGAAATTCGTTATCATCCGGGCAAGGCCAATGTAGTGGCCGATGCTCTAAGCAGGAAGGAGTACTCGGGCCGCCGAGTAAAATCCTTAACAATGACAATCCATTCCCACCTGACCATACAAATCAAGGAAGCTCAACTGGAAGCTTTGAAACCAGAAAAGGTGGCAGGAGAGACATTAAGGGGAATGGATAAAAACTTAGAAGTCAAGGATGATGGAGCACGTTATATCATGAACCGGATTTGGACACCGAAGTTCGGTGGACTCCGAGACGTCGTCATGAATGAAGCACACAAGACTCGATACTCCATCCATCCCGGGTCGGATAAGATGTATCTGGACCTCAAGAAATTATACTGGTGGCCGAACATGAAAGCTGAGATTGCTACCTATGTGAGCAAGTGCCTGACTTGCGCCAAGGTCAAAATCGAATACCAGAAACCATCCGGGCTATTACAACAGCCGGATATACCTGAGTGGAAGTGGGAACGAATAACCATGGACTTCATAACCAAGCTGCCTAAGACATCGGGCGGGCTTGACACCATATGGGTAATCGTAGACAGATTGACCAAATCAGCACACTTCCTACCGATAAAAGAAACCGACAAGATGGAGAAGCTGACTAGAACGTACATCAAAGAGATTGTACGACTCCATGGTGTGCCGATATCCATTATCTCCGATAGAGATAGTAGATTTACCTCACGGTTTTGGCAGTCTCTACAAAAAAATCCTTGGGAACTAGGCTTGACATGAGTACGGCCTACCACCCACAAACCGACGGACAGAGCGAACGAACCATTCAAACGTTGGAAGACATGTTAAGAGCTTGTGTGATAGACTTCGGTAAAGCATGGGATACCCATCTACCGCTTATCGAATTCTCCTACAATAACAGCTATCATACTAGCATCAAAGTCGCTCCATTCAAAGCTCTTTACGGTCGCAAATGCAGATCACCCCTGTGTTGGGCTGAGGTGGGGGATACACAGCTTGCTAGAGGGCAAGTCTCTAATAGCACCCTCACTGGCCCTGAAATCATAAGGGAAAAGAGTCTCGAGATCGGCAAAAGAGTTACGCAGACAAACAACGCAAACCCTTGGAATTCCAGGTGGGTGATCGTGTACTACTAAACGTTTCCCCTTGGAAAGGAATGATACGATTCGGCAAACGCGGGAAACTAAATCCAAGGTACATCGGGCCATTCGAAATCCTTGCTAGGATTAGGCCAGTAGCATACAAACTTCGATTACCTCAGGAACTCGACAAAGTACATCCCACATTTCACGTGTCGAACCTAAAGAAGTGTTTGTCTGATGAGACACTCGTAATACCACTCGACGAAATCGAAGTTAACGAAAATCTCCACTTCGTGGAGGAACCAGTCGAAATCATGGATCGGGAAATCAAACGAACGAAACAAAGTCGTATTCCCATCGTGAAGGTCCGTTGGAACGCTAAACGAGGGCCTGAGTTCACCTGGGAACGCGAAGATCAAATGAAACAAAAATACCCACATCTTTTCCCCAAACTCTTGATGTCCCAGTCAAATGCAAATTTCGGGACGAAATTCCTTCTAACGGGGGGATGATGTGACAACCGTCAAAATTGAGTCAAGTCAAAGTCAAACAAAGTCAACAAGTCAAAACCAATCGACTCAATTAACCCTTGTATATTAGGGTTTACACTATGTAATTACTGTACAATGCAATATTTTAATGAGAGAAACATTATTTGGAAAGTTCGTGTGTTGAATTTCCTAAGTCTCAAATGCAGTAAACATTGAACCAAAACGATAAAAAAAATTATTGGACACTCATCGGGAGTGTGTACGACACTAAAACACGGTTTAACGGGGTTTACGAACCTTGCGTTGTGAAGCCGGACACTCAAATTAATCACAAACGAAACCTCTCTAAATCGTTTTCACTCTATCTCTTTCTATTTGAAATCTCTCCCAAATCTCTCTCAAAAGTTACTTTAACTTTTTGTAATCATTCGGGCCATCCCGACCCTTAACCGGGTCAAAAACCACTTGAAACGGGGTAAAAACGGGTAAAATAACCTTAAGGAACCAAAACCCTCCTATTAGAAGCGAAAACTCTCATGAGAAGCCTCTCAGGACCGAAGCCTCTCAGGACCGAAGCCTCTCATGAGAAGCCTCTCAGGACCGAAGCCTCTCATTAGAAGCCTCTCAGGACAGAAGCCTCGCATGAGAAGCCTCTCAGACAGCCCATGCGAGAGGTCTCGCAGACGTCCCCTTTTTACCGGTTTTTCGACTACGACTTCGTTTTAACTCCGTTTTTCATTATTTTAACGTGGGATTTTCACCCAAAACTTTATTTTATAAACTAAGGCCCCAAAATATATAAATCTCCAGGGTTTTTATAAAAATGTATTAAAAGAATTGGTGGTTGGACTAATTATTGAGGGAATATTTGCTTTTTCTTATTTTATGACAAAAGCAAGCCACCACCACCTCACTCTATGATCAGCCACTCTTTCCCACTACTCCTTGTCACCTTAGTGGACCTTTACACCCAATCTCCAGCTCTTCCCACGTTCTAAGAGCTGGAGGATTGATCCTCTCTCCTCATTCTCCATAAAGTTCTTTCATTCTACACTTAGCAACCAAATGACACTCTCCAAAATTCTCTCATCTTTTCTCTCAACTTCAAGAACTTCAAGGCTTTCTCCAGGGATTTCTTCCTTCAATTAGTAAGTATCTTCATCATTCACATAATTATTAAACTCCATTCTACTCAAATCATTGATATCTTACACAAATTCCATCTTATTCGGTGTTAGATTCTCGAATCATCAAGACATCTTCTTAGTGTTCTTGGGTTGAACACTTCCTCTATCTCACTTTCATCTACTGAAACCACATAAGGTGAGTTCATACCCCTACATTTACATGTTTTTCTTAAGTTTTAAGGGGGGAATACAAGTAAAATCATCAAGAACACAATTAAACTTTTTCTATCAGATTACATCAGAAAAGATGAACTTCGATCACGGACTGTTTTGGTCAACTTAAATATTTTAGTTTTCAAAACTGTTCCAGGTGCAAGTAGTTCAAACTCTTAGCTTTAAAATGGCTACTTGCACATCTCCATATGATTTTTCTACAATTTATGGTGATTTTTACAAAACTGCCTATCATTTCATAGGCAAACCCGGACCAGTCTGTGATTATGAACATTTTCACCTCTGTTAGAGATCACTAAAAATCATGATAAAATTTACGAACAAACTAGACTCATATTCCAAACTCTCAGAATTTGCGGATTTGGATTTAGAGCTTTGATGATTTTTCTATAAATTTTCTAAGAACAGTAACAGAAACTGTATACAACAAAAAGTTGCTGTCAATTTCATTTCACCTTGTAACATGTTGAGCAAGGTGTATATCTTTATGTGATTATATGTTATTGCAATATATGACATTTTATCTTAATATTTAGACACACATCAGTTTACAAATGGATTTGGACATATAAAATATAAAGAATAACAAGTGATTATAATCAAAGTACAACCGATACATTCAAACATTTAATAAACTATTTTGAATATAGTTTGCATACATTACTACGTACTACCCTTGGTTGATAAACTATAATAGGTATAGTTTATGATACATTACATAATACATACATTTAAAAAGGGTACATTTATACAAAAGATATTTTCATTAAGCAAGGTACGGCCATACGGTACCAAGTTTTCATAACACGTAATTCCGTTAATGACTTTATGAAACATTACATAACACATACATTTAAAAACGGTACATTTATACAAATGATATTTTCATTAAGCAAGGTACGGCCATACGGTACCAAGTTTTCATTACACTACACGTAAATTCGTTAATGACTTCTGTGAGACATTCGATTCAATTTACAAATAAGTCTTGTATTATAACCAGAGTCTCCTCGAGGGAGAGCGTGATACTTGTGTATAGATCTATATTGGGTTTGACAAACCCACACCTAAACTGCATGCAACAGTTAGACCGATAGGTCTGGGGTGACAAATGTCATAACATTTCCGACGCCTGAAGAACGTCGTTTCAGGCCAACTAGGTCATAGCATGGTTATAATAACTCACATGTGGTATTAACAAACATAGAATTTACGGGGATTTCACTAAAATCAAACGAGTTTATGTCGATTTAAACTTGCATTGTTTTACTATAAGGAACGAACACTACTTGTACATTTCGGTCTTTGGGTTTTAAGACTACATTTACACATTAAGGAAAATATTGGATTTTCTGGAACGAACACTGCTTTTACAAGAAAAGGCTTTAATAAACTCACATAAAGTATTAATGAATATTGGAATTTACGGGAACTTCATAAAAATTAAACGAGTTTATGTCGATTTAAACTTACATTATTTATTATAAGTAACTTTATAAGTAAGAAAAGTTACTTATACATTTCGGTCTTTGGATTTAAGACTACATATACATTTGAAGGAAAATATTGGATTTTTCTAAAACAAATACTACTTTTACAAACGAAAGGCTTTTAATAATACCAAACAAAAGCTTATGAACTCACCAACCTTTGTGTTGACACTTTTTCAAACAACTTGTATTCTCAGGAAATCATTAAACATGTAACCAAGTGCTTTTGAGGATGGGACGCTAAGGCGTCTACTATTTCATATTTTGTCAACATATTGTAATTGATTCGTAAACATGTAATTCATACAATGATGTAACTTTTTCAATTATATATATGTTGGTTGTGTTTGCTTGAATTACTATTACAATTGTTGTTATGATACTATACATGAAGTCCTCCACCCCCGGACGTTTCCGCCATCCTTGGTTTTGGGGTGTGACAGATTGGTATCAGAGCACAGTTTATACTGAATTAAATATATCAAAACACATAAGATATACAAACTATAAACACAATTGGGACTAATAGTCTCTTATTTGTGCTTTTTTCAAATAAATATACTTTTAGAAAATAAATGATTTTCTTGATTAAAGTATACATACATACATTACATGCTCGCATGGTATCATAACTAGCGAAAACATAAAGCAAAAGAAGAAGAGTTGAACATTTTGAGTATGCCTTAGTATATGTGGATTAAGTCTGGGAAGGATATAGCCTGATCAACTATATCTGTCCGGGAATTGACTTGCATATACCGGGGGATGGTCAGGATGGGCAACAAATCTAACAAACCTAATAACACACTACAAAGGATACTTTAAGAACTCAAAACTAAACATTTACAAATACTATAGGAGTATTTTGTGTTACTATAATAAATTATCTGAGAATTAAATAGGTCTTTATTTATAGATCAATAGCTGCTAAGTGGATGCGCTAAGGTCATATGTAACTAAGATGTTATAGACTTAGAATTTATGTATCTTTGTTTCACTTCCTGTCCTTGTTTGGTTGTGGTCTTGGAGTTAGGGTCATCTATTCGAAGGACTATTATATCTTAATCACATATGACTGGTATGCACTTTGCAACTAATGAAGTAACCGATAAAGATCTTTTTAAAACATAAATATATTAATTATGTCCCGACTAAATTAGTATGTGTGAAACTTTTACAAACGGTCATATACTTGGAAACAAGAAGCTGCTTTCCAAATGTTAAAACAAGCCCTATGCAGAGCACCGATCTTGTCTCTCCCAGAGGGAACCGAAGACTTCGTAGTGTACTGTGATGCTTCGAATCAAGGCCTCGGATGTGTGCTCATGCAGAGAGGGAAGGTTATCGCGTATGCATCAAGACAGCTTAAGACGCACGAGGTTAATTATACTACGCACGACCTGGAATTAGGAGCAGTAGTATTCGCTTTGAAGATCTGGAGACACTACCTCTACGGCACGAAATGCACTATCTTCACTGATCACAAAAGTCTTCAGCATATCCTCAATCAGAAAGAGCTCAACATGCGACAGAGGAGATGGGTAGAGTTGCTGAATGACTACGAGTGCGAAATTCGTTATCATCCGGGCAAGGCCAATGTAGTGGCCGATGCTCTAAGCAGGAAGGAGTACTCGGGCCGCCGAGTAAAATCCTTAACAATGACAATCCATTCCCACCTGACCATACAAATCAAGGAAGCTCAACTGGAAGCTTTGAAACCAGAAAAGGTGGCAGGAGAGACATTAAGGGGAATGGATAAAAACTTAGAAGTCAAGGATGATGGAGCACGTTATATCATGAACCGGATTTGGACACCGAAGTTCGGTGGACTCCGAGACGTCGTCATGAATGAAGCACACAAGACTCGATACTCCATCCATCCCGGGTCGGATAAGATGTATCTGGACCTCAAGAAATTATACTGGTGGCCGAACATGAAAGCTGAGATTGCTACCTATGTGAGCAAGTGCCTGACTTGCGCCAAGGTCAAAATCGAATACCAGAAACCATCCGGGCTATTACAACAGCCGGATATACCTGAGTGGAAGTGGGAACGAATAACCATGGACTTCATAACCAAGCTGCCTAAGACATCGGGCGGGCTTGACACCATATGGGTAATCGTAGACAGATTGACCAAATCAGCACACTTCCTACCGATAAAAGAAACCGACAAGATGGAGAAGCTGACTAGAACGTACATCAAAGAGATTGTACGACTCCATGGTGTGCCGATATCCATTATCTCCGATAGAGATAGTAGATTTACCTCACGGTTTTGGCAGTCTCTACAAAAAAATCCTTGGGAACTAGGCTTGACATGAGTACGGCCTACCACCCACAAACCGACGGACAGAGCGAACGAACCATTCAAACGTTGGAAGACATGTTAAGAGCTTGTGTGATAGACTTCGGTAAAGCATGGGATACCCATCTACCGCTTATCGAATTCTCCTACAATAACAGCTATCATACTAGCATCAAAGTCGCTCCATTCAAAGCTCTTTACGGTCGCAAATGCAGATCACCCCTGTGTTGGGCTGAGGTGGGGGATACACAGCTTGCTAGAGGGCAAGTCTCTAATAGCACCCTCACTGGCCCTGAAATCATAAGGGAAAAGAGTCTCGAGATCGGCAAAAGAGTTACGCAGACAAACAACGCAAACCCTTGGAATTCCAGGTGGGTGATCGTGTACTACTAAACGTTTCCCCTTGGAAAGGAATGATACGATTCGGCAAACGCGGGAAACTAAATCCAAGGTACATCGGGCCATTCGAAATCCTTGCTAGGATTAGGCCAGTAGCATACAAACTTCGATTACCTCAGGAACTCGACAAAGTACATCCCACATATCACGTGTCGAACCTAAAGAAGTGTTTGTCTGATGAGACACTCGTAATACCACTCGACGAAATCGAAGTTAACGAAAATCTCCACTTCGTGGAGGAACCAGTCGAAATCATGGATCGGGAAATCAAACGAACGAAACAAAGTCGTATTCCCATCGTGAAGGTCCGTTGGAACGCTAAACGAGGGCCTGAGTTCACCTGGGAACGCGAAGATCAAATGAAACAAAAATACCCACATCTTTTCCCCGAACTCTTGATGTCCCAGTCAAATGCAAATTTCGGGACGAAATTCCTTCTAACGGGGGGATGATGTGACAACCGTCAAAATTGAGTCAAGTCAAAGTCAAACAAAGTCAACAAGTCAAAACCAATCGACTCAATTAACCCTTGTATATTAGGGTTTACACTATGTAATTACTGTACAATGCAATATTTTAATGAGAGAAACATTATTTGGAAAGTTCGTGTGTTGAATTTCCTAAGTCTCAAATGCAGTAAACATTGAACCAAAACGATAAAAAAAAATTATTGGACACTCATCGGGAGTGTGTACGACACTAAAACACGGTTTAACGGGGTTTACGAACCTTGCGTTGTGAAGCCGGACACTCAAATTAATCACAAACGAAACCTCTCTAAATCGTTTTCACTCTATCTCTTTCTATTTGAAATCTCTCCCAAATCTCTCTCAAAAGTTACTTTAACTTTTTGTAATCATTCGGGCCATCCCGACCCTTAACCGGGTCAAAAACCACTTGAAACGGGGTAAAAACGGGTAAAATAACCTTAAGGAACCAAAACCCTCCTATTATAAGCGAAAACTCTCATGAGAAGCCTCTCAGGACCGAAGCCTCTCAGGACCGAAGCCTCTCATGAGAAGCCTCTCAGGACCGAAGCCTCTCATTAGAAGCCTCTCAGGACAGAAGCCTCGCATGAGAAGCCTCTCAGACAGCCCATGCGAGAGGTCTCGCAGACGTCCCCTTTTTACCGGTTTTTCGACTACGACTTCGTTTTAACTCCGTTTTTCATTATTTTAACGTGGGATTTTCACCCAAAACTTTATTTTATAAACTAAGGCCCCAAAATATATAAATCTCCAGGGTTTTTATAAAAATGTATTAAAAGAATTGGTGGTTGGACTAATTATTGAGGGAATATTTGCTTTTTCTTATTTTATGACAAAAGCAAGCCACCACCACCTCACTCTATGATCAGCCACTCTTTCCCACTACTCCTTGTCACCTTAGTGGACCTTTACACCCAATCTCCAGCTCTTCCCACGTTCTAAGAGCTGGAGGATTGATCCTCTCTCCTCATTCTCCATAAAGTTCTTTCATTCTACACTTAGCAACCAAATGACACTCTCCAAAATTCTCTCATCTTTTCTCTCAACTTCAAGAACTTCAAGGCTTTCTCCAGGGATTTCTTCCTTCAATTAGTAAGTATCTTCATCATTCACATAATTATTAAACTCCATTCTACTCAAATCATTGATATCTTACACAAATTCCATCTTATTCGGTGTTAGATTCTCGAATCATCAAGACATCTTCTTAGTGTTCTTGGGTTGAACACTTCCTCTATCTCACTTTCATCTACTGAAACCACATAAGGTGAGTTCATACCCCTACATTTACATGTTTTTCTTAAGTTTTAAGGGGGGAATACAAGTAAAATCATCAAGAACACAATTAAACTTTTTCTATCAGATTACATCAGAAAAGATGAACTTCGATCACGGACTGTTTTGGTCAACTTAAATATTTTAGTTTTCAAAACTGTTCCAGGTGCAAGTAGTTCAAACTCTTAGCTTTAAAATGGCTACTTGCACATCTCCATATGATTTTTCTACAATTTATGGTGATTTTTACAAAACTGCCTATCATTTCATAGGCAAACCCCGACCAGTCTGTGATTATGAACATTTTCACCTCTGTTAGAGATCACTAAAAATCATGATAAAATTTACGAACAAACTAGACTCATATTCCAAACTCTCAGAATTTGCGGATTTGGATTTAGAGCTTTGATGATTTTTCTATAAATTTTCTAAGAACAGTAACAGAAACTGTATACAACAAAAAGTTGCTGTCAATTTCATTTCACCTTGTAACATGTTGAGCAAGGTGTATATCTTTATGTGATTATATGTTATTGCAATATATGACATTTTATCTTAATATTTAGACACACATCAGTTTACAAATGGATTTGGACATATAAAATATAAAGAATAACAAGTGATTATAATCAAAGTACAACCGATACATTCAAACATTTAATAAACTATTTTGAATATAGTTTGCATACATTACTACGTACTACCCTTGGTTGATAAACTATAATAGGTATAGTTTATGATACATTACATAATACATACATTTAAAAAGGGTACATTTATACAAAAGATATTTTCATTAAGCAAGGTACGGCCATACGGTACCAAGTTTTCATAACACGTAATTCCGTTAATGACTTTATGAAACATTACATAACACATACATTTAAAAAGGGTACATTTATACAAATGATATTTTCATTAAGCAAGGTACGGCCATACGGTACCAAGTTTTCATTACACTACACGTAAATTCGTTAATGACTTCTGTGAGACATTCGATTCAATTTACAAATAAGTCCTGTATTATAACCAGAGTCTCCTCGAGAGAGAGCGTGATACTTGTGTATAGATCTATATTGGGTTTGACAAACCCACACCTAAACTGCATGCAACAGTTAGACCGATAGGTCTGGGGTGACAAATGTCATAACATTTCCGACGCCTGAAGAACGTCGTTTCAGGCCAACTAGGTCATAGCATGGTTATAATAACTCACATGTGGTATTAACAAACATAGAATTTACGGGGATTTCACTAAAATCAAACGAGTTTATGTCGATTTAAACTTGCATTGTTTTACTATAAGGAACGAACACTACTTGTACATTTCGGTCTTTGGGTTTTAAGACTACATTTACACATTAAGGAAAATATTGGATTTTTTGGAACGAACACTACTTTTACAAGAAAAGGCTTTAATAAACTCACATAAAGTATTAATGAATATTGGAATTTACGGGAACTTCATAAAAATTAAACGAGTTTATGTCGATTTAAACTTACATTATTTATTATAAGTAAGAAAAGTTACTTATACATTTCGGTCTTTGGATTTAAGACTACATATACATTTTAAGGAAAATATTGGATTTTTCTAAAACAAATACTACTTTTACAAACGAAAGGCTTTTAATAATACCAAACAAAAGCTTATGAACTCACCAACCTTTGTGTTGACACTTTTTCAAACAACTTGTATTCTCAGGAAATCATTAAACAGGTAACCAAGTGCTTTTGAGGATGGGACGCTAAGGCGTCTACTATTTCATATTTTGTCAACATATTGTAATTGATTCGTAAACATGTAATTCATACAATGATGTAACTTTTTCAATTATATATATGTTGGTTGTGTTTGCTTGAATTACTATTACAATTGTTGTTATGATACTATACATGAAGTCCTCCACCCCCGGACGTTTCCGCCATCCTTGGTTTGGGGTTGTGACACTACAAATGTGGCAAGGAGGGGCATATAGCCAAGGATTGCCCCAAGGGATTTATGGTTTGCTTTAATTGCAACCAGACTGGCCATCGGAAGCCGAGTGCCCACAGCTACTTCAGGGATCAGCACAGGGATCTGCATCTGCTACCAGAACTACCGAGACCCGGCCAGCGAAGACCGAGGCACCGAAGGCTCGCGGGAGAGTCTTTCAGTTGACAGCGGAGGAGGTCCGTGCAGCGCCCGATGTCGTGGCTGGTATGTATTCATTTATTTACTTATACTGAGTTTGAGATATTGTTCTTATATTGTGGTATGCATAGATACTTTTCTTGTGAGTTTTGTACCTACTTTAGTGTTATTTGACTCGGGTGTGAGTCGATATTTCGTGTCATTAGCGTTTAGCCAGCACATCAGTATCCGACGAGAGGCGTTGAGTCGACCTCTACGAGTTTCTATAGCCGACGAGCGAGCGGTGTATGCTACTGAGGTGATTCGAGGATGTGTACTCGAGATCTTCGGTGTTGAGTTCCCGATAGATCCAGTCCCAATTGCGATGGGGGACGTTTGTGTCATTGTGGGCATGGATTGGTTGAGCCGATTTGGAGCTGTTATAGACTGCGGGCGTCAGATGGTGACGATACGATACCCTAGTGGGGGAGTGCTGACAGTATATGGCGAGGGTACCCGATGTGGGTTGGCATTTTGCTCGGCTGCCAGAGCGAGACAGAGTATACAACAGGGCTGTAGGGGGGTTGTAGCCTATGTGATGGATACACGAGTTACCGCAGAGAGGCCGAGTTCTGTCGGTGCGGTTCCGATAGTGCGAGAGTTTCTGGATGCTTTCCCCTAGGAGTTGTCGGGTGTGCCTCCCGATAGGCAGGTGGAGTTTCGCATCGATCTGGTACCGGGGGCGGCGCTTATTGCCAAGGCACCCTATCGCCTTGCGCCACCGGAGATGCAGGAGTTATCCTCGCAGCTTCAGGAGCTGTTGGGAAAGTGATTCATCCGACCGAGTAGCTCGCCGTGGGGAGCGCCGATCCTTTTTGTCAAGAAAAAGGATGGTTCACACCGGATGTGCATTGATTACTGGGAGTTGAACAAGTTGACGGTCAAGAACCATTACCCACTACCGAGGATCGATGATTTGTTTGATCAGTTGCAGGGAGCATCTTGGTTCTCCAAGATAGATTTGAGGTCTGGATATCACTAAATGAGGGTGCGTGATGAGGATATTCAGAAGACGGCGTTTAGGACTCGTTATGGGCATTACGAGTTCGTGGTGATGCCTTTTGGGCTCACCAATGCACCAGCAGCGTTCATGGACCTCATGAACCGAGTATGCAGGCCAATGTTGGATCGATCGGTGATTGTATTCATCGTCGATATTCTAGTGTATTCGAGATCCAGAGAGCAGCATGAGGAGCACCTGAGGGAGATCATTGGAGTATTGAGATCGGAGAGGCTTTATGCCAAATTCTCCAAGTGTGATTTCTGGTTACGAGAGGTCCAGTTCTTGGGACATCTCATTAATCAGAATGGGATATTGGTCAATCCGGCCAAGATTGAGGCTGTCATGAGTTGGGAGGTGCCGAGATCCCCCACCGAGATCAGGAGTTTTCTGGGGTTGGCCGGCTATTATCGGATATTTATCAGGGATTTCTCCAAGATTGTCGTTCCCCTCACCAGATTAACCCGGAAGGGCGTTGCTTTTACTTGGGGTCCAGAGCAGCAGACCTCGTTTGAGACGCTTCGCCAGAGATTATGCGAAGCCCCGGTGTTAGCCTTTCCGGAGGGAATGGAGGATTTTGTGGTTTACTGTGATGCGTCTACATCAGGGTTGGGTGCGGTGCTTATGCAGAGAGGGTACGTGATAGCATACGCATCGAGGCAGCTGAAGCCTCATGAGACGAGATATCCCACCCACGATTTGGAGTTGGGGGCAGTGGTGTTCGCCCTCAATATATGGCGCCATTATTTGTATGGGGTCGGTGTACCATATACACGGACCACAAGAGTTTGAAGTATCTGATGGATCAGACCAACCTGAATATGCGCCAGAAGAGATGGTTGGATGTGGTAAATGATTACGACTGTGAGATCCTGTACCACCCGGGCAAGGCTAACATGGTAGCCGATGCTCTGAGCCGCAGGGCGGAGAGTGCCCCGATTCGAGATATATGTATGAGGATGACGGTGATGACTCCGGTGTTGGATATTATCCGAGAGGCCCAGGCAGAGGCTATGAGACCGGAGAACCGCAAGAGAGAGCGGGTGATTGGGCAGGTATCGGAGTTTGTTACTGATAGCCGAGGGCTTATGACCTTTCGAGGTCGGGTTTGGGTGCCTTATACGGGCGGAGCTCGTAGCATATTGATGGAGGAGGCGCATAGATCGAGATTCTCAATCCATCACGGGGCCACTAAGATGTATTTGGGCCTGAAGAGAGATTATTGGTGGCCCTGTATGAAGAGGGATGTTGCATGGGTAGTAGAGAGGTACTTGACCTATCGCTAGGTTAAGGCCGAGCACCAGCGTCCGCATGGCAAATTGCAGCCATTAGAGGTTCCCCAGTGGAAGTGGGAACAGATTTCTATGGATTTTATCACCAAATTAGCGAGGACCGCGAGAGGTGTTGATGCAATTTGGGTGATTGTGGATCGGCTGACGAAGAGCGCTCACTTCCTTGCTATCAGTGAGAGCTCTTCTGCAGAGAGGCTGGCAGAGATATATGTGAGGGAGGTGGTGTCGCAGCATGGAGTGCCGATCTCGATTGTGTTCGACCGAGATGTACGTTTCACTTCCAGGTTCTGGAATAAGTTCCATGAGGAGTTGGGTACGAGATTGCACTTCAGCACTACTTACCACCCCCAGACGGATGGACAGAGTGAGCGGTCGATTCAGACGCTTGAGGACATGCTTCGAGCATGTATTAGGGATTTCGGTGGAAGTTTGGATACATACCTACCTTTGGCTGAGTTTTCCTACAACAACAACCACCACTCGAGTATTGGAATGCCTCCCTTTGAGCTATTATATGGGAGGAGGTGTAGGACACCCATCTTTTGGGGAGAGGTAGGAAAGCGAGTGATGGGTAGCACTGAGATAGTGCTTAAGATGACTGAGCAGATTCAGCAGGTCAGACAAAGAAAAATGACAGCCCAGAGTCGCCAGAAGAGTTATGCGGATAGGCGACGATCCGAGCTCGAGTTCCAGGTTGGAGATTTCGTACTCCTGAAGGTATCTCCTTAGAAAGGAGTGATCCGATTCAGGAAGAGGGGCAAGCTGAGGCCCCGATACATTGGTCCGTTCAGGGTGACCGCGAGAGTGGGTAAGGTAGCATACCGTTTAGAGCTACCTGCGGAGTTGAGCCAGATTCATGATACCTTCCACGTATCCCAGTTGAGGAAGTGTATAGTCGATGAGACGGCAGTAGTACCGCTAGAGGATATTCAGGTGGATGCGAGCCTGAATTACATTGAGAGGCCAATCGCGATCTTGGATCGAAAGATCAAGGTTCTGAGGAACATGGAGGTGCCTCTGGTTCAGGTCCAGTGGCAACATCGGAGATGGTCCGAGCTAACTTGGGAGCCGGAGACGGAGATGCGGGAGCAACATCCAGAGTTGTTTGCAGAGTAAGACTTCGAGGGCGAAGTCTGATTCTAGTGGGGGAGAATTGTAACATCCGGATTTCCAGGTATGATAAAATGAGCATTATTTTCTAAGTTATGAGGAGTGACTCGACGAGTTTGCGCCTTAACTAGTCGAGTAGGATCGCGACTTGGTGACGTGGAAAATGAATGGACTCGACGAGCCAACAAGCTGAATCGCCGAGTCATCGTTGTTGGCAGAAACCCTAATTCTTTCGGGCTTGGGCCTATTTAAAAGCACTTATAGCCTCCTTGGCCCTTCCCACCAGTGTCTTCGTCCCTTGAGAGAAACCCTAGAGTTATTGTGAGCTAGAGAGGGAAAGAGGCTAATTGGAGGTCATTTCTTTGAAGAAGAAGGTCAAGAGTGTTGCAAGGATCTCAGAGGAGAGTTGGTGGATCTGCTTCATCTTCATTCAAGCTTCAGATCTGGTACAAGTTCTTGTCTCCCCGATAAATTTCCTTTGGTTGTTGAGTTAGGGCTTGTATCACAATTTGATGGGGTTTTGGGTGCATCCAAACCCTTTTTCGGGCTATTTTGTAGATCTGGACCTTGGGAGGTCCAGAGAAACAGAAAGTAGATAGCCTTGAGTGAGTAACTTTGGAACCTTGAAGCTATGAAGCTTTAATGGAGTCATAATGGTGTAGAGAGCAAAATACACCATGCATGAGCCTCGACTTCAGACCTTTACGTGATTTTTGGGTATTAGAAGGACAGATCTATAGGTTAGAGAAACAGATCTGACCTCAGAAGGTCAAATGAGTGTTGCCATGGAGGAAACTCGCCGAGTCCATAAGAGGACTCGACGAGTCGGATCGGGTTGCCCCGCGATTCGTGATCAGTGGTAACCCGTCGAGTGAAAGGTTAACTCGACGAGTCGAGTAAGGCCTTAGGAGGATTTAGAGGACATGCATGGACTCGCCGAGTCACCTTAGTGCACTCGGCGAGTCTGGTCAAAGTTGGACCGTTGACTGGAGTTGACTTCAGTTGACCTTAGGGTTTGGTCAAACTGATTCAAGAGAGGCTATGGAGGGGAAGAATGCCCTTCTACACCTTCTGTAGAGGTGAGGATAAAAGGAGAGTATTGATTAGAGATATTATCATTTTGATAGGCGGAGGATAGATCGGGGATATCGAGCACGAGAGTTTACTAGACATCATACGAGGTGAGTTTTCTCACTATACCTTACCTAGAGTGGTAATTATGTGTGACCGGAAGGTCTTATGTGCTATGACGAGTATGTGATATATGTTGCTATGTGATATGTATATATTGTGTATGTTATGAGTAGCATGGTATGGACCGGAAGGTCAACATGATATGGACCAGAAGGTCAACAGGGTATGGACCGGGAGGTCAGCAGTGTATGGACCGAAAGGTCAATATGGTACGGACCGGAAGGTCGACAGAGTAGGACCGGAAGTGTTGGATATAGTGTCTAAGTCCATAACTTTATTTGGTATGTACTTGACCCGACCCGGCATGGTCCATTTGGGTTGCATGGCATTGCAATACTTGGATAGACTAAATGAGAGAATAAGGCACTTATCATTATTAATATATTATAAGTTCTAATATATTAATAATAGTATTATTTAATTAGTATTGATCAAGTATTAATCTAGTATTAATTTGGTGATCAAAGTGAGACTAATTAAATATATAGGGTTGATTATGACAATCATCAATTCTTTTATGGTGGATTAATGATCCATGGTTTATGGGTTATGGATGTAACCATATGGAGCTCCATGGATAGTCCATGGGAGTTACAAATCCATGGGTCATGGGAAATCAAGAGTCATGACAATTAAGGGCATTCATGTGTAAACCCTAATTGTGACAACACTATAAAAGGAACCCTATAGCTAGCAAAAAGTGGACATAGTGTTACTAGAGAGGGCATAACCAATTTTGAGTGCTAGAAGTATTCTCTCAAGTTATTCCAAGTCTTGTGGTGTTGTGTGAAGCATTTGAGGCACAACATTTGGGGTGCTAGGCTCACAAAGTCTTGAAGGAATCCAAGCAACAACAAGGTATGCATTTCTACTAGTTTTATGTTTTATGTAATCCCCATGCCATGCTAGTTAGGAAATAACCTTGAAAAAGAAATTTGCATGTATATAGAGAAAACATAGATTCAAGGTTATTAGGGTTGCATGTACACTTAGGAAGTGTTAGAATGCTCAAAACCCATCAGTGGTATCAGAGCCTAGGATTGTTTTCTGTATACTTGATGCAAAACTGCTTAAAAAAAACGAAAATTCTGCACTCTGACGACTGTACTCGCCGAGTCCATGGGGAGGACTCGCCGAGTCCATGAACAAATTCATTCTACTCGCCGAGTAGAATAGTGCACTCGGCGAGTAGGAGCGTGCTGGGCAGTTTTTTCGAGTTTTGTTGCTGGAAATGGATTAAGATCATTATCCCAATCTGTTTTGGACTTGTAAAATCTGTTTTTCAAAATGATAATGATTATGTTAACCCATTTTACATGACTTTTATCAATTTTCAAGTATTGTATATAGTTATATGATTTCTTGAAATTGCTTGACATGAATTTGTGTTCTTATGAGTTTTTAGAAGATCATAGGAATTATGTGTAACCACCATGTGTGTTTAATTCATGATCTTAATGGCTATGATGGTGTCCATAACTTGTCCTCAAGTTATGGATAACCAAGAGTCACTTCTTTTAATTATGATTAAAGAACTAAAGAGGTTTCATAAAATGAAGAGTCTTCATTTTTATGAACCATTAAAACTCATAAGTTACAAATTGAAGAGACTTGGAATAGTTTCAAATCTTGCCCTCAAGTTTTGGAATTTGAAAAGTCTTACACTTTAATACTTTAATTCCAAATTAAACCTTAGATTTTTAAAAAGTTTAAAAATCAACACTTATACTATTATTATAATTTTATTATATAGATATGTATAAGAATATGTCATTCTTACCGTTAGTAGGCCTCATTCACGAAGCTGGTCTATAAGGGGGGTATAAGGTTGTTGCCTATAAAATGGTGACTTAATGGGTGTCCACTCTCACCCACCGCTTCCTTGATCGGTGGAGGGTCGTTAGTCGAACGGGTAGGATACGACTTTAAATACTTGTTAAAAGTATAATGAATTATAAAGTAACTATACATTATAAATTCCCAATCTTAGTTACTTTAGGAAAATGTGAAATTGGTGCTAGCCCATAAAATTACACTTTGTACCTTACCAAGTCGTTAGTGGAGCGTGTGTGGTTAACCGGCACACTAACATGGACTAGTAAGAGTGGCAAAGGGTAACTTGACCTTATTATAGATCGGTGGAGCGTGTGTGGTTAACCGGGACATCGATTAGGTAATATTGTTGAGGGTACCATGTCAATTTGTATGGTTATTCACACCTTGTTTGTGATCCTCGGCATCCCAGTCACAAACTTGAGAGGGCACAATCGAGATTCAAACATGCCATTGAAAAGTTCAATGTATCTCAAAAGATCTAGGAGTTTCAAAACCAATAAAACCTAATAATAAAATATTTCGTTCTTATGGTGGAAATTGGTAAATCGTCATTTACCTACCTTCAAATATTTTATAGTATGGATTACGGCATCCCTCTTCCAACTATAAATAGTTTGTTGGATCCTAGCCTTAATATTTCATTTGGGTGAATTATTAAGGATTCCTAATCTAATGAAACTTGTCTTTCTTTCCTTTCAGATGTCTTCCAACAATGCTTCTGGCTCAAACCCAACAGGCTCCTTTTCCCTTATGAACTTGTGTGGTAAGGTCATCTTTGATGGATCCAATTTCAATGAGTGGATCAGAAACATCAGAATGATTACCCGCTATGAGGACAAAGAATATGTCCTCGATAAGGAGCTTAAGGTTGTGAATGAAGCCACTGCTACTCCTGAAGAGTTTGCGGAGTTTGTTGCACATGAAAAGGATGCTACTAAAGTAGGATGCATCATGATGGCCACCATGACTCCTGAACTTCAAAAATCCTATGAAGATTTCTACCCCTATGAGATGCACCTGGATCTGATGGAAAGGTACCATCAGAGTGCGCGTCAGGAGAGGTATGAAATCATCTCCTCCATGATAACCGCAAGGATGAAGGATGGTGAACCCATCACCGGTCACTTGCAGAAGATGCAAAGGTTCGTTGACCGGTTGCTGAAGCTAAATGTTGACTTTCCTGAGGAAATGGCGATTGACATCATTCTCCATTCCTTACCTCCAAGTTATGATCAGTTTCGTATGACTTATCATATGAACAAGGAGGAAGTCACACTTAGCAAACTTCAAGGACTCTTAAGGACAGCTGAAAATGGCCTTAAGGGTAAAGCGGTTGCTACTTCTACTCCTTCAACAGCCCCTGTTCTGGCTATTGGACAGGGAAAGGGTAAGAAGAGGAAAAACCCTTCGAAGGGTACCAAGGGTAAGACTCTTGATGGTTCCTCTTCAAGTGGGACAAAGAAAGGTCCCATTACTCCTTCTTCAAACCCAAAGGAAGCACAGTGCTTCTATTGCCAGGATAAGGGACACTTCAAGCGAAGCTGCCCTAAATATCTGCAAGATCTAAAGGATGGGAAGGTTAAACCCACCCATGCAGGTATTTACACAATATTGTCTAACAACTCATCTAATGCTAATTCTTGGGTGCTTGATACAGGGTGTGGTATTCACATTTGTACTGATTTGCAGGCACTAAGAAGAAGTGAGCAAGTGGAGCACGGGAAGATAAACTTAGTCATGGGCAACAGGAAAGCATCACCTGTTACCAAGATAGGAGTTTATTCTTTATTGCTTAATAATGGGTTAATGTTAGATTTGAATATGTGTTGTTACTCGCCCGAAATGGCGAGAAATATTATTTCCTTTCATGGCTTGTACAAACAAGGTTTTACATTTTCATTTGATAATAAAAATGGTGCTATTAATGTTTATTACAATGATGTATTTCACTTTAAAGCATTACCTTGTGATGGTGTATATGAAGCCGTGAATGTTGTAGACAATCTAGGAAATAATGTGTTGTATATTGATTCTTCAGATAGCTTGGATAAAGCATCCTTATGGCATTGTCGTCTTGGACATGTTAACAAGAAGCGCATAGGCCAACTCCAAAAGGCTGGAGTCTTGGAATCATTTGACCTCAAGTCAGATGATAGTTGCGAGTCTTGTTTACTTGGAAAAATGACAAAGTCACCCTTCACAGGTACTTGTGATAGGGGTGAAGGTTTGTTGGACCTTGTACACACGGATGTGTGTGGGCCCTTCAGAGTTGCTACAAGGGATGCTAATCGCTATTATGTGACTTTTACTGATGATTACAGTAGATATGGATATATTTACTTGATCAAGCATAAGTCAGAAACCTTTGAAAAGTTCAAAGAGTTTAAGCAGGAAGTTGAGAATCAATTGGGCAGGAACATCAAGATGCTCCGATCCGATCGAGGAGGAGAGTATCTTAGCATTGAGTTCCTTGACTATCTTAAGGAATGTGGGATTGTCTCACAATTGACACCTCCCAGAACACCACAGTTGAATGGTGTAGCTGAGAGGCGCAATCGAACCTTGTTGGATATGGTTCGTTCCATGATGAGTCGAGCTTCGTTACCAATCTCTTTCTGGGGGTATGCCTTAGAGACTGCCGCCCATATCCTTAATCTAGTCCCTACTAAAAAGGTTGCCAAAACACCTCACGAGATGTGGACTGGGAAAGTTCCCAATTTGGACCACATCAAGATTTGGGGTTGTGAAGCTTTCGTGAGGCGTGAGACTCATGATAAGCTTGAACCTCGAAGTGAGAGGTGTATTTTCATCGGCTACCCACAGAGATCCTTTGGTTACCTCTTCTACATGCCCAGTGATAATGTGGTCTTTGTAGCAAGAAGAGGAGTCTTTCGTGAGAGAGAATTCATAAGCCAAGGGGACAGTGGGAGGCAAATTGACCTTGAAGAGCTTCAAGAGTCAAGTGGTGAAGGAACCTCAAATGCTATCGACCAACCTGATGAGGAAACTCATGTTGATCCGATAGATGAGTCTGTACCTCCAAGACGTTCCACTAGGGTGAGGAACACACCTGATTTTTATTATGGTTATCACATCACCACTGAAGGTGATACATTTATTAGTGATAGTACACTAATAGATTTGGATGAACCTAATAATTACAGGGAAGCCATGGCAGGCCCTGAGTCTGCTAAATGGAAGGAGGCTATGGACAGCGAGATTCAGTCCATGTATGACAATCATGTTTGGAACTTGGTTGACAATGTACCAGGTCGTAAGACAGTTGGGTGCAAATGGATCTTCAAGAAGAAGACCAACATGGATGGGAAGGTACACACTTATAAAGCGCGACTGGTTGCGAAGGGCTTTACTCAAACTCCGGGAGTTGACTATGATGAGACCTTCTCACCAGTAGCTAAGATTAAGTCTATTAGAGTATTGTTAGCCATAGCTGCATTTCATGATTATGAAATATGGCAAATGGATGTCAAAACCCCTTTCCTTAATGGAAAGTTGGCTGAGGATGTTTACATGGCTCAACCAGAGGGTTTTGTCGATATAAGATACCCTAATAGAGTGTGTAAGCTTGATAAATCCATTTATGGATTGAAACAAGCATCTCGCAGATGGAATCTTTGCTTTGATGAGAAAGTCAAAGAGTTTGGCTTTTCTAGGAGTGAGGATGAGTCTTGTGTGTATGTCAGGGCTAGTGGGAGCATAGTTAGCTTCTTGGTGTTGTATGTGGATGACATACTTCTCATAGGAAACGACGTCCCAACCTTGCAGGAGGTTAAGTCCTGGCTTGGGAAGTGTTTCGCTATGAAGGACCTTGGGGAAGCTGCCTATATCCTAGGGATAAGGATATTGAGAGATAGGAGTAAGAGACTAATTGGACTTAGTCAAAGTACTTATGTGGATAAGGTACTGAAGAGGTTCAGTATGCAAGATTCCAAGAAAGGAGAATTACCAATCCAGAGTAATGCCAAGCTGAGTAAGACTTAGAGTCCGAGTACAGAGGCTGAGATAGCTGAAATGAGTCATGTACCATATGCTTCCGCTGTGGGCTCGATCATGTATGCTATGACTTGTACTCGCCCTGATGTGGCCTTTGCTTTGAGCATGGTCAGTAGATATCAAGGGAACCCTGGCAAGGCACACTGGACAGCGGTAAAGAACATTCTCAAGTATCTGCGGAGGACTAAGGATTGGGTCCTTACCCTCGGAGGCAGTGATGACTTGAGAGTGGAAGGGTATAGCGATGCTAGCTTCCAGACTGATAGGGATAATTTCCGCTCTCAGTCGGGCTGGGTCTTTATCCTAAATGGAGGGGCAATTACTTGGAAAAGTTCCAAGCAGGAGACAGTAGCTGATTCTACTTGTGAATCAGAGTACATAGCAGCAAGTGAAGCAGCTAAGGAGGCGATATGGCTAAAGAACTTCATCGGAGACCTTGGAGTTGTACCAGCTATAAAAGAGCCAATGGAAATTTTCTGTGACAGCGAAAGTGCGGTTGCTTTGGCTAAGGAACCAAGAGATCACGGGAGATCTAGGCACATTGACAGAAAATACCATTTCATCAGACATCGAATAGAAGAAGGACTCCTCGTGGCTAAGAGGGTATCATCAAATGAGAACCCGACAGATCCCCTCACGAAGGGACTGAGCAGGGTTAAGCATTTACAGCATGCGAGGCGCATTGGGCTGAGGGATGATATTAGTTTCAATAATTAGATTCCTGAAACTTGTAAAATGTAATTGACATTTGATGATAAATAAAAGTTGTTATTTATTTATGAGTAAGGTGTTACTATCTTGTGTTGATTGTTTACTATGTTTCAATTTTGCATGTTTTTACTTCCAGAATAATTATGTTATTATTCAAACCATCCACAGTCAGTCAAACTTTGGAAGTAAGTATTGATTTAAGACTGTCATGAATTTGGCTTGTATGATTTGTCTAAAAGTGCTTTGGACAATGCAATGGTTGCTACAACATTCATGAGTACTCATAAGGGCTGAGTATTGGATCCAACCCACGCTCACTTGCATCACTTCATGGAATTTATCTCGAGTGATCGTGAGACGGTAATATCATATAAATCTTCAAACCTAGAGATATGAGTTGTTGACTATGAGTTGGTTATTCATTGATTGTACGAAAACGCATTGGTAACTCGATGTTATAAAACGTGCCTTTGTGAATAATTCAACAAGTAGTTAGTACAAGCATATCAGTCGAAGTTTATCTGTTCCTTCTAGAAATAGAAGCGATATCTGGGCCCCTCGATGATTTGGTTTTGACCTATGTACCGGGCCCGGTCAGAACCTAATTGATGTGTTCAATTTAGTTCTATGTCGAAACAAATCAGAGATCGAGAAACAAATGCTGGACAATAAGTAAGACCATGTTCCATGTGTTTGTCCGGCTGATATCATGAGAACAGAGGATTATATGATCACTTATCTTAAATGGCGTATCATCATCATCTCAGTTCCGAGAGACTTTGAAAGAGCTACGATTGCTAGTCGGATTTTGAAGTCATATTTGCAAATATAGTTATTAGACTTATCCAAGTGGGAGACTGTTGGATATAGTGTCTAAGTCCATAACTTTATTTGGTATGTACTTGACCCGACCCGGCATGGTCCATTTGGGTTGCATGGCATTGCAATACTTGGATAGACTAAATGAGAGAATAAGGCACTTATCATTATTAATATATTATAAGTTCTAATATATTAATAATAGTATTATTTAATTAGTATTGATCAAGTATTAATCTAGTATTAATTTGGTGATCAAAGTGAGACTAATTAAATATATAGGGTTGATTATGACAATCATCAATTCTTTTATGGTGGATTAATGATCCATGGTTTATGGGTTATGGATGTAACCATATGGAGCTCCATGGATAGTCCATGGGAGTTACAAATCCATGGGTCATGGGAAATCAAGAGTCATGACAATTAAGGGCATTCATGTGTAAACCCTAATTGTGACAACACTATAAAAGGAACCCTATAGCTAGCAAAAAGTGGACATAGTGTTACTAGAGAGGGCATAACCAATTTTGAGTGCTAGAAGTATTCTCTCAAGTTATTCCAAGTCTTGTGGTGTTGTGTGAAGCATTTGAGGCACAACATTTGGGGTGCTAGGCTCACAAAGTCTTGAAGGAATCCAAGCAACAACAAGGTATGCATTTCTACTAGTTTTATGTTTTATGTAATCCTCATGCCATGATAGTTAGGAAATAACCTTGAAAAAGAAATTTGCATGTATATAGAGAAAACATAGATTCAAGGTTATTAGGGTTGCATGTACACTTAGGAAGTGTTAGAATGCTCAAAACCCATCAGGAAGGTCTACTCAGATTGTGGGACCGGAAGGCCCCCGAGACACATTGACTGGAAGGTCTCGTAGAGCTATAGCCTCGAGTGGCTTATGTGCTGTATGTAGTATTTTGGGGAACTCACTAAGCATTTATGCTTACCGTGTTATGTGATATGTGTTTCAGGTACTAGCGAGGATCGCGGGAAGGCGCCGGCATGATCTGTACACACTGATAGAGGATTATGTATTTGAGATTTTGGGATGTGTTTTACCGTGATAACATTTGATACACTTGTGATTTGAGATGATTTAAATGAGAAATGTTATGTTTGAAAAATGAAAAATTGTTTTAAAAATTCATGTCGTTACATAAAGTTTGCAACTTTACGTGGTATCTGCACTAAGGGATTTTGGATCTGGAGTTTGGGACCTTAGATCCCACTAAAAAGGGATGAACTTGGAAAGGACTGAAGGAACTCGTCAAGTCCCTTAGCTGACTCGACGAGTCGGGGTAGGGTTTGCCCGTTTTTGAGTTTCTGGAGGAGTACAATGAAGGATTAGGGTTTGGTCTGAGCAGACAATAGTTTTCTGGACATTTGATGAACTCGACGAGTCACTACGGTGACTCAGCGAGTTGATGCGGGATTCAGTGGAAAGGACTCGGGAGGAACTCGACGAGTTGCTGGATACACTCGACGAGTTGAGGTCAACATGGACTGTGACCTTGACTGTTAACCTTGACTTTGACCAGGGTTGACTTTGAGGGTAATTATGGGATTATAACAAGTTAATCACATGTTGGTTATAGGCAGTGAGGAGGAGCAGTGTGTGGGATATATCTGATCTTAGCTTGACAGTTCAGCACACGAGAGGTGAGTCTTCTCACCATACCAATGGGTCTAAGGCACCAAGGCCGTCCCATTTTATGTTATGTGGATTGTTTATTGATTATGCGGTATGGAAGACCCCGGGGGGGTTCCCGTGGCAGTAGTCTGAGACCACGTGGGGGTTCCCGTGGCATTTGGTGTAAAACCTTGGAGGGTTTCCATGGCATCCTAGTATATTTGTATGTGTAGTTTGCATTATGTGTTGTTTGGTAGTGAAGACCATGTGGGAGTTCCCATGGCAGGAAGACCATGTGGGGTTCCCATGGCAGGCAGTTAAGACCATGTAGGGGTTCCAGTGGCACTAGGTGTAAGACCCTGGAGGGTTTCCATGGCTTCCTTATATGTTGTATGCATGGCTTATGTGATATATGTAGCTTTTATAGCTAACTTGATATGTGTTATGTGGATTGTGTGTGGGGTATGCTCTGGGGAACTCACTAAGCATTAGCTTACAATTTATGGATTTGTTTCAGGTACATCTGAGCCCAAGGGCAAGGGCAAGGCTTGATGACGCGGCGTGCACTCTCTCTCGAGAATTTTATGGGACACTATGATGTTTGGAAATAATATTATTTTGGATATGAATTTGAAAACAAATGTATTGGGATTTCATGTTTCATAGAAAAGTATTTGACTAATTAAAAATGAAAATTTTCTTTTGAAAAATTGGGTCGTTACACTAGAAATGACCAAAAAACTCTCTAATGGAGAGATCTAACAAACAAGTAATCAAGGTAGAGGCTTTTTACCTTCAAATGGTTGCTACAACTGAGTAGATGTCGGATCTATAAGCTCTTTCTCATTCCAAGCTCCTAAACCTTCAAGTTTCTCCAAGAAATGCACCAAACACCCACTCTTTAGCCTTGTACACACTCAAAATGGAAGATTAGCTCGTTTAGGGTTTTCTTCAAGACGATAGGGTGGTAAGGGAGGCTGGAGAGAGGACTTAAGGTCCTTTAAATAGGGTGAAAACCCTAAAATTTAGGGTTTTCATGCACAACCTCATCTCGTCGAGTTGGGTCCTCCAACTCGTCGAGTAGGCTTCATAATCCACGCGGCCATATGAGTTTCTACACGACGAGTTGGATACTCCCAACTCGTCGAGTAGGCTTTCTTAAGTGCGCAAAATCCCTAAAATCTCATTCCTGGAAATCAGGGTGTTACATATTTAAATGTCTCTCTCTCTCTCTCTATCACTCATGTCACAAAGCTACTCTACCACATGCAAGTGGGTCTACATGATTCAATCCATTACAAATTCATACATGGATAACTTTGCACCCCAACAATTATCTTCTGTTTTCTTCTGGGTTGTTATCATGAATTTGTATTGCGTTGAAATTTTTCTTGGGCTTGGGTAAATTATATCTCGCGTTGGTTCTCTGCTATTGTCTGGGTTATCAAGGATTTTTATATGCAATTATGTATGCCGAGAGTCTTCAATGAATCTTTAGAGGGTCACATCTTGTTAAGCGGGTTTCAGTGTGTTCAGTTGTTGATCCGGGTCTTTTTCGGGATCAATTCAGGGGTATTGCTTGGAGGATCTTTGGTCAGGGTTAGCGGGTTAGTTCTCCAGTGAACTCAGGGTTCAGTGGTTTTATCGTCTGTTCTTGTATGATCAGCAGTTTCCTATGGAAGAACTTTTGGGTTCAAGTACTACCGTTGCTAGGAGAGGAACGGTAGAAGGATATTCAGGTCGATGGTCGCTTGAATTACATCAAGAGGTCGGTGGCGATTATGGATAGGAAGGTAAAGACCTTGAGGAACAAGGTAGTGAACTTGGTCAAAGTTCAGTGGAAACATCGGAAAACTTCGGAATGGACTTGGGAGCCTGAGGTTAAGATGCGTGAGCATTACCATGATCTGTTCACAGAGACTGACTTCGAGGATGAAGTTTGATTCTAGTGGGGGAGAATTGTAACACCCGTTGTCTCATAACTAGAGCACTGAAGGGCATAACATACTGTCTACAAACATCAAACATATCTATCTCACTGATCACCAAACATAGCAATCTCTCATAACTAGAGCACTGACCTAGCAGGTCACTAACATATTAATCCCTACGGATCATAAGAACATAACATACTGTCTATCCTGATTCCGATCTAACAGATCATATCCACATGTAACATACCATAACAATACAACTAAAGGGCCAGCCTTGGTGCCTTAGACCCTATCGATATAGTGAGGATAACTCACCTTGCAGATGTCGTCTCGGTAGATAAACTTCAACCCTCGGATCACTGCCACAAACTCCACCACCTATTACCATAGTATAAACATACCCATAAGCCAACTAATCAAACCCTAGTTAAAGTCAAAGTTATCAGTCAAGGTCAGCAGTCCATGTTGACCTTGACTCGCCGAGTACCCTCGGCTACTCGCCGAGTTCCTTGAAGTACTAACTCACTCGCCGAGTCACCCGAGTGACTCGTCGAGTTCCTTTGGTTTACGATCGAGACCCTAAGGCCACTCGTCGAGCTTCCTTCTTGCAACTCGACAGTTACCCGCGCATACATAAATTGGGGCAACCTCAACCGACTCGCCGAGTTGTTCATCCACTCGTCGAGTCTACGACAATCTTCATCGGACTCGCCGAGTTGTTCTTCCAACTCGCCGAGTTCATGCCTATCTTCATATGACTCGCCGACTCGACCATGCGACTCGCCGATTCCCTTCAGTCCTTTTTGCCATATAGACTCATTTGAGCCATACAGCGGCTCCAAACTACAGATCCAAGCTTCTAAGGCATGCTTTTCACGTAAAGTTTCAAACTTTACGTGCATGCATAGCTACAAAGGCTATTAATGTCAAAGCCAAGCTCACAATGGGGGTTTCATACTCAAGGAGGCTTCATACATTACCAAATTCGGGGCTTTATGACTATAGAACCCCAGAAGGGTCCAGATCCGAAGTTACAACTTCAAATCTAGCCCATATCCCACTTCATCTTCTCAATCAAACCATAAAAACCCTAGATCTCAACCAAAAGAGGTCTAGAAGGAAAAGAAGAAAAGGTGACGACTTGATACCTCCAAATGATGCTATCTGAGGTAGATTTTTGATTTCCCACACTTCATTGCTCCTAGCCTTTTGTTCTCCAAGCTCTTCTTCTCAAAGATCTCCTCTCCAAAGCTTTAGACACACAAGAATGAAACACCACACGAATTAGGGTTTTCTGAGCTCTCAAAGGACTGCAAAGTGGCCAAAGGAGGCTTATGCTTCCTTAAATAGGGTGCAAAACCCCGGGATTTAGGGTTTCATCTGCCAGCTCCTACTCGTCGAGTCCCTTCATGGACTCGGCGAGTAGGCCATTAAATACGCGAACCTAGCCCGCTGCTACTCGACGAGTAGCGCAACCAACTCGTCGAGTAGGCCTTGAAACTAATTAAATTCTTATTTAAGCAATACCTGAGAATCGGGGCGTTACAATTCTCCCCCACTTGAACTAGACTTCGCCCTCGAAGTCTGCTAGAATAAACAACGTCGGGTAATGCGCTCGTATTTCCGCCTCCGGCTCCCACGTCCACTCAGATTCTCTCCGGTACTCCCACTGCACTTTTACCAAAGGTATTTCTTTGTTCCGCAAAATCTTCTTCTTCCTTTCCAAGATGGCTACAGGCCTCTCCATGTAATTTAGGCGCTCATCGACCTGTATATCATCCAGCAATACTACTGCCTCCTGATCCATAATACACTTTCGTAATTGCTCCTCAGGTAGCTCTAGCCTATAAGCCACTCTGCCAACCCTGGCAATGATCCTGAACAGCCCAATATAACGGGGACCCAATTTTCCCCTCTTCTTGAAGCGGATCACACCCTTCCAGGGCGAGACCTTCAGAAGTACCATGTCACCAACCTGAAACTCTAAATCCGATCGGCGTCTATCAGCGTAACTCTTTTGCCGACTCTGAGCGGTCTGCAGCCGCTGTCTGATCTGCTCAATCTTTTCGGTAGTCTGCAAGACTACCTCCGTCCAACCCATCACTCTGTGTCCAACCTCACCCCAACAGATCGGGGTTCTACATCTCTGACCATACAACAGCTCAAAAGGCGCGGCGCCAATACTGGAATGGTAGCTGTTGTTGTAGGCGAACTCTGCAAGCTGTAGATGGGAATCCTAACTCCCACCGAAGTCAATGATGCACGCCCTCAACATATCTTCGAGGGTCTGAATGGTTCACTCACTCTGTCCATCGGTCTGCGGATGGAACGTTGTACTAAAGTGCAGCCGCGTACCCAGTTCCTCATGAAACTTCTGCCAAAAACGGGAAGTAAACCTGACATCCCGATCGAAAACAATGGAGACTGGAACCCCATGGCGAGATACAATCTCGCTGACATACATATCGGCCAATCTCTCGGCCGACGAACTCTCCCGTATGGCCAAGAAATAGGCACTCTTGGTCAACCGATCCACGATGACCCATATAGCATCGAACCCCTTTGCCGTCCTCGGCAATTTCGTAATGAAGTCCATCGTGATCTGTTCCCATTTCCACATGGGAATCTCCAGAGGCTGCAGCTTACCATGCGGCCTCTGATGCTCGGCCTTGACCATTCTAAAGGTCAGGCACCTCTCAACATACCAAGCGATCTCTCGCTTCATACCTGGCCACCAGTAGCTCAAACTCAGATCGCGATACATGTTGGTGGCCCCGGGTGTATAGAAAAGTGAGACTTATGAGCCTCCTCCATCACTGTCTTCCGGACCCCTCCGGACATCGGAACCCAAACCCGACCGTGTCGGTTCAATAATCTGCGGCTATCCTGAACAAACCGGGTGCTCTCGCCCTTAATCCGCTCCAACTTCCAGTTCTCTGGTCTCATGCCCTCAACCTGAGCCTCCCTAATCAAACTCACAAGCGGGGAATCCACCGCTATCCTCATACACCTTGCTGGGGTAGTAGACCCAGCTGACTTGCGGCTCAAAGCGTCCGCAACCACATTTGCTTTACCATGATGGTAAAGGATCTCGCAATCATAGTCCTTGACTACATCCAGCCACTTGCGCTGCCTCATATTCAGGTTCGGCTGATCCATGATGTGCCTCAAACTCTTGTGGTCCGTGTATATAGTACATCGGACCCCGTACAGATAATGCCTCCAAATCTTGAGAGCGAATACCACTGCTCCCAACTCAAGATCGTGCGTAGGGTATCTCGTCTCATGCGGCTTCAGCTGCCGCGATGCATAGGCTATCACTCGTCCCCTCTGCATGAGGACTGCCCCCAGACCTGTGATGGACGCATCACAAAATACTACGAAATCCTCGACTCCCTCGGGGAGCGTCAACACTGACGCCTCACATAAACATCGTCGGAGGGTCTCAAACGCCCTCTGCTACTCAGGGCCCCACCGGAAATCCACCCCCTTCCTCGTTAGACGAGTGAGGGGTACTGCAACCTTGGAAAAATCTCGAATGAATCTCCGGTAGTACCCTGCTAATCCCAAGAAACTCCTGATGTCTGAGGGAGACTTCGGACTCTCCCACTGCATAACCGCCTCGACTTTGGCCGGGTCGACCAAAATCCCCTCCTGGTTAACGAGATGTCCGAGAAACTGGACCTCTCGTAACCAAAACTCACACTTCGAGAACTTGGCATACAGCCGTTCTCGTCGCAGAACCTCCAGCAGCTCCCTAAGGTGCTCCTCGTGCTGCTCTCGGGTCTTGGAATACACCAAGATATCATCTATGAACACAATGACCGAGCGATCGAGCATCGGTCTGCAGACCCGATTCATCAAATCCATGAACACTGTCGGCGCGTTGGTGAGCCCAAAAGGCATCACCACGAACTTGTAATGACCATAATGAGTCCGAAACGCGGTCTTCTCCACATCTTCCTCCCTCACCCTGACCTGGTGATACCCGGATCTCAATTCGATCTTGGAAAACCAAGATGCACTCTGCAGCTGATCGAAAAGATCATCTATCCTTGGGAGTGGATAACGGTTCTTCACCGTTAGCTTGTTCAACTCCCTGTAGTCGATGCACATCCTGTGCGAACCGTCCTTCTTCCTGACGAAGAGGATCGGTGCTCCCCATGGGGAACTACTCGGACGAATAAACTGCTTACCCACCAGCTCCTGCAACTGAGATGACAACTCCTGCATCTCTGGAGGTGCCAGTCGGTACGGCGCCATAGCGATAGGGGCCGCACCCGGCACCAGATCAATCCTGAACTCCACCTACCTCTCCGGAGGCACTCCAGGTAACTCCTCTGGAAACATGTCAGCAAACTCTCTAACCACCGGGACCTCTGAAACTGAAGTCTGATCCCTGACCCGCGTGTCCACCACACACGCTAAATAACCTGCACATCCGTGCTGAATATACTGTCGAGCCCTGGCGGCCGAACAAAACCCCGATCCTACTCTGGTGCCCTCACCATATACTACCAGTTCTCCCCCACTTGGGGTTCGAACTACTACTCTCTGTCCCTCACAGTCGATCATGGCGCCAAAACCGGCTAAGCCAATCCATCCTTACGATCACACATACTTCCCCCATGGGAATAGGAATCAAATCTATTGGAAATGATACCCCGAAAATCTTTAGCTCGCATCCCCGGTAAACCAAAGAAGCAGAAATCTCGTGCTCGTTGGCGATCAAAACTCGCAATGGACACTCAAGCTCATCCATCGACACACTGAACTCTCTACTGAAAGTCTGAGATACAAACGACCGACTCGCCCCCGAGTAGAATAAAACCAATGCAGGCAAAGAGTTTACTAAAAACGTACCTAAACACAGGTACCAACGATAAGAACAACATAGATAAAATAACTGAGACAGAAAATAGAAACATACCAGCAACCACATCTGGTGCTGCCTTGGCCTCTTCGGCCGTGAGCTGGAAGGCGCGCCCATGAGCCTTTGGAGGCTCCACCTTGACTGGCCTCCCGTCTCCCATCCTCAAAGTAGCCGGTACGGATCCTTGCGTCGGCTTGGCGGCGAGCTGCGGGCAGTTGGTCTTCACGTGACCAACCTGATGACAATGATAACAAATCCTCATATCTGCTGGAGGGGCAGACTGGCGACAGTCCCTGGCATAGTGCCCCTCCTTCCCATATTTGTGGAAACCACCTCCTACTCGACAAATCCCAGAATGACCCCTGCCACACTTTCCACAAGTGCGGCTCTGCTGACCCCCGGTCCGAGTATCAGCGGTCTTGGACCGCTTAGGTGCCGGCTGAGACTGTACCGGAACCTGACGCTGCTCCTTCAAATACAGCTCTATCTCCAACTCACGCCGCCTCGCGGCTTCCTGAAGATCCAAAAGAGTCTCACAACGTTGCGTAGCAACAAACTGTCGAATATCAGTCTTGAGCATACTCAGATAACGAGTCATCTGAGACTGCTCTGAAGCAAACTCCGGGCAGAACATAGCCCTCTCCGTGAACATACGAGTGATCTCCATCACTGACTCTCCATCATGTCTCAATGTCAAAAACTCCTGAGCAAGCCGCTCCCGCTCAACGCGTGGAACGTAGCGGGTGCGGAACATATCCCGGAACTGCTCCCAAGTAACAGCAGCTCGTTGATCATCAGTGTACGACCCTGTCATCAATCTCCACCAGTCCTTTGCCCTAAGCCTCAGCAGGTTCAGGGCACACCTGACCTTCTGGTCAGCAGGACATGAACACGTGAAGAAACATCCCTCCACGTCAGATAACCACCTCATAGCCCTGATTGCATCATGTGTACCATCAAACGTCGGGGGCTTCGTGTTATCGAAGTCCCGGTACTGGAAAGCCCTGTCGGCTCCTCCTCCAACCCCTGCTGCAGTTACAGCCGATGTGGCTGCAGCGGCAGCTGTCTCTGCTAGAGCTGCATATCGCTCATCAAAGTACTCAACCATTGCGGTCTTAATCGACCCAAACATCTCTGGCAGCTGCGCTCGGAATGCCGCAGCAATCTCGTCATGCATAATCTCCCGGATCCTGGCATCCAACTCCTCTGTCCCTATCTGTACCACGGGCTCAGGTGCTATCGGCACCTCCGACCCTCCGTCTCCCGATCCTGATCCTGATCCTGACCCGGATCCAGTAGTAAAACGTCTCGTCACCACCATACTGAAAAATGTACTCAAGTCATCAGATAAATAAGATAATATCGGGAGACGAAAACCCACAAACCCTAGGGGTTGTGACTTCCTTGCTACGCGTATGGGTCCTGTGCTTTCAGTAGTACGGGCCCATACTACCTTCCACACCTACCCATATTTGTCTCAAGTATCACCACAACACCCTAACACTATCATCAACATACTATGCGCTCAACCCTTACTCCTAGGGAACATCGCCTATCCCACAACTGATCTCACAGCTCCTCATAACCCACACATCCATGAAACTTTCATCAACCCCTGTAGTGCTAGTGCAGGCTAGTCGCACATAACACTGGACCCAATAGACTTTCGAATATCCAATCCTATCCGAAGACTGAATCAAACATTCTCAGGCTATAAGATCTTGATTACGCGCAGTCGTGATGCCTACACTAACGACTACAGTAATGATGTCAATTCCATATACAAGAAACCCTAGGCTAGCAGGCATCATATAATCAGGCAAGTCTATCATGCGATTCCTGAAGATCCCTAGCCTAGCACTAGCATGCTGTTCTATCATATCATAATATCAAATAACTGTATGGTATTTTGGGGTTTACTTACAGGCTCCGGCTGATCGTACCCTCTGCATCCTCCATCCTTTATTTTGAAAACCATTTTAGAATTTATTCCGAAAATTCCCTTGATTTGAGACTGGGTTCACACGAGTGTTTCCCCCAATTCACTCAAACCAAGGCTCTGATACCAACTTGTAACACCCATAAAATTTACGCCAAATTTAAACTTTTCAATCATAAATAAAACCCAATAGTATTGTTTACAAAAATGTTTTCAAATCTTTATTCGATCAGAGTGTCCCAAAAGCCAGATCATAAGGATGAGGAGTGGTACGGTCACGCCTTCGCCTTGCCATGATCTCCTGAAGTACCTGAAACAATAAACTGAAAACTGTAAGCCCGAGGGCTTAGTGAGCTACCCCCAAAATACCAATACCACACTAATAATACCATATCCGTAATAATCAATCAATCAACATGCATACTGGGCCATCGGCCTGACTGGACCGCCCTACATGGCCTACAGTCTAACTGAATCAATACCGAGCCTTCGGCATGACTGGACCGCCACGTGGGCCTACAGTCTCCACGGGCCGCTCATAGGGTGTGTTGGCCTTCAGCACAAAGCAGGACCGCCTCAACCCAAGCAACAAGCAATTAACCATGTGCGCATAACTAACATATACTGGCATATACAAACATCAAACATATCTATCTCACTGATCACCAAACATAGCAATCTCTCATAACTAGAGCACTGACCTAGCATATCACTAACATATTAATCCCTACGGATCATAAGAACATAACATACTGTCTATCTTGATTCCGATCTAACAGATCATATCCACATGTAACATACCATAACGATACAACTAAAGGGCCAGCCTTGGTGCCTTAGACCCTATCGATATAGTGAGGATAACTCACCTTGCAGATGTCGTCTCGGTAGATAAACTTCAACCCTCGGATCACTGCCACAAACTCCACCACCTATTACCATAGTATAAACATACCCATAAGCCAACTAATCAAACCCTAGTTAAAGTCAAAGTTATCAGTCAAGGTCAGCAGTCCATGTTGACCTTGACTCGCCGAGTACCCTCGGCTACTCGCGCGAGTTCCTTGAAGTACTAACTCACTCGCCGAGTCACCCGAGTGACTCGTCGAGTTCCTTTGGTTTACGATCGAGACCCTAAGGCCACTCGTCGAGCTTCCTTCTTGCAACTCGACAGTTACCCGCGCATACATAAATTGGGGCAACCTCAACCAACTCGCCGAGTTGTTCATCCACTCGTCGAGTCTACGGAAATCTTCATCGGACTCGTCGAGTTGTTCTTCCAACTCGCCGAGTTCATGCCTATCTTCATATGACTCGCCGAGTCGACCATGCGACTCGCCGAGTCCCTTCAGTCCTTTTTGCCATACAGACTCATTTGAGCCATGCAGCGGCTCCAAACTACAGATCCAAGCTTCTAAGGCATGCTTTTCACGTAAAGTTTCAAACTTTACGTGCATGCATAGCTACAAAGGCTATTAATGTCAAATCCAAGCTCACAATGGGGGTTTCGTACTCAAGGAGGCTTCATACATGACCAAATTCGGGGCTTTATGGCTATAGAACCCCAGAAGGGTCCAGATCTGAAGTTACAACTTCAGATCTAGCCCATATCCCACTTCATCTTCTCAATCAAACCATAAAAACCCTAGATCTCAACCAAAAGAGGTCTAGAAGGAAAAGAAGAAAAGGTGACGACTTGATACCTCCAAATGATGCTATCTGAGGTAGATTTCTGATTTCCCACACTTCATTGCTCCTAGCCTTTTGTTCTCCAAGCTCTTCTTCTCAAAGATCTCCTCTCCAAAGCTTTAGACACACAAGAATGAAACACCACACGAATTAGGGTTTTCTGAGCTCTCAAAGGACTACAAAGTGGCCAAAGGAGGCTTATGCTTCCTTAAATAGGGTGCAAAACCCCGGGATTTAGGGTTTCATCTGCCAGCTCCTACTCGTCGAGTCTCTTCATGGACTCGGCGAGTAGGCCATTAAATACGCGAACCTAGCCCGCTGCTACTCGACGAGTAGGGCAACCAACTCGTCGAGTAGGCCTTGAAACCAATTAAATTCTTATTTAAGCAATACCTGAGAATCGGGGCGTTACACGAAACCCTAAATTTTTAGGGTTGTGTCCCCTATTTAAACATCTTAATCCCCCTTGGACCTTCTTTTGACCATCCTTCATTCCTCTAATCCCCCTTAGAAGACTTGATTGTACACATTCGTCTGCAGTTTATGATCCGAATATTTTGGGACACTTTGATATTTCGATTATGATTTGTATTTGACACTTATGATTTTATTGGAATGGTTTTTATGAAAAATGTTTTTATGTGAATTTTAAAATAAAAAATTTGGGTTGAAAATTTGGATGGTACACGGCTAGATCAAATTTTTTTGGGGTACTAATCCTGAAGAAAAGTGTATGTCTTGGGTTAATTAGAAACTTATTTTAGCCAATAAAGTTAATGGTGGTCTCGGAATTGATAGTTTAATGCTTTTAATGAAGCTTTGTTGATAAAATGGAGATGGAGACTTGTTTCTAATCCTGATGCTTTATGGGCTAGTATTATAAAGTCGACTCAAGGTCAACATGCAGGTTTTAATGCTAATTATAGTTTGGCTACAAAAGGAGTTTGGTCGTCTATAGTGGATTCCATCATGAAATTACACTCTAAACATATTATTCCTCTTTCCACCTTAGCGAAATCTGTTGGAGATGGGAGAAATACCATGTTTTGGAAGGACGTGTGGGTTGAAAGTGTTCCTCTCATTGAGTTATTTGCTAGATTGGCTGCTTTAAATGTCGATTCTAATTGTGTTGTTGCTAATAGGCGTCAGGGTAATAACTGGCATTGGTGTTGGAGATATGATATGAGAGGAGGTGCTCAAAGTGCCCAGTTTCGGCCATGGTTGAGCTAGTTGCTAATATTCAATTTCAAGACTCTAAAGATTCTTGGGTGTGGAATTTGACTAATAATGTTAATGTTGATTTTTCGGTGAAAGATATGTGTGAGGTAATTGATGGCATGGTGTTACCTCATGGCATGGTTGAAACTAGATGGAATAAATTGGTGTCGGTCAAAGTGAATATTTTTAGGTGGATAGTTATTCTTAATAGCCTTCCTACTAAAGATAACTTAATCTCCTGAATATTTTTAGGTGGATAGTTATTCTTAATAGCCTTCCTACTAAAGATAACTTAATCTCTAGAGGTATTGATGCTCCTAGTTCTCTTTGTCCTATTTGCATGGATCAAGTGGAGAATGTTAATCATCTTTTTCTTGAGTGTACTCTTGCAAAAGCTTTGATTCAGAAACTCAGTCGGTGGTGTGATATTGACTTGTCTAAGTTAAATTCAGCGAATGAGATGTCTTTATTCTTGGAGGCTATGCATTGAAGTATGAATAGGAAGGATATCTTGGAAGCTATTATCTACACGAACTGGTGGTCTATATGGAACTTCAAAAATAAGTGTGTTTGACCAATTGAGACCTAGACAAGATAGGTTATTCGAAGATATTGTTGTTTTTTCCTTTAATTGGGTGGTGCATCGAAAGCATAAATTCTCTATTTTGTGGAATTTATGACTTCAAACCCCCATTTTGAACTTTATGATATAATAGTTTCGTTTCGCCTTTAGCCTCTTGCTAGGATTTTTTGGCTTTTTTATAAAAATTCAGCCGTTCAAATAAAAAATTAAGCGGGAGATAATATTTCCTCTTAACATTCTCTCCAAATCCAGGGGAAATGCGGTTTCTACAAAGCCGGACCAGGGCATGTGTGGGGAGTACGACCCCACAGGGTCATGTCGTCAGGGGTCCAAAAAAAAATTTGCATACATTATTATTAAAGATAGATCAGAGACTATCATGGATAGTGACGAATTAGTGAAAGATATTAATAGATCATTGATAAATTTTTGATTTGATGATTTTATAATAATTATCAACTTATTGTATTATTAATGATTTTTGCTTATATAAAAATAATTTGGATGACCATTTTTACTTTTAAAATCATACATTCCACTGTAACTTAAAAAATCATACCTTCCACTGTAACTTAACTTGACTGATTTTTAAATAAATTCTTTAAAATTTTATCTATGTTTAATAGTAGATATATTACTTATTTTTATCCGTCGATATGAGACTAATCTATTTGGTAGAGGTTTTGTCCTCTTTAATTGAAGTTCCTAGGTCTAAATCTAGATGTTGACAAATTTTACTAACTTTCTAATGACTAATTAACCCTTAAAAAAACAAAAATAAGCAACTGTATAATAACTAATATTGATAGATGGTTGTTCGAAGGGGGAGTAAGGAACAAATGAAGGGAACTGCAGTCCCTGGCCGTTTCGCTTGATGTTCCCTTTATTTTAAATGATTTATTTTCCAAAGTCGTCGCAAAGTATACGTAACTCTTTGTATTTAATTTTATATATACAAATTAATGGTGACAGATTCGAAGAACTTAACCTTTGTCTTGCACCGTCTTATAAACATTATTACAGCAAAAAATTTAAAATGCAAATTATATATATATATATATATATATATATATATATATATATATATATATATATATATATATATATATATATATATATATATATATATATATCGTTTGGAACGAAATAAATAGTTTACATTAAAATAATAAATGTTTGTTAGATGTTCCAAAATAAAAAAGCCTTGCTAATACTTAGTCAAATTATAAGTTTCATGATATGAGTTTAATGGTTGAAAAGTAGAATTTCGATTCAAAGTGACATCAAATGATGTTATAGTTCTCGCGTTAACATCCTAAGTGCTAATATATAACACATCAAATGTTCGATTATATATTTGGTCAAACATAATAGAGAAATTGTCAGAAAAGCCTCAATAATTTCAGGAAAGTTACACTTTAGTCCCAATATTTTTTTTTTAACATTTAAGTCCCGATTATTAGTAAAAACATGATAATATGTCATTTCTTGTTAAAAGAAAAAAAAGGATTTTTTTGTAAACTTGAGCCAAAATGAAATAATCGAGACTTTTATGTTCAAAAAAAATATTGTGACTAAAGTGTAACTTTCTTGAAAATATTGGGACTTTTCTGACAATTTCCCAACATAATATAAAACATTATATAACAACGATCTATTACAATTTAAATTTGTGCTCTTCGTGCAAGCATCTTTTGAAACCGCTCCATTACTTTTTCATTCTCAACTTTCGCAAGTGTTTCGGTCTCAACATTGTAAAGAAACACGTCGTTCAAAAAGTCATCACCAATTTTGTTGTGCAAGTCAGTCTTCAAGAGCTTCATCTTTCTACACTTGCGGTAGCTACGGGTAATATCAAAGCCAATTTTAAAAGCTTATAAATCAAAGGATAAAACCGATGTTTCCCCGTACTAACCATCAAACGAGAAAGGTCGGAAATTCCTTTTAAACTAGTGAAGCGTTCATCTTTGATGCAAGAGTGATAAAATATCTCAAGTTGTCTTTCAAGGTCTATCATATCTGAATCATCAAAGCCATACTTGTACAACTTACCCAACTTCAACAACTTCGATTTGTCAAATTATGCAAATGAAGATTTCAACATCAAGTTGCATATCTACCACCGTGTTGAAGATTTCAACCTCAAAATGAAATATATTAGTCTTTGTAGTCTTACGGTTTCTTGCAGCAACATACAACTCTTCCATATCCAAAGTATCAATAGTGTATGTTTGACAAAAAGATGATACCTTTGGCAAAATGCTAGCAAACTCCGTGTTTCTAAAAGATTGCAATGCCTTGTCCCTCTAACCATCGAAGCCGCTTCTAAACTGTCTAGTTCTTTTCTTTGAAGTTGCTTTGACAATGTACCCGTGAGGCATAAAATGTCATACATCATATGTAAGTAAAACAGGAACTCATATGATCTAAAATATGCTAAGATTTCGGATGCTTGTTGACGGTTTATTAATGACTCTCCCTCCTCTTTCACAAAATCTAAAACTACAAGAACATCCACAAACAACTTCATCAAACTTGTGAGTGTGTTGAAATGTGAACCCCATCTTGTATCTCTCGCTCAAACACGTGGTCTTTTTTTTTACACGAGCCTTTTTGCACCATTTCTCTTGCTTGTTCCCATAGTAAGTCTTTTCTTTTACACGAGGCACAAACAACATTAACCACCAACGAATTTTGCTTAAAAAGTCACTAACACCATCATGCTTCTTTGCTACAGCCACAATGTAAAGCCCTCTATTTTCCGAGTTAGTTGACTCGTCATTACCACAAAATGGTAAACCGATTTTCAACAAGGTCCTTGAAGTAAATACGCTCTTCTTACATCATCCCTTACATTTGATTTGTAACTTGTAATCTTTGGCCTGTCCGTCGGGTCCTTTGGAAGATCATTCAAATCAACATTATCATTGGGTTCATTACAGCATGGTGCTTGTGGAGTTTCATTAGAACCTGAACGGATTGGTTGATTGGTGATTGGTGTTTGTGGAGTTGCATTGGAATTAGAAACCGAAGGGATTGAGTGATTAGATATTGGTGTTTGGGAACATCCTTCACCAATTTCATTAGGATTAAGTTTTGGTCTTTTGGTAAAAAAAACACCAAGGGTAACCTACAATTCAATATTAAGCTAAATAACTACTAATTTCATGAAATAATACAATAATTTCAATAAAAACATAGAAATTACACCAAATCAAACAATAATTTCTATAAAACATAGCAATTAGACCAAGTCGAGATAAAAACATAGCAATTTCGAAAAGCCTAAACAAATTGGTAAAATTTCAAAGTATCAATAATACTAACTTGCTTCATTCTTAGGCTAGGGCTTCGATTTTTGCTTAAAATCGAATTGAGGAATGCAATTGAGATTCGATTTTTGCTACTCATACCAACAAAAGATGAGAAGGATTGAAGGATTCAACGATGGAAGCATCAAGAAGCTGGAAGCAGCGAAGTCGACATGATGTGATGAGCGAACACAAGCGGTCCTCGTGACCTCGTTTTTTTTTCTTTTTTGCTCCCCCCCCCCCCCTTTGGGCTAAAATTAATAAGATTAAAATTGAAAGCATTGGGCTACTAATTACTTGGGCTTGTTTGATCCAATAGAGTGACATTTTTTTTCATGGTTGTTAGTTTTTTTTACGTAATGGCACAATAGGTAAAAAATCGAAAACATTTCTACTACGTGTGGGAAAGCAGGTGTTGTCGGTGCCACACCGGACACCTCTTTAGAACTGCCCTTGTAAGTGTACCTTAGGGCGGGTTGACGTTGATTGCTCAGAAGGTGTAGTTTAACATACATACATACATACATACATACATACATACATACATACATATGGACTCGTTTTGGCTTGTGAGTGTAACCGAGATTAGAAAAACAGGCTTGAGCTTGTTTAATAATTAAGTTTAATATTAAGTTCAAGCTCTCCTAAGCTCGTTTAAACTTGATCTCTTATCGATATTTTAACGATTCAATCTCGAATAGCTCCCAAATAGCTTGACTCATTTTCATCTCTATCCACAACCCATTCACATACGTTCACCGTTCACAAGACTACTCCACATTTTAACCATCTAAATTGTTTAAAATAAATGCTAAAGAAACAATTGAATATGAGAACGAAGGAAGCCAAACAACAAATTTACTAAATAACACATCCAACCTTAAGAGCATGTCATCTTCAAAATCCCAAATCAAATATGATATGTCACACCCCCAAACCAGAACGGCGGAAACGTTCGGGGGCGGAGGACTTCATGTAAGTATCACAACACATGCAATATAGTAATCAAAGTACAAACAACCATTGCATTAATAAGTATAAGTTTTACATAAGTGTTTAAACATTACATATTCAAACACCAAAGTAGGTACATTAAAAGACAAGAGTCGCAGTACGGTACTTAGTAGTCTTCTCAAAAGCTTCGGGAGTGTACCTGTCTACTGGATTCCTGAGAATACAAGTTATTTTGAAAGAGTAGATCAGCATTTAAGCTGGTGAGTTCATAAGTATTTTAGTTCTATAAAGTATACTCTAAGTTCTTGGAAAAGTTCGCTGGTTCCTCCAGAAAATCCTATATTTCCTGAGGTGATAAACTGATAACCTCAATAGTTCCCTCTGCAATTACTTAGTTTATACTAATTATATATTACCTAATATCGAATGGACAGTTAAATGGGTGTATCTGCCCTAAGCCCACAACCAAACAAGGAACAGGAAGTAAGGCGGAAGTCACACATTTCACTGTCAATCGGATATTACTTATGTATAACTCTGATGTAAAAACTAAGGAATTATAGAATTAACCACTAAAGGTCATTTATGTTATACTAGTTTACAGAGAGTGAATGACTAAGTTCCTTTTGATAAGTAGTTTTAAATCCCCATAAAACCGTTTCTGAATAGTAGTTTTAAATCCCCATAAAATCGTTCCATTTGTAAAAGTATTCTTAGTTATATCCGTTCTACAGTAAAACATTAGTATTAATCCTGGAAAATATTATATTATCCATAATACTGCTTTGTGGTTTTAAATGTTCCAAAACCAGAAGTACAAGTATATTTGCCATACTTGATTTCATGATACGTAGTTTTTACTATAAGTAAAAACTAACAGAAGGTATATTTGGTCAGGATGTAATTATCTTTTCTTACTGTTTTAAGAGAAGTATATTACTAAGTAATTTACTCGTTGTTTTATCCATGTGAGTTCTATTAACCATACTAATATGACTGATGTGCCTGATGCGACGTTCTTCAGACGTCGGAAGCGGTATGACATTTGTCACCCTAGGCCTGCCGGCCAAACTGTAGCGAACAGCAAAGGTGCGGGATTGTCAGTCCCATATAGATCTATACACAAATTCACGCTCTCCCTACAGGAGATTCTGGTTAATAAGTCAGGACTTAAGGTCGTACTTAGATAAGTATACCATGAAGAGTCTCACAAATTTATTGTTTCAACAAGATTACGATGTATTATTACCCCGTGATTGCTAACCCTAGTACGTTGTATTGTACCCTTGTTAATGCAAACCCGGTATGATGTATTATTACCCCGTGATTGCTAACCCTGGTACTTTGTATTGTACCCTTGTTAATGAAAACCGGGTAGGATGTATTATTACCCCGTGATTGCTAACCCTGATACGTTTGTATTGTACCCTTGTTAATGCAAACTCGGTATGATGTATTATTACTTCTTTAATATATTATCCATATACTAAAAGTATTATACATATCCTGGTATAGGTAAATGAATTGTTGGTACTTTCCTTGGAATGTGAATCATACTTGTATATTTAGTTTTGAATCATAAATTACACCTATTATAATTTATATGTTCTATCTGATTAGCATGATTTCTCATGGATGAACACCTTTGCTCAGCATGATACAAAGGTAATGATACCAAATGAAGTAACCTTTTATATTCATATATATATATATATATATATATATATATATATATATATATATAATTAAGAAGGAAACGACCTTCGGAAAAATAACACCACCTTAATTCCACATCCAAACAAGGAAAAGGAAATAAGATAATTCATTAGTCCTATGCCCTTCAAATCTTATTTATATATTTATACATATATAAACATGATTTTGGCAATTATAATTTGAAATAGTTTATAAAACCTTTTTCAAAGAATTTAACAGTATTAAAAGAGTTCACATGACTTTAAAGATTTAACATGGCTTAAAGTCATTTTGGAAGTATTTGGTAATCCTTAAAAGCATAAGGAAACCCTTTGTGTGATTATTATCACATACAATTATTAACACAATTTAGATTGTGTTCAACTTGTATTCCCCCCTAAAAAGCATTTAAAAAAACATTAAAAAGGTAAATTACAGGGGTATGAACTCACTTGATAAGTGGTGATTTAGGCAGCGTTTCGTTTCTATAGATGATCTTTCTCAAAGAAACCGCGAGTTTTTGATTAAAAATCGGGCTTTATGCGGGCAGCACTTCGACTGGAAAGAGGTTAGCTTCTCGAGAATTTCAGGGTTTCGGGGCTTGCTTCGGGTTTTAGATACGATATCGGGGCCTTGGGGGTCGTAGAAAGTTTAGGGGGTGAAAATGTGAAGGAGGGTGAAATTTTGGGTGAAAAACATCAAAAATCCGAGAAGTCTCGCACCCTTTATATAGGGTGCGAGGGTGCGGTCCGAAGGGTGAGTCAGCAGCCATGCGTCATCAGGAGCGAAGGCCATGAGGCCGAAGTTCGGATGCAGCCAGGTGTGAGGCACGCGTCGGATCCGGGTGAGGCGGCTACTGTTCATGCGAGGAGTGTCGGCCGGCTACTGGACCTCGGCTGCGGTCCAATCAGAATGTGACACGGAGAACTTCGGTCCAATCAGAAGGTGACAGGTGGAAGCTGATGGGTTTTATACAAACAATCCTATGTGTGCATGCAACCCTAGAGTTGGATCTATGTTTTCACTATTAGTTATACAACTTTATGAACACAAAAGAACCCTAGCATGCATCTACTATTTTCGAAATTGACATAGGAGAATAGAATACATACCTTTTGTTGTTATGTAGTAATAACAACTAGTTCCTTTGAATTTCCTTAGCTCTTGAAAGCAAGTACCACAAGTGTAGTACCTCTAATGGCTCACAAACACACTAGGTGAAAGGATGAATATGGGAGAGAGGATAGAAGGATATCTTGCCCTAAAATTCGTCCCTTTTAGGGTTTCCCAAGGCTTGGACGAATTCTAGTGCCTTAGGGTGCTATTTATACTTGAGGCTAGCTAGGGTTTCAAGGTGGAAACCCTAATCCCTTAGCTTAGGGCCTAAGCAAGTCCATGGACTCCTTTCCTTAAGCCCTTGGACGAAAACTCCTAGATCCTTCTAGGATTTTCGTTCAAGCCTTAATAAAAGTGATCCAATAGCCCAAAGTCTCAACTATCAAATAATTACAAAACAGCCCCTGTACTTTTAATTAATTCCTTTAATCCCGAAATTAATTCCTAATTAATTTCTGATTAAATACTAATTAATAATATGATTCCAAATTATTATATTAATCATATAATATAATAAATAAATCATATTTATGCCCTAATCAACCTCTCTCCTCAACTGTCATCCTGTCCAGTCACCAGTGTGAAGGCAACCCAAAAGGACCATGCTCACAATCGGGTCAAGTACATACCAAAATAGTTATGGACTTAGACACTAATCCAACAGTCTCCCACTTGGATAAGTCTAATAACTATTCTGCGTATGACTTCAGAACCTGATCAGCAATCGTAGCTTCCAAAAGCGCTGTCAACTCTGATCTTATCAGATACGCGTGTCCTTTAGATAAGGGATCATATATTCCTCCATTCTACAAGATATCGTATAGACATGAGACATGGATTGAAATCATTCTCTCATTCTATGTGTCGTTTCCCGATTTCCGATTTATGACGACTGACTAATTGAACAAATCAAATCAGTCCTGGCCCGGCCGAGCACTTTCCTTTGTCATCACTAAATCATCGAGGGGCCCACAGATATCGCTTTTATCCCACCTTGGGTAAAAGGAATGGATAAACTTCGACTCAAATGCTCGCTTGCACCTACTAATCGAATCACACACAACAATAAGTTTTATAACACCAAGTTACTGGTATGTTTACTTATTGTCAATGTGCAACCGACCAGCAAATAACAACTCACACGTCTCGGTTTCAAGAATATACAATGTTATCGTCTCACCAATCACTCGTGATAAAACCATGAAGTGATTCAAATGAGCGTGGGTTTAATCCAATACTCTAATCTTATCAAAGCACTCATGAACTCTGCAGCAAACTTGTGCTATGTCTAAACACTTTAGACAATCTACAGACAGATTCATGACAGTCTTCCTTCATACCTACTTCCAACGTATGACCGACTATGGATGTTTGAATAACCTAGTTATTCTGGAAGTCAAAACATGCAAAGTGAAACGCAATAATAATATTAATCCTATATGGCCCCAAAACTTTTGAGCGTAAATAAAAACACTTTTATTTAAACACCATATTGATTACTCATTATTCATTGTTTACTGTTTCAGACAATCAACTTATTACTCGAATTATAACCACAATTGTCCCATGCTCCAAGCATGCACACTTTGGTTTCCTATGGTCCATACTCTGTGAAATAGATCAATTGAAAAACTTTCCCAATGAAACTCATTTCACAATCCCCAATTTTTTTTTTATTATTAGTATAAGAATACCAAATTCTTGCCACTTTTAGAATATGTCAGATTCTAACACTTTATGCAATGATTCTTTCGTAATGTCATAGCACAAAAGTCACCAAGACCCGGCTAATGAAATTACTAAGTTCTCTATCAGAAATTGTTACAAAACAATTTTATAGATGTGATGTCTCTCACTCAAAGTACATTCCTTTGAACATCCTTTTGCATAAAAGTTTCTAATCTACATAGAGTCTTAATATCCAACTCCCATTAATGGAAACATTTCCATATTTGCTATATGACAACTTATTCTTAATAGAATCTTATCTATTCATAATAATGTCAATATAGTCCATCCAGTACTATACTTCCAACTACTCACAAGCGACAAATCCTCAGTGAACCTCAGACCGTCCTTTGATAGTTGTTTAATTATTTTAGTCAAAACCGATTCTAGTCCTTTTTCCCTCTTAATGCCCTAGGCATTTGGAAAATTTAGAATGGTCAAATATTATAACATATGCAATCGGTCCCATACCCGAAGCGTATTAGACACGATGCATAATGTCTCATATAAAGACATGATACTTTATCAGCCTTCTGCCATAATATTTTATGTGTCATGTTCCCGCAATTCGAACTATGAAGAGGGATGCCGTAATCATAATCGAATTTTGAGAATGCACTATGTATCCTTGACTAGCTTTAGAATTTTGAAACGAAGTATAATATTCTCTCCCTTAATTATAGCAAAACAACTTTTCAACCCTTGCAACTTTGCAAAGTGAATCTTTGTTTTCTATAATTAATATTGCTAACTTGCAATACTTACCATAATAATCATGCTCTCACTAACATGATGATTATTTTCTTACCAGCATAACACTTATGCTCCCACTAGCTTTGACATGTATTCAGAAAACAATTGGACTTCTAGAAAACAATGCTTATTGAATTCCTTAAGTTCATATTTCTAATACCTAATGCTTTGATAAGCCTTTATCTAAGCTTTTTAAGCTCATACACCTTTGCCTTAGATAGCTCACATGTGTGTCTAAACAATTCAGAATTTATGTTACTAAGTCCCAAATGTTCAGATCAATTGCCAAATCTCACAATTCGAACTATGAAAAGGGATGCCGTAATCATAATCGAATTTGAGAATACAATTTTCACAATTGCTATCTTCTTAAAATCTCTCTTAGTGAAAGCATTTCCTCACAATCATTTTCATGAAGGAGGAAAACTTTATGACACTTAGATTTTATGATGTATGTGTTCCTATCCATGTGAATTTGTCAAAACGAAAGTTTGCGACAAATCCAAAAACATATGGACTGAACTTGTTCAATCTTGATTTCTTGCCTCATGGTAACATGAATGCCCACCATGTCTTCCAAGCAACTCACCCTTTCATATCAATGTACTTTCCATTGATCAAGGTGCTTTGTCTTTATGCATTCAAATGAGAACTCATAGAACTCACACGCATAATTAACTCAATTGGAATGGCACAGAAAAAGAGTATGTCATCCACGATTGGCTTTAAACCTCAAGTCGTGTGCTAGTGATGATCAACTAGGTTTACTCTTGATTTGTTCTTGAAACTTTTCAAGACCATTAAGACTCCCACTGACTCCTTGACATATAAGATTCTCTTGTCAAGAAACATTTCTTGACAAACAAACATTCAAGAGTTAGTGTAGCCTTTTGTCAAGTTTAACACTTCACACAATTAGTCCTGGTTGGTCTCTGTCTTATCCAAGACATCACAACTTACCAATTTCAAATGTGCAAGAATAAGAAAACTTTTCCAAATTCCACATTTGTCGAGTGTTATAAACCTACTTAAGGCTTGTCACTCATGTCAGAATCTTGACTCTAAGACTTGATATTGGAACGAAGTATGATTGACTTCTTGATTTAACCATTTCTACAATTCTCGATTCCTCTTTTTAGACATGCAATTGCACTAAGACTCACTTAGAGGATCAATATGGTTCTTAATCATTAAGACTTATCATAAAACACAATAAAAGGTACTCTCCCTTCTTCTTAGAATAGAGAAACTTTTATCTTTCTGCCTACTTGATTCTTCTTATTCGTTCTGCTATTGATTGAAACTCTTTCAATCAACTCAGAATTATACTTAATCTTATAAGTATAATCATATTTACTAACCTTTAGTAAATCATGACGAATATCTTTATCACTCTTGTGGTGGACTTGATCAACGCACAACCTAGTGTACTCGATCTCCTGGTCCTTCTCTTGACACTTTGCCAAAGAATTAGTCTAATTTCCAAAATATGAAGTTTCTCATTCATCACGCAACCAAGTTGTATGATTTCAAGTTTCTGTCCAATTGAAACTTGGGCGATGAGAATCTTCCTTTATTTGGCAAATCCTCGACATTTCACAAATAACATAATCAAGAATCACATCCAATTCAACATTGCTAAAATTAGAAATACATAAACATCCATTTTCACATATGCCATTGCAAGGATAAATAAATAGGACGAAATCAAAATTCATTCTATTGCGGAAAAACTTGTCCTTACAATGCAATTCAAATGAAAACTATGCTATTTCAATTTCTAAGCAATCTATTCTAACTCTAAAGTAGTAGCTCAAAAATCCGATCTTCAAGCAATGCGATCGAAATCCATTTCTTCACGATCAGATTCAGCTTACTTCTTCCCTTAAGCTTCCTCTCTTTTCTTCGATCCTACAAAACATCAAAATGTAATATTATCACATCATGTATTGAAAATCAAAGAATAGGAACTTATAGAGTTAGTTATTGGATTTTACCTGAAGTAGAGCCATACGTCTTGACTCTCCCATCTCTTAGATCTCTCAGGTAAACAGGGCAGCTTCGTCTCCAATGCCCCTTCTCTTGGCAGTAGAAGCAGATGGACTCTTTTGGAATGGCACAAGGAACTATCTCAAAATTTACCTTTTCTGGATTTCCAATGTCACTATTTTCAATGTCCATTGAAGTTTGGGAGTTTGATTTGCCAGACAAATTTGCTCGATTAGCACGCCAAATCATTTCTGATTCAGCAGCTATAAGCAAATAGGTCAAATCAATGAGGGTCACATCATGGTCCATCATATAGTACTCTCTAACGAACTCACTATATGATTCAGGAAGTGACTGAAGAACCCAGTCAACAGCCAATATTTCTGAGATATCGACACCCATCATCCTTAACCTATCAATGTGTGACTTCATCTCTAAGATGTGTGCACACACAGGTTTCCCATCTTCGTGTTTACTTGCCAATAGGGCTTGAGTGAGCTTGAACTTTTCAAGCCTTTGAACTTGTGGGTTAGGGAGAATAATTGGAGGAGGTGGAGGAAGTGAAGCATGACTCTCATTTCCTTGATCGTATCGTGGAACGCCATCTTCATTTGGAAAGCTTGTTCCAAGGGACTTGGGAAGACCATTGTAAGATTTAGACATCTACAAAACGGGAGAAAATTCAAGTTAGTTGATAAGAATCCTTGATGTAACACCCAAATGAAACATCAAGGCTAGGATCCAACACAACATTCTACAACCTAGAAGAGGGATGCCGTAATCTTGTTGCAGAATATTTGAAGGTAGGTAAATGACGATTTACCAATTCCCACCATGAAAAACGAAAAAATAAATTTAAGTTTTAAATGAATTGAAACTCCTAGATCTTTTGAGATTCATTGAACTTTGCAATGGCATGTTTAATCTCGATTATGCCCTTCTATTTGTGACTGGGATGCCGAGGATCACAAACAAGGTGTGAATAACCATACGAATCACGTGGTGCACCCAATTGCTACTATCACCTAATCAATGTGCCGGTTAGCCACACACGCTCCATTGATCTATGATAAACATCGGGCCACCCTTCGCCACCAATGTCAATCCCAAATTAGTGTGCCGGTTAGCCACACACGCTCCACTAACGTTTGACAAGGGTACGAAGTGTAATTCCATGGATTAGCATACAAATTCACATTTTGCCCTAAAGTAACTAGAATTTGGGAATTTGTAAAAGCATGTAGTTACTTTGTACTTCATTATACTTATAATGGAAGGTTTCGTCCTATCCTACCCGTTCGGCTAACGACCCTCCACTAGTCAAGAGTGCGGTGGGTAAGAGTGGATACCCATTCAATCGCCATTTTATAGGCAACTTCCTTAAACACCCCTTATAGACCAGCTTCGTGAATGAGGCCTACTAACGGTAAGACTGACTGTTTACTTATACATATATAATATTAGACTTTTAATGTCATATATATAGTATAGGGTGTATTTTACACTTTTAAAATACTAGGTGGTTTTATTAACTTTACAAAACCATAATGGTGTAATTTGAACCTTTTCAAAATACGAGGGTTTTAGAATTTAACATTTCAAAATTAAACTTTTAATCAACTTTTAAATTCCAAAACTTGAGGGCAAGTTTTGAAACTTTTCAAAATAATTAGGTTTTAATCTCACTTTCAAATTTTCGAAATTTAAGACTATTTAAATTAAAATTTTAAATATTAAAACTCTTGATTTAATAATTATCTGGAATTAGACTATTAATTTAATTATTAAATCATAAGGGATTATCTAAATCATGAGGATAATTACCATTTATACATTTAAGATATCCTAATCCCTTAATTATCTCTCTAGATTTTGAAAATATGGTTAGGATAATAAAAAACCTATTATTACCATATATAACAATTAGAGGATAATTACAAGATATGGGATAATCCAAATCCCTAAAATTTAGGATCTTATCTTGGGGAGGAGGCTAATTTCGAAAATCAAGGGATTAAAACAAACCCTAGATTTCGAAATTTAAGGGCTTAAGGAAAGGATTTGAAGATCTTATTCAAACTCTTGCAAATTAGGGTTTGCAAACCCTAATCTCGAAAATCCTAGCCTCCTAGGGTTTATTGGCAATAAACCCTAATATGTCAAGTTCATACAATTGTATAATACTAATTGAAAACAAGTTAACCAAAGGCTCTGATACCACTGATGGGTTTTATACAAACAATCCTATGTGTGCATGCAACCCTAGAGTTGGATCTATGTTTTCACTATTAGTTATACAACTTTATGAACACAAAAGAACCCTAGCATGCATCTACTATTTTTGAAATTGACATAGGAGAATAGAATACATACCTTTTGTTGTTATGTAGTAATAACAACTAGTTCCTTTGAATTTCCTTAGCTCTTGAAAGCAAGTACCACAAGTGTAGTACCTCTAATGGCTCACAAACACACTAGGTGAAAGGATGAATATGGGAGAGAGGAGAGAAGGATATCTTGCCCTAAAATTCGTCCCTTTTAGGGTTTCCCAAGGCTTGGACGAATTCTAGTGCCTTAGGGTGCTATTTATACTTGAGGCTAGCTAGGGTTTCAAGGTGGAAACCCTAATCCCTTAGCTTAGGGCCTAAGCAAGTCCATGGACTCCTTTCCTTAAGCCCTTGGACGAAAACTCCTAGATCCTTCTAGGATTTTCGTTCAAGCCTTAATAAAAGTGATCCAATAGCCCAAAGTCTCAACTATCAAATAATTACAAAACAGCCCCTGTACTTTTAATTAATTCCTTTAATCCCGAAATTAATTCCTAATTAATTTCTGATTAAATACTAATTAATAATATGATTCCAAATTATTATATTAATCATATAATATAATAAATAAATCATATTTATGCCCTAATCAACCTCTCTCCTCAACTGTCATCCTGTCCAGTCACCAGTGTGAAGGCAACCCAAAAGGACCATGCTCACAATCGGGTCAAGTACATACCAAAATAGTTATGGACTTAGACACTAATCCAACAGAAGCCTCGCATGCGAGGTGACATGGCCGAAGGTACACCATGCGAAATTGCCCGGTTTTCAATATTTCTCGATTTTTGTGCCAAAAACTTGCGAAAATCATAACTTTCGCATACGAGCTCTGTTTTCAACGTTCTTTATATGCACGCGTAGGTAAAATTATACTCTACGACTTTCGTTTAGACTTCGTTGGCTATTTTTGATTTTATTTTTAATATTATTATTTTTAACAGACCGGGATAGGAAATCCGTTAAAAATTCATAACTTCTTCATCCGACGTCCGTTTTCGTCTGTCTTTTTACCGTTGTACTAATTTTGACGAGACCTTCGATTCTCGTTTAAGTTGTGTTGGCTAAATATCGATCGATTTATATTTCGAATTTTTAGTTGTCTACTGCTAAACCTAAACTTAGAAAAATCATAACTTCCTCATACGAAGTCAGATTTTTACGTTCTTTTTATTAAAGTTCTCGGTTTAACATATTCTACAAGTTTCATTTAGATTGTTAAGGCTAAAAAGCCTTTTATCGAAAATTCACATTTTACACTGAACAGTGTTTTGCCGGTTTTGTCGCGGATCTTCGATTGGTCATAACTTCTTTGTTATAACTCGGATTTCAGTGTTCTTTATATTTTTGGAAACCTTGTTACAATCTCTACCACTTGGTTCATCCCAATCACGATTATTGATCAATTTATTTTTGACCTAAATTTGACTGGTGTCACATGATATGAACTTGAGAAATTCAAAATAAAAAAGTTACAAAATTCATATTAGAAATGGAGATGAATTCGAGAAACTAAAACCCACACACAAGTCCTTATCAAAAATGGAAATCCACAAGATTTAAACCACATGTTGAAGAGGTTGGGTTTCAAATATTTTTCTTTGCAATCATGGTTTTTTATTTGGGACAACTTGAGTTGCTTCATCGTTCAAACCATAAGTTCCATTGGGATAACTTGGTCTAAAGTGGCGATGGTGTTGCTTTGTCGATTGTAGGTAACGGTGTGCCGACAGGAAAATGAGGTTGCAGAAATTTAGAGATAACTTAGGTTGTTCCATTGTTCGATCATCATGCATGGGCCACATCGATGGCAGGATAACCTGTGGGAGCAATGTAATAATTAGGGGTGATGCTAGATAGATAGTTGGGGAGGTATGGTAGGATGGATGGGAGAAAGGGTCTTCACTAAAGAAGATGAAGTCCATAAGTGGGAGTTGTCGGGTCACCGAAGGAATAAGGAGAACAAGTTTGATGAATACATTGATCAAGAAGATAGATGAAATATATAATGTTTGGGGCTAGGGATTTATTAGGTTAATATTTTTTTGGAAGACAAAACTGCAAATTTAGTCCTTGTGGTTTACAAAAATCTTTGGATAGGGTCCAAAAAGTTTTTAACTTAAATGGCAGGTCCAAAATCAAGGTTTTTCTGGGTTTTTGGTCCCTGATACACTTGAAAAGTCGATTTTACCCTTTTCATTTCTTTTTTCTATTTTCTTTATTTAATTTGGTATTTAAATAATTAAAAAAAATAAAATCTCTCTCTCTCTCTCGCTCTCTCTCCAGATCACCCACAACCCAATCACCAGCTTCATTTTCTCTAGTGTTTCTTCACATCTACCTCCATAGAAAAATCCACACATTGGGACTACGATCTGCATCAAATAAAACCAAACTTGATAATAATACCTTCATCACAATCGCCTTCCACCCCATTACCGGAGATGCTACCAGAACCCTAAATCTAACTCCGCCGCCGCCATCATTTGGGATAAATCAGTTGCAGGAAGCAACGACAATGTTCATAACTCTCCTCCTTGTTGATCTCTGAATATCAGATCAATGGTCTTGTCTCCCTAGAACGTTGTTTCCTTGATCAACTTCATGGTTCAACCTTCAAAGTATATGGGTCTGAACCTTCATCATCTGGGTTTCAAAATTCTAATCGATTCAACAAGCATATTCTTGTTTAAATCGTGTAAATCGAGGTGGGATTTGAAGTCAGGTGGTAGCTTCTTTTTAATTTCAGTTATCATGCTTAGATTTAAGTTAGAATTTGAGTTGCAGGTTAGATTTTAAGTTTAAGCTCTTGGTTTTGATTTGAGGTTAGAATTAGATTTCAACAATGGTGGTGGATATCGTGATTGGTTGTTGTTGGAGGAGGTGAACTGTGGTGTTTGTTGGAGGTGAACAATGGTCCTGTTCAGAGGCGAACGGTTGTCGGAGATGGTTGAAAAGAGGTTGTCGGAGGAGGTGAACGATGGAGGGGAAAAGGGATTATGGGTAATGGTGGAACCATATATGGAGGTGGCAGACGGTGGTAGTGGCAGACTAAGGTGGCGGCGGACGATGGTGGAGGCAGACGATGGTCAAAGGGTGGTGGTGGTGGCGGACGGTGGTCAAAGGGTGGTGGTTGTGGAATATATTCTTAAGTTCATGAATATGTTCTTGAGTTTATGAAGATGTGTTCTTGAGATTATGAAGGTGTTCTTGGGTGTTGGGAGAGGGGGGGGGGGGGTTGGGTGAGATTTTAGTTTTTATTTTTTATTTTTAATTATTTAAATACCAAAATAAATAAAGAAAATAAAAAAAAAATGACAATGGTAAAATAGACTTTTCAAGTGTGTCAGGGACCAAAAACTCAGAAAAACTTTGATTTTGGACCTGCCATGCAAGTTAAAAACATTTTGGACCCTATCCAAAGATTTTTGTAAACCATAAGGACTAAATTTGCAGTTTTGTCTTTTTGGAATATTGATTAATTGATATTAGTAAAATACATAATTAATAAAATTATAAAATTTAAGTGAAACAATCGTTCCAACACATTTAACAAACTAAAATTTACAGTTGTTAGTTTTTGGGACTAAATACACAATAAAACCCTCAAGACCATTTTTACAAATTGAAATTTTTCCGGACGTCACTAAAAAAGAATTGCAAACCATCGGGGTTATTTTTACAGTTTTATCAAAGTTTTGTCAAGAATAAATTTATTATACAAGTAGAAAATATATAATATTGTTATGAGAAATCAAATATACTTTTTGCTTTTTGTTTATACTGATATTTCTATTCAATAAATCAAAACAAGTGTCAAAAAGAAAAGAAAGATTATTAAAAAAATTAATGAATTCAAGATATTATTATTTTATATGAATAGAAAATAGATAGAAAGAGGATGTTTAATTTCTGTTATATTATATATAAAGATACATTAAATTTTTTCAAGGTTCTAAAAAGTTCGACATGTTTTCATCATTGCGCGTCATAGCTTTAAGACTTGTATTTGATGTTATTCATTAACAAAATGTCGTTTTAAATCATATATATATATATATATATATATATATATATATATATATATATATATATATATATATATATATATATATATATATATATATATATAAATGAATAATAGTAGAAAATATATATAAAATTATTAATTTTATACAAAAATATCACTTTAAGCTACGCCTTACAAACAACGTAATTCGTCATGGCTCGTAAAAGTTTGAGGTTTAATATTACGACCAAGTTACCCTTAACGTTATTTAGAACCTTGATTTTCATAAATAACGAAGTAATCACCAACCTCATAAATAACGAAGTAATCACCAACCTTATGAACCAACCAAACCCTTTTTGGAAATCCTGAACTTGAAAATTGTATTAATTTTCTGTTTGCAAGAAAGAGCAACTTTGACACAATCCCAAATACGTTAGTAATATCAAGTAGGAAGTTGGTCACCGACCAAAACTTTTAGCACTTTATAGAAAACACATCTTTCAATAGGATCAAACAACCCCAACCTCCTCCATAAATTAAAAACATATATAAATACTCTAAATTAAATCATTCTATTTTGTGTATCTATTTTTTTAATTTGTTAAACATATTTGCTAAAATAAAAAATAAATATTTAATTTGTTAAACATATTTGCTAAAATAAAAAATAAATAAATAAATTGATATGTCTTTGTATATATTTAGGGGTGTTTAGGATTTCTTATATAAAGTCTTTATTAGTTTTATACGAATTTGAATTTTAAATGTTTGAATAAAAAAATCAAAATATTTATTGATTTAAAAAAAATCAATTTACTATCTTATTACTTTTTGAAAATTCTTATTTAAATTAAATATATATTTACCCATTTATCTTTATAGTAACTAAAAGTAAAACATATACTCGTAAGATGGGCTTTTAGTTTTTAGTTTTTGACAAAAAAATCCGTTTAAAAAAAATACGTTTGTCATTATAAATTTTTAATGTTTAGTTTAAACAAAACATTTTAAATCTAAAAGTTATCTATTGTTTAACAAAACGCTACCTCGTTAATAGCTATTCGCTACCTGTTAGTTTTACCAAACACTTGTGTATTCATGGAAGGGCATTTGATTGTGGCATGCCGGTTTTAAGTTTTTGAAAATTCTTTTAATAAATTATATTTTTTTATTATCTTATTTTATTATATTTATTCTAATTCTTATTTAATAAATTACATATTTTACATTATGAAGTTAAGAACCATATGGATTTTAATAAGTCTTTACAAAGAAAAAAATAAATTACATTTAATCGGTAAAAGTTTAAGGGCTATAAAAATATTTTTAAATGTTATTTATATAAAAAATTTATCAAAAATATTATTATAAATCCCAAAAAATGTAGTTAAAAATAAAGATACATATAAGTAAATAATATATAACGATGTCTATTTCGTTCATTTTTATATTTATAAACTTTTGCCCGTGCATTAAAAATAACTTACTAGTTTATTGCATTTCGATACTGCATAAGTGCAAAAATGTTTTTTCTATAATTATGATGCATGAATTTATATAATATTTCACGATTGTATAAATGTATATGTAAGCACTTTTTTACATGCTTACAAGTAAAAATATATTTATGTCTCATTAAGCCATGAAAAAACCCAACAAAATGTATACTTCCGTAGTATAGTTGAAAATTATGTACAAAATTCTTATTAAATTATAGCTAGACAGATAAAAAAAACTAGAGAGGGTATAGAATAAGACCTTAATTTCGTCACAAAATATGTTTGAATGTCGTTTTGTATGAATCCATTTTGTATAAATTTGAAAAGCAAAACACCATTTTTCTTCAAAATCTTGGTTAGCCCTTCCACTTCCCATGTCCTCTCTCTATATTTATATTAATATACATGTACATATATAACTAAGATCTTAGAGAGAGAAAACAAGAAACAACAACTACAATGGGTGTGTTTTCGTGTGATAACACGATGTTAGTACTAGGATTCTCTGCTTTCATCATGGTTAACCATGTCTATATGGGACATTCGTTTCCACTGGATCGCAACTTTCAAACACGAAAATTGCAAGAATTTAAGTCGTATTTCTTCCAACGAGAACATCATGTTTCTCTTGCTTCTTCGTCTTCATCTCCTTCTCCGTCTCCATCTTCGCCTGTAAGTATATATATTCAAACAGATTGTTCTTTTTTAACTATTAGTTTGAAGAGAATGAAAATAACTGATAACTAAATACCAAGTAACCTAAACATCTGTCACTCAAAGTCGTTACTTTTTTATATACCTCTCGCATATATGCTGATAATACCAGAGCTTGCAAGTAGGATCGACACATGTTTAGTAATATTCAAAATGGTTCAGGTTGGGTTGAGTTACTTTCGTTTTTTTTTTTTTTTTGGTTTTATAAATTATTAATGTGTTACGTATGATTATAAAAACTATATAATTACAATAATAATAACTCAATAGAAGTATAGAACATTTATGCTTATGAATACATTTTGGTATTTAATCTGTAATCCGTCGCTAAAAGATAAACATAAAATAATGTTAAAAGCTACTCTCACACAGGCAACAACCGGGTCAGGAGTCTTTCCGGTGATTGCATATGGTGCGGATCCGACTGGGAAAACCGACAGCACAGAGGCAATCCTTAGAGCTATTTCCGACGCCGTTTCCGGCGATGGTGTTGGGTTTTTAATGAATGGTATAAACAACGTCGGTGGAGTTCAAATAAGTCTAGAAGGTGGGATTTACAAGATCAGCCGGCCGATCAAATTCCCGGTGGCCGGCCGAGGGAACATTCTGGTATAATTTTTAACTTCAAATCTATTTAAACAGTTTTATATATCTACGTAACAAAAGATATATAATTTACATAACACGTACCTAATCGCATCTATAAAGCCTTTTTATTTTTTTATCGGGTGATTGGTATGCAAATGAGGTATGTAGTTGATGTTTGGCATAACCACTACATAAGAAAAATGTAAAAGATTATAAATATTATTTTTAAGTTTTACTTTTACCAGATAAAAGAGTAGGTATAATTCGTTCAAATTCAGACTAAAACCTCTTATTCAATCCTACATGACTCCACATTTATAAGCCTCTCATTTGATCTTATGGTTTCTAAATGCATTTACCAACAAGTATCAAACAACTCTTAAAGTGTTTTAAATTATTATTGATCAATTTGAAACAGATATATGGTGGGACCCTAAAAGCATCTGATAATTTCACAACCGATGGTTACATGATCGATTTATCATCTCCATCATCTTCATCATCAAATTCTCAATACAATTACGAATTCATAACACTTAGAGATTTAATGTTAGATTGTAATTTTAAAGGAAGCGGTATCCGAACAATCAACAACCTTCGAACAAGCATCGATAATTGTTACATCGCCCATTTTACCACAACCGGCATCCTAGTACAAGGTGGACACGAAACCTACATTCGAAACTGTTTCCTAGGTCAACATATTACAGCTGGCGGTGACCCTGGTGAACGTAACTTCACTGGAACGGGCATTGACCTACAAGGAAACGACAACGCTGTCACAGATGTTGTCATTTTTTCAGCCGCAGTCGGAATCAGTATTTCCGGACAAGCCAACATGATAACGGGAGTACATTGTTATAATAAGGCCAACGGTTTTGGTGGGACCGGAATATATTTAAAGGTCCCTGGAATCACACAAACTAGAATCGTGAATTCCTACTTTGATTACACCGGAATTGTAGCCGAAGATCCAGTACAACTTCATGTTTCCGACTGTTTCTTTTTGGGTGACGCGTTTATTGTTTTGAAATCGGTTCGTGGAGTTGTAGATGGAATAAACATTGTAAACAATATGTTTTCGGGATCTGATAAAGGGATTGATATCGTTCAATTAGATCAAACGAATCAAGAGTTTACAGAAATTGGTCACGTAGTTGTTGACAAGAATAATGTGAAGGGGATGAGCTTAAAGGCAACTATCGCGAATGGTGTAACAAGGGTCAATGGAACCTCGTGGAGTATTGATTTTAACAAGATTCTTGTTTTTCCTAGACGTATAAAATTTGTTCAACATACGTTAATGACTGATGCGGGTGACTCGTTTCCAAATACTGTTTTACGAAATATATCGGAAAATCAGGTATTGATTCAATCAGATGCGACAGTTGAAGGAAGTGCATCGGTAACCGTTGATCAAGGTCTCTGGATGTCAAGCTAATTTATATGTATTTAGCTGAATTCTTTTTCAATTTGTTCTATATGATATTGAGTTCAAGATCTAACTTGAAATTGTAACTTTCTGTATGGGATTTATATAAAAGTATACGGATTAATATATTTATTTGCTTATGTGTTTTCAGTTGTGATTGCAAAAATGAAAATACTTTTACAAAATTTGTCATTTCTGTGGGTCACACATATTTTTTGGCCCAAGACGATAACGTCGTGGATTATGGAAGTAAAATAGTAAATAGATATGTTTTGGGTCTAACTTTGGGCTGCGAAATGTAAAAGTGGGCCAAGTGTATGACGTAAGTGCATAAATATATATATTATAATTCAAGATTAATATGTAAATGGCTATTAGGTTTAGGGCATCTCCAACCCACCCCCAAACTCCATTTCTTTCCCCATTTCTTTTCCCATTCTTTTCCAACCCTACCTCATTTCCACCTCCATTTTTGGAGATATGAATAGTATTCCCTCATATATGGGGGAATACTATTCATATCTCCAAAAATGGAGGTGAAGTTTAGTTGCCAATTTTAGTCATTTTTAATTTTATTTTATACATTTCTAGTTTATTTTATCTATTAATTATAAATTAAATGCAATATTTAATATTTATAATATCATGTTATATATTAATTTTTATTAATTAATCATAAATGTAGAGTTTAATTAGTAGAGGGGTGTATTTGACAATATATATAAGTTATAAAAATGGAATATTCTAAGAATATACTTTTTGGGGTAAAAAATGGGGTAGAAAATAGAGTAGGGTTGGAGATGAAACACTATTTACTCCATTTTTTACTCCATTAATGGGGAAAAAATAGAGATGAGTTGGAGATGGTTTTAATTTTTCAGATTTAAAGTGTTTGGTAGCAGCTGAAGAACTAAAAGTGTACCAAAAGTGCATAACAGGACAAACCACATGTACCAAAACTGTAATGTAACATTAAAAACTAGAAGAACTAAAAGTGTAATTCATTCATTTTCTAAACTAAGAACTATAGGTTCCCAAAAACTGTAATTAATGCATAAAAAGTATATGGACCAAAATTGTAATTCAATCATTTTCTAAAATATACACTATAGAGGCAAAACTATAACTAATGAAAATTAAAAACTATAGGGACCAAAAGTGTAATTCAATCATTCCTTAATCAAAAACTATATGGAACAAATTAAAAACTATCAAAGATCAAAACTGTAATTATTGCATTTCCTACGAATTAAGAAGGATATATAATATGTAACTCATAATAACAATATATATATATATATATATATATATATATATATATATATATATATATATATATATATATATATATGGTGTTTTAGATTTTATTAACATATTACAACATTATGGTGTTGCTAATCAGGATTGATATTTTGAATGTTTTGAATGAGAAAAACTTAAAAGATAAGAGGGAACATGTCCTAGGTGGAAGCGTATTTGAGCTGCTCAGCTACATTATTTTTATAAGAGTAAATTATTAAAATCGTCCCTATGGTTTGGTCAAAATTACATGTTTCGTCCCTAACATTTTTTTTTGCACTCGGACCGTCCCTGTTGTAACATCCCAATTTTCAAGTCCAAAAATTTCTTTTAGATTAACTGACTCATAAAAACATTCATAAGAAAATACTGTGAAAACACATCATCTCATAAAACAATGTATCATGTCTGAAAACCCAAGTCATAAAATAATAACATATCAGAGTACAATCCCAGAAAACTCTATATGCGGAAATCATGTGTGTGTGATGCGCTGCTACACTACCGGCTCCTTCCCCTTAGACGAAGAGGTACCTGAAACCAAAACTAAAACTGTAAGCACAAAGCTTAGTGAGTTCCCCCATCATACCACATACCATACAGTCATATCACATACATACTGTCGGGCAATTCTGGGGTGCCCGACCTACCCAGTACAGCCATTCTGGTGTGCCGACCTACCCGTGTCAAACCATTCTGGGGTGCTGACCTACCCATGTCAAGCCATTCTGGGGTGCTGACCTACCATTCGGTCCTATCAACCGAACCTCGGGGACTATTCCACCCCCTACTGCTACTATCACATATATCATAACGTAAACATGCTGTCAGACGTTTCTGGGGTGTCCAACCTACCCTTCGGTCCTAACAACCGGACTTGAGGACTATTCCCTCCCTACTACCACTATCACATATATCATATCATGCCAGCATATAATCATATCATCACATACTGTCAGACATATATGGGGTGTCTGACCTACCCTTCCGGTCCTAACAACCGGACTCTACTACTGTCACATATACGTATCATGCTAGCATATAACATATCAGGTAGTAGCAAACATAGCAAACATAGACAATTATCATGAAGACAATCATCTATAACAACTCCTACTGGTGGGCCCGCATTGTGGCCGTAGACCCACCGCTACTGGAAGGTAACTCACCTCGTACAAGTAGCTGCTGATAATCTGTACGGGAAACCTCTGTCTGCTGCCGCTCCGGAAATCCTCCGGCTACAATCCCCAGAAAATACTTAATCAGAGTCTGATATCTACTCTTAGGGTAAAATGACCATTTTACCCCCAACCAAGTCCAAGTCAAAGTCAAAGTCAACTTCCAGTTGACCCGAATCGCCGAGTTGGGCCGTCAACTCGTCGAGTCCCTATCTCTTCAACTGTCCTCATCCACGATTCTACTCGTCGAGTTTAGCGACGACTCGACGAGTTCCTCTTCGATATGAACATCGAATGAACCTTCATCCGACTCGCCGAGTTGTATGAACACTCGCCGAGTTCACCTTCATCAGATGAACAAGTTCTGACCTTGACTCGCCGAGTTGTATGAACAACTCGTCGAGTTCATCTTCAATCATAAGGAGATTGCCTTGGACTCGTCGATTCCCATGAACTCCAGGTCTAAAACTAAGTCCAATGCGTTGGGTCACTCTTTCTGTCCTGTTACAACCCTTCTAACACCCAACTGAGTCCTTTTGACCCTCAATAGATATGGGACTCAAAGCCTTGGACTCGTCGAGTCCCAAGAACGGACTCGCCGAGTCGATAACATCCACACCCTAAATCCTCGATTTCTGATGTACAACACTTGACCAAATGATATATCCAAGCCCCTAAGCTCGATCTAGCACGTAAAGTTACGAACTTTACATGCATGCATGGGACTTTTGAGCCAAAAAGGCTCTAAAATGGCTCTAATGTTGCATGGAGCCTTCCTTGGGTGCAAAAGCAACCCAAATCTGTCTTGTGACCACTTTAAAGACCTGATTCCAAAGCCTCAACCCCCAACCATGTTTGCAATCATGGTTGGTTACCAAAAATAGCTTATAAAAGCCCTAAATCTCCCCAAAAAAGGATTTATCAAATAAAAGAGCAAGGTACAAACTTTATACCTCTCAAGAACTGCAATTGATGAACCAAACTCGAATCCTTCAGTTCCCTCTTGATCCTTCTATGCACTTCCTTCTTCCTTGTGAACAAACCACCAAAATTACTCAAAAGCCTTAGATCTTGCACCAAAACACTTAGAGTTTGCTATGGAGGGTTTCTGGGAGCATAAAGGGGCGATGGAGGCTGCATAAGGTTGTTTAAATAGGGTGCAAACCCTCAGATTAGGGTTTTGTCCGGTCAGAGCCTACTCGTCGAGTCCGGGACCCGACTCGACGAGTCAATCACTTAAATCCCGCGCCTCATCCCGCTTCTACTCGGCGAGTTGGTCCTTCAACTCACCGAGTCCAAGGCCAAAAATGCAAAATACTTAAATAAAAATACATACCAAGAACCAGGTGCTACAAATCTCCCCCACTTATTTTAGACTTCGTCCTTGAAGTCTGCTGCTCGATCCTGGAATAGCTCTGGGTAATGCTCCATCATCTCATCCATCGGATCCCAAGTCCACTCTGAGCCCTTCCGGTGCTGCCATTGCACCTTCACTAGTTCCACCTTTTTGTTCCTCAGATCCTTCGACTTCCGGTCGAGGATCGCCACTGGCCGCTCAATATAATTCAGGCTGTCATCGACCTGAATATCCTCTAAGGGTACCACTGCTGAGTCGTCCACCAAGCACTTCCGCAACTGAGAGACGTGGAAAGTGTTGTGGATCTGGCTGAGTTCGGCTGGCAGATCCAACCTATATGCCACCTTGCCCACCCGGGCTATAACCCTGAAGGGTCCAATATACCTGGGACCCAACTTGCCCCGTTTCTTGAATCGGATGACGCCCTTCCATGGCGACACCTTCAGAAGAACCATATCCCCGACCTGAAACTCCAGGTCCGATCGGCGCTTGTCGGCATAACGTTTCTGCCGACTTTGAGCAGTCTGAAGTCTGCTCCGGACCTGCTGAATTCTTTCTGTCGTCTTGAGCACCACTTCGGTGCTCCCCATGACCCTCTGGCCAACCTCACCCCAACATATCGGGGTTCTGCACTTCCTCCCGTATAACATCTCGAAGGGAGGACGGTCGATACTCGCATGATAGCTATTATTATACGAGAACTCCGCCAACGGAAGGTAGGTATCCCAGCTACCTCCAAAGTCTAAAACACATGCCCGCAGCATATCCTCTAATGTCTGGATGGTCCGCTCGCTCTGACCATCCGTCTGCGGGTGAAAGACGGTGCTAAAATGCAGACGAGTACCCAGTTCGTCATGAAACTTCTTCCAAAACCTGGAAGTGAACCGCACATCCCTGTCTGAAATCACCGATACTGGCACCCCGTGCCGCGCCAGTACCTCCCTGATATAGATATCGGCCAACCTTTCGGCCGAAATACTTTCCTGAATCGGGATAAAATGGGCGCTCTTGGTCAATCGATCGACGATGACCCAAATCGAATCCACTCCCCACGCGGTCCTGGGAAGCTTTGTGATAAAATCCATCGTAATGTCTTCCCATTTCCACAGCGGGATATCCAACGGCTGCATCTTGCCGTGTGGCCTCTGGTGCTCGGCCTTGACCTTCCTGCAGGTCAAGCACCGCTCCACATACCATGCTACGTCCCGCTTCATGCAGGGCCACCAATAATCAGGACGAAGATCTCTATACATCTTCGTTGCTCCGGGATGGATAGAAAATCTGGATTTGTGTGCCTCCTCCATCAGGATCTGGCGCACGCCTCCATGATAAGGGACCCACACCCTATGGTGAAGAGTCAATAACCCTCGTCTATCATAGTCGAAGGAGGAAACCTGCCCCACAATCCGGTCACTCTTCCGATGTTCCTCCTTCATGGCCTCCCGAATCTGCTCCAACAGCAGAGTCACCACTGTCATCCTCAGACAGATATCCCTGATCGGCGCTGCCTTGCGGCTAAGCGCGTCGGCCACCACATTGGCCTTCACCGGGTGGTAAAGGATCTCGCAATCGTAATCCTTCACCACGTCCAACCACCGACGCTGCCTCATGTTCAGATTTGGCTGGTCCATGAGATACCTCAGGCTCTTATGGTCCGTGTAGATGGTACAACGAACACCATAGAGGTAATGACGCCAAATCTTGAGGGCGAACACCACAGCCCCCAGCTCCAAATCATGTGTCGGGTAGTTCGCCTCGTGAGGTTTCAGCTGCCTCGAAGCGTAAGCAATGACATGCCCTCTCTGCATCAATACTGCGCCCAAACCTGAGATGGACGCATCACAGTATACAACAAAATCCTCCATGCCCTCTGGCAGGGCTAAGATTGGCGCCTCGCACAATCTCTGTCTCAGCGTCTCGAATGCGGCCTGCTGCTCAGGCCCCCAACGAAAGACCACGGATTTCCTCGTCAGCCTGGTCAGGGGCACGACTATCTTGGAGAAGTCCTGAATGAATCTCCGATAGTAGCCTGCCAATCCCAGAAAGCTCCGAATCTCAGATGGAGACCTCGGGACTTCCCACCTCATCACGGCCTCAACCTTGGCCAGGTCCACCGATATCCCGTTCTGGTTGACAAGGTGCCCGAGAAACTGCACCTCACGCAACCAGAACTCACACTTAGAGAACTTAGCATACAAGCTCTCCCTTCTCAAAGTCTCCAGAACCTCTCGCAGATGCTCCTCATGCTGCTCTCGCGTCTTGGAGTAAACCAAGATATCATCAATAAACACTATCACAGACCGGTCTATACACGCGGTTCATGAGGTCCATGAACGCGGCAGGAGCATTGGTGAGCCCGAAAGGCATCACCACAAACTCATAGTGGCCATAGCGCGTCTGAAACGCAGTCTTCTGTACATCCTCCTCTCTGACCCTCATCTGATGATACCCTGATAGCAAATCAATCTTGGAGAACCAAGATGCTCCCTGTAGCTGGTCAAAGAGGTCATCAATCCTCGGGAGTGGGTAACGGTTCTTCACCGTTACCTTATTCAGCTCCCTATAATCTATACACATCTGATGCGACCCGTCCTTCTTCTTCACAAATAGAATCGGGGCTCCCCAGGGTGAACTGCTCGGTCTAATGAAACCCTTGTCTAACAGCTCCTGCAGCTGTGTAGACAACTTCTGCATCTCAGGAGGAGCCAACCGATACGGTGCCTTGGCTATCGGAGCCGCACCAGGGATTAGTTCAATCCTGAACTCTACCTGCCTCTCTGGAGGTATCCCAGGCAACTCCTCGGGGAACACGTCCGCAAACTCTCGTACCACGGGCACATCGCTCACCGTTGCCTTACCCATCTCCCGGGTATCCATCACATAGGCAACAAATCCTGCGCAACCCTGCTGAAGGTAACGCCTAGCTCTCACTGCTGAACATAAAGCTGGTCCTTGCTGTGGCCTCTCGCCCTGAATCACCAGCTCTCCCCCACTTGGGGTCCTGATCCGCACCAACTGCTGCGCACAGTCAATCACTGCCCCATTGGGGCTTTGCTAATCCATACCGATAATAACCTTGTTCCCCCGCAAAGGTATGGGAACCAGATCTACCAGATAACGCTCCTCAAACAGTCGCAGGACGCAATCTCGGTAGACCTCTGATGCTCGCACTGGCCGGTCGTCCGCAATCTCGACCTCTAGAGGGCAATCCATCGTGCCCGACGATCGGGTAGCACCCGAATCAAACAATACCTGAACTGGGATACCGTTCACATGGAACGATCCTAAACAGAGCACATACATAACATATCAAAATCACAGCAGCATATCATAAAAGCATAAACAAGAAGTCATACCCGTCACCACATCGGGTGCAGCGCGTGCCTCCTCGGCTGTCAACTGAAATGCCCGACTCCGCACCACTGGAGCCTCTGTCTTGGCCTTCCGGCCATCTGCAACCCGAGTTGTCGCTGAAACCGGCGCCGCTGCTGACGCTGCTGTCAACCTCGGGCAATTGGCCTTTTTGTGGCCCCTCTTATTGCAATGGAAGCAAATCAGATCTGTCATCTGTACTGTGGGGGCGGGGGCAGTACAATCCCTGCCAAAGTGCCCCGTCTTCCCGCACTTGTAGTAGCCTGGCGATCCTGCTCTACAAGCTCCCTCATGCGGCCTGCCGCACTTCCTGCAGCTGCTCTGGCCCTGCTGGCCCTTAGACCTAACGTCGGATCCCTTGAGTTTCTTCCCCGAAACCCCTGTAACCTGCTCAGACTCAGCTTTCCTCTTCCTCACATGCTCCAAATCGAGCTCCCTCTCCCGCGCCCTGGCAATCATGGACTCCAGGGTCGGGCAGACAGAGTAGCTGACATGCTCCCGAATATCAGCCCTCAACATATCATGGTAGCGGGTCTTCCGCATCTCCTCATCCCCCGCATACTGGGGTACCAACAATGCTCTCTCCCGGAACTTGGCGGTGATTTCCGCCACAGTCTCCGTAGTCTGCCTCATATCCAAAAACTCTCTGGCCAGCTGCTGAAGCTCTACAGCCGGCGCAAACTCAACTCTGAATCTGGTCACGAAATCTGACCACGTCATAGCCTCGACGGCTGGGGCTCCCAATGAGTCACCAATCGACTCCCACCAGTCTCTAGCTCTATCCCTCAAACATCCCGCAGCAAAGCGGACCTTCGATCCTTCCGGGCAGAAGCTCGTCAACTGCGCAGACTCAATGTCTGCGATCCATCTCCTGGCAGCGATGGGGTCTTTCACCCCGTGATAATCCGGCGCACCACTCCCACGGAAGTCCTTAAAGGACAGTGTGCGCGTACTCGTCTGGCTAGACGCCATATCACTCCTGAATGCCCGGAGGCGATCCTCCATCAGCTCAACAATCCCTTCCTTGATCGACCCGAAAATGACCGGGGTCGACTCAAGAATGCCTCTCGTGACGAGCTTCAAAATCAAACCATTCAAAACCATGGATGAAATCAAAATCAAACCATTCAAAACCAAACAAACCTGACGAGCTTCAAACAGAATGAACCTGAAACAAGAAATCGAATCCATAAATGGTGGCTTGGTCGTTACAAAAATCAAATCCAAAAACCTGGCACTGATGAGCTTAAATCCTCAAACCTTGCTTCGATGAACCTGAACCCCCAAACCAAAATCCAGAAACTGAAGTATCTAATCGATCTGGTGAACCAAATCAAAATCAAACCTGTGCAAATGGCGATGCTGTTGTGCTTTCTTGTTGTACATATTTTCGGCTACTTTGACAGTGGTGGTTGTTTCTAGTATGTCGATGGTGGCTGATCTAGGGGTTGTTTGATACAGAGAAAGAAAGAGGTGAGAGATTTAGTGGTAGTCAAGAGGAACGTTGGTTATGGTTTAGCATCCTCGATCTCGTTCTAGTGATGGCTTCTCCTGTGCACATCGGAGGAGGTGACCGGCGTAGAAGAGAGACGACAGAGTAAGCTGGCGTGAGAAAAGAGGAATAAGATGTCTAGGTCGTGGTCACCGACTCAAAATTAGGGTATATGTCTATAGTTGTACGTTAGCTTAAAGGGGTTGTATTCTTGTTTATATTAAAAGAATAAAAGAAATAAATAAATATTAACGAATATAAAAAAAATACAAGTTTTTGAAAAAAATGGTAATATAGTCATTTTAATCTTGTTAGGGACCAAAACCGAAACAAATAAATACCACAGGGACAATCCGAGTGCAAAAAAAATGTTAGGGACGAAACACGTAATTTGGATCAAAATTTCAGTAATTTACTCTTTTTATAAACAAAATACTTGCAAGATTAATAGGTAAATCAGTTGAATTTTAGGCTCTAAATTTTTCGAGGCCACGTGCCATCGCATACATTGTACACCCTCAAAAGTCAATACCAACCATGTCACTAATAAACATTTTTTAGTGTTTTGATAATAATAAAATATAAATAAATATTAAGTTAAAATAAATTGTTTTTTATAAGTTGTTTCATTATAACTTATTTGAATGTTTATTATAGGTTTACTCATTTACCGATGGTAATCCTTCTAATATCCAAATTCAATACCAAACTTCTTATTTGTGAAAAAGAAAAGAGAAGAGGTGGGTTGTCTAATAGGGTTCTTTAATCAACACAATTCCAGTTTCGTTATTCTTCTTTTCATTGGCAGTGGTTCCTATACCAATTTACCCCTTTAACTTTGTCCGGTCATTTGTTGTGTATCATAGTGTTTCGGTACCATATAAGTGTTAGGAACCGGACCGGGTACACGCAGCGGAAACACACTATCACACACACACAAACTCACGAAAATAAAGCAAGAAGAACACAAGGATTTTACGTGGTTCGGATTCGGTGCAAATCCTACGTCCACGGGCTGCAACTAGAGAATTTTATTAAAACTCACAAGATTACAATTGGCTTGACACTCTACACTTGATGTTCTCTCAAGTTTTTGCACACAAAATATGCAAAACATACATGCATATATATAGGTATATTTGTGAGCCGCAATATGCACAGGATTGCCGCAAAGATTGACTTTGAAAATTTTGCCATTCACATTAGCCGTCCAACAAATATTAAATAATTGTCCACCGACCATTTGAATATTTAATTCAAACGTTTGCCGACAACAATTGAATAATTCAATTGTTAAATGTAATGTTACATTTATGACCCTTGAACTCTTAGGAACTTGTCAATTTGTTCAAGACTCCATAAATCTTAACAATCTCCCACTTGGAGGCTTGAACAACATGGTCCGTCTCTGTCATCCAACTCCAGTAATCTTAAAACAACCAAGTCCTTCAAGCTTCCAGTTCCAAAGAACAAGCTAAAACTTAGTCTGATTTCTTTAATTGCAGCCGCCCCTCATCTTCAAGTACTAGAAGGGCCAGTTGAAGCTCCCACTAGCTCCAACTCAGTCGTGGCTAATCCCACCACCGACTCATCCTCTGTCTCAACCGGTTTGGACACTCCACCAGATCCAGAGATACACCGAGGACCACTAACACTCTCCCAACTTTGCAAACTTCCAACAAGAGAGAATTTTCCAGTCTTAGTCTTCAAAACCCAACGGCTCTTTGTAAGTGTACCCGGAACACACCCCGTGCTCCCACTGTCACAAAATCCCCTGAATGGTTTAGAATTTCCGACTCGTTCAGCTAACATCCCCTTGGCTCCAGAATTCATGTTTGCAAAATGAACTCTCTTAGCAGTAGATTTAGCGAACCAGATTTTGTTTTGCTTAATCGGGATGGTCATACTTCCCTCAGCAGGTACCTCAACCATATACAATGACCCACACTTCATACCACGAGCAATCACCAGATCACCATTGACCACCCTCCATTTACCACCACCAAACCTTACTTCCAGTCCTTGTTTATCCAGCTGACCAACAGAAATCAATTTTTTCTTCAGCTCTGGAATAACCCTGACATTCTTCAGGCTCCATGTAGTTCCCAATGAAGTAACTAGATCAATATCTCCCATGCCCGTTACTTGAAGCATCTCGTCATTTGCTAACCGTACCTTTCCAAAATCTCCTTTTTTTAGATTCACCATCGTTTCCCCGTTGTCCATGGCGTGAAACGAAGCCCCTGAATCCATGACCCAAGAGTCTACAGAACTTTCCATACTGAGTATCAATGCATCATCCTCAGACACACTCTCAGCACCGGTAATGTTCAATTCTTTCTTTGGACATTGACTCTTAACATGTCCCACCTCCTGACAGTTCCAGCACTTCACATTCTTCTTAGTTCTAGATGAACTTCTTCCCCGACTCCCACTGCTTCCACTATTCCTGCTATTCCCTCTACCTCTTCCGACATTTAATAAATCAGAAGAGGAAGATCCACCTTGATTCTTGCGTCTGATATCCTCGCCTAGAACCAAATCTCTAACCCCTTCAAAAGTCATACCACTGGTCCCCACGGAACTTGTAACAGCAGTAACTGTTCCGGACCAGCTATCAGGTAGAGAAGCTAGTAGCAGTGATGCTTGAGTCTCGTTATCAAATTTAATTCCCACAGATGATAATCTGGACAGAATTGAATTTAAATTATTAATGTGAACCGTAACTGAGCCTTCCTCATTCATCCTTGTAGTGAACAACTCCTTCATCAAGAACACCTTGTTAGCCGCCGATGGTTTCTCATACATATTTGACAGAGCCTCCATCATACCACGCGCCGTGGTTTCATTCATGATGTTGAAAGCAACGCTCTTCGTCAATGACAATGTAATAACCGCCTTGGCTTTCTTGTCCTTTGAGTTCCACGCATCTTCAAAAGCTTTTTCCATTTTCTCCGGTTTGTCTCCGAGTACCATGTCCAAGTCTTTCTGACATAGCAATGCTTCTAATTGCATTTTCCACCAGCTAAAATCAGAACCGTTGAACTTTTCGATTATAATCTTGTCTTCAGCCATTACGACAAACAAGATACAAATCAGGTATACTCGTGCGTGAAAAAAAAATGATTGTACCCTCCAAACCTCGCTAATCTGGCTCTGATACCAGTTGTTAGGAACCGGACCGGGTACACGCAGCGGAAACACACTATCACACACACACAAACTCACGAAAATAAAGCAAGAAGAACACAAGGATTTTACGTGGTTCGGATTCGGTGCAAATCCTACGTCCACGGGCTGCAACTAGAGAATTTTATTAAAACTTACAAGATTACAATTGGCTTGACACTCTACACTTGATGTTCTCTCAAGTTTTTGCACACAAAATATGCAAAACATACATGCATATATATAGGTATATTTGTGAGCCGCAATATGCACAGGATTGCCGCAAAGATTGACTTTGAAAATTTTGCCATTCACATTAGCCGTCCAACAAATATTAAATAATTATCCACCGACCATTTGAATATTTAATTCAAACGTTTGCCGACAACAATTGAATAATTCAATTGTTAAATGTAATGTTACATTTATGACTCTTGAACTCTTAGGAACTTATCAATTTGTTCAAGACTCCATAAATCTTAACAATAAGTTCATCCCAACATTTTTTCTTAAATTTTGTTTTGATACCACATAAGCTTATAAGCACTATAAGCAATCCCAAACACACCAATAGTTTCATTTCATACGAATAATGAATGTATCTACAATTCTACCCAAAATAAATACATTTTCTTTACCAATAATGGCAACATGTAACAAATAAAATACATTGTCCATGTCGATATACATTGTTATTATAGGGGAAAAAAATATAACTACGTTGTTATTATAGCTAAAAGATAAAGCACATTCCTATTATTAGGAGAGAAAAGTAAATACATTGCTACTATGGGTAACAACCAAAAGTTTTCCAAAAGAACTTTCATTTTCATTACCAAAACAACTGGTTGTAATAGAATTAAACGAAAGACACACACAAGACATACCCCTAATTCTATCGATTGAATCTTCTTGATCAAACTCGATGAACAACAAGCCTCTATTTACATTGAGGGATAGAATATACATTCTTAATAAAAAAAACCGATAAATGCCATTTTACTTACTCCAATGTGATCTCAAGTATCGTAGTAAGTCTCGGTTTTCTATACAATCGAAGAAGCAACGAAGAGCACACAACACAAACTGAAGAGAGCGCCATGCAAGCACCAGCGACCCATGGCGGCAATTGGACTTTGAACCACGGAAACAGGATTCCGGCAGATATTGGAATGGTGACAACATTGTATGCCATGGCAAAAACGTAATTTACACGGATACGGGCGAAGGTTTTTCTTGAAAGATCGATGGCGGTGATCACGTCTTCTAAATCGTTTTTCATTAGAACATAGTCAGCGGCTTCGATGGCGATATCAGTTCCGGCACCGATTGCCATTCCGACGTCGGCGGCTGCTAAGGCGGGGGAATCGTTGATTCCGTCGCCCACCATTGCAACGATGCTACCGTCTTTTTGAAATGAACGGATGATTTCGGCTTTTCCGGCTGGCATCACCTCTGCCCTTACGTCTAGAATTCCAGCCTGTAAATTGAAATGAAGTTTATTAAATTTTATGAAATTCTAGGAAGGAATTGGAATCTTATTGAATTGAATTTTGTCAAGCGTTTAGTTGGAAGGAAATGGAATTGAATTAGAAAACATACCTCTTGTGCAACAGCTCTAGCAGTACGCCAATTATCTCCAGTAACCATAATAGAGCGAACACCCATTTTGAAAAGTGCCTCCACCACAATAGCGGCTTCTCTCTTTAACGGATCTGCAACTCCCATAACACCGATAAGTTCGGAATCACAAGCCACCAGAATGCTTGTCTTTGCATTCTCTTCTAAATCCACCATAAAATCTTCAACATCGAGGGGAATCATAACCCCTTTCTCTTTCAGCAAAGCTCTGTTTCCTACCTGTCCAAAGCAATTCAAATAAGAAAAAAAGATTTAAACAACAGTATGGTTTAGTTTAGTCATTACTCATTAGTGTCTTGAAATTTACCAAAATCTGTTTCTGTTTGATGCAACACTCAAGGCCTCTTCCTGGAATTGCACAGAAATCAGAGGTATCGAGAAGCCATCCTGTCATTTTTTCATCTTTGGTCCCTCTTGGAGAATCTTTTGGAACCGAAGGATTCTCAAAGAAATGGAAATGGCGAGCGTAATCACATATTGCTTTTGATAATGGATGTTCGCTATTAACCTGAGGCGAATTATTAAATGATTCTCTCTTTTTTTTAATAACCGAACAAGAATGGATTTATATTTTATACCTCAGCAGAAGCGACCAATGTCAAGAAGTCTCCACGATCCATTTGTGTGAATACTTTGACAGTGGTAACTGCAGCTTTATTCTGAGTTAAAGTACCGGTTTTATCAAATATTACATATCGAATATTTTGAGCCCTTTCTAATGCATCTCCTCCTTTGATGAGAACACAATTATTAGCTCCAACCCCGGTTGCAACCATCACAGCAGTTGGTGTGGCTAGACCAAGTGCACAAGGACATGCAACAACAACAGCCGAAATAGAAAACATAAGTGCAAATTCAAAGTGGGACCCATTTGGAGGCAACCAGGTTTCTGGGTAAACTCCAAAAATTCCACTAAAGTACCTGCGTTTAGTAAAGATAATATCATAAGAATATTATCTTTATCTTTATCTTTATGTTTTGTCTTGTCATGCATAATAAGCAAATCGGACCTTACTTACCACACGATGAATGTCATCATTGACAAACTAACAACTGTAGGGACAAAAATGCTTGCAATCTGAAACAATCAACATGCCATTGAATGAGTAATGTGCTTATTCATCTCAGAAACAAACTATTAAGTTGTTCTTTATGGATTAAGAAAAAAAAGATACTTTCATATATAACTTATTAGACTAATGTTAGGAATTGAGACAGGGTACACGCAGCGGAAACACTATCACACACACAAACGAAACGAGAAAATAAAGCAAGAAGGAACACAAGGATTTTACGTGGTTCGGATTCGGTGTAAATCCTACGTCCACAGGCTGCAACTAGATTTTCTTATTAACTCAATAAGATTACAATTTATAACTCTACAAGTTATATTTGATGCACACATTCTCTGCTACACAACACACACACACACACACACACATATATATATATATATATATATATATATATATATATATATATATATATATATATATATATATATATATATATATATATATATAGGAGATGTGCCGTAAACTTTTCTTGATTCACACAAATTTGCCGACATGTACGTCCATTCAATATTAAACAATTGAATTGTTTAATATTTGTCAAGTTACATTTATGGCCCTTGAATTCTTAGGAACTTGTCAATTTGTTCAAGACTCCATAAATCTTAACAATCTCCCACTTGGAGGCTTGAACAACTTTAGCTTTTCTCCGCCATTCAACTCTCAATTATTCCAGTAATCTTAAAAAACAACCAAGTCCTTTTAGGCTTCCAGTTCCAATGAACAAGCTAAAACTTAGTCTGATTTCTCTAGTTGCAGTCGCCCCTCATCATCAATTTCTAGAAGGGCCAGTTGAAGCTCCCACTAGCTCCAACTCAGCCGTGGCTAATCCCGCCACCAATTCATCCTCTGTCTCAACCGGTTTGGACACTCCACCGGATCCAGAGATACACCGAGGACCACTAACACTCTCCCAACTTTGCAAACATTCAACAGGAGAGAATTTTTCAATCTTAGTCTTCAAAACCCAACGGCTCTTTGTAACTGTACCAGGAACATGTCTCGTGCTCCCACTGTCACAGAATCCCCTGAATGGTTTAGACTTTTGAACTCGTTCAGCTAACATCTCTTTGGCTCCAGAATTCATGTTTGCAAAATGAACTCTCTTAGCCGTAGATTTAGCGAACCAGATTTTGTCTTACTTAACAGGGACGATCATACTTCCCTCATCAGGTACCTCAACCATATACAATGACCCACACTTCATACCACGAGCAATCACCAGATCACCATTGACCACCCTCCATTTACCACTTCCAAACCTTACTTTCAGTCCTTGTTTATCCAGCTGACCAACAAAAATCAATTTCTTCTTCAGCTCCGGAATCACCCTGACATCCTTCAGGCTCCATGTACTTCCCAATGAAGTAACCAAATCAATATCTCCCATGCCCGTTACTTGAAGCATCTCGTCATTTGCTAACCGTACCTTTCCAAAATCTCCTTCTTTTAGATTCACCATCGTTTCCCCGTTGTCCATGGTGTGAAACGAAGCCCCTGAATCCATGACCCAAGAGTCTACAGAACTTTCCATACTGAGTATCAATGCATCATCCTCAGACACACTCTCAGCACCAGCAATGTTCAATTCTTTCTTTGGACATTGACTCTTAACATGTCCCACTTCTTGACAGTTCCAGCATTTCACATTCTTCAAAGTTCTAGAAGAACTTTTTCCCCGACTCCCACTGCTCCTGCTATTCCCTCTACCTCTTCCGACATTTAATAAATCAGAAGAGGAAGATCCACCTTGATTCTTGCGTCTGATATCCTCGCCTAGAACCAAATCTCTAACCCCTTCAAAAGTCATACCACTGGTCCCCACGGAACTCGTAACAGCAGTAACTGTTCCGGACCAGCTATCAGGTAGAGAAGCTAGTAGCAGCGAAGCTTGAGTCTCATTATCAAATTTAATTCCCACAGATGATAATCTGGACAGAATTGAATTTAGATTATTAATGTGAACCGTAACTGAGCCTTCCTCATTCATCCTTGTAGTGAACAACTCCTTCATCAAGAACACCTTGTTAGTCGCCGATGGTTTCTCATACATATTTGACAGAGCCTCCATCATACCACGCGCCGTGGTTTCATTCATGATGTTGAAAGCAACGCTCTTCGTCAATGACAATGTAATAACCGCCTTGGCTTTCTTGTCCTTTGAGTTCCACGCATCTTCAAAAGCTTTTTTCATTTTCTCCGGTTTGTCTCCGAGTACCATGTCCAAGTCTTTCTGACATAGCAATGCTTCTAATTGCATTTTCCACCAGCTAAAATCAGAACCGTTGAACTTTTCGATTACAACCTTGTCTTCAGTCATTATGACAAACAAGAGACAAATCAGGTACACTCGTGCGTGATAAAAAAAAAACGATCGTACCCTCCAAACCTTGCTAACCAGGCTCTGATACCAGTTGTTAGGAATTGAGACAGGGTACATGCAGCGGAAACACTATCACACACACAAACGAAACGAGAAAATAAAGCAAGAAGGAACACAAAGATTTTACGTGGTTCGGATTCGGTGTAAATCCTACGTCCACGGGCTGCAACTAGATTTTCTTATTAACTCAATAAGATTACAATTTATAACTCTACAAGTTATATTTGATGCACACATTCTCTGCTACACAACACACACACACACACATATATATATATATATATATATATATATATATATATATATATATATATATATATATATATATATATAGGAGATGTGCCGTAAACTTTTCTTGATTCACACAAATTTGCCGACATGTACGTCCATTCAATATTAAACAATTGAATTGTTTAATATTTGTCAAGTTACATTTATGGCCCTTGAATTCTTAGGAACTTGTCAATTTGTTCAAGACTCCATAAATCTTAACAACTAAGTCGTTTCTCCATAAATTATGGTTGAAAATTGAAATGTGTACTTACAAAGTCAGCAAACTTCTGGATAGGAGCTTTGGACATTTGTGCTGTTTCAACAAGAGAAATAATCTGGCTTAAAACTGTATCAGAACCTATTTTGGTAGCTTGAACATGGAGGGATCCATGTAAGTTTATAGTCCCCCCAATCACTAAAGAATTTATCTCTTTTAAACAAGGTGTTGATTCACCAGTAACCATACTCTCATTCACATAACTTGAACCCGAGACAACATGGCCATCAACTGGAATCTTTGACCCCGGAACAATTTTTAATATATCTCCTAATTGAATCAGTAATGAATCTATCTCCCTTTCTCCCATAACATTTCCATCTGCCACAAACACAAACTTATTAATATCAAGAACTAGACAAGCTTTGTAGGACTATACTGGATGATGAGGATGAAGAGGGCATTCGTGTCTTTTTGCATGGATGTAGCTTAATTTTCAAAAATAAGCTACATTGAGTCACTCATAGACCAAAAATAGTCATTTTACTGGAAACACGAGTCAACAACTTACAAGAACCTCAAATAAGGGCCAAAACTACAAAAGAAAACTTCATGGGACCAAAATTGAAAAAATCAGCTATACTCTGTGACCAAAAAAATGTAACTTACTCTTTTTCTAAGTGGTAAAAGATGTTGATGGTTTGGTTCAATTGCTATAGAAAATAGTTAAGTACCTTTGTCTAAAAGAAGCAGCAAAGCTGTTGAAGGTGCAAGTTCCACCAACTTCTTTATAGCATCTGAAGTTTTCCCTTTTGCAAGGGTTTCCAAGTATTTCCCAAACAACACAAAAGTTATTAACATTGGACTTGTTTCAAAGTAAGTCCGAGACCAAAACCCTTTGATTGCACCATATAGAAGGGCATAAATGGAATAAAAGTATGCAGCTGAGGTTCCCATAGCCACCAAAACATCCATATTTGTTGCACCATTACGTAATGCTCGAAAAGCAGCAATATAAAAACGCTTCCCGGCTTTAAACTGAATGAGGCTAGCCAATATCACACGCAACCAATCACCAATTTGGAATGGTCCAATCCATAAGAGTAATATGTAATTAAGAAAGGGTATATGTGGACATATGAATCCCAATGCAAAGATGGGAATCTGTCATCAAGTGGAATAGTTATCAAACACGGTTCAACCTGTTCTTGATCTTTCAAAATACAATCAAGAAGGCATAAAAATGAAGTTATTAACAAAAGAAACAAAAAAAAAAACCATTTGCTTACCCCGAGAGAGAAACTGAAAAGAAAGTTGTGCAACATGTGTGAAGATTCTTCAAGATTTTGAGTAACCATTCTCGCATAAGGATTCTTTACATGTACTTGAAAATTACCACCACTTTCTTTATGAATCACATCAACTAAATCTCTAGGAGTAAGTATCTCAGTATCAAAAAGAACATCTACTTCACTTGTTATCTTGTTATAATCAAACTGTCTAACTCCATTCATGTTGCTTAATATTCCATCTAACGTATGTTCATCCAAGTGATTCGATATCCCTGTTATTCCAAACATGATTCTATCTTGTCCACTGCTTTGTGCAAGTGAAGCCTCAAAACCAGCATCTTCAATGGCATTGATGATTTCGTCCTTACTAATTGTAGAAGGATCATATTCTACTTCCCCTAGTGAAGTAGCAAGAGCAACTATAGCTTTTTTAACACCAGGAAGCTTTCTTAGAATGCCTTCAATGGAATTAACACAAGCTGCACATGTCATGCCTCCAATTATGAACTGGCCTACTACAGTTCCATGTGACTTTCCATGTGTTGTACCCTGGTCTTGTAAAATCTCGGCCTCAAACCCTGCATCTTCTATTGCATTCTTGATATCATCTTGCTGAAGAAAGTGTGCAAATCATGTTCTCAGTTTGTAAAACTATGTGTTATCTATGAACTTTTTTCATCATATTTCTTGGTTGATCTATATTATACTCAAATTTAACTTTTAAACAGCTTATGTTACCATTGGCTTTGAAAATAGTACTCCTCAATCCATTTGGGAGTGAAATGGACTGTTTTTCAACTACAAAATTAAGTACCTAATTTTTTCAAGAAAATTCCAATGACTAAACTGAAATTGAATAAACATATATGTGAAAACTGTGGTCCCAATCAAATTAAAATAATAAAATGTATATCAGTTACGAAAATGATAGAAAGTGGGGGAAAACCTAAGAACAATAAGAGGACAATCTCTAAGATTGATTTCTGCAAAATGTAAAGTTGGAACAATCATCAATGTTGACCTAAATAATAGAAACATATTGTTTACAAGTTCGGTAAGCTTACGATCACAATTTCACATTATAAATTATACATTCATAAAACAAAATGGTAACAGCAAGTATTCTTTCGTTCAGATATTACTCCATGAATCATGATTCAGAATTTAGTGAAAAGGAATCACAGAAATGAGACTTACATCGACCAAATTGGGATGAAAAACGACGTCAGCTTTATTCTGTAACAAAGATACGGAGGCGCTAACGACGCCGTTGAGGCTCATGAGTGCTCCTTCGACTGAATTGGAACACGCTGCGCATGTCATCCCGGTGACTCGCACCTGAATTCTCGTAACGCCTACTTTCTCCTTACCTTTCCTACTTTTACCGGCATTATGATCATTGTAATCATCCTCATAAGAATCTAAAAGCCTAACGTCCTCGAGGTTACAGCCTATGTCGATCGTCGACGAAGCACGACCACCGCCGTTAACACGGCCCCCAACCTCCGTCAGCTGGAGGTCTTTGAAGGTCGGCGTCATGATTAAACCACAGGCGATCCGAACAAATTCTATATAAATGTCCTGTACGTATATCGACAGAGAGAAAATCTACATTACATATATACACAGGCATATGGTGAAAGAAAGAGAGAGAAAGACAGATGAAACTGATACTATTAAGGACCCAGGCACCCAGCCATGACGCTAAACTCTTTCGTAAATGTTCAGTTACACCCCCTCGTGTTATTTCAATTCACATCTTAGGCACTTAGATTAGTTTAATTCATTTATGAACAATTTATTTTTCCCTCTTGATATTGTCAAAAAAAAACTATGAATATTTTTGATGTTTTGCATCTCAAAAAGAACAATCAAACGACCCCAAGGAATATGCACCAAGATAAATATGACTTGGGCGGATCGATAACCAAGTCATCGCACCAATGAGACATTCTGGACAAACTAGTTTTATAAAAACCACTAGTTGGTTTGACTTCATTTTTCGTGAGAAGGAGATACACTTTTTAGTTTAATTTTAAGTTTGTAGTCTTTATTTCTTTTATGTTAACTTTTGACTTAAACACTTGTATAAGAAAAAATTAGAACTTTCCAAACGGAGATTATTCTTAGTGTATCTTGAATGTTCCAATATCGTTTTTGGTTATTCCCCTTATGTATCTTCCGCATCAGTTAGTATCGTCCATCTAAGATGTTCAGTTGTAGAACACATTGTGTAAATGCAAATCACCCTCACACGGTGTGGACATGATGGAGTTGATCATGAGTCCCATGTTATCAAAAAATTGAGAGGATGAATATGGAGACTAAGACGATAATGCAACGCGTTCCAACAAAAATTGTAGACTAAACATGATATATATGTAGGATTGGGGTCCGGGTATGTTATGATCATTGGGAGTCATATTTGAGGTATAATTTGTTTCTTGTCTTCTGTGCGACCCAAATCGGTAATCAGCAATGAAAGTGTTAAAACTTTGTATTAGACCATAGTTAAATCAAGTATCAAGGCTTGAACCTAGGCTTAAATTGTAAATGTTAAAGAAAGTATAGACGTGTTAAAGAATGAAATGAATAAGAGTGTAAGGTGGTGTTTGTTTTTTGTCTGCAGATCTGCGTGGCCTCTTCTATCTGCGCCGCGCAGACCATGCGCAGACATTAGCCTTCACAGACTGTTTGTTTTTTTGAAGACTGCAGACCTAAAAATGTATGCGCGCCCTCTTCTTGGCGCAGATGTGGACCAGAGTCTTCTAACATCTTCAGACATCTTCTAGCCTAAAAAAACACATATATCTTTATTTTTTTTAAGTTTTTTTAATTTATATTTTTTCCAACTTCATTAATGATAAACAATTTGAAAAAAAATTACAAAACTTAAAAAAAAAAACGTTCGACAATACAAACATGATATTTTTGACAAATTTATAAATAAATATTTATTACAAGAATAGTCGTTGAAGTTGTTTATATAAATATGAAAAAAAAATCATAATATATATTCTTATATTTTTTTGTCAAATTTTGTAAAACATTATTTAATACAGTATCGTCAATTTCTCGAGAAAATATTTATGGTACGTTTTTAATGGATTTAATTGAAAAAATCGAAGTTTATTTCCATCAATTTATGTATCAAATTCTTTGATCCCTAATTATCATGTTTAGTTATAACTTTGCAACCAAAGTTGTTGGTTTTTTATCAAATATATACGTTAATTCATACCATTTTTATTTTTATTTTTTATACAATAATACATAAAATTTGATCTAGATTTGTTAATTATTTATAACGAAGTCATACAAAATATTAAAAAATCACTTTGAAGTTTAAAAAAAATCAGTTTATTTAGATTTCAGTTTATTTTAGTAGCCCGCAGATGTTAAAAAAACAAACAGTCTTCTTTTTTCAGACTGTAGACGTTTGATCCACCTCTTCTACTGCAGAGGTCTACAGATGTGGTCCGCAGACTGCAGACATATTACCTCAGAAAAAACAAACAACACCTAAGAAATGGCAATGAAAAATTGGTCGTAGGAAAGATTATGTAGCTAGGAAATTAGCTTATATGCATATGACTAGGCTGGTTTACTAACATATTAGGGTGTTTATGACAGTCATCAAACACCGCTTTATTTGTTATGTTTTTTTCAACTTCCATATCCTCAAACGTGGAATTTTCATCAAACGGAACATCTCGACCTAACTATCACAATTTTTTGTGTCATCGGAGTGTACAACTTGTACATCTTGATTCTTTCACTACAACCAATCAAAATAATTTTCTCTTACTTGTAATTGAACTTGCTTCTGATTATTTCATTTAGAATATCAAAGTAAGCAACACTCTCAAATACCTTTATATGGTAGATATTAGGTTTCTTACGTACCAAGCTTCTTGTCGTGTGCCATACTCCAAAGCTCCTTGTTGGTGATCTGCTAGCAAGGTAACCGTTATTTTACCTTTTCTTTTTTAGAAGATATCTTGTCATCTCTATTATTGTTCTATTCTTTCTTTAACATACACCATTTTGGTGTGACCAATATTCTAAGAAGCTAAGCATGGCTTCGCCAAGGCTCACATCCGACACGCCATAAAAAATGTCCGCTTGAATTATATATATAAATGTCAACTTGAATTATATATATATATATATATATATATATATATATATATATATACACGGACCCTAAGTCACACCTATAAAAATGTCATGACTCGCTATGTCTCCTAAAGCTTGTGGTCTCACCTTGATGTAATGTATTCAGTTATTTGGAACCTTGGTTGTGATATAATTTTATTCTTTCTTTCACATACTCTAGTTTGTGAGCAATTGATAGTTTCTGTTTATTTACTTCTTTTTATAGTTTATTTAGCATTTTTCATTCCAATTTTAGTTAATCATCATGCATATTTTCTTTTTTGTTATTTTCTATCTATATCAGGTACTTTCTAGTCTTTGAGCTTAATTTCATATTTTTAAAAGACTAGTGTGGTGCGGAGATGTTCGGGAATCGTGGGAATCATCAAACTTGAAGAATGAAGAATCATGAGCTTGATGACTTGTGGGAATTATACAAAAATAGGCTTGTTGAAGAGTGGATGAATGAAGAAAAATGGGCTTTAAACCTAAAAGAAAGTGAAAGAAATATTTGAGCTTGTAAATTGATTGATCAAGTGGGTACACGAGCTTTGGACGAATATGAGGAGGTGAAGTGGGCCAAGAATTGAAGAAATATTAGAAAATTGTGGGCTACAAGCTAATAGGAAATAAATCGGGCCAGTGGGCTAAAACAGTGGAAGTCCAATATACAAGGAGCCCATTCTGCAGGCCACCCGCACAACCGTGTGCGGCTGCGCAGACCCTGCTGAGGGTATTTCCTGGATTTTACCTTTTGTGTTATATAGGGAAGGTTAGTGAGGCTCTTTTGCCAACTTTTGGAGGTCTGATTTTGGAGCATTTTCTCTAAAGATTTGGGAGCTTTTGAAGACTTGAAACCTTGAAGAACTTCTCATTTCATCCTTGATTCTTGCTATATGTTTGGTATATCTAATTTTTTTATTGTTTTCTTGAGTTTAGTTATGCTAGTCTAAACTTATCTTGGTTGAGTTTGGTGAAATCCATGGTGATTAGTTGTTTGAAGACTATTATGAGCTTTTGGTGATTTTTATGAAAGTGTTTTGTATTTGAACTTCCTTCTATCTATATGTCTTTATTCTTGAGTTTAGATATATATGTAGTGATTGGTTGGCTAATTTATTGATTAAGTAATGGAATTTCAAATTAGCAAGCAACAAATGGTTATTGTGTTAGTTTTCACTTCACACAATCATAAAAACACTTTCTCCAACATGGTAGTGAAAGCATTCGACTCCTCTTGGATTTGGTAACTTTTTAATTCTTAATGCTAGTTAACTTTCACTAATTGCATTCTTAATGGAAATTGTGACTTTAAGTAAGGAAACATCCTATGAGTTCTTCTAGTTATTTTACTAACTAAGAAAATTCTAGGTAATATCAAGCTTCTTGGATTGCTATAGCCAAATCAAATTGAACCTAAAGTCTTACACCATAATGTCTAATGATAATCAATAAAGTGTCCATGTGATGAAATCCAAAGTCAACCATATTTCTCCCATTGATTTACATCAAGCTCTTGTTTTTGTTGAATTGTAATTTCCAAGTCTTAGTATAATTTTAGTTTCTTTAAACAACCAAAGGATTAAAACCCCTATTTTTACTTTTATTTTTGTTTCACAAGTATTTATACAAAAAGATATTTATAGAGTTATAAATTGAACCAGTCTTCGTGGATTCGATCCCCTTGACATTATACACTATTTTGTGTGCAATTCCTAGGTTATTTATTTTGTTGGCCTCGACAACTACCAATAATTATCAATAAAAAGGGTAAAATAATGGTTACCTCCCAAAGACGAAATTTTTATCGGGCCACAATGATCAGAACAAATAAGTTCTAATTGTTTTTTTGCTTTCCATGAAGACTAAGAGAGAAATGAATTTTTGTGTTGATTTCCAAAGTAACAAGTAAGGATGAGCATGGAACGGAACCAATACTGACTCGAGAATCCTTATAACACCTAGTTTTGGGATGTTTTTATTATTGGTATAGCGGGTCGTAAATGGATCGAGTAAATATATTAGGCTTCAAGGGAATAGAGTTTACTATCAGATTTTGATAATGTTAAGTTAAGTGATTAAAGCCCTCGAACTGTGCTTAGAAGAAAAATGGTAAAATGGGAAAAGTTATATGTCGGGCTTCTTGAATGGGTTATGGTTTAGTTCAACATGTATTAAGCCAAAAATAACTATATATAATTATGGGGCTCGCCAATACCTTTTGGTGCATATAAAGATCACCGAAAATAGAGTTGAAACGCAGAAGCTATAACTGTTTGAAGTTAAACAGGAAATTGGAAATTTTGTCCTACGTGGAGCGTAGGTTATGCTACGCTGAGTGTAGATGCTGCAGACCAAAACCCTAACCCTAATGTTTTGAGCCATATTTAAGGGCTCTAACTTCTTGGGATCCTTCCCATGACTAGCCTCCATCACCTCATATCATTCCTTGAGAAACCCTATCATCCTCTTGCTTGTTTTGAGCCTTGACATCTTTTGTGAGCTTTTTTTCTCCATTTCTTGGTTGAATCTTGAAGAACAAGGTGTTTATAAAATGCACGGAATAAGGATTCAAGTATAGATCCAGCAAGGTTGCTTCATTCTTGGACCATTGTGAGTAAAAAGCTTCTAACTTGCTCATTGGTTTCATAGATATTGTTATTTGTCATATTTGTCACTTTTTGGTCCTTTGAGATTGTGTTTTGGGAGTTGAGACAACTCAAGCATCTTTTGAGCTATACGGAACACTCTTGGGACTTGTTGGACTTGGAAATTTGTGCTTTGGTGCTTGTCCTTTAAGCCATACAAGTTGTGTTAACATTTTTTGTCATTTTAGTGCATAAAGTTTAGATCGTGCTTGATGGGAACATCTTAATAGGTAAAATTAGAAATTTTATCCATTAAGACAACATAAAGGTCCATATTTGAAAGTTTAAGGGATTGGCTTTTTGTATTAAGAGCTTAATAAGGTTTTTGGACTTCTGAGGCTACACTGAGTGTAGCATCCTATACGTTGAGCGTAGGAAGGTCCTCTACGTTGGGCGTAGAGCAGTATGTTAAGCATAAGTCAGCTGAGGGTTGATCGTTGACTTTTTGACTAGTTTGACTTTTGGTCAACTGTGTTAGGATTTAGTCTTGGATTGGCAAAATGGTATTTTTCCCCAAGGAGGATTAGCTATGAACCAAGACTCTCTGAGGGTTAGTTATTACCTTAGTTATTAATTAGGGTTTATTACGTGTTTAGCCTGAGGAGACTTGATATCGTCATCTCAAGTGTGTGGTTCATCTTGTCTTCGGATTGAGGTGAGTTTTTTCAATACTTTGTATCGCAATATGTTTCCTTGTGTGTAGGATCTTGTTATGATGTAGTGATCTATTAGACTGGTAGATCTGTTATGATTACTTATGTTTTCCTGTTATTGTGTTGGACATAGTTTGGTTGGGTTGAGGTGGTACTGCTTTGTGTTGTTAGCCAATATCCCCGGGAGCAATCCAGTCTTATGACTATGGCCTCAAGGGCAATCCATTCTTTGCGGCTGTGGGCCCAGGGACACTCCAATCTTTACGATTGTGGGCTTGGGGGCAATCCAATCTTTGTGGTTGTAGGCATGGGGGCAATCTAGTCTTTGTGGCTCTGGGCCCGGGGTAATCCAGTCTTTGTGGTTGTGGGCCTAGGGAGGGGGCAATCCAACCTTTGTGATGTGGGCTCTATTTTCATGCATTATATGTGTATTGTTGTTTGGGGTATTTTGGGGGAACTCACTAAGCTTTGGCTTATAGTTGTGGATTTAGATATTTTTCAGGTACTTATGGGATTACGAAGGCGGGACTATACACACACATATCAACGGTTTTATGATTTGAGACTCCACATCATCTTCCTTATAACTCTGATTTTAACTATGTTTTTTGAACAAATGGTTTAACATAATGTAACTTTATAAAAATGGTTGTTCATTCTATTTTAAAAATGAAAAGTGTTACTCTGGAATTTGGGACGTTAATATCCTAAATACTGAGATGGGTGAAAAATGATATTGAGTACCAAACCAAACTAACATTACCAGTACTATACCGAGAATTGTACTGGTTTTTGGTAAAAAAAAATATTGAGTATCGAACTGAAATAACATTACCAGTACTAGTACTGGGAATTGCACCGGTTTTTGGTACTAGTACCAATGATATTGAATCTCAAATTTTTAGAGTTTAGAGTAACTAGCACAGTTCCATATGTTTAAATTCAACACTAGTTCAGTACCAATTCTGGTACGATACTGGTTCGGGATCGGGATTTAGTATAACTGTTCATCCCCAGTGACAAGCTTCACAAATATCACCAAGACTCAATTTTAGACAAACCTCTCATCATCATTTTCTTTGAAAGCATCTCTAAATTTCCATAATTTAAGTGGTTGTACCTATCGTGTCGTAACTTTAAAAACTCGTTTAGCACTGCATGACCGCCTGACTAGCTGGCACCGCTGCCTACTAGTTGGGCCTGAATTTGGATGGCCCATGATCTGACCTAATTCCCCTTAACCTAATTGACCCATATAAATAAGATGATCCCTCCTTCATGAGGGGAGATCATCTCATCCACTCTCTAATATCAGCCTCCATCATGCCTATACTCACACCTAACACACCTAGATGGTTCCCTCCATCCAGGAGGAACCATATCCTCTCACACACTGATCTGACTTGATCGTCAGAGCCTACTCCTGGGGCACAGTCCTTGGGGAGGTTCTAATGGTCTTGTTACCTATTACAGTTAGGAATCCTGTCAGGAACAAGCTAACGACGCACTTCTCTAATCCACAATCCAGATCCAGCTCTCAAGACCCGATGTCTGGATTTTGATGTCTATGTGGCTGTCTAGGCAGGTTGTTCCATTGTATATTTTCAGGCGTGGGGGTTTGGTTGTGGTGGGCATGTTGTAGTCATGTAGTTCTAGTACGAATGGTGACGTGTGCTGGTCGGATGACATGATGTGGTTGTTTCCTTAGTGTCGTTGGAAGGCTGGTTGTTGGAGTGGTGAAAAATTCGAGTGGTGTATGTTGTATAGTGGGGGAACAGTGAACAGTGGGAATGGTTGTGCATGAACGTTGTAAAATGGCAGGTTGGGGTATAAGGGGGACGTACCAAACAAAAATATCGGAGTAGGCGTTGGTTGTGAGTTGCTTACTCTAAGTAGCGAATTTAGAATAAAAAAGCATGTGGTTCTTAATTACGTGAAGGAAAAAAAAAGCAAAGAGTCAATGATATATGTGGCCGATCGATTCGGGCCGAACCAGAAAAATCGTCCGGTTTGTAAAAACGCGGGTACAGCCGGATCGGTCGAACACCTTAAAAACTAGTAAAAACGGTCTACTAAATCCGCATTTTTTTCAAAAAAATAATAATAATTTCTTTGCACGACGTCGCTTATCATTTTAAATATTTCATTTGTAGGAACCAATTTTTACAACCAACAATATGAAATGAGTTGTGTTGCATTTTAAAGTTCTTAATAATCATGCATCATTCAGTTTTACAAAATTAAACAACTAAATTTCTCTTTATCTCTCGATGTGGGATAGGTTTTGAAAATATTAACCATTTGCTTTGAAATTTAAGTATAAACCTTCAACCATTTTTTTATTTATTAGTTTTCTTATTTTGTTGAATAGTATGATAGTTTTTTATGTAATAATGCGGAAAATACCTTAAACTCTTAAGGGTACATGCAACCTAATTTGATATATGTCATAACTCTATTGAAGCAACATAAAATTGAACAACAAAATTCTAAACCCTAATGGAAATCTAAATTCACAAGAGAAGAATGTTTACCTCTGATTTGTTATTGTAAACAAACCCTTTGATCCAACTAGATCAATCCAGTGGTCTCTTAAAACTAGCTTCAATTGTGTGCAAGCCTCTAATGGTTCACACACACAACACAAGAACCCTAGAAGAATTATGAGAGAGGGGAGAGGAGACAAATTTTTGATTTGGTCTATTGAATAACATGGTCAAAAATTCCCAAGTGTGAGGCTCTATTTATAGCTGATTAGGAAACACCTAGAAACCCTAATTTGAATATAAAATAATATTATTTCAAATAAGGTAATTATCCAGTTCTTTGATTATCTACATGAAGGCTTCCAGAAGGCTCCAAGAGGAGCCTCCAAACCGTCAATCACAGCAGGGTTCTAGAACCCGTCATCTGCTCAACTTTTGAACAATTAAAAATATAGTCCTTCAACTTTTAATTATTTCTAATTAACCCAGATTTAATTCCATATTAATTCTATTTAATTATAATTATTTCTAATTAATATATTTGTCATATAATATATTAATAAAACATTTATCTCTTTTCAAAAATCAATCTAGGCAATTTCTTGGCTATGAGGACAACCCAAAAAGGACTTTACTTTTATTCATCAACATTATACCAATTTAGTTGGGACCTTAGACTCTTAATCCAATAGTCTCTCACTTGGATAAGTCGCTAACTATAGTTGCTCGTACAACTCCGAATAACCAGTAAAGCGTGTTTTCAAAGACACTACCAGACTCTGTTGATCCTAAGATAAGTGATCAACTATTCTTTCGTTCTTCTAGATATCGTATGAACATTAGACATGGATTAGAATCAATCTCTTATCAAAGATTATGTTTCTCGATATTCTTGTTTTGTGATCACATTATAATACTACTAATTGAACACATCAATTTATTCATGGTTGGGCCCAACACTATAATGTCGACATCAAAACATCGAGGGGCCCAAAGATATCACTTTTCTTGTTAAGGAAAAATGAACGAATAAACTTCAACTATATAATCATACAATTTTAGTCATTAAGTCATACATGGAAATAACCTTTATAGCACCCAGTTATAAGATACGTTGGAGTAAACCAATGCACAACCAACTCATGAAATATGACTTACATATATCCGTTTTAAGAATAGAGGATATTATCTTCTTCGAATTGCTCGTGATAAAATCCATGAAGTAATCTCTAAGCACGGGTTTAACCAATACTCAAAATCTATATTTCTAAGTACTCATGAATTTTGACGCAATCCCAATGCAATGTCCAGTCTCTATGGACAATCTACAGACAATTCATGAAAGTCTTAAATCAAGACTTACTTCCAAAGTATGACCGACTGTGGTGCTTCGAATAACTTAATATTCATGAAGTAAAACATGCAAAGTGAAACACAATAATAAATTAATTGACAAATAGCGTTATACACATTGGATATAAAGAAATCTCCATTTAATTAATCACTACTCAATTACAATTTTATTACTATATTGTTTCAAAATAAAAACAACACTAACATCTAAAAGACTAAAACCTAACATCGTTTCTTAGTCCAATGCTTCTAGCATGCTCAAAGTGCCTGACCTTGCTCAGACCCTTTGTGAGAGGATCAGAAGGATTCTCTTCTAATGATACACGATTCACCATGATTGCGTCTTCTTTAACCTTATATCTAATGTAATGATACTTCCTCTCGATGTGCCTAGATATACCATGATCTTGAGGTTCCTTTTTCAAAGCTACTGCACCCTCGTTGTCACATAAAATCTACATTGGTTCTTGGATTGAGGGAACAACTCTAAGATCTCCAATAAAAAACTTAAACCACATAGCCTCCTTTGCTGCCTCGCGTGTTGCGGTATACTCTGATTCATAAGTAGAGTCAGCCACCGTTTGTTTCTTGGAACTTTTCCAAGTTATTGACCCACCATTTAACAAGAAAACCCATCCAGATTGAGAAAAACTATTATCTCGATTTGTTTGAAAACTGGCGTCACTATACCCACTTACCTTAAGTGCATCTTTTCCGCCAAAAACTAAGATCATATACTTTGTTTTTCGCAAATACTTAAGAATGTTCTTCACTTCCGTCCAATGAGCTAAACCAGGATTTCCTTGATATCTGCTAACCATGCTTAAAACATAAGCCACATCAGGTCGAGTATAGTCGAAGCATATGGAATCTGACTCATAGTATCTATCTCCTTATCACTACTGGGACATTAAACCTTACTCAATTTAACAATATGATGCATAGGTAAGTCTCCCTTCTCGGAATTTTCCATATTGAATCTTTTCAATATTTTATCCAATTATGTACTCTGATTTAATCCTAGCAACCATTCCTGTCTATTACTGTAGATTCTTATACCAAGAATATATGTACCTTATCCTAGATCCTTCATAGAGAAACATTCCCTATGCCAAGATTTGACTTCCGTTAAGGTTGGAACACTGTTTCCTATCAGAAGTATGTCATCCACATACAAAACTAGAAAAGTTACGATGCTCCTACTAGCTTTGACATATACGCAAGATTCATTTTCACTTCTAGAAAAATACAAACACTTTGACCTTTTCATGGAAGCAAAGATTTCAGCTACGAGATGCTTGTTTCAGTCCATAGATGGACTTCTCAAGCTTGCACACCTTATTAGGGAATTTGGCATGCACAAAACCTTATGGTTGATCCATGTAAACATCCTAAGCTAGTTTCCCGTTAAGGAAAGCAGTTTTGTCATCCATTTCCATACTTCATAGTCATAGTGAGCATCTATGGCAAGCATTACCCTAATTGAATTAATCTTGGCAACTTGCGAAAATGTCGCATCATAGTCAATCCCTTGGGTTTGAGTAAAACCTTTTGCAAACAACCTAGATTTGTAAGTTTGTACATTACCATCCCTGCCAGTTTTATTCTTGAAGATCCATTTATACCCTATTGTCTTTCGATCAGGTGTTTGATCAACCAAGGTCCATACCTATTTATCAAACATGGATTGGATCTCGCTATCCATTGCCTTTTTCCAGTTAGCAGCCTCAAGGTCTGCCATCGCTTCCTTGTAGTTAGAAGGCTCATCCAAATTTACCAGTGTTGCATAACTAATAAATGTATCACCTTCTGCAGTTATATGGAAACCATAGAACGAAGGTAGCATGCTAACCCTACTAGATCGACGAAGGGGCAATGAATTGTCAAGGCTCAACAATTTCATTATCAGGTTGAGAGATAGTATCTTTAAAAGTTGCTTCACCGGATGAGTATTGAATCTCTTCAAGATCAACCGTGCTCCCACTGACTTCTTTGAAAATGAGCTCTCTCTCACTAAAGACTCCTCTTCGAGCTATAAACACCACGTTGTCATTGGGTCTATAACACAAGTATCCAAAGGATTTTTGTGGATAATCGATGAAAAAACACTTCTCAGCTATGTGTTAAAGTTTGTCTAAGGTTTCTTGCCTAACGAGAACCTTACAACCCCATAATTTGATATACACGAGCTGGGGAGGTTTTCCTATCTGCATTTTATGAGGTGTCTTGGCAACTTTCTTAGTTGCGACCACATTGAGGGTGTGGGTGGCTGTTTCTAAGGCATTCCCCCAGAATGATATTGAAAGAGAAGCACAACTCATCATGGAATGAACCATATTGTAACATCCCAAAATTCAAGACCAAAAAATTCATTTTTAATATAAGATAAACACTTAATAACTTTGTTCCTGTCATTGAAAACATTACATTTAAACCAACTATCAGAGTCTGTTGGGTATTATTGTGTTGCGTCATGGGCTTGTTTTGTATATCCGGATTGGGCCTGTCCATCCGTGATTATCTAGTAGGGTTTAACTATAAATAGTGCATGCATGTATGCATTAGAGACGTTCTTGATTATCATTATTATTGTTTTGTAACCCTAAACACCTCTACAGTCGAAGTTCTTAATCGAGATCTTCTGAGGTGTTAAAGTTTTAATCATACGACATCTTTAAAGCCATTCTTGTGTTCATAATTACGTTCTTAATTGTTTGCCTGCATAGAATCTATCGATCCTAATAGAACTTTGTTCTAACAATTGGTATCAGAGCGGGAGACTGTGTGATCAATACACATTCCTTCTGTGTTAAGAATTCTTTAGGGTTTCCGCTTTTATCAAATATAAAGAAGTCGTCTTCTTCCCGTCGACGGTAACTCTTGTTTCTGATAAAACCCTAATCTCAAGTTTACAGGTCTGATTCTATCGGCTCACCATGTCTCATGAAGATTCTCAAACAAATCCCATCAACATCTCTAACAGCATTGGATCCACTACAAGGATTCTCATTCTTTACACTCAAGACTATGAAGTATGGGCGCATCACTTTGAAGATTATGTGGTAGGATCTGAAGATAATGGTTATCTCATCTGGGAAGCCATCACGCTTGGGCCGTTTGTTCATTCTGGAACGAACATGACTGTTAAGACCCAAAAAGAATATAACAAGCTGGTGGCGGACGTAGACAAGATGCCACAGGATGAGAAGGACAAGTTGTTGTGTAATGTGAAGGCCAAGAGAATGATCAGATTCGCCTTGCAATCTGACACTTTTCGGTTAGTTGGTTCATGCACGACGACCAAAGAAATCTGGGATAGGTTGAAAGAACTTTACTCAACCGATGAAGATCTTGAACACTCTATTCAAACCTTGCTGCTCTCAGAATTTGGAGTTTTCGAACAGAATCCAGAAGAGAAACTGATACAAACCTTCGATCGCTTTAGTCATCTCCTAAGCAAGATGATCAAACATGGTATAGAAAGGAAGTTGATCGAACAAAAAGTAACATTCATGAATGGTTTGAGACCAGAATGGATGGCTGTGGTTTCAACAGTGAAAGCACATGAACCATTTAAATCTTACTCACTAGCGAAACTTGTGGGAATACTTAAGTCCCATGAGAGTGTGGTAACCAAGGAGGCGAAGGTAGTTTCGGGTGTGGGATTGCCGGCCCTTGTCTCAAAAGGAAAAAGTATTGCAGAAGAAGAAGAGGAGTCGGATATGTCTGAGTGTGACCTTACAAGCGAAGAATATGCTATGATGGTCACCAATCCAAAGAAGTTTGCACGAAGAAAATTTCCTGTCAATAAGAACCGAAACTGGCAGGGAAGTTACAGTTCTGAGAAGGTGAAAGATGAAGCGAAGAATACTTCTCAAAAGGATGAAAACAAGAAGGAGAGCAAACTTGCAGGAGACTCTGGGTTCGACTGCAATTACTGTCATGGCAAGAACCACTTTGCCAAAGACTGCATGCTGAGGAAGATGGCTGAGAAAAGAGATGGTGAAGACGATGAGGCGTACCACATGCGAAAGTTGGAAGAGATCAAGAAAAAGAAGGCATCTAACAGTTCTATGAATGCCTTGATTGTACAGGAAAATGCAGATGAAGATGAGTTCGGTGGAGTTGAAGTCTGGTGAACCGATTCTGAGGATGAAGAGGTGAGAAATCCCACTCATGGAAGAGCTTATGTGGCAAAGGATGCAGGTTCGGCTGGAAGATGTTTGATGGTCACAGCTGGTGGATCAACCGAAAGTGCAAGTAAGGAGCCGAACCTAACTGAGGACAAATGCTTTGCAGCCAAGCCCGTGAGCGAGAAGATCAACGACTGTGATCGGCTGATCAAAAAGGTACAATCCATCCTTGAATCACTTAAAGTTCCAGTAACAGATTATGAAGAAGAATTAAATGAATTAAAATTTAAATTCTCTAACTTAAGTGGTAGTCTCATGCAAACTCGCTTAGCGAATTCTAACCTAACTGACCAACTCAGCAGGGTGTCTTCAAAAAGTGAGGAGAGAAGGATGTGGATTGAGCTGAAGGAGACGGAGTTAAATAGGGCTAGGGATGAAAGTATTTATTTGCAACGAGACAATTTAAAATTTTTGAAACAAAGGAATGTTTTTTGTTTAATTGCTAAGCGCTTATATACTAATATTGTTCAATTGCATTTAAGTTGTGAAATAGGGAAAAAGATTCATAAGATGATTCTACCCTTCCTTGAATTTAAGGAGGATGAAGTCATCACTGCATGCGAGTCAATTATGTCCTCAGAAGAAACATCCATTGCTTACAAAATCGGACTGGACAAAATAAAAACCTTCATCGACTCTAAGGAACATAAATGTATGCTCAAAAATCTTTTAGATGAAAATGATAGGTTAAAAATTAAGTCTGAAACCATTCAATCAATTGATTCGTCGAACGCAAAATTAATTTCAGAAAATAAAATGAACATAGAAAATACGTCTGAATTTGATGAGGATAGTGAGATGAGCGAAATCTTAGTTGAAGACGTTGTTGATTGCTCTGAGTTTATGAAGAGCGAAACCGAGAATGAGAAACCCCTCACATCTGAAAATTCGGTTGAATACGCTCGCCTGTCAAAAGACAAGTCACAGAAACTCAAAGAAAAAGCTATGGTTTATCAAAAGGTTCAAACTGTGCCGAATCAGGTCTATGCTGTTACAGGGGTCACTGCAAAACAAACGGCAGAGTTAAAAATTTTGGTCGACAAAGACAATGCTGAAGGGTGCGACGATTACTTCTGGTCAGCCCCTATTGATAATGCAGACGAAACCATAGGCTTATCTGAGCAAACCTCATGGAGGGTAAAAGGAAGATATGTTGCTGAACCTATCAACAAACCCTCGAGTTTCGACAAACCAAGTACAAGTGGAACGAAAGAGATCCCTGAAGAACCAAAGAGAACACCGAATGTTCCAACTAAGACAACCGAAACTCAAAAGGAAAAGCCAAAGGCTAGCTTCAATATCCACAAATCTCAGAAGGAGTTAGCTGAACAGAAACGCCAAAGAAATCAGAGATACATGAAAAATCTGAATGAGCGAAAACGTTATTGGCAATCTCAAAATCCCAACTTCGTACCTCCTAAGAAAGAATCAATTGGCAAAGGAAAGGAAAAGCTAAAAGAAAAAGAGAATTTTAGTCCTAGCTCCTACTATTCCAAAGCTCAGAACCGAACGTCTACTTTCGGTTCCAAAACTAGCGCGTAGAACCGAACGTCTAGTTTCGGTCCAAACGTCAATGCTAACAACCAAATGTCTACTTTCGGTTCCAACACCAGCGCTTAGAACCGAAAGTCAAGTTTCGGTCCCAAGTCTCGTTTCGGTCCTTCCAACTCCCAAAGAAAATCAAATTCAGTGAAGGACATCAAAGGAAAGGGAAAGCTTGATTCTAATTTTGATTCCAATAATAAGAAAAAGTTAGCTAACCCTAGGATTCAAAAGGAAACACCAAAACCATCTAACAACACACCATCGAATACACCAAAATTTAAACAAGATAAAACTAAAATCAAGGTGTACACCATCAAAAGAAAAGATCAATCCACTCTAATAAAAAGAACTTATTTGGTTGATATTTCTATTGCAATTCCTTTTTCTGTGAAAGACTCACCAGGACCCAAGAAACTTTGGGTTCCTAAATCTGCTTGAATTTACAGGTGATTAGTGACGAGCAGTTCGGTGACGAATGGTATATAGACAGTGGCTGCTCGCGTCACATGACAGGAAGGAAGGAAGAGTTGAGGGAGTTTCGGTCCCTAAAGGATGGTGGATGTGTGAAGTATGGTAATAACTCGTATGGCACAATCAAAGGATATGGTATGATAACCAACGGAGACTTCTCAATTCGAAAAGTAGCATATGTGGAAGGATTGCAGCATAACCTCATCAGTGTATCACAATTAGTTGTGGGAACAGGTTTGAAGGTTTCATTTGATGATGAGGGCTCAGAAATAATTGAGAAGCAATCTAAAAAGGTTTTGTTGAAGTCTGAACGCAAGGGAGAGATGTATCCTTTAAATCTCAACCCAATTCGAGGAAAACCAACAATATGCCTGCTATCAAAGGCGAACACAGATGAAAGTTGGATGTGGCATTGATGCCTATCACACCTGAACTTCAAAGACATTAATAAGTTGGTGCTTGGTGATCACGTTCGAGGCCTTCCTCTTCTCAAGTTTGATAAGGAACATCTGTGTGCAGCGTGTGAAATGTGCAAACAAAGCAGAAAGAGCCATCCTACACGTATCAATACAAAGATTGTTGAAGCTCTTGAACTTCTGCACATTGACTTATGTGGACCTTCGGCTATCGAAAGCTTCGGTGGTAGTAAGTTCATTCTTGTCATAGTAGATGATTTTTCACGCTTCACCTGGGTTTTCTTTCTTAAACAGAAATCAGACGCCACTCCCAAGTTGAAGACGTTCATCAAGCAAGTAGAAGTGCAGTTGAGAAAGATGGTGAGGAATATCAGAAGCGATAATGGGCTGGAATTCAAGAATAAAGATTTTTAGGATTTTCTGGCTGACAAGGGGATATCTCACAACTTTTCGGCCCCTTATACACCACAACAGAATGGGATTGTTGAAAGATGAAACTGTTCTTTATGTGAGGCAGCCAGAACCATGCTAAGCTTCGCTTCTCTTCCGCTATACTTCTGGGCTGATGTAGTAGCAACCGCGTGCTACACTCAGAACCGATCCTTGCTCAACAAAAGATTCTCAATAACTCCATATGAGATTCTGAACAATCGAAAGCCCAACGTCAAATTTTTCCACGTGTTCGGTTCAAGGTGTTTCATCTTTAATTCAATTGTGAACCGAAACAAGTTTGACGTCAAAGCAGATGAGGGAATTTTTCTTGGTTATTCACTCACTTCAAAGGCATACATAGTTTTGAACAAACGCTCCAAACGAATTGAAGAAACATACTATGTAACCTTTGATGATAATTACATGAAGAAAGTTCAAAGGAGCGAAAGTGCCTTAGGGGAAATATTTCCTGAATCAGGACAAGTCTCGGTTCCAATATCCAACTTGTTTGAAGAGTACATTAGGCTATTTGATGAACCAGAGAAAGCTGCACACTCAGAGGCGAAAGCAGCAGACAACAAAATCGACAATCTCAAAAAGATCATAGATGAAGCTGCCAAAGAAATGAAAAGTGAACCTCCTAAACCGACAGGTGGTCAACCCTCGACTGACCCTCCAAACAACAGCTCAATGTTCAAGGGGGAGAGGTCATCAGCACCAAAGACAACCGATATGTCTTTCGAGGGGGAGAATCCAATTCCATCCCCAACTCATAAAGGTCCAGGCGAGGGGGAGCATACAACTCCAAACCCACCCAATAATAGTCCAATCGAGGGGGAGAATCCAACTCCCATAGAGGAGGAATACTCTGGATCTGACAAGGGATACACTTCGCCATTTGAGGGGGAGAAAGAGAATACAACTGACGAAGTTGATCAATCAGAACTAGAAGAGGAAGTAAATGGAGAGTTGGATCCAGCCTATGACCCAAATTATCCACCTTTAACGAAATGGACCAAGGATCATCCCAAAGCACAAATCATTGGTGAATCATCTGAGCGAGTTCTCACACGTTCTCAATTGAAAGCGAAACAAACTGCATTATTCTCTAATGTTGAATTCTGTATGTTCAATTCGTTTGTCTCCAAAGTTGAACCGAAAACAGTTAATGCTGCACTTGATCATTCTGATTGGGTACAAGCAATGCAAGATGAACTCCATGAGTTCGAACGAAATCGAGTTTGGAGGCTGATTCCTACACCAAAGGATGCTTCAGTGGTCGGCTTAAAATGGGTCTTCAGGAATAAATTGGACAAAGAGGGGAACGTCATTCACAACAAGGCTCGGTTGGTGGTAAAAGGATATTGCCAAGAGGAAGGAATAGATTATGAGGAAACCTTTGCTCCTATAGCAAGGTTGGAATCAGTTAGGATTTTTCTGGCATATGTTGCTCATAAAAACTTCGAAGTTTTCCAAATGGATGTAAAATGCGCTTTCTTGAATGGAGAACTAGAAGAAACAGTGTATGTTGAGCAACCACCTGGGTTCGTGAACGAGAAATTCCCTGATCATTGCTATGTGTTGGATAAAGCTGTATATGGTTTGAAGCAAGCACCGAGGGCCTGGTATGAAACTTTAACTCACTTTCTGAAAATGTCGAAATTTAAGCAAGGTTCGGTTGACCCAACCTTCTTCCGAAAGAAAGAAGGCGAACATTTAATGATAGTTCAGATTTATGTCGATGACATCATCTTCGGCTCCACGAATCCTAGCTTAACGGCTGAATTCAGGAAGTTGATGGATACTAAATTTGAAATGAGCGCAATGGGTCCGATTAATTTTTTCCTTGGTTTGAATATTAGACAGGGACCAGAAGGTATCTTTATCAACCAGGAGGCGTACACAAAGAACTTGCTGGAAAAATTCGGAATGACGGGAGATTCGAAAGTTTATATTCCTATGGCATTTGGCACTAAGTTAACACCATCTCTGGAAAAACCTGCTGTTGACATAACACTATATCGTCAAATGATAGGGTCCCTTATGTATCTAACAGCTAGTAGACCGGACATTATGTTTTCTGTTTGTTATTGTGCCAGGTTTCAAGCAAATCCAAGAGAACCTCACATGGTGGCAGTGAAAAATATTTTCCGTTACCTGAAGCGAACCTCGTCTCTCGGTCTCTGGTACCCTGCTAGATCTGGATTCTTTATTCAAGCTTTTTCTGATGTTGATCTTGGAGGATGTGGTCTGGACCGAAAGAGCACTACTGGTGGATGCCAATTCCTTGACGGTAAACTTGTTAGTTGGCAGTCCAAGAAGCAAACCTGTGTGTCACTTTCAACAGCCGAAGCTGAGTACATAGCTGCAGCATCCTGTACCTCTCAAGTAATATGGATACAAAGCCAACTTAGAGACTATGAGCTAAGTATGAAGAAGATTCTTCTCTATTGTGACTCAGAAAGTGCGATAAGAATATGTCACAATCGAGTGCAACACTCAAAGACAAAGCATATTGCACTAAGATATCATTTTATCAAGGACCATGTCGAAGATGGGAATATGGAAGTACATTTCGTTCGGTCCTCTGATCAACTGGCTGACATATTCACTAAAGCCTTACCTGAAGCAAGCTTCAATAAAATTTTACAAGGCTTGGGAATGATGGAAGCAAAGTCGGTACCGAATCCTCAAATCTCTCACTAAAAATTAGACAAGCGAAATAGAGCGAACACTCGGTCTATTTCGGTTCCGGATTTTTCGGGAACCGAAATGAACCGAACGCTCTGTCTATTTCGGCTCCATAATTTTCGGTAACCGAAATGAACCGAACGCTCGGTCTATTTCGGCTCCGGAATTTTAAGGAACCGAAATGAACCGGACGCTCGGCTTATTTCGCTTCATTCTTTTATGATTTGGTTTCGGTTGTACATTTTGTTTATTCTTTTAAGTCTATTTTCTAACTCTATTTTTTTATTTATTTTATTTTATTTTAGAGTGTTTTGTGGCACTTTCTTTTTGTTTGTCTTTCTGTTTTTATTATTTTTCAGAAAATCTCAAAACTCCAAAAATATTTTTCTCAATTTTTTTTTTTTTTTTGGTTTGTTTGTTTTGTTTGTGTGGTGTGCTTGTTTGCTTGTTCTTCTAATTAGGTCCCAAGTATACCAGTACAACAGAATTTGGAGCTAAGGCAGGTATGATTCTTTCCATCTGAACTAGTTAAGAGTCCCTAGAAGCATGCTGCTGCATGTCGACCGAAGCCTCTACGACTAAGAGCAATGCCTTAATGATTCGATCTACACCTATCGTTTCTTCCCAATCAGGCTGTTAATATCAACTCAAGTCCAGAGCTACCTTACTCTTCTCAAATGAGTTAAGAGTTTTCTGCTTTGTCATGTTAATATAGCAGAGGTACTTTCGGTTCTTTAACCATCCTCCTTACATTCTCCATCAACTTTCGGTCTTTACCACTGAGGTTTATGGTTGCATAAAATCTGTGTTTATGATCTTAGCCACGAACACCACGTGCTGAGTGAAACCCACAATCCAACACCAACAATGAATTGACGGTGAATCATTATATTCAAGATCTTACTGGTTACCCAATGAAATCTCATTTTTTTAGTGGTCTTTTATGAAATTGTCTAACACCAAGGCACTTCTTACCAAAAAGATCCAGTTTAATTTTATTTTTGAGATTTCTATCACATCTTTAGTCACTCTAAATTATATCCAACCTACTTGTTCAACAGACCACATCGGTCTCACAAGTACTTCTTCCAACGATCGGTCTTATGTCAACAATTGAAGTTCGGTTGAAGATAAGCCACCCTTAGCCTATTAATTAAAAGAAGCCTTTCGGTGTTTCTTTACAAACACTCGATCATATTTTCTCGAGAAACCACACAAGCACTTCAAGTCTCTCTTGACTTTGAAGGAAGCGATTCTTGCCCGGAATCATTTGCTTTAAGTCTTCAAATAGACATCACTCACATCCTATACACATTTTGCTTTATTTCTTTATCTTTTGTCACACGATTGCATGAAAATTCTATATGATTTTCCAACATTCTGACTAAGCAACAATGGTTATCCTAATTTTTGAAGCGAATCTGAATTTCAAACGACGAATTGAGGATAAGCTTTTGGGCGCGTGAATTTGAACGGTTCCTACACCCACGCGTGCTGACGTATACCTGGGAGAAACCAATCTGTCACATCGCGCTTTTTCAGGTGACGTTTCAGTGACCGCGTCATTATCATGATGATTTTTCTCTCTCCTGGAAACGGTATATAAAGGGTTTCTAATCTTATTTGTCTTTTACCAGCAACAAGCTCTCTCTATATACACGGCGATTTACAACTGTTCATCTTCTTCCTTAACTAAAAAATGGCGACTTCTTCCTCTGCTCAAGATCAGACTGCTTCGTCCTCATTGCTCTCGATCAAGCCAAACCAGAACATGAGCATTCATCTCAACCCTTTTCTGTACGATTCATACATGTTACAAGTGGTTGAATGCTTGAAGTATTCTCCTCTAGTCCTAGCCCTAACACAGGTGGAATCCGTCCCAATGTCACTCCTATTGCAAGTCTACACTACCGCTTCATATGATAAGAACAAGGAGAGGATCTACTTCCAAATCTTCTCTCACAAGGCTTCGATTTCAAAAGGGAGATTTTGTTCACTGTTACAACTTGCTGTGGATTCGTCTGTGATCTCACCGGACTTCATCACCACTACTCAACTATTCTCGATGCTCTACGATATGAGCTACACTGATGTTCTTACCACTGTCACGAAGGTTAAGAAATCGTGTTTGCCGCCCCAATGGAATGGATTGTTTACTCTTCTCATCAAGAGTTTGGCGGAAAGGAGTGCTGGCTCTGATGGTACCAGCAAGGGTTTTCTGACCATTTTATATGGTCTTTACAATGGGATAAATCTCAACTATGGGTCGATTATCTGGTCACAGGTGGTGCAGAACCTCAACACTTCAACGAGGCACTCTGAAATTTCGTGTGGTCGCTTCTGGACTCTCATCACACACAGGGCGATTGATACTTTGCAAATTCCAGTAATGAAGGATGCCCTGGTCTCGTCTGTGGCTACGTTTCACACCAAGAAAATTATCATTTCTGATCCTACAAAGTTCCCTCACAATGGCTCCATACCTGAGACGATGTATAGGTGTGTCTCAGCCGAAAGTAAGGTGATGGTTGATTATCGCAAGCTTCCTCCCAAGGAACCGAGAGTACTATCTCCTGAACAGCAAGATGCTTTGGAGGTTGTGGAGAAGCCTGCAAACCGAGGCAAGAGGGCTACTACCAAGAAAGAAACAACCGAAGATGATTCGTCTAAGCCTACCAAGTCTAGGAAGCGAAAGTCTGCAAAGGGTGAATCTTCTAAGCCAAAGAAGATTAAGAAAATGGCGAAGAAACCCAAGAGTCCTTCTTCTTCCAGTTCAGACAACGATGAGGAGAATGAAGAAGAGGAAATTCAGCATAATTCACCAAGAGGTAACACACCTCCTCGATCACCAACTCCAACCGAACCTCTTCATGACAGTATTCCAACACCACCTCCATCACCGAAACAGACTGTTCCAATTTCGGTTGCTCATATTCCACCCCCTATCACCTCTAAAACAACAACATCTATTCCTCCACCACCACCCGTTAATACCATACCTATTTCTACCACTCCAATCCATCCTCCTATTATTTCCTAATCAACTACCACCACTATCCCAGAACCGACTGTACACGTCAACGTATCTGATACGGGGGCGAATACTGAGACCGAACCTCCAGTTACTTCTAAACCTCTTTCACCTTCTCCTTCAACCGATTCCGGTGCCACTCTCGGTGATGCTAATGATGAGTTTGACTCGACCTACTACAGTCCCTATCGGCTTCCTACAGATGATGATGATGAAGCTCCAGTCACGCGACAACAACTGCAGAGCATTGATGAGAAACTTGATCAATTGCTTGATGCCAACAAGTCATACAATGATGTTGTGCTCAAAGCTTTTATGGACACTGCTCTTGAGCAACATACTGGGGCTATTGACAAATCAACAAAGGCTGTTGACGCTTCTACTTCTTCTTGCAAGAAGGCCACTACTGACATTGCAGAAATTATTCACAGTACTCAGATCTTTCTTGACTCACTCAAAGCGCATGTTGATTCCAATGCAGCCAAGGTGAATGCCTCCGTGGATTCTTTATCCAAGTCCCTTCAAGAGGAGCAGACTAAGTTTGAGGCCGTTCATTCTTCAATGCAAGCAAAGAACACTTCACTTATCAGTTTTGTGAATTCTCGGCTTGAATCTCTCCAAGCTGATTTAGCAAAGGAGAGTGCCTTAAAGGAAGATCTTGCCCGCCAAGCCTCCGCTATTGAAGTTCATAAGGTGCAGCTCGTTCAAGCTGAAAAGGAAATGTCTTTGTTGAAGACTGAGAGAGCTGTCTTTCGTAGCTATGCTGGGGATGTCAAGGATATGCTTACCAACCTTCTTGGTGCTCATGATCCTATCCTTACTCTCACTATAAGGAATCATCTGACTTCAAAACTTCTTCCTTCCCTTGCAATGTTACATGAAATGAAGGGTGTTTCGGAGAGGTTCGTACCTCCAAAACAAGGGGGAGAAGGTGCTCAACCAAAGGTTACTGTAAAAACCGAATCTGCTAAACCGAAGGTCACAGTTACAACCGAACCAAAGGGTAATGAAGCTTCGGGTTCTGGTGATAAAGATAAAAAGAAGGGGATTGATGATGACAGTGAAGAAGAAGAAGAAACTATTGCTGAGGCTCTGAAAAGAAAGAAGAGGGATAGAGAATTGGATGAAACCTTAAGGGTTGCGAGGGAGGCTGAGGAAAGGGAAAGGAGGAACAAGGAAGAAGAAGAAGCCTTAAACTGCAAGAAGGCCTTGTTTCCTCTTTGGACAAAAGAGACACTCATCAATGAGGCAATAGAGTTTCCAAGCGTCTACTGGCTGGAACCTGTCGCTTCTTTTGAATGTGACAATTCTAAGGATTCACAGTTCGATATGCCGATAACACGAAAGGCATTCACTTTTCATTGTTTTGATTCGACTGTTGAAGTTCCTTTCCCTCATCCGAAAGTTGATCGTGAACTAATTGATTTTTATTTGAAGTTCGGTCAGCCTCAGTACTTGACTTGGAGTGCACAGAAGATTGTTACTGTCAAGGTACTAAAACCTTCGCCTGCCGGGAAATTCATAAATGTTAGTTTCAAAATCACCCGAGGATCAGCAAACTCGATGTCGGTTATTTCCCTGGCAGACCTTCCAAATTTGAATCCTCATGATTGGATCCTGCTGTTTAACATTCTGCTCACCAATCCGAAAGAATATGAGCCGATACTGGATCATTTGAAGAGGATGTTGGCCTCTTACATCCATGAGGTTGCTGCTATGGATCAGGAGATAGCGAAAGTAATGAATAAGAAACCGACAGTCAAGCCAACAGCGAAACCAGGAGATGTGAATAAAATGAGGATGGGCCAAATTGACTCTACACATCTAACTGTAATGTTCACAAGAGGCGAAGCCAATCGTTTTCTGTTCGCTCTTGTTGATAAACATCTATTTTCAACAGACTGCTTAGAGCACATTATCAGTATCATCCATCGGTGCAAGCAGAATTCAGAAGCAGATAAGAAGAACTTCACGGACATGCTTCGGTGGTACATTACTTTTCGTCATCATCTATTGGCCATTATATCGAAGGTGTTCAAGACAGTCAAGAAGTCTTCAGCAGCTCAACCAAAGTGAGCTCTTGGCTCCAATGACGCAAAGGGGGAGATTGTTGGGTATTATTGTGTTGCGTCATGGGCTTGTTTTGTATATCCGGATTGGGCCTGTCCATCCGTGATTATCTAGTAGGGTTTAACTATAAATAGTGCATGCATGTATGCATTAGAGACGTTCTTGATTATCATTATTATTGTTTTGTAACCCTAAACACCTCTACAGTTGAAGTTCTTAATCGAGCTCTTCTGAGGTGTTAAAGTTTTAATCATACGACATCTTTAAAGCCATTCGTGTGTTCATAATTACGTTCTTAATTGTTTGCCTGCATAGAATCTATCGATCATAATAGAACTTTGTTCTAACAGAGTCTAATCCTAAAGATCACATGATGCGGAATAATATGGGTGAATGCGTTGCGATCGTCCCGAACTCCTTATCTGAAAACTGGAGGTACCTGAAACCAAAACTGTAAACCGTAAGCACGAAGCTTAGTGAGTTCCCCAAATACCACATACCATACATATCAACTGAGCCATACATAACTGTGAGCCATACATATCAATCATATATCAAATAAGTTGCTATGTGTCGCACATAGTCTTGTCGTTATACCACGGGCCGCCACGTGGTCTTTCTTGCCAAGCCGGGGGCCACCCCATGGGTCTTATAGACAAGTGCCAAGAGTCGCCTCCTGGTCTTCCATGCAAGTATCACAAAAACAACTAGCATAGATACTACTCTACTTAGCTAATGAGAATGCAGTGTGACAGGAGCCACCTCCTGGTCTTTCATGCATAATGCCTAGGGCTAACCCCCGGGTCTTCTTACCATACATAATAGCATATTGTGTGCCAGGAGCCGCCTCCTGGTCTTTCATGCATAATGCCTAGGGCTAACCCCTGGGTCTTCCTACCATATATAAACTAAATGGGGCGGTATTGTGGTCGTAGACCCATACACACAGTGAGGAGACTCACCCCGCACTACTGAAGTCCCGCAGATAATCCTTTGGCTGCTTGCTGACAACTCCCGAACTGCTGATCCTTCGGATCCTCGAGCTACTAGTCATTATATAAACTAACTAAATTCGGGATTCTCATAACTTAACCATAAGTCCTCACTGGAGTAAAAGGCCACTCTACTCCTTACATATACTTGTCCAAATATGGACTCTACTCAACCCTTTTTGAACCCATTCCATACTTCATAACCCTCCAGGGTCAACCTTGGTCAAGGTCAAAGTCAACATCCAAGTCAAAGTCAAAGTCAACACTTCTAGTTGACTCAACTCGTCGAGTTTCCATGCTTCTCAGAATCGTGATAAAACGAGTCAACTCATCGAGTCCTCCCTCAGACTCGTCGAGTTCTGCCCTTTACAGGATCGGGACAAATCGACACAACTCGTCGAGTCCCTCTCTGGACTCGCCGAGTTTCTCAGTCTGTTTGGGCCATATTAATAGATTAAGCCCCTACTCATCAGATCTAAGCTTCATACTTCTCATATACCATGAAAATGTCCTTTTAAGGGTAAAGTTTCCAACTTTACCCGTTAATACCTTTGCTTAAAGGGTTTAGCTCAAACCCTAACTCTTTAGGACATAGATCTTGGTCCACAAGTCATCCATACTCCAAACTAAAGTATACTAACAGAGATCTAGGCCTTAGACATCATTTGAACACGTAAAGCTTCTGCCTTTTCCTCCATGCATGGCCTTTTGGGATTAAAAAGGCCAAGATGACATCTTAGAGCTTGCATGGGGGCTCCAATGGCATTAATTTTGCACCTTTATGCCATAAGAGCCCTTAATGATTCCAGATCTGAAGGTATCCTCACTTGGGACGTCCATATCCTAAAGATCAAGCTTCTTGGACCAAAAACCCAATAAAGTGAAAACAAGGAGATCTAAGAAACTACTAGGCAAGTTAGAGACTTGATTACCAGAAAATGATGATGATGGAAGGAAGTCTTTGGATCTACTCTCTTCTCCTTGAATCCTCTAGCTTCTTATTCTTCCAAAAGCTTCAAATCACACGAAGTTCACTCAAAAATGGCTCACAAACTCACACAAGGCTTTAGGGTTTCGTGGATTAGGGTTTGGGACTTGGAGGCTGGATATGAGGCTGATAGGTGGAGGTTAAGATGCTTAAATAGGGTGAAAAACCCCGGATTTAGGGTTTCCCAAACCCAGACCAACTCGTCGAGTTGGTCCCCTCAACTCGTCAAGTAGGTTTCCCAACCCGCGTCCCAAATTGGTTCCTATTCGTCGAGTTCTCCTCCTTGAACTCGACGAGTCGCCTCCTTGATTTGGGGTTTTTCTTTCCTTAATTGGCCTTCTAATTTCCGGGTGTTACACATATCAATTAAGGTCCGATTACGCCTCTCAACTACACCATTTAGTTGTGGTGTCCTAGGAGGTTTCAACTACGAAACAATTCCACATTCCTTCAGATAGTTGTTAAACTCGATACTAACATACTCACCATCTCTATCAGATTGTAGCATCTTTATCTTTTTGCCCAATTGGTTCTCTACTTCCTTCTTAAACTCTTTGAACCTTTCAAAAGTTTCCGATTTATGTTTGATTAAGTAAATATAACCATATCTATTATAATCGTCAGTAAATGTAACGTAGTGGCAATTTGCATCCTTTGTGGCTGATATGAATGGTCCACACACATCCATATGGATTAGGGCCAAAAAAAATCTTCACCTCTTTCACATGTGCTAGTGAAAGGTGATTTATTCATCTTTCCCAACAAACAAGACTCACATTTATCGTTTAATTTTAGGTAAAACGATTCCAACACTCCATCCTTTTGGAGTTGGGCGATGCGTTTCTTGTTGATGCGCCCAAGAAGACAATGCCATAGGCATGACTTGTCTAAACTAATAGAAGAACCAACATTATACACATTGTTGCCTAATTCATTCACACAAACAATAGTCTCATACACACCAACACAAGGAGAAGCTTTGAAAATAAATGCACCATTAAAATAAACTAAAATAGCACCATCATTATTATAAAAAACATAACTATATCCTTGTATAAATAAAGCATAAAAAGAAATAATGTTTCGAGCCATTCTGGCAAATAGCAACAATTATCCAAATCAACCCTAATACTATCAAACATAAGCTCATAAGTCCCAATCTTGGCAATAGATGATCTTCGCTTGTTCCCCATGATTAGGTTCACTATTCTTTAGTCCTTGCATATCAGAACAAATGTGGAAACCACATATTATATCAAGAACCCAAGAATTTAAAATACAAGTATTATTGATTTGAATAGAATACGTACCAATGGCCCTTTTGTCCACAATGAAAGCACATGAATTCCTTCGGATCCGCAACAGGAGGAGTGTCAAAGTTGGGCTTTGCTTTTGTTCCACTGGACTCTCCACGATGGACTTTCCCTTTCCACTTAGATTCAGAAGGGGTCTTTCTCTTCTTTCCTTTTCTTTGTTGGACAGCCATGACAGGGGCATTTGCAAAGCTGTTGGAATGAGACTTCTTCATTCCTGCTTCAGTCGTTTGCAAGAGATTGTGAAGCTCAATCAACGTGCACTACAAGAAAAATGCTTAATAGCTACGGAAAGTTGCTACGGAATCAAAATCTATAGCTATTATACAACGGAATATGCTACAGAATGTCTTGTCGTAGCTATTTTGCTACGGAAATGGTTACGGAATTGCATTCCATAGCTAAATCCTAAATAGCTACGGAAAGTTGCTACGGAATCAAAATTTGTAGTTATTTAACTACGAAATATGTTACAGAATGACTAGTCGTAGCTATTTTGCTACGAAAATGGCTACGGAAATGCATTTCGTAGCTAAATCCTAAATAGTTGTTACGAAATCAAAATTTCGTAGCTATTTTACTATAAAATATGCTACGAAGCTGTTGGTTATAGCTAGTTCGCTATGAAACTTGTTATAGAATTCATATATGTAGCTAGTTAGCTACATAACTAGCTACCAAATTAAAATCCGTAGGTAGTTGGCTACGAAATTGAAATTGATAGCTACTTTTGCTACAAAAATTTGCTACACAATAAAATTTCGTAGCTAGTCTACTATAGAACTTTTTACGAAAATCTTAAACATAGTTACTTGTGTATACAACTTGTTTTTGGAATTTGTAAAATAGCAACGGAAACATATTCCGTAGCTATTTGGCTACGAAATATTTCGTAGTCAAGTAGCTACGGAATATGTTTCCATAGCAAAAAATAGAAAATTGTTTTTAAGAGCAGTTAAAAAAAAGAAGGTAATCATGGTAGATTAAAGGGGATGGTCTCCACTAGCAAACTAGTAATATCAGTTAAGAATATTGGGTATTTTAGTTGATGAATGTTTTATAAATCGTACCACTTCCATTTAGGAACTGTGAGTTAGTGAAAATATAAAAATATTTGAAGGGTAATTTAGTAAACTAAGTATTAAGGGGCTTAGAGTAAAGATGAGAATATAAAGGGCTTAAATTAAATAAATGGAATCAAGTTTGGTAATGCTCGGACTACTTTCTTGTGTTCATAAAATTTATTCTCGAAGAGAGATTCTAGATCTAGGGCAGACAGAAGCAACGCCATTTCAGACCACACACGATGAAGAGCTAAGTATTTCCGTTCCTAGCATGGATTGATTCTATGAGGTTTTTTCGGCGGTAACACTCCGGCGTGGCTGAAGTAGCTTCAATATATATATATATAGAGAGAGAGAGAGAGAGAGAGATTACGAGAGCGCGGTGAAGAGGAAGAGAATTAGACATTCACGGCTCAGATTTCCGGTGAAGGTTTGGTGATTGAATGAAGTGCTCCGGTGAAGTGGTTACAAAGGATTTCATCTATTTGATTACAGAGGTCGGAAGTTGAGTCGATGGTAGGGGCGAGTCTAATCTCCAATGTATCTAATAACCGGAAAGCAGTAACTTCGACGAAGAAACTAGGTGGATCAAGTTTATACAATCTAAAACTTGAAACAAATGATATCCATCTAATGATCTAAATCAGAAGTCAAAAAAAAATTTATTTTTTTGTGTAATATACATTAAATCACAATTGGCAGAAATCAAAGAAATTCTTCCATTTCTTTAAAGCACATGTTGTTGTCTAATAATAGTTCTAGCATTATCATAAAAATCATGTCTTTTTGGCTCCAGCTCCTTGGATAGATAATCCACTACACCACCATTGTAATTGTTACTATATTCCACAAGATTTTGAGTTCCTGATATGCCATCTCCTAAATTGCCTCATCCAATATTCTTCTTGGCTGCACCTAGACTCACTTGTAAAGGCTAAAAGCACATAAAGGAACATCTAATCATTCAGACATGGACTGACTGTAAGATTTATTTAAAAAAAATACTTTATTTAATAAAATAATATGATTATAATTTATTTATGAATGATGCAGGCAGATTGCAGGAGTAATAATGGTGATGATGGGGCATTGAGAGCTATTAATATTTATATGATATTGCATTGATTTCTAGTGGTTTCACTGTGAGTAATTACTGCGATTTACATTTTTGGTTGCTTTGTTAAAAAGGTTGAATATAATTACAAAAATGGAAATATTGAAGTACTTTTTGTTTTGGTCATTATTAACATACAAAGACTGATTTTTAATCAAGTTTATTTTAAATTTGATTTTGCAGGTTCTGCCATTTTGGTTGAGATTAGCAATTTCTGGATTGGAGTTAACTAGTTACGTGTTGACTTTAACTCATTTTCTAGTAATTCGTTTGATATGAGTCAGGTATATAATTTTTTCGAATATTGTCGAAGTGTCTAGCATAATTCTAACCACTCTCATAAGAATCCAGAAGCTCTAATTCTTGTTCAGCTTCTATGGTTCAAATCTGGGTAATAACATTTTAATTCTATTTATCTACTCTGTATGCAGGTTGTGGCATTTAAGGCCAACTTTACTTCCATCTCGCTCTCGAACCAACCGTAAGGTTATATATATTTCATCTTCTATCAAATTTTTGTTGTTGGGTTTTTTTAATAACAGACTTTGGCCCCTCTCTAATTTCTATTTGATTAAAAAGTCAATATAATAGAAAATACTTAACTTATATACTTCTCAACTTCAGTTTTACCTTTAGCCAACACCTCTAGTACTTTGTAGATCTTTATGCTAACCAAAAATATTGTCCACAACTTTGGATGAGACATACTTCAACTTCAGTAGCATTAGTTTAGATATTTAACTGGTCACTTTCAAGTTTCAACTTCCCAGGTTCATAATCCACCACCATCACCTACCCAAAACTAGTCAAATGTAATTTGTATTTTGTAACTTAAAACCTATAAAATGATGATGTGGCACCGCCACACCGGTTGCTGTCATGTCATCGTCAATGTGAAAATAGTTTCCTATATCAGTAAGAAATGATAGCTTGTTGCTATTATGGGTAAAAGTATTAGTACATTGTCTTGATTGGTATAAATACATAAGTACATTGGTATTTCCTGTAATTTGACATCCATTTATTTCAAGAAAGATGTCACATTTCATATTAAGAGGAGCATATGGTGACAATCAAAGGAAAAGACAGGTGCTTAAACATTGCAATGAAAGCAACATACAAATATGGTGATAGAATATTATGTATCGAATGGTGTTTTTTGCTTAATTTGTAGTGAATTTTGATTTCGAAATATGTATTTTTTTGATGTGTTGGATATGTCTTTTAGTTTTTATAGAAATACTTTATTACTTTTGGTTTTATATTAATTGTATTTTTATAATACAAATAATCGAATTGAATAACCAAATTTTATCGAATAATTGTATGCAACAATTGCTATGAAATTTGTTATGGAATAAGGCTACGGAACTTGCTATGGAAGAATTGCTACGGAATTAGCTACAGAAGAATTGCTATGGAACTTGCTATGAAATAATTGCTACAGAATTGGCTATGGAAGAATTGCTACGAAACTGGCTACAGAAAAATGCTACAGAATTAGCTACGAAAGAATTGCTACGGAATTGGCTACAGAAAAATTGCTATGAAATTTGCTACCAAAAAATTGTTACAGAGTTGGCTACGGAAAATCGCTATGGAATTTGCTACGGAATTGGTTATGGAAAAATTGCTATGGAAGATGCTACAAAAATGCTATGGAACTCAAATTGCAACAAAATAGATGTCGTAGAAACTGTCATAGCAAAGTTGCTACGGAATTATAATTTCGTAGCTGAAAACTTTGCTACAAAAAATAAAGCTACAAAGTCTAAATGATAAATTGCGTAGCAAATTCCGTAGTTATCCAACTTTAACTATGGAATTTCAGATTTTTGCTACGGAATTTTTCCATAGCTAAATTGAAATTTTCTTGTAGTGGTGGTCTCTGTATTTTTCAAATGATAGGTCAATATGAACTAATCATAACTACTAGGCAGAGATTTGAGGACCATGTCAATGGTAGTATCTTTATCAAAGTTCACATTAAGCTTTTCCAATTTTTCTACAGCCTCTGCATTTTCTGTACATAAGAACACACAGATTCCCCTTCTTTCAGTTTTCACGTCATAAGGGACTTGACCACTTCATAACGCTCTTATCTTGCCTTCTTGTGGAACATTTGATACAAGGTCGTGTTAAGTTCATATGGCCAGTAATCCTCATAAGTCTTTTAGAGCTCAGGTGCCATAGTTTCAATTATAATGCAAGAGACTGTAACATTCGCATTTAAGGTATTTCTCTTTTGCCCTCAAACTTAAAACTTTTTGCATTTAGGTCCCTGGCCAGTACGTTAGGCGTATGCTAGGAGTACGTTAGGTGTACTGGGCCAAAAAGTTGGTCGTGGAGGCAACCACATACATTAGGCGTATGTGGAGTACATTGGGCATACAACCACCTGGGACAAACCCTAATTTTAGGGTTTAAGCCCTATTTAAACACCTTAAGTTTCTCTTAGACCTTCATATGACCAGCCTCCATCCCTCTAAACACTGAGAATGAAACCATATCCTCCATCTAAGTGTTTATGAGCCATTGTTGTGATCTTGTGGTGTTTTTGGGTACTTTTAAGAAGGTTAAGCTTGGTGGTGAAGCATTGGTGGAGTTGGAGCTTGAAGATCCAGAGTCTTCATCAAATTTGCAAGCTTTCTAAGGTATAAAGCTTCTACCTTGATAACTCCATTTTCTAGATCTAGTTTAGGGCTTTTTTGGTATATTTTGGCCCCATGAGTCCTCCTTGTGAGTTTGAGCCACTCCAGGAGCTACGAATGCAAGATTTTAGCCTCTCTGATGTTCCTTGTGCATATAAATGCTATCTTCATGTGTTATATTGGATCATGCATGATTTAGGGCTCGTATTATGGGTCTTAATGGTAAAAAATGAGCATTGGGTCCCTTTAAGTCATGAAAAACTGTAAAGTTGCCAACTTTACATGTTAAGACCTTAAAATGATGTAGATGTGAAGTTTGGACGTTAAGAGCTTAAGTGGTTAAGTCAAAAATTGAGGATTAGCCCTCTAGCTAGTATGACGGGCGTACTTTCTAGTATGTAGGGTGTACAAGGTGAAACACCTATTTTTCGGGTCAACGCTCGTACGCTACGTGTACGAGAAGTACGCAGGGTGTACGCTGTGAAGTGGGCTTATATTGTTTTGGGCCCTTTTTGGACTTGGACTTCTTTTGGGTTTGGGGCCTTAGCTGGATTTTGGGCTTTGTATCTGTTTGGACATAGTTGGACCTTAGGTTTATTGGTTGGGCCATTTTTAGGCCTTGGGCTGCTATAGAGTTATTGGGCCAAGCTAGTTGTGCCTAGTAAGGAAAGGGTAAAAGAGTCTTTTAACCTAGAGGTTGAGGATGATGAGCTCGGACCCCTATTATTAATTATGACCTAATTATTAATTAGGGTTTTGTTTGAATGATTAGTGGGGTGATTACCGGTTGCAGTATCTTGTGTGCATTGTTATCAGCGGATCGAGGTGAGTTTGCTCACTGTACTGTAGGATACTAGGATTGATGTGCTTGTTGTCTTTGTGACTCTTGTTGTATGTTTGTATGCTTGATTGCTTTATGTATGTGGGGTGAAATAGACATGGTTCAGATTTGAGCTGACATATGAGTTGAAATAGACTCGGGGGTGAAATAGACCCAGTTCGGCTTTATGCTGACTGATATGTATGGTATGCGGTATTTTGGGGAACTCACTAAGCTTTATGCTTATGGTTTTTAGTTTATGATTTAGGTACTTTATTGTTCGAGGAGGAAGAGCTCGGGATGATCGCATCGCACACACACTTTGATGTTCCGCATTTTGTTGATTTTATGTATTTCGGATGAATATTGATATACTCTGATTTTCACTATGGTTTTATATGAAACTTTTGGTTGATGGTTTTTAATTAAATAAAAATAAAATTTTTAGTTCTAATTTTTAGGGATGTTACAGAGACCTTCGTGGCATCATCCACGTGTTGATCATAATCAACAATCTCCTCAGGAGTGGCAGTTTCTTTGTTGATTTATGGAATTGGAGTACTAAGAACATACTATTTGTTCTCATAGCAAAGCATCATCTTTAGACTTCTCATCCAGTCCATATAGTTTGGACCAACAAGTTTATCCTTAGCAAGGACCAACAGTAGAGTGAAGTTGTGGTTTGATGGATGAGGTGGAGGAGGAGGAAGCTCACCAGTTGAAGACATTTTCTATGAAAATAAAGACAAGATTTTAGTTAGTTGATTTAATCCTTGTTATTTTAACCCAAATTAATATTCAAGGCTAGGATCCAATAATGCAATTCGAAATTAAGAAAAGGATGTCGTAATCTAATCACGAATTCATTTAAGGTAGGTAATGCATTTTACCAATTTCAATCTATATGAAATTCCTAGATCATTTGAGATTCATTGAATCTTATCAATGGAATGTTTAATCTCGATTATGCTCTTCAATTTGTGGCTGGGATACCGAGGATCACAAACAAGATGTGAATAACCATGCAAACCCACTCGACAACCTCAATGTCTTTTATCATCTCAAGTTAATGTGTTGGTAAACCACACACGCACCATTAATTAATGATAACTTTTTGAGTTATGGCATCATCTCAACTTTATAGTCCCTAACTAGTGTGTTGGTTAACCACACACACTCTACTAATGACTCATAAAGATTGATGTGATTTTTCATGGATTAGCATATACTTTCACATTTTTCCTTAAAGTAACTAGAATGGGAAATTTATAAAAATGTTCTTTTACTTTATAGCATTATACTTTTAATGAGGTTATGTCTTATTGAACCCGTTCGGCTACCGACCCTCCACCACACAAGGGAGGGGTGGGTGAGAGTGGACATACAATGACGGCCATTTCCTTATACCCCTTAGAGGTATGGCTCCGTGAATAAGGTCTACTATTGATTCAACTCACTCATGTTATACATATATTATTAAACTTTTAATGTGTGTATATATATATATATATATATATATATATATATATATATATATATATATAAGTATAAGGGTGTATTTTAAACATTTAAAATATTGTTCAAAATTTTTATTAATGATTTCAAAATTACTCCTTTTTAATTAATCAAATAGTTAAATTTAATTAAATCATCGGGATAATTCAAGGATTCTAGATATCAGGAGATCAGATTACCAATTTAAATATTCAGATTTTATCCAATTAAAATAATATCTATAAAATGTAATTATCTTAATCAAAATCTTAATTATCCATAAAAAAATTGTTGAACAGGAGGTCGCCACGACGTGGCAGATAAATCTCCACGAGGTGGAGGAAGAAGAAAAACGCGGATCAGACATATTGCCACGACATGGCAGAAGAGCCCATAGTGTGACGACGCAACAGAATGATGATTTTGCATTCCTTCAATTGTCTGGCTTCAATCTATCTATGCACATTCAATTGTTATATACCTAATGTTCTGATACCATTGATGGTTTTTTATGTAATAATGCGGAAAATACCTCAAACTCTTAAGCGTATTTGCAACCTAATTTGATATATGTCGTAACTCTATTGAAGCAACACACAATTGAACAAAAAAAATTCTAAACCCTAATGGAAATCGAAATTCACAAGAGAAGAAGGTTTACCTCTGATTTGTTATTGTAAACAAACGCTTTGATCCAACTAGATCAATACAATAGTCTCTTGAAAAATAGCTTCAATTGTATGTAAGTCTCTAATGTTTCATACCCACAACACAAGAACTCTAGAAGAATTAGGAGAGAGGGGAGATGAGATAAATTCTCGGATTTGGTCTATTGAATAGCATGGCTGAAAATTCCTAAGTGTTTTACCCTATTTATAGCTGATTAGGAAAAACCTAGAAACCCTAATTTGAACTAAAATAATATTATTTCAAATAATGTAATTATCTAGTTCCTTGATTATCTATATGAAGGCTTCCAGAAAGCTCTAAGAGGAGCCTCCATACCGTCAATCACAGGAGGGTTCTAGAACCTGTCCTCTGCTCAACTTTTGAACAATTACAGTTATAGTCCTTCAACTTTTAATTATTTCTAATTAACCCATAATTAATTCCAAATTAATTCTAATTAATTATAACTATTTCTAATTTCTTATGAAATATTAGTTTGTGAATGACCATTAGATTCTTCATTTCTCCCATAACTCCCCATCATTATTTAGCATTAATAACAACCATTTCAATGTGTTTTATGAATGTAATAATGCACCATCATAATGTGCATTCATATTATAACTCATCTTTCATCTTATTTTGATAGTATAAATAGCGAGCCATATGTATTAGAAACTTGATGATTTCATCACAAGTATTGGAATAAAAGTTCTCTTCACTGTCATGTATTTCTTTACTCTATAATTTATCTTGTTATTTGATCATATTTTATAACATGTTATCAGTACGACTCTACCATAAAGCTTTAACTCCTTATTACTCTTGTCATTTTCATGTATGTATTTTTTTTATAAGTTTACATGTACAATGCTTACAACTTATTATATGGAATTTCTTTACTAACAATTGCTTAGCATACAAGTCTTTATTTTGATTAGTATTTTCACTATGGAAAACCATGCTAGAGAAAACGTTCTCTACTTTTCATGCACCTAAGATGCTCTTGCAGCAGCAATATCATGAGAAAGGTTTAAAAAAGAATCTGAATTAATCTCATGTCTTCTTGTGGCTGAACAAAACAATAAACTCTTTATGAAAAATCACCAATCACTCCCGACCGATTCTAGTCCATTCCCTGAAGTGAATACAACATCATATAATCATAATAGCCATCGGTCTAACCACGGTCGTGGAGGTCATCATAGTTATCATAACAACAATAACAAGATTGCAAGTTACCACCAGAAGTTGGAAAATAACAAAAAACCCACATCCTAATGATAAAAACGGTCAAGGCAAAAAGAAAATTGAAATTATTTATCACCGACGTGGAATGACCGGTCATTGGTCTCGTACATGCTGCTCTCTAAAAAATTTTGTTGATCTTTATCAAGCTTCTCTAAAATCTAAAGAAAAATAAAATATCAAAACAAATTTTATTCAAAGTGATTTTCACAAAGATCAACCAGAAATGACATATTTTGATGTTGTCGATTTTCTTGTCTACCCAAAAGGGACAAGTGGTGTTATGTATGGTGATGAAAGAATAATATGTAGTTTTGGTTCATGTCATTTATTATGTTTTATGTCATATTTGTTTCATGAGAAATGATGTCATCACAATCTTCTCAAAGTAATAAAATATGATTTTATATCTCTAAGTCGAATGTTTCTTATGTTTTATTTATTTATTAAAGAGAAATATGGATATTCACAAAAGAAATGAGGAAGATATATGTCTTGCAGACAATGCAACAACACATAACATTTTTAATAATGAAAAGTATTTTGCTTACTTATCAATTTGATAAGAAAAATGTTAATATAATAACGGGTAGTGCAAAAAATGATTGAAGGCTCCGGAAGAGCGAATATAGTATTACCACAAGGGAAAATAATTACAATTGGTGATGCATTATTTTCATCCAAATCACCAAGAAATTTATTAAGTTTTAAGGATATTCGGTCCAACGGATATCATGTTGAAACAACTAATGATGGTGATAAAGAGTAACTCAATATTACAAAAATGATATCAGGTAAGAAAAGTCTTTTGGAAAATGTAACATCCCTAATTTCAAGACCAAAAGTTTTGTTTTTAATTAAGTAATTTATAAAACAGTTTACCGAAAACATCATCAATATCATATCAAACCCATAAACCCATAAGTCAATTGTCATAAAACATGTCATGGAATAATAATGTCAGAGTACGATCCCAAGAACATCATGGTGCGGAAGATAATGGTGTGATGCGCTGCTACCGAGCCGACTCCTTTCCCTCCAAAGAAGAAGGACCTGAAACAAAAACTGTAAACCGTAAGCACAAAGATTAATGAGTTCCCCCATCATACCACATACCATACATAACACATACTGTCTAACATATATGGGTACTGACTAACCCTTCGGTCTCTTTCAACCGGTAACTTACCTACCATATCAGGGTGCTGGCCTACCCCTTCGATCCTGTCGACCGGTACCTAGCCTAGCATATCAGGGTGCTGGCGTACCCCTTCGGTTCTGTCGACCGGTATTGGGGACTATTTCACCCCCTACTTCTACCACATAGTATCCTAGTGTATAACATATAAATCATATATTGACTAGCTTATTCGGTTGCTGGCATACCCCTTCGGCCTTATCGACCGGTACTAGGGTCTATCCTACCCTTTCTACCATTATCATAGCATATCATCCTAGTGTATAACATATAAATCATATATTGCCTAGCTTATTCGGGTGCTGGCATACCCCTTCGGCCTTATCGACCGGTACTAGGGTCTATCCTACCCTTTCTACCATTATCACATGTCATCATAGCATACTAATACATAAACATAACATACCAGATAATTATCACAAAGACAATCATCTAACAAACATCTCCTACTAGTGGGCCGACATAGTGGCCTTAGACCCACTTCTACTGGAAGGTAACTCACCTCGATGTCGTGCAATAACTAAATTGTCCTCGGTGCTGGGATCAATTCTCCTCAAACTCCTACACATAACAGTCTCCTTTAGTTACTCCTTCATATTCATGTCCCCTTTAAGGGTCAATCTTGGGTAATGGTCAAAGCCAAAGTCAAAGTTAATGCCCTGGTAAAGTCAACATCCTGGTTAACTCAACTCGACAAGTCGGTCCATCAACTCGTCGAGTCCCATAATTCAGAGCATCTCAAATTCGCTAACTGACTCATCGAGTTACCCTCTAACTCGTCGAGTTTCTACTTATGACAGAATCAGGACTTTCCATTTGAACTCGCAGAGTCCTTCCTTGGACTCGTCCAGTTCTCCTTCATACCGTCAGGACATTCGTTCACTGACTCGACGAGTTCATACTTGGACTCGTCGAGTTCTTGACCTTTAAGTCCAAAACATGTCTAACTGGCTGAGTCATCTTCTAGACTCAACCAGTTTGCTATGTAACAAGGAAGGTCGGGGAAACCATTATCCGACTCGCCGAGTCCTAAGAACGACTCGTCGAGTCCCCCATGATCCAAAACTATATAGTCGGTCTCAGTTGGGCTTAGCTCATTCAGAACATAGATCTGGCCTCCTAGGGTTGATATAACACCTAAAGTTATAAACTTTACGTTCATGCATGGGCTATTTAGCTCAAAAGCCCTAAAAAGTGGTTCCTAGAATGAATGGGACTCCCATGGCCATAAAGTTGGCACCTTTATGCCATGGAGTCCCTCAAGGCTCTGGATCTGAATTCAATGCCCCAAAACATGCTTGCATCATGAATGGTACCAAAAATGGCTCCTTAAAGCCCTAAACCACTCCAAAAAGAGATCTAATAGATGAATGGTCAAGGTATAAACTTTATACCTCAAATGAGCTGGAAATGGAACACAACCTCTGTATCTACTTGCTTCCTCTTGAGCTCCTAAGCTTCCTCTTCCTTCTCAACCTTCAAAACTACCAAAAACACACAAAATGGCTCAAGAACACTCAAAATGGGTTAGGGTTTCGAGTTAGGGTTTTCTGGACTAAGGGAGGCGATGAAGGAGGCCAAAGTGGGGGTGTTAAGGTGTTTAAATAGGGTGCAAACCCTGAAAATTAGGGTTTCACTCTGGCAGGCCTACTCGTCGAGTCGAGGCTCCTCGACTCGTTGAGTAGACTTCAAGTCCCGCGTCCACATATCTGATTCCTACTTGACGAGTTTGGGGCCTCCAACTCGTCGAGTCCCTTTGTAAAAATGCATAATTCTTATTTAAAATACGTACCATGAACCGGGCATTACAGAAAAATTATCCGTATTGTCCTCCGGATTGTATTATACAAATATTAGAATGATTGAATCTCATGCTATTGAAAATAAAAGGTATTATAACACCTTCAAAGTTTGGCATGACCGGTTGGACCATCCCGGATCAATTATGATGCGCAAAATAATTGAAACTTCAAGTGGTCATTCCTTGAAAAACCAGAAGATTTTCAAGCTAATGAATTGTCTTGTGTTGCATGTTCTCAAGGAAAATTAATTTCCTTTCCATCATTAAATAAAGTTGGGTATGAAAGTCCTAGTTTTTTAGAAAGAATTCAAGGGGATATATGTGGATCAATTCATCCACCATGTGGACCATTTAGATATTTTATGGTTTTAATTGACGCGTCAACTAGATGGTCATGTGTGTGCTTGTTATCTAGCCGTAATCTCGATATCGCAAGATTACTTGCACAAATAATCCGCCTAAGGGCACATTTTCCCGATTACCCAATTAAGAAAATTCAACTTAACAATGCTGTAGAATTTACATCACACGCTTTAAATGACTATTGCATGTCGATTGGGATAACTATTAAACATCCTGTTGCATATATTCATACACAAAATGGTTTAGTTGAGTCGTTAATCAAACGCCTTCAATTAATTGCAAAACCATTACTAATGCATTCTAAACTTCCTATATCGACATGGGGACATGCAATTTTACATGCAACATCACTTATACCCATCAGGCCAACAAGTTATCATAAGTTCTTCCCTATTTAACCGGCTTGCAGTCAGGAACCAAATATTTCCCATCTAAGGATGTTTGGATGTGTAATTTATGTACCAATTTCTCCACCTCACCGCACAAAAATGGGTCCTCAAAGAAGAATGAGAATTTATGTTGGATATGAATCTACATCTATAGTAAAATATTTAGAACCATCAACTGGAGATTTATTTACAGCTAGATTTGACGATTGTCATTTTGATGAATCAGTTTTTCCAACATTAGGGGGAGAAATAAAGAAGCTGGAGAATAAAATCTCCTGGAATGAATTATCACTTTCAGTTTTAGATCCTCGTTCAAGTCAATGTGAACTTGAAGTGAAAAAGATAATTCATTTACAAAATGTAGCAAATCAATTGCCAGATGCATTTACTGACCCTAAGAGAGTAACAAAGTCTCATGTACTAGCTGTAAATGCTCCAGTTAGAATTGATATCCCAGAAGGAAAAAATACAACTAAAAATGAATCTAACGCATGCCTGAAGCGTGGAAGACCAACCAGTTCCAAAGATAAAAATACTCGAAAACGAAAGGGAGCAAATATAATTGATGGTTCAAAAGATAAAACAAAACCTCTTGAAAAGATTAATGAAGCTCTAGAAGAGCCGAATGACATAACAAAAAAACTGGGTACCTGAAAATTATGAAAATGAAGAGATCTCAATAAATTATTGTTGGATTAAGTGTCTAAGCATATAACTATTTTTTTAGTATGTACTTGATTTGATTATGAGCGTGGTCCTTTTGGGTTGCCTTCACTAATGCAACTTGATAGGATGACGAGTGGAGAGAGAGAGAGAGAGTAGGATTTATTATATGAATAATAAATTGGTACTCAAAATGATTTTATTAATATATTACACGTTTAATATATTATTCGGAAATCATATTATTAATTAGTAATTAATCAGAAATTAATTTGATATTAACTTTGGGATTAAAGGAACTGATCAGTAATGGAGGGGCTGTTTTGCAAAGTTGTGAAACTGGGCTTAGGACTCCTTGTAAGTGGAGTGGAGGAAATTTATGGGTATCCCCATAAGATTTCGTCCAAGGGCTTGCTAAGGAGCTCTATGGGTTTGCTTTGGGCTTAAATTAGGAACTAGGGTTTCCTTATTCAAGTCCAGCTTGAAGAACCTAGCCTTATATAAACCCTCTAAACCCTAAGGAATTCGGCCCCCTATGCTATTCTGAGAGAACCCTGGCCGATTTCCTCATTTCTCCTTCATCCTTGTTGTCTTGAGTGTTTGTGACTCCATTAGAGGTGCAACACTTGGGGCACTAAGCTTTCAAAGGTCAAGGATTGTTCTTGTTCTTACAATATAACAAGTGAGGTAATCTTTTAACCCTGTTTTATATGTCAATTTCGAAAACTGTATGCTAGATTAGGGTTCTTGCTTTGGAAAATTGATTTGCATGTATAACTTGAGAAAAACCTAGATCCAAAGCAAATAGGGTTGCATGTGCACCATAGGAATGTTGTTATGCTCAAAACCCATCAGTGGTATCAGAGCTTAGGGTGTTTTTCTGTTATATTTGATACATTTGTGATTTGTTCAAAGTTGGAAGAAAATCATTTTTGGACTCTGCCTGATGAACACGACGTGTTCATAGTTGAACACGACATGTTGGTCTGACACAACGTGTTATGGCATGACACGGCGTGACGACTAGTCTGTTGGCAGATTTTTCGGATTTTAAGCCTAAATTAGATAATGATCATTACCTTAAATTGTTTTAACTATTAAAATTTGAATTTTCTGTTATGGTAATGAATATCCTCATCTAATTGGAAGATAACGGTCAAATTTTAAGATAATGTCCAAAATTATATGATTAGTTTAATTATTTAAAATTTGATCTAGAAGTTTTGAAAAGTTTCAAATTTGCCCTCAAGTTTTGGAATTTAAAAATTGATTAAAAGTTTTAATTATGAAATATTAAATTCTAAAACTCTAGTATTTTGAATAGTTTAAAAATGCACCCACATGGATTTTATTAATAAAATTAATTAAATGTTTTAATTAAAAACAATTAATAAATCCATATATATGTTTAAGTTTAATCAAATTCAAAGTTTAATTTATTAAAGGGTTAAACCACTTAGTATTTTAAAAGTTTAAAATACACCCTTATACTAATATAATATTAAAAGTTTAATTTATATATATATATATATATATATATATATATATATATATATAAGAAAAGGTTAGTATTACCGTTAGTAGGCCTCATTCACGAAGTTGGTCTATAAGGGGTGTTTAAGGAAGCGGCCTGTAAAATGACCGTCATTGGGTATCCACTCTTACCCACCGCACCCTTGACTAGTGGAAGGTCGTTAGCCGAACGGGTAGGATAGTACACAAACTCTTATTAATAAGTATAATGAAAATAGAAAGTAACAAAACCCTTATATAAATTCCCAGTCTTAGTTACTTTAGGAAAATGTGAATTTGATGCTAACCCATGAAATTGCACATTGCACCTTATTGGTCAGTTAGTGGAGCATGTGTGGTTAACCGGCACACTAATGTGGACTAATGAAGGATGGCGATGGGTTTCTCGTAAATTATCATTGATCACTGGAGCGTGTGTGGTTAACCGACACATTGATTTGGTGATAAATGACATCAAGAGTACCAAGCTAATTTGCATGGTTATTCACACCTTGTTTGTGATCCTCGGTATCCCAGTCACAAACTTGAAGGGCATTGTAGCATCCATAAAAATCAAGCCAAATTTAAACTTTTAAAAACATTTAGAAACCAACGGTTATTACAAATTTGTTTTCAAAATAGTTCTATATCAGAGTATCCCAGAACATAGTCATAAAATGTGAGGAGTTGTACGACCACGCCTTTGCCTTCCCGCGATCATCTGATGTACCTGAAACAAAACTGAAACTGTAAGCCCAAGGCTTAGTGAGTTCCCCCAAAATATTGATACACTGCAAATAACACATATACAAATAACATGTATTGGGTCCACAGCTTTACAGACGGGATTACCCCTAGGCCCACAGTGTGAGTCTGGCTTGCCTTCCAGGCCCACAACTTACATCTGGATTGCCACCGAGCCCACAGTACGAGTCTGGTATGCCCCAACCGGCCCTCAGCTCGTATCTGGAATGCTCCCGAGCCCACAGTACGAGTCTGGCATGCCCTACCCGGCCCTCAGCTCGTATCTGGAATGCTCCCGAGTCCTCAGTATGAGTCTGGCATGCCCTGCCCGACCCTCAGCTCATATCTGGAATACTCCCGAGTCCTCAGTATGAGCCTAGCATGCCCCGTCCGGCCCTCAACTCATATCTGGAATACTCTAGGGTTTGTTGACTACCGCACGGAGCAGTACAACCTCAACCCAACCATCATAATATGACGACATATAACATAACTAATGCACAGACAGATAATCACATAATAATACAGGTAGTGAAAGAACCCCTTTCTATACTTTCATATTTCTGAAAGACCCAAACTTTCATACTTGACAATATAGTTACTCCAAAACATGCAACATGCATATTTATAAAATAGTATTTTACATTGAATAAGTGATTACAAAGGATTGGATACAAACCGACTATGTTTTAAGATTTTACATAACTACCCAGGATATTGTAAATCTATACAAACCTAAACCAAAAATACAAAACTAATATTACAACTATTCTAAGTCTTCCAGCTATACTGGGTGCTTATTGCCTGCATTATGTTAAAACATTGGGAGGGGTAAGCGATAACGCTTAGTGAGTTCAATAATAGATACAATATAACGTTATGCCATATATATACCAATATGGCAGAAGCAAATAGGAGCAAGGAACAACAAAGACATAACGTGATAAGCTTTCCCTAACAATTATTGATTTGATTCAAAGATATACAATCATTGAGACATAGCAATTTCCATACTTGATATATATCAATAACGCTTTGGCCCAAATGGCACAGAAGACATACAACTTCGGATTAACATTTTGGTAGATTTCAGGTTTTCACGCCCTGTCTAACCATCTGCCAATGCCATAGAATAGAGTCATTCACTTACTGGGGCACATGCTCTACATGGCCAGAGGCTACATACCAGTACCACTGTGAATCTGAGTTCTTAAAGTGATCACATGGTCAAAGGTATAGCTTTGCTATCATAAATAGCAGAAATAAAAATAACACAGGAAAATACTCAGGAATATCATTCTACCGAAGCCAAAGTGATGCCTATGTCATACACTTCATGGTCAACGGTTCATACCAATACCCAAGTGATGCCTATTTCATACACTTCAAGTCAGAGGTACAACCTTGCTATAAAAATAGCGGATACAACAACTCGAGATGATAACATGGAAAATCACATAGAACATATAACACATAACATACAATTGTTTCTACATATTAAACTTACCGTTAATTAACCGGGGGTCAAAATAATAATTTGGGCAGCACTTTGGCTCTAAATATGACTTTCGTCGTTGAAAACCGGGCTCTGCGAAGGTAGAGCTTCGAAACCGAAAAGATAAATTTTTCGGGCTTCTCGGGAACTTCGGGGCGTGTTTCGAGCATTGGAATTAATCTCGGGGCTTCGGGGAATGTCAAAATAATAGAAATATGGAAAAAGGGGGTGAAAATGGCAATTTTCCCATTTTCCCCGGGTAATCTCGCAAGTGATCTATTTATAGGGGAGGAGATCCGGAGCTTCGGATCCGAGGCTAGGAGGGTCAGCAGCTGCGAAGGCCATGCGGCAGCAGGAGCTCGGTTCGGAGGCCAGAAGTCGTGCACGCGAGACGGCCAGGTGCGAGGCTCGGAAGGGTGACACGGGGCGAGCTTGCGAGGCACCAGCTCATCAGACGCGTCATCGACTTCGGACAGATGGAAGCCTCTTAGTGGACCGGACTTCGGTCCAATGGGGAAAGGGGTGACGACTTCGGACCAATCAGAGGGTGCCACGCGAGGCTGCGGTCCAATCAGAAGATGTCACGTGGATCAACACTATTCATGCGAAAATTAAATGAAAAATGTGCCCAATCTTGTAAAATCCATAACTTTCTCATACGGACTCCGTTTTTGACGTTCTTTATATACACGCGTAGAGAAAATTATGCTCTACAACTTTCGTTTAGACTTCGTCGGAAAATTTTGACTTTATTTTTATATTATTATTTTTAACAGACCGGGACTGGTAAATTCTTTAAAAATTCATAACTTCTTCATCCGACGTCCGTTTTCGTCAGGCTTTTTACCATTGTACTGCTAATGACGAGACCTTCGATTCTCATTTAGGTTGTGTCGGCTAAAAATCACTCGATCTAAAATTCGAGCTTTTAGCTGTCTACCGCTAAGTTGAAACTTAGAAAAATCATAACTTCCTCATACGAAGTCAGATTTTGGCGTTCTTTTTATCAAAATTCCCGGTTTAATGAATACTACGACTTTAATTTAGATAACTAAGGCTAAAAAGTAGTTTATCAAAAACTCACTTTTTACGTCATTCGGCGCCGTGCCGGTTTTATCGCGGATCTTCGATTGATCATAACTTCTTCGTTATAACTCGGATTTCGACGAGGTTTTCGCCTACATGTTTCTAACGAGATTATCTACAACTTTCAATAATAAAATTTTACATATTTCAAATTTTATATTTTCGCTAAATTTCACTATTTGGCTTTTAATTGGAATCTCATAAGACTTCCAACATTTAATGAGTGATTCTAAACATAATTTTACTTCATTTCTAGTAAAAACTATCTGTTAGAACTCAACACTCAATTTCACATAATATTTCATAATATTATTAACTTTTCAAATTACATAACACGATTTCAAAACGTGTATGTTACAATTACCTCCTCCTTTTGAGGATTTCGTCCCCGAAATCACAACAATTTAGACAAATGAGGATATTTCGCTCTTATCTCATTCTTATTTTCCCTAAGTATAAATTTATTATCCCGTTTCACCTTGGATAATGGAACCGTTTCATCATACATGCTCAAGCATTTATGTAGATATCTTACATGAAATACATCATGAATACCTGCCAAATCTTCAGGCAATTTCCAAGCGATATGCTTGTTGACTAATTCTCTATATAATTTTGAAAAGTCTAACAAATCTAGGACTCAATCTCCTTTTCTTCTCAAATTTCATAATACCTTTCCACGGGGTTACCTTCAGTATCACCCACTTGGAATTTTATGGATCGTCTCCTCCATTTCTACACAGGTCTTTTGTCGATCCTGGGCTACTTTCATTTATTCTCGTATGATATGAATCTTATCAGTGGTGACTTGAATCAATTCAGGACTACCAAGGATTTTCTGTCCTACATTATGCCAACATAATGGTGTTCACAGTTACTACCGAACCCTAAGACACATGCACAAAGCATATCTTCTACTGTTTGGATTGTTCTCTCCGTCTAATCATCCGTCTGGGGATGATAAGATGTGCTGAGAGCAACTCGAGATCCCAATTCACGTTTCATATTCGCCCAAAAGTGAGAAGTAAAGCGAGTATCACGATCGGGAATAATATTTTAGTGGCACACCATGTCTCACGATGATTTCGTCTAAGTAAACTTACGCGTATTTCTCCAATGGAGCTGTTTCACGTGTGGCGAGAATATATGCACTCTTCATCAGCCGGTCGAAAATTATCCAAATGCTATCATTCACAGTTTTCTTCTCCTCTTTCAAAGTATTAACTGTATAAGCCGGATAAGTAGAATATCCCTTCGATATAAATTTATGAGTTTTTAAGAAAGAAATTTATTATTTTCACCGTAGACATAAATAGAATCTTCCCTTTCGATAGGGATGCATATCATCTCTTCGTAGCACAAGAGATCTGTGTAGTTCTTTGACAATCGATTCATGTCGAGAATAGTATCAAAGTTGGGAAAGAAGATAGGAATTAGGTTAGCAGGAAGATTATAACTTCCAATTCCTATGACACTATCTCTATAGCAAGTCATGATATATTTCCGATGTTATCTATATGAAATGATTGGACAATTGCGTAACAAGCAATTTGAAAAGAATGTGCGAATTTATAAGGCACGAAAGAATTTGAGGCATCATAATCAAATAAGATGTGAGAAGATCTAAAGTTTACGAGAAAATTACTAGTCACAACATTCGAGTCCTATCTTACTTCCTCTGTGGTAATCTAAAATGTACGATATTTATCTTTTGGTTTGCCAAACGATTGTCAAACTCTTCAAACTTCTTAATTACTAGCAGTGCTCAAACCTGCACCAGCTCATCATTCTCTATTGGGCCTTCGATCCTAATCTTTGAGTTAAAACTCAATTCTCATTGCAGACTCCTGCTCCTTCTTGGTTTATAGACTAAACCCAAGATAAGGCCTTTACTTTTGCTATAACAACAACTCGTATGGTCTTATTCTAATGACCTCTGATTTTATAACGCACAAGACACGTAACGAACCAAACTCTTGTATTAGAATCAGATCGAATAAATCAAGCTGATGGAATAAAGAAAACAAAAAGAGTTTGAACAACACGTGGATGCTTCGGAATAGAAAGAATAACACCACGTATCCCTAATTCGTGCTTTCGGACATATACATCTTTTAGCTTTTGGCACCTCCTCCTTTTTAGTTGGAGTACTCTTTGATTGTTGAATAGAAACTTAACTCCCCGCCATTTAACTAGTAAGAGTAGGGCGGAAACATTTCTTGTGGCCAGTAACACCACATAGCAAGTCACATCTCTGGCTAATGATTGCTCAATTCTTTAATGAAGATTGTTATATTTCTATCGACTACCTCGACCATTTACTTCTTCAGTATTCCTACTGAAGTTTTGTCACTATATAAGACATGGTTCTCTAAACCAATCAACTCCTTTAGTGGATTTATACTAATCGGACTCGATTCTTTATGACATTAAGATTTGAACGATAATTATCTTCTTAGTCATTACCAAAACGAAGGTAACGACACACATGAATAAAACGGAATCATTTACTAGCTTCTTGGTAACCTTGTGACTTTGCCTGATCCAAGTGTGAGTCCTGTGCTTCCAGTAGTATAGTCCTCTACAACAATTCACACCTACTCATACTCGTCCTAAGTATTGTCTCGCAGTTCCCAAGTCACCATTCAAAAGTTTTCACAAAGCAAATTTCCACACCTAAGTGCGTTCAAACAAGTACATACAACAATTTCTCCTAGACTCAACTAGGGTTTTCGCGTTTCTATCAAACATATATTGGATTACCTATACTCGCCCTCTAGGATTCTTCTCATGCATATACTCGATCTAGAATATTCTAATATTTTTCCATAGGTCGATAGAAATTTTACTTCCATTTCTTCTTATAAATTCTTTCTCGGGTAGTGTCTACTCTACAAGACATACTACACCCAAAATTTCCTCTAGCAGTGTAATGACAAATAGTTTCCAACTACTTACATCATCTTCTAACTCATGCAAACCATCATGCATATTTGTTGGTTTCATTATCCTTTCATGACATCGTTATTCCTGTATCTGAGTAAGTCTTCTTCTCATGGTTGTATCTTTTAAGTCTACTTCATAGGAGTCTATCCTAAGAAGTCTGCATTATAGTTGCATCTCAGCAAGCTCTACTGGCTTCAACTTGGTTCTCTGTCATTCTTAACTACAACATTTCTTCTCATACAATAATATGAGTGTATAACTTGTTCAACTAAGTACTCTACCTTACTCTAACAAGTAAGCCACTCAGCCTTTTCACAACCGAATAACCTATTTCACTATCCCAATCTTGTATGTTAAAGTCGGCTTAACACACAATGGAACTTCCATAGATGTGATAGAAGTCAATCATCACTCAGTATTTATCAAATGCTAAGTCTGAGCATCTTGTATAGGGTTACTACTTGAACTACATACTACATCACCAAGCCTTGGCCTAATAAGTCTAAAAACTTCATTAGCCTTTCCTTTGATCTTCATTTAATTCTTCTAAATCCTGGACTACATTAATTTCAATATTGTTGAAGTATTTATCACCATCCTCGGTTCTTCCGACTCTATAAACTATCACTGCTTTAATCTGGACAGCGGTTGAACAACTTCATCGGTTATGCCAAAACATTTATCTCATCCAAATGTATTTCAAACGCACATCTTTCTTCCAAATATGTTATTATATTATCTTACATATTTTAAATGCATAATACCACTTTATAGGTATTAATACACTATTTACGATTACACTTCATATTTATTATTTCACGATATCCTTCGATCGTTTATCAATAAACTTATCAATATCAATTATCATAAGTATCTTTATTACTTCGAAAAATTTCATGTAAAATCTATTACGAAAATTCTTAGAATTCTGAACATAAAATTTTCTAAACCAAGGTCGGCAACAGACCTTAAACTTTCTCAAATAATAGCAATATAGGTATGAAACCTAAAGCATGCTATATTTACTTATCAGTTAGCATTTAATACAATATAAGGCATATCTCCTCTTAATATTCTAGTGTTTACCCCATTAGGTATTCAACCTAAAATATACCAGATACATGTTGTATCATCTTAACTTAACAATTCATGTTTAAATCTAGAAATTCTCAAAATTCCTAGTTCATATATACTAATTCTCTAAATTTTTTGAAGTAACTTAATATCTTATAATACTAGGGTTTATCACTACCCAATACCCCACTTAAGTGTTTCCTATGGTTTATATCCATATATTTACAATGATTCGTTCATATATTGAACTTCCAATAGTTTAAGTCTAAATACCAATCCATGGAATTTAGTTCACTTAAACCACTGCTCTGATACCATGATTGAAAGAACCCCTTTCTATACTTTCATATTTCTGAAAGACCCAAACTTTCATACTTGACAATATAGTTACTCCAAAACATGCAACATGCATATTTATAAAATAGTATTTTACATTGAATAAGTGATTACAAAGGATTGGATACAAACCGACTATGTTTTAAGATTTTACATAACTACCCAGGATATTGTAAATCTATACAAACCTAAACCAAAAATACAAAACTAATATTACAACTATTCTAAGTCTTCCAGCTATACTGGGTGCTTATTGCCTGCATTATGTTAAAACATTGGGAGGGGTAAGCGATAACGCTTAGTGAGTTCAATAATAGATACAATATAACGTTATGCCATATATATACCAATATGGCAGAAGCAAATAGGAGCAAGGAACAACAAAGGCATAACGTGATAAGCTTTCCCTAACAATTATTGATTTGATTCAAAGATATACAATCATTGAGACATAGCAATTTCCATACTTGATATATATCAATAACGCTTTGGCCCAAATGGCACAGAAGACATACAACTTCGGATTAACATTTTGGTAGATTTCAGGTTTTCACGCCCTGTCTAACCATCTGCCAATGCCATAGAATAGAGTCATTCACTTACTGGGGCACATGCTCTACATGGCCAGAGGCTACATACCAGTACCACTGTGAATCTGAGTTCTTAAAGTGATCACATGGTCAAAGGTATAGCTTTGCTATCATAAATAGCAGAAATAAAAATAACACAGGAAAATACTCAGGAATATCATTCTACCGAAGCCAAAGTGATGCCTATGTCATACACTTCATGGTCAACGGTTCATACCAATACCCAAGTGATGCCTATTTCATACACTTCAAGTCAGAGGTACAACCTTGCTATAAAAATAGCGGATACAACAACTCGAGATGATAACATGGAAAAGCACATAGCACATATAACACATAACATACAATTGTTTCTACATATTAAACTCACCATTAATTAACCGGGGGTCAAAATACTAATTTGGGCAGCACTTCGGCTCTAAATATGACTTTCGTCGTTGAAAACCGGGCTCTGCGAAGGTAGAGCTTCGAAACCGAAAAGATAAATTTTTTGGGATTCTCGGGAACTTCGGGGAGTGTTTTGGACATTGTAATTAATCTCGGGGCTTCGGGGAATGTCAAAATAATAGAAATATGGAAAAAGGGGGTGAAAATGGCAATTTTCCCATTTTCCCCGGGTAATCTCGCAAGTGATCTATTTATAGGGGAGGAGATCCGAAGCTTCGGATCCGAGGGTAGGAGGGTCAGCAGCTGCGAAGGCCACGCGGCAGCAGGAGCTCGGTTCGGAGGCCAGAAGTCGCGTATGCGAGACGGCCAGGTGCGAGGCTCGGAAGGGTGACACGGGGCGAGCTTGCGAGGCACCAGCTCATCAGACGCGTCATCGACTTCGGACAGATGGAAGCCTCTTAGTGGACCGGACTTCGGTCCAATGGGGAAATGGGTGATGACTTCGGACCAATCAGAGGGTGCCACGCGAGGCTGCGGTCCAATCAGAAGATGCCACGTGGATCAACACTATTCATGCGAAAATTAAATGAAAAATGTGCCCAATCTTGTAAAATCCATAACTTTCTCATACGGACTCCCTTTTTTACGTTCTTTATATGCACGCGTAGAGAAAGTTATGCTCTACAACTTGTGTTTTGACTTCGTTGGAAAATTTTGACTTTATTTTTATATTATTATTTTTAACAGACCGGGACTGGTAAATCTGTTAAAAATTCATAACTTCTTACTCCGACGTCCGTTTTCGTCAGACTTTTTACCGTTGTACTGCTAATGACGAGACCTTCGATTCTCATTTAGGTTGTGTCGGCTAAAAATCACTCGATCTAAAATTCGAGTTTTTAGCTGTCTACCGCTAAGTTGAAACTTAGAAAAATCATAACTTCCTCATACGAAGTTAGATTTTGGCGTTCTTTTTATCAAAATTCTCGGTTTAATGAATACTACGACTTTCATTTAGATCACTAAGGCTAAAAAGTAGTTTATCAAAAACTCAATTTTTACGTCTTTCGGCGCCGTGCCGGTTTTATCGCGGATCTTCGATTGGTCATAACTTCTTCGTTATAACTCGGATTTCGACGAGGTTTTCGCCTACATGTTTCTAACGAGATTATATACAACTTTCAATAATAAAATTTTACATATTTCAAATTTTATATTTTCGCTAAATTTCACTATTTGGCTTTTAATTGGAATCTTATAAGACTTCCAACATTTAATGAGTGATTCTAAACATAGTTTTACTTCATTTCTAGTAAAAACTATCTGTTAGAACTCAACACTCAATTTCACATAATATTTCATAATATTATTAACTTTTCAAATTACATAACACGATTTCAAAACGTGTATGTTATAGGTAGTCCTACAGATCTACCAAACTGGCATAGCAACTAGCATGCAAAACTAACTCATACTCAACATAATACTAACTGCTAGGATATCATATCCAATGGACCGGCATTGGTGCCTTCGACCCCTTAGTATAGTGAGGATAACTCACCTGGCACTGCTGAAGTCCCGTGGCTAAAAGTCCGGCTGCTGGTTGACAGATTCCCAAACTGCCAACATCAAACAATACCCAATTAATAATTGGGTTCTAAGCCCAAGGTCCAACTCACACTCCAAAGGCCCAAACGTCAAGTAATGGACCAAAGCCCAACATATGGCCCAATTTCCCAAATTGGGCACAAACCTCTACATGGTCTTTCCTTTAGGCCCATCCAATTATTCTAGTCCAAACTCTTGGTATTCCCATGGCCCAATATCAAATAATCATAAAGGCCCGGTTATGGCCTACCTATGGCCTAGTTTTCAAAATTGGGCCCAAGTCCTTCACACGGGCCTTACCCTAAAACTCATCCAGTTATTTTGGTCCATTTACTTGTTCTTGGATAGCCCATCAATAGTCCAATTACCAAGGCCCAATAGGAAGGCCCAACTCAAGGCCCAAGTGAAATTAGGGTTTTCACAAGAAATGACGATTAAGGTTAAGTTTTCCTATTTAACCCATGAAGGACTTAATCCATTAAGTCCAATATTGACTTAGGTTAATTGCATATGATTTTTAATTAATATTCTAAGTTATTAATTAATTTCAGCGCGGGTCCCGATAATTTCCCAAAATTAGGGTTTTATGCCATTAGGGTTTTCCAAACTCTAATTAGGGTTTCCAACCCCATACTAGCCCATTAGTCACACGGTTGGGCTTTTAGGTCAATTAGGGCTTCATTGGGCCCATTAGGGTTTCATTGGGCCCACTAGGGTTTCATTGGGCCCATTCTGTCCAAGCATCCCAAACAAGTTAAAACGCAAACGAGGCACACCGCCACCCAACACGGCGGCTGGTGGCGGCAGCCACCACCCTACGGTGGTGGTTTGAGTTTCTTTTCATTATTCTTCTTTCTAGTTACATTTTACAATCCAAAAAATCAAATAAACACACACATAAATAACACACACACAGCCGTCCTGCGGCGGCAGGTGGTGGTCGGAGGTGCTAGCCACCACCTCATGGTGGTGGTGGTGGCCTTCTTTCGAATTCCGGCCAAGCAAAATCATACCCTTACGACCTTGACTGGAACACACCCAAAAATACACATACACACACACACCTGGAACAGTAACACCACCACCCACCTAATGGCGTACGGCGGTAGTGGCGGCTGAGCTTGCAAACGATAGTAGTGCTAGCATCCGGCGGCGCTGCACTGTGGTGGCAGAGAAGGGACGTGACCCAACTCGAGCAACAACAGCCTCTATGACTGCATCAACGACGGCGGCGGCTTGGAGTAGCGGGCAACAGAAGCGGTTCATATCGGAGGCGGCGTCAGCTTGGTGATTCCCGGCTTCGACAGTGGAGGGGCGGCGAAAGGGTGGTAGCGCGAAACAGCGGTAGTGACGGCGCAATGACGGAAGAGAATGGAGAAGAAGCGAACTAGAACAGCCACCGTGACAGTTGCGGCGTCCAACGATGGCTCCGTCTGCAACTGAAGCGGTGGAGCGGCGGCACGTCTCCGGCCTTCATCCTCCGGTCTCCCTGACTAACACAATGGTGGTGTTCGATGGCTCACGGTTTTGCCCGCAGCAAAGGGTCTGCCGGTGTCTTGGTCGATCGGAACGACAGAGAATGGGGTGAAAGGTGGTGGCGGCCGGACGATGGAGGAAGGAGAGGTGGCGGCTGAAGTTTAGAGTGGTTAGGGTTAGGGTTTGTGAAGGTGACGGGTTCATATACCCGATCCCTTCAAACTTCTTTCCATAACAACACATTTGGTCACCACCATCACCCTCATCATCAGTATGAACAAGGCCCCAATGAGACCCATAATTCCGAACAACCCTCATTGTCTCCAAGTATCCCATAGTGAACTGGTTACCTTCCATGCAAGTCAACGAGCGGGTAATGTCGGGAATTAAGCCATAAGAACGGGCCAATCGAGTGATGAAGTGACCCCTACAGATAGGGCTCCCGGGGCGGGAACTTGCAGCAGAATCAGCCAAGAAGCGAGCCAGAAAATATGGAATGTTATAACACACTCCCGGCTGTAAGATGCACCATAAAAAGAACAAATTTTGCTTCGTGACCTTATCCCCATGGCGCCTTTGATAGATGGAGAAAGTGATGAATCGGTGTATTAAGCGGTGAATGGGGGATCTTATGCTGCTCTCGGGTGACACTCCGGAATTGAAAATTTCGGATGAAATATTGTTCCAAAACTCAAACCCCGAGGCCCCATTTTCATATTCTCGAGCCGCCTCCCGCAAAAACATAACAAATTCTGGAGTCATAGCTTCCTGGGCCGTGTATAACCCCATTCTCCAAGAAAATTCAACCAAACTACATTCACGATATTCACCTCCGAGTCTAAAAACTAAGGCTTGCGGAAACGTAGGGTCTTGGACATTCTCATGGAATGCGACAGTTGCAAAGAATTCCACGCATAGTTCCTTATATACTCTCTCTTGGATATTGAATAAATTAAGCCAGCCCTTGCACGTGAACGAAAACCCATTCCCCAAAAATATCTTCGTGAGAAATGGAGACAACCTATCAAAGATTCCGACCTCCCTCTATCTTGCCCAATGAATTGTAGGGGCAACAACAATTTCCCTATTGTACAACCACCCTAGCATGTTGTTGCAACGTGTCAAAATATCTCGTGGCATGGTGGTCGGAAAAACGTAAAATGGGTGCAAACTTGCCACCCCTGTCGGAACTTATCTTCTGGGAGCCATTGCTGCAAAAGTAAACTTCAAACAACCACAAACAAAACATCCCAATAGATTAGAACTAAGCAGAAAACTGTAATGGTCACACCCAGGATTCACATCGTGAATACCAAGGATTCACGTCGTGAATTCGTTGACAAAGTCAAAATCAGTCAAGGCAGTCCTTTAATCGGGCCAACAACTTCAATGGGGTTTATCCCTAGGGCAAATCTAAACACAATAATTCATCATGCAGGAGCTAAAACACGAATTTTAAGTCATGTATAAACAGTTAACCAAATACCAAACCCTAGCCCTAAACTCTAACATTAAAGCAAAATTAATCACTAGCAATAAAAAATTAATACCTTAAGAGGAAGATTACGTGAGCAAAAGTGGAATATTGAGTAGTGGCGGCCGCAAGCGGAACAAGGGGGACCAGAGGGAACACGTTCACTTCGTGGGGGATAAAGAAAAGAATTAGGTCAAATGGGTTCTGTCTTTAATGTGTGGTCTCGTGTTATTCACTATTCACGTCGTGAATTTGCAAATACTCACGTCGTGAATTCTGGTTGACCTTTAAATCCTACATTTCATTAATTATATTTCTTAATCTTTTAGCACTTAATATTTTTTTTCTTTCTTTTTTTAGGGTCCCCAAACTCAGTGTTTAATTATGCATAAAATGATTTAGATGATATGATCGATTTTCCTAAAAAAAACTAAAAAAAAATGTACAACTTAAAAAGAAAAGAAAATCCAAACCAAACTCGGGTTAACTCCCGAGAAGCGCTTCTTTTTTATGGAGTCGTGATCCGGACTCCGTGCCTCCCTACGTGGAATCTTCGGATGAGTCCATCACCAGCTGGATTTTCTGCTCCTTCCATCGCCTCTTGTATGCTTGCACACGTCGAATGTATGCCTTTTTCGAATTTTCCTTTTTAGCCTTTGTCTCGTCTATGTCAAGTTTCCTTTTGGTCCCTTTATTCTCCGAGTTTTCTTTATTTTTCAACTCCATAGGAATCTTTTCTTCCATCACCATTGGACTTGTCTCCTTGGAAGTTACCTCGCCTTTGTCATCATCACTCAATATTTCATCACTCTCCTTACTTACCCAAGAAGTTGGATTCGTGTAGGCAATGACTTCAACTAAAAACGGGACGGACGCTCTTGGTTTTGTGCGTTTGACTTGATGAATTGTCTTGATTTCTTCCTCCAAGAGCTTTTCTAATTCTTCAAGTTCATTATCTTCATCAATATTGAACACCTCACCGTTAACATCATATCCTTGAAACCCATCTTGTATTCCAAAATCTTCCTTATCATTACCAACCCTCAATGTAAGCTTGGATTCACGAACATCAACTAAAGCGCCAACCGTATTTAGCAAAGGGCGACCAAGAATGATTGGGACATTTGCATCCTCCTTCATATCCATAATCACAAAGTCAATTGGGAAAACAAACTTCCCAATTTTAACAAGGATGTCTTCTACAATTCCCCTTGGGTGCGTCACCAAGCGATTGGCCATGTGGATGGTCATCTTTGTAGCCTTCATTTTCTGAATATTCAGCTTTTGATAGAATGAAAATGGCATCAAATTTATGCTGGCCCCGAAATCAGCTAAAGCATAATTCTTCAAATTATTTCCAAACTCACACGGAATAGTGAGGCGTCCAGGGTCTCCCATCTTCTTAGGTATCTCTCCCAATACAGCTCTTGAGCTTTGCTCACTAAGAATGACCTTAGAATTTTTCTTTAGTTGCTGACGAGTGTTACAAGATCTTGTAGGAACTTAGCGTATTCTTGAATTTTTGAAAGTGAATCAATAAAAGGGGTATTAATAGGAATACCCTTTATTTGCTGAATAAACTCAAGATATTCCCTTTCTAGTGGACTGAGATGTGCTCGAGACGGAAATGGAAAAGGCGGTCGGTAAACCGGAACAGAATCTGAATTTTCCTATTCAGACTGAGCCCACGTCGTGAGCATGGAGGGCTCACGACGTGAGTCTGGTAATTCAGCAACATTTTCGTTTTCGAGCTTCGTCTTCTTTGGCTTTGGTCCGGATGGCTTTGGCTCCACTTCTAGGGCTTCTAAAAACTCAGAGATTGCCTCTTCTTCAGTATCAATTGCCATAACATGGGATTGAGTCTTCTTTTCAGGAATTTGAGGAAATAGTTTCTCATTCACCAAAGTTGTAAGTTGGCCAAGTTGAGCTTCAAGGTTATTGATGGAGGCTTGCTGATTTCTCAGTGAGTTTTGCTGGTCAACCATCATGGCTTGATGATTTTTCATCAAGGTATTGTTGGAACTAAGTTCTTTTAGGATCATTAGATTCTGAGCAAGCAAACAATTAAGAATGTAAAAACGAATACAAGAATGACTTTGAATGTGTCGAATGATTAAAACTTTAACACCTCAGAAGAGCTCGATTAAAAACTGCTACTATAGAGGTGTTTAGGGTTACAGAAGTTATGAACGTGATAATCAATCTTATATAATGCATACATGCATGCATATATATAGTATAACCCTACTAGCTAATCTAGATAATCACGGAAGGACAGGCCCAATCTGGATGCGAAATGTAAGGCTCATGACGCAACACAAATGGACTCAACAATCTCCCCCTTTGCGTCTTTGGAGCCGAAACCTCAATTCTGTTGAACAACAGAAGTCTTCTTCACAGTCTTAAACACCTTCGGTATGATTGCCAAAAGATGATAGCGAAATGTAATGTACCACCGAAGCATGTCTGTAAAATTCTTCTTGTCAACCTCTGAATTCTGCTTGCACCGATGTATTATGTTGATGATGTGCTCCAAGCAGTCTGTGGAAAATAAATGCTTATCAACCAGAGCAAACAAAAATCTGTGAGCTTCGCCTTTGGTAAACATCACAGTGAGATGTGTTGAATCTATTTGGCCCATCTTCATCATGTTCACATCCCCTGGCTTTGGTGAAGGCTTGACTGTTGGCTTCTTGTTCATAACCTTTGCTATCTCCTGATCCATAGCAGCAACTTCATGGATGTAGGAGGCTAACATTCTCTTCAAATGTTCTAGAATGGGCTCATATTCCTTCGGATTAGTGAGCAGAATGTTATATAGCAAAATCCAATCATGGGGATTGAGATTAGGAAGGTCTGCTAGAGAGATAGTCGACACCGTGTTTGCTGTACCACGAGTGATCTTGAAATTGACATTGATAAATCTCCCAGCAAGTGTCGGTTTCAGTACCTTGACTGTAATGATCTTCTGTGCACTCCAAGTCAAGTACTGCGGTTGCCCATACTTCAAATAGAAGTCAATCAGCTCTCGGTCAACCTTAGGATGAGGAAAAGGAACCTCAGTAGTCGAATCAAAGCAATGGAACGTGAATGCTTTTCTTGTAATTGGCATGTCGAACTGCGAGTCCTTAGAGTTATCACAGCCAAATGAAGCAACAGGTTCCAACCAATAAATACTTGGAAATTCTATCGTCTGATTGATAAGTGTCTCTTTCGTCCACAAGGGAAACAAGGCCTTTTTACAATTCAAGGCTTCTTCTACTTCCTTGTTTCTCCTTTCCCTCTCCTCTGCTTCCTTCGCAATTTTCAAATTTTCATCCAGCTCTCGGTCTCTCTTCTTTCTTTGGAGAGCTTCAGCAATTGTTTCTTCCACATCACTTTCACTGTCATCATTGATCTCCTTTCGCTTAGTTTGTGAACTAGAACCTGAAGCTACATTATCCTTCAGTTCGGTTGAGCACCTTCTGTCTTTACAATCACTTTCCGTTGAACAACACGAGCACCTTCTCCCCCTTGTTTCGGAGGTATGAACCTCTCAGAAACACCCTTCATTTCATGGAGCATTGCAAGGGCAGGAAGCAATTTGGTTGTGAGATGATTTCTGATGTTGAGAGTTAGAATGGGATCATGAGCACCAAGGAGATTGGTCAACATGCCCTTTACATCTCCTGCACAGCTTTGAAATACAGCCCGTTCTGTCTTTAATAAAGAAATTTCTTTTTCAGCTTGGGCTAGCTGCACCTGTTGGACTTCAATAGTAGATGCTTGTTTGGCAAGATCTGCCTTCAGAGCACTTTCGGTTGCCAGGGCAGCGTGAAGAGAGGCAAAACGAGAATTCACTGAACTTAAAAAGGAAGTGTTCTTGGTTTGGATAGATGAACGCACAGCTTCAAACTTGGTGCTTTCTTCCTGAAGGGACTTAGTAAATGATTCCACAGAGGCTTGTACTTTCGCTGCACTTGTATCAGCATGACCTTTCAAAGATTCAAGAAAAATCTGAGTTGTATGAACAATCTCAGTAACATCATTGGTTGCCTTTTTACAGGAAGAAGTAGACTCATCAATGGCTTTAGTAGATTTTTCAATTGACGATGTGTATTGTTCTATGGCAGTCTCCAGGAAAGCTTTGAGAACCACACCACTATAAGCCTTGCTGTCTTCAAGCAATCGATCCAGCTTTTCATGAATTCCCTGCAAGTGTTGGCGGTTGATAGGGACATCATTATCTTCATCAGTTGGAAGCCGATATGGACTGAAGTAGTTAGAGTCATACTCATCATTCTCTCCACCGAGAGTGGCACCAGAATCGGTTGAGTTGGTAGGTGAAAGAGGTTTAGTGATGACTGGAGTTGCAGTTGCAGTAGTTGCCCCCGTATCAGATACGTTGACTCCCACTGTTGGGTCAGGAATAGTAGTAGTGGTCGATTGTGAAATTATGGGAGGTGATAAAGGAGTTGTAGAAAGAGGAATGGAAGTAATTGGTGGTGGTGGTGGTAAAGAAGTTGTTTCTTGAGAAGTGATAGGTGGAGGAATAATAGGAACAGAGACAGGTACTGTCTGTTTCGATGATTGAGGTGGAGTTGGAACTTTGTGATGAGGAGATTCGATTGGAGTAGGAGATCTGGGAGGAGTGTTATCTCTCGGGGAGTCTTGACGAATTTCCTGTTCTTCATTTTCCTCGCCATTGTCTGAGCTTGGAGGAGTAGGACTCTTTGATCTTTTTTCCATCTTTTTGATCTTCTTGGGCTTGGAAGAATCCCCAGCATCAGACTTTCGCTTTGTTGACTTAGAAGACTTAGACTTTCCCTCCTCTGTCGGCGCTTTCTTGGAAATCCTTTTCCCTCGGTTGTTAGGCTTATCCACAGCATCCAGGGCAGCCTGCTGTTCTGGAGAAAGAACTCTCGGTCCAGTAGGAGTAAGTTAGCGATAGTCAGCCATAACGTAACTCTCGGCTGTGACACACCGATACATCGACTCAGGAATTGATCCATTGTGAGGGAACTTGAGTGGATCCGAAATAATGATAACGCAAGCAGAGCATCTTTCATAATCGGAATTTCCAATGAATTGATCGCCCTTATCGTAATGAGAGTCCAAAATCTTTCACACGATACTTCAGAATGCCTCGTAGAAGTATTGAGGCTCTGCACCACCTGAGACCAGATAATCGTCTAATAATCAAGACTAATACCGTTGTAAAGACCATAAAGAAGGGTCAGGAAACCCTTGCTGGTGCCATCTGATCCACCACTTCTTTCTGCCAAACCCTTAATAAGGAGAGTAAGCAAACCATTCCAGTGAGATGGTAAACAGGACTTCTTAACTTTTGTAATGGTGGTCAGCACATCCGTATACCCCATCTCGTAGAGCATCGAGAATAATTGAGTCATCGTGATAAAATCCGGCGAGATGACAGAGGAATCTACGGCAAGATGCATTAACGAACAAAATCTTCCCTTGGAAATAGAAGCCTTTTATTGTGTATTTGAAAGTAGATGCGTTCTTTGTTTTTGTCATATGTCGCAGTAGAATAAACTTGCAATAAAAGCGACATCGGGACAGCTTCAACCTGTGTTAGGGCTAAAACTAGCGGTGAGTACTTCAGACATTCAACAACGTGCAACATATATGAATCATACAAAAACGGGTTAAGTTCGATGATCATATTTTGATTTGGCTTGATTGAAAGCAATGTAGACGACACAGTCTGATCGTGAACTGAGGAAGAAGTCGCCATTGTTGATCGAAGAAGGAAGATGAACAGTTGATTCTTGCCTTGTAATTTTGAGAGAATTTGTTGCTGGTAAAAGACAAATAAAACGAGAAACCCTTTATATACCATTGCCAGGAGAGAGAAAAAATCATGATGATAATGACGCGATCACTGAAACGTCGCCTGAAAAAGCGCGATGTGACAGTGTGGTTACTCCTAGGTATACGTCAGCACGCATGGGTATAGAATCCGTTCAAATTCACGCGGCCAAATCTTATCATCAATCGTCGTTTGAAATTCTGAGTAACCCCTCTTTTGACTTCAATAGATAAACAAAGATCGAATCAACCAGAATGTTGGAAAATAAAATTTTCGTGCAAAAGGGTGACAAAAGATAAAGAAATAAAGCAAATGTGTATGGGATGTGAGTGATGTCTCATTATAAGACAGAAAGCTGGTGATTCCGGGCAAGAATCGCTTCCTTCAGAGTCAAGAGAGACTTGAAGTGCTTGTGTGGTTTCCCGAAAAATACGATCAAGTGTTTGTTAATAAACATTGAAAGGCTTCTTTTAAATATCAGGCTTAGGGTAGCTTATCTTCAACCGAATATCGAGTCTTAATAGAAGACCGAACATTGGAAGAAGTACTTGTGAGACCAATGTAGTCTGTTGAACAAGTAGGTGGGATATAAGTTGGAGTGACATATAAAGTAATAGAAATCTCAAAAACAAAAATAAACTGGATCTTTTTGGGAAGAAAAGCCTTGGTTGTAGACAAAAAAAAAATAAAAAGAGATTTCATTGAGTAACCAGTAAGTTCTTGAATATAATAATTCACCATCAATTCATTATAGGTGTTGGATTTTGGGTTTCACTCAGCACGTGGTATACGTATCTAAGATCACTAACACAGATTTTGTGCAACCATAAACCTCAGTGGTAAGGACCGAGAGTCTCAAGGGTTACAATGGTGAACCGAAAGTAGATGGAGAATTTAAGGAAGGTGGCTAAAGAACCGAAAGTACCTTCTGCTATAAAGACGTGACAGGCAGAAAAACTCTTAAATCATATGAGAAGAGTAAGGTAGCTCTAGACCGAGTTGATGTTAACAGCCTAATTGGGAAGAAACGATAGGTATAGATCGAATCATTAAGGCCTGCTCAAAGTCGTAGAGGCTTTGGTCAACATGCAGCAGCATGCTTCTAGGGACCCGTAACTAGTTTTCTTATGGAAATAATTGTACCTGCCCTAGCTCCAAATTCAGTTGAACTGGTACTCTTGTGACCTAATTAAAGTAAAAACCAACAAACACACCACACAAAGAAAACAAACAAACAAAACGAAAAATATTTTTGAAGATTTGAGTTTTTCTGAAAATAATAAAAACAGAAATAGAAAATATTTTTGGATTTTTGAAATTTTCTGAAAAAGAATAAAAACAGAAAAAGAAAATATTTTTGGATTTTTGAAATTTTCTGAAAAAGAATAAAAACAGAAAAAGAAAATATTTTTGGATTTTTGAAATTTTCTGAAAAAGAATAAAAACAGAAAAAGAAAATATTTTTGGATTTTTGAAATTTTCTGAAAAAGAATAAAAACAGAAAAAGAAAATATTTTTGGATTTTTGAAATTTTTCTGAAAAAGAATAAAAACAGAAAGATAAAATAAATAAGCATAAACCATATTAAAGACGAGAGAAAGGAATGTACATATTTTACAACCGAAACCTTATCTTAAATGAGTGAAGCGAAATAGACCGAGCGGTCGTTTCATTTCGGTTCCTTAAAATTCCAGAGCCGAAATAGACCGAGCGGTCGGTTCATTTCGGTTCTTGAAAATTATAGAGCCGAAATAGACCGAGCGGTCGGTTCATTTCGGTTCCTTAAAATTCCAGAGCCGAAATAGACCGAGCGGTCGGTTCATTTTGGTTCCTTAAAATTCCATAGCCGAAATAGACCGAGCGGTCGCCCCATTTCGCTTGTCTAAATTTTGATAGAGATTTAAGGATTCGGTACCGACTCTGCTTCCATCATTCCCAAGCCTTGAAGAATATTATTGAAACTTGCTTCAGGTAAGGCTTTGGTGAATATGTCGGCCAGTTGATCAGAGGATCGAACAAAATGCACTTCCACATTCCCATCTTCTATGTGATCCTTGATGAAGTGATATCTAAGTGCAATGTGCTTAGTTTTTGAGTGTTGTACCGGATTGTGACAAATCCTTGTTGCACTTTCTGAGTCACAATAGAGAGGAATCTTCTTCATACTCAGCCCATAGTCTCTCAGTTGGCTTTGAATCCAAATTACTTGAGAAGTGCAAGATGCTGCAGCTATATACTCAGCTTCGGCTATGGATAGTGACACGCAGGTTTGCTTCTTGTACTGCCAGCTAACAAGTTTTCCGTCAAGAAATTGGCATCCACCGGTAGTGTTCTTTCTGTCCAGTCCACATCCTCCTAGATCAGCATCAGAAAAGGCTTGAATGAAGAATCCAGATCTTGCAGGATACCAGAGACCGAGAAATGAGGTTCGCTTCAGGTAACGTAAGATATTTTTCACTGCCACCATGTGAGGTTCTCTTGGATTAGCTTGAAACCTGGCACAATAATAAACAGAAAACATAATGTCCGGTCTACTAGCTGTTAGATACATGAGGGACCCTATCATTTGTCGATAAAGTGTTATGTCAACAGCAGGTTTTTCCAGAGATGGTGTTAACTTGGTGCCAAATGCCATAGGAACCTTCACTTTTGAGTCTCCTGTCATGCCAAATTTTGTTAGTAGGGTCTTTGTATACGCCTCCTGGTTGATAAAAATACCTTCTGGTCCCTGTCTAATATTCAAACCAAGGAAAAAATTAATTGGACCCATTGCGCTCATTTCAAATTTAGTCTCCATCAACTTCCTGAATTCAGCTGTTAAGCTAGGATTCGTGGAGCCGAAGATGATGTCATCGACATAAATCTGAACTATCATAAGATGTTCGCCTTCCTTCTTTCGAAAGAAGGTTGGGTCAGAAAGCGAGTTAGAGTTTCATACCAGGCTCTTGGTGCTTGCTTTAACCTATAAACCGCTTTATCCAGCACATAGCAATGATCAGGAAATTTCTCGTTTACGAATCCGGGAGGTTGCTCAACATATACTGTCTCTTCTAGTTCTCCATTCAAGAAAGCACATTTGACATCCATTTGAAAAACTTCGAAATTTTTGTGAGCAGCATATGCCAAGAAAATTCTAACTGATTCCAACCTAGCTACCGGAGCGAAGGTTTTCTCATAGTCTATTCCTTCCTCTTGGCAATATCCTTTCACCACCAACCGAGCCTTGTTGCGAATGACGTTTCCTTCTTTGTCCAATTTATTTCTAAATACCCATTTCAAGCCGACCACAGAAGCATCTTTTGGTGTAGGAATCAACCTCCAAACCCGGTTGCGTTCAAACTCATGGAGCTCATCCTGCATTGCTTGCACCCAATCAGAATGATCAAGAGCAACATTAACTGTTTTCGGTTCTATCTTGGAGATAAACGAGTTAAACATACAAAATTCAACTTTAGAGAATAATGCTATTTGTTTCGCTTTCAGTTGAGAACGAGTAAGAACTTTCTCAGAAGATTCACCAATAATTTGTGCTTTGGGATGGTCCTTGGTCCATTTTACTAATGGAGGATAGTTTGGATCGTATGCTGGATCCAATTCAGCATTAACTTCTTCTTCAAATTCTGATTGATCATCCTCGCCTTCGTCAGTTGCTTTCTCTTTCTCCCCCTCGACTGGCGAAGTGTAACCGGTGGCAGCATCAGAGTTTGCATCCTCTGTGGTAGTTGGATTCTCCCCCTCAATTGGACTACTATTGGGTGGTGTTGGAGCTGAATTATCCCCTTCGGTTGGATCTTTATGAATCAGGGAAGGATTTGGATTCTCCCCCTCGAAAGATACTCCGGTTGTTTTTGGTGCTGTTGAACTCTCCCCCTTGAATTGTGAGCCATTGCTTGGAGAGTCAGTTGAGGGTTGAGCAGCTGCAGCTTTAGGAGGTTCGGTTCCCATATTTTTGGCAGCTTCATCTATGATCTTTTTGAGATTATCAATTTGGTTGTCTGCTGCTTTCGCCTCTGAGTGTGTCGCTTTCTCTGGTTCATCAAACAGCCGAATGTACTCTTCAAACAAGTTGGATATGGCAACCGAGACTTGTCCAGATTCTGGAAATATTTCACCTAAGTCACATTCACTTCTTTGAATTTTCTTCATGTAATTATCGTCAAAGGTGACAGAATAGGTTTCTTCAATTCGTTTATAGCATTTATTCAACACTCTGTATGCTTTTGATGATAGCGAATAACCCAGAAAGATGCCCTCATCGGCTTTGACGTCAAACTTTTTTCGGTTCTCCTTTGAATTTAATATGAAGCACCTTGAACCGAACACATGGAAAAATTTGACGTTGGGCTTTCGGTTGTTTATGATCTCATATGGAGTAATTGAAAATCTCTTGTTAAGCAATGATCGGTTCTGAGTGTAGCACGCGGCTGCAACTGCATCAGCCCAGAAGTATAGAGGAAGAGAGGCGGAACTAAGCATGGTTCTGGCAGCCTCACACAAAGAACGGTTTCGTCTTTCAACAATCCCATTCTGTTGAGGTGTATAAGGGGCCCAAAAAATTGTGAGTTATCCCCTTGTCAGCCAGAAAGTCCTCAAACTCGTTATTCTTGAATTCCAGACCGTTGTCACTTCTGATATTCCTCACCGTCTTTCTCAGCTGCACCTCCACTTGCTTGATGAATGTATTCAACTTAGGAGTTGCATCTGACTTCTGTTTAGGAAAGAAAACCCAGGTGAAACGTGAAAAATCATCTACAATAACTAGAATGTACTTACTACCACCGATGCTCTCAATAGCAGAAGGTCCACATAAGTCAATATGTAGAAGTTCAAGAGCCTCAACAATCTTCGTATTGATTCGTGTAGGGTGGCTCTTCCTGCTTTGTTTCCCCATCTCACATGCTGCACACAGATGCTCCTTATCAAACTTGAGGACCGAAACCAACCTTAGGACCGAACCTGGTCTTAGGACCGAAACTGGTGTTGGGACCGAAACTGGTCTTAGGACCGAAACTGGTGTTGGGACCGAAACTAGACTTTCGGTTCTGGGTTTTGGAATAGTAGGAATTTGGACTGAAATTTTCCTTTAGTTTTTCCTTTCCTTTGTCCGTTGATTCTTTCTTGGGGGGGCTCATAGTTGGAATATTGAGAATTCCAGTGCCTTTTCCGTTCATTCAGATTCTTGGCATATCTCTGATTTCTTAAGCGTTTCTGTTCAGCTAACTCCTTCTGTGATTTGTGGATATTGAAGCTAGACTTTGGCTTCCCCTTTTTACTTTCGGGTGTCTTTGTTGGAACATGTGGTTCTGTCATAGTCTTGGTTGGAACTTTCGGTTCTACCATTGGTTCTTCAGGGATTTCTTTGGTTCCACTTGTGCTTGGTTTGTCAAAGCTCGAGGGTTTGTTGATGGGTTCAGCAACATATCTTCCTTTAACCCTCCATGAAGTCTGCTCAGATAAGCGTACAGTTTCGTCTGTGTTGTCGATAGGGGCAGACCAGAAGTAATCGTCGCATCCTTTAGCATTGTCTTTGTCGACCAGGATTTGCAATTCTGCTGTTTGTTTAGCAGTGATTCCTGTAACTGCATACACTTGATTTGGCACCGTTTGAACCTTTTGGTAGACCATTGCTTTTTCCTTGAGATTCTTTGTCTTGTCTTTTGATAAGCGAGCGAACTCAACCGAATTTTCAGATATGAGTGGTTTCTCATTTTCGGTTTCACTTTTCATAAACTCTGAGCAATCAATCACATCTTCCACTGAGATTTCGCTCATCTCACTCTCCTCATCAAATTCAGACGTATTTTCTAAGTTTATTTTATTTTCAGAAAGCAATTTTGCATTAGACGAGTCAAATGATTCAATGGTTTCGGACTTTAATTTTAACCTATCATTTTCATCTAAAAGATCTTTGAGCATACTTTTATGTTCCTTAGAGTCAATGAAGGATTTTATTTTGTCCAGCCCAATTTTGTAATGAATAGATGTTTCTTCTGATGATATTTCTGATTCACATTCTGCTATGATCTCATCCTCCTTAAATTCAAGGAAGGGTAAAATCATCTTATGAATCTTCTTTCCTATCTCACAACTTAAATGCAATTGAGAAATATTAAAGTATAGACGCTTAGCTATTAAACAAAAAACATTCCTTTGTTTTAAAAACTTTAAATTATCTCTTTGTAAATAAATACATTCATCTCTATCCCTAATTAACTCCGCCTCCTTCAGCTCAATCCACATCCTTCTCTCCTCACTTTTTGAAGAAACCCTGCTGAGTTGGTCAGTTAGGTTAGAATTTGCTAAGCGAGTTTGCATGAGACTACCACTTAAGTTAGAAAATTTAAATTTTAATTCATTTAATTCTTCTTCATAATCTGTTATTGGAATTTTAAGTGATTCAAGGATGGATTGTACCTTTTTGATCAGCCGATCGCAGTCGTTGATCTTCTCACTAATAGGCTTGGCTGCAAAACATTTGTTCTCAGTCAAGTTCGGTTCCTCATTTGCACTTTTGGTTGATGAACCGGCTGTTACAATTAAACATCTACCAGCCGAACCTACTTTCTTTGCCACATACGCCCTTCCATGAGTGGGCTTTCTTACCTCTTCATCTTCAGAATCGGTTGACCAAACTTCGACGCCACCGAACTCATCTTCACCTGCATCCTCCTGAACGATCAAGGCATTCATAGAGCTGTTAGTCGTCTTCTTTTTCTTGATCTCTTCCAATTTGCGCATGTAGTACGCCTCATCATCTTCACCATCTCTTTTCTCAGCCATTTTCCTTAGCATGCAGTCTTTGGCAAAATGGTTCTTGCCGTGACAGTAGTTGCAGTCGAACCTAGAGTCTCCTGTAAGCTTGCTTTCCTTCTTGTCTCCATCCTTTTGAGAAGGGACTTTCGCTTCATCCTTCACTTTCTCAGAGCTGTAACTTCCCTGCCAATTTCGGTTCTTATTGACAGGAAATTTTCTTCGTGCAAACTTCTTAGGATTGGTGACCATCAATGCATACTCCTCGCTTGTAAGGTCACACTCAGATATATCAGACTCTTCTTCTTCTTCTGCAATGCTTTTCGCTTTTGAGACAAGTGCTAGCGATCCCACACCAGAAACTACTTTCGCTTCTTTGGTTACTACACTTTCATGGGACTTAAGTATTCCTACAAGTTTCGCTAGCGAGTAAGACATAAACTGTTCATGCGCTTTCACAGTAGAAACCACAGTCATCCATTCCGGTCTTAGCCCGTTCATGAAAGTTACTTTCTGCTCGATCAACTTTCTCTCTATTCCATGTTTGGTCATCTTACTTAGGAGATGATTGAACCGATCGAAAGTCTGTATGAGCTTCTCCTCAGGTTTCTGTTCGAAAACTCCAAATTCTGACAGCAGCAAGGTTTGAATGGAGTGTTCTAGATCTTCATCGGTCGAATAGAGTTCTTTCAACCTATCCCAGATTTCTTTGGTCGTCGTGCATGAACCAACCAACCGAAAGGTGTCAGATTGCAAGGCGAATCTGATCATCCTCATGGCCTTCACATTACATATCAATTTGTCTTTCTCGTCCTGTGGCATCTTGTCTACATCCGCCACCAGCTTGTTATATTCCTTTTGGGACTTGACAGTAGTGTTCGTTCCTGAGTGAACAAACGGCCCAAGTGTGATAGCTTCCCAGATGAGATAGCCATTATCTTCAGATCCAACCACGTAGTCTTCGAAGTGATGATCCCATACTTCGTAGTCTTGAGTGTAGAGAATGGGTATCCTGGTTGTAGATCCAATGCTGTTTGAGATGTTGATGGGATTTGTTTGCGAATCTTCGTGAGACATGGTGAGCTGCTAGAATCAAACCTGTAAACTTGAGATTAGGGTTTTATCAGAAACAGAGTTACCGTTGATATGAAGAAGACGGCTTCTATTTATACGATAAAAGCGGAAACCCTAACGAATACAGAAGGAATGTGTATCGATCACACAGTCTCCTGCTCTGATACCAATTGTTGGAACTAAGTTCTTTTAGGATCGTTAGATTCTGAGCAAGCAAACAATTAAGAATGTAAAAACGAATACAAGAATGACTTTGAATGTATCGAATGATTAAAACTTTAACACCTCATAAGAGCTCGATTAAAAACTGCTACTGTAGAGGTGTTTAGGGTTACAGAAGTTATGAACGTGATAATCAATCTTATATAATGCATACATGCATGCATATATATAGTATAACCCTACTAGCTAATCTAGATAATCACGGAAGGATAGGCCCAATCCGGATGCAAAACGTAAGGCCCATGACGCAACACAAATGGACTCAACAAAGGTCTGCTGTTCCATCATCATTTTTCTTTGATCCTTCAATGGTGCATCAGTATCATCATGTCTCTTCTCTGAAGCTTCCATGAAACGAACCAACATAGACTCCAAATCAGCTTTCTTCTCAGCTGGTGGTTGCTCTTTTTGGTAAAAACCCCGGCCAATCTGTCTGAATTTCTCCTCCTTTGTTTCTTGTACTCATCATAAGGCAGCCACTCCTTCTTTGGCTTCCTCCAATCATCATCACACTTGTCCCCACTTGAGTAGCAAACTTGATCCCTTTTGTTCCCATACTCATCCAAGTTGCAATCTTTAGTTAAGTGTGGTCCATTACATCATTCACACCCAACTTTAATTGCATGAATTGATTGGTCCATTTGTGTCAATCTCCGGTCCATAGTATTCAGCATTGCCATCATAGCAGCCATTTCTTCAGAATGTGCACCCCCACTACCTTTTGCTCCATCTTGTCTTAGGTTGTGGTACTCACGAGAGTGTCTTGCAAATTCTTTAACTAACTCCTTGACCTCCCTTGGATTCTTCTTTTTCAATGGCCCTTGAGAGTCAAGGAGTTGTCTTGTCATAACATTGACCCCATCGTAGAAAATAGATATCTCTTGTTGAACATTTAGATCATGTTGAGGGAAATTCCTTAACAACCCCTTGTAGCGCTCCCAAGCTTCGTATAGTGACTCCCCTGGCTGTTGCTCAAAGTTGGCTATTGCCTTCTTGAGTTTAGCTATCTTGGAAGGTGGGCAAAACTGATCAAAAAATTGCTCACGCATTTGAGCCCAAGTAGTGATTGTACCAGGAGGAAGTGCTTTCACCCAGTCTTTTGCAGCTCCCTTGAAAGTGACTGGTAGAATCCTTAGTAAGATGGTGTCTCTGTTAACATTCGGGACATTGAAATAGTCAGCAATGTCGTTGACTTCATCTAGATGCTTAAATGCATCCTCATGATCCTTCCCATAAAATGGGATATCCTTTAGTGTAGTGAGGATATGTCCCTTCAGCTCGAATGTGGCAGTGGCAGGTATCGCTGGTTGTACTAAACGTGGACCAACATCTTCACGAATTCGCTTCTTGTAAGCTCCCATTGACATTTCTTCAATGTTTGCCATCTCGTTTCTTGGCTCGTTCTCGGGTTCACTCGTATAAAGTTCAAACTCAGTCCCGGAGTCATACTCGGATTCGGTTGGGAAAGGTATTTGATCTAAGTTTTCAACCTTGCTCTTGTTCTTTGAAGATGAACTCGACCCTTCTGTTTTCTTCCCCGACTTCCTTGAGAACACTGACTTGAATTCTTGTAAAGGTGTCGTCTTTATTGTTTGATCATCTTTCACGTTCTTATTCTTCTTTTTGTGAAGGGCTGACTCTGGATCTTCAAGAGGTGGCACCAAAGGTGTGTTAGAGCCTCTGGTCATGAACTCCTACAAAATAAACAAAATAAAAACGTAAAACTGAAGAAAAACTAATTAAAAACTTCCTACTGACTGGCCACCACGACGTGGTAAAGGCTACCACCTCGTGTTGTCGCAGAAAGGCAAACAGAATAGAAAACGAAAAAAAAACGAGAAAATACTGAACTCACGTCGTGAGTGTAGTACTGTAAAAAAAACTAAGCTGTAAAAAGTAACTTTTTGCAGGTTTTACCCCACAAAAAGGATCGATTTAACTAGAGCAAATAAATAACTATTAAATAAGCCGTTCCCCGGCATAGGCGCCAAAAACTTGATGCGTGCAATTAGCTACACCTAATTTTAATATTTATAACCTAACTACCTTACTAACTAAATTGCACCTAGGCAGTGTATCTAGTCAAAATTATAGAATAGTTGGGTAAGTCGAGTGTCGATCACAGGGAATGGTTTTGACTAATTAATTTATCTACTACTAAATTAACCTAATTACTAACAAAGGAAGGGTTTTTATCTAATTTTGCAAGATCAGACGAACTTAACTCAAATTCAATCAATAATTTAGAACACTCTTGTTTAGTTCGAATCTACTTCTTCTTTATGGTTAGCTAACAATTATGGATTATCAAGTTGGTTATTATGGTATTAGTAATTTAAGTCTAAATTTACCAATATTAAACTAATTCATGTAAAACTATGTATGGTCACTCACAATCAAACACACAATAAGTTGTAGATTATGAATTTACTATGTAAGATTAGGCAAACACAATTATGGTCATAATTCATGTTCTCTAGCACAACCAAATTTATTTACTTCAATTACTATCTAAGATTTTGGTCGATCTTAGCTCTAGCAATTCAATGTTCACTAAATCACTAGGTTTCAAGTTCATGTAATTCAATAATCACTAAGCTACATAGAACATGAATTTAAGCAACTAAAGAAACAAATATTAACATGCTAGGTAGTACAAATCAAACACAAGCAAATTACCAACTAAGCAAATCCATTATCAATAAGCTAAAGCATAAGTTAGAAGCTTCATCTAGCTAAACAAGAGTAGCTAGATTCAGCTACTCATAGCAACTAATAAACAAACACAATTCATAATAGAAGTCATAATGAATGTACCAAACAAATAAACTTTTGATGTACTTTTCTCTCCCTAGGTGATAAAAGCCTCTTCCAGAACTTCTTCTCTCCTCCAAATTGTCTCTAGGTCTGCCTTCTGTCCACCAAAAGTCTTCTCAAGTCGTAATGGACAAGGATATATATAATTTCTGATTTTTCCCCGTTCACGTCGTGAGCCAATAAGTCTCACGTCGTGAATATGAGATAAGCGTATTCGGCAAGGACTCTTCTTCCATCCGGTGCATATCTTCTAGAATTCTCCACTCACGTCGTGAGTCATGAACTATTCACGTCGTGAGTACGTCATTTTCTGAATTTTCCATTCTTCCTTCCTTCAAGCCTCCAAAGTTCCATGTTTTGTCAATTTCAGTCCCTATCTTCGAAAATGCTCCTACTTTGGCTGCAAATAACAATTTATCCTTATAAGCACCATAATTCTATGCAAATAACCAAAATATTAATAAAAATGTAATTAATAGGCAATGACAATGATGGTCCAGAAATGGTTTCTCCTCCTAAGGGAGAGAAATCGGCCATGGTCGAAAGGTTTGACCATAAGAGAAAGGCCAATTCTGAGATTATTCCATGTGTCATTCCCAAAGACTCCATATGTTTCTTTTTCCAAGAGAAGGGCATTGGATGCGAAGCTGCCGTATCTGCCTGAAAGATCGCAAGGATAGTAAAGTCAAACTGTATGGTTGTACTTCAGGTAAATCCACTATCTAACTCTATTAAGTTCCTATTTATAGATTCTTAATACATGATGTGATAAGATTGCATTTTGATGTTTTGTAGGATCGAAGAAAAGGAATGAAGCTTAAGGAAAAGAGTAAGCTGAGTCTGATCGTGAAGAGATGGATTTCGGTCGCATGGTTCAATGATCAGATTTCTAAGTTGCTGCTTAGGAGTTATGATAGATTGTTTAGGATTATTTAGTAACATAGTTTTCATTTGTACTTGCGTTGTAAGGACAAGTTTTTCCACAAGTTATCAATAAAATGAATTGTTTGTTTTATGTTTCCTTGCAATGACATTTATGAAAATTGGTGTTTATATTTTTATTGTTAGCAATATGGAAAATGGATTTGATTCTTAGTTATATCGATTGTGGTAGTGTCATAATTTACCAAGTGAGGAAGGATTCTCATCACCCAAGTTTCAATTGGACAGAAACTTGGAATCATGCGATATAAATTGTATGATGTATAAGAATCTTGATCTTTGGGAAATTAAGACTAATTCCTTGTTCACATGGATATGTGAGTCAAGTGACAGACTAAAGGATCTAGTACACATTGATGTGGACTGGTCAGATCCACCGCAAAGGACGATAAAGTCTATTCGTCATGATTTACTATTGGTTAAGTAAATATGGTTATACTTACAAGATTAAGTATAATTCTAATACCTTGAAAAGTTTCAAAGTATGGAAGAACGAATAAGAAGAATCAATTAGGCAGAAAGATAAAAAGTTTCTCCAATCTGAAAGGAAAGGAGAGTACTTTAGTATCATGTTTTATGATCATCCTAATGATTATAGAACCATGTCTCAGTTGATCCTCTTAGGACACCTTAGTGCATTTATATATGACTAAGAAGAGGAATTGAGAATTGTTGAAATGGTTAAATCAAAAGGATGAGTCATACTTCGTTCCAAAATCGAGTTTTAAAGATATGATCTAGTTACTCTAAGTTATATCTTGAGTAACATGTTCTAAGTAGGTTTGTAACACCTCATAAAATATGGAGTAGAAATGTTTTCTAACTCTTGTGCATTTGAAATTGGTAGTTGTGATGTTTTGGATAAAACAAAGACCAACTAAGACCAATTATAGGAAGTGTTGTCTTGATAAGAACCCGCACTAACTCTTGAATATTTGTTTGTCAAGGAATATTCCTTGACAGAGAATTTTATATGTCAAGAGGTCAGTGGGAGTCTTAATGGTCGTGAATAGTTTTGAAGAACTAATCAATAATAAACCTTTTAGTAATCAGTGGCACACGACCTGAGGTTGATAACCTATCGTGTTGACATATTCTTGTTTCTGTGCCCATTCCAATTGACTGTGCATGTGGGTTCTGTGAGTTCTCATTTGATTGCATAAGGCAAAGCACCCTGATCAGTGAAAGTTCATTGATCAGCAAGGGTGAGCTGCTCAGCAACTTGGAAGCACTGGTAGGCCCTTGTGCTGCCAGATAACAAGAAATTAAGATTAAGCAAGTTCAGTCCATATGAGTTTGGATTTGTCATAAACCTTGTCTTATGATAATGGTTGGAAATGACAAATTCACATGGATAGGAACACATATACCATAAAATATAAGTGGAAACAGGTTTCTCTCTACTTCATGAAAATGATTGTGAGGAAACACTTTCACTAGTAGATTTTAAAGGACTAGCAGTTGTGATAATTGTGTTCTCAAATTCGAGTATGATTATGGCATCCCTTTTCATAGTTCGAATTGTGAGAAATGGCAAGGAACTGTTTGAACATTCAGGACTTACTACTATAGGTTCTGAAATGGTTTAGACATGCTCATATGCTATCTAATGAAGGTGTATGAGCATGAGAAGTCTAGATAAAGAATTATCGAAGCACCACGTATCTGAAATCTGAACTTTGGTAAGAAAGTCAATAAGTATTGATTTCTAGAAGTCCAACTAATTTTTTGGATACATGTCAAAGCTAGTGGGAGCATAATCGTTATGCTAGTAAGAGCATAACTATTATGCTAGTGGGATCATAATCATTATGATGAGTGTTGCAAGTTAGCAATGCTATTTACAGGAAACAAAGGTTACAAACTTGCAAAGTTGCAAAATTTGGGAATTGTTTCGCTATAGAAAGATTTAAGGGAGAAGATAATTATACTTCATTTCAAATCTAAAAGTTTAGATTAAAATTTTGATGGAACTTGGACATGGATATATATAAATGTAATGTTGAAATGTTTCAACATTGGAAATTCTATATATGGAAATATTATAGCAAGAGACTGGTCAAGTATCATGTCTTTATGTGAGACGTTATGAATCGTATCCCATATGCTTCGGGTATAGGATCGATTGCATATGCTATAATATCCACTCGTTCTAATTTTCCAAATGCCTAGGGCATTAAGAGGGAAAAAGGACTAGAACAAGATGTGACTAAAAGTTGTTAAACAACTGTAAAGGACAATCTGAAGTTCGCTAAAGATTGGTTGCTTATGGACAGTTGGAAGTATAATATAATTATAGAAGAGCCATATTGACATGTTCTGAATAGAGGTAACTCTTGTGTATAATTGATTATCATATGGAAATATGGAAATGTTTCCATAGTGGGAGTTGGATATTAAGAATCTGTGTAAGTAAGAAACTTTAATGCAAGAATGATGTTCAAAGGAATCTACTTTGAATATGAGACTTCATTTCCATGGAATTGTTTCTGTAACCAATCTCCAATGGAATGCTTTGTGATGTAATTGGCCAAGTCTATGTGACTTTGGTGCATTGACATTACAAAAGGATTATTGCATGAAAGTTTAGACTCTAATACATTCTAGTAAGTGGAAAGAATTTGGTATTCTTACACTTGTGATAAGGATTTGGAATTGTAAAACAAGCATCATTGGAAATGTGTTAAATTGATCTATTTCACAAGGAAAGGACCATAGATAAACATAGTGTGCATGCTTGGAGCATGGGATGACTATTGTTTTAATTCAAGTATTAAGTTGATTGTTCGAAACATTCTGCAATGAATAAGGTCTAGTTAATATGGTGATTAAATAATAAGTGTTTTATTTATATTCAAAAGTTTGAGACCGTATTGGATTAAATTATTCTTGTGTTTCACTTCGCATGTTTTAATTCCCGAATAACTAGGTTATTCAAACATCCACAGTCGATCACACTTTGGAAGTAAGTAATGAGGTAAGACTGTCATGAATTCGAATGTAGATTGTCTAAGTGCTTAGACATGGCAAATGTTTGCTGCAGTGTTCATGAGTACTCCTGAAATAGGATTTGAGTATTGGATTAAAGCCACACTCATTTGAATCACTTCATGGATTTTATCACGGGTGATTGTGAGACGATAATATCTTATATTCTTGAAACAGACATATAGTTGTTGTTTACGAATCGATTGTGTATTGATAAGACGTAAACGCATCAGTAACTTGATGTTATAAAACGTATTGTTGTGTGTGATTTGATGAGTAAATAGTACAAGCATATGAGTCGAAATTTATCCGTTCCTTTTACCCTAAGTGGGATAAAAGCGATATCTGTGGGCCCCTCGATGATCTAGTGATGACACCCTAAGCGCTTGGCCAAGCCTGGGCTGATTTGATTTGTTCAATTCGTCGGTCGTCATAAATCGGAAATCGGGAAATAGTATTTGGACAGAGAGAATGATTATAATCCATGTCTCATGTGTTGGGTTATGAGCATAACAACATTCCTATGTGATCATGCAACCCTAATTGCTTTGGATCTAAGTTTTTATCTATTGAACATGCAAATTTAATACCAAAGCATTAAACCCTAAAACTAGCATACAATTTCGAAATTTTCAAGTGATTAGGGTTTAGATGTTACCTCTCTTGATATGTAGTAATAACAAGTTCACCTTGAAGATCCTTGACCTTTGAAAGCTTAGTGCCCCAAGTGTTGCACCTCTAATGGAGTCACAAACACCTAATGTAAAGAATGACTTGGAGAAAGGTGGAAAATCGGCTAGGGTTCTTCCAAAGACAAAGGTTGGCCGAAAATCCAAGGAGGAACCCTCCTTATATACTTGTGGTATTAGGGTTTTCAAGTGGAAACCCTAATTTCCTTGCTTAGGGCCAAAGCAACTCATGGACACCCCATTAGAAGCCCTTGGACGAAATCTATAGGGCCTCCCTATAGAATTTCGTCCACTGCTATCCAAAGGGTCCAAGAGCCCAGTTTCACAACTATCAATGATTTGCAAAACAGCCCCCCGCTTTATTAATCAGTTCCTTTAATCCTAAAATTAATTCTAGATTAATTTTTGATTAATTACCAATTAATAATATGATTTCCAAATAATATATTAAACTTATAATATATTAATAAAATCATTTTAACCACCAATTTACTATTCCAAATAATAAATTCAACTCTCTCTCCACTAGTCATCCTATCAAGTTGCATAAGTGAAGGCAACCCAAAAGGACCATGCTCATAATCAAATCAAGTACATACCAAATATAGTTATGGGCTTAGACACCTAATCCAACATCATGTCCATAGGATATCTTGTAGAATGGAGGAATATTTGATCCATTATCTAAAGGACGTGTTTCTGATAAGATCAGAGTTCTACAGCGGCTTTTGAAAGCTACGATTGTTGATCAAATTCTTAAGTCATACTTAATAGTTATTAGACTTATCCAAGTGGGAGACTGTTGGATTAGGTGTCTAAGCCTATAACTATTTTTTTAGTATGTACTTGTTTTGATTATAAGCATGTTCCTTTTGGGTTGCATTCACTCATGAAACTTGATAGGATGACTAGTGGAGAGAGAGAGTAGGATTTATCATATGAATAATAAATTGATACTCAAAATGATTTTATTAATATATTACAAGTTTAATATATTATCTGGAAATCATATTATTAATTAGTAATTAATCAGAAATTAATTTGATATTAATTTTGGGATTAAAGAAACTGATTAATAATGGAGGGGCTATTTTGCAAAGTTTTGAAACTGGGCTTAGGACTCCTTGTAAGTGGAGTGGACGAAATTTATGTGTATCCCCATAAGATTTTGTCCAATGGCTTGCTAAGGAGGTCTATGGGTTTGCTTTGGGCTTAAGTTAGGAACTAGGGTTTCCTTATTCAAGTCCAACTTGAAGACTAAGCAACCTAGCCTTATATAAACCCTCTAAACCCTAAGGCATTTGGCCCCCTATGCTATTCTGAGAGAACCCTGGCCGATTTACTAATCCCTCCTTCAGCCTTGTTGTGTTTAGTGTTTGTGACTCCATTAGAGGTGCAACACTTGGGGCACTAAGCTTTCAAAGGTCAAGGATTGTTCTTGTTATTACAATATAACAAGTGAGGTAATCTTCTAACCCTGTTTTATATGTCAATTTCGAAAACTGTATGCTAGATTAGGGTTCTTGCTTTGGAAAATTGATTTGCATGTATAACTTGAGAAAAACCTAGATCCAAAGCAAATAGGGTTGCATGTGCACCATAGGAATGTTGTTATGCTCAAAACCCATCAATTATGTCATGACAGGAATAAGATGGAACCTAAATAAGATAGACATCGACGATAATTTTTCATATCATGTTGCGCGCGAGATGATGGAAGAAAATGAGGATCTTGAATCTAAATCTATAGTGGAATGTATAAATAGAAAAGATTGGCCAAAATGGAAAGATGCAATCAACAAAGAGCTTAATGTTGTGTTTTGAGCATTCTAACACTCCTATGGTGTACATGCAACCCTATAAACCTTGGATCTATGTTTTCTCTATTATACATGCAAATATTAACTATTCCAAGGTTTCATCCTAACTAGCATATTATGAAGCACCTATACTACAAAGTTCTAGTTAGATGACATACCTTTTGATGTAGCTTGTTGTCTTCAAGCTTTAAGAGCTTAGCCCCAATAGTGTGGAAGCCTCAAATGGAATCACAAATCACCAAAACTGTTGGATTAGATGTCTAAGCCCATAACTATTATTGGTATGTACTTGACCCGAGAGTAGCATGGTCCATTTGGGTTGCATATCATCAGGACAATTTGTTAGGATGGACTTTTGAGAGAAGGTTATTTATGGTTTGGTTATTTATGGTTTATTAATATATTATAAGTTATAATATATTAATATGAAATCATATGTTTTAATTAGTATCGATCAAGAATTAATTTGGAATTAATTTAGTGATCAAAATAGACTAATTAAATCTATGGGGACTAATTATGATAATTAGTTATATTTATATGTGTTGGGCTTATGATCCATGTTGGACCAAGTTTATGTATGGATACATAAAGAGTTGGGCCACATGAACCATTGATCATAAAACCCATGGGTATGGATTATGGGTTATACCCATGACCCTTGGAATCCTACATATAAATAGGTTACTCCATAGCCAAAATCACCACTTCTTTTCTTAGAGAAATATGGAGGTGTTTTGGTGCATGGAATTCTCTCTCAAGAGCCACCTTTGTCCTAGGTGTGTTGTGATTCCATTTGAGGCATTTCATACTATTGGTGCTAAGCTCTTAAGGCCAAATACATCAAGACTTCAAGCCACATAAAAGGTATGTTTCCCTAACTAGTATATTATATGGTTTATGTCAAATGCATGCTAGTTATAGGTTTAATGCCTTGGAAACCATTTGCATGTATAATAGAGAAAACATAGATCCAAGGTATTTAGGGTTGTATGTGCACCATAGGATGTTGTAGTATACTAAAACCCAACAAAAACACCTTGGAAGAACTTGAGAGAATATGCATGCACACTAAAATCGGCCCACTCTTATTTTCACACACTTGTGCCAATTTTGTGAGCTAAGGACCCATTTATATATTATGGAGGATTAGGGTTACATCCATGTAAACCCTAATACCCATGACCTTTCATTTACATAGGATCCATGGGTTAAAAGCTCCATGGACCATCCATGAAAGCTTAGCCCAACCTAAATGAACTTGGCCCATTCCATATATATAAGAGTCCATATTTAATTAGTTCTTTTTGATCACTTAATTAATTCTAAATTAATTCTTGATCAATTCTAATTAAATATTATGATTCCATATTAATATATTAGAACTTATAATATATTAATATAAATCATAAATATACTATTCTCAAAAGACTATCCATATAAATTGTGCCGGTGAAGTGCAACCCAAATGGATCATGCCGGGCCGGGTCAAGTACATACCAAATATAGTTATGGACTTAGACATTAATCCAACAGTCTCCCACTTAGATAAGTCTAAAACTATTATTGAGTATGACTTCAAAACCTAACTGGCAATCGTAGCTCTTAAAGCCGTTGTCGAACTCTGACCTTGTCAATGACTTGTCCATTAGATAAGGGATCATATATTCCTCCATTCTAGATATCATATGGACTGAGACATGGATTATAATCATTCTCTCTGTCCATTTGTTGTTTCCCGATTTTTGATTTATGATGACTGACTGATTGAACAAATCAAATCAGTCATGGCTTGGCCAAGCACTCACATGTGTCATCGCTAAATCATCGAGGGGCCTACAGATATCGCTTTTATCCCGAAGGTAAAAGGAATGGATAAACTTCGACTCATATGGCTTGTTCTACTACTTGTTGAATCATACACAAAGGCACGTTTTATAACATCGAGTTACCAAATGCGTTTTCGTGCAATCAATGTATAACCAACTCATAGTAACAACTCATATCTCTAGGTTTGAAGAATATAAGATATTATCGTCTCATGATCACTCGTGATAAAATCCATGAAGTGATTCAAATGAGCGCGGGTTGAATCCAATACTCAGAACTCATGAGCACTCATGAGTGTTGTAGCACCACTTTTTCCACCAACTTGGACCTCTACAAACCAACCCATGACAGTCTTGATTCATATCTACTTCCAACATATGACCGACTGTGGATGGTTTGAATAACTTAATCATTCAAGAAGAGCGACTTAGTTATTCTGGAAGTCAAAACATGCAAAGTGAAACACAAGAATAAATGAATCAAATATGGTATCAAACCCTATGAATATAAACAAACACTTTTATTTATCACCATACTGATTACTCATTATTCATTGTTTCGATTTTATCAACTTTATACTTGAATTAAAAACACTAGTTGTCCCATGCTCCAAGCATGTACACTATGTTTTTCTTAAACAATAGCTTTGCCATACACCAAGTATGCACTCTATGTTTGTCTATGATCCTTACTTTGTGAAATAAACCAATTGAACATAATTTCAATGATTCTAATTTCACACTCCCAAATCCTTATCGAAAAATGTGAGAATTTCAAATTCCTATCATTTATCGAAATCTGTTTAGATTTTAAACTTATATGCACTGACCCTCCTGTAATGAATATGTACAAAGTCACAAAGACTTGTCAACAGTCATTATAAGGTATTCCAATGCAGATCAACTCCATGGAAACTAAGTCTCATGTTCAAAGTACATTGCTTTGGACATGCTTCTTGCATTAAGTTTTCTAATCTTACACAGATAACTTCCACCTATGGAGACAACTCCATATTCTCATTTTGACTATCACTTCTGAATAAGAGATGCCTCTTTTCAGAATATGTCAATATGGTCCTTCCAAAATTAGCACCATACTTCCAACTGTCCCTGAGCAACCAATCTTTGGTAAACCTCAGATTGTCCTCGACAATTGCTTAATCATTTTAGTCATGTCCAATTCTAGACCTTTTCCCTTCTTAATGCCTCTGGGCATTTGGAAAAATTTAGAAATGACAAATATTATAGCACATGCAATCGATCATGTACCCAAAGCAAATGGTACACGATTCATGATGTCTCACATAAAGACATGATTCTAGACCAGTCTTTTGCTACAATATTTTTATTTGCCATTTTTCAAAATTTGACTATGAAGAGGGATGCCGTAATCATAATCGAATTTTGAGAACGTAATATATAGAATTTCCTTAAGTTGAACCAATCCAACATGAAATTCATATATATATTCTTGACTAAAGATGAATAAGGTCTCAATCTAAGCCTTTAGAACTGAAATGAAGTATATCCTCTCCCTTAATTATAGCAAAACAACTTTTTCAATCCCTGCAGCCTCACGAATTGAAACTTTTGTTTTCTATAATTAACATTGCTAACTTGCAACACTAACAACAATTATCATTCTCCCACTTACATGATGATTATTAGCATAACACTTATGCTCCCACTAGTTTTGACATGTACTCAGAAATCAGTTGGACTTCTAGAAATCAATACTTTATTGACTTTCTTACCAAAGTTCAAATTTCTGATATGAGATGCTTTGATAAAACTTTATCAAAATCATACACCTTTCCTTAGATAGCATGCATGTGTGTCTAAACAATTTTAGAACTATGAAAAGGGATGCCGTAATCATAGTCTCAATTGTTTAGACCTTTTGCCATCTGCTTCAAATCTACTTGGTGGAAGTGTTTCCTCACCATCATTTTCATGAATCGAAGAGAAACCTTATGACCCTTAGATTTTATGGAGTATGTGTTCTTATCCATGTGAATCGTCAAAACCATAGTCATAAGACAAGGATAATGACAAATCCAAACTCATATGGACTGAACTTATGCAATCTTAACTTCTTGCCACCTGGCAGTACAGGGCCTGCCATTGCTTCCAAGTTGTTATGCAACCAATTGAGAACTTTCAGAACTCCTATGCAAAGCCAACTTTAACTGGAATGGGCACAGAATATGTCAACACGATAGGTTATAAACCTCAAGTCGTGTGCTAGTGAATAACCTCAGGTTTTATTCTTGATTAGTTCTTGAAATTATTTTTAGGATCTTTAAGACTCCCACTATCCTCTTGACATATAAGACTATCTTGCCAAATATTCAAGAGATAGTGCGGATTCTTTATCAAGACAAACACTTCACACAATTGGCCTTAGTTGGTCTTTGTTTTATCCAAAACATCACAACTTACCAATTTCAAATGTACAAGAGTAGGACACTTTTACTCTTACATTTGACAAGTGTTTTAAACCTTTCTTTAAGATATGTCACCCAAGTTACAATCTTGGAGTATGACTCTAAGAATTGTTTTGGAACGAAGTATGACTCATTTTCCTGATCTAACCATTTCAACAATTCATGACTCCTCTTCTTAGTCATAATAATGCACTAAGATGACCTTTAGAGGACTAATTGTGATATGATTTCTAAATCATTAAGATGATCACAAACATGATACTAAAGTACTCTCCCATCTTTTCAGATTTGAGAAACTTTTATCTTTCTGCATAATTTGATTCTTCTCATTCGTTCTGCCATACATTGAGACTTTTCCAATGTTTCAGAATTATACTTAAACTTGTAAGTATAACCATATTTACTAAACTTTAGTAAATCAAATAGTCTTAACGAGCTTTGTGGTGGACATGACCAGTGCATAAGAATGTGTACTCGATCCCTTTAGTCCTTCACTTGACTCACACATCCATGTGAACAAGTAATTAGTCTTGATTTTCCAATGCTTGAAAGTTTTCATTCATCATACTATTCAACTTGCATGATTCCAAGTTTCGGTCCAATTGAAACTTGGGCGATGAGGAACTTTCCTGATTTGGTAAATTTAGACACTACCACAAATGAAAGAATCAAATCCATTTTCCAATATTGCTGTTAGTGGAATCATATAAGCAACAATTTTCCACAAATTCCATTGTAAGGATACTTCAAATAAATAAAATTAAACAATTTTCTTTTATTTTAAAACTTTGCGGAAAAACTTATCCTTACAATCCACATGGAAAATTGTTCTTATCTATTCCTTAGCAATATATCATAACTTCTTAAGCAACTGCTCAAAATTCTGATGCGATCAAAATCCACCTTCGCGATCAGAATCAGCATATACTTCCTTTAAGATTTCTCTCTATTCTTTGATTCTTAAAACATCAACATGTGACCCAGTCACATCATGTAATGAGGATCTCAGAATAGAACTTAACAGAGTTAGATAATGGGCTCTACCTGATGTAGAGTCAAACTTATTGACTTTAACATCCTTAGGTAAATTTGGCAGCTTTGCAATCAACGCCCCTTCCTTTGGCAAAATAAACATATGGACCATTTGGTAATGGGACTATCTCAGACTTAGCCTTTCTCTTTACCATTTGGTCAACCGGGTTGACTATGGCCAATCCCTTTCCATTGGGAAGAGAATGCTTTTTCTGGATTTCCAGTGTCACCATTGTCATTGTCCATAAAGTTTTTGGGAAGTTGATCTTCTAATCAAATTTGCTTTACTATCGTTCCAAATCATTGCTGATTCAGCAGCACCAAGCAAATAGATATGATCATTAAGGTTCATGTCATAGTCTGTTTCATAGTAGTCCCAAAGGAACTCACTATGTGACTTAGAAAGTGATTGAACATCCAACTTTCTTAAGACTTTGACACCCAACTCTCCCGGCTTGTCAATATGTGACTTCATCTCTAAGATGTGATCACACATAGACCTTGCTTGCCATTAGGGCTTGAGTGACCTTGAACTTGTGCGTTAGGGAGAATAATTGGAGGAGGTGGAGGAAGAGAAGTATGACTTCCATGAGCCAAACTCGGGAAGTCATATTCATTAGGAAAGCTTGGTTTGGGAAGATCATTGTTGTCTAAAGCAGACATCAACAATGGGAGAAATTCACGTAAAGTTGATTTAAGTCCTTAATATAACACCCAATATGATATATTAAGGCTAGGACCCAACAAACTATTTTATAACTTGGAAGAGGGATGCCGCAATCCAAGCTATAAAATATTTGAAGGTAGGTGAATGACGATTCACCAATTTCCACCAAGATAAACGAAATGTATTATTAGGTTTTAATTGGTTTTGAAACTCCTAGATTCTTTTGAGATTCATTGAACTTTTCAATGGCATGTTTCAATCTCGAGTGTGCCCTTCAGGTTTTGTGACTGAGATGCCGAGGATCACAAAACAAGGTGTGAAGTAACCATGCAAATATACTTGGTACCCTTAATATTTACCCCTCAATCGATGTGCCGGTTAACCACACACGCTCCAACGATACTATGATAAACATTAAGTTACCCTTTGCCTACCTTGTTAAGTCCAGGTTAGTGTGCCGGTTAACCACACACGCTCCACTAACAGCTTAAACAAAGTGCAAAGTGTAATTTCATGGATTAGCACCTTATTCACATTTTCCTAAGTAACTAAGATTGGGAATTTATACGTGTTTAGTTACTTAGTATTTATCATTATACTTATAATGAAGGGAGAATTATAGTCCTTGTCCTACCTGTTCGGCTAACGACCCTCCACCGGTCAAGGAAGCGGTGAGTGAGAGTGGACACCCATTAAACTGCCATTTTATAGGCAGTAACCTTATACCCCCCTTATAGACCGGCTTCGTGAATGAGGCCTACTAATGGTAAGACGACTTGCTCTTATACATATAATATATTAAACTTTTAATATTATAATAGTATAAGGGTGTATTTTAGACATTTAAAATACTTGCTGGTTTAATCTATTAATTAAACTAGACTTTTAATTTAATTAAACTCAAACCATATATTTATGGATTTAATAATACTCTTTTAATTAAACGCTTTAATTAACTATTAATAAAGTCCATAAGAGTTAATTTGAACTATTCAACAAAACATCACAATTCCAATTATTAAACTAGAAATTAAAACTATTTAATTAATTATTTAAGTTATGAACCCAAGAGTTTTAGAATTCAATTCTTTTTTTCATAAAAAACTTTTCTCAAATTCCAAAACTTGAGGGCAAATTTTGTAATTCTTGAAAACCTTTGGATTCCATAACTTATGGAATTAATGGTGTTTTATGATGAAACTTTCCATGTTCCATAACTTAAGAAGAAGTTATGAAATTCTTTAACACATTAACACCAAATTTTGTAACTCCATAAAAACTTTGAATCAAATTTTTTTTAAAAAAAAAAAAACTTTCATATCCATAACTTATGGAAGTTTCAAAAACCCTTAAGATCACAACTTTAAAAAAAACTTTTGAGCTCCAAAATTTTATGACAAAATATGTAACTCCTTAAAACATTTAGATCAAACTTTTAAAACTAATAAAATAATCATATCATTTTATCTTTTACTAAATTTGACCTAATTCAACTCATATAACAAATGATTCAAATTTTACAAATAATTCGTTTTTCACAAAACAAGTAATTATCTTAAAATTTGACAAACGTCATGTTTTTTTTTTCCTTTTTTTTCCAACTTGAAAATAAAACATTTGCATCAATATAACAGAAAACAACCCATGGCTCTGATACCACTGTTGGGTTTTGAGCATTCTAACACTCCTATGGTGTACATGCAACCCTATAAACCTTGGATCTATGTTTTCTCTATTATACATGCAAATATTAACTATTCCAAGGTTTCATCCTAACTAGCATATTATGAAGCACCTATACTACAAAGTTCTAGTTAGATGACATACCTTTTGATGTAGCTTGATGTCTTCAAGCTTTAAGAGCTTAGCCCCAATAGTGTGGAAGCCTAAAATGGAATCACAAATCACCAAAACACCTTGGAAGAACTTGAGAGAATATGTATGTACACTAAAATCGGCCCACTCTTATTTTCACACACTTGTGCCAATTTTGTGAGCCAAGGACCCCTTTATATATTATGGAGGATTAGGGTTACATCCATGTAAACCCTAATACCCATGACCTTTCATTTACATAGGATCCATGGGTTAAAAGCTTCATGGACCATCCATGAAAGCTTAGCCCAACCTAAATGAACTTGGCCCATTCCATATATATAAGAGTCCATATTTAATTAGTTCTTTTTGATCACTTAATTAATTCTAAATTAATTCTTGATCAATACTAATTAAATAATATGATTCCATATTAATATATTAGAACTTATAATATATTAATATAAATCATAAATATACTATTCTCAAAAGACTATCCATATAAATTGTGTCGGTGAAGTGCAACCCAAATGGACCATGCCGGGTCGGGTCAAGTACATACCAAATATAGTTATGGACTTAGACATTAATCCAACAGTTAATTCTCTTACTTAACGAAAAGTTTTTGGACATGTAGTCTGTACACCAAACAGAGTAAGACAAGTAGGACACAAATGGGTATTTGTGCGCAAAAGAAACAAGAAAAAATGAAGTTGTGAGATATAAAGCAAGACTTGCTGCACAAGGTTTTACTCAAATGACCGAAATTAATTATGAAGCAACATACTCTCCTGTGGTTGATGCAATTACATTCCGTTATCTAATAAGCCTGGCAACACATGAAAAAATGGGGACGCGTCTGATGGATGTAGTTACTGCCTATTTATATGGTTCACTTGAGAATGATGTTTATATGAAAATCCCAGAAGGGTTTAAGGTTCCAGAAGCACAAACTCCTAATTCTCGTGAAGTATATTCGGTAAAATTAAATAAATCTTTGTATGGATTGAAACAATCTGGCCGTATTTGGTTCAATTGTTTAAGTACACATCTGTTGAAAGAGGGCTATAAAAATGATCCATTAAGCCCATGTGTATTCATAAAAAGATCTGGATTAGAATTTGTGATAATTGTTGTTTACGTAGACGATTTGAACATAACTGGAACTCCTGGAGAATTGGAAAATGTCACTTATTGTTTGTAAGAAAATATTGAAATGAAAGATCTTGGTAAAACGAAATTTTGTTTGGGTCTTCAAATTGAGCACACCAAAAATGAAGTTTTTGTACATCAATCCAATTATCTAGAAAAGGTGATTAAAAGGTTTTATATGGATAACTCACATCCATTGAGTAACCTGATGGCAGTAAGGCATTTAGATGCCAAAAAGGACCAATTTCGGCCTTGTGAAAAACATGAAAAACTTCTTGGTCCTAAAGTACCATATCTTAGTGCTATTGGTGCACTAATGTATCTTCATAATAATACGAGACCTGATATATCTTTTGTTGTAAACTTTTTAGAAAGATATAGTTCTTGCCCAACAAGAAGACACTGGAATGGAGTCAAACACATTCTTCGATATCTTCGAGGTACAATGGATATGGGTTTATACTATTCAAATTCATCAAATGCGGAGTTAATTGGTTATGTAGATGCTAGATATTTGTCTGATCCACACAAAGCTCGATCCTAAACGGGTTATTTATTCACTTGTGGAGGTACCGCAATTTCTTGGCGTTCTATTAAACAAACTTTAGTTGCTGCTTCTTTTAACCATGCAGAGATTATAGCAATTCATGAGGCAAGCCGTGAATGTATTTGGTTATGAAATTTAACTCATCATATTCGTGAGAATTGTGGTCTAACTTCTAACAGGGACATTCCAACCATACTATTTGAAGGTAATGCGACTTGTATAGCCCAATTCAAGAAAGGGTTTATCAAAGGAGACATAACCAAACATATATCACCAAAGTTTTTTTTACTCATGATTTTCAAAAAGAGCATGGCATCAACATCCAGAAAATCCAATCAAGTAACAACATGGAAGATTTATTCACTAAAGCGCTTCCTACATACAAATTTGAAAACATGGTACGAAACATTGGAATGCGGCGCTTTAAGGAAATTAAGTGATGTGATGATCAGGGGGAGTTGGAAACTTATTGTACTCTTTTCCTCAGCTATGTTTTTCCCACTGGGTTTTCTTAACAATGTTTTTAACAAGGCAATTGTTCCTAATATCTATTATTAATCATGTACTCTTTTTCCTTAATAAATGGTTTTTTCCCATGAGGTTTTACCTATTAAGGTTTTAACGAGGCATGATATAATTGTTATTCAAGGGGGAGTATTATGAATTATTAGTTTGTGAATGACCATTGGATTCTCCATTTCTCCCATAACTCCCCATCATTATTTAGCATTAGTAACAACCATTTCAATGTGTTTTATGAATGTAATTGTAACGACGTAAATTTCCAAAACAATTTTTCATTTTTAAAACATACTTTTATTCATAATGTAATATCAAAACATAATGTATCCAATGTTATCATAACAAAACATATCCCAGAATCTCAAGACATAAACTCCATGAGTGTGCACGGATCATGCCGGCGCCTTCCCGCGATCCTCGCTAGTACCTGAAACACATAACACAACAACTGTAAGCATAAATGCGTAGTAAGTTCCCCAAAATACCACATACGCACATACGCCACTCAAGGCTATAAGACCTTCCGGTCACTGTGTCTCAGAGGACTTCCGTCCCACAACCTTGGTAGACCTTCCGGTCCTACCCGTAATGACCTTCCGGTCCATATCATCATGACCTTCTGGTCCACATCATAATGACCTTCCGATCCTTCTCATTCATAACATACATAACACATACATATCATATAACAGCATACATCACATACATCTCATAGCATATAAGACCTTCCGGTCACACATAGGTACCATCCTAGGTACAGTATAGTGAGAAGACTCACCTCGTACGAAGTCGGATAAACTCTCGTGCTTGACGTCCCGACCTAGCCTCCTCCTATCATCCGAATAACATTCCTGATCAATACCCTCTCATAGTCTCATCTCTAAAGATTGGGTAGAAGGCCATTCTACCCCTCCCTGAACTCTCCTGAATCAGCTTGACCAAAACCCTAAGGTCAACTGAAGTCAACGGTCAAACTTTGACCCGAATCGTCGAGTGCACATGGGCGACTCGACGAGTCCATGCGGGTCCTCTGAATCCTTCTAGCCTCACTTGGCACGTCGAGTCATACCTTCACTCGACGGGTTACTCCTGTCACGAATCGCGGGGCAACCCCGACTCGACTCGTCGAGTCCACTTATGAACTCGGCGAGTAGCGTCCATGGCAACACTCAAATGACCTTCTGAGGTCAGATCCGCTTCTCTAACCTATAGATCTGACCTTTCCATACCCACTAATCACGTAAAGGTGAAACCTTTACACTCATGCAACACATATATGTTTCCTTTTGAAGAAATAGCCTCAAAAATGGCAACCTAAGTTCATTCCTTCCATAACACTTCATAAAGCAAGATGGATAATGCTCTCTGGACCTCTATGGGTCCAGATCTGAAGTCTAACACATAAAAGGACCATAAACTCATCAATTCAAGCCATAAAAAGGGTATAGAAAACCCTAGATTCATATATCTTAACCAAAACAGAAGGAGAGTTCGATTTGCTACCTCAATACAGCAGATCCAAGCTTGAAAAACACGGATTAGCAATCCTCTTGACCTCCTCTAGCTGGAAACACCTTCTTCTTTGCAAAACAACACCAAAAAGGATTAAAATGGCTTGCTCTCACACACAACTCGCGCAAGCTCTCTAGGGTTTCTCTCTCTGGACTGGTAGCCGCAAATGAGGGCTATAAGGACCCTTAAATAGGGCACAGGCCCAAAGATTTAGGGTTTCTGCCGCCAGCGTGGACTCGTCGAGTCCACCCATCGACTCGTCGAGTCCCTTCATTAATCCAGTCAGCAAATCGCGATCCTACTCGATGAGTCTAGGCATCAACTCGTCGAGTCCCTCCTCATAACTCAAAAAGAAATACTCAAATTGTCATGCCTGGAAATCTGGATGTTACAATTCTCCCCCACTTGAAATAGATTTCGCCCTCGAAATCGCTCCTCAACCACATAGATAGAAACCAAACACTCGAAAAGCACCACTGAGAGGTTCTCACACCAAAACGATATCTCTCTCCATGAATACCTGGATCCGACCAGGAACTCCAAATTTGGAACAAAATCGGCCCCTCTGTCGCTAAAATACCCCTTTCTGACCTTCCCAGAATCGGGAAACTCTAGTGGCCTGGCCCGCCGCCAGACCGCCCACTCACGCTATCACCATGATATTCGCTCTTCGAACATCAAACCCTGATAACTCACTGCTCCTCTGATTCTCACAAGACAAAATCCGACAATCGGCTACCGATCACTCATACCAACGTACCAAAACAGTCTGAATCACGTCCCAAGGAACGAAAGGGTTTACATCCCACCAGGGCTCATCCACTGAATTACTATCAGAATCCATCCGAACAATAAACTTTCAACATCCTGTTCTCTGACACAAGAGAATCATGCTCGCTCAGAAGTCCTCAGACATCTAAAATCATAAGCCTCAGTTGCATCCCTCGTATCCCTTTTTAACACTGAGTACCAGGTCTGATCTCGACCCAACAGTTGAACCTCCAAGGTCATCTGTTGCATTATCCCAACCGTCTCCATGGTTTCCTTCTTACTATAACCACATCGGCCCTATGTGACACACAAGTAACGAAGTTCGCTTAACCCTAAGCGAATGCTACCTTCCCAACTAGAGATCGACTCAACCCCGACCTATGTCATCTGTTACTCATCGTTCCATGAAACTTGCGGTACCTCCCATACCCGAGTGCTGACCCACACAGGTCTAAGACATCAGATAACAAACAATACTCCTCAACATGGAACCCACCTCAGAATCCAGAATCTCATCTCGCCTGTCCAACGTACCATCAGAGCCAAACTCAAACTCGAGAGTTTGGTCCGACCCAGAGTTGGAACCACTCGTCCCAACGAAGTACTCAACTCAGAACTCATTTCCCGCAACCCATGCGTACCTCACTTATCCTATTCTTTCGGATTGCGATGACCACACCTTACTCAGAACATAATGACTCCCTATCATTGAGGAGACCCCGGCCTCGCCCCTGGTCTGACCACCAGGTTCCCAAAAACTCATAAATTAGGGCCACCCCATGCCTAAAACTCTTCTGCACCATGCTTTGATCAAAGAGTACTTTATCATGACAACTTCTCGCTGACTAGTGTCTACTACGTCTTCCTGTAGCATCACATCAACCTCTCGCTGACTGGTGAGTACTACGGCTTCCCGCGGTATCACCACAACCTCTCACTGACCGGTGAGTACCACGGCTTCCCGTAGCATCACAACAACCTCTGACTAGTGAGTACTACGGATTCCCGTAGCATCACAACAACCTCTGACTAGTGAGTACTACGGCTTCCCGTAGCATCACAACAACCTCTGACTAGTGAGTACTACGGCTTCCCGTAGCATCACAACAACCTCTGACTAGTGAGTACTACGGCTACCCGTAGCATCACAACAACCTCTGACTAGTGAGTACTACGGCTTCCTGTAGCATCACAACAACCTCTTACTAGTGAGTACTACGACTTCCCGTAATATCACAACAACCTCTGACTAGTGAGTACTACGGCTTCCCGTAGCATCACAACAACCTCTGACTAGTGAGTACTACGGCTTCCCGTAGCATCACAACAACCTCTTACTGATTCACAATCCGCGGATCAATCATAGATAGGTGCATGCACTTACCCAAATTATGCATCACTATATCTGGCGGTAATCGTCATAACAAAACACCCTTCCCTGCTACGATCCATATTCTTGGACAATCTCACTTGCCGTCATTAACCGAAAGGGCTCCCACTGGAATCATCGATGCTTGACCCACCACTTGCCGTCTCCACTCATGACTCAAAATTTATCCGAAATCCAATGCATTAAATTCGGATACCTCGATACACCACATGGGACCTCACGACGTCTCGTCTCATCCACTGATCTTCCTGTTCCACAACCTGAATTGGTTGTCTAATCAACTTCTACCCTTTCCAAGCTGAATAACAGCCCCATCATTGAACCAGAATTTCTCAACCGCCGAACTCACCCTACGAGCCAACCATCTCGAATTCACCATTATGATCTTGAAGAATTCCCATTCACCCCAAGGTCTCCGATCAACGGCCACTTGTCGTGGAGGCACTCATCCTTTTCAAACATAACACATGCATTATCTCGCTCTGCACCTCGTCTCAATCACCAACAACCTTGGGCTCAATGAATTCGCACCGCCGGTCTCTATATCCAGATCTCTAACCATTCTCGATCGAATCTTTGATCCCCTCAATAAAATACCCGGTTCTCCCCCACTTAGGGTTCGAACCATCCCCAATCGGCGCACCAGCAATCTATCACACCGACTGTTTCCACCAGTAATCGTCGCACCTACTCTTGGAAGGTGCTACGCAACGCTCGATGATCTCCCGACAGAGATCGAGCAACTCCAAATGCCCTGAAACTCAGATGAAATCCTCATAACTTCCCACCATGACTGCCTCTAGTTATTCAGAATCTCACACCATTCCATCACCGGACCTCCCAACTGTCCAGTATTAACCCTGACTCTTAGTCTGGAAGTAATGATCTACTGTACTCCTCATCATCGACTCATCAATCAACGTTCCATCACGTCACTTATCATAAGAGCAGAAACCATATTTCCACTCTTAATACCCATAAAAGACAATAAGGGCCACCGCCCTGATATACTCCTCTTGATCGTCCGACGTTGCAGCTAACACATGCCCTAATATACTCAATTAGGGTGTATCATGGTCCTTGACCATCTCAGTCCCCACTGACGACCTGTTCAAGCTATATCTTTACCTCGCTGCAGACCTACTATCATGTACTCTGGTTGGAGATCACCATCCGTGCAATCCCACAGGGCTCACCCCCAAACTCAAAAACCGAAATCTCATTACCTCTTACGTCTTCCACAGGAAACGGAAATAACACCACTCGGGTCACAGAAAGTGACCTCTTCACTATCGGCCGGTCGCGCAGCCCAGACCGTATTCTCCCATAATGCACCATCCCTACTCATCCCTGAGTCTTGCGACTCCAACTGGCATATCACCCACAATCCCTCGGAGCTCACTTGATTTCCCTTTTCAAGGGATGCTCCACTAAAACTTGTTCATCAAGGCCTTCTGGCCCCATACTCATTCACCTCTGATCTCAGTCTAGACAATCCCCACGGAATAACTGGTAAAAACCATAAATACTAACCACCACATGTTATGGTACTCAAACCACGTGGCCACCTCTCGATCTGCTATGAATCATGGTACCTGCACCATGTTATCTCCTCTTAATCTTCTACGAATCATGGTACTCGAACCATGTTCCCTCTTCTCATTCCACCTCACATCATGGCACTTGAACCATGACATCACCTCTTGACCTGCTACAACTCATGGTACTCGAACCATGACGTCACTTCTCAATGCACTACTTATCATGGTACTCGAACCATGACATCACTTCTCAATCCGCTATTTATCATGGTACTCGAACCATGTCATCACTTCTCAATCCGCTACTTATCATGGTACTCGAACCATGTCATCACTTCTCAATCCGCTACTTATCATGGTACTCGAACCATGACATCACTTCTCAATCCGTTACTTAAAATCCTCCGGATTAGCCTTCCGGATCGCCGCGGTCATCTCGTCATGAATCATACGGCGAATCTCATCATTGCTAACACCGCTGCTCTCCGGTGTGTGTAGTGTACCAACCATGATGTCTCTGAAACACAACACAAAGATACCAGAGACTCGATCGAGTATACTCGCACTCGATCACCCAACCCTACTTGTTCCTTGGTACCCTAAGGATTCTTACTTGGACTGCTCACTGATCCGGTGTTTCCAGTAGTACGGGCCCTATACTACCTTTCACACCGCATAAGTATTCATCCCAAGACCTCCTCCTAGGATCCCAGATCACAAGTACTCTACACCTTGCTAAGCATAGGCTACCCTTCGGTAGACCTCTCATAAGCTCCTCACTGCTACCTACTCACTCTCGAAGCAACACATAGCAGCAGTAATCTCCTAGGCTAAGGCATCACAAATCAGGCCACTCTAGTCCTAATATGAATACCTAGCCTACTCTAGCATGCATAGCATATCATATCATATCTCATAATACATAATGTAAGGGTATTTTGGGAAATCACCGTTCGGACGCCGGCTGATCGTACACACTGCTTCCTTCTGCTTTTCTCAAATCCTTTTACTTTTTAGAAAAATTGTTTAGTTTACGAAAAACTTTCTTAAATCCTCAGTTTGAGTTCAAATACACCCGAAGGTGCATCCGAATCCCTCAAACCAAGGCTCTGATACCAACTTGTAACGACGTAAATTTCCAAAACAATTTTTTATTTTTAAAACATACTTTTATTCATAATGTAATATCAAAACATAATGTATCCAATGTTATCATAACAAAACATATCCCAGAATATCAAGACATAAACTCCATGAGTGTGTACGGATCATGTCGGCGCCTTCCCGCGATCCTCGCTAGTACCTGAAACACATAACACAACAACTGTAAGCATAAATGCTTAGTGAGTTCCCCAAAATACCACATACGCACATACGCCACTCAAGGCTATAAGACCTTCCGGTCACTGTGTCTCAGAGGACTTCCGTCCCATAACTCTGGTAGACCTTCCGGTCCTACCCGTAATGACCTTCCGGTCCATATCATCATGACCTTCCGGTCCACATCATAATGACCTTCCGGTCCTTCTCATTCATAACATACATAACACATACATATCATATAACAGCATACAACACATACATCTCATAGCATATAAGACCTTCCGGTCACACATAGGTACCATCCTAGGTACAGTATAGTGAGAAGACTCACCTCGTACGAAGTCGGATAAACTCTCGTTCTTGACGTCCCGACCTAGCCTCCTCCTATCATCCGAATAACATTCCTGATCAATACCCTCTCATAGTCTCATCTCTAAAGATTGGGTAGAAGGCCATTCTACCCCTCCCTGAACTCTCCTGAATCAGCTTGACCAAAACCCTAAGGTCAACTGAAGTCAACGGTCAAACTTTGACCCGACTCGTCGAGTGCACATGGGCGACTCGACGAGTCCATGCAGGTCCTCTGAATCCTTCTAGCCTCACTTGGCACGTCGAGTCATCCCTTCACTCGACGGGTTACTCCTGTCACGAATCGCGGGGCAACCCCGACTCGACTCGTCGAGTCCACTTATGAACTCGGCGAGTAGCGTCCATGGCAACACTCAAATGACCTTCTGAGGTCAGATCCACTTCTCTAACCTATAGATCTGACCTTTCCATACCCACTAATCACGTAAAGGTGAAACCTTTACACTCATGCAACACATATATGTTTCCTTTTGAAGAAATAGCCTCAAAAATGGCAACCTAAGTTCATTCCTTCCATAACACTTCATAAAGCAAGATGAATAATGCTCTCTGGACCTCTATGGGTCCAGATCTGAAGTCTAACACATAAAGGGACCATAAACTCATCAATTCAAGCCATAAAAAGGGTATAGAAAACCCTAGATTCATAGATCTTAACCAAAACAGAAGGAGAGTTCGATTGCTACCTCAATACAGCAGATCCAAGCTTGAAAACCACGGATTAGCAATCCTCTTGACCTCCTCTAGCTGGAAACACCTTCTTCTTTGCAAAACAACACCAAAAAGGATTAAAATGGCTTGCTCTCACACACAACTCGTGCAAGCTCTCTAGGGTTTCTCTCTCTGGACTGGTAGCCGCAAATGAGGGCTATAAGGACCCTTAAATAGGGCACAGGCCCAAAGATTTAGGGTTTCTGCCGCCAACACGGACTCGTCGAGTCCACCCATCGACTCGTCGAGTCCCTTCATTAATCCAGTCAACAAATCGCGATCCTATTCGACGAGTCTAGGCATCAACTCGTCGAGTCCCTCCTCATAACTCAAAAAGAAATACTCAAATTGTCATGCCTAGAAATTCGGATGTTACAGTAATAATGCACCATAATAATGTGCATTCATATTATAACTCATCTTTCATCTTATTTTGATAGTATAAATAGTGAGCCATATGTATTAGAAACTTGATGATTTCATCATAAGTATTGGAATAAAAGTTCTCTTCACTCTCATGTCTTTCTTTACTCTATAATTTATCTTGTTATTTGATCATATTTTATAACATAATTAATATATTAGTCATATAATATATTAATAAAACATTTATCTCTCTTCTAAAATCAATCTAGACAATTTCTTGGTTATGAGGGCAACCCAAAAAAGACTTTACTTTTATTCATCAACATTATACCAATTTAGTTAAGACCTTAGACACTTAAACCAACATAGTATTAGGTAGGTCCTAATTTTTTTCTAGGTAGTTACTATTTTCTTCTATATAAATACAATATGAAATTAAAAAATTAGGTAGGTCCTAGGACCTACCTTTATTGTAAGTAGTATGCCACTGCTTATTGTGTTATTGAATTGTGTGGTCAAGGATGGTCGTGTCAGAGGTGTTAAGTAGATTGGCTGGAAGATAGGTATCCGTTGCGCTTGTATATGGGGTGTGTTCCCGTATGTGGCAATATGAATGGCGGTGCGTTGTCGGAATGGAGAGAGGTTGGCATTTGTGCTGTCTTTGGAGTGAAATTGGTCTGAGTTAACTATTGTTCGCTTGTTGGCGTGAGTGAGATTGGTCTTTGGAGTTAAATTGGTCTTTGGAGTGAGGGTACCCAAAATTGGTTTATCGGCATCCTTGATGTTGGTGCATATGTGACAGGAGGGGTAGTCATGTGATCTGTTTTCGGTGTTAACTGGGTCAAAAGATAACATCGCTTGGACGGGACTTTGCATTGTGTTGTTGGTGCCTCCTTCTCCATTGTTCACCATGATCAGGGTTTTGATCGTTGAGCTTTTGGTGTCGTTGTCTCAACAACGAATGGTGCCAATGATGTGATATTAGACCTCCGGTGGTGCTCTTTGGTGACTTGGTTGGGCTTCTATTCTAGTGGGGATCTGTAATCACAACAAGAGAAACAGGTCGTCAGCGATCTCCGGGAGGAAGTCTCGAGAGAGCGCTCTGATGGTCAAGTCAGTCTCCGGGAGAGATGAAGTGTGTATATCGTAAGGCTGAGAGAGTGAGGATCCATCCTCTTCAGCATTGGAGGCACACAGTCTTTTATAGTAGGCCTCCCAACATGATATTTAAATGAATAACTCAAAAGTTAACATTTATTCGATAATACACACTTAAAATCTAAATATATACTATGGTTGTAATGATATATTTTGTACACATTAATTCCTATGTTTTATGTTAAAGTTTTAAAAAGTTATATGAGTTAACTGAAATATATATATATAAAGAAAACATAAATCAAAACTCGTAAGAAAAAGGGTCATAATAAAATTATAAAATTTTAGTGAAAATAGTGTGACACTAATATAATGTTATGAGTTGTTTGATAGTTGTAGATTAAGTTAAATTTGACTGAGTAAGATACATTTTAAAGGAGTCAGGACTTCTAAGTGTGGTATCAAACAATATGAATCCAAACGAATTAGACTTTGTTATTGGATTCAATCCTAAGTCTAAGGGACATATTAAAGGAGTAGAAACTTCAAGGTGTGAGATCAAAAAATATAAATATGAACAATCAGAGCCAGAGGTCAGACTCAATAAAAAACATATCAAATAACCCCCGACACCTAATCACCAATATTTACATAGGAGAAGGATTTGGCGATGACCTCTAAGTATAAGGACTAAGATGAGCTCTAGAAAAAAGTGTAAGGGCCTAAATGTAAATGTCCTTTCACGCTAAACCCCGTCCCCAAATCTGGTAGTATTCTACCATCAGAATCAGCTTACGCCCTACTTAGCAAAATGAGGGGAATCTTCGCTATCCGTCGTATGGTACGTCATGGAGTTTATTGCGGCTCTATCTGCTCTTCCATTGGTGAAATTGCATCAGTTTCCTCTTCAAATCCAGCAACAATTCCATACTCGTACTCGTGTTCCTTCTCTTCTGTGACGAAACCATCATGGTCAATTCCCATCTCCAAATTTCAATCGGGGCAGCAACCTTCTAATCGGAATCACTGTTCCTCTCCCTCGTCGGGTATGATCCTTACTTCTATGGTTTATCTATTAACAGCTCACCATTTTTTGCACATCGGGTGTTTTTAGGGATTAATTAATTGGAATTAGGGTTCCTGTCTTGATATGTGCTCTGTTTTGTAATTCGGCATTTCTTTTGTTCTATTTTGACAATTCTCATTAACAAAAGAATCTAAACCAGTGTTCCGAAAGGTCATTATATAATCTGAATCACTAGCTTCTCTTGAGTGGGCATATGAAGGGTGTTTGAATGTGCTGTTTGGAAGTGATTGTGATATTGGATAGTTATAATCCCACAACAATCCATATTAAATCAGCTGTTATAAAGTTATTGTGTGATATTGAATAGCTATAACACTATGCTGATAGTGCCTGTATAGTTGTAATAATCACTTTTAATGGTGTAGATGGATTGCAAATTCTGATTATCTAAAAGTAATAGGCACATAAGTAATTTTATTCTGCCATTTGAGAATTGGGTTTCTTGGAGCTACTATCAAAGTGATCATTGAAACTGAATATTTGACCTCTAATTGTTAAATGCTTTATTAAAACTTATACACTTTAACTCATAATTTCTAATTGCTAAAGGCTTTATTGCATTCTTAATCTTTTATGTTTATGGCTTTCATAACCTAATAAATTCCTATTTCAAAACTTCAAATCCCTGACTTCTTTCCCACCTTTCTACTTTGTATTCTAAAATCATAAGAAGGTGAGTTTTTAAAAGTGTTGCTTGATTCAATGAGATTAAAATGAGTTGCATTTTGATTTTAGAGGTTTCTTCTACTTTTTTTACTAAAATGAATGATTATAGCAGGTGGATCTAGAGTGGTAACAGTTGAGTCAGAAGCTGAATTTAACACCTTACTTCGCAAGATTCAAGGTAAGTAAATCTACATATACATAATTACATATACATATACTGATTATATGTTTTATATGCACAATGTGTATACTTATGTATGTTTATAATGTGACCAGATGAATCCTTGCCAGCAGTCTTTTACTTCACTGCTGTCTGGTGTGGGCCATGTAAGACTTTTATTTTTCTATATATATATATTTTGTTTTTTCTAATGTAGGGTTGAGTTCTTGAAAGTACTCTTCAGTTCATTTTGTTTTACACTTGATTTAAAGTATATATATATATATATATATATATATATATATATATATATATATATATATATATATATATATATATATATATTTCTTGTTTCACAGGTAGGTTTGTATCTCCTCTTATTGGGGAACTGAGTGAGAAATATACTAATGTCACCACTTATAAGATTGATATCGATCAAGTAAGAGCATCTTCATACTTCTAAGCATTTCTTTCATTTCATATACAACTCGTTTTTTGTTTGTGCAAAAGACGTTAATGCCCTTCTCATTCTTATCGTTGAAAAAGTCTGGAAATGTTAATGAGTTTGTATTTATAAACGATAAGTAAAAGAAAACGTTTCTTGAGGTACGATTTTTAATTATGAATTTTTATTTTATTTTGCAGGAAGGTATGGGGGATGCGTTGGCAAAATTAAATATTTCTGCTGTGGTAAACTACTTATCCATTCAACATGTGTCATTTTAAACTAAAGTTTTCAGTTTTACACATTTAATCCCTTAGTAATGAATATAATCAAAATCGGCCCATGTACATGTAAATTTGTGAATTTTGGTCCCTGTAAATGTTATACATGCTCACATATAGACATGTGTTTATATTGTAAGTGCAGCCAACTCTCCACTTTTTTCAAGGAGGAAAGAAGGTGTCAGAAATAGTTGGGGCGGATGTGAAGCTCCTCAAAACCACCATGGAGGATCTCTACAAGTGATTGCTCACTAGCCACTTTTTATTGAATACATGTTAAATTTTTAGATTTTTAATATTATCTTAATTTATGCATGCAATATGTATGATTCGGTTATATATTAAGAGTTTTCGGTTTATGAAAAATAGATATAGAGGATTGGAATATTATGTATCTCCTTTGTGAGTGTTTGGTTTATCAAGTGTTTTTAAAGAAATGGAATCTGGTAAATGAGTGGAATTTATTTAAACTAGATGAATGTATGAGCATTACACAAATGAAAATTATGTAGTTAAAAATAGGGATGAGATGCAAAACCAGAACCGGAATCGGACCAGAACTGAACCGACCGAACCGTTAGAACTGGAATATGTAGAACCGGTCCGGGTTCCAGGTTTAAAATAATGGCTTCATCCCGGTTCCGGGTAATCCGGGTTAGGGTCTTTCAGGTCTGGGTAAACCGGTTTAAGAACCGGAACCACTTTTAGTGACCGGAACCGGAACCATTGTTAGTGACCGGAACCGGTTTTAATGAAAAAGTTTAAGATATGCATATCTCATTTGTTTGAAGTCAGATTAATATGCGGTTTTTCCGGTGTGTAGTTTAGAATTTTTACATGATTTTAGACTATAAATTTGTTATTTTTAGTTTTGGGTAAATTACACAAATAGTCCCTGTGGTTTGGGGTAATTTGTGTAGTTGGTCCCTATAAAGAATTTTTAACTTGGATCGTCCCTATTGTATATTTTTGTTATGTGTTTGGTCCATGACCAACTTAAAAAGACCGTTATACCCGTAACTATATTTTTTACCTTTTATTATTGATTTTGTTTTTTTTAATAATATAAAAATTAAAAGAAATACTATTCCTTCTCTTCTCTCAAAACGTGATCTATCTCTTTCTCTAAACACTTCCCATCTCTATCTCTCTCATTCTCTTGGTTCAAAATCAGCCCAACGAATGCATACAACACGAAGGAATTGATTTTGAACGTTGCTTCAGGTTTGTATGAGGTTTACTTTTTGATTTCTTCTGGTAGTCTAAATCTTGTGGCGGATAAGAAGGTCTGGTCGGGCGATTTCCTCCATCGATTTCATCAAGAACCGCCAACAATCTTTAGGGCTTAATCGATTTCATCAACTTTGGATCTGCCTACATCGATTTCACAAGGAACCACTTGTTTGATTTTCGAATAACGTGAATCGAAACCACCGACGACCTGTTTGAGATCACTCACTGGTCGAGTTTTATTTATTTATTTATTTTTTTAATTCATGAAATGTGTCTGGATTTGTGGAGGTTTGTAAAGATGTACACAAAATATAAACCATACCATATGTGTTTCTAGTTGTTTTTCCGTCTTAGAAAATATTATTTTCAAAACTAATAATTTCTTAATTAAATACAAGTGTTGATAATATTTATTAGTAATCAAATTCTAATAAATAATCAATAAGTGATAACCATCTATAAGGTGTGACCGTATAGGATCATATGTTATTAGCAAATATCATTCTAAAATGATTCTTGGGAATATAGATATTTCAATCTCCCACTTGCACAAGACTTATCGTAGATTGATATAGATAGTGCTGAACGCCTATCAACATTTCATTGCCCCCCAATAACACATGACGAAAATGCCATTCATTAACATCCAATTCTCAAAACCTCAAAGTTACAATTGATATATAACGTACGTTTATCAGTTATCCTTTTATTATAGACATTATATTGAACATGAGATTTTGATCACAATCAATTTCATTTGGTGTTTAACTTTTGGTAACACGCGTTAGATGTCTAACTCTCAATACATAAGAGGAACAATTCTCATATTGATTACATACGTCTCTTGCATAGTTCATACCACACTTGATAATGACATTTATAACTACCTGATCAAAGAACAACATTTGACAATATCAAAGTATAACAATCCCCACACTCAAGTCCTAATATGCATTAAAATATATAATAAGGTGGTGATGTGGCGATCCATTAAACTTTAATTGAGTTTAATGGAATGTAAAGTTTAATGAGTATAATAGTATAGTTAGTTGAATGTCGATGTGACAATGCATTGAACTCTTAAGAGTTCAATTCATTAGAGATGACCTTAGTTTAGCTAATATCCCTAAAATTAATATAGATATTTTAATAGAATGCTGATGTGACAATGCATTGAATATATATATTTTTAATAGTAGATTATAGATGTTCCACACCTCTAATAAGTTATTTATGATTAGGGCTGTTTGTGACAACCCGAAACTTCTATCTTGTACCTTAGTCAAATTCTATCAATGTTAAACTCGTTTCAGCTATCTTTAGCATTGTTTTGAGCCTGTTTGGATGATCTAAAGCCTTGTACAACCAAAGTTTGAATTAGGGATGGGTTGGTTTAAGATTTAGGGTTGCAAATAGGCCAAACACTCCATCAAAAGGAGTGTGTGGCCGCACACCCGAGTGTATGGCCGCACACGTGAGTGTGTGGCCGCACACCCGAGTGTATGGCCGCACACACGAGTGTGTGGCCGCACACCCACCCTCCAGCCGCACACTCCCCCTTATATATATATAAGGAGACCCCCTTCACTCATTTCTTTCCTTTGGCTGCACTCTACTTTCTCTCACTACTTTCTCTCTCTAAAAACTTCATCCAAGAACACTTAAAAGGACCTCAAAAACGTGAACTGCTCCATCATTCAACTTGTTATAGTGGTAAGACACCTGAATCTAAGCCTAAAACTCATAGTGTTCTTCGTGTTCTTCATTCTTTGAAGGTGTACGGCCGCACACCTTAATAAGGTGGCCGTACACACCTTAAAGCTCTCCAAAGTGAAGAGTTTGGCCTTCATTCACTAGTAGGACTTGGTATTAGCACTAGAACATCCAAAAATCGACATTTCGGGCACAAATGAGGAGTGTATGGCCGCACACTCCTGTATACGGCCGCACACACCCTCTGTACGGCCGCACACTCCTGTGTGCAACCGCACACACAGCCTGGCCGCACACCCTGGCCGCACACACACCCTAATGACCATACACCTCCTTTGTTTGATCACATAAGGTCCCGACAAGCATTTCCAAGTCTTTAGGGTGGTTTCCCGTCATGTTTTGTAATGGAATACCTAAATCTAATACATATATGTGCTATTATATGTTACTAGGATCCACTTGAGTGCGAAACCTCCATTGACACTCAACACTCGTAACCGGTCATCCGCTCGAATCATCTGTCAAACAGTGAGTTCATACCCCTACATTTTCCGTGTTTTTAATGTTTTCAGCGGGGAATACAAGCCAAACGCTAAGTATTTTGTTAAAGTTTTAAACTTATTAATGCAGTCCAACGATTTCCACGTTTAATAACATATTCGGATATTTTATCTCTTTTTGTAATATGTTGAACATAAGGGAAACTTCTATTTGGGAAATACAACTTCATAGCTCTCAGAAAGGTTTTTACAAAGCATTTTCCATATCAACTCTAATAAACTATAATGGGTATAGTTTGGGATAACCCTCTAGGCAGTCTCTACTTAATCAGATTTCATAAATGAATATATATAAACTATGGCAGATTTAGTTTATGTTATATGTTTTCTCAGAAGTATAAAGTACATTTATTCAAGGATAATTACTGTTTTATACTGATTTTTCGCTAGTAAACTAGATTATACAGAATTATGAGGCGCTACTTCAATACTGTACCCTTAGGTGTATAGTGATAAATCCTTTTAATATAACCAGAGTCTCCTGGAGGGAGAGCGTGAGATTTGTGAATAGATCTATTCGGGACTGACAATCCCACACCTGAACTGCTAGCTACAGTTAGGCGGGCACGCCTGGGGTGAACAAATGTCATTTAGCTTAACGCCTGAAGAACGTTATAAAGGTCTCTCGGTTATATCAAGTATGGTTATACGACTCGCAAATAAGTATAAACTAACTTTGTTTACGGACTCTACCCTTCATGAGTTTTATTTTGAGTAATAAAACTACTTATATATATACAGATAGTATTCAGGGATTTCTAAACTGACATCTCTACCTCTAGGACGGATAACATGATTTCTAAAAACCTGATGGTTTATCTTTTACTAATAGATACTCTTTCAACACTACCTTTCATAAGAAAATATAGGATTTTCTTGAGGAACACTTTTCAAAAGAATCAAAGAACATTTTTCTCTAAAAACTAAATGCTTATGAACTCACCAGCTTTATGCTGATATTTTTCAAACTGCTTGTATTCTCAGGGAATTAGTAGATAGGTACTTCCAGGAATTCGGTGAAGCCGGAGCAATAGGAGCCATGTTTTCTATATTATACATACTTTTGATGTATTTAAAACAAGTTTCAAAATGATGTAAACACTTTTCATATTTGTATTCAATGTTTGGTTGTGTTTACTATGCTTGCTATACAAATGTTGTGATACTACTCATGACGTCCTCCACCCCGGAGCGATTCCGCCATCACGGTTTCGAGGTGTGACAGATTGGTATCAGAGCCCTTGTTTATAGTGAACTAAGTATACCGAACCTTACATGGTATACAACTATAAATATTAAGGGGCCTAAGTGCTCTAAACTAAAAGTATACTTTCAAAAATACAAGTATTTTTATAAAAGTATATAAGCATACCCGAGTATCAGAATCCGTGTCGTAAGTAGAACAAAACAAAAGTATTTGGATGTTGGACACTGAGGTTAAACCTGGGCAGTTATGTAATCATGTCTAGGGTTAATATAGCCTGATCAACTATATTCAGTCTAGACATGACCAACATGTGCTTGGGAGTGACTGTGGTGTTACAGCAGGCCTAAAACTTACCAAAAACATTCATCATAAAATACTATAGGAGTATTTTGTTAGAGCCAAATTCAGTGAGGATATTCATTCCTAGTGTTGCTACCTATTTGTTTCTTAGCGATAACTTGCTTGCATTAGTAACCTTTCTTTGCTTATCGCCCGGTAGAACACTCTATTATCAGGATGAGATATGTTTTGTTCATATATCTTGAGGACTTACCATCCTCTTCTTCCTGATTGTTTCTAGAGAAAGATGCCTCCCCGACCAAGACCCATCAGAAGAAACGACAACACTCCGCCACCACCACCACCCCCTCAGTTCGACCCCGTCATGTTTCAGGCAGCAGTTACAGCCGCCGTGACTGCAGCAATGGCACAAGTGAATGCTGGTGGGGCTGGAGGTGGAACCGACCCACAGAGACAAGATGGAAGTCAGGGACATCAAAAGGAGTGTTCCTACAAGGACTTCATGACTGCGAAACCCAAGGCCTTCGACGGGAATGGAGGTGTCATCGCTCTGACTCGATGGTTCGAGAAGATCGAATCCATCTTCGAAATTTGCGCATGTTCTGAAACAAACAAGGTGAAGTTCGCCGCCTGCACCTTCACCGACAGAGCTTTGACCTGGTGGAATGGTCGAGTCAAAACCCTAACCCTGCCGGTGGCTAATGCCAAGGGTTGGGAAAGACTGAAGGAACTCATGCTTGCGGAATACTGCCCGAGGGGCAAAGTGCAAAAGTTGGAGCACGAACTCTGGAACTTGAAGATGAAGGGTTCCGACATCGCTGCCTACACCACGAGATTCTGTGATCTGGCTCTCCTCTGTCCGGGAATGGTCACCCCAGAAAGCAAGAAAATCGAGAGGTACATTTGGGGACTAACGCAACCAACCAAAGGGAATGTCTTGGCTGCTAGGCCGATTACTTTCGAAAGCGCCAAGGATCTGGCACAGACTCTGATCGATCATGGAATCGATCTGGATGAGGTGGCAGCTGTCTCCGAGCCACAAAAGGAGAGTGGTGAGAAGAAGAAGAAATTCAGGAACAAACGCAAGGGCCAGTCTTCGCAGGAGCCCTCCAAGAAGCAACAAACAGTGGCAGTCCACGCTGCTACTACTCCTACTGCTACTCCCACTGCTGTTCCAACCACCCAAGCTCCTACCGGTGGCTATTCAGGGAAACTACCTTTGTGCAACAAGTGTACTTTTCATCATCACGAACCATGCCGTGATTTGAATTGCAACAACTGTGGAAGGAAGGGACACACAACCCGATACTGCAGAGCACCAGCCCAACCAACCAATCCGACTCCTGGAGCGGGTGCCAGCCAAGCCTGCTATGGATGTGGAGAAGTTAGGCATTTCAAAAGAAACTGCCCCAAAGCGACAACAGGTGGCAATGCAGGAAGGGTGCTGGCAATGGGCCAGGAGGAAGCGGTCGCTGATCCTACCGTTGTTACGGGTACGTTCCTCCTTGACAACTCTCATGCATGCATTCTTTTCGATTCTGGTGCGGAGAGGAGTTTTGTTAGCCATGCATTCAAACATCTAATCAAATGTAAATCCCAACCTTTAACTGAAACGTTCACCGTTGAGATGGCTAATGGAAAGAAAGAGAGCGCGAACGATATATTCATAGGCTGTACTCTTACCTTAGGAAATCATTCCTTTCCTATCGATCTTATGCCTGTATCTATTAAGAGTTTCGATGTCATTATCGGTATGGATTGGTTGAGCCCCAATCATGCTGATATCCTTTGTTTCGAAAAAGCTATTCGCCTCAACATTCCCTCTGGCAAAGCCCTTATGATTTATGGTGATAAACTCAGTTCAAACCTTCGTATCATCTCGTGCGTCAAAGCTCAGAAGTATCTGCGGAAGGAATGCCATGCGTTTCTAGCTCATGTCGTTAATGAGACACAAGAGGGTAAAGACCTCGAGAGCATCGCCGAAGTCTGCAACTTTCCTGATGTCTTCCCTGAAGATCTCCCAGGAATTCCTCCCGAGCGTCAAGTCGAGTTTCGCATCGACTTGATCCCCGGAGCTACTCCTGTAGCTAAGTCTCCTTACCGTCTAGCGCCAGCGGAAATGCAGGAATTATCCAGCCAGCTCAATGAGTTGATCAGCAAAGGATTCATAAGGCCGAGTTCCTCACCCTGGGGAGCTCCGATCTTATTTGTGAAAAAGAAGGACGGATCCTTTCGGATGTGCATTGACTACCGAGAGCTGAATAAGCTGACCATCAAGAACCGATATCCCTTACCCAGAATCGACGATATCTTCGACCAACTTCAGGGAGCCAGTTATTTCTCAAAGATCGATCTAAGATCAGGGTACCATCAGTTGCGAGTTCACGAGAATGATGTGCCCAAGACAGCATTCCGAACTCGCTATGGACACTACGAGTTTGTGGTAATGCCCTTTGGTCTGACCAACGCACCGGCAATATTCATGGACCTGATGAATCGGGTGTGCCGCCCTTTCTTAGACAAGTTCGTGATTGTGTTCATCGACGATATACTTGTCTATTCGCAGAGTGAGAACGATCATAAACAGCATTTGAGGCAGGTGCTGGACCTTAAGGGCAGAGAAGCTATATGCAAAATTTTCAAAATGTGAATTCTGGATCAGGAAGGTGAATTTCCTTGGTCACGTGGTTAGCAAAGAAGGCATACACGTGGACCCTTCCAAGATCAAAGCGATAGAGAATTGGTCTGCACAGAAGACGCCCACAGAAATCCGACAATTCTTGGGTCTCGCTGGCTATTATCGCAGATTTATCCAGAATTTCCAAACCCTTAACCACTCTGACTCAGAAAGGCGTACCCTTTTGTTGGAGTGAGAAGCAAGACAATGCGTTCCAAACGTTGAAGTGGGCCCTATGCAGCGCACCTATCTTGTCCCTGCCTGAAGGGACGGAGGACTTCGTTGTCTACTGTGATGCATCTAATCAGGGCCTAGGCTGTGTGCTCATGCAGCGAGGAAAGGTCATCGCCTACGCCTCGAGACAGTTGAAAACGCACGAGGTCAATTACACAACTCACGATTTAGAGTTGGGAGCAGTGGTCTTTGCGTTAAAGATCTGGAGACATTATCTCTACGGAACCAGGTGCACTATCTTCACTGACCATAAAAGCCTACAGCACATCTTCGATCAGAAGGAGTTGAACATGAGGCAACGGCGATGGGTTGAGCTACTCAGCGATTACGAGTGCGAAATCCGCTACCATCCCGGCAAGGCCAATGTGGTAGCAGATGCCCTCAGCCGGAAGGAGTACTCAGGTCGTAAAGTGAAGGCACTGGCCATGACTATCCATTCTCATTTATCCGCGCAAATCAAGGAGGCTCAGTTGGAAGCCTTAAGACCAGAGAACAAGTCGGGTGAAGCCTTGAGAGGAATGGAAAAGAACCTAGAGATCAAGGGAGACGGAGTCTATTACTTCATGGATCGGATCTGGACCCCAAAGTTCGGTGGTTACATAGAGGTTGTAATGAACGAAGCTCACAAGACCAGATACTCTGTTCACCCAGGATCAGACAAGATGTACCTCGATCTCAAGAAACTGTATTGGTGGCCGAACATGAAAGCAGAGATCGCTACCTTTGTGGGCAAGTGCCTGACTTGCGCCAAGGTGAAGGTCGAATATCAAAAGCCCTCAGGTCTACTCCATCAGCCAGAGATACCTGAGTGGAAGTGGGAAAGGATAACGATGGATTTTATCACCAAGTTACCCAGATCTCCGAGTGGGCACGATGCCATCTGGGTAATTGTCGATCGGTTGACGAAGTCCGCCAACTTCCTGTCAATCAAAGAAAACTTCAAGATGGAGAGACTCACACAGATCTACATTCAAGAGATAGTTCGCCTTCATGGGGTACCTGCATCCATTATCTCTGACCGAGATAGCAGGTTTACCTCGAGATTCTGGCAATCACTACAAAAGGCCTTTGGAACTAAATTGGATATGAGCACGGCTTATCATCCGCAGACTGATGGACAGAGTGAGAGAACAATTCAGACCTTGGAAGATATGTTGAGAGCCTGCGTCATCGACTTCGGCGCGTCATGGGACACTCATCTTCCTTTGGTCGAATTTTCCTACAACAACAGCTACCATACCAGCATCAAGGCTGCGCCGTTTGAAGCCCTCTATGGCCGCAAGTGCAGATTCCCTCTGTGCTGGGCTGAAGTGGGTGACACGCAGCTAGTCAAGGGTCAAGTCCCCGACAGCACTCTCACTGGTCCTGAGATTATCCGAGAGACGACTGAAAAGATCGTGCAAATCCGAGAACGACTAAAAGCCTCACGAGATAGACAAAAGAGCTACGCCGATAAACGACGAAAACCCTTGGAATTCCAGGTCGGTGACCGCGTCCTTTTGAAGGTCTCACCATGGAAAGGCATGATACGTTTCGGAAAACGTGGAAAGCTAAACCCAAGGTACATTCGGCCATTCGAGATCCTTGCTAGGATCGGTCCCGTAGCATACAAACTCCAGTTACACCGAGAACTCAGCAACGTCCATCCTGTCTTCCATGTATCGAACCTAAAGAAGTGTCTGTCCGACGAGACACTTGTGATTCCTCTCGACGAGATCGATCTGGACGAAAGTCTACGTTTTATGGAAGAACCTGTTGAAATCATGGACCGTGAAGTCAAACGTACTAAGCAAAGTCGCATCCCGATAGTGAAGGTCCGCTGGAATGCCAAGCGGGGTCTCGAATTCACTTGGGAGCGCGAGGATTCAATGAAGCAGAAGTATCATCATCTCTTTCCAAGTTCATGATTGTACTCTATTCTTGAATTTCGGGACGAAATTCCCTCTAACGGGGGGGGGGGGGATGATGTGACAACCCGAAACTTCTATCTTGTACTTTAGTCAAATTCTATCAATGTTAAACTCTTTTAAGCTATCTTTAGCATTGTTTTGAGCCTGTTTGGATGATCTAAAGCCTTGTACAACCAAAGTTTGAATTAGGGATGGGTTGGTTTAAGATTTAGGGTTGCAAATAGGCCAACCACTCCATCAAAAGGAGTGTGTGGCCACACACATGAGTGTGTGGCCGCACACCCGAGTGTATGGCCGCACACGTGAGTGTGTGGCCGCACACCCGAGTGTATGGCCGCACACCCGAGTGTATGGCCGCACACACGAGTGTGTGGCCGCACACCCACCCTCCAGCCACATACTCCCCCTTATATATAAGGAGACCCCCTTCACTCATTTCTTTCCTTTGGCTGCACTCTACTTTCTCTCACTACTTTCTCTCTCTAAAAACTTCATCCAAGAACACTCAAAAGGACCGCAAAAACATGAACTGCTCCATCATTCAACTTGTTATAGTGGTAAGACACCTGAATCTAAGCCTAAAACTCATAGTGTTTGTAACAACGTAAATTTTCAAAACAAATTTTCATTTTTAAATCATACTTTCAATCACACGATAATCACAAAAACATAATGTATCCACTGTGTCATAACAAAACATGTCCCAGAATCTCAATAACATAAACTCCATAAGTGTGTACGGATCATGCCGACGCCTTCCCGCGATCCTCGCTGGTACCTGAAACACATAACATAACAACTGTAAGCATAAATGCTTAGTGAGTTCCCCAAAATACCACATACAACACATACGCCTTTCCAGGCCATAACTCTATAGGATCTTCCGATCCATGTGTCCCAGGGGACTTCCGTCCCGAATCCTGGTATACCTTCCGGTCCTACCCGTATCGACCTTCCGGTCCGTAACCTCTTGACCTTCCGGTCCATACCCTCTTGACCTTCCGGTCCTTATCGTACATAACATACATAACACATACATATCACATAACAACATACAACTCATACATCTCATAGCATATAAGACCTTCCGGTCACACATAGGTACCCTTCCAGGTACAGTATAGTGAGAAGACTCACCTCAATGAAGTCGGATAAACTCTCGTGCTCAACGTCCCGACCTAGCCTCCTCCTATTATTCAAATAACATTCCCGATCAATATTCTCTCATAGCCTCATCTCTACAGATTGGGTAGAAGGCCATTCCACCCTTCCCTGAACTCTCTTGAATCAGTCTTGACTAGAACCCTAAGGTCAACGAAAGTCAATGGTCAAACTTTGACCGACTCGTCGAGTGCATATGGGCGACTCGACGAGTCCATGCGGGTTCTCTGAATCCTTCTAGCCTCTCTTGGCTCGTCGGGTCATCGTCCCACTCGACGGGTTACACCTGTCACGAATCGCGGGGCAACCCCGACTCGACTCGTCGAGTCCCATTATAGACTCGGCGAGTTGCATCCATGACAACACTGAAATGACCTTCTGAGGTCAGATCTACTTCTCTAACCTATAGATCTGGCCTTCCCAACCACTATAATCACGTAAAGGTCCGACCTTTACACTCATGCAATGTCCATAAAGCTCCTTTGGGTGAAATAACCTCTAGAATGGCAACCTAGGGTCATATCTCTAATGGAATAGCAAAAAGCAAGGTAGATAGGACTCTCTGGACCTCTTAAGGTCCAGATCTAAGAAGAACTCCACCTTGGGACCTCACATACTTCGAATCCAAGCCAAAGAAGGCATAAGAAAACCCTAGATTCAAGTAGATCACCAAATACACGAGATTGAGCACAGATTAGTACCTCTAGCAGCCTCTTCTGATCAAATGGGTGATAGATCTGAGCTCCTCAATCTTCCTTGTTTGTCCTCCTTCCTTCTTTCTTGCAAAATCACACTTAGAATGATGAATTAGCCCTCCTCTTGCACTACAAGCTTTCTCTCTGCTCTCTAGGGTTTCTCAGGGGTGCATTGGCCGCAAATGGAGGCCATAAAGGCCTTTAAATAGGGCACAGACCCCGAGAATTAGGGTTTCACTTTACAGAGCCGGACTCACCGAGTCCACGCATCGACTCGTCGAGTCCTTCATTAAATCAGACAAGAAATGCGCGCTCCTACTCGGCGAGTCTGAGCGCCTACTCGCCGAGTCCCTCCCTGAAATTCAAGATAAATACTCAAAATAAGATACCTGGGAATCCGGATATAACAGTGTTCTTCGTGTTCTTCATTCTTTGAAGGTGTACGGCCGCACACCTTCATAAGGTGGCCGTACACACCTTAAAGCTCTCCAAAGTGAAGAGTTTGGCCTTCATTCACTAGTAGGACTTGGTATTAGCACTAGAACATCTAAAAATCGACATTTCAGGCACAAATGAGGAGTGTACGGCCGCACACTCCTGTGTACGGCCGCACACACCCTCTGTACGGCCGCACACTCCTGTGTGTAACCGCACATACAGCCTGGCCGCACACCCTGGCCGCACACACACCCTAATGACCATACACCTCCTTTGTTTGATCACATAAGGTCCCGACAAGAATTTCCAAGTCTTTAGGGTGGTTTCCCGTCATGTTTTGCCATGGAATACCTAAATATAATACATATATGTGCTATTATATGTTACTAGGATCCACTTGAGTACGAAACCTCAATTGGCACTCAACACTCGTAACCGGTCATCCGCTCGAATCATCCGTCAAACAGTGAGTTCATACCCCTACATTTTCCGTGTTTTTAATGTTTTCAGGGGGGAATACAAGCCAAACGCTAAGTATTTTGTTAAAGTTTTAAACTTATTAATGCAGTCCAACGATTTCCACGTTTAATAACATATTCGGATATTTTATCTCTTTTTGTAATATGTTGAACATAAGGGAAACTTCTATTTGGGAAATACAACTTCATAGCTCTCAGAAAGGTTTTTACAAAGCATTTTCCATATCAACTCTAATAAACTATAATGGGTATAGTTTGGGATAACCCTCTAGGCAGTCTCTACTTAATCAGATTTCATAAATGAATATATATAAACTATGGTAGATTTAGTTTATGTTATATGTTTTCTCAAAAGTATAAAGTACATTTATTCAAGGATAATTACTGTTTTATACTGATTTCTCGCTAGTAAACTAGATTATACAGAATTATGAGGCGCTACTTCAATACTGTACCCTTAGGTGTATAGTGATAAATCCTTTTAATATAACCAGAGTCTCCTGGAGGGAGAGCGTGAGATTTGTGAATAGATCTATTCGGGACTGACAATCCCACACCTGAACTGCTAGCTACAGTTAGGCGGGCACGCCTGGGGTGAACAAATGTCATTTAGCTTAACGCCTGAAGAACGTTATAAAGGTCTCTCGGTTATATCAAGTATGGTTATACGACTCGCAAATAAGTATAAACTAACTTTGTTTACGGACTCTACCCTTCATGAGTTTTATTTTGAGTAATAAAACTACTTATATATATATATATATATATATATATATATATATATATATATATATATAGATAGTATTCAGGGATTTCTAAACTGACATCTCTACCTCTAGGACGGATAACATGATTTCTAAAAACCTGATGGTTTATCTTTTACTAATAGATACTCTTTCAACACTACCTTTCATAAGAAAATATAGGATTTTCTTGAGGAACACTTTTCAAAAGAATCAAAGAACATTTTTCTCTAAAAACTAAATGCTTATGAACTCACCAGCTTTATGCTGATATTTTTCAAACTGCTTGTATTCTCAGGGAATTAGTAGACATGTATTTCCAGGAATTCGGTGAAGCCGGAGCAATAGGAGCCATGTTTTCTATATTATACATACTTTTGATGTATTTAAAACAAGTTTCAAAATGATGTAAACACTTTTCATATTTGTATTCAATGTTTGGTTGTGTTTACTATGCTTGCTATACAAATGTTGTGATACTACTCATGACGTCCTCCACCCCGGAACGATTCCGCCATCACGGTTTCGGGGTGTGACACTGTTCAAAACCGAATATCTGAAATTTCGGGTACGGATTCAGATATCAAATTAGATATCTAGAAATTTATCTTCTTTGTTTAGATCTACTTAAAATTTTTCATAAATATGGAATAAATTTAAAATAAAGTTGTATAAAAAGCATAGAACAAATATTTCAATGCATCATATAGAACATAAAAAATAGTTACTAGGAAACAACGTTCTTGATGAATAGCATTTATTCTTATCAATACTAAAATCCACCAGGCTACCACCATCAAGCAAAATGTAAATTAATATAAAGATCGAACATAAAAACCACCACCGCAACTCCCATGAATTTGTAGCATATGTAAACGAAAATCTAGATTACCCTAAATTAATATTGAACTAAAAAACTTACAAATCCTAAGAGTAGTGGGTATGGGCCGTGAAAGGATGCTGAGAGTCCTATGTGGCATGCCTTAACGCCGTTAAGAGCAAATGAACATAACCCGAGTCTCATGTTATCTTAAGGCATGTTGGTGTTATAATATATTGAAACGACTACTACTATTGGTTGCACACAGTCTCTCTCTCTCTTTCTCTCTCATAACACCATATTATAACATGCGAACATCGCCCCCACTTTATGTTATAACATTCTCTTAACACCATATTATAACATGTGAACATCGCCTCCACTTCATGTTATAAAATATTGAAATGTGAGATGACAATGTTTGGTGTTATAACATCCAACCCTCAGCGAACCCATACATTGCAGCCTAAACAAAAAACATAAAATATGTCAAAAGTGAAGATAGTGTCCAGGAGAAAATATGTTTTTGCTGCTATAAAATTGATACGGAACCCCAATCCTCTTAAACAAACATAAATATACTAAACTAATAATTTAATTTTAGGGTTTTCGATACTTGAAATATTTGAAAATATTAGAAAACGCTGTCCAAATTTGAATTCGAGAAATCGAATATCCGAATTTTAGGATAATTTCAAATCGGATTTCGGATATGGATATTTTTAAACACCACTCTTTTTTATGACTTATAGCTGTCCCGTACATTTAAAAAATATTTTTTTTTATCATTTTGTCGAACACTTATTTATATAAGGTTTTGACAATGTATAACCTAATCCATTTAATAAAAAAAAATCGTACCGGTGATAGTAAACTAAACCATTTTTGATGTGTCTGTGGGTGAACCCCTGGAAACGCCATCGAGGCGTCTACTAAATCAGCATCCGCAAATCCATTACAATCCACTGTGTGCACCATGGCTGCTCTCACCTTTGCTCACCACATCCTTTTCTCCAAACCCTCCGTCTTCCTTCATTCAACCAAAAATGGTTTCAACACCTTGTTTTCCGTCTCCGTCCCCGCACCTTTCCTTCGCCGATACAAATCCTCACAGACAATAGCAGCAGCTTCTTCACTCCTTGAACTTGGTGGAGTTAAAATTTCGAAAGAAGGTATTCTAATTAACCCCTCCTCATTCAATATTTGGGTACTCTTTATTTTTTTCTGCTTTCTAGGGCATATCATGTGCTGTGTAATTCACCATATCTTAGCTGAATGAATGCTTTCGTTTTGATTTGTTAAATTTTACATACACGTTGATTCAGGCGGATTGTATTGTTTTGATTGTGGAAAACTGAAGATTTCTTGTTTTGGGAGGTGTTTGGATTTGAGGTTTTACAGTTTCATGTGAATATGTGATATTTGATAGTCTGATAATCAGTTGACATACAATCTAGATAGTTCTTGGATGTGTTTTTTTACACATAAAATTGTAATTATAACTTTACAAATGTACCTTCATTTCATTTCTTCCATCCCCTTCTCATGCTGTGAATTTTAAAATCCATTAATGCTAGTCTTTTCATTTTTGTGATACAGATGTGGTTAAAGATGAACCAACAAATAATGTCCCTGATTTGATATTCACTAAACTTGGATTGCAACTTCATAGAAGAGATCATCATCCTCTTGGAATCTTGAAGAATGCAATATATGAGTATTTTGACACCAACTATAACAATCAGTTTCATAAGTTTGATGATCTCTGCCCCATTGTTACTACAAAAGAGGTAACAACTTTTTATGTGCATCTCCGGTTTTGATTTTTTTGATCCTCAATAATTAGAAAATCATAATCATTATAATCTATAAGTTTTTTGCAAACACTTAAAACTGATAAGCATACTTACTAGATATGTTTGATTATCTTTGTGTCAAGAAAGTGCATCTATGTTCCTATTTATAGTTCTGACTCTTTATTTTGTTACAAAATACTCATGACTATGTTATGAATGCCTGTTTAGAACTTTAACTACAAGTACATTGCTAGTTCTTGCATTTATCCCATATTTTTAATCATATCCATACCTATTTTCCCATAAATTTCTGCATACTTTTTAGCATAATGTAATATCATTGATGAAATCTTTATTGATGCAGAACTTTGATGAGGTGTTGGTGCCTTCTGATCATGTAAGTAGGAGTTACAATGATACATATTACATTGATTCAGAAACAGTGTTGAGGTGTCACACAAGTGCACATCAGGCTGATTTACTGAGAAAAGGGTATGCCAATTTTCTTGTTACTGGTGATGTTTATCGTAGAGACTCCATTGATTCAACTCATTACCCTGTATTTCATCAGGTATTTCATTTTTCTATAAAGCAACTATAATTAGTAAACAGGGTGTTACTTTATATGCTGTAGGACCCTACTTTTATTTCTTTCTATTAAAGCATTGTATTATGGGTAGTGATTCTGTATATGTATATGAGAATGTGTAGATGGAAGGAGTTAGAGTCTTTAGTCCAAATGATTGGAATGATTCTGGAATGGATGCTACTTTATATGCTGCACAGGATCTAAAAGCATGCCTCGAGGGTTTGGCACGCCACCTTTTTGGTAAGAAGTTAAATTCATAATCCAAATGAAATATAATATATTATATTCTTTGGTAAAATGATATAAAAGTAACCAAAAGAGTGAACATCTACTCATGAGGTGAATGTATTAGTAAAAAATGAAATATGGTTTTTGGAATTGAAGTCCATTTAAATATTCAGGTGCTGTTGAAATGCGGTGGGTTGACTCTTATTTTCCATTTACAAATCCATCTTTTGAACTCGAGATATATTTCCAGGTATGCTATTTTTTTGTATGCCATTTTTTTTTTTAAAATAAATTTATTAATGATTGAGTGATAATTTATAGGAGAAATGGTTGGAGGTTCTTGGATGTGGGGTGATGGAACAAGAAATATTGAAAAGAGGTGGGAAAAGTGATAATGTGGCTTGGGCTTTTGGGCTTGGATTGGAAAGATTAGCCATGGTCTTATTTGACATTCCAGATATTAGACTCTTTTGGTCAACCGATAAGCGATTCACATCTCAAGTAATTTATATACATTTACAATAAAGAATATATTTGTATAAATAAAAGTTCCGAAAAGTATTGAATTCTTTTCCGTTTTGATGCCAATCACATGCATGAAAGATTAAAGATTCTTTCAGATTCCAATTCCTATGACCAATTTCATTCTTTCTAAAAACATTCCACGAACCAATCACCCTCTCAACTTTTGAAGGATAAAAAATGGAAAATATCTTTTATATTTACTTTTCATGATTATATATAGTAATAGTTAGAAGAACCTAATGGAATTTTCATGATCTCCCCTTACCAATGCAGTTTACAAAAGGTCAACTTGGGATAAAATTCAAGCCATTCTCAAAGGTTTCTGCTTCACTTAATTTTCTTTTAGCAATATATGCAACAATCTTCCATTTTTAGAAACATCAGTTCTCGTACTTTTGTTAGATTAATAATAATTTAATATGTTTTAACACTTATTATTTTATTTTCAGTATCCACCTTGTTATAAAGACATGAGTTTCTGGATCAACGATTCGTTCACCGAAAACAATCTTTGTGAAATTGTTCGAGGTGTTGCTGGTGATCTTGCAGAGGAGGTGTAAATTATTTATTTATTTAATTATTTAGGAACATTATTTATCTAAAATGATATTCCATATTTGTTGGAATTATTGAACATTCATTTAGGTACAATTGATTGACAATTTCACCAACAAGAAAGGAATGACAAGTCATTGCTATCGGATCACTTATCGCTCCATGGAGCGCTCTCTTACAGATGAGGAAATAAACGAGTTACAGGTATCAATTTCTTTATTATAGCATCCTACCTTTATTTTTTTTTCTATTACATCATTAAACTATGCAAAATAATCTACCCAAATAAGAAAAAAAGTTGGAAGTATAATTTTACCTTTTTTTTGGATGTTGATGTAGTGGAATGTTCGAGATCAAGTCCAAAGCCAGATGAACATCGTTCTAAGATGATTTCCAATATGCCAAATGGAATTTTGTGAATACCTTCTATTTACAATAACATGTTTATGTTTTTATTTATTAATGAAGACATTCATATGTTGCATTATTACTTCCAATTTCAACATATGTAACCCTAGTTTTTTGTTTTTATCATCATAATAAAATAAACTACAACTTTTCTTTCATACAACAATTTGAATGATCTTTATGTATAATCCAATACACTTATTTTTGTTCATGTTAGAAAAAAAATGAAATTATACAAAAAAAACTTGGCCAACATTCAAAAGGCTCTCATGAGGAACATTAAAAATAACACTATTTTCCCTACATATCTTTCTCAAAAAAGCATACAAATAATCAATACAAATCTTCTTATAACACCCTGAATCTCTTCTCGCCTTCACAACCGTATTCCCCAAAATATGCACAACTCCGGCATCCCGACACCGCGTCAAAAACTCAATCTCCTCTCTCCCACCCCCACCGTGACTCGACGCCGTCTCCGTCCCCGTCTCACTCACCGTATCATCATCGGAAATTAAAATATCAACAACAGACGAAAACGTATTCTTATCAGATAAACCTGAAACATCTTGTTCATACAAACTGTATTCATCTGAATCCGAACTCCCATCCATCAACGACTCAAGTTTCACAAACAAAAATATACTATCCAGCAACTTCTTCTCAAATTCATCGTCCTTTTTCTGATCTTTATACCCATACCTCGCGACACACCGGAAAATATGGTAGTTCTTCGGTCCGATCCGTTTGACCAAAAACCGTTCGTCTTCCGGGACGGAATAAACCGGGAGAGACTTAACGCAGACGAAAGCCACCACCGTATGAATCGCCGGAAGATTCGTGATGAAATGTGAGAAGATCCGTGGGACGCCGCTTGCGAGCTCGGTGTACACGAGTCCGATTCCGGGGACGCGAACTAGCCCTAGACTTGGGCCGAGGTTAAGGATCCATCCCATTGAGATTTTGTTTTGCATTTCGAATTCGTACCTTTTGACTGTGCCGTAGTGCCAGACGTACATTATGAGGAGGAACACGGCGGCGATTGCTAGTGGGACCCATGCGCCTTGGTCGATTTTAATCAGGACTGCTGAGAAATAGGTGCATTCGACTATGAGGGATAGAAAGGTCATTATGAAGACGAGGAACCAGTTGCAGTGCCATACGAGGAGCATGATTAGGATCATCAGGAATGTTGTTACTAGCATCACTATTACCACTGCTGTGCCTTTTAACAAAGAGAATCGAATAGTATAAGAGGGTATTAATGTCTTTTGGGCTAAAAGTGTAATTTTTTTTTTGTCATGTTGATATGAGGATATGACTATTTTCGATGAGATAGGAGGGCATTTATGTAATTTATGTATTTTGTGTAAAAGGGATTGAGACGAGTTTTGGATGGTATAAAAAATTACAATTTTTGTCGTATTCAAGTCAATTCCAATACATTTATTACACAATAGAAACTTGGGTTGGGCTATGTTTATGACAAGAAGAGGAGGGCATTTACGTCAATTCCACATACATGAGATCGAGACCAAATTATTGCCCAACTTTTTGGGTGGGACAAAAGTAACCCCAACTTTTCTAAGCTATTTTTAAAGATGAGGATAGGAGGACATTTACGTCTAATGTGCAGGCAGAGATCTCTCCCATCTTTTTTGGTTGGACAAAAAATTGAAATTCCCGACCTTTTGGGTGGGCCCCAAAAGTGCAAATTTTGTACTATTGACATCAAACTCATTCTCAGTCAAAGTCAAACACAGTATAACATGTTATGTTCATTATAAATTATTGTCATAAAACTTACCATAAGCATTACCGATTTGGGTTTGATTTTTGAAACCAGTTGTTACAAGAATGCACAGAATCATGAGTGTCCAATTGATATCCGGAATGTATATCTGGCCAAGAAATTTTCTTGATGTATGAACGACTTTGACTCGAGGGAAACAACCGAGTGCACATGCTTGATTAATTATCGAAAATGTAGCAGATATTGACGCCTGACTTGCGACAATTGCAGATAGTGTTGCAATTACAAACATTGGCCAGTATACAGCTTCTGCAACATTTTAAGCAATGTATATTATTACATCAAATATTTGAACGTCATTTACAAGAAATGTTGCAAGGTCATTTACAATAGGGTTAACACCAAGAAAAGTCAATGTACTTTTATTGATTTGTGCATGGTTAAATGCAAAAAATACAAATGTTCTTCCATTAATTTGTTTAATATGGCATTGTACTTTCATTTTTTTTCCTATTACAACATTATGCCTTGAAAAATCTACAAAATTATAGCAATGTAATACAAATACAAAACAATTTTCACTCCTATAATTGGGTATCCTACTAAGAAAAAAATTGGATGTGTAGAAATTTATGGTGCATACCTTAGTAAAAAAAATTGGAAGTACAATATTGTAGAAAGAAATGGAAGTAGGAAGCTATAATGCACAAATAAATGAAGGTATATTGCTAAAACTTGCATTTAACCCTTTACTTTTTCCTTCCGTTTTTTTATGTTCTGGAATATTTTTTAATCATTATTTAAAAAACAAACCTGGAATAGAGTGGTAAAATGCATCAAACACTTGTTCCTTGTTTTTCATGAGGTAGGCTGCTTGTCCACAATAGGCTAACAGAAGGCAAGGGAACACAACTGTTGTAAATGCAATCTGGATTGCCGAAAGTGGATAATGAGCAAGATCAGCAAATAGTGCCTCCGTCCCTATCAAAAAATAGCAACATACTATAATTTGGTAGATTTTTTAAAGTACAATGCTGTAGTATATATATATATATATATATATATATATATATATATATATATATATATATATATATATATATATATATATATAAAATCACCTGTGATGCTCAACATGATTCCTCCAAGGGAAGTCCAACCATCTTTTCCTCTCCTTTTAAAGTACCAATATATATGCAAGGGGGAAAAGGCCCTCAACACAGTCTTGTCATGTTTTAAAATGTTATAAATTCCAATTCCTCCAATTAAAATAAACCAAAGCAATACAATTGGAGCAAATAGCCATCCAACTTTATCAGGACCATGATGTTGCAGGCAAAATAAACCAATCAGTATAAAAACAGCAACAACTACGATAAAATCTGCAATAAACAACAACTCATAAGCATATTATATGCAACTTACATTAAAGATTAGGTGAAAATAACAAATTTAAGATGAAATTATTTTCATACCATTATCCATCCCGGGGTGTGTTACCTTGATGCCACTAGAAGCCGATAAAACTGTTAAAATCATAAGGTTTGATTCAAGATTTTCGTTTAGGAAACATATGATAGATATAACTAATGGTAAATACTTAAACTGACATGCATAGATGAAGGTAAAATGGTCATGTACTCACATTCAGACAATTTACCGAGTCCAAAAAAAAGTGTTTATGTATACACCACTTTATCTAGACATATATCATTACTCATTCAACCACTACATCATACAGGACTTAGGGTTTTTCTGTTTTTGTTTTTGTTTTTTCTTTTCTTTTTTCGTTTAACTACTTTGTAGGTAAAATGGTTGGATATAAGTAATGATCTTTGTCTAGAGAAAACATAATATGGTGTATACACAAGGTCGCTTTATTTTCTAAACCGAATAAACTGTCTTGAATAAGACTAAATGACCACTTTAATCTTACATTCCAAAAAAAAAAAAAACAATTTTAACAATATTCATTGAAAAAAGAAGGGGCACAAATAGGTAAAAGGTTAGTGTCTTAATACATTAACCCATAAAATCATTTTGTGTAACTTAAATAAGAAAGAAACAACCATGTAAAACTGTTCAAATTAAATGCTTATCCCATTAAGCTCATGAAGTGGAAGAAAAAACAGCCCCTTAATAGGAAAAAAACTAATGGCACATAAAAAAACAACTTTTTACCTGAAATAGCAGGAGTTAGAATCCCATCTCCAATCACCATACAAGTGCCAACAAGTACAAGTACAAGAAGTGCATTCTTCTTTAATGCATGTGCTTCTAACCATTTCTTGGTTTTTTCAGCAAATGAGTTCTCATGTGTTGGGGTATAAATATAAGTAGTCAACTTTTCATCAGTCCGATGTTGATTCGGAATTGTACTAATTTTTGCATGTCGACACAATAGTGAGTAAAGAGCAAATGTTCCACCTAAGTAATGAATTAAAATTTCATACATGTTATTCACTAATTAAATATAACTTTAGAATTATTGTTCTATCTCTTGTTATTTTACAAGTATATAATGGAAAATAGAGAAGGGAAAATTGATTTGAAAAGCAATGTACTTTACTCTCACTACCAATATGAGCAATATAACTTATTTTTTTAAAATCAAAATAGCAATATACTTAGATCTTTTACCCATAATAGCAACATACTGATAGGCCCAAGGACGTCCATGTCTACAAAAGGGGAAGGAACAAACTACATCAACCCATTCCACCTTAGTCTTTTTCTGCAGCCCAGGCCTGTTTATTATTTCATCTGTTTTTGTCTTATTGTTATGTGGTCCTTTCCGTTTGTTATGCTCCTCCCCCACGATTTGTTCTGTGGGGATCTTGTTAATGGGGAGCAGGTCCTGTGGTTTATTCTGTTTGTCTCCAGCTGTCTTGTATATAGTGCTGGAGGGTCTTTTGTTTTTTCTTATGTTGAGATTAATGAAACCGTTCTTATGAACTTGGGAGAGCACCCACCTCTAGAATTGTGGGAATTTATCCTTTACGTTTGATTTCTTGTATGCAAGTTCAAGTCTAGGCTATCACATACTTATACATTTCTTTATTGATAATAGCAATGTACTTCATCTTTTACCGATAATAACAACATACTTATAAAAGTACATTGTTATTATGTGTATGGAATTGTAAGTACGTTGCTATAATATGTAAAGAAATGGAAGTAAATTGCCATTATGGCTTACATATTGCTATTATCAGTAAAAAAACAAATGCAAGTACATTGCTATTATGGGTCAGGAAAATGAAATACATGACTATTATGGATAAGAAATAAGATAGATTTCCTATATTGTAAAAAGAGTAGAGTAAGTTGCTATTTCCTGTAATTTTCCCAATAGAGAAGTAGGTGTACCTTGACCATTGTCGCTTGCACGACATACAATGAAGACATATTTGATGAGGGGCACAAGTGTAAGAGAGTATATGATTAAAGAAAGTGCACCAACAACGTCTTCAGTGTCATTGATTCCTTTAGGAAAAGTATTGTAAAATACATATAATGGAGAAGTTCCCAAATCTCCATAGACAACACCAAGACTCTGAAATGCAAGTCGCACAAGTAGCAATGTGGAACATTTCTGTATCAAAGGATAATATCAATAAGGGAAAATCGCAGAAAGTAGCTACATACTTTACTCTTTTTACCAATATAAGTAATGTAGTTTATTTTCTTTTCCCAATATCTTTTTTACCATCAAAGTCCACCCTTTGTATTTTTCTTTCTAGCTACTTGAATAAATAAATTATTTCAGCTTAGTTTTTAAGGGCAATCCTTCGATGATTTTGAAGTAATTTGTACTCCGGTAGTCCCATGAAAAATGACATGTTTAACTAGGCATGTAAGTCATTGATTAGTTGTTAAAATATCTCAAATGTCCTATAACAAAGAAAAATAATGGCACAATCAAATGATCAATGCTATAAATATTCTGTAAGATCACACTGGGGCAAAGATGAAAGGTTACCGTTTCTGTGTTCATCTGCTTGAGTCTGCTAGCTTCTTCATCCATGGGCTGATCAAATTTCTGCTGCAAAGCCCACATGCCACCTTTAGCTTCACTCTCCTCATTCATGGTCTTTTCCATCTCAATCAAATTCAGGCTGCCTGCACTCACAACAACCTATGTGGCTTCCCTCTAAAGTGCTCAACAATAGACAGCATCATCAACTCAAAAACAATTTAATCGAACTGAGCCCTAATTTCTCATTCAATCAAATTGACTAAAATCAACAAAATGGAACTCAATTTCATCACTCTCGGAAGTTAGATCCATCAACTCTCCCATTATGAAAAAAGGAACTCGTTCCTTCAAGAATATCCCAGTGTTCGGATCTAAAACCGAAAAAGTATTGAGGGCATCTCAAATTGGGACCTGAATGGATAACAATGACGAAGAATTACTGAGCAGAAGCAAGAAACCAGAGATGTAAGTCGTGTCGACGATGAAGAAGAACACGAAAAGGGACGAAATGGAGGGAATCGATACGATTTTTGATAATTGCGAGTTTAATTTGAATTTGGGGTTGATGCAGAAACGATTGTGTTAATCAGGAGATAGTTTAACATTTGACAGACCGAGAAAACCTGTTTGTTTCTCAATAACGCCTTGATTACTCAGAGAGGAGAATTCGACAGCACTCACGAAGAGAGATGGAAGCGATCGGTTTGATAATCATGAAAATTTTCATGCGACAGCGACACGTTCCATCAATCTCATGCAATCTATGCATGTTCTTCTTTTCAAAACAAACATAATATCTTTTAGAGTAAATTAAACTCTTGGTCCATATGGTTTTCCAGTTTTAACAATTTTGGTCTTTCTATTGTAATTTTAACATCACTAGTCCTTATTGGAGGTTTGAGTAACAATCATGTCTCAGTTAGGCTCCGTTAAACATTTCTAACTGATATATACAAAGTCAAATTTGCCCTTACTCTTCAAAGCCTTATACACGACGTGAACCTCAGAAGGGCAAAATCGCATGCAGTAATTGATAGTATGGCACCTGATACAACTACTTAAGTAGTCAAGTAGTCAACATGTAGATGATGGTCTGTCTTAATGAAGTGGTTGATAGTAAAGGTCCTAATGAAGTGGTTCATGATGGTCTTAATGAAGATGTGGTACATGATGGGCTTAAAGAAGATAGTTAAGTGGTACATAATGGGCTTAATGAAGATGATGGTGTTGGAGAAGGGAGGGTGATGATGTAGGGGATGGTCTTAATACACACAAGTCAAGCTCTTAATGATGATGAGGGTGTACATGCACAACTTGAGTTTAATGAGGGCTATTCAAATGATGTTCTATTTGATAAATTCCTAGTAAGGTGTTGATAAAAACGACCGGTTAAGGGTTGCAGGCTTTGAATATTTGTCCTCGAGCATAAAAGCCCAACCCTTTGATAAATTGTTTGCTTAGGTGTCATATAGTAGTGTAAAGGCAACACACTTAGTAGTGACTTAACGTTAAAGATTAGTTGCACATTTATTTACAAATTTGTACAAACCGAATACAAGAAAGGAAAAACAATAAACATAAACAAGTAAAAATGCATAACACTCTTAAATGTGACATTATTTAATTGTTGTTGGTGTTAGGCGTGTCAAACCCAACAAATAATAGGGGTACAACAGACTCCAAATACACTGCTTTAATGCACTAAAAAGGTAGTACAGGGAAAGCAGGGTCGAACCACAGAGACACAGGATAAAAGTCTATACCTCTTTGCGTAAGGTACTTTGGTCACAAAGGGGGGTTTGTTTGCAAAGGTCAAATAATGAAAATAACAATCAACTTTGAAACACGTAGAAAATGAAATAGATTTGTAAACAAGTTGTAAAAGTGCTGCCAGTTCTAGTTCTCAATGTTGTTGTTCAACTTGATTATGACTTGATGTAATTCAAGATTGCTATTCTAAGTTGGTACTGAAAGATATTAACACGCTCTAACACCTCTCGCTTGCCAAATTATCCAACCAAAACACGCTCTTTGACTAGACCTAGCTTTACTAATTCAATCTAAACACGCTCTTAGATTGTATTGAAAAACTGCATTAAGTTTTATACAAGCTTCCCAACAACGTTCATTTGTTCTCATACGTTCGGAAGTGTGAAAACATGTGATATATGTTTTACAATAAGAAAACTTATTGCTTGTTACCAATTATTAACTTAATAGAACGATTAGGTGCCCTAAAAGCTAATTAACTGCACAAAAATTCAATTCATGAAAGTGGCCAATCAAACACAAATCAAATTTAAGGGTTCTAGTTTAAACAAAAACATAATCACTAGAATAGAATCACAAATCAAACATCAAATCATATGCTTCAAGTCAAGCAATCAACATGTTTTGAACAAGAACTAGAAACTAGGGTTTCTTAGCCACACATGACTAAGAACAAATCACAAGAACAAAAGATGGAAAAATGTGTGATTACAACTTACAAAATGCTAGAATTAATGTTTCCAAATGATTATTGATCAATCCCTTGCAATAACCTTCGAATTCCCTTCTCAAAATATACTCTGATATGTTCTGTCTCTCTAAAAATGGCCCTTAACCCGTAATATGAAAGATAGGAAAAACTGCCAAAAGTTGGTTTCTGGGTCGAACACGGCCCGTGTTGGACATAGAGTAAAACTGACACGGCCCGTGTTCAGCATGGTCAACAGCTCCCATTTTGGTCAACACGACCCGTGTTGGACATAGAGTAAAACTGACACGGCCCGTGTTCAGCATGGTCAATAGCTCCCATTTTGATCAACACGGCCCGTGTTGATTTTTCAGTGTAAATCCAACATGGCCCGTGTACCCCTCTGACTCCGAATCCAAACTTGATTTTTCCAACTTTTTCGTTCTTCGCCCGGTCATCCCGAAATCTTCACCAATGCTTCCCGACACTTCCCAAAGCGCGTTCCAACCTCCGGTTTACCTGAAAAAGACATGAAAATGTGCAAATAAGGTTGTTCTAGAGACTAACATGAAATATGATGAAATGCAAGACAAATGAAGGACAATTATGCTAAATAGATGCATGAAATGGGACTAAAAGGTGTGCAAAAAGGTGCACAAATTGCACCTAACAAATCTCCCCAAGCTTAGACCTTTCTTGTCCCCAAGAAAGAACAAGAATCAAACAAAACATGACGATTTCTAGATGGCAAAAAGAAACATAGAGCAAAAAGGGACAGAAGGATCCTAAAGGCTAGGAATGAATGCATGCAATGAAAACCATGAAAAAGAAAAAAAAAATATGTACAAAAGCATTAAAGAAGCAAAATGTACCAAAAAAAGAAGTTTAAGACACAAGTAAATCATCTATATAAGTACGATCAGGCTTTACATCAATGTGACTCCAATCATTAATACCTAGGCAACCATCCTGCTTCCTTCCACATATCACAGAATCCCAAAGTGAGGAAGACCCGAAACGATGTAACCCAATAACCCAACCATAGTTTTATTTAAACTTCATACCTTAATTAGCTTTATAGGCGAAAATAACAGAGTCCGGATCTCATGTCCTTAAGACTAGATGGTCAAGAATCAGAATCGACGCATCCTTAAGAACCCGTCACGGCGAATCAGCTTTCGCTGAAACTGTGAGCCCACCCGAAGGGGCCCAACTCCTATGCTTTCACTTTTTCGAGAGCCACAAGTATCATATCACACAGTTCTTCATTCGCCAGATTTGACTTTGAGGCGACTTTTGATTTTTTTGATTGACTTGGATTTGTATCTTCATTTTCAGCTTGAATTCTTTAACCAACTTTTGAATTTCTGATAATTTCTTCGTTTTGGCACTTGAAATTCTGATTTGGGTACTGGATATGACAGTTGTACCCTTCCTTCTTTCTTAACTGTGTGGATCTGATACTTAAGCTCTCTAATACCGCGAGGGTAACGCGTGTCAACAAATAGGTCCGCATCTGTGGGTCCAGAGTTGTCGATAAAAATTCTTTTTAAACATTCAGAAGCAAATCATCCTAAAGCTGTTATTACCGCCCACAAAACGTTTCAGTATTCCATTTTTTTTATTATCTAAGTTGGGGTCTCGAGTTACGGTGTTTGGGTCCCCTAGTTATGATAGCTGATTCTACACTTCCGGTAACTATCCGGTCACCTCAGTATTTTTTTTTCATTTGAGTTCTCGATTTCCCACTTCATGGAGCTATTGTATGTAAAGAATGTCATCATCTCGTACTCCTTTTTTTTTGAAATGCATGCATGAATATGAAAATGCAGATGCATGAAAATAATGGAATGCGAAAACCTGATTTTTTTTAAATGCATGCATGAATATGAAATATGAAAATGCACCTAATGTACAACTGTACCCCCCCCCCCAAGCTTAAAGATAAGCATCGTCCCCGATGCTCGGAGAGGGCGGAACAACTTGTTACGGAGGAGGAGACGGGTGGTGCCCGGTTGGGTAAGAGTCCAAACAATCACAAGTGCACACAAATTGAATTTTTAAGCAAAATATGGACGATTAAAGATATGGAAAGAATTTACCGAATCGTTCTTGGAGTCTTGCAGTTGGTGGTGAGAACCTCCTCTTCAACCTCCCCAAGCTTGCCTACATGAAGTATCAAGCCCAAAAGCACAAAACAAATTGTGAAAATTTCGGACCTAGGGGTTCTTGGAAGAGAGAAATTGTTTTGGGGGTGAGTTATGGGTGTATGGGGTGATAAAAGCCGATTTTTATACTTAAAACACATTTGTTCTGCAGCACGAACACGACCCGTGTTCTTTTAGTGTAAAATCACACGGCCCGTGTTGGGGGTTTAAAATTCTGAAAATGGCTGAACACGGCCCGTGTTGGGCATAAGGGAAAAATGACACGGGCCGTGTACCCCTCTGACTGCGAAAATGTTTGCCTCGCTTGAACACGACCCGTGTTCAATATAAGGCAAAAATGAACACGGGTCGTGTACGGCTCTGTTTGCCACTTCCCACTTTTTGAACCCAAAAAAATCTCCTCTCATTCAAACGAAATGGTATTGCATCCCGAGGTCCGCTTGGTGATTTAAAAACATGCTTAAATGCATTTGGAACATTAAAAACCAAAAACTCAAAGAAATGGAAATGTTTTTAAAGAAAAAGACAAAAATACCCCCGGGTTGCCTCCCGGTTAGCCGCCCTTGTTTTAAGTCGTTGGCTCGACTTTGCCCTCGAATATGCTTCGTTCTAAGTATGTGGGCCTCTCCAACACATCAATCTTCTTGCCACCTCCTTCAACAGAACCTTCAACCTTCCTTTGGCTTTCTTTTTGCGCATAAACCAAAAAGGACTTAACCCTTTAATATCAGAGATTGTCCACTCAATCCTTTTTTGGTATTTGTTCAGCAGGGTTATCAACTCACTCTCTTCCTTCTTCGATAGTTTATTTGAGTTGATGACCGGTTGAGTGCTCTCCTTATCGACATGTTGTAACAGCCCAAAATTCACGCCCAAAAATTTCATTTTTATTTAAATAACTCATAAAAACATCCATTAGAAAATACTGTGAAAACACGTCGGCTCATAAAACAATGTATCATGTCTGAAACCCAAGTCATAAACTAATAACAATGTATCATGTCTGAAACCCAAGTCATAAACTAAATCTTCGATTTCTGATGTACAAGCCTTGATCAAAAGATAGATCTATGCTTCTACAATCGATCTAGCACGTAAAGTTACAACCTTTACGTGCTTGCATGGGACTTTGAACTCAAAAGGTCCTAAAACAAGCTCTTACAATGCATGGGGCCTTCTTTGAGTGCAAAAGCCACTCCTTTCTGCCTTGTAACCCCTCTAAGGACCTAGATCTGAAACATCAACCCCAAACCATGCTTGCAATCATGGTTGGTGACCAAAATGGCTTAGAAAAGCCCTAGAACTCCACAAAATGGGATCTATCAAAAGAACAAACAAGGTATAGACTTTATACCTTCTGTAGACTGCAAATGATGCTCAAAATCGGATCCTTCTAGCCTCCTCTTGATCCTTCAAGCTTTTCCTTCCTTCCTTGGGTCACAAAAGCACCAAAATCACTCCAAATGCCTTAGATTGCTTCAATAACGGCTAGGGTTTCAATGAGAGGTGTTTGGGAGCATAAAGGGGCGATGGAGGCTGCATAAGGTCGTTTAAATAGGGTGCAAACCCTTGGATTAGGGTTTTTGTCCAGACAGTGTCTACTCGCCGAGTCCGGGACCCGACTCGCTGAGTACATCACTTCAATTTCGCGTCCCGTCCCGCTTCTACTCGGCGAGTTGGTCCTTCAACTCGCCGAGTCCAAGGCCAAAAATGCAAAATACTTAGAAAGAAATATGTACCAAGAACCAGGTGCTACACATGTATTAGCTTTAAAGGGTCTTGTGGAGTTTTTGCTCCCGAATCTTGTGCTTGCTTCACCGGTGGAAGGAATTTGGATTTGGTGGTAGGTGGCTTGGGTTTCATATCATCAGTCCTCATATGCTTCTTGTCATCAATAAACTCCAAAATCTCCAGCACCTCATTATTCATATCAAACTCCTTTGCAATCTCCTTGGCTTTGTCCCTGTCTAGTTTTTGTGACAAAACTAACTCTAGAAATTCATTGTTAGACAAATTTAAGCCCTTTTTAGTTGAGGGCTGGATCAAATTCACAAGATTGACAGACTGAACATCAGAAGGAACCTTTTTTGCTTCATGAACATTGAAGTTGATAACTTCACCATCAAATTCCATACTTAAAGTTCCATTGTAGACATCAATTTTTGTTTTAGAAGTTTTAAGGAAAGGTCTACCCAAAAGTATGGAACTTGAACTTGGAGAGTCATCATCTCCCATATCTAAGACATAAAAATCAGTCGGGAAAACAAATTCATCAACTTGCACTAACACGTCCTCCAATACACCTTTTGGATGTACCAAAGACCGGTCGGCAAGTTGGATGATCACACCGGTTTTGTTCAATGTTCCTACACCCATTGATTTAAAAATAGAATATGGTAGGACATTTATGGATGCACCTAGATCGAGCATGGCTCAAGGTACATAAAGATTCCCCAATTTGCATGGCACGGTAATGACACCAGGATCATTGCACTTTGGGGGCATCCTCTTTTGCAAAACCGCGGATACATTTTCCCCAACTTTTACAATTTGGTTTCCTTTCAATTTCTTTTTAGATACACAAAGATCCTTAAGGAACCTTGCATACCTAGGTACCTGCTTGATGGTCTCGAGGAGTGGGATGTTAATGTGAACTTTCTGGAACATTTGCATAATCTCACTCTCGTCCCGTACTTTCTTCATGCTCTTTAATCGTTCGGGAAATGGAGCAGGTGTGGCTTTAGACTCAGTGACGAAGGGCTTCTTTTCGGTTGTTTTATCTTCTTTCTTCTCTTCTTTGGTTGCCTCTTCGACCACTATTTCTTCTTCTTCTTGACCAACCGACACTTTTGGACCATCGTAGCTCTTTCCGCCTCTCAAAGTGATGGCACACACATTGTGCCTTGGGTTCGTTTCTGTTTGGGAGGGCAACTTTCCTTGAGATTCTAGTTTGCTTACAAAAATAGCAAGCGTGTGAAACTTGTTGCTCTAAGCTCTTTATCCTTGCTTTTATATCTTGTTGGAAAGTTTGGGTGCTAGTGGCCAAACTCTTCACTATGTCCTCTAAGGACATGCTTGATGAACCCGCTTATTGAGGAGGGTGTTGTGGCTGCCTTGGCTGAAAGTTCTGTGGTGGAAAAAGGTGGTCTCTGTTGGTATTGATTTGGTTGACTTGGTTGATAAGTTCCATGTTGATTTCCTCCCCAACCTTGATTGTTGTTCCATCTTTGGTCATTTCGCGAGTGCTCAAATCCCCTTTGGTTTGACCCGGAATATCCTCCTAACGCCTTTGCTTCCGCATAATCCTTATCTTGAAGTTGTGGGCACATATCGGTTGGGTGCCCCACTTGAGTGCAAATACCGCACGGGCGAGGTGTGGGCTGCACACATTTGTCTTTGGCTAGCATCATAACCACTTTAGTAAACTCGGACAACTGAGCTTCAATTTGAGGAGTTTGGACTTCCTTTACACCTCGGGGTGCATCCGTGTACCATTCTTCATCATGACTTGAATGTTTAGAATCTTCAGCCATATTTTTGATCAAGTTGCGGATTTCAGTGGGAGTCTTGTCGGGTAAAGATCCGCCACTGGAGGCATTAAGAAGCCTTCTTTCCATTGGAGTCATGCATTCAATGAAATACTGGAGGAGCTGGTATTCGGTGATTCCATGCTTTGGGCGTCGGGCACAATGTTTCTTGAACCTTTCCTAATATGTGTGAAAAGCTTCTCTCTTGTGTTGCTTGATTCCAATGATTTCGCTCCGTAGGGCTGAAGCTTTCATCTCTGGGAAGTATTTGTCCAAAAAGAGTCGTGCAAGATCTACCCAAGTAGTAACCGTCCCCGGTGGGAGGTCATAGAGCCAATCTTTTGCTGCATCTTGCACCGCAAAGGGGAATGCCCTAAGCTTGATTTGGTCCTCCGTGACATTGTGTGGTTTCATGCCAACACACACAATGTGGAACTCTGTGAGAAACTTGTGGGGATCCTTGTTTTCTAAGCCTCTAAAGGTTGGGAGGAGGTGGATAAGTCCAGATTTTAGTTCAAGGTTTGTGGCTGCCGGATAGTTGATGCAAAGAGGTTGTTGTGTAACCTCTTGTCTCGACCATTGACGAAGGGTTTGTTCGGGTGGTGGGTTTGGAGGTGGATTTCCTCCATGGTTATCTCCCATTGTGCGAGTAGTTGTTGAAGTTTCTGTGGGTGTAGTGTTTGGGATGTTATAAGTGGGTGAAGATGGTGGAGTGATATTTTTGGGTGAGGATGGTTGTGGTGAGAGTGAGAGACTTTCTGTTTCGGATGCAGATACACTTGAGAGGGGTATGTCCTCCCAAATGTTGATGACTGGAGGGTTAGATGATGAAGAAGTCCCGGAGCCCGGTTGCTTCTTACGAAGCTTGGCTTGCTTCCGTAACCTCTTTGCAGTCTTCTCTATCTCCGAGTCAATTGGCAATGGTGTACCTGTACGGAAAGATCTTGGCATAAAACAATTAGTAACACCGTGTCCCCGGCAACGGCGCCAATTTGTTAGGGGTGTCAAACCCAACAAATAATAGGGGTACAACAGACTCCAAATACACTGCTTTAATGCACTAAAAAGGTAGTACAGGGAAAGCAGGGTCGAACCACAGAGACACAGGATAAAAGTCTATACCTCTTTGCGTAAGGTACTTTGGTCACAAAGGGGGGTTTGTTTGCAAAGGTCAAATAATGAAAATAACAATCAACTTTGAAACACGTAGAAAATGAAATAGATTTGTAAACAAGTTGTAAAAGTGCTGCCAGTTCTAGTTCTCAATGTTGTTGTTCAACTTGATTATGACTTGATGTAATTCAAGATTGCTATTCTAAGTTGGTACTGAAAGATATTAACACGCTCTAACACCTCTCGCTTGCCAAATTATCCAACCAAAACACGCTCTTTGACTAGACCTAGCTTTACTAATTCAATCTAAACACGCTCTTAGATTGTATTGAAAAACTGCATTAAGTTTTATACAAGCTTCCCAACAACGTTCATTTGTTCTCATACGTTCGGAAGTGTGAAAACATGTGATATATGTTTTACAATAAGAAAACTTATTGCTTGTTACCAATTATTAACTTAATAGAACGATTAGGTGCCCTAAAAGCTAATTAACTGCACAAAAATTCAATTCATGAAAGTGGCCAATCAAACACAAATCAAATTTAAGGGTTCTAGTTTAAACAAAAACATAATCACTAGAATAGAATCACAAATCAAACATCAAATCATATGCTTCAAGTCAAGCAATCAACATGTTTTGAACAAGAACTAGAAACTAGGGTTTCTTAGCCACACATGACTAAGAACAAATCACAAGAACAAAAGATGGAAAAATGTGTGATTACAACTTACAAAATGCTAGAATTAATGTTTCCAAATGATTATTGATCAATCCCTTGCAATAACCTTCGAATTCCCTTCTCAAAATATACTCTGATATGTTCTGTCTCTCTAAAAATGGCCCTTAACCCGTAATATGAAAGATAGGAAAAACTGCCAAAAGTTGGTTTCTGGGTCGAACACGGCCCGTGTTGGACATAGAGTAAAACTGACACGGCCCGTGTTCAGCATGGTCAACAGCTCCCATTTTGGTCAACACGGCCCGTGTTGGACATAGAGTAAAACTGACACGGCCCGTGTTCAGCATGGTCAATAGCTCCCATTTTGATCAACACGGCCCGTGTTGATTTTTTAGTGTAAATCCAACATGGCCCGTGTACCCCTCTGACTCCGAATCCAAACTTGATTTTTCCAACTTTTTCGTTCTTCGCCCGGTCATCCCGAAATCTTCACCAATGCTTCCCGACACTTCCCAAAGCGCGTTCCAACCTCCGGTTTACCTGAAAAAGACATGAAAATGTGCAAATAAGGTTGTTCTAGAGACTAACATGAAATATGATGAAATGCAAGACAAATGAAGGACAATTATGCTAAATAGATGCATGAAATGGGACTAAAAGATGTGCAAAAAGGTGCACAAATTGCACCTAACAGTTGGCGATAGTCTTGCATGAGCGAGTGCCTTGACGGGCAAAGAGAGAATTCCTACGAGTCGTGTATAAGCCACCACAATTTTTGGAATGTGCTCTTTGCAACCTATAAGTCATTTGAACTAAGTCAAAATGTTCCCAAAAGCCACTCGTTGGTGAGGTATAATCGATACAACAATACCGTTCGATATTGAAGCTATTCTTTTGAATTCAATGTTGTATTTCAGATGATCAAATAATCCAACGATTAGTAGTGTGAACAAATTATCGAAGCGTTAATATATGAAAACAAATGAAATAATAACTAATAATGAAGATTAATTATTTAATCTTTGTAAAGAAAACAAACAAACTGACAAATAATATTGGGAATTAAATGTTGAGTAGTCACAAATAACAAATTAGTTTATTATTAATATAATTACCAAATTTCGTCTACATAAGCATTTTGATCCTTCACGATCGTAATCATTATAAGGTAAAATGAGATTGTCATGTTACATGACAAATTAAAAGAAGAAACAACCAGAAATGATTTTTACAACACTGTTATGGTTGTATGATTCAACGTAAAACCACATAATTTAATGCAAATTATCGGTTTTTCCAATGACTATGGGAAAAACGATAAATGTAAAGGTAATACTTGGAAATGTGGAAGAACATTGGATATTGTTGAATTTGTTGAGAGAGAAGTGAGAATATAAAAGAGTACTTTAGCGTCCGCGGTTCGACTAAGTGTGCATGTGGGTTTACCACAGTCCCACTAAAGCCTTTGATGGTTAAGGTTCAGAAAAACCTCATAATCCCACCAAATATCCCACCACGCACACAAACACCCACCTATTTCCTTTATAATTTCCAACATTTAGATAGTATTTTTATTTTTAACTGTGGTTACACTTCTTCCAATAGATATTCAAAGGTGTAAAATGGTCCAAACTATCTTTACTAACCTAACACCTACCTACTACAACTTTTTAGAAATACAACCGGCTTTTATATGACACCCCTACCGTAACTCCTTATGAATACAATTAAACTTTTTACATAACACCGTTCTAATACTATATAAAAATGTGAAAACCATACCATTCTTCACACAAAAGCTGATTCATTCTAAAAACTCCACTTTAGCTTTCACTTTAAAAATATCTTTCAATCAAGTCTAAAATCGCTCATAATTTTTATTGCCCTTCAACCCCTCTCATAATGATCAGCAAGCACTAGTCCATGTCTAATGTGATGAAGAAGCTTGCAACAACCGAAGAAGAGAGGTTGACAAACTCAACAAGTATGTCACGTGACTCGGGTACATAAGAAGAGTATACTCTAGAAGAAATTGAAGACAAGCTCAATAAAATCTCTCACCCAACTAAGCTTAGTGGGTATGTTACCAGAGCCGTTTCAAACATATTTTGGGTCCAGGGTGAAAGAAAAAAATAGGCCTTTAAAATACACAAATGTCATCAAAACATATTTTGGGTCCAAGACGAAAGAAAAAAAAGGGCCTTTAAAATACACAAATGTCATCAAGTTTTTTATAATAACTCAATAACTAAATAAAAAATTATTTGTACTATTTTCTAAATATAACAATTTCCATAAAAAACTCGGACTATTTTAAAAGATGGACCTGAACGGTCGTCCCTATCGCCACCCTGGGACGGGCCCGTATATCACCCATAAAAGCCCACAGGTCTAGTCCGATAGGCCCTTTATCAGGCTTTGCTCATTGACCCATGCAAGTCGGATTGGGGCTGGCAGTCTGGCCCGGCCCGACTGGGATCTTTATGCAACTCTAGGGGGGTGTTTGACTTAGCTTTTCACAGCCAAAAGTCCTTTTTGGAAAAGAAAAAAAGACAAAAGATGTTTGGTAAAACTAGTTTTAAAAGCTACTTTTGGAGTTTTGATACAAAGAAAATAAACTTTTTGGAAAAGTCACTGACTTTTTGTAACTTTTCCAAAAACACCTAGATGAACCTCTCTTTAATAAAAGCAATTGTTTCATCCAATATCTGATAATTAATTGTAAAATAAATGGAAACAAAATTTTAAAAATCACGATCCCTGTCCATATTAAAAATTCCTGACTAGATTGAAGATATTTCGAACTCCTGTAAATAAATATTTCCACTTCAGTACACGAGGCAGTCAAATGAGGTGTGTTCTTGCTCTGTTTTGAAAGTTTAAACGCCTTGTATGATTTGGTCTCTCAAGAACTGCTCAACCTCCAATCACCGGATACCTCTTCGAACTTCCTTCCAACAAGAGGACATGATTGCCTAAATCAGCAAACAACAAGATTAATCAGTTATATATATATATATATATATATATATATATATATATATATATATATATATATATTTCGATTTCGGGTTTGAAACGTAACTGAAAACATCACATCGCAAGTACTCGTTCCAACTATTCTTGACGATGGCATCCAATATATATACGAATTTCTCACCACATTCCCAGGCAGAACTTGTCTGTAACAATGAAGTTGCTGCTATTACTCTTGGTTGTATTAATTTCATTAGCATCAGCAGCAACATCAGCGCCAATTTACGCGAGACCCGGATGCAAAGATATGTGTGGGGGTGTCCGGATTCCATACCCATTTGGAATCGGTACAGGGTGTTATATCAATGAATGGTATGCCGTTGATTGCAACTCATCAATACCATACCTTTCTGCGATAAACAACCTGAGACTATTGTCTTTGAATCTAGAGAATCAAACGATGGCTGTTAATGTCTCAATGAATTCTAATTGTGTAGACCCAATCCGGAACAACAGTCAGATCTTGAGCGTCGACTTGGGTGATAGCCCTTTCCTCTTTTCTCGAGAAGATAACAAATTCACTGTCGAGGGGTGTGGAAATGCAGTTATCTTGGAGCAAAGGAACTTGGTCACAGGGTGTTCGACGATATGCCAAAACCAAACTATTAACCCAAGAAACAATTGTTATGGGATCAATTGTTGCCAAACCACAATTCCTTACTATCTTAAAACATACACCATCGATACTACAAGCTTGCAAAGTCAGGATTCGGGTGGAGTTTGTGGGTCTGCGTTCCTGGTGGATGAACAAATGTACTCTTTTGGCAAGTTTTCAAGACAATCTGCTTTTGTTGGCAACTCCTTTGTTCCAATTTCACTTCGTTGGACTCTAAGACTAGAAGAAATTGGTGAAAGAGATTGTTCTTCTATGGCAAGAGAGACTCTTTATCTGGGTAATGGTACCAACATTGAATCTTACAAATGTACTTGTAGGCCAATTGAAGAAGGAAGCCCGTATTTAACTAATGGATGCCAAGGTATGCAATCTATTTAACTAATCAATCTTTATTTCCATTTAGCTACTTTCAAATTGTTGTTTATAACTAAAGTTGTTCGTTTTTGGACCATGTGATATTCAACGTTTATTTTTGTTTGTTTTAGCTGTTGGACCATGCGCCACGTGTATCAATGGATGCGTGCAAATTAATGGGACAGGGAATTTCACATGTCTTCCTACTCAAGCTAGAGGAAAATCATCAACAACTGGAGTTATTTTAGGTAAAATCACAAGCCATAAATTACTCCTTTAAATTGTTGTATATAATTTGATGAATTATATTACTTATTGTAAAAAGATTCGACTTAAAGAGAAAAGTGTTGGTTTTCTGTAGGTGTTAGCATAAGCATCGGGGTACTACTTCTTACAGCAACCACCTTTGCTTTATACAAACTGATCCAAAAAACAAAAGACAAAAGACAAAAAGCACGATTTTTCAAACGAAACGGAGGCCTACTTCTAAAACAACAAGAAACTACCGATGAAGGCTTAGTCGATAAAACTACACTTTTCACCGCGAAAGAGTTAGAAAAAGCAACCGACCACTTCCACGAGAATCGAATCCTCGGTCGTGGAGGCCAGGGAACTGTCTACAAAGGCATGTTAACTGATGGAAGGATTGTAGCTGTGAAAAGATCAAAAATAGTAGACGAAAGCCAATTAGAACAGTTCATCAACGAGGTGGTTATCTTATCGCAAGTCAACCATCGGAATGTGGTCAAACTTCTCGGATGTTGTTTAGAAACCGAAGTCCCTCTTCTTGTATCCGAATTTGTATCAAACGGGACTTTATATGAACAAATTCACAATGAAACCGACGAGTTCCCGATGACATTAAACACACGGTTACGGATCGCAACCGAGATCGCCGGAGCTCTCGCGTATTTACATTCCGCTACTTCGATTCCTATATACCATCGAGACATTAAATCGACTAATATACTTATGGATGACAAATTTCGAGCAAAAGTTTCCGATTTTGGGACTTCGAGATTCGTATCAATTGATCAAACACATTTGACGACGTTAGTGAAGGGGACTTTTGGGTATTTGGATCCGGAATATTTTCAATCGAGTCAATTTACGGAAAAAAGCGATGTTTATAGTTTTGGGGTTGTTTTGGTTGAACTTTTGACGGGGGAAAGGCCGATTTCGGTGACGCGAATTGGTGAGCATAGAAGTTTGGCGACTCATTTTATGATGGCTATGGAAGAAGGTGAGGGGATGGGGGTTTTTGATCGGAGGATTGTGGAGGAGGGTGGTCGGGTTGAGGTTATGGCGGTGGCTGAGCTGGCGGTGCGGTGTTTGAATTTGAACGGGAAGAATAGGCCTACGATGAAAGAAGTGGCGTTAGAATTGGAAAGAATTAGGGCGAGTTATTTACCATCTGGAAATGGTGTTGGGAAGTTGAAGTACAATGGTGGAATGGAAGAAGAAATGATTTTGTTCTCGTATGATGATGATGATATACCATTAACAAGTATGTGATGATTAGAAGGTTTGATTTTTTTTTCTTTCTAAAATTAAGTTTTTTTACATTTATTTCATGTTTGTAATATATAGGAAACCGTTTTATGCTCTTTGTGAGCATTCTTTTCATTTTTACAATTTAATATTCTATGTTGTACTTCTTATTTATATCATGTGAACTTATAGATCTTGCTATGGACTCTCTAAAAAATTTCCGTTGTGCATGCCTTTACGTTGTGTTTCTCAATCTCTTATATTCTGCTCATGTGTTTGCGTTTAGTTCTCTTTCTCTTCCCCTTATAACATGCAGTGATTGTAGGGCACACAGCCAGAGTTTAGTTGGGACATTCGGGTTAAAGCAATTGAATTATTTGTATACATGTTGATGCAACTAGGGCTGTGAAGTCTTGACTTAATACAAGACCAAGATCCATCGTTAAAGGCAGAGGTTGAAAGTCAATGCTTTATGTTGTGTGCAACTAACAATCATATCAAGTACGAGGAAAGGTATGACCAGATTAGGTGTGACAAATTGGGCAATCGTGTTATGTTTTTGTCGGACACGACACGACATAAAAATGTTTTATGTAACACAAATACGACACGACTTGATGACGTGTTTTTTTTAACTAACACAAAAACGAACAAATTAAAAAACGACACACGATACGACAAAGATAACATAAAATGTCAATTAGTTTATGTAATTAATATTTAATTATACATAACACGACAAATAAATACGATATCATGTCAAGTTTTGAACACAAACATGACACAACATCATTTTTTTACAATTAACACGAACACGACACAAACACGAATTCGAATTTCAGTTCCGTCCAAATTTCGTTTCGTGTCATGTATTTTTGTCGTGTACTATCATCAATTGCACCCCTAGACTAGATTAAAAACTCGTGTCAAGAAGCTGTTTGTGAGCCTTATCATCTTGAGGGTTGAACTAGAGTAGTAGACGACATGGAAAGTAATTAAGGTTATCACTTATAGGAGCGAGGTTGGATGTTAAGGAGAGCAGTGACGGAGCTTGAAGTGTTGATTTGAGGGGGGGGGGGGGGGGCGAAAATAAAATATGTATAAAAATTGAAGAATAGGGGGGCCAAAGTCAAAATTTATAGTTTTAGGCTTAATATGTAAAAATTTTCATAGTTAAGGGTTTGTTATGAAAAAAAAAAAAACAGGGGGAGGGGGGTGGCCACAACCCCTCCTGACCCTACATAAGCTTCGTCCCTGAAGGAGAGGTGTAGGATGTTGTTGAGCATGGAGAAGAAAAAGCTTGTTTATGATTTAGTATTTAAAGGGGTTGTTAGAAACAATAAAGATCGATAGATTCTATATTTGAGAGAATAATCAATGACAATGAACGACAATTGAAAGAGTGCCGAATGTTTATTAGTCACAGCAATAGAACAGTTCTCAAGGCGGAACTATTTTGTACTTGCTTCAAAAGTTGTAACCCTAGAAGTTACATGCACACTATTTATAGACAAACTATTACAATAATTCTGAAGCTGGACAGGCCCATTTCGGAATATGAATAAAACATTAAATCTGAAACTATACATTTGACACAACACTATTTTGGACTTAACAATTTCCCCCTTTGTGTTAAATCGGAAGGAGGTCTTCATCAAGCGTCAAAAATCTTTGGCATAATCTTCAGAAGTGAACCTCTCACAGACAAGTACCAGCTAATCATATCGGAAACGCATTTGATGTCGGCATGAGAATTGGCTTTGTTTGCTTCGGCCGAAGATAAGATTGTTTTTAGAGCCATTGTGGAATACAAGTGTTTATCTCTTAAGAACATGCAGTTCTGAATCACTTCACCTTCTTTCCTTTTGTAAACAATGCTCCAGTGCTTCTTCCGAATGATCACTGTCTTGAAATGTTGAATGTTTTCCGGTTGTTCTTCTGGCTTCAGAATTGGCTTCTTCTTCAGAACAGAAGCGATCTCCACATCCATTTTCGCAATTTATAGGATGTAACACTTGATTATTCGCTTCAAGTGTTCAAAAATTGGTTCATATTTCTTCTCGTCTTTCGCAACAATGTAGAACAGAGATAACCAATCATAAGGGTTCATAAATGGCAGATCAGCCAAGGTGAACTCTTGAAGAATGTGATTGGTACCTCAGAATCATTTGAACTGAAGATTCAAGAAGTCTCCACTTTGAATCGGAAGTCCAACCTTCAATGCCATAATTCTTTTTAAGCTCCATATCTCATATTGTGGTTTCGCAATTTTCAAGTAAAACGAAAAGAGCTTTTGATTTACAGCAATATCAGAGATCGAGAATTTCTCAATCTTTTCAAAACATCGGAAGAGAAATGCCCTTGGAGTGATTGGAAAATCAAATTGACACTCCACCTCATTATTAATGTCGAAGGACATTATTGGCTCCAGCCAGTAGAGATTCGGATCATCAATGGCTTCTTTTTGTATACACTTTAGAGACCAGGCAGGAAACAATGATTTCTGAGTTTCAAGAATTAGTTTCACATTCTTGGCTTCAGCTTCTTCTGCATCAAGTTTCTTCCGAAAAGCATTGAGATCGTCAAGCTCTTTGTCACTTTTCTCTCTAGCGATTTTATCCGCTTCAGACATTTCATCATTGTCTTCTTCAGAAACACCTTTGCCTTTATCTTTTCCTGATCCGGAAGCTTCATTATCCTTCCGATCAGTCTCATCCTTTAATTTTTCTTCCTCGTCTCCCCCTTGTTTCGCAGAAGCCCCGCTTCCCGAAACACCCAGCATTTTATTTAGCATTGCAAAAACAGGTTGCAATTTTTTTGAGAGATTTTTTCGGACAGAGACAGTAAATGAAGAATCTCGAGTTTCAACGATTCTTAAAAAGTATTGGTTGATTTCGGAATTGCCCCTTTAATCAAATATCTTTCTTCTTCGTGATTGGCAATATGCGTTGAAGCATTCTTTAGCTTTTCAGAAAGAACTTTCGTTTTCTGCGTCTGTTCGGCCAATGCATCCATTATCTTTGTAACACTCGATTTTGGATTTGCTTCTTTATTCGGGGCTGCGGCCCAATTTTCAGTGGTCATGAGGCTTAGGGCCTTGGGGAAGGAATAATTTGGCCATTCTCGGGTGTGGGTGTTATGGTTTAAGTGATGCAAGTGTTCGATCGTGTCTTCGAAGGTCATGGGTATAATCGTAATTTGATAATTTGGTCTTTTATGAATTTCATATTTAATTTTGGTTGGTTTTCAGACTAAATAAAGTTCATAGAAGTGTATGGCTTCTCATTACCTTTTCGTGGATATAAAGAACGTCGAAAACGGATAAAGGATGCAAAAGTTATGACCATTTGAAGTTAGAAGGGTGTTGGGCCAAAACGGGTACGCATGGCGTACACGGGAATTTGGACGCGGGTGCATTTGGGAACGCCCTGCGTTCCCCAAGGGAATGTGTTGCGTTCGTCGGGCCATATTAAAACCCTAAATTAGGATCTTGGACCCTATTTAAATACCTTAACTCACCTCCAACCCTCATTTCCTTCAGCCTCCATCCTCTCTAACCCTAAAAACGAAACCCTAGCCTCCATTTGAGTGATTCTTGAGCTTCAAAGTGATTTATGTGTGTTTTTGGTGCTTGAGGAAGAAGAAGGAACTTCTTGAAGAGTCATTGCTTGACTTGGAGATTTTGGATCCAGGCTTTGTGCACCTAGATCTATCTTCTGGAGGTGTAAAGTCTCAACATTAACAACTCTTTCATGTAGATCTAGCTAATTGGTATTTTGTTATGGTTTTGGTCCCTTTGAGGTGGTTCTTATGAGTAGAAGTTACTCCAGAACCTTTGAGCATCATATTTGGTACTTGTTGAGGTTATGGAGTCATAAAGTTTGGATCTTGATGGGTATAAACCTTACATGCATGATTTGGTAGTCATTTGATGAAGTTTGGGACTTAGGGTTTTGATTTGGGTCCCATTGAGTTATGTTAAGTCATAAATTTGGAAACTTTATGACTTAAGAAGTCCCTTGAAATCAGATCTGGAAGTTTGGATTGAGGTCTTAAGGTATTAAGAAATTTTTAAGACATTTTGGGCTGATTTTGACCTTTGGGGTGCATCTTTGGTATTGGGCTTCTTTAAGCCATGCAAAGTTTTAAAGCCTTCAACTTTATGGGTTAAGTCACTGTTATGGGACTATTCTGGGGTTCTAGACGTTGGACTTAATGGATTAAGTCCTTAGAATGGGAATTTAGAACTTAGCCTTGAAGGTCGTGCGTAGCCCCTGGGAACGCAACACATTCCGTCTTGAGTCCCCGTCAATTTATCTGGCGACGAACGTCTTGCGTTCAGCCCTTAGATGTCATGCGTTCGTCTGATCAGTGGAGTTTTTGGTTGTTGGGCTTGGACTTAACTTTGGATGTGGGTCTTGCTGATTTGGGCCTTTTTGGTCCTTGTGGTGTCATTTCGATTTTGGGCTACCTATTTGGGCCTTGTTGTTTTGGGCCTTTTGGGCCATCTGAGATCAATTGTTGGACTAAGGGAATTTTTGGGCTTTAGGATAAGGCCCAATTTGGAAAATTCGGTCATTAGTGGGCCTTTTTGGAACTTTTGGTTTTGGGCCTTTATGGTTTTGGACTTGGGCCTCAGTTTTGGTTCAAGTTGGGTTAGGGGTAAAATGGTCATTTTACCCTAATTATGGTTTATGGATCATAGTTTGCAACCTAATTGCTAGGGTTAGGGGTGTTATCTTGGTATTGATAGCCCGAAGGAGTCGTCGGGTAGCAGCTAGGGATTTCTTTTAGTGAACTTCTGCATTCGAGGTGAGTCTCCTCGCTGTTCTATGGGTCGAAGGCACCAGCCGGCCCATTTGGTTTATGTATTGTAGGAAGACTCGGGGGTAACCCATGGCAGTTTGTATGAAAGACCAAGAGGCGGCTCTTGGAAAACTGTATGCAAGACCAGAGTCTGAACTCTAGCAGTTAATTAGTTAAGTAGTGTAGATTGAATGCTAGTTGTCTTTGTGATGCTTGCATTGAAGAACCGGAGGTGGCTCCTGGAACTTGTCTGTAAGAACCATAGTTTGAAGGGTTTTGAGCATTCTAACACTCCTAAGGTGTACATGCAACCCTAGAAACCTTGGATCTATGTTTTATCTATGATACATGCAAAATTGATTTTCCAAGGTTCATAACCTATCTAGCATACATGGGGAACTTTAAACATAAAAGTGATGGGTTTTGGCATTCTAACACTCCTAAGTGTACATGCAACCCTAGAAAACCTTGGATCTACGTTTGTCTAAAATACATGCAAAATATGATTTCCAAGGTTCATAATCCTATCTAGCATACATGGGGAACTTTTAACATAAAAGATGGCTAGAATTACATACCTTGTAGTTGTTATGATTCCTTGAAAACCTTGAAAGCCTAGCACCCCAAGTGTGATGCCTCAAATGTTTCACACAACACCAAATGCTTTGGAATAACTTTAGAGAGTGTATAACACTTGTAAAAATCGGCTTGCCCTCTCTTATTCTTAGTGTAACCGATTTTGGTGAGTATCATGTTCCTTATATAGTGTGTCACATCTAGGGTTACACCATGTAAACCCTAATGTGACATGATTCTTCATTTCCATGACCCATGGATTTGTAACTCCCATGGAGCCTCCATGGAGCATCCAATGGGTTTAACCCAACTTGATAATCCATGGAGCCTTTTAGCCCACTATACAAGTTATGGATGATTTACATAATCAACCCATATATTTAATTAGTCATCTTTTGATCACTTAATTAATTCTTGATCAATACTAATTAAATAATACTATTAATATATTAGAACTTATAATATATTAATAAACCACAAGTGTTATTTCTCTCATTTAGTCTATCCAAATGCATGATGCCATGCAACCCAAATGGACCATGCCGGGTCGGGTCAAGTACATACTAGAAATAGTTACCAGTGTCTCATCACTGATAAGTGTCTCACCTTCCGCAGTAATATGGAAACCATATTAGTGCTTAGGTGCATTCCTAACCCTTGTGGAACGCCTCAGAGGTACAGACTTGTCAATTGGATCAACAGGAGTTTCCTCCTCAAGTTGACTGCTAGGGTTTGAGGTTCCTTCACCACTTGACTCTTGAATTTCTTCAAGGTCAATTTGCCTCCCACTATTTCCTTGGCTTATAAACTCTCTCTCTCAAAAGACACCCCTCCTTGCTACAAAGACCATATTCTCACTAGGTCTGTAGAAGAGGTAACCAAAGGATTTATGTGGGTAGCCGATGAAAATACACCTCTCACTTCGAGGTTCGAGCTTGTCATGAGTCTCGCGTCTCACGAAAGCTTCGCAACCCCAAATCTTGATGTGGGTTAGACTAGGAACTTTTCCAGTCCACATCTCCTGAGGTGTTTTGGCAACCTTCTTTGTAGGGACCAGATTAAGGATATGGGCGGCAGTCTCTAAGACATACCCCCAGAATGAGATTGGTAGCGTAGCTCGACTCATCATGGAACGAACCATGTCCAACAAGGTTCAATTACGCCTCTTAGCTACACCATTCAACTGTGGTGTCCTGGGAGGTGTCAATTGTGAGACAACCCCACATTCCCTAAGATAGTCGAGGAACTCTGTACTAAGATACTCACCACCATGATCGGATCGAAGCGTCTTAATGTTCCTGCCCAATTGATTCTCTACTTCCCGTTTAAACTCTTTAAACCTTTCAAAAGTCTCCGACTTATGCTTGATTAAGTAGACATATCCATATCTACTATAATCATCTGTAAACGTCACATAATAACGATTAGCATCCCTTGTGGCAGTTTTGAAGGGTCCACACACATCCGTGTGTATGAGGTCCAACAAACCTTTACCCCTAGCACAAGTGCCAGTAAAAGGTGACTTTGTCATTTTACCAAGCACACAAGATTCACAACTATCATCTGACTTTAGGTCAAATGACTCCAAGACTCCATCCTTTTGGAGTTGGCCTATGCGTTTCTTGCTTACATGTCCAAGACGACAATGCCATAATGATGCTTTATCCAAGTTATTATCATTAGTAGAATCAATACACAACACATTATTTCCTAAATTATCTACAACAGACACAGCTTCATACACACCATCACAAGGTAATGCTTTAAAATAAAACACATTATTAAAGAAAGCATTTATTCCACCAACTTCATTATCAAAAGAAAAGGTAAAACCTTGTTTGTACAAAGCATGAAAGGAAATAACATTTCTTGCCATTTCAGGCGAATAACAACATTTATTCAAATCTAAAGTAAACCCACTACTTAACAACAAAGTATAAACTCCAATCTTGGTGACAGGTGAAACTTTCCTATTCCCCATGATCAAGTTTATCTTTCCATGCTCCACATTCTCACTTCTTCTTAGTCCCTGCAAATCAGAACAAATATGAATACCACAACCGGTATCAAGGACCCAAGAGTTAGAATGAGGTGAGTTATTAGATAATATAGTGTAAATACCTGCATGGTTGGATTTCACTTTCCCATCCTTCAAATCTTGCTGGTACTTCGGGCAGTTTCGCTTCCAGTGTGCCTTTTCATGGAAATAGAAGCATTCAGCCTCTTTTGGGTCAGCAGAAGGAGTGACAAAACCTTTCTTGGTTCCGCTTGAAGAGGAGCCATCAAGGGTCTTACCCTTGGTACCCTTCGAAGGGTTCTTCCTCTTCTTCCCTCTACCTTTTCCAATTGCCAGGACAGGTGCGGAGTTTGGAGTAGGAGTAGGAGTGGTAACAACCGACTTACCTTTAAGACCTGATGCTACGGTGTTTAGGAGTCCTTAAAGTTTGCTGAGGGTGACTTCTTCCTTGTTCATGTGGTATGTCATGCGGAATTGATCATAACACGATGGTAAGGAGTGCAAAATGATATCTATTGCTAACTCCTCTGGGAAGTTCACATTCAGCTTCATCAAACGGTCCACATACCTCTGCATTTTCTGCATGTGGACCGTGATGGGTTCACCATCTTTCATTCGGGTTGTTATCATGGAGGAGATGATTTCATATCTCTCTTAATGAGCACTCTGATGGTAGCGGTCCATCAAATCCTGGTGCATCTCAAAAGGATAGTAGTCCTCATAGGACTTTTGGAGCTCGGCTGACATAGTGGCCATCATGATGCATGCCACTTTGGTAGCATCTCTTTCATGTGCCTCATATTCAGCAAACTCCTCAGGAGTAGCAGTTGGCTCGGGTACCTTAAGCTCCTTGTCGAGAACATATTCTTTGTTCTCGTATCGAGTGACCATCCTGATGTTTCTGATCCAATCAGTAAAGTTGGATCCATCAAAGATGACTCTCCCACAAAGGTTCATGAGATAAAAGGAGCCGGTAGGGTTTGAGCCAGGAGCAGTATTGTTGGTAGACATCTGAAAAGAAGAAAATACAAGTTTAGTTTAGATATAAAGATAGTCCTTAATAAAACACCCAAATGTAATATTAAGGCTAGGATCCAGTCACAATATATTATAACTTAGAAGAGGGATGCCATAATCTAAGCTAAAACATATTTGAAAGGTCGCTGAATGACGATTCACCAATTTCCACCATGAAAACGAAATATAAGTTATTAGGTTTTATTTGGTTTTTAGAAACTCCTACATTCTTTTGAGATTCATTGAACTTTTTCAATGGCATGTTTCAATCTCGAGTGTGCCCTTCATGTTTTGTGACTGGGATACCGAGGGTCACAAAACAAGGTGTGAAGTAACCATGCAAATTACTTGGTACTCTTAATGTTTTTCACTTAATCGATGTGCCGGTAAACCACACGCGCTGCACCGACCTATGAAAAACCTTAAGTCACCCTTTGCCTACCTTGTTAAGTCCAAGTTAGTGTGTCGGTTAACCACACACGCTCCACTAACGACTTAATCAAAGTGCAAAGTGTAATTTCATGGGTTAGCACCTTATTCACATTTTCCTAAAGTAACTAAGATTGAGAATTTATAAAACATTTAGTTACTTTATAATAATCATTATACTTTTTAATGATAATTTTAAGTCATTGTCCTACCTGTTCGGCTAACGACACTCCACCAGTCAAGGAAGCGGTGGGTGAGAGTGGACACCCATTAAGCTGTCATTTTATAGGAAACAACCTTATACCCCCCTTATAGACCGGCTTCGTTAATGAGGCCTACTAATGGTAAAATGACTTGATCTTATACATATATATATATATATATATATATATATATATATATATTATTAAAATTATAATATTATAAAGTATAAGGGTTGAATTTTAACATTTAAAATTCTAGAGGTTGGAACTAAAGTTTATTAGATGACTTTATATGTTCCAAAACTTGAGGGCAAGTTTTGTAACTTTACAAAACCTTTCAATTCATAACTTATGAGTTATTAAAATGAAGACTCTTCATTTTTGTAACTTATGTGTTTTTTTAATGGCTTTAATACAAAGAGGCTTTTGGTTATCCATAACTTGAGGACAAGTTATGGACTCCATTAAAACACATAAAGATCATGAATTCAACAATAATCAAGTAATTCCTATGATCTATCAAGAACTCATAAGAACATGAATAATCATATCAAAATTTCAAGAACATATGAACACATATAATCATGTAATTTTGATATTAGCCATTGTAAATGGATTAGAAAAATCATTACACCATCTAAAACAAGTTTAATAACACCAAAACAGTTTAGGGTAATGTTTCTAGTCCATTTCTAGCAGCAAAAGTCGAAAAACTGCATTCTGAGGCTCCTACTCGTCGAGTGCACGAACCTACTCGACGAGTAGGATGAGTTTGGTCATGGGCTCGGCGAGTCCCCCCATGGACTCGGCGAGTTCATCATGCAGACAGCAAGAAAATCGACTTTTTTTCACTATTTTGCATCAAGTATCAAACAAGCACGCCTAGGCTCTGATACCACTGATGAGTTTTGGGCATTCTAACACTCCTAAGTGTACATGCAACCCTAGAAAACCTTGGATCTATGTTTGTCTAAATCACATGCAAAATATGATTTCCAAGGTTCATAATCCTATCTAGCATACATGGGGAACTTTTAACATAAAAGATGGCTAGAATTACATACCTTGTAGTTGTTATGATTCCTTGAAAACCTTGAGAGCCTAGCACCCCAAGTGTGATGCCTCAAATGTTTCACACAACACCAAATGTTTTGGAATAACTTTAGAGAATGTATAACACTTGTAAAAATCGGCTTGCCCTCTCTTATTCTTAGTGTAACCGATTTTGGTGAGTATCATGTTCCTTATATAGTGTGTCACATCCAGGGTTACACCATGTAAACCCTAATGTGACATGACTCTTCATTTCCATGACCCATGGATTTGTAACTCCCATGGAGCCTCCATGGAGCATCCAATGGGTTTAACCCAACTTGATAATCCATGGAGCCTTTTAGCCCACTATACAAGTTATGGAGGATTTACATAATCAACCCATATATTTAATTAGTCATCTTTTGATCACTTAATTAATTCTTGATCAATACTAATTAAATAATACTATTAATATATTAGAACTTATAATATATTAATAAACCACAAGTGGTATTTCTCTCATTTAGTCTATCCAAATGCATGATGCCATGCAACCCAAATGGACCATGCCGGGTCGGGTCAAGTACATACCAGAAATAGTTATGGACTTAGACACCTTATCCAATAAAAAGATAGTAAGAAATACATACCTTTAGTTGCTTGGATTCCTTGAGAACCTTGTGAGCCTAGCACCTCAAGTGTGTTGCCTCAAATGTCTCACACAACACCAAATACATTTGGAATAACCTTGAGAGAAATGGAACACTTCTAAAATCGGCTATGCCCTCTTGTTCTCACTTAGTGCCGATTTTGGTTGCTCACATATTCCTTTTATAGTGTGTCATAAGTAGGGTTATACCATGTAAACCCTAACTTGACATGGCTCTTCATTTCCATGATCCATGGGTTCAAAGACACCATGGAGCATCCATGGAGCATCCTATGGGTTTTAGTCCAACTTGATAATCCATGGAGCATTAGCCCACTATACAAGTATGAGTGATTTACACAATCAACCCATATATTTAATTAGTCTCTTTTTGATCACTTAATTAATTTCAAATTAATTCTTTGATCAATACTAATTAAATAATATTATTAATATATTAGAATTTATAATATATTAATAAACCTTAAGTGTTATTTCTCTCATTTTGGTCTATCCAAATGCATGATGCCATGCAACCCAAATGGACCATGCTAATCGGGTCAAGTACATTCCAGAAATAGTTATGAACTTAGACACCTAATCCAACATAGTTGTGGCCCCCGACATGGCAAGGAAGACCACGAGGCGGCTCGTGGCATAATGGCAAGACTATGGTTGGCACATAGCACTTTTATTGATTGATTGGATATGTCTGATATGTTTGGCTCATGGTTATGTATGGTATATGGTATTTTGGCAAGACTATGGTTGGCACATAAAAGATTGTTTGTGGTTTATGGTTTAAGGTACTTTCGGTTCGAAAGGGAAGGGCCCGGCTTGATCGCAGCGCACACACCTATGTTTTTACGCAACTTATGATTTTGGGAATTACTCTGATAATTATTTTAATTTGGAATACCTTAATGTTGGATAAATGTAAATGGATGTTGAATATATATATATATTAAAAATGAAATTTTTACCCTCGATTTTTTGGATGTTACAATCTTGTTTTCTGCAGCCAAGTCATTTTGCAACTTGGTGAGCTGTGCAGTGATTGACGAATTAATATAAACATCATCAACTTTATGTCTGCACGAAGTTGTGAGAGTGCTTGTTTCTCAGCATTCAAAAAAGATCGGAATCCTTCGAGGACTTTATTCATGTCAGATGTGTTCTTATCAGAAGAGATCCTGAAGTCAGCCATGAATTCCTTGACTTCTTTTGTAATTTCAGGACCTGTTTTGTAGCTTCTGATATCTTCTTTTCTGAAGCTTGGGCTGCTTTTGTGGAGTCTTCAATGACTTTGGTATTTGAATTTGTGAGCATTTCCACAGTAGCTCGATGGGTAGTTTGCAAATTTTCCCATTTTTAAGAAGATAAGGTTTGTGAATACTCCAAGATAGAATCAAGCTTCTCAGCCAACTGCTTGAATTGGCCCTTCGTCACAGGCGCCTCATCATCATCACTGGTAAAGTTTACCGAGAAGGGTTGAAATATAAAATCTGAAATCGGTTCTTAATCATCTCCAAACAACATATCATCATTATCATGTTCTGGAGGAACCGAAGAGGATGGTTGTTTGGATGTCACACCAATGATGACATTTGGCCCCACATCAGATGCGTTGCCAGGGATGCCTGAAATCGTAATCTACTCCGAAACGGATTTGACGATTGGAACTTTTGGTGGAGTTGATACCGATGATGTTGTGGGAGGAATTGAATCAGTAAAAATGGTAGAGGTTAATAGGATGGAGATATGAGGAAGTGAAATTCCAATAGAACTCGTTGGTAGTAGAGGAGTAATGGATGTTATCAGAATTGTTGAGGTAATTGGTGAGGTTGTCATTTGTGATGTTGGTGGAGTGAATGGAGGTGGAAGTGGAGATGTGGTGAAATTCGAAAATGGATTTTGCATAATGTTATCAAAAATATATGTTTCTGGAATGGAAGACGTGGGAGAAGATACCTTCGAAATATTTTCAGTTGGGACGGGTTCGGAAGTTGCAGCTGTATCTTCCTCTTCATTTCCGAGAGTGTTGTCCTCATGCACTTCAGTAACGGTTCTCTCTTTGGATTCCTCTTGAATAATCGGAGATGGAGATCTCGGTTTCTAAACTGGTTTCTTTGCCCTCTTTGGAACTTTGACGCTTTCTGAAGTAGCAGCCTTTGCTTTCCTTTTACCTCACATCTTAGGTTTATCACCTTCATCTATGATCTTCTGTAATTCCACTGGGATTGGACGAACACCAGAAGAAGGCATTTTCCGATAAGCCCTAATATCTGCGTTGTCCAGAGGAACTTTTTCCAACAGTGTGTCCGGGATTGAGCCAACAAAATTGTAACGACCCAATTTTTCAAAAGAAAATTTTCATTTTCGATTAACCAAAACACATTTCCATCAACCACAAAATCCAAATACAATTTGTTTTAAACCCATATCAGTTACAATTTTATTTCAAAATGTCAGAGCGTCCCATAAAATGTCTGAGAGAGTGCATGCCGTGTCATCAAGCCTTGCCCTTGCCCTTGGGATCAGATGTACCTGAAACAAATCCAAAAATTATAAGCTAATGCTTAGTGAGTCCCCTAGAGTATACCCCACACACAATCCACATAACACATATGATATTAGCTATACAAGCCATACATATCACATAAGCCATGCATACAACATATAAGGATGTTGTGGGTTCCCCCCAGGGTCTTATACCTTCGTTCCATGGGCTCCCCCATGGTCTTTACCTAGGAATTCCATGGGCTCCCCCACATAGTTTTATATCCAACTGCCACAGGCTCCCTCGAGGTCTTCCATGCAAATCACACATATAATCAACTAGTATATCATATATCACAGAGGTATCTATCATACTACCTAACACATACATAAACATATAAGGATGCTGTGGGCTCCCACCAGGGTCTTATACCATCATGCCATGGGCTCCCCCACATGGTCTTCACCTAGGAATGCCACGGGCTCCCCCACATGGTCTTATAACCAACTTCCACGGGCTCCCCCTGGGGTCTTCCATGCAATAACATACATAATCACTAGCATACCACTTAGCATAAAGCTAACTATCATACCACATATCTCTACTAAAGCTAGTGTACCACATATCATAAAATGGGCCGACCTTGGTGTCGTAGACCCATTGGTATGGTGAGAAGACTAACCTCTCGAATGCTGAACTGACAAGCTAGAATCAGATATGTCCCACATGCTGCTCCAACTCAACTGCCTATAATCATTATGTGATTAACTTGTCATAATCCTATAATTACCCTCAAAGTCAACCCTAGTCAAAGTCAAGGTCAACAGTCCATGTTGACCTCAACTCATCGAGTGCATCTAGCAACTCGTCGAGTTCCTGCAGAGTCCATAACACCTAAAAAAACCCTAGCCAACTCGCCGAGTTTCTTCATCAACTCTACGAGTTCACTTGATATCCAATCGACGGGGAAACCCGATCCAACTCATCGAGTTGCCAGGGTAACTCGTTGAGTCCCCTTCCCTGTTTGCTTATTATGATAATCCATTGAATGCAGGGACTCCAGGGCTTAGATCTAAAACCCTAAGGTGTCTAGAATGATAAAGTTTCCAACTTTACCTTCCAGAACCACTCCTAATGCTCTAAAGTCCTTATCAAAGGTTGGAAAGCTCCAAAGCTTTTCCATTTGGTCCAATACCTTAGGGATCTGGAATCCCTCATTTCCAAAGAGTTTCTAGTCCTCAAAACGTTCCAAAGATGAAGGCTTTATGGACATACATGTCCAATGCATGTCTTTAAGTCAAAATGGCCAAAATGGAGAAATATACTCTAGAAACCCTTGCATGGCATCCTTGCTTGACCAAAAGCTAGATCTAGCCCACCTTGGGGCTATTTTGCCCTGGAGATTCATAAAGTTGCAAACTTTATGAACCCCATGCATGTAATTAACAAGAATAATGGGAAATGAAGAGTAAAATCAAGATCTAGCCATTTTCTAAGATAAAAATCAAGTCTTGAAGACTTACAACAGTCCACAAGATGATCAAGCTCAAGAGTGAGGGCTTGGTTTGCTGGATCTCCTCCTTCTTCTCACTATCTCCTTCTTCTTAAGCTCCACAAATCACTCTTAGCTCACAAAATGGAAGAGAATGGATATTAGGGTTTAGCACAGACGTTTTAGGGTTTGGAGGCTGATTGAAGGTCAACCTCAAGGTCCTTAAAGAGATTATATAGGGTACAAACCCTCAAAATTAAGGGTTTCTCTTTACAGCTCCTACTCGTCGAGTCAGGCCTTCCGACTCGTCGAGTAGGACCCAACTTCTGTGTCCTCTTGATAGCCTTCACTCGACGAGTCGGGGCTCCCAACTCGTCGAGTCCCAGCACTAAAACCCTAGAATTTTGAAAATTACATTAATACTTGGAACATGTGTTACAAAAATCAAAGTTTCTTGGATCCAACATGAAGAATGTAGTCGTTTGGAGCGTCGGAATATCAGCCATCAGTGAGTCTTGCATCAAGGGAACTTTAAAGTGAGTTAGGGCTCGGTTTACAACAACAGACCAGAACCGGGCACAGGAAATCTCCCTATGTCTTGTAGAAAAACTGGTGATCTGAACGAATTGAGTCCAAAGAACAGACCCATAGTCAAGGTCTAGGCCATGGTATAACCCATAGATCATATGTAACATCCCAAAAATATGACCCAAGAATTTCATTTTTCATTCAAGTAGAGAATAGTATTTCAAATCATTGTTCATACAAACCAAATAAAATAAGTATGTCAAACATCAAGAAAATCAGAGTGTTTTCCATAAACAGAATCTGTATGGTGTGTGCGATGCAGTCACCCCGAGCTCTTCCCCTTGCCACTGGAATTACCTAAAACATAAACTGAAAACTGTAATAACAAAGCTTACTGAGTTCCCCAAACTACCCCATACTATACATAATAACTCACATACTTGGCCCCCGACCGACATCGGGCCCCGCCCAGCATCGAGCCCATTTCAGTATACATATATGTTATTCTCAGGCCCCGCCTGTCACTGAGCCTCGCCCGCTATACACATACAATCAATATCACATAATCATGCTAACACATATAATATCATAAACACTAGCATATGTTCCAGTTCTCAGGCCTCGTCCGGCATCGAGCCCCGCCCAGTATACATAGTAGCACTAAACACATGCAAGGGTCACACAGACTCCTAGCATCATAACATAATCAATAAGGGCCAGCATTCGTGCCTTAGACCCCCTACACCCAATGAGGAAACTCATCTCGAATGCTGAAGCTCACTGAAAGAAATCCCTAGCTTCTGGCCTGACGACTCCCCTAGCCATCAGTATAAATAACACCCAATTAACACTTGGGTCCCAAACTAAAGCCCATAATCCATACTTGGGGTAAAATGACCATTTCACCCTGACCTAGCATGAACCAAAAATGAGGTCCAAACCCACATTCAAAAAGGCCCAATACCTACTTGATCCACTAAGGCCCACTTACAGCCCAATTTTCCAAATTAGGCCCAATCCCCATATAGGCCTTACCCTAAAGTCCACTAGATTTTACTTAACCCAAAAGCTTGGTTTCAGATGGCCCAACAGGCCTAAAATAATGAAGTCCAAAGAATTGGCTCAAACCGAGGCCCAAACAACGCCAAGCCCAAACTGCCTGAGTACGCAGGGCGTACTCAGCTGTACGTTGAGCATACACGCTGCATGGCTTGTACGCTGCGCGTACGAGCTTGTACGTCCAGTGTACTCACCCATAATCCTTTTCTCCTATAAGCTCTTAACCACTTAAATCCAAGAGTCCGAATCACAGAACTGAGTCATATGCAACATCTTAAACCATTAAGTCGACAACTTGGTGGCTTTTCATGCCCAAAATGGGTCCAAACTCGAAATATAACATTCTACTTCCATAAAAATGGCCATTACTCATGCATGGTTGGATTAAAGCTTCAAAGGTGGCAACTTTATGACTCTAGGACCCAAAGAACACCAAGAGTAGCAACTATAAGCTTTAGAAACGAACATAATCCACAAAAGTGTTGGATTAGGTGTCTAAGCCATAACTATATTTGGTATGTACTTGACCCGGTTGTAGCATGGTCCTTTTTGGTTGCCTTCACCAAAGCAATTTGACTGGATGAATAATGGAGAAAGAGGATAATTGTGGTTTATTAATATATTATGTGAATAATATATTAAAAGAGAAATCATATTGTTTAATTGATATTGGTCAAGAATTAATTTAGAATTAATTTTATGGTCAAAAGATATTAATTGAAATAAGGGGACTGGAATTATAATTATAAGATAGTTGCAAAATGGGCTGTGGATCCCTTAAGTAAAGGGAAGGACGAAATCTTATGGAAGCCCATAAGGATTTCGTCCAAGGGCTTGTATTCTGGAAGATTCCTATGGGCTGCTTAGGGCTTAAGTAACCAGGTTAGGTATTTGACTGAAACCCTAATTCTGCAGCTATATAAAGACCCCTTGGGATAGCCAAAATCGACCACTTGAAACCCTAGAAGAGTTCCAGTCGATTTTGAGCCTTTTTCCCCTCTCTCTCTCTCTCTCTCTTGCATTCTCCAAATTGCTCTTGGTGTTTGTGATTGATTAGAGGTATTACACTTGTGATACTAACGCTCTCAAAGGTTGAAGATTCTTGCTACAATTGAAAGGTAATCATCTAATCTGTTTTTAGTTATTAATTTCGAGTTTTGGTATGCTAGACACACGGTTTGCAAGCTTTAGATGATTTGCATGAACAATTAGAGAAACCTAGATCCAAAGCTTTAGGGTTTGCATGTGCACCATAGGATTGATGTTTTGCTCATAACCCAACAGCTCATCTATGAGACCAAAAAGGTCCAAAATCTATAACATGGAGATCTAAGCTTCTAAAGATCAATATCAAGACTTTATACCTTCCACAAGCTAGAAAGGGGGTACATAATCTGGATCTACAAGCTTCTCCTTGAACCACCACGTTGCTCCAACCTTATCTTCCTTGAAAATGGGACAAAACAAACCAAAATGCACTCAAAATACCTTCCAAGCTCAAGAACACTCAACAATGGGGTTAGGGTTTCGTGGAGGCTGTTTAGGGACAAGAGGGAGGCTGATAAAGAAGATCCTTAGGGAATAATGTTCTTTAAATAGTTCTCAAACCCTAAATGTTAAGGTTTTAGGGTCTGGACAAGTACGTTGCACGTACTCCTTTGTACGCAGTGCGTACGTGCATGACACCCGCGTCCATCCTACATCAATACGCCCAACATACATAGGGTGGTACGCCCCGCGTACTGCACACCCTAAGCCCAATATGAAAATATCCAATGACTTCAAGGCCCAACTCCTAATAATTAAATAACCAAATTTTTAAATAAATACCTTGGAAAATATCAAACGCTACATCATAGTATAGAATAGCTTGTTGGCACTGTCAGAACTAGAAACCCTTTCTGACAGGCTTTTGAACAATAGGGTAAATAACCCATTCCACATCGGGGGCAAAAAGGATTTCCTGAACTTGGACAATAAAGAGATGTCGTCGGAGTACCCCATCTGGTAAAAATATCGATCAGGTGTGTCGATGGAATTGATTCCGGTTCAATATCCACATGAGAAGATACAAGCCTTAGCAACTTACATAATTTTTTTTGTTGATGGAGGTCTTGTGGTTTGGAACCTCGAAATTGATAATTTCTTCATTTTTTGTGTAGATGGTAGCAGAGAAGGCATTAGAGAGATGAACTAGTGGAGCTTATTCAACTATTGTTAACGCCTTCATCAATGGCGAGAACTTGAGACATTCAATCATAGGCCTGATTGAGGCGTTGTAACGAGAACCATCTAGGTCGATGATTATATTCTGATTGGGGTTAACAGTAAGCATGATAACAGAAGCAGACTGGTCGGCGAAGGAAACATTCTCTGATGAACCAGCCATTGATGTTGTGAGAGAGATGGTGAACAGTAGAGATCGAGAGATGTATTTTCTTTGAAGATTTGAGAGTTGTGTTTATGGTAAAGAAGAATGAACCATTTGACAACATTTTATATGGAAGATGATGAGTGGAGAGTGAAACCACCGTTTCACGTTCCTGTACTCCGAAAAATTAGCCAATAATAAAGCGCCAACTCAATAATCATGTGTCAGCGGCCGTTGCAATTTGCACGTGTTGTCAAGGAATTCAAAAGTCGCGCCAAGATTTGAATTATCCATTACCTTGAAATAGTCTTTTCAGAATCACTAATTTTGGAATAATCGTGTTCGGAATCTTTGAGCAACCCTCCAACTTTGCAAATAACCATTCGGAATGGAAACCGAAATTTATAAAATCGCAAGGATTTTTGTGCAAGAGTGTTCCAAAGAAAAAGAAATAAAGCAAATTAAATATGTGGGATTCTGTAATATCAAATAAATTTGATATGAAAAACTGGTGGATCCCGAGCAACGATCTCTTCCTTCTGAGTCGAGAGAGACTCTGAAGTGCTTGTGTGGTTTCCCGTTGAATAATGATCATAAGTTTGTTAAGAAACTATGAAAGGCTTCTTTTATCAGGCTTAATGGGTGGCTTCAGCTTCAAACAAATTCCGAAACTTAACATAAGTCCAAAAATTTGAGAGAAGTACTTGTGTGACCAGTGTACCCAAAAAAAAACAAGTAAGCTTGGGTATTCTTTTAATGTAACTGAATATAATGGAAAATCTTCATTCTGAAATCTCAAAAAAAAATTAAAAATATGGATTTTATTGGGAAGAAATTTCCTAGGTCGAGAACAGTTCATTAAGATCACTGAAAAAGAAAAATGAGATTTCGAACACTTTAAGGTACGAATCAAGAGATGTTATCCGTCAATACATCGGGTAAATAACTAGAACAATAAATTGTTCACCGTAAATTCAGAAATGGAATTTGGATTTTTGGGTTTCAATCAAAATCATGGTGATAATGATTTTAAGATCATAAACACAGATGTTTTATAACCTAAACCTCAATGGTAAAACCTGAGAGTCTTAAGGGTTATGATACATAATAATAGATTGGTTGTTGAATGGTTGAGAGTTTCACGAAAATCATGTTGACAATAATTTTATGATCATTAACTAAAGTTTTTGTAGCCTTATGCCGAAACTGGTTTTGTTCCGATAGTCAAGGAAACTACATGAAAGTTGTGATGAGATATGGTAGAAAGAAGTGATAAAGTCGACCGCCAATTCCTTGTTTAAGACTAAATTCACTAATGATTTACCATCGAGACTTTGAAAATAAAATGTTTTGATGTTTTTGATTTTTCAGGACACTTAAAAAGAAGAAAATATTTTTGAATTTTTGAAAGGAAAATACAGAAACAAATAAAATATTTTTGGAGTTTTGGTTTTTTAAAATAATAAAAAATAACAATTCCAAAAGCCAAATGAACAGTAACTTCCAAACAATTTCGAGGCTCGGAACGAGTCGGAAGTAAATAGACTTATAAAAAGAAAAGAGAATTACGATATCCGGATGAACAGTTATTTCACAACCATTTCGAAGATGGAACAAGTCCGAAGTGAACAGAAAATTTCGAACCATTCCGAAGCTCGGAACCAATCGGAACTGAGTCGGCTTCAATCATACCCAACCCATGTAAAATCCAATTGAATGTTGCTTTTGGTAGGGACTTCGTGAAGGTGTCTGCTAACTGATCTGATGATCTGACAAAATAAACTTCCACATATCCATCTTCGACATGATCTTTTATGAAGTGGTATCTCAATGTTATATGCTTTGTCTTGAAGTGTTGCACCGGATTGTGGAAGATTCTTGTGGCACTTTCAGAATCACGGTATAAAGGAATTCCTTTCATATTGATTTCATAGTCTCTTAGTTGATTCTGAATCCACACCACTTGGGATGTACATGATGCAGTTGCAATGTATTCTTCTTCAGCTATAGATAATGAAACACATGCCTGCTTCTTAGATTGTCAACTTACAAGATTTCCATGCAAAAACTGACATCCACCTGATGTGCTTTTCCGATCCAGACCAAAGCCTCCTAAGTTAGCATCGGAGTACGCTTGCACAAAGAATCCCGAATTAGATGGATACCATAAACCAAGACAAGTAGTTCGCTTCAGATATCGGAAAATGTTTTTAACTGCTAACATGTGAGGTTCTTTAGGATTCGCTTGAAACATGGCACAGTAACAAATAGCAAACATTATATCAGGACGACTAGATGTCAGATATAATAAAGATCCGATCATTTGACGAAATAATGTAATATCTACTGCTGGTTTATCAAGAGAAGGAGTGAGTTTTGTTCCGAACGCCATAGGGACTTTGACTTTTGAATCACCCATCATTCTGAATTTGGCCAATAACGTCTTTGTGAAGGCTTCGTGATTCATGAATATGCCTTCTGAACTCTCTCTTATATTTAAGCCAAGGAAAAAGTTAATTTTACCCATAGAACTCATTTCAAATTTAGTTTCCATTAATTTTCGAAACTCAACAGTTAAGCTGGAATTAGTTGATCCGAAAATAATGTCATCAACATAAATCTAAACTATCATTAAATGGTTAGCCTCCTTCCAAAAGAAGGTAGGATCAACAGAACCTTGTTTGAATTTAGACTGTTTAATAAAACGAGTCATAGTTTCATACCATGCCCTCGGAGCTTGTTTGATACCATACACTGCTTTATCCAAAATATAACAATGATTCAGATATTTATCATTCACAAAACATGGAGGTTGTTCAACGTATACTGTTTCTTCAAGCTCTCCATTCAGAAATGCATACTTTACATCCATTTTATACACTTCAAAGTTTTTGTGAGCAGCATAAGTGAGAAATATATGAACAGATTCAAGTCTAGCCACAGGTGCGAACGTCTCTTCGTAATCAATGCCTTCTTCTTGATAATAACCTTTAACAACCAAACGTTACTTATTACGAATGACATTTCCTTTTTTGTCCATTTTATTTGTGAACACCCATTTCATGCCAACTACCGAAGCGTCTTCCGGAGTAGGAACCAATCTCCACACTTTGTTACGATCAAACTCATTCAGTTCTTCTTACATATCTTGAACCCAATCTACATGATCAAGAGAAATTTTAACAGTTTTAGGTTCAATTTTAGAAATAAAAGAATTAAACATGAAAAATTCCATTTGTGAAAATAATGCAGTTTGCTTTGCTTTTTGTTGTGCACGAGTAAGTAGTCCTGAAGAAGAATCTCTGATCACTTGAGAATGAGGAAAATCTTTGGTCCATTTTGTCATTGGATGATAGTTCTGATCATAGACTGGATCAATTTCAACAAAGATTAATTTCTTCAAATTCCGATCGTAAATCCGAGTCATTATTTTCATTATTCCCCCTAGAATGTTGAATGTGACTCATCATTCGGATTTGAGTTTTCCCCCTGGATTGGAGCACGTGAATTGAAGTTTGGAGTGGAACTCTTCCCCTGGATCTAAACATCATGAGGTTGTGAGTGAGTTGGGATTTCATCATCTTTTGGAATAGGTTGTTCGTGAGGAGTCTTAATTGTTGGATTAGGTGTCTAAGCCCATAACTATAATTGGAATGTACTTGACCCGAGAGTAGCATGGTCCATTTGGGTTGCATATCACCAAGACAATTTGATAGGATGGACTTTTGAGAAGAGGATATTCATGATTTATTAATACATTATAAGTTCTAATATATTAATATGAAATCATATTATTTAATTAGTATTGATCAAGAATTAATTTGGAATTAATTTTGTGATCAAAAGAGACTAATTAAATATAAGGGGTTGATTTGGTAAAATCATTCATTCTTATGGTGTGGGCCAATGATGCATGATTCCTTAGGTTGGGCTAAACCCATGTGACAACCCATGGATGATCCATGGAGGTTTAAAACCATGGAGCCTAAGGAATATGGAAAGTCATGCCCATTAGGGTTTACATGGTGTAACCCTAATCATGCCACACTATATAAGAAGTCCCTTAGTATCCGAAATTGCACACTAGTGTTCTTGGAGTCACTATAGCCGATTTGAGTGGAAGAAACTCTCTCACAAGGTCATCCTTTGTTATAGGTGTGTTGTGATTCCATTTGAGGCATTCATACTATTGGTGCTAAGTTCTTAAAGGCCATACACAACAAGTTCTACAAGCTACATAAAGAGGTAAACTCCTAACTAGTATTTTATGTTGTTTATGTCATTTGTATGCTAGTTGTAGACTTAATGCTTTGGAAACAATATTGCATGTATAATTCGAGAAAACATAGATCCAAAGCATTTAGGGTTGTATGTGCACCATAGGATGTTGTATTATACTAAAACCCAACAGTGGTATCAGAGCATAGGGTTGTTTTCCACTATACTTGATGTTTTATTGGTTTTCAAAGCAAAAAAATCAAATTTTCTGCATTCTGGACAGTGAACTTGCCGAGTCCACTGGGGGACTCTCCGAGTCCACTCAGAAACAGCCCAACTCGGCGAGTCCAGTTCATGTACTCGACGAGTTGGTGCCCCTGTGTGCAGATTTTCGAGTTTTTTTTTGGACTGTTTTGGATTAGAATCATTACCACAAAATGTTTTAGTTCATAAAATTTGATTTTGTTGATATGGTAATGTTTTATTCTCATCCAAATAAAAGAGAATTGTCAAAGTTTTATGTTTTGTATTAGTTTATATGGTTAGGCTAATTACATGAAATTTGTTTGATTTGAATTGTCTTGTTCTTATGAGTTTAATTTAGATCATAGACAAATTGTTTGATTTTGTAAGTTACAATAGTTGATCTAAATGTTTTTGATGAATTCCATAACTTATCCTCAAGTTATGGAAAATGAAAAGTTTTTCTTTTAAAAAGATCATTAAAATCATAGGTTATGAACTTGAAGAGTCTTTTTCCCATAAATGGTTTTATGAACTCCATAACTTGTCCTCAAGTTATGGATTTTCAAGAGTCTTTTCATTAAAACCTATATTAAACTCATAAGTTATGGATTTGAAAAGTTTTTACAAGTTTCAAAACTTGCCCTCAAGTTTTGGAATTTGTAAAGTTTCACTTTTTGAATACTTTAGTTCCAAACCCCAGAATTTTAAAAGTTTAAAATTCAACCCTTATACTATTATAATATTATAGGTTTAATATTTATATATATATATATATATATATGTATAAGAGTAAAAGTCGGTCTTACCGTTAGTATGCCTCATTCACGAAGCCGGTCTATAAGGAGGTATAAGATTACTGCCTATAAAATGGCAGTTTAATGGGTGTCCACTCTCACCCACCACTTCCTTGACTGGTGGAGGGTCGTTAGCCGAACGGGTTTGACAGGACATTAATTTTCATTAAAATTATAATGATAACTATAAAGTAACTAAACTTTTATTAAATTCCCAATCTTAGTTACCTTAAAAAAATTTGAATTTGGTGCTAACCCATGAAATTACACTTTGCACCTTGTTAAGTCGTTAGTGGAGCGTGTGTGGTTAACCATCACACTAATCTGGGACTGACAGTGCATGGAAAAGGGTAGCTTGATGTTAATCATAGACCAATGGAGCGTGTGTGGTTAACCGGCACATTGATTAGGTGGTTGTAACATTGGATGTACCAAACTAATTTGCATGGTTATTCACACCTTGTTTGTGATCCTCGGCATCCCAGTCACAAACTTGAAGGGCACAATCGAGATTTAAACATGCCATTGAAAAGTTCAATGAATCTCAAAGGATCTAGGAATTTCAATCCATTTAAAACTTAATAATCAATTTCATTTTTCATGGTGGAAATTGGTAAATCGTTATTTACCTGCCTTCAAATATTTTGCAATTAGATTACGCTATCCCTCTTCCAAACTGTAAAATATTGTGTGGGGTCCTAGCCTTAATATTTCATTTGGGTGTTATATTAAGGACTTGAATCAACTAACTTGAATTTCTCGCATTGTAGATGTCTAGTTCAGACAACTATGGTCTTCCCAAATCTCTTGGAACAAGCTTTCCTCCTGAAGATGATGTTCCGCGATTAGATCGTGGAAGTGGAAATCATGCTTCACTTCCTCCACCTCCTCCAATTATTCTCCCTGACCCACAAGTTCGAAGAATTGAAAAGTTCAAGGTCACTCAAGCCCTTTTGGATAGAAAACATAAGGATGGAAGGTCTGTGTGTACACATGTATTGGCTATGAAGTCACACATTGACAATTTGAGAATGATGGGTGTCGTGTTCCCAAGGAAGTTGGCTATTAACTGGGTCCTTCAGTCACTTCCCGAGTCATATGGTGAGTTTGTTAAAGACTACAATGTGACAGATCACGACATGACCCTTATTGATCTTGCTTATTTGCTGATTGCTGCTGAATCAACAATGATTTGGTGCAATGGTCAAGCAAATTTTACTGGAAGATCTACCTCTCAAGGACATGGGCAATGACATGGATATCCCAGAAATAATTCCTTATCCTAAAGGAAAGGAATTGGCCATGATCAAAAGTTTTGATCATAAAGGAAATGCCAGATCTGAGATTGTTCCATATGCCATTCCCAATGAGCATGTTTGTTTCTATTGCCAAGGAAAGGGACATTGGAATCGAAGCTGCCCTGACTAAGTTCCTAATTGTTGATTCTTAATACATGATGTGACAAGGTTGCATTTTGATGTTTTGTAGGATCATGCAAAAGGAAGGAAGCTTAAAGGAAGAGTATGTTGAATCTGGTCGCGAAGATGGATTTCAATCGCATGGTTCGATGATCGGATTTTGAGCTGCTGCTTAAAGAGTTATGATAGATTGTTTAGAAATATGTAGTAACATAGTTTTCATTTGTAATTGCATTGTAAGGAAAAGTTTTCCGCATTTTATAAATAAATAATTTTATTGTATTTTATTATATCTCCTTGCAATGGCATTTGTGAAAATTGATGTTTGTATGTTTCTAGGTTAGCAATATGAATTTGATTCTTTCGTTTGTGGTAGTGTCGAGAATTTACCAAATAAGGAAAGATTCTCATCACCCAAGTTTCAATTGGACATAAACTTGGAATCATGCAACCGGTATTCTATGAAGAATGAGAATTTTCGTCTTTGGGAAATTAAGACTAATTCCTTGTTCACATGAATATGTGAGTCAAGTGAAGGACTAGGGGATCAGGTACACTGGGTGTGCGCTGGTCAGGTCCACCACAAAGAATGATAAGACTATTCGTCATGATTTACTAAAGTTTAGTAAATATGATTATACTTACAAGTTTAAGTATAATTCTGAAACATTGGAAAAGTTTCAATGTATAGCAGAACGAATGAGAAGAATCAAATTAGGCAGAAAGATAAAAGTTTCTCAAATCTGAAAAGATAGGAGAGCACTTTAGTATCGTGTTTTATGAGTATCTTAGTGATTATGAAACCATATCACAATTGATTCTCTAAGGACATCTTTGTGCATTTGTATGGCTAAGAACAGGAATCGTGAATTGTTGAAATGGTTAAATCAAGAAGATGAGTCATGCTTCGTTCCAAAACAAGTCTTAGAGTCATACTCTGAGATTGAAACTTGAGTGACATAATCTTAAGAAAGGTTTATAACACTAATCAAATGTAGAGTAAAATGTTTTCTACTCTTGTATATTTGAAATTGGTAAGTTGTGATGTTTTGGATAAAACAAAGACCAACTAAGGCCAATTATGTGAAGTGTTAGTCTTGATTAGAATCTGCACTGACTCTTGAATATTTGTTTGTCAAGGAATGGTTCTCGACAAGAGAGTCTTATATGTCAAGAGGTCAGTGGGAGTCTTAAGGATCTTGACAAGTTTCAAGAACTAATCAAGAATAAAACCTAATGTTTATCGCTAGCACACGACTTGAGGTTTGTAACCTATCATGTTGACATATTCTTGTTTCTGTGCCCATTCCAGTAAAGTTGACTATGCATGTGAGTTCTATGAGTTCTCAGTTGTTTGCATAACTACCTAGGAAGCAATGGTAGGCCGTAGTGCTGCCAGGTGGCAAGAAATTAAGATTGAACAAGTTCAGTCCATATGAGTTTGGATTTTCCACTAACCTTGTCTTGTGATTATGGTTATGACAAATTCACATGGATAGGAACACATACACTATAAAATCTAAGTGTCATAAGGTTTCTCTCCAATTCATGAAAATGATTGTGAGGAAAACGCTTTCACTAAGTAGATTTTAAGGAGATAGCAATTGTGTTATTTGCATTCTCAAATTCGATTATGATTACGACATCCCTCTTCATAATTTGAATTGTGAGAAATGGCAAAGGGTCTAAACATTTGAGACTTATTGCTATAAGTTCTAAAATTGTTAAGACACACATAAGAGCTATCTTAGGAAAGGTGTATGATTTTGAGAAGCCTAGATAAAGTTTTATCGAAGCATCTCGTATCAAAAGTCTGAACTTTGGTAATGAAAGTCAATAACTATTGATTTCTAGAAGTACAGCTGATTTATGGGTACATGTCAAAGCTAGTGGGAGCATAAGTGTTATGCTAATAAGGATATAATTATTATGCTAGTGGGAGCATAATCTATTATGGTGAGTATTGCAAGTTGGCAATGTTAATTATAGAAAACAAATGTTCCAATTCGCAAAGTTGCAGGGTTTGAAAAGTTGTTTTGCTATAATTAAGGGAGAGGATATTTATACTTCATTTCATCATTTCAAATTAAAAGCTTGGATTGATTTTCTAATCAAATTTAGTCAATGACATATATGAATGTTATGTTGAAAAGATTCGATATAAGGAAATTCTATATGGAAATGTTGATTGCGTTCTCAAATTCGATTATGATTACAGCGTCCCTCTTCATAATTTGAATTGTGAGAACATGGAAAATAGAAACATTATAGCAAAAGACTGGTCAAGTATCATGTCTTTATGTTATACATTATGAATCGCATCCCATATGCTCCTGGTTTAGGATCGATTGCATATGCTATAATATTCTCGTGTTAAAATTTTCCAAATGCCTAGGGCATTAAGAGGGAAAGATGAATAGAACCGGATATGACAAAAGTGGTTAAACACTATTAAGGACAATCTAAGGTTCGCCAAGGATTGGTCACTTAAGGACAGTTGGAAGTATAGTAATGGATGTACCATATTGACATTATTATGAATAGACAGGAGTCTATTAATAATGAGTTGTCGTATGGAAAATATGGAATGAGAGTTGAAGAATAGATGAGAAAGTTAGAAACTTTTATGCAAGAAGGATGTTCAAAGGAATGTACTTTGAATTTGAGACTTCATTTCCATGGAATTGTCTCGTAACAATCTCCAAAGGAATATTTTGTGATATCGTTGGTCAAGTCTCTGTGACTTTTGGTACCTAGACATTACAGAAGAATCATTGCATGATAGTTTAGAATCTAACACTTCCTAGCAGTGACAAGAATTTGAAATTCTTACACTTGCAATAAAGATTTGGAATTGTGAAATGAGCATCATTGAAATGTTTTTCCATTGATCTATTTCACAAAGTCAGGACCATAGACAAACATAGTGTGCATGCTTGGAGCATGGCATAGCTATTGTTTTAATTCAAGTATTAAGTTGATTATATGAAACATTATACAATGAATACTGAGTAATCAATATGACACTCAAAAGTTTTGGGGCCATATAGGATTAGTATTATTCTTGTGTTTCACTTGACATGTTTTGACTTCCCAAATAACTAGGATTATTCAAACCATCCACAGTCGATCATACTTTGGAAGTAGGTATTGAGGCAAGACTGTCATGAATGGGTCTATAGTTTGTCTAGGACAAGGTGGCTGCAGTGTTCATGAGTACTCCTGGAATAAGATTCGAGTATTGGATTCAACCCATGCTCATCTGAATCACTTCATGGATTTCATCACGAGTGATTGTGAGATGATAATATCTTATATTCTTGAAACGGAGACATGTGAGTTGTTCTTGCGAGTCGGTTGTACATTGATGTATGTAAACGCACCAGTAACTTGGTGTTATAAAACATATTGTTGTGTGTAATTTGATGAGTAAGTACAAGCAACCATTTGGGTCGAAGTTTATCCGTTCCTTTTACCCCATGTGGTTAAAAGCGATAACTGTGGGCCCCTCGATGATTTAGTGATGACACCCCTAAGTGCTTGGCCAAGCCTGGACTGATTTGATTTGTTCAATTAGTCAGTCGTCATAAATCGGAAATCGGGAAACAACATATGGACAAAGAGAATGATTATAATCCATGTCTCAGTCCATACGATATCTAGAATGGAGGAATATATGATCCCTTCTCTAATGGATGCGTCATTGACTAGGTCAGAGTTCGACAAGGGCTTTTAAGAGCTACGATTGCTAGTCAGGTTGTAGAGTCGTACTTGTAATAATAGTTATTAGACTTATCCAAGTGGGATACTGTTGGATTAGGTGTCTAAGCCCATAACTATAATTGGTATGTACTTGACCCGAGAGTAGCATGGTCCATTTGGGTTGCATATCACCAAGACAATTTGATAGGATGGAATTTTGAGAAGAGGATATTCATGATTTATTAATATATTATAAGTTCTAATATATTAATATGAAATTATATTATTTAATTAGTATTGATCAAGAATTAATTTGGAATTAATTTTGCGATCAAAAGAGACTAATTAAATATAAGGGGTTGATTTGGTAAAATCATTCATTCTTATGGTGTGGGCCAATGATCCATGATTCCTTAGGTTGGGCTAAACCCATGTGACAACCCATGGATGATCCATGGAGGTTTAAACCCATGGAGCCTAGGGAATATGGAAATTCATGCCCATTAGGGTTTACATGGTGTAACCCTAATCATGCCACACTATATAAGAAGTCCCTTAGTATCCGAAATTGCACACTAGTGTTCTTGGAGTCACTATAGCCGATTTGAGTGGAAGAAACTCTCTCAAAAAGTCATCCTTTGTTATAGGTGTGTTGTGATTCCATTTGAGGCATTCATACTATTGGTTTTATGTTCTTAAAGGCCAAACAACAAGTTCTACAAGCTACATAAAGAGGTAAACTCCTAACTAGTATTTTATGTTGTGTATGTCATTTGAATGCTAGTTGTAGGCTTAATGCTTTGGAAACAATATTGCATGTATAATTAGAGAAAACATAGATCCAAAGCATTTAGGGTTGGATGTGCACCATAGGATGTTGTATTATACTAAAACCCAACATTAATTTCTTCAACGACTTTATTAACGATCTTGATTATTTCATCTTCTTGATCGTCCTTTGCTTTGGATTATGAGGATATTGCCCTTTCAGGTTCATCAAACAAATTTAGAAAATCCTCATATAGATTCATAATAGGAATAGTCTTAGAATTTATTGATGGAAAGATTTCTTCAGTTTGACAATCATCTTTTTGATATTTCTTCATGTAATTTTCATAAAATGTAACATAGTAGCTCTCTTCGATCCTTTTTGATTTCTTGTTCAGAACAAGATAAGCCTTTGATGTCAATGAATATCCCAAAAATATTCCTTCATTAGTTTTTGCATGAAATTTGTTCCGATTATCTTTTGAATTGAGTAAAAAGCACCTGGATCCAAACACATGGAACATTTTGATATTAGGTTTCCGATTGTTCAGAATTTCATATGGAGTAATTAGAAATCGTTTGTTAATGTAAGAGCGGTTTTGAGTGAAATAAGCAGTGGTAATAGCATCAGCCCAGAAATACAGAGGAAGATTCGCAAACGATAGCATTGTCCTTGCAGCTTCACGAAGAGAACGATTTTGTCTTTCAGCTATAGCATTCTGCTGTAGAGTGTAAGGCGAAGAGAAATTGTGAGCAATCCCTTTGTTGTTCAAGAATTCTTCAAATGTATGATTTTTTGAATTCTGAACCGTTATCACTTCGAATTTTCCGAAATGGCTTTCGTAATTGTAGCTCAACCTGCTTGATGAAATCAATCAACTTCTGAGTTGTGTCGGATTTCTGTCTAAGAAAGAATACCCAAGTGAACCTAGAAATATCATCAACAATAACCAAAATATATTTGTTACCACCAATGCTTTCGATGGTTGAAGGACCATAGAGATCAGTATGCAATAATTCCATTGGCTTAATGATTTTGGTATTTATAATAGTTGAATGACTTTTTCTGCTTTGTTTTCCGAGCTCACAAGCAGCACACAAGTGTTCATTTTCAAATTTCAGAAGAGGAAGTCCACGAACAAGATCACCAATTACAAGCTTATTGATATCCTTGAAGTTCACGTGGGAAAGCCTTCTATGCCACAACTGACTATCATCTGAAGATGCTTTCGTAAGCAAGCAGATAGATGGTTTCCCTTTGATCGGATTTAGATTCAGAGGATACATTTCTCCTTTACTTATTGACTTCAAAAGAACAACTTTAGATTTCTTTTCTATGATTTATGAACCTTCTTAATCAAAAGACACTTTTAGACCTGTACCTACAACCAATTGAGAAACGCTAATTAGATTGTGTTGCAAGCCTTCTACATAAGCTACCTTCCGAATTGTGAATTATCCATTAGTGATCATGCCATATCCCTTTATTTTCTCCAGTGACATTGTTTTCATACTTCACTTTTCCGCCATCTTTTAAAGTACGCAACTCTCTTAATTTCGCTTTCCTTCCTGTCATGTGACGAGAATAGCTGCTATCAATGTACCATTCTGAATCATATTGTTCGTCACAGAGATTGATTTCAACAAAGTTAGATTTTCAAAGAATATGTTCTTTGAAGTTTGGAGCCATCCTTTTTGATAATTCTTTTTCTTACATTTTCATCTTTGCTTCATATTCTTTGAGAGTAATCTCTGGTTCTAAAGCAACTTTGTTTTCAAACTTAAGATTTTTTGTTTTATCGATTGATTTTGGAAACTGTGACTTTGGTGAATAACCCAATTTTGGTTTCGGAATTTGACATGAATCTTTATTTTGATTAGAAGATCTTGATGTATTGACAAAACTCTGATTTAAATTCATTTTCTTCAAAAATTGCTTTCTTTTTTGTATCGAGCATTCATTTGTCTTTTCTTTGCAATCATTTCCTCAACAAATTTATGAATGTTAGCTCTTGGTTTTTCCTTTCTAATCGGCGTTTCATTCTTTTCTGATGAAGTTTCACTTGAAACATCTTTTGTACCACTAGGTTCGGCCTTATCGTAACAAAAGTTCACACGATTCAAAGGTTCTGAAACGTATTTCCCTTTTGTTTTCCAAGAGGTCATTTCTGAGAGACCTTTTGTTTCATCAGCATTGTCTATTAGCATTGTCTATTAGCATTGTCTATGGACGTTAATTCAGAAGTGTGATTTTGGTTCAGTCATTTCTTTACAAAAACTGGATTCGGAACTGTTTGAACTTTTGGAAAAACTGTTGCTTCTTCTTTCAAAACTTTTGAACCTTTGTTTTTAACAACTCGAACAAATTCGATTGAGTTTTCAGAAATTAAATTTTTCTTTGGTTCATCAAAATATTATACAAAAGCAGAACAATCGATTTCATCCTCTACAAATATTTCACTTATTTCACTTTCATCAAATTCAGAAATATTCTCAGAATCAAGAGTGTTATCCGAATTCAATTTCTTGCATAATAAGTCATATTTATGCATAGCACTTAATTTGATTTATTGTTTATCTTTTTCAGTTAAAATTTCTTTTAACATGTTTTTATGTTCTTTGGACTGGATGTTGATGGGTTTTGAGCATTCTAACACTTCCTAAGTGTACATGCAACCCTAATAACCTTGGATCTATGTTTGTCTAATTATCATGCAAAGTTGAATTCCAAGGTTATATTCCTATCTAGCATACATGGGGAACAAATTTTAACTTGCATGAAAGATAGAATAACTTACCTTGTTGTTGCTTATGATCCTTGAAACCTTGTGAGCCTAGCACCCCAAGTGTGATGCCTCAAATGCTTCACACAACACCAAATGCTTTTGGAATGACTTTAGAGAGAATACACACTTCTAAAATCGGCCTAGCCCTCTTGTTTCTTATGTGTAGCCGATTTTGGTGGAGAATGGGTTTCTTATATAGTGTTGACACATCTAGGGTTACACCATGTAAACCCTAATGTGTCATGACTCTTCATTTCCATGACCCATGGGTTTGTAACTCCCATGGAGCATCCATGGAGCATCCTATGGGTGGAACCCAACTTGATAATCCATGGAGCCTCTTAGCCCACTATATAAGATATGGAAGATTTACATAATCTACCCATATATTTAATTAGTTATCTTTTGATCACTTAATTAATTCTAAATTAATTATTGATCAAAGTAATTAAATAATATTATTAATATATTAGAACTTATAATATATTAATAAACCATAAGTGTTATTTCTCTCATTTTAGTTTATCCAATTGCATGGTGCCATGCAACCCAAATGGACCATGCCGGGTCGGGTCAAGTACATACCAGAAATAGTTATGGACTTAGACACCTTATCCAACAGTCTCCCACTTGGATAAGTCTAATAACTATAACTGCAATACTTCAGGAACCGATCGGCAATCGTAGCTCTTTCAAGGTCTCTCGGAACTGAGAAGATGATGATACGCCATTTAAGATAAGTGATCATATAATCCTCTGTTCTAGATATCAGCCGGACAAATACATGGAACAATGTCTTACTTATTGTCCAGTAGTTTGTTTCCCGATTTCCGATTTGTTTGACAAAGAACTTAATTGAACACATCAACTTAGTTCTGACCGGGCCCGGTACATAGGTCAAAACAAAATCATCGAGGGGCCCAAATATCAGCTTCTAATCCAAGAAGGAACAGATAAACTTCGACTCATATGTTTGTTCTACCACTCATTGAATTATACACAAAAGCACGTTTTATAACATCGAGTTACCAATGCGTTAACGTACAATCAATGCATAACCAACTCATAAGTAACAAATCATATCTCTAGGTTTGAAGACTTATATGATATTACCGTCTCACGATCACTCGAGATAAATTCCATGAAGTGATTCCAGTGAGCGTGGGTTGAGTCCAATGCTCAGAACTTATGAGCACTCATGAGTGTTGTAGCCATGTCCAACAGCTTAGACCTCTGCAACCAATCATGACAGTCTTGATTCATACCTACTTCCGACATATGACCGACTGTGGAGGTTCGAATAATATGATATACCAAACATAATTATTCTGGAAGTCAAAACATGCAAAAGAAATATAGTAAACGATCGACAAGAGATAGCAACACTTTACTCATAAATAAAACACCTTTTATTCATCATCTAATGTCAATTACACTTTACAAATTTCAAGGTTATCTAACTACTAAATCTAATATCATCCTTCAGCCCTATGCTCCGAGCATGCTGGAGATGCTTAACCCGAGTCAGTCCCTTCGTGAGGGGATCTGCTGGATTCTCATCCGATGATACCCTCTTTGCCACGAGGAGTCCTTCTTCTATTCGATGTCTGATGAAATGGTATTTTCTGTCGATGTGTCTGGATCTCCCGTGATCCCTTGGTTCCTTGGCTAAGGCAACTGCACTTTCACTATCACAGAAAATTTCCATTGGCTCTTTAATAGCTGGTACAACTCCAAGGTCTCCAATGAAGTTCTTCAGCCATATCGCCTCCTTTGCTGCCTCGCTAGCTGCTATATACTCTGATTCGCAAGTTGAATCAGCCACTGTCTCTTGCTTGGAACTCTTCCAAGAAATTGCTCCTCCCTTTAAGGTAAAGACCCAGCCTGACTGAGAGCGGAAATTATCCCTATCAGTCTGAAAGCTAGCATCACTATACCCTACAACTCTCAAGTCTTCACTCCCACCGAGGGTAAGGACCCAGTCCTTAGTCCTCCGTAGGTACTTGAGGATATTCTTTACCGCAGTCCAGTGTGCCTTGCCAGGGTTCCCCTGATACCTGCTAACCATGCTCAAAGCAAAGGCTACATCAGGTCGAGTACACGTCATAGCATACATGATCGATCCTACAGCCGAAGCATAAGGTATTCGACTCATTTCTGCTATCTCAGCCTCAGTACTAGGGCTTTGTGTCTTACTCAATCTGGCATTACTCTGGATGGGTAACTCTCCTTTCTTGGAGTCCTGCATGCCGAATCTCTTCAACACCTTATCCAAGCAAGTACTCTGACTAAGTCCAATTAGTCTTTTACTCTGGTCTCTCAAGATCCTTATCCCTAGAATATAGGCAGTTTCTCCTAGGTCCTTCATAGAGAAACACTTCCCAAGCCAGGACTTAACTTCCTGCAGAGTTGGGATGTCATTTCCTATGAGTAATATGTCATCCACATACAATACCAAAAAGCTAACTATACTCCCACTAGCCTGGACATATACACAAGATTCATCTTCACTCCTAGAAAAGCCAAATTCCTTGACTTTCTCATCAAAGCAAAGATTCCATCTGCGAGGTGCTTGCTTTAACCCATAAATGGATTTCTCAAGCTTACACACTCTATTAGGGTACTCTGTGTTGACAAAACCCTCTGGCTGACTCATGTAAACATCCTCAGCCAACTTTCCATTAAGGAAAGCGGTTTTGACATCCATTTGCCATATTTCATAGTGATGAAATGCGGATATGGCTAACAGAATCCTAATAGACTTAATCTTGGCCACTGGAGAAAAGGTCTCATCATAATCAACTCCCGGAGTTTGTGAGAAACCCTTTGCAACCAGTCGTGCCTTATAAGTGTGTACATTACCATCCATGTCGGTCTTCTTCTTGAAGATCCATTTGCACCCTACAGTCTTACGACCTGGTACATTCGGAACCAAGTTCCAAACTTGATTGTCATACATGGACTGTATCTCGCTGTCCATTGCCTCTTTCCACTTGGCTGACTCAGGGCCTGCCATGGCTTCCGCGTAACTGTTAGGTTCATCCAGACCTATCAGTGTCTCATCACTGATAAGTGTATCACCTTCCGCAGTAATATGGAATCCATAGTAATGCTCAGGTGCATTCCTAACCCTTGTGGAACGCCTCAGAGGTACAGACTTGTCAATTGGCTCAACAGAAGTTTCCTCCTCAAGTTGAGTGCTAGGGTTTGAAGTTCCTTCACCACTTGACTCTTGAATTTCTTCAAGGTCAACTTGCCTCCCACTGTCTCCTTGGCTTATGAACTCTCTCTCTCGAAAGAGCCCTCCTAGCTACAAAGACCACATTCTCACTAGGTCTGTAGAAGAGGTAACCGAAGGATTTATGTGGGTAGCCGATGAAAATACACCTCTCACTTCGAGGTTCGAGCTTATCATGAGTCTCGCGTCTCACGAAAGCCTCGCAACCCCAAATCTTAATGTGGTCTAGTTTGGGTACTTTACCAGTCCACATCTCATGAGGAGTTTTGGCAACTTTCTTTGTGGGAACTAGATTAAGGATATGGGCGGCAGTCTCTAAGGCATACCCCCAAAATGAGATTGGTAGCGAAGCTCGACTCATCATGGAACGAACCATATCCAACAAGGTTCGATTACGCCTCTCAGCTACACCATTCAACTGCGGTATCATGGGAGGTGTCAATTGTGAGACAATCCCACATTCCCTAAGATAGTCGAGGAACTCTAAACTAAGATACTCACCACCTCGATCGGATCGAAGCATCTTAATGTTCCTGCCCAATTGATTCTCGACTTCTTGTTTAAACTCTTTAAACCTCTCAAAAGTCTCTGACTTATGCTTGATTAAGTAGACATATCCATATCTACTGTAATCATCAGTAAAAGTCAAATAATAACGCTTAGCATCCCTTGTGGCATGTTTGAAGGGCCCACACACATCTGTGTGTATAAGATCCAACAAACCTTCACCCCTCTCACAAGAACCTGTGAAGGGTGACTTTGTCATTTTTCCAAGTAAGCATGATTCGCAACTATCATCTGACTTTAGGTCAAATGACTCCAATACTCCATCCTTTTGGAGTTGGCCTATGCGTTTCTTGCTTATATGTCCAAGACGACAATGCCATAATGATGCTTTATCCAAGTTATTATCATTAACAGAATCAATACACAATACATTATTTCCTAAGTTATCAACCACAGATACAGTTTCATACACACCATCACAAGGTAATGCTTTAAAATAAAGAACATTATTAAAGAAAGCATTAATCGAACCAACTTCATTATCAAATGAAAAGGTGAAACCTTGTTTATACAATGCATGAAAGGAAATAATATTTCTTGCCATTTCTGGCGAATAACAACATTTATTCAAATCTAAACTAAACCCACTACTTAGCGATAAAGTATAAACTCCAATCTTGGTGACAGGTAAAGCTTTCCTATTCCCCATGATTAAGTTTATTCTTCCATGCTCCACATTCTCACTTCTTCTTATTCCCTGCAAATCAGAACAGATATGAATACCACAACCGGTATCAAGGACCCAAGAGTTAGAATGGGGTGAGTTATTAGATAAGATAGTGTAAATACCTGGATGGTTGGGTTTAACTTTCCCATCCTTCACATCTTGCTGGTACTTTGGGCAGTTCTGCTTCCAATGTGACTTTTCATGGCAATAGAAGCATTCAGCCTCTTTAGGGTCAGAAGAAGGAGTGACAAAACCTTTCTTGGTTCCACTTGAAGAAGAGCCATCAAGGGTCCTAGCCTTGGTACCCTTCGAAGAGCTCTTCCTCTTCTTCCCTCTACCTTTCCCGATTGCCAAAACCGGGGCGGAGTTTGGAGTAGGAGTGTTAACAACCGACTTACCCTTAAGACCTGTTTCTGCGGTCTTGAGGAGTCCCTGAAGTTTGCTGAGTGTGACCTCTTCCTTATTCATGTGATATGTCATGCGGAATTGATCATAGCACGATGGTAAGGAGTGCAAAATGATATCTATTGCAAGCTCCTCAGGGAAGTTCACATTAAGCTTCAGCAACCGATCCACATACCTTTGCATTTTCTGCATGTGGCTCGTGACGGATTCCCCGTCCTTCATCATGGTTGTTATGATAGAGCATATGATTTCATACCTCTCTTGTCGTGCACTTTGATGGTATCTTTCCATCAGATCTTGGTGCATTTCAAAAGGGTAGAAGTCCTCATAGGACTTTTGGAGTTCCGCTGTCATGGTGGCTAACATGATGCATACCACTTTTGTAGCATCCCTTTCATGTGCCCGGAAGTCAGCGATCTCCTGGGGAGTTGCAGTGGTCTCATCAATCTCCTTAAGCTCCTTGTCAAGGACATATTCTTTGTCCTCGTAGCGGGTAATCATCCTGATGTTTATGATCCATTCATTGAAGTTGGATCCATCAAAAGTGACTTTCCCACACAAGTTCATAAGGGTAAAGGAGCCATTAGGATTAGAGCCAGAAGCAGCATTGTTTGAAGACATCTGAAAGAAGAGAACAAGATTAGTTTAGATATTAAGAGAGTCCTTAATAAAACACCCAAATGTAATATTAAGGCTAGGATCCAATCACAATATATTATAACTTAGAAGACGTATGCAGTAACCCAATTTTTCAAAACAATTTTTCATTTCAAAACATACTTTCCACCACATAAAAATCACAAAATCATAATAAATCTCTGTATCATCACAAAACATGTCCCAAGATCTCATATAAATAAATCCTCTCTCGTGTGTACGAATCATGCCGGCGCCTTCCCGCGATCCTCACTAGTACCTGAAACACATCACACAACAACTGTAAGCATAAAAGCTTAGTGAGTTCCCCAATATACCACATATAACACATACGCCACTCGAGGTTACAATACGACCCTCCGGTCCGATGTGTCTCAGCGGGACCCTCCAGTCCCGTAGCTCGTTGGACCCTCTGGTCCGGTCATAGCTCGTTGGACCCTTTGGTCCGGTCTGTATCGTTGGACCCTTCGGTCCGGTCTATATCGTTGGACCCTTCGGTCCGGTCTATATCGTTGGACCCTCCGGTCCGGTCTATACAAAACATAGCATACATATAACACAATGCACATAATCTCATACATACACATAGCATACAAGACCCTCTGGTCTACACATAAATACCACTCTAGGTAATGTATAGTGAGAAGACTCACCTCGGATGTCTCGGATAATATCCCGCCCGTGTATATACTGATCTAGCCTCTGCCTATACACATAACATAATCATCTCAATCAATCACGACTCTCTAGGCTAGACTAGACTCTCACATGTCCTCTAAGAAGGCTAAAAGGCTATTTTACCCTTCAAACAGTCCACAAGTTCCATTGTTGACCAAACCCAAAAAGTCAACAAAAGTCAACGGTCAACCCTTGACCAGACTCGCCGAGTGCACATATGTGACTCGGCGAGTTCAGTCGTGAACTCGAGGCCTCTATCCCCCTTCTGACTCACTGAGTCATTCCCCCAATTCGGCAAGTCACTCACTGTGTGATTCACGGGAAACCGTAACCCTACTCGCCGAGTCTGTCCTTGGACTCGGCGAGTTCATGTCATGCACAAACTCAATTGACCTCCTGAGGTCAGATCTGTTCCTTAGAACCATAGATCTGACCTTCCCAAGCCTGATAATCACGTAAAGCTTGGATCTTGACACTCATGTAATGCCTAGGAGGCTTTACTTGGTGATTTAGCCCCAAAAACAACAACCTGAGCTCATTGCCTCCATAGCTCAACATAAAGCAAGCTGGAATAAGCTCTTTAGACCACTATGGGTCCAGATCCGAAGTCTCAAAGTGAATAGGGGCCATATTCTCACAACTCCTTCCAATAAAAGACATAAAAACTCTACATCTATGGATTCCTTCAACAAAACAGATAAAGGGGCGACATAATACCTCAAAGATGAAGTCTTTTGCTCGAAATCCCCAGATGCGCAACCTCCTTGGTCCCCTCCAAGCTGGAATCACCTCCTTCTTGTAAGAATCAATCACAAAGATCAAGAAATAGCTCCTTTCCTCTCACAAACGCTCTAGCTCTTTTAGGGTTTCTCTCTAGGGTTTGGTAGCCGCAAGTGACGGCCCTAAGGGCCTTTAAATAGGTCCCAAACCCAAGAAATTAGGGTTTCATTAAACAGCGTGGACTCGCCGAGTCCACGTATGGACTCGCCGAGTCCAGTCATTAATCCAGTCCAACAATGCGCGGCTCTACTCGGCGAGTCTAAGCGCCTACTCGCCGAGTCCCTCTCCAAAACTCAAAAATAATTAGATAAATACAGTACCTAGAAATCCGGATGTTACAATTCTCCCCCACTAGAATCAGACTTCGCCCTCGAAGTCTCTCTCAGCAAATAACTCTGGGTACTGTTCACGCATCTCTAACTCCGGCTCCCAAGTCAGCTCAGACCCCTTCCGATGTTGCCACTGGACCTGAACCGATGACACCTCCTTGTTCCTCAAAACCTTGATCCTCCTATCCCGAATCGCGATCGGCCTCTCAACATAGTTCAGGCTCGCATCCACCTGAATGTCCTCAAGGGGAACCACTGCCGACTCATCGGCGATACACTTCCTCAACTGAGATACGTGGAAGGTATCATGAATCTGACTCAACTCCGCAGGTAGTTCCAAACGATACGCTACTCTGCCCACCCTGGCGATCACCCTGAAAGGACCAATATACCGAGGCCCCAACTTGCCTCTCTTCCTGAATCGGATCACTCCTTTCCAAGGAGATACCTTCAGGAGGACGAAGTCACCAACCTGAAATTCGAGCTCGGACCGGCGCCTGTCCGCATAACTCTTCTGGCGACTCTGAGCGGTCAACAACCTCTGTCTGACCTGCTGTATCTGCTCTGTCGTCTGAAGCACTATCTCTGTACTACCCATCACACGCTGCCCGACCTCACCCCAACAAATGGGAGTCCGACACCTGCTCCCATACAACAGCTCAAAAGGTGGCATACCAATGCTCGAATGATGGCTGTTGTTGTAGGAAAACTCAGCCAAGGGTAAGTACGTGTCCCAACTTCCTCCGAAGTCGAGTACGCATGCCCGGAGCATGTCCTCGAGCGTCTGAATCGTCCGCTCACTCTGCCCGTCTGTCTGTGGGTGGTATGCGGTACTAAAATACAGCCTCGTACCCAACTCCTCATGAAACTTCTTCCAGAATCTGGAAGTGAAACGCACATCTCGATCTGAGACGATCGAGATCGGCACTCCATGCCGTGATACCACCTCCCTCACGTACAACTCTGCCAACCTCTCAGCGGAAAAGCTCTCACTGATAGCAAGGAAGTGAGCAGTCTTCGTCAACCTGTCCACAATCACCCAAATTGCATCGACGCCCCTAGCAGTCCTCGGCAATTTGGTGATAAAATCCATGGTAATCTGTTCCCATTTCCATTCGGGAACCTCCAACGGCTGCAATTTACCATGCGGTCTCTGGTGCTCGGCCTTAACTCTGCGACAGGTCAAGCACCTCTCTACGAACCATGCAACATCCCTCTTCATACAGGGCCACCAATACTCTCTCTTCAGGTCCAAATACATCTTAGTGGCCCCGGGATGGATCGAGAACCTCGATCTATGCGCCTCCTCCATCAAGATGGTACGCGTTCCACCCACGAACGGTACCCAAATCCGACCCTGAAAGGTCATAAGTCCTCGACCATCGGTAACGAACTCCGATACCTGTCCGATAACCCACTCTCTCTTCCGGTTCTCCGGCCTAATGGCCTCAGCCTGCGCCCCTCGAATGGTGTCCAACACCGGAGCCATCACTGTCGATCTCATACAAACATCTCGTATCGGGGCACTCTCCGCCCTGCGACTCAGGGCATCAGCTACAACATTAGCTTTGCCCGGGTGGTACAGGATCTCGCAATCATAGTCATTCACCACATCCAACCATCTCCTCTGACGCATGTTCAGGTTGGGCTGATCCATCAAATACTTCAAGCTCTTATGGTCCGTGTATATGGTACACCGAACCCCGTACATGTAGTGACGCCAGATCTTGAGGGCGAACACTACTGCCCCCAGCTCCAGATCGTGGGTGGGATACCTCGCCTCGTGAGGCTTCAACTGTCTCGATGCGTATGCTATCACATGCCCTCTCTGCATTAGCACCGCTCCCAGCCCCGATATCGATGCGTCACAATACACCACAAAGTCCTCCATTCCCTCCGGAAGGGCTAACACCGGGGCTTCGCACAGTCTCTGGCGAAGTGTCTCGAAGGAGGCCTGCTGCTCTAGGCCCCATGAAAAAGCAACACCCTTCCGGGTCAATCTGGTGAGTGGCACGGCGATCTTGGAGAAATCCCTGATAAATCTCCTATAATAGCCGGCCAACCCGAGGAAACTCCTGATCTCGGTAGGGGATCTCGGCACCTCCCAACTCATCACTGCCTCAATCTTGGCCGGATCGACCAAAATCCCATTCTGGTTAACGAGGTGCCCTAGGAACCAGACCTCTCGTAACCAGAAATCACACTTGGAGAATTTGGCATAAAGCCTCTCCGATCTCAAAACTCCAAGTAACTCTCTCAAATGCTCCTCATGCTGCTCTCTGGATCTCGAATACACCAATATGTCATCGATGAACACGATCACCGAACGATCCAACATCGGTCTGCATACTCTGTTCATGAGATCCATGAATGCCGCAGGTGCATTGGTGAGCCCGAAAGGCATCACCACGAACTCGTAATGCCCGTAACGAGTCCTGAATGTTGTCTTCTGGATATCCTCATCTCGTACTCTCATCTGATGATATCCAGACCTCAAGTCGATCTTGGAAAACCAAGACGCTCCCTGCAACTGATCGAATAAATCGTCGATCCTCGGTAAGGGGTAACGGTTTTTGACCGTCAGTTTGTTTAGTTCCCGGTAATCAATGCACATCCGGTGTGAACCATCCTTTTTCTTGACAAAAAGGATCGGCACTCCCCACGGCAAGCTACTCGGCCGTATAAACCCCTTCCCCAGCAGCTCCTGAAGCTGCGAGGATAACTCCTGCATCTCTGGTGGCGCAAGGCGATAGGGCGCCTTGGCGATAGGCGCTGCCCCCAGAACCAAGTCAATACGGAACTCTACCTGCCTCTCGGGAGCTACACCCGGCAACTCCTCGGGGAAAACATCCGGGAACTCACGCACTATCAGAACCTCATCGACCGTCCTCGGTCTCTCTGCATCTACTCTCGTATCCACCACATAAGCCACAAACCCACTACAGCCCTGCTGTAGACTCTGCCTCGCTCTAGCGGCCGAACAAAATGCTGAGCCAGAACGGGTACCCTCGCTATACACCGTAAGTACTCCCCCACTGGGGTCTCGTATCGTCACCAACTGTCGCTCGCAGTCTATCACAGCCCCAAATCGGCTCAACCAATCCATGCCTACTATGACACATACGTCCCCCATAGCAATCGGGACCAGATCTATCGGGAACTCGACACCGAAGATCTCGAGTACACATCCTCGAATCACATCAGTAGCATACACTGCTCGCTTGTCGGCTATAGAAACTCGTAGAGGTCGACTCAACGCCTCTCGCTGAACACTGATGTGTCGACTAAACGCTATCGACACAAATGACCGACTCGCACCCGAGTCAAACAACACCAAAGCAGGTACAGAACACACAAGAAATGTACATATGCATACCTCAAAATAAGCATAATATCACAAACTCAATATAAACCGAGGAAAGAATACATACCAGCTACCACATCGGGTGCTGCGCGGACCTCCTCCGCTGTCAACTGGAAGGCTCTCCCGCGAGCCTTCGGCGCCTCGGCCTTCGCCGGCCGACTCTCTGTAGCTCGAACAGCAGGCGCAGATCCCTGCGCTGATCTCTGCAGTAGCTGTGGGCACTCGGCCTTCCGATGGCCGGTCTGGTTGCAATGAAAGCAAACCGTGAATCCCTTGGGGCAGTCCCTCGCATAATGCCCCTCCTTCCCACACTTATAACACACCCCAGCTCTGCATGTCCCCTCGTGGCTCTTGTTGCACTTTCCACAAGTGCGGCCCTTCGGACCCCCAGATCTCGAATCAGTGGGCTTTGCCCGCTTGGCTGCCGGCTGAGACTGTGCCGGTCGCCGATCCACCCTCTGAGACTCGGCCTCCTCCCTGGCCTGCGTCTCCAGCTCAATCTCCCTCTTCCGGGCATTTGCCTGGAGCTCAGCAAATGTCCGATAAGTCGAGTTCGACACGAACTCCCGTATATCCCTCCTCAAAACACCCAAGTACCGGCTCATACGTGCCTGCTCAGTAGACACCTGCTCAGGGCAGAACATCTCCCTCTCATGAAACTTCCGGGTAACCACAATAACCGAATCAGTACCCTGTTTGAGGGTCAAGAACTCCTGAGCCAATCGCTCCCTCTCCACCGGAGGAACATACTCATCTCGAAACATCGTGGTGAACCTCTCCCACGTCACCGCAGTCAGCTCTGCAGTAGTGAAGTCTGCCGTCACAAACTTCCACCAGTCCTTCGCTCCCAAGCGAAGCTGGTTCAGCGCAAACCGAACCCTCAGATGCTCTGGACACGAGCAGGTATAGAAACAACCCTCAACATCGGTAATCCATCTCATAGCAGCAATCGGATCCTGCGTCCCATCAAACTCTGGTGGCTTCGTGTTGCTGAACTCTCTATACAGCAACGAGTCACCCCCCTGCGGCCTGGCAGCAGCAACGGCTGCGGTGGCCGCAGCAACAGCTGCATCAGTAAGAGCGGCGTACCGCTCATCAAAAGCCTCCATCATCGTGGTCTTGATAGACCCGAACATCTCTGGAATCTCAGCGCGGATGGCAGCAGCCACCTCATCATGAATCATCTGGCGGAGCTCCTCATCGCTCACAACCCCCTCGCTAGTCCCTGGCCGGTGGCGCGTCCCAACCATGATGTCTCTCTGAAATACAACGCAAGATATCAGAGACTCGCTCGAGTATACTCGTACTCGATAACTCAACCCTACTTGCTCCTTAGTACCCAATGGATTCTTACTTAGGGTGCATACTGCTCCGGTGTCTTTAGTAGTACGGGCCCTATACTACCGTCCACACCGCATCAGCATTCACTCTAAGCCCTCCTCCTTGGATTCCAGATCACAAGTACACTACATCTCACTGGCATAGGCTACCCTTCGGTAGGCCTCCCAACAGCTCCTCACTGCTACCTATTCGCTCTCAAGCATCAAATAGCAGCAAAATCATTCCTAGGCTAAGGCATCACAGATCAGGCCACTCTAGTCCTAATATGTTCACCTAGCCTACTCTAGCATGCATAATATCTCATAATATCTCATAACACATAAGGTAAGGGTATTTTGGGAAATCACCGTTCGGGCGCTGGCTGATCGTACACACTGCTTCCTTCTGCCTTTCTCAAAATCTTTTATTCTTTTAGAAAAATTATTTATTTTATGAAAACTTTCTCATCTCCTCAGTTTGAGTTCGGATTCATCCGAAGATGCACCCGAATCCCTCAAACCAAGGCTCTGATACCAACTTGTAACACCCAATTTTTCAAAACAATTTTTCATTTCAAAACATACTTTCCACCACATAAAAATCACAAAATCATAATAAATCTCTGTATCATCACAAAACATGTCCCAAGATCTCATATAAATAAATCCTCTCTCGTGTGTAAGAATCATGCTGGCGCCTTCCCGCGATCCTCACTAGTACCTGAAACACATCACACAATAACTGTAAGCATAAAAGCTTAGTGAGTTCCCCAATATACCACATACAACACATACGCCACTCGAGGTTACAATACGACCCTCCGGTCCGATGTGTCTCAACGGGACCCTCCAGTCCCGTAGCTCGTTGGACCCTCTGGTCCGGTCATAGCTCGTTGGACCCTTCGGTCCGGTCTGTATCGTTGGACCCTTCGGTCCGGTCTATATCGTTGGACCCTTCGGTCCGGTCTATATCGTTGGACCCTCCGGTCCGGTCTATACAAAACATAGCATACATATAACACAATGCACATAATCTCATACATACATATAAATACCACTCTAGGTAATGTATAGTGAGAAGACTCACCTCGGATGTCTCGGATAATATCTCGCCCGTGTATATACTGATCTAGCCTCTGCCTATACACATAACATAATCATCTCAATCAATCACGACTCTCTAGGCTAGACTAGACTCTCACATGTCCTCTAAGAAGGCTAAAAGGCTATTTTACCCTTCAAACAGTCCACAAGTTCCATTGTTGACCAAACCCAAAAAGTCAACAAAAGTCAACGGTCAACCCTTGACCAGACTCGCCGAGTGCACAAATGTGACTCGGCGAGTTCAGTCGTGAACTCGAGTCCTCTATCCCCCTTCTGACTCACTGAGTCATTCCCCCAATTCGGCAAGTCACTCACTGTGTGATTCACGGGAAACCCTAACCCTACTCGCCGAGTCTGCCCTTGGACTCGGCGAGTTCATGTCATGCACAAACTCAATTGACCTCTTGAGGTCAGATCTGTTCCTTAGAACCATAGATCTGACCTTCCCAAGCCTGATAATCACGTAAAGCTTGGATCTTGACACTCATGTGACGCCTAGGAGGCTTTACTTGGTGATTTATCCCTTAAAACAACAACCTGAGCTCATTGCCTCCATAGCTCAACATAAAGCAAGCTGGAATAAGCTCTTTAGATCACTATGGGTCCAGATCCGAAGTCTCAAAGTGAATAGGGGCCATATTCTCACAACTCCTTCCAATAAAAGACATAAAAACTCTACATCTATGGATTCCTTCAACAAAACAGATAAAGGGGCGACATAATACCTCAAAGATGAAGTCTTTTGCTCGAAATCCCCAGATGCACAACCTCCTTGGTCCCCTCCAAGCTGGAATCACCTCCTTCTTGTAAGAATCAATCACAAAGATCAAGAAATGGCTCCTTTCCTCTCACAAACGCTCTAGCTCTTTTAGGGTTTCTCTCTGGGGTTTGGTAACCGCAAGTGACGGCCCTAAGGGCCTTTAAATAGGTCCCAAACCCAAGAAATTAGGGTTTCATTAAATAGTGTGGACTCGCCGAGTCCATGTATGGACTCGCCGAGTCCACGTATGGACTCGCCGAGTCCACGTATGGACTCGCCGAGTCCAGTCATTAATCCAGTCCAACAATGTGCGGCTCTACTCGGCGAGTCTAAGCGCCTACTCGCCGAGTCCCTCTCCAAAACTCAAAAATAATTAGATAAATACAGTACCTAGAAATCCGGATGTTACAGATATTTAAGAATAGAGTGTACCTTGTCGACCACCTTCTCGCATTCGCTCACCTGCTCTGTGATTGTCTTTGCAGCAAAACAACTCTTTGAAGCTTTTCCTCCATCAGTTGCATATCCTTTCCTTTTCGAATTGCCACCCTGAACCATCAAACACTTTCCACCATAACCTTGCTTCTCAGAATTCACAACAAAACACCCACCATGAGTAGGTTTCCTAACTTCATCATCTTCCGAGTCAGTGGACCACACTTCGACTCGACCATCATCACTTTCCTCTTGCACCATCAGCACAGGCTTCACATTTGATGCACTTTTCTTTTGGAGTTCTTCTATTTTCTGAGTATAGTAAGCTTCGTCTTTAACATTGTCCTTCTTCTCATTCTGTTTACGCATCATGCATTCTTTCGCAAAATGATTCTTTCCATGACAGTAGTTGTAGTCATATCCAGAATCACCTAGCAACTTTTTCTTTTTCTTCTCTTCATCATTCTGAGAATTCTTGTAACTCTCCTCTTTTAGCTTTTCATAGCTGGAATTGCCCTGCTTGTACTTATTTCTGGAAGGAGGGAAATTCTTCTTAAAGAACTTCTTTGGTTTAGTCACCATCAACGCTTTATCTTCTTTTGAGATTTCATCATCCGAAATGTCATATTTGAAATCATCAACAACTGACTTTTTACATTTAGCAACCAACACCAAAGATCCAACACTAGAGACAAGCTTCGCTTCCTTAGTAACTTCATCTTCATGAGATTTCAGAATACCCACGAGTTATGCCAGCGAATAGCTTTAGAATTGTTCATGTGCCTTAACAATAGAAACTATAGACTTCCATTTGGATCTGATACCATTCATGAATGTTACCTTTTGTTAAATGACTTTTCGCTCAATATTGTATTTGAGCATTCTGCTTAACAAGTGATTGAAGTGATTAACTGTCTTTTCTAAATTTTCATCTGGTTTCTGCACAAAAGATCCAAATTCTAACAAAAGTGTCGTCTGCAAAGAATGTTCCAAGTCGGCATCACCTGAATATAATTCCTTCAGTCTGTCCCACATTCCTTTTGCAGTGTCGCATGAACTGACAAGGCGGAATGTGTCAGGAGGAAGAGCAAATCGAATGATTATCATTTCCTTTATATTACACATCAGCTTATCCTTCTCATCATGTGGAATGTTAGTGTGCTCAATAATGAGTGCATTATATTCAGCCAGAGTTTTGATTTCTTTTCTGGTACCCGAATACGTGTACGTTTCCCTCTTCATTGCATGCCATATGCTGGAACCATGTTCTTCGATTCCAAGTACGTAATCTTCAAAGTGAAGAGCCCAGACCTCATAATCTTTTGGGAAAAGGATAGGAATCCTTGTTGTTCCAATGCTTCTTGAGAGATTGAATGAGAGAGAGAGTAAGGATCGTCGTTAGGCATATTAACGAGAATTCAATGAAACAAAATATAGAATCAGATGCATAAACTTGAATCGAGTTGAAGGGAAAACTAGATATCTAGATATGGGATCTACAATCGATTGGGACGATTGAGTCAACAAGAACACATCTGAGAAAATTGTAAAACCCTAATGAAAAACCCTTTACTCGACAAAAGAATAGCGAATTGATTACACTATCTCCTGCTCTGATAACAATTGTTATAAACAATAAAGATCGATAGATTCTATATTTGAGAGAATAATCAATGACAATGAACGACAATTGAAAGAGTGTCGAATGTTTATTAGTCACAGCAATAGAACAGTTCTCAAGGCGGAACTATTTTGTACTTGCTTCAAAAGTTGTAACACTAGAAGTTACATGCACGCTATTTATAGACAAACTATTACAATAATTCCACAGTTGGACAGTCCCATTTCGGAATCTGAATAAAACATTAAATCTAAAACTATACATTTGACACAACACTATTTTGGACTTAACAGGTGTTGATGATTTAGTGTAGTGGTGTTGATTTTATAGTATCTAGTGGTATCGAATTCCAGTGATGTTGAAGATTTCATATTTGGTTTTGATAATTTAACGGTGTTGATGATTTAGTATCTAGTTGTGCTGATCATTTTGGTGGTGTTTTTTTTGTAAGGTCCCTGATGGAAGGATCTATACCAATGATCAATCAAGCACAAGAAAACAAAGAAGAAATCGAGTAGAAGATTAGATGAAACCGAGCTTGCATACAATAACACACGGAAATTGTCAGATACAACTCGGGACCGAAAACACCAAAATGATCAATCACAGATCAACAACCCTGAAAAATGACCTGACAAGAGCTATATATACTAATTGGACCGAAAACAGGTTTCGGTCAGGCAGACCGAAAGCCTGTTTTCGGTCACACTCTAACCGAGAACAATGCCTAGACCGAAAACGAAAAACACACACAAAAGACTCCAAATTACATTGTCAAATGCCCTAACTCATCTATACATTGTTACCTAGCCCAAACCATATGTATTGGTCCTTCAATCCCCCCCTTGGTTTGCGGCTAGCATGATTCAGTCTTTATCAACCAGCATCACATCGATCCACTCCACATTCCCTTTTAGATGATTTCTGCCACCATCGAAGTGAACTCCTTTGTAGCAGGTTCGTAGATATCCTCAGCAACTCTAATTTGAAACATAGACAAGTGATGGATATCCCACTTTCCAAACTGAAGCAGGTCATTTTTGTCATAGAGACGAAGACTGTCATTTGGAAGTTTGATGATAGCGGTAGCTGTTGTTTCATCATAAATCCAGTAGAGCATGTTTTCAAGTGACCTGTCTCCGAAGTTTTGTAGCACAGGAACTTGCCTCACTTGGTTAGTGGGAGGCCACATCACAGTTCTGAAAGGTTTGTCTGTCTTTGGATCGATAACTGTTGGGTATAGCTTGATGATAGAATTGGCAGTCTTCATAGTAGGAAATCCCTTCTTTGTCTGATTTTCCAGAAATAACCTGAATTGAGTTGCTTGAGGATTGCCTGACGGATTCGCAAACGGAGCGTTAACAAGTTCAGTGAGATCAACTCTTGTCCAAGATTCGAAATCATGAACATTCTTGTAGTATTCAACATTATTGCTCTTCCGTCTCACGACCCACATGTTCAAATGGTCGTGGAATCCCCATGATCTAATCCCAGATTGGTCACCATAAGTATGAACGAATTTCTTCTTTTCAAGATAAGTACGAGTGATTTTTGGTTGACCTGGAGGCGCGTTGTCATCTGAACTTCTCTTGAACATGATTTGTGGTTTCTTGGAGGATTCATTCAGCTTTGCTTTCTTGATGGCTATTATATGAGGAGCTTGGACAGGTTCTGTGGGAAATTTATCATAGATCATAGTTTTCTTGGATGCGGAGGAGTCACCAGGATGGGTTACAGATGGAGGGTCAACTCGAAGGATTTTCACTGAGGACTTGAATTTGTCACCAAGTTCCTCTGTCAGTTTTTGTTTCATGTCAAAGTAGCATGCTGACAGAGCACCAAGGTGAGTCTTAAGAGTTGTAAGTTTCTCAGTCTTCAGTGCCTTGTCTGCTTCGAGATCATCGATACGAATGATGAGCTGAGCATTGGTGGCTTTAAGATCAGCAATACGAGACTCGTGCTGACTGATCATGAGGTCTTTCTCAATGAGTTTCTGGTTCAGCACACCAATCTCCTTTCTCAGCTCAGGCACTGAGGCATCATCATCTCCAGATATACCTTCCTCAAAGGATATTCCTTTTCCGCTTGAGGAATGAGTTGGACTTAATTGTTGGGCCAAATGTATGGCTAGTCTCTCAGAGACAGCGTCATGATAAGGCCTTGAAGGAGACGATCTCAGGCCAGCAGACGAACCACCAACTTCATGGATAGAGCTGGGACTCTCTTGAATGGGCAGAGATGAGGAAGGAGCAACTGTTGTAGATGGAGGAGTCTCTGTGGTTTGAGTTTGATCAGGAAAAATTACTCCCACCCTTGGATCAATTATGCGTCTCTTTATCGGCGGTTGGGAGGTCAGGACTGTCTGGGAATCACTTGTAACTGGCTCGGATGTAGGAACCACATTATCAAGGGGAGATTTGTGGGAGGTCAGGACTGTCTGGGAATCACTTGTAACTGTTTGATTAGGCTCACAGTGTTTGGTCCGAAGGCTTTCATGTCAAGAATCTCTCCTGTCTTGACCAAATCGGGAAATAGGTTGTTGATGAAGATCTGTATAAATCTTGGATAGAGCAGGAATTGATCCTTTGACTTCTTGTTGAGATTTGTAACCATTTCCTCCAATATGAACTTAGAAAAATTGAATTCAATCCCTGCAGCCAATGCGACTAGTGCCTGAGTATTTCTCGAGGATATTTCGTCTGAACCACCCTTTCGTCCAGATATGCAGTTCACGAACACGTGAGCTAGAAACCTCCAGTAAGGAGGTAACAGCTTCTTTAGGGTTGGTGGAAAGACTCCTTCGTATCCCATCTTCTCGAGATACTCATCAACAATTCTCAGATCGATGTCAGTCGGGTAAGCAGCTTTGTCATCAATCTTCAAGATATCTCTGATGAATTGCTCAGAGATAACAATTTTGCATCCCCTGACAGAAGCTTCAATTGTCACTGATCCATTGTCTCCATTCTTGACACTTGCAGATCTCCAGAATTCGTTGATCATGTTCAGATAAACAATGGGGTTCCAGGTAAGTGCGGTTGAAATGCAGCATTCCCTTAGCCTGTACATCATCGATTTGAACTCATTATGTGCTACTGGAGGATCGTCAAGAAGGATGGACACATTGTGACTGTCTGCAATTTTTAGACTTGCCATTTTACCTGCACAAAACTGGCCAGGTGAGAAAACATTTGATAATAACAAATTAAAAATTATTTTCTCAATTAATTCCATTTATTTTGGCCATTTAAAATAAATTTCATTTGTCAAAAATTTGGTTCTCGGTCAAGACAGTTAGACCGAAAATCCTAGGACCGAACACATGTTGATCGAAAGCTAATTAAGGAACCGAAAATGGCTTAAGTGAGCCGATTTGACCGAACACGGCTTCGACCGAAAGCCGTCTAAGCCGGCTTGACCGAAAACGGCTCGGCTTGACCAAAAGCCAGTTAGCCGGTGAACCGAAAACGGCTCGGCTCGACCGAAAGCTCCGACAGTCCCCTTTTTCACGATTTAGCCTCGATTTCTTGGTCGATTCATGGCAATAAACACATAGGCATGGTCGGAAACTTCATACCTATAAGATTATGGGGTCGATTGAACGAAAAATCACAGAAAAAATTTCGAGATTTGAGAGAATTTTAGAGGTTTTCGGTCAGAGTGAATGAAATGAGGGAAGAACCGAAATCGGTGGAACCTTTTTCTTTATATACCAGATCCATACCCGGTGGGCTGCACTCGAAAAATTGTGAGGCCCAATACCCAAAACCATTTAAAAATAAAACTCTTGGAGGATTAATTCAAAATAAAATAAAATAAAATAAAATAAAATAAAAACAAAACATTTTCTAAAAATTTATCAAACCTAAAAATGAAAATAAAATAAAATAAATAAAAAAATACTAAAATTTTAATTCAAACTAAATTTAATCCTCTATCTTGAAATTGATTAACCTTTTGTGATAACGGATCAAAGTTGTTAGACAATCATTTTCCATTTATCAATATCTCTCCTTTCATGAATAGATCTGGTCGATCACCAGTATTGTGGTCCACTTAAACACGAAAAATTATGACAATTTTTAGAAATGCTATCAGTGACAGGACAGATTGATCCTAAGTTACTAGATAAAAATACCTAAGGACCATTTATCTGACGACGACCAAGCATATTGTTGTCCACCTAAATTGAGCAGCGAGATCTACAGACAATCTAGAATTGTTCAATTTTAGATGTACTAGAACATGTTTCCCGCTTCCTGACATACCCCAATAATCAAGAACTTCCGAAATACTCCTTACTTTAGGTGAACAGACAATTATTAATAGAAAGGATAGATTTAGAATGCATATGCTGTACACTCAGGTCGGATCTTTCAATCACGCAGAGAGTGAAACATATGACTGACTAGAATTTCAGAGGGATTGAGAAGTTGAAGGTTGCATATGCTGTGTACCAGGTCGGATTTTTAATCACGCAAAGGAGACAGCATATGGCTAACAGATAGGAAGAATTGCATAGATAGAAGATGCAGAGAAATAGAGTTGCATATGCTGCAGTCCAGGTCGGATCTTTTGATCACACAGAGGAGGCAACATATGACTAACAGTAGGAGAGAAAGAAAATAATTTCCTACAGACCTACTTTATCGGAATTCCCCAGTCGCTCCGTCAATACCGGAATTAAGGACATAATCCGTACATCGAGGAAAAGTTAAACCACAGTTCTAGATACCAGTTCTTTAATGTTACTGGTGGATTCTCATGTATATCTCTCTGCTCAACCTATCCGAGCGTTGTATTGTCAGGCTAAATAGAACAATCTAGATCAGAAATTGTCAAATCTCTAGATTCCTTAAGTTCATCTGCACCTAGTCAAGACCATTAAATTTTTCGTGTCTACCAGCGCATCGAACACAGAGCCTAGACAATTTAGCTTTGGTACTTTACACAGACTCAGATTGCCTGTTATCACAAGCTGATATCACTTCCCATCACATCACTTCTCAATAATATTTTTGAATTTTTTTGTTTTTCTAATGTTTTTGGATTTTCTGATTTTCTAATGTTTTTGGATTTTCTGATTTTCTAATGTTTTTGGATTTTCTGATTTTCTAATGTTTTTGGATTTTTTTAATTTTCTAATTTTTGTATGGTTTTTGTTTATTTCTCCCCCTAAATTTGTGCATGGGTGAGAATGAAATAAAAATGCGCAAATTTAAACTAACCTAAACAAAAATTAATCCTCAAAACGAATCATTTTCAAAAAGTTTACCAGCACATCGAATCGAGCTTTGTTAAACGGCTTTGTGAACAAATCCGCCACATTATTAGTAGTGGGAACCTGTTCTAGCCGAATGAGCGAGCGCTCATAACAATCTCTGATAAAATGAACTTTGATGTCGATGTGCTTGGTTTTTGAGTGCTGGACCGGATTTTTAGCAATTTGGATCGCAGCCTCATTATCACAGAATATAGGGGTTTCTTGAAAATTCAAACCGTAATCCAACAGCTGATGTTGGATCCATATGACTTGAGAACAACAAGCAGATGCAGCCACGTATTCCGCTTCTGCTGTTGAGGTCGAGACAGTATTCTGCTTCTTGAACTGCTAGGACACCAGCCTATCTCCAAGAAATTGACATCCGCCTGAAGTCGATTTCCTGTCTAGCTCGCAGCCTCCATAATTGCTGTCAGCAAAAGCATACAGATCAAATTTAGAATTTTTCGGATACTAAAGACCCAGTTTTGGGCTGCCTTTGAGGTACCGAAAAGTTCTTTTAACAACAATAAGATGAGACAGTTTAGGATTAGCCTGGTAGCGCGCGCATTGACAGACCGCAAACATAATGTCTGGGCGACTTGCAGTCAGATACATTAGCGATCCGATCATCGATCTGTAGTACGTTTGATCTACAGATTCGCCTTCAAGATCAGGAGTCAGCAGTGGTCTCTCCGCCATGGGTGTCAAGGCAGGTTTGGCGTCTCTGAACCCGAACTTCTCGAGCATATCATCCACATATTTGGCTTGATGAATCAGGATTCCGGCTGAACATTGTTTGACCTGAAGCCCCAAAAACGTGGTCATGTCCCCCAACGAACTCATCTCGAACCGCTTTTTCATGACGTCCTCGAACTCCTTGCATAGCTGAGGACTCGTTGACCCGAAAATGATATCGTCCATATATATTTGGACAAGAATTTGATCTGGACCGACATGCTTGATGAATAGGGTCTGATCGATAGTGTCGCGGGAATAGCCATGGTCGAGCAAGTGCCGTGTGAGGGTAGCATACCAGGCTCTGGGAGCTTGATGCAGCCCATACAAAGCCTTGTCTAACTTGTAGACATGGTTAGGAAGTTTTGAGTTAACAAACCCAGGAGGTTGGTCAACATAAATCTCCTCCTTCACCTTGCTGTACAATAAAGCCGTCTTGACGTCCATTTGGTAGACGGTGAAGTTCATGTAGGAAGCATAGGCGAGGAAGATACGAATAGCCTCCAAGCGCGCCACCGGAGCATAGACTTCTGTATAATCAAGACCCTCAATTTGCCTGAACCTACGGACCACCAATCTCGCCTTATTACGGACAATGACACCCGAATCGTCTTGTTTGTTCCGAAACACCCATCTGGTGTCGAGAGATTTCTTGCCTTTAGGCAACTCCACCAACTTCCAAACCCCGAGCTTTTCGAATTGATTGAGCTCATCATGCATGGCATCCACCCAGCTGGGCTCATTCAAATCCATTTCGACGTTCTTGTGCTCTATTTGAGAAATGAAGCAAGAATAGAGAAATGTGTTGACGTCTCCACTCTGGCTTCTCGTTCGAACTCCGTCGCCCAGCTGGCCAATGATGTTTTCTATCGGATGATCGCGCTGTATGCGAGCGGGGATTTCGTGACTGATGTCATTGACTGAAACGGGAAGATTATGGATATTAATAGCTCCGTCATTTGCTGAATGATCCATGGTAGATGTACCAATTTTGTTTGTTGGATTTGCTACAAACTCATATGCGATTCGTTCAGGAAAGAGAAGTTCCATCAGATTCTGAGTGACAACGGAAGTATCTTTGTTCATGAACTCTCTTTCGACCGGAGTAAGAGGAGTACCATCAGCATCTGGAGTAGGTTGTTGCATTGATGACTCAGGAGAAGCGATTGGAACAGTAGACTCCACCGAAGGATCAGTAGCAGAAACCAATGGTGGTCTGTAGACAACCTCTTCATCTTCGTCTTCAATGATATTCTTCGAGCCAGAGGTAGACCCAGTTTGGTTATCAATCGACACACTAAAAGATTTGAATAGTGATGTGTAGTCAAATAGCCAATCAGGACCCACCCTAGCGTCCGTCTCATTCTCTTCAAGCCAGCGAACATCGAAAGACTCCACGATTTGCTTCGTCTTCTTGTTGTATACCCGGTAAGCAGTACGAGCAGCGTATCCGACAAAGTAGCAATCATCAGCTTTTGCATTGAACTTTGGGTTGGATTCCAAGTGGAGAAGGGTGCAAGGGCAGCCAAATACTCTGAAATGGCTGACAGACGGCTTGTGTCCATATAGAATCTCGTATGGTGTTTTCATCTGGGCTTTGTTGATCATGACACGATTTTGAACGTAACAAGCTGTGTTGATCGCCTCCGCCCAAAAGAAAACTGGAAGTTTATAATCACATAGCATCGTCCTCGCTGCGTCTTGTAATGTTCGATTTCTCCGCTCAGCAACACCGTTTTGTTGTGGTGTTTCAACAGAACTATACTTACGCACAATACCCTTCTAAGCGCAAAAATGATCAAAAACAGCGTTCTTGAACTCTGTTCCATTGTCTGTACGAAGCGCTTTCACTCGGTTGTTGGTTTGGTTCTCGATCATCACAATGAACTTCTTGATAAGGTCGGCGATCCCAGCTTTGTTGGACAGAAAGAAGACCCACGTGAAACGAGAGAAGTCATCTATCACAACGAGGCAGTACGAATTTAGGTTGATGCTGAGAACGTTGACCGGACCAAACAAGTCCATGTGCAACAACTGGAGCACCTAACTGATGGAGTTGACCTGCTTTGGCAGATGTGGTTTCCGATGGTGTTTGCCTTGAGCACAGGAAACATATTTTTCAAAAGTAATAAAATCTCTGACAGGCAGACCGCGAACCATTTCGTTCTTAGCAAGCCGGTTCAGGTTCTTTGCATTTGTGTGGCCGAGTCGACGATGCCACAGCATTGCGTTTTGTTCTGAGACTTTGGAAAAGAGACAAGTGACTTCATCGGGTATGTTGCTGTTCATGTCAATAAGGTAGGCATTCCCATCCCGCTTTGATTTGACGAGAATCCACTCCTCTGGGATGACAATGCCAGGCTTTAAGATTAGACATTATTTATCGGTGAAGTGTGTCGAATAACCCTTGTCACAGATTTGAGAAACACTCAGTAGACTATGCTTCAGCTCAGGAGCATAGTTGACATTTTCAAAACTGAGCACTCCGTTCGTCACCGTTCCTTTCTGCGTTATCTTTCCGCCTTCTCCGCCCGCAAAGGAGACATATCCCCCATTAAATGTTTGAATGTCGTGCAGTTGGGAGATATCTCCTGTCATATGCCAGGAGCAGCCGCTGTCGACATACCATGGTCTGACGACACTCCTCTGCAACTGTCCCTGCACAATGAGCGGAATTATTTAGATTTAGGGACCCAGGTCATCACAGTCCTGGGTTGACCCTTTACTTTCACAAATTTTTCCTTTGATTTCTCTTTTTCAATAGGTACAGAGGATGTTGATGACTGATCAGATTTTAATTTTGGCACCCATTGAAAATTAGGTTTTGAAATATTTTTCGTTTGAGTTTGCTTCGAGCCGGTGGATTTTCTACTCGAAGAGTTTGAAGATCCAGACCTACTCTTTGACGAAATCGACTTTGGCTTAGCTTGGGTCAATTTTGGCAAACTGTTTGTGAATTTATTGAAAACCTGTTTGTTCTTTTGAAAACCTGCCATTTTCTTGTTTTGATTTGTTTTCCAGTCATCATCTCGAGAGCGAGTTCTGGAGGATTTTCTAATTAAAGATCGTCCTCTAGACTCATTCTCTCCCCTTTTTGACATGTGATGCACAAACATCCGGTTTAGACAATTTCGGGCAATATGACCAGCAGTACCACAGTTGAAACAAATTTGTTTATTATCATTGGAAATGGTACTGCTCTTGTCAGATTTCTGGCTTTTATTATCTTTTCTAGCATTTTCACATTTGCAAGAACAAATACTAGATTGTGTAGCAAACGTAAAAGATGTAGAAGCACTCGAGTCAGATTTGGCAACTTTATCAGAAACAACATCATTATTTTCAATTTTATCATTCTGAAATAACACACCACCAGAAACAAAAACATTAGTGTTTGAGTTTAACACAGACTCATCACAAAATTCAACACCAAATTTAGACACAGAATTATTCGACTCGGACTTTTCAGCTTCTTGCTCCCCCTGAACTACTGGCATATCTGCACTTAAGGTAGAAATGTTAGTATTCAAAATTTTATCATTAGGCCCTGTTGCTTGTTCAGAGGCTGGCTTCCCATAAACCTGAAAGGTTCTCTGTCAATCTCTTGTTGAGATAGAGGAGGAGCAGTGTAATTATGATTGAAAGGAGGAGGGATACTCTCAAAACCTAATCCTACTTTTTTCTGGTTTCCACATGTAATGTCCTTCCACTGCATATGTTCCTCTATCATTTTTGCAACTACTTCACTTGACCCATCGAATTTGTTAAAAATAAATTCAGCATTTTCAAGACGATTTTTCAATGAGTCAAGTTCAGCGGTCACAGCAGCAAATTTTCTTTTGAGATGATCATAATTCTCGCATTTGTTGCTGTAATCCTCTTGCAGTTTCTTAAAGTCCTTTGTTTTATTCTCTAATTGTGTTTTTAAAGGCTTTTGATTTTTCCTAAGTGTGTAACCCTCATACTTAAGGTCCTCGTTCTCTCTCTTGATTAATTCAATTTGCCCACGTAAGAATTTAACAGTCTTAATACAAGATTGAGAGCAACCTAATTCACTGACCTCAGGTTTAGCAGGCTCTGGAGTGGTTTGCACCATGAACGCAAACTGAAGATTCATCATCTCTTCTTCAGGGTCTTTCTCTGCTTCTTCCTCCACACAATCCTTGATTTGAGCAAGATGCGCATTTTCAGGTCCTGAAATATTCAGAGCCTGAATTTGATCTTCCCAATCAAAGGATTGGGCCATCATCGCCAAGTTAGCAGTCTGATTGCTTGAAGATGATCCTCTGTTGACATTGTTCACCGGCACCATGGTTCGCTCAGAATTCTCCCTTCGATCTGGCTTTAGACATTCTCGAGCAAAGTGTCCAGGTTCATGGCAATTATAACACCTCAGCTTTCCTTTGTTGAACCCTACTTTCTTGTCAGAGTTCACACTCCAGTTATTCTTTCCAGTTTTCTTGGAGAATTGTTTTGCCCTAAAAACAGCCATAGCCATTTGCCATGTGATGTCCATCTCTTCCACATCCTCAGGATGGATCTGGTCTAGGTCAGCAAATGAGAGTTGTGGGGAGAGTTCTCCGGCCACAAAAGCATTGTAGCAGTTCACCAGACCAGTGGCGAGGGCCAGATTTTCTTCCTTTTCTTTCAAAGATGAAGCTTGAGAATTGATTCCATGAGATTGAATGGGTGCAGCTGTGGATGAACCAACACTAGAACCAACATGTTGAGCTAAAGTTTGAGGTTGGGGAACTTGAATGTGTTGCATTTGAGGGATCACGTATGAGGTAGGTTGATGAGTCACATAGGGTTGAACTTGTGGAACATGAGAAACTGGAGGAGCTTGAGGGGTAGAAAAGCTTGAGAAAGCAGTGTTGTTGGTGGTTTGGATCCCAAGATTTGCTGTGGAGTATGAATTAACATGATTAATCTCCCTTTGCTTATCATTGAGATCGCAAGCCTTGATGATCGCCATTGTTTCCGCCAAACTCAACCTGTTCAAATCTTTGGTCTTTTTGATCACTGAGACATTCATATCCCAGGATTTTGGTAGAGAGTTCAGCAACTTCTTGTTGATCTCCGATCTTGTAACCATCACACCATCAGAGCTCATTTCTGTGGCAAGTGTGATAAACCTTTGCAACTGATTCTCAAGTGTTTCTCCCAAGACATGGTTAAACATATTGAACTTCTGTCGCAACATGTCTTGGCGACTCTGTTTCATGTATTCATTCCCTTCGTATACTTCGATCAGTGCTTCCCATAAGGCCTTTGCTGATTTATACTCACGGAAACCTTGAGCAATTTCCGGAGATAATGCCATGGTAAGTGTGGCGAGAGCCTTTTCCTGCTCCTCGACTCTCTCAAAATCATCGTCCGTGTAATTTTCAACCTGCTTGTCAGTTATGGTTCCATCTTCCAATGTGATTGTGATGCGGATTGGACCTCTAAGAATGCTTCGCCATATCTTGAAATCCTTAATTTTGATGTACTTCTTGATCCGATATTTCCATTCTGAAAATCCTTCTGCGGATAAAAGTCATGGAATTCGAGAAGTGGTTCCCATAATGACATCTAATTCGTGATGAGCTGACATGCTTTGAGATTCCATTTTTGTATTTGATTTTTGTTGTTTTTATTTTTTAAATTTTTAATAAAAATTAACTTGAAAAACAAGCAAAAAGGTCAAAGAAAAAGGTTTTCGGTTTCTGAATGTTCTGTGGGTTTTCGGTTTCTGAATGTTCTGTGGGTTTTCGGTTTCTGAAGATTCAAAGCAAAATGATTTTCGGTCGAAGAACACAACAGATTTTGGTTGAAGAACAGTTTTCGGTTTCTGAAGATTCAAAGCAAAATGATTTTCGGTTGAACAACACAACAGATTTTGGTTGAAGAACAGTTTTCGGTTTCTGAAGATTGAAAGAAAAATGATTTTCGGTTGAAGAACTTGAAGTTTTCCGGATGAAGAACAGTTTTCGGTTTCTGAAGATTAAACCGAAAACTAACAGTTTTCAATGAGAAACTTAGTTTTCTGATCTGATTCTGATTTCCAAACACAGCTTCCAAACAAACTAGATCGGACAGAAAAATGGTTGAAGATAAGTTTTCAGTTTATGAAGATCCAACCGAAAACAATGAGAATTCAACCGAAAAGCTGAATTCCAAGCTGATTTCAATTCCACACGATGCAGATTCTGATCTGATCTTCAAAACTCGAGCAAATAGTAAGCTCCTAGATACCGAGAACGTGAAGAACAAAGCTGTGAAAACCGAGAACTGAATAACAAGCTTGATTGACACTGGTTAGGCTCTGATACCAATTGTAAGGTCCCTGATGGAAGGATCTATACCAATGATCAATCAAGCACAAGAAAATAAAGAAGAAATCGAGTAGAAGATTAGATGAAACCGAGCTTCCATACAATAACACACGGAAATTGTCGGATACAACTCGGGACCGAAAACACCAAAATGATCAATCACAGATCAACAACCCTGACAAATGACCTGACAAGAGCTATATATACTAACTCGACCGAAAACAGGTTTCGGTCAGGCAGACCGAAAGCCTGTTTTCGGTCACACTCTGACCGAGAACAATGCCTAGACCGAAAACGACAAACACACACAAAAGACTCCAAATTACATTGTCAAATGCCCTAACTCATCTATACATTGTTGCCTAGCCCAAACCATATATATTGGTCCTTCAATTTTTTTGTCAGAAGGTCCTTTTGATCTCCTATGTTTTCACAGGACAGACATTTGAGGAAAATACGATTTGTTTTTCAGAAGACAAAACACATAATAATATCTTTTTGACCTCTTTTTCCAGAAGATAAAAAAATAGCTTCGAATTTTGAAAGACGTTTTCTAAGTTCTAATCTTAATGTGATATTTATTTTTCCACCATTGCTTCCGATCCCGCCGCCATCACCTCCGCCACTACCACCACATACGTCATTTCCTCCGCCTCCGCCTCCGCCACCACCCCTCCTCCTCCACCACCACCACCACAATTATTTTTTATAAAATACTTTAAGAGAACAAAAAATTATTTTATGAAGACTAAAGACATGAAAAAAGACTTTTGGTCCACATCTTATTCCACATACATGCGAAATGATTGAAGACCTTTTACCTTCAAGTCATACCCAACGATGGCCCTTATGACTACCTTTAACGGAACAGTGTTAAACCATGTCAAAGCACAACAATTCCTACACTTCAAGTCCTAAATATGTATCTCAGGTCTAATAATACAAAGATACAACCTTGAACAAAACATCACTCATGACTACGATCCATAAAGTGATTTTGATGCGGGTCAAGTCCAATACTTATTCTCCTAATCAAGTACCTATGAAGTTGGTAGCAGTTCTTGCAATTCTCATCTCCATGAAAATCAACCAATCCACTCATATTAGTCTTACCTTATAGATTCTCCCACAACTATGAACGACTATGGACATTTAGAATAACCTAGTTATTCAAGGATTTAAACATGCTAATATAGAACACAACAATTATTCAATGAAAGACTTATATCTAATATATCAATTCATTACAGTAAATGTTGCTTGTACTGTTCCAATATCCAAATACTAAATTTCAATCAAATACATCTACTAATGTCAACAAGGCTCTATAGCACCATCTTGACTTTCATACTTTAGCTAATGAAGGAGCTTTGTCAAGTAGATTTGTCAAACTTGATTTGTATAAACTTTGCGGATACAAACATTTTCAGTTTTATATATATATCTCCTATATAAATAAAACGATTGAGAATGAATTAGATGCCTAAATATGACTTAAATACCAATACTTGCGTAATGGGATTACTCATAGTCATAATGAACTATACATTAAGCATCTTTGTATGTGGTTCTCCAAACCACAAGGTACTCTTACTCTGATGTGTAACTGTAATTAAAATCTTCATGGAAACACTATCCATGTAACTTTCTTGTCATTGATAATGAGGACACACCCGATTGTGACTGAGAGTCATCTCAATCTATTTGAAAATTTAGCACATGTGTAACAACTTTAAACATAGCTTTCTTTCAAATACTCCGTATATTAGGAATATTTCTCTAGTTCTCACAAGTACTTTAGAATGTTCCTATAAGTCACACAATGACCTAATAAAACTCTTATTTATTATAAAGACATGGAGTTTATATAATGTTTAAACACCTTTTAAACCATTTCAAATATTTTAAAGTTAGTTATTCATAAGTACTACAATAAAACGATTTTCAACGAAAAATCGATTTTTAATCGGTTAACCGGTAAAAAATATCCATTTATAAACATCTTATGTTATCTTTTAAATATTTTTTACTCAAACTCCAAGTGATATTATCTTATTTTAAAATGTTGTTTGACATGTAAAACTCATTTTCATACACAAAACATAACATACAATAACATAAAATAAATTTCACATGCATGCTTTATAATGTATATAAACCAAGCCATGTCTAGTAATAATTTTTGTGAGTCATCACAAGAATTATTAAGTCTTTCCTAAATGACTTAGAGAAACTTCAAAAGGTCTTAAAGCTCCCACTTGCCAAGTCAACTCTTGCTTGCAAATGGACTTCAAATCTTCATGTTGTGAAAGTTGCAACACTTAAACCCTTACGACTATAATTAAGCCCAAAACCAAAAGTAGAAGCTTATGGTTGGGATTATGGTCTTAAATGGTTAAGTCATCTCTAAAGAGCTCATTTCTCCATCTTGTTACAATTAAAAAGAAATACAACTAGTCTAACTAATTTATTACAACAAATCAACAAATAAAAAATTACCTATTTATCTGTTACATCTTATGAATAAATAAATATCAACCAAACAATACAAATGTCCAAATGACTTGTTTATACACAACAACATATCAAATATTATAACAAACAACTCTTTGTTTTTACTAAGGCAACTTTTATATAACCAAAATGCATGAAAAATTGTTATATATAAAAATAAACAATTTTAACTAGGAAGTTGCCAAAGAATACAAATATGGATTTTTCTTACCAAAAGAAATTCATGCTTGTTTTCCAAAAACCAAAGATTATCAAACATAAAAAATCATTCTAACATATAAAAGATGGCTCTGATACCATTGATGGTATTTGATACAAAATATAAGTTTGTTTTCACAAAAACGGGCAACGGAAGTCTTTAAAAATAACAAGTCTATTTTTAGTTCATAATAAAACCAAACCATAAATGATCCATTTATAGTGGTTAGAATGAAATAAAAAACACAACCCAAGAGTGTTTAGAATGACAACCTTTGAAGCCTTTGAACCCACTTGGTTTTGGGGTGTTGATGAAGATAGAAAAATCAAAGAGTATGATTTTCTCTATAAATATCCACCATCAAGAGTAAGGCACTTAGAATGATAGTTCCTTCTTGTATAACGTACTTCTTAAGCCTTTAAGTGCTTAACTCAAATAAGCACTAAAGGAGAAGCACTTTAAGCCACCAAATACTTGAATAATCTTCAAAAGAAAGCACGAGAAGATGCAAGATGCATCTTACAGTTTTGGTGAAGAAATAAGAGGAAGAAGAGAGTGTTTCACTTAGCCAAAATGAAAGCCTCTTGCATCTCTTATATAGTCCATGCAAGGTAAGGGCTTTACATTAAAATAATATAAATCAACTCTTCTCTTTTCAAGAAGCATGGGGCAAGGCGTGGAGGTTGACAAGCAACCTCCATAATATTTGATTAATTTCGGCCATACCTTTTAAAATAAGAAAGATTCTTCAATTTTTATAAACTCAAAGTTTATAAAATATAAACTTTGTCTTTAGGTAAAAGACAAAAGAATTCAACTAGTCCAAAAGGTTGTGCATGACTTATTAATTCGTATCATATGAAATAATGGCTAGTTATACTCTTATAATTATATAAAATAATAATTATTCCCTAATACAAGAATCGATATTATTTATTAATAATCACATTAATAATAAATATACAAAATGTGCCAACTTGATAAATGTGTGACCCTATATGATTATATATTATTAGCAATATCACTCCATAATGATTCTTGGGCATATAGATTCAACACCATATTGAAACTGTATTATCAATGCTCATCCTCATTTGCTCAATTTACTATTTAACATCCCTTATGTACAAGTCATGTGAGGGTATTTATGTCATTCCCCCTATATTCCTCATTTGTCTTACCGACATTTACTTTATCATCCAAAAAAAGGTTTCAAGTTTCATCCCCAAGGTTTGTCAAGAACCATTATAGACATTCTTAGAAAAACACGACTATTTGATCATAAGGTTATTTGAACTTCATAAGGTGTGGTTTTCTCAAATTATGTTGTGAATGTGGAACATTGAGCTAGTTATATTGATCTAAACTAACAAATAATGTAAGGTATTAATTTAGTTATAGGTTCCGAGAAGTAAGTTCGAATAAAAACAGTAAATAGTGTGAAAACGTAAAAACACTATGATTATGTTATTATTCTGCAATAAATGTTGTATGTGTGTATTATTGAAGTAATTGAATGTTAACATTTGATTATTCATATATTCATTAGAATGTTATTATTCTATTATAAATTTTGTTTATGCGCATTATTGTAGTAAATTCTAATATTAGTTTTAACATGTGATTATTCATCTATTCAATAATGACATAAAACTGAGGATACAAAATTCATTGCAAAATAATAACATAAAAATAGTGTTTTTATGTTTTCACATTATTTACTTTTTTCATTTGTCTGGTTCTGATAGTTCTGATAGTGGCAGTTTGTAATTTTGTATTATTTCTTGAGTTTAGATGGTTAATGACATGGTTAAACAGTTAAAAAGCGTATTAATATTAATTATTTATCATACAAAAATAGCAACTCACAACTTTCATGTTATAACTATAAGGATGAAAGCGATAACAATTTCAACTTTTGAAATTCTATTAAAAAACCAAAATTTCTCAAGCTCTCAACTCTTAAGGAAAAAGGCTTGAACAGTAAAAGAAAAGAAACCGGAAAAAGGCTCACCTTTATTGTTGATCTTGAACTATCGAAGGAAGAAATTAATGAAAAGCCAAAACTAAATCTCAAATTCTACCATCGATGAGGATAAAATGTAAAAGTGAAAAAAAATATGGTTGTTTGTCATTTACGGTTCAAAAAACTGTACAAAAATAGGGCAATTTCGATTGTGCATTGGATAAGGGGCCCAAGTCGACTGTAAATGGATAAAGATAATAAAAACCGAATCAAAATTTGACAATTTCAATGGAACAGTATGATCCTAATTACGATCTTACATATAAAACGATCCTATTATTGTGAACCAACAAAGTTTTTATAGATAGGATCCTAGGATGTTTAAGGATCTTAACATCAACATCCCATCCTGACAACCCTGTTTTGAACACTATGTAAATATATATTTCCACACTCCACAGGCAGTCAAATGAGGTGTGTTGTTGCTGTGTTTGAAATTTTAAACGCCATGTATGATTTGGTCTCTCTAGAACTGCTCAACCTGCACTCACCCGAAGCCTCTTCGAATTTTCTTCCAACAAGAGGAAATACATCCCTAAATCAGCAAACTACAAGATTAATCAGATAGATTTTCTGTTCTTTTTTTTTTGGATTTCGGGTTTGAAACGTAACTGAAAACATCACTACTCGTTCCAACTATTCTTCACGATGGTGGCCAATATATACAAGAATTCCTCACGACATTCCCAGCTAGAACTTGTCTGTAACAATGAAATTGCTGCAATTGTCCTTGGTTATATTGATTTCATTAGCATTAGCACCAACATCAACGCTAATTTACGCGAGACCCGGATGTACAGATATGTGCGGGAAAATCCGGATTCCGTACCCATTCGGAATCGGGACAGGGTGTTATATCAACGAATGGTATGCTGTTGATTGCAACTCATCGACACCTTACCTTTCTGCGATAAACAACCTAGAACTATTGTCTCTGAATTTGGAAAATCAAACGATGGCAGTTAATTTCTCAATGAATTCTGATTGTGTAGACACAATCCGGAATAACAGTCAAATCTTGAGCGTCGACTTGGGTGAGAGCCCTTTCCTCTTTTCTCGAGAAGATAACAAATTCACGGTTGAGGGGTGTGGAAATGCAGTTATCTTGGATCAAGGGGGAAACTTGGTCACAGGGTGTTCAACGATATGCCAAAACCAAACTACCAACCAGAGAGACGATTGTTATGGGATCAATTGTTGCCAAACCACGATTCCTTACTATCTTAAAACATACAGCATTGACACTACAGGCTTGCAAAGGCAGAGTCCAGGTGGAGTTTGTGGGTCTGCCTTCCTGGTGGATGAACAAATGTACTTGCCTGGCAGGTTTTCTGGGCAATCTGCCATTGTTGAGAACACATTTGTTCCAATTTCACTTCGGTGGACTCTAAGACTAGAAGAAATTGGTGAAAGAGATTGTTCTTCTATGGCAAGAGAGACTCTTTATCTGGGTAATGGTACCAACAATGAATCTTACAAATGTACTTGTAGGCCAATTGAAGAAGGAAGCCCGTATTTAACTAATGGATGCCAAGGTATGCAATCTATTTCACTAATCAATATTTATTTTCATTAGCTACTTTCAAATGCTCTTGTTTTTGTTTTTGTTTGTGTTGTTGTGATTTATAACCGGAGGTGTTCGTTTTTGTGTGTTTTAGTTGTTAAAGAATGTGCCACTTGTATCGGTGAATGTTAGGTATATCAGGGGAACATTACATGCATTCCTAATCCTCTCTCTCAAGCTAAAAGAAAATCATCAACGCTTGGAGTTATTCTAGGTAAAAACAAAAGCCACAAGTTACTCGTTAAATGGCGAACATACATAATTTAAACTTATTTAAATGGCGAACATACATAATTTAAACTTAGTAAGGTGTTGATTCTTTTTTACTTAATGGACTTAATAATGATAACATATAATCTGATAAGCTATATATAGTAAGGTGTTGTTTCTTTTTTCTACTTGTTGCAAAAACAATGACTCAATGAAGAAACTCATCGAAATACGGTTTTCCCCCATTAAGTCATAAAGTTTTTACAAATTTTCCATCACTTGTTTCCCATTTCCTCAAGTCTGCAATTATTTTTTCAAATATCTTTAAACCGAACCCCGAAACCTCGAAATGTTGTGTTTGAACTTGATTGCTTGTTTTGAAAATGGAATTAACCTTTCAAAATTATTGTGTTTTTTTTTTTGTAGGTGTTAGCATAAGCGTCGGGGTACTACTTCTCGTGGCAATCATCTTCGCACTTTACAAACTACTCAAAAAAACAAAAGACAAAAGACAAAAAGCACGGTTTTTCAAACGTAATGGCGGCCTACTTCTAAAACAACAAGAATCCGCCGATGAAGGCATAGTCAACAAAACCACACTTTTCACCGCGAAAGAGTTAGAAAAAGCAACCGACCACTTCAGTGAGAATCGAATCCTCGGTCGAGGAGGCCAAGGCACTGTCTACAAAGGCATGTTAACTGATGGAAGGATTGTAGCTGTAAAAAGATCAAAAATAGTAGATGAAAGCCAATTAGAACAGTTCATCAACGAGGTGGTTATCTTATCACAAGTCAACCATCGGAACGTGGTCAAACTTTTCGGATGTTGTTTAGAAACCGAAGTCCCTCTTCTTGTATCCGAATTTGTATCAAATGGGACTTTATACGAACATATTCACAATGAAACTGAGGAGTTCCCAATGACATTAAACACAAGGTTACGAATTGCAACCGAGATCGCCGGAGCTCTCGCTTATTTACATTCTGTTACTTCAATTCCGATATACCATCGAGACATTAAATCGACTAATATACTTATGGATGACAAATTTCGAGCAAAAGTTTCCGATTTTGGGACTTCGAGATTCGTATCAATTGATCAAACACATTTGACGACGTTAGTGAAGGGGACTTTCGGGTATTTGGATCCGGAATATTTTCAATCGAGTCAATTTACAGAAAAGAGCGATGTTTATAGTTTTGGTGTTGTATTGGTTGAGCTTTTGACGGGTGAAAGGCCAATTTCAATGACGCGAATCGGTGAGCATAGAAGTTTGGCTACTCATTTTATGTTGGCTATGGAAGAAGGTGAGGGGATGGCGGTTTTTTATCAGAGGATCGTGGAGGAGGGTGGTCAGCTTGAGGTTATGGCGGTGGCTGAGTTGGCGGTGAGATGCTTGAATTTGAACGGGAAGAATAGGCCCACGATGAAAGAAGTGGCGTTAGAGTTGGAAAGAATTAGGTCAAGTTATGTACCATTTGGACATGGTTATCGGAAGTCGATGTATAATGGTGGAATAGATGAAGAAATGATTTTGCTATCATATGATGATGATATGACATCAACAAGTATGACTTGATTGGAATGTTTGATTTACTTGAATTATTATTTTATTTTTTACCATAAAATATTCTATGTTGTACTTCTTATTTATATCATATGAATTTAGAGATCTTACTATGGACTTTCTGAAATTTGTTATATTTTCCGCTGTGCATGCATTTACGTTGTGTTTCTTAATCTCTTATATTCTGCTCATGTGTGTGAGGTTACTTGTTTTTCTCCTCCCCTTAATAACATGCGGTGGCGCACTCAAGCATATTTTAGTTAGGACATTTGGGTTAAAGCTACCGAATTGTTTGTATACACGTTGATGCAACTAGGCTTGTGATGTCTTGACCCAATACAAGACAAAGATGTACAGTTGAAGACGGATGTTAAAAGTCAATGCCTTATGTTGTGTGCAACCAATAGTCATATTGAGTCGGAGACGAAAGGTATGACCAAATTACAAACTTGTGTCAGGAAGCTATTTGTGAGCCTTATCATCTTGAGGTTGAACTAGACGATAGGGAGGGTAAGGTTTTTGATATACAAGAGCGAGGTTGGATGTTAAGGAGAGTTGTAAGATGTTGAGCATGGATAATAAAATGCTTTTTGATGGTTAAATATCTAATGTTGTTGATTATTAGTATGTATTGGTGTTCAATATCTATTAAATATTGATGATTTAGTATCTAGTGGTTTCAGATGTTGTCCTCCATTCTTGAGGTCAAGGGTTCAAATCCCGTCTAGGACATAAGCAGAATGGGGAGTAGTTTAGGAGTACATTAGATTTGTCGTTCCAAAAAAAGACTAGTGGTGTTGATGATTTAGTATATAGTAATGTTGTTGGTTTAGTATCTAGTGGTGTTGATGATTACTATCAATGATGTTTATGATCTAATATCAAACGGTATTGCGTATCTAGTGGTGTTGATGATTTAGTAGTGTTGATGATTTTATATCTAATGGTGCTGTTAATTTAGTATCTAGTAGTATTGATCATTTAGTATCTAATGTTAAGTATCGGGTAATGTTGACAATTTAGTATCTAGTGGTGTTGATGATTTAATTCTAGTGGTCTTTATGATTTAATATCTAGTGGTGTTGAGTATATAGTGATGTTGATGATTTAATATCTATTGTTGAGTATCTAGTTGTGTAAATAATTTAGGGGTGTTGATGAGTTAGTATCTAGTGGTGTTGATAATTGTATTAATCATTTAGTATCTAGCGTGCTAAGTATCTAGTAGTGTTGACAATTTAGTTTCTAGATGTTGATGCTTTACTATGTAGTGGTGTTGAGTGAGGGCCTGTTGGAAACTATTAAGGATGTGCTTTCTTTTAACGTGTTTTTTAAGGCGATATAATTGTTGCAGAATGTTTGTATACATTACTACTTCAAGCAAGGATGTTGTGTAATGATGGTGAAATTTTATTTATACATTCTTGACAATGAGATTCTCTCTTACAAATATAGGTGAATGGAGGATAAGAAGGTTGTTTTTGTTGAATGATATTTTACTGTAGTCATAGACCTGGAAAATATGAATTTGTGATCTTACATGCTTTGTATGCATTATGTCTTCATTTTGGAGGTGTTAATCCTCTGTCTTAGCGGGATGTTTCTTAGTTTCCTTGTTGCTTGTTTGGCAGACACCTCTTGGTGTTGTGTTGGTGAAAAATGATTATTGTGACCATGTTTCTTTAGTGTTATACATTTTGGTCTATACTACTTTTGCTAATAATTTTCTTCATTTGGTCTCTTTAGGTACCAGAGTACGACAAAGTCGATATTGATGTGTTTTAGGTGTCTTAACCATTATGGGGAATGGTATGATGCCGTGATTATATGGGTATATTTATCTTTAGTATATTGTAATTCATAAACAAGCTAGGAAATTTAATAAATTAAGATATCTTTCATTTCATCTTAATTTAATCTACACATTTTTGTAAGCCAAAAAAGTATAAAATACTATAAAAAATGAATTATAATGTAGACAAATGGTTAAAGTTTACTAAATGGATTAAAGAAACTTTTTTTTCAAATGTTAGGGTTGTCGTGTCATATGGGGGTTAGGTTTTGCAGGTCTAAATGACATCCATTACCATTGAACACGTCAAAGGATCAACCTGCCTAAAGAATTCACATTTGGTACCATGCATTCAAGTTAAGTGTTGTTTTCGAAGTTACCAACTAAAGAAATTAACAAATCTTAACCATTACCACTTGGAAGCATAAGTATAGGGTTGTTGGATGTCCAAGATGTTGTATCACAGTAGATCAACCACACGCACAAAAAGCCATTTTCAAATGAGAGGATTTATGTTTGACGAAGATCGAAGAATGAGAATGAATACCACTTTTCTCTCTTCTTAGAAGAGCCAATGGAAAAAGATATGTTAGCTTCTCTGTTCAGTTATTGCTGTTAGGGGTATTATAGTAATTTAATTACTAATTAGTTAGCAGTCGTTATTTTGATAGAGTAGTCTGTATATATTGTTCTTGTTATCTTCTTTGTAATTAGTTAATCAATACAATGAAGATTGAAAATCATTTCTTCTCTCTCAAATTCTTGATTGTTTACATGGTATCAGATTAACGATCCGAACTTCAATTTCTGATTCAATCTTCAATTTCTTTCCGCATTCATCTTCAATCATTCTTCCTTTCACTCGATTTCATCTTCAATCGATTTCTTTTTCAAATTGATTGTTTCAATCATGTCAGGAGAATCTACAATTGACTCAATTTCTGTTTCTAATCCATTTTACCTTGGATCCTCTGATAATCCAAGTATTGTTCTTGTCACTAATGTCTTCAATGGCGTTGGTTTCAACGCATGAAAACGAACAATGATTATTGCTCTGTCTACAAAGAACAAGCTAGGTCTTGTTGATGGCTCGATTTCTCAACCTGTGTCTAATTCTCCTATATATCATGTTTGGTTTCGTGCAAATTCCATGGTTATCAGCTGGATTTTAATTTCACTTCACAAAAATATCGCAGATAACGTTCTTTTTCTTCAAACTGCATCTCAGATCTGGAGTGAACTGGATCAACGATATGAACAGTCCAGTGGTGCATTGATTTACCAGATTCAACAACAACTATATTCAATGTCTCAAGGCTCAGATGATTTTCCTACTTACTTCACCAAACTCACGAAGATATGGGATGAGTTACGTATGGTACAAGATCTTCCAGCTTGTTCGTGTAGTGCAGCAACTGCTCTTAACAAGTTTTTTGAAGATCAAAAGCTTATTCAGCTTCTCATGGGGCTTAATGATTCATACAAAATCATCCGAGGTCAGATTCTCATGATGAAACCCTTGCCTACGTTGTCTACTGCTTATGCCTTACTCATTCAAGAAGAACATCAAAGAGAAATCAATGTATCTCCTGTCTTTAACAGTGATGCAATTGCTATGAATGTCTCTAATAATTCCAATTCTCAGTCTTCTAAGAAGAATCTTACCTGTACCCACTGCAAGAAGACAGGTCATACAAAGTCTCAATGTTATAGACTTGTTGGATTTCCCTCTACATTCAAGTTCACAAAAGGAAGAAAAGATGAGTCTTCTTCTGCTGTTCACAATGTTAGTTCCACATCTAACATCACTTTTTCTCCTGAGCAATATCAACAACTTCTTCAACTACTGAATACAACATCAATCAACAACAACTCTTCATCATCTCAAGTCAATTCTGCCATTACTGCAGGCTCTCTTAATCCTAATGGTACATCCTTTTCTTTTGAACATTTTTGTGCAAATGCTTATAAGTCCTCGCATCTTCTTCAAACACATAATTCTTGGATCATAGATTCAGGAGCCACTGACCATATTTGTTCTAATCAAGATTACTTTGTTTCTCTCACAAAACTTATTCAGCCTCAATCTCTTGGGCTTCCTAATGGTCAGGGGACTTTTGTCAATTACATTGGTGATGTTGAAATTCATGATTCCATAACTCTTCATGGAGTTTTATATGTTCCTGACTTCAAGTATAATCTTGTTTCTATTCCTAAGCTCACTTCTCATCTTAAGACTTTTGCAATTTTCACTGATGAAAATTGTCTTCTGCAGGACCCTTGCTTGAAAAATAGTTTTGCTCTTGGCGTACTTGGCAAAAGAATCAATGATCTATATGTGTTTGAACATCATCAACTCAAGCAGTCTTTAGTTTACAATTTCTCTGTTTTTCCTTCTTCTTTGTCTTGTCAAACGTCTGTATTCACTCTTTCTTCTAATGTTCAAACAATGTTGTGGCATAACAGATTAGGCCATGTTCCTTTAGCCAAACTGAAAGAACTTTCTCTTGTTTCTTCAAAATGTAATGAAATGACTATTGATTCATGTCTTGTTTGTGCTAAAGCTAAACAACACAAATTACCATTTCCCATCAGTGATACTATATCCAAAAATCCTTTTGACTTGATCCATGTTGATGTTTGGGGACCTTATAAACATGCTACATATGATGGTTTTAAGTATTTTATCACCATTGTTGATGATCACAGTAGGCATACATGGGTACACTTGATGTCACATAAACATTATGCCTTGCATCTTATCAAATCTTTTGTAAAAATGGTCAAGACACAATTTCATACAATGGTCAAAGTTATCAGAACTGATAATGCTATGGAGTTGAGATCAAGTTCAGAAGGCATTTCATTTTTTCAAGATAACGGTATTTTACATCAAAAATCTGCTCCCTACAATCCTCAACAAAATGGAGTTGTTGAGAGAAAACATCAACATATTTTAGCCACTTCCAGGGCTCTTTATTTTCAGTCAGGAATTGGTATTGCTTACTGGGGTGATTGTGTCAAGACTGTAGTTCATTTAATCAATAAAATGCCTTCCAAAGTTCTAGATGGTCAAAGTCCTTTTCAAATTATGTATAAAGAACAACCTTCATTTGATCAACTAAGAAGTTTTTGTTGATTATGTTATGTTTCATCATTAACTCAAGGAAGAGATAAATTCATGCCACGTGTCAATCCATGCATTTTTATTGGTTACCCTCCTGGGCAAAAGGCATACAAAGTTTTAGATTTGGTAACCAAGTCTATTTCGATTTCCAGAGATGTCAAATTCTTTAAGAATAATTTCCCATTACACTCATCAGATCGTTCTTTATCTTTTCCTGACATAAATTCTTTCATTCCCATTCCTATTTCTGATCCTGATGTTCAAAATTCCGATTTTACCCCTGATCCCAATTTTGTCCCCAGTTCTGGTAATAATGTTTCTCCAGCTACTTCTTCCTCCCTTGATTCACCTATTCAAGAACCTTTATTAAGGAGAACAACCAGAATATCTCACCCACCTATTCATCTTCAAGATTATATTTGTAATTATGTTGTTACAGATGCATCTTCTTCTTGTTCTCACACTCTCACCAATTTATGTATTGGTCTTCCTTCCCAGATTCAAAGTGTTTCTTTAGCTGTTACCAAAAACTCATCTCATTTTCCACTCATGGAAATTGAACCTGCCTTTTATCATGAAGCTAAAGGTAAGCCTCAGTGGGAAGAAGCTATGAGAAAAGAGTTACTAGCTTTAGATGAAAATTACACCTGGGAAATTGTAAAATTGCCAAAAGGGAAGAAACCAATAGCTTGTAGATGGGTATTCAAAATCAAATACAAAGCAGATGGTACTGTAGAAAGACATAAAGCGAGGCTCGTAGCAAAGGGTTTTACTCAAAAACAGGGGATAGACTACAATGAAACTTTTTCACCAGTTGTAAAATTCACCACTGTTAGATGCATGGTTTCTATAGCCATGAAAAGGGGTTGGAATGTACATCAATTTGATGTAAATAATGCATTTCTGCATGGGGACCTTTATGAAGAAGTCTATATGAGGCCACCACCTGGTCTTTCTCTTTCCTCTTCTTCACTTGTTTGCAAACTTAAAAAATCATTGTATGGTTTAAAGCAAGCATCAAGACAGTGGTATGATAAGCTTTCTTCTGCTCTTGTTCTTAAAGGATATCACAGGTCATCAAATGGTTATTCACTTTTCATAAAGAAAAATTCTACCAACATAGTCATTGTTGACATATATGTTGATGATATATTGGTCACAGGAGATGATGACATAGAAATTCAATCTCTCAAGGATTCACTTCATAATCAATTTCAAATCAAGGATTTGGGACACATTCATTATTTTTTGGGCATAGAGTTTAATACAGTTGCAAACGGAATGGTGATTAATCAACAAAAGTATTCCAACGAAATTCTTTCTGCTTATTCAATGCAAGAACAATCTATCACTACCACTCCTTTACCACCGAAACTTCATTTATTGTCTTTAATGGAAGACCCTTTGCCAGATCCCACTATATACAGACAGCTCATTGGGAAATTGAATTTCCTTCTTCATACTCGACCAGATTTGGCATACTCAGTTCAATATTTGAGTCAATTTAGCCAAACTCCATGTCAAGCTCATTACAATGCTGCCATGCATGTATTAAGATATCTTAAAGGCACTAAAACACAAGGATTATTTTTCAATAAAAATCCTTCTTTTAACATTGAAGCTTTCTGTGATTCTGATTGGGCATCATGTCCAATCACAAGAAGAAGTGTTAGTGGTTTCTTTATTCTGTTTGGGGATACTCCTATTTCATGGAAGTCAAAGAAGCAAGTCACTGTTTCCTTATCATCTGCTGAAGCAGAATATCGGTCTATGAGACGTGTGTGTGCAGAATTAGCGTGGCTAAGCCGTCTTTTATCTGAATTACAAGTGGACAATATTACCCCTATTCCTCTCAAGTGTGATAATCAAGCTACTATTTACATTGCAGCTAATCCTGTATACCACGAAAGAACCAAACATATTGAACTCGATTGCCATTTTGTTCGAGAGAAGCTTCAAGCTGGTCTGATTTCTTTGTCTCATGTTTCTACTCAACAACAATTGGCTGATGTCTTTACCAAACCTCTCTATGGACCAGCACATCAAGATGCAACAAACAAACTTAGGTTACTTCCATACCCCCCAGTTTGAGGGGGGGGGGGGGGGGGTGTTAGCTTCTCTATTCAGTTATTGTTGTTAGGGGTATTATAGTAATTTAATTACTAATTAGTTAGCAGTCGTTATTTTGATAGAGTAGTCTGTATATATTGTTCTTGTTATCTTCTTTGTAATTAGTTAATCAATACAATGAAGATTGAAAATCATTTCTTCTCTCTCAAATTCTTGATTGTTTACAAGATACAGGAAAAATGACATAAATACCCTTATGTGACTTACACATGTGGGGTCCTAACGGCTTAAGGCAAAAGAGTGAAGAGTGAGGGTTGAACTGGTGATAATATAATTTGAATTAGGGACCATATTTGCAACAAAACAAAACATTTGGACTAAAGATATTATACTTAGTAAGCTTACGCCTTACAAAACCAAACATGTAATTTACTCATAATCTATTTGAGAGTCCAAATTCCAAGCACAGTATTGACATGGTGACTCAAGAACTATATACGAACTCCAATCACCGATACCTCTTCGAATTTTCTTCCAAAGCATATATTTGCATCAATCAGCAAACAACAAGATGAATCAGTCGGAAATATGTGAAGGAAATTACATTCCGATTTTGGGTTTGAAACGCAACTCAAGACATCACATCGTTAATCCTCATTCACACAATTTTTTGGTATGGCGACCAATATATACACCTATTCCTCACCACAATCACGTATTGAACTTGTTTGCAACAATGAAATTGCTGCAATTATACTTGTTTATAGCGATTCCATTAGCATCAGCAGCAACATCAACTCCAATTTACGCGAGGCTGGATGCAAAGACATGTGCGGGAACGTCCGGATTCCATACCCATTCGGAATCGGAACAGGGTGTTATATCAACAAATGGTATGCTGTTGATTGCAACTCATCGACACCATACCTTTCTGCGATAAACAACCTGGAATTGTTGTCTGTGAATTTTGAGAATCAAATAGCGACAGTTAATATCTCAGTGATTTCTGAGTGTGGAGACCCAATTCGGAATAGTAGCGTCGAATTGGGTGAGAGTCCCTTTCTGTTTTCTCGAGATGATAACAAATTCACTGTTGAAGGGTGTGGAAATGCAGTTATCTTGGATCAAGGAGAGAACTTGGTCACAAGGTGTTCGACGATATGCCAAAACCAAACCACCAACCAAAGAGACGATTGTTATGGGGTCAACTGCTGCCAAACCACGATTCCGTACTATCTTAAAACATACACCATCGATACTACAAGCTTGAAAAGACAGGATTCTGGTGGAACTGGAGTTTGTGGATCTGCCTTCCTGGTGGATAGATTTTCATACCCTGCTGGCAGGTTTTCTGGGCAATCTGCCATTGTTGACAACTTGTTTGTTCCAGTTTCACTTCGGTGGACCCTAAGACGGGTGGATATTGATCAAAGAGCTTATGCTTCTATGGTAAGAGAGTTTCTTTATATGGGTAATGCTACTGCTTCCATTACATCTTACAAATGTATTTGTAATCCATCTGAAGACGGAAGCCCATATCTACTTGATGGATGCCAACGTATGTAATCTATGTATCTTTTCTTTCTTAAGGTACTTATGGTTAGTGTTTTTGTGATTTATAAACGGTGTTTTGTGTTTTTTATGTGTTTTAGTTGACTCAGCATGCGCTTCTTGTGATGGTGAATGTTTTATCAATGAAATGGGGGGCGTCACATGTGATCCTAATCCACCTAGAGGAAAATCATCAACAATTGGAGTTATTCTAGGCATTTGCATAAGCATCGGGGTACGACTTTGGTCAAGGGCATTTTTGGGTATTTTCAATCGAGCCAGTTTACTGAAAAACTTTCATTTCAAATATTTTTATGACTTTGTTATAAATAGTTATTCTAGCCTCAGTTTCATTTCAAACCACATCAACCGTAATTTCCCCTTAAAAAAACTTTTGACAGATAAAGATTACATAAATTTCCCTTTGCTTATTTGATCTCTTTTGCTTCTTTGGGAGAACATAAAGATAAAATATAATATGAATGGTCTCCAAAAGTTAGAATTACACACATAATTCGTAGAAGAAGCAGATAAAGTTTTAGGAAATGAGGTCGAAAGATGATATTCATGTTTACTTGGATTGTTTAATTTCTTCCATCTTCTTCTTCATCTTGAATTGCAATGTTACAGGAGCACAATCAAGTGGAGTTTCCCCTGAAAATGAAAATCAGTTGGATAGCTACATTTTTAATTTCTATTATAGCATTGTACTTATAAAGTTGTAATTTTTTTCTCTTTCTTATTTATCGCTTGATTAGAAGTAAAAGAAGTAAACCAAAACTTATTAGATTTCTTTGACATTCTAAAATTAATTTAAAAGTGAATGGAATATAGTCATATACCCTGCAAGTTCTTGTAGTCCAGACTTGCTCCATTTTCCATGAGTGTGAAAGCTATCTCAGTTTGGTTGAAAACCGCAGCCTAAAATCAACAAATACTGTTAAAATTGAGAAAACAGAAAAACACACACAGACACATTATTTTCTTATTAAGGCATTGTACTTTGAAAAATCAACTCAACAATAGCATTGAACTTTCAACTTTGTTCTTATTAGGACATTTTTCTTTAAAAATGCGACCCAATTATAGAGTTTTTAAAAATGCAACCTACAGTTATAGATACTGTGTGTGTGTGTGTGAGAGAGAGAGAGAGAGAGAGAGAACCAGATGCAAGAGAGATAATCCTTGTTTGTCACAGTAATTTGCATCCACTCCCTACAACAGACAGCACACTCAGTATATTTTACAAAGCGTCCTTCATTTATTTATTTGTTTCTTCAATTTCCCCAAATATGCCATCATTTTCTAAAATATTTTGTAAAAAAATAATTTGGTACTAAGTATTAAATGATATCTTCCTTAATCCTTACCTCACCAAGAAGCTTTCTGACAGAAAATAAGTCGCCATTCTTTATAGCTTCCCGTAACCCCTACCCAAAAAGAATATAAAATGCTAAATTATTGAGTTTTTAAAATGTTATTGTTACCACAGATCATAATTTAAGAAACTATATGTTCATGGGACTAAATTCAACATGCTAGGTAAAGTAACATATAGAATGTGAAGCCCAATTACAAATTGAACATTATAAAACCTAGAAAAAACCCAATTAAGTTTTTGATAAAAAGAAAATAACTGACTAACTCTACATTTTCTAGTTAATTTTTGGAAAATAAATGTTGATTTAATTAAAATCATGGACTTCAGAGAAAAATTATGCATCAATAAATTTACATAAACATTAAACAAAAATGGGTTATATTAAAAGCATATGCAAAACAAGAAGAGAACAAAAAAAAACAAGAGAAAAAAGAGAAAAAAGAGAAATAAATGACAGCTATCTATTTTGCACAATATTCTACCATGTCTTGCTATATATGTACTTCAAGATTCCATACCTCTCCATTAACTTCATAGTTTCCCAGTGGTTTTTCTGAGTCAGTGTTGGATGATTGTCCACTACTGCAAATTATTGTATGTTAAATTTGAACAAAATTGAACTAAAATGTGCCATTTATTCCACTTTAGGTGTTACCTTTTGATTTTTGGATGTAAAACAAATTACTTTTTGACTTAAAATGGAAGAAAAAAAACAAGACAAAAGAATTGTATGACAAAAATTTAAAAGATGTTTTGGACTTTGAGTAAACATGAATGAATGGTAATGTGGTCTTAGAGAAACCAATATGTAACATCCTCAATTTCAAATTTTTATGTAATATATATTATTTTGGGAAGTAAAACGAATATGGAGACATATTAGTATAATTTATATAATGGGTTGATGGAATGAAATAGAAATAAGATATAATGTATGAGAATGTTTTGTGGCATGTGGTTAATGTGAGAAAAGGGAAAAGGAGTGAAATCTAAAATTAGGTAGAGAAAATTAGATTTCTATCAGATTCTAGAAGAAATTGCAGCAAACAGAAGAAACTGTGTTTGTGCAAACAATTACAAAAAAAAATAATAAAAAATAAAATATATACCTGTACTTGCTAGATGAAGAAGCTCTACTCCTTGGTGCTGTGTCTGTTTTCTTTGTTTTTGAAATACTGGGAATGGTGGAAGTGGGGAAGGGTTTAGGCTGCAAGCAAAGCACAAGTCCATACAATAAAAAATTAAAAATCATGTAGTTTTTGAATTTTATGTATATTTATATATTGTTTGCTTATTCTAAATATGTATATTAAACTATTGTTTTTTTCAATTCCAATGAGGGTTTTCTGTTTTCTTGAATCTTGATAGAAAAAGAAGAATGGAATTGGGATCCTTCCACCCTCCCCGAGAAACTGTGAAATCCATCAAACATGGAATGGAATCTCGAATTCCAATTCCATCAGAATTGGCAAAGCAAACACGCATAAAGGTTCTTAGTATGATGCAATTGAATGTGATTAAAATGAGTATGACTTGCCTGCACAGGAGCCACATCATCATTTGAAGGCACCTCACAAATACATAAAGGCATTCCACACTTGCAATCTACAGCAGCACTTTGATTTGTATTGGAATTTGAAGGTGTACTAATATCTAGCCTTGAAACCGAATCTGTCACAGAATTTACTCCATTCACAGAAGCAGCTCCACCAGAATTTCCAGTCCTATAGAATGAAAATGTCTAATTAACAAATAAATGAATAATGAGGTAGATACACCTACAACAAAGTCAGTATAATCAAAATGGTGTCTCAATCTTTAATACTTACCGAGATGCATCATTATAACAATTTGAGCAAACTCTAACAGGTGAGTGGAGACCAAATTGTGGTAAAGCCTGAAAAGAGTCCACAATATCAACTGTTTCAACAATCTTTTAGGACTTATTGATAACAGTAGCTCAAAGAAGTTTTGAGTCTGCATAACATACCATTTGATCTGATGAATGTTCAGCACACAAGGTTCGACCACAACATCGACAATGATGCTACATATGAGAAGTATGGTAGGGAAACATAAAGATATGTAAGCATTAATATTAACAAATCTTTTCAAGAAAAAACTGTAGAGATTTTTATCTTTCACTAAGCATAGAGTAATTAACTACTGATTATAACTTGGAGATAGATAATAGTTCTTGAACTTATAAAGAAACTTTGTATACAGTAATCACTAGGAACAATTTATGTTTATTAAATCTGGAGCAAGCACCATATCAACTTTGCTTCTCGGAATGCATCCTTTTCCGAGTAGGATCCAAGGTTCATAGTTCATCACTTGTAAAGTAATTCCATATGATAATAACAAAGATCCAACACTAAAAGGTACAAGGACACCAAAAACAAATTTCAATAAACAATAAAATTTGAAGCAATATATGAATTATCAGCTAATTTCAATCGAATTATGGAAGATTCAAACGAATACCCGTCGTCTGAAGGTGTTGAAACTGCATTTACAAACGTCGCAGCGTGCAGATTCTTGAAACGGCGGAGGCTCCAATGACATTGTTGACCTAAACTTTCTGATTCTTGAATTTAGGAAGCTTTCCGATCAGCAGGTCGAGAATTATTGTTTGAAATGAGTGTGGATTTATGGTTGAAGAACCGATTTTTAAGTTCAAGAGTGAAATGATCGGAGATATATGATATCGAGGATGAAAATGGATGAGATGATCGGGTCGCATCCCAATCGACCCGTTCTGCTTTGGTCCACTATCTATCATTCTTTTTCTACTTTGGTCCTCGAACTATAAGAGATCTTTAATATAGTACCTCAACTTTTCTAATATGTTATGCGACTTTTTCTTTTATTCCGCAAGCAACACTGCAACAGAGTAATTATTATTATATATATATTAAAGTTGTGAAGAAAAGTAACAGTAAACTTGCCCATTTTTTGTCAATTTTCGTCCCCATACTTATGTTGGTTATTTTAGTTAGTATATTGGGTTACTTTAATCCCACATTCCCACCGATCCACATTCCACCGCCTCTTTCTACCTTCCAGGACCTTCTACATCCAGTTCCTTCTACATCCAGTATCGGCTCTCTCTCTCTCTCTCTGTCTTTCCTTCTCCCACCGTCATCATCTCGGCTTCTCCATGGATGCCCTGCGTTTTGTACGTCGTCTTTCGGCGCATTGGAGCCGGACGCGGTTCAGTCTCTGCTCCAAATCATACACTTCTCTTTCTTCATCGTCTCCCCTGGTTCTCCATCGTTACTATTTCGCGTTTGCTTCTTCCAGAAAAGCACCACCGGCCTGCCTCCGCCTCAACTGTGATGGATGAAAGGGGCTGCTCCGGTAGCGGATCGCGAAGGGGAGGAGGGAAAAATTGGTGGTCCCGTGGTGGTTTTGTGATGTTCAATCGAAGAAAAAGAAAACAAAATCAGCAACAGTAAGGGTCGGATGGAGGCTCACCACAATCAGTTAGGTCGTCGGTCCTTCTTCTTCTCTACTTCGTTGGTTCCAAACAAAAACGAGAGAGTGAGATCAGTACAGTAGCCGTAAGGGGGGAGGGGGTGGTTGGGTGGTTTCTTTGAGTTCACAGAGGTGTTTCGATTGTTGTTCAAATCGACAGGCACGATGGAGGAAAAAGAGATAGGTTGGGCAGGTGCGTCAATGGGGTCTGCTCCGGCAGCTCCCCTGATCCTCTTCTTCTTTTTCTTTTTGTTGTTTTTTTTTATTTCAACAGAAATGGAACAAAATGGATTGTTTGGATTTGTTTGTGACAGGATTTGATAGGGTTGTTGTTTGACTAGGAAAAGCAGGAAACAGATGAGGAAATGTTTGGGATTGTGCTTGTTCAACGATTCATAGGGGTGTTTGTGTCGTTTGTTTGATACGTTAAATTTTTTATTTAAAGCTTATCCGATTTCATAGAAATTACTTTTTTTTTTGATATTTTTTCTGCAGGTATATATTTTTCTACCTTTGTTGTAGATGTTGCCCCATCAAATCATCAAAATTGGAATTGTACGGTATGTAAGTTTCCTCATGAACAAAAAAAATCTCTCTTTTTTTTGCTTTTTTTTTTACTAATGATGAACACAGCACATATTGCTTCCTTCTTGAACAGATGATCATAAAAGCTTTTACAGATGTTCTAGCTGTGATTCTTCAAGCCTTTGATGTATATTGTGAAGGTGAATTCAAATTGGGTTGTGTTAAACTTATTTTAATTTATTGACAGGTTTTACAGGTATGAGGTCCATAAAATGGCAGGCATGACCTCACATCGAACTATTCTTATACCGGTTAACTGAATGCAACTTCAGACCTATGTGTGATGTTTAGGTGTTTTAATGTGAGAGCATATTTTTGACCTATTAAGGTTATTAGCTAATTTCTTATATCTAATTCGCTGTTCTACAAAAACGTTTCAAATTTTGAATGAACCGGGAATTAAGGGAAAGACGCTTCTTCTCTGGCGACAAAGGTTCCGGTTCACGCCTTCTACATTTGTCGTTGTTCCTTTTTAAAGAAACAGACGACGCTTTCTCGACTGGCTCTCTTCTTCTTCTGAGATTTGTCGACCTCCACCAGCTCCTACCCTCGAAAGTGAGTTTCAAAATCGTCGGCGCCCACAAGCCCTAAAAGCGCCCCACCGATCAAATCCGTTTTCATTGTTGTTCTTCTCCATGGAAGCGCTACACCCAAACAAACCCAATTCCTTGATTAACAGTGCTTCACATTGAAGACACCATCATCTGCTTTGGTTGTTTCCGTTTGGGTAAGATTTCACTAAGCTCTTAGATCATCTTCTTTCTCTATCTTATCTTCTTTTGTCTGCAATTTTTTCGTATTTTGGGAAATTTCGGTTAACAATGTCTTGGTAATTTCCGATTTTTTTATATGTTTTTTTTGTTTTCGATGTTCTTGCTGTGAAGACATAGGGGATTGGAGTTTCGGGAGAAGGAACCAAGGCTCGAGGATATTCAACTTTCAGGTTCACAGTATGTCATAGATGGAGTATTCCAGTATTAGATCGACGATTTCACCCATATTATGTCAAAAAGCTTAAAGCTTAAGGTTTTCGAGGCTACAAAGAATGGATGGTATGCTTAATTTTCCAATTATACCCTTTTGATTTCTCTCCCTGTTCACCTTCTTTGCTAATTCTTTGTTATTTCCATACAAAAGTAAGTGAGGTCAAATAGCCTTATGTTTAAACAACATATATGTTCTTTTACTTCCAAATTTTTACTTGACATTTGGTATGATTAGTACTCCTGGTTATATTCCAACTAGAATTGAAAAACTTTGGAAGTAAAGTGAAAATGAGAATATGTTGTATTGTTTGGTATGATGGAATCGTAAAAGGAATGAAATGGTTCATCCCATTCTGAGAGTTGGAGTTAAAAAAGTTGTTTATTTTGTCTGATTAAACGGAATTGGATTATTCTTGAAGTAATAAAACTATTTTTATTCCATCATGAAGTGGAATGGGAATCTGCAGTATAAACTCTTTTTAACTACAAATTCATTTATTTTTTATACATATTATGTTTACATTTAAAATTTATTTGGAATAGTGAAATTATATAATGATTAATCAGGCAGTAACATTATTCAGTTGTGTTATTAGCAACGTTTGTTTTTAATATTTTATATTTTATGGAATGTTTGGGTTATGTTAATTATTCTTTCTATTTATTTTAAAAAAATGTATTGTAAAATTGTTTTTTGTAATGTACGCATCTGCTACAGGTGAATCTTTACTAGAAAATTGCATCATATCAATGCTCACTCCTTCAGGTTCTTTCCATTCTACTATAATTTACTTATTTACGATATCTATTTAGCTTTTACTATATAAATCTCATTGGTTTTGAATGATTAATAATATAGTAAGAGGTTTTTTTTAAATATATTAACTAAGATTAATTTTTTTCACAGGAGAATCATGGTAGAGCCTGTGTGGATTATGTCGTATTTTGACGAATTGGAATTAAAGATTCCATTCAATAGTGGAACTAGAATTGGAATTCAAGATTCCAAATGTCGTGAAGGAAGGAAAATAGAAAGCCACACTTAGGTTCTACAAACCCGTCCTCAGAGGTAAATTGTGAGGTTATTGATTTATAGGGTCTGTAATTACAAATTAACTAATTTTCCCTTATACATGTTATATTAGATTATCTTTTTAATATTCTGATTTGTTAAATATGCATAGAAAAGATTTGGTTTTCAGCTACTTGCTGAGAAATGTGTAGAAGATGAAAAAGCATTTTTTTTACTATGCTTAACCACATGCTAAACTCAGCGGCTTGGAAGTACGTTTACTCTTACGAAGGTTTGTACAATTTGTTATATTTTTGTTCTAAAACAGTAACCTACTTATAAAGTTTCGTTATTTATAACAACCTACTTTTTGTTAAACTATCAATTTGTCAGGGATTTTCAATCATGATGATATGTTCAGCTTGCTGGAGTTGCTGCAGTTGAGGTGACAAGAGGCCTCACTATTGACTTCACACAGGCAAGGTATAATAAATTATCATTTTAGTAAGCAATTTCTTATTTAATTTTTCTCAAATAGGACTCAAATGACTCGCCTAATGAAGGACATCTTCATGATGTCATGCACAACCTTCTGGTATGTATGTAAACCTTATCTGTTAATCCTGTATTTTTTTTTTACTTTATTTATTGAGATATTTGGTGTTAAACTGTAGACAATCTAATATGTAGCTGAATCTTCATTCTCACCGGCACATGCTTCGGAAGCGCAAAAGTTCTGGTAAATAGCGTCATACTTTGTACTTTTATTTTTATTCTTATTAAGACATTAATCCATTTATTGTACCTTGATTTTTATGACAAATATAGCATGGTATTTTCATTTATTCTACAAAAATAACTCATACGCAAATAGATGAAAATACTTTGTTGTCTAGGATCATATGATGGTTCACATTCTTTCACTCATTTGGGTCATCTTTACCAAAAGTCCTCAGACTTTGTATTAGAGTTCATTACTTAGATGAAATGGCTTATCAATTCGTATTTGTATTTTCTTTTAAATGTTATCTACCTTCTTAAACTTTTTTAATTTGTTCAATTCTGCAGGTTAAGATGATGAATAATGGATAGGGAGAAACAAGGTAATAAAGAGTTTCTCCATAGGTTGTAGATGTTTTATGGTTAGCAGTTGTTGTATCTAAATTATGGCTATTATCCGTTTGTAAATACGTGAAATGTAGGGAGAATAGAAACATACTTTACCGCAGCTACCAATTGAAGCAATGTACAATACTTTCACACAAAAACGACACATTCCAACCCCCGCAACGCGGGGGACACTCATCTAGTTAATTTAATTAAAGACATATGTAGAAAATTTTAAAAAAGCTAGTGTATATAGCTTTTTAGCAATTTAGCATATAACCTAGTTTATCGGCTTCTTTTTTATTTGTCAAACATTACAATCTAAAAACTCGGAAAATAAATTAATTTATTTAGTGTGTGAAACATAGCTTTAATTAATCATTTATTTACGTATGTTATATTGTCAACCATAGTGATAAGTACATCAGAGTACATCTCAAGGTAAATTGACCATTAAAAATCCCAAAATAAGTGACTATCAAGATATTTTATACATACAAAAATAAAAGCTAATATGGCATTGATTCAAAAAAAAAAATTCAAAAAAATCAGAAATAATTAAAATTTACGTTTTGGTAAGTAGAAAATAGATTAAATTAAATGATTTTTAATATACATGTAAATATATAAAATATATTTTTTGGTCATATTTATTTCCATATAATATAAAAAAGTGTATAGCTCTTTTGATAAAATAATAATAATAATAATAATCGAATTGAATTCCTTTCATCATCCCCTCTCAGTTAAATTCATGAAACATGGAATGTGGGCGACTACCACAAAAGTTGAATTCCATATATTTGACAACCAAATCCGCTAAAGAAAGGAATCTTGAATTTGCAAATGTGACTCCCCCTTATAAATACTATAGAATGAAGAGGATGTGTTATTTTGGTCCAATTTTTTAGAACACCTTATAAACACACACACTACACTACTATCAAATCTACACCTTTCGTCCACATGAGGACTTGAACCCCTCAACCTTTGGTTGAGGGACTTCTATCTGTCAACTCCTGATACCGCTAGATCAGTCCAATTTTAGTTGCGTGTTTTGACATACTATAACAGTATAACTACATAATAAATCTTGATTTCTTACTTTAGCACTAAAAAAATTCTTATTAATCGCAAAAGGACTAACCTATTATATCCTAAAAACTGAATGAATAAATAGAAATTAAGAAGCAGCATCATGAAAGGATTCATGGATCACTGTTTGGTTAGTGCAAAGGCAAGAACAATCTGGCTCAGAGAGTTCTCTTTTGACTAGTCTTTTGTCACGGTTTATCATAAGTTTTATAAGCGGAACTTTTAATGAAACTTGTCGCCATATCTCATTCACACTCCCCTTCGGATCATCATACTCAAAATAGTGCTTTACCTAATCACATTAGTAACATAATATAGATCATTACAACAATATAACAAAGGCTAAATTCAAGAAATAGCATCATACATTTACATTTACATACCTTGGTCAACTCTTGTTGAAATTCCAATATTGTCCCTGTCTTCACCCCTCTAAGCAATTTAACCAGGTATCCTGGTGTAACAGCTGAATCCGTGTCCACAAAAACAGCAATTTTCCTGTAGTCTATGACATCTTCAAAGGGTAATTCAATATAATCACTGATGATGACTGGAATACATAAGCTCACAATAGCATCAAACAATCTACATGCAGATGGTGTGTCGCCAGCTGGATGTAAACAGAACTTTGAACTATGCATTCCTTGTGTAGCCATTCGCCTACTTTCCCTTGATTGAGTGCCATGTTTTATCACAACATCTTCTTCATTTTCTAGTATTTTAAACAGGGAGTCACGAATTTTTCCTCCCTGCAATACAATAGTTATGAACATAAGAACCAAGAGAGAGAACTGGAATTCAAGATTCCATAGTTGATGGATTTCACTTCCATTCTTCTTTATTTATATGAAAAATCCAGAATTTATAATGAATTCTAGAACAAGACTTTGGAATTAACAAACTAGTTTAGGGGATGGTGATTTTAGAAAAGTAAAGATCTAGAAATCTCAAGATTATATAACTATGAACACGTGATGATTTCAGAAACAGAGTACACAAAGCAATGTATAAAAGAGACAATGATACATACCTCCTTTCGGTATCGATTTCCCATGAAGAACATCAAATATTTCCGATTTTCCACTCCAATATCTCCTTTATAGGTAGTAATCCGATGTGAATAAGGCAAGATCACATCCTTTACAAATGACGCCTGATTATGACCCAATCTCCCAAAATCAGAAACAAGCAACATCGCATCCTTCACACGATTAACAATATTGTGTAAAGCATTCGGATCCTGGCATATGAAGACATGATCCCTCCCATGGTTCCTCTTCCAATACGGTTGCTTCCCCAACCACTCCATCAAATCCTCTTGCATTTCAACATCATTATAATGCTCAACTACTACAGGCCCATCACGAACAGGATTTGCGACTAAGCTTAATGAAGAAAAAAACGGCACATAGAACAAGTCGGCTGAATCTGGATCTAAAACCCTAGTAACATACGCACCAGATCGTTTCGGATTATTCAAATCCGAAAACAGATACCATTCAGCCGCGTGCTGATTTCCAGGGTACTTGAGGCTAGCCTCGTCTTCGTTTTCCGATTGGCCTCGTACGATTAAGTAGTTTTTTATCACACCATAGGTGAACTTTCGGGGCAGATCGTACATGTAAACTTTCACTGATTTTTGGGGGATTTTACCGATACTATTTTCATGTGTGTGGAAATGTACATTGTTGTATGTATAAGGATAGATAGATGTGTTGAAGAAGGCGTAAAAGACTATGATTAAAAGGACCGTAGCGACGGTTTGTTTAATGATAGATTTTCGACCCATTTTAGTTTATGTAATTGGAATTTGATGTCATTTGAAGATATTGGATATTGAGATGATTGTGTGATAATGACGACGGCAGTTGCGGTCGCGATGATAGCGATAGCGGTGATCGGCGGCGGTGGTTGTGGCGGAGAAAGGAGAATTGAGTTGTCAGTTTTGGTGGAAGATTCAAGAGTCAAGACTGTGACAATACACTTTGATTTCGGTTAAGGGCTTACCAAGATTTATAGTTTCCGCTCAAGGTACTTTATGATTATAGAAAATCAAATATGAATTTCTAGAAGGATTATACTTTTTAGTTTTTACACCTCCAAAATCCAGGTTTATGTTGATTCTCATCAAAAGTCATATTTTAATTGTCTATATCTAAGTTTTTTTTTGGAAATGGAACTTTCCTAACGAGGGTTTCCGGGACAGCTTTCGCGCACTGACTAATCTCCGCTGCAAACATGAGGTTTTGCCTCATGCGTTGAAGTCACTGCAGGCGAACCTTCATGACCACAAGGGCTGAGTAGTGCCATGATTTGAACATGAGTCAACAGGTTATCCATCATATCTTCCACATGCCTTACCAAGTCACCACAACCCAAGTGATTTGTCTATATCTAAGTTGAGCATGGGCCAAATTGAAACTAATAATTTCGGTTTTGGTTTTTCAAACCTATTAGGTTTGGTTTATGGTTTTTGGCTTTTGGTTTTTGGTGTCGGTTTTTCGATTTCAACCTATCGATATATTTCCAAAAATATTTGAACATTTTTTTAAACCAGAAGCTTGATCTTTGACTCGGTGTGTTCCTTGGTGTACCCATTTTCATATTTTCATAACTCTTATTAAATTATATATATGGTATTAAACAATACAAATCAACTAAATATATTTTAATAAAGATGACAATTCGTTTATGAATTACCAACTCATGGGAGGCGAATAGTTCTATAAAATAGGTTTATGGTTTAAACTCGGAGATACCTAAAATATTGCTAGTGGAACTCGTTAATTATTAAATTTCATAAGACTCTCTGAATGAGGGGTCACCATCCAAACAAAGAGTAAACAGAGGTTAGGCGAAGGAAAAATGGCAACAGAGCACCGAAGAACATCAAACTCACTAATTTCTAAAGTTTTGAAAACAAGAGTACAAAACAAAATAACCAAAATAACTCTTTGATTAATCGGAAACTAACTCAAAACCGATGTTTTACAATCTGTTCTCATAATCATAAACTCGATTATGAACATGTATATATAGCCTAACAAACCAACTTGTATTAGACTAAGAAACTTATGACCAACTTGTCATAAACTAAACTTTCCATAAATTAGATTGCTTGGTCTCTAAGTCCTCATCGACTTAGGATTCCAACAATCACCCCCGAATCTCTAAGTCCTTCTAGAAAAATTCTTCAACCCCGATCAACATCCTATTATCTCTTTTCACCACCCCGACCTCTTTAATCAAGCTTGTTCCGAGAGCACTTTTCCACCGAACAACAAGACAAGGTCATGACCACCTTACCATCTTTCGTCACCCGCAAAATGAACTGAATCAAAGCTACCCGCTTTATGTCTTCCCGTTCGTTTATTATGTGCCTCCGGTTAGTCTCTCTCTACCGTAGAACAAGTCCGATCAAGAGAAATTGGGGATGTTATTGAGATGCTTCAACTCGCGCTCAAAAACAATCCACACCCCCTTAAACCGAACCCGGTTCCCGCTGCGTCTGCCCCACAACGAAAGGCTACAGTTTTCTTGAAACCGACTCTCAAACGGGCACCGTCTTAACCTCGCTCTGATATCAATTAAAGTTTTGAAAACAAGAATACAAAAAAAAATAACCAAAATAACTCTTTGATTAATCGGAAACTAACTCAAAACCGATGTTTTACAATTTGTTCTCATAATCATAAACTCGATTATGAACATGTATATATAGCCTAACAAACCAACTTGTATTAGACTAGGAAACTTATGACCAACTTGTCATAAACTAAACTTTCCATAAATTAGATTGCTTGGTCTCTAAGTCCTCATCGACTTAGGATTCCAACAATTTCTACGTGGCGGGATTTCTTAATGGTACGAGGAAGGATGAGTTACGCATACCATATGGTAGTTATGGGAAGGTTATGGATGTGTACTTTGGTATGAAGAAGGATTACTACAAAAAGAATTTTGCATTTGTCAAGTTGGTTTGGATCAAAGATGCCAAGAACATGGAGAACAAGTTACATGGTATCAAATGCAGAGATAAAGTACTGGAAGTTAATATCGTGAAGCACCTACGCAAATCCAATCAATTCCAAACCCACGAAACTCGTCAGAAAACCACTGAGCGATTGCTTACACACCCATGCACCTCTCGTGGTGTCTCCTCACAAACCCCGATGGCGAAAGATAGTCGGGCTTTCACTCAAGTAACCACTGGTTGGAGTGGTAGGATGCCAAAGAGAACTACATTGTTGGTAGTACTCAACACCAACACACACACATGAAAGACTAGATTAAGAAAAGCATGTTGATCGGTGAAAGCGCACAGTCTGGATCACACCGGAACAATACATGCTTCTGGCATAATGAAGAATGAAACTGAATACCTCAGTGGACTCAGACTTGTTATCCATTTTAGCTGCACAGTTGCTGCTACTGAGTATCTGGAGGACAAGAGTCGGTGGAAAGATTAGTTCAAATGGGTAATACGAGCAGATCAACACAACTTGCAATATGAAAGAATCGCGTGGCTTAAAATCCTTGGTGTGTTACTACCTCTATGGGATAAAAATAACTTCTCTGTAATTGCAAGAAGATTCGGGAAAGTTATCAACCCATTTGATAATATCTATAATAGGATAGATTATTCTATAGGAAAGGCGGGGGTTATTACGTCGGAAATAAAATGGATAAACGAAGAAATTACAATCAAATCTAATGGAATGGAATATCATGTGGGGTGGTGGAATACACAGACGACTGGTCCCATTCAAATAAGCCTCATTCAATAAAGTAGATGAATCAGACGTCGAAGATGATGATGATGTTGATGGGATATCGTAGACCTGGATGGTGGAAGAAAACGACGAACCAGAGGAAGCAGAAATTCGTCAGGAAGATATATCGGAGTATCCTGACTAGGGGTGTTCATTTAGATAGATCGGTTCGAACCGATCCAATTAAGTAAATCCAAATTGATTTCGGTTTTCAAAATGTAGATCCGAATAGTCCAAACTAATTCAAATCCGATCCGATCCGATCCGATCCAATTACAATTCGGTTGAATCGGTTTTATAATTCAGTTTTCAAAAACCAGAACATTTTAAAACGATATAAAATTATAATATTATCTAATTTTACAAAAGAAGCAAAAACAAGTTATTTACTTGTGATTTAAAATTTATAAATAACCACTAAGAAGGTATATTATAGTTTATTATTTAATAGATAAAAAACTTTTGAAAGAAAATACATATGAATGTCTTTTATTAGGTAAAATGTTTTGAACTTATTTGAAAAAAATATTATAAAATTAATAAATAATTATAGATATATTGAAAATAAATACATAACAAATTGTTATTCGGTTTTTTTGGACTATTTGGTTCTTATTTTATAAGCAAAAACCAATCTAATATCCAACATAATAATCCGTTTTTGTTGAAAACCAATCCAAAAATCCGAATATCCAAACGAAATAGTCCAATCCAAATTGTCCAATTGGACAATTCGGTTTTATCCAAATGGTGAACAACACTAATCCTGACCGATCGGCTAATCCAATCATCGACAAGGCTATGGAAAAGACGTCGCTGACGCAAGCTAATAGAAGGTCTCTAGGCACGTTACCACTGAGTGTGAACTACAAGGTAGATAGTAATGGCGTAGAAGTTGGTTCCAATGTTGCCGGGGGGGGGGGGGGACGTTTGAAATCCCTACCTTATTTACCCAAGTAGTTAATAAATCCAGATTCGGGGTAGGACCCACTCCCTTACCTGGTGCCACAATTACTCATATTATTGGGCCACTACAGAACTTGGTCTTATTGGGGTGCTTTGGGCCGTTCCCCAATAATGCTCTTCATTTTTCATTCACATCCCCCAGACCCAAAATAACGAACATAAATATGGTATTAACTCGAATAGTGGAAGACTATTACATAAAAAAAAGGAAAAGAGATAAATTGGGGTTCCGATTGCATCACCCCAGCAATCTGATTCAAACACAAAACATAACAACTCCCTCTCCTCTACTGTTACAATCGGTGAAATTCAACTCGGTGAATCCAGATACTGATCTAAACCTGAATCCATCGAAGCCCAACTACTCATTATCATCAGAGACAACTAATGATGACCCATTATCAAATGAAATTGCTGAAACAGCTAAGATTAGGGCAGCGATTGGTTTTCATGTCGACGTTGGGTGTTCAATTCTTCCAGAAACAATGGATGAAACTTGTGAGAAAATATGTGATCAATGAATTGTATGACCCTGAATATTAGATGCATTGGGGTGGATGTAAAAGTCAATTGGGTCAGGAATCTAAAGAACACTCATAAAGTCAATTTTATGGGTATCCAGGAAACACAACAGATCGATTTTGGAAAAATAAAAGTCCATGGATGTTAGGGGTCTCACGATTTCGACCATGAAGGTAAAACGTCCCAATCTCAAAACCAAAAAATTTTGTTTTTATATTAAATCAACCACCAATCAAACATGTTTATCAAAACCATAAAGTGTTCAAAAATTATCCATAAACATTCCAAAAGTATATCAAAGTTAAATAAGCGGAAAATCATGGTGTGTGCAATGCGATCATCTCGATCTCTTCCTCTTCGAACCAGAAATATCTGAAACATAAACTGCAAACTGTAAACACAAAGCTTAGTGAGTTCCCCAAAATACCGCATACCATACATATATGTAAGCTCAACGTTGTATCGGGTCTATTTCACCCCTGAGGCTAATTCAACTCATATGTCAGTCCAAGGCTATATCGAGTCTATTTCACCCCCGAGTCTATTTCATCTCATTTGTTAGCACAAGGTTGTATCAGGTCTATTTCACCCCACATACATATAGAAAACAGGCACACAAGCATAAAGGCATACAACAGGAGTTATAAAGACTACAAGCACATACAAACCCTAGTGTCCTATAGTATAGTGAGCAAACTCACCTCAGTCCACTGACAATCGAATAGATGCACAGGCTACTGAATCGGAGAACCCCCGTACTAACCAATCAAATAAAACCCTAATTAATAATTGGGTCATAAACCATAATCGGGACTTTAACCAACTAATCCTGACTCCCAGAGTAAAAGACCATTTTACCTTCCCTCAGTTGGCCCAATTGTCGTGGCTCAAACTCAATGGCACAAAAGCCCAATAATGGCCAAAAAGTCAAAAGCTCATCCAAACACGTACGCTTGCGTACAACCCCATTAAGCCATTTTCCCATTAAGAACTTAATGCTTAAAACCAAACATCCATATTCCAGATCCAAACCTTGGGGAACGTCTTAATCCATACAATCACTAACTTGGTGCCTTTGCATGGCTCCAATGGACTCAAACCTTAGATTTAGTATCCTACTTTCACCAAATGGACATATACTCATGCATGGTTGATCCTCAACCATCAAAATGCTAACTTTATGGACTAGGGATCTCAGAAACATCAAGATGAGCAACTCATAACGTCTGGAGTGGTAAATTCCCACTATATGTCATTCATGGGACCAAAAAGTGACCAAAACTGTACTAGATCTAGATCTAAGCATAGAACGAGCAAGGTTAAAGCTTTATACCTCTATGAAGCTGGAAATGGTGAACGGAATATGGATCTACAAGCTCCTCCTTGATCAGTGTTCCTCAACCAAGCTTCTTCCTCTTAGAGATACATCAAACATACACCAAAACATACATAAATGTCAACTCTCTCTTGGAATGGGCTAGGGTTTCGAAATGGGAATCAAAAGAGGCTATGGAGTCTGGTAAGGAGGAAACCTTGGGCATAAGGTTGCTTAAATAGGGTCCAAACCCTAAAATTAGGGTTCGTCTCCTAATTGTGTACGCCCTGCGTACAAGAGGTACGCCCAGCATACACACTCCCCCTCCCAAAAATTATAATAATGCCCCTAAGGAAAAAAATTTGCAAACTAATTACACACCAAGGGTCAAAATGAAAAATATATCAAATCGGGTGTTACAATTCTCCCCCACTTGAATTAGACTTCGTCCTCGAAGTTTGCTGCTGCAAATAGCTATGGGTAATGCTCTTTCATATCGTCTTCAGGCTTCCACGTCCATTCAAAACCCTTTCGGTGCTGCCACTGCACCTTCACGAGATCCACAACCTTGTTTCGAAGTGTCTTCGTTCTCCTGTCAAGGATCATAATTGGTCTCTCTATATAATTCAGGCGATCATCCACCAGAATGTCCTCCAATGGAACCATTGCGGAATCATCAACCAAACATTTCCGCAGCTGAGAGACATGAAAAGTATTATGAATCTGATTGAGCTCCTCTGGCAGATCCAAAACTATAAGCACGAAGCTTAGTGAATTCCCCCAAAATACCAACGCCATACAAACCAGAACAATATCATAACAAACAGTATGCATACAGAGTCTACAACATGACTGGTCCGCCTCACCGGCCTACAGTCTATCTGGCCCACTCTCAGAACCTTCAGCATGTCTGGACCGCCCTACCGGGCCTTCATCCTGTCTGGACCGTTCTCCGGGCCTTCGGCCTGACTGGTACGCCCCATTGGGCCTTCAGTCTATCCGGGCCGCCCAAGGTTTGCTAGCCTTCAGCACAAAGTAGTACCGCCTCAACCCTCCCACAATAACATAATCATCACATCAATATCATACGCTAGATAGCACATACAATAATCATATAGGCCTAATAAATCACCAATCGAGGCATCATCCTATACACTAGGATACATATCTAACAGATCATCAAACATGCCATCATCCTATTGTTGGATAAGGTGTCTAAGTCCATAACTTATTTGGTATATACTTGACCCGACCCGGCATGGTCCATTTGGGTTGCACTTCACCCGAACTAGTTATGGATAATTTTATGAGAGTTGTATACTTACGATTTATTAATATATTATAAGTTATAGTATATTAATATAAAGTCATGTTACTTAATTAGTTTTAATCTTGAATTAATTATGAATTAATTTAGTGATTAAAAGGAAGACTAATTAAATCATGGGCTATTATATTTATATAGTGTGGGCTAGTGCTCATTTGTTAATGGGCTAAGCTTATATGGAAGTCCATGGATGATCCATGGAGCTTTTACCCATGGATCCTTGGAAGAGGAAAATATATGGGTTATTAGGGTTTTACCCTAACCATGTACACTATATAAACAAGCTTATGTTGCATGAAAAAGACACTAAGTGTGTGTGTAAGTGTGGTGGCCAAAACCAAGAGTTAGAATACTCTCTCATATATTTTCCAAGTTTGGGTGATTTGTGATTTCCATTTGAGGCATTCACATTATTGGTGCTTGGCTCTCAAACTCCAAGGAATCAACAATCAACAAAAGGTATGTAATTCATCTAGTTCCTTTATGGTTAAAAGTACCCCATGACATGCTAGATAGGTTATAAACCTTGGAAAATAATATTTTGCATGTATCTTAGACAAACATAGATCCAAGGTTTAATAGGGTTGCATGTACACTTAGGAAGTGTTAGAATGCTCAAAACCCAACAGTGGTATCAGAGCCTAGGCTTGTTTGTTTGATACTTGATGCAAAATAGTGAAAAAAGTCGAATTTTTTGCTGTCTGCCTGATGAACTCGCCGAGTCCATGGGGGAACTCGCCGAGTTCATGTGTAAACTCATCCTACTCGGCGAGTATGTTCGTGCACTCGGCGAGTAGGAGCCTCAGAATGCAGATTTTCGACTTTTGCTGCTGGAAATGGACTAGAAACATTACCCTAAACTGTTTTGGTGTTTTAAAACTTGTTTTAGTTGGTGTAATGGTTGTTCTAATCCATTTACAATAGCTTATATCAAAATTTCATGTTTTGTATGTGTTCATATAATTCTTGAAACTTTGATGATCATGTTCATGTTCTTATGAATTTAGAAGATGATAGGAATTATTTGCTGAATTGTTTAGGATTAATTCTTGATCATTTATGTGTTTTAATGGAGTCCATAATTTGTCCTCAAGTTATGGATATCCAAAGGTCACTTCTTTTAAACACACACATAAAACACATAAGTTACATGGAAATGAAGAGTCTTCATTTTTATGAACCTTTAATTCATAAGTTATGAAATGAAAAGTTTTGAATAGTTTCAAAACTTGTCCTCAAGTTTTGGAATTTGTAAAGTTACACACACTTTAATATACTTTAATTCCAAACCCTTAGAGTTTTAAAAGTTAAAATTCAACCCTTATACTATTTATAACATTAATGGTTAATTATTATATATATGTATAAGATTTAAGTCGTTTTACCGTTAGTAGGCCTCATTCACGAAGCCAGTCTATAAGGTGGGTATAAGGTTGTTGCCTATAAAATGGCAACTTAATGGGTGTCCACTCTCACCCACCGCTTGCTTGACTGGTGGAGGGTCGTTAGCCGAACGGGTAGGACAAGGACTTATAAATTCTCATTAAAAGTATGATGAATATTATAAAGTAACTAAACCTTATATAAATTCCCAATCTTAGTTACTTTAGGAAAATGTGAATATGGTGCTAACCCATGAAATTCACACTTTGTACCTTACTTAGTCGTTGGTGGAGCGTGTGTGGTTAATCGGCACACTAACTTGGACTAGTAAGGATCACGAAGGGTGACTTAATGTTTATCATAGATCGGTGGAGCGTGTGTGGTTAACCGGCACATTGATTAGGTGATAATATTAAGGGTACCAAGTGAATTTGCATGGTTATTCACACCTTGTTTTTGTGATCCTCGGCATCCCAGTCACAAAACTTGAAGGGCACAATCGAGATTGAAACATGCCATTGAAAAGTTCAATGAATCTCAAAGGAATCTAGGAATTTCAAAATCAATTAAACCTAATAATTCATTTCGTTTTCATGGTGGAAATTGGTGAATCGTCATTCACCTACCTTCAAATATATTATAGCTTAGATTACGGCATCCCTCTTCTAAGTTATAATATATTGTGTTGGATCCTAGCCTTAATATTACATTTGGGTGTATTATTAAGGATTCAATATATCTAATCTAAACTTGTTTTCTTCTTTTCAGATGTCTTCCAACAACAATGCTTCGGGCTCTAACCCTACAAGCTCCTTTTCCCTCATGAACCTTTGTGGGAGGGTCATCTTTGATGGTTCCAACTTTATGGATTGGATCCGGAACATCAGGATGGTTACTCATTACGAGGACAAGGAATATGTCCTCGATAAGGAGCTAAAGGAGCTTGATGAGTCCACTGCTACTCCTGAGGAGGTCGCTGAGTATCAGGCACATGAAAGAGATGTCACCAAGGTGGCATGCATCATGATGGCCACCATGACAGCTGAACTCCAAAAGTCCTATGAGGACTATTACCCTTTTGAGATGCATCAGGATCTGATGGAAAGGTACCATCAGAGTGCTCGTCAAGAGCGGTATGAAATAATCTCCTCCATGATCACTACCCGTATGAAGGATAGCGAACCAATCACGAGCCACATGCAGAAAATGCAAAGGTATGTGGACCGTCTAATGAAACTGAATGTGAACTTCCCTGAGGAGTTGGCAATTGATATCATTTTGCACTCCTTGCCCTCGTGTTATGATCAATTTCGTATGACATACCACATGAACAAGGAGGAAGTCACACTCAGTAAGCTTCAAGGACTTCTGAAGACTGCCGAAAGTGGTCTTAAGAGTAAGTCGGTTGCTACTCCTACTCCTACTACTACCCTTGTTTTGGCTATCGGGCAAGGCAAAGGGAAAAAGAGGAAGCACCCTTCGAAGGGTACCAAGGGAAAGTCCCTTGAAGGCTCCTCATCTGGAACCAAAGGTGGTTCTATCACTCCTTCTGCCATCCCTAAGGATGCTGAATGCTTCTACTGTCAAAATAAGGGGCACTGGAAGCGAAACTGCCCAAAGTACTTGCAGGATGTCAAGGATGGGAAAGTGAAACCATCCCATGCAGGTATTTACACTATATTGTCTAATAACTCACCATATTCTAATTCTTGGGTTCTTGATACAGGTTGTGGTATTCACATCTGTTGTGACTTGCAGGGCCTAAGAAGAAGTGAGGATGTGGAGCACGGAAAGATAAACTTAATCATGGGGAACAAGAAGGTTGCACCTGTTACCAAGATTGGAGTTTATACTTTGTTGCTAGATAGTGGGTTAAAGTTAGATTTGAATAAATGTGTGTACTCGTCTGAAATGGCGAGGAATATTATTTCCTTTCATGCTTTGTACAAACAAGGTTTTACCTTTTCTTTTGATAATGAAGTTGGTAGTATTAATGCTTTCTTTAATAATATTCTTTATTTTAAAGCATTACCTTGTAATGGTGTGTATTAAGCTGTATCGGTTGTAGATAATTTAGGGAATAATGTATTGTGTATTGATTCTTCTACTAGCTTGGATAAAGCATCTTTGTGGCATTGTCGTCTTGGACATGTAAGCAAGAAACGCATAGGCCAGCTCCAAACGGATGGAGTCTTGGAGTCGTTCGACCTCAAGTCGGATGATAGTTGTGAGTCTTGTCTACTTGGAAAAATGACAAAATCACCCTTCACTGGTACTTGTGCAAGGGGTGAGGGTTTGTTGGACCTTATACATACTGATGTGTGTGGACCATTCAAAACCGCCACAAGGGACGCTAATCGCTATTATGTGACTTTTATTGATGATTTTAGTAGATATGGTTATGTCTACTTAATCGAACATAAGTCAGAAACTTTTGAAAGGTTTAAAGAGTTTAAACAGGAAGTAGAAAATCAATTGGGCAGGAACATTAAGATGCTTCGATCCGATCGAGGTGGTGAGTATCTTAGTACTGAGTTCCTCGACTATCTTAAGGAGTGTGGGATTGTCTCACAATTGACACCTCCCAGGACACCACAGCTGAATGGTGTGGCTGAGAGGCGCAATCGAACTTTGTTGGACATGGTTCGCTCTATGATGAGTCGAGCTTCGCTACCAATCTCTTTTTGGGGGTATGCCTTAGAGACTGCCGCCCACATCCTTAATCTAGTCCCTACAAAGAAGGTTGCCAAAACACCTCATGAAATGTGGACTGGGAAAGTTTTTCAATCTAGACCATATCAAGATTTGGGGTTGCGAGGCTTTCGTGAGGCGCGAAACTCATGACAAGCTCGAACCTCGAAGTGAAAGGTGTATTTTCATCTGCTACCCACAAAAATCCTTTGGTTACCTCTTCTACAGACCCAGTGAGAATGTGGTCTTTGTGGCTAGGAGAGGAGTCTTTCGAGAGAGAGAATTTATAAGCCAAGGAGACAGTGGGAGGCAAATTGACCTTGAAGAAATTCAAGACTCAATTGGTGAAGGAACCTCAAACACTAGCAATCAACTTGAGGAGGAAATTCCTGTTGATCCAGCTGACGAGTCTGTACTTCCGAGGTGTTCCACAAGGGTTAGGAACACACCTGAGTTTTATTATGGATTTCATATTACTACGGAAGGTGATACATTTATCAGTGACAGTACACTGGTAAATCTGGATGAACCTAACAGTGTTAAGGAAGCCATGGCAGGCCCAGAGTCTACTAAATGAAAGGAGGCTATGGACAGCGAGATACAGTCCATGTATGACAATCAAGTTTGGAACTTGGTTGACCATGTACCAGGCCGTAAGACAGTCGGGTGCAAATGGATCTTCAAGAAGAAGACCGACATGGATGGGAAGGTGCACACGTATAAGGCTCGACTGGTTGCGAAGGGGTTTACTCAGACTCAGGGTATTGATTATGATGAAACCTTTTCACCAGTAGCAAAGATTAAGTCTATTAGGGTTATGCTAGCCATTGCTGCATTTCATGATTATGAAATATGGCAAATGGATGTCAAAACCGCTTTCCTTAACGGAAAGTTGGCTGAGGATGTTTACATGAATCAGCCAGAAGGTTTTGTCAGTGCAGAGTACCCCAATAGAGTGTGCAAGCTTGAGAAATCCATTTATGGATTGAAACAAGCATCTCGAAGTTGGAATCTTTGTTTCGATGAGAAGGTCAAAGAGTTTGGTTTCTCAAGAAGTGAAGATGAGTCCTGCGTGTATGTCAGAGCTAGTGGGAGTATAGTTAGCTTTTTGGTACTGTATGTGGATGACATACTACTCATAGGAAATGACATCCCAACCTTGCAGGAGGTTAAGTCCTGGCTTGGGAAGTGCTTTGCTATGAAGGACCTTGGAGAAGCTACCTATATCCTAGGGATAAGGATATTAAGAGAAAGGAGTAAAAGACTAATTGGACTTAGTCAGAGTATCTACTTGGATAAGGTGTTGAAAAGGTTCAACATGCAGAATTCTAAGAAAGGAGAACTACCGATCCAAAGCAATGCCAAACTGAGCAAGGCTCAGAGCCCGAGTACAGAAGATGAGATAGCTGAGATGAGTCGATTACCTTATGCTTCCGCTGTTGGTTCGATCATGTATGCTATGACTTGTACTCGTCCTGATGTGGCCTTCGCTTTGAGCATGGTCAGCAGATATCAGGGGAACCCTGGCAAGGCTCATTGGACTGCAGTAAAGAATATTCTCAAGTACCTGCGGAGGACTAAGGATTGGATCCTTACCCTTGGTAGGAGTGATGACTTGAGAGTAGTAGGGTATAGTGATGCTAGCTTTCAGACTGATAGGGATAACTTCCGCTCTCAGTTGGGCTGGGTCTTTACCTTAAATGGAGGGGCAATCACTTGGAAGAGTTCCAAACAGGAGACTGTAGCTGATTCGACTTGTGAATCAGAGTACATAGCAGCGAGTGAAGCGACAAAGGAGGCGATATGGCTGAGGAACTTCATCGGAGACCTTGGAGTTGTACCAGCTATTAAGGAGCCTATGGAGATTTTCTGTGACAGCAATAGTGCGGTTGCCTTAGCCAAGGAACCAAGAGATCATGGTAGATCCCGACACATTGACAGAAAATATCACTTCATAAGACACAAGATAAAAGAGGGACTCCTCGTGGCAAAGAGGGTATCGTCAGATGAGAACCCTGCGGATCCCCTTACGAAGGGACTGACGAGGGTTAAGCATTTGCAGCATGCGAGGCGTATCGGGCTGAGGGACGATATTAGTTTTACAGATTAGATAGCCTTTTCTGAAACTTGTAAAATGTAATCTACGTTTGATGATGAATAAAATGTGTGATTTATTTATGAGTAAAGTGTTACTATCATTGTCAATTATTTACTATTGTTTCAGTTTTGCATGTTTTGACTTCCAGAATAATTAATTTATTCAAACTTCCACAATCGGTCATACGTCGGAAGTAGGTATGAATCAAGATTGTCATGAATTGGGTTTGTAGATGGCTAAAGGTGTTTAGACATAGCAATGGTTGCTACAACGTTCATGAGTACTAATAAGTTATGAGTATTGGAGTAAACCCACGCTCACTTGTATCACTTCATGGAATTTATCTCGAGTGATCGTGAGACGGTAATATCATATAAGTCTTCAAACCTAGAGATATGAGTTGTTACCTATGAGTTGGTTGTGCATTGATTGCACGTAAACGCATCAGTAACTTGATGTTATAAAACGTGCCTTTGTGTGCAATTCAATAAGTAGTAGAACAAGCATATGAGTCGAAGTTTATCTGTTCCTTCTAGAAATAGAAGCGATATCTGGGCCCCTCGATGATTTTGTGTTGACCCATGTACCGGGCCCGGTCAGAACTAAATTGATGTGTTCAGTTAAGTTCTTTGTCAAACAAATCGGAAATCGAGAAACAACTGCTAGACAATAAGTAAGACATTGTTCCATGTATTTGTCCGGCTGATATCATGTGAGCAGAGGATTATATGATCACTTATCTAAAATGGCGCTTCATAGTTCACAAGAGTTTTCGAGAGCTACGATTGCCGGTTGGTTCCTGAAGTAATATAGGCAAATACAGTTATTAGACTTATCCAAGTGGGAGTCTGTTGGATAAGGTGTCTAAGTCCATAACTTATTTGGTATATACTTGACCCGACCCGGCATGGTCCATTTGGGTTGCACTTCACCCGAACTAGTTATGGATAATTTTATGAGAGTTGTATACTTACGATTTATTAATATATTATAAGTTATAGTATATTAATATAAAGTCATGTTACTTAACTAGTTTTAATCTTGAATTAATTATGAATTAATTTAGTGATTAAAAGGAAGACTAATTAAATCATGGGCTATTATATTTATATAGTGTGGGCTAGTGCTCATTTGTTAATGGGCTAAGCTTATATGGAAGTCCATGGATGATCCATGGAGCTTTTACCCATGGATCCTTGGAAGAGGAAAAGACATGGGTTATTAGGGTTTTACCCTAACCATGTACACTATATAAACAAGCTTATGTTGCATGAAAAAGACACTAAGTGTGTGTGTAAGTGTGGTGGCCAAAACCAAGAGTTAGAATACTCTCTCATATATTTTCCAAGTTTGGGTGATTTGTGATTTCCATTTGAGGCATTCACATTATTGGTGCTTGGCTCTCAAACTCCAAGGAATCAACAATCAACAAAAGGTATGTAATTCATCTAGTTCCTTTAGGGTTAAAAGTACCCCATGACATGCTAGATAGGTTATAAACCTTGGAAAATAATATTTTGCATGTATCTTAGACAAACATAGATCCAAGGTTTAATAGGGTTGCATGTACACTTAGGAAGTGTTAGAATGCTCAAAACCCAACACCTATACCCTAGGATACATATCTAACAGATCATTGATCATATCATCATACAATAACCAGGATACAATCCAAAGGGCCGACCTTAGTGCCGTAGACCCTGTCAGTATAGTGAGAAGAACTAACTTCACAAGTAGTGCTGAACCGATGAAATCAAATCCCAACTCACAACTCTGAACTCAACTGCCTGTAACCACCATATGACTAATTCCATTAAAATACCAAATTACCAAAATACCCTCAGAAGTCAACCTTGGTCAACCATGGTCAAAGTCAAAGTCAACAGTCAAGGTCAATAGTCCATGTTGACCCAACTCGTCGAGTGCATCTAGCAACTCGTCGAGTTCTTTAGTGCTCAGAAAAACATGGGAAAACTGTAACGCCCGCAGATCCGGGCTAGTCAAATTAGAGACGATGAGAATCAAAAATGAGTTTTTGATGGAAGATTATTTAGAAATATTAATCTTAACTAAGTTGTAGTATATGTTACAAGGGTTCCGTACATATAAAGAACGCCGAAATCCGAGTTATAACGAAGAAGTTATGGCCCGTTGAAGTTTTACGGCAAAACCGTCACGACACCGGGAGACGTAAATAGTGAATTTACGATGGAGGACTTTTTAGCTTTATAAATCTAAACAAAAGTTGTAGTATACGTTAAACCGAGAACGTACAATAAAAGAACGCCAAAATCTGACTTCGTATGAGGAAGTTATGAATTTTCCAAGATTTGGCATAGCAGTGCACGGCCCGAAACTCGAATTTTAGTTCGAACGGTTTTTGGCCTACGCGACCTAAATGAGAGTTGAAGATCTCATTCATAGGAACTTAACGGTAAAAAGACAGACGAAAACGGAGTCCGTATGAAGGAGATACGAATTTTTCGCGGTCATTTAACATTATAATCTCCTCCTACTGTTAAATTCAAGATCGGCCGAGAATTAGCCAATGGAATCTAAACGAAAGTTGTAGATCTTGTTTTTACCTACGCGTGGAAAAAAAGAACGTCGAAAACGTAGCTCGTATGCGAAAGTTACGGGTTTAGAAGTCAGCAGGGTGCTGCTGCAAAAGGGGTGACGTGGCTGAATATGGGCCAAGGCTTTCTCCCCAAGAAAATCCATCAGGTGATGACACATGGCACTGACTCGGAGAGTTAGTGAACCGACTCGGCGAGTCCATCATGAAATCATCCTATAAATAGAGGTGTCGGGTTCCTTCATTTCCCACACCTCTCCCCTTCAACTTTCTCTCTCTACACTCTCTCTCTAAGGGTTCCTAACCCCCCCCCCCCTAAGCCTAGGTAAACCCCCTAGCACCCAAAGGAAGCCCCGAGGCTCCCGGATTCTCGAGAAAAGAGCCTTTCGGCTCGGGAACGCTGCTCCAGCGAAGCCCGGTTTTGCGAAAAACCCGCTGTTTTGTCAATGGAAAATTGTTTTGAGATAACGAAGTGCAGTCCGAGTACTGAGTCACCACCTAATCAAGTGAGTGCATAGTCTCTTTCATGAACATGATTTTAATACAAGTATTAATTATATGTTTATGTGCGAGTTAATTGATGTTGCCTGAAATACGTGTTAAAGAACGTACCTGATTATATATGATGATTTAGGATAAAGAGTAAACCTAGATTAATTATGAGGAATATTGGGTAGTATTTTCTTACGAGTACGAGTGAGTTATACTCAGAGAATAGAACTTTAGTATATGTCATTGATCCGGGAGCATGGATTAGACATAGTCATTGTCCCTAGTCCGAGAGTATGGATTGGACATAGTCAATCGTCCTTAGTTCGGGAGTATGGATTAAGACCTAGTCAGTCGTCCTCAGTCCGGGAGTATGGATGAGACATAGTCATTCGTCGTTAATCCGGGAGAATGGATTTACACATAGACACTTGTCCCTAATCCGAGAGTATGGAATGGGCACAATTGTTGATCCGAGAGCATGGATTAGATCCGAGAGTATGGATTAAGTAAGAGGTAAAATTTAAGGTCCGGGAGTATGGATAGTCTCGTTGTGAGGATTAACGGGGTGGGGTAAGAGTTGCTATTATATATATGGTAAAATTGTATATTTTGGTGAGTTCTAAATTGTATATATGATATGACATTGTGGGATTGAAATCCCTATGTACTCACCGGGTTTCCCAACCTGACCCACTCAAGCTTATTTGAATCACAGGTGCCGATACGAAGTTACATTACACTGAGAGATTAAAGAGGTGTAGATCACTAGTGATAATGAATGTAAGTTCTGTTTATGCTTATGTTTCTGTATTGACGATGACATCCCAATGTTTTAAAATGAATAAAAATATATTTCTTTGGAAATGCTTTGATAACGTATTTATCATGTTTTTCTGGGAACAAATTCTGCAACATTTTTATTAAAAGAGGTACTCTGATTTTTATAAAGCATAAACAAAATCGGTCTTTTCAGGCCGTGAAAATGGGGATGTCACAGTTGGTATTAGAGCATTAGCTTAAGCGAACTAGGAATAAGGATTTATTTCTAGACTTAAACTTAGAATGCTAAGTGATGATCGCGAGGAGTGTGTCTAATATATTTTAGGTAGTACACCTGAATAGACACGAGCACTAGCTTATTTAGGGAAAATGCCTAACATACTTTTATGTGTTAAATGATTTTTGATGCTTTATGCTATCGTTTGATCGGATCTATGGTCTGTTGCCGACCAGATCTGGAAATTTTATGTGCTCAGGTTTCTAAACGTTTAATTACGATATTAGAACTAGCATGTAACTTTTTGGAGTAATAAGGAGGAATACGCGTCTAAATCTTCCTCTATCTATATTCTCGTCTCGATACACCGAATGCCTGCTTTGGTGTATAGAATGTCATGATAAGGACTCATAGCAGACTGAGCAAATGGAGGAAATGAGAAGGCTTGCGATATTGAATGATACCTATCAGAAGATATTTTAAGAGTGATGTCTTGCCTTTAGAACGCGTCTAAGAAATAATATGTCTAGTACAGGAGAAGTAAACTTTCGATTAGCAAAAAAGAAAGATTTTTGGTATAATCCATGAAGTTATCCCATTGTCTGACAACCGAGTTGAAGCAGAATGGATGATTGGAGATACGCATGGAAGAAGTCCTAGTAGAGTCTAGGGAAAATTATATGATTGTTTGGACACATTTGTATGTGTTAAAATTGTTTTTGTGATAATAACTTGGAGAACTGCAAGACAATACTTGGGACGAGTATGAGTAAGTGTGAAAGGTAGTAGAGGCCTATACCACCGGAAGCACAAGACTCACACTTGGATCAGGGAAAGTCACAAGGTTACCAAGAAGCTAGTAATTGATTCCGTTTTATTCAAGTATGTCGTTACCATCGTTTCGGTAATGACTGAGAAGATGATTGTTATTCTGACCCTAGAGGTCATATCATATCGAGTCCGACCAAGATGAGTGTGTTACGTGGTTCAGAGAAGCAAGTTTGATGTAGCATCCGACTTAAGCCGGAAGATTGAAATAAAAGATAATCAAAGCGATCGGTAGAGGTATCGCGATAGTTGCTTGTAGCTAGAAATGCTACCATTTAAGATATGATTAGAACATGAAGGAAGGTATAGTCTGTTCTGGAATTTGATTCTAAAAGACCTGAGTCCAAGCAATGCATCATACGATGAGAGGTCATTAGAACATGACCCATCGGTCTATTATGATAATCGAAGGAAGAAACTTATCTCAAGTTTGTTAAAGAAGGAGTCTCCAATAAAGATCAAGATCGTGACATGAAGGTCATAATTTGGAGTCTAACGTGAGATAGGGAGCAAGTGCAAGATCGAGCACCGCCTGCAGTCAAGGAGTCCAAGAGTTAGATACTCATTCGAAGAAACAAGGAAGTTACGATTATTACCTAGGATGAAGAGATAACATACGGAGTCATTATACAACCCTGTTTCGTTGATGATTCCGGGACGTAATCATCCTAAGGGGGAGATAATTGTAACGCCCGCAGATCCGGGCTAGTCAAATTAGAGACGATGAGCATCAAAAATGAGTTTTTGATGGAAGATTATTTAGAAAGATTAATCTTAACTAAGTTTTAGTATATGTTACAAGGGTTCCGTACATATAAAGAACGCCGAAATCCGAGTTATAACGAAGAAGTTATGGCCCGTCGAAGTTTTACGGCAAAACCGTCACGGCACCGGGAGACGTAAATAGTGAATTTATGATGGAGGACTTTTTAGCTTTAGAAATCTAAACAAAAGTTGTAGTATACATTAAACCGAGAACGTACAAAAAAAGAACGCCAAAATCAGACTTCGTATGAGGAAGTTATGAATTTTCTAAGATTTGGCATAGCAGTGCACATCCCGAAACTCGAATTTTAGTTCAAACGGTTTTTAGCCTACGCGACCTAAATGAGAGTTGAATATCTCATTCATAGGAACTCAAAGGTAAAAAGACAGACGAAAACGGAGTCCGTATGAAGGAGTTACAAATTTTTCGCGGTCATTTAACAGTCTAATCTCCTCCTACTGTTAAATTTAAGATCGGTCATGAATTAGCCGATGGAGTCTAAATGAAAGTTGTAGATATTGTTTTTACCTACGCGTGGAAAAAAAGAACGTCGAAAACGTAGCTCGTATGCGAAAGTTACAGGGTTTAGAAGTCAGCAGGGTGCTGCTGCAAAAGGGGTGACGTGGCTGAATATGGGCCAAGGCTTTCTCCCCAAGAAAATCCATCAGGTGATGACACATGGCACTGACTCGGCGAGTTAGTGAACCGACTCAGTGAGTCCATCATGAAATCAACCTATAAATAGAGGTGCCGGGTTCCTTCATTTCCCACACCTCTCCCCTTCAACTTTCTCTCTCTACACTCTCTCTCTAAGGGTTCCTAACCCCCCCTAAGCCTAGGTAAACCCCCTAGCACCCGAAGGAAGCCCCGAGGCCCCCGGAGTCCCGAGAAAAGAGCCTTTCGGCTCGGGAACGCTGCTCCAGTGAAACCCGATTTTGCGAAAAACCCGCTGTAAGTGAGCTATGCCTACCCTATCTTTAGTATAGCTTATGTTTTAATATAGTAACATTATTAGGACCTTAAAATAATTATTTGGGCTACTATTATGAGTTATATAGAGTGTTGTTTAAACTCTTATATAATAATAATAATAGCTATACTATTAATTAGTCGTGGTTAACGTTAGACTAAACCCTAGTGGTATTGATACTAGGTTTTGTCAAGGGAAAATTGTTTTGAGATAACGAAGTGCAGTCCGAGTACCGAGTCACCACCTAATCAAGTGAGTGCATAGTCCCTTTCATGAACATGATTTTAATACAAGTATTGATTGAAGTATTAATTATATGTTTATGTGCGAGTTAATTGATGTTACCTGAAATACGTGTTAAAGAACGTACCTGATTATATATGATGATTTAGGATAAAGAGTAAACCTAAATTAATTATGAGGAATATTGGGTAGTATTTTCTTACGAGTACGAGTGAGTTATACTCAGAGAATAGAACTTTAGTATATGTCATTGATCCGGGAGCATGGATTAGACATAGTCATTGTCCCTAGTCCGAGAGTATGGATTGGACATAGTCAATCGTCCTTAGTCCGGGAGTATGGATTAAGACCTAGTCAGTCGTCCTCAGTCCGGGAGTATGGATAGGACATAGTCATTCGTCGTTAATCCAGGAGAATAGATTTACACATAGACACTTGTCCCTAATCCGAGAGTATGGAATGGGCACAATTATTGATCCGAGAGCATGGATTAGATCCGAGAGTATGGATTAAGTAAGAGGTAAAATTTAAGGTCCTGGAGTATGGATAGTCTCGTTATGAGGATTAACGGGGTGGGGTAAGAGTTGCTATTATATATATGGTAAAATTTTATATTGGTGAGTTCTAAATTGTATATATGATATGACATTGTGGGATTCAAATCCCTATGTACTCATCGGGTTTCCCAACCTGACCCACTCAAGCTTATTTGAATCACAGGTGCCGATACGAAGTTACATTACACTGAGAGATTAAAGAGGTGTAGATCACTAGTGATAATGAATATAAGTTCTGTTTATGCTTATGTTTCTGTATTGACGATGACATCCCAATGTTTTAAAATGAATAAAAATATATTTCTTCGGAAATGCTTTGATAACGTATTTATCATGTTTTTCTGGGAACAAATTCCGCAAAATTTTTATTAAAAGAGGTACTCTGATTTTTATAAAGCATAAACAAAATCGGTCTTTTCAGGCCGTGAAAATGGGGATGTCACAAAAACCCTGACCAACTCGTCGAGTTATTTCACAAACTCGTCGACTTCACTCAGCATCCAGAAACGGGAAAACCCGATCCAACTTGTTGAGTTGGCTAAGCAACTCGTCGAGTTTTCCTATTCTTAATTTGTTCAGTTGCTTTCCAGACAAGCCTAATGCCTCTAAACTATAAATTTGGTCTTCTAAGGCTAAGATACCATGTAAAGCTGCAAGCTTTACGTCCATGCATGACATTAAGGGCTAAATTGCTAAAACAAGACTCATTTAAGGGGTTTAAGGCATGGAGGATTGCCAAAGCTTAATAAAGCTTGAGTCTTTAGGCCTAAGAAGGCCTAGAGGTGTCCAGATCTGAAGTCTCATGCCAAAACATACTCAAAACCAAGAATGACCCAAGGACAAGCTAAAAACGACCATAAACTCTCCAATGAGGAGATCTAACAAACAAGTGATCAAGGTAATGACTTTTTACCTTCAAATGGTTGCTACAACAGTGTAAATGTCGGATCTACAACCTCTTCCTTTAGCTATGCACTAATCACTTCAAGCTTCTTCAAGAAATGCAGCAACAAACACTCTTTAGGCTTACACACTCTCAAAATGGAAGGTTAGCACGATTTTAGGGTTTCTATGGACAAGAAGGCGATGAACGAGGCTAATAATGAGGGTTAAGTCCTTTAAATAGGGTGCAAACCCTAAAAATTAGGGTTTTCATCTTCAGCCTTCAACTCGTCGAGTTGGGGTCCTCCAACTCGTCGAGTAGGTTCTAAAATTCACGCGGCCTACTTAGCTTCTACACGAAGAGTTGGGGCCTCCAAATCGTCGAGTAGGTCTTATGAAATGCATAAAATTCTTAAAATTTCATACATGGAAATCGGGATGTTACACCTCTCCACATACCAAGCCACGTCTCGCTTTATACATGGCCACCAATAGTCAAGTTGGAGATCTCTATATATTTTTGTCACTCCGAGATGAATAGAGAATCTCGAATTGTGTGCCTCCTCCATCAAAATCTGACGTGTACTACCCTAATATGGAACCCACACCCTCCGATGAAGGATCAATAATCCTCAGCTATCATAATCGAAGGAAGCTACCTGACCCACTATACGCTCACTCTTTCGGTGCTCGTCCTTCATAGCCTCAACCTGATCCTCTCAAATCTGCTCTAAGAGTGGGGTAATCACGGTCATCCTCAAACACACGTCCTTGATCGAGGCAGCAACCGCCTTGCAGATGAGAGCATCGGCCACCACGTTGGCCTTCCCCAAGTGATAAAGGATCTAATAATCATAATGATTCACCACATCTAACCATCTATGCTGCCTCATATTCAAATTCGGATGGTCCATCAGATACCTCATACTCTTGTGATCAATGTAAATAGTACAATGGACCCCATAGAGGTAATGTCACCAAATCTTGAGGGCGAACACCACAACCCCCAAATCTAAATCATGCGTAGGATAATTCTCCTCGTGAGGCTTCAGCTGCCTCGAAGTGTAAGCAATCACATGACCCCGCTGCATCAGCACTGCACCCAAACCCATTATTGATGCATCACAATACACCACAAAATCCTCAACGCCCTTCGGCAGGGTCAGAATCTGTGCCTCACACAATTTATGCCTCAGAGTCTCAAAATATGTCTGCTGCTCAGGCCCGCAACGAAACGTGACGGTCTTCTTCGTCAACCGGGTCAAAGGAACCACTATCTTGGAGAAATCCTGAATGAATCTTCGATAGTAACCCGCCAATCCAAGGAAACTTCGAATCTCAGATGGAGACCTCGGTACCTCCCACCTCATCACCGCCTCTACCTTGGCAAGATCGACTAGAATACCGTTCTGGTTGACAAGGTTGTTAGATTAGGTATCTAAGCCATTGACTAAATTATTATAAACTTAAATTATTAGCAACGTCCTTTTGGGTTGCCCTCAAGTCTAGTAAGAGACTGGAATGCTATTTGGAGAAAGAGACTGATTTATTAATTTATTATATGGTTAATAAATTAATTATAAATCATAATAAATAATTTATTAATATTTTTTCAAAAATATATTGTTTAATAATAAATTAATTAGAAATTAAGTGAATCTAATTTTGGGATGAATTGGAATAATTAAAAGTGGAAGGACTAAAGGTGACAATGTTCAAAAGATTAAGCATTGACCAATTCTAGAACCACCCTGGAGGGTTGGACGAATTCTAGATTGGTTGTATAAGTTCTAGACCTTTTATTGGGCTCTAAGGAAACTTAGGGGGGGGGGGGGAAGCAGAAGGGATAAGGTTTATCTTAGGAAAATACCTTATCCTTAGCTCCCTTGATCACCTATATAAACCCTTCTTGGGTCTCATATTTTCGGCCATTATACCTCTTAAATGAATTCCAAAATTTCCCTCCTCTCCCCTCTCTCTTCAATAGCCTCCAACTTCTAGTGTTTGGGTGTGAGCCATCAGAGGCACGAGATTTCTGGTACTGGCTTTCTGAAGTTCTACAAAGAAGGAATTCAAGTTTATTTTCAATAATAAACTAAAAGCTATGTTTTCTAATAACCCTTTTATAATTACAAAAATAACATTCTACTTTAGGGTTCTTGAATTCAAATTGGTGTTGCATATCATAGTGAGAACATAGATCCTTTAAGGTGTATGTGAATTTAGGGTTTTATATTTTCCGCAAAAAATATGATTTTTGTTATCTATAAAACTCATTAGTGGTATCAGAGTATATGTTCACTATGATCTTGCACAAAGTTGAAGAAGATCGAAAACCCTTTTGATGGTTTTCGATTTGGGCAAGGGTTTTAGAAACCTTAGCTTCCTTATTTGATTTTTGAAAAAGCTAGGGATTTGGTAGGGTTTCCTTTTTTTTTTTTGATAATTATTAGTTTTAAATGCCGTGAAATTGGATAATTATAAATTTGGTAAATCCCAAACCCCAAATTTCAAAAATAAAGAGTATTGGATTATGATTAAAATTTATTTGATTAATTGTTTAATAGTAAATAAATTGTTTAATCCTTACTAGTTTAATTTAAATTGAATTAATTTTATTGATTTTGAAATTTGTAAATTAAACCTAGTATTTTTGAAAAAAAGTTTTAAAATACACTTATATATAATATTAAAAGTTAATTACTATATTATAAGACTAAGTCAGTCGGATCTATAGCATGCCTCATTCACGAAGCCGAACGATAAGGGGGGTATAAGAAAATTGTCTATAAAATGGTAGTTGAATGGGTGTCCACTCTCACTCACCGCTTCCTTGTTTGGTGGATGGTCGTTAGCAGAATGGATCTGATAGGACATTAACTTCATTAAAAGTATAATGCTTATTAAGTAACTAAAACACCTTTTATAAAATCTCACTCTTAGTTAATTTAGGAAAATGTGAAAATATGCTAATCCACAAAATTACACATTATACTTTGATAGTTAGTGGAGCACGTGTGGTTAACCGACACATTAATAGTAACTATAAAGAATAATAATGGGCACCTTGAAAATAATCATTGATTAATGGAGTGTGTGTGGTTAATCGGCACATTAAAATGATATGATAAATGACATCGAGAGTGCCAAACGTATTTGTATGGTTGTTCACATCTAGTTTGTGATCCTCGGTATCCCAGTCACAAATTGTAGAACATAATCTGAAATTAAACATGTCATTGATAGATTCAATGAATGTCAAAAGATCTAGGAAGCTCATAGTTCGAAATTGGTAAATTGTTTTTACCTATCTTCATAAATTCGCAATAAGATTACGTTATCTTTCTTCTTAGTTTTGAATTGTTATTTTGGATCCCGTCCTTAATCGTTTATTATGGGTTAAATATTAATGATAATTGTTTATTTTGCCAAAAGATTGAAATCGTACCATTCAAAAAATTAAATTGGAAAATTAAATAATAAAGGCAAAGTCGTGTTTAAAAAAAATTTCAACCCAAACTAAACCAAACTCGCAAGAAAATAGAACTTTTATACCACTGATGTTAGTCCAAACTTTTTTAGCCCAAACATACGAGTTTTAACATACTATATACAGGAACCATTCTTGCAATTTTGTCTACCGAAAATAACCCTCCGCCTCTTTTAGTCTCATTCATTTTATTTAAAAACAAATCAGAAATTTAATTAATTATCTAATATAATCTTATCCATTGATTAATCCTAATAAAAGGTCACGATTTGTTTTAAAGTTTGAAGTGTTTTAGTATTGATTATGAACACAAATGATTGAGACGATCAAAGTTGTAAATGAAGACAAGATGTAAATAGTATATGTTTGGCTCGATTATGTTTGAATGAGTACACGAGAGAACAAGAGTACAAATGAGAATACACAAAGTGTTCGAACATTTTTCTACTCTATGCACCTATCCTATTTATAGGGTACCTCAAACTCACAAAAAGTTACAAGGGTTAAACATCAAATACTCGAAATAACAATGCCTTGTAAAATAGATAGAGTGTCGAAGTCTTGCTGATTTCGACACCTTAGAGACTCTTTCGACTCCTCAAAATATACATTCGACCCTTACAAAGTTCTTACACTAACTTAAGTTTTTATTAGAACCGTAATTATGAAAACGATAATTAGAGAATTAAATGCAAAGACTGATCATGAAAACGATAATTAGAGAATTAAAATCTTTGACCACATCACAAATTTTTTCAACAGATTAATAAAAAGAAACAAAACCAAAAGAAAATACTACTACAACAGGGACAATTCACCTTCTTCTCAACGAGGTCATGGAGCAGGTAAGCTCGCAAGAATTTCTCTGATCAACCCGAGCCCCTTTTCAGGCAGTTGAAGATGTAAGAAAACACCAACCATGATCACGTTTTGGGATAGAGCAGGTACTACTCTACTACAATCATTAAAAGATAATCCATGGTGACTTACTAAATCACCAAGAGCTTCAGCCAGTCGTGCCTCATAATCTATCGTTGAAGAGGAAGCCCCACAACAAACTTTGTTTCTTTTTTGCGTTTTCTGTATAAAAAAAATTAATAAAAAAAGGGAGGAAATTAAAAATATCAAAAACCAAAAGTACTAACTGGTTGTGTTCATGCATTTTTCCTACGAGCTGATAGGTAAATGAAGTTTCTGATAGTACTCTAAAAGTCACCAATTAAACTGTAAAGAAAAGGTAAAAAGACAAAACTATCCATTTAATTTTCTTAATCATTTTCAAAGAAATAGCCAAAAATTAAGCAAAGGACTTTTAAACTATTAAGAATAACTTATAGAACTTAATCCATGCATTCATCTTTGAAGTTAGGTCGTAAAACACATTATCCTTTTCCTTTGTTTACATAACAAAATGGTTCGAAGCAACTTTGCAACTCATACGAACTCCTATTCACCGGATTTTGTTTCATCATTGTCTTTGAAGCAAAGGTTTTGCATTAACATATCACACTCATAATTTGGATATCGTTATGACTTATGTCATACTTTCTAAGAATATATATAATAAATCCTCATAAGTTAATAAATTTTAACTATATGGCACAAAATATATTTTAGTAAAAAATATTAAATCAACTAAGATTTTATTTACCTGTCCTCGTGTTCCCAACGGGTACTCAATACATGAGTCCATATTTATGCCGGGATATATGGATCTCTTTCGTAGTTCCTCCTCTACTCTACGTATCCGTATCTCAAAATCTTCTGCAGTTAAGGGGTCCAATGTCGCTTGTGGTGGTTGTGGTTGTTGTGAATGGCTAGAATGAGTGCTGCTCAAAGATGGACCAGAGGATGATACCTCATGTCTCCTAAAGTTATTCCGCAAAGGGGAAGCAATTGGGGACAAATCACCATTCATATACCGGATGTACGACAAATAGTACTCTGTAACAGCCTCATTTTCGGACACATGCATCCGAGACTTAGGCCGATGCAACTCATCCTGAAAATAAAGTCACATGTTTTACATCTTTATATTTTTACAACAATATATATATATATATATATATATATATATATATATATATATATATATATATATATATAAAACGAACCTTATCGACATTATAAATGTCGCAAACTTCAACCCACGTCAACCTTCTGATATGCCCCCATCGTGTTATCCGAGGAATATTTTTATTATTATGGCGTATCGAATATTTCCCGCGAATATAAGGAAACATCTCCCAAATCCATATCTAACAAATAATATGCACAAATTGTTATTATTTCAATATTAATATTAAAATATTAAAAAAAAAAAAAATCAATTACATATTTTTTGACCATACCTTAAACGGTGCCGAAAATCCAGACACCGTATATTTCAATTGTTTGTCTTCATTTGCTTTGACATAGTCGTCAATTTTTCCAAAAATCTTTCTCAATTCTCCGTAACTGTGATGCCATAAAAAACTGCCCCACGCGAACCTAAGAATATAAAATAACAACATTTAACTATTTTTAAAAGTAATTAAATAACTTGATTCGGTTTTACCTGTTCCAATCATCCAGGTTTTCAATCAGCCATAGCCATTCTTTTGTTATTTTATCTGTTTTTTCTTTTCCTAGAAACCCTTGGTTGAGAACATATAGTAAACAGGCTCTCACTCCATCCTCGTCTGAAACTGTTTCAAAACGATTACTTAATATAAAATCCCTCACATCCCCAACGCTTAAGGAAGCGTCCGTTCTTTCTCGGAACACACGTGATCGGAACGACGTCTCTTTTTCAGTAAACTCTTTTTTTGTTCTTGGAAATCGACCGAAACGAAAGCCCGTGATCAAACAAAACTCTTCTGCCCCAAACGACATCCGATACTGAGAAATTTGAAAGTGTAGTCTTTCTTCGGCATCCATTTCTTGAGTGGGGCGTAACTGGTGGAGAAACAATCCATGACAAAGTAACGGATCCCCTGTCATTACTTGTACACCCAACCAATATCCGAATGCAGTCGTATGAAATGATTCACGACGTCGACCTTCTAGGCGATCAAGTGCTTCCATTATTTTATTACATGAGCCTTTAACGGTTACACTAGCCAAAAGTTGTTTGTTTGAATGCTGAAAAGGTTGGACAGATAGCATGCTTTAAGATATAAAAACTTAAAAAATCTTGAGAGCAAATCGCAGATGGTTTGGACATCTGTGATTATACAACTTGTTAATACATAGATTGTGCATTAAAGGGTTGTACAATCGCAGATGACATTGCCTGAGTATTAGTCCAATTTTACAAGTCTTTAATGCACAAATGCTTTGTTTATAGGTATTGTTAGACGAAATCACAGGTTTCGTTGGTTATTATGGTCATTTTCTTAATTTTTTTTTGGCTATTTCAATGATTAAGAAAAAAAATGTCTACTTCAATTTTTTGTCAAAAAAAAAATAAAATACTATTTTCAGAGCTAAATCTATAACACCCAGTAAGTCAAAAGCAACCAAGTAGAGTCAAATAAACTTCAACAGAACCTGTGTTTGTGAAACAGAAGGTAATTTAAATTCGGAGTTTCTACAAAAAAATTGTACAACAAAATAAACAAATACCTTTACATTTGATGCTGAAGAAGTAGAGCTTTCTCCAAGATCTATAAGCTCGATCTTGGGGGTTTTCATCTCGCAATTTTAGTAATAAATAAGGGAGCGAGGGCCAAAAGAGCTCGTAAACTGCACCTGATGCACAAATGTTGACTTCAAATCGCCAATTTGATGAATCCAAGCAGTAAGTCTCTATGTAGAGTAGAAACAGCATGATAAACACCACGAAAAAAATCAATGTATATGGAAATATAGGTCCAATACAACAAAATCATCAATTTCAGCAGGAAAAAAAGAGATGAAACATTTTTAGCAAAGTAAAAAAGAGATAAAAAAAAAAAGTATACATTATGAAGCCCTGTCACGCCGGTGAGGATAAGAAAGGATGTCGGCGTGTTAGGGAGGTTTTGGGTGTAATGGTCAATGGTGATTGGATACACTCAATTTACTCCACAGTAGAGGCATGGGGAATACGCACGGAGAGAGAGAGAGAGTCCTGTTTATTTTGCCAAAAGATTGAAATCCAACCATTCAAAAAATAGACTCCTATTTTCTTAAATTTCATTTTATTTTTTAACAGAAATTTACTTATACCATAAATCTATTAAGAGTACCGGCATCAAGCAAATTCGTGGTCTAGGTTGGCGACGCCAACCGTGAACATGACCACGGTGGTTCATAATCAGTCATGGTCGTGGTTGATTGTGATGTACACAACAAATTGCAACGACGAACGAGAGAAAAGGTTGTTTGACTTAGTTGACTAGCCGTTTGATGGATATATTTGGTTTTTTTTTAAAATATGTTTTCAACTATAAATACTACTTTATACAACCATATCTTTCGCATCATTATTTTCTTTCTCTATTTACATAAACACACATTTCTCTTATTAAACTCCAAGTACCATGAATCTCAATCAAAATACCTAGCCAAGCTATCAAAAGCACAATCCTGATAACATTTTTGTGTTAGATACAACTTCACATCAATACTCGAATATGAAATCACCTCAAGGTGGTTTAATGAACTTGCTCCAAAATTGTTCATATATGGCACAACCTCAACTTTTTCAACAATCATATCAAGTTTTCCCACCCTATCAAACAATATTATCCACAACAATTCTAATTTGCTTTCGTATACCAACAACATTTCCAAACACAACTACAACCATCACCACAAAACTACAACCTTCACCACACCAACCTTCACAACCACATTTTTCACCATCGGATTCACTGGATTTTATAGCCGAAACACAACTAGAATATCCCCAACCAAAAAAGAAGAAAGGAAAGAAACGTTAAAACCACTCAAACCAATCAAAACGAAAGGGTGGCTCGGAAAAAAGAGGAATAAAAGAATTTAGCACAAGCGTGAGTTTCGGCTTCTCAAGGCCCCTTAGTCGGAGACACTTAAACATCTACTTGTTTTGGAAAAAAGTTTGAACTGGTTTTTATGATTTAACGGGAAGTGTAAGCCGAAGTCCTAATCAAATTACTTCAAAGTGGCGCAATTTGAGGTTGAAGTGTACCGAATTCGATGGAATTTACATCAATCTTACCAACCTACACAAAAGTAGGTCAAACGATTTTAATGTGTTTAGCATGGGCATGGAAAAATATGAATAAAAACCCACAAAACTTTTCCCTATATCAAACATTGGCTAAATTTGAAGGATGCCACAAAATGGAAACATATGACAAAAGTGGTGGGTGACAACAAAACAAGTTAAGCACTTAAGACAAATATCAAACAAACTTCGGTGAACTTGCGGAAATAAACTTCTGGAAAACGTAAATCAAATGAACACAATATTTAACGTGGTTCGGTCAAGGTGACCTACATCTACGGGCGAACGAGTGAGAGAGAGGGGGAGAGAGAGAGAGAGAGAGAGTGAGTGAGTGAGGATTTTATTAAGCTTTCAAGAACAATTACAATCACACATAAAAGGTTACGCCTCACTTGAGCTCTCAAAACAAAAGAAACTCTCATACTTTCTAATTGCTCCAAAGGATGTGTGTAACATCCCAAAAATCTGGTCTGAAAATTTCTTTCTAAAACATTACTAAATCATAGTATCAAATCATTTCAACATACAAAAAGGGTCATATGATAAATCAGAGTATCTTTTCAAAACACTTGTTCATTTTATCAGAGTAAAACATCCCAGGCTGGCAAACAATGGTGTGTGCCATGCGATCATCCCGAGCTCTTCCCTCCGCTACCGGAAGTACCTGAAACCCAAAACTGAAAACTGTAAGCACGAAGCTTAGTGAGTTCCCCAACCTACCACATACCATACTCATAATCACATACTGGGCCTCGCCCCTGCTGCATCGGGACTAGCCCGGCATTGGACTCGCTCCGGCATCGGGCCCCGCCCGGCATCAGGCCTCGCCTGGCATCGAGCCCCGCTCGGTATACAGATCTGTCTCACTTAGGCCCCGCCTGTCTCTGGGCCCCGCCCGTTAACATATACTAACATACAATCATAGCATAACACATAAACTGAACATATACTACTGGATTCCTGTTCTAAGGCCTCGCCTATCTCGGGCCCCGCCCCTGTCCTGCTACTGATGAGTCATGGAACCCCGTCCATGCTCCTACTGATAGTGAGCTACGGGCCCAACCCACACTCACTCTTTTCCTATCTTGGGCCTCGCCCCTGCTCTGCTGCTAATGAGATATGGAACACCGTCCACACTCTACTATTGGTGAGATACGGGACCTCGCCCACACTCACCTCCCTACCAGGCACATACATGTATCACACAGACAACAAGTATAATCTAACATGGAACTTTCCTCGGGCTTACTCCAGCATCGGATCTTGATCCGGAATAAAAAACACAGAAACCTTCCTCAGGCACCCGCCCGACATCGGACCTTGGTCCGGAATAACATACTAGCATATATTGCCTAGGGCTAACCCCCGGGTCTTCCTACTCATAACTACATGGGCCGGCATTGTGGCCGTAGACCCATACACACAAAGGGAAACTCACCTGCACTGCTGAACTCTGTTGATAACCCTCTGGCTGCTATCCGACAACTCTCCGAACCGCTGCTCCTCTTGCTCCCCGAGCTACCAATACCAAAATAACACTTAGCCTAACTGTCCTCAAGAAGTCAACTAAGTCAACTCTGGTCAAAGTCCTTCTCAAGGTCAAAGTCCTGGTCAAAGTCAACCTTCCAGTTGACACGACTCGTCGAGTTGTTCTGCCAACTCGCCGAGTCCATGCTCCTCAAATCCCAAGACAACCCCGACTTCACACGTGGAGTCTAGCGAGAACTCGACGAGTTCTCCTCCATCTAACACTTCAGGACTATCTTCAACCGACTCGCCGAGTTCATTCCTGAACTCGTCGAGTTCATCATCATCGTATGAATGTCTAGACCATGACTCGCCGAGTTGTATGAACAACTCGTCGAGTTCATATTCATAACTAAGGAGATTGTCTTGGACTCGCCGAGTTCCACCTCGAACTCGTCGAGTACTATGATCTTCATGTCCATTACGGACCCAGTCTGGCTGAATCCTTTACTAACTCCACTCACTTATCCGAATCATAAACAGAAGGGTTTGGGTTTGCGACCCGACTCGCCGAGTCCATGAACGGACTCGTCGAGTCCACTTCGTGACATCTCTATTATGTCGATTACAGTCCATTGCAACACCTTCAACCCATAGATCTGGGCCCCTAATGCTAGCATTGCACGTAAAGTTGCTAACTTTACGTGCATGCAAGGTTTAGACTTTTTACCTCCTAACAGTTGCCAAGTCGATATGGAGGCTGGATCTACTCTTCCTTCCTTGCTCCTTTCTCTCCAAGCTTCCAAGACGCACTCTAAAGGCCCTTAATCTTCTCAAAAGCTCAAGCAATGGAGTTGGGTGGTTAGGGTTTTGGGTTCTGGACGAGAGAGGCTGTAAATGAGCCCCAGGGAAGAGAATAAGATGCTTAAATAGGGTACCAAGTCCTGGAATTAGGGTTTCCAAACCCAGACCAGGCTCGCCGAGTCGGTCACTTAATCTTTGACACGGAACCCGCTCCGACTCGTCGAGTTCTTCCCTAGACTCGATGAGTTGACCCCTTTGACTTAGGGTTTCCTTTCCTTTCTTGGTCTTTCTGATTCTGGGTGTTACAACTCTCCCCCACTTAAACTAGACTTCGTCCTCGAAGTCCGCTACGGCCAACTGTCCTGCAATCTGCTTTCAACCTTCCTGCCTGATGAATCTAACTCTTGCTGACCACTCCTATTGACCTTCCTCCTGGTCATTACGGCTAAACTATTCCCTGCAGATAATACCCTCGAGTGCGTTCTAATCCCGTAAATCCTGAGAACGCAACTTACTCAACTGACAATCCTTCCGGTACTCCTTGAGTACTTATGCTGGTCATCTTAGGGGCCCACCCCTTAACTATGTGCCGCTACGGCCTTCCCAAGGCAACAACACACAATCAAGTCCTTCTCCTATCTCTGTGAAGGACATACCCTTTGCTGTATCTACATTTCCAGCCACTCCCGGTGCTGGTCACTTCACTGATACCTACTGAATGCTTCCTCTTACTATATCCTGATGCTGGATACCGCTCCCAGCGAATGGACCAGATAATCCTTCGAGTAATAGACTCATCCCTGCAACGGTTAGACTCAAACGAGAGCTGCGCAAAAGAGTCAAATCACTCACTCTGAGATTATTTAATTCAGTTGTTAGTGGCCTAGAACCTCTCAGTCGACTAACTACTTCCACTCATGGCTCCCCTTATTGTTGTCCCTGTCCGAAGATTCTAATGTCTCTGATCTGCTCTCCGGACGAACCGAGACCACCCCGGTCCCAACTAATCTGCCCTCATCTTGACCACCGGACTCCTACCGGTTACTGAACTCAAACTCCATTTCTCAGTCGCTCTCAGCGACTCCCGAAGAAAACTTCGGCTAACTACAACTGCTCTGTCTACCTTGCCACTCTGGCTCTCTAATTCCTGGGATCCTCGATCCCCTATCTTGACTCTAAAGTATCTACCAGGTTCCACCTGTGCTGCTAAAATCTCACGGGCCTCACCCACGGGTCTCACCGAAACTAGGTCTAGAGCGGTCTCTCCCTCTAGTTTCACCTGTACTGCTACTAATATACGGGCCTCGCCCACGGGTCTCACCCAACTGTATACTGAAGTGGCCTCTCCTTCAGGTCTCGCCTATCTAGGGCTGTGCAGGCCTGTCTTCATATTGAATCTCAACGAACTATGTCTACCTGATCCTGACCATACTAACTAGGAGATACGGGCCTCGCCCACACTCTGCTAACTAGGAGATACGGGCCCCCGCCCACACTCCTCTATTTAGGAGATACGGGCCCCCGCCCACACTCCTAACTGGCTACTAACAACTGTTGCGGCTATCCCGCAATTTTACCACACTCCCCATGCTGTCTCTACATTGATTACTAATCCAAAAGCATCCCATGCCGGACACTTACTCAGTCTGTATCCTGACTCACTCGAGTCCTGCTGGCGATCCTCCAACCTGGTTTTCCGAACCAGCTATCGTCTAACGTGATTACTATGGTCATCCTGTAGCCTTACTATACTTCCCGTACTGTCTACCTGCTGGTGAATGCTACGGCTGTCCCGTAGTCTTATATCCTGGCTAAAATCACGTCCTGCCGAGAGAATCTTCAACCTGGTTTCCCAAACCAATCATCTACCGCTCGCTATTACACGTACTCAACACTGGGAAGTTTCCCAAACTCCCAACTCACGCGTTTATCATCCGAACAGCCACTCGGACTATTACCCTGCTCAATAGAGTTGCGAACTCATTCCAACTCCTTACTTACTTCTGTTCCTGAATACTTTGAGGGCTCTCCCCCACTTTGACTCAACTAGCTCCTTGCAGTTTTCTGTCTGGTAAGGATTCCCATTTCTTCTTACCACTCCACGATCGTGCTGCTAAAATGATTCTTACCGCTGCTAGTGCTCCAAAGCTAACCGACACCATGACGCCTTCGTCCTTGAAAGCTAGCGAGATACTTCTAGAGTCCCAAATTCACGCTTGCTACAGCGACCGCATCCTGAGTAACCTGCTCTAAAAGGGTACAACTACGGACTACCACTCTAAAACCCATGGTATGCAGATGGCATATAGCTCAATCATAAGTAGGAAACAGAATCCAAAGTACAACCACTAATATCGATGCAGTACCATAGCAAATACATCACAGATAAAACTGTCAAACAAATAAAGGATACGCACCTGCCACATCCGGGGCTGCTCTCATGTCATCTGAAACCAACTGGTACGCCCTGCTCCGTGCCGTAGGCGCCTCTGCCCGGCCCTGCCGACCGTCGGTGATCCTCAAAATCGCAAGGGCAGGTGCTATCACCTGTCCTGCTGAAAACAAACTCGGACATTGGGCTTTCTTGTGGCCCCTCTGACTGCAATGAAAACATATCAGGTCTGATCCCTGAGTGGTGGCAGCAGTACAATCTCTGCTAAAATGACCAGTCCGGCCGCACTTGAAGCAGCCTGAATCCCCACCACTACCACTCCTGCACGCACCCTCGTGTGTCCTTCCACGCTTCCCGCATCGGCTGCGGCTCTGGAAATCCCTCGATCTCGAGTCTGACCCCTTGGGTCTCTTGCCTGAACCTGTGGTTACCTGTATCTCATCCGGTTTCCTCTTCCTCTCTAACTCCAAATCAATCTCTCTCTCTCTCTCTCTCTCTCTCTCTGTCACGAGCAATCATGTCCTCCAGTGTCTTACAGCTGGACCTGCTTACAAACTGCCTGATGTCACATCTCAGCATCTCGTGATACCGAGCCTTCTTCATCTCCTCGTCCGCCACATACTGCGGTATGAGAAGGGCTCTCTCTCTAAACTTGGCGGTGATCTCCGCCATAGTCTCTGTCGTCTGCTTCAAATCCTGAAACTCTCGTGCTAGCTGCTGTACCTCGATCACTGGTGCAAACTCGGCCCTGAACCTAGCCGAGAAATCAACCTATGTCATCGCGTCCAACACGTAATCATCTCCAATGGCATGTCCAACCTCCTCCCACGAATCTCGTGCTCTGTCCTTCAGAAGACAGGAGGCAATTCGGACCTTGTCCCCCCGGGACATCGGCTCGTACAAAAGGCGTTGGCAACATCGGCCAACCACCTGCTGCTAGCGATGGGGTCCCTAGCCCCATGATAATCTGGTGCACCACAAGCTCTAAACTCTCAGAATGTCAAAGTACGCGCTCCTATCATAGCAACCATCTCTGCACGGAAGTCTCCCAGCCTCTCATCTAATATCTCCAGTATGCCCTCCTTGACTGTGCCAAAGATCACAAGAGTCTGATCTAGAATACTACGAGTAACCTCGACTGATATAAACTCCCTCATCCGCTCCTCGAGCTGCTCGGTCCCTAAACCCGAGCCTGATCCCTCTCCGGCGCCTGATCCACCAACTGGTCTACCCCGTAGTGTCACCATTCTGCAACATATCATAACTATCATTAACATACACATCTCTACTGAGGGATCACACTCACACTACAAGTTCCCCGGTTTCATCTCAGCCCTTCTTGAATCGAGTATAGATCCTCTGCTTTCAGTAGTATGGGCCCCTACTACCTTCCACATCTATCCGTACTTTCCTCAAGAGTTGCCTCGACTACACCAAGTCCCTTTCACCGTTACTAACACTGCTCCCAACACTACTCTCATCCTAGGCTTGCCCTAGGGTAACCTCCAACTCACTATTTGCCATCAGCTGCATAAGAAGTCCTTGTTATCACCCCTTAACTAACTCGCGAATACCATTACATATTGCTTAGACTAGATAATTCTTCGAATGAGAGGTCCTACCCTACAACTGTTGGACTCAAACAAGAGCTGCGAAATAGGGCTAGACCTAACCTTCTGAAATTATTTAGTCCTTGCAATATGTAACTTAACATATTCGTTTACTAGTTAATCAGAGATAACTAAAACTCCTAATAGCAAAAAGCAAGCAGCATTCGGGCATTGGGAAAGCTAACCACATAATACACTCAAGCTGTTCCATCCTCTAGTCAGGAATCTGTTCTAGCATGCAATTCATAAAGCTCATACACATATAACAGGCACATAAGGCATCCTCCTAGATCCTTAGCCCTAATCTAGCATGCAGTTCTAATAAGCATATCATAACATAACTTGTATGGGTATTTTGGGGTACTTACTTGAGCTCGGCTGATTGCATGCACCACACCCTTTTTCTTTTCAAAGTTCTTTTCTTTCTAAAATTCCTTTTTACTCTTTTCTTTCCTTTTTCTCAAAGCTTTTTTTCAAAAAAAAAAAATGATTTCCCTTTTGAAAATTTTCATACCAATTCCTCAGTTTGAGTCCAGACACACCCGAGAGCATGCCCGAATCCCTCAAACCAAGGCTCTGATACCAACTTGTAACATCCCAAAAATCTGGTCCGAAAATTTCTTTTTAAAACATTACTAAATCATAGTATCAAATCATTTCAACATACAAAAAGGGTTATATGATAAATCAGAGTATCTTTTCAAAACACTTGTTCATTTTATCAGAGTAAAACATCCCAGGCTGGCAAACTATGGTGTGTGTCATGCGATCATCCCGAGCTCTTCCCTCCGCTACCGGAAGTACCTGAAACCCAAAACTGAAAACTGTAAGCACGAAGCTTAGTGAGTTCCCCAACCTACCACATACCATACTCATAATCACATACTGGGCCTCGCCCCTGCTGCATCGGGACTAGCCCGGCATCGGACTCGCTCCGGCATCGGGCCCCGCCCGGCATCAGGCCTCGCCTGGCATCGAGCCCCGCTCGGTATACAGATCTGTCTCACTTAGGCCCCGCCCGTCTCTGGGCCCCGCCCGCTAACATATACTAACATACAATCATAGCATAACACATAAACTAAACATATACTACTGGATTCCTGTTCTAAGGCCTCGCTTATCTCGGGCCCCGCCCCTGTCCTGCTACTGATGAGTCATGGAACCCCGTCCATGCTCCTACTGATAGTGAGCTACGGGCCCAGCCCACACTCACTCCCTTCCTATCTTGGGCCTCACCCCTGCTCTGCTGCTAATGAGATATAAAACACCGTCCACACTCTGCTATTGGTGAGATACGGGACCTCGCCCACACTCACCTCCCTACCAGGCACATACATGTATCACACAGACAACAAGTATAATCTAACATGCAACTTTCCTCGGACTTACCCCGACATCAGATCTTGATCCGGAATAACAAACACAGAAACCTTCCTTAGGCACCCGCCTGACATCGTACCTTGGTCCGGAATAACATACTAGCGTATAGTGCCTAGGGCTAACCCCCGAGTCTTCCTACTCATAACTACATGGGCCGGCATTGTGGCCGTAGACCCATACACACAAAGGGAAACTCACATGCACTGCTGAACTCTGTTGATAACCCTCTGGCTGCTATCCGACAACTCTCCGAACCGCTGCTCCTCTAGCTCCCCGAGCTACCAATACCAAAATAACACTTAGCCTAACTGTCCTCAAGAAGTCAACTAAGTCAACTCTGGTCAAAGTCCTTCTCAAGGTCAAAGTCCTGGTCAAAGTCAACCTTCCAGTTGACTCGACTCGTCAAGTTGTTCTGCCAACTCGCCGAGTCCATGCTCCTCAAATCCCAAGACAACCTCGACTTCACTCGTCGAGTCTAGCAAGAACTCGACGAGTTCTCCTCCATCTAACACTTCGGGACTATCTTCAACCGACTCGCCGAGTTCATTCCTGAACTTGTCGAGTTCATCATCATCGTATGAATGTCTAGACCATGACTCGCCGAGTTGTATGAACAACTCGTCGAGTTCATCTTCATAACTAAGGAGATTGTCTTGGACATGCCAAGTTCCACCTCGAACTCGTCGAGTACTATGATCTTCATGTCCATTACGGACCCAGTCTGGCTGAATCCTTTACTAACTCCACTCACTGATCCGAATCATAAACAGAAGGGTTTGGGTTTGCGACCCGAATCGTCGAGTCCATGAACTGACTCGTCGAGTCCACTTCGTGACATCTCTATTATGTCGATTACAGTCCATTGCAACACCTTTAACCATAGATCTGGGCCCCTAATGCTAGCATTGCACGTAAAGTTGCTAACTTTACGTGCATGCAAGGTGTTATGAGGCTAGAACACTTAATCCAAGCTACAATGAAGGCCTAGGTCATGAAATGGGACCTTATCTTGATAAAGCCAACAACTTTGAGCTTCTAAAGCTCAAGAGTGTCCAGATCTGTTGTCCAATCCATCCTCAAAGGCTTAATACTCGGATTCTACTTGGAAATGATCCAATTGTGACAAAAAGGCAAGCTAGAAAGATGATCTATCATTTGAAAGCTCAAGGTTCAGACTTTTTACCTCCTAACAGTTGCCAAGTCGATATGGAGGCTGGATTTACTCTTCCTTCCTTGCTCCTTTCTCTCCAAGCTTCCAAGACGCACTCTAAAGGCCCTTAATCTTCTCAAAAGCTCAAGTAATGGAGTTGGGTGGCTAGGGTTTTGGGTTCTGGACGAGAGAGGCTGTAAACGAGCCCTACGGAAGAGAATAAGATGCTTAAATAGGGTACCAAGTCCCAGAATTAGGGTTTCCAAACCCAGACCAGAGTCGCCGAGTCCAGTCACCGACTCGCCGAGTCGGTCACTTAATCTTTGACACGGAACCCACTCCGACTCGTCGAGTTCTTCCCTAGACTCGTCGAGTTGACCCCTTTGACTTAGGGTTTCCTTTCCTTTCTTGTTCTTTCTGATTCTGGGTGTTACAATGTGCTCTCAACCTCACAATGATTGCTCTTCTGAAATTTATATGAAAAGAGCAATGAGTGGGGATATGAGCCTATTTATAGGCAAGCAGTGGAAACCCTATTTCTGATGGGACAGACCCATCCATAATTAGCCCATTAAGGGGATGCCCCAATCTCCAACTAATCACGGTTTGCCATGTAAATGCTTTTGGAACCTTCAACCTCATGAGCATCAACCAAACACATGATGGAGAACCATGAGCCATAGTGGAGCATCATGATGCATAGGTAGTGCATCATAGACATTAGTGACCCAACATCCATCATGGTGGCACCACATGGTGTATTCCTTGAGCAAAACCAACTTCTGATCATCGTAAAGGACTTCATACCATGCATAGATCATCATGGTACATCCTCTACCAAGTTGGCGCAATGACACACAAATGAAGATAAAATCCAGATCTTAGCACCACAATGGGACTAGAACAGTTAAAGATTCAACCTTTAGCCTTGGAGTTGTCCAAAATCTAACTCAAATCCATCAAAAAGGCCAAAACAAGAATATAAAGCACTAAAACTCCAAATACTCTTAGATCCATAAATGAAATGTAATAAAGCAAGAATATTTTCAACTTACAAAGGTCCATAAGGTAGATGAAGGTAGGAATCAACAAGATTCAATCTTCCAAGCACAACCTTTCCTTCCTTTCTTCTCCAAAAAAACCAAATATGCACTAATAGAGGTTCAAGGAGAGATGAAGAGCTTAAATCATGAAGAGGGAGGCTAGGGTTTACTCCCATGGGCTCTATATGTGATGGAACCTAAGAAAAATAACCTAAAACACGAGACCATTTCCTTTAAATACGGTGAAAACCCTAAATTTATGGGCTTGGGCTGCACAGTCACCACTTCGTGGTTACAATCTTACCAAGCCATGGTTACGAGCTTTTGCTCATTCCTTTCCAACTTTAAACAATCATAACTTCTTTGTTTCAAATAAATTTTCAGTGATCTTTATATGCACGCGAGGGTATTAAGAAGCCCCATAATTTTATCTAATTGCTTTTGACTTAACATATACCAAACTAAATCCATTAATTCATGCAAAGAATCTCGAAATGTAACGCCCGCAGATTCGGGCTAGTCAATATAGAGACAATGAGCGTCAAAAATGACTTTTTGATAGAAGATTATGTAGAATAAATAATCTTAACCAAGTTATAGTATATGTCACAAAGGTTCCGTACATATAAAGAACGCCGAAATCCGAGTTATAACGAAGAAGTTATGACCAGTCGAAGTTTTACGGCAAAACCGGCACGACACCGGGAATCGTAAGAAGTGAATTTTTGATAAACTACTTTTTACTCTTATATATCTAAATGAATGTTGTAGCATATGTTAAACCGAGAGTGTGCATAAAAAGAACGTAAAAATCTGACTTCGTATAAGGAATTTATGATTTTTCTAAGATTTCGCGTAGCAGTATACGGCCCGGAATTCGAATATTAGATCGACCGATTTTTAGCCGACATAACCTAAACTAGAATCGAAGGTCTCGTTAATAGTAGCTCAACGGTAAAAAGACAGACGAAAACGGACGTCGAATAAAGAAGTTATGAATTTTTAACGGACTTTTCCTGTCCCGGCCTGTTAAAAATATAACTTTAAAAATAAAGTCAAAATTAGCCAACAGAGTCTAAATGAAAGTTGTAGAGTACAACCCCACCTACGCGTTAATATAAAGAACGTAAAAAACGGAGCTCGTATGCAAATGTTACGGATTTTAGAAAAAGGTTGTTTGACTTAGTTGACTAGCCGTTTGACGGATATATTTGATTTTTTTTTAAAATATGTTTTCAACTATAAATACTACTTTATACAACCATATCTTTCGCATCATTATTTTCTTTCTCTATTTACATAAACACACATTTCTCTTAGAAGATAATTAGTTTTTAGAGTAACCAGCGAGTGACACGTGGCGCAATCTGAGCCACACCTTTTTCCCCACGACTTTGCATGAGATCGCGACACGTGACACATTACGCCCAGTGTAATTTTGAGTATGCTTAGTGTAACCATTAAAAACCCATTACGCTCAGCCTAATTCTTGAGTACGCTCAGCGTACTCGGCACTGGCAGCCTATAAATAGAGGCGTTTTTCCTCATTTTTCTTCACACCTTTTCTCAACTTCTCTCCCATATACCCCAAAGCCTCAAGGGTTTTTTCTAGACTTTCTTAGGAGTTAGTAGCGAGTCCCGGAGCACCATAAGGCCCTTAGAAGAAAAGCTTTCGGCTCAAAAGTTCTGCCCGCGCAGAGCGCGGTTCTTCGCTAAACTCCAATATAAGTGAGTTATGCCTACCCTACTTTAAATATAGCTTATGTTTAAATATAATATCGTTATTATGAACCTATAAATAAGATTTATCAATGATTCAAATTCGTTATACTGATTGATCTACTTACGGGGATGATGTCTAGGCTGTGATTTAATGAGGTGTTTAAAGTGGGATTTCCAAACAGTATACTTCGTATACCAAACGGACCCTACCTCCGATATGATCCTACCTGGTTGTTCCTTACTTGATAGATCATGAAAGTAGACTTTGAGTTAATGATGAATATAGACTAATAATTAGTCGCAATAAAGATTAGATTAAAACTTAGCGATAATAAATAGAATCGTTAGAAGCGAAGCGCTGCCCGAGTTTGGAATCATCACTTTGAAAAGTGAGTGCATAGTTACCTTCATCTTACACATAGATATGAAGTATTTTATATAAATTACGTGCTATGTGTGCATATTATCGGTATACTTACTATCTATGCTGGATGAAAGATTTTATACATGTTTTAAATGATTTAAACTGTATATGTATTTTATATCTACGAATATGTTGGGTAAAACATGGGTAGATGGACGATGAGAGACGAAAGATGATATGAGTAAACATTGGAAACTATAGACTTAGTGCCTAATCAATAACATCGGCAGCTATGGACTTAGTGCCTGTTAGATAAACGTTGGTAACTATGAACTTAGTACCTATTAGATAAACGCTGGTAGCTATGGACTTAGTACCTGTTAGATAAACGTTGGTAGCTACGGACTTAGTGCCTGATAAATGAACTTAAGCAGCTATGGATTTAGTGCTTTACGAACGAGCATTGGCAGCTATGGACTTAGTGCCTGTCGTATAAACCCTGGAAGCAATGGACTTCAGATTGAACGAATGTAGGATAAATGATTCTTAGGGTAGACCCTTAAGAATAAAGAAGATATTATGGATGAGTAATTGGGTTAACTGGTTAATGATTAAACATAATAATTATATTATTGTGGGTTGAAAACCCTATGTACTCACCAGGTTTCCCAACCTGAACCACTCAGTTTATTTGTATCATAGGTGTTGATATGAAGTTACATTACACTGAGAGATTAAGGAGATGTAAATCACTAGTGATAATGAATGTAAGTTCTGTTTATGCTTATGTTTCTGTATTGACGATGACATCCCAATGTTTTAAAAATGAATAAAATACATTTCTTCGGAAATGCTTGATAACGTATTTATCATGTTTTCTGGGAACAAATTCCGCAACACTTTTCTATAAAAGGTTACTCTGATTTTCAAAATAAAGCATAAACAAATCGGTCTTTTCTGGTAGTGAAAATGGGGATGTCACACGAAATATCACTTTTCTAATTTTACTCTTTTTGGCTCCAAAACACAATTCAAGGACTTAAATCACTTAACCAACGTCATGAACATCTAATAAGGTCTAAACATTATTTACCTGAAGCCTAAAGCCTTTACTTGATCGAATTACATCCTGTTATTCTGAAATTAGAAACATCCACAAACTGGGTGTTACAACTCTCAGGTGGGTGGACACTTGAACCTGATCCCACATCGGTTGGAAATGAGAACTAAGAATTCCTTATAAAAGGGTGTGGATAACTTCCTTATCACAACACATTTTAAATCCGCGTGGACAACGGATCCCATAAGAACTCTATAGTTAAGCATGCCTGGGCGAGAGCAATTTAGGGATGGATGACCCCTTGAGAAATTTTCGTGCCGGGAGCCCAAAGTGGACAATATTGTGATATATGCTAGATGGGGATGTTACAAATGGTATCAGAGCTAGGGTGTGGGTCTATGTGTTCGATAGAGACGTCAAACCCTATAAAGGGGGTGAAGGTGGGTGGACACTTGTGTTGGATTAGGTGTCTAAGCCCATAACTATAATTGGTATGTACTTGACCCGATACAAGCATGGTCTATTTGGGTTGTAACACTCTGGAACAATTTGATAGGATGGATATTTGAGAAAGAGGTTAATGTGATTTATTAATATATTATAAGTATAATATATTGATTGAGAAATCATATTATTTAATTAGTATTAATCAAGAATTAATTTAGTGATCAAAAGAGACTAATTAAATTAACAGGGACTGATTGTGTGAATCAGTGATATATATAGTTTGGGCTAATGATCCATATTGATTAGTAATGGACTAAGTTCATGTAAGACTCCATGAAGAGTTAGTCCAAAGGGCTTATCATATGGATTATTGGATTAAGGCCTAAGGAAGTGGATTAGGGTTTCACTCTTGGATTCTACACTATATAAATGTAACCCCTAAGCTAAAAAACGTGCACTAGTGATTCCAAGAAGCTCTAGACGATTTTTGTGTCTCCAAACCTCTCTCTCAAGTTCTTCCTCTTGTTCTTGGTTTGTTATAAGACATTTGAGGCATCACACTTGAGGTACTAGACTCTTGAAAGACCAATTCCTACAAGCTACAATTAAGAGGTATTCTTCTAACTTACTTTTATGTTTCAATTACCAATATTGTATGCTAGTTGTAGGTTTCAAGCTTTGTAAATTTTTGTTGCATGTATAACTAGAGAAAACTTAGATCCAAAGCTATTAGGGCTGTATGTGCACCATAGGAGTGTTATAGTACACAAAACCCAACAATGGTATCAGAGTCATGAGTGTTTTCTGTTATATAGATGCATAGATTAATTGTTCAAAGTTGAAAAAATTGAAAATCTACACTCTGACAGGGGGGACGCGACGAGTCCATATATGAACTCAACGAGTTCATGATGAACTCGATGAGTCCATGAGCTGACTCGACGAGTTCAGCAGTCTGTTTGCAGTTTTTCGGGTTTTTTTGGCCAGAATTGGATTTGGATCAATACCTTAAACTGTTTTGTATCATAAAATCTATTTTTTTATATGGTAATGATTATCCCATCCAATTAAAAGATAAATTGTCAAATTATAGAATAAATACTAACTTATATGATAAACTAGTTATTAGTGTAATTTGATTTGAAATTATCTTACTACAAAAGTTGTATTATGATCAAATTGGTAAAAGATAAAATTGTTATTTTATTAAGTTTAAAATTTGATCTAAATGTTTTTGGAGAGTTACAAAACTTGGTTTTAAGTTTTGGAATTCTAAAAGTTTTTTTTAGGAGTTACAATATTTGTCATCAAATTTGGAACTCAAAAGTTTTGAAGAGTTTCATAACTTGTCCTCAAGTTATGGAACATGAAAAGTCTCACTCATAAAAAAAACATTAACTCCTTAACTTATGGAGTTCAAAAGTTTTTCAAGAATTACAAAACTTGCCCTCAAGTTTTAAAAGTTGAAAAGTCCCAATTAAGAAACATTGAATTCATAGAAACCCTAGTAATTTGAAAAGTTTTCAAAAATATAACTCATGGGTTCATAACTTAAAATTAATTAAATAGTTTTAATTTGATTTAGCATCTTGATGTTTTTTGAATAGTTCAATTAACTCTTATGGACTTTATTAATAGTTAATTAAATGTTTAATTAAAAGAGTATTATTAAATCCATAATCATATGGTTTAAGTTTAATTTTAAACCATCAAGTATTTTAAAAGATTAAAATACGCCCTTATATTATATAAAACTAAAAGTCTAATATTATATATATATATATATATATATATATATATATATATATATATATATATATATATATATATAATTAAAAGGTCAGCCTTACCGTTAGTAGGCCTCATTCACGAAGCCAATCTATAAGTGGGGGGGGGGGTATAAGGAAACTGCCTATAAAATGGCAGTTGAATGGGTATCCACTTTCACCCACCGCTTCCTTGATTGGTGGAGGGTCGTTAGCCGAACGGGTAGGATAGGACACAAACTTCCATTAAAAGTATAATGAAAATACTAAGTAACTAAACACTTATAAATTCCCAATCTTAGTTACTTAGGAAAAATGTGAATTTGGTGCTATTCCATGAAATTGCACTTTGCACCTTGTTAAGTCGTCAGTGGAGCGTGTGTGGTTAACCGACACACTAATTTGGGACTAACAATGTGTGGCAAAGGGTAGCTTGATATTAATCATGGATCAATGGAGCGTGTATGGTTAACCGACACATTGATTAGGTGATTTGTAACATTAAGTGTACCAAGCTAATTTGCATGGTTATTCACACCTTGTTTGTGATCCTCGGCATCCCAGTCACAAAATTAAAGGGCATAATCGAGAGTAAACATGTCATTGAAAAGGTTCAATGAACCTCAAAAGATCTAGGAGTTTCAATTCATTTAAAACCTAAAATTCATTTTCGTTTTTCATGGTGGAAATTGGTAAATCGTCATTTACCTACCTTTAAATATTTTGCAATTGGATTACGACATCCCTCTTCCGAACTGTAAAATATTGTGTTGGGTCCTAGCCTTAATATTTCATTTTGGGTGTTATATTAAGGACTTAAATCAACGAAAATTGAATTTCTCCCTTGTAGATGTCTAGTTCAGACAACTATGGTCTTCCCGAATCTTTTTGAAAATAAGCTTTCCTAATGAAGATGATGTTCCCAAAAATCGTACTTCACTTCCTCCACCTCCGCCAATAGTTCTCCCTAACCCACATGTTAGAAGACTTGAAAAGTTCAAGATCACTCAAGCCCTATTGGCAAGCAAATATGAAGATGGAAAGTCTGTATGTGCTCACGTCTTGGACATGAAGGTTTAGGAATGTTGGGTGTCGTGTTCCCAAGGAAGCTGAGTGTTGACTTGGTTCTTCATTCACTACCTAAGTCATATAGTGAGTTTGTTAAAGACTACTATGTGACAGATCACGATGTGACCCTTATCGATCTTACCTATTTGCTTATTGCTGCTGAATCAACAATGATTTGGCGCACTGGTAAAGCAAACCTGATTGGAAGATCTACTTCCCAAGCTACCATGGACATAGGCAATGACATGAATATCCCAGAAATGATTCCTTCTCCTAAAGGAAAGGAATTGGCCATGATCAAAAGTTTGATTATAAGAGAAAAGCCAGTTCCGAGATAGTTCCATGTGCAAATGCCAAAAAGTCCACTTTTTTCTATTGCTAAGAGAAGGGGAATTGGTTGCGAAGCTGTCGTATCTACCTGAAGGACCACAAGCATGGTAAAGTCGAAATGTTTGACTCTGCTTCAGGTAAGTCCACTATATAACTCTGTTAAGTTCCTATTTGAAGATTGTTAATACATGATCTGATGAGATCACATTTTGATGTTTTGTGGGATCAAAGAAAAGAAAGGAAGCTTAAAGGAAAAGCATGTTGAGTCTGATCGCGAAAAGATGGATTTCGATTGCATGATTCGATGATCAGAATTGTGAGCTGCTACTTAAGAGCTATGATAGATTGCTTAGAAATATGTAGTAACATAGTTTTCATTTGTAATTTCATTGTAAGGACAAGTTTTTCCGCAATTTTATAAATAAAGAATTTTTTTTATCTTTTTTATATTTCCTTGCAATGGCATTTGTGAAAATTGATGTTTGTATGTTTCTATTTTTTTAGCAATATGGATTTGATTCTTTCGTTTGTGGTAGTGTCTAAATTTACAAAATAAGGAAAGATTCGCATCATCAAGTTTCAATTGGACAAAAACTTGGAATCATGCAACTTGTATTGTATGATGAATGACAACCTTCATCTTTGGGAAATTAAGACTAATTCCTTGTTCACATGTATATGTGAGTCAAGTGAAGGACTAGGGGATCGGGTACACCTGGTTGTGCACTGGTCGGGTCCACCACAAAGAACGATAAGACTATTCGTCATGATTTACTAAAAGTTTAGTAAATATGGTTATGCTTACAAGATTAAGTGTAATTCTGAATCATTAAAAAAGTTTCAATGTATAGCAGAACGAATAAGAAGAATCAATTAGGCAGAAAGATAAAAAGTTTCTCCAATCTGAAAGGAAAGGAGAGTACTTGAGTATCGTATTTTATGATCATCTTAATGATAATGAAACCATATCACAATTGATTCTCTAAGGACATCTTGGTGCATTTGTATGGCTAAGAAGAGGAACCGTGAATTGTTGAAATGGTTAAACCAAGAAGATGAGTCATACTTCGTTCTAAAATCGAGTCTTTGAGTCATTCTCCAAGATTGTAACATGAGTGACATATCTTAAGTAGGTTTATAACACATTTGTAATTGGTAGTTGTGATGTCTTGGATAAGACAAAGACCAACTAAGACCGATTATATGAAGTGTCATTCTTGATAAGAATCCACAGTCACTCATGAATATTTGTTTGTCAAGGAATGTTTCTTGACAAGAGAATCTTATATGTCAAGAGATCAGTGGGAGTCTTAAAGATCTTGAAAAGGTTTCAAGAACTAATCAAGAATAAACTTGTTATTAATCACTAGCACACGACTTAAGGTTAACCTATTGTGATGACATATTCTTGTTTATGTGCCCATTCCAGTTAAGGTTGACTATGCATGTGAGTTCTATGAGTTCTCAATTGTTTGCATAAGGCAAAGCACCTTGATCAGTGAAAGTTCATTGATCAGTAAGGGTGATCTGCTCAACAACTTGGAAGACATGGTAGGCCCTTGTGCTGCCAAGTGGCAAGAAATTAAGATTAAACAAGTTCAGTCCATATGAGGATGAGTTTGTCAGAGACCTTATCTTATGGTAATGGTTGGGAATGACAGATTCACATGGATATGAACACATACACCATAAAATCTAAGTGTCATAAGGTTTCTCTCCAATTCATAGAAATAATTGTGAGGAAACGTTTTCACTAAGTAGATTTTAAGGAGATAGCATTTGTGATATTTGCATTCTCAAATTCGATTATGATTACGGAATCCCTCTTCATAGTTCGAATTGTGAGAAATGACAAAAGGTCTAAACATTCGGGACTTATTACTGTAAGTTCTGAAATTGTTTAGACACACATGTGAGCTATCTAAGGAAAGGTGTATGAGTTTGAGAAGCCTAGATAAAGTCTTATCGAAGCATCTTGTATCAGAAATCTGAACTTTGGTAAGAAAATCAACAAGTATTGATTTCTAGAAGTCCAGCTTATTTCTGAGTACATGTCAAAGCTAGTGGGAGTATAAGTGTTATTCTATTAAAGAAATAATCGTTATGCTAGTGGGAGCATAATCATTATGGTAAGTGTTGCAAGTTAGCAATGTTAATGATAGAAAACAAAAGTTTCATTTCGCAAAGTTGCAGAGTTTGAAAAGTTGTTTTGCTATAATTAAGGGAGAGGAACTCATACTTCATTTCAAATATAAAAGCTTAGATTGTGAGATTTTAATCAAATTTAGTCAAGGATATATATGAATGTTATGTTGGAATAGTTCAACATAAGGAAATTCTATAGCAAGAGAATGGTAAAGTATCATGTCTTTATGTAAGACATTATGAATCGTATCCCATATGCTTCGGGTACAGGATCGATTACATATGCTATAATATTCATGTGTTCTGAATTTTCCGAATGCCAAGGGTATTAAGAGAGAAATAGGACCAGAACCAAATATGACTAAAGTAGTTAAACAATTGTCAAGGACAATCTAAGGTTCGCTAAGGATTGATTGCTTAAATCTGGAAGTACAGTAATGAATGGACCATATTGACATTATTATGAATAGGCAGGATTTTATTAATAATGAGTTGTTGTATGAAAAATATGGAAATGTTTCCATATTGGGAGTTGGATATTAGGAATCTATGTGGAATTTAGAAACTTTTATGCAAGAAGAATGTTCAAATGAATGTACTTTGAAATTGAGACTTCATTTCCCTGGAATTGTTCTTGTAACAATCTCCAAAGGAATACTTTGTAATATCGTTGGCAAAGTCTCTGTGACTTCTGTACCTCGACATTACGAAAGGAATCATTGCATAATTGTTTAGAATCTGACACATTCTAATAGTGACAGGAATTTGGCATTCTTACACTTGTGACAAAGATTTGGAGTTGTGAAATGAGTTTCATTGAAGATGTATTCAATTGATCTATTTCACAAAGAAAGGACCATAGGTAAACATAGTGTGCATGCTTGGAGCATGGGATAACTATTGTTTTAATTCAAGTATAAAGTTGATAAATCGAAACATTATACAATGAATAATGTGTAATCAATATGGTGATTAAATAAAAGGTGTTTTATTTATATTCAAAAGTTTTGAGACCATATTGGATTCGATTATTCTTGTGTTTTACTTTGCATGTTTTGACTTCCCTAATAATAAGATTATTCAAACTATCCACAGTCGATCATACTTTGGAAGTAGGTATTGAAGCTAGACTGTCATTAATATGTATGTAGATTGTCTAAAGGTGTTTAGACATAACACAACTTTGTTGCAGTATTCATGAGTACTCCTGTTATAAGATTTGAGTATTGGACTAAACCCACGCTCATTTGAATCACTTCATGGATTTTATCACGAGTGATCATGAGACGATAATATCTTATATTCTTGAAACGGAGAGATAGGAGTTGCAGTTTACAAGTCGGTTGCACATTGATGCTATGAAAACGCACCAGTAAGTTGGTGTTATAAAACATATCATTGTGTGTGATTTGATGAGTAAACAAAGAAAGCACATGAGTCGAAGTTTATCTGTTCCTTTTACCCAATGTGGATAAAAGCAATATATGTGGGCCCCTAGATGATTTAGTGATGACAACCCTAAGCGCTTGGCCAAGCCTGGACTGATTTGATTTGTTCAATTAGTTGGTCGTCATAAATCGAAAATCGGGAAACAACACATGAACAGAGAGAATGATTATAATCCTTGTCACAGTTCATACAATATCTAGAATGGAGGAATATACGATCCCTTATCTAATGGACGCCTTACTAATAACATCAGAGTTCGACAACGGTCTTTTTGAGAGCTACGATTGCTAATTGGATTTTGAAGTCGTACTTGCAATAATAGTTATTAGACTTATCCAAGTGGGAGACTGTTGGATTAGGTGTCTAAGCTCATAATTATAATTGGTATGTACTTGAACCGATACAAGCATGGTCCATTTGGGTTGTAACACTCTGGAACAATTTGATACGATGGATATTTGAAAAAGAGGTTAATGTGCTTTATTAATATATTATAAGTATAATATATTAATTGAGAAATCATATTATTTAATTAGTATTGATCAAGAATTAATTTGGAATTAATTTAGTGATCAAAAGAGACTAATTAAATTAACGGGGACTGATTGTGTAAATCAGTGATATATATAGTTTGGGCTAATGATCCATATTGATTAGTAATGGACTAAGTGTTGGGTTTTAAGCACTATAACACTCTTATGGTGCACATGCAACCCTAGATGCTTTGGATCTATGGTTTCTCTAATTATACATGCATTTTCAATTTTCCAAAGCATACAACCTAACTAGCATACAATGGATGATATACAATACAAAACTCATAGTTAGATGAATACCTCTTGATGTGGTTGTAGTTCTTGGCCTTTGAAAGCTTTAGCACCTCAAGTGTGATGCCTCTAATGTGTCACAAACACCAAATGCAAGAGGAGACTTGAGAGAATAAGCTAGTTAGCACAAAATCAATATCACTCTCTTAGAATGAATGGTGTAACCGATTTTGGCTCTAGGGGTGTGATTTTATAGTGTTGCAAATGCTAAGGTTACATTCATGCAAACCCTAATGCACCATGACCTTTCATATTACTTAGGCTCCATGGGTTAAACCTCCATGGACTATCCATGTTGGTTTAGCCCATCCTAATTAACCTTTGGCCCACACTATAAGAATCATTGATTTACTTAATCAGTCCCCTTATATTTAATTAGTCTCTTTTGATCATTAAATTAATTCCAAATTAATTCTTGATCAATACTAATTAAATAATATGATTTCTCAATTAATATATTATACTTATAATACATTAATAAATCATAAATACCCTTATTCTCAAAAGTCCATCCTATCAAATTGCACTGGTGAAGGCAACCCAAAAGGACCATGCTACTATCGGGTCAAATACATCCCAGTTATAGTTATGGGCTTAGACACTAAATCCAACAGTCTCCCACTTGGATAAGTCTAATAACTATAACTGCCAATGCAACTTCAGGATCCGATTAGCATCTTAGCTTTCAAAAGCCGCTGTCGAACTCTGACCTAGTCAGTGACGCGTCCTTTAGATAACGGATCATATAATCCTTTATTCTTCAAGATATCATGCGGACAAATACCTAGAACATAGTCATACTTATTGTCTTGCAGTTTGTTTCCCGATTTCCGATTTTTCTAACATAGAACATAACTGAACGCATCAATTTAGTTCTGACCGGGCCCGACACATAAGTCAAGACAAAATCATCGAGGGGCCCAAGATATCGCTTTTAATCCTCTTAGGATAAAAGGAACAGATAAACTTCTACATTATATGCTTGTACTAACTACTCATCAAATCATGCACAACGATACGTTTTATAACATCAAGTTACTGATGCATTTTCGTATCATCAATGCACAACCAACTCGTAGTCAACAACTCATATATCTTAGTTTGAAGACTATATGATATTATCGTCTCACAATCACTCATGATAAATTCCATGAAGTGATTTAGGTGAGCGTGGGTTTAATCCAATACTCAAATCTTATTTCAGGAGCACTCATGAACGTTGTAGCATACTTTTGCTATGTCTAACACCTTAGACAATCTACAAGCCAAATTCATGACTGTCTAACCTCATAACCTACTTCCAAAGTATGATCGACTGTGGATAGTTTGAATAATCTTATTATTCTGGAAGTCAAAACATGCAAAAGTGAAACAATAGTAAATAATTGACACAAGACAGTAACTTTACTTATAAATAAAACTCCTTTTATTCAATCATCAAATGTCAATTACAATTTACCTATTACACGTTTCAAATTAATTATCTAATCACTAAAACTAATATCGGTCGTTAGCCCGATGCCCCTCGCATGCTGCAAGTGCTTAACCCTACTCAGTCCCTTCGTAAGGGGATCTGCTGGGTTGTCCTCTGACGATATCTTCTTCACCACGAGGTGTCCTTCTTCTACTTGATGTCTTATGAAGTGGTACTTTATGTCGATGTGTCTGGATCTACCATGATCTCTCGGTTCCTTGGTTAAGGCAACCGCGCCTTCATTATCGCAGGAAATCTCCACAGGCCCCTTTATGGATGACACAACTCCAAGGTCTCCGATGAAGTTTTTCAACCGTATCGCCTCTTTCGATGCTTCGCTCGCGGCTATGTACTTTGATTCACACTTTGAGTCATCCATAGTCTTCTACTTGAAACTTTTCCATGTTTCTGCTCCTCCATTTAGGATAAGCACTCAGCCCGACTGAGAGCGCAAATTATCTCTGTCGGTCTGAAAACTGGCGTCACAATACCCTGTCACTCTCAAGTCATCACTCCCACCGAGGGTAAGAACCCAGTCCTTAGTCCTCCGCAGGTACTTGAGAATGTTCTTTACTGCAGTCCAGTGAGCTCTACCAGGATTCCCTTGGTATCTACTGACCATGCTCAAAGCAAAGGCCATATTAGGGCGAGTGCAAGTCATAACATACATGATCGAGCCAACTACAAAAGCATATGGTACTCGACTCATCTCTGCTATCTCAGCCTCTGAACTCGGACTCTGAGTCTTACTCAGTTTGGTATTGCTTTGGATAGGTAAGTCACCTTTCTTGGAGTTCTCCATGCTGAAATGCTTCAACACCTTGTCCAAGTAGGTACTTTGACTAAGTCCTATTAGTCTTTTACTCCAGTTTCTCAATATCCTTATCTCTAGGATATAGGCAGCTTCTCCAGGGTTTTTCATAGTGAAATACTTCCCAAGCCAGGACTTCACTTCCTGCAAGGTTGGGATGTCAGTTCCTATGAGCAATATGTCATCCACATACAACACAAGAAAGCTAACTATACTCCAACTAGCTTTGACATATACGCAGGACTCATCCTCGCTTCTCGAAAATCCAAACTTTTTGACTTTCTCATCGAAACAAAGATTCCATCTGCGAGATGCTAGTTTCAATCCATAAATGGATTTCTCAAGCTTACACACTCTATTAGGGTACTTTGCATTGACAAAACCCTCTGGCTGACTCATGTAAACATCTTCAGCCAACTTTCCATTAAGGAAAGCGGTTTTGACATCCATTTGCCATATTTCATAGTCATGAAATGCAGCTATGGCTAACATAACCCTTATAGATTTAATCTTCGCTACTGTTGAGAAGGTCTCATCAAATTCGACTCCTTAAGTTTGAGTAAAGCCCTTCGTAACCAGTCGTGCCTTATATGTGTGTACTTTCCCATCCATGTTGGTTTTCTTCTTAAATATCCATTTGCACCCGACTGTCTTACGACCCGGTACATTGTCAACCAATTTCCAAACTTGATTGTCATACATGGACTGAATCTCGCTGTCCATTGCCTCTTTCCATTTAGCAGACTCGGGGCCTGCCATAGCTTCCTTGTAGTTTTTAGGTTCATCTAGATTTATCAATGTGTTATCACTGATAAATGTATCACCCTCATATGTTATACGAAAACCATATAACACAGGTGGAACACTAACTCTACTGGAACGTCTTAGAGGTATGGACTCGTCAATTAGTTCAACAGGAGTTTCCTCCTCAGGTTGAGTGCTAGTGTTTGAGGTTCCTTCATCACTTAACTCTTGAAGCTCTTCAAGGTCAATTTGCCTCCCACTGTCCTCTTGGCATATGAGTTCTCTCTCTCTCTCTCTCTCTCTCTCGGAAAACTCCTCTCCTCGCAATGAAGACAACATTGTCACTGGGTCTATAGAAGAGATATCCAAAGGATTTTTATGGGTAGCTGATGAAAATACATCGCTCAATACGAGGTTCGAGTTTGTCGTGAGTCTCGCGTCTAACAAAAGCCTCGCAACCCCAAACTTTGATGTGATCCAACGAGGGAACCTTCCCTGTCCACCTCTCGTGAGGTGTTTTGGCAACCTTCTTGGTAGGGACTAGATTAAGGATATGGGTGGTAGTCTTTAAGGAATGCCCCCAGAATGAGGTAGGTAACGAAGCTCGAATCATCATGGAACGAACCATATCCAACAAGGTTTGATTGCGCCTCTCAGCCATGCCATTAAACTGTGGTGTCCTAGGTGGCGTCAATGGTGAAACAATTCCACATTCCTTAAGATAGTATAGGAACTCGATACTAAGATACTCTCCTCCTCGATCGGATCGCAACATCTTTATCTTCTTGCCTAATTGACTCTCCACTTCTTACTTAAGCTATTTGAACTTTTCAAAGGTTTCTGACTTATGCTTGATTAAGTAGATATAGCCATATCTATTGTAATCATCAGTAAAAGTCACATAGAAGCGGTTAGCATCCCTTGTGGCGGTTCTGAAGGGTCCACACACATAAGTGTGTATGAGATCCAACAAACCTTCACCCCTTTCACAAGTACCAGTGAAGGGTGACTTGGTCATCTTTCCAAGCAAACAAGAGTCTCAAGTGTCATCCGATTTCAAATCGAATGACTCGAAGACTCCATCCTTTTGGAGTTGGGCTATGCGCTTCCTGTTGACATGTCCAAGACGACAATGCCACAAGCATGCCTTGCACAAAACTTTGGACGAATCAATATTCAACACATTATTTCCTAGGTTATCTACAACCATCAGAGTTTCATATATTCCATTACAAGGTAATGCTTTAAAATAAAATGTACCATCATAATAAGCATTAATACTACCAATTTCATTATTAAAGGAAAAGGTAAAACCTTGTTTATACAAACTATGAAAGGAAATAATATTTCTCACCATTTCCAACGAGTGAAAACAATTATTCAATTCTAAATTTAACCCTCTACTCAGCAATAAAGTATAAACTCCAATCTTGGTGATAGGCGACATTTTCCTATTTCCCATGATTAAGTTTATCTTCCCGTGCTCCACATCCCTAATTCTTTTTAGTCCCTGCAAATTAGAACAAATATGAAATCCACAACCTGTATCAAGGACCCAAGAGTTAGCATGTGGTGAGTTATTAGAAAGAATAGTGTAAATACCTGCAAAGGTGGGCTTTATCTTCCCATCCTTTAAGTCCTGCAAGTATTTGGGGCAGCTTTGTTTCCAGTGCCCTTTTTCATGACAGTGGAAGTACTCTGTATCCTTTGGATTGGTAGAGGGATTAGCAGAACCAGCTTTGGTCCCATTTGAAGAGGATCCATCAAGAGACTTTCCCTTGCGGCTCTTAGAAGGAGCCTTCCTCTTGTTCCCTTTCCCATGTCCAATTTCCAGAACAGGGGCAGTAGTAGTAGTAGTAGTAGTAGGACTAGGTACAACTGACTTGCCTTTCAAGTTGCTTTCTGTAGTTCTTAGAAGGCCTTGAAGCTTGCTAAGAGTGACCTCCTCCTTGTTCATATGATAGGTCATTCTGAACTGATACAAGAAGGCAACAGATGTAGGATGATGTCAATGGCTAACTCTTCATCGAAGTTCACGTTCAACTTCAGCAAGCGGTCCACATATCTCTGCATCTTTTGCAAGTGGGCCATGATGAACTCTCCATCCTTCATCTTGGTTGTGATCATGGAGGCAATGATCTCATACCTATCCTGCCGAGCACTTTGATGATATCTTTCCATCAAATCTTGGTGCATTTCAAAGGGCCAGAAGTCCTCATAGGACTTTTTGTCACACCCCCAAACAAAGGATGGCGGAAACGTCCGGGGGTGGCTGACTTCATGTATAGTATCACAACAACGAGTATAATAGTGCGCATAGTAAATACAACCATCATAAATATAATTCAAAAAGTTACACCATAGTATGGGTTTACATGTTTCAAAATCAATTACATTATGATGACAAAAATATATTAATTGACGTCTTGCGTCCCATCCTCAAAAGCGGTTGGTTACCTGTTTCACTGGTTTCCTGAGAATACAAGTAGTTTTGAAAGAGTGTCAACAATTAAGTTGGTGAGTTCATAAGTGTTGGAACCTGAAAGTGAACCTCTAGCAATCCTAAATCCTTATTCCGAAGCGTGTACATTCCGAAGTGAAGAGTGGTTCGGAACCTGTCCGGACCAAGTAAGAAGATAAGAAGAATGAAGACATTCCGGAGCTGACTCTCATGTCCGGAATGAATGCTAATCCGGAACAACTATGTTTTATCTTTTGTGCATTTATTATATTTGTATTGTTGTTGATGTAACGTTTCATAGGACTTAGTCTATAGTTGTATTTGGACAATCAGAATGTCAGAATGATCTCATTTGTCCGGTCCTATGTAAACACTTCAGTTAATTCGCTGTAACATGCACTCCTATTTAAAGGAGCATTCAATACAAGTCAACAACAGATCTTTCACTCACTTTTAGCATTTTTCTCTAAGTTGTTCAAACATTCTTCTTGTTCTTCATTTATTAACTTTACCTTGATCATTTACTGCCATTCTTCATTTAATGACTTGATTATTTGTTGAATATATTATCTAAGACTTGACTGGTCTTTCCAGGCCTGACTTGCTCACTTGTTAGCAAGCAAACATTGATCTTAAGCATTCACTCAAGGTTTGAGTTTTCAAACCTTGTCCCTGCGTATCGATCTTGTACTCTCAATTGGTATCAGAGCTTGATTGGTTGTCCTTTGAATCCACAAGATCAGATTATAGTTGGTTTGAAATCACCTTGGTGTTTCAACCATTTCTGTGATAAGGATAAAAGTTCTTCTATATACCACTTTAGCTTGAAGATATCTTAACTTTAATGGCTGCTTCTAATCCTCAGCAAATGATTTCAATGCAAATCGCACATAGTGTGGGTGGCCCTACACGTTCCCCATTACTAGTTGTGGAAGAATATGATCATTGAAAAGTTAGAATGGAAAGATTTTTACTGGCCAAAGATAAAGGTGAACAAATTTGGAGATCCGTCAAAGAAGGTCCTCATGTTCCTGTAAGAACAGTTGTAAGAGATGCTACTGCTCAGCTCATGCGAGAAGATGAAGCTCGCCCAGCTTCTCTAATTGCAGATGATATCGAGAAGATGCATGCTGATCAAGTTGCTTTCTCAAAAATGGTGTTTGGTGTTCCTCCTTCACTCTTTGAGCACATCAAGCTATGCAAATCGGCCAAAGAGATTTGGGACACTCTTCAGGACCTGATTGAAGGTTCAGAAAATATGAAGGATAAGCGCGTCACCTCAGTTGTCAACGACTTCGACACCTTCACTACCACTCCTGGTGAATCAGTGGCCTCTGCCTCCAACTGTTACCGAATCGTTGTCAACAACATGACTGCTCATGGGATTGTCCGAACTCCTTTGGAGTACAATCTCAAATTCATAAACAGTCTTGGCAAAGGATGGGGAAATATAAAAACTTGTCTTCAAAGCAATGGTTCCTTGAAAAAGTTGAAGCTCTATCAACTTTTTGTTGAACTTCAAGGACATGAGTCACATGTTGCTCAAACCATAAGGGAAATCTCCGGAGGTCCTCTTGCCCTCGTCAGTTCTTTTGAATCAACCATTCCGAACTCATCAGCTTCGGATCCCCTCAAACCCATTGTTCCATTGGTTCAAACATCCGCAACTTCTTTACCCACACAAATCTATCCTGTTGATGACTCCGAAGCCATGGACTCTGAACTCCGTTTCCAATAGGAGTTCGCTCTACTCTCAATGAAGTACAAACGTCCTTTCAATCCGTCTTATAAACCATACCAAAACCGATTCAATGCTCCTCACCAGAAGAATCCTCAACCATATTCAGCTCCGGAACCTAAACCAACTTCCGAAAATCCTCCTGCATACAAACCTAACCTCTCTAAACCAAACTCTGCTCCGGAATCCTCTTAGAGTTCCAAATCGGACAAACCTAAGATTGTGTGTCATAAGTGTGGACATACAAATCATTTTGCCAAAGATTGCCTGGCTGATGCTCCTGAAAAACCAAAAGTCAAGGATTCTGCCTACTATGTCCAAAGAGCACAAGAGATGGCTGAAAGTGAGAAAGCCTTTGTTACAACGGTTTCAAGAGCTGTTGAAGGATATTGGTCATCCTGAGATGATGATGACATGATAACTGGAAGGAATATGTGTCTGATGGCAAGACAAACGGTTGAATGTGATGAAGGATATTGGTCTTCTGGGTCAGAAGATGAAGATGATGTTGTTGAACCTCACTACTGCTACATGGCCACCAACGATCCACCAGGTCGAAGCATCATTCAACAGGTAAAATCTATGATCTCTAATAATAATTTTGATTTGTCTCTTTGTGAACCTTATCTGACCCAAATTCAAACAAATATGAACACCATCTATAAAGCCTATGAGTCTGCCATAGAAGCCAGTGAGAAGAAGGACTGTGAACTAAGTCGTCTTAGGTTACGTTTTGAGGATAAAAATTGAAAATCGAGTCTTTAGAGTATGAACTTGTAATGTCAAAAGATGAATGTATCATTTTGAAAGATAAATGTGAAATCACCTATTCTAAACGCAATGTTTTGATTTCTGATAACAAACGTCTTAATGCTAAGATAGATGCTTTGCATAACTCTGTAGACATGGTTGAAGCAGACATTCGGATGACTCATAATTTTCGTCATCCATGGTCCAAAGCACCTGGTCTCGGAAGCGAGTTTCCGAAACCAATTGCTAGTCCCCTGAAGGAGTTACAAAATTTGACATTCATGGGAGAGGTTCCGAACATTAAACATTCGGACACCCCTGTTTCTCCCTTGTCACCACTTCCGGAGACTACAGACCATTTTGAGTCTCTAATTCCTGAGTTCAAACCAATAGTTGTCAAGTTTCCCGATTCCACGCCTCTTCCGCCTCTGATAAACCTGTACCTGAATCGGACCACGGAATTTCACTATAGTCTTCCAAATTGTGTAGATTATGTTCCTAGAAGCAATCACGTAAACAATTGTGTGATTGAGGAAATTATTCTGGAGACAACTGAAACCACTGCCTCTGAGTTTATATGGGCATCCTTAGATGATAAAGTTGAAGTCTCAAGATGTGTGTCCTCTGATTCATGCGAATCGGATTTCATAGTAGTTTCAAAAGCTAAATTGGTTCCCATTACTCCTAAGTTTAGGAATCCATCCGAAGGACAAACCTCAAAATCCTCACCGCATCCTAAGAGAAAACCAATGTTGAATAGGAAGGATATTGTAGATCCCAAAGTAGAAGCTCGAAATGCTCATAAAAAGGAAGTTAAGACTAGACAAAATTCCAGGTTCCTCGCAAATTCCAAATTAAGCTCATCCCGGAATTCTCATGCATCAACTCATAGTCAAAACTCCTTTGTTCCCACTAAGATCCTCAAAAGACCTTCCGAACCTCTTGGTCATGTAGAACCTAAGAAAGTCATTAGCTATACTCAGTCTCAAGCTCATGTAACTGCCAAAACCATCCGAAACACTTCACCTGAACCTCGAACTGTTTCATCTGTCTTTATTGCAAAATCTGATGGCACAATTTTTAAACCTAAATCTTCAAAAACTAATGTGTCATCAAACAAATCCATAAGTGCAAAGAAAACAACTGTTTCAAAATCTTCAAAGAAAAATCTTGTGTGGAAAATCAAAACTCCCGTTAATGAAACACCAATTCCGGAAGTAACAAAAGTTACCAATACTCCGGATGTCAAAGGTCCGAAGAAGCCAGTTCGGAACCTTCAAGTCATTGAATATGACTACTGGATAGATGAAAAGACATTAGCATTCTGTCTGTTTCCAAAGATTTTAAAGAATATCACCCAGAAACACAAAGTTGTTCCTAAGTCACAATAAAAGTCCAAAGCCCGTGCCTATGTCTCAAAATCTAAACCGGAGCCTAAAAACTCCATTACTCACTAACTTTGTAGGCACTTTGTGCTTCGGAGCAAGAAACAATATGGTATATTGATAGTGCTTGCTCCATGCACATGACGGGGCAGAAAGATTTTCTGCGAGATTTAAAGCTTTCTCCAAATGCTGGTTACATGACGTATGGCAACAACTCCAACTCTCAAATTCGTGGTTATGGGACTCTCACCAATGGAAACTTCTCTATTTCACATGTGGCTTACATAGCTGATTTGAAACATAATTTGATAAGTGTTGCTCAGCTCACTGATTCAAATCGTCGTGTGGAATTTTGCAAAAAGTACAGCTATGTAATGACTGAAGACCGGAAAGGATGTTTAATAAAGTCGCTTCGCAACAAGAACATGTACCCGCTTGACATCAACATGATTATTGGCAAACCGCAACTCTGCCTTCTCTCCAAAGCTGTTCCTGACATCAGTTGGTTATGGAACTAAAGGCTCGCTCATCTAAACTTTCGGTACATGAATGATCTTGTATCCGGCAAAATAGTGAGAGGTTTACCTCTTCTCAAATTCGAAAATGATCATTTGTGTGCTGCTTGTGAGTGTGGTAAGCAATCGAAGAAAGGTCATCCTGTTATCATCGAAAAGTCCATTTCGGAACCATTGGAGCTTCTAAACATTGATCTTTGTAGACCATCCACTATAGAAAGTCTTCATCATAAGAAATACATTCTTGTGATTGTTGATGATTTTACAAGGTTCACTTGGGTCTTCTTCCTAAGGCTGAAATCCGAAACAGCCTCTGAGCTCATCAATTTTATCAAAGGAATAGAAGTTCGTATCAAACTCCCAGTCAGGAGAATCCGAAGTGATAATGGATCGGAATTCGTTAATTCCACCATTGAGAAATTTCTCACAGAAAAAGGAATCGGCCACAACTTCTCAGCTCCCTATACTCCACAACAAAACGGTGTAGTCGAAAGACGCAATAGAACTCTTGTTGAAGCTGATCGATCTATGTTGAACTTCGCAAATCTACCACTCTATCTTTGGGCTGAAGCTGTATCCACTGCCTGCTTCACTCAAAATCGGAGTATCATCAATCGACGCCTCAACATGACATCATATGAAGCAATGAATGGTCGGAAGCCAACAATCTCGTTTTTGCATGTTTTCGGATGCAGATGCTTTATCAAGAACAACCGTGATCAGCTTACCAAGTTCCAACCTAAAGCTGATGAAGCCATCTTCCTTGGGTACTCTAGTACTTCGAAAGCTTACAGAGTTCTTAACCGGAGAACTCGTGTTCTGGAAGAAAGCTTTGACATTACCTTTGATGACTACTTCGTTCGGAATTCTGGCCCCACTCACATTACAACTCACATTATGGAGTCCGATGATCCTCCTCCAGGATGTTCGAACCCTCAAACAATTCTTGAAGTTGACTTTGAAATTCTCTTTGGTCCTTCCGAAACCGCTCTTGATTCGGAATCTCGATCAAGACCAACTCTCATTCCAATTCCTACCTCGGAAGCTCCAGTCTCACAAAATGCAGGTGCTGATTTCGATGACTCCAATCCTCTCAACATTGATGAAAATGAAAACTTCTTTGAGTTCCCTTCTGATGATGATGTCAACCTATCTGGTTCAGAAGTTCAGGGGGAGCATCATCCCAATATTCAAATCATTCAGGGGGAGCAAATCAATTCCACTGTTGATATAGGATCGACGGCTGCACAAGAACTCCCACGATTACATGTTTGGACGAAGGATCATCCTCCGAACCAAGTAATTAGTAACCGTAATGCTGGTGTATAGACTCACTTTGCTACAAACATCCAAATCGAATGTCATTTTTCAGCATTCATATCCAAGGTTGAACTCAAATCCATCAAGGAAGCATTGGAGAATGCTGATTGGATTACAACCATGCAAGAAGAACTGGCAGAATTTGATCGAAATGAAGTCTGGACTCTCGTGCCTCCTCCTCAGAATCATCCCATTGTCGGTACGAGATGGGTATTTCGCAACAAGCTAGATGACGCAGGAGTTATTATTCGAAATAAAGCTAGGCTGGTGGCAAAAGGATTCACTCAGATCGAAGGGCTCGACTACAATGAGACCTTTGCTCCTGTTGCACGTCTTGAAGCCATCAGAATTTTCCTTGCGTATGTTGCTCATAAAGGCTTCAAAGTTTACCAAATGGATGTTAAGAGTGCCTTTCTTAATGGTGAACTTGACACTGAAGTATACCTTCAACAGCCCCCCGGATTTATTAATCTCTCATTTCCGAACTACTGTTATAAACTCTGGAAGGCTGTCTACGGACTCAAGCAAGCACCTCGGGCATGGTACGAGACCCTCACTGATTTTCTCAAACGCTCCGGTTTTCAAAGAGGAATTATAGATCCCACTTTATTCCGAAGATCAAATGGAAAGCATCTCATGCTGGTACAAATTTATGTGGACGACATCATTTTTGGATCGACGGACTCATCTATGGTTGCTGACTTTGCTAAACTGATGATCAATCGATTCCAAATGAGCATGAATCGGTAGTTACGCTTCTTTCTTGGCCTCCAAGTGAAATAGACTAACAGAGGAATCTTCATTCACCAAGAGAAGTATATTTCAGAACTCCTCAAGAAATACTCAATGGATACCTGTGCCTCTGCCAAGGTACCAATGGGCTTCGGACACAAGATTTTTGCCGACCCTTCAGGTGTTCCTATTGATGAAAAGAAGTATCATGGAATGATTGGATCTCTTCTCTATCTCAGAGCAAGTCGTCCGAATATCATGTTTTCTACATGCCTATGTGCCAGATTTCAAGTCAATCCAAAGATGTCTCATCTCCATGCGGTGAAACAAATCTTCTGATACCTTAAAGGAACAAAGAGTCTCGGAATCTGGTATCCAGCAAATGAGAGCTTCCTACTTCAAGCCTATTCAGATTCAAACTATGGTGGTCTTCAACTTGATAGAAAAAGCATTGCAGGTGGCTGTCAATTCTTAGGTGGTCGTTTGGTTAGTTGGTCATCCAAGAAACATAACTGCATTGCACTCTCTACAGCCGAAGCCGAATACATTGCTGCTGCCAGCTGTACATCTCAGGTTCTGTGGATGAAATCTCAACTCTTGGATTATGGTTACCGCTTTCAACGTATTCCTATCTATTGTGACTCTCAAAGTGCCATTGCAATTTCTCACAATCCAATTCAGCACTCAATGACCAAGCACATCGATATAAGGTACCATTTCATAAAAGATCATGTACTTAACGGTAACATTGAACTCATTTTTGTTTCATCTGATGATGAGATTGCTGATGTCTTTACCAAGGCATTAGACGAAACAAAATTCAATGGTTTTCTGCACAAGATGGGTATGATGATAGCAGATCCTCAATTCTTTCAAGAGACTTGTTCTCTTTGATAGATGTATTCGAAAGAAATCCAGTTCCAGTCTCAAAATCTTTTCATCTCGGAACTACCTTCTCTCGGAATACATATGATCATTTTACTTGTCTTTATTTCTGACCTTCACTTGAGTTTTTTAAGCTGTACAGTTCATCCTGATTGTTTGCTATTTTAAGTCCAATTTGTCATAATGCTCGAATTGTTATCTCGGAATATACTTCATAATTGCATCCGAAATTCCACTCCGGAAAAGGTATTACATTCGGCGCCCCGAAATTTCAAAATGCGCTTCGGAATCTCAAAATGCGCTCCGGAATCTCAAAATGCGCTCCGGAATTTCTAAATGTGCTCCGGAATTTCAAAATTTACTCCAGAAGGTTTCTCAAATTTCAACCCGGAATGTTTTACAAAGTTTGCTCCGGAATCTTTTGTGACAACCCGAAAAGTTTTGCCTCGTAAGTCCAACCATTCAATCCAACAGTGTGCCAGACTCATTTCGGCTATCAGTTAGCCTTGTTTAGAGTCCCTTTAAGGGTTCAAAGCTCATTACATTCAAGCATTGAGTATAGGATTGAGTCGCGTAAGTTCTTAGCCTTGAAATCAATCCATAAACTCCTTCATGAGGAGTTTACAGCCACATTACATGAGTTTACGGCCGTAAACTTATAGTGGCCGTAAACTCTTAGCCTTAAGGATGATATTCCTTCACTTTTCCTCATTATTCACCATTTCAAGTCAAGAAAACCTGAATTCTCTCTCAAGTATCATCAAGAATTACTCCATTTCTCATCCAAATCGTAAGTGATTCTTTCTTTTATTCCTTGATATCCTTCTTAATCTAGTACACCCCTATGATTTCATCCATAAAATCATCTCTTTTGGTTAGATCTTCAATATCATCAACTTTCACCAAGAACACCAAGAACACACACTTGTTCTTGGTGGCCGTGAACTCCATAAAGCCTCCCAAAAGGTGAGTATTCCTTCCATACACTTGCTATCTAGTAGAAGCTCCTGATTTACATCCTTGAAACCAACCAATTTCCAATATCAATGAGAGTTTACGGGCAGGAGCATCTCCCTTGGCCGTAAACCCTTGTTAAGGTTACTAGTTTGGCCATAAACTCTTCTTAAGGCTAGGAATGGGTCTAGAACACTCCCTTGATGCTTGAAAGACCTTAAAAACACCCTTTGGCAAAAGACCTCATGAGTTTACGGTCGTAAACACATACGGCCGTAAACCCTATGGCCGTAAACACATAGGGCCGTGAACACCTTGGCCGTGAACTCATCCCTTTGGCCGTAAACTCCCTTAGATGAATCACATGTGATTCTAACACTCGGTTCAAGTGTTTCCTAGTCCCTAAAGGTGTTTCCTTGCATTTTAGTTGCTTATAAACACTATATTAATGCCAATACATGCCATATATGTCATTTAGGACTCGTTTGTGTCTCGGGACTTCATTCGTGGAACTTCTCATCCTTACGCGCACATTCGTTTGAATCACCCACATAAGGTGAGTTCATACCCCTATAATGAATCTTTTAACTGTTTTAAATGCTTTTAAGGGGGGGGGGGGAATACAAGTTGAACACAATGATAATTGTGTAATTGTTTGTTATAAACATCTTTCAAAAGATCGCTTATGTCTTTTATAAGTGATCAAAACATTTCAAAAACTCTTTTAAAGTTATGTTACTTTATAGTTTAACAAAACTCCGTTTTTAAAGTACAATCATAACTTAGTAGAAAAACGAGTCTTTTCAGTAACAGTTCAAGTAAAATACTAGTAAACTATAAGGGGTATAGTTTAGGGATTCAGTTCATACTAGATACTAGAGCATACTATAAAGAGAAACAGGGAGGTAGAAACAATACACGATAACATAGAGATCATACTATAAAGAGAAGCACGGAGGTAGATACAATACATCAGAGAGACATACTATATACTATAACAAAGAGAACATACTAAGATACTATAAAAGAACGAACATACTAAATGCTATAGCAGAAGAACACTACAGGATCTAATTATACCAATAATCACTAACTCATTGTTCTAAACAAAAGGTGATAGTAAATTGGGTATACATGATCATATAACTTTAATGTGAATTTACACGGCCTAGCAATTTGTTTGCGGAAGTCACGTTTGGTCCCCAGAATCTCTTGCAGGGAGAGCGTATAGTATGGGTATTATTCATCACATTATGACCTTAATAAAACAAACTTGTTTTAAGGTAATCAGTACGTCAGGATGTCAATTCAAAAGACAACCGAGTACTTACATTTTCCCATTACTTTCATTTTGTGACAGTTCCACTTGAAAGTTAATGCAAACTATTTTTGAGTCAAGATAGTTATAAACTAGGGAAAACTTACATTTTACAAACGACAAACAGAACAGTCGAGTCTAGTACATTCAGTAGAAAGGGGGCCTATAATGCTAACTTTATGATTCCTTAGTGTATGCATTGAGGGATATATATTAATCGGGTCCGACAGGTAGTAGGATGTGTGCTTTCCGCTTCATTTCCTGTTCCTTGTTTGGTTGTGGGCTTAGAGCAGATTCACCCAGCCTACTATCTATCCGATCTTAGTTATATATATGTTCCGTATACACCAAGTAATCATAAGGGGTACCAGGTATGGGCCAGGTCATAGGAAACTAATTCAATGCACCGTTGTCTAGTACAAAACATACTTTTCAAATAAGAACTTTTGGTATACAAAACTAGAAACTTACCCAGTAAAGGGTTTAATCCATTTTATTAAACCGGTATAACTTAAAGGACCTTAGGTGGTTAATTCTATAATACCTTAGTTTATACATCAAGGTTATATATAATTAATATTCGATAGGTAGTTGGATGTGTGCTTTCTGCCTCATTCCCTGTTCCTTGTTTGGTTGTGGGCTTAGGGCAGATTCACACAATAACTATCTGTTCGATATTAGATTATATATGGCTAGTATAAACTAAGTGATTATAGAAGGAACAACTGTGGTTACCATTTTTACTAAAAGAAATAAGGGTTTTCTTAAAAAATATTTTCATCAAATATAAAGGAACTATTACAGTTAACTCCGTGAGTACCAACTGAATACGCCAGGGTTATATACAACGATGATCTAACAAACAATGAGATGTGTGCCTTCCGCCTCATTTCCTGTTCCTTGTTTGGTTGTGGGCTTAGGGCAGATACACACAACCGATTGTTTGTTTACTCTGAGTTTTATATAACTTGTATCCATTTAGTACTCATAGAAAGGAATGTAGAGTCATTTTTACTTATATTTCATCAAAGCAGGAAATATAGGATTTTCTGGAGGAACAAGCGAACTTTTCTAAACAGAACTTACAGCTTACTACAACTTACTACAACTTTCCAAAACAAACTGAGTTTCTGCTCCGGCATTTCCAAAAACAAACTGAATTTTTGCTCCGGAATCAAAACTCACTCCGGATTATCTTCGCATTCCGGACCTCTTTTCAAAACAAGTATGTTCCGGAACTCAACTCTTTACCCTCTGGATCATACTCTGTCCGGAACAACTCATCCGGAATACCAAAGGACAATAAGGTGAAACGTTTTCTCAACGGTTACTGTCCAGGAAGATCCTTATCCTATCCTCCTCGATTTGTGTGACACGATTGCACGCCCCCATAAAAATAGCCATCGAATCGCCGGTTGAGTTCTCCATTTTTGGCCACAAACCACTTTACCTTTCACATCCCAAGTCAAATCAACCTCCATATCATTAAATGCGACCCGTTTTTCATTCGGATCCTCATCATTACATCATCTGACCCGACCCAACACCTTACCTATAAATACCTTTCAAACCCCTCTTTTACCTCTTTACGCGCCCAATACCTTCAAACCCTCGATTTCTCTCTGTGTTCTTGGTGTTCTTCAAGCATTCATCCACCTGCAACAATGGCGTCTCCACAAAATCCCACTCAAACTGCCTCAACCCCAAAGAAATCGATTGCAAGGATGAAATCTTCCAAAGGTTCGAGAGGTTCCTCGTCTTCTGCCGATCAAGAACCCTTTTTGAGAGACACAACCCAACTGTTTTCTCTCAATCCACTGGATTATGATGAATCGATAAGGGTAATGATCGAGTTCATTGCAAATCACCCCATCTCAGTTCCCCTCACCAAAATCCCTGAACCTCCACTACCACTTCATCACCTTCATCGCGCTTTCACCAATATCAGACTCGAAGATGGTACCTTGCATACCACAATCATCGGTGACAGAACCATTCCCATCTTCAAATCGACCTTCCTCAAGGCTATTGGTGTAAAAGCGAACCTAAAGGGTTTCAAAGTCGTTGAACCAAAGACTAAAGAGTTTCAGACGTGTCTCCACTACATCGGGTACACCCAAGACTACATGGCCAAAGATTTCAAGAAGACCGTTGTGTCCGGACTATGGACCGTACTCATGCACCTCATCATCAGAGGGCTGTCCGGAAAGCATGGAGGAACTGATACACTAAGCAAGGACTGGCTCAATGTCGTTTTCAGTATCTACTCCGGACGCGAAAATGCCGTAGATCTTCTGGAAGTCTTGTGGCAAGACTTTTGCAAGTTTGCTACCAAGAGGAAGCCCAATGAAATTTCAAGCCCTAGGTTCTGGGAACTGACGCTTCAACAAGTATTCAACGAGCTTTCCGAACCGCTTCTGGTCAACACCATCCCTCCGGAGGTATGTGTCTTATTCAAACTAGTAAAGGCTTATTGGATTCCGGACCAATCCTATTTTGGTCCGGTCAGACGTCTTCCGGACCACATGTTGGCCCTCATTCCTTCTGAGTCCCCTTATTTGAAACAACACTTAGAGACTTCAGTTGTGTTCGACCCAACACAACCTTCCCCTGTCTATGGTGAGCCCATTTCGGAAGAGGCCAAACCTACTAAGTCCGGACCTAAGGTTAAGAAACCAGCCAAGCAAAAGGCTTCTCCCACTAAGCCAAAGACTAAAAAGAAAGCCAAAGTCAGTGCCTCCTCTCAACAGGATGGCACCCATGACATTCCGGCTGATTCTGGCCGTCCACACACCCACCTACCCACTCATCCGAGGTACCCCTCGATGTTTCAAAATCACCTGCACACACTCACGGGGAGTCTTCACATAATCCACCCTCTCCTTCCCAAAAAGGTGATGCCGGTGTTGATCATAGTTCCTTGCAGGCCCCTGGAACACACCCACGAGTCACCTTTGATGATCCTATTATTTCTTCTACACGCACACACTCCGGAACCCCTGTTCCGAACACTAAGCTTTCCGGAGATGGAGCAGTCTCTCCGACTCCGGAAGCCTCAACTGGCCTGATATCCCCAATGGGAAGATTTTGTCAACAGAGTTGCATCCAAACGTCCGGATCTTACTCGAGCTCACGTGGAGTCCACACTTATCTCCATGAGGAACAGGGCCATCCAAAGCTACTTGCCTTATGTTCCTCCCACTGACGCTGATGCTGTAAACGAGCTCACTTCCAAACTGCCGCCCATTACAACTCACCAAAGCATCTTCCATACCGATCCGGATGAAGAGGTCTCCGAAGAAGTCATGCTAGATGATACAACAAAAACTGATCCGGACACAACTTTCATGCCTTCAGTCCGCTTTCAATCAAGGGCATCCGCATCCAAGTCTGCTTATGACTTCGGATCCTCCTCCTCAACGACTCCAGATGGTGCCTCCAACTCCAATCTCAATATTCAGGATGATGATGCTGCTACAAAGCCTGGTCCATCCATGGATCCCTTCCCTCATCCAACTAAATCTCCTCACTCCAATTCCGAATCCGGATCTTCTGCAGGCAACTACATCGATCCTTTTGCTTTCCTTAAGGTGCAAACCAATGTGACCGATACCATAAAGAAGGTTTCCTCTATTGAAACCTCCGTCACTGAGCTCAACAATAAAATGGATCAAAAAGTCTCTGGAATTGACTCCAAACTCGATGCCATTCTTCAGTCACTCTACTAGCAGTCCGGACCATCTGTTGCGGAAAGAGAAGCCCAACTCGATCAGTTAATCTCCATCCGGCTCAAGCACACAATTGAGGAAGTTGACACCAAGTACGACATTTTGGTGGATCATTATCTCAACACCATCACTTCCATGCTCAAGGTCCATGATGATCTGGTGTCTGCTACCAACGACCTATTCAAGCAGACCCACGTTCGTCATGAGAAGCAGATTCAAAGGCTGGAGAAGGAGATCCGAAAGAAGGATGAAATGAACATGATCATTCAACAAGTCCTCATCAAACTTCTTCGCTCAATTTGGAATATTGTTGACGTTCCGAACCAGAAGTTTGATGAGATGATTGCTATCCTCAACAACATGTTCAAGCACCTTTTTGATCAAGCCCCCACGACCGAAGCCTACGATACTCTCACTCTTCAACTTTCCACAGGCCTTCATAAAGTCTTCTCAAAATTCGACGATCTCAAAGAGACTTTGCTGCTTGCACCAGTTCCGAAATCCACCGATGCAAGAGGGGGAGAAGGCCCAAGCAAACCCTGGAAACCCGCCTCGGAATTTATACTCCGGGATGAAGACCTAGATTCTGAAGCAGATGTTCAAATCGTCTTCGGAATGCTAGGGATCACTGAAGGAGAAGGAAGTGAAGATGAAGATGAATATGTTCTGGATGAAGCTCCTAAGGGAATTCTTGGTCTTCAAGCTCCAAAGTTGACCATTCCGAATGAAATGACAGAAGAACAGAAGAGGATATGGTCCGCAGTCTCTTGGCCATCCTCTCTTCTGGACGCTTTTCAAATGGCTGTTAAAATGGCTAAGGAAAAATCATTCTTGACCGCTCAAGCCTTCCGAGCCACTCCTTCAATGTAACCTCCCATTCCAGAACCAATAATTGCTCCAATCGACCAGGGCTCTCCCCTCCGGATCCCTGATGAAATTCCGAAAGAACCACTTCCTGTTCCCACTCCAGAATTCACGATTGATGAGAATATGAATCTGGTTATAGATGCACTTCAAAGAGACAAAGGGAAGAAACCAATGACTGCCAAACAACAAGCCTTTCACTCCGGACCTCCTCTCAAGCACAAACTTGGATGGTCTCAGGAGGAAATCAATCAGGCATTAGAGGACAGCATCCGGATCCAAGCTCTGAAGGACAATCCTGATCCGATGCGTGACATCTCCCCTCTCTGCCGTGAAGGCATTCTTCAGGCTCAGGAAATTGTTCCGTGCCTCTATTACGAACTTCCCTCAAATGACTCCGATCAGCTGGATCTTCCTCTCTCTCCATACAACAAATTCTACATCAAATTTGCTCCTCTTCACCCAACTGACAATCCGGAAGTTATCATCCGGACAGAGCGAGAAAGGCTTAAAACTTTCTACGCTAAGAACGCTCAACCCTTCAAGGAAGTGTAGACAAGGAAGAGGATTACCAAAGTTCAGGGCTTCAGAAGAAAAGTTTTGGTAAAATTTGAACTGAACTGTCCTCTTTTCCGTTTTCACCTTCTCCGGAACAAGCCAACTCCCCGGACCGTTACTGATGCGGATTTTCCTTCCATGAATCCCAATGACATCCTCACCCTAGCTGCTTACTTCAGAAAAAATCAAACAGATGACATCAGTATGGGAGCTTACCATGCAACTCTGAGCTTTCTAAAGTATTATGTTGTTGAGTTCTTCCGATGTGATTACGAGCTTGCACACCTCTACGGAACGGAACAATTAGTTGCCAAAATCGACTTCGTTCTTCCGGAAGCTGAAATTCTTGCAGATGGTCGGATTGAAGAACCGGTTCTAGGGTTTGTCTACACCACCAGAAGAACAAACAAGTAGGACTTCTTCCGAGTCCTTGACAAACACTTAGTTCCAACTAAAGCTCTGAAGAAGTTCATTTCCCGGGCGTCCAAATCTGATTCTCCGAAAAAGTCAAGGAAAAGTTTGTAAATCAGTTGGCGTGGTACATTGCGGTGCGAGACTGGCTATTCAGAGCATACACCTTCATCAAGGAAGATACGAACTAAGCTTGCTAGATTGCTAAGTTCACTTAGGGGGAGATTGTTGGAACCTGAAAGTGAACCTCTAGTAATCCTAAGTCCTTATTCTGAAGCGTGTCCATTCCAAAGTGAAGAGTGGTCCGGAACCTGTCCGGACCAAGTAAGAAGATAAGAAGAATGAAGACATTCCGGAGCTGACTCTCATGTCCGGAATGAATGCTGATCTGGAACAACTATGTTTTGTCTTTCGTGCATTTATTATATTTGTCTTGTTGTTGATGTAATGTTTCATACGACTTATTCTATAGTTGTATTTGGACAATCAGAATGTCAGAATGATCTCATTTGTCCGGTCCTATGTAAACACTTCAGTTAATTCGCTGTAACATGCACTCCTATTTAAAGGAGCATTCAATACAGGTCAACAATAGATCTTTCACTCATTTTTAGCATTTTTCTCTAAGTTGTTCAAACATTCTTCTTGTTCTTCATTTATTAACTTTACCTTGATCATTTACTCTCATTCTTCATTTAATGACTTGATTATTTGTTGAATATATTATCTAAGACTTGACTGGTCTTTCCAGGCCTGACTTGTTCACTTACTAGCAAGCAGACATTGATCTTAAGCATTCACTCAAGGTTTGAGTCTTCAAACCTTGTCCCTGCGCATCGATCTTGTACTCTCAATAAGCTTTTGGATGAAATGTTGGAAAAACCTTTGTTTGTAAATGTAATGGATGCTCAAGAAAAATCCAATATTTTCCTTATAATGTGTTATGTAGCCTTAAATCCCAAGACCGAATGTATGAGTGTGTTTCGTAAATTGTAACGAAGAATGCAGTTTTAAATAGATAAAACCCCCTTTTTGAAGTAGAATTTCCGGTAAACTTTAAGTGTTGTTAACTCCCTATGTGAGTTCCTATAACCATACTACAACCGGATGACCTGCTACAACGTTTTTCAGACGTTAAAATTTGTTATGACTTTTGTCACCCGTAGACCTGCAGGTCCCGCTGTAGCTAGAAGCAAGGTGTGGGGTGTCAAACCCAATATAGATCTATATACAATTATCACGCTCTCCCTACAAGAGACTCTGGTTATAACCTACAGGAATTTTAACCCGTACTCTAAGAGCACAATTGACGAATTGTCTCGCAACTTACGTTAACGAGTTTACGTGTGGTTTGAATGTAAAACCTTTTCTCTGGTGGAAGTAAATCCCCTTTTATGTAGTATGTTTGAAATGTAAAAGTCCATAAACTATACCTATTATAGTTTATTGTACGTGTTCGAAGTGAATGAAAACCCTTATCACGAATGACTAATTTCTGTTTATGATGTTAAACTAACAAGAAATACATTCAACATTTAGAAACTTATTGTTATACACTTTGCTCAACATGTTACAAAGCGTTGTTAATATTGTAAGTTGTTTAACTAGTTTTGAACTTTTCTGCACTGTTTTAGAAAAGTCACAGAAAAATCATACGAAGTCGAAACCTAAATCCGTAAACTCTAAGAGTTTAGAAAATGTGTCTAGTTTGTTAACAATTTTTATTATGATTTTTAGAAGTCTCTAACTTGTGTGAAAATGTTCAACTTCACAGACTAGTCCGAAGTTTGTTCTAAAATGATAGGTAGTTTTGTAAAAATCGCCATAAATTGTGCAAGTAGTCCTTAGAAAGGTATAAGCCTGAACTATTTGCATCTTGTACAGTTTTGAAAACTAAAAAGTTTAAGATGTTCAAAACAGTCCGTGAATGGAACTAAAATTTCCTGTTGAAAGCTGACGTTTGAGTTTAGTTAAGCTTTTGGTGTTTTAACTTGTATTCCCCCCCATAAAACTCGAAGAAAAAATGAAAATATAGGGGTATGAACTCACCTTGAGTGATTTCCTTAGATGAATGCTAGAGAGAAGAGGTTTCGAAGTCAAGAACACTTGGTAAAAGCTTGGAGAGTTGAAGATCTAAGAACAATTATGGCGATATTTGTTATGAGAGATCCATAATTTGAGTGAAGGTGTGAAGAATGTTCAAATGTCGGATGAGAATACTTACTAAAAGTGGAGGACAATGACCAAGAACAGCCTTGAATCTCGAGTTTAGAGAGAGAAAGTGAGAGAGAGAGGTGTTTGCTTTTTGGTGAGAGAGTGAGTAAAGTGGAAGGAGAGATGAGGGTTTTCCAGCTTTTGATCAAGTTATCTAGCTGGAAGAGAGGTGTGAGAGGAAAAGTAGTTGACTAGGTAGGGATGAATAGTAACTGGAGGTTGTACTAAGTGGGTATGGGGGATAGCTTGTGTCATACTCCATGAAAAGTGTACACTCCAACACAATATCTTACACAATAGATATTATTCTTAGTTTAAGATTTCCCCCAAAATGTGATTAAAATATGAAAATATAGGGTCTTATATGTCAAAATACGAGTTTGGGTGAAAATCCCATGTTAAAATCATGAAAAACGAGCTTAAAACGCGAAACTACTCGAAAATCGGGATCAAGAGGCGAACCTGCGAGGCCAGAATCGAACGTTCGGTCCTATATGGTGAGAACCGAAGGTAGGTTCGGTCCTAAAGGCTTGCACGCGAACTTGGTCAAGGAGGGAACCGAAAGCGGATTGCAGCAAAATGGACCGAAGGGCTTGATCCGAACCGAAAGTGAGTTCAGTCCTAAAAGGAGAGTTCGGTTCTAATAGGTTTCGGGTCTAGGAGGCTTCGGTTCCTTAAGGGAGGTTCGGTTCCTAAGAGGTTTCGGTTCTTTAAGGGAGGTTAGGTTCCTAAGAGGGTTCAGTTCTTTAAGGCTGTTTTTCCATTTATCTTCCCGTTTCGTGTTGTTTTTGACTAAATTAAGGGTCAGGATGCCCCGAGTGTTTATAAAAAGTTGAAAGAGATTTTGAGAGAGATTTGGGAGAGATTTAGATAGAGTGAGAGATTGAGAGAGACTTAGTTTGTGACCTTTGCGAGTGTTTAACTTCGAAATGTAAGGTTTGTAAACGCCGTTTTTTCTTGTTATGAGTGTTACACACTCCCGAAGGGTATGAATTAATATTTTATCGAGTAGTTACATCACTTTACCCTGATTAGGGTCTAGATTTTCCAAACACGTGATATCCCTAAATGATAATTTTCATTAAAATAGTGAGTTGTACAATAGTAAGCATGATGTAGACCCTAATATACGAAGGTTAATTAAGTTGACCGGTTTGACTTGTTGACTTTATTTGACTTTGACTTGACCAGAATTTGACGGTTGTCACATCATTCCCCCGTTAGAAGGAATTTCGTTCCGAAATTAGCGTTTTGACTGGGACTTCAGGCGTTTGGGAAGAGGGGTGGGTATTTTTGTTTCGTCTGATCTTCACGTTCCCAGGTGAACTCTGGTCCTCGTTTAGCGTTCCAACGGACCTTCACTATAGGGATGCGACTCTGTTTTGTTCTCTTGATCTCTCGATCCATGATTTCTACCGGTTCTTCCACCAAGTGGAGACTCTCGTTGATTTCAATCTCGTCAAGAGGAATGATGAGAGTTTCGTCATACAAGCACTTTCAAATTGGACACATGGAAGGTAGGATGTACACTATTAAGTTCCTGGGGTAGTCGAAGTTTTTATGCCACCGGGCCAATCCTGGCGAGGATTTCGAACGACCCGATGTACCTTGGATTTAGTTTATCATGTTTACCAAAACGGATTGTCCCTTTCCATGGTGAGACCTTTAGTACCACCCGGTCCCCAACCTGGAATTCCAATGGTTTGCGTCGCTTATCGGCGTAGCTCTTTTGTCGATCTCGAGATGCTTTCAGTCTTTCTCGAATTTGTACGATCTTTTCCGTGGTCTCCCTTATGATTTCAGGGACAGTTAGGGAGCTGTTAGGGACTTGCCCCTTTGCTAACTGTGTATCTCCCACTTCAGCCCAGCACAGTGGTGATCTGCACTTGCGGCCATAGAGAGATTTGAATGGCGCGAACTTGATGCTAGTATGATAGCTGTTGTTGTACTAGAATTCAATAAGTGGTAAGTGGGTATCCCACGCTTTACCGAAGTCAATAACACAAGCTCTTAGCATATCTTCCAAGATTTGAATAGTTCTTTAGCTCTGCCCGTCGGTTTGTGGGTGGTAGGCCGTACTCATGTCTAGCCTGGTCCCTAGAGCTTTCTGTAAGGACTGCCAGAACCGTGAAGTGAATCTACTATCTCTGTCAGAGATAATGAATATCGGCACACCATGAAGTCGTACAATCTCTTTGATGTACGTCCTAGTCAAATTTTCCATCTTGTCGGTCTCCTTTATCAGCAGGAAGTGCGCGGATTTGGTCAATCTATTGACGATTACCCAAATGGTATCAAGACCACCCGTTGTCTTAGGCAATTTGGTTATGAAGTCCATGGTTATTCGTTCCCACTTCCATTCGGGTATCGCAGGTTACTGTAGTAGACCCAAAGGATTTTGGTACACTATCTTAACTTTGGCGCAAGTCAGACACTTGCTCACATAGGTAGTGATTTCGGCTTTCATGTTCGGCCACCGGTTGAGTTTCTTCAGGTCCAGGTATATTTTGTCCGAACCGGGATGTACGGAGTATAGATTTTTGTGTGCTTCGTTCAGGACGATGTCCCTGAACCCGCCGAATTTCGGTGTCCAAATTCGGTTCATGAGATAACGAGCTCCGTCGTCCTTGACTTCTAGATTCTTATGCATCCCTCTTAATGCCTCACCTGTCACATTCTCAGGCTTCAAAGCTTCCAGCTGGGCCTCTTTGATTTGCATGGACAGGTGCGAATGGATTGTCATGGTTAATGACTTTACTCGGCGACCTGAGTATTCTTTTCGACTTAAGGCGTCAGCTACCACGTTGGCTTTACCTGGGTGATAACGAATCTCACACTCGTAATCATTCAGTAGTTCCACCGATCGTCTCTGCCTCATGTTGAGCTCTTTTTGATTGAGGATGTGCTGAAGGCTTTTGTGATCGGTAAAGATAGTACACTTTGTTCCGTAAAGGTAGTGCCTCCAGATCTTTAGGGCGAATACTATTGCTCCCAATTCGAGGTCATGTGTGGCGCAGTTGACCTCGTGCGTTTTTAATTGCCTCGATGCGTAGGCAATGACCTTTCCTCATTGCATCAACACACATCCAAGACCCTGATTTGATGCGTCGCAGTAGACCTCAAAGTCTTCAGTTCCCTCTGGTAGAGACAAAATCGGGGCGCTGCACAGGGCTTGCTTTAGTGTTTAGAAAGCGGTTTCTTGTTTCTTTCCCCAGTTGAAAGTCACATTCTTTTGGGTTAGGGCGGTAAGTGGTTTGGCAATCTTGGAGAAGTTTTGGATGAACATCCGGTAGTAGCCAGCAAGGCCTAATGCGGATTTCTGTAGGCGTCTTTGGTGCTGACCAGTTCTCGATCGCCTTGATTTTGGAGGGGTCCACGTGTATCCCTTTCTCACTAATCACATGACCGAGGAAGTCCACTTCTCGGATCCAAAATTCGCACTACGAAAATTTTGCATATAACTTCTCCGCCCTTAGTGTCTCCAATACTTGTCGTAGGTGTTGGCTATGCTCTTCCTCACTCCTTGAATAGACCAGAATGTCATCTATGAATACGATCACGAACTTGTCTAGGTAAGGCCGACACACCCGGTTCATTAGATCCATGAACACTGCGGGTGTGTTCGTTAACCCAAAGGGCATCACTACAAACTCGTAGTGACCGTACCGAGTCCTGAACGCCGTTTTAGGAACATCCTCCTCCTGAACTCATAGTTGATGGTATCCCGATCTCAGATCGATCTTTAAAAAGTAAGATGCTGCTTGGAGTTGGTCAAATAGGTCGTCGATTCGGGGTAAAAGGTATCAGTTTTTGATGGTAAGCTTATTTAGTTCGCGGTACTCGATGCACATGCGAAACGATCCATCCTTCTTTTTCACAAACATAACTGGTGCTCCCCAATGCGAGAAGATGGGTCTAATGAACCCTTTGCTCAACAGTTCGTTTAGTTGGATGGATAGTTCTTGCATCTCGGCTGGCACTAGACGGTAGGGCGCTTTGGCTACGGGGGTAGTTTTGGGGATTAGGTCGATTCGGAATTCGACTTGTCGTGCAGGTGGAACTCCGGGAAGGTCTTCTGGGAATACGTCGGGGAAATTACAAACCTCTGGAATGTCCTTGACGTTCTTAACCTCTTGTTTCTTATCCACTACATGGGCTAGGAAGTCGTGGTATTCCTTGCGGAGATACTTTTGGGCTTTGGCGTAAGACATGATTTGTAGGTTTGCACTAGGTTTGTCGCCGTAGACGACAAGAGTTTTGCCACTCGGCAGATTAAGGCGTACGACCCTTTCATAACACAGGATGTCAGCACGATTTGAGCTTAACCAATCCATGCCAATGATGATGTCAAAGCTTTTTATTGAAACCGGCAATAGATTAATTTTGAAGGAGTGATTATCTAGAGTGAGGGTACACCATGAGTATATGTCGTTAGTGCTTTCTGTCTTTCCATTTGCCATTTCTACGACGTATGTATCTTTTAGTGTTTGGGGATTTTGTTTTAATAATTGTTTGAATTTGTGGCTAACGAAACTCCTCTCTGCTCCACTATCGAATAATATGCATGCATATGAGTTATTGAGGAGAAACATACCGGTAAACACCGTAGGATCTTCCCTTGCTTCCCTTTGCCCTAAGGCCAAGACTCGTCCGACACCGCCGGTGTTTGCGTTTCTAGCTTTTAGGCAGTCCCTCTTGTAATGCCCAGTTTCCCCGCAGCCGTAACAGGCTCGGCTTGCTCCGGCGTTGGCGGCCGGGTTGGCTTGTTGGGCAGACGCCCTGTAGAAACGAGCGGTATGCCCCTTTTTGTTACATCTGTTGCAGTGCATTTCTCGACAAGGACCATTGTGGTGAAAGTTGCACTTGTTGCACTTGGGAAGAGTTCCATCATATTGTCTCAGTGGTGCTGGAGTGGAAGGAGTAGTGGCAGCATGGATGGTAACAGTTTGTTGCCTCTTGGCAGGGTCCTGCACCAGTTGCTTCTTTTTATTGTTCCAGAACTTCCTCTTGTTGTTCCCTCCTTTTGCTTGATCGGAGGTGGTTGTCACAGTGACATGGCTGGCCCGATGATCAATAAGTTGTTGTGCCAACTCCTTGGCACTGTCAAAGGTAGTTGGCTTTGAGGCCAACACGCTATTTTGAATCTGGGGAGATAGTCCCCAGGGGTATCGCTCCACCTTCTTGCATTCCGGGGTGACCATCGCCGGACAGAGGAGTGCTAGATCATTTAATCGGGCAGTGTAAGCTGCAAGGTTAGAGCCCGTCATCTTGAGACTCCACAGTTCTTGCTCTAATTTTTGTACTTCACCCCTTGGGCAATACTCCTTCAGCATCATGGTTTTCAAGTCTTCCCAGCTTATCGAATTAGCCACGGCGAGTGTCATAGATTTCACGTGGCCGTTCCACCAAGTAAGGGCCCTGCCGGTGAAAGTGCAAGCTACGAATTTGACTTTGCTTGCTTCGGGGCATGCACAGATCTCGAAGACGGATTCGGTCTTCTTGAACCACTACATCAAAGAAATGACACCCCCGCTTCCATTGAAAGGATCGGGTTTGCCATTTGTGAAGTGCTTATAGGAACATTCTCTCGAACGCCCTTGGCTATCTCCTTGAGTGGAGTTATTAGTACCGCTCCCTGTCCTCCTGGCATCTTCAGTGCTGATTTGGGACATAGCAGCTGCCAATGCGGCCGTAACCGCAGCCTGGAACATAACAGGATCATACTGGGGAGGTGGCGGTGGTGGATTTGTTTGTGTTCTGCCAACGCGTCTAGCAGACCTACGAGGTGGCATCTTTCTGTAATAGAATTTTAAAGACGACATGAGTATAAGTCTTTTAGTAATGGTTATAAGTTGGGTGTCGTAGAACTACGTTATTAGTTTTCAAGTATAGTATTTCCCGACTTTCAAATGTTTGCAAACAACTCATAGTAGGAGTCTATATATATAGACTTATGAATTTAGTAGTAATAAATCAAATGTAATCTCGTGATTTTTGTTCCATGCCTGATCCACTCCTAAGACTACTCGATGTATACCAGTTGTGTGTAACTAAGGTTCAATAGACCGTCAAACATAATGAGTCTGCCCTGAGCCCACAACCAAACAAGGAACAGGATCCAAGGCGGACTCACCATTTCTAAGTCGATCGCCTCTTAATTACATATAACCTCGAGGTATATATTAAATAATCTCAGAGTTACCATAAGCAAATCGTTTGTAATGCTATGTTATGAAATCTGAGGTAAACTTCCAATAAAATAAAATGCATGCCAATTTTTCATTGATACAATTTAATACATGTTTTTAGGAAAATTTGACCTTATAGAAGGTCTACATTATATCAACATAACGAAATTTTTTTGAAAGCACATAGACCCTTCGACTAGTGTAATCACTTAGACGCAGGGTCAAAACTACTTGCAGGAAAGAGTAGCCCCAACACATACTCGTAAACCTAATTTATAACAAAATGTGAGTAGTGCGAGTACTGCTCGAGGCGGGTGGTATCAGCTGGTCCGATGTGGACCTTGAGACGAGGTCGAGGCTCCCTGTAGTTCCACAATTCGGCGTTCGGCCGCGATCACTCTCTCCTCGAGAGCCGCATGTCTTATCTGGTACTCCCTTACCTCCGTCCGAGCGGTGGTAAGGTCCTCGATGAGTTGGTCCATGGGATAAAAGTCTCTTTCCAAGTCCGTAGTACGTGCATCGGTGGCTTCTGCAACAACATTGAGATCCCGAACTCGATCTGCCATTTCCCTATTCTGGTCCCCCATGTTCGTGATTTTATGGACCACGATGGGGAGGGCTCTGTCAGCCGGTCCCCCATGACTGAGGTCGTAGTAACCCCGTTGATCACCAAATGGTGATCGTTGTTGTTGTTGACGGCTCCATCTCTCGATCACTGTTGCCCAATGGGGCTCAGGCCCATTGTAGCCAAAACGGTTCGCAGGCACCCTGGCTATGTAAGGAGGGTTGATGACTTCCTCCTATGGCTCCTCCTCTTCTTCTTCGTCCTCCCATTCTTCTTCGTCAATTTCTTCTTCCTCTTCGGGGTCTTCTTCGGGCTCCTCCTCCGGTTCTGCTTCTAACCAACCACCGTTCCCCTAGTTCGGAAAGTAGGGGTCTCCGGGTAAATGAAATCCTGCCATGACGTTTGTACGAGAATAGGGGTATAAGAGGCACATAATGAATCTAGAAAAATTGTGCTTAAGCAACATAAAATACTCCTATAGTATTTTAACGGTTGTGTTTGATTCTTAACGCATTTCATGTATGGGTGTTGGTAAGTTGATAGACTTGTTGTTCACTATGACTATCCCCCGGCATATACTAGTCACTTCTTGGACGAATATAGTTGATCAGGCTATATTCCTCCCAGACTTGATTGCATATCCCAAGGCATAATCACAGTGCACAACTCCTCTATTTTTAACTTTCGTGTTTTCCTTAGACGTGACACTATACCGGTATGCATGTATGTACTTATACTTTTTCATAAAAAAATAACGCTTTTATTATTTTTAAAAGTATATTTGTAGGGAAAATATTTTAATCAGAGAGTCTTAGTCCCTTTGTGTTTATAGTTTGTATATCTTATATGGTTTGATATACTATGTTCACTATAAACAAAGCTCTGATACCAATCTGTCACACCCCCAAACCAAGGATGGCGTAAACGTCCGGGGGTGGCTGACTTCATGTATAGTATCACAACAACGAGTATAATAGTGCTCATAGTAAATACAACCATCATAAATATAATTGAAAAAGTTACACCATAGTATGAGTTTACATGTTTCAAAATCAATTACATTATGATGACAAAAATATATTAATTGACGTCTTGCGTCCCATCCTCAAAAACGGTTGGTTACCTGTTTCACTGGTTTCCTGAGAATACAAGAAGTTTTGAAAGAGTGTCAACAATTAAGTTGGTGAGTTCATAAGCTTTTGGATGAAATGTTGGAAAAACCTTTGTTTGTAAATGTAATGGATACTCAAGAAAAATCCAATATTTTCCTTATAATGTGTTATGTAGCCTTAAATCCCAAGACCGAATGTATGAGTACGTTTCGTAAATTGTAACGAAGAATGCAGTTTTAAATAGATCAAAACCTCTTTTTGAAGTAGAATTTCCCGTAAACTTTAAGTGTTGTTAACTCCCTATGTGAGTTTCTATAACCATACTACAACCGGATGACCTGCTACAATGTTTTTCAGACGTTAAAATTTGTTATGACTATTGTCACCCGTAGACCTGCAGGTCCCGCTGTAGCTAGCAGCAAGGTGTGGGGTGTCAATCCCAATATAGATCTATATACAATTATCACGCTCTCCCTACAAGAGACTCTGGTTATAACTTACAGGAATTTTAACCTGTACTCTAAGAGTACAATTGACGAATTGTCTCACAACTTACGTTAACGAGTTTACGTGTGGCTGGAATGTAAAACCTTTTCTGTGGTGGAAGTAAATCCCTTTTTATGTAGTATGTTTGAAATGTAAAAGTCCATAAACTATACCTATTATAGTTTATTGTACGTGTTCGAAGTGAATGAAAACCCTTATCATGAATGACTAATTTCTGTTTATGATGTTAAACTAACAATAAATACATTCAACATTTAGAAACTTATTATTATACACTTTGCTCAACATGTTACAAAGCGTTGTTAATATTGTAAGCTGTTTAACTAGTTTTTAACTCTTCTGCACTGTTTTAGAAAAGTCACAGAAAAATCATACGAAGTCGAAAACTAAATCTGTAAACTCTAAGAGTTTAGAAAATGTGTCTAGTTTGTTAATAATTTTTATTATGATTTTTAGAAGTCTCTAACTTGTGTGAAAATGTTCAACTTCACAGACTGGTCCGAAGTTGGTTCTGAAATGATAGGCAGTTTTGTAAAAATCGCCATAAATTCTAGAAAAATCGTATCAACATGTGCAAGTAGTCCTTATAAAGGTATAAGCCTGAAATATTTGCATCTTGTACAGTTTTGAAAACTAAAAAGTTTAAGATGTTCAAAACAGTCCGTGAATGGAACTAAAATTTCCTGTTGAAAGCTGATGTTTGAGTTTAGTTAAGCTTTTGGTGGTTTAACTTGTATTCCCACCCCCCCCCCCCCATAAAATTCGAAGAAAACATGAAAATGTAGGGTTATGATATCACCTTGAGTGATTTCCTTAGATGAATGCTAGAGAGAAGAGGTTTCGAAGTCAAGAACACTTGGTAAAAGCTTGGAGAGTTGAAGATCTAAGAACAATTATGGCGATATTTGTTATGAGAGATCCATAATTTGAGTGAAGGTGTGAAGAATGTTCAAATGTAGGATGAGAATACTTACTAAAAGTGGAGGAGAATGCCCAAGAACAGCCTTGAATCTCGAGTTTAGAGAGAGAAAGTGAGAGAGAGAGGTGTTTGCTTTTTGGTGAGAGAGTGAGTAAAGTGGAAGGAGAGATGAGGGTTTTCCAGCTTTTGATCAGGTTATCTAGCTGGAGGAGAGGTGTGAGAGGACAAATAGTTGACTAGGTAGGGATGAATAGTGATTGGAGGTTGTACTAAGTGGGTATGGGGGATAGCTTGTATCATACTCCATGAAAAGTCTACACTCCAACACAATATCTTACACAATAGATATTATTCTTAGTTTAAGATTTCCCCCAAAATGTGATTAAAATATGAAAATATAGGGTCTTATATGTCAAAATACGAGTTTGGGTGAATATCCCATGTTCAAATTATGAAAAACGAGCTTAAAACGCGAAGCTACTTGAAAATCGGGATCAAGAGGCGAACCTGCGAGGCCAGAACCGAAGGTTCGGTCCTATATGGTGAGAACCGAAGGTAGGTTCGGTCCTAAAGGCTTGCATACGAACTTGGTCAAGGAGGGAACCGAAAGCGGATTGGAGCGAAATGGACCGAAGGGCTTGATCCGAACCGAAAGTGAGTTCGGTCCTAAAAGGAGAGTTCGGTTCTAATAGGTTTCAGGTCTAGGAGGCTTCGGTTCCTTAAGGGAGGTTCGGTTCCTAAGAGGTTTCGGTTCTTTAAGGGAGGTTAGGTTCCTAAGAGGGTTCGGTTCTTTAAGGCTGTTTTTCCATTTATCTTCCCGTTTCGTGTTGTTTTTTACTAACTTAAGGGTCGGGATGCCCCGAGTGATTATAAAAAGTTGAAAGAGATTTTGAGAGAGATTTGGGAGAGATTTAGATAGAGTGAGAGAGATTGAGAGAGACTTAGTTTGTGACCTTTGCGAGTGTTTAACTTCGAAATGTAAGGTTTGTAAACGCCGTTTTGCCTTGTTATGAGTGTTACACGCTCCCGAAGGGTGTGTATTAATGTTTTATCGAGTAGTTACATCACTTTACCCGGATTAGGGTCTAGATTTTCCAAACACGTGATATCCCTAAATGATAATTTTCATTAAAATAGTGAGTTGTACAATAGTAAGCATGATGTAGACCCTAATACACGTAGGTTAATTGAGTTGACCGGTTTGACTTGTTGACTTTATTTGACTTTGACTTGACCAGAATTTGACGGTTGTCACACTTTTGAAGCTCAGTAGTCATGGTAGCAATCATTATACACAACATCTTTGTCGCGTCCCTCTCATGAACCCTGTATTCCTCGATTTGTTCTGGAGTAGCAGTTTGTTCATCAATCTCCTTCATCTCTTTATCTAGGACATATTCTTTGTCCTCATAATGAAGGGCCATACAAATGTTTCTTATCCAATCGTTAAAGTTTGACCCATCAAAGATAGTTCTCCCAACTAAATTCATTAGGGAGAATGAGTCAGAAGGGTTGGAGCCTGAAGCATTGTTTGGGATAGACATCTGAAAAGAAGAAAGAACAAAGTTTAGATTAGATGAGAATCCTTAATATAACACCCAAATGAAATATTAAGTCTGGGACCCAACACAATATTTTACAATTCAGAAGAGGGATGCCGTAATCCAATTGCAAAATATTTGAAGGTAGGTAAATGACGATTTACCAATTTCCACCATGAAAAACTAAATTGATTATTAAGTTTTAATTGGATTGAAACGCCTAGATTCTTTTGAGATTCATTGAACTTTTCAATGGAATGTTTAAATCTCGATTGTATCCTTCAAGTTTGTGACTGGGATGCCGAGGATCACAAACAAGGTGTGAATAACCATGAAAATGTGCTTGGTACTCTTAATGTTACAGATCACCTAATCAATGTGACGGTTAACCACACACACTCCATTGATATATGATTAACATCAAGACACCCTTTGCCACACTTGCCAATCCCAGATTAGTGTGTCGGTTAACCACACACGCTCCACTAACGGCTTAGCAAAGTGCAAAGTGCAATTTCATGGAATAGCACCATTTTCACATTTTTCCTAAAGTAACCAAGATTGGGAATTTAATAAAAGGTTTAGTTACTTTATAATTATCATTATACTTTTAACGAGAATTAATGTCCTATCCTACCCATTCGGCTAATGACCCCCTACCAGTCAAGGAAGCGGTGGGTGAGAGTGGACACCCATTAAACCACCATTTTATAGACAATAACCTTATACCCCCTTATAGATCGGCTTCGTGAATGAGGCCTACTAACGGTAAGACTGACTTGTCTTATACATATATATTATTAAACTTTTAATATTATAATAGTATAAGGGTTGAATTTTAAACTTTTAAAATTCTAAGGTTTGGAATTAAATGTTTCATTAGTGAGATTTTACAAATTCCAAAACTTGAGGGCAAGTTTTGTAACTTTCAAAACTTTTGGTTTCCATAACTTATGAAAACTTATGAGTTTTTAATGTTCATGAATGAGACTCTTCATATAACTTGAGGACAAGTTACAAAAACTCATTTCAAGAACAACTTAGATCAATTTTAACTTATCACATTATCATATAACATACTATTGATCTAATCTAACTCATATAACAAGGCAATTCATATCAAATAATACAAATAATTACTTTATTATCTTAAAATTTGACAATTGTCCTTTAATTGGATGAGGATCATCATTACTAAACCAGAAAATACATTTTGTATGATTACGAAACAGTTTGTGGTAATGATCGTAGTCCAATTCTGGCCAAAAAATCGAAATTCTTCAACCAGAGCCATCTACTCGACAAGTGCATGATCATGACTCGTCGAGTTGCCCTTTTATTGAGTGGAATCATCGAGTCAGCCAGTGGACTCGACAATTTCATCAGTCAGAGGCCAAAAAATCGATTTTTTCAACTTTGAAAATTAACAAGCATCAAATATAACAGAACACAATCCTAGGCTCTGATACCACTGTTAGGTTTTAAGCACTATAACACTCCTATGGTGCACATGCAACCCTAGATGCTTTGGATCTATGTTTTTTCTAATTATACATGCATTTTTAATTTTCCAAAGCATACAACCTAACTAGCATACAATGGAGGATATACAATACAATACTCATAGTTAGATGAATACCTCTTGATGTGGTTGTAGTTCTTGGCCTTTGAAAGCTTTAGCACCTCAAGTGTGATACCTCTAATGTGTCACAAACACCAAATGCAATAGGAGACTTGAGAGAATAAGCTAGTTAGCACAAAATCAATATCACTCTCTTAGAATGAATGGTGCAACCGATTTTGGCTCTAGGGGTGTGATTTTATATTGTTGCAAATGCTAAGGTTACATCCATGCAAACCCTAATGTACCATGACCTTTCATATTACTTAGGCTCCATGGGTTAAACCTCCATGAACTATCCATGTTGGTTTAGCCCATCCTAATTAACATTTGGCCCACACTATAAGAATCATTGATTTACTTAATCAGTCCGCTTATATTTAATTAGTCTCTTTTGATCACTAAATTAATTCCAAATTAATTCTTGATCAATACTAATTAAATAACATGATTTCTCAATTAATATATTATACTTATAATATATTAAAAAATCATAAATAACCTTATTCTCAAAAGTCCATCCTATCAAATTGCACTGGTGAAGTCAACCCAAAAGGACCAGCTACTATCGGGTCAAGTACATCCCAATTATAGTTATGGGCTTAGACACTAAATCCAACACTAAGTTCATGTAAGACGCCATGAAGAGTTAGTCCAAAGGGCTTATCATATGGATTATTGGATTAAGGCCCAAGGAAGTGGATTAGGGTTTAACTCTTGGATTCTACACTATATAAATGTAACCCCTAAGCCAAAAATCGTGCACTAGTGATTCCAAGAAGCTCTAGACGATTTTTGTGTCTCCAAACCTCTCTCTCAAGTTCCTCCTCTTGTTCTTGGTTTGTTATAAGACATTTGAGGAATCACACTTGAGGTGCTAGGCTCTTGAAAGACCAATTCCTACAAGCTACAATTAAGAGGTATTCTTCTAACTTACTTTTATGTTTCAATTACCAATATTGTATGCTAGTTGTAGGTTTCAAGCTTTGGAATTTTGTTGCATGTATAACTAGAGAAAACATAGATCCAAAGCTATTAGGGTTGAATGTGCACCATAGGAGTGTTATAGTGCACAAAGCCCAACAACTTGAACCTAATTTCACATCGGCTGGGAAGGAGAACTCAACATTCCTTATAAGGGGTGTGGATACCTTCCCTATCACAACACGTTTTAAAGCCATGAGGGCAACATATCACATAAGAACTTTGAAGTTAAGCATGTCCGGGTGAGAGAAATTCACGGAAGGGTGACCCTCTGGAAAGTTTTTGTGTCGGGAGCCCAAAGAGGTCAATATTGTGATACATGCCATATGGGAATGTTATAGAAACATAACAATATTGTATCAAACATCAAAACATTTATTTCGATTGTTCAACAAAAACAAACAGTTGTAGTTCGTGAAATATCAAATATTAATCTTGTGTTTGTTTTCTTTCAAATATTCATACCAAAATGATTAGAAAGATTAAAGAACTGCCTGCTAGGGGTGAGCAAACCCAAACCAATAAACCGAGAAACCAACTAAAACCGACGAAACTGAAACCGAAAAAACCGAAACCGAAGCAAAACCGACGGTTAGAGTTTGAATTTTTAAAAAACCGAAAAGTCGGGTTCGGTTTCGGTTTTTACCCAGAAACCGACCCATCCAACCCGAGAAACCGACCCATACTTAAAACCGACAAACCGCCCCAAGAAACCGACCTATCCAACCCGAGAAACCGACTCATACTTGATTGTTTTTTTGGTTATAATAGACTATTTTGGGCTTTGGTTGTAACTTGTAGTAGACTATTTGGTTGTAAGACTCATGGTTTTTGAAGTATTTAACTTCAATTTGGTGTTTTTGAAGTATTTTAATTCTTGCTTCGTTTTTGGAAAATGGGTTAAAACCCAAAACCCATGGGTTTAAACCCAGAACCCGTGAGTGTATGGGTTGAACCCAAGAAACCGACCAAACCGACCTCAGAACCCAAGAAAACGAACCGACCAGAAACTGATCCTATTGGGTTCTGAAAACCAGAAACCGAACATTTATGGGTTGGGTTGGGTTTGGGTCCAAAACCGACCCAAACCGACCCATGCACAGCCCTACTGCCTGCCATCTATTAAGATTAAGTTCCATTAATGGTGTAGATAAACCGTTGTGTGACCTTCAGAATCTAAGGAATCCAAAACCATCAGAATCATCAATACAAATTGATAAAATGGAGATAATCGTATAAAGTTAGAAGGTTCTTTCGTTTGACCAATTTCGAAATACATCTTACTTATTACATTTGATACGATGATAAATTTCAATTTATAATAATTCACTGACATGTAATTTAAGGATGATAAAAATACCAGGCAATTTCAATTTATAACAATTGACTGAAATGGAACAACATCCGATTAGAATCTTAACTGCAACTTAAAATCTGTATCTTCAGAAAAAAGATATATAAAAGCTATGAATAAGTTCAAATTTCCATCTTTATATGTAAGATGGGCATAAATTGTACTGCAACTAGTTACCTAATTCCTCCATCATCACATGGGTTTTCTTCTCCATCTCCATATCCTATAAATGCTCAAAGGGTGAAATTGGAACAAATAAGCTTTCTATGACAAAAGTGGTAGATAAGATAACTACGACCTTTGTAATGAGAAAGTAGAGAAGAATATGCTTCATCGTTGCATCATTCACTGCTAGGGTTTGCGAAAAAAATGCCTGTCCAATCGTTGATTCCTACCACCACAAAAACCCACCAGATGAAATCAACATCTGAAACCACCACCAAATTCAAACCCTAGAAAGTCAATGAAAAACAAGGAGAAACTTAGATAATCTAAAATCAAACCTGAAATACTAGAAATTTACCTTTGATGAATCGTAACATGAGACTTGATTTACTAGCTCCCATGTCCCCAAGCAAATCCTACAGATCATCATGCAACCTGAAGCTTCAAACAAAAGATAAAAACCTACTAATCATCGTGCAAATTGTCATAGAGATAAGGGAGGGATAAAATGAAGGTCGAGTGGGGTACTTCAAAATTTTGGAGGATGTTGTCCCCCCCCCCCCCCCCCCTTAGCTATTAAGGAGGCAAAACACGCATTCTTTCTAAAAATTTGTAAAACGACAACAATTTTAGGATATGCAAAAATGCAAGTCCTAAATCCTTCAAAATTTTGGGAGAGATGACATTTTGTAAACATGCAAAAATGTGTGTCCTAAAGCCAGTACATGTCATAGTTCGCGTGTCATTAAAGACTTATATTCTAGTAGTGACTAAAAGTACAATATGTACACATGGGGAATAAAACTAAGATGCTATAATAAAAAATGAGTTTACCATGTTTTGAAAGTGTTTTTATTATGATTCTAATATCTATTTATGTAGTATTAACATAATCAAATTTGAAGAATTGGATATTGAAGAATCCCATTTTCATTTCTTTCTATAACAAAATTGTATTTTCAAAATAAAAATTAAGACATTGTACTTTGGAAAATCTATCCAACTATAGCATTGATACTTTCAACTATTTTCTTATAATAACACTTTCAATCTAAATGACATTTCTATAATCCATTATATTTTCCAATTACAATGATGTAATATAAAGAAATAGAAGTAAGATGCTATAATAAACAAATGAAGATAAGCATATTACTCATTTCTTGCATTTAACCCTTAAATTAGACAATTTAATAAATATAAAGGTTTTAACATACTAAAAAACATTTAATGGTATTTTAGGAATTATATAAGAATATGTTGATTTTTTCTAAGGTTTACCTTTATATTTATATTAGAGAAACACCAACCCTTAAATTAGACAATTCAAAACATCACAAATTAATATCTTTTTAACAAATTCTTAATTATCCAAAATTATTAATTATTCTTTTTATACCATTATTTATAATTTAAATAAAAAATAACTTAATAATTATTAATATATAATAAAGTAATAATAATGAATTTTTATTTTAATTTAACTTATTAAATATATGAAAGAACAAGAGAGGAAAACATAAGAGCATGAAGAAAAAAATATCATAAAGAAAAACTAACGATAAAATTTATGAAAAATGGACCTATGAACTGTAAAGTCCCAAAAATTCAAACCATTTGCTTTTCATTTAAAATATAAGTAAACCATTCCAAACACTTTCATAAAAAATAGAGCAATCAATTGTTTCCAAAACATCAACAGGTCTTAGTGTATAAATAAGTCAAGTCATCATATCAACGGAAGTCTAAGATCAAACGTTAGCGATGTGCATGTCGTATAGTCAAGCTAGCGGCTTCCCCCTGGTCAGAGGAACTACGAAAAACATTAAATCCATAACTATAAACATAAGGCTTAGTGAGTTTCTCAAAATATCATATATCATAATATACATACAGTGCATACATATAAGGCTCTTGACTACCGTGCCGATCCACTAAACAAATAAAGGCTATCGGCTCTAATGTCGATCTGCCTGGTTAATGGCTCTCGACTCCCTGCCAATCCACAATCAACCTCAGGTATCTAGGCTCTCAGCTCTAATGTTGATCCACCATTAACTTTGAGTATCTAGGCTCTCATCTCCAATGTTGATCCACCATCAACCCCTCCACATAATATGTCGACATATCATACAATCAAATAATCAAAAATCAACAAGAAAAATACTATAATAGCCTACTTACTTAATCAACACACTACAATACCCTGTCATATAGAGGATAAATACTGTAACACATAGTATAGTGAGTTAACTCACCTGAACTGGAGACTAAAGAAATATTACAACGCACTCGAACACACAAGGATCAGTCTCACATACCACCTAGATAACAATAATGGTCAAATCTCAGCCTACAGCTCGACCTCCCTAAGAGTGACCAAAGTCAAACAGATCAAAAAAGTCAACGATCAATTGCCAACGTGGTCAAAGTCAACGGCTAACGCGTCGTGATGCGTACACAGACTGCGTCGCAGATCACTAAAGGATAAAACATATGGTATAGTGGATAGATACCATAACACATAGTATAGTGAGTTAACTCACCTGGACTGGAGATTGAAGAAATACTGCAACACACTTGAACACACAAGGATCAGTCTCACGCACCACCTAGATAACAATAGTGGTAAAACCTCAGCCTACAACTCAACCTCCCTAAGTTTGACCAAAGTCAAACATATCAAAAAGTCAATGATCAATGGCTAACATGGTCAAATTCAACGGCTAATGCACCATGAAGCGTACACAGACCGTGTCGCGGACCACTAAAGGATAAAACAGTCGTGACACCTAATGCCCACGCCGTGAATATCGAAAAATCAACCACCTTTTTATTAAGGTCTTAATCCTTTAAGACCAAAGCCCAAATCATAATATCTGATTCTTCTAAGGTTTATACTGGATAAAGTTTGACTAGTTCCAAGGGTTAACTCTCCACAAACTCAAACCCTAATTAAAAATAAGAATCAAATTGCTTGAATCCTTTTCATGGAAAACAAGAAGTTCATTAATGCACTCAAGGAGTCCAAAACAAGTCTAATTCGTCCAAAATGAATCCAATGGTCCTGGAGTTCTCCAAACCCTAAGAATAATAAGAAAAGGGACCAATGAGCAACAACACGCCTAGATCTATGGAAAGAATATATAAAGTAATAGACTTTCTAACTTATAATGGTCCAAAAACAAGGTAGAAGGTTCGATTTTCTATGAAGTGAACTCCATAATGCACCAAATGCTCATTTCTTCACCAAAAACTCACTTAAGGATCAAGCATGCACCAATAATACACCAAGGGGCTAGGGTTTTCTCTACTGAAGCTAGAGACTTAAGATAAGAGAGAACCCTAAAAGTTAGCACCGTTAAATAGAGCTCAAGGCTTGAGATGTAGGGTTTTGAGACCAGTCGTCATCGTGTCATGGATGACCACGTCGCTACTTAATGACATGGTCCGCTTCGCGACACCAGAAGTCGCGTTGCGTTCCACAAGAAACCCTAAAACTCAAACTTAAATTTATTCAATATGAGAGAAATTCGAACCTGAAAAATAGGTGTTACATGAATCATGATAAACAATAAAGAAAATTGTATAAAAGACTTGATATGTTTTAAAACAAAAAATAATCTAATTTTTGTTTGTTGGCAAAACAAAGTTAGAGCATGTTAAACATATAAAGTTTGAAATTTAAGTGATAAACATTTGTGCATTGGTTAAGTTCAATCGATAAATTGTTTTTTTTCTCTTCTTATTGAATTTAGATTGAGCGATATACCCAACTATATTCAATTTTTCTTATACCTAAAAAAGTACATATAATACACAAATCAATGAATGCAAGTCGTAACTTTGAAAAAATACGATGTTTGTATATATAATGTCTCCTTCCAAAATCATTATAATACAAATCCTTCCAAAGTCTTTAAAACAGATAGTAAGGAAAATCTTCAGAAAAATCTTATTATTATAGGAAAATTAACTATTAAGTCCGAATTTTTTTGAATAAAAAAAGCCTAAAAAAACTAGCAAATTTCTTCACTTAAGCCCATTTTGACCTGTTTAACAAGTCATGAGACCAAATCATTAATTTTCCCAAAATAATATGACTTTTGTACAAATTTCCTCAAAATTTTTATATAATGTATAAACGTATTTTTAAGTACTTTTATGTATATATATATATATATATATATATATATATATATATATATATATATATATATATATATAATGTATTTATGTATTTTTTAAGTATTTTAAATGTATAAACATATTTTTTATGTATTTATATGAATTTTTAAATATTTTTACGTACTGTTATGTATTTTGGTATATTTTTCATGTACTCATGTATTTTAAATGGATAAATCTAATTTTATGTATTTATATTTATTTTTATGTGTTTTGTTATATATATGTTTACATATATATATATATATATATTTTACTTTAAATTTTATTGTAATTTAACTATTAGACTTGTAAATGAAGAACAAAAAACCACTAGAATACTTCAAAACAAACATATTTCAAAGTCCTTAGTAATCAATGCCATTTTTACAGTTTAATTTTTCCATTTTTTTTAATTCAGTTTGTAGATGAACAAAGTTTACGAATATCTTTATTAATGACGGTAATCTTTGTTCATATATAAACTGAATTCAAGAAAAAAATGGAACAATTACTTGTAAAAATGGCGTTGATTGCTAAAGATCGTCTATGAAAAATGTTTGTTTTAAAGTACTTTAGTGCATTTTTTTTTTCTTTTACAAGGTCTAATAGTTAGTTTACAATGAAACTTGAAGTAAAAAAAATAAATAAATACATAAAAAAATGTATACCAAAATACATAAAAATACTTAAACAAATACATATAAATACATAAAAAAATACGTTTATACATTTTAAATATATAGAAACTTTAAAAAATACATAAGTATGTAAAAAAAATATACCAAAATACATAAAAATACTTAAAAACTCATAAATATATAAAAAATATGTTTATACATTTAAAATACTTTAAAAAACTATATAAAAAACTATATAAAAAACTTAAATAAATAAATACAAAAAAAAAAATATATATATATATATATATATATATATATATATATATATATATATGAACAAAAATACCTAAAAAATACATAAAAATACGTTTATACATTATATACAAATTTTAAAAAAATCTATAGAAAAGTCTCATTATTTTCGAAAAATTAACGATTTGGTCCAATGCTAAACAGGTCAAAAGGGATAAAATAAAGAAATTTACCGGTTTCTTGGGTTTTTTTTTATTCAAAAAATAAATTTAGGACTTAATTATTTATTTCCTTAAAATAATAAGACTTTTCTAGAGATTCATAAATAGTAAATATATAACTTTGGTAAAGAAATCTATATAAAAGTTAATTTGAGGGGGTTCAACCTCAAGACTTCAAAGGCCTTGATGACTGGAAAAGCAACATTAGAACATATGATGGATCTTAAGATGCATGGACTATAACGTAAGAACTAAAATATTACTAAAATACATCTTTCTCATATGACATATATATCAAGATACAAATATATAGTCACTTTGTTAATTTAGAGAATGAAACCGATCTATTAGAGAATTAAAATCCTTAAACAATATCACAAATTGTTTCATCGATGACATTAATAAAAAGAAAAGAACATAAAAACAAATAGACAATACTACTACAACATGAACAACTTCTCTTCCTTCTTCTCAACAAGCTCATGCATAGGGTAGGGCAGCAGTAGGAGTGGTCGGTGGAGGAGCTCATGGAGCAGGAAAGGTAGCAAGAAGCTCTCGGATCAATTCGAGCCTCTTTTCCGGCAGTTCAATAAGCAAAAAAACTCCAGATAAGACGACGTTTTGGGATAGAGCAGGTGCTACTCTAGCAAGATCGGTGATTGACAAGCTATGGTGGTTCATCAAATCCCCAAGAGCTTTAGCCAATCGTGACTTCATATCCGCCGCTGAAGAGGAAGCCCCACAACTGACTATTTTTTTTTTCGTGTCTTCTGTAAAAAGAAAAAAACAGCTGTGTATTTTTGTACCGGAAGGCAGCTTAAGGAAATGGAGTTTCTATATAAATTTTGTAATAACAAAATAAACAATTCATACTTCTACATTTAAAACTAAAGAAGAAGAGATTTCTCCAAGATCAGATCGTTTCATCTTGTGCGTTTTCATATCGAAATTTTAGAAATAATCAAGGGAAGGGAGCTTATTTGATGAATCCAAGCAGCATCAGGTCTCTATATTATATAGAGTAGAAACAGGATGAAAACTACGTACATCAATGTATATGAAATTAAAGCTCAAATACAAGAAAATCACCACTTTGAGTTATGATGTGCTATTAAACAGATCTATCATCCTTATACCACCTATTTCAGCAGGAGAAAAAAAACATTTCAAAAAAGAGATGAAGACAATAAGAACAATTTCAATAAAAAGAGGAGCAAAATCACCAATTTCAGCAGGAAAGAGAGATAAAAAAAGGAGACCTTTCAAAAAAGAGATGAACACAATCACAACATTTTCGACAGCTGCTTAGGGCATCCACAATCCATTGAACTCTATAGAGTTCAATGGATTGTCACATCACCATTAAACATCTATACAACAACACTCGCAACCCATTAAACACTTATTCAATCATAATCATCACTTTATTCCTTCTATTGAACCATTCAATGATCATTCAACTCCTTCATTTAACTTTACTCCATGTCATCATCCATACTCTATTCAGATCATATTCAATCCTAATCATCACCCTATTCAACTCTTATACTACTTACATTGCGGATGCTCTTAGAAGAGAAAGTTAAGGGTAAAATGGGTATTTAATACGCACGAACCAGAGAGGAGTGATTTGATTGATGAGATTTGACTGAGGATAAGGACAGGAGAGTAGAGCCTCACAGTGTAAAGGAACGCCTCCCAAATTACATTATTTGTCCTATGAAATATGAAATAATTCATTCCAAAAAAATGAAATAACATGTTTATTTTGCCATTGGATTGAAATCGACCGCTAACAAAATTTAAAAATAATTTATAAGTTACAATTTTTCTTTATACATAATAATTTATGTTTTATAAAATTGTACATTATAATATTTTAAAACATAAATTATTGTGTATAAAGAAAATTATTGTGTAGAAATCAACTTCCAAAAAATATGGCTCTTATTTTGTTAATTTTTATTTTATTTTATTTCTGTTTGTTTGGTTGAAATATTATAAAAATATTTATTTCATAAACCCGTTGATGATACCAATATTCATGTATACTGTTTACAGATATTTTTTATACGGTTCATATCTAATTTCTATAATTCAATTAACAACATAGTCATTAAATTCAAAATTGTATCCAAATAACTATGTTCAAGTTATTATGTTTGAATATCAACCGTCTACCATGTCATGATTATTCAACTGGTATAATACTGTTAATCAAACATGTTGACTATCAAATATACTGACTATCAGTTTTGTTGATTCGCTTGATGACATGTCGGTTGATTTTTTATAGTACATGTTTGACAACCCTAAAAACAATGGTGTGTTTGATGAATTTCTAATCGAATTGCACTCTCTCAACGATACACTAAAATACATTAGAATAATAATTTTGTAAAACTAAAAATTAAACCAATGTGATTATATTACATAAATATTTGGTGTGATTGTTTTATTCATGGAAGTACTTTTGAATAGATTGTCAATTCACAAGCTAACATAGATACTTTCATTATGTCCGCTTAACATTTTAACGAACAAAAACGAATGAACGCAAATAAGATAATTTGTTAAATGCATGAACATGAATATGAAAAATCGTTCGTTAATATGTTCATGTTTATTTGTTTGTTTGGTTAAATTAAAGACTAAACTGCACAAATGGTTCCTATGGTTTGCTCAAAATTGCCACCTTGGTCCAAAAAAGTTTGGACTAGCACCAGAAGTCCAAAGTTTTCATTTTGTTGTGAATTTAGTCCAATTTGCATGTAACTTTTTTATAATGACGATTTTACCCTTACTGTTATCTTTTTTAGTTTTTTTATTTAATTAAAAACTTTTCTGATTAAAGAGAAATAAAAAAATATGATTTTCTTTTTTTCTTATTTGTTTTTATGATTTTTAGATTTAAAAAAATAAAAAATAAAAAAATAAAAAAAATAAAAAAAATCTCTCTCTCTCTCTCTCTCTCTCTCTCTCTCTCCCCTACTATTTCTCCTTCCTTCTTATTTTGTTCTTTGTCGTTCTCAAGAACCTCTCATCATCGACTTCATCATAGGGTACACTTTAATCACCGGTTAATTGGCTACCTGGAGGTCTGAAACCACATCCACCTTCATCAGCTTACCCAACAACCAAAAGACTTGAAAGTATTCAAAATCAGAAGGGGCTTACGCAAAGGGTAGAACAAGTTACAGATCTGTAAAGACGAAGCTCTTTGTAGCGGCTTAACCATCGTCTTCGTCGAATTGCAAATTGGAGCGGCGGCGGTTTCCAGTTGCTAGTTTTGCAGCAGCAGATCGAAGTTGATATGTAGGTGAGATGAAAGGGGCAGAGTCATCCTTCTTGTTTGAGCTTGTAAACCCTAGTTTCAGAGATATAGGCGACTGAAACCCTAAATGGAGGTGGATTTGAAAAACAGTTTGAGATGTCATACGATGATTGTCTCTCTCCCCTATCTCTGAGAAGGTTGTTTGGTGACCCCGTCAGATCTTGGTCCGATGTCGTCTCCTCCGGCTCCAATGAATGCTCCGGCAAGTAAGAGACTGAAGGTGGGTTTCAAGTTCACGACATTATGGTGGATGTGGGGCAGGAGGATTGACATGGATTTGTGGATTTGTGTTCACACAGTAAACACACACTCAAATACGAGAGAGAGAGAGAGAGAGAGAGATTTATTTTTATTTTTATTTTTATTTTTATTTTTATTTTTTTAAATCGGAAAAATAAATAAGAGAGAGAGAGAGAGATTTATTTTTATTTTTATTTTTTATTTTTTTTAAATCAGAAAAATAAATAAGAGAGGGAGAGAGAGAGAGAGAGAGAGAGAGAGAGAGAGAGAGAGAGAGATTTATTTTATTTTTATTTTTATTTTTCATTTTTTTTAAATTTGAAAATCAAAAAAGCAAATAAGAAAAAAAGAAAATCATATTAACAGGGGCAAATCTATCATTTTGAAAAAAATCAAAACAGATTGGACCAAACAAACAACAAAATGAAAACTTTGGACCTCTTGTGCTAGTCCAAACATTTTTGGACTAAAGTGACAATTTTAAGCAAACCAGAGAGACCATTTGTGCACTTTAGTCTAAATTAAACTAACAAACATGAAAAGACTTCCATAATATTCATTCATTTAGTTTACAACCCATAGACAGTAAATATTAATAATATTCAATAGTAAATAATAATATCTGTGCTTTTATTGTAAGTTCAGAGATGAAATAAACAATAATAGTGTTAAAAGGGAATATCATTTTCAGCAAAACGCATTGTGTTTTTTTTTTAAGATATATTTTGTTAAAAATAGTATATATTTTTTTAATTTGTTACATACCTCTATATATTTTTTTTATTTGTATATTTCTAAGAGATAATGAATTTACTAGGGTTTAGAATAGATATCAAAGAAAAGTATAAGCAGGTTTTGAAACTTAGTTCATTCAATGACAATTGACAAATATGTATTACAGATGGGACGTTCAAAGCTTGGAGGGTCAGTCAACTGATACAAGTCAGGAAAATGAGAGGTAGAAGGAAAAAAAATCGTGGCTCCAAACTTTTAACAAGAGTAACCAATTTACCAGCTTACCAACTAGATATAGAGTTTAGTTATGTTGTAACAAAATGTGTTGCAAAAGAAATTGACTTTTAAATATACATAGTCAAGAAGAAAATTGAAAAGCACCTGGGATGCTAATAAAATTCTATTTGCCATAAAAAATCATTTTACCATAAAAAACCTATGTATGTTTGTCGTAAAAAAATATGGCTCCCTGATTGAAATATTATTAATATTTACCTCGTATGATGATAACGATTCTTGTTCAATTAAGAACATATGCTTTAAATTTAAATTGTATCCAAATTATTATGTTAAACTAGATGGAATCATGCGCGCCCGTTGGCACTGATTCAAATTTTTTTTTCGTTCTTTCAACGTGTCTATGTACATAATCCATCTCGTGAACCCTTAGCTGCTACATAAGCAAACCTGACATCTAGAAGCCAGCCAATTTCATTTTTTGTCGTTGCAAAAATAGTCCTCTGGTAGAAAAAAAGTCTGTTGGAGTCTTAGCTTCTATATAAGCAAACCACACATCTGGGAACAATAAAATTCCATTTTTTGGCATTGCAAGAACACCTGTATGGTAGAAAAGAAAAAAGTCATAAATGTATGATTTTGAGTTTTGATTTAATATTTAATGCTAAAATGTTGAGTTTACATGTGTTATGATTTTGTAGTGGGTATGATCAGATACAGCAAGCTAAAATTCCATTGTTATGCTATCCATGAAACTTATATATGGCTTCTTATATCCAAGATTTTGCAAATAAGAAAGTACACCATTATCTGGGCCCTACAAATGAATTAAACAAAAAGATTTTATTTTTTTAATAAATTATAGCCCATGAAATCTGTTAATAATTAAAAAAAAACAAAAAAATGTTTAAAACCTGGGCCTGACAAAGTCCAAACTCAAGAAGAAGTTTATTTTTTTCCAGCAACAAAACAATGGCTTGCAGCATCTGTAGTGAGTAAAGAAGCAAAATTTATAAGATTCAAAAAAGGGGTTTCCAAAAGTCGAACCACCATAAATAGCAACAATACAAATAAAATTTTCAAAGATTCAATCTTTTTGTCTAAATGTTTCCAAAAATACCCTTCAACCCAGAAAATAAAACTTACAGCTACAAGGCCTTCAATAATCATCAAGGGTATACGGACCTGCATTACTAACGCAAATAAACGGTGCAGAAAGGAAAAGATGTATAACAAATAGCATTCAAAAGTGCATCAGTATATGGAAGCAAGCATGTATATATAAAAAAAATAAATAATTAAATAAATAAATAACTATTCAAAATCCCACGTTTTCATCATACTCTCAACAATCGATTGACATCAACTCCATTGAATTGAAAGAAAATCAGATAGAAGTAAATGAAAAATCCAAAGGAGGTTCATGGCCCTTTTCGGGAGCGATTCACCACAGAGATAGACGATGTTTGCACGGGTACCCCTTGAATCAATGCATTAATTTGACGTTGCAACATGGTTTGTAGAATGAGATGAATTCAATTATACCTCAGGGAAACACTGTTTGTTGTTCGCAATATTTGCAGGAGGTTTCCTTATTTCAAAAAGAAAAAAAATCAGATCAAATTGTTAGTCCAAAATGTAAAAAGATAATAAAAACCAAACATTGTTCAAAATTAAAATCCAGTTTTGACTTTAGGAGTCTGATAGAATGATTTATCACATCAAGTTTCTTCGATAATCATTTTAATAAATACACTCTAACTTTTAATAATATTCTTATTATTGAAAAACGTTTTAGGCCAGAAATGAAAAAGATCAAAGTAAACTTGGGCGAGAGAGACGATGACGAACACAACATGAACACGTTGCAGAGATTAAAGCCAAAATCAGTTCAACAATTTATGTGTCTATAATCTTAAACCCAATAAAATGAAAATATTATTTATTTATTTTTTAAGAAAAATAGTTGCAGGTACTTACATGTTAAGATGCAGTACAATCATTCTTTTTGGATGATTTGCCTGTTACAACAACAAAAAAACATATAAGTCTATGATTTGGCAAATTCAACGCATCTTTTATAAAAAACCAAACAAATGTTGAAGCAAGAACTATAAAAGATGTATAGATGATTAACCTTTTGCTGAAAAGAAAGAGTGTATGAAGAGGATTTCATCAAATACAGACGACATATCCAATGGTGTGCCCAATGGTCTACCCTGCTAGTGGTTTGTTGGCCTAATCCCAAAGGATTTGGTTCAGCCAATGGATTGAATTGTGGTGGCGATACAGGAAAACTATTCATTCCAAAATCCTTCTGCTACTAGGAAGAACCATGGAAGAAATCAATTTACAATATATTGACAAAGTAAACAAACCATCATATAAAGACAAGCAACTGGAAATTAGTCTACAAAGATAACAATAGAGATGTAACTGCACAAAATAAAACTCATATGATTTCATGAAGATATGGAAGTTAGCAATCCAGTTTCATGGAGACATATAAACAAACAGTTGGCATGCAAACTCCAGAAAATCAATTTCACTAATTTACATAAAATAAATTGAATTAAAGCTTCATAAATCTTAAAACCCATTATACCAACACGAATTTTAGAACAAAGGGAGATAAGTCAGGTGGGAAATAAAAACAGTAAAAAAAATAGTTAATATTGTATTCCAGTGGATAAAGATGGAGCTATCTCTATAAATGATTTGTAGAGATCATGAAACTAATTTTCAATAGAAATTATAAACTGTATGTCACTAATTAAAAAAAATAAGAGAGGGTTGTAACAGTTGTACCTTAGATTCATATGATAAAGCTGATGTTTGGTTAAGAAATGAATATTGCATGTATTTGCATTAGTGGTTGAAATAAGTTGTATAGTGGTTGGTTGTTCCCGGTGGGAGGAGACAAGGGTGGGGGTGGGGGTTGTTCCTACTTCCTATCCGTAGTCAGTGGTTAAGATTATTGATAAGCGCAAATTGTTGCACTCAGCGGAAAACATACTTATATCACAGCTCACCACATCGAACTTACAGTTTCTGTGCTTGAGTTTCTTTTCTCTGGTTCTTGATTACGCGGCGACAAAGCAGATGGCTACAGTATCACTTATACTCTTCTTCTTGAGCATTCAAATAGAAGATGGCACAGATGGAGACAGGCATAGACAGGACTTCGAGAGGGAAATTCGTCAACGGTTACCTTGATTTCTTTGCCAGGTCGGTGATAATAAGCATCTAAGTCGAGACACCCCAGTCAACTGAAAAGAAATTTCGTCCGGTGAAAAATCCACGTCGGACTCGCCTCCGCCAAGGGAACTGACCGATTGTGATGGAATTTCAAGAGTCGAGGATCAAACCTAATCAAACTTGTGATGGAATCAACTGGAGGTGTCGAATCGATTGGAGGTGCGGCGGAAGCACCGTCAAAGTGTATCGAATACTGGTGGGAGGTGGAGATACAGAGGGTTCTGGAACGGCGGAGGTGAAAGGAGAAGTGAAGGCCAATAGACAAAGAAAACGGTGATGTTTGAGAGCGGTGGGCTTGTGGTTCGATTAGGAAGAACATGTATCAAAAACAGTGTTGAATCGGTGGTGAAGAAGAAGGGAGAAACGGTGGAGACGAAGAGGGCGGTGGAAAAGATAAACCTGACTCAATTTCGAAGTCGGTCTGAAAAAAAATATAACCTTTTAAAACAAAACCTTATGTGGCCAAAGTAGGAAAGGAAAGAAAAAATGTGGCGGAAATGAGAATTGCGAAAGTTTCCTGTTCACCACCATTTTAACAATTAATAGTATGTATAATACCAACGAGTCTTGTTCTATAATTATATTTTAAGTTATGACGAATTGCAAAAAAATCACTATATTATCATAAAATTTCGAATTTGACATCGAATTTTTATTTTCATAATTACGCCACTATATTTATAATTTTGTTGTAATATCAACCAAATGACCAGTTCTTCCGGTAACCACTTTTCCTAAATTGCAATAAAGTCACAATGTTTACCAAAATTACGATTTTGACACCGTGTTTTTTTCTCAGTTATTTCACTATATTTACAATTGTGCTGCAATATCAACCAAATGACCGATTATCATTAATCTAGTACATTACCAAATAAATGATATTACAATATTGTGATGTGGAAGCCACATCACACCATCAATCCAGTATTCCGTGTACAAAAGAAAAGTCGGTCCATTGTTCCAACTCCTTATAAAAGGAGTGTCACCCCTCCTCATTTCTTTCCACCAATTCTTCCAGCTCTCTCTCTCTCTCTCTCTCTCTCTCTCTCTCTCTCTCTCTCTCTTGAGATTTTCGGTCCATTGTGATTCGATTTCTAGTTCTATAATCTAGTTAGTGAAACTCTAGAGACTTCAGAAGGATAACTAAGGAAAGGAAGTAAACATCGAAGTTCTGCTCACGACTATTTGGACTTCATCAAATCAAGTAAGTTACACTTACTCTTATATAACCTACTTAGTTGTTTCAAGAATTCCGGCCTTGGGTCAGATTGACTTTTCTTTCATGCACGCAATGTTGGATGTGTGCAGTCAAGTGCATTTAATAAAACGGAAAATTATTGGATGTGACTTTTCTTTCACTTGAATATTCTTGAAACAAGTAGGTTAGATAAGACTAAGTGTAACTTATTCGATTTAATGAGGTCCAAATAGTCGTAAGCAGAACTTCAATGTTTATTTCTTTTCCTTAGTTATCATTTTGAAATCTCTAGAGCTTCGCTAACTAGATTACAGAACGAGAATTCGAATCACAATAGACCGGAATCTCGAGAGGGAGAGAGAGAAAGAGAGTTGGAAGAAATGGTGGAAAGAAATGAGGGGTGACCCTCCTTTTATAGGGAGGTTTTTGCCTCGCCGCGTCGCGGCCATGAGTTAGACCGACTTTTCTTTTGTGCACGCAATGTTGGATTGATGTGGCTTCTACGTCACAATATTGTCATGTCATTTATTTGGTAATGTGCTGGATTGATGGTAACTGTGATTTGAATGATATTGCAACAAAATGTAAATATATTGACATAATTGAGAAAAAAAACACAAAGTCAAAATCACAATTTTTGTAAACATAATGACTTTATTTCAATTTGGGAAAAGTGGTTACCGGAAAAAACAGTTAGAACCGGTCATTTGGTTGATACTGCAACAAAATAGTAAATATAATAACATAACTACGAAAAAAAACTCGGCGTCAAAATCGAAATTGTGTTGGTAATATAATGATATTTTCGTAATTTGCCTTTTAAACCATCAGTGTTATTATTAGAATCTCACCGAGTTTATATCATTATGTGATAATATCTTGGCCTTTTAAAACACTTACCAAAAAGTTGTTTATAATTCGAACACTTGCTTCAAACCGAGAATTAAAATAGTAATTGTTGGTTACGCAACTAATTTGTAATATGTAACTTGTAACGTTCGACATACTATAAATTTTAACAAAAATTTATGATTATAAATCAAATATTTTCATGATAACAAATCGAAATCTTTCCCAAATCAATATAACAAATTCTTTAAAATGATTTACATTAAAAAAGCTTGTCAAGTCCCATATTCCTAAACATAACAAGTTACACTGTATTTGATGTGCATTGGACTACAACTATCTCATCCAAAGAAGTGGGACAAGCACTTACTCTCAATCATTTTTCTATTCAAAAGACATAAATACCCTCCTCATCCTCATAATCATAATTTACCCAATAAATGTCCCCCCAGCCCGGTCTAGTCTCGTTCCATCTAGCCTTGTCCCGTGTAAGAAACACATTGATACTTAACACGAAACATCGATAAATTATTCATCTCATTCGTCAAGTACTTGATACAATAGATTTTAAACATCATTAGACTAAAATTTTACATATTTTCAACATTTTAGCCATTGATATATCCCATCAACTCTACAATCTAAACACTGATATACCCATAGACACCCTTAGCAGCCAAATTACGCTAGGGCCAAAAATTATAAACCAATGAGAACAAATTACTTAAAAATTCCACAAACCGTTAAATCATTTTGCATTTTCATCAATCAACAAAGCACCACATTGCTTTCGTCTCTTGGGTCCGGGTTCACCCAATTGCAAGCTGATAGAAATATCTTCGGACCCAATTATAGCATTGTACTTTGAATTTGTAAATGGTGAGAAACTTTTGTTGTCAAAGTCAAAGTCAAAGGTCCCCGGAATGCTTGATATGAACTGATGTTCGATGTTTGGAGCGGGTTGTGTCCCACATTCAACACGGAAGTCAAGGGCATTTTGGTCATTTGACTCAAGTGGCTGACGCGTAGATGATTCACGAATTGTGTAATCAGTCCCTGGTGCTGCTAATGCTGATGCGTTCCTTTGTTCTTGCAGTGCAACTATGGTAAATAATTGGTTATAAAAGAAATATGAAAAAGGGTAAAATTGGAAAAAGAAAAAAGTTGCAAAGTACAAACCTTGAAGATCTTCATTGGTGGTGATGAGACTAAGTTCAAGAACATCTAGAAGGCGACCAAGATCGACCCCACTCGTCCAATTCTCGGGAAGTTGACCATCTTTGACTTTTAATCGACCCCGATTAGCTGTCCCACCCCAAATGATTCCAATCGGGCGTGGCTTTTCCCCATTTTGCCCTTTTAAAAGAATGAGACTTCCACTATCACCTACAAGATCAAAAGTTTGTTGGTTTTCTCCAATCACTAAAAAATCGGTCAGAAAGCAAATTCCTTTTTCATCATTGTATTCCAATGCATATGCCATTATGGTCCCTGTGGTCAACCCTGAACTTCTTCCAACTTTGGTCACTTGTTGACCAATTACACTGTTGACTGGAGACTGCAAATCTATGGCTTTGACTTCACCTATCTCTCCAATTCCAATTACAGATGTTGTCACATCTGCAAGATCAAAATCTTCAGAAAATGGGATGAATGCTCCATCTGCTCGAACAAATGTTTCTGCAATATATAGAAATGTACTTTCAATATCATAGCATCTTACTTTTACTTCTTTTTATTACAATATTGTATTTTAATAAGAAATTTTTTTACCTGGATTTGTTCCAGCAAATATGCCATACCAAAGATCATCAGTGATAAATGAAGTTGCCCTTTCAACAGCTCCAAGATACACCCCGGGCCCCAGGCTAGGTGGCATAGGATGGAACATTTTTTGGTTTGGGTAATCCAAGTCAACCGCCACGTGGCGATTTGTTAGGAATCCCACCTGGCGGTTTCCGGTTCGGCTTTTCACAATGGCACCCATTGTCCCATATGTGCTTTGGTTTGCAACCTAAGGAAGAAACAAGTTTCCACTCTTTTTTTAATAAGTTATATGTTTATAAAATTCAAAAAATGGACAAAAAGTTTTGCTTAAAGTAATGCCATTTGAAAAGACTCTTCCTTTAATTTCTGAATAATGTTTAGTTCCAAGATTTTGTGAATGATTTGGCAATTAAAATGAATACATGGCTACAAATCACAACAATAAGTTTATAATGTTTGCAAAAGTGATAAAGATTCTGATATCTATTTATGTAGGATAAAAAATAATCAGATTAGAAGAATCAGGTAACGAGTTGATATAAAAATAACCAACTTAATATTATAGCATCCTACCTTCATTTCTTTCTATTAAAAAACATTGTCTTAATGCGTTGTACTTCAGAAAATCTACCCAATCATAGCATTGTAATTCCAGTTATTTTCTTATTATAGCACTTACAATTTTGGATGACATTGTTATAATCCCGTATATTTTTCAAAGTATAGTGATGTAATGAGATGTATGATACTACAATAAACAAATCAATGAAAGTACTTTGCTGTTTCTTGCATTGAAACCTTATTATTATTATCATTTTCAGATTTTGATTCTACAAGTTTCAATAATCAGTTTGTAAATGCTCTGAGAAACACGAATGGCCATGGAGATGTAAAGATACCTGGGAACCAGAACCAATGCATGGAAAGCTTCCACGTAAGCCATCAACAAGCTCTGTGCAAAATTGTTCCTTTGGAGTTACTTCAGGCACATTATAATATGAAAATTCCACCACATCAACATCACACCACACACCCCCGGGTCCCTGTTCACCCTATTCAGTTAGTTTACAACAAAAATACCATTTTCAATCTTCCCATATAAAAAAAAATCCAATTCCCTTTGATCTTAACAAGATTTGGACAATAAAGAAATTGATAAAGTAAGTTAATAAGAACCTCAAGAGCACATGGCAGACACTGGATATGAGTAAGCCATTGCCTGTGAATCTTACGAGCAACAAAGACAAGAATGGCAGGTATATCAGTTAGCAAACCCCCTCGAATTCTGAATCCAATTGCAGTTGCAAGACTAACTTTCTTCAAGATTTTGCTATGAAATGCTCTTATCATCATCAGTTCAAGCAAAGTAACAGCTTGTTCTCCTGTAGGCAATTGGCCAATTCTTTGGGGTAAAACCCCTTTTAAAAGATTGTCAAAGTAATTAGCTCGATCTTCAACAACATCAGTTAAACGGGAAGAAGTAGGCCATGAGAAGTATGTTGCATTGGTCTCTGAAAGTTGACCAGCTGATGTAGTGGCAAAAGACTGTAATGGTGGAGTTTCCTCGTGATTGCAGCATGATCTTTCCATGTCCAAAACTGATTCGTCAGATGGTGTATGAAAACTTAGATTCATCACAGGAATCCACCCTGAATAGACATTTAAGAAAAGCAGAATCATAGATGAATTTTGTTATTTTGCCCAAACATTCAAAGTTTATCGTAGTGAAAAGACATCCAAACACCCTCTAAAAAAAACCCTAAATTACAAGCCAAAGTTTAGGAATGAAAACACGATAATGATCTGACTAGAAGCGAAGATTTGGTACTGGAAAATACTTGGAAGATTGTCATTGACTCATTGGTCAAATCAAGGAATGCATCAAAACCCAAACCAAACAAAGCATTGCAAAGCCGAAACGAGCACAGAAGGAGAACGAAATCGAAGAATTAGCACAATATCAGACTGAAATCAAGTACGATTGGGAGAACACTTACAGTGGAGCTATGGAGTGGTGTCTCTTCCAATCACAGATTTCTCAACAACAACATATTTTGCAGGAATTTGTTCGAATGGGCAGAAAAGTAGCAGCGGGTGGACGTCAACAGCCCGATTCCTGAGTTGTTGTTTTCGCGGCGGGCCGGCCGGCAGAGGAAAAGCGGTCGGGGGAGGACGACAGCTATATTTAGAAATAATTTCTATAAGGGGAAATCTCTGATTCACAAAATCGGAGATAAAGGTTTTAGAATTTAGAATTAAAAAAAGGGAAAAGGGAAAAGGGAAAAAGGGCATCATGGTAAAAGGGAAATTTTATCAAATTGGATCATCCAATCATTGATTTTTGACCGATAGTGTTCGTCAATTAATATTTGATTAAAAGGTTAATCACCGGAAAAAAATTGATCAAGTCTTAAAATAAAATATCTTTTTGCAAAATGTTTTTTTTTTTTTTTTTTTTTTTTTTTTTTTTTTTTTTTTTTTTGGTAAAGTAACATATTTTTCAAAAGTAAAACCATTATTTTGAAGAAAAAAATCTTATAATTAGTTCAATTTGTAAATTAAGTAGAAAAAAAAACATTTTGCAAAACCTATTTTATAATATATATACCGATTTAGTTATTTTGTCATAAAACTCAAGCCACTTTGTTCTTTGATTAACCATCGATTAAATCACGTCAGTCTACTAATAAATAAGGGAAAATGACTTAGATGGATAACTATGTTTCAAAATCGTTCAAAAAATACCATTCAAGTTTGGTGTGTCCAAAAAACACCATCCAAGTAAAGCATTTGTACAAAAAACACCAACGAAGTACATTCTTTGTTCAAATTTGACCTTTGGTAACCGACAATTACCGGTAAAAAATAAGTAAAGGAAAAAAACAATAGGAAAATGACTCAAAGAGGTAACTATGTTTCAAAATCGTTCAAAAAACACCATCCAAGTAAACTTTTTGTCAAAAAACACCAACAAACTATATGTTTTGTTCAAATATTACCCACCGGCGTACATATCCAGATGTCGAGCCAGTACGTCTGGCGTACTCCTAGCGTACGCCCAACGTACTCGGCTAGGGTCAAGAACCGCCAACCTTCCGAAGGCCATAACTTCTTCATTCTAAGTGTGATTTCGTCATTCTTTATATCTACGGGAGCTAATTTAGGCATCAGACAGCCATACCGATGGTTATGGCCTTCGGAAGATTGGCGGTTCTTGAGCCTAGCCGAGTACGATGGGCGTACGTAGGAGTACGCCGGGCGTACTTGCAAAAAATCCAGATCGCAGAGGCTTCAATATATGTTGGGCGTATGAATGGACTTGTTTAAGTTAGGCATCGGGCCCACCTGATTGTAGCAGGTCATGTTTTGGGCTTAAGGCCATGTTGGGGGTTCTTGGGCCATATTAGGCCTTAGATGCCTTGTAGTTGGGCTTGGATGCCTTTTTGGGCTTTTTATGGATTTGGGCCTTAGGGGGAGGGAGGCCCATTGAGGCAGGGGTAAAGGAGCCCTTTTTGCCTTAAGTTAAGAGTTAGGGTTTTGGACTTGAGTTCGAGATCATCACTTTAGAAGAAGAAGATCAATCATAAGAGAAGAAGAAGTCATTCGTTCATGAAGAAACCCTAAATAGGTTTTTAAAGGAGGAATATATCATTTATTGTTTTGTCAATCATTATCATGCCATGTCATAATAGTTAGGCCAAGTTATCATTTAACCTGTAAGAACCAATTATCGGTGGGTAATATTTGAACAAAACATATAGTTTGTTGGTGTTTTTTGTACAAAACGTTTACTTGGATGATGTTTTTTGAACATACCAAACTTAGATGGTGTTTTTTAAACGATTTTGAAACATAGTTACCTCTTTGAGTCATTTCCTATTGTTTTTTTTCCTTTACTTATTTTTTACCGGTAATTGCCGGTTACCAAAGGTCAAATTTGAACAAAGAATGTACTTTGTTGGTGTTTTTTATACAAATGCTTTACTTGGATGATATTTTTTGGACACACCAAACTTGAATGGTATTTTTTAAACGTTTTTGAAACATAGTTACCCATATAAGTCATTTTCCCAGTAAATAATGACAATTAAAATTTAATGACATATATTTGTAACGAAAACTTATTATCTAAAAAACTAGCAAAAATAGCGATTTTTAAGCACTTTTAATAATTAGCCAAAAAAATTAAAATTTTTGTTGTCAATAACCATGCATTTCCCATAACACCTTACCAAATGTATTGGGACAATGCGAAATGCCAAAGCGGCATTGTTTTTTGGTACTTCACATCGGTGGTGCACTACTAAAATGTGAAATATGCATCCCCTACCCATGTGAAATGTTTCTAATTTTTAAAAAACACAAACAATTGTTAAAACTATATATATATATATATATATATATATATATATATATATATATATATATATATATATATATATATATATATATCCAGTAAGAAGGAATATTCGGTAGGAAATGGAAGAAGTGCATCATTTGCATGACTTTTGGCGAATCAACACAAAAAATCATTAGATAATACAAAAATAATATGATTTACAAAAATATCCGAAAAAAACGAATCGATGATTCACTAAAGTTGTCCGAAAAGTGATCAAAACTTGATTCAGTAAAAACAATGAATCATCGATGTTTTTTTTGGGATTTTTTTTGCAAATCTTGTTATTTTTGTTTCATCTAATTATTCATTTGGTTGGTTCGCCAAAAAACATGCAAATGATGCATTTGTTACTTTCCTACCAAATATTTCCTTCTTATTTGATAGACACTCTATCTCTCTGTATATATATATATATATATATATATATATATATATATATATATATATATATATATATATATATATATATATATATATATATATATATATATATATATATATATATATATATATATATATATATATATATATGAGAACTTAAACTGTTTTATATGAAAAACTTACTCGAATATGTTATTTTTCCTTATAGCCATCACGAGTTGAGAGTGTTGCTCAGTACTGCAAAATGCAAAGAGGATAAATATGGTGATCTCATGTGGCACGTTACAATAGGTTTTGTAAAGGACAGACCCATTTGGCCATTTCATAATGCTTATAGGAACTGCTTCGACATCACAAAAACAACATTGTTTTAAGTCTATTAGTAATGTGTATAACTTTATTGCTGGATGCCCTACAAAATACATCTTATTGGTAAAAAAAATATATTTAATTTTTGACTAATTTTTAGAAACAGCTTACTATAAACATTTTTGTCACTTTTTAATATTTTAAATATGTAAGTCATTTAACTTGTTTATCAAAAAATAGAAATTTCAGTCAAACTCTTATTTTGGCAATTATCTAAGAAGTGCTTTGTCTGTTTCTATTAAATTTAATGAAGAAAAATGGCTAATGCCAAGAAAAGTCTTGTACATTGACTTGTTAATTTAAAGATTGTCGGTGTATGAATGATGCAAAATATATATATATATATATATATATATATATATATATATATATATATATATATATATATATATATATATATATATATATATATATATATATATAAAAGGAGACGCATTAAGTGAAACATAATTTACAGATGATATATTTGTGTATATATATTTTTTTTGGAAAACGGCAAATAAATATATAGATTAAAGTAAACCCAACATCAAGTTGGTGTGGGGCAGATAGTACAAATGGAGAGTATCACAAAAACAAACAGAGAATTTACAAACAATGGAAAGGACAAAGGTTCCACACTCTCCGGTCCACCTTTTTGCATGAAGTTCTATATTTGCACCAAGTAAACGTTAGAGTTTTTATCCTTTCAACTATAATCGCCGGTCTCGTGGGGATGTTCTCGAAAACCCGTTTATTTCTACATACCCATATACACCATAGTGTTCCAGATAGTATCATATTCAGCAAGCTTTTTTCCTTATTGCACCCAGACTTTCTTGACACAAAAAGTAGCATATCTTTTACCGAACTAAACCTTTCACCATTGATTTCGCACCAGTTAAGTATGAGATCCATGACCATCTTCGCCATCGGACACGAAATCAAGATGTGATCGCTCGTCTCCTCTTCTTGATTGCAAGCACCGCACATCGTAGATGGTATGGTAATCCCGCGTTGGCAGAGTGCCACCGCTGAGGGAATTCTTCCTTGCTTCGCTCTCCAAATAAATGAAAGAATCTTGAACGGTGTCGCTTTCCCCCAGTCAAAAGGTCCATCATTTACCAAGTGATTTGATAATTCAATTCGCTCCCGTAACAGACATACCCTAAATCGACCTTCTGATGTAAACTCCGATTCCCATCGACCATCGATCGGGTTCTGCGATATTATTTCTTTAGGTTCAATTTTTATTTTTTTCAAAAATGACCTGATTTTAACTATATTTTTACAAACACCATTATTGGATCCGTTAGCAAGGACGGACCAGTGTTTACCATCTAGTTTATGGATACACCGGATTACATTCGCCCACAAGGCTGAGCTATCAGTCTTCAGTCGCCACATCCACTTAGCTAATAGCGAGATGTTAAGACATTTAATTGAGCCAAGCCCGATACCCCCAACACTCCTTGGAGAGATTAGCTTTTCCCACGCCACCCAACAAATGCATTTTTTGTCATACTCTTTACTCCATATAAACTTTCTTCTAATTCTTTCCAAAGTGTCAATTACTCCTGTTGGTACTACAAAAATGGACATAAAGAAAGTAGGCAGATTGCCCAGTACAACCTTTGCAAGGATTAATCTGCCCCCAAAGCTCAATGATCTCGCTTTCCAGGTCGACATCTTTGCTTGGAATTTGTCGATAGTTGGTTCCCATGCTTTCCTACGATTCATATTCTCTCCAACCGGGATTCTGAGATAGGTGAATGGGATGGATGAAGGTTCACATCCGAGAGGGGCTGCCCAATTTATTACTTCAGTGTGGGAGGCCCCCACCCCATATACCTTTGACTTCCTGAAGTTCACCTTTAACCCCGACGATACATAGAAACACCTTAATATCCGGGCTAAGTTTGCAATATTACGCCTCGACCATTCGCCAATAAACAGTGCATCATCTGCGTAGAATAAATGAGACAAACAGAGATTAGATTGTTGAAATTTGATGCCATCAAAAATTCCTTTTTCCACAACCGTCTTCATCGCCTGATTTAATCCTTCCATCGCAATGATGAAAAGAAATGGGGAGAGAGGATCACCCTGTCTGACACCTTTCGACATAGAGAACTCCTTTGTTGGGCTACCATTAATGATCACCGAAGCTCTACCGGATTCAAGACAACCATTCATCCATAATCTCCATTTCGACCCGAATCCCATTTGCTCCATGATTGAATCCAAAAATGCCCAATTTATCGAGTCAAATGCTTTATTGAAATCCGCTTTAAATAAAAGCATTTTCTTGCCTTTCGCCTTTGCCCATGAACATGGTTCATTGACTATCAACGGTCCTTCTAAAATGTTTCTACCCTCCACGTATGCGGATTGGACCTCATCAATGATGCTACCAATAACTCTTTTCAATCTTATTGCAAGCGGTTTTGCAATAATTTTATATAGGGAACCAATCAAGCTTATTGGTCTAAAGTCACCGAAATTAATTGGGTCTTTAGATTTTGCAGCGAGCGATATGAATGAGGAATTACATCCTTTTGACAGTTTACCATTCCTTTCAAAATACTTTACCATCCGTACAATATCATCCTTCAACAATTCCCAATATTTTTTTACAAATTTGAACGTGAATCCGTCCAGCCCCGACGATTTGTCACTTCCACATGCCCATACCGCCTTCTTTATTTCATTTATTGTGAACTCCCCTTCCAAGAAATTTGTATCAAATTCAGATAACATACGAAAACCCGGGCTACAGAATTTTGGTCTATTTTTCCACCCTTCTTTGAATTTATTCCCGAAAAACCTTACAACCTCCTTTTTTATATCCATCGGATTAGTAACCCATGTTCCATTTGCCATTATCCCGTGTATATGGTTTTTCCGGTTCCTGTTATTGATGTAAGTGTGAAAAAACCGTGTGTTTTCGTCGCCTTCCGCTTCCCATTTTAGTTTTGATCTTTGTTTCAGATTCATAGTAACCATTCTCGCATGTTCATCTATCTTGACACCAATATTAGATCTTTCTTCCAATTCTTCTTCAGTGAGGAGCCTTGATTCCGCAATTAATTCGAGTTCAGCCTTCCTGTTCTTCCATGTTTCAATTTCATTGTTCTCCTTCCGTGCTGCACTGACTCTCCAATTTCTAATGGCCAACTTTAAATACTTTAATTTATTCAGGAGAATCATATCAGGGGTGCCGTAACCCCTAAATACCAAACATGCTTCTTTAATGACCCCATCCAAATCATCATTCGACAGCCATGAGTTAAGAAACTTGAACGGAGGAGGACCAAAATCCTCACACCGAGCTCTAAGCACAATAGGGGAGTGGTCTGATAGATCTCTATTCATAGCAAAACAAGAGGCTTGGGGATAAGCAAATAGAAACTTTGAACACACTAGGAAACGGTCTAACTTACTTAGTTTCGCTCCCAGAGTTCTGAAGTAAGTGAATCTTTGACCTCCCATCGTTAAATCCGTGAGTTCACAGTCGCGGATAAACTTGTTAAAAGCATTTTCACTCCTACTACAAAATTCAAAGTTTATTCTTTCTTCTTTGCATCTAACCACGTTGAAGTCCCCCATAAAGATCTAGGTAGCTGATCTCGATAGTTTGATTTTCAACAATTCCTCCCATAATTTCACTTTTTCACCTTCAGTTTGAGGACCATAGACATTAACGATGCCGGTGAGACCGTTAATTCCTACAAAGTTCCCCAATGTTACAATAAAGTGTCTTGATTTAATCACTTCCAACCAGTGAGAACATTCTGGTATCCCATATCGATATTATCCCACCTGATCTTCCTAGAGTGAATACTTGCTCGAATTTGCAGTCTGAATCTCCCCAACAATTAGCTGCATTGAACGGTGGGGACGATTCCCCCAATTTAGTTTCTTGAATTCCGATCATACCTAGCCTGTTTTCTCTTTTAAGCCTGTATACCCAGTCGATTTTATATTTCTCTCCAAGCCCTCTGACATTCAGTGACATAATATTCATTGGGGTAATTGTTTTTCTCCTTCTTCGCCAAATACTTCCTTGAGGACCGGGTTGTCGGTCTCCATATCAAAGCCCAACATTTTACCGATTTCTACTGTATTCCTTATTTCAGAAGATGACGTTGAATGAGAATCGTCATCAGATTCCGGGAGAGGAATCTGAGAAGGAAGTGGAGTTTGATTCAGGTCAATTTGGGGTTGCAGCAGGGGTGTCATCGAGACTTCCATTGAAACCTCAGGGATCGACATCAATATTCTCCTTCTTTTATCATGGGAGCCTTCAAAGTTATTATTTATCTGACTCGTTCTATTAGCTTCCTCACCCAAACTGTTTGAGAAAGGCCCAAAACACCCAGACCTATTTAAGTTCTGCATTAGCCCATTTGACATATCCTCTAGGTCCACATTTCTTGTCTCCAAATTTTGAGTTAGAGAACCACTAACCGCCATTGCGTGTGTCGTTTCGTAATTGTTGCTTCCACCTTGTTTTGACTACAATACGTTCAAGTCTCTATGTGGACATGAGTGAAATTTGGTGTTAGCTTAGGAGTAGATTAGATTTTCCGATTAAAAAATAATAATTTTAGTATTTTAAACATAGAATTATTTTAACTATCCATTCTTTAAGGTATTTTTGTTTTTATTTCTGCATCCGAGTTCATGAATCAATATTTCGGGGTTTATGACGATGTTATTTATACATCTTTGACATCATCTTTTTGTAATAATTAATTGAAACTCAAAGTTTTCCGTTTAGTGTAACGTTCATCATTTTATGATATTAACAAATAAAACAAATAAAATCCTCAAATTAGAATATACATATTTAAAAAACTTTACAAATGATGAATAACTTTTAACAAAATTTGTGATCTTTTAAAAATTATGTATTTTAACTTTAATGAATAGAAGGTCCTTAACAAAATTAACTAAAAATAGGAATATACCAATACAAAATAAGTGTATTTTAGAAACTTATAGAAAACAATCATATATCTTGAATTTGCATTGGTCAACTAACGCACAAAATGATATAATATAATAAAATATCCATATATTAAGATCATACATTAGGAACATTTAGCTATATCTTTTAAATCAATACATTTAATTGTAAAATAAAAGGTAATAGGGATCATAAAAAAAGTATGTGTATGACTATGCCTATATAGTCACTTCTTTGATACCAGATCATGCCCACGTGCAGCATGTTACTACTTCAACTATAAGATCAAAGAATATATCAGAAGAGTAAATGCAAAAAATGAGTAAATGTGGGGAATTGGCTATAGTTATAAATGTTGGATCTATATGCCCAAGAATCATTATGGAGTGATATTGCTAATAATATATGATCCTATAGGGTCACACCTTTATCAAGTTGGCACATTTTGTATATTTATTATTAATATGATTATTAATAAATAATATCGATTCTTGTATTTTAGTTAGGGAATAATTATTGTTTGGTGAAAATAATAATTATAAGAGAGTATTACTAGTTATTATTTCATATGGTATGAATTAATAAGTCATGCACAACATTTTGGACTAGTTGGATTCTTTTGTCTTTTACCTAAAGACATAGTTTATATTTTATAAACTTGGAATTTATAAAAAAATAAAGAATCTTACTTTTTAAAAGACATAATGATGGAGTAGGAGGTTGCGTTTTCAATCTTCCACCTTTTGTCTCCCATGCTTCTAAAGGCTACCATTACTTTAGATTATTTTAATGGTTAGGCCTTACTTTTCATGGACTATATAAGAGATGCACGAGGCTTGCATTTTTGCAAGTGTGAAGCTCTTCTTTCTTCCCTTCTTTCTCTCTAAATCTGTGAGCATGAAGAAGCTCTTTTCTTTTGAAGTTTGGTGCTTTGCTTTGGTGATTAGAAGACCTCTTAAGTTGTTCCCTTTAGTGATTAATTGAGTTAAGAACTTAAAAGGTTTTAGACACTCAAGAATACAAGAAGGAACTAGCATTTCAAGTGCCTTACTATTGATGGTGGATACTTGTAGAGAAGATCATACACTTTGATCTTTTGTTATCTTCATCAACACCCTAAAACCAAGTGGGTTCAAAGGCTTCAAATGTTATCTCTAAAACATCCTATGGTTGGTTTTATTTCATTCTAACCTCTATAAATGGATCCATGATGGTTCGGTTTTGTTATAAACTAAAAATAAACTTGTTATTTTTAAAGTCTTCCGTTGCCGGTTTTTGTGAAAAACAAACTTTAATTTTGTATCAAAACCCAACAGTGATATCATAGTCATCTTTTATATGTTAGAATGATTTTTTTATGTTAGATAATCTTTTGTTTTTGGAAAACAAGCATGAATTTCTTTTGGTTAAGAAAAATCCATATTTGTCTTCTTTGGCAACTACTTGGTTAAAATTGTTTATTTTTATATATAACCATTTTTCATGCATTTTGGTTATATAAAAGTTGCCTTAGAAAAAACAAAGAGTTGTTTGTTATAATATTTGATATGGTGTTGTGTATAAACAAACCATTTGGACCTTTGTGATGTGTTTGGTTGATATTTATTTATTCATAAGATGTAATAGATAAATAGGTATTTTTCATTTGTTGATTTGATGTAATCAATTAGTTAGACTAGTTGTATTTACTTTAAATGTAACAATATGAAGAAATTACCACCTTGAAGACCTTTTGAAGTGTCCCTTAAGTCTTTTAGGAAAGACTTAATAATTCTTGTGATGGCTCACAAAAATTATTACTAGACACGGCTTGACTTATACACATTATAATGCATGCTTGTGATGTTTATTTTATGTTAAATGTATGTTATGTTTTATGTATGAAAATAGATTTTACATGTCAATTAACATTTTTTCATAAGATAATATCACTTGGAGTTTGAGTAAAAAATATTTAAAAGAAAACATAAGATGTTTATAAGATAACATAAGAAAAAACAAAGAGTTGTTTGTTATAATATTTGATATGTTGTTGTGTATAAACAAGCCATTTGGACCATTGTGTTGTGTTTGGTTGATATTTATTTATTCATAAGATGTAATAGATAAATATGTATTTTTCATTTGTTGATTTGATGTAATAAATTAGTTAGACTAGTTGTATTTACTTTAAATGTAACAATATGAAGAAATTACCACCTTGAAGACCTTTTGAAGTGTCCCTTAAGTCCTTTAGGAAAGACTTAAATAATTCTTGTGATGGCTCACAAAAATTATTACTAGACATGACTTGACTTATACACATTATAATGCATGCTTGTGATGTTTATTTTATGTTAAATGTATGTTATGTTTTATGTATGAAAATAGATTTTACATGTCAATTAACATTTTTTCATAAGATAATATCACTTGGAGTTTGGGTAAAAAATATTTAAAAGATAACGTAAGATGTTTATAAATGGATATTTATAAAAACGTTTTACCGGTTACCGGTTAAAACTCAATTTTTGTTGAAAATAGTTTTATTGTAAACTTATAAATACCCAACTTTAAAATATTTGAAATGGTTTAAAAGATGTTTAAACTTTATATAAACTCCATGTCTTTATAATAAATAAGGAGTTTTTATTAAAAAGACTAAAATCAGTTTATAGCGTTATAACGGCAAATAATAAAGCTAGTGATTATTTTTTGCGTCGAAACTTAATATATGTTATTGGTGTTTTAAACATAATGCAATGTGTTGATATTATGTTTTATGCATGCTAAATGAGATTTAAAACATAAGTATCATCACCTAAGTTTTGGTTTATCAAAATATGACTTTTATCATAAGATGCATAAAATTGAATTTATAAACTAAAATGAGTTTATTCTATAAATTCATGAAGTCATAAGTTTTTTGATTGTTAAAAGGAGATTTAAAATAGTGATTTTATAACTCGTCCAAAACTCCAAATCTTAGGTATAAAATATAGTTTTATAAGACTATTACCGGTTCTTAAAACCGATCTACGACTAAACTTTAAAATACCGGATTTTAGTTTATAATTGATCGCAGTTAATGACAAATAAAATAAAGTTTTATTTGGCACCTTAAGAACCTCATAACAAGTTATATGGATTTTACAAAAGGGTACATGAATTGTTGGATGCATGCAATATTCATAAGACCATGTTTTTATAAACTATAATTGTAAAACATATATAAACCCTTATTTACAAAACTTCAAATCTATGCAATCCATTTAAAATTCACTTGGGATTTTTGTGCATTTAATATGGATTTTTGGGTCATCATATTTATTTGAGTTGTCAAAAATAGTCAAGATGTTTTCGTATTTGCTTGTGGGAAAAAAAGTTACCTAACCATTTGTGGAATAGAAATCACATGTTTTTTAAATGGATGATTTGATCAATTTCTTATGTGATAAAGGTCGCCTAAGCATAAGAGTTTTGGGCATAGATGGGATAAACATGCCAAACTAAACAATAGTTGTTTAGGATCCCATAATCTAGGAGTTACATATCGTATGCAATTGGTAATCGCTACCTACCGAGTTTGATTAAGTTTATGGGAAAAAGGTCACCTAACTATTTACTTGTTTCGTTACTTGGATCCTAGACTTTAATAAATTAATGTTTTAAGAAACAATATAAGGTATTAATTTTTGAAGACTAAATATTGAAAATACTAAATGAAACTTTGTTGAATTCTGTTGATAACTGTTAATAATTTTACGCCCTGCAAAATCTCTCTCTTGTTGAGTTTCAAAAGACAGTAACATTTGTTGGTTATAATTTCTATAACTGGTATAATATCTTGTGGTTCTACCTTTAAGATAAATAGAAATTATATATACTGAAGGATCCCATACCTGAGTAACCTCTGCAACCAGTTAGTCTGATCATGATACTTTGATGGAAGTATTATTGTGATAATATTGATGTGTCTCACATCATACTGAAGAAATTAACCATGACTTGCAGAAAGTCTTGGATAATTATGAAACATATCAGATGTCTCATCAAGTAAAGCAGATATTCAATAAGAACACTAGAAATAGTTTCAAGTCTGTTCAAGCATTGAATAAAAGGAAGTCTAAGAGATTGTGCACTCATATAGACTTATAGTTCAGTTAAGGGAAATACAACATAAACCCAGAAATCAAGAAAGGACCAAATGATTAGTGTTGTTTCTATTATGGAAGAATCTGGACACTAAAGGAGGAATTTCTTTTCTCATCTCATCAAGCTGAAAAAGTATGACTTGGACAAGACTTCATATGTCTATATGATAGAACTATTTATTTTTCCATCATTCACTTGAGTATGTAATACTTCATGTGACACTAATAATTAATATTATGTGTTGATGATTAGAAGAAATAATCAACTGATTACAAACGAATGGTATTTCGTATTGAAGATATAATAAGTGTTGTTATAGTCTTTTATTTAAACAAAAGATGTATTGTACCTATCCTTATAGGGACATGTAACAGTTGTAATTTATGAATAAATCTAGATTTACTTATCGTTTAATGGATGTTCACATTCATGTTCTGAAACGATGTATTTTGTGTTAAAGAATATTTTCTCATAATGTTATTTATGAAGTAATCTATAATCTTTCATTAAATTAATAGTTCTGATCATAACACCTATATGATCAAATGATATTTGATTGGAACTTATCTATGTCATAATTATCATGAAAATATAAATAAGAAATACATATACCGACTTCAAAAGGATGGAATTTTTGAAGGCAAATGAGCTTGATTCATTTGATATATGTGAATCCTATTTATATGGGAAGATGATTCACAAGTGTCTTTATCTATTAGTAGTTAAAGAACAAAAGGCTTGACAAAGAGTTATACATAAGTGACGTATGTAATCTTTTTTCAATCCATGGATAGATTTGGTGATAGATACTTAATCAATTTCACTGACGACTTTTATTCGTCGTTAATGAAACCTTTGATTTTCTCAAATTGTTTCATAGTGAAGATTGAAATACAACTTAATGAGATCATCATTAACCTTTCGATGTGATAAAGAAAATGAGTTTTGTAAACCGAGTCCTCTTGGAACATCTTAGGAGTTGTGGAATTGATTCACAACTCATTCCGACAAAGACACTCACTTGTCATTAGTATGTTTCTTGTGGCACATGATCACCTGGTCACTTGAATCTATCTTTTGATATTGAGGTAGCCTTCGTATTCTCTAGTGGGATAGGGTCACCTAGCCACTAGCTGAATGTCGACAGTACAAGTTTTTAAAGAAGATAAAACATAGACCTTGCAGTCTATTGTATGATGTTTTAAAAGAACTATTTACTTTATCTAATTTTTGGAATTATGCTCACTGCAACAAATATATATTAAATATATATTTCCAACCAAACAAGTGGATTAGACACTTATATTAGACTAAGGATGGAATGGTTTATCCTTATCTAAAAGATATGGAGTCATTGAGTTCATGTTAGATAATAAGCTCAACCACTCTGGTATCTACTAATTGCATTTATGTAGAATATCCTAAATTATTGTTTAGGATGAAGTTTCTACTAATCCCACTAATTGTCATTCCATAAGACAAGTGATTAGAAAGTTATTTTTCTAAGTGGGAGCTATATGGAACTTTAAGAGCTTAAGAACCATAAACTAAATCCATCATAGTTTGGAACTAACAAATTTCAATTGTTGTTGAGTCTGCTCAATGGTTGACCAGAATCTAATAAAACACATAGAGATGCATTCATGTATGATTATCAAGTATGGGCTTGATTAATCTTCCTCGATATAGTTTGACTATAAAGAGTAAGTGAATATTCAAAGGAGAAAACATACATGAATGAAAATCTTTCCAAGATTTAAGCTAACATATCAAAGTAAGAATATTCTTTGTTATAAGTTAATTACATAGTGTGATTTAATTATGAATCAAGATGACTCTTGTGTTTTTCTACAAAGCTAGTGGGAGCACAGTAACATTCCTAATGTTATATGTAGTCGACATATAAATTCATGGAATAAGGATCTATATAGATAGATAATGGAAACTTAAAGGATTAAGTAAAATTGCATTAATATTCAAGGATCTTAAAGAGCTTAAGATAAAGGACTCTGAGAGAGTCATCTTTTCACATACCATATGGCATGACTTTGAGTAAAATCCTAGTGCAAATGTTTTTGAACTAGATTGTATTTTGTATGCCGATGCAATTGGATTAAGCATATGTGTCATGCATATGCATAAAGGCCAAATAAGTTGTATGCTTAGAGCATGTCGAATGATACCAGTATAATCCGAGAACGAGTCATTGTGTGACTTATAGGAACATTCTAAAGTACTTGCGAGAACTAGGGAAATATTCCTAGTCTACGGAGTATTTGAAAGAAAGCTATGTTTAAATTTGTTACACATGTGCTAAATTTTCAAATAGATTGAGATGACTCCCAGTCACAATCGGGCGTGTCCTCATTATGAATGAAGAGATAGTTACATGGATATTGGTTCCATGTAGGTTTTAATTACAGTTACACATCAGAGTTAGAGTACCTCATGGTTTGGAGAACCATGTACAAAGATGCTTAATGTATAGTTCGTTACGGCTATGAGTAATCCCATTACACAAGTATTGGTATCTAAGTCATATTCAAGCATCTAATTCATTATCAATAGTTTTTCTTTATATATAAGTTATATATAAAACTGAAAATGATTGTATTCGCAAAGTTTATACAAATCAAATTTGTCAAATCTACTTAACAAAGATGCTTCATTAGCGAAGGCATGAAAGTCAAGCTGGTGTTGTAGGGCATTGTTGATACAAGTAAATGTATTTTATTGAAATTTAGTATTTGGATATTGGAACAATAAAGCAACAGATATTGTAATGAATGATATATTGGATATGAGTCTTTCATTAAATAATTGTTGTGTTCTATATTAGCATGTTTAAATCCTTGAATAACTAGGTTATTCTAAATGTCCATAGTCGTTCATAGTTGTGGGAGAATCTATGAGGTAAGACTAATATGAGTGGATTGGTGGATTCTCATGGAGATGAGAATGGTAAAGAGATGCTACCAACTTCATAGGTACTTGATTGGGAGAATAAGTATTGGACTTGACCCGCATCGGAACCACTTTATGGATCGTAGTCAAGAGTGATGTTTTGATCAAGGTTGTATCTTTTAATCTTAGACCTGAGATACATATTTAGGACTTGCGGTGTATGGATTGTTGTGCTTAGACATGGTTCAACGCTGTTTCGTAAAGGGGCAGTCATAAAGGCCATTGTTGGGTATGACATGAACTGCATTGATAGACGTATGTAGTCAAGATGATCTTTGTATTCTTAGACCTAAGATGCATATTTAGGACTTGAAGTGTAGGGATTGTTGTGCTTAGACATGGTTCAACACTGTTTCGTAAAAGGAAGTCATAAAGGCCATCGTTGGGTTTGACATGAACTACATTGATGGGCGTATGTAGTCAAGATGGGTTTGTCCCTCTTATTCGTTAAGAGAATGACATCTAAGGCCTTAGTTAAAGTTGAACACTAAATGAGATTTATCGCGATCCATATATCATGTTTCAACATGATGTCTGAGACAAAGGAATAATAGATACCACACCTTTAGTAACAATTGTAGCTTAGAGCTCCTGGAATTGGCTGTTGATGAAATGGAACCCTTCATATGTTGTTAGGGGCAGTAGCCCGTTGCTAGACGTCAGCTACTGTCTATGTCAGTCTATAATGAATCTTGTGCAAGTGGGAAATTGTTGGATCTATATGCCCAAGAATCATTATGGAGTGATATTGCTAATAATATATGATCCTATAGGGTCACACCTTTATCAAGTTGGCACATTTTGTATATTTATTATTAATATGATTATTAATAAATAATATCGATTCTTGTATTTTAGTTAGGGAATAATTATTGTTTGGTGAAAATAATAATTATAAGAGAGTATTACTAGTTATTATTTCATATGATATGAATTAATAAGTCATGCACAACATTTTGGACTAGTTGGATTCTTTTGTCTTTTACCTAAAGACATAGTTTATATTTTATAAACTTGGAATTTATAAAAAAATAAAGAATATTACTTTTTAAAAGGCATAATGATGGAGTAGGAGGTTGCTTTTTCAACCTTCCACCTTTTGTCTCCCATGCTTCTAAAGGCTACCATTACTTTAGATTATTTTAATGGTTAGGCCTTACTTTTCATGGGCTATATAAGAGATGCATGAGGCTTGCGTTTTTGCAAGAGTGAAGCTCTTCTTTCTTCCCTTCTTTCTCTCTAAATCCGTGAGCATGAAGAAGCTCTTTTCTTTTGAAGTTTGGTGCTTTGCTTTGGTGATTAGAAGACCTCTTGAGTTGTTCCCTTTAGTGCTTAATTGAGTTAAGCACTTAAAAGGTTTTAGACACTCAAGAATACAAGAAGGAACTAGCATTCCAAGTGCCTTACTCTTGATGGTGGATACTTGTCACACCCCCAAACCGAGATGGCGGAAACATTCGGGGGCGGAGGACATCATGTACAGTATCATAACAATGCATAAAAGTAAAACAAGCAACAACATCTATTGCATTAATAGAATAGTTAATACATGTGTGTTCTGAGTATAGTAGTATGACACCAAAAAATGTATATATCAAAAATAAAAGACAAGTCTTGAACATGCTTCGTCTTCTCAAAAACCTGGTACAGTGTACATGTCTACTGGTTCCCTGAGAATACAAGTTATTTTGAAAGAGAGTATCAACATTTAAGTTGGTGAGTTCATAAGTATTTAATGTCAAATGTTTGTGTTTGTTTAGTAAAATGTTTGTGTTTGTTTAGTAAAATGTTTGTGTACTTCCCAGAAAATCCTATATTTTCTTCTGAAAATGAAATGTAGTCTTCTACCCACGACCCGACTGTTTAGTATGTTGTTCTCTTGTAAAAAGTATAAAGTGCAAGTTTTCCATATTTGTAAGACCATCTTTACTAGAAAAGTAGTACTCATTTCTTATGTGAGAATATCACTGTATGAATGTAATGGAAAATGAAGGTTTACAGAAGTATTTTGTAAAATAACCTACTGATGCATTAACTACCTGGTAACCAAATTGGTTAATTTAGGTTAAATGTGATTAGGTTATAGTCATGCTTGATTGACTAGAATAAAACACGACGTTCTTCAGGCGTCGAAAATGGTATGACATTCGTCACCCGTAGACCTGCAGGTCCCACTGTAGCTAGCATCAAGGTGTGGGATGGTCAATCCCCTATAGATCTATACACAAACTCATGCTCTCCCTCCAGGAGACTCTGGTTACAAAACGTGACACAACAAGAATATTGCTATGCCAAGAAATAGTATCTCACATTTTAGTTATCTTGTTCTTGTTATAGAAAGTAAGTTCTTTTTGTTCTTGTAAATGAATAGTAATAGTATGAATATACTGACTCATGTATTGTTCCTCTGTTCTAGAATTAGTATGTGTTGACTTATGTATTAATCATCTAAACTATACCTATTATAGTTTACTAGTATATTTGTTTGAACTACAATGATTTGTAGAAAAGACTCGATTGCCCAATGTTTGCAACTGAGTTTAGTAATTACTTTAAAAATGGGGTTTAATACTCATGTATATATTTAGCAAGTATAACTATGATTTAGCTGACAGTCGGACTAGTGATCCTACCCTAAGCCCACAACCAAACAAGGAACATGAGTCAAGGTATTTAGCAATAGTCCTAAGTCCGTTAAGGCATATTTATACATAAATATATAAATGAATACGATTTTGATAATAAAAGCAATCTAAAATAGTTTAAAAGAGTTTTTGAAATGATTTTAACAACAATTATAAGCATAAGAAATCCTTTTTGTTTGACGTTTTCACATGTAAGTGGTTAACACAATTATATTGTGTTCTACTTGTATTCTCCCCCTAAAAAGCATTTAAAACTGTAATTTGTAGGGGTATGAACTCACCTTATGTGGGTGATTCAACTGGAGATTTGATATAGGAAGATAAGTTTCACGAGTGAAGTCCCGAAGCACAAACGACTCCTATTAGCATATTAAGACCTATATATGTATATATTTATTGATCATAATCATAAATATAGCAAGGAAACAGATTGAGTTGCAAGCTTAACTTACAAAAGAGGGTGTTAGAGTCGAAAAGGGAAGGCTGGAAGGAGTTCACGGCCCTAAGATCTTGATGATCTTGGGTTCACGGCTTGATGTTCTTGACAAATGGTGAGGATGCAAGGGTTCACAGCCCAAGAACAGTCGATGCTCTTAAGTTAACGGCCCAAGGATCTTGAAGATTTAAGAACACTAGATGATCCTTAGCAATAGCTTTAAGAAGATTCAAAGGAAAAGGATGATATTTGAGAGCAAAGGGGGTGATTTCGGTTGAAGATTTTTGGGAGAGAATTGGTGTGTTTACGATCATAAGAGTAGAAGTGAGTCAAAAATCAGCCAACACTTATATATATAGGGGGAGAAACAGCCGCAAACCGTGGGTTCATGGTCCGAAGCCCGTTCACGGCCCGAAGGCTTGTTCACGGCCCGAAGGCTCGTTTGCGGTCCTCGGTTCCAAATGACTTTCCTCCATAACCCTATCACTCATATAAACAAGTTCCATACACTTTTAGCTCCTTAATCTAACTATATTAAGATACTCAAAGAAATAAGTTTGACCCTTGATTGATATGTTTGACTTAAGTTGACCAAGTTTGACTTCTACAAGATAGAAATTACGGGTTGTCACATCATCCCCCTGTTAAATGGAATTTCGTCCCAAAATTAAGGCTAAGAAAATACACATGGACTAAGGAAAAAGATGAGGATACTTATGTTTCATTTGATCCTCCCGCTCCCAAGTGAATTCGGGTCCCCGTTTTGCATTCCAACGAACCTTAACTATTGGGATACGGCTTTGCTTGGTTTGTTTGACTTCCCTATCCATGATTTCTAGGTTCTTCCACGAAGTTGAGGCTCTCATTGATCTCGATTTCATCGAGTGGGATAACAAGAGTCTCATCAGAAAGGCACTTCTTTAGGTTCGATGCGTGGAAGTTAGGGTGTACGTTACTAAGTTCTTGAGGTAGTTTGAGTTTGTAAGCTACTGGACCGATTCTTGCGAGAATCTCGAAAGGCCCAATGTACCTTGGATTTAGCTTACCACGCTGCGTATCAAGCCCTTCCAGGATGAGACCTTCAATAGAACAAGGTCACCAACCTGAAATTCCAAAGGTTTCCATCTTTTGATAGCGTAGCTTTTCTGTCGGTCTAAAGAGGCTTTCAATTGTTCGCGAATTTGAACGATCTTCTCTATTGTTTCCCGAATGATTTCTGGACCAGTGAGAGTGCTGTTAGGAACTTGTCCTTTAGCTAGTTGCGTGTCACCCACCTCATCCCAGCACAGAGGGGATCTGCACTTATAGCCATAGAGGGCTTCGAATGGAGCAACTTTGATACTAGAATGGTAACTGTTATTGTATGAAAACTCGACCAATGGAAAATGGATATCCCATGCTTTACCAAAGTAGATCACGCAAGCTCTGAGCATGTCTTCCAACGTTTGTATCGTCCTCTCACTCTGTCCATCAGTTTGTGGGTGGTTGGTTGTACTCATGTACAGCCTAGTTCCCAGGGACTTTTGTAGCGACTGCCAGAATCTTGAAGTGAATCTATTGTCTCTATCAGAGATGATAGATATGGGAACACCATGCAGTCGTACGATCTCCCTAATGTAAGTTCTGGTCAGTTTCTCCATCTTGTCGGTTTCTTTGATTGGCAGGAAGTGTTCGGACTTGGTTAATCTGTCGACGATTACCCAAATGGTATCAAGTCCACCCGTTGTCTTGGGTAACTTGGTTATGAAGTCCATTGTAATCCGCTCCCACTTCCACTCAGGTATCTCCGGTTGTTGTAGTAAACCTGAGGGCTTTTGATATTCTACTTTAACTTTGGCGCAAATATCGGTGCACTGCACAAGGCTTGCTTCAGCGTTTGGAACGCCTTTTCTTGTTTCTCTTCCCAGTCAAAGGTCACACCCTTCTGGGTCAATGTGGTAAGGGGTTTCACAATCTTTGAAAAGTTCTGAATAAACCTAGAAATTGGCGGATTTCCGTAGGCGTCTTTGGTACTGACTAGTTCTCAATGGCCTTTATTTTGGAAGGATCCACGTGAATTCCCTCTTCGCTAACCACATGACCCAAGAATTCGACTCTTACAAAATCCAAAATTCGCACTTAGAGAACTTCGCATAACGCTTCTCTGCTCGTAGTGTTTCTACAATCACGAACTTATCTGTCACACCCCAAAACCGATAACGGCGGAATACGTTCTGGTGTGGAGGACGTCATGTACAGTATCATAACAATGCATAATAGTAAAGACAAGCAACAACATCCATTGCATTAATATAATAATTGTAATACAAGCGTGTTCTGTACAGTTTTAAGACACCAAAAGTATAATCAAAATAAAAGAGGAGTCTCGAATGTGCTCCATCTTCTCAAAAGCTGCATCTGTACCTGTCTACTGATGACCTGAGAATACAAGTTATTTTGAAAGCGAGTATCAGCATTTTAATGCTGGTGAGTTCATAAGTATTTAGTGTCATTGCTTGTATAAAAATGTTTACAACAATGGAGTATAATAACTGACTTCAATGTTTGAAATTAGTATACTCCCTAGAAAACCCTATGTTTTCCAATAAAAGTAGTCTTCTACCAAGACCCGGTTGTTTGCGTGTTTGATCATTTGAAAATGTAAAAGTTTTCCCAGTGAAACTATTAGTATGAAAATATAGTTTTAAACTCCATTTATGTAAAGTAATTGGGAAAAATAGTGTTTTACCCCAGCAGTGGCACTGCCGGCTAAATGAAATAAAATGCAGACTCCAGGTAGTATTAAATGTACAATACACCTCGGGGAGCCTGTTTGGCCTTTAATTCTTAATGTGTAATTAAAGGTTTGAATGTGAACTCGTATGTAACCATGCTGATTGACGATCGAATAACTGATGACCCTCCGAGTCATATGTAGTGATGTGACATTTTGTCACCCCTTGGCCTTTCGGCTGGGACTGTAGCTAGCAGTCGGGATGTGGGAGTGTCTGTCCCGTATAGATCTATACACACAATGCCCGCTCTCCCTCCAGGAGACTCTGGTTACACGGTGATACCACTGTGAAGTGTCGTATCGAGAAGTAGTATGTCACATTCTAATTATAGTGTATTATCTTGTATAATGTATAATGTATTTTCTGGTATAATGTATAAAGTGTGCCCTTGTATATAGTATAGTATTCTCTTTGTATAGTATTTAGCATGTATTGACTCATAACCGTACTGACTCTGATAGACGTCACTGTAATAGAAGTAATGAGTAATAATACTTAACTATACCTATTATAGTTAAATAGTAATGTTGGTTGCATGCCTCTGATACACAAGGTACTGAACTGAAGTGAAGAATTTTATATCCAACACAAATATATATGATATATAACTAAGAATTCAACGACAATCGGACAAATAACAGAATACCCTAAGTCCACAACCAAACAAGGAACAGGAGATAAGGTGAGCTATCAGTCCTAAGTCCTTCAAGTCTTACTTATATAAATATATTAGTATAGATATGGGTTTGAAAATAAAGCAAGTTTAAAAGGGTTTGAAAACAGTTTTGGCATTTAAAGAGTTTGATAAAAGGTTTGAAACACTTGAAAATCCCAAAGTTTGACGCTAATTTGAAAGCAGAAGCAAATCTTGTAGTCTGTTCTAGTTATTAATCACATATGATTAAAGCAATAACTAGAAATATTCAACTTGTATTCCCCCCCGTAAAAGCATTTAAAATCATTTAAAAGGTTAATTAAGGGGTATGAACTCACCTGTAGTGAGTGGAGTGGATGGAAGTGCCGGGTAGGATGCTAGGTGTCAAGCGAGGACTTGAACACACACGCGGATCCTATGTAACATGGAGTGATACATAAATGTATCTAATTAGTTATTTAATCACTAATTAAGCAAGTAAAGACACTCTAATGTATGAAAAAACTTTGTTTCAAGTGCTAGGAGTGCTAAGGGTTGCATCTAAGGAGAGTATGGACTCACATTGGAGTTTACTCCTCATTTGGTAGTCCTTATGTGTGTTTACGGTTTCTGGACCATTTCCCCCATGAGTTTATGGCCGTAAACTCATGGAAATGGTGCATTTGTGTGTTTCAAGGTCCTATATCTCACAAGGAAGGGTTCTAAGTTCGAATCAAAGGCTTAGGAAGTGGTTTGGGCACAAAAGGACCCCTCATTGGAGTTTACGGTCCTTGGACCATCCTTGAGAGTTTACGGTCGTAAACACTTGGGTTTACGGTCGTAAACCCATGAGTTTACGGCCGTAAACTCATGTATGCCTCAACCTTTTCGTGTTTTGGTGTTTCTAGCTCATGCATGCAAGTTTCTAGCCCTTTATCCAAGCATTTGAAGGTGTTAGGGGCATCAAAACACCATTTGGGGGTGTTTACGGTTTTGGGAGATCCCCAAACCGTAAACACATATGTTCTTGGGGATTTTGATGATTTTCCAAAGGATTAACAAGTATACTAAGTAAGTAACTAGATAGGAAGGGTACACTTACTTATATGAAGCTTGTAAGAGTGATTAGAGCCCAAAAACACTAGTGTGTGTTCTTGGTGTTTTGAAGAACACTTGAAGATCTAAGTAAAAACCAAGAATCCATGGATGAAATGATGTATAAACACTAGATTAAGTGTTGTATGAATGAATCTAGGAAGGAAATACTTACATTTTGGCGGATTTGAAGAAATGAACTTATGATACTTGAGAGAAAAAGCTTGGTGTTCTTGAGGTGGGAAGTGGAAAATGAGGAAAAAGGTGTGTAAACTCATGCTATATGCATGAGTTCTTGGGAAAATGGTGTTTACGGCCCAAACACCTCTTGTTTGGCCGTAAACACCTAGCTAAGGTGTTGATTGTTTTGTTTTGCTACACAACTCTAATAACGACACTTCCCTTTATTTAATCGTTTGACGAAAAATAAAATAAAACACCCAAACAGACTTAAATCCGGCCAAAAATGTACTGAAATGTTTTTGAATATTATATGAAGTGTTTAACTGTAGAGATTATACAATTGAAAATTTCGGGTTGTCACATCATCCCCCCGTTAGAGGGAATTTCGTCCCGAAATTAGAGTTCAGGAAACTAAGTTATTACAAAATAACTAAGTAAAAATATGAGGATATATAAGTCTCATTTGATCCTTGCGCTCCCATGTGAATTCCGGTCCCCGCTTGGCGTTCCAGCGAACCTTCACGATTGGGATGCGGATTTGTTTCGTTCGTTTGACCTCGCGGTCCATGATCTCTATAGGTTCTTCCACGAAGTTGAGGCTCTCGTTGATCTCGATCTCGTCGAGTGTGATTACAAGAGTCTCGTCGGATAGGCACTTTTTCAAGTTTGAGACGTGGAAGGTAGGATGTACATTACTGAGTTCGCGGGGTAGGTTGAGTTTGTAAGCTACGGGGCCGATTCTAGCGAGAATCTCAAAAGGCCCTACGTATCTTGGATTTAGCTTTCCACGCTTTCCGAAGCGTATCAAGCCTTTCCAGGGTGAGACTTTCAAAAGGACTCGGTCTCCCACCTGGAATTCCAAAGGTTTCCTTCGTTTGTCTGCGTAGCTTTTCTGTCGGTCTCTAGAGGCTTTCAATCGTTCACGAATCTGAACGATCTTCTCTGTCGTTTCCCGAATGATCTCCGGACCCGTGAGAGTGCTGTCAGGAGCTCGTCCTTTAGCTAATTGAGTGTCACCCACCTCAACCCAACACAGAGGGGATCTGCACTTCCGGCCGTAGAGGGCTTCAAATGGAGCAGCCTTGATGCTCGTGTGATAATTGTTGTTGTAAGAGAATTCGACGAGAGGTAAGTGGGTATCCCACGCCTTCCCGAAGTCGATCACACAGGCTCGCAGCATATCTTCCAAGGTTTGGATAGTTCTCTCACTCTGTCCGTCGGTCTGTGGATGGTAGGCTGTACTCATGTCCAGCCTCGTTCCTAAGGAGTTTTGTAGTGACTGCCAGAACCTCGAAGTGAATCTGCTATCTCTATCGGAGATAATAGATATAGGAACACCATGCAGTCGTACGATCTCCCTAATGTATGTTCTTGTGAGCTTCTCCATCTTGTCAGTTTCTCTGATGGGCAGGAAGTGTGCGGACTTGGTCAATCTGTCGACGATGACCCATATGGTATCAAGTCCACCCGTTCTCTTGGGTAACTTGGTTATGAAGTCCATAGTGATCCGCTCCCACTTCCACTCAGGTATCTCCGGTTGTTGGAGTAGACCTGACGGTTTCTGGTATTCGACCTTGACCTTCGCGCAAGTAAGGCATTTACTTACGAAGGTAGCAATCTCTGCTTTCATGTTAGGCCACCAGTATGACTTCTTGAGATCCAGATACATCTTATCTGAACCTGGGTGGACGGAATATCGAGTATTGTGCGCTTCCTTCATGACCAAGTCTCTGAAGCCACCATGTCTCGGTGTCCAGATCCGGTCCATGAGATATAAGGCTCCGTCACCCTTGGTTTCCAAGTTCTTATCCATTCCTCGCATGGATTCTCCCGCTATATCTTCAGGTTTCAAAGCTTCGAGCTGAGCCTCCTTAATTTGTGCCGATAGATGCGAATGGATAGTCATTGTTAGTGACTTGACTCTTCGGCCAGAATATTCTTTCCGACTTAGGGCGTCTGCTACTACGTTGGCTTTACCCGGATGATAACGAATTTCGCATTCGTAGTCATTGAGTAGCTCGACCCACCGTCGGTGCCTCATGTTGAGCTCTTTCTGGTTGAAGATGTGTTGGAGGCTTTTGTGGTCGGTATAGATGGTGCTCTTCGTACCATACATGTAATGTCTCCTGATTTTTAGGGCGAACACAACCGCTCCTAATTCGAGGTCGTGCGTGGTGTAGTTGACCTCGTGTGTCTTCAGCTGTCTTGAGGCATAGGCGATGACCTTACCTCATTGCATCAGAACACAGCCGAGCCCTTGGTTGGATGCATCGCAGTATACCACAAAGTCTTCTATCCCTTTGGGGAGGGACAGTATCGGTGCGGTGCATAAGGCTCGCTTCAGAGTTTGGAATGCCTTCTCTTGTCTCTCTTCCCAGTCAAAGGCCACGCCTTTCTGGGTCAATGTAGTCAGGGGTTTTGCGATTCGAGAGAAGTTTTGAGAGAACCTGCGGTAGTAGCCAGCGAGGCCTAGAAATTGACGAATTTCTGTAGGCGTCTTTGGTGCTGACCAGTTCTCAATGGCTTTAATTTTAGAAGGGTCAACGTGTTGGGTTTTGAGCATTCTAACACTCCTATGGTGTACATGCAACCCTATAAACCTTGGATCTATGTTTTCTCTATTATACATGCAAATATGAACTATTCCAAGGTTTCATCCTAACTAGCATATTATGAAGCACCTATACTACAAAGTTCTAGTTAGATGACATACCTTTTGATGTAGCTTGATGTCTTCAAGCTTTAAGAGCTTAGCCCCAATATTGTGGAAGACTCAAATGGAATCACAAATCACCAAAACACCTTGGAAGAACTTGAGAGAATATGTATGCACACTAAAATTGGCCCACTCTTATTTTCACACACTTGTGCCAATTTTGTGAGCCAAGGACCCCTTTATATATTATGGAGGATTAGGGTTACATCCATGTAAACTCTAATACCCATGACCTTTCATTTACATAGGATCCATGGGTTAAAAGCTCCATGGACCATCCATGAAAGCTTTGCCCAACCTAAATGAACTTGGCCCATTCCATATATATAAGAGTCCATATTTAATTAGTTCTTTTTGATCACTTAATTAATTCTAAATTAATTCTTGATCAATACTAATTAAATAATATGATTCCATATTAATATATTAGAACTTATAATATATTAATATAAATCATAAATATACTATTCTCAAAAGACTATCCATATAAATTGTGCCGGTGAAGTGTAACCTAAATGGACCATGCCGGGTCGGGTCAAGTACATACCAAATATAGTTATGGACTTAGACATTAATCCAACAGTCTCCCAATTGGATAAGTCTAAAACTATTATTGAATATGACTTCAAAACCTAACTGACAATCGTAGCTCTTAAAGCCGCTGTCGAACTCTGACCTTGTCAATGACTTGTTCATTAGATAAGGGATCATATATTCCTCCATTCTAAATATCATATGGACTGAGACATGGATTATAATCATTCTCTCTGTCCATTTGTTGTTTCCCGATTTTCGATTTATGATGACTGACTGATTGAACAAATCAAATCAGTCCTGGCTTGGCCAAGCACTCACATGTGTCATCGCTAAAACATCGAGGGGCCCACAGATATCTCTTTTATCCCGAAGGTAAAAGGAATGGATAAACTTCGACTCATATGGCTTGTTCTACTACTTGTTGAATCATACACAAAGGCACGTTTTATAACATCGAGTTACCAAATGCGTTTTCGTGCAATAAATGTATAACCAACTCATAGTAACAACTCATATCTCTAGGTTTGAAGAATATAAGATATTATCGTCTCATGATCACTCGTGATAAAATCCATGAAGTGATTCAAATGAGCGCGGGTTGAATCCAATACTCAGAACTTATGAGCACTCATGAGTGTTGTAGCACCACTTTGTCCACCAACTTAGACCTCTACAAACCAACCCATGACAGTCTTGATTCATATCTACTTCCAACATATGACCGACTGTGGATGGTTTGAATAACTTAATCATTCAGGAAGAGCGACTTAGTTATTCTGGAAGTCAAAACATGCAAAGTGAAACACAAGAATAAATGAATCAAATATGGTATCAAACCCTATGAATATAAATAAATACTTTTATTTATCACCATACTGATTACTCATTATTCATTGTTTCGGTTTTATCAACTTTATATTTGAATTAAAAACACTAGTTGTCCCATGCTCCAAGCATGTACACTATGTTTTTCTTAAACAATAGCTTTGCCATACACCAAGTATGTACTCTATGTTTGTCTATGATCCTTACTTTGTGAAATAAACCAATTGAACATAATTTCAATGATTCTAATTTCACACTCCCAAATCCTTATTGAAAAATGTGAGAATTTCAAATTCCTATCATTTATCGAAATCTGTTTAGATTTTAAACTTATATGCACTGACCCTCCTGTAATGAATATGTACAAAGTCACAAAGACTTGTCAACAGTCATTATAAAGCATTCCAATGGAGATCAACTCCATGGAAACTAAGTCTCATATTCAAAGTACACTGCTTTGGACATGCTTCTTGCATTAAGTTTTCTAATCTTACACAGATAACTTCCACCTATGGAGACAACTCCATATTCTCATTTTGACTATCACTACTGAATAAGAGATGCCTCTTTTCAGAATATGTCAATATGGTCCTTCCAAAATTAGCACTATACTTCCAACTGTCCCTGAGCAACCAATCTTTGATAAACCTCAGTTTGTCCTCGACAATTGCTTAATCATTTTAGTCATATCCAATTCTAGACCTTTTCCCTTCTTAATGCCTCTGGGCATTTGGAAAAATTTAGAAATGACAAATATTATAGCACATGCAATCGATCCTGTACCCAAAGCAAATGGTAGACGATTCATGATGTCTCACATAAAGACATGATTCTAGACCAGTCTTTTGCTACAATATTTTTATTTGCCATGTTTTCAAAATTTGACTATGAAAGGGGATGCCGTAATCATAATCGAATTTTGAGAATGCAATATATAGAATTTCCTTAAGTTGAACCAATCCAACATGAAATTCATATATATATATATATATATATATATATATATATATATATATATATATATTCTTGACTAAAGATGATTAAGGTCTCAATCTAAGCCTTTAGAACTGAAATGAAGTATATCCTCTCCCTTAATTATAGCAAAACAACTTTTTCAATCCCTGCAGCCTCACGAATTGAAACTTTTGTTTTCTATAATTAACATTGCTAACTTGCAACACTAACAATAATTATCATGCTCCCACTAACATGATGATTATTAGCATAACACTTATGCTCCCACTAGCTTTGACATGTACTCAGAAATCAGCTGGACTTCTAGAAATCAATACTTTATTGACTTTCTTACCAAAGTTCAGATTTCTGATACGAGATGCTTTGATAAAACTTTATCAAAATCATACACCTTTCCTTAGATAGCATGCATGTGTGTCTAAACAATTTCAGAACTATGAAAAGGGATGCCGTAATCATAGTCTCAATTGTTTAGACCTTTTGCCATCTGCTTCAAATCTACTTGGTGGAAGTGTTTCCTAACCATCATTTTCATGAATCGGAGAGAAACCTTATGACCCTTAGATTTTATGGTGTATGTGTTCTTATCCATGTGAATCGTCAAAACCATAGTCACAAGACAAGGATAATGACAAATCCAAACTCATATGGACTGAACTTATGCAATCTTAACTTCTTGCCACCTGGCAGTACAGGGCCTGCCATTGCTTCCAAGTTGTTATGCAACCAATTGAGAACTTTCAGAACTCCTATGCAAAGCCAACTTTAACTGGAATGGGCACAAAATATGTCAACACGATTGGTTATAAACCTCAAGTCGTGTGCTAGTGAAGAACCTCAAGTTTTATTCTTGATTAGTTCTTGAAATTCTTTTTAGGATCTTTAAGACTCCCACTATCCTCTTGACATATAAGACTATCTTGCCAAATATTGAAGAGATAGTGTGGATTCTTTATCAAGACAAACACTTCACACAATTGGCCTTAGTTGGTCTTTGTTTTATCCAAAACATCACAACTTACCAATTTTAAATGTACAAGAGTAGGACACTTTTACTCTTACATTTGACAAGTGTTTTAAACCTTTCTTTAAGATATGTCACTCAAGTTACAATCTTGGAGTATGACTCTAAGAATTGTTTTGGAACGAAGTATGACTCATCTTCCTGATCTAACCATTTCAACAATTCATGACTCCTCTTCTTAGTCATAAGAATGCACTAAGATGACCTTTAGAGGACTAATTGTGATATGATTTCTAAATCATTAAGATGATCACAAACATGATACTAAAGTACTCTCCCATCTTTTCAGATTTGAGAAACTTTTATCTTTCTGCCTAATTTGATTCTTCCCATTCGTTCTGCCATACATTGAGACTTTTCCAATGTTTCAGAATTATACTTAAACTTGTAAGTATAACCATATTTACTAAACTTTCATAAATCAAATAGTCTTAACGAGCTTTGTGGTGGACATGACCAGTGCACAAGAATGTGTACTCGATCCCTTTAGTCCTTCGCTTGACTCACACATCCATGTGAACAAGTAATTAGTCTTGATTTTCCAATGCTTGAAAGTTCTCATTCATCATACTATTCAACTTGCATGATTCCAAGTTTCGGTCCAATTGAAACTTGGGCGATGAGGAACTTTCCTGATTTGGTAAATTTAGACACTACCACAAATGAAAGAATCAAATCCATTTTCCAATATTGCTGTCAGTGGAATCATATAAGCAACAATTTTCCACAAATGCCATTGTAAGGATACTTCAAATAAATAAAATTAAACAATTTTCTTTTATTTTAAAACTTTGCGGAAAAACTTATCCTTACAATCCACATGGAAAATTGTTGTTATCTATTCCTTAGCAATATATCATAACTTCTTAAGCAACTGCTCAAAATTCTGATGCGATCGAAATCCACCTTCGCGATCAGAATCAACATATACTTCCTTTAAGATTTCTCTCTATTCTTTGATTCTTAAAACATCAACATGTGACCCAGTCACATCATGTAATGAGGATCTCAGAATAGAACTTAACAGAGTTAGATAATGGGCTCTACCTGATGTAGAGTCAAACTTATTGACTTTAACATCCTTAGGTAAATTTGGCAGCTTTGCAATCAACGCCCCTTCCTTTGGCAAAATAAACATATGGACCCTTTGGTAATGGGACTATCTCAGACTTAGCCTTTCTCTTTACCATTTGGTCAACCGGGTTGACTATGGCCAATCCCTTTCCATTGGGAAGAGAATGCTTTTTTCTGGATTTCCAGTGTCACCATTGTCACTGTCCATAAAGTTTTTGCGAAGTTGATCTTCTAATCAAATTTGCTTTACTATCGTTCCAAATCATTGCTGATTCAGCAGCACCAAGCAAATAGATATGATCATTAAGGTTCATGTCATAGTCTGTTTCATAGTAGTCCCAAAGAACTCACTATGTGACTTAGAAAGTGATTGAACATCCAACTTTCTCAAGATTTTGACACCCAACTCTCCCGGCTTGTCAATATGTGACTTCATCTCTAAGATGTGATCACACATAGACCTTGCTTGCCATTAGGGCTTGAGTGACCTTGAACTTGTGGGTTAGGGAGAATAATTGGAGGAGGTGGAGGAAGAGAAGTATGACTTCCATGAGCCAAACTCGGGAAGTCATATTCATTAGGAAAGCTTGGTTTGGGAAGATCATTGTTGTCTAAACCAGACATCAACAATGGGAGAAATTCAGGTAAAGTTGATTTAAGTCCTTAATATAACACCCAATATGATATATTAAGGCTAGGACCCAACAAACTATTTTATAACTTGGAAGAGGGATGCCGTAATCCAAGCTATAAAATATTTGAAGGTAGGTGAATGACGATTCACCAATTTCCACCAAGATAAACGAAATGTATTATTAGGTTTTAATTGGTTTTGAAACTCCTAGATTTTTTGAGATTCATTGAACTTTTCAATGGCATGTTTCAATCTCGAGTGTGCCCTTCAGGTTTTGTGACTGGGATGCCGAGGATCACAAAACAAGGTGTGAAGTAACCATGCAAATATACTTGGTACCCTTAATATTTACCCCTCAATCGATGTTCCGGTTAACCACACACGCTCCAACGATACTATGATAAACATTAAGTTACCCTTTGCCTACCTTGTTAAGTCCAGGTTAGTGTGCCGGTTAACCACACACGCTCCACTAACAGCTTAAACAAAGTGCAAAGTGTAATTTCATGGATTAGCACCTTATTCACATTTTCCTAAGTAACTAAGATTGAGAATTTATAAGTGTTTAGTTACTTAGTATTTATCATTATACTTATAATGAAGGGAGAATTATAGTCCTTGTCCTACCTGTTCGGCTAACGACCCTCCACCGGTCAAGGAAGCGGTGAGTGAGAGTGGACACCCATTAAACTGCCATTTTATAGGCAGTAACCTTATACCCCCCTTATAGACCGGCTTCGTGAATGAGGCCTACTAATGGTAAGACGAATTGCTCTTATACATATAATATATTAAACTTTTAATATCATAATAGTATAAGGGTGTATTTTAGACATTTAAAATACTTGGTGGTTTAATCTATTAATTAAACTAGACTTTTAATTTAATTAAACTCAAACCATATATTTATGGATTAATAATACTCTTTTAATTAAACGCTTTAATTAACTATTAATAAAATCCATAAGAGTTAATTTGAACTATTCAATAAAACATCATAATTCCAATTATTAAACTCAAAATTAAAACCATTTAATTAATTGTTTAAGTTATGAACCCAAGAGTTTTAGAATTCAATTCTTTTTTTCATAAAAAACTTTTCTCAAATTCCAAAACTTGAGGGCAAGTTTTGTAATTCTTGAAAACCTTTGGATTCCATAACTTATGGAATTAATGGTGTTTTATGATGAAACTTTCCATGTTCCATAACTTAAGAACAAGTTATGGAATTCTTTAAAACATTAACACCAAATTTTGTAACTCCATAAAAACTTTGAATCAATTTTTTTTTTAAAAAAAATCTTTCATATCCATAACTTATGGAAGTTTCAAAAACCCTTAAGATCACAACTTTAAAAAAAACTTTTGAGCTCCAAAATTTTATGACAAAATATGTAACTCCTTAAAACATTTAGATCAAACTTTTAAAACTAATAAAATAATCATATCATTTTATCTTTTACTAAATTTGACCTAATTCAACTCATATAACAAATGATTCAAATTTTACAAATAATTCATTTTTCACAAAACAAGTAATTATCTTAAAATTTGACAAACGTCATGTTTTTTTTCCTTTTTTTTCAACTTGAAAATAAAACATTTGCATCAATATAACAGAAAACAACCCATGGCTCTGATACCACTGTTGGGTTTTGAGCATTCTAACACTCCTATGGTGTACATGCAACCCTATAAACCTTGGATCTATGTTTTCTCTATTATACATGCAAATATTAACTATTCCAAGGTTTCATCCTAACTAGCATATTATGAAGCACCTATACTACAAAGTTCTAGTTAGATGGCATACCTTTTGATGTAGCTTGATGTCTTCAAGCTTTAAGAGCTTAGCCCCAATAGTGTGGAAGCCTCAAATGGAATCACAAATCACCAAAACACCTTGGAAGAACTTGAGAGAATATGTATGCACACTAAAATTGGCCCACTCTTATTTTCACACACTTGTGCCAATTTTGTGAGCCAAGGACCCCTTTATATATTATGGAGGATTAGGGTTACATCCATGTAAACCCTAATACCCATGACCTTTCATTTACATAGGATCCATGGGTTAAAAGCTCCATGGACCATCCATGAAAGCTTAGCCCAACCTAAATGAACTTGGCCCATTCCATATATATAAGAGTCCATATTTAATTAGTTCTTTTTGATCACTTAATTAATTCTAAATTAATTCTTGATCCATACTAATTAAATAATATGATTCCATATTAATATATTAGAACTTATAATATATTAATATAAATCATAAATATACTATTCTCAAAAGACTATCCATATAAATTGTGCCGGTGAAGTGCAACCCAAATGGACCATGCCGGGTCGGGTCAAGTACATACCAAATATAGTTATGGACTTAGACATTAATGCAACACCACGTGGATTCCTTCTTTGCTCACCACATGTCCTAAGAATTCGACTCTTCGGATCCAAAATTCGCACTTAGAGAACTTCGCGTATAGCTTCTCCGATCGTAAGGTTTCCAGGACTTGTCGTAGATGATTGCTATGCTCTTCCTTACTTCGAGAGTAGATAAGTATGTCATCAATGAAGACAATGACGAACTGATCCAAGTAAGGACGGCATACCCTATTCATCAAGTCCATGAATACTGCGGGCGCATTGGTCAGTCCGAACGGCATTACTACAAACTCGTAGTGTCCGTAACGAGTTCGGAAGGCTGTCTTTGGAGCATCCTCCTCAAACACTTGCAACTGGTGATACCCGGACCTCAGATCAATCTTGGAAAAGTAACTCGCCCCTTGCAGTTGGTCAAATAAATCGTCTATGCGAGGAAGAGGGTAACGATTTTTGATCGTAAGTTTGTTGAGTTCCCTATAATCGATGCACATACGGAACGATCCGTCTTTCTTCTTCACGAACAAGACTGGTGCTCCCCAGGGTGAGAAGCTCGCTCTTATAAAGCCCTTGCTGAGCAGCTCGTTAAGTTGACCGGACAGTTCTTGCATCTCAGCAGGCGCTAGGCGATAGGGCGATTTGGCTACGGGGGTGGCTCCTGGGATTAAGTCGATTCGGAACTTGACTTGACGTTGGGGAGGTAATCCCGGTAGCTCTTCCGGAAAGACGTCGGGGAAGTCACGTACCACGGGGAAGTCTTTCAGGTCTTTTGTTTTCTAGCTCGTGTCGACGATGTGTGCAAGGAACGCGCGATATTCCTTACACAAATACTTCCGGGCTTGAATACTTGAGATGATACGAAGGCTCGTACTGGGTTTGTCTCCGTAGATCAACAATGTTTCGTTATTTGGTAGGTTCAGACGGATTGCTTTGTCGAAACACAGAATATCGGTACGATGGAGACTCAACCAGTCCATGCCCACAATGACATCGAAGCTCTTGATTGCTACTGGTATGAGGTCGATTGGAAACGAATGGTTATCTAGTGTGAGGGTACAACCTATGTAGATTTCATTAGAACTCTCTGTGTTTCCGTTAGCCATTTCTACGACGAAGGTTTCTTTTAGTGGTTGCGGTGATTGTTTAAGTAAGTGTTTAAAGTTTTGGTTTACAAAACTCCTCTCTGCCCCACTATCAAATAGTATACAAGCATAAGAGTTATTGAGAAGGAACGTACCCGTGACTACTGTGGGATCTGCTACTGCTTCATTGTGGCCAATAGCAAGTAGTCTGCCTGCTCCTCCCGCATTCCCAGCTTTTGGACAGTTTCTTTTGAAATGTCCTACCTCGCCACAGCCGTAGCAGGCCTGGCTTACTCCTGAACTGGGGACCTGGGAAATGGGTTTGGGTGGTGTTCGGCAAAACCGGGCGGTATGGCCCTTCCGGTCACAGTTAGTGCAGTGCATTTCCCGGCAGGGGCCGTTGTGATGGAAAGAGCACTTGGTGCACTTGGGTAGACTCCCTGCATATGTTTTGGCTGGTACAGGGGCAGTAGGAGTAGTGGCAGCACGGACAACCACCGTTTGTTGGTTCTTTGAAGAGGATTGGGCTGTTTTACCCTTCTTTCGGTCCCACCGCTTCCTTTTGTTGTCGGATGTCTTGGTCGGTGCAGTGGCAACCGTTGTGGTTGCTGATGGAGTGTAAGGAACTTCATGATCAATCAACCTTTGGGCCAATTCCTTGGCACTGTCAAAGGTCGTAGGGTGTGACGCTAGGACGTTCCCTCGATACAGGGGCACTAAACCCAAGATGTATCTTTCAATTTTCTTGCCTTCGGTGGGGACCATGTTAGGACACAGAGTCACCAGGTCGCAGAACCTGGCTGTATAAGCCACTATGTCGGTCCCTTTCATTTTGAGGTTCCAGAGTTCCTCCTCGAGTTTCTGAATTTCGCCCCTAGGGCAGTACTCCTTTGTCAGAAGGTCCTTCAGTGTGTCCCAGCCCATGACGTTGGCTGTTACTAAAGAGAGTGATTTGACATGGCCATTCAACCACGTCAAGGCCCTTTCAGTGAAAGTGCAAGCTGCGAATTTTATCTTGCTCTCTTCGGGGCATGAGCACATCTCGAAGATGGCCTCAGTTCTTTCGATCCATTGGGATAGTGCAATGATCCGTCCGGTCCCATTGAAGAATGTTGGTTTGCAGCTCATGAAATCCTTATAGGTACACCCCTGTGTACGTGGGTGGATTTCACCATGTCTAGAGTTGGTGCCCATTCCGGCTCCACTTGCATCGCCAGAATTTATTTGGGCCATAGCTGCTGTCACAGCTGCGGTTACAGCTGCCTGAAACATCACCGCATCAAACTGTTGCGAAGGAGGTGGTGGTGGTGTTTGACTTGCAGGCGTGTTTCTGGTCGGACGCTTGCGAGGAGGCATCTTTTACTGAAAATTTGTAAAGATGATGACAATAGTGAGAAACAATTGTAAGCATGATGGGAGTGTTTCATGGACTAAATCGCCATAGTCCAACTATCAGATAGAAATATACTAATAGGTTAGAGAAACACAAGAGTACAGACTTTCTCATAGATTAGATAACTGCCAATGTTACTGGTATTACTGATGTAAAATGAGTTCAGAAAGGTTGACCTAACAGTAGGTCTTACATCCAACAATAAGGAAAATGTTGGCAGCTTAGAAGTCTAGTTAGAGTACTTTTAAAAGCTAGGAATATTTTACAGACAAGTGCTTCCCAAAGCACAGAAAGAAAGGCTATTCCTTAATTCAAAAGTGAAGATGCGTGGACATCTTTTACCGGCGACGGGTATCCCTCGGACGAACCCTTAGGTCTGCCAGTTGATGTACGACTTCCAGAAGATGTCGTTCATGCCCTCTCTGACGCACTCGGAGTTCCATGACTTCGGCTCGGGATGCAGCTAGTTGCTGCTGCAGAGCCTCATTGGTCCTCCTTGTCCTATCCACAGTCTCTTCGAGTTGGCGAATACGAACTGTGTTTAGGTTAGAGTTGGCGTCAACTTCCACTACTCGCTCGATGGCTACATGACCTTGCTCGATGTTCCTAACAATTCTTCGGACCATGATGGGCAGGACTCGGTCAGCTGATCCTCCCTCGCTTATATTGTAAAAGCTTCGGTCTCCGTTGAAGGGCAACGGCTGACCCTGTTCATCACTCCATCGATTCAAGGTTGTTGCCCTCATAGGAGTGGGACCTTGAAACTCCGGACGGGGGTTGGGGTTTGGAATTGGAACTTCTTGGGGATGGTTGTTGACTTCTGGTTCGGAGTCAGAGTCATCTGAAAAGCCTTCTGCGAGGTGATCATCCAAAGGGATTGGGTGATCATCTTCCGGCTCATCATCAAGCCATTTTCCAATGCCTTGGTTTGGATAGTACGGATCGCCAGGGAGATGAAAGCCAGCCATGCTATCTACGCGAGAATAGGGAAAGAATAGTTAATAGACATACTAATCTAAGATACTTATAAGATAATCGTTATTAGTTGATTCAATACTTGCATAGTGCATACCAATTACATGCAATCGAAACATGATAGACCTTCGAATAAGTGACCCTAACTCTAAATCCACAACCAAACAAGGAACAGGAAGTAAAGCAAAGATCACAGATTCTAAGTCTATAGCGCCTTAGTCACATGTGACCTTGGCGTACCCACTTAGCAACTATTGTCCTACTAGTAACGACCTTTTTAGTTCTCACATATGTAATTCATAGTAATGCAGAATACTCCTATAGTATTCTTGTTCTAATGTTCTTGTAGTAGCGTGGGTAAGTTTTTAGACTTGTTGCAACACCACAACCATTCTTAGGCACATGCTAGTCACTCCTCGGGAAATGTAGTTGATCAGGCTACATTTCCCCAGATTTAACTATATGTCTCTAAGCCTAATCGTGCTGTCCAACAATCTTAATACTTTTGTTCTGTTCTAGTATGATACTGACCTTGGTATAAATAGACGTATATATATACTTAGTTAAATATTTTATTATTTAAAAGTATATATTCTTGGTTAGAGTGTTTTAATCCCGATGTGTTTATAGTTCGTATATCTTTTATGGGTTGATATACTTGATTCACTATAAACAGTGCTCTGATACCAATCTGTCACACCCCAAAACCGAGAACGGCGGAATACGTTCTGGGGTGGAGGACGTCATGTACAGTATCATAGCAATGCATAATAGTAAAGACAAGCAACAACATCCATTGCATTAATATAATAATTGTAATACAAGCGTGTTCTGTACAGTTTTAAGACACCAAAAGTATAATCAAAATAAAAGAGGAGTCTCGAATGTGCTCCATCTTCTCAAAAGCTGCATCTGTACCTGTTTACTGATGACCTGAGAATACAAGTTATTTTGAAAGCGAGTATCAGCATTTTAATGCTGGTGAGTTCATAAGTATTTAGTGTCATTGCTTGTATAAAAATGTTTACAACAATGGAGTATAATAACTGACTTCAATGTTTGAAATTAGTATACTCCCTAGAAAACCCTATGTTTTCCAATAAAAGTAGTCTTCTACCAAGACCCGGTTGTTTGCGTGTTTGATCATTTGAAAATGTAAAAGTTTTCCCAGTGAAACTATTAGTATGAAAATATAGTTTTAAACTCCATTTATGTAAAGTAATTGGGAAAAATAGTGTTTTACCCCAGCAGTGGCACTGCCGGCTAAATGAAATAAAATGCAGACTCCAGGTAGTATTAAATGTACAATACACCTCGGGGAGCCTGTTTGGCCTTTAATTCTTAATGTGTAATTAAAGGTTTGAATGTGAACTCGTATGTAACCATGCTGATTGACGATCGAATAACTGATGACCCTCCGAGTCATATGTAGTGATGCGACATTTTGTCACCCCTTGGCCTTTCGGCTGGGACTGTAGCTAGCAGTCGGGATGTGGGAGTGTCTGCCCGTATAGATCTATATACACAATGCCCGCTCTCCCTCCAGGAGACTCTGGTTACACGGTGATACCACTGTGAAGTGTCGTATCGAGAAGTAGTATGTCACATTCTAATTATAGTGTATTATCTTGTATAATGTATAATGTATTTTCTGGTATAATGTATAGAGTGTGCCCTTGTATAGTATATAGTATTCTCTTTGTATAGTATTTAGCATGTATTGACTCATAACCGTACTGACTCTGATAGACGTCACTGTAATAGAAGTAATGAGTAATAATACTTAACTATACCTATTATAGTTAAATAGTAATGTTGGTTGCATGCCTCTGATACACAAGGTACTGAACTGAAGTGAAGACTTTTATATCCAACACAAATATATATGATATATAACTAAGAATTCAACGACAATCGGACAAATAACAGAATACCCTAAGTCCACAACCAAACAAGGAACAGGAAATAAGGTGAGCTATCAGTCCTAAGTCCTTCAAGTCTTACTTATATAAATATATTAGTATAGATATGGGTTTGAAAATAAAGCAAGTTTAAAAGGGTTTGAAAACAGTTTTGGCATTTAAAGAGTTTGATAAAAGGTTTGAAACACTTGAAAATCCCAAAGTTTGATGCTAATTTGAAAGCAGAAGCAAATCTTGTAGTCTGTTCTAGTTATTAATCACATATGATTAAAGCAATAACTAGAAATATTCAACTTGTATTCCCCCCCCCCCCCCCCCCCCCCCCGTAAAAGCATTTAAAATCATTTAAAAGGTTAATTAAGGGGTATGAACTCACCTGTAGTGAGTGGAGTGGATGGAAGTGCCGGGTAGGATGCTAGGTGTCAAGCGAGGACTTGAACACATACGCGGATCCTATGTAACATGGAGTGATACATAAATGTATCTAATTAGTTATTTAATCACTAATTAAGCAAGTAAAGACACTCTAATGTATGAAAACACTTTGTTTCAAGTGCTAGGAGTGCTAAGGGTTGCATCTAAGGAGAGTATGGCCTCACATTGGAGTTTACTCCTCATTTGGTAGTCCTTATGTGTGTTTACGGTTTCTGGACCATTTCCCCCATGAGTTTACGGCCGTAAACTCACGGAAATGGTGCATTTGTGTGTTTCAAGGTCCTATATCTCACAAGGAAGGGTTCTAGGTTCGAATCAAAGGCTTAGGAAGTGGTTTGGGCACAAAAGGACCCCTTATTGGAGTTTACGGTCCTTGGACCATCCTTGAGAGTTTACGGTCGTAAACACTTGGGTTTACGGTCGTAAACCCATGAGTTTACGGGCGTAAACTCATGTATGCCTCAACCTTTTCATGTTTTGGTGTTTCTAGCTCATGCATGCAAGTTTCTAGCCCTTTATCCAAGCATTTGAAGGTGTTAGGGGCATCAAAACACCATTTGGGGGTGTTTACGGTTTTTGGAGATCCCCAAACCGTAAACACATATGTTCTTGGGGATTTTGATGATTTTCCAAAGGATTAACAAGTATACTAAGTAAGTAACTAGATAGGAAGGGTACACTTACTTATATGAAGCTTGTAAGAGTGATTAGAGCCCAAAAACACTAGTGTGTGTTCTTGGTGTTTTGAAGAACACTTGAAGATCTAAGTAAAAACCAAGAATCCATGGATGAAATGATGTATAAACACTAGATTAAGTGTTGTATGAACGAATCTAGGAAGGAAATACTTACATTTTGGCGGATTTGAAGAAATGAACTTATGATACATGAGAGAAAAAGCTTGGTGTTCTTGAGGTGGGAAGTGGAAAATGAGGAAAAAGGTGTGTAAACTCATGCTATATGCATGAGTTCTTGGGAAAATGGTGTTTACGGCCCAAACACCTCTTGTTTGGCCGTAAACACCTAGCTAAGGTGTTGATTGTTTTGTTTTGCTACACAACTCTAATAACGACACTTCCCTTTATTTAATCGTTTGACAAAAAATAAAACAAAACACCCAAACAGACTTAAATCCGGCCAAAAATGTACTGAAATGTTTTTGAATATTATATGAAGTGTTTAACTGTAGAGATTATACAACTGAAAATTTCGGGTTGTCACATTATCTAAGTAAGGATGGCACACCCGGTTCATTAAGTCCATGAACACTGCGGGCGCATTGGTTAATCCCGAAGGGCATCACTACAAACTCATAGTGACCATAACGAGTGAGGAAGGCTGTTTTGGGAACATCTTCCTCTAAAACTCGTAATTGGTGATACCCAGATCTTAAGTCAATCTTTGAAAAGTAGTTTGCCCCTTGAAGTTGATCGAACAAGTCGTCTATACGTGGTAGAGGGTATCAGTTCTTAACGGTTAGTTTGTTTAGCTCACGATAGTCGATGCACATACGGAACGATCCATCCTTTTTCTTCACGAATAAGACCGGTGCTCCCCAGGGTGGGAAGCTTGGTCTAATGAATCCTTTGCTTATCAGTTCGTTCAGTTGACTGGATAGTTCCTGCATCTCAGCTGGTGCTAGCGATAAGGCGATTTGGCTACAGGGGTAGCTCCTGGAATTAAGTCGATTCTGAACTCGACTTGACGTTGTGGTGGCAATCCTGGAAGTTTTTCGGTAAAAATGTCGGGAAAGTCGCGTACTTCTGGGATGTTCTTTATGTCTTCCACCTTTTGGCTCATATCAACCACGTGGGCATGAAACGCGTGATATTCTTTTCATAAATACTTCTGGGCTTAAATACTCGAGATGATTCGAAGGTTCGTTCCTGGTTTGTCGCCATAGATAACTAGGGTTTCTCTATTTGGTAGATTAAGACGAACGGCTTTCTCAAAACACATGATGTCAGCACGATGAATACTCAACCAATCGATGCCGATAATGACGTCGAAACTTTTAATTGAGACATGCATGAGGTTGATTTGGAATGAATAGCTATCTAGAGAGAGGGTGCATCCTATGTATATGTCGTTAGTGCTCTCAGTCTTCCCGTTAGCCATTTCTACGGTGAACGTTTCTTTTAGTGCTCGTGGTGGTTGTTTAAGTAAGTGTGCAAATTTTTGGTTCACGAAACTCCTCTCCGCTCCACTATCAAATAGTATGCATGCGTAAGAGTTATCGATGAGAAACGTACCCGTGACCACCATAGGGTCTGCCACAACCTCATCATGGCCTATCGCTAGAACTCTCCCTACTCCACCAGGGTTCCCTGCTTTCGGGCAGTTCCTCTTGTAGTGTCCAACCTCGCCACAACCGTAGCAGGCCTGGCCTGTTCCAGCACCAGGGACCTGGGTGATTGGCCTTGCCGGAGCCTTACAGAAACGGGTTGTGTGCCCTTTCCTGTTGCAGTTAGCACCAAAATGTCAAAATGTCAAAAGAAGCATTATTATTGAATCAATTTTTTTCAAAACTTATATTCTATACTAAACAATGCCTATAGGTATCTTTCCCCCTTATTGCTTTAACATCAATATCATCAAGAATCCGGTGACTGGAGGAAGAGAAGATCCCACACTTGATACCTTGAAATTTGCATTGGAAATAATCACAGTCGACAATCAATGAAAACTTGCATCCTCGGGAGATATCAAAAATGCACAAATTGAATCATAATTTGCATGAAACCTTCATGTTGAGTCTATTTGAACACATAGGTCCCACATTCTCAGGAAATAGTCATATCTGATTGAGCGAGAGGGATGTGTCGAGTTATGGGTTTGTTCTTCTAGCCTTCTTGTTCCGAAACAAAATCAAAAATATGACCTGGTATAGACCGTATATCCTCCTGTTGGCCCCTAGCACACAATACATGCACACAAATAAACCATGCTCATATCTCCATTTTGCAGAATTCAAAAATTCAGAAAATCAAATCGATTTTGTAGAATTCAAATTCTATAATCGATCTCAAAAGGAAGAAATCAACGAATCATTTTTTTTTGCATAAAATAAAGTTAATTTTGCAGAAAAAGAAATCAGAAGCAAACCTAAATCGGACATATTTTGGCGTACAAAGAATGAAATCAGAAAATGGGAGGCGCTATTCGGATGTATCGAGCATGGTTTAGGGTGGTGATCGGCGGATGTGGATGGTGAAGGCATACGGAAGCGGTGGTGTGGGTATGTCAGTGAAGAGGCAGTCGAACCAAAATTCCAGTCTCCGATTGATTGTTTGTTCTTGTTCTTGTTTTTGTTTGGAAAGTTGGTTGTGAGAAATCTAACCTCCACCCATGTACATTACTACATAAAAACGCAACCTTCCACATGAGTTGTAGTAAAATAAAGAAGCTTTAACAACCAAAATGTAGTATCGCGCAATGAATAGCTCCAATCCCAAGCTTTGTAAGCTCCAAATCGGACCCTAAAATCATAAGACCGGATTTATAGAGATGAACAACATTAGGTTCTTAAAAGGATCTAAAAATGAAAAAAAAACTCACTTGTTAGAAATCCCACAATGAAACCAGATTCAGTTTTAGTACGACGGGTGATTAGAGTACAAAAGATTGAAGAAGAATGAGATGCTATATAATGTGAATCTAACCGATTCAATTGGTTTTGACCAATTCAATTTGCTGAAATCGAGGTAATAATGGTTCAACTTTGACTTATTCACTTGTTGACCAAATAAGATCTATTTTTTGTGCAATGCATAAAGTAGTTGTTCATATTGCATTAATGATTGTACCTTTTAAAATTCAGCCTTTGACCAAATTTGTATAATAAGGAGAATATATTTATAGGGCGAGGTTCAATATAGAATCGTTATTAACAAGGAAAAAGGAACCAATCGTGAGCGTCAGAAATCATAATGATCAACGGCCAAGGGAATAGATGTACACTTGTACATTAGACGCACATACACCGTATTATACCATAAAACCCACATCTTTACCAAAAAACCCACCTCTTTTTTTTGTTTAAATTTTTTTAAGCTATATTTTTTATCGAAAAAAAACCGAATATACCATTGTTCATGATTTTTCGTCTTCTTTCCATAAAGATCCATGTTGATATATAAAAAACAATTTTTTTTTTCAAAAAAAACTCCACTTCATTTTGTTGTTTTTTTAATATTTAAGTTTATTTTTATTAAAAAAAAAACTAATTATATCAAAAATCTCAATTTTGTCCTCAGGTAATAAAAATCAATATCGAATAAAAAAAAAACTCGATTAGTTCAGATTCACGTTGTGAATCTAAACTGTAAATATTTCAATTTTATCATTTACAATGTGAATCTGACTTACTATTTCAACATTTTGATCATTCACAAATTAAGTGAAATTTACATATGAATCGAAATATATTTCCATGTAGTTTTATGATAATTTAACGTTTTGATTACTTGTAAATTAGTTTTATAAAATTAACAAATGGATTTATTCATATTGTGAATCTTAAGGGTATATAATTTAATTTTCAGAATTCACAATGTGAATCTGACTTACTATTACTTATACTGTGAATCTGAGCAGATTCACAATGTGAATCTGAACTGAAAATTCGATTTTTTTAAAACATCAATATTAATCTATGTTTAAAGAGTACAAAAAATATGAATTTTGATATGTATATATATATATATATATATATATATATATATATATATATATATATATATATATATATGTTTATTTATTAGTTTTTCCGATAAAAAATAGACCTTAACTTTTCAAAAACAAAGAAAATGAAGTGATTTTTTTTTTGAATTTTTTTTTCAGTTTTTACATATCAATATGGATCTCTATGGAAAGAGGACGAAAAATCATGAACAACGGTATATTCGGTTTTTTTCCGATAAAAAACATGGCCTAAAAAAATTAAACTAAAAAAAATGGGTTTTGTTATAATTCGGTGCATGTGCGTCCTTTGTAAAAGTCTACAACCCTTCATTTTACCGCTGATCGTTTTAAATTCTGACGTTTTGAATTGGTTCCTTCGTTTCTTAATTAATAATAGTTCTTTATTGAACTTTTTTTTCTCTCTTTCTCTCTCTCTCTTTCTCTCTCTCTCTGTATATATATATATATATATATATATATATATATATATATATATATATATATATATATATATATATATGTGTGTGTGTGTGTGTCAATGTGTATGTGTTTAACACATGCAAATTATATGACTTATTCCTGATCACAGAAACACATGTCATGTTCAGACATTGGTATATTGACAAATCTCATTAATCAATGTTATATATACTTATATAATGAAATATAACATGGTTATCAATGAGCTAAGCACAACATAATATAGGCTGACTAAGAATAGTACCCCCTCCTAATTTTAGCGAGAGGTTGCTAGCTAACACTCAAAGTGGATCCTAAATCCGTGAGTAATGCTATAATAGTGACCTTTGTAAATAGTCGGCATATTAAAGGATCAAGGCTTGTGGAGGACATAAATTTGGTCGGTTTCAATTTTTTCATTGGTAAAGTGAACATTCGTCTCAATGTCTCTATCCATTTGTGCTAAGTAGGATTATCAGAGAGATATACAAAACTTATATTATCACAATACAATGGCAGCTTTCCCGAGTGGGAAATGAAGTTCATGGTGAAGGTTTTGAAGCCATCAAATTTCAACTTTAACATTAGATACACCTTTATACTCGGTTTCGATATTTGATCGAGAGATAGATGTTATCGTTTTGATGACCAAAATAGTAAGTTATCACGTAGGAAGCACATAGTATCCACTGTAAAGCAGTGTGATCTAGGGTATCCCTCCCCACTCTCCCCCATAATTCGTATTTGAGTATGCAATGAGACTAAAGGTGGTCAAATGATGTAACAGTAAGTACATATCAAGTGTAACATCCTAATATTTTTTGGGAAATAATATATTTAAAAGCATAACTTTCAAACTTTAATTATAATAAAAAATCATTTGTAAAAGAAAACATTCTTGATATCATCCCATTAAAAATTTCAAAATATAATATCAGAGTTTACTAAGACATAACCAAAATGCGAAATTCATAATCCCATATTAAATATCCAAAATCTCACAGTAATGTAATACTAAAAATCCATAAGAATATGAATTTTTTCACAGTCACGCCGGGTTCTTCCCTTTATTCACCCAAAAGATCCCTGAAAAGGATTAGTAAACAATGTTAAACATAAAGCTTAGTGAACATACGCATTACTCACCCATTATATTAATCATATATATGCACATAGCACATACATTCACATATTCACAAAACCAGTGTTCTAAAAGGCACGCCATGGCATGAGACGTGACTCCACCGTTACGAAAAACCTCATGGTGTTGCATTTAGGCGTGACGCGTGACAATGCATGATATGGCATGCCATGGTGCGTTATGGCACAAGTTTTTTCATTTGAGAAACATTTTTTACTCTTTGTTATGCCTTTTCTGACGAGGTATACAACTATTGAGTTTTTTGTTAAATTTTTGTTATTTGTTGTTGATATATAACTTCTAAAAACTGGTAATATTCGATATAAATCTATATTTATGTCGTAATATAATTAAAAATTAATACAAAACCGTTGCCTTACATCACACCTAAAAAACGCCATAGTTAGTAAAGCTTGAGGTTTGGCCTTGCCGCCATTCCACGCCTCAGGACGTTTAGAACCTTGAACAAAACACATAAGTTCCTAACACATATTTTTGGTACCAACTACATTCCTGTCCCCCCACCCCCCCCCCCCCCCTTCGAAAACAAGAACTATAACTTGTGCGATACTTCTTACTCTCCCTTCTAGGAATAATAAATATAACTTGTCCCTCTTCTGGAAAAAATAAACATAACTTGTCTCCCTTTCCAGGAAAAAGAAACATAAACATGTAAAGTCAACATAATAAGAGTGTTAGTGTAACTCACCTGAATCAACAAATCAATTGAACAATACTACTAGTATGTACTAAGTTTAACTCCCATCTCTCTGAACACCTACATTCCATACCAATAACATCTAGTAAGTTTATATTTCTAATATCACTTAATGATAATTATATTATACTTAAGTTTTACTTTTATCGTTGTTACAATAATTAGTTTGTGGATCGATTTACCCATCTTATCCTCATTCCTTTGAAAAGGTTAATATTTAATACTTAATAACACTTTCTTAGCTTTTCGGGATATACAATACACGTTCTAACGATTTTTCTACAATTTTCTATGAAATACCAGTCTGCATTGTATCCAAAATCTACATATTTGTAGATAAAACCAGATCAAACCCTTTGGGTGGATGAAACTATACACCCATAAATTTCTATAGACATAAATTTCATACAAATTGGACCTCCTATTGATTTTATATAATTTTTTTAAATATAGGGAGCAAATTCATTAAATCATAATACCACGATGTTTAAGTCCCATTTTTGTCTCGGTTATTAAGCTCCTAACTATTAAGGTCATAACCATCAGTTCCGGTAAGATATAAGTTCTAAACATCCATATTGAGAGGTGTAATAAGAGCATCTTAATGGATTAAGAGCTTGACCAAAATTCAACATATAAACCACACTGTTTCACTTAATGATCATTAGAAGGAATTCATGGGTTTGGTCTTTAATCCAAACCCATTAAGTACTTAACACCCAATAAAAAGAAATATAAAATGCAACACCATTCAACCACCATGAATTGGCGGTGACATGGTGGTGTAATGGTGGCTCTAGTGTGACAAAAACCCTCATACCGTTTCTTATGCCAAAAGAAGAAGAAAAATCCTTGTAACTCAAACTTTAGCCTCGAAATTGTAACCAAAATGACCTCACCTCCACCCATTGTAGTGTATGTGATGGTGGGAAGCTTTTCCAGTAGCCACCACCACCGGTGGCGATGATGGTTAGTGGTGGTGGTGTGTGGTGCCTGAAGAAGAAAAAGAAAGAGGATGAGCTAGAAAAGAGTTATTTTACCAATGGCCTCTAACAAGAAAAACCAATTTCCTCCTTCTTTCTCCCACGTCTAGCCAACTCACGACAAAATTCCTATAAGCAATTTCTGACAACCTCTCTCTCTCTCTCTCTATATATATATATATATATATATATATGGTTATTCTTCTTGGCTACTACTCCTCCATTTCTTCTTACTTAAAACTGATGCACTCACAAGACTTGGGCTAGGATTGATCCAATGGATAAAATAGTGCACCACCAATTTTCCAATGGTCTATGGGTTTTACACCCACTTTTACACTTCAACCCCTCAACTTTCCTATTTTGATAAGAACATCCCCTAAGATCAGAAGACTTAATAATTTAAGTTTCTAATTTTAACCCTTTTAGTCCCTCACTAGATATGATCTCTTTCATGTTAAATAATTATTTTTAATTATTTTTGTTAATATTTATTCATTTTATTTATTAATATTATTATTTCTTTAATTATTATTAATCATTTTTAAATTTATATAATGCCTTTTATTTATTAAATTCACTTATTCAACCTTAAAAGTTTATCTTCAATTATATAACTATTCATATTATTTCATAAACACTTTTTCAAAATAATTAAATGAAAAACATGGCATTACATCAAGAGTCCCTCGAACATATCAAATGATGCACTTTAGAGCATGTAAGTATGGCTCTCGATGGTCATGCATGTATAAACATATCTTTCAAAAGAAGTATGACAGATCCAAGTGAGGGAGTAAGCTATTGGAGTTCACCAAATAAACTGTGATAAAGAGTCTGATCGAAAATCAGGGAGTCGGTATGATCAAGTTTGGATTGAGTGTTTGTAGATGTGTGACATGGGTTATAACTTGTCATGTTGGCACATTCAAGGATCTGCATTGTGTATTTTCATCTAGAGAGAAAAACCCTCCTTATTATGGGTGGCATCAATTTCAAGGAAGTATGATAGTTTATCAAGATCGATCATAGCAAACTCGGTGGCCAAGAGAGAGTTGGTACTACCGAGCAGATCATGAGAGGATAACATCAAAATTTTGTTATCGAAATAAAGTAATAAATAATCTTGAGAGTTACCTTTTCTGTAAATAAATAGAGAGGAGTCTGTTTTGTTGTAAACAAAACCAATCATTATGAAGTAGGAAACATTTCAATGGAACCAGACCCTCACAAAATTATGGCGTGGACCTACATGTCTTGACTTCCCATTATATATCGTATTGTATACTTTAGACAATGTGGCCTCACTATCATAGTACATGGGTATAGATGGAATCAGAATATCCCACAGATGGATATCCAAGAGTAGATCTCTAATCTACTGCCTATTTTCCTGCTGCTAAGACGATTAGCTCATCTACCATTATTGAATTAGCTATGCATGTCTGTTTCTTGCTCACCCAATAAATAACACCACCAACTAGAGTACAAATCCAACCACTAGTGGATTTTAAACCACATCTATCTAGCTAGAATAAGAATAACCTTCTGGGATTCTGGGAGATAACAAGTATGTTAACTCAAGAGTACTACCTTCCTGTCCTACACCCCTGGATTGATAGTATATTGACTCATTTTTCTTACAATAAATATGATGTCAGGTTGAGCGCAATGTATAGCATGCATCATGCTCAAAATTACACTTGCATATTCTAGATGAGCCACCACTCTATCAGAGTTCATTTTAGTTTTACACATGAATCAAAAGTAGCGTTCGATTCCTCAATATTTAGATGTTGATACTTTGTCAGAATTTTCTCTATATAATGAGATTGACTTAGAGAAATCTGACTACTTATCATTTTCACTTTGATACCAAGAATTATATCAACTTCTCTAAGATCTTTCATCTTAAAGTTTGAGGATAGGTATTTTTTTGTCTCAAGAATATATTTTAGGTGAGTACTAATGATCAAAATATCATCGAAATAAAAGACATATAATGACTACTGATATGAATCAAATCTCTTGGAGGTCTTCTAGATTGTTGCTACAACGAGGATCTGAGATCACAATATAAAGTCTATAGAACCGCCTCATGGAATGTGGCCCAGGATCTAGCTCCGAAGATCAAGTTTGATTGGTTTGTAGAGATGATATGGTTCTCCCTAGTCGAAGAGAACCATCTTGGTGTTGTGGGGAAGTATATGGGCATGATGGAGGCTGATGTCTGAAGCTTCCTCCCTATAGAGGAGAATATGTTCTATTTATATGGGACAATTAGGTCAGGCCTTGGGCCAACCTAATTTATCTAGCCAAGGGCTAGGTGGGTGGAAGGCGAGCACAACATAGGGATGACAGCAGAGCGTCGGTCAGGGCTGGTAGGCGAGCTCCAGGCAGGGCTGGAAAGTGAGTGCCATGTAAGGCTGGCGTGTCAGTGATGTCTGGTTCATACCAATGAACCTAAATGTTGGATTAAGTATCTAAGCCCATAACTATAATTGGTGTATACTTGAATTGATAGTAGCACAATTCTTTTGGGTTGCCCTCAAGACTAGCAACTAGGAAGGATGATTTTGGAGAAAGAGGTTAATTTATTAATTTGATTAATAAATTGAAATAAGTAATTTATTAATATATTGTGAGAATAATATATTAATTAGAAATAGTAATATTCAATTGATATTTAATCATAAAATAATTAGAACTAATATTGGGATTAAAAAAATTATCTAAAAATACAGGGACTGAATTGTAATTGTTCAATAGTTGAGCAAGAGGTAATTTAGAACCCTCCATAGGCTATGGGCGGTTTTTATATGCCTTTGGGTTTCTAGAATAGTCTTTATTGGATAATCAAGAAAGTGGATAATTACCCGGTTTAAGATAATCTTGGATTTGGGCTTATCTAGGGTTTCCTGACCGCACTATAAATAGGGCTGATACCCTATGATTTTTGGCCACTTTTTCTTGAAGGGTACCAGCCGAAAATTACAACCTCCCTCCTCCTTCTCAATCATTCTTCTATTTCTAGTGTTGGGTGTGAGTCATTAGAGGCGTGACAATTGTGACGCTTGTTCTCAAAGTCTCAACAACACTAAGGGTTTGGATTGTTATTGTTATATAACAATCAAAGGTATGTTTTGTAACCCTAATTATGTAATTTTTGATTATATACTAGTGTTCTAGGGTTTCTACATTGTTGTTCACATGGTATGTTAAATTAGAGAAAACATAGATCAAAGTTAGGGTTGCATGCACACATATGATTGTTTGTTATGCTCAAAACTCATCAGTGGTATCAGAGCGTAGGTTTAGTTTTCTATTGAATTGATATTAATGTGAACTTGAACAAGGATGAGAAAATAGAATCGTCATTCTGTTCATCAAACGGCGTGGTGATTGCTCACCACAGTGTGTTGAGCTGTCAGATCCTAAAAATTTGATTTTTCAATTACCTCATGGATTGATTAGGATAATTACCTTAATATTGTTTTAATTGGATAAAACTGAATATTTTAAAATGTAATTTGATATCCTTATCTTAAATTCATGATTGGTTTTATTTTTAATTTAATTAACTGAATATTAATTTTGAAATTTTAAAATATAACCTAGTATTTTTGAAAAGTTTTAAAAATACACCCTTATATTATATGTAACATTAAAAGTCTAATATTACTATACATATAAGACAAGTCAGTTGAACTGCTAGTATGCCTCATTTAATTTGATATCCTTATCTTGAATTCATGATTGGTTTTATTTTTAATTTAATTAATTGAATATTAATGTTGAAATTTTAAAATATAACCTAGTATTTTTGAAAAGTTTTAAAAATACACCCTTATATTATATATATAACATTAAAAGTCTAATATTACTATACATATAAGACAAGTCAGTCGAACCGCTAGTACGCCTCATTCACGAAGCCGATCTATAAGAGGGGTATAAAGAAATTGCCTATATAATGGCGATTGAATAGGTGTACACTCTCACCCACCGTTTCCTTGATTGGTAGGGGTTCGTTAGCCGAACGTGTTTGATAGGACACTTAATCCTCATTAATAAGTATACTGATCTATAAAGTAACTACATACATTTTTTTATAAAAATTCCCAATCTTAGTTACTTTAGAAAAAATGTGAAATTATATGCTAATCCATGAAATTGCACATTGCACTTTATTGGTCGTTAGTGGAGCATGTGTGGTTAACCGACACACTAATAGGGACTACTAAAGAGTGAAAATGGGTGTCTCGTAAATTATCATTGATTAATGGAGCACGTGTGGTTAACCGACACATTAAAATGAGATGATAAATGACATCGAGAGTACCAAGCTAATTTGCATGATTATTCACATATTGTTTATGATCCTCGGTATCCCAATCATAAATGGAAGAGCATAATCGATATTAAAATGCCATTGAAAAGTTCAATGATTCTCAAAAGATCTAGAAATTTCATTCAAAACTAAATTCATTAAAATTTCGTTTTCGGTGGTGAAATTGGTAAATAGTCATTTACCTACCTTTATCTAATTTGCAATTAGATTACGACATCCCTTTTTCTAAGTTGTAAATTATTTAGTTGAATCCTAGCGTTAATATTTCATTTAGATGTTATATTCAGGATTGTTCCTCAAAAAACCACTCGATGAGATCGATGAAATGAAGGCCATTCCTGAAGAAGTAGTTGCCAACGAGAAACATTACAAGGATGCAACAAAAGTTGCTTGCATCATGGTGGCTACAATGACTCCAGAATTGCAGAGACATTATGAGGATTACTGGCCGTATGAGATGAACAAGGACCTTATGGAAAAGTACCATAAGCGAGCTCGTCAAGAGAAGTACGAGGTGGTAAAGTCCCTCATGGCGTGCAAGATGAAGGATGGTGAGTCTGTAAGCAACCACGTTTCAAGAATGCAATGATACATGGATAGGCTCATCAAGCTGAATGTGAATTTTGATGAAGAGTTGGCAATCGACATAGTGTTGAACTCTCTGCCAAGTTGTTATGATCAGTTCATATTGACCTATCATTTGAACAACATCGAAACTACTTTATCACAATTGCACAAGCTCCTGCGAACTGATGAAGCAGGAATGAAGGGAAAAGGTGTTGCCTCCACTCCTGCTCCTGCTCATGTTCTGGCCATTGGTCGATGGAAATGGAAAAAGAGGAAAGGTCCTCCCAAGCTGAACTAGAAAGGAAAGTCCCAAGCTGGGTCATCTAGTAGTGGACCCAAAAGAAAGTCCAGTTCCGATGCTCCCCCTGTTTCTGACCCAAAGGATGCCACTTGCTTTTACTGCAATGATAAGGGGCATTGGAAACGAATCTGCCCAAAATACTTGCAAGATATCAAGGATGGAAAGGTGAAGCCAACCTCGACAGGTATTTACACCATTTTATCTAATAACTCATCATATTCTCATTCTTGGGTCCTTGATACAGGATGTGGATTTCACATTTGTTCTGATTTGCAAGGGCTAAGAAGAAGTGAGGATGTGGATGTAACACCCCGTTTATTAAATAAATAAATAGACAAATTAATGAATGAATAGTAGCCCTAAAATCAATAATAATATAGCAAGGTGTGGGTCTCGAGGAGTTAACTGTCACAATTTTAGAAGCTGGGGGTTAAAAGTGTAAGTTTCGAGATTTATTTTGTGAAGATTTTCAGAATTCAGGGGGTGTTTGGAATCATTTGGACTTAATATGAAAGGATTTATGGAAGCAGGGGCTAAAGAGTAAATTTTGGACCTCAGTTGAAAAGGTTTTGTAGAGGAGGGGCCATTTGGTAACATAAGGACTTAAGTTGAAGGGATTTTGGATGGCTGGAGTTAAAAGGGTAAATTATGGATTCGTTTTGAATGAAAAGGGAGAAGGAGCGACCATTTTTTCGTTATGGGATAATGTTTTACGGGGCTTGGGGTATATAACCCATCACCCCCCATCCAAACCCTAACCCTAAGGAGCTTTTCTCAGCTGCCAGGTATGACCTTTTAGCCGCCACCATTGTTGAATACGTTTCCAGCCGCCGTCTGCCTTGTTGAGACCAATCGTCTGCCTCTTCGCCATCGAGTCGCCACCATCATTGCTGGACGCCGTGAACAGCCGAGAGAGAACCGCCACACGTGAACCCTTCCGCTACCTCCATCCGACCCTCTCTCGTTCTCTGATATGTTGACGCTCTGAGCGACCACCGACCCTTCTCCGTTCCTCGCTCGCTACGCTCAGCCATGTCCGTCGCCACCGCATCTCCAAGCAACAATCTTCATCAGCGCTCCGGTTGCCGTCTGCCAGTAGTTGTGGCTGCATGGATGCACGTTCAGCGGCCTTGTTCAGGTGGGTGGTTTCTGCTAGCCGAATACGTATGTGGATGCTCTCTATTGACCGGAAACATCACGGAAACCACCATGGCAGCTCACCATGGTGGTCGGTATCTTGCTGCCGCCTCCATACGCCACCGTGAGGTGGTGGCTGCCACCTTGTACCACCACCGGCCACCGAAGGGGTAGGTCGGGCACCCATATATGCCTGACAGTATGTTATTTGTATGGTATGTGGTATGATGGGGGAACTCACTAAGCTTCGTGCTTACGGTTTACTGTTTTAGTTTCAGGTACTTAGTTTTCAAAGGAAAGGATCCGACTCGATCGCAGCGCATCACACTATGTTTTCCGCACATGAGATCTTTGGGATTACACTCTAATATTATTTTATGATAACATGTTTTGATTATTGACACTTTGGTTTTGACATGGGATGTTATTACGGATGTTTTCTTATACTGTTGGTTTTGAAAAAACTTTATTAAAATGAAAATTTTGGTCTTGTATTTTGGGATGTTACAGTGGAGCATGGAAGGATGAACTTAACAATGGGGAATAGGCGATCTTCACCCATTACCAAGATTGGAGTTTATAGCTTAGTGCTTAATAGTGGGTTAGGGTTACATTTATCGAATTGTTGCTACTCGTCAGAGATGATACGAAACATCATTTCATTTCATGCTTTATTTAAACAAGGTTTTAGATATTTTTTGATGACAAGAATGGTTCTATTTCTGCTTATAAAAATGGTGTGTTTATTTTGAATCTTTACCTTGTGATGATGTGTATGAATATGTGATGATTGTAGACAATTTAGGAAATAATGTTTTTCATATTGATTCGTCTAATGGTATAGACAAAGCGTGTTTGTGGCATTGTTGTCGTGGACATGTCAACAAGAAACGCATGGACCAACTCCAAAAGGATGGAGTGTTGGAATCATTTGACTTAAGGTCAGATGATACATGCGAGTATTGTTTGCTAGGTAAGATGAAAAAATCACCTTTCACTGGTTCTTGTGAAAGAGGTGAAGGATTGTTGGATCTCATACACACAAATGTGTGTGGGCCCTTCAGATCCACCACAAGGGTCGCAAATCGATTCTACGTGACTTTTACTGATGATTATAGCAGATATGGTTATATCTACTTAATCAAACATAAGTCAGAAACCTTTGAAAAGTTCAAAGAGTTTAAAAAAGAAGTTGAGAATCAATTGGGCGGGAAGATAAAGATGCTTAGATGCGATAGAGGTGGTGAGTATCTTAGTATCGAGTTCCACGATTACCTCAAGGAATGTGGAATAGTTTCATAATTAACTCCTACTAGAACACCACAACTTAATGGTGTGGCTGAGAGGCATAATCGGACCTTGTTGGACATGGTTTGTTCCATGATGAGTCGAGCTTTACTGCCAATATCATTCTGGGGGTAAGCCTTAGAGATTTCTGCCCACATTCTTAATCTTGTCCCAACAAAGAAGGTTGCCAAAACACCTAACGAGATGTGGACAAGGAAAGTTCCCTCGTTAGCACATATCAAGGTTTGTGGTTGTGAAGCTTTCGTTAGCCGAGAGACTGACGACAAGCTTGAACCTTGGAGTGAGAGATGTATTTTCATCAGCTACCCACATAATTCCTTTAGATATTTGTTCTACAGACCTAGCGAGAACATGGTCTTCGTAGCACAAAGGGGAGTCTTTCGCGAGAGAGAGCTCATATGCAAAGAGGAAAGTGGGAGTGCCATTGATCTTGAAGAAATTCAAGATTCAGCCGATGAAGGAACTTCTGAATATACTAACGCTCAACCTGAGGAAGACATTCCAGTTGAACCAATTGACGATTCATTACCTCTTAGGTGTTCTGGTAGAGTTAGTGTTCCTCCTGTGTTGTAGAGTTAGTGTTCCTCCTGTGTTGTATGGTTTCCATATAACGATAGAAGGTGATACATTTATCAGTGATAGTACACTGGTAAAATTGGATGAACCCGCTAACTACAAGGAAGGAATGCCAGGCCTTAAGGTTGCCAAGTGGGGTACAAATGGACAGCGAGATCAAATCCATGTATGACAACCAAGTTTGGAATTTGGTTGACAATGTACCTGGTCGTAAGACAGTTGGGTACAAATGGATCTTCAAGATGAAGACCGACATCGATGGAAAGGTACACACTTTTAAGGCTCAACTGGTTGTGAAGGGCTTTACTCAAACCCGAGGGGTTGACTATGATGAGACCTTCTCACCAGTAGCTAAGATTAAATCTATTAGGGTGATGCTAACCATAGCTGCGTTTCATGACTATGAAATCTGGCAGATGGATGTCAAAACCGCTTTCCTTAATGGGAAGTTGGCTGATGATGTTTACATGAGTTAGCCAGAGGGTTTTGTGGATGGAAAGTACCCCAGTAGAGTGTGCAAGCTTGAGAAATCAATCTATGGATGAAACAAGCTTCTCGCAGATGGAATCTTTGTTTTGATGAGAAAGTTAAAGAGTTTGGTTTCTCTAGAAGTGAAGATGAATCTTGTGTATATATCAAAGCTAGTGGGAGTACAGTAACTTTCCTGGTATTGTATGGTGATGACATACTTCTTATAGGAAATGACATTACAACTTTGCAAGAGGTTAAGTCGTGGATTGGAAAGTGTTTCGCTATGAAGGATCTGGGAGAGGCTGCCTATATGCTAGGGATAAGGATTTTGAGAGATAAGAGTAAAAGACTAATTGGACTTAGTCAGAGTACATACTTGGATAAGGTACTGAAACGTTTTAGTATGGAGAATTCCAAGAAAGGAGAATTGCCAATACAGAGTAATACCAAACTGAGTAAGACTCAGAGTCCGAGTATCGATGCAGAGATAGCAGAAATGAGTAGAGTTCGATATGCTTCAGTCGTTGGATCTATCATGTATGCTATGACATGCACTCGCCCTGATGTGGCTTTTGTTTTGAGCATGGTTAGTCGTTATCAAGGAATCCGGGTAGAGCTCATTGGATAGCGATGAAGAATATTCTTAAGTATCTGCGAAGAACTAAGGACTGGGTCCTTGTGCTTGGTGGTAGTGACAACTTAAGAGTAACCGGGTATAGTGACGCCGACTTTCAAACAGACAGAGACAACTTTCGTTCGCAATTTGCTGGGTGTTTACCCTTAATGGAGGAGCGGTAACCTGGAAAAGTTCCAAACAAGAAATGAAGGCTGATTCTACCTATGAATCAGAGTACATAGCAGCAAGCAAAGCATCGAAGGAGGCTATATGGTTGAAGAGCTTCATTGGATAACTTTGAGTTTTTCCAGCCATCAAGGAATAAATGGAGATTTTCTGTGATAATGAAGGTGCGGTTGCTTTAACAAAGGAACCAAGAGATCATGGAAGATCAAGGCATATTGACAGAAAATACGATTTCATTAGACATAGTGTCACAACTTGCATTTTTGTCAGGAAATTATGTGATCATGTAAATGCCATCTATGATAATACTTGTAACTCTAATTCGATATCATACACTATGTTCATTCTATGACCACAAACTTAGTCAAGATTTACAATTGAAATTCAAAACTCTATGCAAAACATTTTAGAAAGTCAATTGGGAGTTGAAAACCCTAGAGATCCAGGTTCAAGTTCATTATGGGCTAGGATTTCCTTATTGGGCCTAATGGACCAATAAGCATTCAATTCAACTATTTTGGGCTTAAAAACCCTATTTGGATTCTAAATGGACCCAACTCATAAATCTATAACATTTTGGACCATATGGGCCTAGAATGATTCATTCTAACCCTAATGGGCCTTAATGGGCCATAAACTCCATCTCTTTTATTCAAATGGGCCGAGAACCTTCCATTTGGGCCCATAATGTCGAAATCAAGCACTAAATGCCCAAACCACTCCGCCTTTCTCCTTTTCTTTCTCCCTCTCGGCCCAACAACTAAAACAAAAAAATGAAGAAAACAAGGTTTATGTGGGCTTGCCACCTAAACTTTATTTAATGGTAATCTAGGCTAAAAACTCTTAACCATCATGTATTAACCATTTGATTCTCTCTCTTCCTCCTCCTCTAAATTTGGCCGAGAACACACACACACCACCACCATCTTCATTTTTCTCAAACTCTCACAAGAAGCCTCTCAAGAACTCTCCTCATTCTCTCTAAATTTTCGAGATTTGGTGTGTGTCTTCAAGAGGTTCTCATCTAGATCATCCTTCTTGGTAAGTTATCATCAAGTACTACTTGTTATCCCCCATTCCTATGCTAAAATTTCATACTTACAAAGGTTCATTTCATGATCATGTTTCCTAAAAACATTCAAGTTCGAAAACTTCTTCAAGGAAGCAACCAAGGTCGGAAATCACATCATCTTATTCAACTCTTCTTCGAAAACCGAAACATCAAGCAAAGGTGAGTTCATACCCCCTTGTTTTCGGTTTTTACATGTTTTTGGGGGAGAATACAAGTGTTCATGTGTAGATCTATGTATTATTGCATGTTGTGTGTGATTTTCTTGCTTTACGTTGTGATTTTGTGATAAATCTTGATGAATCTCGAATACTCCAACAAAAATGGGTGAGAATCATAAACTTAAACACTCTAAACATCATACTACAAGGATAAAAGTGCTATACATGCTTTTGATGTGAGAAGCAAAACAAAAATCTTGTATAAGGACCATTTTTGACAAGTAAACAAAAGATTGGGATAGTTTTTACCACTCACGGTTTTTGTAAGGATCAAATGGGTCACATTTGTATAAAAATGAGTTTTTATAACTGATGGGTTTTAAGCATAAGAACAATTCTATGTGCTCATACAAACCCTAATGATTGGATCTAGGTTTCTCTATTGTACATGCAATGAATCCAAGACTTACAAACCCTAGATCTATCAAATAAGAACTGAAATAAGGGTTTAGTAATTACCTTTGATTGTTATATAGCAATAACAATCAATCCTTGCATTGATTGGCTTCAGAAAGCTTCGTGCCTCAAGTGTTGCACCTCTAATGGAGTCACAAACACCCCTGAGCAACTTGGATGAAGAGGGAGGAGAGAGGAGGCACCAAAAACGACTGGAAACCCTAAAGGATTACTTGTCCATGTTTTTGGGGCTTAAGGGTCCTTTATATACATGTAGGCTATTAGGGTTTACAACTAGGAAACCCTAATCTGGCTGCTTAGGCCCTAAGCAGCCCATGTAATCCTTTAACATATCCCTTGGACGATTTCTAATGGGCTTCCCATAGAATTCGTCCAACCTATATATTATTAGGTGATCCATAGCCCAATCGTAATTATCTTATAATTACAAATCCAGTCCCCTAAGTTTAATTAATCTCTTTTAGCCACAAAATTAATTCTTAATTAATTCTTGACTAATATTAATTAAACTATATGATTTCTCCTTTAATATATTATTCTTATAATATATTAATAAATCATAATTAAACCTTTCTCTCCTTAATTCATCCTACATATTGCTATGGTGAAGGCAACCCAAAAGGACCATGCTCATAATCGGGTCAAGTACATACCAAAATAGTTATGGACTTAGACACTAATCTAACAGTCTCCCACTTGGATAAGTCTAATAACTATTTTGCATAACTTCAGAACCTGATCAACAATCGTAGCTTTCAAAAACCGTTGTCAACTCTGATTTTATCAGATACGCGTGTCCTTTAGATAAGGGATTATATATTCCTCCATTCTACAAGATATCGTATAGACATGAGACATGGATTGAAATCATTCTCTCAGTCTATGTGTCGTTTTCCGATTTCCGATTTATGACGACTGACTAATTGAACAAATCAAATCAGTCCTGGCCCGGCCGAGCACTTTCCTTTGTCATCACTAAATCATCGAGGGGCCCACAGATATCACATTTATCCCACTTTGGGTAAAAGGAATTGATAAACTTTGACTCAAATGCTTGTTTGCACCTACTAATCGAATCACACACAACAATAAGTTTTATAACACCAAGTTACTGGTGTGTTTACTTATCATCAATGTGCAACCGACCAGCAAATAACAACTCACACGTCTCGGTTTCAAGAATATACAATGTTATCGTCTCACCAATCATTCGTGATAAAACCATGAAGTGATTCAAGTGAGCGTGAGTTTAATCCAATACTTTAATCTTATCAAAGCACTCATGAACTCTGCAGCAAACTTGTGCTATGTCTAAACACTTTAGACAATCTACAGACAGATTCATGACAGTCTTCCTTCATACCTACTTCCAACGTATGACCGACTGTGGAGGTTCGAATAACCTAGTTATTTTGGAAGTCAAAACATGTAAAATGAAACGCAATAATAATATTAATCCTATATGGTCCCAAAACTTTTGAGCGTAAATAAAAACACTTTTATTTAAACACCATATTGATTACTCATTATTCCTTGCTTACTATTTCAGAAAATGAACTTATTACTCGAATTATAAACACAATTGTCCCATGCTCCAAGCATATACACTTTGGTTTCCTATGGTCCATACTTTGTGAAATAGATCAATTGAAAACTTTTCCAATGAAACTCATTTCACAATCCCCAATCCTTATTATTAGTATAAGAATACCAAATTCTTGCCACTTTTAGAATATGTCAGATTCTAACATTTTATGCAATGATTCTTTCGTAATGTCATAGCACAAAAGTCACCAAGACCCGGCTAATGAAATTACAAGGTATTATATCGGAAATTGTTACAAGACAATTCCATAGATGTGAAGTCTCACATTCAAAGTACATTCCTTTGAACATCCTTCTCGCATAAAAGTTTCTAATCTAGACATATTTCTTAATATCCAACTCCCATTAATGGAAACATTTCCATATTTTCCATATGACAACTCATTCTTAATAGAATCTTATCTATTCATAATAATGTCAATATAGTCCATCCAGTACTATACTTCCAACTACTCACAAGCGACAAATGCTCAGTGAACCTCAGATCGTCCTTTGATAGTTGTTTAATTATTTTAGTCAAAACCAGTTCTAGTCCCTTTTCCCTCTTAATGCCCTAGGCATTTGGAAAATTTTAGAATGGTCAAATATTATAGCATATGCAATCGATCCTATACCCGGAGCGTACTGGACACGATGCATAATGTCTCTCATAAAGACATGATACTTCATCATCCTTCTGCCATAATATTTTATGTGCCCTGTTCCCACAATTCGAACTATGAAGAGGGATGACGTAATCATAATCGAATTTTGAGAATGCACTATGTATCCTTGACTAAATTTATTAACATTTCTCGATCTAAGCTTTAGAATTTTGAAACGAAGTATAATATTCTCTCCCTTAATTATAGCAAAACAACTTTTCAACCCTTGCAACTTTGCAAAATGAATCTTTGTTTTATTTAATTAATATTGCTAACTTGCAATACTTACCATAATAATCATGCTCCCACTAACATGATGATTATTTTCTTACCAGCATAACATTTATGCTCCCACTAGCTTTGACATGTATTCAGAAAACAATTGAACTTCTAGAAAACAATGCTTATTGAATTCCTTAAGTTCATATTTCTAATACCTAATGCTTTGATAAGCCTTTATCTAAGCTTTTTAAGCTCATACACCTTTGCCTTAGATAGCTCACATGTGTGTCTAAACAATTCAGAATATATGTTACTAAGTCCCAAATGTTCAGATCAATTGCCAAATCTCACAATTCGAACTATGAAAAGGGATACCGTAATCATAATCGAATTTGAGAATACAATTTTCACAATTGCTATCTTCTTAAAATCTCTCTTAGTGAAAGCATTTCCTCACAATCATTTTCATGAAGGAGGAAAACCTTATGACACTTATATTTTATGATGTATGTGTTCCTATCCATGTGAATTTGTCAAAACGAAAGTTTGCGACAAATCCAAAACCATATGGACTGAACTTGTTCAATCTTGATTTCTTGCCTCATGGTAACATGAATGCCCACCATGTCTTCCAAGCAACTCACCCTTTCATATCAATGTACTTTCCATTGATCAAGGTGCTTTGTCTTTATGCATTCAAATGAGAACTCATAGAACTCACAAACATAATTAACTGAATTGGAATGGCATAGAAAAAGAGTATGTCATCCACGATAGGCTTTAAACCTCAAGTCGTGTGCTAGTGATGATCAACTAGGTTTACTCTTGATTTGTTCTTGAAACTTTTCAAGACCATTAAGACTCCCTCTGACTCCTTGACATATAAGATTCTCTTGTCAAGAAACATTTATTGACAAACAAATATTCAAGAGTTAGTGTAGCCTTTTGTCAAGTTTAACACTTCACACAATTGGTCCTGGTTGGTCTTTGTCTTATCCAAGACATCACAACTTTCCAATTTCAAATGTGCAAGAATAAGAAAACTTTTCCAAATTCCACATTTGTCTTGTGTTATAAACCTACTTAAGACTTGTTACTCATGTCAGAATCTTGACTCTAAGACTTGATATCGGAACGAAGTATGATTGACTTCTTGATTTAACCATTTCTACAATTCTCGATTCCTCTTCTTAGACATGCAATTGCACTAAGACTCACTTAGAGGATCAATTGAGATATGGTTCTTAATCATTAAGACTTATCATAAAACACAATAAAAGGTACTCTCCCTTCTTCTTAGAATAGAGAAACTTTTATCTTTCTGCGTACTTGATTCTTCTTATTCGTTCTGCTATTGATTGAAACTCTTTCAATCAACTCAGAATTATACTTAATCTTATAAGTATAACCATATTTACTAAACTTTAGTAAATCACGACGAATATCTTTATCACTCTTGTGGTGGACTTGATCAACGCACAACCTAGTGTACTCGATCTCCTAGTCCTTCTCTTGACACTTTGTCAAAGAATTAGTCTAATTTCCAAATATGAAGTTTCTCATTCATCACGCAACCAAGTTCCATGACTCCAAGTTTCTGTCCAACTGAAACTTGGGCGATGAGAATCTTCCCTTATTTGGCAAATTCTCGACATTTCCACAAATAACATAATTAAGAATCAAATCCATTATAGAAACAATTAAACATCAATTTTTCATTCACACCATTGCAAGGATAAATAAATAAGACAAAATCAAAATTTATTTTATTGATGAAAAACTTGTCCTTACAATGTAATTCAACTGAAAAACTATGCTATTACATATTTCTTATCAATCTATCCTAACTCTAGAGTAGCAGCTCAAAAATCTGATCCTTGAGTCCATGCGATCGAAATCCATTTCTTCATGATCAAATTCAGCACGCTTCTGCCTTAAGTTTCCTCTCTTTTCTTCGATCCTGCAAAAAACATCAAAATGCAATCTTATCACATCATGTATTAAAAATCAAAGAATAGGAACTTATAGATTTAGTTAATAGATTTTACTTGAAGTAGAGCCATACGTCTTGACTCTCCCATCTCTTAGATCTCTCAGGTAAACAGGGCAGCTTCGTCTCCAATGCCCCTTCTCTTGGCAGTAGAAGCAGATAGACTCTTTTGGAATGGCACAAGGAACTATCTCAGAATTTACCTTTTCTGGATTTCCAATGTCACCATTTTCAATGTCCATTGAAGTTTGGGAGTTTGATTTGCCAGACAAATTTTCTTGATCAGCACGCCAAATCATTTCTGATTCAGCAGCTCTAAGCAAATAGGTCATATCAATGAGGGTCATGTCATGGTCCATCATATAGTACTCTCTAACGAACTCTCTATATGATTCAGGAAGTGACTGAAGAACCCAGTCAACAGCCAACATTTCTGAGATATCGACACCCATCATCCTTAACCTATCAATGTGTGACTTCATCTCTAAGATGTGTGCACACACAGGTTTCCCATCTCATGTTTACTTGCCAAAAGGACTTGAGTGAGCTTGAACTTTTCAAGCCTTTGAACTTGTGGGTCAGGGAGAATAATTGGAGGAGGTGGAGGAAGTGAAGCATGACTCTCATTTCCTTGATCGTATCGTGGAACGCCATCTTCATTTGGAAAGCTTGTTCCAAGGGACTTGGGAAGACCATTGTAAGATTTAGACATCTACAAAACGGGAGAAAATTCAAGTTAGTTGATAAGAATCCTTGATGTAACACCCAAATGAAACATCAAGGCTAGGATGTAACACAATACTCTACAACCTAGAAGAGGGATGCCGTGATCTAGTTGCAGAATATTTGAAGGTAGGTAAATGACGATTTACCAATTTCCACCATAAAAAAAACGAAAAAACTTTTAAGTTTTAAATGAATTGAAACTCCTATATGTTTTGAGATTCATTGAACTTTTCAATGGCATGTTTAATCTCGATTATGCCCTTCAAGTTTGCGACTGGGATGCCGAGGATCACAAACAAGGTGTGAATAACCATACGAATCACGTGGTGCACCCAATTGCTACTATCACCCAATCAATGTGCCGGTTAACCACACATGATCCATTGATCTTTGATAAACATCCAGCCACCTTTCACAACCAATGTCAACCCCAAATTAGTATGTCGGTTAACCACGCACGCTCCATTAACGTTTGGCAAGGGTGTGAAGTGTAATTCCATGGATTAGCATACAATTTCACATTTTTCCTAAAGTAACTATGATTAGGGAATTTATAAAAGCATTTAGTTTCTTTGTACTTCATTATACTTATAATGGAAGGTTTCGTCCTATCCTACCCGTTCGGCTAACGACCCTCCACTAGTCAAGAGTGCGGTGGGTAAGAGTGGATACCCATTCAATCGCAATTTTATAGGCAATTTCCTTAAACACCCCTTGTAGACCAGCTTCGTGAATGAGGCCTACTAACGGTAAGACTGACTCTTTACTCATATATATATATATATATATATATATATATATATATATATATATATATATATAATATTAGACTTTTATTGTTACATATATATAGTATAGGGTGTATTTTACACTTTTAAAATACTAGGTGGTTTTATTAACTTTCTCTTTTAATTAAACATTTAATTAACTTAACAAAACGATGAGGGTGTAGTTGAACTTTTCAAAATACTAGAGTTTTAGAATTTAAATATTACATAATTAAACTATTAATCAAAATTTTAAATTCCAAAACTTGAGGGCAAGTTTTGAAACATTTCAAAACATCAGGGTTTAGAATTTAAATATTTCAACATTAAACTTTTAATCAAAAAATTTAAATTCCAAAACTTGAGGGCAAGTTTTGAAACTTTTCAAAACATTTGGGTTTAACTATTTAAATTTCAAAAACAAAACTTTTAAGTTCAAATTTAAACTATAAAACCTAAAGGGAGTAATTTGAAACTATTCAAACTTAGTAGGGATCAAATAACAAATAATATAAATCAAATAATTAATTTAGTGATTATCTATATTTGACCTAATTCAATTTCTTGCAAGATAAGTTACCCAATTAATACAAATAATCAATTTTAATCATATAAGGAATCTATTATCTAATCAATTGGTAAATATCTTTTGTTTTTGGCATGGATAGTCTCACAAAATCATCAAAATTCGAATTTTATCAGTAAAAACAGATTAGACAACTATTCCATAGCAAAAACAGCAAGAAATCCCGATATTGCCTCTGTCAGACGATCCGACTCGCCGAGTCACTCATGGACTCGCCGAGTAGGGCCGACTCGCCGAGTCCATGAAGGGACTCGCCGAGTCCAGTCGAACAGAAGGCAGATAAACAATTTTCAGCATGTAAAACGACAATTGCATCACATACAACAGAAACCAATCAAAGCTCTGATACCACTGATTGGTTTTAAGCATAAGAACAATCCTATGTGCTCATACAAACCCTAATGCTTGGATCTAGGTTTCTCTATTGTACATGCAATGAATCCAAGACTTACAAACCCTAGATCTATCAAATAAGAACTGAAATAAGGGTTTAGTAATTACCTTTGATTGTTATATAGCAATAACAATCAATCCTTGCTTTGATTGGCTTTAGAAAACTTAGCGCCTCAAGTGTTGCACCTCTAATAGAGTCACAAACACCACTAAGCAACTTGGATGAAGAGGGAGGAGAGAGGAGCCACCAAAAACGGCTGTAAACCATAAAGGAAGTGTTCACCACGTTTTTGGGGCCATAAGGGTTCCTTATATATGCTGGCTATTAGGATTTACAACTAGGAAACCCTAATCTGACTGCTTAAGCCCTAAGCAGCCCATGGACTCCTTCTGGAACATGCCTTGGACGATTTCTAATGGGCTTCCCCTTAGAATTCGTCTAACCTATTATTCCAAGGTGATCCATAGCCCAATTATATAATTATCTTATAATTACACAACAAGTCCCTTAAGTTTAATTAATCTCTTTTAGCCACAAAATTAATTCTTAATTAATTCTTGACTAATATCAATTAAACATTATGATTTCTCCTTTAATATATTATTCTTATAATATATTAATAAATCATAATTAAACCTTTCTCTCCTTAATTCATCCTACATATTGCTATGGTGAAGGCAACCCAAAAGGAACATGCTCATAATCGGGTCAAGTACATACCAAAATAGTTATGGACTTAGACACTAATCCAACAGTCTCCCACTTGGATAAGTCTAATAACTATTTTGCATAACTTCAGAACCTGATCAACAATCGTAGCTTTCAAAAACCGTTGTCAACTCTGATCTTATCAGATACGCGTGTCCTTTAGATAAGGGATTATATATTCCTCCATTCTACAAGATATCGTATAGACATGAGACATGGATTGAAATCATTCTCTCAGTCTATGTGTCGTTTCCCGATTTCCGATTTATGACGACTGACTAATTGAACAAATCAAATCAGTCTTGGCCCGGCCGAGCACTTTCCTTTGTCATCACTAAATCATCGAGGGGCCCACAGATATCACATTTATCCCACTTTGGGTAAAAGGAATTGATAAACTTTGACTCAAATGCTTGTTTGCACCTACTAATCGAATCACACACAACAATAAGTTTTATAACACCAAGTTACTGGTGTGTTTACTTATCATCAATGTGCAACCGACCAGCAAATAACAACTCACACGTCTCGGTTTCAAGAATATACAATGTTATCGTCTCACCAATCACTCGTGATAAAACCTTGAAGTGATTCAAGTGAGCGTGGGTTTAATCCAATACTTTAATCTTATCAAAGCACTCATGAACTCTGCAGCAAACTTGTGCTATGTCTAAACACTTTAGACAATCTACAGACAGATTCATGACAGTATTCCTTCATACCTACTTCCAACGTATGACCGACTGTGGAGGTTCGAATAACCTAGTTATTCTGGAAGTCAAAACATGCAAAATGAAACGCAATAATAATATTAATCCTATATGGTCCCAAAACTTTTGAGCGTAAATAAAAACACTTTTATTTAAACACCATATTGATTACTCATTATTCCTTGCTTACTATTTCAGAAAATCAACTTATTACTCGAATTATAACCACAATTGTCCCATGCTCCAAGCATATACACTTTGGTTTCCTATGGTCCATACTTTGTGAAATAGATCAATTGAAAACTTTTCCAATGAAACTCATTTCACAGTCCCCAATCCTTATTATTAGTATAAGAATACCAAATTCTTGCCACTTTTAGAATATGTCAGATTCTAACATTTTATGCAATGATTCTTTCGTAATGTCATAGCACAAAAGTCACCAAGACCCGGCTAATGAAATTACAAGGTATTATATCGGAAATTGTTACAAGACAATTCCATAGATGTGAAGTCTCACATTCAAAGTACATTCCTTTGAACATCCTTCTCGCATAAAAGTTTCTAATCTAGACATATTTCTTAATATCCAACTCCCACTAATGGAAACATTTCCATATTTGCCATATGACAACTCATTCTTAATAGAATCTTATCTATTCATAATAATGTCAATATAGTCCATCCAGTACTATACTTCCAACTACTCACAAGCGACAAATGCTCAGTGAACCTCAGATCGTCCTTTGATAGTTGTTTAATTATTTTAGTCAAAACCAGTTCTAGTCCCTTTTCCTTCTTAATGCCCAAGGCTTTTGGAAAATTTTAGAATGGTCAAATATTATAGCATATGCAATCGATCCTATACCCGAAGCGTATTGGACACGATGCATAATAAAGACATGATACTTCATCATCCTTCTCTCATAATATTTTATGTGCCCTGTTCCCACAATTCGAACTATGAAGGGGGATGCCGTAATCATAATCGAATTTTGAGAATGCACTATGTATCCTTGACTAAATTTATTAACATTTCTCGATCTAAGCTTTAGAATTTTGAAACGAAGCATAATATTCTCTCCCTTAATTATAGCAAAACAACTTTTCAACCCTTGCATCTTTGCAAAATGAATCTTTGTTTTCTATAATTAATATTACTAACTTGCAATACTTACCATAATAATCATGCTCCCACTAACATGATGATTATTTTCTTACCAGCATAACACTTATGCTCCCACTAGCTTTGACATGTATTCAGAAAACAATTGAACTTCTAGAAAACAATTCTTATTGAATTCCTTAAGTTCATATTTCTAATACCTAATGCTTTGAGCCGCCTTTATCTAAGCTTTTTAAGCTCATACACCTTTTCCTTAGATAGCTCACATATGTGTCTAAACAATTCAGAATTTATGTTACTAAGTCCCAAATGTTCAGATCAATTGCCAAATCTCACAATTCGAACTATGAAAAGGGATGTCGTAATCATAATCGAATTTGAGAATACAATTTTCACAATTGCTATCTTCTTAAAATCTCTCTTAGTGAACGCATTTCCTCACAATCATTTTCATGAAGGAGGAAAACCTTATGACACTTAGATTTTATGATGTATGTGTTCCTATCCATGTGAATTTGTCAAAACGAAAATTTGCGACAAATCCAAAACCATATGGACTGAACTTGTTCAATCTTGATTTCTTGCCTCATGGTAACACGAGTGCCCACCATGTCTTCCAAGTGGTTTAGCAACTCACCCTTACATATCAATGTACTTTCCATTGATCAAGGTGCTTTGTCTTTATGCATTCAAATGAGAAATCATAGAACTCACATACATATTTAGCTTAATTGGAATGGCACAGAAACAAATAATGTCAACACGATAGGTTATAAACCTCAAGTCGTGCGCTAATGATGATTAACTAGGTTTACTTTTGATTTGTTCTTGAAACTTTTCAAGACCATTAAGACTCCCACTGACTCCTTGACATATAGGGTTCTCTTGTTCAGAAACATTCCTTGACAATACAAATATTCAAGAGTTAGTGTAGTTTTTATCAAGACTATCACTTCACATAATTGGTTCTAGTTGGACTTTGTCTTATCCAAGACATCACAACTTACCAATCTCAAATGTGCAGGAATAAGAAGACCTTTTCCAATTCCACATTTGTTGAGTGTTATAAACCTACTAAATACTTGTCACTCAATTCACAATCTTAGAATATAAATCTAAGACTTGATATTGGAACGAAGTATGATTGACTTCTCGATTTTAACCATTTCTACAATTCTCGATTCCTCTTCTTAGACATACAAAAGCACTAAGACTCACTTCGAGGATCCATTGAGATATGGTTCTTAATCATTAAGACTTATCATAAAACACAATAAAAGGTACTCTCCCTTCTTCTTAGAATGGAGAAACTTTTATCTTTCTGCCTACTTGATTCTTCTTATTCGTTCTGCTATTGATTGAAACTCTTTCAATCAACTCAGAATTATACTTAATCTGATAAGTATAACCATATTTACTAAACTTTAGTAAATCATGATGAATATCTTTATTACTCTTGTGGTGGACTTGATCAACACACAACCTAGTGTACTTGATCTTCTAGTCCTTCTCTTGACACTTTGTAAAAAATAGTCTAATTTCCAAATATGAAGTTTCTCATTCATCACGCAACCTAGTTGTATGATTCCTAGTTTCTGTCCAACTGAAACTTGGGCGATGAGGAAGACCCCTTATTTGGCAAATTCTCGACATTTCCACAAACAACATAATTAAGAATCCATTATTGCTAATAATAGAAACAATCAAACATCAATTTTTCATACACACCATTGCAAGGATAAATAAATAAGACAAAATCAAAATTTATTTTATTGCGGAAAAATTTGTCCTTACAATGCAATTCAACTGAAAAACTATGCTATTTCATATTTCTTATCATTCTATCCTAACTCTAGAGTAGCAGGTCAAAAATATGATCCTCGAGTCCATGCGATCAAAATCTATTTCTTCATGATCAGATTCAACACGCTTCTTCCTTAAGGTTCCTCTCTTTTCTTCGATCCTGCAAAAACATCAAAATGTAATCTTATCACATCATGTATTCAGAATCAACGAATAGGAACTTATAGAGTTAGTTAATAGATTTTACCTGAAGTAGAGCCATACGTCTTGACTCTCCCATCTCTCAGATCTCTCAGGTAAACAGGGCAGCTTCGTCTCCAATGCCCCTTCTCTTGGCAGTAGAAGCAGATGGACTCTTTTGGAATGGCACAAGGAACTTTCTCAGAATTTACCTTTTCCGGATTTCCAATGTCACCATTTTCAATGTCCATTGAAGTTTGGGAGTTTGATTTGCCAGACAAATTTGCTTGATTAGCACGCCAAATCATTTCTGATTCAGCAGCTATAAGCAAATAGGTCAAATCAATGAGGGTCACGTCATGGTCCATCATATAGTACTCTCTAACGAACTCACTATATGATTCAGGAAGTGACTGAAGAACCCAGTCAACAGCCAATATTTCTGAGATATTGACACCCATCATCCTTAACCTATCAATGTGTGACTTCATCTCTAAGACGTGTGCACATACATCTTCGTGTTTACTTGCCAAAAGGGCTTGAGCGAGCTTAAACTTTTCAAGCCTTTGAACTTGTGGGTTAGGGAGAATAATTGGAGGAGGTGGAGGAAGTGAAGCATGACTCTCATTTCCTTGATCGTATCGTGGAACGTCATCTTCATTTGGAAAGCTTGTTCCAAGGGACTTGGGAAGACCATTGTAAGATTTAGACATCTACAAAACGGGAGAAAATTCAAGTTAGTTGATAAGAATCCTTGATGTAACACCCAAATGAAACATCAAGGCTAGGATCCAACACAACATTCTACAACCTAGAAGAGGGATGCCGTAATCTAGTTGCAAAATATTTGAAGGTAGGTAAATGACGATTTACCAATTCCCACCATGAAAAACGAAAAAGAAATTTAAGTTTTAAATGAATTGAAACTCCTAGATCCTTTGAGATTCATTGAACTTTTAAATGGCATGTTTAATCTCGATTATGCCCTTCTATTTGTGACTGGGATGCCGAGGATCACAAACAAGGTGTGAATAACCATCCGAATCACGTGGTGCACCCAATTGCTACTATCACCTAATCAGTGTGCCGGTTAGCCACACACGCTCCATTGATCTATGATAAACATCGAGCCACCCTTCGCCACCAATGTCAATCCCAAATTAGTTTGCCGGTTAGCCACACACGCTCCACTAACGTTTGACAAGGGTACGAAGTGTAATTCCATGGATTAGCATACAAATTCACATTTTACCCTAAAGTAACTAAGATTGGGAATTTGTAAAAGCATTTAGTTACTTTGTACTTCATCATACTTATAATGGAAGGTTTCGTCCTATCCTACCCGTTCGGCTAACGACCCTCCACTAGTTAAGAGTGCGGTGGGTAAGAGTGGATACCCATTCAATTGTCATTTTATAGGCAATTTCCTTAAACACCCTTTATAGACCAGCTTCGCGAATGAGGCCTACTAACGGTAAGACTGACTCTTTACTCATATATATAATATTAGACTTTTAATGTTACATATACATAATATAGGGTGTATTTTACACTTTTAAAATACTAGGTGGTTTTATTAACTTTCTCTTTTAATTAACTTAACAAAACCATGAGGGTGTAATTTGAACTTTTCAAAATACTAGAGTTTTAGAATTTAAATATTACATAATTAAACTATTAATCAAAATTTTAAATTCCAAAACTTGAGGGCAAGTTTTGAAACATTTCAAAACATTAGGTTTTAGAAATTAAATATTTCAACATTAAACTTTTAATCAAAATTTTAAATTCCAAAACTTGAGGGAAAGTTTTGAAACTTTTCAAAACATTAGGGTTTAACTATTTAAATTTCAAAAACAAAACTTTTAAGTTCAAATTTAAACTATAAAACCTAAAGGGAGTAATTTGAAACTATTCAAACTTACTAGGGATCAAATAACAAATAATATAAATCAAACAATTAATTTAGTGATTATCTATATTTGACCTAATCCAATTTTAGTCACAAGATAATTACCAAATAATTTGAATAATCTATATTTATCATATAAAGAAACTATTATTCAAAAGATTTGAAGTTATCTTTTGTTTTGGTAAGGATAATCATTTACATACAATAAAATTTGGATTTTATTATCAAAAACGATTTTGGCATCAATCCTACAGCAAAACAGCAAGTAAATCCCGAAATATACTCTGTCAGACTCCCGGACTCGCCGAGTCAGTCCAAAACTCGCCGAGTAGGGCCAAATCGCCGAGTCCAGACACTGAATCGCCGAGTGGAGTCGGACAGAGGCAAAAAAATTGATTTTCAGCAGAAAAACGACAATTGCATCACATACAACAGAAACCAATCAAGGCTCTGATACGACTGATGGGTTTTAAGCATAAGAACAATCCTATGTGCTCATACAAACCCTAATGCTTGGATCTAGGTTTCTCTATTGTACATGCAATGAATCCAAGACTTACAAACCCTAGATCTATCAAATAAGAACTGAAATAAGGGTTTAGTAATTACCTTTGATTGTTATATAGCAATAACAATCAATCCTTGCATTGATTGGCTTTAGAAAGCTTCGCGCCTCAAGTGTTGCACCTCTAATGGAGTCACAAACACCCCTGAGCAACTTGGATGAAGAGGGAGGAGAGAGGAGGCACCAAAAACGGCTGGAAACCCTAAAGGATTACTTGTCCATGTTTTTGGGGCTTAAGGGTCCTTTATATACATGTAGGCTATTAGGGTTTACAACTAGGAAACCCTAATCTGGCTGCTTAGGCCCTAAGCAGCCCATGGAATCCTTTAACATATCCCTTGGACGATTTCTAATGGGCTTCCCATAGAATTCGTCCAACCTATATATTATTAGGCGATCCATAGCCCAATCGTAATTATCTTATAATTACAAATCCAGTCCCCTAAGTTTAATTAATCTCTTTTAGCCACAAAATTAATTCTTAATTAATTCTTGACTAATATTAATTAAACTATATGATTTCTCCTTTAATATATTATTCTTATAATATATTAATAAATCATAATTAAACCTTTCTCTCCTTAATTCATCCTACATATTGCTATGGTGAAGGCAACCCAAAAGGACCATGCTCATAATCGGGTCAAGTACATACCAAAATAGTTAATGGACTTAGACACTAATCCAACAATAACAACAATACTTTTCAAAGGACCAAAAGTGTAATATTTTGCATTATGGGCCTCAACTTGGGCCTCACGGCTTTTTGGGCCCAAATTGCAAAAATATCAAATTTTGGGGATTAAAATGTTATTTAATCAAAACTTGAGCCAAAAATGAGAATAAACGAAAATAAGGGCTAAAAATGCCACTTATTTCAAAATTGGGCAAAAAATGTTAATTTTATAAAATTTGGGCCGAAAATGTCATTTTATTCAAATAAGGGCTGAAATTGTAATTTTCTGCAAAAATGGGCTAAAATGTCATTACATGTATTTTTGGGCCAAACCCGTCAATTATTAAACATTTGGGGCGAAAATATAAATTTTTATAAATTTATGGACTAAAATGTTATTTTTAATTTAAATAGACCAAAATGACATTTTATGTAAAAATAAGCCTTTAAATGTTCAAATTAGTTCTTAAGGGCCCTAAAGTGTAATTTTTAATAAATACGGGTTCAAATTATAGAATTTTGACGTATCAAACCAAAATATATCATTATAACAAAACACTGGACTTTTTATAACGCTATGGATAAATGTTTCGACTAAATGAATTATACTATAGCAAATAAACGAAATACAACAACGATGCGATTATTGGGCCTAATATTTGCTATACATGCTTATTGGGCCTTCGTGATCCATTTACATGTTTATTGGGCCCAATATATTCATCACATGTCCATTGGGCCTCAGTGACCCAATTACATGCTTAATGGGCCTAAATTAACCTTTACATGTTATTGGGCCTTAGTGGCCCATTTACATGCTAATTTAGCCTGGAATAATCCATCATGTGCTTAATGGGCTTTAATGTGTCCATGGCATACTTAACAAGCCTGGAAATAACTTACATGTCTAATAGGCCATAGTTGTCTTTTCTTCATGTTTGTTGGGCCTTATCCTTTCATTTCATGCATCATCTAGTGTTCGAACTTGTAAATACATATAACGTATACATATTCATGTGGCAATAACTGGTATCTAGTGAGACTTGTCGGTTGACTCCATTGAGTGTATGTCCGTAGCCTGTAGTTATAATCAGAGTCTCCTGGAGGGAGAGCGAGAGTTTGTGTATAGATCTATATAGGGGTGACTCCCCCACACCTGAGTTGTTCGCTACAGCTATACTAGGCCAATCTAGGGTGACAAAACCTTGATCGATAATCCGGCGTTTGGAAAAATGCCAAGACAGGCAAATCAGTTACTATCATGCATGGTTATAACGACTAATATAGAGATCCTTTCCCATCACGACATTACGGAAATTAAAAACTCGTAAGTTATATTGTTACAAAACAAATCATACGATAGTGCAAAGACCGCAACATTTTTATAAGTCAGAAAATATCGGATTTTCTGAGGAAATACTATTATTCAAATACACCCTACTTACAACAGAAAGAATACAAAGAAATTTGAACTGCATACGTACATGTTACTACTATGAAATTCACACATGCATTTATACTCGATTTTCACATCATTTTTCAGACTTTTTACAGAAAATATCGGATTTTCTAGGTTTTACAAACAATACAAAGACTTTCATTGAAACATTCTTATGAACTCACCAACATTATATATGTTGAACGTTTTCAAAATAACTTGTATTCTCAGGTAACCGATAAGCAGAAGGACTTTCAAGTGTGTGTGGATTTACTTTGTGTAATGTCACTCATCGTACTATTAATATTTTGGAATTATGTAACCTAAGACATTGTACTTGATGTGAACAATACCAGTTGTAATATGTAATGTTTGGTGATGAATGTGTTATGTTTCATGTATATTCATTGTGATGATATTTCAATTGATAGTCACACGTGCCCTCGGACGTTTCCGCAATCTGGTTCGGGGGTGTGACAGGTTGGTATCAGAGCATTGTTTAGAGTGAACTGGCATATCTAACCATACTTGATATGCAACTATAAATACAATGGGACTAAAACACTCTGAATAAAGTGCATACATTAAAACAATAACACTAAAAGTCTCTAGAGGAAATGGAACGCTGTGATTAAACTCGGGCAATTATGTAGTTATATTAGGGGTAAATATAGCCTGATCAACTATATTTATTCAAAATATGACCAACATGTGTTTGGGGGTAATTATGGTGGGAAATTGACCTAGAAACTTACCTCATATCCAAAACTTCTCAAAAATTCAAACATAAATAATGAATATACTAGAAGAGTATTTTGAAATTCTATATACACCCCTTTTACACACTTCTCACTCCCAGCTTCTCGCGTAGCCACCATGGACGGAGCGCATCAGGGCATTCTTTTCCACCAGAACCTAGTGGCTCACAGAGAGATTGAAGAAGAACCTGAGGAGGAACCCGAAGGAGAGCATGAAGAGGAGCCCGTGGGAGGACTGGCAGAGCCGTTAGCCGACTCAGACGAGGAGGAGGCAGAGGGCAGCGACTCAGATGACTCGGAAACAGGGTCTGAAGTCATCAACCCTCCATACATGGCCAGGGTGCCCCCATACCGAATGGCCCCCAACGGACCCATACCCCCATGGGCACACGACATCTGGAGATGGAGCCGCCAGTAGGGGGTGCGGCCCCATTTGGTATGGACCGGAACTACTATGATCTGAGTCACGGTGGACGCAACGATCGAGCCTAGCCAGTAATAGTAAGGAGGACTCGCGACATCGGCGAGAAGGCGCAGGCGACCGCTGGCCAAATGGTAGCCATGAGAGCCGCGATGGAGCGTACGGAGAGGATGACGCACGAGGTAGTCAGGGACTACCAGATGCGTCAGGCAGCGTTGGAATCCCGACTTCGGCGAGCGCCATCTGGCTAGACTTCAAGGCCCATCCACCTCATCATCAGCCCCATCAGATCCACCCCGCCACGGATAGCACCTATTCATGTGCTCCTGTTACGATTTCCATTTCTATGTTTTACTTTATGTACTATCGACCTTATGTTTAAGTGATTACACTACTCATAGGGTCGTCATGCTGTCGGATTATATGTTTTCCTATGTACTGTATGCCTTCTGGCAAATTTTCATGTATTAAAAACAATTAGTATTAATGGAAATGCTTTATTTTTTTATTGCGATGTTGTAATCTGCTATGTGTTTATTTCCTTGTTTTATGTTACTACATGGAATCAACTAAATGCACAGTCGATACGCCGAGTCTATAGAATTCTAAACTCGGGATACGATATGTACTCAACATCTTTCCGTTCTTTGACAAAAAGATGCCTCAAAGACCCAACCGTGGAAACAACGCAACACCGACCCCACCGGAAATAAACTCAGTTGCATTCCAAGTAGTAGTGTCCGCTGCGGTCACTGCAACACTTGCGCAGATTCGCAATGGAAACAACAGAGAAGGCAACAGACAGGGAACCGGAAGCACAAATCAAGGAAAAAACCACGGAGCCATACGAACATGCACCTACAAGGACTTCACCAACGCCAAACCTCGAACATTTAATGGAACGGGAGGCGTAATAGCCATGAAGCGATGGATTGAGAAGGTGGAATCAGTTTTTGAAGTTTGCGGGTGTCCGGATGGGTGCAAGGTCAAGTTTGCAGCCTGTACATTCATTGACCAAGCTCTCTCTTGGTGGAATTGCCACGTAGAGGCCATGACACTCCCGGTGGCGAACGCGATGCCATGGGAAGAGCTTAAAGAAATGATGTTGGCTGAATACTGTGCAAGAGGCGAAATTTAGAAGATGGAACAAGAGTTGTGGAACCTCATGGTTCAAAACTCCGATATCGATGCATACATATGCAAGTTTAGTGAGCTATCTCTCTTGTGTCCCGGAATGATCACCTCAGAAGGGAAAAAGATTGAGAGGTTTATCTGGGGATTGACTGCACCTATCCAAGGGAATGTCATTGCGGCAAACCCTGAGACATTTGATAGTGCCAAGAGGCTGGCTAAGAAATTGTATGATCATGGCAACAAAAAGGGTGCAAAAACAGGAGAAGCGGAGGTTAAGAAAGAAGGTGAGAGCAAGAAAGGGAAAAACAACAAGACAAAGGGAAAACAAAACTCCAATCATCAAAGAAACAACAAACTATGACTGTCCATGCTGCAACTCAAGCTACCACCACACCACATGCTCCAATCTCATCCACGCCAAATGCTCCAAAACAGTACTCATGAAATCTCCCAAAATGTAACAAATGCAACTTCCACCATCAGGGGCAATGCAGAGAGATGATTTGCACAAGGTGCAACCGGAAAGGCCATACAGCAAAGTACTATAGGACTCAGCTTCAACAAAAGCAGACGCCAAATAACAACAACAACAATAACAACCACAACAACAATAACAACAACAACACCAATTCTGGGGCCAATCATACCTGTTACGGATGTGGGAGAAACTGGGCATTTCAGGCGTAATTGCCCTAATGTTAACAATCAAGGGGCTGGAGGATCGGGAAGAGTTTTGAGTTTGGGACAAGGTGAAGCAATCCAGGACCCTACCGTTGTCACCGGTACATTCCTACTTAACAACACATATGCATGCATCTTATTCGATAGTGGAGCAGAGCGAAGTTTCGTTAGTAACAAGTTTAAACATTTACTAAAACAACGACCCCAGAAGCTCAATGAAACCTTCACGGTGGAAATGGCTAATGGGAAGACTGAATCAACTAAAGATATCTATATAGGATGCACGTTAACACTAAACAACAACTCTTTCCAAATATATTTGATGCCTGTAAATGTTAGGAGTTTTGATGTGATAATTGGCATGGATTGGTTAAGCCCCCACATGCTAATAATATGTGTCACGAGAAGGCCGTTCGCCTTCATCTTCCCAATCACAAAACCCTAATAATCTACGAAGATAAACCTGGCCCACATCTTCGCCTTATCTCGTGTATCAAGCAACAAAGGTGTCTACACAAAAAGAACTATGCATTCCTCGCTCACGTCGTAGATAAAACACAGGAAGAGATAAACATTCATCATATTCCAGTGGCGTGCGACTTTCCAGATGTATTTCGTGAAGATCTTCTAGGAATACTTCCAGAAAGGCAAGTCGAATTCCGAATCGACCTCGCGCCTGGACCCACTCCGATCGCCAAATCACCCTATAGGTTGGCTCCGACTGAAATGCAAGAATTATCAAGCCAACTGAGTGAACTCCTGGATAAAGGATTCATAAGACCAAGCTTCTCTTCATGGGGAGCTCCGGTTCTTTTCGTTAAAAAGAAAGACGAATCCTTCAGGATGTGCATTGACTATAGGGAACTAAATAAGCTCACCATCAAAAACCGGTATCCCCTTCCACAAATCGATGATCTATTTGACCAGCTTCAAGGGGCTAGTTACTTTTCGAAGATAGATCTGAGATCCGGTTATCATCAACTCAAAGTCCGAGATGAGGACATTCCTAAGACTGCTTTCCGAACTCGCTACGGTCATTACGAATTTGTCATGATGCCCTTCGGTCTAACAAATACCCCCGCTGCATTTATGGACCTCATGAATCGAGTCTGCCACCCATTCCTTGATAATTTCGTGATCGTTTTCATCGATGATATTCTCGTATACTCTCGAAACGAAGAGGAGAATAGCCAACATCTCCGACAGATCTTAGAGACCCTGCGGGCTGAAAATTTGTATGGAAAACTCTCCAAATGTGAGTTTTGGATCCGCAGTGTAAATTTCTTGGGTCATGTTGTCAGCAAGGAAGGAATTCATGTAGATGCTTCCAAGGTCAAAGCCATTAAAGGCTGGGCAAATCCGACAACATCAACGAAAATTCGCCAATTCTTGGTTCTTGCAGGCTACTACCGAAGGTTCATTCAAAACTTTTCCAAGATAGCCAAACCTCTCACCACATTGACACAAAATGCATACCATTCACCTGGACTGAGAAGCAAGAGATTTCCTTCCAAACCTTAAAGCAAGCCCTCTGTAGTGCACCAGTGCTATCCCTACCGGAGGGAACTGCAGACTTCGTAGTCTACTGTGATGCTTCGAATCAAGGTTTAGGTTGTGTCCTTATGCAACGCGGGAAGGTAATTGCGTATGCGTCCAGGCAACTAAAAATCATGAAGTGAATTACACCACCCATGATCTCGAGCTGGGAACGGTGGTCTTCGCCTTGAAGATTTGGAGGTACTATCATTATGGTACCAATTGCACCATTTTAACCGATCATAAAAGCTCCAACACATTTTAAATCAAAAGGACCTAAACATGAGGCAGCGGAGATGGGTTGAGCTGCTAAATGATTAGGAGTGTGAGATCAAGTACCATCCAAGCAAGGCTAACGTGGTAGCCGATGCCCTAAGCCGAAAGGAGTATTCAAGTCGTCGCGTGAAATATCTATCAATCACCATCCAATCTCATCTTGATGGGTTTTGAGCATTCTAACACTCCTATGGTGTACATGCAACCCTAGAAACCTTGGATCTATGTTTGACTAAGATACATGCAAATAATTATTTTTCCAAGGTTCTTATCCTAACTAGCATGGAATGGCATACTTGAATCAAATAAAAGTAGTAGAATTACTTACCTTGTAGTAGTAGTTGATTGCTTGGAGTTTGAGAGCCTAGCACCAATAATGTGGATGCCTAAAATGGAAGTCACAAATCACCACAAACTTGGAAACTTGAGAGAATAGTCACAAACTTCTTGAAATCGGCCCTTTTGGTTTACACACATCAACTAGTGCAATTTCAAGAACCAAAGCCTCCTTTATATAGTGTGGTGGATTAGGGTTACATCCATGTAAACCCTAATACCCATGTCTTTTCATTTCCATGAGATCCATGGGTTAAAGCTCCATGGAGTATCCATGGACTTTCCATGCAAGCCTAGGTCATTCCAAATAAGCATTAACCCACACTATATAAATACAAGAGCCCATATTTAATTAGTTATACTTTTAATCTCTAAATTAATTCTAAATTAATTATAGATCAATACTAATTAAATAATATGATTTTATATTAATATATTAGGACTTATAATATATTAATAAATCATAACTTATACTATTCTCAAACGATTATCCATAAATTGTTCGGGTGAAGTGCAACCCAAATGGACCATGCCGGGTCGGGTCAAGTACATACCAAATATAGTTATGGACTTAGACACTATATCCAACAGTCTCCCACTTGGATAAGTCTAATAACTATAGTTGCAAGTATGACTTCAGGAACCGATCAGCAATCGTAGCTCTTTAAACTCTGTTGAACTATGAAGCGCCATTTTAGATAAGTGATCATATAATCCTCTATTCTAGATATCAGCCGGACAAATACATGGAACATGGTCTTGCTTATTGTCCAACATTTGTTTCATGATTTCCGATTTGTTTGACATAGAACTTAACTGAACACATCAATTTAGTTCTGACCGGGCCCGGTACATAGGTCAAAACAAAATCATCGAGGGACCCAGATATCGCTTCTAATCCTAGAAGGAATAGATAAACTTCGACTCATATGTTTGCTCTACTACTTGTTGAATTACACACAAAAGCACGGTTTATAACATCGAGTTACCAATGCGTTTTCGTGCAATAAATGCATAACCAACTCATAGGCAACAAATCATATCTCTAGGTTTGAAGACTTATATGATATTACCATCTCACGATCACTCGAGATAAATTCCATGAAATGATACAAGTGAGCGTGGGTTGAATCCAATACTCAGAACTTATGAGCACTCATGAGTACTGTAGCCCCGTTTTGTCTAACATCTTAGAGCTCTACAAGCCAACCCATGACACTCTTGATTCATATCTACTTCCAACATATGACCGACTGTGGAGAGTTTGAATAATATGATATAAACCATAACATAATTATTCTGGAATTCAAAACATGCAAAAAAGAAATAATAGTATACGATTGACAAGAGATAGCAACACTTTACTCATAAATAACAACTTTTATTTATCATCAAATGTCAATTACATTTTACAAATTTCAAGATTATCTAACTACTAAAACTAATATCATCCTTCAGCCCTATGCTCCGAGCATGCTGGAGATGCTTAGCCCGAGTCAGTCCCTTCGTGAGGGGATCTGCTGGGTTCTCATCCGATGATACCCTCTTTGCCACGAGGATTCCTTCTTCTATTCGATGTCTAATGAAGTGATATTTTCTATCAATGTGTCTGGATCTCCCATGATCTCTTGGTTCCTTGGCTAAGGCAACCGCACTATAGCTGTCACAGAAAATTTCCATTGGCTCCTTTATAGCTGGTACAACTCCAAGGTCTCCGATGAAGTTCTTTAGCCATATAGCCTCCTTTGCTGCCTCGCTTGCTGTTATATACTCTGATTCACAAGTGGAATCAGCCACTGTCTCCTGCTTGGAACTTTTCCAAGTAATTGCCCCTCCGTTTAGAGTAAAGACCCAGCCCGACTGAGAGCGGAAATTATCTCTGTCAGTCTGAAAGCTAGCATCACTGTACCCTACAACTCTCAAGTCCTCACTACCACCGAGGGTAAGGACCCAGTCCTTAGTCCTCCGTAGGTACTTGAGGATATTCTTTACCGCAGTCCAGTGTGCCTTGCCAGGGTTCCCCTGATACCTGCTAACCATGCTCAAAGCAAAGGCTACATCAGGTCGAGTACACGTCATAGCATACATGATCGATCCTACAGCTGAAGCATAAGGTATTCGACTCATTTCTGCTATCTCAGCCTCAGTACTAGGGCTTTGTGTCTTACTCAATCTGGCGTTACTCTAGATGGGTAACTCTCCTTTCTTGGAGTTATGCATGTTGAACCTTTTCAACACTTTGTCCACATAGGTGCTTTGACTAAGTCCAATTAGTCTTTTACTCCTGTTTCTCAAAATCCTTATCCCTAGGATATAAGCAGCTTCTCCAATGTTCTTCATAGCGAAACACTTCCCAAGCAAGGACTTTACTTCCTGCAGGGTTCGGATGTCATTTCCTATGAGTAGTATGTCATCCACATACAGTACCAAAAAGCTGACTATACTCCCACTAGCCTTGATATAGACACAAGATTCATCTTCACTCCTTGAAAAGCCAAATTCTTTGATTTTCTCATCAAAGCAAAGATTCCATCTGCGAGGTGCCTGTTTTAATCCATAAATGGATTTCTCGAGCTTACACACTCTACTGGGGTACTCTGTACTGACAAAACCCTCTGGCTGAACCATGTAAACATCTTCATCAAACTTTCCATTAAGGAAAGCGGTGTTGACATCCATTTGCCATATTTCATAATCATGAAATGCAGTAATGGCTAACAAAACCCTAATAGACTTAGTCTTGGCCACTGGTGAAAAGGTCTCATCATAATCAACTCCCGGAGTTTGAGAATAGCCCTTTGCAACCAGTCGTGCCTTATAAGTGTGTACATTACCATCCATGTCGGTCTTCTTCTTGAAGATCCATTTGCACCCAACTATCTTACGATCAGGTACATTGTCAACCAAGTTCCAAACTTGATTGTCATACATGGACTGTATCTCGCTATCCATAGCCTCTTTCCATTTAGCAGCCTCAGGGCCTGCCATGGCTTCCGTGTAGCTGTTAGGCTCATCCAGATTTACCAGTGTGTTATCACTGATAAGTGTCTCACCTTCTACAGTAATATGAAAACCATAATAATGCTCAGGTGCATTCCTAACTCTGGTGGAACGCCTCGGAGGTATAGATTCTTCAGTCGGCTCAACAGGAGTTTTCTCCTCAGGTTGAGGGCTAGGGTTTGAGGTTCCTTCACCACTTGACTCTTGAATTTCCTCAAGGTCAATTTGCCTCCCACTGTCTCCTTGGCTCATGAATTCTCTCTCTCGAAAGAATCCTCTTCTTGCTACAAAGACCACATTATCACTGGGTCTGTAGAAGATGTAACCAAAGGATTTCTGTGGGTAGCCGATGAAAATACACCTTTTGCTTCGGGGTTCAAGCTTATCGTGAGTCTCGCGTCTCACGAAAGCCTCGCAACCCCAAATCTTGATGTGGTCTAGATTGGGAACTTTTCCAGTCCACACCTCGTGAGGTGTTTTGGCAACCTTCTTTGTAGGGACTAGATTAAGGATATGGGCGGCAGTCTCTAAGGCATACCCCCAAAATGATATTGGTAGCAAAGCTCGACTCATCATGGAACGAACCATGTCCAACAAGGTCTGATTGCGCCTCTCAGCTACACCATTCAACTGTGGTGTCCTAGGAGGTGTCAATTGTGAGACAATCCCACATTCCTTAAGATAGTCAAGGAACTCAGTACTAAGATACTCACCACCACGATCGGATCGAAGCATCTTAATGTTCCTGCCCAACTGATTCTCCACTTCTTGCTTAAACTCTTTGAATTTCTCAAAGGTTTCTGACTTATGCTTGATTAGGTAGACATATCCATATCTACTAAAATCATCAGTAAAAGTCACATAGAACCGATTAGCATCTCTTGTGGCGGTTCTGAAGGGTCTACACACATCCGTGTGTATGAGGTCCAACAAACCTTCACCCCTAGCACAAGTGCCAGTAAAAGGTGACTTTGTCATTTTACCAAGCAAACAAGATTCACAACTATCATCTGACTTTAGGTCAAATGACTCCAAGACTCCATCCTTTTGGAGTTGGCCTATGCGTTTCTTGCTTACATGTCCAAGACGACAATGCCATAAGGATGCTTTATCTAAGCTAGAGGAAGAGTTAATACACAATACATTATTTCCTAGATTATCTACAACATATACAGTTTCATACACGCCATCACAAGGTAATGCTTTAAAATAAAGAACATTATTAAAGAAAGCATCAATACTACCATTATTATTATCAAAATAAAAGGTAAAACCTTGTTTATACAATGCATGAAAGGAAATAACATTTCTTGCCATTTGTGGCGAATAATAACATTTATTCAAATCTAATGTACACCCACTATTTAGCACTAAGGAATAAACTCCTATCTTGGTGACAGGTGAAGCTTTCCTGTTTCCCATGATCAAGTTTATCTTTCCCTGCTCCACATTCTCACTTCTTTTTAGTCCCTGCAAATCACAACATATGTGAATACCACAACCTGTATCAAGGACCCAAGACTTAGAATGAGGTGAGTTATTAGACAATATAGTGTATATACCTGCATGGTTGGGTTTTACTTTCCCATCCTTCAAATCTTGCTGGTACTTTGGGCAGTTTCGCTTCCAGTGCGACTTTTCATGGCAATAGAAGCATTCAGCCTTATTAGGGTTAGCAGAAGGAGTGACAAAACCTTTCTTGGTTTTGCTTGAAGAAGAGCCTTCAAGGGTCTTACCCTTGGTACCCTTAGAAGGGTTTTTTCTCTTCTTCCCTTTGCCATGCCCGATTGCCAAGACATTGGCCGCAGTTGGAGTAGGAGTAGGAGTAGTAACAACCGACTTACCCTTTAGACCACTTTCGGCGGTCTTCAAGAGTCCTTGAAGTTTGCTGAGGGTGACTTCTTCCTTGTTCATGTGATATGTCATGCGGAATTGATCATGACAAGATGGCAAGGAGTGCAAAATGATGTCTATTGCTAACTCCTCAGGAAAGTTCACATTTAGCTTCAGTAAACGGTCCACATACCTTTGCATTTTCTGCATGTGGCCCGTGATGGGTTCACCATCCTTCATTCGGGTTGTTATCATGGAGGAGATTATTTCATATCGCTCTTGACGAGCACTTTGATGGTAGCGGTCCATCAAGTCCTGGTGCATCTCAAAAGGATAATAGTCCTCATAGGACTTTTGGAGCTCGGCTGTCATGGTGGCCATCATGATGCATGCCACTTTTGTAGCATCTCTTTCATATACCTCATATTCAGCAAGCTCTTCAGGAGTAGCAGTTGGCTCGGGTACCTTCAACTCCTTGTCGAGAACATATTCTTTGTTCTCATACCGAGTGACCATCCTGATGTTTCTGATCCAATCTGTAAAGTTGGACCCATCAAATATGACTCTCCCACAAAGATTCATGAGAGAGAAGGAGCTAGTAGGGTTTGAGCCAGAAGCATTGTTATTGGAAGACATCTAAAAAAAAGAGGGAATAGATTAGATTAGATATAGAGATAGTCCTTAACAAAACACCCAAATGTAATATTAAGGCTAGGACCCAACACAATATTTTATAACTTAGAAGAGGGATGCCGTAATCTAAGCTATAAGATATTTGAAGGTAGGTGAATAACGATTCACCAATTTCCACCATGAAAAACGAAATATTTAATTAGGTTTTAATTGGTTTAGAAACTCCTAGATTCTTTGAGATTCATTGAACTTTCTTCAATGACATGTTAAAATCTCGAGTGTGCCCTTCAAGTTTTGTGACTGGGATGCCGAGGATCACAAAACAAGGTGTGAAGTAACCATGCAAATTACTTGGTACCCTTAATGTATTACCCCTCAATCGATGTGCCGGTTAACCACACACGCTCCATCGATACCATGATAAACATTAAGTCACCCTTTACCTACCTTGTTAAGTTCAAGTTAGTGTGCCGGTTAACTACACACGCTCCACTAACGACTTAAACAAAGTGTAAAGTGTAATTTCATGGATTAGCACCTTATTCACATTTTCCTAAAATAACTAAGATTGGGAATTCAATAAAGTTTAGTTACTTTAGTATTATCATTATACTTTTAATGAGAATTTATAAGTCCTTGTCCTACCCGTTCGGCTAACGACCCTCCACCGATCAAGGAAGCGGTGGGTGAGAGTGGACACGCATTAAGTTGCCATTTTATAGGCAACAACCTTATACCCCCCATATAGACCGGCTTCGTGAATGAGGCGTACTAGCGGTAAGACGACTTGATCTTATACATATATATATATATATATATATATATATATATATATATATATATTATTAACTTATAATATTATAAAGTATAAGGGTTGAATTTTAACTTTTAAAATTCTAGGGGTTGGAACTAAAGTTTTTAATATGACTTTACATGTTCCAAAACTTGAGGGCAAGTTTTGTAAACTTTCAAAACTTTTCATTTCTCATAACTTATGAGTTAATGATTATTAAAAATGAAGACTCTTCATTTTTTGTAACCGATGTGTTCTTTTAATGGTTATTTATAAATGTGACTTTTGGTTATCCATAACTTAAGAACTAGTTATGGACTCCATTAAAACACATAAAGATCAAGAATTGATCTAATCAATTATTAGCACATAATTTCTATGATCTTCTAAACTCATATGTTTATGAATGTTCATATCAAAAATTTCAAGAATCGTAAGTACATATACAAAACTTGAAATTTTGATACGAGCTTCTGAACAAAACTTCGATTTTCAAGTTTTTTTTTTTTTTTTTTTTTTTTTTTTTTTTTTTTGCATCAAGTATCAAATAAACAAACCAGGCTCTGACACCACTGATGGGTTTTGAGCATTCTAACACTCCTATGGTGTACATGCAACCCTAGAAACATTGGATCTATGTTTGACTAAGATACATGCAAATAATTATTTTTCCAAGGTTTTTATCCTAACTAGCATGACATGGGATACTTGAATCAAATAAAACTAGTAGAATTACTTACCTTGTAGTAGTAGTTGATTGCTTGGAGTTTGAGAGCCTAGCACCAATAATGTGGATGCCTCAAATGGAAGTCACAAATCACCACAAACTTGGAAACTTGAGAGAATAGTCACAAACTTCTTGAAATCGGCCCTTTTGGTTTATACACATCAACTAGTGCAATTTCAAGAACCAAAGCCTCCTTTATATAGTGTGGTGGATTAGGGTTACATCCATGTAAACCCTAATACCCATGTCTTTTCATTTCCATGAGATCCATGGGTTAAAGCTCCATGGAGTATCCATGGACTTTCCATGCAAGCCTAGCCCATTCCAAATAAGCATTAGCCCACACTATATAAATACAAGAGCTCATATTTAATTAGTCATACTTTTGATCTCTAAATTAATTCTAAATTAATTATAGATCAATACTAATTAAATAATATGATTTTATATTAATATATTAGGACTTATAAGATATTAATAAATCATAACTTATACTATTATCAAACGATTATCCATAAATTGTTCGGGTGAAGTGCAACCCAAATGGACCATGCCGGGTCGGGTCAAGTACATACCAAATATAGTTATGGACTTAGACACTATATCCAACACATCTAACCTCACATATCAAGGAAGCCCAATTGGACGCATTAAAACCGGAGAATGTCGTCAGTGAATCACTACGGGGAATGGATAAAGGATTTGAAGTTAAAGAGGATGGAACACACTACTTCATGAACAAAATCTGGGTTCCTAAGATTGGGGGATTCACAGGAGTAGTCATGCATGAAGCCCACAGGACGCGATACTCTATTCATTCGGGGTCAGATAAAATGTATATAGATATCAAACAATATTATTGGTGGCCAAATATGAAGGCAGAGATAGCCACTTACGTGGGCAAGTGTCTTACTTGCGCGAAGGTGAAAGTGGAATACCAAAAGCCCTCGGGATTATTGCAACAACCAGCGATACCCGAGTGGAAATGGGAAATGATAACTATGGACTTCATGACCAAATTACCTAAGACAGCAGACGGATTGGATGCCATCTGGGTAATCGTCGATAGGTTAACAAAATCCTTTCATTTCCTACCAATAAAAGAATCCTACAAAATGGAAAAGCTGACCCGAATATACATCAAATAGATCGTGAGACTCCATGGAGTGCCCGTGTCTTTTATCTCGGATCGAGATAGTAGGTTCACTTCAAGATTCTGGCAATCTCTTCAGAAGGCAATGGGAACACAGCTAGATCTGAGCACTGCCTATCACCCACAGACGGATGGTCAGAGCGAGCGTACCATCCATACACTTGAGGACATGCTCCGAGCTTGCGTGATTGACTTCGGCAAGTCATGGGATGCTCACTTGCCTCTGATCGGATTCTCATATAACAACAGTTATCACACGAGCATTAAGGTTGCTCCATTCAAGGATCTTTATGGTCGTAAATGCAGATCGCCTCTATGCTGGGCCGAGGGGGGGTGACACCCAACTAGCAAAAGGGCAATCATCGAACAGTACTTTAACAGGGGCAAAAATTATTCGTGAGACGACAGAGAAGATAATCCAAATCAAAGCTCGACTCCAAGCATCGCGAGACCAACAGAAGAGCTATGCTGGCAAGCGGCGAAAGCCATTAGAATTTCAAGTCGGGGATCGCGTGTTATTATTGGTCTCTCCTTGGAAAGGAATGATCCGCTTTGGGAAACGGGGAAAACTGAACCCGCGATACATTGTACCGTTCGAGATTCTTGCCCGGATTTGTCCAGTGGCTTACAAGCTGCAGCTCCCTGCCGAGCTCAGCAACGTACACCCCGTGTTCCACGTCTCGAATCTGGAAAAGTGCCTATCAGATGAAACCCTTGTCGTTCCTTTGGATGAGATCGATATTAACAAGAATCTTCTGTTCGTCGAAGAACCAGTCGAGATATTAGACAGAGAAGTGAAGCGTACAAAGCAGAGTCACATTCCAATAGTGAAGGTTCGGTGGAACGCTAAGTGTGGATCGGAATTCACATGGGAACGCGAAGACCAAATGAAGCAGAAGTACCCTCACTTATTCTCTCCTTCATAATCCTAGTTTTCAAAAGAATTTCGGGACGAAATTCCCTCTAACGGGGGGATGATGTCACAACTTGCATTTTTGTCAGGAAATTCTGTGATCATGTAAACGTCATCTATGATAATACTTGTAACTCTAACTCGATATCATACACTATGTTCATTCTATGACCACAAACTTAGTCAAGATTTACAATTGAAATTCAAAACTCTATGCAAAACATTTCAGAAAGTCAATTGGGTGTTGAAAACCCTAGAGATCCAGGTTCAAGTTCATTATGGGCTAGGATTTCCTTATTGGGCCTAATGGACCAATAAGCATTCAATTCAACTATTTTGGGCTTAGAAACCCTATTTGGATTCTAAATGGACCCACTCATAAATCTATAACATTTTGGACCATATGGGTCTAGAATGATTCATTCTAACCCTAATGGGCCTTAATGGGCCATAAACTCCATCTCTTTTATTCAAATGGGCTGAGAACCTTCCATTTGGGCCCATAATGTCGAAATCAAGCACTAAAGGCCCAAACCACTCCTCCTTTCTCCTTTTCTTTCTCCCTCTCGGCCCAACAACTAAAACAAAAAAAAATAACGAAAACAAGGTTTATGTGGGCTTGCCACCTAAACTATATTTAATGGTAATCTAGGCTAAAAAATCTTAACCATCATGTATTAACCATTTGATTCTCTCTCTTCCTCCTCCTCTAAATTTGGCCTAGAACACACACACACCACCACCATTTTCATTTTTCTCAAACTCTCACAAGAAGTCTCTCAAGAACTCTCCTCATTCTCTCTAAATTTTCGAGATTTGGTGTGTGTCTTCAAGAGGTTCTCATCTAGATCATCCTTCTTGGTAAGTTATCATCATGTACTACTTGTTATCCTCCATTCCTATGCTAAAATTTCATACTTACAAAGCTTCATTTCATGATCATGTTTCCTAAAAACATTCAAGTTCGAAAACTTCTTCAAGGAAGGAACCAAGGCCGAAAATCACATCATCTTCTTCCATTCTTCTTCAAAAACCGAAACATCAAGCAAAGGTGAGTTCATACCCCTTTTTTTTTTTGGGTTTTACATGTTTTTGGGAGAGAATACAAGTGTTCATGTGTAGATCTATGTATTATTGCATGTTGTGTGTGATTTTCTTGGTTTATGTTGTGATTTTGTGATAAATCTTGATGAATCTCGAATACTCCAACAAAAATGGGTGAGATTCATAAACTAAAACACTCTAAACATCATACTACAAGGATAAAAGTGATATACATGCTTTAGATGTGAGAAGCAAAACAGAAAATCTTGTATAAGGATCATTTTTGACAAGTAAACAAAAGATTGGGATAATTTTTACCACTCACGGTTTTTGTAAGGATCAAAAGGGTCACATTTGTATAAAATTAAGTTTTTATAACAACAATACTTTTCAAAGGACCAAGAGTGTAATATTTTGCATTATGGGCCTCAACTTGGGCCTCACGGCTTTTTGTGCCCAAATTGCAAAAATATCAATTTTTGGGGATTAAAATGTTATTTAATCAAAACTTGAGCCAAAAATGAGAATAAACGAAAATACGGGCTGAAAATGCCTAATTTTATAAAATTTGGGCCGAAAATGTCATTTTATTCAAATAAGGGTTGAAATTGTAATTTTTTGCAAAAATGTGCTGAAAATGTCATTACATGTATTTTTGGGCCGAACCCGTCAATTACTAAACATTTGGGGCGAAAATATAAATTTTTATAAATTTATGGACTAAAATGTTATTTTTAATTTAAAATAGACCAAAATGACATTTTATGTAAAAATAAGCCTTTAAATGTTCAAATTAGTTCTTAAGGGACCTAAAGTGTAATTTTTAATAAATACGGGTTCAAATTATAGAATTTTGACGTATCAAACCAAAATATATCATTATAACAAAACACTGGACTTTTTATTACGCTATGGATAAATGTTTCGACTAAATGAACTATACTATAGCAAATAAACGAAATACAACAACAGTCCAATTATTGGGCCTAGTATTTGCTATACATGCTTATTGGGCCTTCGTGATCCATTTACATGTTTATTGGGCCCAATATATTCATCACATGTCCATTAGGCCTCAGTGACCCAATTACATGCTTAATGGGCCTAAATTAGCCTTTACATGTTATTGGGCCTTAGTGGCCCATTTACATGCTAATTTAGCCTGGAATAACCCATCATGTGCTTAATGGGCTTTAATGTGTCCATGGCATACTTAACAAGCCTGGAAATAACTTACATGTCTAATGGGCCATAATTGTCTTTTCTTCATGTTTGTTGGGCCTTATCCTTTCATTTCATGCATCATCTAGTGTTCGAACTTGTAAATACATATAACGTATACATATTCATGTGGCAATAATTGGTATCTAGTGAGACTTGGCGGTTGACTCCATTGAGTGTATAGCCGTAGCCTATAGTTATAATCAGAGTCTCTTGGAGGGAGAGCGAGAGTTTGTGTATAGATCTATATGGGGGTGACTCCCTCACACCTGAGCTGCTTGCTACAGCTAGACTAGGCCAGTCTAGGGTGACAAAACCTTGATCGAAAATCCGGAGTTTGGAAAAATGCCAAGACAGGCAAATCAGTCACTATCATGCATGGTTATAACGACTCATATGAACAAGGAGGAGGTCACACTGAGCAAACATCAAGGGCTCTTGAAGACCGTTGAAACTGGTCTTAAGGGCAAATCGGTTGTTACTACTCCTACTCCTACCGCCGCCCCTGTTCTGGCAATCGGGCAAAGTAGAGGGAAGAAGAGGAAGAACCATTCGAAGGGTACCAAGGGAAAGTCTCTTTATGGCTCCTCTTCAAGTGTAACCAAAGATGGTTCTGTCACTCCTTCTTCCAACCCAAAAGAAGCTCAATGCTTCTATTGTCAGGAAAAGGGGCACTGGAAATCAAACTGCCCCAAGTACTTGAAAGATGTTAAGGATGGGAAGGTCAAACCTACCCATGCAGGTGTTTACACTATATTGTCTAATAACTCATCACATTATACTTCTTGGGTTCTTGATACAGGTTGTGGTATTCATATATGTTCTAATTTGTAGGGCCTAAGAAGAAGTGAGGATGTGGAGCACGGAAAGATAAACTTGATCATGGGTAATAGGAAAACTTCACCTGTCTCTAAGATTGGAGTTTATTCTTTGTTCCTAAGTAGTGGGTTAGTGTTAGATTTGAATAAGTGTTGTTACTCATCTGAAATGGTGAAAATATTATTTCCTTTCATGGCTTGTACAAACAAGGATTTACTTTTTCATTTTATAATGAAGTTGGTGGTATTAATGCTTTTTATAATAATGTTCTTTATTTTAAAGCATTACATTGTGATGGTGTATATGAAACTGTGTCGGTTGTAGAAAACTTAGGTGGTGAGTGTCTTAGTACAGAGTTCCTTGACTATCTTAAGGAATGTGCGACTGTCTCACAATTGACACCTCCCAGAACACCACAACTTAATGGTGTGGCTGAGAGGCGTAATCGAACCTTGTTGGACATGGTTCGTTCCATGATGAGTCGAGCTTCGTTACTAATCTCATTCTGGGGGTATGCCTTTGAGACTGCCGCCCATATCCTTAAGCTAGTCCCTAGCAAAAAGGTTGCCAAAACACCTCACGGGATGTGGACTGGGAAAGTTCCCAATTTAGATCAGATCAAGATTTGGGGTTGCGAGGTTTTCGTGAGACGTGAGACTCAGGATAAGCTCGAACCTCGAAGTGAACGATGTATTTTCATCGGCTACCCACAGAATTCCTTTGGTTATCTCTTCTACAGACCCAATAAGAATGTGGTCTTAGTGGCAAGAAGAGCGGCCTTTCGTGAGAGAGAATTCATAAGCCAAGGAAACAGTAGGAGGCAAATTGATCTGGAAGAACTCCAAGATTCAATCTGTGAAGGAACCTCAAACCCTAACAATCAACCTGAGGAGGAAACTCCTGTTGATGAGTCCGTACCTCTGAGGCATTCCACAAGAGTTAGGAATCCGTGATAGGACACTGGTAAATCTGGATGAGCCTAAAAACTTTAAAGAAGCCATGATAGGCCCTAAGTCTGCCAAATGGAAAGAGGCCATGGACAGCGAGATTTAGTCCATGTATAACAATCAAGTTTGGGACTTGGTTGATAATGTACCGGGTCGTAAGACGGTCGGGTGCAAATGGATCTTCAAGAAGAAGACCGACATGGATGGAAATGTACACACTTATAAAGCGCGACTGGTTGCGAAGGGCTTTACTCAAACTCCAGGAGTTGACTATGATGAGACCTTCTCACCAGTAGCGAAGATTAAGTCTATTAGGTTTTTGCTAGCCATAGCTGCATTTCATGATTATGAAATATGGCAAATGGATGTCAAAACCGCTTTCCTTAATGGAAAGTTGGATGAGGATGTTTACATGAGTCAGCCATGGGATTTTGTCGATGCAAAGCACCCTAATAGAGTGTGTAAGCTTGAGAAATCCATCTATGGATTGAAACATGCATCTTGCAGATGGAATCTTTGTTTCGATGAGAAAGTCAAAGAGTTTGGTTTTTCGAGGAGCGAAGATGAGTCCTGTGTATATGTTAAGGCTAGTGGGAGTATAGTTAGCTTTTTGGTATTGTATGTGGATGACATACTACTCATAGGAAATGACATCCCAAACCTGCAGGAAGTTAAGTCCTGGCTTGGGAAGTGTTTCGCTATGAAGGACCTTGGAGAAGCTGCCTATATCCTAGGGATAAGAATATTGAGAGAAAGGAGTAAGAGAATAATTTGACTTAGTCAAAGTACCTACTTGGATAAGGTGCTGAAAAGGTTCAACATTCAGGATTCCAAGAAAGGTGACTTACCAATCCAGAGCAACGCCAAACTGAGTAAGACTCAGAGTCCGAGTACAGAAGCTGAGATAGCTGAGATGAGTCATGTACCATATGCTTCCGCTGTGGGCTCAATCATGTATGCTATGACTTGTACTCGCCCTGATGTGGCCTTTGTTTTGAGCATGGTCAGCAGATATCAAGGGAATCCGAGCAAGGCTAACTGAACTGCGGTGAAGAATATTCTCAAGTACCTACGGAGGACTAGGGACTGGGTCTTTACCCTTGGTGGGAGTGATGACTTTAGAGTAGTGGGGTATAGTGATGCTGGCTTCCAGACTGATAGGGATAACTTCTGCTCTCAGTCGGGATGGGTTTTTACCCTAAATGGAGGAGCAATCACTTGGAAAAGTTCCAAACAGGAAATAGTGGCTGATTCAACATGCGAATCAGAGTATATAGCGGCAAGCGAAGCAGCAAAGGAGGCAATATGGTTAAAGAACTTCATTGGAGACATTGGATTTGTACCAGCTATTAAGGAGCCTATGGAGATTTTCTGTGACAACGAGGGTGCAGTTGCCTTAGCTAAGGAACCTAGGGATCACGGGAGATCCATGCACATCGATAGAAAATACCATTTCATTAGACATCGGATAGAAGAAGGAATCCTCGTGGTAAAGAGGGTATCATCAGATGAGAACCCAGTGGATCCCCTCACGAAGGGCTGTGTAGGGTTAAGCATTTGCAGCATCCGTGGCGCATCAGGCTGAACGATGATATTAGTTTTACAGATTAGATAGTCATTTCTGAAACTTGTAAAATGTAAATTGACATTTGATGATTAAATAAAAGTTGTTTATTTATAAGTAAAGTGTTGCTATCTTGTGTCAATTATTTACTATTGTTTCAATTTTGCATGTTTTGACTTCCAGAATAATTACTTTATTCAAACTCTCCACAGTCAGTCATATGTTGGAAGTACATATGTATAAAGACTGTCATGAATTGGGTTTGTAGATGTCTAAGGTGCTAGACATAGAAAATGGTTGCTACAACATTCACGAGTGCTCATAAGTTCTGCGTATTGGATTCAACCCACACTCACTTGTATCACTTCATGGAATTTATCTCGAGTGATCGTGAGACGGTAATATCATATAAGTCTTCAAACCAAGAGATATGAGTTGTTGATTATAAGTTGGTTGTACATTGATTGTACGAAAACGCATTGATAACTCGATGTTATAAAACGTGCTTTTGTGTATGATTCAACAAGTAGTTAGTACAAGCATATGAGTCGAAGTTTATCTATCCCTTCTAGTCCTTGGAGGATTAAAAGTGATATCTGGGCCCCGTGATGATTTTCTTTTGACCCATGTACCAGGCCGGTCAGAACCAAATTTGATGTGTTCAGTTTAGTTCTATGTCAAACAAATCGGAAATCGGGAAACAAACTACGAGACAATAAGTACGACATTGTTCCATGTATTTGTCCGGCTGATAACCAGAACAGAGGATTATATGATCACTTATCTTAAATGACGCATTATCATCTCAGTTCCGCAAGACTTTGAAAGAGCTACGATTGCTGGTCGGTTCATGAAGTCATACCTGTAACTATAGTTATTAGACTTATCCAAGGGGAGACTGTTGGATAAGGTGTCTAAGTCCATAATTATATTTAGTATGTACTTGACCCCACTTAGCATGGTCCATTTGGGTTGCATCTTCATCACAACTGTTGGATAGACAAAATGAGAAAAAGGACACTTACGATTTGTTAATATATTATAAGTTCAAATATATTAATATGAAATCATATTATTTAATTAGTATTGATCAAGAATTAATTTGGAATTAATTTTGTGATAAAAAAGAGACTAATTAAATATATGAGGATTGATTTGTAAATCATTCATTCTTATGTAGTGGGCTTATGGTTCATGATTCACTAAATTGGGCTAGGACCCATTGGGTGCTCCATGGAGGTTATAACCCATGGATCATGGAGGAAATGAAAAGCCATGCACATTAGGGTTTACATGGTGTAACCCTACGTGTGGCACACTATATAAAGAGCTCCATAGCTAGCAAAATCGGCCACTATTACAAGAATAGGAGGGCTAGCCGATTTTGTGATCAAAGTGTTCTTCTCTCAAGTTATTCGAAGAGTTGTGGGTGTTGTGTGAAACATTTGAGGCATCACATTTGGGGTGCTAGGCTCACAAATTTTTAAGGAATCCAAGCTACAAGAAAGGTATGTCATTCTACTAGTTTTATATTACAAGTACCCCATGCCATGCTAGTTAGGATGTAAACCTTGGAAAAATTCTTATTTGCATGAATATTAGAGAAAACATAGATCCAAGGTTTCTAGGGTTGCATGTACACCTTAGGAGTGTTAGAATGCTCAAAACCCATCAATAACACCTAACTCCCAAGCTTCGTTGCCTATAATCGAATCTATTTCTTCATTGATGGTTTCCTTTCATAGAGGATCATATCTAGATGACATGGATTCAGTGAAGGTCTTAAGATCATCATCTAAGCTAATGGAAAAATTACTACTCTCGTTACTTTTGTTTGAGTGCCTTTAACCAAATAAGAGTAAAAATAATCTTCTATATTTTTCTCTTTTTTAAATGTTGTACTTCTCCTTGGTTCTTCCATAACCTAAGAAGGTCAAACATTTGTTTGAGAAGTACTTGGAGCCATTATTAGATTTGAGCTTTCAACATCTCTTGAAAATTATCCTCAAAGAATTCCACATCTCTGGGTTCTATGACGACACATGATTGATTATCAACCAATTGGTAATCCTTGATGTTATGGGCATATTCAATGAATACAATCTTCATAGCTTGAGATCCCAATTTGGATCTAATATGATCGGGTGTCGGATAGTAAGCAACATAATCCCACACTCTAAAATAGTCTAGGTTAGGTTTCCTTCCTTTCCATAACTCATAAGGACTAGTAAGAATCACATGACTAATTGTGACAACCCGAAATATTTTGCCTCGTAAATCCAGCCAATCAACCAAAAGTCAGACTCATTTCTATTGCCCTGTAGCCTTGTTAAGGGTCATTCTAAGGAGTTTTGAGCCTAGTACACTTAAGGATTAAGTGTATGGATGGGTCAGCTTAAGTTCTTCAAGTTGCAATCGAGCCGGCAAACTCCATCACTTGGAGTTTACGGCCGTAAACTAGAGATTACGGCCTTAAACTCTTGGCTGGCCGTAAACTCCTCCCATATACATGATATTCCTTCATTTCTCACCACTTCTCACACTTCCAAGTCTAGAAAGTCGATTCTCTCTCAACTATCATCGAGTTCTTCATCCTAGATCATCAAAAACGTAAGTGTTTCTTCCATCTTTGAGTTGTTATCCTTCTTAATCATGTATCACCCTTTGATTTCATCCATGGAAATCATCTTTTTGGGTAGATCTTCAAGATCTTCATCTTTCACCAAGAACACCAAGAACACACACTTGTTCTTGGTGGCCGTGAACTCCATAAAGCCTCCCAAAGGTGAGTATTCCTTCCATACACTTGTTATCTAGTAGAAGCTCCTGATTTACATCCTTGAAATCAACCAATTTCCAAGAACAATGAGAGTTTACGGCCAGGAGCATCTCCCTTGGCCGTAAACCCTTGTTAAGGCTACTAGTTTGGCCATAAACACTTCTTAAGGCTAGGAATGGGTCTAGAACACTTCCTTGATGCATGATAGGACCTTAAAACACTTTTTGGCACAAGACTTCATGAGTTTACGACCGTAAACACATAGGGCCGTAATCCCTATGGCCGTAAAGACATAGGGCCGTAAAACCCTATGGCCATAAACACATAGGGCCGCAAACCCTATGGCCGTAAACACCCTAGACCGTAAACCCATGGCCTTACACTCCTCATTCTGGCCGTACACACCCCTTTGATGAATCACATGTGATTCTAACACTTGGTCCGAGTGTTTCCTAGTCCCTAAGGGTGTTTCCGTGCATGTTAGTTGCTTATAAACACTATATTCATGCCAATACATGCCATATATGTCATTTAGGACTCGTTTGTGTCACGGGACTTCATTCGTGGAACTTCTCATCCTTACGCGCACATTCGTTTGAATCACCCACATAAGGTGAGTTCATACCCCTCTAATCAATCTTTTAAACTGTTTTAAATGCTTTTAAAGGGGGGGGGGGGATACAAGTTGAACACAATAATAATTGTGTAAATGTTTGTTATAAACATCTTTCAAAGGATTGCTTATGTTTTTATAAGTGATCAAAACATTTCAAAAACTCTTTTTAAGTTATGTTACTTTATAGTTTATAAAACTCCATTTTTAAAGTACAATCATAACTTAGTAGATAAATGAGTCTTTTCAGTAACAGTTCAAGTAAACATACTAGTAAACTATAATAGGTATAGTTTAGGGGTTCAGTTCATACTAGATACTAGAACATACTATAAAGAGAAACAGGGAGGTATATACAATACACGATAACAGAAAGAACATACTAAGATACTATAATAGAAGGAACATACTAAGATTCTATAACAGAAAGAACATACTAAGATTCTATAATAGAAAGAACATACTAATATGCTATAGCAGAAGAACAATAAAGGATCTAATTATACTAATAATCACTAACTCATTGTTCTAAACAAAAGGTGATAGTAAATTGGGTATACTTGATCATATAACTTTAATGTGAATTTACACGGCTTAGCAATATGTTTGCGGAAGTCGCGTTTGGTAACCAGAATCTCTTGCAGGGAGAGCGTATAGTATGGGTACTATGTTGGATAAGGTATCTAAGTCCATAACTATTTCTGGTATGTACTTGACCCGACCCGACATGGTCCATTTGGGTTGCATGGCACCATGCAATTGGATAAACTAAAATGAGAGAAATAACACTTATGGTTGATTAATATATTATAAGTTCTAATATATTAATAATATTATTTAATTAGTTTTATCAAGAATTAATTTACAATTAATTAAGTGATCAAAAGATAACTAATTAAATATATGGGTAGATTATGTAAATCTTCCATATCTTATATAGTGGGCTAAGAGGCTCCATGGATTATCAAGTTGGGTTCCACCCATAGGATGCTCCATGGAGTTAACACATGGATCATGAAATGAAGAGTCATGTTACATTAGGGTTTACCTAATGCAACACACTATATAAACAAAGGTGTTCTCCCCAAAATCGGGGACACTAAGAAACAAGAGGGCTAGAGCCGATTTTGCAAGTGTAAGATTCTCTCAAAGTTTACTCCTTTGCATTTGGTGTTGTGTGAAGCATTTGAGGCATCACACTTGGGGTGCTAGGCTCACAAGGTTTCAAGGATCATAATCAACAACAAGGTAAGTTATTCTATCTTTCATTCAAGTTAAAAATGTTCCCCATGTATGCTAGATAGGAATATAACCTTGGAATTCAACTTTGCATGATAATTAGACAAACATAGATCCAAGGTTATTAGGGTTGCATGTACACTTAGGAAGTGTTAGAATGCTCAAAAGCCATCAGTGGTATCATAGCCTAGGCTTGTTTGTTGTTTTTTGTGCAAACTGCTTGAAAAAATCGTTTTTCTGTTTTTTTCTCATATGAACTCGCCGAGTCCATGGGGGGACTCGACGAGTCCATGAACAAATGCAAGTTACTCGTCGAGTCTGTTCTTGCACTCGACGAGTAGAGGCTGCAGTTTTCAGAATTTCGACATTTGTTGCTGGAAATGGACTAGAAACATTACCCTAAACTGTTTTGGTGTTTTAAAACTTGTTTTAGATGGTGTAATGCTTATGCTAATCCATTTACAATGGCAATTATCAAAATTACGAGTTTTGTAAGTGTAATTTTTGATTCTTGAAAGTGTTCATATTCATGTTCTTGAACTTATGAAGATTAGATGATCATAGGAATTGTTTGTAACCTTCATGGTAGTTTAATTCATGATCATAATGTGTTTGAATGGAGTCCATAACTTGTCCTCAAGTTATGGAAAACCAAAAGTCTCACTTTTATTAAAGCCATTAAAAGAACACAAGAAGTTATAAAAATGAATAGTCTTCATTTTTATTACTCAATTAATTCATAAGATATAAGAAATGAAAATTTTTGGAAGTTTACAAAACTTGCCCTCAAGTTTTGGAACAAGTAAAGTCTTGATTAAAACTTTAGTTCCAACCCTTAGAATTTTAAAGGTTAAAATTCAACCCTTATACTTTATAATATTATAAGTTACTAATATATATATATATATATATATATATATATATATATATATATATATATATATATATATATATATATATATATATATATATATATATATATATATATATATATATATATATATATATAAGATCAAGTCGTCTTACCGCTAGTACGCCTCATTCACGAAGCCGGTCTATAAGGGGGGTATAAGGTTGTTGCCTATAAAATGGAAACTTAATGGGTGTCCACTCTCACCCACCGCTTCCTTGATCGGTGGAGGGTCGTTAGCCGAACGGGTAGGACAAGGACTTATAAATTCTCATTAAAAGTATGATAAATATTATAAACTAACTAAATGCTTTTATTAAATTCCCAATCTTAGTTAATTTAGGAAAATGTGAATAAGGTGCTAATCCATGAAATTACACTTTACACTTTGTTTAAGTCGTTAGTGGAGCTCGTGTGGTTAACCGACACACTAACTTGGACTTAACAAGGAAGGTAAAGGGTGACTTAAAGTTTATTATAGGTCGGTGGAGCTCGTGTGGTTAACCGGCACATCGATTGAGTAATAAACATTAAGTGTACCAAGTGATTTGCATGGTTATTTCACACCTCGTTTTGTGATCCTCGGTATCCCAGTCACAAAACTTGGAGGGCACACTCGAGATTGAAACATGCCTTTGAAAAGTTCATTGAATCTCAAAAGAATCTAGGAATTTCTAAGAACCAATTAAAAACCTAATATCTATATTTCGTTTTTCATGGTGGAAATTGGTGAATCGTCATTCACCTACCTTTCAAATATGTTATAGCTTGGATTACGGCATACGTCTTCTAAGTTATAATATATTGTGATTGGATCCTAGCCTTAATATTACATTTGGGTGTTTTATTAAGGACTTTCTTAATATCTAAACTAATCTTGTTCTCTTCTTTCAGATGTCTTCAAACAATGCTGCTTCTGGCTCTAATCCTAATGGCTCCTTTACCCTTATGAACTTGTGTGGGAAAGTCACTTTTGATGGATCCAACTTCAATGAATGGATCAGAAACATCAGGATGATTACCCGCTACGAGGACAAAGAATATGTCCTTGACAAGGAGCTTAAGGAGATTGATGAGACCACTGCAGCTCCCCAGGAGGTCGCTGACTTCCAGGCACATGAAAGGGATGCTACAAAAGTGGCATGCATCATGTTGGCCACCATGACAGCGGAACTCCAAAAGTCCTATGAGGACTTCTACCCTTTTGAAATGCACCAAGATCTGATGGAAAGATACCATCAAAGTGCACGACAAGAGAGGTATGAAATCATATGCTCTATCATAACAACCATGATGAAGGACGGGGAATCCGTCACGAGCCACATGCAGAAAATGCAAAGGTATGTGGATCGGTTGCTGAAGCTTAATGTGAACTTCCCTGAGGAGCTTGCAATAGATATCATTTTGCACTCCTTACCATCGTGCTATGATCAATTCCGCATGACATATCACATGAATAAGGAAGAGGTCACACTCATCAAACTTCAGCGACTCCTCAAGACCGCAGAAACAGGTCTTAAGGGTAAGTCGGTTGTTAACACTCCTACTCCAAACTCCGCCCCGGTTTTGGCAATCGGGAAAGGTCGAGGGAAGAAGAGGAAGAGCTCTTCGAAGGGTACCAAGGCTAGGACCCTTGATGGCTCTTCTTCAAGTGGAACCAAGAAAGGTTTCGTCACTCCTTCTTCTGACCCAAAAGAGGCTGAATGCTTCTATTGCCATGAAAAGTCACATTGGAAGCGGAACTGCCCAAAGTACCAGCAAGATGTGAAGGATGGGAAAGTTAAACCCAACCATTCGGGTATTTACACTATCTTATCTAATAACTCACCCCATTCTAACTCTTGGGTCCTTGATACCGGTTGTGGTATTCATATTTGTTCTGATTTGCAGGGACTAAGATGAAGTGACAATGTGGAGCATGGAAGAATAAACTTAATCATGGGGAATAGGAAAGCTTTACCTGTCACCAAGATTGGAGTTTATACTTTATCGCTAAGTAGTGGGTTTAGTTTAGATTTGAATAAATGTTGTTATTCTCCAGAAATGGCAAGAAATATTATTTCCTTTCATGCATTGTATAAACAAGGTTTCACCTTTTCATTTGATAATGAAGTTGGTTCGATTAATGCTTTCTTTAATAATGTTCTTTATTTTAAAGCATTACCTTGTGATGGTGTGTATGAAACTGTATCTGTGGTTGATAACTTAGGAAATAATGTATTGTGTATTGATTCTGTTAATGATAATAACTTGGATAAAGCATCATTATGGCATTGTCGTCTTGGACATATAAGCAAGAAACGCATAGGCCAACTCCAAAAGGATGGGGTCTTGGAGTCATTTGACCTAAAGTCAGATGATAGTTGCGAATCATGCTTACTTGGAAAAATGACAAAGTCACCCTTCACAGGTTCTTGTGAGAGGGGTGAAGGTTTGTTGGATCTTATACACACGGATGTGTGTGGGCCCTTCAAACATACCACAAGGGATGCTAATCGTTATTATTTGACTTTTACTGATGATTACAGTAGATATGGATATGTCTACTTAATCAAGCATAAGTCAGAGACTTTTGAGAGGTTTAAAGAGTTTAAACAGGAAGTCAAGAATCAATTGGTCAGGAACATTAAGATGCTTCGATCCGATCGAGGTGGTGAGTATCTTAGTTCAGAGTTCCTCGACTATCTTAGGGAATGTGGGGTTGTCTCACAATTGACACCTCCCAGGACACCGCAGTTGAATGGTGTAGCTGAGAGGCGTAATCGAACCTTGTTGGATATGGTTCGTTCCATGATGAGTCGAGCTTCGCTACCAATCTCATTTTGGGGGTATGCCTTAGAGACTGCCGCCCATATCCTTAATCTAGTCCCCACAAAGAAAGTTGCCAAAACTCCTCATGAGATATGGACTGGTAAAGTACCCAAACTAGACCACATTAAGATTTGGGGTTGCGAGGCTTTCGTGAGACGCGAGACTCATGATAAGCTCGAACCTCGAAGTGAGAGGTGTATTTTCATCGGCTACCCACATAAATCCTTTGGTTACCTCTTCTACAGACCTAGTGAGAATGTGGTCTTTGTAGCTAGGAGGGCTTTCTTTCGAGAGAGAGAGAGAGTTCATAAGCCAAGGAGACAGTGGGAGGCAAGTTGACCTTGAAGAAATTCAAGAGTCAAGTGGTGAAGGAACTTCAAACCCTAGCACTCAACTTGAGGAGGAAACTCCTGTTGAGCCAATTGACAAGTCTGTACCTCTGAGGCGTTCCACAAGGGTTAGGAATGCACCTGAGCATTACTATGGATTTCATATTACTGCGGAAGGTGATACACTTATCAGTGATGAGATACTGATAGGTCTGGATGAACCTAACAGTTACGCGAAAGCCATGGCAGGCCCTGAGTCAGCCAAGTGGAAAGAGGCAATGGACAGCGAGATACAGTCCATGTATGACAATCAAGTTTGGAACTTGGTTGAGAATGTACCAGGTCGTAGGACTATAGGGTGCAAATGTATCTTCAAGGAGAAGACCGACATGGATGGTAATGTACACACTTATAAGGCACGACTGGTTGCAAAGGGTTTCTCACAAACACCGGGAGTTGATTATGATGAGACCTTTTCTCCAGTGGCCAAAATTAAGTCTATTAGGGTTCTGTTAGCCATAGCTGCATTTCATGACTATGAAATATGGCAAATGGATGTCAAAACCGCTTTCCTTAATGGAAAGTTGGCTGAGGATGTTTACATGAGTCAACCAGAGGGTTTTGTCAATACAGAGTACCCTAATAGAGTGTGTAAGCTTGAGAAATCCATTTATGGGTTAAAGCAAGCACCTCGCAGATGGAATCTTTGCTTTGATGAGAAAGTCAAACAATTTGGCTTTTCTAGGAGTGAAGATGAATCTTGTGTATATGTCAAGGCTAGTGGGAGTATAGTTAGCTTTTTGGTATTGTATGTGGATGACATACTACTCATAGGAAATGACATCCCAACTCTGCAGGAAGTTAAGTCCTGGCTTGGGAAGTGTTTCTCTATGAAGGACCTAGGAGAAGCTGCCTATATTCTAGGGATAAGGATATTGAGAGACCGGAGTAAAAGACTAATTGAACTTAGTCAGAGTACCTACTTGGATAAGGTGCTGAAGAGATTCGGCATGCAGGACTCCAAGAAAGGAGAGTTACCCATCCAGAGTAACGCCAGATTGAGTAAGACACAAAACCCTAGTACTGAGGCTGAGATAGCAGAAATGAGTCGAATACCTTATGCTTCGGCTGTAGGATCGATCATGTATGCTATGATGTGTACTCGACCTGATGTAGCCTTTGCTTTGAGCATGGTTAGCAGGTATCAGGGGAACCCTGGCAAGGCACACTGGAATGCGGTAAAGAATATCCTCAAGTACCTACGGAGGACTAAGGACTGGGTCCTTACCCTCGGTGGGAGTGAAGACTTGAGAGTTGTAGGGTATAGTGATGCTAGCTTTCAGACTGATAGGGATAATTTCTGCACTCAGTCAGGCTGGGTCTTTACCTTAAATGGAGGAGCAATTTCTTGGAAGAGTTCGAAGCAAGAGACAGTGGCTGATTCAACTTGTGAATCAGAGTATATAGCAGCTAGCGAGGCAGCAAAGGAGGCGATATGGCTGAAGATCTTCATTGGAGACCTTGGAGTTGTACCAGCTATTAAAGAGCCAATGGAAATTTTCTGTGATAGTGAAAGTGCAGTTGCCTTAGCAAAGGAACCAAGGGACCACGGGAGATCCAGACACATCGACAGAAAATACCATTTCATCAGACATCGAATAGAAGAAGGACTCCTCGTGGCAAAGAGGGTATCATCGGATGAGAATCCAGCAGATCCCCTCACGAAGGGACTGACTCGGGTTAAGCATCTCCAGCATGCTCGGAGCATAGGGCTGAAGGTTGATATTAGATTTAGTAGTTAGATAACCTTGAAATTTGTAAAGTGTAATTGACATTAAATGATGAATAAAAGGTGTTTTATTTATGAGTAAAGTGTTGCTATCTCTTGTCGATCGTTTACTATATTTCTTTTGCATGTTTTGACTTCCAGAATAATTATGTTTGGTATATCATATTATTCAAACCTCCACAGTCGGTCATTTGTCGGAAGTAGGTATGAATCAAGATTGTCATGATTGGTTGCAGAGGTCTAAGTTGTTGGACATGGCTACAACACTCATGAGTGCTCATAAGTTCTGAGCATTGGACTCAACCCACGCTCACTGGAATCACTTCATGGAATTTATCTCAAGTGATCGTGAGACGGTAATATCATATAAGTCTTCAAACCTTGATATATGATTTGTTACTTATGAGTTGGTTATGCGTTGATTGTACGAAAACGCATTGGTAACTCGATGTTTTAAAACGTGCTCTTGTGTATAATTCAATGAGTAGTAGAACAAACATATGAGTCGAAGTTTATCTGTTCCTTCTTGGATTAGAAGTTGATATCTGGGCCCCTCGATGATTTTGTTTTGACCTATGTACCGGGCCCGGTCAGAACTAAGTTGATGTGTTCAATTAAGTTCTTTGTCAAACAAATCGGAAATAGGGAAACAAACTGCTGGACAATAAGTAAGACATTGTTCCATGTATTTGTCCGGCTGATATCTAGAACAGAGGATTATATGATCACTTATCTTAAATGGTGTATCATCATCTTCTCAGTTTCGAGAGACCTTGAAAGAGCTACGATTGCCGATCGGTTCCTGAAGTATTGCAGTTATAGTTATTAGACTTATCCAAGTGGGAGACTATTGGATAAGGTGTCTAAGTCCATAACTATTTATGGTATGTACTTGACCCGACCCGACATGGTCCATTTGGGTTGCATGGCACCATGCAATTGGATAAACTAAAATGAGAGAAATAACACTTATGGTTTATTAATATATTATAAGTTCTAATATATTAATAATATTATTTAATTAGTTTGATCAAGAATTAATTTAGAATTAATTAAGTGATCAAAAGATAACTAATTAAATATATGGGTAGATTATGTAAATCTTCCATATCTTATATAGTGGGCTAAGAGGCTCCATGGATTATCAAGTTTGGTTCCACCCATAGGATGCTCCATGGATGCTCCATGGAGTTAACCCATGGATCATGAAATGAAGAGTAATGTTACATTAGGGTTTACCTAATGCAACACACTATATAAACAAAGGTGTTCTCCCCAAAATCATGGACACTAAGAAACAAGAGGGCTAGAGCCGATTTTGCAAGTGTAAGATTCTCTCAAAGTTTACTCCTTTGCATTTAGTGTTGTGTGAAGCATTTGAGGCATCACACTTGGGGTGCTAGGCTCACAAGGTTTCAAGGATCATAATCAACAACAAGGTAAGTTATTCTATCTTTCATTCAAGTTAAAAATGTTCCCCATGTATGCTAGATAGGAATATAACCTTGGAATTCAACTTTGCATGATAATTAGACAAACATAGATCCAAGGTTATTAGGGTTGCATGTACACTTAGGAAGTGTTAGAATGCTCAAAACCCATCATACTATTCATCAGATTATGACCTTAATAAAACAAACTTGTTTTAAGGAACTCAGTACTTCAGTTAGTCAATTCAAAATACAACTGTGTACTTACATTTTGCCATTACTTTCATATTGTGACAATTCCACTTGAAAGTTAATGCAAACTATTTTCGAGTTAAGATAGTTATAAACTAGGGAAAACTTACAACTTTTCAAGCGACAAACAGAACAGCCGGGTCTAGTACATTTAGTAGGAAGGAACCTATAATGCTAACTTTATGATTTCTTAGTTTATACATCAGGGATATATATTAAGCCGATCCGACGGGTAGTAGGATGTGTGCTTTCCGCTTCATTTCCTGTTCCTTGTTTGGTTGTGGTCTTAGAGCAGATTCACCCAACCTACTATCTATCCGATCTTAGCTATGTATATATTATGTATACACCAAGTAATCATAAGGAGTACCATGTATGGGTCAGGTCATAAGACACTAATTCAATGCACCGTTTTCTAGTAGAAAACATACTTTTCAAATAGAACATTTGGTGGTCAAAACTAGAAACATACCAATAAAGGTTTAATCCATTTTATTAAACCAGTAAAACTTAAAGGACCTTAGGTGGTTAATTCTATAATAACTTAGTTTATACATCAGGACTATATATAATTAATATCCGATAGGTAGTTGGATGTGTGCTTTCATCCTTACTTCATATTCCTTGTTTGGTTGTGGGCTTAGGGCAGATTCACACAACTAACTATCTGTTCGATATTAGATTATATATAGCTAGTATAAACTAAGTGATTATAGAAGGAACTATTGTGGTTACCATTTTTACTAAAAGAAATAAGGGTTTTCTTAAAGAATCTTTTCATAAAATACAAAGGAACTATTACAGTTAACTCCGTGAGTACCAAGTGAATATGCAAGGGTTACATATAACGATGATCTAACAACCAATGGGATGCGTGCTTTCCGCTTAATTTCCTGTTCCTTGTTTGGTTGTGGGCTTAGGGCAGATACACACAACCGATTGTTTGTTAATCTGGGTTTTATATAACTTGTATCCATTTAGTACTCATAGAAAGGATTGTAAAGTCATTTTTACTTATCTTTCATCAAAGCAGGAAATATAGGATTTTCTGGAGGAACAGACGAACTTTTCTAAACAGAGCTTACAACTTACTACAACTTTCTTATAACTTACTTACATCACTAAAATCTTATGAACTCACCAGCTTAAATGCTGATCTACTCTTTCAAAATAACTTGTATTCTCAGGAGACCAGTAGACATGTACGCGCACTGGGATTCAGAAGATGGAGTAGTATAGCTTCATGTCTTGTTTTGTTATTTACTTTGTAGTCTATGTTATGTGAACCACATACTTTGTAAAAAATTTCTTTCTAATGAAATGGTTGTTTATTACTTTGATTACTATGATGCATGTCTTGTGATACTAAACATGACGTCCTCCGCCCCCGAACGTTTCCGTCGTTCTGGTTTTGGGGTGTGACAGATTGGTATCAGAGCATTGTTTATAGTGAACTAAGTATATCAACCGATAAAAGATATACAACTATAAATACAATGGGGCCAAAGTGCTCTGGATAATATTATATTTTAAATATATAATGATACCTTATAAAAGTATACATACGTGCTTATACATATATACATACTAGAACAAGTATCACAAGAAGAACAAAATAGAAGTATTTAAAGGTTGAACACTGCGCTCAAACCTGGACAGTTATGTAATCATATCTAGGATCAATATAGCCTGATCAACTATATTCATTCGAGATGTGACCAACATGTGTTTGGGAGTGATGTGGTGTTGCAACACTCTTAAAACTTACCTAACTTTATTCAAGGAAATTCTAGATCATAACATAAGGATAAGATACTATGGGAGTATTTTATGATACTATAACACGACAACAAGTTTAAAACATACCAAGTTCATTACATTAAAATACTATAGGAGTATTTTAGGTACTATAAATAACTTATGTGATAACTTAAAAGACCCTTACGGATAGATCTATAATTTTGGAGTGTATACTTCCAAGGTTTTATATAATTGAGATTTTATAGACTTAGAATTTTTGATCTATGCTTCACTACCTGTTCCTTGTTTTGTTGTGGTTTTGGAGTAGGATCACTTATTCGAAGGTCTATTTAATTTTAAAATTATATACAACTTGTATACATTGTGCAATTATAGGAGGACTCTGTAAGGATCACCCCATAATGTTCCACTTAATCTCATAGATTCTTTAGTCACTTCTACTCTCGCACGACAAAACTAGATAAATGTAATCACTTCCTCATAGCAGTCAACAGAAGAGTCAAGGAGGAACAAGAGCAGGTTCAGGAGAAACCTTCAAAGAAGGATCAGCTGAAGTAACCAAAACGTCGTATGCGTCACACTAATAAATAATAATCTTGGTTAACTAAATGAGTTAGTGGAAACACTGCTCACACTATGTGTTAGGATTATTTTCTTTCGTGCAACTAGTATCAGTTATTCAATTCGCAGGTATTCATTCGAGGATAGCCATTTCTAAATTCATAAAGTTTATTTTGTATAGACTTCCTTTATAAATTGTTTCATGAACCAGATACACTCAGAATTAGGATAACCTTGTCTTTCAACTTTCGGATTATAAACCACTACTATAGACTTATTCCGCCTCATCTTTGTATTCTTTTAGCAAAGATGCCTCCTCACAGATCAAACAGGCGCACTACTCCGACAACTCCAACTCAACCACCACTACCTCCTCCACAGTTCGATCCTGCTGCTCTCCAAGCAGTGATATCCTCCGCAGTGGCAACTACTCTAGCTCATTTCGGTGAAAGCGGTACCTTCGGATCTGGTAGTGGTACCCACTTAACCAATCCCGAAGTCACTCACGGACACCCAAGGGAGTGTTCGTACAAGGAATTCATGAACTGCAAACCCAAATCCTTTAATGGAAATGGTGGAGTCATTGCTCTGATGCGATGGTTCGAGAAAACAGATTCGGTCTTCGAAATCTGTTCGTGCCCAGAAGGGAGCAAAGTTAAGTTTGCTGCATGCACCTTCTCCGATAGAGCCCTAACATGGTGGAATAGCAATGTTAAGTCACTGACCCTATCAGTGGATAACTCCATAGGTTGGGAAAACCTAAAGGAGTTAATGTTGGAAGAATACTGCCCGAGGGGCGAAGTTCAAAAGCTGGAACAAGAACTGTGGAAGCACACTATGGTCGACTCAGACATAGTGACCTCCACTGACAGGTTTAGCGACCTGGCAGCACTATGTCGAGGGATGATTAGCACGGAAAGTAAGAAGATAGAAAAGTACATCTGGGGTTTATCTGCCCCGATCCAAGGAGATGTGCTGTCTTCTAACCCAACCACATTCGATAGTGCCAAACGCCTGGCCCAGCGACTCGTTGACCATGGAGTCCGCCATGGCGTGGTAGTCCCCGTTCCCGAGTCATCGAGGGGAGAGGACTATAAACATAAGTCGGGAAACAAGAGGAAGAAGAAGAGAACAACATAGGAAACCCCACAGGAGCAACAAAAAGGGTTCTATATACGCCGCCACAACACCTGCTACTCCAGCATCAGCCAGTCGATATGCTGGAACTCTCCCGAAGTGTGGAAAATGCAACTACCACCACAACGGAGTATGTCGGGAAATGCAGTGTCTGAACTGCCACAGAAAGAGACACACAGTCCGTTTCTGCAGGGCACCGACTCAACCGATCTCCCAAGTCCCCGGTGTTGAAGAAAACCAAGCCTGCTATGGCTGTTATGAGAGTAGACACTATAGGAGGGACTGCCCGATAACAAATAACTCAGGAGCGGATGGACGAATTCTGATGATCACCGCAGGAGAATCAACCCCGGAGTCGCCAGCGAGCAGCGGTACGTTTTCGAAATAAAATAAGAATTACTTTAAAAATTAATTTATATTTATATAAGATTAAAACATGGGGAAAACACTTAAAAGTAATTATAATAACTCACTTATCAGAACAAGTCACAGTATTCAAGAGAACTAAAAGATCCGTTCAGAGAAGCTATGATGGCTGAGTATGTACACCAAGGTTGTGCATAGCTAAGATTTTGCAGACCTAGAGTGAGTGATTCTGCCCTAATTCCTGTTCCTTGTTTGGTTGTGGATTTGGGGCAGAGTTACTCAGTCGATCGTCCTATTAATCTTAATTATTCATAACTTGTACATGACAGGCGATCATAGTGGTACCGAGGAGGATCGTAGTATAAAGTATCGACACTAGTTATCAAAGCACTTTCACAGTATGTACTCGCTCATCACGGTACGATACGTAGAAGTGTTAACATCAATGAGAAGACAGTAAGCACTAGAACATTTACAAAGAGTACATTTTCGAGCACACTAGGGATACATCATCGTATAACACACATTTCTTTCAAATCGGCCAAACTTTGTTCAGTAAAGAGTCTGTTCCTATCATTCGTCATGAGTTGGCGTGGTCCTCACCATACTATGTTTCTATCGCTTTGACCGTCAAATTCACGAAACCTTGGTCATTTGTAACGACAGTCCGACCTAGACCTCAGTTTTGTCCTTCGTATTCTAAACCCCGAAGTACTCATGCGAAGATTACTTTATCCTCCGAAGCCTTGCCACCGTATGTGATGCGGGCCCTAGTGTGGAGGATCGGGCCCTTGCGTTCCTAGAGGCCCACGATCGTGTGACTAAAGGGGCTTCATGGAAATGGCCATAACTTTGGCTACGCATCTTCGTTTCGGGCCTACGACCAGTCAAATCGAAGTTTGGAGTCCAGAGATCGCTTTCTAAATGGAGTTATGAACAATTTTGTTATTTTTCCTTAATTTTTGGGTTTTGTTTTTGGGTTTGTATTTGGCCCATGGACTTTTAGGGTTTCATTTAAATTTCTGCTTCTTATTTAACTGTTTTTGATGTAATTTGGATGGTCGATCATCAATTTTATGAACTTTCGATTTTCTCCCAAATTCTGTGTGTTAACCCAGATTTTGAAGCCAATCCCACGGTATTCGTAGAATCAACGTGGTTTTGAAGAGATTGTCCTGGCTATTCTTTTAGAATCAACAGGTTCATTCTTGGTTATCTTTGTGTTGTTTTTTTGCGCTGCATCAGTATGTTCAGCAGACCTTCCTGAAATACCACTCGTTCAGCAGACTAGCCCACCTATCACTATTCAGTGTATACTCATTCAGGAGACTAGCCCACCTATCACCCACGATCGTGTGACTAAAGGGGCTTCACGGAAATGGCCATAACTTTGGCTACGAATCTCCGTTTCGGGCCTACGACCAGTCAAATCGAAGCTTGGAGCAAGGAGCACGTCTAGATAAGTCCCCAAAGGGGACTTACCCATTTTTGAGTCCAGAAATCGCTTTCTAAATGGAGTTATGAACAATTTTGTTATTTTTCCTTAATTTTTGGGTTTTTTTTTTGGGTTTGTATTTGGCCCATGGACTTTTAGGGTTTCATTTAAATTTCTGCTTCTTATTTAACTGTTTTTGATGTAATTTGGATGGTCGATCATCAATTTTATGAACTTTCGATTTTCTCCCAAATTCTGTGTGTTAACCCATATTTTGAAGCCAATCCCACGGTATTCGTAGAATCAACGTGGTTTTGAAGAGATTGTCCTGGCTATTCTTTTAGAATCAATAGGTTCATTCTTGGTTATCTTTGTGTTGTTTTTTTGCGCTGCATCAGTTGGTATCAGAGCCGAATTCCTGGTTCAAAATGCCTCCGAGGAGAAACAGGACGCCCGCTAATGTTCATGAGCAAGAACTAGAAGAACGTATTATGGCACGAATGGAGGAGATGATGGATCAAATGGTTGACCAAATGACTGATAGGATGGTCAAACTGATGAATCGAGGAGGGCAAAGGTCTCGAACACATTCTCAAGTGGAAGATGGTGAATTTGGGAACCCGTTCGGCGGCAGTGACGGTTCATATTCTGAAGACGATCTAGAAAGGCGGCCAAGGCGTGATCATAGAGGTGACAATAGGCGTTGGGAGGCCGGAATGAGAATTGATAGCCCAGAATTCGATGGGGTCAGTTTGAATCCGGAGGGGTTCATCGACTGGTTGGCTACTGTTGAGGAAGTTTTTGAGTTCAAAGAAGTCCCTGAAAACAAAAGAGTGTCATTGATTGCTACCAGGCTACGTGGTAGGGCATCTGCATGGTGGCAACAACTGAAACTGACACGAGACAGGCTCGGAAAGTCAAAGGTCGTGACTTGGAGGAAGATGAAGAAGTGTTTACGATCCAACTTCCTACCCCATAACTTTCAAAGGTTGATGTACCAACGGTTGCAAAATCTGAAGCAGGGTGCCAAATCAGTTGACGATTACACAACTTAGTTCTACCAATTGATTGCCCAAAACGATATCCAGGAGACAGAGGAACAACTCGTTGCTCGATATATTGGGGGTCTACGGGTCCAAATCATGGACTCTATAAATATGTTTGACCCGGTATCTATTTCTGAAGCGCACCAACGGGCGTTGGCTTTTGAGAAACAAAGTCGTCGGGTGGGCGGTTCGTCTTCAACTGCTAATATTGGAGGAAGTTCCGGGACGGGTGGTATGGTACCCCGTGTTGTGCCTAATCAATAAAGACCGACATCTAACAGTGTTGGACCAAATCCTCGGACAACTGTTAGTAGCAGCTTGAAGTGTTTTAGTTGTGGGGAGACAGGTCACCGACAATCAGAGTGTAAGAAGGTCGGAAAATGTCTTTTGTTTGCTGAGCAAGATGATTGGCAAAATGATGATGCCGGTGAAAATTACGAAGATCCCCCTGTGTATGACGAAGAGCATCAATGCGAAGAGGAAGTTGTAACTGGAGATGTGGGGGTAAATTTGGTGGTAAGGCGGTCTTGTTTTACACCAAAAGTTATTGGTGATGATTGGCTCAAACACAACATCTTTCAGTCGACATGTACTATTTTGGGAAAGGTTTGTACTTTTGTTATTGATTCAGGAAGTTGTGATAACCTTATATCTGAAGAAGCAGTTCAAAAGTTGGCTTTGAAAACAGAAAATTGCCCTAAGCCTTACAAGCTACAGTGGCTTAAGAAGGGTGGCGAGGTCACTGTATCTAAACGAGCCCTTGTTCAATTTTCTGTTGGTACCACGTATAAAGATGATGTGTGGTGTGATGTGGTTGCTATGGATGCTTGTCATTTGTTGTTGGGCAGACCTTGGGAGTATGATCGTAACATAGATCATAACGGGCTGACTAATACTTACAGTTTCTTGTTTGGTGGTGTGAAGATAACATTGGTTCCTAGTAAGACAAAGGAGCCAGTTCCGAGACCTTTGGGTACTCTACTGACCCTTAATCAGTTTGAAGACGAGTTGGAGGCGGAAGGTGAAATTTTTGTATTGCTCGGGAAGGAAGTCGCTAAGGAGGTTGAAATTCCTGAGGCTATGGTTCCTCTGCTCAAGGAATTCACTGATGTTTTCTAATGAATTACCTGATGGTTTGCCACCTTACGTGACATCCAGCATCATATTGATTTACAACCAGGAGCTCAGTTGCCTAATAGGACACATTATAGAATGAGTCCCGGAGAGCATGAGGAGTTGCGACGACAGGTGGAGGACTTGATTTCAAAAGGTCATGTTCGGGAGAGCATGAGCCCGTGTGCTGTTCCTGCTTTGTTGACTCCTAAAAAGGATGGTACTTGGCGTATGTGTGTTGATAGTCGCGCCATCAATAAGATCACGGTGAGGTACAGATTTCCAATTCCTCGACTTGATGACCTACTTGACCAGATTAGCGGTGCCTCTATCTTTACGAAACTGGACTTGAAGAGTGGGTACTATCAGATACGACTTAGGCCTGGGGATGAGTGGAAGACTGCCTTCAAGACTCGTGAAGGATTGTATGAGTGGTTGGTGATGCCTTTCGGTTTATCAAACACTCCTAGTACATTTATGCGTGTGATGAACCAGTTGTTCAGGCCCTTTATTGGTAAATTTGTAGTCGTTTATTGTGATGACATACTTATTTACAGTGCTACTTTTGGTGAGCATGTCAACCACGTGAGGCAGGTTTTGACCGTACTTCGACGGGATAGTTTGTATGCAACTATGAAGAAATGTGTGTTTATGGTTCCTAAAGTCTTGTTCTTGGGGTACGTTGTTTCTGGGAAAGGAATACAGGTGGACGAGTCTAAAGTAGCAGCTATCAGACAATGGCCAAGTCCAACTACCATCACTGAAGTTCGAAGCTTTCATGGCCTTGCTTCATTCTATAGGAGGTTTATTCCCAACTTTAGTTCTATTATGGCACCGGTGACTGATTGTATGAAAGGGAAGGCCTTTACTTGGACCGAAGCAGCAGAATCAGCTTTCCAATTAGTAAAAGAGAAGCTTACTACATCACCGATCCTTGTATTGCCAGACTTTTCTCAAGTGTTTGAATTACACACGGATGCTTCCAAGGTTGGGATTGGAGCAGTTCTAAGTCAAGGAGGACGACCGGTTGCCTATTTTAGTGAGAAGTTGACGGGGCCAAAGCTGCATTATAGCACTTATGATGTTGAGTTCTATGCAGTGGTCCAAGCTGTAAAGCATTGGCGCCATTATTTATTTCATAAGGAATTTGTTTTGTTCACAGATCATGATTCATTAAGACATATTCGCAGTCAAGATAAGGTGTCACACAAACATGGGAGGTGGATGTCGTTCTTGGAAAAATTCACTTTCGTGGTGAAACACAAGTCTGGGATGTCAAATCGGGTGGCTGATGCATTGAGTCGGAGGAGTAATTTGCTAGTTTCCATGAGGGTTGGTGTGCCGGGGATGGATGTCCTCATGGAGCAGCTAACGGTTGATCCTTATTTTTCTGTTGTTCTGCAGGGTATACAATCTGGACAGATGTCTGATTTTCTACTGCATGAAGGTTTTCATTTCAAAGGCAATCAATTGTGCATCCCTGATTCTAGTCTCCGCCTTCAAATCATTAGGGAGCTGCATGGTGAAGGGCATGTCGGCCGAGATCGCACTTTACAGTTGGTACAATCATCTTATTTTTGGCCTATAATGCGCAAGGAGGTGGATAGATATGTTAAACGGTGTCGAATCTGTCAGGTGTCAAAGGGCACATCTACCAATGCAGGACTCTATATGCCTTTGCCTGTTCCATCACAACCTTGGGTAGACATCAGCATGGATTTTGTGTTGGGTTTACCACGTACTCAATGGGGAAATGATTCAATATTTGTGGTTGTTGATCGTTTTTCTAAGATGGTGCACTTTATTCCTTGCAAAAAGACGACGGATGTAGTTAATGTGGCCCAGTTATTCTTTCGAGACGTCTACCGTTTGCATGGATTGCCGTCTTCTATTGTTTCAGATCGAGACACTAGGTTTTTGAGTCATTTTTGGCGCAGCCTATGGAAAATGGTGAACACTCAGCTCAATTTTAGTAGTGCATATCATCCTCAAACGGATGGCCAAACAGAGGTTGTCAATCGATCCCTTGGTAATATTTTGCGGTGTTTAGTGGGTGATCATGTGAAGACCTGGGATCAGAAGCTTTGTCAAGCTGAGTTTGCTCATAATCATGCTATCAACCGAAGTACTGGATATAGTCCATTCCAGGTGGTCTATTCTGTTCAGCCACGGGGACCACTTGATTTGATGTCACTGCCTGTTTCTAGGGTTGTTCGAAAGAAAGTGCAGGATTTTGTTGGAGGACTGCATGATGTTCATAAGGCTGTTCATGACAACTTGGTCCGAGCTAACTCCAAGTACAAGCAAGATGCAGATAAAAAACGCAGACAAGTTGATTTTGAAGTAGGTGACTTTGTTTGGGCTGTTTTGACTAAAGATCGTTTTTCGGTTGGTGAGTATAACAAGCTGTCAGCTAAGAAGATTGGACCGTGGACCGGTGGAGATTGTGGAGAAGATTAATTCCAATGCTTACCGTCTACAGTTGCCAAGCCACATTCGTTGTTCCGATGTTTTCAATGTAAAGCATTTGCTTCCTTATTATGGGGATTCTTCTGATGATGACCATGGTGCACATTCGAGGTCGAATTTTGTCTACCCAGGAGGGGATGATGCGGGCCCTAGTGTGGAGGATCGGGCCCTTGCGTTCCTAGAGGCCCACGATCGTGTGACTAAAGGGGCTTCACGGAAATGGCCATAACTTTGGCTACGAATCTCCGTTTCGGGCCTACGACCAGTCAAATCGAAGCTTGGAGCAAGGAGCACGTCTAGATAAGTCCCCAAAGGGGACTTACCCATTTTTGAGTCCAGAAATCGCTTTCTAAATGGAGTTATGAACAATTTTGTTATTTTTCCTTAATTTTTGGGTTTTGTTTTTGGGTTTGTATTTGGCCCATGGAATTTTAGGGTTTCATTTAAATTTCTGCTTCTTATTTAACTGTTTTTGATGTAATTTGGATGGTCGATCATCAATTTTATGAACTTTCGATTTTCTCCCAAATTCTGTGTGTTAACCCAGATTTTGAAGCCAATCCCACGGTATTCGTAGAATCAACGTGGTTTTGAAGAGATTGTCCTGGCTATTCTTTTAGAATCAACAGGTTCATTCTTGGTTATCTTTGTGTTGTTTTTTTGCGCTGCATCAGTATGTTCAGCAGACCTTCCTGAAATACCACTCGTTCAGCAGACTAGCCCACCTATCACTATTCAGTGTATACGCGAGGGTGGTATATGGTTATGATTACGCAGATTTAGTATGTGTGCTTCTGCCCTATCTGCTGTTCCCTGTTTGGTTGTGGACCAGGGGCAGAGTCGCACATCCGACCGTGTAACTAATCTTAATTATATACGAATTGTACACACGAGGTAATGATAGATGGACCAAGTATGAATCCTATCATGAACAATAGGGCAAAGTTGCCAGGTATACGAGTGGGTATTCTGCAAATCAGAGGAGTACAACCCCAGTAGTACTGCTAAGAAAGCTAATCTCGGGACGAAATTCCATCTCACGAGGGGATGATGTGACAACCCGAAAATTTTTGCCTCGTAAGTCCAGCCAATCAACCAAAAGTCAGACTCATTTCTATTGCCTTCTAGCCTTGTTAAGGGTCATTCTAAGGAGTTTTGAGCCTAGTACACATATGGATTAAGTGTATGGGTGGGTCAGCTTAAGTTCTTCAAGTTGCAATCGAGCCGGAAACTCCATCACTTGGAGTTTACGGCCATAAACTAGAGATTACGACCGTAAACTCTTGGCTGGCCATAAACTCCTCCCATATACATGATATTCCTTCATTTCTCACCACTTCTCACACTTCCAAGTCTAGAAAGTCGATTCTCTCTCAACTATCATCGAGTTCTTCATCCTAGATCATAAAAAACGTAAGTATTTCTTCCATCTTTGAGTTGTTATCCTTCTTAATCATGTGTCACCCTTTGATTTCATCCATGGAAATCATCTTTTTGGGTAGATCTTCAAGATCTTCATCTTTCACCAAGAACACCAAGAACACACACTTGTTCTTGGTGGTCGTGAACTCCATAAAGCCTCCCAAAGGTGAGTATTCCTTCCATACACTTGTTATCTAGTAGAAGCTCCTGATTTACATCCTTGAAATCAACCAATTTCCAAGAACAATGAGAGTTTACGGCTAGGAGCATCTCCCTTGGCCGTAAACCCTTGTTAAGGCTACTAGTTTGGCCATAAACTCTTCTTACGGCTAGGAATGGGTCTAGAACACTTCCTTGACGCATGATTGGACCTTAAAACACTTTTTGGCACAAGACTTCATGAGTTTACGACCGTAAACACATAGGGTCGTAAACCCTATGGCCGTAAACACATAGGGCAGTAAACCCTATGGCCGTAAACACATAGGGCCGCAAACCCTATGGCTGTAAACACCCTAGACCGTAAACCCATGGCCTTACACTCCTCATTCTGGCCGTACACACCCCTTTGATGAATCACATGTGATTCTAACACTTGGTCCGAGTGTTTCCTAGTCCCTAAGGGTGTTTCCGTGCATGTTAGTTGCTTATAAACACTATATTCATGACAATACATGCCATATATGTCATTTAGGACTCGTTTGTGTCTCGGGACTTCATTCGTGGAACTTCTCATCCTTACGCGCACATTCGTTTGAATCACCCACATAAGGTGAGTTCATACCCCTCTAATCAATCTTTTAAACTGTTTTAAATGCTTTTAAAGGGGGGGGGGATATAAGTTGAACACAATGATAATTGTGTAAATGTTTGTTATAAACATCTTTCAAAGGATTGCTTATGTTTTTATAAGTGATCAAAACATTTCAAAAACTTTTTTTAAGTTATGTTACTTTATAGTTTATAAAACTCCATTTTTAAAGTACAATCATAACTTAGTAGATAAATGAGTCTTTTCAGTAACAGTTCAAGTAAACATACTAGTAAACTATAATAGGTATAGTTTAGGGGTTCAGTTCATACTAGATACTAGAACATACTATAAAGAGAAACAGGGAGGTAGATACAATACACGATAACAGAAAGAACATACTAAGATACTATAATAGAAGGAACATACTAAGATTCTATAACAGAAAGAACATACTAAGATTCTATAACAGAAAGAACATACTAAGATGCTATAGCAGAAGAACAATAAAGGATCTAATTATACCAATAATCACAAACTCATTGTTCTAAACAAAAGGTGATAGTAAATTGGGTATACTTGATCATATAACTTTAATGTGAATTTACACGGCTTAGCAATATGTTTGCGGAAGTCGCGTTTGGTAACCAAAATCTCTTGCAGGGAGAGCGTATAGTATGGGTACTATTCATCAGATTATGACCTTAATTAAAACAAACTTGTTTTAAGGAACTCAGTACTTCAGTTAGTCAATTCAAAATACAACGGTGTAGTTACATTTTTCCATTCCTTTCATATTGTGACAATTCCACTTGAAAGTTAATGCAAACTATTTTCGAGTTAAGATAGTTATAAACTAGGGAAAACTTACATCTTTTCAAGCGACAAACAGAACAGTCGGGTCTAGTACATTCAGTAGGAAGGAACCTATAATGCTAACTTTATGATTTCTTAGTTTATACATCAGGGATATATATTAAGCGGATCCGACGGGTAGTAGGATGTGTACTTTCCGCTTCATTTCCTGTTCCTTGTTTGGTTGTGGGCTTTGAGCAGATTCACCCAACCTACTATCTATTCGATCTTAGCTATGTATATATTCCGTATACACCAAGTAATCATAAGGAGTACCATGTATGGGTCAGGTCATAAGACACTAATTCAATGCACCGTTTTCTAGTACAAAACATACTTTTTAAATAGAACATTTGGTGGTCAAAACTAGAAACATACCAATAAAGGTTTAATCCATTTTATTAAACCAGTAAAACTTAAAGGACCATAGGTGGTTAATTCTATAATACCTTAGTTTATACATCAGGGTTATATATAATTAATATATGAAAGGTAGTTGGATGTGTGCTTTCAGCCTTACTTCCTGTTCCTTGTTTGGTTGTGGGCTTAGGGCAGATATACACAACTAACTATCTGTTCGATATTAGATTATATATAGCTAGTATAAACTAAGTGATTATAGAAGGAACTATTGTGGTTACCATTTTTACTAAAAGAAATAAGGGTTTTCTTAAAGAATCTTTTCATAAAATACAAAGGAACTATTATAGTTAACTCTGTGAGTACCAAGTGAATACGCAAGGGTTATATATAACGATGATCTAACAACCAATGGGATGCGTGCTTTCCGCTTTATTTCCTGTTCCTTGTTTGGTTGTGGGCTTAGGGCAGATACACACAACCGATTGTTTGTTTACTCTGGGTTTTATATAACCTGTATCCATTTAGTACTCATAGAAAGGATTGTAAAGTCATTTTTACTTATCTTTCATCAAAGCAGGAAATATAGGATTTTCTGGAGGAACAAGCGAACTTTTCTAGCAGAACTTACAACTTACTACAACTTTCTTACAACTTACTTACATCACTAAAATCTTATGAACTCACCAGCTTAAATGCTGATCTACTCTTTCAAATTAACTTGTATTCTCAGGAGACCAGTAGACAGGTATGCATTGGGATTCAAAAGATGGAGCGGTATAGCTTCATGTATTGTTTTGTTATTTACTTTGTAGTCTATGTTATGTGAACCACATACTTTGTAAACACTTTCTTTCTAATGAAATGGTTGTTTATTACTTTGATTACTATGATGCATGTCTTGTGATACTAAACATGACGTCCTCCGCCCCCGAACGTTTCCGTCGTTCTGGTTTTGGGGTGTGACACTAATGATCCTATTGTGAATATAACAAGTAGTTAATAGAGCTTCCCCAACAATATTTTTGGTTAACCGTAGTGGTTCAACATGCAGTTGACCATCTTGATTAGGGTTCGGTTCTTTCTTTCAGCCAAACTATTCTATTGGGAAGTAAAAGGTGAAGTTTGTTCATGTATGATACCTTTCTCTTCATAGAATGTATCAAACTTCAGATTGAAGTATTTTTCGCCTCAATCAGAGCGATCAATCTTTATGTGTTTCTCATGTCGGTTTTCAACCTCGGCCTTATATAGTTTGAATATATCAAAAGCTTCATCTTTTTATCGTAATAAATAAGCATGCAAGTATCGGCTCGAGTCATCACATAACATAATAAAATATCTCTTACCTGCTCTTGTGAGTATTGTTGGAAGTTGTGCGTACAATCACAACAGTTGGTAATATTACTATTAATGTCAAGGTCCTTTTGGGTTACATACAAGGACAAATATAAGCAATATTGACAAAACAAGAAATATAGGGATCTTGTTTGTTAATTAATGAAGTCTTTAATTAATTAAATGAAAATTGTAGATCTAGAAAGGCCTAAATGTAAGAATCTGAAAGTCATATAATTACCAAAGTTGAGGATAATTGCTTAGTGGCCAAGTAATTATCCATAAGAGTTTCAATCCTTCCCCTATAAATTAAGGGTCATAAAACCATATTTGAGAGCTGATGTAAGTGCAAAAACCCTAAGAAATCCGGTAGCCTCTAACCCTTCTCTAATCTTTTGACCGTCCTTGATCTCGCTTTGCGATCTCCTTCTGCTAGCACCACGAACGAAGAAGATAAACCCTAATCGATTAGGGTTTTAGTTGGTTGGTAATCTGGTCAAGTTTGAGTTGCTAATTTTCTTCTTGGGTGCGACTATATCAGAGGGATTCTAGTTTGAATCCTACCTCCATCCGATCAACTGGTGAGAAAGAAGAAAACAAAAGCTACAAATATATAGCTTATTTTTCTTATCTATGGTTGATTATTTTTGTTGCTAAGATTAGTTGACCATGGATTCGGATCTTTGGTTCATGAGTTATCATTTTATGATTTGTATGATTCTGTTGTTTGACTTTGTGGCCAAAACATATTCGTAACCCAATGGTGATATCAGAGTCACTGGTTACTGAAATTTTAAGTTGTTTTTACAAGGTTTAGATTAGTCTAAAACACGATTAGGGTTTATTCTAATTTCTTTTTTATCATGGCACGAAAGGCTCTCTTGGTGCAACAACGGGTTTAATATGAAACCCTAATTCGGTGTAACACCCCGGAATTTGCAGGTATTTCCGAATCCTCCCTTTTACTATTATGTTGTCATTTTTAGTCCTTGGGGATGGAAGGGTGTAGCCATGAGATGCCCTAATGGCTAATATTGTAATTTTGGATCAAGAAGAGTATGTTGCGCGTACATAAGGGTACGCTGAGCGTACTAGGCGCACCCTTTGAAAACCAAGGCTCTGATACCAACTTCTAACGTCCATAAAAATTCAGGCAAATTTAAAACTTTTTTAAACATCCAAAAACCATTATAAATTTGTAAGATCTCTACCAGTCCTTTGCTCTGGACCTTAGCAGGTTCAGAGCATACCTGACCTTCTGGTCAGCAGGACATGAGCATGTGAAGAATCATCCCTCCACGTTAGATAGCCACCTCATGGCTATGATCGGGTCATGAACTCCATTATAGGTTGGGGGCTTTGTATTTCGAAGTCTCGATACTGAAAAGCCCGACTGGCCCCACCACCTGCAGCTGCAGCGGCAGCCAAACTAAGGAAAAGATTTTCAAAATGATTGAGTTATAACAAGTTGTATCAGAGCCTTGGTTTGAGTGAATTGGAGGAAAACTCGTGTGAATCCAGTCTCAAACTAAGGAAAACATTTTCAAAATGATTATCAAATGGTTTTCAAAATACTAAAGGATGATGCAAAGTGTACGATCAGTCGGATGCAGTAAGTAGACCCCAAAATACCATACGGTTATTTGATATTGTGATATGTTAGAATAACATGCTAGTGATAGGGTAGGGATCTTCAGGAATTGCATGATAGAATTGCCTGATTATATGATGCCTGATAGCCTAGGGTTTTCCTTATATGAAATTGACATCATTATTGTAGCTGCTTAGTGTCTTCATCACGGTTGTATATAACTAAGATCCTATAGCCTGAGAATGTTCGGTTTTGCCTTATTTCCTGTTCTTGTCTGATGAAGGGCTTAGGATAGGATTAGATATTCGAATGTCTATAGGGTCCAACGTTATGTATGGCTAGCATGCACGAGTGCTGCAGGGTTGGTGGAAGTTTCATGGATAAGTTGTGCGGGGTCAGTCGGCCAGTTATGAGATATCCAGCCTTCCTCTAGGAGTGAGGATTGAGTGCTCGCTTATGCTTATGTATATTGTTATGGCGTTGTGACGATACTTGAGACAAATATGGGTAGGTGTGGAAGGTAGTATGGGTCTGTACTACTGAAAGCACATGACCCATACGCGTAGCAAATAAGTCACAACCCCTAGGGCTTTGTTGGGAGTTGGTTCCCCATTATTATATGGAATGTATGATATCTTCCTAGTATATTTTCAACATGGTGGTTACGAGGCGATTTGTGACCGGATCCGGGTCGGGATCAGTAGATGGCAGTCAGGGTGGACCAGCAGTTCCCGAGACCATTGGTCAGATGAGATCAGATGAGTTGGATGCCAAGATTAGGGAGATACTTCATGATGAGGTTGCTACACTATTTCGGGCTTAGTTGTCGGAGATGTTTGGGTCTATTAAGACAACTATGGTCGAGTACTTCGATGAGCGCTATGCAGTCATTGCTGAGATGGCTGTCGCTGTAGCTTCCGTAGCCGTAGCAGCTGCAGGTGGTGGGGTCGGTCGGGCTTTTCAGTATCGGGACTTCGACAATATGAAGCCCCCGACCTATGATGGAGTTCAGGACCCGATCATAGCCATGAGGTGGCTATCTGACATGGAGGGAAGCTTCTGTTGGGTTTTATGTACTATAACACTCCTATGATGCACATACAACCCTAATAGCTTTGGATCTAAGTTTTCTCTAATTATACATGCAATAAAATTTCCAAAGCATGTAGCCTATAACTAGCATACAATTTTGACATATAAATCATAAAAGTAAGTTAAAAGATTACCTCTTGTTGTAGCTTGTTGAATTTGGCCTTTCAAGAGCTTAGTACCCCAAGTGTTGTGCCTCAAACAAGTCACAAACATCATGAATAATTGGAGAATATTGATAGAGAGGTTAGGCACCAAGAAATCGTCCATACTCTTGTAATGTCACTCTTAGGGCCGATTTTGGCTAAAGGGGTTACACATATATAGTGTAGAATTCCAAGAGTTATATGTAACCCTAGTTAATAATTTATGGACTTTCACATATGCTTATCCCATTACAAATTAATCATGGATCATTAGCCCAAACCATATGTCTCACTGATTTACATAATCAGTCCCCGCTAATTTAATTAGTCTCTTTTTTGACCACTAAATTAATTCCAAATTAATTCTTGATCAATACTAATTAAATAATATGATTTCTCAATTAATATATTATACTTATAATATGTTAATAAATCACAAATAACCTCTTACTCAAATATCCATCCTATCAAATTGTCCTGATGAAGGCAACCCGAAATGGACCATGCCAATTATAGTTATGGGCTTAGACACCTAATCCAATAGTCTCCCACTTGGATAAGTCTAATAACTAAAATTGTAAGTACGACTTCAAAACCCGACTAGCAATCGTAGCTCTCAAAAGTCGTTGTCGAACTCTGATCAACAACGCGTCCATTAGATAAGGGATCATATATTACTCCATTCTAGATTTGGTATTACTGAGACATGGATTATAATCATTCTCTCTGTTCATGTGTTGTTTACCGATTTCCGATTTATGATGACCGACTAATTGAACAAATCAAATCAGTCCAGGCTTGGCCAATCGCTTAGGGTTGTCATCACTAAATCATCGAGGGGCCCATAGATATCACTTTTATCCCACATTGGGTAAAAGGAATGGATAAACTTCGACTCATGTGCTTGCTCTATTTACTCATCAAATCACACACAACAATATGTTTTATAACACCAAGTTACTGGTGCGTTTACATATGTCAATGTACAACGGACTTGTAAACTACAACTCACATGTCTTGGTTTCAAGAATATAAGATATTATCGTCTCATGATCACTCGTGATAAAATGCATCAAGTGATTCAAATGAGCGTGTGTTTAATCCAATACTCAAATCTTATTACCGGAGTACTCATGAATATTGCAACAAACTTGTGCTATGTCTAAACACCTTTAGACAATCCACAGACCCATTCATGACAGTCTAGCTTCAATACCTACTTCAAAAGTATGATCGATTGTGGATAGTTTGAATAATTTTATTATTCGGGAAGTCAAAACATGCAAAGTGAAACACAAGAATAATCGAATCCAATATGGTCTCAAAACTTTTGAATATAAATAAAAAACCTTTTATTCAATCACCATATTGATTACACATTATCCATTGTATAATGTTTCGATTTATCAACTTTATACTTGAATTAAAACAATAGTTATCCCATGCTCCAAGCATGCACACTATGTTTACCTATGGTCCTGTCTTTGTGAAATAGACCAGTTGAATACATCTTCAATGAAACTCATTTCACAAATCCAAATCCTTATTGCAAGTGTAGAATACCAAATTCTTGTCATTGCTAGAATGTGTTAGATTCTAAACTATCATGCAATGTACCTTTTGTAATGTCGAGGTACCAAAGTCACAGAGACTTTGAAAATGAAATTACAAAGTATTCCATTGGAGATTGATAACAAAACAACTCCATGGAAGCGAAGTATCAAATTCAAAGTACATTCCTTTGAACATCCTTCTTGCATAAAAGCTTCTAACTTCCACATAGATTCCTAATATCCAACTACCATTATGGAAACATTTCCATATTTGCCATATGACAGCTCATTATTAATAGAATCTTGTCTATTTATAATAATGTCAATATGGTCCATCCATTACAATACTTCCAATTGCCCACACGCAAACAATCTTTGGCGAACCTTCGATTGTTCTTGGCAATTGTTTAGCAACTTTAGTCATATCCGGTTCTGGTCCTTTTTCCTTCTTAATGCCCTAGGCATTTGGAAAATTCAGAACACATAAATATTATAGCATATGCAATCAATCCTATACCCGAAGCATATGGGATACGATTCATAATGTCTTACATAAAGACATGATACTTTTCCATTCTCTTGCTATAATGTTTCCATATATAGAATTTCCTTATGTTGAACTATTCCAGCATAACATTCATATATATATATATATATATATATATATATATATATATATATATATATATATATATATATATATATATATATATATATATATATATATATATATATCCTTGACTAAATTTGATTAAAATCTCACAATTTAAGCTTTTAGATTTGAAATAAAGTATGAGTTCCTCTCCCTTAATTATGGCAAAACAACTTTTCAACCTCTACAACTTTGCGAATTGAAACTTTTGTTTTCCATAATTAACATTGCTAACTCGCAACACTTACCATAATGATTATGCTCCCACTAGCATAACAATTATTTCTTTAATAGCATAACACTTATGATCCCACTAGCTTTGACATGTAGTCAGAAATAAGCTGGACTTCTAGAAATCAATACTTGTTGATTTTCTTACCAAAGTTCATGTTTCTGATACAAGATGCTTGGATAAGACTTTGTCTAGGCTTCTCAAACACATACACTTTTTCTTTGATAGTTCACATGTGTGTCTAACCAATTTCAGAACTTATAGTAATAAGTATCAAATGTTTAGATCTTTTTCCATTTCTCACAATTCGAACTATGAAGAGGGATGCCGTAATCGTAATCGAATTTGAGAATGCAAATATCACAAATGCTATCTCCTTAAAATCTACTTAGTGAAAATGTTTCCTCACAATCATATTCATGAAGCGGAGAGAAACCTTTGTTACTTAGATTAATGGTGTATGTGTTCCTATCCATGTGAATTTGTCATAACCATAATCACAAGATAAGGTTAGTGACAAATCAAAACTCATATGGATTGAACTTGTTCAATCTTAATTTCTTGCCACCTGGCAGCACAAGGGCCTACCATTGCTTCCAGGTTGTTATGAAAACAATTGAGAACTGATAGAACTCACATGCATAGCCAACTTACTGGAATGGGCAGATAAACAAGAATATGTCAACACGATAGGTTACAAACCGCAAGTCGTGTGCTAGTGATAAACATTAGGTTTTATTCTTGATTAGTTGTTGAAACATTTCAAGATCTTTAAGACTCCCACTGTCCTTTTGACATATAAGATTCTCTTGTCAGGAAACATTCCTTGACAAACAAATATTCAAGAATTAGTGCGGTTTCTTATCAAGACAAACACTTCATCCAATTAGTCTTAGTTGGTCTTTGTTTTATCCAAAACATCACAACTTACCAATTCCAAATGTATAAGAGTAAGAAAACATCTTTTCTATTCCACATTTGATGAGTGTGTTATAAACCTTCTTAAGATTTTGTCACTCAAGTTACAATCTTGGAGAATGACTCTAAGACTCGATTTTTGAACGAAGTATGACTCATCTTCTTGGTTTAACCATTTCAACAATTCACGATTCCTCTCCTTAGCCATACAAATGCACTAAGATGTACTTAGAGGATCAATTGTGATATGGTTCCCTAATCACTAAGATGATCATAAAACACGATACTCAAGTACTCTCCTTTCCTTCCAGATTGGAGAAACTTTTATATTTCTGCCTAATTTGATTCTTCTCATTCGTTCTGTTATACATTGAAACTTTTCCAATGATTCAAAATTACACTTAATCTTGTAAGTATAATCATGTTTACTAAACTTTAGTAAATCATGACAAATAGTCTTATCGTTCTTTGTGGTGGACTTGACCAGTGCACAACAAGGCGTACTAGATCCCCTAGTCCTTCACTTGACTCACATATTCATGTGAACAAGGAATTAGTCTAAATTTCCCAAAGACAAAAGTTCTCATCCATCATACAATACAAGTTGCATGATTCCAAGTTTCTGTCCAATTGAAACTTTGGTGATGAGATCATTTCCTTATTTGGTAAATTTTGACACTACCACAAACGAAAGAATCAAATCCATTTTATTGCTAAAGAATAGATACATACAAACATCAATATTCACAAATGCCATTGTAAGGAAATATAAAATAAGATAAAATCAAAAATTTTCTTTATTTATAAAAATTGCGGAAAAATTTGTCCTTACAATGCAAATACAAATGAAAACTATGCTTCTAAATATTTCTAAGCAGTCTATCATAACTCCTACGCAGTAGCTCAAAACTCTGATCAGCGAATCATGCGATCGAAATCCATCTCTTCGCGATCAGACTCAGCCTGCTCTTTCTTTAAGCTTCCTTTCTCTTCTTCGATCCCACAAAATATCAAAAATGCAATCTTATCATATCATGTATTGAGAATCTATAAGTAGGAACTTAATAGAGTTAGATAGTGGATTTACCTGAAGTAGAGTCAAACGTTTTGACTTTACCATCCTTGTGGTCCTTCAGGTAGCTACGGCAGCTTCGCAACCAATGCCCCTTCTCTTGGCAATAGAAGCAAATAGACTCTTTCGGAATGGTAGATGGGACAATCTCAGACTTAGCCTTTCCCTTTCCCTTGGAAAGAGAAATCTTTTCTGGACTTCCAATATTTCCATTGTCATTGTCCTTGGAAGTTTGGGAAGTAGATCTTCTAATTAAGTTTGCTTTACCAGTGCACCAAATCATTTCTGATTCAACAACAATTAGCAAATAGGTAAGATCAATAAGGGTCACGTCGCGGTCTGTCATATAATAGTCTTTAAGAAACTAACTATACGACTTAGGAAGTGATTGAAGAGCCTAGTCAACAACCAACTTCCTCGAGGCAACAACACCTAACATTCCCAACCTGTGTGACTTCATCTCCAAGACATGTGCACACACAGACTTTCCATCTTTATGTTTTCTTGCCAAAAGGGCTTGAGTGACCTTGAACTTTTCAAGTCGATGAAATTGTGGGTCAGGGAGAATAATAGAAGGAGGTGGAGGAAGTGAAGTATGATATTGAGGAATATCATCTTCATGTGGAAAGGTTTTTCCAAAAGATTCGGGAAGACCATAGTTGTTAGAACTAGACATCTATAAGGAAGAAATTCAAGTTAGTTAATTTAAGTCCTTAATATAACACCCAAAATGACATATTAAGGCTAGGACCCAACACAATATTTTAAAATTCGGAAGAGGGATGCCGTAATCCAATTGCAAAATATTCGAAGGTAGGTAAATGACGATTTACCAATTTCCACCATGAAAAACGAAAAAGAACTTTAGGTTTTAAACGAATTGAAATTACTAGATTCTTTGAGATTCATTGAACTTTTCAATGGCATGTTTAATCTCGATTATGCCCTTCAAGTTTGTGACTGGGATACCGAGGATCACAAAACAAGGTGTGAATAACCATGCAAATTAGCTTGGTACTCTCGATGTTACATATCACCTAATCAATTTGCAGGTTAACCACACACGCACCATTGATCCATGATTAACATCAAGCTACCCTTTGCCACACATCGTTAGTACCAAATTAGTGTGCCAGTTAACCACACACGCTCCACTAACGACTTAAGAAGTTGCACAGTGCAATTTCATGGGTTAGCATCAAATTCACATTTTTCTTAAGTAACTAAGATTGGGAATTTATTAAGCATTTAGTTACTTGGTATTTCATTATACTTATAGTGGGAGGTTGTGTCCTATCCTACCCATTCGGCTAACGACCCTCCACCAATCAAGGAAGCGGTGGGTGAGAGTGGACACCCATTCAACTGCCATTTTATAGGCAGTTTCCTTATACCCCCCTTATAGATTGGCTTCGTGAATGAGGCCTACTAACGGTAAGTCTGACCTTTTATTTATACATGTATAATATATTAGACTTTTAATTTTATATAGTATAAGGGTGTATTTTAAACTTTTAAAATACTTGATGGTTTAATCTATTAATAAATTATGCTCGTAATTTTATTAAACTTAAACCATATGATTATGGATTTAATAATACCCTTTTAATTAAACATTTAATTAACTATTAATAAAGTTCATAAGATTTAATTGAACTATTCAAAAAACATCAAATTAAAACTATTTACTTAATTTTAAGTTATGAACCCATGAGTTATATTTTTGAAAACTTTTCAAATTACTCGGGTTTCTATGAATTCAATTTAAAACTTGAGGGCAAGTTTTGTAATTCTTGAAAAACTTTTGAACTTCATAACTTAAGGAGTTAATTTGTTTTATGAAGATGAGACTTTTCAAGTTCCATAACTTATGGAACTCTTCAAAACATTAAGATCAATTTAACTAATATCTATTTGTAACTCCTTAAAAACCTTTGAGTTCCAAATTTGATGACAAAATTTATAACTCCTTAAAAACTTTTGAGTTCCAAATTTGATGACAAAATTTGTAACTCCTTAAAAACATTTAAATCAAATTATAAACTTATAAAATAACCATTTTTATCTTTTACCAATTTGATCATAATACAATTCTTGTAGTAAGATAATTTCAAATCAAAAAATTACAAATAATTAGCTTTATCATATAAACTAGTAATTATCTTCAAATTTTACAATTTATCTTCTAATTGGATTAGAATAATCACTACCATATCAGAAAAACATATTTTATGATACAAAACAGTTTGTGGTAATGATTCTAATCCAATTAAGGCCAAAAATACCTGAAAAATTACCAACAAATGATCCAGCTCGTTGAGTCGGATAATGGACTCGATGAGTTCATCACTTATGAGCATGGACTCGACGAGTTCATGTATGGACTTGTCGAGTCCTTCTGTCATAATGCAATTTTTTTACTTTTCCAACTTTGAACAATTAGCTATGCATCTATATAACAGAAAACTATAACACTCTTATGGTGCACATACAACCTAATAGCTTTGGATCTAAGTTTTCTCTAATTATAAATGCAATAAAATTTCCAAAGCATGAAGCCTATAACTAGCATATAATTTTGACATATAAATCATAAAAGTAAGTTAGAAGATTACCTATTGTTGTAGCTTGTTAAATTTGGCCTTTCATGAGCTTAGCACCCCAAGTGTTGTGCCTCAAACAAGTCACAAACATCATGAACAATTGGAGAATATTGAGAAAGAGGTTAGGCACCAAGAAATCATCCATACTCTTGTAATGTCACTCTTAGGGCCGATTTTGGCTAAAGGGGTTACACATATATAGTGTAGAATTCCAAGAGTCATTTGTAACCCGAATTCATACACTTAGGCTTATGATCCATAACTTATTTGGACTAATAATTTATGGACTTTCACATAAGATTAGCCCATTAAAAAATAATCATGGATCATTAGCCCAAACCAATATGTCTCTTTGATTTACATAATCAGTCCCGGCTAATTTAATTAGTCTCTTTTGACCACTAAATTAATTCCAAATTAATTCTTGATCAATACTAATTAAATAATATGATTTCTCAATTAATATATTATACTTATAATATATTAATAAATCACAAATAACCTCTTACTCAAATATCCATCCTATCAAATTTTCCTGATGAAGGCATCCCGAAATGGACCATGCTACTCTTGGGTCAAGTACATACCAATTATAGTTATGGGCTTAGACACCTAATCCAACAGTTTTTTCACATGCTCATGTCCTGCTGACCAGAAGGTCAGGTGTGCTCTGAACCTGCTAAGGTTCGGAGCAAAGGACTGGTGGAGGTTGATTACGAGGTCGTATTTTGATGAGCAGCAAGCGGAGGTTACTTGGGATCAGTTTAGGGAGATGTTTCGTGCTCGCTACATTCCGCGGGTTGAGCGGGAGCGGCTGGCACAGGAGTTTTTGGATTTGAGACACGGATTGGAGTCGGTGACAGAGATCACCCTTATGTTTACTGAGAGGGCGATGTTCTGCCCAGAGTTTGCTTCCGAGCAAGCTCAGATGGCACGTTATCTAAGCATGCTCAAGACCGACATCATACAGTTTGTTGCTACCCAATGTTGTGATACGTTACCATAGTTACAGGAGGCCGCTAGGCGGCATGAGCTGCAGTTGAGAGAGTAGAGGCAGGCCCCGGTGCAGTCACAGTCGGCGCTGAAGCGGTCCAAGACCGCTGATTCTAGGTTTGGAGGTCAGCGCGGCCGCACTTGTGGGAAGTGCGGGAAGGGTCATTCTGGAGTTTGTCGATCCAGTGGTGGGTGACGCAAATGCGGGAAGGAGGGGCACTTTGCGAGGGATTGCCGCCAATTAGCCCCGGTCCAGTATATGAGGATTTGTTACCACTGCAATCAGGTTGGTCACGTGAAGACCATCTGTCCATTGCTCGCTGCCAAGCTGGCGCAGACTCCTGTGCCGGCTATACTGAGGATTGCCAATGGGAGTCAGGGTGGAGCAGAGCCCCCGAGGGCTCGGGGACGCGCCTTCCAGCTCACAACCGATGAGGCAGAACAACACCAGATATGGTGGCTGGTATGTTTCTATCCTTTATCTTATTGATTATATCTGTTTTATGCTTATGTGTTTGTACCTATGTTAGGTACGTTCTTAGTGAATTCTCTGCCTGCTCTGGTATTTTTTGACTCGGGGGCGAGTCGGTCTTTTGTCTTGAGATCTTTTAGTAGGGAGTTCGGTTTGCCCTTAGGAGATATAGAGTGTCCGTTGTGAGTCTCCATCGCCAACGAACACGGGATTTCGGCTTCTTCAGTCTATCGGGGTTGCGTTCTGGAGATCTTCGGGGTATCTTTCCCTATTGATTTGATTCCGATTCCTACGGGGGATGTTTGTGTGATAGTGGGTATGGACTGGTTGAGTCATTTCAGTGCCATGATCAACTGCGAGAGTCAGCATGTGGTAGTTCGAACCCCAAGTTGGGGAGAACTGGTTATCTACAGCGAAGGCACCAGGTTGGGTTCAGGGTTCTGCTTAGCTGCCAGGGCTCGACAGTATATTCAGCTCGGATGTTCAGGTTATTTGGCATATGTGGTGGGTACGCGGTTCAAGGATCAGGTCTTGGTTTCAGAGGTTCCAGTTGTCATAGAGTTCACTAATCTATTCCCGGAGGAGTTACCCGCAGTTCCTCCAGAGAGGTAGGTCGAGTTTAGGATCAACCTTGTGCCAAGTGCGACCCCTATCGCCAAGGCGTCGTACCGATTGGCACCACCTGAGATACATGAGCTGTCATCTTAGCTATAGGAGCTGCTAGGCAAGCAATTCATTCGTTCGAGCAGTTCTCCGTGGGGAGCGCCGATTCTCTTCGTCAAGAAGAAAGATGGTTCACACCGGATGTGCATTGATTACCGGGAGTTGAACAAATTGACAGCGAAGAACCGTTATCCACTCCCCTAGATTGACAATCTCTTTGACCAGCTACAGGGAGCATCTTGATTCTCGAAGATATACTTGAGGTCCGGGTACCATCAAGTCAGGGTGAGGGAGGAGGACGTGGAGAAGACCGCGTTCGGGACTCGTTACGAACATTACGAGTTCGTGGTGATGCCGTTTGGGCTCACCAATGCATCGGCGGTGTTTATGAACCTAATGAATCGGGTATGCAGACCGATGCTCGATCACTCGTTTATTGTGTTCATAGATGACATCTTGGTGTATTCCAAGACAAGAGAGCAGCATGAGGAGCATCTCCGTGAAATTTTAGGTGTTTTGCGGCGAGAACAACTTTATGCCAAGTTATCGAAGTGCGAGTTTTGGTTGCGACAGGTTCAGTTCCTTGGATACCACGTTAACCAGGAGGGGATTTTGGTCGATCCGGCCAAGATCGAGGCGGTTAAGCAGTGGGAGGTCCCTAAATCTCCCTCGGTGTGACATCCCCTAATTTCTCGGCCAGAAAAGACCGATTTAATTTATGCTCTTTGAAATAAAATCAGAGGAATCTTTTTAAAAGATGTTGCGGAATTGGTCCCCAAAACAAAACATGATAAAAGTTTGTCAAAACCTTTCTTTAAGAAATATATAATCTCCTTTTTATATCAAAACCTCGGGATGTCATGTTCCGATACAGATCAAAAGCATAAACAAGACATTATAAGCCTTACAACAGTCATTTATAACTACTGGCCTATAATCCAAAAATCACTCATCATCATCATCCGACTATGCTCGGGGTCCGCTACCTGTAATATAAAAAGCTGAGTGGGTCAGGCTTGGAAGCCTGGTGAGCATATAGGGTTTTCAACCCACAATAAATAATAAACTCTTTAAGTTTATCAATCAACAAATAAGTTATCAATTTCATCAACCAAAACAACCCTAATTACCTATTCCCGTTATCCTCACCTTACGTCCCTAAAACAACTATCACAAGGGACCTAGCCTAAGGATTTTCATTAGGGTGAAAACTTTGCTTCGGGGGTTCCTCAACAATTATGTCAAATAAGGCAACCTACATGGTGACAACACTGCTTTCCTCAGCAATTTATGTCAAATAAGACAACCTAACACAAAACGACCAATAAGGTGACAACATTGCTTTCTTCAGCAATTTATGTCAAATAAGGTAAACACCAGGGTGACAACATTGGTTTTCCCTTAGAAATTTATGTCAAATAAAACAACCAATAATAGGTGACAACATTGCTTTCTTCAACAATTTATGTCAAATAAGACCACCTCACATAAAACAATCAGTATGGTGACAACATTGCTTTCCTCAGCAATTTATGTCAAATAAAACAACCAACGTGGTGGCAACACTGCTTTTCCTTAGCAATTTATGTCAAATAAAACAAACACCGACGACAACATTGTTTTCCTTCAACAATTTATGTCAAATAGGCACGAAGTCACATCGTCGCCAAGGTTTATACAACATGCACTAAGTCCATAGCTGCCAACATACTAAATCTGTAGCTACCAACGTACATCTATACTGTACTAAATTCATAGCTACCAACGTACATCTATACTGTACTTCTATCCCTCATACTTTATCTACCCATGTTTTACCCAACATATTTGAAGATAAAATATATATACATTTTTAAATCATTTTAGACATGTATAAACCATTCATTTAACACCCATCTCGAATAAACAAACAACATATATACACATAGCACGTATTTTATATAAAATACTTCATATCTATGTGTAAGATGAAAGTGACTACACACTCACCCGATTTAATGAAAATCGGGCAGTAATTCGTTTCCTAAAAATGATCGTTTCTAATAAAACCGAGAGTTTTATTGAGAAACCGGGCTCTGCGAAAGGTCGGCTTCAAAACCGAAAAGATAAATTTTTCGGGTCTTCGGGAAGTTCGGAATGTATTTCGGGCTTTAGAAATGATACCGGGGCTTCGGGGGAAGTCAAAATGATAAAAAGGATGAAAAATGGGTGACAAGTGGCAAATTTCGGATTCTACCCGGGAAGTCTCGCATGGTTGCTATTTATAGGGGAGGAGGACCGAAGGCTCGGATCCGAAGCGAGGAGGGGATGGCACGCGTCTGCAAGGCTCGGACCAGGTGGCTGCTTCGGCGAGGCTCGGAGTGGTCAGCTGCGAGCTTCGGATTGGTCAACAGCCTCGGTCCAATGAGAAGAGTCCACGTATGCGAAGGGGTGTCCGAGGAGCCTCCGCGGGGTGTCTCCTGCGAGGCTGTCCGAATGCGAGTGGACCGTGGACTTTGTCCAATCAGAAGACGACACGCGAAGCTCGGTCCTATCAGGAGGTGCCACGTGGAGGCCTCACATGCGAGGGATGACGTGTCCGAAGTGACTCAGCGAAATTTCCCGGTTTTGGGGATTTTTCTCGTTTTTCGCGCCAAAACTTCTAAAATCCATAACTTTCGCATACGAGCTCCGTTTTTGACGTTCTTTATATGCACGCGTAGGTAAAATTACGCTCTACAACTTCCGTTTAGACTTCATCGGCTAACTTTGAATTTAATTTTTATATTATTATTTTTAACAGACCGGGACAGGAAATCCGTTAAAAATTCATAACTTCTTCATCCGACGTCCGTTTTCGTCAGACTTTTTACCGTTGTGCTACTATTTACGAGACCTTAGATTCTTGTTTAGGGCGTGTCGGCTAAAAATCACTCGATCTAAAATTCGAGTTTTTAGCTGTCTACTACTAAGCTGAAACTTCGAAAAATCATAACTTCGTCATACGAAGTCAGATTTGGGCGTTCTTTTTATCGGACTTCTCGGTTTAACGAATACTACGAGTTTCGTTTAGATCACTAAGGCTAAAAAGTAGTTTATCGAAAACTCACTTTTTACGACATTCGGCACCGTGCCGGTTTATCGCGAAACTTCGACATGTCATAACTTCTTCGTTATAACTCGGATTTCGGCATTCTTTATATACCCGTAATCCTTGTCACGACCACTACAAATTTCTTAATAGACATCGGATTTATCTAAAATTTAATTTTGACGCTCATTTTTATTCTTAATTAATTAAACCCTAATAATTAAGCATAAAACACATAATTTTCACATAATTCCTTTTCATTTCTCCAAAATGAGTCACAAAGGTTAACCTAGACTATCATGTCAATATTAATGCCTAGCCTGGGAACACGGGCATTACAATTCTCTCCCCCTTAGAATGATTGTGTCCCCGGAATCACACACCAGCAAACAAATACGGGTAGCGACTCATCATGTCACTCTCCGTTTTTCCCCAGGTGAGATTTGGCCCATTCGTATGTTTCCAATACATAAGCACTAAATCGACCATCTCTCGTCACAACTCCTTAGTCTTACGGTCAACGATTGCCTCAGGTTTATCAATTAACCTCTTGTTTTCATCCAACCTTAATTCTATAATGGGAATTATGCCGGGCACATCTCCCGTGAACTTCTCCAAATAACACCCATAAAAGGTGTTATGAATACCCGCCAGTTCTTCTGGTAATTCTAGCTTGTAAGCTTGATTCCTGATCCTCTGAAGAACTTTAAATGGTCCAATAAATCATGGACTCAACTTTCCCCTTCTACCAAATTTTATAAGTCCTTTCCATGGCGAGACTTTAAGTAAAACCGAATCTCCAACTTCGAATGATATCGGTTGTCTTTTCTTGTCAGCATAACTCTTTTGACGATCTTGAGTTGCTAACATCCTTTACTTCAATTCGGCTTAAGTCAACTACTACATCGAACTTGGTTCTCTGAACCACGCAACAAACTCATCGTAGTCGGACTCAATTTGATATGACCTCTAGGGTCAGAATAACAATCATCTTCTTAGTCATTACCGAAACGAAGGTAATGAAGTACTCGAACAATAACGGAATCAATTTATGGCTTTTTGGTAACCTTGTGACTTTCCTTGATCCAAGTACGAGTCCTGTGCTTCCGGTAGTATAGGCCTCTACTACCATTCACACCTACTCCTACTCGTCCCAAGTATTGTCTCGCAGTTCTCCAAGTCACCATACAAGAATTTCACATAGTCATTCAATTCATCAGATGACAAAAACAGGGTTTATATTATTTCTTAAAATAATTACACAAAGGTTCGAGTTTACCCTATACTACGCCTCTAATAGGCTACACCACAAGTTACTAACTGCATTGCTACTTTATATGTTAGCTTTGGGAATATAAGGTCCTTACTCCTGATCCTTTGTATTTCCATCTGCTTCATTAAGGATCATTTGGAATGCCTTTGGTTTTGGTTTTGGTGGAACATTGGGCATTGCTGCCTCTTTCTTCTTTGGGTAGTCTTTGGAAATGTGCCCTTCCTCGTTACATCGATAGCACATCCTCTTGTTGGACGGACACTCGTTGGCATAATGCCCAGTCTTTCCACACTTGTAGCAGGTCACCTCTTCGCTACATTTCCCGAAGTGCTTCTTTTTGCACTTCTCGCACCATTTTGCTTCGGCTTCTCCTCCTCCAGACTTCGAGAATTTTCTTTTCTCGTTGGACCCTGAAGTCCTTTCAAACTTTCTTTTCTCACCAACTTCAATCTTGCTGGCGGCTCTCCCCTTAATCATATCTTCAACAGACTTGGCAGCCCAGATAGCTGCCTCCAAAGTAAGTGTCTGACGTACTGGCACCGCATACTCCCATGGAAGTCCCTTTGCGTACCTGTCAATTTTTGCCAGCTCATCTGGGAGAATACGCAAAGCAAACTCCATTTTGTCTGTGAAGTTATTCGTATATTCATCAACGGTTATACTCCCCTTCTTCAACCTTAGAAATTGGTTTTCTAACTCAAGTACGTTTTGGGCCGAGCAGTACTTGCGCTTAAAGTGCACCAAGAACTCTGCCCAAGTCATTTGCAGTGGCTCATTAGGGCTTAGGGTTTTCCCCAATGTATTCCACCAACGAGCAGCACTACCCCTGAACTGACGTACTGCAAAGGTATTTTGTAGCTTGCCTTGGCAATCACAAGTCATGAAAGCCAACTCCATTTCTGAGATCCAGTCCATTACTCCGACAGGATCTTCTTTTCTAGTGAAGGTCGATGGCTTGCAAGTCATAAAGTCCTTATACTTGCACCCATTTCTCTCCACTCTACGCTCGTGGTTATTCCTCCCAACCACAAGCGGTTCACTATCACCAACCGATCTGCTGTAGTTCCCTTCTTCAGATCGATCGTCATTTAGTTCACGTTGTTCAACAGGAACTGAAGGTTCATCCCTGTTGTTCAGCAACATTTGCCTCAACTCCTCCCTTTGTTCAGCCAACATGGTCTGAATCATAGTTCGTACTCCAGCCATGGTGATGGGTTCTGGTGCAGCTCCTACTATAGGCACCTGTTCCACCACTTGGGGTTGAGGTTGCTGATTTCTATTTATATTTCCAACTCCATTTCGGGTTCTTGCCATTATAATCTATATACCGAATAAGGCGAATTTAAGTCTTTATCCTTGTTAGACATGTCAATTCCCTTATCACTCTGAAACGTTTACATGTTAGTTCTAATCTCGTAATCATACGCTTAGAATCCTACACACATAAGGTTTCCAGATCCGGTCGGCAACAGACCATAGATCCGAACAAATAATGGCATATATGGCAAACATATAACATTTAGCACATAAGGGCATTTTAGGCATCTTTCCTAAAATAAACTAGTGCTCGTGTCTAAAATATGGTAGACACTCATCTCACAATCATCACTTAGCATTCTAAGTTTAAGTCTAGAAATCCTACAAATTCCTAATTCGCATAAACTAATGCTCTGATACCAACTGTGACATCCCCTAATTTCTCGGCCAGAAAAGACCGATTTAATTTATGCTCTTTGAAATAAAATCAGAGGAATCTTTTTAAAAGATGTTGCGGAATTGGTCCCCAAAACAAAACATGATAAAAGTTTGTCAAAACCTTTCTTTAAGAAATATATAATCTCCTTTTTATATCAAAACCTCGGGATGTCATGTTCCGATACAGATCAAAAGCATAAACAAGACATTATAAGCCTTACAACAGTCATTTATAACTACTGGCCTATAATCCAAAAATCACTCATCATCATCATCCGACTATGCTCGGGGTCCGCTACCTGTAATATAAAAAGCTGAGTGGGTCAGGCTTGGAAGCCTGGTGAGCATATAGGGTTTTCAACCCACAATAAATAATAAACTCTTTAAGTTTATCAATCAACAAATAAGTTATCAATTTCATCAACCAAAACAACCCTAATTACCTATTCCCGTTATCCTCACCTTACGTCCCTAAAACAACTATCACAAGGGACCTAGCCTAAGGATTTTCATTAGGGTGACAACTTTGCTTCGGGGGTTCCTCAACAATTATGTCAAATAAGGCAACCTACATGGTGACAACACTGCTTTCCTCAGCAATTTATGTCAAATAAGACAACCTAACACAAAACGACCAATAAGGTGACAACATTGCTTTCTTCAGCAATTTATGTCAAATAAGGTAAACACCGGGGTGACAACATTGGTTTTCCCTTAGAAATTTACGTCAAATAAAACAACCAATAATAGGTGACAACATTGCTTTCTTCAGCAATTTATGTCAAATAAGACCACCTCACATAAAACAATCAGTATGGTGACAACATTGCTTTCCTCAGCAATTTATGTCAAATAAAACAACCAACGTGGTGACAACACTGCTTTTCCTTAGCAATTTATGTCAAATAAAACAAACAGCAACGACAACATTGTTTTCCTTCAACAATTTATGTCAAATAGGCACGAAGTCACATCGTCGCCAAGGTTTATACAACAGGCACTAAGTCCATAGTTGCCAACATACTAAATCTATAGCTACCAACGTACATCTATACTGTACTAAATTCATAGCTACCAACGTACATCTATACTGTACTTCTATCCCTCATACTTTATCTACCCATGTTTTACCCAACATATTTGAAGATAAAATATATATACATTTTTAAATCATTTCAGACATGTATAAACCATTCATTTAACACCCATCTCGAATAAACAAACAACATATATACACATAGCACGTATTTTATATAAAATACTTCATATCTATGTGTAAGATGAAAGTGACTACACACTCACCTGATTTAATGAAAATCGGGCAGTAATTCGTTTCCTAAAAATGATCGTTTCTAATAAAACCGAAAGTTTTATTGAGAAACCGGGCTCTGCGAAAGGTCGGCTTCAAAACCGAAAAGATAAATTTTTCCGGTCTTCGGGAACTTCAGAACGTATTTCGGGCTTTAGAAATGATATCGGGGTTCGGGGGAAGTCAAAATGATAAAAAGGATGAAAAATGGTTGACAAGTGGCAAATTTCGGATTCTACCCGGGAAGTCTCGCATGGTTGCTATTTATAGGGGAGGAGGACCGAAGGCTCGGATCCGAACCGAGGAGGGGATGGCACGCGTCTGCAAGGCTCGGACCAGGTGGCTGCTTTGGCGAGGCTCGGACTGGTCAGCTGCGAGCTTCGGATTGGTCAGCAGCCTCGGTCCAATGAGAAGAGTCCATGTATGCGAAGGGGTGTCCGAGGAGCCTCCGCGGGGTGTCTCCTGCGAGGCTGTCCGAATGCGAGTGGACCGCGGACTTTGTCCAATCAGAAGACGACACGCGAAGCTCGGTCCTATCAGGAGGTGCCACGTGGAGGCCTCACATGCGAGGGATGACGTGTCCGAAGTGACTCAACGAAATTTCCCGGTTTTGGGGATTTTTCTCGTTTTTCGCGCCAAAACTTCTAAAATCCATAACTTTCGCATACGAGCTCCGTTTTTGACGTTCTTTATATGCACGCGTAGGTAAAATTACGCTCTACAACTTACGTTTAGACTTCATCGGCTAACTTTGATTTTAATTTTTATATTATTATTTTTAACAGACCGGGACAGGAAATCCGTTAAAAATTCATAACTTCTTCATCCGACGTCCGTTTTCGTCAGACTTTTTACCGTTGTGCTACTATTTACGAGACCTTCGATTCTCGTTTAGGGCGTGTCGGCTAAAAATCATTCGATCTAAAATTCGAGTTTTTAGCTGTCTACTGCTAAGTTGAAACTTCGAAAAATCATAACTTCGTCATACGAAGTCAGATTTGGGCGTTCTTTTTATCGGACTTCTCGGTTTAACGAATACTACGAGTTTCGTTTAGATCACTAAGGCTAAAAAGTAGTTTATCGAAAACTCACTTTTTACGACATTCGGCACCGTGCCGGTTTATCGCGAAACTTCGACATGTCATAACTTCTTCGTTATAACTCGGATTTCGGCATTCTTTATATACCCGTAATCCTTGTCACGACCACTACAAATTTCTTAATAGACATCGGATTTATCTAAAATTTAATTTTGACGCTCATTTTTATTCTTAATTAATTAAACCCTAATAATTAAGCATAAAACACATAATTTTCACATAATTCCTTTTCATTTCTCCAAAATGAGTCACAAAGGTTAACCTAGACTATCATGTCAATATTAATGCCTAGCCTGGGAACACGGGCATTACAATTCTCTCCCCCTTAGAATGATTGTGTCCCCGGAATCACACACCAGCAAACAAATACGGGTAGCGACTCATCATGTCACTCTCCGTTTTTCCCCAGGTGAGATTTGGCCCATTCGTATGTTTCCAATACATAAGCACTAAATCGACCATCTCTCGTCACAACTCCTTAGTCTTACGGTCAACGATTGCCTCAGGTTTATCAATTAACCTCTTGTTTTCATCCAACCTTAATTCTATAATGGGAATTATGTCGGGCACATCTCCCGTGAACTTCTCCAAATAACACCCATAAAAGGTGTTATGAATACCCGCCAGTTCTTCTGGTAATTCTAGCTTGTAAGCTTGATTCCTGATCCTCTGAAGAACTTTAAATGGTCCAATAAATCATGGACTCAACTTTCCCCTTCTACCAAATCTTATAAGTCCTTTCCATGGCGAGACTTTAAGTAAAACCGAATCTCCAACTTCGAATGATATCGGTTGTCTTTTCTTGTCAGCATAGCCCTTTTGACGATCTTGAGTTGCTAACATCCTTTACTTCAATTCGGCTTAAGTCAACTACTACATCGAACTTGGTTCTCTGAACCACGCAACAAACTCATCGTAGTCGGACTCAATTTGATATGACCTCTAGGGTCAGAATAACAATCATCTTCTTAGTCATTACCGAAACGAAGGTAATGAAGTACTCGAACAATAACGGAATCAATTTCTGGCTTCTTGGTAACCTTGTGACTTTCCTTGATCCAAGTACGAGTCCTGTGCTTCCGGTAGTATAGGCCTCTACTACCATTCACACCTACTCCTACTCGTCCCAAGTATTGTCTCGCAGTTCTCCAAGTCACCATACAAGAATTTCACATAGTCATTCAATTCATCAGATGACAAAAACAGGGTTTATATTATTTCTTAAAATAATTACACAAAGGTTCGAGTTTACCCTATACTACGCCTCTAATAGGCTACACCACAAGTTACTAACTGCATTGCTACTTTATATGTTAGCTTTGGGAATATAAGGTCCTTACTCCTGATCCTTTGTATTTCCATCTGCTTCATTAAGGATCATTTGGAATGCCTTTGGTTTTGGTTTTGGTGGAACATTGGGCATTGCTGCCTCTTTCTTCTTTGGGTAGTCTTTGGAAATGTGCCCTTCCTCGTTACATCGATAGCACATCCTCTTGTTGGACGGACACTCGTTGGCATAATGCCCAGTCTTTCCACACTTGTAGCAGGTCACCTCTTCGCTACATTTCCCGAAGTGCTTCTTTTTGCACTTCTCGCACCATTTTGCTTCGACTTCTCCTCCTCCAGAGTTCGAGAATTTTCTTTTCTCGTTGGACCCTGAAGTCCTTTCAAACTTTCTTTTCTCGCCAACTTCAATCTTGTTGGCGGCTCTCCCCTTAATCATATCTTCAACAGACTTGGCAGCCCAGATAGCTGCCTCCAAAGTAAGTGCCTGACGTACTGGCACCGCATACTCCCATGGAAGTCCCTTTGCGTACCTGTCAATTTTCGCCAGCTCATCTGGGAGAATACGCAAAGCAAACTCCATTTTGTCTGTGAAGTTATTCGTATATTCATCAACGGTCATACTCCCCTTCTTCAACCTTAGAAATTGGTTTTCTAACTCAAGTACGTTTTGGGCCGAGCAGTACTTGCGCTTAAAGTGCACCAAGAACTCTGCCCAAGTCATTTGCAGTGGCTCATTAGGGCTTAGGGTTTTCCCCAATGTATTCCACCAACGAGCAGCACTACCCCTGAACTGACGTACTGCAAAGGTATTTTGTAGCTTGCCTTGGCAATCACAAGTCATGAAAGCCAACTCCATTTCCGAGATCCAGTCCATTACTCCGACAGGATCTTCTTTTCCAGTGAAGGTCGATGGCTTGCAAGTCATAAAGTCCTTATACTTGCACCCATTTCTCTCCACTCTACGCTCGTGGTTATTCCTCCCAACCACAAGCGGTTCACTATGACCAACCGATCTGCTGTTGTTCCCTTCTTCAGATCGATTGTCATTTAGTTCACGTTGTTCAACAGGAACTGAAGGTTCATCCCTGTTGTTCAACAACATTTGCCTCAACTCCTCCCTTTGTTCAGCCAACATGGTCTGAATCATAGTTCGTACTCCAGCCATGGTGATGGGTTCTGGTGCAGCTCCTACTATAGGCACCTGTTCCAACTCCACTTGGGGTTGAGGTTGCTGATTTCTATTTATATTTCCAACTCCACTTCGGGTTCTTGCCATTATAATCTATATACCGAATAAGGCGAATTTAAGTCTTTATCCTTGTTAGACATGTCAATTCCCTTATCACTCTGAAACGTTTACATGTTAGTTCTAATCTCGTAATCATACGCTTAGAATCCTACACACATAAGGTTTCCAGATCCGGTCGGCAACAGACCATAGATCCGAACAAATAATGGCATATATGGCAAACATATAACATTTAGCACATAAGGGCATTTTAGGCATCTTTCCTAAAATAAACTAGTGCTCGTGTCTAAAATATGGTAGACACTCATCTCACAATCATCACTTAGCATTCTAAGTTTAAGTCTAGAAATCCTACAAATTCCTAATTCGCTTAAACTAATGCTCTGATACCAACTGTGACATCCCCTAATTTCTCGGCCAGAAAAGACCGATTTAATTTATGATCTTTGAAATAAAATCAGAGGAATCTTTCTAAAAGATGTTGCGGAATTGGTCCCCAAAACAAAACATGATAAAAGTTTGTCAAAACCTTTCTTTAAGAAATATATAATCTCCTTTTTTATATCAAAACCTCGGGATGTCATGTTCCGATACAGATCCAAAGCATAAACAAGACATTATAAGCCTTACAACAGTCATTTATAACTACTGGCCTATAATCCAAAAATCACTCATCATCATCATCCGACTATGCTCGGGGTCCGCTACCTGTAATATAAAAAGCTGAGTGGGTCAGGCTTGGAAGCCTGGTGAGCATATAGGGTTTTCAACCCACAATAAATAATAAACTCTTTAAGTTTATCAATCAACAAATAAGTTATCAATTTCATCAACCAAAACAACCCTAATTACCTATTCCCGTTATCCTCACCTTACGTCCCTAAAACAACTATCACAAGGGACCTAGCCTAAGGATTTTCATTAGGGGTGACAACTTTGCTTCGGGGGTTCCTCAGCAATTATGTCAAATAAGGCAACCTACATGGTGACAACACTGTTTTACTCAGCAATTTATGTCAAATAAGACAACCTAACACAAAACGACCAATAAGGTGACAACATTGCTTTCTTCAGCAATTTATGTCAAATAAGGTAAACACCGGGGTGACAACATTGGTTTTCCCTTAGAAATTTATGTCAAATAAAACAACCAATAATAGGTGACAACATTGCTTTCTTCAGCAATTTATGTCAAATAAGACCACCTCACATAAAACAATCAGTATGGTGACAACATTGCTTTCCTCAGCAATTTATGTCAAATAAAACAACCAACGTGGTGACAACACTGCTTTTCCTTAGCAATTTATGTAAAATAAAACAAACACCAGCGACAACATTGTTTTCCTTCAACAATTTATGTCAAATAGGCACGAAGTCACATCGTCGCCAAGGTTTATACAACAGGCACTGAGTCCATAGCTGCCAACATACTAAATCTGTAGCTACCAACGTACATCTATACTGTACTAAATTCATAGCTACCAACGTACATCTATACTGTACTTCTATCCCTCATACTTTATCTACCCATGTTTTACCCAACATATTTGAAGATAAAATATATATACATTTTTAAATCATTTTAGACATGTATAAAACATTCATTTAACACCCATCTCGAATAAACAAACAACATATATACACATAGCACGTATTTTATATAAAATACTTTATATCTATGTGTAAGATGAAAGTGACTACACACTCACCTGATTTAATGAAAATCGGGCAGCAATTCGTTTCCTAAAAATGATCGTTTCTAATAAAACTGGGAGTTTTATTGAGAAACCGGGCTCTGCGAAAGGCCGGGCTTCAAAACCGAAAAGATAAATTTTCCGGGTCTTCGGGAACTTCGGAACGTATTTCGGGCTTTAGAAATGATACCGGGGCTTCGGGGGAAGTTAAAATGATAAAAAGGATGAAAGATGGGTGAAAAGTGGCAAATTTCTGATTCTACCCGGGAAGTCTCGCATGGCTGCTATTTATAGGGGAGGAGGACCGAAGGCTCGGATCCGAACCGAGGAGGGGATGGCACGCGTCTGCGAGGCTCGGACCAGGTGGCTGCTTCGGCGAGGCTCGGACTGGTCAGCTGTGAGCTTCGGATTGGTCAGCAGCCTCGGTCCAATGAGAAGAGTCCACGTATGCGAAGGGGTGTCCGAGGAGCCTCTGCGGGGTGTCTCTTGCGAGGCTGTCCGAATGCGAGTGGACCGCGGACTTTGTCCAATCAGAAGACGACACGCGAAGCTCGGTCCTATCAGGAGGTGCCACGTGGAGGCCTTGCATGCGAGGGATGACGTGTCCGAAGTGACTCAGCGAAATTTCCCGGTTTTGGGGATTTTTCTCGTTTTTCGCGCCAAAACTTCTAAAATCCATAACTTTCGCATACGAGCTCTGTTTTTGACATTCTTTATATGCACGCGTAGGTAAAATTATGCTCTACAACTTCTGTTTAGACTTCGTCGGCTAATTTTGAATTTAATTTTTATATTACTATTTTTAACAGACCGGGACAGGAAATCCGTTAAAAATTCATAACTTCTTCATCCGACGTCCGTTTTCGTCAGACTTTTTACCGTTGCTCTACTATTTACGAGACCTTCGATTCTTGTTTAGGTCGTGTCGGCTAAAAACTACTCGATCTAAAATTCGAGTTTTTAGCTGTCTACTGCTAAGCTGAAACTTCGAAAAATCATAACTTCCTCATACGAAGTCAGATTTGGGCGTTCTTTTTATCGAACTTCTCGGTTTAACGAATACTATGAGTTTCGTTTAGATCACTAAGGCTAAAAAGTAGTTTATCAAAAACTCACTTTTTACGACATTCGGCACCGTGCCGGTTTATCGCGAAACTTCGACAGGTCATAACTTCTTCGTTATAACTCGGATTTCGGCATTCTTTATATATCCGTAATCCTTGTCACGACCACTACAAATTTCTTAATAGACATCGGCTTTATCTAAAATTTAATTTTGACGCTCATTTTTATTCTTAATTAATTAAACCCTAATAATTAAGCATAAAACACATAATTTTCACATAATTCCTTTTCATTTCTCCAAAATGAGTCACAAAGGTTAACCTAGACTATCATGTCAATATTAATGCCTAGCCTGGGAACATGGGCATTACACTCGGATATCAGGAGTTTTTTGTGATTGGCAGGGTACTACCAGAGATTCATTCAGGATTTCTCCAAGATTACAGTCCCCCTCACTCGTCTGACGAGGAATGGGGTGGATTTCTGGTGGGGCCCTGAGCAGCAGATGACATTTGAGACCCTCAGACAGCGACTTTATGTAGATGTCGAATATTGTTGTGAGGTGTTGAAGGTCATGGATAGTTTCGATAGGTTGTTATTTTATTATAAGGGCACTTTATGTATCGAAGTTTTCAGTGTTCAGTCCCTTATATTTTTTGTGTGCTTTCATGATCCCTATAAATAGGGATGTGTACTGGAGATAGATAAGAACTTTCGTGATTTTGTCTAACTACTCTTTGTACTCCTAAAAGCATAATTGAGCCAAATAGACTTTATTTAGACCTCGTGTTCGTCATTCTTACTTTACTCTGATCTGATAATTCATACTCGATTCCACTACAACTACATTTGGTATCAGAGCAGGATTCATACAAAATTGTTCTGATTTTCTGAGTTTTTGCAAAATTTTGAGTCTCGTTCTAGATTTCAATATTCTGCCCTTTTGCTTCAGAAAATCATCTTAGATCTTCTGTTGTGAGTCGATTTTGCATTCTAGTTGTTAAATCGAGTGTTCAATTGTTGAATTTTGAGTGTTTTAGCTGTTTGATCTTAATCTGATTTGAGCTTTTCTCAAAATTTTCCAATGCTGATTCCTGAGTACTACGATCAGTGGGCTGATTGAATGGAGGATTATTTGAATGAAATTGATGAAGAACTTTGGAAGTGTATTCTCGGTGATTTTCGTCCTCTTGTTGCTGTTCAAAGCATTGGAACTTCTCTAACAATCAAAATGTCAATGAACAGACTGAAAGGTTGTTGAAGAATGAAAACAAGTGTATGGGAGAACTCAAAGGTTCTATTCCTCCTGTTGTTTACAATTACGTGCATAGCTGTAAGACTGCAAAAGAGATTTAGGATACTGTAAAGGAAAAGTATCAAGGAAGTGAAAAAACAAAAATCAGTTCAGTAAAACATTGTCTGATGTAGTTAAGAGAATTTAAACAGAAAGAATGTGAATTCATTGAATTATATTATGATCATCTGAATGAACTCATATATAAGTGCAATAGATATGGGATCACCAGGTCGACAATGGAGTTCAGTCTCACATTCATTATGGGGCTTCGCAAAGAGTGGCGAAATGTTAGTCTGATGGTGAAGACTTAGAAAATCTTCGATTATTTCTCTTTAAATGATCTTTACAATCTGTTGAAAACTCATGAATCCGAATTAAATGAAATTGCTGAAGAATCGAAGATCAGCCTGGGTGGTCCTCTTACTTTGGTTTCGAAAGTTACAGGAATGGATGTTGAGAAAGAGGTTGCTGAGAAGGAAAATTCAGAAGATGAAGGTCTAATCGTCAACTCTGATGACAAAGCTGTTGTATTTTACTCTAACAATCGAGTAAAGAAATTCTTCAAGAAGCCTTTCAATGCAAAGTCGAAAACAAGTGTTGTGAAGGGAAGTTTTGCTGGAAAACTGGGAATGAAGAGAAGAAATTTGAGAATAAAGAAATTCGTGCTGAGGAAGAGAAGAAAGAGAAAAAGCTGAAAGGTGATTCTGGATTCGACTGCCATTAATGCAATGGGGCGAATCATATGGCCAATGATTGTATGCTGCGGAAGCGAGATGAGCAGAAGAACAAGGTCAAAGATGAAGCTTACTATGTTGAGAGATTGGAAGAAGTTCGTGCAAATTCGAAGGGATTGTGTCTGGTGGCCAAATGTGTGGATGAAGAAGATGGAACATACCAGATTTGGCCATCTGGTTCTAACGACGATGAGATGCGAAACCCTACACACAGGGCTATGTTGGCGGTACATAAGGAAGAAGAGGAAGAGAAAATTACTGGGAAGTGCTTTGTTTCGACATCTTCACACAAATCACTAATGACTTCTCAGGTACGTTGTCTTTTACAATCTTTTAATATTCCATCATATGCATATGATTCGATTGTATCTGAGTTTGATGCAGCTATTACTTATGTTAATGATCTACTTATTTCTGCTAGTAATGATGCTAAGAAGTCAAACACACAACTATTAAAAACTCAGAGGATGTTGGAATCGAAGAAAGTGAAAATAGAATACTTAGGTATGCAAATAACGAATCTGATGTGTGATAGGGATACTTTAAGTGTTGATGTTAAATTGTTGTTAAAACAAAGACATATCTACTGTAACTCAGCCAAACGTTTATATGGTAAATTGACAACATTGCATCATTCCTTGGATATTAGCAAAGAATAACATAAGAAACTTTTGCCCTTTTTAGCATTCGAAAGGGAGAAAATTGACTATATTTCCTATGATTGTGAAAAGACAATTGCAGAATTTGATAGGGTTCCAGATAATTTATATGCATATGGAATAGTGAAAATTGATGAATGTCTAGATGCTAATGAATTATTTGATAATGTAAATGAAACCTTGACCAAAAATGAACAAATAAAGATTTTGAAAAGAACTGAGAATTCAAAAATTGACCCTCTAACAAATTTTGCTGATATCAAAGATGATTCTGATGATATTAGTGAAATTGAAGAGGAGGAAGTTATTGATTGTTCTCAGTTGTCTGTCATTAATGCCACATCAATGGCTAAAGGCAAAGAGAAATGCAATGATTCATCGGTTAAAGTTGACACTGACAAACGCTCAACTTCGAAAGTTCATGATCGTAACCATGTGACTGTCGAAGATAGTCAAACATACAGTGATGATGACAATGATGATGTTCCGAAAGAAACAACAATTCCAAGGTCATCTGATTGTTATTGATTCAAATATTGTTGAACCTTTGGAACTTCTTCACATTGATCTTTGTGGACCTTCAATTGTTGAGACTCTCAACAAGAAGAGATACATATTGGTCATTGTTGATGACTTTTCGTGGTTTACTTGGGTATACTTTCTAAGACTGAAATCCGAAACTGCTCAAGCAATGATCGACTTCATCAAGCATATTGAACTAAGTTTGAAGAAAAAGCTTCAAAACATCAAGAGTGACAATGGCTCAGAATTTAAGAACAATGTTCTTGATTCGTTCTTAAACGACAAAGGAATTTCGCATAATTTCTCTTCACCTTATACTCCTCAACATAATGGTGTTGTAGAATGGATAAATCGTTCTCAATATCTATGGGCCGAAGCAGTTTCCACTGCATGTTTTACTCAAAATCGATCTTTTATTCATCGTCGTTTTAACATCACTCCTTATGAAATTATCAACAACCGAAAACCAAATGTTAAATTCTTCCATGTTTTTGGATGCAGGTGTTTTTATTATGAATCTCAAGGATCATATTTCGAAATTTCAGTCAAAAGCTTATGAAAGGATATTCTTGGGATATTCTCATAATTCGGTTGCTTACAGGGTGTTAAACAAACGAACCAGGAGAATCGAAGAAACATTTAATCTCACTTTTGATGATTATTATGTTAAACAAGTTGAAAAGATCTTTGAACAACAACAAATAATGAATGAATCAAATAACGAATCTCAATCTTTGAATTCATTAGATTTTGATTATGATTTGATTTTTGGTGTTCCAGATCGGGCTATTGATGCAGAAGTTAATGCTGATGACAATCAAGTGCCTGAAGCATTGAAAATTTATGATAAATCCACTCTCACACAGGATAACAATCATACGCTTTCATCATCAAATTCTTTAAGAAATAACAAAATTCTGCCTGTTGTATCGAATGTTCAAGTGGAGGGGGAGCACTTGAATTCGTCTGCTCAAGTTGAGGGGGAGCATACTTTTGAGGGGAAGAGAGAAAGAATGAATGTTGATATCAAGGGGGATCATCCTGATAATAATCCAATTGTCGAGGGGGAGCAAGATGGAAATAATACAAATGTTTCGAATGATCAAAATGATGAATTTCATGACGTTAATGATAATTTGTCAAATGCAGGAGAAGGATCTGAAACTGAAGAAATGTTCGAAGATGCACTTTTGGACTTTGATCCTGCATATCCTCCAATGGATAGGTGGACTCGAAGTCATCCAAAGGAACAAGTTCTTGGTGATCCTCATGACGGAGTGTTAACACGAGCTTAACTTCATGCTAAAGTTGAGGTACTTAATGTTCATCAAGAATTTTGCATGTTTAATGTCTTTATTTCGAAAATCGAACCTAAATCAGTCAAGGCTGCTATGGAACATCTTGATTGGGTTGTTTCTATGCAATCCGAGCTTGCTGAATTCGAGAGAAACAAAGTTTGGAGACTAATTCCCAAACCAAATGATGTTTCAATCGTGGGCTTAAAATGGATTTTTAAAAACAAAACTGATAAAGATGGTAATGTTGTTCGAAACAAAGCTAGGCTTGTTGTTAAAGGTTATTCGCAACAAGAAGGTATAGACTATGAGGAAACCTTCACCCCTGTCGCAAGAATCGAGGCTGTTCGAATATTTTTAGCCTATGCAGCACACAAGGATTTCGATGTCTACCAGATGGATGTCAAGTGTGCGTTTCTCAACGGTGAACTCGAAGAAACGGTGTACGTTGAAAAACCCCCAGGTTTTATTAATAAAGAATTCCCTGATCATTGTTATATTTTAGGTAAAGCTGTTTAAGGGTTAAAACAAGCACCAAGAGCCTGGTATGCAACTCTTACCAATTTCTTAAAGGAATCAAAATTTAAACAAGGATCAGTTGATCCCACTCTCTTTCGAAAGAAAGTTGGAAATCATCTCGTGTTTGTTCAAATTTATGTTGATGATATTATTTTTGGCTCTACTGACCCTGCTTTGTCAAGAGAATTTGAAAATTTAATGAATAGTCAGTTTGAGATGAGCATGATGGGGAAGATAAACAATTTTATGGGATTAAATATTCATCAAAGCAGAGAAGGAATATTTATCAATCAAGAAAAGTATACAAGAAATTTGCTTGAAAAGTTCAGAATGACGAATAATTCAAAGTTACGAGTACTGATGGTAGTTGGAACAAGACTAAGTCCATCCTTGGATTAACAAGTTGTTGATCTCACATTGTATCGAAGCATGATAGGTTCGTTACTATACCTTACGGCAAGTCGACCTGATATTATGTTTTCTGTGTGTAATTGTGCTAGGTACCAATCGAATCCTAGGGAACTTCATCTAACTACAGTCAAGAATATTTTTCGCTATCACAAAGGAACAATTTCGTTAGAACTGTGGTATCCTTCTAAGACAGGATTTTTCATTCAAGCATTCTCAGATGCTTATTTGGGTGGTTGTCAACTTAATCGGAAAAGCACAAGTGGCGAATGTCAACTGTTATATGAGAAGCTAGTAAGCTGGTAATCGAAAAAGCAAACATGTGTTTCGATTTCCAGAGCAGAAGTTGAATATGTTGCTGCTGCAGCTTGCACTTCACAAATCATATGGATACAAAATCAACTGCTTGATTATGCAATCAACATGAAGAAAATTCCGTTGTATTGTGACTCACAAAGTGTTATTCGCATCTGCCATAACCCTGTGCAACATTCGGAAACCAAACACATTGCTCTTTGTTATCATTTTATCAAAGATCACGCTGAAGATGGAAACATAGAAGTTCATTTTGTAAACCCAACTGATCAGCTTGCTGATATTTTTACAAAACCATTAGATGAAAAATCTTTCGTGAGAATACTGAATGGCTTGGGAATAATCGATGCGAATTCAGTTCCTGGACAAATTTTGTTAGAATGACAAGCCAAAGTGGTGGAAAGATGTCGATACAGCGGTTACTGTTCAGTATTCAGCGGTTACTGTTAACAGTCAACGCTTCGACATGCTTCTCTTTCGACATTCATGCACAATGGTTTGATAAAAATCTTCGCTACTTTTGTTATTTTGCAATTTTTTGCTAATCAGGTAAATTTATTTTATTGTTTGCTATGTTTCTTTAAAAATCAAAAACAACAAAAATATTTTCATTTTTGCCTTTCTTTTTCAAAATTCAAAAATAGCAAAAAGATTTTCTTATTTTTGTAATTTTCATTCATAAAAACGAAAATCCAAAAATATTTTTTTTGTGTTCTTTTAATTTTTCTTGTGTAGCTTTTAGCGAAGATTCTTGATGACTCATGCCTGATGCTTTAGGGAAAGGTATCTTTTCGACACTTTGTCCTAGTAAGGATGTCCCTAGAAGCATGCTGCAGCATGAGGACCAAAGCCTCCATAACTCAATGTGTTTCGAAGCCTTAATGGATCTCTCATCACGAGGATTACTACCCAATCAGGCTATATTCACATTAGTTCCTGAGCTACCTTACTCTTCTCACATGAGTTAAGAGTTAACTGCTCGGTCCATTCATAGCAGAGGTACTTTAGATTCTTGAACCACTCTTTTTCATCCTAAAGTTCTTTCACGATCACACACAAAGACACATACCCAACACATCTTTGGTTGAAACCAATCAGGTTATAGGTATGTAATCAGTCTGTGTTAATGATCTGGATTCTTGAAACCGTGATGAAAGTGAAACCCAAAATTTCGAACCATTAAAGGAATTGACGGGGACCTTAGTTCTAGATATTAACGAAATATTTGTTTAAGTACCACTTTTCGATACTCCAAATCATATTCTTTCTTTTTGCGTGGTCTTGCTAAAATGTTCGAAACCCACATCATTTTTACCCAACAAGATCCAGGAATAATTTTGTTTTGTGGAATATGATTTTAGTGTGAGTATCAATCTGATTCTTCGTTACTTCATACAATTTTTTTCCCAAGCATACTTGTCCCTGACTACACTGGTCAAACAGGTAATTTCGTTTACAATTTATCACTCTTATGTTTAGATGTGATATGTAACGAAATTTTTAGCCACCCGTGCAGCCTTATTAAAATAAGCCCTTCAATAATTATCTATAAGTATTCGATTGTAATTCATGGGAAACCAGACAAGCTGTTGGTCATCTCTCTTGATGATTAGCGAAGTGATCTTTGCCTGGGATCTTACTACATTTGTGTCGAAATATTTTTGACATAGAACCAAAATTTTCTTATTTTGTTTCTTATCTTTTTCTTTGTCACACTTTGCACTCACAAAATCCTTGAGGTTCTGAGTAATACCAACACAGGCTGATGATTTCGAAAGTCTGGCACATGATTTCGCTTTTCAACCATAAAGTGAAAGAGCCTAACCTCCATGCCGAAGGTTTTTGATGTTTCTTATCCTCTTAGTACAATCGAACACTCTGATGGATGTGACGTTCTAGTTACTGCGTTGGTTTCAAGGAAAAGTGATCATCACTTTTTCAAATGTGGTTATCTTTACGGCCATAAGTGCGATTTTCAAGGAGAAATGTGGCATGACATTAATTGCAACCGTTTGGAATTCAAATTGGGTGTACATATAAAAGGGGATTTGGGAATTCTTTTCCAATTTTACGCTCACTTAAAATTCTCAAACGATTTGTGCCCTTTTTTCTCTCTGATATTGTTCAAGCTTTTCAAAACCTAACAATCGTGTCTAAGCAAGGTCAACTGTCTCAAACCACTGATGATGTTTCTTCTCAACCCATCATGAGGATTCAAAGCACTAACTAGGAATTTCATGGTGATGTTAATGCTTACCCAGAGGGATTGCAGATGTTAATCGTTGCTCTTTAAAATTCGGTGTTATCGACTACAATGGTCAACTCTTTTGCTGTACCAATTTCTTGGTTATCTCTTGCGGGTTCTACGAGCACTTACAGCAAGACAATGAAGATTTTGACATTCCGTATGATGAATGACAAGAAGTTCAAATTATCGAAGAAGTATTTTGCTCAGTTTCTCAATATACCCAATGCTAAACCTTTTTACAAGGTAACTAATAAGCAAGTTATTCATATGTTTAACGAAATGGGTTATCAACCTTTAGAATGAAGGTTTACGCGATGGTGGCAGGGATCTATTATGATTTATCGGTGGACTATGCAACACAACTTTGGAATGAGTTAATGAAAAGTATCGGGAATACAAATGTTGTAGATGGGATTTTTTGTGCTCGCTACTGGAGCCTAATACTGCAATTTGCCTATGAGAAGGAAGGCATTATGGTTCTTGATAATGAAGAAACGGCTGAATTCTTTGTATATCATTATCCCAAAACTGTCGCAGATAATCCAAATGTGTTTCCCACTGTTGCTTGTATCCCAGATGCGATGCTTCAAAAAGTTGATCCAACGAATCCCGTACTGGTAGCTAATTTGCAGACTATCAATCCATCAATTGAGACTGGAGTGTTATTGCGAAAGTCTACTGAAGGTCCTTCGAAGAATCGCAGAGGATCAAAAAAGGATGATCAGGCTAGTCTCTCAAAACCTAGTCCTGTATTAGTTGAAAAATTGGCTAAGACTCCTAAGAAAGTTGTTCAAGGAGAAAAATCTTCGAAACAAAATCCCAAGCCTGTTGTTGTAGAAACTGCAATACCTTCGAAGGAGGTGGTACCTACGAAGTCAGGTGTGTTGAAAAGGTTGAAGAAAATGGCTCATAAACCATATCATTCACCTGTACGATCAAAACGCTTTTCACCAACATTTTCTTTCAAGCCTTAAGTTACTAGAAAAGGGGTTATCTTTCGCTAAATTCCAACAGCAACACTCTTGGATCGAAGAAAAGGCGTGCTGAACACATGGCCAAAAGAATTTCAAAAAAGCAAATGAAACAGAGGAAGTCAATTCTCAATGAAGACTCAATGGATGAGGAAGTAGTTCCTGAATCTTCACTTGGAGAAGATAAAACTGGCAATTCTTCACCTGTGTGGGGTTCTCCAGTCAAGTCGAATCTCGAGGCGATTGGAAATCCTGGTGGCAATGTGAGAAGACAATTGTCACACCACTCGGAGTGTCGACAACCGAATCAATTTTTGAGGAGGTTCTCACTTCAGGCATCACTGCAAACGTATATGATACGGATGCAAATGTCAATAAGGGTGAAGGAGTATCGAACGAAGAAGCCCAAGGTAATCCTTCTATTATTATGTCTTCTACTTTCGAAACATTTATTGTCGATCCTACAGTGTCTTTACCACCATTTCATATTCCTACTTCATGAAAATTACCTTCATCGACCTACTCACCTACCTTCGAAAACATCATACAACAATCCATCACTTCCTTATTCCCATCCCAATCCACACAACTCCAAAACCAGTTAATGATGATGAAACTGATGATGGTGAGTTCATGGGTTCGTTTGCTGAAATAGAGTTTGATTTGGAAGTAGAGAACATTCCTGATCACATGTTAATGTCCGAGAAGCAGTTTAAGATTCTGATTAAGAAACTTAATTCATTGCTACAATTACAAGCAGACGGAGGGGGTAAACATTCGGTGTCTGGAACAGAGGTGGATGTGATGCTGAAAGCTCAAGAGCATCGAATTCAGAATAAACTTGATTAACTTGACTAGAACAATGAGTTAAGGATAAAAGCTCAATCTGATTCTTTTAATTGAGAACTTAAAGAGTTGAAGGTGGTTGCGAAGGAAAGGCATGTCCTTTTTGTTAAAGATGTCAAGACTGTTCGAGAAGATGTGAATAGAAAAATCGAAGAGTTACGAGTTGATATGGAAAAGGAGATTACTGATTTGAATCACTATTACTCTTCTCTTCTCACGAAGGTTGATATAATTGCTGATGCAGTGATGAAAGTGGTTCAATGGTATAACTCCATGGATCCGAAACTTGATAAGAAGGCTGAAGTGGATGCTACAAGTTTTGGGAATGTTGATAAGTTGTTGGGTGAATTAAAGGATCTTATGTCAAAGTCTGAATCTTCGAAGTCTTCATTACTTACTCCTGAGTTTTTCAATGAGAAGTTTCGCTTGTTAGAGTCAACAATTCACAACGAATTGGCTCCACTTGCGAAGTTTGCAAATTTCATGCCAGCGGATTCCCCGCCTGTTGTCACAGGGGTGCAAGGGGGAGAAAGGAGGAATGTTGGCATAAGTAAAGGCGAAGGAGGTTCTGGCAATGCAGGTGGTGATGCAAAAGTAGTTGGAATAGTTTTAACTACTCAAATTCCAACTTCTTTATCAAAAACATCCACTGTAACAACATCAACAACCACAACAACAGTTCCTTTGACAAAAGGAATTGTAATTGGAGATTCAAGTTCTTCAAAACCCAAGCCTACCGAAGCAGATAAAGGGAAGGGAAAAGGTGTAAGTATTGAGCTTTCGAAAGAGGAGAAGAAAGCTGCTTTTGAACAAGAGTTGGAGAAACAAAAGGAAATACAGAGTGTTCTTCGTCAAAGAGCAAATGATCCTCCTGGTCTTAACAAAGGTGATCCTACAAAGCTTTATTCTTATGAGAATATCGAAGCTTTAACTGTTACAGGGGAGATGCATGAATTTGAAAAGGATCCTAAGAAAAGCATCGACACTGAGAACACAAACTTGAATCAGTTGGACTTTCCAGTGAACAAGATGATGTACTTGGATGAGTAGTTTGAGATTACTGATAAGTACAAAGACAAAGTTGAGTTTAAGCGTTTGAAGTTTTGATTCCATGTTGTGTTTGGAATAAGGGAGGATGAGATATGGTCTCTAGTCAAGATAGTTCGTATTCTCGGCATATCCAAAGATGTTCTATTTTAGGGTATGTTGCAGAATTATCGATATCATGCAGCCCGAGCCAACAACGTTGCATTCGACTTCTCAGTTGCAGACTTACCTTTAATGAATCTTCATGATTTGTTAGTTGTCGCGAAGATTATGAAGAGTGTTGATATTTCGAAGCTACAAGTGATGAACAAAGAAATATTTTTGAATGGTTTTGCTCACTTGAAGGTGTTTATAGATGGATACTATGGTTCTTTGGCATTAACTGATGTCGAACTAGCAAAAGCATTGGATAAAGAGATCACAGTTCCTCAAACTATGCTTATGAGTAAGGCTAGTTTGAAGTTTTTTGAAGATGGAGAGATTTGCTTGAAACCTCTAGGAATTGTGTTTGTTGACAAAAATAAGAAGGGCAACAATTCAAAATTTCTGTTTCAAGTGTGTGATGTCGAAAGGTATACTACACCTCATTACACAAATCTCATGGTTCTAATGAACAACTGTGCCAAGAACAACGAAAACGAAAAGGTTGAAATTCGAAAGGTGGCCAATTGGTATGCTGAAATTTGAAGGGTTATTGACCAAGCTGCGAAGATGTTGATGACCTGATTTGTCACTTCTCACAAGGGGGAGAATGTAGATGTCGAATATTGTTGTGAGGTGTCGATGGTCATGGATAGTTCGATAGTTTGTTATTTTATTATAAGGGCACTTTATGTATCGAAGTTTTCAGTGTTCAGTCCCTTATATTTTTCGTATGCTTTCATGATCCCTATGTCACACCCCCAAACCAGACGGCGGAAAACGTCCGGGGGCTTGTGCGTGATTTCATCTTGTAATATCATCACAATGCATATAATTGAAAGAAGACAACACCATCATCATACATATCAAAATACAACCCACATCGTTTACATCAAGTATAGTATCATAAGTTACATGCCATAATATTCAATGTATGATGATAACAAAAATACGACAAATTCCACATGTTCTTGCTGACCTTTCCGCTTAACGATTCCCTAAGAATACAAGTTATTTTGAAAATGTCAACATATATGATCTTGGTGAGTTCATAAGCATATTTGAATGAAAAGTTTTGTATTGTGCGTAAAACATCAGAAAATCCTATATTTTCTTTAAAATGGTTTGAAAGTGATGTATCAAAATCAAGTATTAATGCATGTGTGTTTTCTGTTTTTGGAAGGTATATAAAAATGTAATCTGGATAAAACCCTGTATTTTTGTTGTAAGTAGAAGGTATAGTTTAATTGTATCTTTCCCCAGAAAATACTATATTTTCTGTTTATAAGAGTATCGTGGACTCAAAACCCTAAGACCGAACATCAGTGTATGCATGTATTTGTTTCAGCAAAATTCTATATGTATTCCGAAAAATTACGATGGAGAGGATCTCTATATGAGCCGTTTTAACCATACTTGATTATGACGAATTCGCCTCTCGTGGCGCTATCAAGCGCCGACTTGTTTATGGTAAGGTTTGTCACCCTAGACTGGCCTAGTCTACGTGTAGCGAACAGCTCAGGTGTGGGGTGTCACCCCGTATAGATCTATACACAAACTCTCGCTCTCCCTCTAGGTGACTCTGGTTATAACTACAGGCTACGATCGTACATCTCGAGAGGTGTCAACCGACGTGTCTCACTAGCGTCCTTAACTGAGTTTACGCGAAAATTGTATCATGTTATCTACAATGTTTTTCCGAGTACGTTTTATGTTTGAAAAGTCCAACGAGTATGTATGTGAATGTATGAGGCCCAACAGACATGTGGGAGGACCACTAAGGCCCAATAAACATGTAATGTATAGTTTAGGCACAATAAGCATGTAAATGGGCCACAAAGGCCCAATAAGCATGTGTTGTACATTCCGGACCCAATAAGCATGTAAATGGACCCTTAAGGCCCAATAAACATGTAAGGCAGTTATTAGGTCCCATAAGTATGTAAATGGACCATTAAGGCCCACTAACATGGAAATTTACATCTTTAGCGCATTTGTATATAAATTAACCTTTTTGACCCACGTATATATATAAGTTGATGTTTTCGGCCCATTATTATAAACATTTACATTTTCGGCCTATATATATATATATATATATATATATATATATATATATATATATATATATATATATATATATATATATATATTTTACATTTTCAGCCCAATTTAGATAAAAATGGCATTTTCGGCCCAATTTTTGGTAAAAACGACATTTTAGGCCCAAATTCAAATAAAATGACAATTTCAGCCCATAAAAACGTAAAATTTCATTTTTGGCTCAAATTTATGTAAAATGACAATTTATACCATAAAAACCATAAATTTACAATTTAAGCCCAAAGAAACCGTGAAGGCCCACAATAAGGCCCATTATACGAAATTTTACACTTTTGGCCCTTTTAAAACTATGATCGTCATAAGGAACCACTTTTATGTATATATGACTCTTTTAGTCCATGCAAAACCGTAAATCTCATAAAACTCCATTCTTTTTGTTTATTTGTCAAAAATGGTCTCTTTACAAGATTTTGTTTAGTTTTTCAACATTCTTAACATGTTTAACACTTTCATCTTTATGGTAAGTTGTGTAAAGTGTTTTAGTTCACATATATTGTCGAGATCTATGAAGTTCTTCACATAATCACAACATATAACTTAGAAAACACACATAAACATGCAGAAATACATAGATCTAGCACATAGCAACTTGTATCCTCCCCCAAAACATAGTAAAACCGATAAACAAGGGGTATGGACTCACATTGGGGTTTGGATTCGGGTTTTGATGAAGAGATGAGAGGAGATGATGTTGTTTTCGGCCTTGAGTGCTTCTTTGGAAGGATTTTCGAACTTAGATGGTCCTAGGAAGCTACAACACGAAATGAAACAGGTAAGGGAGTGTTCTTAGCTTAAAAATGGAAATCAATGACTTATGTAAGATGACAACTTACCAAGTAGATGATACTTGTTCAAAAACTCTTGGAATCACACCCAAGATCATGAAAATGGCAAAGGAAATGAGGGATTTTCTCCTTGAGGTTAAGAGGATTGGTGAGAGAGTTTGAAAAAATTTGAAGTGAGATGTAGAGAGGGGGGGGGGGGGTCTCGGCCGATAATAAGAGAAGAGAGAGAGAGAGAGAGAGAGAGTTGTTGAGGTGATGTTGCATGGAAGACCTCCATGCAAAGATTATGTGTCACTTGCTAGATTAATCTCCCTTTTTCCTTTTTCCTTTTTTTTTGTTACTTGGGGCGAGATTGGCTAAAGGAAAAATGGAGATGAAATGGTTTGAGCCCTTCCTTAGTTTAGTTCGAATTTGTGGAGCCCAAATAATATTTTCCATCCCATTGGGCCTTTATGGAAGTTCATGGCCCAATGAAACCCAAGGGAGTAGTTTACGGCCCATTAGGGCTAATGAAATCATTTATGGCCTAACATGGCCCATTAGAAGTTGGATGGATTATTCTAGGCCCATATGACCCAAAATACCCTAATCTCATGGATGTGAGTCCACTTAGAGCTCAAATAGGGTTTCTTGACCCAAAATAATCCAATTGAAAGTTAATGGCCCATTAGGCCTAATAAGAGCATCCTAGTCCATAAATACTTGAACCAGGATTTCTAGGGTTTTCAATCCATATGAGATGTATTGTATTAGGTTTTGAACTTAAATCAAGAGTTTGGATTCAAATGGATGGTTTTGATTAAGCATAGAGTATGATTTTCTTAGAGTACATGCCTTACAATAGATGATGTTTACATGAGAATAGACTTTCCTAGCTAAAAATTGCTAGTCGTGACATCATCCCCCCGTTAGAGGGAAATTCGTCCCGAAATTCTTTCGAAAGGTAGGATTCATGAATGAGAGAATAAGTGAGGGTAGTTCTGCTTCATCTAGTCTTCGCGTTCCCATGTGAATTCCGATCCACGCTTTGCGTTCCATCGAACCTTCACAATTGGAATGCGGCTCTGCTTCGTACGCTTCACTTCTCGGTCCATAACCTCGATTGGTTCTTCGACGAACAGGAGATTTTCATTTATTTTGATTTCTTCCAGAGGAATGACAAGAGTTTCATCTGATAAGCACTTTTTCAAATTCGAGATGTGGAACACGGGGTGTACGTTGCTGAGCTTTGAAGGTAGCTGCAACTTATACGCTACCAGACCAATTCGGGCAAGGATCTCGAACGGTCCGATGTATCGCGGGTTCAGTTTTCCCCGTTTCCCAAAACGGATCATTCCTTTCCAGGGAGAGACTTTCAATAGCACCCGATCTCCGACTTGGAATTCCATAGGCTTTCATCGTTGGTCAGCATAACTCTTTTGTCGGTCTCGCGATGCTTGAAGTAGGGCTTTGATTTGGATTATCTTTTCGGTCGTTTCACGAATGATTTCTGGCCCTATGAGACTACTGTCTGGTGATTGTCCTTTTGCTGGTTGGGTGTCACCCACCTCAGCCCAGCATAGAGGCGATCTGCATTTGCGACCATATAAAGCATCAAAAGGAGCAACCTTGATGCTCGTGTGATAACTGTTGTTGTATAAAAATTCAACCAAAGGCAAGTGGGTATCCCATGACTTTCTGAAATCAATCACATAGGCTCGGAGCATGTCTTCGAGTGTTTGGATGGTTCGTTCGCTTTGGCCATCGGTTTGAGGGTGGTAAGCAGTACTCATGTCTAGTTGTGTTCCCATTGCCTTCTGAAGTGATTGCCAAAACAGTGAGGTAAATCTACTATCTCAATCCGAGATAATAGACACTGGCACCCCATGAAGTCTTACGATCTCTTTGATGTAGATTCGTGTCAACCTTTCCATCTTGTAAGACTCTTTTATTGGCAGGAAATGAGCGGATTTAGTTAACCTATCGACGATTACCCAGATAGCATCCAATCTGTCTGTCGTCTTAGGTAATTTGGTCACGAAGTCCATAGTAATCCTTTCCCATTTCCACTCGGGTATTACTGGTTGTTGTAATAGTCGCGAGGGCTTTTGGTATTCCACTTTCACCTTGGCGCAAGTGAGACACTTGGCCACGTAAGTGGCGATCTCTGCCTTCATATTTGGCCACCAATAATGCTCCTTTATGTCCAGGTACATCTTATCCGAACCCGGATGGATGGAATATCGTGTTTTGTGGGCTTCGTTCATGATCACTTCTCCGAATCCCCCAAGTTTAGGGACCCAGATTCTGTTCGTGAAATAATAAGCTCCATCCTCTTTGGCTTCAAAATCTTTATCCATCCTACGCAGTGTTTCAGTTGCGACGTTCTCTGGCTTCAATGCATCTGTTTGGGCTTCCATAATTTGTGAGGTTAGGTGGGCTTGGATGGTTATTGATAAGGTTTTCACCCGGCGACCTGAGTATTCTTTTCTGCTCAGGGCATCGGCTACCACGTTAGCCTTGCCTGGGTGGTACTTGATCTCGCACTCGTAATCATTTAGAAGCTCATCCCATCTTCGCTGCCTCATGTTTAACTCCTTTTGGTTTAAAATGTGCTGGAGGCTTTTGTGATCGGTGAAGATGGTGCACTTTGTATCGTAGAGGTAGTGCCTCCAAATCTTTAGGGAGAAGACCACAGCTCCCAGCTCGAGATCATGAGTGGTGTAATTTACTTCATGCATCTTTAGTTGCCTGGATGCGTAAGCTATCACCTTCCCACGCGGCATGAGGACACAGCCTAACCCTTGATTCGAAGCATTGCAGTAGACTACGAAATCTTCGGTTACCTCCAGTAAGGATAGCACTGGTGCACTACAAAGGGCTCGCTTCAGTGATTGGAAGGCGGCTTCTTGCTTTTCCGTCTAGTTGAAAGGCACTTTGTGTCAAGGCGGTAAGGGGTTTGGCTATCTTGGAAATTTTTTGGATAAACCTTCGGTAGTAGCCTGCGAGACCCAAGAATTGACGAATTTCTGTTGGGGTTCTCCGGATCGCCCAACCTTCAATGGCCTTTATCTTGGAAGGATCTACGTGAATCCCCTGCTTGCTGATTACGTGACCTAAAAAGTTTACACTACGGATTCAGAATTCGCATTTGGAGAGCTTCGCATATAATCTTTCAGCTCCTAGGGTTTCCAAGATTTGACGGAGATGTTGACCATGCTCTTCTTTGCTTCAAGAGTAGATAAGAATATCGTCGATTAAGACAATCACGAATTTATCAACGAATGGGCGGCAGACTCGATTCATGAGGTCCATAAATGCAGCGGGGGCATTTGTTAGACCGAAGGGCATCACGAAGAATTCGTAATGATCGTTCCGAGTTCGAAAGGCAGTTTTTGGAATGTCCTCTTCCGGAACTCGAAGTTTATGATAACCGGATCTCAGATCTATTTTTGAGAAATAACTATCTCCTTGAAGTTGGTCAAATAGATCGTCAATTCGTGGAAGTGGGTATCGGTTTTTGACAATGAGTTTGTTTAACTCCCTATAATCGATGCACATTCGGAAGGATCCGTCCTTTTTCTTGACAAACAAGACCGGAGCTCCCCAAGGTGAGAAGCTTGGTTGGATAAATCCCTTGCTCAGCAGCTCACTTAGTTGGCTGGATAACTCCTGCATTTCGGCGGAGCTAACCTGCATGGTGATTTGGCAATTGATGTGGCTCCTGGTATTAGGTCGATTCGGAATTCGACCTGTCTTTCTGGAGGTATTCCCGAAAGATCTTCAGGAAATACATCCCTGTCTTCTTGTGTAGGCACTTTTGTGCTTTGATGCACGAGATAAGACGAAGATTGGTGCCAGGTTTATCACCATAGATTATTAGGGTTTCGTGATTGGGAAGATGAAGGCGAACGACCTTCTCGCAACACATAATATCAGCATGGTGGGGGCTCAACCAATCCATGCCGATTATCACATCAAAACTCCTAATATTTACTAGCATCAAATGTATTTGAAAAGAGTGATTGTTTAGTGTTAATGTGCACCCTACATAGACACCTTTAGTTGTTTCGGTTTTCCCATTAGCCATTTCCACTGTGAAGGCTTCGTTGAGCTTCTGGGGTTGTTGATTTAGTAAGTGTTTGAATTTATTACTAACGAAACTTTGCTCCGCCCCACTATCGAATAAGATGCATGTGTATGTGTTGTTAAGTAGGAACGTACCAATAACAACTGTTGGGTCCTGAACTGCTTCACCTTGCCCCAATGTCAATATCCTTCCTGATGTTCCTGCTCCCTGATTGTTTGCTTTGGGGCAGTCGTGCTTGAAATGACATGTTCCTCCGCACCCATAGCAGGTGTAACTGGCCCCAACATTGTTGTTGTTAGTGTTGTTGCGACTATTGTTGTTGTTGTTATTGTTTGGCTGCTGATTCTATTGAGGGTGAGTTCTACAGTATCTTGCAGTGTGACCCTTTCGGTTGTAGCTTGTGCAGTGCATCTCTCTAAATTCTCCGTGATGGTGTAAATTGCATTTGCTGCACTTGGGTAGGGTCCCTGAGTACTGTTTGGGAGCATTGGGTGTGGATGACGCTGGAGCATGTCATGTTGTGGTGGCTTGAGTAGCAGCATGGACAGTCACAGTTTGTTGTTTCTTTCATGATTCTGAGTGTTGTCGTCCCTTTCGCTTGTTGTTTTTACCCTTCTTGTTATCACCTTCTTTCTTAACTTCCGCTTCCCGTGCTTTGGCACCCTTTTTGTTGCCATGGTCGTACATTTTCTTGGCTAGTCTCTTTGTACTGTCATACGTGGTCGGGTTTGCTGCTATTACATTCCCTTGGATTGGCGCGGTCAATCCCCAGATAAATCTTTCGATCTTCTTCCCCTCAGATGTGATCATTCCTGGACACAAGAGAGACATCTCACTAAACCTGGATATATAAGCATCGATGTCAGAGTTTTAAACCGTGAGGTTCCACAGCTCTTGCTCCATTTTCTGGATTTCTCCCCTTGGACAATATTCAGCCAACAACATTTCCTTAAGCTCCTCCCAAGGCATAGCGTTCGCCACCGGGAGTGTCATGGCCTCTACGTGACCATTCCACCAAGAGAGTGCTTGATCAACAAATGTGCAGGCCGCAAACTTGACCTTGCACCCTTCCAGACATCCGCATATCTCAACAACTGATTCCACCTTTTCTATCCATCTTTTCAGGGTAATTACGCCTCCCGTCCCATTGAAGGTTCGAGGCTTGGTGTTTGTGAAGTCCTTGTAGGTGCAAGTTCTTATGGGTCCATGATTTGTTCCCTGTTTTGTTTATCTGGTTCCCTGTCCGTTACCTTCACCGTTGTTTCTGTTGCGAATTTGTGCCAGTGCTGCAGTGACCGAAGCTGACACTGCCGCTTGAAATGCGACTGAGTTTATTTCTGGTGGCGTCGGTGTCGTGTTGTTTCTGCGGTTTGGTCTTTGAGGCATCTTTCTGTCATAGAACGGAAAGATGTTGAGTATCCAATGTATTTAGTTTCACGATCTCTTGGTTATAGCACAATGTTAGTGATTCGGCTATGTATAAGTGAGTGAATGCATACAATCAACATCTAGTAAAAGTAATAGAACACATAGCAGATAACAACATCATGATAAAATATATAACCGTTTTCATTAATGATAATGTTTTGAGTACATGAAAATTTGCCTACATAAGGCATACAATACATGCAGTCAAGGTTGTAGAACTAGTTACTCGGTACCTGTTCGGCCGACTACCGAGTAGCGAGTACTCGGGAGTACTCGGGAGTAATCGAGGAGTACTCGAATTCGGTAATTCATGTAGAAATATTTTTAGGGAAATTATATATGTCAAAATCATAAGTTAAAATCATAAGTTGATTGATATTATATAACAATATTAGATACATATGAATAAACAAAATCTGAAAAACACATAATGGTCTTACTTCGTGAATAATTACTGAAATTCTAAGATATATGTAGTAATAACACATATGTGTGTGTTAAATAATAAATCATCAAGTAAAATATACATATTAATCACCGAGTTGACCATGTTTTACAACACTGCTCAGTTCAGTAAGGGGTCGATCGGAGAATACTCGGGATTCTGTAACTCACCTCGGTAAGGGGCCGAGTAGCGAGTAGTCGATGGAGTAATCGGCCAACTCGGCGAGTTTTACAACACTGCATGCAGTGAAATAAATTTTGACAGAGTAATGACTCCATGAGTAGTGTAGTCACTTAATCATGCAGTCGATAGTACATAAGGTAATGCATAGATAAAATCATGACGATAGTAAGTGAACGGATAGTAGTTGCAATGAGGTGGGTCTGTCTATGAAATCACATGCCGAAATGTCGTGCTACAAGATCAGCCATCCCGGTCATTTCCCTGACGACCTCGTCCCTCTCGTGCTCTGCCTGTACAGCTTGAGCCTCTGTTGCTAATAGTTTTTGCCGAAGGGTGGCAACTTCCTCCTCTAGGGAGCGAGCCCTATCGATGGGATCATGTGGCGCTGCAGAGTGATCCTGTACTATCTCTGGGGTGGGGGGTTCACTGGTGACTTCATTAGCGTCCCCATCCTCCTCCATGATAACATCGGATTCTCCAAACTCGTAGTTCGTCTCCATGTACTCCTCGGGCCCGACACCGGGGGCTTCCTCCTGACCCATCACGAGGTCTTCCTCGATCATTCCGTGGGACACTAGGGCCTGATAGAAAAGGACGCCCTGATGTGCCTTGTCCATGGCGACTGCGCGAGAAACTGGGAATGAGAAGTGTGTAAAGGGAGTATGTATATATAGTATTTCCAAAAATACTCCTATAGTATTTTTAATTATTTAAGTTTGAGTTCCTTAGAAGTTTTGGATACGAGGTAGGCTTCTAGATCATTTCCCACCACGATTACTCCCAAACACATGTTGGTCATATTTTGAATAAATATAGTTGATCAGGCTATATTTATCCCTAATATGACTACATAACTACCCGGGTTTACTCACAGTGTTCAATTTCCTCCAGAGACTTTTAGTGTTATTTTTTTGATGTAAACCAAGGTATTCATTTTATTCAGAGTGTTTTATTCCCATTGTATTTATAGTTGAATATCAAGTATGATTAGATATGCCAGTTCACTACAAACAATGCTCTGATACCAATCTGTCACACCCCCGAACCAGACGGCGGAAAACGTCCGGGGACTTGTGCGTGACTTCATCTTGTAATATCATCACAATGCATATAATTGAAACAAGACAACACCATCATCATACATATCAAAATACAACCCACACTGTTTACATCAAGTATAATATCATAAGTTACATGCCATAATATTCAATTTATGATGATAACAAAAATACGACAAATTCCACATGTTCTTGCTGACCTTTCCGCTTAACGATTCCCTTAGAATACAAGTTATTTTAAAAATGTCAACATATATAATGTTGGTGAGTTCATAAGCATATTTGAATGAAAAGTTTTGTATTGTTCATAAAACATCAGAAAATCCTATATTTTCTATAAAATGGTTTGAAACTGATGTATCAAAATCAAGTATTAATGCATGTGTGTTTTCTGTTTTTGGAAGGTATATAAAAATGTAATCCGGATAAAACCCTGTATTTTTGTTGTAAGTAGAAGGTATAGTTTAATTGTATATTTCCCCAGAAAATCTTATATTTTTTGTTTATAAGAGTATCGTGGTCTCAAAACCCTAAGACCGAACATCAGTGTATACATGTATTTGTATCAGCAAAATTCTATATGTATTCCGAAAAATTACGATGGAAAGGATCTCTATGTGAGCCGTTTTAACCATACTTGATTATGACGAATTCGCCTGTCGTGGCGCTATCAAGCGCCGACTTGTTTATGGTAAGGTTTGTCACCCTAGACTGGCCTAGTCTAGCTGTAGCGAACAGCTCAGGTGTGGGTGTCAGCCCGTATAGATCTATACACAAACTCTCGCTCTCCCTCCAGGTGACTCTGGTTATAACTACAGGCTACGATCGTACACTCAAGAGGTGTCAACCGACGTGTCTCACTAGCATCCTTAACTTAGTTTACGCGAAAATTGTATCATGTTATGTATAATGTTTTTCCGAGTATGTTTTATGTTTGAAAATTCCAACAAGTATGTATGTGAATGTACAAGGCCCAACATACATGTGGGAGGACCACTAAGGCCCAATAAATATGTAATGTATAGTTTAGGCCCAATAAGCATGTAAATAGGCCACAAAGGCCCAATAAGCATGTGTTGTACATTCCGGACCCAATAAGCATGTAAATGGAACCTTAAGGCCCAATAAACATGTAAGGCAGGTATTAGGTCCCATAAGCATGTAAATGGACCACTAAGGCCCAATAACATGGAAATTTACATCTTCAGCCCATTTGTATATAAATTAACCTTTTTGACCCAAGTATAGATATAAGTTGATGCTTTCGGCCCATTATTATAAAAATTTACATTTTCGGCGTAGATATGTATATATATTTTACATTTTCAGCCCAATTTAGATAAAAATGGCATTTTCGGCCCAATTTTTGGTAAAAACGACATTTTAGGCCCAAATTCAAACAAAGTGACAATTTCAGCCCATAAAACGTAAAATTTCATTTTTGGCTCAAATTTGTATAAAATGACAATTTATTCCATAAAAACCATAAATTTACAATTTATGCCCAAAGAAACCGTGAAGGCCCACGATAAGGCCCATTATACGAAATTTTACACTTTTGGCCCTTTTAAAACTATGATCATCATAAGGAACCACTTTTATGTATATATGACTCTTTTAGTCCATGCAAAACCGTAAATCTCATAAAACTCCATTCTTTTTGTTTATTTGTAAAAAATGGTCCCTTTACATGATTTTGTTTAGTTTTTCAACATTCTTAACATGTTTAACACTTTCATCTTTATGGTAAGTTGTGTAAAGTGTTTTAGTTCACATATATTGTTGAGATCTATGAAGTTCTTCACATAATCACAACATATAACTTAGAAAACACACATAAACATGCAGAAATACATAGATCTAGCACATAGCAACTTGTATCCTCCCCCAAAACATAGTAAAACCGATAAACAAGGGGTATGGACTCACATTGGGGTTTGGATTCGGGTTTTGATGAAGAGATTGTTGGATTAATGTCTAAGTCCATAACTATATTTGGTATGTACTTGACCCGACCCGGCATGGTCCATTTGGGTTGCACTTCACCGGTACAATTTATATGGATAGTCTTTTGAGAATAATATATTTATGATTTATATTAATATATTATAAGTTCTAATATATTAATATGGAATCATATTATTTAATTAGTATTGATCAAGAATTAATTTAGAATTAATTAAGTGATCAAAAAGAACTAATTAAATATGGACTCTTATATATATGGAATGGGCCAAGTTCATTTAGGTTGGGCTAAGCTTTCATGGATGGTCCATGGAGCTTTTAACCCATGGATCCTATGTAAATGAAAGGTCATGGGTATTAGGGTTTACATGGATGTAACCCTAATATGCTAGTTAGGATATAACCTTGGAATAGTTAATATTTGAATGTATAATAGAGAAAACATAGATCCAAGGTTTATAGGGTTGCATGTACACCCTAGGAGTGTTAGAATGCTCAAAACCCAACAGTGGTATCAGAGATATGGGTTGTTTTCTGTTATATTGATGCAAATGTTTTATTTTCAAGTTGAAAAAAAGGAAAAAAAAAACATGACGTTTGTCAAATTTTAGGATAATTACTTGTTTTGTGAAAAACGAATTATTTGTAAAATTTGAATCATTTGTTATATGAGTTGAATTAGGTCAAATTTAGTAAAAGATAAAATGATATGATTATTTTATTAGTTTTAAAAGTTTGATCTAAATGTTTTAAGGAGTTACATATTTTGTCATAAAATTTTGGAGCTCAAAAGTTTTTTTTAAAGTTGTGATCTTAAGGGTTTTTGAAACTTCCATAAGTTATGGATATGAAAGTTTTTTTTAAAAAAAAAAATTTGATTCAATGTTTTTATGGAGTTACAAAATTTGGTGTTAATGTTTTAAAGAATTCCATAACTTGTTCTTAAGTTATGGAACATGGAAAGTTTCATCATAAAACACCATTAATTCCATAAGTTATGGAATCCAAAGGTTTTTAAGAATTACAAAACTTGCCCTCAAGTTTTGGAATTTGAAAAAAGTTTTTTATGAAAAAAAAAAGAATTGAATTCTAAAACTCTTGGGTTCATAACTTAAACAATTAATTAAATGGTTTTAATTTTGAGTTTAATAATTGGAATTATGATGTTTTGTTGAATAGTTCAAATTAACTCGGACTTTATTAATAGTTAATTAAAGCGTTTAATTAAAAGAGTATTATTAAATCCATAAATATATGGTTTGAGTTTAATTAAATTAAAAGTCTAGTTTCATTAATAGATTAAACCATCAAGTATTATAAATGTCTAAAATACACCCTTATACTATTATAATATTAAAAGTTTAATATATTATATGCATAAGAGCAAGTCGTCTTAACATTAGTAGGCCTCATTCACGAAGCCGGTCTATAAGGGGGTATAAGGTTACTGCCTATAAAATGGTAGTTTAATGGGTGTCCACTCTCACTGACCGCTTCCTTGACCGGTGGAGGGTCGTTAGCCGAACAGGTAGGACAAGGACTATAATTCTCCCTTCATTATAAGTATAATGATAAATACTAAGTAACTAAACACTTATAAATTCCCAATCTTAGTTACTTGGGAAAATGTGAATAAGGTGCTAATCCATGAAATTACACTTTGCACTTTGTTTAAGCTGTTAGTGGAGCGTGTGTGGTTAACCGACACACTAACCTGGACTTAACAAGGTAGGCAAAGGGTAACTTAATGTTTATCATAGTATCGTTGGAGCGTGTGTGGTTAAGCGGCACATCGATTGAGGGGTAAATATTAAGGGTACCAAGTATATTTGCATGGTTACTTCACACCTTGTTTTGTGATCCTCGGCATCCCAGTCACAAAACCTGAAGGGCACACTCGAGATTGAAACATGCCATTGAAAAGTTCAATGAATCTCAAAAGAATCTAGGAGTTTCAAAACCAATTAAAACCTAATAATACATTTCGTTTATCTTGGTGGAAATTGGTGAATCGTCATTCACCTACCTTCAAATATTTTATAGCTTGGATTACGGCATCCCTCTTCGAAGTTATAAAATAGTTTGTTGGGTCCTAGCCTTAATATATCATATTGGGTGTTATATTAAGGACTTAAATCAACTTTACGTGAATTTCTCCCATTGTTGATGTCTGGTTTAGACAACAATGATCTTCCCAAACCAAGCTTTCCTAATGAATATGACTTCCCGAGTTTGGCTCATGGAAGTCATTCTTCTCTTCCTCCACCTCCTCCAATTATTCTCCCTAACCCACAAGTTCAAGGTCACTCAAGCCCTAATGGCAAGCAAGGCCATAGTCAACCCGGTTGACCAAATGGTAAGAGAAAGGCTAAGTATGAGATAGTCCCATTACCAAAGGGTCCATGTGTTTATTTTGCCAAAGGAAGGGGCGTTGATTGCAAAGCTGCCAAATTTACCTAAGGATGTTAAAGTCAATAAGTTTGACTCTACATCAGGTAGAGCCCATTATCTAACTCTGTTAAGTTCTATTCTGAGATCCTCATTACATGATGTGACTGGGTCACATGTTGATGTTTTAAGAATCAAAGAAAAGTGGAGAAATCTTAAAGGAAGTATATGCTGATTCTGATCACGAAGGTGGATTTCGATCGCATCAGAATTTTGAGCAGTTGCTTAAGAAGTTATGATATATTGCTAAGGAATAGATAACAACAATTTTCCATGTGGATTGTAAGGATAAGTTTTTCCACATAGTTTTAAAATAAAAGAAAATTGTTTAATTTTATTTATTTGAAGTATCCTTACAATGGCATTTGTGGAAAATTGTTGCTTATATGATTCCACTGACAGCAATATTGGAAAATGGATTTGATTTTTTCATTTGTGGTAGTGTCTAAATTTACCAAATCAGGAAAGTTCCTCATCGCCCAAGTTTCAATTGGACCGAAACTTGGAATCATGCAAGTTGAATAGTATGATGAATGAGAACTTTCAAGCATTGGGAAATCAAGACTAATTACTTGTTCACATGGATGTGTGAGTCAAGTGAAGGACTAAAGGGATCGATTACACATTCTTGTGCACTGGTCATGTCCACCACAAAGCTCATTAAGACTATTTGATTTACTAAAGTTTAGTAAATATGGTTATACTTACAAGTTTAAGTATAATTCTGAAACATTGGAAAAGTCTCAATGTATGGCAGAACGAATGGGAAGAATCAAATTAGGCAGAAAGATAAAAGTTTCTCAAATCTGAAAAGATGGGAGAGTACTTTAGTATCATGTTTGTGATCATCTTAATGATTTAGAAATCATATCACAATTAGTCCTCTAAAGGTCATCTTAGTGCATTCTTATGACTAAGAAGAGGAGTCATGAATTGTTGAAATGGTTAGATCAGGAAGATGAGTCATACTTCGTTCCAAAACAATTCTTAGAGTCATACTCCAAGATTGTAACTTGAGTGACATATCTTAAAGAAAGGTTTAAAACACTTGTGAAATGTAAGAGTAAAAGTGTCCTACTCTTGTACATTTGAAATTGGTAAGTTGTGATGTTTTGGATAAAACAAAGACCAACTAAGGCCAATTGTGTGAAGTGTTTGTCTTGATAAAGAATCCGCACTATCTCTTGAATATTTGGCAAGATACTCTTATATGTCAAGAGGATAGAGGGAGTCTTAAAGATCCTAAAAAGAATTTCAAGAACTAATCAAGAATAAAACCTGAGGTTCTTCACTAGCACACGACTTGAGGTTTATAACCTATCGTGTTGACATATTCTGTGCCCATTCCAGTTAAAGTTGGATTTGAATAGGAGTTCTGAAAGTTCTCAATTGGTTGCATAACAACTTGGAAGCAATGGCAGGCCCTGTACTGCCAGGTGGCAAGACGTTAAGATTGCATAAGTTCAGTCCATATGAGTTTGGATTAGTCATTATCCTTGTCTTGTGACTATGGTTTTGACGATTCACATGGATAAGAACACATACACCATAAAATCTAAGGGTCATAAGGTTTCTCTCCGATTCATGAAAATGATGGTGAGGAAACACTTCCACCAAGTAGATTTGAAGCAGATGGCAAAAAGTCTAAACAATTGAGACTATGATTACGGCATCCCTTTTCATAGTTCTGAAATTGTTTAGACACACATGCATGCTATCTAAGGAAAGGTGTATGATTTTGATAAAGTTTTATCAAAGCATCTCGTATCAGAAATCTGAACTTTGGTAAGAAAGTAAATAAAGTATTGATTTCTAGAAGTCCAGCTGATTTCTGAGTACATGTGAAAGCTAGTGGGAGCATAAGTGTTATGATAATAATCATCATGTTAGTGGGAGCATGATAATTATTGTTGGTGTTGCAAGTTAGCAATGTTAATTATAGAAAACAAAAGTTTCAATTCGTGAGGCTGCAGGGATTGGAAAAGTTGTTTTGCTATAATTAAGGGAGAGGATATACTTCATTTCAGTTCTAAAGGCTTAGATTGAGACCTTAATCATCTTTAGTCAAGAATATATATATGAATTTCATGTTGGATTGGTTCAACTTAAGGAAATTCTATATATTGCGTTCTCAAAATTTGATTATGATTACGGCATCCCTCTTCATAGTCAAATTTTGAAAACATGGCAAATAAAAATATTGTAGCAAAAGACTGGTCTAGAATCATGTCTTTATGTGAGACATCATGAATCGTGTACCATTTTCTTTGGGTACAGGATCGATTGCATGTGCTATAATATTTGTCATTTCTAAATTTTTCCAAATGCCCAGAGGCATTAAGAAGGGAAAAGGTCTAGAATTGGATATGACTAAAATGATTAAGCAATTGTCGAGGACAATCTGAGCTTTACCAAATATTGGTTGCTCAAGGACAGTTGGAAGTATAGTGCTAATTTTGGAAGGACCATATTGACATATTCTGAAAAGAGGCATCTCTTATTCAGAAGTGATAGTCAAAATGAGAATATGGAGTTGTCTCCATAGGTGGAAGTTATCTGTGTAAGATTAGAAAACTTAATGCAAGAAGCATGTCCAAAGCAATGTACTTTGAATATGAGACTTAGTTTCCATGGAGTTGATCTCCATTGTAATACCTTATAATGACTGTTGACAAGTCTTTGTGACTTTGTACATATTCATTACAGGAGGGTCAGTGCATATAAGTTTAAAATCTAAACAGATTTCGATAAATGATAGGAATTTGAAATTCTCACATTTTTCGATAAGGATTTGGGAGTGTGAAATTAGAATCATTGAAATTATGTTCAATTGGTTTATTTCACAAAGTAAGCATCATAGACAAACATAGAGTGCATACTTGGTGTATGGCAAAGCTATTGTTTAAGAAAAACATAGTGTACATGCTTGTAGCATGGGACAACTAGTGTTTTTAATTCACGTATAAAGTTGATAAAACCGAAACAATGAATAATGAGTAATCAGTATGGTGATAAATAAAAGTGTTTATTTATATTCATAGGGTTTGATACCATATTTGATTCATTTATTCTTGTGTTTCACTTTGCATGTTTTGACTTCTAGAATAACTAAGTCGCTCTTCCTGAATGATTAAGTTAACCAAACCATCCACAGTCGGTCATATGTTGGAAGTAGATATGAATCAAGACTATCATGGGTTGGTTTGTAGAGGTCCAAGTTGGTGGACAAAGTGGTGCTACAACACTCATGAGTGCTCATAAGTTCTGAGTATTGGATTCAACCCGCGCTCATTTGAATCACTTCATGGATTTTATCACGAGTGATCATGAGACGATAATATCTTATATTCTTCAAACCTAGAGATATGAGTTGTTACTATGAGTTGGTTATACATTGATTGCACGAAAACGCATTTGGTAACTCGATGTTATAAAACGTGCCTTTGTGTATGATTCAACAAGTAGTAGAACAAGCCATATGAGTCGAAGTTTATCCATTCCTTTTACCTTCGGGATAAAAGCGATATCTGTGGGCCCCTCGATGATTTAGCGATGACACATGTGAGTGCTTGGCCAAGCCAGGACTGATTTGATTTGTTCAATCAGTCAGTCATCATAAATCGAAAATCAGGAAACAACAAATGGACAGAGAGAATGATTATAATCCATGTCTCAGTCCATATGATATCTAGAATGGAGGAATATATGATCCCTTATCTAATGGACAAGTCATTGACAAGGTCAGAGTTCGACAGCGGCTTTAAGAGCTATGATTGCCAGTTAGGTTTTGAAGTCATACTCAATAATAGTTTTAGACTTATCCAAGTGGGAGACTGTTGGATTAATGTCTAAGTCCATAACTATATTTGGTATGTACTTGACCCGACCCGGCATGGTCCATTTGGGTTGCACTTCACCGGCACAATTTATATGGATAGTCTTTTGAGAATAGTATATTTATGATTTATATTAATATATTATAAGTTCTAATATATTAATATGGAATCATATTATTTAATTAGTATTGATCAAGAATTAATTTAGAATTAATTAAGTGATCAAAAAGAACTAATTAAATATGGACTCTTATATATATGGAATGGGCCAAGTTCATTTAGGTTGGGCTAAGCTTTCATGGATGGTCCATGGAGCTTTTAACACATGGATCCTATGTAAATGAAAGGTCATGGGTATTAGGGTTTACATGGATGTAACCCTAATCCTCCATAATATATAAATGGGTCCTTGGCTCACAAAATTGGCACAAGTGTGTGAAAATAAGAGTGGGCCGATTTTAGTGTGCATACATATTCTCTCAAGTTCTTCCAAGGTGTTTTGGTGATTTGTGATTCCATTTGAGGCTTCCACACTATTGGGGCTAAGCTCTTAAAGCTTGAAGACATCAAGCTACATCAAAAAGTATGTCATCTAACTAGAACTTTGTAGTATAGGTGCTTCATAATATGCTAGTTAGGATGAAACCTTGGAATAGTTAATATTTGCATGTATAATAGAGAAAACATAGATCCAAGGTTTATAAGGTTGCATGTACACCCTAGGAGTGTTAGAATGCTCAAAACCCAACAGAGATGAGAGGAGATGATGTTGTTTTCGGCCTTGAGTGCTTCTTTGGAAGGATTTTCGAACTTAGATGGTCCTAGGAATCTAGAACACGAAATGAACCAGGTAAGGGAGTGTTCTTAGCTTAAAAATGGAAATCAATGACTTATGTAAGATGACAACTTACCAAGTAGATGATACTTGTTCAAAAACTCTTGGAATCACACCCAAGATCACGAAAATGGAAAAGGAAATGAGGGAGTTTCTCCTTAAGCTTAAGAGGATTTGTGAGAGAGTTTGAATAACTTTGAAATGAGATGTAGAGAGGGGGGGGGGGGTCTCGGCCGATAATAAGAGAAAAGAGAGAGAGAGATGTTGAGGTGATGTTGCATGGAAGACCACCATGCAAAGATTATGTGTCACTTGCTAGATTAATCTCCCTTTTTCCTTTTTCCTTTTCTTTGTTACTTGGGCCGAGATTGGCTGAATGAAAAATGGAGATGAAATGGTTTGGGCACTTCCTTAGTTTAGTTCCAATTTGTGGAGCCCAAAAAATATTTTCTGCCCTGTTGGGCCTTTATGGAAGTTCACGGCCCAATGAAACCCAAGGGAGTAGTTTACGGCCCATTAGGGCTAATGAAATCATTTATGGCCCAACATGGCCCATTCGAAGTAAGATGGATTATTCTAGGCCCATATGACCCAAAATACCCTAATCTCATGGATGTGAGTCCACTTAGAGCTCAAATAGGGTTTCTTGACCCAAAATAATCCAATTGAAAGTTTATTGGCCCATTAGGCCCAATAAAGAGCATCCTAGTCCATAAATACTTGAACCGGGATTTCGAGGGTTTTCAATCGATATGAGATGTATTGTATTAGGTTTTGAACTTAAATCAAGAGTTTGGATTCAAATGGATGGTTTTGATTAAGCATAGAGTATGATTTTCTTAGAGTACATGCCTTACAATAGATGATGTTTACATGAGAATAGAATTTCCTAGCTAAAAATTGCTAGTTGTGACACCCTATAAATAGGGATGTATACTAGAGATAGATAAGAACTTTCGTGATTTTGTCTAAATACTCTTTGTACTCCTGAAAGCATAATTGAGCCAAACAGACTTTATTTAGATCTCGTGTTCATCGTTCTTACTTTACTCTGATCAGATAATTCATACTCAATTCCATTACAACTACATTTGGTATCAGAGCAGGATTCAATTACAACTACATTTAGATCTCGTGTTCATGTATGATGATATCTATAGATTCTCTACTGGTGAGTTTGATCAGGGAAGCTCAGGTTGAGGGTGTATGGCAGGAGAACTAGAAGCTTGAGAGGATTAGAGGCGATATCACCCGATTTGTGTAGGACAGTCGTGGGTTATTGACCCGTTGCTGTCGGGTGTGGGTTTCGATGTCTGGTGGGGTTAGATAGATTGTATTGGAGGAGGCTCATAAGTCTCGCTTCTCTATTCACCCGGGGGCCACCAAGATGTACCGGGATCTGAGTTTGAGTTACTGGTGGCCGTGTATGAAGAGAGAGATCGCTTGGTACGTCGAGAGGTGCTTGACCTGCAGGATGGTCAAGGCCGAGCACCAGAGGCCGCATGGCAAGCTGCAGCCTCTGGAGGTTCCCATGTGGAAATGGGAGTAGATCACGATGGACTGTATCACCAATTTGCAGAGGACAGTGAAGGGATATGATGCTATATAGGTCGTCGTGGATCGATTGACCAAGAGCGCCCATTTGCTATATATCCGCAGGATCGTTGCTCGCCATGGGGTGGCAGTCTCTATTGTCTCATACCTAGATGTTCGATTCACCTCTCGTTTCTGGCAGAAGTTCCATGAGGAACTGGGCACGAGACCGCATTTTAGCACCGCATGCCATCTGCAGACAGATGGCCAGAGCGGGCGAACCATTCAGACCCTCGAGAATATGTTGAGGGACTGCGTCATCGAGTTTGGTGGGAGTTGGGACTCCTACCTACCCCTTGTAGAGTTCTCCTACAATAATAGATTTAACTCCAATATTGGTGCTCTGCCTTTTGAGTTGTTGTATGGACGGAGATGTCGTACCCCCGTCTGTTGGGGCGAGGTTGGTCACAGGGCGATGGGTCGGACCGAGGCAGTCCTACAGACTACCGAGATGATACAACAGATCAGGCAGCGGTTGCTGACTGCTCAGAGTCGGCATAAGAGTTACGCCGACCATCGCCGATATGAGTTGGACTTTCAGGTCGGTGACATGGTGTTACTGAAGGTCTCACCCTGGAAGGGTGTGATCCGTTTCAGGAAGTGGGGAAAGTTAGGTCACGGATACATCAGACCATTCAAGATTATTGCCAAGGTTGGCAAGGTGGCGGATACACTGGATCTTCCGGAGGAGCTCAATCATATTCACATCACTTTCCACGTCTCGCAGTTGTGGAAGTGAATATTAGATGAGGATGTGGCCGTGTCGTTGGATGAAATTCAGGTGGACGAGTGCCTGAACTATGTCGAGAGGCCCATAGCTATATTGGAGAGAAAAGTGAAGGTCTTGAGGAATAAGGAGATACCTTTGGTAAAGGTACAGTGGCAACGTCAGAAAGGATCGGAGTGGACTTGGGAGACGGAGGCCGAGATGCGGGAGCATTATCCATATATGTTTACTGTAGCAGACTTGAAGGACGAAGTCTAGGTCAAGTGGGGGAGAGTTGTAACACCCCAAAATTTGTAGGTATTTTTGAATCCTCCCTTTTATTATTATGTTGTCATTTTTAGTCCTTGGGGATGGAAGGGTGTAGCCATGAGATGCCCTAATGGATAATATTGTAAATTTGGATCAAGAAGAGTATGATGCGCGTACATAAGGGTACGCAGAGCATACTAGGCCTGCTCTAGTACGCTGGGCATACACTTGTGTACACTGGGCGTACTCACGTCAGATGGATATTTAGGGTTTGGGTGGTATATAAGTATCCTTATGAGCTCATAACCCTCTACCATTTCAGCCTCCCTAGTCTTGAGCCGTTTTCCCCAAACCCTAACCCCTCTCTTGAGTGTATGAGCTAAAAGTGTGTGTTTTGAGTAGTTGAAAAAGAAGAAGTTGCATCAAGGAGTTAGAGAAGGAAGGCAAGATTGAAGATATGAGGTTCTCTTGTCCTTTAGAAGCTCGAGGAGGTAAAAAGCTTCTGCTTTTGTGCTTATATGATGTAGATCTTGCCTTGATAGCTTTATGACACCTTTCTTGTCCCAAAAAGTCCCAATGTTGTGTTTTGGACATGTTAAGCTGTCCTTTCAGACCCTAGGAAGGGTTCTAAGTGATAAAAATGAGGTCCTAATGGCTAGGAGTGTCTCATGCAAGTGGTAGAGAGGTCTTAATGGATTAATACCTTGCATTAAGAACTTTCTAGACATCCAAAGTCTTAAATGTTGAGACTTTACGGTTCTAAGATACATTTGGTTGATGGATCTGTAATTTGGGCTTAAGTTTATGTGTTGATTAGTGATCTGTAATGATGCTATGATTAGTGATCTGTAGATCAGTTTGACTGTCTGTACATGCTAGCTAGCATATGATATTTATGTGTTGATTGTGTGATTGAAGGTGGTTTGAGGCAGTCTTTCTTTGTGCTCTAGGCCAACAGACCCAGGGCGGCCCGGATAGACTAAAGGCCCATCAGGGCTTACCAGTCAGGCCGAAGGCCCGGAGAACGGCTCAGATAGGCTGAAGGCCCGGTAGGGTGGAGCAGACATGCTGAGGGTTCTGAGAGTGGTCCAGATAGACTGAAGGCCCTGTGAGAGCGGTCCATTCATACTGATGAATCTAAGAGTGGGCCAGATAGACTGAAGGCCCAGTGAGGGCGGTCGGGTCATACTGAAGACTCTATATGCATGTTGTTTTTATTATATTGTTATGGTTTGTATGGCGTTGGTATTTTGGGGGAACTCTCTAGGCTTCGGGCTTACAGTTGTTGATTTTGTTTCAGGTACTTCGGATGATCGTGGGAAGGCGAAGGCTTGATCGTGCACCTTATCACATTTTATGACTTTGATTTCTGGGATTCTCTGATATGAAACTATTTTGAAAACATTTTGTAATAACTAATGGTTTTTGGATGTTTGAAAAAGTTTTAAATTTGCATGAATTTTTATGGATGTTACAAGTTGGTATCAGAGCCTTGGTTTGAGTGAATTGGACGAACAATCATGTGAATCCAGTCTCAAACTAAGGAAAAGATTTTCAAAATGATTTTCAAATGGTTTTCAAAATACTAAAGGAGGATACAACGTGTATGATCAGCCGGAGCCAGTAAGTAGGCCCCAAAATACCATACGGATATTTGATATTGTGATATGTTAGAACAGCATGCTAGTAATAGGGTAGGGGTCTTCAGGAATTGGATGATAGAGTTGCCTGATTATATGATGCCTGATAGCCTAGGGTTATTTTTATATGAAATTGACATCATTACTGTAGTTGCTTAGTGTATGCATCACGGTTGTATATAACTAAGATCCTATAGCCTGAGAATGTTTGGTTTGGCCTTATTTCCTGTTTTGTCTGATGAAGGGCTTATGGTAGTATCAGATATTCGAATGTCTATATGGTCCAGCTTTATGTATGGCTAGCATGCACAAGTGCTGCAGGGTTGGTGGAAGTTTCATGGATGAGTTGTGCGGGGTCAGTCGACCGGTTATGAGATATTTATCATTCCTCTAGGAGTGAGGATTGAGCACTCGCCTATGCTTATGTATATTGTTAGGGCATTGTGACGATTGGGACAAATATGGGTAGGTGTGGAAGGTAGTATGGGCCCATACTACTGAAAGCATAGGACCCATACGCGTAGCAAGGAAATCACAACCCCTAGGTATTTGTTGGGAGTTGGTTCCCCATTATTATATGGAATGTATGATATCTTCCTGGTATATTTTCAGCATGGTGGTTACGAGGCGATTTGTGACCGGATCCGGGTCGGGATCAGGAGATGGCAGTCAGAGTGGACCAGTATTGCCCGAGACCATTGGTTAGATGAGATCAAATGAGTTGGATGCCAGGATTAGGGATATTCTACATGATAAGGTTGCTACACTGTTCCGCGCTCAGTTGGCAGAGATGTTTGGGTCTATTAAGACCGCTATGGTCGAGTAATTCGATGAGTGCTATGCAGCCATTGCTGAGATGGCTGCTGCTGCAGCTTCCGCAGTCGTAGCAGCTGCAGGTGGTGGGGCCAGTCAGGATTTTCAGTATCGAGACTTCGATAATACGAAGCCCCCGACCTATGATGGAGTTCAGGACCTGATCATAGCCATGAGGTGGCTATCTGACGTGGAGGGATTCTTCTTCACATGGTCATGTCCTGCTGACCAGAAGGTCAGGTGTGCTCTGAACCTGCTAAGGTTCGGAGCAAAGGACTGGTGGAGGTTGATGACGGGGTCGTATTCTGATGGGTAGCGAGCGACGGTTACTTAGGATCAGTTCAGGGAGATGTTTCGTGCTCGCTACATTCCGCGGGTTGAGTGGGAGTGGCTGGCACATGAGTTTTTGGATTTGAGATAGGGATTGGAGTCGGTGACGAAGATCACCCGTATATTTACTGAGAGGGCGATATTCTGTCCAGAGTTTGCTTCTGAGCAAGCTCAGATGACACGTTATCTGAGCATGCTCAAGATCATCACCAGACAGTTTGTTGCTACCCAGTATTGTGATACGTTACTGGAGTTACAGGAGGCCGCTAGGCGGCATGAGATTTTGATTGAGCTGCAGTTGAGAGAGCAGAGGCAGGCCCCGACACAGTCACAGCCGGCGCCGAAGCGGTCCAAGACCAATTATTCTAGGTTTGGAGGTCAGTGCAGCCGCACTTGTGGAAAGTGCGGGAAGAGTTATTCTGGAGTTTTTCGATCCAGTGGTGAGTGCCGAAAATGTGGCAATGAGGGGCACCTTGCGAGGGATTGCCACCAATTAGCCCCGGTCCAGGATATGAGGATTTGTTACCAGTGTAATCAGGTTGGTCACGTGAAGACCAACTGTCCATTACTTGCTGCCAGGCCGGCACAGGCTCCTGCGCTGACTACACTGATGATTACTTATGGGAGTCAGGGTGGAGCAGAGCCCCCAAGGGCTCGGGGATGCTCCTTCCAGCTCATAGCCGAGGAGGCCAGGACAGCGCCAGATGTGGTGGCTGGTATGTTTCTATCCTTTATCTTATTGATTATATATCTTTTATACTTATGTGTTTGTATCTATGTTAGGTACGTTCTTAGTGAATTCTATGTCTGCTCTGGTATTGTTTGACTCGGGGGCGAGTTGGTCTTTTGTCTCGCGATCTTTTAGTAGGGAGTTCGGTTTGCCCTTAGGAGAGCAAGAGTGACCGTTGCGAGTCTCCATCGCCAATGAACATGGGATTTCTGATTCTTCAGTCTATAGGGGTTGCGTTCTGCAGATCTTCGTGGTTTCTTTCCCGATTGACTTGAATCCGATTCCCATGGGGGATGTTTGTATGATACTGGGTATGGGCTGGCTGAGTCGTTTTGGTGCCATGATCGACTGCGAGGGTCAGCGTGTGGTAGTTCGAACCCCAAGTGGGGGAGAACTGGTTATCTACGGCGTGGGCACCACTTTGGCGTAGAAACTCAACAACTGGTTTGTTTATAGATTTTACAAGTTGCTCAGATACCAACTTGTAACATCCATAAAAATTCATGCAAATTTAAAACTTTTTCAAACATCCAAAAACCATTAGTTATTACAAAATGTTTTCAAAATAGTTTCATATAAGAGAATCTCAGAAATCAAAGTCATAAAATGTGAGGAGGTACACGATCAAGCCTTCACCTTCCCATGATCATCCGAAGTACCTGAAACAAAATAAAAAAAATGTAAGCCCGAAGCTTAGTGAGTTCCCCCAAAATACCAATGCTATACCAACCAGAACAATATCAAAACAACAACATGCATATAGAGTCTTCAGTATGAACGGACCGCCCTCACCGGGCCTTCAGTTTATCTGGCCCACTCTCAGAGTCTTCAGTATGACTGGACCTCCATCGCCAGGCCTTCAGTCTATCTGGCCCACTCTCAGAACCTTCAGTATGCGTGGTCCGCCCTACCGAGCATTCAACCTGTCTGGACCGTTCTACGGGCCTTCGGCATGACTGGTATGCCCCGATGGGCCTTCAGTCTATTCGGGCCGCCCTGGGTCTATTGGCCTAGAGCACAAACCAGCACCGCCTCAACCCACCCGCAATCACACAATCAACACATAAATATCATACGCTAGCTAGCATGTACAGACAATCAAACAGATCTACATATCACTAATCATAGAATCATCCTATATACCAGGATACAGATCTAGCAGATCGCTAAACATAACATCATCCTATAACCAGGATACAATCCTAAAATGGCTGGCCTTGGTGCCTTATGTTACACCCCCAAACCGGAACGGCGGAAACGTTCGGGGGCGGAGGACGTCATGTATAGTATCACAACAATTGAATAATAGTAATCAAAGCAACAACAACCATTGTATTAATAGTATAATGTTTACATTACATTTGAATAATACACGATTGACTCCAAAAGTAAATAACAAGTAAAGACACGAAGTTACTATGCTCCGTCTTCATGAACCCGCCGCATGTACCTGTCTACTAATGTTCTGAGAATACAAGTAGGTTTTGAAAGAGTATCAGCATAAAGCTGGTGAGTGCATAAGCATTTTGTTTTGGAGAACTGTTCTTTGTTCTTTTGAAAAGTGCGTTGTGTTTCTCCAGAAAACCTTATATTTCCTGATGTAATGAATGTTAAGTAAAAATGAATCTTACTAGTTTCTCCTGCGAGTACTTAGTGTATACAAATCATATACAATCCATATCGAACAAGCAATTGATTGTGTGGTTCTGCCCCAAGCCCACAACCAAACAAGGAACAGGAAATGAGGCGGAGGCCACACATTCGATCGATTGTCGGATCTTCATGTATATAACCCTGAAGTATTCACTAGATACTTTCAGATTTATCTGTATTGGTCCTTTGATATCTGTTGATATTGTTCCTCAAGAAAATCCAATATTTTCTTATGAAAAACATGATTAAACCCATTCCTTCTATAATTACTTAGTTCATACTAGTTATGTATAAACCAATATCGAACAGACAGTTAATTGTGTAGATCTGCCCTAAACCCACAACCAAACAAGGAACAGGGAATGAGGCGGAAACCACACATTCCACAGCCTATCGGATATTCTTCATACGTAACCCGGTTGCATAAACTATGAAATCATAGAATTAATAAAGAATATTCGTTAAGTGAATAATAATACCATTGTTTGTAAAGAACATATGTTTATCCTGGAAAATACTATATTTTCCCTTAGTGTAAGTTATTGAATTATCTGATCCAAACCGAGAAGTACAAGTATCTACCATACTAATGTTGTTTAAGCATTGTTTTATTTGAAAACCATGTCTAGCACCAGTAATGTATAGTAGTTTTATTACATAAATAAAACTAGTTGAAAACGCGTTGTTCTATATACTGAAAGTGTTGTTAATACCCTCTTGTGATCACTTAGTACATACGAGTTATAGAAATCTAGATCGAACAGACAGTCGATTGGGTGATTCTGCCCTAAGCCCACAACCAAACAAGGAACAGGGAATGAGGCGGAGATCACACGTCCCACTGCAAGTCGGATGTTGATTTCATATTACTCTAATGTATATACTAAGTCGTCACATAGCTATTAACCCTGTTGACTGTCTGTTAGGTATATTATTACGTGAACGAGTCGTTGTTTCCCCTGTGAGTTCTTATAACCATGCTGATGGACGAATACAGATACGACGTACTTCGGACGTCGAAAACTGAAATGACGTTTGTCACCCCCGGTTGACTGTAGCTAGTAGTCAGGGTGCGGGATAGTCAGTCCCGTATAGATCTATACACAAACTCACGCTCTCCCTCCAGGAGACTCTGGTTCCTAAGAAGTCGTATCTCACAGTGTAGTTCTCTGAACGAATCCACGAATAATACTATGAAAACCCCTTTTTGTTTTTAACATAAATCCTTATAAAATAATATCTTTTATTTCATAATTCATAAGTTTGTTTCCTTTGTTCTGAAAACTGTGTTTGTAATGTTTGTATCCTAACATGTTTTGTAAAACTGATTTCAAGTCTAGAAGTAACGATGTTTACCATGTTTAGTAAGTTCTATGTTCAATGTATGTTAATGATAGGAAAGTATATTAAACCAAATTATATTTTCAGCCACAAGATTACTTGTGCTTTTACTTGTATTCCCCCCTTAAAACATTAAAAACTCGGAAAATATAAGGGTATGAACTCACCTGATTGTGAATGACTTGAACGAATGACAAAGATAGGATGCTTGGTATGCTAAGTGGAGTCCCGAGCACAATACGGTCCTATTAAGCACATATTAACATGTATGTGTATTCAATTAGTGGTTATAACTACTAACAAATATAGGAAACCCCCTAAGATTGTAGGAAACACCCTTAATGAAGTGTTAGGCTCACAAATGGAAGCTTGGAAGGGGTTTACGGCCACCCATGGATGGTTTTGCGGCCGTATAGGGTTCACGGCCTAATGAGGTGTTCACGGCCCTTATGAAGGGTTCACGGCTGTGATCCCTTCAAGTTCATGAAGATGGTGATGAATCATGAAGAATCAAGGCTAGGATCTAATAATCTTTCAAGTATAACAAGTTTAAGGCTGAAACACTTACGTTTATGGAGCTTTGGAGGGTTCACGGTTGAAGCTTTTTGAGAGAGAATGGGGGTGTTCACGGTTGAAAGGAGGAGAAATGAGAAGAAAATGAGGTCACTCATATATATATATATATATATATATATATATATATATATATATATATATATATATATACATATATATAGAAGGAGGGTTCACGGCCGTGAACAGGTTTGCGGCCGTGAACACCTTGTGGGTGATTTACTGGTTCGAATCTAGCCTCCCGATCTCAAGCTAACTCATCCTAGCATCCATTCATACATTACAGTAGGCTTAGAAACTCTCAAACAGACCCTCAACAGGGCTAAAAGGTAACAGAAACAAGCTTGAATTTCATTGATCGATATGATTTATAGATAGAGATTCCGGGTTGTCACATCATCCCCCCCAATAGAAGGAATTTCGTCCCAAAATTCGGATTTCCGAGTCGTTGGTTAGGGATAAAAAAAGAGGTGGCTACTTTTGTTTCCATTTAACCCACATGTTATTCAGCGAATTCAGATCATCGCAGGGTGTTTCAGCGGATCTTCACTGTTGTATCTGTTGTTCTGGTATGTTAAGGGTGTGTGTAACACCCGTAGATCCGGGCTAGTCAATTTAGAGATAATAGGGGTCGAAACGACTTTTCGACAAAGAATTATTTAGAATAAATAGTCTTAACCAAGTTGTAGAATATGTCTCAAGGTTTCCGTACATATAAAGAACGCCGAAATCCGAGTTATAACGAAGAAGTTATGACCCGTCGAAGTTTTACGGCACAACCGGCACGACACCGGGAGACGTAAATAGTGAATTTGCGATAGAGCGACTTTTAGCCACAGTGATCTAAACGAAAATTGTAGAAAACGTTAAACCGAGAGCGTCCATAAAAAGAATGCCCAAATCTGACTTCGTATGAGGAAGTTATGATTTTTCGAAGTTTTGGCTTAACAGTGCACAGCCCGTAACTCGAATTTTAGATCAAGCGGTTTTTGGCCTACGCGACCTAAATGAGAATTGAAGATCTCATTAACAGGAACTCAACGGTAAAAAGACAGACGAAAACAGAGTCCGTATGTAGAAGTTATGAATTTTACGCGGACATTTAACAGTATAATCTCCTCGTACTGTTAAATTTAAGATCGGTCTAGAATTAGCCGACGGAGTCAAAATGAAAGTTGTAGATCTTATTTTTATCTACGCGTGGATATAAAGAACGTCAAAAACGGAGGTCGTTTGTGAAAGTTACGGATTTTAGAAGTCGGAAGTGTGCTGTGCGAAAATGGGTGATGTGGCACAATCTTGGCCATTGCTTTCTCCCCAAGTCTTGCCACTAGATGGTGACATGTGGCACCAAGTTCAGCCATTTTTCACCCTATAAATAGAACCTCTCCCACCCTCATTTTCTTCACACCTTTCCCATTCTTTCTTCTCTTTACTCTCTCTCTAGAACCTCTCTCTAGCCCCGAAACCCCCTGAAAAGCCTAGGGAACCTCCCTATCACGAGGCGGAAGCCCCGGAGTGCTCGACGGCTCCGAGAAGAAGATCTTTTCGGCTCGGGAATGCTGCTCTAAGCAAAGCCTGGTTTTCTATAAAACCCGATGTAAGTGAGCTACACCTACGCTATTTTTAATATAGCTTTTATTTAATTATAGTAACGTTATTAGTAACTTATAATAAGTAATTGGGCTATTATTATGGGTTATATAAGTATTTTTTAACGCTTATATAATAGTAATAATAGATAGACTATTAATTAGTCTCGGCGAATAATATACTAAACTCTAGTGGTAATAATACTAGGTTTCGTCAAAGGAAATTATTTTTAAGAAGCGAAACGCTGTCTGAGTTCGGAATCACCACCTTTTCAAGTGAGTGCATAGTTACTTTCATCTTACACATAGATATGAAGTATTTTAAATAAATTACGTGCTATGTGTGCATATTATCTGTATACTTGCTATCTATGCTGGATGAACGATTTTATACATGTTTTAAATGATTTAAACTGTATATATATATCTACGAGAATATGTTGGGTAAAACATGGGTAGATGTAATAGATGGAATATGAGTTGGATGATGAGTTGAGAGGTGTTATAGACCACGAGGTGAGTGTGAGAGGTGGACGATGTGAGAAGCCTTTCCCAAATGATGGCCCCGTCATCTAGCAGAGTATGGATGACAACCACAGACTATTCTAGACAGTCCAGTGGAACACTGGCAGGCTCGCAACCTGGAGGTGTTGTGAACGATGTGTTCACCGGTGTACTCTAAAAACCCATTGACATGTATTGCGAGTGGACTCTAGAAAACGATACTGTCAATAAACGAGATAACCCTAGCAGCTGTGCTCGAAGGACAATACTGGTAGTTGCGCCTCACATAGAATGTCACAATTCTGGCAGCTGCGCCTAAGTGATAGAACTAACAGCTGTGCTTGACAGCTGTGTCATTGACAACGATGGACTTCGTGCCGATTCCTTAGGATGATCCTTAGGAATGAATGAATGAGGAATAATTGATTCTTAGGGTAGATCCTTAAGAGTAAAGAAGATAATGGGGATGGGTAATTAGGTTGATTGTTCGTTGTTTAAACATAATAATTATATTATTGTGGGTTGAAAACCCTATGTACTCACCAGGTTTCCCGACCTGACCCACTCAGTTTATTTGTATCACAGGTGTCGATATGAAGTTACATTACACTGAGAGATTTAAAAGAGATGTAGATCACTAGTGTAAATGAATGTAAGTTCTGTTTATGCTTATGTTTCTGTATTAACGATGACATCCCAAATGTTTTAAAATGAATAAAAATACATTTCTTCGGAAATGCTTTGATAAGGTATTTATCATGTTTTTCTGGGAACAAATTCCGCAAGATTTTTAATAAAAGAAGTACTCTGATACGGTCTTTTCTGGCCGTGAAAATGGGGATGTCACAGTTGGTATCAGAGCATTAGTTTAAGCGAACTAGGAATTTGTAGGAAATTTCTAGACTTAAACTTAGAGTGCTAAGCGATGATTGTGAGATGAGTGTCTGCTATATTTTAGACACGAGCACTAGTTTATTTTAGGAAAGATGCCTAAAATGTTTTATGTGCTAAATGTTTTATGTTATAGCTATAGAGATGTCTTATATGCTATTATTTGTTCGGATCTATGGTCTATTGCCGACCGAATCTGGAAATTTTATGTGTTCAGATTTTTAAACGTTTAATTACGATATTAGAACTGGCATGTAACTTTTCGGAGTAATAGGGAGATTTATACGTCTATCGTAAATAAAACTTTCCTATCTTATATTCTCGACTCGGTACACCGAATGTCTACTTTGGTGTACAAAACGTCATGGTGAAGACAGACTAGGAAATATCCGAGGAAGATGACAACCTGAGCCGAAGAATGTGACGGGTCATGCATCGGTCGTTGCGCCTGCACCCGAACCTATCACAATGGCAGAAGTTCAGGAAGTGATGCAAACCATGATAGACTAATAAAATAGAGGAAATAATAAGGCTTACGATAGTGAATGATACCTATCAGAAGATATCGTAAGAGAGGTATCTTGCCTTTAGAATGCGTCTAATAAATAATACGTCTAGTATGGGAGAAGTACACTTTCGATTGGCAGAAAGAAAGAATTCTTGGTATAATCCATAAAGTTATCCCATGGTCTTGAATTTCCAATACCAACCGAGTTGAAGCAGAATTGATGATTGAAGATGTGCATGGAAGAAGTCCTAGTAGAGTCTAGGGAATTTTTTTTATGATTATTTGGACACACTCGTATGTGTTAAATTGTTTTGTGTTATTAGGACTTGGGGACTGCAAGACAATACTTGGGACGAGTATGAGTAGGTGTGAATGGTAGTAGATGCATATACTACCGGAAGCACAGGACTCACGCTTGGATCAGGGAAAGTCACAAGGTTACCGAGAAGCTAGTAGTTGATTCCGTTTTGTTCATGTATGTCATTACCATTGTTTCGGTAATGACTAAGAAGATGATTGTTATTCCGACCCTAGTGTTCATATCAAATCGAGTCCGACTATGATGAGTATGTTACGAGGTTCAGAGAACTAAGTTCGATGTAGCATCTGACTTAAGCCGAAAGATTGAAATGAAAGATAATCAAAGCGATCAGTACAGGTATCACGACAGTTGCTTGTAGCTAGAAATGCTACCTTTTAAGATGTGATAAGAACATGAAGGAAGGTATAGTCTGTTCCGGAATTTGACTCTAAAAGACCTGAGTCTAAGCATTGCAACATACGATGAGAGGTCATTAGAACATGACCTATCGGTCTATTATGATAATCGAAGGAAGAAACTTATCTCAAGTTTGTTAAATAAGGAGTCTCCAATAAAGATCGAGATCATGACATGAAGATCATGATTGGAAGTCTAACATGAGATAGAGAGCGGATGCAAAATCGAGCACCGCCTGTAGTCAAGGAGTCTAAGAGTTAGATACTCGTTCGAAGAAACATCAAAGTTATGACTTAGAATGAAGAGATAACGTATGGAGTCATCATGTGAGCCCTGTTTCGTTGATGATTCCAGGACGTAATCATCTTAAGGGGGAGATAATTGTAACGCCCGTAGATCCGGGCTAGTCAATTTAGAGATAATAGGGGTCGAAAATGACTTTTCGACAAAAGATTATTTAGAATAAATACTCTTAACCAAGTTGTAGAATATGTCTCAAGGTTTCCGTACATATAAAGAACGCCGAAATCCGTGTTATAACGAAGAAGTTATGACCCGTCGAAGTTTTACGGCAGAATCGGCACGACACCGGGAGACGTAAATGGTGAATTTATGATAGAGCGACTTTTAGCCATAGCGATCTAAACGAAAATCATAGAAAACGTTAAACCGAGAGCGTCCATAAAAAGAACGCCCAAATCTGACTTCGTATGATGAAGTTATGATTTTTCGAAGTTTTGGCTTAACAGTGCACAACCCGAAACTCGAATTTTAGATCAAGCGATTTTTGGCCTAAGCGACCTAAATGAGAATTGAAGATCTCATTAATAGGAACTCAACGGTAAAAAGACAGATGAAAACAGAGTCCGTATGTAGAAGTTGTGAATTTTACGCGGACATTTAACAGTATAATCTCCTCGTACTGTTAAATTTAAGATCGGTCAAGAATTAGCCGACGGAGTCAAAATGAAAGTTGTAGACCTTATTTTTACCTACGCGTGGATATAAAGAACGTCAAAAACAGAGGTCGTATGTGAAAGTTACGGATTTTAGAAGTCGGAAGTGTGTTGTGCGAAAATGGGTGATGTGGCACAATCTTGGCCATTGCTTTCTTCCCAAGTCTTGCCACTAGATGGTGACATGTGGCACCAAGTTCAGCCATTTTTCACCCTATAAATAGAACCTCTCCCACCCTCATTTTCTTCACACCTTTCCCATTCTTTCTTCTCTTTACTCTCTCTCTAGAACCTCTCTCTAGCCCCGAAACCCCCCGAAAAGCCTAGGGAACCTCCCTAGCACGAGGCGGAAGCCCCGGAGTGCTCGACGGCTCCGAGAAGAAGAGCTTTTTGGCACGGGAACGCTGCTCCAAGCAAAGCCCAATTTTTTATAAAACCCGCTGTAAGTGAGCTACACCTACGCTATTTTTAATATAGCTTTTATTTAATTATAGTAACGTTATTAGGAATTTATAATAAGTAATTGGGCTATTATTATGGGTTATATAAGTATTTTTTAACGCTTATCTAATAGTAATAATAGATAGACTATTAATTAGTCTCGGCGAATAATATACTAAACTCTAGTGGTAATAATACTAGGTTTCGTCGAAGGAAATTATGTTTAAGAAGCGAAGCGCTGTCTGAGTTCGGAATCACCACCTTTTCAAGTGAGTGCATAGTTACTTTCATCTTACACATAGATATGAAGTATTTTAAATAAATTACGTGCTATGTGTGCATATTATCTGTATACTTGCTATCTATGCTGGATGAACGATTTTATACATGTTTTAAATGATTTAAACTGTATATATATATATATATATATATATATATATATATATATATATATATATATATATATATATATATATATATATATATCTACGAGAATATGTTGGGTAAAACATGGGTAGATGTAATAGATGGAATATGAGTTGGATAATGAGTTGAGAGGTGTTATAGACCACGAGGTGAGTGTGAGAGGTGGACGATGTGAGAAGCCTTTCCCAAATGATGGCCCCATCATCTAGTAGAGTATGGATGACAACCACTGACTATTCTAGACAGTCCAGTGGAACACTGGCAGGCTCGCAACCTGTAGGTGTTGTGAATGATGTGTTCACCGATGTACTCTAAAAACCCATTGACATGTATTGCGAGTGGACTCTCGAAAACGATACTGCCAATAAACGAGATAACCCTAGCAGCTGTGCTCGAAGGACAATACTGGTAGCTGCGCCTCACATAGAATGTCACAATTCTGGCAGCTGCGCCTAAGTGATAGAACTAACAGCTGTGCTTGACAGCTGTGTCATTGACAACGATGGACTTCGTGCCGATTCCTTAGGATGATCCTTAGGAATGAATGAACGAGGAATAATTATCTCTTAGGGTAGATCCTTAGGAGTAAAGAAGATAATGGGGATGGGTAATTGGGTTGATTGTTCGATGTTTAAACATAATAATTATATTATTGTGGGTTGAAAACCCTATGTACTCACCAGGTTTCCCAACCTGACCCACTCAGTTTATTTGTATCACAGGTGTCGATATGAAGTTACATTACACTGAGAGATTTAAAAGAGATGTAGATCACTAGTGTAAATGAATGTAAGTTCTGTTTATGCTTATGTTTATGTATTAACGATGACATCCCAAATGTTTTAAAATGAATAAAAGTACATTTCTTCGGAAATGCTTTGATAACGTATTTATCATGTTTTTCTGGGAACAAATTCCGCAAGATTTTTATTAAAAGAAGTACTCTGATTTTTATAAAGCATAAACAAAATCGGTCTTTTCTGGCCGTGAAAATGGGGATGTCACAGTGTGTACGTTTGACTTGCTCGTCTTTGTTCATCCAACTGGTAGGATGTCCATTCGTAGTCCTGAGCAGCTTTTGTCCTGAAGTTCATGGTAGGAATTATACCTGGTTCATCTACCATCGGCTTGCGTACACAAGTCGTATATAGTTAAGATTGATAAGACGGCCGGATGGGTGGCTCTGCCCCAAGTCCACAACCAGACAAGGAACAGGAGATTGGGCGGAAACACGCATCCTAACCCCGTAGAATCTTAATTATATACTACCCTCGCGCATACACAAAACATTGATAGGTTAACCATATTCATCCCTAGCCTTTGAGCTTGAACTTGTCTTGCTGCGCAATTGCTATCTCCCAAGTGGTCTGCTGGGAATAATTAAGGAGGGTTATAGGAGGATACCGTACTCCTCGCATGAGTACTTCGGGGGTTTGAAGCGAGAGTCAATTTTGAGGTTTGCATCTAGTTTGTCGTTATGAGTGACGAGAGTTTTGTTATTCGATCGGTTTAAGCCAAAGGGTCTCCTCGGTGACATGTGGGTTTAGTATAACGTAGACTCAGTAAGACTAAGCGGGATGAAATTGTAGGATCGCGTGTTAAGTTAGTTCGGAAGGAGTGTTTTGACCTTGTTATTACTATCGCGAATGTTTTGTACTTTATTAAGTGTGTACTAACTGAAAGATCGTTCTAGTGAATGATACTTGATATTATGATCCCCTTCCAGTTCCTCTATAATCGCTTGGTGTCTACAAGTCATATATAATTAAGATTGATAAGACAGTCGACTGAGTGACTCTGCCCTAAAACCACAACTAGACAAGGAATATGAAATAAGGCGGAATCACGCATTTTAAGTCTATTGGTTCTTAACTATATATGGCCCTAATGTTTACACCAAGTCATTATAGCTTACCAGAAAAAGTATTTAGTTTCTACATAAACTATGTGCTTTGTTTAGACGAGGAAGAATTTATTGTAGTTAGGATCTAGTTGGGAAACGTACCGCTGTTCTTAGATGGTTCCGGGGTAGACTCTCCTGCAATGATCATCAGCACTCTTCCTTCTTCACCAGGATTTCTGGCTAATGGACAATCTCTCCTGTAGTGTCCTGTTTCACCACATTCGTAGCAGGTCTGACTTACTTCCTCAAATGGGACCTGAGAGATTGGTCGTGCTGGTGCCCTACAGAAGCGGATGGTGTGTCCGTTTCTGAGGCAGTTCTTGCAATAAAACTTCTGACACCTTCCAGTATGATGAAAGTTTCACTTAATACATTTAGGGAGGGTTCCAGCATAACGACTGCCTGATGCTGAAGTGGTTGGTGTTGTGGCAGCATAGGCTGCACCCGTCTGTTGTCCCTTAGAGGGTTCTTATGTTGATTATCTCTTTTTACCGCTCTCGGACCTTTGTTTATCATCACCTCCTTTGGTTGACCCATGAACGGGGTCCATTATGCCTTGGCAGATCCCAAAGTCCACCAATGTTCGAGCCAGGCGTTTGGCACTGTCAAACGTAAGAGGTTTCGCTGCTAATACGTTTCCTTGGATTGGAGAAGGTAGTCCCCAAATGTATCTCTCTACCTTCTTGCTCTCCGGGGTAACCATCCCAAGACATAGTACAGCTAAATCGTTGAATCTATCGGTATATGCTTCTATGTCTAAGCCTGCCATGGTAAGATTCCACAGCTCATGCTCTAGTTTTTAGTCATAATTGGTAAAAATATGAACGACCGTACAATGCTATGTTTTGATTTTTAAGAAATATGAACATTTTATCAAAAATGGTTGAAGGAATTTAACTTGTTTTATTTAGATAAGTTCTTGTGAAATATAAAAGAAGTAACTAATGATAATTTTTGTTACGACGTATGACTACGAACCATCACCGGTTTGTGAAAATTAGCATATAACGTCATTTGAACGCAACAAACTTAATTTTTGTATCAACATGTCTGTAGTTGATGAGTAAGTTAATTTATATATAGAATTTGTGCTTAATAGTTGTGAAGGATCTAAATTTGACAAATATACGAGCCAACGTGATGAAACGTGTTTAACGATATTGTTAACCGGTTAAATGTCACGAAATTATACCTTGGTCAATAAATTTTATATTTAAATAAATAAAAATATAAAATGAATTATTATAAGGCATAATTAAAATGTATTTAAGTGTTTTTGAATAAAAAGAATAAAACATAAACATTTAAGTTCAAATGCACAAAAACTATATTGTTATTTTATACTAAGTATACATGTATGTATTTGTACATATGTATTATTATCTAGTGGATGACTAGCTATGGGTTATGAATTAAAGTGATTTTTTGTAAGGAATATGGTGTCTAAATCAATTAAGATAAAAGAAATGGATAAGAGAAGTGCCAAGTTAATTAATAAGTGCTTAATCACTTAAGACATTTGCTAATAACACTTCTTAATTCTTCTTCATATTTTCGAGATTAACATCTTCGCTCTCCTAAACTAGAACTTCTAACTAACTAACTAACTAGTAGTTAGTTTGTTAACTAATTTTATCTTTAACCAACTAAGAGACCAAGTGGCTAGACACATCTCATAAATTCTCATCCCATCACAAGGTAGCCTAGGACTTTCCTTTTTATCTTCTTCACCTCTCTCCTCCTTCAAAATATGGAAATATCTCTCATTTATCCTTCCATTGTCCAGCAAATACTCCAGGGAAAAGCTCCAAAGTTCACCCCATTTTCAGCCACACAAACTTCCTTCCAACTCTTGAAAAGTCGTGAACCTTAAAGGGGCTGTTGTCCCTTGGTGTTTCAGCCACCATTTCACCCATCTACACCTTCCTTTTTCTTGATATTTTCATCACCAAATACCCCTGGAAGTTAGTTGTTATGCTACTCTAAACTAGAGACCCAAAAGAGTGAGTAAACTACCATTTTCTTACCCTTTTGATGTGAAATTTCCGTGACAGCAACATAGCCAAAACAATAGTTGTTTTTGGAGCATCAAACAAACACCCAAAAGTTCTTCATCTTTTTGCCCATTTTTGAGAATTAAATTCCACCATATGTAGCTACTTTCAAACACTTAAAACCCCTGAGGAAGTTACCCTTTACCTCTCTAAAAGCTTGTGTTATTCCACCACGTTTTTGGTAACATACTTTAGATCCAAGTTAAAGCTAGGTATATTCTTGATTTCTACTCTTTCTTTTTATCATCAAGTCCATTGATTTTAAATGATTTAAGACATGATAAAATTCTAACATACATGTAAATATATGTCTTTATGTGTTAAGACATCCAAAAGAATACTCAAATCGCAAACGTGAGTGGAACTAGAAACCGCACAAACCATTCTCAACCCGAATAACTCTACACGACAAAAGTGAGTTTTCTGCGGCCCCTATTTTATGTTTTACAAGTTTTGGGGGAGAATACACACTAAAAAAATTATAATTGAAAGATTTAAAGGCTTTGCCAACTAAAAATGCAAGTTATGTCACTAAACATATCTAAGCTTAAAATTCAGCTTTTCACAGAATGGATTTCAAAACTGTACAATATGGAAATATTTCTGGTTTATACCTTTTCAAGGACTACTCGCACACATTCATACGATTTTTCTACAATATATAATGATTTTTACAAAACTGCCTATTATTTCAGAACATTTTCGGACCAGTATGTAAAAATGAAGATTTTCAGTCTAGTTAGGAACCACTTAAGGTCAAGGTAAAAATTATGGACAAAGTAGACTCATTTTCGAAACGTTGAGAGTTTACGGATCTAGATTTCGACTTACGATGATTTTTCTACGATTTTCTAAAAATATGGACAGAATTGGCCTTTTGATAAACCTTGTTGTTTGGTTTTTCAAATATAAATATAAAGTTTTGTGGTAAATGAGAAATACACAAATTATGACATTGTTTAATTCACACATACTTTAATAGTTACAAAAGTGTAAATTATAACAAGTATTTCCAATATGATCATGTTGATAGATAAGATGATTTGGACTATCTCGATTTTGGTCACTCACAGCTGGGGTGCTGTATAAAATTTGTTATTCACTTACAGTGGGAGTACTGTCTAAACATATATATGGTCACTTACAGTCGGAGTACTGTCTAAACATTTGTTATGGTCACTTACAGTCGGAGTACTATCTAAACATATATATGGTCACTTATAGTCGGAGTATTGTCTAAACATTTGTTATGGTCACTTACAGTCGAAGTACTGTCTAAACATGTATATGGTCACTTACAGTCGACGTACTGTTTAAACTCGTATTGGGACGCATACGACCGTTGTCCCGATCGTATAGGGACACATACGACCGTTGTCCCTATAGAATTTTGGTAGCTTTACATTATTAAGCATTACAACCGAAAAGTCTTCAAAATCAAACAGTATGGAATTATAACAACATCCCGGATACAAATATAATAATACAAACTATGATGAGTTTGTATGTAGTATAAATATTGTTTGTAGATTATTAAACCGATTGTTAGTGTCTATTTATACAAAGAATAAATATTTTGCTTTACAAAAATATGTTAATATTTACTTTTATCATAAGTATTTTTACATGGATACTCGTATCGGATTTCAAGTATCGGGTCTCACACGAAGCATATCGGTAACATTGTTGACCATGTTTCGCACAACTTATTTTGTTAAACTTTCCATGTTTTATAAAGATTTCTTTTTATAAAACTCACGAAGTCAAAACCTGTGGAACTCACCAACAATTTTTGTTGACGTATTTTAAAAATGTGTATTGTCATGTAACTAAGAAGCCGGAGGTAGGACATCGGTTCTAAGGAAATTATAGCTCCTTTCTTTGGGGAATAGACTTAACTTGTTTACCGTTGTGTGTTTAAAATGAAGATGTAATTTCAATTCCAAAACTTAAAGGTTTGTAAAATATTGATTCAAATATATTAAGTATTCGATATATGTGGTTGACGGTGATCCAATTGTACAACGTCGCAACCCCGGCAAATTCCGTCGTCGGTCGGGGTGTGACAAATTGGTATCAGAGCTAACGACTATAGAGAACTTAATATTTTCTTTTTAAGAAGAATACAACTATAATCTAGGGGCTTACACTAGTAGGTTTAGGAATATCCTTATCCTACAACACATAAAAGATAAAAATCTAATAAACTTAAACACAAGGATTTAGATCAAATACTCAATTAGGTTTCATAAAACATAGGTCATACCATAACTAAACCTAGTTGCACGCCTAAGTTTTATTTTGGTCGGGCCTCATGCATTATCCAACTTAAGCGAAGTAGTTGATAGACTAAAATCTTGGCGTTTTAAGAAACATAAAATATGATCACAAGTCAATAAAAGCAAAGACAATATTCTTGTATATATATGTGTAAAACGTTTTGTAACATATTTGAGATACTAGAAATTTTGGTGACAAAATTTTTGGATAAATATTAGGATATGTAAGAATAAGTAAACTTAATTTGTTTGTTTGTAGGTCTTTGTACCCCTACTTGTAAGTCTTTACATTGTGAAAATGGTAAAGACTAATGTACTCGGATGTCAATGCTTACTATAATGAAGCATATGTTATTATGTTTAAAAATCTTTTTGAACCGTTATATGGATCGAAATCGTGAATTAAAAAATTATAAGAGAACTAACCAAAAACATCACAAACTAAACCTCTACTACTAACAACAAAAGAAATCAAAATGCCTCTAAGAAGGAACACCAGATTACACCTCGAAGTAACACCAACTACCGAACCAACTATGGGACGAACCCAAAGAGGTTGACCAACCAGAAGGCCGGTTGTGACTCGAGAAACGCCAACTTCTAGCACTCTAATTCAACCACCTCCCGAGTCAGGACTTCCTCAAACTACGACTAGTTTCAGACCGCATTACAATTGCAATGGAAACTGCAAGGAGCTTGAATGATGGAAGGTGACTCGTGGAAGTGAACGGACTTGGAAACGGAGCTGGAAGCACTCTTCACTCGCATCCAGAAGAGCCTAGAAGAACTTGTTCCTAGAAGGACTTCATAAATTGCAAGCCAAGAAACTTTTATGGCAATGAAGGCGTTGTGGGTTTAACTTGTTGGTTTGAAAATTTTGAAGCTGTTTTTGACATGTGCTACTGCACCGAGGGTAGAAAAGTGCGTTTTACCACATGCACCTTGATGGACGGAGCTCTAACATGGTGGACTGACCATGCAAAAACTTTGGGTGTCTCCGTGGCCAACTCAATGTCATGGGAAAACATGAATGAACTTTTAATAGAGGAGTACTGCCCCCGAGAAGAAGTACAAAGCCTAGAACATGAGCTTTGGAACCTACAAATGAAAGGTTCTGATGTCAAGACTTACACATCGAGGTTTAACGACCTTGCACACCTCTGTCCAGGCATGGGAAACCGGAAAGCAAGAAAGTGGAGCATTATACATAGGGTCTAGCTCCACAGATAAAAAGGAAGTAATCTATAACAAGTGTAACATGAGAAGTCACATCTCGAAGTACTGCAGAAAAACCTCAACCACTACGGTAGGAGGAAGCCGTAACTGTTTTGAATGCAATCAACCAGGGCATTTTAGGAAGGAATGCACGAAACTGAAGAATCAGGGTGACAATGGAAGAGAACTTATGATCACTACTTGAGATGCTCTCCAGGAACCACCTATGGTTATTGGTACATTTTCATATCAACAATGTTTAGGCTTCGGTATTAATTAATACTGGTGCCAATAAAAGATTTATCGACCATAGGCTTCGAAACACGACAAAAACATAAATTTCGCCAACTTCATGAAACTTACATAGTAGATATCGCAAGCATCCAAATAAGAACCCTTGCTGGTAATCTATTATTGTTAAGTTTATACGTTAGGGTTGTATATAATTAAGATTCTATAGACATAGGATTTGTGACTCCGATTTACTTCCTATTCCTTGTTTGGTTGTGGGCTTAAGGTAGAATCACTTATCCGACCGTCTATTCAATGTTGATTATATATGTTGTGTATGCACAAGGCGATTGTAGAAGGACCAGGTAGGGATCACCAATTATCTTCTCACCTGAATAGTCACGTCATTCATATAGAAACTAAGTACCCTTGCTGGTAATTTATTCTTGTTAAGTGTATACGTTAGGGTTGTATATAATTAAGATTCTATAGACTTAGGATTTGTGACTCCGCTTTACTTCCTGTTACTTGTTTGGTTGTGGGCTTAAGGTAGAATCACTTATCCGACCGTCTATTCGATGTAAATTATATATGATGTGTATGCACAAGGCAATTGAGAAGGACCAGGTAGGGATCACCAATTGTCTTGTCACCCTGAATAGTCACGTCATTCATATAGAATCTAAGTACCCTTGCTGGTAATTTATGCTTTCTAGGTGTATACGTTAAGGCTGTATATAATTAAGATTCTATAGACTTAGAATTTGCGACTCCGCTTTACTTCCTGTTCCTTGTTTGGTTGTGGGCTTAAGGTAGAATCACTTATTCGACCGTCTATTCGATCCTGATTTTATACGACGTGTACGGACAAGGAGATCATAGAAGGACCAGGCAGGGATCATGTACCACGAAAATACATTACTAATTATCGAAACCCCGACGAGTAAAGGCACTAACTATGACCATCCATTCCAACTTTAATACCCAGATACGTGAAGCTCAACTAGATGCTCTGAAAGAGGAAAATGTTGAGGAAGAAGCTTTATGGGGAATGGATAAACATTTCGAGCATAAAGATGATGGAACTCGCTATTTCATGAATAGAATCTGGACACCAATGTTTGGTAACATTAGAAGCTTGGTCACAGATGAAGCTCACAGATCAAGGTATTCTGTACATCCTGGCTTTGACAACATGTATCTAGATCTGAAGAAGTTATATTGGTGGCCTAATATGAAGGCTGAGATTGCCACTTATGTGGGCAAATGCTTGACTTGATCTAAAGTCAAGGCAGAGCATCAAAAGCCCTCGGGATTACTGCAACAGCCTAAGATTCCCGAGTGGAAATGGGAGCAAATTGCAATGGACTTTATCACAAAGCAGCCCAGGACTCCTAGTGGTTATGACACTATTTGGTAGTGGTTAATAGATTAACTAAGTTTTTCCATTTCCTACTATTCAAGGAAACAAACAAAATGGAAAAGCTGACAAGAACATATCTCATGGAAATTGTCAAGCTTCATGGAGTGCCAACCTCTATTATCTCGGATAGGGATAGTAGGTTCACATCAAGGTTCTGGCAATCACTTCACGAATCCCTGGGAACCCGCTTGGATATGAGCACAGATTACCACCCACAGACAGATGGTCAAAGTGAACGAACCATTCAGACCCTAGAAGATATGCTACGGTCTTATGTAATCGACTTTGGAAATTCATGGGATACTCATTTGCCGTTGATTGAGTTTTCCTATAGTAATATTTGTCACACCAGTCTCAAAGCAACACCATTTGAAGCTTTATACGGACGCAAATGTCGATCGCCTATATGTTGGGCAGAGGTCGGGGATACCCAACTGGCCCGAGCACACACAAATGACACGATGCGTACTGGGCCAGAGATAATCCATGAAACGACCGAGAAGATCATTTAAATCAAGGATCGGCATAAGGCAGCACGTGACCGTCAGAAAAGTTATGCTGATATAAGGCGTAAACCACTAGAATTCCAAGTTGGAGATTGAGTGATGCTAAAAGTCTCGCCCGGGAAGGGTATGATTCGTTTTGGAAAAAGAGGAAAGCTTAACCCAAGATACAATGGACTTTTCGAAATTCTTGACAGAATTGGTCCAGTTGCGTATCGACTAAAGTTACCTCAAGAACTAAGCAAAGTATACGACATATTCCATGTATCCAACCTGAAAAAGTGTCTGTCCGATGACACCAACGTAATACCTCTTGATGAGATACAACTAAACACAAAACTCAACTTCGTTGAAGAACCTGTGGAAATTATGGATCGAGAAGTGAAGTGTTTAAAACAAAGTCGTATTCCTATCTTGAAAGTTCGTTGGAACTCTCAGCGAGGACCAGAATTCACCTGGGAATGCGACGACAAAATGAAAAAGAAATACCCCCAATTGTTTAGTGATATCCCGTCTACAAGTTGCATTTCGGGGCAAAATTCTTTTAACGGGGTGGGGGGGGGGGAGAATGTAACAATTGGTAAAAATATGAACGATCGTACAATGCTATGTTTTGATTTTTAAACAATATGAATATTTTATCAAAAATGGTTGAAGGAGTTTAACATGTTTTATTTAGACAAGTTCTTGTGAAATAAAAAACAAGTAACTAATGATAAATTTCGTTACGACATATGACTACGAACCATCACCGGTTTGTGAAAATTAGCATATAACATCATTTGAATGCAACAAACTTAATTTATGTATCAACATGTATGTAGTTGATGAGTAAGTTAAGTTATATATAGAATTTGTGCTTAATAGTTGTGAGGGATCTAAATTTGACAAATATACGAGCCAAAGTGACGAAACGTGTTTAACGATATGGTTAACCGGTTAAATGTCACGAAATTATACCTTGGTCAATAAATTTTATATTTAAATAAATAAAAATATAAAACTAATTATTATAAGGCATAATTAAAATTGTAAGTCCCTAATCTTCTTGTGTATCAATCAGATCTGTTTGATGGTGCGGAATCCCAATTAAACGGATGATGTCAGATCAAATAGAAGAGAAGGAGAAGAAGAATAATATGAATCTTGTATGTATTGATTATGAATGAAGATCCGGATACAAGATTCACACACACTAACACACACTCTCTTCTCTCTCTATTTCTCTCTCTAGAACACCTTCAAATGCACACACTTAAGCTCCTCTAGTGTTCATCAATCTATTCCTCACACCCCTCACCCCTATATATACTCGACTGGGCCGGCCTTGGGTTTACGGCCGTAAACGGAGTTTACGGTCGTAAACACCCATTGGGCCGTAAACAGAGTTTACGGTCGTAAACCTGTTTACGGCCGTAAACACTATCTGGCCGTAAACCTGACCGTAAACACATATAATATTACAGAAAATTACAATCAACTAGAAAAGCAAAGTATAAACCATATTTTTGACCCAACAATCTCCCCCTTGGTTTATAGCTTTCTTTTCTTTTCTTAATTGACCCAACAAGCTCCCCCTAAAAATTAGCTGGCTTTTCTTCATAATCTTCATTGGGAGCTTGGTTTCAGCTTTAATCTTCAAATTCTTCACGACTTCAAGATGAACTTGATGAATCTTCAATGAATGACTTCATCTTGAGCAGTTGGGCTTTTCTTCAGAATTTGGCATTGAACGCACGTTGGGTGAGGAGGCTTTTTGATAAGATTCTTGAAAGATAGCGCTTTCAGCTTGAGAATCTTCAGAGAGAATATCAGAGAGAATTAATCTTCTGGATCACTTCAGCAGGTTCATAGATAGCAGCAGACTGATTGAGGAGGCTTCAATGCAATCCGTCACATAATCTTCAATTTCAGCTTCACCTTGCTTTTGGGGTTGAAAGATTGAATGTCGAAAGAATAATCTTCATTTCTTGCTCCTCCGAATGAGAATTCTTCGATGATCACGGATGAAGCCTTGGCTCAGAAATCTTCGACGCAAACTCCATGAGTTTCATCTTCACCTGAATTCACTTTTCAAGACAAAACAAAACTAAAAGAAAAATTTAGCACACAATATTTTTGGTTTTTTTCATATTTTCTAAAAAAAAATAAAATAAAATAAAATAAAATAAAATAAAATAAAATAAAACAAAATAACACTATTTTTTAATTTTTTTAATTTTTGTTTGGTTTTCAAAATTTTTAATTCTCCCCTAATATTTAAATTAGAAGAAACTTTGAACAAATTTAACAAAAATAAAATGATATCTAACTTTAAGAATGATTTGGGATCAAAGTTTTTAGACAGCCTTTATCCACTTTTCGGTACCTTTTATCTTCACGTCTTTGTCTGGTCGATCGCCGGTATTGTGGTCCACTTAAACACGAAAAATTGTGACAATTTTAGGACATACTATTTGTTATAAGACAAGGTGAACCTAAGTTCCTAGATATTAAATCTGATCCTAAGTTCCTAGATACTATATCTTAAGGACCATTCAGCTGACGACGACCAGGGATATTGTTGTCCACCTAAATTGAGCAGCGAGATCTATAGACAATCTTTGAGTGTTCAATTTTAATTGTACTGGAACATGTTTCCCGCTTCCTGATATACCCCAGTAATCAAGAACTTCCAGAGTACTCCTTACATCGGGTGAGCAGACAATCATTAAGAGGGAGAATGGATTCAGATTATTATTAATTATAGTTCTTAGAGGGATTGAGATGTAGAAGGGTGCATATACTGTGTACCAGGTCGGATTATGAGTCACGCAAAGGAGACAGTATATGGCTAACAGATAGGAAGAATTTCATAGATATAAGATACAGAGAAATAGAATTGCATATGTTGCTGTCCAGGTCGGATCTCTTCCAATCAGGTAAAGGAGGCAACATATGACTGACAGATAAGAAGAGAAAGAAAACAATTTTCTACAGACCTAACTCATCGGAATTTACCAGTCGCCCCATCAATACCGGAATTAAGGACAAAATCCGCACATCGAGGAAAAGTTAATCCACGGTTCCAAGTACGAGTTCATTTAATGTGACGAGTAGATTCCCATATATATCTCCCTGCTCAACCTATCCGAGCGTCGTACTGTCAGGCTAAACGGATTTAACTAGGTTAAGATTTGTCAAGTCTAAGAATTTCTTAAGTTCAACTCTGCCTAGTCAAGTCCATTTAGAATCTTTCATGCCTACCAGCGCATCAAACCCAGAGCATAGACCCTTCAACTTTGGGTACGTTACGCAGACTCAGATTGCCTGTTATCACTTGATAATATCACTTCCCAAAACATCTCACTCAAACTCATTTCATTAACCAACATATTTTTGGATTTTTGGATTTTCTAATGTTTTTGGATTTTGTTTAAAATTTTCTAATTTTTGTTTTGTTTTTATTTCCCCCCCCCCCCTAAAATTTGTGCACAGGAGAGAAACGAAAGTAAATGCGCAAATTTAAACTATCCTAAAACAAAAATTAGTCTTTAAAGCGAATCAGCTTAAGAAAAACTCAGGAGTATAGAGAGGAAAACTCAAACCGTAAGTCACCGATTGAATTTGCATCCAGAAGGTCTGAGAACAGCACGCATAATCTCAGAACAGATCCGAAAATTCTTCATGTCATTAAGCACTAACCCCATGTGTGATCCCTTCTTTTCTTCCTTTCCCGCAAAGGACACATACTCCCAGACAATGTTCTGAGTGTTGTACAGTTGAGAGATGTCTCCTATCATGTGCCAGGAACAGCCACTACCAACAAACCGAAGTCTGATGATATGCCTCCATAGCTACTCCGACACATAGCGGGATCAGTTGGTCTTTGGAACCCAGTCCATTTTGAAACTGGGTCGACCTTTGTCATCCTTGCACGGTACTCTCTCCGATGACATATCCTGTTTATCACAAACAGAAGATGAAGAAATGTTAGAGTCATTAGTTGATTTGGGAGAGTGAGCCTTTGGAACCCATTTGTAGTTGGGTTTAACCCATTTCTTTTTCGATCTGATGGGTGGCTCAGTACTTGCTTTTGATCTTGATGTCGGCCGTTGAGATGACTTTGATTTTGACTTCACGGGAGCATCTCTTGGATTTGGCTTCTTGGCCGACATTTCCTTCTTGCCCTTGGGAGTTGGATTCTTGGCCTTCTGCGCTTTCCAGTCATCATGGTCTGAACGTGACCTTGAGGGGTTTCTTTTGGAGTATCTCCCTCTTGGCGCGTTCTGCCAGCCTTGTGCGTAGTAAGGAACGTATGCGCGATTTGGACAGTTTCTGGCAATGTGTCCAGGTGTTCCACAGTGAAAACATGTCTTTTTCTTCACTGTGAAGTTGTTTCTTCCAGCCCCTGGTGGCGTATCCATGCCTTGTCTCTTGCTTTTCCCACACACACAACTACAGCAGGCACTCTGTTTCACTGGAATTGGTGGCCTGTATTTCTGAACAACAGGTTGATCAGAAGCAACTAAGTTCGAAGCAACAGATTCAGGGCTCAAGGAGATGTTGCTTTGTTCAATGGTGTTCTCCTTGTTCTCATCCTCTACTACTTTACCTGCACATGTAACAGAAACATCAGGAGCATCAGGATTATCAACATTAATAATGCCTCCTGATACAAAACCAGCTGGTTTGCCATATTGAAGATGTGCCTCCCTGTCAATTTCTTCCTATGTCGAAGGGATGGATGTGTAGTTATGATTGAAAGGTGGAGGAACACTATCATACCCTAGACCCTTGTTTTGATTATCTTTGAATTTTAATTGGGTTTCAAATAAGGAGTCGACTGTCTTACTTGACGCAGTATAATTTTTGAAACTAACATCAGTTTTTCCACACTTAATTTTCAAGGCGTCAAGTTCTTCGGTTACAGCATCAAGTTGTCTCTTAATATAGTCATAATTTTCACACTTGTTGCTGAATTCTTCCTGAAGCTTCCTAAAGTCCTTTATTTTTGTTTCTAACTGGGCCTTTAGGGGTTTCTGTCCTTTCCTGAGTTGATAACCTTCATATCTCAGGTCCTCAACTTCTCTTTTTAATAAATCATTATGTTCACGAAGAAGTTTAATTGTGGCTTCACATGATTGAGAACATGAAACTTCACGTGATTGAGAACAAGAAACTTCATTGACCGGAAGGTTTGTGGAACTCATTGTTTTTCGACAATTCAAAGCGTCAAGTTCTTCAATTACAGCAGCAAGACTAAGACGTTCATATCCCATGATTTCGGAAGTGCATTCAATAGCTTTTTGTTTATCTCAGATTTGGTCAAGAAGATCCCATCTATATTCATCTCAGTAGTGAGTGTGGTAAAACGCTGCAACTGAGCTTCCATGGTTTCTCCAGGGATATAATCGAACATGTTGAAATTTTGTCTTAACATCTCCTGACGACTCTCTTTCATGTCTTCAATTCCCTCGTAAACTTCAAAAACTATTAAAAGCACAACTAGAACTTAAAAGTCAAACTTAAATTTAAAAATGCCCTTTGACTATAAACCTCAAAAGTCAACCTTAAAAGTCAAATTTAAAAAGTCAAACTCAAAAGTCAAACTTGAAAAGTCAAACTTAAAAGTCAAACTTAAAAGTCAAACCGAAAAGCTAAATTTGAAAATTTAAAAGTCAAACAAGAAGGTCAAAGTTTAAAGTCAAAGGTCAAACTTTAAAGTCAAAGTCAAAACTTTAAGTAAAAAGTCAAAAATAAAAGTCAAAATTTAAAAACTAAAATTTTTTGTTGAAAATGGATTTTAAAAATAAATTTTTTGAATTTTTGGGTTAAAAATGACAAATTGCGAAATATGGAAGCGACTGGGAGAGGTTAAGTTCAAAAATTCGAAGTTAAGTCACAAGGAATTGGCTTGCTGAGTTGGTTAAGCGCGCTGACTTGTGAACTAGAGGTCCCGGGTTCGATTCCCGGCAACCACAAGTTCGCGTCCCCTTTTTATTTGAAGCTGCTGAACGAACAACAGATACTGCTGAACGAACCGGAGGTGGCTGCTGAACGAGACGAGGCCGCAGCTTAGCCGAACCGAGCCACAATCCACCGTCCACCGAGCCGAGGCGCAGACGATCCGAGCCGTAAACCGCCGAGCCGAGCCGCAACCGCCGACCGTAAACTCCGGCGACCGTAAACACCTTTACGGCCGTAAACACGTTTACGGCCGTAAACTCCGGACCGTAAACCCTTCAAAGACCGTAAACTCTTCAAGAACCGTAAACTCTCCAGAAATCGCTGTTCTTGACGAAAAACAGCGTTTTTGCCCATTTTTGCTCCAAAACTCGATCAAAAACTCGTTTTTAGGAAAAACGCGAAGAAGAAACCCCCCTTATTTTGGCACGATCTATCCAAAAATGCAAGAATCCTTCAAAAATAAGATCAAATAAGCTCCAGATCTGACAAAAATGAGTGATACAATCCAAGCTCTGATACCAATTGTAAGTCCCTAATCTTCTTGTGTATCAATCAGATCTGTTTGATGGTGCAGAATCCCAATCAAACGGATGATGTCAGATCAAATAGAAGAGAAGGAGAAGAAGAATAATATGAATCTTGTATGTATTGATTATGAATGAAGATCCGGATACAAGATTCACACACACTAACACACACTCTCTTCTCTCTCTATTTCTCTCTCTAGAACACCTTCAAATGCACACACTTAAGCTCCTCTAGTGTTCATCAATCTATTCCTCACACCCCTCACCCCTATATATACTCGACTGGGCCGACCTTGGGTTTACGGCCGTAAACGGAGTTTACGGTCGTAAACACCCATTGGGCCGTAAACAGAGTTTACGGCCGTAAACACTATCTGGCCGTAAACCTGACCGTAAACACATATAATATTACAGAAAATTACAATCAACTAGAAAAGCAAAGTATAAACCATATTTTTGACCCAACAAAAATGTATTTAAGTGTTTTTGAATAAAAAGAATAAAACATAAACATTTAAGTTCAAATGCACAAAAACTATATTGTTATTTTATACTAAGTATACATGTATGTATTTGTACATATGTATTATTATCTAGTGGATGACTAGCTATGGGTTATGACTTAAAGTGATTTTTTGTAAGGAATATGGTATCTAAATCAATTAAGATAAAAGAAATGGATAAGAGAAGTGCCAAGTTAATTAATAAGTGCTTAATCACTTAAGACATTTTGCTAATAACACTTCTTAATTCTTCTTCATATTTTCGAGATTTACATCTTCGCTCTCCTAAACTAGAACTTCTAACTAACTAACTAACTAGTAGTTAGTTTGGTAACTAATTCTATCTTTAACCAACTAAGATACCAAGTGGCTAGACACATCTCATAAATTCTCATCCCATCACAAGCTAGCCTAGGACTTTCCTTTTTATCTTCTTCACCTCTCTCCTCCTTCAAAATATGGAAATATCTCTCACTTATCCTTCCATTCTCCAGCAAATACTCCAGGGAAAAGCTCCAAAGTTCACCCCATTTTCAGCCACACAAACTTCCTTCCAACTCTTCAAAAACCGTGAACCTTAAAGGGGTTGTTGTCCCTTGGTGTTTCAGCCACCTTTTCACCCATCTACACCTTCCTTTTTCTTGATATTTTCATCACCAAATACCCCTGGAATTTATTTGTTATGCTACTCTAAACTAGAGACCCAAAAGAGTGAGTAAACTACCCTTTTCTGACCCTTTTGCTGTGAAATTTCTGTGACAGCAACATAGCCAAAACAGTGGCTGTTTTTGGAGCATCAAACAAACACCAAAAAGTTCTTCATCTTTCTGCCCATTTTTGAGATTTAAATTCCACCATATGTAGTTACTTTCAAACACTTAAAACCCCTGAGGAAGTTACACTTTACCTCTCTAAAATTTTGTGTTATTCCACCACCTTTTTGGTAACATACTTTAGATCCAAGTTAAAGCTAGGTATATTCTTGATTTCTACTCTTTCTTTTTATCATCAAGTCCATTGATTTTAAATGATTTAAGACATGATAAAATTCTAACATACATGTAAATATATGTATTTATGTGTTAAGACATCCAAAAGAATACTCAAATCGCAAACGTGAGTGGAACCAGAAACATCAAAAACCATTCTCAACCCGAATAACTCTACACGACAAAAGTGAGTTTTCTACGGCCCCTATTTTATGTTTTACAAGTTTTGGGGGAGAATAGACACTAAATAAATTATAATTGAAAGATTTAAAGGCTTTGCCAACTAAAAATGCAAGTTATGTCACTAAACATATCTAAGCCTAAAATTCAGCTTTTCACAGAAAAGTTGTGGTCTGTTCTCGGGCTGTTTTGCCCTTCATAAACTTAATGGATTTCAAAACTGTACAATATGGTAATAGCTCAGGTTTATACCTTTTCATGGACTACTCTCACACATTTATACGATTTTTATACAATTTATAATAATTTTTACAAAACTGCCTATCATTTCAGAACATTTTCGGACCAGTATGTAAAAATGAACACTTTCACTATAGATAGGAACCACTTAAGGTCAGGGTAAAAATTATGGACAAAGTAGACTCATTTTCTAAACGTTGAGAGTTTACGGATCCAGATTTCGACTTACGATGATTTTTATATGATTTTCTAAAAATAAGGACAGAATTGCCCTTTTGATAAACCTTGCTGTTTGGTTTTTCAAATATAAATATAATGTTTTGTGGTAAATGAGAAATACACAAATTATGACATTGTTTAATTCACACATACTTTAATAGTTACAAAAATGTAAATTATAATAAGTATTTCTAATATGATCATGTTGATAGATAAGATGATTTGGAATATGTCGATTTTGGTCACTCACAGCCGGGGTGTTGTATAAACTTTGTTATTCACTTACAGTCGGAGTACTATCTAAACATATATATGGTCATTTACAGTCGGAGTACTGTCTACACATTTGTTATGGTCACCTACAGTCGGAGTACTGTCTAAACATGTATATGGTCACTTACAGTTGACGTACTGTTTAAACTCGTATTAGGACACATACAACCGTTGTCATGATCGTATAGGGACACATACAACCATTGTCTCGATAGAATTTTGGTAGCTTTACATTATTAAACATTACAACCCAAAAGTCTTCAAACTCAAACAGTAGGGAATTATAACAACATCCCGGATACAAATATAATAATACAAACTATGATGAGTTTGTATGTAGTATAAATATTATTTGTAGATTATTAAACCGATTGTTAGTGTCTATTTATATAAAGACTAAATATTTTGCTTTACAAAAATATGTTAATATTTACTTTTATCATAAGTATTTTTACATGGATACTCGTATCAGATTTCAAGTATCGGGTCTCACACGAAGCATATCGGTAACATTGTTGACCATGTTTCGCACAACTTATTTTGTTAAACTTTCCATGTTTTATAAAGATTTCTTTTTATAAAACTCGAGAAGTCAAAACTTGTGGAACTCACCAACAATTTTTGTTGACGTATTTTAAAAATGTGTATTCTCAGGTAACTAAGAAGCCGGAGGTAGGACATCGGTTCTAAGGAAATTATAGTTCCTTTCTTTTCGGAATAGACTTAACTTGTTTACCGTTGTGTGTTTAAAATGAAGATGTAATTTCAATTCCAAAACTTAAAGGTTTGTAAAATATTGATTCAAATATATTAAGTATTCGATATATGTGGTTGATTGTGATCCAATTGTATAACGTCGCAACCCCGTCGAATTCCACCGTCGGTCGGGTTGTCACATTTTTGCACTTCGCCCGTCGGGCAGTACTCTTCCAGCATCATCTATTTTAGATTTTCCCAGCCCATTGCGTTTGCTATTGGAAGAGTCAATAACTTGACATGGCTATTCCACCATGTAAGGGCTCTGTCAGAGAAGGTGCAGATAGCAAACTTCACTTTGCTCCCTTCTGGGCACGCACATAACTCAAAAATCGATTTTGTCTTCTCGAACCATCGCATTAGGGCGATGACTCCCCCACTTCCATTGAAGGATTTGGATCCACAAATCATGAAGTCTTTGTATGAGCACTCCCTTGTGTGTCCGTGGTTAGAGTTGTTGGTTCCACTACCCGATCCACCAGTACCACTTGCATTGATTGGAGTCATGACAACTGTCACTGCGGCTGTTACTGCCGCCTGAAAGACAACCGGGTCATACTGAGGAGGTGGCGGTGGTGGTGCGTTGTTTTTATTTTTGTTCGACTTCTTCGGTGGCATCTTTCTGCCATAAGGTTTAAAAGACGAAGCGAGGGTAAGTCCTTAGTGGTTACAAGTCGAGTGTTATCTGAATCAAAGTTGTCTCAGTTCTGAATGTATCATGTTCTAACTTTAGAGGCAATTCATAACAGAGGTCTATGCAACATAGACTTATGAATTTGATAGTGACTACCCTCTTAATGAAGTTATGGGATCTGGTTTACTGTTACTAGCTGATATGATAAAGGCGATAAGCCTGACACATAGTATGAGCAGTGTAATCACTAACTCACTAGATCATATTAGTTAGTTAATTATTAGTATGACGTATATGGTGCTCTACCACCTTGCGCGCCTCGGGAGGGGTTTCCTGTCCTAGTTATGATGGTCCTGAATTCAACTGTGGGGATTTGTTCTCTCTGAACTTTCTTATGGTTTTCATATTCACGGTAGATCATGATTCGGGTTCTACCACAGATCTTCATCACCTCCTGATGGAAGATTTGCCTCCTCGTATGATTCCTTCTTGGAATCCACTTTATGAACCCTCTCTTATTCCTCACTGACTTCTCTGTTGGTGGTTGTAGTGGAGTGACTATCTATATCTAGGTTGTTCGTGCGAGAATGGGAATGTCTAAATAATCTTATGAGATTAAGTAGAACATTTCTTCTGTAGTTATTGATGATCCAAATTGGGTCCTCCTATAGTCAAGCAGTGCATGCAAGCTGTATATAACCAAGATCAAATAGACCTTCGAATAGGTGATCCTACTCTAAAACCACAACCAAACAAGGAACAGGTAATAAAGCGAAAATCACCAATTCTAAGTCTATACGATCCCAGTTGTATATAACCCTGGAAGCATGCACTTCGCAACTATAGACCTGCCAGTAAAGGTCTTTTAGTTCTCATGTAAGTTTGTTATAGTGCCTAAAATACTCCTATAGTATTTTATCTTTATGTTTTGTTGTAGGGATCTTTTGTATATGGAGTTAGGTAAGTTTTAGGGTCGTTGCAACACCACCATCACTCCCAAACACATGTTGGTCGTATCTCAAATAAATATAGTTGATCAGGTTATATTTATTCCAGATATGATTACATAACTGCTTAGGTTTGACTGTAGTCTTCAACATCTAAATACTTTTGTTTGTTTAGTTCCTATTTGTTCTTATTGTAATACTTGTTCGTAGTATGTACGTTTATTAGTATACTTCTCGTAAAATACTTATATTTTAAAAGTATACTTTAATTCAGAGCACTCCGGCCCCATTGTATTTATAGTTGTATATCTTTTACTGGTTGATATACTAAGTTCACTATAAACAATGCTCTGATACCAATCTGTCACACCCCCAAACCAGAACGGCGGAAACATTCAGGGGCGGAGGACGTCATGTATAGTATCACAACAATTGAATAATAGTAATCAAAGCAATAACAACCATTGTATTAATAGTATAGTGTTTACATTACATTTGAATCATACACGATTGACTCCAAAAGTAAATAACAAGTAAAGACTCAAAGTTACTGTGCTCCGTCTTCTTGAACTCGGCGCGTGTACCTGTCTACTAATGTCCTGAGAATACAAGTAGGTTGTGAAAGAGTATCAACATAAAGCTGGTGAGTTCATAAGCATTTTGTTTTGGAAAACTGTTCTTTGTTCTTTTGAAAAGTGCGTTGTGTTTCTCCAGAAAACCTTTTATTTCCTGATGTAATTAATGTTAAGTAAAATAGATTCTTACTAGTTTCTCATGCGAGTACATAGTGTATACAAATCATATACAATCCATATCGAACAAGCAATTTATTGTGTGGTTCTGCCCCAAGCCCACAACCAAACAAGGAACAGGAAATGAGGCGGAGGCCACACATTCGATCGATTGTCGGATCTTCATGTATATAACCCTGAAGTATTCACTAGATACTTACAGATTTATCTATATTGTGTTGGATTAATGTCTAAGTCCATAACTATAATTGGTAAGACTTGACCGACCCGGCATTGTCCATTTGGGTTGCATGACATCATGCATTTGGATAGACTATAATGAGAGAAATAACACTTAAGGTTGGTTAATATATTATAAGTTCTAATATATATTAATAAGGTTATTTAATTAGTATTGATCAAGAATTAATTTGGAATTAATTAAGTGATCAAAAGGAGACTAATTAAATATATGGGTTGATTGTGTAAATCATTAATTCTTATATATGTGGGCTTGTGATCCAAGATTCCTTATGTTGGACTAAGTCCATGGGGTGACCCATGGATACTCCATGGAGGTTAAAATCCATGGAGCATAAGGAATGGGTAAAGTTATGAGTTACATGGTGTAACCCTAATAGCCACCATATAAAAGAATTCCATGGCTCAAGAAATCGTGCACTAATGTGCGAGTGTGAGGGCTAGACGATTTCAAGGAGTGTTCAAGTTTCTCTCAAGTTATTCCAAGTGTATTTGGTGTTGTGTGAACCATTTGAGGTGTCACACTTGGGGCACTAGGCACTCAAGCTTCATGAAGACATTCTACATCAAAGAGGTATGTATTCTATCTTGTTATATTTATTATTTTGTATGCTAGATTAGGATAATACCTTGGATGTTCATAATTGTATGTATAATAGAGAAAACATAGATCCAAGGTATTTAGGGTTGCATGTACACTTAGGAGTGTTAGAATGCTCATAACCCAACAGTGGTATCAGAGCCTAGGCTTGTTTTTTTGTTATACTTGCAAAAGTAGCTGAAAAATCTAGTTGGATGCATATATTCGATTGTTTTGGCTGGAATTGGACTAGGAACATTACCCTAAGATGTTTTTGTAAACTTGTTTTTGATGTGGTAATGTTCATGCTAATCCAATTTCTAAGATAATTGTCATAATTTCAAGATTTGTATTAGTTTGTATGTTCATGCTAATTTCTTGAAGATTGATGATTTGAATTATCTTGTTCTTATGAGGTTCTTAGATTAATAGAAAAGTTGTGTGAAATAGTTGTTTTCAATCCATTTTAATCTAAGAGTTGATTCCAAAGTGTGTTTTTGTAACTTGTCCTCAAGTTATATGAAAAGTCACATTTAAGAATCATAAAACTCATAAAAGTTGGCAAAGGTTACAAAATGAAGAGTCTAGTTCTAATTAAATGGTTTTATGACTCCATAACTTGTCCTCAAGTTATGGAGGTTCAAGAGTCTCTTCATTAAATTAAAAAAAAAGTGTAACCTTAATTAGTTCCATAAGTTACAATAAAATAAAGTTATTTTTTTTTATTAATTAGTTTAAAGTTTTCCATAACTTGTCCTCAAGTTATGGAACTTGAAGATTTTTTTTTTAATTAAAACTACTTTAAACTCATAAGTTATGGAATTAATTAGTTTTGAATAGTTTCAAAACTTGCCCTCAAGTTTTGGAATTTGAAAAGTTTTCACTTATGAATACTTTAATTCCAAGTTAGCCCTTGGAATTTTAAAGGTTAAAATTCAACCCTTATACTTTATAATATTATAAGTTAATAATATTTATATATATGTATAAGAGTAAAGTCAGTCTTACCGTTAGTAGGCCTTATTCACGAAGCCAGACTATAAGGGGGGTATAAGGTTACTGCCTATAAAATGGCAGTTTAATGGGTGTCCACTCTCACTCACCGCTTCTTTGACTGGTGGAGGGTCGTTAGCCGAACGGGTAGGACAAGGACTATAATTCTCCTTTCATTAAAAGTATTAATGATAAATACTAAGTAACTAAACTCTTATTAATACCCAATCTTAGTTACTTAGGAAAATGTGAATTTGGTGCTAACCCATGAAATTACACTTTGCACTTTGCTTAAGTCGTTAGTGGAGCGTGTGTGGTTAACCGGCACACTAACCTGGACTTAACAAGGTAGGCAAAGGGTAACTTAATATTTATCATAGTATCGGTGGAGCGTGTGTGGTTAACCGGCACACTGATTAAGGGGTAAATATTAAGGGTACCAAGTATATTTGCATGGTTATTCACACCTTGTTTTGTGATCCTCGGCATCCCAGTCACAAAACCTGAAGGGCACACTCGAGATTGAAACATGCCTTTGAACAGTTCAATGAATCTCAAAGATCTAGGACTTTCAAATCCAATTAAAACCTAATAAATTATTTCGTTTTTCATGGTGGAAATTGGTAAATCGTCATTCACCTACCTTCAAATATTTTATAGCTTGGATTACGGCATCCCTCTTCTAAGTTATAAAATAGTTTGTTGGGTCCTAGCCTTAATATTTCATATTGGGTGTCATATTAAGGACTTTAAATCAACTATCTTGAATATCTCCCAAAAAGATGTCTGGTCTAGACATTTATGATCTTCCCAAATATCTTGAAACAAGCTTTCCTAAATGAAGATGATGTCCCATGGATATCATACTTCTTTCACCTCCTCCAATTATTCTCCCTAACCCACAAGTTCCTAAAAAGTTTAAGGTCACTCAAGCCCTATTGGCAAGGCAAGGTCTAGGTGTGATCACATCTTGGAGATGTAGTCACATATTGACAAGCCGGGAGAGTTAGGTGTCAAAGTCTTGAGAAAGTTGGTGGCTCAACTACTTTCTAAGTCACATAGTGAGTTCTTTTGGGAATCCTATGAAACAGACTAAGACAAGACCCTTAATGATCTTATCTATTTGCTAAGATCAACTTCCTAAAACGCTATGGACATTGACAATGATGACATTGGATATCCAGTAAAGCTCTCTCTTCCCAATGGAAAGGGATCGGCCATAGTCAACTCGGTTGACCCAATGGTAAAGAGAGAGGTGAAGTCTGAGATAGTCCCATTATCAAGGGTCCATAGGTAACTATTGCCAAAGGAAGGGGCATTGGTTACGAAGCTGCCAAATTTACCTAAGGATGTTAAAGTCAATAAGTTTGGCTCTACTTCAGGTAAAGTCCATTGTCTAACTCTATTAAGTACATGTTGATTCTGATCGCGAAGATGGATTTCAATCGCATGGTTCGGTGATCAGAATTTTGGGCTATTACTTAAGAGTTATGATATTTATATTGCTTAGGAATAGATAACAACAAGGTTTTCATATGGATTGTAAGGATAAGTTTTTCCGCAAAGTTTTAAAATAAAAGAAAAAGGTTTTGATTTTATTTATTTTAAGTATCCTTACAATGGCATTTGTGAAAAGTTGTTGCTTATAAGATTCCATTGATAGCAATATTGAAAAAATGGATTTGATTCTTTCGGTTGTGGTAGTGTCTAATACTACCAAATAAGGAAAGATTCTCATCACCCAAGGTTCAATTGGACCGAAACTTGGAATCATGCAAGTTGTATAGTATGATGAATGAGAACTTTCAGCTTGTAAAATTAAGACTAATTCCTTATGTGAATAAGGAAAGGACTAAGGGATCGAGTACACATTCTTGTGCACTGGTCAAGTCCACCACAAAAGATCAAGAAGACTATTCGTCATGATTTACTTAAGTTCAGTAAATATGGTTATACTTATAAGTTTAAGTATAAGTCTGTAGCATTGGAGAAGTTTCAATGTGAGACAGAACAAATAAGAAGAATCAAAGTATGGCAGAAAGATAAAAGTTTCTCAAATCTGAAAAGATGGGAGAGTACTTTAGTATCATGTTTATGATCATCTTAATGATTAAGATACCATATCACAATTGGTCCTCTAAAGTCATCTTAGTGCATTCTTATGACTAAGAAGAGGAGTCATGAATTGTTGAAATGGTTAAATCAAAAAGATGAGTCATACTTCGTTCCAAAACAATTCTTAGAGTCATACTCCAAGATTGTAACTTGAGTGACATATCTTAAAGAGGGTTTGTTAACACTAGTCAAATGTAAGAGTAAAAGGTTATCTACTCTTGTACATTTGAAATTGGTAAGTTGTGATGTTTTGGATAAAACAGAGACCAACTTAGGCCAATTGTGTAAAGTGTTAGTCTTGATAAAGAATCCACACTATCTCTTGAATATTTGACAAGGGAGTCTTATATGTCAAGAGGACAGTGGGAGTCTTAAAGCTCTTGAAAGTTTCAAGACTTAATCAAGAATAAAACCTAAAGTCCTTCACTAGCACACGACTTGAGGTTTATAACCTATCGTGTTGAAATTTTTGTGCCTATTCAAGTTGGCTTTGCATAGGAGTTCTGAGAGTTCTCAATTGGTTGCACAACTACTTGGAAGCAATGGCATGCACCTGAGATGCCAAATGGCAAGAATTTAAGATTGCACAAGTTTAATCAATATGAGTTTGGATTTGTCACTAACCTTGTCTTGTGATTATGGTTTTAACAAATTCACATGGATAAGAACACATACACTATTAAATCTAAGTGTCATAAGGTTTCTCTCCGATTCATGAAAATGATGGTGAGGAAACACTTTCACTAAGTAGATTTTAGCTAGATAGCAATTGTGATATTTGCATTCTCAAAGTCGTTAGTGGAGCGTGTGTGGTTTACCGGCACACTAACATGGACTGTGCGAAGTGGCAAAGGTCTAAACAATTGAGACTATGATTACGGCATCCCCTTTCATAGTTCTAAAATTGTTTAGACACACATGTGAGCTATCTAAGAGAGGTGTATGATTTTGATAAAGTTTTATCAAAACAATCTAGTATCAGAAATCTGAACTTTGGTAAGAAAGTCAGCTGATTTCTGAGTACATGTCAAAGCTAGTGGGAGCATAAGTGTTATGCTAATAATCATCATGTTAGTGGGAGCATGATAATTATGACAAAGGTTGCAAGTTAGCAATGTTAATTATAGAAAACAAAAGTTTCAATTCGTGAGGTTGCAGGGGTTGAAAAAGTTGTTTTGCTATAATTAAGGGAGAGGAAATTATACTTCATTTCAATTCTAAAAGCTTAGATTGAGATTTTAATCGTATTTAATCAAGGATATATATATGAATTTCATGTTGGAATGGCTCAACATAAGGAAATTCTATATATGGGTCCATTATTTGCGTTCTAAAATTCGATTATGATTACGGGATCCCTTTTCATAATCTGAATTTTGAGAACTTGGCAAATTGAAATGGAAATATTATAGCAAAAGACTGGTTTAGTCTTTATGTGAGACATCATGAATCGTGTCCCATATGCTTCGGATATAGGATCGATTACATGTGCTATATTCATCCTTTCTAAAATTTTCCAAATGCCTGGGGCATTATGAAGGGAAAAGGTCTAGAATTGGATATGACTAAAATGATTAAGCAATTGTTGAGGACAATCTAAGGTTTACCAAAGATTGGTTGCTCAAGGACAGTTGGAAGTATAATGTTAATTCTGGAAGGACCATATTGACATAATCTGTAAGGAGGCAACTCTTGTTCAGAAGTGATAGTCAAAATGGAATATGGAAATGTTTCAAAGTTAGAAATTATTCAATCTGTGTAAGATTAGGAAACTTAATGAAAGAAGGATGTTTCCAAGGAGCTGATCTCCTTTGGAATGCTCTGTAATGATTGTTGTCAAGTCTTTCTGACTTCGTGCATAATCATTAAGAGGATCAATGCATATAAGTTTAGAATCTAACAGATTTCAGTAAATGGCATGAATTTGGAATTCTTGCATTTGCAGTAAGGATTTGGGACTGTGAAAAGAGGATCATTGGAGTGATGTTCAATTGATCTATTTTACAAAGTAAAGATCATAGACAAACATAGTATGCATACTTGGTGTATGGCATGACTAGTGTTTAGAAAACATAGTGTACATGCTTGGAGCATGGGACAACTATTGTTTTAAATTCAAGTATAAAGTTGATAAAACCGAAACAATGAATAATGAGTAATCAGTATGGTGATAAATAAAAGTGTTTATTTATATTCATAGGGTTTGATACCATATTTGATTCATTTATTCTTGTGTTTCACTTTGCATGTTTTGACTTCCAGAATAACTAAGTCGCTCTTCCTGAATGATTAAGTTATTCAAACCATCCACAGTCGGTCATATGTTGGAAGTAGATATGAATCAAGACTGTCATGGGTTGGTTTGTAGAGGTCCAAGTTGGTGGACAAAGTGGTGCTACAACACTCATGAGTGCTCATAAGTTCTGAGTATTGGATTCAACCCGCGCTCATTTGAATCACTTCATGGATTTTATCACGAGTGATCATGAGACGATAATATCTTATATTCTTCAAACCTAGAGATATGAGTTGTTACTATGAGTTGGTTATACATTGATTGCACGAAAACGCATTGGTAACTCGATGTTATAAAATGTGCCTTTGTGTATGATTCAACAAGTAGTAGAACAAGCCATATGAGTCGAAGTTTATCCATTCCTTTTACCTTCGGGATAAAAGCGATATCTGTGGGCCCCTCGATGATTTAAAGATGATACATGTGAGTGCTTGGCCAAGCCAGGACTAATTTGATTTGTTCAATCAGTCAGTCATCATGAATCGGAAATCGGGAAACAACAAATGGACAGAGAGAATGATTGATAATCCATGTCTCAGTCCATATGATATCTAGAATGGAGGAATATATGATCCCTTATCTAATGGACAAGTCATTGACAAAGGTCAGAGTTCATTGACAAGGTCAGAGTTCGACAGAAGCTTTTGAGAGCTACGATTGCTGATCGGTTCCTGAAGTCATACGCAATAATAGTTTTAGACTTATCCAAGTGGGAGACTGTTGGATTAATGTCTAAGTCCATAACTATAATTGGTAAGACTTGACCCGACCCGGCATGGTCCATTTGGGTTGCATGGCATCATGCATTTGGATAGACTATAATGAGAGAAATAACCCTTAAGGTTGGTTAATATATTATAAGTTCTAATATATATTAATAAGGTTATTTAATTAGTATTGATCAAGAATTAATTTGGAATTAATTAAGTGATCAAAAGGAGACTAATTAAATATATAGGTTGATTGTGTAAATCATTAATTCTTATATATGTGGGCTTGTGATCCAAGATTCCTTATGTTGGACTAAGTCCATGGGGTGACCCATGGATACTCCATGGAGGTTAAAATCCATGGAGCATAAGGAATGGGTAAAGTTATGAGTTACATGGTGTAACCCTAATAGCCACCATATAAAAGAATTCCATGGCTCAAGAAATCGTGCACTAATGTGTGAGTGTGAGGGCTAGACGATTTCAAGGAGTGTTCAAGTTTCTCTCAAGTTATTCCAAGTGTATTTGGTGTTGTGTGAACCATTTGAGGTGTCACACTTGGGGCACTAGGCACTCAAGCTTCATGAAGACATTCTACATCAAAGAGGTATGTATTCTATCTTGTTATATTTATTATTTTGTATGCTAGATTAGGATAATACCTTGGATGTTCATAATTGTATGTATAATAGAGAAAACATAGATCCAAGGTATTTAGGGTTGCATGTACACTTAGGAGTGTTAGAATGCTCATAACCCAACATATTGGTCCTTTGATATCTGTTGATATTGTTCCTGTTGGGTCAAAAATATGGTTTATACTTTGCTTTTCGAGGAAAATATATTTTTCTATAATGTAATATGTAATTTTGTGGCTGTGTACGGCCGTACTCGTGTGTACGGCCGCACACCTGTGTACGGCCGTACACGGGTGTACGGCTGGTGTCTCATATATATAGGGTGAGGAGTGCATGCAAGTGCACGGCCAGAAGAGAGAGAGAGAGAGAGCATATTGTAGAGAGAGAAACTAGAGAGAAGAAGAGTGTGTGTTAGTGTGTGTGAATCTTGTATTTGGATCTACATTCTAATCATCAAATAATACAACATTCATCATCTTCTTCTCCTTCTCTTCTATTTGATCTGACATCATCCAATTGATTGGGATTCCGCACCATCAATTGGATCTGATCGATGAACAAGCATTTTGGGGATTTACAAGTGGTATCAGAGCTTGGATTATATCAGTCAATTTTGTCAGATCTGGAGCTTATTTGATCTTATTTTGAAAAGATATTTGCGTTTTTTGATAGATCTCTGAAAAATAAGGGGGGTTTCTTCTTTGCATTTTTCATAAAAACGAGTTTTTGATCGAGTTTTGGAGCAAAAAAGGATGAAAAACGTCGTTTTTTTCGCGAATCTGTTGAAGTTGTGCGGCCAGTTGAAGGTGTGCGGCTCGGTGTGTGCGGCCGGCTCGGTGTGCGGCTCGGAGTGTGCGGCCAGGGTGTGTGCCTCGGTGTACGGCTCGGAGTGTGCGGCCTCGGTGTGAGGTCTTGGAGTGTGCAGCTCGGTGAGCGGCTAGGTGTACGGTTCAGCAGCCTTGGTCTCGGTCTCGGTCAGCAGACGCCCTCGCACCTCGTCCTCGCAGCACAACTTCGTATTTAAAAAAAAGGGAAGGGGAATTGGGGCTGCCGAGACTTGAACCCATGTCCGTTGAGTAATCAAGCACGCGCCTTACCATCTGAGCTAGCTTCCTGGATGGTCTCCTTCTTCCCAATTTAATTCAAAAGGCTTCTCAATTTCGGTTCCTAATTTCGCATTTTGACACTTTTAACCCCAAAAATCAATTTCTTTCATTTTTAAATTACATTTTCTTCCAAAAAATTTTAGTTTTTAATTCTTGACTTTTAATTTTAACTTTTGCCCTTAAGTTTTGACTTTGACTTTTAAAATTTGACCTTTGACTTTAAACTTTGACTTTCTCGTTGAACTTTCAAATTTTCAAATTTATCTTTTCGGTTTGACTTTTAAGTTTGACTTTTCAAGTTTGACTTTTGAGTTTGACTTTTTAAATTTGACGTTTAAGGTTGACTTTTGAGTTTTTAGTCAAAGGCCATTAAAAAAAAATGAGTTCCTCATCCATTCTGGTAAATGAAGTTTCATGTACTCCATCTTGTGAAGCTACGATTAAATTTCTCCGAGATCAAATCGATTTACTAAAAAGAGAAAACTAGGACCTCAAATACGAAGGCTATACCCTTAGGAAAGGTCAGAAACCTCTGAAAGCTCAATTAGAGACCAAAACCAAGGATTTCCGAAAACTGCAAGAAGATTACAGCAACAAGTGTGAAAATTACGATCACATTAAGAAAAAACTTGCTGCTGTAACTGCCGAACTTGATGCATTGAAAGCTAAATATAATGATGCTGAATTTACATTTAAGAAATTCGATGTATCAAGTGAGGTAGTTGTGTCCATGATGGAACATAATATGAAATTTAAGGATAACCAGCAAAAGGGTCTAGGTCATGAGGGTGTTCCTCCCCCTTTCAATCACACGTATCAGTATCACCCTTTGACTAAAGAGGAGATTGCCAACGAACCATTCATGGTTTATGGCAAACCAGCTGGTTTTGTATCAGGAGGCATTATTAATGTTGAAAATACTAATGTTTTGTGACAACCCAAAATTTCTATTCTGTACAACCATTCGATTCAATAGAAGTCAGAACAGTTTCTGCTAACTTTCAAGCTTTTTGGTATAAGTTTGAGTGTTTTAAAGTTAGTACTTCAGGAGATAACAGGAGAGAGGATGCCCTACGGTTTATTGTGCAACAATAATATTCCAAAACTCCAAGATTTTGGAGTTTACGGCCTAAACAAAGGTGTTTACGGCCGTAAACCCTAAAAGGGGGTATAAATATGACACTTAGTCATTATTTACCACTTTTCACATTTTCAAGATCCAAAACCCATTTCTCTCTCAAGTATCATCCGACTTTTCTTCAAGATCTTCAACTTTGTAAGTGTTTCTATCCCTAAAAAGTTGATATCTTACTTAATCTAGTGATCTTACATGATTCCATCTGTGAAATCATTCCAAAAGTGTAGATCTTCAAGTTTCACCAAGAACACCAAGAACACACACTAGTGTTCTTGGACTTTTAGCACCTTTTCCAGCTTCTACCTAGTAAGTACTTCTATCCTAGTGTATTATAAGACTTGTTACACTTCTAATCATCAAGAAAACACCCAAGAAACACAAGATCAAAGGTGTTTACGGTCCAAGATGTTCTTGGACCGTAAACCCTAAAAAGGGTGCCAAAGTGCGCCCTAGTCCCTTACCAAGCCTTGGAAACTAGCCTAGACCCTTCCTTGATGTGCTTAGTACTTGAAAACATCAAAAGACCATAAACCATTTGGGTTTACGGCCGTAAACCCAAAGACAAATGGTCCAAGGACCGTAAACTCCACAAAGGAGTGAAATGGTGCCCTAATCACTTCCTAAGGCTTAAACATGAAGTAGGAATGCTTCTTATGACCTTTAAGGCTTAAAAACACAAAATGGTTAAAGTACCATGAGTTTACGACCGTAAACTCATGGGTTTACGACCGTAAACTCAAAGGGTGATGGTCACAAAACCGTAACCTCCAAAGGAGTTTACCCTTGAACCCTAAACTCAAATACAAGGTCCTACAACCCTTAGATGCAATCCTTAGGACTTATAGCACTTAAATGAAATGTTTTACATGTCTTAGGATGTCTTAAACTTGGTTAATTAGTTGTTTTATGACTAATTGGATACATATATGTGTTATTATATGTTAACTAGGATCCTTGTGTGTGTTCAAGTCTTCACTTGACACTTAGCATCCTATACATTCCGTTCATCCAAACCACTCACTACAGGTGAGTTCATACCCCTTAATTAACCTTTTTAATGTTTTTAAATGCTTTTATGGGGGGGGGGGAATACAAGTTGAACTATTATAGTTATTATATCAATCGCATGTGATTAATTACTACCAAACAAGTGAATTTCTTACTTTTCAAACTGTGTTACCAAACTATTTTACTTCAAACTGTCTTACAAACTATTTTACATACCAAATGCTTTTATCAAACTCTTTTACATGTTAAATACTTTTACTTAAACTCTTTTAAACTTATATTCTGTTAAAAGTGTATCTATGTAGATATAGTTATATAAGTAGGATTGAAAGGACTTAGGACCGATAGCTTACCTTATTTCCTGTTCCTTGTTTGGTTGTGGACTTAGGGTGTTCCGGTTATTTGTCCGAATGTCGTTTAAATCCTAGTTATATTTTATGTATATGTATATAGATACAAAGTAGTTACTTAATACAACACTACAGTACTATTTCATTTTCCCATTACATTTACTTTGTGATCTTCACACAATAAAGAATAATGTAAAAACTATATTTTTGGTTAATGATAGTCGGATTTGGGAAAATACACACTCTTACAAGAGACACACACACAGATACTAGATGCCTTGGTAGAAGGCTACTTTTAGTAGGAAACATAGGGTTTTCTAGGGGAGTTCAAACAATTACAAACTTGTACAAACTTATACAATTACAGACTTACAAACACTTTCATGCAAATACATACATTAATATACTTATGATCTCACCAGCTTTAAAGCTGATAAACTATTTCAAAATAACTTGTATTCTCATGTCACCAGTAGATAGGTCCCGGTGCCAGGTTTTGAGAAGATGGAGCTCGTTCAAGACTCATCTTTTATTTTTATGTATATTTTTGGTGTCTATATAACTTGACAGAACACACTTGTATGAAATTATATTATTAATGCAATGGATGATGTTGTTGCTTGTTTACTACTTTGCATTGTTGTGATACTGAACATGACGTCCTCCACCCCCGAACGATCCCGCCGTTCCGGTTTTGGGGTGTGACATGTTTCTACTTCATGCGCAGGTAAAGTAGTAGAGGATGAGAACAAGGAGAAAACTATTGAACAATCCAATAACTCATTGAACTTTGAATCTATTGCTTCGAACTCAGTTGCTTCTAATCAGCCTGCTGTTGAAAAATACAGGCCACCAACACAATTTAAACAGAGTGCCTGTTGCAAGTGTGCATGTGGAAACAACCAGCGACAAGGCAAAGATATGCCACCAGGGGCAGGAAGAAACAACTCATACGTGAAGAAGCAGACTTGCTTTCACTGTGGAACACCTGGACACATTGACAGACATTGTCCAAATCGCGCGTACATTCCCTACTATGTGCAAGGGAGGCAGAACGCGCCAAGAGGGAGATTTTCCAAAAGAAACCCCTCAAGGTCACGATCAGACATAGGGGACTGGAATGCCAAGAAGGCCAAGAGTTCAACTCCCAAGGCGAAGAATTCAAATTCCAAAGTCAAGAAGGGAATGCTGGTCAAGAAGCCAAATCCAAGAGATGATCCCGCGAAGCCAAAATCAAAGTCATCTCAACGGACAACATCAAGTTCAAAAGCAAGTGCCTAGGCACCCATCAAATCGAAAAATAAATGGGTTAAACCCGACTACAGATGGGTTCCGAAGGTTCAATCTCCGAAATCATCTAATGATTCTAATATTTCTACATCTTCTGTTTGTGATAAACAGGACATGGCATGGGAGAGATTTCCTTGCAAAGACGACAAAGGTCAACCCAGTTTCAAAATGGATTGGGTTCCAAAGACCAACTGATCCCGCTCTGTGTCGGAGCAGCTATAGAGGCATATCATCATACTTCGGTTTGTTGGTAGTGGCTGTTCCAGGCACATGATAGGGGACATCTCTCAACTGTACAACATTCATAACCTTGTTTGGGAGTATGTGTCCTTTGCGGGAAAGGAAGAAAAGAAGGGATCACACATGGGGTTAGTGCTTAACGATGTGAAGAATTTTTGGATCTGTTCTAAGATTACGCGTGCTGTTCTCAGACCTTCTGGATGCAAATTCAATCGGTGACTTACGGTTTGAGTTTTCTTCTCGATAATCCTTAGTTTTTCTTAAGCTGATTCACTTTAAAGACTAATTTTTGTTTTAGGATAGTTTAAATTTGTGCATTTACTTTCGTTTCTCTCCTATGCACAAATTTAGGGGGAGAAATAAAAACAAAACAAAAATTAGAAAATTTTAAAAAAATCCAAAAACATTAGAAAATCAGAAAATCCAAAAATATGTTGGTTATGGAATGTGTTTGCAGGTGATGTGATGGGAAGTGATATAATCATGTGATAACAGGCAATCTAAATATGTGTAAGGGACTGAATCTGAATTGTCTAGGCTCTGTGTTCAATGCGCTGGTAGGCACGAGAGATTAAAATGGAGTTGACTAGGCATTAATGAACTTGAGGAATCTAGAGACTTGACAAATCTTGACCTAGTTAGATCCGTTTAGCCTGACAATACGACGCTCGAATAGGTTGAGCAGGGAGATATACATGGGAATCTACTGGTCACATTAAAAGAACTCGTATCTAGAACTGTGGATTAACTCTTCCTCGATGTGCGGATTTTGTCCTTAATTCCGGTATTGATGGGGTGACTGGGGAATTCCGATAAATTAGCTCTGTAGAAGATTATTTTCTTTCTTTCTGTCTGTTAGTCATATGTTGCCCCCTCTGCGTGATCGAGAGATCCGACCTGGACTGTAACATATGCAACTCTATCTCTCTGCAGCTTCCATCTGTGCAATTCTTTCTATCTGTTAGCCATATACTGTCTCCTTTGTGTGACTTACAATCCGACCTGCTACACAGTATATGCACCATTCTTTTTCTCAATCCCTCTAAAACTTCAGTTAGTCATATGTTTCACCCTCTGCGAGATTGGAAGAGATCCGACCTAGGTGTATAACATATGCATTCTAAATCTATCTTCTCTCTTAATAATTGTCTGATCACCCGATGTAAGGAGTATTCTGGAAGTCCTTGATTACTGGAGCATATTAGGAAGCGGGAAACATGTTCTAGTACAATTAAAATTGAACATTTACAGATTGTCTGTAGATCTTGCTGCTCAATTTAGGTGGACAACAATATCTTTGGTCGTCGTCAGCTGAATGGTCCTTAAGGAATATTATCTAGGAACTTAGGATCACATTGTCTTGTCACTTATAGTATGTCCTAATTTTGTCACAATCTCTCGTGTTTAAGTGGACCACAATACCGGCGATTGACCAGATCTATTCATGAAGGGAGAGGTACTGATAAACGGATAAAGGCTGTTTAAAAACTTTGATCCCAATCACTCTTAAAGTTAGATATCATTTTTATTTTTGTTAAATTTGTTCATAGTTTCTTCTAATTTAAATATTAGGGGAGAATTAAAAATTTTGAAAAACCAAACAAAAATAATAAAAAAAAAATAATAATAAAAAAAAAAAATTAGTGTTGTTTCTGTTTTATTTTTTTGAAAATATGAAAAATCCAAAAATATTGTGTGCTAAGTTTTCTTTTAGTTTTGTTTTGTCTTGAAAAGTGAATTCAGATGTAAATGAGACTCATGGAGACTGAATCGAAAATTTCTGAGCCAAGGCTTCATCCGTGAGCATCGAAGAATTCTCATTCGAAGGATCAAGAAATGAAGATTATTCTTTCAACATTCAATCCTTCAACCCCATAAGCAAGGTGAAGCTGACTTGAAGATTATGTGACAGATTGCATTGAAGCCTCCTCAATCAATTTGCTGCTATCTATAAACCTGCTGAAGTGATCCAGAAGATTTGTTCTCTCTGAAGATTCTCAAGCTGAAAGCGCCATCTTTCAAGAATCTCTTCAAGAAGCCTCCTCACCCAATGTGCGTTCAATGTCAAATTCTAAAGAAAAGCCCAACTGCTCAATATGAAGTCATTTATTGAAGATTCATCAAGTTCATCTTGAAGCTGTGAAGAAATCGAAGATAAACGCTGAAGCCAAGCTCCCAATGAAGATTGACAAGAAGAGCCGACTACTTTTTAGGGGGAGCTTGTTGGGTCAATTAAGAAAAGAAAGCTATAAACCAAGGGGGAGATTGTTGGGTCAAAAATTTGGTTTATACTTTGCTTTTCTAGGAAAATATATTTTTCTATAATGTAATATGTAATTTTGTGGCTGTGTACGGCCGTACTCGTGTGTACGGCCGCACACCTGTGTACGGCCGTACACAGGTGTACGGCTGTTGTCTCATATATATAGGGTGAGAAGTGCATGCAAGTGCACGGCCAGAAGAGAGAGAAGAGAGCATATTGTAGAAAGAGAAACTAGAGAGAAGAAGAGTGTGTGTTAGTGTGTGTGAATCTTGTATTTGGATCTACATTCTAATCATCAAATAATACAAGATTCATCATCTTCTTCTTCTCCTTCTATTCTATTTGATCTGACATCATCCAATTGATTGGGATTCCGCACCATCAATTGGATCTGATCCATACACAAGCATATTTGGGGACTTACAGTTCCTCAAGAAAATCCAATATTTTCTTATGAAAAGCATGATTAAACTCATTCCTTCTATAATTACTTAGTTCATACTAGTTATGTATAAACCAATATCGAACAGACAGTTAATTGTGTAGATCTGCCCTAAACCCACAACCAAACAAGGAACAGGGAATGAGGCGTAAACCACACATTCCACAGCCTATTGGATATTCTTCATACGTAACCCAGTTGCATAAACTAAGAAATCATAGAATTAATAATGAATATTCGTTAAGTGAATAATAATCCCATTGTTTGTAAAGAACATATGTTTATCCTGGAAAATCCTATATTTTCCCTAAGTGTAAGTTATTGAATTATCTGATCCAAACCGAGAAGTACAAGTATCTACCATACTTATGTTGTTTAAGCATTGTTTTGCTTGAAAACCCTGGCAACCACCAGTAATGTATAGTAGTTTTATTACATAAATAAAACTAGTTGAAAACGCGTTGTTCTGTATACTGAAAGTCTTGTTAATACCCTCCTGTGATCACTTAGTACATACGAGTTATAGAAATCTAGATCGAACAAACAGTCGATTGGGTGATTCTGCCCTAAGCCCACAACCAAAAAAGGAACAGGGAATGAGGCAGAGATCACAAGTCCCACTGCAATTCGAATGTTAATTTCATATTACTCTAATGTACATACTAAGTCGTCACATAATTACTAACCCTGTTGACTGTTTGTTTGGTATATTATTACGTGAACGAGTTGTTGTTTCCCCTGTGAGTTCTTATAACCATGCTGATGGAAGAATACAGATACGACGTACTTCGGACGTCGAAAAATGAAATGACGTTTGTCACCCCCGGTTGACTGTAGCTAGTAGTCAGGGTGCGGGATTGTCAGTCCCGTATTGATCTATACACAAACTCACGCTCTCCCTCCAGGAGACTCTGGTTCCTAAGAAGTCGTATTTCACACTATAGTTCTCTCAAAGAATCCACGAGTAATACTACCCCTTTTTTGTTATTAACATGAATCCTTATAAAATAATATCTTTTATTTCATAATTCATAAGTTTGTTTCCTTTGTTCTGAAAACTGTGTTTGCAATGTTTGTATCCTAACATGTTTTGTAAAACTGATTTAAAGTTTAGAAGTAATGATGTTTACCATGTTTAGTAAGTTCTATGTTCAATGTATGTAAATGATAGGAAAGTATATTAAACCAAATTATATTTTCAAACACAAGATTACTTGTTCTTTTACTTGTATTCTCCCCCTTAAAACATTAAAAACTCGGAAAATATAGGGGTATGAACTCACCTGATTGTGAATGACTTGAATGAATGACAAAGATAGGATGATTGGTATGCTAAGTGGAGTCCCGAGCACAATACGGTCCTCTTAAGCACATATTAACATGTATGTGTCTTCAATTAGTGGTTATAACTACTAACAAGTATAGGAAACCACCTAAGATTGAAGGAAACACCCTAAATGAAGTGTTAGGCTCACAAATGGAAGCTTTGAAGGGGTTTACGACCACCCATGGATGAGTTTGCGGCCGTATAGGGTTCACGACCTCATGAGGTTCACGGCCTCATGAGGTGTTCATGGCCCTTATGAATCTATGAAGTGTTCACGGCCCTTATGAAGGGTTCACGGCCGTGATCCCTTCAAGTTCATGAAGATGGTGATGAATCATGAAGAATCAAGGCTAGGATCTAATAATCTTTCAAGTATAACAAGTTTAAGGCTGAAACACTTACGTTTTTGCAGCTTTAGAGGGTTCACTGGACATGTTCATATGATGGAGGTGGACGTGACGAGTTGTTCATACAACTCGGCGAGTAGAATCCGGTAGGGAGCAGAAGAGAAGATAGGGACTCGGCGATTTGGCGGCCCAACTCGGCGAGTCAGGTCAACTGGAAGTTGACTTTGACCAGGAGTAAAATAGTCGCTTTACTCTAAGATTAGTTATAAGTTTTAACTAAGTGCCTTTGTGGAAATTGTAGCCGGGGAGTTGCCGGAGCAGCTGTCAGACGTTTTCCGCTCAGTTTTTTTAGCAGTCAGCTTCACGAGGTGAGTTTCCTTCCAGTAGGAACGGGTCTACGGCCACAATGCCGACCCATTTAGATAACAGTAAATCCGGACTGCGGTCCGATACCGGGGTGGTCCCAAGAAGTAGGTCAGTATGCTTGATGTCTTTGTGATTCAGGCATGTCTATGTGTTATGTGTTCCGGATTGTGGTCCGATGCAGCATGCAATAAATGTGTTATTATTATATGTTATGATTATGATATGCTATGTTCAGTCAGTTCCGGACTTCGATCCGATGCAGTGGGCAAGGCCCTAGTTAGTTCTAGACTTCGGTCCGATGCAGAGGGTGTCACACCCCAAAACCAGAATGGCGGAAACGTTCTGGGGTGGAGGACGTCATGTATAGCATCACAACCAATGTATAATAGCAATCATAGCAACTCAACCATTACAATGAATACTTAAATACAAATGTTTACATCAATTTGGAAATCGTCTAAAACTTGTTTGAATTACATCATATAGTTTGTATGAATATAAACATTAAACTCTTATTGCTCCAACTCCTCAAAAACCCAGCATGTACCTGTCTACTGATTTCCTGAGAATACAAGCAATTTGAAAATATCAGCATAAAGCTGGTAAGTTCATAAGCAGTAGTTTATAATGAAGACTTGTTGATGAGCTAGCAGAAATGTTTGGATAGTTTCAAGAAAATCCGATATTTTCTTTAGCGAAAATGTAGTGTTATCGATTCCGTATAAAACCATGAATGTTTGATACTGAAAACTGTAGTAATATGTGAAAATACTACCTCATGTGACTAGCTAAAGCTAATCATGAAGTATAAGTATCTTGTATGTGAAACCATTGCATAATCGGTTCTGTTTAAAAACCCGGGCTTTAGCCAGTATAGGTAGTGTGTTTTAGTTCTGTTTAGTATAAATAAAACCGTTGAAGAATGCCAGATTGTAAACTAAAGATGATTTATACATAATGTGAGTCGTATAACCATACTTGATATGACTAGAGACCTTTCCAACGTTCTTCAGGCGTCGAGTTAAATGACATTTGTCACCCTAGGCACGCCTGCCTAACTGTAGCTAGCAGTTCGGGTGTGGGATTGTTAGTCCCGAATAGATCTATTCACAAATCTCACGCTCTCCCTCCAGGAGACTCTGGTTATACTATGACAGGATTTCTCCCTGTACACCTAAGGGTACAGTATTGAAGTAGTGCCTCACAGTATCGTACAATCTAGTTTACATGTAGTGTAGTAGCGTTCTACCGTAGTGAAAATCCGTATGTACACCGTGTATAGTTATAATTATAGTGATAACGTAGTGATGTAAACTGTAAACTATTTCTGTCTTAGTGCATATGTTTAGTAGTGAAAATTCCTGTACTTGTTATATTTAGAAAATTCCAAACTATACCGATTATAGTTTGCATCTATAACATAGTGAATAGCGAATCCGGAGAACTATGCAATTTTAGTGAAAAACGACCCTGATGCTCAACACAGTAGAAAAGGGTTAATGTATGAGGATTGCATGAGTTTTATACTTGTTAAAAGCTCTTTGTATTAACAAAAGCATTTAAGGTTTAGCTTGTATTCCCCCTGAAAACGTTTGAAAACCAGTAAAATGTAGGGGTATGAACTCACCTCGGGTAAGTGGTTTGATTGAAGGATCGATACTGAGAGCCGGGTGTTCAAGTGAAGCCTTGAACACGATTCGATCCTAATAACATGTAATGACACATAAACGAGTCAAATGAAGGTATTTCACCACTATAAGTGATGGAAAACCACTCTAGGGACTTGAAACTATTTGCACCAAGTGATAGGACCTTTTAGGATTAAGTGTAGGGGTGTATGGCCACCTAGAGTGTGTGTGCGGCCATGAGTGTGTGGTCCAATCGGTGTGCGGCCGTACACTCATGAAGTGAGGTGTCTTCGAAGTGTTCACAAGGTCCATACTCACATCCACGAAGTGTTCAAGGTCTATACTCAATTGTAGTGCAAGATAAGGGTCCTAGAGGTGGGTTTATGGTCCTAGAATGAGTGTATGGTCGCACACAAGAGTGTGTGGTCGCACACTTGGGTGTGCTGCCGCACACTTAGAGTGTGCTGCCGTACAAGTGTGTGTGCGGCCGTACACAGGTGTGTGCGGTCGTACACTCCTCAAAATGATGCCCAAAAGTCCATTCCAAGGTGTAGCAAGGCTAGGGGCACATCTACATCGAATATGGAAGTTAAACTCTCACTTTGGAGGGTGTTTTCGGGGTGTGCGGCCACCCTAAGAGGGAGTGCGGCCGCACTCACTTCCAAATACGAAGAACATGTCGTTTTTGCACACATAGAGCTTGGATAGAGTGGTCTTTCATGGATTGTAAGCTAGAGGAAGAAGTACTCACGTTCTTGAAGCTTTGGGAAGGTTCAAAGTTGGAGAAACTTGAGAGGAAATGATGTTGTGTGCTGCCAAGGTGCTAAAGGAATGAAAGGAAGGGGGATAACCTTTATATAGGGGTAAGGGTGCTGCCTAAAAGTGAGTGTGCTGCGAAGGGAGTGGGTGTGTGGCCGTACACCCATGTGTACGGCCGTACACTCCTCCAAGAGGTGTGTATGGCCCGATTTTTGTCACTATTCAACACTCTGGCTCATTCCTAAACTCAAGCTTGGTTATATACAAGCTTAGAACACTTAAATGAACCCTTAAATAGCATTAGAAATCAACAAAACAAGTTGAATATTGAATGAATTGACTAAGTGTACAAAATTGAAGTTTTCGGGTTGTCACATCATCCCCCCGTTAGAGGGAATTTCGTCCTGAAATTCAAGAATAAAGCACAGTCATGAACTTGGAAAGAGATGGGGATACTTCTGCTTCATTGCGTCCTCGCGCTCCCAAGTGAATTCAGGACCCCGCTTGGCATTCCAGCGGACCTTCACTATCGGGATGCGACTCTGTTTCGTACGCTTGCCTTCCCGATCCATGATTTCGACAAGTTCTTCTACGAAGTGTAGACCCTCGTCCAATTCGATCTCGTCGAGAGGAATCACAAGTGTCTCGTCGGACAGACAGTTCTTTAGGTTCGACACGTGGAATACAGGATGGACGTTGCTGAGTTCTCGCGGTAACTGTAGTTTGTATGCTACGGGACCGATCCTAGCAAGGATCTAAAATGGTCCAATGTACCTTGGGTTTAGCTTTCCACGTTTTCCGAAACGTATCATGCCTTTCCAGGGTGAGACCTTCAGGAGGACGCGGTCACCAACCTGGAATTCCAAGGGTTTTCGTCTCTTATCGGTGTAGCTCTTTTGTCTATCCTGAGATGCTTTCAGTCGCTCTTTGATTTGTACGATCTTTTCTGTTGTCTCTCGGATGATTTCAGGTCCAGTGAGAGTACTGTCGGGGACTTGACCCCTGGCTAGCTACGTGTCACCCACTTCAGCCCAGCACATAGGGGATCTGCACTTGCGGCCATAGAGGGCTTCAAACGGCGCAACCTTGATGCTGGTATGGTAGCTGTTGTTGTAGGAAAATTCGACTAAAGGAAGATGAGTGTCCCATGAGATACCGAAGTCGATGACACATGCTCTCAACATATCTTCCAATGTCTGGATTGTCCTCTCACTCTAACCATCTGTTTGAGGATGATAAGTTGTGCTCATATCCAACTTAGTTCCAAGTTCCTTCTGAAGCGATTGCCAGAACCTTGAGGTGAACCTGCTATCTCGGTCAGAGATAATGGATACAGGTACCCCATGAAGGCGAACTATCTCTTGAATGTAGATCCGTGTAAGTCTCTCCATCTTGAAGTTTTCTTTGATTGGCAGGAAGTGGGCGGATTTAGTCAACCGATCGACAATCAACCAGATGGCGTCGTGCCCACTCGGGGATATAGGTAACTTAGTGATAAAATCCATTATTATCATTTCCCACTTCCACTCAGGTATTTCTGGCTCCTGAAGTAAACCTGAGGGCTTCTGATACTCCACCTTCACCTTGGCGCAAGTCAAGCACTTGCCCACGAAGGTTGCAATATCTGCTTTCATGTTTGGCCACCAATAGAGCTGCTTGAGATCCAAATACATCTTATCTGAACCTGGGTGAATGGAGTATTTCGTCTTGTTAGCCTCATTCATGACAACCTCTCTGTACCCGCCAAACTTTGGGGTCCAGATCCGGTTCATGAAATAGTACACTCCGTCTCCCTTAACCTCTAAGTTCTTGTCCATTCCCCGTAATGCTTCATCCGCCACTTTCTCTGGTTTCAAGGCTTCCTGCTGAGCCTCTCGGATTTGTGCGGATAGACGGGAACGAACGGTCATTGTCAATGCCTTCACCTTTCGCCCTGAATACTCCTTTTGGCTGAGGGCATCTGCTACCACATTGGCCTTGCCGGGATGGTAGCGAATTTTGCACTCGTAGTCACTGAGTAGCTCTACCCATTGTCGCTGTCTCATGTTTAACTCCTTCTGATCAAAGATGTGTTGCAGCCTCTTATGGTCAGTGAAGATAGTGCACTTGGTTCCATAGAGATAGTGTCTCCAGATTTTCAATGCAAAGACCACTGCTCCCAACTCTAGGTCGTGAGTTGTATAAGTGACCTCGTGTGCTTTCAACTGCCTCGAGGCATAAGCGATAACCTTTCCTCGTTGCATGAGCACACAGCCTAAGCCCTGATTGGATGCATCACAGTAGACAACAAAGTCTTCCATCCCTTCGGGCAGGGACAAGATAGGTGCGCTGCACAGGGCCTGCTTCAATGTTTGAAATGTAGTGTCTTGCTGGACTCCCCAACTAAAGGTTACACCTTTCTGTGTTAGGGTAGTTAGAGGCTTAGCGATTCTGGAGAAGTTCTGGATGAACCTGCGATAATAGCCCGCGAGACCCAAGAATTGCCGGATCTCTGTGGGTGTCTTTGGTACAGACCAATTTTCAATCGCTTTCACATTGGAAGGGTCCATGTGTATTCCTTCCTTGCTAATCACGTGACCTAGGAAATTTACCTTCCTGATCCAGAACTCGCACTTTGAAAATTTCGCGTATAGCTTTTCCGCCCTTAATGTTTCCAACACCTATCTCAAGTGGTGTTTATGATCACTCTCACTCCGCGAATAGACAAGTTTGTCATCGATGAACACGATCACGAACTTGTCTAGGAAAGGGCGGCACACCCGATTCATCAGGTCTATGAATACTGTCAATGCGTTAGTCAGACCAAAGGGCATTACTACAAACTCGTAGTGTCCATAGCGAGTTCGAAATGCTGTCTTGGGCACATCACTCTCGTGAACTCGCAGCTGATGGTACCCTGTTCTTAGATCTATCTTTGAAAAGTAACTGGCTCCTTGCAGCTGATCGAAAAGGTCGTCGATTCTGGGTAAAGGATAGCGGTTCTTGATCGTCAGCTTGTTCAGTTCTCGGTAGTCAATGCACATCCGAAAAGATCCATCTTTCTTTTTCACAAATAAGATCGGAGCTCCGCAGGGTGAGGAACTCGGTCTTATGAATCCCTTGCTGATCAGCTCATTGAACTGGCTGGATAACTCTTGCATTTCCGCCGGCGCAAAACGATAAGGGGACTTAGCTACAGGAGTAGCTCCGGGAATTAATTCGATACGAAACTCGACTTGACGCTCGGGAGGAATTCCTGGGAGGTATTCGGGGAAGACATCAGGAAAATTGCAGACTTCGGGAAGACTCCCGAGGTCTTTAACTTTTTGCGTCTCATCAACGACGTGAGCTAGGAATGCATGGCATTCCTTCCGCAGATACTTCTGGGCCTTGATGCACGAGATGATACGAAGGTTCAAGCCAAGCTTATCTTCGTAAATCATGAGGATTTCACCAGAGGGAAGATTGAGATGGATAGCTTTCTTGAAACAAAGGATATCAGCACGATTGGGGCTTAACCAGTCCATGCCGATGATGACATCGAAGCTCTTGATGGATACCGGCATAAGATCAATGGGAAAGGAGTGATTGTCTAGGGTAAGAGTACAGCCTATGAATATGTCGCTAGCATTCTCTTTCTTTCCGTTAGCCATATCGAAAGTGACCATTTCAGTTAAAGGTTGGGGTTTACGTTTGATTAGATGTTTGAATGCATGACTCATAAAACTCCTCTCCGCACCAGAATCGAAAAGAATGCATGCATAAGAGTTGTCAAGGTGGAACGTACCCGTAACAACGGTAGGATCAGCGACCGCTTCCTCGTGGCCCATTTTCAGAACTCTCCCTGTGTTGCCACCAGTTGCTGCCTTGGGGCAGTTTCTCCTGAAGTGCCCAACCTCTCCACATCCATAACAAGCTTGACCAGCACCCGCTCCCGGAGCCTGGTTGGTCGGTTGGGTTGGCATTTTGCAGAACCGAGCTGTGTGTCCCTTCCTTCCACATCTATTGCAACTCAACTCACGGCAGGGTCCGTGATGATGAAAGTTGCACTTGTTGCATAGAGGTAGCTTCCCTGCATAAGCACCAGTAGGAGCTTGAGCGGTTGGAACGGCAACTGGAGTAGCAGCAGGAGTAGTAGCAGCATGAACTGTCACTGTTTGTTGCTTCTTGGAAGGCTCCTGCAAAGGCTGACCCTTCCGTTTGTTCCATGATTTCTTCTTCTTCCCACCACTTTCCTTCTGTGGCTCAGAAACAGCTGCCACCTCGTCTAGATCAACCTCATTATCGATCAGAACCTGTGCCAGATCCTTGGCGCTCTCAAATGTAGTCGGTCTAGCAGCCAAGACATTTCCGTTGGTGGGTTGTGTCAGCCCCCAGATGTACCTCTCGATTTTCTTGCTTTTCGGGGTGACCATTCCCGGACAGAGAAGCGCCAGATCATAGAATCTAGCAGTGTAAGCAGCAATGTCAGAACCCTTCATCTTCAAGTTCCAAAGTTCGTGCTCCAACTTTTGCACCTCACCCCTCGGGCAGTATTCAGCAAGCATGAGTTCCTTCAGTCTTTCCCAACCCATGGCATTAGCCACTGGCAGGGTTAGGGTTTTGACTCGACCATTCCACCAGGTCAAAGCTCTGTCAGTGAAGGTGCAGGCGGTGAAACTCACCTTGTTGGCTTCGGAACAGGCGCAAGTTTCGAAGATGGATTCGATCTTCTCGAACCATCGAGTCAGAGTGATGACTCCTCCGTTTCCGTCAAAGGACTTGGGCTTTGCGGTCATGAAGTCCTTGTAGGAACACTCCTTTTGATGTCCCTGACTTCCGTCTTGCCGTTGTGGGTCGGTTCCACCTCCAGCCCCACCAGAGTTGACTTGTGTCATTGTTGCGGTTACAGCAGCGGTAACTGCTGCCTGGAACATGACGGGGTTGAACTGGGGTGGTGGTGGTGGCGGAGTGTCGTTCCTTCTGTTGGGTCTTGGTCGAGGAGGCATCCTTTTCTAGAAACAATCAGGAAGAAGCGGATGGTAAGTCCTCAAGATATATGAAACAAAATATATCTCATCCTGATAAACAAGTGTTCTACCAAGCGATAAGCAAGAAAGGTTACTAATGTAACTAAGTTATCGCTATGAAACAAATAGGTAGCAACACCGAGAATGAATCTCCTCACTGAATTTAGCACTAGCAAAATACTCCTATAGTATTTTATAGTGAATGTTTTTGGTAAGTTTTAGGCTTGTTGTAACACCACCGTCATACCCAAGCACATGTTGGTCATGTTTCGACTGAACATAGTTGATCAGGCTATATTGACCCGAAACATGATTACATAGCTGCCCAGATTTAACCGCAGTGTCCCAACATCCAAATACTCTTTGTGTTGTTCCACTAATGACACGAATTCTGTTATGTATGCATGCTCGTATACTTTTTATACAAATATTTATATTTTTGAAAGAATACTTTTAGTTTAGAGAACTGAGGCCCCTTTAGTGTTTATAGTTGTCTACCATGTAAGGTTCGGTATACTAGTTCGCTATAAACAAGGGCTCTGATACCAATCTGTCACACCCCAAAACCAGAATGGCGGAAACGTTCTGGGGTAGAGGACGTCATGTATAGCATCATAACCAATGTATAATAGCAATATTAGCAACGTAACCATTACCATGAATACTTAAATAAAAATGTTTACATCAATTTGGAAATCGTCTTAAACTTGTTTGAATTACATCATATAGTTTGTATGAATATAAACATTAAACTCTTATTGCTCCAACTCCTCAAAAACCCAGCAGGTACCTGTCTACTGATTTCCTGAGAATACAAGCAGTTTGAAAATATCAGCATAAAGCTGGTGAGTTCATAAGCAGTAGTTTATAATGAAGACTTGTTGATGAGCTAGCAGAAATGTTTGTATAGTTTCAAGAAAATCCGATATTTTCTTTAGCGAAAATGTAGTGTTATCGATTCCGTATAAAACCATGAATGCTCGTTACTGAAAACTGTAGTAATATGTGAAAATACTACCTCATATGACTAGCTAAAGCTAATCATGAAGTATAAGTATCTTGTATGTGAAACCATTGCATAATCGGTTCTGTTTAAAAACCCGGGCTTTAGCCAGTATAAGTAGTGTGTTTTCGTTCTATTTAGTATAAATAAAACCGTTGAAGAATGCCAGATTTGAAACTAAAGATGATTTATACATAATGTGAGTCATATAACCATACTTGATATGACTAGAGACCTTTCCAACGTTCTTCAGGCGTCGAGTTAAATGACATTTGTCACCCTAGGCATGCCTGCCTAACTGTAGCTAGCAGTTCGGGTGTGGGATTGTCAGTCCCGAATAGATCTATTCACAAATCTCACGCTCTCCCTCCAGGAGACTCTGGTTATAATATGATAGGATTTATCCCTGTACACCTAAGGGTACAATATTGAAGTAGTGCCTCACAGTATCGTACAATCTAGTTTACGTGTAGTGTAGTAGCGTTCTACCATAGTGAAAATCCGTATGTACACCGTGTATAGTGATATTTATAGTGATAACGTAGTGATGTAAACTATAAACTATTTATGTCTTAGTGCATATGTTTAGTAGTGAAAATTCTTGTACTTGTTATATTTAGAAAATTCCAAACAATACCGATTATAGTTTGCATGTATAACATAGTGAATAGCGAATCCGGAGAACTATGCAATTTTAGTGAAAAACGACCCTTATGCTCAACACAGTACAAAAGGGTTAATGTATGAGGATTACATGAGTTTTATACTTGTTAAAAGCTCTTTGTATTAACAAAAGCATTTAAGGTTTAGCTTGTATTCCCCCCTGAAAACGTTTGAAAACTAGTAAAATGTAGGGGTATGAACTCACCTCGGGTAAGTGGTGTGATTGAAGGATCGATACTGAGAGTCGGGTTTTCAAGTGAAGCCTTGAACACCAATCGATCCTAATAACATGTAATGACACATAAACGAGTCAAATGAAGGTATTTCAACATTATAAGTGATGGAAAACCTCTCTAGGGACTTGAAACTATTTGCACCAAGTGATAGGACCTTGTAGGATTGAGTGTAGGGGGTGTATGGCCACCTAGAGTGTGTATGCGGCCTTGAGTGTGCGGTCCAATGGGTGTGCGGCCGTACACTCATGAAGTGAGGTGTCTTTGAAGTGTTCTCAAGGTCCATACTCACATCCACGAAGTGTTCAAGGTCTATACTCAATTGTAGTGCAAGATAAAGGTCCTAGAGGTGGGTTTATGGTCCTAGAATGAGTGTATGGTCGCACACAAGAGTGTGTGGTCGCACACTTGGGTGTGCTGCCGTACAAGTGTGTGTGTGGACGTACACAGGTATGTGCGGTCGTACACTCCTCAAAATGATGCCCAAAAGTCCATTCCAAGGTGTAGCAAGGCTAGGGGCACATCTACATCGAATATGGAAGTTAAACTCTCACTTTGGAGGGTGTTTTAGGGGTGTGCGGCCACCCTAAGAGGGTGTGGGGCCGCACTCACTTCCAAATACGAAGAACATGTCGTTTTTGCACACATAGAGCTTGGATAGAGTGATCTTTCATGGATTGTAAGCTAGAGGAAGAAGTACTCACGTTCTTGAAGCTTTAGGAAGGTTCAAAGTTGGAGAAACTTGAGAGGAAATGATGTTGTTGATGGGTTTTTGAGCATTCTAACACTCCTATGGTGTACATGCAACCCTAGAAACCTTGGATCTATGTTTGACTATGATACATGCAAATAAATATTTTTCCAAAGTTCTTATCCTATCTAGCATGGCATGGGGAACTTGAATCAAATAAAGCTAGTAGAATTACTTACCTTGTAGTTGTAGTTGATTGCTTGGAGTTTTAGAGCCTAGCACCAATAGTGTGGATGCCTCAAATGGAAATCACAAATCACCACAAACTTGAAACTTTGAGAGAATAGTAATCACCTTCTTGAAATCGGCCCTCTTACTTTACTCACCAAAACTCGTGTGATTTCAAGAACCAAAGCCTCCTTTATATAGTGTGGTGGATTAGGGTTACCTTCATGTAAACCCTGATACCCATGTCTTTTCATTTCCATGAGATCCATGGGTTAAAGCTCCATGGAGTATCCATGGACTTTCCATGCAAGCCTAGCCCATTCCAATAAGCATTAGCCCACACTATATAAATACAAGAGCCCATATTTAATTAGTCATACTTTTGATCTCTAAATTAATTCTAGATTAATTATAGATCAATACTAATTAAATAATATGATTTTATATTAATATATTAGGACTTATAATATATTAATAAATCATAACTTATACTATTCTCAAACGATTATCCATAAATTGTTCGGGTGAAGTGCAACCCAAATGGACCATGCCGGGTCGGGTCAAGTACATACCAAATATAGTTGTGGACTTAGACACTATATCCAACAGTCTCCCAGTTGGATAAGTCTAATAACTATAGTTGCAAGTATGACTTCAGGAACCGATCAGCAATCGTAGCTCTTTAAACTCTGTTGAACTATGAAGCGCCATTTTAGATAAGTGATCATATAATCCTCTGTTCTAGATATCAGCCGGACAAATACATGGTACATGGTCTTGCTTATTGTCCAGCATTTGTTTCCCGATTTCTGATTTGTTTGACATAGAACTTAACTGAACACATCAATTTAGTTCTGACCGGGCCCGGTACATAGGTCAAAACAAAATCATCGAGGGGCCCATATATTGCTTCTAATCCTAGAAGGAACAGATAAACTTCGACTCATATGTTTGGTCTACTACTTGTTGAATTACACACAAAAGCACGGTTTATAACATCGAGTTACCAATGCGTTTTCGTGCAATCAATGCATAACCAACTTATAGGCAACAAATCATATCTCTAGGTTTGAAGACTTATATGATATTACCGTCTCACGATCACTCGAGATAAATTCCATGAAGTGATACAAGTGAGCGTGGGTTGAATCCAATACTCAGAACCTATGAGCACTCATGAGTGTTGTAGCCCCGCTTTGTCTAACATCTTAGACCTCTACAAGCCAACCCATGACAGTCTTGATTCATATCTACTTCCAACATATGACCGACTGTGGAGAGTTTGAATAATATGATATAAACCATAACATAATTATTCTGGAAGTCAAAACATGCAAAAAGAAATAATAGTAAACGATTGACAAGAGATAGCAACACTTTACTCATAAATAACAGCTTTTATTTATCATCAAATGTCAATTACATTTTACAAATTTCAAGATTATCTAACTACTAAAACTAATATCATCCTTCAGCCCTATCCTCCGAGCATGCTGGAGATGCTTAGCCCGAGTCAGCCCTTCGTGAGGGGATCTGCTGGGTTCTCATCTGATGATACCCTCTTTGCCACAAGGATTCCTTCTTCTATTCGATGTCTAATGAAGTGATATTTTCTATCAATGTGTCTGGATCTCCCATGATCTCTTGGTTCCTTGGCTAAGGCAACCGCACTATTCCTGGTACAGAAAATCTCCATTGGCTCCTTTATAGCTGGTACAACTCCAAGGTCTCCGATGAAGTTCTTTAGCCATATAGCCTCCTTTGCTGCCTCGCTTGCTGCTATATACTCTGATTCACAAGTGGAATCAGCCACTGTCTCCTGCTTGGAACTTTTCCAAGTAATTGCCCCTCTGTTTAGAGTAAAGACCCAGCCCGACTGAGAGCGGAAATTATCCCTGTCACTCTGAAAGCTAGCATCACTGTACCCTACAACTCTCAAGTCCTCACTGCCACCGAGGGTAAGGACCCAGTCCTTAGTCCTCCGTAGGTACTTGAGGATATTCTTTACCGCAGTCCAGTGTGCCTTGCCAGGGTTCCCCTGATACCTGCTAACCATGCTCAAAGCAAAGGCTACATCAGGTCGAGTACACGTCATATCATACATGATCGATCCTACAGCTGAAGCATAAGGTATTCGACTCATTTCTGCTATCTCAGCCTCAGTACTAGGGCTTTGTGTCTTACTCAATCTGTCGTTACTCTGGATGGGTAACTCTCCTTTCTTGGAGTTATGCATGTTGAACCTTTTCAACACTTTGTCCACATATGTGCTTTGACTAAGTCCAATTAGTCTTTTACTCCTGTTTCTCAAAATCCTTATCCCTAGGATATAGGCAGCTTCTCCAAGGTCCTTCATAGCGAAACACTTCCCAAGCCAGGACTTTACTTCCTTCAGGGTTGGGATGTCATTTCCTATGAGTAGTATGTCATCCACATACAGTACCAAAAAGTTGACTATACTCCCACTAGCCTTGATATAGACACAAGATTCATCTTCACTCCTTGAAAAGCCAAATTCTTTGATTTTCTCATCAAAGCAAAGATTCCATCTACGAGGTGCCTGTTTTAATCCATAAATGGATTTCTCGAGCTTACACACTCTACTGGGGTACTCTGTACTGACAAAACCCACTGGCTGAACCATGTAAACATCTTCAGCCAACTATCCATTAAGGAAAGCGGTTTTGACATCCATTTGCCATATTTCATAATCATGAAATGCAGCAATGGCTAACAGAACCCTAATAGACTTAATCTTGGCCACTGGTGAAAAGGTCTCATCATAATCAACTCCCGGAGTTGGAGAATAACCCTTTGCAACCAGTCGTGCCTTATAAGTGTGTACATTACCATCCATGTCGGTCTTCTTCTTGAAGATCCATTTGTACCCAACTATCTTACGATCAGGTACATTGTCAACCAAGTTCCAAACTTGATTGTCATACATGGACTGTATCTCGCTATCCATAGCCTCTTTCCATTTAGCAGCCTCAGGGCCTGCCATGGCTTCCGTGTAGCTGTTAGGCTCATCCAGATTTACCAGTGTGTTATCACTGATAAGTGTCTCACCTTCTGCAGTAATATGAAAACCATAATAATGCTCAGGTGCATTCCTAACTCTGGTGGAACGCCTCAGAGGTATAGATTCTTCAGTCGGCTCAACAGGAGTTTTCTCCTCAGGTTGAGGGCTAGGGTTTGAGGTTCCTTCACCACTTGACTCTTGAATTTCCTCAAGGTCAATTTGCCTCCCACTGTCTCCTTGGCTCATGAATTCTCTCTCTCGAATGAATCCTCTTCTTGCTACAAAGACCACATTATCACTGGGTCTGTAGAAGATGTAACCAAAGGATTTATGTGGGTAGCCGATGAAAATACACCTTTCGCTTCTGGGTTCAAGCTTATCGTGAGTCTCGCGTCTCACGAAAGCCTCGCAACCCCAAATCTTGATGTGGTATAGATTGGAAACTTTTCCAGTCCACACCTCGTGAGGTGTTTTGGCAACCTTCTTTGTAGGGACTAGATTAAGGATATGGGTGGCAGTCTCTAAGGCATACCCCCAAAATGAGATCGGTAGCGAAGCTCGACTCATCATGGAACGAACCATGTCCAACAAGGTCCGATTGCGCCTCTCAGCTACACCATTCAACTGTGGTGTCCTAGGAGGTTTCAATTGTGAGACAATCCCACATTCCTTAAGATAGTCAAGGAACACAGTACTAAGATACTCACCACCACAATCGGATCGAAGCATCTTAATGTTCCTGCCCAACTGATTCTCCACTTCTTGCTTAAACTCTTTGAATTTCTCAAAGGTTTCTGACTTATGCTTGATTAGGTAGACATATCCATATCTACTAAAATCATCAGTAAAAGTCACATAGAACCGATTAGCATCTCTTGTGGCGGTTCTGAAGAGTCCACACACATCCGTGTGTATGAGGTCCAACAAACCTTCACCCCTAGCACAAGTGCCAGTAAAAGGTGACTTTGTCATTTTACCAAGCAAACAAGATTCACAACTATCATCTAACTTTAGGTCAAATGACTCCAAGACTCCATCCTTTTGGAGTTGGCCTATGCGTTTATTGCTTACATGTCCAAGACGACAATGCCATAAGGATGCTTTATCTAAGATACTGGAAGAGTTAATACACAATACATTATTTCCTAGATTATCTACAACAGATAAAGTTTCATACACGCCATCACAAGGTAATGCTTTAAAATAAAGAACATTATTAAAGAAAGCATCAATACTACCATTATTATTATCAAAATAAAAGGTAAAACCTTGTTTATACAATGCATGAAAGGAAATAACATTTATTCAAATCTAATGTAAACCCACTATTTATCAATAAGGAATAAACTCCTATCTTGGTGACAGGTGAAGCTTTCCTGTTTCCCATGATCAAGTTTATCTTTCCCTGCTCCACATTCTCACTTCTTTTTAGTCCCTGCAAATCACAACATATGTGAATACCACAACCTGTATCAAGGACCCAAGACTTAGAATGAGGTGAGTTATTAGACAATATAGTGTATATACCTGCATGGTTGGGTTTTAATTTCCCATCCTTCAAATCTTGCTGGTACTTTGGGCAGTTTTGCTTCCAGTGCGACTTTTCATGGCAATAGAAGCATTCAGCCTCATTAGGGTTAGCAGAAGGAGTGAAAAAACCTTTCTTGGTTTTGCTTGAAGATGAGCCTTCAAGGGTCTTACCCTTGGTACCCTTAGAAGGGTTCTTTCTCTTCTTCCCTTTGCCATGCCCGATTGCCAAGACATTGGCCGCAGTTGGAGTAGGAGTAGGAGTAGTAACAACCGACTTACCCTTTAGACCACTTTCGGCGGTCTTCAAGAGTCCTTGAAGTTTGCTGAGGGTGACTTCTTCCTTGTTCATGTGATATGTCATGCAGAATTGATCATAATACGTTGGCAAGGACTGCAAAATGATGTCTATTTCTAACTCCTCAGGGAAGTTCACATTCAGCTTCAGTAAACGGTCCACATACCTTTGCATTTTCTGCATGTGGCCCGTGATGGGTTCACCATCCTTCATTCGGGTTGTTATCATGGAGGAGATTATTTCATATCGCTCTTGACGAGCACTTTGATGGTAGCGGTCCATCAAGTCCTGGTGCATCTCAAAAGGATAATAGTCCTCATAGGACTTTTGGAGCTCGGCTGTCATGGTGGCCATCATGATGCATGCCACTTTTGTAGCATCTCTTTCATGTACCTCATATTCAGCAAGCTCTTCAGGAGTAGCAGTTGGCTCGGGTACCTTCAGCTCCTTGTCGAGAACATATTCTTTGTTCTCATACCGAGTGACCATCCTGATGTTTCTGATCCAATCTGTAAAGTTGGACCCATCAAAGACGACTCTCCCACAAAGATTCATGAGAGAGAAGGAGCTAGTAGGGTTTGAGCCAGAAGCATTGTTATTGGAAGACATCTGAAAAGAAGAGGGAATATATTAGATTAGATATAGCGATAGTCCTTAACAAAACACCCAAATGTAATATTAAGGCTAGGACCCAACACAATATTTTATAACTTAGAAGAGGGATGTCGTAATCTAAGCTATAAGATATTTGAAGGTAGGTGAATGACGATTCACCAATTTCCACCATGAAAAACGAAATATTTAATTAGTTTTAATTGGTTTAGAAACTCCTAGATTCTTTGAGATTAATTGAACTTTCTTCAATGGCATGTTTCAATCTCGAGTGTGCCCTTCAAGTTTTGTGACTGGGATGCCGAGGATCACAAAACAAGGTGTGAAGTAACCATGAAAATTACTTGGTACCCTTAATGTATTACCCCTCAGTCGATGTGCCGGTTAACCACACACGCTCCATCGATACTATGATAAACATTAAGTCACCCTTTACCTACCTTGTTAAGTTCAAGTTAGTGTGCCGGTTAACCACACACGCTCCACTAACGACTTAAACAAAGTGTAAAGTGTAATTTCATGGATTAGCACCTTATTCACATTTTCCTAAAATAACTAAGATTGGGAATTCAATAAAGTTTAGTTACTTTAGTATTATCATTATACTTTTAATGAGAATTTATAAGTCCTTGTCCTACCCGTTCGGCTAATGACCCTCCACCGATCAAGGAAGCGGTGGGTGAGAGTGGACACCCATTAAGTTGCCATTTTATAGGCAACAACCTTATACCCCCGTTATAGATCGGCTTCGTGAATGAGGCGTACTAGCGGTAAGACGACTTGATTTTATACATATATAAATATTATTAAACTTATAATATTATAAAGTATAAGGGTTGAATTTTAACTTTTAAAATTCTAGGGGTTGGAACTAAAGTTTTTAATATGACTTTACATGTTCCAAAACTTGAGGGCAAGTTTTGTAAACTTTCAAAACTTTTCATTTCTCATAACTTATGAGTTAATGGTTTATTAAAAATGAAGACTCTTCATTTTTTTGTAACCTATGTGTTCTTTTAATGGTTATTTATAAATGTGACTTTTGGTTATCCATAACTTAAGAACTAGTTATGGACTCCATTAAAACAAATAAAGATCAAGAATTAATCTAATCAATTATTAGCACATAATTTCTATGATCTTCTAAACTCATATGTTTATGAATGTTCATATCAAAAAATTTCAAGAATCGTAAGTACATATACAAAACTTGAAATTTTGATACGAGCTTTTGAACAAAACTTTGATTTTCAAGTTTTTTTTTTTTTTTTTTTTTTTTTTTCATCAAGTATCAAATAAACAAACCTGGCTCTGACACCACTGATGAGTTTTTGAGCATTCTAACACTCCTATGGTGTACATGCAACCCTAGAAACCTTGGATCTATGTTTGACTATGATACATGCAAATAATTATTTTTCCAAGGTTCTTATCCTATCTAGCATGGCATGGGGAACTTGAATCAAATAAAGCTAGTAGAATTACTTACCTTGTAGTTGTAGTTGATTGCTTGGAGTTTTAGATCCTAGCACCAATAGTGTGGATGCCTCAAATGGAAATCACAAATCACCACAAACTTGGAACTTTGAGAGAATAGTAATCATCTTCTTCAAATCGACCCTCTTACTTTACTCACCACAACTCGTGTGATTTCAAGAACCAAAGCCTCCTTTATATAGTGTGGTGGATTAGGGTTACATTCATGTAAACCCTAATACCCATGTCTTTTCATTTCCATGAGATCCATGGGTTAAAGCTCCATGGAGTATCCATGGACTTTCCATGCAAGCCTAGCCCATTCCAAATAAGCATTAGCCCACACTATATAAATACAAGAGCCCATATTTAATTAGTCATACTTTTGATCTCTAAATTAATTCTAGATTAATTATAGATCAATACTAATTAATTAATATGATTTTATATTAATATATTAGGACTTATAATATATTAATAAATCATAACTTATACTATTCTCAAACGATTATCCATAAATTGTTCGGGTGAAGTGCAACCCAAATGGACCATGCCGGGTCGGGTCAAGTACATACCAAATATAGTTATGGACTTAGACACTATATACAACAGTTGTGTGCTGCCAAGGTGCTAAAGGAATGAAATGAAGGGGGCTACCCTTTATATAGGGGTAAGGGTGCTGCCCAAAAGTGAGTGCGCTGCCAAGGGAGTGGGTTTGCGGCCGCACACCCATGTGTACGGCCGTACACTCCTCCAAGAGGTGTGTATGGCCCGATTTTCTCACTATTCAACACTCTGACTCATTCCTAAACTCAACATTGGTTATATAAAAGCTTAGAACACTTAAATGAACCCTTAAATAGCATCATAAATCAACAAAACAAGTTGAATATTGATTGAATTGACTAAGTGTACAAGATTGAAGTTTCCGGGTTGTCACAGAGGGCAAGGCCCTAGTTAGTTCCAGACATCGGTCTGATGCAGAGGGCAAGGCCCTAGTCAGTTTCGGACTTCGGTCCGATGCAGGGGGCAAGGCCCTAGTCAGTTCCGGACTTCGGTCCGATGCAGTGGGCAAGGCCCAGTATGTGCTTTATATGATATTGTTTGGTATGTGGTAATTTGGGGGAGCTCACTAAGTGTGACATCCCCATTTTCACGGCCAGAAAAGACCGATTTTGTTTATGCTTTATAAAAATCAGAGTACTTCTTTTAACAAAAATGTTGCGGAATTTGTTCCCAGAAAACATGATAAATAGGTTATCAAAGCATTTCCGAGGAAATGTATTTTTATTCATTTTCAAAACATTGGGATGTCATTGTCAATACAGAAACATAAGCATAAACAGAACTTACATTATTTACACTAGTGATCTACATCTCTTTTAAATCTCTCAGTGTAAAGTAGCTTCGTATCGACACCTGTGATACAAATAAGCTTGAGTGGGTCAGGTCGGGAAACCTGGTGAGTACATAGGGTTTTCAACCCACAATAATATAATTATTATGTTTAAACAACAAACAATCAACCCAATTACCCATCCCCATTATCTTCCTTACTCTCAAGGGTCTACCCTAAGAATCATCTATTCGTTCATTCCGAAGTCCCTTGCCTCCTAGGGTTATAAGACAGGCACTAATTCCATAGCTGCCAATGCTCGTTCGTAAAGCACTAAATCCATAGCTGCTAAAGTTCATTCATCGGGTACTAAATCCATAGCTACCAATGTTCATCTAATAGGTACTAAGTCCATAGCTACCAACGTTTATCAGGTACTAAGTCCATAGCTACCAACGTTTATCCATCAGGTACTAAGTCCATAGCTACCAACGTTTATCTATCAGGTACTAAGTTCATAGCTACCAGTATTTATCTATCAGGTACTAAGTCCATAACTGCCGATATTATTTAGGCACTAAGACTGTAGCTGCCAATGTTCATTCACATCATCTTTCATCCCTCATCATTCATCTACCCATGTTTCACCCAACATATTTGTAGATATAAAATACATATACAGTTTAAATCATATAAAACTTGTATAAAATCGTTCATCCAGCATAGATATCAAGTATACAGATAATATGCACACATAGCACGTAGTTTACATAAAATACTTCATATCTATGTGTAAGATGAAAGGGACTATGCAATCACCTGGAAGGTGGTGACTCTGCACTCGAATAGCGCTTCGTTACTTCTTAAAACAATTTCCCTCGACAAAACCTAGTATCAATACCACTAGGGTTTAGTCTAAGGTTAACCGCGACTAATTAATAGCCTAGCTATTATTATTATTATATAAGCGTTAAATAACACTCAATATAATTTATAATAATAGCCCAAATAATTATTTTAAGGACCTAATAACATTACTATAATTATTTAAAAGCTATATTAAAAATTGCATTGGCGTAGCTCACTTACAACGGGTTTTATTAAAAACCGGGCTTTGCTCGGAGCAGCGTTTCCGAACCGAAAGACCCTTTTTTCTCGGGACTCCGAGATCCTCGGGGCTTCCTTTGGGTGCTAGGGGTTTTATCTAGGGTTTAGGGGTGGTTTGGGGGCTTAGAGGGAGAAAGTAGTGAGAGAGAGAAGTGGGAAATGAGTGAAGAAAGTGGCTGCCTTCGCATGCCTTTTATAGGCCGAGCTCCTCGGGTACGCAGGGCGTTCCTGCGAGGGTACGCAGCGCGTTCCGCGCATGCAGGGTGCTCCTGGTCTACGCTATGTGTTCATACTGCCATGCGTCCGAAGTCTGCTGGGTCTACGTGGTCATCTCCGGTCCGTGTATCCGAACACGAGGCGTTCCATCCTTCTACGCTGGGTGTTCCTCGGACCAGCTCGCAAATTGCCATCCCGTCTTCTAAAATTCATAACTTTGGCATATGACCTCCGTTTTCGAAGTTCTTTATATCCACGCGTAGGCGGGACCGTACTCTACAACTTTCGTTTAGACTCCGTCGGCCAATTTTGATTTATTTTAGATTTATACTTTTAACAGGCCGGGACAGGATTGGTCCGTTAAAAATTCATAACTTCTTCATCTGACGTCCGTTTTTGTCTGTCTTTTTATCGTTACGCTACTACTAATGAGATCTTCGATTCTTGTTTAGGTTGTGTCGGCTAAAAACCGCTCGATCTAATATTCAAACTTCGGGGTGTATACTAATAAGCCGAAACTTCGAAAAATCATAACTTCCTCATACGAAGTCAGATTTGGGCGTTCTTTTTATGGACGCTCTCGGTTTAACGTTTTCTACGAATTTCGTTTAGATCGCTAAGGCTAAAAGTCTCTCTATCGTAAATTCACTATTTACGTCTCCCGGTGCCGTGCCGGTTTTGCCGTTAAACTTCGACGGGTCATAACTTCTTCGTTATAACTCGGATTTCGGCGTTCTTTATATGTACAGAAGCCTTGAGACATATTCTACAACTTGGTTAAGATTATTTATTCTAAATAATCTTCTTTCAAAAAATCGTTTTCGACCCCTATTATCTCTAAATTGATTAGTCCGGATCTACGGGCGTTACAATTATCTCCCCCTTAGGATGATTACGTCCCGAAATCATCAACGAAACAGGGCTCACATGATGACTCCATACGTTATCTCTTCATCCTAAGTGATAACCATAACTTTGATGTTTCTTCGAGTATCTAACTCTTAGACTTCTTGACTACAGGCGGTGCTCGATCTTGCACCTGCTCCCTATCTCTCATTAGACTCCAAATTATGACCTTCAAGTCACAATCTCGATTCTTACTGGAGACTCCATCTTCTTCTTGACAAACTTAAGAATAAATTCTTTGATTTCTATAATAGATTGACGTGCCTCGTTCTAACGACCTCTCGTCGTATGTTGCAACACTTAGACTCAGGTATCTTAGAGTCAAATTACAGAACATACTATACCTTCCTTAATGTTCTTATCACATCTTAAAAGGTAGCATTTCTAGCTACAAGCAATTGTCGTGATACTTGTACTGATCGCTTTGATTATCTTTCATTTCAATCTTCCGGCTTAAGTCAGATGCTACATCAAACTTGGTTCTCTGAACCACGTAACATACTCACCGTAGTCGGACTCAATTCGATATGACCACTAGGGTAGGAATAACAACAATCTTCTTAGTCATTACCAAATCGATGGTAACAACATGTTTGAATGAAACGGAATCAATTACTAGTTTCTTGGTAACCTTGTGACTTTCCCTGATCTAAGCGTGAGTCATGTGCTTCCGGTAGTATATGCATCTACTACCTTTCACACCTACTCATACTCGTCCCAAGTATTGTCTCGCAGTCCCCAAGTCACCATACAAGAAAATCACATAACAGTTTAACACACCAGATAACAAAACGAAGGCTTTATTATTTCTTGAAACAATTACATAGGTGTTCAAGTTCACCCTAGACTATGCCTCTAATAGGCTACATCATATGATTCTATCCCCTTGGTTACTTCTTAACTTGATCTTCGGGTATGAATTCCCCATCCTTGATTCCTCGCATGGTTTTCTGCTTCGTCAAGGATCATGTGAAATGCCCTTGGCCTTGGTGGCGTGTTTGGCCTTGCTGCCTCGTTTTTCTTTGGGCAATCTCTAGAAATATGCCCTTCTTTGTTACATCCGTAGCACACCTTCTTGTTGGACGTGCAGTTGTTGGCGTAATGCCCTGTCTTTCCACATTTGTAGCAAGTCATCTCCTCACTACACTTTCCGAAGTGTTGGTCTTTGAAGATCCCTCATGCTTCATTTTCTCGCCAACTTCGACCTTGTTGGCGGCTCTACTCTTGATCATCTCTTCTACAGACTTAGCAGCCCAGATAGCTGCCTCCAGAGTATGTACCTGAAGTACCAGCACCGCATACTCCCATGGGAGTCCCTTGACATACTTGTCGATTTTCGTTAATTCATCCGATACAAGACGCAAGGAAAACTCCATCTTTTCTGTGAAGTTGTTGGTGTACTCATCAATTGACATGCTTCCCTTCTTCAAGGTCAGGAACTGGTTCTCTAGCTCGAGCAGGTTTTGGGCTGAGCAGTACTTGAGTTTGAATTGCACCAAAAACTTTGCCCATGTCAGTTGCAGGGGCTCATTGGGGCTCAGAGTCTTCCCCAGGGTGTTCCACCAACGAACCGCGCCTCCTCGGAACTGACGCACTGCAAACGTGGTTTGTAGCTTGCCTTTGCAACCACATGTCATGAAGGCTAATTCCATCTCCTAGATCCAATCCATAACTTCGATCGGATCTTCCTTCCTAGTGAAAGTCGATGGCTTGCAAGTTAGAAAATCTTTGTACTTGCATCCATTCCTCTCGACTCCATCATCTTGGTTGTTCCTTCTAATTATCGGCGGACCAGCTTGACCAACGGTCCTGCTGTAGTTTCCTTCCTCAGACTGCCCATCGTTCAATTCAGGCTCTTCAACAGGCATAATAGGTTCATCCCTCTCTTGTAGCAGTAACCGCCTTGTTTCCTCCATTTGGCGATCCAACATCATCTAGATTATTGCTTGTACTCCAGCCATTGTGATTGGTTCGGGAGCGGCTACCACCACAGGTATTTGCTCAATCACTAGTGGTTGATTCTTGTTCCCATTCGCATTCCCAGCTCCACTGCGGGTTCTTGCCATCTTGATCTATACACCGAATACGGTGAATTTAGATCCTTATTTAGGATAGACGTTTAAATCATCCTTATCTCTCCGAAACGTTTACACGCTAGTTCTAATATTGTAATCGTACGTTTAGAATCCTAAACACATAAGGTTTCCAGATCCGGTCGGCAACAGACCATAGATCCGAACAAATAACAGCATATAAGGCATAAATCATTTAGCACATAAAGCATATTAGGCATTTTCCTAAATAAGCTAGTGCTTGTGTCTATTCAGGTGTATTACCTAAATTTATTCCTCATGATCATCACTTAGCATTATAAGTTTAAGTCTAGAAATAAATCCATATTCCTAGTTTGCTTAAACTAATGCTCTGATACCAACTATGACATCCCCATTTTCACGGCCAGAAAAGACCGATTTTGTTTATGCTTTATAAAAATGAGAGTACTTCTTTTAACAAAAATGTTGCGGAATTTGTTCCCAGAAAACATGATAAATAGGTTATCAAAGCATTTCCGAGGAAATGTATTTTTATTCATTTCCAAAACATTGGGATGTCATTGTCAATACAGAAACATAAGCATAAACAGAACTTACATTATTTACACTAGTGATCTACATCTCTTTTAAATCTCTCAGTGTAAAGTAGCTTCGTATCGACACCTGTGATACAAATAAGCTTGAGTGGGTCAGGTTGGGAAACCTGGTGAGTACATAGGGTTTTCAACCCACAATAATATAATTATTATGTTTATACAACAAACAATCAACCCAATTACCCATGCCCATTATCTTCCTTACTCTCAAGGGTCTACCCTAAGAGTCATCTATTTGTTCATTCCGAAGTCCCTTGCCTCCTCGGGTTATAAGACAAGCACTAAGTCCATAGCTGCCAATGCTCGTTCGTAAAGCACTAAATCCATAGCTGTTAAAGTTCATTCATCGGGTACTAAATCCATAGCTACCAGTGTACATCTAATAGGTACTAAGTCCATAGCTACCAACGTTTATCAGGTACTAAGTCCATAGCTACCAACGTTTATCCATTAGGTACTAAGTCCATAGCTACCAACGTTTATCTATCAGGTACTAAGTCCATAGCTACCAGTATTTATCTATCAGGTACTAAGTCCATAACTGCCGATATTATTTAGGCACTAAGACTATAGCTGCCAATGATCATTCACATCATCTTTCATCCCTCATCATTCATCTACCCATGTTTCACCCAACATATTTGTAGATATAAAATACATATACAGTTTAAATCATATAAAACTTGTATAAAATCGTTTATCCAGCATAGATATCAAGTATACAGATAATATGCACACATAACACATAGTTTATATAAAATACTTCATATCTATGTGTAAGATTGAAAGGGACTATGCACTCACCTGGAAGGTGGTGACTCTGCACTCAAACATCGCTTCGTTACTTCTTAAAACAATTTCCCTCGACAAAACCGAGTATCAATACCAATAGGGTTTAGTCTAACGTTAACCGCGACTAATTAATAGCCTAGCTATTATTATTATTATATAAGCGTTAAATAACACTCAATGTAATTCATAATAATAGCCCAAATAATTATTTTAAGGACCTAATAACATTACTATAATTATTTAAAAGCTATATTAAAAATTGCATAGGCGTAGCTCACTTATAGCGGGTTTTATTAAAAACCGGGCTTTGCTCGGAGCAGCGTTTCCGAACCAAAAGACCCTTTTTTCTCGGGACTCCGGGAGCCTCGGGGCTTCCTTTGGGTGCTAGGGGTTTTATCTAGGGTTTAGGGGTGGTTTGGGGGCGTAGAGAGAGAAAGTAGTGAGAGAGAGAAGTGGGAAATGAGTGAAGAAAGTGGCTGCCTTCGCATGCCTTTTATAGGCCGAGCTCCTCGGGTACGCAGGGTGTTCCTGCGAGGGTACACAACGCGTTCCTCGTATGCAGTGTGCTCCTGGTCTACGCTATGCGTTCGTACTGCCACGCGTCCGAAGTCTGCTGGGTCTACGTGGTCATCTTCGGTCCGTGTATCCGAACGCGAGGCGTTCCATCCTTCTACGCGGGGCGTTCCTCGGACCAGCTCGCAAATTGCCATCCCGTCTTCTAAAATTCATAACATTTGCATATGACCTTCGTTTTCGATGTTCTTTATATTCACGCGTAGGCGGGACCGTACTCTCCAACTTTCATTTAGACTCCGTCGGCTAATTTTGATTTATTTTAGATTTATATTTTTAACAGGCCGGGACAGGATTGGTCCGTTAAAAATTCATAACTTCTTCATCCGACGTCCGTTTTCGTCTGTCTTTTTATCGTTACGCTACTATTAACGAGATCTTCGATTCTCATTTAGGTTGTGTCGGCTAAAAACCGCTCGATCTAATATTCGAACTTCGGGTTGTACACTAATAAGCCGAAACTTCGAAAAATCATAACTTCCTCATACGAAGTCAGATTTGGGCGTTCTTTTTATGGACGCTCTCGGTTTAACGTTTTCTACGACTTTTGTATAGATCGCTAAGACTAAAAGTCGCTATATCGTAAATTCACTATTTACGTCTCCCGGTGCCGTGCCGGTTTTGCCGTAAAACTTCGACGCGCCATAACTTCTTCGTTATAACTCGGATTTCGACGTTCTTTATATGTACGGAAATCTTGAGACATATTCTACAACTTGGTTAAGATTATTTATTCTAAATAATATTTTGTCGAAAAGTCGTTTTCGACCCCTATTATCTCTAAATTGATTAGCCCGGATCTACGGGCGTTACACTAAGCTTCGTTCTTACACTTTCAGTTTTGGTTTCAGGTACTTAAGCTAGCAAGGGGAAGGGCTCGGGATGATGGCATGGAACACACCACAGTTTTAGCCTGGGAGTTAGACTCTGATATTTTGATATGATATTGACATCAGTTTTGTTATGAGACATATTTTATGACATTTTGAGACACACGACTGATGGTTTTCTTATATAATATTTGGATCTTATGGTTTTAGTAATGTTTTCAAAACGAAATTTTTGGCTTGTATTTTCGGGATGTTTCAAGTTGGTATAAGAGCCTTGGTTTGAGGGATTCGGACACACTTTCGAGTGTGTCTAAACTCAAACTAAGGAATTGGTATAGAAATTTTCAAAAAGAAAATCATTTTTACAAAAAGGATTTCTTAAAACAGAAAAGAACTTTGAAAAGAGAAAAGGGTGTGGTGCATGCAATCATCCGAGCTCAAGTAAGTACTCCCAAATTACCCATACAAGATCAAGTTATGTTATGATTATCAGCTTTATTAGAACAACATGCTAGATTAGGACTAAGGATCTAGGAAGGATGCCTTATGTGCGTGTTATATGTGTTCAGCTTTATGAGAACTGCATGCTAGAACAGCTTCGGCAGTATGATAGTCAGAGTCGTATATGCTTGATTAGGTGTACTCAATGCCCGAATGCTGCTTGCTTTATGCTTTTAGGAGTTCTGGTTGTCTTTCAGAAACTAGCAAACAAATATGTTAAGTTACACACTGCAAGGACTAAATAATTTCAGAAGGTTAGGTCTAGCTCTATTTCGCAGCTCTTTTTTGAGTCCAACGGTTATAGGGTAGGATCTCTCATTCGTGGAATTATCTAGTCTGAGTAATATGTAATAGTATTCGCGAGCTAGTTAAGGGAAGAAATCATGGACTTCTTACGTAGCTGATGGTGGAGAGTGGGTTGGTGATTAGCCTAGGGAAAGCCTAGGATGAGAGTAGCAGAGAGCAATAGTAGTAGAAGGGACCTGGTGGAGTCGAGGCAGTTCTTGGGGAAAGTACGGATAGATGTGGAAGGTAGTATGGGCCCGTACTACTGAAAGCAGAGGATCCGTACTCGAATAAAGGAAGGTTGAGATAAGACCAGGGAACTTGTGGTGTATATGATCCCCCCAATTATATTCTGACGTTTGATATGATGTGATTTCAGAATGGTGGTTTTACGGTCGAGACCAGCAGTCGGCAGTTCAGGTGCCGGGGAGGGGTCAGGTTCAGGCTCTGGAGATGAGCGATTGGACGAGCAGACTAGGGAGTTTATCTCCTCAGAGATCACGCGTAGCATACTTGAGTAGACTCCTATGATCTTCGGTTCGATCAAGGAGGGTATCCTGGAGCTTATGCATGAGAGGTTGGCTGTGTTTCACACTGAGGCGGCGACCATGATGGGGTCGCGCACGCTCACGTTCAGAGAGTTCAGAGCATGTGGAGCTCCTGATTATGAGGGGGCTCGAGACCCCATTGCTAGCACCCGATGGTTGGCAGATGTCGTCAATGCATTCCGCACCAGCAGATGTCCCGAGAGGGACAAGGTTAGGCTCGCATCCTGTCTTCTAAAGGGTCGGACACGTGATTGGTGGGAGGAGGTCGGGAGAGCCAATGGAGATGACACTGTGTTGGATGTTATGACCTGGAGTGATTTTACGACCAGGTTCAGAGCCGAGTTCGCACCTGTTATTGAGGTGCAACAGCTTGCCAGGGAGTTCCAGGATCTCTAGCAGACGATAGAGACTGTGGCGAAGATTACCGCCAAGTTTAGGGAGAGGGCTCTCCTTGTTCCGCAGTATGCGGCAGACGAGGAGATGAAGAAGGCACGATATCATGAGATGCTGCGGAGTGACATCCGCCAGTTTGTGAGCCAGTCCAGCTGTAAAACGCCGGATGACATGATTGCGACGGCTCGTGAGAGGGAGATTGATTTAGAGATGTAGAGGAAGAGGAAGCCATAGGTGGTATCTGGCGCAGGGAGTTCGGGCAAAAGTCCCAAGGCATCAGATCACAGTCCTAGGGGGCAGCAGAGCCACAGTCGGTGTGGCAAGTGTGGGAGGTTGCACGTTGGAGTGTGCAAGGCAGGGAGTTCCGGCTGCTACAAGTGCGGCCGGACTGGGCACATGAGCAAGGATTGTACAGCTAATATGACTATGACTCCCACCTCAGCATCTGATCGGATTTTTTTTCTATGCAATCAGAGGGGCATAAGATGTCCCAGTGTCCTAGCTTAGCAGCAGCAGGGAAGGTGGAGGCACATGCCCCTGCTACATTGAGGATTACAGACGACCGTCAGGGTCGGGCAGAGGCGCCAGTGGCGAAGAGTAGAGTGTTCCAGATGACAGCAGAGGAGGCGCGAGCGACTCCTGATGTGGTGACGGGTATGTATTTTTCTCTTATCTCTGTATTTAGTATTGATTGTTCCTCATGGTTATGTGTTTGTGTATAGGGTCGTTCTTAGTGAACGACATTTCGGCTACAATATTATTTGATTCGGGGGCTACCCGATCTTTTGTGTCGCTCACACTTAGCAAGCGATTTAGCAGAGCTCCAGGGGAGCTGGATTGTCCGCTTGATGTTGACATAGCCGATGACAGGACTGTCAAGGTCGCAAGAGTCCACAGAGGGGTGTACACTACGGTTGTTCGATGAGCAGTTCTCGGTAGACTTGATTCCTATTCCTTTGCGAGGGAATAAGGTTATAGTGGGTATGGATTGGCTGAGCCCCAACGGGGCAGTGATTGATTGCGAGATACAGTTAGTGAGGGTCCGCACTCCTAGTGGAGGAGAGATAGTGATTCAGGGCGAGAGGCCACATCGCGGACCCATTCTTTGTTCAGCAGCGAGAGCGAGGCGCTACTTTCAGCAGGGATGCGCGGGGTACGTCGCCTATGTTATTGATGCCCGGGAGAAGGGTAAGGCGACAATTGACAATGTACCGGTGGTACGTGAGTACCCAGATGTATTTCCAGAGGATTTTCTTGGAATACCTCCTAAGAGACAGGTTGAGTTCAGGATTGACCTGGTTCCTGGTGCGGCTCCGATAGCCAAGGCACCGTATCGGCTGGCTCCTTCCGAGAGGCAGGAGTTGTCTACACAGCTGCAGGAGCTGCTAAACAAGGGATTTATCAGGCCGAGCAGTTCACCTTTGGGAGCCCCGATCCTCTTCGTGAGGAAGAAGGACGGGTCGCACCGTATGTGTATAGATTACCGGGAGTTGAACAAGGTAACGGTGAAGAACCGTTACCCACTTCCGAGGATAGATGATCTGTTTGACCAGCTTCAGGGAGCATCTTGGTTTTCCAAGATTGATTTGCGCTTCAGATATCACCAGATGCGGGTCAGGGATGAGGATGTGCAAAAGACCGCTTTTAGGACCCGCTATGGTCATTATGAGTTCGTGGTGATGCCGTTTGGGCTCACCAACGCTCCAGCCGCGTTCATGGACCTCATGAACCGCGTGTGCAGGCCGATGCTGGATCTGTCTGTGATAGTGTTCATTGATGATATCTTGGTATATTCCAAGACTTAGGAGCAACATGAGGAGCACTTGAGGGAGGTGCTTGAGACCTTGAGGAGGGAGAGACTTTTCGCAAAGTTCTCCAAGTGCGAGTTCTGGTTGCACGAGGTGCAGTTTCTGGGGCACCTTGTCAACTAGAAGGGGTATATTGGTAGATCCGGCCAAGATTGAGGTCGTGATGCAGTGGGAGGTCCCGAGGTCTCCATCCGAGATTCGGAGCTTCCTGGGTTTGGCAGGGTATTACAGGAGATTCTTCCAGGATTTGTCGAAGATAGCAGTTCCGCTCACCCGACTGACCAAGAAGTCGGTGGTGTTTCGCTGGGGTCCTGAGCAGCAGAAAGCCTTTGAGACGCTCAAGCAGCGATTGTGCGAGGCGCCGATTCTTACCTTGCCAGAGGGAATGGATGACTTTGTAGTCTACTGTGACGCTTCGATCACAGGTATGGGTGCAGTGCTGATGCAGCGAGGGCATGTGATAGCTTATGCCTCAAGACAGTTGAAGCCTCACGAGGCTAACTACCCGACGCATGATTTAGAGCTGGGGGCAGTAGTGTTCGCCCTCAAGATTTGGAGGCATTACCTCTATAGGGTTCGGCGTACTATTTTCACGGACCACAAGAGTCTGAAGTACCTCATGGATCAGCCGAGCTTGAACATGAGGCATCGTCGGTGGTTAGAGGTGGTAAAGGACTACGATTGTGAGATCCTTTACCATCCGGGCAAGGCCAACGTAGTGGCCGACGCCCTGAGCCGCAAGGCGGTAGCGGCTCCGATCCGGGATTTATGGCTGAGAATAACGGTGATTACTCCACTGCTAGAGCAGATGAGAGTGGCATAGGTCGAGGGCCTGGAGGAGGAACGCCAGAAGTGCGAAAGGATAGTGGGTCGAGTGGCTTCGTTTGATTACGACAGTCGGGGATTGTTGACCCTGCATGGGAGGATCTGGGTACCATACTGGGTGGAGTACGGCAAGTGTTGATGGATGAGGCCGACAAGTCTCGGTTCTCCATCCATCCAGGGGTGACGAAGATGTACAGAGATCTTCGACCCGATTACTGGTGGCCCCGCATGAAGCGGGCCGTAGCTTGGTATGTGGAGAGATGCTTGACCTGCAGGAAGGTCAAGGCAGAGCACCAGAGGCCCCATGATAAGACGCATCCGCTAGACATTCCCGTGTGCAAATGGGAGGATATCACCACGGATGTCATTACTAAGCTTCCCAGGACCGCACGAGGGGTTGATTCGATATGGGTCATCGTGGATCGATTGACCAAAAGCGCCCATTTTATACCAATCAAGGAGAGCATCTCGGCCAAGAAGCTGGCCGAGATTTATGTGCGTGAGGTAGTGGCACGTCGTGGAGTGCCTGTCTCGGTGTTGTCAGGCCGAGACGTCCGGTTCACTTCCAGGTTTTTGAAGCGGTTTCACGACGAGATGGGTACTCGTCTCCATTTCAGCACCGCTTTCCACCCTCAGATGGACGGACAGAGCGAGAGGACGATTCAGACTCTCGAGGACATGCTTCGGGCATGTGTACTAGATTTCAGTGGCAGTTGGGATACGTATCTTCCTTTAGCGGAATTTTCGTATAACAACAGCTATCACTCCAGTATAGACCAGCCTCCCTTCGAGATGCTCTACGGGAGGAAGTGTAGGACCCCAATCTATTGGGTGAGGTCGGTCAGAGAGTCATGGGGAGTACGGAGGTAGTACTCAAGACCACGAAGCGCATTCAGCAAGTCCGGAGCAGACTCCAGACTTCTTAGAGTCGGCAGAAGAGTTACGCCGACAAGAGGCGTTCCGACTTGGAGTTTCAGGTGGGCGATATGTTCCTCCTGAAAGTGTCACCCTGGAAGGGTGTCATCAGATTTCGGAAGCGGGGCAAGCTGGGCCCCAGGTTCATTGGTGCCTTTTGGGTTTTGGCCCGGGTGGGTCGGGTTGCGTATTGGTTAGATCTTCCTGCAGAACCCAGCCAGATCCACAACACTTTTCACGTTTCTCAGTTGCGGAAGTGCTTAGTGGATGATTCAGTAGTGGTACCCCTTAAGGACATTCATGTTTATGATAGTCTGAACTATATCGAGAGACCAGTGGCGATTCTGGATCGCAAGGTGAAGGAGCTGAGGAACAAGAGGGTAGAGTTAGTGAAGGTGCAGTGGCAACACTGCAAGGGCTCGGAGTGGACGTGGGAGCCCGAGGAGGAAATGAGAGAGCACTACCCTCGAGTTATTTTTAGAGACATCAGACCTCGAGGACGAAGTCTAAGATAAGTGGGGAAGAGTTGTAACACCCGGATTCCAGGTATGCTTTTAACTTAAGTCAATCTTATCATTTCACTCTTGGACTCGACGAGTTAATCGGCCGACTCGTCGAGTCAGATCGAATCCGGATCGGGGAATTAAGTAACCTACTCGACGAGTCGGAAGACCAACTCGGCGAGTAGGCGCTGTCTGATGAGAACCCTAATTTCAAGGGTTTGTTCCCCTATTTAAGGAACCTAAAGCCCATTTGGCCTCCCTTGTCACTCCTTCCATACCCAGAAAACCCTAAATCGCCACCTTTGAGTATTGTGAGTATTTGAGTGTCATTTCTTGAGATATATTTTGTGTTGAAGTTTGGGTGAAGAAGAGGAAGAGGGAAGACTTCAAGAAAAGAGTTCAGATCCAGAATCAACATCACTTTCCCCTCACTTTCTAGTAATAAAACTTCCATCTTGACTTATGATTTCCTAGATCTTCTTATGGTTATTTTGGGTTAAGAAGCTTGACTCTTGGGATTTAGACGTCCCAAGTTATTTCACCTTCAGCTCTAGGACCTTGAAGGGTCCTCATGACATAAAGGTGCCATCCTTAGGGCCATGAGAACCCCATGCATGCTAAAACCTCCATTTTCGGCCTTTTAAGCTCCATTGATGCATGCATGCACGTAAAGTTCATAACTTTACGTGTTAGAACGACCTTAGAAGCCCAGATCTATCTTTTGGATGAGAGTTGTACATCAAAAATCGAGTTATAGACATGGACATTAGGCGACTCGCCGAGTTGTTCTTGGAGCTCGGCGAGTCCGGGGCTTGAAGTCCCCAATCTGTTGTGTTTCAAAGGAGCCCAGTTTAGTGAAAGCATGGACTCATTCATGTTCAGAGGAGTGACTCGACGTATTAAGACATAGCCATAACCTGGAAGCCATGGGACTCGACGAGTGTAAGAACCCACTCGGCGAGTCCAAGGCAATCTTCTTACCCACAAGAACAGACTCGACGAGTTATTCATACAACTCGGCGAGTCGTAGACTGGACATGTTCATATGATGGAGGTGGACTCGACGAGTTGTTCATACAACTCGGCGAGTAGAATGGGGTAGGGAGCAGAAGAGAAGATAGGGACTCGGCGAGTTGGCGGCCCAACTCGGCGAGTCAGGTCAACTGGAAGTTGAAGTTGACCAGGAGTAAAATAGTCGCTTTACTCTAAGATTAGTTATCAGTTCTGACTAAGTGCCTTTGTGGAAATTGTAGCCGGGGAGTTGCCGGAGCAGCTGTCAGACGTTTTCCGCTCAGTTTTTCAGCAGTCAGCTTCACGAGGTGAGTTTCCTTCTAGTAGGAACGTGTCTACGGCCATAATGCCGGCCCATTTAGATAGCAATAAATCCGGATTGCGGTCCGATACCGGGGTGTTCCCGAGAAGTAGTTCAGTATGCTTGATGTCTTTGTGATTCAGGCATGTCTATGTGTTATGTGTTCCGGACTGCGGTTCGATGCAATATGCAGTAAATGTGTTATTATTATATGTTATGATTATGATATGCTATGTTCAGTCAGTTCCGGACTTCGGTCCGATGCAGTGGGCAAGGCCCTAGTTAGTTCCGGACTTCGGTCCGATGCAGAGGGCAAGGCCCTAGTTAGTTCCGGACTTCGGTCCGATGCAGATGGCAAGGCCCTAGTCAGTTCCGGACTTCGGTCCGTTGCAGGGGGCAAGGCCCTAGTCAGTTCCGGACTTCGGTCCGATGCAGTGGGCAAGGCCGAGTATGTGCTTTATATGATATTGTATGGTATGTGGTAATTTGAGGGAGGTCACTAAGCTTCATGCTTACAGTTTCAGTTTTGGTTTCAGGTACTTCCGGTAGCAAGGGGAAGGGCTCGGGATGATGGCATGGCACACACCACTGTTTTAGCCTGGGAGTTAGACTCTGATATTTTGATATGATCATGACATCAGTTTTGTTATGAGACATATTTTATGACATTTTGAGACACGCGACTTATGGTTTTCTTATATAATATTTGGATCTGATGGTTTTAGTAATGTTTTCAAAATGAAATTTTTAGCTTGTATTTTCGGGATGTTTCACACCGATCAACAATTGGAATATATATATTCACTAAGGCCCTAAACATAGGGTAATAGTCCATTCTATCCTTTCCGTAAGTTGGGCCAAGGCCCAACTCCAAATACCTAATCCACAAGCCTAACATACAAGGCCCATAATTGGCCAATTTTCCAAATTGGACCCAACTCTCTAATTGGGCCTCATCCATTCCCATAATTGGCCAAAAACACGTCTATTCAGAAAGTCCAATAAAGGTCCAAACCAACTTGTCCAAATATGGCCCAATCCTGAAGCCCAATTCGCAAAAGCTCAACAGAAGACGTACGTTGGGCGTACTCTGAAGCTACGTGAGGCGTACGCGAGCCTCGCGTTGACTGGAAAACGGGGACGTTGACTGCGTACGCGGGGAGTACCCTCGCCGAGTCCAAAACCTTAATAAGTGCTTAATGGCTTAGGCACTTAAGCCCAAAATTCCAGATTCATCAACCAAATGTGTCTTAGAACCATAAAGTCTCAAACTTTAAGACTTTGGACGTCGAGAAAGTTCTTAATGAAAGGTATAAATCCATTAAGACCTCTCTACCACTTGCATGAGATAATCCTAGCCATTGGGACCTCATTTTTATCACTTAGAACCCTTCCTAGGGTCTGAAAGGACAACTTAACACGTCCAAAACACAACATGCACAATATTGGGACTTTTTGGGACAAGAAAGGTGTCATAAAGCTATCAAGGCAAGATCTACATCATATAATCACAAACACAGAAGCTTTTTACCACATGGAGCTTCTAGAGGACAAGATAACCTCAGATCTTCAAGTTTGTCTTCCTTCTCCAACTCCTTGATGCAACTTCTTCTTCTTCAACTACTCAAAACACACACTTTTAGCTCATACACTCAAGAGAGGGGTTAGGGTTTGGGGAAAATGGCTCAAGACTATGGAGGGTGAAATGGTAGAGGGCTATGATCTCATAAGGATACTTATATACCACCCAAATCCTAAATATTAGGGTTTCCATCTGATGTGAGTACTCCCAGCGTACTAGGGCGCGCCTAGTACGCTCCGCGTACCCTTATGTACGCACAACGTACTCTTCTTGATCCAAAATAACAAAATTATCCATTAGGGCATCTCATCGCTACACCCTTCCATCCCCAAGGACTAAAAATGACAACATAATAATAAAAGGGAGGATTCAAAAATACCTGCAAATTCCGGGGTGGTGCAACTCTCCCTATTTGACCTAGACTTCGTCCTCGAAGTCTGATGCAGTAAACAGATATGGATAATGCTCCTGCATCACGGCCTCCGGCTCCCAAGTCCACTCGGATCCTTTCCGATGCTGCCATTGTACCTTTACCAAAGGTATCTCCTTGTTCCTCAAGACCTTCACCTTTCTCTCCAATATAGCTATGGGCCACTCGACATAGTTCAGGCGCTCGTCCACCTAAATGCAATCCAACGACACGACCACATCCTCGTCTAATATGCACTTCCGCAACTGCGAGACGTGGAAAGTGATGTGAATCTAACTAAGGTCCTCCGGAAGATCTAGTCTCTACGCCACCTTGCCAACCCTAGAAATCATCCTGAATGGCCCGATGTATCAGGGACCCAACTTTCCCCTCTTCCTGAAAAGGATCACACCCTTCCAGGGTGAGACCTTCAGTAACACCATGTCACCGACCTGAAACTCCAATTCATATCGGCCCCAGTCGGCGTAACTCTTCTCCCGACTCTGAGCAGTTTGCAACCAATGCCTGATTTTATGTATCATCTCGGTAGTCTGCATGGCTACCTCGATTAAACCCATCACCATGTGACCAACCTCACCCCAACAGAGAGGGGTACGACATCTCCGTCTATAAAACAACTCAAAAGGCGGAGCACCAATGCTCGGGTGAAAGTTGTTGTTGTAGGAGAACTCTGCAAGGGGTAGGTATAGAGTCCCAGCTCCCACCAAAATCGATGACACAGGCCCACAACATATCCTCGAGGGTCTGAATTGTCCGCTTGCTCTGGCCATCTGTCTGCGGTGCTAAAATGCAGTCTCGTGCGAAGTTCCTCATGGAACTTTTACCATAAACGGGAGGTGAATCGAACATCACGGTCTGAGACAATATAGACCGACACGCCATGGCGAGCAACCATATCACGGATATATACATCGGCCAACTTCTCGACCAATGAACTCTCTCGAATGGCCAGGAAATTGGCGCTCTTGGTCAATCGATCCACGACGACCCATATACCATCATATCCCTTCGCCGTCCTCGGTAACTTGGTGATAAAGTCCATCGTGATCTGCTCCCGTTTCCACATGGGAACCTCCAGAGGCTGCAACTTTCCATGCGGCCTCTGGTGCTCGGCCTTGACCATCCTGCAGGTCAAGTACCTGTCGACTTACCAAGCGATCTCTCTCTTCAAGCACGGCCACTAGTAACACAAACTCAGATCCCAATACATCTTGGTGGCCCCCAGGTGAATAGAAAAGCGAGATTTATGAGCCTCTTCCAATACAATCTGTCTGGCCCCACCAGACATCGGAACCCACACCTGACCGCAACAGGTCAACAACCCACGACTGTCCTGCACAAATCGGGTGATATCACCTCTAATCCTCTCAAGCTTCCAGTTCTCCTGCCGCACACCCTCAGTCTGAGCTTCCCTAATTAAACTTACCAGTGGAGAATCTACATATATCCTCATACATGACGCCGAAACAGAAGATCCAGCCGAATTGCGGCTCAGGGTGTCCGCCACCACGTTCGCTTTACCTGGATGGTAAAGGATCTCGCAGTCATAATCCTTGACTACATCCAGCCATCTGCATCGTCTCATGTTTAGCTTTGGCTTATCCATGATATGCCTCAAGCTCTTTTGGTCCATGTATATCGTACAGCGGACCCCGTAGAGGTAATATCTCCAGATATTTAGGGCGAACACTACCACTCCCAACTCAAGATCGTGCGGGGGATATCTCGTCTCATACGGCTTCAACTGCAGCAACACGTAGTCTATCACGCCTCCTCTTTTCCTGAGGACCGCTCCCAGTCCTATGATGGATGCATCATAGAAAACTACAAAATCCTCAACTCCCTCCCTCAGGGAGAGTTGCAAAGTCGTTGTCTAAGGGTCTCAAATGTCGTCTGCTTCTCAGGGCCCCACCGGAAATCCACCCGCTTCCTCGTCAAACGAGTGAGGGGTACTGCAATCTTGGAGAAATCCTGAACGAATCTTCTGTAGTACTATGCCAATCCCAGAAAACTCCTGATATCCGAGGGAGATTTAGGGACCTCCCACTGCATAACTGCCTCGATCTTGGCCGGATCGACCAAAATCCCCTCCTGGTTAATGAGGTTTCCAAGGAACTGAACTTCTCGCAACCACAACTCGCACTTCGAGAACTTGGCATAAAGCTGTTCTCGCCACCAAACTCCTAAAAGCTCGCGAAGATGCTCCTCATGATGCTCTCTGGTCTTGGAATACACCAAGATGTCATCAATGAACACAATGACCGAGCGATCGAGCATCCGTCTGCGTACCCGATTCATCAGGTCCATAAACACCGCTGACTCATTGGTGAGCCCAAACGGCATCACCACGAACTCGTAATGTTCGTAACGATTCTGGAACGCAGTCTTCTCCACGTCCTCCTCCCTCACCCTGACCTGATGGTACCCGGACCTCAAGTCAATCTTGGAGAACCAAGAGGCTCCTTGTAGTTGGTCAAAGTGATCGTCAATCCGAGGGAGTGGATAACGGTTCTTGACTGTCAATTTGTTCACCTCCTGGTAATCAATGCACATCCGCTGTGAACCATCCTTCTTCTTGACGAAGAGAATCGACGCTCCCCACGAAGAACTGATCGGACGAATGCACTGGTTGCCTAGCAGCTCCTGTGGCTGAGATGACAGCTCCTTCATCTCAAGTGGTGCCAATCGGTACGACGCCTTGGTGATAGGAGCCGCACCTGGCACAAGGTCGATCCTGAACTCGACCTGCCTCCCCGGAGGCACTCTGGGTAACTCCTCCGGGAATACATCAGTGAACTCTCTGACAACTGGAACCTCTGAAACCGAGACCTGATCCTTGACCCGCATATCCACCACATACGCCAAATAACCCGCACACCCGTGCTGAATATACTGCCGAGCCCTGGAGGCTGAGCAGAACCGTGAACCCAACCTGGTGCCCTCGCCGTAGATAATCAGTTCTCCCCCACTTGGAGTTCGAGTTACCACACGCTGACCCTTACAATCGATCATGGCGCTAAAACGACTCAGTCAATCCATACCCACTATCACACAAGCATCCCCCATGGGAATCAGAATCAAGTCAATCAGGAAAGATACCCCAAAGATCTCCAGAACGCAACCCCGATAGACTGAAGAAGCAGAAAACCCTTGTTCGTTGGCGATGGAGACTCGCAACGGACACTCTAGTTCTCCTAAGGGCAAACCGAACTCCCTACTAAAAGATCGTGAGACAAAAGACCGACTCCCCCTGAGTCAAACAATACCAGAGCAGGCAAAGAATTCACTAAGAACGTACCTAACATAGGTACAAAAACATAAGCATAAAACATATATAATAAATAAGATAAAGGATAGAAACATACTAGCCACCACATCTAGTGCTGTTTTGGCCTCCTCAGCTGTGAGTTGGAAGGCGTGTCCCCAAGTCCTCGGAGGCTCTGCTCCACCCTGAAACCCATCAGTAATCCTTAGTGTAGCCGGCGCCGGAGCCTGCACCGGCCTGGCAGCGAGCAATGGACAGTTGGTCTTCACGTGACCAACCTGATTGCAGTGATAACTAATCCTCATATCCTGGACCGGGGCTAATTGGCAGGAATCCCTCGATAGTGCCCCTCCTTTCCACATTTGCGGCACCCACCACTGGAATGAAAAACTCAAGAATGACCCTTCCTGCACTTCCCACAAGTACGGACATGCTGACCAGCTGACCTAGAATCAGCGGTATTGGACCGCTTCGGCGCCGGCTGTGACTGTACCAGGGCCTGCATATGCTCTCTCAACATCATCTCAATCTCAAGCTCACACCGCCTAGTGACCTCCTGTAACTCAAGTAACGTATCACAACGCTGGTTAGAAACAAACTGTCTGATCTCGGTCTTGAGCATGCTTAGATAACGTGTCATAAGAGCTTGCTCGGAAGCAAACTCCGGGCAGAACATCGCCCTCTCGGTAAACATACGGGTGAATCCAGTCTGAAACCAAGGAAAAGATTTTCAAAATGATTTTCCAATGGTTTTCAAAATACTAAAGGAAGATGCAAAGTGTACAATAAGTCGGAGCCAGTAAGTAGACCCCAAAGTACCATACGGTTATTTATATTGTGATATGTTAGAACATCATGCTCGTGATAGGCTAGGGATCCTCAGGAATTGCATGATAGAAGTTACTGATTATATGATGCCTGATAGCCTAGGGTTTTCCTTATATGAAATTGACATCATTACTATAGTTGCTTAGTGTATGCATCACGGTTGTATATAACTAAGATCCTATAGCCTGAGAATATTCGGTTTGGTCATATTTCCTGTTCTTGTCTGATGAAGGGCTTAGGGTAGGATAAGATATTTGAATGTCTATAGGGTCCAGGGTTATGTATGGCTAGCATACACGAGTGCCGCAGGGTTGGTGGAAGTTTCATGGATGAGTTGTGTGGGGTCAGTTTGCCAGTTATGAGATATTTATCCTTCCTCTAGGAATGAGGCATTGTGACGATACTTGAGACAAATATGGGTAGGTGAGGAAGGTAGTATGGGCTCGTACTATTGAAAGCACATGACCCATACACGTAGCAAGGAAGCCACAACCCCTAGGGCTTTGTTGGGAGTTGGTTCCCCGCTATTATATGGAATGTATGATATCTTCCTGGTATATTTTCAGCATGGTGGTCACGAGGCGATTTGTGACCGGATCTGGTTAGAGATCAGAAGATGGCAGTTAGGGTGGACCAGCAGTGCCCGAGACCATTGGTCAGATGAGATCAAATGAGTTGGATGCCAGGATTAGGGAGCACCTGCATGATGAGGTTGCTACCCTATTCCGGGCTCAGTTGCCGGAGATGTTTGGCTCTATTAAGACCACTATGGTCGAGTACTTCGATGAGCGCTATGCACCCATTGCTGAGACAGCTTCCGCTACAGCTTCTACAGTCGTAGCAGATGCAGGTGGTGGGGCCAGTCGGGCTTTTCAGTATCGGGACTTTGATAATATAAAACCCCCGATCTATGATGGAGTTCAGGACCCAATCATAGCCATGAGGTGGCTATCTGACGTGGAGGGATGCTTCTTCACATGCTCATGTCCTGCTGACCAGATGGTCATGTGTGCTCTGAACCTGCTAAGGTCCGGAGAAAAGGACTGGTGGAGGTTGATGACGGGGTCGTATTCTAATGAGCAGTGAGTGGCAGTTACTTGGGATCAGTTCAGGGAGATGTTCCGTGCTCGCTTCATTCTGTGGTTTGAGTGGGAGCGGCTTGCACATGAGTTTTGGATTTGAGACAAGGATTGGAGTCGGTCACGAAGATCACCCGTATGTTTACTGAGAGGGCGATGTTTTGCCCAGGGTTTTCTTCCGAGCAAGCTCAGATGACACGTTATATGAGCATGCTCAAGACCGACAACAGATAGTTTGTTGCTACCCAGCCTTGTGATACGTTATTGTAGTTACAGGAAGCCGCTAGGCGGCATGAGCTTGAGAATGAGTTGTAGTTGAGAGAGCAGAGGGAGGCCCCATCGCAGTCACAGCCGGCACTAAAGCGGTCCAAGACCGCTGATTCTAGGTCTGGAGGCCAGCGCGATCGCACTTGTGGGAAGTGCAGGAAGGGTCATTATGGAGTTTGTCGATCCAGTGGTGGGTGCCGAAAATGCGGAAAGGAGGGGCAATTTGCGAGGGATTGCTGCCAATTAGCCCCAGTCCAAGATATGAGAATTTGTTACGAATGCAATCAGGTTGGTCACATGAATACCAACTATCCATTGCTCGCTGCCAGGCCGACATAGGCTCCAGCACCGGCTACACTGAGGATTAGTGATGGGAGTCAGGGTAGAGCAGAGCCCCCGAGGGCTCGGGGACGCGCCTTCCAACTCACAGCCGAGGAGGCCAGGACAACACCAGATGTGGTGGCTAGTATGTTTCTATCCGTTATCTTATTAATTATATATGTTTTATGCTTATGTGTTTGTACCTATGTTAGGTACATTCTTAGTGAGTCTGCTGCCTGCTCTGGTATTGTTTGACTCGGGGGTGAGTCGGTCTTTTGTCACGCGATCTTTTAGTACGGACTTCGGTTTGCCCTTAGGAGAGCTAGAGTGCCCGTTCCGAGTCTCCATCGCCAACGAACATGGGATTTCTACTTCTTTAGTCTATCTGGGTTGCGTTCTGGAGATCTTCGGGGTAACTTTCCTGATTGACTTGATTTTGATTCCCATGGGGGATGTTTGTGTGATAGTGGGCATGGATTGGTTGAGTTATTTCGGTGCCATGATCGACTGCGAGGGTCAGCGTGTGGTAGTTCGAACCCCAAGTGGGGGAGAACTTGTTATATATAGCGAGGGCACCAGGTTGTGTTCAGGGTTCTGCTCAGCCGCCAAGGCTCAAAAGTATATTCTGCACGGGTGTGCGGGTTATTTGGCATATGTGGTGGATACTCGGGTCAAGGATCAGGTCTTAGTTTCAGAGGTTCTAGTTGTCAGAGAGTTCACTGATGTATTCTCGGACGAGTTACCCGGAGTGCCTTTGGAGAGGCGAGTCGAGTTCAGGATCGACCTTGTGCCGGGTGCCACCCCTATCGCCAAGGTGTCGTACTGATTGGCACCACCTGAGATGCAGGAGCTGTCATCTCTGCTACAGGAGCTGCTAGGCAAACAGTTCATTCGTCGGAGCAGTTCTTCGTGGGGAGCGGCGATTCTCTTCGTCAAGAAGAAGGATGGTTCACACCGGATGTGCATTGATTACCGGGAGTTAAACAAATTGACGGTAAAGAAACGTTATCCACTCCCCCGGATTGACGATCTCTTTGACCAGCTACAGGGAGCATCTTGGTTCTCCAAGATAGACTTGAGGTTCGGGTACCATCGGGTCAGGGTGAGGGAGGAGGACGTGGAGAAGACCACATTCCAGACTTATTACGGACATTACGAGTTCGTGGTGATGCCGTTTGGCTCACAAATGTGCCCGCGGTGTTTATGGACCTAATGAATCGGGTATGCAGACCGATGTTCGATCGCTCAGTTATTGTGTTCATAGATGACATCTTGGTGTATTCCACGACCATCGAGCAGCATGAGGAGCATCTTCGCGAGGTTTTAGGAGTTTTGAGGCGAGAATGACTTTATGACAAGTTCTCGAAGCGCGAGTTTTGGTTGCAAGAGGTTCAGTTCCTTGGACACCTCATTAAGCAAGAGGGCATTTTGGTCGATCCGACCAAGATCGAGGCGGTTATGCAGTGGTAGGTCCCTAAATCTCCCTCGGATATCAGGAGTTTTCTAGGATTGGCAGGGTACTACCGGAGATTCATTCATGATTTCTGTAATATTGCAGTAACCCTCACTCGTCTGACAAGGAAGAGGGTGGATTTCCAGTGGGGCCCTAAGCAGCAAACGACATTTGAGACCCTCAGACAATGACTTTGTGAGGCCCCGGTGTTAACTCTCCTAGAGGGAGTTGAGGATTTTGTAGTTTTCTGTGATGCCTACGCGTCGCGGTACTTGAAGCCGCATGAGACGAGATATCCCACGCACGATCTTGACTTGGGAGCGGGGGTGTTCTCCCTTAAGATCTGAAGAAATTACCTCTACGAGGTCCGATGTACCATATACACGGACCACAAGAGCTTGAGTCATATCATGGATCAACCAAACCTGAACATGAGACTACACAAGTGGCTGGAAGTAATCAAGGATTATGACTGCGAGATCCTTTACCATCCGGGTAATGCAAACGTGGTGGCGAACGCCCTGAGCCGGAAGTCGGTTGGATCTTCCGTTCCGGCGTCATGTATGAGGATATCTCGTAGATTTTCCACTGGTGAGTTTGATCAGGGAAGCTCAGGCAGAGGGTGTATGGAAGGAGAACTGGATGCTTGACAGGATTAGAGGCGAGCTCACCCGATTTGTGCAGGACAGTCGTTGGTTGTTGACCCGTTGCGGTCGGGTGTTGGTTCCATTGTCTGGTGGGGTCAGACAGATTTTATTGGAGGAGGCTCATAAGTCTCGCTTCTCTATTCACCCGGGGGCCACCAAGATGTACCAGGATCTGAGTTTGAGTTACTGTGGCCGTGCATGAAGAGAGAGAGAGAGAGAGAGAGAGAGAGAGAGAGAGAGAGAGAGAGAGAGAGAGAGAGAGAGATCGCTTGGTATGTCGAGAGATGCTTGACCTGCAGGATGGTCAAGGCCGAGAACCAGAGGCCGCATGGCAAGTTGCAGCCTCTGAAGGTTACCATGTGGAAATGGGAGCAGATCACGATGGACTTTAAGACCAAGTTGCCAAAGACGGCGAAGGGATATGATGCTATATGGGTCGTTTTGACATCCCCATTTTCACGGCCAAAAAAGACCGATTTTGTTTATGCTTTGTTTAAAAATCAGAGTAACATTTTAAATAAAAGTGTTGCGGAATTTGTTCCCAGAAAAACATGATAAATGTGTTATCAAAGCATTTCCGAAGAAATGTATTTTATTCATTTAAAAATATTGGGATGTCATTTTCAATACAGAGACATAAGCATAAACAGAACTTACATTCATTATCACTAGTGATTTATATCTCCTTAATATCTCAGTGTAATGTAACTTCATATCGACACCTGTGATACAAATAAACTGAGTGGGTCAGGTTGGGAAACCTGGTGAGTACATAAGGTTTTCAACCCAAAATAGTATAATTATTAAGTTTAAACATCAAACAATCAACCCCATTACCCATCCCCATTATCTTCTTTACTCTTAAGGATCTACCCTAAGAATTAGCTATTCCTCGTTCATTCATTCCTAAGGATCATCCTAAGGAATCGGTACAAAATCCATCGTTGCTAGGGTTTACTCAACAGGCACTAAGTCGCATAGTCGCCAGGATTTAGGCACTAAGTCTCATAGTCGCCAGGGTTTATACAACAGGCACTATGTCGCATAGTCGCCAGGGTTTAGGCACTAAGTCTCATAGTCGCCATGGTTATCTCGTTTATTGACAGTATCGTTTCCGAGAATCCACTCGCAATACATGTCAATGGGTTTTTAGAGTACAACTGGTGAATACACAGTTCAAATACACCTACAGGTTGTGATCCTGGTAGTGTTCCACTGGACTGTCTAGAATAGTCCGTGGTTGTCATCCATACTCTGCTAGATGACGGGGCCAACACTTGGGAACAAGGCTTCTCACATCGTCCACCTCTCACCCTTATCTCATGGTCTATATCACTTCTCATCATTTTGTTTTTTTCACACAACAACTATTTCATCTACCCATGTTTTACCCAACACATTTTGTAGATATAAAATACATATACAGTTTAAATCATTTAAAACATGTATAAAAATCTTTCACCCAGCATAGACGGCAAGTATACAGACAATATGCACACATAGGATGTAATTTATATTAAATACTTCATATCTATGTGTAAGATGAAAGTAACTATACACTCACCTGGTAAGGTGGTAACTCGGTACTCGGACAGCACTTCGTTATCTCAAAACAATTTTCCCTTGACAAAACCTAGTATCAATACCACTAGGGTTTAGTCTAACGTTAATCGCGACGAATTAATAGTCTAGCTATTATTACTATTGTATAAACGTTAAGTAACACTCTTATATAACTCATAATAATAGCCTAAATAATTATTTTAAGGTCCTAATAATGTTACTATAATTAATTAGAAGCTATATTAAAAATAGCGTAGGCGTAGCTCACTTACATCGGGTTTTCTCGAAAACCAAGCTTCGCTTGGAGCAGCGTTTCCGAACCGAAAGACCCTTTTTCTCGGGGCTCCGGGAGCCTCGGGGCTTCCTTCGGGTGCTAGGGGGTTTACCTAGACTTTAGGGGGCTTAAGGAGCTAGAGAGAGAAAGTAGAGAGAGAAAGAGAAGGTTGAAATGGTGTGGAAATGAATACTGCCTCGGCCTCGTTTTATAGCCGCGAGGCCTCGGAGTACGCTGGGCGTAAGTGCTCGGCCGTACACATGTGTCGCGAAGCAGCTGGGGCGACGTGGCTACTTTCGGAACCGCACAAGGGTCGGAACGCTGGGCATAACTCCTTCCGACGCGGGGCGTACTTCGCATGGCCAGGCTTCCTTCGGACTACGCGAGGCGTTCTCGGACTATGTTGGGCGTAGTCCTCGCACCAGCTGTCACCATCCGAAGCGTGGCGTGGGCAACAAGGAACGGCTGAGATTTGGCCACGTCATCGAGGTCGCATCAGGCTTCGTAAATTCATACTCCGACTTCAAAAATTCGTATCTTTCGCATACGAACTCCGGTTTCGACGTTCTTTATATCCACGCGTAGGCGGAAACGTACTCTACAACTTTTGTTTAGACTTCATCGGCTAATTTTGAATTTATTTTAAAAGTTATATTTTTAACAGGCGGGGATATGATTGGTCCGTTAAAATATCATAGCTTCTTCATCCGACATCTGTTTTCGTCTATCTTTTTATCGACATGCTACTATTAACGAGATCTTCAATTCTCGTTTAGGTTGTGTCGGCTAAAAACCGTTCGATCTAATATTCGAACTTCGGGCTGTATACTGCTAAGCCGAAACTTCGAAAAATCATAACGTCCTCATACGAAGTCAGATTTGGGCGTTCTTTTTATGCACGCTCTCAGTTTAACGTATTCTACGACTTTCGTTTAGATTTCTAAGGCTAAAAGTTGCTCTATAGTAAATTCACTCTTTACGCTTCCCGGTGTCGTGTCGGTTTTGCCGTAAAACTTCGACGGGCCATAACTTCTTCGTTATAACTCGGATTTCGGCGTTCTTTATATGTACGGAACCCTTGTAACATATACTACAACTTGGTTAAGATTATTCCTTCTAAATAATCTTCCATCAAAAACTCATTTTTGATGCTCATTGTCTCTAAATTGACTAACCCGGATCTACGGGCGTTACAATTATCTCCCCCTTAGATTGATTACGTCCCGGAATCATCAACGCAACAGGGCTCACATTATGACTCCATACGTTATCTCTTCATCCTAAGTAATAACCGTAACTTTGACGTTTCTTCGAACGAGTATCTAACTCTAAGACTTCCTGACTCCAGGCGGTGCCCGATCTTGGATCCACTCTCTATCTCATGTTAGACTTCCAATCATGATCTTCATGTCACGATCTTGATCTTTATTGGAGGCTCCTTCTTTAACAAACTTGAGATAAGTTTCTTCCTTCGATTATCATAATAGACCGATGGGTCATGTTCTAATGACTTCTCATCGTATGATGCATTGCTTGGACTCAGGTCTTTTAGAGTCAAATTCCAGAACAGACTATACCTTCCTTCATGTTCTAATCATATCTTAAATGGTAACATTTCTAGCTACAAGCAACTATCGCGATACCTCTACCGATCGCTTTGATTATCTTTTATTTCAATCTTCCGGCTTAAGCCAGATGTTACATCAAACTTGGTTCTCCGAACCACGTAACATACTCCTCGTAGTCGGACTCAATTCGATATGACCACTAGGGTCGGAATAACAACAATCTTCTTAGACATTACCGAAACGATGGTAACGACAGACATGAACAAAACAGAATCAGTTACTAGTGCCTTGGCAACCTTGCAACTTTCCCTGATCCAAGTGTGAGTCATGTGCTTCCGGTAGTATATGCCTCTACTACCATCCACACATACTCATACTCGTCCCAAGTATTGTCTCGCAGTCCGAAAGTTTTTATTTCTTAAAAGCACAAAACAATTTAACACATACGAATGTGTCCAAATAATCATAAATATTTCCCTAGACTCCACTAGGACTTCTTCCATGCGTATCTTCAACAACAATTCTGCTTCAACTCGGTTGGTGATGGAAATGTCAGACGATGGGATAATTTCATGGATTATTCCAAAAATTCTTTTTTTTTCGCCAATTAAAAGTGTAGTTCTCCCATTCCAGACGTATTACCTATTTAGATGTAATCTAAAGGCAAGATATCACTCTTACAATATCTTCCGATCAGTATCGTAAGCCTTCTCATTTCCTTCATTTACTCAATTCACTATGAGTCTTCACCATGATGTCCTGCACACCAAGGCAGTCGTTTGGTGTATCGAGACGAGAATATAGACAGAGGAAGATTTAGACGCGTATTCCTCCTTATTACCTCGAAAAGTTACATGCCAGTTCTAATACTGTAATTAAACGTTTAGAAATCTGAGCACCTGAAATTTCCATATACGATCGTTAACTGACCATAGATCCGATCAAACGATAGCATAAAGCATCACAAATCATTTAGCACATAAAAGCATTTTAGGCATCTTCCCTAATTAAGCTAGTACTTGTGTCTATTCAGGTGTACTTCCTAAAATATATTAGACACACTCCTCACGATCATCGCTTAGCATTCTAAGTTTAAGTGTAGAAATAAATCCTTATTCCTAGTTCGCTTAAACTAATTCTCTGATACCAACTGTGACATCCCCATTTTCACGGCCAGAAAAGACCGATTTTGTTTATGCTTTGTTTAAAAATAAGAGTAACATTTTAAATAAAAATGTTGCGGAATTTGTTCCCAGAAAAACATGATAAATGTGTTATCAAAGCATTTCCGAGGAAATGCATTTTATTCATTTAAAAATATTGGGATGTCATTGTCAATACAGAGACATAAGCATAAACAGAATTTACATTCATTATCACTAGTGATTTATATCTCCTTAATCTCTCAGTGTAATGTAACTTCATATCGACACCTGTGATACAAATAAACTGAGGGGGTCAGGTTGGGAAACCTGGTGAGTACATAGGGGTTTCAACCCACAATAATATAACTATTAAGTTTAAACATCAAACAATCAACCCCATTACCCATCCCCATTATCTTCTTTACTCTAAAGGATCTACCCTAAGAATTAGCTATTCATCGTTCATTCATTCCTAAGGATCATCCTAAGGAATCGGCATAAAATCCATCATTGCCAGGGTTTACTCAACAGGCACTAAGTCGCATAGTCGCCAGGATTTAGGCACTAAGTCTCATAGTCGCCAGGGTTTATACAACAGGCACTATGTCGCATAGTCGCCAGGTTTTAGGCACTAAGTCTCATAGGCACCAGGATTATCTTGTTTATCGACAGTATCGTTTTCGAGAATCCACTCGCAATACATGTCAATGGGTTTTTAGAGTACAACTGGTGAATACACAGTTCAAATACACCTACAGGTTGCGAGCCTGCTAGTGTTCCACTGGACTGTCTAGAATAGTCTGTGGTTGTCATCCATACTCTGCTAGATGACGGGGCCAACACTTGGGTAAAAGGCTTCTCTCATGGTTCATCTCTCACCCTTATCTCTTATCTCATGGTCTATATCACCTCTCATCATTTTGTTTTTGTCACACAACAACTATTTCATCTACCCATGTTTTACCCAACACATTTTGTATATATAAAATATATATACAGTTTAAATCATTTAAAACATGTATAAAAATCTTTCACCCAGCATAGACGGCAAGTATACAGACAATATGCACACATAGCATGTAATTTATATTAAATACTTCATATCTATGTGTAAGATGAAAGTAACTATGCACTCACCTGGTAAGCTGGTGACTCGGTACTCGGACAGCACTTCGTTATCTCAAAACAATTTTCCCTTGACAAAACCTAGTATCAATACCACTAGGGTTTAGTCTAACGTTAACCGCGACTAATTAATAGTCTAGCTATTATTACTATTATATAAGTGTTAAGTAACAATCTTATATAATTGATAACCATAGCCCAAATAATTATTTTAAGGTCCTAATAATGTTACTATAATTAATTAGAAGCTATATTGAAAATAGCATAGGCGTAGCTCACTTACAGCGGGTTTTCTAAAAAACCGGGCTTCGCTTGGAGCAGCATTTCCGAACCGAAAGACTCTTTTTCTCGGGGCTCCGGGAGCCTCGGGGCTTCCTTCGGGTGCTAGGGGGTTTATCTAGACTTTAGGGGGCTTAAGGAGCTAGAGAGAGAAAGAGAAGGTTGAAATGGTGTGGAAATGAAGGCTGCCTCGACCTCCTTTTATAGCCGCGAGGCCTCGGAGTACCCTGGGCGTACTTTGGACCTATGTTAGTCGTTAGGGCTCGGCCGTACACACATGTCGCGAAGCTGCTGGGGCGACGAGGCTACTTTCGGAACCACACAAGGGTCGGAACGTTGGGCGTAACTCCTTCCGACGCGGGGCGTACTTCGCATGGCCAGGCTTCCTTCGGACTACGTGGGACGTTCTCGGATTACGCTGGGTGTAGTCCTCGCACCAGCTGTCACTATCCGAAGCGAGGCGTGGGCAACAAGGAACAGCTGAGATTTGGCCACGTCATCGAGTTCGCATCAGGCTTCGTAAATTCATACTCCGACTTCAAAAATTCGTATCTTTCGCATACGTGCTCCGTTTTCGATGTTCTTTATATCCACGTGTAGGCGGAAACGTACTATATAACTTTCATTTAGACTTCGTCGGCTAGTTTTGACTTTATTTTAAAAGTTATATTTTTAACAGGCGGGGACAGGATTGGTCCGTTAAAAATTCATAACTTCTTCATCCGACATTTGTTTTCGTCTGTCTTGATATCGTCACGCTACTATTAACGAGGTCTTCAATTCTCGTTTAGGTTGTGTCGGCTAAAAACTGCTCGATCTAATATGCGAACTTCGGGCTGTACACTGCTAAGCCGAAACTTCGAAAAATCATAACGTCCTCATACGAAGTCAGATTTGGGCGTTCTTTTTATGCACGCTCTCAGTTTAACGTATTCTACGACTTTCGTTTAGATATCTAAGGCTAAAAGTTGCTCTATCGTAAATTCACTATTTACGCTTCCCGGTGTCGTGTCGGTTTTGCCGTAAAACTTAGACGGGCCATAACTTCTTCGTTATAACTCGGATTTTGGCGTTCTTTATATCTACGGAACCCTTGTAACATATACTACCACTTGGTTAAGATTATTCCTTCTAAATAATCTTCCATCAAAATCTCATTTTTGATGCTCATTGTCTCTAAATTGACTAGCCTGGATCTACGGCCGTTACAGTCGTTGTGGATCGATTGACCAAGAGCGCCCATTTCCTGGCCATTCGGGAGTGTTCATCGGCCGATAAGTTGGCTGATGTATATATCTGCGAAATCGTTGCTCGCCATGGGGTGTCAGTCTCTATTGTCTCTGACCATGATTTTCGATTCACCTCCCGTTTCTAGCAGAAGTTCCATGAGGAACTGGGCACGAGAGTACATTTTAGCACCATATACCATCCGCAGACAGGTGGTCAGAGCAATCAGACCATTCATACCCTCGAGGATATGTTGAGGGATTGTGTCATCGATTTTGGTGGGAGCTGGGACTCCTACCTGTCCCTTGCGGAGTTCTCCTACAACAACTTTCACTCCAGTATTGGTGCTCCGCCTTTTGAGATGTCGTATGGACGGAGATGTCGTACCCCTGTCTGTTGGGGAGAGGTTGGTCATAGGGTGATGGGTTGACCCGAGGTAGTCCTGCAGACTACTGAGATGATAAAGCAGATTAGGTAGCGGTTGCAGACTGCTCAGAGTCGGCAGAAGAGTTACGCCGACTGGCACCAATCTGAGTTAGAGTTTCAGGTCGATCACACGGTGTTACTAAAGGTCTCACCCTGGAAGGGTGTGATCTGTTTTAGGAAAAGGGGATAGTTGGTTCCCCGATACATCGGGTCATTCAGGATTATTGCCAGGGTTGGCAAGGTGGCGTATAGACTGGATCTTCCGGAGGAGCTCAGTCAGATTCACAGCACTTTACACGTCTCGTAGTTGCGGAAGTACATATTAGACGAGGATGTGGTTGTGTCGTTGGATGACATTCAGGTGGACGAGTGCCTGAACTATGTCGAGAGGCCCATAGCTAGAGTAGAGAGAAAGGTAAAGGTCTTGAGGAACAAGGAGATACCTTTGGTAAAGGTACAGTGGTAGCATCAGAAAGGATCTGAGTGGACTTGGGAGCCAGAGGCCGAGATGCGGGAGCATTATCCAGATCTGTTTACTGCAACAGACTTCGAGGACGAAGTCTAGGTCAAGTGGGGGAGATTTGTAACACCCTAGAATTTGCAGGTATTTCCGAATCCTTCCTTTTATTATTATGTTGTCATTTTTAGTCATCGGGGATAGAAGGGTGTGTTTTGGACGTGTTAAGTTGTCCTTTCAGACCCTACAAAGGGTTCTAAGTGATAAAAATGAGGTCATAATGGCTAGGAGTGTCTTATTCAAGTGGTAAAGAGGTCTTACTAGATTAAGACCTTGCATTAAGAACTTTCTGGACGTCCAAAGTCTTAAAGTTTAAGACTTTATGGTTCTAAGACACATTTGGCCTATAGATCTGGAATTTGGGCTTAAGTGCTTAAGCCATTAAGAACTTACTAAGGTTTATGACTCGGCGAGGGTACACCCTGCATAGAGAGTAGTACGCCCCGCGTACACAGTTAACGTCCTCGTTTTCCAGTCAACGTGAGGCTCGGGTACGCCCCGCGTAGCTTCGGAGTACACCCAACTTACATCTTCTGTTGGGATTTTGCGATTTGGTCTTCGGGATTGGGCCATCTTTGGGGCAGTTGGTTTGGACCCTTATTAGACTTTCTTAATAGCCGAGGGTTTTCAGTTCAGTTCGACACCGTGAGGTGAGTTCTTCTCACTATATCAAGAGGGTCTAAGGCACCAAGGCCGGCCCTTTTTGGATTGTATCCTGGTTATATGATGATGCTATGTTTAACGATCTACTAGATCTGTATCCTGGTATATAGGATGATGCTATGATTAGTGATCTGTCGATCTGTTTGACTGTATGTACATACTAGCTAGCGTATGATATTTATGTGTTGATTGTGTGATTATGGGTGGGTTGAGGCGGTCCTGCTTTGTGCTCTAGGACAACAGACCTAGGGTGGCCCAGATAGACTGAAGGCCCATCGGGGCGTACCAGTTAGGCCGAAGGCCCGGAGAACGGTCCAGACAAGCTGAAGGCCCAGTAGGGTGGACCAGACATGCTGAAGGTTCTGAGAGTGGCCAGATAGACTGAAGGCCCAGTGAAGGCGGTCCAGTCATGCTGAAGACTTTGAGAGTGGGCAAGATTGACTGAAGGCAGGGTGAGGGTGGTCCGGTCATACTGAAGACTCTATATGCATGTTGTTGTTATGATATTGTTCTTGTTTGTATGACGTTGGTATTTTGGGGGAACTCACTAAGCTTCGGGCTTACAGTTGTTGATTTTGTTTCAGGTACTTCGGATGATCGTGGGAAAGCGAAGGCTTAATCGTGCACCTCCTCCCATTTTATGACTTTGATTTATGAGATTCTCTAATATGAAACTATTTTGAAAACATTTTGTAATAACTAATGGTTTTTGGATGTTTGAAAAAGTTTTAAATTTGCATGAAGTTTTATGGATGTTACATTTGGAAACTACGACGTGTTGTTCTTTGTATCGCAACACGATTGTGTTCATGGAATGCGACATGTATTCGCTGTTCATAGAAGCGTTTTTTGATTTTCTATTTCTGGAATGTTTTGGTCACATAGTATTCGAGATAGCTCAAGTGTGGGGCAGTGCCTACCAAAATAACTTTAGTACGGGGTATTTCCTGTAGCCAACATGTTAGTTCGATTATGTTTGAAGTGACATGGTATTCACGATAACTCCATTGTAACTAGGGTCAGAGACCATTTGTTCATTGCATGTTAGATTTATCATCTATATTCATGATCCTTGACAAACCCGTCATGAATATTGGATGAGCATGATAGATATATAACGTGTTATTGGCATAAGTTGATAAATCTAGACATATCTTGGAGTTTCATAAGATTGAAATTGGCAAATAGTTTGCCTACCTAAATAGCTTATTGGTGTGATTACGACAAACATTTTCACATCCTGGAGTGATGTATGAATCATAGTCTTATTTAAATAGTTTTAATATATCGGGTAATTATTTTTCTAAGGAATTGATCAAACCAACACAAACTTTTTTTATATAGACGTCTACTGGTACAAGTACGGCTATTCCCCCTGCACCCACCACTTCATAAAACTTCTCACTGCTCTAACTCCCCTCGAGGGACAAACTTACTTATCTAAAATATATTCTTTGGATTCGTGCGCTAAGAATCACTCTTAGGTGAGAATAAAGGGTATGCTTTGGACGAGTAGATCCGTGAGGATCCTCAATAAGATGCTACCAATGGGGAGATATTTTATTATTACAAACATCATAATCACTCAGCTGAAGTCGCATATATGATTTTGGTGACCATGGTTCACGAGCTCTAAAGAACTTTGAGAACCTTGGGGCATTCTACATGAATGTGCAGCTCAATGAAATGTTGCAAGATCAAGCTAGACATGAACGATTCGATGTCGTGAAGTCTCTTACTATTGGATTTTGAGCATATCTACAATCCTATGTGATCATGCAACCCTAATTGCTTTGGATCTAAGTTTTTCTCTAATGAACATGCAAATTGAACACCAAAGCAATAACCCTAAGACTAGCATACACAATTCAAAATTCACAATGAAATAGGGTTATGAAGTTACCTTACTTGTTATGTAGTAATAACAAGAACAGTCTTCAAGTTGGACTTGAATAAGGAAACCCTAGTTCCTAACTTAATCCCAAAGCAACCCATAAATTTCGTCCACTCCACTTACAAGGAGTCCTAAGCCCAGTTTCACAACTGTCAATGCTTTGCAAAACAGCCCCCCCATTATTAAATGGTTCCTTTTAATCCCAAAATTAATGTCAAATTAATTTATGATTAATTACTAATTAATAATATGAATTCCAAATAATATATTAATCTTATAATATATTAATAAAATCATTTTAAGTACCAATTTATTATTCATATAATAAATCCTACTCTCTCTCCACTTATCATCCTATCAAGTTGCATGATTGAAGGCAACCCAAAAGGACCATGCTCATAATCAAATCAAGTACATACCAAATATAGTTATGGGATTAGACACCTAATCCAACATTCTCCCACTTGGATAAGTCTAATAACTATTATTGCAAGTATGACTTCAGAATCTGATTAGCAATCGTAGCTTTCAAAAGTCGTTGTAGAACTCTGATCTTATCAGTAACGCGCCCTTTAGATAAGTGATCAAATATTCCTCCGTTCTACAAGATATCCTATGTACTTGACACATAGATTGTAATCATTCTATCTGTCCAAGTTCTGTTTCCCCATTTCCGATTTATGATGACTGACTAATTGAACAAATCAAATTAGTCCAGGCTTGGCCAAGCGCTTAGGGTGTCATCACTAAATCATCGAGGGGCCCAAAGATACCGCTTTTATCCCATTTAGGGTAAAAGGAACGGATAAACTTCGAATCATATGTTTGTACTATTTACTCATCAAATCACACACAACAATACGTTTTATAACATCAAGTTACTGATGCGTTTACGTATTATCAATGTGCAACCGACTTGTAAACAACAACTATATGTCTCCGTTTCAAGAATATAAGATATTATCATCTCACAATCACTCGTGATAAAATCCATGAAGTGATTTAAATGATCGTGGGTTTAACCCAATACTCAATTTTTTTTTTCAGGAGTACTCATCAACACTACAACAAACATTTGCTATGTCTAAGCACTTATACAATCTACAGTCGAATTCACGACAGACTTACCTCATTACTTACTTCTAAACTATGATTGACTGTGGATATTTGAATAACCTAGTTATTCGGGAAGTAAAACATGCAAATTGAAACACAAGAATACCCTAATCCAATATGGTCTGAACCTTTTGAATATAAATAAAACATTTATTATTTAATCACCATATTAATTAGACTTTACTCATTGTATATTGTTCCTATCAATCAACTAAATACTTGAATTAAAACAATAGTCATCCCATGCTCCAAGCATACACACTATGTTTATATAGGGTCCTTCCTTTGTGAAATAGATCAATTGAACACATTTCCAATGATGCTCATTTCACAATTTCCAATCCTTATCACAAGTGTAAGAATACCAAATTCTTGCCACTACTAGAATCTTGTTAGATCTAAACTTACATGCAATGTTCCTTTTGTAATGTCAAGGCACCAAAGTCACAGAGACTTTGCCAATGATATTACAAAACATTCCACTGGAGATTGGTTATAAAAACAATTCCATAGAGATGAAGTCTCACATTCTAGGTGCATTCCTTGAACATCCTTCTTGCATGAAAGTTTCTAACTTACACATAGATTCTTGACATCCAACTACCACTATGGAAACATTTCCATAATTGCCATATGACAATCCATTCTTAATAGAGTTCTATCTATTCAGAATTATATCAATATAGTCCATCGATTACTATACTTCCAACTGTCTACAAGCAACTAATCTTTGGTAAACCTTAGATTGTCCTTTGATAGTTGTTTAACAACTTTAGTCATATTAGGTTCTATTCCTTTCCCCCCTAAATGCTCTAGGCATTTGGAAAAGTCAGAATAGGCAAATATTATAGCATATGCAATCGATCCTATACCTGTAGCATATGGGATATCATTCATAATGTCTTACATAAAGACATGATACTTAACCAGTCTCTTACTAAAATATTCCCATATATAGAATTTCCTATGTTGAAACATTTTAACATGATATTCATATATGACCATGACTAAGTTTGATTAAAATTTCAATCTAAACTTTTAGATTCGAAATGAAGTATAAATATTCTCTCCCTTAAATCTTTCTATAGCGAATCAACTTTTGAATTTTGCAACTTTGCAAATTTAGAACTTTGTTTCCTATAAATAGCATTGCTAACTCGCAACACTTGACATAATAATTATGCTCCCACTAGCATAATAATTACATTCTTATTAGCATAACAATTATGCTCCCACTAGCTTTGACATGTACCAAGAAATCAGTTGGACTTCTAGAAATCAATACTTATTGACTTTCTTACCAAAATTCAGATTCCTGATATGTGATGCTTTGATAAGTCTTTTCCTAGACATGTCAAGCTCATACACCTTTCAATGGATAGCTTATGTGTAGGTCTAAACCTTTTTCAGAACTTATAGCGATAAGTCCCAAATGTTCAAACTATTTTCCATTTCTCACAATTCGAACTATGAAAAGGGATGTCATAATCATACATGAATTTGAGAACCCAATTATCAAAACTACTAACTCTAATCCTTTAAAATCTATTAGTGAAAGTGTCTCCTCACAATCATTTTCATGAAGTAGATGATGGGTTTTGAGCAATCTAACACTCCTAAGGTGTACATGCAACCCTAAATACCTTGGATCTATGTTTTCACTAATATACATGCAAACTTTCATTTTCCAAGGTATTACCCTAGCTAGCATACAAAGCTTTTATACTTGAGTAATAAAACTAGTTAGATAACATACCTTTTCTTGTGGCTTGAAAAAATTGAAGCTTTTGGCCTTTAAGAACTTAGCACCAATAGTGTGGATGCCTCAAATGGAATCACAACACACCATGGATAAAGGATGACATTTGAGAGAGTTTTCCTTTCACACAAAATCAGCACATAGTTCTCTAAGAATAGATACATCCGATTTTGGTCATGGAGCAACATATTTATATATAGGATTCCAAGGGTGACGAGTTAACCCTAATACATACCCATAGGTTTATGATCCATGGTTCATGTGGCCCAACTCTTTATGTATCCATACATAAACTTAGTCCAACATGGATCATAAGACCAACATATAAATATAACTAATTTACACAATTAGTCCCCATTGATTTAATTAGTCTCTTTTGACCACTAAATTAATTCCAAACCAATTCTTGATCAATACTAATTAAATCATATGATTTCATATTAATATATTAGAACTTATAATATATTAATAAATCATAAATAACCTCCTCTCAAAAGTCCATCCTAACAAATTGTCCTGATGATATGCAATCCAAATAGACCATGCTACTCTCGGGTCAAGTACATACCAATTATATTTATGGGCTTAGACACCTAATCCAACAGTCTCCCACTTGGATAAGTCTAATAACTATTATTGCAAGTACAACTCCACAACCCGACTAGCAATCATAGCTCTTAAAAGCCGATGTCGAACTCTGATCTAGTCAATGACGCGTCCATTAGATAAGGGATCATATATTCCTCCATTCTACAAGATATCACATGAACTGAGACATGGATTATGATCATTCTCTCTGTCCATTTGTTGCTTCCTAATTTCCGATTTATGATGACCGACTAATTGAGCAAATGAAATCAGTCCAGGCCCGGCCGAGCACCTAGGGTTGTCTTCACTAAATCATCGAGGGACCCACGTATATCGCTTTTATCCCTCCAAGGGAAAAAGGAATAGATAAAATTCGACTCATATGCTTGCTCTATCTACTCATCCAATCACACACAACGATATGTTTTATAACACCAAATTACTGGTGCCTTTACATATGTCAATGTGCAACCGACTTGTAAATACAACTCACATGTTTCCGTTTCAAGAATATAAGATATTATCGTCTCATTAATCACTCGTGATAAAATCCATGAAGTGATTTAGATGAGCGTGAGTTGAATCCAATACTCGAATCTTATTCCAGGAGTACTAATGAACACTGCAGCCACCTTGCCCTAGACAAACTACAGACCCATTCACGACAGTCTTGCCTCAATACCTACTTCCAAAGTATGATCGACTGTGGATGGTTTGAATAACCTAGTTATTCGGGAATTCAAACATACAAAGTGAAACACAATAATAATACTAATCGTATATGGCCCATAAACGTTTGAGTCATATTGATTACTCATTATTCATTGTATAATGTTTCAAATAATCAACTTAATACTTGAATTAAAACAATAGCTATGACATGGTCCATGCATGCACACTATATTTGTCTATGGTCCTTACATTGTGAAATAGATCAATTGAACACATCTTCAATGAAACTTATTTCACAATTCCAAATCCTTATCACGAATGTAAGAATTCCAAATTCATGTCACTGCAAGAATGTGTTAGATTCTAAACTATAATGCAATGATTCCTTTGTAATGTCTAGGTACCAAAAGTCACGGAGACCTGACAACTGACATTACAAAGTATTCCAATGGAGAGAAATTCCATGGAAACTAAGTCTCAAATTCAAAGAACATTCCTTTGAACATCCTTCTTGCATTAAGTTTTCTAATCTTACACAGATTTAAAGAATAACTTCCACTTATGCAAACATTTCCATATTCCCATTTTGACCATCACTTCTGAACAAGAGTTACCTCTTCTCAGAGTATGTCAATATGGTCCTTTCCAAAATTTAAAATATACTTCCAACTGTCCATGAGCAACCAATCTTTGTTAAAACTCAGATTGTCCTCGACAATTTCTTAACCATTTTAGTCATATCCGGTTCTAGACCTTTTTCCTTCTTAATGCCCTAGGCATTTGGAAAATTTAGAACGGATGAATATTATAGCACATGTAATCGATCCTATACCCGGAGCACATAGGACATGTGTGACAACCCGAAATTTTCATTGTTACGAATTCTACAGTCAAACACTTCAATTAAAAGTCAAATTCATTTCTGTTGATTTTTAGCTCGGTTTAAAGTCCGTTTGGGTATTTTTAAATATTTATTCTTCGAGAGAATAAACGAAAGGAAGTATTTTATAGAATTATTGGGGAGCAAATAAAACAATTAACACCTTGATAAGGTGTTACGGCCAAACATGAGGGGTAGGGCCAAAAACCCCCCTTTGACCGAGAACTCATGCTTAAGGCATGAGTTTACTCCTCCTTTCCTCATTTCTTACTTCCAAACTAAAGAACACCCACTTTCTCTCTCAAGTATCATAAGAGCTTCTTCCAAATCTTCCAAAAATTTAGGTGTTTCTTTTCTTGATTTGTTGATACAACATTTCATCTAGTAGTTATACATGATTTCATCCATGAATTCTTCTCTTTTTCTTAGATCTTCAAGTGTTCTTCAAGAACACCAAGAACACCAAGAACACACACTAGTGTTTTGGGCCGAAAACACCCTTATTTGCTTCCATATTGTAAGTATCTACTTCCAATACTTGTTATCTAGTAAGGATACTTGATTTAGAGCCTTGAAATCGTCCTTTTTCCAAGAACAAAAGGAGTTTTCGGTTAGTGCATCTCCTTAAACCGAAAACCCTAAAGAAAGGTCCCTTTAAGACCTTAAAACTTACTTAAGGCTTCAAATAAAGCTTAGAAACCCTATGCATGTTTGAAAGCACTCGAAAATCACCACATGCACCAAAGATCTTGAGTTTTCGGTCCTAACCTCATGGACCGAGAACCATTCTGACCGAGAACCTCTTCAGACCGAGAACCTCTTCGGACCAAGAACCTCTTCGGACCGAGAACCCTTCGGACCAAGAATACCATTAGGACCGAAAGCTTCTAGGAACATGCCACTTGGACCGAAAGCTCCATTTAGTGACCATACACTCCTTTTAAGCAATCATTTGTGATTGTAACACTTCATTATAAGTGTTTCTTAGACTATAAGGGTGTTATCCTTCTTAATTAGTTGAATATACACTAATTGTACACATATATGTGTCTTTATATGTTAATAGGATCCGTGTGTGTGTTCAAGTCTTCACTTGACACTTAGCATCCTTTTTCCGATCTTACATTCGCATCACTCATTTCAGGTGAGTTCATACCCCTTAATGAACCTTTGAAATGATTTTTAATGCTTTTATGGGGGGGGGGGAATACATGTTGAAACATTCGAGTTATTGCTTTAATCATATGTGATTGATAACTAGAATAAACAGAAAGATTTACTATTACTTTCAAATTGCTATCAAACTTATGGATTCCAAGCACTTCAAAACCTTTTATTAAACTCTTTTAGATGCTAAAAACTATTTTCAAACCTTTTTAAACTTACATTATTTTCAAACTCATAACTACACTAATATATCTATATAAGTAAGACTTGTAGGACTTAGGACTGATAACTCACCTTATTTCCTGTTCCTTGTTTGGTTGTGGACTTAGGGTATCCTGTTATTTGTCCGAATGTCGTTGAACTCTTAGTTATATATCATATATATATGTGTTGGATATAAAAGCTTTCACTTCAGTTCAGTACCTTTGTGTAACGAAGGCATACAAACAACATTACTATTTAACTATAATAGGTATAGTTAAGGGATTACTACTCACTATTACTACTATAGCGATACATACAAGAGTCAGTACATTTACGAGTCACTACATAAGTACTACATTGAGAAACAATACATACTATACACTATACAAGAGAACATACTACACACTACACAAGAGAATATACTATACACTAGTACAGAGAAAACATCACTACACTATAACATACTATACAAACTTTTGAATACAATAATCAGAACGTGACATACTACTTCTTGATACGACACTTCATTGAGGTATCACTTTGTAACCAGAGTCTCCTGGAGGGAGAGTGGGCATTGTGTGTATAGATCGATACGGGAAAGACACTCCCACACCCTTACTGCTAGCTACAGTCCCAGCCGATAAGGCCAAAGGGTGACAGAATGTTACCTCACTACATATGACACCGTAGGTTCATCAGTTACCCCAAGAAGGTCAAGTCCCAAACCTCAACCTACCCCAAGAAGGTCATGTCCCAAACCTCAACCCCCGTCCGACATTTCAAGGTCCCACTCCCTTGTGGGCAACAACTTTGAATCGTTGGAGCGATGAGCAGGGTCAGCCCTTACCTTACAATGGACCGAAGCTTTTACAACATAAGCGAGGGAGGCTCAGCTGACCGAGTCCTGCCCATTATGGTCCGTAGGATTGCTCGGAACGTCGAGCAAGGTCATGCAGCCATCGACCGAGTAATGGAAGTTCACGCCAACTCTGGCCTTAATACAGTCCGCATTCGCCAACTTGAAGAGGCTATGGAGAGAACTAGGAGGACCAACGAGGCTCTGCAGCAACAGCTAGCTACATCCCGAGCAGAAGTCATGGAACTCTGAGTACGTCAGAGGGCGCATGAGCGACATCTTCAAGAGGTTGTACGTCAACTGGCAGATCTGAGGGTTCGCCCGAGGGACACCCGTCGCCGGTAGAAGATGTTGACTCATCTTTTCTTTTGGGATAAGGAATAGCCTTTCTTTTCAGTGCCCTATGGAGCACTTTTCTGTAAAACTTTCTTAAGTTTTAATGTACTCTAACTAGACTTCTAATACTGCCAACATTTTCCCTTATGGTTTGATGTAAGACCTACTGTTAGGTCATTTTTCCCGAACTCATTTTACATCATTAATACCAGTAATATTGGCAGTTATCTAATCTATGGGAAAGTCTTCACCTTTGTGTTTCCCTACTCTATTGTTATACCTCTATCTGATAGTTGGACTATGGCGATTTAGTCCATGAAACACTCTCATCATACTTGCAATTGATTCTTACTATTATCATCACCTTTATAAACTTTCAATAAAAGATGTCGCCTCGAAAGCGTCCGACCAGAAACACGCCTGTGAATCAAACTCCACCACTACCACCCCCTACGCAGTTCGATGCAGTGATGTTTCAAGCAGCGGTGAACGCAGTTGTGACCGAAGCCATGGCCCAAGTAAACTCTGGTGGTGCAAGTGGAGCTGGAACGGGCACAAACTCTAGCCATGGTGAAATCCACCCACGTACACGGGAGTGTACCTATAAAGATTTCATCAGCTGCAAACCAACGTACTTCAATGGAACCAGAGGGATCATTGCACTGTCCCAATGGATCGAGAGAACAGAAGCAATCTTCGAGATGTGCTCATGCCTTGAAGGAAGAAAGATTAAGTTCGCTGCTTGCACCTTCACCGAAAGGGCCTTGACATGGTGGAATGGCCATGTCAAATCACTCTCCCTGGTAGCAGCTAACGCCATGGGCTGGGATACACTGAAGGACCTAATGACAAAGGACTACTACCCAAGGGGTGAAATTCAGAAGCTCGAGGAAGAATTGTGGAACCTCAAAATGAAGGGTTCCAACATAGTGGCTTATACAGCCAGTTTCTGCGACCTGGTGACTCTATGTCCCAACATGGTCCCCACCGAAAGCAAGAAAATCGAAAGATTCATCTGGGGTCTGGTACCCCCATATCGAGGGAACGTTCTAGCATCACACCCTGCGACCTTTGATAGTGCCAAGGAATTGGCCCAAAGGCTCATCAATCACGTGGTTCCTTCTACTCCAACAACAACTACAATGACTGCCCCCGCACCAACAAAAACAGCTGACAACAAGAGGAAGTGTTGGGACCGAAAGAAGGGCAAATTAGCTCAACCCTCTTCCAAGAACCAACAGACGGTGGCTGTCCATGCTGCCACTACTCCTGCTGCCCCTGTACCAGCCAAACCATATGCAGGGAGCCTACCCAAGTGCACCAAGTTCTCTTTCCATCATAACGGCCCCTGCCGGGAAATTCACTGTGCTAATTGCGACCGGAAGGGCTATACCGCCCGGTTTTGCAGAACACCACCCAAGCGCATCACCCAGGTTCCCGGTGCAGGAGTAAGCCAGGCCTGCTACGGGTGTGGCGAGACAGGGCACTTCAAAAGAAACTATCCGAAAGCTGGGAATGTGGGAGGAGCAGGAAGACTACTAGCTATTAGCCATAATGAAGCCGTGGCAGATCCCACAGTAGTCACGGGTACGTTCCTTCTCGATAACTCTTATGCTTGTATCCTATTTGATAGTGGGGCAGAGAGGAGCTTCGTAAACCAAAAATTTAAACACTTACTTAATCAAGTACCGCAAGCACTAAAAGAAACCTTCGTCGTAGAAATGGCTAACGGAAACACAGAGAGTTCTAACAAGATTTACATAGGTTGTACCCTCACACTAGATAATCATTCATTCCCAATCGACCTCATACCAGTAGCAATCAAAAGTTTCGACGTCATTGTGGGCATGGATTGGTTGAGTCTCCATCGTACCGCTATTCTATGCTTCGAAAAGGCAATCTGCCTAAACCTACCGAATAACGAAACCCTGTTGATCTACGGAGACAAACCCAGTACGAGCCTTCGTATCATCTCGAGTATTCAAGCCCAGAAGTACTTGCACAAGGGATATCGTACATTCTTGGCGCACGTTGTCGATACGAGCTGAAAAACAAAAGAACTAAAAGACCTCCCCGTAGTATGCGATTTTCCTGACGTCTTTCCAGAAGAACTCCCAGGATTACCCCCGCAACGTCAAGTCGAGTACCGAATCGACTTAATTCCAGGGGCGACCCCCGTAGCCAAATCGCCTTATCGTCTAGCACCTGATGAGATGCAAGAATTGTCCGGTCAACTTAACGAACTGCTCAGCAAGGGCTTTATAAGACCAAGCTTCTCACCCTGGGGAGCACCAGTCTTGTTCGTGAAGAAGAAAGACGAATCGTTCCAAATGTGCATTGATTACAGGGAACTCAACAAACTTACATTCAAGAATCGTTACCCTCTTCCTCGCATAGACGATTTATTTGACCAGCTGCAAGGGGCGAGTTACTTTTCTAAGATTGATCTAAGATCTGGGTATCACCAGTTACGGGTGCTTGAGGAGGATGTTCCGAAGACAGCCTTCCGAACTCGTTACGGACACTACGAGTTCGTAGTGATGCCATTCGGATTGACCAATGCGCATGCAGTATTCATGGACTTAATGAATAGGGTATGCCGTCCTTACTTGGATCAGTTCGTCATCGTTTTCATCGATGACATACTTATCTACTCTCGAAGTAAGGAGGAACATAGCGATCATTTACGACAAGTCCTAGGAACCTTACGATCAGAGAAGCTCTATGCGAAGTTCTCTAAATGCGAATTTTGGATTCGAAGAGTCGAATTCTTAGGACACGTGGTTAGCGAAGAAGGAATCCACGTAGATCCATCCAAAATTAAAGCTATTGAGAACTCGTCAGCACCAAAGACGCCTACAGAAATTCGTCAATTTCTAGGCCTCGCTGGCTACTACCGCAGATTCATACAGAAATTCTCTCGAATTGCGAAACCCCTTACGACATTGACCCAGAAAGGCGTGGCCTTCGACTGGGAAGAGAAACAAGAAAAAGCGTTCCAAACGCTAAAGCGAGCCTTATGCACCGCACTGATACTATCCCTCCCCGAAGGGATAGACGACTTCGTGGTATACTGCGATGCATCCAACCAGGGGCTCGGCTATGTTCTGATGCAACGAGGTAAGGTCATCGCCTACGCTTCAAGACAGCTGAAGACACACGAGGTCAACTACACCACACACGATCTCGAATTAGGAGCGGTTGTGTTCGCCCTGAAGATCTGGAGGCACTACCTGTATGGTACGAAGAGCACTATCTTTACAGACCACAAAAGCCTACAACACATATTCAACCAGAAGGAGCTCAATATGAGACAACGACTGTAGGTCGAACTACTCAATGACTACAAATGCAAAATTCGTTATCATCCGGGTAAAGCCAACGTAGTAGCAGACGCCCTAAGCCGGAAAGAATATTCTGGTCGAAGAGTCAAGTCATTAACTATGACTATCCATTCGCATCTATCCGCACAAATTAAGGAGGCTCAGTTCGAAGCCTTAAAACCTGAAAATGTGGCGGGCGAATCCCTATGTGGAATGGATAAGAACTTGGAAGTCAAGGGTGATGGAGCCTTATATCTCATGGACCGGATCTGGACACCGAGACACGGTGGCTTCAGAGACTTGGTCATGAAGGAAGCACACAACACTCGATATTCCATCCACCCGGGTTCAGATAAGATGTATCGGGATCTTAAAAAGCTATACTGGTGGCCTAACATGAAAGCAGAAATTGCTACCTTCATGAGTAAATGCTTCACTTGCGCAAAGGTTAAGGTCGAATACCAGAAACCATCAGGTTAACTTCAGCAACCATAGATACCTGAATGGAAGTGGGAGCAGATCACTATGGACTTCATAACCAAGTTGCCCAAGACAACGGGTGGACTTGATACCATTTGGGTCATCGTACGACTGCATGGTGTTCCTATATCTATTATCTCCGATAGAGATAGTTGATTCACTTCGAGGTTCTGGCAGTCATTACAAAGCTCCCTAGGAACGAGGCTGGACATGAGTACAGCCTACCATCCACAGACCGACGAACAAAGTGAGAGAACTATCCAAACCTTAGAAGATATGTTGCGAGCCTGTGTGATTGACTTTGGGAAGACATGGGATGCTCACTTACCACTTGTCGAATTCTCATACAATAATTGTTATCACACGAGCATCAATGCTGCTCCATTTGAAGCCCTCTATGGCCAGAAGTGCAGATCCCCTCTGTGCTGGGCTGAGGTGGGTTACACCCAGTTAGCTAAAGGACGAGTTCCTGACAGCACTCTCACGGGTCCGGAGATCATTCGGGAAACGACAGAGAAGATCGTTCAGATTCGTGAACGATTGAAAGCCTCTAGAGACCGACAGAAAAGCTATGCAAACAAACGGAGGAAACCTTTCGAATTCCAGGTGGGAGACCGAGTCCTCTTGAAAATCTCACCCTGGAAGGGCTTGATACGCTTCGGAAAGCATGGAAAGCTGCATCCAAGATACATAGGGCCTTTCGAGATTCTCACTAGAATCGGCCCTGTAGCATACAAACTCAATCTACCCTACGAGCTTAGTAACGTACATCCTACCTTCCACGTCTCGAACTTAAAAAAGTGCCTATCCGACGAGACTCTTATAATCCCAATCGACGAGATCGAGATCAACGAGAGCCTCAACTTCGTGGAAGAACCTGTAGAGATCATGCACCGAGGGGTCAAACGAACGAAACAAAGCTGCATCCCAATCGTGAAGGTTCGCTGGAACGCCAAGCGAGGACCGGAGTTCACTTCGGAGCGCGAGGATCAAATGAAACTTAAATATCCTCATCTTTTTACTTAGTTACTTGTAATAACTTAGTTTCTTGAACTCTAATTTCAGGACGAAATTCCCTCTAACGGGGGGATGATGTGACAACCCGAAATTTTCATTGTTACGAACTCTACAGTCAAACACTTCAATTAAAAGTCAAATTCATTTCTGTTAATTTTTAGCTCGGTTTAAAGTCCGTTTGGGTATTTTTAAATATTTATTATTCGAGAGAATAAACGAAAGGAAGTATTTTCTAGAATTATTGGGGAGAAAATAAAACAATTAACACCTTGATAAGGTGTTACGGCCAAACATGAGGGGTAGGGCCAAACCCCCCCCCCCCCCCCTTTGACCGAGAACTTATGCTTAAGGCATGAGTTTACTCCTCCTTTCCTCATTTCTTACTTCCAAACTCAAGAACACCCACTTTCTCTCTCAAGTATCATAAGAGCTTCTTCCAAATCTTCGAAAAATGTAAGTGTTTCTTCTCTTGATTTGTTGATACAACACTTCATCTAGTAGTTATACATGATTTCATCCATGAAATCTTCTCTTTTTCTTAGATCTTCAAGTGTTCTTCAAGAACACCAAGAACACACACTAGTGTTTTGGGCCGAAAACACCCTTCTTTGCTTCCATATTGTAAGTATCTACTTCCTATACTTGTTATCTACTAAGGATACTTGATTTAGAGCCTTGAAATCGTCCTTTTTCAAAGAACAAAAGGAGTTTTCATTAGTGCATCTCCTTAAACCGAAAACCCTAAAGAAATGTCCCTTTAAGACCTTAAAACTCACTTAAGGCTTCGAATAAAGCTTGGAAACCCTATGCATGTTTGAAAGCACTCGAAAATCACCACATGCACCAAAGATCTTGTGTTTTCGATCCTAACCTCATAGACCGAGAACCATTCGGACCGAGAACCTCTTCGGGCCGAGAACCTCTTCGGACCGAGAACCCTTCGGACCAAGAATACCATTAGGACCGAAAGCTTCTAGGAACATGCCACTTGGACCGAAAGCTCCATTTAGTGACCATACACTCCTTTTAAGCAATCATTTGTGATTGTAACACTTCATTATATGTGTTTCCTAGACTATAAGGGTGTTATCCTTCTTAATTAGTTGAATATACACAAATTGTACACATATATGTGTCTTTATATGTTAATAGGATCTGTTTGTGTGTTCAAGTCTTCACTTGACACTTAGCATCATTTTTCCGATCTTACATTCGCATTACTCATTTCAGGTGAGTTCATACCCCTTAATCAACCTTTGAAATGATTTTTAATGCTTTTATGGGGGGGGGGGGGAATACAAGTTGAAACATTCTAGTTATTGCTTTAATCATATGTGATTGATAACTAGAATAAACAGAAAGATTTACTATTACGTTCAAATTGCTATCAAACTTATGGATTTCAAGCACTTCAAAACCTTTTATTAAACTCTTTTAGATGCTAAAAACTGTTTTCAAACCTTCTTAAACTTACATTATTTTCAAACTCATATCTACACTAATATATTTATATAAGTAAGACTTGAAGGACTTAGGACTGATAGCTCACCTTATTTCCTGTTCCTTGTTTGGTTGTGGACTTAGGGTATCCTGTTATTTGTCCGAATGTCGTTGAACTCTTAGTTATATATCATATATATATATATATATATATATATATATATATATATATATATATATATATATATATATATATATATATATATATATATATATATATGTGTGTGTGTGTGTGTGTGTGTGTGTGTGTTGGATATAAAAGCTTTCACTTTAGTTCAGTACCTTTGTGTAACAAAGGCATACAAACAACATTACTATTTAACTATAATAGGTATAGTTAAGGGATTACTACTCACTATTACTACTACAGCGATACATACAAGAGTCAGTACATTTACGAGTCACTACATAAGTACTACATTGAGAAACAATACATACTATACACTATACAAGAGAACATACGACACACTACACAAGAGAATATACTATACACTAGTACAGAGAAAACATAACTACACTATAACATACTATACAAACTTTTGAATATAATAATCAGAATGTGACATACTACTTGTCGATACGACACTTCATTGAGGTATCACTTTGTAACCAGGGTCTCCTGGAGGGAGAGTGGGCATTGTGTGTATAGATCGATACGGGACAGACACTCCCACACCCTTACTGCTAGCTACAGTCCCAGCCGATAAGGCCAAAGGGTGACAGAATGTTACCTCACTACATATGACACCGTAGGTTCATCAGTTATTCAGCCGTCGATCAGCATGGTTACGTACGAGTTCACATTCAAACCTTTAATTAACCAATTAAGAATTAAAGGCAAAACAGACTTTGCGAGGCGTATTGTTCATTTAATACCACCTGGAGTCTACATTTTACTACTTAGACTCCCGAGGTGTACTGTACATTTAGTACTACCTGGAGTCTGTATTTCATTACTTGGTGATTTTGTCACATACACGTTTAAATAAACTATATTTTTATAATGATAGTTTCACTGGGGAAAAACTCTTACACTACATAAGGAATAAATACACAAACAGTCGGGTCTTGGTAGAAGACTACATTTCACTAGAAAATATAGGATTTTCTAGGGAGCATAACTATTTACAAACACTTACCAACAGCTATGAACATTTACACACTACGTTGTTACAAACATTTTCATACAAGCAATGACACTAAATATTTATGAACTCACCAGCTTTATGTTGATAAACTCTTTTCAAAATAACTTGTATTCTCAGGTCATCAGTAGACAGGTACCGAGGAAGCTTTTAATAAGATGGAGTACATACAAGACTCATCTTTTATTTTGATTATACATTTTTGGTGTCTTACATACTATTTAGAACAAGCTTGTATTAAAATTATTATGTTAATGCAATGGATGTTGTTGCTTGTCTTTACTATTATGCATTGTTATGATACTGTAAATGACGTCCTCCACCGCAGAACGTTTCCACCGTTCCGATTTTGGGGTGTGACAACATGAGTCATGATGTCTTACATAAAGACATGATACTTGACCAGTCTTTTGCTATAATAATTCTATTTGCCATGTTCTCATCATTCGAATTATGAAAAGGGATGCCGTAATCATAGTCGAATTTTGAGAACGCAATTAACACATCCATAGAATTTCCTTATGTTGAACCATTCCAACATAACATTCATATATATATTTGACTAAATCTGATTAAAATCTCAATCTAAGATTTTAGATTTGAAATGAAGTATGAATTCTTCTCCCTTAATTTTAGCAAAACAACTTTTCAAACCCTGCAACATGCAAATTGAAACTTTTGTTTTCTATAATTAACATTGCTAACTTGCAATATTCATCATAATCGATTATGCTCCCACTAGCGTAATAATCATTACTTTTACTAGCATAACATTTATACTCCCACTAGCTATGACATCTACCCAGAAATCAGCTGGACTTCTAGAAATCAATACTTATTGACTTTCATTACCAAAGTTCATATTTCTGATACGAGATGCTTTGATAAGACTTTATCTAGGCTTCTCAAACCCATACACTTGTCCTTAGATAGCTCACATGTGTGTCTAAACAATTTTAAGAACTTACAGCAATAAGTCTCAAATGTTTAGACTTTTTGCCATTTCTCACAATTCGAATTATGGAAAGGTATGACGTAATCATAATCAAATTTGAGAATGCAAATATCATAATCGGTATCTTCTTAAAAATCTATTTAGTGAAAGCATTTCCTCACCATCATTTTCATGAGTCGGAGAGAAACCTTATGACACTTAGATTTTATGGTGTATGTGTTCCTATCCATGTGAATTTGTCAAACCATAATAAAAAAGACAAGGTTAGTGACAAATCCAAAATCATATGGATTGAACTTGTTCAATCTTAATTTCTTGCCACTTGGCAGCACAATGGCCTACCATTGCTTCCAGGTTGTCATGCAAACAATTGAGTACATCTAGAACTCACATACATAGTCAATTTTAACTGGAATGGTCACAGAAATAAGAATATGTCAACACGATAGGTTACAAACCTCAAGTCGTGTGCTAGTGTTTAACAATAGGTTTACTCTTGATTAGTTCTTGAAACTTTCAAGATCTTTAAGACTCCCACTGACCTCTTGACATATAAGATTCTCTATCAAGAACCATTCCTTGACAAAACAAATATTCAAGAGTTAGTGCGGATTCTTATCAAGACTAACACTTCACACAATTGGCCTTAGTTGGTTTTTGTTTTATCTAAAACATCACAACTTACCAATTTCAAATGTACAAGAGTAAAAAAAAACTTTTACTCTACATTTGATAAGTGTTTTAAACCTTTCTTAAGATTATGTCACTCAAGGTTACAATCTTGGAGTATGACTCTAAGACTTGTTTTGGGAACGAAGTATGATTCATCTTTTTGATTTAAACTGTTTCAAAAATTTACGATTCCTCTTCTTAGCCATACACATGCACTAATATGTCTTTAGAGGATCAATTATGATATGGTTTTTCCATAAACATTTAGATGATCGTAAAACACAATACTAAAGTACTCTCACATCTTTTCAGATTGGAGAAACTTTTATCTTTCTGCCTAATTTGATTCTTCTCATTCGTTCTGCCGTACATTGAACGTTTTCAAATGTTTCAGACTTATACTTAAACTTGTAAGCATAACCATGTTTACCAAACTTTAGTAGATCATGACAAATAATCTTATTGATGTTTGTGGTGGATCTTGACCAGCGCACACCCAGTGTACCCGATCCCTAGTCCTTCACTTGACTCACATATACATGTGAACAAGGAATTAGTATTAATTTACCAAAGATGAAAATTCTCATTCATCATACAATACAAGTTGCATAATTCCAAGTTTCTATCCAACTGAAGCTTGGGTGATGAGAATCTTTCCTTACTTGGTAAATTTTGACATTACCACAAATTAAAGAATCAAATCCATATTCCGATATTGCTATCAATGGAAACATATAAACAACAATTTTTCACAAATGCCATTGTAAGGAAAATTTTAAAATAAGATAAATTTCAAAATTTTTCTTTATTCATAAAAATTGCTGAAAACTTATCCTTACAATGCAAATACAAGTGAAAATATGTTGTTATCTATTCTTAAGAAATCTATCATAACTCTTAAGCAGCAGCTCACAAGCCTGATCATCGAACCATGCGATAGAAATCCATCTCTTCATGATCAAACTCAACATACTCTTCCTTTAAGCTTCCTTTCACTTCTTCGATTCTTCAAAACATCAAAATGTAATTACATTACATCATGTATTAAGAATCTCCAAATAGGAACTTAATAGAGTTAGACAATGGATTTTACCTGAAGTAGAGTCAAAAGTTTTGACTTTACCATCCTTGTTATCTTTCAGGTAAATATGGCAGCTTCGCAACCAATGCCCCTTCTCTTGGCAATAGAAACATATGGACTCTTTGGAATGGTACACATGACTATCTTAGACTTAGCCTTTCTCTTTACCATTTGGTCAAATGACTTTACCATGGCCGATCCCTTTCCATTGGGAAGAGAAAGCTTTTCTGGACTTCCAATGTTACCATTGTCAATATCCTTGGAAGTTTGTGAGTAGATCTTCCAATCAAATTTGCTTAACTAGTGCGCCAAATCATTGTTGATTCAGCATCAACAAGAAAATATGTTAGATCAATAAGGGTCATATCGTGATCTCCCATATAGTAGTCCTTAAAGAACCCGCTATATGACTTAGGAAGTGATTGAAGAACCCAGTCAACCGCCAACTTCCTTGAGACTTCGACACCCAACACTCCCATCTTGTCAATATGTAACTTCATCTCCAAGATGTGAGCACATACAGACTTTCCTTCCTGCCAATAGGGCTTTGAGTGACCTAAAACTTGTGGGTTAGGGAGAAATATTGGAGGAGGTGAAGGAAGTGAAGTTCCACTAAAGCACAAAAAATGGATTAATCTTTCCCCTTGATTACCTTGTGGAAAATCATATTTATAAAGAAAGTTTTTTTTTCAAAAGATTCGAGAAGACCATAGTTGTCTGAACTTAGACATTTATGAGGGAGAAATTCAAGTTTAGTTGATTTTAGTCCTTAATATAACACCCAAATGAAATATTAAGGCTAGGACCCAACACAATATTTTAAAATTCGGAAGAGGGATGTCATAATCCTATTGCAAAATATTTGAAGGTAGGTAAATGACAATTTATCAATTTCCACCATGAAAAACGAAAATGAATTTTAGTTTTAAGTGAAATGAAACTCATATATCCTTTGATATTCATTGAACAACTCAATGGCATGTTTAAATCTCGATTATGCCCTTCAAGTTTGTGACTGGGATGCCGAGGATCACAAAAAAGGTGTGAATAACCATGTAAATTATCTTGGTACACTCAATGTTACAACTACCTAATCAATGTGTCGGTTAACCACACACGCTCCATTGATCTATGATTAACATCAAGCTACCCTTTTCCACGCACTGTCAGTCCCAGATTAGTGTGTCGGTTAACCACACACGCTCCACTAACGACTTAACAAGGTGCAAAGTGCAATTTCATGGGTTAGCACCAAATTCACATTTTCCTAAGTAACTAAGATTGGGAATTTATAAGTGTTTAGTTACTTAGTATTTCATTGTACTTTTAATGAGAATTTAAATGTCCTGTCAAACCCGTTCGGCTAACGACCCTCCACCAGTCAAGGAAGCGGTGGGTGAGAGTGGACACCCATTAAACTGCCATTTTATATGCAGTAACCTTATACCCCCCTTATAGACCGGCTTCGTGAATGAGACCTACTAACGGTAATACTAACTTGTTCTTATACACACACACACACACACACATATATATATATATATATATATATATATATATACATATATATATATATATATATATATATATATATATATATATATATTATTAAACATATAATATTATAATAGTATAAGTGTTGAATTTTAAACATTTAAAATTCTAGGGTTTGGAATTAAAGTTTTAATGTGCGACTTTACAAATTCCAAAACTTGAGGGCAAGTTTTGTAACTTTCAAAACTATTCAAATTCATAACTCATGAGTTTAATATAGGTTTTAATGAAGAGACTCTTGAAAATCCATAACTTGAGGACAAGTTATGGAGTCCATAAAACCATTTATGAAAAAGGACTCTTCATTTTTCTATAACCTATGACTTTTATTGATCCTTTTAAATAAAAAAAATTTCGTTTTTCCATAACTTGAGGACAAGTTATGGAATCCATCAAAATCGTTTAGATCAAAAATTCTAACAAGAAAATCAAACAATTTGTCAATGATCTAAATTAAACTAATAAGAACAAGACAATTCAAATCAAACAAATTTCATGTAATTAGCCTAACCATATAAACTAAAACAAAACATGAAAATTTGACAATTATCTTGTAAATTGGATAAGCATGATCAGTACCACATCAAAAACATGTTTATAAGTTCAAAAACAGCTTAAGGTAATGATCCTAGTCCAATTCCATCCAAAAACATCGAAAAACTGCATTCTGGACTGCCAACTCGTCGAGCCCATAACTGGACTCGACGAGTCCAAGGCAAAATGCATGCAACTCGACGAGTCTGTCAGTGGACTCGGCGAGTCCACTGTCCACACAGCAAAAAAAATCGATTTTTCAAGCAATTTGCATCAAGTATATAAGAAAACAAGCCTAGGCTCTGATACCACTGATTGGTTTTGTGCAATCTAACACTCCTAAGGTGTATATGCAACCCTAAATACCTTGGATCTATGTTTTCTCTAATATACATGCAAAATTTCATTTTCCAAGATATTACCCTAGCTAGCATACAAAGCTTTGATACTTTAGTAATAAAACTAGTTAGATAACATACATTTTCTTGTGGCTTGAAAAACTTGAAGCTTTTGGCCTTTAAGAACTTAGCACCAATAGTGTGGATGCCTCAAATGGAATCACAACACACCATGGACAAAGGATGACATTTGAGAGAGTTTTCCTTTCACACAAAATCGGCACATAGTTCTCTAAGAATAGATACATCCGATTTTGGTCATAGAGCAACATATTTATATGTAGGATTCCAAGGGTGAGGAGTTAACCCTAATCCATACCCATGGGTTTATGATCCATGGTTCATGTGGTCCAACTCTTTATGTATCCATACATAAACTTAGTCCAACATGGATCATAAGCCCAACATATAAATATAACTAATTTACACAATTAGTCCCCATTGATTTAATTAGTCTCTTTTGATCACTAAATTAATTCCAAACCAATTCTTGATCAATACTAATTAGATCATATGATTTCATATTAATATATAAGAACTTATAATATATTAATAAATCAAAAATAACCTCTTCTCAGAAGTCCATCCTAACAAATTGTCCTAATGATATGCAACCCAAATGGACCATGTTACTCTCGGGTCGAGTACATACCAATTATAGTTATGGGCTTAGACACCTAATCCAATAGTAGAGAGAAACCTCTTGCCACTTAGATTTTATGGTGTACGTGTTCCTATCCATGTGTTCTTTTCATTTCGAACCACTATCATAAGAGAAGGTTTATGACAAATTCAAATTTATATGGACTGAACCTGCTTATTCTTAATTTCTTGCCATCCGGGAGCACAAGGCCTACCAGTGCTTCCAGGTTATTGAGCAGCTCACCCACACTGATCAATGTACTTCCACATAAGATTCTCTGTCAAGGAAAATTCCTTGACAAACAAATATTCAATAGTTAGTGTGGGATCTTATCAAGAAACACTTCATATAATTGGTCTTAGTTGGTCTTTGTTTTAGTCAAAAACATCACAACTACCAATTTAAAATGTGCAAGAGTTAGAAAAACTTGTATACTCCACCTATCATGAAGCATTATAAACCTACTTAGAACGTGTTACTTGGAGTAACTAAAGTACAACACTATAATTTTGATTTTGGAACGAAGTATGACTCATCCTTTTTGATTTAAACCCTTTCAACAATTGACCCCTCTTCTTAGTTGGAACAATTTCACTAAGATGTCTTTAGATGATTAATTATGACATGGTTCCATAATCATTAGGATGATCATAAAATACAATACTAAAGTACTCTCCTTTCCTTTCAGATTGGAGAAACTTTTATCTTTCTGCCTAATTGATTATTCTTATTCATACTGCTATACTTTGAAACTTCTCAAGGTATCAAAATTATACTTAATCCTGTAAGTATAACCATATTCACTGAACCAACAGTAAATCATAACGAACATACTTTATCGTCCTTTGTGGTGGATCTGACCAGTCCACATCAATGTGTACTAGATCCTTTAGTCTTTCACTCGACTCATATATATATATATATATATATATATATATATATATATATATATATATATATATATATATATATATGAACAAAGAGTTAGTCTTAATTTGGTAAATTATGACACTACCACAAATGATATAACTAAGAATCAAATCCTTTTTCAACATTGCTAACAAAAGAAATATAAACACCAATTTTCATAAATGTCGTTGCAAGGAACATAAAATAAAAAAAAAATCATTTTATTGATAACGTGTGGAAAACTTGTCCGTACAATGCAAGTACAAATGAAAACTATGTTACGTAATATTCCTAAACAATCTATCATAACTCCTAAGTAGCAGCTCAAAATTCTGATCATCGAACCATGCGACCGAAATCCATCTCTTCACGATCAGACTCATCTTACTCTTCTTTTAAGCTTCCTTCCTTTTTCTTCGATCCTACAAAACATCAAAATGCAATCTTATCACATCATGTATTAAGAATCTATAAATAGGAACTTAATAGAGTTAGATAGTGGATATACCTGAAGTAGAGTCATACAATTTGACTTTACCATCCTTGCGATCTTTCAGGTAGATACGACACCTTCGCATCCAATGCCCCTTCTCTTAGCAATAGAAACAAGTGGACTCTTTTGGAATGGTACATGGGACTATCTCAGAATCATCCTTTCTCTTTCTACTGGGAAGAGAAAACTTTTCTGGACTTCCAATGTTGCCACTGTTAATGTCCATGGAATTTTGGAAGATTGATCCTTTAGACTCTTTTGCTTGACCATTGCTCTTCAGTATTTCTGATTGAGCAACAATAAGCAATTCCGTTAGATCAATAAGGGTCACGTCGCGATCTTTCATATAGTAGTCCTTAAGAAACTGACCATATGAATCGGGAAGTGACTGAAGAACCAAGTCAACAGCCAGCTCCTTTGGGAAAATGACACCCAACATTCTCAGTCTGTCAACGTGCGACTTTATGTTTCGAACATGTGGACATACATAGTTTCCATCTTTATGTTTGCATGCCAATAGGGCTTGAGTAACCTTGAACTTTTCAAGTTGACAAAAACATGAGCCAGGGAGAATCACTGGAGGAGGTGGAGGAAGATAAGTATGATTTATGTTTCCACCAATGCACGAAGAAGGGGTTGATCTTTCACCTTGATCGACACGTGAAGGTCATCTTCAGAAGGAAAGCCTTTTTCAAAGTTTTGAGGAAGACCATAGTAGTCAGAACTAGACATCTACAAAAAGAGGAGAAATTCAAGTTAGTTGATTTAATCCTTAATATAACACCCAAATGAAATATTAAGGCTAGGGCCCAACACAATATTTCACAACTTGGAAGAGGGATGTCGTAATCCAATTGTAAATTATTTGAAGGTTGGTAAATGACGATTTACCAATTCCACCACGAAAACGAAATTTTAAACGAATTAGGGTTTAAATGAAATTCCTAGATCTTTTAAGATTCATTGAAAATTTCAATGGCATGTTTAATCTCTATTATGCCCTTCAAGTTTGTGACTGGGATACCGAGGATCACAAACAAGATGTGAATAACCGTGCAAATTAGCTTGGTACTCTCGTTGTCATTTATCACCAAATCAACATGTCGGTTAAACACACACACTCCATTGATTAATGATAATTTACGAGAAACCCATCGCCATCCTTCATTAGGCCACATGAGTGTGCCAGTTAACCACACACACTCCACTAACTGACCAATAAGGTGCAATGTGCAATTTCATGGGATAGCATCAAATTCACATTTTCTCAAAGTAACTAAGATTTGGGAATTTATAAAAGGGTTTAGTTACTTTATAGTTCAATATACATTTAATAAGAGTTTAATGTCTTATCCTACCCGTTCGGCTAACGACCCTCCACTAGTCAAGGGTGCGGTGGGTAAGAGTGGATACTCAATGGCGGTCATTTTACAGGCCGCTTCCTTAAACACCCCTTATAGACCAGCTTCGTGAATGAGGCCTACTAACAGTAAGACTGACTTTTCATATACATATATAATATTTTAGACTTTTAATTTTATATATTATAATGATGTATTGTAAACTTTTAAAATACAAGGTGGTTTAATCTTTTAATAAATTAAGCTTTTAGTTTAATCAATTTTAAACCATGTCAAGGAATTATTAATTGTCTCTTAATTAATCTTTTAATTAAATTTTTAATGAAACCATGAGGGTGTATTTTTAAACTATTAAAAAAGCAAGGTTTTAACTATTTAAATTTCTAAAATCAAGACTTTTAATTTCAAATTTAAATTATAAAACCAAACGGGTGCAATTTGAAACTTTTCAAAATCTAGGTTAAATCTTTGAATCAAAATAATCTTATATTATCCATATTTAACCTAATCCATTAATTTTGATAAGGATATGATGATACTAATCAGAAAAATCGATTTTAGGCAATAAAAACGAATTATGGTAATTATCCAAATCAAAATCTGGTCAAAAAATTGAATTTTTAGGGAACAGACGAGTCAACTCGTCGAGTTGGGTTCTGAACTTGTCGAGTTCACCCAAATCATTGAGTCCATCATGGATTCGTCGAGTTCAAGTGTCAGACACCAGAAAAAATCGATTTTCTTATTGTTTTGGCAGTCCACTCTTGCACCAATTCAATTGAAAAACATCCTACTCTCTGATACCACTGTTGGGTTTTGAGCATATCTACAATCCTATGTGATCATGAAACTCTAATTTCTTTGGATCTAAGTTTTTCTCTATTGAACATGCAAATTGAACACCAAAGCAATAACCATAAGACTAGCATACAAAATTCGAAATTCACAATGAAATAGGGTTATGAAGTTACCTTACTTGTTATGTAGTAATAACAAGAACAGTCCTTCAAGCTCCTTGACTCTTGAAAGCTTAATGCCCCAAGTTTTGCACCTCTAATGGAGTCACAAACACTCAACACAACAAGGATGAGAAGGAGAGATAGGATATCGGCCAACGTTTCTGTCTAGAATGCATAGGGCCGAAATCCTTAGGGTTTAGGAGGTTTATAAGGAAACCCTAGTTCCTAACTTAAGCCCAAAGCAACCCATTGACCTCCTTGGTAAGCCCTTGGACGAAATCTTATGGGGTAACCCATAAATTTCGTCCACTCCGCTTACAAGGAGTCCAAAGCCCAGTTTCACAACTATCAATGATTTGCAAAACAGCCCCTCCATTATTAAGCGGTTCCTTTTAATCCCAAAGTTAATATCAAATTAATTTCTGATTAATTACTAATTAATAATATGATTTCCAAATAATATATTAATCTTATAATATATTAATAAAATCATTCTAAGTAGCAATTTATTATTCATATAATAAATCCTACTCTCTCTTCACTTGTCATCCTATCAAGTTGCATGAGTGAAGGCAACCCAAAATGACCATGCTCATAATCAAATCAAGTACATACCAAATATAGTTATGGGCTTAGACACCTAATCCAACAGTCATTAGATTAGGTGTCTAAACCCATAACTATATTTGGTATGTACTTGATTTGATTATGAGCATGGTCCTTTTGGGTTGCTTTCACTCATGCAACTTGATATGATGAAAAGCGGAGAGAGAGTTGGATTTATTATATGAATAATAAATTGGTACTCAGAATGATTTTATTAATATATTATAAGATTAATATATTATTTGGAAATCATATTATAAATTAGTAATTAATCAGAAGTTAATTTGATCTTAATTTTGTGATTAAAAGGATCTGATTAATAATGGAGGGGTTGTTTTGAAAATCATTGATAGTTGTGAAACTGGGCTTAGGACTCCTTGTAAGTGGAGTGGACGAAATTTATGGGTTTCCCCATAAGATTTCGTCCAAGGGCTTACCAAGGAGGTCCATGGGTTGTTTTGGGCTTAAGTTAGGAACTAGGGTTTCCTTATTCAAGTCCAGATTAAAGACTAAGCAACCTAGCCTTATATAAACCTCCAAATCCCTAAGGATTTCGACCCTATGCATTACATATAGAAACCCTGGCCGATTTCTTGTCTCTCATTGTCATCCTTGTTGTGTTGGGTGTTTGTGACTCCATTAGAGGTGCAACACTTGGGGTACTAAGCTTTCAAGAGTCAAGGTGGTTCTTGTTATTACTACATAACAAGTAAGGTAATGATCAAACCCTAATTTTATATATGAATTTCGAATTGTATATGCTAGATCTAGGGTTATTGCGTTGGTGTTCATATTTGTATGTTCAATAGATAAAAACTTAGATCCAAAGTAATTAGGGTTGCATGATCACATAGGAATGTAGACATGCTCAAAAACCATCAGTGGTATCAGAGCCTAGGATGTTTTTCAATTGAATTGTTGCAATAGTGAATTGTTCAAAGCAGAAAAAATTCGAAACTTGTTGTATGGAGTCTGGACTCGAGGAGTTCATTCTTGAAGTCGACGAGTTGGGTGAACTCGACGAGTTCCTTGCCCAAGTCGACGAGTTGACTCGCCAGTTTCCAGATTTTTCGAATTTCGGATCAGATTTTGAATAGGATAATTACCATAACTCGTTTTTATTGCCTTAAATCGATTTTGCTGATTGGTAACTTGATATCCTTATCAAAATTGAAGATATGGTTAAATTTGGATAATATAAGATTATTTTGATTCATAGATTTATCCTAGTATTTTTTTAATTGCTTCAAATTGCCCCCTTTTGGTTTTAAAGTTTAAATTTGAAATTATAAGTTTCGATTTTAGAAATTTAAATAGTTAAACCCTTGCATTTTGAATAGTTTAAAAATACACCCTCACAATTTTATAAATAATTTAATTAAAAGATTAATTAAGAGACAATTAATAATTCCTTAACATGGTTTAAAATTAATTAAATTAAAAGCTTAATTTATTAAAAGATTAAACCACCTAGTATTTTAAAAGTTTAAAATACACTTTTATACTATATAAAATTAAAAGTCTAATATATTATATATGTATAAGAAAAGTGAGTCTTACCGTTAACCGGCACACTAATCCGGACTAATGAAGGATGACAATGGTTTCTCGTAAATTATCATTGAGCAATGGAGCGTGTGTGGTTAACCGGCATATTGATTTGGTGATAAATGACAACGATAGTACCAAGCTAATTTGCATGGTTATTCACATCTTGTTTGTGATCCTCGGTATCCCAGTCACAAACTTGAAGGGCATAATCGAGATTAAACATGCCATTGAAAAGTTCAATGAATCTCAAAGGATCTAGGAGCTTCGTCTAATCCCTAATTAGTTTATTTTTTTTCATGGTGGGATGGGTAAATCGTCATTTACCTACCTTCAAATAATTTGCAATTGGATTACGGCATCCCTCTTCCGAATTGCAAATTATTGTGTTGGGTCCTAGCCTTAATATTTCATTTGGGTGTTATATTAAGGATTAAATCAACTAACTTGAATTTCTCCCTTTTGTAGATGTCTAGTTCTGACAACTATGGCCTTCCTTATCCTTTTGGAAAATGCTTTCCTCATGAAGATGATATTCCACTTATCGATCGAGGTGAAAGATTAATCCCTTCTTCGTGCATTCGTGGAACTGGAAAACATACTTCTCTTCCTCCACCTCCTCCAGTGATTCTCCCTGGCCCACGTTTTAGTCAACTTGAAAAGTTTAAGGTTACTCAAGCCCTATTGGCATGCAAACATAAAGATGGAAACTTTGTATGTGCACATGTTCTAAACATGAAGTCGCACGTTGAAAGAATGGGAATGTTTTTTCCAAAGGAGCTGGCTGTTGACTTGGTTCTTCAGTCACTTCCCGATTCATATGGTCAGTTTGTTAAGGACTACTATATGACAGATCACGATTTGACCCTTATTGATATGACATAATTACTTATTGTTGCTGAAGCAGAAATGCTAAAGAGCACTGGTCAAGCAAAGGACTCTGAAGGATCAATCTCCCAAAGTTCCATGGACATTGACAGTGGCCGCATTGGAAGCCTATAAAAGTTTTTTCTTCCAAGTAGAAAGAGAAAGGCTGATTCTGAGATAGTCTCGTGTACCATTCCAAAAGAGTCCACTTGTTTCTATTTCCAAGAGAAGGGGCATTGGATGCGAAATTTTCGTGTCTATCTGAAAGATCGCAAGGATGGTAAAGTCAAATGGTATGACTCTACTTCAGGTATATTCACTGTCTAACTCTATTCAATTCCTATTTATAGATTCTTAATACATGATGTGATAAGATTGCATTTTGATGTTTTGTAGGATCAAAGAAAAAGAAGGAAGCTTAAAACAAGAGCAAGTTTAATCTGATTGTGAAGAGATGGATTTCGATCGCATGGTTCGATGATCAGTTTTTTGAGCTACTACTTAGGAGTTATGATAGATTGCTTAGGAATATCTAGAAACATAGTTTTCATTTGTATTTGCGTTGTAAGGACAAGTTTTTCTGCATTTTATCAATAAAATAAATTTTGATTTGATCTTATTTTTCATTTCCTTGCAATGGCATTTATGAAAAATTGGTGTTTATATTTCTATTGTTAGCAAAGTTGAAATGGACTTCATTCTTAGATATATCGTTTGTGGTAGTGTCATAATTTACCAAGTGAGGAAGGATTCTCATCACCCAAGTTTCAATTGGACAGAAACTTGGAATCATACGATTTGAATTGTGTGATGTATGAGAATCTTGATCCTTGGGAAATTGGGACTGATTCCTTGTTCACATATGTATGTGAGTCAATTGAAAGGCTAAAGGATCTAGTACACATTGATGAGCACTGGTCAGATCCACCATAAATGGCGATAAATTCTATTCGTCATAATTTACTAATAGTTCAGTAAATATGGTTATGCTTACAATATTAAGTGTAAATCTAATACCTTGAAAAGTTTCAAAGTATAGAAGAACGAATAAGAAGAATCAATTAGGCAGAAAGATAAAAGTTTCTCCAATCTGAAAGAAAATGAGAGTACTTTAGTATCATTTTTATGATCATCTTAATAATTTAGGAACCATGTCACAATTGATCCTCTAAGGATACCTTAGTGCATTTGTATGACTGAGAAGAGGAATCAGAAATTGTTGAAATGGTTAAATTAAGAAGATGAGTCATACTTCGTTCCAAGATCGAGTGACATGTTCGAAGTAGGTTTATAACACCTCTTGAAATGTGGAGTAGAAATGTTTCTTTCTCTTGCACATTTAAAATTGGTAGTTGTGATGTTTGGGTTAAAACAAAGACTAACTAAGACCAATTATATGAAGTGTTTTCTTGATAAGAACCAGCACTAACTCTTGAATATTTGTTTGTCAAGGAATGTTCCTTGACAGAGAATCTTATATGTCAAGAGGTCAGTGGGAGTCATGTTGATCTTGAAAGGGTTTCAGGAAATAATCAAGAATAAACCTTATAGTTATCACTAGCACACGACCTGAGGTTAACAACCTATCTTGTTGACATATTCTTATGTATTTGCATATTCCAGTTTTGTTGACTATGCATGTGAGTCATATGATTTCTCATTTGATTGCATAAGGAAAGGCACCTTGATTAGTAAAAGTACATTGATCAGTGTGGGTGAACTGCTCAATAACCTGGAAGTATTGGTAGGCCCTTGTGCTGCCGGATGGCAAGAAATTAAGAATAAGCAGGTTCAGTCCATATGAGTTTGAATTTGTCATAAAGCTTGTCTTGTGATAGTGGTTCGAAATGACACGTTCACAAGGATAGGAACACACACCATAAAAATCTAAGTAGAAAGAGGTTTCTCTCTACTTCATAAAAATGATTGTGAGGAAACACTTTTACTAATAGATTTTAAAGGATTAGAGTTATCAGTTGTGATAATTACGTTCTCAAAGTCGAGTATGATTACAACATCCCTTTTCATAGTTCGAATTGTGAGAAATGGCAAATAGTTTGAACATTTGGGACTTATTGCTATAAGTTCTGAAAGGGTTTAGACACACACATGAGTTGTCTAATGAAAGGTGTATGAGCTTGAGAAGTCTAGATAAAGACGTCTCGTAGCACTACGTATCAGAAATCTGAACTTTTGTAAGAAAGTCAATAGGTATTGATTTCTAGAAGTCCAGTTAATTTCTGGATACATGTCAAAGCTAGTGGGAACATAATTGTTATGCTAGTAAGAACATAATTATTATGCTAGTGGGAGCATGATTGTTATGTTAAGTGTTGCAAGGAAGCAATGCTAATTATAGGAAACAAAGGTTACAAATTTGCAAAGTTGCAGAGTTTAGAAATTGTTTCGCTATAGTAAGATTTAAGGGAGATGATACTTGTACTTCATTTCGAATCTAAAAGCTTATATTGACATTTTAATAGATGTTAGTCATGAACATATATAAATATCATGTTGAAATGATTCAACATAGGAAATTCTATATATGGAAATATTGTAGCAAAAGGCTAATCAAGTATCATGCCTTTATATAAGACATTATGAATCGAATCCCATATGCTTTAGATATAGGATTGATCACAAATGCTATAATATTCACTGGTTCTGATTTTTGAAATGCCTAGGGCATTAAGAGGGAAAAAGGAATAGAACCTGACATGACTAAAGTTGTTAAACAGGTGTCAGGAACAATCTGAAGTTTACCAAAGATTGGTTACTTGTTGACATATTATGAAAAGAGGTAACTCTTGTTCAGAATTGATAGTCATATGGTAATATGGAAATGTTTCCATTATGGTTGTTGGTTATTGAGATCTATATGTAAGTTAGAAACTTTAATGCAAGAAGGATGTTCAAGGAATGCTCCTTGAATGTTAGACTTCATTTCCATGGAATTGATTTGTAACCAATCTTCAATGGAATGATTTGTAATATCATTGGCAAAGTCTCTGTGACTTTGGTGCCTTGACATTACAAAAGGATTATTGCATGTAAGTTTAGATCTAACAGATCCTAGTAGTGGCAAGAATTTGGTATTCTTACACTTGTGATAAGGATTGGAATTGTGAAATGAGCGTCATTGGAAATGTGTTCAATTGATCTATTTCACAAAGGAAGAACCATAGATAAACATAGTGTGCATGCTTGGAGCATGGGATGACTATTTTTTTAATTTAAGTATTTAGTTGATTGATCGAAACATTATACAATGAGTAAGGTCTAATTAATATGGTGATTAAATAATAAGTGTTTTATTTATATTCAAAAGGTTGAGACCCTATTGGATTAGGGTATTCTTATGTTTCACTTCGCATGTTTTACTTCCTAAATAATTGGATTATTCAAACATTCACAGTCGTTCATACTTTGAAAGTAAGTAGTGAATTAAGATTGTCGTGAATCCGACTGTAGATTGTCTAAATGCTTAGACATAGCAATGTTTGTTGCAGTGTTCATGAGTACTCCTGAAATAGGATTTGAGTATTGGATTAAACCCACGATCATTTGAATCACTTCATGGATTTTATCACGAGTGATTGTGAGACGATAATATCTTTTATTCTTGAAACGGAGACATATAGTTGTTGTTTACAAGTCGGTTGTACATGGATAATACATAAACGCATCAGTAACTTGATGTTATAAAACGTAATTTTGTGTGTGATTTGATGAGTAAATAGTACAAGGATATGAGTCGAAGTTTATTATTTCCTTTTACCCTAAATGGGATAAAAGCAATATCTGTGAGCCCCTCGATGATTTAGTGATGACACCTAAGCGCTTGGCCAAGCCTGGACTGATTTAATTTATTCAATTAGTCAGTCGTCATGAATCGGAAATCGGGAAACAAATCTTGGACAGGGAGAATGATTATAATCCATGTCTCATGTCCATTGGATATCTTGTAGAACGGAGGAATATTTTGATCCCTTATCTAAATGACGCGTTGCTGATAAGATCAGAGTTCGACAGCTTCTTTTGAAAGCTACGATTGCTAATCAGATTCTGAAGTCATACTTGCAATAATAGGTATTAGACTTATCCAAGTGGGAGACTGTTGGATTAGGTGTTTAAGCCCATAACTATATTTGGTATGTACTTGATTTGATTATGAGCATACTCCTTTTGGGTTGCCTTCACTCATGCAACTTGATAGGATGACAAGTGGAGAGAGAGTAGGATTTATTATATGAATAATAAATTGGTACTCATAATGATTTTATTAATATATTATAAGATTAATATATTATTTGGAAATCATGTTATTAATTAGTAACTAATCAGAAATTAATTTGATATTAATTTTGGGATTAAAAGAAACTGATTAGTAATGGAGGGGCTGTTTTGCAAATCATTGATACTTGTGAAACTGGGCCTAGGAAATAGGGGCTGTAAGTGGAGTGGATGAAATTTATGGGTTTCCCCATACGATTTCATCCAAGGGATTACCAAGGAGGTCCATTGGTTGCTTTGGGCTTAACTTAGGAAATAGGGTTTCCTTATTCAAGTCCAGCTTGAAGACTTAGGAACCTAGCCTTATATAAACCTCCTAAACCCTAAGGATTTCGGCCCTATGCATTCCATATAGAAACCCTGGCCGGTTTATTGTCTCTCATTGTCATCCTTGTTGTGTTGGGTGTTTGTGACTCCATTAGAGGTGCAACACTTGGGGCACTAAGCTTTCAAGAGTCAAGGTGGTTCTTTTTATTACTACATAACAAGTAAGGTAATGATCAAACCCTAATTTTATATATGAATTTCGAATTGTATATGCTAGATCTAGGTTTATTGCTTTGGTGTTCATATTTGTATGTTGAATAGAGAAAAAAGTAGATCTAAAGCAATTAGGTTTACATGATCACATAGGAATGTAGATATGCTCAAAAAATATCATCTTATAGGTTCAACCTTCAAGAAGGATCATCTATTAGTACACATGTTCTAAAAATGAAGTCATACATTGGCTGAATTAAGTGTCTTGGCATTCCATTTCCTCAAGAGTTTGCTACTGATATAGTACTAAACTTATTGATTGGTTCGTATCATCAGTTCATCTTGAAATATAATATGAACAACTTGGAAAAGACCTCGATGAAGCTAAACGACATGTTAAAAATTGTCGAGGTGAGTATTATAAATCCTCATAGCCTCAACTATAGTACTCCCGTTCTGGCTATTAAGGAAGGTGGTTTCAAGAGGAAGAAGAATGTTGATTCCAAAGGTAATGGAAAAGGAAAAGTTGGATAGTCCAGCCACAACCCTAAGAAGGCCGACTCTGACATAGAACGTATTAGTAACCCTAATGAGGCCATCTACTTTTGCTGCCAACAAAAGGGACATAGTAAGTGTAGTTTCCCAAAGTACCTAGAGGACATCAAGAAAAACAAGGCTAAAAATATTGACACCTGATGTATATTTATGATTAAACTCTATAATGCTTCACCTTCTGATTCTTGGATCCTTGACATAGAATATGGTACTTACATTTGCTCTGATGTTAAAGGACCAAAGCGAAATAGGAAGTTGGGACATGGTGAGATCGACTTGATCATAGGAAATAAGATTATGGTTTCTCTTACCCGGATTGGGGAGTACGAGCTTATTTTTTCTAGTGATTTGTCAATACATTTATTAGATTGCTTCTATTTACATCATATGGAAAGAAACATTATCTCTTTTCATGCATTGTATCGTGACGAATTTCAGTTTTGATTTGATAATGGAAGTATTTTAGTTTTCAAAGATGATAATCTTTATTTTAAAGCTAATATATGCAATGGAATTTACGAAACCATCATAGGTTTAAGATACAATGATATCTTAATCTTAAATGTTGATTCATCCAAGGAATAGTTTGGATAAATCATGTATGTGGCATTGTCGACTTGGTCATATAAACAAGAAATGCATTGCTAATATCTAGTCACATGGGATCTGTGAATCATTTAACTTAGAGTCAAATGATGTATGCGAATCTTTATTATTTGGAAATATGACAAAGGAACCATTCATAAGGTAACTATAAAAGAGGCAAAGATCTGTTGGACCTCATTTGCACAGATGTATGTGGACCGTTTAGATCTGTCGTGCGAGATGGTGAGACATACTTCGCCACAGATGATTACAGTAGATATGGATATGTTTATTTGATTAAAAATAGGTCTTAAACCTTTAAGGCGTTCAATACATTCCAACGAGAAATAGAGAATCAACTAGGAAAAAGAATTAAGATTCTCCAATCTGATAGAGGTGGAGAGTATATTAGTAATGAATTCGAAAATCATCCTATAAACCATGGAATAGTTTCATAATTAGCTCCACCTGGAGCACCACATCAATATGGCGTGTATGCTAGGAGAAATCAAACTTTACTTGATATGGTTTGATCTATGATGAGTTGTGCTATGATTCCTATTTGTTTATGGAGCCATGCCTTACAGATTGCTAGAAATGTCTTAAACCTCATACCTTCTTACAAGATTTTGAAAACACCCTCTAAAATATAGACTGGGTCTCGTTTCACACTAGAAAATATTAATGTCTAGGGTTGTGAGGCTTTCATTCGTCGCGGAGCGCTCAACAAATTAGAACCTATATCAGAGAAGCGTTACTTTGTTAGATATCCTGAAAATTTTGGATATTTGTTTTACAAACCTTTCGAGAACAAAGTGTTTGCTGCTTGAAGGGTAGTTTTTTTAGAGACTGAGATGATATTTAAAGGAGCTAGTGGGAGCCAAATTGATCTTCATGATATTCAAGAGTCAACCAATGAAGAACCTAAAGTTGGCCCTATCTCTCAACTAGAGGTTGATATACCTATTGAGCAATCTAACATACCTCCATCACCTCCTCGCAGATCTAATAAAGGCCATCGTCCTACTATGTTTTATGGTTTCCATACCACTGAAGGCGATGACACACTACTTGACGATGATGAGCCAAGTAGTTATCAGGAAGCAATGGCAGGCCCATACACTACTAAATGGAAAGAGGCGATGGAGAGCAAGATTCAATCTATGTAAGATAACCAAGTTTGGTATTTGGTTGATCCTACATACATCATTAAAACCGTTGGGTGTAAATGAGTCTTCAAGGAAAAGACTAACATAGATGGTAATGTACACACATTTTAAAGCTCAACTGGTTACAAAGGTTTACACTCAAACTCACATAACTGAGTATGAGGAAACCTTTTCTCCAGTGGCGAGGATCAAGTCTATTAGGATACTACTTGCCATAGTAGCATTTCATGATTATGAAATATGGAAAATGGATGTAAAAACGAAATTCCTTAATAAAAAACTAACCAAGAATGTGTATATGGCATAACCTAAAGGTTTTGTATAGTCTAAGTATACAAATAGAGTGTGCAAGATTGAGAGGTCCATTTATGGGCTCAAACAAGCATCTCGCAGCTGGAACATATGTTTCGATGAAAAAGTCAAAGAGTTTGGTTTCTAAAGAAACAAAGATGAACCATGTGCATATGTTAAAGTTAGTGCGAGAGTTGTAGTCTTCCTTGTATCGTATATCGATGAGATACTACTCATAGGTAACGATATCCCAACATTGCAAAATGTAAAAGTTTGTATTGGGAAATGTTTCTCTATGAAGGACTTGGTCGATGGCGCGTATATATTTGGTATAAAAATCTATAGAGATAGATTTAAGCGATTGATTGGATTAAGTCAATGTTCATACTTAGATCATGTACGCTTCAACTATAGGATCGATCATGTATTTTGTGATATGTACTAGGCGTGATGTCTCGTGTGCTTTGAGCATGATGAGTTGTAATCAGGCCAATTCAGACGCTGATGATTGGATCGCAGTAAAAAAAATTTGAAGTATATTCGGATAACTAAATATATGTTCTTGGTTTGTGGTGATAATGAAGAGCTAAGTGTAAATGGGTTCCGCATATGGAAGTTTCCAAAATGATAGAGATGATTCTCGTTTACAAAATGGAATCGTGTTCTTGATGAATGGAAGAGTTCCAAGAAAGACACATTAGTAGATTCAACGATGAAGTTAGAGTATATAGAAGCTAATAATCTACGTTGGAGGTTGTATGGTTCAAGAAGTTTATCAATGATCTAGATGTTGTTCCCAACATAAATGATCATGTTGAGATCTTATACGACAACGAGGGTGCAGTCGCTTTCTCTAAAGAACTCAGACAACACAAACGCACTATACATATACTTAGATAGTACCATTATGATGTTTATATATATATATATATATATATATATATATATATATCACTTAAAAACTTTAAATTTATATTCTAATTATTCAACCCAGCTAAAACACAATCGACAGTGTACCTAGTCGCGTAGTAGTAAGTACAGTTAGTATGGAGTTAAATATGTTGTCATATATCGAAGTGTTAGGTAGATGTCTAAGTGTGTCAAGATTGAAGGTCTACATGACTTCGGTTCTTAATGTATTTTATCACACATTTATGTAGTTTCTCTTTTAATGTGAAGTCCTGATATACATTTGTATGGGTAGAGTACACTATAAATTGTGTAGGTACTTGTGTCATTTGTAACTTTTGCAACATTGAGCTTAAACTCTCTCACAAATGTACTTGTACTATCTAAAGATTAATTGAGCCGAAAACAGATTATATTTACACTCTTGTGTTCATATTAACTTTGATTTACATATTCGATTGATTAAAAAACTCTTCAATTGGTATCAGAGCAGGAGTCGACAAACTGATTGAAGAATATCATTCTTGTTTTCATTTTATTGATTCTGTTGTTCTGATTCAGTTTTTCCGCAAGTGAAAGTGTAATTCTTCGATTGATCTCTGTGATTTAAGATTCTGCAATCGTCAATGAATCGTTTGTATGTGATTTCTTTCTTTTTAAGCTTTTCTTCTTTTCAAATTGAATCAGTGGGAAATTTGAATGTGAATACTATGATGAATTTTGCTAATCTGCTTGGTTCATCTACTAAGATTCCTATGCTGCTTCATGAATACTATGATCCATAGGCCGATAGAATGGAGGATTATCTCAATGGAATCGATGAGGATTTGTGGAGATCAATTGAAAAACGTCCATACCATGATGACTGTGTTCAAGCAGTAGGAACAACTAGTGAAAATGAAGATATGATTACTCAGGGTAAAAAGCAGAAAGCCAATAACAAAAGATGCATTTCTGAATTGCGTTGAGCCTTACCACCGGTCGTGTATAATTACATCCGTGGTTGCAGCAAGACTGTACAGGAGATCTGGAAAAAACTCAAGGAGAAATTTCAAGTAACTAAGCGAACGAAGTAAAGTTCAGTGACTCGGTGTTTTTCAAAGTTAGAAGATTTCAAACAAAAGTAAAAGGAAAGTATCGAAGTCTACTCTTATTACTTTAACGAGTTGATATACAAGTGCACAAAGTATGGTGTTGTTCGTATAAAGCTAGCGTACGACATTACGTTTATTCTTGGTTTGAAGAAGGAGTGGAAGAACATATTCTTTTACTCGTTGTCGAATCTTTACAATTCAAAGGTCATGAGTCTGAAGTGAAAGAGATAGTTGATGAGACCAAAAAATTATTTTGGTGGTCCCTTAGCTTTAGTCTAAAAAAACATGAAGGAAATGTGTTTTGATGGTGACGAAGACAATAGCGAAGAAGGTTTTCTGATGAATTTTGATGACGAAGCTATGGCCTATTATTCAAATAATAGTGTCAATAAATTTTATAAGAAACCTATATGTGGAAATTTCAATAGCAGCTCTTTTAAGAAGTCATCTTTGAGTTATGGTGTTCCACAAAAGAGTGTTGAGAAGGTGGAAGAGAAGAACGAAGAGAAAAAGTTAACAGGAGATTCTGGTCACGACTGTAACTACTGCAATGGAAAGAATCATCTTGCTAGAGATTGTATGCTAAAGAAGCAAGAGGATAAGAAAGAGAAGGTGAAAGATGAAGCCTAGTATGCGATGAAAATCAAATAGATTCGAGTAAAGTTGAATAATCTTTCTATGGTGGCACGAAATTCAAATGAGGAAGAACAAACCTATCAGATTTGGTCATTTGGTTCTGACGACGAAGAGATGCATCATCTGACGCATGTTGTTATGTTTTCTAATCACTATGGTGATCATTCATATGAGAAGAGAGTGTTGGAAGAGTTTGAGGAGGAAAGTGAAGAAGAGATGGTCGAGGAAAAAGAAGAGATAATAGAAGGAAGATGCTTCGTTTCAACCACTTCGAAGTCTCCTATGACTAAGAAGGTACGTGATCTCTTAATCTCTCTTAATATTGCTTTAAATTCTTACAATATTGTTTTATCTAATTTTGATGATACTTGTTCTTATTTGAATGACATACTGATTTCCATGAGTAGTGAGTTGGAGAAAAATAATGCATTGCTTTATGATGTCATAAGAAGAGAAAAAGGTTTGGATTGATGGCTTAGAGCTGAAAATAGCGAATATCATGATTGATAGAGATTCGCTTAGGATGGACAATAGTTTTCTTGTAAAACAACGAAACATTTATTGTAATACAACAAAACGATTGTATTGAAAGCTTACACTTCATTATCATTCATCTGTTATTTGTAATGAACAACATTGTAAAATTCTTCCTTTCATTAACTTCAGGAGAGAATTAGTTGATGAAATTATATGTGATTGTGAAAGTAAGGTTTTTAAATTTAATGAGGTACCAAATGATTCATATGCATACGGTATAGTCAATATAGATGATTGTTTGGATGTTGATGATTGTACATATTGTGAATGATAATTTGACATAAAATGAACAAATGAAAAATATTGAACAAAACCGAATTTTCGACACAAAGTTCTCAACAAAATTTTGCTGATATTGAAGACGATTCTAACAATATTAGTGAAATTGAGGAAGAGGAATGTGTAGATTGTTCAAGTTTGTGTGTCATTAAAGTTACTGCATTTGCTAAAAGCGAAGAAAATGTTGATTCAAAATCGAAGCTAAATGATGATTGATCTTCGACAACCGAAAATGATAAAACTTAAGAGTCTGTTATTGTTGAAGATATCACAAACATTGAAAGTGATAATGATGATGATTCTGGCGAGAAGGAAACTCCAAGTGTTGTTGAAGCAAAAGTATTTGAGGAGACTGAGAAATATACAAAAATTTTGAAAGACAAAGGAAAACATTTTTTTGAACAAAATTCTGTGATTTATCCATAATTCAAAGATTATCCAGATCCAGTTTTTGTCACAAAAGGAAATGGTGATAAGGTTGATCCAGAGTTGAATGATGTTTAAAAAGAAGATAATTTGAGCGTGACTAATGAGGGTTTTTATTCAAATTAAAATGTTGTTGAAAATGGTTTAAATCAAAGATAAAAAAAACTTTTCAAAGTCAAAAGAGCCAAAAATCTTTTTCCAAGATCATAAACATGAAAAATCTGGTGTTTGGGTTGTGAAAGGTAATCACTCTGTTGTCAAAGACAAGTCCAAAACATGTTGTGATAACTTTTTACCAAATGAGTTGAATGATAAAAAAGCAAAGACTCAAAATATTAAAAACATTGTTGAAAAATATTTTTTAAAAGAGGATCTTTCCAAACGAAACGCTCAACATAAAGCTTACCGGTAGAGAATAAAGAATTTTCAAAAGCAAAAACGATCACAATAAAAGTCACAATAAGTTCCACAAAAGAAATATTTAAATTAATATAGAAATCATTTTTAAAAAGAATCATCGAAAGTTTCTCACAAATAAGTGAAAATAGTGTTCAAAATAAAGCTCAAAAGGGTTTTACACAAAAATCGAAGTTTGATCAAAATCGTAAGTTTCCAACTCATAGTCAAAGAAGTAATCAAAGGAATTTTTCACAAAATCATAAATGTTTTCAACAAGAGTTACGTTTTGGATATCAAAATCGATATCAAACTCGTTTTCAACAAAATCCACATCAATCTTTTTCATAAATGAGTCAAATTAAACCAATGAGTGTTACTAAGACAACTGTACCATTTAAACATGATGGTCCACGATTTCCAAATCCAACTTTCATGCAAAAATCAAAAGTTTTATTTGTAAAAGGTAAAAATGAAGTGAAAAACTTTAATCATTGGTTTGAACATAAATGAAAGAAATTTCAATCAAAAGAGTTTTCTCAACAACAAGTCAAAGAGGCTTATGAGAAATATTTGTCTGAATCAATGAATGGAAGTACTTCATCACAAGAGTCATTGTCGAAGACATCAAAATGGAAAGAAGTTAAAATAAACAAGTAAGGTTGAAAAAGAGAAAATCAAAGATGATGCTTCGATATTGAATGATTATATTTCTACGCCACAATCTAATGAAGTTGATTTAATTGATAAGCTGAAATCAAAGTTTCAAAATTGGATTTTTAGTTCTTCACTTCACACTACATTTCACACTAATACACAAGGACCCAAAGAACTTTGGGTACCAAAATCTCTCTGATTGAATGCAGGTAATATGTGACGAGCAATACGATGAAAATTGGTATATTGATAGTGGATGCTCATGTCACATGAATGGAAGGAAAGAGAACTTGAGAGATTTTAGGAAGTTAGAGAATGCTCGAGTTGTAATGTTTGGAAATAATAAAAATTATAAAGTCAAGGGTTATGGAAAGCTGAGAAATGGGAAGTTTACAGTTAATCGAGTCGCCTATGTAGAAGGTTTGAAGCATAATCTTATAAGCGTATTTTAGTTGGTTGTTGGTATGGGGAATCAAGTTTTATTTGATGAAGATGGAAGTGTGATTTCTAACAAATAATCAAAGGATGTTTTGTTAAAGTCGAAGAGGAAGGGGGATATGTTCACTTTGGACATAAAACAAATTGTTGGTTTACCCTCAGTTTGTTTACTATCAAAGGCTACTTCTGATCTTAGTTGGATTTGGCATCGAAGACTTTCTCATCTTAGTTTTAAAAATTTGAATAAACTTGTTTTAAATGATTTGGTTAGAGGTTTACCAGTTCTAAAATTTAATAATGATTCTTTGTATGCAACCTGTGAACAAGGCAAATAACATCGACAAGGTCATCCTATAGTCATCGCCTCAAAGATTGGTGAAGCATTGGAACTTCTACATATTTACTTGTGTGGACCTTCGACTATTAGGTCTATGAATGGGAAGAAATACATAATCGTCATAATAGTTGATTTTTCATGATTTACTTGGGTTCATTTACTTAGATAGAAATCTGAGACTGCTCAATTAATGACCGATTTCATCAAAAGAATTGAAATGAGTCTTATGAAGAAAGTTCATCGTATCAAAAGTGATAATGGAACAGAGTTCAAAAACCATGTTCTTGATTCGTTTTTGACAAATCTTGGAATTTTTCATAATTTTTCGGTTCCTTACACACCATAACAAAACAGTGTTGTTGAAAGGAGAAATCGATCTTTGTATGAAGCTGCTAGAACAACGCTCACTTATGCAAATTTACTACAATATTTTTGGGCAGAAGCTATTTCTACAGCTTGTTTCAGTTAATCGATCTTTCATTTATAGAAGATTTGAAATCACCCCTTATGAAATCATTAACGAAACGAAACGAAACCTAATGTAAAATTTTCCATATTTTTGGTTGCAAATGCTTTATATTAAATTTGAAAGAAAATCTCTCAAAGTTTCAAACAGAGGCTGATAAAGGAATATTTCTTGGATATTCTCAAAATTTTGTGTCATATAGGGTGATGAACAAACAAAACGAAGGATTGAAGAAAATTTCAATTTAACATTTTATGATTACTATGTTAAAAGAGTCGAGCATGAGTTTTCTCTAAAACCAATTATTTCTTACTCTAATGAAGATGCTGAACAAATGCTTACTTTTGACATTAATTTCAATTTGATTTTTGGTATTCTTGACAGAGCAATTGATGTTGAGGATAATATTGAAAACAATCAAGATCTTGAAGAATCTAAGCATTCTGATGATTCAAGAATTACTAATAGACAGACAGATGAATGTACATCTTCGATTCCAACAACTCAAGTTGAAAAAGCTCAAACTTCGACATCTAGTCAAGTTGAGGGGAGCACTTACCAACATCACCACATTTCGAGGGTGAGCCATTAACTTCAACTGCTATTGTTGAGGGGAGCAACACATAGTTGATTCATGTGTTCAGGGGGAGTAAAGTAGAACATATATCGAAGATGTCATTCAAGTGCAAATTAAAGATGAAAATGGTACTCAAAGTAATGCAAACTTTAATGATGATATTAATAATACTTTTTCAGTGGCAGAAGAATTTTCGGATGCTGAAGAAATTATTGAAGATACTAATTTGGATTTTAATCCATCATTTACTACAATGGAGAATGGACTCGTGATCATCCCAAAGAAAAAGTTCTTGGTAATCCTAATTCTGGTGTGTTAACAAGAGTACAAGCTAGACCAAGAAATGAAGTTCTGAATGTCCACCAAGAGTTTTGCATGTTTAATGTTTTTATTTCTAAAATTGAACCAAAAAAAGTAAAGACTGCATTAGAACATGCTGATTGGGTTGTTGCAATGCAATATGAATTGGTTGAATTTGAAAGAAATAAAGTTTAAAGGTTAATTCCTAATCCTGATGATGTTTCTGTGGTTGGATTAAAAATGGGTTTTCAAAAACAAAGTTAATAAAGAAGGAAACATGGTTCGCAATAAGGCAAGATATTGTCAACAATAAGGTATTGATTATGATGAAACCTTTTCTCATGTCGCAATACTCGAAGTAGTTGGTATTTTTCTTGCCTATGCAGCTTACAAGAACTCCGATGTATACTAGATGGATGTGAGGTGTTCATTATAAAATGGAGTACTCGAAGAAACTATCTATGTTGAGCAACCACCAAGTTCTGTGAATGATAAATTTCTTAATCAATGTTATATCCTCGATAAGGTTGTATATGTGTTGAAACAAGTACCAAGAGCTTGGTATGCTACGTTAACCAATTTTTTAAAGATCTTTAAATTTAAGCAAGGATTAGTTGATCCTACACTCTTTCGAAAGAAATTTGGGGATCATCTAATGCTTGTTCAAATTTATGTAGATGATATAATTTATGGTTATACTGACCCTTCTTTGTCGAAGGAATTTGAGGATTTAATTAAAAGTCAGTTTGAGATGAGTATGATGGGAAAAATTAATTACTTTTTGGGATTCAACATTCGCCAAAGAAAAGAAGGTATTTTTATCAATCAAGAAAATTACACAATGAGTTTTCTTCAACGCTTTGGTATGACTAATTGTTTAGACGTGAAGGTTCCTATGGCATGTGGCATACGTTTGAGTCCATCATTGGATAAGTCTAATGTTGATTTGAACACTTATCGAAGCACGATTGCATCATTATTATAATTGACTGCAAGTCGACCTGACATCATGTTTTTGGTTTGTAATTATGCCAGGTACCAAGCAAACCCTAGAGAACCACATCTCACTGTTGTCAAAAATATCTTCGATATTTACATCGAACTCCGAAAATAGGAATTTGGTTTCCAGCGAATACATGATTTTTCATTCAACCATTTTCAGATGTAGACTTGGGAGGTTTTCAATTGGATAGAAAAAGTACAACTGGAGGTTATCAATTTCTTGATAGGAAACTTGTGAATTGGCAGTCGAAGAAGCAGACAAGTGTACCGATATCCACACCGGAGGCTGAGTATATTGATGTTGCTGCATGTACTTCACAAGTGATCTGGATTCAAAGCCAATTGCATGTTTAAGCAATTAACATGAAGAAAATTCCTTTATTTTGTGATTCACAAAGTACAATTCACATTTATCATAATCCTGTTCAACATTCTAAAACGAAACATATTGCACTTCGATACCATTTCATCAAAGATAATGTTGAGGATGGCAATATCGATGTTCATTTTGTTAAAACCATAGAACAACTTGCTGACATTTTTACAAAACCTCTTGATGAAAAATAATGTATAAGAATCTTAAATAGATTAGGGATGATGGAAGCTTGTTATGTTCCAAAGTCTAACTAAGTTTTCTTTTCTCTGAAAGTCAAAGGTTTTTACTAAACTTCGATACTAATTTTGAATCATTTAGAGATTACTTTTCACGTTTTGCGCTTCGAGTGTATTCAATTTCGATTTTTGTTCTGAATCGTTCAACGAGTGTGGCTTACAATCGAAGGTATCGTCGTAAGCATAATCGAAGGTATTATCAAAAGTTTTAATTTCATTTTTTTTGAAAAACTTGAAATTTTCAGAAAGTTTTTTGTTGTGTTGAAAATTTTCGAAAATTCAAAAAGATTTTTTTGTTTGTCTTTTATTTCCAAAATTAAATATTTTCTATATTTTTACATTTTTCTTTATTTTTTCACTCATGGATATATCATTGTAACACATGATGTTAATGTTCATGTGAAAACGAAGTTCAAAGGGATCTGGTATACTTTGATTCTCAATAACTAGTTAAGTGTCCCTAGAAGTATCCTGCAACATGTTGTCCAAATCCTCATACGACTCTTTGTTTACAAAGCCTAAATGAATTTTTTTTCTAAAAATTTCTTCGTAATAGGTTGTATTAACAATAGTCATCGAGCTACTTTTCTCTTCTCACTTCGAGTTAAGAGATGACTGCTTGGTCGTTTTGATAGCAGATGTACAGTGATTCTTTTATCCAATCTTTTGCACCCTAAAATTTCTTACAATTTGCACACACAATGACACATATCTCAATACTTATCTATTAAAAAACAACTAGGATGTAGGTGTGCCAAAAATCTGTGTTTATGATCTTGAAATCAATTTTACCATGATGAGAGTGATATCCAACAAATCGAAGCATTTAATGAATTGACGGTGAACAATTTATTGTTCTAGATTTTTACAAGGAATTGACCGATGAAACTTCATGTTTCAATGTACCTTTTCAAATGTTCAAAATCTCATTTTCATTTCTTTTGCGAGGTCTTCATGAAATGTACTTATTCTAAGTCATTTTTTTCCAAGAGATCAAGTACTTTAATTGTTATGAAATCAGATTTCCGTTTGAACATTTACTTCGATCTTTTGTCACTAAAACTTTTCCAAAGCTTACTTGATATCGATTATACTGATCACTCAAGTATTTTGTAACGTTGTTTTTTGTAACGTTGTTTTTTTGTAGGGCGTACGTGATTCAGGGGCAAATCCTAATTTTTAGGGTTTACACCTTATTTAAGCACATTAAGTCCCCTAAGTCCTTTGCCTTATCAGCCTCCATTGCCTCTTGAGCTATACCTCGAACCTCTAACCTATTTTCCAAAGAGATTAACCTTGTGTGTATGTTTGTGTGTGTGTGGTGTATCTTGAAGAAGAAGAAGACTAGTGGAGAAGCATTGGACAAAAGGGAGCTTGTAGATCCAGAACTTATTCACCTTTTCTAGCTTATTGAAGGTATAAAGTTCCTACCTTGATGATTCATCTTTTAGTTCTAGATGGTTAGGATTTTTGGATTATTTTGGTCCCATAAGGTGTTTCTTGAGAGTATAAGCTACTCTAGAGGGTTATGATGATAGATTGTAACATCCTGACTCCCAGTTATAATATTTGATTAAATTATATTCATTTTGTTAGGGCAACTCAACGAGTTGGAGGCCCCAACTCGCCGAGTAGATATTGAGATGGTCGCGTGATTTCTAGAGTCTACTCGACGAGTTGAATGCTGAGCGTGAAAACCCTAATTTTCAGGGTTTTCACCCTATTTAAAGGACCTTAAGTCCTTTACCCCGCCTGCCTTAGCACCTTAACACCCTGAGAGAAACCCTAATCAATCTATTATCATCTGTGTGAGAGAGAGAGAGAGAGAGGCTAAAAGTATGTGTTTTAGTGCATTCTTGGAAGGAACGTGAAGAGCAAAAGGCTTGGAACGAGAAGGAGTCCTTGGATCCAGCTTTCTTTCAGTGTTAACTGCCATTTGGAGGTAAAAAGCTATTACCTTGACCACTTGTTTGTTAGATCTCTCCATTAGGGAGTTTACGGCCATTTCTACCTTCTTTTTGAGTCATTTAGTTGTTTCATCATGCCTTGAATATGAGACTTCAGATCTAGACAATATTAGGTCCTTTAGGCCTAAAGATTCAAGCTTTATCACTCTTTGGCCAACCTCCATGCCTTAAACCCTTTTGTTGAGCCTTGCTTTGGCAAACTTAGCCCTAGATGCCATGCATGGACGTAAAGCTTGCAGCTTTACTTGGTATTTCAGCCTTAGGAGGCTAGATCTAGAGTTTGGGGCCTGAGCCTTGCTTAAAGACGGCGGAATGAGAAAATGACTTGAAAGGACTCGACGAGTTGGTGAGCCAACTCGACGAGTTTGTTAGGGTTTTCCCTCATGGTCTGGACGCGTTACATACTCGGCGAGTTGGTGAGACAACTCGGCGAGTTGAGTTGGATTTTCGCGATTTTTCAGTGAAACGAAGCAACTCAACGAGTCACATAGATGCACTCGACGAGTTGGGTCAACATGGACTGTTGACTCGAGTGTTGACTTATGTTGACTTTTAGGGTTTGGTCAGGTTATGGATTATGGAGACCACAAAGGGGTAAAATGGTTTTTCACCCTTTCCAAGAGTAGAAAAAGGGTTAGCTTAATAGCTTTGGAATTGTTATAAATTGTTAATTAGAGATGATTATGATATTTAGGCAGAGTCCAGATCTATCGTTGAGTACGAGACCTACTTGATTACTTACGAGGTAAGTCTTCTCACTATACTTACCTGAGTGGTAATAATTGTGTGACTGGAGGGTCTTATGTGCTTATATTGAGTTATGTGATATATTATGCATTCTTTCTTTGTTATTTATGTTGTATATTAGTCTGTGCCTTATTGAGCTACTCTGTCTTTGTGGGACCGGAGGGTCTTCACTAGGATACATGACCGGAGGGTCCAACCCGAGCTGTGAGACCGGAGGGTCTTCACTGAGACACGTGACCGGAGGTTCGTTATCGAGATATATCCATGCGAGGCTAATTATTTGTGTGTGGTATTTTGGGGAACTCAGTAAGCTTTGTGTTTAAAGTGTTGTGTGAAATGTGTTTCAGGTACCTCTCAGGATTGTGGGAAGGCGCCGACATGATTGTACACACCAGCTAGAGATTATGTTTTGAGGATTATGGGATCTTGTCAAAAATTTTGTTTTATAAATGTTATTTGAGAAATGTGAAACTGTGTTTTGGGAGGTTTTGAAAATGAAAATTTTATTTTAAAAATTAGAGTGTTACAAGTTGGTATCAGAGCCTTGGTTTGAGGGATTCGGATGTACCCTCGGGAATGTCTGGACTCAAACTGAGGATTTGAGAAGATTTTCAAAAAAGAAATGATTTTTCTAAAACGAGTAAAAGCTTTTAAGAGAAAACGAGATGAAGTAGTGTGTACAATCAGCCATAGCCCGAACTTTGATTTCCCAAAATACCATTACTTGTTTATATTATGAGATGAGATACTTATGAGATATTAGAGTTGCATGCTAGATGATAGGCTAGGTATTTCAGGAATTTAGAGCTAAAGGGGCATGATTCATGATGCCTTAGCCTATGGGGATGCTATTGATTGATATTATTTGATATTTGCTCTGTGTGTATGCTGAGTAGGGGTACATAGCATGAACCTTTTAGTAAGAGTCTTGAGTAATCTAGGAGAGATGCCTAGATGAGCATTGAGTAATCTACCAAGAGAGTAGTTTGATATCTGTGAGGGATAGAGTACTTGTTAATTAGGATCCTAGGAGGAGGACTTGGGGCTACTACAGATGGGCGTGGAAGGTAGTACTGGGCCCGTACTACTGAAAGCACCGGATCTGTATGCGACCCAAGTAAGAACCTTAGGATGCTAAGGAGCATGAATGGGTAGGTAATTGAGTATGTGCTTGAGCCAGTCTCTGATGATTTTTGTGTTTGTGGTTTTAGAGAGACTATGGTGATTACCCACAATAACCCCGGGGGCAGTGGTACTAGTGACGAGGAGATTCGTCGGATCATTGCTGAGGAGGTGGCCGCAACTATCAGGGAGGCCATACCAGAGATGTTCGGGTCTATTAAGTGTTGGATTAGGTGTCTAAGCCCATAACTATTGTTGGTATGTACTTGACCCGAGAGTAGCATGGTCCATTTCAGGTTGCATATCACCAGGACAATTTGATAGGATGGATACTTGATTAAGAGGTTACTTATGATTTATTAATATATTATAAGTTCTAATATATTAATATGAAATCATATTATTTAATTAGTATTGATCAAGAATTAATTTGGAATTAATTTTGTGATCAAGAGAGACTAATTAAATATATAGGGATTGATTTGGTAAATCAATGAATCTTATATTGTAGGCCAATTGTTATTTAGGATAGGCTAAACCAATATGATAGTCCATGGATAGTCCATGGAGGTTTAACCCATGGAGCCTAAGTAATGTGAAAGGTCATGGTGCATTAGGGTTTGCATTGATGTAACCCTAGTCTTTGCCACACGATAAAAGGACTCCCTTAGCTCCTAAAATCGGCCTAGAAGTGTTCTTGGAGTTCATAGGAGCCGATTTTGAAGCTAGCAACCTCTCACTCAAGTTCTCCTTTGTCCTAGGTGTGTTGTGAACCGTTTGAGGCATCACACTTGGGGTGCTAAGTTCTTAAAGGCCAAACACAACAAGTTACATCAAGAGGTAATCCTATAACTCATTCTTATGTTGTTTATGACTATTGTATGCTAGTTGTAGGCTTAATGCTTTGGAAACAATATTGCATGTATAAATAGAGAAAACACAGATCCAAAGTATTTAGGATTGTATTTGCACCATAGGATGTTATAGTATACTAAAACCCAACATTAAGACCATACTGATTGAGACTTTCGATGAGCGATATGCTGCTGCCACAGAGGCTGCCGCTTATGCAGCCACCGCAGCCGTAGATAAAGGCTTATCGAAGCATCTCATATCAGAAATCTGAACTTTGGTAAGAAAGTCAATAAAGTATTGATTTCTAGAAGTCCAGTTGATTTTGGATACATATGAAAGCTAGTGGGAGCATAAGTGTTATGATTACGACATCCCTCTTCATAGTTCGAATTATGAGAAATGGCAAAATATCTAAAAATTTGAGACTTATTATTGTAAGTTCTAAAATTGTTTAGACACACATGTGAGCTATCTAAGGAAAAGTGTATGAATTTGAGAAGCCTTGATAAAGTCTTATCGAAGCATGTTATATTAGAAATCTAAACTTTGGTAAGAAAGTCAATAAGTATTGATTTCTAGAAGTCCAGCTGATTTCTGGGTACATGTCAAAGCTAGTGGGAACATATGTGTTATGCTAGTAAGATAATAATTATTATGCTAGCGGGAGCATAATTATTATGGTAAGTGTTGCAAGTTAGCAATGTTAACTATAGAAAACAAAAGTTTCAATTCACGAAGTTGCAGAGTTTGGAAAGTTGTTTTGCTATAATTAAGGAAGAGGAAATTATACCTCATTTCAATTCTAAAAGCTTAGATTGAGATTTTAATCAAATTTAGTCAAGGACATATATGAATGTTATGTTGAAAAGATTCGGCATAAGGAAATTCTATATATGGAAATGTTATAGCAAGAGATTGGTGAAGTATCACGTCTTTATGTAAAACATTATGGATCGATCATGTATGCTTCGGATATAGGATTGATTGCATGTTGTTCTAAATTTTCCAAATGCCTAGGGCATTAAGAGGGAAAAAGGACCAGAATTGGATATGACTAAAATGGTTAAGCAATTGTTGAGGACAATCTGAGGTTTACCAAATATTGGTTACTCATGGACAGTTGGAAGTATAGTGTAAATATTGGAAGGACCATATTGACATATTATGAAAAGAGGCAACTCTTGTTCAGAAGTGATAGTCAAAACGGGAATATGAAAATGTTTCCATAAGTGGAAGTTATTTTTTTAAATCTGTGTAAGATTAGAAAACTTAATGCAAGAAGGATGTTCAAAGGAATGTACTTTGAATGTGAGACTTCGTTTCCATGGAATTTCTCTCCATTGGAATACTTTGTCATGTCTGTTGCCAAGCCTCTGTGACTTTTGTGCATAGTCATTACAAGAGGATCATTGCATATAAGTTTAGAATCTAACAAATTACAGTAAATGGCAAGAATTTGGTATTCTTACATTTACGGTAAAGATTTGGAATTGTGAAATGAGCATCATTGAAATGTTGTCAATCTCTATTTCACAAAGAAAGGACCACATGAAAACATAGTGTGCACGCTTGGAGCATGGCATTACTATTGTTTTAATTCAAGTATCAAGAAGATTAATTGAAACATTATGGAATGAATAATGTGTAATCAATATGGTGATTAAATAATAAGTGTTTTATTTATATTCATAAGTTCTGAGACCATATTGGATTCGATTACTTTTGTGTTTCACTTTCCATGTTTTGACTTCCCAACTATATTATTCAAACCATCCACAGTCGATCATACTTTGGAAGTAGGTATTGAAGCTAGACTGTCATGAATCCGTTTGTAAATTGTCTAAAAGTGTTAGACATAGCACAAGTTTGCTGCAGTGCTCATTAGTACTCCTATAATAAGATTTGAGTATTGGATTAAATCCACGCTCATTTGAATCAATTCATGGATTTTATTGTTGGGTTTTGTATACTACAACATCCTATGGTGCACATACAACCCTAAAAGCTTTGGATCAATGTTTTCTATAATTATACATGCAATATTCTTTCCAAAGATTTAAGCCTACAACTAGCATACAAATGATATAAACTACATAAAATACTAGTTATAAGTTTTACCTCTTTCTATAGTTTCTAGAATTTGATGAATTTCGCCTTTAAAAGCTTAGCCTCAATAGTGTGGAAGCCTCAAATGAAGTCACAACACATCATGGACAAAGGTGGAACTTGAGAGAGAATTCCATGCACCCAAAAACCACCCATGAACTCCAAGAACAATCATGTAGGCGTTTTTTAGGTTAAGAGCATGTATTTATATGTTGGATTTCAAGGGTCATGGGTATAACCCAAATCCATACCCATGGGTTTATGATCTATGGTTCATGTGGCCCAACTCTTTATATATCCATACATAAACTTGGTCCCACATGGATCATAAGCCCAACACATATAAATATAACTAATTATCATAATTAGTCCACATAGATTTAATTAGACTCTTTTGATCACTAAATTAATTCCAAATTAATTCTTGATCAATACTAATTAAAACATATGATTTCATATTAATATATTATAACTTATAATATATTAATAAATCATATATAACCTTTCTCTCAAGAGTCCATCCTAATCAATTTTCCTGATGATATGCAACCCAAATGGACCATGCTACTCTCGGGTCGAGTACATACCAATAATAGTTATGGGCTTAGACATCTAATCCAACAGTCTCCCACTTAGATAAGTCTAAAACTATTATTGCGTATGACTCCAAGATCCCGACTAGTAATCGTAGCTCTTGAAAGCCGATGTCGAACTCTGACCAAGTCAATGACATGTCCATTAGATAAGGGATCATATATTCCTCCATTCTAGATATCATATGGACTGAGACATGGATTATAATCATTCTCTCTGTCCATTTGTTGTTTCCCGATTTCCGATTTATGAAGACTGACTAATTGAACAAATCAAATCAGTCCAGTCCCGGCCGAGCACTTATGTTTGTCATCACTAAATCATCGAGGGGCCCACATATATCGCTTTTATCCCTCCAAGGGTAAAAGGAATGGATAAACTTCGACTCATATGCTTCAACTAACTATTTGTTGAATCATACACAAAGGCACGTTTTATAACATCAAGTTATTGATGCGTTTTCTTACAATAAATGTATAACCAACTCATAGTCAACAAATCATATCTCTAGGTTTGAAGAATATAAGATATTATCGTCTCATGATCACTTCTGATAAAATCCATGAAATGATTCAAATGAGCGTGGGTTTAATCCAATACTCGAATCTCATTCCAGGAGCACTCATGAATGTTGCAGCAACTTTTGCTATGTCTAAACACTTTAGACATCTACAAGCCCAATTCATGACAGTCTTGATTCATACCTACTTCCAAAGTATGATTGAGTGTGGAGAGTTTGAATAACCTAGTTATTCGGGAAGTCAAAACATGCAAAGTGAAACACAAGAATAATACTAATCCTATATGGCCCCAAGCACCTTTGAGAGTAAATAAAATACCTTTTATTTAAACACCATATTGATTACTCATTAGTCATTGTATAATGTTTCAAATAATCTACTTAATACTTGAACTAAAACAATAGTCATGCCATGCTCCAAGCATGCACAATATGTTCGTCCAAACAATAGTTATGCCATACTCCAAGTATGCGCACTATGTTTGTCTATGATCCTTACTTTGTGAAATAGACCAATTGAATATGATTCCAATGATGCTCATTTCACAATCCCAAATCCTTACCACAAATGTAAGAATACAATATTCTTTGCCATTTTATTGAATTTTGTTAGATTCTAAACTTATATGCATTGATCCTCTTTTAATGACTATGCACAAAAGTCGCAAAGACTTGGCAACATACATTTACAAAGTATTCCAATGGAGAGCAATTCCATGGAAACAAAGTCTCAAATTCAAAGTACATTCCTTTGAACATCCTTCTTGCATTAATTTTTCTAATCTTACACACATTTAATGAATAACTTCCACCTATGGAAACATTTCCACATTCCCATTTTGACTATCACTTCTGAACAAGAGTTGCCTCCTTTCAGAATATGTCAATATGGTCCTTCCAAAATCAACACTATACTTCCAATTGTCCATGAGCAACTAATCCTTGGTAAACCTCAGATTGTCGTCGACAACTTAATCATTTTAGTCATATCCAGTTGTAGTACTTTTTCCCTCTTAACGCCCTAGGCATTTGGAAAAATTTAGAACAGAGGAATATTATAGCACATGTAATCGATCATATACCCGAAGAATATGGGACACAATTCATGATGTCTCACATAAAGACATGATCCTAGACCAATCTTTTTCTACAATATATTTTTTATTTTCCATGTTTTCATAATTCGACTATGAAGAGGGATGCCGTAAGCATAATCGAATTTTGAGAACGCAATATATATAGAATTTCCTTATGTTGAACCATTCCAACATTAAATTCATATATATATATATATATATATATATATATATATATATATATATATATATATATATATATATCCTTGACTAAAGATGATTAAAATCTCAATTTAATCTTTTAGAATTGAAATGAAGTATAATTTCCTCTCCATTAATTATAGCAAAACAACTTTTGTCCCAATTGAAAGTTTTGTTTTCTATAATTAACATTGCTAACTTGAAACACTCATCATAATTAATTATGCTCCCACTAGCATAATAATTACTAGCATAACAATTATGCTCCCACTAGCTTTGACATGTACTCAGAAATCAGCTGGACTTCTAGAAATCAATACTTTATTGACTTTCTTACCAAAGTTCAGATTTCTTATACGAGATGCTTTGATAAAACTTTATCAAAATCATACACCTTTCATTAGATAGCTCACATGTGTGTCTAAAAAATTTTTAGAGCTATGAAAAGGGATGTCGTAATTATAGTCTTAATTGTTTAGACCTTTGCCATTTCTCACAAGTCCATGTTAGTGTTCCGGTTAACCACACACGCTCCACTAACGACTTTGAGAATGCAAATATCACAATTGCTATCTACTTAAAATCTACTTAATGAAAGCGTTTCCTCAACATCATTTTCATGAATCGGAGAGAAACCTTATGACACTTAGATTGTATGGTGTATGTGTTCCTATCCATGTGAATTTGTCAAAACCATAATCACAAGACAAGGTTAGTGACAAATCCAAAGTCATACGGACTGAACTTATGCAATCTTAACTTCTTGCCACTTGGCAGAACAAGGGCCTACCATTACTTCCAAGTAATTATGCAAACAACTGAGAACTCATAGAACTCACATGCATAGTCAACATTTAACTGGAATGGGCACAGAAACAAGAATATGTCAAGACGATAGGTTACAAACCTCATGTCGTGTGCTAGTGATAAACAATAGGTTTTATTCTTGATTAGTTCTTGAAACTTTTCAAGATCTTTAAGACTCCCACTGACCTCTAGACATATAAGATTCTCTTGTCAAGAACCATTCCTTGATGAATATTCAAGAGTTAGTGCTAATACTTATCAAGATAAACACTTCACACAATTGGTCTTAGTTGGTCTCTGTTTTATCCAAAACATCACAACTTACCAATTTCAAATGTACAAGAGTAAGAAACATTTTACTCTACATTTGACAAGTGTTATAAACCTTCTTAAGATTATGTCACTCAAATTACAATCTTGGGGTATCACTCTAAGACTCAATTTTGGAACGAAGTATGATTTATCTTTTGATTTAACCAATTCAACAATTCACGATTCCTCTTCTTAGTCAAAAAAAAGCACTAATATGTCCTTAGAGAATCAATTGTGATATGGTTTCATAATCACTAAGATAATAATATAACAAGATATTCAAGCACTCTCCCATCTTTTCGGATTGGAGAAACTTTTATCTTTCTGCCTAATTTGATTATTCTCATTCGTTCTTCCATACATTGAAACTTTTCCAATGTTTCAGAATTATACTTAAACTTGTAAGTATAATCATATTTACTAAACTTTAGTAAATCATGATGAATAGCCTTCTCGTTCCTTGTGGTGGACCTGATCAGCGCACAACCAAGTGTACCTGATTTCCTAGTCCTTCACTTGAATCACATATACATGTGAACAAGGAATTAGTCTTAATTCCCGAAAGATGAAAATTCTCAATCATCATACAATACATGTTGCATGATTCCAAGTTTCTATCCAACTGAAACTTGGGTGATGAGAATCTTTCCTTATTTGGTAAATTATGACACTACCGCAAACGAAAGAATCAAATCCATTTCCAATATTGCTATCAATGGCATCATATAAACAACAATTTTTCACAAATGCCATTGTAAGGATACTTAAAATAAATAAAATCAAAACTTTTCTTTTATTTAAAACTTGCGGAAAAACTTATCCTTACAATGAAAATGCATATGAAAAACATGTTGTTATCTATTCCTAAGCAATATATCATAACTCTTAAGCAGCAGCTCAAAATTCTGATCTTCACGATCAGAATCAGCTTACTCTTCTTTTAAGATTCCTTTGATTCTTCAAAACATCAAAATGTAACCTAGTCAGATCATGCGATAAGAATCTACAAATAGGAACTTAATAAAGTTAGATAGTGGATTTACCTGAAGTAGAGTCATACATTCTGACTTTACAATCCTTATGATTCTTCAGGTAAGTAGGGCTGCTTCGCAACCAATGTCCCTTCCTTTGGCAATAGAAACATATGGACTCTTTGGTAATGGTACATGGGACTATCTCAGACTTAGCCTTTCTCTTTACCATTTGGTCAACCAGGTTGACTATGGCCGATCCCTTTCCATTGGGAAGGGAAAGCTTTTCTGGATTCCCAATGTTACCATTGTCAATGTTCATGGAAGTTTTGGAAGTCGATCTTCCAATCAAATTTGTTTTACCAGTGCTCCAAATCATTTCTGATTCAGCAGCATCAAGCAAATAGGCAAGATCATTAAGTGTCATGTAATGGTCTGTCATATAGTAGTCCCAAAGGAACTCACTATGTGACTTAGGAAGTGATTGAATAACCTAGTCAACAACCAACTTCCTCAAGACTTTGACACCTAACTCTCCCGGCCTGTCTATATATGACTTCATCTCCAAGATGTGAGCACACACAGACTTTTCCTGCCAATAGGGCTTGAGTGACCTTGAACTTGTGGGTTAGGGAGAATAATTGGAGGAGGTGGAGGAAGTGAAGTATGATTTCCATGATCCAACCATGGGACATCATCTTCATTAGGAAAGCTTGTTTCAAGAGATCTGGGAAGGTTGTAGTTGTCTGAACCAGACATCTACAATGGGAGAAATTCAAGTTAGTTGATTTAAGTCCTTAATATAACACCCAATATGAAATATTAAGGCTAGGACCCAACAAACTATTTTATAACTTGGAAGAGGGATGCCGTAATCCAAGCTATAAAATATTTGAAGGTAGGCGAATGTCGATTCACCAATTTCCACCATGAAAACCTAATAGGGTATTGGGTTTTAATTGGATTGAAACTCTTAGATCTTTTAAGATTCATTGAACTCTTCAATGGCATGTTTAAATCTCGGTTGTGCCCTCTCAAGTTTGTGACTGGGATGCCGAGGATCACAAACAAGGTGTGAATAACCATGAAAATTAACTTGGTACCCTTAATTTTTTATCACCTAATCGATGTGCCGGTTACCCACACGCGCTCCATCAATCTATGATAAACATTAAGTTACCCTTTGCCACTCTTACTAGTCCATGTTAGTGTGTCGGTTACCCACACACGCTCCACCAACGACTTGGTAAGGTACAAAGTGTAATTTCATGGGTTAGCACCAAATTCACATTTTCCTAAAGTAACTAAGATTGGGAATTTAATAAGGTTTAGTTACTTTATATTTATCATTATACTTTTAATGAAGGATAATTAATGTCCTGTCAAACCCGTTTGGCTAACGACCCTCCACCAGTCAAGGAAGTGGTAGGTGAGAGTGGACACCCATTAAACTGTCATTTTATAGGCAGTAACCTTATACCCCCCTTATAGACCGACTTCGTGAATGAGGCCTACTAATGGTAAGACTGACTTTGTTCTTATAGATATATATAAATATTAAACCTATAATATTATAATAGTATAAGGGTTGAATTTTAACTTTTAAAATTCTAAGGGTTTAACTTGGAATTAAAGTATTCATGGGGGGAAACTTTACAAATTCCAAAACTTGAGGGCAAGTTTTGAACAATTCAAAAACTTTGGGTTTCCATAACTTATGAGTTTAATATGGTTTTTATGAGAAACTTTTCAAGTTCCATAACTTGAGGACAAGTTATGGAAGATATAAAAAACATTTTATGATGACATTAAAATTAGAGACTCTTCCATTTTCATAACCTATGACTTTTAATGAGACTTTAAAAGAAAAAACTCTTCATTTTCCATAACTTAAGAACAAGTTATGGAGTTCATAAAAACCATTAAGATCAAATTACCAATTAACACAATAATCAAGTAATTTTTCTATGAACAAGATCAAACTCATAAGTGAAGATAATTCATATCAACAATTTTCAAGAACTTAGCTAATCACATAAACTAAAACAAGTCTTGAAACTTTGACAATTATCCTTTATTTGGATGAGAATAAACATTACCATAACATCAAAATTAAATTTTATGAACAAAAACACTTTGTGGTAATCATTCTAATCCAAAACAGGCCAAAAAACTAAATTTTTTTTTTCACTGAACAGTCAACACCTCGTGGTAAATTTTACCACCTCGTGGTGAACTGGCAGATTCCAAAAAAAAAACGATTTTTCTTGCAAATAGCATCAAGTATAATTGAAAACAACTCATGGCTCTGATACCACTGTTGGGTTTTGTATACTACAACATCCTATGGTGCACATACAACCCTAAAAGCTTTGGATCTATGTTTTCTCTAATTATACATGCAATATTGTTTCCAAAGCTTTAAGCCTACAACTAGCATACAAATGATATAAACTACATAAAATACTAGTTAGAAGTTTTACCTCTTTGTATAGTTTGTAGAACTTGATGAACTTGGCCTTTAAAAGCTTAGCCCCAATAGTGTGGAAGCCTCAAATGAAGTCACAACACATCATGGACAAAGGTGGAACTTGAGAGAGAATTTCATGCACCCAAAAACCACCCATGAACTCCAAGAACAAGCATGTAGGCGTTTTTTAGGTTAAGAGCATGTATTTATATGTTGGATTTCAAGGGTCATAGGTATAACCCAAATCCATACCCATGGGTTTATGATCCATGGTTCATGTGGCCCAACTCTTTATGTATCCATACATAAACTTGGTCCAACATGGATCATAAGCCCAACACATATAAATATAACTAATCATCATAATTAGTCCCCATAGATTTAATTAGTCTCTTTTGATCACTAAATTAATTCCAAATTAATTCTTGATCAATATTAATTAAAACATATGATTTCATATTAATATATTATAACTTATAATATATTAATAAATCATATATAACCTTTCTCTCAAGAGTCCATCCTAACAAATTGCCCTGATGATATGCAACCCAAATAGACCATGCTACTCTCGGGTCGAGTACATACCAATAATAGTTATGGGCTTAGACATCTAATCCAACATTTATCACGAGTGATCATGAGACGATAATATCTTATATTCTTGAAACCAAGACATGTGATTTGTAGTTTACAAGTCGGTTGCACATTGACATATGTAAATGCACCAATAACTTGGTGTTATAAAACATATTGTTGTGTGTGATTTCATGAGTAAGTACAAGCAAGCATTTGAGTCGAATTTTATCCATTCCTTTTACCCAATGTGGGATAAAAGCGATATCGGTGGGCCCCTCGATTATTTAGTGATGACACCCCTAAGCACTTGGCCAAGCCTGGACTGATTTGATTTGTTCAATTAGTCGGTCGTCATAAATCAAAAATCGGGAAACAACACATGAACAGAGAGAATGATTATAATCCTTGTCTTAGTCGATATGATATCTTGTAGAATGGAGGAATATATGATCCCTTATCTAATGGACGCATCATTGACTAGTTCAGAGTTCGACAGTGGCTTTTAAGAGCTACGATTGCTAGTCGGGATTTTGAAGTCGTACTTGCAATAATAGTTATTAGACTTATCCAAGTGGGAGACTGTTGGATTAGGTATCTAAGCCCATAACTATTATTGGTATGTACTTGACCCGAGAGTAGCATGGTCCATTTCGGGTTGCATATCAGCAAGACAATTTGATAGGATGGATACTTGAGTAAGAGGTTACTTATGATTTATTAATATATTATAAGTTCTAATATATTAATATGAAATCAAATTATTTAATTAGTATTGATCAAGATTTAATTTGGAATTAATTTTGTGATCAAGAGAGACTAATTAAATATATAGGGATTGATTTGGTAAATCAATGATTCTTATAGTGTGGGCCAATTGTTATTTATGATGGGCTAAACCAATATGATAGTCCATGGATAGTCCATATAGGTTTAACCCATGGAGCCTAAGTAATGTGAAAGGTCATGGTACATTAGGTTTTGCATGGATGTAACCCTAGTCTTTGCCACACTATAAAAGGACTCCTTTAGCTCCTAAAATCGGCCTAGAAGTGGTCTCATAGGAGCCGATTTTGAAGCTAGCAACCTATCACTCAAGTTCTCCTTTGTCCTAGGTGTGTTGTGAACCGTTTAAGGCATCACACTTGGGGTGCTAAGTTCTTAAAGGCCAAACACAGCAAGCAACATCAAGATGTAATCCGATAACTCATTCTTATGTTGTTTATGTCTATTGTATGCTAGTTGTAGGCTTAATGCTTTATAAACAATACTGCATGTATAATTAGAGAAAACAAAGATCCAAAGCATTTAGGGTTGTATGTGCACCATAGGATGTTGTAGTATACTAAAACCCAACATTAAGACCATACTGATTGAGACTTTCGATAAGCGATATGATGTTGTCACAGAGGCTGCTGATGTTGCAGCTACCGCAGCCGTAGCTGCTGCGAGGCCGCAGGGGATGACTCGTTGTTGTTCCGAGAGTTCAGCAACACGAAGCCACCGGAGTTCGACGGGACCTAGGACCCGATTTCTGCCATGAGATGGATCTCCGACATTGAGGGTAGTTTCTATATGTGTTCATGTACGCAGCACTTAAGAGTTCGGTTTGCACTGAACTAGGTTCGCTTAGGAGCGAGGGACAGGTAGAAGTTCGTGACGACTGATTTTACTCCTGCAGATCATGTTCCAGTGACTTGGGAGAGGTTTACCCATTTGTTCAGAGATGAGTACGTTCCCCAGGTGGAAAGGGAACGTCAGGAGTTTCTGTCTCTCAAGAAGAAGACAGAAACAGTGACATACATTACGAGGATGTTTCATGAGAGGGCGTTGTTCTGCCATGAGCACGTGTCTACTAAGCAGGCACGTGTGAGCCGGTATTTGCGCATCTTGAGGTGAGACATTCGGGAGTTCATGGCGAACTCGTCATATCGGACATTGGCTGAGTTGCAGACCAATGCCAGGAGGAGAGAAATTGAGCTGGAGATTCAGACCAGCGAGGAGGGAGAGTCTCAGGGTAGAGAGAGGAGACCGGTACAGTCACATCCGGCGACCAACAGGGCTAAGCCCACTGATATGGGAGCAGGAGGTCAGAAGAGCCTCACTTGTGGCAAGTGCGGCAAGAGTCATGAGGGATCTTACCGAGCAGGGATTTGCTACAAATGTGGCAAGGAGGGGCATATGGCGAAGGACTGCCCCAAGGGATTTTTGGTTTGCTTTCATTGAAACCAGACTAACCACCGGAAGGCTGAGTCTCCTCAGCTCACTCAGGGATCAGCCCGGGCTTCTGCTCCTGCTGCTTTGCGCATTACTGATGGCCGGACGGTGAAGGCCGAGGCTCCGAGAGCTCGTGGGAGAGCTTTTCAGCTGACTGTGGAGGAGGTCCGCGCACCACCTAATGTTGTTGCTGGTACGTATCTCCTTATTCTTGTTATTTTGAGATTTTTTTATGCTTAAACTGTGTTGCATATAGGTACTTTGCTTGTGAGTTCTATTCCTACCTTGGTGTTGACTCGGGTGCGAGTCGATCTTTTGTGTCCTTATCCTTTAGTCGTCACATTAGTGTTAAACACGAGGCGTTGATTCGACCGCTGAGGGTTTCTATAGCCGATGAGCATGCAGGTTTTGCCATTGTTGTATTCCGGGGATGTGTATTAGAGATTTTTTGTGTTGAGTTTCCGATAGATGTGGTGCCGATAGCGATGGATGATGTCTATGTCATAGTGGGCATGGATTGGCTGAGCCGGTTTAGAGCCATGATTGAATGTGAGCTTCAGATGGTGACAATACGAGACCCTAGTGGGGGAGTGCTTACTGTTTATGGCGAGGGAACTAGATCGGGATCAGCTTTCTGCTCTGCCCCTAGGGAAAGGCAAAGTCTATAGTAGGGATGCGTGGGTTTTTTAGCATATATGATGGATACACGGGTAGCCACTAAGAGGCCAAGTTCTATTTCTGATGTTCCCGTAGTATGTGAGTTCCCGGATGTTTTTCCCTAGGAATTGTCGGGTGTGCCTCCTGAGAGACAGGTGGATTTCCGGAGCGATCTAATTCCGGGGGTGGCGCCTATTGCCAAGGCACCTTATCACCTTGCGCCACCCGAGATGCAGGAGTTATCCTTGCAGCTCCAGGAGCTGGTGGGGAAGGGATTCATTAGACCGAGTAGCTCGCCGTGGGGAGCGCTGATCCTTTTTTTCAAGAAAAAGGATGGTTCACACCGGATGTATATCGACTACCGGGAGTTAAACAAGCTGACGGTCAAGAACCTTATCCACTACCGTGGATCGAAGATTTGTTTGATCAGTTGCAGGGGGCGTTTTGGTTTTACAAGATTGATTTGAGATATGGGTATCATCAGATGAATGTTTGCGAGGAGGATATCCATAAGATGGCCTTTCGAACTCGTTATAGGCATTACGAGTTTGTGGTGATGCCTTTCGGACTCACCAATACACCGGCAACATTCATGGACCTCATGAACTGGGTGTGCAGGACCATGTTGGATCAGTCGGTGATCGTGTTCATCGACGACATTTTGTTGTACTTGAGGACTAGGTAACAGCACGAGGAGCATCTTTGGGAGATTCTTGGATTATTGAGGATGGAAAGGCTTTATGCCAAATTCTCCAAGTGTGATTTCTGGTTACAAGAGGTCCGGTTTTTGGGACACCTCGTTAACCAGACTGGGATTTTAGTCGTCCCGGCCAAGATTGAGGGGGGTTATGAGATGGGAGGTGTCGAGATCCCCATCCGAGATCAGGAGTTTTCTAGGTTTGGCAGGCTACTACCGGAGGGTTATCAGAGATTTCTCCAAGATTGTTGTTCCTCTCACCAGATTAACTAGGAAGGGTGTTACTTTTTCTTGGGGGGTTGAGCAGCAGGCATCATTCGAGACACTTCGCTAGAGATTGTGCGAAGCTCCAGTATTATCCCTTCCGGAGGGAGTGGAGGACTTTGTAGTCTACTACGATGCGTCTATATCGGGAATGGGTGCCGTGTTGATGCATAGGGGACACGTGCTAGCATATGCGTTGAGGCAGTTGAAGCCTCACGAGATGAGGTATCCCACCCATGATTTGGAGTTGGGGGGTGGTGTTCGCCCTCAAGATTTGGCGCCACTATCTTTATGGTGTTCGATGTACCATATACATGGACCATAAGAGCCTGAAATACCATATGGATCAGCCCAACCTGAATATGAGACAAAGGAGGTGGTTGGATATAGTGATAGATTGTAACTGTGAGATTTTGTATCACCCTGGCAAAGCTAATGTCGTAGCTGATGCCCTGATCTGCAGATCAGCGAGTGCTCCGATCTGAGACGTGTGAATGAGGGTGACGGTGATGACTATGGTCTTAGATACCATGCGAGAGGCCCAAGCGGTGGCCATGAGACCAAAGAACCGTAAGAGAGAGCGGGTAAGTGGGCAGAATTCTGAGTTTGAGACTGATAGTCGAGGGCTTATGACCTTTCGTGGGCGGATATGGGTGCCATATACGGGTGGAGCTCTACGTATTTTGATGGAGGAGGCCCATAGATCAAGATTCTCGATCCATCCTGGGGCCACCAAGATATATTTGGACTTGAGAAACGATTATTGGTGGCCCTGTATGAAGAGAGATGTGACATGGGTAGTCGAGAGATGCTTGACTTGTCTTCAGGTCAAAGTAGAGCACCAACGTCCCCATGGCCAATTGCATCCTTTGGAGATTCCCCTTGTGGAAGTGGGAACATATCTCCATGGATTTTATTACCAAGTTACCGAGGACTGTGCGAGGTGTCGATGCGATATGGGTGATTGTAGATCGGTTGACGAAGAGTGCTCACTTCCTGTATATAAGTGAGAGCTCTTCTGCAGATAAATTGACCAAGGTCTACGTTCGAGTGGTGGTGGCACAGAAAAGTGTCAGATCGTGATGTGCATTTTACTTCCAGGTTCTTGAAGAAATTTCATGAGGACTTGGGGTACCCGGTTGCATTCCAGCACCGCTTACCACCCACAGATAGACAGGCAGAGCGAGCGGACGATTTAGACGCTCGAGGACATGCTACGCGCATGTGTTATGGACTTCGGTGGATGTTGGGATACTTATTTGCCCTTGACTGAGTTTCATACAACAACAACCATCACTCCAGTATTGGTATGCCTCCCTTTGAGGTTTTATACGAGAGGAGGTGTCAGAATCCCATCTATTGGGGAGAGGTCGGGTAGAGAGTGATGGGCAGCATTGAGATAGTGCTCAAGACGAAAGAGCAAATCCAACAGGTCAGACACAGGTTACTGATGGCCCAGAGTCATCAGAAGAGTTACGCAGACCGGCGACGCTCAGAGCTAGAGTTCCAGGGCGGCGATTTTATCCTCCTGAAGGTATCCCCATGGAAAGGGGTGATCCGATTCAGGAAATTGGGCCCTAGATACATCAGTGCTTTCAGAGTGATTGCTCTAGTGGGAAACGTAGCTTATCGATCAGATCTGCCTGCAGAGTTGAGCCAAATTCATAACACCTTCCATGTATCCCAGCTGAGGAAGTGTGTAGCCCACGAGACGGCAGTGGTCCCTTTAGAAGACATTCAGGTTGATGATCACCTGAACTACATTGAGAAGTCAGTGGCGATTTTGGATAAGAAGGTGAAGGTCTTGAGGAATAAAGAGCTGCTCTTGGTACAGGTTCAGTGGCAGCATTGGAAGGGATTCGAGTGGACTTGGGAGTCGGAGTCTGAAATGCGTGAGCAGTACCCAAAGTTGTTTCTGGAGGATGACTTCGAGGGCGAAGTCTGATTCTAGTGGGGGAGAATTGTAAGATACCGACTCCCAGGTATAATATTTAATTAAATTATATTCATTTTTTCAGGGCAACTCGATGAGTTTGAGGCCCCAACTCGCCGAGTAGAGTTTGACATGGTCGCGTGATTTCTAGAGTCTACTCGACGAGTTGAATGGAACCAACTCGGCGAGTAGGAGCGGAGCATGAAAACCATAATTTTCAGGATTTGCACCCTATTTAAAGGACTTTACGTCCTTTACCCCGCCTCCCTCATCACCTTAACACCCTGAGAGAAACCCTAATCGAGCTATTATCATCTGTGAGAGAGAGAGAGAGAGGCTAAAAGTGTGTGTTTTAGTTCATTCTTGGAAGGAACTTGAAGAGTAAAAGGCTTGGAATGAGAAGGAGTCCTTGGATCCAGCTTTCGTTCAGTGTTAGCTGCCATTTCGAGGTGAAAAGCTATTACCTTGACCACTTGTTTGTTACATCTCTCCATTATGGAGTTTATGGCCATTTCTACCTTCCTTTTTGAGTCATTTAGTTGTTTGAGCATGCCTTGAAGATGAGAATTCAGATCTGGACAATATTAGGTCCCTTAGGGGCTAGATCTAGAGTTTGGGGCCTGATTCTTGCTTAAAGACGTCTGAATGGGAAAATGACTTGATAGGACTCGACGAGTTGGTGAGGCAACTCGACGAGTTGGTTAGGGTTTTCCCCCATAGTCTGGACGCGTTACAAACTCGGCGAGTTGGTGAGACAACTCGGCGAGTTGAGTTGGATTTTCCCCATTTTCAGAGAAACGAAGGAACTCGACGAGTCGCATAGATGCACTCGACGAGTTGGGTCAACATGGACTGTTGACTCGAGTGTTGACTTCCATTGACTTTTAGGGTTTGGTCAGGTTATGGATTATGGAGACCACGGAGGGGTAAAATAGTTTGTCACCCTTTCCAAGAGTAAAAAAGGGGTTAGCTTAACATCTTTGGAGTTGTTGTTATAACTTGTTAATTAGAGATGATTATGATATGTAGGCGATGTCTAGATCGATCGTTGAGTATGAGACCTACTTGCTTACTTACGAGGTGAGTCTTCTCACTATACTTACCTGAGTGGTAATCATTGTACGACCGGAGGGTCTTATGTGCTTATATTGAGTTATGTGATATATTATGCATTTTGTCTTTGTGATTTATGTTGTATATTACTCTGTGCCTTATTGAGTTACTCTGTCTTTGTGGGACCGGAGGGTCTTCACTAAGATACATGACCGGAGGGTCCAACCCGAGCTGTGAGACCGAAGGGTCTTAACTGAGACACATGACCGGAGGTTTCTTTTCGAGATATAGCCATGCGAGGCTAATTATTTGTCTGTGGTATTTCGGGGAACTCACTAAGCTTTGTGCTTACAGTGTTGTGTGAAATGTGTTTCACGTACCTCTCAGGATAGCAGGAAGGCACCGACATGATTGTACACACCAGCTAGAGATTATGTTTTGATGATTCTGGGATATTTAAAAAATTTTGTTGTCTTGTGTTTTGAACAACTTATAAATATTATTTGAGAAATGTGAAACTGTGTTTTGGGAGGTTTTAAAAATGAAAATTTTATTTGAAAAACTAGAGTGTTACATAGATCCTAGTGTTTCTGATGTCCCTTATGCATAAAATTGTTGTCTTTATAGTTTAAGTTCAACCATGCAAGGGTTGAGGGTTGTTTCATGAATTTCGTATGTTAAAATCCAAGATTTGACCTTTTTAATCCATGCAAAAGCATAAAGTTTGCAACTTTATGGCTTAATATGTTTTAATAAGGTTAGATATGAAGTTGGATGTTAGGTCTTAAGGAATTAAGACCAAAAAGGCAATCTATGGCCAACTGGAGCGTACACTAGGCGTACATGGGTGTACGTTGAGCGTACGCACCTGGAGTCCCGACCCTACGAAGTACTTGAGTATGTCGGGCGTACTGATGGTACGCTTAGCGTACTCAACAAAGTGGTTTTTGGGCTTTTAGTTTCGGGCCACTTTTGGGCTTAGGGATTTGGGGCCTTATTGGGCCGCAAGCCTTGTTGTGTTGGGCGTTTATAGATTTGGGCCCATATTGGGCTTGGTATGCCTTTTTGGACTTTGGGCTAGTTTGGATTTGGGCTTGGTATCTTAGGCCCATTAAGGAAAGGGTTAAGCAGCCTTTTTCCCTGGAAGTCGGGGTTTGGGGTTTAGACTCTCGAGTTGGGTTAACGACCTAATTGCTAATTAGGGTTATATTATTTGTGATTTAGTGAGAGGACTTCATGATTTGGCAGCCCAAGTGTGATTTGATATCTTCAGAATGAGGTGAGTTTCCTTCGCTTTACTCGTGGGTCGAAGGCACCAATGTCGACCCACTAGAATATGTTAGTAGGATGACAATTATCTTCGTGACAATTTCCTGTATTGCCTGAATGTGCTTGTTCTCTGTGAGTCTTACTGTTATGATTATGTGTTAACTGTACGGGGGTCAAATAGACCAGATACAGGTTGAAAGAGACCGAAAGGGGTTGAAATATACCCAATATTGGTTGAAAGAGATCGAAGGGGTTGAGATATACCCAGTACCGGTTGAAAGAAAGAGACCGAAGGGATTGTAATATAGACCCAATATCGGTTGAAAGAGACCGAAGGGGTTGAAATAGACCCAGTTATGCTTTGACTGTTATGTATATATGGTATGATGTATTTTTTTGGGGTTGGGGGGGGAGCTCACTAAGCTTTGTGCTTACATTTTTAAGTTTTTATTTCAGGTACTTCCAGCTCGAAAGGGAATGGCCCAACTTGATCGCACCGTATATGCCCGTGTTTTTCTGTATTACGTGATTTTGGGATTTATACTCTAATATTATTTTCATTATGATACACTTTTGGTTGTTTTAACATGAATACTAGATGTTTGAAATGAAAATTTTTATCTGGAAATTTTGGGATGTTACAGTTTTGCTCTTATGTTAAGCTGCAAACTTGTTTGAAAATTAAGCCTACCTTCGATACTAGTTGAAAGTGGCCCTTCGATACTTATATACAAGTATTCGATTGTATTTCACGGAAAACCACACAAGCACTTAGATTTATATCTTGATATCAAAGGAAGAGAATCTTTGCCCATGATCTTGTTGTTTTTTATATCACACTTTATCCAAAATTCTCTTATTTTCCTTTTATCTTTTTATTTCGAACACATTGCACTGAGATCCTCGAGGTTTTGGGTATTACCAACTCATACAAAGATTTTGCAAAGCCTGGTTTATGATTTCACTTAACATTCCCATAAGTGAATGAGGCCTAGCCTTAACTATCAAACACTACTTATTGGAGGCTATTGAAGTTTGATGACTGTTCGATTTTAATTATAGTACAAAGGTAACCGTTGGGAGATGATGTAATGCTGTTGTTGCTTTCTCTTGGATCGAGAAAATCACTTATTATGATTACACATAGAGGATTGGGACAGTGTCGCTTCACTTACCTGCTTTACACGTGGCAAATTTTTATTGGGTGATTAATTTGAATTCAAATTTCATGCCAAGTTATAAAAAGGGGTTTGATTGGTTCCATTCAATCTTTTATGATCTCCTACATTCTCGCAAGAACGCTAATCCTACTTGTCTCGATTCTCTGTACAATTCTTCTCTCGATCATCATGTCAACTGCTCAACCTGTTATCGATCACTACAACACTACTGATGAGGGAGTTTCTGTTCCTCAAATGAATATTTAATCAAACAATGTTCGATTTAATCTGAACTTGGAGGCGTATCCTGAAGAATTGAAAATGCTCGTTCAATGCTTGAACGATTCAGTTCTTGATCATGCTTTGACGTCTTCGTATTCAATTCCAATGTCGTGGTTATCACTTGCTTGTTTATCTGCTATATACAACAAGGATATGGAAGTTGTTACGTTTCAGATGGAATCTGTGACATTCCCATTTTCACGGCCAAAAAAGACCGATTTTGTTTATGCTTTATATAAAAACCAGAGTAACTTTTTAAAGAAAGTGTTGAGGAATTTGTTCCTAAAAATATGATAAAGATTTTATCAAAGCATTTACGAAGAAATGTATTTCATTATATTAAAATCTCAGGATGTCATTGTCTATACAGATCAAAATCATAAACCGAAACAACATAGGCCTTACAACATCTATTTATTCTAGTGGCCTATAATCCATCGATCTCTCATCCGATCATCGCTCCTGTGAGCACATAGGGTTTTCAACCCACAATAATTATGTTTATTAGTTTCGTCACATCAATCAACCCGATTACCCATTCCCATTATCCTCACTTTCTGTCCCTAAAGCATCTAATTCAAGGGACCTCGCCTAAGGATTTTCATCGGGATGGACATTACTGTGAAGGGGGTTCCTCAGCAATAAATGTATGTAAGGCAACCATGAGGGGGATGGAGTACACTTCGTCACCACAACCATCTTTGATCATACCACCTACAACAATTCCAATTTATTCTCCTACTTTTGACAATATCATATAGCAACCCATTACTACATTTTTTTCTTCTCAATCCACTAATCGGGATATGACGAATGCTGAAGAAGATGAACATATTAAGTTTGCTGAATTGGAGTTTGATTCAGAAGAAGAATATGTAGAAGATCATGCTATCATGTCTGGAAAGAAAATAAGATCCTCAATTCAAAGTTTAATACGATTCTTCAGTTCTTGAATGACTCGTATGCTTTTACAACGTCTTCTATGAGTAAAGAAGATGTTGAGTTTCTGTTGAAAGGTCAAGAAACAAAGACAAAGAATCTTATTGTTAGTGCAGTTTCACAACTGCAGACTCGTTTGACTGAAAACATGACATCTTATTAATCTGATCTTAAAGAAGTTCAAAATGTTTCTCAAGAGAGACATGAAAATTTTGAGAAGATGATAAACTCTTCGAAAGATTCTATTGAGTTGAAGATTAAAGCTTTGGTTTATTTAGTCTCAAAAGAAGTTACAAAGCTTGCTAAGTTTTTTTGGGAATTCAGCAGAATGTTGATGTTCTTCTTGGAGCAATAAGAACATTAATTGAAGATATTCGTGATGTTAATAAAGATTATATTGTAGAGTAGAAGTTAAAGAAAGAATTTGATGAGAATGTTTTTACAAGCATTGAGACTCTCTTATAGGTTTTCATGATCGCTTATCGAAGTTGGTTATTCCATCAACAACTTCGCTTTCCCAAGAACAAATCTCTTATGTGGTTTCTTCAGTGGAATCGTGTTTTAAAACTCAACTTTCTCCAATCTTGGATCTTGTTCTTCAATTACCCACTAATGCTCCACGCCCACCAATGCTCGTGTCACAAGGGGGATATAAGGGTGGTTCATTGAAAGATGGAGGTAAAGACAAGTGAAAAGTTGTTGGGAAAGTGATTTCCACACAATTTCTAGTTTCAATACCAATGAAACCTATTCTGACAACTTCAACAACATATTCCACACAAGTTGATATGTCAAAGCTTCAATCGAAGAAAGGGATAAACATAAACGAAGGAGGCTCAGGTTCTTTGACTATAAAACATGTTGCAAATTCTGAATTAAAAGGAAAAGGAAAAGGTGTTCAAATGGAGCCTAACGAAGAAGAGAAAAAGAGACTTGAAGAGCTTGAAATTGAAAGAATGAAGAAACTTAACAACATTTTTAAAATGAGAGCAAATGACCCAACTTGTCTTGACAGAGGAGATCCAAACAAAGTATGGTGTTTTGAGACGATTGAGAACATATCTTATGGAGAAGTTGATGCGTTTGAGAAAAGACAAAATAAAAGCTATGTCATCGAAGACTCATATTTTAATCAATTGGACTTTCCGTTCAATCATTCTATGTTCACATTTGCTCAGTTCAAGCTTGCTGCTCTTGGACAAAAAGAAGAAGATGTTTGGTCATTGGTGAAAATTGTTAAAATTGTATCGATAACTCCTGATGTTGTGTTCGAAGGAGTCATTCAAAACTATCAATATAAAGTTGTCAAAGCTAACAATGTTATTTTGTACTTCACCATAGCTGAATTTTCCTTGATGAATTTGAATGATCTCGTCACTATTATGAAGATTATGGGAGATTTGAATAATGATCAAGTTCAAGATAAAGCTCCGTACATCATTGGATATAGTTACATCAAAAGCTTATTAGACTATTATTTTTCTTATCTAGCATTAACATTCTAAGAGTTTGCTCAATCTTTCAAGAAAAAGTTAAAGGTTCCCAAATCATTGTTAAAAGGGAAAATAAATATTGATGATAATGAAGGCGGTGTCCTACTTCATATCTAAAAATGCAAGAAGAAATTAAATGAAGACAGAGCGGAGATAAGGAAGATTATCGGTTGGTACATGGAAATAAGAAGACTTTTGTTTCAAGTGATAAAGATGCTACTTGCAGCTTGAAGTCTTAAGTAATAGTGATTAGATTGAATGGGGAGATTGTGTAGTCAAATATGTTGTGATATATTGAAGTCTTAAGTAGTAGTCATCAGATTGAATAGTTTGTCAATATCGAAGGTTTTCATGACTTCGATATTGTATGTATTTTATCAGCTGCATATGAAGTGTCTCTTTAACTGTCGAAGTCCTGATATACATTTTGTATCCGTCAAGTACACTATAAATAGTTTAGGTACCTAAGTCATTTGTAACTTTTGCAACTTGTGCATCGTGCTTATTTTCTCTCAAAAATGTACTTGTACTTCTTCAAATAATATGAGCTGAATCAAGATTTTATTTACATCTCGTGTTCATACTAATTCTAATTTCATATACGATTGATTACTTTAACTCTTCACTTAATCCGTTTCTTCTGCTTCTTCGATTCCTTATGTGTGGAAGGTGATCTATCTCAATCGTTTTTTCCTTGGGACTCATACATTCGATCATTGAAACGTCCATGTTCGTTGGTGTTGTGTGTACGGTCGACAGGAGAAGAAAAAAAATGATTGCAAGGGAGAGGGTGCAAGAATAAGCGGACGCAAGAGAGATTGACGGGAAGAATTGTGGCAGTTGGCTTCCATAGGACAAAGTTGAAGTTGTTGGAGTCGATTACTCCTCTTAGTGAGTCTTTGATCTTTTTCCTCATAAGATTCTACTTCAACTGCTAGAGTTTTGATAAGAATTATGAATTTGTATTGTGTCCCATTAATTTGATTAATGTTCTAATTTCACTTTAATTCTTTTGAAACCATGTATGGCCTATTTCCTGCCCTAATTGATGTGTTATTGGCTGATTCTTTCTGTCAAAAATGATACTATAAACATTCACTCATGTGTTGGAATTGAGACTCACGAATTGGAAGCAATCATGGAGTCAAATTGCTTGCTTTGGTGTCATAATTCTCGTCTCTTTTACCTTCAATCATTGTGATTGTTGGTGTTTAATTTTTCTGCATAAAAGACATGTTTTGGACCATTCATAAAGTTCTCAAAATAGGCCCTAAATGTCTTTCAAAGTGTCTTGCTATTCTAGCAAAACGATGCCAATGTCTAGCTAAGAACGTTATGCAATACTTGGTTGCTTAATCTTGCATTTTTCTGCCCAAAAACCTTAATCAAAAGGGCTAAAATAATCACCTTAATGTCACACAAATCTTTCCAAAAGTTTACTCAAGAGTCATCATAGTATGTGTCTCGAATTGGAACTCGATGAAGTCTTGGTTTGTGGGAGTAGAGTTATGTGTTTGGTGCGATTAAGCACTCAATTTATGTCTTAGTACCTTCATTCAAGCTTATTGTGTGTAAAATTAATGGCTTTAATCCTTTGTCTAAAGTATTAAATCATATGGTGATTTTTGGTAAACTGTAGAAATCTGCACAACACTGTTGACCTGTCTTGCGAGACCTGTAAATGCCATTCTGGTCTGAATTAGAGGAAATGGCCACAAGAACAAAGTTGTAGTAAATCGAATCTAGTTTCCAAAAAGTCCTATACTAGTCCGTTTCAAGTTGTACATTCGGTTTTTATGATCAAAACACTAAACAGTGGCCGTCGCTGGAATTATAATAATATATAATATAAAACTAAAATATGATATGAGAAACTTGTAGAATTTGAATGCACTTAATAACTTGATGGTATATGTGATTAGGTGATGTCTTGGCAACTTCAATGGAGCTCGAAACTTGAAGTTAATAAAGGATTCGTCAAAGCTAAGGTGAGTTCGTTGTTTTACTCACTAAATATGCATAAGTCGAAAAGCACATTTCATATACAGATCACTGATTCAGTTTATATCTAAATTAGCCATTGTTTTGTGTTTGAGTATAATGTGTTCATTTGATGTGATTACTTTCTAGTTGCGATGCTTAGGATCTACATTTATATTTGACTCCATTGTGATGATTATGATGTTTATGGTATGCTAGCATAAATTTAATTTAATGATGATAGTTGGCTATGCTTTGGTGAATTGTTGATGAATTTGGTGAATGTGATGATATTAATTGATTGTATGAGATTGCATGTTTAATATGATGATTTGTTGAATTTGCGGGGTGTTGGGTAGTGGGTTGGGTAGTTTACGACACTTTCCTTAAACCCTATCAGGATACTTTTGGTGACATATTAGGTTGAAAGATGACCTATAAGAAAGAGCTTAATCCATTTGGTATAAGTCGCCAAATCTATCTAGAAGATCCCACGACACATGATACATGTACACTGTCACTACAGTGTTCGTGGAATGGAGTGGTGTGGCCCTATCGATAAGGGCTAGTACAAACACCATGTTGGATTGGTAGATGTTGTATATGTACGACGTCGTTGGTACCAAATCCTAAACGACATCGCGAAATACTTGTGTTTCGCATAGTTGGAGTAGTGAAAGGGTGTCTGGGGTGGGTGTCTCGGGTGGAAGTCATGAGCCACTTAGAGCATTCAAAAATATGGACACACGAGTAGTGAACCGGGTAGGTCACTTGGGATAGGATGTACAGAGAGACTTGCGCCTATCGTAGGACGCATTTGGCGATATTTGTTTCTTTTGGTGATATACTTTTGGTGATATACTTTTGGTGTTATGCGATGTTTTTGGTGATATATTTTTGGTGTTATGCAATATTTTTGGTGATATATTTGTGGTGATATGCGATGTTTTTGATGATATGTTATGTCTTTGGTGTCACGTGTTGAATTTGTTGTATATATGAGTAAGAGGTATTTGTTGCTTAATGTTGTTATGTTATAATTTGAATTGTTGATCGTTTGGGAATTATACGTTTTCCCTACAACTTTATGCAACTTTTATTAACTCACTCAGCAGGGGTTGACACTTGTTCTTGTACTTTGTGTCTTTCGCTCACTACAGGTAGCCTAGGGGCATGGATTGGTGAGGTCGGGTGCATTTATCTTTGGGGTAGTTTGATATTATTTTGACGATACCACGTGGACATGTTTTGGTTGTTACTTTTGTTCACTAAAGTTTTTCTTAAACGATTTTAATTGAGTTGTTTTTTGAAAGATGGTAACGTGTGGTTTGTTTTAAAATGTGAATTTTATAAAAGACTTATGTTGCATTTTCAGTTAAAAATGTGTTAAATAAAATGAAAAATTTTGGGTTAAAAATCATGACATTACACCTAACATTTAATTGGGATTTTATTCTTCAACAACTTAAACAACAAACAATGAATATTAGGGAGATAATGTATTTTTCATTTTGTTCAGTAGAGATACAGAATGCACAAAAAACACATTTTTCCATTGAATAAAAAGAAATCTCGAAAAAAGTCTCAATATTTTTGGTCGGTTTACGGTTTAATTATAACTTTTATTTTTTTGAACAGAAAAGTCTCGATTATTTTATATTTTAACCAAACTAACGAAACAGTCATTATTGTATTCAACAGAAAATTATATATTCTCGTATAAAGTTCGATAATAAGACTATTATGTTAAAAAAAATGTTATAAATAAACCATAAACAAAATGTTAAAATTTTATTGGAGATTTTTCTTTTTATAAAATACATCACCTCAATTTTGTTCATGAATAGTGTTTCCTTCCGATAGCAAAACTGTTTTAATGTTCGCCTTTGGTACGGGCTATCTAAAGAAAGCATAGTAAAGTTGTCAACTTTTATAATGAAATGCTCTCTTATTCATGAATCGTACAATTTATAGTCAAATGATGTGACTATTATGCATGATTCATATTAGATTCATTGTTTCCCACACTAACTTTATCGAAATTTATTGAATGTTTGTCTTTTTCTCTCAATATATATTCATCATTTACGTATGGTTAATGGTCCAATTTTATATAGTGATATTTATAAAATTAACCATTTTTAATGTAGTATTTAAGAAAATAATTATTTTTAGAAAATATCCAACATTTTTGGAATGAGGCATTCTATGTAAAGCAAAAGTATTATTTCTGGCAAATCCGAAATTTCAAGAAATTTTTTGAAATTCGATAAACAATTCGGATTTACAAAATAATGCTTCGGTGTTTATTAAAATCTAATAAAAAGTTATAGAAACATAGAAAATAAGAAGTATATATACGATACACGAGCTTAAAATGTGACATTTTATTGAAAAAAAGATGATAGTAAACCCTTCGCAATATAGACAATTCAGACACAAGTAAAGAGACATTTTTTTTTAAGTTTTTGTGTAAATGGAAAAAGAATTTAACATAATATATATTTTTGAGCAGTTCTGAATGGCTTAATTTAAGACAAAGTGGTCATTTTTGTAAAACACAAAAAGCTTTGTTATTTTTATTAAGACTTTCATTCATAATGAAAAGTTTTATAAATATCCCCTTTGTATATATCTTAATGTTTTCATATTAGACATCTGTGATGGGAGCTTAGTGGTTGTGGAGTTGACAGAAGGTATATAATTCAAACATTGTTATATTCAAAATATTGTTAATGTTTTACGATTCACCTCTTATTTGAATTTAAAGGAGATTGACATAGACCATTTAGATTATATGGTTTACTATTTATGTGATCAGAGAAATAAATCATAAAATACCAACAATTAAATTAATGTCTACTTTTGATCCATGACCTCAATTTATAAGATTCTACTTAATGAACTCAATCGTGATGATAATACATTCCTTAACTATTAGAAAATTGCACTTTTTCGTCCATTCAAAGAATTTAAATGTTGTCCCCATGGTTTTAATTTGTAAAGCCATATGGTGTACTTATCTTCATATTTCATTTTTTTAATAGCACTATGGTTATTTTATATTTTTCATTTTTACTTACTCTTCAAAATTCAAAAAATTGTCATCTTTCAATACTCCTCACTTTTTTTCATAATAAAATTATTTTAATTTTAAAAACTATAATTTAAAATATAAAAATAATTAATAAAAATAAAAATATTTCATTAGTTAAAAAATAAAAATTACATAATAAAACCAAGATATCATAATTAAAAATTACATAATAACAATCACTCTGAATCGTCGTCCCAGTCTTCGCATAAATCCTCGACGAACATATATGAATCTTCATTTGATTCGTCAAACAAATCATCGTATCATTCCTTGACCTTGGGCTCTATGTTAGCCATGTAAATATGTTCCACTAGATCTACACTGTAACACCCTGTTTCGGGACATTCCATAATTCGGGGTTCGTGGACCGTAATTCGATCATGTAAAGGCATTGAGCTTTGAGGGAGTAAATTTTAGGCCTTATTGAAGGTTGATAATATTGGTTATGAGATCTAAGCCCTTGATTCGTGTGCTGGAACCAAAAGGTAAAATGAGAAAAGTTATATGTTGGGCTTCTTGCATGGATTATGGTTTTATTTCGACATGTGTTAAGCCAAAAAGTAACTACATAGAATTGTGGGACTCTTCAATACCTTTATATGCATATAAAGAACGCCGAAAATGGAGTTGAAACGAAGAATTTACGGTTGTTTGAAGTTGAATTGGGAGTTGGGGATTTTGCTCTACGTAGGGCGTAGGAGAGCTACGCATGGCGTAGATGCTGAAATCAGATCGCCTTTTTAATATTTTACGCATGACATAGATTTTGGTACGTAGGACGTAGCTGCTGCTGACCAAAACCCTAACCCTAAGGTTTTGAGCCATATTTTAGGGCTCTAACTTCTTGGAAACCTTCCCATATTCAGCCTCCATCACCTCATATCGTTCCTTTGAAACCCTAGCCACAAATTGTGAATTTTGGAAGCATTAGTATGATTTTTGTGTGCGTTCCTTAAGAAGTGGTCCATTACAGAAAGAAATTTGAGCTCCAAGCTTTGTAGATCCAAACTTTGCAATTCATCACCTATCTCCAAAAGGTATAAAGATTGCATTTTGATGTTCCTTTTTGTTAGATATACTTAGATCATGGGTTTTTATGCTCTTTGTCCCTTAACCTCGGTCCTTGTGAGTATGGGTTACGCTAGACCATTTGAATTCCTCCTTCTAATGTTTTTGAGGTTTTAGAGTCATAAAAATGAGAGCTTGGGCACTCTCATCCATCCATGCATGCGTTGTTGAGAAAAAGGTGTTATCTTGGACTTAGAGTTTGGTTGTGTGTTCATCTTCGCCATGAAAAGGGATAAAGTCAGAGACTTTATCCATTAAGACATTCATTTAGATCAGATCTGGGAGTTTAAGAGTTTGTCTTGTTGTATTAAGAGCTTAATAGAAGTTGATCAGGGGCTCTATGCAGAGTGTAGATCTACGATGGGCGTAGATCAGTTGCACAGGGGCGTAAGCCAACTGAGTGTTGACTATTGACTTTTTGACCAGTTTCACTTTTGGTCAACCATGTTGGGACTTAGTATAGGAAGGGAAAATGGTATTTTGCCCAAAAGAGGTTTAATTGTGATCCTAGACCTTTCGTGGGCCAGTCATTTCCTTAATTGTTAATTATGGTTTTATATTGGATATGTTTAGCAAGGGGAGGCTTGATATTGTCGGCTCGAGTAAGTGGTTTGTATCGTCTTCAGGTTTGAGGTGAGTTTTCTCACTATACTCGTGGATCGAAGGCACCAATGCCGACCCACTAGATTGTGTTATGTATCCTTGTGTGTTGCAGTATATATATATATATATATATATATATATATATATATATATATATATATATATATATATATATATATATATATATATATATATATATATATATATATATATATATCCTTTTATGTTGGGATATAGGAATAGGAATATACTTGTTAGATTCCTCGTATGTTGGTTATCACCTAGTGGAGTGCCCTAGGGGTTTTATGTAGCAACGTAGGATAACCTGAGAACTTTTAATCTAGGCTTTCTTGCATGGTCCTCTTTTGGTTGTGGCTTTAGAGTAGAATCATCTGTTCGAATGTCTATCTCACCTCTAGTTATATATAGCTATGCATTCCATCGAGATTTTTCGGTTGTGTGCTAGGAGAGGCCTAGTATGTGGTAGTGAGTTGTTAGACAGGTAGATTTATGTAGATAGTTACATATGCTTTTGTGTTTACTTGATTACTTGTTATATATATATATATATATATATATATATATATATATATATATATATATATATATATATATATATATATATATATATATATATATGTCGACATATTGTGGTGAGTTAGGTTGAGGCGGTCACGCTTTGTGTTGTAGGCCAAGAAATTAGGTGCGGGCCGACTGTAATACCTAGGCACGGAAGAGGAACCAGTCGTGAGCTGGAGGCTCAGGTGAGCGGTTGGGTTGAGGTGCAAGCCAACATACCCGGGGCAATCCAATCTTTATGGCTATGGGTCGGGGAAAATCTAGTCTTTGTGATTGTGGGCCCAGTATGAATTCATTGTATATATTGTTGTGTGGGGGTATTTTGGGTGGAAATCACTAAGCTTCTTCCTTACCCAGTTGTTTATAATGCTTTTCAGGTACCATTGGTGATTGGGAAAGTTGAAGGCGTGACTGTACACACTCATTAGTAACATTGTTGATTTCGCATTTACCATATTACTCTGATTTTCAAACGAATGTAATTTTAAACAGATGGTTTTCTTAACTTGGCTTTATAAATATGAAGTTTTACCATAATTAGAAATGAAAATTTTTGTTGTGAAAATGGGACGTTACAAGTTGGTATCAGAGCCTTGGTTTGAGGGATTTTGAGGAACACTTGTGTGAATCCAAATTCAAACTAGGATTCGAGAATCTTCACAAAACGTTTTTTTAAAAGAAATTAACAAAACGGTTGGGTTATGGACATGGGCTCGGTCTCTTGTCATGTTCTTGTTTGATTGTTGGCTTGGAATAGGGAATGTGGACCTCTGACTTAACCTTGGTTTTACCAGAAGATGCGATGTGTCCAGTCAGTTAGAGCCCGAACAGGAAAGTGATTCCCAAAATACTCACACTTGTTATATATATTGAATTTTAACTTGTTGATATGTGAATTGTTAGAAATGCATGCTAGTAGATAAGCTAAGAATCCTTCACAGAACTGTATGATAGTACTACCTGACTTGTGATGCTTTATGATCTAGAGAATTATCTGTTATATGCTATTTGATTATGTGAATTGTTAGGTGTATGTTTGTTGTGATATGTCGGAGATGGTAGGATTGAGATCAAGGGTGGGTGTCGAACTGGTTCCTTCTCCTGATATCATAGTACAAAGAAAATAAATGATCGTTAGGCAATGTCCGGGAGTGGTTCCCAGGACGAAGCTCCGACGATCAAGTTAGAATTGATTCTGAGAGAAGATGGAGAATGTCTGAGAGAAAAAGTGTTCAGTCCCCTTCTCCGTGGGGGGAGAAGGGTTCGTTTATACCTGATCGAGAGGCACGTGACTCCTAACTGATTCTTTTGAGCCTTCCCTCGTGAGACGTGACGTGGCGGATCCGTATTGAAGGATCCTCCATCACGTCTTTCTATCTCTTCCCCCATTGGCTAGAGAGGAATCTTCGATATAATGATGATCGTGGTTGTCGTCGGATCGGCAAGTAGAGCTCTCTGATTGGCTCCATGTTTGCCGAGGTATTCCTCCTACGGAGAAGAGGGTAAGGCGCAGTTCTGCCCCTTAACCGCCATACTAGTGAGTCCATGCAGGAGGAGGTTCGGCCTTGGCCTCAGACTGGATATGACCAGACTCTAACTAGGCCAAGCTTGGCGCTAGTTTGACTTCTCTTCTTTAACGTTTTTCCTGAGGGATACGTTAACAATGTTGAATAGTTGTATATGGTTAGGATTACATAGCCTTAGAATAAATGACTTAGCCTTATTTCATGTTCCTTGTCTGGTTGTGGGCTTAGGGCAGAGTCATTTATTCGACAGTCTATCTGATCCTGTATTGTGTACAACTAGCATGCACAAGGCAACCATCGGTGCGGGAGAGTGATTGAGGAGGATCTTAGGGAGAGTGCTTAGGAAGTTTGTTGCGGATCATAAGAGAATGTGGGTGTCAGTACTGTTGGATTAGGTGTCTAAGCCCATAACTATAATTAGTATGTACTTGACCCGAGAGTAGCATGGTCCATTTTGGGTTGCATTCACCAGAGCAATTTGATAGGATGGATATTTGAGAAAGAGGTTATTTGTGATTTATTAATATATTATGAGTATAATATATTAGTTGAGAAATCATATTATTTAATTAGTATTGATCAAGAATTAATTTGGAATTAATTTAGTGATCAGAAGAGACTAATTAAATTAACGGGGACGGATTATGTAAATCAGTGATACATATGGTTTGGGCTATTGATCCATGATGGACTAAGTTTATGTGAGAGTCCATGAAGAGTTAGTCCATATGAGTTATTGGATCATAAGCCTAAGTGTAAGAATTAGGGTTTACATATGACTCTTGGATATGTATTCCCTTAAGCCCAAAATCGATACACAAGTTTCATAACATGAGTATAGCCGATTTTGTGTGCTCCAACCTCTCTCTTATTTGTCCTCATCTTGCTCTTGGTGTTTTGTGAACCATTTGAGGCATCACACTTGAGGTGCTAAGCTCTTAAAAGGCCAAATTCTACAAGCTACAATATAGAGGTATTCATCTAACTTGATTTTATGTTGCAAATATCAAACTGTATGCTAGTTGTAGACTTCATGCTTTGGCTAATTTTATTGCATGTATAATTAGATAAAACTTAGATCCAAAGCATTAGGGTTGTATGTGCACCATAGGGATGTTAGAGTACATAAAACCCTACAGTGGTATCAGAGCCAAGGGTTGTTTTCTGTTATATTGATGCATGGCTAATTGTTCAAAGTTGAAGCAAGTCGAAAAATTACACTCTGATAGAAGGACTCGACGAGTCCATACATGAACTCGACGAGTTCATAGTGAACTCGACGAGTCCATAAGCTGACTCGACGAGTCGGATAGTCTGGTTGCAGTTTTTCGGGGGTTTTTTTTGGCCAGAATTGGATTAGGATCATTACCATGAGCTGTTTTATATCATAAAATCTGTTTTTTATATGGTAATGATTAACCTTATCCAATTAAAAGATAAATGTCAAATATTAAGATAATTACAAGTTATATGATAAGCTAATTGTTTGTATTATTTGATTTATCTTGCTACTTGAATTGTAATTAGGTCAAATTGGTAAAGGGTAATATGATTATTTTATTGGTTAAAATTTGATCTAAATGTTTTTTAAGGAGTTACAAAACTTGTCATCAAGTTTTGGAACTCAAAAAGTTTTTCAAGAGTTATAAAACTTGTCATCAAGTTTTGGAACTTAAAAGGTCTCTTTTATGAAACATTAACTCTAGTAATTGAAAGATTTCAAAGGGTGTAACTCTTGGGTTCATAACTTAAAGATTAATTAAATAGTTTTAATTTTGAATTTTTATATTTAGAACCTTGATGTTTTTGAATAGTTCAATTACACTCTTATGGATTCTATTAAGTTAATTACATGTTTAATTAAGAGAGTATTATTAAGTCCATAATCACATGGTTTAAGATTAATTAAATTAAGAGTATAATTTATTAACAGATTAAACCAGCTAGTAATTTAAAAGTGTAAAATACACCCTTATACTATATAACATTAAAATTCTAATTTATTATATATGTATAAGTTAAAAAAGTCAGTCTTATTGTTAGTAGGCCTCATTCACGAAGCTAGACATAAGGGGTGTTTAAGGAAGCGGCATGTAAAATGACCGCCATTGGGTATCCATTCTTACCCACCGCACCCTTGACTAGTGGAGGGTCATTAGCCGAACGGGTTTCACAGAACATTTAAATCCTCATTAAAAGTATAATGAATATTTTAAGTAACTAAATGTTACATAAATTCCCAAATCTTAGTTACTTAGGAAAAATGTGAATTTGGTGCTAATCCATGAAATTGCACATTGCACCTTATTAGTCATTAGTGGAGCGTGTGTGGTTAACCAGCACACTAATATGGGACTAATGTAGGATGGAAATGGATAGCTCGGAGATTATCATAGATCAATGGAGCGTGTGTGGTTAACCGGCACATTGATTAGGTGATAGATGTCTTCGAGAGTACCAAGCTAATTTGCATGGTTATTCACACCTTGTTTGTGACCCTCGGCATCCCAGTCACAAACTTGAAGGGCATAATCGAGATTAAACATGCCATTGAAAAGTTCAATGAATCTAAAAAAGAATCTAGGATTTTCAATTCATTTAAACCTAATGTTCATTTTCGTATTTCATGGTGGAAATTGGTAAATCGTCATTTACCTACCGACAAATAGTTTACAATTGGATTACGGCATCCCTCTTCCGAATTGTGAATTATTGTGTTGGGTCCTAGCCTTATTATTTCAGATTGGGTGTTATATTAAAGACTTAAATCAACTAACTTGAATTTCTCCCTTGTAGATGTCTAGTTCTGATAACTATGGTCTTCCCGAATCTTTTGGAAAAAGCTTTCCACACGAAGATGATATTTCACAATATCATACTTCACTTCCTCCACCTCCTCCAATTATTCTCCCTGACCCACATGTTCGTCGACTTGAAAATTTCAAGGTCACTGAAACCCTATTGGCAAGCAAACACAAAGATGGAAAGTTTGTGTATGCACACGTCTTGGAGATGAAGTCACACATTGACAAGTTGGGAATGTTAGGTGTCGTTGTCTCGAGGAAGTTGGTTGTTGACTTGGTTCTTCAATCACTTCCTAAGTCATACAGTGGGTTCGTTAAAGATTACTATATGACAGAACACATCGTGACCCTTATCGATCTTCCCTATTTGCTAATTGCTGCTGAATCAGAAATGATTTGGCGCACTGGTAATGCAAATTTGATTGGAAGATCTACTTCCCAAATTTCCATGGACATTGACAATGGCGACATTGGAAGTCCAAAAAAGTTTTCTCTTCCCAATGGAAAGGGATCGGCCACGGTCGAACGATTAGAACAAATGGTAAAGAGAAAGGCTAAGTCTGAGATTGTCCCGTGTACCATTCCAAGAGAGTCTATTTGTTACTACTACCAAGAGAAGGGGCATTGGTTGCGAAACTGTCTTATTTACCTAAAGGATCACAAGGCTGGTAAAGTCAAAGTGGTTGACTCTGCTTCAGGTAAGTCCACTATCTAACCCCATTAAGTTCCTATTTGAATATTCTTAATACATGATGTGATGAGATTACATTTTGATGTTTTGTAGGATCAAAGAAAAGAAAGGAAGGTTAAAGGAATAACATGTTGAGTCTGATCGCGAAGAGATGGATTTCAATCACATGGTTCGATGATCGGATTTTTGAGCTGCTACTTAAGAGTTATGATAGATTGCTTAGAAATATGAAGTAACATAGTTTTCATTTGTAATTGCATTGTAAGGACAAGTTTTTCCGCAATTTTATAAATAAAGAATATTTTGATTTTATCTTATTTTATATTTCCTTACAATGGCATTTGTGAAAATTGATGCTTGTATGTATCTATTTTTAGCAATATGGATTTGATTATTTCGTTTGTGGTAGTGTCTAAATTTACCAAATAAGGAAAGATTCTCATCACCAAGTTTCAATTGGATGGAAACTTGGACTCATGCAACTTGTAGTGTATGATGAATGAGAACCTTCATCTTTGGGAAATTAAGACTAATTCCTTGTTCAAATATATATATATATATATATATATATATATATATATATATATATATATATATATATATATATATATATATGTGAGTCAAGAGAAGGACTAGGGGATCTAGTGTTGGATTAATGTCTAAGTCCATAACTATATTTGGTATGTACTTGACCCGACCCGGCATGGTTCATTTGGGTTGCATGGCATCGGGACAATTGGATAGACAAGATGAGGAAAAAGGATACTAGTGATTTATATTAATATATTATAAGTTCTAATATATTAATATATAATCATATTATTTAATTAGTATTGATCAAGAATTAATTTATAATTAATTAAGTGATCAAAAGGAACTAATTAAATATGGACTCAAAGATATATGCGTGTGATGAGCCAAGTTCATTTAGGTTGGGCTAAGCTTTCATGGATAGTCCATGGAGTGTTTAACCCATGGATCATATGAAATGAAAGGTCATGGTTTTAGGGTTTAACCCTAATCTCCACACTATATAAAGATGTCCTTGGTTGGTGAAATGGGCACAAGTGTGTGTACACAAAAGGGCAAGGCCGATTTCACTAGTGAGAACCAAAGTATCCTTATTCTCAAGGTTATTCCAAGTTTTCATGGTGTTGTGTGAACCATTTGAGGTGTCACACTTGGGGCACTAGGCACTCAAGCTTCATGAAGACAAGTTACATCAAAAAAAGGTATGTATTCTATCTATTTTATTACCCAAGTATATGATATTTGTATGCTAGTATAGGGTAATATCTTGGAAACTTCAGATTTGCATGTATAATAGAGAAAACATAGATCCAAGGTATTTAGGGTTGTATGTGCACCATAGGATGTTGTAGTATACTAAAACCCAACAGTGGTATCAGAGCCATGAGTTGTTTTCTGTTATATTCATGCAAATGTTTGATTTTCAAAGTTGAAAAAAAAGGAAAAAAAAAACATGACGTTTGTCAAATTTTAAGATAATTACTTGTTTTGTGAAAAACGAATTATTTGTAAAATTTGAATCATTTGTTATATGAGTTGAATTAGTTCAAATTTAGTAAAAGATAAAATGATATGATTATTTTATTAGTTTTAAAAGTTTGATCTAAATGTTTTAAGGAGTTACATATTTTGTCATAAAATTTTGGAGCTCAAAAGTTTTTTTTAAAGTTGTGATCTTAAGGGTTTTTGAAACTTCCATAAGTTATGGATATGAAAGTTTTTTTTTTTTTAAAAAAAAAATTTGATTCAAAGTTTTTATGGAGTTACAAAATTTGGTGTTAATGTTTTAAAGAATTCCATAACTTGTTCTTAAGTTATGGAACATGGAAAGTTTCATCATAAAACACCATTAATTCCATAAGTTATGGAATCCAAAGGCTTTCAAGAATTACAAAACTTACCCTCAAGTTTTGGAATTTGAGAAAAGTTTTTTATGAAAAAAAGAATTGAATTCTAAAACTCTTGGGTTCATAACTTAAACAATTAATTAAATGGTTTTAATTTTGAGTTTAATAATTGGAATTATGATGTTTTGTTGAATAGTTCAAATTAACTCTTATGGACTTTATTAATAGTTAATTAAAGCGTTTAATTAAAAGAGTATTATTAATCCATAAATATATGGTTTGAGTTTAATTAAATTAAAAGTCTAGTTTAATTAATAGATTAAACCACCAAGTATTTTAAATGTCTAAAATACACCCTTTTACTATTATAATATTAAAAGTTTAATATATTATATGTATAAGAGCAAGTCGTCTTACCATTAGTAGGCCTCATTCACGAAGCCGATCTATAAGAGGGGTATAAGGTTACTGCCTATAAAATGGCAGTTTAATGGGTGTCCACTCTCACTCACCGCTTCCTTGACCGGTGGAGGGTCGTTAGCCGAACAGGTAGGACAAGGACTATAATTCTCCCTTCATTATAAGTATAATGATAAATACTAAGTAACTAAACACGTATAAATTCCCAATCTTAGTTACTTAGGAAAATGTGAATAAGGTGCTAATCCATGAAATTACACTTTGCACTTTGTTTAAGCTGTTAGTGGAGCGTGTGTGGTTAACCGGCACACTAACCTGGACTTAACAAGGTAGGCAAAGGGTAACTTAATGTTTATCATAGTATCGTTGGAGCGTGTGTGGTTAACCGGCACATCGATTGAGGGGTAAATATTAAGGGTACCAAGTATATTTGCATGGTTACTTCACTCCTTGTTTTGTGATCCTCGGCATCCCAGTCACAAAACCTGAAGGGCACACTCGAGATTAAAACATGTCATTGAAAAGTTCAATGAATCTCAAAAGAATCTAGGAGTTTCAAAACCAATTAAAACCTAATAATACATTTCGTTTATCTTGGTGGAAATTGGTGAATCGTCATTCACCTACCTTCAAATATTTTATAGCTTGGATTACGACATCCCTCTTCCAAGTTATAAAATAGTTTGTTGGAACCTAGCCTTAATATATCATATTGGGTGTTATATTAAGGACTTAAATCAACTTTACGTGAATTTCTCCCATTGTTGATGTCTGCTTTAGACAACAATGATCTTCCCAAACCAAGCTTTCCTAATGAGTATGACTTCCCGAGTTTGGCTCATGGAAGTCATACTTCTCTTCCTCCACCTCCTCCAATTCTTCTCCCTAACCCACAAGTTCAAGGTCACTCAAGCCCTAATGGCAAGCAAGGTCTATGTGTGATCACATCTTAGAGATGAAGTCACATATTGACAAGCCGGGAGAGTTGGGTGTCAAAATCTTGAGAAAGTTGGATGTTCAATCACTTTCTAAGTCACATAGTGAGTTCCTTTGGGACTACTATGAAACAGACTATGACATGAACCTTAATGATCATATCTATTTGCTTGGTGCTGCTGAATCAGCAATGATTTGGAACGATAGTAAATCAAATTTAATTAGAAGATCAACTTCCCAAAAACTTTATGGACAGTGACAATGGTGACACTGGAAATCCAGAAAAAAGCATTCTCTTCCCAATGGAAAGGGATTGGCCATAGTCAACCCGGTTGACCAAATGGTAAGAGAAAGGCTAAGTCTGAGATAGTCCCATTACCAAAGGGTCCATATGTTTATTTTGCCAAAGGAAGGGGCGTTGATTGCAAAGCTGCCAAATTTACCTAAGGATGTTAAAGTCAATAAGTTTGACTCTACATCAGGTAGAGCCCATTATCTAACTCTGTTAAGTTCTATTCTGAGATCCTCATTACATGATGTGACTGGGTCACATGTTGATGTTTTAAGAATCAAAGAATAGAGAGAAATCATAATGGAAGTATATGCTGATTCTGATCGCGAAGGTGGATTTCGATCGCATCAGAATTTTGAGCAATTGCTTAAGAAGTTATGATATATTGCTAAGGAATAGATAACAACAATTTTCCATGTGGATTGTAAGGATAAGTTTTTCCGCAAAGTTTTAAAATAAAAGAAAATTGTTTAATTTTATTTATTTGAAGTATCCTTACAATGGCATTTGTGGAAAATTATTGCTTATATGATTCCACTGACAGCAATATTGGAAAATGGATTTGATTCTTTCATTTGTGGTAGTGTCTAAATTTACCAAATCAGGAAAGTTCCTCATCGCCCAAGTTTCAATTGGACCGAAACTTGGAATCACGCAAGTTGAATAGTATGATGAATGAGAACTTTCAAGCATTGGAAAATCAAGACTAATTACTTGTTCACATGGATGTGTGAGTCAAGTGAAGGAATAAAGGGATCGAGTACACATTCTTGTGCACTGGTCATGTCCACCACAAAGCTCGTTAAGACTATTTGATTTACTAAAGTTTAGTAAATATGGTTATACTTACAAGTTTAAGTATAATTCTGAAGCATTGGAAAAGTCTCGATGTATGGCAGAACGAATGAGAAGAATCAAATTAGGCAGAAAGATAAAAGTTTCTCAAATCTGAAAAGATGGGAGAGTACTTTAGTATCATGTTTTGTGATCATCTTAATGATTTAAGAACCACATCACAATTGGTCTTCTAAGGACATCTTAGTGCATTCTTATGACTAAGAAGAGGAGTCATGAATTGTTGAAATGGTTAAATCAAGAAGATGAGTCATACTTCGTTTCAAAACAAGTCTTAGAGTCATACTCCAAGACTATAAGTTGAGTGAGATATCTTAAAGAAAGGTTTATAACACTTGTCAAATGTAAGAGTAAAAGTGTCCTACTCTTGTACATTTGAAGTTGGTAAGTTGTGATGTTTTGGATCAAACAAAGACCAACTAAGGCCAATTGTGTGAAGTGTTTGTCTTGATAAAGAATCCGCACTATCCCTTGAATATTTGACAAGAGAGTCTTATATGTCAAGAGGACAGTGGGAGTCTTAAAGGTCTTGAAAGTCTCAAGAACTAATCAAGAGTAAAACCTGAGGTTCTTCACTAGCACACGACTTGAGGTTTATAACCTATCGTGTTGACATACTTCTATTTCTGTGCCCATTCCAGTTAAAGTTGGTTTTGCATATGAGTTCTTAGAGTTCTCAATTGGTTGCATAACAACTTGGAAGCAATGGCAGGCCCTGTACTGCCAGGTGGCAAGAAGTTAAGATTGCATAAGTTCAATCCATATGAGTTTGGATTTGTCACTAACCTTGTCTTGTGATTATGGTTTTGACAGATTCACATGGATAAGAACACATACACCATAAAATCTAAGGGTCATAAGGTTTCTCTCCGATTCATGAAAATGATGGTGAGGAAACACTTCCACCAAGTAGATTTGAAGCAGATGGCAAAAGGTCTAAACAATTAAGACTATGATTACGACATCCCTTTTCATATTTCTGAAATTGTTTAGACACACATGCATGCTATCTATGGAAAGGTGTATGATTTTGATAAAGTTTTATCAAAGCATCTCGTATCAGAAATCTGAACTTTGGTAAGAAAGTCAATAAAGTATTGATTTCTAGAAGTCCAGCTGATTTCTGAGTACATGTCAAAGCTAGTGGGAGCATAAGTGTTATGCTAATAATCATCATGTTAGTGGGAGCATGATAATTATTGTTAGTGTTGCAAGTTAGCAATGTTAATTATAGAAAACAAAAGTTTCAATTCGTGAGGCTGCAGGGATTGAAAAAGTTGTTTTGCTATAATTAAGGGAGAGGATATACTTCATTTCAGTTCTAAAGGCTTAGATTGAGACCTTAATCATCTTTAGTCAAGAATATATATATGAATTTCATGTTGGATTGGTTCAACTTAAGGAAATTCTATATATTGCGTTCTTAAAATTCGATTATGATTACGGCATCCCCTTCATAGTCAAATTTTGAAAACATGGCAAATAAAAATATTGTAGCAAAAGACTGGTCTAGAATCATGTCTTTATGTGAGACATCATGAATCGTGTACCATTTGCTTTGGGTACATGATCGATTGCATGTGCTATAATATTTGTCATTTCTAAATTTTTCCAAATGCCCAGAGGCATTAAGAAGGGAAAAGGTCTAGAATTGGATATGACTAAAATGATTAAGCAAGTGTCGAGGACAATCTGAGGTTTACCAAAGATTGGTTGCTGAGGGACAGTTGGAAGTATAGTGCTAATTTTGGAAGGACCATATTGACATATTCTGAAAAGAGGCATCTCTTATTCAGAAGTGATAGTCAAAATGAGAATATGGAGTTGTCTCCATAAGTGGAAGTTATCTGTGTAAGATTAGAAAAACCTAATGCAAGAAGCATGTCCAAAGCAATGTACTTAGAATATGAGACTTAGTTTCCATGGAGTTGATCTCCATTGGAATACCTTATAATGACTGTTGACAAGTCTTTGTGACTTTGTACATATTCATTACAGGAGGGTCAGTGCATATAAGTTTAAAATCTAAACAGATTTCGATAAATGATAGGAATTTGAAATTCTCACATTTTTCGATAAGGATTTGGGAGTGTGAAATTAGAATCATTGAAATTATGTTCAATTGGTTTATTTCACAAAGTAAGGATCACAGATAAACATAGAGTGCATACTTGGTGTATGGCAAAGCTATTGTTTAAGAAAAACATAGTGTACATGCTTGGAGCATGGGACAACTAGTGTTTTTAATTCAAGTATAAAGTTGATAAAACCGAAACAATGAATAATGAGTAATCAGTATGGTGATAAATAAAAGTGTTTATTTATATTCATAGGGTTTGATACCATATTTGATTCATTTATTCTTGTGTTTCACTTTGCATGTTTTGACTTCCAGAATAACTAAGTCGCTCTTCCTGAATGATTAAGTTATTCAAACCATCCACAGTCGATCATATGTTGGAAGTAGATATGAATCAAGACTGTCATGGGTTGGTTTGTAGAGGTCCAAGTTGGTGGACAAAGTGGTGCTACAACACTCATGAGTGCTCATAAGTTCTGAGTATTAGATTCAACCCGCGCTCATTCGAATCACTTCATGGATTTTATCACGAGTGATCATGAGACGATAATATCTTATATTCTTCAAACCTAGAGATATGAGTTGTTACTATGAGTTGGTTATACATTGATTGCACGAAAACGCATTTGGTAACTCGATGTTATAAAACGTGCCTTTGTGTATGATTCAACAAGTAGTAGAACAAGCCATATGACTCGAAGTTTATCCATTCCTTTTACCTTCGGGATAAAAGCGATATATGTGGGCCCCTCAATGATTTAACGATGACACATGTGAGTGCTTGGCCAAGCCAGGACTGATTTGATTTGTTCAATCGGTCAGTCATCATAAATCGAAAATCGGGAAACAACAAATGGACAGAGAGAATGATTATAATCCATGTCTCAGTCCATATGATATCTAGAATGGAGGAATATATGATCCTTATCTAATGGACAAGTCATTGACAAGATCAGAGTTCAGTTAACACGTCAGAGTTCGACAGAAGCTTTTGAGAGCTACGATTGCTACTCGGGTTTTGAAGTCATACTCAATAATAGTTTTAGACTTATCCAAGTGGAAGACTGTTGGATTAATGTCTAAGTCCATAACTATATTTGGTATGTACTTGACCCGACCCGGCATGGTCCATTTGGGTTGCATGGCATCGGGACAATTGGATAGACAAGATGAGGAAAAAGGATACTAGTGATTTATATTAATATATTATAAATTCTAATATATTAATATATAATCATATTATTTAATTAGTATTGATCAAGAATTAATTTATAATTAATTAAGTGATCAAAAGGAACTAATTAAATATGGACTCTAAGATATATGTGTGTGATGGGCCAAGTTCATTTAGGTTGGGCTAAGCTTTCATGGATAGTCCATGGAGTGTTTAACCCATGGATCATATGAAATGAAAGGTCATGGGTATTAGGGTTTAACCCTAATCTCCACACTATATAAAGATGTCCTTGGTTGGTGAAATGGGCACTAGTGTGTGTACACAAAAGGGCAAGGCCGATTTCACTAGAGAGAACCAAAGTATCCTTATTCTCAAGGTTATTCCAAGTGTTCATGGTGTTGTGTGAACCATTTGAGGTGTCACACTTGGGGCACTAGGCACTCAAGCTTCATGAAGACAAGTTACATAAAAAAAAAGGTATGTATTCTATCTATTTTATTACCCAAGTATATGATATTTGTATGCTAGTATAGGGTAATATCTTGGAAACTTCATATTTGCATGTATAATAGAGAAAACATAGATCCAAGGTATTTAGGGTTGTATGTGCACCATAGGATGTTGTAGTATACTAAAACCCAACATCTAGTACACTTTGTTGTGCACTGGTCATGTCCACCACAAAGATCGATAAGACTATTCGTCATGATTTACTAAAAGTTTAGTAAATATGGTTATGCTTACAAGTTTTAGTGTAATTCTGAAACATTGAAATATTTTCAATGTATAGCAGAACGAATAAGAAGAATCAAATTAGGCAAAAAGATAAAAGTTTCTCCAATCTGAAAGGAAAGGAGAGTACTTTAGTATCGTGTTTTATGATCATCTTAATGATTATGAAAACCATATCACAATTGATCCTCTAAGGACACCTTCGTTCCAAAATCAAGTCTTAGAGTCATAGTCCAAGATTGTTCCTTGAGTGACATATCATAAGTAGGTTTATAACACATTTAGAATTAGTAGTTGTGATGTCTTTAAGACAAATACCAACTAAGACCAATTATATGAAGTGTTTTTCCTTGATAAGAATCTGCACTAACTCTTGAATATTTGTTTGTCAAGGAGTGTTTCTTGAAAAGAGAATCTTATATGTCAAGAAGTCAGTGGGAGTCTTAACGATCTTGAAAAGTTTCAGGAACTAATCAAGAATAAACCTATTGTGTATCACTAGATCACGACTTGAGGTTTGTAACCTATCGTGTTGACATGTTCTTGTTTCTGTGCCCATTCCAGTTAAAAGTTGACTATGCATGTGAGTGTTGGGTTTTGAGCATTCTAACACTCCTATGGTGTACATGCAACCCTAGAAACCTTGGATCTATGTTGTCTAAAATACATGCAAAATATGATTTCCAAGGTTCTTAATCCTATCTAGCATACATGGGGAACTTTTAAACATAAAAGATAGCTAGAGTTACATACCTTGTGGTTGATTTGATTCCTTGAATACCTTGTGAGCCTAGCACCCCAAGTGTGATGCCTCAAATGTCTCACACAACACCAAATGCACTTGGAATAAACTTGAGAGAAATGTAGAACACTTAGAGATCGGCTATGCCCTCTCACTCTTGCTTAAGTCGCCGATTTTGGTGAACATGATGATCCTTATATAGTGTGTTACAATTAGGGTTACACCATGTAAACCCTAATGTGACATGACTCTTCATTTCCATGACCCATGGGTTTGTAACTCCCATGGAGCATCCTATGGACCTTAGCCCAAGTTAATAATCCATGGAGCATTTAGCCCACTATACAAGTATGGATGATTTACACAATCAACCCATATATTTAATTAGTCATCTTTTGATCACTTAATTAATACTATATTAATTCTTGATCAATACTAATTAAATAATATTATTAATATATTAGAACTTATAATATATTAATAAACCATAAGTGTTATTTCTCTCATTTTAGTTTATCCAAATGCATGATGCCATGCAACCCAAATGGACCATGCTAATCGGGTCAAGTACAACCTAGAAATAGTTATGAACTTAGACACCTAATCCAATAACTATATCTGCAAGAATAACTTCAGGAACCGATCAGCAATTGTAGCTCTTTCAAGGTCTCTTGGAACTGAGAAGATGATGATATGCCATTTAAGATAAGTGATCATATAATCCTCTGTTCTAAATATCAGCCGGACAAATACATGGAACAATGTCTTATTTATTGTCCAGCAGTTTGTTTCCCGATTTCCGATTTGTTTGACATAGAACTTAAGTGAACAGATCAACTTAGTTCTGACCGGGCCCGGTACATGGGTCAACACAAAATCATCAAGGGGCCCAGATATCGCTTCTAATCCAAGAAGGAACAGATAAACTTCGACTCATATGCTTGTTCTACTACTTGTTGAATTACACATAAAGGCACGTTTTATAACATCGAGTTACCAATGCGTTTTCGTACAATCAATGCATAACCAACTCATAGGCAACAAGTCATATCTCTAGGTTTGAAGACTTATATGATATTACCGTCTCACGATCACTCGAGATAAATTCCATGAAGTGATACCAGTGAGCGTGGGTTGAATCCAATACTCAGAACTTATGAGCACTCATGAGTGTTGTAGCACCACTTTGTCCAACATCTTAGACCTCTACAAGCCAACCCATGACAGTCTTAATTCATATCTACTTCCGACATATGACCGACTGTGGATGGTTTGAATAACTTAGTCATTCAAGAAGAGAAAGTTAGTTATTCTGGAAGTCAAAACATGCAAAGTGAAACACATGAATAATCGAATCCAATATGGTCTCAGAACTTATGAATATAAATAAAACATCTTTTATTTATCACCATATTGATTACCCATCATTCATTGTATACTGTTTCAAACTATCAACTTTATACTTGAATTAAAACAATAGTTGTCCCATGCTCCAAGCATGTACACTATGGTTTTTTCTAAACACTAGTCACTCCATACACCAAGTATGCACACTATGTTTTTCCAAACATTAGTTATGCTATACACCAAGTATTCACACTAAGTTTGTCTATGATCTTTACTTTGTGAAATAGATCGATTGAACATAATTCCAATGATTCTCATTTCACAATCCCAAATCCTTATTGTAAATGTAAGAATTCCAAATTCCTACCATTTATTGAAATTTGTTAGATTCTAAACATATATGCATTGGTCCTCTTGTAATAATTATGCACAAAGTCACAAAGACTTGTCAACAGACATTATAGAGTACTCCAATAGAGACCAACTCCATGGAAACGAAGTCTAATATTCAAAGTTCATTGCTTTGAACATTCTTCTTGCATTAAGTTTCCTAATCTTAAACATATTTAATGAATAACTTCCACCTATGGGAACATTTCCATATTCCCCTTTTGACTATTACTCATGAACAAGAGTTGCCTCTTTTTCAGAATGTGTCAATATGGTCTTTCCAAAATTAACACTATAGTCCCAACTTTCCCTGAGCAACCAATCTTTGGTAAACCTTAGATTGTCCTCAACAATTGCTTAATCAAATTAGCCATATCTAGTTCTAGTACTTTTTCCCTCTTAATGCACTAGGCATTTGGAAAAATTTAGAACAGGTGAATATTATAGCACATGCAATCGATCCTATATCTGAAGCATATGGGACACGATTCATAAAGACATGATACTAGACCAGTCTTTTGCCATAATATTTCTATTTTTATTTGCCATGTTCTCATAATTAAGATTATGAAAAGGGATGTCGTAATCATAATCGAATTTTAGAACGCAAATAACAGACCCATATATTGAATTTCCTTATGTTGAGCTATTCCAACATGAAATTCATATATATATATATATATATATATATATATATATATATCCTTGACTAAATATGATTAAAACCTCAATCCAATCTTTTAGAATTGAAATGAAGTATAGTTTCCTCTCCCTCCTTAATTATAGCAAAACAACTTTTTCCCAATTGAAACCTTTTTGTTTTCTATAATTAACATTGCTAACTTGCAACACTTATCATAATTATCAAGCTCTCACTTGCATGATGATTATTAGCATAAACCTGATGCTCCCACTAGCTTTGACATGTACTCAGAAATCAGCTGGACTTCTAGAAATCAATACTCTATTGACCTTCTTACCAAAGTTCAGATTTCGGATACGAGATGCTTTGATATAACTTTATCAAAAACATACACCTTTCCTTAGATAGCACACATGTGTGTGCAAACAATTATAGAACAATGAAAAGGGATTCCATGATCATAGTCTCAATTGTTTAGACCTTTGCCATTTCTCACAAGTCCATGTTAGTGTGCCGGTTAACCACACACGCTCCACTAACGACTTTGAGAATGCAAATATCATAATTGTTGTCTACTTAAAATCTACTTAGTGAAAGTGTTTCCTCACCATCATTTTCATGAATCGGAGAGAGACCTTATGACACTTAGATTTTCTGGTGTATGTGTTCCTATCCAAGTGAATTTGTCAAAACCATAATCACAAGACAAGGTTAGTGACAAATCCAAACTCTTATGGATTGAACTTGTGCAATCTAAACTTCTTGCCACCTAGCAGCTCAAGGGTCTGCCATAGCTTCCAAGTTATTATGCAACCAATTGAGAACTCTCAAAACTCATATGCAAAACCAACTTTAACTTGAATGGACACAAAAAAAGGAATATGTCAACGTGATAGGTTATAAACCTCGACTCGTGTGCTAGTGATAAACTATAGGTTTTTCTTCTTAATTAGATCTGGAAGTTTTTTCAAGATCTTTTAAGACTCCCACTGTCCTCTTGACATATAAGACTCACCTGCCAAATAGTCAAGATATAGTGCGGATTCTTTATCAAGACAAACACTTCACACAGTTAGCCTTAGTTGGTCTTTGTTTTATCCAAAACATCATAACTTACCAATTTCAAATGTACAAGAGTAGGACACTTTTACTCTTACATTTGACAAGTGTTAGAAACCTTTATTTAAGATATGTCACTCAACTTACAGTCTTGGAGTATGACTCTAAGAGTTCTTTTGGAACGAAATATGACTCTTCTTCTTGATTTAACCATTTCAGCAATTCTTGATTCCTCTTCTTAGCCATAGGAATGCACTAAGATGTCCTTAGAGGACGAATTGTGATAAGGTTTCTTAATCATTAAGATGATCACAAAACATGATACTAAAGTACTCTCCCATCTTTTCAGATTTGAGAAATTTTTATCTTTCTGCCTAATTTGATTCTTCTCATTCGTTCTGCCATACATCGAAGCTTTTCCAATGTTTCAGAATTATACTTAACTTGTAAGTATAACCATATTTACTAAGCCTTTGTAAATCATGACGAATAGTCTTATCAATATTTTGTGGTGGACTTGGCTAGTGCACAAGAATGTGTACTCGATCCCTTAGTCCTTCACTTGACTCACATATACATGTGAACAAGGAATTAGTCTTAATTTTCCAAAGCTGAAAGTTCTCACTCATCATACTATACAACTTGCATGATTCCAAGTTTCGGTCCAATTGAAAACCTTGGGTGATGAGAATCTTTCCTTATTTGGTAAATTATGACACTACCACAAACGAAAGAATCAAATTCACATTTCCATTATTGCTAGAACCATACAAACATCAATTTTCCATAAATGCCATTGCAAGGAGATATAAAATAAAGTAAAACAAAATTTTATTTATTTAATAAATGCGGAAAAACTTATCCTTACAATGCAACTTTAAATGAAAACTATGCTATTACATATTTTTCTAGCAATCTATCATAACTCTTAAGTAGTAGCTCAAGAATCCGATCTTCAACCATGCGATAGAAATCCATCTTCGCGATCAGATTCAACATACTCTTTCTCTAAGTTTCCTTCCCTTTGCTTGATTCTGCCAAACATCAAAATGTAACCTAGTCACATCATGTATTAAGAATCATCAATAAGGAACTTAACAGAGTTAGATAGTGAACTTACCTGAAGCAGAGTCAAATCTTCTTGATTTTTTTCCTTTCTCTTAGATCTTTCAGGTAGTTAGGGCAGTTTCGCAACCAATGTCCCTTCTCTTGACAATGAAAACATATAGACTCTTTCGGAATGGTACACGGGACTATCACAGACTTAGCTTTTCCCTTTACCTTTTGGTCAACCGGGTTGACCAAGGTCGATCCCTTTCCATTGGGAAGAGAAAGCTTTTCTGGACTTCCAATGTTACCATTGTCCATGTCCATGAAAGTTTGAGAATTAGACCTTCCACCCATATTTTCTTTACTATTGCACCAAATCATTGCTGATTCAGCAACAACAAGCAAATAAGAAAGATCTATTAGGGTCATGTCGTGATCTGTCATATAGTAATCTTTAATAAACTCACTATACGACTCAGGAAGTGACTAAAGAACCCAGTCAATAGCAAACTTCCTTGAAATAACAGCACCCAACATTCTCAACCTGTCAATGTGTGACTTCCTTCTTAAGATATGAGTGCACACAGGTCTTCCATCTTTATGTTTCATTTCTAGTACAGCTTGAGTGACCTTGAACCTTTCAAGTCTTCAGGCTTGTGGGTCAGGGAGAATAAATGGAGGAGGTGGAGGTAGAGAAGTATGATTTCCTTGAGATTTGGGAAGATCATAGTTGTCTAAACCAGACATCTGCAATGGGAGATATTCAAGTTAGTTGATTTTTAAGTCCTTAATATAACACCCAATATGAAATATTAAGGCTAGGACCCAACACAATATTTTTATAACTTGGAAGAGGGATGCCGTAATCCAAGCTATAAAATATTTGAAGGTAGATGAATGACGATTCACCAATTTCCACCATGAAAAACGAAATATTAAATTATTAGGTTTTCATTGGTCTTAGAAACTCCTAGATTCTTTTGAGATTCATTGAATTTATCAATGACATGTTTTAATCTCGAGTGTGCCCTTCAGGTTTTGTGACTGGGATGCCGAGGATCACAAAACAAGTTGTGAAGTAACCATGCAAATTACTTGGTACCCTTAATGTATTACCCCTTAATCGATGTGCCGGTTAACCACACGCACTCCACTAACCGACTTAAGCAAAGTGCAAAGTGTAATTTCATGGGTTAGCACCTTATTCACATTTTTCCTAAAGTAACTAAGATTGGGATTTTATAAACATTTAGTTACTTTATATTTATCATTAATACTTTTAATGAAGGTTTAAATTCCTTGTCTTACCCGTTCGGCTAACGACCCTCCACCGATCAGGGAAGCGGTGGGTGATAGTGGACACCCATTAAGCTGCCATTTTATAGGCAGCAACCTTATACCCCCCTTATAGACCGACTTCGTGAATGAGGCCTACTAACAGTGAAACGACTTGATCTTATACATATATAATTATTATTAAACTTATAATATTATAAAGTATAAGGGTTGAATTTTAACTTTTTAAAATTCTAGGGGTTGGAACTTAAAGTTTTAAAGTGACTTTACATGTTCCAAAACTTGAGGGCAAGTTTTGTAACTTTCAAAACTTTTCATCTTTCATAACTTATGAGTTAATGGTTTATTAAAATGAGAGACTTTTCATTTTATGTAACCTATGTGTTTAATGATGGACTTAAAAAGTGTGACTTTTGGTAATCCATAACTTGAAGACAAATTATGGATTCCATTAAAACACATAATGGTCAAGAATTAAACTAACAAGCAAGTTACAAATAATTCCTATGATCTTCTAAACTCATAAGTTCATGAACATGCATATCAACAATTTCAAGAATCATAAAATTAACCATATAAAACCTGAAATTTTGATAATAGCTATTGAAAATGGATTAGCATAACCATTACACCATCTAAAACAAGTTTTATAAGACCAAAACAGTTTACGGTAATGTTTCTAGTCCATTTCCAGCAGCAAAACTCAAAAATCTGCATTCTGAGGCTCCAACTCGTCGAGTGCACGAACCTACTCGACGAGTAGGATGAGTTTAGTCATGGACTCGTCGAGTCCCCTCATGGACTCGGCGAGTTCATGATGCAGAGTGCAGAAAAATTGAGTTTTTTCACAATTTTGCATCAAGTATCAAACAAACAAGCTTAGGCTCTGATACAACTGTTGGGTTTTAAGCATTCTAACTCTCCTATGGTGTACATGCAACCCTAGAAACCCTGGATCTATGTTTGTCTAAAATACATGCAAAATATGATTTCCAAGGTTCCTAATCCTATCTAGCATACATGGGGAACTTTTAAACATAAAAGATAGCTATAGTTACATACCTTGTGGTTGATTTGATTCCTTGAACACCTTGTGAGCCTAGCACCCCAAGTGTGATGCCTCAAATGTCTCACACAACACCAAATGCACTTGGAATAAACTTGAGAGAAATGTAGAACACTTAGAGATTGGGTATGTGTTGGATATAGTGTCTAAGTCCATAACTTTATTTGGTATGTACTTGACCCGACCCGGCATGGTCCATTTGGGTTGCATGGCATTGCAATACCTGGATAGACTAAATGAGAGAATAAGGCACTTATGATTATTAATATATTATAAGTTCTAATATATTTATAATAGTATTATTTAATTAGTATTGATCAAGTATTAATCTAGGATTAATTTGGTGATCAAAGTGAGACTAATTAAATATATAGGGTTGATAATGACAATCATCAATTCTTTTATGGTGGATTAATGATCCATGGTTTATGGGTTATGGATGTAACCAAATGGAGCTCCATGGATAGTCCATGGGAGTTACAAATCCATGGGTCATGGGAAATCAAGAGTCATGACAATTAAGGGCATTCATGTGTAAACCCTAATTGTGACAACACTATAAAAGGAACCATATGGCTAGCAAAATCGTGACCTAGTAGAGCTAGTGGACATAGTGTTACTAGAGAGGGCATAACCGATTTTGAGGCTAAGTGGCATTCTCTCAAGTTATTCCAAGTCTTGTGGTGTTGTGTGAAGCATTTGAGGCACAACATTTGGGGTGCTAGGCTCAGAAAGTCTTGAAGGAATCCAAGCAACAACAAGGTATGTATTTCTACTAGTTTTATGTTTTATGTAATCCCCATGCCATGCTAGTTAGGAAATAACCTTGAAAAAGAAATTTGCATGTATATAGAGAAAACATAGATTCAAGGTTATTAGGGTTGCATGTACACTTAGGAAGTGTTAGAATGCTCAAAACCCATCAGTGGTATCAGAGCCTAGGATTGTTTTCTGTATACTTGATGCAAAACTGCTTAAAAATCGAAAATTCTGCATTCTGACGACTGGACTCGCCGAGTCCATGGGGAGGACTCGCCGAGTCCATAAACAAATTCATCCTACTCGGCGAGTAGAATAATGCACTCGGAGAGTAGGAGCGTGCTGGGCAGTTTTTTCGAGTTTTGTTGCTGGAAATGGATTAAGATCATTATCCCAATCTGTTTTGGACTTGTAAAACCTGTTTTTCAAAATGATAATGATTATGTTAACCCATTTTACATGACTTTTATCAATTTTCAAGTATTGTATATGTTTATATGATTTCTTGAAATTGCTTGACATGAATTTGTGTTCTTATGAGTTTTTAGAAGATCATAGGAATTATGTGTAACCACCATGTGTGTTTAATTCATGATCTTAATGGCTATGATGGTGTCCATAACTTGTCCTCAAGTTATGGATAACCAAAAGTCACTTCTTTTAATTATGATTAAAGAACTAAAGAGGTTTCATAAAATGAAGAGTCTTCATTTTTATGAACCATTAAAACTCATAAGTTACAAATTGAAGAGACTTGGAATAGTTTCAAATCTTGCCCTCAAGTTTTGGAATTTGAAAAGTCTTACACTTTAATACTTTAATTCCAAATTAAACCTTAGATTTTTAAAAAGTTTAAAAATCAACACTTATACTATTATTATAATTTTATTATATAGATATGTATAAGAATATGTCATTCTTACCGTTAGTAGGCCTCATTCACGAAGCCGGTCTATAAGGGGGGTATAAGGTTGTTGCCTATAAAATGGTGACTTAATGAGTGTCCACTCTCACCCACCGCTTCCTTGATCGGTGGAGGGTCGTTAGCCGAACGGGTAGGATACGACTTTAAATACTCGTTAAAAGTATAATGAATTATAAAGTAACTATACATTATAAATTCCCAATCTTAGTTACTTTAGGAAAATGTGAAATTGGTGCTAGCCCATAAAATTACACTTTGTACCTTACCAAGTCGTTAGTGGAGCGTGTGTGGTTAACCGGCACACTAACATGGACTAGTAAGAGTGGCAAAGGGTAACTTGACCTTATTATAGATCGGTGGAGCGTGTGTGGTTAACCGGCACATCGATTAGGTAATATTGTTGAGGGTACCAAGTCAATTTGTATGGTTATTCACACCTTGTTTGTGATCCTCGGCATCCCAGTCACAAACTTGAGAGGGCACAATCGAGATTCAAACATGCCATTGAAAAGTTCAATGTATCTCAAAAGATCTAGGAGTTTCAAAACCAATAAAACCTAATAATAAAATATTTCGTTCTTATGGTGGAAATTGGTAAATCGTCATTTACCTACCTTCAAATATTTTATAGTATGGATTACGGCATCCCTCTTCCAACTATAAATAGTTTGTTGGATCCTAGCCTTAATATTTCATTTGGGTGAATTATTAAGGATTCCTAATCTAATGAAACTTGTCTTTCTTTCCTTTCAGATGTCTTCCAACAATGCTTCTGGCTGAAACCCAACAGGCTCCTTTTCCCTTATGAACTTGTGTGGTAAGGTCATCTTTGATGGATCCAATTTCAATGAGTGGATCAGAAACATCAGAATGATTACCCGCTACGAGGACAAAGAATATGTCCTCGATAAGGAGCTTAAGGTTGTGAATGAAGCCATTGCTACTCCTGAAGAGTTTGCGGAGTTTGTTGCACATGAAAAGGATGCTACTAAAGTAGCATGCATCATGATGGCCACCATGACTCCTGAACTTCAAAAATCCTATGAAGATTTCTACCCCTATGAGATGCACCTGGATCTCATGGAAAGGTACCATCAAAGCGCGCGTCAAGAGAGGTATGAAATCATCTCCTCCATGATAACCGCAAGGATGAAGGATGGTGAACCCATCACCGGTCACTTGCAGAAGATGCAAAGGTTCATTGACCGGTTGTTGAAGCTAAATGTTGACTTTCCTGAGGAAATGGCGATTGACATCATTCTCCATTCCTTACCTCTAAGTTATGATCAGTTTCGTATGACTTATCATATGAACAAGGAGGAAGTCACACTTAGCAAACTTCAAGGACTCTTAAGGACAGCTGAAAATGGCCTTAAGGGTAAAGCGGTTGCTACTTCTACTCCTTCAACAGCCCCTGTTCTGGCTATTGGGCAGGGAAAAGGTAAGAAGAGGAAAAGCCCTTCGAAGGGTACCAAGGGTAAGACTCTTGATGGTTCCTATTCAAGTGGGACAAATAAAGGTCCCATTACTCCTTCTTCAAACCCAAAGGAAGCACAGTGCTTATATTGCCAGGATAAGGGACACTTCAAGCGAAGCTGCCCTAAATATCTGCAAGATCTAAAGGATGGGAAGGTTAAACCCACCCATGCAGGTATTTACACAATATTGTCTAACAACTCATCTAATGCTAATTCTTGGGTGCTTGATACAGGGTGTGGTATTCACATTTGTACTGATTTGCAGGCACTAAGAAGAAGTGAGCAAGTGGAGCACGGGAAGATAAACTTAGTCATGGGCAACAGGAAAGCATCACCTGTTACCAAGATAGGAGTTTATTCTTTATTACTTAATAATGGGTTAATGTTAGATTTGAATAAGTGTTGTTACTCGCCCGAAATGGAGAGAAATATGATTTCCTTTCATGGCTTGTACAAACAAGGTTTTACATTTTCATTTGATAATAAAAATGGTGCTATTAATGTTTATTACAATGATGTATTTCACTTTAAAGCATTACCTTGTGATGGTGTATATGAAGCCGTGAATGTTGTAGACAATCTAGGAAATAATGTGTTGTATATTGATTCTTCAGATAGCTTGGATAAAGCATCCTTGTGGCATTGTCGTCTTGGACATATTAACAAGAAGCGCATAGGCCAACTCCAAAAGGCTGGAGTCTTGGAATCATTTGACCTCAAATCAGATGATAGTTGCGAGTCTTGTTTACTTGGAAAAATGACAAAGTCACCCTTCACAGGTACTTGTGATAGGGGTGAAGGTTTGTTGGACCTTGTACACACGGATGTGTGTGGGCCCTTCAGAGTTGCTACAAGGGATGCTAATCGCTATTATGTGACTTTTACTGATGATTACAGTAGATATGGATGTATTTACTTAATCAAGCATAAGTCAGAAACCTTTGAAAAGTTCAAAGAGTTTAAGCAGGAAGTGGAGAATCAATTGGGCAGGAACATCAAGATTCTCCGATCCGATCGAGGAGGAGAGTATCTTAGCATTGAGTTCCTTGACTATCTTAAGGAATGTGGGATTGTCTCACAATTGACACCTCCCAGGACACCACAGTTGAATGGTGTAGCTGAGAGGCGCAATCGAACCTTGTTGGATATGGTTCGTTCCATGATGAGTCGAGCTTCGTTACCAATCTCTTTCTGGGGGTATGCCTTAGAGACTGCCGCCCATATCCTTAATCTAGTCCCTACTAAAAAGGTTGCCAAAACACCTCACGAGATGTGGACTGGGAAAGTTCCCAATTTGGACCACATCAAGATTTGGGGTTGTGAAGCTTTCGTGAGGCGTGAGACTCATGATAAGCTTGAACCTCGAAGTGAGAGGTGTATTTTCATCGGCTACCCACAGAGATCCTTTGGTTACCTCTTCTACAGACCCAGTGATAATGTGGTCTTTGTAGCAAGAAGAGGAGTCTTTCGTGAGAGAGAATTCATAAGCCAAGGGGACAGTGGGAGGCAAATTGACCTTGAAGAGCTTCAAGAGTCAAGTGGTGAAGGAACCTCAAGTGCTATCGACCAACCTGAGGAGGAAACTCCTGTTGATCCGATAGATGAGTCTGTACCTCCAAGACGTTCCACTAGGGTGAGGAACACACCTGATTTTTATTATGGTTATCACATCACCACTGAAGGTGATACATTTATTAGTGATAGTACACTAATAGATTTGGATGAACCTAATAATTACAGGGAAGCCATGGCAGGCCCTGAGTCTGCTAAATGGAAGGAGGCTATGGACAGCGAGATTCAGTCCATGTATGACAATCAAGTTTGGAACTTGGTTGACAATGTACCAGGTCGTAAGACAGTTGGGTGCAAATGGATCTTCAAGAAGAAGACTGCCATAGATGGGAAGGTACATACTTACAAAGCGCGACTGGTTGCGAAGGGCTTTACTCAAACTCTGGGAGTTGACTATGATGAGACCTTCTCACCAGTAGCTAAGATTAAGTCTATTAGAGTATTGTTAGCCATAGTTGCATTTCATGATTATGAAATATGGAAAATGGATGTCAAAACCGCTTTCCTTAATGGAAAGTTGGCTGAGGATGTTTACATGGCTCAACCAGAGGGTTTTGTCGATACAAGATACCCTAATAGAGTGTGTAAGCTTGATAAATCTATTTATGGATTGAAACAAGCATCTCGCAGATGGAATCTTTGCTTTGATGAGAAAGTCAAAGAGTTTGGCTTTTCTAGGAGTGAGGATGAGTCTTGTGTGTATGTCAGGGCTAGTGGGAGCATAGTTAGCTTCTTGGTGTTGTATGTGGATGACATACTTCTCATAGGAAACGACGTCCCAACCTTGCAGGAGGTTAAGTCCTGGCTTGGGAAGTGTTTCGCTATGAAGGACCTTGGGGAATCTGCCTATATCCTAGGGATAAGGATATTGAGAGATAGGAGTAAGAGACTAATTGGACTTAGTCAAAGTACTTATGTGGATAAGGTACTGAAGAGGTTCAGTATGCAAGATTCCAAGAAAGGAGAATTACCAATCCAGAGTAATGCCAAGCTAAGTAAGACTCAGAGTCCGAGTACAGAGGCTGAGATAGCTGAGATGAGTCATATACCATATGCTTCCGCTGTAGGCTCGATCATGTATGCTATGACTTGTACTCGCCCTGATGTAGCCTTTGCTTTGAGCATGGTCAGTAGATATCAAGGGAACCCTGGCAAGGCACACTGGACCGTGGTAAAGAACATTCTCAAGTATCTGCGGAGGACTAAGGATTGGGTCCTTACCCTCGGAGGCAGTGATGACTTGAGAGTGGAAGGACATAGCGATGCTAGCTTCCAGACTGATAAGGATAATTTCCGCTCTCAGTCAGGCTGGGTCTTTATCCTAAATGGAGGGGCAATTACTTGGAAAAGTTCCAAGCAGGAGACAGTAGCTGATTCTACTTGTGAATCAGAGTACATAGCAGCAAGTGAAGCAGCTAAGGAGGCGATATGGCTAAAGAACTTCATCGGAGACCTTGGAGTTGTACCAGCTATAAAGGAGCCAATGGAAATTTTCTGTGACAATGAAAGTGCGGTTGCTTTGGCTAAGGAACCGAGAGATCACGGGAGATCTAGGCACATTGACAAAAAATACCATTTCATCAGACATCGAATAGAAGAAGGACTCCTCGTGGCTAAGAGGGTATCATCAAATGAGAACCCGACAGATCCCCTCACGAAGGGACTGAGCAGGGTTAAGCATTTACAGCATGCGAGGCGCATTGGGCTGAGGGATGATATTAGTTTCAATAATTAGATTCCTGAAACTTGTAAAATGTAATTGACATTTGATGATAAATAAAAGTTGTTATTTATTTATGAGTAAGGTGTTACTATCTTGTGTTGATTGTTTACTATGTTTCAATTTTGCATGTTTTTACTTCCAGAATAATTATGTTATTATTCAAACCATCCACAGTCAGTCAAACTTTGGAAGTAAGTATTGATTTAAGACTGTCATAAATTTGGCTTGTATGATTTGTCTAAAAGTGCTTTGGACAATGGAATGGTTGCTACAACATTCATGAGTACTCATAAGGGCTGAGTATTGGATCCAACCCACGCTCACTTGCATCACTTCATGGAATTTATCTCGAGTGATCGTGAGACGGTAATATCATATAAATCTTCAAACCTAGAGATATGAGTTGTTGACTATGAGTTGGTTATTCATTGATTGCACGAAAACGCATTGGTAACTCGATGTCATAAAACGTGCCTTTGTGAATAATTCAACAAGTAGTTAGTACAAGCATATCAGTCGAAGTTTATCTGTTCCTTCTAGAAATAGAAGCGATATCTGGGCCCCTCGATGATTTGGTTTTGACCTATGTACCGGGCCCGGTCAGAACCTAATTGATGTGTTCAATTTAGTTCTATGTCGAAACAAATCAGAGATCGAGAAACAAATGCTGGACAATAAGTAAGACCATGTTCCATGTGTTTGTCCGGCTGATATCATGAGAACAGAGGATTATATGATCACTTATCTTAAATGACGTATCATCATCATCTCAGTTCCGAGAGACTTTGAAAGAGCTACGATTGCTAGTCGGATTTTGAAGTCATATTTGCAAATATAGTTATTAGACTTATCCAAGTGGGAGACTGTTGGATATAGTGTCTAAGTCCATAACTTTATTTGGTATGTACTTGACCCGACCCGGCATGGTCCATTTGGGTTGCATGGCATTGCAATACTTGGATAGACTAAATGAGAGAATAAGGCACTTATGATTATTAATATATTATAAGTTCTAATATATTAATAATAGTATTATTTAATTAGTATTGATCAAGTATTAATCTAGGATTAATTTGGTGATCAAAGTGAGACTAATTAAATATATAGGGTTGATAATGACAATCATCAATTCTTTTATGGTGGATTAATGATCCATGGTTTATGGGTTATGGATGTAACCAAATGGAGCTCCATGGATAGTCCATGGGAGTTACAAATCCATGGGTCATGGGAAATCAAGAGTCATGACAATTAAGGGCATTCATGTGTAAACCCTAATTGTGACAACACTATAAAAGGAACCCTATGGCTAGCAAAATGGTGACCTAGTAGAGCTAGTGGACATAGTGTTACTAGAGAGGGCATAACCGTTTTTGAGGCTAAGTGACATTCTCTCAAGTTATTCCAAGTCTTGTGGTGTTGTGTGAAGCATTTGAGGCACAACATTTGGGGTGCTAGGCTCACAAAGTCTTGAAGGAATCCAAGCAACAACAAGGTATGTATTTCTACTAGTTTTATGTTTTATGTAATCCCCATGCCATGCTAGTTATGAAATAACCTTGAAAAAGAAATTTGCATGTATATAGAGAAAACATAGATTCAAGGTTATTAGGGTTGCATGTACACTTAGGAAGTGTTAGAATGCTCAAAACCCATCACTATGCCCTCTCACTCTTTCTTAAGTCGCTGATTTTGGTGAACATGATGATCCTTATATAGTGTGTTACAATTAGGGTTACACCATGTAAACCCTAATGTGACATGACTCTTCATTTCCATGACCCATGAGTTTGTAACTCCCATGGAGCATCCTATGGACCTTATCCCAACTTGATAATCCATGGAGCATTTAGCCCACTATACAAGTATTGATGATTTACACAATCAACCCATATATTTAATTAGTCATCTTTTGATCACTTAATTAATACTAGATTAATTCTTGATCAATACTAATTAAATAATATTATTAATATATTAGAACTTATAATATATTAATAAACCATAAGTGTTATTTCTCTCATTTTAGTTTATCCAAATGCATGATGTCATGCAACCCAAATTGACCATGCTAATCGGGTCAAGTACAACCCAAAAATAGTTATGAACTTAGACACCTAATCCAACAGTGAGTTCTATGAGTTCTCAATTGTTTTCATAAGGCGAAGGACCTTGATCAGTGAAAGTTCATTGATATGTATAGGTGAGCTGCTTAACAACTTGGAAGACATGGTAGGCCCTTGTGCTACCAATTGGCAAGAAATTAATATTGAACAAGTTCAGTCCATATGAGTTTGAATTTGTCATAGAACTTATCTTATGATAATGGTTGGGAATGACAGATTCACATGGATAGGAACAAATACACCATAAAATCTTAATTTCATAAGGTTTCTCTCCAATTCATGAAAATGGTTGTGAGGAAACGCTTTCACTAAGTAGATTTCAAGGAGATAGCAGTTGTGTTAATTGCGTTCTCAAATTCGATTAGGATTACGACATCCCTCTTCATAGTTCAAATTGTGAGAAATGGCAAATTGTTTGAACATTCAGAACTTATTGCTGTGAGTTCTGAAATACCTTAGACACACTGGGCTTTCTAATAAAAGGTGTATGAGCTTAGATAAAGGCTTATCGAAGCATCTCATATCAGAAATTTGAACTTTGGTAAGAAAGTCAATAAAGTATTGATTTCTAGAAGTCCAGCTGATTTTGGATACATGTCAAAGCTAGTGGGAGCATAAATGTTATGCAAGTAACAAAATAATTGTTATGCTAGTGGGAGCATAATTATTATGGTAAGTGTTGCGAGTTAGCAATGCTATTTATAGGAAACAAAGTTCTAATTTGCAAAGTTGCAAAGGGTGAAAAATTGTTTCGCTATAGTAAGGGAGAGGATACTTATACTTTATTTCGAATCTAAAAGTTTAGATTGAAGTATTAATCAAACTTAGTCGTGGTTATATATGAATACCATGTTGAAATATTTCAACATTGGAAATTCTATATATGGAAATATTATAGCAAAAGACTGGTCAAGTATCATGTCTTTATGTAAGACATTATGAATCGTGTCCCATATTCTTCAGATATAGGATCGATTGCATATGCTATAATATTCACGTGTTATAATTTTCCAAATGCCTAGGGCATTAAGAGGGGAAAAAAGGACTAGAACCGGATATGACTAAAGTGGTTAAACAACTGTCAAGTACAATCTAAGGTTCGCTAAGGATTGGTTGCTTAAGGACAGTTGGTAGTATAGTAATGGATGGAACATATTGACATTATTATGAATAGACAGAATTCTATTAATAATGCATTGTCTTATGGCAAATATGGAAATGTTTTCATAATGGGAGTTGGATATTAAGAATCAATGTGTAGGTTAGAAACCTTTATGCAAGAAGGATGTTCAAAGGAATGTACTTTGAATTTGAGACTTCGCTTCCTTGGAATTGTTTTGTTATCAATATCCAGTGGAAAGTTTTGTAATATCGTTCGTAAATTCTCTATGACTTTGGTACCTCGAAATTACAAAAGGAATCATTGCATGATAGTTTAGAATCTAACACATGTGATAAACATTTGGAATTGTGAAATGAGTTTCATTGGAAATGTCTTCTATTGTTCTATTTAACAAAGAAGGAGCATAGGTAAACATAGTGTGCATGCTTGGATCATGGGATATATATTGTTTCAATTCAAGTATTAAGTCGATTAATCGAAACATTATACAACGAATAATGTGTAATCAATATGGTGATTAAATAAAAGGTGTTTTATTTGTATTCAAAAGTTTTGAGACCATATTGAATTCGATTATTCTTGTGTTTCACTTTTCATGTTTTGACTTCCTGAATAATAAGATTATTCAAACTATCCACAGTTGATCATACTTTGGAAGTAGGTATTGAGGTAAGACTGTCATGAATCCGTCTGTAGACTGTCTAAAGTGTTTATACATAGCAAAGTTTGTTGCAGTGTTCATGAGTACTCCTATAATAAGATTTGAGTATTTGAATAAACACACGCTCATCTGAATCACTTTATGGATTTCATCACGAGTGATTGTGAGACGATAATATCTTATATTCTTGAAACGGAGGCATATAGTTGCAGTTTACAAGTCGATTGCACATTGATAATATGTAAACGCACCAGTAACTTGGTGTTATAAAACATATTGTTGTGTGTGATTTGATGAGTAAATAGAGCAAGCATATGAGTCGAAGTTTATCCGTTCCTTTTACCCTAAGAGGGATAAAGGCGATATCTGTGGGCCCCTCGATGATTTAGTGATGACACCCTAAGCGCTTGGCCAAGCCTGGACTGATTTGATTTGTTCAATTGGTCGGTCGTCATAAATCGTAAATCGGGAAACAACACATGAACAGAGAGAATGATTATAATCCATGTCTCAGTTCATACGATATCTAGAATGGAGGAATATATGATCCTTTATCTAATGGACGCGTCGGAGTTCGACAGCGACTTTTGAGAGCTACGATTGCTAGTCAGTTTTTCTAGTCTTACGTGCAGTTATAGTTATTAAACTTATCCAAGTGGGAGACTGTTGGATTAGGTGTCTAAGCCCATAACTATGATTGGTATGTACTTGACCCGATAGTAGCATGATCCATTTTAGGTTGCATTCACCAAAGCAATTTGATAGGATGGATATTTGAGAAAGAGGTTATTTGTGATTTATTAACATATTATAAGTATAATATATATTAGTTGAGAAATCATATTATTTAATTAGTATTGATCAAGAATTAATTTGGAATTAATTTAGTGATCAAAAGAGACTAATTAAATTAACGGGGACTGATTATGTAAATCAGTGATACATATGGTTTAGGCTATTGATCCATGATGGACTAAGTTTATGTGAGAGTCCATGAAGAGTTAGTCCATGTGAGTTATTGGATCATAAGCCTAAGTGAAAGAATTAGGGTTTACATATGTGTGACATCCCCATTTTTACGACCAGAAAAGACCGATTTTGTTTATGCTTTTTAATAAAAATAAGAGTAACTTCTTAAGAAAAGTATTGCGGAATTTGTTCCTAAAACAAAATATGATATAAATTTTATCAAAGCATTTCTTAAATAAATGTATTTCCATTACATTACAAAAACTCGGGATGTCAATCATCGATACAAACCATAAGCATAAATGAAAAAGAAATAAACATCTTAGGCCACAAAACACTATCTGGCCTCAAATCCGTAATCTCTCGTCAAATCATCCAACTATGCCTTTGCCACTACTTGTAATACAAGAAACTGAGTGGGTCAGGCTGGGGAGCCTGGTGAGCATATAAGGTTTTCAACTCACAATAAATAAGTTTATTATTTTCAACAATCATTAAACCCGATTACCCGTTCCCGTTATCCTCACATTACGTCCCTAAAGCATCTCTCATAAGGTACCTATCCTAAGGAATTTCATCGGGATGGACACTACTGCTCAGGGGATTCCTCAGCCATATATGTCCGTAAGGCAACCATGGGGGGATGGAGTACACCGGTGAACACTTCGTTCACAAACACCTACAGGTTGCGAGCCTGCTAGCGTTCCACTGGACTTCTTAGAAAAGTCTGTGGTCGTCATCCATACTCCACTAGATGACTGGATCAACGTCAACATTGAGGCCTCTCATCATTTTATTTCACCACACACCAACTATTTTATCTACCCATGTTCTACCCAACATATTTGTAGATATAAAATACATACATGGTCCAGATCTGTAAATTAAAGCTTACATCTTTTATCCAGCATAACTTTTAAAGCATAAAATACATATATAGTCCAGATCTGAAGGAAAGAAGTTCAGATCTTTCATCCAACATAGATCTCAAAGTATACATTTTAGATCTGAAGAAAAGTTTAGATCTGATATAAGGAAGTGTAGCTCTGAAGGAAAAAGTTCCAGATCTGAAAGAAAGAAGTATAGATCTTTCATCCAGCAAACATCACAGGAAAACAGATAACATATATATACACATAGCACATAATTTATATAAAATACTTCATATCTATGTGTAAGATGAAAGTGACTATACACTCACTTGATACGGAGTGATCCGAACAGCACTTCGCTTCTTAAAACAATCTTCTTTGATGAAACCGGGAAGTTTGCTTGAAAACCAGGCTCCGCGCGGGCAGAGTTTCAAACCGAAAAACTCTTTTTCTTGGAGCCTTCGGGATCTCTGGGCTTCCTTCGGGGGCTAGGGGGTTTTCCTAGGCTTTAGGGGGGTTTAGGGATCTTAGAGAGAGAAAATAGTGAGAGAAAGATAGTGGAAAGAGTGAGAAGGTCGGCTGCCCTCGCATCCTTTATAGAGGCCGAAGCCTCGGTCTACGTTGCGCGTAGCTTCGTTGGTACGTTGCGCGTACTTCGGTACGCTGCGCGTTTATACGAATGATGGGCGTACGAGGGAGCGGTATCCGAGGTTCGTATAGATGCGTGTCACCCTCCGGCTGGAGCGACATGGCCATCTCCGATCCTAGTATCCGAACGCGGGGCGTTCTTCTCTTCTACGCGGGGCGTAGCCTCGCAACAGCTCTCGCAATTTGCCTTTCCGTCTTCTAGAGATCATAACTTTCGCATACGAGCTCTGTTTTCGAAGTTCTTTATATCCACACGTAGGTAGGAACATGCCCTACAACTTTCGTTTAGACTCCGTCGGCTAATTCTCTACTGATTTTAGATTTATATTCTTTAACAGACCGATACAAGATTAGTCCGTTAAAAATTCATAACTTCTTCATTTGACGTCCGTTTTCGTCTGTATTTTTACCGTTGAGCTCCTATTGACGAGATCTTCGACTCTCGTTTAGGTTATGTCGGCTAAAAATCGTTCGATCTACAATTCGAACTTCGGGCTGTGCACTGCTGATCCGAAACTTAGAGAAATCATAACTTCCTCATACGAAGTCAGATTTGGGCGTTCTTTTTATGCATGCTCTTGGTTTAACGTTTTCTACGACTTTCATTTAGATCGCTAAGGCTAAAAGTCGCTCTATCGTAAATTCACTATTTACGGTTCCCGGTGTCGTGCCGGTTCTGTCGCGAAACTTCGACGGGTCATAACTTCTTCGTTATAACTCGGATTTCGGCGTTCTTTTTATCTCCAGAATTCTTGTCACGACCACTACAACTTTCTTCATAGATATCGGGTTTGTCTAACATTTTATTTTGACGCTTATTTTTATACTTTATTTATTATATTATTATAAACAAGTAATAAGCACACAAAAGCACATAATTCACATAATATTCAAGTAATTCATCTTTATTACTTTAAAATGGGTTACAATAGTTGAGCTAGACTATTACATCATCTAATAATGCTTAGCCCCGAAACACGGACGTTACAATTCTCTTCCCCTTAGGATGATTCCGTTCCGGAATCATGCGTCAGCAAACAGATGTGGATAGCGACTCATCATGTCACTTTCTGTTTCCCAAGTGAGATTCAGCCCATTCGTATGTTTCCAACGGACTAGCACTAATTCGACCATCTTGCTTTGTAACTTCTTAGTCTTACGGTTAACGATTGCCTCGGGCTCTTCGATTAGCCTCTTATTCTCATCCATCCTTAACTCTGAGATTGGAATTATGTCGGGAACTTCTCCCGTGAATTTCCTCAAATAACACACATGGAAGGTGTTATGAATACCGTCTAGTTCTTCGGGCAATTCGAGCTTGTAAGCTTGGTTCCCAATCCTCTGAAGAACTTTGAACGGTCCAATAAACCTTGGACCCAACTTTCCTTGTTTCCCAAATCTTATAAGTCCCTTCCATGGTGAGACTTTAAGCAAAACTGAATCCCCGACTTCAAATATCACCGGTCGCCTCTTCTTGTCAGCATAGCTCTTTTGACGATCCTGAGCTGCTAACATCCTTTCCCTAATCACTTTCAGCTTTTCAGCAGTCTAATGGACTATCTCAGGGCCCATAAACTGCTTTTCTCCGGCTTTAAACCAACAAGACGGAGTACGACACTTTTGTCCATATAAGGCTTGATAAGGTGCCATCTTGATGCTCGAATGGTAACCATTGTTGTAGGAAAATTCTACCAGAGGTAAGTGTTCATCCCAGTTACCTTGTAACTCTAGGGTACATGCTCTTAGAATATCCTCCAATGTTTGAATCGTTCTTTCGCTCTGACCATCGGTCTGCGGATGATAAGTTGTACTTAAACACAATTTCGTACCCAATTCCTCTTGTAGACTCCTCCAGAATCTTGACGTGAAACGACTATCACAATCTGATACAATCATTAAAGGAACACCGTGAAGTCTTACCACCTCCTTCACGTAAGCATTGGCGAGCTTATCCATCGACCATCTTTCGTTAGCTGCTATGAAGTGTGCACTCTTAGTGAATCAATCAACGACCACCCAAATCATGTCGTGACCGTCCCTTGTCCTGGGCAGTTTAGTGACAAAATCCATGGTAATGTCTTCCCATTTACCCATGGGAACAGGTAAAGGTTCTAAACTCCCATACGGTTTTTGATGTTGTGCCTTAACTCTTGCATAGGTTATGCACTCGGTTACATACTTAGCAACATCGAGCTTCATCGTCGGCCACCAGTAGTAGGGTTTCAGATCCCTATACATTTTTGTGCTGCCGGGATGAATCGAGTACATGGTCTTGTGGGCTTCTATGACAACCCGAAAATTTTATTCTTGTAAAATTTCTCTTTGGTCAAACTCATTCCTTCCAAGATTCTAGAAATTTGATGATTTATAAGTATTGAAGCCTAGTTAAATAGGTGTATTATAGTTCGGAAGAGAAAAGCAAAAAGGAATTAAGAAGCTTCGCATGGCCGCAAATAACTTCGGACTGTAAACGAAGATCTGACCGTAAACGAGGCTCTGACCGTAAACGAGGCTTCCGCCGTAAACAACTTGCCGACTTCGGACCTTAAACTCTTCGGCCGTAAACCCTCACATATATATATATAAGATTTCCTTCATTATTCACCTTTTCTCACACTTTCACCTCAAGAACACTTGAATTCTCTCTCAAGTATCATAAGGATTTTCGTTTTAATTTAAAAAAAAACTGTAAGTAATTCGTCCATCCTTCTTGTTAAACCTTCTTGGCCTTGTAAGTATCTCTTGATTCATCCATGGAATCACCTCTTTTGGTTAGATCCTCAAGATCATCAACTTTCACCAAGAACACCAAGAACACACACTTGTTCTTGGTGGCCGAAAACTCCTTTTAAGGCTTCAAAAGGTGAGTATTCCTTCCATACACTTGCTATCTAGTAGAAGCTCCTGATTTACATCCTTGAAACCAACCAAATTCCAAAATCAATGAGAGTTTACGGCCAGGAGGATCTCCCTTGGCCGTAAACCCTTGTTAAGACTACTAGTTTGGCCATAAACTCTTCTTAAGGCTAGGAATGGGTCTAGAACACTTCCTTGATGCTTGAAAGACCTTAAAAACACCCTTTGGCACAAGACCTCATGAGTTTACGGTCGTAAACACATATGGCCGTAAACCCTATGGCCGTAAACACATAAGGTCGTAAACCCTATGGCCGTAAACACATAGGGCCGTGAACACCTTGGCCGTAAACTCATCCATTTGGCCGCAAACTCCCTTAGATGAATCACATATGATTCTAACACTTGATCCAAGTGTTTCCTAGTCCCTAAAGGTGTTTCCTTACGTGTAGTTGCTTCTAAACCCTATATTCATACCAATATATGTCATTTAGGATTCGTTTGTGTCTCGGGACTTCATTCATGGAATCATCCTTACGCGTAGCTGCAATTGAATCACCTACATAAGGTGAGTTCATACCCCAATAATAAATCTTTCAACTGTTTTAAATCCTTTTAAGGGGGGATATACAAGTTGAACACAATGATAGTTGTGTAAATGTTTCGTTATAAACATCATTTTAAAGGATTGCTTATGTTTCAGGAGTAATCAAAACATTTCAAAAACTCTTTATAAGTTATGTTACTTTATAGTTTATAAAACTCCGTTTTTAAAAGTACAATCATAACTTAGTAGATAAATGAGACTTTTATTTAAGTCAGTAACAGTTCAAGTAAACATACTAGTAAACTATAATAGGTATGGTTAAGAGGTTCAGTTCATACTAGATACTAGAACATACTACATAGAGAACATACTCAGGAAGGAAGATACAATATACGATAACATAGAGAACATACTCAGGAAGGAAGATACAATACGCGATAACAGAAGGAACATACTATAACTATAATAGGAGAATAAATCATGAAATTACACAGGAATACCGTATTTGCATAAACCAAAGTACGAAGACCACGTACCAGGGTTAGCAAACACGAGGTACAACGTCATACCGGGTTTCAATAACAACAGTACAAATACAACGTACCAGGGTTAGAAAACTTGAAGAATGACACTTACGTCATACCGCGTTTCAATAACAAAGGTATGAATACCACGTACCAGAGTTATAAAACACGGAGTATGATACAAGAAACACATAAACATATGTAAAAACTCATGTTAACAAACACAAAGTAATAACATATCATTCCGGGTTTGCACTAACAACAGTACAAATACAACGTACCAGGGTTAGAAAACACGAGGTGCAACGTCATACCGGGATTCAATAACAAAGGTACAAATACAACGTACCAGGGTTATCAAACACGATGTATGACACAAGGAAAAACATAAACATTCAGTTAGAAGGTGATTCATAATGCTAACTTTATAATTTCTAGGTAGATATATCTAGGATATGTATTAATTGAGTCCAACAGATAGTAGAATGTGTGCTTTCCGCTTCATTCCCTGTGACTTGTTTGGTTGTGGGTTTAATACAGATGCACTCAGTCTACTATCTATTCGATCTTGACTATATATATATATATATATATATATATATATATATATATATATATATATATATATATATATATATATATATTTCGTATACACCAAGTAATCATAAGGAGTACCAGGTATAAGTCAGGTCATAATATACAAATTCAATACATCGTTTTCTAGTACAAAAATATATTTTCAGATAGAACATTGAGTAAAGTAAACTAGAAACTTAACAGTGAAAGGTTTAATCCATTTTATTAAACCAGTACAACTTAAAGGATCTTAAGTGGTTAATTCTATAATACTTTAGTTTACACATCAGGTTTATATATATGTAATATCCGACAGATAGTTAGATGTGTGTTTTCCGCCTTACTTCCTGTTCCTTATTTGGTTGTGGGCTTAGGGCAGATTCACACAATTAACTACCTGTTCGATATTAGATCATATATAACTAGTGTAAACTAAGTGATTGTAGAAGGAACTATTGTGGTTATCATTTTTACCAATGGAACTATTACAGTTAACTCCGTGAGTACCAAATGAATGCACCAGAGTTATATACAATGAATATCTAACAAACAATGGGATGTGTGACTTCCGCCTCATTCCCTGTTCCTGTTGGAACCTAAAAGTGAACTTCTAGCAATTGTAAGTACATATTCCGAAGGCTGTTGGTTCCGAAGGAAGATGTGATCCGGAACCTGTCCGGAGTTGAAGAAAAGGAGTAAAGTATTTTGAAGAGGAACGCATTCCAGAACTGATCCTGGAGTCCGGAATGCATGCTGATCCAGACCAAACCTTCATGTCCGGAACATTACTTGTCAGGAATGAAGTTTATTTGTCTCTTATGCATTTATTACTTTTGTCTTGTATTTTGATGTAACGTTTCATAGGACTTAGTCTAAAGTTGATTTAGGACAATCAGAATGTCAGACTTGTATCTTTTGTCCGGTCCTATGTAAACACTTGGGTTAATTCACTGTAACATTCTCTCCTATATATAGGAGCATTCAATACAAGTCAACAACGGATCTTTCTCTCACTTTTGGCATTTACTCTTATCATATTTAAAACATTCTTCTTGTTCCTTATTTATTAACTTTACCTTGATCACTATTTACTTGTTCTCAATTAATGTCTTGATCATTTTGTTAAATTGATTATCTAAGACTTTACTGGTCTTTCCAGTCTCGACTTGAACATCCATTATTAAGCAGACATTGATCTCAAGCATTCACTCAAGGTTTGAGTTCTCAAACCTTGTCCCTGCGTAAAGATCTTGTTCTCACAACTGGTATCAGAGCTCGAGTGGTTTTCCTTTGAATCCATAAGATCAGATTATAGTTGGTTTGAATTTACCTTGGTATTTCAACCATTTATGTGTTAAGGATAAAAGTTCTTCTATATACCACTTAAGCTTGAAGATATCTTGACTTCAAGGGCTGCTTCAAATCCTCAATAAATGATTTCAATGCAAATCGCAAATAGCGTGGGTGGCCCTACACGTGCCCCATTGCTAGTTGTGGAAGAATATGATCATTTGAAAGTTAGAATGGAAAGGTTTTTACTAGCCAAAGAGAAAGGTGAACAAATCTGGAGATCCGTCAAAGAAGGCCATCATGTTCCTGTAAGAACAGTTGTAAGATATGCAGCTGCTCAACTCATGCGAGAAGATGAAGTTCGTCCAGCCCCTCTAACTGCTGATGATATTGAGAAACTGCATGCTGATCAAGTCGCCTTCTCTGAAATGGTGTTTGGTGTTCCTCCATCACTCTTTGAGCACATCAAGCTATGCAAATCAGCCAAAGAAATTTGGGACACTCTTCAGGATGTGATTGAAGGTTCCAAAAATATGAAGGACAAACGCCTTACTTCGGTTTTCAATGACTTTGACACCTTCACTACTACTCCAGGTGAATCCGTAGCCTCAGCCTCCAACCGATATCGAATCGTTGTCAACAAGATGACTGCTCATGGGATTGTTCGAACTCCTCTCGAGTACAATCCCAAGTTCATTAACAGTCTTGGTAAAGGATGGGGAAATGTAAAGTCTTGTCTTCAAAGTAATGGTTCCTTAAAAAAACTGAAACTCTATCAACTTTTTGATGAGCTTCAAGGACATGAATCAAACGTTGCTCAAACCATAAGAGAACTTTCCGGAGGACCACTTGCTCTAGTCAGTTCTTTTGAATCAACCATTCCGAACCCACCTGCTCCGGAACCTTACAAACCCACTGTTCCTTTGACTCAGTCATCCCTAACTTCATTACCCACACACATCTATCCTGACGATGATTCTGAAACCTTGGATTCTGAACTCCGTTTCCAACAAGAATTTGCCTTACTCTCAATGAAATACAAACGTCCTTTCAATCCCTCTTACAAACCATACCAAAACAGATTCAACGCTCCTCACCAAAACCATCCTCAACCATATTCTTCTTCGGAACCAAAACATACCTCCGAAAATCTTCCTGCTTACAAGGCTAACCTCACTAAACCAAACTCAGCCCCAGAATCTTCTCAAAATTCCAACTCGGAAAAACCAAAGATCTTGTGTCATAAATGTGGTCATGCAAACCATTTTGCCAAAGATTGTCTAGCTGATGCTCCACAAAAACCAAAAATCAAAGACTCAGCTTATTATGTCCGAAAAGCACAAGAAATGGCTGAAAGTGAAAAAGCATTTGTTACTACTGTTTCAAGAGATGTAGAAGGATACTGGTCATCCAGAGATGATGATGATTTAGTAACTGGAAGAAACATGTTGTAACATCCGGATTCCCAGAAGGAAGAAGGAAACACCCATCTAGAGCGTGAAGGGAGCTTGGAGTTCATCTCTGGAGGTATAATCCTTTCTATTTCATGTTGATATGATAGATTTCATGATTTTAGGGTTTTTACCTCCATTTTATGTAAGATCTAGTGAGTATGAGGTCCCCTTTTGTGTTGATAGCATCAGATCTGGACCATGAGAGGTCCATAGAGTCACTATCCCTCAGTTTTATGCAAGCAAATGAGAGATTGGGGACTAGGTTGCCATTTTTAGAGTTATTTCACCATTTATGGCTTGATGTGGGTTGCATGCACGTAAAGGTTGCACCTTTACGTGACATTTGAACATTTGAAGGGTAGATCTGATAGTTAGGGAAGCAGATCTGATCTTAGAAGGTCATTTGAGTATGAACATGGAAGAAACTCGTCGAGTCCATAAGTGGACTCGACGAGTCGAGTCGGGGTTGCCCCGCGATTCGTGACAGGTGTAACCCGTCGAGTGGAAGGATGACTCGACGAGCTAAGAGAGACTGAAAGGATTCAGAGGACCCGCATGGACTCGCCGAGTCGCCTTTGTGCACTCGACGAGTTGGGTCAAAGTTTGACCGTTGACTTTTGTTGACCTTAGGGTTCTGGTCAAGACTGATTCAAGAGAGTTCAGGGGAGGGTAGAATTGTCTTCTACCCAATCTTTAGGAATGAGACTTTGAGAGAATATTGATCAGGGATGTTATTTGAATAATAGGACGAGGTTAAGTCGGGACGTTGAGCACGAGAGTTTATCCGACTTCATTGAGGTGAGTCTTCTCACTATACTGTACCTAGAAGGGTACCTATGTGTGACCGGAAGGTCTTGTATGCTATGATGTATGTGCTATATGCGGTTATGTGATATGTCTGTGCTATGTATGTTATGTATGGTAAGGACCGAAAGGTCAGGTTGATATGGACCGGAAGGTTAGGAGGTAAAGGACCGGAAGGTCGACACGGGTAGGACCGGAAGGTCTACCAGGATTCGGGACGGAAGTCCCCTGAGACACATGGATCGGAAGATCCTATAGAGTTATGGACTGGAAAGGCGTATGTGTGGTATGTGGTATTTTGGGGAACTCACTAAGCATTTATGCTTACAGTTGTTGTGTTATGTGTTTCAGGTACTAGCGAGGATCGCGGGAAGACGCCGACATGATCCGTACACACTTATAGAGTTTATGTTATTGAGATTCTGGGACATGTTTTGTTATGACACAGTGGATACATTATGTTTTTGTGATTATTGTGTGATTGAAAGTATGATTTAAAAATGAAAAATTGTTTTGAAAATTACGTCGTTACAAGTTGGTATCAGAGCCTTGGTTTGAGGGATTCGGGTGCATCTTCGGATGAATCTGAACTCAAACTGGGGAATTGAGAAACTTTTTCATAAAATAAACAATTTTTCTAAGAGAGTAAAAGATTTTGATAAAGGCAGAAGGAAGTAGTGTGTACGATTAGCCAGCGCCTGAACGGTGATTTCCCAAAATACCCTTACATTATGTGTTATGAGATATGTTATGATATGATATGCATGCTAGAGTTGGCTAGGTATTCATATTAGGACTAAAGTGGCCTGATTCTGTGATGCCTTAGCCTAGGAAGGATTTTGCTGCTATGTGATGCTTGAGAGCGAGTAGGTAGCAGTGAGGAGCTGATGAGAGGTCTACCGAAAGGTAGCCTATGCCAGTGAGATATAGAGTACTTGTGATCTGGGATCCTAGGAGGAGGACTTGGGGTGAACAGTGATGCGGTGTGGACGGTAGTATAGGGCCCGTACTACTGAAGACACCGGATCAGTGCACAGTCCAAGTAAGAATCCTTAGGGTACTAAGGAACAAGTAAGGTTGAGTTATCGAGTGCGAGTATGCTCGAGCGAGTTTCTGATATTATTATGTTGTATTTCAGAGACATCATGGTTGGGACACGCCACAGACCTGAGGCGAGTGGCGTGAGTGACGAGGAGCTTCGTCAGATGACCCACGATGAAGTGGCAGCGGCGATTCGAGCCGAGATTCCGGAGATGTTTGAGTCTATCAAGACCACATTGATTGAGACTTTTGATGAGCGATATGCAGCGGTGACTGAGGCTGCGGCTGCTGCAGCTACTGCAGCAGTAGCGGCTGCCAGGCCTCAGGGAGGTGACTCGTTGTTGCTTTGAAAGTTCAGCAACACGAAGCCACCAGAGTTTGACGGGACGCAGGATCCGATCGCTGCGATGAGATGGATTTCTGATATTGAGGGATGCTTCTACACGTGTTCATGTCCGGAGCATCTGAGGGTATGGTTCGCTGAACCAGCTTCGCCTGGGGGCGAAGGACTGGTGGAAGTTCGTGACGGCGAGCTTCACTCTTGCAGAGATTTCAGCGGGAACCTGAGAGAGGTTCACCACCATGTTCAGAGACGAGTATGTTCCCACAGTGGACAGGGAACGGTTGGTTCAGGAGTTCTTGACCCTCAAGCAGGGTACTGATTCTGTTACTATGGTTACCAGGAAGTTTCATGATAGGGCGATGTTCTGCCCTGAGCAGGTGTCTACCGAGCAGGCACGTATGAGCCGGTATTTGGGCATTTTGAGGAGGGATATTCGGGAGTTCGTGTCGAACTCGACTTACTGGACATTTCTTGAGCTCCAGGAAAATGACCGGAAGAGGGAGATTGAGTTGGAGACTCAGGCCAGGGAGGAGGCCGAGTCTCAGAGGATGGATCGGTGACCGACACAGTCTCAGCCGGCAACCAAGCGAGCCAAGTCCGCTGATACGATATCTGGAGGCCAGAAGGGCCGCACTTGTGGGAAGTGCGGCAAGGGACATGATGGAGTCTGTCGATCGGGTGCGTGCTACAAATGTGGCAAGGAGGGGCATATCGCCAAGGATTGCCCCAAGGGATTTATGGTTTGCTTTCATTGCAACCAGACTGGCCATCGGAAGGCCGAGTACCCGCAGCTACATCAGGGATCAGCACAAGGATCTATACCTGCTGCTAGGACTACCGAGATTCGGCCAGCGAAGGCCGAGGCACCGAAGGCTCGTGGGAGAGCTTTCCAGTTGACCGCGGAGGAGGCCCGCGCAGCGCCCAATGTTGTGGCTGGTATGTATTCTTTATTTATTTATGTTGAGTTGAGATATTGTGCTATGCGTAGGTACTTTTCTTGTGAGTTCTGTACCAGCCTTAGTGTTATTTGACTCGGGTGCGAGTCGATCATTTGTGTCGATAGCGTTTAGTCGACACATCAGTAGCCGACGAGAGGCGTTGAGTCGACCTCTACGAGTTTCCATAGCTGACAAGCGAGCAGTGTATGCTACGGATGTGATTCGAGGATGTATACTCGAGATCTTCGGTGTTGAGTTCCCGATAGATCTAGTCCCGATTGCAATGGGGGACGTATGTGTTATAGTGGGCATGGATTGGTTGAGCCGATTTGGGGCTGTCATGGACTGCGAATGACAGTTGGTGACGATACGAGACCCTAGTGAGGGAGTACTTACGGTGTACAGCGAGGGTACCCGGTGTGGGTCGGCGTCTTGTTCAGCCGCCAGAGCGAGACAGAGTTTGCAGCAGGGTTGCAGCGGGTTTGTAGCCTATGTGATGGACACACGAGAGGCCGCTGGGAGGCCAAGTTCGATGGATGACGTTCCGATAGTGCATGAGTTCCCAGATGGTTTTCCCGAGGAGTTGCCGGGTGTGCCTCCCGAGAGGTAGGTAGAGTTCCGCGTCGATTTGGTTCCAGGGGCAGCGCCTATCCCCAAGGCGCCTTATCGCCTTGCGCCGCCAGAGATGCAGGAGTTATCCTCGCAGCTTCAGGAGCTGTTGGGGAAGGGGTTTATTAGACCGAGTAGTTCCCCTTGGGGAGCACCGATCCTTTTTGTCAAGAAAAAGGATGGTTCACACCGGATGTGTATTGATTACCGGGAGTTGAACAAATTGACGGTCAAGAAACGTTACCCATTACAGAGGATCGACGATTTGTTCGATCAGTTGCAGGGAGCGTCTTGGTTCTTCAAGATTGATCTGAGGTCTGGATATCATCAGATGAGAGTGCGTGATGAGGATATCCAGAAGACGGCGTTCAGGACTCGTTATGGGCATTACGAGTTCGTGGTGATGCCTTTAAGGCTCACCAATGCACCAGAAGCGTTCATGGATCTCATGAATAGGGTGTGTAGACCAATGTTGGATCGTTCAGTGATAGTGTTCATCGACGATATTCTGGTGTATTCAAGGTCTAGAGAGCAGCATGAGGAGCATTTGAGGGAGATCCTCGGGGTTTTGAGATCGGAGAGGTTGTACGCCAAATTCTCCAAGTGTGAGTTCTGGTTACGGGAGGTCCAGTTCTTGGGGCATCTCGTCAACCAGAATGGGATTTTGGTCGATCCGACCAAGATTGAGGCGGTTATGAGGTGGGAGGTGCCCAGATCACCCACCGAGATCAGGAACTTTCTAGGATTGGCCGGCTACTATAGGAGATTTATCAGAGATTTCTCCAAGATCGCCGTGCCTCTCACCAGATTGACCCGGAAGGGTGTTGCTTTTTCATGGGGTCCGGAGCAGCAGACCTCGTTTGAGACAATTCGCCAGAAGTTATGCGAAGCCCCTGTGTTAGCCCTCCCGCAAGGGATGGAGGACTTTGTGGTGTATTGTGACGCATCGATATTGGGGTTGGGTGCGGTGCTCATGCAGAGGGGGCATGTGATAGCGTATGCATCGAGGCAGCTGAAGCCTCATGAGACGAGGTATCCCACCCACGATCTGGAGTTGGGGGCAGTGGTGTTCGCCCTCAAGATCTGGCGCAATTATCTGTATGGGGTTCGGTGTACCATATACACAGACCATAAGAGTTTGAAGTATCTGATGGATCAGCCCAACCTGAATATGCGCCAGAGGAGATGGTTGGACGTGGTAAAGGATTACGATTGTGAGATCCTGTACCACCCGGGCAAAGCTAATGTTGTAGCTGATGCGCTGAGTCGTAGGGCGGAGAGTGCCCCGATTCGAGACACTTGTATGTGATTGACAGTGATGACTCCGGTGTTGGATACCATTCGGGAGGCCCAGGCAGAGGCCGTGAGACCGGAGAACCGCAAGAGAGAGCGGGTGATTGGGTAGGTGCCTGAGTTTGTTACCGATAGTCGTGGGCTTATGACCTTTCAGGGTCGAATTTGGGTGTCGTATGCAGGCGAGGCGCATACCACTTTGATGGAGGAGGCGCACCGATCGAGGTTCTCGATCCATCCAGGGGCCACTAAGATGTATTTGGACCTGAAGAAGGACTATTGGTGGCCCTGTATGAAGAGGGATGTAGCATGGCTTGTTGAGAGGTGCTTGACCTGTTGCAGGGTTAAGGCCGAGCACCAGCGTCCGCATGGCAAGTTGCAGCCACTGGAGCTTCCCCAATGGAAGTGGGAACAGATTTCCATGGATTTCATCACCAATTTGCCGAGGACCGCGAGGGGTGTCGATGCAATTTGGGTGATCATCGACCGGCTGACGAAGAGCACGCATTTTCTTGCTATCAGTGAGAGCTCTTCTGCTGAGAGGTTGGCATAGTTGTATGTGAGGGAGGTGGTATCGCGGCATGGAGTTCCGCTCTCGATTGTGTCAGACCGAGATGTACGTTTCACTTCCAGGTTCTGGAAGAAGTTCCACGAGGAGTTGGGTACGAGGTTGCATTTCAGTACCGCCTACCACCTCCAGACGGACGGACATAGTGAACGGACGATTCAGACGCTCGAGGACATGCTCCGAGCATGTGTGTTGGACTTCGAAGGAAATTGGGACACATATTTGCCGTTGGCTGAGTTTTCCTACAACAACAGCCACCACTCGAGTATTGGCATACCTCCCTTCGAGTTGTTGTATGGGAGGAGGTGTCGGACTCCCATTTGCTGGGGAGAGGTAGGGCAGTGTGTGATGGGTAGCACTGAGATAGTGCTTCAGACGACAGAGCAGATACAACAGGTTAGACAGAGGTTATTGACAGCTCATAGTCGTCAGAAGAGTTATGCGGATAGGCGACGATCCGAGCTTGAGTTCCAGGTGGGAGATTTCGTACTCCTGAAAGTGTCTCCTTGGAAAGGAGTGATCCGATTCAGGAGAAGGGGCAAGCTGGGGCCCCGATACATCGGTCCGTTCAGGGTGACCGCGAGGGTGGACAGGGTAGCATATCGGTTGGAGCTACCTGCGGAGTTGAGCCAGATTCATGATACCTTCCACGTATCTCAGTTAAGGAAGTGTATAGCCGACGAGTCGGCGGTGGTGCCATTGGGAGATATTCAGGTGGATACGAGCCTGAATTATGTTGAGAGGCCGGTGGCGATTATGGATTGGAAGATCAAGGTTCTGAGGAACAAGAAGGTGCCCTTGGTGCAGGTCCAGTGGCAACATCGGAGAGGGTCCGAGCTGACTTGGGAGCCGGAGTTGGAGATGCGGGAGCAGTATCAAGAGTTGTTTGCAGAGCAATACTTCGAGGGCGAAGTCTGATTCTAGCGGGGGAGAATTGTAACATCCAGATTCCCAGAAGGAAGAAGGAAACACCCATCTAGAGCGTGAAGGGAGCTTGGATCTGGGCTAATCATCTTGAGAGTTCATCTCTGCAGGTATAATCCTTTCTATTTCATGTTGATATGATAGATTTCATGATTTTAGGGTTTTTACCTCCATTTTATGTAAGATCTAGTGAGTATGAGGTCCCCTTTTGTGTTGATAGCATCAGATCTGGACCATGAGAGGTCCATAGAGTCACTATCCCTCAGCTTTATTTAAGCAAATGACAGATTGGGGACTAGGTTGCCATTTTTAGAGTTATTTCACCATTTATGGCTTGATGTGGGTTGCATGCACGTAAAGGTTGCACCTTTACGTGACATTTGAACATTTGAAGGGTAGATCTGATAGTTAGGGAAGCAGATCTGATCTTAGAAGGTCATTTGAGTATGAACATGGAAGCAACTCGCCGAGTCCATAAGTGGACTCGACGAGTCGAGTCGGGGTTGCCCCGCGATTCGAGACAGGTGTAACCCGTCGAGTGGAAGGATGACTCGACGAGCCAAGAGAGACTGAAAGGATTCAGAGGACCCGCATGGACTCGCCGAGTCGCCTTTGTGCACTCGACGATTTGGGTCAAAGTTTGACCGTTGACTTTCGTTGACCTTAGGGTTCTGGTCAAGACTTATTCAAGAGAGTTCAGGGGAGGGTAGAATGGTCTTCTACCCAATCTTTAGGAATGAGACTTTGAGAGAATATTGATCAGGGATGTTATTTGAATAATAGGAGGAGGCTAAGTCGGGACGTTGAGCATGAGAGTTTATCCGACTTCATTGAGGTGAGTCTTCTCACTATACTGTACCTGGAAGGGTACCTATGTGTGACCGGAAGGTCTTGTATGCTATGATGTATGTGCTATATGCGGTTATGTGATATGTATGTGCTATGTATGTTATGTATGGTAAGGACCGGAAGGTCAGGTTGATATGGACCGGAAGGTTAGGAGGTTAAGGACCGGAAGGTCGACACGGGTAGGACCGGAAGGTCTACCAGGATTCGGGACGGAAGTCCCCTGAGACACATGGATCGGAAGATCCTACAGAGTTATGGCCTGGAAAGGCGTATGTGTGGTATGTGGTATTTTGGGGAACTCACTAAGCATTTATGCTTACAGTTGTTGTGTTATGTGTTTCAGGTACTAGCGAGGATCGCGGGAAGGCGCCGACATGATCCGTACACACTTATATAGTTTATGTTATTGAGATTCTGGGACATGTTTTGTTATGACACAGTGGATACATTATGTTTTTGTGATTATTGTGTGATTGAAAGTATGATTTAAAAATGAAAAATTGTTTTGAAAATTACGTCGTTGCACATGTGTTTGATGGCAAGACAAACGGTTGAATGTGATGAAGGTTATTGATCTTCTGGATCCGAAGATGAAGATGATGTTGCTGAACCTCACTACTGCTACATGGCCACCAACGATCCACCAGGTCGAAGCATTGTTCAGCAGGTAAAATCCATGATCTCTGATAATAATTTTGATTTGACTTTATGTGAGCCTTATCTGACCCAGATCCAAACAGATGTGAACACCATCTATAAAGCCTATGAGTCTGTCATAGAAGCCAGTGAGAAGAAAGACTGTGAACTAAGTCGTCTTAGATTACGTTTTGAGGATAAGAAATTGAAAATCGAGTCATTAGAGCATGAACTTGTAATGTTAAAAGATGAATGTATCATTTTGAAAGATAAATGTGAAATCACTTATTCCGAACGAAATATTTTGATTTCTGATAACAAACGTCTCAATGCCAAAATAGATGCTTTGCATAACTCTGTTGACATGCTTGAAGCTGACATTCGGATGACTCATAATTTTCGTCATCCATGGTCCAAAGCTCCTGGTCTCGGAAGCGAGTTTTCGAAACCAATTGTTAGTCCCCTGAAAGAATTGCAAAATCTGACATTCATGGGAGAGGTTCCGAACATTAAACATTCGGACACTCCTGTTTCTCCATTGTCACCCATTCCGGAGGCTAAAAGATCTTTTGAGTCCCTAATTCCTGAGTTCCAACCAATAGTTGTCAAATGTCCTGATTCCACGCCTCTTCCGCCTCTGATAAACCTGGACCTGAATCGGACCACGGAATATCATTATAGTCTTCCAAATTGTGTAGACCATGTTCCTATTGGATTAGTGTCTAAGTCAATAACTATTTTGGTATGTACTTGACCCGATTATGAGCATGGTCCTTTTGGGTTGCCTTCACCATAGCAATATATAGGATGAATTAAGGAGAGAAAGGTTTAATTATGATTTATTAATATATTATAAGAATAATATATTAAAGGAGAAATCATAATGTTTAATTGATATTAGTCAAGAATTAATTAAGAATTAATTTTGTGGCTAAAAGAGATTAATTAAACCTAAGGGACTTGTTGTGTAATTATAAGATAATTATATAATTGGGCTATGGATCACCTTGGAATAATAGGTTGGACGAATTCTAAGGGGAAGCCCATTAGAAATCGTCCAAGGCATGTTCCAGAAGGAGTCCATGGGCTGCTTAGGGCTTAAGCAGTCAGATTAGGGTTTCCTAGTTGTAAACCCTAATAGCCATCATATATAAGGAACCCTTATGGCCCCAAAAACGTGGTGAACACTTCCTTTAGGGTTTACAGCCGTTTTTGGTGGCTCCTCTCTCCTCCCTCTTCATCCAAGTTGCTTAGTGGTGTTTGTGACTCTATTAGAGGTGCAACACTTGAGGCGCTAAGTTTTCTGAAGCCAATCAAAGCAAGGATTGATTGTTATTGCTATATAACAATCAAAGGTAATTACTAAACCCTTATTTCAGTTCTTATTTGATAGATCTAGGGTTTGTAAGTCTTGGATTCATTGCATGTACAATAGAGAAACCTAGATCTAAGCATTAGGGTTTGTATGAGAACATAGGATTGTTCTTATGCTTAAAACCCATCAGTGGTATCAGAGCCTTGATTGGTTTATGTTGTATGTGATGCAATTGTCGTTTTACATGCTGAAAATTGTTTGTCTGCCTTCTGTTCGACTGGACTCGGCGAGTCCCTTCATGGACTCGGCGAGTCGGCCCTACTCGGCGAGTCCATGAGTGACTCGGCGAGTCGGATCGTCTGACAGAGGCAATATCGGGATTTCTTGCTGTTTTTGCTATGGAATAGTTGCCTAATCTGTGTTTTACTGATAAAATTCGAATTTTAATGATTTTGTGAGACTATCCATGCCAAAAACAAAAGATATTTACCAATTGATTAGATAATAGATTGCTTATATGATTAAAATTGATTATTTGTATTAATTGGGTAACTTATCTTGCAAGAAATTGAATTAGGTCAAATATAGATAATCACTAAATTAATTATTTGATTTATATTATTTGTTATTTGATCCCTACTAAGTTTGAATAGTTTCAAATTACTCCCTTTAGGTTTTATAGTTTAAATTTGAACTTAAAAGTTTTGTTTTTGAAATTTAAATAGTTAAACCCAAATGTTTTGAAAAGTTTCAAAACTTGCCCTCAAGTTTTGGAATTAAAATTTTTTGATTAAAAGTTTAATGTTGAAATATTTAAATTCTAAACCCTAATGTTTTTAAATGTTTCAAAACTTGCCCTCAAGTTTTGGAATTTAAAATTTTGATTAATAGTTTAATTATGTAATATTTAAATTCTAAAACTCTAGTATTTTGAAAAGTTCAACTACACCCTCATGGTTTTGTTAAGTTAATTAAAAGTTTAATTAAAAGAGAAAGTTAATAAAACCACCTAGTATTTTAAAAGTGTAAAATACACCCTATACTATATATATGTAACAATAAAAGTCTAATATTATATTATATATATATATATATATATATTTATATATATATATATATATATTAATGAGTAAAGAGTCAGTCTTACCGTTAGTAGGCCTTATTCACGAAGCTGGTCTATAAGGGGTGTTTAAGGAAATTGCCTATAAAATGGCGATTGAATGGGTATCCACTCTTACCCACCGCACTCTTGACTAGTGGATGGTCGTTAGCCGAACGGGTAGGATAGGACGAAACCTTCCATTATAAGTATAATGAAGTACAAAGTAACTAAATGCTTTTATAAATTCCCTAATCATAGTTACTTTAGGAAAAATGTGAAATTGTATGCTAATCCATGGAATTACACTTCACACCCTTGCCAAACGTTAGTGGAGCGTGCGTGGTTAACCGACATACTAATTTGGGGTTGCCATTGGTTGTGAAGGGTGGCTGGATGTTTATCATAGATCAATGGATCATGTGTGGTTAACCGGCACATTGATTGGGTGATAGTAGCAATTGGGTGCACCAAGTGATTCGTATGGTTATTCACACCTTGTTTGTGATACTCGGCATCCCAGTCGCAAACTTGAAGGGCATAATCGAGATTAAACATGCCATTGAAAAGTTTAATGAATCTCAAAACATATAGGAGTTTCAATTCATTTAAAACTTAAAAGTTTTTTCGTTTTTTTTATGGTGGAAATTGGTAAATCGTCATTTACCTACCTTCAAATATTCTGCAACTAGATTACGGCATCCCTCTTCTAGGTTGTAGAGTATTGTGTTGGATCCTAGCCTTGATGTTTCATTTGGGTGTTACATCAAGGATTCTTATCAACTAACTTGAATTTTCTCCCGTTTTGTAGATGTCTAAATCTTACAATGGTCTTCCCAAGTCCCTTGGAACAAGCTTTCCAAATGAAGATGACGTTCCACGATACGATCAAGGAAATGAGAGTCATGCTTCACTTCCTCCACCTCCTCCAATCATTCTCCCTGACCCACAAGTTCAAAGGCTTGAAAAGTTCAAGCTCACTCAAGCCCTTTTGGCAAGTAAACACGAAGATGGGAAACCTGTGTGTGCACACATCTTAGAGATGAAGTCACACATTGATAGGTTAAGGATGATGGGTGTCGATATCTCAGAAATGTTGGTTGTTGACTGGGTTCTTCAGTCACTTCCTGAATCATATAGTGAGTTCGTTAGAGAGTACTATATGATGGACCATGACGTGACCCTCATTGATTTGACCTATTTGCTTAGAGCTGCTGAATCAGAAATGATTTGGCGTGCTGATCAAGCAAATTTGTCTGGCAAATCAAACTCCCAAACTTCAATGGACATTGAAAATGGTGGCATTGGAAATCCAGAAAAGGTAAATTCTGAGATAGTTCCTTGTGCCATTCCAAAAGATTCCATCTGCTTCTACTGCCAAGAGAAGGGGCATTGGAGACGAAGCTGCCCTGTTTACCTGAGAGATCTAAGAGATGGGAGAGTCAAGACGTATGGCTCTACTTCAGGTAAAATCTATTAACTAACTCTATAAGTTCCTATTCTTCGATTTTTAATACATGATGTGATAAGATTGCATTTTGATGTTTTTTGCAGGATCGAAGAAATGAGAGGAAACTTAAGGCAGAAGCGTGCTGAATTTGATCATGAAGAAATGGATTTCGATCGCATGGACTCAAGGATCAGATTTTTGAGCTGCTACTCTAGAGTTAGGATAGATTGATAAGAAATATGTAATAGCATAGTTTTTCAGTTGAATTACATTGTAAGGACAAGTTTTTCATCAATAAAATAAATTTTGATTTTGTCTTATTTATTTATCCTTGCAATGGTGTGAATGAAAAATTGATGTTTAATTGTTTCTATAATGGATTTGATTCTTAATTATGTTATTTGTGGAAATGTCGAGAATTTGCCAAATAAGGGAAGATTTTCATCGCCCAAGTTTCAGTTGGACAGAAACTTGGAGTCATGGAACTTGGTTGCGTGATGAATGAGAAACTTCATATTTGGAAATTAGACTAATTCTTTGACAAAGTGTCAAGAGAAGGACTAGGAGATCGAGTACACTAGGTTGTGCGTTGATCAAGTCCACCACAAGAGTGATAAAGATATTCGTCGTGATTTACTAAAGTTTAGTAAATATGGTTATACTTATAAGATTAAGTATAATTCTGAGTTGATTAAAAGAGTTTCAATCAATAGCAGAACGAATAAGAAGAATCAAGTACGCAGAAAGATAAAAGTTTCTCTATTCTAAGAAGAAGGGAGAGTACCTTTTATTGTGTTTTATGATAAGTCTTAATGATTAAGAACCATATCTCAATTGATCCTTTAAGTGAGTCTTAGTGAAATTGCATGTCTAAGAAGAGGAATCGAGAATTATGGAAATGGTTAAATCAAGAAGTCAATCATACTTCGTTCCAATATCAAGTCTTAGAGTCAAGATTCTGACATGAGTAACAAGTCTTAAGTAGGTTTATAACACAAGACAAATGTGGAATTTGGAAAAGTTTTCTTATTCTTGCACATTTGAAATTGGAAAGTTGTGATGTCTTGGATAAGACAAAGACCAACCAGGAGCAATTGTGTGAAGTGTTAAACTTGACAAAAGGCTACACTAACTCTTGAATATTTGTTTTTCCAGAAATGTTTCTTGACAAGAGAATCTTATATGTCAAGGAGTCAGAGGGAGTCTTAATGGTCTTGAAAAGTTTCAAGAACAAATCAAGAGTAAACCTAGTTGATCATCACTAGCACACGACTTGAGGTTTAAAGCCTATCGTGGATGACATACTCTTTTTCTGTGCCATTCTAATTGAGTTAATTATGCGTGTGAGTTCTATGAGTTCTCATTTGAATGCATAAAGACAAAGCACCTTGATCAATGGAAAGTACATTGATATGAAAGGGTGAGTTGCTTGGAAGACATGGTGGGCATTCATGTTACCATGAGGCAAGAAATCAAGATTGAACAAGTTCAGTCCATATGGTTTTGGATTTGTCGCAAACTTTCGTTTTGAGAAATTCACATGGATAGGAACACATACATCATAAAATATAAGTGTCATAAGGTTTTCCTCCTTCATGAAAATGATTGTGAGGAAATGCTTTCACTAAGAGAGATTTTAAGAAGATAGCAATTGTGAAAATTGTATTCTCAAATTCGATTATGATTACGGTATCCCTTTTCATAGTTCGAATTGTGAGATTTGGCAATTGATCTGAACATTTGGGACTTAGTAACATAAATTCTGAATTGTTTAGACACACATGTGAGCTATCTAAGGCAAAGGTGTATGAGCTTAAAAAGCTTAGATAAAGGCTTATCAAAGCATTAGGTATTAGAAATATGAACTTAAGGAATTCAATAAGCATTGTTTTCTAGAAGTTCAATTGTTTTCTGAATACATGTCAAAGCTAGTGGGAGCATAAGTGTTATGCTGGTAAGAAAATAATCATCATGTTAGTGGGAGCATGATTATTATGGTAAGTATTGCAAGTTAGCAATATTAATTATAGAAAACAAAGATTCATTTTGCAAAGTTGCAAGGGTTGAAAAGTTGTTTTGCTATAATTAAGGGAGAGAATATTATACTTCATTTCAAAATTCTAAAGCTTAGATCGAGAAATGTTAATAAATTTAGTCAAGGATACATAGTGCATTCTCAAAATTCGATTTTGATTACGGCATCCCTCTTCATAGTTTGAATTGTGGGAACAGGGCACATAAAATATTATGGCAGAAGGATGATGAAGTATCATGTCTTTATGAGAGACATTATGTATCGTGTCCAGTATGCTTCGGGTATAGGATCGATTGCATATGCTATAATATTTGACCATTCTAAAATTTTCCAAATGCCTAGGGCATTAAGAGGGAAAAGGGACTAGAACTGGTTTTGACTAAAATAATTAAACAACTGTCAAAGGACGATCTGAGGTTCACTGAGCATTTGTCGCTTGTGAGTAGTTGGAAGTATAGTACTGGATGGACTATATTGACATTATTATGAATAGATAAGATTCTATTAAGAATGAGTTGTCATATGGCAAATATGGAAATGTTTCCATTAATGGGAGTTGGATATTAAGAAATATGTCTAGATTAGAAACTTTTATGCGAGAAGGATGTTCAAAGGAATGTACTTTGAATGTGAGACTTCACATCTATGGAATTGTCTTGTAACAATTTCCGATAGAATACCTTGTAATTTCATTAGCCGGGTCTTGGTGACTTTTGTGCTATGACATTACGAAAGAATCATTGCATAAAATGTTAGAATCTGACATATTCTAAAAGTGGCAAGAATTTGGTATTCTTATACTAATAATAAGGATTGGGGATTGTGAAATGAGTTTCATTGGAAAAGTTTTCAATTGATCTATTTCACAAAGTATGGACCATAGGAAACCAAAGTGTATATGCTTGGAGCATGGGACAATTGTGGTTATAATTCGAGTAATAAGTTGATTTTCTGAAATAGTAAGCAAGGATATGGTGTTTAAATAAAAGTGTTTTTATTTACGCTCAAAAGTTTTGGGACCATATAGGATTAATATTATTATTGCGTTTCATTTTGCATGTTTTGACTTCCAGAATAACTAGGTTATTTGAACCTCCACAGTCAGTCATACGTTGGAAGTAGGTATGAAGGAAGACTGTCATGAATCTGTCTGTAGATTGTCTAAAGTGTTTAGACATAGCACAAGTTTGCTGCAGAGTTCATGAGTGCTTTGATAAGATTAAAGTATTGGATTAAACCCACGTTCACTTGAATCACTTCATGGTTTTATCACGAGTGATTGGTGAGACGATAACATTGTATATTCTTGAAACCGAGACGTGTGAGTTGTTATTTGCTGGTCGGTTGCACATTGATGATAAGTAAACACATCAGTAACTTGGTGTTATAAAACTTATTGTTGTGTGTGATTCGATTAGTAGGTGCAAACAAGCATTTGAGTCAAAGTTTATCAATTCCTTTTACCCAAAGTGGGATAAATACGATATCTGTGGGCCCCTCAATGATTTAGTGATGACAAAGGAAAGTGCTCGGCCGGGACATGACTGATTTGATTTGTTCAGTTAGTCAGTCGTCATAAATCGGAAATCGGGAAACGACACATAGACTGAGAGAATGATTTCAATCCATGTCTCATATCTATACGGTATCTTGTAGAATGGAGAAATATATAATCCCTTATCTAAAGGACACGCGTATCTGATAAGATCAGAGTTGACAACGGTTTTTGAAAGCTATGATTGCTGATCAGGTTCTGAAGTTATGCAAAATAGTTATTAGACTTATCCAAGTGGGAGACTGTTGGATTAGTGTCTAAGTCCATAACTATTTTGGTATGTACTTGACCCGATTATGAGCATGGTCCTTTTGGGTTGCCTTCACCATAACAATATGTAGGATGAATTAAGGAGAGAAAGGTTTAATTATGATTTATTAATATATTATAAGAATAATATATTAAAGGAGAAATCATAATGTTTAATTGATATTAGTCAAGAATTAATTAAGAATTAATTTTGTGGCTAAAAGAGATTAATTAAACTTAAGGGACTTGTTGTGTAATTATAAGATAATTATATAATTGGGCTATGGATCACCTTGGAATAATAGGTTGGACGAATTCTAAGGGGAAGCCCATTAGAAATCGTCCAAGGCATGTTCCAGAAGGAGTCCATGGGTTGCTTAGGGCTTAAGCAGTCAGATTAGGGTTTCCTAGTTGTAAACCCTAATAGCCAGCATATATAAGGAACCCTTATGGCCCCAAAAACGTGGTGAACACTTCCTTTAGGGTTTACAACCATTTTTGGTGGCTTCTCTCTCCTCCCTCTTCATCCAAGTTGCTTAGTGGTGTTTGTGACCCCATTAGAGGTGCAACACTTGAGGCACTAAGTTTTCTGAAGCCAATCAAAGCAAGGATTGATTGTTATTGCTATATAACAATCAAAGGTAATTACTAAACCCTTATTTCAGTTCTTATTTGATAGATCTAGGGTTTGTAGGTCTTGGATTCATTGCATGTACAATAGAGAAACCTAGATCCAAGCATTAGGGTTTGTATGAGCACATAGGATTGTTCTTATGCTTAAAACCCATCAGTTCCTATAAGCAATCACGTCAACAACTGTGTGATTGAGGAAATTATTCCGGAAACAACTGAAGTCAATGCCTCGGAATTTGTTTGGGCATCTTTAGATGATAAAGTTGAAGTCTCAAGCAATGTGTCCTCTGATTCATGTGAATCGGACTCCGTAGTTCTTTTAAAAACCAAATTGGTTCCCATTACTCCTATGTTTACAAATTCATCCAAAGGACAAACTTCTGGATCCTCTCCTCATCCTAAGAGAAAACCAATGTTGAATAGAAAAGATTTTGTAGATCCCAAGGTAGAAGCTAGAAATGCTTACAAAAAAGAAGTTAAGACTAGACAAAATTTCAGGTTCCTTGCTAACTCTAAACCAAACTCATCTCGGAACAACACAAGGAAGTCCTTGTGTCAAAACCATAGTCAAAATTCGTTTGTTCCCACAAGGATCCTAAAAAGACCTTCCGAACCTCCTGTTCGTTCGGAACCAAAGAAAGTTCTTAACTCCAAATCACCTCAAGCTCATGTTAATGTCAATTTCAAAACCATCTGAAACACTTCGCCGACCCCTCAAAATGTTTCATCTGTCTTTATTGCAAAATCTGATTGCACAATTTTTAAACCAAAAATTTCGAAGAACAAAGTGTCAAACAAATCCACAAGTTCAAAAACCATTGTTTCAAAATCTTCAAACAAAAATCTTGTGTGGAAAATCAAAACATCTGTTAACAAAACAACTGTCTCGGAGATAACAAAAAGTGTCAATCCTTCAGATACCTCAGTTCCGAAGAAGTCAGCTCCGAACCCACACGTATTTGAATATGACTACTGGATAGATGAAAAGACTTTAGCATTCTATCTGTTTCCAAAGAATTCAAGTAATCTCACCAAGAAACACGTAGTTGTTCCAAAGTCACAATCAAAGGCCAAAGTCCATGCCTACGTCCCAAGTCTAACTCTGTAACAACCGTCAAATTCAAGTCAAAGTCAAAGTCAAAGTCAACAAGTCAAACCGGTCAAACTTTACTAGTACTTGTATGTTAAAAAGTTATTCTATGTATAAAAATGTGCATCTTTATGTCAAAAATTCAAGTGTCTCGAAGAATCTATGTGTTAACAATGTAAAAACCCTAAAAAGGGAGTTAAACGCATCAAAACACGACTAAGGACCCTTTCGGGGACTTAAAACGATCATTAACGAAGCATAACAGGGTTCGCGAACCTTGCATTTGCGAGATTATGCGATAATAATGGCTAAGGTTAAATCTCTCCAAGTATGTGAAATCTCTCCCAAATCTCTCCAAGCATGTGAAATCTCTCCCAAATCTCTCTAAGTATGTGAAATCTCTCCAAGTATGTGAAATCTCTCCCAAATCTTTCCAAGTATGTGAAATCTCTCCCAAATCTCTCCAAGCATGTGAAATATCTCCCAAATCTCTCTAAGTATGTGAAATCTCTCCAAGTATGTGAAATTTCTCCCAAATCTCTCAAAGAATGTGAAATCTCTCCAAATATGTGAAATCTCTCCCAAATCTCTCCAAGTATGTGAAACCTCTCCCAAATCTCTCCAAGTATGTGAAATCTCTCCCAAATCTCTCCCAAAATCTCTCTCGAACTTTTTATAGTCATCCGGGTCATCCCGACCCTTAACTTGGTCAAAAATCACACAAAACGGAAAGATTTCTCGAAAAACAGCCATATAGAACCGAAACCCCTCTTAGGAACCGAAACCCCTCAGGAGCCGAACCTCTTAGGAGCCGAAAGTGTCAGAGCCGAACCTCTTAGGAGCCGAACTTGTCAGAACCGAACTTGTCAGGAGCCTCTCGGACTGAAGCCTCAGCAGACCGAAGCTCAGCAGACCCATGCGAGACCCTCGCACCCCCCCCCACTTCGGACCTTCGGCCTTCCCTTCCTACTCTCGGTTCCCTCTCAGTTCCCACACTCCTAAGAGCCGAACCTCGAAGGTTCGGTCCCTATTGTCCGGTTTTCGACTACTTTTGCCTCCTAAGCCTGTTTTTGACGGGATTTTTTCACCAAATTCATATTTTTATCATTTTTAACCCCCAGAACTATTATTTCAATTATTTTTCAAGGATTTATTAATTATAAATCATTATTTTACAATAAGAAGAGTATTCTACACCACAAGTGGGTCAAGTGTGCCCACTTGCCTCCTATGTGTCACTTTCTCATTGGTCCAACCTTATCCACATCACACAAACCAAGGCAAACATCCCTTCACCCTAGCCACTTGCTCCAACAACCCTCCATATAAGGAAATGCCTGAGATTTCCTTGATCATTTGCTTCACCATCAAACATTATACACTTCTTAAACCAGCAAGAGGGCCTCTTTTCTCTCAACTTTCAGCCACACTTTTGATGTATTCTTGTAACAACATAAATTTCCAAAACAATTTTTCATTTTTAAAACATACTTTCATTCATAAAATATCATAGTAATCCAATGTATCATATGTTTTCACAATAAACAAATCCCAAGATCCTCAAATACATAAATCCTCTCAGTGTGTACGGATCATGTCGGCGCCTTCCCACGGTCCTCGCTAGTACCTGAAACACATGACACAGCATCTGTAAGCATAAATGCTTAGTGAGTTCCCCAAAATACCACATACAACACATACGCCACTCGAGGCTGCAGTACGACCCTCCGGTCGATGTGTCTCAGTGGGACCCTCCAGTCCCGTAGCTCGTTGGACCCTCTGGTCCGGTCATAGCTCGTCGGACCCTTCGGTCCAATCTGTGTCGTTGGACCCTTCGGTCCGGTCTATATCGTTGGGCCCTTCGGTCCGGTCTATATCGTTGGACCCTCCGGTCCGGTCTATACAACACATAGCATACATATAACACAATGCACATAATCTCATATATACACATAGCATACAAGACCCTCTGGTCTACACATAAATACCACTCTAGGTAATGTATAGTGAGAAGACTCAGCTCGGGTATCTCGGATGATCTCGCACACGAATATACTGATCTAGCCCCCGCCTAATCACATACACAATCTCCTCAAATAAATAATGGCTCTCAAAGGCTAGATTAAATCCCCTTCTACGATCCCTCAGAAGGGTAAAAGACCATTTTACCCCTCCTTGACCTAAAACTCCAAATGTTGACCAAAACCCTAAAAGTCAACGAAAGACAACGGTCAAACTTTGACCCGACTCGTCGAGTGCACATGGACGACTCGGCGAGTCCATGCGGGTCCTCTGAATCCTTCTAGCCTCTCTTGGCTCGTCGAGTCATCTCTCCACTCGACGAGTTACACCTGTTACGAATCGAGGGGCAACCCCGACTCGACTCGTCGAGTACACTAATGGACTCGGCGAGTCCCTTCCATGGCAACACTGGAATGACCTTCTGAGGTCAGATCTGCTCCTCTAACCTATAGATCTGACCTTCCCAAACATGATAGTCACGTAAAGGTTCGAATTTTAGAACCATGCATCACACTATCACCTCTATATGCCAAAATAACCCTTAATATGATAACCTAAGCCCCAAACTCATAAAGGACTGCATAAAGCTGGAGAATATGGACTCTCTGGACCTCTCAAGGTCCAGATCTAATAACCATTTCACCTTGGGACCTCACACTCTCCAGATTTAAGCTAAAGAAGACATAAAGAAGCCCTAGGTTCAACCAAATCAACAAAATACGAGAATAAGCATACATTGATACCTCCAACAGCTTCCTCTGATCAAATGGAAGTAGATTCAAGCTCCCCAACTCACCTAGCTTGACCTTCCTCCTTCCTTCTTGCTAAAATCCTCAAGAAATGGTGAACAATGGCCTCCTTTCTCACTCACAAGGCTCACAGATGCTCTGGTACTCTCAAGGACGAAGGTAGCCGCAATTAAGGGCCATAAGGTCCTTTAAATAGGGCCCAGGCCCGGGGATTTAGGGTTTCAACCCACAGCGCGGACTCGTCGAGTCCACCCTTTCCGACTCGTCGAGTCCGTTCATTAATCCAGTCAGCATTCGCGGTCCTACTCGACGAGTCCACGAACCAACTCGTCGAGTCCCTCTCTTTTACTCAAAATAAATGATCAAACATAATACCTGGAAATCCGGATGTTACAATTCTCCCCCACTAGAATCAGACTTCGCCCTTGAAGTCTTGCTCCTCAAACAACCCTGGATGTTGCTCCCGCATCTCCAACTCCGGCTCCCAGGTCAACTCGGACCCTTTCCGATGTTGCCACTGGACCTGAACTAGGGACACCTCCTTGTTCCTTAGAACCTTGATCTTCCGATCCTGGATCGCGATTGGCCTCTCAGCATAATTCAGGCTCGCATCCACCTGAATATCCTCCAGCGGCACCACCGCCGACTCGTCGGCTATACACTTCCTCAACTGAGACACGTGGAAGGTATCATGAATCTGGCTCAACTCCGAAGGTAGCTCCAACCGGTACGCTACCCTGCCCACCCTCGCGGTCACCCTTAACGGCCCAATGTACCGGGGCCCCAACTTGCCCCTCTTCCTGAATCGAATCACTCCTTTCCAAGGAGACACCTTGAGGAGTACGAAGTCTCCTACCTGAAACTCCAGCTCGGATCGTCACCTATCCGCATAACTCTTCTGGCGGCTCTGAGCTGTCAACAACCTTTGTCTAACCTGCTATATCTGCTCGGTCGTTTGAAGCACTATCTCAGTGCTGCCCATCATGCGCTGTCCTACCTCTCCCCAGCAAATGGGAGTCCGACACCTCCTCCCATACAACAAATCGAAGGGAGGAATACCAATGCTCGAATGGTGGCTGTTGTTATGGGAAAACTCAACCAATGGTAGGTATGTGTCCCAGCTCCCTCCGAAGTCCAACACACATGCTCGAAGCATGTCCTCGAGCGTCTGAATCGTCCGCTCACTCTGTCCATCCGTCTGTGGGTGGTATGCGGTGCTGAAATGCAGCCTCGTACCCAACTCCTCATGAAATTTCTTCCAGAATCTGGAAGTGAAACGTACGTCTTGATCTGACACAATCGAGATCGGTACTCCATGCCGCGATACCACCTCTCTCACATATAGCTCTGCCAGTCTCTCTACAGAAGAGCTCTCACTAATAGCAAGGAAGTGAGCGCTCTTCGTCAATCGGTCGACAATCACCCAAATTGCATCGACACCTCTTGCGGTCCTTGGCAACTTGGTGATAAAATCCATGGAAATCTATTCCCACTTCCACTGGGGAACCTCAAGTGGCTGCAACTTGCCGTGTGGACGCTGGTGCTCGGCCTTAACCCTGCGACAGGTGAAGCACCTCTCCACAAACCACGCAACATCCCTCTTCATACAGGGCCATCAATAGTCTCTCTTTAGGTCCAAATACATCTTAGTGGCCCTGGGATGGATTGAAAACCTCGATCTATGCGCCTCCTCCATCCGAATGGTATGCGCTCCGCCCTCAAATGGCACCCAAATCCGACCCTGAAAGGTCATAAGCCCTCGGCTATCGGCAATGAACTCAGATACCTGCCCAATCACTCGTTCTCTCTTGCGATTCTCCGGTGTCATGGCCTCTACATACCCCTCCCGAATGGTGTCCAACACCGGATTCAGCACCGTCAACCTCATACAAACATCTCGTATCGGGGCACTCTCCGCCCTACGACTCAAGGCATCGGCTACAACGTTAGCCTTGCCCGGGTGGTACAGGATCTCACACTCATAATCCTTTACCACATCCAACCATCTCCTCTGGCGCATGTTCAGGTTGGGCTGATCCATCAGATACTTCAAGCTCTTGTGGTCCGTGTATGTGGTACACCGAACCCCATCTAAATAGTGACGCCAGATCTTGAGGGCGAACACCACAGCCCCCAACTCCAAATCGTAGGTAGGATATCTCGTCTCATGAGGCTTCAGCTGCCTCGATGCATATGCTATCACGTGCCCTCTCTGCATCAGCACCGCACCCAATCCCGATATCGACGCGTCACAATACACCACAAAATCCTCCATCCCCTCCGAAAGGGCTAATACTGGGGCTTTGCATAATCTCTGGCGAAGTGTCTCGAAGCAGGCCTGCTGCTCCGGGCCCCAACTGAAAGCCACGCCCTTCCGGGTCAACCTGGTGAGAGGAACAACAATCTTGGAGAAATCTTTAATAAATCTCATATAATAGCCGGCCAACCCCAGAAAACTCCTGATCTCGGTGGGGGATCTCGGCACCTCCCAACTCATCACCGCCCCAATCTTGGCCGGATCAACCAATATCCCATTCTGGTTAACGAGATGTCCCAGGAACTGGACCTCTCATAACCAGAAATCACACTTGGAGAATTTGGCGTAAAGCCTCTCCGATCTCAGAACTCCGAGGATCTCCCTCAAATGCTCCTCATGCTGCTCTCTGCATATCGAATACACCAATATATCATCAATGAACACGATCACCGAACGATCCAACATCGGTCTGCACACCCTGTTCATGAGATCCATGAATGCCGCCGGTGCATTGGTGAGCCCGAAGGGCATCACCACGAACTCGTAATGCCCATAACGAGTCCTGAACGCCGTCTTCTGGATATCCTCATCACGCACTCTCATCTGATGATATCCCGACCTCAGATCAATCCTGGATAACCAAGACGCTCCATGCAACTGATCGAACAAATCATCGATCCTCGGTAAGGGGTAACGGTTCTTGACCGTTAGCTTGTTCAACTCCCGGTAATCAATGCACATCCGGTGTGAACCATCCTTTTTCTTGACAAAAAGGATCGGCGCTCCCCAAGGTGAGCTACTCGGTCTGATAAATCCTTTCCCCAACAACTCCTGAAGCTGTGAGGATAACTCCTGCATCTCTGGTGGCGCAAGGCGATAGGGCGCCTTGGCGATAGGCGCCGCTCCCTGAACCAAATCGATGCAAAAATTCACCTGCCTCTCGGGAGGCACACCCGGCAACTCCTCGGGGAAAACGTCCGGGAACTCACGCACTATCGGCACATCATCAACAGAACTAGGCCTCTCCGCTGCTAGTCGTGTGTCCATCACATAGGCCACAAACCCACTACAGCCCTGCTGTAGACTCTGCCTCGCTCTAGCAGCCGAACATAGCATACGTATAACACAAGGATACCTTCGGCACCTTTCTATTCCTAGTAAACCCTTCGAGAATAGCACACGTATAACAGGACAAGAGCAAGCACAGAAGGTTGAGACGGATACAGTTAGTCTATCACTACGAAGTGTATACGCAAGGATAATATATAATTAAGATTCTATGGACATTGGATGTGTGTTTCTGCCCTATTTCCTGTTCCTTGTCTGGTTGTGGACTTGGGGCGGAGTCACCCATCCAACTGCCTTACTAATCCTAATTACATACGACCTCTATACGCAAGTTAAAGATAGATGGACCAGGTACGAGTCCTACCATGAACTTCAGGACAAGGCTATCCAGGAGTGTGAATGAACGTTCTACCATCCAAATAAGTCTAGTCTCGTAAACCGAACCCATATGCTCCCTACCGACCTAATCAAACGAGAAACACTAAAGCAGACCCTATGCGGCGCTCCGAGGGGAAGTAATTGCTTACGACTTAGTATAAATTCGAGAAAGGCTGAAAGCATCTCGAAGCCGACAAAAGAACTACACAGATAAGCGATGCAAACCCTTGGAATTGCAGGTTGGCGACCGAGTTCTACCGAAGGCCTCACCATTCAAAAGAATGATATGTTTAGGTAAGCATGGGAAACTAAAGGTACAGCGGACCATTCGAAATCCTTGCTAGGATTGGCCCGGTAGTATACAAACTCCGACTGCCCCAGAACCTAATAATCTACATCCAACCATTCGCGCGTCAAATTTAAAGAAATGTATGTCCGACGAGACTCTTGTGATACCTCCCGACGAAACCAAAGACGCATCCCTGTTGTGAAGGTTTGTTGGATCGTGAAACAAGGACCCGAGTTCACCTAGGAACGCGAAGACCAAATAAAGCAAAAATACCCATATCTATTCCCCAACCCTTGATGTCCCAGTCAAATGCAAATTTCGGGACGAAATTCCTTCTAACGGGGGGATAATGTGACAACTGTCAAATTCAAGTCAAAGTCAACAAGTCAAACCGGTCAAACTTTACTAGTACTTGTATCTTAAAAAGTTATTCTATGTACAAAAATGTGCATCTTTATGTCAAAAATTCAAGTGTCTCGAAGAATCTATGTGTTAACAATGTAAAAACCCTAAAAAGGGAGTTAAACGCATCAAAACATGACTAAGGACCCTTTCGGGGACTTAAAACGATCATTAACGAAGCATAACAGGGTTCGCGAACCTTGCATTTGCGAGATTATGCGATAATAATGGCTAAGGTTAAATCTCTCCCAAATCTCTCCAAATATGTGAAATCTCTCCCAAATCTTTCCAAGCATGTGAAATCTCTCCCAAATCTCTCTAAGTATGTGAAACCTCTCCAAGTATGTGAAATCTCTCCCAAATCTCTCCAAGTATGTGAAATCTCTCCCAAATCTCTCCAAACATGTGAAATCTCTCCCAAATCTCTCTAAGTATGTGAAATCTCTCCAAATATGTGAAATCTCTCCCAAATCTCTCCAAGAATATGAAATCTCTCCAAGTATGTGAAATCTCTCCCAAATCTCTCCAAGTATATGAAACCTCTCCCAAATCTCTCCCAGTATGTGAAATCTCTCCAAGTATGTGAAATCTCTCCCAAATCTCTCCCAAAATCTCTCTCGAACTTTTTATAGTCATCCGGGTCATCCCGACCCTTAACTTGGTCAAAAATCACGCAAAACGGAAAGATTTCTCGAAAAACAGCCATATAGAACCGAAACCCCTCTTAGGGACCGAAACCCTCTTAGGAACCGAAACCCCTCAGGAGCCGAACCTCTTAGGAGCCGAAAGTGTCAGAACCGAAAGTGTCAGAGCCGAACCTCTTAGGAGCCGAACTTTTCAGGAGTCTCTCGGACAGAAGCCTCAGCAGACCGAAGCTAAGCAGACCCATGCGAGACCCTCGCACCCCCCCCCCCCCCCCACTTCGGACCTTCGGCCTTCCCTTCCTACTCTCGGTTCCCTCTCGGTTCCCACACTCCTAAGAGTCGAACCTCGCAGGTTCGGTCCCTATTGTCCGGTTTTCGACTACTTTCGCTTCCTAAGCCCGTTTTTGATGGGATTTTTTCACCAAATTCATATTTTTATCATTTTTAATCTCCAGAACTATTATATCAATTATTTTTCAAGGATTTATTAATTATAAATCAATTTTTTACAATAAGAAGAGTATTCTACACCACAAGTGGGTCAAGTGTGCCCACTTGCCTCCTATGTGTCACTTTCTCATTGGTCCAACCTTATCCACATCACACAAACCAAGGCAAACATCCCTTCACCCTAGCCACTTGCTCCAGCAACCCTCCATATAAGAAAATGCCTGGGATTTCCTTGATCATTTGCTTCACCATCAAACATTATACACTTCTTAAACCATCAAGAGGGCCTATTTTCTCTCAACTTTCAGCCACACTTTTGATGTATTCTTGAGTCATTTATTCACTTATTGGTAAGTATTTCCTTCTAACTCAAGTGTTATTACATGTTTTCATAACACTCTTGGATCTCATATCTTAACACTAAATCGTTCTTAGGATCATCCAAAAACTTTGTGTGTTCATCAAGTGTTCTAAACTTGAAACTCATCATCTTCAACCTTCCACTCTTCCAGAAATCACTCAAGGTGAGTTCATACCCCTACATTTTCTAGTTTTCTTCAGTTTTCAGGGGGGGGGGGGGGGGGAATACAAGTTAAAACACCAAAACATATTCAAAACTCAACTTGACAGCTTACAACAGAAAAGTTGTGACCTGTTCACGAACTGTTTACCCAACTTAAACTTAATATTTTTGGAAACTGTATAATATGCAAGTAGTTCAGGTTTATACCTTTAAAATGACTACTTGCACATCTCCATATGATTTTTATAAGATTTATGGTGATTTTTAGAAAACTGTCTATCATTTCAGAAACGAATTCGGACCAGTCTGTGATTATGAACACTTTCACATAAGTTAGAGACTTCTAAAAATCATAATAAAAATTATTAATAAACTAGACAAATTTCCTAAACTCTCAGAGTTTACGGAGTTAGTTTTCGACTTCGTATGATTTTTATATGATGATTTCAAAACAGTGCAGAAAGGATAAAAATTAGTTACATAGTTTACCATATTAACAACACTTTGTAGTATGTTGAGCAAAGTGCATAACAATAAGTTTCTCAATGTTTGGATGCATTTTTGTTAGTTTATCATCATAAACAGAAATTAGTCATTCATGTTAAGGTTTTTCCTCCATTCATTTCGAACACATATAATAAACTACATTAAGTATAGTTTATGAATTTTCGATAAAAACATACTACATGGAAGAGGTTTTACTCTCAAAACAAATGGGTTTTTCATATACTACTTGATAAACTATAATAGTAATAGTTTATGGATTTATATCACAAATGTATTTTCATAAAAGGTGATTTCACTTCCTCCACGGAAGAGGTTTTATACTCAAAACTATAGAAGGAATCTACAAGTCTTTCTAGGGTACATTATTACATAACATAAGAGAGTTCATTCCGCATTTAATAAAGAAAATAGCTAATTTTCTAAAATCATACTCTGTCTCTTTTTACAAGGAAAACGGCTTCTTTCTCAAATAAAACTCTTATGAACTCACCAACTTAATTGTTGACGCTTTTTCAAACTACTTGTATTCTCAGGTATTCAGTGAAACAGGAAATCAACCGCTTTTGAGGATGGGACGTTAAATCGTCAAACATTTCATTTTTGTCATCATAAGTGTAATTGATTGGAAACATGTAAACACATACTATTGTATAACTTTTTCAATTATATTTATGATGGTTGTATTTACTTTGAGCACTATTATACTCGTTGTTGTGATACTATACATGAAGTCCTCCACCCCGGACGTTTCCGCCATCCTTGGTTTGGGGGTGTGACAAACTCGGAGCCTAAAAGCTCCATTGCTCACTAATTTTGCAGGCACTTTGTGCTTCGGAGCAAAAAACAATATGGTATATTGATATTGCTTGCTCCATGCACATGACGGGGCAGAAGGATTTTCTGCGAGATTTAAAGCTTTCTCCAAATGCTGGTTACGTGACGTACGTCAACAACTCCAATTCTCAAATTCGTGGTTATGGAACTCTCGCCAATGGAAACTTCTCTATTTCACATGTTGCTTATGTAGCTGACTTGAAACATAATTTAATAAGTGTTGCTTAGCTCACTGACTCAAACCGACGTGTGGAATTTTGCAAAAAATATAGCTATGTGATGAGTGAAGACCGAAAAGAATGTTTGATAAAGTCTCTTCGCAACAAAAACATGTACCCACTTGACATCAATATGATCATTGGCAAACCGCAACTCTGCCTTCTCTCCAAAGCTGTTCCTGACGTCAGTTGGCTATGGCACCGAAGGCTCGTGTAACATCGTAATTTTTCAAACAGATTTTTCATTTTAAAATCGCATACTTTTCATAACATATTGTATGGAAATCTCGTTTATTCAAATTACAAAACACAACTCCATTAAAAATCCAGGATCCTCAAAACATAACTCTTTCTCTGGTGTGTACAATCAAGCCGGTGCCTTCCCGCGATCCTCTGAGATACCTGAAACACATAACACATAACACGGTAAGCACGAAGCTTAGTGAGTTCCCCAAAATACCACATACAACACATACACCACTCGAGGCTACAGTACGACCCTCCAGTCGATGTGTCTCAGCGGGACCCTCCAGTACCGTAGCTCGTTGGACCCTCTGGTCCGGTCATAGCTCGTCGGACCCTTCGGTCCAGTCTGTGTCGTTGGACCCTTCGGTCCGGTCTATATCGTTGGGCCCTTCGGTCCGGTCTATATCGTTGGACCCTCCGGTCCGGTCTATACAACACATAACATACATATAACACAATGCACATAATCTCATATATACACATAGCATACAAGACCCTCTGGTCTACACATAAATACCACTCTAGGTAATGTATAGTGAGAAGAATCACCTGACCAGCAACAAGTAAAGACCCCGCTCCCGGATCTCGAACTAGCCTCCACCTAACACAAGGGATGAATATCTCTAGGTGATACCCTAATCACAACTCTAATGACCGAAGGCTATTCTTCCTCTCTTTAACTCTTTGAAGTGGATAAAAGACCATCTTACCCCTCCATGGTCCCTACTACTTATGTTGATCAAATCCCCAAAGTCAACAGAAATCAAACTCGAGTCAACAGTCCATGTTTGACCCGACTCATCGAGTCCACCCTTGCGACTCGTCGAGTCCACTTACTTTCCTCAGAATTCTCGTGACAGTCCAGCTCAGCTCGTCGAGTTGACCCCCAACTCGTCGAGCTATCGCCTGATTCAGTTCTTCGGGACAAACCCTAACCAACTCGTCGAGTCGGCTCATCGACTCGGCGAGTTCATTCAGACCAAATGTTCATTCAGACGATTTAAGGCAGATCCATCACCCCAAACACTAGATCTACCATCCTAAGGGTCGATTGTCACGTAAAGCTGCAAGCTTTACGTTTAAACATGGCATATAAAGCTCATAATGCCAATATAACTCTAACAAGGATGATTAACCACAATAACTCTTTTATGGTTAACTAAAGCTATAATCTTTAGACTCTCTGGACTTCACAAGGTCCAGATCTGATGTCTAGGCCTCATGAGAGACCTTATGCATACAAAGTCCCAACAATGGTGGAAGAAACCCTAATCTTCCATATCTACAAGATCTAAGCAAAATAACAAGAAAGGTGCAAGTTTTTACCTCTTACTCAAGCCCTTGCACGAAGTTACACTAGATCCACTGATTCTCTAGCTCCCTTGATGGGTGATCTCCTCTTCTCCTCAAGAGATGCACTAGTTTACTCCAAGTTTTAGCTTCTAAGACTCTCATGGCTCTCCATACACGTTTAGGGTTTGCTCTCAAGGAAGGGTCGCCGCAAATGAGGCTATAAGTTCCTTTAAATAGGTCTCAAACCCCGGAAATTAGGGTTTCTCTAATCAGCGCCTACTCGGCGAGTACCTCTTCTCGGACTCGTCGAGTCCACTCATTAAATCCACGGGAGAAACCCGACTCGACTCGGCGAGTTGGACCCTCAACTCGTCGAGTCCCTCCTTTAATCACAAGATTAACCTACACCATAATACCTCTGAAAATCTGGATGTTATAATTCTCCCCCACTTGAATTAGATTTCGCCTTCGAAATCACTCCTTAACCACTCACATAATGAAATCATCAACCCAAAAGGCACCACCGAAAGGATCTCATACTACCCCGATATCTTTCTCTATGGACACCTGAAACCACACAAAACTCCCAAGACCAGAACTGAACCAACTCTTCCGTCGCTAATATACTCCTCCCCACTAATCGGAAGCTCTAGTGGCCTGACCCGCCGCCAGACCGCCTACTCAAGCGATCACCATGATATTCGCTCCTCGAATATCAAACCCTGATAACTCACTGATCCTCTGATTCTCACAAGACCAAATCCAACAATCGGCTACCGCTCACTCATATCAACATGCTAATGATCCAAATCACGCCCCAAGAAACGGAAGGGTCCACACCCCACCAGGGATCATACACTAAAATACTATCAGAACCCATCCGAACAAAGAATCCGCAACACTCTGCCCTTCAGACACAAGAGAATAACCAGGCTCGATCAGAAGTGTCCTCAGACATCACAATCACAAGTCCCAGCTTCGTTCCTCATACCCCTTTTTAATACTGAGCACTAGGTCAACTTCTGACTCCACAGTTGAACCTCCAAAGGTCACCCATAACATATCCTAAAATGTCTTACTGACTTCCTTCTCATAACAACTATCTCGGCCCAGTGACACCCAAGTCACGAAGTTCTCTTTACCCCAACGGATTCCATAATCCTACAAAATTGTTTCACCCTCGACCCCCGCCGAACACTACTCCCTAGATACGAGCGCCTCACGGAACCTCCCACACCAACGAACTGACCCACTCCGGTCCAAAACATCTGATGACAAACAATATTCCTCAAAATGGAACCCATCTCAGAATTCGGAGTCTCATTTTCGCCTACTTAATGCACCACTAGAGTCATACTCAATATCGAAAGTCTGGTCTGATCCAGAATTGGAACCACTCGTCCCAATGACCCACTCAACTCATGACTCATGACCCGCAACCCTTGCGTACCTCACTGATTCACTTCCCTTGGCCATGAAAACCACTACCCCATTCGTAATATAACGACTTCCGACAAACATGGAGACCCCAGTCCCGCCCCTGGTTCGACCCCAGGCTTCAACAAGTCAAATATTAGGGCTACCTAAGCCTAAAACTCTTTTGCGTCAAGCTCTGATCAGAGAGCACTTCATCACAACATTCTCTCGCTGACTAGTGGGTAGTACAACTCCATGTAGTATCACAATGACCTCTCACTGAATAGTGAGTACTACAGCTCCCCGTAACATCACCACACTCCTCACTGAATAGTGAGTACTACGGCTCCCCATAGCATCACCACAACCTCTCGCTGAATAGTGAGTACTACGGCTCCCCGTAGCATCACCACAACCTCTCACTGAATAGTGAGTACTACGGCTCTCGATAGCATCACCACAACCTCTCGCTGAATAGTGAGTACTACGACTTCCCGTAGCATCACCACAACCTCTCACTGAATAGTGAGTACTACGGCTCCCCGTAGCATCACCACACCTCTCTGCACTGACTCATTGAAACTGCAGCTCCCCGCAGTCTTACCGCACTTACCCTTACCACTTCACAATCTCATCCTCAGGTTGACACCATACTGCGATCATTAACTCATGCTCTGCGGCCCAGCATAGATAGGTACACACACACCCATCCGGGCTAAGCATCACTACTTCGGACGACCACCGTCATGACAAAACCTATTTTTCTCGCTGCAATTCACATTCTCAAATAAATCCATTTGATGTCAATTGGCTGAAGGGCCCCCACGGGAACCATAGACACTTGATACACCACTCGACATCTAAAACTCAAACTCAAAACAATCCAAGATTTTAGGACATTAAACTCGGATACTCCGGAATACCATCACAACGCCTCGCAGGGTCTCGACTCTACCACTGATCTCATACTCATGGCATCATACTCAGATACTGCATTGCTTCCTCGAAACCTCACAACCGGTCTTTCTCTCGTGCCACTTGTAACCCCAGAATACTCCATCCCCCAATTTAAAACACGGAGAAATTGCCAACGACTCAGAACACGAAGTTGACAATCCGAAACTTCCTTCTCTATTGCTCAAAACTCATGCAAGAATACTCATAACGACCCTGAAGTTGGTTGCCCAATCAACTTCTTCCCTTCCCATACTGCATATAATAGCCCATACTCTGAACCAGAAATTCTCAACCGCCGAACTAACCTCACAAGCCAACCACCTCGAATTCACCATTTTAACCTTGAAGGATTCCTAAACCCATAAGGTCTCCGACCAACGGCCACTTGCCGTGGAGACACTCATCCTTTCTCAAGCACGTACCACATGCACTATCTCACTCTACACCTCTCATTGACCACCAATAACCCTGGTCTCAGGAATCCATACCGCAATCCTCTTTATCCAATTCTCTAACCGTTCTCTTATCTCCTCAAAAGTACCCGGTTCTCCCCCACTCAGGGTTTGAACCATCACCAGTTGGTTCGCCAACAATCTAACCCACATACTGTTTTTACCAATCTCATCGCACCTACTCTTGGAAGGTGATACGCAATGCTTGATGATCCCCCCGCTGGAGGTCAAGCAATTCCAGATACCCCGAATCTCCAATGAAATCCTCAGAAACTTCTCATCATGGCTACCTCTAGTCCTTCAGAATCCCGTACCATCCCACTACCGGACATCTCAACTGTCCAGTCGTAGCCCTGACTCTCAGTCTGAAAATAACGAACTATCATATTCCTCATCCTCGACTCTTTAACCAACGTTCCATCACGTGGGTTGTAATAAGAGTGGAGTCCTCATTGCCACACTCGATACTCATCATAAACAATAAGAGCCACCGCCCCAATATCTTCTGCTTGATCGTCTGCCGCTACAACTAATACATACCCTACTATGCTCAAATAGGGTGTATCCTTGTCCTTAATCATCTCAGTCCCCGCTGACAACCTGCTCATGCTCTAACATTACCTCTCGGCAGACATACTGCCCAAATACTCTGATGAAAGATCGTAACCAAAGCTACCCCACAGGGCTCACCCCCAACCTTGGAAACCGAAAATCTCAATACCTCTCCTGTTTCCCACAGGAACAAAAATAACACCGCTCAGGTCACAGAAAATAACATCTCCACCATCGGCTGATTGCTCAACTCATGCCGTAATCCTCCATAACCGCCATCTCTACTCATTCTTGAGTCTTGCGACTCCAATTGGCATCTCAACAACAATCTCTCGGAGCTAACTCGGTTTCCCTTTTAAGGGATGCTTCACTAGAACTCGTTCATCATGGCCCTCTAGCTCCATACTCTTTCACCTCTGATCTTGGTCTAACCAATCACCACTGAATAACTGGTAGAACCAACAACACTAACTACCACGGGTCATGGTACTCGAACCATGTGGCCACCTCTCGATCTGCTATGAATCATGGTACCCGAACCATTTTATCTCTTCTCAATCCGCTACGAATAATGGTACTCGAACCATGACATCACCTCTCGATCTGCTGCAAATCATGGTACACGAACCATGAAATCACCTCTCGATCTGCTACAGATCATGGTACACGAACCATGAAATCACCTCTCGATCTGCTACAGATCATGGTACACGAACCATGAAATCACCTCTCGATCTGCTACCAATCATGGTACTCGAACCATGAAATCACCTCTCATTCTGCTACAAATCATGGTACTCGAACCATGAAATTACCTCTCGCTCTGCTACAAATCATGGTACTCGAATCATGAAATCACCTCTCGCTCTGCTACTTAAAACCTCCAGAATGTTCCTTGTATCGAGTATGGGTCCTCTGCTTTCAGTAGTACGGGCCCATACTACCTGCCACATCTACCCATACCTTCCACACGGACCATCCCCGAGTTCCTACGTAGCTGCTCGACCTTCTCAATCACCAACCCCGTCATGCGTGTTCGCTCCTCTTGCGAAATATCCAACTCTGTCAGCGTACTCATCTGACTAGGGTCACCCTTTCCTAGGCTCTTCCTAGGTTCTCACACTTCCCCGCCATCAGCTGCTGAAGAACTCTTTATGATGCCAGTCATCTACCTCCTGAATATCGTCATATTCACTTAGTAGCTGACTCTCATCATCAAGAGTTCCACAAAGCACGAACCAAGCAGCATTCGGGCATCGAATAATCTCTACCAACATGTAAAACCACTCTAGACTATTATCCTACTTGCTCTCCTCATACACGTAGGATACCACCGAACTTAAGCGACTTCACCCCCACGTGGGCATCTGACTACCCTCTCAGTAGACTCCACAAATGCTCATCTAGGTATCTCTCCTAGATTACTCCTCTACTCAAATCCCTCTCTAAAAAGGATTCCTGATGGATACTCTTACTCAGCACATACTCAAAAGCACATTACAGATAACAGTAACTCCTAGGCTAAGGCATCACATATCAGGCCACTCTAGTCCTAACATATGAAATACCTAGCCTATCTCTAGCATGCATAATATCTCATAGAATATCTCATAAATATCTCATAATACAAACGTAAGGGTATTTTGGGAAATCACCGTTCGGGCTCTGGCTGATTGTACACACTGCTCCTTCTCATTTTCTCTTACAAACTCTTGTTCGCTTTAGAAAAATCATTTCTTTGAAATTTTTTCTCAAATCCTCAGTTTGAGTCCAAATTTACCCGAAGGCGCATCCGAATCCCTCAAACCAAGGCTCTAATACCAACTTGTAACACCGTAATTTTCAAACAAATTTTTCATTTTAAAATCGCATACTTTTCGTAACATATTGTATGGAAATCTCGTTTATTCAAATTACAAAACACAACTCCATTAAAAATCCAGGATCCTCAAAACATAACTTTTTCTCTGGTGTGTACAATCAAGCCGGTGCCTTCCCGCGATCCTCTGAGATACCTGAAACACATAACACATAACACGGTAAGCACGAAGCTTAGCGAGTGTCCCAAAATACCACATACAACACATACAACACATACGCCACTCGAGGCTACAGTACGACCCTACGGTCGATGTGTCTCAGTGGGACCCTCCAGTCCCGTAACTCGTTGGACCCTCTGGTCCGGTCATAGCTCGTCGGACCCTTCGGTCCAGTCTGTGTCGTTGGACCCTTCGGTCCGGTCTATATCGTTGGGCCCTTCGGTCCGGTCTATATCGTTGGACCCTCCGGTCCGGTCTATACAACACATAGCATACATATAACACAATGCACATAATCTCATATATACACATAGCATACAAGACCCTCTAGTCTACACATAAATACCACTCTAGGTAATGTATAGTGAGAAGACTCACCTGACCAGCAGCAAGTAAAGACCCCGCTCCCGGATCTCGAACTAGCCTCCACCTAACACAAGGGATGAATATCTCTAAGTGATACCCTAATCACAACTCTAATGACCGAAGGCTATTCTTCCTCTCTTTAACTCTTTGAAGTGGATAAAAGACCATCTTAACCCTCCATGGTCCCTACTACTTATGTTGATCAAAGCCCCAAAGTCAACAGAAATCAAACTCGAGTCAACAGTCCATGTTTGACCCGACTCGTCGAGTGCACCCTTGCGACTCGTCGAGTCCACTTACTTTCCTTAGAATTCTCGTGACAGTCCAGCTCAGCTCGTCGAGTTGACCCCCAACTCGTCGAGCTATCTCCTGATTCAGTTCTTCGGGACAAACCCTAACCAACTCGTCGAGTCGGCTCATCGACTCGGCGAGTTCATTCAGACCAAATGTTCATTCAGACGATTTAAGGCAGATCCATCACCCCAAACACTAGATCTACCATCCTGAGGGTCGATTGTCACGTAAAGCTGCAAGCTTTACGTTTAAACATGGCATATAAAGCTCATAATGCCAATATAACTCTAACAAGGATGATTAACCACAATAACTCTTCTATGGTTAACTAAAGCTATAATCTTTGGACTCTCTGGACCTCACAAGGTCCAGATCTGAAGTCTAGGCCTCATGAGAGACCTTATGCATACAAAGTCCCAACAATGGTGGAAGAAACCCTAATCTTCCATATCTACAAGATCTAAGCAAAATTACAAGAAAGGTGTAAGTTTTTACCTCTTACTCAAGCCCTTGCACGAAGTTACACCAGATCCACTGATTCTCTAGCTCCCTTGATGGGTGATCTCCTCTTCTCCTCAAGAGATGCACTAGTTTACTCCAAGTTTTAGCTTCTAAGACTCTCATGGCTCTCCATACACATTTAGGGTTTGCTCTTAAGGAAGGGTAGCCACAAATGAGGCTATAAGTTCCTTTAAATAGGTCTCAAACCCCGAAAATTAGGGTTTCTCTAATCAGCGCCTACTCGGCGAGTCCCTCTCCTCGGACTCGTCGAGTCTACTAATTAAATCCACAGGAGAAACCCGACTCGACTCGGCGAGTTGGACCCTCAACTCGTCGAGTCCCTCCTTTAATCACAAGATTAACCTACACCATAATACCTCTGAAAATCCGGATGTTACAGCTCGCACATCTAAACTTTCGGTACATGAATGATCTTGTATCAGGTGAAATGGTAAGAGGTTTACCTCTTCTCAAGTTCGAAAATGATCATTTATGTGCTGCATGTGAGTTTGGTAAGCAATCAAAGAAGGGTCATCCTGTTATCAACGAAAAATCCATTTCGGATCCATTGGAACTTCTACACATTGATCTTTGTGGACCAGCCACTGTAGAAAGTCTTCATCATAAGAAATACATTCTTGTGATTGTTGACGACTTTACAAGGTTCACCTGGGTCTTCTTCCTAAGGCTGATATCTGAAACTGCCTCTAAGCTCATCAATTTTATCAAAGGAATAGAAGTTCTCATCAAACTCCCGGTTCGAAGAATCCGAAGTGATAATGGCTCGGAATTTGTTAATTCCACCATTGAGAAGTTTCTCACAGAAAAAGGAATCGATCACAACTTCTCAACTCCTTACACTCCACAACAAAATGGTGTAGTTGAAAGACGTAATAGAACACTCGTTGAAGCTGCTCGATCCATGCTGAACTATGCAAACCTTCCACTCTATCTTTGGGCTGAAGCTGTATCCACTGCTTGCTTCACTCAAAATCGAAGTATTATCAATCGACGGCTCAACATGACACCATACGAAGCAATGAATGGTCGAAAGCCAACGATCTTGTTCCTACATGTCTTCGGATGCAGATACTTCATCAAAAACAACCGTGATCAGCTTACAAAGTTCCAACCTAAAGCTGATGAAGCTATCTTTCTAGGGTACTCTTACAAATCCAAGGTTTACAGAGTTCTCAACCGAAGAACTCGTGTTCTGGAAGAAAGCTTCGATATTACCTTTGATGACAACTTTGTTCAGAATTCTGGCCCCTCTCACGTCACAACTCACATCATGGAGTCTAATGCTCCTCCGCCAGGATGTCCGAACCCTCAAACCATTCTCGAGGCTGACTTTGAAACCCTCTTTGGTCCTTCCGAAACAGCTCTTGATTCCGAATCTCGAGCACAACCATCTCTGATTCCAATTCCTCCTTCGGAAGCCTCAGTTTCTCGCAACCTCTCCGGTCCTCTTCTGAGCCTACCTCCATTTGATTCCAAACCTTTTCAACCTTCTCAGGTTGAGGGGGAGAATAATGCAAATCCCTCTCTTGAATCAAATGTGGATGGCTTCCAAGATGCAGCTGCTAACTTCGATGACTCAAATCCTCTCAACATTGATGAAAACGAAAATTTCTTTGAGTTTCCTTCTGATGATGATGTCAACCTCTTCCGTTCAGAAGTTCAGGGGGAGCATCATCCTAATATTCAAATCATTCAGGGGGAGCAAATCAATTCTACTGTTGATGTAGGATCCTCGGCTGCACAAGAACTCCCTCGACTGCATGTTTGGATGAAGGATCATCCTCCAAACCAAGTGATAGGCAATCTAAATGTTGGTGTACAAACTCGCTCAGCTACCAACATCCAAAATGAATGTTATTTTTCAGCATTCATATCCATGGTTGAACCCAAATCCATCAAGGAAGCATTAGAGCATGTTGATTGGATTACAGCCATGCAAGACGAACTGGCAGAATTTGACCGAAATGAAGTCTGGAATCTCGTACCTCCTCCTCAACATCACCCTATTGTTGGTACAAGATGGGTATTTCGCAAAAAGCTAGACGATGCAGGAGTTATCATCCGAAATAAGGCAAGATTGGTAGCTAAAGGTTGCACTCAAATTGAAGGTCTTGACTACAACGAGACATTTGCTCCTGTTGCACGACTTGAAGCTATCAGAATCTTTCTTGCTTATGCAGCCCACAAAGGCTTCAAAGTTTATCAAATGGATGTTAAGAGTGCTTTTCTCAATGGTGAACTTGACACTGAAGTATACCTTCAACAGCCCCCCGGATTTATTAATCTTTCCTTTCCGAAGTACTGTTATAAACTCTGAAAGGCTGTATACGGACTCAAGCAAGCTCCTCGGGCTTGGTAAGAGACACTCACCGATTTTCTCAAGCGCTCAGGTTTTCAAAGAGGTATACTTGATCCCACTCTATTTCGAAGATCAAATGGAAAGCATCTCATGCTGGTACAAATTTATGTGGACGACATCATTTTTGGATCTACGGATTCATCTATGGTTGCTGATTTTGCCAAACTTATGGTCAGTCGTTTCGAAATGAGCATGAATCGAGAATTAAGCTTCTTTCTTGGCCTTCAAGTCAAACAGACTAGCAAATGTATTTTCATTCACCAAGAGAAGTACATTTCTGAGCTTCTCAAGAAATACTCTATGGACACCTGTGCCTCAGCCAAGGTACCTATGGGCTTCGGTCACAAAATCTTTATCGACCCTTCGGGTGTTTCAGTAGATGAAAAGAAGTATCGTGGAATGATTGGATCCTTACTCTATCTCACTGCAAGTCGTCCGGACATCATGTTCTCAACATGTTTATGTGCCAGATTTCAAGTCAATACGAATATGTCTCATCTTTTGGCTGTGAAACAAATATTCAGGTACCTCAAAGGTACAAAGAACCTCAGAATCTGGTATCCAGCAAATGAAAGTTTCCTTCTGCAAGCTTACTCTGATTCAAACTATGGTGGTCTTCAACTCGATAGGAAAAGTACATCTGGAGGATTTCAATTCCTAGGTGGTCGTTTAGTCAGCTGGTCATCCAAGAAACAGAACTGCATTGCTCTCTCTACAGCCGAAGCTGAATACATTGCTGCTGCCAGCTGTACGTCTCAAGTTCTCTGGATGAAATCTCAACTCTTGGATTATGGTTACCGATTTCAACGCATTCCTATCTACTGTGATTCTCAAAGTGCCATTGCAATCTCACATAATCCAATTCAGCACTCCATGACGAAGCACATTGATATTCGGTACCATTTTATTAAAGATCATGTTCTAAATGGTAACATCGAACTTATTTTTGTTCCATCTGACGATGAAATTGCTGATGTCTTTACTAAGGCATTAGCCGAAACCAAATTTAATGGTTTTCTGAACAAAATGGGTATGATGATGCCTGATCCTCAATTCTTTCAGGAGACATGTTCTCTCTGATAGAAGTATTCAGAAGAAAAATATGCTCCGAACTCAGTTATTTTTGCTTAGGAACTATTTTTCCTCTAAATACATAGGATCCTTTTACCTGTCTTTTTTACTAATTATCCCTTGAGTTTATTAAGCTGTATAGTTTATTCTCTTCTTCACGACTATCAAGATCGACCATCATCCGAATCACCATTTTGGAACTCATTCCGGAAATCCTCTCCGGAAAAGGAAATTTGCTCCGAAATTTTCAAAATTTGCTCCGGAAGTTTAAACTTGCTCCGGAAATTTCAATTTGCTCCGGAATTTCAAAGTGCTCCGGAATTTTCAAAATTTTCTCCGGAAGTTTAAACTTGCTCCGGAAATTTCAATTTGCTCCGGAATCTCAAAGTGCTTCGGAATTTTCAAAATTTGCTCCGGAAATTTCAATTTGCTCCGGAATTTCAAAGTGCTCAGGAATTTTCAAAATTTGCTCCGAAATTTTAAACTTGCTCCACAAATTTCAATTTGCTCCGGAAATTCAAACTGCTCCGGAATTCTCAAAAATGCTTCGGAATTTTCAATTATGCTCCGGAAATTTTCAAAATTGCTCCGGAAATCCTTTTTATCATATATCTTCCGGAACATTCCCATTATCTTCCGGATCATGCGCTGTCCGGAACAATTCATCCGGAATACCAAGAGGTAATAAGGTGAAACAGTTTTTCTCAACGTTTACTTTTTAGGAAGATCCTTATCCAATCTTCCTCGATTTGCGTGACACGATCGCACGCCCTCTAAAATGGAAAACGAATTGACGGTTACATTCCCCTCTTTTAGACCAATTGCCTTGCCCTTTCACCTCACTTGTCTAATCTCAATTTCCCAACATTAAATGCGACCCGATGGATCTCGGATCCTCATCATTACCCTTTTTCGACCCGACCCGACTTTTCCTGCCTATAAATACTTTTTCACATTTACCTTTACCTCTTTACGATCTCTCAATTCTCAAACCTCTCTAAAACCCTCACAGTTCTTCGTGTTCTTCAAGCCTTCTTCATCTTCATCAACGGAGTCCTCCAAGAACCAGGCTTCAACTGCTCAAACTCCAAAGAAATCCATTGCCAGGAAGAAATCATCCAAAGGATCGAAGGGATCATCATCGTCTGCAGATCAAGAACCCTTTCTTAGGGACACTACCCAACTGTTTTACTTAAACCCCCTTGACTACGACGAATCAATCAGGATCATGATTGAGTTCCTTGCTCATCATCCTCTCTCCATTCCACTTACCAAAATCCATGATCCTCCACTCCCTCTTTCTCATCTTCATCGTGCATTCACTAGCATCAAACTTGAAGACGATGTTCTGTTAGCCTCCATTATCGATGATCGAACCTTCCAGTCTACAAAGCAACCTTTCTCAAGGCCATTGGAATTTCACCAAACCCTGCTGGTTTCAAAGTGGTGGAACCAACTGCTGAAGAGTTCCAAACGTTTCTCAACTTCATCGGGTACAATCAAGACTATAGGGCAAAGGATTTTAAGAAGACTGCAGTTTCAGGGCTCTGGACCGTCGTTATGCACTTTATCATCCGTGGATTATCGGGCAAGCACGGCGGTACTGATACCCTAAGCAAGGACTGGCTGAATGTGGTATTCAGCATCTATTCCAGACGCAACAATGTTGTCTACCTTCCGGAAGTGTTATGGCAAGACCTTTGCAAGTTTTCCATTAAGAGGAAACCGAACGAGATTTCAAGCCCTAGATTTTGGGCCCTGACGATTGAACAGATCTTCAAGGAACCTAACGTCCCCATTCCGGTGAGCACCATTCCTCTGGAGGTATGTGTATCTTTCAAAGTTGTTAAGACTTATAGAATTCCGGACCATTCATCTTTTGGTCCGGTCAGACGACTTCCGGACAATATGTTGGCCCTCATTCCTCCGGATCTCCCTTTTTGAAACACCATCTTGAGACCTCGGTTGTGTTCGACCGAACACAGCCTGCCCCGGTCTCAGTTGAGCCTATTCCGGAAGAGGCCACTCACACTAAGTCCGGACCCAAAGTTAAGCAACCGGCCAAACGAAAGGCCTCACCCACCAAACCTAAGGCCAAAAAGAAAACCAAAGTCAGTGCCCCCTATCAACAGGAGGGCACCCATGACATTCCGGCTGATTCTGGCCGTCCGCACAACCCTCCTGCCCACTCATCTGAGGTACCCCTCAATGTTTCATCATCACAAGCACACACTCACGGGGAGTCTACACATATTCCACCCTCACCCTCCCAAAAGGGTGATGCCGGTGTTGAACAAAGTTCCTTGCAGCCCCCTGGAACACACCCACGTGTCACCTTTGATAATCCCATTATTTCTTCCAAACGCACACACTCCGGAACCGTTGTTCCAGAACCTACGCATCCGGAAGGAGGAGCAGTCTCTCCAAATTCCGATGCCACAACTGGTCTGATACCCGGAAGGCATACATGACGACCAGGTTCTAATGATCCTTTGTGGGAAGATTATGTGAACAGGGCTGCATCAAGGCGTCCGGACCTGACTCATGCTCAATTTGAATCTACTCTCATCTACATGAGGAACCGGGCTATCCAAAGCAATATGCCCTATGTCCATCCCTCAGACGATGACGCCATCAAAGAACTCACTTCGGAACTACCTCCAATCGTCATTCATCAAAGCATCTTCCATACTTATCCTGAAGAAGAGATTTCAGAAGAGGTTATGTTGGAGGAAGAAGCAACAACAGTTCCGGATGCTCATCTCATGACCTCCATTCATTATCACTCCAAAGAATCTGTATCCAAGTCTGCCTTTGACTTCGGATCCTCCTGCACTTCCACTCCGGACGACGGCTCCAACTCACACCTTCAAGAAGACGATGATGCTGCCAAACCGGGTCCCTCCTCCAATCCGGATGCTCACCAACCTCCTCCACAACACTCAGATTCCGATTCCGAATCCTCTGCTGGTGAACATGTTGACCCATTCGCCCTACTGGAGATCTGCACCAATATCTCTGACACTATGGCTAAAGTGTCATCTGTAGAGACTTCCGTAACATAGTTGAATTCGAAACTGGATCAAAAAGTCTCCGGACTTGATTCAAAACTTGATGCCATCCTTCAATCTCTCTCCCAACAGTCCAGACCATCCATAGCAGACAGAGAAGCCCATCTTGACCAACTGATCTCCATCCGGATGAAACACACTGTTGAGCAGCTTGATTCCAAGTATGATGCTCTTGTCGACAACTATCTCAACACTATCTCTTCCATGCTCAAGGTTCATAACGATCTTGTATCTGCTACCAACAATCTAATCAAGCAGACTCATGTTCGTCATGAGAAACAAATTCAACGATTGGAGAAGGAGATCTGGAAGAAGGATGAGATGAATCTGATCATCCAACTGTTGGATTAGTGTCTAAGCCCGTAACTATATTTAGTATGTACTTGACCCGGTTATGCATGGTCCTTTTGGGTTGCCTTCACCAAAGCAACTTGACAAGGTAATTTAAGGAAAGAGAGAGGATATTATGGTTTATTAATATATTATAAGAATAATATATTAAAGGAGAAATCATATTTATTTAATTAGTATTAGTCATAAATTAATTAGGAATTAATTTGGTGACTAAAAGAGATTAATTAAATAAAGGGGAATAAACTGTCAAATGTGTGATAGTTGAGTTTTAGGCTGGGAAACCTAATGGACTAAGGGGGAACGAAATTATGATGAGGTTGTTGGATAAGGTGTCTAAGTCCATAACTTATTTGGTATATACTTGACCCGACCCGGCATGGTCCATTTGGGTTGCACTTCACCCGAACTAGTTATGGATAATTTTATGAGAGTTGTATACTTACGATTTATTAATATATTATAAGTTATAATATATTAATATAAAGTCATGTTATTTAATTAGTTTTAATCTTGAATTAATTATGAATTGATTTAGTGATTAAAAGGAAGACTAATTAAATCATGGGCTATTGTATTTATATGGTGTGGGCTAATGCTCATTTGTTAATGGGCTAAGCTTATATGGAAGTCCATGGATGATCCATGGAGCTTTTAACCCATGGATCCTTGGAAGAGGAAAAGACATGGGTTATTAGGGTTTCACCCTAACCATGCACACTATATAAACAAGCTTATGTTGCATGAAAAAGACACTAATGTGTGTGTAAGTGTGGTGGCCAAATCAAGAGTTAGTATACTCTCTCATACATTTTCCAAGTTTGTGGTGATTTGTGATTTCCATTTGAGGCATTCACATTATTGGTGCTTGGCTCTCAAACTCCAAGGAATCAACAATCAACAAAAGGTATGTAACTCATCTAGTTCTTTTATGTTTAAAAGTACCCCATGCCATGCTAGATAGGTTATAAACCTTGGAAAATAATATTTTGCATGTACCTTAGACAAACATAGATCCAAGGTTTATTAGGGTTGCATGTACACTTAGGAAGTGTTAGAATGCTCAAAACCCAAGAGTGGTGTCAGAGCCTAGGCTTGTTTGTTTGATACTTGATGCAAAATAGTGATAAAAAGTCGATTTTTTTTGCTGTCTGACTGATGAACTCACCGAGTCCATGGGGGGACTCGCCGAGTTCATGTGTAAACTCATCCTACTCGCCGAGTAGGTTCGTGCACTCGGCGAGTAGGAGCCTCAGAATGCAGATTTTCGACTTTTGCTGCTGGAAATGGACTAGAAACATTACCCTAAACTGTTTTGGTGTTTTAAAACTTGTTTTAGTTGGTGTAATGGTAGTTCTAATCCATTTACAATAGCTTATATCAAAATTTCATGCTTTGTATGTGTTCATATAATTCTTGAAACTTTGATGATTATGTTCATGTTCTTATGAATTTAGAAGATGATAGGAATTATTTGCTGAATTGTTTAGGATTAATTCTTGATCATTTATGTGTTTTAATGGAGTCCATAATTTGTCCTCAAGTTATGGATATCCAAAGGTCACTTCTTTTAAACACACACTTAAAACACATAAGTTACATAAAATGAAGAGTCTTCATTTTTATGAACCTTTAATTCGTAAGTTATGAAATGAAAAGTTTTGGATAGTTACAAAACTTGTCCTCAAGTTTTGGAATTTGTAAAGTTTTCACACACTTTAATAAACTTTAATTCCAAACCCTTAGAGTTTTAAAAGTTAAAATTCAACCCTTATACTATTTATAACATTAATGGTTAATTATTATATATATGTATAAGATCAAGTCGTTTTACCGTTAGTAGGCCTCATTCACGAAGCCGGTCTATAAGGGAGGTATAAGGTTGTTGCCTATAAAATGGCAACTTAATGGGTGTCCATTCTCACCCACCGCTTCCTTGATCGGTGGAGGGTCGTTAGCCGAACGGGTAGGACAATGACTTTAAATTCTCATTAAAAGTATAATGAATACTATAAAGTAACTAAACCTTTTATAAATTCCCAATCTTAGTTACTTTAGGAAAATGTGAATATGGTGCTAACCCATGAAATTCACACTTTGTACCTTACCAAGTCGTTGGTGGAGCGTGTGTGGTTAATCGGCACACTAACTTGGACTAGTAAGGATCACGAAGGGTGACTTAATGTTTATCATAGATCGGTGGAGCGTGTGTGGTTAACCGGCACATCGATTAGGTGATAATATTAAGGGTACCAAGTGAGTTTGCATGGTTATTCACACCTTGTTTTGTGATCCTCGGCATCCCAGTCACAAAACCTGAAGGGCACAATCGAGATTGAAACATGCCATTGAAAAGTTCAATGAATCTCAAAAGATCTAGGAGTTTCAAATCCAATTAAAACCTAATAAATTATTTCGTTTTTCATGGTGGAAATTGGTGAATCGTCATTCACCTACCTTCAAATATTTTATAGCTTGGATTACGGCATCCCTCTTCCAAGTTATAAAATATTGTGTTGGGTCCTAGCCTTAATATTTCATATTGGGTGTTATATTAAGGACTTGAATCAACTAACTTGATTTTCTCCCATTGTAGATGTCTGGTTCAGACAACTATGATCTTCCAAAATCGCTTGAAACAAGCTTTCCTCTTGAAGATGATGTCCCTCAACATCATGCTTCACTCCCCCCACCTCCTCCATTTATTCTCCCTGACCCACAAGCCCGAAGACTTGAAAGGTTCAAGATCACTCAAGCTTTACTAGAAATGAAACATAAAGATGGAAGACCTGTGTGCAGTCATGTCTTAGGAATGAAGTCACATATATACAGGTTGAGAATGTTGGGTGCTGTTATTTCAAGGAAGTTCGTTGTTGACTGGGTTCTTCAGTCGCTTCCTGAGTCATATAGTGAGTTTATTAAAGACTACCATATGACAGATCACGACATGACCCTAATAGATCTTTCTTATTTGCTTGTTGCTGCTGAATCAGCAATGATTTGGCGCAATGGTCAAGCAAATATTGATGGAAGGTTTAATTCTCAAACTTCCATGGACATGGACAATGGTAACATTGGAAGTCCAGAAAAGCTTTCTCGTCCCAATGGAAAGGGATCGGCCTTGGTCAACCCGGTTGACCAAAAGGTAAAGGGAAAGGCTAAGTCTGTGATTGTCTCGTGTACCATTCCCAAAGAGTCTATATGTTTTTATTGTCATGAGAAGGGACATTGGAAGCGAAGCTGCCCTGAATACCTGAAATATTTGAAAGCAAGTAGAGACAAAATGTTTGACTCGGCTTCAGGTAAGTCCACTATCTAACTTTGTTAAAATTCCTAATTGTTGATTCTTATTACATGATGTGAGTAGGTTGCATCTTGATGTTTAGCAGGATCGAGCAAAAGGAAGGTTAAAATAAGAGTGTGCTGAATCTGATCACGAAGATGGATTTCTATCGCATGGTTCGAGGATCGGATTTTTGACCTACTACTTAAAAGTTATGATAGATTGCTAGGAAATATGTAATATCATAGTTTTCATTTGAAGATGCATTGTAAGGAATATTTTTCCGCATTTTAATAAAGAAATAAAAGTTTTGTTTAGTTTATTTTATATTATATCCCCTTACAATGAAATTTATGGAAATTGATGTTTGTATGTTTCTAGCAATATTGGAAATATGAGTTTGATTCTCTCATATGTGGTAGTGTCTGAATTTACCAAATGAGGAAAGGTTCTCATCACCCAAGCTTCAGTTAGACAGAAACTTCGAATCATACAAGTTGTATTGTATGATGAATGAGAATTTTCATCTTTGTAAAATTGAGACTAATTCATTAATCACATGCATATGTGAGTCAATTGAAGGACTAAGGAATTAGGTACACTGGGTGTGTGCTAGTCAAGGTCCACCACAAAGATCAATTCGTCATGATTTACTAAAGATTAGTAAATATGGTTATACTTATAAGGTTAAGTATAATTCTGTAACATTGGAAAAGTTTCAATGTATGGAAGAACGGATGAGATGAATCAAATTTGGCAGAAAGATAAAAGTTTCTCAAATCTGAAAAGATGGGAGAGTACTTTAGTATCATGTTTTTTATGATCATCTTAACGATTATGAAACCATATCACAAATTCATACTCTAAGGACATCTTAGTGCATTGTTATGACTAAGATGAGGGGTCATGAATTGTTGGAATGGTTAAAATCAAGAAGATGGATCGTACATGTTTTTATTATCATCTTAATGATTATGAAACCATATCACAAATTCATACTCTAAGGACATCTTAGTGCATTGTTATGACTAAGATGAGGGGTCATGAATTGTTGGAATGGTTAAAATCAAGAAGATGGATCATACTTCGTTCCAAAACAACTCTTAGAGTCATACTCCAAGATTGTAACATTGAGTGACATAAAGTAAGGTTTAAAAACACTTATCAAATGTAGTGTAAAATGTTTTCTACTCCTGTACATTTGAAATTGGTAAGTTGTGATGTCTTGGATAAGACAAAGACCAACTAAGACCAATTGTGTGAAGTGTTTATCTTAATAAGAATCTGCACTATCCCTTGAATATTTGTTTTGTCAAGGAATGGTTCTTGACTAGGGAAACTTATATGTCAAGAGGACAGTGGGAGTCTTAAAGATCCTGAAAGGATTTCAAGTTTTAATCAAGAGTAAAACCTGAGTTTTATCACTAGCACACGACTTAAGGTTTGAAACCTATTAAGTTGACATAATTCTTGTTTCTGTGTCTGTTCCTATTAAGTTGACTATGCATATGAGTTCTGTTAGTTCTAAACTGTGTGCATAACAGCTTGGAAGCATTGGTGGGCCTTGTGCTACCAGATGACAAGAAATTAAGATTGAACAAGTTCAATCCATGTAAGGCTGAATTTGTTACTAACCCTGTCTTGTGATTATGGTTTTGACAAATTCACATGGATAGGAACTCATACACCATAAAATCTAAGTGTCATAAGGTTTCTCTCCGATTCATGAAAATGATGGTGAGGAAATGCTTTCACTAAGAAGATTATAAGTAGATAACAATTGTGATGTTTTCATTCTCAAAGTCGTTAGTGGAGCGTGTGTGGTTAACCGGCACACTAACATGGACTTGTGAGAAATGGCAAAGGTCTAAACAATTAAGACTATGATTACGGCATCCCTTTTCATAGTTCTGGAAATTGTTTAGACACACATGTGAGCTATCTAAGAAAGGGTGTACGAATCTAAATTTTAGGAGTCCAGCTGATTTCTGGAAATATGTCAGAGCTAGTGGGAGCATAAGTGTTATGCTGATAATCATCATGTTAGTGGGAGCATGATTATTATGTTTAGTGTTGCAAGTTAGCAATGTTAATTATAGAAAAACAAAAGTTTCAATTCGTAATGTTGTAGGGGTTGAAAAAGTTGTTTTGCTATAATTAAGGGAGAGGAAATTATACTTCATTTCAATTCTAAAAGCTTAGATTGAGTTTTTAATCATCTTTAGTCTAGGATATATATATGAATTTTATGTTGGAATGGTTCAACATAAGGAAATTCTATATATATTGCGTTCTCAAATTCGATTATGATTACGGCATCCCTCTTCATAGTCGATTTTTGAAAACATGGCAAATAAAAAATATTGTAGCAAAAGACTGATCTAGTATCAGGTCTTTATGTGAGACATCATGAATCGTGTCCCATATGCTTCGGATATAGGATCGGTCACATGTGATATAATATTTATCCGTTCTAAATTTTTCAAAAATGCTTAGAGCATTAAGAGGGAAAAAGGAATAGAACCGGATATGACTAAAATGATTAAGCAATTGTCGAGGACTATCTAAGGCTCACCAAAGATTGGTTTCTCAGGGACAGTTGAAAGTATAGTGTTGAATTTTGGAAGGACCATATGGATATATTTTGAAAAGATGTAGCTCTTGTTCAGATATGATAATCAAAATAGGAATATGGAAATTTTCCATATTGGGAGTTGGATATTAAGAATCTATGAGAAAGTTAGAAACTTTTATGCAAGAAGGATGTTCAAAGCAATGTACCTTGAATATGAGAGTTTGTTTCCATAGAGTTGATCTCCTTTGGAATCCTCTGTAATGACTGATGACAAGGTTTTGGTAACCTTGTGCATAATCATTATGAGAGGATCAGTGCATATAAGTTTAAAATCTAACAGTTTTTTGGTAAATGGTAGGAATTAGGAATTCTTACATTTACAATAAGGATTTGGGATTGTGAAATGAGCATCATTGGAATCATGTTCAATTGATCTATTTCACAAAGTAAAGATCATAGACAACCATAGTGTGCATACTTGGAGTATGGCATAACTATTGTTTAGAAAAACAAAGTGTACATGCTAGGAGCATGGGACAACTGTTGTTTTTATTCAAGTATTAAGTTGATTATTTGAAACATTATACAATGAATAATGTGTAATCAATATGGTGATAAATAAAAGGTGGTTTTATTTATATTCAAAAGGGTTCTGAGACCATATTGGATTCGATTATTATTGTGTTTCACTTTGCATGTTTTGACTTCCATAATAACTAGGTTATTCTTTCCGAATGATTAAGTTATTCAAACCATCCACAGTCGGTCATATGTTGGAAGTAGATATGAATCAAGACTGTCATGAGTTGGTTGTAGAGGTCTAAGATGTTGGACATGGCTACAACACTCATGAGTGCTCATAAGTTATGAGTATTGGATTCAACCCACGCTCACTTGCATCACTTCATGGAATTTATCTCGAGTGATCGTGAGACGGTAATATCATATAAGTCTTCAAACCTAGAGATATGAGTTGTTACCTATGAGTTGGTTGTGCATTGATTGCACGTAAACGCATCAGTAACTTGATGTTATAAAACGTGCCTTTGTGTATAATTCAACAAGTAGTAGAAACAAGTATATGAGTCGAAGTTTATCTGTTCCTTCTAGTCCTTGGAGGATTAGAAGCGATATCTGGGCCCCTCAATGATTTTGTTTTGACCTATGTACCGGGCCCGGTCAGAACCTAATTGATGTGTTCAATTTAGTTCTTTGTCAAACAAATCGGAAATTGGGAAACAAACTGCTGGACAATAAGTAAGACATTGTTCCATGTATTTGTCCGGCTGATATCATGAGAACAGAGGATTATATGATCACTTAGCTAAAATGGCGCTTCATAGTTCACAAGAGTTTTCGAGAGCTACGATTGCCGGTTGGTTCCTGAAGTAATATAGGCAAATACAGTTATTAGACTTATCCAAGTGGGAGTCTGTTGGATAAGGTGTCTAAGTCCATAACTTATTTGGTATATACTTGACCTGACCTGGCATGGTCCATTTGGGTTGCACTTCACCCGAACTAGTTATGGATAATTTTATGAGAGTTGTATACTTACGATTTACTAATATATTATAAGTTATAATATATTAATATAAAGTCATGTTATTTAATTAGTTTTATTCTTGAATTAATTATGAATTGATTTAGTGATTAAAAGGAAGACTAATTAAATCATGGGCTATTGTATTTATATGGTGTGGGCTAATGCTCATTTGTTAATGGGCTAAGCTTATATGGAAGTCCATGGATGATCCATGGAGCTTTTAACCCATGGATCCTTGGAAGAGGAAAAGACATGGGTTATTAGGGTTTCACCCTAACCATGCACACTATATAAACAAGCTTATGTTGCATGAAAAAGACACTAATGTGTGTGCAAGTGTGGTGGCCAAAATCAAGAGTTAGTATACTCTCTCATACATTTTCCAAGTTTGTGGTGATTTGTGATTTCCATTTGAGGCATTCACATTATTGGTGCTTGGCTCTCAAACTCCAAGGAATCAACAATCAACAAAAGGTATGTAACTCATCTAGTTCTTTTATGTTTAAAAGTACCCCATGCCATGCTAGATAGGTTATAAACCTTGGAAAATAATATTTTGCATGTACCTTAGACAAACATAGATCCAAGGTTTATTAGGGTTGCATGTACACTTAGGAATTGTTAGAATGCTCAAAACCCAACAGAGGTATCATCATATTTTCGTCCAAGGGCCCTATTCCAGAAGGTTCCTTAGGCTGCTTGGTGGCTAAGCTATCCATTAGGGTTTAGACTGAAACCCTAGCAGCCTACAATATAAATAAGACCCATAGGCTTCAATTTTCGGCAACTTGTTCCCAAGAGAAACCCTAGGGCCGATTTTAGCATTGTCTCTCCTCTCTCATAATTGCCTTCTTGCTTGTGTGGTGTTTGTGATCCATTAGAGGAATTACAATTGTGATTCTAAGCTCAAGAGAAGAAGATTCAAGCTACTATTTGAAGATGTAAACATCCAGATCTGATGTTATATGTTATTTTGATATTATGTATGCTAGATTAGGGTTGTAAGTCTTGGATTCATTGCATGTACAATAGAGAAACCTAGATCCAAGCATTAGGGTTTGTATGAGCAGATATGATTGTTCTTATGTATAAAACCCATCAGTGGTATCAGAGCTTTGATTGGTTTCTGTTGTATGTGATGCTATAACTGTTTACATGCTGAAAATCTTTTTTCTGGCTTCTGTTCGATGGGACTCGGCGAGTCACTTCATGGACTCGGCGAGTCGGCCCTACTCGGCGAGTCCATGAGTGACTCGGCGAGTCGGATCGTCTGACAGAGGCAATATCGGGATTTCTTGCTGTTTTTGCTATGGAATAGTTGCCTAATCTGTGTTTACTGATAAAATTCGAATTTTAATGAATCTGTGAGACTATCCTTGCCAAAAACAAAAGATATTTACCAATTGATTAGATAATAAATTCCTTATATGACTAAAAGTGATTATTAGAATTAATTGGATAACTTATCTTGCAAGAAATTGAATTAGGTCAAATATAGATAATCACTAAATTAATTATTTGATTTATATTATTTGTTATTTGATCCCTTGTGTTTTGAAAAAGTTCGAAACTTGCCCTCAAGTTTTGAAATTAAATTTTTTGATTGAAAAGTTTAATTTTGAAAAATTTTAAATTTCAACCCTTAGAATTTTGCAAGTTTAAAATTCAATCTTATACTTTATCTATTACAAGATTAATATATATATATATATATATATATATATATATATATATATATATATATATATATATATATATATATATATATATATATATATAAGAATAAGCTAGTCTTATCGCTAGTAGGCCTCATTTACGAAGCCAGTCTATAAGGTGGGTATAAGGTTGCTGCCTATAAAATGGCGCTTAATGGATGTACACTCACATCCACCGCTTGCTTGACTGGTGGAGGGTCGTTAGCCGAACGGATAGGATAGGGCACTTAATTCCTCATTATAAGTATAATGAATATTGCAAAGTAACTACAATGTTTTCAAATTCCCAATCTTAGTTACTTTAGGGTAAATTGTGAAAATGATGCTATTCCATGGAATTACACCTTGTACCCCTGTCAAACGTTAGTGGAGCGTGCGTGGCTAACCGGCACACTAATTTGGGATTGATATTGGTGACAAAGGGTGGCTCGATGTTTATCATAGATCAATGGAGCGTGCGTGGCTAACTGGCACATTGATTAGGTGATTGAGACATTGGGTGCACCATGTTGATTCGCATGGTTATTCACAACTTGTTTGTGATCCTTGGCATCCCAATCGCAAATTTGAAGTGCATATCGAGATTTAAACATGCCATTGAAATGTTCAATGAATCTCAAAAGAAATCTAGGAATTTTCAAATACATTTAAAACTTAATCTCTATTTCGTTTTTCATGGTGAAAATTAGTGAATCGTCATTCACTTACCTTCAAATTATTTACTTTTGGATTACGGCATCCCTTGTCTAAGTTGTAAATAATGTTGTTGGATCCTAGCCCTAATTTCTCATTTGGGTCTTTAATTGTGGATTCATTTCTAATCAAACTTTGTTTCTTTCTATTTCAGATGTCTAACGCAAACGCAAACAACAACACTTCTGGGTCGTTCTCGTTGATGAACCTGTGTCAAAAGGTGACATTTGATGGCTCGAACTTCAACGAGTGGATGAGATACATTCGCATGATAACTCGCTACGAGGACAAAGAATATGTCCTTGATGAGAAGCTAGAAAAGATCAACCCAGAAGAAGCCACTCCTGAAGAGATGGCCGCCTTTGAGGCCCATGAGCGTGATGCGACGAAAGGTCATTGCATCATTTTGGCCACCATGAACCTCGAACTCCAAAAGTCCTATGAGGACATGTATCCATATGAGATGCATCAAGATTTGCTGGACAGGTACGACCAGAGCGCGAGGCAAGAGCACTATGAGATCATTACCAACATGATCACCGCTAGGATGGGGAGTGGAGAATCCCTAACTGCTCATTTCCAAAGAATGCAAAGGTATGTTGATCGTTTTCTCAAACTTAATGTTAAGTTTGATGAGGATTTGGCTATCGACATCATCCTCCACTCCTTGCCTTCCTGCTACAACCAGTTCAGAATGACCTACCACATGAATAAGGAAGAGGTCACCCTGAGTAAACTTCAAGGGCTCCTGAGGACAGCTGAGAGAAACCTCAAGGACAAATCTATTGCATCATCCTCTACTGTAGCTGCTCCTGTGCTGGCAATTGGCAAAGGAAGGGGAAAGAAGAGGAAGGCTCCTTCTAAGAGCCACCAGAAGGGTAAGACCCAAGATGGTTCCTCTTCTAGTGGGACCAAAGCAGGTTCTGTTAAGCCCTTTTCTGACCCCAAGGAAGCAGGGTGCTTCTACTGCCACCAGAAGGGCCACTGGAAACGAAGCTGCCCTAAATATCTGCAGGATATTAAGGATGGGAAGATAAAGCCCACCTTTGCAGGTATGTATTTAATTAAATCTAATAACTCATTACTTGCTACTTCATGGGTCCTTGATACTGGATGTGGTTACCACATTTGTTCTGATTTGCAGGGGCTAAGATAAAGTAGGGAAGTGGAGCATGGAAGGATAAACTTGATCATGAGAAACAAGAAGTCTTCACCAGTAACCAAGATCAGAGTTTATTCCTTAGTGTTGAGTAATGGGTTAGGACTAGATTTAAATAATTGTTGCTATTCGTCAGATATGGCAAGGAACATCATTTCTTTTCATGGATTGTTTAGACAAGGTTTCAGATATTCGTTTGATAATAGTAATGGTTCTATTAATGCTTATTTGAATGGTGTCTTTTATTTCAATGCATTACCTTGTAATGGGATTTATGAATCTGTGTTAATTATAGATAATTTTGGAAATGATGTTTTGAATATTGATTCGTCCACAAGTTTGGACAAAGCATGCTTGTGGCATTGTCTCCTTGGCCATGTTAACAAGAAACGCATAGCCCAACTCCAAAAGGATGGAGTCTTGGAGTCATTCGACCTTAGGGATGATGACGTGTGTGAGTCTTGTTTACTTGGGAAGATGACCAAGTCACCCTTTACTGGCACATGTGAAAGGGGTGAGGGTGTATTGGATCTCATACATACAGATGTATGTGGACCCTTTAGATCCACCACAAGGGACGCTTGTCGCTTCTACGTGACTTTTATAGACGATTATAGCATATATGGATATATCTACTTAATCAAGCAAAAGTCAGAAACCTTTGAAAAGTTCAAAGAGTTCAAGAATGAAGTGGAGAATCAACTGGGCAGGAAAATCAAGATGCTTCGATCTGATCGAGGAGGAGAGTACCTAAGTCTTGAGTTTCACGACTATCTAAAAGAATGTGGAATAGTTTCACAATTGACGCCTCCTAGAACGCCACAATTGAATGGTGTGGCTGAGAGACGTAATCGAACCTTGTTGGACATGGTTCGTTCTACGATGAGTCGTGCTTCGTTACCAATCTCATTCTGGGGGTATGCCTTAGAGACTGTCGCCCATATCCTTTACTTAGTTCCCACCAAGAAGGTTGCCAAGACACCTCACGAGATGTGGACAGGGAAAGCTCCCTCGTTAGCACATGTCAAGTTTTGGGGTTGTGAAGCTTTCGTAAGACGAGAGACTCACGACAAGCTAGAACCTCGTAGTGAGAAGTGTTATTTCATCGGCTATCCACATAAGTCTTTTGGCTTTCTCTTCTATAGACCAAGTGACAATGTTGTCTTTGTTGCTTGGAGAGGAGTTTTCAGAGAGAGAGAACTCATAAGTCAAGGAGACAGTGGGAGTCAGATTGACCTTGAAGAGCTTCAAGAGTCAGGAGATGAAGGAACCTCTAACACTGGCGCTCAACCTGAGGAGGAAACTCCTGTTGAACCTATTGACCAGTCCTTACCTCTTAGACATTCATGTAGAGTTAGTGTTCCACCCCAGTTTTATGGTTTCCATATTACTACTGACGGGGATACGTTTATTAGTGATAGTACACTAATAAATCTGGACGAACCTAATAGCTACAAGGAAGCCATGGCAGGCCCAGAGTCTGCTAAATGGAAAGAGGCAATGGACAGCGAGATTCAGTCCATGTATGACAACCAAGTTTGGAATTTGGTTGATAATGTACCAGGTCGTAAGACAGTCGGGTGCAAGTGGATCTTCAAGAAGAAGACATACATGGATGGAAAAGTGCACAGTTATAAAGCGTGATTGGTCGCGAAGGGCTTTACTCAAACTCCTAGAGTTGACTATGATGGGACCTTCTCGCCAATTGCTAAAATAAAGTATATTAGGGTAATGCTCGCAATAGCTGCGTTTCATGATTATGAAATCTGGCAGATGGACGTAAAAACTGCTTTCCTAAATGGGAAGTTGGCTGAGGATGTTTACATGAATCAGCCAGAAGGTTTTGTCAATGTGAAGCATCCCAATAGGGTGTGCAAGCATGAAAAATCCATTTATGGATTAAAGCAAGCATCTCGCAGATGGAATCTTTGTTTTGACGAGAAAGTCAAAGAGTTTGGTTTTCTGCGAAGCGAAGATGAGTCATGTGTGTATGTCAAGGCCAGTGGGAGTATAGTAAGCTTCCTCGTATTGTATGTCGATGACATACTACTCATAGGAAACGACATCCCAACCTTGCAGGAGGTCAAGTCCTGGCTTGGGAAGTGTTTTGCTATGAAGGACCTCGGAGAGGCTTCGTATATTCTGGGAATAAGGATAGTGAGAGACAAAAGTAAGAGACTGATAGGACTCAGTCAGGATACATACTTGGAAAAGGTACTGAAACGTTTTAGTATGGAAAATTCCAAGAAAGGGGAGTTGCCAATTCAATGCAATACCAAACTGAGTAAGACTCAGAGCCCGAGTACAGAGGCAGAGATAGCTGATATGAGCCGAGTACCTTACGCTTCTGAAGTTGGCTCAATTATGTACGCTATGAACTGTACTCGCCCTGATGTGGCCTTCTCTTTGTGCATGGTCAGCAGATATCAAGGGAACCCTGGTAGAGCGCATTGGATTGCTGTCAAGAATATTCTTAAGTACCTATGAAGGACCAAGGAATGGTTTCTAGTCCTCGGTGGGAGTGATGACTTAAGGGTGCGAGGGTACAGTGACGCTAGTTTTCAGACGGATCGGGATAATTACCGATCGCAGTCAGGCTGGGTCTTTACCCTGAACGGAGGAGCAGTGACTTGGAAAAGTTCCAAGCAAGAGACCGTAGCTGATTAAACATGCAAATCAGAGTACATTGTGGCAAGCGAAGTGTCAAAGGAGGCTATATGGTTAAAGAACTTCATAGGAGACCTTGGAGTTATGCCATCCATAAAGGATCCCATGGAAAGTTTCTGTGATAATGAAGGAGCGGTTCCCTTGACCAAGGAACCAAGGGATCATGGCAGATCTCGACATATCGACAGGAACTACCATTTTATTAGACATCGGGTAGAAGATGGACTCCTCGTTGTGAAGAGGGTATCGTCAGAAGATAACCCAACAGATCCCCTTACGAAGGGACGGAGTAGGGTTAAGCATTTGAAGCACGATAGGAGCGTTGGGCTAAAGCACGATATTAGTTTAGATTAGATAGGTAGGAAATTTATAATGGATAATTTTCTATTCAACATTTTGATGATTAAATAAAGGTATGTTATTTATAAGAAAGTTACTATCTTGTGTTGATTATTTATCTGTTATTTCCATTTTGCATGTTTTGACTTCCTGAATAATAAGATTGTTCGAACAGTCCACAATCACTCATATGTTGGAAGTAGATATGAAAGAAGATTGTCATAAATTTGTTTGTAGATTGTCTAAAAGGTTTTAGACATAGCAAAGGTTTGCTACAAAATTTATGAGTGCTTATGAAATATGTTTTGAGCATTGGAATAAACCCGCACTTGCTAGTATCACTTCATGAAAGTTATCACAAGTGATCGCAAGATGATAATATCATATAATCTTTAAACCTAGAGATATGGTTATTGTTTGCTAGATGATTATGCATTGATAATACGAAACCGCATCAGTAACTTGATGTTATAAAACGTATTATTGTGTGTAACTTAGCTAGTAGATAATAAAAGCATATAAGTCGAAGTTTTCTATTCCTTTTATTCTAAGAGTATAAAAGCGACATCTTGGCCACTCGATGATTTGGTTTGACTTATGTGTCGGGCCCGGTCAGGATGAGGTTGATGTGTTCAACTGAATTCTATGTCGAACAACTCAGAGATCGAGAAACAAATGCTGGGCAATAAGTATTGTCGGCATGATATCTAGAACAGAGGATTATACGATCCCTTATCTGAAGGACATGATTTTGATCAGAGTTGACAGAAGCGTATAAGAGCTACGATTTCTAACCGGATCGTGAAGTCATATGTGAGATATAGTTACTAGAGTTATCCAAGTGGGAGACTGTTGGATTAGTGTCTAAGCCCGTAACTATATTTAGGATGTACTTGACCCGGTTATGCATGGTCCTTTTGGGTTGCCTTCACCAAAGCAACTTGACAAGGTAAGTTAAGGAAAGAGAGAGGATATTATGGTTTATTAATATATTATAAGAATAATATATTGAAGGAGAAATCATATTTATTTAATTAGTATTAGTCATAAATTAATTAGGAATTAATTTGGTGACTAAAAGAGATTAATTAAATAAAGGGGCATAAACTGTCAAATGTGTGATATGTTGGATAAGGTGTCTAAGTCCATAACTATTTCTGGTATGTACTTGACCCGACCCGACATGGTCTATTTGGGTTGCATGGCACCATGCAATTGGATAAACTAAAATGAGAGAAATAACACTTATGGTTTATTAATATATTATAAGTTCTAATATATTAATAATATTATTTAATTAGTTTGATCAAGAAGTAATTTAGAATTAATTAAGTGATCAAAAGATAACTAATTAAATATATGGGTGGATTATGTAAATGTTCCATATCTTATATAGTGGGCTAAGAGGCTCCATGGATTATCAAGTTGGGTTCCACCCATAGGATGCTCCATGGATGCTCCATGGAGTTAACCCATGGATCATGAAATGAAGAGTCATGTTACATTAGGGTTTACCTAATGCAACACACTATATAAACCAAGGTGTTCTCCCTAAAATTGGCGACATTAAGAAACAAGAGGGCTAGAGCCGATTTTGCAAGTGTAAGATTCTCTCAAAGTTTACTTCTTTGCTTTTGGTGTTGTGTGAAGCATTTGAGGCATCACACTTGGGGTGCTAGGCTCACAAGGTTTCAAGGATCATAATCAACAACAAGGTAAGTTATTCTATCTTTCATTCAAGTTAAAAATGTTCCCCATGTATGCTAGATAGGAATATAACCTTGGAATTCAACTTTGCATGATAATTAGACAAACATAGATCCAAGGTTATTAGGGTTGCATGTACACTTAGGAAGTGTTAGAATGCTCAAAACCCATCAGTGGTATCAGAGCCTAGGCTTGTTTGTTGTTTTTATTGTGCAAACTGCTTGAAAAAATCGTTTTTCTGTTTTCTGGTCGTATGAACTCGCCGAGTCCATGGGGGGACTCGACGAGTCGATGAACAAATGCAAGTTACTCGTCGAGTCTGTTCTTGCACTCGACGAGTAGAGGCTGTAGTTTTCAGAATTTCGACATTTGTTGCTGGAAATGGACTAGAAACATTACCCTAAACTGTTTTGGTGTTTTAAAACTTGTCTTAGATGGTGTAATGTTTATGCTAATCCATTTACAATGGCAATTATCAAAATTACAAGTTTTTTTAAGTGTAATTTTTGATTCGTGAAAGTGTTCATATTCATGTTCTTGAACTTATGAAGATAAGATGATCATAGGAATTGTTTGTAACCTTCATGGTAGTTTAATTCATTATCATAATGTGTTTTAATGGAGTCCATAACTTGTTCTCAAGTTATGGAAAACCAAAAGTCTCACTTTTATTAAAGCCATTAAAAGAACACAAGAGTTATAAAAATGAAGAGTCTTCATTTTTATTACTCAATTAATTCATAAGTTATAAGAAATGAAAAGTTTTGAAAGTTTACAAAACTTGCCCTCAAGTTTTGGAACAAGTAAAGTCTTGATTAAAACTTTAGTTCCAAACCTTGGAATTTTAAAAGTTAAAATTCAACCCTTATACTTTATAATATTATAAGTTACTAATATATATATGTATAAGATCAAGTCGTCTTACCGCTAGTACGCCTCATTCACGAAGCCGGTCTGAAAGGGGGGTATAAGGTTGTTGCCTATAAAATGGCAACTTAATGGGTGTCCACTCTCACCCACCGCTTCCTTGATCGGTAGAGGGTCGTTAGCCGAACGGGTAGGACAAGGACTTATAAATTCTCATTAAAATTATGATGAATATTATAAAGTAACTAAATGCTTTTATTAAATTCCCAATCTTAGTTACTTTAGGAAAATGTGAATAAGGTGCTAATCCATGAAATTACACTTTACACTTTGTTTAAGTCGTTAGTGGAGCTCGTGTGGTTAACCGGCACACTAACTTGGACTTAACAAGGAAGGTAAAGGGTGACTTAAAGTTTATTATAGGTCGGTGGAGCTCGTGTGGTTAACCGGCACATCGATTGAGTAATAAACATTAAGTGTACCAACTGTGACATCCCCATTTTCACGGCCAGAAAAGACCGATTTTGTTTATGCTTTGTTTAAAAATCAGAGTAACATTTTAAATAAAAGTGTTGCGGAATTTGTTCCCAAAATAAAATATGATAAAGATTTATCAAAGCATTTCCGTAGAAATGCATTTCATTAAAAACCTCGGGATGTCATGTTCGATACAGATCAAAAGCATAAACAGTACAATAAAGCCTTACTACATTTATTCATAATCTCTCATCCCAAACATCATATCTATGCTCGTGCGCCACTACCTGTAATACAAGAAACTGAGTGGGTCAGGCTTGGGAGCCTGGTGAGCACATAGGGTTTTCAACCCACAATAAATAAGTTTATTAATTTCATCAATCAACAATAACCCGATTACCCGTTCCCGTTATCCTCACATTACGTCCCTAAAACACCTATCATAAGGGACCTAGCCTAAGGATCAACATCGGGATGGACACTACTGCCAAGGGGTTTCCTCAGCAATAAATGTCCTAAAGGCAACCATGAGGGGGATAGAGTACACCGGTGAACACATCGTTCACAAACACCTATAGGTTGCGAGCCTGCTAGCGTTCCACTGGACTGTCTAGAAGAGTCCGTGGTCGTCATCCATACTCCGCTAGATGACAGAATCAACAACAACATCATCGAGGCCTCTCATCATTTTATCACACATCGTCTTATTACATCTACCCATGTTTTACCCCAACATTCTTGTAGATATAAAATACATATACAGTTTAAATTATTTAAAACATGTATAAAAATCTTTCATCAGCATAGGCAGCAAGTATTCAGATAATATGCACACATAACACGTAATTAATATAAAATACTTCATATCTATGTGTAAGATGAAATTAACTATGCACTCACCTGATTAAGTGGTGACTCGGTATTTGAACAGCACTTCGTTATCACAAAACAAATTTTCCTTGACCAAAACCTAGTATTAATACCACTAGAGTTTAGTTTTAACGTTAACCGTGACTAATTAATAGTCTAGCTATTATTATTATTATATAAGCGTTAAATAACACTCAATATATAAATAATAATTGCCCAAATAATTATTTTAAGGACCTAATAACATTACTATAATTATTTAAAAGTTATATTAAAAATTTCGTAGGCGTACCTTACTTACAGCGGGTTTTTCTCAAAACCGGGCTTCGCTGGAGCAGCGTTTCCGAGCCGAAAGGTTCTTTTCTCGGGACTCCGGGAGCCTCGGAACTTCCTTCGGGTGCTAGGGGGTTTACCTAGACTTTTAGGGGCTCAAGGGAGTTTAGAGAGAGAAAGTGGAAGAGGAAAGGTGTAAGAAATGAGAGAACCCGGCACTTCTATTTATAGTGAGTTGGGGCATGTGGTGGCCTTCTGGTGGTGCCACTTGTCCAAATTCTGGTGGTGTCACATGTCCAATTTCTGGTGGTGCCATGTGTCCAATTTCTGGTGGTGCCACATGTCCAATTTCTGGTGGTGCCATGTCACCCAATATCGCGTATCGGCCTCCCGTCTTAGAAAAATCATAACTCTCGTATACGAGCTCCGTTTTTAACGTTATTTATATCCACGCGAAGTCAGGAACGTAATCTACAACTTTCGTTTAGACTCCGTTGGCTAATTTTGAATTTATTTTAAAAGTTATATTTTTAACAGGCCGGGACAGGATTGGTCCGTTAAAAATTCATAACTTCTTCATCCGACGTCCGTTTTCGTCTGTCTTTTTATTGTTACGCCACAATTAAAGAGCTCTTCGATTCTCGTTTAGGTCATGTCGGCTAAAAACTCGCTTTATCATAAATTCACTATTCACGCTTCCCGGTATCGTGCCGGTTCCGTCGTGAAACTTCGTCGGGTCATAACTTCTTCGTTATAACTCGGATTTCGGCGTTCTTTATATCTCCGGAATCCTTGTTTTGACCACTACAACTTTATGTAAAGATATCGGGCTTATCTCATATTTTAATTTTGACGCTTATTTTTATTCTTTATTAATTATACATTTATAATTAAATAATAAGCACATAAATTCACAAAATACTCAAATATTTCATTTTTATTACATCAAAAGAGTTACAATAGTTGACCTAGACTATTACATCGTCTAAAAATGCTTAGCCCCGAAACCCGAGCGTTACACCAAGTGATTTGCATGGTTACTTCACACCTCGTTTTGTGATCCTCGGTATCCCAGTCACAAAACTTGGAGGGCACACTCGAGATTGAAACATGCCTTTGAAAAGTTCATTGAAACTCAAAAGAATCTAGGAATTTCTAAGAACCAATTAAAAACCTAATATCTATATTTCGTTTTTCATGGTGGAAATTGGTGAATCGTCATTCACCTACCTTTCAAATATGTTATAGCTTGGATTACTGCATACCTCTTCTAAGTTATAATATATTGTGATTGGATCCTAGCCTTAATATTACATTTGGGTGTTTTATTAAGGACTCTCTTAATATCTAAACTAATCTTGTTCTCTTCTTTCAGATGTCTTCAAACAATGCTGCTTCTGGCTCTAATCCTAATGGCTCCTTTACCCTTATGAACTTGTGTGGGAAAGTCACTTTTGATGGATCCAACTTCAATGAATGGATCAGAAACATCAGGATGATTACCCGCTACGAGGACAAAGAATATGTCCTTGACAAGGAGGTTAAGGAGATTGATGAGACCACTGCAACTCCCCAGGAGATCGCTGACTTCCGGGCACATGAAAGGGATGCTACAAAAGTGGCATGCATCATGTTGGCCACCATGACAGCGGAACTCCAAAAGTCCTATGAGGACTTCTACCCTTTTGAAATGCACCAAGATCTGATGGAAAGATACCATCAAAGTGCACGACAAGAGAGGTATGAAATCATATGCTCTATCATAACAACCATGATGAAGGACGGGGAATCCGTCACGAGCCACATGCAGAAAATGCAAAGGTATGTGGATCGGTTGCTGAAGCTTAATGTGAACTTCCCTGAGGAGCTTGCAATAGATATCATTTTGCACTCCTTACCATCGTGCTATGATCAATTCCGCATGACATATCACATGAATAAGGAAGAGGTCACACTCAACAAACTTCAGGGACTCCACAAGACCGCAGAAACAAGTCTTAAGGGTAAGTCGGTTGTTAACACTCCTACTCCAAACTCCGCCCCGGTTTTGGCAATCGGGAAAGGTCGAGGGAAGAAGAGGAAGAGCTCTTCGAAGGGTACCAAGGCTAGGACCCTTGATGGCTCTTCTTCAAGTGGAACCAAGAAAGGTTTCGTCACTCCTTCTTCTGACCCAAAAGAGGCTGAATGCTTCTATTGCCATGAAAAGTCACATTGGAAGCGGAACTGCCCAAAGTATCAGCAAGATGTGAAGGATGGGAAAGTTAAACCCAACCATGCAGGTATTTACACTATCTTATCTAATAACTCACCCCATTCTAACTCTTGGGTCCTTGATACCGGTTGTGGTATTCATATATGTTCTGATTTGCAGGGACTAAGAAGAAGTGAGAATGTGGAGCATGGAAGAATAAACTTAATCATGGGGAATAGGAAAGTTTTACCTGTCACCAAGATTGGAGTTTATACTTTATCGCTAAGTAGTGGGTTTAGTTTAGATTTGAATAAATGTTGTTATTCGCCAGAAATGGCAAGAAATATTATTTCCTTTCATGCATTGTATAAACAAGGTTTCACCTTTTCATTTGATAATGAAGTTGGTTCGATTAATGCTTTCTTTAATAATGTTCTTTATTTTAAAGCATTACCTTGTGATGGTGTGTATGAAACTGTATCTGTGGTTGATAACTTAGGAAATAATGTATTGTGTATTGATTCTGTTAATGATAATAACTTGGATAAAGCATCATTATGGCATTGTCGTCTTGGACATATAAGCAAGAAACGCATAGGCCAACTCCAAAAGGATGGGGTCTTGGAGTCATTTGACCTAAAGTCAGATGATAGTTGCGAATCATGCTTACTTGGAAAAATGACAAAGTCACCCTTCACAGGTTCTTGTGAGAGGGGTGAAGGTTTGTTGGATCTTATACACACGGATGTGTGTGGGCCCTTCAACCATACCACAAGGGATGCTAATCGTTATTATTTGACTTTTACTGATGATTACAGTAGATATGGATATGTCTACTTAATCAAGCATAAGTCAGAGACTTTTGAGAGGTTTAAAGAGTTTAAACAGGAAGTCGAGAATCAATTGGGTAGGAACATTAAGATGCTTCGATCCGATCGAGGTGGTGAGTATCTTAGTTCAGAGTTCCTCGACTATATTAGGGAATGTGGGATTGTCTCACAATTGACACCTCCCAGGACACCGCAGTTGAATGGTGTAACTGAGAGGCGTAATCGAACCTTGTTGGATATGGTCCGTTCCATGATGAGTCGAGCTTCGCTACCAATCTCATTTTGGGGGTATTCCTTAGAGACTGTCCGCCATATCCTTAATCTAGTTCCCATAAAGAAAGATGCCAAAACTCCTCATGAGATGTGGACTGGTAAAATACCCAAACTGGACCACATTAAGATTTGGGGTTGCGAGGCTTTCGTGAGACGCGAGACTCATGATAAGCTCGAACCTCGAAGTGAGAGGTGTATTTTCATCGGCTACCCACAGAAATCCTTTGGTTACCTCTTCTGCAGACCTAGTGAGAATGTGGTCTTTGTAGCTAGGAGGGCTTTCTTTCGAGAGAGAGAGAGAGTTCATAAGCCAAGGAGACAGTGGGAGGCAAGTTGACCTTGAAGAAATTCAAGAGTCAAGTGGTGAAGGAACTTCAAACCCTAGCACTCAACTTGAGGAGGAAACTCCTGTTGAGCCAATTGACAAGTCTGTACCTCTGAGGTGTTCCACAAGGGTTAGGAATGCACCTGAGCATTACTATGGATTCCATATTACTGCGGAAGGTGATACACTTATCAGTGATGAGACACTGATAGGTATGGATGAACCTAAGAGTTACACGGAAGCCATTGCAGGCCCTGAGTCAGCCAAGTGGAAAGAGGCAATGGATAGCGAGATACAGTCCATGTATGACAATCAAGTTTGGAACTTGGTTGAGAATGTACCAGGTCGTAAGACTGTAGGGTGCAAATGGATCTTCAAGAAGAAGACCGACATGGATGGTAATGTACACACTTATAAGGCACGACTGGTTGCAAAGGGTATCTCACAAACTCCGGGACTTGATTATGATGAGACCTTTTCTCCAGTAGCCAAGATTAAGTCTATTAGGGTTCTGTTAGCCATAGCTGCATTTCATGACTATGAAATATGGCAAATGGATGTCAAAACCGCTTTCCTTAATGGAAAGTTGGTTGAGGATGTTTACATGAGTCAGCCAGAGGGTTTTGTCAATACAGAGTACCCTAATAGAGTGTGTAAGCTTGAGAAATCCATTTATGGGTTAAAGCAAGCACCTCGCAGATGGAATCTTTGCTTTGATAAGAAAGTCAAAGAATTTGGCTTCTCTAGGAGTGAAGATGAATCTTGTGTATATGTCAAGGCTAGTGGGAGTATAGTTAGCTTTTTGGTATTGTATGTGGATGACATACTACTCATAGGAAATGACATCCCAACTCTGCAGGAAGTTAAGTCCTGGCTTGGGAAGTGTTTCTCTATGAAGGACCTATGAGAAACTGCCTATATTATAGGGATAAGGATCTTGAGAGACCGGAGTAAAAGACTAATTGGACTTAGTCAGAGTACCTACTTGGATAAGGTGCTGAAGAGATTCGGCATGCAGGACTCCAAGAAAGGAGAGTTACCCATCAAGAGTAACGCCAGATTGAGTAAAACATAAAGCCCTAGTACTGAGGCTGAGATAGCAGAAATGAGTCGAATACCTTATGATTCAGCTGTAGGATCGATCATGTATGTTATGACGTGTACTCGACCTGATGTAGCCTTTGCTTTGAGCATGGTTAGCAGGTATCAGGGGAACCCTGGCAAGGCACACTGAACTGCGGTAAAGAATATCCTCAACTACCTACGGAGGACTAAGGACTGGGTCCTTACCCTCGGTGGGAGTGACGACTTGAGAGTTGTAGGGTATAGTGATGCTAGCTTTCAGACTGATAGGGATAATTTCCGCTCTCAGTCAGGCTGGGTCTTTACCTTAAACGGAGGAGCAATTTCTTGGAAGAGTTCCAAGCAAGAGACAGTGGCTGATTCAACTTGCGAATCAGAGTATATAGCAGCTAGCGAGGCAGCAAAGGAGGCGATATGGCTGAAGAACTTCATTGGAGACCTTGGAGTTGTACCAGCTATTAAAGAGCCAATGGAAATTTTCTGTGATAGTGAAAGTGCAGTTGCCTTAGCCAAGGAACCAAGGGATCACGGGAGATCCAGACACATCGACAGAAAATACCATTTCATCGGACATCGAATAGAATAAGGACTCCTCGTGGCAAAGAGGGTATCATCGGATGAGAATCCAGCAGATCCCCTCACGAAGGGACTGACTCGGGTTAATCATCTCCAGCATGCTCGGAGCATAGGGCTGAAGGATGATATTAGATTTAGTAGTTAGATAACCTTGAAATTTGTAAAGTGTAATTGACATTAGATGATGAATAAAATGTGTTTTATCTATGAGTAAAGTGTTGCTATCTCTTGTCGATCGTTTACTATATTTCTTTTGCATGTTTTGACTTCCAGAATAATTATGTTTGGTATATCATATAATTCAAACCTCCACAGTCGGTCATATGTCGGAAGTAGGTATGAATCAAGACTGTCATGATTGGTTGCAGAGGTCTAAGTTGTTGGACATGGCTACAACACTCATGAGTGCTCATAAGTTCTGAGCATTGGACTCAACCCACGCTCACTGGAATCACTTCATGGAATTTATCTCGAGTGATCGTGAGACGGTAATATCATATAAGTCTTCAAACCTAGAGATATGATTTGTTACTTATGAGTTGATTATGCATTGATTGTACGAAAATGCATTGGTAACTCGAGGTTATAAAACGTGCTCTTGTGTATAATTCAATGAGTAGTAGAACAAACAAATGAGTCGAAGTTTATCTGTTCCTTCTTGGATTAGAAGCTAATATCTGGGCCCCTCGGTGATTTTGTTTTGACCTATGTACCGGGCCCGGTCAGAACTAAGTTGATGTGTTCAATTAAGTTCTTTTTCAAACAAATCGGAAATCGGGAAACAAACTGCTGGACAATAAGCAAGACATTGTTCCATGTATTTGTCCGGCTGATATCTAGAACAGAGGATTATATGATCACTTATCTTAAATGGCGTATCATCATCTTCTCAATTCCGAGAGACCTTGAAAGAGCTACGATTGCCGATCGGTTCCTGAAGTATTGTAGTTATAGTTATTAGACTTATCCAAGTGGGAGACTGTTGGATAAGGTGTCTAAGTCCATAACTATTTCTGGTATGTACTTGACCCGACCCGACATGGTCCATTTGGGTTGCATGGCACCATGCAATTGGATAAACTAAATAGAGAGAAATAACACTTATGGTTTATTAATATATTATAAGTTCTAATATATTAATAATATTATTTAATTAGTTTGATCAAGAATTAATTTAGAATTAATTAAGTGATCAAAAGATAACTAATTAAATATATGGGTAGATTATGTAAATCTTCCATATCTTATATAGTGGGCTAAGAGGCTCCATGGATTATCAAGTTGGGTTCCACCCATAGGATGCTCCATGGATGCTCCATGGAGTTAACCCATGGATCATGAAATGAAGAGTCATGTTACATTAGGGTTTACCTAATGCAACACACTATATAAACCAAGGTGTTCTCCCCAAAATCGGCGACACTAAGAAACAAGAGGGCTAGAGCCGATTTTGCAAGTGTAAGATTCTCTCAAAGTTTACTTCTTTGAATTTGGTGTTGTGTGAAGCATTTGAGGCATCACACTTGGGGTGATAGGCTCACAAGGTTTCAAGGATCATAATCAACAAAAAGGAAAGTTATTCTATCTTTCATTCAAGTTAAAAACGTTCCCCATGTATGCTAGATAGGAATATAACCTTGGAATTCAACTTTGCATGATAATTAGACAAACATAGATCCAAGGTTATTAGGGTTGCATGTACACTTAGGAAGTGTTAGAATGCTCAAAACCCATCATGATAGTTGAGTTTTGGGCTGGGAAACCTAATGGACTAAGGGGAACGAAATTATGATGAGGGATCATCATATTTTCGTCCATGGGCCCTATTCCAGAAGGTTCCTTGGGCTGCTTGGGGGCTAAGCTATCCATTAGGGTTTAGACTGAAACCCTAGCAGCCTACAGTATAAATAAGACCCATAGGCTTCAATTTTCGGCCACTTGTTCCCAAGAGAAACCCTAGGGCCGATTTTAGCATTGTCTCTCCTCTCTCATAATTGCCTTCTTGCTTGTGTGGTGTTTGTGATCCATTAGAGGAATTACAATTGTGATTCTAAGCTCAAGAGAAGAAGATTCAAGCTACTATTTGAAGAGGTAAACATCTAGATCTGATGTTATATGTTATTTTGATATTATGTATGCTAGATTAGGGTTGTAAGTCTTGGATTCATTGCATGTACAATAGAGAAACCTAGATCCAAGCATTAGGGTTTGTATGAGCACATAGGATTGTTCTTATGCGTAGAACCCATCACCAACAAGTCCTCATCAAACTCCTGCGCTCAACTTGGAACATTGTGGATGTTCCGAACATGATATTTGATGAGATGATTGAAATCCTTAGCAGCACATTCAAGCATCTATCCGAACAAGCTCCCAATTCTGAAGCCTATGACACCCTTACTCTTCAACTCTCCACCGGTCTTCAGAAGGTTTCTCCAAACTTGATGATTTGAAGGAGGACTTATCGGTTGCACCAGTTTCCAGGGTCACCGATCCAAGAGGGGGAGAAGGCCCAAGCAGGAGATGGAAGCCAGCCTCGGAATTCACACTCCGGGATGAGGACCTCGATTCCGAAGAAGATGTCCAATTTGTCTCCGGAATCCTGGGTATTACTGAAGGAAACGAAGGAAATGAAGATTATGATATTTACATCCCGAATGAAGCTCCCAAAGGGATTCTTGGTCTTCAAGCCCCAAAGTTGATTGCTTCGAAGGTTCTATCAGAAGAACAGAAGAGAATCTAGTCCGCTGTCTCCTGGCCATCCTCTCTTCCGGATGCTTTTGAAATGGCCGTTAAAATGGCTAAGGCAAAATCCTTCCTTACCGCTCAAACCTTCCGAGCCACTCCCTCCATCCTGCCTCCTACTCCCATTCCGGAACTAAAAATAGCCCCAATTGATCAAGGTTCTCCTCTCCGTACTCCAAATGAAATTCCGGAAGAAACGTTTCCAACACCTACTCCGGAATTCCTCATTGACGAGAGCATGAAGATGGTTATTGATGCTCTTCAGAGAGACAAAGGGAAGAAACCGATGACTTCCGAACAACAAGCCTTTCACTCCGGACCTCCCCTTAAACAAAAATTTGGATGGTCTGAGGAAGAAATTCACAAGGCATTGGAGGACAGCATCCTGATTCAAGCGTTAAAAGATCATCCCGATCCGATGCGTGGCATTTCTCCTCTGTGTCGAGAAGGCATCCTTTAAGCTAAGGATATCATCCCAACTCTCTACTATGACCTTCCCTCTCATAACACTGATCAACTGGATCTTACTCTCTCTCCCTTCAGTAAGTTCTACACAAAGTTTGCTCCGCTCCACCCAAACGACAATCCGAAAGTGATCATCCGGACAGAGCGTGATAGGCTCAAAACCTTTTATGCCAAGAATGCTCAACCCTTCAAGGAGGTATGGAAAAGAAAGAGTATCACCAAAGTTCATGGGTTTGGAAGAAAAATTTTGGTAAAATTTGAGTTGAACTGTCCTTTGTTCCGTTTCCATCTCCTCCGAAACAAACCAACTCCAAAGACTGTTACTGATGTGGATTTTCCTTCTATGAATCTGAACGATATCCTTACTCTTGCTGCTTACTTCAGAGAAAATCAAAAGGATGACATCAGTATGGGTGCCTATCATGCAGCTCTCAGCTTTCTCAAAGACTATGTTGCTGAGTTTTGCAGATGTGATTACGAACTTGCTCACCTCTACGGAACCGAACAATTCGTGCAAAGATTGACTTTGTTCTTCCGGATGCTGAAATTCTTGCAGATGGTCTGATCGAAGAACCGGTTCTAGGGTTTGTCTACACCACCAGAAGAACAAACAAGAAGGACTACTTCCGAGTCCTTGACAAACACCTGGTTCCTACCAAAGCTATGCAGAAGTTCATATATCGGGCATCCAAGTCTGATGCTCCGGAACAGGTTAAGGCAAAGTTTGTAAGTCAACTGACTTGTTACATTGCAGTGCAAGAATGGTTGTTCCAAGCATACACCTTCATCAAGGAAGAAATGAACTAAGCTCGATGGATTGCTAAGTTCACTTAGGGGGAGATTGTTGGAACCTGAAAGTGAACCTCTAGCAATCCTAAGTACATATTCTGAAGGCTGTTGGTTCCGAAGGAAGATGTCATCCGGAACCTGTCCCGAGCTAAAGAAAAGGAGTAAAGTATTTTGAAGAGGAACGCATTCCGGAACTGAACCTGGATTCCGGAATGCATGCTGATCTAGACCAAACCTTCATGTCCGGAACATTACTTGTCAGGAATAAAGTTATTTTGTCTCTTATGCATTTATTACTTTTGTCTTGTATTTTGATGTAATGTTTCATAGGACTTAGTCTAAAGTTGATTTAGGACAATCAGAATGTCAGAATGGTATCTTTTGTCCGGTCCTATGTAAACACTTGGGTTAATTCACTGTAACATTCTCTCCTATATATAGGAGCATTCAATACAAGTCAACAACGGATCTTTCTCTCACTTTTGGCATTTACTCTTATCATATTTAAAACATTCTTCTTGTTCCTCATTCATTAACTTTACCTTGATCACTATTTACATGTTCTCAACTAATGTCTTGATCATTTTGTTAAATTGATTATCTAAGACTTGACTGGTCTTTCCAGTCTCGACTTGAACATCCATTATTAAGCAGACATTGATCTCAAGCATTCACTCAAGGTTTGAGTTCTCAGACCTTGTCCCTGCACAAAGATCTTGTTCTCACAATTGTTTGGTTGTGGGTTTTGGGCAGATTCACACAGTCGATTGTTTGTTTGATCTGTATTTTATATAACTTATATTCATTTATTACCCATAGAAAGGATTATAGAGTCATTTATACTTATCTTTCATCACATTAGAAGGTATAGCATCTTCTGAGGAACAGGCGAACTTTTCTAAAAGAGCTTTCAACTTACTAATACATCACATAAATACTTATGAACTCACCAGCTTAAATGTTGATCTACTATTTCAAAATAACTTGTATTCTCAGGTAACTAGTAGACATGTACACTTGCTGGAATTCAGAAGATGGAGCATAGTAGCTTTATGTCTTGTTTTGTCATTTACTTGTGTAATCTATCATATGTGAAATACATACTTTGTAAACACTTTCTTTCTAATGAAATGGTTGTTTATTACTTTAGTTACTATGATGCATGTCTTGTGGTGCTAAACATGACGTCCTCCACTCCCAAACGTTTCCGCCGTTCCGGTTTGGGGGTATGACAGATTGGTATCAGAGCATTGTTTATAGTGAACTAAGTATATCAACCTATAAAAGATATACAACTATAAATACAATGGGGCCGAAGTGCTCTGGATAATAATATATTTTAAAGGTATAGCAATACCTTATAAAAGTATACATACATGCTTATACATACTAGAACAAGTATCACAGGAAGAACAGAAAAAAAGTATTTAAAGGTTGAACACTGCAGTCAAACCTGGACAGTTATGTAATCACATCTGGATTCAATATAGCCTGATCAACTATATTCATTTGAGATGTGACCGACATGTGTTTGGGAGTGATGTGGTGTTGCAACAGCCTTAAAACTTACCTAACTTTATTCAAGGGATTTCTAGATCAGAACATAAAGTTAAAATACTATGGAAGTATTTTATGATACTATAAGGCAACAACAAGTATAAAACATATCAAGTTCAATACATTAAAATACTATAGGAGTATTTTGGGCACAATAAACAACTTATGTGAGAACTTAAAAGACCCTTCTGGTAGGTCTATGATTCCGGAGTGTGTACTTCCAAAGTTTTATATATAATTGAGATTTTATAGACTTAGAATTTGTGATCTATGCTCCACTTCCTATTCCTTGTCTGGTTGTAGTTTTGGAGTAAGATCACTTATTCGAAAGTCTATTTAATCTTAAATTATATACAACTTGTATACATTGCGCAATTATAGGAGGACCTGGAAAGGATCACCCCATAATGTTACACTTAAACTCATAAGTTCTTTAGACATTTCCATTCTCGCACGACAAACCCAGATGGATGTAACCACTTCCTCATAGCGGTCAACAGAAGAGTCAAGGAGGAACAAGAAACAGATTTATGAGAAGTTTTCAGAGAAGGATCAGCCAGAAAAAAAAACTAAAACATCCTATGCGTCACACTAATAAATAATAACCTTAATTGACTTAGTGAGTTAGTGAATACACTACTCACACTGTGTGTTAAGATTATTACTTTTCTTGCAGCCAGTAACAGATATTCAGTTCAAAGAAATTCATTTGAGGATAACCAGTTCTGATTCATGAAGTTTATTTTATATATAGACTTTCATTATGAATTATTTTCCAGAACCCTATGAAAGTCAAAACCAGATATACTAGGAAACAAGGATAACTTAGTTCAAATATCACTCGTACAAAACCCACTTCTACTTACTAGTATGGACATATCTCGAAAATGTTGACAGAAACATTTTGAGTAATCCAGTAAAGCGTGAAATTGCTTAAATACATTTAAGTTGATGGGATACATCTAGTGATGACCATCATTACTCATGAGATCATTCTTCGCCATGCAACAGAATCATGTCTTCACAAGAAGGAAACCAACCAACAGGCGAGTCACCAATTCGGCAAATAGACTCCGCTACTTTTCAGATTACGGTCACAGCTGCTGTGACAGCCGTCATGGCACATTTCAATGCTATTAACGCCAGCGGAAGCGGAAGTGGTGCCGGTTATGCTAATCGCCTGTGACTACCCCTGCGGTCACAACAAAAGTCACAACATCTGGTATTTCATCTGCCACTACAACCCCCGTGAAACAATATGCTGGAAATCTCCCAAAGTGCAACATATGCAACTACCACCACAACGGAGCCTGCCGAGAGTTACAATGTAGAAATTGTAAGAGAAAGGGGCACACTGCCCATTTCTGCAGGGCGCCGGCACTGCCAATCCCCTAAGTAAAACAAGTATGTTTCAAGTGCAGCGAATTTGGACACTTCAGGAAAGAATGTCCAACAGAGAGAAATGACAAAAGATTTTGCTTCTGCAGAACTCCGACTCAGCATATCACTTCAACCACCGTTGCTAGTATAGTTCAGGTATGCCATGCATGTGGTGAAACGGGACATGCCAAGAAAGACTGTCCAACAGAGAGAGGTGACGGAGGAGAAGGAGGAATCTAACGACTCGACCTGAAGGAGTATCGAAGGACCCCTCTTTTCAAATTTTGGTACGTCTTCTAAATAAAATTACTTTAAAATTTAATTTATATTTATATAAGATTAAAACGTGGGGAAATATTTAAAAGTAATTATAATAACTCGCTCGTCTGAACAAGTCACAGTATTCATAAGAGAACTAAATATCCGTTTAGGGAAGCTGTGATGGGTTAGTATATACATCAGGGTTGTGCATAATTACGCAGACTTAGAGTGAGTGATTCCGCCTTAATTCTTGTTCCTTGTCCGGTTGTGGATTTAGGGCAGAGTTACTCAGTCGATAGTATTATTCATCTTAATTATTCATAACTTGTATATGCTAGACGATCATAGTGGTACCGAGAAGGATCATAATATAAAGTCTAGACAGTAGTTATCAAAGCACTTTCACAGTATGTACTCGCTCATCGTGGTACGAGACGTAGAAGTGTTAACATCAAAGAGAAAACAGGAAGCACTTGAAAGTATACACAGAATACATTGTCAAACACACTTGGGGATACACCATCGAATAACAAACGTTTCTTTGAAATCGGCCTAACATTTGTTTCTATAAAGAGCCCGTTGTTATCATTCGTCATGAATTGGCGTAGTCCTCACCATACTAAGTTCATATGTTTCGATCGCCTTGACCGTCAAATTCACGAAACCCTCGTCATTTCGTAACGACAGTCCGAACCAGACCTCGGAATCGTCTACCTCGTATTCTAAACCCCGAAGTACTCGTGCGGAGAGTACTTTTCCCTTGCTGTTGTATATTCATCAGACCTTCCCGAAATACCACTCGTCCAACAGATCAAGTTCAAGCATAGAGGCTAAGGACGAATACAGCCCACCTATCACTATTAAGTGTATACGCGAGGGTGATATATAATTATGATTACGCATATTTAGTATGTGTGTTTCCGCCCTATCTCCTGTTCCTCGTCTGGTTGTGGACCTGGGGCAGAGTCGCACATCCGACCGTCTTACTAATCTTAATTATATACGACTTGTATACACGAAATGATGATCGGTGATCCAAGTATGAGTCTTACCGTGAACTCCAGGACAAAGCTGTTCAGAACTACGAGTGAACATCCTACCAGTTGGATAAACGTAGTCAAGTAAGCCAAACCTGCATACTCTCTACTATTTAGAACAAAAGATCAGAAAGAACCAAGGTACCCATCCTGAATTCTCTAGTAACCACTAAGAATTCTGAATTTCGGGACGAAATTCTCTCTAACGGGGGGATAATGTGACAACCCGAAAATTTTATTCTTGTAAAATTTCTCTTTGGTCAAACTCATTCCTTCCAAGATTCTAGAAATTTGATGAATTATAAGTATTGAAGCCTAGTTAAATAGGTGTATTATAGTTCGGAAGAGAAAAGCAAAAAGGAATTAAGAAGCTTTGCATGGCCGCAAACAACTTCAGACCGTAAACGAAGCTCTGACAATAAACGAGGCTCTGACCGTAAACGAGGCTTCGGCCGTAAACAACTTGCCGACTTCGGACCGTAAACTCTTCGGCCGTAAACCCTCGCATATATATATATATATATATATATATATATATATATATATATATATATATATATATATATATAAGATTTCCTTCATTATTCACCTTTTCTCACACTTTCACCTCAAGAACACTTGAATTCTCTCTCAAGTATCATAAGGATCTTCGTTTTAATTTAAAAAAAAATTGTAAGTAATTCGACCATCCTTCTTGTTATACCTTATTCGCCTTGTAAGCATCTCTTGATTCATCCATGGAATCAACTCTTTTGGTTAGATCCTCAAGATCATCAACTTTCACCAAGAACACCAAGAACACACACTTATTCTTGGTGGCCGAAAACTCCTTTTAAGGCTTCAAAAGCTGAGTATTCCTTCCATACACTTGCTATCTAGTAGAAGCTCCTGATTTACATCCTTGAAACCAACCAAATTCCAAAATCAATGAGAGTTTACGGCCAGGAGCATCTCCCTTGGCCGTAAACCCTTGTTAAGACTACTAGTTTGGTCATAAACTCTTCTTAAGGCTAGGAATGGGTCTAGAACACTTCCTTGATGCTTGAAATACCTTAAAAACACCCATTGGCACAAGACCTCATGAGTTTACGGTCGTAAACACATAGGGCCGTAAACCCTATGGCCGTAAATACATAGGGCCGTAAACTCATCCATTTGGCCGCAAACTCCCTTAGATGAATCACATATGATTCTAACACTTGATCCAAGTGTTTCCTAGTCCCTAAAGGTGTTTCCTTACGTGTAGTTGCTTCTAAACCCTATATTCATACCAATATATGTCATTTAGGATTTGTTTGTGTCTCGGGACTTCATTCGTGGAACTTCTCATCCTTACGCGTAGCTGCAATTGAATCACCTACATAAGGTGAGTTCATACCCCAATAATAAATCTTTCAACTGTTTTAAATCCTTTTAAGGGGGGATATACAAGTTGAACACAATGATAATTGTGTAAATGTTTCGTTATAAACATCATTTTAAAGGATTGCTTATGTTTCAGGAGTAATCAAAACATTTCAAAAACTCTTTAGAAGTTATGTTAACTTATAGTTTATAAAACTCCGTTTTTCAAGTACAATCATAACTTAGTAGATAAATGAGACTTTTATTTAAGTCAGTAACAGTTCAAGTAAACATACTAGTAAACTATAATAGGTATGGTTTAGAGGTTCAGTTCATACTAGATACTAGAACATACTACATAGACAACAAACTCAGGAAGGAAGATACAATATACAATAACATAGAGAACATACTCAGGAACGAAGATACAATACACGATAACAGAAGGAACATACTATAACTATAACAGGAGAATAAATCATGAAATTACACAGGAATACCGTATTTGCATAAACCAAAGTACGAATACCATTTACCAGGGTTAGCAAACACGAGGTACAACGTCAGACCGGGTTTCAATAACAACGGTACAAATACAACGTACCAGGGTTAGCAAACTTGAATAATGACACTTACGTCATACCGCGTTTCAATAACAAAGGTACGAATACCACGTACCAGAGTTAGCAAACACGGAGTATGATACAAGAAACACATAAACATATGTAAAAACTCAGGTTAACAAACACAAAGTAATAACATATCAATCCGAGTTTGCACAAACATCGGTACAAATACAACATACCAGGGTTAGCAAACACGAGGTGCAATGCCATACCAGGTTTCAATAATAAAGGTACAAATACAAAGTACCATGGTTATCAAACACGATGTATGATACAAGGAAAAACATAAACATTCAGTTAGAAGGTAATTCATAATGCTAACTTTATAATTTCTCGGTAGATACATCTAGGATATGTATTAATTGAGTCCAACAGATAGTAGAATGGGTGCTTTCCGCTTCATTCCCTGTTCCTTGTTTGGTTGTGGGTTTAAAATAGATGCACTCAGTCTACTATCTATTCGATCTTGACTATATATATATATTTCGTATACACCAAGTAATCATAAGGAGTACCAGGTATAAGTCAGGTCATAGTATACAAATTCAATACATCGTTTTCTAGTACAAAAATATATTTTTAGATAGAACATTGAGTAAACTAAACTAGAAACTTAACAGTGAAAGGTTTAATCCATTTTATTAAACCAGTACAACTTAAAGGATCTTAAGTGGTTAATTCTATAATATTTTAGTTTACACATCAGGGTTATATATATGTAATATCCGACAGATAGTTAGATGTGTGTTTTCCGCCTTACTTCCTGTTCCTTGTTTGGTTGTGGGCTTAGGGCAGATTCACACAATTAACTACCTGTTCGATATTAGATCATATATAACTACTGTAAACTAAGTGATTATAGAAAGAACTATCGTGGTTATCATTTTTACCAATGGAACTATTACAGTTAACTCCATGAGTACCAAATGAATGCACCAGAGTTATATACAATGAATATCTAACAAACAATGGGATGTGTGACTCCCGCCTCATTCCCTGTTCCTTGTTTGGTTGTGGGTTTAGGGCAGATTCACACAGTCGATTGTTTGTTTGATCTGTATTTTATATAACTTATATTCATTTATTACCCATAGAAAGGATTGTAGAGTCATTTATACTTATCTTTCATCACATCAGAAGGTATAGGATCTTTTGAGGAACAGGCGAACTTTTCTAAAAGAGCTTTCAACTTACTAATACATCACATAGATACTTATGAACTCACCAGCTTAAATGTTGATCTACTCTTTCAAAATAACTTGTATTCTCAGGTAACTAGTAGACAGGTACACGTGCTGGAATTCAGAAGATGGAGCATAGTAGCTTTATGTCTTGTTTTGTCATTTACTTGTGTAATCTATCTTATGTGAAATACATACTTTGTAAACACTTTCTTTCTAATGAAATGGTTGTTTATTACTTTAGTTACTATGATGCATGTCTTGTGGTACTAAACATGACGTCCTCCGCTCCCGAACGTTTCCGCCGTTTCGGGTTGGGGGTCAGACAGCTTCTTCCATCAGAAGATCTCTTATTCCTCCCGTCTTAGCTACCCAAATCCTATCTTGGAATACCTTTAACCCTAGATTGTTCGTACCGAACACCAGCGTTTTTCCCAAACACTCTTCTTTTCGGTTATTTTTCTTTGAAGCTTCTTCTTGAGCTTTCTTAATACTTTCCACGATCGTTGAGACAACTTCAATTCTTAACGCTCTTGGCCTTCTCCTTTCAAGGCTCACTTTTCGGCTTAAAGCATCGGCTACGACATTTGCTTTACCAGGGTGGTAAAGTATCTCGCAATCGTAATCCTTAAGCAACTCTAGCCAGTGTCGTTGCCTCATATTCAACTTTTTTTTATCAAAAATACTGAAGACTCTTATGATCGGTGAAAAGCTTGCACCTCGTGCCATAAAGATAATGTCTCCATATCTTTAGTGCAAATACCACCGCTGCCAACTCCAGATCATGAGTGGGGTAGTTCTTTTCGTGTTCTTTCAATTGTCTCGATGCATATGCTATCACTTTTTCTCTTTGAGTTAGAACACATCCTAACCCAACTCCAGATGCATCGCTATACACTGCGAAGTCTTCAACTTCATGGGGTAGAGAAAGAATCGGTGCTTCACATAATTTCTTCTTTAGCTTCTCGAGCGCTTCTTCGTGCTTCTCGATCCATCTATAAGTAGCTCCTTTATGGGTCAAAGCTGTCAATGGAGCAGCTATCGAAGAAAAGCCTTGGATAAACCTTCGGTAATATCCGGCTAATCCCAGAAAGCTTCGGATCTCCGTAGGACTCTTTGGTCGCTCCCACTTCATCACAACATCAATATTCGTTGGGTCAACCATGATCCCTTCTTGGTTAACCACATGACCCAAGAATTGGACTTCTCGAATCCAAAAATCACATTTGGAGAACTTTGTATATAGCTTCTCCCTCTTCAAAACTTCTAGCACCTCTCGTAGATGCTTGCTATGCTCCTTCTCGCTTTTAGAGTAAACCAGAATGTCATCTATGAACACTATTACAGAATTATCAAGGAGCGGTTTACAAACCCTGTTCATCAAATCCATGAATGCTGCTGGGGCCTTGGTTAGTCCAAACGACATAACCAAGAACTCATAGTGTCCGTACCTCGTTCTGAACGCGGTTTTCTCAATATCTTGCTCGTGCACCTTCAGCTGATGATATCCTGACCTAAGATCGATCTTGGAGAAATAACTCGAACCTTGCAGCTGATCGAACATGTCATTAATCCTTGGCAATGGGTACTTGTTCTTCACCATTGCCTTGTTCAGCTCTCTATAATCTATGCACATCCTCATGCTTCCATCTTTCTTCTTTACGAATAACACCGGAGCTCCCCAGGGTGATGAACTAGGTCTAATGAAACCATTGTCCAACAACTCCTAAAGTTGCGTCATAAGCTCCTTCATCTCCGTCGGTGCTAATCGGTATGGTGCTTTTGCTATTGGTGTCGTTCCTGGTAACAAGTCTATTCGAAATTTCACTTTTCTATCAGGCGGTAATCCGGGAAGATCTTTGGGAAAGACTTCCGGATAATCACATACCACTGGTATTTGCTGCATCTCCTTCTTCTCTTTCTTAGCATCGATCATAAATGCCAAGTATGATGTGAATCCTTTAGACAAACATTTCCTGTCTTTCATTAGGGAAATGATTCCAGAATTCACTCTGCGTTTGTCCCCGTAGACCACAAAAGACTATTTACCAGGCGGGTTCACTCTTACTATCTTCTTCTTGCATAGTATCTCGGCATCATTGGCGCTAACCCAATCCATTCCTAGTACGATATCGAAGCCATTCAGCTCAATAGGTAATAGCTCCTCATGGAATTCGTTTCCGTTTAAGTCGATGACGATATTCCTAATGCAATTGCTAACAGGTATGAATTTGCCAGTGGCAACTTCTACAACTAGGGCATCGTCAAGTTTTTCTATAGGCAATACTAGTCTTCCACCAAATTTATGTGATATAAAGGAGTAATTTGCTCCAGAATCAAACAATATATTGGCAGGCAATCCATTTACAAGAAAGGTACCTGAAGCGACGTCCGCTGCTTCCTTCGTTGCTTCCAGTGTCATCTGGAAAGCTCTGGGTTTTCGTTTCGGTTGGAAATTAGGCCTTGCTGCCTCCTTCTTTTTCGGGCAGTCCTTCAAAAGGTGCCCTTCCTCATTGCAACCATAACAAACTTTCTTGTTGAACGTGCACTCATTGGCATAGTACCCAGGCTTCCCACATTTAAAACAAGTGACTTCCCCGTCACCTTTCCCATGATGTTTCTTTTTGAACTTTTCGCACCATTTCACTTCGCCTCCTCCTCCTCTCGAACCAGACTTCGAGGATTTACTTTTCTTGTTGGATCTTGAAGATCCCTCGAACTTCCTCTTCTCTCCTGCCTCAGTTCTTTCCAGACCCCTTTCTTTTAGCTGGGTCTCAACATTCTTGGCTGCTCTAACGGCTGCCTTCAGCGTGCTTGCCATTTTGACTGTTGAGCCAAAGTCTGATGTCAATTCGTTAGTAAATTTCTCGATTTTGGCGAGTTCAGTCGGCACCAAGTATGGAAATAACTTCATCTTCTCAGTATACGCAGTAGCATAGTCATCAATGCTCATTTCCCTTTCTTCAAGTTTTGGAACTCATTGTTTAGATCAATCAGATCTATCTCGGAGCAGTACTGCATCTTTAGTTGTTCCATAAACGCTTCCCAAGACATCTTCAAGGCTTCTGCTCGTGGCATCGTATCCGCCAATAATTTCCATCAGCTCAAGACTCTGGTCTTCAGTTGTCGAACCACAAAGACGGTTTTCTGCTTATCACTACAGTTGCAGCTTTCAAATAATATCTCCGTTTTGGAGATCCAGTCCATAATCTCCACAGGCTTTGGGTTTCCGGAAAGACTTGGTGGTTTGGCACCCAAGAAGTTCTTATACATACGTCCCTCTCAGTCGATTTCCCTCTCCGGGTCATTCCTTCTTACCACTCGGGGTTCTACTTGACTGACAGTGCGGCTGTTATTCCCTTCTTCTGACTCTCCGTCATTTCGTTCTGGTTGTTCAACAGGCATTGAAGGTTCATTTATGTTATTCAGCAACAGGTGTCTCATTTCTTCCATCTGTTTCGCCATCATAGCCTGAATCATGGCATGAACTCCAGCCATTATGACTGGCTCAGGTGCAACTTCGACTATCGGCACCTGCTCAATCACTTCGGGACGAGGTTGCTGATTCCTGTTTCCATTTGTGTTTCCAGCTACACTTCGGGTTCTTTCCATTTCGATCTATACACCAAATTAGGTGAATTTAGATCTTTATTCATGATAGACGTTTAAATTCCCATTATCACTCTGAAACGTTACATGCTAGTTCTAATATTATTTTCAAACGTTTAGAATCCAAAACACATAAGGTTTCCAGATCCGGTCGGCAACAGACCATAGATTCGAACCAATATTAGCACATAAGGAAAGCATAAAGCATTTAGCACATAAAAGCATTTTAGGCATCTTTCCTAAAATAAACTAGTGCTCGTGTCTAAAATATGGAAGACACTCATCTCACGATCATCGCTTAGCATTCTAAGTTTAAGTCTAGAAATCCTACAAATTCCTACTTCGCTGAAACTAATGCTCTAATACCAACTGTGACATCCCAATTTTTACGGCCACAAAAGACCTATTTTGTTTATGCTTTTTAATAAAAATCAGAGTAACTTCTTAAGAAAAGTATTGCGGAATTTGTTCCCAAAACAAAATATGATATAAATTTTATCAAAGCATTTCTTAAAGAAATGTATTTCCATTACATTACAAAAACTCGGGATGTCAATCATCGATACAGACCATAAGCATAAACTAAAAAGAAATAAACATCTTAGGCCACAAAACACTATCTGGCCTCAAATCCGTAATCTCTCGTCAAATCATCCAACTATGCTTTTGCCACGACCTGTAATACAAGAAACTGAGTGGGTCAGGCTGGGGAGCCTGGTGATCATATAGGGTTTTCAACCCACAATGAATAAGTTTATTATTTTCAACAATCACTAAACCCGATTACTCGTTCCCGTTATCCTGACCTTACGTCCCTAAAGCATCTCTCATAAGGGACCTATCATAAGAAATTTCATCGGGATGGACACTACTGCTAAGGGGATTCCTCTGCCATATATGTTCATAAGGCAACCATGGGGGGGATGGAGTACACCGGTGAACACTTCGTTCACAAACACCTACAGGTTGCGAGCCTGCTAGCGTTCCACTGGACTTCCTAGAAAAGTCTGTGGTCGTCATCCATACTCCGTTAGATGACTAGATCAACGTCAACATTGAGGCCTCTCATCATTTTATTTCACCACACACCAACTATTTTATCTACCCATGTTCTACCCAACATATTTGTAGATATAAAATACATGCATGGTCCAGATCTGTAAAATAAAGCTTACATCTTTTATCCAGCATAACTTTTAAAGCATAAAATACATATATAGTCCATATCTGAAGGAAAGAAGTTCAGATCTTTCATCCAACATAGATCTCAAAGTATACATTTCAGATCTGAAGAAAAAGTTTAGATCTGAGATAAGGAAGTGTAGATCTGAAGGAAAAAGTTCCACATCTGAAAGAAAGAAGTATAGATCTTTCATCCAGCAAACATCACAGGAAAACAGATAACATATATATACACATAGCACATAATTTATATAAAATACTTCATATCTATGTGTAAGATGAAAGTGACTATACACTCACTTGATACAGAGTGATCCGGACAACACTTCGCTTCTTAAAATAATCTTCTTTGACGAAACCGGGAAGTTTGCTTGAAAACCGGGCTCCGCGCAGGCAGAGTTTCAAACCGAAAAACTCTTTTTCTTGGAGCCTTCGGGATCTCTGGGGCTTCCTTCGGGGGCTAGGGGGTTTTCCTAGGCTTTAGGGGGTTTAGGGATCTTAGAGAGAGAAACTAGTGAGAGAAAGATAGTGGAAAAGAGTGAGAAGGCCGGCTGCCCTCGCATTCTTTATATAGGCCGAAGCCTCGGTCTACGCTGCGCGTAGCTTCGCTGGTACGTTGCACGTACTTCGGTACGTTGTGCGTTTATGCGAACGTTGGGCGTACGAGGGAGCGGTATCTGAGGTTCGTACAGATGCGTGTCACCATCCGGCTGGAGCGACGTGGCCATCTCCGGTCCTAGTATCCGAACACGGGGCGTTCTTCTCTTCTACGTGGGGCGTAGCCTCGCAACAACTCTTTCAATTTGCCTTTCCGTCTTCTAAAATTCATAACTTTCGCATATGACCTCTGTTTTCGACGTTCTTTATATCCACGCGTAGGTAGGAACATCCCCTACAACTTTCGTTTAGACTCCATCGGCTAATTCTCGACCGATTTTAAATTTATATTCTTTAACAGACCGGGACAAGATTAGTCCGTTAAAAATTCATAACTTCTTCATATGGCGTCCGTTTTCGTCTGTATTTTTACTGTTGAGCTCCTATTGAGGAGATCTTTGACTCTCGTTTAGGTTATGTCGGGTAAAAATCGTTCGATCTACAATTCGAACTTCGGGCTGTGCATTGTTGATCCGAAACTTAGAAAAATCATAACTTCCTCATACCAAGTCAGATTTGGGCGTTCTTTTTATGCACGCTCTCAGTTTAACGTTTTCTATGACTTTCATTTAGATCGCTAAGGCTAAAAGTCGCTCTATCGTAAATTCACTATTTACGTCTCGCAGTGTCGTGCCGGTTCTGTCGGGAAACTTCGACGGGTCATAACTTCTTCGTTATAACTCGGATTTTGGCGTTCTTTATATCTTCGGAATCCTTGTCACGACCACTACAACTTTCTTCATAGATATCGGGTTTATCTAACATTTTATTTGGACGCTTATTTTTATCATTTATTTATTATATTATTATAAACAAGTAATAAGCACACATAATTCACATAATATTCAACTAATTCATCTTTATTACTTTAAAATGGGTTACAAAAATTGACCTAGACTATTACATCATCTAATAATACTTAGCCTCGAAACACGGGCGTTACAATATGACTCTTGGAATTCTACACTATATTTATATTCTCTTAAGCCCAAAATCGATACACAAGTGTCATAACATGAGTATAGTCGATTTTGTGTGCTCCAACCTCTCTCTCATTTGGCCTCCTTTTGATCTTGGTGTTTTGTGAACCATTTGAGGCATCACACTTGAGGTGTTAAGCTCTTGAAAGGCCAAATTATACAAGCTACAATATAGAGGTATTCATCTAACTTGATTTTATGTTGCAAATATCAAATTGTATGCTAGTTGTAGGCTTCATGCTTTGGCTAATTTTATTGCATGTATAATTGGAAAAGACTTAGATCCAAAGCATTAGGGTTGTATGTGTACCATAGGGATGTTAGAGTACATAAAACCCTACAAGTACACCTAGGGGTTGTCTAGTGCAATGAATTAGGACATTGAGATGTATTCTAGGTCGAATACGGATAGGTGTGGAAGGTAGTACGGGCCCATACTACTGAAAGCACATGATTCGTATGAGAATCAGAAGGAATCTCGAGGCTACTAAGGAACTAATAGGTAAAGGCATGGTGTGTTGAGCAATGTGTCTTCATGTTTGACCCTTTCCGTTATCTAACATTTTATTTTGACGCTTATTTTTATCATTTATTTATTATATTATTATAAACAAGTAATAAGCACACAAAAGCACATAATTCACATAATATTCAAGTAATTCATTTTTATTACTTTAAAATGGGTTACAATAGTTGACCTAGTGTAACACCGTAATTTTTCAAACAGATTTTTCATTTTAAAATCGCATACTTTTCATAACATATTGTATGGAAATCTCGTCTATTCAAATTACACAGCACAACTCCATTAATAATCCAGGATCCTCAAAACATAACTCTTTCCCTGGTGTGTACAATCAAGCCGGTGCCTTCCCGCGATCCTCTGAGATACCTGAAACACATAACACATAACACGTTAAGCACGAAGCTTATTGAGTTCCCCAAAATACCTCATACAACACATACGCCACTCGAGGCTACAGTACGACCCTCCAGTCGATGTGTCTCAGTGGGACCCTCCAGTCCCGTAGCTCGTTGGACCCTCTGGTCCGGTTATAGCTCGTTGGACCCTTCGGTCCGGTCTGTATCGTTGGACCCTTCGGTCCGGTCTATATCGTTGGACCCTCCGGTCCGGTCTATACAACACATAGCATACATATATCACAATGCACATAATCTCATACATACACATAGCATACAAGACCCTCCGGTCTACACATAGATACCACTCTAGGTAATGTATAGTGAGAAGACTCACCTGACCAGCAGCAAGTAAAGACCCCGCGGGCGGATCTCGAACTAGCCTCCACCTAACACAAGGGATGAATATCTCTAAGTGATACTCTAATCACAACTCTAATGACCGAAGGCTATTCTTCCTCTCTTTAACTCTTTGAAGTGGAAAAAAGACCATCTTACCACTCCATGGTCCCTACTACTTATGTTGATCAAAGCCCCAAAGTCAACAGAAGTCAAACTCGAGTCAACAGTCCATGTTTGACCCGACTCGCCGAGTGCACCCTTGCGACTCGTCGAGTCTACTTACTTTCCTCAGAATTCTCTTGACAGTCCAGCTCAGCTCGTCGAGTTGACCCCCAACTCGTCGAGCTATCGCCTGATTCAGTTCTTCGGGACAAACCCTAACCAACTCGTCGAATCGGCTCATCGACTCGGCGAGTTCATTCAGACCAAATGTTCATTCAGACGATTTAAGGCAGATCCATCACCCCAAACACTAGATCTACCATCCTGAGGGTCGATTGTCACGTAAAGCTGCAAGCTTTACGTTTAAACATGGCATATAAAGCTCCTAATGCCAACATAACTCTAACAAGGATGATTGACCACAATAACTCTTCTATGGTTAACTAAATCTATAATGTTTGGACTCTCTGGACCTCACAAGGTCCATATCTGATGTCTAGGCCTCATGAGAGACCTTATGCATACAAAGTCCCAACAACGGTGGAAGAAACCCTAATCTTCCATATCTACAAGATCTAAGCAAAATAACAAGAAAGGTGCAAGCTTTTACCTCTTACTCAAGCCCTTGAACGAAGTTACACCAGATCCACTAATTCTCTAGCTCCCTTGATGGGTGATCTCCTCTTCTCCTCAAGAGATGCACTCGTTTACTCCAAGTTTTAGCTTCTAAGACTCTCATGGCTCTCCATACACGTTTAGGGTTTGCTCTCACGGAAGGGTAGCCGCAAATGAGGCTATAAGTTCCTTTAAATAGGTCTCAAACCCGGGAAATTAGGGTTTCTCTACCCAGCACCTACTCGGCGAGTCCCTCCTCTGACTCGTCGAGTCCATTCATTAAATTCACGCGATCAACTCGATTCGACTCGGCGAGTTGGTCCCTCAACTTGTCGAGTCCCTCCTTAAACCTCAAGATTAACATACACGATAACGTCCCTGGAAATCCGGATGTTACAATTCTCCCCCACTTGAATTAGATTTCGCCCTCGAAATCACTCCTCCACAGCATATAGATCTAATAAAATAACCAAACAGCACCATCGAAAGGTCTCATACCACACAACTATCTTCCTTTCTGGGCACCTGAATCCAAACAGGAACTCCTCCCTGGAAAAGGACAGACCCATCTGCCACTATGCTACCCCTTCTTACTCTGAAGAATCTGGAACTCTAGTAGTATGACACACACCCATACCGCTATCTCCAGATGTCACCACGTTATTCGCTCCTCTGACTCTCTAGTGGGGACCGATAGAACAAGCCCAAGCCCAAAACTGGCTACCGGTCACTCGTCCCAGTCATGATAAACAATCTCGGTCATATACCAAGGAATGGAATGATCACATCACACCAGAGACTCATCCACTGAACTGCAAACAAACCCCAACTCCCTTCTCCAAATCCCTTTCAACACTGAGCACCAGGTCATCTCCCGACCTAGCAGTTGAACCTCCAAGGGTTACCCATTGTACAACTCAACATGTCTCACTGACTTCCTTCCCACACTAGCTATCTCGACCTAGTGTGACACACAAGGCACGAAGTTAGCTTTTCCTCAAGCGAATACGGATTTCGTTCCACCTTCGACCTCTGTCGTCTACTACTCATTAGTTCCATGCATTTCGCGATTTTCTCACACCAACGAATTGACCCACTCAGGTCTAAGGCACCAAATAGAAGCAATACCCCCTTCCAAAGGAAATTCATATCTGGATCCGGAATCTCATTTGCCTACTCAATACACCACTAGGATCAAACTCAACTCGAAAGTTTGATCTGACCCAGAGCTGGAACCACTCGCCCCAATGAACCACTCAACTCATGACTCATGACCCGCAACCCATGCGAACCTCACTGATCTACTTCCTTTTGACCACGAAAACCACTACTCAATTTAGAATATAACGACTTCCGACAAACATGGAGACCCCAGTCTCACCCCTGGTTCGATCCCAGGCTTCCACCAACTCAAATATTAGGGCTACCCAAGATTAAAACTCTTCTGCGTCAAGCTCTGATCAGAGAGCACTTCATCACAACATTCTCTCGCTGACTAGTGGGTACTACGCCTCCCCGCAGTATCACAACGACCTCTCACTGAATAGTGAGTACTACGGCCCCCCGTAGCATCACCACAACCTCTCACTGAATAGTGAGTACTACGGCTCCCCGTAGCATCACCACAACCTCTCACTGAATAGTGAGTACTACGGCTCCCCGTAGCATCACCACAACCTCTCACTAAATAGTGAGTACTACGGCTCCCCGTAGCATCACCACAACCTCTCACTGAATAGTGAGTACTACGGCTCCCCGTAGCATCACCACAACCTCTCTGCACTGACTCATTGAAATTGCAGCTCCCCGCAGTCTTACCACACTTACTCTTACCACTTCACAATCTCATCCTCGGGTGGACATCACACTGTGATCATTAACTCCTGCTCTACGGCCCAAAATAGATACGTACACACACCCTTCCAGGCTAAGCATCACTACTTCGGACGACCACCGTTGTGACGAAACCTCTTTTTCTCGCTGCAATTCAGATTCTCAAATAAATCCATTTGATGTCAATTAGCTGAAGGCTCCCCACCGGAACCATAGTCACTTGATACACCACTCGACATCTCAAACTCAAAACTCAAATAATCTGAGATTTAGGACATTAAACTCGGATACACTGGAATATCATCACAACGCCTCGCAGTGTCTTGACTCTACCGCCGATCTCATACTCATGGCATCATACTCAGATACCGCATTGCTTCCTCGGAATCTCGCAATCGGTCCTTCTCTCGTGCCACTTGTAACCCCGGAATACTCCATCTCCCAAATTAAAACACGGAGAAATTGCCAACGACTCAGCACACGAAGATGACAATCCGAAACTTCCTCCTCTAATGCTCAAACTCATGCAAGAATACTCATAACGACCCTGAAGTTGGTTTCCCAATCAACTTCTTCCCTTCCCATACTGCATATAATAGCCCATACTCTGAACTAGAAATTCTCAACCGCCGAACTAACCTCACAAGCCAACCACCTCGAATTCACCATTTTAACCTTGAAGGATTCCTAACTACCACAAGGTCTCTGACCAACGGCCACTTGCCATGGAGACACTCATCCTTTCTCAAACACGCACCACATGCACTATCTCGCTCCGCACCTCTCCTTGACCGCTAATAACCCTGGTCTCAGGAATCCGCACTGCAGGTTTCTATATCCAGTTCTCTAACCGCTGTTGAACAAATCTCTGATCTCCTCAAAAGCACCCGGTTCTCCTCCATTCAGGGTTCAAACCATCACCAATTGGTTCGCCAACAATCTAACCCACAGACTGTTTTTACCAATAACATCGCACCTACTCTTGGAAGGTGATACGCAATGCTCGATGATCTCCCCGATGGAGGTCAAGCAATTCCAAATATCCCTAATTCCATATGGAATCCGCAGAAGCTTCTCATCATTACTGCCTCTAGTCATTTAGAATATCGCACCATCCCACTACCGGACATCTCAACTGTCCAGTAGTAACCCTGACTCTCTGTCTGAAAATAATGAATTAACCTACTCCTCATCCTCGACTCTTCAACCGACATTCCATCACGTGAGTTGTAAAAAGAGTGGAGTCCTCACTACCACACTCAATACTCATCATAGACAATAAGAGCCACCGCCCCAATATCCTCCTCTTGATCGACTGCCGCTGCAGCTAATACATGCCCTACTATGCTCAAATAGGGTGTATCCTTTTCCTTAACCATCTCAGTCCCCGCTAACAACCTCCTCATGCTCTAACATTACCTCTCGGCAAACATGCTGCCCAAATACTCTGATGAAAGATCGTAACCAAAGCCACCCCACAGGGCTCACACCCAACCTTGGAAACCGAAAATCTCAATACATCTCCTGTTTCCTACAGGAATAGAAATAGCACCGCTCAGGTCGCAGAAAATGACATCTCCACCATCGGCCGGTCGCTCAGCCCAGACCGTATTCTCCCATAACACACCATCCCTACACTCCAACTGGCATCTTACCAACAATCCCTCGGAGCTAACTCGATTACCCTTTTAAGGGATGCTCCACTAAAACTCGTTGATCATGGCCCTCTGGCCCCTTATTCTTTCACATTTGATCTCAGTCTAGACAATCACAACGGAATAATTGGTAGAACCAGTAACACTAACCGCCACGGGTCATGGTACTCGAACCATGTGGCCACCTCTCGATCTTCTATAAATCATGGTACTTGACCCATGTCATCGCCTCTCGATCTGCTACAAATAATGGTACTCGAACCATGAAGTCACCTCTCGATCTGCTACAAATCATGATACTCGAACCATGAAATCATCTCTCGATCTACTACCAATGATGGTACTCGAACCATGAAATCACCTCTCGCTCTGCTACAAATCATGGTACTCGAACCATGAAGTCACCTCTCGATCTGCTACAAATCATGGTACTCGAACCATGAAATCACCTCTCGATCTGCTACCAATCATGGTACTCAAACCATGAAATCACCTCTCGCTTTGCTACAAATCATGGTACTCGAACCATGAAATCACCTCTCGATCTGCTACAAATCATGGTACTCGAACCATGAAATCACCTCTCGATCTGCTAGAAATCATAGTACTCGAACCATGAAATCACCTCTCGATCTACTACAAATCATGGTACTCGAACCATGAAATCACCTCTCGCTCTGCTACAAATCATGGTACTCGAACCATGAAATCACCTCTCGATCTGCTACAAATCATGGTACTCGAACCATGAAATCACCTCTCGATCTACTACAAATCATGGTACTCGAACCATGAAATCGCCTCTCGCTCTGCTACAAATCATGGTACTCGAACCATGAAATCACCTCTCGCTCTGCTACAAATCATGGTACTCGAACCATGAAATCACCTCTCGCTCTGCTACTTAAAACCTCCGGAATGTTCCTTGTATCGAGTATGGGTCCTCTGCTTTCAGTAGTACGGGCCCATACTACCTGCCACATTTACCCATACCTTCCACACGGACCATCCCCGAGTTCCTAAGTAGTTGCTCGACCTTCTCAATCACCAACCCCGTCATGAGTGTTCGCTCCTTTTGCGAAATATCCAACTCTGTCAGCGTACTCATCTGACTAGGGTCACCCTTTCCTAGGCTCTTCCTAGGTTCTTGCACTTCTCCGCCATCAGCTGCTGAAGAACTCCTTATGATGCCAGCCATCTACCTCCTGAATATAATCATATTCACTTAGTAGCTGACTCTCATCATCAAGAGTTCCACAAAGCACGAAGCAAGCAGCAATCGGGCATCGAATAATCTCTACCAACATGTAAAACCACTCTAGACTATTATCCTACTTGCTCTCCTCATACACATACGATACCACCCAACTCAAGCGACTTCACCCCCACGTTGGCATCCGACTACCCTCTCAGTAGACTCCACAAATGCTCATCTAGGTATCTCTCCTAGATTACTCCTCTACTCAAATCCCTCTCTAAAAAGGATTCCTGCTGGATACTCTTACTCAGCACATACTCAAAAGCACATTACAGATAACAGTAACTCCTAGGCTAAGGCATCACATATCAGGCCACTCTAGTCCTAACATATGAAATACCTAGCCTATCGCTAGCATGCATAATATCTCATAGAATATCTCATAATACAAATGTAAGGGTATTTTGGGAAATCACCGTTCGGGCTCTGGCTGATTGTACACACTGCTCCTTCTCATTTTCTCTTAGAAACTCTTGTTCGCTTTAGAAAATTCATTTCTTTGAAATTTTTCTCAAATCCTCAGTTTGAGTCCAGATTTACCCGAAGGCGCATCCGAATCCCTCAAACCAAGGCTCTGATACCAACTTGTAACAGCGTAATTTTTCAAACAGATTTTTCATTTTAAAATCGCATACTTTTCATAACATATTGTATGGAAATCTCGTCTATTCAAATTACAAAGCACAACTCCATTAATAATCCAGGATCCTCAAAACATAACTCTTTCCCTGGTGCGTACAATCAAGCCGGTGCCTTCCCGTGATCCTCTGAGATACCTGAAACACATAACGCATAACACGGTAAGCACGAAGCTTAGTGAGTTCCCCAAAATACCTCATACAACACATACGCCACTCGAGGCTACAATACGACCCTCCGGTCGATGTGTCTCAGCGGGACCCTCCAGTCCCGTAGCTCGTTGTACCCTCTGGTCTGGTCATAGCTCGTTGGACCCTTCGGTCCGGTCTGTATCGTTGGACCCTTCGGTCCGGTCTATATCGTTGGACCCTCCGGTCCGGTCTATACAACACATAGCATACATATATCACAATGCACATAATCTCATACATACACATAGCGCACAAGACCCTCCGGTCTACACATAGATATCACTCTAGGTAATGTATAGTGAGAAGACTCACCTGACCAGCAGCAAGTAAAGACCCCGCGGGCGGATCTCGAACTAGCCTCCACCTAACACAAGGGATGAATATCTCTAAGTGGTACTGTAATCACAACTCTAATGACCGAAGGCTATTCTTCCTCTCTTTAACTCTTTGAAGTGGATAAAAGACCATCTTACCACTCCATGGTCCCTACTACTTATGTTGATCAAAGCCCCAAAGTCAACAGAAGTCAAACTCGAGTCAACAGTCCATGTTTGACCCGACTCGCCGAGTGCACCCTTGCGACTCGTCGAGTCTACTTACTTTCCTCAGAATTCTCGTGACAGTCCAGCTCAGCTCGTCGAGTTGACCCCCAACTCGTCGAGCTATCGCCTGATTCAGTTCTTCGGGACAAACCCTAACCAACTCGTCGAGTCGGCTCATCGACTCGGCGAGTTCATTCAGACCAAATGTTCATTTAGATGATTTAAGGCAGATCCATCACCCCAAACACTAGATCTACATCCTGAGGGTTGATTGTCACGTAAAGCTGCAAGCATTACGTTTAAACATGGCATATAAAGCTCATAATGCCAATATAACTCTAACAAGGATGATTAACCAGAATAACTCTTCTATGGTTAACTAAAGCTATAATCTTTGGACTTTCTGGACCTCACAAGGTCCAGATCTGAAGTCTAGGCCTCATGAGAGACCTTATGCATACAAAGTCCCAACAACGGTGGAAGAAACCCTAATCTTCCATATCTACAAGATCTAAGCAAAATAACAAGAAAGGTGCAAGCTTTTACCTCTTACTCAAGCCCTTGCACGAAGTTACACCAGATCCACTAATTCTCTAGCTCCCTTGATGGGTGATCTCCTCTTCTCCTCAAGAGATGCACTAGTTTACTCCAAGTTTTAGCTTCTAAGACTCTCATGGCTCTCCAGACACGTTTAGGGTTTGCTCTCAAGGAAGGGTAGCCGCAAATGAGGCTATAAGTTCCTTTAAATAGGTCTCAAACCCGGGAAATTAGGGTTTCTCTACCCAGCACCTACTCGGAGAGTCCCTCCTCTGACTCATCGAGTCCATTCATTAAATTCACGCGATCAACTCGACTCGACTCGGCGAGTTGGTCCCTCAACTCGTCGAGTCCCTCCTTAAACCTCAAGATTAACATACACGATAACGTCCCTGGAAATCTGGATGTTACACCTAGACTATTACATCATCTAATAATGCTTAGCCCTGAAACACAGGCGTTACAATATGACTCTTGGAATTCTACACTATATATGTATTTCCTTAAGCCAAAAAACGATACACAAGTGTCATAACATGAGTATAGCCGATATTGTGTGCTCCAACCTATCTCTCATTTGTCCTCCTTTTGCTCTTGGTGTTTTGTGAACCATTTGAGGCATCACACTTGAGGTGTGAAGCTCTTGAAAGGCCAAATTATACAAGCTACAATATAGAGGTATTCATCTAACTTGATTTTATGTTGCAAATATCAAATTGTATGCTAGTTGTAGGCTTCATGCTTTGGCCAATTTTATTGCATGTATAATTAGAAAAAACTTAGATCCAAAGCATTAGGGTTGTATGTGTACCATAGGGATGTTAGAGTACATAAAACCCAACAAGTACACCTAGGGGTTGTCTAGTGCAATGACTTAGGACATTGAGATGTATTCTAGGTCGAATACGGATAGGTGTGGAAGGTAGTATGGGCCCATACTACTGAAAGCACATGATTCATATGAGAATCAGAAGGAATCTCGAGGCTACTAAGGAACTAATAAGTAAAGGCATGGTGTGTTGAGCAATGTGTCTTGATGTTTAACCCTTTCCGTTGTGTATATTTTTCAGTATGGTGGCTATCATAGGTTTAAGATCAGGTGTTGGTGGCACTACGAGGACGGATCATTGTTGCTGAGGTGGCAACAGTAATTAGGGAAGCAATCTCGAATTTGTTTGGGTCGGTTAAGACCACACTGATTGGGGATTTCGACAGAAGCTATGTCGCCGTCGTGCAGGTCGCCGCCGCTGCAGCCACTGCAGTCCTCGCCATTGCAAAGACTTCCGATGGGGGGATGATGCAGTATCGGGAGTTCAGTATTACGAAGCCTCCATAGTTCAGAGGCATCAAGGACCTGATTATTGATTTGAGATGGATAATTGTTGTGGAGGGATGTTTCTATGCGTGTTCGTGTCCCGAGGAGTAGAAGGATTGGTGTGAGTTTGTGACCCAGGTATTTTCGCAGGCAGAGCGAGCCACAGTGACTTGGGAGTAGTTTCGGAGATTTTCTGTGTAGAGTATGTTCCACTTGTGGAGAGAGAGTGACTGCTAGAGGAGTACCTTTTGCTCAAGTAGGCGACTAAGACAGTGACGGAGACCACCAAGATGTTTACAGAGAGAGCCCTCTTTTGCCCAGAGTATGCCACTTCCGAGCAGGTGCAGATGTCATGATACTTAGGCATGCTCAAGACGGAGATTCGGCAGTTTGTATCGACTCATCCATATCGAACCTTGACCGAGTTACAGTCAAGCGACATGAGGAGGGAGATTAAGTTGGAGATCCAGATGAGTGAGGAGAGGATAGCATCGTGCAGTTTCAGCCGGCGGTCAAGCGGTTCTAGTCTGTCGACTCGATTTCAAGACCAGTTGAGGGGAGGAGTTCCAAGCGTGGCAAGTGCAAGATATTTCATGATGGAAGGTGCTGATCTTTTGCATGATGCGGGTGTGGAAAAGAGGGGCATTTCAGTAGGGATTACAGGCAGAGTACGTGGTTTGGTTTCAATTGCGGCCAGGGGGCACATCAGAGCTGGTTGTCCCATTCTCATTTTCTACAAGGTACAAAATCCTACAAGCCTAGCTTAGCAGTTACCCGACAGATGTCATGGGGCAGCTAGAGTTTCGGGGGCCGAGGTTTAAGTTATCAGTTCGTCGATTTAGTCGGTTACTGCATTGTTTATAGTATATGTATCTTTCTGTTATGTTTTATAATATTGGATGACCGGTGGAATGAAATTGTTCTATATAGCTCTTGTTTTATTTTTGATTTATTATTTATCACTGGATGGATTATTGACCTTGGGGTTGTGTATGCATATTGTAACTCTTAAATGTTGTTTGAGGATTCAGATCTTCTTGTGTCTTTGGATGGCAGCAGCGGGACCAAGTAGTAGAGCTCCAGTTGGCCTGGAATGTTGCAGGGTTTTGGAGCCGTCAGAGTCTAAGAAATTCCAAGTAGGGGAGAGTGGAGACTTTGTAGCAGGAAGACCTTATGCCAAGGTTCAGTTCTCAATGAGATTGCTCCAGTTCAAGACCTTCACGAAATTGCTTAATCTTTTGATTTTTGCATCGGGTTCATCGCCGACTGTTGAATTTCCTTTCGAATCGTCTTAATTTTGGTGGTATTAGTAATATGTAAGGCGTCCTCGTGTTTTAGCATCCTAGGGTGCTAGGAGCTATATTTGAGGGTTGTGAGGAGGACTTCCTTGTTTATTCTTGTTTGATTTGGACCTAGAAGTCTGAATCACGACCCAAATGCCTGATGGGAATAATTAAGTTTTTGCAGGTTCGGTGTGTGCTTATGTTAGGCTGTGAGTGTTGTTGGTGGTTAGCAAATTGGGGGTAAGCTCGGGTGCTACTGGCGGTTAGTGGATCAGGGGTAAGCCCGAGTGCTGTTGGTGGTTAGCAGATCGGGGATAAGCCCGAGTGATGTCATTGGATATCAGCACAGGTCCGTTTTAGCAAAGTGAGTATATGGTTTACTTTAGTATGCGATCGATGGGTTTTGTTCAGGTTTTTTTAATGCATTTATATGCAGGGTTTTCATTGACGGTGGTCGACCATGTATTCCGTAATCCAATTTATCTGTAAAACGGCGCGGGGCTGGAAGATCTCAGACAGATCGAATCTACAAATTCTTAGTTCGCATGTTGGTTGTATAGAATGCAGTTACTCGGCAGGTTATCAGGAACCACCTCAGAATCTTCAAAGTTTTGGGCTTCGACAGCAGTTTTGGTAGGCGGTCGTCGGTGTGAGATGAATCCTCGTCCTTAATTGGAATTCAGGAAGTTATGTAAGGATCGACTGGTGTGGCAAATGAAGTAGTAAAGAATGATTTCGAGGACGAAATCTAATTTAAGTGGGGAAGAGTTGTAACACCCTGTTTTCGGACATTCCTTAATTCTGGGTTTGTAGACCGTAATTCGATCAGGTAAAGGCTTTGGGCTTTGAAGGAGTAAAGTTTGGACCTTATTAAAGGTTGATACAATCGGTTATGAGATCTAAGCCCTTGATATGTGTCATGGACCTAAAGGGTAAAATGGGAAAAGTTATACGTTGGGTTTCTTGCATAGATTATGGTAGGGATGAGCATTGGAACCGGCCTGGCCGGAATCGGCTCGGGAACCGAACTTGGTGGAAAATAGGAACCGAACAGGACTGACGGTTCTACTAGTTCCGGTTCCTACCGGTTCTTGCCGTGTCTTCAATGTTGGAACCGGTCCTCGAGAAATAGCAACATACGGTTCCGGTTTTTGCCATTTCTACCAGTTTTTTCCGGTTCTACGGGTTCTGGTTCCTAGATCCAAAAATCGACAAGAATATCATCCCGATCCCGGCCATATCGATTCTATCCAGTTCCGGTTCCGATACCGGTTCCGGACAGTTCCCCGGTCCAAATGCTCATCCCTAGATTATGGTTTTAGCTCGACATATGTTAAGGCAAAAGTAACTAGATAGAGTTGTGGGGCTATTCAATGCCTTTATGTGCATATAAATGTAACGTCCCAAAAATATGACCCAATAATTTCATTTTAATTTAATAAAAACAGTATTCCAAAGACGTCATCAATACAAACTAAATAAAATAAGTGTATCAAACAGCATCTCAAATTAGAGTAATCACAAAAGCGGAAGTATGTAGTGTGTAAAATGCAGTCATCCCGAGCTCTTCCCCTTGGAAAGAGAAGTACCTAAAACATAAACTGAAAACCGTAAGCACAAACCTTAGTGAGTTTCCCAAGATACTGCATACCATACATATATCGCATAACGTGCCCCACCCAATGCGTATAACGGGTTCCGCCCTAACTCGCATAACGGGCCCCACCCAATGAGTATAACGGGCCCCGCCCTAACTCGTATAACAGGCCCCGCCCACATACAATTCATACTACATAACAAGTAATAGCATACAGAGTAATCATCAGGCCCTGCCCAATAAGCATACAAGCATATACACATACTAGTGTCGCACAGACGACGAGTATTCTAACATAACAGATCATGGGTCGGAATTGGTGCTTTCGACCCGCTAAACATAGTGAGGAAACTCACCTCAATCGACAGATAAAAGCTCCTACACTCGCTGCTGCTGCGAACCGACAAATCCCCGAGCTATCAATACCAAACAACATCCAATTAATAATTAGATTCCAAATCCATAGCTATAAGTCCATAATTTGGGTAAAAATACCATTTTACCCCTAACCTAGTTTGGACCAAGACTTAGGCCCAATCCTACAACCCAAAAGACCCAAAATCCAACTAACCGCTCAAGGCCCATACTTGGCCCAATTTTCCAAATTAGGCCCAAAGCATTACATGGGCCTTACCCTAAAGCCCAATAATCATTCCTAGTAAAAAACACTTGCTATCAGATGGCCCATCAAGAACCCAAACACCTAAGCCCAATAGAAATCCCTAACTCGATGCCCAAAGTGCAAAATCCCAACTGATTGAGTACGCAGGGCGTACCCAGCACGTACGTGCAACGTACTCGCTTGAGGGCTTGTACGCTAAGTGTACCTGCTTGTATGCTAAGCGTACCTGCGTGTACGCGCAACATACTCACCCATTCAGACAAAACTCGATTTCAGTCCTTATCCCTTAAGACAAAGCTTCAAAACATAGATCTGACTTCCTTGAGCTGGAATATCACGTAAAGTTGCTAACTTTATATTCATGCATGGCTAAATGAAGCTCTTAAGCTCAAAAAGTACTTAATAAGTGACTTAATGCATGAATGTAACATAAAATTCCATAAAGCTTGCATCTTTATGCTTAAGGAGTCCATAACAAGCTCAGATCTAAAAGAACAAACCCTTAAAACATCTAAACTCTTCTATCAGTCACTAAAGGGACCAAAAGCATAACACAACAAACCATAAAGAGATCTAAACATTTACAAGCCAAGATTTAAACTTGATACCTCAGAAAGCTTTCACAAAAGACGATGATTCTGGATCAAAAACCTTATCACTAAGCAAGAAAACTTCAAGCTTCTCTTCTTCCTTCACAAAGGCAAAAATGGGCACCAAAGTCTTCATAATAGCTCAAGAACACCACAAATAGTTTTAAGGGTCGATTTAGGGTTTTTATGGAAATGGAGGCTGGTAAAGAGGCCAACCATAAGGACTAAAGGCCTTTATATAGGGCACAACACCATAAATTAGGGTTTTGACATATCTCACGTACGCGCCATCTACATAAATATACGCCCAACATACGTGTCCGGAGTCCCGTCTCAACCTTGCATCAGTATGCTAAGCGTACCAAGTGGTACACCTCGCGTACTCTCTTTACAGGTTGTACTCTAAGTGTACCCTGTGGTACGCCCCGCGTACTACCCAAGGACCAAAATGCAACTTTTTATATTAACAAGGGAAATAAAGAAACATACCAGGATTCAAGTGTCATAATTCTCCCCCGCTTGAATCAGACTTCGTCCTCGAAGTCCGCTGCCCCGAATAACTTCGGATAGTGCTCCTTCATCTTATCCTCGGGCTCCCAAGTCCACTCCGAACCCTTGCGATGCTGCCATGGCACCTTCACCAACTGGACAACCTTGTTCCTCAAGGTTTTCGTCTTCCGATACAGAATCGCCACCGGTCTCTCAATATAATTCAGGCGGTCTTCCACCTGAATATCCTCCAACGGTACCACTGCAGAATCATCCACTAAGCATTTCCAAAGCTAAGAGACGTGGAATGTGATATGAATCTGACTGAGCTCAGCTGGAAGGTCTAAACGATAAGCAACCCTGCCCATCCGAGCCAAAACCCTGAAAGGACCAATATACCTCGGGCCCAGCTTGCCCTGCTTCCTGAACCGGATGACAGCTTTCCAAGGTGACACCTTCAGGAGAACTATATCTCCCACCTGAAACTTTAAATTTTACTGGCGTTTGTCGGCATAGCTCTTCTACAGAATCTGAGCTGTCTGGATCCTCCTCCGAACCTGCTGAATCAACTCAGTGGTCTTGAGTACCACCTCAGTACTCCCCATAACCCGCTGACCGACCTCTCCCCAACAAATCAGGGTCCTACACTTCCTACCATAGATCATCTCAAAAGGAGGTTGATCGATGCTTATGTGATAACTTTTTTTATATGAAAATTCTGCTAATGGAAGATACGTATCCCAACTCCCACCAAAATCTAGAACACACGCCCGCAACACATCCTCGAGGGTCTGAATAGTCCGCTCACTCTAACCATCGATCTGCGGATGAAAAGTTATGTTTAAATGGAGACGAGTACCCAACTCATCATGGAACCTCTTCCAAAACCTAGAAGTGAACCGAACATCTCTATAAGAAACCACTAATACTGGCATCCCATGTCGTGCCATAACCTCCCGGATATAAATCTCAGCTAACTTCTCTATAGAAATACTCTCCTAAATCGGAATTAAATGTGCACTCTTGTTCAAACGATCCACGATGAACCAAATCGAATCCACTCTGCGCGCAGTCCTGTAAAGCTTGGTGATAAAATCCATGGTGATGTCCTTCCATTTCCATACGAGAATCTCCAACGGCTGCATCTTGTCGTGAGGTCGCTGATGTTCGGCCTTGACCTTCCTGCAGGTCAAGCACCGCTCCACATACCATGCTACATCCCTATACATCTTCGTCACCCCGGGATGAATGGAGAACCTCGACTTATGAGTCTTCTCCATCCGAATCTTACGTACTCTGCCCTAATACGGAACCCAAACTCGTCGATGCAGGGTCAACAATCCACGACTATCATTATCGAAGGAAGCCACCTGACCCACAATGCGCTCACTCTTTCAGTTCTCTTTATTTCATAGCCTCGACCTGAGCCTCAAGAATTTTCTCCAACAATAGAGTAATCACGAGCATCCTCAAACATATGTCTCTTATCGGAGTTGTGAACGCCTTGTGGCTAAGAGCATCGGCCACCACATTGGCTTTCCCCGGGTGATAAAAGAATTTTCCAATCATAATCATTCACCACATCTAACAACCGACGCTGCCTCATATCTAGGTTCGGCTGATCCATCAAGTACCTCAGGCTCTTGTGATCCGTGTAAATAGTACAACGGATCCCATAGAGGTAATGCCGCAAAATCTTGAGGGCGAAAACCATGGCCCATAACTCTGAATCATGCGTCGTATAATTCGCCTATTGAGGCTTCATCTGCCTCGAAGCGTAAGCGATCACACGACCCCTCTGCATCAACACTGCCCCCAAACCTATGATCGAAGCATCACAATACACCACAAAATCATCAACACCCTTCGGTAGGGTCAGAATCGGCGCCTCACATAACCGCTGTCTAAGAGTCTCAAAAGTTGTCTGTTGCATAGGCCCCCAATGAAAAGTAACCGTCTTCTTTGTCAGGCGGGTCAAAGGAACAGCTATCTTGGAGAAATCCTGGATGAATCTCTGATAATAACCTGCCAAACCAAGAAAATTTCGAATCTCAGGTGGAGACCTCGAAACCTCCCACTGCATCACGGCCTCGACCTTGGCCGGATCGACCAGAATACCATTCTGGTTGACAAGGTGCCCCAGAAACTGCACCTCGCGCAACCAGAACTCACACTTGGAGAACTTTGTGAAAAGTCTCTCCCTCCTCAATGTCTCTAGCACCTCCCTCAAGTGCTCCACGTGCTACTCCTGAGTCTTGGAATAAACCAAGATATCATCAATGAATACTATCACAGACCGATTCAACATCGGTATGCACACGCGGTTCATGAGATCCTTAAACGCGGATGGAGCATTGGTGAGCCCAAAAGGCATCACCACGAACTCGTAATGACCATAATGAGTACGTAAAGTTGTCTTCTGCACATCCTCATCCTTGAACTGCATCTAGTGATAACCCAATCGCAAATCAATCTTGGAGAACCAAGATGCACCCTGAAGTTGGTCAAAAATATCATCAATCCTCGGGAGTGGATAACGGTTGTTTATCGTTACCTTATTTAGCTCCCGGTAGTCGATGCACATACGATGAGTTCCATCCTTCTTCTTCACAAAAAAATAGGTGATCCCTAAGGCGAACTGCTCGGTCGATTAAACCCCTTGTCTAACAGCTCATGCAGCTGTGTAGAAAACTCCTGCATCTCGGGTGGAGCCAACGGATATGGTACTTTATCTATCGGAGCTGCACCTAGAACCAGATCAAACTAAACTCCACCTGCCTCTCCGGAGGCACCCCAGGCAAATCCTCTGGGAACACATCCGGGTAATCCCGTACAATCGACACATCATCCACGGTCGCCTAACCCTTATCCCAGGTATCCATGACATAGGTGACATAACTGGATCAACCCTACTGAAAATAATGTATGGCCCTTGTTGCTGAACATAAAACCGGCCTACACTGAGATCTCTCCCCATGAACCAGTAACTCTCCCCTACTCGGGGTCCGAACCCGTACCAACTGATGCTCACAATCGATCACTGCCCCATTAGGGCTCAACCAATCCATTCCCACGAGAACCTTTTGTTGGGTTTTGAGCATTCTAACACTCCTAAGTGTACATGCAACCCTAAATACCTTGGATCTATGTTTTCTCTATTATACATGCAAATATCAATTTTTCCAAGGTATTGTTCAAACTAGCATAATATGAAGTACATATAATATAAATTCTAGTATAATTACATACCTCTTTGTTGTAGCATGATTCCATGGAGCTTATGAGCCTAGTGCCTCAAGTGTGACACCTCAAATGGCTCACACAACACCAAATACACTTAGAATAACTTGAGAGAAATGAGACACTTCATGAAATCAGCTAGCCCTCACCATTCCTTCATAGTGGCCGATTTTTGGGAAGAATAAGATGCTTATATAGTGTGTCACAATTAGGGTTACACCATGTAAACCCTAATTGTCATGGGCTTTCATTTCCATGATCCATGGGTACAAAAACAACATGAAGCATCCTATGGGTTTTAGTCCAACTTGATAATCCATGGAGCATTAGCCCACTATACAAGTATGGATGATTTACACAATCAACCCATATATTTAATTAGTCTCCTTTTGATCACTTAATTAACTCCAAATTAATTCTTGATCAATACTAATTAAATAATCTTATTAATATATTAGAACTTATAATATATTAATAAACCTTAAGTGTTATTTCTCTCATTTTAGTCTATCCAAATGCATGATGCCATGCAACCCAAATGGACCATGCCAATCGGGCCAAGTACATACCAAATATACTTATGGACTTAGACACTAAACCAACAGTCTCCCACTTAGATAAGTCTAAAACTATTATTGCGTATAACTTCAAAACCTGACTGGCAATCGTACCTCTTGAAGCTGCTGTCGTCGAACTCTGAACAAATCAATGACGCGTCCATTAGATAAGGGATCATATATTCCTCCATTCTAGATATCATATGGACTGAGACATGGATTATAATCATTCTCTCTGTCCATTTGTTGTTTCCCGATTTCCGATTTATGACGACCGACTAATTGAACAAATCACATTAGTCCTGGCTTAGCCAAGCACTTCGGGGTGTCATCACTAAATCATCGAGGGGCCCACAGATATCGCTTTTATCCCTTTAAGGGTAAAAGGAATGGATAAACTTCGACTCATATGCTTGTTCTACTACTTGTTGAATCATACACAAAGGCACGTTTTATAACATCGAGTTACCAATGCGTTTTCGTACAATCAATTCATAACCAACTCATAGGCAACAAGTCATATCTCTAGGTTTGAAGAAAATAAGATATTATCGTCTCATGATCACTCGTGATAAAATCCATGAAGTGAGTCAAAGGAGCGTGGGTTGAATCCAATACTCAGAACTTATGAGTACTCATGAATGTTGTAGCACCACTTGCTATGCCCATACCTTGGACATCTACAATCCTGCTTCATAACAGTTGTGACAACCCGAAATTTACTCCGTCACTCTAACCCGTTTCCGTTAATAAAAGTTAGTTCTATTAAAATTTTCCGTTAACTTTTATTTATTTAAAATAATTCATTTTGAGTTATTAAAATAAATAATATTTAATGACGGAATAAAAACAACTAAGTCAGGTTACGGTTAGTTTACCCGGTAAAAACATTTAGCTCCGCTTAAACGACAGTGTATGGTGGGTCCCCACTAGGCAGCCATATATAAGGGAGGAGTGTCCACCTTTAGAGCCTTTTCCCACCTTGGAGCTTTCTCTCTCTACTTTCTCTCTCTAAAATCGGGTTTGGCCAAAAGATCACAACTTTCAAGCCTCAAAATTCAAAGGTAATCTTCCTAACTTGTTGTTTAACTTAGTATTCATGCCATCTCAAGTTTAAATCATCCAAGTACCCCAACATGCATGTGTTTACGGTTTGGGGAGCCTCCCAAAACCGTGAACTCCTATGTGAAGGTTTTGAAGCCCCAAAAACACTTCCAAACCTTCTCTAATGCTTAGATATAGCTTAGATACATGCATGCATGGACTAAGGAACCCAAGATCGTGACTTTTTGGCCATAAACTTGAGTTTACGGTTCTTGAACATTCAAGAACCGTAAACCCAAAACCGTAAACACCTCAAATGGTGTTTTGATACCCCTAAACCCTTCCTTAGCTTGTTTGATGAACTAGAAACTAGTGTAGATGAGCTTAGGACCCTAAAACATGAAATGGTTGAAGTGGTCAAGGGTTTACGGCCGTAAACCCTAGAGTTTACGACCGTAAACTCCCAAGGAGTGGTCCAAGGACCGTAAACTCCAAGGGAGTACCCAATTGAACCCTAATCACTTCCCTAGCCCTCGAATTGATCCTAGGAGCCTTCCTTGTGATGCATGAGACCTTTAGACACACAAACTCACCATTTCCATGAGTTTACGGCCGTAAACTCATGGGGGAAATGGTCTCCCAACCGTAAACACACTTAAGTGTGGTCAAGTGAAGTGTAAACTCCATAGTGAGGCCATACACTCCTTAGATGCAACCTTTAGCACTCCTAACACTTGAAACAAAGTGTTTTCATACATTAAAGTGCCTTTACTCACTTAATTAGTGATTACACAACTAATTAGATACTTTATACATCACTACATGTTACATAGGATCCGTGTGTGTGTTCAAGTCCTCACTTGACACCTAGCATCCTACCCGGCGTTTCCATCCACTTCACTCACAACAGGTGAGTTCATACCCCTAAATGAACCTTTTTAAATGTTTTTAACTGTTTTATGGGGGGGAATACAAGTTGAACCAACTAAGTTATAGTAACAATCGCATGTGAATTATAACTTGCAACCAAAAGGATTTTCTACACTATTAACTGTTTTTACCACCAAAAAGGGATTTTCTATATTTTCAACTATATTGCCAATTAAACTGTTTTCAAAAGCTTACCAAATTCATTTTCGGGTTAAATCACTATAAAACTATTTTCCAAAATTCGTTTAAACTAATTTTTATTCTCAAACCATATCTACACCAATATATTTATATAAGTAAGACTTGAAGGACTTAGGACTAATAGCTCACCTTATTTCCTGTTCTTGTTTGATTGTGGGCTTAGGATATTTTGTTATTAGTCCGACTCTCGTTGAATTCTTAGTTATATATCTTATATATTTGTGTCAGATATAAAAGTTTTCATATCAGTTCAATGCCTTTGGATATCAAAGACATGCAACCAACAATACTATTTAACTATAATAGGTATCTACACCAATATATTTATATAAGTAAGAATTGAAGGACTTAGGACTAATAGCTCACCTTATTTCCTGTTCTTGTTTGATTGTGGGCTTAGGGTATTTTGTTATTAGTCCGACTCTCGTTGAATTCTTAGTTATATATCTTATATATTTGTGTCAGATATAAAAGTTTTCATATCAGTTCAATGCCTTTGGATATCAAAGACATGCAACCAACAATACTATTTAACTATAATAGGTATAGTTAAGGGATACTACTCAATGCTACTATTGCCATGACAACTACCAGAGTCAGTTCAGTTGTGAGTCAATATATGCTATGTACAATACAAGAGAACACTATATACTATACAAGAGAACACTATATACTATACAAAGAGACCACTACATACTATACAAGAGAACTTACTAAAATAGAATGTGACATACTATTTCTCGATACGACACATCTTTGTGCTGTCACCGCGTAACCAGAGTCTCCTGGAGGGAGAGCGGGCATTATGTGTATAGATCTATACGGGACAGACACTCCCACATCCCGACTGCTAGCTACAGTCCGAGCCGTCTAGGCCCAGGGGTGACAAAATGTCACATCTACATATGACTCGGAGGGTCAAAGGGATTCGATCGTCAATCAGCATGGTTACGTACGAGTTCACATTCAAACCTTTAATTAATACTTTAAAAATTAAAGGCAACAGACTCCCTGAGGAGTATTGTACATTTAATACTACCTGGAGCCTGCATTTCATTACATATGGCCGACAGTGATACTGTTGGGGTAAAACTTTTTCTCATTACTATACATGAATAAAGTCTAAAACTATATTTTCAAACTAATAACTACTGGGAAAACTTGTACATTATCAAAGGAACAAACAAACCATTGGGTCTTGGTGAAGACTACTTTTTCTGGAAAACATAGGGTTTTCTAGGGCTCATACTATTTTCAAACACCGAAACATTCTTTTACAATGAATAATTGTGAATATTTTTATACAGGAAATGACACTAAATACTTATGAACTCACCAGCTTTATGCTGATAAACGTTTTCAAAATAACTTGTATTCTCTGGTCATCAGTAGACAGGTACGGATGCAGCTTTTGAGAAGACGGAGCACACATAAGACTCCACTTTATTTTGATTGTAATTTTGGTGTCTAACATTTGTACTGAACACGTTTGTATTACAATTATTATCTTAATGCAATGGATGTTGTTGCTTGTCTTTACTATTATGCTTTGTTATGATACTGTACATGACGTCCTCCACCCCAGAACGTATTCCGCCGTTCTCGGTTTTGGGGTGTGACAGATTGGTATCAGAGCACTGTTCATAGTGAATCAAGTATATCAACCCATAAAAGATATACAAACTATAAACACATCGGGACTAAAACACTCTGAACAAGAGTATATACTTTTAAATAATAAAATATTTAACTAAGTATATATATACATTCATTCATACAAAGGGTCAGTATCATACTAGAACAGAACAAAAGTATTAAGATTGTTGAACAGCACAGTTAGGCTTAGAGACATATGGCCAAAACTAGGCGGATGTAGCCTGATCAACTACATTTTCCTAGGAGTGGCTAGCATGTGCCTAAGAATGGTTGTGGTGTTGCAACAAGTCTAAAACTTACCAATACTACTACAAGAACATCAGAACAAGAATACTATAGGAGTATTCTGCATTCTAGTTACAACATATGTGAGAAATAAAAGGGTCGTTACTAGTAGGACAATAGTTGCCATGTGGATACACCACGATTACATGTGACTAAGGCGTTATAGACTTAGAATCTGTGACCTTTGCTTCATTTCCTGTTCTTGTTTGATTGTGGGCTTGGAGTTAGGGTCACTTATTCGAAGGTCTATTTTGCTTCGATTACATGTAATTGGTATGCACTACACAAATATTGGGTCGACTAATGACGATCATCTTATAAGTATCATAGATTAGCGCCTATCAATTTTCTTTCCCCATTCTCGCGTAAATGGCATAACCGCATCCCGAGCGGAAGCCATGGAACTCCGAGCACGTCAGAGGACGCACGAGCGACATCTTCAGAGAGTTGTGCGCCAACTGGCTGATCTTAGGGTTTGCCCCAAAGGATCCCCGTCGCCAGTAAAAGATGCCAACTCATCCTTCCCTTTTGATTAAGGAATAGCCTTCTTTCTATAGTCAATATAGTACATGCCTGTAAACATTCCTAACTTTGGAAGTACTCTAACTAGACTACTAAACTACCAACATTTTCCATGATGGTTTGATGTAAGACCTCCTGCTAGGTCATTTCCTTTCCCGAACTCATTATACATCAGTAATACCAGTAATACTGGCAGTATCTAATCGATGGGAAAGTTGTACTTTTGGGTGTCCCTAACCTAGCAGTACATTTCCCTTTGTTTGTTAGACTATAGAGGGTTAGTCCAAGAAACACTCTTATCATGTTACAAATCGATTCTTACTATTGTCATCGTTTTCGTAACCTTTCAGTACAGGATGCCGCCTCGCAAGCGTCAAACCAGGAGAACTCCTGCAACTCAAGCTCCACCACCACCACCTACATCGCCGGTCCCTCCGCAGTTCGACCCGGTGTTGTTCCAAACAGCCGTGACCGCCGCTCTGGCGCAAGTCAATTTTGGTGGTGCCAGTGGAGGTGGACTGGGCACTAACTCTAGCCAAGGTGAAACCCACCCCCGTGCTCGGGAATGCACCTACAAAGATTTCATCAGTTGCAAGCCTACCTACTTCAACGGGACCGGGGGAATCCTTGCCCTAACCCAATGATTCGAAATAACCGAAGCAGTATTCGAAATGTGCTCCTGCCCCGAAGGGAGCAAGATAAAGTTTGCTACTTGTACCCTCACCCAAAGGGCCCTAACATGGTGGAATGGCCATGTCAAAGCCCTCTCCCTGGTAGCAGCTAACGTCATGGGTTGGGATACACTGAAAGACCTAATGATGACAGAGTACTGCCCAAAGGGAGAAATTCAGAAATTGGAGGAGGAACTCTGGAGTCTCAAAATGCAGGGTTCCGATATAGTAGCTTACACAACCCGATACTGCGAGCTGGTAGCCCTATGCCCTAACATGATCCCCTCGGAAGCCAAGAAAATTGAGCGATACATCGGGGGCCTAGTGCCTCCGTATCGTGGGAACGTTCTATCATCAAGACCAACGACCTTCGAAAGTGCCAAGGAGTTGGCCCAAATGCTCATCGATCATGAAGTTCCCCGTGCTCCATCAACAACCACAACCATCACTACTGCTCCAACTCACGCCTCCGGCAACAAGAGAAAACGGGGAGATCGAAAGAAGGGTAAATCAGTCAAATCCTCTTCCAGTAACCAGCAAATAGTGGATGTCCATGCTGCCACTACTCCTACTGCCCCTGTACCCGCCAAAACATATGCGGGGAATCTACCCAAGTGCGATAAGTGCGCTTTCCATCATAACGGCCCATGCCGTGAAATGCACTGCGCCAATTGCGACCGGAAGGGCCACACCATCCGGTTCTGCAGAGCACCTCCCAAACCTATTTCCCAAATTCCCAGTTCGGGAGCGAGCCAGGCCTGCTATGGCTGTGGCGAAGTCGGACATTTCAAAAGAAATTGTCCAATGACTGGCAACGCGGGAGGAGCAGGTAGACTACTTGCTATTGGCCATAATGAGGCTGTAGCAGACCCCACCGTAGTCACGGGTACGTTCCTTCTCGATAACTATTATGCTTGTATTCTATTCAATAGTGGGGCAGAAAGAAGTTTCGTAAATCAAAACTTTAAACACTTACTCAAACAATCACCGCAATCACTGAAAGAAACCTTCGTCGTAGAAATGGCTAACGGCAAGACGGAAAGTTCTAACGAAATCTACATAGGTTGTACCCTCACACTAGATAATCATTCGTTTCCTATCGATCTCATACCGGTAGCGATCAAGAGCTTTGATGTCATCATAGGCATGGACTGGTTGAGTCTCCACCGTACCGACATCCTGTGTTTCGACAAAGCCATCCGTTTGAACTTGCCCAACAATGAAACATTGATGATCTACGGAGACAAACCCAGTACGAGCCTTCGCATCATCTCGAGCATTCAAGCCCAGAAATACTTGCGCAAGGAATGTCGCGCATTCCTTGCATACGTTGTCGACACGAGCCGGAAAACGAAAGAACTCAAAGATTTCCCCGTCGTGTGCGACTTCCCTGACATCTTTCCAGAGGAACTGCCAGGCCTACCTCCCAAACGTCAAGTCGAGTTCAGAATCGATTTAATTCCAGGAGCTACCCCCGTAGCTATATCGCCCTATCGTCTAGCGCCTGCTGAGATGCAAGAACTATCCGGCCAACTTAACGAACTGCTCAGCAAAGGCTTTATAAGACCAAGCTTCTCACCCTGGGGAGCACCAGTCTTGTTCGTAAAGAAGAAAGACGGATCGTTCCGCATGTGCATCGACTACAGAGAACTCAACAAGCTGACAATCAAGAACCGTTATCCCCTTCCTCGTATAGACGATTTATTTGATCAACTGCAAGGGGCGAGTTACTTTTCCAAAATTGATCTGAGGTCCGGGTATCACCAGTTGCGAGTGCTCGAGGAGGATGTTCCGAAGACAGCCTTCCGGACTCGTTACGGGCACTACGAGTTCGTAGTGATGCCGTTCGGACTAACTAATGCGCCCGCAGTCTTCATGGACTTGATGAATAGAGTATGCCGTCCTTACTTGGATCAGTTCGTCATCGTCTTCATTGATGATATACTTATCTACTCTAGAAGTGAGGAAGAGCATAGCGATCATCTGCGACAGGTCCTGGAAACTCTACGATCGGAGAAGCTTTTCGCGAAGTTCTCAAAGTGCGAATTTTGGATCCGAAGAGTCGAATTCTTAGGACACGTGGTTAGCAAAGAAGGAATCCACGTGGACCCATCCAAGATTAAATCTATTGAGAACTGGTCAGCACCGAAGACGCCTACAGAAATTCGCCAATTTCTAGGCCTCGCTGGCTACTACCGAAGATTCATTCAGAATTTCTCTCGGATTGCGAAGCCTCTTACGGCATTGACCCAGAAAGGCGTGGCCTTTGATTGGGAAGAAAAACAAGAGAAGGCATTCCAAACCCTGAAGCGAGCCTTGTGCACCGCGCCGATAGTGTCCCTCCCCGAAGGGACAGAAGACTTCGTAGTATATTGCGATGCATCCAATCAGGGGCTCGGCTGTGTTCTGATGCAACGAGGTAAGGTCATCGCCTACGCCTCAAGACAGCTGAAGACACACGAAGTCAACTACACCACGCACGACCTCGAGCTAGGAGCGGTCGTGTTCGCCCTAAAGATATGGAGACACTATCTGTATGGTACAAAGAGCACCATCTATACCGACCATAAAAGCCTCCAGCACATCTTCAACCAGAAGGAGCTCAACATGAGACAACGACGGTGGGTCGAGCTACTCAATGACTACGAATGTGAAATTCGTTACCACCCGGGTAAAGCCAATGTAGTAGCAGACGCCCTAAGTCGGAAGGAATATTCTGGGCGAAGAGTCAAGTCCCTAACCATGACTATCCATTCGCATCTACCCGCACAAATTAAGGGAGCACAGCCTGAAGCTTTGAAACCGGAAAATGTAGCGGGAGAGTCCCTGCGAGGAATGGATAAAAATATGGTAGTCAAGGATGACGGAGCTTACTACCTCATGGACCGGATCTGGACACCGCGACACGGTGGCTTCAGAGACTTGGTCATGAAAGAAGCGCACAACACTCGATATTCCATTCACCCAGGTTCAGATAAGATGTACCTAGATCTCAAGAAATCGTACTGGTGGCCTAACATGAAAGCGGAAATCGCTACCTTCGTGAATAAGTGCCTTACTTGCGCTAAGGTCAAGGTCGAATACCAGAAACCCTCGGGTCTTCTCCAACAGCCAGAGATACCTGAATGGAAGTGGGAGAGAATTACTATGGATTTCATTACCAAATTGCCCAAATCTCCGAGTGGGTACGACACCATTTGGGTAATTGTCGACCGGCTAACCAAATCCGCCCACTTCCTTCCTATCAAGGAAAATTTCAAAATGGAGAGACTTACGCGAATTTACATCCAAGAGGTAGTCCGACTGCACGGTGTACCTGTGTCCATTATTTCCGATCGGGATAGCAGGTTCACCTCGAGGTTCTGGCAGTCACTACATAAGGCTCTTGGAACTAAGCTGGATATGAGCACAGCATACCATCCTCAAACCGATGGACAAAGTGAGAGAACTATTCAAACCTTGGAGGATATGCTGCGAGCCTGTGTAATCGACTTTGGTAAGGCGTGGGATACCCACTTACCCCTAGTCGATTTTTCCTACAACAACAGTTATCACACAAGCATCAAAGCTGCTCCATTCGAAGCCCTATACGGCCGGAAGTGCAGATCCCCTCTGTGCTGGGCCGAGGTAGGCGACACTCAATTAGCTAAGGTACGAGTTCCTGACAGCACTCTCACCGGTCTAGAAATCATCCGCGAAACCACCGAAAAGATCGTACAAATCCGAGCACGACTTAAAGCCTCAAGAGACCGACAGAAAAGCTACGCAGACAAACGGAGGAAACCCTTGGAATTCCAGGTGGGAGACCGAGTCCTTTTGAAAGTCTCACCCTGGAAAGGCTTGATACGCTTCGGAAAGCGCGGAAAGCTGAATCCAAGATACATAGGGCCTTTTGAGATTCTCGCTAGAATCGGCCCCGTAGCTTACAAACTCAATCTACCCCGCGAACTTAGTAATGTGCATCCTACCTTCCACGTCTCGAACTTGAAAAAGTGCCTATCCGATGAGACTCTCATTATTCCACTCGATGAAATCGAGATCAATGAGAGCCTCAACTTCGTGGAAGAACCTGTGGAGATCATGGACCGAGAGGTCAAACGAACGAAACAAAGCCGCATCCCGATTGTGAAGGTTCGTTGGAACGCCAAGCGAGGACCAGAGTTCACTTGGGAGCGCGAGGATCAAATGAAACTTAACTATCTTCATCTCTTTGCTTAGTTGTGTTGTAATAACCTAACTACTTGAATTCTGAATTTCGGGACGAAATTCCCTCTAACGGGGGGATGATGTGACAACCCGAAATTTACTCCGTCACTGTAACCCGTTTCCGTTAATAAAAGTTAGTTCTATTAAAATTTTCCGTTAACTTTTATTTATTTAAAATAATTCATTTTGAGTTATTAAAATAAATAATATTTAATGACGGAATAAAAACAACTAAGTCGGGTTACGGTTAGTTTACCCGGTAAAAACATTTAGCTCCGCTTAAACGACAGTGTATGGTGGGTCCCCACTAGGCAGCCATATATAAGGGAGGAGTGTCCACCTTTAGAGCCTTTTCCCACCTTGGAGCTTTCTCTCTCTACTTTCTCTCTCTAAAATCGGGTTTGGCCAAAAGATCACCACTTTCAAGCCTCAAAATTCAAAGGTAATCTTCCTAACTTGTTGTTTAACTTAGTATTCATGCCATCTCAAGTTTGAATCATCCAAGTACCCCAACATGCATGTGTTTACGGTTTGGGGAGCCTCCCAAAACCGTGAACTCCTATGTGAAGGTTTTGAAGCCCCAAAAACACTTCCAAACCTTCTCTAATGCTTAGATATAGCTTAGATACTTGCATGCATGGACTAAGGAACCCAAGATCGTGACTTTTTGGCCATAAACTTGAGTTTACGGTTCTTGAACATTCAAGAACCGTAAACCCAAAACCGTAAACACCTCAAATGGTGTTTTGATACCCCTAAACCCTTCCTTAGCTTGTTTGATGAACTAGAAACTAGTGTAGATGAGCTTAGGACCCTAAAACATGAAATGGTTGAAGTGGTCAAGGGTTTACGGCCGTAAACCCTAGAGTTTACGACCGTAAACTCCCAAGGAGTGGTCCAAGGACCGTAAACTCCAAGAGGAGTACCCAATTGAACCCTAATCACTTCCCTAGCCCTCGAATTGATCCTAGGAGCCTTCCTTGTGATGCATGAGACCTTTAGACACACAAACTCACCATTTCCATGAGTTTACGGCCGTAAACTCATGGGGGAAATGGTCTCCCAACCGTAAACACACTTAAGTGTGGTCAAGTGAAGTGTAAACTCCATAGTGAGGCCATACAGTCCTTAGATGAAACCTTTAGCACTCCTAACACTTGAAACAAAGTGTTTTCATACATTAAAGTGCCTTTACTCACTTAATTAGTGATTACACAACTAATTAGATACTTTATACATCACTACATGTTACATAGGATCCGTGTGTGTGTTCAAGTCCTCACTTGACACCTAGCATCCTACCCGGCGTTTCCATCCACTTCACTCACAACAGGTGAGTTCATACCCCTAAATGAACCTTTTTAAATGTTTTTAACTGTTTTATGGGGGGAATACAAGTTGAACCAACTAAGTTATAGTAACAATCGCATGTGAATTATAACTTGCAACCAAAAGGATTTTCTACACTATTAACTGTTTTTACCACCAAAAAGGGATTTTCTATATTTTCAACTATATTGCCAATTAAACTGTTTTCAAAAGCTTACCAAATTCATTTTCGGGTTAAATCACTATAAAACTATTTTCCAAAATTCGTTTAAACTAATTTTTATTCTCAAACTATATCTACACCAATATATTTATATAAGTAAGACTTGAAGGACTTAGGACTAATAGCTCACCTTATTTCCTGTTCTTGTTTGATTGTGGGCTTAGGGTATTTTGTTATTAGTCCGACTCTCGTTGAATTCTTAGTTATATATCTTATATATTTGTGTCAGATATAAAAGTTTTCATATCAGTTCAATGCCTTTGGATATCAAAGACATGCAACCAACAATACTATTTAACTATAATAGGTATCTACACCAATATATTTATATAAGTAAGACTTGAAGGACTTAGGACTAATAGCTCACCTTATTTCCTGTTCTTGTTTGATTGTGGGCTTAGGGTATTTTGTTATTAGTCCGACTCTCGTTGAATTCTTAGTTATATATCTTATATATTTGTGTCAGATATAAAAGTTTTCATATCAGTTCAATGCCTTTGGATATCAAAGACATGCAACCAACAATACTATTTAACTATAATAGGTATAGTTAAGGGATACTACTCAATGCTACTATTGCCATGACAACTACCAGAGTCAGTTCAGTTGTGAGTCAATATATGCTATGTACAATACAAGAGAACACTATATACTATACAAGAGAACACTATATACTATACAAAGAGAACACTACATACTATACAAGAGAACTTACTAAAATAGAATGTGACATACTATTTCTCGATACGACACATCTTTGTGCTATCACCGCGTAACCAGAGTCTCCTGGAGGGAGAGTGGGCATTATGTGTATAGATCTATACGGGACAGACACTCCCACATCCTGACTGCTAGCTACAGTCCGAGCCGTCTAGGCCCAGGGGTGACAAAATGTCACATCTACATATGACTCGGAGGGTCAAAGGGATTCGATCGTCAATCAGCATGGTTACGTACGAGTTCACATTCAAACCTTTATTTTGATTGTAATTTTGGTGTCTAACATTTGTACTGAACACGTTTGTATTACAATTATTATCTTAATGCAATGGATGTTGTTGCTTGTCTTTACTATTATGCTTTGTTATGATACTGTACATGACGTCCTCCACCCCAGAACGTATTCCGCCGTTCTCGGTATTGGGGTGTGACAACAGTCTTGATTCATATCTACTTCCAACATATGACCGACTGTAGATAGTTTGAATAACTTAGTCATTCAGGAAGAACGACCTAGTTATTCTGGAAGTCAAAACATGAAAAGTGAAACACAAGAATAATCGAATCCAATATGGTCTCAGAAGTTATGAATATAAATAAAACACATTTTATTTATCACCATATTGATTACACATTATTCATTGTATACTGTTTCAAACTATCAACTTTATACTTGAATTTAAAAACAATAGTTGTCCCATGCTCCAAGCATGTACACTATGGTTTTCTAAACACTAGTCATGCCATACACCAAGTATGCACACTATGTTTGTCTAAACATTAGTTATGCCATACACCAAGTATGCATACTAAGTTTGTCTATGATCTTTTACTTTGTGAAATAGATCGATTGAACATAATTCCAATGATTCTCATTTCACAATCCCAAATCCTTACCGCAAATGCAAGAATTCCAAATTCATGCCATTTACCGAAATATTGTTAGATTTTAAACTTATATGCATTGATCCTCTTGTAATGATTATGCACAAAGTCACAAAGACTTGTCAACAGACATTGCCGAGTATTACAATGGAGATCACCTCCATGGAAACATCCTTCTTGCATTAAGTTTTTTTTTCTAATCTTACACAAATTGAATAACTTCCACCTATGCAACATTTCCATATTCCCATTTTGACTATCAATTCTGAACAAGTGTTGCCTCTTTTCAGAATATGTCAATATGGTCCTTCCAAAATTAACACTATACTTCCAACTGTCCCTGAGCAACCAATCTTTGGTAAACCTTAGATTGTCCTCGACAATTGCTTAATCACTTTAGTCATATCCAATTCTAGTACTTTTCCTTCTTAATGCCATATGCATTTGGAAAAATTTAGAACAGATGAATATTATAACACATGCAATCGATCCTATATCTGAAGCATATGAGACGCGATTCATGATGTCTCACATAAAGACATGATACTAGACCAATATTTTGACATAATATTTCCATTTCTATTTGCCATGTTCTCACAATTCTGATTATGAAAAGGGATGCTGTAATCATAATTGAATTTTAGAGCGCAAATAATGTACCCATATATAGAATTTCCTTATGTTGAGCCATTCCAACATGAAATTCATATATATATCCTTGACCAAAGATGATTAAAACCACAATCTAAGCTTTTAGATTTAAAATGAAGTACAATTTCCTCTCCCTTAATTATAGCAAAACAACTTTTCCCAATTGAACTTTTATTTTTCTATAATGAACATTACTAACTTGCAATATTTATCATAATTATCATGCTCCCACTAACATGATGATTATTAGCATAACACTTATGCTCCCTCTAGCTTTGACATATACTCATAAATCAGCTGGACTTCTAGAAATCAATACTTTATTGAATTTCGTACCAAAGTTCATATTTCTGATACGAGATGCATTGATAAATCTTTATCAAAGTCATACACCTTACCTTAGATAGCTCATATGTGTGTCTAAACAATTTTTAGAACTATGAAAAGGGATGCCGTAATCATAGTCTCAATTGTTTAGACCTTTGCCATTTCTCAGAAGTCCATGTTAGTGTGTCGATTAACCACACACGCTCTACTAACGACTTTGAGAATGCAAATATCACAACTGTTATCTACTTAAAATCTACTTAGTGAAAGTGTTTCCTCACCATCATTTTCATGAATCGGAGAGAAACCTTCTGACACTTAGATTTTATGGTGTATGTGTTCTTATCCATGTGAATTTGTCAAAACCATAATCACAAGAAAAGGATAATGACAAATCCAAACTCATATGGACTGAACTCAATCTTAATTTCTTGCCACCTGGCAGCACAAGGGCCTGCCATTGCTTCCAAGTTGTTATGCAACCAATTGAGAACTCTCAGAACTCATATGTAAAGCCAACTTCAACTGGAATGGGCACAGAAATAAGAATATGTCAACACAATAGGTTATAAACCTCAAGTCATGTGCTAGTGATAAACTACAGGTTTTATTCTTGATTAGATCTTGAAGCTTTTTCAAGATCTTTAAGACTCCCACTTTCCTCTTGACATATAAGACTCACTTGCCAAATATTCAAGAGATAGTGCGGAATCTTTATTAAGACAAACACTTCACATAATTGGCCTTAGTTGGTCTTTGTTTTATCCAAAACATCACAACTTACCAATTTCAAATGTACAAGAGTAGGACACTTTTACTCTTACATTTGACAAGTGTTATAAACCTTTCTTTAAGATATGTCACTCATGTTACAATCTTGGAGTATGACTCTAAGAATTGTTTTTTTGGACCGAGGTATGATTCATCTTTTGATTTAACCAATTCAACAATTCACGATTCCTCTTCTTAGTCAAACAAATGCACTAAGATGTCCTTAAAGAATCAATTGTGATATGGCTTCATAATCACTAAGATAATCACAAAACACGATACTAAAGTACTCTGCCATCTTTTTAGATTGGAGAAACTTTTATCTTTCTGCCAAATTTAATTCTTCTCATTCGTTCTGCCTTACATTGAAACTTTTCCAATGTTTCAGAATTATACTTAAACTTGTAAGTATAACCATATTTACTAAACTTTAGTAAATCATGAAGAATAGTCTTATCGATCTTTTATGGTGGACTTAAACAGTGCACAAGAATGTGTACTCGATCCCTTAGTCCTTCACTTGACTCACATATAAATGTGAACAAGGAATTAGTCTTAATTTACCAAAAGTGAAAATTCTCATTCATCATACTATACAACTTGCATGATTCCAAGTTTCTTTCCAACTGAAACTTGGTCGATGAGAATCTTTCCTTATTTGGTAAATTAGACATTACCACAAATGAAAGAAACAAATCCATTTTCCAATATTGCTATCAATGCAATAATATAAGCAACAATTTTTCACAAATGCCATTGTAAGGATTCTTAAAATAAATAAAATCAAAAACTTTTCTTTTATTTTAAAACTTGAGGAAAAAACTTATCCTTACAATGCAAATGCGTATGAAACAATGTTGTTATCTATTCCTAAGCAATTTATCACAACTCTTAAGCAGCAGCTCAAAATTTCTGATCACCGAATCATGCGATCGAAATCAATCTTCGCGATCAGAATCAGCTCACTCTTCTTTAAGCTTCCTCTCCTTTATTTGATTCTTTAAACTTCAACATGTGACCCGGTCACATCATGTAATAAGAATCTCCAAATAGGAACTTAATAGAGTTAGATAGTGGACTTACCTAAAGCAGAGTCAAACTTTTTGACTAGACCTTCTCTTAGATCTTTCAGGTAGTTAAGGCAGCTTCGTAACCAATGCCTCTTCCTTTGGCAACAGAAACATATGGACTCTTTGGTAATGGTACATGGGACTATCTTAGACTTAGCCTTTCTCTGTACCATTTGGTCAACCATGTTGACTATGGCTGATCCCTTTCCATTGGGAAGAGAAAGTTTTTTCTGGATATCCAATGTTACCATTGTCAATGTCCATTTAAGGTTTGGGAAGTTGTTCTTCTAATCAAATTTGCTTTACTAGTCCTCCAAATCATTGCTGATTCAGCAGCACCAAGCAAATAGATAAGATCATTAAGGGTCAAGTCATAGTCTATTTCATAGTAGTCCCAACGGAACTCACTATGTGACTTAGAAAGTGATTGAACTTCCAACTTTCTTAAGACTTTGACACCCAACTCTCCCGGCTTGTCAATATATGACTTCATCTCCAAGATGCGATCACACATAGACCTTGCTTGCCAATAGGACTTGAGTGACCTTGAACTTGTGGGTTAAGGAGAATAATTGGAGGAGGTGGAGGAAGTGAAGTTCCAAGAGATTTGGGAAGATCATAGATGTCTGAACTAGACATCTTTTGGGAGATATTCAAGATAGTTGATCTAAAGTCCTTAATATAACACCCAATATGAAATATTAAGGCTAGGACCCAACACAATACTTTTATAACTTGGAAGAGGGTTGCCGTAATCCAAGCTATAAAATATTTGAAGGTAGGCGAATGACGATTCACCAATTTCCACCATGAAAACGAAATAATTTATTAGGTTTTACTTGGATTTGAAACTCCTAGATCTTTTGAGATTCATTGAACTGTTCAATGGCATGTTTCAATCTCGATTGTGCCCTCTCAAATTTTGTGACTGGGATGCCGAGGATCACAAAACAAGGTGTGAATAACCATGCAAATATACTTGGTACCCTTAATATTTACCCCTCAATCGATGTGCCGATTAACTACACGCGCTCCACCGATACTATGATAAACATTAAGTTACCCTTTGCCTACCTTGTTAAATCAAGCTAGTGTACCGGTTAACCACACACGCTCCACTAACGACTTAAGAAAAGTGCAAAGTGTAATTTCATGGGTTAGCACCAAATTCACATTTTCCTAAGTAACTAAGATTGGGAATTTATAAAAGTTTAGTTACTTAGTATTTATCATTAATATTTTTAATGAAGGGAGAATTCTAGTCCTTGTCCTACCCGTTCGGCTAATGACCCTCCACCAGTCAAGGAAGTGGTGGGTGAGAGTGGACACCCATTAAACTGCCATTTTATAGGCAGTAACCTTATACCCCCTTATAGACCAACTTCGTGAATGAGGCCTACTAACAGTAAGACTGACTTGCTCTTATACATATATATATATATATATATATATATATTAGTAACCTATAATACTATAAAGTATAAGGGTTGAATTTTACCTTTTAAAATTCTAAGGGCTTAACTTGGAATTAAAGTATTCATAAGGGAAAACTTTACAAATTCCAAAACTTGAGGGCAAGTTCTGAAACTATTCAAAACTATTCAATTCCATAACTTATGTGTTTCAAGTAGTTTTAATTCAAAAAACTCTTCAAGTTCCATAACTTGAGGAAAAGTTATGGAAGACTTTAAACTATTAAAAGAACATGACTTTTCTTTATTCATAACCTATGGAAATATTTATGAGTTTTATGAATCTTAAATGTGACTTTTCATATAACTTGAGGACAAGTTACAAAAACACATTTTAGAACCAACTCTTAGATTAATTTGGATTGAAAGCAACAATTTCACATTACTTTCCTATTAATCTAAGCAACTCATAAGAACAAGATAATTCAATCAAAATTTTTCATGTAATTAGCCTAACCATTAAACTAATACAAAACATGAATCTATTGACAATTATCTTTGAAATTGGATTAGCATGAACATTACCACATCAAAAACAGGTTTATAAGTTGAAAAACAGCTTAGGGTAATGTTCCTAGTCCAATTCCAGCCAAAACAGTCGAAGATATGCTGTCTGGGGTTCCAACTCATCGAGTGCATGAACCAACTCGGCGAGTTGGATGAGTTTAGCCTTGGACTCGTCGAGTCCCTTCATGGACTCGGCGAGCAACAAACTTCGATTTTTCAGCCAATTTTGCAAGTATAACAAGAAAACAAGCCTAAACTCTGATACCACTGTTGGGTTTTGAGCATTCTAACACTCCTAAGTGTACATCCAACCCTAAATACCTTGGATCTATGTTTTCTCTATTATACATGCAAATATTAATTTTTCCAAGCTATTTTTCAAACTAGCATAATATGAAGTACATATAATATAAATTCTAGTATAATTACATACCTCTTTGTTGTAGCTTGATTCCATGGAGCTTAAGAGCCTAGTGCCTTAAGTGTGACACCTCAAATGGTTCACATAACACCAAATACACTTAGAATAACTTGAGAGAAATGAGACACTTCATGAAATCGACTATCCCTCACCATTCCTTCATAGTGGCTGATTTTTGGGGAGAATAAGATGCTTATATAGTGTGTCACAATTGGGGTTACACCATGTAAACCCTAATTGTCATGGCATTTCATTTCCATGATCCATGGGTACAAAAACACCATGGAGCATCCTATGGGTTTTAGCCCAACTTGATAATCCATGGAGCATTAGCCCACTATACAAGTATGGATGATTTACACAATCAACCCATATATTTAATTAGTCTCCTTTTGATCACTTAATTAATTCCAAATTAATTCTTGATCAATACTAATTAAATAATCTTATTAATATATTAGAACTTATAATATATTAATAAACCTTAAGTGTTTTTTCTCTCATTTTAGTCTATCCAAATGCATGATGCCATGCAACCCAAATGGACCATGCCAATCGGGTCAAGTACATACCAAATATAGTTATGGACTTAGACACTAATCCAACACCTTGCTACAAAGCAGAGGAATGGGAATCAAATCAATCGGATACTGCTCGTTGAATGACTGGAGAGTACAACCCTGATGAACCCTCGCAACCCGAACAAACCTATCATCAGCAATATCGACATCTAGAGGACAATCCAGCTCCCCCGGAGCTCCAGAAAATCTCTTGCTCAGTGAAAGCGATACAAACGACCGGTTAGCCCCCGAATGAAACAATACCAAAGCATAAATACCGTTCACAAGGAATGATCCTAAAATAAAACACATAAACGTAAGCAAGCAATTCAATATAAATCAAGAGATAAGGAGAAGATACATACCCGTCACCACGTTGGGAACTGCATGCACCTCCTCAGCCGTCAACTGGAAAGCCCCACTCTTCACCACAGGCGCGTCTGCCCGGCCCTAGCAGCCGTCAGTATTCCGAAGAGTTGTAGGAGCGGGTGCTGACACCGGTCCTGCTGCAGCCAAACTCGGACAATGTGCCTTATTGTGGCCCCTCTGATTGCAATGGAATCAAATCAGATTAGATATCGGGGTGATGGTGGTTGTAGCAGTACTAATATGACCAATCCGGCCGCACTTGAATCAGCCAGAACCACCCACCCTGCATGTCCCCTCGTGAGACCTTTCGCACTTGCCGTAACGGCCTCTACCCTACTGGTCCTTCCCTCTCGAATCAACAACCTTGGACCTCTTGCCCGAAAACCCTCAGCACTCGACACAAAATCAAGCTTCCTCTTTATTCCCATCTCCAGATCAATCTCCCTCTCCCTAGCTCGCGCTATCATATCCTGCAGCGTCTTGCAGCTGGATCGGCTTACAAACTGCCGAAGGGCACTCCTCAACATCACATGATACCAGGCCTTTTTCATATCCTCGTCCTCCACATACTGGGGAACCAGAAGTGTCCTCTCTTGGAACATAGCAGTGATCTCAGCCACCGTCTCCGTAGTCTGGCGAAGATCCTGAAAGTCTCACGCAAGTACTGCACCTCAATCATCGGTACAAACTCAGCTCGGAACCTGGTCGAGAAATCATCGCATGTCATCAGATCAACAACATCATCACCCACTGCATATTCTACCTCCTCCCACCAGTCTCGTGCCATGTCCTTCAAAAGGCACGAAGCTAGTCTGACCTTGTCCCCTTCGGGGCAACGACTGATGTGGAAGGCGTTATCAACATCCACTAACCACCTCCTGCTTGCTATTGGGTCCTTCGCCCCGTGATAATCCAGAGCTCTACATGCTCGAAACTCCCTGAAGGTCAAATAACGCGCAAAAACCAGGGCCACTATCTCTGTGCGAAAGGCGCTCAACCGCTCATCTAGCTGCCCGACTCCAGATCCCGAGCCCGAGCCCTCTCCAGCACCAGAACTACCAACAAGTCTGCCTCATAATGTCACCATACTGAAAATAGACCAGACAGACCATCAAAATGCGCATCAAAATATTAATATATATCAGGGAATCACAATCTCCACAAGCTCCTTGGTTTCATCGCAGCCGTCCATGAATCGAGTACGAATCCTCTGGTTCTAGTAGTACGGGACCATACTACCTTCCACATCTATTCGTACTTTCCTCAAGGATTGCATTGACTCCACCAAGTCACTCTATATCCATACAATTAACCCTCTCAGATAAGGCTCCCAACACTAGATCTCATCCTAGGTTTTCCTAGGGAAAACTCCACACCACTTTCCTCCATGAGCTGCAGAAGGAACTCCCGCTAACTTCCTCTAACTAGCTCACGAATACAATTACATATTACTAAAACCAGATAATTCTTCGAATGAGAGGTCTCACACTACAACGGTTGGACTCAGACAAGAGTTTCGCAATAGAGTTAAAACCTAACCTTCTAAAATTATTTAGTTCTCATATTATGTAACTTAGGATATTCGCTTACTGGTTAGCTAAAGCTAGTTAGAACTCCTATAAGGCACAAAGCAAGCAGCATTCGGACATCAAGTAACCAGAATCAAGTACCACCTAATCAGGCCACCCTATCACTGACTAAACAGTACTAGCATGCAAGTCTACATGCTCATACAATAATCATACAAAGACATCTTTCCTAGCATTCTATCATGCAAAAAATGAGCAGATCCTTAGCCCTAACTAGCATGCGATTTACAGATTCAGAGATCAAAGCATATCAGATAACATGTATGGGCATTTTGGGAAAACTTACTTGAGCTCGGCCGAGTGCATGCACCACACCCTTTCTTATCTTAGAAAAACTCTTTTCTTAAACCTATATTTATTTTTAAAAAACTTACCAAATCCTCAGAGTAATCACTAAAGCGGAACTATGTGGTCTGTGCAATGCAGCCATCCCGAGCTCTTCCCCTTGGAAATAGAAGTACCTGAAACATAAATTGAAAACCGTAAGCACAAAGCTTAGTGAGTTCCCTAAGATACCGCATACCATACATATATCACATAACGGGCCCCGCCCATAGAGTATAACATGCCCCGCCCTAACTCGCATAACGGGCCCCGCCCTAACTCGCATAACGGGCCCCGCCCAATGAGTATAACGGGCCCCGTCCTAACTCGCATAACGGGCCCCCTGACCAATGAGTATAGCGGGCCCCTCCATAACTCGCATAACGGACCCCGCCCACATACAATTCATACTACATAAAGAGTAATAGCATACACAATAATCATCGGGCCCCGTCCCAGTAAGCATACAAGCACATACACATACTAGTGTCACACAGACGACAAGTATTCTAACATAACAGATCACGGGTCAGTATTGGTGCCTTCGACCCGCTAATCACAGTGAGGAAACTCACCTCAATCATCAAATAAAATCTCCTACACTCGCTGCTGCTGCGAACCAATGAATCCCCGAGCTATCAATACCAAAAAAACATCTAATTACTAATTGGATTCCAAGTCCATAACTATAAGTCCATAATTAGGGTAAAAAGACCATTTTACCCTAACCTAGTTTGGACCAAGACTTAGGCCCAAACCTATAATCCAAAAGACCCAAAATCCAACTAATTGCTCAAGGCCCATACTTGGCCCAATTTCCCAAATTGGGCCCAAACCCTTACATGAGCCTTACCTTAAAGCCCAATAATTTTTCCTAGTTCAAAACACTTGCTCTCAGATGGCCTATCAAGAATCCAAACACCTAAGCCCAATAGAAAGGCCCAACTTGAAGCCCAAAGTGCAAAAGCCCGACTGACTGAGTATGCGGCGCGTACCCAGCACGTACGCACAACATACTCGCTTGAGGGCTTGTACGCTAAGCGTACCTACTTGTATGCCCAGCGTACTCAACCATTCATCAAAAAATTGATTTAGTCCTTAATCCCTTAAGACATAGCTCCAATACATAGATCTGACTTCCTTGAGCTGGAATATCATGTAAAGTTGCTAACTTTATGTTCATGCATGGCTAGATGAAACTCTTAAGCTTAAAAAGGACTTAATAATTGACTTAATGCATGCATGTAACCAAAAATCCCATAAAGCTTGCACCTTTATGCTTAAGGAGTCCATAACAAGCTCAGATCTAAAAGAACAAACCCTTAAAACGTCTAAACTCTTCTATCAGCCGAAAAAGGGACCAAAAGTATAACACAACAAACCATAAAGAGATCTAAACATTTACAAGCCAAGGTTTAAGCTTGATACCTCATGAAGCTTGCACAAAAGATGATGATTCTGGATCTAAAACCTTCTCACCAAGCAAGACAACTTCAAGCTTCTCTATTTCCTTCACAAAGGAAAAAATAGGCACCAAAGTCTTCTTTATAGCTCAAGAACACCACAAAGAGGCTTAAGGGTCGATTTAGGATTTTTATGGCAATGGAGGCTAGTAAAGAGGCCAGCCATAAGGACTTAAGGCCTTTATATAGGGCACAACACCCTAAATTAGGGTTTCAACATATCTCACGTACGCCCTGCATACATAAATGTATGCCCAACATACGTGTCCGGAGTCCCGTCCCAACCTCGCATCAGTACACTAAGCGTACCAAGTGGTACGCCCCGCGTACTCACTTTACAGCTTGTATGCTAAGCGTACCATGTGGTACGCCCCGCTTACAGCCCAAGGACCAAAATGCAACTTTTTATAATAACAAGGGCAATAAAAAAACATACCATGATTCAAGTGTTACAATAAAGAACACCGAAAATGGAGTTAAAAAGAAGAAGTTATGGTTGTTTGAGGTTGAATTGGAAACTAGGGATTTTTCTCTACGCGGGGTGTAGAAGAACTACGCATGTCGTAGATGCTGAAATCAGATGGCGTTTTTAATAATCTACGCATGGCGTAGATTTTTCTATGCAAGGCGTAGCCGTTGCTAACGAAAACCCTAACCCTAAGGTTTTGAGCCCTATTTAAGGGCTCTAACTTCTTGGAAACCTTCCCATATCCAGCCTCCATCACCTCATATCATTCCTTTGAATCTTATCCATAAGTAATGAATTTTGGAAGCATTAGTGTGATTTTTGTGTGCATTCTTGAAGAAGGATTCCATTGGAGAAGCAAGTGTGAGCTCCAAGCTTTGTAGATCCATACTTTGCACTTCATCACCTATATCCAAAAGTTATAAATTTTGGATCTTGATGTTCCTTTATGTTAGATCTACTTAGCTCATGGGGTTTTATGCTCTTTGTCCCTTAACCTTGGCCCTTGTGAGTATGGGTCACTCCAAACCATTTGAATGCCTCCTTTCTGATGTTTTTACACTTTTAGAGTCATTAAAATGAGAGCTTGGGCACTCTCATCCATCCATTCACGAGTTGTTGAGCAACAGGTGTCATCTTGGACTTAGAGTTTGGTTGTGTGTTCATCTTGGCCATGCAAAGGGATAAAGTTTGAGACTTTATCAATTAAGACATTCATTTAGATCATACATGGGAGTTTAAGAGTTTGGCTTGCAGTATTAAGAGCTTAATATAAGCTTTTGGGATCAGGGGCTCTACGTAGGGGGTAGCCTCTATACGCAGGGCATAGCTCTACGCTGGGCGTAGATCAGGTACACAGGGCATAAGTCAACTGAGTGTTGACCATTGAATTTTTAACCGGTTTGAGTTTTCGTCAACCATGCTGGGACTTAGTATGGGAAAGGCAAAATGCTCTTTTCCCCAAAGGAGGTTTAATTGTGAGCCTAAAACTTTCAAGGGCCAATCATTTCCTTAATTGTTAATTATGGTTTTATTGTGGATATCTTTAGCAAGGGGAGGATTGATATCGTCGGCTTGAGTGGGTGGTTTATCTCGTCTTCAGGGTTGAGCTGAGATTTCTCACTATATTCGTGGGTCGAAGGCACCAATGTCGGCCCACTAGATTGTGTTATGTATCCTTGCATGTTGCAATATATATATATATATATATATATATATATATATATATATATATATATATATCCTTGTATGTTGGCCAATAGGAGTAGGGGTATACTTGTTAGATTACTCTAATGTTGGTTATTGCCTAGTGGAGTGCCCTAAGGGTTGTGTGTGGGCACATATGATAGCCTGAGAACTCTTGATCTAGGCTTTCTTGCTTGTTCCTCATTTGGTTGTGGCTCTAGAGTAGGATCATCTGTTCGGATGTCTACCTCACCTCTAGTTATATATAGTTATGCATTCCATGGAGATTTGATGGTAGTAGTGTAGTGTTGAGAGAGGCCTCTTATACGGTACTGAGTTGTTAGAAAGATAGATTCATGTAGATAGTTACATGTGCTTTTGTGTTTACTTTATTACTTCTTTGATATATATATATATATATATATATATATATATATATATATATATATATATATATATATATATATATATATATATATATATATATATATATATATATCGACATATTGTGGTGAGTTCGGTTGAGGCGGTCTTGATTTGTGTTGTAGGCCAAGATACCAAGTGTTGGCCGGCTGTAAGCCATGGGCACGTTAGAGGGACCAATCGTCGGTTGGAGACTCGGGTGAGCGGTTTGGTTGAGGCGCATGCCAACATGCCCGGGGAAATCCAGTCTTTGTGGTTGTGGGTCGGGGCAGTCCAGTCTTTGTGACTGTTGGCCCAGTATGCATGCTTTGTATATATTGTTGTGTGGGGGTATTTTGGGGGAAATCACTGAGATTCGTGCTTACCCAGTTGTTTATAATGCTTTTCAGGTACGATTGGTGATTAAGGAAGGCGAAGGCATGACTGTACACACTCATCAGTAGCATTGGGGATTCAGCGTTTACCATATTACTCTGATTTTCAAACGAATGTATTTTTAAACATATCGTTTCCTTAACTTGGCTTTATAAATGTGAAGTTTTACCATAATTATAAATGAAAAGTTTGGTTGTGAAAATGGGATGTTACATACACGAACGGAGTGATGAATTCCACGATCATGTACATCTCATCTGTTTATAGATTGGTAATCATATATATATATATATATATATATATATATATATATATATAACTGTTGGAATTCAAAAAACACAAGTTTTATGTCGTTTCCCCAACATAAGAGGAGAGAGAGCGAGGGGAAGGTATCCCACTCGGGAAATTAAAGCACCCAAACTGTACCCAATGTGTGGTGTTTATGGGTGTTGTTCAACAAATCACAGAGATCAAATAGAGTTACACCGTCGAGCCTAACGCTTTTTTCCCTTTAAGTAGATGTTATATGAACACAAATGTTCCTAAAATAGCTATAAAAAAAATTGACCACTAACTTGACCAAATGAAAAAATGACATTCATCTTTGAAATTGGCAGAATTACAAACATGTTTTTAATTTTTGAACATGTTTTTATAGAAAATTCAGGCTCAAAACATTTTTAATAGAGAATTTACTTTAGAACTCTAAAATTTTTGAACCGTCCCTGTATTTCGAATTTGTTTGAGTCTTGTAACGCCTGCACTTTTCATTAGACACATCATCAATAGACTCTCATTTACATTAACGAATTAAATAAATTATATTATAAATAAATAAATGAACAGTTTTCTTACATGTTGTGTGTTTACAAAGTGTTCTTTGTATATGGTACTTATTGGATTAATGTGTCTAACGTCCTAAATAAATTGGTATAATGTTTATAAATAATAGTAAAGTCTTTTTTGGTTGCCCTCATAACAAAGAAATTGCTTAGATTGATTATAAGATAGAGATAAATGATTTATTAATATATTATATAATTAATATATTAATGATAACGTCTATTCCATGCATATATTTATGACGTTTTATTATTATTTTATACTATGGTTTTATGTTATTCAGAACTAAAAGATACTTAATACGTCTTGAAATATTCAAGTACAGTTAAAATGGGAGCTAGAATGCAAAAGGAGAAGAAATGAGTTAAAAAGACGCAAAAAGGATATTGCTGGCAGATTGACCCCTCTTCAGTTTTCCGGGTATATCTGATGACTCATAAGTCCGATTGATGAGATTCAAAATGTTTTGAAAACTAGACGAAATTTCCTACGATTTATGTGATAGGGCTTTTTTGCTAATTCGGCATTTATCTTATCCAAAATCAGCCTTGAAGATGAAGCATAAAAGTTGGACGGAAATTCCCTCCAAGTTACTTATTCCCGAAGCACCACTTACCTTATTTTTATTTGCTTAATCCCTAAGCCACCATTAGTTTCCTTATTCCAATCCAACTCTAATATTCCATATTAATTCCATCTCCATTCAACTATAAATACCCCATATCATTCCACCATTTTCACCATCTATGATATTCCACTTCGACTTGTGCGACAATAAAACTTCATAGCTGCCGTTTTGAGAGTCTAGAAGGCGGTCGGAAGGCCATTAAGCCGACAAGAGCAAACATCTGAAGGATTGGAGAGCATATTCATGTTGGTTATCATGTAGTTTGTTAACGTGAACATGTTTAGCATTCCATTATGATTCTATATGCAATTCCTTTCTGATTTGGGTGTTAAAACCCTTTGCTTTGTGTTTATGATTAGCTGAAACCTTGATTTATGGATTAATTTCTATGTGTATTTTTTTTATTCTTGTTTAATTTATCTTGTTAAGCTTGTTAAAATATCCTTATGTGTTAATGATAATTATTTTCTGTTAATAATCAAGTTTATTGAGTTGTATGAACATCTTCTTATTTGTTTGAATCATATAGTTTTGTGAAAGCAAGATTGTATGCCTAGTATTAGTGAACATGAACCTAGGGTTAACTAGAAAAATAAGTAAGTTAATGTGTGAGCATGTGTGATGAACAACCACATATAAGTTGATTGAATTGACAAATTTAATTAACTAATATTACAATTCTTGCTTGATACGAACTGAACACTAGGAAACTTGTTAGTTTAATCAATTGGTCACTGTTTGAATTGACATGTTTGGTAAAGGATTAGTAATAGTGAACAAGAACCTAATCATTTTAGAAATCGGTGAACATGAATAAATAAATATGTGTGTGTAATTATCTATGATTTTAAGATGTAATTTGTCTAAACCAAAGTACCTAAAGAGATTTGTCTTCGGCCAGTTTATCGAGATTTGCTATTTATTCGTTTGTTTGAGATTTAATTCCATAAAAACCTTTCTTTACTGCTTTCGTGTGTTTTGTGTAACCTATAATCAAACATTCTAAATTAATTCACTATTGTTCCCCTTGTGTTCGACACCCTTGCTTATCAAAGCTATACTATACTTGATCGGGTTCACTGTCTGTAAGGTGTGGTTTAGATGCGATAAACTAGGAATTATAAATAAAAAACTAGTGCATTAAAAATACACATCAACTAATTAATAGTTATAATTAATTTAGAATCAATTTGAATTAATTTGAAATTAATTTTGGGTTAATTAGAATTAATTAAAGGTTGAAGGGCTAAAGCTACAATTGTTCAAAAGTTGATCACAGAAGAGGCTCCAGAACCTTCCTCATATGGATTGTTTTATGAAACCCTGTTAGGGTTTCTAGAAGCCTCCTTTTAGATAATCAAGGAACTAGATAACTGCCTTATTTGAGATAATATTATTTTATGTTCAAATTCCTAATCAACTATAAACAGAGTCTTATATAATGGAATTTTTGGCCACTTTATTCCTCCATACCAGATCCAAAAATTGATCCTCTATCCCCTCTCTCCTAATTTATCTAGGGTTCTTGTGTTGTGTGTGTGAACCATTAGAGGTTCGCACATAAATGGATCTTGTTTTGAAAGAGACTTTTGGATTGATCTTGTTGGAATCAAAGGGTTTGTTTACAATAACAAATCAGAGGTATGTTATTCTTTTGTGAATTTCAAAGTAGGTTGCATGTACCCTTAAGAGTATAAGGATTTTTCCACATTATTACATGCAAAACCCATCAGTTGTATCAGATACTAATTGTCTAACAAATGAATGTGTAACGCCCGGTTTCCTGGTAAATCCTTTAAGTTTAAATAATTAATTATCTCGCATGGATGGCCGCTACGCGAGGGTTAATTGAGAGTTACTTTGATCATAACTCATTAAATCGGTCGCGAGTTCCTCTTGAGTATGTCGGGCGTACTTGCGAAAGAGGCAAACCTTAAAATTTTAGGGTTTGGACCCTATAAAACCTCATTATCTCCCTTGAAGTTGGTATTATCTTCAGCCTCCATCCTCTAAAGCAATCCCCTCGAAACCCTAGCCCCATTTGTGAGATTTTTGAGCCCTTTGAGTGATTTGGTGTGTTTTTGGTGCATACTGAAGAAGAAGGAGCTCGTTGGAGAAGTGTTGGTTGGCTTGGAGCTTGTAGATCCAGACCTTGTTCATCTTGATCATCCTTTTGGAGGTATAAAGTCTCAACCTTTATGGTTCATTGATTAGATCTAGTTTAGCTTAGGGTTTTGGCATATTGGTCCCATGGGTTGATTCTTGTGAGTAAAAGCAACTCCAGAAGCTTAGGTTAGCATTTCTTGATGTTTCTAAGGTCCCTTGAGCATAAAACTTGTACTCTTGATGGCTATGATTCAACCATGCATGAGTTGTGGTTCATAATGTGAATTTATGAAGTTACAGTTTTGGTTTGGGCCTCTTTGATCCATACAAAGGCATCAAGTTGACGACTTTATAAGTTAAGGCATTCCCAAGAGCTAGATTTGTGAAATAGACGTCTAGACTTTAGGTATTATGTGCTTAATATGATTTTTGGGCATCAGGGGAGTACGTTGGATGTATCCTCTAGGTACGCTCAGCGTAACGTGTTCATCCCCGACTTCCTTTTCTGTTAAGGCTAGTATGTTGGGCGTAATGGGGTGGTACGCTTGGCGTACTCACCAGAAGGGTATTTGGGCCATTTTTGGGCCTTAGGTCATATTGGGTTTTGGGGCTTAGTGGTCGGTCCAAGTATGAGAAGGGTAAAATGGTCTTCTACCCTTAGTATGATAGATTACGATTCAACATTTATTTGTGGGTTATTACCCTAAATAGTAATTAGGGTTGGTTTGAATGTGTTCAGTGTGAGGAGCCATTGTAGTATCAGCTTGTGTGTGTGTGACTATTTATCATCGGATTGAGGTGAGTCTCTTCATTGTACTCGGTGGATCGAAGGCACCAATGTCGGCCCTTTGGATTATGTTTCTAGGATGCTAGTTGTTTTTGTGATACTTTTTATATGTTGGGTCGGGCCCATTATGCGAGTTAGGGCAAGGCTCGTTATACTCATTGGGCGGGGCCCGTTATGCGAGTTAGGGCGAGGCGTTACACTCATTGGGCGAGGCCTGTTATACGAGTTAGGGAGAGGCCTGTTATGCTCAGTGGGCAGGGCCCGTTATGTGAGTTAGGACAAGGCATGTTATACTCATTGGGCGGGGCCTGTTGCTTGTATGGTATGTCGTATTTTGGGAAACTCGCGAAGCTTTATGCTTACGAATTAAGTGTATGTTCCAGACACTTCTGGTTCGAAAGGTTAGGGCTTGTCCTGATCGTAGCGCATCCACTCGTGTCCAACATTTTATGATTTTGGGATTGTACTTTGATAACTATTTTCTACTATGACATACATTGATAGTTTTCGAGATATATGGTTGATGGTTCTGTTTATTTAAAATAAAAAAATTCCTTAGTATTTTTGGGATGTTACAAGTTGGTATCAAAGCCTTGGTTTGAGGGATTCGGGCACATTCTCAGGTGTATCTGAACTGAAACTGAGGAATTAGTAAAAAGCAATAGATTTTGCAAAAAGATTTTTATGAAATGGGGTGTGATGCGTCTATTCAATCAAGATCAAGTAAAGTGTTCCCAAAATACCTATACATGTTTGTTTGATTCGGTATATGAATAGCTGAATAGCTTGCTATATTAAGGCTAAGGATTTGCTCAGATTTGTATGTTAGGAGAGATGCCTCTGTATGCTTACTGTATGAGTCTCTAAAACTTTGTGCTAGTTTATATTACAGATGAGATGTTACGATGGCATGTTAGGCAGTGCTCTAGTTAGAACTTGCTGCTCTAATGCTGCTTGCTTTGTGCTTTTAGGAACCACTACTAATACTAGTTAACTATCAAGCGAATATGCTAGGTTGCATATTACAGAAATTAGATAATTTTAGAAGGTTAGGTTTAACTCTATTGCGCAACTCTTGTTTGAGTCCAACCGTTGTAGTGTGGACCTTATAGTCAAAGAACTATCTAGTGTCTGTTGCATGTAATTTATATAGTAAGGTAGTTAGCGGGTGTTCGTGGGGGTTTCTTCTGCAACTGATCGTGGAGAGTGGCGGGAAGAGAATTCTAGGAGAACCTTGGAAGCATGTTAGTATTAGCAGATGCATTTTTTAGCAGGAATATAGAATGTTGGGAATTAATGGAGTCACTTAGGGGAATCGGGACGACTCTTGAGGAAAGTACGGATAGGTGTGGAAGGTAGTATTGGTCCTGTACTACTGGAATCACAAAATCTGTACTCGAGTCAAGGGAGTCACGAGGATACTAAGGGACCTGCTCGGTCTGATATTCTCCGAGTGTTTTCTAATGGTTTGCATTGTTTATTTTCAGTATTGTGGTCACTCGAGGTGGTTCAGGTCCTGGTGAGGGATCAGGTTCGGGCTCTGGAGCCGGACCCTTAGATGATCAGATGCGGGATTTCATTTCGTTTGAGATTACCCGCAGCATTCTGAAGTAGACTCATGTGATCTTTGGTACGATCAATGAGGGCATAACGGAGATTTTGGATGAGCATCTGGGCGCATTTCGCACTTATATGGTGGCTATGGTGGGTGCACTTTCTCTGACCTTCCTAGAGTTTCGTGTATGTGGGGCTCCTGAGTTCTTCGGATTGAAGGACCCCATTGCTAGCAGACGGTGGTTGGCGGACATCGGGAAAGCCCTCCAGACTAGCTTCTACCCTAAGGGGTCGAAGGTCAAATTTGTGTCCTGACTTTCGAATGATATAGCCTATGATTGGTGGGAGAAGGTGGACTATGCTTTGGGAGGCAAGGTTGCTGAGACGATGTATTGGGATGACTTTGTTATGAGATTCAGGGATGATTTTGTGCCCATGATTTTGTATTGGGGCTCCTGAGTTCTTCGGATTGAAGGACCCCATTGCTAGCAGACGGTGGTTGGCGGACATCGGGAAAGCCCTCCAGACTAGCTTCTACCCTAAGGGGTCGAAGGTCAAATTTGTGTCCTGACTTTCGAATGATATAGCCTATGATTGGTGGGAGAAGGTGGACTATGCTTTGGGAGGCAAGGTTGCTGAGACGATGTATTGGGATGACTTTGTTATGAGATTCAGGGATGATTTTGTGCCCATGATTGAGGTTCAGCTGCTGGCGAAGGAGTTTTAGGACCTTCGACAGAATATCGAGACTGTGGTGGAGATCACCGTCATATTCCGTTATAGGGCCTTGTTCTTTCTACAGTATGTGGCGGACGAGGAGATGAATAAGGCATGATACCATGATTAATTAAAGGATGAGATACGGGAGTTTGTGAGTATGTCTAGCTGCAAGACATTGGATGACATGATAGCTCAGGCTCGCGAGCGAGAGATAGATCTGGAGACAATGAGGAAGAGGAAGCCGGTTCAGGATCAAGTATCTGAGGGCTTGGGAAAGAAGCCCAAGGTTGTAGATTCAAGATCGAGGGGCCAGCAGGGTCCGGCCGGTGTGGCTGGATGTACGAGGGAGCTTTTAGGGCAGGTGGTTTGGGCTACTACAAGTGCGGAAATACTGGCCACTTCAGCAGGGATTGTACTGTCACTACCACCACCCAGGGATTGGGCCTGATTTTCTTTCATTGCAATCAGAGAGGCCACAAGAACTCTGATTGTCCGACTTTAGCAGCAGGGGGTGCGGTTGTAGCACCTGCTTTGGCAACATTGAGGATCACCGACGGCCGCCAGCGCAAGGTGGAGGCTCCAGTGGTGAGGAGTCAAGCTTTCCAGCTGACAGCCGAGGATGCTCGCGTAGCGCTAGATGTAGTTACAGTTATGTATTTTCTCCCTATTTCATTTATTTCTTTAATGTTTATTCTTATTATAAATGATTGATGTTATATAGGGACGTTCCTATTAAACGGTGTTCCAGCTTTAGTTTTGTTTGATTCGGGCGCCACCCAAATTGTTTGTATCTCGTGCGCTTAGCAAGAGATTCAGTGACGCTCCATGGGAGCTTGATTATCCATTAGAGGTAGAGATTGCCGATGATCGTCCAGTTCAGGTATCTAGGGTACATCGTGTGACACCAGTCAAATTTTGGTCAAAAATAAATTGATCAATAATCTTAATTGGGATGAACCAAGTGGTATAGTTTGTAATAAGGTTTCCAAAAATATAAAGAACACTGAAATCCGAGTTATAACGAAGAAGTTATGACCAATCGAAAATCCGCGACAAAACCGGCAAAACACTATTCAGTGTAAACAGTGAATTTTCGATAAAAGGCTTTTTAGCCTTAACAATCTAAATGAAAGTTGTAGAATATGTTAAACCGAGAACGTTCATAAAAAGAACGTCAAAATGTGACTTTGTATGAGGAAGTTATGATTTTTCTAAGTTTCGGTTTAGCAGTAGACAATTAAAAATTCGAAATATAAATCGATCGATATTTAGCCGACGCAACTTAAACGAGAATCGAAGGTCTCGTCAAAAGTAGCACAACGGTAAAAAGACAGACGAAAACGGACATCGGATGAAGAAGTTATGAATTTTTAACGGATTTCATGTCCCGGTCTGTTAAAAATAATAATATTAAAAATAAATTCAAAATCAGCCAATGAAGTCTAAACGAAAGTCGTAGAGTATAATTTTACCTACGCGTGCATATAAAGAACGCCGAAAACGGAGCTCATATGTGAAAGTTATGATTTTTGCAAGTTTTTGGCACGAAAATCAAGAAAATCTTGAAAACCAGGCAATTTCGCATAGGTGGCTTCGGACACGTCACCATCGCATGCAGCCTCCACGTGGCGTCTTCTGATTGGACCGCAGCCTCGCGTGGCACCCGCTGATTGGTCCGAAGTCGTCATACTCCTTCCCCATTGGACCGAAGTTCGGTCCACTTAGAAGCCTCCATCTGTCCGAGCCTCGCACGTGGCCTTCGCAGGAGCTGCCGCGTGTCCTGCTGACTAGCCTTCGCCTCGCCAGGTGTCCGAACCCTCGCCAGCTGGCTGCTGAATCACCTCCTCGGCCGAACCCTCGCACCCCTATATAAAGGGTGCGAGCCTTCTCGGATTTGAAGGATTTTTCACCCCAATTTTCACCATCTTTCACATTTCACCCCGTAAACTTTCTCACGACCCCCAAGGCCCCGGTATCGTATCTAAAGCCCGAAGCAAGCCCCGGATTCCCGGAATTCGCGAGAATTTAACCTCTCTCCAGTCGAAACTCTGCCCGATTTGAGCCGGTTTCTCGTCAAATAAACTCCTTTCCGGGAAACGAAACGCTTCCCGAATCACCGCTTATCAAAGTGACTTCATACCCCTATAATATACCTTTTTAAATGGTTTTATATGCTTTTTAGGGGGGGGGGGAATACAAGTTTAACACAATAATAAATTGTGTTAATAACTGTATGTGATAATAATCACACAAAGAGTTTCCGTATGCTTTTAAGAATTACCAAATACTTCCAAAATGACATAAAGCCATGTTAAATCTTTAAAGTCATGTAAACTCCGTTAAATGCTTTGAAAAATGTTTTATAAACTATTTCAAATTATAAATGCCAAAATCATGTTTATATATGTATAAATATATAAATAAGATTTGAAGGGCTTAGGACTGATGAATTATCTTATTTACTTTTCCTTGTTTGGATGTGGAATTAAGGTTGTATTATTTGTCCGAAGGTCGTTTCCTTCTTAATTATATATATATTATACATATATGAGTATAAAAGGTTACTCCTTTTGGTATCATTACCTTTGTATCAGGCTGAGCAAAGGTGTTCATCCATGAGATATCATGTTAATCAGATAGAACATATAAATTATAATAGGTATAATTTATGATCCAGAACTAAATATACAAGTATGATTCACGACTGTATACTTTCCAAGGAAATTACCAAAATTCATTCAACTATACCAAGATATGTATAATACCTTTAATATATGAACACCATATTAAAGAAGTAAAGATACATCATACCGGGTTTGCATTAACAAAGGTACTATACAGAGTACCAGGGTTAGCAAACACGGGGTAATAATACATCATACCGGGTTTTCATTAACAAAGGTACGATACAGAGTACCAGAGTTAGCAATCACAAGGTAATAATACATCATACCGGGCTTGCATTGACAAAGGTACGATACAGAGTACCAGAGTTAGCAATCACAGGGTAATAATACATCATACCGGGTTTGCATTAACAAAGGTACCCTACAGAGTACCAGAGTTAGCAATCACAGGGTAATAATACATCATACCAGGTTTGCATTAACAAAGGTACGATACAGAGTACCAGGTTTAGCAATCACGGGGTAATAATACATCGTAAATCTCGTTGAAACAATAAATTTGTGAGACCCTTCACGGTGTACTTATCTAAGTACGACTTTTAAGTCCTGACCTATTAACCAGAATCTCTTTTAGCGAGAGCGTGAATTTATGTATAGATCTATATGGGACTGACAATCCCGCACCTCTACTGTTCGCTATAGTTTGGCCGGCAGGCCTAGGGTGTCAAATATCATACCATTCCGACGCCTGAAGAACGTCGCCGCAGGCATATCAGTCATATTAGTATGGTTAATAGAACTCACATGGATAAAACAATGACTGAATTACTAAGTAATATACTTCTCTTAAAACAGTAAGAAAAGATAATTACATCCCGACCAAATATACCTTCTGTAGTTTTTACTTACAGTAAAAGCTACGTATCATGAAATCAAGTATGGTAAATATACTTGTACTTCTGGTTTTGAACATTTAAAACCACAAGGCAATATTATGGATAAAACAACGAGTGAATTACTAAGTAATATACTTCTCTTAAAACAGTAAGAAAAGATAATTACATCCTGACCAAATATACCTTCTGTAGTTTTTACTTACAGTAAAAGCTACGTATCATGAAATCAAGTATGGTAAATATACTTGTACTTCTGGTTTTGAACATTGAAAACCACAAGGCAGTATTATGGATAATATAATATTTTCCAGGATTAATACTAAGGTTTTTACTATAGAACTGATATAACTAAGAATACTTTTACAAAGAAAACTGTTTATGGGATTAAACCACTTATACATAGGAAACGGTTTATGGGATTAAACCACTTTTACAAATGAAACGGTTTATGGAATTCAACTAATTATCATATGGAACTTAGTCATTCAATCTCTGTAAACTAGTATAACATAAAAGACCTTTAGTGGTTAATTCTATAATTCCTTAGTTATTACATCAGAATTATACATAAGTAATATCCGATTGACAGTGAAATGTGTGACTTCCGCCTTACTTCCTGTTCCTTGTTTGGTTGTGGGCTTAGGGCAGATATACCCATTTAACTGTCCATTCGATATTGGTTTATATATAAACAGTATAAACTAAGTAATTACAGAGGGAAACTATTGCGGTTATCAGTTAATCACCTCAGGAAATATAGGATTTCCTGGAGAAACCAGTGAACTTATCCAAAGAACTTAGAGTATACTTAACAGAACTAAAATACTTATGAACTCACCAGCTTAAATGCTGATCTACTCTTTCCAAATAACTTGTATTCTCAGGAATCCAGTAGACAGGTACACTCCCGAAGCTTCTGAGAAGACTACCTAGTACCGTACCGCGACACTTGTCTTCTACTGTACCTACTTTGGTGTTTGAATATGTAATGTTTAAACGCTTATGTAAAACTTATACTTATTAATGCAATGGTTGTTTGTACTTTGATTACTATATTGCATGTGTTGTGATACTTACCTGAAGTCCTCCGCCCCCGAACGTTTCCGCCGTTCTAGTTTGGGGGTGTGACAGATTGGTATCAGAGTAGTGTTTATAGTGAATTCAGTATATCAGTCATAACAGATATACAACTATAAACCCATTGGGATAAAAACACTCTGACCAAGAGTTATACTTTAAAAATATAACAATATTTTATAAAAGTATAAGTACATGCAGAATGTATATACTAGAATGAGTATCACAAGAAGAACAAAACAAAAGTATTTGGATGTTGGACATTGCAGTTAAACCTAGACAGTGACGTAATCATATCTGGTATCAGTATAGCCTGATCAACTATATTCATTCGAGATATGAAAAACATGTGTTTGGGAAGTGATTGTAGTGTTGCAACAGGTCTAAAACTTACCTAAGTACCAGAAGAATTCTAGAACCAAACATAAGGATTAAAATACTATAGTAGTATGTTAGGATGCTATAACAAGAAAACTGAAAACTTGTCAAATTCTTATACCTAGAAGTCCAAGAATCAAACTCATAACTAAAATAACATGGAGGTATTTTACATACCTTTGGGGAAATGTTAAAAAGATCTTTTCTGATAAGTCTATAATTACTAAGTGAATACGTTAAGGTTATATATAGCCGAGATTTTATAGACTTAGAATATGTGATTTTCACTCTACTTCCTTTTCCTTGTTTGGATGTTGTTTTAGAGTAGGATTACTTATTCAAAGGTCTATTTGATCTGGATTATATATAATCGGTACACACCATGTGATTATAGAAGGACCAAAAAGAATCACTTTCGTAAAAATTTAAATTTTCTCATAGATTCTTTAGACATTCTCATTCTCGTATAAATCCGTTAGATAAACATAGTTACTCCAGCAATCAATAGAAGAGTCAAGGAGGATCCAACAGTATTTCATTAGGAGAATTCCAAGAAAGAAACATATAAGAAGTAAATAAACTATAGAAATCATTTAGTGTCCTTACTCTATTAAGGACACCAATGAGAGATTCGCATGAACTTCCAAGATTCAAAATCTTCATTACGAAGTAATGGGGATCAGTGTCAGAATCGGAAGTAAGACAGCTCGGGAATTCAATATACCTACAGAGGAGAAGGACACCCTATAGATACCAGGAGGAAAAAAATCATTACCACCCAGAATAGAACAGAGAACAAAAGAAAACCATGTGTGATTCATGTGAAGTGTTTGAGCGCCTTTTCATCTAAGTAATAACTAATAAATGATACAACCTAGTGAGCTAGTATTTATACCACTCACATTAGGTTTTGAGCTTATCCTCTTTTCCGGTCACGGCTAATAACAATAAATCAGATCACGAAATCTTAATTGATAGTGATTACTTCTCAAATTCGTAAGTCTATTTTATGTAGACATTGTTATGAATTATTTTTGAATATTTTCGAAAATTGGCAAACGATATCCACCAAACGAAGGTAACTTAGTTCGGATGATACTCGGTTCATAAGCACTCTAGAAACTTATTTATGTTCCTTACCAGGACTGCATCATAGGGATGCAGGTCGAATCATTAAGAACAATATAACAAAACGAAAGATTTATACATAGATACAAATGGTTAGAATACATCTAGAGACAACTATCGTCGCTCATGAGCTCATTTTCTTATCATGTAACAGAATCATGCCTCCAAATAAATGTAACCAGCCCACCAGCGAAACACCAATCCTTCAGATAGATGCGGCTACGTTTCAAGCTGCGGTCACAACAGCTGTCATGGCACACCTTAATGCTAACAATGCAAATGTTAGTAGTAATGCTATCGGTAACCCCGATCGTGGTGATGGCCAAGTACAGCAACGAGCACCTACTTGTAAGAACACCTTGAACCTTAAGCCTAATATCCTAAAACGAAAGTTCGAGAACAAGAAAGGGAGTTGTTCAACTCAAGAACCTAATAGAGGGCAACGAACTGGGGAAGTCAATACCCCCATCAGCCCTGTTATTCTAGCACCAACCAAGCCATACTTAGGAAACCTCCCACACTGCAGCAAGTGTAACTACCATCATCATGGAGTTTTCCGAGAGCTGCATTGCAATAGATGCAACATAAAGGGGCATACCGCCCGCATCTGTAGAACTCCAGTTGAGTTCATCACTTCAACTGCCAATGTTGGAACCATTATCGTATGTCACCTTTGTGGTGAAATAGGACATTACAAGAGGGACTGTCCAACAGAGAAGAACGACGGGGGAGCAGGAGGATTTTGATCCCAATACATGGGAAAGCATCAAAGAACCCTGCTATATTTTGGTACGCTTCCAAACCCCGATAACTATCTATAATTATGATTACTCTTCCGTTCAAATTAAATCACAACAATTATATAAAATTTGAAACCCTAACAGGTAAGCTATGATGACTTAGTGTCTACATAAGGGTCATTTATAATTAAGATTTGTAGACGTAGCGTGAGTAATCCCGCCTCATTTCCTGTTCCTTGTTTGGTTGTGGATTTAGGGCAGGGTTGCTCAGTCAAAGGTCTTACCAATATTAATTATACATGACTTGTATACACCAAGCGATTATAGAGAGACCTAGTAAGGATCGTTTCATGAAAGTTCAGAATTTCAAATTATCAGAACCCTCGTATTGGTAGTACCCGCCAATTTCGAATCAAAAAGGGGTTCGTAGCGATAATCACCGAATAAAACCAGAAGCGCTGAAAACTTAAGTACATAAGATATCATCCTAGTAATCATTCCTCCCAGAACGACTTAATATCTATTTCGTCGAGAAAATTCCGACATCCTCATTCGACATGGTTTGGCCTGGTCCTTACCATGTGAAAATTCTTATGCTGTATAAGAGAACTTTTTCCTTAATCAGCCGTAAGATGAAATTCTTCCAATCCATAACACACAACCCTTAGGTTGTCTCTCATTTCAAAACTTTAGAAGTACCCATGCGAAGGGTACCACGCCATTCTAAGCCTACTCAGTAGACAAGAAACTTCAAACGAAAAGCACTGAAGTAGTCATAGAAGTCAGTAACTACCGAAGTACCTCAATAGATCTCATAGGAAAATCATTGTACCGCAGGTCATGTTCAAGAATAGAGACTAAGAACTCATTAAGTTAATCTATCGCTACTAAGTGTATACACGAGAGTGGTATATAAGTTAGACTTAACAAGACTAAGGAGGTGTGATTCCGCCCTATCTCCTGTTCCTTGTTTGGTTGTGGACCTGGGGCAGAGTCACCCATCCGAACGTTTTGTGAAATCTAAATTATATACGACTTGTATACACGAGGTAATGGTGGATGAGCCAAGTATGAGTTTGATCATGAACTTCGGAGCAAAAGCTTGCAGCATGTATTCTACCAGGTGGAATTCAACATAAGACCACGACAATGGGTAGAGCTACTAAATGACTACGAATTCGAAATTCGTTATCATCCGGACAAAGCCAATATAGTAGCTGACACCCTAAGTCGGAAAGAGTACTCAGGTCATAGAGCCAATCATTGACTATGATAACCCTTTCAAATCTGTCCACACAAAGTAAGGAGGCTCAACAAGAAGCCTTGAAACCTGAAAATGTGGCAAGTAGAGAAGATGACTAGAATGTGTGAGTGCACGGTATTCCAATATCTGTTATATCCACTGAGATAATAGAATCATCTCCCAGTTCAGGCAGTCACTCAAAAATCTCTAGGAACTAGAGTAGTCATGATCCTATGTGATCGACTATGGTAAAGATTGGGATACCCATTTACCAATTAGTCGAGTCCATTATCACGCTAGCATTCAAGTTGCTCCATTCAAAACCTTCTGTGGTCATAAGTGCAGATTCTATCTGCACTGGACTAAATTAGGTAATATGCAACTAGCTAGGGATCCAATTTCCACCCAGCACCTTTGCTGATCTGGAATTCATCCGAGAAACTACCAAAAACAAAATACGAATCAGGGAGCGACATAAAGCTTCCAGACTTAATCAGAGAAGCTACGGCTTCGATAAAAGAAAACCCTTGGAATTCCAGGATTGATTGTAACACTAGTCAAAATAGGTCAATAGACAATCACATGTGATTATGCCAATCATGTAATGTGATTATGTTAACCTAGTAATGTGGTAAGAGTGTTATGTAGTTCATAATAAATTCTAATACGAATATGAATCTTCTTTATAATACAACTCAAAGTATACGTCCATACGATCCCAAAAATATAGAGAATGTTTGAATCTGACTTCGCATGAAGAAGTTATGATAAACCGAACACTATAAATCTCTATAATAAGAGGAATTTAAAATAGACTTAGAATTAGCTATTTAAGTCTAAAAGAGAGTTGTAGTACTCGTAAATACCTACGCGTGGATATAAAGAACGTCAAAAAAGGAGTTCGTATGCAAAAGTTATGGCCTTCCAAAGATATCACTGTTAGAAACCCTAATTTGACTGAACTCACGACGTGAGCATAAAAACTCACGGCGTGAGGACTCAAACCGCCACATTTCGGATCTAGAAGGTGTGACGAGGCTGCGAGGGGATAAGATCCAAACTCACGACATGAACAAGGAGATTTTCACGACGTGAGGAGTCAAAGGGACACCATCCGAAGCTAGGGACCAAATGGCGGGTCTACGAAGTGAGCAGGATCGAGCTCACGACGTGAGCATGATTGGTTCACGTCGTGAATGGCCAAAAATCAGCCTATAAATAGAAAATTCGACCTTAACACTTCTTACACCTAAACTCTTCTCTCTATCTCGTTTTTGGAGGCCATTTTGCATCCCGAGTCCCGACGACCTCGTACGCTGACCGTTTTGCTTAGATAACATAAAATCACGCTACTAGGGTGAGTTTCACGGCCCCACCTTCTAATATTTCGGGGGGAAACGCATGCTAGATATTATATATATGTTATTATTATGTCTATATGATAGTATATAGTTATAATAATCGGGGTATAGTTGTTCTAAATATAATATTTTGAATATATACAACTATTATCAACTTATCAGTATGTTAATTTACTAATGTAGATCTTGAGTTATACTTAAGATTCTATATATATGTTGTGTGCGATATAGTTCCGAAGTTATATTCGGAAGATTTATATGTTAAGTTATAAAGTATGTTGCTATTAATAGTTTTATGTCAAGATAAAATGGGATATGTTATACGTTGTTATTGTTAGTTTTATGTTAAGATAAAACTTGGTATTGTTATTGATAGTTTTATGTCAAGATAAAACTAGGAACGTTATATGTTCTTATTATTGGTTTTAGGTCAAGATAAAACCTGGTTTTACTTCAAGATATAGCTGTTATACTGCCTAAATATTATGAAGTTAGCAGTAATGTTTAAAAGCATAGTCTAGTAACTTAGGGTTTTAGACATAAAGATGCTTTTGTTGTTAAAGCTATAGGAAGCCGTCAAAGTCTACATGAGCAATTGTATTCATCAACTAAGATTGGGGATCTTAGAGGAAATCCTTTGAACTGTAACCGTTAATCCCGTGTGAGCGAGGAAGTCGTGTATAATTAGTATACGAGTTGACCACCCCACTTGTGACTGTTAGCTACAGTCAACCAAAAGCAAGTGATGAACTATCCTTTTATTTGTTATTGTTCCGGCATCGATGAAGCGTACGGTGTTGTTTCTCATGGTAAATCATGAGTGTGTTTGTTTCTCATGGTAAATCATGAGTGTGTTCTATCAGAGGTATTATGTCATAGCAGCGGTTACAGGCTCATGGTAGCAAATTGTTAGAAACATTATACTTTGTCGTATACAAGTAGTAATGTTAAGTATAAGTTTCCCCTACTTATACCTTAGGATTAAGGAATGTTTAGGTATAACACTTAATTGATAAGTAAACTATTATACCTAATATACATACTAAATGATGGAGAGTCAAAATGATACTTTCAAAAACTATACTTTTGAATATGGAAAATGTATTATTTTATGGAGTCAAGACCTTTGGACTCACCAACTTTATGTTGACGTATTTTAAAATGCATGTGTTTTCAGGAACTTGAAAAGCTGGTATGTATTCGAACAAAAGAAGTTTTACTATTACCTTTCTGTTCATTAAGAAGTATGCCATAGTCGGATAATATGTAATAGGTTCTAGAAAAACAGTTATGTAACTTTCAGTTATCAATAAAGGTATGTATTTCTTTAGTACTGTTCAATGTATGTTATATAACTGTGACACGAAGAATAACGTTACACTACCCGGTGTTTCCGCCGATGGCTGGGGGTGTGACAGAAATTGGTATCAGAGCTATTAACTATAGTGAACTAGTACTTTCTTAGGAAAGCACGTCTATAGTTTAGGGCTTACTCTATTAGGTTTAGGTATATCCCTTAACCTATAAATAAAAAGTATTATTAATTATTCTACTGAAGGACTACTTACGGGAGCGGTGACAAGGATAGACATGTCGATTTGGGTTGCTGGATTTCAGAACGGCTATATGCTAAAATGATCCTGCCCTTTCGACTGTCCTGACTGGCCGGAGCCTTATCAGATAGACCTGAAGTAACAAACAATAATTAAAGCATGAATACAATAAATAAGAATATAGAGTCATATGTAAAGACTCAGACCCGCGATGAGAATACACCTTAATACCCGGAATGTTTTTGATCTCAAGGATTTAGATCAAATATTCCAACTAAAGTTTATATGTGCATATATCCTATCAAAACTAGGTGTAGGTGCGCAACTACATTTTATTATGAGCAGATCATATGAACTATTTAATTTGGGAGTAATATTTGATAGACTAAAACTCTTGGTGATCCAAAACGTATAGGAATTCGACATGGCACATTCACGAGAATGGATAATCATCGAGGATACAGATGAAGAAGAGGAAATTTCATTCCCCATGATGGTAGGCGATCCTTACTACCCTATAAATCCAACCACCTTTCATCCAATACCTTCTGACGATGGAGCACCTTTACCCTCCAACGAATGGGAAGAGAGTGAACCAATGGAAGGAAGTGAATCCATGGAGGAGACAGAGTCGGTGGCATCATCTTTACCACCACTGAACACTCTTTACCGTAAAGCTCCAAGAGGAGTAAAAATGAAACGCACGGCACGTAAAGCCATACCGATATGGCCAAAGATTAAGAAGAGTCAGAAGGCGACATCTTCAGGAAGCCATAGAGTTCAAGATGAACCTGCACGGATCGCACAAACCGTTGATAGGTGGGTGGCGGAAGAAAGAGCTGCCAAGATGTATGAGACTGGTCAATCATCTCGACCACATCTCCCACATTCTTCTGAAGATAACACTTTATACCAATTGTTTGAGAAAAGTGTCAAAATTGAAGACAAAATGGGAATTGTCGAAGGGAGGGCTACTCATCTCTCTGGAAGAGTGCGAAGGCTAGAAGGACAAATGACACGAGATCAGGAATCGGTGATGGATGTCCATCATCGTATAAATTTTGCTTATAATGACATGATTACTCACGATGCCAGGATTGCAGAGTTAGAGCTCTACAATCAAACCTCAAGAAATGAAGAACGCACGGGAAGTCTTGAGCAGAGAACTCAAGCACTTGAAGAGCAAGTGGTTAATGTCACTGACGTGCTGGGTCATCACTTAGGTTTCTGGTAGATAAGCTCCAACTAGTGGTTATGTAAATAGAGAAAATCATACTAGTTAAGGCGAAAAGAGGAAAGTTTATAGCAAGGATGTAGAAAACCTTGCAAATTTTGCAATGTTTATAGAAACTTTTCTCTTATAACCTAAATAAACTGATGTAACCACTGGTAATAATATGAAGCATATGTTACAGTAATCATTGTGTTGTCTATTACGTTTTACACTGTGAATAATAACTGGAGTATTTAGTACTCGTGTATTAAATGATTAACAAAACTCATAAAATTCTTATTATTTATAATAGGAACTAAAACAAAATGCCTAGAAGGAGTAATCGGCTAAACCCTAACCGACCATCAGCACCACAACAACAACAACCGCAACCACCACCAGAAATAAACCCCTCAATAAGTACAGTACAACTTGAAGAAATCATAGCTCAAAGAATTGCTGCGTCTCTATCTAATGTCACAAGAGATGGAGTTAGTAATGAAGGTCGTGTAGGGACCACTAGAACATGTACCTACAAAGATTTTATGAATTGCAGGCCAAAAAGCTTTCATGGAAATGAAGGGGTAGTTAATTTGACAAGGTGGATAGAAAAGACAGAGTCCGTCTTTCAAATAATCTTCTGTCCAGATGATTGTAAAGTACGATTTGCAGCATGTACTTTCGCTGATGCAGCACTCACCTGGTGGAACAACCATGTGAATACCATGGGAATTGATACTGCAAATTCCATGAAATGGGAGGAGCTAAAAATGATGCTAGTAAAGGAGTATTGTCCTAGGGAGGAGATACATAAACTGGAACAAGAACTGTGGACCCTAACCATGAAGGGTTCAGAGATAAAAGCTTATACCGCTAGATTTAATGATCTTGCTGTAATGTGTCCAACACTTGTAACCCCTGAATATAAAAATATTGAGCGATATATCTGGGGTTTAGCACCGCAAATTAAAGGGATGGTGGTCGCATCAAAGCCTACGACTTATGACAACACCAAGAGGATAGCTCATCAGCTAACCCTCACAAAGATCCAAGGAACAGAAGTGGTCTCAAAGGCTGAGTCTCCCAAATCTAGAACAAACAAGCACAAGTTTAATAGGAAGAATCCCAAACAATCATCTGATAAAAGACAAGAAGTGGTAACTAATTATGCAGCCACAACAGCAGTACCTACACAACCAAAATCTTCATGGTGCAATCAGTGCAACCGTCATCATCCAGGTGACTGTTTTGTCTGCATGAAGTGCAAGAAAAAGGGGCATACTGCTAGTTACTGCAGGAGCACAACACCTGCAACAGTCGATCAACAAACCAATAATGGGACAGGCCGTGGTGAAGGAAGAAAATGCTACGAGTGTGGGGAGGTTGGACATATCAAGAAAGAATGTCCAAAGTTAAGGAGTCAGGGAGGCATAGGACGTCGCAGGGCATTTGTGATTGGAAGCAGAGAGGCTATCCAGGACCCTTCGGTCGTATCTGGTACGTTTCTTATAGATAATATATATGCTTCTATACTCTTCGACTCTGGAGCAGATCGAAGTTTTATAACTCCAACATTTAGAAAATTGTTAAGTCATAAGTCTAGCAGATTAAAAGAAATCTATGAAGTAGAAATCGCTAACGGTCAAACTGAGAAAACACATGAAATCCTAGAAAACTGTCTGTTAACTCTTAATAACTACCTTTTTCACGTCAACCTCATGCCAATGCCTATTGGTAGTTTTGATGTCATAATTGGCATGGATTGGTTATCTTCACACTGCGCCGAAATTCTATGTCATGAGAAAGCCATACGACTACCCTTACCAAACGGCGAAGCCCTGATTATCTATGGTGATAAATCTGGGAAGAACCTCAAAGTCATCTCTTGTACTAAAACCCAGAAATATCTACATAAGAAATATAGCGCATTCTTAGCCCACAATGTAGATAAGAAGAGAAAGACAAAAGAAATCAAGGACATACCTCAAGTATGTGATTTCCCTGACGTGTTTCCTAAAGATCTACCTGGAATACCTCCCGTCCGACAAGTCGAGTTTCGAATCGACTTAATTCCAGGAGCAACACCAATAGCGAAATCTCCTTATCGGTTGGCTCCATCTGAAATGCAAGAATTGTCTAGCTAACTACAAGAACTTCTTGACAAAGGCTTTATCCGACCAAGTTTTTCACCTTGGGGAACACCAATCTTGTTTGTCAAGAAGAAGGACGAATCCTTTCGAATGTGTATTGATTATCGGGAGCTAAACAAGCTAACGATCAAGAATCGTTATCCACTTCCTAGAATTGATGATTTATTCGATCAACTGCAAGGATCCAACTACTACTCAAAGATAGATCTTAGATCAGGATACCATCAACTCAGAGTACAAGAAGACGACATTCCAAAAACAGCATTTAGAACATGTTATGGTCATTATGAGTTCTTAGTTATGTCTTTTGGATTAACCAATTCCCCAGCAGTGTTTATGGATCTCATGAATCGTGTTTGCAAACCATACTTAGATAAATTCGTGATCGTATTTATCGATGATATATTGATATATTCACGAACCAAGGAAGAACATGGTCAACACCTGCAAATAATCTTGGAACTACTAAGAAAAGAAAAGTTGTACGCTAAATTCTCCAAATGTGAGTTTTGGATTAGAGAAGTACAATTTTTAGGTCATGTAGTTAGCAACGAAGGAATTCATGTTGACCCATCCAAAGTTGAAGCAATCAGGAATTGGGAAGCACCAAAGACACCAACAGAGGTGCGTCAATTCCTAGGACTTGCTGGCTATTACCGTAGATTCATAGAGAATTTCTTCAAAATAGCCAAGCCACTTACAGCACTAACCCAGAAGAATATGAAGTTCAACTAGGAAGACAAACAAGAAGCTGCTTTTCAGAAACTGAACCAAATGTTGTGTAGTGTACCAATCCTATCCCTTCCAGATGGAACAGAAGATTTTGTTGTATACTGCGACGCGTCAAATCAAGGATTGGGATGTGTGTTGATGCAAAGAGGAAAAGTTATCGCCTATGCATCACGACAACTTAAGATGCATGAGAATAATTACACTACCCATGATCTTGAATTGGGAGCTGTAATTTTTGCACTAAAAATTTGGAGACATTACTTATACGGTACTAAGTGTACTATTTTTACCGACCACAAGAGTCTCCAACACATCTTCGACCAAAAAGATCTTAATATGAGACAAAGAAGATGGGTTGAATTGTTGAATGATTACGAATGTGAGATTCGTTATCATCCCGGAAAGGCAAACGTGGTAGCAGATGCCTTGAGCCAGAAAGAATATATTAAACCCCGACGAGTACGAGCATTAACTATAACTATCCATTCTAACTTTACCGCACAAATTAGAGAAGCTCAGCTTGAGGCTCTAAAAGAAGAAAACATTAAGAACGAAGCTTTGCGAGGAATGGAAAAGCAAATTATACGAAAAGATAACGGAATACAATACTTTATGAACCGAGTTTGGACGCCTAGGTTCGGTGGAGTCAAGGACTTGGTCTTAGAAGAAGCCCACAAGTCCAGATATTCCGTGCATCCATGTTCTGACAAAATGTACTTAGATTTAAAAGTACATTATTGGTGGCCAAACATGAAGGCATAAATTGCTACTTATGTGAGCAAATGTTTGACTTGTTCTAGAGTAAAGGCAGAACATCAAAAGCCTTCAGGTTTACTTCAACAACCGGAAATACTTGAATGGAAATGGGAGCAGATATCAATGGACTTCATCACTAAGTTACCTAAAACTCCTAGTGGGTCCGACACTATTTGGGTGATAGTGGATAGGTTGACTAAGTCCGCCCATTTCTTACCAATTAAGGAGAACGACAAGATGGAGAAGCTGACTAGAGTTTATCTTAAGGAAATTGTCAGATTGCATGGAGTTCCAAATTCTATTATTTCTGACCGAGATAGTAGATTCACTTCACGATTTTGGCAATCTCTACAAAAATCCTTAGGAACACGTCTAGACATGAGTACCGCTTACCATCCACATAATGATGGTCAGAGTGAGAGAACCATTCAGACTTTAGAAGATATGCTCCGAGCCTGTGTAATAGACTTTGTAAATGCGTGGGATACTCATTTACCGTTAATTGAGTTTTCCTACAACAATAGTCATCACACCAGCATCAAGGCTGCACCATTTGAGGCTCTTCATGGACGAAAATGTCGTTCCCCAGTGTGTTGGGCAGAAGTTGGAGATACGCAGACTGCCAGAGAACGTACAGGCGATACCTTACGTACTGGACCAGAAATAATCCACGAGACAACTGAAAAGATCGTGCAAATTAAGGATCGATTAAAGGCTGCACGTGATCGTCAAAAGAGCTATGCTGACGTAAGACGTAAGCCTTTAGAATTCCAAGTTGGAGATAAAGTAATGTTGAAAGTCTCTCCTTGGAAAGGTGTAATTCGATTCGGGAAACGAGGCAAACTAAACCCACGATATATAGGACCTTTTGAAATTATGGCAAGAATTGGTTCTGTAGCATACCAACTTAAGTTGCCTCAAGAGCTAAGTAATGTGCACAATGTTTTTCACGTATCAAATCTCAAAAGATGTCTTTCCGATGACACTCTTGTTATACCTCTCGAAGAGATACAAGTCAATACGAAACTCAAATTTGTAGAAGAACCTGTTGAGATTATGGATCGAGAAGTCAAACGATTAAAGCAAAGTCGTATTCCCATAGTGAAAGTTCGATGGAACTCTTTGCGAGGACCTGAATTTACTTGGGAACGTGAAGATCAGATGAAAGAAAAATACCCCCAACTGTTTAACGAAACCCCATCCATAAGATAAATTTTGGGACAGAATTATTCTAATGGGGGGAGAATGTAACACTAGTCAAAATAGGTCAATAGACAATCACATGTGATTATGCCAATCATGTAATGTGATTATGTTAACCTAGTAATGTGGTAAGAGTGTTATGTAGTTTATGATAAATTCTAATACAAATATGAATCTTCTTTATAATACAACTCAAATTATACGTCCATACGATCCCAAAAATATAGAGAATGTTTGAATCTGACTTCGCATGAAGAAGTTATGATAAACCGAACACTATAAATCTCTATAATAAGAGGAATTTAAAATAGACTTAGAATTAGCTATTTAAGTCTAAAAGAGAGTTGTAGTACTCGTAATTTGACTGTCAGAAACCCTAATTTGACTGAAGTTATGCAAAAGTTAAAAACGGAGTTCGTATGCAAAAGTTATGGCCTTCCGAAGATATCGCTGTCAGAAACCCTAATTTGACTGAACTCACGACGTGATCATAAAAACTCACGACGTGAGGACTCAAACCGCCACATTTCGGATCTAGAAGGTGTGACGAGGCTGCGAGGGGATAAGATCCAAACTTACGACGTGAACAAGGAGTTTTTCATGACGTGAGGAGTCAAAGGGACACCATCCGAAGCTAGGGACCAAATGGCGGGTCTACGAAGTGAGCAGGATCGAGCTCACGACGTGAGCATGCTTGGTTCACGTCGTGAATGGCCAAAAATCAGCCTATAAATAGCAAATTCAACCTTAACACTTCTCACACCTAAACTCTTCTCTCTATCTCATTTTTGGAGGCCATTTTGCATCCCGAGTCCCGACGACCTCGTACGCTGACCGTTTTTGCTTAGATAACATAAAATCACGCTACTAGGGTGAGTTTCACGTCCCCACTTTCTAATATTTCGGGGGAAAACGCATGCTAGATATTATATATATGTTATTATTATGTCTATATGATAGTATATAGTTATAATAGTCGGGGTATAGTTGTTCTAAATATAATATTTTGAATATATACAACTATTATCAACTTATCAGTATGTTAATTTACTAATGTAGATCTTGAGTTATACTTAAGATTCTATATATATGTTGTGTGCGATATAGTTCCGAAGTTATATTCGGAAGATTTATATGTTAAGTTATAAAGTATGTTGCTATTAATAGTTTTATGTCAAGATAAAACTGGATATGTTATACATTGTTATTGTTAGTTTTATGTTAAGATAAAACTTGGTATTGTTATTGATAGTTTTATGTCAAGATAAAACTAGGAACGTTATATGTTGTTATTATTGGTTTTAGGTCAAGATAAAATCTGGTTTTACTTCAAGATATAGCTGTTATACTGCCTAAATATTATGAAGTTAGGAGTAATGTTTAAAAGCATAGTCTAGTAACTTAGGGTTTTAGACATAAAGATGCTTTTGTTGTTAGAGCTAAAGGAAGCCGTCAAAGTCTACATGAGTAATTGTATTCATCAACTAAGATTGGGCATCTTAGTGGAAATCCTCTGAACTGTAACCGTTAATCCCGTGTGAGCGAGGAAGTCGTGTATAATTAGTATACGGGTTGACCACCCCACTTGTGACTGTTAGCTACAGTCAACCAAAAGCAAGTGATGAACTATCCTTTTATTTGTTATTGTTCCGGCGTCGATGAAGCGTACGGTGTTGTTTCTCATGGTAAATCATGAGTGTGTTTGTTTCTCATGGTAAATCATGAGTGTGTTCTATCAGAGGTATTATGTCATAGCAGCGGTTACAGGCTCATGGTAGCAAATTGTTAGAAACATTATACTTTGTCGTATACAAGTAGTAATGTTAAGTATAACTTTCCCCTACTTATACCTTAGGATTAAGGAATGTTTAGGTATAACACTTAATTGATAAGTAAACTATTATACCTAATATACATACTAAATGATGGAGAGTCAAAATGATACTTTCAAAAACTATACTTTTGAATGTGGAAAATGTATTATTTTATGGAGTCAAAACCTGTGGACTCACCAACTTTATGTTGACGTATTTTAAAATGCATGTGTTTTCAGGAACTTGAAAAGCTGGTATGTATTCGAACAGAAGAAGTTTTACTATTACCTTTCTGTTCATTAAGAAGTATGCCATAGTCGGATAATATGTAATGGTTCTAGGAAAACAGTTATGTAACTTTCAGTTATCAATAAAGGTATGTATTTTCTTTAGTACTGTTCAATGTATGTTATATAACTGTGATACGAAGAATAACGTTACACTACCCGGTGTTTCCGCCGATGGTTGGGGGTGTGACATTGACGACCTTGTTCTATGAAGGTCTCACCCCGGAAGGACAAGATACGATTGAGAAAGCGTGGAATACTAAATTCAAGGTACATTGGACCATTTGAGATTCTTACCAGAATCGGTCTTGTACTTATAAACTTAAACTACCACAAAAACTTAATAATATTCATCCCATCTTTCACATATCTAATCTAAAGAGGTGTCTATCCGATGAAACACTTGTTATTTCACTCGATGAAATCAAGTTAATAAAAGTCTACACTCTGTGAAAGAACCAATGAAAACCATGGATAGGGAAATCGAAAGAACTAAGCAAAGTCTTATCCCGTTAGTGAAGGTTCGCTGGATTACAAACCAGGGACCTGAATTCACTTGGGAAGGAAAGATTAGACCTGGTCCATGAGTATCACCTTAGACTTAATTTCGGGACGAAATTCCCTCTAACGGGGGGATAATATGACACCAGTCAAATTTTGGTCAAAAATAAATTGATCAATAATCGTAATTGGGATGAACGAAGTGGTAGAGTTTGTAACAAGGTTTCCAAAAATATAAAGAACACTGAAATCCGAGTTATAACGAAGAAGTTATGACCAATCGAAAATCCGCGACAAAATCGGCAAAACACTGTTCAGTGTAAAAAGCGAATTTTCGATAAAAGGCTTTTTAGCCTTAACAATCTAAATGAAAGTTGTAGAATATGTTAAACCGAGAACGTTCATAAAAAGAACGTCAAAATCTGACTTCGTATGAGGAAGTTATGATTTTTCTAAGTTTCGGTTTAGCAGTAGACAGCTAAAAATTCGAAATATAAATCGATCGATATTTAGCCAACGCAACTTAAACGAGAATCGAAGGTCTCGTCAAAAGTAGCACAATGGTAAAAAGACAGACGAAAACGGACGTCGGATGAAGAAGTTATGAATTTTTAACGGATTTCCTGTCCCGGTCTGTTCAAAATATTAATATTAAAAATAAATTCAAAATCAGCCGACTAAGTCTAAACAAAAGTCATAGAGTATAATTTTACCTACGCGTGCATATAAAGAACGCCGAAAACGGAGCTCGTATGCGAAAGTTATGATTTTCGCAAGTTTTTGGCACGAAAATCAAGAAAGTCTTGAAAACCGGGAATTTCGCATAGGTGGCTTCGGACACGTCACCCTCGCATGAAGCCTCCACGTGGCGTCTTCTGATTGGACCGCAGCCTCGCGTGGCACCCGCTGATTGGTCCGAAGTCGTCATACTCCTTCCCCATTGGACCGAAGTTCGGTCCACTTAGAAGCCTCCATCTGTCCGAGCCTCGCACGTGGCCTTCGTAGGAGCTGCCGCGTGTCCTGCTGGCTAGCCTTCGCCTCGCCAGGTATCCGAACCCTCGCCAACTGGCTGCTGAATCACCTCCTCGGCCGAACCCTCGCACCCCTATATAAAGGGTGCGATCCTTCTCGGATTTGAAGGATTTTTCACCCCAATTTTCACCATCTTTCACATTTTCACCCCGTAAACTTTCTCACGACCCCCCAAGGCCCCGATATCGTGTCTAAATCCCGAAGCAAGCCCCGGAGTCCCGGAATTCTTCAGAAGTTAACCTCTCTCCAGTCGAAACTCTGCTCGATTTGAGCCGGTTTCTCATCAAATAAACTCCTTTCCGGGAAACGAAATGCTGCCCGAATCACCGCTTATCAAAGTGAGTTCATACCCCTATAATATACCTTTTTAAATGGTTTTATATGTTTTTTAGGGGGGGGGGAATACAAGTTTAACACAATAATAAATTGTGTTAACAACTGTATGTGATAATAATCACACAAAGAGTTTCCGTATGCTTTTAAGAATTACCAAATACTTCCAAAATGACTTAAAGCCATGTTAAATCTTTAAAGTCATGTAAACTCCGTTAAATGCATTGAAAAATGTTTTATAAACTATTTCAAATTATAAATGCCAAAATGATGTTTATATATGTTTAAATATATAAATAAGATTTGAAGGGCTTAGGACTAATGAATTATCTTATTTCCTTTTCCTTGTTTGGATGTTGAATTAAGGTTGTATTATTTGTCCGAAGTTCGTTTCCTTCTTAATTATATATATATATATATATATATATATATATATATATATATATATATATATATATATATATATATATATATATATTATACATATATGAGTATAAAAGGTTACTCCTTTTGGTATCATTACCTTTGTATCAGGCTGAGCAAAGGTGTTCATCCATGAGATATCATGCTAATCAGATAGAACATATAAATTATAATAGGTATAATTTATGATCCAGAACTAAATATACAAGTATGATTCACGACTGTATACTTTCCAAGGAAATTACCAAAATTCATTCAACTATACCAAGATATGTATAATACCTTTAATATATGAACAACATATTAAAGAAGTAAAGATACATCATACCGGGTTTGCATTAACAAAGGTACTATACAGAGTACCAGGGTTAGCAAACACGGGGTAATAATACATCACACCGGGTTTTCATTAACAAAGGTATGATACAGAGTACCAGAGTTAGCAATCACAGTGTAATAATACATCATACCGGGTTTGCATTAACAAAGGTACCCTACAGAGTACCAGAGTTAGCAATCACGGGGTAATAATACATCATACCGGGTTTGCATTAATAAAGGTACGATACAGAGTACCAGGTTTAGCAATCACGGGGTAATAATACATCGTAAATCTCGTTGAAACAATAAATTTGTGAGACCCTTCATGGTGTACTTATCTAAGTACGACTTTTAAGTCCTGACCTATTAACCAGAATCTCTTGTAGGGAGAGCGTGAATTTGTGTATAGATCTATATGGGACTGAAAATCCCGCACCTCTACGGTTCGCTACAGTTTGACCAGCAGGCCTAGGATGTCAAATATCATACCATTCCGACGCCTGAAGAACGTCGCCGCAGGCATATCAGTCATATTAGTATGGTTAATAGAACTCACATGGATAAAACAACGAGTGAATTACTAAGTAATATACTTCTCTTAAAACAGTAAGAAAAGATAATTACATCCCGACCAAATATACCTTCTGTAGTTTTTACTTACAGTAAAAGCTACGTATCATGAAATCAAGTATGGTAAATATACTTGTACTTCTGGTTTTGAACATTTAAAACCACAAGGCAATATTATGGATAAAACAACGAGTGAATTACTAAGTAATATATTTCTCTTAAAACAGTAAGAAAAGATAATTACATCCCGACCAAATATACCTTCTGTAGTTTTTACTTACATTAAAAGCTACGTATCATGAAATCAAGTATGGTAAATATACTTGTACTTCTGGTTTTGAACATTTAAAACCACAAGGCAGTATTATGGATAATATAATATTTTCCAGGATTAATACTAAGGTTTTTACTATAGAACTGATATAACTAAGAATACTTTTACAAAGAAAACGGTTTATGGGATTATACCACTTATACAAAGGAAACGGTTTATGGGATTAAACCACTTTTTCAAATGAAACGGTTTATGGAATTAAACTACTTATCATATGGAACTTAGTCATTCAATCTCTGTAAACTAGTATAACATTAAAGACCTTTAGTGGTTAATTCTATAATTCCTTAGTTATTACATTAGAATTATACATAAGTATATCTGATTGACAGTGAAATGTGTGACTTCCGCCTTACTTCCTGTTCCTTGTTTGGTTGTGGGCTTAGGGCAGATACACCCATTTAACTGTCCATTCGATATTGGGTTATATATAAACAGTATAAACTAAGTAATTACAGAGGGAAACTATTGAGGTTATCAGTTAATTACCTCAGGAAATATAGGATTTCCTGGAGAAACCAGTGAACTTATCCAAAGAACTTAGAGTATACTTAACAGAACTAAAATACTTATGAACTCACCAGCTTAAATGTTGATCTACTCTTTCCAAATAACTTGTATTCTCAGGAATCCAGTAGACAGGTACACTCCCGAAGCTTCTGAGAAGACTACCTAGTACCGTACCACGACACTTGTCTTCTACTGTACCTACTTTGGTGTTTGAATATGTAATGTTTAAACGCTTATGTAAAACTTATACTTATTAATGCAATGGTTGTTTGTACTTTGATTACTATATTGCATGTGTTGTGATACTTACCTGAAGTTCTCCGCCCCCGAACGTTTCCGCTGTTCTGGTTTGGGGGTGTGACACATCGAGATTGTGTTTTGGAGTTATTTATGTTGGGTTTTGAGCATTCTAACACTCCTATGGAGTGCATGCAACCCTAGAAACCTTGGATCTATGTTTTCTCTATTATACATGCAAACTTTGATTTTTCAAAGCTTTCATCCTAACTAGCAGATCATGGGGTATATGTAATACAAAATTCTAGTAGAATGACATACCTTTCTTGTAGCTTTGATTCCTTAAAAATTTGTGAGCCTAGCACCCCAAATGTGATGCCTCAAATGCTTCACACAACACCACCAACAATTGGAATAACTCAAGAGAAGATTATATTGCACCAAAATCGGCTAGCCCTCACTTGTGTAACTTAAGTGCCGATTTTTCTAGTGTGAGGCTTCTTTATATAGTGTGCACATTAGGTTTACACCATGTAACTCATGCCTTTCCACATTCCTCATGATCCATTGGTTTTAACCTCCATGGAGTATACATGGATCAACACATGGGTTTAGCCCAAACATGAAGAACTATGGATCATAAGCCCACTATATAAGACTGAATGATTTACCAAATCAATCCCCATTTATTTAATTAGTCTCTTTTGATCACAAAATTAATTCCAAACTAATTATTGATCAATACTAATTAAATAATTGTTGGATTAATGTCTAAGTCCATAACTATAATTGGTAAGACTTGACCCGACCCGGCATGGTCCATTTGGGTTGCATGGCATCATGCATTTGGATAGACTATAATGAGAGAAATAACACTTAAGGTTGGTTAATATATTATAAGTTCTAATATATTAATATGGTTATTTAATTAGTATTGATCAAGAATTAATTTGGAATTAATTAAGTGATCAAAAGGGGACTAATTAAATATATGGGTTGATTGTGTAAATCATTCATTCTTATATATGTGGGCTTGTGATCCAAGATTCCTTATGTTGGACTAAGTCCATGGGGTGACCCATGGATACTCCATGGAGGTTAAAATCCATGGAGCATAAGGAATGGGTAAAGTTATGAGTTACATGGTGTAACCCTAATAGCCACCATATAAAAGAATCTCATGGCTCAAGAAATCGTGCACTAATGTATGAGTGTGAGGGCTAGACGATAATTAAGAAGTGTTCAAGTTTCTCTCAAGTTATTCCAAGTGTATTTGGTGTTGTGTGAACCATTTGAGGTGTCACACTTGGGGCACTAGGCACTCAAGCTTCATGAAGACATTCTGCATCAAAGAGGTATGTATTCTATCTTGTTATATTTATTATTTTGTATGCTAGATTAGGATAATACCTTGGATGTTCATAATTGTATGTATAATAGAGAAAACATAGATCCAAGGTATTTAGGGTTGCATGTACACTTAGGAGTGTTAGAATGCTCATAACCCAACAATAATATGATTTCATATTAATATATTAGAACTTATAATATATTAATAAATCATAAAAATCCTCTTCTCACAAAAGTCTATCCAAATTGTTCAGATGCCATGCAACCCAAATGGACCATGCTAAATCGGGTCAAGTACATACCAAATATAGTTATGGACTAAGACACCTTATCCAACAGTCTCCCACTTGGATAAGTCTAATAACTATAGTTGCAAGTACGACTTCAAGATCCGACCAGCAATCGTAGCTCTTAAAAAGTCTCGTGGAGCTAAGTCATGCCATTTAAGATAAGTGATCATATAATCCTCTATTCTCAAGATATCAGCCGGAAAAATACATGGAACAACGCGGTACTTATTGTCCAGCAGTTTGTTTCCCGATTTTCGATTTGTTTGAAAAGAACTTAATCGAACACATCAATTCAGTTCTGACCGGGCCCGACACATAAGTTAAAATAAAATCATCGAGGGGCCCAAGATATCGCTTTTAATCCTCCAAGGACTAAAAGGAACAGATAAACTTCGACTCATATGCTTGTACTAACTAATCATCAAATTATACACAACAACACGTTTTATAACATCAAGTTACTGATGCGTTTTCGTACTATCAATGTTCAACCAAATCATAGTCAACAACTCATATCTCTTGGTTTGAAGACTTATATGATATTACCATCTCACGATCACTCGAGATAAATTCAATGAAGTGATACAAGTGAGCGTGGGTTGTATCCAATACTCAGAACTTATGAGCACTCATGAATGTTGCAGCAACAGTTGCTATGTCTAATACAATTCAGACAAATCTACAAACCCAATTCATGACAATCTTATTTCAATACCTACTTCCAAAGTATGATCGACTGTGGATAGTTTGAATAATATAATTATTCTGGAAGTCAGAACATGCAAAATAAAACAATAGTAAATGATTGACACAAGACAATACCATACTAGTAAATAAAAACACCTTTTATTTAAACATCAAATGTCAATTAAATTTCAACTATTACAAGTTTCGAAAGCTATCTAATTACTAAAACTAATATCATCCTTCAACCCAATGCGCCTCGCATGCTGTAAATGCTTAACCCTACACAGTCCCTTCATGAGGGGAGCCGCTGGGTTCTCATTCGATGATACCCTCTTTGCCACGAGGAGTCCTTCTTCTATTCGATGTCTAATGAAGTGGTATTTTCTGTCGATGTGCCTGGATCTGCCATGATCCCTTGGTTCCTTGGCTAATGCAACTGCACTCTCGTTATCACAGAAAATCTCCATATGCTCCTTGATAGCTGGTACAACTCCAAGGTCTCCAATGAAGTTCTTCAGACATATTGCCTCCTTCGCCGCCTCGCTTGCTGCTATGTACTCTGATTCACAAGTTGAATCAACTACTTTCTCCTGCTTGGAACTTTTCCAAGTAACTGCTCCTCCATTTAGGGTAAAGACCCAGCCCGACTGAGAGCGGAAATTATCCCTGTCTGTCTGAAAGATGGCATCAGTATACGCCACTACTCTCAAGTCATCACTCCCACCAAAGGGTAAGGACCCAGTCCTTAGTCCTCCGCATGTACTTGAGAATGTTCTTCACTGCAGTCCAGTGAACCTTGTCGGGATTCCCTTGATATCTGCTGACCATGCTCAAAGCAAAGGCCACATCAGGGCGAGTACAAGTCATAACATACATCATCGAGCCTACAGCGAAAGCATATGGTACTCGATTCATCTCAGCTATCTCAGCCTCTGTACTCGGGCTCTGAGTCTTACTCAGTTTGGCGTTACTCCGGATCGGTAAGTCACCTTTCTTGGAATCCTACATGCTGAATCTTTTCAGCACCTTATCCAAGTAGGTACTTTGACTAAGTCCAATTAGTCTATTACTCGTATCTCTCAGTATCCTTATCCCTAGGATATAGGCAGCTTCTCCAAGGTCCTTCATAGCGAAACACTTCCCAAGCCAAGACTTAACCTCCTGCAAGGTTGGGATGTCATTTCCTATGAGTAGTATGTCATCCCCATACAATACCAAAAAGCTAACTATACTCCCACTAGCCTTAACATACACACAAGACTCATCATCGCTCCTTGAAAAGCCAAACTCTTTGAATTTCTCATCGAAACAAAGATTCCATCTGTGAGATGATTGTTTTAATCCATAGATGGATTTCTCAAGCTTACACACTCTATTAGGGTGCTTTGCATCGACAAAACCCTCTGGCTGACTCATGTAAACATCCTCAGCCAACTTTCCATTAAGGAAAGCGGTTTTGACATCCATTTGCCATATTTCATAATCATGAAATGAAGCAATGGCTAGCATAACCCTAATAGACTTAATCTTCGCTACTGGTGAGAAGGTCTCACCATAGTCAACTCCCGGAGTTTGAGTAAAGCCCTTTGCCACCAGTCACGCCTGATAAATGTGTACCTTCCCGTCTATGTCGGTCTTGTTCTTGAAGATCCATTTGCACCTGACTGTCTTACGACCCGGTACATTGTCAACCAAGTTCCAAACTTGATTGTCATACATGGGCTGAATCTCGTTGTCCATAGCCTCCTTCCATTTGGTAGACTCAGGGCCTGCCATGGCTTCTTTGAAGTTGTTAGGTTCATCCAAATTTATCAGTGTACTATCACTGATAAATGCATCACCTTCTGTAGTATTATGGAACCCATAATAAAAATCAGGTGTGCTCCTAACTCTCGTGTAACGCCTCAGAGGTACGGACTCATCAATCGGTTCAACAGGAGTTTCCTCCTCAGGTTGATTGCTAGTGTTTGAGGTTCCTTCACCGCTTGACTCTTGAAGTTCTTCAAGGTCAATTTGCCTCCCACTGTTTCCTTGGCTTATGAATTCTCTCTCACGAAAGACTCCTCTCCTCGCCACGAAGACAACATTGTCACTCGGTCTGTAGAAGAGATTACCAAAAGATTTATGTGGGTAGCCGATGAAAATACACCGCTCACTTCGAGGTTCGAGCTTGTCGTGAGTCCCGCGCCTCACGACAGCCTCGCAACCCCAAATCTTGATGTAGTCTAAAGTGGGAACTTTCCCAGTCCACATCTCGTGAGGTGTTTTGGAAACCTTCTTGGTAGGGACTAAATTAAGCATATGGGCGGCAGTCTCTAAGGCATACCCCCAGAATGAGATTGGTAACGAAGCTCGACTCATCATGGAACGAACCATGTCTAACAAGGTTCGATTGCGCATCTCAGCCACACCATTCAACTGTGGTGTCCTAGGAGGTGTCAATTGTGAAACAATTCCACATTCCTTAAGATAGCCAAGGAACTCGATACTAAGATACTCACCACCTCGATTGGATCGAAGCATCTTTATCTTCTTGCCCAACTGATTCTCCACTTCTTGTTTAAACTCTTTGAATTTCTCAAAGGTTTCTGACTTATGCTTGATTAGGTAGATATAGCCATACCTACTGTAATCATCAGTAAAAGTCACATAGAAGTGGTTAGCATCCCTTGTGGCGGTTCTGAAGGGTCCACACACATCAGTGTGTATGAGGTCCAACAAACCTTCACCCCTAACACAAGTACCAGTGAAGGGTGACTTATTTATTTTTTCAAGTAAACAAGATTCACAACTATCATCTGACTTTAAGTCAAATGACTTCAAGACTCCAGCCTTTTGGAGTTGGCCTATGCGCTTCTTGTTGACATGTCCAAGACGACAATGCCACAAGGATGCCTTATCTAAACTAGTGGAAGAATCAATATTCTATACATTATTTCCTAAGTTGTCTACAACCGACACAGTTTCATATACACCATCACAAGGTAATGCTTTAAAATAAAAAACATCATTATAAAAAGCATTAATACCACCACAATCATTATCAAATGAAAAAGTAAATCCTTATTTGTACAAACCATGAAAGGAAATAATATTTCTTGCCATTTCAGACGAGTAACAACATTTATTCAAATATAATATTAACCCACTACTAAGCAATAAAGAATAAACTCCAATCTTGGTGACAAGTGAAGCTTTCCTATTCCCCATGATCAAGTTTATCTTCCCGTGCTCCACATCCTCACTTCTTTTTAAGCCCTGCAAATCAGAACAAATGTGAATTCCACACCCTGTATCAAGGACCCAAGAATTAGTATTTGGTGAGTTATTAGACAATATAGTGTAAATACCTGCATGGTTGGGTTTCACATTCCCATCCTTAACATCCTGCAAGTACTTGGGGAAACTTCGCTTCCAGTGCCCTTTTTCCTGACAGTAGAAGTATTGTGCATCCTTCGGGTTGGAAGAGGGAGTGGCAGAACCTCCTTTGGTTCCACTCGAAGAGGAGCCATCAAGAGACTTTCCCTTGGTACCCTTCGAAGGGGCCTTTACCTTGCCCGATTGCCAGAACAGGGTGGTGGTAGGAGTGGTAACAACATTCCTACCTTTCAGACTACTTTCAGCAGTCCTCAAAAGTCCTCGAAGTTTTCTAAGTGTGACCTCCTCCTTGTTCATATGATAGGTCATGCAGAACTGATCATAATAGTAGGGTAAGGAGTGTAGAATGATATCTATTGCAAACTCCTCATCAAAGTTCACATTTAACTTTAGCAAACGGTCCACGAATCTTTGCATTTTCTGCAAGTGGCCCGTGATAGACTTTTCATCCTTCATTTTTGTTGTTATCATGGAGGTGATGATTTCATACCTTTCCTGACGAGCTCTCTGATGGTATCTTTCCATCAGGTCCCGGTGCATCTCATAAGGGTAGAAATCTTCATAGGATTTATGGAGTTATGTTGTCATGGTAGCCAACATGATACAACACACCTTAGTGGCAACCTTCTCATGGGTAGTGTACTCAGCAATCTCCTCCGGAGTAGCAGAAGACTCATCAATAACCTTTAGCTTCTTATCACGGACATACTTCTTGTCTTCATAGCGAGTTACCATCATTATGTTCCTAATCCAATCATTGAAATTAGTCCCATCAAAGATGACTCTCCCATAAAGATTCATGAGAGAAAAGGAGCCAGTAGGGTTTGAGCCAGAAGCATTGTTGGAAGACATCTGGAAAGGAAGAAAGACAAGTTTAGATTAGATAAAGAGTCCTTAATAAGACACCCAAATGAAATATTAAGGGTAGGACCCAACACAATGTTTTATAACTTGGAAGAGGGATGCCGTAATCCAAGCTACAAAATATTTTAAAGTAGGTAAATGACGATTTACCAATTTCCACCATGAAAAACGAAACATATTATTAGGTTTTAATTGGATTGAAACTCCTAGATCTTTTGAGATTCAATGAAAAATTCAATGGCATGTTTAAATCTCGATTATGCCCTTCTATTTTGTGACTGGGATACCGAGGATCACAAAAAAGGAGTGAATAACCATGCAAATTAACTTGGTACTCTTAATTTTATCACCTAATCGATGTGTCGGTTAACCACACACGCTCCACCGATCTACGATACACTTTAAGCCAACCTTTGCCACCCTTGTTAGTCCAAGTTAGTGTGCCGGTTAACCACATATGCTCCACTTACGACTTAGCAATGTGCAAAGTGTAATTTCATGGGTTAGCATCAATTTCACATTTCCCTAAAGTAACTAAGATTGAGAATTTATAAAAGGTTTAATTACTTTATATTTATCATTATACTTTTAATGAGAATTATAGTCCTTGTCCTACCCGTTCGGCTAACAACCCTCCACCAGTCAAGGAAGCGGTGGGTGAGAGTGGACACCCATTCAGCTGCCATTTTATAGGCAACAACCTTATAACCCCCCCCCCCTATAGACCGGCTTCGTGAATGAGGCATACTAAAGGTAAGAATGACTTGTTCTTATATATATATATATATATATATATATATATATATATATATATATATATATATATATATATATATATATATATATATATATATATATATAAACATATAATACTCTAAAATATAAGGGTTGAATTTTAAACTTTTAAAATTCTAGGGGTTGCAATTAAAGTTTTCTAAAGTGACTTTACAAATTCCAAAACTTGAAACTATTCAAAACCTTTCATTTCTATAACTTATGAGTTTTAATGATTTTAATGGAAAAGACTCTTAGAATTCCATAACTTGTTATGGAGTCCATTAAAAAGCATTTAGATCAACAATTAAACTAACAAGTATGTCAAATAATTTCTATGATCTAACAAAACTCATAAGCATGCATAATTCATATCAACAATTTTTAAGAATCATATGAACTTAATATAAAACTTGAAACTTTGACAATTATCTTTGAAATTGGATAAGCACAATCATTACCACATCAAAAACAGGCTTAACAATCTAAAAACAATTTAGGGTAATGATGCTAGTCCAATTCCAGCATTGAAACTCAAAATTCTGCACTCAGGGCCTCCAACTCATCGAGTGCATGAACCAAATCGACGAGTTGGATGAATTTTAACATGGACCCGTCGAGTCCCCCAAATGACTCGGCGAGTTCACTGAACAGTGAGCAGAAAATCGATTTTTTAGCAAGTAGCATCAAGTATAATTGAAAACAAGCCTAGGCTCTGATACCACTGTTGGGTTTTGAGCATTCTAACACTCCTATGGTATGCTTGCAACCCTAGAAACCTTGGATCTATGTTTTCTCTATTTTACATGTAAACTTTGATTTTTCCAAGGTTTCATCCTAACTAGCATATCATGGGGTATATGTGATACAAAATTCTAGTAGAATGACATGCCTTTCTTGTAGCTTTGATTCCTTAAGACTTTATGAGCCTAGCACCCCAAATGTGATGCCTCAAATGCTTCACACAACACCACCAATAATTGGAATAACTTGAGAGAAGATTATATTGCACCAAAATCGGCTAGCCCTCACTTGTGTATCTTAAGTCCCGATTTTGCTAGTGTGAGGCTTCTTTATATAGTGTGCACATTAGGGTTACACCATGTAACTCATGCCTTTCCACATTCCTCATGATCCATGGGTTTTAACCTCCATGGAGTATCCATGGGTCACCACATGGGTTTAACCCAAACATGAAGAACTATGGATCATAAGCCCACTACATAAGAATGAATGATTTACCAAATCAATCCCCATTTATTTAATTAGTCTCTTTTGATCACATAATTAATTCCAAACTAATTCTTGATCAATAATAATTAAATAATATGATTTAATATTAATATATTAGTACTTATAATATATTAATAAATCATAAAAATCCTCTTCTCACAAAAGTCTATCCAAATTGTTTCGATGCCATGCAACCCAAATGGACCATGCTAAATCTGGTCAAGTACATACCAAATATAGTTATGGACTTAGACACCTTATCCAAATGGACCATGCTAAATTTGGTTCTTATTCCTTTGCGCGAAAGAAATGTGATTGTGGGGATAGATTGGTTTAGCCCTAATGAGACGATGATTGATTACAGCCACCAGTTAGTTCGGGTTCGAGCCCTAAGTGGTGGAGAAGTAGTTATTCATGGTGAGGGTGCTCATCGCCGACCGACTCTCTGTTCAGTTGCGAGAGTAGGACATATCCACATCAAAGTTGTTCTGGTTTTGTGGCTTATGTATTGGATACCAGGGAGGAGAAAAAGAGGACGATTGATGATGTGTCGGTTGTTCAAGAGTTTGCAGATGTGTTCCCGGAGGAGTTTCCTGGAGTGCCTCCGGAGAGGCAGGTGGAGTTTTATATTGATTTGGTTCCCGGTGTGGCTCTGATAGCCAAGGCACCCTATCGGTTAGCACCGTCGGAGATGCAGGAGTTGTCTACACAACTGGTTACACGAGGTGCGGTTTCTATTGCACCTTGTCAATCAGAAGGTTATATTGGTTGATACGACCAAGATCGAGGCCATGATGCAGTGGGAGGTTCCGAGGTCTCCATCCGAGATTCGGAGTTTCCTTGGTTTAGTTGGGTATTATCAGAGGTTTATCGAGAATTTCTCCAAGAATGTAGTTCCGTTGACCAGGTTGACAAAGAATTCTGCTAATTTTCATTGAGGGCCTGAGCGGCAGGCGGCGTTTGAGACTTTGAGGCAAAAGTTATGTGAGGATCCAATCTTGACCCTTCTAGAGGGTGTGAATGATTTCGTGGTGTACTGCGATGCGTCGATTTCAGGTTTTGGTGCAGTTTTATTGCATAGGGGTCGTGTGATAACTTATGCTTCGAGACAGTTAAAGCCTCATGAGGCAAATTATCCCACACATGATTTTGAGCTGGGGGAGGTGTGTTCACCCTCAATATTTGGTGTCATTACTTGTATGGGGTTCATTGTATCATTTACACTAACCACAAGAGTTTGAGGTATTTGATGGATCAGCCAAATTTGAACATGAGGCAGCACAGGTGGCTAGATGTGGTGAAGGATTATGATTGTGAGATCCTTTATCATCCGGGGTAGACGAACGTGGTGGTCGATGCTCTTATCTGCAAGATGGCTGGTACTCCCATCATGGATGTTTGTTTGAGGATGAAAGTGATTATCCCACTCTTGGAGCAGATCCGAGAGGATTAGGTGGAGTCTATGAAATAGAAGCTCCAAAAGAGTGAGCGTATAATGGGTTATGTGTCCTCTTTTGATTATGATAGTCGGGGATTATTGACCCTTCACCGGAGAGTTTGGGTTCCATATTTCAGGGGTACGCAGTAAATTTTTATGGAGGCGGCGTATAAGTCGAGGTTTTATATTCATATGGGCACAACAAAGATGTATAGAGACATGCGACTTGATTATTGGTGGCCCTGCATGAAGTGGGATGTGGCCTGGTATGTGGAAAGGTGCTTGACTTGTAGGAAATTCAAGGCCGAGCATCAGCGACCTCATAGAAATATGGAGTCGTTGGGTGTTCCCATTTGGAAATGGGAAGAGGTTACGATGGATTTTATCACGAATCTACCATGGAACGCACGAGGGATAGATTCGATTTAGGTCATCATGGATCGATTAACCAAGAGTGCACATTTCATTCCTATTCAAGAGAGCATCTCCGCGGAGAAGTTAGCGGATGTCTACATCCGGGAGGTCGTGGCACGGAATGGGGTCCACGTCTCAGTAGTTTCTGATCGGGATGTTTGGTTCACTTTCAGATTCTGGAAAAGATTTCATGAGGAGTTGGGTATGCAACTACACTTCAGCACGACTTTTTATCTGAAGAATGACGGTCAGAATGAGTGGACTATCCAGACTGTGGAGGATATGCTACGGGCATGTGTACTTGTAACACCTGTTCCAGGTATTATTTAATTTTATAAGTTTTTGGATTTTGTGCTGGGACTCGACGAGTTGGGGAACTCCAACTCGTCGAGTAGAGGTTATTATGAGGACGCGGGACTTCGGATCTACTCGACGATTCAGAAGGCCCCGACTCGACGAGTAGGAACTGTAAAGGGAAAAATAATTTTTCAGGGTTTTGTACCCTATTTAAAGAACTTATGGCTCATTTGCAGCCTCTTGCATCGTTCTTTCAGACCATAGAAACCCTAGTTTGAGCCTTGCACCTTCTTGAGTGAGAGAGAGAGAGAGAGAGAGAGAGCTTTTGAGAGTGATTTTGGTGTGGTTGTGAAGGATTTTGGATCTTGAAGAAGAAGGAGCAAGGAGAGAAGCAGTAGATCCGACATCTGCTCTGTACTGGCAACCATCTTGAGGTATAAAGTCTCTATCTTGACCTTTAATTGATTAGATCTCTTTTCTTGGAAGTAAATGGTCACTTTTGGTGCCAAAAGGGTGTCATCCTCGGATCTGGACTTGTCACAAGGATATGGTTCCAGATCTTGACACCTCTAAGTCTTCAATGACATAAAGTTGCTCACTTTATCCAGCTTAGGCCCTTTCCATGCACAAAAACCTTGAAGGAACCTTAGTTTTGGTGTTTTAGCCTTGTGAGGCCTTACATGCACGTAAAGTTTGCAACTTTACGTGGTAACTACACTAGGAGAAGTTGGATCTGAAGTTTGGGACCTTGGATCCCACTGGAAAGTACTAAACACAAAAAGGGCTAAAGGGGCTCATCGAGTGCCTTAGCCAACTCGACGAGTCGGGTAGGGTTTACCTGTTTTTGAGATTTTGAGTGAGTTCAGTGAAAGATTAGAGTTTTGGTCTGCATGAATTTTTGGTCTTTTGGACATTTGAAGAACTCGATGAGTCACTTATGTTACTCGGCGAGTTGACTCGGGATTCAGTGGAATGGACTCGGAAGGAACTCGACGAGTTGAGGTCAACATGGACTATTGACCTTGACTTTGACCAGGGTTGACGAGAGTTGACTTTGAGGATATTTATGGTATTTCGTGATTGTGACAAGTCTACCACATTATGATTATAGGCAGTTGAATTGGAGCAGTGCGTGGGACTTATCTGATCGTATCTTGTCAGTTCAGCTTTCGCGAGAGGTGAGTCTCCTCACCATACCAATAGGTCTAAGGCACCAAGGCCGTCCCATTTTGTGTTATGTGGTACATTATTTGATGTAGAGATATGTGGTATGATAGTTAGCTATATGCTAAGTGGTATGCTAGTGTTTATATGATACTTTCAGGGATGGCCATGGGGGAGCCCATGGCACTTAGATATAAGACCATGTGAGGAAGCCCATGGCTTGTCACTTAAAGACCATGGGGGGATCCCATGGCAATTGGATGAAAAACCATGAGGTGGAGCCCATGGCTTGTCAGCTAAAGACCATGGGGGAGCCCATGGCACGTTGGTATAAGACCATGTGGGGGAGCCCATGGCATCCTTATATGTTTGTATGTGTGGCTATTGTGGTATATGTAGCGTTTATAGCTAATATGATTATGTGATTATGTGGATTGTGTGGGGTATGCTCTGGGGAACTCACTAAGCATTAGCTTACAGTTTGTGGATTTGTTTTAGGTACATCTGAGCCTAAGGGCAAGGGCAAGGCTTGATGACGCGACATGCACTCTCTCTCAGGCGTTTTATGGGACACTCTGATGATTTGAAATAATATTGTTATTGTTATGAATTTGAAAACAATTGTACTTGCGATTTTATGGTTTATGGAAAGTGTTTTCGCTATCTAAAAATGAAAAAAAATTCTTTTGAAAATTTGGTCGTTACAAGTTGGTATCAGAGCCTTGGTTTGAGGGATTCGGGCACACTCTCGGGTGTGTCAGGACTCAAACTAAGGAAATGGTAAAATTGTTTTCAAAAATAAAAGTCAAAAAGTTTTTAAGAATGGAAAAGAGGAGAGTGCAACGCGCGTGATCGGCCAAGCTAAGTAAGTAGTTCCCCAATATGTTAGCCATGTTAAACTGATATTTGAGATATGATAATCGTATGGATCTTGCTATGTGTATGCTTTTAAAATTATATATGTTTAGGAGTTTATAACCTTAGAATGATTGATTTGGCCTTATTTCCTGTTCCTTTTCTGGTTATGGTCCTAGGGTAGAATCTATTATTCGAAAGTCTATTTGATCCTTTTTTGTGTATAATTTGCATGCATAAAGGCAACCTGTTATGATTGGTCTGATTGATGTGGGTAGAGCAAATCTTAGGATAACCTAGGATTTGAGTGATGTTGTAGCTTGTGGGATATGTTGTTTTCTGGGACGAATTGGAGTTATCAGGTAGAGCCTTGGGGAAACTACAGGTAGGTGTGGAAGGTAGTATTGTGCCCGTACTACTGAAAGAACAGGACCTGTACCTGAACTGATGCTAGATCTGGAAGCTCTAAGGAGGACCGGTGTGGGAGGATCCCCTTTTTGGATATCCTGATCATTACGATTTATGACATTTCAGTTCAGTATGGTGGTAACACGACATGGAGTTGGCGGATCAGGATCAGGATCAAGATCTAGGCCAGGCGACGGTACCGAACCCATTGATGAGAGGCTGCACGAGCTCATTGCAGCCGAGGTGACGAGGGGCATCCTTAACGCTACCCCAGTGATTTTTGGGACAGTCAAGGAGGGTATGATGGAGATCATGGGGGAGAGGATCAGGGCATTCAGAGCTGAGATTGTTGCGGGCCAGGTCGGGGCCCAAACTCCCTCGTTCCGAGAGTTCAAGGCGTGCGGGGCGTCGGAGTTTTTCGGGGTCAAGGACCCAATTGTTAGCCGACGCCGGGTGGCGGACATAAAAAACGCCCAGCACACGAGTTCTTGCCCTGATGCGGAAAAGGTGGGTTTTGCTTCATGTATGCTGAGAGATCGAGCCCGAGACTGGTGAGGAGAGGTGACCAGCCAGGTGGGGGCATCCGGTGTGGCTGATATGACATGGGCAGAGTTTGTCAGATGCTTTGATCTGGAGTTTGCGCCAAATATTGAGGTGCATCGGTTGGTGAGGGAGTTTCAGGAACTCCAGCAGACTACCGAGACTGTAGCGGAGATTACCACCAAGTTTAGGGAACGAGCATTGTTGATCCCACAGTTTGCTACAGATGAGGACATAAAGATGACGAGGTATCATTCCATGCTGAGGGATGATATCCGTGAGTTTGTGAGCTTTACAGGGTGCAAGACCCTGAATGATATGGTGGAGAAGGCCTGTGAGCGGGAGATGGAGTTGGAGTTCCGCACCAAGTGGAAGCCCGAACAGGCATAGACATCAGTAGGTCAAGTTAAAAAGCCTAAGACCTCGGATTCCTCCAGTAGGGGCCAGTAGGGCTGTGGCGGGTGTGCCAAGTGCGGTAAACCGCACAGTGGGGCTTGTCGGATAGCGGGCTCAGGATGTTACGCATGTGGCCAGCCGGGTCACTTGAGCAGGGATTGCCCCAAGAAGCGCCTGATTTGTTTCCATTGCAACCAGAATGGCCATAAAAAGGCCGATTATCGGAGGTTGTGGGGAGGAGGAGAAGCAGTGGCGACGCCCGCGCCCGCCACAATGAGGATTATTGATGGTCGCCCTGCTAAGGTTGATGCTCTAGCGGTGAAGAGCCGTGCATTTCAGTTGACAACCGAGGAGGCTCGGGCAGCACCAGACATCGTGGCTGGTACGTGTTTTATCCTTCATGTTGGATATTGATTTGTATTGCTTATGTATATGTATGTGCTCATGTATAGGGACCATTTTGGTCAATGGTATGTCGGCTCACGTTCTATTTGATTCGGGTGCTACCCGATCATTTGTGGTTCTTGCACTTAGCAAGAAGTTTCAGGATGCGTCGGGGACCTTGGATTCCCCGCTTGAGGTTGAGATTGCAGATGACCGCACCGTGAGTGTTGCGAGGGTGTATCGGGACTATGTCCTGAATGTGCTTGGGGAGAGGTTTTGTGTTGATCTAGTCTCGATACCTTTGCGAGGGCTGAAGGTGATCATAGGGATGGACTGGTTGGGGGCCAATGGGGCCATGATTGATTGCGACCGCTACTTGGTGAGGGTTAGAACCCTAAGTGGGGGAGAAATGGTTATTCATGGAGAGAGGGCCTCACAGGGGCCAACCCTCTGTTCAGCTGCGAGGGCTAGGAGATTTCTGTAATAGGGTTGTACGGGATTTCTAGCATATATCTCGGATACAAGCGTTGAGACCACGACGGATTTGGTCAGTGTACCAGTGGTACATGAGTTTCAGGATGTCTTTCCCGAGTTACCTGGAGTGCCTCCGGAGAGGCAGGTGGAGCTTTTCATCGATTTAGTGTCGGGTGCCGCTCCGATAGCAAAGGCACCGTACCGTATAGCTCCGCCCAAGATGCAGGAGCTATCTACGCAGCTTCAGGAGCTGCTAGATCGAGGGTTCATCCATCCGAGCAGTTACCCATGGGGAGCTCCGATCCTGTTTGTGAAAAAGAAGGACAGGTGCCACAGGATGTGCATTGATTATCGAGAGTTGAACAAAATAACAGTGAAAAACCATTATCCGTTACTGAGGATCGATGATTTGTTCGATCAGATGTAGGGTGCGTCTTGGTTTTCCTAGATTGATCTTCGGTCGGGGTACCATCAGATGAGCATTCGGGATGAGGATATACCGAAGACAGCTTTCAGGACTCGGTACGGGCACTATGAGTTTGTGGTGATGTCATTTTGGCTCACCAATGCCCCAGCAGCGTTCATCGATCTCATGAACAGAGTGTGTAGACCGATGCTGGATCGTTCGGTGATCATTTTTATTGATAATATCCTGGTCTATTCTAAGACCAAGGATCAGCATGAGCAGCATCTGATGGAGGTATTTGAGACATTGAGAACAGAAAGGTTGTATTGCAAGTTCTCAAAGTGTGATTTCTGGCTGCATGAGGTGCAGTTTTTGGGGCACATCATCAACCAGGAGGGCATTTCGGTTGATCCAGCCAAGGTTGAGGCAGTGATGCGGTGGGAAGTGCTGAAGAATGCATCAGAGATACGTAGCTTCTTGGGTCTAGCAGGGTACTATCGGATATTCATTCAGGATTTCTCCAAGATTGTTGTGCCCTTAACCTGCTTGACCAAGAAGAATGTGACATTTCGATGGGGCATGGATCAGCAGTTGGATTGTGAGACCCTGAGACAGAGGTTATATGAGGCTCTGATTCTAGTACTACCTAAGGGGTTGGATGACTTGGTAGTGTACTGCGATGCATTGATCTCAGGGTTAGGCACGATACTGATGCAGAGGGGGCATGTGATTGCTTACGCCTCGAGGTAGTTGAAGCCTCATGAGGCGAATTACCCCACTCACGACCTGTAGTTGGGGGCAGTAGTGTTTGCCCTCAAGATTTGGAGGCACTACTTATATGGAGTTTGGTGCACCATTTTCACTGATCACAAAAGTTTGAAGTATTTAATGGATCAACAGAACCTGAACATGCGGCAGAGGAGGTGGTTGGATGTACTAAAAGATTATGATTGCGAGATCTTGTACCATCCATGGAAGGCCAACGTGGTGGCCGATGCTTCAAGCCGCAAGGCGGCCGGTTCCCCGGTTGGGAGCGTTTGTTTGAGGATGACAGTGATCTCTCCATTGTTGGATATGATCAAGCAAGCTCAGGTGGAGGGTGTGAAGAAAGAGAATTGGAAGATAGAGCGGATTCGAGGTCAGTATCCCTTGTTTGTTCGGGATAGTCTAGGTCTTCTGACGCAGTGTAGCCGGGTGTGGGTACCGGTAACTGGGGGTGTGAGACAGAAGATATTGGAGGAGGCACACAGGTCCAAGTCCAATATACATCTGGGGGATACAAAAATGTATAGAGACCTGAGATTGAGCTATTGGTTGCCCTGCATGAAGCTGGAGATCGGTTGGTTCGTGGAGCGGTGCTTGACCTGTAGGAAGGTCAAGGCCGAACATCAGCGGCCGCATGGAAACGTTCAGTCGCTACCCATTCCCATGTGGAAGTTGGAAGAGATCACTATGGACTTCATCACAAAGTTACCGAGGATAACAAGGGATGTGCGAGAGGTGGTCGCTAGATAAAGGGAGCCAATGTCGGTAGTCTCTGACAGAGATGTTTGATTTACATCTAGATGCTGGAAGAAGTTCCACGAGGAACTGGGCACTCAGTTGCATTTTAGCACGGCGTACCACCCCCAGACAGATGGCTAGAGTGAGAGGACGATCCAGACACTTGAGGATATGCTTCGGGCATGCGTGTTGGATTTTGGAGTGAGTTGGGATACATACCTCCCGCTAGCAGAGTTTTCATACAATAATAGTTATCATGCTAGTATTGACCGACCACCGTTTGAGATGTTGTATGGTCGTGGGTGTAGGACCCCTGTTTGTTGGGGCGAGGTAGGGCACCATGTCATGGGGAGCACCGAAGTGGTGCTTAAGACGATCGAGTTGATTCAGCAGGTGTGTGACAGGCTACGAGTCACACAAAGCCATCAGAAAAGCTATGCTCACCGGCGACGATCAGATCTTGAGTTCCAGGTGGTGGACTTTGTTTTACTAAAAGTGTCGCCATGGAAGGGAGTCATCAGATTTCGGAAGAGAGGCAAGTTGGGTCCCCGATATATTGGACCGTTCAGGATTACGGCCCGGGTGGGCAAGGTGGCCTATCGCTTGGATCTTCCGGATGAGCTTAGCCAGATTCACAACACCTTCCATGTGTCACAGCTTCGTAAGTGTGTCATCGACGAGGCCGCGGTCGTTTCTCTGGATGATATTCAGGTCAACGAGAGCCTGAACTACATTTAGAGGCATGTTGTGATTCTAGACAGGAAGACCAAGGTTCTTCGAAACAAGGAGGTGAAGTTAGTAAAGGTACAATGGCAGCACCGAAAGGGCTCCGAATGGACATGGGAGCCGGAGGAAGAGATGCGGGATCACTACCCGGACTTATTTGGGTCAACAGACTTTGAGGACGAAGTCTAGTTCAAGTGGGGAAGATTTGTAACACATGTTCCATGTATTATTTAATTTTATAAGTTTTAGCATTTTGTGTTGGGACTCGACGAGTTGGGGAGCTCCAACTCGTCAAGTAGAGGTTATTATGAGGATGCGGGACTTCGGATCTACTAGACGAGTCGGAAGGCCCCGACTCGACGAGTAGGCACTGTAAATGGAAACCCTAATTTCCAGGGGTTTGTACCCTATTTAAAGAACTTATGGCTCATTTGCAGCCTCTTCCATCGTTCTTTCAGCCCAGAGAAACCCTATTTTGAGCCTTGCACCTTCTTGAGTGAGAGAGAGAGAGAGAGAGAGAGAGAGAGATTTTGAGAGTGATTTTGGTGTGGTTGGGAAGGATTTTGGAGCTTGAAGAAGAAGGAGCAAGGAGAGAAGCAGTAGATCCGAGATCTACTCTATATTGGCAACCATCTTGAGGTATAAAGTCTCTATCTTGACCTTTAATTGATTAGATCTCTTTTCTTGGAAGTAAATGGTCACTTTTGGTGCCAAAAGGGTGTCATCCTCGGATCTGGACTTGTCACAAGGATATGGTTCCAGATCTGGACACCTCTAGGTCTTCAATGACAAAAAGTTGCTCACTTTATCCAGCTTTGGCCATTTCCATGCACAAAAACCTTGAAGGAACCTTAGTTTTGGTGTTTTAGCATTGTGAGGTCTTGAATGCACGTAAAGTTTGCAACTTCACATGGTAACTACACTAGAAGAAGTTGGATCTGACGTTTGGGACCTTGGATCCCACTAGAATGGACTGAACACAAAAAGGGCTAAAGGGACTCATCGAGTGCCTTAGCCAACTCGACGAGTCGGGTAGCGATTACCCGTTTTTGAGATTTTGAGTGAGCTCAGTGAAGGATTAGAGTTTTGGTCTGCATGAATTTTTGGTCTTCTGGACATTTGAAGAACTCGACGACTCACTTAGGTGACTCGGCGAGTTGACTCGGGATTCAGTGGAATGGACTCGGAAGGAACTCGACGAGTTGAGCTCAACATGGACTGTTGACCTTGACTTTGACCAGGGTTCACCAGCGTTGACTTTGAGGGTATTTATGTTATTTCGGGATTGTGACAAGTATACCACATTATGAGTATAGGTAGTTGAATTGGAGCAGTGCGTGGGACTTATCTGATCGTATCTTGTCAGTTCAGCATTCGTGAGAGGTGAGTCTCCTCACCATACCAATAGGTCTAAGGCACCAATGCCGGCCCATTTTGTGTTATGTGGTACATTAGTTGATGTAGAGATATGTGGTATAGTAGTTAGCTATATGCTAAGTGGTATGCTAGTGTTTATATGATACTTGCATGGAAGACCATGGGGGAGCCCATGGCACTTGGATATAAGACCATGTGGGGGAGCCCATGGCTTGTCAGTTAAAGACCATGGGGGAGCCAATGGCTATTGGATGAAAGACCATGAGGGGGAGCCCATGGCACGTTGGTATAAGACCATGTGGGGGAGCCCATGACATCCTTATATGTTTGTATGCATGGCTGTTGTGGTATATGTAGCTTTTATAGCTAATATGATTATGTGATTATGTGGATTGTGTGGGGTATGCTCTGGTGAACTCACAACGAATTAGCTTACAGTTTGTGGATTTGTTTCAGGTACATCTGAGCCTAAGGGCAAGGGCAAGGCTTGATGACGCGACATGCACTCTCTCTCATGCGTTTTATGGGACACTTTGATGATTTGAAATAATATTGTTATTGTTATGAATTTGAAAACAATTGTACTTGCGATTTTATGGTTTATGGAAAGTGTTTTGGTTATTTAAAAATGAAAAAAAAAATCTTTTGAAAATTTGGTCATTACAGTACTGGATTTTGGCGGTAGCTGGGATACGTATCTTCCATTGGCCGAGTTTTCTTACAACAACAGCTACCACGCCAGTATTGATCAACCTCCTTTTAAGATACTTTATGGGAGAAAGTTTCGAGCCCCAATTTGCTTGGGTGAGGTCGGTCAGCGAGTCATGGGTAGCACGGAGGTGGTGCTCCAAACTACCGAGTTGATCCAGCAGGTGCACAGTAGGTTGTAGACCACGCAGATCCGACATAAGAGTTATGTGGATAGACGCCAGTCAGACTTGGAGCTCCAGGTTGGGGACATGGTACTCCTAAAGGTGTCACCCTGGAAAGGTTTCATCTGGTTTAGGAACTGGGGCAAGCTGGGCCCCAGATATATTGGTGCTTTTAGGTTATTTCCTGGGTGGGCAGGGTTGTGTATCGTTTGGAGCAAGTCGATGAGCTCAGTCAGATCCACAACACTTTTCACATCTCTCAGATGCGGAAATTCTTGGTTAATGATTCCGCAGTGGTCCCTTTGGAGGATATTCATGTGGATGAGCGCCTGAATTACATAGAGAGACTGATTGCTATTCTAGACAAGAAGACGAATACTTTGTGAAATAAGGTTGTGGGTCTAGTGAAGGTGCAATGGCAGCACTAGAAGGGTTCGGAGTGGATGTGGGAGCCCGACGAGGAGATGAGGGAGCATTACCTAAAGTTATTTGCGTCGCCGGACTTCGAGGATGAAGTCTGATTCAAGTGGGAGAGAATTGTAACGCCCGGTTCCCAGGTAAATCCCATTTAAGTTTAAATATTTAATTATGTCGCATGGAAGGCCGTTATGCTGGACGTAATTGAGACTTACGTCGGGCGTAACTCATTAAACTGGTCGCAAGTTCCTCTTGAGTATGTTGGGCGTACTTAGAGTATGCTGGGAATACTCGTGACAGAGGAAAACCCTAAAATTTTAGTGTTTGCACCCTATAAAACCCCGTTATCTCCCTTGAGTTTGGCCTTATCTTCGGCCTCCATCCTCTAAAGAAATCCCCCCAAAACTCTAGCCCCATTTGTGAGATTCTTAAGCCCTTTATGTGATTTGGTGTGTTTTTGGTGCATATTGAAGAAGAAGGAGCTCATTAGGGAATTATTAGTTGTATTGGATCTTGTAGATCCAGACCTTGTTCATTTGATCATCCTTATGGAGGTATAAAGTCTCAATTTTTATGGTTCATTCCTTAGATCTAGTTTAGCTTAGGGTTTTGGCATATTTGGGTCCCATGGGTTGATTCTTGTGAGTAAAAGCTACTCCAGAAGCTTAGGTTAGCATCTCTTGATGTTTCTGAGGTCCCTTGTGCATAAAAATCGTATCTTGATGGCTCTGATTCAACCATGCATGAGTTATCTTCATAATGTGAAGTTAGGAAGTTAGAGTTTGGTTTTGGGCCTCTTTGAGCCATACAAAGGCATCAAGTTGATGACTTTATCAGTTAAGACATTCCCAAGAGCTAGATCTGTGAATTGGACATCTAAAATTTAGGTATTAAGTGCTTAATATGAATTTTGGGCATCAAGGGAGTACGTTGGGCGTACCCTCTAGGTATGCTCAGCGTAACGTGTTTAGCCCCGACTTCCTTTTATGTTAAGGCTAGTACGTTGGGTGTAATCGGGTGGTACGCTTGGCATACTCACCAGAAGGGCATTTGGGCCTTTTTTGGGCCTTGGGTCATATTGGGTTTTGGGGCTTAGTGTTCGGTCCAAGTATGAGAAGGGTAAAATGGTATTCTACCCTTAGCATGATAGATTACGATTTGGACATTTATTTGTGGGTTATTACCCTAAATAGTAATTAGGGTTGGTTTGAATGTGTTCAGTGTGAGGAGCCATTGTTGCAGCAGCCCGTGTGTGTGACTGTTTATGATCGTATTGAGGTGAGTCTCTTCATTGTACCCTTTGGGTCTAAGGCACCAATGCCGGCCCACTAGATTATGTTTGTAGGATGCTAGTTGTTTTTGTGATACTTGCATGTTTTGTATGTTGGGCGGGGCTTGTTATGCGAGTTAGGGCGAGGCCCGTTATACTCATTAGGCAGGGCCCGTTATGCGAGTTAGGGCGAGGCCCGTTACACTCATTGGTTGGGGCCCGTTATGCGAGTTAGGGAGAGGCCCGTTATACTCAGTGGTGAGGCCGTTATGCGAGTTAGGGTGAGGCCCGTTATACGCATTGGGTGGTGTTTGTTGCTTGTATGGTATGTGGTATTTTGGGGAACTCAATAAGCTTTGTGCTTACGGATAAAGTTTATGTTTCAGGTACTTCCGGTTCGAAAGTGAAGGGCCCTGCCTAATCATAGTGCATCCACCCGTGTTCAACATTTTATGATTTTAGGATTGTACTCTGATAACTATTTTCGACTATGACATACATTGATGGTTTTTGAGATATATGGTTGATGGTTCTGTTTATTTAAAATAAAAAAATTTCCTTAGTATTTTTGGGATGTTACAGAATGTTCATGAGTTGAACTTGAATAAACTGGAGTTTACAGAATCATCAATATGTCGCAACATCATGACCTGGGCATCTCTCTGCCACGTCGTGGCAATTTTCTGATTCGCGTTTTTCTTCCTTTTGTCACGACATGGAGAGTACTCTGCCACGTTGTGAGGAGCCTCTGTTTTGCGAAAATCTTTTTTTTTGTTTAATTAAAATTGATTAGGATAATTACCTTAGTTAATGTTATTTTAATTGTATAAAATCTGCATATTTAACTTGGTAATCAAATATCCTAAATCTTGAATTTGTTAATTATCCCAATGATTTTAATTATATTTAATTAATTTATTAATTAAAAGATTAATATTGAAATCATTAATTGGTTTAAATAATTAGTAAATTAAAATGTTTAATAATTAATTTTTTAACCATATTTTAAAATGTTTAAAATACACCCTTACACTTATATATTAAATGTTTAATACTATATGTATGATATGAGTAAGTCGAATCACTAATATGCCTCATTCACGGAGCCATGTTATAAAGAGGGTATAAGGAAACGACCTATAAAATGACCGTTGAATGGGTGTCCTTTTCACCCACCGCTCTCATGTGTGGTGGAGGGTCGTTAGCATAACAAGCTCTATAGGACATGATCTCATTAAATATAAAGTAATAGAACCTTTTAAAATATCACTCTAGGTACTTTAGGAAAATGTGAAAATGTATGCAAATCCATGAAAACGCACATCAATATTTATGAGTTGTTAGTGGAGAGTGCGTGGTTAACCATCACACTAATTTGGGACTATAAAATTGTTATGATGGCACAACTTGAAAATTATCATTAATTGATGGAGCATGTGTGGTGTGACAATTGGGAAATTTTCGTCATCGGCCATCATTAAAGATTAGCATCGACAAATGATGATAATAGCGCTTTTCCTATTTGAGGAAAAATATGATAAGTTATATAATAGGGTCAAAATTGAATGACCAAAAAGTCATACCACTTTTAATAATGGTCAGTGTTCTTGGAAAGTACACAACAAAGTGGTCCCAAGGATACAAACTTCGTAAAAATCTCACCCCGATTGAAGGAGTTATGATTTTATAAAAAGTAAAATTCAACTTTGTTAATAACACTATTAACGTTAAAATGATACAAAGAAATCGGTTCAGTTTTGGCTAACGTCATTAAAAGGAAAATCGAAGTACTCCGAGAGATAAGAAATTTAAAAGGAAAAAGGTCAAAAACGGAGTTCCTATGAGGAAGATACTATTTTGAGAAAAATATAAAATACGGGTTAAAAATAAAAGTTAAAATTTGGCAACACAACCTTAAGGAAACTTATAGAACTAGTAGAGAGCTACACAAATATATAAAGAGGGTAAGAAACAAGATTCATATAAGGAAGATATAAATTTTTATAAAAGATTTAGAGGTGCTCACTATAAATAGAGGTTCTCTCTATCTCTCGAGCTATTTCGGAAGTCATCCCCATGGGGCGAAGCTTCGGGTGCAGTAGCATGGATGCTTCAGATTACGCTACTAGAGTGAGTTCACAGCCCCATTTTACTATTTTAAAAGTTTTACGGGGGAATACATGCTTATCAAACTACTTTATCAAAATATATTTATATCTATAAATATCAATTGTTATATAAAGCATGAAACCTGAGGATAATGTAGCTATAGATACTATAACTAGTTGTAAGATATGATATGATGTCCGATAATCTAGGACGATATATTACCTAGGTATTAGAATGGCCAATTTCCTATGATAACATAGTACCTAGAAGTAATGTTGGTCAAATATAGGGATATGCATTGTGCCTAATTGTTACTCTGCCCATATAACTATAACAATATAAACTCTTTTATTTTATCTTTTTTCTTTCTTTCTTAGTGATTTCCTATAACTATCACAATATAAACTCTTTTACTTTTATATTAGATAATTATACCTTCTAAAAGTAAAAGAGTTTATATAGTGATAGTTATAGGAAATCACTAAGAAAGAAAGATAAAAAGATAAAATACATAAGGTTAATGCACTAGTGAGCTGTTATTATTCATCCTTATCTTGATTAAATTCGGGTACCCCGAAACTGAAATCGTTAATATTGCAAGAGCCAGAAAGATACATATAGATCTATACAGGGTTTGACACCCCCACCTATGATTTCTAGCTACAATCCGACAGGATAATTGTCTTATTACTCACTATTTGACGTCTGATGAAGCGTCGTGCTGGGAAATCACTAGTCAAACAACATTGACTATGGGGGCTCATGGTAATACATTACAGCCGCCTTAGAGATCCGACTACCAAGAGGGACACCTTATAATGGTAGATAAAATACGTTAAGATTAATAAAATATCCTAAAGCCTAATAAGATAGGATCGGTGTAACATCCCGAAAATCATGACATACAAATTTTTATTTTTTGATTGATAACTTGATAATACGTATCTTTCCCATAACACAAAGGTAACCAAGATTTAGCAAAACATCATCAAATCAGAGTAATTTACAGAATGCGGAAACATGTGGTGTGTGCTCTGCAATCATCCTGAGCTCTTCCATTTGAAAATCGGAGTACCTGAAACATAAACTGAAAATTCTAAGCACAAAGCTTAGTGAGTTCCCCAAAATACCACATACATATAACCATAGAATATCTTGCAATATACATACAGTTGCCAAACATAACATAGCGGGCCCGCCCTGGGGTGTATTTCAACCCAAACATTGGAATTCCATGGGCTCCCCCCATGGTCTGATATTCGGGTGCCATGGGCTCCCCCCATGGTCTTTACCTGGAATGCCATGGGCTCCCCCCATGGTCTGATAACCAAGTGTCATGGCCTCCCCCCATCGTCTTGCATGCAAGCATCACATAGACAACTAGCATTCCACATAACAAGTAATGGGCCGACGTTGGTGCCTTCAACCCATGGATATAGTGAGAAGACTCACCTCGACAGCTGAACCCTTGAATAAATCTCTGACTGCTGATCCGCTAGAAACCCCGCGCTATCAAACAAATAACACCAAATCAACAATTAGGTTCCAAACCAAATCCAATAATCCATATATGGGGTAAAAAGACCATTTTACCACTCACCTAGTTGGGTCCAAGACTAAGGCCCAAACTCACCATCATAAAGGCCCACAAACCAATAATCATCCAAAGCCCACTAATGGCCCAATTTTCAAAATTGGGCCCAAACCCTTACATGGGACTTACCCTAAATCCCATTAACTTTTCCTAATCCAAAACACATATTCTCAGCTGGTCCAACAAAGCCCCAAGCAACCAAGCCTGAAAGAAAGCCCAAACTGAAGCCCAAACACACCAATCCCAGTAAGACCTAGTACGCGGGGCGTACAGGCAAGTACACACAGCGTACTTACTTGGAGGCTTGTACGATGCGCATACCCGCTTGTACGCCCAGTGTACTCACCTTATTCAGCCCAAACCTGATTTTCACTTAATCCATTAAGATAAAGCTTCCCAAACCACAGATCTGACCTCCTTGAGCTGGAATACCATGTAAAGTTGCCACCTTTACGTTCATACATGACTAAAAGAAGCTCTTAAGCTTAAAAAGGACTTATTGGTTGATTTATGCATGCATGACTCCATAATACCCATAAAGCTTGCACCTTTATGCTCAAGGATACAAAAAAAACTTGGATCTGAAAGGATAAACCCTTAAACAACCTAACTCATCCATAATCTCAAAAAGAAGACCAAAATCATAATAAACTAGCCATGAAGAGATCTAATCATACATAAGCCAATTTGCAAACTTTTTACCTCAAAAATCTTCCCCACAAGGTGATGATTCTGGATCCAAAGCTTTCCCCCAAGCAAAACAACTTCAAACTTCTCTTCTTTCCTTCCCACGGGAAAAAATGAACATCCAAACCTCCCAATAGCTCAAGTACACCTTCAAGAGGCTCTAAGGTCGATTTAGGGTTTTTAGAGGGTGGAGGATGACTTAGAAATGAGGGAAAAGGGGTTAACATTAAGCTTATATAAGGTACAAATGCGAAAATTTGGGTTTTCTCACTGACCCTCGTACGCCCAGTGTACGAGGTCTCGCACCCCGATCCCAACTCCAAAGTACTCTAAGCATACACTCCACTATTCATGGCGTAACCGTCTTCACCTCGGTATGCCCCACGTACTTCCGTGGTACGCCCCGCGTACTAGGGTTTTCCCCAAACCCAATTTCCTTCTGAAGGCCATAACTTCTTCGATACAACTACGATTTCGACCAACCTTATATCCATGAAAGTGTATCGAGAAGCTATACAATATTATCAACTCATACTTGACTTAAAGTTTCCCGAACACATAACCGAATTTCAATAAAGGCCCGCTGCCAATTTACCTAAATGCCCCTTGGCACCAAAGCCAATACTGAATGCCCAAAACATCTATATTCGTCACCCCCGTCCAAAAGGGTAACGATCTGAAACATGGCGTTACAACTCTCCCCCACTTAAATTGGATTACGTACTCGAAATCAGTCCTTACCTTTTCCAACACGCCAAACAACCTCAGCAACACAACCACAACCCCATGAATACCACAGCCTTCCCAAGACAACCGAAACCGACCCTAGCCGAACTCACCAAACCTGAAGAAGAACGAACTTTAAACCCTTGCAGAAAACCACCTCTTCCTTTCTCGAAACCCGAAATCTCAAATTGGTCTTACTCCCGATTGACCACCGTCATTGACCACTACCATACCAACTCCACCCTGAATTCCAGACAAAATATAACCACCCTACCCTTGAAACTTCCATGGGGAAACAAAAATCATTGACCTTATACTTGTAACACCAATCAAAATTAGGTCAAAGATAATTCCCATAAATATAACAAATACATTATATAATCAATTTACTTTAAACTTTAATGACATTTTCATTCAACACTACAAGTCTATACGATTCCAAAAATATATAGAACGTCTAAATCTGACTACGCATGAAGAAGTTGTTATAAATTCTAACATTATAGCCTCTATAACAAGAGGAATTTAAAACAGACTTATAACTAGCAATTGGAATCTAAAAGAAAGTTGTAGTACTCGAAAATTCCTACGCGTGGATATAAAGAACGTAACAAAAGGAGCTTATATGTAAAAGTTATGATCTTCTGAAACCCTAGCCGCCTTCGTTCACGACGTGAACATTAAGTCCACGATGTGAAAGTAGTCAAGGACACTAATCGAGGCTAGAAAACACGTGGTAAGGCTATGAGATGACTCATGGACGTTCACAATGTGAACATTTGTATGTCACGACGTGAATGGGCCCAGAACAGCCTATAAATAGCAATTGAGACCCTTTCTATCATTACACCAAACCTTCTTTCCCTCTCTCATTTGCCAAAGGTCGTTTCCCTTCCCGAGCCTGACAACAACGAGCCTCTGACCGTTTTTCAGTTAGATTCTATAGATCATGCTACTAGGGTGAGTTTCATGGCCCCACATTTTAATGTTTTCGGGGGAAAACGCATGCTAAATACTATATAAAAGTTAATATTATGTTTATATGATAGTATGTTCGTATCAACATGGATAGTTATATTAACCGGGATATAGTTGTTTTGTATCATATATACCTAGAATATATCTGATATATTGAAAACATACAACTATCTTAAACTTGTTAGCATGTTGTTATTATAGATTATACTAATGTAGCCAAGGAGTTATATTTGGGAGTTCTATATATACTTGTTAATTATGTTGTTATTATTGGTTTTATGTTAGATAAAACCTGGTTTTACTTCAAGTTATAGTTGTTGTACTGGCTAAGTATTATACAAATTAGGAGAAACGTTTAAAGCATAGTCTAGTAACTTAGGGTTTTAGACACGAATATGCTTTCACTATTAGAACTATAGGAGGTAGACAAAGTCTACATGAGCTATTTTATTCATCAACTAAGATTGGAAATCCTAGTGGAAATCCTCTGACCTGTAACCGCTAATCCCGTGCAAGCGAGGAAGTTGTGTATAGATCTATGTAGGTTAACACCCCATCTGTGGTTTCTAGCTACAACCCGAACGGTTTTACGGTGGACTATACATCTATACGGGTTGACACACCCACCCGTGGTTTCTAGCTACAACCCAACGATTTGAGGGTGACGAACTGTCCCTTTGATTGTTTTGTTTTGGACCCGGTGTCGATGAAGCGCACGGGGGAAGTATTTACCTTGGTGGAATCCTCTGTGGCACCAATGACGGTTTTATTATGGATCCAATAGAGTAACCACTGGTGGGATCTTTTAATCAGAGGTCTTTATGTCATAGTAGCGGTTACGGACTCATGGTAGCAAAATTTTAGAAGAATTATACTTTGTCGATATACAAGTATGAATGTTAAGTATAAGTTTCCCAAACACTTATACTCTAGGTATAAGGAACTTGTAGGTATACTACTTGCTCATTAAGTAGACAATTATACCTAGCACACATACTCGTATAGAATTGAAATAATATTTATACGTACTAACCTCCCTTGGTTTAGGATTACTCATAGTATATGGAAATTGTAGGTATCACTTATTTGGTAAGTAAACCAGTATACCTAAGATATATACAATATGTTAGAGATAAGTATGAGTCAGCATGATATTTTAAAACTAAGTTTTATACTTTTCGAACTTATAAAAATACTATTTTCTCAGAGTCAAAACTTGTGGACTCACCAACTTTATGTTGACATATTTTCAAAATGCATGTGTTTTCAGGAACTTGATAAGTTGAGTGTTTCTCAAACAGGAGAAGTTTTACTATTATCTTTTCTATTATTATGAAACATATATATGTTAAGGCGTATGCGATAGTTCGGACACTATGTGATAAATACTAGGAAACAAGAATAACGTAACTTTCTATCATCAATAAAGGTATGTAGTTTATAAAACTCTTTTGTATTGTTCAATATATGTTATATAACTGTGATACAAGGAATGACGTTCCACCACCCAGTGTTTCCGCCACCGGCTGGGGGTGTGACAGATTGGTATCAGAGCTATTGACTATAGCGAACTAGTACTTTCTTAGGAAAGAATGACTATAGTCTAGGGCTTACTCTTTAGGTTTAGGTATATCCCTTAACCAATAAATAAAAAGTATTATTAAATTATATTACTAAAGGACTTCTTACGGGAGCGGTGACAGGATAGACACATCGCGTTGGGTTGATGGAATGATCCTGTCAACCGACTTTCCTGACTGACCGGTGCCTTATCAGCTAGACTTGAGGTAACAAACAATAATTAATAATACCTGTGAAGACAACAAACACAAAGATATAGAATTATGTATGAACTCAGTCTCACTATCAAAACACATGTATATACAACCCAAAAATATAGAAAACCCAAACCCTCGATAACAATACAACGCAAGGTTTTAGGTCAAACTCCTTAGTCGAGTTTTATTGTACATGGGCCGAACCACAACTAAACGTAGACTGATCGCCTATGTTTGATTATGGTCAGACTGATGCACAACTAAACTTGGATACGGTGGTTGATAGACTAAAACACTTGAATAATCTAGAAGATTCAAGATAGATCTCAGATCAGGATACCATCAACTCAGAGTACAAGAAGACGATGTTCCAAAAACAGCATTTAGGACTCGATGTGGTCATTAAGAGTTCTTCATTATGCCTTTTGGATTGATCAACGCCCCATCAATGTTCATGGATCTCATGAATCGTGTTTGTAAACCGTACTTGGATAAATTTGTAATAATATTTATCGATGATATATTGATATATTCACGAACCAAGGAAGAACATGGTCAACACTTGCAAATAATATTGGAACTACTAAGAAAAGAAAAGTTGTACGCCAGATTCTCCAAATGTGAATTTTGGATTAGAGAAGTATAATTTTTAGGGCATGTGGTTCTCAACAAAAGGGATTCATGTCGACCCCTCCAAGATTGAAGCAATTAAAAATTGGGAACAACCAAAGACACCAGCAGTACTTGGAGATACACAATTGGCCAGAGAACATACAAGTGATACCTTATGTATCGAGCCAGAAATAATCCACGAGACAACTGAAAAGATCGTGCAAATTAAGGATTAATTAAAGGTCGCACATGATCGTCAAAAGAGATATTTTGATGTAAGACATAAATCCTTCGGAGGTCCAAGTTGGAAATAAAGTAATGTTGAAGGTATCTCCTTGGAAAGGCATGATTCGTTTCAGGAAACGAGGCAAGCTAAACATGCGATATATAGAACCTTTTGAAATTCTAAACCAGAATTGGTTCTGTCGCATATCAATTTAAGTTGCCTCAAGAGCAAATAAATATACACGATGTTGTCCCCAACTAATTAACAGTTCCTCGTCCACAAGATAAATTCTGGGACAAAATTCTTTCAACGGGGGGAGAATGTAACACCAGTCAAAATTAGGTAAAAGATAATTCCTATAAATATAACAAACACATATTATAATCAATTATTCAATTTTCTTTAGTTTTTAACGACATTTTCATTCAACACTACAAGTCTATACGATTCCAAAAATATATAGAACGTCTAAATCTGACTTCGCATGAAGAAGTTGTGATAAATTCTAACACTATAGCCTCTATAACAAGAAGAATTTAATATAGACTTAGAATTAGCTATTTTAATCTAAAAGAAAGTTGTGGTACTCGTAAATACGTATGTGTGGATATAAAGAACGTCAAAAACGAAGCTCGTATGCAAAAGTTATGATCTTCCGAAGATGTAGCCGTCTGAGAGCATGACATGTGGCAAAAACCCTAGCCTCCTTGGTTCACGAGGTGAACATTAAGTCCATGACGTGAAAGTAGTCAAGGATACTAATCGAGGCTAGAAAACATGTGGTAAGGCTATGGGATGACTCATGGAAATTCACGACGTGAATGGGCCCAGAACAGCCTATAAATAGCAAGTGAGACCCTTTCTCTCACTACACCAAACCTTCTTTCCCTCTCTCGTTTGGCGAAGGCCGTTTCCCTTCCCGAACCTGACAACGACGAGCCTCTGACCTTTTTTCAGCTAGATTCTATTGATCACGCTACTAGGGTGAGTTTCATAGCCCCACTTTTTAATGTTTTCGGGGGGAAAACGCATGCTAAATATTATATAAAAGTTAATATTATGTTTATATGATAGTATGTTTGTATCAACATAGATAGTTATATTAACCGGGATATAGTTGTTTTGTATCATATATACCTAGAATATCACTAATATATTGAAAACATAAAACTATCTTAAACTTGTTAGCATGTTGTTATTATAGATTATACTAATGTAGGCCCGGAGTTATATTCGGGAGCTCTATATAAACTTGTTAAGTATGTTGCTATTATTGGTTTTATGTTATATAAAACCTGGTTTTACTTTAAGTGATAGTTGTTGTACCGCCTAAGTATTATAGAAATTCGGAGGAACGTTTAAAGCATAGTCTAGTAACTTAGGGTTTTAGACACGAATATCCGTTCACTATTAGAACTATACGAGGTCGACAAAGTCTACATGAGCTATTTTATTCATCAACTAAGATTGGAAATCTTAGTGGAAATCCTCTGACCTGTAACCGCTAATCCCGTGGGATCGAGGAAGCTGTGTATAGATCTATGTGGGTTAACACCCCATCTGTGGTTGCTAGCTACAACCCAAACAGTTTTACGGTGGACCATAGATCTATACGGGTTGACACCCCCACCCGTGGTTGCTAGCTACAACCCAACGGTTTGCGGGTGGCGAACTGTTCCGTTGATTGTTTTGTTTTGGACCCAGCATCGATGAAGCATATGGGGGAAGTATTTACCTTGGTGGAATCCTTCGTGGCACCAATGGCAGTTTTATTATGGCACCAATGGAGGAACCAATGGTGGGATCTTTTAATCAGAGGTCTTTATGTCATAGTAGCGGTTACGGACTCATGGTTGCAAAAATTTTAGAAGCATTATACTTTGTCGATATACAAGTATGAATGTTAAGTATATGTTTCCCAAACACTTATACTCTAGGTATAAGGAACTTGTAGGTATACTACTTGCTCATTAAGTAGATAATTATACCTAGCACACATACTCGTATATAATTGAAATAATATTTATACGTACTAACCTCCCTTGGTTTAGGATTACTCATAGTATATGGAAATTGTAGTTATCATTTATTTGGTAAGTAAACCAGTATACCTAGGATATATACAATATTTTAGAGATAAGTATGAGTCAACATGATATTTTAAAACTAAGTTTTATACTTTTCGAACTTATAAAAATACTATTTTCTTAGAGTCAAAACTTGTGGACTCACCAACTTTATGTTGACATATTTTCAAAATGCATGTGTTTTCAGGAACTTGATAAGCTGAGTGTTTCTCAAACAGGAGAAGTTTTACAATTATCTTTTCTGTTAGTATGGAACATATATATGTTAAGGCGTATGCGATAGTTCGGACACTATGTGTTAAATACTAGGAAACAAGAATAACGTAACTTTCTATCATCAATAAAGGTATGTAGTTTATAAAACTCTTTTGTACTGTTCAATATATGTTATATAACTGTGATACAAGGAATAACGTTACACCTCCCGGTGTTTCCGCCGCCGGCTGGGGGTGTGACAATATTGTTGCAGAACACTTATACTTGACAGAAAGCTCAGATAATCCTTCGAGTAGAAGAATCCTCCCTGCAACGATCAGACTCATACGAGAGCTGCACAATAGGGTCCAATCAACCACTCTGAGATTATTTAATCCAACTGCAAGCGACTTAGCATATGATCCGAATTACAAGCGACTCCACACACGAATCCACTAAAACCACTTCGACTCATCTTGCTGCCAACTAGCTTCTTTCCAAAAGCAGTCGAGACCTCCTTAGTCCCAACTTGTCTACCAACTAGGTGAAACACTGGACTCCTACCCGATTGTTGAGCCAAAAGACACACACACACATAGTAGCCCCACGCGACTCTCTGAAAGAAAATCTCGACTGGCAATAATTGCCCAAACCACCTTGCCACCAAATCCACTACTAAAATGAATGGTACATGAGCCACTGTAGTCTCATATCATACCCGGTCTCCAACGACCTACCATTTCCTGACTCCAAGCATGTTGTGGCCCTCCCACGGTCTTACAAACGGACTCATCCTGGTCCATTCCATCTGACGAACCCACGACCCATCAAGGTTTTGCCATACACCCCTACTGTTGCATAGAGACCAGTGAATGCTACGGGTCACCCCGCAGTCTTACAACACTCCCACACTAACCGCCAGCTAGTGAATGCAACGGGTCACCCCGCAGTCTTACAACACTCTGCTCTAACCGCCAACTACTGAATGCTACGGGTCACCCTGCAGTCTTACAACACTTCCGCACTAACTGTCATTACCACTGTTGGATTAATGTCTAAGTCCATAACTACATTTGGTATGTACTTGACCCGACCCGGCATGGTCCATTTGGGTTGCACTTCACCGGCACAATTTATATGGGTAGTCTTTTGAGAATAGTATATTTATGATTTATATTAATATATTATAAGTTCTAATATATTAATATAATTAGTACTGATCAAGAATTAATTTAGAATTAATTAAGTGATCAAAAAGAACTAATTAAATATGGACTCTTATATATATGGAATGGGCCAAGTTCATTTAGGTTGGGCTAAGTTTTCATGGATGGTCCATAGAGCTTTTAACCCATGGATCCTATGTAAATGAAAGGTCATGGGTATTAGGGTTTACATGGATGTAACCCTAATCCTCCATAATATATAAAGGGGTCCTTGGCTCACAAAATTGGCACAAGTGTGTGAAAATAAGAGTGAGCCGATTTTAGTGTCGTTACATATTCTCTCAAGTTCTTCCAAGGTGTTTTGGTGATTTGTGATTCCATTTGAGGCTTCCACACTATTGGGGCTAAGCTCTTAAAGCTTGAATACATCAAGCTACATCAAAAGGTATGTCGTCTAACTAGAACTTTGTAGTATAGGTGGTTCATAATATGCTAGTTAGGATGAAATCTTGGAATAGTTAATATTTGCATGTATAATAGAGAAAACATAGATCCAAGGTTTATAGGTTGCACGTACACCATAGGAGTGCTAGAATGCGCAAAACCCAACAGTGGTATCAGAGCCATGGGTTGTTTTCTGTTATATTGATGCAAATGTTTTATTTTCTAGTTGAAAAAAAAGGAAAAAAAACATGACGTTTGTCAAATTTTAAGATAATTACTTGTTTTGTGAAAAACGAATTATTTGTAAAATTTGAATCATTTGTTATATGAGTTGAATTAGGTCAAATTTAGTAAAAGATAAAATGATATAATTATTTTATTAGTTTTAAAAGTTTGATCTAAATGTTTTAAGGAGTTACATATTTTGTCATAAAATTTTGGAGCTCAAAAGTTTTTTTAAAGATGTGATCTTAAGGGTTTTTGAAACTTCCATAAGTTATGGATATGAAAGTTTTTTTTTTAAAAAAAAAATATATATATTTGATTCAAAGTTTTTATGGAGTTACAAAAATTTGGTGTTAATGTTTTAAAGAATTTCATAACTTGTTCTTAAGTTATGGAACATGGAAAGTTTCATCATAAAACACCATTAATTCCATAAGTTATGGAATCCAAAGGTTTTCAAGAATTACAAAACTTGCCCTCAAGTTTTGGAATTTGAGAAAAGTTTTTTATGAAAAAAAGAATTGAATTCTAAAACTTTTGGGTTCATAACTTAAACAATTAATTAAATGGTTTTAATTTTGAGTTTAATAATTGGAATTATGATGTTTTGTTGAATAGTTCAAATTAACTCTTATGGACTTTATTAATAGTTAATTAAAGCGTTTAATTAAAAGAGTATTATTAATCCATAAATATATGGTTTGAGTTTAATTAAATTAAAAGTCTAGTTTAATTAATAGATTAAACCACCAAGTATTTTAAATGTCTAAAATACACCCTTATACTATTATAATATTAAAAGTTTAATATATTATATGTATAAGAGCAAGTCGTCTTACCATTAGTAGGCCTCATTCACGAAGCCGGTCTATAAGGGGGGTATAAGGTTACTGCCTATAAAATGGCAGTTTAATGGGTGTCCACTCTCACTCACCGCTTTCTTGACCGGTGGAGGGTCGTTAGCCGAACAGGTAGGACAAGGACTATAATTCTCCCTTCATTATTAGTATAATGATAAATACTAAGTAACTAAACACTTATAAATTCCCAATCTTAGTTACTTAGGAAAATGTGAATAAGGTGCTAATCCATGAAATTACACTTTACACTTTGTTTAAGCTGTTAGTGGAGCGTGTGTGGTTAACCGGCACACTAACCTGGACTTAACAAGGTAGGCAAAGGGTAACTTAATGTTTATCATAGTATCGTTAGAGCGTGTGTGGTTAACCGGCACATCGATTGAGGGGTAAATATTAAGGGTACCAAGTATATTTGCATGGTTACTTCACACCTTGTTTTGTGATCCTCGGCATCCCAGTCACAAAACCTGAAGGGCACACTCGAGATTGAAACATGTCATTGAAAAGTTCAATGAATCTCAAAAGAATCTAGGAGTTTCAAAACCAATTAAAACCTAATAATACATTTCGTTTATCTTGGTGGAAATTGGTGAATCGTCATTCACCTACCTTCAAATATTTTATAGCTTGGATTACGGCATCCCTCTTCCAAGTTATAAAATAGTTTGTTGGGTCCTAGCCTTAATATATCATATTGGGTGTTATATTAAGGACTTAAATCAACTTTACGTGAATTTCTCCCATTGTTGATGTCTGGTTTAAACAACAATGATCTTCCCAAACCAGGCTTTCCTAATGAATATGACTTCCCGAGTTTGGCTCATGGAAGTCATACTTCTCTTCCTCCACCTCCTCCAATTATTCTCCTAACCCGCAAGTTCAAGGTCACTCAAGCCCTAATGGCAAGTAAGGTCTATGTGTGATCACATCTTAGAGATGAAGTCACATATTGGCAAGCCGGGAGAGTTGGGTGTCAAAGTCTTGAGAAAGTTGGATGTTCAATCACTTTCTAAGTCACATAGTGAGGTCCTTTGGGACTACTATGAAACAGAATATGACATGAACCTTAATGATCATATCTATTTGCTTGGTGCTGCTGAATCAGCAATGATTTGGAACGATAGTAAAGCAAATTTGATTAGAAGATCAACTTCCCAAAAAACTTTATGGACAGTGACAATGGTGACACTGGAAATCCAGAAAAAGCATTCTCTTCCCAATGGAAAGGGATTGGCCATAGTCAACCCGGTTGACCAAATGGTAAAGAGAAAGGCTAAGTCTGAGATAGTCCCATTACCAAAGGGTCCATATGTTTATTTTGCCAAAGGAAGGGGCGTTGATTGCAAAGCTGCCAAATTTACCTAAGGATGTTAAAGTCAATAAGTTTGACTCTACATCAAGTAGAGCCCATTATCTAACTCTGTTAAGTTCTATTCTGAGATCCTCATTATTGGATGTGACTGGGTCACATGTTGATGTTTTAAGAATCAAAGAATAGAGAGAAATCTTAAAGGAAGTATATGCTGATTCTGATCGCGAAGGTGGATTTCGATCGCATCAGAATTTTGAGCAGTTGCTTAAGAAGTTATTATATATTGCTAAGGAATAGATAACAACAATTTTCAATGTGGAATGTAAGGATAAGTTTTTCCGCAAAGTTTTAAAATAAAAGAAAATTGTTTAATTTTATTTATTTGAAGTATCCTTACAATGGCATTTATGGAAAATTGTTGCGTATATGATTCCACTACCAGCAATATTGGAAAATGGATTTGATTCTTTTATTTGTGGTAGTGTCTAAATTTACCAATTCAGGAAAGTTCCTCATCACCCAAGTTTCAATTGGACCGAAACTTGGAATCATGCAAGTTGAATAGTATGATGAATGAGAACTTTCAAGCATTGGAAAATCAAGACTAATTACTTGTTCACATGGATGTGTGAGTCAAGTGAAGGACTAAAGGGATCGAGTACACATTCTTGTGCACTGGTCATGTCCACCACAAAGCTTGTTAAGACTATTTGATTTACTAAAGTTTAGTTAATATGGTTATACTTACAAGTTTAAGTATAATTCTGAAACATTGGAAAAGTCTCAATGTATGGCAGAACGAATAGGAAGAATAAAATTAGGCAGAAAGATAAAAGTTTTTCAAATTTGAAAAGATGGGAGAGTACTTTAGTATCATATTTGTGATCATCTTAATGATTTAGAAATCATATCACAATTAGTCCTCTAAAGTTCATCTTAGTGCATTCTTATGACTAAGAAGAGGAGTCATGAATTGTTGAAATGGTTAGATCAGGAAGAGGAGTCACACTTCGTTCCAAAACAATTCTTAGAGTCATACTCCAAGATAGTAACTTGAGTGACATATCTTAAAGAAAGGTTTAAAACACTTGTCAAATGTAAGAGTAAAAGTGTCCTACTCTTGTACATTTGAAATTGGTAAGTTGTGATGTTTTGGATAAAACAAAGACCAACTAAGGCCAATTGTGTGAAGTGTTTGTCTTGATAAAGAATCCGCACTATCTCTTGAATATTTGGCAAGATGCTCTTATATGTCAAGAGGACAGTGGGAGACTTAAAGATCCTAAATAGAATTTCAAGAACTAATCAAGAATAAAACCTGAGGTTCTTCACTAGCACACGACTTGAGGTTTATAACCTATCGTGTTGACATATTCTGTTCCCATTCCAGTTAAAGTTGGCTTTGCATAGGGGTTCTGAAAGTTCTCAATTGGTTGCATAACAACTTGGAAGCAATGGCAGGCCCTGTACTGCTAGGTGGCAAAAAGTTAAGATTGCATAAGTTTAGTCCATTTGAGTTTGGATTTGTCATTATCCTTGTTTTGTGACTATGGTTTTGACGATTCACATGGATAAGAACACATACACCATAAAATCTAAGGGTCATAAGGTTTCTCTCCGATTCATGAAAATGATGGTGAGGAAACACTTCCACCAAGTAGATTTGAAGCAGATGGCAAAAGGTCTAAACAATTGAGACTATGATCACGGCATCCCTTTTCATAGTTCTGAAATTGTTTAGACACACATGCATGCTATCTAAGGAAAGGTGTATGATTTTGATAAAGTTTTATCAAAGCATCTCGTATCAGAAATCTGAACTTTGGTAGGAAAGTCAATAAAGTATTGATTTCTAGAAGTCCAGCTGATTTCTGAGTACATGTCAAAGCTAGTGGGAACATAAGTGTTATGCTAATAATCATCATGTTAGTGGGAGCATGATAATTATTGTTAGTGTTGCAAGTTAGCAATGTTAATTATAGAAAATAAAAGTTTCAATTCGTGAGGCTGCAGGGATTGAAAAAGTTGTTTTGCTATAATTAAGGGAGAGGATATACCTCATTTCAGTTCTAAAGGCTTAGATTGAGACCTTAATCATCTTTAGTCAAGAATATATATATGAATTTCATGTTGGATTGGTTCAACTTAAGGAAATTCAATACATTGCGTTCTCAAAATTCGATTATGATTACGTCATCCCTCTTCATAGGCAAATTTTGAAAACATGGCAAATAAAAATATTGTAGCAAAAGACTGGTCTAGAATCATGTCTTTATGTGAGACATCATGAATCGTGTACCATTTGCTTTGGGTACAGGATCGATTGCATGTGCTATAATATTTGTCATTTCTAAATTTTTCCAAATGCCCAGAGGCATTAAGAAGGGAAAAGGTCTAGAATTGGATATGACTAAAATGATTAAGCAATTGTCGAGGACAATCAGAGGTTTACCAAAGATTGGTTGCTCAGGGACAGTTGGAAGTATAGTGCTAATTTTGGAAGGACCATATTGACATATTCTGAAAAGAGGCATCTCTTATTCAGAAGTGATAGTCAAAATGAGAATATGGAGTTGTCTCCATAGGTGGAAGTTATCTGTGTAAGATTAGAAAACTTAATGCAAGAAGCATGTCCAAAGCAATGTACTTTGAATATGAGACTTAGTTTCCATGGAGTTGATCTCCATTGGAATACCTTATAATGATTGTTGACAAGTCTTTGTGACTTTGTACATATTCATTACAGGAGGGTCAGTGCATATAAGTTTAAAATCTAAACAGATTTCGATAAATGATAGGAATTTGAAATTCTCACATTTTTCGATAAGGATTTGGGAGTGTGAAATTAGAATCATTGAAATTATGTTCAATTGGTTTATTTCACAAAGTAAGGATCATAGACAAACATAGAGTGCATACTTGGTGTATGGCAAAGCTATTGTTTAAGAAAAACATAGTGTACATGCTTGGAGCATGGGACAACTAGTGTTTTTAATTCAAGTATAAAGTTGATAAAACCGAAACAATGAATAATGAGTAATCAGTATGGTGATAAATAAAAGTGTTTATTTATATTCATAGGGTTTGATACCATATTTGATTCATTTATTCTTGTGTTTCACTTTGCATGTTTTGACTTCCAGAATAACTAAGTCGCTCTTCCTGAATGATTAAGTTTTTCAAACCATCCACAGTCGGTCATATGTTGGAAGTAGATATGAATCAAGACTGTCATGGGTTGGTTTGTAGAGGTCCAAGTTGGTGGACAAAGTGGTGCTACAACACTCATGAGTGCTCATAGGTTCTGAGTATTGGATTCAACCCGCGCTCATTTGAATCACTTCATGGATTTTATCACGAGTGATCATGAGACGATAATATCTTATATTCTTCAAACCTAGAGATATGAGTTGTTACTATGAGTTGGTTATACATTGATTGCACGAAAACGCATTTGGTAACTCGATGTTATAAAACGTGCCTTTGTGTATGATTCAACAAGTAGTAGAACAAGCCATATGAGTCGAAGTTTATCCATTCCTTTTACCTTCGGGATAAAAGCGATATATGTGGGCCCCTCGATGATTTAGCGATGACACATGTGAGTGATTGGCCAAGCCAGGACTGATTTGATTTGTTCAATCAGTCAGTCATCATAAATCGAAAATCGGGAAACAACAAATGGACAGAGAGAATGATTATAATCCATGTCTCAGTCCATATGATATGTAGAATGGAGGAATATATGATCCCTTATCTAATGAACAAGTCATTGACAAGGTCAGAGTTCGACAGCGGCTTTAAGAGCTACGATTGCCAGTTAGGTTTTGAAGTCATATTCAATAATAGTTTTAGAGTTATCCAAGTGGGAGACTGTTGGATTAATGTCTAAGTCCATAACTATATTTGGTATGTACTTGACCCGACCCGGCATGGTCCATTTGGGTTGCACTTCACCGGCACAATTTATATGGATAGTCTTTTGAGAATAGTATATTTATGATTTATATTAATATATTATAATTTCTAATATATTAATATGGAATCATATTATTTAATTAGTATTGATCAAGAATTAATTTAGAATTAATTAAGTGATCAAAAAGAACTAATTAAATATGGACTCTTATATATATGGAATGGGCCAAGTTCATTTAGGTTGGGCTAAGCTTTCATGGATGGTCCATGGAGCTTTTAACCCATGGATCCTATGTAAATTAAAGGTCATGGGTATTAGGGTTTACATGGATGTAACCCTAATCCTCCATAATATATAAAGGGATCATTGGCTCACAAAATTGGCACAAGTGTGTAAAAATAAGAGTGGGCCGATTTTAGCGTGCATACATATTCTCTCAAGTTCTTCCAAGGTGTTTTGGTGATTTGTGATTCCATTTGAGGCTTCCACACTATTGGGGCTAAGCTCTTAAAGCTTGAAGACATCAAGCTACATCAAAAGGTATGTCATCTAACTAGAACTTTGTAGTATAGGTGCTTCATAATATGCTAGTTAGGATGAAACCTTGGAATAGTTAATATTTGCATGTATAATAGAGAAAACATAGATCCAAGGTTTATAGGGTTGCACGTACACCATAGGAGTGTTAGAATGCTCAAAACCCAACAACCACCGCCTAAGGCCTTACCGCTCATCTATCAATCCGAACACATCCATATTTGAACATGCACTCAACCAAGTACCCCAACCGAACTCGAATCATGACTGGAATCTTCAACCTCGGTCCATCAAAATCCGGCTAACCATCACCAAGAAGGAGCTAACCAACTGTTGGGAAGTTTCCCGAACTCCCAACTCGCATAATCCTCAATCCAGACGGCCACTTGGGCCGACTTCCTTCCTGACGGGGATGTCAAACGCATCCTAGTTTCACGCCTGCTTCTGCTCCTGAATACCCGAACGGTTCTCCCCCACTTCGATTCAACTAAGCTCTTATCGTACATAAGATTTGAGGGATTCCCAATCCATCTTATCCTCCAATGATCGAACTGCTGAAAACCTGCGTTTACCAATGCTAGTGTTCCATTGCTAGCCAAACTCAATGATCGCCCAACTCCTGAAACCCTGAAGAATACTCTTGTCATCTTAGCCAATTTGGTAATCCAAATCACCCCAAAATACCCATTGATACCGACCCAAATCCCTGAGTTCTTATGTTGACGACCAAAAACCAAAACCCTTGCCCTGAACTGATGAATCTTCATCCCAACTCCCACTCTCGAAGAATCATTGAATCCTAATCGAATGCAACCTGAGCGAATATAAAACTCCCTTGACATTTCCAATTACCAAACAACTCATGCAACGGACACTACCATCTACTTGCTACCGCTCCTCTCCTAGTAAGGGTAGTGTTTGAACCCAACCGTTCTTCCTTAGGAAACTGTCGCTCCTACTGGAACAAATACTAAAATCACTGAACCCTCACGATACTGAAGAACTAACCCACTGAATCCCGACCATAGACCTTCCATACAATACCCCTGAACTGATCTTGACTAGAAACCAGAATAACAACCGAACACGTTGGAACCCGCTACACGCGATACAACCCCTCATTAATCCATTAATGATTCACAGCATGAAAAGGGCATATACCAATTCTTGAAGATATAACCCAACAATAACAGGGAATTAGACCAAATATAATGCTTACCCGGACCATTAAAACATTCCAAACAACATATATACTGATAAAAACCTAAAAGAAGCAAAAGATAACACACCCGTAATATCGCCTATTGGAGTCCTGACCTGCCCTGTCTGACACTTTAATGCCCGGCTCCTCTCTGCTGGGCTCCAGCCCTACCTTCACGACCATCAGTGATCCTCAAAGTAGCCGGAGCAGGTGCACTCACCGTTCCTCCCCTCGACAATAGACAATCGGCCTTCCTGTGGCCCACCTAGTTGCAGAGAAAACATAACGGCCTGCCCCCCGAGGACAATCCTTGCAGACATGACCAACCCTGCCACACATGTAGTGGCCCAAACCCCTGGAACGATAAACCCCATTGTGCAGTTTCCCGCACGTGTTGCACTGAATCCGGCCTTGTTGGCCTCTCAAACGCTGATTAGAAATCTTGGGTCTCTTTCTAGGACCCTCCACTACATGAACCTGATATGGCCCCCTCTTCCATGGGTTCTCCAAATCGATCTCCCACTCTCAGGCTCTAGAAATCATATCATTCAGGGTCTTGCACCTTGAAATAATCACAAACTCTCTGATATCATCCCGCAGTATATGATGATACATCACCTTCTTCATTTCCTCATTTGTTGCATACTGCGGAACCAATAAAGCCCTCTCCCGAACCTTGGTAGTGATCTCTGCTACAGTCTAAGTAGTCTGGTGGAGATCCTGAAACTATTGCGCCAACTGCTGCACCTCAATCACCGGTGCCAACTATGCTCGGAACCTGGTCGAAAAATCATCCCAAGACATGGCATCAACTGCACCATCACTGACCTCACGACCAACCTCTTCCCACTAATCTTGTGCCCTGACCTTCAATAGGCAGGAAGCATATCTGACCTTTGCGTCCTTGGGGCAGAAACTCGACTTGAACGCATTAGCCACATCCGCTAAACACCTCCTACTGACAATGGGGTCCCTCTCCCCATAGAACGCAGGAGCTCCGCATCACAGAAAGAAAGAGTGTGAGCTCCGATGATAGCCATAACCTCAGCATGGAACGCACCCAAGCGCTCATCCAAGATCTCCAATATCCCCTCCTTGAACGAACCAAAGGTCACAGGAGTCTGCTGATATGTGCATATTTAATCATATATTTTGTACAATATCTTAATACTTTTTGGCTATTTTGTCTCGATTTATGAACAAAAGGTACTTAATTATGTTAAAATTATATTTTCAGCCTTAAAGACATGCCCGAGTGAAAAAGGAAGTAGAACTAGCAATTGGAAGCTTGGGAATTGAAGTTTGAAGAATTAAAGCTTAAAAGAAGAAAAACTCGGTGAGTTGGCCATCAACTCGACGAGTAGAGTGGAATATTCGCGATTCTCTCATGCCTTGCCGTACACGCGTTTTAAGTGAAGAACACGGCGAGTTGGGTCTAGTAACTCGACGAATTGGTGCGCAATTTTGGAATCTTTATATATAGCGGTTATTCTCGAAACCCTAAGACATGTTGGAGACTTTTGGCGACTCATTGACGGTCATAAGGGTTCTTGGAGCTCTGGTTTTCGATAATTCAACTTAGAAGTCAAGTTAGAAGAGATCAAAGGCAACAAACATTATTCTTTTTCTTAATCTTTTTCATAAGCCATGTTTGAATCATTAGATTTCAATTTTAGAATGTTATTTGTTGTAGATATGAGCTAAAAGCTTTTTACTTCTGTTTAGAGTAGATAAACTTATGAATATTGCTTGATTTAATGGCATGGATTAATTTGATTTGGTGAATTGTCTTGTTAATATTGTTAAAGACCCTTATGTGTTAATAATAATTATTTTATGTTAATAATCAAGTTTATTGAGTTGCATGAATATCATCTTAATTGCTTGAATCATATGGGTTTATGAAAACAATATTGTATGCCTAGTATTAGTGAATATGAACCTAGGATTAACTAGAAAATAAGTAAATTAATGTGTAAGCATGTGTGATGAACAACCATACATGAGTTGATTGAATTGACAAATTTAGTCAGCTAATATTACAAATCTTACTTGATCCGAACTAAGCACTAGGAAACTTGTTAGTTTAATTACTTGATCACTATTTGAATTAACTTGTTTTCTAAAGGATTAGTAATAGTGAACATGAACCTAATCACATTAGAAATCGGAAGCCAATGATATATTAATCCATTGCACTTGCCATGAAATCAACTATAGGAATAAGTGAGTCGAATCTGAACAGAAGTCTTTTTATCTTATTGAATCTAGTTGTCTTTTATTCCCTTAGTTGTTAATTGTCTTTTGTTTGAGTGTTATTTGATTGCTAAGTTTCTAGTCTTGCAAAACTAGAGAAAACCCCCCTTTATTACTTGTTTTTATTTAGATAATTCTAGTATTTAATTTAATTGTTACTATTCCTTGTGTTCGATACCCTACTTACCTGAACTAAACTACTAATCGATAGGTACACTGCCTTTCGTGTGTTTGTTTTTGTGTTTTAGTTAGTAGGATTAAAACTAGTACATTCCACACATATCATCTGCTCCAAAATACTGCGAGTAATCTCTGATGAGATGAACTCCCGCATCTGCTCGCTAATCGGCTCAGTACCTGCACATAAGCTGGAACTAGAACCTGAGCCTCCTCCCTGAGTGCTCATCACTTAACTGAAATACAACATGCCAATGATCAAAACATACCACTAAATCCTCCTCCCATAAGCTTCTTAGATTCTTTAAGACTCTCCTTGATTCGAGTATGGGTCTTGTGCTTTCAGTAGTACGGACCCAATACTACCTTCCACACCTATCCATACTTTCCTCAAGAGTCCTCCCGAATCCTCTAAGTCAGCTTCTCAAATACATATACCAAGCACTCGCTACCCAACGCAACAAAACCCACTCAAGCAATCCCTAGGTCTTCCTAGGTTCCCGGCCTCATTCTGCCATCAGCAGCTGAAGAACTCCCCATAATTCCTGTCACCCACCTCATGAATACCATCATATTCACTTAGTAGCTGACTCTCATCATCTAAGACTTTCATAAAGCAAGCATCATTCGTGCAATAACTCTCCAATACTTAGAACGATTATAGAGCATTCAACCCACACACCACAACTAATGCTATAAATTTCCACCCTTACTACCGGTTGCCTTATGCATGCAAATTATACACAGAACAGGATCAAATAGACTGTCGAATAACAGACTATACCCTAGAACCACAAGCAAACAAGGAACAGGAATAAGGACAAATCAATTATTCTAGGGCTATAAGATCCTAATGTATACAATTTTTAAAGCATACACTTAGCAATTACTGATACCAATAGATATTCTCATTCCAGCATAGCATCCAATATCCCCAAGGCTACAAGGCATCACATATCAGGACAAACTATCGCTGACTAATCAGCACTAGCATGCAACTCTACCAGCTCATACAATAGACATACAAAGGCATATATCCTAGTATTCTAGCATGCAAAACTAAGCAAATCCTTAGCCCTAACTAGCATGCGATTCACAGATTCATAAATCCAATCATAACATAACTTTACCAAATCCTTAGCCCTAACTGAGCAAATCCTTAGCCCTCATTTTAGAACAACTCCTTTCTTAAAATACTTTTCTTTTGAAAACTTTTCAAAATCCTCAGTTTGAGTTCAGACATACCCGAGAGTATGTCTGAATCCCTCAAACCAAGGCCTGAACCAATACATCGACTGAATATAGGTTCGATAAATGATAAAATAGAAAACATATATATATATATATATATATATATATATATATATATATATATATATATATATATATATATATACAAAATCAAATCAAAAGCATACATAAGCTTATCAAATATATACCACAAAATAAGTAAGAATAAGTATCAAAATACAACCAAAACATATCAACCTACTCGCTGCACTTATACTCACCCTCCTCGTTGTCATCATTAGTATCCCCATGAAACCATCCACCATTTACTTAGGCGGGTCCTGCTGTTCCACCACCTGCTCAGTCTGGTCATGATGGTGTTGGACCATCCCCAGATACTGCATCACCCCAGCAATCGAAGCCATGATCCAGCGACGCTCCTCCTGTGCAGCATCCAGACGCTGCATCACATCGCATAGATTCGGCTCCAGCTGATCAGGATCTACATGCCTAGGTCTCTGACGCCTCTCAAAGGCAGTCTCCGAGATATGCTCCATCTCCACCTGTCTATTCAGCTCCACAATATCATCATCTGGAACCCTCCACTTCCTCCCAACTCCTTGAACCAACACCCATATCTTCCCTAGAGCGGTTGTACCCATGTATCTGATATGCATAGGAACCATCCCACTAGTTCCAAACTTATAAGATAGGGCCAATCGAGTAACCCAATGACCCCCGCAAATCCTATTTGAAGGCATGGAACCTAGATCCATACCAGATAAATAGAGACCAAGGGCAAAGGGGATATGGAGGCAAACCTCAGTCAGGGTCAGGCACCACATATAGAAGAGGTCGCCAGAAGGAACCTTGTCACACTCCTCGTGATGACAAATAGTAGAAGCGACCAATCAAGGGATCAACCGATAAATAGGAGATCTGAAGGCACTCTCTTTGGCCGTCCTAGAAACACAGGTCCTCCTAGCGTGACCCCATACCTGCATGTAACCGTACTCCTGTGATGGATCAGTAATGCAGCTATCAAGATAAGCATAAAAATGAGGACTCGCAATCTCCTTCGCTGCATAAATCCCTAGACGTCTCCCTAGCTCGATCAGGCTACAGGAGCGGGATACGCCTCCCAGGCGAAAATTAAAGACTGATGGGGCATCCCTTCTCGTCGACGTCTTGTCGAATCGAACTGTCGAAAAGAAATCCCAGAAGAGCTCCTTGTAAATCACTTCCTAAACCCCAATAACCCATCGCCATCCATGGCAGACAAAAAGCTCAAGACCGCTATCATCCCGCAAGACTTGGGTAAGAAATGGCTCCAGACGATCCGTCAACCCAGACTCCTCCGCATCCCTCCAAGAAAGAGCCTAGGGAAAACCGATCTTCTTGGACAAAAGAGCGATCAGGCAAGAGATGAAGGAACTTCGATCAGCAAGATTGTCGGGGGAATGTAGGAAAGGGTGTGATGGCCAGTTAGGAGGTAACTGACCAGCAGCTTGTCGACCTCGCCTCGACATATCTGTAGAAAAATAAACAAAAGATAGTTAGTGATGAGTTAGTCTAGTTAACATACTGCAAAAGGTGTTGAAATGTACCAAATGTGCAAAGGTGTGTGCTGCATGCGAGTGCACGCAGCGCACATGGCTCTACGCGGCGTGCTCCAAAAACACAAAGAACAATAGGTTTGGAAAACCATTGTTTCATCCAATTTTCAACACAATAACCACGTATGGATGTTCGACTAGGCTTCCAGAATACAAATAAGTAGTTCATTTCATCTAAAGCATTACGAATTTAATGATTTAGTAAAAAGTTTAGAAAAAATATTTGAATTCTAAAAACTCAAAATGAGGACCAATGGATGAAATAAAGTAGAAATTGAGTATCAAGGAAGTAAAATCAGTAGTATGGTTAGCTAAATTACTAATCCATTTCACGAAATTTAACCAAAATCCATCAATTCATAAAAAAAATCAAAAATCCCTAAAACTCAAAATTGACCTTAAATAGAAGTTAGGATTAAGTATAGATGATACCTGGAAGTAGAAGGGTCGAAAGAGATGCAAAAATCGAAGCTCGGGAGTAGGCGCGCAATGTGTGTGGCGTGTGTGTGGGAGCCAGTCTAGACAGAAGAAGGAGGGGCCAAAGGAATGTTGGAAAAGTGTAGAATGAGGCTAAAAATCGACTTTAATGTTGATCTGCTACAAGTGCGTGCGACGCACATCGTGTGCCCAGCGTGCATGTCCAAAATTTTCAAAAATTGACACGTTTCATCCCCAAAAACTTTTGATACCCTAGATATTAAAATTCCTTAGGAGTTTTAATATAATTAGAAGAATAAGGGCAAGGAAGAGATATTTCCTTGGGATAATAATAAATTTTCATTCATAATATAAGTTGCAAGGAAAACAACAATAATAAGGAAACTCCATTCATAATAAGCATTGCTAGGAAAGCAACTATAGTACCCTAAAAATGAGAAAGGTGGTATTACCCTAGTAAATCAAGGATAGAATGACAACCCTATTAGGAACAATGAGTAACCTTCTTGTTGTCATTTAGGATAACAATCCTTCAATGCTAACCTTGATTGAACCGACCACCATTCAGACCATGATTCAGCATCAAGTCTCTGATGCGTTAGGGAATCTTAGAGCTAGTAAGGATGAGGGAAGAAATAAGGAAGGTATTCAAATGGCAAGAACCTATCATGATTTTATTAACAGTAAGCTAAGACATGTTTATGGACACAGAGGAGTTGATAGTTTGATCCATTGGATAAAAGATATAGAGAAAGTGTGCTGGTGAACATAAAGTTAAATTCATAACATGCACGTTTATAGGACGAACTCTCATCTGGTGGAGTATCCTTGTCAAGACTTTAGGCATAAACGAAGCCTATGCAACCCCTGGGAAGAGTTAAAGAAGCCGATGATAAAGGAATTATGTTCTGGAAAAGACATGGCACGAGCGGAGCAGGAATTCATTCATCTTAGCACCAAGGAATCAGGCATGGCCTTCTATACGGTACACTTTGAGTACCTAGTCACCATATGCCCTGAGTTGGTCAACTCGGATATCCATAAGATCAATGCATATCTCCAAGGGTTAGCTCCCCATAGCAGGATCGAGGTGCAAGCACATCAGCCCAATACCTATGAGGAAGCTAAATATTTAGCCTTCAGTCTCAAGGAACCGGTGACCCAGAACTCAAGAAGGAGTAATAATAAGTCCAAAGAACTTAAGAACAAGTGGGAAGGAATCATCAAGGGAAAATCTAGTCAGACGTTGTGGAAGAAAAGAGAGGAAAGGAAGCCTCGTGAGAGATCACCCACTCCACCAAGGGGATACTTGGGAAGACTCCCTTTGTGTAGTAATTGTCGACTTCATCATCTGGTTAATGTGGGGAGTTTAGGTGTAACAACTGCAGAAGACCAGGGCACATTGCACACGTTTGCAAGAATCAAGCAGGCCAGTAAAAGGGAATAATGGATGTTAGAATAAGAGATTTAGGGAAAATTCCCATAGAAATAATCATGTAATGTTTAACAATGGAATTGGAAACCCTTGAATTTGTATTCATCATTATTGTATATAAAGATCTATTTCAAGTACACGTAGTAATAGGAAAATAAACATAAAAATCCTTCCAGAAATCCACACCAATATTAAGATAAAAGGTTTAGGTTTCCTATTGGTGTAAAATAAGGATAAAATCAAATAGAAATTCAAAAGAAAAATGTTAGATTCTAATAATAAAGTTGAAGAATTAGAAGTAGGATCTAGAAAGGAAATTTAGTTGTCCCAATAAAAAGGAAAAGGGTCGATCCCTGATTAAGAAATCGGTCTCCCCTAATAAGGTTACCCTAAAGTGAGAATTTTGGGACGAAAATCCTGAAACCGGGGGAGAATGTGACAATTGGGAAATTTACGTCATCGAATGTCATTAAAGATTAGCATCGACAAATGATGATAATAGAGCTTTTCATATTTTAGGAAAAATATGATAAGTTATATAATAGGGTCAAAAATGAGTAACCAAAAAGTTATATCACTTTTAATAATGGTCAGTGTTCTTGGAAAGTACACAACAAAGTTGTCCCAAGGATATAAACTTTGTAAAAAAACTGACTCTGATTGAAGGAGTTTTGATTTTATAAAAAGTAAAAATCAATTGTGTTATTAACGCTATTAACGTCAAAATGGTACAATGAAATCGGTTGAGTTTTGGCTAACGTCATTAAAAGGAAAATTGTAGTACACCGAGATATAAGAACCTTAAAAGAAAAAAAGTCAAAAATGGAGTTAGTATGAGGAATATACGATTTTTAGAAAAATATAAAATACGGGTTAAAAATAAAAGTTCAAATTTGTCAACACAACCTTAAGGAAAGTTATAGTACTAGTAGAGAGCTACACAAATATATAAAAGAGGGTAAGAAACAAGATTCATATAAGGAAGATATGAATTTTTATAAAATATTTAGAGGTGCACACCAAGTGCACGCCTTGCTCGACGCGCACATCTGACACCCAAATTCGCCAAGATTAGAGAGACGTAGACCATCATAAGTGTGACACGTGGCAAACTCTGGATAGAGCCACGAGTCGAGTGCACGTTGTGCGTGAAGTCCGTCGCGCACACAAACACTATAAATAGAGGTGATCACTTTTTGATTTCTTCACACCCAAAACTCTTTCTCTCTATCTCTCAATCTATTTCGGAAGTCATCCCAATGGTGCGAAGCTTAGGATGCAGTAGCATGGATGCTTCAGATTATGCTACTAGAGTAAGTTCACGGCCCCACTTTACTATTTTAAAAGTTTTACGGGGGGAATACATGCTTATAAAACTACTTTATCAAAATATATTTATATCTATAAATATCAATCGTTGTATAAAGCATGAAACCTTAGGTTAATGTAGCTATAGATAATATACCTAGTTGTAAGCTATGATATTATGCCTAAGATTTATGATGTCCGATAATATAGGAAGAGATATAACCTAGATGTTATAATGGCCAATTTCCTAGGATAACATAGTACCTAGAAGTAATGCTGGTCAAATATAGGGATATGCACTGTACCTAATCGTTACTCTACCCAAATATCTAGTTTTCAAATTAACCATAATTAGAATATATATATATACATATATATATATATATATATATATATATATATATATATATATATATATATATATATATATATATACACACACACTAGATAATTATGAGATCTAAAGGTATAATTATTAAATATAAAAGTAAAAGGGTTTATATTGTGATAGTTATGGGAAATCACTATGAAAGAAAGATAAAAGATAAAATACCTAAGTTTAATGCGTTGGTGAGTTGTTATTATTCATCCTTAGCCTGATTAAATTTGGCTACCCCGAACCTGTAATCATTAATCATGCGAGAGCCAGAAAGATATGTATAGATCTATACGGGGTTTGACACCCCCACCTGCAATTGCTAGCTACAATCCTGGCAGGATAACTTTCTTATTACTCACTATGCGACGTCCGATAAAGCGTCGTGCGGGGAAATCACTAGTCAAACAGCATCGATTATAGGGGCTCGTGGTAATACATTACAACCGCCTTAGAGATCCGACTACCAATAGGGACACCTTAGAGTGGTAGATAAAATACGTTAGGATTAATAAAATAGCCTAAAACATAATAAGATAGGATCGGTAAATATCCTACAATGATAGTAAATTAGGATTGGTAAAAATATCCTAAAAGGTAATAAGATAGGATCGGTAGATATCCTACAAAGATAGTAAGTTAGGACTGGTAAAGCATCCTATAAAGATAAGATAGGATTAGCATAATACCCTAAAAATATAATAAGATAAGAGATAATAAAATAATGCATAGGAAACCAGGAATTTAATAAAAGTGATTATAAATCATTGTAAAAATATCTAGAAAGTTTTCAAAGAAAGTTTATCATATGTTTATCTCAAAACCTGTGAACTCACTAACATCAAGTTGACATTTCAAAAAATCGCATGTGTTCCTAGGAAGGAGTAAGGATCAAGGCAAGGAAGGATTATCAACTCGAAGATAGATGAGTTTCGTTTAATAGATAATTATGGTCTGCGCTCTGTGATTTGGGTAATCTATGTAAATACCATCACCACTCAGCATTTCCGTTGACGGCCGGGGAAGGTGTGATATGTGGTTTACCAGGACGTCAATTTGAGATGATAAATGACATCGAGGTTGTCATGCAGGTTTACATGGTTATTCAGATCTTATTTGTGATCCTCGGTATCCCAGTTACAAAACTTAAGAGCATAATCTGAGATTAAACATGCCATTGATAAGATTCTGTAATTCTAAAATGATCTAGGAATTTCATATATATTATAATTGGTAAAGTGCATTACCTACCTTAAATAAATTTGTGATTAGATTACGGCATCCCTTTTCTTATTTTCAAATAGCATTATTAGATCCTAGCCTTGAATATTAATTAGGTTAAAATACTAATGATTGAATCAACTAATTAAAATCTTGTCTTTTCAGATGTCTTCAAGTGGTGAACTTCCTCCTCCATCAAACCACAACTTCACGATACTATCGTTCCTTGCAAAGGACAAATTTTCCAGTCCAAACTACATGGATCGGATGAGAAATCTGAAGATGATGCTTTGCTATGAGAACAAAGAGTATCTTATCACTACTCCAATTCCAGAAATCAACAAAGAAACTGCCACTCCTGAGGAGATTGCTAATTATGATCAGTACATGGATGATACCACTAAGGTCTCTTGCATTAAGATTGCAACTATGGCACCTGAGCTCCAAAAGACATATGAGGATTATTGGCCATATAAGCTGGTCTAGTCTCAAATATTTCATTAAAAGGCGAGACAAGAGTGTTATGAAGTGGTCAAGTCCCTAATGGCACGCAAACTGAAAGAATGGGAATCTATGAATACACATGTGAAGAAAATGTAGAGGCGAGTGGGAAGATTATAAAAACTCAACGTGAACTTTGACAAGGACCTTGACATTAACATGGTTCTTAACTCTCTCTGCCTGTTAGTTATGATCAATTCATTTTGTCCTATCATTTGAAAAATACAGGGTTCATATTGATTGAGCTTCACAATATGTTGCAAACGGCTGAGGCGGGAATGAAGAAGTCTTATTCCAATAGTTCTGCAACTGCTCCTATCATGGTTGTCTAACAAAGCAGACGAAAGAAGAGAAAGTCCCCTTCCCAGTATAAATGGAAATGGAAGGCCCACCATGGAGAGTCCAGTGGATCCAAAGAAAAGCCTAACTTCAATACGTCTCATGTTGCCAATCCAAAAGAGGTCATGTGCTTTCATTGTGGCCAAAAGGGCCATAGGAGAAGAAGCTTCCATGTGTACTTGCAGGAAGTGAAAGATGCCTAGGCCATACAACTAGCTCATCTTCTGGTATGTATTTTATTCAAGTCGATAATACTTTCATTTCAAATTCTTGGGTTCTTGATACAAGATATGGTTTCTACATTTGTTCTGATATGCAGGGATTAAGGAAAGTGAATAGGTTGAGCATGGGAAGTTGAACCTAATCATGGGAAACAAGCAACGATCGGCTGTTACCAGGATTGGGACTTATGAGCTCATGTTTGATAGTATTAGTGTTGATTTGGATAATTGTTTCTATTCTCCATAAATGGCTTGAAACATTATTTCTTTTCATGCTTTATTTAGATAAGGATATTGTTATGGTTTTGATAATAATGATGGTACTATTTCAGTTTATTTTAATGGTGCATTTATTTTCAAATCTTATCCTAGTGATGGTGTGTATGAGACTATTGTTTGTGTAAATGAATTAGGAAACAATGTGTATAATATTGGTTCTTACAATAGTTTAGACAAGTCATGATTATGGCATTGTTGTCTTGGGCACATTAATAAGAAACACATCGCCCAATTCCAAAAGGATGGAGTATTGGAGTCGTTTGACCTAAAACCAGACGATGAATGTGAGTCTTGTTTAATGGGAAAGATGACTAAATCACCATTCACTAGTACATGCGAAAGAGGTGAAGATTTGTTGGCCCTCATCCATATGGATGTGTGTGGATCGTTCAGATCTGCCACAAAGGATGCAAATCGCCACTACGTTATGTTTACTGATGCTTATAGTAGATATGGTTATACTTGCTTGATGAAACATAAATCAGAAACTTTTGAAAAGTTCAAAGAGTTTAAGAACGAAGTAAAGAATCAATTGGGCAAGAAGATAAAGATGCTACGATCAGATAGAGGTGGTGAGTATATTAGTATCGAGTTTAACGACTATCTGAAGGAATGTGGAATTGTTTCACAATTGACACCTCCTAGGACATCACAACTAAATGGTGTAGCTGGGAGGCGTAATCGAACCATACTTGATATGGTTCGTTCCACGATGATTCAAGCATCACTTCCCATATCATTTTGGGCGTATGCCTTAGAAACAACGCCCACATCCTCAATATTGTTCCAGCTAAGAAAGTTTCCAAGACACCTCGAGAAATGTGGACAAGGAAATCTCCCTTGTACATATCAAGGTCTAGGGTTGTGAGGTTCTCGTTAGGCGAGAAACCTTGGACAAACTTGAACCTAGAGCTGAGAAGTGTTTTTTAATTGGTTATCCACATAAGTCCTTTGGATACTTGTTTTACAGACCCAATGACAACATGGTGTTTGTAGCTCAAAGGGGAGTCTTTCGCGAGAGAGAGCTCATTTCCAAAGAGGGTAGTGGGAGCATGATTGATCTTGAAGAAATTCAAGAGTTATCCGATGAAGCAACTTTTCAAGACACTAGCTCTCAACCTGAGAATGAAACTGTCGATCCCATTGACAATTTGTTTCCCTTCATTGATCCAGTAGGGTGAGTATGCCACCTTCGTTTAATGGTTTCCATATAACTGCAGAAGATGATACATTTATCAGTGATGAAACACTGGTAAATTAGGATGAGTCAGCTAACTACAAGGAAGTGATGGCAGGCCTAGAGGCTGCTAAGTGGAAAGAGGCAATGGATAGCAAGATCCAATCCATGTATGATAACAAAACATGGACTTTGGATGATCAAACACCTGGTCGAAAGATAGTAGGTTGTAAATGGATCTTCAAGAAGAAGATTGACATGGATGGTAATGTACAGACTTATAAAGCAATATTGGTTGCAAAGGGCTTTACTCAAACCCAAGGGATTGACTATAATGATACCTTTTCCCCAGTTTCTATGATTAAGTCAATTAGGGTAATGTTTGCCATAGATACTCACTATGACTATGAAGTATGGGAAATAGATGTCAAAACTGCTTTCCTTAACGGAAAACTGGCTGAGGATGTTTACATGGCTCATCCAGAATGTTTTGTACATGAAAAATTCCCTAATAAGGTGTGCAGGCTTGAGAAGTCCATCTATGGACTGAAACAAGCATCTCGTAGATGGAATCTTTGATTCCATGAAAAGGTCAAAGAGTTTGGATTTTTTAGAACTGAAGATGAGTCTTGAGTGTATGTCAAAGCTAGTAGGAGCATAGTAACCTTTCTAGTTTTGTATGTGGATGACATACTCCTAATAAGAAACAATGTTCCAACTTTGCAAGAAGTCAAGTCTTGGCTTGGGAAATGTTTTCCTATGAAGGATCTAGGAGGTGCTACATGTATTCTTGGAATAATAATTTATAGGGACATGTAGAAACATTTACTAGGACTTAGTCAAATTACATATATGGATAAAATATTGAAAAGCTTCAATATGGAAAATTCCAAGAAAAGGGACTTACCCATGCATCATACTGTTAAATTGAATAAGGCTCAATGCCCTGTAGCGATAAGGAAATAGATACTATGATTCAAATCCCATATGCTTTGGCTATAGGATCGATCATGTATGTTATGGCATGTACTCGACCTGATGTGGCTTATGCTTTGACCATGGTTAGCAGATATCAAGGAAATCCTGGTTTAGCCCATTAGACTGCAGTGAATAACATTCTTAAGTATTTGCAAAAAACGAAAGATATGATCTTGGTTTTTAATGGCAAATATGAACTTAAGGTGAGTGGGTTTAGTGACACCATTTTTCAAACGGATCCAGATAACAGTTATTCTCAATTTGGTTGGGTTTTCTTATTGAAATATGGAGCAGTAACTTGGAAAAGTTCCAAGCAACAAACGGTGACTGATTCTACTTGTGAATCAGAGTACATCGCAGCAAGCGAGGCAGAAAAGGAGGCTGTGTGGTTAAAGAATTTTATTGGAGATCTTGTATTTTTCCATCAATCCAAGAACCAATGGATATTTTCTACGACGACGAGGGTGCGGTAGCTTTAACAAAATAACCTAAAGATCAACGCAGATATAGGCACATCGAAAGGAAATATCACTACATTACATATAAGGTTGAAGAATGTGCACTCGTGGTGAATCGTGTATCATCAGAAGAGAATCATGTTGATCCTCTCATAAGGGTTTTGAGCAAAGTCAAGCACTTTGATCATGCTAGGAGCATCGGGCTGAGAGACGATATTAGATTTTAGATTTTAGTAGTTGATTATTTTGAAACATTGTAACAATGATAAATTGTAATTGGATGGTGATTAATTAAATAGAGATTTATTTATATTCAATGTGTATGATACCATTTGTCAATTAATATATCATTGTGTTTCATTTTGCATGTGTTACTTCCTGAATATTAAGTTATTCGAAACACCACAGTTGGTCATACTTTGGGAGTAAGTATTTATTTAAGACCGTTATGAATCATTTGTAGATTGTCCATAGAGATTGGGCATGGCATTGGTATTGCTGCAAAATTCATGAGTACTTAGAAATAGAGATTTTAAGTATTGGTTAAACCCGCGCTTAGAAATTAGTTCTTGGATTTAATCACGAGTAATTTTAAGATGATGATATCCTCTATTCTTAAAACAGAGGTATATAAGTCATATTTTACAAATCGGTTGTACATTGGTTTACTCCAACGCATCTCGTAACTGGGTGCTATAAAGTGTAATTCCATGTATGACTCTATAAGTAAAATTATATAATTATATAGTAAAAGTTTGTCCATTTCTTTTGCCTTAATAGGAAAAGTGATATCTTTGGACCCCTCGGTGTTTTGATGTTGACATTAATGATTATAGTATTGGGCCCAGCCAGGACTTAATTGGTGTGTTCATTTTGTAGTCTAATGACGTCATCACAAAACGAGATTATCAGGAAACAGAAACTTGGACAAGATATTGATTCTAACCAATGTCACATGTTCATACGATATCGGGAACAATGGAGGAATGGATGATCACTTATCTTAGGACCAACAAAGACTGGTAGTGTCTGTGAAAACATTATTTACTAGTTATTTGGAGTTGTACTTGCAATTTTAGTTAACAACTTATCCAAGTGGGAGACTAGTGGATTAAGGTGTCTAAGGTCCTAACTAAATTGGTATAATGTTGATAAATAAAAGTAAAGTCCTTTTTGGGTTGCCCTTATAACCAAGAAATTTCTTAGATTGATTATAAGAGAGAGAGAGAGAGAGAGAGAGAGAGAGAGATAAATGATTTATTAATATGTTATATGATTAATATATTAATTAGAAATAGTTATAATCAATTAAGAATTAATCCGAATTAATTCTGGGTTAATTAGAATTAATTAAAGGTTGAAGGACTAAAGTTGTAATTGTTCAAATGTTGAGCAGAGGAGAGGTTCCACAACCTTCCTCCTATGGACGGTTTTATGAAACCCTATTAGGGTTTCTGGAAGCCTCCATTTATATATATATATATATATATATATATATATATATATATATATATATATATATATATATATATATATATATATATATATATATATATATATATATATATATATATATATATATATATATATATATATATATATATAGTCATTAGGAAGGTATCAATGATGCGGTCGATATAAGACTAATATTGAATACTTTTGATATTAGTTTAGTACCAATATCATTAAATTTATTTAAAATGGTATTATTAAGGGTCGTTTAGTTGTTTAAGTAATTATAAGGGAGCTTTTCAAAAATTCATTTACTATAAATAAGAGGCTCTACCCTCTCCTATTTCTTGCACCAAGTCTCTTTCAAGAGCCTTTCTCTCTCACCCACGATCATTTAGGTCCCACGTGATTCGACTTCTCGTTATGTAGTTGTAGTAGTATCGTTAGCGGAGCGTTGAAACGCTGGAAGAATCTTTCAGAAGAAAGATTCACCAACATAGTTCTGTCCGCGAAGTTTTAAGTTTTTGCTAGATAATCTCGTAAGGTGAGTTACACTTACTATGCCTGTTAAGTGTAATTTATATTTGTCTTCAGCGTCGTTTGTTATGAACCTATAAATAAGATTTATTAGTAATTCCAATTATAATATTGATTGATCAACTTTCGGGCGTGATGTTATGGCTAGATCTTAGTGATGTGTTTAAAGTGGATTTTCCAAACAGTATTGAAACTTCCCAAAAATCATGACCAAAAATTTTGTTTTTAATTATTAATAAAACCATAGTTATCAAAATCATCTCATAAAATCATAAGTCATAGTATCTCAAAACATCATGAACATATGTCACATATATCAGAGTAAACATCCCAGGCTAAAAACATCATGGTATGTGCAATGCAGTCATCCCGAGCTCTTCCCATTGCTACCGGAAGTACCTGAAACCAAAAATGAAAACTATAAGCACGAAGCTTACTGAGTCTCCCCAAACTCACACATACCATACACAAAATCACATAATCACATATAAACATATCTTTGGCCCCGCTCCTTCATCGGGACCCTCCCGACATCGAAAAATGTCCGGCATCGGGCCCCGCCTGGCATCGAGCAAAGCTCGGTATACATATAAACATATCAACAAATACACATGAATAATCACATAACATAAACATATAAACATTCCTCAGACCCCGACCGGAATCGAACAGAAATTCGGAAACAGACAAACATTTATTCGGAATTTCCCGGCATCGGACCGTAATCCGGAAACATACAAAAAAGACGCATGCATGAATCACGAAGACATCAAGCATACAAACATTCCTCGGGCACCGCCCGGCATCGGATCGAAATCTGGAAACATATATACCTACATCGGGCACTGCCCGGCATCGGATCGAAATTCGGAAACATATAAACCTACATCGGGCACTGCCTGGCATCGGATCTTAGTCTGAAACATACTAACATACATATACGGGCCGACATTGGTGCCTTCGACCCGTTCATACAGGAGGAAACTCACCTCGCAAAGCTGAATGCAGAATCTCACGGTAAGGAATCTCTAACGGCTGCTCCGACGACTCCCCGAGCTATCAATACCACAATAACACTTAGTCAAAAACTAATAATCCTTCTTAGGGTAAAATGACCAATTTACCCCTGATCTACTTTGGCCCATGCATAAGGCCCAAAACCATAACATGAAAGGCCCAAATCTAGATAGCCTTCCTAAGCCCACTAGTGGCCCACCAATGGCCCAATTTTCTAAATTGGGCCCAATTCCTCAAATGGGCCTTCTCTTAAGCCCAACATATTCTTAGCCCAAACTAACTGATTTTTGGTGGCCCACTATGGCCCAAAAATAGCAAAGTCCATGGAATGGCCCAAACCGAGGCCCAAATGATGCAAAGCCCAATTCCAGTGAGTACGCGGGGCGTACTCCTCTGTCCGCTAAACGTACGGGCTACATGGCTTGTACGCTGCACGTACGGGCTTGTACGCCCATCGTACTGCTCTTTTAAGCCACTTATACAATTAAGCACTTAATACTTTATTCCAAGGGCTAAAATCATAGATCCAAGTCCTCTTCAACGTCTTAATCCATAAACTCACTGACTTTGTGACTTTATATGACCCACATGAACCCAAACTCAAAATAAAGCAATCTACTTCCATGAAAATGGCCATAACTCTTGCATGAACCCATTAAGACCTTCAAGATGGCAACTTTCTGTCTTAGCGACTCAAATAGCACCAAGGGTGGCAACCCTAAGCCTAGAAACAGATTTGGAACCATAAAGCTCCATTCTTGGGACCAAAAAGGTACAAAAACTCAACATAATAGATCTAAGCATTCATGAGGCAGGTTTTGAGCTTTTTACCTCAAATGAGTGCTAAATGAAGATGATGTCTTAGATTCTTAAGCTCAATCTACACAAGTTATTCTTCACCAACTTCTTATTTCTCCTTCCAAGCTCCAAGCCACTAAAATGGACTTCAAGAGATCAAGATCACACAAAAATGAAGAAGGTTAGCTTTCTAGGGTTTCTGAGTCAAGGAGGCTGGTAAGGAGGTTGGGGTTTGGGACATAATGATGTATTTATATGGCCTAAACCCTAAAAATTAGTGTTTTGAGTCAGCTCATGTACGCTGTGCGTACGTGCTTCAACCCTCCGCATCCAATGTTGCCACTACGCCCAGCGTACGTCTTCAGTCAGCCCAAACATATCACGGCCCACTCAATAGAGGACCAACTCAATAATCCAACATTAATCTCATAGTCCAACAATTAATTACAAAGATTAAATAATTAGCATTATCTCAAGTCACGGGTGTTACAATTCTCCCCCACATGAATCAGACTTCGTCCTCAAAGTCCGCTTCCCTGAACAACTTCGGATAGTGCTCCCTCATCTCCTCTTCGGGCTCCCAAGTCCAGTCGGACCCCTTACGATGCAGCCACTGCACCTTTACCAGCTCCACCTTCTTGTTCCTCAGCTCCTTCGTCTTCCGGTCGAGAATGGCTACTGGTCTATTGATGTAGTTCAGGCTGTCATCCACCTGGTTATCCTCTAAAGGCACAGCTGCGGAGTCATACACTAAGCACTTCCGCAGCTGGGAGACATGAAAAGTGTTGTGGATCTGGTTGAGCTCTGCTGGAAGATCCAAACGATAAGCAACCCGGCCCACCCGAGCCAAAACCATGAATGGACTGATGTACCTGGGGCCCAGCTTGCCCCGCTTCCTAAACCGGATGACACCTTTCCAAGGTGACACCTTCAGGAGAACCATGTCGCCCACCTGAAACTCCAAGTCTGACCGGCGCTTGTCGGCATAGCTTTTATGCCGACTCTGAGCAGTCTGGAGCCTGCTTCGGACCTATTGGATCTTCTCCGTGGTTTTGAGCACCACCTCAGTACTCCCCATGACTCTCTGACCGACCTCGCCCCAACAGATTGGGGTCCTACACTTCCTCCTGTAGAGCATCTCGGAGGGAGGTCGATCTATGCTAGCGTGGTAACTGTTCTTATACGAAAATTCAGCTAACAGAAGATACGTATCCCAACTGCCGCCAAAATCTAATACGCATGCGCGTAGCATATCCTCTAGAGTCTGAATCGTCCTCTCACTCTACCCATCCGTCTGAGGGTGAAAAGTTGTACTGAAGTGAAAACGAGTACCCATCTCGTCATGAAACCGCTTCCAAAATCTAGAAGTGAAACGAACGTCTCGGTCTGACACAACCAAAACCAGCACTCCATGATGTGCCACTACCTCGCGTACGTAGATCTTGGCTAGTTTCTCAGTCGATATACTCTCCTGGATCAGGACGAAATGAGCACTCTTGGTCAACCGATCCACGATGACCCAAATCGAATCCACTCCACGTCCAGTCCTGGGATGCATCGTGATGAAATCCATAGTGATGTCTTCCCATTTCTACACGGGAATCTCCAACGGCTGTATCTTTCCATGAGGTCGCTGGTGCTCGGCCTTGACTTTCCTGCAAGTCAAGAACTGCTCCACATACCATGTTATGTCCCGCTTCATGCAAGGCCACCAATAATCAGAGCGAAGATCCCGATACATCTTCGTCGCCCCGGGATGGATGGAGAATCTCGACTTGTGAGCCTCATCCATCAGAACCTGGCGTACACCGCCCCAGTAAGGAATCCAAACCCTCCGATGCAGGGTCAACAACCCACGACTGTCATAATAAAATGATGCCACCTGACCTATAATCCGCTCACACTTCCAGTGCTCCTCCTTCGTACCCTCGACCTGCGCCTCCCGAATCCGTTCCAACAACGGAGTAATCACTGTCATCCTTAGGCATATATCCTGTATCAGAGCCGCGACCGCCTTGCGGCTAAGAGCGTCGGCCACCACATTGGCCTTTCCCAGGTGATAAAGGATCTCATAGTCATAATCCTTCACCACATCTAACCAATGGCGATGCCTCATGTTCAGATTCGGATGATCCATCAAGTACCTCAAGCTCTTGTGATCCATGTAAATGGTACAACAAACCCCATAGAGGTAGTGCTGCCAAATCTTGAGCGTGAAAACCATAGCCCCCAGCTCCAAATCGTGTGTCGGATAGTTCGATTCATGAGGCTTCAGCTGCCTCGACAGGTATGCAATCATGTGACCCCACTGCATCAGCACTGCACCCATACCCATGATCGAAGCGTCACACTAAACCACAAAATCGTCGACGCCCTCCGGAAAATTCAGAATCGGTGCCTCGCACAACCGCTGTCTGAGAGTCTTGAAAGCTACCTGCTCCTCAGGCCCCCAGCGGAATGTCACCGACTTCTTGGTCAGTCGGGTCAATGGAATAGCAATCTTGGAGAAATCCTGGATGAATCTCCGATAGTAACCCGCCAGACCAAGAAAACTCTGAATCTCGGATGGAGACCTTGGAACCTCCCACTGCATCACGGCCTCTACTTTGGCCGGATCGACCAGAATACCCTTCTGGTTGACAAGGTGCCCCAGAAACTGCAACTCACGCAACCAGAACTCACACTTAGAGAACTTTGCGAAAAGTCTCCCCCTCCTCAGTGTCTCCAGCACCTCCCTCAGGTGCTCCTCATGCTGCTCCTGAGTCTTGGAGTAAACCAAGATATCATTGATGAAGACTATCACAGACCAGTCCAGCATCAATCTACACATGTGGTTCATGAGATCCATGAACGCGGCAGGAGCATTGGTGAGCCCAAACGGCATCACCACGAACTCATAGTGACCATAGCGAGTCTGAAAGGCTGTCTTCTACACATCGTCGCCCCTGACTCGCATTTGATGATAACCTAATCGCAGATCAATCTTGGAGAACCAAGATGCGCCGTGAAGCTGGTCAAATAAATCATCAAACCTCGGGAGGGGATAACGGTTCTTCACTGTTACCTTATTCAGCTCCCGGTAATCTATACACATCTGATGTGACCCGTCCTTCTTCTTCACAAACACGATCGGGGCTCCCCATAGCGAACTGCTCGGCCTGATAAATCCCTTGTCTAATAGCTCCTGCAGCTGCGTAGACAACTCCTGCATCTCGGGAGGAGCCAACCGATACGGTGCCTTGGCTATCGGAGCCGCACCAGGAACTAGGTCAATCCTGAACTCTACCTACCTCTCCGGAGGTACCCCAGGAAAATCCTCTGGGAACACGTCCGGGTACTCCCATACGATCGGTACATCATCCATGGTCACCTTACCCTTATCTAGGGTATCCATGACATAGGCGACATAACCTGCACAACCCTGCTGTAGGTAGCGTCTCGCTCTCGCTGCTGAACACAAAGTCGGCCCATGTTGCGGCCTCTCGCCCTAGATCACCAACCCTCCCCCACTTGGGGTCCTAACTCGTACTAGTTGTTGCTCGCAGTCGATCACTGACCCATTGGGGCTCAACCAGTCCATACCCACGATAACCTTATTCCCTCGCAGGGGAATAGGGACTAAATCCACGGAAAACTGCTCATCAAACAACTGCAATGTACATCCCCGATGAACCCTCGCAACCCGAACGGCCCTATCATCTGCTATCTCTACATCAAGTGGACAGTCCAGCTCTCCTGGAGCTCCCACAAATCGATTGTTGAGCGTGAGCGATACAAAAGATCCCCATGTATGCTAGATAGGATTAAGAACCTTGGAAATCATATTTTGCATGTATTTTAGACAAACATAGATCCAAGGTTTCTACACCTTAGGAGTGTTAGAATGCTCAAAACCCAACAGATACATACCCGTCACAACATCGGGAGTTGCACGTGCCTCCTCTACTGTCAGCTGCAAGGCTCTGCTCTTTGTCTCAGGCGCCTCTGTCCGGCCCTGACGGCCATCGGTAATCCTCAATGTAGTAGGAGCGGGTGTCGGCACCTGTCCTGCTGTTGCTAAACTCGGACACTGAGACCTCTTGTGGCCCCTCTGATTGCACTGAAAGCAAATCAGATCAGATATTGGCGTGGTGGTGGTGGTAGCAGTACAGTCCCTACTAACATGACCAGTTCGGCCGCACTTAAAGCAGCCCGAACTACCCGCCCTGCACGCCCCCTCGTGCATCTTCCACACTTGCCACAGCAGCTGCGGCCCTGCTGGCTCCTCGATCTGTGATCAGATACCTTGGGCTTCTTGCCCGAACTCCTTGTTTGAACCCCCTCTGGTTTCCTCTTCCTTTCCATCTCTAAATCCAGCTCCCTCTCTCGATCCCTCGCAATCATATCTTCCAGCGTCTTGCAGCTGGGTCGGCTCACAAACTGGCGGATATCACTCCGTAGCATCTGATGGTGACGGGCCTTTTTCATCTCCTCGTCCGTCACGTACTACAAAACAAGAAGGGCCCCCTCCCTAAACATAGCGGTGATCTCATTCACTGTCTCAGTAGTCTGTTGGAGATCTTAGAACTCCCTCGCAAGATGTTGCACCTCGATCACAGGTGCAAACTCGGCCCTGAACCTGGCCGAGAAATCACTCCAGGTCATCGCATCAAGAGTGGCATCATCTCCAATAACATGTACGACCCCCTCCCACCAGTCACGTGCTTTGTCCTTCAGGAGACAGGAAGCAAGTCGGACCTTGTCCCCCTCGGGACATCGGCTAGTACGAAAGGCGTTGGCGACGTCAGCCAACCACCTGCTGCTAGCAATGGGGTCCCTAGCCCCATGATAGTCTGGAGCTCCACAAGCTCGGAACTCCTTGAATGTCATCGTGTGTGCCCCCATCATGGTCGCCATCTCGGTACGTAATGCACCCAACCTCTCGTCAAGAATCTCCAAAATTCCCTCCTTGACCATACCGAAGATCATAGGAGTCTGGTCCATAATACTGCGCGTAATCTCAGATGAAATAAACTCTCTCATCTGGTCATCGAACTTCCCGGCTCCAGAGCCCAAGCCTGATCCCTCGTCGGCACCTGAACTGCCAACTGGTCTAGTGCGTAGCATCACCGTACTGAAAATACACCATAACAAACATCAGAATACTCATCATAACTAGAGGGATCATACACACTACAAGTTCCCTGGTTTTATCTCATCCCTCCTTGACTCGAGTATGGATCCTCTGCTTTCAGTAGTACGGGCCCATACTACCTTCCACATCTATCAGTATTTTCCTCAAGAATTGCCTTGACTCCGCCAAGTCCCTTCTACTACTACTGCTCTTCGTGCTAATCTCATCCTAGGCTTTCCCTAGGGTAACCTCTGACCCACTCTCCGCCATCAGTTGCATAAGAAGTCTTTGCTACCTTTCCCTAACTAGCTCGCAAATACCATCATATATTACTAAGGCCAGATAATTCTTCGAATGAGAGGTCTCTCACTACAACGGTTAGACTCAAACGAGAGCTACGAAATAAGGCTAAACCTAACCTTCTGAAATTATTTAGTCCTCGTAATATGTAACTTAACATATTCGTTTACTAGTTAGTTAAAGATAACTAGAACTCCTAAAAGCACAAAGCAAGAAGCATTCGAGCATTAAGTAAACAAAACCAAGCATATCCTAATCAGGCCATCATATCACTGACTAATCAGTACTAGCATGCAGTTTAATAAGCACATACAGTAGGCATACAAGGCATCCTTCCTAGATCCTTAGCCCTAATCTAGCATGCAGTTCTCATAATCATATCATATCTAATAAACACGTATGGGTAATTTGGGAGAACATAATTGAGCTCGGCTGATTGCATGCACCACACCCTTTTCTCTTTTTGAAATCCTTTTATAAAAATGATTTTCTTTTGAAAATTTTCATACCAAGTCCTCAGTTTGGTTGGAACCTGAAAGTGAACCTCTAGCAATCCTAAGTTCCAATGTCATTCCGAAGTCAGATGGTGTTCCGAAGTGAAGATTGGTCCGGAATCTATTTATGTCCGGACTTGAATATATGTTGGTGATAAGGAGATCGAGAGTGGAGGTATTCCGGAATGGATGTTTATGTCCGGAATGTTTGATGTTCCGAGATCAATATTTTATCTTAGTGCATTTAATGTAATTTGTCTTTTGTTTGATTTAACATGTCATAGGACTTAGCTTTATTTGTCAAACACGAATATTCAGAGTGTCAGATGTGTAACTCTTTTATCCAGTCCTTTGATTGTAATTGGTTAGCACCATGTTTCATGTACTCCTATTTATAGGAGCTTTCAATGTTAAGTCAAGGACGGATCATTTTCTCACTCACTTTTAGTAATATCCTACTTACTTCTTCTTTCTGAATATTCTCTCAAACATTCTTCTTGTTCTTCATTTATTATCGTTACCTTGATTCTCATTCTTCACTTATGGCTTGATTAATGCATTAACTCAGACTTGACTGGTCTATCCAAGCTTGACTAGAACATGTATTAGTAAGCAGACATTGATCTTAAGCATTTACTCAAGGTTTGAGTTTTCAAACCTTGTCCCTACGCATCAGATCATTTTGTTCTCTCAATTGGTATCAGAGCTTGAGTGGTTGTCCTTTGAATCCATAAGATCATATTATAGTTGGTTTGAAATTACCTTGGTATTTAAATCATTTCTGTGTTAAGGATAAAAGTTCTTCTATATACCACTTTTTCTTGAAGATATCTTAACTTCAATGGCTTCTTCTATCCTCAACAAATGATTTCAATGCAAATCGCAAATAGCATGGGTGGCCCTACACGTGCCCCACTGCTAGTTGTGGAAGAATATGATTAGTGGAAAGTTAGAATGGAAAGATTTTTACTAGCTAAAGAGAAAGGTGAAGAGATTTTGAGATGTGTCAAATAAGGTCCTCATGTTCCTGTAAGAACGGTTGTGACAGATATTGCTGCTCATCTTATGGGTCAAGATGAAACTCGTCCAGCTCCTCTAACTGCAGATGATATTGAGAAGTTGCATGCTGATCAAGTTGCTCTCTCAAAAATGTTGTTTGGTGTTCCTCCTTCACTCTTTGAGCACATTAAATTGTGCAGATCAGCAAAAGAGATTTGGGACACTCTCCAAGACCTGATTGAAGTTTCGGAAAACATGAAAGACAAGCGTCTCACCTCAGTTGTCAATGATTTTGACACCTTCACTACCACTCCTGGTGAATCAGTGGCCTCAGCCTCTAACCATTATCGAATCGTAGTCAACAACATGACTGCTCATGGGATTGTCCGAACTCCCTTGGAGTACAATCTCAAGTTCATAAACAGTCTCGGTAAAGGATGGGGAAATGTGAAATCTGTTGGATTAGGTGTCTAAGCCCATAACTATAATTGGTATGTACTTGAATTGATAGCAGCACAGTCCTTTTGGGTTGCCCTCAACCTAGCAACTGGACAAGGAAATTATGAAAGGAGAGATATTAATTTATAAGATTAATAAATTAATATATATATATATAAATGATTTATTAATATGTTAATGGATTAATATATTAACTAGAAATTATCTAATAGTTGAGTGGAAGGCTCTAGAACCCCCTTGGAAGAGGGTGGACGAAATCTTTAGGGGAAACCCTAATAATTTCGTCCATAGGGGCTTGGGTAAGGCCCTTGGGTTTGCTTAGGCCCTAAGCAAAGGATAACTAGGGTTTCCCTTAAACCCTAGATCCCTCAGCTATTTAAGGAGCCTCCTGGCTCACATTTGAGGTACTGATTCTTTGGAAGAACACCTTGGCCGAAATTGCATACTCCCTCTCCTCTCTCTTCTTCTACTTTTCTTCTTGCTAGTTTGGGTGTGATTCCATTAGAGGCATTACACTTGTGGTGCTAAAGCTTCCAAGAAGATCAAGATCAAGACCAAGAGAATATCAATTGTTTGTTATAACAATTGAAAGGTATGTAAACCCTAAACCCTAGTTTGTTAATTTCGAAATTAGCCTCTCTCCTCTAGGGTTCTTGTTTTGCAATTCAAAGTTGTATGTTCAATAGTTAAAACATAGATCCAAAGTAGGTTGCATGTGAACTTAGGAATTGTTTTCTAGTTTATTTGTTGTACCTAAAACCCATCAGTGGTATCAGAGCCATTGTTGTTTTAAATTGAATTGCTACAATTGTTGAATTGCAAATTAGGGTTTATAGCTATTAAACCCTAAAGGCCAATTTTTCGATTTCTAGGGTTTTGGATCAAAGGGTTTTTTCGAAAACCCTAGCCTCCAAAGAACCCTAATCGAAATTAGGGTTAAGGTTTTGAAAACCCTAGCCTCCTCCCTTATGAATTTCGAAATATGCTAAGAGGATAACTAGGGTTTCTTGTTTTTGGATAATTGTTACTTAATTAGATTAATTGGATAATTATCCTTACCCTATTTTTCGAAATTAGCGGGATAAGGATTAGGATTAATTAATTGATTAATTTAATTAGATAATCCTTACAAGATTTAATAATTTGATTAATAGTTAATTAATAGATAAATATTAAATCTAGTTAATTGGTTTATTTAAATTTGAAATTAATAGCTTAAATTTCGAAATTTATATAAACCCTTGAAGTTTTAAAAAGTTTTAAAACACACCTTATATATATATTATAATTAAAGGTTTAATATTATATGTATAAGAATATGGTCAGTCAAATCGCTAGTATGCCTCATTCACGAAGCTAATCTATAAGGGGGTATAAGGAAACTGCCTATAAAATGGTAGTTGAATGGGTGTCCACTCTCACCCACCACTTCCTTGATTAGTGGAGGGTCGTTAGCAGAACGGATTTGATAGGACAACTACTTCTCATTAAAAGTATAATGATATTAAAAGTACTAGAACATTATTTTCAAAAATCCCAACTCTAGTTACTTTAGGAAAAATGTGAAAAGTATGCTAATCCATGAAATTGCACATTATACTTTATTGGTCGTTAGTGGAGCGTGTGTGGTTAACCAGCACACTAAAAGGCACTAATAAAGAGTAGTAATGGGTATCTCATAATTGTCATTTTGATGGAGCGTGTGTGGTTTACCAGCACATCAATAGTGAATGATAAAGACAATGAGGTTACCAAGCACATTTGCATGGTTATTCACATCTTGTTTGTGATCCTCGGCATCCCAGTCACAAATAGAAGAGCATAATCTGAGATTAAAACATGCCATTGAATAGTTTCAATGTATCTCAAAAGAATTAGGAATTTCACTTCGTTTGTTTCGTCTAATGGTGGAATTGGTGAATCGTCATTCACCTACCTTTATGAAATTTGCACTTGGATCTCGGCATCCCATTTCTAAGTTGTGAATCTTCATAGTTGGATCCTAACCTTGATATTATATCTTTGGGTTATTCTATTAAGGTATCTTGAAATCTAACTAAAACTTTCTTTCTTTTCAGATGTCTACTCCTGGAAATACTTCTGCTTCGTCCTCCTCCAACCAAAACTTCTCTTTGCTCAATATCTGCTCCAAAGTCGTTATGGATGGCTCAAACTATAACGATTGGATGCGCAACATCAAGATGGCTCTTCGTTTCGAGAACAAAGAATATGTTCTTGAAAAGGAGCTCAAAGAGCTTGATGAGAATGAAGCTACTCCTGAAGATCTTGCTGCCTACAAGAAACATTACGATGATGCTACCAAAGTGGCATGCATCATGGTGGCAACTATGTCCCCAGAACTGCAGAGGTACTATGAGGACTACTGGCCTTTCGAGATGAACAAGGACCTTATGGAAAAGTACCATAAGCGAGCTCGTCAAGAAAAGTTCGAAGTAGTGAAGTCACTCATGGCTTGCAAGATGAAAGATGGGGAGTCGGTTGTGTCACATGTACAAAGAATGCAACGCTACATAGAGCGTTTGGTCAAGCTCAATATTCACTTTGATGAGGAATTGGCCATTGACATGGTCTTGAACTCACTTCCTGAATGTTATGGTCAGTTTATTCTAACTTACCATTTGAACAATACTGAGCAGACCTTGGCCCAATTGCACAACTTGTTGCAGACAGCTGAGGCAGGGATGAAGGGTAAAAGTATACCCTCCACACCTACGAGTGCCCCTGTTTTGGCTATTGGACAGGGAAAGGGGAAAAAGAGGAAAGGTCCTCCCAAGCAAAACTGGAAGAGCAAGGCTCAAGCTGGGTCATCTAATAATGGCCCAAAGGCTAAGCCCAATGGTTCCACTCCCCATGTTTATGATCCAAAAGAGGCAGTTTGCTTTTACTGCAACCAAAAAGGGCATTGGAAGAGATCTTGCCCACAATATCTGCAAGATATCAAGGATGGCAAAGTGAAGCCATCTTTGGCAGGGTCTAAAGGAAAGTGAGGAGATAGAGCGAGGAAGGATAAACCTGATCATGGGAAACAGAAAGTCTTCACCAGTAACCAAGATCGGAGTTTATCAGCTTCTGCTTAGTAATGATGTTAGATTAGATTTAATAAATTGTTGCTATTCGTCTGAGATGACGAGAAACATTATTTCATTTCATGCATTGTTCAGACAAGGTTTTACATATTCTTTTAATGATTTGAATGGTTCAATTTCTGTTTATAAGAATGGTGTTTTTATGTTTGAAGCTTTACCTTGTAATGGTGTGTATGAAACAGTGACTTGTGTTGATAGCCTAGGAAATAGTGTACTTAATATTGACTTGTCTAATAGTGTAGACAAGGCATGCTTGTGGCATTGTCGTCTTGGACACATCAACAAGAAACGCATAGCCCAACTCCAAAAGGATGGAGTGTTGGAATCATTTGACCTAAAGTCAGATGACATGTGTGAATCTTGTCTTTTGGGAAAGATGACAAAATCACCATTCACAGGGTCTTGTGAAAGAGGTGAAGGTCTGTTGGATCTCATACACACGGATGTGTGTGGGCCCTTCAGATCAACTACAAGAGATGCTAATCGATTCTATGTGACTTTCACTGACGATTATAGCAGATATGGATATATCTACTTAATCAAGCATAAGTCAGAAACTTTTGAAAAGTTCAAAGAGTTCAAGCATGAAGTCGAAAATCAATTGGGCAGAAAGATAAAGATACTTAGATCCGATAGAGGCGGGGAGTATCTTAGTATCGAGTTTAACGACTATCTGAAAGAATGTGGAATAGTCTCACAATTGACTCCTCCTAGGACACCACAGTTAAATGGTGTAGCTGAGAGGCGCAATCGAACCTTGTTAGACATGGTTCGTTCTATGATGAGTCGGGCTTCGCTTCCTATTCACTTCTGGGGGTATGCCTTAGAGACAGCCGCCCACATCCTCAATCTTGTCCCTACAAAGAAGGTTGCCAAAACACCTCACGAAATGTGGACAGGGAAAGTTCCCTCGTTAGCACATATTAAAGTCTGGGGTTGTGAAGCTTTCGTAAGACGAGAGACTCACGACAAGCTAGCAGCTAGAAGTGAGAAATGTGTTTTCATTGGTTACCCAAAGCAGTCTTTTGGATATTTGTTCTACAGGCCTAGTGAAAACGTGGTCTTTGTAGCACGAAGAGGAGTCTTTCTTGAAAGAGAGCTCATATTCAAAGAGGACAGTGGGAGCACTATTGACCTTGAAGAAATTCAAGATTCAGCCAATGAAGGAACCTTAGATGACACTAGCACTCAACCAGAGGAAACAGTTCCTGTTGAACCAATCGATAACTCATTACCTCTTAGAAGATCCACTAGGGTGAGTGTGCCACCTGAGTTGTATGGTTTTCATATTACTTCAGATGGTGACACATTCATAAGTGACAGAACACTGGTAAACTTAGATGAACCAGTCACTTATAAGGAAGCAATGGCAGGCCCAGAGGCTTCCAAGTGGAAAGAGGCAATGGACAGCGAGATTAAGTCCATGTATGACAACCAAGTTTGGAATTTGGTTGATAGTGCACCAGGTCGTAAGACAGTTGGGTGCAAATGGATCTTCAAGAAGAAGACACACATGGATGGAAATGTGCACACATTCAAGGCTCGACTGGTTGCAAAAGGTTTCACTCAAACCCCAGGGGTTGACTATGATGAGACCTTCTCGCCAGTGGCTAAGATTAAATCTATTAGGATATTGCTCGCCATAGCTGCCTTTCATGATTATGAAATCTGGCAGATGGATGTCAAAACTGCTTTCCTTAATGGGAAGTTGGCTGAAGATGTTTACATGAGTCAGCCAGAGGGTTTTGTTGATGCAAAGTTCCCTAATAGAGTGTGCAAGCTTGAGAAATCCATTTATGGATTGAAACAAGCATCTCGCAGTCCATGAGAAAGTCAAAGAATTTGGTTTCTCTAGAAGTGAAGATGAGTTCTGTGTGTATATCAAGGCTAGTGGGAGTATAGTAACTTTTCTGGTGTTGTATGTCGATGACATATTACTCATTGGTAACGACGTTCCAACCTTGAAAGAAGTTAAGTCTTGGCTTGGAAAGTGTTTTGCCATGAAAGACCTTGGAGAAGCTGCCTATATTCTTGGGATTAGAATATTGAGAGATAGAAAGAAGAGACTAATTGGACTTAGTCAGAGCACATACTTGGATAAGGTACTAAAGAGGTTTAGTATGGAAAATTCCAAGAAGGGAGAGCTACCTATCCAGAGCAATACCAAATTGAGTAAGACTCAATGCCCGAGTACAGATGTTGAAATAGATGACATGAGTCGTGTACCTTATGCTTCCGCTGTCGGATCGATCATGTACGCTATGACATGTACTCGTCCTGATGTGGCATTTGCTTTGAGCATGGTCAGTCGCTATCAGGGAAACCCAGGTAGAGCTCATTGGATAGCAGTTAAGAATATACTCAAGTATTTGCGAAGGACAAAGGACTGGGTCCTTGTGCTTGGTGGCAGTGATACTTTGAGAGTAGATGGTTACAGTGATGCCAGCTTTCAGACGGATAGAGATAACTTCCGTTCTCAGTCGGGCTGGGTATTTTTAATGAATGGAGGAGCAGTTACTTGGAAGAGTTCCAAGCAAAATACGGTGGCTGATTCTACTTGTGAATCAGAGTACATAGCAGCAAGTGAAGCGTCGAAAGAAGCAGCTTGGTTGAGGAACTTCATCGGGGATCTCGGAGTTGTTCCAACCATCCAGGAGCCTATGGAACTGTTCTGCGATAATGAAGGAGCGGTTGCCTTGACAAAGGAACCGAGAGATCATGGTAAGACCAGACATATCGACAGAAAGTACCATTTCATCAGACATAGAGTTGAAGAAGGCCATCTTATAGTAAAGAGGGTGTCATCTGAAGATAACCCAGCAGATCCCCTCACAAAGGGTCTGAGTAGGGCTAAGCATATTCAGCATGCTCGGAGCATAGGACTGAAAGATGATATTAGTTTTAGTAGTTAGATTAGTTTTTGAAACTTGTAACAAAGTAAATGTAATTGACTTTTGGTGATTAAATAATAAAGTATTATTTATAAGTTTGGCTACTACCTTTTGTCAATTGTTTATTATTGTGTTTCAATTTTGCATGTTTTACTTCCTGAATAATGAGATTATTCAAACTCCACAGTCGCTCGTACTCTTGGAAGTAAGTAGTGAATTAAGACTGTCATGAATTGGATTGCAGATTGTCTAAGGATAGACATGGCAATAGAATTGCTGCAATGTTCATGAGTACTCAGAAATTGAGATTTGAGTATTGGATAAACCCTCGCTCAGAGTATCACTTCATGGAATTCATCACGAGTAATACTGAGACGGTAATATCTTATAATCTTGAAACGAAGATATATGAGTTGTAATTTACAAGTCGGTTGTGCATTGGTGATACGAAAACGCATCAGTAACTTGGTGTTATAAAACGTATTGTCATGCATAATTTGATGAGTAAAAGATACAAGCATATGAGTCAACGTTTATTCGTTCCTTTTTCCCTAACAGGAAAAGCGATATCTGTGGGCCCCTCGATGATTTGGTGTTGACTTATGTGCTGGGCCCAGCCAGGACTAAATTGATGTGTTTAATTAGAAGTCCTACATCATCACAAATCAGGAATCGGGAAACATAGATTCTGGACAAAGAGATTGATTAAATTCCATGTCTTATGTCTAGGGATATCTAGCAGAACGAAGGATTATATGATCACTTATCTTAGGACACGTAACTGACTGGGTCAGAGTTCGGCAGCAGCTTTTGGAAGCTACAATTTGCTGGTCAAATTTAGTAGGCATACTAGCAATTATAGATACAGACTTATCCAAGTGGGAGACTGTTGGATTAGGTGTCTAAGCCCATAACTATAATTGGTATGTACTTGAATTGATAGCAGCACAGTCCTTTTGGGTTGCCCTCAACCTAGCAACTGGACAAGGAAATTATGAAAGGAGAGATATTAATTTATAAGATTAATAAATTAATATATATATAAATGATTTATTAATATGTTAATGGATTAATATATTAATTAGAAATCATTATGTTTAATTAATTGTTAGCCAGAAATTAATCAGAATTGATTTTGGGGTTAAAAGAATTAATTATAAGGTACAGGGACTAGTTTGCAATTATCTAATAGTTGAGTGGAAGGCTCTAGAACCCCCTTGGAAGAGGGTGGACGAAATCTTTAGGGGAAACCCTAATAATTTCGTCCATAGGGGCTTGGATAAGGCCCTTGGGTTTGCTTAGGCCCTAAGCAAAGGATAACTAGGGTTTCCCTTAAACCCTAGATCCCTCAGCTATTTAAGGAGCCTCCTGGCTCACATTTGAGGTACTGATTCTTTGGAAGAACACCTTGGCCGAAATTGCATACTCCCTCTCCTCTCTCTTCTTCTACTTTCCTTCTTGCTAGTTTGGGTGTGATTCCATTAGAGGCATTACACTTCTGGTGCTAAAGCTTCCAAGAAGATCAAGATCAAGACCAAGGGAATATCAATTGTTTGCTATAACAATTGAAAGGTATGTAAACCCTAAACCCTAGTTTGTTAATTTCGAAATTAGCCTCTCTCCTCTAGGGTTCTTGTTTTGCAATTCAAAGTTGTATGTTCAATAGTTAAAACATAGATCCAAAGTAGGTTGCATGTGAACTTAGGAATTGTTTTCTAGTTTATTTGTTGTACCTAAAACCCATCAAAATCTTGTCTTCAAAGTAATGGTTCTTTGAAAAAGTTAAAGCTATATCAACTTTTTGATGAACTTCAAGGACATGAATCTAATCTTGCTCAGACCATAAGGGAACTCTCCGGAGGTCCTCTTGCTCTTGTCAGTTGCTTTGAACCAACCCTTCCAAACACATCCACTTCGGACCTTTTCAAACCAGTTATTCCATCTGTTATATCCTCCATACCTGTCTTACCCACACCAAACTATCTAGTTGATGATTCCGAAGCCATGGACTCTGAACTCCGTTTCCAACAGGATTTTTCTCTCCTCTCCATGAAATACAAACGTCCTTTCAATCCCTCTAACAAACCATACCAAAATCGGTTCCATGCTCCTCACCAAAACAATCCTTAACCATACTCAGCTCCGGAACCACAACCAACTCCGGAAAATCCTCCCTCATACAAACCAAACATCTCAAAACCAAATTCTACCTCGGAACCACAGCAGAATCCAAAATCCGACAAACCAAAAATTGTGTGTCACAAGTGTGGACATGCAAATCACTTTGCAAAAGATTGCTTGGCTGAAGCTCCACAAAAACCAAAGATCAAGGACTCTGCATACTACGCCCGAAGAGCTCAATAAATGGCTGAAAGTGAAAAAGCTTTCGTAACAACTGTATCAAGGGATGTTGAAGGATATTGGTCATCTGAAGATGATGATGATGTGGTGACTGGAAGAAACATGTGCTTGATGGAAAGACAATCTGTTGAATGTGATGAAGGTTATTGGTCCTCCGGTTCTGAAGATGAAGATGATGTTGCTGAACCACACTACTGCTATATGGCCACCAATGATCCACCCGGTCGAAGCATCGTTCAGCAGGTAAAATCTATGATTACTGATAATAATTTTGATCTATCTCTTTGTGAACCTTATCTGACCCAGATCCAACGAGAGCTTCCTACTTCAAGCATATTCAGATTCAAACTATGGTGGTCTTCAACTTGATAGAAAAAGCACATCAGGTGGCTGTCAATTCTTAGGTGATCGTTTGGTTAGTTGGTCATCCAAGAAACAGAACTGCATTGCACTCTCTACAGCCGAAGCCGAATACATTGTTGCTGCCAGCTGTACCTCTCAAGTTCTATGGATGAAATCTCAACTTTTGGATTATGGTTACCGTTTTCAACTCATTCCTATCTACTGTGATTCTCAAAGTGTCATTGCGATTTCACACAATCCAATTCAGCACTCCATGACGAAGCACATTGACATACGGTACCATTTCATAATAGATCATATTTTCAATGGTAACATTGAACTCATTTTTGTTCCAACTGACGATGAGATTGCTGATGTATTTACTAAGGCATTAGACGAAACCAAGTTCAATGGTTTTCTGAACAAGATGGGCATGATGATGTCAGATCCTCAGTTCTTTCAAGAGACTTGCTCTCTTTGATAGAAGTATTCGGAAGAAAATTGGTTCCGATCTCAAAAGAACTTTTGATCTCGGAACTATTCTCTCCCGGAATACATAGGATCATTTTACTTGTCTTTATCTCTGACCATCACTTGAGTTTAAGTTGTACAGTTCATCTGATCATTTGTTGTTCTAAGTCCACATAGTCATCTTGATCACATTTTGCATCTCAGAATATACTTCATAATGGCATCCAAGAATCCAACTCCGGAAAGGTATTGTATTCTATACTTCGGAATTTTCAAAATTCTCTCCGGAAGTTTTCTCAAATTTTGTTCCGGAATGTCTTACAAATCCTTTTTCGGAAATTCTTTCAGTCTTTCACTCCGAAACTTAAATCGTCCCTCCGGAATCACAAACAATTTTTGACTCCGGAATCACAAACAATATTTTTGACTCCATAATCGCAAACTCTTTTTGACTCCAAAAATTTAAGCTTCTCTCCGGACTGATCCCATTCCGGACCATTTCTTAAACTCTTCATAATCCGTAACTCGACCTTTTACCCTCCAGATCTCAAACTGTCCGGAATCGATCATTTGGAAACCCAAGAGTTAATACGGTGAAACGCTTTCTTTGTAACGGTAACTTATAAGGATCCTTATCTTCCTTGAAATTCTTGCCACAATCGCATGTCTCCAAAAAGCAACCATCAAATCATCGTTTGGGTTTTCTATTTCTTGCTACAAACCAACCCTACATTTCCCCTCCCACGTCAATTCACCCCCAAAAATGGTTACACATTTAATGCTATCCGGTTTGGCTTCGGATCCTCATCATTACCTTTTCTAACCCGACCCGTTTCACTTACCTATAAAAACCTTTCTAAAACCCCTTTTACCTCTTTACGCGCTCAAACCCTTAAAAACTTCAAAATCTCTCTGTGTTCATCGTGTTCTTGAAGCTTTCATAACAACTCATCAATGGCGTCCCAATCTTCAACTCAAGAACCTCCTGCCACTGATTCATCACCAAAGAAGGCTGCCACCAAGAATAAATCATCCAAAGGATCATCATCCTCTCAATCTGCTAAACCGTTTCTTAGAGATACGACCCAACTGTTTTCGATTGATCCCATGGATTTTAACGAACCAATTCGAGTGATGATCGAGTTCATCGCTCGTCATCCCATTGCCATTCCACTTACCAAAGTTCCAGAACCACCACTTCCACTTCATTTGCTTCATACTACTTTCTCGAGGATCAATATTGAAGATGGTATTTTAGAAACAAATCTGACTGGTGAAAGGATTGTGCCCATTCACAAATCAACTTTTCTTAAGGCTATTGGAGTGAAAGAAAACCCCAAGGGTTTCAATGTTCAAGAACCAACTCTAGAAGAATTCCAGCTGTTTTTGAACCACATTGGGTACAACCAAGACTATAGGGAAAAGGATTTCAAGAAGTCGGCCGTCTCCGGCTTATGGACAGTGTTGATGCACTTCATTATTCGTGGGTTATCAGGCAAGAACGGAGGAACGGATACTCTCAGCAAAGATTGGTTATATGTTGTATACAGCATCTATTCCGGACGCGACAATGTTGTTGATCTTCCGGAGGTACTATGGCAGGATTTCCGGAAATTCGCAATCAAAAGGAAGACTAACGAGATTTCAAGCCCTAGGTTTTGGGCTCAGACGATTCAGGAACTCTACAAAGAAAGATCTGAACCCATTCCGGTTTCAACCATTCCGAAAGAGGTATGTGTTCCTTTTCGCGCAATCAAACACTATCGCATTCCAGACCAATCATCTTTTGGTCCTGTTAGAAGACTTTCGGACCATATGTTGGCCCTCATTCCTTCCGGATCCATTCACTTAAAATATCATTTAGAGACTTTGGTTGTGTTTAACCCAACACAACCTGCCCCAGTCTCTGTTGAGCCCACTCCAGAAGAGGCCAATCCTTCCGTGTCCGGACCCAAAACCAAAAAGTCTGCCAAAAGGAAGACTTCTCGTTCGAAGCCTAAGCCTAAAAAGAAAACCAAAGCAGTTCCTCCTCTCAATAGGAAGGAACACATGACATTCAGGATGATTCTGGCCTTCCGCACACCCCTCCCGTCCATTCATCTGAGGCACCCCTCGATGTTTCAAAAACACATGCACACACTCACGGGGAGTCCCCACATAATCCACCCTCACCTTCTCAAAAAGGTGATGCCGGTGTTGAACAAAGTTCCTTGCCCCCCCCCCCCCCGGAACAAACCCACGTGTCAAATTCGATATCCCACTTTTTTCTTCACGCACACACTTCGGAACCCCTGTTCCGGACCCTAAGCATTCTGAGGCTGGAGTTGTCCCTCCAACCTCTGGTGCTTCAACTAGTCTGATACCCGAAAAGGGTACAGGACGACCATGTGTAAATGATCCTTTGTGGGAAGATTTTGTAAACTGGGCACACTCAAGGCATCCAGAACTTACAAGATCCCAAGTGGAAGCCACGCTCATCTCCATGCGGAACAGGGCCATTTAAAGCAAGCTTCCTTATGTTGCTCCTACTGATGAGCTTACTGATCTTGAATTCACATCCGGAGAAACTCCAAGGCCTGATCCTCATGCTTCCAACCTTCAAGCTTCGGATGATGAAATCTCCGAAAAAGTACTGCTGGCAACAGATGTTGCACACGTTGCTGACGCTAACGTGTTTTCCTTAGTTCAACTTCATCTTAAGCCATCTTCGTCCAAGCCAGCATTTGATTTCGGATCCTCCTCCTCTACTCATCATGAATCCGAATCAACACAAAAGATTCATGATGATGCCACCAACAAACTCGGGCCTTCTGTCACTCCAATCACTCTGGAATCTCCCAAACACACTCCTCAACCTTCCAGCTCAGACAACGGATCCTCAACCAGAAATCATATTGATCCGTTTGCTCTGTTGGATATCCAGTCAAATGTTTCGGACACAATGAAGAAGGTTACCACTCTTGAAACCTCAGTGGCTGAGCTCAACACCAAACTTGATACAAAGGTGTCCGGACTGGACTCCAAGTTTGTAGCCATTCTCCAGTCCTTATCAAATAAGTCCGGACCCTCCGTTGCTGAAAGAGAAGCTCAATTAGATCAACCGATCTCCATCTGGCTCAAGCATTCGAGCGAAGAAGTTGAAGCGACGTATGATACTTCAGTTGAGCACTATCTTGACACTATCACCACAATGCTCAAAGTCCATGACGACTTGGTTGCTGCTACCAACGATCTTATCAAGCAGACCTATGTTTGCCATGAGAAACAGATTCAAAGGTTGGAGAAGGAGATTAAAAAGAAGGACGAAATGAACCTGATCATCCAACAAGCTCTCATCAAATTGCTTCGATCCACTTGGAACATTGACGTTCCGAATCGTAAGTTTGATGAGATGCTTGCTATCCTTGGACATCTATTCGATCATCTCTCCTCCCAAGCGCCAACTTCCGAAGCTTACGATGTGCTTACTCGTCAACTCAACACCAGTCTTCAAAAGGTGTTTACCAAGTTTGATTATGTGAAGGACTCTTTGCTACTTGCACCGGTTCCGAAAGCCAGCGATGCAAGAGGGGGAGAAGGTCTAAGTCAACCATGGAAGCTTGCCTCGGTTTTTCAACTCCGAGATGAAGATCTTAATTCCGATGATGAAGTCCAAGTTGCTTCCGGACTTCTAGGAAACAACTCTGATGATGATGAAGACAGTGATGAAGAGAAATATGTCACCAAGGGAGTTCTGGCTATTGGAGCTCCTCCGAAGCTTTTTCCTAAGCAAATGACTGAGGAAGAGAAACGAATTTGGTCAGCAGTTTCATAGCCATCTTCTTTACCGGATGTTCTTCAAAGAGGTATTCAAATGGCTAAGGCCAAATCCTTCCTCACTGCTCAAGCCTTCCGAGCCACTCCTTCCATGTTACCACCTATTCCGGAACCAAAAATCACTCCAATTGATGAAGGTTCTCCTCTCCGGACCCCAGATTACATTCCGGAAGAACCTCTTCCATTCTCCCCTCCTAAGATCACTGTAGATGAGAACATGCTGCATGTAATCTCAGTCCTTTACAAAAGCAAAGACAAAGGCAAGAAGCCCATCACGGAATCCAGACCTCCACCAAAGAAAAACTTGGATGGTCTCAAGAAGAAATTAACAAGGCTTTAGAGGACAGCATCCGGATCCAAGCGCTCAAAGACAATCTTGATCTGATGCGTGGAATTTCTCCTCTCTTCCGTGAAGGCATTCTTAAGGATGTCGATTTAGTACCCTTTATGTACTACGACATTCCTTCCGATGATTTCGAACATCTTGATCTTCCTCTCTCTCTTCAACAAATTTTACATCAAGATTGCTCCTCTCCATCCCAATGACAATCCGAAGGTCACCATCCGGACAGAGCGTCAAAAGGCTTAAAACCTTCTATGACAAGAATGCACTTCCTCTTAAGGAAGTATGGACGATGAATAAGATTACCAAAATTTCTGGGTACGGAAGAAAGGTCCTCACCAAGTTTGACCTTAATTGTCCACTCTTCTGATACCATGTTATCAGGAACAAACCATCACTGATGCTGACTTCCCGGCGATGAATCCGAACGACATTCTTACTTTAGTTGCTCACTTCCGAGGACTTTAAAAAGATGATATCAGTATGGGTGCTTACCATGCTGCTCTGAGCTTCCTCAAAGACTATGTTGCAGAATTCTGTAGACGAGACTACGAGTTGTCTCATCTATTCCAAACCGAAGATTTTGTTGTCAAGATAGAGTATGTGCTTCCGGAAGCTGAACTTTTAGCCGAAGGCCCTATTGATGATCCGATTCTAGGGTTTGTGTACAATACCAAGAAGACAAACAAGAAGGACTTTTTCCAAGTCCTTGACAAACACCTGGTTCCTACAAAAGCACTCAAAAAGTTCATCAGCCGTGCGACCAAATCTGATGCTCCGGAACATATTAAAGCAAAGTTTGTGAGTCAGCTGCCATGGTATATTGAAGTCCGAGAATGGTTGTTTAGGGCCTACATATTCATCAAGGAAGAAGCTATCTAGATTACTTGATTGCTAAGTTCACTTAGGGGGAGATTGTTGGAACCTTAAAGTGAACCTCTAGCAACCTAAGTCCCAATGTCATTCCGAAGTCAGATGGTGGTCCGAAGTGAAGATTGGTCTGGAGTCTGTTTATGTCTGGACTTGAAGATATGTTGGTGATAAGGAGATCGAGAGTGAAGGCATTCCGGAATGGATGTTTATGTCCGGAATGTTTGTTGTTCCGAGATCAATATTTTGTCTTAGTGCATTTAATGTAATTTGTCTTTTTTTTATTTAACATGTCATAGGACTTAGCTTTATTTGTCAAACACGGATATTCAGAGTGTCAGATGTGTAACTCTTTTATCCAGTCCTTTGATTGTAATTGGTTAGTACCATGTTTCATGTACTCCTATTTATAGGGCTTTCAATGTTAAATCAAGGACGGATCATTTTCTTACTCACTTTTAGTAATATCCTAGTTACTTCATCTTTCTGAATATTCTCTCAAACATTCTTCTTGTTCTTCATTTATTATCTTTACATTGATTCTCATTCTTCACTTATGGCTTGATTACTTGTTGAATGCATTAACTCAGACTTGACTGGTCTATCCAGGCTTGACTAGAACATTTATTAGTAAGCAGACATTGATCTTAAGCATTTACTCAAGGTTTGAATTTTCAAACCTTGTCCCTGCGCATCAGATCATTTTGTTCTCTCAAGTTTGAGTTCAGACACACCAGAAAGTATGCCCGAATCCCTCAAACCAAGGCTCTGATACCAACTTGAAACATCCCAAAAATCATGACCAAAAATTTCGTTTTTAATTATTAATAAAACCATAGTTATCAAAATCATCTCATAAAATCATAAGTCATGGTATCTCAAAACATCATGAACATCTGTCAAATATATCAGAGTAAACATCCCAGGCTAAAAACATCATGGTGTGTGCAATGCAGTCATCCCGAGATGTTCCCTTTGCTACTGGAAGTACCTGCAACCAAAACTGAAAATTATAAGCATGAAGCTTAGTGAGTCTCCCCAAACTACCACATATCATACACATAATCATATAATCACATATAAACATATCGTGGGCCCCACCCCTTCATCGGGCCCCGCCCGACATCGGACAATCTCCAGCATCGGGCCCCGCCCGGCATCAAGCAAACCTCGGTATACATATAAAAATATCAAAAAATACACATAAATAATCACATAACATAAACATATAAACATTCCTCGAGCCCCGTCCGGCATCAGACCGAAATCCGGAAACATGCAAACATTCCTCGGGCATTGCCCGACATCGGACCGTAATCCAAAAAAATACAATACAGACACATGCAAGAATCACGAAGACATCAAGCATACAAACATTCCTCGGGCACCGCCTGACATCGGATCGAAATCCGGAAACATATATACCTACATTGGGCACTGCCCGGCATCGGATCGAAATCCGAAAACATATAAACCTACATCGGGCAGTACCCGGCATCGGATCTTAGTCCGGAACATACTAACATACATATACGGGCTGACATTGGTGCCTTCGACCCGTTCATACAGGAGGAAACTCACCTTGCAAAGCTGAATGCAAAATCTCAGGGTAAGGAATTTCTAACGGCTGCTCCGACGACTCCCCGAGCTATCATTACCACAATAACACTTAGTCAAAAACTTATAATCCTTCTTAGGTTAAATGACCATTTTACCCCTGATCTACTTTGGCCCATGCCTAAGGCCCAAAACCATAACATGAAAGGCCCAAATCTAGATACCCTTCCTAAGCCCACTAGTGGCCCACCAATGGCCCAATTTTCTAAATTGGGCCCAACTCCTCAAATGGGCCTTCTCTTAAGCCCAACATATTCTTAGCCCAAACTAACTGATTTATGATGGCCTACTATGGCCCAAAAATAGAAAAGTCCAAGGAATGGCCCAAACCGAGACCCAAATGACGCAAAGCCCAATTCCAGTGAGTATGCGTGGCGTACTCCTCAGTCCGCTAAGCATATGGGCTGCATGGCTGTTACGTTATGCATACGAGCTTGTACGCCCAGCATACTGCTCTATTAAGCTACTTATACCATTAAGCACTTAATACTTTATTCCAAGGTCTAAAATCATAGATCCAAGTCCTCTTCAACATCTTAATCCATAAAGTCACTAACTTGGTGACTTTATATGACCCACATGAACCCAAACTCAAAGTATAGCAATCTACTTCCATGAAAATGGCCATAAATCTTGCATGAACCCATTACACCTTCAAGATGGCAACTTTCTGTCTTAAGGACTCAAATAGCACCAATGGTGGCAACCCTAAGCCTAGAAACGGATTTAGAAGCATAAAGCTCCATTCTTGGGACCAAAAAGGTCCAAAAACTCAACATAATAGATCTAAGCATTCATGAGGCAAGTTTTGAGCTTTTTACCTCAAATGAGTGCTAAATGATGATGATGATATCTCTGATCCTTAAGCTCAAGCTACACAAGTTCTTCTTTACCAACTTCTTCTTTCTCTTTCCAAGCTCAAAGCCATTAAAATGGACTTCACAAGATCAAGATCACACAAAAATGAAGAAGGTTAGGTTTCTAAGGTTTCTGGGTCAAGGAGGCTGGTAAGGAGGATGGGGTTTGGGACATAATGATGTATTTATATGGCCTAAACCCTAAAAATTAGGGTTTTGAGTCATCTCGCGTAAACTGCGCGTACGTGCTTCAACCCCCCGCATCCAATGTTGCCACTACGCCCCGGGTACGCCCAGCGTACGTCTTCAGTCAACCCAAACATATAACGACCCACTCAATAAAGGCCCAACTCAATAATCCAACAATAATCTCATAGTCCAACAATTAATTATAAAGATTAAATAATTAGCATTACCTCAAGTCACGGGTGTTACTAGTATATTTATATATCAAACAGATCCTACCTCTAATATGATCTTACCTGGTCATTCCTTATTTAATAGAACTTTTTATTCCTTGGGATTAATGAGGAATATGAGATAATGTTAATATATTACCGAATAATTTAAACAACGACTGAAATTTAGTAATATTCGTATCTATGACTTTTAAAAGAAAAGGCAAAAGTGTTTGGCGAAGCGTTGACGTAATCGAAAGTCTTTGACCTTTAACCACGTGACTGAGTAATTAGTTTCAAGAGCATAATCTTAATAAAAGTATTTATTGCTTGAAAGATTAAATATATATTAAACGTTTACTATATGTATTATGTAATGATTATATATTATGTATTATGATAAGTATTGCATGATCAAGAAACTATATCCAAAGTTGATTACTTTTAATATAGTCTCGTATAATTATAAAATAAGGCTTGTAAATGATGTTGCGTTCGAAGTAAGTTGAATAATTGAATAGTCTCATCATGGGGTAAACTGTGATATTAAAGCGGAGTGTAGTAGGCGTCCTCTTTCTAAAAAACCAGAAATGGTGTGTATGAATCAGACAAGCGGTAGGTATGGTTGAGTCATCTACCAGAGTAAGGTGACAGCACTTGATTATTCTAGACGGCCTTGTGAATTACGTTGCTAGTGTAGACTTATAACCCACAGACAATGATAAAATGGGATAACATATTTATCGAATACTCTAAACATTGGTTTCATTTAAATGAATTACACTGGCTAAGGAATCCCATAGTTGTGTAGTCAATCATTTGCTCACACGATTCATCAGGTAAGGTGATTCTTCTAGATGATTATTGAACTAGGATTTGTGATAATCGGTTGGACTGGGTATGTATGGGTAGATTGTCTTATAGATATCTACGTTGGATTATATACATATATATATATATATATATATATATATATATATGTCTGGTAACGTTTGTTTTTGCAGGATTATTAATATGATTTATTATCATTAAAATAATGTGGGCTTGAAAAACCTATGTATCTCACCAAGTTTTCCCAAACCTGACCCACTCAATTTATATGCATCACATGTAGCGGGTTTAAGACTGCTCGAACTTGAGTAGGATGACTAGTGAAATAACAGATGAGCCTATAATAGTTATCAGGACCTTTATGTATTTACTTTGTAACCTATGTTGGGTATTAAGTATGACATTCTTAGGATTTTAGTATTTTGAAACAATATTTGTTATCTCAAAATGTTTTATCTAACTGGTATTTTCCGCAACAAAGACAACATGGTATTTTAAAGCGTAAAGAAAAAAATTTATTTGGTTATGAAAAATAGGGGATGTCATTGTTTGTATCAGAACATTAATTCAAGAGAACTAGGAATTTTGATAATTTCTAGACTTAAACTTAGAAGCTAAGTGTAAATGGTGAGGTGTGTGATAGCATACTTTAGGATAGATACCTAAGATGCTACAATATAGGCACAAGCACTAGCATATTATAGGAAGATTCCTGTGTTGAATATATATTTGTATCTAGTAAGTAAATTACTACTATACCAAACTACTCATATCTACGAGTATAGAACGAAATGACGACTACAAGGAGTCATAGAGTCGTCAATAACGAGATAGGTCTGACACATCAAAACGTCGGAGTTGGAGTTGCTCCTTTCCCTATGGACGAAGTTCGGTTGATGATGCAAACCATGTTAGATCAACAACGACATGAGTTTAGGGAACTTTTGTCTCAAGATCTAGCAACTGCTAGAGGCGGAGTGCCAGTGAAATGGTAATCAACGAGCCGATAATCAATGAGCCGATAAATGATGAACTGATTCCTTTTCACATAACATCGGTTCATGAAGGGAACAACGACTCTGATAGTAATCAAGGACCACCTCCTCCTCTAGGAAGACCAGAGGACCAGATGAATGGTGATTTAAGAAGATTGTGCAAGTTTAACGACTTTATGACTTATAAACTGACATCGTTTAACGGGAAGCAAAATCCAGTTGGGGTTATTGACTGGATTTCTGAAATGGAGCTAGCCTTCATTACGCGTGGTTGCACGGGTAAGTTGCATACCACTTATGGTGTGCATCAATTTAAAGGTGCAAAGGTTCGTTGGTGGAATACATTGGGAAAGACGATCAGCCCTAACAAGCCACTACAACTAACATGGGAGGAATTCCTAGTGCACTTCAAGTGCAAGGTCTATTCAGCTTAAAACATGCTAGAGTTGGAAAACCAATTCCTGACACTGAAGAAGGGAAATATGCCCATTGATGAGTATACCAATGCTTTCTCAGACAAAATGGAATTGGCTCTATGCATTGTCCCTAACACACTATCAAAGATTGATAGGTATGCAAAGGGACTACCTTAGGAGTACTCTGTACCAGTACATCAGGACAATACTCTTGATGCAGCCATCTAGGTTGCTAAGTTGCTAAGTCTATTGAAAGTATGATAAAGGGAAGAATTGTCGACATAGTTGAAGTCGACGAGAAGAGGAAGTTTGACGGATCCTCTGGACCCAACAACAACAACAACAACAACTTATCCACGCCAAACTCCAACAAAAACAAACCTGGGAGCAACTAAGAAGCAAAATGGTGCGACCAGTATAAGAAGAAGCATTAGGGTGATTGTGTCGTATGCTTCAAGTGCGAGAAGTCGGGGAATATTTCTTCAAACTGCCCAATAGAAGGAAGAGTTTGCTTCAATTATGGAGAAGAAGTTCACATGAAAGATAAGTGTTCAAAAGCTGAGAAACCTACTCTGAAGATCCTGCCAGCAAAACCCAAGGTTCGAAGCTACCAAATGACCCTCAATGAAGCCAGAGAAGAAACTGGTGTTGCTTCAGGTACATCCCTAGATAATCAATTGCCCGTCAAAATTTTATTTGATTTAGGAGCAGATCACTCCTTTATTTCACATGAATTTGGTAGAAAACTTAAATTATCACCACATAAGTTAAATTCTCCAGTATTGGTAGAAGTAGATGATGGTAGGAATGTATATGTTAGTAATAGTTTAAAAAGCACAGTCATTGACTTAAATGGGAACAGATTTCGTAAGGAACTATTACCTTTTGAGTTTAACAAATTTGATGTGATTTTGGGAATGTACTAGTGGGTGAAAATTTTGTGGACATCTTATGTGGAAGGAAGATGGTGTGCGTCAATTCCCCTGGAAGAAAACCATTTGTCGTATACAGTGATAAGCGTAAAGTGAAATATGGAATCATTACAATGATAAAAGCCAAAAGGTGCCTTACCAAAGGATGTACAACATTCTTGGCATATGTAATTGACGCAAAGAAAGAAAAGAATTAAATGATTGAGATACCAATGGTGTGTGATTTTCCGGAGGTGTTTCCATATGATCTACCCGAATTACCACCAAAGAGGCAAGTAGAGTTCAAAATCGATGTACTGCCAGGCACTACGCCAATTGCAAAAGCATCATACCGTTTAGCACCTACTGAGATGAAGGATTTAATGATGCAACTCCAGGAATTATTGGACATGGGTTTCATCAGACCTAGTTCATCACCCTGGGGAGCACCAATGTTGTTCGTGAAGAAAAAATATGGTGTGATGAGAATGTGCATTGATTATCGAGAGCTAAACAAGGCTACGATAAAGAACCGATACCCACTACCTAGAATATATGACTTTTTCGATCAATTGAAGGGAGTCACAGTGAATTCCTTGTTATTCTGTTTGGTCTAACAAATACTCCAGCAGCATTCATGGATATGATGCATCGAATTTGTAAACCTTTTCTTGATAAATCAGTCATAGTGTTCATTGATGACATCTTGATTTACTTGAAGAACAATTAAGATCATGGTAAAAATCTTCAAGAAGTATTAGAAGTCCTGAAGAAGGAGGAGCTTTATGCAAAGTTCTATAGGTGTCATTTTTGGATTCGAGAAATACAATTCTTGGGTCACGTGGTTATCCAGAAAAGGTATAATGGTCAACCCAAAAAAAATCAAAGCTATTATGAAACGGGAGACACCAAAGAGTCCCACCGTAGTTCGTAGTTTTCTGCGATTGGCAGGTTACTATATACGATTCATCAAAGACTTCTATTATATTTTCGCTCCATTGATAGACTTGACTCGAAAGGGCATTGCCTACACTTGGAACGAGAAGCAAGAAGTGGCTTTTGGTGAACTAAAGAAGCGATTATGTAAAGCACCAATCCTCGTCCTACCGGAAGGAATCGATGACTTTGTAATATTCAATGATGCTTCTGGATTTGGGTTAGGATGTGTTATTACCTAGAGAGACAAATTAGTGGCTTATGCCTCGAGGTAATTGATGGTTCATGAAAAAACTACCTGACGCATGATCTAGAGCTGGCAATGGTGGTTTTTGTCCTGAAGATATGGAGACACTTGTTGGGTTTTGAGAATTCTAACACTCCTAAGTGTACATGCAGCCCTAAATACCTTGGATCTATGTTTTCTCTATTATACATGCAAATATGAATATTCCAAGGTATTACCCTATCTACCATACAATCTTTGATACTTGGGTAATAAAAACAAGTTTGAAGACATATCTTTTTATGTAGCTTGATTCCTTGATGCTTAAGAGCCGAGTGCCCCAAGTGTAACACCTCAAATGGTTCACACAACATCAAATACACTTGGAATAACTTAGAGAGAAATGAACTACTTCATGAAATCGGCTAGCCCTCACCATACACACATAGTTCTCTCTTGGTGGCCGATTTTAACAAGAATAAGATGCTTATATAGTTTGTCACAATTAGGGTTACACCATGTAAACCCTAATTGTCATGGCCTTTCATTTCCATGATCCATGGGTACAAAAACACCATGGAGCATCCATGGAGTATCCTATGGGTTTTAGCCCAACTTGATAATCCATGGAGCATTAGCCCACTATACAAGTATGGATGATTTACACAATCAACCCATATATTTAATTAGTCTCCTTTTGATCACTTAATTAATTCCAAATTAATTCTTGATCAATACTAATTAAATAATCTTATTAATATATTAGAACTTATAATATATTAGTAAACCTTAAGTGTTATTTCTCTCATTTTAGTCTATCCAAATGCATGATGCCATGCAACCCAAATGGACCATGCCGAGTCGGGTCAAGTACATACCAAATATAGTTATGGACTTAGACACTAATCCAACAGTCTCCCACTTGGATAAGTCTAAAACTATTATTGAGTATGACTTCAAAAACCGACTGGCAATCGTAGCTCTTTAAGCCGCTGTCGAACTCTGACGTTGTAATTGAACTCTGATCTCGTCAATGACTTGTCCATTAGATAAGGGATCATATATTCCTCCCTTCTAGATATCATATGGACTGAGACATGGATTATCAATCATTATCTCAGTCCATTTGTTGTTTCCCGATTTCCGATTCATGATGACTACTGATTGAACAAATCAAATCAGTCATGGCTTGGCCAAGCACTCACATGTGTCATCATTAAATCATCGAGGGGCCCACAGATATCGCCTTTATCCCGAAGGTAAAAGGAATGGATAAACTTCGACTCATATGGCTTGTTCTACTACTTGTTGAATCATACACAAAGGCACGTTTTATAACATCGAGTTACCAATGTGTTTCCGTGCAATCAATGTACAACCAACTCATAGTAACAACTCATATCTCTAGGTTTGAAGAATATAAGATATTATCGTCTCGTGATCACTCGTGATAAAATCCATGAAGTGATTCAAATGAGCGCAGGTTGAATCCAATACACAGAACTTATGAGCACTCATGAGTGTTGTAGCACCCTTTGCTATGTCCAACAACTTAGACATCTACAAGCCAACTCATGACAGTCTTAATTCATATCTACTTCCAACATATGACCGACTGTGGATGGTTTGAATAACTTGGTCATTCGGAAGAATGACCTAGTTCATTCTGGAATTCAAAACATGCAAAATGAAACACAAGAATAATTGAATCCAATATGGTATCAAAACCTATGAATATAAATAAAACACTTTTTATTTATCACCATATTGATTACTCATTATTCATTGTTTCTATTTTATCAACTTTATACTTGAATTAAAAACACTAGTCGTCCCATGCTCCAAGCATGTACACTATGTTTTTCTAAACAATAGCTTTGCCATACACCAAGTATGCACTCTATGTTTGTCTATGATCCTTACTTTGTGAAACTAGATCGATTGAACATAATTTCAATGATTCTCTTTTCACACTTCCAAATCCTTATCGAAAATGTAAGAATTCCAAATTCCTATCATTTACCGAAATCTGTTAGATTTTAAACTTATATGCATTGATCCTCTTGTAAGGATTATGCACAAAGTCACAAAGACTTGTCAACAGACATTACAGAGTATTCCAATGGAGATCAACTCCAGGAAACATCCTTCTTGCATTAAGTTTTTCTATTATTACACAGATTAAATAACTTCCAACTATGAAACATTTCCATATTTCCATTTTGACTGTCACTTCTGAACAAAAGTTGCCTCCTTTCAGAGTATGTCAGTATGGTCCTTCCAAATTTAACACTATGCTTCCAACTGTCCCTGAGCAACCAATCTTTGGTAAACCTTAGATTGTTCTCGATAATTTCTTAATCATTTTAGTCATATCCAATTCTATATTTTCCCCCCTTAATGCCCAGAGCATTTGGAAAATTTAGAAAGGATGAATATTATAGCACATGCAATCGATCATATATCTGAAGCATATGGGACACGATTCATGATCTCTCACATAAAGACATGATACTAGACCAGTCTTTTTGCTATAATATTTCTATGTCTATTTGCCAAGTTCTCATAATTCAGATTATGAAAAGAGATGCCGTAATCATAATCGAATTTTAGAACGCAAATAATGGACCCATATATAGAATTTCCTTATGTTGAGCCACTCCAACATAAAATTCATATATATATCCTTGACTAAAGACGATTAAAACCTCAATCTAAGCTTTTAGAATTGCAATGAAGTATAATTTCCTCTCCCTTAATTATAGCAAAACAACTTTTTCCCAATTGAAACTTTTGTTTTCTATAATTAACATTGCTAACTTGCAATACTCATTATAATTATCATGCTCCCACTAACATGATGATTATTAGCATAACACTTATGCTCCCACTAGCTTTGACATGTACTCAGAAAACAGCTGGACTTCTAGAAAAATAATACTTTATTGACTTTCTTACCAAAGTTCAGATTTCTGATACTAGATTGCTTTGATAAGACTTTATCAATATCATACACCTTATCTTAGATAGCTCACAGTTGTGTCTAAACAAATTAAGAACTATGAAAAGGGATGTCATAATCATAGTCTCAATTGTTTAGATCTTTTCATTTCTCATAAGTCCATGTTAGTGTGTCAGTTAACCACGCACGCTCCACTAACGACTTTGAGAATGCAAAGATCACAATTGCTATCTTACTTAAAATCTACTTGGTGGAAGTGTTTCCTCACCATCATTTCCATGAATCGGAGAGAAACCTTATGACCCTTAGATTTTTATGGTGTATGCGTTCTCATCTACGTGAATTTGTCAAAACCATAATCACAAGATAAGGTTAGTGACAAATTCAAACTCATGTGGACTGAACTTATGCAATCTTAACTTCTTGCCACCTGGCAGTACATGGCCTGCCATTGCTTCCAAGTTGTTATGCAATCAATTGAGAACTCTCAGAACTCCTATGCAAAGCCAACTTTAACTGGAATGGGCACAGAATATGTCAACACGATAGGTTATAAACCTCAAGTCGTGTGCTAGTGAAGAACCTCAGGTTTTATTCTTGATTAGTTCTTGAGACTTTCAAGACCTTTAAGACTCCCACTATCCTCTTGACATATAAGACTCTCTTGTCAAATATTCAAGGGATAGTGCGGATTCTTTATCAAGACAAACACTTCACACAATTGGCCTTAGTTGGTCTCTGTTTAATCCAAAACATGACAACTTACCAATTTCAAATGTACAAGAGTAGAAAACCTTTTACTCTTACATTTGACTAGTGTTAATAAACCTTCTTTAAGATGTGTCACTCAAGTTACAACCTTGGAGTATGACTCTAAGAATTGTTTTGGAACGAAGTATGACTCATCTTCTTGATTTAACCATTTCAACAATTCATGACTCCTCTTCTTAGTCATAAGAATGCACTAAGATGACCTTAGAGGACTAATTGTGATATGATTTCTAAATCATTAAGATGATCACAAACATGATACTAAAGTACTCTCCCATCTTTTCAGATTTGAGAAACTTTTATCTTTCTGCCTAATTTGATTCTTCCCATTCGTTCTGCCATACATTGAGACTTTTCCAATGTTTCAGAATTATACTTAAACTCGTAAGTATAACCATATTTACTAAACTTTAGTAATCATGACGAATAGTCTTATCGATCTTTTGTGGTGGACTTGACCAGTGCACACGAATGTGTACTAGATCCTTTAGTCCTTCACTTGACTCACAAATACATGTGAACAAGGTATTAGTCTTAATTTTCCAAAGATGAAAATTCTCATTCACCATACTATACAACTTGCATGATTCCAAGTTTTTATTTCATCTGAAACTTGGTTGATGAGAATCTTTCCTTATTTGGTAAATTATGACACTACCACAAACGACAGAATCAAATTCATTTTCCAATGTTGCTATCAATGGAATCATATAAACAACAATTTTTCACAAGTGCCATTATAAGGATACTTAAAATAAATAAAATCAAAACTTTTTTTAACTTTAAAACTTGCGGAAAAACTTATCCTTACAATGCAGATGCATATGAAAACTATGTTGTTATTTATTCCTAAGAAATATATCATAACTCTTAAGCAACTGCTCAAAATTCTGATGCGATCGAAATCCACCTTCGCGATCAGAATCAGCATATACTTCCTTTAATCTTTCTCTCTTTTCTTTGATTCTTAAAACATCACCATGTTACTCAGTCACATTATGTAATAAGAATCTCCAAATAGGAGCTTAATAGAGTTAGACAATGGGCTTTACCTGAAGTAGAGTCAAACTTATTGACTTTAACATCCTTAGGTAAATTTGGCAGCGTCGCAATCAGTGCCCCTTCCTTTGGAAAAATAAACATATGGACCCTTTGGTAATGGGACTATCTCAGACTTAGCCTTGCTCTTTACCATTTGGTCAACCGGGTTGACTATGGCCGATCCCTTTCCATTGGGAAGAGAATGCTTTTTCTGGATTTCCAGTGTCACCATTGTCACTGTCCATAAAGTTTTGGGAAGTTGATATTCTAATCAAATTTGCTTTACTATTGTTCCAAATCATTGCCGATTCAGCAGCACCAAGCAAATAGATAAGATCTTTAAGGGTCATGTCATAGTCTGTTTCATAGGAGTCCCAAAGGAACTCACTATGTAACTTAGGAAGTGATTTGAACATCCAACTTCCTCCAGACTTTGACACCCAACTCTCCCGGCTTCTCAATATGTGACTTCATCTCCAAGATGCGATCACACATAGACCTTGCTTGCCAATAGGGCTTGAGTGACCTTGAACTTATGGGTTAGGGAGAATAATTGGAGGAGGTGGAGGAAGTGAAGTTCCAAGAGATTTAGGAAGATCACAGATGTCTGAACTAGACATCCTTTGGGAGATTTCAAGTAAGTTGATTTAAGTCCTTAATATAACACCCAATATAAAATATTAAGGCTAGGACCCAACACAATATTTTATAACTTGGAAGAGGGATGCCGTAATCTAGGCTATAAAATATTTGAAGGTAGGTGAATGACGATTCACCAATTTCCACCATAAAAACGAAATAATTTATTAAGGTTTTAATTGGTTTTGAAACTCCTAGATTCTTTTTGAGATTCATTGAACTTTTCAATGGCATGTTTCAATCTCGATTGTGCCCTTTAGGTTTTGTGACTGGGATACCGAGGATCACAAAACAAGGTGTGAAGTAACCATGCAAATTACTTGGTACTCTTAAATGTTTATCCCTCAACCGATGTGCCGGTTAACCACACACGCTCCACCGGCCTATGATAAACTTTAAGAAACCCTTTGCCTACTTTGTTAAAACCAGTTAGTGTGTCGGTTAACCACACACGCTCCACTAACAGCTCAAACAAAGTGCAAAGTGTAATTTCATGGATTAGCACCTTATTCACATTTTCCTAAGTAACTAAGATTGGGAATTTATAAGTGTTTAGTTACTTAGTATTTATCATTATACTTATAATGAAGGGAGAATTATAGTCCTTGTCTTACCCGTTCGGTTAACGACCCTCCACCAGTCAAGGAAGTGGTGGGTGAGAGTGGACACCCATTAAACTGCCATTTTATAGGCAGTAACCTTATACCCCCTTATAGACCGGCTTCGTGAATGAGGTCTACTAATCGTAAGACGACTTGCTCTTATATATATATATATATATATATATATATATATATATATATATATATATATATATATATATATATTAACTTATATAATATTATAAAGTATAAGGGTTGAATTTTAACTTTTAAAATCCTAAGGGCTTAATTTGGAATTAAAGTATTCATGAAAGAAAACTTTTCAAATTACAAAACTTGAGGGCAAGTTTTGAACTATTCAAAAACTTTTCAATTCCATAACTTATTTGTTTAAAGTAGTTTTAATTCAAAAAACTCTTCAAGTTCCATAACTTGAGGACAAGTTATGGAAGACTTTAAACTATTAAAAGAATATGACTTTTTCTTTATTCATAACCTATGGAAATATTTATGAGTTTTATGAATCTTAAATGTGACTTTTCATATAACTTGAGGACAAGTTACAAAAACACATTTTAGAATCAACTCTTAGATTAATTTGGATTGAAAACATCAATTTCTCATAACTTTTTTATTAATCTAAGCAACTCATAAGAACAAGATTATTCAATCAAACTTTTTTCATGTAATTAGCATAACTCTTAAACTAATACAAAACATGAGTCTATTGACAATTATCTTTGAAATTGGATAAGCTTGAACATTACCACATCAAAAACAGGTTTAAAAGTTGAAAAACAGCTTATGGTAATGTTTCTAGTCCAATTCCAGCCAAAACAATCGAAGATATGCTGTCTGGGGGTCCAACTCATCGAGTGCATGAACCAACTTACCGAGTTGGATGATTTTAGCCTTGGACTCATCGAGTCCCTTTATGGACTCGGCGAGTCTGCTGTTCAGACAGCAAAAAAACTTCGATTTTTCAGCCATTTTTGCAAGTATAACAAGAAAACAAGTCTAGGCTCTGATACCACTGTTGGGTTTTGAGCATTTTAACACTCCTAAGTGTACATGCAACCCTAAATACCTTGGATCTATGTTTTCTCTATTATACATGCAAATATGAATATTCCAATGTATTACCCTATCTACCATACAATCTTTGATACTTGGGTAATAAAAACAAGTTTGAAGACATACCTTTTTATGTAGCTTGATTCCTTGATGCTTAAGAGTCGAGTGCCCCAAGTATGACACCTCAAATGGTTCACACAACATCAAATACACTTGGAATAACTTAGAGAGAAATGAACTACTTCATGAAATCGGCTAGCCCTCACCATACACACATAGTTCTCTCATGGTGGCCGATTTTAACAAGAATAAGATGCTTATATAGTTTGTCACAATTAGGGTTACACCATGTAAACCCTAATTGTCATGGCCTTTCATTTCCATGATCCATGGGTACAAAAACACCATGGAGCATCCTATGGGTTTTAGCCCAACTTGATAATCCATGGAGCATTAGCCCACTATACAAGTATGGATGATTTACACAATCAACCCATATATTTTATTAGTCTCCTTTTGATCACTTAATTAATTCCAAATTAATTCTTGATCAATAATAATTAAATAATCTTATTAATATATTAGAACTTATAATATATTAGTAAACCTTAAGTGTTATTTCTCTCATTTTAGTCTATCCAAATGCATGATGTCATGCAACCCAAATGGACGATGCCGAGTCGGGTCAAGTACATACCAAATATAGTTATGGACTTAGACACTAATCCAACAACACTATCTTTATGGTGTTAAATGCAAGTTGTTGACAGATCATAAAAGACTACAATATCTTTTTACTCATAAATAATTGAACATGAGGTAGAGACGATGGTTGGAACTACTCAAAGACTATGATTGTGAAATACTTTATAATTTGGTAAAGCACACATTGTAGCTGATGCTTGCAGTACAAAAGTAAATCCATACTAAAAAGAGCAAGATCGTTAAGGATTGAAGTAATCTCAATGGTTGTAGAGAAGATCAAAGAAGATCAAGACAGTGATTTAGCAGAGAATGAGAAGACAGAAGAACGTCCGGGCAAGACATTAGTGTTCGAGGAAGACAATCAAGGGTTAAAGGTATTCAAAAATCGTATTTGGGTGCCAAATATGGGCGGTATACGAGATCTTCTCATGGAAGAGTCTAATTAAACCATGTATTCTATACATCCTAGCAACACCAAGATGTATTTGGACCTGAAACCTTATCACTGGTGGCCAACATGAAGATCTATGTGGCAACATACGTTGATGAATGTGTGACTTCTTCAATAGTGAAAGCACAACATCAGAAGCCATATGGGAACTTGGAACCTTTACCGTCACCCATGGGTAAGTGGGATGACATTACCATGGATTTCATAACCAAGTTGCCAAAGACAAGAAAAAGCCACGACACGAAGGTTATAATAGACCGGTTGACGAAGAGTGCGCATTTCTTAGCCGCACGGGAGACCTGGTCTATGGAGAAGTTAGTAGAAACCTACGTGAAAGAGATTGTCAAAATTCGTGGTGTACCATTATCGATTGTATTAGAAAGAGATAGTCGATTCACTTCTAGATTCTGGAAGAGTATGCATGAAGAGATGGGTACTAAACTATGTTTAAGTATTGCCTATCATCCACAAACTGACAGACAAAGTGAAATAACTATCCAAACATTGGAAGATATGTTACGGGCATGTGCTTTAGAATTCGTTGGTAGCTGGGATGATCACTTACCACTAGTAGAATTTCCATACAATAATATTTATCACTCAAGCATCAAAATGCCTCCTTATGAAGCATTATACGAAAGAAAGTGTCGTACGTCGTCTTGTTGGTTAGAAGTTGGAGAAAAACACTTTGTGGCACCTGGAATCATTCAACAAACCGCTGATAGAGTGAAAATCATCCGAGAAAGAATGCTAGTTGCTCAAAGTTGTCAGAAGAGTTATGCAGATCTGAAGCGACGACCTGTAACTTTTAAGGTTGGTGATCAGTTGTTACTTAAAGTCTCTCCATGGAAGGGACTTATCAAATTTGGAAAACATGGGAAGTTAAGTCCTCATTTTATGGGACTGTTAAAAATACTTTAGAGGATAGGGAATAAAGCATACAAGCTTGAATTTCCAGTTGAACTGGAAGGTATTCATAATGCCTTTCATGTATGTTATTTGAGGAAGTGCTTGGGAGGAGAACATGATATGATTGCACTTTCGGAATTAAGAATCGATGAGAACAAGAGGTTAATTGAGGAGCCTGAGACGATTGTCAATCGTAAAATGAAAAAGTTGTGGCACAAGATAATCGATTTGGTACTTGTGTGTTAGAAGCATACTATTGGGCCAAACCTTACTTGGGAAACGAAAGTGACATGAAAAGTCATTATCCACAACTGTTTGTTGATGCATGATTCCTGGACGGGATCCTAAGTGGGTGATAATTGTAAACCCCATACTTTTCCTTAGACACATCGTCAATAGACCTTCATTTATGTTAACAAATTAATATAAATTATATTATAAATAAGTAAATGAAATGTTTTCTTACATATTGTGTTTTTACAAAGTGTTCTTTGTATATGATACTATGTATTTGTTATACAAATAAATATTATGGTGATATAATATTTGTATAAAAATACAGTTGAAAACATAACAAAAAGTTACAAATAACAAATATAAATAATGGCATATTTAGGATAAATTATCTAAACGAAAGTCGTAGTAATCATGATTACGAACCCATGAGTATAATAACGCCCAAATCTAACTTCTTATAAGGAAGTTATGATTTTTTGAAGTTTCGTGTTCAACATGACACAAATCCGTGTGTGACAAAAAATATGAAACAAAAATAAGTAGCTCGTTAGACAAACCAATCTAAATGAAAGTTAATGTGTACGTAAAAACATATCTGTCTATATAAAGAATGTCGAAAATGGAGCTCGTATGCGAAAGATACAATTATCCGAAGATAACGAGAAAATAGCAGGTTCCAAACCAGCACCCTGCTCCACACGAAGATATTTTCGGTGATCAGTAAATTTTTTTAGTAAATTATAGAATCACATATTACACCTTTAGACTTTTAAAAAAATTTATTTCTTACCCTACGTAGCTTCAAATAATTATAAAATAATATTTATGATTAAAACAAAGTATAAATTATATATGTGTGTGCATATATATACATATTGATAGTCATTAGAAAGGTATCGACGATGCGGTCAATATAAGACTAATATTGAATACTTTCAATATTAGTTTAGTACAAATATCATTAAATCTATTTAAAATAGTATCATTAAGGGTTGTTTAGTCGTTTAAGTAATTATAAGGGAGCTTTTAGAAAATTCATTTACTATAAATAAGAGGCTCTAGCCTCTGATATTTCTTGCACCAAGTCTATTTCAAGAGCCTTTCTCTCTTGCCCTCGAGCATTTCGGTCCCTCGTTATTTGAATTCTCGTTATGTAGTTTTAGTAATATCGTTAGCGGAGCGCTGAAGCGTTGGAAAAATCTTTCAGAAGAAAGATTCAGCAACGAAGTTCTGCACGCGCAGTTCTAAGTTTTCACTAGACAATCTCGTAAAGTGAGTTACACACCTACTATGCTTGTTAAGTGTGATTTATATTTGTCTTCATCGTCGTTGTTATGAACCTATAAATAAGATTTATCAGTAATTCCAGTTATAATATTGATTGATCTACTTATGGGTGTGATGTCAATGCTAGATCTTAGTGAGGTGTTTAAAGTGAATTTTCCAAATAGTATATGTGTATAACAAACGGATCCTACATCCAATATGATCTTACATGGTAATTTCTTATTTGACAGAACTTAGTATTCCTTGGGATTAATGATGAATCTGAAATAATGTTAATTAATATCAGATAATTTAAACGACGACTGAAATTTAGTAATATTTGTATATAGGAATTTTAAAAGGAAAAATCAAAAGTGTTAGGCAAAGCTCTGACTTAACCGAAAGTCTTTGACCTTTAACCACGTTAGTGTGTATACTTTCAATAGCATAATCTTAATAAAAATATTTATTGCTGGAAAGATTAAATATATATTAAACCTTTGCTATCTTTATTCTATGTTGATTATATATTTTGTATTATGAAAAGTATTGCATGATCAACAAACTATATTGGAAGTTGATTAGTTTTGCTATAGTCTCGTATAGTTATAAAATAAGGCTAGTAAATGATGTTTAGTTCGAAGTAAGTTGAATAAATGAATGGTCTCCTTATGGGGTAAATTGTGAGATTAAACCGGAGTGTAGTAGTCCTCCTCTTTCTAAACAACCAGAAATAGTTTGTTTGAATCAAACAACCGATATGTATGTTTGAGTCATCTACCAGAGTAAGGTGACAACATTTGATTATTCTAAACGGACTTGTGAATTATGTTGCTAATGTGGACTCATAACCCACATACGTAGATAAAATGGGATATCATATTTATTGAATACTCTAAACATTGGTTGCATTTAAATGACTTACACTGGCCAAGGAATCCCCTAGTTGTGTAGTCAATCGGTTGCTCAAACGATTCATTAGGTAAGATGGTTCTTCCAGATGATCGTTGAACTAGGATTTGTGATAATCGGTTGGACTGGGTATGTATGGGTAGATTGTCTTATAGACATATGTGTTGGATTATATATATATATATATATATATATATATATATATATATATATATATATATATATATATTATCTGGTAACGTTTGCTTTTTGCAGGATTATTAATATGATTTATTATCAGTAAAATGTTGTGGGCTTGAAAAAGCCTATGTATCTCATCAGGTTTTCCCAAACCTGACCCGCTCAATTTATGTGCATCAAAGGTAGTGGGTTTAAGACTGTTGGAACTTGAGTATAATGTCAAGTGAAATAAGAGATGAGTCTGTAATAGTTTTCAGAAGCTTTATGTATTTACGTTGTAACCTATGTTGGGTATTAATTATGACATCCTTTGGATTTTGGTATTTTGAAACAATATTTGTTATCTCAAAATGTTTTATTTAATTGAGATCTTTCACAACAAAGACAACATGATATTTCAAAGCGTAAAGAAAAAGTTTTATTTGGTTATGAAAAATAAAGGATGTCACAGTTTCTAACTAAATTGATGAATTTATACTTGTTCTTTATGTGTCCAACTTGAGTTTCGAACTTGTTCATGAATTTCGAATTTGTGTTTTGTGTTATATATCCGTTGAAGTGATATAAAACACATTCCCCGTCAAAATGACAATATATATATATATATATATATATATATATATATATATATATATATATATATATATATATATATATATATATATATATATATATATATATATATATTACAGCCTCACCTAAGCTTAGATACTAAACCTCTAAATTATGCAGTTTTATCTTAGTAAATATAATCAATTCAGTTTTCACTTGGTAAATATACAATTTCTCATTGCATTTCTTTCCTCTATTATCGTTTAATCATTCATGTTTTCTTCTTCCATTATCGATTATTACTTCACGTCAGTGAACATTACTGTTTTCCACCATCACAAATGTCAAGTATAATTAAGATTTTTGCTTCTCTATCAAAATTATTGCTTCAATATTGAATCTGCAACATCAAGTGTTAATTATGAATCCCTAATTGCAATCTTTAACTAATAAAACGACATAGTTTAATGAGGTTTAGTACATAAGCTTAGGTGTGACTGTAATGTATATTCACTTTTCCCTATATATATATATATATATATATATATATATATATATATATATATATATATATATATATATATATATATATATATATATATATATATATATATATATAGAGAGAGAGAGAGAGAGGTAGGTAGGATCATAAGTAAATACCTAATTATTGTGTCAATATATAACTTTTTGTGTATGAATTATTTTAAAAACCTTTTAAAAAATAATAATAAATTAACTATTTAGTATAATTAGTTACATTAAAATCGTCTAACTAATTTAGGTAGCATTAATCAATTAAAAATATATTTAATTGAAAACCTATAATTTTGGAAGTTATTTTTTCCTTGTTCGTTTTCTTCTCCAACAAGATTACACCATTTTATATCACCAAATACACACTGCCACCATACTTTATTTTCTTTCTCCATACCAATCGTCCATTTTTACAGGAGATACACATATGGCTACAAAAACACATCAATTATCTAAATCCAAAACCACAAACCCTTTAACCATCATGCAACTTAATTTCTTATCAAATCCCGCGACCACTAACAAAGACAACGCAAACAATTAATCTAAATAGTAGCGAGGCTGGGAAAAAAAAATAAGGAACAAGGCTTGTTCGAGCGAACAAAAAATGAAACAATAACATTGATTTAAATCGTAGCAATACTTTTTTATTCTTGCAATTCTTTCATTCTTATGAAAATGTTACATTACATTTGTTAACTATATCTATTCTCGTGAGAATTTCATAATTTTTCTTGAGTTTATGTTTTTCCTTTTTGAATTCTTTCATTCTCAAAAGATTTTTCTTTTTGTACATGAATTTATATGATATTTTTATGAGAATAATATTTGTAAGTATAATTTATTTTTATTCTTACAAAAAAATCAAATTTACACTGGTATATTTAAGTTTTTGTTTCTTTTTCATTTGTCATTTTCACAAGAATGTTAGTTTCTACACTCGTAATTTATTTATTTATTCTATTTTTTCATTGTTTATTAGTTCAAAATTAAAATTTATGATGATTTGGCCAAGAATAATTAAAGGACGTTAATAAAGGATGAAATATTGTTCAATATTGGTTAAATCAAAAACAACTTCCAAAATTATAGGTTTTCAATTAAATATGTATTTAATTGAATTGAAGCTGCCTAAATTAGTTTGTAATTAATTATACAAACTTATATTTTAACACAAAAGTTATATAAAATATAGATTTAGACAGTCCATTTACAATTTAATGCAAAAAATTCACAAATTAATACAAACTGTTTTACAAGAATTCACTAATTCAAAGAAATCAAAAACTCAAACTCTACCACCACATGCCGCCATCAACCATCTGTATCAATATAGTAGCCGTCATTTCTTCCAAATCAAATTTGTAAATAAAGTCATGCATTAACAAGTTAAATACTACATACACGGTCTAATAAAGCCTATTAATTCACTCTTTTTTAATTTAATGCAAAACAATTATAAAAACTTATGGATTCTTACAAATTTATACAACAAAAAAATAAATATATTGTCGGCAATAAATATATCTGACCAAATATATAAGATTTTCATCATCTCTGAAGTCAGGTGATGTTTGTTTCTCCAGAGAGGTTTGACGGTAGTGGTTTGACGGAAAGAACAGATTCATATCTTCAGAGGAAAAAAAACAACCACATTTCATAGGTCTGAGATGAAGAACACAAAACCAAATGTGCAACCTGAAGAACATGACACCAAATCTCGTCTGAACTCTTTCAATATTGTCGGACCTCACAGATCTGGACATCGGTGGTGGTAGAAATTGTAAGTCTTGACCGAAGCTTGCAGATCTAGACAACAGTACGGAAGATCTGGTGGTAGATCTAGTGTTCCGGTGACAAAAAGTGTTAGATCTGAAGGTGGAGGCGAAACTGATGGCATATCAGTAAGTGGGGGTTCTAGATCTGACCACATCTAGAAAGATCTAGACTAGAAACACGATCAGATATGAGAAAAAATCACTAGAATCATTCAGATCTGGTTAGATCTGAGCAAAAAACACACAAAAAAAAAGTCATCGGAATTATGTCGTCGGAGATGGCAGGCGGTGGACAGTAGATCTGAAGCGGAAACAACTCGGTGATGTCGTTTTTTATAGTGGTTCCAGATCTGAAGAGAAAAAAACATGATTGGCTTGACATTCCGGCGAAGGTTAAGCGGCCGGCGACGATGATGATGGTGGTGGTAGGTGGTGGTGGTAATAAGGAATGCGTGTTCTTCAAAAATGATGGGAGAGTTTGAAAGAATTTATCATTTGAAAAGATAGATCTGATTTAATGGTTCCTACGGTTCTTAATCTTTTTTGGTTCTCATTTGAACCTTTATATATATATATATATATATATATATATATATATATATATATATATATATATATATATATATATATATATATATATATATATATATATAACAGAAAATGAAGATACTGAAGATCGATCAACAATTTCAAAAGAAAAACGTTCCAAGGAAAAACAAGATAAAGGTATGAATAAACGTTTTCATTCACATATGATTAGATTTTGATATGTTTTGTTTACTAGTGAACATAAACATAACTAAGTTATGTACATTAAATGGTTCTCTCGGAATCGCCGGCGGCCTTTAGAGGCGGTCATTGATGGCTAGTTTGGGTGGACCGGCGGTATCAGACGCCCATTAGAGACGATAGATGAAGACTGAAGATTGGATTGAAGTGAAACGACGACAGAAAGGTTCCGTCTTCAACCGTCTACACACACCAGAACATTCGCAGAACATTGATCGGAAGCGTGGGGGATCAAAGTTTGGCAACATAAGGAAAGTTGAGACGTTATCTTTGTCATTCTATGTAACCAATTTTCCAATTCAGATGACGGCTAAGAAATTGTGGGAGATATGTTAGAAGTTTGGACGTGTGGTGGACGTTTTTATTCCTCAGAGACTCTCGAAATATGGCAAATGTTTCGCGTTTGCAAGGTTTTTGAGGATACGAGATAAGTATGATATGGTGGCCAAGTTAAGATCAGTGTGGGTTGGTAGCTAACATCTGTCTGCTACTGTTGCAATGGGGAGAGGATCTGTGACATCCCCTAATTTCTCGGCCAGAAAAGACCGATTTAATTTATGCTTTTTAAAATAAAGTCAGAGAAATCCTTTTAAAAGATGTTGCAGAATTGGTCCCCAAAACAAAACATGGTAAAAGTTTATCAAAACCTTTCTTTAAGAAATATATCTTTTCATTTTATATCAAAACCTCGGGATGTCATGTTCCGATACAGATCAAAAGCATAAACAAGACATTATAAGCCTTACAACAGTTATTTACAACTACTGGCCTATAATCCAAAAATCTTTCATCATCATCCGACTATGCTCGGGGTCCACTACCTGTAATATAAAAAGCTGAGTGGGTCAGGCTTGGGAGCCTGCTGAGCATATAGGGTTTTCAACCCACAATAATAATAAACTTATTAAATTCATCAATCAACAATAACCCTGATTACCCATTCCCGTTATCCTCACTTTACGTCCCTAAACACCTATCACAAGGGACCTAGCCTAAGGATTATCATCGGGGTGGACACTACTGCTAAGAGGACTCCTCATCCATACATGTCCTCAAGGCAACCATGAGGGGGATGGAGTACGCCAATGAACATATAGTTCACCAACACCTACAGGTTGCGAACCTGGTACCATTCCACTGGACTGTCTAGAAAGGTTTGTGGTCGTCATCTATACTCCGCTAGACGACTAAAACAACAACAACATCGAGGCCTCTCACCATTTTAACACACATCGACTATTTCGTCTACCCATGTTTTACCCAACATATTTGTAGATAAAATACATATACAGTTTAAAACCTGTATAAAACATCTATTCAACAATTACCTCAAATAAACATTTAATATAATTACACATAGTACGTATTATAAGGAAAATACTTCATATCTATGTGTAAGGTGAAAGTGACTACACACTCACCTGATTTAATGATAATCGGGCAGCACTTCGTTTCCTAAAACGATCGTTTCTAATAAAACCGGGAGTTTTATTGAGAAACCGGGCTCTGCGGGGGTTGGGCTTCAAAACCGAAAAGATAAATTTCTCGGGCTTCTCGGGCACTTCGGGACGTGTTTCGGGTGTTTGGTATGATACCAGGGCTTTGGGGGAAGTTGGAATGGAAGAAATATTGTTTAAGGGGTGAAAAGTGACACTTTTCCAAAATATACCCGGGAGGTCTCGCACCCTTCTATTTATAGGGGTGAGGCTTCTGATCCGAGGGCTGAGAAACGAACAGGTGTCAGCAGATCCGAGGGGCAGGTGGCACGCACGTGCGAGGCTCTAGGTGTTGGCTTCTGATTGGACCGAGGTCTAGGGACCGAGGGGTGGAAGGTGGGGCGCCTGCAAAGCTCGGACACGTCAGGAGGGCACGCGTCGGACGAAGGCGAAGCGGCTTCGGATGCGCGGAGTCACCAGACACGCGTCCTGCTTCCGTTGGGCCTCCCTTCGGTCTTATCAGCAACGAGCACGTGGCATGCATGCGAGAATCCGGGTGACGTGGCCGAAGTCTATCCATGCGAAATTCCTCGGATTTCGTGTTTTTCTCGATTTTTGAGCCAAAACTTCTAAAATCCATAACTTTCGCATATGGGCTCCATTTTTGACGTTCTTTATATGCACGCGTAGGTAAAATTACGCTCTACAACTTTCGTTTAGACTTCATCGGCTAATTTGACTTTAATTTTAATATTATTATTTTTAACAGACCGGAATAGGAAATCCGTTAAAAATTCATAACTTCTTCATCCGACGTCCGTTTTCGTCTGTCTTTTTACCGTTGTACTACTATTGACGAGACCTTTGATTCTCGTTAAGGTTGTGTCGGCTAAAAATCACTCGATCTAAAATTCGAGTTTTTAGCTGTCTACTGCTAAGCTGATACTTACAAAATCATAACTTCCTCATACAAAGTCAGATTTGGACGTTCTTTTTATAGATACTCTCGGTTTAACGAACGCTGCGACTTTCATTTAGATCACTAAGGCTAAAAAGTAGTTTATCAAAAACTCACTTTTTACGTCATTCGGCACCGTGCCGGTTTTGTCGCGGAACTTCGACAGGTGATAACTTCTTCGTTATAACTCGGATTTCGGTATTCTTTATATATCCGGAATCCTTGTCACTACCACTACAACTTTCTTAATAAATATCGGCTTTATCTAATATTTATTTTTGACGCTCATTTTTAGTCTTAATTAATTAAATTCTAATAATTAAGCATAAAACACATAATATTCACATAATTCCTTTTATTTCTTCAAAATGAGTTACAAATGTTAACCTAGACTATCACGTCAATATTAATGCCTAGCCTAGAAACACGGGCGTTACAATTCTCTCCCCCTTAGGATGATTCCGTCCCCGGAATCACACATCAGCAAACAAATGCGGGTAGCGACTCATCATGTCACTCTCCGTTTCCCAGGTGAGATTTGGCCCATTCGTATGTTTCCAACGCACAAGCACTAAATCGACCATCTTGTGTCGCAAATTCTTAGTCTTACGGTCAACGATTGCCTCTGGTTCTTCAATTAACCTCTTGTTTTCATCCAACCTTAATTCAGAAATTGGAATTATGTCGGGCACATCTCCCGTGAACTTTCTCAAATAACACACATGAAAGGTGTTATGAATACCCTCTAGTTCTTCTGGTAATTCTAGCTTGTAAGCTTGATTCCTGATCCTCTGAAGAACTTTAAACGATCCAATAAACCTCGGACTCATTTTTTCCCTTTTACCAAATCTTATAAGTCCCTTCCACGGCGAGACTTTAAGTAAAACCAAATCTCCAACTTCAAATGATATCGGTTGTATTTTCTTGTCAGCATAGCTCTTTTGTCGATCTTGAGCTGCCAACATCCTATCCCTAATCACTTTCAACTTTTCAGCAGTCTGATGGACTATTTCAGGTCCCATAAACTGCTTTTCCCCGGTTTCCAGCCAACATGACGGCGTTCGACACTTTTCTCCATACAAAGCATGATAAGGTGCCATCTTGATGCTCGAGTGGAAACTATTATTATAGGAAAATTCTACTAGAGGTAAGTGTTCATCCCAGTTACCTTGGAATTCCAAGGTACATGCTCTCAGCATATCCTCCAATGTTTGAATTGTTCGTTCGCTCTGACCATCGGTTTGCGGATGGTAAGTTGTACTCAAACACAACTTGGTACCCAATTCCTCTTGTAGACTCCTCCAAAACCTTGAGGTAAAACGGCTGTCACGATCTGATACAATTGTTAACGGAACACCGTGAAGCCTCACAATTTCCTTCACGTAAGAATTCGCAAGTTTATCCATAGACCATTTCTCGTTGGCTGCTATGAAATGCGCACTCTTAGTGAAGCGATCAACGACCACCCAAATCATGTCGTGACCGTTCCTTGTTCTGGGCAGTTTAGTCACAAAATCCATGGTGATGTCTTCCCATTTACCCATGGGTACAGGTACAGGTTCTAAACTCTCATACGGTTTCTGATGTTGTGCCTTAACCCTAGCACATGTTACACACTCAGCCACATACTTAGCAACATCGAGCTTCATCATCGGCCACCAGTAGTAGGGTTTTAGATCCCTATACATTTTTGTACTGCCAGGATGAATCGAGTACATGGTCTTGTGAGCCTCTTCCATCAGAAGATCTCTTACTCCTCCCGTCTTAGGTACCCAAATCCTATCTTGGACTACCTTCAATCCTTGACCGTTTGTATCAAACACTAACGTTTTACCCAAACGTTCTTCCTTTCGGTCATTTTTCTCTAAAGCTTCCTCTTGAGCTTTCTTTATACTTTCCACAATTGTCGAGACAACTTCAATTCTCAACGCTCTTGGCCTTTTCTTTTCAAGGTTTACCTTCCGACTGAGAGCATCAGCAACAACATTTGCTTTACCAGGGTGGTAAAGTATCTCACAGTCGTAGTCCTTGAGTAACTCTAGCCAGCGTCGTTGCCTCATGTTCAATTCCTTCTGATTAAAGAGATATTGAAGACTCTTATGATCAGTGAAAAGTTTGCATTTAGTACCATAAAGATAGTGCCTCCATATCTTTAAGGCGAATACTACCGCTGCCAACTCCAGATCATGAGTGGGGTAGTTCTTTTCATGCTCTTTTAATTGCCTCGATGCATACGCTGTCACTTTATCCCTTTGGGTCAGAACACAACCTAACCCAACTCCAGAGGCATCACTATAAACTGCGAAGTCATCAACTCCTTCAGGTAACGAAGGAATCGGTGCTTCACACAATTTCTTCTATAACTTCTCAAAAGCTTCCTTATGCTTCTCATTCCAAGTATAAGTAGCTCCTTTGTGGGTCAAAGCTGTTAATGGAGTAGCGATCGAAGAAAAGCCTTGGATAAACCTTCGGTAATATCCAACTAATCCTAAAAAACTTCGAATCTCCGTAGGACTTTTCGGTTGTTCGCACTTCATCACAACTTCAATTTTTGCTGGGTCAACCATTATCCCTTCTTCGTTAACCACATGACCCAAAAATTGGACTTCTTGAATCCAAAATTCACATTTGGAGAACTTTGCATACAGCTTCTCCTTTTTCAGAACTTCTAGCACTTCACGCAGATGCTTGTCATGCTCCTGCTTGCTTTTTGAATAAATCAAAATATCATCTGTGAACACTATCACGGATTTATCAAGATATGGTTTACAAACCCTGTTCATCAAATCCATGAAGGCCGTTGGAGCATTGGTTAGTCCGAATGACATAACCAAAAACTCATAGTGTCCATATCTTGTTCTGAACGCAGTCTTCTCAATATCCTGCTCTCTTACCTTTAGCTGATGATATCCTGACCTAAGATCGATCTTCGAAAAATAGCTAGAACCCTGAAACTGATCGAACGTGTCATCAATCCTCGGCAACGGGTACTTGTTCTTTATTGTTGCTTTATTCAGCTCTCTGTAATCGTTGCACATTCTCATGCTCCCGTCCTTTTTCTTTACAAATTACACCGGGGCTCCCCAGGGTGATGAACTAGGTTGAATAAAACATTTGTCCAATAACTCCTGAAGTTGTGTCATAAGTTCTTTCATCTCTATTGGTGCTAATCGATACGGTGCTTTTGCTATTGGCGTTATTCCTGGTAACAAGTCGATACGGAATTCTACTTGTCGATCAGGGGGCAATCTGGGAAGATCTTCGGGAAAGACTTCCGGATAGTCACACACCACTGGAATATTCTGCACCTCCTTCTTTTCCTTCTTATCATCGATCACGAACGCTAGATATGATGTACATCCCTTGGCCAAACACTTTCTGGCTTTCATTAGGGAAATGATTCCAGAGTTTACTCTGCGTTTGTCTCCATACACCATAAACGACTCTTTCCCTGGCGGTTTTACTTTTACTATCTTCTTCCTACACAATATTTCGGCATCATTGGCACTAAGCCAATCCATTCCTAGAACTATGTCGAAACCATTTAACTCGATAGGAAATAATTCCTCGTGGAACTTATTCCCATTCAAGTCAATGGAGATGTTTTTCATACGATGGCTAACAGGTATAAACTTGCCACTAGCAATCTCGACTATTAAAGCATTAACTAGTCTATCAACAGGCAAAGCTAGTTTTCTACCAAATTGATGCGAAATAAAGGAGTAATTGGCTCCAGAATCAAAAAAAAATTGGCCAGGCAATTTGTTTACGAGAAAGGTACCTGAAGCGACATCGGCTTCTTCTTTCGCATCTTCAAGTGTCATCTGAAAGGCTCTCGCTTTCGGCTTTGGTGGAAGATTGGGCTTTGCTGCATCCTTCTTCTTCGGGCAATCCTTCAAAATATGCCCTTCTTCATTGCACCCAAAACAGACGTTCTTATTGAAGGTGCATTCATTGGCATAATGCCCAGGCTTTCCACATCTGTAACAAGTGACTTCCACGCTGCATTTCCCAGCATGTTTCTTCTTACACTTGTCACACCACTTGGCTTCGGCTCCTCCTCCGAATTTCCTCGAACCAGTCTTCGAGAATTTATTCTTTTTATTGGAACCTGAAGTTCCTTCAAACTATCTCTTTTCGCCAACTTCAACCTTGCTGTCGGCTCTCCCCTTAATCATATCTTCCACAGACTTGGCAGCCCAGATAGCTGCCTCCAAAGTAAGTGTCTGACGTACTGGCACCGCATACTCCCATGGAAGTCCATTTGCGAACCTATCAATTTTTGCCAGCTCATCTGAGACAATATGCAAAGCAAACTCCATTTTGTCTGTGAAGTTATTTGTGTTGGATTAATGTCTAAGTCCATAACTATAATTGGTAAGACTTGACCCGACCCGGCATGGTCCATTTGGGTTGCATGGCATCATGCATTTGGATAGACTATAATGAGAGAAATAACACTTAAGGTTGGTTAATATATTATAAGTTCTAATATATTAATAAGGTTATTTAATTAGTATTGATCAAGAATTAATTTGGAATTAATTAAGTGATCAAAAGGAGACTAATTAAATATATGGGTTGATTGTGTAAATCATTCATTCTTATATATGTGGGCTTGTAATCCAAGATTCCTTATGTTGGACTAAGTCCATGGGGTGACCCATGGATACTCCATGGAGGTTAAAATCCATGGAGCATAAGGAATGGGTAAAGTTATGAGTTACATGGTGTAACCCTAATAGCTACCATATAAAAGAATCCCATGGCTCAAGAAATCGTGCACTAATGTGTGAGTGTGAGGGCTAGACGATTTCAAGGAGTGTTCAAGTTTCTCTCAAGTTATTCCAAGTGTATTTTGGTGTTGTGTGAACCATTTGAGGGGTCACACTTGGGGCACTAGGCAATCAAGCTTCATGAAGACATTCTACATCAAAGAGGTATGTATTCTATCTTGTTATATTTATTATTTTGTATGCTAGATTAGGATAATACCTTGGATGTTCATAATTGTATGTATAATAGAGAAAACATAGATCCAAGGTATTTAGGGTTGCATGTACACTTAGGAGTGTTAGAATGCTCATAACTGAACAGTGGTATCAGAGCCTAGGCTTGTTTTCTTGTTATACTTGCAAAAGTAGCTGAAAAATCGAGTTGGATGCATATATTCGATTGTTTTGGCTGGAATTGGACTAGGAACACTACCCTAAGATGTTTTTGGACTTATAAACTTGTTTTTGATGTGGTAATGTTCATGCTAATCCAATTTCTAAGATAATTGTCATAATTTCAAGATTTGTATTAGTTTGTATGTTCATGCTAATTTCTTGAAGATTGATGATTTGAATTATCTTGTTCTTATGAGGTTCTTAGATTAATAGAAACGTTGTGTGAAATAGTTGTTTTCAATCCATTTTAATCTAAGAGTTGATTCCAAAGTGTGTTTTTGTAACTTGTCCTCAAGTTGTATGAAAAATCACATTTAAGAATCATAAAACTCATAAAAGTTGGCAAAGGTTACAAAATGAAGAGTCTAGTTCTAATTAAATGGTTTTATGACTCCATAACTTGTCCTCAAGTTATGGAGGTTCAAGAGTCTCTTCATTAAATTAAAAAAAAAAAAAAGTGTAACCTTAATTAGTTCCATAAGTTACAATAAAAAAAGTTATTTTTTTTTATTAATTAGTTTAAAGTCTTCCATAACTTGTCCTCAAGTTATGGAACTTGAAGAGTTTTTTTTTAATTAAAACTACTTTAAACTCATAAGTTATGGAATTAATTAGTTTTGAATAGTTTCAAAACTTGCCCTCAAGTTTTGGAATTTGAAAAGTTTTCACTTATGAATACTTTAATTCCAAGTTAGCCCTTAGAATTTTAAAAGTTAAAATTCAACCCTTATACTTTATAATATTATAAGTTAATAATATTTATATATATGTATAAGAGTAAAGTCAGTCTTACCGTTAGTAGGCCTCATTCACGAAGCCGATCTATAAGGGGGGTATAAGGTTACTTCCTATAAAATGGCAGTTTAATGGGTGTCCACTCTCACCACCGCTTCCTTGACTGGTGGAGGGTCGTTAGCCGAACGGGTAGGACAAGGACTATAATTCTCCTTTCATTAAAAGTATTAATGATAAATACTAAGTAACTAAACTCTTATTAATACCCAATCTTAGTTACTTAGGAAAATGTGAATTTGGTGCTAACCCATGAAATTACACTTTGCACTTTGCTTAAGTCGTTAGTGGAGCGTGTGTGGTTAACCGGCACACTAACCTGGACTTCACAAGTCAGGCAAATGGTAACTTAATCTTTATCATAGTATCGGTGGAGCGTGTGTGGTTAACCGGCACACTGATTAAGGGGTAAATATTAAGGGTACCAAGTATATTTGCATGGTTATTCACACCTTGTTTTGTGATCCTCGGCATCCCAGTCATAAAACCTGAAGGGCACACTCGAGATTGAAACATGCCTTTGAACAGTTCAATGAATCTCAAAGATCTAGGACTTTCAAATCCAATTAAAACCTAATAAATTATTTCGTTTTTCATGGTGGAAATTGGTGAATCGTCATTCACCTACCTTCAAATATTTTATAGCTTGGATTACGGCATCCCTCTTCTAAGTTATAAAATAGTTTGTTGGGTCCTAGCCTTAATATTTCATATTGGGTGTCATATTAAGGACTTTAAATCAACTATCTTGAATATCTCCCAAAAAGATGTCTGGTCTAGACATTTATGATCTTCCCAAATCTCTTGAAACAAGCTTTCCTAAATGAACATGATGTCCCATGGATATCATACTTCTTTCACCTCCTCCAATTATTCTCCCTAACCCACAAGTTCCTAAAAAGTTTAAGGTCACTCAAGCCCTATTGGCAAGGCAAGGTCTAGGTGTGATCACATCTTGGAGATGTAGTCACATATTGACAAGCCGGGAGAGTTGGGTGTCAAAGTCTTGAGAAAGTTGGTGGCTCAACTACTTTCTAAGTCACATAGTGAGTTCTTTTGGGAATCCTATGAAACAGACTAAGACAAGACCCTTAATGATCTTATCTATTTGCTATGATCAACTTCCTAAAACGCTATGGACATTGACAATGATGACATTGGATATCCAGTAAAGCTCTCTCTTCCCAATGGAAAGGGATCGGCCATAGTCAACTCGGTTGACCCAATGGTAAAGAGAGAGGCGAAGTCTGAGATAGTCCCATTATCAAGGGTCCATAGGTAACTATTGCCAAAGGAAGGGGCATTGGTTACGAAGCTGCCAAATTTACCTAAGGATGTTAAAGTCAATAAGTTTGGCTCTACTTCAGGTAAAGTCCATTGTCTAACTCTATTAAGTACATGCTGATTCTGATCGCGAAGATGGATTTCAATCGCATGGTTCGGTGATCAGAATTTTGGGCTATTACTTAAGAGTTATGATATTTATATTGCTTAGGAATAGATAACAACAAGGTTTTTCAAATGGATTGTAAGGATAAGTTTTTCCGCAAAGTTTTAAAATAAAAGAAAAAGGTTTTGATTTTATTTATTTTAAGTATCCTTACAATGGCATTTGTGAAAAGTTGTTGCTTATAAGATTCCATTGATAGCAATATTGGAAAAATGGATTTGATTCTTTCGGTTGTGGTAGTGTCTAATATTACCAAATAAGGAAAGATTCTCATCGCCCAAGGTTCAATTGGACCGAAACTTGGAATCATGCAAGTTGTATAGTATGATGAATGAGAACTTTCAGCTTGGAAAATTAAGACTAATTCCTTATGTGAATAAGGAAAGGACTAAGGGATCGAGTACACATTCTTGTGCACTGGTCAAGTCCACCACAAAAGATCAAGAAGACTATTCGTCATGATTTACTTAAGTTCAGTAAATATGGTTATACTTATAAGTTTAAGTATAAGTCTGTAGCATTGGAGAAGTTTCAATGTGAGACAGAATGAATAAGAAGAATCAAAGAATGGCAGAAAGATAAAAGTTTCTCAAATCTGAAAAGATGGGAGAGTACTTTAGTATCATGTTTATGATCATCTTAATGATTAAGATACCATATCACAATTGGTCCTCTAAAGTCATCTTAGTGCATTCTTATGACTAAGAAGAGGAGTCATGAATTGTTGAAATGGTTAAATCAAAAAGATGAGTCATACTTCATTCCAAAAGAATTCTTAGAGTCATACTCCAAGATTGTAACTTGAGTGACATATCTTAAAGAGGGTTTGTTAACACTAGTCAAATGTAAGAGTAAAAGGTTATCTACTCTTGTACATTTGAAATTGGTAAGTTGTGATGTTTTGGATAAAACAGAGACCAACTTAGGCCAATTGTGTAAAGTGTTAGTCTTGATAAAGAATCCGCACTATCTCTTGAATATTTGACAAGGGAGTCTTATATGTCAAGAGGACAGTGGGAGTCTTAAAGCTCTTGAAAGTTTCAAGACTTAATCAAGAATAAAACCTAAAGTCCTTCACTAGCACACGACTTGAGGTTTATAACCTATCGTGTTGAAATTTTTGTGCCTATTCAAGTTGGCTTTGCATAGGAGTTCTGAGAGTTCTCAATTGGTTGCACAACTACTTGGAAGCAATGGCAGGCACCTGAGCTGCCAAATGGCAAGAATTTAAGATTGCACAAGTTTAATCAATATGAGTTTGGATTTGTCACTAACCTTGTCTTGTGATTATGGTTTTGACAAATCCACATGGATAAGAACACATACACTATTAAATCTAAGTGTCATAAGGTTTCTCTCCGATTCATGAAAATGATGGTGAGGAAACACTTTTACTAAGTAGATTTTAGCTGGATAGCAATTGTGATATTTGCATTCTCAAAGTCGTTAGTGGAGCGTGTGTGGTTTACCGGCACACTAACATGGACTTGTGAGAAGTGGCAAAGGTCTAAACAATTGAGACTATGATTACGGCATCCCTTTTCATAGTTCTAAAATTGTTTAGACACACATGTGAGCTATCTAAGAGAGGTGTATGATTTTGATAAAGTTTTATCAAAACAATCTAGTATCAGAAATCTGAACTTTGGTAAGAAAGTCAGCTGATTTCTGAGTACATGTCAAAGCTAGTGGGAGCATAAGTGTTATGCTAACAATCATCATGTTAGTGGGAGCATGATAATTATGACAAAGGTTGCAAGTTAGCAATGTTAATTATAGAAAACAAAAGTTTCAATTCGTGAGGTTGCAGGGGTTGAAAAAGTTGTTTTGCTATAATTAAGGGAGAGGAAATTATACTTCATTTCAATTCTAAAAGCTTAGATTGAGATTTTAATCGTATTTAATCAAGGATTTATATATGAATTTCATGTTGGAATGGCTCAACATAAGGAAATTCTATATATGGGTCCATTATTTGCGTTCTAAAATTCGATTATGATTACGGCATCCCTTTTCATAATCTGAATTTTGAGAACTTGGCAAATTGAAATGGAAATATTATAGCAAAAGACTGGTTTAGTCTTTATGTGAGACATCATGAATCGTGTCCCATATGCTTCGGATATAGGATCGATTACATGTGCTATATTCATCCTTTCTAAAATTTTCCAAATGCCTGGGGCATTATGAAGGGAAAAGGTCTAGAATTGGATATGACTAAAATGATTAAGCAATTGTCGAGGACAATCTAAGGTTTACCAAAGATTGGTTGCTCAAGGATAGTTGGAAGTATAATGTTAATTCTGGAAGGACCATATTGACATAATCTGTAAGGAGGCAACTCTTGTTCAGAAGTGATAGTCAAAATGGAATATGGAAATGTTTCAAAGTTAGAAATTATTCAATCTATGTAAGATTAGGAAACTTAATGAAAGAAGGATGTTTCCAAGGAGCTGATCTCCTTTGGAATGCTCTGTAATGATTGTTGTCAAGTCTTTCTGACTTCGTGCATAATCATTAAGAGGATCAATGCATATAAGTTTAGAATCTAACAGATTTCAGTAAATGGCATGAATTTGGAATTCTTGCATTTGCAGTAAGGATTTGGGACTGTGAAAAGAGGATCATTGGAGTGATGTTCAATTGATCTATTTTACAAAGTAAAGATCATAGACAAACATAGTATGCATACTTGGTGTATGGCATGACTAGTGTTTAGAAAACATAGTGTACATCCTTGGAGCATGGGACAACTATTGTTTTAAATTCAAGTATAAAGTTGATAAAACCGAAACAATGAATAATGAGTAATCAGTATGGTGATAAATAAAAGTGTTTATTTATATTCATAGGGTTTGATACCATATTTGATTCATTTATTCTTGTGTTTCACTTTGCATGTTTTGACTTCCAGAATAACTAAGTCGCTCTTCCTGAATGATTAAGTTATTCAAACCATCCACAGTCGGTCATATGTTGGAAGTAGATATGAATCAAGACTGTCATGGGTTGGTTTGTAGAGGTCCAAGTTGGTGGACAAAGTGGTGCTACAACACTCATGAGTGCTCATAAGTTCTGAGTATTGGATTCAACCCGCGCTCATTTGAATCACTTCATGGATTTTATCACGAGTGATCATGAGACGATAATATCTTATATTCTTCAAACCTAGAGATATGAGTTGTTACTATGAGTTGGTTATACATTGATTGCACGAAAACGCATTGGTAACTCGATGTTATAAAACGTGCCTTTGTGTATGATTCAACAAGTAGTAGAACAAGCCATATGAGTCGAAGTTTATCCATTCCTTTTACCTTCGGGATAAAAGTGATATATGTGGGCCCCTCGATGATTTAAAGATGATACATGTGAGTGCTTGGCCAAGCCAGGACTGATTTGATTTGTTCAATCAGTCAGTCATCATGAATCGGAAATCGGGAAACAACAAATGGACAGAGAGAATGATTGATAATCCATGTCTCAGTCCATATGATATCTAGAATGGAGGAATATATGATCCCTTATCTAATGGACAAGTCATTGACAAAGGTCAGAGTTCATCGACAAGGTCAGAGTTCGACAGAAGCTTTTGAGAGCTACGATTGCTGATCGGTTCCTGAAGTCATACGCAATCATAGTTTTAGACTTATCCAAGTGGAAGACTGTTAGATTAATGTCTAAGTCCATAACTATAATTGGTAAGGCTTGACCCGACCCGGCATGGTCCATTTGGGTTGCATGGCATCATGCATTTGGATAGACTATAATGAGAGAAATAACACTTAAGGTTGGTTAATATATTATAAGTTCTAATATATTAATAAGGTTATTTAATTAGTATTTATCAAGAATTAATTTGGAATTAATTAAGTGATCAAAAGGAGACTAATTAAATATATGGGTTGATTGTGTAAATCATTCATTCTTATATATGTGGGCTTGTGATCCAAGATTCCTTATGTTGGACTAAGTCCATGGGGTGACCCATGGATACTCCATGGAGGTTAAAATCCATGGAGCATAAGGAATGGGTAAAGTTATGAGTTACATGGTGTAACCCTAATAGCTACCATATAAAAGAATCCCATGGCTCAAGAAATCGTGCACTAATGTGTGAGTGTGAGGGCTAGACGATTTCAAGGAGTGTTCAAGTTTCTCTCAAGTTATTCCAAGTGTATTTTGGTGTTGTGTGAACCATTTGAGGGGTCACACTTGGGGCACTAGGCACTCAAGCTTCATGAAAACATTCTACATCAAAGACGTATGTATTCTATCTTGTTATATTTATTATTTTGTATGCTAGATTAGGATAATACCTTGGATGTTCATAATTGTATGTATAATAGAGAAAACATAGATCCAAGGTATTTAGGGTTGCATGTACACTTAGGAGTGTTAGAATGCTCATAACCGAACAATTTGTGTATTCATCAACGGTCATACTTCCCTTCTTCAACATTAGAAATTGGTTTTCTAACTCAAGCACATTTTGGGCCAAGCAGTACTTGCGCTTGAAGTGCGCCAAGAACTCTGCCCAAGTCAGTTGCAGTGGCTCATTAGGGCTTAGGGTTTTCCCCAGAGTATTCCACCAACGAGCAGCGCTACCTCTGAACTGACGTACTGCAAATGTGGTTTGTAACTTGCCTTGGCAACCACATGTCATGAAAGCCAATTCCATTTCCGAGATCCAATCCATTACTCCGACGGGATCTTCTTTTCCAGTGAAGGTTGATGGCTTGCAAGTCATAAAGTCTTTATACTTGCACCCATTTCTCTCCACTCTATCCTCGTGGTTATTTCTACCAACCACAAGCGGTTCACTATGACCAACAGATCTACTGTTGTTTCCTTCTTCAGATTGATCGTCATTTAATTCACGTTGTTCAACAGGCATTGAAGGTTCATTCCTGTTGTTCAGCAATATTTGCCTCATTTCCTCCGTTTGTTCAGCCATCATTGACTGAATCATGGCTCGTACTCCAGCCATGGTGATGGGTTCTGGTGCAGCTCCTGCTATAGGCACCTGTTCCACCACTTGGGGTTGAGGTTGTTGGTTTCTGTTTGCATTTCCAGTTCCACTTCGAGTTCTTGTCATTATGATCTATATACCGAATAAGGAGAATTTAGATCTTTATCCTCGATAGATATTTCAATTCCCCTTATCAATCCGAAACGTTTATATGTTAGTTCTAATATCGTAATCGTACGCTTAGAATCCTACACACATAAGGTTTCCAGATCCGGTCGGCAACAGACCATAGATCCGAACAATTAATGGCATATATGGAAAACATATAACATTTAGCACATAAAATCATTTTAGGCATCTTTCCTAAAATAAACTAGTGCTCGTGTCTAAAATATACTAGACACTCATCTCATAATCATCACTTAGCATTCTAAGTTTAAGTCTAGAAATCCTACAAATTCCTAGTTCGCTTAAGCTAATGCTCTGATACCAACTGTGACATCGACTAATTTCTCGGCCAGAAAAGACCGATTTAATTTATGTTTTTTAAAATAAAGTCAGAGAAATCTTTTTAAAAGATGTTGCGGAATTGGTCCCCAAAACAAAACATGATAAAAGTTTATCAAAACCTTTCTTTAAAAAATATATATTTTCTGTTGGGTCAAAAACCCTAATTGTGATTCGATGAACAAGATGCGGAAAATAAGAACAAACACAAATATGAAGATATGACGAATGATCACTCGATTTAGTCAAAACATGAGGAATAAATTACACTTTCAGAATAGACTAAAGAATCTAACTCTACATAAGAAACCTCACAACGTGGCGGTTACATTTTTCCTCACTCTTAACCCTAATTGTGAATAATACATGACTATTTATAGGGAAAAGACAAGTCTTGGGCTTTTAACCTACACGTCATCAAGGGGGCCCATTGCCATCATCCATGGAGTGCTTTGAAACCCTACAATCTCCCCCTCAAAGTATGGAATGGATGACAATGCTTTAACTTCCAAAACAAGCATCTAGCAAATAAAAAGATCTGCAATGAGGAATATATGAAGCAATCCACGAATCTTGATTCTTCAATAGTCTTCAAACACGGGCTCTAGGATATATAAATCAAGCACTGAAGTAATGTCTTTAAACTTCATTTTCGAATGTAATCCCAAAAAAAATCATCATGAAAACCAAACCCGCCATAAAAACCCATTTCAGAACAAAGAAACCAAATCACTTCTTGTCTTTGAAGAGCTCCCCCTCCAAGTCACAATGATCTTCAAATAGGCTAATGATATAAGTCACCAAAAATTATCATGTAACAACCCAAATTTTAAGATTCGTATTGATCGAGAAAATACTAGAAGTCGGAGATATAACAAGTCCTTAGATGAGCTCGATGAAGAACTGCTACTGTAAAGGATACTTCTCTGTAAAAGCTTTAGCAGAGCTCGATGAAGAACTTCTACTGTAAAAGCTACCTTCATAATTCTACCACAACCTTTAACAAAAATCATCAACTTTGAAAAGTCACAAATCCAATTTCGAATGGCCATACCAAATTCTCCCCCGATTTATAATCAAATACGTGATTATAAAGCCTTCTAATGGTCATGAGAATGATCTTGAATGGATAAAAAATTACTATGCTCCCCCGTGACAAAATGATATAAACTATGAAGTATAAAATCCGAAAAAGTCGTGAACATTTGACGTTATTGCGAAAAACGACTTTCCGAACCGCCAAGACTTGATGGAATCTTTATTTTGCTGTTCACGAAAGAATATGTGCTTTAAAAAATCTAAAACTGTTCACCAGCCCTTAAATTTGCAAACTTTTCGAAAAATGGGCTGAAACTGTCACTTTTCTAAAGTTCTGGGACTGAAAAAGTAACTCTGCATCAATTTCCCTTTTAATTGTAACAATTTCTAGAATTGATCCAAAAATTCCAAGCTTTAAAAACAACATGGATCAAAAGTGTCAAATCATTGAAGTTGTAGGAACCAAAAATGTAACATTATTATCTTCATCCCCATTTAATATCTTTAATATCTGATGAACGAACAAAGCTTCATAACTCGTAATCGTGAACTCTGAATGCAACTTCGATCAATCATATATTCCGAGCACAGAGTTCCGCCAAGCATCACACTCCGATTCCGAATCCAACAATTCCAGTGCCGATTGCGAATCAAAGATACAGGTTCGTTGCGAATCCCAATTAACCGAGTTCGCTGCGAATCAATGTCTACCACAAACGCGATGTGAAACACTGGGAAATCCGAATTTAAAGTTTTGAATGATTGTGGGAGAAAACGAGTACGAGCCTATTCCGATCGTTCGCAGGTTGGCGTTTGCAATTCATCAATTTTGACTTTTCTGTTGACTTTTCATTCATCGTATCCTAAATCGGTTTCGCAATTTCTGTTAATATAAGTTTCGATCTCGTTATTTCATTCCAACTGCAAAATTGTTCAATATCACAAGAACTATTTTGATTATGTTCGCAGGTAAGGTCTTTCGTTCATAGTCCACCCCGAAATTGATTTTGACCATCAAATGCGAACAGATACACATAACATTCTGAATGTGATGCCATCGCACCTACTGCCGTCATTCTGATTCTCATTCACAGCTTCTTTCACATATCATCTTCCATAAGCAAAAAATTTCCACTTTCAAAGATTTTTTTTAATCAAACGTCATATTTCAATTAAAGTCGACACCATCTCCATCTGTTCTTGAACTGGTTCTTGATTCCATCATCTTTGACAAAGCTCAAACCGAATTACGTTTAAGAACCTCGGTCATCATCATCACCATTCGATTATCACACAATATTCAACTCGTTTTATAATCGATTTCAAGAATCAAAATAAAAAATTGAGAATCAAAATATAGTCGAATCATGAAATCGATTTGATAAACCAAATAAGAATGTTAAGCAGAAACACATTAGACGATATGGATCAAAGAATCGAGTGATGAAATCGAGCAAGGGAAATTTGTGAATCGGAAGTTTTAGAATCGAGAACTGATTATGTATTGTCCAAGTGATGAACAGTAGCGATTATAATGGGCTCAATAACATAAACAAATCGGTGGAACAAATATGGATCAAAATAATAGGGCTAAACAATCAAAACAATAAAATCGATATTGTATCAAAGAATTGATCAGATCCAAACAGAATATATGAAATAGATACGAATGTGATTGACATAATACCACATGAATAGTAAAAGAACACCATAAATCATCATGAACAGTAGAAAAAAACCTTGATTCCACCGCCAAAACACCAATAATCTTCAATAACTTGTGCAGAAAATCATCAAATCGATACTTCAAAAATCAATAGATCTTCAAAGACCCACTCTGATACCACTTGTTGGGTCAAAAACCCTAATTGTGATTCGATGAACAAGATGCGGAAAATAAGAACAAACACAAATATGAAGATATGACGAATGATCACTCGATTTAGTCAAAACATGAGGAATAAATTACACTTTCAGAATAGACTAAAGAATCTAACTCTACATAAGAAACCTCACAACGTGGCGGTTACATTTTTCCTCACTCTTAACCCTAATTGTGAATAATACATGACTATTTATAGGGAAAAGACAAGTCTTGGGCTTTTAACCTACACTTCATCAAGGGGGCCCATTGCCATCATCCATGGAGTGCTTTGAAACCCTACATTTTCATTTTATATCAAAACCTCGGGATGTCATGTTCCGATACAGATCAAAAGCATAAACAAGACATTATAAGCCTTACAACAGTTATTTACAACTACTGGCCTATAATCCAAAAATCTCTCATCATCATCCGACTATGCTCGGGGTCCACTACCTGTAATATAAAAAGCTGAGTGGGTCAGGCTTGGGAGCCTGGTGAGCATATAGGGTTTTCAACCCACAATAATAATAAACTTATTAAATTCATCAATCAACAATAACCCTGATTACCCATTCCCGTTATCCTCACTTTACGTCCCTAAACACCTATCACAAGGGACCTAGCCTAAGGATTATCATCGGGGTGGACACTACTGCTAAGGGGACTCCTCATCCATACATGTCCTAAAGGCAACCATGAGGGGATGGAGTACGCCAATGAACATATAGTTCACCAACACCTACAGGTTGCGAACCTGGTACCATTCCACTGGACTGTCTAGAAAGGTCTGTGGTCGTCATCTATACTCCGCTATACGACTAAAACAACAACAACATCGAGGCCTCTCACCATTTTAACACACATCGACTATTTCGTCTACCCATGTTTTACCCAACATATTTGTAGATAAAATACATATATAGTTTAAAACCTGTATAAAACATCTATTCAACAGTCACCTCAAATAAACAATTAATATAATTACACATAGTACGTATTATAAGGAAAATACTTCATATCTATGTGTAAGGTGAAAGTGACTACACACTCACCTGATTTAATGATAATCGGGCAGCACTTCGTTTCCTAAAACGATCGTTTTTAATAAAACTGGGAGTTTTATTGAGAAACCGGGCTCTGCGGGGGTTGTTCTTCAAAACCGAAAAGATAAATTTCTCGGGCTTCTCGGGCACTTCGGGACGTGTTTCGGGTGTTTGGTATGATACCGGGGCTTTGGGGGAAGTTGGAATGGAAGAAATATTGTTTAAGGGGTGAAAAGTGACACTTTTCTAAAATATACTCGGGAGGTCTCGCACCCTTCTATTTATAGGGGCGAGGCTTCTGATCCGAGGGCTGAGAAGCGAACAGGTGTCAGCAGATCCGAGGGCAGGTGGAACGCACGTGTGAGGCTCCAGGTGTTGGCTTCTGATTGGACCGAGGTCTAGGGTCCGAGGGGTGGAAGGTGGCACGAATGCGAAGCTCGGACACATCAGGAGGGCACGCGTCGGACGGAGGCGAGGCGGCGTCGGATGCACGGAGTCACCGGACACGCGTCCTGCTTCGGTTGGGCCTCCCTTCGGTCGTATCAGCAACGAGCACATGGCATGCATGCGAGAATCCGGGTGACGTGGCCGAAGTCTGTCCATGCGAAATTCCTCGGATTTCGTGTTTTTCTTGATTTTTGAGCCAAAACTTCTAAAATCCATAACTTTCTCATACGGGCTCCGTTTTTGACGTTCTTTATATGCACGCGTAGGTAAAATTACGCTCTACAACTTTCGTTTAGACTTCGTCGGTTAATTTTGACTTTAATTTTAATATTATTATTTTTAACTGACCGGGACAGGAAATCCGTTAAAAATTCATAACTTGTTCATCTGACGTCCGTTTTCGTCTGTCTTTTTACCGTTGTACTACTATTGACGAGGCCTTCGATTCTCATTTAGGTTGTGTCGGCTAAAAATCACTCGATCTAAAATTCGAGTTTTTAGCTGTCTACTGCTAAGCTGATACTTAGAAAAATCATAACTTCCTCATACGAAGTTAGATTTGGACGTTCTTTTTATACATACTCTCGGTTTAACGAAGTTAGAAAAATCACTCGGTTTAGCTGACTACGACTTTCATTTAGATCACTAAGGCTAAAAAGTAGTTTATCAAAAACTCACTTTTTACGTCATTCGGCACCGTGCCGGTTTTGTCGCGGAACTTCGACAGGTGATAACTTCTTCGTTATAACTCGGATTTCGGTATTCTTTATATATACAGAATCCTTTTCACGACCACTACAATTTTCTTAATAGATATCGGCTTTATCTAATATTTATTTTTGTCGCTCATTTTTACTCTTAATTAATTAAATCCTAATAATTAAGCATAAAACACATAATATTCACATAATTCCTTTTCATTTCTTCAAAATGAGTTACAAAGGTTAACCTAGACTATCACGTCAATATTAATTCCTAGCCTAGAAACACGGGCGTTACAGGATCGAGTAGTATGGAGAAGCCGGCGTCCGTGCATGAACTTGTAAAACCACAGAATTGGACATTTGTCCAGTTTGAGAAGACGTTTGCTACAGCTGTGTCTGGAGGTTGTAAAGATGTAATGTCAGGAGGTATGAAAGATCCTATGGTGGAGAAAACTCACACACCTTCGATGCCAGTTCTAGTAATTCAAGAGAGTATGCTTATTACTGATGTTGAAATTGAGTCAAGAGCCATGATCCAAGTAAAACATCCAAAGGTAATTTCAAATTTTAAAAGACTGTGTTTCAATGAAGGTTTTCTTGATATTGGAGTCTGGTATGTTGGAGGTTGATATCTGTTGTTAGACTTCCCGAATAAACAGGAAAATTCGAATTTTGGTGAGTGTGAAGCTCTAATGAATTTGGTAAAAGAGAAGAGGCAACCTATAAAAAATTTTGTAGTTCATGAAAGATTGATTTGGATAGAGATTCATGGTCTTCCTACAGTTGCATGGAGTGATCAAGTGTTCAAGTTGGTGGCACAAAAATGAGGTGAGGTGATGTTTTGGGAGGGCAATGAAAACTCCCCCGTTGCTACCAGACGTATGTGTTTTGCATATTATAAAAAAAGGAACTAAATGATTCGGTATTGGTTAAGGTGGGTGGTAGAAACTTTAACGTGGTGGTAAAGGAATTAGGTGAATGAGAGGTGGAGATAATGGAGGTAGACGACGAAGATCAAGATAGTCTGTCTGATATAGCTAATGGAGAGTATCAAGGTGCTGAAGCGGGACATGAAAATGATGAGGATGTAGATTTTTTGGGTGCTGGTAAAAACAATGATAAAGAGAATTGGTATGATGATGAAGGGATTAGTAAGGAAGACCAACGAAGGTGTGATTACAAACCATGTGAGTTTACAAAAAGGAGACATCATAAATTTAGGCGGTCGCCGGACATTCCTGATGGTTTTGGAGAAGAAAAACCATATAACGGTGATGCGACTACGTTTGAAGAAGAGATTGAGTTGGAAAATGTGACAAAAGTGAATAATATGGAAGATGTTGAAGGTAATAGGACGGTGACTAAAAGGAGTTGCTTACTAATTCGCCTTCAGTTAGCATTCCTCCTGGATTTGTTGCGAATGGTCATTCTATTGGGGTGATCAGCGGTGAGAAGTTAAAGACTTGGAAAAAATTCCTCGTGTGACGGGCTGTCACAAAGAAGTGCAAAGGCAAGTGAGGAAGAGTTGCAACAATTTATTAGTCGTGGTAATATTCTTGTATTCAAAATGGGTGATAAGGAGAAGGTTAAGGAGGTTTTGAGTGGATACGGGATTTTGAAGGTGAATCAATGAATTGTCTATCTTTAAACTTAGGAAGTGTCTGCGCTTCTGAAAAGCGGGAATGGGTTCGTGATTTGTGTGATGTTCATAAAGTGATATTTCTAGGAATTCAAGAAACTAGAATGACACAGGTTGAGTTACTTAAAGTTAAAAGCGTGTGGGGTAACATCAATTTTGATTTTGCTGCAAGCTCAGCCAAGGGGCGTTCGGGTGGTGTTTTATCGATTTGGGATCCGTTGTATTTTGCTAAAAGTAGGGTGATATGCACGGATAACTTGGTGATTGTTCATGGGAAGTGGGTTTCTTTTGATACTCCATGCACCATGATTAATGTCTATGCGCCACAACCTTTTGCTGAGAAGAAAAGACTTTAGGAGTATATTGCTAGAGTGATAGATAATCAGAATGAACCTTGTGTGGTGTTTGGTGATTTTAATGTTGTTAGGGATGCTTCAGAAAGAATGGGTACAAACTTCTGTAGTCAATCGGCGGCTGACTTTAATGATTTTTTATTTCAAATGGGTTTAGTTGATGTTCCTCTTACTAGAAGGCGGTTTACGAGAATTAGTAAAGATGGTACTAAAATGGTTCGTTTAGATAGATTCTTAATTTCTGAAGAGCTTTTGGATAAATTCCTAAATCTTATGTCTTGCATTATGGAGAGAAAACATTCTAACCATTGTCCTATTCTGCTCAAGCAAGGTGTAGCTGATTACGGGCCTACATATTTTAAATTATTTCACTCTTGGTTAGAAGACTCGGAATTTGATAGTATTGTGCAAAATAATTGGGGGATGTCTGGAGGTTCGGCTGGGTCTAATAAGTTTGTGCACTTTAAAAATAATTTGAAACACTTGAAACAGGTGATTAGAAGCTGGAAGAAATCGAAAAAACATATAAGAGATGGTCAAAAATTAACTTTGTCTGCTCGATTAGAGAAAATAGAGGGGGTTATTCAAGATGACCAAGTGACTGATGTTGTGATGCTGGAAAGACAGGAGGTTCTGAAAAAGCAAATGGATATTATCGTGTAGAAAGACTGGATATCATGCAAAAAACGAAATTGCAGTGGGGAGTGGAGGGAGATGAGAACTCCAAGTTCTTTCATGGTATGCTCAAGAGGCGATGGAAACAAAGACAAATTCATAGGGTCCTGAATGAAGGAGTGTGGGTTGAGGATCCGCCCATGGTAAAAAGCATTTTTCATGATTTTTATGCTGCCAAATTCAAGTTTTTCAAATTTATACCTATAATAGATCGAAGTGACTCTTTTGCTCGTCTTACCGAGAGAGTGGCTCGAAATATTCAAAAGCACGTGACAGAGATTGAAATTCGTGAAGCTGTTTGGTCTTGTGGCAGCGACCGTGCTCCTGGTCCCGATGGATTCTCTTTTCGTTTTATTAAGAAGTATTGGGATTTATTGAAAGAAGATGTAATGGGTTTTGTCCAGGAGTTTTTTACTAATGGTTTTATTCCTACAGGGTGTAATTCCGCTTTTATTTATCTTATTCCCAAGGTTGACAACCCCTTAACTGTGAAAGACTATCGACCCATTAGTCTTATAGGGGTGGAATATAAAATCATTGCCAAATTACTTGCTAATTGATTAGCTAAGGTGATCGATGAAGTTATTTGTCCGGAACAGTCGGCTTTTGTTCAAGGCCGACAGATTTTGGATGGTCCGCTTATGGTGAGTGAAATTATAAACCGGTACAAACGTAGAAATCGAAAGTTAATGATATTTAAGGTTGACTTTGAAAAAGCGTATGACTCTGTAAGTTGGGAGTATTTAGATCGAATTATGTTTTTCTTGGGGTTCCCGGACAAATGTCGAAGTTGGATTCGTGCTTGTTTGGTCTCTTCTAGATCTTCGGTTATCTTAAATGGAGCCACTACCGATGAGTTCACGTTGGCCAGAGGGCTTAGGCAAAGTGATCAGCTGTCTCCGTTCTTGTTTATTATAGCAATGGAAGGATTGCATGTTATTATGGAATATGTTGTGTCGAATGGTATCTTCAGAGCTGCGAAAGTAGGGTTGATGGGGCTGCAAGTTTCTCATTTATTCTATGCAGATGATGCTCTATTTCTTGGGGAGTGGGATGAAGAAAATATAAAAAGTCTTATTCGCATTATAAAATGTTTTTATATGATGTTTGGGCTCCAGTTAAATCTAGTTAAATCTAATTTGTTGGGAGTTAGGGTGGAGTTTCATGATTGCCAAGTTTTATCTCATCTTACAGGGTATAATGCAGCTACTTTTCCTTTTAAATACCTCGGGATTCCTATTGGTGAAAATATGAATCGTATTTATGCTTGGAGGGAGATAGTTGATCGATCTTTAAAAAGATTGTCTAAATGGAAAGTTAAAAATGCTTTCGTATGGGGTCGCTTAACTCTCATAAAATCTGTTTTGGGAAGCTTAGGGATTTACTACATGTCTTTATTTAATATGCCTATTAAAGTGTGTAGCATGTTGGAGTCTATTCGAGCCAAGTTTTTTTGGGGGGCTGATGCGCAGGAACGTAAAATTAGTTGGGTAAAGTGGCATTTAATTTTGAATTGTAAAGAGAAGTGCGGGCTTGGGGTAGGAAGTTTGGTTGCCCTTAATAAGTCTTTGATTTACAAATAGAAGTGGCGTTATTGTACTAGTACTAATGCTCTTTGGGTGAGAGTTATAAGGGCGTGTAATGGCAAACAATTTGGTTTGAATGAGGGAGAAGGCCGAATTAAATCGATGGGGGTTTGGAATAATATTATTTCTTTAATTAGTAAATTACATTCCACAGGTCAAGTTGTTGAAGGTAATATGAGACGAAAATTGGGTAATGGTTGTCTTACTCAGTTTTGGCGGGATAAGTGGTGGGATCATCTAAGCTTTAAGATGAAGTATGATAGACTTTATGCTTTATCTTTGAATAAGGAGGGAGTGGTGAAAGATTTTTGGACAGACACAGGGTAGAGTTTTGAATGGCATCGTGAGGTTCGCGCAGGTGCTGAGATGGATCAACTTCAAGCTTTACAAGTGGAGATACAGCAGATTCATTTAAATTCGAACAAGGATTCATGGGGTTGGCATCTCGGTGGTGAGGGGGAGTATTCTGTTGCTTCTATTAGACAAGCTTTGGATGTGGGGGCTTTACCGGTTATGCCAGTGATTATGAAATGGAATAAATATGTTCCTATAAAAGTCAATATTTTGATTTGGAGAATAGCAATGGATAGGTTACCCACAAGGGTAAATTTGTATCGCAAAGGGATTGACATACCTTCTATCAGGTGTTTGATGTGTGATGATCAATTGGAATATAATGATCATGTTTTTTCAATGTGATATTGCTAAACAGGTTTGGAATCGGATTCTTATGTGGTTGGGACTCCCAAACTTTTATTTCAAGAACATTTTGGAAGCTCAAGATTGGATCCATGGCCTACATGTCAGACAAGATAACAAGGAGGTGGTGTGTACGGTGTTAATGACAGGATTGTGGATTATTTGGTGCTTTAGAAATGACTTAGCCTTTCAGAATAAGAAGTATCCAAAGGATATGTTATTTGATTCCATTGTTTTGTTTTCTTTCAATTGGTTTACATCTAGAAACAGAAAATGTGGTAGAGATTGGAACTTGTGGCTCCAACAACCTATGTTTTTGTAATTTGTTGTCTTAGGCTAGTTTCTTGCTAGTCTCTAAGGCTTGTTCTTTTATATAATGTTGTTCTAAAAAAAGTTATGTACATTAAATTCACATATGATTATAACAAAACTGAGTTATATATGTTCTATTCACATATGAATGTAACATAATATAGTGTGAATATACGATAATATAAGTTTAATATACAATTATTCATTTATGAATATAAAACAGTTTCTTTGTAAAATGTATATATCAAATTCATTTATCTTCTACTCACTAATGAATGATGGTAAGAAGATTGATGTTTCTGATAAAGAGTCAACCATAATGAGAGAAACACGTTTGACGCAGAAAAATGTCAAAGGTATAAAATTCCTATCATATCTGTTATATTCATATATGAATAACTTGCATATCCCTACTATATTTGTGTTCTATTCACATATGAATCCTTCAATCTGAATATGTGTTATATTAATAAAAAACTATTGAATGCCTATATCCCTCTTATATTTTTGTACTATACAAATATGAATAAATCAATGTGGATATTCATATATGAATAACTATATATGGCTTATATATATCATATTCATATATAAATAACTTGTATATCCATGTTATATGTTTGTACTACTCATATATGAATACTTCCACATTATTCAAGTATTATATGTTTTCATTTATCAGAAGAAAAAAAACAAAAACAGCAAAGAAAACAAGCATCAAAGCAAAAAAAAAAGTCCACCAAAAACAAAAACTCTTGAAAAACGACAACTACATGATTCAGATTCTGATTTTGAAAGTAGTCGTCCATCAAAGAATCCAAAGAAAAAGGAGTCACCAATTAAGAAAGAAAATAAAAAACTCGTGGTAAAGGATTTTACTCAATGAAAAACAGATGTTCACCATTCATTACTCTCTATAATCTTTGGATTGAGAAAACAACAAAAAGAATGTGTAAGATCTATGGGTTTTGGAAGTCTATTAAAAATGAAAATGACTGATATACCACTAAAGTTGGGATTTTATATTCTTCAAAAATTTGATTCTGAAAGAATGATCATAGATGTTGAAGGAAAGGAACTGAAAGTAACATCACAGTCTGTTCGTAACATGTTGGGGATTCCAACTGGTGGAACCATACTTACACAACTGGATCAATGGCCTAAAGATGATACATGTTATGATGAATCATAGTACATAGTGGCAAGTGAAGCATCAAAGGAAACTATTTGGTTGAAGAACTTCATAGGAGACCTTAGAGTTGCTCCAACCATCAAGGATCCAATGTAGATTTTCTGTGATAATGAAGGGGCGGTTGCCTTAACAAAGGAACCAAGAGATCATGGTAGATCAAGACACATTGACAGAAAATACTATTTCATCAGACATAGAGTAGAAGAAGGTCACCTTGTCGTGAAGAGGGTATCGTCATAAGAGAATCTTGTAGATCCCCTCACAAAGGGTCTGAGTAGGGTCAAGCACATTCAGCATGCTAGAAGCATTGGTCTAAAGGATGATATTAGTTTTTAGTAGTTAGATAGTTACTTTCGAAACTTGTAACGAAATAAATGTAATTGATTTTTGGTGATTAATTAATGGAGATTTATTTATGAGTTGGATTACTAACTTATGTATATTATTTATTTTGTGTTTAATTTTTTCCATGTTTTACTTCCCGAATAATTGGATTGTTCAAATATCCACATTCGATCGTACTTTTGGAAGTAAGTAGTGAATCAAGACTGCCATGAATTAGATTGTAGATTGTCTAAAGGGTTTTAGACATGGCAATAGTGTTGCTGTAATATTCATGAGTACTTTGAAATGGATATTTAAGTATTGGATTAACCCACGCTCAGAGAATTACTTCATGGAATTTATCACGAGTAATTCTAAGATGATAATATGTTATAAACTTTAAAAAGAGATATATGGGTTGTTGTTTACAAGTTGGTTGTGCATTGATGATACGTAAACACATCAGTAACTTGATGTTATAAAATGTATTGTTGTGCAGGATTTGATGAGTAAAATTTTGCAATCATATAAGTCAAAGTTTATCTGTTCCTTTTTACCCTTAGGGGGAAAAAGCGATATCTTTGGGCCTCTCGATGATTTGGTGTTGACTTATAGTCTCGGGCCCAGCCAGGACTAAATCGATGTGTTCGATTAGTAGTTCTTTGTCATTATAAATCAGAAATCGGCAAACAAAGTATTGGACAATGAGATTGATTTTGTTCCATATCTCATATTTGGATGATATCTTGCAGAACGGAGGATTATATGATCACTTATCTTAGGACACGTAACTGACTAGATCAGAATTCGACAGCGGCTTTTGAGAGCTACAATTTGTTGATCAGTTTTAGAAGAATATATTGGCAATTATAGTTATTAGACTTATCCAAGTGGGAGACTGGTGGATTAGGTGTCTGATCCCATAACTATAATTGGTATATACTTGAATTGATAGTAGCACAGTCCTTTTGGGTTGCCCTCAAAACTAGCAACTAGACAGGATGACTTTTTGGAGAGAGATATTGATTTATTATTTGATTAATAAATTAAAATAAATAATTTGTTAATATATTATGAGAATAATATATTAATTAGAAATAGTAATATTTAATCGGAAATTAATTGGAATTAATTTCGGAATTAAAGGAATTAATTAAAAGTGCAGGGACGGAAGTGAAATTGTTCAATAGTTGAGCAAGAGGCAATCTAGAACCCTCCATTAGGTATGGACGGTTTCTTCATGCCTAAGGGATTGTAGAATAATCCCTAGTGGATAAACAAGAAAGTGGATAATTACCCGGTTTAAGATAATCTTGGATTAGGGCTTATCTACGGTTTCCTGACTTCACTATATATACAGCCTAAACCCTAGGATTTCCGGGCACTTTCTTATTGGAAGACGTAGCCTAATTTTCTAGCCTCTCTCCTCCTTCTCAATCATCTTCCTTTGCTAGTCTTTGGTGTGAACCACTAGAGGCGTGACATTTGTGATGCTTGCTCTCAAGGCTTCAACAACACAAGGATTTACATTGTTATTACTAAATAACAATCAAGGTATGATTCTTCTAACCCTATATGTATTTTCGAAAAATATACTAGTTGTTCTAGGGTTTGTTATTTGTTGTTCAAACTTGTATGTTCAATTAGAGAAAACATAGATCAAGTATTAGGGTTGCATACACACATAGGAATTGTATGTTTTGCATAAAACCCATTAGAGACCAGTCGACAAAATGAAACAAATCAAAATTTGTTGGATAAAGCTGTTGAAAACAAAGTGGGTAATGTCCTTGGCATTGGATTCTCAATTTTAAATAGTCAAGAAGATGAAATCTGGATTGACCCTGAAATGAAAACTATTTTGGATAATATTGATATAGGTAAATTTTGACTTACTTTTATTTTCTAAAAATATATAAAAATATTAATACATAATAACAAATTTTTTTATTTAATTTTGACCAATGTCACCAATGACTAGAAGTAAAACTAATACTCCGATCAGTCAAGTTATTCAAGGTATGTTACTATCAACTTATTATTTATTTACAAATAAAAAATGTTATTATAGATTCAATAATTCATTAATTAATTATACTTATTATATAATATGATATGGATCTTCTAGGGAAGGGAAACTCAGAAGGTATACATAAACAAGGGGGAGAAGTTGAGAAAGGAAAAAGGAGATGATATAGGTAAATGGATGGTTTACTATTAAGTGAATATATTACAATGCTTATATTGATTTTTTTAATAACATTGCTTATTCATAAGTGAATAAGACACTATATGAATGAGTAAAAAAAGATAGAATATCCATATATGATGTATATGGTTCAGGCAAGGGAAAGTTTGAACATGGAAATGATGGAGGTGGAGATAAACAAAGAGAAGTTGAAACTACTGAGGAAAATAAAGATGAAGGTGGAGATAAACAAGGAGGAGAAGTTGAGAAAGGAAATGCAGATGATAGAGGTAAATGGTTGATTCACTAATAAGTGAATATAATAAGATTGATTATTCACAAGTGAATAAGACAAATATATGAATAAATAAAAAAGATAGTATTACTTATTCATAAGTAATGATATGCATTACTTATTCATAACTGAATATATTATAATGCTTACATTGATTTTTTGAATAACACACTTTTCATTTATTAATAAGTAAAAGATAAAATTACTTGTTCATAAGTAATGCTATGCATTACTTATTTATACATGAATATATTAAAATATTTATATATTCATTTATGAACAAGTAATAAAATATTTTGAATATTAATAGAATATTCATATATGTTGTGTATCTTTCAGGCAAGGGAAAGTCTGAAGATGAAAATAAAAATGGAGGAGAAGCTGCAAAGACAAAAGGAAATGAAGGAGGTAACAATTTGGAAAAATATTTGATAAATCATATATGATTGGAATGATCAATAATCATATATGAATAAAATATAAAAAAATATTATAATTAACATATAATTATTTATATGATAAATATTTTGGCATGTAAAAAATCAAAAATGAAGATAATACGCATCCAAGCTTTAGTCTAGGTCTCAGTCAAGATTCAAATCAAACTTCAAGTAAAAAATATAATGAATCTTCACCAAAAAAACCACTTACAAAGAAACAAATCAAATAAGACCATCAGAGGGTTGTGATCAGATTATCAAACAAAAATGTTCTTAATCCAAATCCAATCTCTATAGCAATTCCTACAGAAGGAGGACCATCAAAGCATGATCTGGACAAATCAAGACCGGAGAAGCCTGTTGATCCTTTCAAATCACCTTAAAAATGCAGGATAATAAACACAAAATCTAAGCTTACACATACTATTGTCTATGAGTGGTTGTTCAACTTGCGAGGGAATACATCGTAAGTAATTTTATTTTATAGACATATTCATATATGACTATTATATAAATAATAATATATGGTATTATGATTATATATTTGCAGAGATGTGGTTGTTCAGATAAAATATGGTCAGTTAACACAAAGAGCATTTATGGAAAGTCTATATGGAAACACATAGATTTTTGCAGAAGTTTTAGACACTTGGGCTGATTTACTTAACCACCAAGAACCGGGAAGGGATGTCTGAAATTCACCATACAGACTTTTCTTGAAAGTTAAAGTTTCTGTAAGTTCATGTTCTAACATTAATTTCTTCTTTATTGATAAATGAATATAAAAATATGATGTATTCATTTATGAATATTAGATTTATTTAATATCATTTAAGATAATTATGTATATGCAACTGAAATTCACATATGATTATAACAAAATGATTTATTCATTTATTAATATAAAACTCAAAAATAAAAATATTTAGTATTCACTTATGATTAATATACCAATATGATGTATTCATTTATGATTAACAACTTACTAATCCTCTAAAAAAAATTGGTTATAGAATGCTTATGTATCTTCAACATTGTCTGATGAAAGAAAGTATGAAAAATTCAAGGAGAACTTTCATGACAGCACTGATGGGTACAATAAAAACTTGAACATAAAATATATTGACATGGCATGTTAATTTAAATTGTTTTTTATATATATTTTATCAACAAAATACTTACCATTATATACATAAAAACAGGTATTACTTCCAATTGTTAGAAGTGCTCACATTTTTGTGATTGTCTTCAACTTAAAGAAACCATCAGTTGAAATTATGAACAACAATGCAGTAAAGGGGGATTATTAAGGGAAATATGGAGTACTATTGAAACCTTTGGTAAGTACCCAATTCACAACGAACGTATAAGAACCACTTTATTACATATCTAACTTTTATTTTATTTAATGATCAGAAAATTTTGTTTGTGAGATACTTTAAATAAATAAACCATCCAAGAGTCAATGTCATCTCAAAAGAAACTAGCATACCCTAACGACTTGAAATGTCATGGAGAACAGTTAAAAATAAAGTTGATTGTGGGGTCTTTGCAATGAGACATATGGAGACCTATATGGGACAACCAATATTAAAGTGGAAACCAGGTCTTTATAAAGAAAGTGCAATTCAATAGACTACTTTAGAGAAGCTTGGGCAAAGGTATGCGCACAGAATGTTAACTTCTGAAATTAACATGTTGAAGGCTAAGGTGTTGGATCTTGCTGAAAAATATAAAAATGTGGAATTCACAGTGCGTAACGCTCATGCATACAAGGCTATGCAAACAATTCAAAAAATGTTAAAAGAATATTGATGATTGTTTGTGATGAAGTGTGATGGTATAGGAGACCAGTTTGTGTAAAATTTGAATACTTTTGGATGACATGTAAAATGGTTTTGTGAAAAAAGTTTGTGAACAAGTTTTAGATAGTTTGTTAAGTGTTTTTGAACATCATTTAAATAGTGTGTGAAATGCTTGTGAACAGGTTTTATTATTTTGTATTGAATGATTATGTAATAGAAACAAGTTTGCTTATTTCTGTTTGCTTTTTATATTCAAATATTTTCGAAGTTTATGATAATGATTTGTCAACAGGTGTGATTGTTTTTGATAGTTTTCAATTTTATTTCTATTTATTCATAAATGAATACCAATATGATATATTCATTTACGTTTAATATGCAAATAATAATGTCTTTAATCATAAATGAATACAAATATGATGTTTTCATTTATGATTAAGTTAGGAATAATATGTGAATTTAACAAAGTTCAGATATGAATATAACTTATTTATTAGTAAATTAATAAATAAATATCATGAATACATCATATTTGTATTCATTTATGATGTATTCATTTCTGATAGTTTTTAATTTTATTTATGTTTATTCATAAATTAATACCAATATGATATATTCATTTACATTTAATATGTAAATAATAATGTCTTCAATGATAAATGAATACAAATATGATGTATTCATTTGTGATTAAGTTAGAAATAATATGTGAATTTAAAAAATTTCAGATATGAATATAACTTATATATTAGTAAATTAAAAAACAAATATGATATATTCATTTATAATTAACATGTATTTCACATATGAATTTTCCATATTAATATATAAATGGCTTAAGTAGTAGCTTCTGATAAATCCATAATGACACAAGAATACTGTATTATTCAACATGAATATTATTGTTTATGATTATTATTTGCATATATTCATAAATGAATAGAACGAAATAACACTAAAAAAACCTAGATGTCTTTTGTTGATTGAGCAGCGGCAATTCTTACTAGACATGTACGTAAATAGTGAGGAACTCGTTCTCCACATCCTGAGCACATTCTATGTTCTTTTTTAGAATTAACATATGATGCTTCACCTGCAGTTGGAATTCTTTTCTTGATTCTAGAACCTTTATTGCTTTGAACTTGCGGAACATGAATATTAATCTCTTTTGGAATAGGAATAGAAACACCCATAAGCTTGCATATGACTTCACCATCCGTCTTGCTTTTCAATCCACCAGATGTATAATCACTCTCAAATTCCTTCTACAGCATCTGTTGTTTCTCAGCAAACAAAGCCAATTTTTTTTGCCATCTCTTACAATATCCAAACATGATTCAAAACTATAATATGAATCATTGACTAGCTTCACATTCTCACGATCCCCTGAATCGGATTTATGAGAACTAAAACGATAATTTCTTGATATCATGTCCTTTCTCCATCTTTTCAGAATGTACCTTTTAAGAATTTTTTTAACACCACATCTCATCATTATTGTAAAAGCATGTCTGCATAAAACACTCATACGATTGAAATGTTCACAACTGCAATTTATTTCTTTCTCTTCAACTTTTATTTCAACCTGATACAAAAACATAATAAAAAAATGAAAAAACAATTTAAACAGAATTTACACATTTAAAATCATATATAAATACTCATATTCATATATGAATACTCATATACGAACAATCATATATAAGTATTTGTATATGAATATTATATTCTAATCATATATAATAATTCATATTCGAATAATCATATATTAATATGCATATATGAATATTGTAACGCCCGTGTTTCTAGGCTAGGCATTAATGTTGATGTAATAGTCTAGGTCAACCTTTGTAACTCATTTTGAATGAATAAATAGGAATTATGTGAAAATTATGTGTTTATTTACTTAATTATTATGATTAATGAATTAAGAATAAAAATGAGCATCAGAAATAAATATTAAATAAAGCCGATATCTAAGGATAAAGTTGTAGTGGTCGAAACAAGGATTCCGGAGATATAAAGAGTACGGAAATCCGAGTTATAACGAAGAAGTTATGACCTGTCGAAGTTTCGCAACAGAACCGGCACGACGCTGAATGACGTAAAATGTGAATTTAAGATAGAGCGATTTTTAGCCTTAGTGATCTAAACTAAAGTCGTAGAATACGTTAAACCGAGAGCGTGCATAAAAAGAACGTCCAAATCTGACTTCGTATGAGGAAGTTATGATTTTTCTAAGTATCAAATCGTGACAGCCGTTTCACCTCAAGGTTTTGGAGAAGTCTACAAGAGGAATTGGGTACCAAGTTGTGTTTAAGTACAGCTTACCATCCACAGACTGATGGTCAGAGCGAAAGAACGATACAAACACTTGAAGATATGCTGAGAGCATGTACCCTGGAATTCCAAGGTAACTGGGATGAACACTTACCTTTGGTAGAATTTTCCTACAATAATAGTTTCCACTCGAGCGTAAAGATGGCACCTTATCAAGCGTTGTACGGACAGAAGTGCCGTACGCCGTCTTGTTGGCTTGAGGCTGGGGAAAAGCAGTTTATGGGACCGGAGATAGTCCATCAGACTGCTGAAAAGCTGAAAATAATCAGGGAAAGAATGTTAGCAGCTCAGGATCGTCAAAAGAGCTATGCTGACAAGAAAAGACGACCGATGACTTTTGAAGTTGGAGATTCGGTTTTGCTTAAAGTCTCGTCGTGGAAGGGACTTATAAGATTTGGTAAAAGGGGAAAGTTAAGTCCAAGGTTTATTGGACCGTTTAAAGTTCTTTAGAGGATTGGGAACCAAGCTTACAAGCTCGAATTACCCGAAGAACTGAATGAAATTCATAACACTTTCCATGTGTGTTATTTGAGGAAGTTCACGGGAGAAGTTCCCGATATAATTCCAAATTCTGAGTTAAGGATTGATGAGAACAAAAGGTTGATTGAAGAACCAGAGGCAATCGTTAACCGAAAGACTAAGAAGTTGCGACGCAAGATGGTCGAATTAGTGCTTGTCCGTTGGAAACATACGAATGGGCCAAATCTGTAACAACCCGGAACTTCTATCTTGTACGCTTAGCCAATTCAGTCAATATTCAACTTGTTTTGTTGATTTCTAGTGCTATTTAAGGGCTCATTTAAGTGTTCTAAGCTTGTATATAACCAAGGTTGAGTTTTGGAATGAGTCAGAGTGTTGAATAGTTAGAAAATCGGGCCATACACACCTCTTGGAGGAGTGTACGGCCGTATACATGGGTGTGCGGCCGCACACCCACTCCCTTGGCAGCACACTCGTTTTTGGGCAGCACCCTTGCCCCTATATAAAGGGTAGCCCCCTTCCTTTCATTCCTTTAGCACCTTGGCAGCACACAACATCGTTTCCTCTAAGGTTTCTCCAACTTTGAACTGTCCAAAGCTTCAAGAACGTGAGTCCTTCTTCCTCTAGCTTACAATCCATGAAAGACCACTCTAACCAAGCTCTATGTGTGCAAAAACGACATGTTCTTCGTGTTTGAAAGTGAGTGCGGCCGCACACCCTTAAAACACCCTCCAAAGTGAGGGTTTAACTTCCATATTCGATGTATACATGCTCCTAGCCTTGTTACACCTTGGAATGGACGACTTGGGCATCATTTTGAGGGGTGTACGACTGCACACACCTGTGTACGGCCGCACACACCCTTGTGCGGTAGCACACTCCAAGTGTGCGGCAGCACACCCAAGTGTGCGACCACACACTCAACATAGGGTCGCAAACCCACCTCTAGGAGCCCTTTATCTTGCACTACAATTGAGTATAGACCTAGAACACTTCGTGGATGTGGGTATGGACCTTGAGAGCACTTCAAAGACACCACATTTCATGAGTGTACGGTCGCACACCCATTGGGCCGCACACCCATGGCCGTACACACACTACAAGTGGCCATACACCCCCTATACTCAATCCTACAAGGTCCTATCACTTGGTGCAAGTAATTTCAAGTCTTTAGAGTGAATTCTAATGGTATTTAGTAGTGAAATACCTTCATTTGACTCGTTTATGTGTCATTGTGTGTTAATTAGGATCGAATCGTGTTCAAGGCTTCACTTGAACACCCAGCTTTCTGTATCTATCCTTCAATCAAACCACTTACCCGAGGTGAGTTCATACCCCTACATTTTTACTGGTTTTCAAACGTTTTCAGGGGGGAATACAAGCTAAACCATAAATGCTTTTGTTAACACAAAGAGCTTTTAACAAGTATAAAACTCATGCAATCCTCATACATTAACCCTTTTGTACTATGTTGAGCATAAGGGTCGTTTTTCACTAAAATTGCATAGTTTTCCGGATTCGCAATTCACTACGTTATACATGCAAACTATAATCGGTATAGTTTGGGATTTTTCTAAACATATCAAGTACAGAAACGTTCACTACTAAACATAGCACTAAGACAGAAATAGTTTACAGTTTGAATCACTACTTTATCATGGTACTCATAACTGTAATTATCACTACGGATTTTCACTATGGTAGAACGCTACTACACTACATGTAAACTAGATTGTACGATACTGTGAGGCGCTACTTCGTTACTGTACCCTTAGGTGTACAGAAATAAATCCTATCATAGTATAACCAGAGTCTCCTGGAGGGAGAGCGTGAGATTTGTGAATATATCTATTCATGACTGACAATCCCACACCCGAACTGCTAGCTACAGTTGGGCAGGCATGCCTAGGGTGACAAATGTCATTTAACTCGATGCCTGAAGAACGTTGGAAAGGTCTCTAGTCATATCAAGCATGGTTATACGACTCACATTATGTATAAATCATCTTTAGTTTACAATCTGGCACTCTTCAACGGTTTTATTTATACTAAATAGAACTAAAACACACTACGTATACTGGCTAAAGCCAGGGTTTTCAAACAGAACCGATTATGCAATGGTTTCACATACAAAATACTTATATTTCATGATTAGCTTTAGTTAGTAACATGAAGTAGTATGTTCGCATATCACTACAGTTTTCAGTAACGAACATTCATGGTTTTATACGGAATCGATAACGCTACCTTTTCACTAAAGAAAATATCGGATTTTCTTGGAAACATACAGATATTCATGGTTTATTACAGAACTGATAACCCTACATTTTCACTAAAGAAAATATCAAATTTTCTTGAAACTATACAAACATTTTTGCTAACTCATTAACAAGATTTCACTACAAACTATTGCTTATGAACTCACCAGCTTTATGCTGATATTTTCAAACTGCTTGTATTCTCAGGAAATCAGTAGACAGGTACCTGCTGGATTTTTGAGAAGTTGGAGCAATAAGAGTTTAATGTTTATATTCATACAAACTATATGATGTAATTCAAACAAGTTTCAGACGATTTCCAAATTGATGTAAACATTTTTATTTAAGTATTCATTGTAATGGTTGCGTTGCTATGATTGCTATTTTACATTGGCTGTGATGCTATACATGACGTCCTCCACCCCGGTACGTTTCCGCCATCACGGTTTCGGGGTGTGACAGATTGGTATCAGAGCCCTTGTTTATAGCGAACTAGTATACCGAACCTTACATGGTATACAACTATAAACGCTAAAGGGGCCTAAGTGCTCTACACTAAAAGCATACTTTCAAAAATATAAGTATTTTTATAAAAAGTATACGAGCATGCATACATAACAGAATTCGTGTCATTAGTGGAACAGCTCAAAAAGTATTTGAATGTTGGGACACTACGGTTAAATCTGGGCAGTTATGTAATCATGTTTCGGGTGAATATAGCCTGATCAACTATATTCAATCAAAACATGACCAACATGTGCTTGGGTGTGACGGTGGTGTTACAGCAGGCCTAAAACTTTCATCATAAAATACTATAGGAGTATTTTGCTAGAGCCAAATTCAATGAAGAGATTCATTCTTAGTCTTGCTACTCATCTATTTCGTAGCAATAACCTTCTTGCATTAGTAACCTTCCTGTGCTTATCGCTTGGTGGAATGCTTTCATTATCAGGATGAGATATATCATGTTTCATATATCTTGAGGACTTACCATCCTCTTCTTCCTGATTGTTTCTAGAAGAAGATGCCTCCTCGACCAAGACCCAACAGAAGGAACGACACTCTGCCGCCACCACAACCCCAGTTCGACCCCGTCATGTTCCAGGCAGCAGTTACCGCCGCTGTAACCGCAACAATGGCACAAGTGAACTCCGGTGGGGCTGGAGGTGGAACCGACCCCCAACGGCAAGATGGAAGTCAGGGACATCAAAAGGAGTGTTCCTACAAGGACTTCATGACTACAAAGCCCAAGTCCTTCGACGGAAACGGAGGAGTCATCGCTCTGACTCGATGGTTCGAGAAGATCGAATCCATCTTCGAAATTTGCGCCTGTTCCGAAGCCAACAAGGTGAAGTTCGCCGCCTGCACCTTCACTGACAGAGCTTTGACCTGGTGGAATGGTCGAGTCAAAACCATGGGTTGGGAAAGACTAAAGGAACTCATGCTGGCTGAATACTGCCCGAGGGGCGAGGTGCAAAAGTTGGAGCACGAACTTTGGAACTTGAAGATGAAGGGTTCTGACATTGCTGCCTACACTGCCAGATTCTTTGATCTGGTGCTTCTCTGTCCGGGAATGGTCACCTAGGAAAGCAAGAAAATCGAGAGGTACATCCGGGGACTGACACAACCAACCAAAGGAAATGTCTTGGCTGCTAGACCGACGACATTTGAGAGCGCCAAGGATCTGGTGCAGGTTCTGATCGATAATGGGGTTGATCTAGATGAGGTGGAAGCTGTTTCCGAGCCACAGAAGGAAAGTGGTGGGAAGAAGAAGAAATCATGGAACAAGCGGAAGGGTCAGCCTTCGCAGGAGCCCTCCAAGAAACAACACACAGTGGCAGTTCATGTTGTTACTGCTCCTGCTGCTACCCCAACTACTGTTCCAACCACCCAAGCTCCTACCAGTGTTTATGCTGGGAAACTACCTTTGTGCAACAAGTGTAACTTCCATCATCACAGACCCTGCCGTGAGTTGAGTTGCAACAGCTGTGGGAAGAAGGGTCACACAGCTCGATACTGCAAGGTGCCAGCACAACCAACCAACCAGACTGCGGGATCAGGTGCGGGTCAAGCTTGTTATGGATGTGGAGAGGTTGGGCACTTCAGGAGAAACTGCCCCAAGGCAACGACTGGAGGCAATACAGGAAGAGTTTTGGCGTTGGGCCAGGATGAAGCGGTCGCTGATCCTACCGTTGTTACGGGTACGTTCCTCCTTGACAACTCTTATGCATGCATTCTTTTCGATTCTAGTGCGGAGAGGAGTTTTGTTAGTCATGCATTCAAGCATCTAATCAAATGTAAATCCCAACCTTTAACCGAAACGTTCACCGTCGAAATGGCTAACGGAAAGAAAGAGAGCGTTAACGACATATTCATAGGATGTACTCTTACCCTAGACAATCACTCCTTTCCCATCGATCTTATGTCGGTATCTATCAAGAGCTTTGATGTCATCATCGGCATGGACTGGTTGAGCTCCTATCGTGCTGATATTCTTTGTTTCGAGAAAGCTATACGTCTCAATCTTCCCCCTGGTGAAACCCTCATGATTTACGGAGATAAGCTTAGCTCGAACCTTCGTATCATCTCGTGCATCAAAGCTCAGAAGTACATGCGGAAGGAATGCCATACGTTTCTAGCTCATGTTGTTGATAAGACACAAAAAGGAAAAGACCTCGAGAGTCTTCCCGAAGTCTACAACTTCCCTGATGTCTTCCCTGAAGACCTCCCAGGAATTCCTCCCGAGCGTCAAGTCGAATTTCGTATCGACTTAATCCCTGGAGCTACTCCTGTAGCTAAATCTCCTTATCGTTTAGCGTCGGCAGAAATACAAGAGCTATCCAGCCAACTCAATGAGCTTATCAGCAAAGGGTTCATAAGGCCGAGTTCCTCACCCTGGGGAGCTCCGATCTAATTCGTGAAAAAGAAAGATGGATCTTTTCGGATGTGCATTGACTACCGAGAACTAAGCAAGCTAACGATCAAGAACCGCTATCCTTTACCCAGAATCGACGACCTTTTCGATCAGCTGCAGGGAGCCAGTTACTTTTCAAAGATAGATCTAAGATCAGGGTACCATCAGCTGCGAGTTCACGAGAGTGATGTGCCCAAGACAGCATTCCGAACTCGCTATGGACACTACGAGTTTGTAGTAATGCCCTTTGGTCTGACCAACGCACCGGCAATATTCATGGATCTGATGAATCGGGTGTGCCGCCCTTTCCTAGACAAGTTCGTGATCGTGTTCATCAATGATATACTTGTCTATTCGCGGAGTGAGGGTGATCATAAACAACACTTGAGGCAGGTGTTGGAAACATTAAGGGCGGAAAAGCTATACGCGAAATTTTCAAAGTGTGAGTTCTGGATCAGGAAGGTAAATTTCCTAGGTCACGTGATTAGCAAGGAAGGAATACACGTGGACCCTTCCAAGATTAAAGCGATTGAAAATTGGTCTGCACCAAAGACACCCACAAAAATCCGGCAATTCTTGGGTCTCGCGGGCTATTATCGCAGGTTCATCCAGAACTTCTCCTGAATCGCTAAGCCTCTAACTACCCTGACACAAAAAGGTGTAACCTTTAGTTGGGGAGTCAAGCAAGACACTGCGTTTCAAACATTGAAGCAGGCCCTATGCAGCGCACCTATCTTGTCCCTGCCCGAAGGGACGAAAGACTTCGTTGTCTACTGTGATGCATCCAATCAGGGCCTAGGTTGTGTGCTCATGCAACGAGGAAAGGTTATCACTTATGCCTCGAGGCAGTTAAAAACACACAAGGTCAATTACACAACTCACGATCTAGATTGGGAGCAGTGGTCTTTGCATTGAAAATCTGGAGACACTATCTCTATGGAACCAAGTGCACTATCTTCACCGATCATAAGAGCCTGCAGCACATCTTCGATCAGAAGGAGTTAAACATGAGACAACGACGATGGGTAGAGCTACTCAGTGACTACGAGTGCGAAATTCGCTACCATCCCGGCAAGGCCAATGTCGTAGCAGATGCCCTCAGCCGAAAGGAGTATTCAGGGCGAAAGGCGAAGGCATTGACAATGACCGTTCATTCCCATTTATCCGCGCAAATCAGAGAGGCTCAGCTGGAAGCCTTGAAACCGGAAAAAGTGGCGGATGAAGCATTATGGAGAATGGACAAGAACTTAGAGGTTAAGGGAGACGAAGTGTACTATTTCATGAACCGGATCTGGACCCCAAAGTTTGGCGGGTACAGAGAGGTTGTCATGAATGAGGCTCATAAAACGAAATACTCCGTTCACCCAGGTTCAAATAAGATGTATCTGGATCTCAAGCAGCTTTATTGGTGGCCAAACATGAAAGCAGAAATTGCAACCTTCGTGGCCAAGTGCTTGACTTGCGCCAAGGTGAAGGTGGAGTATCAGAAGCCCTCAGGTTTACTTCAGCAGCCAGAAATACCTGAGTGGAAGTGGGAAATGATAACAATGGATTTTATCACTAAGTTACCTAGATCCCTGAGTGGGCACGACGCCCTCTGGGTAATTGTCGATCGGTTGACAAAATCCGCTAACTTCCTGCCAATCAAAGAAAACTTCAAAATGGAGAGACTCACGCAGATCTACATTCGCAAGATATTTCACCTTCACGGGGTACCTATATCCATTATCTCCGACCGAGATAGCAGGTTCACCTCAAGGTTCTGGCAATCACTTCAGAAGGCGCTGGGAACTAAGTTGGATATGAGCACAGCTTATCATCCTCAAACAGATGGTCAAAGTGAGAGGACGATCCAGACATTGGAAGATATGTTGAGAGCATGTGTCATCGACTTTGGTATGTCATGGGACACTCATCTTCCTTTGGTCGAGTTTTCCTACAACAACAGCTATCATACCAGCATCAAGGCTGCGCCGTTTGAAGCCCTCTATGGCCGCAAGTGCAGATCCCCTATGTGCTGGGCTGAAGTGGGTGACACGCAGCTAGCCAGGGGTCAAGCCCCCGACAGTACTCTCACTGGACCTGAAATCATCCGTGAGACAACAGAAAAGATCGTACGAATCCGAGAGCGACTGAAAGCATCTCGGGATAGACAAAAGAGCTACGCCGATAAGAGACGAAAACCCTTGGAATTCCAGGTTGGAGACCGCGTCCTCCTGAAGGTCTCACCCTGGAAAGGCATGATACGTTTCGGAAAACGTGGAAAGCTAAACCCAAGGTACATTGGACCATTTGAGATCCTTGCTAGGATCGGTCCCGTAGCATACAAACTACAGTTACCGCGAGAACTCAGCAACGTCCATCCTGTCTTCCAGGTGTCGAACCTAAAGAAGTGTCTGTCCGACGAGACACTTGTGATTCCTCTCGACGAGATCGAATTGGACGAGGGTCTACACTTCATGGAAGAACCTGTCGAAATCATGGATCGAGAAGTCAAGCGTACGAAACAGAGTCGCATCCCGATAGTGAAGGTCCGCTGGAATGCCAAGCGGGGTCTTGAATTCACTTGGGAGCGCGAGGATTCAATGAAGCATAAGTATCCCCATCTCTTTCCAAGTTCATGACTGTGCTCTATTCTTGAATTTCGGGACGAAATTCCCTCTAACAGGGGGATGATGTAACAACCCGGAACTTCTATCTTGTACGCTTAGCCAATTCAGTCAATATTCAACTTGTTTTGTTGATTTCTAGTGCTATTTAAGGGCTCATTTAAGTGTTCTAAGCTTGTATATAACCAAGGTTGAGTTTTGGAATGAGTCAGAGTGTTGAATAGTGAGAAAATCGGGCCATACACACCTCTTGGAGGAGTGTACGGCCGTACACATGGGTGTGCGGCCGCACACCCACTCCCTTGGCAGCACACTCGTTTTTGGGCAGCACCCTTGCCCCTATATAAAGGGTAGCCCCCTTCCTTTCATTCCTTTAGCACCTTGGCAGCACACAACATCGTTTCCTCTCAAGTTTCTCCAACTTTGAACCGTCCAAAGCTTCAAGAACGTGAGTGCTTCTTCCTCTAGCCTACAATCCATGAAAGACCACTCTATCCAAGCTCTATGTGTGCAAAAACGACATGTTCTTCGTGTTTGAAAGTGAGTGCGGCCGCACACCCTTAAAACACCCTCCAAAGTGAGGGTTTAACTTCCATATTCGATGTAGACATGCCCCTAGCCATGTTACACCTTAGAATGGATGATTTGGGCATCATTTTGAGGGGTGTACGACCGCACACACCTGTGTACGGCCGCACACACCCTTGTGCGGCAGCACACCCAAGTGTGCGACCACACACTCTTGTGTGCGACCACACACTCAACATAGGGCCGCAAACCCACCTCTAGGACCCCTTTATCTTGCACTACAATTGAGTATAGACCTAGAACACTTCGTGGATGTGGGTATGGACCTTGAGAGCACTTCAAAGACACCACATTTCATGAGTGTACGGCCGCACACCCATTGGGCCGCACACCCATGGCCGCACACACACTACAAGTGGCTATACACCCCCTATACTCAATCCTACAAGGTTCTATCACTTGGTGCAAGTAATTTCAAGTCCCTAGAGTGAATTCCAATGGTATTTAGTAGTGAAATACCTTCATTTGACTCGTTTATGTGTCAGTGCATGTTAATTAGGATCGAATCGTGTTCAAGGCTTCACTTGAACACCCAGCTTTCTGTATCTATCCTTCAATCAAACCACTTACCCGAGGTGAGTTCATACCCATACATTTTTACTGGTTTTCAAACGTTTTTAGGGGGGAATACAAGCTAAACCATAAATGCTTTTGTTAACACAAAGAGCTTTTAACAAGTATAAAACTCATGCAATCCTCATACATTAACCCTTTTGTACTATGTTGAGCATAAGGGTCGTTTTTCACTAAAATTGCATAGTTTTCCGGATTCGCAATTCACTACGTTATACATGCAAACTATAATCGGTATAGTTTGGGATTTTTCTAAACATATCAAGTACAGAAACTTTCACTACTAAACATATGCACTAAGACAGAAATAGTTTACAGTTTGAATCACTACTTTATCATGGTACTCATAACTGTAATTATCACTACGGATTTTCACTATGGTAGAACGCTACTACACTACATGTAAACTAGATTGTACGCTACTGTGAGGCGCTACTTCGTTACTGTACCCTTAGGTGTACATAAATAAATCCTATCATAGTATAACCAGAGTCTCCTGGAGGGAGAGCGTGAGATTTGTGAATATATCTATTCGGGACTGACAATCCCACACCCGAACTGCTAGCTACAGTTGGGCAGGCATGCCTAGGGTGACAAATGTCATTTAACTCGACGCCTGAAGAACGTTGGAAAGGTCTCTAGTCATATCAAGCATGGTTATACGACTCACATTATGTATAAATCATCTTTAGTTTACAATCTGGCACTCTTCAACGGTTTTATTGATACTAAATAGAACTAAAACACACTACGTATACTGGCTAAAGCCAGGGTTTTCAAACAGAACCGATTATGCAATGGTTTCACATACAAAATACTTATACTTCATGATTAGCTTTAGTTAGTCACATGAGGTAGTATTTTCGCATATCACTACAGTTTTCAGTAACGAACATTCATGGTTTTATACGGAATCGATAACGCTACCTTTTCACTAAAGAAAATATCGGATTTTCTTGGAAACATACAGATATTCATGGTTTATTACAGAACTGATAACCCTACATTTTCACTAAAGAAAATATCGGATTTTCTTGAAACTATACAAACATTTTTGCTAACTCATCAACAAGATTTCACTACAAACTACAGCTTATGAACTCACCAGCTTTATGCTGATATTTTCAAACTGCTTGTATTCTCAGGAAATCAGTAGACAGGTACCTGCTGGATTTTTGAGAAGTTGGAGCAATAAGATTTTAATGTTTATATTCATACAAACTATATGATGTAATTCAAACAAGTTTCAGACGATTTCCAAATTGATGTAAACATTTTTATTTAAGTATTCATTGTAATGGTTGCGTTGCTATGATTGCTATTTTACATTGGTTGTGATGTTATACATGACGTCCTCCACCCCGGAACGTTTCCGCCATCATGGTTTCGGGGTGTGACAAAATATCACCTGGGAAACGGAGAGTGACATGATGAGTCGCTATCTGCATTTGTTTGTTGATGTGTGATTCTGGGGACGGAATCATCCTAAGGTGAAGAGAATTGTAACACCCGTGTTTCTAGGCTAGGCATTAATGTTGATGTAATAGTCTAGGTCAACCTTTGTAACTCATTTTGAATGAATAAAGAGAAATTATGTGAAAATTATGTGTTTATTTACTTAATTATTATGATTAATGAATTAAGAATAAAAATGAGTGTCAGAAATAAATATTAAATAAAGCCGATATCTAAGTATAAAGTTGTAGTGGTTGAAACAAGGATTCTGGAGATATAAAGAGTACGGAAATCCGAGTTATAATGAAGAAGTTATGACCTGTCGAAGTTTCGCGACAGAACCGGCACGACGCTGAATGACGTAAAATGTGAATTTACGATAGAGCGATTTTTAGCCTTAGTGATCTAAACGAAAGTCGTACAATACGTTAAACCGAGAGCGTGCATAAAAAGAACGTCCAAATCTGACTTCGTATGAGGAAGTTATGATTTTTCTAAGTTTCAGCTTAACAGTATGCAGCCCAAAACTCGAATATGAGATCGAGTGGTTTCTAGCCGAAACAATCTAAACAATAATCGAAGATCTCGTCGATAGTAGTCCAACGGTAAAAAGACAGACGAAAACGGACGTCAGATGAAGGAGTTATGAATTTCCAACGGAGTTGTCCTGTCCCGGCCTACTAAAAATAATATAATAAAAAATAAATTTAAAATTAGCCGACGGGGTCTAAATGAAAGCTGTAGAGCATAATCTCACCTACGCGTGGATATAAAGAACGTCGAAAACAGAGCTCGTATGTGAAAGATACAAATTTTAGAAGTTTGGAAATACGGAGTACGCCCAGCGTACTCGGGTACTTGGCCACGAATGAGCCACGTCGCTGCCTCGAAAGCCTCCGGTCTTATCCACCCAGTACGCCCAGCGTACATGTCGACAGGGGAGTACGCCCAGCGTACTCTGGGGTTACGCCCAGCATAATCAGGGGTTCAGCACCCTATAAATAGAACTCGAGGGTTGCCGATCTTTTTTCTAATTTTCCACTTCTTCACCCCTTTTTCTTTCTTCTACTTTGCGAGAAATACCCCCGAAGCCCCGAAGCAAGTCCCGACGCTCCGAAGTTCCCGAGAAAATTATATTTTCAAGCCAAAACTCTGCCCGCAAGAAGCCCGGTTTTTGGGAAAACATCCCGGTTTTATCGGAAACGATTATTTTAAGAGACGAGGTGTTGTCCGATCATTGTCTTATCATGTGAGTGTATATTTATTTTCTCCTAACACATAGATACGAAGTATTCTCTACAAAATACATGTCATGTGTTTGTATATTATTTGCTTATTTCAAATAATTGTTGAATGAATGATTTGTACAGGTTTTAAGCTGTATATAAATGTATATATTTTTATCTACTAATTTGTTGGGTAGAACATGGGTAGACAGTTGTTGTGTGATGAAGTAAAATGATGAGAGGCCTCGATGTTGTTGTTGATCTAGTCATCTAGCGGAGTATGGATGACGACCACGGACTCTTTCTAGACTGTCCAGTGGAACGCTAGCAGGCTCATAATCTATAGGTGCTTGTGAACGATGTGTTCGCCGTTGTACTCTATCCCCCTCATGGTTGCCTTTAGGACATTTATTGTGGAGGAAACCCCTTCGCGGTAATGTCCATCCCGATGAAAATCCTTAGACTAGGTCCCTTGTGATAGTTGTTTTAGGGATATAAACTGAGGATAACGGGAATGGGTAATCGGGTTATTGTTGGTTAATGAACTAAATATAATTATTTATTGTGGGTTGAAAACCCAATATGCTCACCAGGCTCCCAAGCCTGACCCACTCAGTTTTTCTTGTATTACAGGTAATGGCACGAGAGCATAAGTTGGATGACATTGTCAAGATATTTTTGGATTATAGACCAGTAGTTATGTATAACTGTTGTAAGGTCTATTTTGTATTATCTATGCTTTTGGTCTGTATCGGAACATGACATCCCGAGATTTTGTCATATAATGAAAATACATTTCTTTATGAAATGTTTTAATAAATTCTTATCATGTTTTGTTTTGGTAACAAATTCCGCAACTCTTTTAATCAAATGATTACTTTGGTTTTATTTAAAAGCATAAATTAAATCGGTCTTTTCTGGCCGTGAAATTGGAGATGTCACAAATAATAACATTATAAATATTCATATAAGAAATTAAGTTCATATATGAACATGTTCTAATTTTAAAATATCAAAATATTCATATATGAATATTCTCATATTTATATATAAACATTACATTATTCATAAAAAACTATTAAATTTCCTCGAATTCATTTTTAAATTCGCTTTTACTGTTGTTGTGTTGTACACTGTAAACTTCCCACCCATCTTCAATACCAACATAGGAGTATCTACAGAAAAAAGTTGTTTTATATATTTTCTTTTGCACCTCAAAAAATAATGTACTTGTATAAACTTTTGATGCTTGTAGTTATATTTCTCGGGGTGTTTCCATTTTATATGATGCTTTCTTTGTTGCCTTATCAAGCTCTCGTTGAGTATTCCTTTGCTTTTGAATGGAAGTGTCGTAATTCATCATGAAATTCAAAAGTAAATTACCACTTTCTGAGTAGGTATTAAAGAATGAATTCATACTCTCTGACCTCGACGTAGTCTTCATCAACCCACGCATTGGAATATCGTTAAAATATCCAGGTATCCGTGAATCACGTTTTGTAAACATGTCATTAAACCATCTCGTTTCTTCAAGATTGAATTGCTTCATAAGCAAACCCCACTTCACCACAAAGACATCAGGTTTCATATTCATGTCCCAAACAAGCTTCGAGAATCTTTTTCTAAAGTATGTGTTCGTAAATAAATCATCTGATATCTGTATTAAAACAAAAATAAAATAAACCTCTATATTTATTCATAAATAAATAAATATTACTAAGTAAAATAATAATAAATATTCATAAATGAGTATACTAATATTTGAAAAAATTATTAAATTCATCTATGAATAACTAATATTATGTAACATATTTGAAATATATTAAAATAATACCTTGTTTTTCAACTTCTTCATTATATGTCACATACATAATCAGTGTTTTGAATTAGGAAACACATTCTCAATAGCTTGTTTTGTTGCGCATCTTGATCGGTTAAAACTAGTGTTGGTTCTTTCCCATGAGTTTTAAGAAACGTTTTAAGCAACCAAGAGTAGGACTCAATGCTTTCATTGCTTAGCAACCCCGCTCCAGCAGTAATTGATTTTTTATGATGGTCAATAGTAGTAAATGGAACAAAAACCATTCGATACCTATAACACAAAAAAAAGTGTCCATTAAAGTCAATTTTTGATGTATTCATAAGTAAATATAAAAATATTCATGTATGAATAGAGTTACAGTATATTATTAAAATAATTTCAATATTAAAAACTGAACATTAAACATAAAGTTAAAATATTCATATATGAATAAGTTATAAAAAAGTAGATGGAATAACTTACTTGTTTGTTCGAAAAGTCGCATCAAACAAGATAATATCACCAAATTCAGCATAATATGCCTTCTCCATTTCATCAGCCCAAAACAGAGAGTCGAAAACATCATCTTGACAATTAAACTCAAATGAGTAATTTGGATAGTGAACTTGACGGTCATTCATTGTGTTTACTATTAACTTGGCATCTTTATAACCTATAACCCTGTTGATATCTCTCCTTAAATTTTTATAGTCAACTACTTTGGGCTTTACAAACTCATACCCACCTCTCAGACTTGCCCATAACTTATGAGTCATAGTTGGACTTATTTTTGATGTGGAAGCACGCACTATAAACTCTTTTTTTTAATATGACATTTGTCTTGCTTTTTTTAAATCACTTCTCTTCTCAAGTGGATGGTTGTGAAGTTCATCAAACTGAAAAACTTTATAATCTGGAGTTCCATACACAGATTCAAATATAATCTTTGCTTGACAACCAATAACTCTTGAATTTGAATTTCGTTTCCTCTTAACACCACTGTACCCAATGTGTCACAAGATTTCTTTTTCTGTTTGCCATCATGATTACATATAACATGTTTCTTCTTTATAATCTTGTTATCAAACCTTGTTTGTATGCTCAGTCTCACATCAAAACCACCAATTTCAGCATACTCAGAATACATTTTGATGGCCAACTTTAATGATTTGAAGATTAAACCTTTAAATGGAATAAGTTGAACAGGTACATTTGGCTTATAGACATGTTCTCCAATTACATTGCTACAATCATCTACTGAACTCGAAGATTCACCTGATAAAAAATTTTAAAATCTAAATTAATCTATTAATGCATGAATAAAACAATCATACATATGAATAAAACAATCATATATATGAATACATGAAATTCATGAATAAACCAAAAAACATTTTTTATTAATGCATGAATAAAACATTCATATATTAATACATGAAATTCATATGATTCAAAAAATATAAAATAAAACAGTACTTATTCATATATGAATAAAACGGAAATAATAATAAATTCGAAATTATAATTATCACACATTTATTCATATATGAATAAGACAATAATTTATTTAGATTTATAGATTTATATGTAAATACTTGATCATCACCAAAATTAAAAACATAATAATAATTCAGTAAGTGATACCTTCAAAAAATAAGTTCTCAACATCTTCTTCTTCACTCTCACACATCGAATAATACAAATCACCATCAATAACACTCGAATTTGACATAATAAACCAATTGATATGTAATAAACAACAAAAACAATCTTAATATCGATGAAAATCATGATAAAATAAAATAGAAACTGAATGACAACAAAATTAAAACAAAAAACACACAAAAAAAATCGTAAATATGAAAACCTAATTAATTTCGAATCTGTCTCACTTCATATCGTACACACGATCTGCTTGAAAATTAAATCAGCTCCGATCAGATGATACAATCGCAATAAAGATCATATGAAAACCTGATCAATTTCGAATCTGTCTCACTTCAGACCGTAAAAACGATCTGATTGAAAATTGAATCAGCTCTGATCAGATGATGCAATTGCAATAGAGATCTCAAACTTCACAAAAAAATCCGATGAAACAATTGCAATACAGATGTAAAACTTCACAATAAATGCATAAAACGACGCAAATTGAACGAATACGTGTAATTGCTAACGAATTATATAAAGAAAGAATCTTGATAATGAATTCTGATGTATCCGATTCAAACGAGATAAAGATCTGATGAAATCGGAAACTGAATACGAACAAGAAATAAGTAAATCTAAAAAGTGGCTAATTTACATACATACCCATAATGAAAAAATGATTTACACGTTTTTAAGGTTTACAAGTTAGGTAAATGATTGGCTGTGAATGATTCCCCCATTCTCAACTTTTTTTATTTTCTCAATTGAACTTACCTATATATATATATATATATATATATATATATATATATATATATATATATATATATATATATATATATATATATAGAGAGAGAGAGAGAGAGAATGGGGGGGTAGGTTACGTTGAGATTAAAAATAAAATAGAGATCTTGAGATTCAATCTCAGCCACATATTTCAAGTCTGTCGTTCTAACCCTCCGGCGTATCGGCACGGCAGGCCTGTTATAATCATAAATGATTATATAGCGTCGTCCATTCATTTCTCCTCCGCCACCATCCCCACCACCTTTGACACAAGCCGACCCAACCACTGTCACCTCCATCACTTATACCACCGCTACCTCTGTCATCACCGTCTCTTCTGCCACCAACTGTCATAATCATATATGATTACTCAGTCTGTGAACAGACATATGTATAATCATTTATGATTAGGCATATACTGTTGTTGCCGGTATGCTGGAGCGTTAGAGCGGCAAATGAGAAATATATGGCTCAGGTTAAATCTCAAGATCTCTACTTTTTTTTAATCTCAAGTGAATCATCCCATGTATATATATATATATATATATATATATATATATATATATATATATATATATATATATATATATATATATATATATATACACACACACGTGTGTGTGTTTTCAAATCTGTCAACATTTTGAAATAGACTGTCATATTTGCATTTTATTAAAAAAAATGTCAAATTGTTATAGTATCCGGTTAATGCCTAGTAAAATCAAAACAACAAATTAGTCTAACATACTCTCAAGCATATCCCCATAACTTCACCTATCATCATAGTCTTAACTTTGCCAAGGGGAGCTATATTAGTTGTCCTATTTCTGTAATCTTATGTGATGGACATTCGGGCTAGCATGGTTGCAATGGTGGTCAAAGCGAGTGGCCATTATGAATTTATGATAATAGTTGATTAGAATACGGAGGCAAAGTGTTGCCAAATGCACAACTAATAGTGCATCCATTGATTGCCATGAAGTGGATTATGGCCTTATGGGTATTGAGAGCACTTTCGTTAAAAGGTAATGTTTGAAAAGAGACAAAATAGCATATGCAATGACTATTATGAAAGATAAGGAACTTTATTGGTGGTAAATGACTTTGGGAGAAAAGGATTGTGGGCCAATTGACTTTGTGTCATAAAGTGCAAAATATTATATCTAGGAAGTATTCGTACTATTTGATATAACTTAATGATGAAAAAATAAATGGTTCCTTCCACTTTATTCAAAAAAAATGTTTACTTTGCATGAACGGATGGAGTGATGGACCAAAACAATTAATGTCATTATTTCCATTTTGTTAATGTATGTAATTAGAGTGTCATACGATGAAATGGAACAGAAAATTACAATATAACTCGGTTTTATATATGTAATTTTTTATAAAAAATATATATAATTTTTTTTACAAAATTATTATTACAATTAACAACAATTTTTCATCTTTTAAAAGTAACTAAAATATTGTTTTTATTTAGGTTTTTTTATTAGAAATAAAAGTTCATTAACTATAACTAAAATAATATATAAAATAGAATTAAATTTATATATTATAATTATATGTAATATAAAATGATCATTTCATTTTTATTTTATATATTAAAATAATATGAGAAAATTACAAATTTAGCCAAATACATTAATTACTTTGTGGAAAATAGCCAAAAAAACCAAAATTGCGTTTTTAGTCACTAAAATCGCAGATGAGTATAATCCATCTGTGATTTCGTCATGTCATCTGCGAACGTACAAGTGGCTAAAGCACAGACGTGCTTTAGCCACTTGTACGTTCGCAAGTGATTTTTTTTTTCGTTGTATATATACCCCTTTTTCCAGCCTAAAATCGTAGATGGACTATGTCCATCTGCGATTTCCTCTCTATTCACCTGCGATTTTGTGATTTTTTATTTATTTTGACTACGAAATTGATAGGGTTTCACTACGAAACAACCTTGTTATATATAAACTTTTTCAAAAAATTATCATTTTTGTTGTTATTTCTTTGGAAAATTTGTTTAAAACGTCTCTAAAAAAATGAATGAATATTTTGTTTGCATTGTAACGGGCGAGAGGTGGAAAGAGAGTTTCTCTAAAAAAGATAGTGAAAAAAAAAACCTTTTTATACATAATAGCTACGAAATCGCAGATGGAATGTACAAAATCACAGATGGACTGTTCCATCTGCGAACGTACAAGTTCCTAAAGCACAGATGTGCGTTAGGCACTTGTATGTTCGCAGATGGAAATGCAAAATCACAGATGGACTTAATCCATCTGCGATTTTAAGGGCTAATTTTGTAATTTGAGTTTTTTTTTTTGCTATTTTACACAAAGTAATTAGTGTATTTGGCTAAATTTGCAATTTTCTCAAATAATATATATCATATAGTTAAAGTTTACATTAACGTTTCTACTGATCTTCTCTCGATTAATTTGGAGAGGAAGATTTCTCAATGAAATAAATATATATCATATAGTTAAAGTTTATATTAAGATTTCTCTCGATTAATTTATGTGGTAGGCCAAGATGCATGGGCGGACAAGCGATGTGCTGAAGGTCAGATGCGGACTAGCTGTATGTTGAAGGCGAATGGGGCGGACCAGTCTTGGACTGAAGGCTATTGTGTATATGTTTGTATGTATATTGTGGTGTGTGGTATTTTGGGGGAACTCACTAAATTTTGGCTTACAGTTGTGGATTAAATGTTTAGGTACTTCCGATGATCGTGGAAAGGCGAATGCGTGACTGTACACACTCATCAACAGCATTGGTGTTCCGCATTTATTATGATACTCTGATTTTCGTATAATTGTATTTTGAATAAATGAGATTCCTTGACTTGAGGTTTTTATGAAAATGTTGTTTTATCTCAACTAAAAATAAAAAACTTTGTTGTGAAAAAATGGTACGTTACATTGTACACTTGCATCTCTTCACCACTTGATTCTATATTCCTTCGATTCGAGAGTCCCATAATATTTTGGAATGTGATAGGTATCACTTTAAATATGGGACCACAAATAGTTGGATACCCACTAGGTGTGAGACTCTGTATTACACTGGTTGATTTAAAAAAATTAAACATTAAAGTGTAAACAAAAAATATTGTTTAATGTACAACTTTAAAATAAGAAAGAAAGAAATGTATTTATTGCAATTTAATATCATATATATGATATTTAATACTTTATATATATAAGTATATGACTTTAATTTTAAAAATTGAAACAAATCAAAAATTGACAAGTGGATAATATTTATTTTTAAAATACCATAAAATGACAAGTGTCAAAACTCACGAGACATTGACATGTGGCAAAAAAAACTTTCATTTATTAAGGAGGATTGGTTCTCGGGTCCGAAACGAACCTTTTCGAAATTAGTGGTTGTTTTTGTAAATTGCATAAAAAGAATTATTATTTATAAATTTAAAAAAAAAGTTATTTAGAATTCATAATTAAAAAACGGTCATTTTATGAATATCCCAAAGATAGAACTCACAAAAAAATTAGCCAAAAACTAATAGAAACCACCCCCACCCAATAAATAAATAAATAAATAAAAATAAAAATAAAAATGAGAGCAATCACACATCTAAACCAATGACAGTCACATGAGTACATGACCTATTTTATGATAGACGCAAAATGTCCAATCTCTAAACCGCTCACAATGATCGGTATAATGTACTTTTCATTTTGTATATATTTAGTCACTGGATTTTTTTTTATTTTTTTGTCAATATTTCATCATTTAATTTATTTTTTGTCCACATTAAGTCTTTATAAGGCTGGAAGGAGTGGGAGCGGGAAAGGGGGTGAGGGAAGTTTCCCTCACTCTTGAACACCACTCCTTGGGTGAGGGAAACATCCCGCGGGAAAGAGGTGGGGGGAGGGAGTGCCGCACTCTCTCTCTTCATGCTATTGGACAATTTTTTTTTCTTTTTTCTTTTTATCCTTTTTAATATTTATAAAATTATATACCTATCAAAAAAAAATATAAAATATATATTAACATTCATGGTTTTTAATTCCCTACAAAATGAGTATAATATATGTATGAAATATATTTTTAAAAAAATATAAAAAAATAGTGAGGGAAGCTTCCCACCCATTCCTTGGGTTTTAGGTGAGGGAAAGAAAAGTGAAGGAAAGAGTGGTGTGGCCCACAAAAAGTGAGGGAAACATCCCTCCCACACCCTCCGGTCTAACCGGCTACTCCATGTTAAATCGTAAAAATTGATTAATAGAGTAATATAATTTTCAGTTTGTACACATTTACTCCTTAACGTTTTTGTATGCATTTAGTCGTTATTGCCGGTTTGTTTAGGTTTTGCTCACGTCATCCTACATGGGACAATCATTAATGAGGTGTTTTTATATGTGGTTCGTCCCTCACTTATATCAATAACCTAATTCATGAATCGGTCAAATAATGTTGGTATCTTAGTTTTCTCCAAGCATAAGATGTATTCGGCTTCGGTTTCATCTATCTCGATAGCACACAATGAGATTCTTTGGATTGGAAGTGCAATTTAGAGTTGTGAGGAAGCAATCACAAATAATCTTGTTATATGCTATGGAGATAGATGAAACTTTTTGCCATGATGTTATTTTGTCTTGGAAATGCAAATTTTTTTAGTGTCTTCCTTAATTCTTGTCTTGGAAGTGCAAATTCGAGTTGTGAGGAAGAAATCACAAAGAATCTTGTTGTCTACTATGAGGATAGATGAAACTGAAGCCGAAGACATCTTCTACTTGGAGAAAACTAAGACACCAACATTATTTGACCGATTCATGAATCAGGTTACTGACATAAGTGAGGGACGAGCCACGTATGAAAACACATTATTAGTGATTGTCCTGCGTAGGATGCCGTGAGCAAAACCCGAAGAAACATGTCATAAAAACTAAATATGTACAAAAACATTAAAGACTAAATATGTACAAACTGAAACGGTAAATAAATTAAATCATAGCAAGGGGTAATAAATCAGACTTCAATGGCAATTGTATGATCAAAATTAAAGACATTTTCATGTATTGATGTATATCTAATTCGAGTTTCAATTAATTAATTTCTTATATATTAGCAAATTTAAATGAATATATATATATATATATATATATATATATATATATATATATGAGTTCATTTGAGACAGACATAATTTTGTGAGACCGTGAAACCAAATTTTTTTATTGAAATATTCTAATATTCTATTGTTCGTAAAAATAGAATATGCAATATATTCTAACATTATATGTTTTAGAATATTTCAATGTAAAATATGTTAAAATTACTGTTTTAGAATATTAGAATATTACACATATTTAATTTTTATAAACATTAGATTATTAAAATATTTCACTAGAAAAAAAATGGTCTAACGGTCTCATAAAATTAGACCATATATATATATATATATATATATATATATATATATATATATATATATATTGTTAAATTTGTGTTAATTTTGTCATTAAAACTTTGTTTAAGCTGTAAAAAAACATTGATCTAGTTATTTTTATTCAAAATGGTCACTAAACATTGTATCACCGGTCACAAAAACCATTTTGAATAAAAATAAACAGTTTGATAACATTTTACGACTTAAACAAAATATATTGACTAAATAAATCGGTATGTTAATAATTTAATGCCTAATTTCTGACTTTAACTCCTATTTAAATACACTTGGACCTCGATCAACCACCCAATTATTCCATTTCTGATTACACCCATTTTCTTTTGAGCTTTTTTTCCTATTTTACCAATTTAACCCAAACCCGCCATTTTCTCAGCCAGATAAGTCGAAATTACCACCTTTAAAATCTACCATAAATATCTACTCCCACCATCACCATCTTTTGAAAATGCACACAAACATAGCACACTTAAATCACACATATATCCTGGAAAAAAAAACACACAAACTCTCCATATAACAAAAGAAAAAAAATATTTCTTGCCTTTTTGCAACAAAAGAGAATCACACATAAGTATAACATAAATAACACACATGAAAAAAGCAAACAACATCACATCCCTAGGTACCTTACTCCACCAATGGGTCCCACAGCCAACATAGTGAATCTCCCACAAAAGGTAATGCCCAAACTTAAACTTGAAACCTGAGACCTCGTTTATGGATTTTCACCTCCTTACTGTTAAGGCATATACAGTATTTAGCTAGAAAACCGGTTTCTATCGTGAGGTGAAAGATAGTCGATATCCGGGCCAAGTGGGATAATCCCAAATGGGTTAATGGAAGGATGACTTCCATAGTAATGTTTCTTGATATGTTCCATGTTAACTGTGCTACTCATTCCTTGTATTTGGAACAAATCTTTTGTATAGTTGAACAGATTCGGATACTCACGTAGTAGCTTCTTGTTGCACTTAAAGTGAACCGCATAAACCTGCTCACAAATTGATTTTTATTTTTATTTTAAATTAAGAAATAATACAAGAAAAGAAAATGGCGACATGCATACCTCATCAAACCTTATGAGGGTCACAAAAAGACGAATATCTGCCTCTGTTACAGAGTTTCCACATAAGTATCGTTGTTTTCCAAGTATTTCTTCACATTTGTCCAAAGCTTCGTATAACTGTTTAGCAGCCTACATACATGGGCAAATCGGTAAAATTAAAAATTTTGAGCTAGAACAAAGTCACCCATGGCATAAACAACCTTTAATTATTAAAAACGAATGGTTACTTTTTATGGCTAAATGCAAACTACATACCTCCTCATAAGGCCCTTGCTTCTTAGCAAATCCACATTTGTAAACACCATTGTTTATCCCACTATATATCCAACCATTTAACTCATTGATTTGGCTTTGTAAATGAGAAGGGTAAAGATCCAAGCTTGGATTCTCTGCTATTTCATTGAATTCAGTATTGAACATGCGAATGATCTCCTCACTTTCATTATTCACAATAGTCTTTAGTTTCTTGTCCCAGAGAACCTATCACCAAGCAGGAAAACCATCATAATAAACCAACTCTAAATGCAAGAAATAGCAACGTTCTTTCATTTATCTGTGTATCATAGCATCCTACTTTCTTTTTTAAAGCATTGTACTTTGAAAAATCTACCCAATTATAGCATTGTACTTTTTGATTTTTTCTTATTAGGACATGAAAATCTATCCAGTTATAACACGATGGCATTGTTGTAATTGAGTAGAATTTCTTGCGTTTTACCATATATATATATAAATAGGGGGAAAATAAAGGTATACATACAGGAACTGTGTATTTTCCAGAGTAATTTTCACTGGCAAGCTCGTATAATGCTCTTATGCTTTTTACACCATTGAAAGGGTCAGGTTCTGCCCCTTGTTGCTCTGTTTCAGTATCAGGAAAGACCCATCCCATGTGCTCATCACTTTCCTTTGTTCTCTCCCATATGGGTTTTACTGACTGACAATAGACAGCAGACAGCAGACAGTAAGTTACTGGTAAATAGTAAACGGTAACATGACAGTAGACAGCAGACAACAGACGCCAGACAGTAAGTTAATAAGTTACTGGTAAACAGGAAACGGTAACATGACAGTAGACAACAGACAGCAGACGGTAAGTTAATAAGTTACTGGTAAACAGGAAACGGTAACATGACAGTAGACAACAGACAACAGACAGCAGAGTGAGCAGTAAGAATAGCAGTAACAGTCTAAAAGTTGTAAAGATACCGTGAAACCGATGGCCTTGTCAAGTCCTTTGATCTTCAAGTAGGAAAGGCACCTAGAGGCCCAAGGGCAAGCATAAGACACATATAAATGATATCTTCCAAGCTCAGCTGGAAAAGTGGATTTTGGATCCCGTGATATGAAACTACGAAATGTTGAAGGGCTTCTGATAAAGGCACCAGAATCCGACATTTCATCTAATGCAGAACGAGCCATTTGAAGAGATCGCTGCAGAATCAATATGCAACAAGATTTATTATTTAGGATGACTCATCACAAAATAAGTATGTTGATCACTAATAACCTGCTTTTGAGGATTTGGGTTAAACGATTATGATTCTGATTTTCTATTTATCGATCAAAATAATTAGATTTGGATAAACAAGTAAAGAGTCGGTGTAAGAAATCTGATTATTGGAATAAAATCACCTGACTATCTTCAAGTCACAACATCATTTTTGAAATTTCACATCCAAACAATCATTTTCCAAAGGTTTTACTGTTCGCTAAACTGCTAGCCTCAATTTTCTAACCAAATTATAGTTATATAATGCATCGGTTCTTGAGAAAGGACAAGAACAAGAAAGAGTTAAAATCAAAGTTCATAGGGATCTGCAGCGAATTTTACATCATCATTGACTTATTAGTATTAATAATTGTTATACAAACCAAATTAACAAGCAATTTCTTCTAAAAAAGTTAAATTCATCACATGAACATCAACATTTTTGTGTATAGGAACAGAGTGACTGCTTCGATCAGGGGTCGGCGTATCGGCGTACATATATCTTTTTCCCTTTCGTTAACAGCAAACAATTTCTCAAACTAGAAGTGAAATAGACTCATCAAACATACCAAAATACCATAACCTAGTTGACATTACAGGTGCTAGCAGAATCAAACAGAATAAATGAAGGACGAACTGAAGCGAATTGATCATACCTGGCCAAAAGTGAACTGTGGGAGCGAAGTGATGAAATGATTGGTAAGAAATTTAGTGTGCGATTTTGAAATGGAAGATATCATTAGTTATAGTGGGCTACTTTCGCCATTGTTGCACCGTTCTATATTAATCTTTTTTTTAGAAAAGCAGCCACCTATGACGGTGGAGTTTCGACAAATAAAATAATTGCCTCGACGCCAAAACGAAATTGGTATTCGCCACCCGGCGACACACAACCACCTTTGTTTATCTCAAATCAATAATTTATAACTAGAAAGGTTACCCCGCTACGCGGGGGCCAGAAGCTTTCAATGTTATTTGCGAATCGATAAATATGACAGACGTAGAAAGTGCAAGGATGAAAAGCCCGGACTTTGCCCCGGACCGTTTTTTTCATGTTTTTATGAAAAAATGTAAAAGTTTTGACTGCAAGGACCAGAATTGTCAAAATGGCTAAAGAATTAAAGGGGTAGGAATTTGCAACTTTTTAGAAAAGGGATCAAAGTTGTCAAACCGTTAAAGTTTTGTGGCCAAACTTTAAATATTAAAAGGTTCCTAAAAAGTGTAAAAATATTGGTTGCAAGGACCAAAAGTGTCAAAATGGTTAAAGAATGAGGAGCAAAGTTGCCAAAAAACATCCAAATTTATTATTCCTAACTTTGAAGCCCAATAATAATACAGGGACCAATTCTGCCAAAAAAATAACAAGTTTACTATTCCTTTTCTTCATAACTTTAAAATATATATATATATATAATAATAGCCAAGGTTCATAATTTTAGTATTTCACTATTTCATATATAAAAATGGGAAATCTCCAATAAAGTCATAAAATTTTGGCCCAATTTATGTTTTAGTCCTAAACTAATTTTTGTTTACGAAAAAGTCCTAAAAACCGGCAAAAGTTTGCATTTTGACCCTTTTTGACTGGTTGGAACCGGTAACAAATTAATTTAGGACTATTTCATAAATTGACCCAAAATATTGTGAATTTTCTGCAAAAAAAAATATTAGGGTTTTTCTGCAAACAAAAACCTTATTATTATTATTACTATTATTATTATTATTATTATTATTATTATTTTATTAAAAATATAAATAAGTATACTATTTTTTAAATTTGTTATTATTAATATTGTTAATAATACATATAAATACATTTAAATGAAAAAATATTAAAGAGATTTTTTATGGGTGAAGGTGAAGGGGATGGTAATGCTTTAAACATTGAAATCATGAATGTCTGTTTGTAGATTCTAACTTTATATATGGTCATTTCACATTTGTTATTATTGTTTTTAATTCAAAATATTAATACTTAATAATTTAAAATAAGTTACCGATTTTTCAAATTGTTTATAAATAGTTAGCGTGTGCTATGCGTGTATGTCTTATGTGTAAGTATTTGAATTACCAACATGTGTGTTGCTCTTTTTCATTACTTTATTCATATGTTTTTTTTTTTTTGGAAAAATAGTAGATATAGTGTGATAAAGCCAAACAAGTCATATTACTTTTTATTAAACAAGATATTGTAATTAATACTTTTTAATTTTGATATGGGCAACAATGTAAATGTTTATAGTGGATTTGTTGCATTTGAAAAGAAATCCTTCTACCTTAAAAAAATTTATATACAAAGTGAGAAATCCTTTTATCTTAAACTATTTTTAAACAAGTTTACAAATAGGCAACTTCTTTTAAATTGTTAAGTGTTAGTATTCTAAATTGAAAACAATATTAAGAAATGTGAAATGATCATATACAAAGTGAGAACATACAAGCAAATATTCATGATTTCAATGCTTAAAGTATTACCATCACCACCACCTTCTCCTTTAAAAAAATTCTTTAATATTTTTTTTATTTAAGTGTATTTATATGTATTATTAAAAATATTAATAATAACGAATTTAAAAATTAGTATACTTGTTTATATTTTTAATAAAATAATAATAATAATAATAATAATAATAATAATAATAATAATAATAATAAAGTTTTTGTTTGTAGAAAAGTCCTAATATTTTTTTTTTGCGGAAAATTCCCAATATTTTGGGTCAGTTTATGAAATAGTCCCAAATTAATTTGTTACCGGTTCCAACCGGTCAAAAAGGGTAAAAACGTTAACTTTTACCGGTTTTTAGGACTTTTTCGTAAACAAAAATTAGTTTATGACTAAAACGTAAACCGGGCCAAAATTTTAGGACTTTATTGGAGATTTCCCTATAAAAATTGGTATTCCACTTCTACTAATTAGAATTTTTTTTTAATGATGATAGATGTATTATAATGATGGTAGTATTTATATTGTTTGTAATAAAACTTGGTTACTTTTAGTATTTAGTGATATTGTCATAAATTTTCATAATAATGGAACAAAACTCATACTTGAGATCTTAAACTTAAAAAAAATAAAATAAAATAAAATAACATTTAAATGACCTAGGTGAAAGAATTATTCAGTTAGTTAAATTTTAGTAAGATTCACTCAACTTTTTAACCCACATAATTAATAGTATTTAAATGACAAAGTTAATGTCAAATGGCTAAATGGTGACATGCTTATTTACTGCCGGTGAATGCAAATGTGCCATGTTTACCGTCGGTAAACACCGGATCGCAGCTTCCTTTTTACCGTCGATATAATACCGGCGGTGGGTTTCTACTGTCGGTATTGAGACTTGTTGTGTCTTTGTCTTTTTACGCTCTCTCTCTCTCTTCTTTACCTGTGGTGAACACTAGGAACACCACACCCTAGCCATTTTTTAAATTGGCAAAAATTGTAAAGATGTCACCATCACTCTATGTGGCCATCAGTAAAAAGGGCATGACACCCTTCAGCCTAATAGTTATCAGTGTTTAGTCTTTAACCAAATCTTTCTAATGACATCAAATTAAATGAATATAAATGTGAAGATACATGTTTTGTGATGTGGTAAAACCAATGAAATCTAACTTTGTAAAACATTTTAACGAAGTGTGACCTAGCTGCAATAAACCAGTTGAAGCTTTACTTGAAAATAAATCTTATGATTTGAGTTTACTCAAAAACGACCTTAATTTTGTGCATTTGAATTTTGCCATAAATGCACAAATTAGATTGAAGGAAATGTGGTTCAAAAACGACCTTATTTACAAAGTTATTTTATCCAACGAAATGTGGTTCAACCAATATTATGGTAGAATTATTTGAGATACAATTGGTGGACATCATATAGTTATGGTAATAACAAAACATTAACTTTACAATATTTTACCAAGTAAAGAGCTCAGGAGGTATATTGGACCTGATTTTTAGCTCATGTAAGCATACAAGAGTTTGTAAATCTATATGTTTTGTCTTGGTGAAAAAAAAAACAACTTTCGATTCTAGTTGTTATCTACTAACCGTCCAACCTCATTCGGTAATTTCAAGAATCCAATTTTTTCTGTTAGTATAGATTAAAATCTCCAAGAGTAACAAAACTCATCCCTTAATCCATAGGGTATGCATTTTCTTGAAAAACTACTTGGATGATGTTGAACTAATATAACGTCTTACACTACCTAAAGGAGCAGTTGTAACTTGTAAGGGTCAAACAACATATAGACGAGGAAAAATTGGCTATGGGAATGTCGATTTCACTTACGCAGAAGATATCGCCTTTGAAGAACAAAACATAAATGGCTAAACTCTAATCGAACAAAACAACAATTAGAACTGCTACTACGAACCTTTTTTTTCTAATCCGGTTTATGTCCGACTTGTAACCGCTTAGATAGGTTCGGATATCTTTTTGTCTTAAAACAAGTATTTCCTCAAACTAGTTTTCTCACTCTTGAAGAAAAGGTTAGTTTCCAAACCGATATGTGCACCTCACATTGATTACTAGAACCACATTATCTTCCAAACAATAGTCATCTTTGGTATTGGAAAAGCCTACGACATCTTTTCCTTAAATAGCCTTGTAGACGATTTATGAGAACGTAAATGAAAAAAAAAAAAAAAAAAAAAAAAAAAAAAAAAAAAAACCCCACATAGAGAAGTTTTGAGAAGTTTGTTAACAAATTACAAAACGTTTTTTTCATACACATACCAAATTAAGCTCAAACGAGATCAGTTAAAAGGCATACAAACTCACAAACTTGAGTTTCTGAAAACATTTTCTCACAACCAAAACTATTTGTTTTGTTTCCTTCCATCTCCATGAGCCAAGAATAAGAAAGAAACATAAGACTAAACATTTTCTGCAACAAATTATAAAACAAATCTATAACAAGAGATAATCGATAGTGATAGTAGATGAAATTAACAAGCTCCAAAATTACAAGCAAGCAGACTGGTTCCTATCAAGCTACACGTTTCTCACAAAACTCTCAGTTCAAAATAAGCAATAAATATCAAGAGTCAAAATCCGCAGCCTAAAACAACAAAGAATCATCGAGCAGTCTGTGCCTGAGAATGTTCCAAGAGCTGATTAACTAACTTGTAAGTACGCCCCGACAAACCTTTCGTATGGTCAATAAGTTGCTCATACCTGTAAATACAAAATAAATGTCAAGTCAAGACATATAATTAAATACATATTGTATCAAACACTCCGTGTCTGATATAGTTGTACCATATCAGGCACTAATGTAGTAGTGTCTGATATGGTACCACAGTATGTATCATACTGACATGCACTAGTGGTTCAGTATGATACATACTGTTAGGCACTAGTGCCACCAGTGCCTGGTGGAACAGTATGTATCAGACATTCAATGTCTGATACAATACATGTACCTTATTAAAAGGTGGAGGAAACGAAAATACAGAGTGAAACACAACAGAAAGAGGAAATTAGTAGATTGAAAAATGTTTTGGCACTTACACATTGGGATGATTAGGTTCCATTACAACGGTTCCAGTTTGAGTGTCGATTTTAGCATCCAGCTTTGAGGTTCGGATGAGATTCAGGATCCACCTTTCCGCATCTTCATAGTTTAGGTTTAGTTTCTCAGCAAGCACCCTGCAAAAATTACACATTTTATCACATCATTATAAATTAAAAAAGGAGGGCATTTAAGTCTTTTGCACAAACAAGAGACTCTAGAATATAATTGAAGAATTTCATACCCCATGTCAATACGCTCATGTATTCTGCAGTAGGTCTCAAAGATAAAAAGACGAGCATTTTCAAGAAACTCATCCTTCAATGGAACAACTGTGTAGTTGCTTTCTTCAACTCGTTTCCCCAAAAATGGGTCATTTAGTATCACCTGTGTATCAAATCCAGAAACAATCAAAATATTATACTTTTTTTAACATTTATTGTTTTAAAAAAGGAAGGAAAGAGAAGTGGCTTACATCCTCACACTCTTTCATCTTTTTTTGAGCCCCATCAAAGTCAAAATTGACATAAACACATGCCAAAAACTCTGTAATAGGATCTGCAAAAGAGTGTTGCTCTTGCTGAATCACTTTAATGAATTCTTTGAACTGAGGCCTTCTCTTCTTGTTCACAATGAATGCAGTTGCAAGGTAACGCAACAGATGTGGAGCATTTGTTTGAATGGCATTCAAATACCTGAAAAAAAACATTTCATTATAATAAAACATAATTCAGGACATGAAAAAGAAAGTATAAATGAGGGTAAATCTGTAAAAAGTAAAGGACTTACTTGTCCTGGTTAAACAAGTCGATGATTTGTGTTCTTCCATTATCATGGTTGAAGAAGATGAATAAACTCCAGTGCATCAGCCATATCCTACTTTGAACTTGATTCAAAGAAGAAGCAAAGTTCTGAAACAAATAATCTTATCAGATCTCAACAAAAAGCAAAATTATCAAAGTTTCATTATAATATGTTTGTTATAAATGCTTCTTTCCATTGTGTTTTCAGTTTTGAATATGCATAGGAAACACTACCTTTGAGTCAATGATTTCTTTCAATCGATTCAGCTCTTCAAGAGCAATCTCCCAATTCTGCATCAAAATTTCAGCTGCTAGCTTTCCCCATAAAGCACTCAGACTTCTTTCAGCATTGGTGCACAAAGCTCTGTACTGATACAGATAGTCAGCAGCTCCTGAGTAGTTTCCACACTCAAATTGAAATTTGGCATACTGATACAATGCTTCAATCTGTTCTGGACCAATCTGATTGGACATAAAAGTTCCAAATACATAAGCAAATTAAACATTACAGGGCTAAATGTAATAAAAAGAAAGGTGCTTTCACTTGTGTACTATAGAACATTGAACTTTCAAATTTTTTTTCCTTATTAAGACATTGTACTTTATAAATTCTACTCAATTATAAACTTTTTTCCTTACTACAAAATTATACTTTGGAAAACTATCAAATTAGAGCAGTGAAAATTGCTTTGTATTTGGATGGCATTGCTACATTGGGTAGAACTTCATTTTATACTAGTCTGGCATTAAAACCTAAACAAAAAGACCTCAAAATCCAAAATAAACGACTGAAGGAATTGAAATCTGTCACGTGTTTTGTTGGCAGGAAATGGAATGGAATTCAATTCCATTCCTTATAATATTTCTGTTAGCTTTGTGAATTGGTCAAAGGACATTCTATTGCCATAATCTTGCCATTTAAATGGTGCCTAAAGCTGTGCAAAACTACTACTAAAAAAATCAAATGAGATATGGTCATAAGAAAGCCCAAAACATAAATTCAACTACTATAAGATCACAAATACAATTTCCACTTAGTAAAAAAAAAACATGAGAAAATCAAGTAAAAACAATGTACCTGATAACGATCATTGAGCATCTGAAGGTTATACTGCTTGTCAGCCCTCAACTCCTGAACTGCACTTGGATTTTGCAAAAATGTGACCAGTGGAGCCGCTGCCTCCTCCAGAGACTTCAATCTTGCCACTACCTCTACTCTCCTGTCCACCATATCTAATAACAAGAACTCACAACCTCAGAACAACTACATATATACATATACATCTATACATACGCATTATAAATTTTCACAGGATATTTTCTTCACACACATTAAGCTTTATGAGTAGTACTGAAAACCTAATAAAATTGGTACAGATTTAAAGCAATATCCTTATCCATTTTATCGTTCGAAGCTACTACATTTAGAATCTGAAAATCAAATTGTAACACTTCTCTTTGTCTCGACCGAGGGTTTTACAAACACGGGTATTCAGTATTCACACATGGATAATTGAAAAAACGGAAAAAACAGTAACAAAAATCATATGTAAATAGAGAGTTTACTACCTTGAGGAACATCTTCGGTATGGTAAAGGGACTTGTGGATATCCATGGCGTAATCAACCATATTAGTGTTGTTCAAAAGCTCGATCTTAGCTTTAAGGATTTGATCGTTTGGGTAAAGCTCGCGTTCTTGGGTGAATTCCAACAGCGGAAACACCAGATGCCTGTCGAGATTCGGAGCAATTCGAGGTGTCAGATCGTATTTCGCCATCGCCATGATTTGATTTGAAGCTTTTTTTGGGTTTCCCTTCGATTAAATATGTATGGAGGCAGATAGTGGCGCTCTTCCGATGGTTTTTCGGATGGGGAATCAGAGTGTGATGAGGTTGCTGTTGTTAGGGTTTTGTGGCTCTCCTCGCCTTTCTTTTCGTTATTCGCTCTTTCTTCTATCGTATGCGACTTTCGGCCCTCCATCTTTTATCAATGTTACAACTCATTCCTATCTTTTGATTTTGTTATTTTCTTTATAGAGTTTTAACTTTTTTTATCATGAAAGTTTTAAAATTCTATTAAAGTTCTAATCATGTTAGTTAATTTTTTAACTATAATTTTGTCACCATTTAGCAATTAGGTCAAACTATATCAGGTTCACCATGTAACCATCCTAAATGGAAGTTTTTTTAAAAATCCTATAAAATTATTTTTATCTTTAAGGGACCAAGATCGACAAAATCTACACTAAGGGACCATTTTTTAAAATAAAGATTGAAGGGGAAGCATCCGTTTCGAGGCTTAGTGACACAAGAGAGTTTCAAACCATTTTCATCGGTCATACAAAGAGCAAACCATAGACACCATTGTTGAAAACATGGTAGCACATGCTCTTGATGATTGAACAACTCAGGTTGTGGGTCCCTCCGATGATACCTAAGGTACCCGAGAACAAGATCCACATCCATTGAAGGACTAACCAGGTTAAGAACATTGTTAATGTCCATTTTCATCAATCGTTACTTCCTAAAACAATCAAAAACGATTAAATTTTTAAAGATCGATAGAATAGGGTTTCTTCTTTGTTTCTCATTCCATACACTAAGGAGCGGAAAAACAAAGGATACAATTAAGGTTTTGTAAACCTCTATTGGTCGAACGGTGTAACGCCCGCAGATCAGGGCTAGTCAATTTAGAGACAATGAGCATCAAAAATGACTTTTTGATAGAAGATTATTTAGAAGGAGTAATCTTAACTAAGTTGTAGTATATGTTACAAGGGTTCCGTACATATAAAGAACGCTCAAATCCGAGTTATAACGAAGAAGTTATGACATGTCGAAGTTTCACGACATATTCGGCACGACGTTGTAGGACGTAAATAGTGAATTTATGATAGAGCGATATTTAGTCTTAGCGATCTAAACGAAAGTCGTAGAATACGTTAAACCGAGAGCATGCATAAAAACAACATCTAAATCTGACTTCGTATGAGGAAGTTATGATTTTTCGAAGTTTCGACTTAGCGGTATGCAACCCAAAGTTCGAATATGAGATCGAGAGATTTCTAGCCGAAACAATCTAAACGAGAATCGAAGATCTCGTCGATAGTAGTTCAACGGTAAAAATACAGACGAAAACGGACGTCGGATGAAGGAGTTATGAATTTCTAACAGAGTTTTCCTGTCCCGGCCTACTAAAAATAATATATTAAAAATATATTAAAAATAGAATCAAAATTAGCCGACGAAGTCTTAACGAGAGTTGTAGAGCATAATCTCACCTACGCGTGGATATAGAGAACGTCGAAAATGGATCTCGTATGCGAAAGATATGAATTTCTGAAGTTCGAGGCGCGAACCCCGATACTGTGTCAAAGTTCACGACGTGAATACAGTGTTCACGACGTGAACTCAACATTTATGACTTCTAGAGCCTGACAGACGCAAGTTGCGATGACGCATGCAGTGACGATCAAGCCCACGACGTGAAAATACTATTCACGAAGTGAAAATCGAAAAATCAGCCCTATAAATAGAAACCGAAGGCAGCCGGTTTTGGTTGCTAATTTCTCAACCTCTCTCCTACTCTACTCATCTTTAAGCCATCTTTTAGCCCCCCGAAGCCCCGGTATCATCCCCGATACCCGGAGCGAGTCCCGACGCCCCGAAGATCCCGAGAAGAAAAGAGTTTCAAGCCGAAGCTCTGCCCGCAAGAAGCCCGGTGTGTGAAGATACCCCGGTTTCATCGAAGAATACTACTTTACAAGCTGTAGTGCTGCCCGAGCATCGTCTAATCAAGTGAGTGTGTAGTTTGTTTCCTCTAACACATAGATATGAAGTATTTGCTATGAAATACATGTTATGTGTTTATATATTGTTTGTTTATTTGAGATGGATCTTGGATGAATGTTTTATACAGGTTTGTATATGATTTAAACTATATATGTAACTTATATCTACAAATATGTTGGGTAGAACATGGGTAGATGAAATAGTTGGTGAGTGATGAAAGATTAGTTTGAGGATGAGACGAAAAATGATATAGATCATGAGATGAGGGTGATGGATGAAAAATAAGTGAAACCTCTACCCAAACGATGGCCCCCATCATTCAGCAAAGTAGGGATGACAACCACGGACTATTCTAGACAGTCATGTGGAACACTAGCAAGCTCGCAACTTGTAGGTGTTGTGGACTTGATGTTCACCGGTGTACTCTAAAAACCCTGGCAGCTATAGATTTAGTGCCTTATAATAATACGATGGTAGCTATGGATTTTAGTACCGTATAGATGAACCTTGGTAGCTATGGATTTAGTACTGTGTAGATGAACCTTGGTAGCTATGGATTTAGTACTGTGTAGATGAACCTTGGTAGCTATGGATTTAGTACTGTGTAGATGAACCTCGGACAGCAATGGACTTTGTGCCAATTCCTTAGGTCAATCCTTAGGAATGAACGAAGGAAGGATAGTTGATTCTTAGGGTAAAACCTTAAGAAATAATGAAGATAATGGGGATGGGTAATTGAGTTGATTGTTTAATGATTGAAATTAATATAATTATTTATTGTGGGTTGAAAACCCTATATGCTCACCAGGCTCCCAAGTTCGACCCACTCAGTTTTCTTTGTATCACAGGTAGTGGCACAAGAGCATAAGTTGGTTGACATGACGAGAGATTTTGGATTATAGATCAGTAGTTATAAATAATTGTTGTAAGGTCTATTTTATACTGTTTATGCTTTTGGTCTGTATCGGAACATGACATCCCGAGATTTTATTATTTAATGAAAAGTACATTCTCTTTGAGAAATGTTTTGGTAAAGTTTTATCATATCTTGTTTGGGAACAAATTTCGCAGTCGTTTTCTTTAAAAGATTACTCTGATTTATAAAACAAAGCATAAACAAATCGGTCTTTTCTGGCCGAGAAAAATGGGGATGTCACAGTTGGTATCAGAGCATTAGTTTAAGCGAACTAGGAATTTGTAGGATTTCTAGACTTAAACTTAGAATGCTAAGCGATGAATGTGAGATGAGTGTCTACCATATTTCACTAGTATATTTTAGGAAAGATGCCTAAAATGCTTTTATGCGCTAAATGTTATATGTTTGCCATATATGATATTGTTTGTTCGGATCTATGGTTTGTTGCCGACCGGATCTGGAAACCTTATGTGTTTAGGATTCTAAGCATATGACTACGGTATTAGAACTAGCATGTAAATGTTTCGGAGTGATAAGGATGATTTGAATATCTATCGTGAATGAGGATCTAAAATCACCTTATTCGGTGTATAGATCAAAAAAAATGGCAAGAACCAAGAGTGGAGCTGGAAACGTGAACGAAAACAGGAATCAACCACTTGTGATTAAGCAAGTAGTTGTTGCAGCAGCACCACCTGAGCCGATGACAATGGCTGGAGTACAATTGATGATTCAAACGATGTTGGATCGTCAGATGGAAGAAACTAGACGTCTGCTTCGGTAGAATCGTGAAGAACTTTTAATACAAGTTGAAGAGCCCGAAGTGAATGGAGGGCAGTCAGAAGGAGGAAACTTAAGTGGGATTATTGGTCAAGCCGACCCACCGTTAGTTCGACAGAACAACCAGGATGGAGGAAATGATGGGCGTGGGTGCAAGTACAAGGATTTCATAGCATCCAAACCGTCGTGTCTATCTGGAAGCCCGACACCAGTGGAAGTTATGGACTGGATCTCCGAGATGGTGACAATGTTTGAGAGTTGCGAGTGTAGCAACCGACAGAAAACCGCTCTTGCGATTCCTCTGTTAAAGTCTGGAGTGCTGAACTGGTGGAAGCTACTAGCTGGTTCGACGCCCAAGGGAGAAGCTAGCAAGATATTTTGGGAAGATTTTGTGGTGCAAATAAAGATGCAATACTGCTTTGAGCAGGATCTTCTGGAAATCAACAATGAGTTCCAGAATCTGAAGAAGGGGAGATTGAGCGTCACCGAGTACGCTACTAGTTTTACGGAGAAGATGAAGCTTGTTCCCTACCTACTTCCAACGGAACTTTCCAAGGTCAACAAGTTTGCCAATGGATTACCAGCGGACTTTGGTCCAATGGTCAAGCAAGCAACCACTTTGAAAGCTGCCATCTGGGCAACCAAGAATGTTGAGACCCAAATAAAGGAAAAGGGTCTGGAGAAAGCTGAAGTTGGCGATAAGAGGAAGCTTGAAGGATCCTCAAGACCTGATAGTAAGGGAAAGTTCGCAAAGTCTAACCTGGATGACCAGAGGTATGGAGCCAAGTGGTGTGAAAAGTGCAGGAAGAAGCACTTTGGAGCATACAACGAAGAAGTAACCTGTTACAAATGTGGAAGGATCGGCCACTATTCCTCGAATTGTACACATAATGATAAGGTATGCTACGGATGTGGAGGCAAGGGGCACATATATAGAGACTACCCAAAGAAAAATGGGGCAGCAAGGCTAGAGGCACCACCAAAGCCAAGGGCATTCCACATGATCCTCGATGAAGCGGAAAACAACGCGAGGAATCAAGGATGAAGACTTCATATTGATATATATGGTCTGTATTAGGAAGTGTAGCCTATTAAAGGCATAGTATAGGGTGAACTTGAACCTTTGTGTAATCGTTTCAAGAAATAATATAAACCCTAGTTTTGTTATCGGATGTGTTGAATGATTGTGTGATGTTCTTGTATGGTGACTTGGTCGACTACGGGACAATACTTGGGACGAATATGAGTAGGTGTGAAAGGTAGTAGATGCATATACTACCGAAAACACAGGACTCGCACTTGGATCAAGGAAAGTCACAAGGTTACCAAGAAGCTAGTAACTGATTCCGTTTTATTCAGGTATGTCATTACCTTTGTTTCGGTAATGACTAGCAGGATGATTGTTATTTCGACCCTAGTGGTCATATCAAATTGAGTCCGACTACGATGAGTTTCTTACGTGGTTCCGAGAACCGAGTTCGATGTAGCATTTGACTAAAGCCAGAAGATTGAAATCAATACGATCAATAGTATCGCGCTCGTTGTTAAAGAAGTTAGTAGCTAGAAATGCAACATGCTAAAATGTGATTATATCACATTAGAATATGAAGGAAGGTATATTCCATTATGGAATTTGACTCTAAAAGACATGAGTCTAAGCGTTGCATCATATGATGAGAGTTCATTAGAACATGACCCATCGGTATGTTACAATAGATAAAGTAAAGTACTTATCCTTAGAAGAAGAAGGAGTCCTCAATAAGGATTTATTTTGTAACTCGAAGGTTACGATTGAAAGTCCAACATAGTACGAAGAGCAGATGCAAGATTGAGCATCGCCTGTAGTCAAGAAGCCCTAGAGTTAGATACTCTTTCGAGAAAACATAGAAGTTACGGTTATTACCTAGGATGAAGAGATAACATATGTAATCACTATGCAAGCCCTATTTCGTTGATGATTCCGGGACGTAATCATCCTAAGGGGGAGATAATTGTAACGCCCGTAGATCAGGGCTAGTCAATTTAGAGACAATGAGCATCAAAAATGACTTTTTGATAGAAGATTATTTAGAAGGAGTAATCTTAACTAAGTTGTAGTATATGTTACAAGGATTCTGTACATATAAAGAACGCTCAAATCCGAGTTATAACGAAGAAGTTATGACCTGTCGAAGTTTCGCGACAGATTCGGCACGACGCTGTAGGACGTAAATAGTGAATTTATGATAGAGCGATATTTAGTCTTAACGATCTAAACTAAAGTCGTAGAATACGTAAAACCGAGAGCATGCATAAAAAGAACGTCTAAATCTGACTTCGTATGAGGAAGTTATGATTTTTCGAAGTTTCGACTTAGCGGTATGCAGCCCAAAGTTCGAATATGAGATCGAGTGATTTCTAGCCGAAACAATCTAAACGAGAATCCAAGATCTCGTCGATAGTAGTTCAACGGTAAAAATACAGATGAAAACGAACGTCAGATGAAGGAGTTATGAATTTCTAACGGAGTTTTCCTGTCCCGACCTACTAAAAATAATATATTAATAATATATTAAAAATAGAATCAAAATTAGCCGACGAAGTCTAAACGAGAGTTGTAGAGCATAATCTCACCTACGCGTGGATATAAAGAACGTCGAAAACGGAGCTCGTATGCGAAAGATATGAATTTCTGAAGTTCGGGGCGCGAACCCCGATACTGTGTCAGAGTTCACGACGTGAATACAGTGTTCACGACGAGAACTCAACATTTATGTTTGCTGGAGCCTGACAGACGCAAGTTGCGATGACGCATGCAGTGACGATCAAGCCCACGACGTGAAAATCGAAAAATCAGCCCTATAAATAGAAACCGAAGGCAGCCGGTTTTGGTTGCTAATTTCTCAACCTTTCTCCTACTCTACTCATCTTTAAGCCATCTTTTAGCCCCCCGAAGCCCCGGTATCATCCCCGATACCCGGAGCGAGTCCCGATGCCCCGAAGATCCCGAGAAGAAAAGAGTTTCAAGCCGAAGCTCTGCCCGCGAGAAGCCCGGTGTGTGAAGATACCCCGGTTTCATCGAAGAATACTACTTTACAAGCCGTAGTGCTGTCCGAGCATCGTCTAATCAAGTGAGTGTGTAGTTACTTTCCTCTAACACGTAGATATGAAGTATTTGCTATGAAAATTATACATCGTCATGATCCTGAAAGTATAAATTTTGTAGAAATCTGAGTTCATATGAAGGAGATATGAATTTTATAAGATATAAAAATCAACCGCGTAATTAAAAATTATTAACGTCAAAAGGTACAAAGAGATTGATTAACTTTTGGGTAAAGTCACCAAAATGAAAATCATAGTACTCTGTAAGATGGAAATTTTGGTAAAAGGAACACCAAAGTCGGAGTCTATACGAGAGAGTTATGATTTTTTCAAAATCATTATCATATAAAAATAAGGTCTAAAATAAAGCCATAATTAGTCGATGGAACCTAAAGGAAAGTTGTAGTACTCATTAAGAGCTACGCGTGGAAAAAAAAGAACGTTAAAACGGAGTTTGTTTGAAGAAGTTATAACATTTACAAAATCTGTGTTTTGCGTTGCGCGACACACGCTTCTAGAAGGTGAAAATGCGAACCGCGGAGAGCCTGACACGTGGCACAAAATGGTTGGGGAGACGTCACCTTAAAATGCGCAATGTGCACCTCATTTGCACATCGTGCACCCCAAAATCGGCTATAAATAGGAGGCCAGGTCTCATTATTTATCCCGCAACTTCCCAAACACACACACACACACAATCTCTTTCTCTCTCTCTCTCGATCTTTCAGTTCTAGCCCATTTTCTCTTAGTTTTAGTCTTCGGTGAAGACCTGAGATCCCTAAAGTAGTAGTAGCCGATGAGTATAAGCTCTGCTAGGATAATTTCTTAACTTTGTTAGGAAAGAATCCCTGTTTTTTCAAAGTCCGAAGCGAAGCTCTGCCAAAATCATCAGTCACTCATATTTATCAAGTGAGTGCATAGTTACATTCATCTTACACATAGATATAAAGTGTATAGATAATTACATGCTTTATGTGCTTATTATCTGTGTCGAAAATGTTATGTGTTAGATAAAATAATATGAGATGACAATTAAATCATATAAGTATTAAACACTTATAAATATGTGTTGGGTAGTAATATGGGATGGTAGATAGGAGGTGATAGATGGTTGATGATAAATAGGTAATGGTAAATAGGTGATGATAAATAGGAGATGACTAGGAGATGTCCTGACCTTGACTTGCGATATTGCGATGTAGTCATCTACAAGAGTATAGATGACAACCACTGACTAATCTAAGCAAGTCATGTGGAAACACCGACGGGCTCATAACCTGTAGGTGATGAATTACGAGTTCAGGTGATGTAGTAACTACGTATTCATGCGATGATACTCTAACTCTTATTGGACACGTATTGGGGGAGTAATCCCCGAAACAGTACAACATATGTGATGTAGGCGATTATCCTTAGGAAAAAAAATCCTTAGCAACAAACATATAAGGAAATGTGATGTAGGAGATGATAGGTAAATGCGATGTAGGAGATGACCCTTAGGATAAATCCTTAAGGAATAACAAATAATAAAACGGGGATGGGTAATTGGGTTAATTGTTTGATAATTGAACATGTTAACTATATTATTGTGGGTTTAAAACCCTATACACTCACCAGATTTCTCAACCTGACCCACTTAATTATTTGTATCATAGGTATCGATGCGAAGATACATTACACTGAGAGATTAAAGGAGATCTATATTATTAGTATAAATTAATGTAAGGTCTGTTTATGCTTATGTTTTATATCAGTTATAACATCTCAAGTTTTGAAAAGATATCAATATGGAATGTTTCTTTAGAAATGTTTAATGTTAATATTATCTCACATTGAGATAATATTTTTTGGGACCAATTCCGCAACAAAAGAAATACTCTATTTTAAAATAAGCATAAATAAAAATTTTAAAATGACCGTAAATTTGGGGATGTCATAGCGACCATCCAGGGCCCATATTTTAAAGGGGATTAATTTTTTTATGGATTTTATTAATGATGTTAGATAAGATCAATCACGAAGATATCATTAATAATTTTGCATCTCAAAAAGGTAGAAGAAGTATTTTTTTTAAATATATGGATTTTTGTAATCGAAAATAGTATATTTAGAATCTAGTATAAATTATTTTCTTTCATTTATTGAGTTGTTATAAAAATGTTAATGAAATTTGTGTATTTTAAGGGCCTTCTTTTCCTCTCTCGCCCTATGCCCAAAATATGTTTAGAATGGCCCTGATGGAGTTTAAAAGGGATGGAAGGTTGTAGAATGATAACATGACTTGATTGTTGTTTTTTGAAATGTATGTGTAAGGGAGAATCACTATATGTTATTGGGAGGGATGAAAACAACCATATATTTCTTATTGCATGGGCAATTATGTATGGAGAACAAAGAAAAGTGGAAGTGGTTTTTGGATAATCTTACTGATGATCTGCATTAGAAATTATGAAATGGCTACACTTTAATGATAGATCAACACAATCTATACGTTACATTCTAATACATTACTTTTAACACCAAATGTTATAACTAATGCTTTGTGCTTACAAGGTTTGACTAAGGCAGTCTAGGAGATGATTTCATTTGTATAGTATAGATAGTGTGTTAGGCATATGTGCCAAGAATTGCAGAAAATATAGTGGTGCTCACTATGAAACATTGTTCTAGAAAGCATCCAAGGCTTCAACTGGATAAGCTTTTAATGTTGTAATGAAATAAATTGAAGATCCTAAAGATCCCTAGCCTATCACTAGCATGTTGTTCTATCATAACGTAATATCAAATAATAGTGTGGTAACTTAGGGTCTACTTACTGTCTCCGACTGATCGTACACATCACATCCTTTCTTGATTATTTTTTAAAATCATTTTTAAAACTTTTGTAGTTCCTTAGTTTGAGACTGGATTCACACGGATGTTCCTCCAATTCGCTCAAACCAAGGCTCTGATATCAACTTGTAACGTCTCAAAAAATCACAACAAATTTAATTTTTTCAAAACAACCCATTTACTAAAAAGAAGTGTTTACGTAACCATTGTCTTCAAAACATTATTCAAAAACAGTCTCCCAATATCAACAACATAACACTCAGGATGTGTACAGTCGCGCCTTCGCCTTGCCACAATCCTCTGAAGTACCTGAAACAAAACTAAACTGTAAGCCAACACTTAGTGAGTTCCCCCAAAGTACTACCACATAAACATAACAAACAACAACGTGCAAATATGAGCCTTCAGCATGACTGAACTGCCTCAAAGGGCCTATAGCCTATCTGGACCTCTCTCGAGCCTTCGACATAATTGGACCGCCTCGTAGGGCCTACAGCCTATCCGTACCGCTCTCCGAGCCTTCGGCCTGACTGGACCGCCTCGCAGGGCCTACAGCCCATCCGGACTACCCTAGGTATCTTGGCCTTCAGCACAAAGCATGAACGCTTCAACCCGATACACTATCACATATCAACATATACCATAACAATCAATAATTAGCATAAACATGTGGTCATACAGATCTAACAGATCACTACAGCATGGCAAAATCCGATCTACCAAGATATAGATCTAACATATCACTATAACATAATAGCACAGTAAAACCAGGATATCAATCAAATGGACCGGCCTTGGTGCCTTCGACCTGTAAGTACAGTGAGGAAACTCACCTTACAGTCTTACGAATAGTTGATCAATATTGTGCTCCCAAATACTGGTTCAACCCAAATCCTAAATGTCAAAACATTTCCATTCTAAATTAATAACATTTCCACACAAACACCCATGGTCAAAACTGGTCAAAGTCAACAAGTCAACTGAGTCAACACAACCGAGTCTACTCAGGCTTCGTATGCATGGTGTACTCCGGAGGTTCGTGGGGTGTACTAGTTGTCCGAGGCATCGGGGTCAGATCTGCGTACGCGCAGCGTACCCTTCGGTACACCCAAAGTATGCATCAGTCCCCCTCTTAACATATTAAGTGCCGACATGTGCCTTCAAGGGAAAAAGAAACGAGAATTAGGGGCTTGGGGAAATCAAACTCGGGTCTCCCATTTCAAAAGGAGGAGCTTTAATCAGTAAGCTGGAAGAAGTTTTGTGTTTTATCTTCTAACTTAATACATTTAATGTGTATTTTGCTGGAACTTTTAAATAATAAGTATTATTATTATTATTATTACTATTATTATTATTATTATTTTTATTATTATTATTATTATTATTATTATTATTTTCTATTATTGTTATTATTATTATTATTGTTGTTGTTGTTGTTATTGTTGTTGTTATAATTTTTTTATAAACTTATAAATACATTTTTAAATACGTTTTTAAATGTGTAAATATACTTTTAAATGTAAAAAAAATACTTTTAAAACGAGTAAATATATATTTAAAATTAATATTTATATATTTAAAAAGTATGTAAACATTTAACAACATATTTATACATTTTAAAGCGTATGTATAATACATATTTAAAAACTTTTTTATACATATAAACATGCATCAAAACGTTTTTATACGTATTTAAGCATATAAAAATGTTATTATACATATAAAAATATATAAAGACGTTTTATACATAATGTATACATATGAATATGTATAAAACGTCTTGATATACATAATGTATTTACTCAAATGCATACGTATTTAAACATATAAAAACGTTTTTATGTATATCAAGACATTTTATACATATTCATATGTATACATTATGTATAAAGACATTTTAGCAAATTCATATGTATATATTATGTATAAAAGGTTTTTAGCAAATTAATATGTATAAAAACGTACAAAAAACAAGTATTTATATATAATGTATACATATGAATACGTATAAACGTCTTTATATATTTTTATATGTATAAAAACATTTTTATATGTTTAAATATGTATAAAAACGTTTTGATGCATGTTTATATGCATAAAAAAGTTTTTAAATATGTATTTGAAGGTATACATACGCTTTCAAATGTATAAATATGTTGTTAAATGTTTACATACTTTTTAAATATATAAATATTAATTTTAAATATATAAATACCTTTAAAAATATATTTACACCTTTAAAAAAGTATTTTTTTTACATTTAAAAGTATATTTACACATTTAAAAACGTATTTAAAAATGTATGTATGAGTTTATAAAAAAATTAATAATAATAAAAATAATAATAATAATAATAATAATAATAATAATAATTATTATTATTATTATTATTATTATTATTATTGGGATGTTAGATCGAGGCTGAACCTCTGACCACTATCACAGGAAGGCATATGATAAAGTTCATGTGGAAGAACATCCTCACGCATTTGGAACCCCAAGAATTCTAATTAGCGATAGTGGCACCCAGTTTGAAGACAACCCCTTCAAGGAATGGTGTGAAGAAAAGCAAATACATCGCCAATTCACCTCAGTGGCACATCCCCAAGCCAACGGCCAAACGAACGTGTCAAACAAGACTATCGTCAATGGCATTAAGAAGCGTCCGATGAGGTTAATGGTTAGTTTATTTAATTACAATGAGATTAATGGTGGTCTCATATGCTTGAAAACTTTCATATGAGTGTTCAATAAGTTTGGAACAAACCTTGTGAGTTTCGGAATGCTCAATTGAACAATTGGTTACTTAACCCTTCTTTTGGAATTTGAGAACCAATATGTTCTTAAATGGTTTCAATGAGCACTTAATGAATTAAGTGAGGTGTGTTTGAATGATAAAACACATACTTATCATGCGTGAAAACCTAAATAAATTGTACAAAGTGATTTGGAAAAGGGTCTTCAAGAACTATGCAAAGTAGGGTGTTATTTTGAGAAAAATCGAGTTTTGTGTGTGTGCATGTAACACCCGTTTTTCCAGGATGGATCGAGTTAAGGTTTTATGGGGTCAAAGCTAGAATTTTTAGAGAAAAATCGGGTGTCACAACGTGACCATAGGGTGGTCACGACGTGACAGGCAAAGTGAGAAACACGTATCAAATCAGTGCATAGGTAATCACGACGTGAGAAAATTGCATCCCAAGCCCATGATCTTTTAGGGTCTCCTTCGTATTTAAGCCCCATTATCTCGAATATAGGGTTCATTATCAGCCTCCAACCTCCTAACACTCTCTTGAAACCTCAATCCTCCAGAGTTAATTTTGAGCTCCATTTGGGTGTTTTCTAGCCAATAAGAAGGAGAGATAGAGATTGGTGCATTAACTCAACATTCAAGCTTCACCATCATCCATTTTTCACACCTTCTGGACCCTTGTGAGTTTCCAAGTTTAATGCTTTATGATTATATAAGCTTAGATATAGGTTTTTATGCACCATCTTTCATGCCTAGGCTGTTTCCAAGTGGGGGAGAACCACTTGAGAGTATCGAAAATATTTCCAAGTGCGGAATAACTTTGACTTCGTACCTAAGGACAAAAGGATATCTTGTTTCTCGTTGTAGAGCAAAAGATTTCGCAATGGATAGTGTTCATTGGTCTTTTGTAATCAGGGAATCAAACATTGAGGATTCAAGTTATCTCGTTCAGGGGCATGAAATAGAGGTAAGGGCGCCTTTTGGATCCGTAGCCAAGCTCAAGTCCAGGGTTGTGTTAGAACCTCTCTTCCTGTTATTGTCTGATGAAGGCTCTGGGGTTCGAAGCATGACCCGAACGCCTGGTAGGTTTCAACAGGTTGGGGGTTCGGTTCATATTGATATTGGTTGGGTATTATCGTGGGTAGTTGGCAAGACCATGGATTGGGCCCATGGAAATTCTGGAAGTGTTATAAGACTGCAAAGTAGCCATAACGTTCACTAGATTAGTTAGACGGGCATGGAAGTGTGGTCAGTATATGACTTGGCCCATAGCATTCTATGGGAGGAGTTAGGTCGTACCAGGAATGATCGTGAGACTATGGAAGGACTGCGTATTGTGTTATGATATGGATCTTGTGGTTTTGGTATGTGTTAACTGAGACATTGATTGGGTTCCGGCAGGTCGGTGTGATGATGGTCATATGTCTATAGACCTACCGGACACTGGTCAAAAATCTTCATGGCCGAGATTGGGATTTGGCAAGAACGGTGAGGAACCGTGAACTTCTCATCCCCATGGTTGGATGGTGTCATGATGTAACGTGAACCAGTGGCAGAATGATTCACATGAGTGATACCTAGTAGGCAATTATTGAGGCTCATAGGTCTTGGATCATTAGTCATTTTGGCATGTTCGGGTGATAGTGCATTGATTGGGAGTCGGGTGACTCAGTGGCCAACTGACTTGGATCATGTGGACAATAAGAGTTGTTGTAGTGTTACTTGTGCATCATAAGTTTTGCTAAATGTTTGCTTTATGAACCCCCATTTGTTTGCAGGTCGCCTATTTGAAGCTTGGATACCAATGTCGAGTATTAATTCTAAAACCTCAAGTCATGAAGTTCGTCGTAAATGTCTTAAATGTGTTGTTGGGTAGGGATACACCTGAGATGCTAAGGGAGTTGGATACAATGTGATATTCTTAGACTGACCATCATTATACTCGTGTGAGTAGCGATTCAATGATAACTTTTCGGAAAGTCAAGTGTGTAAGGTTTTCGGGGATAATTTACAGAAGGTGGAATTTGGTGAAATTCACGATCAAGATGTTTTGATTATTCTTTCTGCATGATTGGATGATGTTCCTATTCAGGGAACTGGGGGTTAGACGTAACGTTCACTAGATTAGTTAGACGGGCATGGAAGTGTGGTCAGTATGTGACTTGGCCCATAGCATTCTATGGGAGGAGTTAGGTCGTACCAGGAATAATTGTGAGACTATGGAAGGACTGCGTATTGTGTTATGATATGGCTCTTGTGGTTTTGGTATGTGTTAATTCAGACATTGATTGGATTCCTGCAGGTCGGTGTGATAATGGTCGTATGTCTATAGACCCACTGGACACTGGTCAGAAATCTTCATGGATGAGATTGGGATTTGGCAAGAATGGTGATGAACCGTGAGCTTCTCATCCCCATGGTTGGATGGTGTCATGATGTAACGTGAACCAATGGCATAATGATTCACATGAGTGAGACCCAGTAGTCAATTATTGAGGCTCATAGGTCTTGGATCATTAGTCATTTTGGCATGTTCGGGTGATAGTGCATTGATTGTGTCTGTAACATCCCAAAAATACAGGCCAAAAATTTCATTTTTAAATACGCTATTATAAAACCAACAGTATAATAAAACATCCATGATATCATGGCATGCCAAAACCAAAGAAGAAATAATCAAAACATGTTATCATAAACCAATATCAGAGTATAATCCCAAAGATCTCATGTGCGGAAAACCATGGTGTGATGCGCTGCGATCGAGCTGACTCCTTTCCTTTAAAAAACGAAGTACCTGAAACAAAAATTGAAAACCGTAAGCACGAAGCTTAGTGAGTTCCCCCATCATACCACACACCGTACAATAAAATACTGTCAGGCAATTCTGGGGTGCCTAACTTACCCAGGTCAAACTTACGCAGGTCAAGCCATTCTAGGGTGCTTGACTTACCCGTCGGTCTATTTCACCCGACTACTGGGGACTATTTCACCCCTACCACTACCACGCAATAATATAACACACATATACTGCCAGGCAATTCTGGGGCGCCTGACCTACCCAGGTCAAGCCATTCTGGGGTGCTTGACTTGCCTGTCGGTCCTTACGACCGACATACGAGGACTATTTCACCTCCTACTACTACCACATAATATCATAGCATAAACATACTGCCAGGCAATTCTAGGGTGCCCGACCTACCCTTCGGTCCTAACGACCGAACTTGGGGACTATTCTCCCCCTACTACCACTATCACATATAACATATCATGCTAGCACATAAATATATCAGGTAGTAGCAAACCTAGATGAATATCACAAAGACAATCATCTAACATACAACTCCTACTGGTGGGCCGACATTGTGGCCGTAGACCCACCGCTACTGGAAGGTAACTCACCTCACAGTGCTGAAGTCCCGTAGACACAACCCCAGCTGTTGGATGACAGGTTCCAGAACTGTCAACATCAAAATAACACCCAATTAATAATTGGGTTCCAATACATAACCATAAGTCCATGCTTGGGGGTAAAAGACTACTCTACCCCTAACTGGGCTTGATTCAAGCCCAAGGCCCAAATCAAAGGCCCAAAAGTCCAACTATGGCTCAAGGCCCAACATATGGCCCGATTTTCCAAATTGGGCCCAAACCTTTACATGGTCTTATTCTAAGGCCCAACCATTTATTCCAGTCCAACATTTGACATTCTAATGGCCCAATATCATATAATCCTTAAGGCCCAAACTATGGCCCATCTATGGCCTAATTTTACAAATTGGGCCCAAACCCTCATATGGGCCTTACCCTAAGCCCATTAACATATTCTAGTCCATATGATTATTCTTGGATGACCCATTATTATCCCAATCACCAAAGTCCAATAGAAAGGCCCAACTTAAGGCCCAAGTGAGATTAGGGTTTCACATAAAATGACAATTCGGGTTAAGTGTTTCTCACTTAACCTATTAAGGACTTAATCCATTAAGTTCCACATGGCCTTAGGTTAATTTGCAATGATTATAAATTAATATTTTAAGTTCATTAAATAATTCTGATGCGGTCCCGATAAGTCCCAAATTAGGGTTTCATGACATTAGGGTTTTCCAAACCCTAATTAGGGTTTCCAACCCATATTAGCCCAATAGGCCCAAAACCAAGTCCTTAAGCCCATTAGGGGTTTCCTTAGGTCAATTAGGGTTTATCACCCATTAGTCACATGTTTGGGCTTTTGGGTCCATTAGGGCTTCATTGGGCCCATTAGGGTTTAATAGGCCCATTAGGGTTTTAGTCCTTCGTCCAAACATCCAACAAGCAATCCCAACACAACTAAGCACACCGCCACCCGACACGGCGGACGGTGGCGGCAGCCACCACCCTACGGTGGTGGTTTGAGCTTCTTTCCATTATTCTTCTTTCCAGTTACATTTTAGAATACTAAACTCCAATAATCACACACACACACACACTAATACAAATACATATAGACAACAACCTAGTGGTGCCCGGCGGTGGCATGTGGTGGCAGGAAGAAGGAAGCTTGGCGGCAGCGGTGGTCCTAGTGGTCGGTAGCACCCTTGGCGACCAACATGAGCAGCGGCCGACAGTGGCTATAGCTTGGAACGAATCACCGGCGAATGGAAGTGATGGGTGGTGGAACCGTGAGCGACAAGAGTGGCGGCAGGAGGAACTCCTCGTCTTCACCAGCGACGACTATCGGTGGCTTCATCTTCTCATCGGTATTGACCACATCGGCAGCAACGAGGCGGCAAGAGTGTTCGACGGCGCCGGTTGCTGATGGCGACCGATGAAACAGCAGCGCCTGGAGGCTGCTCGACGGTACTGGGTGGTCGGAGAATGGACGAGGTAACTGGTGGTGGTCGTTCGGAATGCGACCGGTCGGAGAAACGAAATCAGATGGCGACGGCGGCTGGGAAACGACATGCTCGCCGGACTCGGTTAGACTGCGGCGGCCGGTAGTTGAAGATGGAGAGGGTGGCGGCTAATATGAGTGTATTAGGTTTAGGGTTACATAAAGCATATATATGAAGGAGGTGACGAGTTCATGCCCGTCAATTACAAGATTCCGTCCATAATTACACTTCTGACCCCTCCTTCCGAATTCCTTTCAAATAAAGCCCATAATTTACCATTTAAACCCTCAACATTAAAATCCTTTACATCTTAGGTACAAAATTTACCAAACAGCCCCCAATATCTTAATTATGACACATTCAACCCTTCCACCTCATTTCCTTTTAAATTAAATCCAAATAATTACCACGGAGCCCTTGTCTTCATAAATAATTATAAACTGAGTCCGAAACTTACACTTCTAACCCCCGACTTCTAAAAATGTGACATTTAGCTCTTCAAGACCATCCATTATACATAATTATTTATTTTAGGGCTACTATTCATTCATTAATTAATTTATTTATCTAATAAATAAACGGGGTGTTACAGTGTCACACCTCCGAACTTGAACGGCGGAAACGTCCGGGGGCGAATGACTTCATCTTGTAATATCATAACTGTGTATATAAATGAAAACATAGCCATCATCATCATCATACATTAAAGATTACAACATACACGTTTTACAGTATTGCATTTGTTCACAAAAATTACATCCCAAAATAACAAATGTATGATGAAACCAAAATACAACATTCATTCAAATCCATAGCTGTAAAGAATCTGACTCACTGTGTTCCTGAGAATACAAGTCGTTTGAAAAGCGTCAACATAAAAATGTTGGTGAGTTCATAAGAACGTTTGTATAAAAACTTGGTAGTAGTTTGTAAATCTCCAGAAAATCCGATATTTTCTTGTAAAAATAGTTTGTAAGTCTTGTTTCCAATCATGTATAATTGCATATGTATTCTTTGTTGATATTGTTTGAAAATGTATAGTGAGTGGTTCCCAGAAAATCCTGTATTTTCTTTTATATGAAAAGTATGGTCTTAAACCCGAAGACCCGAGTGGTGAAAGTTGACGTAAAATAGTTGATGCATAGGTTCATACTTCGTAACATGAGTAAAGTGTAGATATTACGTTAATTTTTATATAATATAATATAATATAATATCGTTATTCTTTATGTGAGTCGTTATAACCATACTAATATGACGAAGTGCCTGTCTTGACGTTCTTCAGGCGTCGGTTTCTGAGAAGATAATTGTCACCCTAGACTGGGCGGTCTAGCTGTAGTGAGCAGCTCAGGTGTGGGGTGTCAACCCCATATAGATCTATACACAAACTCTCGTTCTCCCTCCAGGAGACTCTGGTTATAACTACAGGGCTTACGGTGTACACTAAAAAGGGTACGGTGAAGGTGCGTCTTACAAGAGCCTTAACGGAATTTACGCTAACATTGAGTTTCATTATTTAACGTTATAAATAATGTTACTAAGGTATATTTTGACTACAAACCAATGATGATAAAAATATAATATAATCTTTTTACCGAAGGTGTCAAAATATCATATTGTTATTCATGACCCAATTTATCCAAATTATTATACGAGACCCATTTTTACTAGAGTTGTTCAAAAATAGCCCATTTTAACAAAATGTTCATTTAAGGCCCATTTTTACTAAAGTTGACAAAAATAGCCAATTTTAACAAAAGTATTCCAAAAATGGCCCAAATTTATGGAAAAGCCCATTTTCGGCCCACTTTTGTTAAGATGGTCAAAAATAGCCCAAGTTTATTAAAAAGTCCATTTTCGGCCCTTTTATACTAATATATACAATAAAGGCCCAAGTTTATCAACATGTTCAAAAATGGTCCATATTTACTAAAAAGGCCCATTTTACCAAAATGGTCAAAAATGGTCCAAGTTTATCAAAATGTTCAAAAATGGTCCATATTTACTAAAAAGGCCCATTTTCGGCCCATTTTACCAAAATGGTCAAAAATGGTCCAAGTTTATTTTTATTGTCAAAAATGACCCAAGATACACATTTATCCACTTTATTGTCAAATAAAGTCCCTTTTTAAGTTTTCTTTAGTTTCATGGTGAGTTTTTAAACATACTTAACATATTTAACCAAACATAAGAAGTTACATAAGGTAACTTATGTTGGATTAGGTGTCTAAGCCCATAACTATTCTTGGTATGTACTTGACCCGATTATGAGCATGGTCCTTTTGGGTTGCCTTCACTCATGCAACTTGATAGGATGACAAGAGGAGAGAAAGTAGAATTTATTATGTGAATAATAAATTCGTATTCAAAATGGTTTTATTAATATATTACAAGATTGATATATTATTTGGAAATCATATTATTTAATTAGTATTGATCATAACTTAATTTGGAATTAATTTAGTGGTCAAAAGAGACTGATTAGATAATTGGGGACTGACATTGCAAATCACTGATAGTTGCAATTGGGCTGATGGATCACCTTGGAATAAGATTGGACGAATTATATGGGAAGCCTATAAAGAATTCGTCCAAGGTGTATTCTAGAAATGGTCAATGGGTTGCTTAAGGCTTAAGCAGTCATATTAGGGTTTCCACCTAAAACCCTAGCAGCCACAAGTATAAATAGACCCCATGACCAAGGGATTTTGGTCTAAGGCTGAAGAAGCCCTAGAGTGGTCGAAATCTCCTCTCTCCTACTTCATCCTTTGCATTGAGTGTTTGTGACTCCATTAGAGGTGCAACACTTGGGGTACTAAGCTTTCAGAGGTCAAGGATATTCAAGGAGTTCTTGTTATTGCTACATAACAAATAAGGTAAGATTCCAAACCCTTATTTATGTATGAATTTCGTTCTTAGAATTGTTAGATTAGGGTTTATGCTTTGGAAGATTGTTTTGCATGTATAACTTGAGGAAAACCTAGATCCAAAACATTAGGGTTGCATGTACACCATAGGAATGATGTTATGCTCAAAACCCATCAACTTATTCCAACAACTTCAAGACTTGGATAGATCTCAAATTTATGGAGCTTTTAGCATAATATCACAACATTTTAACACACATAACATGCAAACCATACACATGCAAGCAAATATACAAAGATTACACAAGACTTTGACTTGTATCCTCCCCCAAAACAAGAAAAACTCGAAAACAATGGGGTATGAAGCTCACCTTGGGCTTTTTCGGTTTTGAAGAGGAAGAATGGAGTGAGTTTTCGGCCTTAGCTAGCTTCTGTGAAGAGATTTATGGAGTTTTGGTCTTCTAGGATCATAAACACGAAAATAGAGTGGTTTTGAGGAAAGATCTTAGCATAAGATGGAGTTAAACTTGAGTGTGAAGTAAACTTACCAAGTTAGGATATTTGGTGAGGAACTCTTGAACACACAATAACACTCACACGATTTTTAGGGAAGAAAGAAGTAATTTCTTTGAGTTCTAAAGAGAGATGAGAGGATTATAATGTTTGAAGTGAATTATGAGAGAGTGAGAGGGAGGGATCATCGGCCGATAAGAGGGGATAAGAGAGAGAGATTTAAACCTAGTTGCATGGTTGTAACGTCCCAAAATTTAAGGCCAAAAATTTCATTTTTAATTAAGTAACATAAAAAAATCATTTGTCAAAACATTTCTAATATTATATTAATTCATAAAACCATTATGTCATGTCTCGAAAACATATCATCGGATAATAATAAAATCAGAGTACAATCCCGTAGATCTCAAAATGCGGAATCCCGATGTGCGTGTGATGTGTCGCTACCGTGCCGGCTCCTTCCCCTTCTCTGAAGAGGTACCTGAAACGAAATTGAAAACTGTAAGAACGAAGCTTAGTGAGTTCCCCATCATACCACACACCATACAATAACATACTGTCAAGAAATTCTGGGGTGCCTTACTACCCAGGTCAAGCCATTATGGGGTGCTTGACTTACCCAGGTCAAGCCATTCTGGGGTGCTTGACTTACCCGTTGGTCTATTTCACCCGACTACCGGGGACTATTTCACCCCTACCACTACCACGTAATAATATAACAAACATATACTGCCAGGCAATTCTGGGGCGCCTGACTTACCCAGGTCAAGCCATTCTGGGGTGCTTGACTTACCCGCCGGTCCTTACGACCGACATACAAGGACTATTTCACCTCCTACCACTACTATCACATATAACATATCATGCTAGCACATAAACATATCAGGTAGTAGCAAACCTAGATGAATATCACAAAGATAATCATCTAACATACAACTCCTACTGGTGGGTCGGCATTGTGGACGTAGACCCACCGCTACTGGAAGGTAACTCACGTCAATGTCGTGTAGTATCCGCACAGTCCTCGGCACGGGAATCGACTCGTCTATACTCCTCAATCCCTACACAATGACCTTTTCCGATTACTAATGTATACTCACAACCCTTACAAGGGTCGACCCAATCCAAGTCACAGTCAAGGTCAAACCCTGGTCAAAGTCAACATCCAGTCGACTTGACTCGCCGAGTTGGTCCACCAACTCGTCGAGTCCCTATTCTTTCAAAATGCTACAAACCCTGACTCTACTCATTGAGTCTAGCAAGAACTCGACGGGTTCACCTTCAACCATAGCATCGGGATCATCTTTAACCGACTCGCCGAGTTCATATTCATCATATGAATGTGTCCAGTCTATGACTCGCCGAGTTCTATGAACAACTCGTTGAGTCCGTCTTCATGAATTGGGAGATTGCCTTGGACTCACCGAGTCCTATGACTTCCAGGTCCAAGACAAACCCCTAGCAGGCTGAGTGTTCCTTTCACTCAATCAAAACCATTTCTAGAAGACATTTTGGGGGAAAAGCGTACAGACTCGCCGAGTCACCCAAGTGACTCACCGAGTCCCTCTTTGTCCAAAACTATACAGTCGATTATAATGGGTCTTAACGCGCCAAAACCATAGATCTGGCCTCCTAGGGTTCATTTTATACGTAAAGCTTCAAACTTGGTGTACATGCATGGGGCCTTTGGCTCAAAAAGCCATAAAAAGGGGTTTATATGATGCATGGGTCTCCCATGGCCATAAAGTTGGCACCTTTATGCCATGGGGACCCTCAAGGGTTCCAGATCTGAAGTCCTTATCCCAAAATCGTGGTTATATCCAAGCATGGCTCCAAAATGGCTTCCAAAAACCCTAAGTTACTCCAAAAAGAGTATCTAATGAAAGAAGAAGCAAGGTCTGGACTTTTTACCTCCAATAAAAAGGAAATGAAGCAAAACCTCTGGATCTCCTTGCTCCTTCTGATATCCCAAGCTCCTTCTTTTTCTCTTCAACCTTCTAACTTGCACAAAATGGCACAAAGAGCTCAAAATCACTCAAAAGGGTTTAGGGTTTCAATCTAGGGTTTCTCTGAGTTTGGGGGGTGATGGAGGCTGGCTTGGGACGAGATAAAGTGTTTAAATAGGGTGCAAACCCTAAATATTAGGGTTTTGTCCAGACAGCTCCTACTCGTCGAGTCGGTCCTCCGACTCGTCGAGTAGGTCACTTAAACCCCCGATCAAAATTTGAGTCTACTCGACGAGTTGGGCCTCCAACTCGCTGAGTCCCAGAGTAAATTACAACATTTCTTGAATTTAAATACGTACCAGGAATCGGGTGTTACAATGGTGGTTAATTCAACTTGCATGGATGTATGCAAAATAAAGGCCTAGATACATGGTGAATAAAATAGAGGTGGCACTTAAGTCAACCCTTGTATTTGTCTTTTTTTTTATATATTTTTTACAAAGGCCGATCGGCCCATATGGAGAGGGAAGTAACAAAGTTTTTGGGCTTGAAGAATAATCTAGCACACCTTGGCCCATTTATGTTTTATGTGTTTTTGGGCTTGGATCGGTGTGGTTTTTGGTCCAACACTACGCCCAAAAGAAGTGTATTAAGCCCATTAAGCTTTAAGTAGTTCTTCACGGCCCAATAAGGCCCAATAAGGGTCTTTCGGCCCAAAGCTATGTTAATTAAGAGTTTTCGTCCCAACTATGGCCCAAATACGGGTTCTTGGCCCATAACAAGGTTAATTAGGGCTTTTGGCCTAAGAAGGGCCCAATAAGAAAGTCTAGGTCCATTAGGGGGTTTGGACCGAGAAGGCTTGGGTTAAGGCCCAAGGTTGAATGAATATAGCTCATTGGGTTAGATTTTTTGGGCTTACACGAGGAAGTTTTGACTAGAAAACACAAATTTTGGATGTATAAATTCGTATTGTATTGAAATTACTTATACTACACATAGATTTACATAGTTACACCAAGGAATTATCTTGCACAAGGATAGGAAGCCTAGCCCTAAAATGCTAGTTGTGACAGATTGGGAGTCAGGTGACTCAGTGGCCAACTGACTTGGATCATGTGGACAATAAGAGTTGTTTGAGTGTTACTTGTGCATCATAAGCTTTGCTAAATGTTTGATTTATGAACCCCCATTTGTTTGCAGGCCGCCTATTTGAAGCTTGGATACCAATGTCGAGTATTAATTCTAAAACCTCAAGTCATGAAGTTCGTCGTAAATGTCTTAAATGTGTTGTTGGGTAGGGATACACCTGAGATGCTAAGGGATTTGGATACAATGTGAGATTCTTAGACTGGCCATCATTATACTCGTGTGAGTAGCGATTCAGTGATAACTTGTCGGAAAGTCAAGTGTGTAAGGTTTTCGGGGATAATTTACAGAAGGTGGAATTTGGTGAAATTCACGATCAATATGTTTTGAGTATTATTTCTACATGATTGGATGATGTTCCTATTCAGGGAACTGGGGGTAGGTTCGACGGTTGGATGATCATCAGCCCTAGGGTATGGTTTCTGAAGTTTAGAATGATTGGTTCCCAGTTAGAGCGTTTTTCTCTAGAAGTGGAGTCGTGTAGTTAAGGAGGGAATGAAATACTGTAGTTGAGCATTTTCAAGCTATTTGGTTGTTGGTTGGCAGTTGTGGGTTCCCGAGTGGCCTCTCAAGTATCTTTATATGATGTCTTATGTCGAGATGATTAGTGAGAGAGAGCGTATAGAATATGTTGATGATGCTTCAGAGATCCTAACCAAGACGGATTTCAAGGACGGAATCCAATTTAAGTGGGGGAGAATTGTAACACCCAGATATTAGGTAATTTTCATTTGTAACCCAAAGTGTAAATTAGTTGCAAGTTGGTCCTTACGTCATGCATACTTGGGGCGTACGCATGATGTAGCCCTTTAGAAATGATCGTGAATTTAAGTAACTACGTTGGGCCTACTCATTGGTACGCTGGGCGTATGTGGTAAGTGAGTAAACCCTAATTTGTAGGGTTTGAGCACTATTTAAACATTCTTATCCCCTTAAAACCCTTTCCCTCACCAGCCTCCATCTCCCAAATCGTCCCTTGCAACCCCTAATCCATTGTGTGAGCCTTTTTGAGCTTGAGAGTGTAATTTTGGTGCACTTGAAGGAAGAAGAAGGAAGTGGAATCACCTTGGAAGCTTAAGGAAACCTAGATCTAGAAGTATGTCACCCTTAAGTATCCTTTGAATGTACAAAGCTTGGAACTTGATGAATGTTTTCCCCGGATCTTGCTAGTTGTTAGGTTTTTATGCATTTTAGTCCCACAATCTTGGTGTTTGCGAGTATGGCTTACTTTAACCCATAAGACCTGTCCTTTCAGATGTTTTTAGGTGCTAAGAACCATAAAAACGGGATCTTGGTCTTTTTATCCCCTTAATGCAATAGTTATGATGTTTTGGTTGAATACTAAGTCAGGGTTTTAGTTTTTGGACCACTTCTAGTCATGGAAAGTCATAAAGTTGGAAACTTTATGACTTAGAATGTTACTTTGGGTCAAGATCTGAGTTTTGGATGTGAGGTCTTTATGGAATAAGCACTTAATGAGGAGGAGTGGATCCAGACGGAGTACGTTGGGCGTACTAGGGGGTATGCTGCGTGTACTTGGTTGATGCCCCATATCTTGGCCAAGGGTGTACTATGTTGGGCATAGTGACTGAGTACGTTGAGCGTACCCAGTCTATGTTGACCATTGTTGACTTTTGACTTTTTGACTTTTGACCTTTGGCCAAGGGTTTGACTTAGGGGTATTTTGGTTATTTTGAGTTTAAGTCACTGTTCATTGTATAGGTGACCGGTAGAGACAACAATTGGAGTTGTGATCTGTTCAGTTACATTTCAGACAGTGAGGTGAGTTTTCCTCACTGTACTTGTGGGTCGAAGGCACTAATACCAACCAGTGGATTATGTATCTGATGGGTTTTATTCAAAAGAACATCCTATGTGCTCATGCAAACCCTAATGCTTGGATCTAGGTTTCTCTACTGTACATGCGATTCATCCAAGGCTCAAGAACCCTAATCTAGCATATACATTTCGAAACTATCACATAAGAGCAGATCTAAATGATTACCTTTTGATAATAGCTTGAATCTTCAAGTCTTGGAGCTTAGAGTCACAAGTGTCACTCCTCTAATGGCTTACAAACACCAAGAGCAAGAGAATGACTTATGAGGAAGAGAGAAGAGAGGCAAAATCGGCTCCAGGGTTCCTTAGGATCAGTGTAGCCGATTTCCCTAGCCCTAGGGGTCCTTATATACTTGTGCTGCTAGGGTTTCAGTCCAAAACCCTAATGGACAACTTAGGCCTTAAGCAATCCAAGGAACCTTCTGGAATAAGGCCCCTTTGGATGAAATTGGATGCCCAAGCCTCCAAGATTTCGTCCACCATTATTCCTTAGGATTTCCCAACCCAAATTCAACTATCATACATTTGACAGTTTTAGTCCCTTTTATTTAATTAATTTCTTTTAGTCACAAAATCAATTATTTATTAATTCTTGACTAATATTAATTAAACAATACGATTTCTCTTTTAATATATTATTCTTATAATATATTATTAAATCATAATTAATCCTCTTTCTTCATAAATCATCCTATCAAGTTGCTTTGGTGAAGGCAACCCAAAAGGACCATGCACAACCGGGTCAAGGACATACCAAATATAGTTATGGGCTTAGACACTAATCCAACAGTCTCCCACTTAGATAAGTCTAATAACTAAATTTACAAGTATGACTTCGGAATCCGATTAGCAATCGTAGCTCTCGAAGACGTTGTTGAACTCTGATCTTATCAACAACTTGTCCTTTAGATAAGGGATCATATATTCCTCCATTCTAAATATCGTACAGACTGAGACATGGATTTTAAATCATTCTCTCTGTCTATATGTTGTTTCCCAACTTTCGATTTATGACGACTAACAACAGACTACAATTGAACACATCAACTTAGTCCCAGCTTGGCCAAGCGCTTAGGGTGTCATCACTAAATCATCGAGGGCCCACAAATATCGCTTTTATCCATTTTGGGTAAAAGGAATGGATAAACTTCGACTCAATGCTCGCTTGTACTTACTCACCGAATCACACACAACAATACGTTTTATAACACTAAGTTACTGGTGCGTTTACATATTATCAATGTGCAACCGACTCGCAAGATACAACTCACACATCTCGGTTTCAAGAATATAAGATATTATCGTCTCACCAATCACTCATGATAAAATGCATGAAGCGATCCAGGTGAGCGTGGGTTTAATCCAATACTCTAATCTTATAGCAGCACTCATGAACTCTGCAACAAACTTGTGCTATGACTAAGCGCTTTAGTCAATCTACAGACGGATTCATTACAGTCTTCATTCATTCCTACTTCCAAAGAATGAGCGACTGTGGAGGGTTTGAATAATCTTATTATTCGGGAAGTCAAAACATGAAAGTGAAACACAAGAATAATCCTAATCCTATATGGCCCCAAACCTTTGAGTATAAATAAAACACATTATATTTAATCACCATATTGATTACTCATTATTTTTTGTTTCGGGTAATCAACTTCTTACTTGAATTATAACGACAATTGTCCCATGCTCTTAGCATGCACACTATGTTTACCTATGGTCCTTACTTTGTGAAATAGTATAATTGAATAACATTTCCAATCACACTCATTTCATAATTCCCAATCCTTACCACAAGTGTGAGAATACCAAATTCTTGCCACTTATAAAATATGTTAGATTCTAACATTTTATGCAATGGTCCTTTCGTAATATCATAGCGCCAAAGTCACCAAGACTTTGCCAATGAAATTACAAAGTGCACTATTGGAGATTGTTACAAGACAATTTCATAGTCATGAAGTCTCACATTCAATGTACATTCCTTTGAACATCCTTCTTGCATAGAAGTTTCTAATCTAGACATAGATTCTTAACGTCCAACTCCCAATAAGGAAACATTTCCATATTTTCCATATGGCAAATCATTTTAAATAGAATCTTATCTATTCATAATAAAGTCAATATGGTCCATCCATTACTATACTTCCAACTGCTCACAAGCGACCAATCCTTAGCGAACCTTAGATTGTCCTTGACAGTTGTTTAATTATTTTAGTTAAATCTGGTTCTAGTCATTTTTCCTTCTTAATGCCCTAGGCATCTGGAAAATTTTAGAACGGTCGAATATTACAGCATATGCAATCGATCCTATACCCGAAGCGTATGGGATAATGAAAAAACGTGATACTTTACCAGTTTCTTGCTATAATATTGTCATAATATTTCTATTTGACGTGTTCTCAAAATTCGAACTATGAAGAGGGATGCCGTAATCATAATCGAACTTTGAGAATGCAAATAATAAATATATCCTTGACTAAATTCAATTAAAATTTCTCGATCTAAGCTTTTAGATTGGAAACGAAGTACAACATTCTCTCCCTTAATTATGGCAAAAACAACTTTTCAACCCCTGCAACTTTGCAAAGTGAAACTTTTGTTTTTCTATAATTAATATTGCCAACTTGCAATACTTAAAATAACAATAATCATGCTCCCACTAACATGATGATTATTTCCATTCTAGCATAACATTTATACTCCCACTAGCTTTGACATGTATTCAGAAAATAGTTGGACTTCTAGAAGACAATACTTATTGACTTCCAAAGTTTATATTTCCAATACGATGTGCTTCGATAAGCCTTTATCTAAGCTTCTCAAACTTATACACCTTTTCTTTAGATAGCTCACATGTATGTCTAAACTAATTCAGAACTTATATTACTAAGTGCCAAATGTTCAGACTAATTGCCAAATCTCACAATTCAAACTATGAAGAGGGATGTCGTAATCATAATCGAATTTGAGAATGCAATTTACATAATCGCTATCTCCTTAAAATCTCTCTTAGTGAAAGCGTTACCTCACAATCATTTTCATGAAGGAGAGAAACCTTATGACACTTAGATTTTATGGTGCATGTGTTCCTATCCATATGAATTTGTCATAAGCATAATCATAAGATAATGTTTGTGACAAATTCAAACTCTTATGGTCCCACCATTGCTTCCAAGTTATTTAGCAGCTCACCTATGCCATTCAATGTACTTTCATTGATGAAGGTGATTGCCCTTATGCATTCAATTGAGAACTCGTAGAACTCATATGCATAATCACTCAACTGGATTGGCACAAAAATAAAATTTTGTCAACACGATAGGTTACAATCCTCAAGTCGTGTGCTAGTGTTTAATAGGTTTACTTCTTGATTTGTTCTTGAAACTTTTCAAGATCTTTAGACTCCCACTGACCTCTTGACATATTAGATTCTCTTATCAAGAAACAACTCTTGACAAAAACAAATATCCAAGAGTTAGTGTGTGTCTGTATCAAGACAAAACTACGCGCAATTTGGTACTAATTGGTCTTTGTCTTATTCAAGACATCACAACTTACCAAAATGTGCAAGTGTAAGAACATTCCTACTTAAGATTATCTCACTCAATTCACAATCTTGGAGTATGACTCTAAGACTTGATTTTGGAACGAAGTACGATACATCTTATTGACTTAACCATTTCAATAATTATGGATTCCTCTTCTTAGCCAAACTAGTGCACTAAGGTGTCCTTAGAGGATGAATTGTAATATGGTTCCTACGATTACTAAGACGATCATAAAACACGATACAAAAGTGCTCTCCCTTCTTCTTAGATTGGAGAAACTTTTATCTTTCTGCCTTCATTGATTCTGCTTATTTGTTTTTGCCATTCATTGAAACTTTTCAATTACACTTAATCTTGTAAGTATAACCACATTTACTAGACCTTTAGTAAATCATGACGAATAATGTTATCATCATTTATGGTGGACTTGACTAGCGCACAACATTGTGTACTAGTTCCTTTAGTTCTTCACTTGACTCACATACTTATGTGAACAAGGAATTAGCCTTAATTACTTAAGTACCAAGATTTCCATACATCATACAATACAAGTTGTATGATTCTAAGTTTCTGTCCAATTGAAACTTAGGCGATGAGAATCTTTCCTTACTTAGAAAATTATGACATTACCATAAATAATATAACTAAGAATCACATCCATTTCAACATTGCTAATAATAGAAATACACAAACATCAATTTTTCATAACGATTTCATTGCAAGGATATAAATAAGTCAAACCAAAATTTATTTTATTCATAAAAGCAGTGGAAAACATGTCCTTACAATGCAACAATCAAATGAAAAACTATGTAACTAAATATCCCTAACAAATCTATCATAACTTTCTAAGCTCAAAATCTGATCTTCGAATTCATGCGATCGTAATCCATTTCTTCGTGATCAGACTCATCTTGCTTCTTCCATCAAGCTTCCTCTACTTTCTTCGATCCTGCAAAACATCCAAATGTAATCTTATCACATCATGTATTAAGAATCAATGAATAGGAACTTAACAGAGTTAGATAGTGAATTTTACCTGAAGTAGAGCCATACTCCTTGACTCTCCCATCTCTTGGGCTCTTCAGGTTCTCATGGCATATCTGTATCCAACGCCCCTTCTCTTGGCAGCAGAAACAAGTGGGTTCTTCTGGAATGTCCACGGAAGCATGGTTGGTTAATTTACCAGACAAATATGCTCCATTGCTTTACCACGGAAGCATGGTTGGTTAATTTACCAGACAAGTCGCACCCAACATTATCAACCTATCGATGTGTGATTTCATCCCTAGGACGTGAGTACACACGGGTTTACCATCTTCATGTTTCATTGCCAACAGGGTTTCAGTGATCTTGAACCTTTCAAGTCTTCGATCTTGTGGTTTTGGGAGAACAACGGGAGGAGGTGGAGGAAGTGAAACCAAGGTAGTCCATGAGGAAGGGATTGATCTTTCACCTTCATTGTGGAACAGACATTCACTTTGAGCAGGAAAACCTTTTCCTTGAGATTCGGGAACACCATTGTTAGAATCAGACATCTACAAAACAGGAGAATAATTCAAGTCAGTTAATTGAATCCTTAATAACACACCCAAATGAGATATTAAGGCTAGGATCCAACACAATATCCTACAAATTGGAAGAGGGATGCCGTAATCCAACTCACAGAACATTTGAAGGTAGGTAAATGACGATTTACCAATTTCCACCACGAAAAACGAAAAAGAAGGTTAAGTTTTAAATGTATTGGAAACTCCTAGATCTTTTGAGATTCATTGAACTTTTCAATGGCATGTTTAAATCTCGATATGCCCCTCGATTTGTGACTGGGATGCCGAGGATCACAAAACAGAGTGTGAATAACCATGCAAATATACATGATGCCCCCAATGTTACAGTCATCTATTCGATGTGCCGGTTAACCACACACGCTCCACCGAACTATGACAAACATCGAGTCACCCTTTGCTACCTTTGCTTAGAACCCATTTAGTGTGTCTGTTAACCACACACGCTCCACCAACGTCTTAGCAAGGGTACAAAGTGTAATTTCATGGAATTGCATCAATTCACTTTTGCCTAAAGTAACTAAGATTTGGAATTTTTGTAAAACATTTAGTTACTTTAGCATTCATTATACTTTTAATGAGGAGAGGGTTTGCCCTATCCTACCCGTTCGGCTAACGACCCTCCACCAATCAAAGAAGCGGTGGGTGAGAGTGGACACCCATTAAACGACCATTTTATAGGCCATAACCTTATACCCCCCTTATAGATCGGCTTCGTGAATAAGGCCTACTAACGGTAGGACTAGCAGTTCAAGTTATACATATATAATATTAGACTTTTAATGTTATATATAGTATAAGGGTGTATTTTACACTTTTAAAATACTAGGTGGTTTAAACTATTAATAAATTATACCTTTATTCGATTAATTTTAAACCTATTAATTTATGGCTTATTAAATCTTTCTTTTAATTAAACTCTTAATTAAATCAATAAACCACAAGGATGAAATTTGAATCTATTCAAAACTAGGGTTTTAGAATTTAAAATTTCAAAGTTAATCTTTTAATAAAAATTTAAATTCCAAAACTTGAGGGCAAGTTTTGAAACATTTCAAAGAATAGGGTTTAGAATTTAAATATTTCAAAATTAACTTTAATCAAAATTCAAATTCCAAAACTTGAGGGCAAGTTTTGAAACCTTTCAAAACTATCTAGATCAAAATACAAATAAGGCAATTAAACAATTAATTGGTGATTATCTATTTTGACTTAATTCAATTTCATGCAAGATAATTGTCCAAATAATTTAAATAATTTAACATTTATCAAATAAGGTAACAATTATCTAATTAGATGACAAAAATCTTTTATTTTGACAAAGATAATCATAAGGAATCAATAAAATTCGTATTTTATTAATTTGAAACAGTTATGTCAATTATCCTAAGTCAAAATAGGCAAAAATCCCGAAAATCCGTCTGTCTGACAGCCAGACTCGCCGGGTCATCATATGGACTCGCCGAGTTCATCCTAATCGACGAGTCCACAGTGGGACTCGACGAGTTTGTCAGACAGATGGCCAAAAAATCGATTTTGCAATCAAGAATGAAACACTAAGCATCAATACAATAGAAACCAATCATGGCTCTGATACCACTGATTGGTTTTATACAAAAGAACATCCTATGTGCTCATGCAAACCCTAATGCTTGGATCTAGGTTTCTCTATTGTACATGCGATTCATCCAAGGCTCAAGAACCCTAATCTAGCATATGCATTTCTAAATTATCACATAAGAGCAGATCTAAATGATTACCTTTTGATAATAGCTTGAATCTTCAAGTCTTGGAGCTTAGAGTCACAAGTGTCACTCCTCTAATGGCTTACAAACACCAAGAGCAAGAGAATGACTTATGAGGAAGAGAGAAGAGAGGCAAAATCAGTTCCAGGGTTACTTAGGATCAGTATAGCCGATTTCCCTAGCCCTATGGGTCCTTATATACTTGTGCTGCTAGGGTTTCAGTCCAAAACCCTAATGGAGAGCTTAGGCCTTAAGCAGTCCAAGGAACCTTTTGGAATAAGGCCCATTTGGACAAAATTGGATGCCCAAGCCTCCAAGATTTCGTCCACCCTTATTCCTTAGGGTTTCCCAGCCCAAATTCAACTATCATACATTTGCCAGTTTTAGTCCCCTTTATTTAATTAATTTCTTTTAGTCACAAAATCAATTATTTATTAATTCTTGACTAATATTAATTAAACAATATGATTTCTCTTTTAATATATTATTCTTATAATATATTATTAAATCATAATTAATCCTCTTTCTTCATAAATCATCCTATCAAGTTGCTTTGGTGAAGGTAACCCAAAAGGACCATGCACAACCGGGTCAAGTACATACCAAATATAGTTATGGGCTTAGACACTAATCCAACAGTATCATGGTATATTGGATTGATGCTATGCTGAGTATGAGTTAGATTGGTAGATCTGTATGATTACATGTGTTAACTAAGCATGTGTTAGATTGGTAGATCTGTATGATTACATGTGTTCACCGAGTATGTGTTAGACTGGTAGATATGTATGATTACATGTACTTGCTGGTCATTTATTGTTATTGTATATGTCGACATGTTATGGTTGGTTGGGTTGAGGCGGTCCTACTTTGTGCTGAAGGCCAAGATACCCAGGGCAGTCCGGATAGACTGAAGGCCCGAGAGGTGGTCCAGTCAGGCTGAAGGCTCGGAGAGTGGTCCAGATAGGCTGTAAGCCTTGCAAGGCGGTCTAGTCATGCTGAAGGCTCATATATGCATATTGTTATCTGTATGGTGGTGTGTGGTACTTTGGAGGAACTCACTAAGCTTTGACTTACTGTTTGATTGGTATGGTTTCAGGTACTTCAGAGTTTGAGGGCAAGGCGAAGGCTTGATCGTGCACATCATTTAGATTTTATGAGATTTGATTTTGGAAACTCTAATTTATGATTTTGACATTTGGGAACTATGTTTTGTAAACATTTATGGTTTTGGATTGGTTTTGAAATTGAAAATTTATACCTTGATTTTTGGGATGTTACAGTTGTTGTGTGAGGTATTTTAGGGGAACTCACTAAGATTTGACTTACAGTTTGATTTCATGGTTTCAGGTACATCAGATGATCGGAGCAAGACGAATGCATGATTGTGTACATCATCCTTGGACATTTTATTGATAGATGATTTTGGGATACTCTGATTTATGACTATGTTTTTGGAAACAATGTTTTGTATGATTTATGGATTATAAAATGGTTTTAAATATGAATTTTTTTACTATGATTGGGATGTTACAAGTTGGTATCAGAGCCCTAGTTTGAGAGAATTGGATGAATATTTGTGTGATTCCAGACTCAAATTATGGATCGTCAAATATTTTTATAATTAACTTTAAAATAACTAATGAGAGAATGCGATGTGTGTATCGGTAGGAATGTAAGAAATTTTTTATATACATATTTTTTTAATAAACAAACAAAATGAATCATTAAATGATTCAAAGTTAAGATGATTCACAAGAAAAATTCCAAAAAAAAAACCTTAATGATTCATTTTTAAGGAAATCAAGATTTTTTTTTTTACTTTTATGACAATTTTAGTGAATATCAACAAAATCATCGTAAAAATGAATCATCAAAATGTTTTTCGGGATATTTTTTTGTGAATCATGTTATTTTTGATTCATCTAGTGATTCATTTGTTTTGTTCGCCAAAAAAATATGCCAAAAGAACTTCTTATCTTTCTACCATTTTTTGTTATATATATATATATATATATATATATATATATATATATATATATATATATATATTAGTGTTTTTAAAAATATATTTATAATTTTGAAAATATATTAATCATATTATATAATATGAAAAAAAAAGTTCAGGATAAAAATATAAAAAACCATAAACTATAAATTTTATTGCGAATTCTATTTTGTAATAACTTGAAATATGTGATGACCGATATAAATAACAAAAATAGGAAAAAATGTCGTATTTTTAAAAACTATTAAAGATTTTTATGTTAATACCCCTTTTAAAAAAAGTTGAGTTGCTTTATAGTGGGGGATAATGACTTAAAATGGTAACTTATTTTTCTATTTGTACATATTTAGTTACTGAGTTTTTTTTGTTCATATTTTCCCATTGAACTTGTTGAATCGTTCAAAAAACATCCTTATGACCTTCAATCGTAGGTTTAGCCGGTTTTCCGACGTGTTTGACAACTCCAACGATGCTCCAATTATCTTCTCCAGCAAGACTCCGACTTTCATGATTTTTCCGGCGGTATGAAATGGAGTTCATACTAGAAATCGAGCTTTGAGATTTTTGGGTTTCAGTTTAAGAACACACACGAAGTTGGTCCATCGGTTTTGAAATCAGAGTATTGTTCCAGATCTGATGTTCATCATCTTCAACCTCTTCATCGTCCTCAACCTCCAACGCAGATCTAATGTTCATCGTCTTCAATCCAGATCTGATGCTCGAAGTTGCCCTTGAAAACCCTCAAACCTGGTGTGTTCGTCGATTTCAGGAGGGTTCATCTTCATCATGTTCATATTCTTCCCAAAAACCAAACGAGCTCTAGAAGTGTGTGTATGTGTTCATGCTTGAACATCAGATATGAAATCAAATGTTCTCCAAGAACAAAGAAGAAATCGATTTTGTGTGTTTTGGGTTCCTTGAAGATGAACACACTCACATGTAGAGGTTTTACAAAATCGAGCTTGAAGGTCTGACGAGTTCTTGAATGTCTGACGAGCTTGAAGATGAATTCGAGTTAGGGTTTTCAAACCCAGAAATCGAGCTTGAAAATATGGGTTTGTGTTTTGATCTGAGTTCGTTTTTCGATCTGGTTCGCGTTCTTCGTGTTATGATCTAACAAAACACACTCAAATCTGAAGCTCTTGTGTTCTTTGTGTTTTTTGTGAGCTTCGTATTCTTCGTGTTCTGATCTAATACACACACACTGAACAACTGATGAATCAGATAAAAATCTCAAGAACACGATGAACAAACACATCGGAAGCTCTTGTGTGTATTCTTGAGTTTTAATAGAAGAAGATAATTGATTTTTTAGTTTGAGTTTTTGAGTCTGAAAATCGAACACCTATATGTGTTTATGCTCGAAATTTGTTTAGATCTAAGAAAGAGACAGGAGAGAATAGACCCGAGTTCTTGAGTTTGCCGGAAAAATCATGAACGCCGGAGACTTGCCGGAGAAGATAACCGGAGCCTCGTCAGAGCTGTCGAACACGCTGGAAACCGGCTAAACCTCCGATAACAGTTCATAAGGATGTTTTTTGAACAGTTAAACAAATTCAATGAGAAAATATGAAAAAAAAAACTCAGTGACTAAATATAGAGATGAGCAAAGGAACCGACCCAAACTAGAACCGGCCCGAGAACCAAACTTGGTGGAAAATAGGAACCGAACCGGACCGGTGGTTCTACCGGTTCCGGTTCCTACCGGTTCTTGCCGTGTCTTCAATGTTGGAACCGGTCCTCGAGAAATAGCAACATACGGTTCCAGTTTTTGCCGGTTCCAAAAATCCACAGGAATATCGTCCCGGTCCCGGCCCGACCGGTTCCATCGGGTTCCTGTTCCGATATCGGTTCCAGCCGGTTCCCCGGTCCATATGCTCATCCCTAACTAAATATGTATAAATCGAAAAATAAGTTACAATTTTAAGTCATTATCCTTTATAATGGCTTATGACTTAAGAAAAAGACAATAATACCCTCGTTAACCAATTTTCTCTCTTTCACGCCTAATGAAAAACTCGCGTTCTTCATGAACTTCACTCCAGCTGCCATATTCCCTCTACCCGTCGACCCTTCTCCGATCTCCTGGTAAGTGTCCCTTTTTTTTTTTTTTTCTTTTTTCTTTCTTTCTGAATCATGAAGCACATCGATTCCTTTTTCTGGCTGCAATTGGTTTAGCAAGATACTTTACAGCCACAGTCTTTACACAAATAGTAAGAATACGGAATGATTTGTAATAAACGAAACCATAAGTAGAACAAACAATAACAAGAATTCAAAAATGAATGATGGCAAACTGTAAGATTAATTTAATTTCTACAATACATCAATTTTTGCCCCAAGTTTTATCATCATCTTCATCTGATAAATCTTCCTTTGACAACGACAATTTTGCCCCAATTTTTTCTTTACTTTTTTGCCGATGTTAGGGTTTAGGGTTTATGATATTGGGGACATGTTTCATTACAGAGTGTCAATTGTTTGTTTACATTTATGGCTGTTAGAGCTTCCCACAAGTAAATACCTTGTTCTGTTCATATGTAGATCTCTGTTTGCAGCATTTACTAATTCCATTTACTTACAGATAACGTTAATCAAAAGGAGCAATCATGGATGGTATGTTGCTTCATTTTTGTTTTTGTTACATTACATATATAATATATTCATTTCTATTTTGCATGATATATATGAGTGTTGTGACTAGTGATTGGAATGAATGTTCAGTCGATGCTCAACCAACAATGGAGGAAACAGTTCTTGTTGGAGATGATCTAATGTTAGGGCCACCATCACCACTCATTCCACCTGAAATTGCTTCACATGTTCTTAAAGGTGTTAATTTGTGTGATGGGATTTTGAGAAACCTTTTTTTGTGTAAGTTTTTCATCTTCATTTCCCAATCATTTTGCCCATTGGCCATTTTTCATGACAACTTGTCTTCTCACTTAAAAACTTTAGGTCTGCAAGTTAATGATATAGAGCCATTTTGTCAAGAAGAGATTGCTTTGTATCGAGAGTGTGCAGAAAAACGGGTATAATTTTTCTTTTTCTTTTTCTTAAACAATATTTGTTGTGGTTTTGAATTGCAAAGATGATGTAGATGACAATATAAATATTAAATATTTTAGGACAAAGAACTAAGAAAACGTCTTCAAGATAGCGAGTATAAATTAGGGTTATCAATGCCTTTAGATCAAGCAAAAGAAAGAGCTTCTCAACTAGAGTCTGAAACCACAACTTTAGAGAGGTATGCTATATTGTTAATGATACTTGTTTAAATCTTTTTTAATTTTTTTTTAACTTGCATTTGTAGGCGATTGATTCTTGCAAGTGGGATGGAAGGTGCAGAAGGGTTTCGCCAAAGATGGAGTTTACATGGTCGTCTTACTGATACAAAGTAATTGGTGTAGCTTATAATTCTTCTTGTTATTATTTTTTTCTAAAAAATATATATGTTTTTGAAAAGAATATGGTAAGGCCTTGATATAACTTTAAAGATTTTGTAATTCAATTGCACATGTTATGCAGGAAAAGAATGGAGGCATTAAAGGAAGGACTTGAAAATAGGAAAAAAGATGATGAACCAGTGGCAGTGAGTGTTAAAGGTTCAACAGGAGGAAAAAGATGGTTTTTTTGGTGAAAATAGGAATGACCATCATTTGAATATATAGTTGTTTGAAATGAGATTAAGGCATTTGTATTATGTGTAGGACTTGATTTTAAGACAAAATTGATTGGCTAAACCGAAATTATCAGCAACTTGAAGGACTAAACTTACAAATTCGGGAAAAACGTAGGGTTAACCTTGCTTTAACTAGTTTTGGACAAAAAATGTTAAGAACTTAACCATTCTAAATTTTTTGAGAAGTTTTATGATTAAAAGGTGAAATAGACGCGCTACGAAGGGAATCAAATGGAGAACTTAAAAGTTCAGTGGTTAATGTGCGAATAAGTAAAGTTTTAAACATAAACACACTTCCCTCTTCACTCCTACATGGAAAAATGGTTTTATAGGAATACCAAGATAAACAAACGAAAGTCTTCCCGCTCAACGTCGCGTAATAAGATTGATTTTTGTTGAGTAAGATAAAATTGCATATTCGCCTTTTGCTTCAACTTAATTTGAGACTTTCACTTTCATATAGAGAAACACATGTTTCAACATTACACGCTTTGTAATTTCACTTTTTGACATATGCTTTTGTAATATATATATATATATATATATATATATATATATATATATATATATATATATATATATATATATATATACAACTTAAAATAATATACTCCCTCCGTCCCAATATTATTGTCCACAGACAAAAAACACACATATTAAGAAAAGCATTAATTACCACTAACTTTATTTAATAAAATGACAGTTTTGTCCTTACTTTGCATTTAATGTTTTATTAAATGTTTAGTTGGTTAAGTAATAATGAAGGGGTGTTCTGGTAAAAATGTTATTTATTTTTAGAAATGGGACAAACAAAAAAGGAAAGATGAACTATAATTTTGGAATGGAGAGAGTAAATACTTACCAATATTGTATCTTATAAGTTATTTTATTACACTTGAATGAATATGAATATAGTAAGAAAACCATAGAAATTTATATGTGGTGCTTCTCTTCAAGAGATACATGGTAAAAGCAAACAATCATCTAAAGTAGTCCTTTGTGACGCAAGCATTAGAGTACATGGTGAATGTGACATCCATCAGATCAAAAAAATTATTGAATGTTGAGAGTGGGATTTGAACCCACGCCCTTTCGGACCAGAACCTTAATCTGGCGCCTTAGACCAACTCGGCCATCTCAACTCCTGTCCTGTTTTTTTCTTTTTCTCTATAAAAACGAATCCGTTTGTTTATATAACCAAACATAATATAATTAGTCTTATTTTTTAGTTTCAATATTTCAGTTTTATTGTTTGGATTTTGTAATTATTTTTTGCACTTGTGATTAATATGTCCGATTGCATCTTTTGTTAAAAAAATGAAATTAAAGAAGCATCATAAGTAAGTCACGAGCAAGACTATATATATTATATATATACATGAATGATGTTTTCAGTAAACCCAAAAAGACTTTAATTAACGGAAAACATTTTACATGATCTTGATGCAACGTGCATGTGTCCGTCTATGTTTGTGTATACTGTATACTATGATGAATTATGTTTCATTCTCACTTGAAATACGTTACTATATATCCAATTAATGTCATCAAAACAAAATCTTTATCATCATAATCAGATAGATGCCTTGATGCAACTGTAACTTTTCACCTTATATACCTTGTAACAAATCATCTTATCTTGACCAAACACAAAATCATTTTCATTTTCACAAAAACAAAAAAATAATCTTCTTTCTCATTGAGACACACACAATCCATGAACCATAATTGATTGTCAATGTTGCTGCAATCTTGTACTACTAATATAACATGTTTTGGAGTGTATAAATGATACGATAGATTGATGATAGATGCATATGTTTTAGGCATGAAAAACTGATCATATTCATATAAGATTATTCATGAACTCATGAAGAATCTAATCTAAGTATCTAACCCAACCCTTTGAAGAGACTTCATTGACATCATATTCATATAACGATAAGATCAGGGGGCGGAGCTTCAACATTTGATTCGGGGGGGGGGGGGGTCAAATATATAATATGTATAAAAATTGGTAAGCAGGGGGGGCCAATGTCAAAATTTTATATTTTTGGGTATAAAATGTATAAAATGAAACTATAAGGGCTATTTAGAACCAAAAATCAGGGGGGCCACAACCCTACTGGCCCTAATAATGCTCCGTCAATGGATAAGATAACCCTGCAGAAAATACTCCTTTATTCCCTCCTATTATATGCAAATATATTTAAGTGTGAAGTAATATAACCCAGTTCAGTTTCATGCATGTTATGTTATGATCATATACTTACTTTTTTAACATAATAAAAGACCAGCTAACCCAAAATAAGTTTTTTTTTTTTTTTTTTTTTTTTTTTTTTTTTTTTTTTTTTTTTAACGACCAATAATTATATATATTTAGGATTGAACCCAAAATAAGTTGAACATTCAAATCAACAAGAAATCAACAAGAAGATGATGATGATTGGTAGATTGGAAGTGTAAATTCAGTATGTGTTGGAAAAATAGGGTTTGAGTTGGAGATCTGGATACCACTTAGATCGTGTGAACACTTTCCGAACTGATATTTCTACCTTATGTTTGAGTTGCAAGAAATTCAGCCTAAGATAATCCAAGAGGACATTTACGATTCTAGGCACAAAAGTCGTAAGCTAAATTACTAGAATGATTCTGTGTTTGTTTGATGAAAACGGGAGCTTAAGAATTTCGTGTGTTTCTTCTAAAAAAAGAAGAGTCGTTTATATAATAAACGAGATTAGGGTTTCTATTAGAGTTGGCTGTCATGGGTTGCTTTGGAAGCAAGCCAGGAAATCTGAAATTTAATGTGGATTTAGGGTTTCCAAAACTGACGAATTGCGTCAGTTTTACCATAATCACCCTCAAAAATCCGTTTTTTCCCACTATGTCCCCATATATATTTTTTGAAGAGTTTTTGGGGCGCTGCCCCAAACCCCGTGGGACCCCAGCCAGGGGCTCTGGACCCTGCTAGGGGCGCTGTCCCTTTGGAAACTCCGGACCCAGGGGCGCTGCCCCCGGACCCCTGACTTGTCGTCGAACCGGTTTCTAATTCGATCTTATACATGATTGCGCTCCGCACAAACCCGTACATATATTAGAGTACAAATTATGAAGCCCCCTAGCTCCCATGTTAATTCCAGTTACATAAAATGGCATGGTGACACTAAAATCACCAACAGTATGCCTCTAGAAAATTAAGAGATGAGCCGATAACTTGGTTGATGAATGAAGAAATCAAACAAGACATATAAGCTCTTTATATTTTGAAGTTTGGACAAAAGATATTAGTTCCTCTTCTCTGACTAGTGTACATTAATTATTAACATCTGCAGATCTGATTAAAACTTAACTTCGATGATTCAAAGTAATACTTAATCATCTGAAAGAAAGAAAGTTGTAATATAATCTGGATCTTTCTCAACAGGCAATGAAGATCGGGCACTTTTAACAGTCTCTTTTTGCACATTAGGAACGTTGTAATATATATAATCACCTAAGGAAAACTTTAACATGACAGCAAAAATACCAATGAAGAACATGATATCACAAATGTAAAAGTAAGAACCTTCCCTTGTGGAATGATTACTCTTTTCAACATTGTTTACTAATTGGTTATATATTATGTTGCAAGAAGTAGCTAGTCTGCTTAATTGATTTTCTTGAAGAATGCATGCATACTCGGAAGGAAGTTTTTGCAGCAAAATCTCCACAGCAACCTAAAGACAAAAAGTCATTAGTCATTATCACTAGTGGAAGGATAGAATATCTCAAGTCTCAATGCAAATTTAGTTCCAATTCCAAACATAATCCTGGTTGCTTCATCATGATCGGTTACTATATATGAGCAGACTATGACTATGAATATTTTATGGCACAACTATTCTTCCACATCTGTGGTTAGATGAATGTGGTTAGATGGCCATTCAGATCAACTAAGCAGATATATACCATGAAATTATAATGATTAATACAGATTCTTAGTTAATTCTGCCACTATTCTAGAGCTAGCTAGGATTCATTGTCTACTGGTGATCCCTATCATAGGAAGAAATGTCTCAATGAAAATCCTAGTCTTCCTATAGCAATCTTAGGTGGCGATTATGTTTTCCTGAGATGGAAACAAGGCCAACATCATGACAATGGTAACACACATTCCAAAGGCCAGGGTTGATTCAACCTCCTCGTGAAAGTGAGTTATAGTTTCTTCCAGTAACATAAACTATATCAACCACATTATGTAGTATAATGCTTTATAGGTGTTTATTTATAGATATATAAATAAATATATATGCATCATGAAGCTTAGTTTAAAGAATGTTTTTAGTGATATATATATATATATATATATATATATATATATATATATATATATATATATATATATATATATATATATATATATATATATATATATATATATATATATATATATATATAAAGTCAGATAATTATATCATGGTAAGAAAAATGTTTTTTGAACCATTTGGTCATTCGGGAAAGCTGTAGATTTTTTTTTGGGAGAGTTGTAGATTATTGTTTGGAAAAAAGAGCTTTGGTTTAAATAGTATAATCGTCAAATTGAACTTTATATACCGGAAGTTAACGTGCAAATTGATAATGGAGCAAAATAGAAAAATATGTGAAAAATGTAGGATTTTTTGTAAAAGAAAAAAAGTTTTGATTTATGAAATTACCCTTAAATTATTTATTAAATTGCATTTTCGTATTGTTGTTTTTCTCTTTTGGCAAGATATTTAGCTGACATTTTAAGAGTACTTAATATTATTGATTGTATGATAAAATGATCAAACTTTTGTGAACCATGGAGAAGAAGATATATGATTACTATATTTTGATATATAAAGATAACAAAGATGTGTATCTATAAAATTTTCTATTCTATGTATTTGAAGCACTTTACAGTTCACACCACTTGATATTTCCGGTCAAGCACTTGATAAATCATTTCATGAAATGTATCTACGAAATTTATATTAAGAACCAGATTGTAAAATGTTTAATGTAACATTATAATTATAGTTCAAATTTGTCAAAAGAAATAGAATCTAAGGGAATTGAATTCTCCACACCTTTGGTTGACAATAAATGAAATAGAATCAATGAGCATTTTTGAATAGGAAGAGGGAAAACATATGGAGAGTAGTTTACTTGTGAAATTTTAGGGTTAAACAGGTATTTGAGTATTTTTAACAAGGACATGCTTGGAATTAAACCCTTAATGAAATTCTAAGGTTAAACAGGTATTTGTGAAATTGTAAGATGGATTTTGAAATCCATTGATCATAGGATTTTGTGAATTCCAATGAAATTTAGTTACCTACTTACCTACTCATTTGCAACAAAACACCTGATTGAAATGTAATTGATTCCAATTCCAACCAAATCTCACAAAATCCAATGAACAAACCAAACGTACTCATTTGTAACCGATACATTTCTTAGCGGACCCATCGAAAATGCACTATTTTCTACGAAATGGTCATCTATATTTAAGACGTTTTTTTTTCCAGTTTTCCTCATTTTTACGTTAATTTTTTTGGTAAAATCTCTCAACCTTAAACTTTGTTTTCGCAATATGAAGCTCCCCATTGATGCAAAAATGGTATTTGAAGATCCCTACAACAAAAAATAAAAATGCTTTCTTGATAAATGAATCTCGTAAAAATATGAAAAAATTCACAGAATGGCAAAAAAATATTTTTTTTTTCATAGTGCTTCATTTCACAAGTTATTTTAAGGTTAAACATCTGTATAGCATTTTGAAATGTCCACTACATTTCGTAGTGTGTCCTCTGCAAAATGTGTGGTTATATTTAGGAATTGGATTTTTTTGGGTAACACTTGGCAAATGATTAAAAATATGGCTACTTTTGTTATTTTCTTTCTTTTTTATCCATAATAGCAACATAATATGATAAATGTGAACGTAGCCCTTTACCTTCACTACAACCATATATAAACCGAAACTTTTACCTTCACTACAACCATATATAAACCGAAACTTGTGAACTGTTTGCAAGATTCATTTTGCATATTATAGGGTTGGAATTGGCACGGTACCAATTCTTTTTTCTCTAAACCGTGTACCGTACCAACTATAATTGGTATAAAAAAATTGCTACCGGTACCGTACCTAGTATACTTGATACCAATTTATTTGGCTACCAACATGTTTGGTTGGTACAAATTGGTAATGGTATATACCAACTTTTTTTAATTTTCTATTGTAAGATTTAAAAATAAGCAATGACATCGGGATTTTGATGTTTAGTACAAAAATTAGTTACGTAGTTCTTTTAATTTACAAAAGAATTCTATTGAAGTAACGCTATACTGAAGTAACGCTAAAGTAACGTTTTAATTTTGTGTTTTAACATGGTAGTAACAATTAACTAATACCACCAAATGACTAATATAATGTTATTAAAATTGTAAATAGTAAACACAATTAACAGTTGAAATATACGATTTCATATATATATATATATATATATATATATATATATATATATATATATATATATATATATATATATATATATATATATATATATGAATTGGTTGGTACTGAAGTAACGCTAAAGTAATGTTTTAATTTTGTGCTTTAACATGGTAGTAACAATTAACTAATACCACCAAATGACTAATATAATGTTATTAAAATTGTAAACACTAAACACAATTAACAGTTGAAATATACGATTTCATTTATATATATATGAATTGGTTGGTACGGTATTACCATGGTATTCAACCTTTTGTACCATTACCGTACCAACATTGATCAATTGGTACAGTATTACCAACCAAACATATTGGTTACCAAATATATTGGTTACCAAGTTTCTTGGTTCGGTTGGTAACATGTTGGCTGGTTTTCCGTGGTATAATTTTGTCAGCCCTAGTTATTGCCCATAAAGAAATGGAAGTATGATGATGTTTGATCTAATTATGATACAAAATTGTAAATATGTTGCTTTTTATGGTTTACATATTGCTATTATGAGTAGAGAAATGTAAGTATCGTTTTATAGTACATTGAATATATTGGTAAAATAAGTATCATACATTTCTATTTTTTACAATGTCTTATATTATAGGGTTGACAAAATTGTAAGAGTGGTCCCTATGGTTAGATGGAAATTGCCACTTTGGGCCAAAAAGTTTGGACTAGAACTCATGGGCCAAAAAGTTTGGACTAGAACTCATGGTCCAAAGGTTTTCATTTTCTTACCACTTTGGTCAATTTTGGTTTGAATTTCTTAAAATGACGAATTTATTATTTTCATTTTCTATTTTTTTTATTTAATATAACATTTTTGTAAATTAAAAAAAATTACCCCATCCAATTCTCTCCCTTAATAACTCCATCTCTCTCACACACACACACACACACACACTTTCTCTCTCTGCATTCCGTCACAGACCACAACCACAACCAGTCAACCCACCACCGCCAGTCGGACCACCACCCTCGATTTTCCGGTAAACACCACCAACACTGGTCAACACCTCTCTCTCCCTCCATCACCTGCCGGAAAAATATGAACAACCAACTTCCACATGCCGGAAACCACCGCCACAATCTCTCTCTCTCTCTCTCTCTATATATATATATATATATATATATATATATATATATATATATATATATATATCTTTCCTGATGAACCCACACTCTTTCTCCAGATTTTCTAACATACAAGAACACAAGAAATCTGAAATTTAACATACATGAACCTAGACAAACATGTTATCTGAACACACACACACACACACACTAAAAAATCATAAATTTAACAAACAAGAACACATACAAATCCAGAGATTTTCTAACACCAAAAAAATACATCTGTTTAAGATTTGATACAAAAAACAAGAAATTTGATATATACAAGAACACACTTGAACCAGCTAGGGTTTCAAAAAATATAAAGGGCACCGCCGCCGCCGATAGCACAACCACCGCCACCTGAAGTCGGATGAGGGAGATGAAGAGACAAGTGGGAGACGAAGAGAGACAGAAACGTATATCAGAGATCGGAGCTACAAACTCTACTCCGTTCGTTCTCACTTCAAACCTTCACAAACGTAGATTGATCTTCTGCCTCATATCACCGCCGTCGCCTATCACCGCCGTCGCCTATAAAACCCTAATCAATCTTCTGCCTCATATTGTTGCTGCCCTTCGTGGTGAAACCCACAGGAGTTTTGATGCATTTGATATGTGAAAGGGAAGTCCAATGACTAGACGAGAACGGAGGTCCGACGATCTGTTCGTGGTGAAGTAAGAATGGAGAGAGACAAAGTCATTCCATTGTCGCCTCTACAAACTCTAGCAACGATGCATCGGTTATCGAGTTATAGATCTAAGAAACCCATACGCCGCCGCTCAAACCCTTGCGCCATCAAAGTCGGAGATAGACGTTCTGAAAACTAACCCCACTAGAAACCTTATAGTGTCGTCGGTGACGAATAGACGAATGCAACGTCGTAAGAGAAGGAAATAGACAAACGGTTCAACTCTCATTTCTTTTTCTACGACGAAGTCGACGTCGGAAAATTCTAGGGTTCCGGAATCGACAGTGGGTTTGGTGGTCCGATTGGCGGTGGTGGGCTGACTGGGTGTGGTTCGTGACGAAATGAAAAGAAAGAGAGAGAGAGGGAGGGAGGGAGGGTGATATATATATATATATATATATATAAATATATATATATATATATATATATATATATATATATAGGGAAATGATCAAATGATAACACCTAAAGGTTGAGAACGCGATATATATATATATATATATATATATATATATATATATATATATATATATATATATATAGGGAAATGATCAAATGATAACACCTAAAAGGTTGAGAACGCGAGAACAAGTATATTCATTTGTGATTCCATATATTCATTTGTGGAGAAATGATAAATTTTTACGCACAATCAACATGAATATGCTTTTCCTCTTCAATTGAAATTAAAGGCGTAAAAATTTATCATTTCTCCACAAATGAATACGTGAAATCGCAAATGAATATACTTTGTTCTCGCGTTCTCAACCTTTTTGGTGTTCTCATTTGATCCTACTCCTATATATATATATATATATATATATATATATATATATATATATAGAGAGAGAGAGAGAGAGAGAGAGAGAGAGAGAGAGAGAGAGAGAGAGAGAGAGAGAGATGGAGTTATTAAGGGAGATAATTGGATGGGGTAATTTTTTTTTTAATTACAAACATATTATATCAAATAAAAAATAGAAAATGAAAATACAGAGGGTAAATTCATCATTTTAAGAAAATTCAAACCAAAATGGACCAAAGTGACAAGAAAATGAAAACCTTTAAATCATAAGTGCTAGTCGAAAACTTTTTCGCTTAAAGCGATAATTTCTATCTAACCACAGAGACCATTCTTACAATTTTGTCTATAGGGTTCTAGGGTTCTGGGATGTTATTTTTGACGGTTAGTCTTGTTTCTAGGGCGGCATATGACTATTTAAATTCTTTAGTGGATGATGTTATATCAATTTTTTTTTTCTAAAACTAACGCTTCTTCTTCAAACTCCTTGTTTGACTTTTTGGTCGAACTAAACACTAATTCATCTAAAACTAAAATATAGATTACAACCTCCTTCTAAAACTATCGTCCGATTCTAGCAACATTATTATGGTATATGTAACATTCCAAAAATCATGACCAATTTTTTTTTTAAAACATTACTAAACCACAGTATTAAATCATTTCAAACATACTAAAAGGGTTATATAACAAATCAGAGCATCTTTTCAAAACACTTGTTCATTTTATCAGAGTATACATCCCAGACTAAACTTCTTTGGTGTGTGCCATGCGATCATCCCGAGCTCTTCCCTCCGCTACCGGAAGTACCTGAAACCAAAACTGAAAACCGTAAGCACGAAGCTTAGTGAGTTCCCCAACCTACCACATACCATACATATCAATTGATCCATACATGCCATACATAACCCTGAACACATAACCATATACTGGGCCCCCGCCCGCCGCATCGGGTCTCGCCCGGCATCGGACCCCGTCCGGCATCAGGCCTTGCCTGGCATCGAGCCCCGCTCGGTATACAAATCTTTTCTTTTAGGCCCCGCCTGTCTCTGGGCCTCGCCCACTAAACACATACAAACGTCACACATAACAAACATACTCTACCATAATCCTGATCTAAGGCCTCGCCTAACTTGGGCCTCACCCCTGTACTGCTACTGATGAGTCATGGAACCCCGTCCATGCTCCTGCTGATAGTGAGATACGGGCCCCCTCCCACACTCACCTCCTTCCTAACTCGGGCCTCGCCCCTACTCTGCTACTAATGAGATACGGAACCCCGTCCATACTCGGCTATGATGAGATACGGGACCTCGTCCACACTCACCTCCCTACCAGGCACATACGAGTATCACAAAGACAACAAGTATAATCTAACATTCAACATATAAACCTTCCTCGGGCTTTCCCCGACATCGGACCTTGGTCCGGAACCTATTAACTCTGACACATACGAGAATCACAACCACCTTTAGCATACTACATTCCTCGGGCCTCGCCCGGCATAGGTCGTAACCCATAACATGTAACAATAAATGCCTAGGGTTTAACCCCCAGGTCTTCCTTCTATACATAAACATAAACATAAACATAATGGGCCGTCACCTCGCACTGTTGAAGACTAGCTGAACACTTCTGACTGCTAACCGGCAACTTTCTGAACCTCTGACCCTGCAGCTTCCCGAACTATTAATACCCAAAATAACATTTAGACCACAATAATCCAAAAGTCAACCCTGGTCAAACTTGGTCAAAGTCAACGGTTAAAGTCAACCTCCAGTTGACTTGACTCGCCGAGTTGGTCTACCAACTCGTCGAGTCCATACTCCTACTACCCAATACAACCCCCGACTCTACTCGTCGAGTCTAGCAAGAACTCGACGGGTCCTCCTTCAACCATACAATCGGGACCATCTTCAACCGACTCACCGAGTTCATCCTTGAACTCGTCGAGTTCATCTTCCTCAAATAAATGCGTCCAGTCTGTGACTCGCCGAGTTGTATGAACAACTCGTCGAGTCCATCTTCATGGGTTTGGAGATTTCCTTGGACTCGCCGAGTTCCTCCTTGAACTCGTCGAGTACGATGAACTTCATGTCCACTATGGACCCAGACTGGCTGAGCCCTTACCAACTCAACTCATACCCTTAACAGAAGGGTTTTGGGGCAAGAAAATGGCCTGACTCGCCGAGTCCCACAAGTGACTCGCCGAGTCCCTCTATGTCTAACTCTATTCAAACGATTTCAGTCAAGCACAAGGCATCCAAGACCCAGATCTAGCCTCATAGGGTCGGAATAACACGCAAAGCTAATACCTTTGCATCCATGCATGGCCCTTTTTGCTCAAAAGGCCATAACAACCTCTTAAACTTTTCATGGGGAGTTCTATTGGCATAAAGCTTCCACCTTTATGCCTTAACTACTCCAAATACTCCCAGATCTGAAAGGATCTAGCTTGGGGACGTCCAAATCCCACAAGAAATCATTCTTGGTCCATAAACTTCATAAAAAGGGGCCATAAAGAGATCAAACAAACTAGAAGTCAAGATGAAGACTTGATTACCAATAAATGCAGCCAAAGGAGTGTATCTTCTGGATCTACTTCCTCCTTCTTGCACCTCCAACTTCCTTCTTCTCCTTCTTCCTCTTCAAGAGTACACAATCCACACAAAAATGGCTCAAACACTCATAAGATGCATTAGGGTTTCATTCTGGTCTTGAGAGAGCATCCAGGAGGCTGAGGAAATGAAAATGAGATGCTTAAATAGGGCACCAAGTCCCGAAATTAGGGTTTCCCAATCCAGACCAGACTCGCCGAGTCGGCCACTTAATCCGCGACACGGAAACTCGCTCCTACTCGTCGAGTTCCTCCCTGGACTCGACGAGTTGACTCCTTGACTTAGGGTTTTCCCTTTCCTTTCTTGGACTTCTAAATTCGGGGTGTTACAGTATAACTTACATAAATTAAATATATATGACAATTAAAGTATTCAACAAATTTTCTTGAATAATATTTAGTATGGTCATATCATATTGGTATCAAAGTCTTCAATTCTAGACCATTGATTGCGAAAAAATGGAGGAACTAGGGTAGTGTTTGTTAGGATAGAATGGTCCATTTCATTGAAAAGAAAAAAAAAAGATGATTGCTTTATTTAATGGAATTGATCATTCTTGAAGGAATACGATTCCTTCCATTTTGTTAATTATCATTTCCTAAGCTTGGATTTTTGCTGCTTTAAGTTTTGAATTGAATAATTATTTATTAACCGTTAGCAACATTATCTGTTTAAAGTCTACAAGATTATTTATTAAAATACAACTAATAATGAACCAAGTAACTTTACTGAAGCATATGTAACATTAGATCTTAGATAAAAGCATAACCCTTTACAAATAATGATAAAAACGAATAGGTAGTCAAATTGTTCTCAGTGTGTATCCCCAAATGTCTTACCTTACATATCTGATTTTAAATGTTTACCTAAATGCAAGATGATCATGTCACAAATATGTATCATTTACAACTCGATCAATCCTAAAATTGGATTCCCAAACAAATTTACACATTTACACATACACACATACTACATATATGTATGTGTGCATCACATTTTTATAAATGGATATACATATTATGTTTGTTCTAATTATGGTTAAACATCGTCTATAAACACCAAAAAGGAATTGTGATTGATCAATATTTTTTAAACACCATCCTTTCCTGTTTAATATGTTACTATATATGTATAACTTCTACCACTATAACAAAAGTTCTTAATTTTGATGTATTGTGATAGAAAAAACTTCATTTAATTCAATAGGTATTTTGATGGACAAACATCAGACATAGTTATCTTTAGAATAATCATTAATTTTGTACCCACATGGGTGTACTAGGAGAGAATCCATACATAAGAGAGGTCTCAAGTTCAAGCATGGGCATCACCTTTCTTGCTCTAGGGACAATGTGATACCGAACATGGTAATCAGAAAAAAATTGTTGGGAGTGACGTTGATCATCGAAAATTGAGGGAAGGAAGATTGTGGTGGTTTAGGCAAGGCATGCACGAAGGAGGCAACTAACGGATGTTGCTAGGAGGGTGGAGATAGTCAAGGCAGATGGTGCGAGCACGAGAAGACATTGAGAAGAAATGGAAAAAGACTGTGAGGTTAGACTTGAAGGAGTTGCATGAGCTCATAAGTGAGGGTGTTGAGGCCTAGAGTCATCATAGTGGAGTAGTGTAAGATTTGTCTAGGTTCCGGTTTCCTTTTTCACTATTTGGGTTGACATTTCGTACACCAAAGGTGATCCATTGTGGGCTAACATTACTTATGTCGGAGGTCATCAATGAAAGCAGTCTCCCCGCCCTTACCTCATTCATTTCATTGGTACCTAGGTATTGTTGTTTATATAGGATTTACTAGTGTTATCCCCGTATATCCATAGGTGTCCTATGAATAAGGAGGTGAGAATCCATAAGAGAGGTCACACGTTCAAACCTAGGCATAACCTTCTTGCTCTAGTGGCATATATCTTTTTTATTTCTTTTTTGCACCTTGTTTTTAAATAGATAAACAATATTGTTATGAGGGTGGAGATAGTCAAGGCTGGTGATGTGAGCACGATAGGACATCCAAGAAGGAAGTGAGAAAAGAGTATGAGGTTAGACTTGAAGGAGTTGTATGAGCTCATAAACGAGGGTGTTAAGGCTTAAAGTCAGGGTAGTGGAGTAGTATAAGATTTGTCTACGTTTTGGTTTCTCTTTTCACTCTTTGGGCTGACATTTCTTACACCACGGGTCATCCATTGTGGGCTGACATTACTTATGTCAAAGGTCATCAATGAAATCAATCTCCCTAACCTTTGGTGAAGGTTCAATTGTCTACATATTTCCTCCTCCTTACCTCATTCATTTCATTGGTACTTAGGTATTGTTGTTTATATAGGATTTACTAGTGTTATCCTCGCAAAGCCATAGGCGTCTGATGTTGCCATATTTATACATAGTTTTAGGCAATATTGATCTACATTTTATTTAATATTTTGGTTATTTGCATAGAATTATGGTACTTATAAGGATAAAATGTTATTTGCAGCCAAAATAAAGCATTTTAGAAGAAAGGGACCAGAAGTGACAATTTATGGAACATTGGAGGCTTGAAGCATAAAAGATGAAGTAATTTACGGAATATACTGGGGCCATGACGTGAACCTGATAACCACGACGTGGAATCGATCTTTTCAGAAGATAAGTACGCGAATAAAGAATCCTTGGCGAATACGGATAATTCCTGAAGTCACGTCGTGGAGCTTCCTGCCACGACGTGGAACGTGATTTTCCAGAAAATATATAAACCCCTCTCCATTACGATTGGAGAGACTTTTGGCTGAAGGAAGAGGTTCCAGGAGGCGATTTACAGCAGAAGTAAGGTCCTGGAAAAGGGTTTTCAACACCAAAAGAGTAAAAGTTCATAATTTGTTTACTTGTTTGATACTTATAGACATGTTTTCTTATTTGAGTTGTGTTTATATGTTAGTTGCTACTACGAGCAGCTGAATCTAGCTACTCTTATCTAGCTAGATGAAGCTTCAAACTTATGAATAACATAACTTTATATGGATTTATTTAGTTGGTGAATTGCTTGTGTTTGATTTATTGTTACCTAGCATGCTTATGTTGTTGCTTTAATTGCTTAAACTCATGTTATGTGTAGCTTAGTGACCATTAACTGCATGAACTTGATAACCTAGTAATTTAGTGAACATTGAATTACTAGAGCTAGGATCAACCAAAATCTTAGTTAGTAATTGAAGTAATTAACTTAGCTGTGCTAGAGAACATAGATTATGATCATAATTGTGTTTGCATGATAAATCTTACATAGCATATTCATAACATAATTGATTCTGTGTTTAATTGTGTGTGACCATACATAGCTTTACATGAATTAATTAACTATTAGTAAATTTAGACCTAAATTACTAATATAATAATAACCAACTTAATAATCCATAATTATTAGCTAGCCATAAGGACGAAGTGGATTCGAACTAGATAAGAGTGTCTTTTAATTATTGATTGAATTTGAGTTAAGTTAGTCTGATCTTGCAAAATCAAATAAAAACCCCCTTTTTAGCTTGTTAATAATTAGATTAATTTAGTAGTAAATAGATTAATTAATAACACCGTTCCCTGTGATCGACACCCGACTTACCTAAACTATAATGTAATCTGACTAGGTACACTGCCTACAAGTGCATAATTAGTCTAAGTTTGTTAGGTTATAAATATTAAAATTAGTGGGTGAGAATCCATAAGAGAGGCCACAAGTTCAAACCTAAGCATAATCTTCCTGCTCCAATGGCGTATACCATTTTATTTCTTTTTTGCACCTTGTTTTAAAATAGATAAACAAATGTTGTCAGAAGGGTGGATGTAACATTCCAAAAATTCCAGACAAAAAATTCATTTTTAATTCATTTCAAAACATCCAATAATCATGTTAAAACTGTTGGATTAAGTGTCTAAGCCCATACCTATAATTGGTATGTACTTGAATTGATAGTATCATAGTCCTTTTGGGTTGCCTTCATACTAGCAACTAAACATGATGACCTATTGAGAAAGAGGAAGAATTTATTATTTAGAATAATAAATTAATATAAATGATTTATTAATGTATTATGAAAATAATATATTAATTAGATATCATGTTATTTAATTAATATTTAATCAGAAATTAATTTGGAATTAATTTTGGGATTAAAAGAATTAATTAAAAGTGCAAGGCCTATATAACAATTTATTGATAGCTGTGGATTTGGGCTCTTGGACCACCCTAAAAGGGTTGGATGAAAACTTCTAGGGAAGCCCTAGAATTTTCGTCCAAGGCCTAAGGGATGGGAGTCCTTGGGCTGCTTAGGCCTTAAGCTAAGGAATTAGGGTTTCATCCTTAAAACCCTAGTTTTGGCTCTAAGCTACCTCAACTATATAAGGAGCTATAACCCCTCTCGATTTTGGCCATGCACTCCTAACACTAAGAAGAGTCGAATTCTTGAATCTTCTTCATCTCCTCTCATATCATCATCTTGCTTAGTGTGTTTGTGAGCCATTAGAGGTGTTACACTTGTGACACTTGCTCTTACGTCCAAGATCTTCAAGGAATTCATTGTTATTACAATATAACAATTGAGGTATGTATTCTAACCCTAGTTTTTTTTAATTTCGAAAATTATAGATGCCTCCTAGGGTTTCTTGTTTTGTGTTCAATACTTGTATGTTCAATAGAGAAAACATAGATCCAAACAATTTAGGGTTGCATGCACACATATGGATTGTTTGTTATGCTCAAAACCCATCAGTGGTATTAGAGACTTTGGTTTTGTTTTTAATTGAATATGATACAATTGGTTGAACTTGACAATTAGGGTTTATGACAATTAAACCCTTAGGCCTTATGATTTTCGCAAATTAGGGTTTCCTAACCCTAGTTTTCGAAAATTAAGATTAGGGTTTTGACCCTTTCCTTTTGCCTACAAAATTTGAAAATTAGAGTTTCCTAACCCTAGGGTTTTTCGAAAATAAAACAAGGATTGAAAACCTTGCCTTCCTCCCCAAGGCATGAAAATTTCAAAAATTAGGGTTATGGGTAGGATTCTTATTTTTTTTGGTAATTATCTTCTTAATTGGTTAACTAGATAATTATAGGATTTTATAATTATCCCTCCCATATTTTCGAAATTTAGTGGATAAGGATTAGGTTCAATTATTTTGATTAATTTAATGGATAATCCTCAAATGATTTAATAAATTACTTAAAGGTCTAATTAATAGATAATTATTAAATCAAAGTTTTTGAAATTTAAATTTAAATTAAAATTGTTTTTAATTTTCGAAATTTAAAGATTTAAAAACTTGAGTATTTTGAAATGTTTAAAATACACCTTATACTATGTGTAAAATTAAAAGTTTAATATATACTATATGTATAAGACAAGTCAGTCGAACCGCTAGTACGCCTCATTCACGAAGCCGATCTATAAGGGGGGGGGGGGTATAATGAAACTACTTATAAAATGGTAGTTGATTGAGTGTCCACTCTCACCCACCGCTTCCTTGATTGGTGGATGGTCGTTAGCCGAACGGGTTTGATAGGACACTTAATTCTCATTAATAAGTATAATGAAATAAATAAAGTAACTAAATGTTTTCAATAAATTACCAATCTTATTTACTTTAGGAAATATGAATTTGATGTTAATCCATGAATTGCACATTGCACTTTGTATAAGTCGTTAGTGGAGCGTGTGTGGTTAACCGGCACACTAATATGGACTAATAAAGGGTGGCAATGGGTGTCTCGTAAATTATCATTGATTAATGGAGCGTGTGGCTAACCGACACATTAATTAGGTGATAAATGACATCGAGAGTACCAAGCTAATTTGCATGGTTATTCACACCTTGTTTGTGATCCTCGGTATCCCAGTCACAAATGGAAATGGCATAATCGAGATTAAACATGTCATTGAATAGTTCATTGAATCTCAAAAGATCTAGGAATTTCATTTAAAAACCTAATTCGTTCAAATTTCGTTTTTCGTGGTGAAATTGGTAAATCGTCATTTACCTACCTTTAAATAATTTTCAATTGGATTACGACATTCTTTTTCTGAATTGTGAATTATTTAGTTGGATCCTAGCCTTAATATTTCATTTGGGTGTTATATTAAGGATTGTTCTTATCTAATCAAAACTTGTCCTTCTTCTTTCCAGATGTCGACTTCCAACAATGCTTCTGGTTCCTCCAACAACAACAACTCCTCCAACAACTTCTTGCTCTTGGGCATCTGCTCGAAAGTCACTTTTGATGGCACCAATTATAATGATTGGATGCAAAACATAAAGATGGCCCTACGCTTCGAGAACAAAGAGTATGTGCTCGAAAAAGAGCTAGTCAAGATTGATGAAATAAAAGCTACTCCTGAACAACTAGTTGAGTATAGGACGCACTGCAATGATGTTAACAAAGTGTCGTGCATCATGGTGGCTACTATGACTCCTGAGCTCCAAAGGTTCTATGAGGATTAATAGCCATACGAGAGGAATAAGGACTTGATGGAAAAGTACCATCAACGAGCTCGCCAAGAAAAGTATGAAGTAGTAAAGTCTCTCATTACCAGCAAGATGAAGGACGAAGAGTCTGTCACGGGCCACTTGCAACGTATGCAACGATATGTGGATCGCTTGTTGAAGCTTAATGTGAACTTCGATGAGGAATTGGCTATTGACATAGTCTTGCACTCATTGCCTAGTTGTTATGATCAGTTCATCATGACTTATCATTGGAACAACCAAGAAACCACATTGACTCAACTTCAAAACTTGTTGAGAACTGGTGAAAGTGGAATAAAGGGAAAGAGTGTTGCCTCCACTCCTACTGCTGCTCCTGTCTTGGCTATTGGGCAAGGAAAGGGGAAGAAGAGGAAAGCTCACTCAAAACAAAATTGGAAGGGAAAGTCCCAAGCAGGGTCCTCAAGCAATGGACCCAAAGGAAAAGCCAGTTCTGATGCTCCTCCTGCCTCTGATCCAAAGGAGACTACTTGCTTTTACTGCCATGACAAGGGGCATTGGAAAAGAAGCTGCCCCAAATACTTTCAGGATATAAAGGATGGCAAGGTGAAGCCAACCTCGTCAGGTATTTACACTATCTTATCCAAAAACTCATCACATTCTCATTCTTGGGTCCTTGATATAGGATGTGGTTTTCACATCTGTTCTTACTTGTAGGGGCTAAGAAGAAGTGAGGATGTGTAGCATGGGAAGATGAACCTGATTATGGGCAATAGGAGATCGTCACCTGTTACCAAGATTGGTGTTTATTCTTTAGTGCTTAGTAGTGGGTTAGATTTGGATTTGAACAATTGTTGCTATTCGTCAGAAACGACGAGAAATATCATTTCATTTCATGATTTATATAGACAAGGTTTTAGATATTCTTTTCATAATGAGAATGGTTCTATTTATGCTTACAAAATGGTGTATTTTATTTTGAAACATTACCTTGTGATGGCATGTATGAAACTGTGATGGTTGTACACAATTTAGGTAATAGTGTTTTGCAGATTGATTCGTATAATGGTTTAGACAAAGCATGCTTGTGGCATTGTCGTCTTAGACATGTCAAAAAGAAATGCATTACCCAACTCCAAAAGGATGGAGTGATGGAATCATTTGACTTAAGGTCGGATGATACATGCGAGTCTTGTTTACTTGAAAAGATGACTAAATCACCTTTCACTGGTTCTTGTGAAAGAGGTGAAGGATTGTTGGATCTCATACACACTGATGTGTGTGGGCCTTTCAGATCGACCACAAGGGATGCAAATCGATTCTATGTGACTTCTAGCGATGATTATAGCAGATATTGCTATATCTACTTAATCAAGCATAAGTCAGAAACCTTTGAAAAGTTCAAAGTGTTCAAACAAGAAGTCGAGAATCAATTGGGCAGGAAGATAAAGATGCTTAGATCCGATAGAGGCGGTGAGTATCTTAGTATCGAGTTCCACGACTACCTCAAGGAATGTGGAATTATTTCACAACTAACACCTCCTAGGACTCCACAACTTAATGGTGTGACTGAGAGACGAAATCGAACCTTGTTGGACATGGTTCGTTCCATGATGAGTCGAGATTCACTCACAATCTCATTCTGAGGGTATGCCTTAGAGATTGCCGCCCATATTCTTAATCTTGTCCCAACAAAGAAGGTTGCCAAAACACCTCACGAGATGTGGACAGGGAAGGTTCCCTCGTTGGCACATATCAAGGTTTGGGGTTGTGAATTATTCATTAGACGAGAGACTCACGACAAGCTTGAACCTCAAGGTGAGCGATGTATTTTCATCGACTACCCACAAAAGTCCTTTGGATACCTGTTCTACAGACCTAGTGAAAACGTGGTCTTCGTAGCACGAAGGGGAGTCTTTCGCGAGAGAGATCTCATATGCAAAAAGGACAGTGGGAGCACAATTGATCTTGAAGAAATTCAAGAGTCAAACGATGAAGGAGCCTCTAACACTAGCACTCAACCTGAGGAAGAAATTCCAGTTGAACCAATTGATGAGTCATTACCACTTAGATGTTCCAGCAGAGTTAGAATGCCACAAAAGTTTTATGGTTTTCATATTACTACAGATGGTGATACATTTATCAGTGATAGTACACTGATAAATTTGGATGAGCCTTCTAACTACAAGGAAGCCATGGCGGACCCTGAGTCTGCCAAGTGGAAATAGGCAATGGACAGCGAGATCAAGTCCATGTATGACAACCAAGTTTGGAATTTGGTTGACAATGTATCGGGTCGTAAGACAGTTGGGTGCAAATGGATCTTCAAGAAGAAGATTGACATGGATGGAAAGGTACACACTTTCAAGGCTCGACTGGTTGCGAATGGCTTTACTCAAACCCCATGGGTTGACTATGATAAGACCTTCTCACCAGTAGCTAAGATTAAATATATTATGGTAATGTTAGCCATAACTGCGTTTCATAACTATGAAATTTGGCAGATAGATGTCAAAACCTCTTTCCTTAATGGGAAGTTAGCTAAGGATGTTTACATGAGTCAGCCAGAGGGTTTTGTGGATGCTAAGTGCCCCAATAGAGTGTGTAAGCTTGAGAAATCAATCTATGGATTGAAACAAGCTTCTCGCAGATGGAATCTATGATTTGATGAGAAAGTTAAAGAGTTTGGCTTCTCTAGAAGCGAGGATGAATCGTGTGTATATGTCAAAGCTAGTGAGAGTATAGTGACCTTTTTGGTTTTGAATGTCGATGACATACTTCTTATAGGAAATGACATTCCAACTTTGCAAGAAGTTAAATCTTGGCTTGGAAAGTGTTTCGCTATGAAAGATCTGGGAGAGGCTGCTTATATTCTGGGAATAAGGATTTTGAGAAACATGAGTAAAAGACTGATTGGACTTAGTCAAAGTACATATTTGGATAAGGTGCTAAAGCGTTTTAGCATGGAAAATTCCAAGAAAGGAGAGTTGCCTATCCAGAGTAATACCAAACTGAGTAAGACTCAGAGTCCGAGTACTGATGTGGAAATAGTAGAAATGAGTCGAGTTCCATATGTTTCCGCCATTGGATCGATCATATATGCTATGACATGTACTCGCCCCGACGTGGCTTTTGCTTTGAGCATGGTTAGTCGATATTAGGGAAATCCGGGTAAATCTCATTGGATAGCGGCCACGAACATTCTTAAGTATCTACGAAGAACTAAGGACTGGGTCCTTATGCTTGGTGGCAGTGATGACTTAAGAGTTACTGGGTATAATGACGCCAGCTTTCTGACAGACAGAGACAACTTTCGTTCTCAATTTGGATGGGTTTTTACCCTTAATGGAGGAGCGGTAACTTGGAAAAATTCCAAGCAAGAAACAATGGCTGATTCTACCTGTGAATCAAAGTACATTGCAACAAGCGAAGCATCAAAGGAGGCTATATGGTTGAAGAACTTCATCGGAGACCTTGGAGTTGTACCAGCCATAAAGGAGCCAATGGAGATTTTTTGTGATAATGAAGGAGCAGTTGCCTTGACAAAGGAACTAAGAGATCATGGCAGATCTAGACATATCGACAGAAAATACCACTTTATCAGACATAGATTAAAAGGACACCTCGTCGTAAAGAGGGTATCATCTGAAGAGAATCCTGCGGATCCCCTCACAAAGGGTCTGAGTAGGGTTAAGCACGTTCAGCATGCAAGGAGCATTGGTCTGAAGGATGATATTAGTTTTAGTGATTAAATATATATTTAGAAACTTGTAACAAATAAATGTAATTGACATTTGATGATTAAATAATGGAGATTTATTTATGAGTATTGTTTACTATCTTTCGTCTATTGTTCATTTTTGTGTTTCATTTTGCATGTTTTACTTCCCGGATAATCAGATTATTCAAAATATCCACAGTCGATCATACTTTGGAAGTAAGTAATGAATTAAGACTGTCATGAATCAGACTATAGATTGTCTAAGGGGTTAGACATAGCAATGGTTTGCTGCAGTATTCATGAGTACTTTTGAAATGGAGAATTTGAGTATTGGATTAACCCACGCTCATTGAATTACTTCATGGAATTTATCACGAGTAATTCTGAGACGATAATATTGTATAATCTTTAAACGGAGATATATGAGTTGTTGTTTACAAGTTGGTTGTGCATTGATAATGCGTAAACGCATCAGTAACTTGATGTTATAAAACGTATTGTTGTGCATGATTTGATGAGTAAATAGTACAGGCATATAATTCAAAGTTTATTTGTTCCTTTTTCCCTAACGGGAAAAGCAATATCTTGGGCCCCTCGATGATTTGATGTCGACTTATGTGCTGGGCCCGACCAGGACTAAATTGATGTGTTCGATTAGTAGTTATTTGTCATTACAAATTATAAATCGGGAAATAAAATCGTTGGACAATGAGGATGATTCAGTTCCATGTCATTTGTCCACATGATATCATGCAGAATGTAGGGTTATATGATCACTTATCTTAGGACACGTAACTGACTAGGTCAGAGTTCGATAACGGCTTTGAGAGCTACAATTTGCTAGTTAATTTTTGAAGTTATACTTGCAACTATAGTTATTAGACTTATATAAGTGGGAGACTGTTGGATTGAGTGTCTAAGCCCATAACTATAAATGGTATGTACTTGAATTGATAGTAGCACAGTCGTTTTAGGTTGCCTTCATACTAGCAACTAGACATGATGACATATTGAGAAAGAGGAAGAATTTACTTTTTGGAATAATAAATTAATATAAATGATTTATTAATGTATTCTGGAAATAATATATTAATTAGATATCATGTTATTTAATTAATATTTAATCAGAAATTAATTTGGAATTAATTTTGGGATTAAATGAATTAATTAAAAGTGCAGGGGCTATTTAGCAATTTATTGATAGTTGTGGATTTGGGCTCTTGGACCACCCTAGAAGGGTTGGACGAAAACTTCTAGGGAGGCCCTAGAACTTTCGTCCAAGGCCTAAGGGATGAGAGTCCTTGGGCTGCTTAGGCCTTAAGCTAAGGAATTAGGGTTTCCTCCTTAAAACCTTAACTTTGGCTCTAAGCTACCTCAACTATATAAGAAGTTATAACCCCTCTTGATTTCGGCCATGCATTCCTAACCCTAAGAAGAGTAAAATTCTTCAAGCTTCCTCCTCCTCTCTCATATCATCCTCTTGCTTAGCGTGTTTATGAGCCATTAGATGTGTTACACTTGTGACACTTGCTCTCAAGTCCAAGATCTTCAAGGAATTCATTGTTATTACAATATAACAATTGTGACACTTGCTCTCAAGTCCAAGATCTTCAAGGAATTCATTGTTATTACAATATAACAATTGAGTTATGTATTATAACCCTAGTTTTTGTTAATTTCGAAGATTATAGATGCCTCCTAGGGTTCTTGTTTTGTGTTCAATACTTGTATGTTTAATCGATAAAACATAGATCCAAACATTTTAGGGTTGCATGCATACATATGGATTGTTTGTTATGCTAAAAACCCATAAAAATTAACCGAAAGTGAATATAATGAAATAATATCATAGTACAAATCCCAAAATCATATAATGCGGAAAACATGGGCGAATGCGGTGCGATCAATCTGGGCCTTTCCCTTTCGAGCTGGAAGTACCTGAAACATAAACTGAAAACTATAAGCACAAAGCTTAGTGAGCTTCCCCAAAATACCACATACCATACATATATGTCATCTCGAGGCTGTACTGTGTCTATTTCACCCCCGAGTCTATTTCAACTCATGTGTCAGCACAAGGATGTACGGGGTCTATTTCACCTCCGAGTCTATTTCAACTCATGTGTCAGCACAAGGATGTACCAGGTCTATTCCACCCTTGGGTCTATTTCACCCCCTTCGATATCTTTCAACCGATATCGGGTCTATTTCGCCCCTAAAACTAGCATATAATCATAACAGTAAGAGTCACAGAGACAACAAACATATACAGATAATACAGGAAATAGTCACGAAGATAATTATTATCCTACCAACATAATTTAGTGGGCCGACATTGGTGCCTTCAACCCACTCTTTTTATTTCTTTTTTGCAACTTGTTTTTAAAATAGATAAAGACCGAAAAAAAGTGATATACATAAAAGATATAAAGAGGGCCCACTCTCATATACAAACAGAGGGACCGCTTCCGCCATAAATACCGTTATGAACAATATAAAGGCTCCAACCTTAGTAACTCCGTCATTGTCAGAAGCAAAAAAAAAACCCGTGTGAGCTCCGACGATTTTCCGTCGAAGCTCCATTTCGTCAATCTTGCCCCTTTGGCATGCCCTTCAATCCAATTCAGGTTTGTGTTACCATTTCTAAAATATCTTCTAAAATTTGAAAATCAATTTGATTGTGTTCACATTGATTGTTTATCCCCGAAGCAGTTTAGAGGTAGAGATATTACTTCAACACTTATTTTTATGGACTAAATCTTTGTTTATTTACTAATGTTTGAATGTATGTGTCGATTTTTTGATTTTATTAGGAATTTTAGTATGAAGGAAATCGGGAAAGTACAATCGTAGGGTTTTAAATGTACTAGTTTGAATTGATGCGATCAAAGTTAGGGGTAATGTAAGGCAATAAAAAATTTAGGGTTTACAATTTGAAATTGAATTGGGATACATGATGTTAGATTTTAATTACTAATATACTAGCTTGATAATGAAATCCTACTTAGATTGAACAATAATAACTTTAAGTTTTTCCTAAATGTGCCACACACCTTTGATCTCTTTCCAATTAGGGCTTCATAGCTTGAAATGAAATTGAGGATGTATGATTTGGAGTTGAATCAATGATTTACAAGTTTGAAACATATAATGTACTTATATCAAGGGGTTCAATCTTTGTCTATTTACAAGCTAGAAATACAAGCCCACATTGATTGCATGAAACATCAACCGAAGAAGAAATAACCGGTGGTGTTTGACTAGAGAAAAAGAATACAAATACAAGCAACAACATAGAAAGCAAAGAAGAGCACGGATAAGAATGTGAATACTCCATAAATAGACATATAGTGACATCAGATATTAATAATAAAGCAAGAAACAAATATTAGCAATAAAGCAAGAAGAGGATACTAACAATACAAGCTATATAGTAAATTAAGTATTCAATTTAGGATTTAAAAGTTTATTTTGTTATATCTTGCTAAGAAATGAACATAAGGTGGTTTATTATCTTAATACAATAACACATTTATAAGTACTTGTGCTTCCCCTTTACTTGTATATGGTGAATATTAACTCTATGGGGGTCACAAATTATGATACTCTCTTCGATAATTATTAGAATTACATTGGGCATATATAGTGGCATAAACTTTGAATATAACTACATTTCATATATTTGCATACAAACTGAAGCAGTGGATATGGCTCGAAAACGTCAAGAACAAAGACATGGCCAAAATAACAATAACAATCAGGGCCTACCAGGTATGTTTATTCAACTCACACACATTATACAGTTTATACTTTGTATCTTTTATCTATAACATATATATATATATATATATATATATATATATATATATATATATATATATATATATATATATATATAATTGTAATGTAGCTCCAAGGGTACGAAGTCATTCTACTGGAGATTACCCTAATATTCCTATCACTCCTCGACCTATAAGCATTAGCAGCACACAGTGAGTAAAATATTTTACTATTTCAACTTACTTACACACTTATATATATATATATATATATATATATATATATATATATATATATATATATATATATATATATATATATATATATGTATTCCATGATTTTAACTTTATTTACTTGTAAATACAGTATTCTTGACACTATTGCTACAAAGACCTTGTTGGCTATACTCCGAGCTCATTGGCCCAAAGGAGTGTTCACATTTTATAGAGCGCCAAAAAGATTTTGGCCTACTATTATTTCAGAGTTTCGAGTAAATACATATATATACATTCTCCTTTTGTAATTTATGTTCATCATTAATTAATATTACATAATGTTTTTTTTTTTTTTTTTTTTTTTTAATTGTTGGTGTTTTGGAAATTGGTAGAGGTACTATTGCTATCCTCGTGGTGTATCCAATGCTGAAGGTGATGCAGTTGTGAGACAACATGTGGCACGTACAATGACTCAAGCCTTATACGAGGAAAGAATTAGGGCACAAGAAAGGGCTAAAAGAGAGGGGACATCACTTTTGGAACAGTGTCCTACATACTTTGACATACACGTGTGGGATTCTTTCTGTAATCATTGGCGCAAGAGGTCTTTTAAAAGGAAGTCTATCATCAACAAACAAAATAGGGAAAAGCTTCAAGTGGTTCATACAACTGGGGCAAAGTCCTTCAATAAGTTTATACTAGTAATATATATTCTATACATTATATAAATATAATACTTAAAATTCAAATTTAAATAAAGAGTTAAGTACATTCTATGTTGTTTTGTTTATAGGATCTGCTTCAGGAGTGCAATGAGCCTCCTACAACCGTAGAGGTTTGGGAAGGATCGCATAAAATAAAAGAGACTAATGAATGGGCATCTGAGGAGGCACGGTTGATTGGGGTAAGTGTAATTAATCACTGTTTGATCTAGAAGTTATTTTGCTAGTATGTAACTTTAGGTGTTTCAAAAAGTTTTAGTATATATATAAGTAAAAATGTAATATAAATACTTGGTTTGTTTTGTTGTTGAACAGGAGCGCATGCGAAAGATATTAGAATCCAAAGAGTCAACTCCTGATTGGGATTCAGACATTTCCATTTTACTTGAGGCTCAAGGACCAATTAAGAAAAACAGAATCATTGGTCTCCCTCGAGTCCGAGCTAACTCAGTTATACCATATATTCAACAGAATCAACGAACACAAATGACTCGGTCAAACAATAGCGACAATGAAACATTGGCTGAACTTGTCCGTCAATCCCGAGTTAACTCAGTTGTATCGCGTGGAAGGAAGCCTAAGGGGTTACTCAGGATTTGGTCAAAAAGCAGCAACAAGAACAGCGATGGTGGCAGTGGCAGTGGTGGTGGTAGTGGTAGTGGTGGTGCTGGGCCTTCAAGATCTGGACCTGGGATTCCTAATGAAGTGTTGGTTGAACTTGTTGAAAGGACATTAAGGGCATTTCAATCAGATCCTTCAATTGACGAATCCAAGTATCCTAATCCTGAGCAACTTCATTTACTTGCTCAAGAAGTGATTGGTGGATCGGGTTTTAACTCGGCTCCACATGTCTATGAGGTGATGAGAACCCAAGTGGTGCGCCTCATGGTTTGTATCTTTGAGGAAGCTTTTCAACATTTGAAGAAGTCGTAAGGTAAAGGTCCTCATCATGATTTGTCTATCCTAGTAATACTTATCTTTAGCTTCCTAAGACTTAAATACATCTATATATGTTATCTTACTATATCAAATAATGGCAAATAATGTCTGCTACCTGACTATATAACTTTTTTTTTTTTAATATTTGAGATGCATTTTGGTTGACTGTGATTGTGATTGTGTCAATGGTACAAAAGGTTGCTTCTTCGTGAATCAATCTATTGATTTTCTATGCCATTTCCAAACAAATCATCGACACTCCAGAAGTAAAGTATAGGGAAATTAAAACCAGATGCAATCATGAGGTAATCGATTAATCACCTCAATACATATATATTATATAAACGAAAGTAACACCAAAGGCATCTATACGTAAAATATAGAGAAGCCTAATATCATTAAACCTTAATCATCATTCAATAGTAGAGCCACCAAATTGCTTACCTGTAAAGAGCGTCAAGGTGTACAGGCTCCACTTCTTTGGTTAAGAGAAACATTTGAGAAGCAATTCAGGGAGATTGAGCAAGACAACAACAATAGTAAAACTGCAGAACAGGTTTAATTGACTCTGATCATGTCAGCTTCTTCACACACAAACGTATAAATCACATCAAATTTCTCTGCTTAATCAAATAAACCAGAGGTTCTGGCAGCATATTGAGTAGAAAACTACGATTTATATTCAACATTATCTTCTGCATCATTCAAAATCACAACTATCTTGGAAGCCCTGATGTCAGCGCAACCATAGAAGTAGTAATCGGGGGGTTATACTGACAAGTGACAAGTTTCCATCTTTCCTAACATAAACTCCTGTAAAGATGTCGTTCGAACCCTAAAATCAGAACTGTACGTCTTGATATTGGTAATCAACTACTTCGAGGAGTTATCGTCATCGGAGTTGTCGTGTTCGAGGAGGGGGAAGAACGTGGAATCTTCCGATAGGTGGTGGCAATGAGGGAGGGCACCGATCACGGCCTGCGATTCCCTTCCGGTTGGTTCGGTTTAACGTAAAGTCTAAACGAATTTTGGCTCCAAGGCAACTCATATGGGTCAACCCACTTGTAGCCTTTCTCCTCAAACTTCCACCCACTTAACTAAAATCATACAAAATTAATTAAAAATAATATTAAAAATCATACCAAACTAATTAAAAACATATAAAAAAACTATTTTAATACATGTATTTATACATGATTTATAAACAATCAATGCTTGAGAGATTAAAATGAGAGAGTCAAAGATAGAAAAAACAACTAGTTATATTATTCGTCATCCTGCATTGTACGATACCAATTCATGCTCGTAGTCATTGCCTCAATATTATCACCGGCACTGCCCGTCGTCTACCCCACCATAGCACCGACTCCGTCCACCCTAACTAGTCGAAAAAAGACCATCAAAATTGTTGTGGTTTCTCGAGATTCGCAAATTTCAACCATAATTTTTTTTCGTTACACGTATAGATTTCTTATGTGGTTGGTCCCCAATTCACATAAAATTACTTATTTACCTTCATATAACTTATTTAGTTCTTTTTATCTATATACATAATTATATATTATAACTAAAAATAAGTTGGGGCCACCAACCTCACCCTTACCACCACACCCACTCTTTAACTCTAGAACCACCTTATGACCTTCTTCTTCTTCTCTCTCTCACATACACAGACCTTCTTTTCACCTTATGACCTTCTTTTATATATATATATATATATATATATATATATATGTATATATTGTTAACTTTCTTTCTCTGTGTGTGTATGATAAACAAAGTTACGTCATCGACGGAGCTCCAATTCCTCCCTCCCCGCTTCCTATTAACCTCCGTTGTCGTCTCTTTTAACTTGATCATACAAATCATTATAGTCGATCGTAGCCCTCCTCCACCATCTCATCTTCATTGTCGTCTTCCATCCCCCATCTTCTTCGCTTCTAACGTTGCCGCTCATCTCAAACATTATCCACAAGGGGTGGTCTTCTAGTGTGTTGGTGGTTGTCGATGTCAACAAAAATAAATACCCTTAATATTTCATACAAAATAACATATAATGGTAAATGGATCATATCCACGAAGATTGGTTCAATTTGTTGCTCTATGAAAATCTTGTTGTACAAATTCTTGTGAAACTAAAATAAAAATAAAAAGATGCGGTTTTAATCTTATGGGTTGGGTTAAAAGAACTTAAAATTAAACCAGGATTTAGAAAATACAATTCAATAAAAGTAATGTTTGATGTAAAATCAATGAAAGAGGGGTTGTTGACTTAAGATTTTATCACTTAAACATTTGGTAAGTATATCATTAGAATCCAAGGGGCAATACTTGTCATAAATTTCTAATTTGGTTATAGTAATCCAAGAAGCTTGAGCTTACCTAAAGTTTTCTTAATTATTAAAATAGCTAGAGGAACTCATAACATATTTTCTTAGTTAAAGTCACAAGTTCCATTAAACATATAATTAATGAAAGTTAACTAGCATTAATCACCAAATAGTCACTAAATACAAAAGGAGTCAAAATCTTTCACTACCATGTTGGAGAAAATGTTTTTGTGATTGTGTGAAGTGAAAGCTAACTCAAGAACCACTTGTTGCTTGCTAATTTGAAGATATGTTACTTAATCAATAAATTAGCCAACTAATCATTACATATACATCTAAACTCATGAATAAAAACATATAAGTAGTAAGAAGATGTTAAAATGGAAAACACTTTTCTAAATATTTAAGAACAAGTTCATGTAGTTCCTCGATATTCAACCAAACATTCAAGTAATTTCACCAAAGTCAACCAAAAGGAGTTTAGCCTAGCATGGCTAAACTTAAGAAAACAAATTAAGAATTAATTATACCAAACATCTGTTAGGTGTATTTTATACACCTATTTTTTACCTTTATTCCACACCATTGCATTGCATTTAGGCTTAACTCCATGCATTTTTACATGTTTTCGGGATAATTCATGATATTATTTCACTCCCACACTTTTGTAATATTTTAGCGTTTTTTGGAGATGGAATCTTATTTAGGGAGGTAACTAGAAGGTGTGGACAAGATTTCACAGCTTCCGGATCACGGAGGAAGAAGTTGCAGAAAATTGAAGAAACCCCGCAGTCAGAAATTTCCACGGCCGTGGAAATTTTAGCCTTGAATTTCCACGGGCCGTGGAAACGAGCCTGTTCCAACAACATACTTTGAGGCCTCGAGTGAATTCAACATCGAACTTTCTATATTTCCACGGGTCGTGGAAACGTCAGTGTAAATTTCCACGAGCCATGGAAACGAGGTTGTGGGTTAAGTGGTAGTTTCTCATCTTTTCTAAAAAGTGGCAACCAAATTTATTTTTATATCCATCAATTTTGGGAGTAATTTAGGCGATTTTTTGGAGACTTTTGGAGTTGATTAACACTTGGGAACATTTGATTTCATTTTGTAAACACTTTAATTTCATTTTCTAGACTTGTGATCTTGTTCTAGTCAGTGTGGCTAGAACTCTAGTTTCTCCAATTTCATGTTTTGACTTGTTTGGATGTGATTTCAATCATGTGACTTGATGTTTGATCTTAATTTATATCTAGTGAATGTGATTTTGTTTTAATCGAATGTTTGATTCTTTCTTATTTCCTATTGGCCATTTGAATTAGGGTTGAATCAATCGAGTTATCTAAGTCGTGAAATCCGTAATTGTTTTGTGAATTAGAATAAGTAACAAACACTAAAGTGATTTTCATTGAATGAATCAAGTGTAAATCATATTTATACACTTTTACACTCCCGAGCTTGTGAGGAGTATCGAGTGTTGTTGGGAACATTCACTTCAAGCCTAATGCAACCTTTTGATTTCTGTTTAAGAGCTTGTTTAGATTTAAATTAAAAGGTTAGGTTATTTTCAAAGAGCTCATTTTGAATTTGATAAATTGGTGAATGAGAAATGTTAAGCTTTTTAACACTTTCAAGTACCAACTTAGATAGAGTTGAGTAAGTATCATGTCATCTCTGAATCACATTGTTACTTGTCATACATGGAGTTGGAGTTCTCATAAATTATGAATTTGCTTTAATCATTTAGTTAATTTCTCGTTCCTTTAGTTATTTGCTCTAGTCACTACATACATATCCCCTTTTTCTGTGACTTTAATACTGTTGTTGGGTTTTGAGCATTCTAACACTCCTATGGTGTACATGCAACCCTATAAATCTTGGATCTATGTTTTCTCTATTATACATGCAAATATTCAATATTCCAAGGTTTCATCCTAACTAGCATAATATGAAGTATATACAATACAAGAATCTAGTAGAGTGACATACCTTTTGATGGAGCTTGAAGTCTTGAACCTTTAAGAGCTTAGTGCCCCAAGTGGTGCACCTCAAATGGTTCACACAACACCAAGAACCCTTGGAATAACTTGAGAATAAGGATACTTGCACCAAAATCGGTTTTGCCCTCTTGTGTACACACACTAGTGCCATTTCATGAACCATAGACCTCTTTATATAGTATGGAGGATTAGGGTTATATTCATGTAAACTCTAATACCCATGACCTTTCATTTCCATAGGATCCATGGGTTAAAAACTCCATGGACTATCCATGCAAGCTTAGCCTAACCTAAATGAACTTGGCCCACCATATATATAAGAGTCCATATTTAATTAGTTACCTTTTGATCACTAAATTAATTCCAAATTAATTCTAGATCAATACTAATTAAATAATATGACTTCATATTAATATATTAGAACTTATAATATATTAATATAAATCACTAGTATCTTTTTTATCATTTTATCTATCCAATTGTTCCGATGCCATGCAACCCAAATGGACCATGCCAAATCGGGTCAAGTACATACCAATTATAGTTATGGACTTAGACACTAATCCAACAGTCTCCCACTTGGATAAGTCTAAAACTATTATTGCATATGACTCCAAAACCCGACTAGCAATCGTAGCTCTTAAAGCCGTTGTCGAACTCTGACCTAGTCAATGACTTGTCCATTAGATAAGAGATCATATATTCCTCCTTTCTAGATATCATATGGACTGAGACATGAATTATAATCATTCTCTCTTGTCCATTTGTTGTTTCCTGATTTCCAATTTATGACGACTGACTAATTGAACAAATCAAATCAGTCCAGGCTTGGCCAAGCACTTAGGGGTGTCATCACTAAATCATCGAGGGGCCCACAGATATCACTTTTATCCCTCCAAAGGTAAAAGGAATGGATAAACTTCGACTCATATGCTTGTTCTACTACTTGTTGAATCATACACAAAGACACGTTTTATAACATCGAGTTACCAATGCGTTTTCGTACAATCAATATATAACCAACTCATAGTCAACAACTCATATCTCTAGGTTTGAAGAATATAAGATATTATCGTCTCATGATTCACTAGTGATAAAATCCATGAAGTGATTCAAATGAGCATGGGTTGAATCCAATACTCGAATCTCATTCCAGGAGCACTCATGAACACTGCAACCACTTTGTCCTGGACAAACTACAGACCCTTCATGACAGTCTTGCCTCAATACCTACTTCCAAAGTATGATCGACTGTGGATAGTTTGAATAACCTAGTTATTCGGGAAGTCAAAACGTGCAAAGTGAAACACAAGAATAATCGAATCCAATATGGTCTCAGAACTTATGAATATAAATAAAACACCTTTTATTTATCACCATATTGATTACACATTATTCATTGCATAATGTTTCAAATAATCAACTTTATACTTGAATCAAAACAATAGTCATGCCATGCTCTAAGCATGCACACTATGTTTATCCAAACTATAGTTATGCCATACACCAAGTATGCACACTATGTTTGTCTATGATCCTTACTTTATGGAATAGATCAATTGAATATAATTTCAATGATTCTCATTTCACAATCCCAAAACCTTACCATAAATGTAAGAATTCCAAATTCCTGCCATTTACTGAAATCTATTTGATTCTAAATTCAAATGCATTGATCCTCTTGTAATGACTATGCACAAAGTCACAAAGACTTGGCAACAAACATTACAGAGTACTCCAATAGAGATCAATTCCATGGAAACGAAGTCTCAAATTCAAAGTACATTCCTTTGAACATCCTTCTTGCATTAAGTTTTTTCCTAATCTTACACAAATTGAATAACTTCCACCTATGGAGACATTTCCATATTCCCATTTTGGCCATCACTTCTGAACAAGAGTTGCATCTTTTCAGAATATGTCAATATGGTCCTTTCCAAGAATTTACACCATACTTCCAATTGTCCATGAGCAACCAATCTTTTGTAACACCTCAGATTGTCCTCAACAATTGCTTAACCACTTTAGTCATATCCAGTTCTAGTACTTTTTCCCTCTTAACGCCCTAGGCATTTGGAAAAATTTAGAACAGATGAATATTATAGCACATGCAATCAATCCTATATCCAAAGCATATGGGACACGATTCATGATGTCTCACATAAAGACATGATACTAGACCAGTCTTTTGCTATAACATTTCTATTTCTATTTGCCATGTTCTCATAATTTAGATTATAAAAAGGGATGCCGTAATCATAATCGAATTTTAGAATGCAAATAATGTTCCCATATATAGAATTTCCTTATGTTGAACCATTCCAACATAACATTTATATATATACTTGAATAAATTTGATTAAAATCTCACGATCTAAGCTGTTAGATTTGAAATGAAGTATAATTTCCTCTCCCTTAATTATAGCAAAACAACTTTTCAACCCCTGCAACTTCACGAATTGAAACTTTTGTTTTCTATAATTAACATTGCTAACTTGCAATACTAAACATAATAATCATGCACCCACTAACATGATAATTATCAGCATAACACTTATGCTCCCACTAGCTTTGACATGTATCCCGAAATCAGATGGACTTCTAGAAATCAATACTTTATTGACTTTCTTACCAAAGTTCAGATTTCTGATACGAGATGCTTTGATAAGACTTTTATCAAAATCATACACATTTTCTTAGATAGCTCACATGTATCTGTAAACAATTTTTAGTACTATGAAAAGGGATGCCGTAATCATAGTCTCAATTGTTTAGACCTTTGCTATTTCTCACAAGTCCATGTTAGTGTGCCGGTTAACCACACACGCTCCACTAACGACTTTGAGAATGCAAATATCACAATTGCTATCTACTTAAAATCTACTTAGTGAAAGCGTTTCCTCACCATCATTTTCATGAATCGGAGAGAAACCTTATGACACTTAGATTTTATGGTGTATGTGTTCCTGTCCATGTGAATTTGTCAAAACCATAATCACAAGACAAGGTTAGTGACAAATCCAAACTTATATGGACTGAACTTGTTCAATCTTAACTTCTTGCCACTTGGCAGCACAAGGCCTACCATTGCTTCCAGCTTGCTATGCAAACAATTGAGAACTTGTAGAACTCAGATGCATAGTCAACTTTTAAATGAAATAGGCACAGAAATAAGAATATGTCAACACGATAGGTTACAAACCTTAAGTCGTGCGCTAGTGATAAACTACAGGTTTTATTCTTGATTAGTTCTTGAAACTCTTTCAGGATCTTTTAGACTCCCACTGTCCTCTTGACATATAAGACTCTGTTGCCAAGAGCCATTCCTTGACAAACAAATATTCAAGAGATAGTGTGGATTCTTATCAAGACAAACACTTCACACAATTGGCCTTAGTTGGTCTTTGTTTTATACAAAAAATCACAACTTATCAATTTCAAATGTACAAGAGTAGAAAACATTTTACTCTTACATTTGACAAGTGTTATAAACCTTCTTTAAGATATGTTACTCAAGTTACAATCTTGGAGCATGAATCTAAGAACTGTTTTGGAACGAAGTATGACTCATCTTCTTGATTTAACCACTTCAACAATTCATGACTGCTCTTCTTGGCCATAAGAATGCACTAAGATGTCTGATGAGATATGGTCCATTGGCATGGCCTAGACTGCTCTAGCGCGCCAGCCTAGCCTGACGCGCTCCTGCCAGCCCTGCCTGGCGTTCCCTTGCTAGCCCTTGCTGGGAACTCCCTTGCCAGCCCTGCTGGGGACTCTCCTGCCGGCCCGGCCAGGCGCTCCCTCGCCTGGCACTCCCTTGTCACCCCTTCCTGGTGCGCGCCCGCCCGCCCCGCCCGGCGCCTCCGGGCGGCCTTACCCAGCTCCTTGCTAGTTGGGCCTGAATTGGGCTTGGACCAAGGCCTAACCCAATTCCCCTTGACCTAATTGTCCACTATAAATAGAATAGTGCCTCCTCCTTGAAGGAGGACTCTCTCCCAGGTGGTTCAGCCACCACTAGACTTCCCCCATGGCTCAGCCGCCACTATACTCCGGCAGGGTGGCTCAGCCGCCACCCGCCGCCGTCAGCCACCATACACCACCACTAGCACCAAGATGGTTCTCTCCAGCTATGGAGGACCATCTCAGATCTTCTACCTGATCTAACTTGACCGTCGGAGTCCGCTCCCGGGGCACAGTCCCTGGGGCGGCTCTAACGACTTTGCACTGTGATATCCAGATCTCCGCCGCAACAGAAGACCAGAAGACTCGCCGGAGGTCGATGTCGCATCATTTGGCGCCATCCCGGATTCGAGCAAGTAGCAAAAGCCTCAGTTGGCCTCCAGCTCGATTTTGACCAGATTTGTTCAGATCTGATGTGTTTTCCTCTAAGATTTGTTCAGATCCGTTCATTTCTAGCACCATTTAGTTCAGATCCGTTTGGCCTTGGCCAATATCTGTTCAAATCGATTTGGTTCTTCACAAGATCTTTTCAGATCTGTCTAACCATCGTTCAGATCTTTTGATTTGCTTGTTTTTTAGCTCATATCTTTTGATCTATTAGAGTTTTATCTCTTAGATCTTCAGATCTGCCTTGTTTTTTGCTCAGGTGTCTACAGATGTTTTGTTTTAGATCATCTGAGCAACCCTCAAGTCTTAAAAGACTTTATCAGATCTTATTTTCATCTATATTTGGATGGATTATTCAGAAAGTTGGGGAGAAAAGAGATTTCTATGAGTTTCCCCCATCTTTGTTTATATTTTCGAATTTTATTCAGCAAGTTGAAGAACAAACAATATTTAACAAGTCTTTATCTCTTTTGCTTCTTCATTTTCAAGAAAATCGGTTTTGGTTTTTGATTTCTCATGTACAACTTCATTCAAGTTGTTTATCTGATGCTTCCTCTAGAAGCTTAGAGATGGAAAACAAAAGATTTTCAGATCTGTTAAGCAAGCTGAAGAAGAAAGAAAGTTTATGAGAAAAAAACCTTTCATATTCGTTTTTGTTTATGTTTTGGTGTTTGTTCAGCAAGCTTGAGAAGAAAAGAAGTTCTTACCTCATCTTTAGTTTGTATGTTATAGAAAAACGATTTTTGTACAGAACTTTAATTCCTGAAGCATTTATTTGTACATACAGCTGTGTAGCTTGTACATTTGACAAAGCTCTTCAGAAAAAAAGAGAGAGAAGAAGAAGTTCTTTATGGGTTCTATCCCATTTTTAGTTTATATATTTTCAGAAAATCTCATTTAGTTCATGATTTTCTGTATATAAGTTTACTCAAGATTTAAAAGCTTGAAGGAAGAAATAAGTTTCTATGAATTTTTTACCCTCTTAAACTTTCAGAAAACTCATTTTCATCTTAGCTCAGTTTTGTCATTCTTTTTAATGACTTGCTAAGAAAGTTGAGAAGAGAAAAGTGTTTATGAGTTTTATCTCATTTCAATTTATTTAGATGATTTATTCAGCAAAATGAGGAGGAAAAGTATTTGATGAGTTTTTACCTCATTTTAAGTTACCTCATATTTTAGTTACCATTTTAATAATGGTTTTCCAAAAGAAAAAAAAGGGGAAGGGAATAGAAGTATTCAGTGCATACGAGCTTACAAGACCCTATCAGACATGTCTTGTTTATGCTTTTGGTTTATCCAAGTTTGTGGGAAAGAAATTTGTTTGAGTAAAAAAAAACATATGAAATTTATCTTTACCCAATAGTTTACCATCTTTATTTAGTGGCTCTCAAAGAAAGAGAAAAAAAAGTTACCATGACTTACAGTTTCCTGGTTAGTCAAAATATAAAAGAGAAAAAAAAGGGTGTAAGGATGAAAAGAAAGTAACCAATATAAATGAAGGGAAAAGAGACGGTATACAAAATGGTGATTCATTTTCACATCAACACAAAGAAAAAACCAGATACAACAGTCGTATGGTTCTTTGTCGTTACATAGCCGACAAAGCCAAAAAAAAGAGAAAAAAAGAAGGGGGTAATCAGGTGGTGGTGTACCGTGTAGTCACGAGATAGACAATCAAAAAGCAAAAGCATCCTCAGTGGGACCCATCTATTCCACTTCTCCATACACAAAAAAGTCAAAAGTAAAGTCGGGCCCCACCTGTTTCTTTCTCCAAATCAAGACCGGTCTCCAGCTCTCTCGAGCCATCAACCGGCGATCTCAAACCCCGATAAAACACTTCCTATGGCTAGAATCGACTGCTGCTCCTGGTCGCCTCCGAGCTACAACGAAGCATCTCCAATGGCCATCGCTCCTCAGCCTGGGAAACCCCAACCACTATGTCCATCTCTTCCAACCGACGATCTCCCTTCAAATCTCACCAACCTGTAACTATCGCTGGAAGCTAGCCTCCGACACAGACTCAAGGGCTTCGGAACCAAAACCTTTGGCCGCTAAGAACGTCCAGCATCGGCGATAGCAGCTTCAATATTGAGGCTTGTTATCCCCGTTGGACCACCCCCTGCCGATGACTTTCCTTCAATCGCCACCACCGCAGACCCAGAAGCAGCAGTGACCGTCGAATCAGCATCGCCATTGGCCAGGCCTCTAACCGGAGACGGATTCCTTCGGATCTCACCAAACCATTGCTGGTCGCTTGTATTGCCGCCATCACCGCCGCGCCATCGCCTGTCGACCTAGCTAATCAACGCCGCCAGCGACGAACCACAACACCACCGGACTACCTGTTGACTCCAGCCGATAATAATCCCAACATTGGTCACAGACAGCGCCACCGTCCGTTGCTACCTCGATCACCGCTAATCATTGCCGACTCCGACAACACATCTCCAGCAGAGCCCGCCGGAGACCTAAAGCCAAACAACTGTTGGGTCTGTGATTCCTCGACCTGATCCAGAGCACCACCCAAAGCACCTCCGGCCGCCAATTATCGCCAACGGGCACAACAAACCAGTGTCTCCGTTGGAGCTCACCACCCCGACCTCAATGTACAAGCAACGAGTCCGGCGAGAAACCAAAAATTGCCACCTGCACGTCCATTGCGTGTTTTCTTCTTAAGCGTGAAATTAAAGAAGAGGCCAGTTATCCCTTTTCAAACCCGATAAAAAACGGGATGGGCCATGTGTGCCCTATTTACCAAATCAGCCCACCACAACAAAAAAAAGAGATTTGGGCCTAAGGACTGAAATATTATTTTGGGCTCCAGGAAGATTGTTGGGTCTCCCTAAAATCATTTTTCAATGCTGAGGGGCTAGCCCAACAACTAAAATGAATATTTTTTGCAAGATAAATTTTAATGATCAACCCCAGTACCCGCTTGTTGAGATCCCGCCCAATAAAATCCGACATAAGAAGATACGTTACAACCTAGATCACTCACCATTTTCAAAAAAAAGGGAGGGAGAAGAGTAGTACGCTACTACTACTAGTGAAGCATTTTGAAATAGCAATCAGCAACTGCGCTGCGCGGCTATCAGCAGTCGTGTTGACCAATCCCGGGAAGTCTCGCTAATCAGCTCTCACATTCATGTTGACCGGCCCCCGCTAGTCTTATTGCCCAACTCATAGTAGTCGCGCAGCTCGACCTTCAGCAGCAACACGACCTAGCTCAGCAGCCGTAAAGCCCAATCATCAGCAGCTACTTTGTCTGACTCCCAGCAGTCGCGCTGCTTAGCTCTCGCCAGCCGTGCTACCCAGTTTTGTTAGTACTTGGGTTGCCTAGCTCTTTCCAGCAGGTATGTATCTCGCCTTTCAGCGGCTATACACCCGTCTTCGCCTCCTCTAAAGGAAAAAAGGGGGGGGATAGTGTTGGTACGACACTATGTAGAAGTGATGGTTATTCCCAAGGGGAAGAGTTAAACTACATAAAGAGCTGACACCATGAATGATGGTGTATCCCCGAGGTGACATTGGTATTCCGGATTGAAAGAGTAGCCTCGTGGTCCAGCTCTCGGCAGTCTCGTTGCCCAGCCCTCAGTGGTCGTGCTGCTCATTTATCGCTAGCAGCTCAATGCTCAGTTCTCAGCGGCCCTGCTGACCAGTTCCTGACAGCAGTTTTGCTAAGCACCTCCTAACAGCAGCTACACTATCAAACTCTAAGTAGCACCGCCACATAGCTCTCTACAAACAGCCAAGGCACCAAGGCATCGATTATTCATACGACTAGCGATGCAGCAAAGCATCAGGTACCATTCCGCTTCAACTCAGACTGATCACACGAGCTAGATACATAGATTATAGGGCGCTACGCCCAATCATACGAGGTTCAGTACCCTCGCCTGGAGTCGCCTGGCTTCTCAGCCCGACTCCATTATAGCAGCAAGCTCCGCATGCGAGGTTCAGTACCCTCGCCTGGAGTCGCCTGGCTTCTCAGCCCGACTCCATTATAGCGGCACGCTCCGCATACGAGGTTCAGTACCCTCGCCTCGAGTCGCCTGACTTCTCAGCCTGACTCCATTATAGCGGCACGCTCCGCATACGAGGTTCAGTACCCTCGCCTCGAGTTGCCTGGCTTCTCAGCCCGACTCCATTATAGCAACTTGCTCCAACCATTCCACGCGACGCTCTCCCGCGTGATCTATCTACGATCGCTGGCAACCAAGACCGATCCATTCCACGCGACGCTCTTCCGCGTGATTTATCTACGATCGTTAGCAACCAAACCTGATCCGTTACAGGCGATGTTTTCCTACATGACATCTCCATGTCCGTTGGCTGCTAAGCCCAAGCTATTCTCCTAAGTCGCACAACATAAGTCGCGCATCGTCGTGCACCATAAGTCGCGCATCACAAGCTTATTCCACGTCTAACACTATGGTCTCGATGTTTCCTCTCTCTCAGTCATCATGGTTCTCTTGTGCTCGGACGATCAATGAAGTGTTATCCACATTACAACCTGCTATAGTGAGGTTACTCTCCAGCAAGAAGGTTATCCCGACAGTGGCCCTGCTACCTACGACCCCACAACATCTCTGTTTCCTGGCTCTCGGAAACGGTCTTGTTGCGTAACCCTACCTGTAGCCTCGCCGCGTACCCCACGACATCTCTGTTTCCTGGCTCTTGGAAATGGTCTCGCTGTGCAACCCTACCTGTAGCCTCGCCGCGTACCCCACAACATCTCTATTTCCTGGCTCTCGGAAATGGTCTTGTTGTGCAACCCTACCTGTAGCCTCGTCGCGTATCCCACAACACCTCTGTTTCCTGGCTCTCGGAAACGGTCTTGCTATGCAACCCCAACCTATAGCCTCACTGCCTATCCCTCAACAATTCTATTGCCTGGCTATCGGCAATAGCCTCACTGCGTGACCCTCGCTAGCAACCTAATCGCACAGCTCTCGGAACCTCTGCCACTTATATTATGGTCAACAACCTTACGGTCTATTGGTTCGACAACATAGTCTGACACGGCTACCTACGCTACCTACATTACACTGGGGGGAATCCAGCTAGGTGTAGCCCGAGCAAGAAAGACTCTCAAGACAGTTATTAATGCAGACTATGTAGATGGTTATTGGTGGCATCCCATCTCGCATGGCTACCACAACAATCACGTCGGATAACAGTCTCAGGGACTGAATGGCAAGCTTACGCTTCTTAGCTACCCCGTCCCAGCATTCCATCGACATCAGTGTCATGTAACACTCTTTAGCGGCCTCGGTCCGCATGATCGCAACAACAATTACATTGCATCGCACCGATCGACTCGCACTCCTCTCAATGAAGGAGTATCAAGTCAGCTCAAGCCACATAAGCAACGCTTGGCTCTTCGCACAACCCCACGGCTCTCGTGGCCGAGGTTCGGTCATTCTCTCTATTATTAAATGCTTTGGTGCTTTATCTAGTCCGATCTGATTGTCAGCAACCCAATCGCATCAGACTAGGGGGACTTGACGACGCACAGTTTATATGACTAGTTCCAGTCCGATGTCATTGGCCGCGTACCAATAACACCAGACTGGGGGGACTTGATGAGATATGGTCCATTGGCATGGCCTAGACTGCTCTAGCATGCCAGCCTGGCCTGACGCGCTCCTGCCAGCCCTGCCTGGCATTCCCTTGCTAGCCCTTGCTGGGAACTCCCTTGCCAGCACTGCTGGGGACTCTCCTGCCGGCCCGGCCAGGCACTCCCTCGCCTGGCACTCCCTTGTCACCTCTTCCTGGTGCGCGCCCGCCAGCCCTGCCTGGGGCGCGCCCGCCAGCCCTGCCCGACGCCTCCGGGCGGCCTTGCCCAGCTCCTTGCTAGTTGAGCCTGAATTGGGCTTCGCCCAAGGCCTAACCCAATTCCCCTTGACCTAATTGTCCACTATAAATAGAATAGTTCCTCCTCCTTGAAGGAGGACTCTCTCCCAGGTGGTTCAGCCACCACTAGACTGTTGGATAAGGTGTATAAGTCCATAACTATTTCTGGTATGTACTTGACCTGACCCGGCATGGTCCATTTGGGTTGCATGGCACCATGCAATTGGATAAACTAAAATGAGAGAAATAACACTTATGGTTTATTAATATATTATAAGTTCTAATATATTAATAATATTATTTAATTAGTTTGATCAAGAATTAATTTAGAATTAATTAAGTGATCAAAAGATAACTAATTAAATATATGGGTAGATTATGTAAATCTTCCATATCTTATATAGTGGGCTAAGAGGCTCCATGGATTATCAAGTTGGGTTCCACCCATAGGATGCTCCATGGGAGTTACAAACCCATGGGTCATGGAAATGAAGAGTCATGACACATTAGGGTTTACATGGTGTAACCCTAGATGTGTCAACACTATATAAGAAACCCATTCTCCACCAAAATAGGCTACACTAAGAAACAAGAGGGCTAGAGCCGATTTTGCAAGTGTAAGATTCTCTCAAAGTTTACTCCTTTGCATTTGGTGTTGTGTGAAGCATTTGAGGCATCACACTTGGGGTGCTAGGCTCACAAGGTTTCAAGGATCATAATCAACAACAATGTAAGTTATTCTATCTTTCATTCAAGTTAAAAATGTTCCCCATGTATGCTAGATAGGAATATAACCTTGGAATTCAACTTTGCATGATTATTAGACAAACATAGATCCAAGGTTATTAGGGTTGCATGTACACTTAGGAAGTGTTAGAATGCTCAAAACCCATCAGTGGTATCAGAGCATGGTTCGTTTGTTGTTTTTTTTTGTGTGCAAACAGCTTGAAAAGAAATCGTTTTTATGTTTTCTGCTCGTATGAAAGTTTGCACATTTTTTTGCTGGAAATGGACTAGAAACATTACCCTAAACTGTTTTGATGTTTTAAAGCTTGTTTTAGATGGTGTAATGTTTATGCTAATCCATTTACAATGGCAATTATTAAAATTACAAGTTTTTTTTAAGTGTAATTTTTGATTCTTGAAAGTGTTCATATTCATGTTCTTGAACTTATGAAGATTAGATGATCATAGGAATTGTTTGTAACCTGCATGGTAGTTTAATTCATGATCATAATGTGTTTTAATGGAGTCCATAACTTGTCCTCAAGTTATGGAAAACCAAAAGTCTCACTTTTATTAAAGCCATTAAAAGAACACAAAAGTTATAAAAATGAAGAGTCTTCATTTTTATTACTCAATTAATTCATAAGTTATAAGAAATGAAAAGTTTTGGAAGTTTACAAAACTTGCCCTCAAGTTTTGGAACATGTAAAGTCTTGATTAAAACTTTAGTTCCAACCCTTAGAATTTTAAAAGTTAAAATTCAACCCTTATACTTTATAATATTATAAGTTACTAATATATATATGTATAACGTCAAGTCGTCTTACCGCTAGTACGCCTCATTCACGAAGCCGGTCTATAAGGGGGGTATAAGGTTGTTGCCTATAAAATGGTAATTTAATGGGTGTCCACTCTCACCCACCACTTCCTTGATCGGTGGAGGGTCGTTAGCCGAACGGGTAAGACAAGGACTTATAAATTCTCATTAAAAGTATGATGAATATTATAAAGTAACTAAATGCTTTTATTAAATTCCCAATCTTAGTTACTTTAGGAAAATGTGAATAAGGTGCTAATCCATGAAATTACACTTTACACTTTGTTTAAGTCGTTGGTGGAGCGTGTGTGGTTAACCGGCACACTAACTTGGACTTAACAAGGTAGGTAAAGGGTGACTTAAGGTTTACCATAGCATCGGTGGAGCGTGTGTGGTTTACCGGCACATCGATTGAGTGATAAACCTTGAGGGTGTTGGATAAGGTGTCTAAGTCCATAACTTATTTGGTATATACTTGACCCAAGCCGGCATGGTCCATTTGGGTTGCACTTCACCCAAACTAGTTATGGATAATTTTATGAGAGTTGTATACTTACGATTTATTAATATATTATAAGTTATAATATATTAATATAAAGTCATGTTACCTAATTAGTTTTAATCTTGAATTAATTATGAATTAATTTAGTGATTAAAAGGAAGACTAATTAAATCATGGGCTATTATATTTATATGGTGTGGGCTAACACTCATTTGGGAATGGGCTAAGCTTATATGGAAGTCCATGGATGATCCATGGAGCTTTTACCCATGGATCCTTGGAAGAGGAAAAGACATGGGTTATTAGGGTTTCACCTTAACCATGTACACTATATAAACAAGCTTATGTTGCCTGAAAAAGACACTAATGTGTGTGTAAGTATGGTGGCCAAAATCAAGAGTTAGTATACTCTCTCATACATTTTCCAAGTTTGTGGTGATTTGTGATTTCCATTTGAGGCATTCACATTATTGGTGCTTGGCTCTCAAACTCCAAGGAATCAACAATCAACAAAAGGTATGTAATTCATCTAGTTCTTTTATAGTTAAAAGTACCCCATGCCATGCTAGATAGGTTATAAACCTTGGAAAATCATATTTTGCATGTATCTTAGACAAACATAGATCCAAGGTTTAATAGGGTTGCATGTACACTTAGGAAGTGTTAGAATGCTCAAAACCCAACAGTGGTATCAGAGCCTAGGCTTGTTTGTTTGATACTTGATGCAAAATAGTGAAAAAAGTCGAATTTTTTGCTGTCTTCCTGATGAACTCGCCGAGTCCATGGGGGGACTCGCCGAGTTCATGAGTAAACTCATCCTACTCGGCGAGTAGGTTCGTGCACTCGGCGAGTAGGAGCCTCAGAATGCAGATTTTCGACTTTTGCTGCTGGAAATGGACTAGAAACATTACCCTAAACTGTTTTGGTGTTTTAAAACTTGTTTTAGTTGGTGTAATGGTTGTTCTAATCCATTTACAATAGCTTATATCAAAATTTCATGCTTTGTATGTGTTCATATAATTCTTGAAACTTTGATGATCATGTTCATGTTCTTATGAATTTAGAAGATGATAGGAATTATTTGCTGAATTGTTTAGGATTAATTCTTGATCATTTATGTGTTTTAATGGAGTCCATAATTTGTCCTCAAGTTATGGATATCCAAAGGTCACTTCTTTTAAACACACACTTAAAACACATAAGTTACATGGAAATGAAGAGTCTTCATTTTTATGAACCTTTAATTCATAAGTTATGAAATGAAAAGTTTTGAATAGTTTCAAAACTTGTCCTCAAGTTTTGGAATTTGTAAAGTTACACACACTTTAATATACTTTAATTCCAAACCCTTAGAGTTTTAAAAGTTAAAATTCAACCCTTATACTATTTATAACATTAATGGTTAATTATTATATATATGTATAAGATCAAAGTCGTCTTACCGCTAGTACGCCTCATTCACGAAGCCAGTCTATAAGGTGGGTATAAGGTTGTTGCCTATAAAATGGCAACTTAATGGGTGTCCACTCTCACCCACCGCTTGCTTGACTGGTGGAGGGTCGTTAGCCGAACGGGTAGGACAAGGACTTATAAATTCTCATTAAAAGTATGATGAATATTATAAAGTAACTAAACCTTTTATAAATTCCCAATCTTAGTTACTTTAGGAAAATGTGAATATGGTGCTAACCCATGAAATTCACACTTTGTACCTTACCAAGTCGTTGGTGGAGCGTGTGTGGTTAACCGGCACACTAACTTGGACTAGTAAGGATCATGAAGGGTGACTTAATGTTTATCATAGATCGGTGGAGCGTGTGTGGTTAACCGGCACATTGATTAGGTGATAATATTAAGGGTACCAAGTGAATTTGCATGGTTATTCACACCTTGTTTTGTGATCCTCGGCATCCCAGTCACAAAACTTGAAGGGCACAATCGAGATTGAAACATGCCATTGAAAAGTTCAATGAATCTCAAAAGAATCTAGGAATTTCAAAAACCAATTAAACCTAATAATTCATTTCGTTTTCATGGTGGAAATTGGTGAATCGTCATTCACCTACCTTCAAATATATTATAGCTTAGATTACGGCATCCCTCTTCTAAGTTATAATATATTGTGTTGGATCCTAGCCTTAATATTACATTTGGGTGTATTATTAAGGATTCGATATATCTAATCTAAACTTGTTTTCTTCTTTTCAGATGTCTTCCAACAACAAAGCTTCGGGCTCTAACCCTACTGGCTCCTTTTCCCTCATGAACCTTTGTGGGAGGGTCATCTTTGATGGTTCCAACTTCATGGATTGGATCCGGAACATCAGGATGGTTACTCGTTACGAGGACAAGGAATATGTCCTCGATAAGGAGCTAAAGGAGCTTGATGAGTCCACTGCTACTCCTGAGGAGGTCGCTGAGTATCAGGCACATGAAAGAGATGCCACCAAGGTGGCATGCATCATGATGGCCACCATGACAGCTGAACTCCAAAAGTCCTATGAGGACTATTACCCTTTTGAGATGCATCAAGATCTGATGGAAAGGTACCATCAGAGTGCTCGTCAAGAGCGGTATGAAATAATCTCCTCCATGATCACTACCCGTATGAAGGATAGCGAACCAATCACGAGCCACATGCAGAAAATGCAAAGGTATGTGGACCGTCTAGTGAAACTGAATGTGAACTTCCCTGAGGAGTTGGCAATTGATATCATTTTGCACTCCTTGCCATCGTGTTATGATCAATTTCGTATGACATACCACATGAACAAGGAGGAAGTCACACTCAGTAAGCTTCAAGGACTTCTGAAGACTGCCGAAAGTGGTCTTAAGAGTAAGTCGGTTGCTACTCCTACTCCTACTACTACCCCTGTTTTGGCTATCGGGCAAGGCAAAGGGAAGAAGAGGAAGCACCCTTCGAAGGGTACCAAGGGAAAGTCCCTTGAAGGCTCCTCATCTGGAACCAAAGGTGGTTCTATCAGTCCTTCTGCCATCCCTAAGGATGCTGAATGCTTCTACTGTCAAAATAAGGGGCACTGGAAGCGAAACTGCCCAAAGTACTTGCAAGATGTCAAGGATGGGAAAGTGAAACCATCCCATGCAGGTATTTACACTATATTGTCTAATAACTCACCATATTCTAATTCTTGGGTTCTTGATACAGGTTGTGGTATTCACATCTGTTGTGACTTGCAGGGCCTAAGAAGAAGTGAGGATGTGGAGCACGGAAAGATAAACTTAATCATGGGGAACAAGAAGGTTGCACCTGTTACCAAGATTGGAGTTTATACTTTGTTGCTAGATAGTGGGTTAAAGTTAGATTTGAATAAATGTGTGTACTCGTCTGAAATGGCGAGGAATATTATTTCCTTTCATGCTTTGTACAAACAAGGTTTTACCTTTTCTTTTGATAATGAAGTTGGTAGTATTAATGCTTTCTTTAATAATATTCTTTATTTTAAAGCATTACCTTGTAATGGTGTGTATGAAGCTGTATCGGTTGTAGATAATTTAGGGAATAATGTATTGTGTATTGATTCTTCTACTAGCTTGGATAAAGCATCTTTGTGGCATTGTCGTCTTGGACATGTAAGCAAGAAACGCATAGGCCAGCTCCAAAAGGATGGAGTTTTGGAGTCGTTCGACCTCAAGTCGGATGATAGTTGTGAGTCTTGTCTACTTGGGAAAATGACAAAATCACCCTTCACTTGTACTTGTGCAAGGGGTGAGGGTTTGTTGGACCTTATACATACTGATGTATGTGGACCATTCAAAACCGCCACAAGGGATGCTAATCGCTATTATGTAACTTTTATTGATGATTTTAGTAGATATGGTTATGTCTACTTAATCAAACATAAGTCAGAAACTTTTGAAAGGTTTAAAGAGTTTAAACAGGAAGTAGAAAATCAATTGGGCAGGAACATTAAGATGCTTCGATCCGATCGAGGTGGTGAGTATCTTAGTACTGAGTTCCTCGACTATCTTAAGGAGTGTGGGATTGTCTCACAATTGACACCTCCCAGGACACCACAGCTGAATGGTGTAGCTGAGAGGCGCAATCGAACTTTGTTGGACATGGTTCGCTCTATGATGAGTCGAGCTTCGCTACCAATCTCTTTTTGGGGGTATGCCTTAGAGACTGCCGCCCACATCCTTAATCTAGTCCCTACAAAGAAGGTTGCCAAAACACCTCATGAAATGTGGACTGGGAAAGTTCCCAATTTGGACCATATCAAGATTTGGGGTTGCGAGGCTTACGTGAGGCGCGAAACTCATGACAAGCTCGAACCTCGAAGTGAAAGGTGTATTTTCATCGGCTACCCACAAAAATCCTTTGGTTACCTCTTCTACAGACCCAATGAGAATGTGGTCTTTGTGGCTAGGAGAGGGGTCTTTCGAGAGAGAGAATTTATAAGCCAAGGAGACAGTGGGAGGCAAATTGACCTTGAAGAAATTCAAGACTCAATTGGTGAAGGAACCTCAGACACTAGCAATCAACTTGAGGAGGAAATTCCTGTTGATCCAGCTGACGAGTCTATACTTCTGAGGCGTTCCACAAGGGTTAGGAACACACCTAAGTTTTATTATGGATTTCATATTACTACGGAAGGTGATACATTTATCAGTGACAGTACACTGGTAAATCTGGATGAACCTAACAGTGTTAAGGAAGCCATGGCAGGCCCAGAGTCTGCTAAATGGAAGGAGGCTATGGACAGCGAGATACAGTCCATGTATGACAATCAAGTTTGGAACTTGGTTGACAATGTACCAGGCCGCAAGACAGTCGGGTGCAAATGGATCTTCAAGAAGAAGACCGACATGGATGGGAAGGTGCACACTTATAAGGCTCGACTGGTTGCGAAGGGGTTTACTCAGACTCAGGGTATTGATTATGATGAAACCTTTTCACCAGTAGCAAAGATTAAGTCTATTAGGGTTATGCTAGCCATTGCTGCATTTCATGATTATGAAATATGGCAAATGAATGTCAAAACCGCTTTCCTTAACGGAAAGTTGGCTGAGGATGTTTACATGAATCAGCCAGAAGGTTTTGTCAGTGCAGAGTACCCCAATAGAGTGTGCAAGCTTGAGAAATCCATTTATGGATTGAAACAAGCATCTCGAAGTTGGAATCTTTGTTTCGATGAGAAGGTCAAAGAGTTTGGTTTCTCAAGAAGTGAAGATGAGTCCTGCGTGTATGTCAGAGCTAGTGGGAGTATAGTTAGCTTTTTGGTACTGTATGTGGATGACATACTACTCATAGGAAATGACATCCCAACCTTGCAGGAGGTTAAGTCCTGGCTTGGGAAGTGCTTTGCTATGAAGGACCTTGGAAAAGCTACCTATATCCTAGGGATAAGGATATTAAGAGAAAGGAGTAAAAGACTAATTGGACTTAGTCAGAGTATCTACTTGGATAAGGTGTTGAAAAGGTTCAACATGCAGAATTCCAAGAAAGGAGAATTACCGATCCAAAGCAATGCCAAACTGAGCAAGGCTCAGAGCCCGAGTACAAAAGATGAGATAGCTGAGATGAGTCGATTACCTTATGCTTCCGCTATTGGTTCGATCATGTATGCTATGACTTGTACCCGTCCTGATGTGGCCTTCGCTTTGAGCATGGTCAACAGATATCAGGGGAACCCTGGCAAGGCTCATTGGACTACGGTAAAGAATATTCTCAAGTACCTGCGGAGGACTAAGGATTGGATCCGTACCCTTGGTGGGAGTGATGACTTGAGAATAGTAGGGTATAGTGATGCTAGCTTTCAGACTGATAGGGATAACTTCCGCTCTCAGTCGGGCTGGATCTTTACCTTAAATGGAGGGGCAATCACTTGGAAGAGTTCCAAACAGGAGACTATAGCTGATTCGACTTGTGAATCAGAGTACATAGCAGCGAGTGAAGCGGCAAAGGAGGCGATATGGCTGAGGAACTTCATCGGAGACCTTGGAGTTGTACCAGCTATTAAGGAGCCTATGGAGATTTTCTGTGACAGCAATAGTGCGGTTGCCTTAGCCAAGGAACCAAGAGATCATGGCAGATCCCGACACATTGACAGAAAATATCACTTCATAAGACACAAGATAGAAGAGGGACTCCTCGTGGCAAAGAGGGTATCGTCAGATGAGAACCCTGCGGATCCCCTTACGAAGGGACTGACGAGGGTGAAGCATTTGCAGCATGCGAGGCGCATCGGGCTGAGGGACGATATTAGTTTTACAGATTAGATAGCCTTTTCTGAAACTTGTAAAATGTAATCGACGTTTGATGATGAATAAAATTTGTGATTTATTTATGAGTAAAGTGTTGCTATCATTGTCAATTATTTACTATTGTTTCAGTGTTGCATGTTTTGACTTCCAGAATAATTAATTTATTCAAACTCTCCACAGTCGGTCATATGTCGGAAGTAGGTATGAATCAAGACTGTCATGAATTGGGATTGTAGATGACTAAAGGTGTTTAGCCATAGCAATGGTTGCTACAACATTCATGAGTACTCATAAGTTATGAGTATTGGAATAAACCCACGCTCACTTGTATCACTTCATGGAATTTATCTCGAGTGATCGTGAGACGGTAATATCATATAAGTCTTCAAACCTAGAGATATGAGTTGTTACCTATGAGTTGGTTGTGCATTGATTGCATGTAAACGCATCAGTAACTTGATGTTATAAAATGTGCCTTTGTGTGCAATTCAATAAGTAGTAGAACAAGCATATGAGTCGAAGTTTATCTGTTCCTTCTAGAAATAGAAGCGATATCTGGGCCCCTCGATGATTTTGTGTTGACCCATGTACCGGGCCCGGTCAGAACTAAATTGATGTGTTCAGTTAAGTTCTTTGTCAAACAAATCGGAAATCGAGAAACAACTGCTAGACAATAAGTAAGACATTGTTCCATGTATTTGTCCGGCTGATATCATGAGAGCAGAGGATTATATGATCACTTATCTAAAATGGCGCTTCATAGTTCACAAGAGTTTTCGAGAGCTACGATTGCCGGTTGGTTCCTGAAGTAATATAGGCAAATACAGTTATTAGACTTATCCAAGTGGGAGTCTGTTGGATAAGGTGTCTAAGTCCATAACTTATTTGGTATATACTTGACCCAACCCGGCATGGTCCATTTGGGTTACACTTCACCCAAACTAGTTATGGATAATTTTATGAGAGTTGTATACTTACGATTTATTAATATATTATAAGTTATAATATATTAATATAAAGTCATGTTACCTAATTAGTTTTAATCTTGAATTAATTATGAATTAATTTAGTGATTAAAAGGAAGACTAATTAAATCATGGGCTATTATATTTATATGGTGTGGGCTAACACTCATTTGGGAATGGGCTAAGCTTATATGGAAGTCCATGGATGATCCATGGAGCTTTTACCCATGGATCCTTGGAAGAGGAAAAGACATGGGTTATTAGGGTTTCACCCTAACCATGTACACTATATAAACAAGCTTATGTTGCATGAAAAAGACACTAATGTGTGTGTAAGTGTGGTGGCCAAAATCAAGAGTTAGTATACTCTCTCATATATTTTCCAAGTTTGTGGTGATTTGTGATTTCCATTTGAGGCATTCACATTATTGGTGCTTGGCTCTCAAACTCCAAGGAATCAACAATCAACAAAAGGTATGTAATTCATCTAGTTCTTTTATGGTTAAAAGTACCCCATGCCATGCTAGATAGGTTATAAACCTTGGAAAATCATATTTTGCATGTATCTTAGACAAACATAGATCCAAGGTTTAATAGGGTTGCATGTACACTTAGGAAGTGTTAGAATGCTCAAAACCCAACAGAGGGTACCAAGTGATTTGCATGGTTACTTCACACCTCGTTTTGTGATCCTCGGTATCCCAGTCACAAAACTTGGAGGGCACACTCGAGATTGAAACATGCCTTTGAAAAGTTCATTGAATCTCAAAAGAATCTAGGAATTTCTAAGAACCAATTAAAAACCTAATATCTATATTTCGTTTTTCATGGTGGAAATTGGTGAATCGTCATTCACCTACCTTTCAAATATGTTATAGCTTGGATTACGGCATACCTCTTCTAAGTTATAATATATTGTGATTGGATTCTAGCCTTAATATTACATTTGGGTGTTTTATTAAGGACTCTCTTAATATCTAAACTAATCTTGTTCTCTTCTTTCAGATGTCTTCAAACAATGCTGCTTCTGGCTCTAATCCTAATGGCTCCTTTACCCTTATGAACTTGTGTGGGAAAGTCACTTTTGATGGATCCAACTTCAATGAATGGATCAGAAACATCAGGATGATTACCCGCTACGAGGACAAAGAATATGTCCTTGACAAGGAGCTTAAGGAGATTGATGAGACCACTGCAACTCCCCAGGAGATCGCTGACTTCCGGGCACATGAAAGGGATGCTACAAAAGTGGCATGCATCATGTTGGCCACCATGACAGCGGAACTCCAAAAGTCCTATGCGGACTTCTACCCTTTTGAAATGCACCAAGATCTGATGGAAAGATACCATCAAAGTGCACGACAAGAGAGGTATGAAATCATATGCTCTATCATAACAACCATGATGAAGGACGGGGAATCCGTCACGAGCCACATGCAGAAAATGCAAAGGTATGTGGATCGGTTGCTGAAGCTTAATGTGAAATTCCCTGAGGAGCTTGCAATAGATATCATTTTGCACTCCTTACCATCGTGCTATGATCAATTCCGCATGACATATAACATGAATGAGACACTGATAGGTCTGGATGAACCTAACAGTTACGCGGAAGCCATGGCAGGCCCTGAGTCAGCCAAGTGGAAAGAGGCAATGGACAGCGAGATACAGTCCATGTATGACAATCAAGTTTGGAACTTGGTTGAGAATGTACCAGGTCGTAAGACTGTAGGGTGCAAATGGATCTTCAAGAAGAAGACCGACATGGATGGTAATGTACACACTTATAAGGCACGACTGGTTGCAAAGGGTTTCTCACAAACTCCGGGAGTTGATTATGATGAGACCTTTTCTCCAGTGGCCAAGATTAAGTCTATTAGGGTTCTGTTAGCCATAGCTGCATTTCATGACTATGAAATATGGCAAATGGATGTCAAAACCGCTTTCCTTAATGGAAAGTTGGCTGAGGATGTTTACATGAGTCAGCCAGAGGGTTTTGTCAATACAGAGTACCCTAATAAAGTGTGTAAGCTAGAGAAATCCATTTATGGGTTAAAGCAAGCACCTCGCAGATGGAATCTTTGCTTTGATGAGAAAGTCAAGGAATTTGGCTTTTCTAGGAGTGAAGATGAATCTTGTGTATATGTCAAGGCTAGTGGGAGTATAGTTAGCTTTTTGGTATTGTATGTGGATGACATACTACTCATAGGAAATGACATCCCAACTCTGCAGGAAGTTAAGTCCTGGCTTGGGAAGTGTTTCTCTATGAAGGACCTAGGAGAAGGTGCCTATATTCTAGGGATAAGGATCTTGAGAGACCGGAGTAAAAGACTAATTGGACTTAGTCAGAGTACTTACTTGGATAAGGTGTTGAAGAGATTCGGCATGCGGGACTCCAAGAAAGGAGAGTTACCCATCCAGAGTAACGCCAGATTGAGTAAGACACAAAGCCATAGTACTGAGGCTGAGATAGCAGAAATGAGTCGAATACCTTATGCTTCGGCTGTAGGATCGATCATGTATGCTATGACGTGTACTTGACCTGATGTAGCCTTTTCTTTGAGCATGGTTAGCAGGTATCAGGGGAACCTTGGCAAGGCACACTAGACTGCGGTAAAGAATATCCTCAAGTACCTACGGAGGACTAAGGAGTGGGTCCTTACCCTCGGTGGGAGTGAAGACTTGAGAGTTGTAGGGTATAGTGATGCTAGCTTTCAGACTGATAGGGATAATTTCCGCTCTCAGTCGGGCTGGGTCTTTACCTTAAATGGAGGAGCAATTTCTTGGAAGAGTTCCAAGCAAGAGACAGTGGCTGATTCAACTTGCGAATCAGAGTATATAGCAGCTAGCGAGGCAGCAAAGGAGGCGATATGGCTGAAGAAATTCATTGGAGACCTTGGAGTTGTACCAGCTATTAAAGAGCCAATGGAAATTTTCTGTGATAGTGAAAGTGCAGTTGCCTTAGCCAAGGAACCAAGGGATCACGGGAGATCCAGACACATCGACAGAAAATACCATTTCATCAGACATCGAATAGAAGAAGGACTCCTCGTGGAAAAGAGGGTATCATCGGGTGAGAATCCAGCAGATCCCCTCACGAAGGGACTGACTCGGGTTAAGCATCTCCAGCATGCTCGGAGCATAGGGCTGAAGGATGATATTAGATTTAGTAGTTAGATAACCTTGAAATTTGTAAAGTGTAATTGACATTAGATGATGAATAAAAGGTGTTTTATTTATGAGTAAAGTGTTGCTATCTCTTGTCGATCGTTTACTATATTTCTTTTGCATGTTTTGACTTCCAGAATAATTATGTTTGGTATATCATATTATTCGAACCTCCACAGTCGGTCATATGTCGGAAGTAGGTATGAATCAAGACTGTCATGATTGGTTGCAGAGGTCTAAGTTGTTGGACATGGCTACAACACTCATGAGTGCTCATAAGTTCTGAGCATTGGACTCAACCCACGCTCACTGGAATCACTTCATGGAATTTATCTCGAGTGATCGTGAGACGGTAATATCATATAAGTCTTCAAACCTAGAGATATGATTTGTTACTTATGAGTTGGTTATGCATTGATTGTACGTTAACGCATTGGTAACTCGATGTTATAAAACGTGCTTTTGTGTATAATTCAATGAGTGGTAGAACAAACATATGAGTCGAAGTTTATCTGTTCTTTCTTGGATTAGAAGCTGATATCTGGGCCCCTCGATGATTTTGTTTTGACCTATGTACTGGGCCCGGTCAGAACTAAGTTGATGTGTTCAATTAAGTTCTTTGTCAAACAAATCGGAAATCGGGAAACAAACTGCTGGACAATAAGTAAGACATTGTTCCATGTATTTGTCCGGCTGATATCTAGAACAGAGGATTATATGATCACTTATCTTAAATGGCGTATCATCATCTTCTCAGTTCCGAGAGACCTTGAAAGAGCTATGATTGCCGATCGGTTCCTGAATTATTGCAGTTATAGTTATTAGAATTATCCAAGTGGGAGACTGTTGGATAAGGTGTATAAGTCCATAACTAGTTCTGGTATGTACTTGACTTGACCCGGCATGGTCAATTTGGGTTGCATGGCACCATGCAATTGGATAAACTAAAATGAGAGAAATAACACTTATGGTTTATTAATATATTATAAGTTCTAATATATTAATAATATTATTTAATTAGTTTGATCAAGAATTAATTTAGAATTAATTAAGTGATCAAAAGATAACTAATTAAATATATGGGTAGATTATGTAAATCTTCCATATCTTATATAGTGGGCTAAGAGGCTCCATGGATTATCAAGTTGGGTTCCACCCATAGGATGCTCCATGGGAGTTACAAACCCATGGGTCATGGAAATGAAGAGTCATGACACATTAGGGTTTACATGGTGTAACCCTAGATGTGTCAACACTATATAAGAAACCCATTCTCCACCAAAATAGGCTACACTAAGAAACAAGAGGGCTAGAGCCGATTTTGCAAGTGTAAGATTCTCTCAAAGTTTACTCCTTTGCATTTGGTGTTGTGTGAAGCATTTGAGGCATCACACTTGGGGTGCTAGGCTCACAAGGTTTCAAGGATCATAATCAACAACAAGGTAAGTTATTCTATCTTTCATTCAAGTTAAAAATGTTCCCCATGTATGCTAGATAGGAATATAACCTTGGAATTCAACTTTGCATGATTATTAGACAAACATAGATCCAAGGTTATTAGGGTTGCATGTACACTTAGGAAGTGTTAGAATGCTCAAAACCCATCATAGACTTCCCCCATGGCTCAGCCGCCGTCAGCCACCATACACCACCACTAGCACCAAGATGGTTCTCTCCAGCTATGGAGGACCATCTCAGATCTTCTAGCTGATCTAACTTGACCGTCGGGGTCCGCTCCCGGGGCACAGTCCCTGGGGCGGCTCTAACGACTTTGCACTGTGATATCCAGATCTCCGTCGCAGCAGAAGACCAGAAGACTCGCCGGAGGTCGATGTCGCATCAATGTCCTTAGAGGATTAATTGTGATATGGTTTCATAATCATTAAGATGATCATAAAACATGATACTAAAGTACTCTCCCATCTTTTCAGATTTGAGAAACTTTTATCTTTTTGCCTAATTTGATTCTTCTCATTCGTTCTGCCATACATTGAAACTTTTCCAATGTTTCGGAATTATACTTAACCTTGTAAGTATAACCATATTTACTAAACTTTAGTAAATCATGACGAATAGTCTTATCGATCTTTTTGTGGCGGACTTGACCAGTGCACAAGAATGTGTATTCGATCCCTTAGTCCTTCACTTGATTGACATATACATGTGAACAATGAATTAGTCTTAATTTTCCAATGATGAAAATTCTCATACAATACAATTTGCATGATTCCAAGTTTCGGTCCAATTGAAACTTGGGTGATGAGAATCTTTCCTTATTTGGTAAATTTAGACACTACCACAAATGAAAGAATCAAATTCATATTTCCATTATTGCTAGAAACATACAAACATCAATTTTCCATAAATGCCATTGCAAGGAGATATAAAATCAAGTAAAACAAAATTTTATTTATTTATAAAATGCGGAAAAACTTTTTCCTTACAATGCAACTTTAAATGTAAACCATGCTATTACATATTTCCTAGCAATCTATCATAACTCTTAAGTAGTAGCTCAAAAATCCGATCTTCGAACCATGCGATTGAAATCCATCTTTGCGATCAGATTCAACATACTCTTCTTTTAAGCTTCCTTTCCTTTGCTGGATCCCGCATAACATCAAAATGCAATCTAGTCGCATCATGTATTAAGAATCAACAATTAGGAACTTAAAAGAGTTAGATAGTGGACTTACCTGAAGCAGAGTCAAACTTTTTGATTCTTCCTTCTCTCAGATCCTTCAGGTAGTTAGGGCAGCTTCGCTTCCAATGTCCCTTCTCTTGACAGTAAAGACATACAGACTCTTTGGGAATGGTACATGGGACTGTCACAGACTTAGCCTTTCTCTTTACCATTTGGTCAACTGGGTTGACCATGGCCACTTCCTTTCCATTGGGAAGAGAAAGTTTTTCTGGACTTCCAATGTTTCCATTGTCAATGCCCATGGAAGTTTGAGAAATAGACCTTCCATCCAAATTTGATTGACCATTGCGCCAAATCATTGTTGATTCAGCAGCAACAAGCAAATAAGAAAGATCTATTAGGGTCATATCGTGATTTGTCACATAGTAGTCTTTAATGAACTCACTATATGACTCAGGAAGTGACTGAAGAACCCAGTCAATAGCCAACTTCCTTGGGACAACGACACCCAACATTCTCAACCTGTCAATGTGTGACTTCATTCCTAAGATATGAGTGCACACAGGTCTTCCATCTTTATGTTTCATTACAAGCAGGGCTTGAGTGATCTTTTACTTTTCAAGTCTTCGAGCTTGTGGGTCAGGGAGAATAATTGGAGGAGGTGGAGGAAGAGAAGTATGATTTCCATGATCCAATCGCAGGATATCATCTTCATTAGGAAAGCTTGTTCCAAGAGATTTGGGGAGATCATAATTGTCTAAACCAGACATCTACAATGGGAGAAAATTAAGTTAGTTGATTTAAGTCCTTAATAGAACACCCAATATGAAATATTAAGGCTAGGACCCAACACAATATTATATAAATTGGAAAGAGGGATGCCATAATCCAAGCTATAAAATATTTGAAGGTAGGCGAATGACGATTCACCAATTTCCACCATGAAAAACGAAATAATTTATTAGGTTTTAATTGGATTTGAAACTCCTAGATCTTTTGAGATTCATTGAACTTTTCAATGGCATGTTTCAATCTCGATTGTGCCCTCTCAAGTTTTGTGACTGGGATGCCGAGGATCACAAAACAAGGTGTGAATAATCATGCAAATATACTTGGTACTCTTAATTTTTATCACCTAATCGATGTGCCGGTTAACCACACGCGATCCACCGATCTATGATAAACCTTAAGCCACCCTTTGCCAACCTTGTTAAATCCAAGTTAGTGTGCCGGTTAACCACACGCGCTCCACTAACGACTTAAGCAAGGTACAAAGTGTAATTTCATGGGTTAACACCAAATTCACATTTTCTTAAAGTAACTAAGATTGGGAATTTATAAAAGGTTTAGTTACTTTATATTTATCACTATACTTATAATGAAGGGAGAATTAGAGTCCTGTCAAACCCGTTCGGCTAACGACCCTCCACCAGTCAAGGAAGCGGTGGGTGAGAGTGGACACCCATTAAACTGCCATTTTATAGGCAGTAACCTTATACCCCCTTATAGACCGGCTTCGTGAATGAGGCCTACTAACGGTAAGACTGACTTTGTTCTTATACATATATATAACTATTAACTATTAATATTATAATAGTATAAGGTTTGAATTTTAACTTTTAAAATTCTAAGGGTTTAACTTGGAATTAAAGTATTCATGAGGGGAAACTTTACAAATTCCAAAACTTGAGGGCAAGTTTTGAACAATTCAAAAAACTTTTCAATTCCATAACTTATGAGTTTAAAGTAGTTTTAATGAAAAAACTCTTCAAGTTCCATAACTTGAGGACAAGTTATGGAAGACTTTAAAGCATTTAAAAATGAGACTCTTCATCTTTATAACTTATGGAAATCTTATGAGTTTTAAAAATCATAAATGTGACTTTTCATATAACTTGAGGAAAAGTTACAAAAACACATATTATGAACAACATTTAGATCAATTTGAATTGAACACAGATTATCACATAATTTTCTATTAATCTAAACTAACTCATAAGAACAAGATAATTCAAATCAACCAATTTTCATGAAATTAGCCTAACCGTTAAACTAATACAAAACATGAATCTATTGACAATTATCTTTGAAATTGGATTAGCATGAACATTACCACATCAAAAACAGGTTTACAAGTTCAGAAACAGCTTAGGGTAATGTTCCTAGTCTAGTTCCAGCCAAAAAACTCGAATATATGCTGTCAGGGGGTCCAACTCGTCGAGTGCAAGAACCAACTCGACGAGTTGGATGAATTTGCACATGGACTCGTCGAGTCCCTCAATGGACTCGTCGAGTCCCCTGTCCAGAAAGCAAACAATTCGATTTTTCCAGCTTTTTTCAGCAAATTGCATCAAGTATAATTGAAAACAAGCCTAGGCTCTGATACCACTGTTGGGTTTTGAGCATTCTAACACTCCTATGGTGTACATGCAACCCTATAAACCTTAGATCTATGTTTTCTCTATTATACATGCAAATATTCAATATTCCAAGGTTTCATCCTAACTAGCATAATATGAAGTATATACAATACAAGAATACAAGAATCTAGTAGAGTGACATACCTTTTGATGGAGCTTGAAGTCTTGAACCTTTAAGAGATTAGTGCCCCAAGTGTTGCACCTCAAATGGTTCACACAACACCAAGAACCCTTGGAATAACTTGAGAATAAGGATACTTGCACCAAAATCGGTTTTGCCCTCTTGTGTACACACGCTAGTGCCATTTCATGAACCATAGACCTCTTTATATAGTGTGGAGAATTAGGGTTACATTCATGTAAAGTCTAATACCCATGACCTTTCATTTCCATAGGATCCATGGGTTAAAAACTCCATAGACTATCCATGCAAGCTTAGCCCAACCTAAATGAACTTGGCCCACCATATATATATATATATATATATATATATATATATATATATATATATATATATATATATATAAGAGTCCATATTTAATTAGTTACCTTTTGATCACTAAATTAATTCCAAATTAATTCTAGATCAATACTAATTAAATAATATGATTTCATATTAATATATTAGAACTTATAATATATTAATATAAATCACTAGTATCTTTTTTATCATTTTGTCTATCCAATTGTTCCGATGCCATGCAACCCAAATGGACCATGCCAAATCGGGTCAAGTACATACCAATTATAGTTATGGACTTAGACACTAATCCAACAACTGTAACATCCATAAAATTATTGCCAATTTTAAACTTTTTCAAGCGTCCAAAAACCATTACTTATTACAAATTGTTTTCAAAATAGTTTCATATCAGAGTATCCCAGAAATCAAAATCAAAAAATGTGAGGAGGTGCATGATCAAGCCTCCGCCTTCCCATTATCATCCGATGTACCTGAAACAAAATCAACAACTATAAGCCCGAAGCTTAGTGAATTCCCTCAAAATACTCGCACAACAAATAACACACATATAATAACAGCATACTATGGGCCCAATCAACCATCGGGTTGGAATGCCCCAGACCCTCAACCATCGGGTTGGAATGCCAACATAATATGGGTCCAATCATCCTCGGGATGGTATACCCTTGGCCCACAACCATCGGGTTGGAATGCCCACATACTATGAGTCCAATCATCCTCGGGATGGAATACTCTCGGCCCACAACCATCAGGTTGGAATGCCCCGGTCTGGTGGCTCATACACAAAGCAGAAAAGCCTCAACCACCAATCAAACATGTGCACATACATCAGGTAATCACATAACAATCTACAGACAGTCAACATATCTACAGATCACTAAGCATAGCAACATCCTATATACCAGGATACCGATCTAACAGATCATAACAACATAGCAACATCCTATCTAACAGGATACTGATCTAACATATCATAACAATACTCAATCAAAAGATAAACCAGGATAACAATCCAAAGGGTCGGCCTTGGTGCCTTAGACCCTTGATTATAGTGAGGAAAACTCACCTCACGAGTAGTGTTGTAATGACAATATCCAACTCCCAGTCACAGCTCCGAACTGAACCGCCTGTAATCACCATGTGACTAATTCCATCAAAATCCCAAATTACCAAAATACCCCCAGAAGTCAAAGTTTGTCAAACTCAAAGTCAACAGTCCATGTTGACCCAACTCGTCGAGTGCATCTAGCAACTCGTCGAGTTCCTTAAGAACTCAGAAAACCGGGAAAAACCCTAACTAACTCGTCGAGTTATCTCATCAACTCGGCGAGTCCACTCAGAATCCAGAAAGCGGGAAAAACCGACTCAACTCTTCAAGTTGGCTATGCAACTCATCGAGTCCATGCAGTGTCCAAAAGATTCGAGAAAACCCTAACCAACTCGTCGAGTTCCTTCAGCCCTTTTCTCATTCAGGCATTTTTAAGCGAAACCAAGGCTCCAAACTATAGATCTAGCCTCCTAGGGTGTAGTTACCACGTAAAGTTGCTAACTTTACGTGCATGCAAGGCCTCAAGAGGCTAAAACACCCAAAACTAGTCTTAAGAAGAGGTTTAGGGCATGGAGAAAGGCCTAGACTAGATAAAGCCGATAACTTTATGACTATGGGGGCCTAGAGGAGTCCAGATTTGAAGTTACAACTTTAAATCATGCTCAACTTCCAAAAATGGATCCAAAGTGGGCTAAAAAGACCCTAAACTCTTGAATGGAGAGATCTAACAAGAAAATGATCAAGGTAACGACTTTTTACTTTCAAAAGGCTGCTACAACTGAGTAGATGCCGGATCTACAAGCTCCTTCTCGTTACAAGCTTCCGAACCTTCAAGTTTCTCCAAGAAATGCACCAAACACACCCTCTTTAGCCTTGTACACACTCAAAATGGAAGGTTAGCTCGTTTAGGGTTTTCTTCTAGACGATAGGGTGGTAAGGGAGGCTGGAGAGAGGACTTAAGGTCCCTTAAATAGGGTGCAAACCCTAAAAATTAGGGTTTTCATGCACATCCTCAACTCGTTGAGTTGGGTCCTCCAAATCGTCGAGTAGGCTTCATAATCCCCGCGGTCAGATCAGTTTCTACACGACGAGTTGGGGCCAGCCAACCCGTCGAGTATGTCTAAAATATGAATATAAAAGCTTCAAATTTATACCTGGGAGTCGGGATGTTACAATTCTCACCCACTTGAACTACACTTCGTCCTCAGAGTCTGTTGCGATGAACAACTCCAGATAATGCTATCGCATCTCGGCTTCCGGCTCCCAAGTCCACTCGGATCCCCTCCGATGCTCCCATTGTACCTTTACCATAGATACCTCCTTGTTCCGTAGAATCTTCACTTTCCTATCCAGAACGACTACTGGCCTCTCCACGTAATTCATACACTCATCGACCTGTATATCATCTAATGACACCACTGCCTCCCCATTTAATATGCACTTTTGCAATTGCGAGACGTGAAAAGTGTTGTGAATCTGACTGAGCTCCTCCGGAAGATCCAGTCTATATGCCACCTTGCCAACCCTGGAAATGATCCGGAATAGCCCAATGTATCGGGGACCCAAATTCCCCTCTTCCTGAAACGGATCACTCCCTTCCAGGGTGAGATCTTCGGTAGTACCATATCACCAACCTAAAACTCCAAATCAGATCGACGCCGGTCGACGTAACTCTTCTGCCGACTCTGAGAAGTCTGTAGCCTCTGCTGATCTGCTAGATCATCTCGGTAGTCTGTAGAACTACCTCAGTCCGGCCCATCACCCTGTGGCTAACCTCACCTCAACAGACTGGGGTGCGACATCTTCGTTCATACAACAACTCATAAGGTGGATCACCAATGCTGGAGTGAAAGCTGTTGTTGTAGGAGAACTCTGCAAGGGGTAGGTAGGAGTCCCAGCTCCCACCGAAGTCAATAACGCAGGACCACAACATATCCTCACGGGTCTGTATCGTCTTTTCACTCTGACCGTCTGTCTGCGGATGATAAGTTGTACTGAAATGCAACCGTGTGCCCAGTTCCTCATGGAACTTCTGCCAGAAACGGGAGGTGAATCGAACATCACGGTCTGAGACAATAGAGACCGACACCCCATGGCGAGCAACGATATCGCGGATATATACTTCGACCAACTTCTCAGCCGATGAACTCTCCCGAATGGCCATGAAATGGGCGCTCTTGGTCAGTCGATCCACGACGACCCATACTAGTAACTCAAACTCAGATCCTGATACATCTTGGTGGCCCCTGGGTGAATTGAGAAACGAGACTTATGAGCCTTCTCCAGTACAATATGTCTGACCCCATCAGACATCGGAACCCATACCCGACCACAACGTGTTAACAATCCCCGACGATCCTGCACAAATCGGGTGATCTCACCCTTGATCCTCTCAAGCTTCCAGTTCTCCTATCGTAGACCCTCAACCTAAGCTTCCCTAATCAAAATCACGAGTGGAGAATCCACAGATATCCTCATACATGTCGCTGGAACAGAAGGTCCAGCCGACTTGCGGCTCAGGGCGTCCGCCACAACATTTGCTTTTCCTGTATGGTAAAGGATCTCGCAGTCATAATCCTTGACTACGTCCAGCCACCTGCGCTGCCTCATGTTCAGGTTCGGCTGGTCCATGATGTGTCTTAAACTCTTGTGGTCCGTGTATATGGTACATCGGACCCCGTAGAGGTAATGTCTCCAGATCTTGAGAGCGAACACCACCGCTTCCAACTCCAGATCATGTGTGGGATATCTCGACTCATGCAGCTTCAACTGCCGCAAAGCATACACTATCACCCGTCCCCTCTGCATGAGGACTGCTCCCAATCCGGTGATCGATGCATCACAGAACACAACAAGTGTGGGGTGTTGCAATCTTGTAGAAATCTTGTTATAATCTCCGGTAGTAACCTGCCAATTCCAAAACGCTCCTGATATCCGAGGGAGACTTCGAAACATCCCACCGCATAACTGCCTCGATCTTAGCCGGAGCGACCAAAATCCTTTCCTGGTTAATGAGGTGTCCAAGGAACTGGAACTCTCTTAACCAAAACTCGCACTTTGAGAACTTGGCATAAAGCCGTTCTCGCCTCAGAACTCCCAAAATCTCGCGGAGATGCTCCTCATGCTGCTCTCTGGTCTTGTAATACACCAAGATATCATCTATGAACACGATGACCGAGCGATCGAGCATCGGTCGGCATACCCGATTCATCAGGTCCATAAATACTGTCGGCACGTTGGTGAGCCCAAACGACATCACCATGAACTCGTAATGTCCATAACGAGTCCAAAACGCGGTCTTCTCCACGTCCTCCTCCCTAACCCTGACCTGATGGTATCCGGACCTCTGGTCTATCTTGGAGAACCAAGATGCTCCCTACAACTGATCGAAAAGATCATCTATCCTCGGGAGTGGATAACAGTTCTTCACCGTTAACTTGTTCAACTCCCGGTAATCTATGCACATCCTGTGTGAACCATCTTTCTTCCTGACGAAGAGAAGCGGCGCTCCCCACGGGGAACTGCTCGGACGGATGAACTGCTTGCCCATCAGTTCCTGCAGCTGAGATGGCAATTCCTGCATCTCAGGTGGTGCCAATCGGTACGACGCCTTAGAGATAGGGGCCGCACCCGACACTAGGTCGATCCTGAACTCGACCTGCCTCTCCGGAGGCACTCCGGGTAACTCCTCCGGAAACATATCAACGAACTCTCTGAAAACCGAAACATTCGAAACCGAAACCTGATCCCTGACCCGCGTATCCACCACATACGCCAAATAACCCGCACACCCGTGCTGAATATACTGCCGAGCCCTAGCAGCTGAGCAAAACCCTGAACCCAATCTGGTGCCCTCGCCATCGATAACTAGTTCTCCCCCACTTGGGGTTTGAACTACCACCCGCTGACCTTCGCAATCGATCATGACACCAAAATGACTCAGCCAGTGCATACCTACAATCACACATACATCCCCCATGCGAATCGGAATCAAGTCTATCGGGAAGGATGCCCCGAAGATCTCCAGAACGCAACCCCGATAGAATGAAGAAGCAGAAATCCCGTGTTCGTTAGCGATAGAGACTCACAACAGACACTCTAGCTCTCCTACAGGCGAACCGAACTCCCTACTGAACGATCGAGAGACAAATGACCGACTCGCACCGGAGTCAAATAATACTAGCGCGTGTAAGGAGTTCACTAAAAACATACCTAACATAGGTACAAGCACAAAAGCATAAAACAAACATAATTAATAAGATAAAGGATAAAAACGTACCGGCCACCACATCCGGTGCTATCCTGGCCTCCTCGGCCGTAAGCTGGAAAGCGCGTCCCCGAGCCTTCGGGGGCTCTGCTCTACCCTGACCCCCGTCAGTAATACTCAGTGTAGCTAGCTCTGGAGCCTGCACCGGCCTGGCAGCTAGTAGGGGACACTGGGCCTTCATATGGCCCACCTGCTCACAATGGTAACAAAGTCTGACCCCAGAAGCTAGAGTCTGCTGCCTACAATCCCTAGCAATGTGGCCCTGATTGCCACACTTGTGGCATCCTGAAGAAGATCGAAAAACTCCATCATGCACCTTGCTGCACTTCCCACAAGTGCGACCCTTCTGGCCCCCTTTCCTGGAGTCAGCGTCCCTAAATCGTTTTGGCCCTGGATGTGACTGCGTCGGGGCCTGCCTCTGCTCTCTCAACTGAAACTCAATCTCAAGCTCATGCCTCCTAGCGGCCTCCTGTAGCTCCAACAATGTATCACAACGTTGGGTAGCAACGAACTGTCTGATGTCAATCTTGAGAATGCTCTGATAACAAGTCATCTGAGCCTGCTCGGACGCAAACTCTGGGAAAAACATCGCCCTCTCAGTAAACATGCAGGTGATCTCCGTCACCGACTCTGTACCCTGTTTCATCTCCAAAAACTCTTGTGCCAGCTGCTCTCGCTCAACCCGTAGAATGTAGCAAGCGCGGAGCATCTCCCTGAACTGATCCCAAGTAACCACAACTCTCTGCTCATCAAAATACGACCCTGTCATCAATCTCCACCAATCCTTTGCTCCGGACCTCAGCAGGTTCAGAGCATACCTGACCCTCTGGTCAGTAGGACATAAGCATGTGAAAAGCATCCCTCCACATCAGATAGCCACCTCATGGCTATGATCGGGTCTTGGACCCCATCGAAGGTTGTGGCTTCGTGTTATCGAAGTCTCGGTACTAGAAGGCCCGACCTGCCCCCGCACCTGCAGCCGCCACGGCTGCGGAGGCTGCAGCAGCAGCTGTCCCAGCAATGGTTGCGTATCTATCATCAAAGTACTCCATCATCGTGGTCTTGATAGACCCGCACATCTCCGGAATCTGACCCCGGACTATCTCAATCACCTCCTCCTGGATGATCTCCCTAACGCGATCCTCTGTCAACACTGGCATATCCTGGCTTCCATCTCCCGATTCTGACCCGGATCTGGTCTCAAATCGCCTCGTAACCACCATACTGAAAATATACCAGGAAGATATCAGACATTCCATATAATAACATGGAACCAACTCCAAACAAATCCCCATTGGTTGTGACTTCCTTGCTACATATATGGGTCCTGTGCTTTCAATAGTACGGTACCATACTACCTTCCACACCTACCCATATTTGTCTCAAGTATCATCACAACGCCCTAACAATATACACAAGCATTGGCGAACACTCAATCCTCACTCCTAGAGGAAGGCTAAACATCTCACAATTGACCGACTAACCCCGCACAACTCATCCATGAAACTTCCACCAACCCTGCAACACTTGTGTATGCTAGCCATACATAACGCTGGACCCTATAGACATTCGAATATCTGATCCTACCCTAAGCCCTTCATCAAACAAGAACAGGAAATAAGAGTAAACCAAATATTCTCAGGCTATAAGATCTTAGTTATATACGACCGTGATGCATACACAAAGCAACTACAGTAATGATGTCAAGTTAATATAAGAACAACCTTAGGCTATCAGGCATCATATAATCGGACAATTCTATCAAGCAGTTCCTGAAGATCCCTAGCCTATCACTAGCATGCTGTTCTAACAGATCACAATATCAAATAACGGTATGGTATTTTGGGGTCTACTTACTAGCTCCGGGTGATCGTACATACCGCATCCTCCTTTAGTATTTTGAAAAGCATTTGAAAAATCATTTTGAAAATCTTCTCCTTGGTTTGAGACTAGATTCACACAACTGTTCCTCCAATTCACTCAAACCAAGACTCTGATACCAACTTGTAATATCCATAAAATTTAAGCCAATTTTAAACTTTTTCAAGCGTCCAAAAACCATTAGTTATTACAAATTGTTTTCAAAATAGTTTCATATCAGAGTATCCCAGAAATCAAAATCATAAAATGTGAGGAGGTGCACAATCAAGCCTTCACCTTCCCACGATCATCCGAAGTACCTGAAACAAAATCAACAACTGTAAGCCCGAAGCTTAGTGAGTTCCACCAAAATACCCGCACAACAAATAACACACATTTAATAACATCATACTATAGGCCCAATCAACCATCGGGTTGGAATGCCAACATACTATGGATCCAATCATCCTCGGGATGGTATACCCTCGACCCACAACCATCGGGTTGGAATGCCCATATACTATGAGTCCAATCATCCTCGAGATGGAATACTCTCGGCCCATAACCATCAAGTTTGAATGCCCCAGTCTGTTGGCTCATGCACCAAGCAGAAAAGCCTCAACCACGAATCAAACGTGTGCACATACATCGGATAATCACATAACAGTCTACAGACAGTCAATATATCTACAGATCACTAAGCATAGCAACATCCTATCTACCAGGATACCGATCTAAAAGATCATAATAACATAGCAACATCCTATCTAACAGGATACCGATCTAATAGATCATAACAGTACTCAATCAGAAGATAAACCAGGATAACAATCCAAAGGGCCGACCTTGGTGCCTTAAACCCTTGAGTATAGTGAGGAAAACTCACCTTACAAGTAGTGCTGTAGTGACAATATCCAATTCCCAATCACAGCTCTGAACTCAACCGCCTGTAATCACCATGTGACTAATTCCATCAAAATCCCAAATTACCAAAATACCCCCAGAAGTCAAACTTGGTCAACCCTGGTCAAAGTCAAAGTCAACAGTCAAGGTCAACAGTCCATGTTGACCCAACTCGTCGAGTACATCTAGCAACTCGTCGATTTCCTTAAGAACTCAGGAAATCGGGAAAACCCCTAACTAACTCGTCGAGTTATCTAATCAACTCGGCGAGTCCACTCAGAATCCAGAAAGCAGGAAAACCCGACTCAACTCGTCGAGTTGGCTATGCAACTCGTCGAGTCCATGCAGTTTCAAGAAGATTTGGGAAAACCCTAACCAACTCGTCGAGTTGGCTATGCAACTCGTCGAGTTCCTTCAACCCTTTTCTCATTCATACGTTTTTAAGTGAAACCAAGGCTCCAAACTGTAGATCTAGCCTCATAGGGTGTAGTTACCATGTAAATTTGCTAACTTTACATGCATGCAAGGCCTCAAGAGGCTAAAACACCCAAAACTAGTCTTAGGACAAGGTTTAGGGCATGGAGAAAGGCCTAAACTAGATAAAGCCGATAACTTTATGACTATGGGGGCCTAGAAGAGTCCAGATCTGAAGTTACAACTTCAAATCATGCTCAACTTCGAAAAATGGATCCAAAGTGGGATATAAAGACCCTAAACTCTTGAATGGAGAGATCTAACAAGAAAATGATCAAGGTAATGACTTTTTACCTTCAAAAGGTTGCTACAACTGAGTAGATGCCAGATCTACAAGCTCCTTCTCGTTCCAAGCTTCCGAAGCTTCAAGTTTCTCTAAGAAATGCACCAAACACACCCTCTTTGTAACACCCAAAAGCAGGTATGACCTTATAGCCCTTAAAGTATCTTGATATTGGTATAAGAGACCCTTAAGTACGCTGGGCGTACTTAAGAGTACGCTTAGCGTACTTGGTGAGGAGGAACGCAGAGGAGCATCACGTACGCTGGGTGTACCAGGAGTACGCTGGGCGTACGTGCCAGCATGTTCAAACCCTAAAAATCAGACTTGAGCCCTATATAAACATCCTTAAATCCTTTGAACCTCACCTTTAACAACCTCCTTCATCTTCAAACGTCCCTAAAACCCTAATATCATTTGTGAGTGTAGCTTGATCTTTAAGAGTGCATTGGTGGTTCTTTAAGTGTGCATCCAAGAAGAAGAAGTTGCCAAGGCAGCTTGGAGTGTCATTTGGCTTCAAGAATCTGACCATTTTCGACCTTGAGGAGTTCCTGGAGGTAAAAAGCTTGGACCTTTCCTTCCTAATCTCTAGATCTAGCTAGGGTTTTCTAGTTTTCCCCTTTTTGGTTGAGTTTGGATCTCCATTGGTGAGTTAAGCAACTCCAAGGATGGAAATGACAGATCTGAGGTCCCTTAGTCCTTTTTCAACATAAAAATGGAGTCTTGATGGGTATTTTGGCCTCATGCATGGGCTTAGAGCTTTACACATGACTTAATGGGGGTGTTGGGAGCATTTGAGACATGCAAAGGCATAAAGTTGCCAACTTTATGCCTTAGGTCGTCTTAATGGGGTTGGATCTGACTTCTGGACGTAAAAGGATCAAATATTAAGCACTTAATGGAAATAGTGCTTAATCTGTTAGTACGATGGGCGTAACATAGTGTACGCTGCGCGTACCAGGATGGTACGCTAAGCGTACGCATCACAGTTGGGCCGAATCCGTTTTGGGCCTTTGAGCTAATTGGGCCTCATTTGATTATTGGGCATGGTGGTATTCTGAGAATTATGGGTCATATCATCTATTATGGGCCATGGACATATTGATTGGGCCTTATTGGGCCAAGAGGCCCATTAGGGATTTTGGACTTGGACTTTGGGCCCATTAGCAAGGGATAGATAATTGGGCCTTAGGGAAGGGTTTGGAGTTTGTGTTTCCTTCGACTAATTAAAGTCCTAACATTGTTTGATATTATTATTCAGTATGAGGGTTACAGACCGTTAGGAGAACAACTTTTGTATTCGGCAGGCAAAGGTGAGTCTTCTCACCATACCAATGGGTCTAAGGCACCAAGGTCGGCCTATTACGTGATTATGATTTATGTATTAGTCATTCTGTGATTTGTTATGATATGTGATGGCATGTTTTGGATGTAAGACCATGTGGGGTAGCCCATGGCAGTCCTAGGTCAAGACCATGTGGGGTAGCCCATGACATTGGATGTAAGACCATTTGGGGTAGCCCATGGCAGTCCTAGGTAAAGACCATGTGGGGTAGCCCATGACATTAGATGTAAGACCATGTGGGGTAGCCCATGGCAGTCCTAGGTAAAGACTATGTGGGGTAGCCCATGGCATTCTTGCATGTTTTATGTATGCATGGCCTATGTGATATGTGTGTAGCCTTAATTAGCTAAGAGGGTATGTGTATGTGTATTGTATGTGGTATGCTCTGGGGGACTCACTAAGCATTTCGCTTACATGTTGTTGATTTGTTTCAGGTACATCTGAGCCCAAGGGCAAGGGTAAGGCGTGATGGCGCGGCGTGCACTCTATCTCTCTTTTACTGATATGTTTTGGGGACACTCTGATGAATTAAATAAGTTGTAATGAGTACTGATTTGAAAACAATTATGTTGGGATTTCATGGGTTATGCAAATGTGTTTTATTAATTAATAACGAAAATTTCTTGAAAATTTTGGGTTGTTACAAGTTGGTATCAGAACCTTGGTTTGAGGGATTCGGGCACACTCTCGAGTGTGTCAGGACTCAAACTAAGGAAATGGTGAAATTGTTTAAAAAAAACAAAAAATAAATAATAATAATAATAATTTCAAAAGGGGTTTTCAAAAGGAAATGAAAAGATGAGAGTGCAACGCGCGTGATCAGTCGAGCCAAGTAAGTAGTTCCTAAATACATTAGCCATGTTATACTGATATTTGAGCTTGTTGATTTCATGGAACTTGCTATGTGTATGCTTTTAAAATTGTATACGGTTAGGAGCTTATAGCCTCAGAATGATTGATTTGGCCTTATTTCCTGTTCCTTGTTTGGTTGTGGTCCTAGGGTAGAATCTTTTATTCAAAGTCTATTTGATCCTTTTCTGTGTATAAATTGCATGCATGAAGGCAACCTATTATGATTGGTCTGATTGGTATGAGTAGAGTAAATCTAAGGACAGCCTGAGATTGATGTATGCGGTAGTTGTGGAATATGGATCTGTTTTGAGACAAATTGGGGTTATCAGGTAGAGCGTTGGGGAAAGGTATAGGTAGGTGTGGAAGGTAGTTAGGGCCCGTACTACTGAAAGCACATGACCTGTACCCGAAGCAATGTTAGATCTGACGATTTCAAGGAGGACCGATATAGGAAGATCCCTTATATGGAAATCCTGATCATTGTAATTTATGATATTTCAGTCCAGCATGGTGATGACACGATTTGGAGCAGGAGGATCAGGATCGGGGTCTGGATCCGGGGCGAGATCAGGAAACACTACTGATGCCGTCAATGAGAGGTTGCGCGAACTCATTGCAGCCGAGGTTACCAGGGGCACCCTTGACGCGACCCCAGTCATTATCGGGATGGTCAAGGAGGGTATGATGGAGATTATGGAGGAGAGACTTAGATCTTTCAGGGCTGAGTTGGCGGCGGGGCAGATTGGGGCACAAACTCCCTCGTTTCGGGAGTTCAAGGCGTGTGGGGCGCCAGAGTTTTTCGGGGTCAGGGACCCCATTGTGATTCGACACTGGGTAGCGGATATCGAGAACGCCCAGCGCACGAGTTCCTGCCCAGATGCGGCAAAAGTTGGGTTTGCTTCGTGTATGCTGAGGGATAGGGCCCGCGATTGGTGGGGCGAGGTTACTAGCCAGGTGGGGCTAGCCGGGTTGGTAGAGATGACATGGACCGAGTTTGTTCGACGATTTGATTTGGCGTTTGCACCACCTATTGAGGTGCAACGACTTGTGAGGGAGTTCCATGACCTTCAGCAGACCACCGAGACTGTGGCGGAGATCACCGCCAAGTTTCGGGAGCGAGCGTTGTTGATCCGACAATACGCTACGGATGAGGATATGAGGCAGACGAGATATCATTCCATGCTGAGGGATGATATCTGTGAGTTTGTGAGCTTTACAGGGTGCAAAGCCCTGAATGAGATAGTGGAGAAGGCTCGTGAGAGGGAAATGGAGTTGGATACCCACGCGAAGCGGAAGACTGATCAGGCGCAGGCACTAGGAGGTCAGGCCAAGAAGCCTAAGACCTCTGATTCTTCGGGTAGGGGCCAGCAGGGTCGGGGCCGGTGTTCCAAGTGTGGGAGGTTTCATAGTGGGGTGTGTCGGACAGCTAGGATATCGGGATGTTACTCTTGTGGTCAGCAGGGCCACGTGAGCAAGGATTGCCCCAAGAAGGGCTTGATATGTTTCCACAGCAACCAGACTGGCCATAAAAAGGCCGATTGTCCGAGGTTGCAGGGAGAGGGAGGAGCAGTGGTGGCGCCCGCGCCCGCCACAATGAGGATCACAGATGGCCACCCTGCTAAGGCGGATGCCCCGGCGGTGAAGAGCCGTGCTTTTCAGCTGACTACCGAGGAGGCTCGGGCAGCTCCGGACGTCGTGGCTGGTACGTATCTATTATTTCTATGCTCATTATGATTTGTATGACTTATGTATATATATTGCATATATAGGGACCTTTTTGTTCAATGGTATGTCGGCACATGTCTTGTTTGACTCGGGTGCTACCCGATCATTCGTATCTTTTGCACTTAGCAAGAAGTTCAGAGACGCACCGGGGACCTTGGATTCCCCGTTCGAGGTGGAGATTGCAGACAACCGCACCGTTAGTGTTGCGAGGGTATACCGGGACTGTGTACTGAATGTATTGGGCGAGAGGTTCCATGTTGATCTAGTTCTGATACCGTTGCGAGGGTTGAAAGTGATTGTCGGGATGGATTGGTTGGGGGCCCGCGGGGCCATGATTGATTGCGATCGCCAGTTGGTCAGGGTTCGAACCCCGAGTGGGGGATAACTGGTTATTCAGGGTGAGAGGGCCTCGCAGGTACCGGCCCTCTCTTCGGCAACAAGGGCTAGGAGGTTTTTACAGCAGGGTTGCATGGGATTTCTGGCTTATGTCACGGATAGGAGGATAAATACTGTGACGGATGTGGGGCAGTGTGCCGGTGGTACAGGATTTTTGGGACGTCTTCCCCGAAGAATTACCAGGAGTGCCTCCGGAGAGGCAGGTGGAGTTTCTCATTGACTTGGTGCCGGGTGCCGCTCCGATAGCAAAGGCACCTACAGGTTGGCACCGCCAGAGATGCAGGAGCTATCTACGCAGCTCCAGGAATCGCTAGAGCGAGGGTTCATTAGTACGAGCAGTTCCCTGTGGGGAGCATCGATTCTTTTCTTGAAAAAGAAGGATGGATCGCACAGGATGTGCATCGATTATAGGGAGCTGAACAAACTAACAGTGAAGAACCATTATCCGTTGCCAAGGATCAATGATTTGTTCGATCAGCTGCAGGGTGCGTCATGGTTTTTCAAGGTTGACCTTCGGTCGGGATACCATCAGATGAGGATTCGGGATGAGGATATACCGAATACGACTTTTAGGACTCGATATGGGCATTATGAGTTTGTGGTGATGCCGTTTAGGCTCACCAATGCCCCAGCAGCGTTCATGGATCTTATGAACAGGGTATGCAGACCGATGCTGGATCGGTCGGTGATCATTTTTATTGATGATATCTTGGTCTATTCTAAGACCAGGGAGCAGCATAAGCAACATATGAGGGAGGTATTAGAGACCCTAAGGGTGGAGAAACTTTATGCGAAGTTCTCCAAGTGTGATTTTTGGCTGTGAGAAGTACAGTTTTTGGGGCATGTCATCAATCAGGAGGGTATTTCGGTTGATCCAGCCAAGGTGGAGGCTGTGATGCGATGGGAAGTACTGAGGAATGCATCCGAGATTCGTAGCTTCTTGGGTTTAGCGGGCTACTATTGGAGATTTATCCAACATTTCTCCAAGATTGTTGTGCCATTGACCCGCTTGACCAAGAAAAATGTGACTTTTCGGTGGGGTACGGATCAGCAAATGGCTTTTGAGACCCTGAGACGAAGGTTATGCGAGGCTTCGATTCTAGTACTACATGAGGAGTTGGAAGATTTTGTGGTGTACTGCGACGCGTCAATCTCAGGGTTAGGTGCGGTACTGATGCAGAAGGGGCATATGATAGCTTACGCCTCGAGGCAGTTGAAGCCTCATGAGGCGAATTACCCCACTCATGACCTGGAGTTGGGGGCAGTGGTGTTTGCCCTCAAGATTCGGAGGCACTATTTATATGGAGTGCGGTTCACTATCTATATCGATCACAAAGTTGCCTAGGACGGCAAGGGGAGTGGACGCTATATGGGTGATCGTAGACAGACTGACAAAGAGTGCCCACTTTATTCCGATTTCCGAGGGTATATCTGCGGAGAAGTTGGCAGATATGTTCGTGGGGTAGTGGCTAGACACGGGGTGCCCGTGTCATTGGTCTCTGATAGGGATGTCTGGTTTACTTCCAGGTTTTGGAAGAAGTTCCACGAGGAGTTGGGCACTCAGTTACATTTCAGTACGGCGTACCATCCTCAGACTGACGGTTAGAGTGAGAGGACGATCCAAACACTGGAGGACATGCTTCGAGCATGCATGCTGGATTTTGGAGGGAGTTGGGATACATACCTCCCATTGGCAGAGTTCTCATATAATAATAATTATCATGCCAGTATTGACTGAGCTCCATTCGAGATGTTATATGGTCGGAGGTGCAGGACCCCGGTGTGTTGGGACGAGGTTGGGCACCGGGTCATGGGGAGGACTAAGGTAGTGCTCAAGACTACCGGGCTGATTCAGCAGGTGCGCGACCGGTTGCGAGTCGCGGAAAGCCGTCAGAAGTGTTATATTGACCGACGGCGTTCGGATCTCGAGTTTCAGGTGGGGGATTTGGTATTACTGAAGGTGTCGCCCTGGAAAGGGATTATCAGGTTTCGAAAGAGGGGCAAGTTGGGGACTCGGTTCATAGGCCCGTTCAGGATCACGGCCCGGGTGGGCAAGGTGGCATATCGCTTAGAGCTCCCTGAGGAGCTTAGTCAGATTGACAATACTTTCCACGTGTCTCAGCTTCGGAAGTGTGTTGCTGACGAGTCCGTGGTTGTTTCTTTGGATGACATTCAGGTGGATGGGAGTTTAAATTATGTCGAAAAGCCGGTCGCCATCTTAGATAGGAAGACGAAGGGTCTTCGTAACAAAGACGTGAAATTGGTAAAGGTACAATGGCAGCACCGGAAGGGTTCCGAATGGACTTGGGAGCCCGAGGAGGAAATGCGGGAGCATTACACCGAATTGTTTACAACAACGGACTTCGAGGATGAAGTCTAGTTCAAGTGGGGGAGAGTTGTAACACCCAAAAGCAGGTATGACCTTATAGGCCTTGAAGTATCTTGATATTGGCATAAGAGACCCTTTAAGTACGCTGGGCGTACTTAAGAGTACGCTTAGCGTACTTGGTGAGGAGGAACACGGAGGAGCAGCACGTACGCTAGGCGTACCAGGAGTACGTTGGGCGTACGTGCCAGCATGTTCAAACCCAAAAAATCAGACTTGAGCCCTATATAAACATCCTTAACTCCTTTGAACCTCACCTTTAACAGCCTCCTTCATCAAACGTCCCTAAAAACCCTAATATCATTTGTGAGTGTAGCTTGAGCTTTAAGAGTGCATTGGTGGTTCTTTTAGTGTGCATCCAAGAAGAAGAAGTTGCCAAGGCAGCTTGGAGTGCCATTTGGCTTCAAGAATCTGACCATTTTCGACCTTGAGGAGTTCTTGGAGGTAAAAAGCTTGGACCTTTCCTTCTTAATCTCTAGATCTAGCTAGGGTTTTCTAGTTTGTCCCCTTTTTGGTTGAGTTTGGATCTCCATTGGTGAGTTAAGCAACTCCAAGGGTGGAAATGACAGATCTGAGGTCCCTTAGTCCTTTTTCAACATAAAAATGGAGTCTTGATGGGTATTTTGACCTCATGCATGGGCTAAGAGCTTTACACATGACTTAATGGGGATGTTGGGAGCATTTGAGACATGCAAAGGCATAAAGTTGCCAACTTTATGCCTTAGGTCGTCTTAATGGGGTTGGATCTGACTTCTGGACGTAAAAGGATCAAATATTAAGCACTTAATGGAAAAAGTGCTTAATCTGTTAGTACGCTGGGCGTAACATAGTGTACGCTGCGCGTAAGCCCTAGAAACCCAGTACGCTGCGCGTACCAGGATGGTACGCTAAGCGTACACATCACAGTTAGGCCGAATCCGTTTTGGGCCTTTGAGCTAATTGGGCCTCATTTGATTATTGGGCATGGTGGTATTTTGAGAATTATGGGTCATATCATCTATTATGGGCCATGGACATATTGATTGGGCCTTATTGGGCCAAGAGGCCCATTAGGGATTTTGGACTTAGACTTTGGGCCCATTAGCAAGGGATGGATAATTGGGCCTTAGGGAAGGGTTTGGAGTTTGGGTTTCCTTCGACTAATTAAAGTCCTAACATTGTTTAATATTATTATTCAGCACGGGGGTTACAGACCGTTAGGAGAACAACTTTTGTATTCAGCAGGCAAAGGTGAGTCTTCTCACCATACCCATGGGTCTAAGGCACCAAGGCCGGCCCATTATGTGATTATGATTTATGTATTAGTCATTCTGTGATTTGTTATGATATGTGATGGCATGTTTTGGGTGTAAGACCATGTGGGGTAGCCCATGGCAGTCCTAGGTCAAGACCATGTGGGGTAGCCCATGGCATTGGATGTAAGACCATGTGGGGTAGCCCGTGGCAGTCCTAGGTAAAGACCATGTGGGGGAGCCCATGACATTGGATGTAAGACCATATGGGGTAGCCCATGACAGTCCTAGGTAAAGACCATGTGGGGTAGCCCATGACATTCTTGCACGTTTTATGTATGCATGGCTTATGTGATATGTGTGTAGCTTTAGTTAGCTAACAGGGTATGTGTATGTGTATTGTGTGTGGTATGCTCTGGGGGACTCACTAAGCATTTCGCTTACAGGTTGTTGATTTGTTTCAGGTACATCTGAGCCCAAGGCCAAGGGTAAGGCGTGATGGCGCGGCGTGCACTCTATCTCTCTTTTACTGATATGTTTTGGGGACACTCTGATGAATTAAATAAGTTGTAATTAGTACTGATTTGAAAACAATTATGTTGGGATTTCATGGGTTATGCAAATGTGTTTTATTAATTAAAAACAAAAACTGCTTGAAAATTTTGGGTTGTTACACTCTTTAGCCTTGTACACACTCAAAATGGAAGGTTAGCTCGTTTAGGGTTTTCTTCTGGACGATAGAGTGGTAAGGGAGGCTGGAGAGAGGACTTAAGGTCCTTTAAATAGGGTGAAAACCATAAAAATTAGGGTTTTCATGCACAACCTCAACTCGTCGAGTAGGCTTTATAATCCCCGCGGTCGGATCAGTTTCTACAGGACAAGTTGGGGGCAGCCAACCCGTCGAGTAGGTCTAAAAATATGAATATAAAAGCTTCAAATTTATACATTGGAGTCGGGATGTTACAAATACCTTATGCAAACAGGTATAAATATTCGTCCTGTGTCTCTGTGGATCGACCTTACTTACTTTGTCGTACTCTTTATTGCAAAAATAGCAGTGTATTTGGAGTCATTCTGTATCCCATTATTTGTTGGGTTTGACATTCCTAACAACATCCAATTGAAAATAAGAGTATAAGATGATGTTCTTCAAGAGTTCATCATGTTCTTGATGCTTCAAAAGTCAAGAGAAAAGTTGTAATTTTACGATCCAAAACTTATTCTAAAGTGAACCACCAACTGTAACGCCCGTGGATTTGGGATATACGTTTAAGACATAGTAAATAATCTTAGCTAAAGATGTAGTAGTCGTAATGACTATATACATCTAAAGTTACATTTAAGATGTAACTTTATATGAAGAAGTTATGATCATTTGAAGTTTCGTGTTTAAATTGATACGACAAAGTGTGTCGTAAATAGTAAATCAGAGATGGGTTACTTGTTAGCATAATTAATCTAAAAGAAAGTTGTAGTAATCGTAAAAGAAAACCCGTGCATATAGAGAATGTCCAAATTTGATTTCGTATGAGGAAGTTATGATTTTTCGAAGTTTTAGTATAGTAGTATGCGACACAAAAATCGAAAATCTAATCGGTTGAATGTTAGCCAAAACAATATAAACGAGAATTGAAGATATTGTGAATAGTATTCCGTTGATATAAAGACGGTCGATAACGGATGTCGTATGAAAGAGTAATGATTTTTATATAGACTTTAACAGTATAAGCCTATTAAAAATATAACTTTAAAAATAAAGTGAGACTTAGCCGACAGAGTCTAAATGAAAGTTGTAGTACACGTCGATAACTACGTGCAAATATAATAAAAAAATCGAACACATAAATCGTATGAAGAATATACAAATTTTTGAAGGTTTAAAAATCCGCACGCGCGCAAGAGGTGCGGCACACACTTCTAGAAGGCCCATACATAGGACCAACAGAAAGATGCCACGGGTCACAAGGCGAGAGGAACGACGTCGCTGGAGGGCACAACGCACCTTGTCGATTTTTGCCTTATAAATAACAAGCAACCCCCTCATTCTTCTTTACATCTACAATCTTTCTCTGTACACTTTCTCTGAGATTTAAGCTTGAGTTTCCTTAGTATTTCGAAGTATTTAGCTAGGCTCTGAAGCATATGAGAGCCTGGCAATTAGAATTTATGGGGTTGGAGTTCTGCCAGTGTAATTTCCAGACTTTTGTCAGGAAAATCTCTTTAAGATAAGATACAGTTATATTGCTGCAAGTGTAACTTATATTTATATTCATAGTCGTCGTTATGAATTTAAAAATAATATTTATCAATGATCCCATGTCATAATACTGATTGATCTACTTACGGGGTGATTTCTAGGCTAGATTTAGTGAGGTTTTTAAAGCAGGATTTCCAAACAGTATACTTTGTATACCAAACTCACCCTACATCTGATATGATCTTACCTGGTTTCTCTTTACTTGATAGATCTTGATGTAGACATTAGGATTAGTGAGGAATCTAGACTATCATTAGTCACCATGAATTATAAAACTAAGACTTAGGATGTAATTACCTAATTCGTATAAAAGGAAAAGATAAAGTGCTAGACGAAGCGTTGCCCAAATTTCAAACCATGTACTTTTAGCAAGTGAGTGCATAGTTACTTTCATTTTACACACATATATGAAGTATTTAGATAAATATGTGTTGTATGCGCTTATTTATCTGTGCTGAAGATGTTATGTGTTAAATAAAACATTATGAGATAATTTTTAATTGATTTGACTATATAAGTATTTTGTATTTATAATACTAGGTTACAACCCGTGGGAACCACAGGTAAAAGATTTATAAAATTTTATAAAATTTTGTTATAATAACCCGTGTACTATATGGTCTGCAAATTAAAAAGAAAAATTAAATAAAAAATGAGCATAAAAATTTCTAATATGATATTTTTGAATTCAATCTTTACTAAATGAGGAGAAACAAAATGAATTTTATCAATCTAAAATCATATTTTCCTTGAATTAAACCAACATTTATTTTCATTAAGATCCTTTGCACCTTAAGTGATTTGTGGTTAATAACTTCCTTGTGTTTTTGACTATCTTTTAGATCACATATAATGGAGTAAAAAATTGGTGAGTTAAGATTAAAGTGAAAGATCATGGATAAATATTATTATGTTATAAAAAAAGTATAACTCTAAGGAAAAGCAATTCGGAAATCTTAAACTCGTGAAAACCACGGTTGAGAAAGAAAAACATCATTGGAATTTAAAAAAAAATGTAATCACCCTACAACCAATGGACCGACCCTGTTGATGAGATTTTCGTTTTTCAACCTTCCTAATTTGATCAAATTATGAGATTTGGGGTTTGTCATAGTTTGATCAAAGCTACTAAATATTCCTCTTTCCCTGTTCCACCCCCCCCCCCCTTTTTTTCCTTCTTTGAATATACACTTCCAATTTTGCCCTTTTCCCTCTCCAATTCCTAGACTCAAGATTAAATGAGTATAGCAAAGCTTTGCCTTTAGATGATTTTTTATTGTCATTGCTAACCAATGAAGATGTGTTCTTGTAAGCATGAATAAGGATTCACATACAATTGCACACCACGTTATTTAACTAACAACATTTGGAATTGCATATTTTGGTTGCTTTTATGAAGAAATGAGTAGGGATTAGAAAAAAACAAAAGGTTAACGTGGATTGCACTTACTCCATACATTCTTTCTCACACATGCACAACTATTCAAAATGCAATCTTTAATCCAACCTGAACCTCAATTTACACTTATATAAAAAATCAAATTACTTGAAAAAAAATAGTAACAACCTAAAACCACATCACTAACTCATTTAAGCAAAGGTACATCCCTAATTCATGTATAAACACCTTTTAATTTTTAGAAGAATCATTAATAACTTCATTTAATTTTCCTATATCAACATATATTCTCTTGTTTAGTCTTATCTCGATCATATGCTCCCATGTACCAATAATTGCTTAGACCCATTTTGGTTTTCCTGTCAACATGAATTATAAATCAATGAATGATGACAAAATATAAACAACAAACATGGGTGAATTACTCAATCTAGCTTGGGCAAGTATCATCATAATCTAATATCAACAGTATTACGAAAGGGGCATCCATTTTGAAGGGCAAATCAATCAGAAATATCTTTCTAATCTAAATCACCACAAATCCTCATACTTAAGCAACTCAAAACAGAAACAAAGAGTACCAAAGACAGAAGATCAAAGAAAATATAAAAATATAAAAAAAAAACAATAAACGATTTTTAGAAACTTGTGTGGGAATTAGATCAAAGTGGAAAAAAAAAGAATGGGGAAACATACCAAATCAACACCGATATCAATAGTATACAACTCGCAATAGGTATCTACATGTCCTTAGCATGAGGTTGCTTTCTACAAAAAAAATCAATAAAAATGGGAAGACACAACACAATTTTTTTAATCACTAAAAGTCTTTACCATGGGGAACACCTTTACTTTCCACAAAGTTTACAAACCAATATATTTTTTGTAGGAAACATAAATAATACAAACTAATCCAAGGTTCATAAGGAAGTTGAAGTGAGTTGTTCAACTCTCATTTAAAATAAATGCAAGAATTACCATCTCACTTTCATTTATCTATGTAATATTAGCATCTTATTACAATGTTGTATTCTTAATAAGGTATAGTAATTAAAGAATCTACCTGATCACAAATTCATTGTAGTGAAATAGATAAATAGGCTTATAAACTTGCAGAAACCATGTACTTTGCTGTTTTTCCATTTCTTGTTATTCTATCAAGCTAAAAAGAATATTGAGATAATAAGTGCTACACTTTTAGCATTAGATCGGTGTGCGAATGCAAAACTGGTGTGGTTGATGTACAAATTAATGTCGACTTTACTCTACATTTTGTTGTCAGTTTCAATGCCTTTAGCATTTTGTCTCCAGGTTTATAATCAGATAACAAATTCAATGATACATTCATTAGGGGTGGAGTTAAAATCTCCACAAAGAACTACAGGAGCATTATCCCAAAGTTTTAATGTAGCATTAGCTCTTTAAGTCTTTCAAGAAGAACCCTAAGTTGTTGGTGAAAAAAATATTTTTTAATATTTGAATATCTGACACTAAGAAAATAAGTTATGTCTTAACACTACTACAAAGAACTGGAATTAAACCTTACCTCGATTTTCTATTTCCAAAACACTCCATTACACAATTTGTAGAAACCCATAAAAATCATACCTTGTGTTTGAGAATTAGGGCTTCGTTCAAGTTTTTGTAATACAAAGAAGAAGCACTTCAAAAAAGATACATCATCATCATCACCACTGATGGATTGACACGACACAGGAAGGCTATCAATTTATTTCTTCTTTGGAGGAGGATAACCTTTCGATTTTGAGGAAGCAATGGACGTGGTGCGCCATTGATAGAATATAAGATTAACTCTGATAATAAATTGAACATTTATAAACTAAAAATTGCAGAAACAAATCAAAACAAAATCGGAAAAATATAATCGAAGAACTAACCGACAACAATAATCGTCGTGGGGCGAGTTTAGGGCTAAATCATTTCCATTAACAATTGCAATCGTTATTGGTCGGAGAGGTGAAATTGTAATCATATAAAAGCTATGATTTCTCTTTATCCACTGAAGAAATCTTGCTAATTATGTAACACTCCAAAAATCAAAGGAATTTAAATTTTTTTAAAACCAACCATGAACCATCATTGTATACAAAAATACTCATTGTTTCAAAAATAACATAATATCAGAGTGTCCCAAATAAACCAATCACGTGAAAATACGAAGATGTGCACGATCAGGCCATCGCTTTCCCATGATCCTCAGAAGTACTTGAAACCATAAACTAAAAATGTAAGCCAAAGCTTAGTGAGTTCCCCCAAAGTACCAACACACCACATAACAAACAAGCATACAAATATGAGCAGCCAGACTGACTGGACCGCCTCGTAGGGCCTACAGCCTATCTGGACCGCTCTACGGGCCGCCTACCTGACTGGACTGCCTTGCAGGGCCTGCAACCTATCCGGTCGTCCCCGAGTGTCTTGGCCTACAACACAAAGCAGGACCACCTCAACCCAAACATAATATGTCAACATATGTAACAAGTAAACATGTAGAACCAACATATAATAATAATCATATAGATCTACTATCCGCCATATACTAGCATATCACTATCCTATAACTAGGATACATAATCTAGTGGGCCGACATTGGTGCCTTCGACCCACGAGTACAGTGAGGAAAACTCAACTCTCAGTATGAATGCAAGCTAAATAAATCTCCTCTGAAAGTCGGCTCAATGATCACCTAACCAATACCAAAGACCTAATCTTAATTACCAGCCCAAAATACGCAAAATACCCCTAAGTCAAACTTGGTCAAAACTCTGGTCCAAGGTCAAGGTCAATGAGTCAACTCAGCTAAGTATGCGGGGCGTACTCAGCTTGTACGTTGGGCATACACAAGCCTTGATCGAGATTAGGATGTTGACCCCATACACACGGCGTATGCAGAGCTCTACGAAGTACCGAAACTTGATTTTTGGCATGTAAAAGTTGCGAAGATGAAGCAAGATCAAAAGCACGACCACATGGAGAAAAACACGATCATGTTTTCTCAAAATGTGTGTTTCGGACGTGAACTCTTCAGTTTCAGTAAATCTGACCCAACTTCCAGATTCCTCAAGTATTTTAGCTCCATTAAGCTCCAAATATGCATCCAAGCTGCTTCCAAAACACCGCTCCACTCCAAATATCTAAAAACAACATAAAAACATGAACAATACGAGAATTTTGACGATAAACATGAGTTGAACATTATTTAAACTAATGCAGATACAACTGCACAAAATATGATGCAAAACACTAATAAAAACTAATATAAAAGATTTATAAAATGACATCTAATGATATGCGTTTTGTTACCTACACGAGGGACGATTTATATAATTTACCTTTTATTTATATACATTTTTATATGCGTCGTTGAACGATTCGTACGAAAATATGCAAAGCATAATTAGTTGTGAAGATATGCATGGACACTATTTTTTGAGTATGTTATTTAATAAATATGATATGTATTTAAAGATTACGGTTACATAAAACATACCTAGTTACACCAATAAACAAAACGAACGAACTACTCGTAAATGGATTGTTATTTGATAACTATGATCCCACTAAAGTGGTACAAAGAATTCTAGAACTTCAATGATAGTTTTATACCATGAGAGAATTGGGATACCGAAAGATAGGTTAAGCTTCCTGTTTATTTTTTCTATGTTTGTAAAGAATCATATTGTAAGTATTAGGATGTACCTTACATGGACTTAAATATGATCCTTGTGAGTCATTAACCATATAAATTTATGATTATGTGTATGCATGGTTGAACGGTACGTTGGAAACAAACAAATTATTAGACCGCTTGGTATGAGCAACGCCCATGTGTTATTATGATATGGCACCCAAAAACAACGCCATAACGTCTTGAACACCGCCTCTATGGCGCGTTATTGGTTGTTATGGTAGCCGCCGTTATGGTGACAACGGGAGGTACCGCCGTTTTTTTCTTGAATTTTCGGAGAAACGGTCACAAAGTAAATACACACACACACACACACACATATATATATATATATATATATATATATATTACATTTTAAATCTACTATAAACACACACACACACACACACACATATATATATATATATATATATATATATATATATATATATATATAATTTTTACCTACATAATACATCTAATTCTCTCAATTTCAATTTCTACACACAACTAAACCAATTCACATTAAATCGACTATGGATCAAAACCCAAACACTCCTCCTCCAAACACAAACACATCCCCTCCTCTCGGTTTTGCACAATATGAGGCGTACGCGAATATCCCCAACCTCGCAAAGCTCATCAAAACTACCGTTTTCCGACAACTTTTTCAATCCCGTCTCACCCCAACTACAATTCCCTACACAAAACCTTTTCAACACCTTTTCTTCCATGCCACAAACAACCACACAACCACCACCCATGCAACAAACGGTTCTCGAGACGCAAGCCGGGGGTAGTCGGAAACCAACGGCCAAGAAAGGGAGAGCAAGAAGGAAAGGGAAAGAGGTCGTGGTGGAGCAATCAGAAGAAGAACCTCCAACATGGTGGATAGCGGAGGAAGAGTATGCTTTGGCAGTGTCGTGGTGTGGGACATCAAAAAACCCAACTTGGGAAGTTGTGATCGGTAAATTTTGCGCAATATTGAAGAACGATGACACATATCGCAATCACGATGTTGAGTAGCAAGTGGACTCAAATCAGTAAGAAGTGCAACAAGTTCAAACTTTCCTCGCACAAGCATAGTGGTGTGACCGATTTCAATGTTTTTAAAGCAGCGAGGGAGCAACATCATGTCGAAACGGGTCACGTTTTCGAGCACGAAAAAATTTGGGAGACTGTTAAGGACGACCCAAAATGGTTTAAAACACCAACATCATCGGAATAACAATCAAAGAGGTCTTGCGGCTCGGGTTCGGTCGACGTTTCCGACGCACGCACAAATATCAACCTCAATGCCGACACTAATGACCTTCCGGACAACCTCAACGACATCAACGAGATCTCCTCACCTCGACGACCGATAGGGCGCTACAAGGCGAAGCGGGCTCAATGACATGCGGAGGAAAGCGAAAGTAGACTTCGAGAGCACGCAAAACTAAAGCATAAATTTGACGTCCACAACAACATCGCAATTAAAAGATATGAATTGCAACGTGAGCATTTGGAGTTCCTACATCAAGAAGCTGATGAAGATCGTATGACGAAGGATAGCGATGATAATATGCCATCGAGACAAGTGCAGGTGCTCCAAAAAATGAAGGCAAAGATCGAGCGGAAATATTTGGGAGACGAATAGTGTATCAGTTTTATGTTTTTTAAATTTAGAACTATCGTATGTTTTTGTTCAATGGTTTTTCTTTGTAATGTCATTTTTAGTTTTTAAATGTTATTTTTAATTTATGATTTAATTAAATTATATGTGTTATTAATTTATATGTTTTTTATAATTATTATGACATAAATAAAAAATAACAAATTGGAAAAATAGAAATTAAAAAACTACAAAAATAAATAAATAAAAAATAAGGGGTGTTATCACATGTTATTTGGTGTTCCCATTTTCACATTTGATGCTAAAACACCAATGTATGAGTAGGATGATGAAGTGATACTTTTGGGTGTAATAATACATAATAACATATTGCCCACCTTAAAGATTTATGAAAGAAAAACATATTCATAAATGAATAACGCTTCATTTTAATATAGACCTATTAGGTTAGGACCGGAGAAAGTATCTTAAATTATAAATTGGGTTAATGACTTAGGAGGGTAATAAGGTTTCCCGTTTGTCCATATTAGGTCTCTAACGTATTTTTTGTGTGTATTACACCAGTAAGGTTGTTATTACTGTTTAGAAATAATCCTTTTTACCGGTTTCTTCCTGTTTAGCTTAGTTGGCATCTTACGTGTCCGGTGGCATGCCTATAACCCCCAGATTCACATAAGGTCCCGTATTTCTTGTGCCCTAAATTGAAGAGTTGAAGAAGAAGAGAAGAAGATGTCACAAGCCTCCTTTTCCTCCACCTCAAACAACCGAATCATGTGCTACTGTGGGCTCCCGACTCGGATTCGAGTCTCCACTACACCACAAAATCCGGGGAAAAGATTCAGAACATGCCCTAATTCGTTGGTAATGGCCAATTTTGATAATTGAAACTTTTCTCTTTAAATCTCTGTTATAAATGTGTAAACTATGGCATTTATGCTAAAGCTTTGTTTTTTTTTCATTTTTCATAGATAGCAGGGAGAAGATGTGGATTTTAGGAATGGGTTGATGAAGATCCGGTCACAGAAATCAGTTGAATGAAATGAAGAAGAAGATGCATCACCATAAAGTAGAATTGATTGTCTTGTTGTTTTTAAGTTATTTTTAATGGAATTGTGATGGGTACCCATAATTTTGTTTTTTTTATTGTAAGGGTACCCATAATGTAATGAAATCGTATGTATGAATGTTAATGAAGCTTTTGGTAATGAAATCTGTCATTGTAATACAAACACCCTTAAAAATTGTATGATTCAACATTGAAGGCATAATACATCTGCAAAGTGTATGATTCAACAACCAAGAAGCAGTTAATCATATTAAAGGGTAATATTGTCAACAATAATTATAATGAACAACCAAATTGAAGTCAAAATACATCTGCAAAGTGTATGATTCAACAACCAAGAAGTAGTTAAAAGATTTAAACATAAAATATGTTAAAGGGTAATATTGTCAACAAACAAACACCCTTAAAAAGGTGTTCCCATTCACTATTAAAAGAGCATCAAAAGTTGGATAGTATTGTCCCTTAGTCTAGTACACCATCACATTTAATATCAAAAGATTCCACCATCACATGCTTACCTAACACTTACACCCCCACATGCATACATAAGAAAACAAAATATTTCAACATAAAACCTGCAATCAACCTAAATCTACGGGTTTCCCTGAGCTATAACCACTACCATCCTTGGGCACCACTTTTTTCCTCAGGCACTACTTGATGATTCTTTATGAATATTTCCTCTTCCTCACATGAACTGCACTTCGAAATGGTCTTGCAGAAGTAGATCTTTGCCTTTGTTGTGGAGTTGTAGGAGTGAATCTTGGAGTTGGATGTGGATTTGCAAAAGTGGACCTTCGACTTGGAGTTGCAGAAGTGGACATTTGACTTGGATGTGGAGTTGAAGGAGTGGATCTTGGAGTTGGATTCAGATTTGCTGAAGTGGATCTTGGAGTTGGATTTGGAGTTGAATTTGGAATTGGAGTTGGAGTTGGAATTAGAGCTGGAGTTAGAATTAGAGTTGGAATTGGAGCTGGAGTTGAAGATCCAGGAACCAAATCAGCTGTTATTGGAATTTTTTTTGTTGCGCACCCTTTTTTGTTATGCCCACTAACATAGCAGATTGAGCACTTTTGCACCTGCTTTACTCTTGATATTGTGTGTGTGCTTGATATCTCCCTTTCTAATGCACTTTTTCTCCTCTTAGTAGATGGCATACCAGGTAGCCTTATACTCTTTGGGGGTAAAGGCTTTGTGTAGTCACTTTGTATCCACAGTGAGCTATCATTCAGAGGATGTATAATATATTTATAGCAATTGAGATAAGTTGTCTTACTGTAACAACTAGCTACATAGTCCTCTAAGTTCAAGTTCATGGATGAAATTGCAGCCACTCCATGTACACAGGGTATACCAGTCAACTGCCATCTCCTGCATCCACAAGTTCTTTGGATCAGGTCAATTGCATACCTATCATTACATAATACCACCTCAAATTGTTGATGTCCACAAGGGTACACTGCCCAAAATCTATACATACACATTAAACAGGTAAGAACACTTGAACAAATGTATATTTATGCTAAATAACAATTAAATACAAAAATTATTACCTTTCAAATCTGCTATTTTCTTCCTAATGCTTGGGCATATAGTTAAATCCTAAGACTCTCCCTTACTCCTCTGATGGTATAACCTTTGCATCACATAAACCCTGAGATCCTCCAACATTGATATTATTGGTTTATGTCTAGCCTCAACTATTTCAACATTAAAAATCTATGAAATTCCATTTTCAATAGCATCAAAAAATACCCCTTCTACTTGAAAAGCCCTACAATAACATTTAGGGTCCCTCTCCATGAGATAATCAAATGCCCCACTGTCTAAATCCTCGATCTCTTTCATAGCAGCTTCATGTTTCTGTTTTGTGGTAGCCTTCACAGCCCTCCACAATGGCTTGATAAAACGCTCATATTTGAACCTTGTGTTGAAGTTGGCTAGTATGTGCCTAACACATAATCTGTGCTCAACATGAGGAACCCTTTCCTTGATAGCTTCAATTAAACCCTGCCCAATTTACAATTATAAATAATAATTAAACTATAAAGTTAAGAGTAAACATGAGTAGTACCTTGTGTCCATCAGAGAGAAGAGTAAGTCCGTTTCCATTGCCTCTTTCAATATCATCCATCAGTAGATCAAGAAACCATTTCCATGTTTCTTTGTGTAACGCCCGCAGATTCGGGCTAGTCAATATAGAGACGAAAAGCATCAAAAATGACTTTTTGATTGAGGATTATTTAGAATAAATAATCTTAATTAAGTTTTAGTATATTTCACAAGTTTTCCGTACATATAAAGAATGCTGAAATCCGAGTTATAACGAAGAAGTTATGACGTGTCGAAGTTTCACGACAAAACCGACACGACACCGGGAATCGTAAAAAGTGAGTTTCTGATAAATTACTTTTTAGCCTTGGTGATCTAAATAAGAGTTGTATAGTACGTCTCTACCTACGCGTAGATATAAAGAACATCAAAAACAAAGCTCGTATGCAAAAGTTATGACCTCCCGAACCAGACGGCAGAAACGTGTGGGGGCTTGTGCGTGACTTCATCTTAAAATATCATTACAATGAATATAAATGAAACGTAAAATCATCATCACCATGCATAATATGATACAACTGTCATTGTTCACATCAAGTACAACATTTTAAATTACATGCCCATAACATTCAAATTAAGATGTTTAACGGTACACAAAACAAAATCCATATTCTTGTTGGTTCCTCCACTTACCGAGTTCCTGAGAATACAAGTTCTTTTGAAAACGGTCAACATAACAATGTTGGTGAGTTCATAAGAGTATTTTAAATGAAAAGTTTTGTATAGATAGTACAACACTAGAAAATCCGATATTTTCTGCAAAAGAGTTTGAAAATGATGTATCAAATCAAGTATTAATGCATGTGTGGTTTCCATTATAGAAAATATGTAGGAAAAATTTCCCAAAACTCATGTTTGTTGTAAATTGAAGGCAGTGTGCAATGTATATTTTTCCCCCAGAAAATCCGATATTTTCTGATTATAAAAGTAATGTAGTCTTAAAACCCTAAGACCAAGTATTAGTGTGTGTGTACGTTTTGTGTCGCCACGATTTGTATTTGTATTCCGTAATATTCTGATGGTATTGATCTCTATGTGAGCCGTTACAACCATGCTTAATAATTACTAATTCGCCTGTCATGGCGTATCAGACGCCGGTTTGTCGAAGGTAAGGTTTGTCACCCTAGACTGGCCTAGTCTAGCTGTAGCGAACAGCTCAGGTTTGGGGTGTCACCCCGTATAGATCTATACACAAACTCCCGCTCTCCCTCCAGGAGACTCTGGTTATAACTACAGGCTACGATCATACACTTGGAGGTGTCAACCGACAAGTCTCACTAGATCATCAACTTGTTCACGAGCAATGTATTACAAGTATATTGTCTTACACCGTATAATGTTTTACGTGTATGTTTTAAGTTTTCAAATCCAAAGTATGTATCCGCGTCTTGTGAGATTCATTCATGATCACTCCCCTGAATCCCCCAAATTTAGGGACCCTGATTCTGTTCATGAAATAGTAAGCTCCGTCCTCCTTGACTTCGAAGTTCTTGTCCATCCCACGCAACATTTCATTTGTGACATTTTCCTGCTTCAATGCATCCGTTTGGGCGTCCTTGATTTGAGATATTAGGTGAGATTGGATTGTTATTGTTAAGGTTTTCACCCGGCTACCCGAATATTCTTTTCTGCTCAAGGCATCGGCTACCACGTTAGCCTTACTCGGGTGGTACTTGATCTCGCACTCGTAATCATTTAGCAGTTCAACCCATCTTCGCTGCCTCATGTTTAACTCCTTCTGGTTTAGAATATGTTGTAGGCTTTCGTGATCTGTGAATATGGTGCACTTTGTACCATAGAGGTAGTGCTTCCAAATTTTTAGGGCGAAGACCACTGCTCCCAGTTCGAGATCATGAGTGGTGTAATTTACTTTGTGCGTCTTTAGTTGCCTGGATGCATAAGCTATCACCTTTCCGCGCTGCATGAGGACACATCCTAACCCTTGGTTCGAAGCATCGCAGTATACCACAAAATCTTCGGTTCCCTCTAGTAAGGATAGTACTGGTGCACTACAAAGGGCTTGCTTCAGGGTTTGGAAGGCGGCTTCTTGCTTTTCTGTCCAATCGAAAGATACACCCTTTTGTGTCAAGGCTGTAAGAGGTTTGGTGATCTTGGAAAATTTTTGGATAAACCTCCGGTAGTAGCCTGCGAGACCCACGAATTGACGGATTTCTGTTGGGGTTCTCGGGTTAGCCCAACCTTCAATGGCCTTTATCTTGGAAGGATCTACATGAATCCCTTCCTTGCTGACTAAATGACCCAAAAAGTTTACACTGTGGATCCAGAACTCGCACTTGGAGAACTTCGCATACAATCTTTCATCTCTTAGAGTTTCCAAGATTTGTCGGAGGTGTTGACCATGCTTTTCCTTGCTTCGGGAGTAGATAAGAATATTGTCGATGAAGACAATCACGAAATTATCAAGAAATGGGCGGCAAACTCGGTTCATGAGATCCATAAATGCAGCGGGGGCATTCGTCAGACCGAAGGGCATCAGGACAAATTCGTAATGACCGTATCGTGTTCGAAAAGCAGTTTTGGGAATATCCTCTTCCCGAACTCGAAGTTGATCATAACCGGATCTTAGATCTATTTTTGAGAAAAACTAGCTCCTTGAAGATGGTCAAATAGATCGTCGATTCATGGAAGTGGGTACCGATTTTTGATGGTAAGTTTATTTAGTTCCCTATAATCGATGCACATCCTAAAGGATCCGTCCTTTTTCTTGAAAAACAAGACCGGGGCTCCCCATGGTGAGAAGCTTGGTCGGATGAATCCTTTGTCCAACAACTCGCTTAGCTGGCTTGATAATTCCTGCATTTCAGCGGGAGCCAACCTATAGGGCGATTTGGAAATTGGAGTGGCTCCTGGTACAAGGTCGATCCGAAATTTGACTTGTCATTCTGGGGGTATTCCCGGAAGGTCTTCTGGAAATACATCCGGGAAGTCACATGCTACTGGAATGTCTTGAATGTTGACGTCTTCTTTGGTCTTATCCACCACGTGAGCAAGGAATGTGTAGTTCTTCTTGTGTAGACACTTTTGTGCCTTGATACACGAGATAAGGTGAAGGTTGGCACCAGGTTTATCGCCATAGATTATTAGGGTTTCGTGATCGGGGAGATGAAGGCGAACGACCTTCTCGCAACACATAATATCAGCATGGTGGGGGCTCAACCAATCCATGCCGATTATCACATCAAAACTCCTAATATTTACTGGCATCAAGTCTATTTGAAAGGAGTGATTGTTTAGTGTTAATATGCACCCTACATAGATATATTTGGTTGTTTCAGTTTTCCCATTAGCCATTTCCACCGTGAAGGCTTCGTTGAGGTTCTGGGGTTGTTGGTTTAGTAAGTGTTTGAATTTATTACTAACGAAACTTTGCTCCGCCCTACTATCAAATAAGATGCATGCGTACGAGTTATTAAGTAGAAACGTACCAGTAACAACTGTTGGGTCCTGCACTGCTTCACCTTGACCCATTTTCAACATTCTTCCTGATGTTCCTGCCCCCTGATTGTTTGCTTTGGAGCAGTTGCGCCTGAAATGGCCGGTTTCTCCACACCCATAGCAGGTGTAGCTGGCCTCAGCATTGCTGTTGTTATTGTTATTGTTGTTGTTGTTGCGGTTGTTGTTGTTGTTGTTGTTGTTTGACTGTTGGTTTTGTTGCAGATATGTCCTGCAGTACCTTGCAGTGTAACCCCTTCGGTTGCAGCTTGTGCAGTGCATCTCTCTACATTCTCCCTGATGGTGATAATTGCATTTGCTGCACTTAGAAAGGGTCCCTGAGTACTGCTTGGGATTATTTGGTGTGGATGAGGCTGGAGCATGTGGTGTGGTGGTAGCTTGAGTTGCAGCATGGACAGTCACAGTTTGTTGTTTCTTTGATGATTCAGAGTTTTGCTTTCCCTTCCGCTTGTTGTTTTTCCCTTTCTTGTTCTCACCTTCTTTCTTAACTTCCGCTTCTCCTATTTTGGCACCCTTTTTGTTGCCATGATCATACAATTTCTTGGCCAGCCTCTTTGCGCTATCATACGTCTCAGTGTTTTCCGCAATGACATTCCCTTGGATTGGCGCGGTCAATCCCCAGATAAAACTCTCAATCTTTTTCCCTTCAGAGGTGATCATTCCAGGACACAAGAGAGATAACTCGCTAAACCTAGATATGTATGCGTCGATATCGGAGTTTTGAACCGTGAGGCTCCACAACTCTTGTTCCATCTTCTGAATTTCACCTCTTGGACAGTATTCAGCCAACATCATTTTCTTAAGCTCTTCCCATGGCATCGCGTTTGCCACCGGGAGTGTCATGGCCTCTACGTGGCCATTCCACTAGGAGAGAGCTTGATCAATGAATGTGCAGGCCGCAAACTTGACCTTACACCCATCCGGACACCCGCAGATTTCAAAACCTGATTCCACCTTCTCAATCCATCGCTTCAGGGCTATTACACCTCCTGTTCCATTGAAGGTTCGAGGTTTGGCGTTGGTGAAGTCCTTGTAGGTGCAGGTTCGTGTGGTTATGTGGTTTGTTCCTTGATTTATGCTTCCGGTTCGTTGTCCTTTGCCTTCTCCATTGTTTCCGTTGCGAATCTGCGCAAGTGTTGTAGTGACCGCAGCGGACACTGCTGCTTGGAATGCAACTGAGTTTATTTCTGGTGGGTCGGTGTTGTGTTGTTTCCACGGTTGGGTCTTTGAGGCATCTTTCTGTCAAAGAACGGAAGGATTTTGAGTACATATCGTATTCCGAGTTTGAATTCCATAGACTCGGCGAATCGATTTGTGCATCTAAGTGATTCCATGTATTAACATAAACAAGGAAATAAAACACATAGCAGATAACAACATCACGATAAAACATATAACATTTCCATTAATAATAATCATTTTTAATATATGAAAATTTGCCAAAAGGCATACAATACATGGGGAAAAAATAATCCGGCAGCATGACGACCCTATGAGTAGTGTAATCACTTAAACATATGGTCGATAGTACATAGAGTAAATCATAAAAAGAAAGAAGATCATATCGATAGTACTGGAACAAGTGCTAGCTACGATGAGATGGGTCTGCCAACAATATCATATGCTGAAATGTCGTGCGAAAAGATTAGCCATCTCGGTTATCTCTCTGACCACTTCATCTCTCTCGTGCTCGGCCTGAACAGCTCGGGCCTCTGTCTCTAAAAGTTGTTGCCGAAGAGTGGCAACCTCCTCTTCTAGGGAGTGAGTCCTATCTACGGGATCCCGTGGTGCTGGGGGGTGATCCTATACTGTCGCGGGAGTGGGAGGTTCGCTAGGTACTTCACTTGTATCTCCACCCTCCTCCGTGACCTCATCGGGTTCCTCAAACTCATAGTCCGTTTCTACGTATTCGTCAGGCCCGACACCGGGGGCTGCCTCCACCACGCGGTCTTCCTCAATTTCTCCATGGGCCACTAGGTTCTGGTAGAAAAGAATGCCCTGATGTGCTCCGTCCATGGCGAATGTGCGAGAAACTGGGAGTGAGAAGTGTGTAAAAGGAAGCGTGTATTTCAAAATACTCCTATAGTATTTTAATTATTTGTGTTTGGATTCCTGAGAAGTTTTGGATACGAGGTAAGTTTCTAGGTCAACTTCCCGCCATGATTACCCCCTAACACATGTTGGTCATATTTTGAATAAATATAGTTGATCAGACTATATTTACCCCCAATATGACTACATAACTGCCCGGGTTTAATCACAGTGTTCCATCTCCCCCATAGACTTTTAATGTAATTGTTTTAATGTATGCTCTTTATTCAGAGTGTTTTAGTCCCATTGCATTTATAGTTGCATATCAAGTATGATTAGACATGCCAGTTCACTATAAACAATGCTCTGATACCAATCTGTCACACCCCGGAACCAGACGGCAGAAACGTCCAGGGGGTTGTGCGTGACTTCATCTTGAAATATCGTTACAATGAATATAAATGAAACGTAACATCATAATCACCATGCATAATATGATACAACTGTCATTGTTCACATCAAGTACAACATTTTAAATTACATGCCCATAACATTCAAATTAAGATGTTTAACGGTACACAAAACAAAATCCATATTCTTGTTGGTTCCTCCGCTTACCGAGTTCCTGAGAATACAAGTTATTTTGAAAACGGTCAACATAACAATGTTGGTGAGTTCATAAGAGTATTTTAAATGAAAAGTTTTGTATAGATAGTACAACACCAAAAAATCTGATATTTTCTGCAAAAGAGTTTGAAAATGATGTATCAAATCAAGTATTAATGCATGTGTGGTTTCCATTATAGAAAATATGTAGGAAAAAGTTCCCAAAAATCATGTTTGTTGTAAATTGAAGGCAGTGTGGAATGTATATTTTCCCCTAGAAAATCCGATATTTTCTGATTATAAAAGTAATGTAGTCTTAAAACCCTAAGATCAAGTATTAGTGTGTGTGTACGTTTTGTGTCGCCACGATTTGTATTTGTATTCCGTAATATTCTGATGGTATTGATCTCTATGTGAGTCGTTACAACCATGCTTAATAATTACTAATTCGCCTGTCATGGCGTATCAGACGCCGGTTTGTCGAAGGTAAGGTTTGTCACCCTAGACTGGCCTAGTCTAGCTGTAGCGAACAGCTCAGGTTTGGGGTGTCACCCCGTATAGATCTATACACAAACTCCCGCTCTCCCTCCAGGAGACTCTGGTTATAACTACATGTACGATCATACACTCGGAGGTGTCAACCGACAAGTCTCATAAGATCCTCAGCTTGTTCACGAGCAATGTATTACAAGTATATTGTCTTACATTGTATAATGTTTTACGTGTATGTTTTAAGTTTTCAAATCCAAAATATGTATTCGAATGTACGAGACCCAGTAACAGGTATATGGGCCACCAAGGACTAATAACGTATAATGAATAATTCAGGCCTAATTAGCATGTATATGGGCCACTAAGGCCCAATTGTCACACCCCCGAACCAGACGGCGGAAACATCCGGGGGCTCGTGTGACTAACAATTGAATAATCTTCACAATAAATATACATAAATCATAACACGATCATCACCAACATTACATAATACAACTAGCATTGTTCGCATCAAGTACATTATTAAAATACATAAGTTCAAATTGTTAAAAGTACGATAAGTGCTGTTACATAAAACAAAACCATGCACACTTGCAAATCTTCCAGCTTAACGATTACCTGATCAGAATACAAGTTATTTTGAAAACGGTCAACATATATAATGTTGGTGAGTTCATAAGTATGTTTGAGTAAAAGTTTTTGTATCTTTCATAAAAACCCAGAAAATCCGATATTTTCTGTAAAATGTCTAAAAATGATGTGAAAATCAAGTATAAATGCATGTGTGAATTTCATAGTTATAACTTATATGAGTGTAGTTTAGATTCATTGTATTCTAAATAAATGATAAATGTATATGAATAATTTCCCCAAATAATCCGATATTTTCTGTTTTATAACAACGTCTAGATTCATGTATCGTTAAATAAGTCGTTTTTGCATTGACACAATCGAAGAGTTTATATTCGAAAGGTTACTTTTGGTATTGAATCCCTATATGAGCCGTTATAACCATGCATGATAATGACTAGGTCGCCCGTCTTGGTATTTTTCCAAATGCCGGTCTTGCTAAGGATTTTGTCGCCCTAGACTGGCCTAGTCTAGCTGTAGCGAACAGCTAAGGCGTGGGGGGTCACCCCGTATAGATCTATACACAAACTCCCGCTTTCCTACCAGGAAACTCTGATTATAACTACAGGCTACGATTGTACACTCAGAGGTGCCAACCGACATGTCTCACTAGATTCTCAACCCCTTTTTGTACTATGTTTAATGTTTACGTATATGTGGTATGTTTTTGTATCCGAAAGGTACATATATAAGTATACAATGTTTAATGATGACACAAAGGTATAGTTACGGCCTACTAACATGTGAAATTTCCATTCCAAGCCCTATTAGCATGTAATTAGACCACAAAGGCCCAATAACATGTAAAAGGGTAATTTAGGCCTAATAGGCATGTAAATGGGCCACAAAAGCCCAATAAACATGTACTCCATAACTTAGGCCCAAATTAACATGTAAGTGGGTCGCAAAACCCAATAAACACGTCATGGAAAACATTGGGCTCAATATACACTTAATTGAGCCCTTAGGGCCCAATGGCCAAGTAACGTGAATATTAGGCCCAATAAATAGTTATCGCCGTATTCCGTTCGTTTTTTTTATTTCGTTGTTTGTTTTAGCTTGAGGTTTACTAGATTGATGATAAAAAGCTTTCATTTTGTTAAAAAAATGACATTTTTGGCCAATAATCCTCCAATTTTTAATTAAGGCCCAAAGTTTTGTAAAAATAACACTTTAGTCCATAATTTATAAAAATTTGTAATTTTGTCCCAAATGTTTGGAATTTCACGGATTTAGCCCAAAAATTTATATTTTCACATTTAGAACCCTGTTTTGCAGAAAAAGTGCATTTTCAGCCCCTTGTTTGTAAAAATTTACACCTTCGGCCCAATTTTGGAAAATTTTACATTTTTGGTCCAATTTGAAAATAAATGTTGTTTTCACCCCTAAATTTGGTTTATTTACATTTGTGACTCAAACTTTGGCCAAATAATATTTTTAACCCCAAAACTTCATTTTTTTCGCAAATTGGGCCCAAAACCGTGAGGCCCAAAAGTTTTGGCCCATTAAGCTTAAATTTGCAATTTTGGCCCTTTTTAAAGTATGTTTAACATAAAAATACCTTTTTATACATGTAGGACCTGTTTGGCCCTTATAAAAACATAAATGTCACTTTTTGCCCTTATCTTTTGTTTTCTTGACAATTTTGAACTTTAACAAGGTTTTTGTTGAAACATTTTGTATCTTAAACATGTAATCACTTTTGGCTTGATAATGTGATGTATATAATGTCATAGTTCATAGATCTTTGCTAAATAATAGTTAAAATTTCGAGATTTGCTCAGATCTAACACATTTTTACCAAATAAACTAAGAATTCACACAAAACATGCATATAACACATAGATCTACACATTTTACTTGCATTCTCCCCCAAAAATCATATGAAAACCGAAAACAAGGGGGTATGAACTCACCTTTGCTTGATGTTTCGGTTTTTGAAGAAGAAGTGGAAAGGATTTTTTGTCTTAGCACACCTTTGTTGTGAATCTCGAGTTTATGAAGCTTCTAAGGTGTGATCATGGAATAAAAACCATGTAAGAAGGAGTTTTCCATGTTAAGATGAAAGAAGATACTTGTGTTTGACAAAAACTTACCAAACATTTGAATGACTTGATGAAGATCCTTAGAACCCTAGCAAATTTTTGAGATCTTGGAGGAAGGAAGAGGATGATTTTAGAGAAGTTTGGAGAGAATTTTTCAAGTGTGTGTGTGTGTGTGTGTGTTTTGGCTCTCGGCCGAGAGTAGAAGAAGAGAGCGGAGAGAGGTAGTGAGGTGACTTGCATGGAAGTATGGGGGATCTAGCATGGATATATGGTGGACAAAATGGAGGTGGCACCTCCAAAGTCAACCCCCCCCATTTCACTTCTCTTTTTTTTACATGGGCCGAGATTTTGGGCCAAGAAGAAAGGGTGGAGTGGTTTGGGCCCATTAACTTTAGTTAGGATCTTTGGATCCTAAACATAAAAATTTTCGGCCCATTGGGCCCTTGGAAGCATTCACGGCCCAAATAGAATAAAAGAATGGGCTTATATAGCGCGAAAGAGTCCAAATACAAGAAAGGCAGAGCGCGAAGCTTGTGGTCCGTTCCTTTCCCAACTATAGTGGAACTTGCCCGAAGGAAATCTTTTATCTTCTTGCCGGGAAGGCTTACTAAGGTTAATTGGATTAGCTATGGCCCAATAAGGCCCACTAGGGTTAGAATGAACCATGCCAGACCCAAATGGTCCAAAATGTTTTAGATTTATGAATTGGGTCCAATTAGGATCCAATTAGGGCTTCTAAGTCCAATAAAGTTGAATTGGGTGCTTATTGGCCCATTAGGCCCAATAAGGAAATCCTAGTCCAATATGGACTTAAACCATGGATCTTAGGGCTTCAGACTCTTTGATGAACATGAATGGTGAATCTAAATGAGCATTGAGTGAGATTTACTTAGAGTATATGTTTTGCAATAGTTGAATGGTTACACAGGAATATAATTTCCTAGCTAAAATGCCAGTTGTGACATCATCCCCCCGTTAGAGGGAATTTCGTCCCGAAATTCTTTTGAAAACTAGGATTATGAAGGAAAGAATAAGTGAGGGTACTTTTGCTTCATCTGGTCTTCACGTTCCCACGTGAATTCCGGTCCACGTTTTGCGCTCCATCGAACCTTCACGATCGGGATGTGACTTTGCTTTGTACGCTTCACCTCCCTATCCATAATCTCGACTGGTTCTTCGATGAACTGGAGGTTCTCGTTTATCTCAATCTCTTCCAAAGGGACGACAAGGGTTTCATCTGATAGTCACTTTTTTAGATTCGAGATGTGGAACACTGGGTGTACGTTGCTGAGCTCGGCGGGTAGCTGCAGCTTGTAAGCCACTGAACCATTCTGGGCAAGAATCTCGAACGGTCCAATGTATCGCGAGTTCAATTTTTATCTTTTCCCAAATCGAATCATTCCCTTCCATGGAGAGACCTTTAATAGCACGCGATCCCCGACTTGAAATTCTAGTGGCTTTCGCCGCTTGTCAGCATATCTCTTCTGTCGGTCTCGCGATGCTTGAAGTCGAGCTTTGATTTGGACTATCTTCTCGGTTGTTTCACGAATGATTTCGGGTCCTGTAAGAGCACTGGCTGGCGATTGCCCTTTTGCTAGTTGAGTGTCACCCACCTCGGCCCAGCATAGGGGCGATCTATATTTACGACCATAGAGAGCCTCGAAGGGAGCAACCTTGATGCTCGTATGGTAACTGTTGTTATAAGAGAATTTGATCAGAGGCAAGTGGGCATCCCATGATTTTCCGAAGTCAATCACGCAAGCTCGGAGCATATCCTCGAGCGTCTGGATGGTACGCTCACTCTGACCATCCGTCTGAGGGTGGTAGGCGGTGCTCATATCTAGTTGTGTTCCCATTGCCTTCTGAAGAGATTGCCAGAATCTTGAAGTAAATCTGCTATCTCGATCCGAGATAATAGATATTGGCACTCCATGGAGTCTCACAACCTCCTTGATGTAGATTCGGGTCAGCTTTTCCATCTTGTAGGATTCTTTTATTGGCAGGAAATGAGCGGATTTTGTCAATCTATCGACAATTACCCAGATAGCATCCAATCTGTCTGCTGTCTTTGGGAATTTGGTCACGAAGTCCATAGTAATCCTTTCCCATTTCCACTAGGGTATCACTGGTTGTTGCAATAGACCCGAGGGCTTTTGGTATTCCACTTTCACCTTGGCGCAAGTAAGACACTTGCCCACGAAAGTAGCTATCTCTGCCTTCATATTAGGACACCAATATTGCTGCTTGATATCCAAATACATTTTATCTGACCCCGGATGAATAGAATATCACGTCTTGTGGGCTTCATGCATGACTTTCTCTCTAAATCCCCCAATTTTGGGAACCCAAATTCTATTGATGAAGTAGTGGGTTCCATCGTCTCTAGCTTCGAGCTCCTTCTCCATTCCTCATAGTGACTCACTAGCGACATTTTCCGACTTCAATGCGTCCAGTTGGGCTTCTTTGATCTGTGAGGCTAGATGAGATTGGACGGTGATTGACAGAGTCTTCGCACGACGATTTGAATACTCCTTTCTGCTCAGGGCATCGGCTACCTCGTTAGCCTTGCCTGGATGATATTTGATCTCACACTCATAATCATTTAACAGCTCAACCCATCTTCGCTGCCTCATGTTTAGTTCCTTTTGATTTAGAATGTGCTGGAGGCTCTTGTGGTCTGTAAAAGATGGTGCACTTGGTACCATATAGGTAGTGCCTCCAAAATTTTAAGGCGAAGACCATCGCCCCCAGTTCAAGATCATGTGTGGTGTAATTTACTTCATGCATTTTCAGTTGTCTGGATGCATAAGAAATTACTTTCTCTCGTTGCATGAGGACACAACCTAAACCCTGATTCGAAGCATCACAGTAAACTATGAAGTCTTCGGTTCCCTCCGGTAAGGATAGCACTGGAGCCCTACAGAGGGATTGCTTCAAGGTTTGGAAGGCAAACTCTTGCTTTTCGGTCCATTTGAAGGGTACGCCTTTTTGGGTCAACGTGGTGAGGGGTTTGCCTATCTTGGAAAAGTTCTGAATGAATCTTAGGTAGTAGCCTGCAAGACCCAGGAATTGGCAAATTTCTGTTGGCATTGACGGAATTGCCCAGTTTTCGATTGCTTTGATCTTGGAGGGGTCCACATGTATTCCTTCCTGACTGACTACATGACCCAGGAAGTTCACACTGCGGAGCCAGAACTCGCACTTGGAAAGTTTTTCATACAACTTTTCAGCCCGTAGGGTTTCTAAAATCTGTCAAAGGTGTTGGCTATGATCTTCTTCGCTTCGAGAGTACACGAGAATATCGTCGATGAAAACGATCACAAATTTATCAAGGAATGGGCGGCAGACTCGATTCATGAGGTCCATAAATGCAGCGGGGGCATTTGTTAGACCGAAGGTCATTACGACGAATTCGTAATGACCGTAACGACTTCGGAAAGCAGTCTTAGGAATGTCCTCATCTCGGACTTTGAGTTGATGATAACCGGATCTCAGATCATTCTTTGAAAAGTAACTAGCTCCTTGAAGCTGGTCAAATAGATCATCGATTCGTTGAAGTGGATACCGGTTTTTGATGGTGAGTTTATTTAATTCCCTATAGTCGATGCACGTCCTGAAGGATCCGTCTTTCTTTTTAATGAAAAGAACCGGAGCTCCCCATGGCGAGAAGTTGGGTCTGATGAATCCTTTATCCAGGAGTTCGCTTAGTTGGCTTGATAATTCTTGCATTTCAGTAGGGACCAACCTATAGGGTGATTTGGCTATTGGAGTGGCTCCAGGCACTAGGTCGATTCGGAATTCGATTTATCGTTCTGGGGGTATTCCCGGAAGATCTTCTGGAAACACGTCCGGGAAGTCATACGCCACTAGGATGTTGTGAATGCTCGCTACCTCTTTGGTTTTATCCACCACATGATCCAGGAATGCGTAGTTCTTCTTTTGTAGACACTTTTGTGCCTTGATACATGAGATAAGGCGAAGGTTTGCGCCGGGTTTATCTCCGTAGATTATTAGGGTTTCGTGATTAGGAAGATGAAGGCGAACGACCTTCTCGTGACACATAATATCGGCATGATGGGGGCTTAACCAATCCATACCGATGATCACATCAAAACTCCTAATATTTATTGGCATCAAATTTATTTGGAAAGAGTGTTTCTTTAGTGTTAACGTACATCCTATATAGATATCTTTTGTTGTTTCCGCTTTCCTATTAGCCATTTCCATCGTAAAGGCTTCGTTGATCTTCTGGGGTTGTTGATTTAGCAAGTGTTTGAATTTATTACTAACAAAACTTCGTTCCGCCCCACTATCAAATAGGATGCATGCATACGAGTTGTTAAGTAGGAACGTACCGGTGACAATGGTTGGGTCCTGCACTGCTTCACCTTGACCCATTGTCAGCATTCTTCCTGTTGCTCCTGCCCCTTGATTGTTCGCGTTGGGGCAGTTTCGCCTGAAATGCCCGGTCTTTCCACATCCGTAATAGGTATAGCTAGCTCCAGTATTGGTGTTGTTGTTATTGTTGTTGTTGTTTTTGTTTGTCATATGGTTACGTGGAAACTTAGCCCTACAATACTTTGTTGTATGGCCCTTCCGGTTGCACCTTGTGCAATTGTAACGCCCGCAAATTCGGGCTAGTCAATTTAGAGACAATAAGCATCAAAAATGAATTTTTGATGGAAGATTATTTAGAAGGATTCATCTTTTCCAAGTGGTAGTATATGTTACAAGGGTTCCGTACATATAAAGAACGTCGAAATCCGAGTTATAACGAAGAGGTTATGACCCGTCGAAGTTTTTCGTCAAAACCGACATGGCACCAGGAGACGTAAATAGTGAATTTACGATGGAAGACTTTTTAGCCTTAGAAATCTAAGCAAAAGTACGTTAAACCGAGAACATACAAAAAAAAAGAACGCCCAAATCTGACTTCGTATGAGGAAGTTATGAATTTTCTAAGATTTGGCATAGCAGTGCACAGCCTAAAACTCGAATTTTAGATCGAGCGGTGTTTGGCCTACGCGACCTAAATGAGAATTGAAGATCTCAATAATAGGAACTCAATGGTAAAAAGACAGGCGAAAACGGAGTCCGTATGTAGAAGTTATGAATTTTACGCAGACATTTAACAGTATAACCTCCTCGTACTGTTAAATTTAAGATTGGTCAAGAAATAGCCGACGGAGTCAAAATGAAAGTTGTAGATCTTATTTTTACCTACGCGTGGATATAAATAACGTCAAAAGCGGAGCTCGTATGCGAAAGTTACGGGGTTTAGAAGTCGGCAGGGTGCTGCTGCAAAGGGGGTGACGTGACACAATCTTGGCTATTGCTTTCTCCCCAAGGCTTGCCACTAGATGGTGACATGTGGCACTAATTTCAGCCATATTTCACCCTATAAATACAACCCCTTCCACCCTCATTTCTTCACACCTCCACCCTTCTCTCTCTACTCTCTCTCTCTAAACCTCCCAAAACTCCCCTAGCGCTAGAAGAAAGCCCCGGAGCGCTCGACGGCTCCGAGACGAAGAGCTTTTGGCACGGAAGTTCTGCCCTTGCAGAGCCCGACTTCTAGTCAAACCTCCTCGTAGGTATGATATGTCTACCCTATTTTAAATATAGCTTTTATTTAAATATAGTATTGTTATTAGGAACTTATAATAAATGTTTGGGCTATTATTATGAGTTATATAAGTGTCGTTATAATATCTTTTTAACCACTCGCGGTACGGGGAATCTGGTTTAAAGGGCCGCATAGGGTTGTTGGATTTTAGAAGTGCTATATGCCAAAATGGTCCTGCCCTCCGGTGTTTTATGTCTGGCCCCTGTCTGTACATAGTGGGTGAAGAGTATTGGCTACGCTTATATAATAGTAATAATAGCTAGACTATTAATTAGTCTCGGTGAATATTAGACTAAACTCTAGTGGTAATGATACTAGGTTTCGTCGAAAGAAAATAAATTAATAGAAGCGAAGCGCTGTCTGAGTTCGGAATCACCACCTTAACAAGTGAGTGCATAGTTACTTTCATCTTACACATAGATATGAAGTATTTTATATAAATTACGTGGTATGTGTGCATATTATTTGAATACTTGCTTTCTATGCTGGATGAACGATTTTATACATGTTTTAAATAATTTAAAATGTATATGTATTTTATATCTACGAATATGTTGGGTAAAACATGGGTAGATGAATGAGGAGAGATGAAAGATGATATGAGTGAACATTGGCAGCTATAGACTTAGTGCCTAACAAATAACATCGGCAACTATGGACTTTGTGCCTATAGAATAAACATTGGTAGCTATGGACTTAGTATCTGTTAAATAAACGTTGGTAGCTATGGATTTAGTACCCGATGAATGAACTTTAGCAGCTATGGAATTAGTGCTTTACGAACAAGCATTGGCAGCTATGGACTTAGTGCCTATCATATAAACCCTAGAAGCAATGGGCTTCGAAATGAACGAATGCAAGATAGATGATTCTTAGGGTAGATCCTTAAGAGTAAGGAAGATAATGGGGATGGGTAATTGGGTTGATTGTTTGATGTTTAAACATAATAATTAAATTATTATGGGTTGAAAACCCTATGTACTCACCAGGTTTCCCAACCTGACCCACTCAAGCTTATTTGTATCACAGGTATCGATATGAAGCTACTTTACACTGAGGGATTTAAAAGAGATGTAGATCACTAGTGTAAATGAATGTAAGATCTATTTATGCTTATGTTTCTGTATTGACGATGACATCCCAAATGTTTTAAAATGGATAAAAATACATTTCTTTGGAAATGCTTCGATAACGTATTTATCATATTTTTCTGGGAACAAATTCTGCAACGTTTTTATTAAAAGAGGTACTCTGATTTTTATAAAGCATAAACAAAATCGGTATTTTCTGGCCGTGAAAATGGGGATGTCACAGTTGGTATCAGAGCATTAGTTTAAGCGAACTAGGAATAAGGATTTATTTCTAGACTTAAACTTAGAATGCTAAGCGATGATCGTGAGGAGTGTGTCTAATATAATTTAGGTAGTACACCTGAATAGACACAAGCACTAGCTTATTAGGGAAGGATGCCTAAATTGCTTTTATGTGCTAAATGATTTGTGATGCTATTGTTTGATCGGATCTATGGTCTTCTGTCGACCGGATCTGGAAACTTTATGTGTTCAGATTTCTAAACGTGTAATTACGATATTAGAACTGGCATGTAATTTTTCGAGGTAATAAGGAGGAATACGCGTCTAAACCTTCCTCTATCTTTATTCTCGTCTTGATACACCAAACGACTGCTTTGGTGTGCAAAACATCATGGTGAACACTCGTAGTGAATTGAGTAAATGGAGGAAATGAGAAGGCTTACGATACTGAGTGGTACCTATTGGAAGATATCGTAAGAGTGATATCTTGCCTTTAGAACGCGTCTAAGAAATAATAGGTCTAGTACGGGAGAAGTACACTTTCGATTAGCAGAAATAAAGATTTTTGGTATAATCCATGAAGTTATCCCATCGTCTGACATTTCCATCACCAACCGAGTTGAAGCAAATTTGATGATTGAAGATACGCATGGAAGAAGTCCTAGTAGAGTCTAGGGAAATTTTATGATTGTTTGGACACATTTTTATGTGTTAAAGTTTTTTTTGTGATAGTAACTTGGAAAGCTGCGAGACAATACTTGGGACGAGTATGAGTAGGTGTGAATGGTAGTAGAGGCTTATACTACCGGAAGCACAGGACTCACACTTGGATAAGGGAAAGTCACAAGGATACCAAGAAGCTAGTAACTGATTCTGTTTTATTCAAGTATGTCGTTACCATCGTTTCGGTAATGACTAAGAAGATGATTGTTATTCCGACCCTAGTGGTCATATCAAACCGAGTCCGAAAAAGACGAGTATGTTACGTGGTTTAGAGAACCAAATTCGATGTAGCATCTGACTTAAACCAGAATAATGAAATCAAAGCGATCAATAGAAGTATCGCGCTCGTTGTTAAAGAAGTTGGTATCTAGAAATGCTACATGTTAAAATGTGATTATATCACATTAGAACATGAAGGAAGTATATTCCATTCCGCAATTTGACTCTAAGAGACCTGAGTCTAAGCGTTGCAACATACGATGAGAGGTCATTAGAACATGACCCATCGGTCTATTGTGAAAATCAAACAACTTATCTTAAGTTTGTTAAGAAGAATAAGGAGTCTCTGATAAAGACCGATATTGTGACATGAAGGTCATGATTTAAAATCTAACATGAAATAGATCGACCACCGCCTACGGTCAAGAAGTCCAAGAGTTAGATACTCATTCAAAGGAACATAAAAGTTAAGATTAGTACCTAGGATGAAAAGATAACGTATGGAGTCATTATACAACCCTGTTTCGTTGATGATTCCGGGACGTAATCATCCTAAGGGGGAGATAATTGTAACGCCCGCAAATTCGGGCTAGTCAATTTAGAGACAAGAAGCATCAAAAATGAGTTTTTGATGGAAGATTATTTATAAGGATTAATCTTTTCCAAGTGGTAGTATATGTTACAAGGGTTCCATATATATAAAGAACGTTGAAATCTGAGTTATAACAAAGAAGTTATGACCCGTCGAAGTTTTTTGGCAAAACCGACATGGCACCGGGAGACGTAAATAGTGAATTTACAATGGAGGACTTTTTAGCCTTAGAAATCTAAGCAAAAGTTGTAGTATACGTTAAACCAAGAACATACAAAAAAAGAACGCCCAAATCTGACATCGTATGAGGAATTTATGAATTTTCTAAGATTGGGCATAGCAGTGCACGACCCGACTCTCGAATTTTAGATCGAGCAGTTTTTGGCCTACGCGACCTAAATGAGAATTGAAGATCTCATTAATAGGAACTCAACAGTAAAAAGACAGACGAAAACGGAGTCCGTATGTAGAAGTTATGAATTTTACGCGGACATTTAACAATATAATCTCCTTGTACTGTTAAATTTAAGATCGGTCGAGAAATAGCCGACGGAGTCAAAATGAAAGTTGTAGATCTTATTTTTACCTATGCGTGGATATAAAGAACGTCGAAAACGGAGCTCGTATACTAAAGTTACGGGGTACAGAAGTCGGCAAGGTGTTGCTGCAAAAGAGGTGACGTGGCACAATCTTGGCTATTGCTTTCTCCCCAAGGCTTGCCACTAGATGGTGACATGTGGCACTAATTTCAGCCATATTTCACCCTATAAATACAACCCCTTCCACCCTCATTTCTTCACACCTCCACCCTTCTCTCTCTACTCTCTCTCTCTAAACCTCCCAAAACTCCCCTAGCGCTAGAAGAAAGCCCCGGAGCGCTCGACGGCTCCGAGACGAAGAGCTTTTGGCACGGAAGTTCTGCCCCTGCAGAGCCCGACTTCTAGTCAAACCTCCTCGTAGGTATGATACGTCTACCCTATTTTAAATATAGCTTTTATTTAAATATAGTATTGTTATTAGGAACTTATAATAAATATTTGGGCTATTATTATGAGTTATATAAGTGTCGTTATAATATCTTTTTAACCACTCGCGGTACGGGGAATCTGGTTTAAAGGGCCGCATAGGGTTGTTGGATTTTAGAAGTGCTATATGCCAAAATGGTCCTGCCCTCCGGTGTTTTATGTCTGACCCCTGTCTGTACATAGTGGGTGAAGAGTATTGGCTAACGCTTATATAATAGTAATAATAGCTAGACTATTAATTAGTCTCGGTGAATATTAGACTAAACTCTAGTGGTAATGATACTAGGTTTCGTCGAAAGAAAATAAATTAATAGAAGCGAAGCGCTGTCTGAGTTCGGAATCACCACCTTAACAAGTGAGTGCATAGTTACTTTCATCTTACACATAGATATGAAGTATTTTATATAAATTACGTGGTATGTGTGCATATTATTTGAATACTTGCTTTCTATGCTGGATGAACGATTTTATACATGTTTTAAATAATTTAAAATGTATATGTATTTTATATCTACGAATATGTTGGGTAAAACATGGGTAGATGAATGAGGAGAGATGAAAGATGATATGAGTGAACATTGGCAGCTATAGACTTAGTGCCTAACAAATAACATCGGCAACTATGGACTTTGTGCCTATAGAATAAACATTGGTAGCTATGGACTTAGTATCTGTTAAATAAACGTTGGTAGCTATGGATTTAGTACCTATTAGCTGAACACCGGTAGCTATGGATTTAGTACCCGATGAATGAACTTTAGCAGCTATGGAATTAGTGCTTTACGAACAAGCATTGGCAGCTATGGACTTAGTGCCTATCATATAAACCCTGGAAGCAATGGGCTTCGAAATGAACGAATGAAGGATAGATGATTCTTATGGTAGATCCTTAAGAGTAAGGAAGATAATGTGGATGGGTAATTGGGTTGATTGTTTGATGTTTAAACATAATAATTAAATTATTGTGGGTTGAAAACCCTATGTACTCACCAGGTTTCCCAACCTGACCCACTCAAGCTTATTTGTATCAGAGGTGTCGATATGAAGCTACTTTACACTGAGGGATTTAAAAGAGATGTAGATTACTAGTGTAAATGAATGTAAGATCTGTTTATGCTTATGTTTCTGTATTGACGATGACATCCCAAATGTTTTAAAATGGATAAAAATACATTTCTTCGGAAATGCTTCGATAACGTATTTATCATATTTTTCTGGGAACAAATTCCACAATGTTTTTATTATAAGAGGTACTCTGATTTTTATAAAGCATAAACAAAATCGTTCTTTTCTGGCCGTGAAAATGGGGATGTCACAGCAATTCATCTCTCTGCACTCCCCGTGATGATGGGAGTTGCATTTGTTACACTTGGGAAGATTTCCTGAATACTGCTTTGATGCATTCGGCGTGGATGAGGCTGGAGCATGTGGTGTGGTTGTAGCTTGTGTTGCAGCATGGACAGACACCGTTTGTTGCTTCTTAGACGATTCCGAGTTTTGCTTTCCCTTTCGCTTGGTGTTTTCCCCTTCTTGTTCCCTTCTTCCTTCTTAACCTCCGCTTCCACTGTTTTGGCACCCTTCTTATTGCCATGATCATACAGTTTCTTGGCCAGTCTCTTGGCGATGTCAAACGTCTCAGGGTTTGCCACATTGACATTCCTTTGGATAGGTGCAGTCAATCCCCATATAAACCTCTCAATCTTTTTCCCTTCTGAGGTGATCATTCCGGGACACATAAGAGATAGCTCACTGAACAGGGATATGTATGCGTCGATATTGGAGTTTTAAACTGTGAGGTTCCACAACTCTTGTTCCATTTTCTGAATCTCACCTCTAGGACAGTATTCTGCTAACATCATCTCCTTCAGCTCTTCCCAGGGCATCGCGTTCACCACCGAAAGTGTCATGGCCTTTACGTGGCCATTCCACCAGGAGAGAGCTTGGTCAATGAACGTGCAGGCTGCGAACTTGACCTTACACTCATCCGGGCACCCGCAGATTTCGAAGACCGATTCTACTTTCTCGATCCATTGCTTCAGGGCTATTATGCCTCCTGTCCCATTATAGGTCCGAGGTTTGGCGTTGGCGAAGTCCTTGTAGGTGCACGATCGTGCGGCTCTGTGGTTCGTCCCTTGATTTGTGCTTCCGGCTCTCTGCCCGTTACCTTCTCCGTTGTTTCCTTTACGAATCTACGCAAGTGTTGCAGTGTCCGCAGCGGACACTGCTGCCTAGAATGCAACCGAGTTTATCTCAGGTGGGGTCGGTGTTGCGTTGTTTCCACGGTTGGGTCTTTGAGGCGTCTTTCTGTCATGGAATGGAAAGATGTTGAGTGCCTATTGTTTTGCGAGTTTGTGATCCTATAGACTAGGGGCGTAACGTGTGTATTTAAGTAATTTCATGCATTAACATAAAACAAGGAACATAAAACACATAGCAGATGACAATGTCATGATAAGACATAAAGCATTTTCATTAATACTAATAGTTTTGATACAGGAAAATTTGCCAGAAGGCATACAGTACATGAGGAAAATATAAAATCCGGCAGCATAACGACCCTATGAGTAGTGTGGTCACTTAAACACAGAGTCGGTAGTACATAGGGTGGCATACGTTAGAAGAAACATAATATTAGTACGAGATACGGCTTGTTCCACACACTGTGAGACCTATATAGCAAGTAGTAGAGCAAGTCCCATCAGTAGTGATGTCGATGACTCTCAATCGTCGAGCTGACGTATCAGGAGTTCAGCCAGTTCATTCGCCTCTTGGGTGATTACCTCTACTCTTTGCTCAGCTCGTACAGTCCTTGCTTCGGCTGTAAAAAGTTGAAGCTTGAGACTGATTATTTCTTCCTCGAGAGAGCGTAGATAATCTGTATCACCCTTCTGAACCATGCGTGGATCTGATGGGGCTTTCGATAGGTGGGGTTCACTGCATGCCTCCTCAACGTCCTTTCCTTCATCTAACTCCAGGTCAGATTCGTCATATCCGTAATCAGTTACCACATACTCTTCCGGTTCCACTTCGGGTCCCTCGTTGGATTCCTCTAGCCATCCGTTATTTCCCTGATTGGGAAAATAAAGATCTTCGGGGTGGTGGAAACCAGCCATACTAACTGCACGATGGTGCGTAAATAAATCACGTTTTGATTATGCCTATAGTATATTTTAATTATTTAGATTTGAGTTCCCTAGAGTTTTTGGAGAGTAAGGTAGGCTTTTGGATTCATTTCCCGCTATGATTACTCCCGAACACATGTTGATCATATTCTGAATAAATATAGTTGATCAGGCTACATTTATCCCTAATATGATGTAACATCCCAAATTTCGAGTCCAAAAATTTCATTTTAATTAACGGATTATAAAACATTCATAAGAAAACTGCGTAACAATATATCATTTTGTGAATCAATGTATCATGTCTGAAAACCCAAAACATATAATAGCAACATGTCAGAGTACAATCCCAGAATATCTCAAGTGTGGAAATCAATGCGTGTGTGTATGCTATGTCGCTACCGCGCCAGCTCTTTCCCCTTCGCTGAAGAGGTACCTGAAACCAAAACTGTAAAATGTAAGCACGAAGCTTAGTGAGTTCCACCATCGTACCGCATACCATACAATCACATAACATACATATACTGTCAGGCATATCTGGGTGCCCGACCTACCCCTTCGGTCCTCTCGACCGGATACCGCCTAGCATATCCGGGTGCTGGCCTCCCCTTCAGTCCTCTCGACCGGATACTGCCTAGCATATCTGGGTGCTGGCCTCCCCTTCGGTCCTCTCGACCGGATACTGGGGACTATTTCACCCCACCACTACTACCACATAACATGTAACACATAATCATATTCCATCTAGCATGACTGGGTATGACTACCCCCTTCGGCCCTATCGACCGGGAATCTTAGGGACTATCTCCCCTACTGCTAACATCATATCATACTAGCACATAACATAACAGGTAGTAGCAAACCTAGATGAATATCACAAAGACAATCATCAATCATACAACTCCTACTGGTGGGTCGGCATTGTGGCCGTAGACCCACCGCTACTGGAAGGTAACTCACCTCAAACGAGTAGCTGCTGATAATCTGTGCGGGGAATCACTGACTGCTGCTGCTCCGGAAATCCTCCGGCTATAATCCCCACAAAACACTTAATCATAATCTGATATCTACCCCTTAGGGTAAAATGACTATTTTACCCCAGACTAAGTCCAAGTCAAAGTCAAAGTCAACTTCCAGTTGACCCGACTCGCCGAGTTGGGTCGTCAACTCGTCGAGTCCCTATTTCTTTAACGGTCCTCATACACGTCCCTACTCGTCGAGTTTAGCAACGAATCGACGAGTTCTCCTTCTAACACAACCTCGGATAAACCTTCTTCCGACTCGCCAAGCGGTATGAACACTCGTCGAATCCATCTTCATCCTAAGAACACGTCTTGTCCTCGACTCGCCGAGTTGTATGAACAACTCGTCGAGTTCATCTTCAAGAGTTGGGAGATTGCCTTGGACTCGCCGAGTCTACTCGTGCACTCATCGAGTCCTATGAACTCCAGGACTATGGCTTATCCCAATACATTTGGGTCACTCCCTTGGACCCTCTAAAACCTTTCTTTCACTCAACTGGTTCCTATGAACCATAATAGAAAAAGGGGAGTCTAACCTTGGACTCGTCGAGTCCCAAGAACGACTCGCCGAGTCGATGCAGTCCAAGTCTTATTTCTTCGATTTCTGGAGTGCAACTCTTGTCCAAATGATAGATCTAGGTACCTAAACTCAATCTAGCACGTAAAGTTACAAACTTTACGTGCATGCATGGGACTTTGAGCCTAAAATGCCCAAAAAGAAGCTCTTAAGATGCATGGGACCTTCCATGGGTGCAAAAGCAACCCCCAACTGCCTTGTGACCCTTCCATGGACCTAGATCCGAAGCCTCCACCCCCAACCATGCTTGCAATCGTGGTTGGTTACCAAGAATGGCTTATAAAAGCCCTAAATCTCCCTAAAAAGGGATCTAACAAAAGAACAAGCAAGGTATAGACTTTATACCTTCTGAGAACAGCAAATGATGCACCAAACTCGAATCCTTCAGTCTCCTCTTGATTCTTCTATGCTCTTCCTTCTTCCTTGTGATCAAAATCCACCAAAATCACTCAAAAGCCTTGAATCTTGCACCAAAACACTTAGGGTTTGCTAGGGAGGGTTTCTGGGAGCAATAGGGACGAGTGGGGGCTGAATGAGATGATTAAATAGGGTGCAAACCCTCAGATTAGGGTTTTTGTCCAGACAGAGCCTACTCGTCGAGTCCAGGGTCCGACTCGACGAGTCCCATACTTAAACCCCGCGTTCTATCCCGATTCTACTCGGCGAGTGGGGCCATCAACTCGCCGAGTCCCAGGCCAAAAATGTAAAATTACATAAATGAAATACATACCAGGAACCATGTGCTACAAATCTCCCCCACTTATTTCAGACTTCGTCCTCGAAGTCTGCTGCTCGCTCCTGAAAAAGCTCCGGATAATGCTCCATCATCTCATCCTCCGGCTCCCAAGTCCATTCCGAGCCCTTCCGGTGCTGCCATTGCACCTTCACGAGCTCCACCCTCTTGTTTCTCAGATCCTTCGACTTCCGGTCGAGGATTGCTATAGGTCGCTCGATGTAGTTCAGGCTGTCATCGACCTGAATATCCTCTAAGGGTACCACTGCTGAGTCGTCCACCAGGCACTTCCGCAGCTGGGAGACATAGAAAGTGCTGTGGATATGGCTGAGTTCGGCTGGCAGATCCAACCTGTACGCCACCTTGCCCACCCGGGCTGAAACCCTGAAGGGTCCGATATATCTGGGGCCCAACTTGCCCCGCTTCCTGAATCGGATGACGCCCTTCCATGGCGACACCTTCAGAAGGACCCTATCCCCGACCTAAAACTCCAGGTCTGATCGGCGCATGTCGGCATAACTTTTCTGCCGACTCTGAGCAGTCTGAAGCCTGCTCCGGACCTGCTGAATCCTCTCCGTCGTCTTGAGCACCACTTCGGTGCTCCCCAGGACCCTCTGGCCAACCTCACCCCAACATATCGGGGTCCTGCACTTCCTCCCGTACAACATCTCGAAGGGAGGATGATAGATACTCGCGCGATAGCTGTTGTTATACTAGAACTCAGCCAATGAGAGGTAAGTATCCCAACTACCACCGAAGTCTAGCACACATGTCCGCAGCATATCCTCCAAAGTCTGGATGGTTCGCTCGCTCTGACCATCCGTCTGCGGGTGAAATGCAGTGCTAAAGTGCAGACGAGTACCCAACTCGTCATGAAACTTCTTCCAAAACCTGGAAGTGAACCGCACATCCCTGAATTGGAAAAAAATGGGCGCTCTTGGTTAGTCGATCGACGATGACCCAAATCGAATCCACTCCCCGCGCGGTCCTGGGAAGCTTTGTGATAAAATCCATCGTGATGTCTTCCCACTTCCACAGCGGGATATCCGACGGTTGCATCTTGCCGTGTGGTTTCTGATGCTCGGCCTTGACCTTCCTGCAGGTCAAGCACTGCTCCACGTACCATGCCACATCCCGCTTCATGCAGGGCCACCAATAGTCCATACGAAGATCCCTATACATCTTCGTCGCCTCGGGATGAATGGAGAATCGAGATTTGTGCGCCTCCTCCATCAGAACCTGGCGCACACCCCCGTGGTACGGCACCCACACCCTACGGTGGAGGGTCAACAGCCCTCGGCTATCATAATCGAAGGAGGAAACCTGGCCTACAATCCGCTCACTCTTCCGATGTTCCTCCTTCATGGCCTCCTGCTGGGCCTCTCGAATCTGCTCCAACAGTGGAGTAACCACAGTCATCCTCATGCAGGTATCCCTGATCGGCGCTGCCTTGCGGCTAAGCGCGTTGGCCACAGCGTTGGCCTTCCCCGGGTGGTAGAGGATCTCACAATCATAATCCTTTACCACATTAAGCCACCGACGCTACCTCATATTTAGATTTGGCTGGTCCATGAGATACCTCAGGCTCTTATGGTCCGTGTAAATGGTACAACGGACCCCATAGAGGTAACGATGCCAAATCTTGAGGGCGAAAACCACAGCCCCCAGCTCCAAATCATGCGTCGGGTAGTTCGTCTCGTGAGGCTTCAGCTGCCTCGAAGCGTAGGCGATGACACGCCCTCTCTGCATCAATACCACGCCCAAACCTGATATAGACGCGTCGCAGTACACAACAAAATCCTCTACGCCCTCTGGCAGGGCTAAGATCGGCGCCTCGCACAACCTCTGCCTCAGTGTCTCAAACGTTGCCTGCTGCTCAGGCCCCCAACGAAAGACTACGGCCTTCTTCGTCAGCCGCGTCAAGGGTACGACTATCTTGGAGAAATTCTGGATGAATCTCCGATAGTAGCCGGCTAATCCCAGGAAACTCCGAATCTCAGATGGAGACTTCGGAACCTCCCATCTCATCATGGCCTCCACCTTGGCCGGGTCGACCAGAATACCGTTCTGGTTGACAAGGTGCCCAAGAAACTGCACCTCACGCAACCAGAACTCACACTTGGAGAACTTGGCGTACAAGCTCTCTCTCCTCAGAGTATCCAAAACCTCTCACAGATGCTCCTCATGCTGCTCCCGCATCTTGGAATAGACCAAGATGTCGTCAATGAAAACTATCACGGACCGATCCAGCATCGGTCTACACACGCGGTTCATGAGGTCCATGAACGCGGCAGGAGCATTGGTGAGCCCGAAAGGCATCACCACGAACTCATAGTGGCCATAGCGTGTCCGGAACGCAGTCTTCTGTACATCCTCCTCTCTGACCCTCATCTGATGATATCCTGATCGCAGATCAATCTTGGAGAACAAAGATGCTCCCTGTAGCTGGTCAAAGAGGTCATCAATCCTCGGGAGTGGGTAACGGTTCTTCACCGTCACCTTGTTCAGCTCCCTATAATCTATACACATCCGATGCGACCTGTCCTTCTTCTTCACAAACAGAATCGGGGCTCCCCAGGGTGAACTGCTCGGTCTAATGAATCCCTTGTCTAACAGCTCCTGCATCTGTGTAGACAACTCCTGCATCTCAGGAGGAGCCAACCGATACGGTGCCTTGGCTATCGGAGCCGCACCAGGGACTAGGTCGATCCTGAACTCCACCTGTCGCTCTGGAGGTATCCCAAGAAGCTCCTCTGGGAACACATATGTGTAGTCTCGCACCACCGGAACGTTACTCACTATCGCCTTTCCCGCCTCCCGGGTATCCATGATATAGGCGACATATCCTGCGCAACCCTGCTGAAGGTAACGCTTAACCCTTGCTGCCGAACATAAAATCGGTCCTCGCTGTGGCCTCTCGCCCTGAATCACCAGCTCTCCCCCACTTGGGGTCCTGATCTGCACCAACTGCTGCGCGCAATCGATCACCGCCCCATTGGGGCTTAGCCAATCCATGCCGATAATAACCTTGTTCCCCCGCAAAGGTATGGGAACCAAGTCTACCAGGTAGCGCTCCTCGAATAATCTCAACACACAATCTCGGAATACCGCTGATGCTCGCACCGATCGATCATCGGCAATCTCTACCTCTAAAGGGAAATCCAACACGCCTGAAGACTCGGGAAACCTCTTGCTGAGCGCAAGAGAAACAAACGATCGGGTAGCACCCGAATCAAACAATACCTAAACAGGGATACCGTTCACATGGAACGATCCTAAACAGAGCACATATCAATATCATAAACATCATATAAATAAATCAGAGGGAAAGAATCATACCCGTCACCACATCGGGTGCGGCGCGTGCCTCCTCGGTAATCAACTGGAAAGCCCGGCTCCTCACCACTGGAGCCTCTGCCTTGCCCTGCCGGCCATCGGTAATCCGTAGGGTCGCTAGAGCTGGCGCCTTCACTGGCGCTGCTGCTGCCAACTGGGGGCAATTGGCCTTCTTGTGACCCCTCTGGTTGCAGTGGAAACACAGCAACTCAGATGTCTGAATAGTGGGTGCAGGGGCGGTACAATCCCTGCTGAAATGCCCCGTCTTGCCGCACTTGTAGCAGCCCGACGATCCCAACCGGCATACTCCCTCATGTGACTTGCAGCATTTCCTGCAGCGGCCTCGGCCCTGCTGGCCTTTTGGCCCAACGTCTGATCCCTTGGGCTTCTTCCCCGAAGCCCCAGCCACCTGTCCCTCCTCGACCTTCCTCTTCCGGATATGCTCCAGATCAATATCCCTCTCCCTGGCCCTGGCAATCATGAAATCCAGGGTAGGGCAAGCTGAAAAACTAACATGCTCCCGAATGTCAGCTCATAGCATGTCGTGGTAGCAGGTCCTCCTCATGTCCTCATCTCCCGCATACTGGGGCACTAGTAACGCCCTCTCCCGGAACCTGGCGGTGATCTCCGCCACAGTCTGCGTAGTCTGTCTCATATCTAAGAACTCCCTCACCAACTGCTGGAGCTCCACTGCAGGTGCAAACTCCGCTCTGAACCGAGTCACAAAGTCCGGCCATGTCATAGCCTCAACCGTCGGGGCTCCCAGAGAGTCACCAACCGACTCCCACCAATCCCTAGCCCTATCTCTCAAGCATCCTGCTGCATATCTCACCTTCGACCCCTTAGGGCAGAAGCTGGTCAACTGCGCAGACTCAATGTCTGCAATCCACCGTCTGGCCACAATGGGGTCCTTCGCCCCATGGAAATCTGGCGCACCACTGCCCCTGAAGTCCTTAAAGGACAGTGTGCGTGATCCCGACTGGTTGGTCGCCATGTCGCTCCTGAACGCCCGAAGGCGATCCTCCATCAGCTCGACAATCCCTTCCTTAATCGACCCAAAGATGACCGGGTCGCATCAAGGATGCCTCTAGTGATCTCGGACGCGATAAACTCGCGTAGCCTCTCATCCACTGGTTCGGAACCTGAGCCCGAACCCGATCCCTCCCCTGAACTGCCAACTGCTGGCCTCGGACGTAGTACCACCATTCTACAATACATAATGACAACCGTCAGTGATACCGATACATCTAGAGGGATCACCTCCATCACGAGCTCCTTGGTCTTGCCTCAGCCTTTCTCGATTCAAGTACGGATCCTCTGCTTTTAGTAGTACGGGCCCATACTACCTTCCACATCTATCTGTACTTTCCTCAAGAACCGCCTCGACTCCACCAAGTCACTACTACTGTTACTGATCTCTACTACTCTCATCCTAGGCTTACCCTAGGGAAAATCTCTGACACCACCCAAACCGGTCCTCAGCTGCTGAAGGCCTCCTTGTAATGCCAATTAGCCATTACCAGAATACCATCACATGTAATGAGGCTCAGATAATCCTTCGAGTAAAAGACTCGTCCCTACAACGGTTAGACTCAAACAAGAGCTGCGCAATAGGGTCAAATCCAATCCTCTAAGATTATCCAATCCTTATCACATGTGACTTAACGTATTCACCTAACAGCTAACTCCCATCACTCAAAGTCCCACGATGCACAAAGGAAGCAGCATTCAGACCAAAGGGATCGATCTCAAGCAATCCTATCCTCAGAACAGGAAACTTTACTAGCATACAATGCTGAGCTCATACTACCAGGCATAACCTAAACAGGCTATCCTATTACTATCTAATCAGTACTAGCATGCAATTCTCATAAGCTGAAGCACATAAAGCAGGCACATAAGGCATCATTCCTAGATCCTTAGTCCTATTCTAACATGCTGTTCTACTGAAACTGATAAACATAATATAAACTTGTATGGGTGCTTTGGAGAATACTTACTTGAGCTCGGCCGGTCGCGCACATCACACATTTCGTTCTTTCTCAAAACTCTTTTAACTTAGCTTTTAGAAAACCATTTTTCTTGTAATTTTTTTTTTAAATCCCTTGATTTGAGTTCAGACACCCCGAAGGTGTGTCCGAATCCCTCAAACCAGGGCTTTGATACCAACTTGTAACATCCCAAATTTCGAGTCCAAAAATTTCATTTTAATTAACGGCTTATAAAACATTCATAAGAAAACTGCGTAACAATATATCATTTTGTGAATCAATGTATCATGTCTGAAAACCCAAAACATATAATAGCAACATGTCAGAGTACAATCCCAGAATATCTCAAGTGCGAAAATCAATGCGTGTGTGTATGATGTGTCGCTACCGCGCCAGCTCTTTCCCCATCGCTGAAGAGGTACCTGAAACCAAAACTGTAAACTGTAAGCACAAAGCTTAGTGAGTTCCCCCATCGTACCGCATACCATACAATCACATAACATACATATACTGTAAAAAATATCTGGGTGCCCGACCTACCCCTTCGGTCCTCTCGACCGGATACCGCCTAGCATATCCGGGTGCTGGCCTCCCCTTCGGTCCTCTCGAGCGGATACTGCCTAGCATATCTGGGTGCTGGCCTCCCCTTCGGTCCTCTCGACCGGATACTGGGGACTATTTCACCCCACCACTACTACCACATAACATGTAACACATAATCATATTCCATCTAGCATGACTGGGTATGACTACCCCCTTCGGCCCTATCGACCGAGAATCTTGGGGACTATCTCCCCTACAGCTAACATCATATCATACTAGCACATAACATAACAGGTAGTAGCAAACCTAGATGAATATCACAAAGACAATCATCAATCATACAACTCCTACTGGTGGGGCGGCATTGTGGCCGTAGACCCACCGCTACTGGAAGGTAACTCACCTCAAACGAGTAGTTGCTGATAATCTGTGCGGGGAATCCCTGACTGCTGCTGCTCCGGAAATCCTCCGGCTATAATCCCCACAAAACACTTAATCAGAATCTGATATCTACCCCTTAGGGTAAAATGACTATTTTACCCCAGACCAAGTCCAAGTCAAAGTCAAAGTCAACTTCCAGTTGACCCGACTCGCCGAGTTGGGTCGTCAACTCGTCGAGTCCCTATTTCTTTAACAGTCCTCATCCACGTCCCTACTTGTCGAGTTTAGCAACGAATCGACGAGTTCTCCTTCTAACACAACCTCGGATAAACCTTCTTCCGACTCGCCGAGCGGTATGAACACTCTTCGAGTCCATCTTCATCCTAAGAACACGTCCTGTCCTCGACTCGCCGAGTTGTATGAACAACTCGTCGAGTTCAGCTTCAAGAGTTGGGAGATTGCCTTGGACTCGCCGAGTCTGCTCGTGCACTCGTCGAGTCCTATGAACTCGAGGACTATGGCTTATCCCAATACGTTTGGGTCACTCCCTTGGACCCTCTAAAACCTTTCTTTCACTCAACTGGTTCCCATGAACCATAACAGAAAAAGGGGAGTCTAACCTTGGACTCGCCGAGTCCCAAGAACGACTCGTCGAGTCGATGCAGTCCAAGTCTTATTTCTTTGATTTCTGGAGTGCAACTCTTGTCCAAATGATAGATCTAGGTACCTAAACTCAATCTAGCACGTAAAGTTACAAACTTTACGTGCATGCATGGGACTTTGAGCCTAAAATGCCCAAAAAGAAGCTCTTAAGATGCATGGGACCTTCCATGGGTGCAAAAGCAACCCCCAACTGCCTTGTGACCCTTCCATGGACCTAGATCCGAAGCCTCCACCCCTAACCATGCTTGCAATCATGGTTGGTTACCAAGAATGGCTTATAAAAGCCCTAAATCTCCCCAAAAAGGGATCTAACAAAAGAACAAGCAAGGTATAGACTTTATACCTTCTGAGAACAGCAAATGATGCACCAAACTCGAATCCTTCAGTCTCCTCTTGATTCTTCTATGCTCTTCCTTCTTCCTTGTGATCAAAATCCACCAAAATCACTCAAAAGCCTTGAATCTTGCACAAAAACACTTAGGGTTTGCTAGGGAGGGTTTCTGGGAGCAATAGGGACGAGTGGGGGCTGAATGAGATGATTAAATAGGGTGCAAACCCTCAGATTAGGGTTTTTGTCCAGACAGAGCCTACTCGTCGAGTCCAGGGTCCGACTCGACGAGTCCCATACTTAAACCCCGCGTTCTATCTCGCTTCTACTCGGCGAGTTGGGCCATCAACTCGCCGAGTCCCAGGCCAAAAATGTAAAATTACATAAATGAAATACATACCAGGAACCAGCTGCTACATATGACTACATAACTGCCCAGGTTTAATCATAGTGCTCAATTTCCTCCGGAAGCTTTTATTAGATATTGTTAGATTATTATCCTAGTATGCGCACATAAGTGTGAAATTTTTGTTTTGTTCAGATTTATTTAGTCTCATTGTGTTTATAGTTGCATATGATGTATGGTTAGATATGCTAGTTCACTATAAACATTGCTCTGATACCAACCTGTCACACCCCCGAACCAGAAGGCGGAAACGTCTGGGGGCTCGTGTGACTAAAAATTGAATAATCATCACAATGAATATACATGAATCATAACACGATCATCACCAACATTACATAATACAACTAGCATTGTTCGCATCAAGTACATTGTTAAAATACATAAGTTCAAATTGTTAAAAGTACGATAAGTGTTGTTACATAAACCAAAACCATACACACTTGCAAATCTTCCAGCTTAACGATTACCTGATCAGAATACAAGTTATTTTGAAAACGGTCAACATATATAATGTTGGTGAGTTCATAACTATGTTTGAGTAAAAGTTATTTTATCTTTCATAAAAACCCAGAAAATCCGATATTTTCTGTAAAATGTCTGAAAATGATGTGAAAATCAAGTATAAATGCATGTGTGAATTTCATAGTTATAACTTATATGAGTGTAGTTTAGATTCATTGTATTGTGAATAAATGATAAATGTATATGAATAATTTCCCCAGAAAATCCGATATTTTCTGTTTTATAACGACGTCTAGATTCTTGTATCGTTAAATAAGTCGTTTTTGCATTGACACAATCGAAGAGTTTATCTTCGAAAGGTTACTTTTGGTATTGAATCGCTATATGAGCTGTTATAACCATGCATGGTAATGACTAGGTCGCCCGTCTTGGTATTTTTCCAAATGCCGGTCTTGCTAAGAATTTTGTCGCCCTAGACTGGCCTAGTCTAGCTGTAGCGAACAGCTAAGGCGTGGGGGGTCACCTCGTATAGATCTATACACAAACTCCCGCTTTCCTACCAGGAAACTCTGATTATAACTACAGGCTACGATTGTACACTCAGAGGTGCCAACCGACATGTCTCACTAGATTCTCAACCCTTTTTTGTACTATGTTTAATGTTTACGTATATGTGGTATGTTTTTGTATTCGAAAGGTACATATATAAGTATATGGCGTTTAATGATTACACAAAGGTATAGTTACGGCCTACTAACATGTGAAATTTCCATTCCAATCCCTATTAGCATGTAATTAGACCACAAAGGCCCAATAACATGTAAAAGGGTAATTTAGGCCTAATAGGCATGTAAATGGGCCACAAAAGCCCAGTAAACATGTATTCCATAACTTAGGCCCAAATTAACATGTAAGTGGGTCGCAAGACCCAATAAACACGTCATGGAAAACATTGGGCTCAATATATACTTAATTGGGCCCTTAGGGCCCAATGGCCAAGTAACGTGAATATTAGGCCCAATAAATAGTTATCGACGTATTCCGTTCGTTTGTTTTAGCTTGAGGTTTACTATATTGATGATAAGAAACTTTCATTTTGTAAAAAAAATGACATTTTTGGCCAATAATCCTCCAATTTTTAATTAAGACCCAAAGTTTTGTAAAAATGACACTTTAGTCCATAATTTATAAAAAATTGTAATTTTGTCCCAAATGTTTGGAATTTCACGGATTAACCCAAAAGGTTATATTTTCACATTTAGAACCCTGTTTTGCAGAAAAAGTGCATTTTCAGCCCCTTGTTTGTAAAAATTTACACTTTCGGCCCAATTTTGGAAAATTTTACATTTTTGGTCCAATTTGAAAATAAATGTTGTTTTCACCCCTAAATTTGGTTTATTTACATTTGTGACTCAAACTTTGGCCAAATAACATTTTTAACCCCAAAACTTCATTTTTTTTCGCAAATTGGGCCCAAAACCGTGAGGCCCAAAAGTTTTGGCCCATTAAGCTTAAATTTGCAATTTTGGCCATTTTTAAAGTATGTTTAACATAAAAATACATTTTTATACATGTAGGACCTGTTTGGCCCTTATAAAAACATAAATGTCACTTTTTGCCCTTATCTTTTGTTTTCTTGACAATTTTGACCTTTAACAAGGTTTTTGTTGAAATCTTTTGTATCTTAAACATGTAATCACTTTTGGCTTGATAATGTGATGTGTATAATGTCATAGTTTATAGATCTTTTCTAAATAATACTTAAAATTTCGATATTTGCTAAGATCTAACACATTTTTACCAAATAAACTAAGAATTCACACAAAACATGCATATAACACATAGATCTACACATTTTACTTGCATTCTCCCCCAAAAATCATATGAAAACCGAAAACAAGGGGGTATGAACTCACCTTTGCTTGATGTTTCGGTTTTTGAAGAAGAAGTGGAAAGGATTTTTTGTCTTAGCACACCTTTGTTGTGAATCTCGAGTTTATGAAGCTTCTAAGGTGTGATCATGGAATAAAAACCATGTAAGAAGGAGTTTTTCATGTTAAGATGAAAGAAGATACTTGTGTTTGACAATAACTTACCAAAGATTTGAATGACTTGATGAAGATCCTTAGAACCCTAGCAAATTTTTGAGATCTTGGAGGAAGGAAGAGGATGATTTTAGAGAAGTTTGGAGAGAAATTTTCACGTGTGTGTGTGTGTTTTGGCTCTCGGCCGAGAGTAGAAGAAGAGAGGGGAGAGAGGTAGTGAAGTGACTTGCATGGAAGTATGGGGGATCTAGCATGGATACATGGTGGAAAAAATGGAGGTGGCACCTCCAAAGTCAACCCCCCCCCCATTTCACTTCTCTCTCTTTTTTTTTTATTTACATGAGCCGAGATTTTGGGCCAAGAAGAAAGGGTGGAGTGGTTTGGACCCATTAACTTTAGTTAGGATCTTTGGATCCTAAACATAAAAATTTTCGACCCATTGGGCCCTTGGAAGCATTCACGGCCCAAATAGAATAAAAGAATGGGCTTATGGCTCACTAAGGTTAATTGGATTAGTTATGGCCCAATAAGGCCCATTAGGGTTAGAATGAACCATTCCAGACCCAAATGGTCCAAAATGTTTTAGATTTATGAATTCGGTCCAATTAGGATCCAATTAGGGCTTCTAAGTCCAATAAAGTTGAATTGGGTGCTTATTGGCCCGTTAGGCCCAATAAGGAAATCCTAGTCTAATATGGACTTAAACCATGGATCTTAGGGCTTCAGACTCTTTGATGAACATGAATTGTGAATCTAAATGAGCATTGAGTGAGATTTACTTAGAGTATATGTTTTACAATAGTTGAATGGTTACACATGAATAGAATTTCCTAGCTAAAATGCCAGTTATGACACCAATTAACCATGAAATGCTTAATTTAAGCCCAAAACGCATATATATGGGTCACTAAGACACCATAGATATGAAATGAACATATTAGGCCCAACAAACATGTATATGGGCCACTAAGGCCCTAATGAACATGTAATGGATATATTAGGCCCATTATTTCGAATTTTACATTTTGGGCCCAAATGTATATAAAATGTTATTTTCGACCCATTTTTATAGAGATTGACACTTTTGACCCAAAATATATACTAGATGTGATTTTCGGCCCATTGTTATAAGGATTTGCATTTTTAGTCCATTTTTGAATAAAATGACATATTTGACTAAAGTTTTATAAATATGACATGTTTGGCCCATGATTATAAGAATTTACATTTTTATCTCACTTTTCATAGAAATTACGCTTTTAGCCCAAACTTTGGAAAAATTTCATTTTTAATCCAAGAAACCGTAGGTTTACGTTTTTGGACTCAAACTTGAGTCAAATGATGATTTACTCCTTAAAATCGATATTTTTACATTTTTGGCCCACTAAAACCGAAAAGCCCATTCTTATGGCCCAATGTTTAAAAATTTGCATTTTTGGTCCCTTTTACCCTCAAAAATATCATAGAACTTATTTTTCTATACAAGTGACTCTTTTAGTCCTTGTAAAATCGAAAGTGTCATAAAATCTCACATTTTTGTTTATTTGTTCAAAAATGGCCCTTTTTCAAGATTTTGTTTAACTTCTTATGGATCTTCACATGTTAAACCCATCTAACTTCATAGTATGTTGTTTGAAGTGTTTTAGTTACACATATCACAACTTTTGGTTAGAATTTTTCGAGATCTATAGTGTTTCATCAAATAATCACAACTTAAACCAAGAAAAACACACATAACATGCACAAATACATAGATCTAACACATAAGGACTTGTATCCTCCCCCAAAACAAGATAAAACCGAAAACAAGGGGGTATGAACTCACCTTGCTTTGTTGTTCTCGGTTTGAAGAAAATATGGAAGAAAATGATGTGATTCTCAGCCCTAGTAAGCTTCTTGAGATCATTTTTGAAATCAAATGGTCCTAAAGAGGTATGATTCACGGTTTTGAAACAAATAAGCATCAAGTTTTAACATAATCATGAAGTTAAACTTGTTTGAGTAGGAGTAGATTACCAATTATGGATGAGAACTTGATGCAAACTTCTTGGAACACACACAAGATCTCGAAATTTTTGAGGAAGATGAAGAAGTTCTTGAGAGGTTTTTGAAAGAGTTTGCATGTGAAAAATGAGAGAGGTGAGGGGAGGGTCTCGGCCGAGAGAAGAAAAAGAGAGAAAGAGAAGAGATAGGTGAAGATGTGATGGATGCCTTGATGTATGAGATTTGTTGTTTGCTTAGAGGGTAATTTGCATGAAGAACCACCATGCAATTGTGAGGTGGCACCATAATATCATCCCCTTTGTTTTTTTTTTATTATCATGGGCCGAGAATTGTGCTAGAAGAAAAGGAGTGGAATATTTTGGGCAACTACTTGACTTAGCTCGAAATCATGAGGCTCAAATAATTATTTTTCGGCCCATTGGGTCCTTAGGAGAGTTCACGGCCCATTTGAATAAAAGAAATGGAGTTTATGGCCCATTAGGGCTATTGGAATTTGTTGTGGCCCAACTTGGCCCATTAGAGATAAACCAATCCATTTTAGGCCCATACGGCCCAAAATGTTATGTTTTATGAATGTGGGTCCAAATAGAGCCCAATTAGGGTTCCTAGGCCCAAGATAGTCAAGTTGAAGGTTTATTGGTCCATTAGGTCCAATAAGAGAATCCTAGTTCATAATAAACTTGAACCGGAATTTCTAGGGTTTTCAACACATAATTGACTATAAGAGATATATTGAGTGAGCATTGAGTATGATATTCATTTAGTGTACAAGTCATTACACTAGATGAATGTTTACATGGGAATAGAATTTCCTAGCTAAAATGCTAGTTGTGACAACCGCTGACCGTTTCTAGTTAGATTCTATCCAATCACGCAACTAAAGTGAGTGCATAATTACTTTCATCTTACACATAGATATGCAGTATTTAATATAAATTATGTGTTATGTGTGCACATTATTTGTATACTTTCTATCTATGTTGGATGAACAATTTTATACATGTTTTAATTTATTTAAACTGTATATGTATTTTGTATCTACAGATATGTTGGGTAAAACATAGGTAGATGAATTAGATGATGTGTGATGAAATAAAAATTGATGAGAGGTCTTGATGATCTAGTCATCTAACAGAGTATAGACAACGACCACAGACTGTTCTAGACAGTCCAGTGGAATGTTAGCAGGCTCGTAACTTGTAGGTGTTTTTGAACTAGGTGTTCAATAGGTATTTTTGAACTAAGTGTTCACTAGGTGTTTTTGAACTAGGTGTTCATTAGGTATTTTTGAACTAAGTGTTCACTAGATGTTTTTGAACAAAGTGTTCATTAAGTATTTTTGAACTAAGTGTTCACCAGATATTTTTGAACTACGTGTTTACCAGATGTTTTGAACTACGTGTTCACCAGTTGTAATTTAAGAACCCTGGCAGCTATGGACTTAGTGCCTGTTAGATAAACCCTGGTAGCGATGGACTTCATGCCTATTCCTTAGGAAGATACTTAGGAATGAATGAATGAAGGACAGATGATTCTTAGGATAGATCTCTAAGAATAAAGAAGATAATGGGGATGGGTAATTGGGTTGATTGTTTGATGATTAAACATAATAATTATATTATTGTGGGTTGAAAACCCTATGTGCTCACCAAGTTTCCCAACCTGACCCACTCAGGTTATTTGTATCACAAGTGTCGATACGAAGCTACATTACACTGAAAGATTAAAAGAGATGTGGATCATTAGTGTAAATGAATGTAAGGTCTGTTTATGCTTATGTTTCTGTATTGACAATGACATCCCAAACTTTTAATATAAACAAAATACATTTCTTCGGAAATGCTTTGATAATATATTTATCATGTTTTTCTGGGAACAAATTCCACAACACTTTTATTTAAAAGGATACTCTGATTTTTAAAATAAAGCATAAACAAATCGGTCTTTTCTGGCCGGGAAATTTGGGGATGTCATAGTTGGTATCAGAGAATTAGTTTAAGCGAACTAGGAATTTGTTGGATTTCTAGACTTAAACTTTGAATGCTAAGCGATGATCGTGAGATGAGTGTCAACCATAATTTAGACACAAGCACTAGTTTATTTTAGGAAAGATGCCTAAAATGCTTTTATGTGCTAAATGCTTTACGTTTTCCTTATATCCTATTATTTGTTCGGATCTATGGTCTGTTGCCGACCGGATCTGGAAACCTTATGTGCTCACGATTCTAAGCGTTCAATTACGATATTAGAACTAGCATGTAACGTTTCAGAGTAATAAGGAGGATTTAAACGCCAATTGTGAATAAAGATCTAAATTCAACTAATTTGGTGTATAGATCAAAATGGCAAGAACCTGAAGCGGAGCTGGAAACGCGAATGAAAACAGGAATCAACGATCTCAACCCGAAGTGATTGAGCAAGTACCGGTAGTAGCAGCTGCACCTGAGCCAATCACAATGGCTGGAGTACAAGCCATGATTCGGGCTATGATGGCCGAACAGAGGGAAGAGATGAGGCCGATGTTGCACGAAAATAAGGATGAACCTACTGTGCACATTGTGCAACCTGAGTTGATCGCCGAACAATCAGAGGAAGGAAATTACAGTCGCACTGTAAGCGAAGTTGAACCCCCAGTGGCAAGAAGGAATGACTCGGAGAGGGGAATCGACCGAGATAGACGTACGTATAAGAACTTCGTGGGTGCCAAACCACCAAGTCCTTCAGGAAGCCCAAAGCCAGTAGAGATTATGGACTGGATCTCCGAGATGGAGATGGTATTTGAAAGTTGCGACTGTAGTGATAAGCAAAAGATAGTATTTGCAGTCAGACAACTAAAGACTGGAGTTTTAAGTTGGTGGAAGTTGTTGGCAGATACAATGCCATAGGGAGAAGCCATGCAGATGTCTTGAGAAGCATTCATGGAGCAGTTAAAAATGCAATACTGCTCAGAAATATATCTGATAGACCTAAACAACGAGTTTCAGAACCTGAAGAAAGGGAAGATGAGTATTGATGAGTATGCCACCGCATTCACCTAGAGGATGAAGTTGTTTCCCTACTTGGTGACTACCGAGCTCTCCAAGATAGACAGGTTTGCTAACGGACTGCCAACAGACTTTGGACCAACGGTCAAATGGCAACTACTTTGAAGACAGATGTTAGAGCAGCTAAGAATGTAGAGACCCAGATAAGAGAAAAGGGTCTAGAAAAAGATAAGGCAGGAGAGAAGACGAAGTTTGAAGGATCTTCAAGATCCAACGAGAAGAGAAAATTCTTGAAGTCTGGAGGAGGAGGAGGTGAAGCAAGATGGTGCATAAGCAAGAAGAAACAATTTGGAAAATATGGTGAGGAGGTGACATGTTTCAAATGTGGAAAGTCTGGGCATTACGCCAATGAGTGTACATCCAGCAAGAAGGTGTGTTATGAATGAAACGAAGGAGGGCATATTTCAAAGAACTTCCCAAAGAAGAATGAATCAGAAAGGCCAAATGCACCGCCAAAGCCAAGGGCATTCCAAATGATCCTCGACGAAGCACATAACAATGCAAGGAATCAGGAGTAAGTACTTTATATCCTAAGATCAAGATATGAAGTAGCCAATAGAATCTGGTGGTGTAGCCTAATAGAGGCATAATATAGGTTAAACTAGAACATCTTTGTAATCGTTTCAAGAAATAAGATAAACCTTGGTTATGTTATATGATGTGTTAAGTTGCTATATGATTTTCTTATATGGTGACTTGGAGAACTATCAGACAATACTTGGGACGAGTATGAGTAGGTGTGAATGGTAGTAGAGGCCTATACTACTAGAAGCACAAGACTCACACTTGGATCAGGGAAAGTCACAAGGTTACCAAGGAGCTAGTAATTGATTCCATTTATTTCATGTATTTCGTTACCATCGTTTTGGTAATGACTAAGAAGATGATTGATATTCCGACCCTAGTGGTCATATCAAATCGAGTCCGACTAAGACAAGTATGTTACGTGGTTTAGAAAACCAAGATCGATGTAACATCCGACTTAAGCCAGAATATTTAAGTGAAAGATAATCAAAGCGATCAATAGAAGTATCGCGATCGTTGTTAAAGAAAGAAGCTTGTAGCTAGAAGTGCTACATGCTAGAAAGTGGGTATATCACATTAGAACATGAAGGTATATTCCATTCTGGATTTTGACTCTAAAAGACCTGAGTCTAAGCATTGCATCATGTGACGAGAAGTCATTAGAACATGACCCATCGGTCTGTTACGATAATCAAAGTAAAGAAATTCTCTTAAGATAAGTATGTTTAAGAAGAAGTAGGAGTCTCCAATAAGGATCTATTTTGTAACTCGAAGGTTACGATTGAAAGTCCAACATAGGATAAAGAGCAGGTGCAAGATTTAGCACCGCCTGCAGTCAAGAAGTCCAAGACTTAGATATTGATTCGAAGGAGGATAGAAGCTACGGTTATTACCTAGGATGAAAAGATAACGTATGGAGTCATTATACAAGCCCTGTTTCGTTGATGATTCTGGGACGTAATCATCCTAAGGGGAGATAATTATAACGCCCGCAGATTCGGGCTAGTCAATTTAGAGACGATAAGCGTCAAAAATGAATTTTTATAGAGGATTATTTAAAATAAATAATCTTAACTAAGTTATAGTATATGTCACAAGATTTCCGTACATATAAAGAACACTGAAATCTGAGTTATAACGAAGAAGTTATGACTTGTCGAAGTTTCGCGACAAAACCGACACGACACCGGGAATCGTAAAAAGCGAGTTTATGATAAAATACTTTTTAGCCTTAGTGATCTAAAAGAAAGTTGTATAGTACGTCTCCACCTACGTGTGGATATAAAGAACGTCAAAAACGGAGCTTGTATACAAAAGTTATGACCTTCCGAAGATACAACTGTCTGAGAGCATGACACGTGTCAGAAACCCTAATCTGACTGGACTCACGACATAAGCATGATTTCTCACGACGTGAGGAGTCAAAACACCACTTTTCAAGGCTAGAATGCAGATGCCAAGTCTACGTTTAAGGCTCACGACGTGAGCATGATTTCTCACGACGTGAGGAGTCAAACGGACACTAATCGAGGCTAGAAAACACCTAGGAAGGCTACGGGATGACTCATGGAAGCTCACGACGTGAGCATGTGAGGCTCACGATGTGAGAGAGCCAAAATCAGCCTATAAATAGCAAATTTGACCATTTCATTCTTTACACCAAAACCTCTTTCCTCTCTCTCGTTTGCTGAAGCCGTTTTCCTTCCCGAGCCTGACAATGACGAACCGCTGACCGTTTCTAGTTAGATTCTACCCAATCACGCTACTAAAGTGAGTGCATAGTTACTTTCATCTGACAAAAAGATATGAAGTATTTAATATAAATTATGTGTTATGTGTGCACATTATCTGTATACTTGCTATTTATGTTGGATGAACAATTTTATACATGTTTTAATTTATTTAAACTGTATATGTATTTTATATCTACAAATATGTTGGGTAAAACATGGGTAGATGAATTAGATGATGTGTGATGAAATAAAAATTGATGAGAGGTCTCGATGTTTAAGATGATCTAGTCATCTAACAGAGTATAGACAATGACCACAGACTATTCTAGACAGTCCAGTGGAATGTTAGCAGGCTCGTAACCTGTAGGTGTTTTTGAACTAGGTGTTCATTAGGTATTTTTGAACTAAGTGTTCACTAGGTGTTTTTGAACTAGGTGTTCGTTAGGTATTTTTGAACTAAGTGTTCAATAGGTGTTTTTGAACTAGGTGTTCATTAAGTATTTTTGAACTAAGTGTTCACCAGGTATTTTTGAACTACGTGTTTACCAGATGTTTTGAACTACGTGTTCACCAGTTGTAATTTAAGAACCCTGGAAGCTATGGACTTAGTTCATGTTAGATAAACCCTGGTAGCGATGGACTTTGTGCCTATTCCTTAGGAAGATCCTTAGGAATGAATGAATGAAGGACAGATGATTCTTAGGATAGATCTCTAAGAATAAAGAAGATAATAGGGATGTGTAATTGGGTTGATTGTTTGATGATTAAACATAATAATAATATTATTGTAGGTTGAAAACCCTATGTGCTCACCAGGTTTCCCAACCTGACCCACTCAACTTATTTGTATCACAGGTGTCGATACGAAGCTACATTACACTGAGAGATTAAAAGAGATTTGAATCATTAGTGTAAATGAATGTAAGGTCTGTTTATGCTTATGTTTCTGTATTGACAATGACATCCCAAAGTTTTAATATAAACAAAATATATTTCTTCGGAAATGCTTTGATAATATGTTCATCATGTTTTTCTGGGAACAAATTTCGCAACACTTTTCTTTAAAAGGATACTGTAACATCCCGAAATTCAGGTGCATCTCTTATACCCTTCTTCTTTTCCAAGTTGTCAAGTTTGGCCCTTAAAGGAAATATTAAAGCAAATAAGTACGATGGGCGCACTGAAGAGTACGCTGCGCGTACTCATGTGCTTAATTTGGACGCGGATTCGCCTAGGTACGCTGGGCGTACCCAAGGTTACGCCGGGCGTAACCGGCCCATATGCAAACCCTAAATTGTGGCTTGTGCACTATAAAAGGAATGTTAAGGCCTTATCCTCAGCCACCATTTCAGAGAGTGAAATCCTAATAGAGAGCTACCCTTCGTTCCTAGCTTGTGTGTGTGTTCTAAGCTTCAAAGTGTCATTTCAAGGTGGTGAAAGAGAAGAGGAGGCCATTTTAGGAGCTAGAAGTTGGTGGACAAGAGTAGATCTGAGTTCTACAGAGGTTGGAGCTTCTTCCTGAGGTAAAAAGCTCAAAGCTTTCCTTGTCATTTGTGATTTGTGTTTCTTGGACCAACTTTTAGGGTTTTTGGTCCCAAGGTGGAGACTTTATGAGCACATGGTCTCCATAAGCCTAGATCTGCTATATTTCAGAGTAAAATGAGTTGTAGGTTCATAAAAATCCAATCTTGGACGTGAATATTGAGCCATGCATGAGATCTAGACCTTATGAGGAAGAGGGAAAGGTGTTAAAGTGATTAGGGACCTTTACAGCCATGCAAAGGCTTAAAGGTCTCGACTTTATGGATTAAGTGGTCTTAGAGAAGTCAGATCTGGAGTTTGAGTTTATGTCTTAACCATTTAAGACCAAAATCCATGAATGCATGAAACTGAGACTTACGCTGGGCGTAAATCTCAGTACGAGCAGCGTAAGGGTCTGAGACCCCGATTCTGGATCGCCGGAGTACGCTCAGCGTACAGGAGCTGGTACGCGCCGCGTACTGCCCCTGTTGACTTTCGTTGACTTTTAGGGTTTTGGTCAACATTTGGACTTTTGGGTCAGGGAGGGGTAAAATGGTCTTTTACCCTTCTGTGGGATTGTAGGAAGGGATGTGATCTAGTCTTTGAGAGCCATTATTTATTCGAGAGTACTGTTTATGTGTTTAGGCGGGGACTAGATCAGTGTTTTCGTGTGCGAGATTATCCGAGATACCCGAGGTGAGTCTTCTCACTATACATTACCTAGAGTGGTATTTATATGTAGACCAGAGGGTCTTGTGTGCTATGTGTATGTATGGGATTATGTGCATTGTGTTATATGTATGCTATGTGTTGAACAGACCGGGCCGGAGGGCCCAACGATATAGACCGGACCGAAGGGTCCAACGACACAGACTGGACCGAAGGGTCCGACGAGCTATGACCGGACCAGAGGGTCCAACGAGCTACAGGACTGGGGGGTCCCGCTGAGACACATCGACCGAAGGGTCGTATTATAGCCTCGAGTGGCGTATGTGTTGTATGTGGTATTTTGGAGAACTCACTAAGCATTTATGCTTACAGTTGTTGTGTTATGTGTTTCAGGTACTAGCGAGGATCGCGGGAAGGCGCCGACATGATCCGTACACACTGAGAGGATTTATGTATTTGAGGATCTTGGGAATTGTTATTGTGATAACACGTGATACATTGGAATACTATGATATTTTATGAATGAAAGCATGTTTTTTTTAAAATGAAAAATTGTTTTGGAAATTTACATCGTTACAAGTTGGTATCAGAGCCTTGGTTTGAGGGATTCGGGTGCATCTTCGGATGAATCTGAACTCAAACTGAGGAATTGAGAAAGTTTTCATAAAATAAACAATTTTTCTAAGAGAGTAAAAGATTTTGAGAAAAGCAGAACGGAGCAGTGTGTACGATCAGCCAGCGCCTGAACGATGATTTCCCAAAATACCCTTACATTATGTGTTATGAGATATGTTATGATATGATATGCATACTCGAGTAGGCTAGGTGTTCTTATTAGGACGAGAGTGGCCTGATCTGTAATGCCTTAGCCTAGGAGTTACTGCTACTATGAGATGCTTCGAGAGTAAGTAGGTAGCAGCGAGGAACTTATGAGTGGTCTACTAGAGAATAGCCTGAGTTTAGTGAGATATAGAGTACTTGTGATCTGGGATCCTAGTAGGAGGACTTAGGGTGAATACTGATGCGCTGTGGAAGGTAGTATAAGGGCCCGTACTACTGGAAACACCGGATCGGTGAGCAGTCCAAGTAAGAATCCTCAGGGTACTAAAGAACAAGTAGGGTTGAGTATCGAGTGCGAGTATACTCGAACGAGTCTCTGATTCTTTTGTGTTGTGTTTCAGAGACATCATGGTTGGGACGCGCCACCACCCAGGAGGCAGTGGTACCAGTGGTACCAGCGATGAGGAGATTCGTAGGTTGATTCACGAGGAGGTGGCTGCGGCCATTCGAGCTGAGATACCAGAGATGTTCGGGTCTATCAAGACCATGCTGATCGAGATTTTTGATGAGCGGTACGCTGCTCTTACTGAGGCTGTTGTTGCTACGGCCACCGCAGCCGTCGCTGCTGCCAGGCCGCAGGGGGTGACTCGTTGCTGTACCGAGAGTTCAGCAACACGAAGCCACCAGAGTTTGATGGGACGCAGGACCCGATTGCTGCGATGAGGTGGATTTCTGATATCGAGGGATGCTTCTACACCTGCTCGTGTCCGGAGCATCTGAGGGTTCGGTTTGCGCTGAACCAGCTTCGCTTGGGAGCGAAGGACTGGTGGAAGTTTGTGACGGCAGACTTCACTACGGCAGAGCTTACTGCGGTGACCTGGGAGAGGTTCACCACGATGTTTCGAGATGAGTATGTTCCCCCTGTGGAGAGGGAACGTCTGGCCCAGGAGTTCTTATCCCTCAAGCAGGGAACTGAGTCTGTGACAGTGATTACGAGGATGTTTCACGAGAGGGCGTTGTTTTGCCCTGAGCACGTGTCGACTGAGCAGGCACGTATGAGCCGGTACTTGAGCATACTGAGGAGGGATATCCGGGAGTTCGTGGCGAACTCGTCATACCGGACATTTGTCGAGCTTCAGGCAAATGCCCGGAAGAGAGAGATTGAGTTGGAGACTCAGGTTAGGGAGGAGGCCGAGTCTCAGAGGAGGGACAGGCGACCGGCACAGGTGCAGCCGGCAGCCAAGCGGGCAAAGCCCGCTGATTCGAGATCTGGGGGTCCGAAGGGCCGCACTTGTGGAAAGTGCAGCAAGAGCCACGAGGGAGGGTGCAGGGCTGGGGTGTGTTACAAGTGTGGGAAGGAGGGGCATTACACGAGGGATTGCCCTAAGGGATTCTCGGTTTGCTTTCATTGCAACCAGACCGGCCATCGGAAGGCCGAGTGCCCACAGTTGCTGCAGGGATCAGCGCAGGGATCTGCACATGTTGCTCGAGCTACTGAGACCCGGCCAGTGAAGGCCGAGGCACCGAAGGCTCGCGGGAGAGCCTTCCAGTTGACAGCGGAGGAGGTCCGCGCAGCACCCGATGTCGTGGCTGGTACTTTTCTTGTGAGTTCTGTACCTGCTTTGGTGTTATTTGACTCGGGTGCGAGTTGGTCTTTTGTGTCGTTAGCGTTTAGTCAACACATCAGTATCCAGCGGGAGGCGTTGAGTCGACCTCTACGAGTTTCCATAGCTGACGAGCGAGCGGTATATGCTACGGAGGTGATTCGGGGATGTGTACTCGAGATCTTCGGGGTTGAGTTTCCGATTGATCTGGTCCCGATTGCGATGGGGGACGTGTGTGTTATAGTGAGTATGGATTGGTTGAGCCATTTTGGGGCAGTTATAGACTGCGAGCGACAGTTGGTGACGATACGAGACCCTAGTGGGGGAGTTCTTACGGTGTACGGCAAGGGTACCCGTTCAGGGTCAGCATGAGACTTCGAGGGCGAAGTCTGGTTCTAGTGGGGGAGAATTGTAACATCCCGAAATTAAGGTGCATCTCTTATACCCTTCTTCTTTTCCAAGTTGTCAAGTTTGGCCCTTCAAGGAAATATTAAAGCAGATGAGTACGCTGGGCGCACTGAAGAGTACGATGCGCGTACTCATGCGCTTAATTTGGACGCGGACTCGCCTAGGTATGCTGGGCGTACCCAAGGTTACGTCGGGTGTAACCGGCCCAGATGCAAACCCTAAATTGTGGCTTGTGCATTATAAAAGGAATGTTAAGGCCTTATCCTCAGCCACCATTTCAGAGCGTGAAACCCTAATAGAGAGCTACCCTTCGTTCCTAGCTTGTGTGTGTGTTCTAAGCTTCAAAGTGTCATTTCAAGGTGGTGAAAGAGAAGAGGAGGCCATTTTAGGAGCTAGAAGTTGGTGGACAAGAGTAGATCTGAGTTCTACAGAGGTTGGAGCTTCTTCCTGAGGTAAAAAGCTCAAAGCTTTCCTTGTCATTTGTGATTTGTGTTTCTTGGACCAACTTTTAGGGTTTTTGGTCCCAAGGTGGAGACTTTATGAGCACATGGTCTCCATAAACCTAGATCTGCTATATTTCAGAGTAAAATGAGTTGTAGGTTCATAAAAATCCAATCTTGGACGTGAATATTGAGCCATGCATGAGATCTAGACCTTATGAGGAAGAGGGAAAGGTGTTAAAGTGATTAGGGACCTTTACAGCCTTAAAGGTCTCGACTTTATGGATTAAGTGGTCTTAGAGAAGTCAGATCTGGAGTTTGAGTTTATGTCTTAACCATTTAAGACCAAAATCCATGAATGCATGAAACTGAGACTTACGTTGGGCGTAAATCTCAGTACGAGCAGCGTAAGGGTCTGAGACCCCGATTCTGGATCGCCGGAGTACGCTCAGCGTACAGGAGCTGGTACGCGCCGCGTACTGCCCCTGTTGACTTTCGTTGACTTTTAGGGTTTTGGTCAACATTTGGACTTTTGGGTCAGGGAGGGGTAAAATGGTCTTTTACCCTTCTGTGGGATTGTATGAAGGGATGTGATCTAGTCTTTGAGAGCCATTATTTATTCGAGAGTACTGTTTATGTGTTTAGGCGGGGACTAGATCAGTGTTTTCGTGTGCGAGATTATCCGAGATACCCGAGGTGAGTCTTCTCACTATACATTACCTAGAGTGGTATTTATATGTAGACCAGAGGGTCTTGTGTGCTATGTGTATGTATGAGATTATGTGCATTGTGTTATATGTATGCTATGTGTTGAACAGACCGGGCCGGAGGGCCCAACGATATAGACCGGACCGAAGGGTCCAACGACACAGACTGGACCGAAGGGTCCGACGAGCTATGACCGGACCAGAGGGTCCAACGAGCTACAGGACTGGGGGGTCCCGCTGAGACACATCGACCGAAGGGTCGTATTATAGCCTCGAGTGGCGTATGTGTTGTATGTGGTATTTTGGAGAACTCACTAAGCATTTATGCTTACAGTTGTTGTGTTATGTGTTTCAGGTACTAGCGAGGATCGCGGGAAGGCGCCGACATGATCCGTACACACTGAGAGGATTTATGTATATAAGGATCTTGGGAATTGTTATTGTGATAACACGTGATACATTGGAATACTATGATATTTTATGAATGAAAGCATGTTTTTTTAAAATGAAAAATTGTTTTGGAAATTTACGTCGTTACAGATACTCTGATTTTTAAAATAAAGCATAAACAAATCGGTCTTTTCTGGCTGGGAAATTTGGGGATGTCACACTTTGTTCTCAACAGTTACAACAACCCAAGTTATGGGGAACATGAGGTTATTGGAATCCCTACCCACGACAGCTAAGAGTTCACCCTTGCAAATTCCTTTGAGAAAGCATCCATCAATCCCAATGACTTTTCTACACCCCTCTACCCAACCATCTCTTACACATCTGAAGCATACATAGAACCGTTTGAACATTGTACTTCCATCATGCATATGGTCCTCTTCCATACTTACAGTTGATCCTGGATTAGCTCTTTTGATTTCTATGCCATAGTCCCACAACCTACTATAATGCTCTTTCAGGGTGCCCTACTATCTCAGACAATGCAAACCTTTTTGCATTTCTACATTATCCAATGCTAACTATGATATTGTATGTGTTTGAGATTTGTGCTTTCATCTTCCTCAAACTAAGCTTGGAGTTTTCTAGAAGTACATTGAAATTTTGTTTCCCTATCCACTTGTAAGTCACTAAGCCTATTTTAAAAACTCTACCAAAATTATGAGTTCATTTAAGTGACTTAATCTGAAAAGTCCTTTCCTCTTGCATCCAAGAAGCCCACAATCTAAAAGGACATGTAGGTTCTTTACCTTTGCAACACTTCACTAGAAGTTTGTTTTTATCATTCTTTTCATACCACAAATCATATCCATGCTTAACATCATAGTTGGTAAGACAATGTTTGAGTTCACTAGGATTGGTGAATTTTATACCTAACACAGGAGCCATTTGATCCCATTGTTGCTCATAATTGTGCACAAGGTATACAGGAGGTACTTGCAACATTAGGATCTTCTTCCTCGTCATCATTAGGGAAAAGTTTGTTCAAAAAGCTGTCTTGCTTCTGAATACTTGCTCTTTCCCTTTTCATAGAAAACTCCTCATCATCCACCTCGTGTTCCCAACCCTCTTTATCTATTACATCAACTTCGTCTTCGTTGGAGTTGGTATCATCTTCAATTTCAGGCTCTTCCATTTCAATCCAGTCAAATAGGGGTTCATGCATATGGTCCACATACATAGTTACTTTCTTTTTCTCATGAAGATACTCAAGAAATTCATGATAATCACAATCGTTTTGCAATGTGGCCAATCCTTGACACAATGTTTGGCCATCTGGACAATAGTATACATCTTTGCACATCTTTCTAGTAATCATCTCTAGGTGAGCAATGAATTCAGAATACCCTTTGTCCCTGAAATCGGCGTACCTTATCTCCTTTTTATCTGGATCAAAATACGTAAATGGTCTCGAGAAGAAGTTCCCGTTGTACTGGACTTCAACGACCAATGTATCATCTTCAACCATCTGATTGTTGGTTGCTCGAAGAAAGAACAGTGGGGACGATTGAGTGAGAGTGAAGAGATAGAGATGGGGGATTTGTCTTGCCCTAATTTATGGAGATCAAATATACATGTAACACTTAAATGCCACCTAACCATCCACGTAATGTCCTAATAACCACGTAACACTCGTGTATACCATGTATGCACTATGTAACCGGTTAAACAGGAAGAAACCGGTAAACGGGACTATTTCTAAACGGTAATAACAACCTTACTGGTGTAATATGCACAAAAAATATGTTAGGGACCTAATATGGACAAACGGGAAACCTTACTACCCTCCTAAGTCATTAACCCATTAAATAAAGTTTATATAATACCGCTAAAAATTATCGATTTGCCTTATATCACTTCAAAATCCTTGCTAATTTGCAAAAGACTTTAGCAGAATATATGGTCATTTAACTAGAGTCCCCCTCAAAAAAAAGTTTGATGGAGACTATAAAGCTCCTAAAATATGATAAATGAATAACGCTCCATTTTAATATAATACTCAGGGCAGACGCAGGAATTAGTAGTAGGGGTTGCATAATTTTTTTTTCCAGTCAAACATAATATAAAACATTAAAAAAAATTCCGGTCAAACATAATATAAAACATCTAATGCAATTTTTTTTCTGGTTAAACATAATATAACAACGATCTATTAGAATTTAAATTTGTCCTCTTCGTGCAGACATCTTTTGAAACCGCTCCATTACTTTTTCATTCTCAACTTTCGCAAGTGCTTCGGTCTCGACATTACAAAGCAATGTGTCGTTCAAAAATTCATCGCCAATTTTGTTACGCAAGTCGGTCTTCAAGAGCTTCATCTTTGAAAAACATCTTTCTACACTTACGGTCGCTACGGGTAATATCAAAGCCAACTTTAAAAGCTTATAAACCAATGGATAAGACCGATGCTTCCCCGTACTAACCATCAAACGAGAAAGGTCGGAAATTCCTTTCAAACTAGTGAAGCGCTCATCTTTGATGCAAGAGTGATCAAATATATCAAGTTGTCCTTCAAGGTCTATCATATCTGAATCATCAAAGTCATTCTTGTATAACTTACCCAACTTCAATAACTTTGATTTGTCAAATTGTGCAAATGAATCACAAGGGCTCAAAGCACCCATGTATTCTAGTAATTGGGTGCTTGTTCCACTAAATCGATCCCGATATTCTGTGAGTTGCATATCTACCACCGTGTTGAAGATTTCAACCTCAAAATGAAACATATTAGTCTTTGTAGTCCTACGGTTTCTCGCACCAATATACAACTCTTCCATATCTAAAGTATCAATTTTGTGTGTTTGACAAAAAGATGATACTTTTGGCAAAATGCTAGCAAACCCTGTGTTTCTAAAAGATTGCAATGCCTCCATTGTCCCTCTAACCATCGAAGCCGCTTCTAAAATGTCTAGATCTTTTCTTTGAAGTTGCTTTGACAATGTACCCGTGAGGTATAAAATGTCATACATCATATGTAAGTAAAACACGAACTCATATGATTTAAAATATGCTAAGATTTCAGATGCTTGTTGACGGTTTGCCAATGACCCTCCCTCCTCTTTCACAAAATCTAAAACTACAAGAACATCCGCAAACAACTTCATCAAACTTGTGAGTGTGTTGAAATGTGAACCCCATCTTGTTTCTCCCGCTCGAACAAGTGTAGTCTCTTGATTTAACCCTCTTCCGGTTTCAAGTTCACCACTACACAAGCCTTTTTGCACCCTTTCTCTTGTTTGCTCTCGTAGTAAGTCTTTTCTTTTACACGAGGCACAAACAACATTAACCACCAACGAAATTTGCTCAAAAAAGTCACTAACACCATCATGCTTCTTTGCTACAGCCACAACTACTAATTGAAGTTGGTGTGCAAAGCAATGTACATAAAAAGCCGTATCATTCTCTTGTAATATCAAAGCTTTCAAACCATTGAATTCCCCTCGCATATTACTAGCCCCATCGTAACCTTGTCCTCTTATCTATTAAAATTTAAAACAATTAATATATATATATATATATATATATATATATATATATATATATATATATATATAATTAAACTGAAATAACAAAAAAGTAAAGAATAAATTACATGACTAAAACTCAACTTATTACTTGTAAGTACTTCATTTATGGTGTTTTTGTGTGTCAAAGAGGATGTATCCTTCACGTGCACTAGTCCTATGAATCTTTCTTTCACAAAGCCAAGACTATCGACATAACGCAAAACAATAGTCATTTGTTCCTTTTTTGAAACATCACTAGATTCATTAACTAGTAAAGCAAAAGCATCTTGACCAATCTCTTCACGAATACTCAAAAGTACTTTTTGTGAAAAACATTGCACAAGTTCTTTTTGAATTTTAGGGGAAATTAGTTGATTGTTTTTAGGAGCATTTTCTAAAGTATTGTTGAAAATATCTTCACTAGTCTCTCGAATGGCTTTTAACACTTCAATGTAAAGCTCTCTATTTTCCGAGTTAACCGAATCGTCATGACCACGAAACGGTAAACCGATTTTCAATAAAAGTCTAACAACAATAATAGAAACACGTAATCGAGCTTTATATTTATGGTCCTCTGCTTCGGTTTTCCTCCTCAAGACTACATTAATAACTTGTTTTTCCTCATTAAAAACTCACACTTTTCTCTAGCTTTGTTGTGAAAACTATCAACACCACCCACATGAGTCCGAAATGCATCTTTTTTATTCCAAGTATCAAAACCTTGGGAAACAAATGCATCTCTCCCTCCTTTTTGTCCCATGAGGTCTCCACACACATAACAATATAAACAATATGCACTATTCTTTTTCACACTATATTCCAACCAATCAAAATCATCAAACCATGAAGGAACGAATCTTCTAAATCTATCACCTATTTTTTTTTAGGAAACTTATGTGCCCTTACTTGACACGATCCTTGAAGCAAATATGCTCTTCTTACATCATCTCTTATATTTGATTTGTAACTTGTAATCAATGGCCTATCCGCCGGGTCCTTTGGAAGATCTTTCAAGTCAAACATTATCATTAGGTTGGCTAGAGCATGGTGTTTGTGGAGTTGCATTAGAATCCGAAGGGATTGATTGATTGGTGATTGGTGTTTGTGGAGTTGCATTAGGATTAGAAACGGAAGAGATTGATTGATTGGTGATTGGTATTTGGGAACATTCTTCACCACTTTCATTAGGATTAGGTCTTTGTCTTTTGGTAAAAAAAACCACTTAGTTTAACCTATAAAAACATAAAAATTACACCTAATCAAACAATGACTTCAATAAAACAAGTTGCTTTCACCTAATCAAACAATAAATTCAATAAAAACATAACAATTACACCTAATCAAACAATGACATCAATAAAACAACTAAACAAGTTGCTTTCACCTAATCAAAGAATAAATTTAATAAAAACATAACAATTACACCTAATCAAACAATGACTTCAATAAAACAACTAAACAAGTTGCTTTCACCTAATCAAACAATAAATTCAATAAAAACATAACAATTACACCTAATCAAACAATGACTTCAATAAAACAAGTTGCTTTCACCTAATCAAACAATAAATTCAATAAAACATAGCAATTTCACCTAATCAAACAATAAATTCAAAAAAAAAACATAGCAATATAACCTAAGCAAACAATATAACTTCAATAAAACAAATCAATTTCACCAAGTCAATCAATAACTTCAAAAAAACATATCAATTTCAAATATCTAAATGAATTGGTAAAACTTACTTGCTTCATTGTAGGGCTTTGAAGTGGATTTTGTTAACCAAAACAGTAGAAATTGAAAGAAGTCGATTTTGTTACTTGCTTCAAGAGATTGACTATTGTTGAATACTTGAATGTTGATCGATCAACAATGAAATCGATCAAGAATTGTCCGAACAGGAGGTCACGAGTCACGACTGTCGACAGTAGCCAAGCAACGATTGAACGAATTTTGGAATCGGAAGTCGAGTAGTCGATGCCTCGATGGATTCTGTTATCGTGTGCCTTTTTTTTTCTCCATTGTACCGATAATACACAATTACACACTCAATTAATTAGGATTGGGCTTTTTACAAACAATTAGCCCAATTGCTAATTTATCAAATTAAGTTTTATTTTGGGCTTTGGACAATTGGACTATTAGACAATAATTGATTAAAACATTGGAGTCGTTATTATTTTTTTTCGTTTGGTAATTCCCGATAGAGTGACAATATTTTTTTTTATGTAGTTGCACAAAAAAAATTTAGTAGTTGCACGATTTTTTTTACGTAGTGACACTTTTTTCTATTACGTGCGTGGAAGCTAGGTCCCCAATATAATTTGAATATTCCGTTTCTTCTATAAAAAAAAACATTATTATGTGAACAGGTCCCCAATATTTGCGAAGATTTGATTGTTAACCCATGAACCAGAAGTGTATGATCAAAAGTCAAACTTTTAAGTCTTAACCCTTGAACCACAAGCTACCTGTTAATGAATATATCCAAACAAACTATTTTCACACGAAGGAAAGTTTTCGTTTACATGTAGAGGGACGAAACTTGTAATTTTAGTAATTTACATTCCAAGTGAAATTAACCAAAAAACTGGTTAATAGATATGGTGTTATGATCTCTTGGCTTGTTGAAGCGCGCATGTTGATCTCCAGTTAATAATCTTCTTACTCGCTACTCTAGGGTTTTTTCTTCATCCATTAATGGAATCCAAGACTTTTTCTCATGAGGTTTGTAGTCTTATACTCCAGTTATTTCGTTAATCCTACTACTTCAAATCAAAACTTGATAACCTGATAAAATTCTTTATTCCTGTTGATTGCTTATAATTATGCTTGTGAATTATAGCAAAAAAACCCCGACTTTGTAGTGTTTTTCGTTTAAAGCTTGACGTAGTACAGCATTGCGATAATTTACCCTAAGCCCTCTCTCCTCTATCGCCCCCAATTTCTACCCACTAGTTTAAAGAAACGGCTATGCTTAAGATTTGACGATCGAAGGGTTTATTTTTCGTATTTGGAGTTGTTATGGGTTTTAAAGTTTTGGTAATTGGACTTGATTTTGACGTCGGTTTTACTAAATTGATGTGGGTATTCTAGAATTTATAGTCGGAAACATAATTTTCTTCTTTGATATTTAAAAAAAGCTACATATAGGAAAGACATCTGTGTTATATTTGATGAAATTACTGATATTTTGTTAAAAGAGATGAATTCCCTAAGCTTCTTTTGTTACACAGATCAAGATAGAACAGAACACTCATGTTTTGTCCCACCCAAAAAGGTGGAACAAAGTTTGACATGTGTAAAAGACGTGAATGCCCTCCTTATTTTTATCACTGAAAATAGTCCTCACCTGTTACAAAAGCATCTATGCATATATTTTATATATGTCACCTGACATTGTGCTTGTTTCAAAGAACCATGGTACCCTTTTGCCTCAATAACAATGGTATAACTATAATCGAGCTATTGTAGTGTTTATCAATTATGATATGATATTTTTAATTTTTTATTTCTATAGGTTTTGGTATGTCAAACATGTGGAGACAAAGGATTCACCAATGCTTTTGTTTATTGTATCAAGTGTTTAAAATTTGTTATTCACAGGTACATACCATTCTTTTCATTTTTCCTATCTATTCTTCAGTGTAATTCATGCATATGCATGTACATTACCAACATGAATAAAATACAAAAGTATTATTAATGACAGAATTTTGAAATAAGTTACTATTTCACCTAAAAAATACTTTCTCTAAATGTAATGAACCACAAATTTATTGTCCGACATTCCCTTTTTGTTATTCAGATACTGTCTAAATGTAATACCAAAATCATTCGATGAATTTGTCGAATGGGCTTGTGAAGATTGCCAACAACCACTTTCAAATCCGTTCACTTCACATAAATTCAACCCTTCAAGGTCTGATAAACAGAATGCTGCAATTGCACCACAAGTAAAAACAAAGAAACAAAAGAAAAAACCAAAAAGGAAACCAAAAAAGAAAAGGAAAGTTGCTGTTTCACCATCAAATTCCCTAAAAGAATTTCGGTTGAAAAATTGTATTCTTGCTTTAGAGGCTCCATCGAAAAGAGAGGACAAAAGGAAAAGAGATGAAAGTTTATCAGGTGTGGAAAGAAATGAGAATAAAACTCAAAAGATGGTGGATTCCAATTCCAACGAGCATTCTTGCTGTGATTCCAGTTCTACAGATGTAAATTTAAAGAATAAAACGGGCATTCAAGAACCAGAGACCAGTCCTGAAAAGTTAGTTTCTAATTCTTCATCCTTTCGCTGTGTTTGGTTCCAACGGAATTGGAATACGAGATTCCATTCCAGGGTGGAAGTAATTCAATTCCGTTCAGTTTTACATATATTTACAATAACCAAAAGATATTTGATTGTAAAATAAAAGCTTCCATCTAAACGTGTGACACATTATGATTCCTTTGGATTCTAACTTCTCTGGATTCCAATTCCTGTGACAGATTCCATTCCTTTGAAAATCATCCTACGAATCAAACACCCGATGATCTCCAGGTTGAAACAGCAAACCAGATGCATAATGAACAAGAAATAAGAACAGACAAAACTAATGCTGATGTCACTCAATCAACGGTTGTTGAAAATAATGTAGATTACATCCCTTATCAACCTGCACAACCAGTCCTGGAACCAGTATGGAGGTAATGTGTTTCCGTTATCCTGCCCGGCTGCCCGACCGACCGGCCCGACCTTGCCACCTGTCATTTATTATTGTTGAAAAATTGCAGGGGAAGCTTTGATATTACTCAAACAGATTATAATCTATTTGAAGGATTTGTTGGGCATTTATCGAATAAAGCTTGTTTCAAGGTGTGTCAAGAGGCAAATGTGCTTCCCTCTTTACTTTCTCTAGAAATGCATCCAAAGACTGTTTTATGGCCAAAAAGCTTCTTGGAGTCTCAACCTTCTGATGAAAATATTGCTCTTTACTTCTTTCCAGGAGACACAAAGTAATGTCAAGTTTTTTTTAATCTTTCACTAATTCTATTTTCTCATTTATGTATTTATTTATGGTGATTATGTTCCAAATTTGACCCTAGAAATGAACGGGATTATGAGGACTTGGTGAGTGATATGATAGATGAAGAGCTTGCAATGAAAGCCCCTGCCAAAAATGCAGATTTATTGATATTTACTTCTAGAGTTCTGCCTCGACCTTTCTGGAGTGAGTTTTCTTTTTATTTATCCTTCTAAATTTGGTTCGCGGATTCCAACGGAATTGGAATTTGAGATTCCATTCGACGGTGTGTTTGGATGGAATTCAATTCCATCATTTGTGGAATTTACTATTCACTCCAAGGTTGGAAGGAATTTCAGTTCCATTTCATTCCGTTATTTGTTAAAAGACCAAATACCCTCATTTTGTATATAAAATTCAAATAATGTTTATATGACTAAAAGATGATTTGATTGGGTTTGCAGGATTCCAAGGGAAGAACTATCTATGGGGAGTTTTTAAAGGCAAAAAGAATGATCTTAAAGGATCAAACAATAGTGAGAAGAACCCTGTTGTGTCAGAAGATTTTCCACACAAAGTGACAGGTGGAAAAGAAATCCTCACAAAAGTGAAAACTTTTGATTCTCAGAGTCCTCAAAGTCCTTTGTGTAATTACAGGTATATTTTTTTATTCTTCTACTACATTCTGTTCCATTGAATTTACATATAATATAAAAAAGTACAAATGAAAGAAATAACAATGTACTTTTTTTTACAAATCTATCCATTTATAACAATGTTATCCAAATGTACAACAATTTTCACTGCTATAATTGGTTGGATTTTCCAAAGCGTCAATGATCCAAATAAAAAAAAAAAAAAAGTAAAAATTACAATTATGAAATACAAAGAAATTGCTATTTCTTGCATGAGTGAAAATAATTATTGGAACTGAACATAGGGAGTCGTGTTTCAGGTGACACACATGGAGGTGGAGGCTTCATCAATTTCATTGAAACAATATCATTTTGAAGATGGAGACAAGTTCCATTTTGAGATATTGTTGAGAATGTATTTTAGGATGTCTTTTGTGAGGATGTTTTGTATTTATCTAAATATTGAGTTTTTAAAGTATCGTTAGGCAAATGGGGTGTTTGGATGTGTGTTTGTAAAGTGGTTATTGCAACTCGAAGCATATTTAGGTCAAATTAGGTGATGTTTCATCTATGTTAATTATAACCCTTTAGAGTTTTTGTCATAGTTTTCTTACATGTGGCTAACACCATTAGTCTTCTACAACTGTTCGGTTGATATAACAAGAAATAATTTACTCTAAATGATTTTAACAAATGCATTTAACGATAAAAGGCTAATGGTATTAGCTAGAGAGACAAAAAGTGTGATAAAAGACTGTAGACGGATGTTATAGCAGGTAATATTGCCACCCACATAAGCGATTTATCATTAAGACGTGTTTGGCACAAAGTTTTTAAGACTTAAAAAACTTTTAACTTTCAGTTTTTGGGAAAAAACTCCGTAAAAAATTTCATTAGGCAACAGAAATTTTTAGCTTTTATTTTCTAAAAAAAACTCAGGAATTCAAAAGCCTCCTCATATAGCTTTTAAATTTTAGTTTTTAACTAATTTTAAACTAACAGCTGTAGGCTTCCGGTTAATTTTTTAAACTTTGGTTTGGATAAAACGCCTGGATTGTGGCGGCGTAACAAGAAGTGAACATAAATTAAAGGACGATCCAACTCACAAAAGCGGTTTTTGAAATGAATACTAAAAGCAAATGAGACCAAATAAAGATACCTATCAACTATCAAGTGCAATCCACTACATTATTCATTCATATTCATAGTCAATTAGTCATACACACACCTCACAACTGCAACTATCCTACAATCACCATGGATCGAAGCTTAGAAGATATGAAATTCATTGGCTTCTTCGGCATCTTCAAACAATCATTCAAAACTATCTTCTCATGGAAAAAAATCTTCGCACAAATCATTCTTACCTTAATCCTTCCTCTCACAATCATCTTCTTAGCTCACATCGAAATCTCCCGTTATTTGTTCTGGAAACTCGAACGAAATTCATTGCTGCTTGACACCGATTCCTACTATCGACTCCACGTAAGCGCCATCGAATGGCTCTACTACGTCCTATTCAAAATCGCCTACTTCATCCTCCTCACCGTCTTCTCCCTCCTCTCCACCGCCGCCGTCGTCTTCACCATCGCTTCCATCTACAGCGACCGAGAAATCGTTTTCCAAAACGTCATGAAAATCATCCCGAAGGTCTGGAAACGACTCCTTGTCACTTTCGTATTCATATATCTCGCGTTCTTCATCTACGACATAATCGGCGAAGTGGCACTCGTTATAACCAGATCTATCTTTCATTACTCAACCCTGAGTTTACTCCTTACGCTTATCATCCGAATCTTATACGTTATAGGTTTCTTATACATGACCCTCGTTTGTGAATTGGGTAGCGTTGTGACTGTTCTGGAAAATAGCCATGGATATAGAGCTTTGAGGAAAGGTAAGGATCTCGCAAATGGGAAGAAGAAAGTGGGAATGGGAATTGCATTCGTGTTGTATGGTTTTTTGGAGGGATTACTTGTTGTGTATCAGTGGTTCGTAGAATATGGGGGAGTAAATTTCAATTTGGCGATGGTTTGGAGGGTGATGATTGGAATCTTATGTGGGTTTCTGCTTTTGATGTTCTTGCTGCTCATCGTTGTGATCCAAACAGTGCTTTATCTGGTCTGCAAATCGCATCATGGAGAAGCCATTGATAAGCTTAGTTTATCGACGTTTTTAGGAGCTTATATGGGGCAGACGGTGGCCGGCGAGGAAGTCCAGCTTGGAAGACCTCCACATCAACAAGTGTGAAAAGGCTTTGTTGGGCAGTACCTTTTGCATATATTGTTGTACTTTAATGGTGAAACAAGCGTGGGAAATCAAAGCAGTCAAAGTTGTAATTTTGTAGTGGGAAAATGAATTATATGGATAACTATGTTTCAAAATCGTTCAAAAAATACCATTCAAGTTTGGTGTGTCTAAAAAGCATCATCCAAGTAAAACATTTGTATAAAAAACACCAACGAAGTACATTCTTTGTTCAAATTTGACATTTGATAACCGGCAATTACCGGTAAAAAATAAGTAAAGGAAAAAAAACAATAGGAAATGACTCAAAGAGGTAACTATGTTTCAAAATCGTTCAAAAAACACAATCCAAGTTTGGTATGTTCAAAAAACACCATCAAAGTAAACTTTTTGTACAAAAAACACCAACAAACTATATGTTTTGTTCAAATATTACCCACCGGTAACTAGTTCTTATAGGTTAAATGATAACTTGACTTAACTATTATGTCATGGCATGATAATGATTGACAAAACAATAAATGATATATTCCTCCTTTAAAAACCGATTTAGGGTTTCTTCATGAACGAATGACTTATTCTTCTCCTATGATTGCTCGTCTTCTTCTAAAGTGATGATCTCGAACTCAAGTCCAAAACCCTAATTCTTAACTTAAGGCAAAAAGGGCTCCTTTACCCCTGCCTCAATGGACCTCCCTCCCCCTAAGGCCCAAATCCATAAAAAGCCCAAAAAGGCATCCAAGCCCAACTACAAGGCATCTAAGGCCTAATATGGTCTAAGAACCCCCAACATGGCCTTAGCCAAAAAATGACCTGCTACAATCAGGTGGGCCCGAGGCCTAACTTAAACAAGTCTGTGCACAGTCCCATCATATCCGGATGTCGAGCCAGTACGTCCGGCGTACTCCTAGCGTACGCGCAACGTACTCGGCTAGGGTCAAGAACCGCCAATCTTCCGAAGGCCATAACTTCTTCATTCTAAGTGTGATTTCGTCATTCTTTATATCTACGGGAGCTAATTTAGGCATCAGACAGCCATCCTGAGGGTTATGGCCTTCAGATTGCAATTCTTAGTGTTACCTTAATGCTAAATTAGATTTCGTCATTCCAAGGTCCAACCGAGTAGGGACCGAGTGTTCGGTTTGTGTTTGAGCCCAAGGGCATATCAGTAAGTATCAGTTCGAGCCTTTATGAAGTTTAGGTTTATGTTAGAAAAGTTTTAGGGTTTTGGACTTGAGTTCGAGATCATCACTTTAGAAGAAGAAGAGCAATCATAGGAGAAGAAGAAGTCATTCGTTCATGAAGAAACCCTAAATCGGTTTTTAGTGGAGGAATATATCATTTATTGTTTTGTCAATCATTATTATGCCATGTCATAATAGTTAAGCCAAGTTATCATTTAACCTGTAAGAACCAATTACCGGTGGGTAATATTTGAACAAAACATATAGTTTGTTGGTGTTTTTTGTACAAAAAGTTTACTTGGATGGTGTTTTTTGAACATACCAAACTTGGATGGTGTTTTTTGAACGATTTTGAAACATAGTTACCTCTTTGAGTCATTTCCTATTGTTTTTTTCCTTTACTTATTTTTTACCGGTAATTGCCGGTTACCAAAGGTCAAATTTGAACAAAGAATGTTCTTTGTTGGTGTTTTTTATACAAATGCTTTACTTGGATGGTGTTTTTTGAACACACCAAACTTGAATGATATTTTTTGAACGATTTTGAAACATAGTTACCCATATAAGTCATTTTCCCTTTTGTAAATGTTCAGGTCATATTTTCATGTCTAAATCCAGTGTTTGAGCTTTATGTAAAAAGCAAAAACTATTGTGCATTTTTTTAAAAAGAATGATGTACGCAATTACAAGTACTTGACGAGAGACATTTTTCAAAAAAAAAAGTTTTCTTTTTTTTCTTTTGTATATTAAGTTCTATTAATTAAACTTTGTGGAACCTACAAATAAGTCATGAGATTGGTTTGTGTTATAGTACGAGTATTTTGAATGTTCTGGATTATATAATTATTATCTTTATGGCAAAATAAAATAAAAATAGAAAAAGTTGAATAAAATAAAGCTCTACAATCTAAAAGTTGTTTGCTAAAAGTTAAAGAAGGGTTTTTAGGTATTAATGATTCTTAAACCATCCCCAGTCATGTTATTAGGCTTTTAAACATTTCACATCATTTTTATAATTATTCATATCTATATCTTATACAACTTAAAAAGACTTTTGTCAGAGTTGTTGAAAACACCACATTTCAAAGCCACATGAATTTGGTATAATCTAACCTGTCGTCAGAGAGGACATTGGAGATCTTAGACGATGTCATTCTTTTAGGATTAGAAGCAATGGAAATGGAAATCGAGGGAGGTGGGTGGTGCGAGCTTGAAATGGGTGGGAAATAAGAGGCTTGGTGGAGATGAGAGGCGAGCAAGCAATTCCTTATTTTTCTTTGGCTGATCAAGAGCTATATGAAGCAGCATATAAAGATGATCATGAAGCTTTGCTTGAAGGTGTTTCCATGGTTGGATCCGTTGGCATTCTCCGTCAGCTTGGTGACCTAGCAGAGTCGGTACATTTGTTATTACATTTGTTAGCTTCATCTCTACTGATTTCTGGTCATCTAAAACAAGCCATAAAATGGAAATCAATAACTTTTTTTTGCCCGCCATGTGTTTGTTAAAATGTCAAAGTGAAATGAAACATCTATGCAAGAGCAGGATTTGAAGTGAAGGCTTTGTTCAATACAGATTAAACATCTAAAACAAACCACAGAAATCAGTCAAAGCTTAGTCTCTACGGATTTCCGGTCATCTAAAACAAGCCACACAAATGGAAATCAATAAATTTTCTTTTTGTCTGTCAAGGTTGTGAAAATCGCTCGACGGTCGATTGACGTTAAGCGATTAATCGGACTAGACGGCGATTAATCGGGATCCTCAAAAAATTAGTATTTGAAAATCTGAAAATTCGAAAATTTTAGTATAATATTTTAAAGGGAAATCTCCAGAAAAGTCCTAAAATTTTAGGTCAATTTATGAAAAAGTCCCAAACTAAATTTTGTTTACAGAAAAACACAGAATACTGGTTAAAACTTCGAAAAAACCCTTTTCGGGCGGTTTCGCAGATTTAACCGGTATTTTGTCCTTTTTCGTTAGTTTGCTCAAAATTTTGTGACTTTTTAAAAAATTACTTGATAACCAAAATATTGAGACTTTTCTGAAAATTACCATAAAATTAATGGATATTATTATTAACAAATCATTTATAAACACAAAAAATATTTTTATTATAAAAAAGGAAATACATTTATTGCTAATTTCTAGGAATAAATTGGTTGTCTAAGTACTCATCTATTGCTTGTTGACCACTCAAACTCTTTACGTTCCTCCTATGAATTGTTGTGGATATGATGGTGAGATGTACTCGGATAATGTTCCTTTAATGTTGGTGTTCATCTTATGTTTTTTAACCTAACTACCACTCAACATCCATGCCTCACATGTTAACAACCATCAACTAACACACATCTATCAAATGCGAAAAGTGATCCATGAATGATAGTTTATATGGAAACAAGTGAAGGGTGATTATCTATTTAAATTGTCATTCAAAGTTTACTTTTCACTCTCGATAGATGTGTGTAATTTGATGGTTGTTACCGGGTAATGTATGGAGGTTAGGTGGTAATTAGGTTAAAGAACATAATAAAATATCTATATGTTCAAGAATCGTTGTGTAATGATATTTTCTAATAACATGTGATCATATAGCGTCATGTCTAATAGCACGTAGACACTTATTGCTTGTGTATTAATAAATATCAAGGTTCTAAAAAGCTCGCCATGGCGCGCCATGGCTCCAAGGCTTGTGCCTGCCGCCAAACTTTACCAAAACGCCGCTTTAACTCATATATGTATATAAAATAGAATAATAGATGAAAATACATATAAAAACATTAATTATATACAAAATTGCCGCCTTAAGTCACGCCTTACAAACGACGTGGCTCGCCAAGGCTCGGAAAAGCTTGAGGCTTGACATTGCCGCCAAGTCACGCCTTACGTTATTTAGAACCTTGATAAATATTATCAAATCTTGTATTGGTCACGCCTAACAAGTTAGTTCTTACTATGACACCCACAACGATACATAGGAGGAACATAAGGACTTTGAAGTGGTCAACAAACAATAGAGAAGTACATAGTCAACCATTCTATTCCTAGAAATTAGCTAAATGTATTTCCTTTGTTTATAATAAAAAAATTATATGTTTATAAATTATTTATTAATAATAATATTCATTAATTCCATAGTAATTTTCAGAAAAGTCCCAATATTTTGGTTATCGGGTAATTTTCAAAAAAATCATAATATTTTGAGTAAACTAACGAAAAAAGACAGAATACCGGCTAAATCTTTGAAACCGGGCAAAAAGGGTTTTTTCGAAGTTTAGCCGGTATTCTGTGCTTTTCTGTAAACAAAAATCAGTTTGAGACTTTTTTTATAAATTAGACTAAAATTATAGGAGTTTTTCATAATTTGAAAACTTAAAAATTTGAAAATTTAAAATTTTGGTGTAATATTTGAAAATAAAAAATTTGAATTTTTTAAATATTTACCGTCTATGACCGCCAAGGACCGACCAAGGGCCGTCAAACCCGAGTTTGACCGATTTTGACCAATTTCCGCCAAACACCCTAAGTGTAATCAGTTCAAGGCTTCCAAACGATTTATCGCCGATTTCTGCAACACTGTTATCTACTACATGCTTAAGAGAACATATATGATGCATCTGTATCTCAAATAGAAGAAGAAAGCAACTGATAGCTCATTTTGCCTTTAAAATTTCTATATGTGCACATGTACTTGCTTTTAATAACCATATTGAACATTGTTTATATAGATTTGTATGTGAAATTTATCATTAAACCCGTATAATGACACATTAGTGTATTGTAGATTCCATAAACGATGATGACTCAATCAAATGTAGCTATAGTTGTGTGTGTGAGAGAGAGAGAGAGAGTATATAAGTTAGAGAAAATTTCATAAATGGTCCGTTAGGTGAAATGACGAAAATGCCCTCATGTGCAAGGCACATGAGACATGTTAACGGTGCATCAAACGAACATCCACCCGAAGGGCCATTTGTGTGCAATGTTTGGTCCTTAGATACCATCTCAGAGGAAAAAGTTTTGTAATGACCATTTTGGGGAAAAAGTGTAAGGCTAAAGGACCATTCATGTAATTTACTCTAAAAAAAGGTTTTTAGGGTTTAATGATTCTTAAACTATCTTGTATCATGCCATTACTCTTTTAAACATGTTACATCATTTTTGTAATTATTTATATCTATATCCTATATAATTTAAGAAGACTATTTCCGAGTTGTTGAAAACAATGTATTTTAAGGCAACATTACATGTCTAATTCGACGTTATTTATGGAAACGACATTTAGGAAGCTGTCGTTTTCCGACGTGCCATTCAATTGGGAGATGCTTTTCATTGGGTTACATAAGTGGTGTTTGTTTGTTTTGTTTTGTTTTTTTAAACAACTCTTTTTGAGCATTTATGTTATGTATGCTGGAAGACTGTTTGCTTTTTAGAATACCACATAGCGTCCTCTTATCCATAAGACATTGACTAACGTCTGCGGACGGAAAGACATTTCTCTCAAATGTCATCTAGATTTAAATAAACAAAAAACATAAAATATATAACATAAACATGCTAACGTTGCTCTTTTAATGAGAATGGTTGAATCGGATGTTTATTTTCTACTCGTAATTATCCAAATAAATTTTAGATGTATAATGATAAAAAAAATCATAATTGTTATTTGATTTCATGGTTAGATTATTATTTATTTATTATTATTATTATTATTTTTTTGTAATCCAAATATTGAATGACAAATAAATGAAGAATAACAAACATAAATATCTTAATTACAATAAGTAATATTTGGTTAGTAACAAAAGAGTATTATAAAGAATAATACACAGAAATGTTAGTGGTAATTGAAATAAAACTATCAATTTTTAATAAATAAAAATACATTATAAATTTTGAATGATAAACTTAAATACCTTCCTAAACATTGGATTAAAATTCGGTTTTTTCAGTTAACTGTCCATTACAAAAAAAAATGAATTTTAACCGAATAAAAAAACTAATATTTTACCGGTTTGGTTAATAAAACTGGAAAACTTAAATATACTAGTTTAGTTAAACTGAAATCGGTACGGTTTATCGGAATAACAATGTCATGTTTCGAAATAACAATGTGCGCATTGATAATAATCAAGACGAGGTTGTTACACATGGTACTACAGTGAACCGTAAAAATGTAATTCAATTACGAGATGAAATTGTTAAGCAGTTAATGCAAAATATGAAATGAATTGTTATTGTAAGACTAGAATTATTATGTGGTTATGTCACACCCCGAAACCGATGACGGAAACGTTCCTGGGCGGAGGACGTCATGCGTAGTATCACAACAGTTGTGTCATAGTAAGCGAAGTAAACACAACCATTACATTATAATATGAATATTTACATTGTTCAAAAACATGATTTGTACATAACAGTATATAGCAAAAGTAAAAGACGTGACTTCAGAGTGTTCCGTCTTCTCCAAAAGTTGGCAAGAGTACATGTCTATTGATGCCCTGAGAATACAAGCAGTTTTAAAATATATTAGCATAAAGCTGGTGAGTTCATAAGCATTTGATTCTGGTGAAGGAAATGTTTCTTTGATTATTTGAAAAGTTGTTTCCCAAGAAAATCCCATATTTTCTTATGAAAGAGATTTGATTATCCATTGGTTACACGTTAAACAACCTGCTTTATGAAAGGTTAAGTTATCCCAGGAAAACCCTATATTTTCCTTCAAAGTTGATAGTTGATTTTTGATTATGATACGAGGTGTACAGGTATCTATCATACTTGTATCGATAGATGTAGTTTCTTTGAAAAACCCTGGTTACTCACTGTGAGATGTATTAGCCTTATTACGTAAATAAAACTAATAAGATAGGTAGTGAACTAGATCCTAAGGGCGTTACTGATGCCCTCTAGTAATCAAATCGGTTATTACTTTGAGGTTAGTTCACTGATTTCATTATTACATAAGTAAATTCTCGTTACCTAAGTTGTGAGTGCCATAACCGTACTTAGACTGGATAAGGCACGGACGGGGGCCAGTATCTTTTATGACTTTGTCACCCCTGAACCTAATGGTTCCGCTGTAGCTAGCAACGAGGGTGCGGGATAGTCAGTCCCATATAGATTTATACACAATAGTCACGTTCTCCCTCCAAGAGATTCTGGTTATAAGTCGTAGTCCTCCACTCACGAATCCGGGGGAGTGTTACCAAGGACATGTCTCAAACTTAGCCTAACAAATTTACAAGTAATAATACGAAAATCCTGTTTATGATTTGCATGAATCCTTTGTAAGATAATACATATTATTACATGATTCATAAGTTTCTTGCTTTAGATATGAAAACTGTTTCTACAAGTTGATTTCTTTAATCGATTGGTAAAACGGTTTTCTGAGTTAAAAGCATACTGAACATAAAATCATTTTATGCAAAACGAGATAATTTTGAGCACAAGTTTCCTTGTACTTTTGCTTGTATTCCCCCCTAAAAACATTAAAAACACGAAAAATGTTGGGGTATGAACTCACTGTTTATCGTAGATTCGAAAGCACAGTTGGTTACGAGTGTTGAGTGTCAACCGATGTTTCTCACGCAAATGGATCCTATTAGCATGTGATAACACATATGTGTGTTAGAATTAGGGTGTTTTATGGCTAAACATGACCTGAAACCACCCTAAAGACTTGGAAATGCTTGTCGGGACCCTATATGATCAATTAAGGGAGGTGTACGGCCATTTGAGTGGGTGTGCGGCTGGGTGTGCGGCTGTCTGGCCGCACACGCGGGTGTGCGGCCGCACACACCTTCTTTGGTGTGTTTGGCCCGATTTTGTGATGTTACACACTTTCTAATCCTTCTTAAGACTCATATCTAGGTTATACTAAGCCTAGAGCACTCATATGGACCCACAATTTCGTTAAAAGATGATAAATTCGAGTTTAATATTGATATACAGATCAATTGCACAGGATAAAAGTTTCGGGTTGTCACATCATCCCCCCGTTAGAGGGAATTTCGTCCCGAAATTCGAACATAGAATACAAATCATGAAGTAGGAAAGAGATGGGGATATTTCTGGTTCATCTGATCTTCGCGCTCCCAAGTGAATTCAGGTCCCCGCTTGGCATTCCAGCGAACCTTCACTATCGGGATGCGACTTTGTTTCGTTCGTTTGATCTCTCTATCCATGATTTCGACTGGTTCTTCCACAAAGTTTAGATTCTCGTTGATTTCGATCTCATCGAGAGGGATTGTAAGGGTTTCATCGGATAAGCACTTCTTAAGGTTCGAGACGTGGAAGACGGGATGAATGTTACTAAGCTCTTGAGGTAATTGGAGTTTGTAGGCTACAGGACCGATCCTGGCGAGGATCTCGAACGGTCCTATGTACCTCGGGTTTAGTTTTCCACACTTTCCGAAGCGTATCATGCCTTTCTAGGGTGAGACTTTTAGCAGGACACGGTCTCCAACCTGGAATTCCAAGGGTTTTTGTCGTTTATCGGCGTAGCTCTTTTGTCTATCTCGAGAGGCCTTAAGTCGTTCCCGGATTTGTACGATCTTTTCGGTGGTTTCGCGGATGATTTCTGGACTAGTGAGAGTGCTGTCAGGGACTTGTCCCTTGGCTAGCTGCGTGTCGCCCACCTCAGCCCAGCACAGAGGGGATTTGCACTTGCAACCATAGAGGGCTTCGAAAGGCGCAGCCTTGATGCTGGTATGGTAACTGTTGTTGTATGAAAATTCAACCAAAGGAAGATGAGTGTCCCAAGACGCGCCGAAATCGATGACGCAGGCTCTCAACATGTCTTCCAAGGTTTGGATGGTTCTCTCACTCTGTCCATCTGTTTGAGGATGGTAAGCTGTGCTCATATCCAGTTTAGTTCCAAGAGCCTTCTGTAGTGACTGCCAGAACCTCGAAGTGAACCTGCTATCTCGATCGGAGATAATGGACACAGGCACACCATGCAGTCGAACTATCTCTCGGATGTAGATTCTCGTGAGTCTCTCCATTTTGAAGTTTTCCTTGATTGGCAGGAAATGGGCGGATTTAGTCAGTCAGTCGACAATTACCCAGATGGCGTCGTACCCACTCGGAGATTTGGGTAATTTGGTGATGAAATCCATAGTAATCCTCTCCCACTTCCATTCAGGTATCTCTGGCTGGTGGAGTAGACCTGAGGGCTTCTGATATTCGGCCTTCACCTTGGCGCAAGTCAGGCACTTGCCCACGAAAGTAGCGATCTCTGCTTTCATGTTCGGCCACCAATACAGTTTCTTGAGATCGAGATACATCTTGTCTGATCCTGGGTGAACGGAGTATCTGGTCTTGTGAGCTTCGTTCATTACAACCTTTCTGTAACCACCGAACTTTGGGGTCCAGATCCGGTCCATGAAGTAATAGACTTCGTCTCCCTTGATCTCTAGGTTCTTTTCCATTCCTCTCAAGGCTTCACCCGGCATGTTCTCTGGTCTTAAGGCTTCCAACTGAGCCTCCTTGATTTATGCGGATAAATGGGAATGGATAGTCATGGTCAGTGCCTTCACTCTACGACCTGAGTACTCCTTCCGGCTGAGGGCATCTGCCACCACATTGGCCGTGACGGGATGGTAGCGGATTTCGCACTCGTAATTGCTGAGTAGCTCAACCCATCGCCGTTGTCTCATGTTTAACTCCTTCTGGTCGAAGATATGCTGCAGACTTTTATGGTCAGTGAAGATGGTGCACTTGGTTCCGTAGAGATAATGTCTCTATATCTTCAATGTGAAGACTACTGCTCCCAATTCCAGATCGTGTGTTGTGTAGTTGACTTCGTGTGCTTTCAGCTGTCTTGAGACATAAGCAATGACTTTTCCCCGTTGCATGAGCACACAGCCTAGGCCCTGATTGGATGCATCACAGTAGACAACGAAGTCCTCCGTCCCTTCGGGCAGGGACAAAATAGGTGCGCTGCATAGGGCTCGCTTCAATGTTTGGAACGCAGTGTCTTGCTTCTCACTCCATCAAAAGGGTACGCCTTTCTGAGTCAGAGTGGTTAAGGGTTTGGCAATTCTGGAGAAATTATGGATAAATCTACGATAGTAGCCAGCGAGACCCAAGAATTGACGGATTTCTGTGGGTGTCTTCGGTGCTGACCAGTTTTCTATCGCTTTGATTTTGGAGGGGTCCAGGTGTATGCCTTCCTCGCTTACCACGTGACCTAGGAAGGTTACTTTTCGAATCCAGAATTCGCACTTGGAGAACTTCGCGAACAACTTCTCCGTCCTTAAAGTTTCCAGCACTGATCTCAAGTGTTGTCTGTGATCTTCCTCGCTTCTTGAGTAGACAAGTTTATCGTCGATGAACACGATGACTAACTTGTCCAGGAAAGGACGGCACACCCGGTTCATCAGGTCCATGAACACAGCCGGTGCGTTGGTTAGACCGAAGGGCATAACTACGAACTCGTAGTGACCATGTCGAGTCTGAAATGCTATTTTAGGAATATCACCATCATGGACTCGTAGCTGATGGTACCCTGATCTTAAATCTATTTTCGAGAAGCAACTGGCTCCTTGAAGTTGGTCGAAGAGATTATCGATTCGAGGAAGAGGGTAACGCTTTTTGACTGTGAGCTTGTTCAGCTCCCGATAATCAATACACATCCGAAAGGATCCATCCTTCTTTTTCACGAACAAGATCGGCGCTCCCCAGGGTGAGGAACTCGGTCTGATGAATCCTTTGTTGAGCAGCTCATTGAGCTGACTAGATAGCTCCTGCATTTCTGCTGGTGCTAGGCGATATGGAGATTTAGCTACGGGAGTAGCTCTGGGGAGTAAGTCGATGCGAAACTCGACTTGGCGTTCGGGAGGGATTCCCGGGAGATCTTCGGGAAAAACATCGGGAAAGTTGCAGACTTCGGGGATGCTCTCGAGGTCTTTAACCTCCTGCTTCTCGTTAATGACGTGGGCTAGGAATGCATAACACTCCTTCTGCAGGAGTTTCTAGGCTTTGATGCACGAAATGATGCGAAGGTTTGAACTGAGTTTATCGCCGTAGATTACAAGAGTTTCATCCGGGGAAAGGTTGAGACATATAGCTTTTTCGTAACAAAGGATATCAACATGATTGGGGCTCAGCCAATCCATGCCGATGATGACATCGAAGCTCTTTATGTAAACTGGCATAAGATCGATGGGAAATGAATGGTCGCTCAGAGTAAGGGTACAACCCACGAATATGTCATTAGTGCTCTCTTTCTCACCGTTAGCCATTTCGACGGTAAACGTTTTGGTTAAAGGTTGGGATTTATGTTTAAGAAAATGCTTGAATGCATGACTAACAAAACTTCTTTCAGCACCAGAATCGAAAAGAATGCATGCATAAGAGTTATCGAGGAGGAACGTACCCGTCACAACGGTAGGGTCAGCCACGACCTCCTCTTGCCCCATAGTTAGTACTCTCCCGGTGTTGCCAGTTGTTACTGCCTTTGGGCAGTTCCTCTTGTAATGCCCGATTTCCCCACAGCCGTAACAGGCTTGACCAACACCTGCTCCAGAGGCCTGATCAGTTGGTTGGACTGGGTTTTTGCAGCCTCGAGCCAGGTGGCCCTTTTTACCACAGTTGTTACAGAGCATCTCACGACATGGACCAGGGATGCGGTGATGATAACTGCACTTATTGCACCAAGGGAGGGTACCAGTATACCTGCTAGCAGGTGCTTGAGTAGCAGGAGCAGCGATAGGGGTAGTAGTAGCGTGGACTGCTACCGTTTGTTGTTTCTTTGAGGGTTCCTGCAAAGACTGACCCTTTTTCTGTTTCCAAAATTTTCTTTTCTCACCACTCCCTTTAGCCGGTTCAGGAGTGGCTGTCACTTCATCGAGATCGACTCAATGATCTATGAGGGTCTGCGCCAGAAACTTAGCGCTGTCGAAGGTGTTTGGCCTGGCAGCCAAGACATTTCCTTTGGTCGGCTGGGTCAGCCCCCAAATGTATCTTTCAACCTTTTTGCTTTCCGGGGTGACCATCCCCGGGCAGAGAAGCGCTAGGTCTTTAAATCTAGATGTGTAGGCGGCAATATCAGAACTCTTCATCTTTAGGTTCCAGAGTTCGTGCTCCAGTTTCTGCATTTCGACCCGAGGGCAGTACTCAGCAAGCATGAGCTCTTTCAAGCTCTCCCAACCCATAACATTTGCCACTGGTAGGGTTAGGGATTTGACCCGACCATTCCACCAGGTCAGTGCCCTGTTGGCGAAGGTGCAAGCGGCGAATTTTACTTTGTTGACCTCTGAACAGGAGCAGATTTCGAAAATGGACTCGATCTTTTCGAACCATCGAGTCAGGGCAATAACACCCCCAATGCCGTCGAAGGATGTGGGTTTCGCGTTCATAAAGTCCTTATAAGAACACTCCTTCTGGTGTCCTTGGCCACCTTCCTGATTTTGGGAATAAGTACCACTTCCTTGCCCACTAGATCCGCCAGAATTAACTTGTGCCATTGCGGCAGTCACAGCAGCAGTAACAGCTGCTTGGAACATAACGGGATCGAACTGAGGGGGCGGTGGTGGTGGTGGAGTGTCGTTGTTCCTTCTGATAGGTCTTCTTCGGGGAGGCATCTTGTTCTAAAAAGAATCAGGAAGAAGAGGGTGGTAAGTCCTCTGAATCGAACCAAGAGATATGAAGCAAGAATATATATCTCATTACGATGGTTGGAGTGTTCTACTAAGCGATAAGCAAGGGAAAGTTACTAATGCAAGTAAGTTATCGCTAAGAAATGAATAGGTAGCAATACTAAGAATGAATTTCTACCATGTATTCGGCTCTGACTAAAATACTCCTATAGTATTTTAAGTTGTATGGATACCGGGTAAGTTTAGGCCTGTTGCAACACCAAAGTCACTCCCAAACACATGTTGGTCATGTCTCGAATGAATATAGTTGATCAGGCTATATTGACCCTAGACATGATTACGTAACTACCCAGGTTTAACCGCAGTGTTCAACATCCAAAATACTTTTGTTTTGTTCTACTCGTGATACGGATTCTGGTATGTAGGTATACTTGTATACTTTTTGTAAAAATACTTATATTTTTAAAAGTATACTTTTAGTTCAGAGCACTTCAGCCCCTTAGTGTTTATAGTTGTATACCATGTAAGGTTCGGTATACTTAGTTCACTATAAACAATAGCTCTGATACCAATCTGTCACACCCCGAAACCGATGGCGGAAACGTTCCGGGGCGGAGGACGTCATGCGTAGTATCACAACAGTTGTGTCATAGTAAGCGAAGTAAACACAACCATTACATTATAATATGAATATTTACATTGTTCAAAAACATGATTTGTACATAACAATATATAGCAAAAGTAAAAGACGTGACTTCAGAGTGTTCCGTCTTCTCCAAAAGTTGGCAAGAGTACCTGTCTATTGATGCCCCGAGAATACAAGCAGTTTTAAAATATATCAGCATAAAACTGGTGAGTTCATACCCCTACATTTTCCGTGTTTTTAATGTTTTCAGGGGGTGTCACACCCCGAAACCGATGGCGGAAACGTTCCGAGGCGGAGGACGTCATGCGTAGTATCACAACAGTTGTGTCATAGTAAGCGAAGTAAACACAACCATTACATTATAATATGAATATTTACATTGTTCAAAAACATGATTTATACATAACAGTATATAGCAAAAGTAAAAGACGTGACTTCAGAGTGTTCCGTCTTCTCCAAAAGTTGGCAAGAGTACCTGTCTATTGATGCCCTGAGAATACAAGCAGTTTTAAAATATATCAGCATAAAGCTGGTGAGTTCATAAGCGTTTGATTCCGGTGAAAGAAATGTTTCTTTGATTATTTGAAAAGTTGTTTCCCAAGAAAATCCCATATTTTCTTATGAAAGAGATTTGATTATCCATTGGTTACACGTTAAACAACCTGCTTTATGAAAGGTTAAGTTATCCCAGGAAAACCCTATATTTTCCTTCAAAGTTGATAGTTGATTTTTGATTATAATACGAGGTGTACAGGTATCTATCATACTTGTATCGATAGATGTAGTTTCTTTGAAAAACCCTGGTTACTCACTGTGAGATGTATTAGCCTTATTACGTAAATAAAACTAATAAGATAGGTAGTGAACTAGATCCTAAGGGTGTTACTGATGCCCTCTAGTAATCAAATCGGTTATTACTTTGAGGTTAGTTCATTGATTTCATTATTACATAAGTAAATTCTCGTTACCTAAGTTGTGAGTGCCATAACCGTACTTAGACTGGATAAGGCACGGACGGGGGCCAGTATCTTTTATGACTTTGTCACCCCTGAACCTAACGGTTCCGCTGTAGCTAGCAGCGAGGGTGCGGGTTAGTCAGTCCCATATAGATCTATACACAATAGTCACGTTCTCCCTCCAAGAGATTCTGGTTATAAGTCGTAGTCCTCCACTCACGAATTCGGGGGAGTATTACCAAAGACATGTCTCAAACTTAGCCTAACAAATTTACAAGTAATAATACGAAAATCCTGTTTATGATTTGCATGAATCCTTTGTAAGATAATACATATTATTACATGATTCATCAGTTTCTTGCTTTAGATATGAAAACTGTTTCTACAAGTTGATTTCTTTAATCGATTGGTAAAACGGTTTTCTGAGTTAAAAGCATACTGAACATAAAATCATTTTATGCAAAACGAGATAATTTTGAGCACAAGTTTCCTTGTACTTTTGCTTGTATTCCCCCCTGAAAACATTAAAAACACGGAAAATGTTGGGGTATGAACTCACTGTTTATCGTAGATTCGAAAGCACAGTTGGTTACGAGTGTTGAGTGTCAACCGATGTTTCTCACGCAAATGGATCCTATTAGCATGTGATAACACATATGTGTGTTAGAATTAGGGTGTTTTATGGCTAAACATGACCTGAAACCACCCTAAAGACTTGGAAATGCTTGTCGGGACCCTATATGATCAATTAAGGGAGGTGTACGGCCATTTGAGTGGGTGTGCGGCCAGGCTGCGTGTGCGGTTGCACACAGGAGTGTGCGGCCGTACAGAGTGTGTGTGCGGCCGTACACAGGAGTGTGCAGCCGTACACTCCTCATTTGTGCCCGAAATGTCGATTTTGAGGTGTTCTTGTGCTAATACTAAGTCCTACTAGTAAATGAAGGCCAAACTCTTCACTTTGGAGAGTTTTAGTGTGTGTGCGGCCACCTTATGAAGGTGTGCGGCCGTACACCTTCAAAGGATGAAGAACACGAAGAACACTATGAGTTTTAGGCTTAGATTCAGGTGTCTTACCACTATAACAAGCTGAATAATGGAGTAGTTCACGTTTTTGAGGCCTTTAGAGTGTTCTTGGATGATGTTTCTAGAGAGAGAAAGTAGAGAGAGAGAGAGAGAGAGAGTAGGGTGCAGCCAAAAGAAGAAAATAGTGAATGAAGGGGGTCTCCTTCAATATATAGGGTCGGGTGTGAGGCTGGAGGGTGTGTGCGGCTGGGTGTGCGGCTGGCTGGCCGCACACGCTGGTGTGCGGCCGCACACACCTTCTTTGGTGTGTTTGGCCCGATTTTGTGATGCTACACACTTTCTTATCCTTCTTAAGACTCATATCTAGGTTATACTAAGCCTAGAGCACTCATATGGACCCACAATTTCGTTAAAAGATGATAAATTCGAGTTTAATATTGATATACAGATCAATTGCACATGATAAAAGTTTCGGGTTGTCACAGGTTATATGAATTTTATTTAAGTTTTGAGTGTTGTAGGACTGAAATTATTTAAATTTCAGTGTTGAAAAACTATTTTATGGTTGTAAAATAGTTTATTTGAATTCAAGTTTATTTTAGCAGTCTGCAAACGTTAAAAAACAAACAGTCTTCTTCTTACAGATTGTAGATGTTTGATTAACCTCTTTTTCTACAGAGGTTTGCGGATATAGTCTGTAGACTGCAAATATTTTATCCCTGGAAAAACAAACAACAATATAATGTTATCTTTATGGTAAAACAAAGTAGAAAAAGTTGAATAAACAAGCTCTACAATCTATTGTAGATGTTGTTTGCTAGAAGTTAGAAAAAAAAGGTTCTTAGGGTTTAATGATTCTTAAACCATCCCATATCATGTCATTAGTCTTGTAAACATGTTACATCATATATATATATATATATATATATATATATATATATATATATATAAATAAAAGAATACTTTTGTTGAGTTGTCGAAACACCGTATTTAAATGCCACATGACATATCTAATTCGACTACTTGTGAAAACAACCTGTAGTCAGCCGTCATTTTCCAAAGTGTCATTCAATTGGGAGATGTATTTTTTTTGCTAAATTACGTAATGTTATCTTTATTGAAAAACAAAATAGGAAAAAGTTGAATTAAAAAGCTCTACAATCTATTATAGATGTTGTTTGCTAAAAGTTGGAAAAAAGGTTTTTAGGGTTAATAATTCTTAAACCATATCATGTCATTAGTCCTTTAAACATGTTACATCATTTTTGTAATTATTTATATATAAATATAAGAGTAACTTATGGTTTTGGTATGGTTTACATCTATCTATTGTTTCAGTCTAAATTTTCAAAAATTAGTCATCTCCATGGTTTCCAAAAATTGCATGCGTGGTCCCTAAGAATGTTATCGTCTAAAAACCACATTAAAAGACAAGATGTGCTTCCAAATGACATTTGTCTTAACGGTATTAAAAGTTGACGGATAAGAGTCACTCAGTTAAAGAGGTTACGTTCAAGTCTTGTGGATGAAAGATAATAATTTAGAAGTAAAATAATAAGTGTATGTGTATGCTCTTCTAAAAAATGAACATGTGGTCCTTACATAGGTTAAAAAAAAAGAGGTCAAGGATGAAGTGGGTCACGTATATGAGATTTTAGTGAAAAAAAGAGAACATGTGTCACTTACATAGGTTTAAAAGAAAAAAAAAGTGGTCAAGGGTAAAGTGGGTCACATATATGATACAACCAATGCAACTTTTTAATCTTCAAATTTCGTTTGTCTATATTTTCCTAAATAATTTCGAGCCTACAAACTTTAAAGTAATAACTATAACATGGTGTTTGGTATGATAGAACAAAATGAACACAATATAATAACAATGTAATATAATGAATTATTACATTTTATTGTCATATTTGGTTTTTTGAAATGAATCATTCAAACATGTTGTTTGTTTGTTATGATAAATAAAAAACTAAATAAAGTAAAATTGATAAATAAAGGAAAAAAATATTATCTTATCAAAATAAATTTAATTAAATGAAAAAATTGCATATAAACTGGTAAACATATATTATTTCATTCAAAATACGCAATAGTTGATTTTTTTTATCAATGATCTTAAAAAGTTACAAAATAAAAGGAATTGCACACCATAAAATCTTAAAATATAAATATAATAGAAAAGTATTTTCTTTATCTTAAAAAAAAAAGATTATCAATTTTAAAAATTTCAAAAGGGTTAGTATTTATAGAAGATTATACGAATGCAAATAATTTATACTTATAGTATATATCATTCTATTGCCTAAAGTAATAAAAAAACATTCTTTCCCCATACAAAGAAAATCAACCTACAAGGATTCACATTTCATGAGGAATGTTTCATTCCATTTCTTAATGATAACCAAAAATGATTTTTCTTTATTCCACTGTAATGTTCCATTTTATTCTTTCTTTGATTAATGCATACCAAGAGCTAATTAACTTATCCCATTAGTGATGTTACAAAGAGAGTAAAAAAATAAAATAAAATCAGACGAAACAAATCGGTTAATATTTTTTAGTCGTAACACTATCACATAACAATATCCGTCTCAGTTTTTCGTCTTTGGATCATAAATGACCGAAACATAACGTACTATAACAAACACAACAATTAAATCCCATTATACACAACCCAAAACAAACATTTTCCTACAAAATGTTTACTCTTCCAAGCAACCACAGCCACAACAGCTATCATGTCAGATGTAAATCAGATACACAACAACCCACAAGATACCTCCCATATAACAATTCAATCCACATTGGCACTGAAACTCCACACTGCAGCTGCTGAGATTCGAACCCTTAAACAATTTTTGCTATATTTTCTTAATTCAAGTACAATGACACCGTTGCGGGACCACCACATTCGCCGGTTTCCTCTTCGCTCGAACCACCGCCTCTTTAATCACCGGCAACTTCTCATGCACTTTCCGCCATATAAAATTCACCGCACCATTAACCGGGACCGGACCAACACCACCCGGGTAACCATTATCGTACTCAAAAAACGACTGCACCCGAGCCATGTTTTGTCTAAACTCATCTTTTTGCAAATTTGTATAGCTTTTGAGCCGATTCACAAGCCGATTTGGTTGTAGGGCTTCACTCACGGCTACAAATACCGAAAACTTTGTGTAGTCAATTGTTCCTTCGAATGGGAGCTCGATGTTGTCACTTACAATCACCGGAATACAAAGACTTTGAATGGCATCAAAAAGGCGGCATGAGGTCGGAGTGTCGCCAGCTGGATGTAAGCAAAAGTCGGAATTTCTCATTCCTTTTATTGATTGGTCCTTTCCGGTTGCATTCGGGAATCCTTCTTCCATTATGACTTTGGATTCATCGATTAGTAAATCCCATAGTTTTTCTCGTATTAAACCCCCCTAAACAAAGCAATTTTCACTGAGGATAATGTTGTAATATGAAAATTAAAAGTATGATGAAAAGTAGAAGAGCATGAACATACCCTGTGTCGATGTTTAGCTCCTTTGAAATAAAGAAGAGTTTTGCGTTTTTGATTTTGTGAAATGTCCAACCTCGGGAGCAAATGAGTGTAGGGCACAATAACATCTTTCAGCAATGAAACTTGTGTATGTTGTATCATATGATCAGATGTGTTTCCATTAGCAGCTTTTGAGTCAACCCTATACCACCCACCAAAGTCAACAACAAGCAGAATGGATGAAGCTATCTCCTCTCTAACATGCGACATTGCAACAGGGTCTGTTACAAAGCTTATAATGTAATGCATATGAAATCATAAAAAGGAAGAGTTAATTAAGGAAACAAGAAGAAAGATAATAATACCTGTAACAACAAACACATGATCTCTACCATTTGATCGTTTCCAAGCTTCAGTCCCTTTAACAAAATCCAAAACTTCCCTCTGTCTTGCATAATCCTCATTTCCATCTTTCTTTCTAAAAACCCCTTTTGCAACACCAAGTTGTAACTCAGCACTTATTGTTGCAAAAAAAGGGACAAAAATGACATCAGCTTCTTCAGGAGCAAAAACCCGTTTAGCAAAAGATGTAGTTCTTAATTCTTGTGGTGTTGCCAGGTCACCCATGATCCAGTAATCTGCACTGTACTGTTTGATCAATGGACTCTCGGGATACATTGGAATGTTTTTGATTTTGTTATTGTTCCAAGAATTGGTTGATCGGATTTGGTTGTCTACTTCACTTCCTAACCTTGAATCATGGGACAGAGACCAGTATTTTTCTAGAAGACCATAGTTGAGTGATCGAGGTAGATCTGAAACATATACTTTAATTGAATTGGGGGTAGAAGTGGAAATGAGACATGAAGAGAGTAATGTGGATTTGGATGTTTGATTAGATGATAGAAGAAAGAGGGAGAGTAAGATGGCAAAAAGGAAGGAGATTGAGAGAAAGAAAGTTGAAATTGAACATGTAAAAGGTTTGTTGCTATTGTTATATTTGGGCGCCATTGTTTTCACTTGATTTTAGCTCATTTTTCCCTGAAGAGAACTCTAATTACTCCTGCAACATAAACGCCAATTTTATCATTAGGTTCATTCGAAAGTTTGATGCTACTATACACGTATAAATAAATCTATGCTGCTATTTCTTGCATTTAGCTCTAAACATAAAACATAAATTAGGTTCCAGAACAAAAATAAGACTCATGATTTCAGTAGTGATAAAAATCACTCTCAATAATCAATGAAATATTATTTTTTGCGGAAATACAGCAAATTCGTGTTCATCTTCAATAATGTTAATCTATTTGATTGATCTGCATTTCGCTACAGAAGAAACGGGATCCAACTGTGACATTTTTAAATCACAAACCTCACCAGATTCAAACACAAACACAGAGGGTAGAGAAGTAAACAAAAAAAATCCAAAAAACTGATAATCAGAAGTTTGATCAATTCAAGAAAAGAATCCAGTAGAAAATTCGTAACTGATCAGAACGTAGTAAAACCTAAATTGGAGTGTCGAGCTGTCATTGGGTGAGATCTGGATAAGCACATAGGATTCTGATACAGATAACATAAATGGTGTCAGTATAACTTACTTGATTGCCGTCCGGCCGGAGGCGGAGAGGTCGGCGAGATACTGCCGGAGACGGCGTCTATTGAACTGTGGAATCTGGACCCGTGCAGGGGAATTGAGAGGCTTCTATGTGACAAATTGATTTAATTTAATTTTATCATTGGTCCTCTAACTTTACATGATCTTTCACTCCTCCCCTTGTACTTTTGTTATTTTTATACAAATAAACTGCACTTTTACAACCATAATTCCTCCGGTTCTATCCAAAATTTCAGCGCTTGAACAACTAGTGACCGTTTACACAACGAGATATGATTATATGAATTTGTTTTCTTCTCCGAATTTTTCTGCAGATATTTTCATGCTCTCTCACACCGATTCCACGGCAACAGAAGGTCTATCTTCATCTCGTCAGTCGAATTCTAGATGTAAGTTTCTCTTTCTCACGATTATTTGCAACAAAAACCACTTTAAGAATTTTACAGGAAAGATAATTTATCGACGAGTGATTAGCAAAATAGGAATTAATTGAATAAAATCGCAATCGAAGTACAATGCTTACGAGATTGTGGTGTTTGACAATCCATAAATGAGTAATTAGCATTTTCAAGTTGTGAATTTTACAGGACATATGCATTTACTATTTAGTGATGAGTGGTAAGGAAATAAGAGATGAATGGAACAAATCACAATCGAAGTACAATGCTGATGAAGTTTTTGTATGGGTGCAATGTACATTTTCTGAAGTAATTCCATATCTTTTTCTTAGTGTTGAACTTGCTGTTTGTAGGCTGACTATCAAATTTGCTGCAAATTATTTCCTTATCTACCCAAGAAGTTGCAAGTGCAACCATGGATGGACAGCCAGAAATTCTGATGCTCAGCCTAGAGACAAATTCAAACGTGATAGTCTTTACATAGACAAGCAGGGGAAATTAAGAAACTTCAATCACAAAAAAGTTTCAAGGAAAAGAGGTATGTAAAAAAGTTCTTTTTTCATTATCTTAGAATCTAAAGTATTGTTTTAATAATCTTATGAAATGCATATTATATTATTTCTGTATAGGGGGTTCTTTAAGGGGACAGGGATGGAAATATGGATCAGGGTTTGTGGATGGAATATTTCCAGTGTTAAGTCCTGATGCACAACAGATTTTGAACTTCATGAAAAAGGAAAGTGATGTGAACAGGGTATGGGATGCTCTTAATAGTCTTCCTCCCACTCACACTACATGGGATGATATCATCAATGTTGCTGTTCAATTTCGTCTCAATAAAAGATGGGATCCAATCATATTGGTAACTAACAACCATTTTGGTGTCTTTATATTACATTTGTGACATATTTGTTTGATCATTTGTCAACATCTACTCTCATTACAGATGTGTGAATGGATATTGTACAGGAGTAGTTTCCAGCCAGATGTCATTTGCTACAATTTACTTATAGATGCTTTTGGCCAAAAGTCATCCCCTGAAAAAGCAGAATCTACTTATTTCAACCTACTTGAAGCTAGATGCATTCCTACTGAGGACACTTATGCCCTTCTTCTAAGAGCCTATTGTACATCTGGATTACTAGACAAAGCTGAAGCTGTCTTTATGGAAATGAAGAATTACAGTCTTCCACCAAGTATTACAGCATCCTTATTACATCATTGCAATTTCTATCGGATGATATAAATTATAACAAATATAAATATATGAAAGTATATTGCTATTTCTTGCAGGTGCTGTGGTGTATAATGCCTATATTGATGGGCTGATAAAGGGAAGAAACTCACAGAAAGCTGTAGAGATTTTCCAAAGGATGAAGAGAAATTGCTGCCAACCCTCTACTGATACCTATACAATGTTGATAAACTTATACGGGAAGGTGATAAAAATTGCAGTTTTCATTTATTAAAAAAAAACAATATATTTTATCTATTGAAGTTCTTTTCTTGTTCACCTTTTTGCAAGGTTTTAAGTTTGTTTTGTATACTTTCCAGGCAAATCGTTCATACATGGCTTTGAAGGTGTTCAATGAAATGAAAAGTCAAAAGTGCAAACCGAATATTTGTAGTTATACTGCTTTGATAAATGCATTTGCTAGAGAAGGACTTTGTGAGAAAGCAGAAGATGTATTTGAGCAGCTACAAGAAGCTGGAATTGAGCCTGATGTTTATGCTTATAATGCACTCATGGAAGCTTACAGGTCATCATTTAACATTTTCATCTTGTGGGTCCCTTTTATTATGATCTTTTTTGACATAATGTAACAAATTTTGTATATTTTTCCAACAGCCGGGCAGGTTTTCCTTATGGTGCTGCAGAAATCTTTTCATTAATGCAGCATATGGGATGTGAACCAGATAGAGCATCATTTAACATCATGGTTGATGCGTATGGAAGATCTGGTCTTCATGAGGGTAAGAAAAAGCTTTTTAATTCTTTTTTCACGTGGTTGCCAAGTTTAGAAATTTTTGTACAAAGTGATTTTTTTAGTCAAAACTACGTCGTTTTGGGTGCTTCTACGCCAAAAATTAGATGCATAACAACCACATATTCACTATTCATATATATGGGGACAGTGAATATGCAATTGTACTATGACATTCACATTGCTATAATTAGGTAAAATTTCAAAGTACAATGTTGTAAATGTCATTCTCGATTGTTTTTATTTCTTTGTGTAGATGCTCGATTAGTATTTGAGGAAATGAAAAGGCTAGGAATTGAGCCAACAATGAAATCACATATGGTGCTTCTATCTGCCTACTCAAAAGTTGGCAACATTATAAAATGCGAAGAAATAGTGACAAGAATGCACAAGTCCGGACTCGACCCCGACACATTTGTGCTCAACACCATGCTAAACGTCTACGGGCGTTTTGGTCATTTCAAAAAGATGGAACAAGTTTTATCCGTTATGGAAAACAACAAACCATACGTACCCGATATCACAACATACAATATCTTGATCAACATTTATGGACGTGCGGGATATTTTGAACAAATGGAAGAGATTTTCCGACTGTTGCCCTCCAAGAAGTTGCAACGGGATGTGGTGACGTGGACTTCTAGGCTTGGAGCGTATTCTAGGAAGAAACAATATTCGAAGTGTTTGGAAATATTTGAGGAAATGATCACGGATGGATGTTATCCGGATGGGGGAACTGCGAGAGTGCTTCTTTCGGCTTGTTCCACTAAGGAGCAAGTCGAACAAGTGTCGTTGGTTCTTAGGACAATGCATAAGGATATGAAGTTAGATGTATAAGTTTCATGGTTTGCTTTTGTGTATAAGCAGATGAAGGTTTGAATCTCAGCAGCTGCAGTGTAAGAGTTTCAATTCCATTATGAATTGGGTTCGTTGGATACTCGTGCTACCCACTTGTTCGCTGCTGTATACATGATTTACATCTCACATATGTAATAGCGGGCCACTAGGTTTTTTGGTTATTTATATATGTTTTTTATTTTTATAAAGCATATATAAAAATTATAAAAAGTTAGAAATTTCTAGACAGTTAATATAAAACCTTTTTTCTATAAAGTTACAAATACAAAAAAAAGTTATTTCATCACAATTAAATATAAAGAAGAATAGAATCAACATTTCTCTATATAGCATGATAAGTGTATATATAAATTTTAATTCTAAATATATTTTTTGTAAGACATATTAGTTGATTAGTATGTTAGTCTACTCGTTAGTTAGAATTTTCTTGCCCACTTTGGAACCTGGGGCTTCTACTCCAAAAGGTATTACTCTCTACCAGCCAGGCTAGCCCTAGTTGGCTTAATTATGAATATATTGATTTATAAAAAAAAGATATAAATTAAAATTGGTGGCATCCATTTAGAAATGTTTTTTCTTATAAAAAAAATATGTTAGAATTTTTAGTTTATTGATTGACCATTTTATACATGTGAGCAAGTTCATTAAAAGTTCATTATTTTAAATTGGGAAAACTGCACTAAAGTCATTACATATTGACTTCATAATCGATTTAGTCATTATGTTTTTTTATTCAGTTAAGTCCCAAATACCGGTAATCGTATTCAACTTAACCCTTTGACCCGGTAAATAGGTCATCCAACTTTCAAAAATTACATTTTTGGCCCAGATTTAAAAAATTATTACAAATTTGGTCCAAAATTTACATTTTTGGCCCAAAATTTTAATTTTGTTACAAATTTGGTCCAAAATTTACCCTTTTTGCCCAAATTTTAGAATTTTATTATGAATTCAGCCTAACTTTAGTTTTTGTACAATTTTTTTTCTCAAAAAATTGTTTCTAATATGTTTTTTCTTTATAAACTCATATTTATACAAAAAAACATATTTTCACATAAAAAACTTATATTTTCTATATAAAAACTTTTTTTAAAAACTTTTTTGTATATGAAATATCTACTTATAAAAATATGTTTGGATTATTTGTGTGATTTCTCTTAAAAAATCAATTAAGAAATTAAACGTAACCCTAAATTATACTATCAAATTATAGTTTGTCAAAAACTAGTTACACTCATTTTAATATTATTTATTTGTTCTTTAATCACATTTATAGGAAAGTTTAAACTAGTTACATTATATATGAAAGTTTAAAAAATATATATAATATATAAATATATATTTTATTCGTAAGAATTTTTTTAAGAAAAAAGTTAAAATCATAACTTTGATATATTTTTTTATAACTTTTTAATAAATATATTATCTAAATAAAACATATATTATCAACCTCTCCTAGTAGATATTTCATATACAAAAAACTTTTTAATAAAAGTTTTTATATAGAAAATATAAGATTTTTATGTGAAAATATGTTTTTTGTTGTATAAATATGAGTTTATAAAGAAAAGACATATTAGAAACAAATTTTTGAGAAAAAAAGCTGTAAAAAAACTATAGTTAGGATGAATTCATAATAAAATTCTAAAATTTGGGCAAAAGGGTAAATATTGGACCAAATTTGTAACAAAATTTAAAATCTGGGCCAAAAGTGTAAATTTTGGACCAAATTTGTAATAAAATTTGAAATCTGGACCAAAAATGTAATTTTTGAAAGTTGGATGACCTGTTGACCGGGTCAAAGGGTTAAATTGAATACGATTACCGGTATTTGAGACTTAATTGAATAAAAAAATATATAAGGACTAAATCGATTATTAAGCCAATATGTAAGGACTTTATTGCAGTTTTACCTTTTAAATTCTTATAAGTTTTGAATTAATTTATGTAGGTTTTGTGTTAGGGTTACTATATAATGTCCCTATGGTATTTTCTTTCTTGAATCCACCAATGCACTCAACTAGTTTTATGCTTAAAGAACTTTAAACTGAAATCTAATAGTCTAGTATTACATGGGACATTCCCATATTCAAGTAAATCACAATATAAACACACACGTTTATAATATTGTGGAAGCTTGTTTAGCTTGCAATATACATAATCTTTCTGTATTTTGATGGATTGGCGTTATTGATGAGCTTTGGAATTGACCCAACCTCACACTCTAACGGTGGCTCTTAGAACATTGGAAAGGACATTCTTGTCTTCTTTTTACTCACTCTTGTCAATGATACATACTATATGCACAAAATAAGATATATATATATATATATATATATATATATATATATATATATATATATATATATATATATATATATATATATATATATATATATATATATTAATTTCATTAGATATAACTAGCGCAAAATTCTTACATTTAAAGTTGACATCTTTGTTTACCTATTTTTTAAAAGCGCTCCATTATTTGTTCGATCTTTACATCCATAAGTACTTTGTTCCTACACTACAAATCAAAGCATCGTTCATAAAGTCATCACCCATTTTATTATTCAAGTCGGTATTCAAGAGTTTCATAGTGGAAAAACATCTTTCACCAGTTGCGATTGTACCGGAAAAAACCAATGTCAACTTTAATAACCTATAAACCAAGGGAAGTGTCAACGCTTCCCGGTTTCCACCCTCAAATGAAAAAAATTCCTTGATGCCCTTTAAATTAACAAATCTCTCATTATCAATCAAAGATTGATAATAGGTTTCAAGTCGACCATCAAGATACAACCTTTCCGAATCATTAAAATCCGTTTTGTACAACTTAGTCAGATTCACCAACTTTGATTTGTCAAACATAGAAAATGAATTACAAAGACTCAAAGCTACCATGTATTCTAGCAAATCGGTGCTCACTTCACTAAAATAGTGCACAGATTCTTGAATTTGAATATCCAAAACCATGTTGAAAACATAAACTTCATAATGATGTTGATCGTAACCTTGGTCCTACCCTTTCTTGGAGTAACACAAAATTTGGGCATTTCCACAATTTTAATTTTATGTTTATGAAAAAAAGAAAATATATTCTCTAACATTTTACGAAACCCATTATTTCTTAAAGCTTTCAATGTTTTCATTGTCACTTTCACCAAAGAAGCTGTTTCCAAAATATCTTGATCATTTTTTTGAAGACGTCTTCATAAGGTATCCGTGAGACCAAAAATGTCCAACATCAAGTGTAAATAAAACACAAAATCAAACATCTTGAAATATGAAAAATATCGTTCACCTAATTTTGGTTATGTAAAGTAGATCCCTCATCTTCAACATAATTAAGAACATTGACAATCTCCAAAAACAAATTCTTCAAACTTGTTATTGTTTTATAATGTGGGTTCATTTTGTATCTTCGGTTCGAGCAAGAGAAATTTCTTGGTTTGACTGTCTTCTAGTCTCAATTTCAGCTTTATAAATTTCTTTTTGAATCCTTTTCGTGTAACTATCTGTCACACCCCAAAACCGGAACGACAGAAACGTTCTGGGGCGGAGGACGTCATGTTTAGTATCACAAGACATGCATCTTAGTAAGCAAGTAATAAACAACCATTTCATTAGAAAGAAAATGTTTACAAAGTATGTGATCCACATAATATAGAATACATAGCAAATAACAAAAAGACTTGAAGCTATACTGCTCCATCTTCTAAATCCCAGTGCGCGAACCTGTCTACTGGTCTCCTGAGAATACAAGTTATTTTGAAAGCGTAGATCAGCATTTAAGCTGGTGAGTTCATAAGATTTTAGTGATGTAGTAAGTAGTAAGAAAGTTTGTAGAAAGTTGTAGTAAGCTGTAGTAAGTTCTTGTTTAGAAAAGTTTGCCTGCTCCTCCAGAAAATCCTATATTTCCTGCTTTGATGAAAGATAAGTAAAAATGACTCTACAGTCCTTTCTATGAGTATTAAATGGATACAAGTTATATAAAACCCAGAGTAAACAAACAATCGGTTGTGTGTATCTGCCCTAAGCCCACAACCAAACAAGGAACAGGAAATGAGGCGGAAGACACACATCCCATTGTTTGTTAGATCATCGTTGTATATAACCCCTGCGTGTTCACTCGGTACTCACGGAGTTAACTGTAATAGTTCCTTTATATTTGATAAAAAGATCCTTTAAGAAAACCCTTATTTCTTATAATAAAATGATAACCATAGTAGTTCCTTCTATAATCACTTAGTTTATACTAGTTATATATAATCTAATATCGAACAAATAGTTAATTGTGTGAATCTACCCTAAACCCACAACCAAACAAGGAACAGGGAATGAGGCGGAAGGCACACATCCAACTACCTATCGGATATTAATTATATATAACCCTGGTGTATAAACTAAGGTATTATAGAATTAACCACCTAAGGTCCTTTAAGTTTTACTGGTTTAATAAAATGGATTAAACCCTTTACTGGTTAAGTTTCTAGTTTTGTATTCTAAAAGTTCTTCATTTGAAAAGTAAGTTTTGTACTAGAAAACGGTGCATTGAATTAGTGTCCTATGACCTGACCCATACATGGTACCCCTTATGATTACTTGGTGTATACAGAACATATATATAGCTAAGCTCGGATAGGTAGTAGGCTGGGTGTATCTGCTCTAAGCCCACAACCAAACAAGGAACAAGAAATGAAGCGGAAAGAACACATCCTACTACCTGTCGGACCCGATTAATATATATCCCTGAATGCATACACTAAGGAATCATAAAGTTAGCATTATAGATCCCTTTCTACTGAATGTACTAGACTCGATTGTTCTGTGTGTCGTTTGTAAAATGTAAGTTTTCCCTAGTTTATAACTATCTTGACTCGAAACTAGTTTGTATTAGCTTTCAAGTGGAATTGTCACTTACTGAAAGTAATGGGAATTTATAAGTACGCATTTGTCTTTTGAATTGACATCCTGTAGTACTAATTACCTTAAAACATGTTTGTTTTAGTAAGGTCATAATGTGAGGAATAATACCCATACTATACGCTCTCCTTGCAAGAGATTCTGGGGACCAAACACGACTTCCGCAAACAAATTGCTAGGTCGTGCAGAATTCACATTAAAGTTATGTGATCATGTATACCCAATTTTACTATCACCTTTTGTTTAGGACAATGAGTTAGTGATTCATTGGTATAGTTAGATCCTGTAGTGTTCTCATGCTAAAGCATCTTAGTATGTTCGTTCTGTTATAGTGTATAGTGTGTTTCTCTGATGTATTGTTTCTACCTCCCTGTTTCTCTTTATGTTATCGTGTATTGTATTTACCTCCCTGTTTGTCTTTATGTTATCGTGTATTGTATTTATCTCCCTGTTTCTCTTTATGTTATCGTGTATTGTATCTACCTCCCTGTTTCTCTTTATAGTATGTTCTAGCATCTAGTATGAACTGAACCTCTAAACTATACCCCTTATAGTTTACTAGTGTTTTACTTGAACTGTTATTGAAAAGACTCATTTTACTACTAAGTTATGCTGGTACTTTAAAAATGGAGTTTTGTTAAACTATAAAGTAACATAACTTTAAAAGAGTTTTTGAAATGTTTTGACTACTTATAAATGACATAAGTAATCTTTTGAAAATATTTATAACAAAAAATTACACAATTATCATTGTGTTCAACTTGTATTCCCCCCTTAAAAGCTTTTAACACAGTTTAAAAGATTGATTTCGGGGTATGAACTCACCTTATGTGGGTGATTCAATCGAATATGCGCGTAAGGATGAGAAGTTCCACGAATGAAGTCCCGAGACACAACATGTCCTAAATGAAATATAAAGACATATATTGGCATGAATATAGTGTTTATAAGCAGCTATATGAAAGGAAACACCCCTAGGGACTGGGAAACACTTGGACCAAGTGTTAGAATCACATGTGATTCATCCAAGGGATGTTTAAGGCCAATGAATGGTGTTTTCGGCCATGGAGCTTTGGGCCGTAAACTCATGGTAAAAGGTGTATAAGAGGGTGTTTGAATGCTTGGGAAGCTTGAGGGACTATTGCTCTATAAGAAGATGAGCAAAACCAACTTTCTAGAAGGTGTTGAGGTGTTTACGGCCACACTAAAAAGTGTATGGCCGTAAACTCTCAAAATGGTCTCATTTAGGGTCTTAAAGGCAAGGAGTTTCAAAGGCTCAAGTGTCCCAAAGGTTAGCTAGTGTCTAGAAGTGTTTAAGGTTCAAGACTTGGCCATAAATAGGGTTTACGGCCAAGGGAGATGCTCTTGGCCGTAAACACCTCATGTTCTTGGGAAAAGCTTGTTTTCAAGGTGCTAAGCATGAGTTCCTACTAGATATCAAGTATAGGGAAGTAATACTTACGATATGAAGGCAAAGGAGGGTGTTTTCGACCCAAAACACCTAAGTGTTCTTGATCTTCTTGAGGATCTTGAAGATCTAGACTCAAAAGATGAAATCCATGGATGGAATCAAAGAATGATACATGTTAAGGAGATGTATCAATAAATAGATGGAAGAAACACTTACGCTTTGAAGATCTAGAATGAAGAACTCGATGATACTTGAGAGAGAATGGAGAGATTTCGGCCAAGGAAGGAAAGCAATGAGAAAAATGGCTAAGTGTTACTTATATAGGGGTGAGTTTACGGCCACCTTGAGTTTACGGCCGTAAAATCTTGGTGTCTTGGCCGTAAACTCCTCTTGAATGAGTTTATGGCTTGATCTTTGTACAGTGGCTCTAGCAGATACTTACTAACACTCATTCCTTGAATGTATTAGGCTCAGAACACTCAAACAGACTCTAGACAGTGCTAAAAGATAGCAGGAGCGAGTCTGACTTAAGGTTGAGTGTACTGGCTTTACAAGACAAAAATTTTCGGGTTGTCACATCATCCCCCCGTTAGATGGAATTTCGTCCCGAAGTTAGCTTTCTTATCAGTAAAACTGGGGTTGCACTCCTATGATTGGCAGAATACCCACTCATAGACCTGGCACTTTGCCCTACTGTTCATGATAGGATTCATACTCGGTCCAACTATAATTATCTCGTGTATACAAGTCGTATATAATTAGGATTAGTTAGATAGTGTAAGGTCCTGAAACGGATCTTTAGTAATGATCAAGCAATCAAACAATCAATAGCAAACAGAATAAGAATAGAAGAAGAAGATTAATCAAGCTTGCACACGTTTATTGCAGTAAAACGTCTGGTACAACTCGATACAGTAAACCGTAAACTCTCTGGTATCAACAACGGGACAAAGACCTACAACTCCTCTATATATACTTGACTTGGGCCGCAAACTGGGTTTACGGCCGTAAACGGGTTTACGGTCGTAAACTCACTCTTGGACCATAAACAGCTAAACAACACCCAAAACACACTAAAGACTCATAATGAACTATTACAATGAAATCCTAGACCAAACCATTAACTGGACCCTTCAATCTCCCCCTTGGTTTGGTGCTAGCTTGGACTCAGTTTTTGTCAATTACCAGCACATCAGATTTTCCCATAGCTCCATTCCACATCTCCTTCTCAATAATCTCAGCAACCATCGAAGTGTACTCCTTAGCAGCGGACTCAAAAAGGTCTTCAGCCACCTTGATCTGATGAATTGAGAGCTGATGTATATCCCACCTACCAAACTGAAGTAGATCCCTCTTGTCATACAAGCGGATACAATCCTCTTTAAGCTTGATGACAGCAGAAGCTGTAGTTTCATCAAATACCCAGTATTGCATGGATTTGAGAGATCCATCTGGATGATTTTGAAGGACGGGAATTGCTTTACTTGAGCAGTAGCGGGCCACATCACTGACCGAAGTGGCTGATTTGTTTTGGGATCAATGACGCTAGGGTAAATCTTGATGATAGACTCAACAGTATTCATTGAAGGAAAACCCTTAGCCACTTGATCTTCCAAAAATGTCTTGAACTGAGTCGCCATGGGATTATTTGATGGATTTGAGAAAGGAGCATTTGACAGCTCCGTAAGGTCAATCCTAGTCAAGGAGTTAAAATTGTGAGCATCTTTGTATAGTTCAGTATTGCCACTCTTTCTTCTCACGATCCACATGTTCATAGTATCATGGAATCCCCACGAAATGATCCCTGACCTATCACCATAAATGTCTCTGAAACGATTTTCTCCCAGATCCGTAAAGGTGATCTATGATTGATCCCGGGGAGCATTGTGATCTGAGCTCCTTTTGAATAGAAATTGACCCTTTTCAGCTGACTTGGCCAATTTAGCTCGTTTCAATGCCACTACATTCGGAGCCTGCGTCGGTTCCTTGTCAAAACGATCAACACCGGTGGTTGTTCTTGTAGATTGTGGAACTATGGGAGCATCTTGATCAGGAAGATAGATCTTTGGCTCATCGACAGATGACTTGAATTTGTCGCCAAAATCTTCTTCCAGCTTCTTCTTTAGATCGTAATAGCTGGCGGTCAATAAGCCAAAATGCGTCTGAAGATCAGTAATCTGCTTCGTCTTCAGAACTTTATCTTCAATAAGTTCGGCAACTTGAATATTGAGCTTTGCATTTTCAGTCTGAAGGTCTGCAACCTTGATATCCAGCTCAATATTTTTCTGATCTAAATCAATATTTTTCTGATTCATTGCATCGATCTCCTTCTGAAGTCCAAGTATTGAAGGATTCTCTTCTCCTGAGCTGCCAACCCCAATAGAAATTCCTTTGCCACGTGAGGGAGGCGTTGTGAATTGTTCTTCGGCCAAATGCCTGGCTAGCCTCACAGAAGCAACATCATGGTCTGGCCTGGGAGGAGAGAAATCTGTGGGGAAGGAAGAGCCACCAGCTTCATAGAAGGTGCTAGGACCTTCACTGACGGGTTCAGATGAAACAATGGCAGGAGTAGTTGTTGGTGGAGTTGTAAAGCTTTGAAGTACACCCGAATCAGGAATTCCTTGTCTAGGGTCAAGTCTTCGTCTTTTTATTGGAGGTTGAGAGGCCTGTGTAGTTGTGCGATCACTTTCCAATGGCTCAGATGTAGGTGGAACAACATCAAGGGGAGGAGTCCCTGACACTGTCACCATAGGAATTGCTATTTCCGCCATTGGATTGGTAAGAGGAGGCGTGGCTTCGAGAACGTCTTCAGTTTCCCTTATCTCTGTTGCTGGATGAGCAACTTCATCGATATTGTCAAGTAGTGTGTTGAGGTTTTCACCGGTCATGAAGTCTTCATTACTACCAAAATTTAAAGGAATTTCATCCTTATCGAACCCAGTGAGATCGAGGTCTTCATACAAATCAGTCTCCGTTCCGCCTTTTGAAGACCCCTCATTATAATCACTTTGGACCTGGACAGATGTCAGTTCTTGTTCCTCAGCTACTTATGCATTAGGAGCTGGAGTTTCTTCCTCTTCAGAACAATCTGACACTGTAATAACATCATCTTCCGAAATGACTCTCTCAGAAGAAGTGGGCTCAGATGAAATTTTGTCTGACGTTCCATGAGATTCGGAAGATTCATTTATCTCAACAAATTTTCCGAATTTCACTAGAGGATGTAATCCTTGGAAGACGACCTTGCCCTTGCGATTCTGCTTAATAAGACCAACAGTGTGGGGGCCTAACGACTTCATATCAAGTGTGTCTCCCTCTTTGACCATCTCCGAAAATTTGGTGTCAATGAACAACTGAATGAACCTAGGATACAGCAAGAAAGAATCTCTGGTCTCCCGGTTTATGGCATTGATGTTTACTATGAACTCATCCAATATAAACTTTGAGAAGTTGAAGTGGATTCCTGCAGCTAGTGAAACAATTGCCCCTGTGTTCCTTAGCGAGATTTCATCAGCACCTGATCTTCTGCCCGAGATACAACTTTTTCACAGTGGGAGGATAGATGCCTTCATACCCCATCTTCTTGAGAATCTTTTGCACATCTTCAATCCCGATTTCAGTAGGAAAATCAGGTTGATCATTAATCAGCAATGTTTCTCTGATGTACTGCTCAGTGATCATAATCTTGCATCCTTTCACAACAGCTTCAACGGTAACTACTCCATTGTCTCTTGTCATCTTAGCAGTCTGCCAGAACTCCCTGACGATCTTCTGATAGATGATTGGGTTCACAGTAATGACAAAGGCTAGGCAACATTCTCTCGGCCTGTAGATCATTGACCTAAAATCTCCATGAGCAGCAGGAGGATCATCCAGTACAATAGCCAAGTTATGCATGTCAGCAAACTTCAAACTCGCCATTGATCTGCACTAAACCAGGCCAAGTAAGAAAAACGAAATATTTGAGCAGTTAAAGCTTTAAGTTTTCTTAATTAATCAATTTCATTTTGGCCTTAAAAAGAAATATTTTGATCAACAATTTTGAGTTTACGGTCAAACATGGTCAAAATTGGGTTTACGGTAAAAAATGGTCAAAGTAGGGTTTACGGTCCAGATTGGGTTTACGGCCGTAAACCCACTGCAGTAATCTCCTGACCATAAACCGAGTTTACGGTCGTAAGCTTCAAAAGGAGTTTACGGTCGTAAGCTTCTAGGCCGTAAGCTCAGACCGTTTACGGTCGTAAGCCCTCCCTAAACCGTAAACGCCGACGAACTGAAAAACCTCGATTAATCCCCCAGTATCAGTCGAATCGATGAACAAACACCATTTCCTCAGTCGGTTTTAGCATACCTTTGATGTGGACTAAACGATTTTGCAAAAACACACAATTTTTTTTCGAGATGAGAGAGAGTGAAGAGGGTTTGCGACCGGAAGGATGAATAGAAGGGTGGAAAGGGTTTCCAACAGTAAACTCCACCTTTTATACCTCCTTTGAATTTTACCTGTCTCCCACACAGTATAAGGCACAGTCCAAATCCCAATTAATTTTTCAAAAATAAAGCCTTTTGAGGATTTTAAAATTAAAATTAAATTAAAATTAAAATTAAACTAAAAATAAAATAAAATAATTTCTAAAATTTAAGAATTAAAAAAAATAAATTTTGACAATTATAAAAATAAAATAAAATTAAAAATTAACAATGAGATAAAATAAATACAGACAAAAATTTATCTCAAAAATCACTGAAAATAATTTTGTGACACTGGGATCAAAGTTGTTAGACAGCCTTAATCCACTTGTCGGTACCTTTATCTTCACGTCTTTGTCTGGCCGATCGCCGGTATTGTGGTCCACTTAAACACGAAAAATTGTGACAGAATTAGGACATACCATTAGTTACAAGACAAAGTGATCCTAAGTTCCTAGATAATATTTCTTAAGGACCATTCAGCTGACGACGACCAGGGATATTGTTGTCCACCTAAATTGAGCAGCGAGATCTATAGACAATCTGTAAGTGTTCAATTTTAATTGTACTAGAACATGTTTCCCGCTTCCTGATATGCTCCAGTAATCAAGGATTTCCAAAATACTCCTTACATCGGGTGAGCAGACAATTATTAAGAGAGTAGATAGATTTAGAATGTATATGCTATACACCCAGGTCAGATCTCTTCCAATCACGCAGAGGGTGAAACATATGACTAACTGAAGTTTTAGAGGGATTGAGAAAAAGAATGATGCATATACTGTGTACCAGGTCGGATTGTGAGTCACGCAAAGGAGACAATATATGGCTAACAGATAGAAAGAGTTGCATAGATAGAGAATGCAGAGAAATAGAGTTGCATATGTTACAGTCCAAGTCGGATCTCTCGATCACGCAAAGGAAGCAACATATGACTAACAGACAGATAGAGATAAAACAATTTTCTACAGACCTAATTTATCGGAATTCACCAGTCACCCCATCAATACCGGAATTAAGGACAGAATCCGCACATCGAGGAAAAGTTAATCCACGGTTCCAGATACAAGTTCTTTTAATGTGACTAGTAGATTCCCATATATATCTCCCTGCTCAACCTATCCAAGCGTCGGATTGTCAGGCTAAACGGATTTAACTAGGTCAAGATTTGTCAAGTCTATGAATTCCTTAAGTTCAACTCTGCCTAGTCAAGTCCATTTAGATTCTTTCGTGGCTACCAGCGCATCAAACACAGAGCATAGACAATTTAATTTTGGGTACGTTACGCAGACTCAGATTGCCTGTTATCACTTGATAATATCACTTCCCAGTACAACATCCACAAGCAAGACTAACAGAAACATATTTATTTATTTATTTATTTTTTTTGACTTTTTTTTATTTGATTTATAATGTTTTTTGGATTTTTTAAGGTTTTAAAAAAAATAAAACAGAAGCACAATATTTTTGGATTTTTCATATTTTCTGAAAAAATAAAACAGAAATAAAATATTTTTGGATTTTTCATATTTTCTGAAAAAATAAAACAGAAATAAAATACTTTTGGATTTTTTGTTTATTTCTCCCCCTAAATTTGTGCATGGGTGAGAATGAAATCACTAAAATGCGCAAATTTAAACTAACCTAACCAATAACAAAAATTTAATCCTCAAAACGAATCATTTTCAAAAATCCCACAAGCACATCGAATCGAGCTTTGTTAAAAGGCTTGGTGAACAGATCCGCCACATTATTAGCAGTGGGAACCTGTTCCAGCCGGATGAGCGAGCGCTCATAACAATCTCTGATAAAGTGAATTTTGATGTCAATGTGCTTGGTTTTGGAATGTTGGACATGATTTTTAGTAATTTGAATTGCGGCCTCATTATCACAGTGAATGGGGGTTTCTAGATAATTCAAACCGTAGTCCAACAGCTGATGTTGGATCCAGATAACTTGAGAGCAACAAGCAGATGCAGCAACATATTCCGCTTCTGCTGTTGAGGTGGAGACGGTATGCTGTTTCTTGCACTGCCACGACACCAGCCTATCTCCAAGGAATTGGCACCCTCCTGATGTAGATTTCCTGTCAAGCTTACAGCCTCCATAATTACTGTCAGCAAAAGCATATAAATCAAATTCAGAATTCTTCGGATACCAAAGACCCAATTTTGGGCTGCCTTTGATATACCGAAAAATCCTTTTGACAGCAATAAGATGTGAAAGTTTAGGATTAGTCTGATAGCGAGCGCATTGACAAACTGCAAACATGATGTCGGGACGACTTACAGTAAGATACATCAACGATCCGATCATCGATCTGTAGTGTGTCTGATCTACGGATTCACCATCAATATCTGGATTTAGCAAGGGTCTTTCAGCCATTGGTGTCGATGCAGGCTTTGCGTCTTGAAACCCGAACTTCTCAAGAATATCCTCCACATACTTAGCTTGATGTAGTAGGATTCCGGTTGAATTTTGTTTGACCTGAAGCCCCAGAAACATGGTCATTTCGCCCAGTGAACTCATCTCAAACCTCTTTTTCATCACGCCTTCAAACTCTTTGCATAGCTGTGGACTGGTAGACCCGAAGATAATGTCGTCAATGTAGATCTGTACTAGAATCTGATCATTACCAACATGCTTGATGAACAAAGTTTGATCAATGGTGCCGCGAGAGTATCCATGCTCGAGCAAGTGCTTTGTTAGAGTCGCATACCATGCTCAAGGAGCTTGATGTAACCCATACAACGCCTTGTCCAACTTGTAGACATGATTACGAAACTTTGAGTTAATGAACCCATGAGGCTGATCAACGTAGATTTCTTCCTTCACCTTGCCATACAAGAAGGCAGTCTTGACATCCATTTGGTAAACCGTGAATTTCATGTAGGAAGCATATGCAAGGAAGATACGAATAGCCTCCAAGCGAGCCACGGGAGCATAAACCTTAGTATAATCAAGACCCTCGACTTGTCGAAACCCGCGAACCACCAACCTTGCTTTATTGCGTACTATTACACCAGAATCGTCCTGCTTGTTACGATAGACCCAACGCGTGTCAAGAGACCTTTTGCCCTTTGGTAACTCAACCAATTTCCAAACCCCGAGCTTTTCAAACTGATTTAGCTCTTCATGCATCGCATCTACCCAGCTGGGCTCATTCAAAGCCATTCAACGTTCTTGGGCTCTATTTGAGATATAAAGCAAGAATAGAGACATGCATTGACATCTCCACTCTGACTTCTGGTTTTAACTCCATCACCCAGCTGGCCAATGACGTTTTCGATCGGATGATCGTGTTGAATTCTTGAGGGTATGTCTTGGCTGATATCATTGAGTGAAACAGGAAGAGTGTGAATGTTGAAACCTCCATCATTTGCTGATTGATCCATATTAGATGAATCTGCTACAAAATCATTAGCAATTTCTTCAGGAAATAGTAGGTCCATAAAAGTTGGAGTGACAACGGAAGCATATCTAGACATGAACTCTCTTTCAATAGGGGTAAGAGGTGTAGTGTCAGCATCAGGAGTTTCCTTTTGAACTTTAGACTATGGACTATCAAGTCGAACAGATGACTCCCCCTCAGGTGGAGTAGAGGACTCCCCCTCAGATGGAGCAGAGGACTCCCCTTCAGATGGAGCAGAGGACTCCCCCTCAACCGTTGGAGGTCTGTAAACAACTTCTTCGTCTTCGTCTTCAGAAACAATCTTTAAACCAGAAGAGGATCCATTTGAACCATCTGAAGACACATTTAAGGATTTGAAAAGCGATGTGTAATCAAATAACCAGTCAGGACCCGCTCGAGCGTCTGTTTCATTCTCCTCCAACCAGCGCACGTCATAGGATTCGACAATCTGCTTAGTCTTCTTGTTGTAAACCCTATATGCGGTGCGCGCAGCATACCCTACAAAATAACAATCATCGGCTTTGGCATTGAATTTAGGGTTGGATTCCAAGTGAAGAAGGGTGCAAGGGCAGCCAAATACACGGAAATGGCTGACTGAAGGCTTGTGTCCATAGAGAATCTCGTACAGTGTCTTCATCTGAGCTTTGTTGATTAGAACATGATTCTGCACGTAGCAAGCAGTGTTAATCGCCTCGGCCCAAAAGAAAACAGGTAATTTAGAATCACAAAGCATTGTCCTTGCAGCGTCTTTTAAAGTTCTATTTCTCCTTTCAGCAACACCGTTTTGTTGAGGCGTGTGAGCAGAGCTGTATTGACGCACGATCCCTTTTTCTGCGCAAAAATGGTCAAGAACCGCATTCTTGAACTCAGTTCCATTGTCAGTACGAAGCGCCTTCACCTGGTTGTTGGTTTGATTTTCAATCATCACAATGAACTTCTTTATCAGATCAGCAACCCCAACTTTGTTGGATAAGAAGAAGACCCACGTAAAACAAGAGAAATCATCGATCACAACTAGACAGTACAGACTTTTGTTGATGCTCAGGACGTTGACCGAACCAAATAAGTCCATATGCATTAATTGGAGCACCTGACTGATTGAGTTGACTTGCTTTGGCAGGTGTGGTTTTCTATGATGTTTTCCTTGGGCACAGGACACACACTTCTCAAATGTAATAAAGTCTCTGACAGGTAAGCCTCAGACCATCTCATTCTTAGCAAGGCGATTTAGTTTTTTTGCGTTAGCATAACCGAGTCGTCGGTGCCACAGCATTGCGTTTTGTTCGGAGACTTTAGAAAATAGGCAAGTGACTTGTTCAGGTATGTTACTGTTCATGTCAATAATGTAAGCATTCCCATCCCGCTTAGATTTGACGAGAATCCACTCTTCCGGGATGACAATGCCTGGCTTGAGGATCATGCATTCTTTATCGGTAAAATGGGTAGAATAGCCTTTGTCGCAAATTTGGGAAACACTCAACAAGCTATGCTTTAACTCGGGAGCAAAGTTGACATTTTCAAAGCTTAGAACTCCATTTGTAACGGTTCCTCTCTGAGTGATCTTGCCACCATCTCCGCCCGCGAAGGAAACATACCCCCAATAAAAGATTGAATGTCGCTCAATTGGGAGATGTCTCCTGTCATATGCCGGGAGCAGCCGCTGTCGACGTACCAAGGTCTGACGACATTCCTCCGCAACTGTCCCTGCAAAATGAGCGGGATTATTTAGATTTAGGAACCCAGGTCATCACTGTCCTGGGTTTCCTTTTCGATTTCTCTGATTCATCTTTTAAAGTTTTCAATTTAGGATCCTCATATCTAATCATTTTAGAGGATGCTGATGATTGATTGGAAGTTGATTTGGGCATCCATTGGTAGTTTGGTTTTCTAACAGTCACCGGTGAAATGCGTTTCTTATCAGTTTGCACTGAGCATCTGGATGTTTTATCAGAAGAGATAGAAGATCCAGAACTACTATTTGACGAAACCGATTTTGGCGGAGCCTTGTTCGGTTTTGGCAAACTATTTGGGACTGTGTTCTTAAAAACCTTTTTATCCTTTTGAAAAACAACCCTTTTTCTGCTTCGATCATCTTTCCAATCATCATTTCGAGAACGAGTTCTTGAGGACTTTCTAATTAAAGACCTTCCTCTAGATTCGTTCTCTCCTCTTGGCAATATATAGTTCAGAAAGATCCTATTTTGACAATTCCTAGCTATATGACCACCAACACCACAATTAAAACAAATCTGTTTATTATTTGAACTTGTACTGCATTTCTCAGATTTATTTTTTTGACAGACACTCTTACTCTTCTCAAAAGAACATGCATGAGAAATAGATTGTGAGATAAGTGAGGGTGCCTCAGATGGTGTGACTTGAGGAATTGATGGATTTTCATGAGAATCATAAGCATCAGAATTACCAAACAGTTCATCAAACATATCAAAGAAATTAAGTTCAACAGTAGCAGATGTGGAAGCATCACAAGAAACATTCTCAGTTCTAATATCAGAAACAAAAACTTTTTCATTTGAAACAAAAATATCAGAATTAGAAATAGAAACAAATTCTCCAACTTCATGCTTTGCTTGATCTAAGGATTGATCTGCAGGGGAAGTAGAAACGTTAGTACTTTCAACATTAATAAATCCTCCTGAAATGAAACCAGATGGCTTGCCATAAACCATGAATGGTTCGTTGGCAATCTCATCCTTGGATAGGGGTTGATACTGATATGTATGATTATAAGGAGGAGGTACACTATCATATCCTAAACCCTTTTGCTGGTTTCATTTAAACTGCATGCAGTGATCAATCATGTTGGCACCTACCTCGCTTGATCCATCAAATTTTCTAAAATCAAAATTTGCAGTTTCAAATTGTCTCTTTAATGTATCAAGCTCGGTAATTAACTCATCATTTTGTCTCTTAATATAATCATAAAGTTCACATTTTTCACTGTATTCTGTCTGAATTCTCTTGAAGTCCTTTATTTTTGTTTCTAACTGGGCCTTAAGTGGTTTTTGTCCTTTCCTGAGTTGATAGCCCTCATATCTAAGGTCCTCTACTTCTCTACGTAATAATTGAATTTCATCATGAAGAAGTTTAACATATTCATTACATGCCTGAGAACAAGAAGGTAGATTTACCTCACTCTTCCTGGGCTCGGAAGTAGAAGACACCATTAGAGCAAACTGCAGCTCCATTATTTCTGCTTCAGGATCAGCTACATCATTCTTCAGGGGAGCATCATCAATTTGAGATAGGTGAGCGTTTTCTGGCCCTAAAATAATCAGAGCCTGAATCTGGTCCTCCTAGTTAAAGGACTGAGCGACCATAGCAGTTTCACCATTAACCGCAACACCTGCACGATTGTTTCCCACTGCAACCATTGTCCTGTTGTTGTTCGTCCTACGATCTGGTTTTGGACACTCACGAGCAAAGTTACCCGGCTCGTGGCAGTTGAAACATCACAACATGCCCTTGTTGAACCCCACCTTCTTGTCAGCATTCATGCCCCAGTTGTTCTTCCCTGTCTTTTTAGCAAACTGCTTGGCCCTGAAAACAGCCATAGCAATCTGCCATATAATGTCTATCTCTTCCACGTCTTCTGGATGAATCTGATCCAGGTCAGCAAATGACAGCTGAGGTGGAAGCTCTCCAGCTATAAAAGCATTGTAGCAGTTAACAAGCCCAGTGGCTAGAGCCAGATTTTCATCAGTGTCTTTCGTGTTTGAGGAAGAGGCTACAACTGGCACATTTGGAGGGGGAACAACTTATGGAGTGACAAATTGCTGGCTTTGTGAATGAGGAATGGATGATGCAGCAGCGAAGGTCTGAATCTGAGGTTGTTGAGCAGCAAATACTTGACCTGAGGAAGACATGATTGATGAGAGAGCATTGTTGGATGAGATTCCAAGATTTGCAGTTGAGTACGAGTTCACATGGTTAATCTCTCTATGTTTGTCATCAATATCACAAGCTTTGATGATCGCCATGATTTCAGCAAGAGTGAGGCAATTTAGATCCTTGGTCTTCTTAATCACAACAATATTCATGTCCCATGACCTAGGAAGAGCATTCAGAAGCTTCTTGTTAATCTCTGACTTGGTCAAGAAAATCCCAGATATATTCATGTCAGTGGTGAGAGTTGTGAACCGCTGCAGCTGCGCCTCAAGAGTCTCTCCGGGAATGTAGTTGAACATTATGAACTTTTGTCGCAACATGTCCTGGCGACTCTCCTTCATATCTTCATTGCCTTCATATACCTCAATTAGGGCTTCCCACAAATCTTTAGCTGAAGTATACTCTCGGAAACCTTGAGCAATATCAAGAGATAATGCCATGGTTAGAGTGGCTAAAGCCCTTTCCTGTTCTTCCACCTTTTCAAACTCTTCATCTGTGTAGTTTTCAACAGCTTTGTCAATCACTTGTCCTCCAACTGTCATAGTGATTCTAACAGTGCCTCTAAGAATGCTTCTCCAGACTTTAAAGTCCTTCATTTTAATGTACTTTTCAATCCTGTATTTCCACTCAGGAAAACCATCTGCAGACATTAATCTTGGAATACGCGTAGTAGTGCCCATGACAGTATCAAGTTCGTGAAAATGAGTTTGACTTTGAGATTCCATCAGAAAATTAAAGCAAATTAATGTCAGAAAGAAGTTTACGGTTGATATGATTACGACCGTAAACGACATTTACGGTTAATGTGTTTACGGCCGTAAACTGAGTTTACGGTTGGATGATTACGGTTTGGATGTTTACGGTTTAAGTGTTTACGGTTATTGAAGCTTAGTTTACGGTTAATAAAGATTCACAGTTTACGGTTGATTAAAGTTCTTGAGTTTACAGCCGTAAACTGAGTTTACGGTCGGCAGTAAACTCCCAGAAGTTCTTCAAAAACGCGATTTTGGAGTAGATTCAATCCCTTTAACCACGAAAACACTAAAACTAATCTCGAACAATAAAGAATGTCAGTCTAAACAGCCGAAAACTCGATTGAATGAAGCTTTGACACCGGTTTTGCTCTGATACCAATTGTAAGGTCCTGAAACGGATCTTTACCAATGATCAAGCAATCAAACAATCAATAGCAAACAAAATAAGAATAGAAGAAGAAGATTAATCAAGCTTGCACACGTTTATTGCAGTAAAACGTCTGGTACAACTCGATACAGTAAACCGTAAACTCTCTGGTATCAACAACGGGACAAAGACCTACAACTCCTCTATATATACTTGACTTGGGCCGCAAACTAGGTTTACGGCCGTAAACGGGTTTACGGCCGTAAACTCACTCTTGGATCGTAAACAGCTAAACAACACCCAAAACACACTAAAGACTCATAATGAACTATTACAATGAAAGCCTAGACCAAACCCTTAACTGTACCCTTTAGATAGTCGGATGTGCGACTCTGCCCCAGGTCCACAACCAAACAAGGAACATGAGATAGGGTGGAAACACACATACTAGATCTGCGTAATCATAATCATATACTACTCTCGCGTATATACTTAATAGTGATAGGTGGGCTGCATTCGTCCTTAGCCTCTGTGCTTGAACTTGGTCTGCTGGACGAGTGGTATTTCGGAAAGGTCTGCAGACATACGATGGCAAGGCTTCGGAGGACAAAGTATTCTTCGCACGAGTACTTCGGGGTTTAGAATACGAAAGACAAAACTGAGGTTTTAGGTCGGACTGTCGTTAGGAATGACGAAGGTTTCGGGAATTTGACGGTCGAGGTGATAGGAACATATGAACTTAGTATGGTGAGGACCACGCGAACTCATGACGAATGATAGAAACGGACTCTCTACTGAACAAAGTTTTGGCCGATTTGAAAGAAATGTATGTTATATGATGATGTACTTCCCTAGTTTGCTCGAAAATGTACTCTTTGTAATTGTTCTAGTGCTTTTTGTTTTCCTCTTGTTGTTAACACTTCTACGTATCGTACCACGATGTGCGCGTACATACCGCGAAAGTGCTTTGTTATCTAATATCGATACTTAAACTACGACCCTCCTTGGTACCACTACGATCGCCTGGAATACACAAGTTATGAATACTTAAGATGAATTGGATGGTTAACTGAGTAACTCTGCCTCAAATCCACAACCAAACAAGGAACAAGAATTAAGGCGGAATCAATCACTCTGAGTCTGCAAAATCTTAGCTATGCACAACCCTTAATGTACATACTAAGCCATCATAGCTTCTCAGAACGGATCTCTTAGTTCTTTTGAATACTGTGACCTACTTCATTATGTGAGTTATTATAATTACTTTTAAGTGTTATCCCCAAGTTTTAATCTTATATAAATATAAATTAATTTTCAAAGCAATTACTATTTTGAAAACGTACCGCTGCTCGATGGCGACTCCGAGGTCGATTCTCCTGCGGTGATCATCAGAATTCGTCCATCCGCTCCTGAGTTCTTTGTTATCGGGCAGTCCTCCTGGTAGTGTCCAGTCTTACCACAGCCATAGCAGGCTTGGTTTTCTTCATCTCCGGGGACTTGGGAGATCGGTTGAGCTGGTGCCCTGCAGAAACGGACTGTGTGTCCCTTTCTGTGGCAGTTCAGGCACTGCATTTCCCGACATACTCCGATGTGGTGATAGTTGCACTTTCCACACTTCGGGAGGGTTCCAACATATCGACTGGCAGGTGCTGGAGTAGCAGGTGTTGTGGCGGTGTACATAGTACTCGTTTGTTCTTCCTACGGGGTGTCCTGTGTTGTTCGCTTCCTCTTCCTCTTGTTCCCCGACTTCCGTTTATAGTCCTCTTACCTCGATGGCTCGGGAACAGGGACTTCCACACCATGACGGACTCCGTGGTCGATGAGTCGCTGAGCCAGGCGTTTACCACTATCGAATGTGGATGGGTTAGAAGACAGCACATCTCCTTGGATCGGGGCAGATAGACCCCAGATGTATCTTTCTATCTTCTTGCTTTCCGGGGTAACCATCCCAGGGCATAGAGTTGCTAGATCGCTGAACCGGTCAGTGTAGGCTACTATGTCTGAGCCGACCATCGTGAGTTCCCACAGTTCTTGTTCCAGCTTTTGAACTTCGCCCAACAGGCTGTATTCTTCCAACATCAACTCTTTTAGGTTCTACCAACCTATTGAGTTAGCCACTGATAGGTTCAGTGACTTAACATGGCTGCTCCACCATGTCACGGCTCTGTCAGAGAAGGTGCATGCAGCAAACTTCACTTTGCTCCCTTAAGGGCACGAACAGATTTCGAAGACCGAATCTGTTTTCTCGAACCATCGCATCAGAGCGATGACTCCACCATTTCCATTGAAGGGATTTGGCTTGCAGTTCATGAAGTCTTTATACGAACACTCCCTTGGGTGTTCGTGAGCAACTCTGGGGTTGCTTAAGTGGGTACCGCTACCAGATCCGAGGGTACCACTTTCACCGAAGTGAGCTAGAGCAGTTGCCACTACGGAGGATATCGCTGCTTGAAGAGCAGCAGGATCGAATTACGGAGGTGAAGTTGGAGTTATCGGAGTAGTGCGTCTGTTTGATCTGCGAGGAGGCATCTTTGCTAAAAGAATACAAAGATCAGTCGGAATAAGTCTAAAGCAATGGATACAAGCCGAAAGCTGAAAAGACAAGGTTATCCTAGTTCTGGGTGTATCGGGTCTTGACTTCCACAGGGTTCTAGAATTAATTCATAATAGAGTCTATACCTAATAAACTTTATGAATTCGAAATGGCTATCCTCGAATGAATATCTGTTGCCTGAATAACTGTTACCAGCTGCATGTAAGAAAATAATCCTACCATATAATGTGAGCAGTGTCTCCACTCGCTCATTAAGTTAACAAGATTATTATTTATTATTGTGATGCATAAGACGTTTTGGTTACTTCGGCTGATCCTTCTTTGAAAACTTCTCATGAACTTGCTCTTGTTCCTCCTGGACTCTTCTGTTGTCTACTATGAGGAAGTGGTTACATCTATCTGGGTTTGTCGTGCGAGAATGGAAGTGTCTAAAGAATCTATGAGATTAAGTGAAACATTATGGGGTGATCCTTACAGAGTCCTCCTATAATTGCACAATGTATACAAGTTGTATATAATTCAAGATTAAATAGACCTTCGAATAAGTGATCCTACTCCAAAACCACAACCAAACAAGGAACAGGTAGTGAAGCGTAGATCACAAATTCTAAGTCTATAAAATCTCAATTATATATAACCTTGGGAGTATACACTGCAAGATTATAGACCTATCCGTAACGGTCTTTTAAGTTATCACATAAGTTATTTATTTAGTGCCTAAAATACTCCTATAGTATTTTAATGTAATGTACTTGGTGTGTTTTAAACTTGTTATCGCGTTATAGTATCATAGAATACTCCTATAGTATTCTAACTCTAATGTACTTGATCTAGTATTCTCTTGACTAGTATTAGGTAAGTTTTAAGACCGTTGCAACACCACATCACTCCCAAACACATGTCGGTCACATCTCGAATGAATATAGTTGATCAGGCTATATTGATCGTAGCTATGATTACATAACTGTCCAGGTTTGACCATAATGTTCAACCATTAACTTCTTCTGTTCTGTTCTTCTCGTGATACTTGTTCTAGTAGGTATATATGTATAAGCAAGTATGTATACTTTTATAAGGTATCATTATATATTTAAAATATATTCTTATCCAGAGCAGTTCGGCCCCATTGTATTTATAGTTGTATATCTTTTTTTTGGTCAATATACTTAGTTCACTATAAACAATGCTCTGATACCAATCTGTCACACCCCAAAACCGGAACAGCGGAAACGTTCTGGGGCGGAGGACGTCATGTTTAGTATCACAAGACATGCATCAGAGTAAGCAAGTAATAAACATCCATTTCATTAGAAAGAAAGTGTTTACAAAGTATGTGATCCACATAATATAGAATACATAGCAAATAACAAAAAGACTTGAAGCTATACTGCTCCATCTTTTGAATCCCAGTGTGCGAACCTGTCTACTGGTCTCCTGAGAATACAAGTTATTTTGAAAGCGTAGATCAACATTTAAGCTGGTGAGTTCATAAGATTTTAGTGATGTAGTAAGTAGTAAGAAAGTTTGTAGAAAGTTGTAGTAAGTTGTAGTAAGTTCTTGTTTAGAAAAGTTTGACTGCTCCCCCAGAAAATCCTATATTTCCTGCTTTGATGAAAGATAAGTAAAAATGACTCTACAGTCCTTTCTATGAGTATTAAATGGATACAAGTTATATAAAACCCAGAGTAAACAAACAATCGGTTGTGTGTATCTGCCCTAAGCCCACAACCAAACAAGGAACAGGAAATGAGGCGGAAGACACACATCCCATTATTTGTTAGATCATCGTTGTATATAACCCCTGCGTATTCACTCGGTACTCACGGAGTTAACTGTAATAGTTCCTTTATATTTGATGAAAAGATCCTTTAAGAAAACCCTTATTTCTTATAATAAAATGATAACCACAGTAGTTCCTTCTATAATCACTTAGTTTATACTAGTTATATATAATCTAATATCGAACAGATAGTTAATTGTGTGAATCTACCCTAAACCCACAACCAAACAAGGAACAGGGAATGAGGCGGAAGGCACACATCCAACTACCTATCGGATATTAATTATATACAACCATGGTGTATAAACTAAGGTATTATAGAATTAACCACCTAAGGCCCTTTAAGTTTTACTGGTTTAATAAAATGGATTAAACCCTTTACTGGTTAAGTTTCTAGTTTTGTATTCCAAAAGTTCTTCATTTGAAAAGTAAGTTTTGTACTCGAAAACTGTGTATTGAATTAGTGTCCTATGACCTGACCCATACATGGTACTCCTTATGATTACTTGGTATATACGGAACATATATATAGCTAATCTCGGACAATAGTAGGCTGGGTGTATCTGCTCTAAGCCCATAACCAAACAAGGAACAGGAAATGAAACGGAAAGCACACATCCTACTACCCGTCGGACCCGATTAATATATATCCATGAATGCATACACTAAGGAATCATAAAGTTAGCATTATAGATCCCTTTCTACTGAATGTACTAGACTCGACTCTTCTGTGTGTCGTTTGTAAAATGTAAGTTTTCCCTAGTTTATAACTATCTTGACTCGAAAATAGTTTGTATTAGCTTTCAAGTGGAACTGTCACTTACTGAAAGTAATGGGAATTTATAAGTACGCAGTTGTCTTTTGAATTGACATCCTGTAGTACTAATTACCTTAAAACATGTTTGTTTTAGTAAGGTCATAATGTGAGGAATAGTACCCATACTATACGCTCTCCCTGCAAGAGATTTTGGGGACCAAACACGACTTCCGCAAACAAATTGCTAGGTCGTGCAGAATTCACATTAAAGTTATGTGATCATGTATACCCAATTTTACTATCACCTTTTGTTTAGGACAATGAGTTAGTGATTCATTGGTATAGTTAGATCCTGTAGTGTTCTCATGCTAAAGCATCTTAGTATGTTCGTTCTGTTATAGTGTATAGTGTGTTTCTCTGATGTATTGTTTCTACCTCCCTGTTTCTCTTTATGTTATCGTGTATTGTATCTACCTCCCTGTTTCTCTTTATGTTATTGTGTATTGTATCTACCTCCCTGTTTCTGTTTATGTTATCGTGTATTGTATCTACCTCCCTGTTTCTCTTGATAGTATGTTCTAGCATCTAGTATGAACTGAACCTCTAAACTATACCCCTTATAGTTTACTAGTGTTTTACTTGAACTGTTATTGAAAAGACTCATTTTACTACTAAGTTATGCTGGTACTTTAAAAACGGAGTTTTGTTAAACTATAAAGTAACATAACTTTAAAAGAGTTTTTGAAATGTTTTGACTACTTATAAATGACATAAGTAATCTTTTGAAAATGTTTATAACAAAAAATTACACAATTATCATTGTGTTCAACTTGTATTCCCCCCTTAAAAGCTTTTAAAACAGTTTAAAAGATTGATTTCGAGGTATGAACTCACCTTATGTGGGTGATTCAATTGAATATGCGCGTAAGGATGAGAAGTTCCATGAATGAAGTCCCGAGACACAACAAGTCCTAAATGACATATAAAGACATATATTGGCATGAATATAGTGTTTATAAGCAGGTATATGAAAGGAAACACCCCTAGGGACTGGGAAACACTTGGACCAAGTGTTAGAATCACATGTGATTCATCTAAGGGATGTTTAAGGCCAATGAATGGTGTTTACGGCCATGGGTTTACAGCCATGGAGCTTTGGGCCGTAAACTCATGGTAAAAGGTGTATAAGAGGGTGTTTGAATGCTTGGGAAGCTTGAGGGACTAGTGCTCTACAAGAAGATGAGCAAAACCAACTTTCTAGAAGGTGTTGAGGTGTTTACGGCCACACTAAAAAGTGTATGGCCGTAAACTCTCAAAATGGTCTTATTTAGGGTCTTAAAGGCAAGGAGTTTCAAAGGCTCAAGTGTCCCAAAGGTTAGCTAGTGTCTAGAAGTGTTTAAGGTTCAAGACTTGGCCATAACTAGGGTTTACGGCCAAGGGAGATGCTCTTGGCCGTAAACACCTCATGTTCTTGGGAAAAGCTTGTTTTCAAGGTGCTAAGCATGAGTTCCTACTAGATATCAAGTATAGGGAAGTAATACTTACGATATGAAAGCAAAGGAGGGTGTTTTCGGCCCAAAACACCTAAGTGTTCTTGATGTTCTTGAGGATCTTGAAGATCTAGACTCAAAAGATGAAATCCATGGATGGAATCAAAGAATGATACATGTTAAGGAGATGTATCAACAAATAGATGGAAGAAACACTTACGTTTTGAAGATCTAGAATGAAGAACTCGATGATACTTGAGAGAGAATGGAGAGATTTAGGCCAAGGAAGGAAAGAAATGAGAAAAATGGCTAAGTGTTACTTATATAGGGGTGAGTTTACGACAACCTTGAGTTTACGGCCGTAAACTCTTGGTGTCTTGGTCGTAAACTCCTCTTGAATGAGTTTATGTCTTGATCTTTGTACAGTGGCTCTAGCAGATACTTCCTAACACTCATTCCTTGAATGTATTGGGCTCAGAACACTCAAACAGACTCTAAACAGTGCTAATAGATAGCAGGAGCGAGTCTGACTTAAGGTTGAGTGTACTGGCTTTACAAGACAAAAATTTTCGGGTTGTCACATCATCCCCCCGTTAGATGGAATTTCGTCCCGAAATTAGCTTTCTTATCAGTACAACTGGGGTTGCACTCCTGTGATTGGCAGAATACCCACTCTTAGACCTGGCACTTTGCCCTACTGTTCATGATAGGATTCATACTCGGTCCAACTATAATTATATCGTGTATACAAGTCGTATATAATTAGGATTAGTTAGATAGTCGGATGTGCGACTCTGCCCCAGGTCCACAACCAAACAAGGAATAGGAGATAGGGCGAAAACATACCGCTGCTCGATGGCGACTCCGAGGTCGATTCTCCTGCGGTGATCATCAGAATTCGTCCATCCGCTCCTGAGTTCTTTGTTATCGGGCAGTCCTCCTGGTAGTGTCCAGTCTCACCACAGCCATAGCAAGCTTTGTTTTCTTCAACTCCGGGGACTTGGGAGATCGGTTGAGCGGGTGCCCTGCAGAAACGGACTGTGTGTCCCTTTCTGTGGCAGTTCAAGCACTGCATTTCCCGACATACTCCGATGTGGTGATAGTTTCACTTTCCACACTTCGGGAGGGTTCCAGCATATCGACTGGCAGGTGCTGGAGTAGCAGGTGTTGTGGTGGTGTACATAGTACTTGTTTGTTCCTCCTGCGGGGTGTCCTGTGTTGTTCGCTTCTTCTTCCTCTTGTTCCTCGACTTCCGTTTATAGTCCTCTTCCCTCGATGGCTCGGGAACAGGGACTTCCACACCATGGCGGACTCCGTGGTCGATGAGTCGCTGAGCCAGGCGTTTAGCACTATCGAATGTGGCTGGGTTAGAAGACATCATATCTCCTTGGATCGGGGCAGATAGACCCCATATGTATCTTTCTATTTTCTTGCTCTCCGGGGTAACCATCCCGGGGCATAGAGCTGCTAGATCGCTGAACCGGTCAGTGTAGGCCACTATGTCTGAGCCGACCATCGTGAGTTCCCACAGTTCTTAGATCTCTCTTTTTGAATCAAAATTACTTTCTTCCGTACAACAATGACGAACTTGAACATGAACACGATGTCTAGTTTCTCACACTTGCTTGGATCATCAACTAAAATTCCGATGCTGATTCCGGAGTACTATGAGCAGTGGGTTGATAGGATGGAGGATTATCTTAATGGAATCGATGAAGACTTGATAAGATCCATCAGAAGTGGAGAATTTTGTTAGGCGATGTTATTCAATGTTGGTTCATGTGAAAGTTCTGAGGATATGACCACAACAGGATACAAGATGAAGGAAAACGATAAGAAATGCATGCACGAACTACATGGTGCTCTTCCACCAACTACGTTCGAGGTTGTAAAACTGCAAAAGTAATTTGGAATACCTTTAAAGAAAAATATCAAGGTAATGAGAAAACAAACAATAGTCCTGTAAAACAATGTATGCTTGAGTTGGGAGAGTTCAAGCAAAAGCACAATGAATCGATCGAATCATATTATGATCGATTTAACGAACTGATTTTCAAGTGTAACCGATATGGTGTGACTCGTTCAACTTTGGAGTTCAATCATACGTTTCTGATGGGATTATGAAAGGAGTGGAGGAACATAAGCTGATGATCAAAACTCAAGAAAGTTTTTATGGTTATTCTCTTGCAAATCTATATAATGTCCTGAAAGCACATGAAAGCGAAATCAATGAAATTGCTGAAGAAAGTAAACTAAATCTTGGTGGATGTAACAAAACGTTATTTCAAACCTATGTAATAATGTAGGTCAATTTGTATTTCTTTTTAAAATAATAAAGAGAAATTTTAGCATACTGTGTATATTTACATAACCGAGAACTTTCATAAAAAGAACAGCAAAATCTGACTTCGTATGAGGAAGTTACGATTTTTCTAAGTTTCAGTATAGCAGTGTACAGCTAAAAACTTGATATAAAGATCGAGTGATTTTTAGCCGACACAACCTAAACGAGAATTGAAGGTCTCGTCAATAGTAGTACAACATTAAAAAGACAGACAAAAACGGACGTCGGATGAAGAAGTTATGAATTTTTAACGGATTTCCTATCCCGGTCTGTTAAAAATAATAATATTAAAAATAAATTCAAAATCAGCCGACGAAGTCTAAACGAAAGTCGTAGAGTATAATTTTACTTACGCGTGCATATAAAGAACATAAAAAACGGAGCTCGTATGCGAAAGTTATGATTTTCGCAAGTTTTTGGCACAAAAATCAAGAAAAATGGAAAACCGGGCAATTTCGCATGCATGACCTTCGGACACGTCACCCTCGCATGCGAGCCTCCACGTGTCACCTTCTGATAGGACCGAAGTTCGCCGTGTCACCATCTGATTGGACCAAGACCGAGGTCCAATAGGCAGCCGACAACTCTCGCAGGAGACGCCCCTCGGACCTTGTGGCACCTTCTCATTGGACCGAGGTTCGGTCCACTCCGGATCCGACACCCCTCGCCTCGCTGTCTCGCATTCGGACCCGTGGACTTCGCTGCTGACGACGCGTGTTGCTGACTCATACTTCGGACCGCCCCTCGCACCCTATATAAAGGGTGCGAGACCTCTCGGATTTCACACATATTTCACCCCAAAATTCACCTTTCTTCACACTTTCTACCCCCACAAGCATATTTACAACCCCTAAAGCCCCGGTATCTTATTGCAAACCCTAAGCAAGCCTCGAAGTCCCGAGATTCCCGAGAAGTTAACCTCTCTCCAGTCGAAACTCTGCCCGATTTAAGCCGGTTTTCGTCAAACAAACTCCTTTTCGTGAAACGAAACGCTGTCCGAATCACCACCTATCAAGTGAGTTTATACCCCTGTATTTTCATAATTTCTACTGTTTTAAAGGGGGGGGGGGGGGGGGGGGGGAATACAAGCATAACACAAGAACTTTGTGTTATAAAATCATGATTTCAAATAATGATAAAACGATATTAAATCATCAAAAATACTCAAAACATTAAACTCTTTTATAAACTTATATTTTTCCCCAAAATTCATATATATATATATATATATATATATATATATATATATATATATATATATATATATATATATATATATATATATATGTATGTATATAAATAAGATTTAAAAGGCTTAGGACTGATAACTCATTCTGGGTCCTTTTCCTTGTTTGGATGTGGGCTTGTAGTACCGGTTATTTGTCCGAGTGTCGTTTAAATTTTACTTATATAAAAATTGTATATGTATATAAATATAAAAGTTATTTCATCAATTCAAATACCTTTGTAACATGTTGAGCAAGGGATTACATGCAAAAATAGTTAAATACCGATTCAGAAAGTACATATAAGTTATAATAGGTATAATTTATACATAGAACAATATTTCATGATTCAAGTATACTAGAATACACTGTTTTACAAGAAACAAGGGTTTTGATTCAGAACAAATCAAGGGTTTACACTTATCAAATACATGTTCGGAATACTAATTCAAGAAAATACTGTCAATCATTTATTTCAGAATGATTGGGTTTTGATTCAAGAACATACATGTTCGGAATACTAATTCAAGAACATACTGTCAATCATTTATTTCAGAATGATTGGGTTTTCATAAGTAATATACATGTAACGTTTATATGCTTTTTATGAGACATTCAATTCAGGTTGTTTAATTCATTTTAGACAACCAAGGTAAAGCCCTGACATTATAACCAGAATCTCCAGCCCGGGGATTGAAACAAGTTGTGTGTAGATCTATATCGGGATTGACAACCCCACACTCAGGCTGCTAGCTACAGTCAGGCATACACGCCAATGAGTGGCAATTGTTATCAACAGTTTAAACGCCCACAAAGCGTTTGTTTCAGGCCATCCATCATAGTATGGTTATAATAACTCATTAAAAAGATATTACCAATACGTTAATGTATAAACAACTAAACGAAAGTACACCTTCAAAGTACCAGTTTACAGAATACAAACTACAATGGTTCAATACAGTTTTCAATAACAGCTGGTGGAGCCAGGCACACTCTTAGTTACAAGTTTTCATAAAGGAATACAAATACAAAACATTGATACAAAGAGAACAGTTTTATGGGAATAAAACTACTTTTCATATACAACAGAAAATATAGGATTTTCTGGAACAGTTTACATATACAAGATACAGAGATACTCTTTCAAACATAAACACTTATGCACTCACTCAACTTTATGTTGATACTCTCTTTTCAAATTACTTGTATTATTAGGGAAATAATACACAGGTACTCCCCGAGCTTTTTGAGATGATGGAGCTATGTTGAGTCATATCTTCTTTTGTATAACTATTTTGGTTCAATATACAATGATTGAACACATGTAACTACTTATAATTTTTTTAAATACAATGGTTGTTTGTACTTTGATTACTATGATGCATGTGTTGTGATACTACAATTGAAGTCCTCCACCCCCGGACGTTTCCGCCGTCTGGTTTGGGGGTGTGACAGTGGACCCCTGACATTGGTGTCGAAGGTTGCAGTAAAAGAATCTGAAGTCAAAACTAATAAAGTCAAAGATGATGAAGAAGGTTTCTTGTTTAACTCTGACGATGAAGCTGTCACTTACTACTCAAACAACAAAGTCAAGAAATTCTTCAAGAAGCCTTTTAATCCAAAATTCAAGAAGAGAAATGAGGTTAAAGGAAACAGTTTTTCAGGAAAAAAGAGTGAAGGATGGGTCGAAAGGAGAGAAGAAGGATGTTAAGGATTTGTTTGAAAAGAAGAAGGAGTTGAAGCTTAAAGGGGACTTAGGTTACGATTGTAACTACTGCAATGGGTCAAACCATTTGGCAAAGGACTGTATGCTTAGAAAGAAAGAAGAGAAAAAGGATATAGTGAAGGACGAGGCATACTATGCTGAGAAGATTGAGGAAATCAGAGCTTGAACAAAGGGTGTTTCTTTGATAGCAAGAGGTAGTGACAAAGAAGAGGGAACATATCAGATCTGGTGATCTGGATCAGATAATGATGAGATGCGAAATCCAACTCATGGGGTAATGTTTGCAAAATTGAAGGAAGATGAAGAGGATAATGGAGTTTCGAGTGAGGAAGAAGAGATCATAGGGAGGTGTTTCGTGTCCACAGACTCGATGAAACAGAAATATCCGCATCTCTTTCCAAATCCATGATTTGTATCTTAATTCTAAATTTCGGGACGAAATTCCCTCTAACGGGGGGATGATGTGACAACCCGAAATTTATTCCGTCACTGTAACCCTTTCCGTTAATAAAATTTATTTTATTATTAAAATTGTCCATTAACTTTTAAGTTAAATAATTCATCTAGGGTTATTGTCATAATTTCCTACGTGTAGGAAATCAATAAAATCACATATAATACCCTCGATAATCCTTTGGAAAAATTTCTAGTTTACGACTAAGTCGGGTTACGGTCATTTAATCGGGTAAAATCTTAAACTCCGTTTAATGTCGGGATTGGGTGTGTCCCCACCTAACCGTGGACTCAACCCCATATAAGGGTTGAGTGGACTCCATTTGAACCTTTTCACCCACCTTGGAACTTTCTCTCTCTACTCTCTCTCTAAAAATCGGGTTTTGATCAAGAATCACCTCATTCAAGCTCCAAAATCGTAAGTAATCGTTCCTAGCTTGTTGTTTAACTTAACATGCATGCAAATCTATGGGTTAAACTCTCAAAAACCCCAAAAACTTGTGTTTACGGTTTGGGAACACCTCCCAAAACCGTAAACTCCCATAAGGGGGTTTTGAAGCCCCAAAACCCTTCCAAAACCCTTCTAATGCCTAGCTATGACTTAGAAACTTGCATGCATGAAATTAGAACCCCAAAATCATGTGTTTATGGGACTAAACATGAGTTTACGGTCCATGAACATTCATGAACCGTAAACACCCTAAAATGGGGTTTTGATGCCCCAAAACCTTTCCAATGCTTGGCTAATGACCTAAAAGCTTGCTTGAATGATCTTAGAACCCTAAAACATGGCTTGAGAAGTGTAAACATGAGTTTACGGTTTGGGAAGGTCTCCCAAAACCGTAAACACCTCCAAAGGGTGTTTAAGTGCCCTAAACACCTTGTATGGCTTATAATTGGGTCTAGAACCTTGCATGCAAGACCTACAACCACCAAAACACTTGAAGAATGGACAAACATGAGTTTACGGCCGTAAACTCCCCATGGGTCCTTCAAGAACCGTAAACACCTCCAAAGGGTGTTTAAGTGCCCTTAACACCTTGTATGGCTTACATTTGGGTCTAGAACCTTGCATGCACGACCTACAACCACCAAAACACATGAAAAATGGACACACATGAGTTTACGGCCGTAAACCCATGTGTTTACGACCGTAAACTCCCCAAGGAGTGGTTCAGAAACCGTAAACTCCATAAAGGGTCCATTCCAAGCCCCAAACACTTCCTAAGCCTTGAATCAACCCTAGAACCCTTCCTTGTGAAGCATGAGACCTTGAAACACCCAAATGCACCATTCCCATGAGTTTACGGCCGTAAACTCATGGGGGATATGGTCTTTGGACCGTAAACACCCCTAAGGGCTTACACTTGAAGAGTAAACTCCATATCAAGGCCCAACACTCCTTAGATGCAACCCGAATCATTCCTACCACTTGAAATAAAGTGTTTTCGCGCCTCGGGTGTATCATCTTACTTAATTAGTAGTTCAATGTCTAATTAGATACAATTATGTATCTCCTCTTGTTACATAGGATCCTCGCGCGTGTTCAAGCCCTAAATTGACACTTAGCATCCTATCCGGCACATTTCTCGTCTGGTGAGTTCATACCCCTACACTTTTTCCAAGTTTTTCATGTTTTCAGGGGGGGGGGGAATACAAGCAAATCATAAAGGTTTTCGTAACTTAAAAACTGATGTAATTATACGATTTCCTGACAAACTTTAGATACTGTATCCCTTTTGTAATATGCGGAGCATAAGGGACGTTTTCTAAATATAATTACATAGTTTTCAGAACAGCGTGAAAACTTCTCAAACCATTCAAATTATTATGGGAATAATTTGGGATCTTTATTACTTGTTTTACGGATTCAGATTTCATGCAAAGTCAATATATATAAACTATGTCTGATTTAGTTTATCCATGTTAAACCTAGAGTATCATGCTAAATAATTACTTTGTATGTAATTATTTATACTCTACTTTGTTCCAATCGATTTCGAAATTTGATGACGACCAGTTATCCCGTGATTTAGTTAATACTAACTTGTGAGACTTATCTTCGATATACCCTTCGGGTTACCAGTAAATCCTCTCCGGAAGTATAACCAGAGTCTCCTGGAGGGAGAACGTGAAATTTGTGGATAGATCTATTCGGGACTGACAATCCCACACCTAAACTGCTAGCTACGGTTAGGCGGGCATGCCTGGGGTGACAAATTTTGGAAATCGAACGACGCCTGAAGAACGTCAAGGAGGTCACGGGTCAAATCAGTTTGGTTATACGACTCACATTACGTACTAAATTAACTAACTCTATTCACGGATTCCTTTCTTTCATCTATAGTTTTATGTATTAAAACTACCTACTTCGTACTGGAGGGAATTTCTAGGATCATAGCTTATGGTTTTCTTAACTTATTGATGATTAGTCAAGGTTTTTCTCATTCTATGGAAATCAACTTACATGTTAGAAAATATGGGATTTTCTGGGAAAACATGCTTATGTATATTCATAACTCAGTAACAATGGTTTTCGATATAACAACAATCTTAATTAAAGGAAATGAAGTTATTTATCACAAGATTAAATAACCGGTTTTTCCTTACAAAACATGCTTATGAACTCACCAGCTTTATGCTGATATTTTAAAACTGCTTGTATTCTCAGGTTCTCGTTAGACAGGTATCCCGTCACTATTGGAGAAGACGGAGTGTATAGAAGTCTCGTCTTTACTTTCGATATACTGATGTATATAAACTATGTATTTCTCCACTCTCAAACGAATGTAACTTTTCTAATGTAATGTAATGGTTATGTTTACTATGATTACTATGTTCAATGGTTGTGATACTACGTATGACGTCCTCCGCCCCGGAACGATTCCGCCGCCGGTTTCGGGGTGTGACAGATTGGTATCAGAGCTATTGTTTATAGTGAACTAAGTATACCAAACCTTACATGGTATACAACTATAAACACTAAGGGGCCTAAGTGCTCTAAATTAAAAGTATACTTTCAAAATATAAGTATTTTTACAAAAGTATACAAGTATACCTGTATCCAAGGAATCGTGCCTTAAGCAGAACAAAACAAAAGTATTTTGGATGTTGAACACTGCGGTTAAACCTGGGCAGTTATGTAATCATGTCTAGGGACAATATAGCCTGATCAACTATATTCATTCGAGACATGACCAACATGTGCTTGGGAGTGACTTTGGTGTTGCGACAGGCCTAAAACTCACCTAATATCTATCCAACTCAAAATACTATAGGAGTATTTTAGTCAAAACCGAATGCATTGTAGAAGTTCATCCCAAGTGTTGCTACTCATTCCTTCCTTAGCGATAGTTTACTTGCTTTAGTAACTTTTCCTGTTCTATCGCTTTGTAGAACACTCTAACTGCCATAATGAGATATCCCTTGTTTCATATCTCTTAATTCTATCCAGAGGACTTACCATCCTCTTCTTCCTGATTGTTTTAGAACAAGATGCCTCCCCGAAAAAGACCTATCAGGAGAAACAATGACACTCCACCACCACCACCGCCTCCTCAGTTTGATCCTGTCATATTCCAGGCAGCTGTTACTGCCGCAGTGGCTGCCGCAATGTCACAAATGAATCCTGGTGGATCTGGTGGTCAGGGAAGTGGTATGCATCCCCAAATCCAGGAAGGTGGTCAGGAACGCCATAAAGAATGCTCTTATAAGGATTTCATGAACGCAAAACCCACAACTTTCGACGGCACATGAGGTGTTATTGCCCTGACTCAATGGTTCGAAAAGATTGAGTCCATTTTTGAAATTTGTGCCTGTTCTGAAGCCAACAAAGTGAAATTTGCCGCTTGCAATTTCGTCAATAAAGCATTAACCTGGTGGAACGGCCGAGTCAAGTCCTTAACCCTACCGGTGGCAAATGCTATGGGTTGGGAAAGCCTAAAGGAACTTATGATAGCCCGGTACTGCCCACGAGGCGAGATGCAGAAACTCGAACACGAACTCTGGACCCTAAGGATGAAGGGTTCCGACATTGCTTCCTACACTTCTAGGTTTGAAGACCTAGCACTCCTTTGTCCGGGAATGATTTCCCCAGAAAGCAAAAAGATTGAACGATTCATTTGGGGGCTGACCCAGCCAACCAAGGGAAATGTTTTGGCTGCGAAGCCAGACACCTTCGACAGCGCTAAATGTTTGGCGCAAACTCTGATTGATCATGGTGACGATCTCAAGGAAGTGGCCACCGTTCCTGAACCGGCTAAAGGGAGCGGTGAAAATAAAAAGAAATTCTGGAACAAACGAAAGGGTCAAGGTTCGCAAGGATCCTCGAAGAAACAGCAAACTGTGGCAGTTCACGCTGCTACAACTCTTACCGCCGCTCCTACAACTCAAGCTCCTACCAGTGGATACACTGGTACCCTCCCCTGGTGCGACAAGTGCAGTTACCACCATCGTACTTCTAGACCTTGTCGTGAAAAGCTCTGCAACAATTATGGTAAAAAGGGCCATCTGGCTCGAGACTGCAAAAACCCAGTTCAACAAACTACTCAGGCCTCTGGAGCAGGTGTTGGTCGAGCCTGCTACAACTGTGGGGAGGTTGGGCATTTCAAGAGAAACTGCCCCAAAACAGCAACAACGAACAACACCGGGAGAGTTCTAACTATGGGACAAGAGGAGGCAGTCGCCGACCCCACCGTTGTCACGGGTACGTTCCTTCTCGACAACTCTTATGCATGCATCCTTTTCGATTCTGGTGCGGAACGAAGTTTTGTCAGCCATTCATTCAAACATATTCTTAAACATAATCCTCAACCATTAACCGAAAAGTTTACCGTCGAAATGGCTAACGGTGAGAAAGAGAGCACTAACGAGATATACGTAGGTTGTACCCTTACCTTAAACGACCGTTCATTTCCCATTGACCTTATGCCAGTCTCCATAAAAAGCTTTGATGTCATCATCGGCATGGATTGGTTGAGCCCCAATTGTGCTGATATCCTTTGTTTCGAAAAGGCTATACGTCTCAATCTTTCCCTCGACGAAACTCTTGTAATCTACGGTGATAAACTCAGTTCAAACCTTCGCATCATTTCGTGCATCAAAGCCCAGAAACTCCTGCGGAAAGAGTGTTATGCATTCCTAGCCCACGTCATTAACGAGAAGCAGGAAGTTAAAGACCTCGAGAGCATCCCCGAAGTCTGCAACTTTTCCGATGTTTTTCCAAAAGATCTTCCAGGAATCCCTCCTGAACGCCAAGTCGAGTTTCGTATCGACTTAGTCCCCGGAGCTACCCCCGTAGCCAAATCTCCCTACCGATTAGCACCAGCAGAAATGCAAGAGTTATCTAGTCAGCTCAACGAGCTGCTCAGCAAAGGATTCATCAGACCGAGTTCCTCACCCTGGGGAGCCCCGATCTTGTTTGTGAAAAAGAAGGATGGATCCTTTCGAACGTGTATCGATTATCGGGAGTTGAATAAGCTCACAATCAAAAACCATTATCCTCTTCCTCGGATAGACGTTCGATCAACTTCAAGGAGCCAGTTACTTCTCGAAAATAGATTTAAGATCAGGGTACCATCAGCTACGAGTCCATGAGGGTGATGTTCCTAAAACAGCCTTTCAGATTCGATATGGTCACTACGAGTTCGTAGTTATGCCCTTCGGCCTAACCAACGCACCGGCAGTATTCATGGACCTGATGAATCGGGTGTGTCATCCTTTCCTGGACAAGTTCGTCATCATATTCATTGACGATATACTTGTCTATTCCAAAAACGAGGAAGATCACAAACAACACTTGAAATCAGTACTGGAAACCTTAAGGACGGAGAAGTTGTACGCGAAATTCTCCAAATGTGAATTCTGGATCCGAAGAGTAACTTTCCTAGGTCACGTAGTAAGCGAGGAAGGCATACACGTGGACCCCTCCAAAATCAAAGCGATAGAGAACTGGTCAGCACCGAAGACGCCCACAGAAATCCGTCAATTCTTGGGTCTCGCTGGCTACTATCGTAGATTTATCCAAAATTTCTCCAGAATTGCCAAACCCTTAACCACTCTAACTCAGAAAGGAGTACCCTTTTGTTGGAGTGAAAAGCAAGACACTGTGTTCCAAACATTGAAGCGGGCCCTATGCAGCGCACCTATACTGTCTCTGCCCGAAGGGACAGAAGACTTCGTTATCTACTGTGATGCATCTAATCAGGGCCTAGGTTGTGTGCTCATGCAACGGGGAAAAGTCATTGCTTATGCCTCGAGACAGCTGAAAGTACACGAAGTCAACTACACGACGCACGACCTAGAATTGGGAGAAGTGGTCTTCGCATTGAAAATATGGAGACATTATCTCTACGAAACTAAGTGCACTATCTTCACTGACCATAAAAGTCTACAACACATCCTCGACCAGAAGGAGCTGAACATGAGACAACGGCGATGGGTTGAACTACTCAACGATTACGAGTGTGAAATCCGCTACCATCCCGGCAAGGCCAATGTGGTGGCAGATGCCCTCAGCCGGAAAGAGTACTCAGGTCGTAGAGTGAAGGCACTAACCATGACTATCCATTCCCATTTATCCGCGCAAATCAAAGAGGCTCAGTTGGAAGCCTTAAGACCAGAGAACATGCCGGATGAAGCCCTGAGAGGAATGGAAAAGAATCTAGAGTTTAAGGGAGACGGAGTCTATTACTCTATGAACCGGATCTGGATCCCAAAGTTTGGTGGTTACCGGAGGTTGTAATGAACGAAGCTCACAAGACCAGATACTCCGTTCACCCAGGTTCGGACAAGATGTACCTCGATCTCAAAAGACTGTACTGGTGGTCGAACATGAAAGCAGAGATCGCTACCTTCGTGGGCAAGTGCCTGACTTGCGCCAAGGTGAAGGTCGAATATCAGAAACCCTCCGGTCTACTCCAACAACCAGAAATACCTGAATGGAAGTGGGAGAGGATTACTATGGATTTCATTACCAAATTACCCAAATCTCCGAGTGGGTACGACACCATTTGGGTAATTGTTGACCGACTAACCAAATCCGCTCACTTCCTTCCTATCAAAGAAAGCTTCAAAATGGAGAGACTCACGCGAATCTACATCCAAGAGGTAGTCCGACTGCACGGTGTACCTGTGTCCATTATTTCCGATCGAGATAGCAGGTTCACTTCGAGGTTCTGGCAGTCACTACAGAAGGCTCTTGGAACTAAGCTGGATATGAGCACAACTTACCATCCTCAAACAGATGGACAGAGTGAGAGGACCATCCAAACCTTGGAAGACATGTTGAGAGCCTGCGTCATCGATTTCGGCGCATCGTGGGACACTCATCTTCCTTTGGTTGAATTTTCTTATAACAACAGCTACCATACCAGCATCAAGGTTGCGCCTTTCGAAGCCCTCTATGGCCGCAAGTGCAGATCCCCTCTGTGCTGGGCTGAGGTGGGTGACACGCAGCTGGTCAAGGGACAAGTCCCTGACAGTGCTCTCACTGGACCTGAAATCATCCGCGAAACCACCGAAAAAAATCGTACAAATCCGAGAACGACTTAAGGCCTCCCGAGATAGACGACGATAAACGACGAAAACCCTTGGAATTCCAGGTAGGAGACCGTGTCCTGTTGAAAGTCTCACCCTGGAAAGGCATGATACGCTTCGGAAAGCGTGGAAAGCTGAATCCAAGATTCATAGGACCTTTCGAGATCCTTGCTAGGATCGGTCCCGTAGCCTACAAACTCCGATTACCTCATGAACTTAGCAATATCCATCCTGTCTTCCACGTTTCTAATCTTAAAAAGTGTCTTTCCGATGAGACCCTTGTGATCCCTCTTGATGAGATCGAGATCAACAAAAATCTGAACTTTGTGGAAGAACCAATCGAAATCATGGATCGAGAAATCAAACGAACGAAACAAAGCCGCATCCCGATAGTGAAGGTTCGCTGGAATGCCAAGCGGGGACCCGAATTCACTTGGGAGCGCGAAGACTCGATGAAACAGAAATATCCGCATCTCTTTCCAAATCCATGATTTGTATCTTAATTCTAAATTTCGGGACGAAATTCCCTCTAACGGGGGGATGATGTGACAACCCGAAATTTATTCCGTCACTGTAACCCTTTCCGTTAATAAAATTTATTTTATTATTAAAATTGTCCATTAACTTTTAAGTTAAATAATTCATCTAGGGTTATTGTCATAATTTCCTACGTGTAGGAAATCAATAAAATCACATATAATACCCTCGATAATCCTTTGGAAAAATTTCTAGTTTACGACTAAGTCGGGTTACGGTCATTTAATCGGGTAAAATCTTAAACTCCGTTTAATGTCGGGATTGGGTGTGTCCCCACCTAACCGTGGACTCAACCCCATATAAGGGTTGAGTGGACTCCATTTGAACCTTTTCACCCACCTTGGAACTTTCTCTCTCTACTCTCTCTCTAAAAATCGGGTTTTGATCAAGAATCACCTCATTCAAGCTCCAAAATCGTAAGTAATCCTTCCTAGCTTATTGTTTAACTTAACATGCATGCAAATCTATGGGTTAAGCTCTCAAAAACCCCAAAAACTTGTGTTTACGGTTTGGGAACACCTCCCAAAACCGTAAACTCCCATAAGGGGGTTTTGAAGCCCCAAAACCCTTCCAAAACCCTTCTAATGCCTAGCTATGACTTAGAAACTTGCATGCATGAACTTAGAACCCCAAAATCATGTGTTTATGGGACTAAACATGAGTTTACGGTCCATGAACATTCATGAACCGTAAACACCCTAAAATGGGGTTTTGATGCCCCAAAACCTTTCCAATGCTTGGCTAATGACCTAAAAGCTTGCTTGAATGATCTTAGAACCCTAAAACATGGCTTGAGAAGTGTAAACATGAGTTTACGGTTTGGGAAGGTCTCCCAAAACCGTAAAAACCTCCAAAGGGTGTTTAAGTGCCCTAAACACCTTGTATGGCTTATAATTGGGTCTAGAACCTTGCATGCAAGACCTACAACCACCAAAACACTTGAAGAATGGACAAACATGAGTTTACGGCCGTAAACCCATGTGTTTACGACCGTAAACTCCCCATGGGTCCTTCAAGAACCGTAAACACCTCCAAAGGGTGTTTAAGTGCCCTTAACACCTTGTATGGCTTACATTTGGGTCTAGAACCTTGCATGCACGACCTACAACCACCAAAACACATGAAAAATGGACACACATGAGTTTATGGCCGTAAACCCATGTGTTTACGACCGTAAACTCCCCAAGGAGTGGTTCAGAAACCGTAAACTCCATAAAGGGTCCATTCCAAGCCCCAAACACTTCCTAAGCCTTGAATCAACCCTAGAACCCTTCCTTGTGAAGCATGAGACCTTGAAACACCCAAATGCACCATTCCCATGAGTTTACGGCCGTAAACTCATGGGGGATATGGTCTTTGGACCGTAAACACCCCTAAGGGCTTACACTTGAAGAGTAAACTCCATATCAAGGCCCAACACTCCTTAGATGCAACCCGAATCATTCCTACCACTTGAAATAAAGTGTTTTCGCGCCTCGGGTGTATCATCTTACTTAATTAGTAGTTCAATGTCTAATTAGATACAATTATGTATCTCCTCTTGTTACATAGGATCCTCGCGCGTGTTCAAGCCCTAAATTGCCACTTAGCATCCTATCCGACACATTTCTCGTCTGGTGAGTTCATACCCCTACACTTTTTCCAAGTTTTTCATGTTTTCAGGGGGGGGGGGGGGGAATACAAGCAAATCATAAAGGTTTTCGTAACTTAAAAACTGATGTAATTATACGATTTCCTGACAAACTTTAGATACTGTATCCCTTTTGTAATATGCGGAGCATAAGGGACGTTTTCTAAATATAATTACATAGTTTTCAGAACAGCGTGAAAACTTCTCAAACCATTCAAATTATTATGGGAATAATTTGGGATCTTTATTACTTGTTTTACGGATTCAGATTTCATGCAAAGTCAATATATATAAACTATGTCTGATTTAGTTTATCCATGTTAAACCTAGAGTATCATGCTAAATAATTACTTTGTATGTAATTATTTATACTCTACTTTGTTCCAATCGATTTCGAAATTTGATGACGACCAGTTATCCCGTGATTTAGTTAATACTAACTTGTGAGACTTATCTTCGATATACCCTTCGGGTTACCAGTAAATCCTCTTCGGAAGTATAACCAGAGTCTCCTGGAGGGAGAACGTGAAATTTGTGGATAGATCTATTCGGGACTGACAATCCCACACCTAAACTGCTAGCTACAGTTAGGCGGGCACGCCTGGGGTGACAAATTTTGGAAATCGAACGACGCCTGAAGAACGTCAAGGAGGTCACGGGTCAAATCAGTATGGTTATACGACTCACATTACGTACTAAATTAACTAACTCTATTCACAGATTCCTTTCTTTCATCTATAGTTTTATGTATTAAAACTACCTACTTCGTACTGGAGGGAATTTCTAGGATCATAGCTTATGGTTTTCTTAACTTATTGATGATTAGTCAAGGTTTTTCTCATTCTATGGAAATCAACTTACATGTTAGAAAATATGGGATTTTCTGGGAAAACATGCTTATGTATATTCATAACGCAGTAACAATGGTTTTCGATATAACAACAATCTTAATTAAAGGAAATGAAGTTATTTATCACAAGATTAAATAACCGGTTTTTCCTTACAAAACATGCTTATGAACTCACCAGCTTTATGCTGATATTTTAAAACTGCTTGTATTCTCAGGTTCTCGTTAGACAGGTATCCCGTCACTATTGGAGAAGACGGAGTGTATAGAAGTCTCGTCTTTACTTTTGATGTACTGATGTATATAAACTATGTATTTCTCCACTCTCAAACGAATGTAACTTTTCTAATGTAATGTAATGGTTATGTTTACTATGATTACTATGTTCAATGGTTGTGATACTACGTATGACGTCCTCCGCCCCGGAACGATTCCGCCGCCGGTTTCGGGGTGTGACAGATTGGTATCAGAGCTATTGTTTATAGTGAACTAAGTATACCGAACCTTACATGGTATACAACTATAAACACTAAGGGGCCTAAGTGCTCTAAACTAAAAGTATACTTTCAAAATATAAGTATTTTTACAAAAGTATACAAGTATACCTGTATCCAAGGAACCGTGCCTTAAGAAGAACAAAACAAAAGTATTTTGGATGTTGAACACTGCGGTTAAACCTGGGCAGTTATGTAATCATGTCTAGGGTCAATATAGCCTGATCAACTATATTCATTCGAGACATGACCAACATGTGCTTGGGAGTGACTTTGGTGTTGCGACAGGCCTAAAACTCACCTAATATCTATCCAACTCAAAATACTATAGGAGTATTTTAGTCAAAACCGAATGCATTGTAGAAGTTCATCCCAAGTGTTGCTACTCATTCCTTCCTTAGCGATAGTTTACTTGCTTTAGTAACTTTTCCTGTTCTATCGCTTTGTAGAACACTCTAACTGCCATAATGAGATATCCCTTGTTTCATATCTCTTAATTCTATCCAGAGGACTTACCATCCTCTTCTTCCTGATTGTTTTAGAACAAGATGCCTCCCCGAAAAAGACCTATCAGGAGAAACAATGACACTCCACCACCACCACCGCCTCCTCAGTTTGATCCTGTCATATTCCAGGCAGCTGTTACTGCCGCAGTGGCTGCCGCAATGTCACAAATGAATCCTGGTGGATCTGGTGGTCAGGGAAGTGGTATGCATCCCCAAATCCAGGAAGGTGGTCAGGAAACCTTATATTTTCTGATGTAATGAAAGAGTATCAGCATTTAAGCTGGTGAGTTCATAAGCGTTTTGTTTTAGAAAACAGGTTCTATGTTCTTGAAAAGTGCGTTGTGTTTTTCCAGAAAACCTTATATTTTCTGATGTAATGAATGTTAAGTAAAAAGATTCGAACCAGTTCCTTCTGCGAGTACTTAGTGTATACAAATCATATACAATGGTGTAAACATTAGGGCCATATATAATTAAGAACCTATAGACTTAGAGTGCGTGATTCCGCCTTATTTCCTGTTCCTTGTATGGTTGTGGATTTAGGGCAGAGTCACTCAGTCGACTGTCTTGTCAGCCTTAATTATATATGACTTGTAGACACCAAGCAATTATAGAGGGACCGGATACGGATCATAACACCAAGTAGCAATATCATCCATCAGAACAATTCTTCAGTTAGTACACACTTAATGCAGTACAAAACATTCGCAGTAGTAATAACAAGGTCAAAACAGAAAGCACTAGAAACGTACACACATAGATGCACTAATGTTCTAACAAACACTCCTTCCGAACCAACCTTACACGTGATCCGACGACGTCATCTCGCCTAGTTGGCTGGGTCCACGCTATACCAAACCCATATGTCACCAAGGAGACCTTTCGCTTTAACCGACTGAATAACAAAACTCTCGTCACTCATAACATCAAACTAGATACGAAACTCGGAATTGTCTCTCACTCCAAGCCTCCGAAGTACTCATGCGAGGAGTATGATATCCTTCCGTAACCTTCCCTAATTATTCCCAAAAGAACATTTGGAAATACCACTCGCGCAACAAGTCAAGTTCAAGCACAGAGGCTAGGGACAGATATGTTTAGCCTACCAATGTTAAGTGTATACGCTAGGGTGGTATATAATTAAGATTCTATGGACTTCGGATGTGTGTTTCCGCCCTATCTCCTGTTCCTTGTCTGGTTGTGGACCTGGGGCAGAGCCACCCATCCGACCGTCTTATCAATCTTAATTATATACGACTTGTGTACACAAGGCGATGATAGATGAACCATGTATGATTCCTACCATGAACTGCAGGGCAAAAGCTACTCAGGACTACGAATGGCCATCCTACCAGTTAGATGAACATAGTCAAGCAAGTCAAACCCACACACTCTCCACAGATCAGAACAACAGATCCAACAGTGAAGATCCGCTGAAGCACCCAGCGAGGATCTGAATTCACTGAAGAACGCAAACTATTCACGGCCGTAAACCGTTCTTGGCTGGGTGGACCCCACCACCGAGCATGAACCCAGCCTATATGTACGTGTTCTTACCCTCATTTTTACTTTTGGAGTCTTATATATGATTCAAAAACAATGTAAACATTATTCTATTAATACAAAGGTTGTTTTTGCTTTGATTACTATTATTCAATTGTTGTGATACTATACATGACGTCCTCCGCCCCCGAACGTTTCCACCGTTCCGGTTTGGGGGTGTGACAGAAATATATATTGTAATTCTGCTAAGCATTTGTTTGGAAAGTTCACTGAATTCTATCACTCAACTGACATATGTGATGAACATCACTTCAAACTGCTTCCTTTTATTTCGTGTAAAAGAGAACAAATTGATGAAACAACATATGATTGTGAAAGTAATATAGTTGCATATGATAAAATTCCAAATGGTTCTTATGCATATGGTGTTGTAAATATAAATGAACATTTGAATGTTGATGAGCTTGTGAATATTGTTAATGAAACCTTATCCAAAAACGAACAAGCTAAGCTTTTGAACATGACTGAGAAGTTGACACTTGATTCTCAACAAAATTTCGCTGATTCGAAGATAATTCTGACACTATCAGTGAAATTGAAGCTGAGGAGTGTATCGATTGCTCAGATTTTTCATTCATTAATGTTAACTCAATGGCTAAAGGCAAAGAAATTTATGATAAAATGTTGAACCGAAACAATGATCAATCTTCAACATCTAAAGTATGTGATCCTCATGATAATGTTGTGGTTGAAGACTATGTAAGTGATGAGGATGATGTTTCGAATAAGAAACCACCTCAAAGGGTTGTGGGTGATCAAGTTTCTTAAGATTCAAAGGAGCACACGAAAGTGTTGAAAAAAAAGGAAAACATTATCTAGAATCGAATGCAGTAGTTTATCCCAAATTCAAAGATTCTAAAAATATTGTGTTTCCAAATCAAGTCTTCATCACCAAAGGAAATGGTGATAAAGTCTATACTGAATTGAACAAATTGGTGGATGAAGATAATGATTGCATGACAAAAGATGGTTTTTATTCGAATCAGAATACAATCGAAAATTGTTTGAACAAAATCTCAAAAGATTTTCAACGATAAAAGAACACTACACGTGTGTGGGTCATGAAAACAGAAAAATCAATTGTCGAGAACAAAAATAAAGGAAAGTGTGTTGATTCATCACCAAGTGATTCAAAGTCTCAAAAGAAGAAAACACATGATTTCAAAAAGGATGTGGAGAAATTGGCTTATGAGTAAGGAATTTCGAAATCAAAAGCCTAAAATAAAGCTTATTGGAAAAATGAAATGGCTTTTCATAAACAAAAATTTTTCAAACAAAAATCTCATGAAACATTAAAGAAGCTTTCACAGAATGGAAATAATTTTCAAAACAAACAATTTCAAAAAAAATATTTTCAAAAGAGTCGAAACGTTGTTCAAAATCACTTTCGATAAAATGGTTTTCACAAAAACGACCAAAGGGGTTTTGATCAAAATAATGGACAAGGGAAGTTTGTTCAAAATCATGCTCAAAGGAAGGTTGTTCAAAGTCATGCACAAAGACAGTTTGATCAAAATAGAAAAGTTTTTCAAAATGATGTTGGTTATCATAACCAATATCAAAATCATTTTCAAATATATTCACTAAAGCAAATTCCCAAAAGACATTTTGAGAAGTTGGAAACTAAAGAAAGGAAGAGTATGCCATACAAACCTAAAAATCCAAATTCAAAGCAAAAGATGAAAGCATCGTTTGCGAAAGGAAAAAATGATGTGTTCGTAACTGGGTCTTAGGTTCTTCGTTGCATAATGTGTTCCAAACTAATGTCCAAGGACCCAAAAGGTCTTGGGGACCTAAATTTTCTGAATGATCGCAGGTACTATGTGCCGAGCAATGTGACGAAAACTAGTATATCAATAATGGATGCTTGCATCACATGACTGGAAGGCAGGAGAATTTATGTGATTTTAGAAAGTTAGACAATGCTGGGGTTGTCAAGTTTGGAAACAACCAAAAATATAAATTCAAAGGTTATGGGAAAGTGACGAATGGGAAGCTTACAGTGAATCGAGTCACATATGTAGAAGGTTTAAAGCATAATCTGATTAGTGTTTCACAACTTGTTATTGGCACTAGCAATCAGGTTCTTTTTTATGAGGAAGGAAGTGTTATCTCTAATAAGGAAACGAAGGAGAGTCTACTTAATTCGAAACGAAAGGGAGACAAGTTCACTCTTGACATAAAACCTATTGTGGGCATTCCCTCTGTATGCTTATTGTTGAAAGCATCTTCTGATCTTAGCTGGTTATGGCATCACCGTCTTTCTCATCTCAACTTTAAAAATCTAAACAAACTTGTTATTAATGATCTTGTTCGTGGTTTACTTGTTTTAAAATTTGACAATGATTCATTGTGTGCTGCATGTGAACAGGGAAAACAACATCGTCAAAGTCATCCGATCATAATAGATTCGAAAATCGTCGAACCTCTGGAACTTTTTCACATTGATTTATGTGGACCTTCGACTGTTGAGTCTCTCAATAAGAAGAAGTACATCTTAGTCATTGTTGATGATTTTTCAAGGTTTAATTGGGTTTTCTTTTTTCAACAGAAGTCTGAAACTACTCAAGTGATGATTGATTTTATCAAGAACATCGAATTGAGCTTAAAGAGGAAAGTTCGAAGAATAAAGAGTGATAATGGATCGGAGTTCAAAAATCAAATTCTTGATTCATTTTTGACTGAACTGGGAATATCACATAATTTTTCCTCCCTATACACCGCAACAAAATGGTGTAGTCAAAAGAAGGAGTCGTTACTTGTGTGAAGCGGCGGGAACGATGCTCATTTATGCGAACTTGCCACAATATTTTTGGGTCGAAGCGGTTTTGACTGCTTGTTTTACGCAAAATCGTTCTTTCATTCATTGTCGTTCAATCTCACGTTCGATGATCATTATGTCAAAAGAGTCGAACAGACTTTTGTTCAAAAACCAATTATTGTTGAATTAAATATTGAATCTGAGCAAATGATTTCTTATGATATTGATCTTGATTTAATTTTTGGTACTCCTGATAGGGCCATTGATGCAGAGATCAATACTCATGATAATCAAGTTCCTGAGGCATCGAAACATTCCGATGATTCGACAGTCACCAACTAAGAAAACGAAGCACATTCTTCATCAACTTCAAGAGTAAATGTCGAAAGAGTGCATGTTTCAAATGGTGATCTAGTGGAGGGGGAGCACTTGATTTCGACGTCTCAAAACGAAAGACATGATTCATATGTTGAGGGGGAGTATATCATAACTCAAGCTCATGTTGAGCGGGAGCATATGATTAACCATGCTAATGTCGAGGGGGAGCATCACATCTCAAATCCATTGGTCAAGGGGAAGCCAAGTGGATCGAATCATGATAATGGTAGTGATCAAGAAAATGGTTTTCATGATGTAACTGATAATATCTCAATTGCAGGTGAAGGTTTAGAAGCTGATGACATCTATGAAGATGGACCTTTAGAATTTGATCCTGCATATCCACCGATTGACAAATGGACGAAAAGTCATCCGAAAGAATAAATTCTTGGTGATCCAAATTCTGGTGTATTGACTAGAGCCCAGTGATAAGTGCATTTTATGCACCTATTTTGCATGTTTATTTTCGTCCTTTCATAGAATTCTACTTCATAATTCTTGCATTTAGTTAATTATTTGGGCAATTGCATATTTTATTAAGAATACCTGATACTTCACTATTTTTGATTTACTTTGTACGCATGGAGCATGAAGCATGGAGCTTGGAGCATGGAGAATGGAGCATGGAGCTTGGAGCATGGAACATGGAGCATGGAGATTTGGAGCATGAAGAGAAGATGGATCGGTCATGCTATGGAAGAAAACATGAAGACATAACCCGAGTCCTTGTTACATTATCATCATAGCAAAGGAATATGTTTGAAACATAGTTCGTGTCACACCGACATGTGTCGTGTTTGTCCTTTCTCATCTTATATTTGAGAAACATGACTCGTGGTGAAGCTAGACTGAAGAAGGAGCCAACATTGAAGACTTATTGGACTTTTAGCAAAAAGCATGGGCCATTCTACAAACACATGGTCATGCCAAAAACACATGGGTAAAAGGCATGTCCATGCTAAAAATGCATGGTCTCATGGAATGCACGTGAACAGTTAATTGTGGTGCTAAATTCGAGGAGATTGAGATTTTTCATTTATAGACGGTTTTGGGAGCTTTCTTTGGCGATTTTGGGAGATTTTGAAGATTTCTAATCATTGCAAACACTTTTGATTTCCATTTGTAAGCATTAAATATTTCCAATTCCATCTTTCTTTTTGATTGATTTGTTCTTAGCCATGTGTGGCCAAGAAACCTAATTTCTAGTTCTTGTTCAAAACATGTTGATTGCTTGACTTGAAGCATATGATTTGATGTTTGATTTGTGATTCTATTCTCGTGATTATGTTTTTGTTTAAACTAGAACCCTTGAATTTGATTTGTGTTTGATTGGCCACTTTCATGAATTAAATTTTTGTGTAGTTAATTAACTTTTAGGGCATCTAATCGTTCTATTAAGTTAATAATTGGTAACAAACAATAAGTTTTCATATTGTAAAAGTATATGACATGTTTTCACACTTTTGAGTGTATGAGAAGAAATGAACATTGTTGGGAAGCTTGTACAAAACTTAATGCAGTGTTTCAATACAATCTAAGAGCATGTTTAGGTTGAATTAGTAAAGCTAGGTCTAGTCAAAGAGCATGTTTTGGTTAGATAATTTGGCAAGCGAGAGGTATTAGAGCGTGTTAATATCTTTCAGTACCAACTTAGAATAGCAATCATGAATTGCATCGAGTCATAATCAAGTTTAACAACAACACTGAGAACTAGAACTAGAACCATTCAATCAAATTGTTTACAAGTTTATTTCATTTTTTGCATGTTTTAGACTGGATTGTCATTTTATTATTTTAGTTTTGCAAATAAAACCCCCTTTTGTGATCAAAGTACCTTGCACAAAGAGGTATAGACTTTTATTATGAGTCTTTGTGGTTCGAACCTACTTGCCTTGTACTACTTTTTAGTGCACTAAAGCAGTGTATTTGCAGTCCATTTTACCCCTATTATTTGTTGGGTTTGGCACGCCTAACAAATTGGCGCCATTTCCGGGGACATAGTGTTACTAATTTTTTATGCTTAGATCTTTTCGTATATGTACACCACTACCAATTGAATCGAAGATAGAGAAGACTGGAAAGAGGTTATGGAAGCAAGCCAAGCTTAGTAAGAGGCAACCGGGTTCTGGGACTTCTTCACCATCTACCCCTCCGGTCATCAACATTTAGGAGGATATACCCCTCTCAAGTGTGTCAGAAACTGAAACAGAAAACTTCTCACTCTCATCTCAACCATCCTCATCCAGAAATACCACTCCACCCTCTTCACCTAATCACAACATCCCATACTCTACACCCACAGAAAACTCAATTCCTACTTTTACCATGGTAGACCATGGAGGAAATGGAGGTAACAACAACAACCATGGTCCACCAAACCCACCTGAACAAACCCTTCACCAATGGTCGAGGCAAGAGGTTACTCAACAACCTCTTGTTGGATTAGGTGTCTAAGCCCATAACTATAATTGGTATGTACTTGACCCGATAGTAGCATGGTCCTTTTGGGTTGCCTTCACCGGAGCAATTTGATAGGATGAATATTTGAGAAAGAGGTTATTTTTGATTTATTAATATATTATATAAATAATATATTAATTGAGAAATCATATTTATTTAATTGGTATTGATCAAGAATTAATTTGGAATTAATTTAGTGATCAAAAGAGACTAATTAAATTTACGGAGACTGATTAGGTAAATCAGTAATACTTATAGTTTGGGCTAATGATCCACGTTGATTAAGGATGGACTAAATCTATGTGAGAGTCCATGAAGAGTTAGTCCAAAGGGCCTTTCATATGGATCATTGGAATACTTAAAGGCTTAAGTAAATTAGGGTTTTATGTATGAAACCCTAAGGATTCCACACTATAAATTGAACCCCTAGCTTCCCAAAATCGGCCACTCTATTCCAAGGTGAAAGCCTAGCCGATTTTGGTGCTTCCTAACCTCTCTCTCATAAGCCTCCTTTTGCTTTTGGTGTTTGTGACTCATTTGAGGTATCACATTTGAGGTACTAAGCTCTTGAAAGGCAAGGTTCTACAAGCTACAACAAAGAGGTATTCATCTAACTAGTTTTTATGTTGTATATCTCCAATTGTCTGCTAGCTAGGGTTTATGCATTGGATAAAATGAAATTGCATGTATAACTTGAGAAAACTTAGATACAAAGCATCTAGGGTTGTATGTGCACCATAGGATTGTTATAGTGCTCAAAACCCATCACCTCTTTGCATCACCTATCCGACAGCCACAAACCTTGAACTAAAATCTGGTCTAATACACCTCCTCCTAACCTTTAGAGGCCTTGAAAACGAAGATCCCTACAAGTTCCTCGCAGAGTTCCATGTTGTGTGTGTTGGCATGAAGCCACACAATGTCACAAAATACCAAATCAAGCATAGGACATTCCCTTTTGAAGTGCAAAACTCAGCAAAAGATTGGATTTATGACCTTCCACCGGGGACGGTTAATACATGAGTGGACCTTGCACGCCTCTTCTTAGACAAATACTTCCCAGAAATGAAAGCCTCAGTCCTAAGAAGAGAGATAATTGGGATCAAACAACACAAGAGAGAAGCCTTTCATACATATTGGGAGAGGTTCAAAAAGCTTTGTGCCCGTTCCCCAAAGCATGGTATTAGTTAGTATCAAATCCTCCAATACTTCATTGAAGGCATGAGTCCTTGGGAAAGAACACTTCTTAACGCTTCAAGTGGAGGATCTTTGATTGATAAGACCCCAACTGAGATTCGGGATCTCATAAAAAACATGGCGGAGGATTCAAAGCATACGAGTCAAGATGAAGATTGGTACACGGATGCACCCTGAGGTGTAAAAGAGGTGCACACTCATCAAATTGAAGCCCAACTATCCAAGTTGACTAAGGTGGTAATGATTCTTGCTAAGGACAAAAGGGTGCAATCCACACCCTGTCCTTGTGGTATTTGCACTCAAGTGGGACACCCGACCGATATGTGTTCTCAATTGCAAAAAGAAGAATATGAAGATGCAAATGCTATGGGAGGCTATTTTGGGCACAATCAAAGAACTTATGATCAACCCCGATGAAATCAAGGGTAGAACAACAACCAAAACATGGGCTATCAACAAAGACAACCACCCCATTACCAAGCAAGGCCACCATTTCCACAACAAAAACCAACCGAGGCAACCACATCCTTTTCCTCAACAAGACGGACCCTCAAGCATGTCCTTAGAAGAGATAGTCAAAGGCCTTGCCACTAGCACTCAATGTTTTTAGCAAGAAACCAAGGTAAGCATCAAGAATCTTGAGCAACAATTGACACAACTTGCTCAATCGGTGAGCAAAATGGAGAATCAAGGAAAGCTGCCTCCTCAAACCGAAAAGAACCCAAGCACAATGCTTGTGTAATTAGCTTGAGGAGTGGAAGGAAATATGATGGCCCGAAGATGCCCGAAGAAGAAGAAGAAGAGGAGTTGGTGATAGAATAACCACCAAAGAAAAATGAAAAGAAAGAAAAAATGGTAGAGAAAAAGAAGCCGGAAGAAAAAGAAGCAAAGATCACACCACCACCTTTTCCATCAAGATTGAGCAACAATAAAAAAAAGAGAAGATAGTGAAATCATGGAAATGTTCCAGAAAGTTGAAGTCAACATCCCTCTCTCAGACGCGATCAAACATATACCTAGATATGCTAAGTTTCTTAAGGAACTTTGCACATCTAAAAAGAAGCTGCGAGGTAATGAGACAGTGAAAGTAAGTGAAAATATTTTTGCAGTTTTGCAAAAATGGATGCCCCCAAAGTGAAAAGATCCGGGTGTTTTCATCGTTCCTTGTAAATTAGGAAACCTTTATGTCCCCCGTGCTATGCTAGATTTAGGAGCTTCAATTAATTTTTTACCATGTTTTGTTTATAAATCTATTGGCATAGGCACTTTAACAAAAACCAGGGTGATTATCCAACTTGCAGATCGTTCTATAGTACACCCAAAAGGTGTATTAGAGGATATTCTAGTGCAAGTTAATGAACTTGTCTTTCCTGCAGATTTTTATGTGCTTGATATGGGAGATGATGACCACCCAACCTCGATTTCCATACTTTTAGGTAGACCATTCTTTAAAACAACAAGAACAATAATTGATGTCTACAATGGTACATTGTCTATGGAATTCGATGGGGGAGGTCATCAACTTCAATATCTATGGAGCAATGAGGTACCCAAGTGATGTTCATTGTATAAATTTTATGTATATTGTCCAACCTTTGACTAAAAAGTGTTTTGAGTTGACTAACCATGATTTGTTGGAGTTAGTTTTGAGGAGGAATTTTGATAATAGTTCAGTCAAATAGATTGCAAAAAATTTCAAGCTCGATGACGAGTTGCTGGAAATTGTGGAGTTCATGGAAGAAAGGAAGAAAATGAGGTATGATAATACCAATGTGAAATTACCCATTTCTAACACAAAACTTCTTCCTTCTATTGTGTAGGCACCTAAGCTAGAATTGAAGAATCTTCCAAATCATTTGAAGTATGCATACCTTGGAGAAGAGAAGACTTTGCCTTTCATTATCTCCAACAAGCTGTCCATTGCAGAAGAAGATGAGTTGGTGACTTTGCTGAAAAGTATAAGAAGGCTATTGGGTGGACAATTGCTGACATAAAGGAGTTGAGTCCCTCCCTATGCATGCACAAGATTCCCATGGAGGAAGACTTCTAACCCATGATGGAGGTAGTAAAGAAAGAAATCATGAAGCTTTTGGATGCATGTATGATCTACCCCATCTCTGATAGTAAATGGGTGAGCCCCGTTCAGGTTGTCCAGAAAAAAGCCGAGGTCACAATTGTCAAGAATTCTTAGGGAGATTTGGTGTCAACCCGTGTGTAAAACGGGTGGAGAGTTTGTATTGACTATAGAAAGTTGAATGCCTCAACAAGAAAAGACCATTTTCCCTTGCCATTTATTGACCAAATGTTAGAGAGATTAGTGGGAAAATCTCACTACTGTTGCTTAGATGGTTTCTCGGGTTTTCATCAAATTCCGGTAGCCCCAGAAGACCAAGAGAAAACCACCTTCACTTGTCCCTTTGGCACATTTTCTTATAGGCGTATGCCTTTTGGTCTATGCAATGCACCCACAACATTTCAAAGATGCATGGTGAGCATTTTTTCTGAATATGTTGAAAACATCATTGAAGTCTTCATGGATGATTTTACAATTTATGGAAACTCCTTTAATGAATTTCTAAGAAATCTAACAACAAATATGCAAAGGTGCATTGACACAGATCTTGTGCTTAACTATGAAAAAAACCATTTCATGGTGGACAAAGGATTGATTTTAGGTCATATTTCGTCCCAAAAAGGCTTGGAAGTTGACAAAGCCAAGATAGATGTTATCAAGAGTCTTCCTTACCCAAAAAATGTTCAGGAAGTTCATTCGTTTCTTGGTCATGTAGGTTTCTATCAGCAGTTCATCAAAGATTTCTCAAAGATTACGATGCCGATGTGTCAACTACTCCAAAAAGATGCTGAATTTGAGTTTACTCTGCCATGAAAATATGCTTTCGATCGTTTGAAGGATTTACTCACCTCTGCTCCAATCATCCAACCACCTAATTGGGATCTCTTGTTTGAGATCATGTGTGACGCGAGCAACAAGATGTTGGGCCGATATTGGGTCAAAAAGGTGGATCGAACACATCATGTTATGTATTACGCATCCAAGACCCTTGATAGTGCACAAAGCAACTACACCACAATAGATAAATAGTTGCTTGCTATTGTTTTTGCACTAGAGAAGTTCCGACAATACCTCCTTGGAACTAAAGTGATCATCTATTCAGACCATGAAGCTATAAAGCACTTACTTACCAAGAAAGATTCGAAGCCGAGGTTAATACGGTGGATGTTTCTTTTGCAAGAGTTCGATATTGAGATCAAAGATAAAGTGGGAATGAGAACTAGGTCGCCAATCATTTGAGTTGAATAGTTCAACCCGAAGATGCGACACCCATTCATGATGTATTCATAGACGAGCACTTGTTTGCTATCCAGACGCCACCTTGATATGAGTATATATGCAACTTCATGGTCACGGGGAAGTTCCCACCCAATCTCACGAGGTCACAGAGAGATAAGATCAAGAAAGACGCAAAAAGGTACATTTGGGATGAACCATACCTTTGGAAACATTGTGCATATCAGGTAATAAGAAGATGTGTTGAAGAAAATGAGGTATAATTTATCCTTAATTTTTGTCATAGTTATGCTTGTGGAGGGCATTTCGGTCCTTAATGAACTGCCATAAAAATTTTAGACTGTGGATTTTATTGGCCTTGACTCTTTCATGACTCTTACATTTTTTTGCAAAAGTTGTGAGAGATGTCAAATGACCGGTTCTCTGAGTTCCCGAAACCAAATGTCATTGACCCCCATCTTGGTTTGTGAAATATTTGATATATGAGACATTGATTTTATGGGTCCTTTTCCTTCATCCTTTGGGAACTTATACATCCTTTTGGCTGTTGATTATGTTTCCAAATAGGTAGAGGCAAAGCCAAAAAGAACTGATGATGCTAAAGTTGTTGTAGATTTTGTCAAGGCTAATATCTTATGTAGGTTTGGAACTCCAAAAGCCTTGATCAGTGACAGAGGCGCACATTTCTGTAACAAAGGTCTTGGATAAATTCTCAAAAAATATGGAGTCCAACATCGGGTGTCCACAACATACCACCCGCAAACAAATGGACAAGTTAAAGTGTCAAACAGAGAAATCAAGTCCGTACTTGAGAAGACAGTGAATACAAACCGCAAAGATTGGATCTTGAGACTAGAAGATGCTCTTTGGGCATACCGAACCGCATATAAAACTCCAATTGGGATGTCACCGTATAGACTCGCGTTTGGCAAAGCCTCTCATCTCCCCGTTGAGCTGGAGCACAAAGCTTTTTGGGTAGTCAAGAAGTTAAACATGAGGATTGATGAAGCGATTAGAAGTTGTTCGTTTTTCATAAAAAAAATAAAAACAAATCTTGAAAGAATCTAATCACACATGAACACGTCTCCCGAAGCTACTCGTGCAAAACATAAAATGACGAGGTTATCAACACCGAAGCATAATAACAAGGTATAGGTTAGCCCTTGGAACACACGACCGGTCTTATGAGTAGTAAGTGCTCAATCATACCCAAAGTCCAAATTAAAAAAAAATCATAAAATGAATATAAAATTTTAGTGACCTGAATCTTCCAGCACTCTAAAAAGTCCTTTCTATCTATTCCCTTCTAAGTATCCTGCTTGTGGACATTGTTTCTAACTGTACTTACGGGTCTTTGCGTGTTTACATAAGTCCCCCGAAAAATGTCTTAGAAGTCCCTCACGGTAATGGACCGTGAGATGTACCAACAATAGAAAAAGTCAAGGACAAAAATATAAAGAGTTAGGTCAAGAAAATAACTTAAACATGTAGATGTGTACTCTTCCCTCACAACTGTACTCATCTGTTTATGCCATAGTAGCGTCCTCATTGTGGACAACATCTTGGTATGTCGTGTTAAGCTGATATTTAAGCATGAGTGCATCTTCAGATACTTTGAAAGTATGCCCCTGCAAACAGAACTTCAAAGGAGTTGTGCAGGGACAAAATATAAAAGAGTTAAAAAAAAGAGAGAGAAAAAAAAGAGAAAAAAGAGCCAAAAAAGAGTCAAAAATGAGAAAAAAACATGAGTTGCAAGAATAATTACAACTAGGAAAACTGCTTGGCTGTCAAAAGATCCCCTTGGACTTGAACTTGAACTTATGACATCGGGACTGACTGTGAACTACTTTGACTGGTGTATGTGGTTTGAAACATGTAACCAATCTGGGTAAATATTATGGAATTTTTAGAAAAAGATTGTTGTTAGTAAACAAATAGCTTGAGTCGACAATTGTCATGTTTTGTAAAATGAAGATGATTGAGCATATTTGTCATCACATATGTTTTCATGAAAGTAAGACCATAATTTGTTCCATGTGCTGACCCAATACAAGTAAGAGTGAACAAGTGTTGTGACTTTTGATTTTGTTGAGTTGCGTTAGGGAGTGGCCAAAAGTCTTGTTTTCACTATTATATATCTTTATAGGGCTAATTCCAAGTTGACTCAAGGCATGACAGGTACATTCTCAACTATGCTGCAAAAATAAGATTAATTGGGTTGGATCTCTTTCATGTTTGTCTTGGTTATTGCATTACTCTTCAAAAGTTTGGATTTTAATTTTTGCTTTCTTCTTTTCTTCCTCCCAGTTTGTACTTTTGTTTTGTTCTTTCTCGGGGACAAGAAAGGTTTAAGCTTGATGAGATTTGTTAGGTGCATTTTATGCACCTATTTTGCACCTTTATTATACACCATTGCAATGCATTTAGGTTTAACTCCATGCATTTTATATGTTTTAGGGATATTTCATGATATTATTTCACTCGCACAATTCTATGATGTTTCAGGGACTTTTTGAGGTGGGATCTCACTTAGGGAGGTAACTAGAAGGTGCATACAAGATTCCATGGCTTTCAGATCATGAAGGAAGAAGTTGTAGAAAATTGAGGAAATTCCGCAGTCACAGATTTCCACGGCAGCATAAATTTTTGCCTTAAATTTCCACGGGCTGTGGAAATGTACCTGTTGCATCCATATTTTTGTGTTTCCACGGGCTGTGTAAACTTTTGCGGGTTGTGGAAAAGTGGACGTGGGCTTAGTGGCAGTTTCTCATCTTTTCTAAAAAGTGGCAGCCGACTTCATTTTTTCATCTATCGATTTTGGGAGCACTTTGGACAATTTTCTGGAGAATTTTGGAGTTGATTAACACTTGGGAACATTTGATTTCATTTTGTAAGCACTTTAATTTCATTTTCTAGATTTGTGATCTTGTTCTACTCATGTGTGGCTAGAACCCTAGTTTCTCCAACTTCATGTCTTGACTCTTTAGTTGTGATTTCAATCATATGAATTAATGTTTGCTTTCAATTTCTATCTAGTCAATTTGATTTTGTTTCAATCGAATGTTTGATTCTAATTGTGATTTTTCTTGTCCATTTGAATTAGGGTTAGATCGATCAAGTTATCTAAATTGCAAAACCTGTAATTCTTTTGTGAATTAGACTAAATAACAAGCACTAAACTAATTTTCATTGAATGAATTTAGTGTAAATCATATTCACACACTCTTACGCCCCCGAGATTGTGAGGGGTATTAGGTGTTGTTGGGAACATTCACATAAATCTTATTGCAACCTTTTGATTTATATCTAAGAGCTTGTTTAGACTCAAATTAGAAGCTTAGGTTATTTTCAAAGAGCTTGTTTTGACTTTGACAACTTGGTGAATGGGAAGTGTTAGAGCTTGTTAACACTTTCAAGTACCGACTTTGGTAGAATTGAGTAGATATCATATCATCCTTCGAATTACATTGCTAAATTGTCTTGCATAGAGTTAGAGTCCTCACAAATCCTGAATTTGTTTCATTTAATCGATCATTTACTTATTGCTTTATTCTCTTATTTAAATCATTACATATAACCCCCCCCCCCACTTCTGTGACCATTTTTGTACCTTACGCAAAAAGGTATAAGCATTTGTTCCATGAATTTATGGATCGACCCTACTTATCCTATACTATTCTTTTAGTGCAAAGTATCACCTTGGACTTGGACTTGAACTCCTGACATTGGACTGATCATTAACTACTTTGACTGGTGTAAGTGGTTTGAAACAAGTAACCAATCTGGGTAAATACTAGGGAATTTTTAGAACATAATTTTTAGAAAAAGATTGTTGTTAGTCAACAAATAGCTGGAGTCGGTCATTGTCATGCTTTGTAAAATGAAGACGATTGAGCATGTTTTTCATCACATGTTTTCACGAGAGTAAGACCATAATTTGTTCGATGTGCTAACCTAATATCGGTAAATGTGAATAAGTGTTGTAACTTTTGATTTTGTTGACTTGTGTTAGGGAGTGGCTAAAAATCTTGTTTAAATGTTATATATCTTTGTGGGGTTAATGCCGAGTTATCTCAAGGCACAACATGTACACCTTCGACTGTATGACACAATGAGGTTAACTGGATTGAATCTGTTCGTTTTGTTTTTTTATTGCTTTGATGTTTGAAAAAATAAATCTTTGAAGCTTTGTTTTTTTTGTACATATGTTATTTTCATTAGTTTTTATTTTATTGCATGCATTCACTCTTAATTCCCTTTAGGTCCTTTTCATTCCTTCCGTTCTTTTCATCTTAGTTTCTTTTTAGCCACCTATCGTCTTCTCTAGGGTGATTCTTCATTTTGTTCTTTCTTGAGGACAAGAAAGGTCTATGCTTAGAGAGGTTTTATTGGTGCATTTCATGCACCTATTTTGCATGTTTATTTCCTTCATTTCATAGCATTCTACTTCATAATTCTTGCATTTAGTTAATTATTTGGGCAATTGCATATTTTCTTAAGAATGCCTGGTACTTCATTATTTTTGATTTATTTTGTAGGCATTATGGAGCATGGAGCATGTATCATGGAGCTTGGAGCATGGGGCTTTGGAACATGAAGAGAAGATGGACCGGTCATGCCATGGAAGAAAACATGAAGACATAACTCGAGTCCTTGTTGCATTATCATCATAGCAAAGGACTACGTTTGAAACACGGTTCGTGTCACACCGACACGGGTCATGTTTGTCCTTCCTCATCTTATATTTGAGCAACATGACGTGTGGTGAGCTAGATTGAAGAAGGAGTTAATAGTGAAGACTTAGTGGAATTTTAGCAAAAAGCATGGGCCATGCTAAAATCACATGTTCAAGACACATGGCCATGCCAAAAACACATGGGTAAAAGGCATGGTCATGCTAAAAACACATGGTCTCATGGAATGCACATGAACAGTTAATTGTGGTGCTAAATTGGAGGAGATTGACATTTTTCATTCACAGACGGTTTCAGGAGCTTTCTCTAGCGATTTTGGGAGATTTTTGGGAGCTTTTGAAGATTTCTAATCATTGCAAACACTTTTGATTTCCATTTGTATGCATTAAATATTTCCAATTCCATCTTTCTTTTTGATTGATTTGTTCTTAGCCATGTATGGCTAAGAAACCTTAATTTCTAGTTTTGTTCAAAACATGTTGATTGCTTGACTTGAAGCATATGATTTGATGTTTGATTTTTGATTCTACTATTGTGATTATGTTTTTTTGAACTAGAACCCTTGAATTTGATTTGTGTTTGATTGGCCACTTTCATGAATTGAATTTTTGTGTAGTTAATTAACTTTTAGGGCACCTAATCGTTCTATTAAGTTAATAATTGGTAACAAACAATAAATTTTCTTATTGTAATACATATATCACATGTTTTCACACTTCCGAGCGTATGAGAAGTGAAAGATCTAGTATGCCCAAGAGTCATATTAAAGTGATATTGCTAAATAACATATGATAGTAATGGGTCACACTAACAACAACTTGATACAATTGATTATTTATTAGAAATGGATTTTAATAAATATTCAATAAAACTCTTATAATTAAATTGGAAATTATTTATTTCATGGAAATAATAAGTTCCGTTAGCAAGTAACTTAATATATATCATATGGTATGATTTATAAGTCATGTACAAACTTTTGGACTAGTTTAATCATTTTGTGTTTTTCCTAAAAGACAAGGTTTATATTTTATAAAAGAGTTTATAAAAGTTTTACTTTCTTTCTTCTTCTTTATGCAATTTTGAGATTTGCATAAAAAAGTGTATGACTTGTCTAATCATGCTTTAAAGGCATGATATACATGATATGACAATGGGGACAAGATTCCTTAAAGTGCTAATGACTAATGGTTAATAACTTCACCTTTTGAATATAAATATGAGGCTTGCATATGGCTAGAGTGCTCATTCCTTCTTCTCTTCTCCATGGTCGAGAGCTCTCTAGGAGACTCTCCCTCTCTTCTTTGCTTTGAGTTATTGAAGATTACTTGCATATATTTTGCCCTCTTGAAGTTTATATTGGTTATGAACTTCAAGCTTAAGAGTTTAAGAGTTTTGGACTAGCATCTACATCAAGTTGAGTCATTGTTGGTGTCTAAAAGGTTCCACATTCTTCATCAACTTCCAAGCCTCCCAAGAGGACCCAAAGAACTACAAAGATTGTTATTTCCTCACCTCTTCTTTGGTTGGTGTTTTAATCTTTCTATAACTTGCAAGAAGATCCTTGGTGGGTATAAAATGTTTATGTTATTTCAAAAATTAAAGTCTTCCGTTGCCATATCTTTCAAGTTTATGAAACTATTTTTGAACTAAAACCCAACAATTGGTATCAGATCCATCTTGCAAGTTTGGTTAGATTTTTTGATTTTTGGAAATCTTAGTTTTTGGAGAATATGGATAACTTGTTTTTCTATAAAAATAAGTTCATACATATTTGCTATGACAACTTTTTTGTTATTTTATGTGACAAAAGTTTCATGCATCTTTTGTCATTTAAAGCTGTCTTAGAAAAACAAAGGTTGTTTGATGTGTATATTGATGTATATGATGTGCATAAACTAGGCAAAGACCAATGTGTTGTTATGTTGTTATGTTGGTTATTTTTTGTTATCAAATGGTTGTAATAGTTTATTTATTGATATGGTATGTAATAAATTAAATATATTAGTTTTCTTGTTTATTTTTGTAAAGTAATAGATTAGTTTTTAGAAACAATTTATTTGTACAAATATGTAACAAGAAATGAAGTTTGAACCATTTTTTGAAGACAAAAGGAAAATTTTCGAGTTCAACATGTGCTGGGCAGAACATGACACTTTCTGAAAAGTGTCATGAATGCTACACATGTGCTGAAAAGGTGCTGAGCAGAAAGATGACACTTTCTGAAAAGTGTCATGAAAGCTGCAGTTTTTCCTTTAAAGAAGCCTTTCAAATCTTTTGCAAGCAATGGTGTTTACTCAAGTGAGAGCTTCTACAACAACATTGCAAGAAGATTTTTTGGTCCCCATAAATGTCCCTTTAGGAATGGACTTGACATTCTTTTTTATGCATGTTTGTGCTGTTTATTTTATGAAATTATTATGTGTGGTTGATAAATTAGTTTTCACATGCTAAAATAATTCTGGACAAAATAAACATCACATGGAGTTTGGGTTTTCAAAATTGGACATAAGATGTAACAAGTGATTATTTTAAAATAAAACCCGGTTTTATAAAATCGTTAATAATGGCAAATTTTGAAATACTCCATTATAAGTTTTAAAATGGTGATTTTTATAACTTATACAAACTCCAAATATATAAGTAATAAAAGAAAGTTTTATTAAAGATATAAAAGGTTCAAATGCATTCAAACTTAATACCGGTTATTAAAATTGAATTGCGTCTAATTATATAAAACTAGCTTTTATATAGAACCTTTAAAAGTGATTTTTTTTTGAAAATTGATACCATGGTTTATTATATGCATGTAATAACCATGATATTATATGTTTTTAAACTAGAATTATTAAACATATAAAGACCCTTTTTACAAACCTCAAATCTATGCAATCCTTTTGAAGAGCACTCGCACGTCTTGTGTATGCACTAGTGGGATAAATGATACCTAACCGCTTAGTGTTATCTTTTGATGGCTAGGGTGTAGTCGCGATTTCTATAACCAAGTTATAGGACGATTACACAACTTTATCAAATTGGACGATTTGATCGGAAATCTTTTGTGATAAGGGATACCTAAGCAAGAGAGTTTCGAGACATAGATGGGATCAAACATGTCTAATTAAATTTGTTATTAGCGATCCCATAAATCTAGGAATTATATAGTAAGATATAATTGATAATCAATATCTACCGAGTTGAATTCAAATGGATGGGATAAAGGATACCTAACCATTTTTTTTTTGCAACTTGGATCCTAGACTTTGATAATTAATGTTTTTGGAAACTAAAAGGGTATTAATTATTAAAGATTAAATATTGAAAATACTAAATGAATTTTGTTGAAATTTTGTAGTTAAATAATCAATTCTCATTATCATGAATTCTCATTTTCATTAATGACTTTAATAAAACAATAACATTCAATAGATACAACTTCAATGAATGAGTTCATGTCTTAAGAGACAATCTCGTAATAGATATGAATTTGTATACACTTAAAGGTCCTAGTCCTAAACCATTTGCTTTGAGCAATAAGCCTGAAAAATGATACCTAGTAAAGGCATCACCGTGATGCTTAAGATGTTTCTAACATCAAGCTAGGAATAGTTGGTCGTGACTTCTAGGAAGTCTTGTATAATTTAAACCTGTATATCTGATGATATAACATGTCAAGCAATATTCCAATAAATACAGTGATATTTTATTTAGAGCTAGTTTAAACATTGGAATAATGAAAGGCTAAAAGAATCACCTTGTGTGATCTAAGAGGCTTATGTTTTATGGACTGAACACCTTTAGGCCCAAGAAATCTACTAAAGCCCACATAGATGGATCTTGTTTCTTTTGTGAAGAAACTGGACACTGGAAGAGGACTTACTCCTCTTATTTGGAAAGAAAGTCTAGAAGAGACTAGTACTTCTTGTATCTACTAGATAGAACTCATACTTTTCATATAACACTTAGGTACTTGGTACTTAAATTTTAATCTAATATTTGTAAATGGCTTGTAAATATTTATTGAAGAGTAACCAAGCTGAGCACAATCAAGTTGGAACTACACTCTAGGAGTTTTGTTTATTATTTATTCTTAGAACATAAATTACTTGTAATGTAAAACAATATTTGTTTTGGAACAAAGTGTGTTTTAATTTAGCATGTCTAAATTTATGTCTCAGTTATTCAATTGTTTGATCATTTACTTAATCGCTTTCATAACAATAATATTCATATTCTGAAATGATTAACTTCTATTTATGAGACTAGATCTCTTAATAGAATTATGAAGTAAATATCAACATTATTATAAATAAAATTAAGTTCTATATGCAATCACTTTTTGACTTAAACTTGTTTTAAGTCAAAATCATCTTTGACATTGTTATCTTTATTATATAAATAACATTCACATATTCAAACTTCAAGAAAGGGATATTTGAAGGCAAATAATTTAGTTTATTTGATATATGTGAACCTTATTTATATGTAAAGGATCCCTACACTTTGATGTATGACTTCCTTTCTAATGAATGTTTGAGATTAAGCGCAAGATACCAAATCAACTTTGTTAACAACTATAGTAGTTTCAATTATATTTTACGTGGTAAAATATAATTATAAAATCTTGGTTGAAGGTTTCAAAAGTTGAGATATTAACCGGTAATAACCATCTAAGGCCTTAATGATAATAAAGGATGAATTATCTTACTTGGTATGATTTACTTTCTAATCGGTATAAATATCCCCCTTTAATCTTTTTGGGATAATACTTCAATCACTATTAATTGTGTCTTGATACAAATACCAACTAATAAGTAGATTAAACATTTTATAAGATTAAGTATGGAAAGTCTCCATCCTCATCTTACTTAATGTTTTATGGATTTGAAGCCTATGTTGGACTAAAGATTCTAAACCCAAAATCTACTAAATACATATTTGTATAATACTCTAAATGTGGCTTAGATTGTAATATGCAAACCCACCAAGAATAGGTTCTCTTATTCTTATGAAAGATAAGTTAGTAGAAAGCAAGCTTCTAATGACAAAGCGAGTGGGAGGTACATGGAACTTGAAGCAGCTCAAGAACCATAACCTTATGCAGTAATAGTTGGCTCTAGTTTTAACAAGGATTGTTAAAATTGAATAATAGCTATTCACAAACACAAATTATTCGCATTAATGGTAGGATTCATCTATGACTTGAGAAATGTGTATTCTCTCATTAATGAGATTCTATTGATGGTTTCTGGAAAAATCCATCAAATAACAGGATGCTATGTCAGATCTCGAATCTCATAAATGACTTAGAGTCATGAACATGAGATGTAATACATGTATGATAATCAAGAATGGGCTTGATTAAAATTTATCCCCATAGCAAGGCTAGAAGGAGTAAATAATTCTTCTAGAAAGAATAAATTACATGGATAACCATACACATTTAAAGCAAGACTTGTTATAAAAGGTTTTTCTCATACTCATGTTAATGACTATGGTCCTCATAATACTCATAACATTGACTATGATCAAACCTTTTTCACAGGTAGCTATGATTAGATCAACAAGGATACTATTTGCTATAAATTCATATTCTTAATATGAGATATAGTAAATAGATTTCAAGAAAGACCGCTTTTCTTAATAGATATCTACTGGAAGATATCTATATAGATTAGCCTGTAGGTTTTCTTAATCCAAGTTATCCTAACAAAATGTGTAGAGCTTGAGATCCACTTGTGGATATAAAGCAAACATCTAAACGTTATAATCATCATTTTATGTAAAACCACAAGGTGTGTTTTTTTGTCAAAATAAATAGAACATGTGTGTTTACTAAGAACTAGTGGGAGCATAGTGAAATTCCTAATCTTGTATGAATGAGTCATACTTAATCATTTGAAATCACATTCTGACTAAGCAAGGTCGTTTACACCTTGACTCGAAAAGTGTTTCTAAGATGAAAACTTAGGAAGGAAAGGATACATTCTTGGAATGTAAAATCTATAAGGGATAGATAAAATGAATGTTAAAGGTTTCATGTCCTTATACATTTATTGACAATATCTTGAAAGGGATCAAGACACAAGATTCTTTTGGAGAATTCTTGGCATTGTCATATGTAACTATTTTGAGCTAGCCTCAAAAGTACGTAACTCATAGGTTTGAACTAGATGAAATGATTTATATTCTATTTGCTTGGCAAACGAATTCATCATTTACACCATATTATGCATAGGACGTGGTATTTGATCATGCTGTAAGCATGTCATAGGATACTAATTGAATACATGGTTAAGTCACTGGATGACTATGAGAGCATTCTAAGAGTACTTTAGAAGAACTAAGAGAATGTATATGAGACAATCAGTTTAGAAAGGATCTTTATGGAAAGATCTACACAAGATGTTAATTTCTAAAAAGATATATATAATTATGAATTATAATTGGATTTTGACTTCATTATGGAATGAAAGGTAAGTTTTGTTGGAATAAGGTCCAAGTAAAACATATTGACACAATCTACTACAAAATAAGAATACACTACTTTAGAAGTTGAATTCAAATATGATTGGCTGAATGGAATCATTGAAAAACTATGTTGATTTCTGCCATTCAAGGATCACATAGATATCTTTGTGACTTCGAGAGTATACTTAATCAAGCTAAGAGACTCGATGTCATGAAAGAACACCAATCATATTCTCCAAGATATTTAACTATAATTAGAGTAAAGTTAAGTATGGAGATGATAGTATTCACATAATTCACACAAATTAAATTTTGTCAGATCTACTGATAAAGTCATTCTTTTGAGCTAAGTATGAATGGTCACACTTCAGCTATAAGACTTTATTATCCTAGAAATGGGTTTTTGATTTGGTTTTAGTATTTGTATATTGGAACATTATAACAACAACTATTAGATAATGTTATGATATATTGGGATATAGTCATCACATTAATATTTGTTGTGTTCTATATTAACATGTTTAATCCATGAATAATGTTATTATTCTAAAAGTTCATAGTCAGTTATAATTGTAGGAGCAATTATGAAGTAAGACTAATATGAATTGGATTGGTTGACTCTCACTAGATGAAAGTAGGCAAGTGGTTGTAACCAAGTTTCATATGTACTGGTCAGAGAACTAGTATTGAACTGTCATGCGTCAAGATCATCTCATGGATCGCTGTCATGAATGATACTTGATTAAAAGGTATTATCTTTGTATCCTTAACACCTAAGATACATAGTGGGACTTAAGTGTAGGGAGTACTATGCTTTGATAATGGTCAAATGTTGTTCCTTAACCGGGCAGTTATAAAAGCCATTTTCAGGTATGGTGTGAACTATGCAAGAGGCTTATGTAGTCAAGATGGGATTTGTTCCTCTTATTTGTTGAGAGTTAGACGTCTAAGGCGCCTTAAAAAAAGTTGAAACTAATGAGATTGATCGCGATCCGAATCTCATGTTCAACATGATGTCTGTAGCAAAGGGATAACTGATAAACTTACCTTATACACCAATTGTAGCTTTGAGCTTTTTGGGAATTGGGCGTTGATAGAATGGCACAAACGGTCGTATGGTCTTAGGGGCAGTGAAATGTTGCTAGACGTTCACCACTGTCTATATTAGTCTAATATGGGTCTTGCGCAAGTAGGAGATTGAAAGATCTAGTATGCTCAAGAGTCATATTAAAGTGTATTGCTAAATAACATATGATATTAATGGGTCACACTAACAACAACTTGATACAATTGATTATTTATTAGAAATTGATTTTAATAAATATTCAATAAAACTCTTATAATTAAACTGGAAATTATTTATTTCATAGAAATAATAAATTCCATTAGCAAGTAACTTAATATATATCATATGGTATGATTTATAATTCATGTACAAACTTTTGGACTAGTTGAATCCTTTTGTCTTTTTCCTAAAAGACAAAGTTTATATTTTATAACAGAGTTTATAAAAGTTTGACTTTCTTTCTTCTTCTTTATGCAATTTTCGAGATTTTCATAAAGAAGAAGTCTATGACTTGTCTAATCATGCTTTAAAGGCATGGGAGACATGATATGACAATGGGGACAAGATTGCTTAAAGTGCTAAGGACTAATGGTTAATAACTTTACTTTTTGCATATAAATATGAGGCTTGCATATGGCTAGAGTGCTCATTCCTTCTTCTCTACTCCATGGCCGAGAGCTCTCTAGGAGACTCTCCCTCTCTTCTTTGCTTTGAGTTATTGAAGATTACTTGCATATATTTTGCCCTCTTGAAGTTTATATTGGTTATGAACTTCAAGCTTAAGAGTTTAAGAGTTTTGGACTAGCACACATCAAGTTGAGTCATTTTTGGTGTCTCAAAGGTTCCACATTCTTCATGAACTTCTAAGCCTCCAAAAAGGACCCAAAGAACTACAAAGGTTGTTATTTCCGCACCTCTTCTTTGGTTGGTGTTTTAATCTTTCTATAACTTGCAAGAAGATCCTTGGTTGGTATAAAATGTTTATGTTATTTCAAAAATTAAAGTCTTCCGTTGCCGTATCTTTCAAGTTTATGAAACTATTTTTGAACTAAAACCCAACAAGAAGAAATGAACATTGTTGGGAAGCTTGTACAAAACTTAATGCAGTTACTCAATAAAATCTAAGAGCGTGTTTAGGTTGAATTAGTAAAGCTAGGTCTAGTCAAAGAGCGTGTTTTGGTTAGATAATTTTGCAAGCGAGAGGTATTAGAGCATGTTAATATCTTTCAGTACCAACTTAGAATAACAATCATGAATTGCATCAAGTCATAATCAAGTTGAACAACAACATTGAGAAGTAGAACTAGAACCATTCAATCAAATTGTTTACAAGTTTATTTCATTTTCTGCATGTTTTTAAAGTAGATTGTTATTTTATTATTTTACTTTTGCAAACAAAACCTCCTTTTATGATCAAAGTACCTTGCGGAAAGAGGTATAGACTTTTATCCCGTGTCTCTGTGGTTTGACCCTCCTTGCCTTGTACTTTTTTTAGTGAATTAAAGTAGTGTATTTAGAGTCCATTGTACCCCTATTATTTGTTGGGTATGACACGCCTAACATTCAGCTGATAGTGTATAAACACCGGTGTATCAGTGTATTAGTGTACCATATGATCAGTGTGTCATCAGTGTAAGAACATCAGCGTCTGGACACACTGATCAGTCTTCAGTGAATGATGATCTTCATGTTGATAATGCTTTCAGTTGGTTCACATGCTGATAACTTCATCAGAGCCAAATATATCATTAGCATGTTTTCAGCGTATCACCTAATCAGCGCGTCATCAGTGTAAGGACTTCAATGTATGAACATACTGATCAGGCCTTCAGTGAATACTCTTTGTGTTGATAATACTTTCAGTGCCTTTGGTACTGATAGTGCCTTCAATGTATTTTGCTCATCAGAGGATGATCTTCAATGTTCAACATATGAACTTTCATCAGCATATCTTCATAATAAGTATATAAACAAACTATAACAGATCATCTTGTTTAAGTTTTATTATTTACACTTACATAGAGAAGACTGAATGTGTACAATGGTCAGATAAACTATAACTATAATGTATATATTTTACATCATCAAATCTATATAATATATATCCCAACAATAAGCAACTATCCTAAATCTCTCAGCACACCACCTAAGAACCTAAAGCACCTAATTGAACTAGTCTACAATGTGGGTCTAAACATCGGCCTTTATATTTAGTTCACTCATAGCATGACACTGATACCAACTTATAACACCGTGATTTTTCATCTCTTTTTAAAAAAAACATTATTTAACAGATCTATGCAAGGAAAGTCTTATTTATTATAAAGAAAACATCACCAATATTACTTTAAAAAACAACCCATCAAAAATTCAATGTTGCAAACCGATACCAAAACAAGTATCAAACTGGTATCATCTCTAAATAACTAAAATAAAACTACCCACAAAAAGTCCAAACCTCACCAAGCCATCAATATCAAGCTAGTAGTACCAATGCAAGCCACAACAACAAGCAAGAAACAAGTGTTAGCATCAGCACATTCAGTCAATCTCAAGCACATGGATATGAAAATAAACATACTTCGTATAATATATTTAGTCATGCATTAAAAATATACACCGTTTATTATTTATATATAATGCATATATTAATCTGGACATTCTTTTCATCACAATAATTATTATTTATTATATTTATCGTCATAATTACTTTTAATTTCCCTCGCTACATGGGTCTAAAACATCACTAACATCCCTAAAGAAAGACCTTGTTCAATACTAGCGTGATCTGAAGATCTAATGCACCAAATGGGGCGTGACTCCCACCCGTAACTCTGTCCCGGATTCTTCGTGTTCACTACCCTGACTTTGCATGTACAAACACGATGCGTTCTTGTTTAAGGGTGGTTAAATGGTACTTCCAAATGCATACCTACACCCAAACGTGATGCTTAATCCGATGTCTCCTAGTAGCCAACATCACTCCAGTTCCCGTACACCAAGTGCACCAGAACTATGATTCAAATGGTTACCTATCAAACTTGAAATCGACTTGGCTTAAGCTCTTTTCTTCCAACGATATCCTTCCACCGCGATATCCCATAGGGCACGTGCCTAAGTTTAGGTTTCTACTTTTTTACCTCTGCTATATGTATGCCCCTTTATTTTATTTAATTTTATAACTAATTAATCCACTAACATGGGACATACACACACCTCACCATATCATTATGTAATCATGCTTGTTTGTAATTATGATTAACTCAAGACATATTACATCTCATATCATACATCAAAGATATATTCTCAAAATTACCACATAGAATCAAATTGAAGAATATAAAGAAATACACCTTTTAACAACAAATTTCTAGCATGCAATTCCTAGTTTCATTCAATTATAACAAAAAAAAACATGAAAAACATCAATTTTAACAACATGAATAGCCACACTACTAGCATGGCCCTAACACTCACTTTTGCATCAATTAATCAATTTAAGAGTTCTAGCATACCAAGGACCTCCTAAATCAAGTGTTTATACAAATACTTCATGATTACAAATTACATACTTCTGATACATTCAGTTTATATAATCATACAAAGCTAATTAGACTTAAGATATGTACAATAACGTGCAATTTTCCATACTTGTGCCTAAACAACCACAAGAATTTGACTCGCCTCTAGTCCAAGTTATGTGGAGCTATAAAAAGTAGAAAATCACCTTCAAGCAAGCAATATACCACCCCTAAAACATTACACAAAGAGCTTATCAGAAACAGAATATAGAATAAAAAACTGTTCTGTTTAGATAGAATCCACGTCGTGGAAAAGAGGGTGCCATGTCGTGGTCTGAGCGCCCGTCGCGTTCTTGGCCTGGTTAATTATCGTAGTCACGTCGTGGCAATTGGGTGTCTACATCGTGGGGACTGACAGTTACAAAAACTGAATACCGATTGGCTGTCTTCTCGTGATCGATTTGGGTCCGATGAAAACCTCCTTTTGGACGATTTTAACTTTTCAAGACCATATATAAGAGTCTAGAACAATTGGGACATGAATGAGACCAACCAACACACTAAAACCAAGGATTTTGTATCATCCTAAGTTTCCTCTTGTGTGTGGTTTGAAGGAAATCAAAATGAACTAGTGGAAAAGACTCTTACCTTCTGGAAAATCCATAAATGATCCCAAGAAGATGATAGCTAGGAGAAAATCTTCAAGGATACCACCAAGAATCCACCAAAAACACCAAGAATTTTGCTACTTCCTCACGTGCTTCTCACCCACATTTCAAAGAAGGAAAGGAATCCAAGAACACACTTCAAAGTAGAGAAGATGCTGCCAAATAGGGTTTAATCCCAGATTCTAGGGTTAGGGTGGTTTAAATACTTCATAACTTTCAAATTAGGCCCCTTAAGTGTGATAGAATGACCCCATGACCCATGTATATAATCAAGTATCATTTTCTTGCACTTCAACCCCTCAAAGTTAATTTTAATCATGAAAAAAGTAACTTAACAACAACACATAACGGAAAATTAACCTCGATAACAGAATGAGAAAATTTGGGTCGTTACACTTAGAAAATATTGGTATATTTTCAGTGCTTATGTGATCGCTTTTGTGGATGAATTTTACGCTAAACCTAATTTTCTAGTAGGTTTCAACTCGTCTTTTATTACACTTATTCCAAAGGTTAAGAATCCTTTTTTATTATATATTACTGTCCGTTTAGTCTTATTGGATTGCAATCTAAAATTATTGCTAAGTTTTTAGCTGAAGTTTTGGCTCCCGTTCTTAATGAAGTCATTAGGTTTGAGTAGTCGGCCTTTCTAAAAGGTCGTCAGATTTTGGATGGTCCGTTAATGGTTACTGAGCTTGTTGCGTGGTCTGAAAAGAAACAGAAGAAATTGATGATTTTTAAGGTTGATTTTGAGAAGGCATATGACTCGATCAACTGGGACTATATTGATTAGGTACTGAATTTTTTGGGGTTCGGTATTAGATGGCGTTTTTGGATTTCTAGTATTTTTTTTTCTAATGCTAGATCCTTAATTTTGTTAAATGGAAGCCCCACCGAAGACTTTCAGCTGCATCGAGGATTACGTCAAGGTGATGCTATAGCGCCATTCTTATTAATTATTGCTATGGAGGGGCTTCAAGTAGCTATGGAAGATATAGTAGCGACTAGTTTGTTTCGTAGAGTTCCAGTAGATTCAGACACATTTTCTATTTCTCATTTGTTTTATGTAGATGATGCTCTGTTTTTTGGGTGAATGGGACGAATTAAATATACGTAATGTCATTCTTCTTTTTAGGTGTTTTTACTTCATTTTGGGTTTAAAATTAACCTTCTTAAATCTAACTTATATCAAGTTGATATTGGTGATCTCGAGGTTAGTTCTAAGGCTATGTTTACGGGTTGCTCTTTAGGGTCTTTCCCTTTCTCTTATCTTGGTATTCCTGATGGGGATTCGATGGTGAAAGTGAAAGGGTGGCATGTGATCATTGACAAGTTTCATAAAATGTTATCTTCTTGGAAAGTTAAGTTGCTTTCTATTAGTGGGCATTTCACTCTTATTAAATCAGTTTTACGGAGTCTAGGGATTTATTTTTTGCTTTTTATTTCGGATGCTTGCCTCAGTTTGTGGTATTCTTGAAGCTTGTAGGTCACGTTTTTTCTGGGGTTTTGATGAAGATCATAGGCGTATTCATTGAGTGAAGTGGGATTTTATTTTAAACTCTAGAGACCACGGTGGTCTCAATGTGGGGAGTCTAGACACTTTTAATTTGGCGCTATTGTACAAGATGTCACAACCAACAAATTAGGGCTAAGATTTATATCTTGTACAAGATAATTTCTTTGTGTAATCTTGTAACACTACGTTTAGTATAAATCAAACTTCAATATTATTTATGTTTATACAACCAAGAATTGTGATTCGAATCAAAACCACCTCGTGTAGCCCAAAAACCTAACCCAATAAGCTAAGTCCACACAATTTTGGGCCTTAGCCCAAGCTTTCTCAGCCCAAGCCCCTATTTGGACCAAGACTCTCTTATTGGACCCTAATGGGCCGATAGCCTCTCAAATTGGTCCTTTTGGGCCAAAAACTCTCTTTTGGGCCCTAATGGGCCGAAATTTTTTATTTAACATTGTTTTGGGCCGTAAGACCCTTATTGGGCCTTATTGGGCTGTGGAATTTATTCTTAGACTATATTTGGGCCCCAATGAACCAAAAATTCTTATTGGGCCCTATATTGGCCGAGAACCTCATTTTTAGTATTAATGGGCCTCTTTGGGCCAAAAGTTCTCACTAAAATTCCATAAACTCATACTTGGGCCGAAAACCCCTTAATTGGGCCAATACCCTTCCTAGAACATTATTGGGCCGAAAACGCCTTGGGCCAAGTCAAGTTCAAAGCCCACAAACATTTTTGGGCCAACCTTGGGCCGGTTAGGGTTTGGTTAATAAAAAAAAGAAAAGAGCTCATAAATTGATGCCACCTTAAAATTACACTACATGTAACAATGCTTATTGTCAAACAAACAACCATGACCTTCACATCACCCTAGCTAGAAGTCAACCCCTGTCACCCCCTCCTATTGCTTCAGCCGAATGCACCTCCCCTCCCCATAATTCCTTTCAAAAATTCACTTCCACTTCTCATTCCTCTCAACCTTCTACACTCTCTCATCCTCTCTCTCTAAAATTTCGTGTGAAGTGTGTGTAATCTTCAAAGAAGACTTCATCCAAGCTTCACAAACTTGGTATGTTTATGACAAAATCCATTGTCTTGTTCCAAGTTTTACACTAAAAACTCTTCTTCTTACACTCTATTTTCGTGTTTAAGCTTTTGGAATATCATAACTTCAAGAATCTCTTCAAGATAGCAAGCTAGAACCGAAAACCTTCTCCATCTTCCTCTACCCTTCGAAAAAGCCCCAAGGTGAGCTTCATACCCCTTATTTTTGAGTTTTTCTTCTTTTGGGGGAGGATACAAGTCTAGTCTTGTGTAGAATCTTTGTATACTTTCTTGCATGTGTATGTTTTATATGTTTATGTGTGTTGAAAAGTGGTAATCTCATGCTAAAAGTTCATGAACTCGAGATTTATACAAGTCTCAAGTTGTTGGAAACAAGTTATCTTGTGTAACACATGTTAGTTGTTATGTTAAGGATGTTTTCTTTAATGTGTGATAAAAATCACCATAATATCAAGGAAAAAATGTTAAAACAAATTTTTGGTCATGAAAGCTTGAAACATGGAAAAATATGGAAATTTACACTTATAATGGTAAATTTGTGAATATATAAAATTTTACCACAACATTTGTAAACATGAGTTATTTGTGAGAAATTTTTTGGTAAAATGGGTCACTTTTGACAATTATGGTAAAAATGGGCTATTTTTGACAACGATGGTAAAAATGGGCTATTTTTGACAATTATGGTAAAAATGGATTATTTTCGAGAATTATGGTAAAATTGTGCTATTTTTGACAACTATGGTAAAAATGGGTTATTTTTGACAATTATGGTAAAAATAGACTATTTTCGACAATTATGATAAAATTATGCTATTTTTGACAATTATGACAAAAGTAGTAAAAATGGGACAAACTCACTTTTCCACAAAAACTTGTGTGTCATACGTTGTCTGTCCATAATAGCTTTTAAATACTCCTAGTAAACTGTGTAAACTTATGACATAAATTATTGCGTGTCATAAAACGCAGTTATAAAACTTACCTTAAGAACATCGTATACATTATTGTATAAATTCGCGTAAATTTTGTTGAGGCTCTTGTGAGACACTCCTTCACCGTACCTACCTAGCGTACATCGTAAGTCCTGTAGTTATAACCAGAGTCTCCTGGAAGGTGAGCGAGGTAATTGTGTATAGATCTATACGGGGTTGACACTCCCACACCTGAGTTGTTCGCTACAGCTAGACAGGCCAGTCTAGGGTGACAAGTATCTTTAGAAACCGACTCCTGAAGATCATCAAGACAGGCACGTTAGTCATATTAGTATGGTTATAACGACTCACATGGAGAATAACAACATTAATTGAATTTACGAAGAATACACACTCTACTAGTTTTATAAAATGCACAACTATGTTTCGCCTATTTTGTGAACTAATTTCACCACTCTGGTCTTAGGGTGAACTAATTTCACAACTTTACATTACCTTTTATGTGAAAAGATCACAATGTGAATGCAATGGGGAAATAATAAAGTACTGTAGTGTTGTATTATAGTAACTACTGCTGTACTATCTACCTTAAACCAATTGTTATTTAAAGTATGATGTGATATGCCTGTACCATACTACCGACTAAAAAACACGACGATGAAAGACGTCGGAAGAAATGACATTTGGAACCCGTAGACTTGCAAGTCCCACTGTAGCGAGCAGCAAGGTGTAGGATAGTCAATCCACTATAGATCTATACACAAATTCACGCTCTCCTTCTAGGAGACTCTGGATACAAAACGAGCCATGACAGGTGATGCCATGCCCCGAAACCATGGCTCACATTTATGTTATAGTATTCTTGTATATGTTTTATATGTACTAGTGTAATGTATGTTTTCTCTGTCTAGTATGTAGTATGTTCTCTTTGTTTCTCATCATAGTATGTTCTCTTTGTTTCTCATCATAGTATGTTCTCTTGTATAGTGTATAGTATGTATTGACTCATGTAAGAACTGACTCTTTGTATGTTTCATTGTTCTAGTAATAGTATTAGTAACTTCCTAAACTATACCTATTATAGTTTACTAGCAATGTTGTTTGTATGAATGAACATGTTTGTATACCTTTGCTACCCAAAGATATTGAACTGAATGAAGGAACTTTTATATCTATACACATATACATAATATATAATTAAGATTCAAACGACCTTCGGACAAAAAACCGATACCCTAAGTCCACAACCAAACAAGGAACAGGAAGTAAGGCGAGTTATCAGTCCTAAGTCCTTTCAATCCTACTTATATAACTATATCTATATACATATGCATTTGACAAAATATAAGTTTAAAAGAGTTTTATAGAAAGTATTTAACATGTAAAAGAGTTTATAAAGCGATTTGAAGTAGTTTGTTTGATAACATAGTTTGAAAAGTAAGAAATCCACTTGTTTGGTAGTTATTAATCACATGTGATTGATATAATAACTATAATAGTTCAACTTGTATTCCCCCCATAAAAGCATTTAAAATCATTTAAAAGGTTGATTAAGGGGTATGAACTCACCTGTAGTGAGTAACTCGAATGTAAGATCGATAAAGGATGCTAGGTGTCAAGTGAAGGCTTGAGCACACACGGATCCTATTGGCATATAATGACACATATATGTTTACAATTAGTGTTTTAAACAACTAATTATAAGGGATAACACCCTAATAGACTAGGAACTCTTAGATTGAAGGGATACAATCACATATGATTGCATAACTAGGGTGTAAGGCCACCCTAAAGAGTTTACGGTCCAAATGACATGACTAAGTGAGTTCACGGTCAAAATGGTATGACCATGGGAGTTCACGGTCCAAGTGGGTTTACGGTCCAATGACCTTACGGTCAAGGAGTTCATGGTCTAAGGGGATCAACCGTAAACTCATCCAACCTTGCACAAATGATTGTTTTCAAGGGCTTCCATCAAGGCATCGGATTCTAGGGACCATGCTTAGCCTTAGGAAGGGTTTAAGGCTTCTAATGCACCTTTCATTAGAGTTTACGGTCTAAGGAGATACAATTAGACCGTAAACACCTTGTTCTTGGCTAAAACATGATGTTTTCAAGGTGATTAAGTAGTGATTCAAGCATATATCAAGCTAGGGGTAGTGTACTTACTGATTAGAAGCTTGTAAGGATGATTAGGATCCAAGAACACTAGTGTGTGTTCTTGGTGTTCTTGGTGAAATGAAGAACACTTGAAGATCTTTCAAAATGAAGAGATTTCATGGATGAAATCATGTATAATCACTAGATATTGAAGGATATCCACAAAACAAGAGAAGAAATACTTACTATCTTGAAGATCTAAGAGGAAAGTTGGATGATAGTTGAGAGAGTTTTCAAGATTTTGGCTTGGAAAGGCTAGAAATGATCAAAATGATCATGACTCATGCATATATGGGGAGTTTACGGTCACCATGACCGTAAGCTCTAAGCTTCCTGACCGTAAACTCCTTTTGAGGAGGTTTAAGGTTTGCTAGACACTTTAGAACTTAAACTGACACTTCCAAACACTGATTCCTTCGATGCACTAGTCTCAGAATACTCAGAATAGACTCTAAACAGTGCTAAAAGTTAGCAGAAATGAGACAGACTTTGATTGAGTTTAAGAGTTATACAAGATAGAAATTTCGGATTGTCACATCATTCCCCCGTTAGAGAGAATTTCGTCCCGAAATTAGAGTTTAAGCAAATAAGTAGTTACAAATAACTAAGTAAAACGATGAGGATATTTCAGTTTCAACTGATCCTCGCGCTCCCAAGTGAATTCAGGTCCTCGCTTGGCGTTCCAGCGAACCTTCACTATCGGGATACGGCTTTGCTTCGTTTGCTTGACCTCTCGGTCCATGATCTCTACAGGTTCTTCCACGAAGTTGAGGCTCTCGTTGATCTTGATATCGTCGAGTGGGATTACAAGAGTCTCGTCGGACAGACAATTTTTCATGTTCGAGACGTGGAAAGTAGAATGTACGTTACTGAGTTCGTGAGGTAAGTTGAGTTTGTAAGCTACAGGGCCGATTCTAGCGAGAATCTCGAAAGGCCCTACGTATCTTGGATTGAGCTTCCCACGCTTTCCGAAGCATATGAAGGCCTTCCAGGGTGAGACTTTCAAAAGAACGCAGTCTCCCTCCTGAAATTCCAATGGTTTCCTTCGTTTGTCTGCGTAGCTTTTCTGTCGGTCTCTAGAGGCTTTCAATCGTTCACGAATCTGAACGATCTTCTCTGTTGTTTCCCGAATGATCTCCAGACCTGTGAGAGTGCTGTCAGGAACTCGTCCTTTAGCTAACTGGGTGTCACCCACCTCAGCCCAGCACAGAGGGGATCTGCACTTTCGGCCGTAGAGGGCTTCAAATGGAGCAACCTTTATGCTCGTGTGATAGCTGTTGTTGTAGGAAAACTCGACAAGGGGTAAATGAGTATCCCATGCCTTCCAAAAGTCAATCACACAGTCTCGCAACATATCTTCCAAGGTTTGAATAGTCCTCTCACTTTGTCCGTCGGTTTGCGGATGGTAGGCCGTACTCATGTCCAGCCTAGTTCCTAGGGAACTTTGTAGCGACTGCCAGAACCTCGAAGCGAATCCACTATCTCTATCAGAGATAATGGATATGGGAACACCATGCAGTCGTACGATCTCCCTGATGTATGTTCTTCTTAGCTTTTCCATCTTGTCAGTCTCTTTGATGGGCAAGAAGTGTGCGGACTTGGTTAGCCTGTCTACGATCACCCAAATGGTATCGAGGCCACCCGTTGTCTTGGGCAACTTGGTTATGAAGTCCATTGTGATCCACTCCCACTTCGATTCCGGTATCTCTGGCTGCTGTAGTAACCCTGACGGCTTCTGTTATTCGACCTTAACCTTGGCGGAAGTAAGGCATTTACTTACGAAGGTAGCAATCTCTGCTTTCATGTTAGGCCACCAGTATAACGTTTTAAGATCTAGATACATCTTATCTGAACCTGGGTGGACGGAATATCGAGTGTTGTGCGCTTCGGTCATGACCGAATCTCTGAAGCCACCGTGTTTCGGCGTCCAGATCCGATCCATGAAATATAAGGCTCCGCCACCCTTTACTTCCAAATTCTTATCCATCCCTCTCAGGGATTCACCCACCACATTTTTAGGTTTCAAAGCTTCGAGCTGAGCTTCCTTAATTTGTGTGGACAAGTGTGAATGGATACTCATAGTCAGTGATCTGACTCTTCGACCAGAGTATTCTTTCTGACTTAGCGCATCAGCTACTACGTTGGCCTTGCCGGGGTGATAACGAATTTCACATTCGTAATCACTGAGTAGCTCGACCCACCGTCGTTGTCTCATGTTGAGCTCCTTCTGGTCAAATATATGTTGCAGGCTTTTGTGGTCTGTAAAGATAGTGCTTTTTGTACCATACAGGTAGTGTCTCCAGATCTTCAGAGAAAACACAACTGCTCCTAACTCAAGATCATGTGTGGTGTAGTTGACCTCGTGTGTCTTCAGCTGTCTTGAGGCATAGGCGATGACCTTACCTCGCTGCATCAGAACACAGCCGAGCCCTTGATTTGACGCATCGCAATAGACCACGAAGTCTTCTATCCCTTCGGGGATGGATAGTATCGGTGCGGTGCATAAGGCTCGCTTTAGCGTTTGGAACGCTTTCTCTTGCTTCTCTTCCCAGTCAAAGGCCATGCCCTTCTGGGTCAAAGTCGTAAGAGGTTTTGCAATCCGTGAGAAGTTCTGAATGAACCTGCGATAGTAGCCAGTGAGGCCTAGAAATTGACGAATTTCTGTAGGCGTCTTCGGTGCTGACCAGTTCTCAATGGCTTTGATTTTGGAAGGGTCCACATGTATTCCCTCTTCACTAACAACGTGACCCAAGAATTCGACTCTTTGAATCCAAAACTCGCATTTAGAGAACTTCGCATAGAGCTTCTCTGATCGTAACGTTTCCAAGATCTGACGTAGATGCTCTTCCTTACTACGTGAGTAGATGAGTATGTCATCGATGAAGACAATGACGAACTGATCCAAGTAAGGATGACATACCCTATTCATTAAGTCCATGAATACTGCGGGCGCATTGGTCAATCCGAATGGCATCACTACAAACTCGTAGTGTCCATATCGAGTTCGGAAGGCTGTTTTCAGAACATCCTCCTCTAGCACTCGTAACTGGTGATACCCGGATCTCAGATCTATCTTTGAAAAGTAATTCTCCCCTTGCAATTGGTCGAACAAATCATCTATGCGAGGCAGAGGGTAACGATTCTTAATGGTAAGCTTGTTGAGCTCCCTATAGTCGATGCACAAACGAAACGATCCGTCTTTCTTCTTAACGAACAAGACCGGAGCTCCCCAGGGTGAGAGGCTTGGTCTTATAAAGCCCTTGCTGAGCAGTTCATTAAGTTTACCGGACAGTTCTTGCATCTCTGCAGGTGCTAGATGATAGGGCGATTTGGCTACTGGGGTAGCCCCTGGAACTAAGTCGATTCTGAACTCGACTTGACGTTGTGGAGGTAATCCTGGGAGTTCCTCTGGAAAGGTGTCGGGAAAATCGCGTACTACTGGAATGTTCTTAATGTCCTTCATCTCTTGGCTCACATCGACAACATGAGCAAGGAATGCGCGACATTCCTTTCACAAGAATTTATGGGCTTGAATGCTCGAGATGAGGCGAAGGTTAGTGCCGGGTTTGTCGCCGTAGATTACTAGAGTTTCTCTAGACGACAGATTAAGGTGAACAACCTTTTCATAACACATTATGTCGGCACGATGTAGACTCAAGCAATCCATGCCGATAATGACGTCGAAACTTTTAATTGAGATCGGCATGAGGTCGATTGTAAATGAATGGCTATCTAGAGTTAGAGTACATCCTATGTATATACTGCTAGTGCTCTCAGTCTTCCCATTAGCCATTTCTACAGTGAACGGTTCTTTAAGTGCTCATGATTTTTGCTTAAGTAAGTGAGCAAACTTTTGATTCACGAAACTCCTCTCCGCTCCACTATCAAGCAGAATGCATGCATAAGAGTTATCGAGGAGAAACGTACCAGTGACCACTGTGGGGTCGGCAACTGCTTCCTCGTGGCCTATAGCCAAAACTCTTCCCACTCCGCCGGCGTTGCCTGCCTTCGGGCAGTTCCTTTTGTAGTGGCCCACTTCGCCACAACTGTAGCAAGCTTGGCCCACACCAGCGCCGGGGACTTGGTTGATTGTCCTCCCCGGAGATTTGCAGAAACGGGCACTGTGCCCCTTCCTGTTGCAGTTTGAACACTGCATTTCCCGGCAGGCTCCTGTGTGGTGGAAGTTGCATTTGTTGCACTTGGGCAAACTTCCAGCGTACTGCTTTACCGGAGCAGCAGCGGCAGGTGCTATCGCAGCATGAACCACCACGACCTGCTGCTTTTTGGCAGCTTTCTGTGTAGCGTTCTTTTTCTTCTTGTCATCTCAGAACTTCCGCTTGTTATCAACGGTTTTGGAGGGTTCTGAGATGGCTAGGGTTGTTGTTGTTGACGGGGTACTGACCCCATGGTCAATGAGCCACTGTGCCAACCGCTTGGCACTATCGAATGTAGTGGGGTTTGAAGCCAAGACATTCCCTTGGAATGGAGGCACCAGCCCCCAGATGTACCTCTCTATTTTCTTTCCCTCCGTGTGAACCATGTTGGGACATAGGACCACCAGCTCGCAGAATCTGGCGGTATAGGAAACTATGTCGGAGCCCTTCACTACTAGAAAAACAGCCTTTTACGACGCGCAATGTGTGTCGTAAAACGCTCAGACGACGCACAAATGCGTGTCAAGAAAGGCCCTGTCATAATGAGAGACGATACGCTTTTGCGCGTCGTCTATAGACGACGCGCATTTACGACGCGCATTTACGACACACATTTACGACACGCATTTACGACGTGCAATGCGTATCAAGGAAACCCCTGTCATAAAGGAAGAGGACACACATTTGCGTGCCGTAAGTTTACGACACACGTTTAGGACACGCATTGCGTATCATTAAAGCCCCTGTCATAAATGAAGATGACACGCATTTGCGTGTCATAAACTTCAGCAACCATTTACGATATACATTTACGACGCGTCTTTACGATACTCATTTACGCATAATACAAAAATATGGAAACAAGTATATACCAAAACAATCAATATCATCCATAACATCATGTCAAAAAATTGTAATACATTGGTATTAAGGGGATCTGATTGTACACTGTTAATAAGAGGTTTTCCCTAACTATATAACCGAATACTACATTGCTATTAACGGACACCTTGTTTCAGATATCATGTCAAAAAAATCCTTCATGTCAAAAAATTGGCTGTTGTCCACCGGGTGTAGATGGCAAGTAATGACTTGAACATTAGCTGAAACAAAAAAGCTTTTATTAATCACACAATCAACAACATTTATAAGTACATCATAATGCATATGTATACTAACAGATGTGATATAATATATACGATCCTGTAAAAAGAAAAATAGCAAAAAAAAAAATTTAAGGAATAGATTGCCAATGATAATAAATAATAAAGAAAAACCTCTTACCTGATGAGAGCTAGTCATGTCAGTTGACTTCATAACACAAAAAAGATGTAAAAAATTAGCTGTAAAATTAAAACATCATTTTTACCATCAAGAAAATCAGGAAGAAATCCCAACATATCAATGTCTGGAACACTGTCCAACACTGTGATCCATCCCACCAAAAGTTGGCGAACATATGGATTCAAGACATTCATACGCTCTCTCAATAATGGTATAAATTCTTCAATGCTGGCCAAAAAACATAAAATTATTAAAAAAAAAGCCAAATATTACAAGGGTTTAAGTATTAAAGAAAAGATGATCACCTGAACTGATCGCTATCTGTCACAATGTCCTGTTTCCAACAAGTAGCAAAAAAGTTCAGAAGACTGATTAACAGGCATTACAAAAAGAAAAGGCTGTTTACCTTCACAAGTCTATCTAAAAGATGAGCATCACCTTGTACATTGGGATCTGAGTCTGTTGAAAGCTTACACAATGCATCGAATATCTTGTTGAAGTGTACAATGAACTCTCCTCTCACAACCTGCAAAGAGGCATGAAATAAGCTAAAAATGTGTTGTATTAAAGGGACTTGTCAAATTTAAAGCCTGAAGAAAGCTTGTTACTATTCTTGATTACATTTACATAATTTTTTTGTCATTTATATGAATCGTTAGAGATTTTTATAAAAAAATAAAAAAATAAATAAATGGCACGAAACCATTAGTCAATCTTGTACCAGAAACATTGGTGTCAACAGACTCCACCATTCTCCATATAAGATCAAGTGACTGATCTTTTCTCCATAGAGTGCTGGAAGTGAAAAGAGTTCAAGATCCGAGTTCTTTATTGGACTTGCAATTTCAAAGAGATAAACTGCAATGTTTATGGACACCATCGTGCATCTGCAATGTGAAAAACAAGAGTTATCAGAGGCAAACACAGATGCAGTATCAGAACTCCATCTTGAATACAAACAATTACCATAAACTGCAACTTAAACCACACTACAAAATGTCCACCAAAACAAATTACCATAATACCCCTGGTAAAAAAGAAAAACCTCAAGCCACCCTAGGAACCGGGGTGTTCTATGGCACTGTAACTGAGAAGAGAAGAGAAGATATTACCTATATATTTGTTTAGAAAAGAAAAAAAACGAAGCTTACTTTTCGAGGAGTAGGCCGTTTTTTCGGAAGTTTTGAACTATTTGGTGACGAAAGAGCATGCACCTCGAGCACCAAGAGCACTACCTGTTAAATATATATTTGTTTAAAACTGATACATGATTAAAAATATATATAAATATTTAATGAAGAAGAAAAGAAAAGATTACCTGACCAGAGGGATCTGATAGGGATCCGATAGTGCTTTAAGATGTGTGTCAAAAATATCATTAAAAAAGACAGGACCTGAATTACACGTATAAATTAAACTTTTTCTTTCTTATTGGCAATAATTTAAATAATTATATGAAAATGGTTTGTGTACCTCTGTTCGGTGTCTATTTAAAAGGGTTGAAATCCAGTGCAATGATTCAATACGAGTGGCTTCGTATTCACTCGATAACTGCCTGAAAATTGAGAAAATAAAAGTAAAGATATATTTGTTAACAAAGAGAAAAAGAGTTGAATACTTGTATATTTTATAGTAATAAAAAAAAGTGATATTGGACCTTTTTACAATGGAGAGAATTGCTCCAACATCAAATCCTTCAGAAGGATGGGCTTTGATTGCAAGGAGCTCTTCATTTGTTTCACAAGCTACCTGATACTCAACAAACACAATTTTCACAAGTTAAATAAACACACAATGGAATGGAATCCCAAATTCCAATTCCATCAGAATACACAAACTTACAACACGTATTCTTTCTTCTTTATCAGCTATGCAAGGCAAGATAGCTCCTAATATATCAGCATAATAAGGAACCAATTGATCACCCCCAAGTTTTCAAACTCGCTTATCTGCATAAATTTAATAAAAAATTGCAGGAATTCTCAAAAAATCTCATTACAATGGAAACCCCATTTCTTAAACCTTCTATTCTCACGCTATGTTCCCTCACACTATGTTCTGGGGACGCTTGCTTCCTTCTGGAAAAAAGAACAAAAGATAAGAATCCATACAATGAATTAAAATAGTTAAAGTAAAAAAGTTATTACTTGGTTATCTTGATAGCCTCGTTGATTGATCGGTCATAATCATCTGCAAAAGTTGCAATTTTTATAGTGACAGGAATAAAATATAAATCATGAATAATAAGATTGAAAATGAGTGTGATTAATGTTACCAAAAGTGTAGGACACGGGTTTTCTGTCACGTAGGGAACGCCCTGGACCAAGTGCATCAATAATCATGCTATCAAGAAGAAGAGCTTGTCTATGCTGTCTCTTGAGCAACTTCTCTTTCCTCTGTGCACCAACAACAAACAATTACACCACTACTTCTCTCTTATTTGACTTAATGTACAAAGAACGACTTAATAAAAAAGTCATAAACATGTTTCCCTGGACACCCCTCTTCCAACCAACCAACCAAAAAGTCAAAAATACCCCCAACACCACAAAATAACAATGTTTCTTGTTTTTCAACATCCATAACCATCAACCCAGATGGCAATTTCGTAATTATCTAAACTAAACACTCTTTCAAGAATCTGCTACAGGGTCTGTTTTTATTCTTGTCTTGCAGAATATACATTTCATTTTCTCTCTAGTAAAAAAAAAAGTTTTTATATACAAATGAATTGTTCAACATCAAGTTTTCTTTTTTAAACTCCAGGAGGGCCCACCTTGCAGGTAGGAGATTGTGTTAAGCAACAAATTAGTATCTTTTTTGTATGTTTTTCTTGTATTTTAATCTTCTTAACCAACAAACCATAATTCTTTAATGGTTTTATGCTTGTGGGTTTGTCTCATCTTTTTTCTCTCTATTATTATTATTATTATTATTACACTCAAGAACAATAAAGCTGAAGACTTTTATGTTCTTCTACACCTGGGGCTTGAAGGAATGACAACAATCGGAATCCACAAACCCCGTTTCACAATTCCAACCGGCTATGGACCCTGGCATCATCAATTCCATTCCAACCCATCAATCATTAAAATGTTAGTTTCTTTTTTCCTTTCTTTCTTTCATTCTTTCTATCACTAATCAAGATATTAAACTCATAACATTCTTTAAACATGACAATGAACTCTGGATCTTCACAGGGCATAGAAAAACAAGATTTATCATTAAAGATTCAAGAAAACCATGCATGATGCAACAATGGATAAAAAACAGTTGTATTCAGATTCAACAGAACGAATACCTCAACTCGAATGTCACATAAGGCTTGCAATATGAGCACACGAACACCAGGATCAAGGGTGTTATATGTTTCAATCTCAGCCCTGAAAGGATGTTTTATAACCTTCAAAATTAAAATTAACATAAGACAAAATAATAATAATAATAATAATAATAATAATAATAATAATAATAATAATAATAATTGTAAACAAGATTAGTTACTCTGCAAACATAGCAATTTCACCTGTGATAAATGTTCCTTATCTCCATATAAATCCTTGTTCTGTACAATAAGATCGACTTCTTTGGCCTAAAAAAGAAAAAAATTACTAGAAAGTAGAAACATGACTCATGAATTATAAAAGTCAAAGTTTGACATTACCTTTAGCATCCTAAAACGATCACCTAAGAGAGAACAGGTGACAGATTTAAGTGATATCAACAACTTCTCAAAGGGCTTTATAAGATGAGTATCAAAATGAAATCGAATAGGGCGATTCTTTGACAAAATTGATATTTGAAAACGAGTGACAAAAAAGAGATGTGCAATACCTTGAATTCAGCAGAAGTCTTGGAGGATTCTTAGATGGATCACATACAGGATACTTCGTGACCTAGCTCTTTTGGTTGTGTAATCGAACCGAGCATCGAGATTGATTGCAGTTGATGGATAGGCAAGATGAAGGAGGGGGAGAGAAAGATGAATAAAATGCATCGCTTCTAATTTCGTCTCCTGTCTTGATCTAAGATACGAACCTCAAACCTGGGAAAAACGAAAAACCGCAGAAATCGCCTGAAAACAAAATGAAATCCACCTGGTGGAGGGGAAGAAGGGCCAGAAGAGGCGGTGAAGGTTGGAGGTGGATGAGGGGGCAGAGACCTCTTGTCGATTTCGTGAAGACTGGTGAACGATGGAAAGCGAGTTTAGGGTAGAGGAGATCATGAGGCGCGTTTTCTAAGTGGGAAGAAGACATCTGATCGATTAAAGGGAGAATGAAGGTATGGATTTTGGAGGCTGTGGTTGTTGATCGATAATTAAGAAAGGGAAGAACGAGATGCAGGAAGGGTTTGAACATACCATTTTTACGATCTCTTGTAAACATGAGAAGTTGTTGTGAGCTCTAAGAATTATGTGAGGTCCGGTTCAAAGCCCCAATATCTTTATTGATTATGTGAAGATGGGCCATATGCGAAGATAAAAAGATGAAGACTGACCATATGTGAAGAATTTTGGGCAAAGTTATGGTCAGATCTGATTCAAAGAGTATCTATAGATATCAAAGCGGCCATGGAATTTGCAGAGCTTCATTAATTAGGTCAAGGAAAAGAGAAGGGGTTTTCGGAGGTTAGAAGATGATAATAAGGCGGGGTTTTAATTTTTTGGGATTTGATTTCCCCCCTTTAGCTATTAAAGATGGAGAATGCGCGTTTCATGAAAATTTTATAAAGCGACATGCATAGACGACACGCCTTTTATGCTGAGTGCCCTCCGTGTTTTTATTTTTTTTGTTCCGACACTAATTTTAAGGGCACGCAAAAATGCGCGTCCTAAATCCTTCAAATTTTAGAAGAGATGACATGATTTTTAGGGCACACGTTGTTGCGTATCGTAAATCATTGTGTGTCATGGTTCGCACGTCATTAAAGGCCTATATTCTAGTAGTGCTTCATGGTTAGGCTCCATAGCTCTTGTTCTAGTTTCTGGATTTCGCTCCTCGGGCAGTATTCTTCAATCATGAGCTCTCTCAGAGCTTCCCAGCCTATATAATTTGCCACTATTAGAGTTAGTGACTTGACATGGCTATTCCATCATGTCAGGGCTTTTGCCTCGAAGGTGCACGCAGCAAATTTGACTTTGCTCCCTTCTGGGCATGAGCAGATCTCGAAGATCGACTCTGTCTTTTCGAACCATTGTGAGAGGGCAATGACTCTGCCAGTCCCTTTAAAGGACAGTGGCTTACAATTGGTGAAGTCCTTGTAGGAGCACTCTCTCGAGCGCACGAGGATCTCACCTTGAGTAGAATGAACATGTGTTCCACCTCCGTTGGCACTGGTAGAATGATATTGAGCCATGGCTGCTGCCACAGCCGCAGCTACTACAGCATTTAGAGCTGCCGTAGCGATTTGTGGAGGAGGTGGTAGTATTGGAGTTTCTCGGGGATTGCGTCTCGTTGATTAGTGTGGAGGCATCTTTCAACTAAAAGTTTACAAAGATGACGATATTGGTAAGAATAGAGAAATTGATGAGAGTGACTCATGGACTAACTCTCCGTAGCCGAATAACACAATTGAATAGTATGATTGAATGTAGTTCTAGTACTGAAAGATGATAGCATTTGGATATTAATTTCCATGAGGTTAGATACTTGTCAATAATACTGGTATTACAGATGTAATAAGTTTGGGAAAAATGACCTAGAAGTAGGTCTTACATTAAACCAAGATGGGAAAATTTTGACAGAACTATGACCTAATCAAGACTTAACAGATCCAAAGTCTTCACAAAGCTAGGAAATTAAACTAGAGTTTTTACATAAACTAAGTTATATCCAAAACAGAAAGTTGAGTAGGCTCTATCTGCGACGAGAACCACTAGAGTGAGTTCTGGATTCTGACAGACGACGCTCCATGTTCCTCATGTGCCTTTAAGACATAGCCTGCCAGGCTCGCAGTTCCCTGACTTCGGCTTGGGTTTCAGTAAGTTCTCTCTGCGGGGCTGCATTCTGGTTCTGAGTTCTTGCATGAGCAGACTCCAGCTAGCGGATGCGTACGGTATTGACTCCCGTATCGGCATCAACCTCCATGATTCGGTTGATGGCCGCCCTACCCTGCTCATCATTTTGAGCAATCCTGCGGACCAGAATAGGCAGGACTCTATCTGCTGAGCCTCCCTCGCTCAGGTTATAGAAACTTCGATCCCCATTGTAGGGAATGGGTTGACCCTGTTCCTGACTCCATCTGTTCAAGTTTGTTGCCCACAGAGGTGTGAGGCCTTGAAATGCTGGTCGAGGGTTCGGATTTGGGACAGGAGCCACCGGGGGTAGGTTGTTGACTTCTGGCTCGGAGTCAGAGCCATCAGAAAAGCCTTCAGCATGGTGATCATCCAAAGGGATTGGATGATCATCTTCTGGCTCCTCTTCAAGCCATTCTGCATTGCCTTCGTTTGGGAAGTACGGGTCTCCGGGGAGATGGAATCCAGCCATGATATCTACGCGAGAAAAGGGGTATAAGAAATAATTAAATAGACGTACTAATTAGATAATTATAAGATGATCTTTATCAGTTACTCCAACATTTGCGTAGTGCATACTAGTCATATGTAACCAAAACAGGATAGACGTTCGAATAAGTGACCCTAACCCTAAGCCCACAACCAAACAAGGAACAGGAAGTAAAGCAAAGATCACAGATTCTAAGTCTATGACAACCTAGTCACATATAACATTAGCGTATCCACTCGGCAACTATTGACATACTAATAAAGATCTTTTTAGTTTGCACATAAGTAATTTATAGTAACACAAAATACTCCTATAGTATTTTAAGTTTATGTTTTGTTCTAATGTTTTCGTTGTAGTAGTGTTGGTAAGTTTTTAGACTTGTTGCAACCTCACGACCACTCTTAGGCACAAGCTAGTCACTCCTTGGAAAATATAGTTGATCAGTCTATATCCTTCCCAGGTTTGACTATATGTCTCTAAGTCTAATTGTGTTGTCCAACAATCGTAATACTTTTGTTCTGTCCTAGTGACACAGATTTTAGTATGAATGCAGGTATGTATACTTAGTTAAATATTTTATTATTTAAAATTATAAACTCTTGGTCAGAGTATTTTAATCCCGTTCTGTTTATAGTTTGTATATCTTTTATGGGTTGATATACTCGATTCACTATAAACAATGCTCTGATACCAATCTGTCACACCCCAAAACCGTAACGGCGTAAACGTTCGGGGGTGGAGGACGTCATGTATAGTATCACAACAAAGCATAGTAGTAAACAAGCAACAACATCATCCATTGCATTAATAATATAATTTAATACAAATGTGTTCTGTGAAGTTTATAAGACACCAAAAATGTATATCAAAAATAAGAGATAAGTCTTGAACGAGCTCCATCTTCTCAAAACCTGGCATCGGTACCTGTCTACTGATGACCTGAGAATACAAGTTATTTTGAAAGAGTTTATCAGCTTTAAAGCTGGTGAGTTCATAAGCATTTTAGTGTCATTGTTTGTATGAAAATGTTTGTAAGTGCTTGATGGATAAGTTTGTAAATGTTTGTAGTAAATGTTTGTAGTAAATGTTTGTATCTCTTAGAAAATCCTATATTTTTTACTAAACGTAGCCTTCTACCAAGGCATCAAATGTTCTGTATGTTTGTTTCTTGTAAGAGTGTGTATTTTCCCAAGTGTGACTATCATTAACCAAAAATATAGTTTTACATTACCTTTTATGTGTAAAGATCACAATGTGAATGCAATGGGGAAATAATAAAGTACTGTAGTGTTGTATTATAGTAACTACTGCTGTACTATCTACCTTAAACCAATTGTTATTTAAAGTATGATGTGATATGCCTGTACCATACTACCGACTAAAAAACACGACGATGAAAGACGTCGGAAGAAATGACATTTGGCACCCGTAGACTTGCAAGTCCCACTGTAGCGAGCAACAAGGTGTAGGATAGTCAATCCAGTATAGATCTATAAACAAATTCACGCTCTCCTTCTAGGAGACTCTGGATACAAAACGAGCCATGACAGGTGATGCCATGCCCCGAAACCGTGGCTCACATTTATGTTATAGTATTCTTGTATATGTTTTGTATGTACTAGTGTAATGTATGTTCTCTCTGTCTAGTATGTAGTATGCTCTCTTTGTTTCTCATCATAGTATGTTCTCTTTGTTTCTCATCATAGTATGTTCTCTTGTATAGTGTATAGTATGTATTGTTTCTCATAATAGTATGTATTGACTCATGTAAGAACTGACTCTTTGTATGTTTCATTATTCTAGTAATAGTATTAGTAACTTCCTAAACTATACCTATTATAGTTTACTAGCAATGTTGTTTGTATGAATGAACATGTTTGTATATCTTTGCTACCCAAAGATATTGAACTGAATGAAGGAACTTTTATATCTATACACATATACATAATATATAATTAAGATTCAAACGACCTTCGGATAAACAACCGATACCCTAAGTCCACAACCAAACAAGGAACAGGAAGTAAGGCGAGCTATCAATCCTAATTCCTTTCAATCCTACTTATATAACTATATCTATATAGATATGCATTTGACAAAATATAAGTTTAAAAGAGTTTTATAGAAAGTATTTAACATGTAAAGAGTTTATAAAGCGATTTGAAGTAGTTTGTTTGATAACATAGTTTGAAAAGTAAGAAATCCACTTGTTTGGTAGTTATTAATCACATGTGATTGATATAATAACTATAATAGTTCAACTTGTATTCCCCCCATAAAAGCATTTAAAATCATTTAAAAGGTTGATTAAGGGGTATGAACTCACCTGTAGTGAGTAACTCGAATGTAAGATCGATAAAGGATGCTAGGTGTCAAGTGAAGGCTTGAGCACACACGAATCCTATTAGAATATAATGACACATATATGTTTACAATTAGTGTTTTAAACAACTAGTTATAAGGGATAACACCCTAATAGACTAGGAACTCTTAGATTGAAGGGATACAATCACATATGATTGCATAACTAGGGTGTAAGGCCACCCTAAAGAGTTTACGGTCCAAATGACATGACTAAGTGAGTTCACGGTCAAAATGGTATGACCATGGGAGTTCACGGTCCAAGTGGGTTTACGGTCCAATGACCTTACGGTCAAGGAGTTCACGGTCTAAGGGGATCCACCGTAAACTCATCCAAGCTTGCCCAAATTATTGTGTTCAAGGGCTTCCATCAAGGCATCGGATTCTAGGGACCATGCTTAGCCTTAGGAAGGGTTTAAGGCTTCTAATGCACCTTTCATTAGAGTTTACGGTCTAATGAGATACACTTAGACTGTAAACACCTTGTTCTTGGCTAAAACATGATGTTTTCAAGGTGATTAAGTAGTGATTCAAGCATATATCAAGCTAGGGGTAGTGTACTTACTGATTAGAAGCTTGTAAGGATGATTAGGATCCAAGAACACTAGTGTGTGTTCTTGGTGTTCTTGGTGAAATGAAGAACACTTGAAGATCTATCAAAATGAAGAGATTTCATGGATGAAATCATGTATAATCACTAGATATTGAAGGATATCCACAAAACAAGAGAAGAAATACTTACTATCTTGAAGATCTAAGAGGAAAGTTGGATGATAGTTGAGAGAGTTTTCGAGATTCTGGCTTGGAAAGGCTAGAAATGATCAAAATGATCATGACTCATGCATATATGGGGAGTTTACGGTCACCATGACCGTAAGCTCTAAGCTTCCTGACCGTAAACTCCTTTTGAGGAGGTTTACGGTTTGCTAGACACTTTAGAACTTAAACTGACACTTCCAAATACTGATTCCTTTGATGCACTAGTCTTAGAATACTCAGAATAGACTCTAAACAGTGCTAAAAGTTAGCAGAAATGAGACAGACTTTGATTGAGTTTAAGAGTTATACAAGATAGAAATTTCAGATTGTCACATGTAATTTCATGAACAAACACAAAGTTGTAAACAATGCATATTGGTATCTGAATGTATGATGTTTGGTTGTTATGTCTCATTTATAATCAACTGTTATGATATTACAAGATGAAGTCACCCGCCCCCAGACGTTTTCGCCGTCCCGCTTCGGGGGTGTGACAGATTGGTATCAGAGCATTGTTTATAGTGAACTAGCATATCTAACCATACAAGATATGAAACTATAAATGCAATGGGACTAAAATATCTGAAAAAAATAAAATATATGCATGTGTGCGCATATTATGAGTGGTGTCATAATAAGAAATTAATTAAAAGTCTTTAGAAGAGTTGGACATCGCGGTTAAACCCAGGCAATTATGTAATCATATTAGGGATAAATATAGCATGATCAACTATATTTATTCAAAATACGGCCAACATGTGTTTGAGAGTGATCGGGGTGGACATCCAATCTAAAAGCTTGTCAACCTAATACCCAAAAGTTTTAAGGAACCGAACATAAACAATTAAAAATACTATAGGAGTATTTTGGCATTATGTGGAGTCTTCATTGTGTTTTCTTATATCACCTCTTGTACTTATATTCTCGTACAGACACTATGGCAGACTTTCACCAGCCCGATGATCCTTTTTCCCCCAAACCTGGGGAATGGGGGATGGCTTAAGGAAGAACCAGAGGAGGACCCGGAAGAGTTGGAGTGTGAGGAGGAGGATATTGATGAAGACATCGAGGAGGATGAGGAGGGTGAAGGAGATGACTCGGACATAGAGTCCGAGGTCATCGATCCACCCTACATGGCTAGGGTACCCGCACATTGGATGGGCCCCAATGGCCCTACGCCCCCATGGGCACACGATATTGGAGGTGGAGCAGGCACCAAGGTCAGCGTCCACCGTTTGGCATGGAGCAGAGATTTTACGACCATAGCCATGGAGGGACAGCAAACTGAGCCCTTCCTGTGATCTTCAGACGGACCAGGGATATTGGGGATCAGGGCCATGCGACCGCCAATCAGACCGACGAGATGAGGGCTGCAGTGAAACGCGCGGAGAGGTAGACCCAGGACAAAATGCGGGAGTATCAGGAGCGACAGGCCACACTAGAGGCGAGGATGCGGGTCACCGAGAGCCAACTAGCCAAACTCTAGGGCGCTTCTACGTCGTCGTTGGCACCACCAGATACCTCCTGACGTGAGTAGGACCCATCCTACTCACCACTGCTATTGATGGGACTCTCTTTTCTTTTTACTTTATATATGTAGGATTGAGCTTACGATTAAGTGATTACACTACTCGCAGGGCCGTTGTGCTGGCATATTTTTATTCTCTATGAACTGTAGACCTTTCAAAGGTCAATTTTAATGCATTTATGTACTAAGAATTTATCACTAATGAAATGATTCTGTGTTTTATTTGTGATGTTGTTATCTGCTATGTTATCTCTTTTCATTTATATTTGATATAATACAGTTCAATTATAAGTACAATCGAACCACCGTAACCGATAAAAAACAAAGGGATTCATAAACTCATCGCCATTCCTGTCTCATAGCAGGAAATTCCGAGGAGATATATTCGCAAGAACACTACAGCACCACCACCGCCGCCGCCTCCACCGGAGATAAGTTCTGCCGCTTTCCAGGCGGCAGTCTCAGCTGCAGTTACTGCAACATTGACACATATCAATCAAGGCACCAACGGGGGAGGCAACAGACAAGGAACGAGAAGTTCCAACCATGAGACTAACCCCGAACACCAAAGAACATGCACCTACAAAGACTTCACCAATGCAAAACCGAAGCCATTTAATGGAAGCAGAGGTGTGATAGCTCTCACTCGGTGGTTCGAGAAAATCGAATCGGTCTTCGAAATATGTGGTTGCCCTGAAGAGTGCAAGGTGAAGTTCGTAGCAGGTACCTTTGATGACATGGCTCTTTCGTGGTGGAACAGCCATATCAAGGCCCTAACCCTCCCGGTCGCAAATTCCATGTCATGGGAAGACCTCAAAACTATGATGTTGGATGATTACTATCCCCGAGGCGAAGTACAAAAGCTTGAGCAGGAACTGTGGAATCTTACTGTACAGAACTCTAACATCGAAGCATACATTGCCAGGTTCAGTGAGCTGGCACTCTTATGCCCAGGAATGATAACTTTTGAGGCAAGAAGGTTGAGCGTTTTATTTGGGGGTTAACTCCTCTAATCCAGGGGAATATGATTGCTGCGAACCCCTCAACGTTCGATAGTGGCAAGCGCCTGGCGCAGAAGTTGTACAACCATGGGGATAACAAGGGCACAAAGTCTTCTGGCGCTGAAACCAAGAAGGAGGATAACAGCAAGAACAATCGGGGAAACAAAAGAAAAGGGCGACAGACCCAAGAATCATCCAAGAAACAACAAACCGTAGCCGTTCACACTACTACCACTCAGATCACACCAACTCCAGCTGCACCAGCATCAACCACACCGACACGTGCAAGGCCTTACGCTGGCTCTCTACCCAAGTGTGATAAATGCAATTTCCACCACAATGGCGCATGCCGAGACCTACAGTGCACCAAATGCAATCGTAAAGGGCACACCGCCCGGTATTGCAGATCTCAACCACAAAAAAACAACCCCCAATCCAACAATGTCGGGGCAAGTCAGGCATGCTACGGGTGTGGAGAGACCGGTCATTATAAAAGGAACTTCCCCAAGGCAAACAACCGAAATGCAGGAGGAACAAATAGAGTCCTAGCCATGGGTCAAGGGGAGGCGGTGCAGGATCTGGCCGTAGTCACTGGTATGTTTCCCCTCAACAACATCTACGCATGCATTTTATTCGATAGTGGGGCAGAACGGAGTTTCTTGAGTCATAAATTCAAACACTTACTAAATCAAAACCCCCAAAAGTTAAGTGAAATATTCACAGTGGAAATGGCTAATGGGAAAACTGAAACAACAAACGACATTTTCATAGGGCGCACGTTAACATTAAATAATCCCTTGTTTCAAATCAACTTGATGCCGGTTAATATTAGAAGTTTTGATGTGATCATCGGTATGGATTGGTTAAGCCCCCACCATGCCGATATTATGTGCCACAAGAAGGCCGTTCACCTTCACCTACCCACTAACGAAACACTAATTATCTACGGTGATAAACCCGGTGAAAACCTTCGTCTCATCTCATGCATCAAGGCACAAAAGTGCCTACCTAAAAAGAATCACGCCTTTCTAGCCCACATAGTGGACAAACAGAAGGAGGAAAAGAACATCAAGGACATTCCGGAGGTGTGCGACTTTCCAGACCTATTTATGGAAGACCTCCCAAGAATACCCCCTGATCGACAGCTCGAATTTCAAATTGACCTACTACCCAGAGCCACACCAATTGCCAAGTCGCCGTATAGACTAGCCCATGCAGAAATGCAAGAGCTATCTAGCCAATTGAGCGAACTTCTAGCCAAGGGATTCATAAGACTGAGCCTATCACCATGGGGAGCTCCGATTTTGTTTGTCAAGAAGAAAGATGGTTCCTTCCGCATGTGTATTGATTACCGTGAACTCAACAAGCTCACCATCAAAAATCGATACCCCCTGCCTAGGATCGACGATCTGTTTGATCATTTACAAGGAGCCAGCTACCTCTCAAAAATAGATCTGAGATCCGGATACCATCAGCTGCGAGTCCGAGAAGAAGATATCCCCCAAATTGCCTTCCGAACTCGTTATGGGAACTATGAATTTGTGGTTATGCCCTTCGGTCTAACGAATCCACCCGCAACATTTATGGACCTAATGAACCGAGTATGCCGACCATTCCTTGACAACTTTTTAATTGTCTTCATCGATGATATACTCGTTTATTCTCGGAGTAAGGAAGAGCACGGCCAACATTTTCGATAGGTCTTGGAAACTCTAAGGGAAGAGAAGCTATGCGCAAAATTCTCTAAATGCGAGTTCTGGATTCGCAGGGTTGGTTTTCTTGGGACATGTAGTCAGTGAAGAAGGGATACATGTAGACTCTTCCAAGATCAAGGCTATTGAGGGTTGGGAAACCCCGACAACACCAACGGAAATCAGGCAATTCTTGGGCCTTGCAGGTTATTGCAGGAGGTTCATTCAGAATTTCTCCAAGATCGCCAAGCCCCTCACCACTCTAACCCAGAAAGGTGTACCCTTCAATAGGGATGCAAAACAAGAAGCTGCTTTTCAAACCCTGAAACAAGACCTCTGCAATGCTCCAGTGTTGTCTCTGCCAGAGGGAACGGAAGATTTCGTTGTGTATTGCGACGCTTCCAATCAAGGGCTAGGCTGTGTACTTATGCAGCGCGGGAAAGTGATAGCTTACGCATCCAGACAACTAAAGACCCATGAAGTAAACTATACCACTCATGATCTCGAGCTTGGACTTGTGGTCTTCGCTCTAAAGATTTGGAGGCACTACCTCTACAAGACGAAGTGCACCATTTTCACAGACCACAAAAGCCTCCAGCATATCCTAAACCAGAAAGAACTAAACATGAGGCAGCGACGATGGGTCGAGCTGCTGAACGACTATAAATGCGAGATCAAGTACCATCCGGGCAAGGCTAACGTGGTGGCCGATGCCCTAAGCCGAAAAGAATAATCGGGCCGCCGGGTAAGAACACTAACGATGACCATCCATTCCCACTTGTTTTCACAAATCAAGGAGGCTCAACTGGAAGCCTTGAAGCCAGATAACGTCGCAAATGAAGCCTTGCAGGGAATGGACAAGAATCTCAGAATCAAAGAGGATGGAGCATACTATCTTATGGATCAGATCTGGATCCCAAGATTCGGAGGGTTCAGAGACGTAGTCATGAATGAAGCACACAAGACACGATACTCCGTCCATCCGGACTCCGATAAAATGTACCTAGACATCAAACAACATTATTGGTGGCCGAATATAAAAGCAAAGATTGCTACCTACGTGAGCAAGTGCGTGACTTGTGCCAATGTTAAGGTAGAATATCAGAAGCCCTCGGGTTTATTACAACAGCCAGTGATACCCGAGTGGAAATGGGAACGATTAACAATGGATTTTATAACCAAATTGCCTAAGTCGGCAGACAGACTTGATGCCATTTGGGTGATTGTCGATCGGATGACTAAATCCGCCCATTTCCTACCGATAAAGGAAACGTATAAAATGGAGAGACTGACACGGATATACATAAAGGAGGTGGTGAGACTACATGGAGTACCGATATCTATTATCTCTGACAGAGATAGTAGGTTTACCTCTCGATTTTGGCAGTTGCTACAGAAGTCGTTGGGAACTCAGCTCGATATGAGCACCGCCTACCATCCCCAGACCGATGGACAGAGTGAGAGGACCATCCAAACATTAGAGGACATGTTAAGGGCCCGTGTGATAGATTTCGGCAAGACTTGGGATGCCCACTTGCCACTGGTGGAATTCTCATACAACAATAGCTATAAGACAAGTATCAAAGTTGCTCCTTTTGAGGCCCTTTATGGGCGAAAGTGCCAATCACCTCTCTGTTGGACTGAGGTAGGAGACACCCAACTGGCAAAGGGACAGGTACCAAATAGCACACTCACAGGACCCGAGATCATCGGGGAAACAACTGAGAAAATCGTCTAGATCAAAGCACGACTCCAAGCATCTCGAGACCGACAGAAGAGCTACGCAAACCAAAGGCGAAAGCCTCTAGAGTTTCAAGTAGGAGATCGTGTGCTGCTAAAAGTCTCTCCCTGGAAAGGGATGATACGGTTCGGAAAGCGGGGGAAGTTAAATCCACGATACATCAGACCATTCGAGATCCTTGCCAGGATCGGTCCGGTGGCCTACAAGCTGCAGCTACCAACAAAGCTTAGCAACGTATATCGTGTATTTCACGTGTCAAACATGAAGAATTGCCTATCGGACAAAACCCTCGTTGTTCCACTTGACGAGATTGAAGTGAATGAAAATCTCCTGTTCGTTGAGGAACCAGTTGAAATCATGGATAGAGAAGTGAAACGTACGAAAAAAAGCCACATTCCTATTGTGAAGGTTCGATCGAGTGCCAAACGCGGACCTGAATTCACATGGGAACGCAAGCATCAAATGATACAAAAATACCCCCATCTCTTCTCCAGTTCTTAAGGATTTCTTTTGAATGAATTTCGGGACGAAATTCCCTCTAACGGGGGATGATGTCACAACCAACAAATTAGGGCTAAGATTTCTATCTTGTACAAGATAATTTCTTTGTGTAACCTTGTAACACTACATTTAGTATAAATCAAACTTCAATATGATTTAAGTTTATACAACCAAGAATTGTAATTCGAATCGAAACCACATCGTGTAGCCCAAAAACCTAACCCAATACGCTAAGTCCACTCAACTTTGGGCCTTAGCCCAAGCTTTCTCGACCCAAGCCCCTATTTCGACCAAGACTCTCTTATTGGACCCTAATGGGCCGATAGCCTCTCAAATTGGTCCTTTTGGGCCGAAAACTTTTATTTAACATTGTTTTGGGCCGTAAGACCCTTATTGGGCCTTATTAGGCCTTGAAATTTATTCTTAGACTATATTTGGGCCCCAATGAACCAAAAATTCTTATTGGGCCCTATATTGGGCCGAGAACCTCATTTTTTGTATTAATGGGCCTTTTTGGGCCAAAAGTTCTCATTTAAATTCCATAAACTCATACTTGGGTCGAAAACCCCTTAATTGGGCCAATACCCTTCCTAGAACAGTATTGGGCCGAAAACTCCTTGGGTCAAGTCAAGTTCGAAGCCCACAAACATTTTTGGGCCAACCTTGGGCTGAGACCCCTCTTGGGCCGGTTAGGGTTTGGTTAATAAAAAATAGACAAAAAAAAAGAAAAGAAAAGAGCTCATAAATTGATGCCACCTCAAAATTACACTACATAAATATGTTTTTAATAATGAAAACGATTTGACAAAATATTGAAATCATTTAGTTATTAACACAAACTTTCTTGTGTTACACTTGTATACCCCCCCTAAAACAGTGAAAAATCTTGAAAACGTAGGGGTATGAACTCACTTGATTTGACGAAACCGCGAGTTTTTGCTGAAAACTGGGTTCTATGCGGGTAGAGTTTCAAACCAAAACTCTTTTCTTGGAGACTTCGGATGCTTCAGGGATTTCTTCTAATACTAGGGAGGTTCCCTAAGCTTCGGAGGGTTTAGAGTGGCTTGAGAGGGTGTAAAGTGTGAAAGAAAGAGTAAGTTTGCAAAAAAATTTCGGGCAACCTTGCATGCTATTTATTGGCTGATTTTTGACTCTCACGTCGTGAGCCTCACATGCTCATGTCGTGAGCTTCCATGAGTCATCCAGTAGGCTTCTCAGGTGTTTTCTAGCATCACGTCGTGAGCCTTGCACGTAGACTTGCCATCTGCACTGTAGGCTTGAAAAGTGGCGATTTAACTCCTCACGTCGTGAGAAATCATGCTCACGTCATGAGCCCAGTCAGATTAGGGTTTCTGACACGTGTCCTGCTCTCAGACAGCTGTATCTTTGGAAGGTCATAAGTTTTGCATACGAGCTTGTTAGGCGTGTCAAGCCCAACAAATAAAGGGGTACGGTATACTCCAAAAATAACACTACTATATTGCACTAAAAGGTAGTACAAGAAAAGCAGGATCGATCCACAGAGACACGAGACAATCAATCTATACCTCTTTGCGCAAGGTACTATGGTTGCCAACAGTAAAGGGGGGGGGGGTTGAATGCAATGATTAAAACGAACAATTAAAAACACAAATAATCAACTAAATAAGTGAATTAAATTCAGAATTTGTAAGGACTCCAACTCTATGTATGACAACTTAGCAATGCGATTCCAAGATGACATGATATTTGCCCAATTCTATCTAGGTTCGTACTTGGAAATGCTAACAAGCTCTAGAACCTCCCATTCACCACATTGATTAACCAAAATAAGCTCTTTGATTAATCCTAACCTTACCAATCTAATCTAAACAAGCTCTTAGAATTAGGTTGAAAGATGGATTAAACTTTATGTGAATGTTCCCAACAACACTCAATACTCCTCATAAACTCGAGAGCATAAGAATGTGTGAATACGATTTACACTAAATTCATTCAATAGAAATCAGTTTAGTTCTTGTTACCTAGTCCAATTTACAAAACAATTACAGATTTTGCAATTAGATAACTTGAATGATCTAACCCTAATTTAAATGGCCAATAAGAATCACGATTAGAATCAAACATTCGATTAAAGAAAAAATGAAATTCACCATATAGAAATTAAAAGCAAACATCAAGTCATATGATTGAAATCACAACTAGAAGTAAAGACATAAAGTTGGAGAATCTGGGGTTCTAGCCACTCATGACTAGAACAAGATCACAAATCTAGAAAATGAAATTAAAGTTCTTACAAAATGAAATCAAATGTTCCCAAGTGTTTTCAACCAACAATTACCTTCAAAATTCTTCCCAAAATCGCCTCTAGAACTCACAAAAATCGACCCCCTTTTCTTCTGGAACCGGTTGCATCATTTTAGAAAGGAGAACAACTGATTTAAACTGACGACCTCGTTTACACGACCCGTGTAAACTAACACTACCAATTTATACGGCCGTGTAAACACAAAAAGTATATTGCTCAATTTGGCCTGGTCTTCGAAGTACACTGCTCATGAGTATGCGTTTACACGGCCCATGTAAACACAAGGCTTGCATTTACATGGCCGTGTAAATCTATGTAAAGCTAAAATATTCATTTTCTTGATAGCTTCCTCCTCGATGCTCCACAAGTCCCAAAACTTCATCCATATCTCTGATTCATCACCTCAACTAAGATCCTACCTCAAAAAGTCCCTGAAATATCAGAAAAGCATGTGAATGGAATTGCATCATGAAAAATCCCGAAAAATATGCAACATGCATGAGTTTAAACCTAAATGCAATGCACTTTTATAGAAAATGGATGCATGAAATGCACCTAACAAATCTCCCCAAGCTTGAACCTTTCTTGTCCTCAAGAAAGAAGAAGAAAAATTTAAACTTGAGAAAATAAAATAAAGGAAAAGAAAAGAAAATCAAAGTAAAAAATTTTGAAATTTAATGCAAGAAATCAAAACAAACATGAAAAAGAATTAACATTGTTTTTGTACCATAGTTGAGAATGTACCTGTCGTGCCTTGAGTCAACTTGGCTTTAGTCTCAAATTGTATAACAACATAAATAAGACTTTAGCCACTCTATAATGCAACTCAACAGAATCAAAGATCACAATACTTGTTCCCTCTCAATATCATCAAGTCAATTCATGGAACAAATTATGGTCTTACTCTCGTGAAATTGTATGTGACAAAACATGTTCAATCATATTTGTTTCACAAAATATAACAATGACCGACTCCAACTATTTGTTGATTAACAACAATCTTTTTCTAAAAAATATCCTCTAAAAAATTCCCTAATATTTACCCAGATTGGTTACAAATTTCAAACCACTTACACCAGTCAAAGTAATTAACATTCAGTCCCAATGCCATAAGTTCAAATCCAAGTCCAAAGGAATCTTTTGGCAGCCAAGCATTTTTCCTAAACATATTATTCAGTTAAACTATAAACACAAATATATACAAACTTTCTGATTACATTTTTCTACAAATAAAACTCATGGCTTTCTTTGCAATCCGTGTAACGGGCTTCCAACCAACACATCCAGATCAAATGACCTTAGTGTGCTAGATTTAAAGAGATCCCTCGGGTTTACTTGGCCGAACTTTCAACCCAATCAATCCCAAACATTTTGGCTTAGGCGATTAGGTGTAGAACACCCCTCAGAGTTTACTTGTTCGAGTCCCAAAGGCCACAGATTAACTTAATAATTTTTTTTACAATTGTTTTTTTTTAGAATTGTTAACTAAGATACCACATAACACTCTTATTAATTTATTTGCTAGGCCTATTTCTTTATATTTTCGTCCTTGACTTTTCTATTATGGGACATCTCACGGTCTATTACCATGAGGGCTTCTAGACATTTTTCGGGGGACTGAAGTTAACATGCAAAGACCCTTAGGTATAGTTTGAAATATGTCCCCAAGCAAGGTATATAAAAGGGAATGAGTAGAAAGGACTTTTTAGAGCGCTGGAAGGCTCGGGACGTTGAAATTTTGTATTCTTTTTATGAATTTATGAATTTGGCGTTTTGAGTTCAATTGAGCATTTATTACTCATAAGACCAGTCATGCGTCCCAAAGAATTGACTCATACCTGCTGTTATGCTCCAATGTTGACAATCTTCTCACTTTCTGTTTTGTACAAGTAGCTTCGGGAGGTGTGTTCGTGTGCGATTAACTTGCTTTTAGATTTTCAATAAAAAGAGCAAGTCTAATCTCAAGGCATACGACTCACTTACCAGCTCAACTGTTTTGAGAAGATTCGGTTGCTTGGGATTTGATCAATTTTTTTTAATGTAATGCAAAAATTTAGATGCAAAATGCAAAAATATTAAAATTAGAATAGAAAGAAAATTTTTTTTATGCAGAAAAATGAAAAAGAAAATTAATGCAATATGTACAAAATTACATGCAACCTACATGCAACGAGATTTATGCATGGATGGATGCCCCTCACCAAGCTTAAAATAAACATCATCCTCGATGCTTGGAGAGAGGCATAGCCGGCCTATTGAGGGCCGGGCGGTGGTGGATGTCGAGGGAACTTTGAAGGATAATCAGTAGGATAATATGGAGGCCACTGGGGTTGGGATGATGATGGTTGCTGCTGCATGGGAAGGATAAGTACTCGGTGAATATCGCTCAACAAGTGATGAATGTTTCTGTTATGTTGCTCCTGAACGGCCCACCGCTGATCGTGCTCGGCCCACCTCAACTCCTGCTGGGCCCAACACTCTTCCTGAAGATTACGGTAGTCTTAAAATTCGGAAGTATTTTCAGCAACACCCGTATAAATCTCTCCTACCTCCTGCTGTAAGCTCGTGTAATGGTGGTCTAAGCGTGCAAATTCGCCCATGTAAAGATTGTGTTCAGGAAAAGGAATGCAGCGAGATGAGCTGGAAGCACCTGCAGTTGCAGTTGGAGCAGGAGGATTAGGAATGGTGGTTCGAGGTCTACGGGTTGTAGTAACACCCAAGTTGGATTGGAGGTGCCAATTGGTAGATGGGATGTTATTGGCCAAGGCTAATATCTTCTTATTTCGGATGTCGATGCGTAGATATTCTTTACCATCGACGGTCCAATGAACATCCCCATTTGGATTGCGGTGAAAGATGTGCATGGTTTTCATAACATCAAGTGATAAACGAGTACGACCCGGAATTATATTGGTTGGTTTGTTGGGTAAATGGAGTCCAAGATGTTCAGCTATAATAGAAACCATGCCTCTACAATGAAGCTGGCCACCATTGCTCATGGAGTTTCTGAGCATTTTCTGAAGTACCCAACACCCGAAGTAAGGAACTTCCTCGGGCTTGTTAATCATGCACCACAAGACTTCCAACTCTTTCTTGTTTGCTTTGCTAATCTCTTCTTGAGGAAAGAGGAGAGAAGCAATGATCCAGTGGGTGACCTTAAGAACCGGATGAATGATACTGGAAGCCTTTGATGTGCCCGACTGAAACTCGTTTTCAGAAGAGATGCTTCTCCAAAATCTTTCGCAGCTTTGCTAAAATATAACATTTTTTCTGCCCTTTGCTGTATACACATCCCTTTTCTCCTTTGGAGCACCAATAATATCACAAAGGATGTCAGAATGAATCTTATGGGATTGATTGAGCAAACGGAAAGTAAGGATATGTGTTTGGTAATCAAAGTTGATGGATGACAAGAGTTCCAACATGGGTGTTTGATAGCTTACTGCATGGAGATTCAATAAACCTTCCCAACCAATGTTCTTCAAGAGCTTGTGGACACCTTTATAGATATGAAGGTCCTTAAGGGCTTGGATGTCCACAAATATTTGTGCCCCTTTTACCCTTTGAATAAGGCTTGCATACAAAATCTCTTGTTGATTGGACTAAAAAATAAGACCAAATTCATAGGGGTTTTCCATGGAATGTTGGTCTTGTTCATCATTGGTCTCTTGACCACCCATATGCGAAGTCCCTATTCTAGCCCTTTTTCCACGGGAAGCCATTGCCTAAATGAATTCAACAAAGTTTTGCACACAATTTTGGACAATTTTGAACTCTAAAGTATGCACAAGAACTAGCAATATCACCAAAAATCACCCCAAAAGAATGTGGTTCTAACTATATGCACAAAGTAAAGAGTTTGGAACAATTATACCAATTTGTGATTGAAAATAGTGGTAGGGTGATGTCCAATGCTTCCCCAAGCTTTCCCCAAGCTTATCCTACAAGATATTACAAACATTAGCTCGAAATTGGGAGACTCAAAAAATCTTGGGTTTGCTCAAAACCCCCCAAAATCGGCCATTATTGGGTGAAATTAAGATGTATGATAAAGAAGATGAAGAAAAGAGAAGAAATTCTTACCTTGGAGCTTGATTTTTGAAGCAAAATTGAGGAAGATGGAGTGTTTTGAGGGTTTTTTTCGAAGGGGGCAGTAGGGAGAAGAGGATGCGTAGGTTTTGTGAAAAGAATGAGCAACAAAAGTCAATTTTAGCCTTTAAAATTGTCCAGCTCTGTTTTTACGTTTACACGGCCCGTGTAAACAGAAGGGTAAAATTTACACGGCCATGTAAATGAGGCGTCTGATCTGTGCTGGTCTGGTCGTTTACACGGCCCGTGTAAATCATAAGCATAAGTTTACACGGTCGGGTAAACCTCTGTAAAGGCCAAAATTTTTGATTTTTTCACTTTTTGAAATTTCAACCCGCTAATCCATTACTGCCCGGAAAATGATTTTTTTTACCCTCCTTAAACATGAGAAACAACTTGGAGACTTGAAAGCGAAGAAAATATGATGGAAAAATAAGAAATGACAAAAATACCCCCGGGTTGCCTCCCGGTTAGCCGCCCATTTTTAATGTCGTTGGATCGACTTGGACCCCAATTATTTTTCAATCTTGGTACTTTGGATCCGTTACTTCCTCCACTTCTTCGTTTTTGACTTGAAATCCTTCATAATAAGGATTCAAACGATGACCATTTACCTTAAAGATCTTCCCAGTTTTTTCACTTGTGATTTCTATTGCACCATGCTCAAAAACATTAGTGACAACAAATGGTCCCACCCAACAAGACCTTAATTTACCAGGAATCAATTTAAAACGAGAATGGTAGAGTAATAACTTTTGACCTTTTTCAAATACCTTGCGTGAAATCATCTTCTCATTGTATGCTTTTGTTCTTTCTTTGTAAAGAACATCATTCTCATATGCTTCATTGCGAATATCCTCAAGCTCTTGTATGTCAAGCTTCCTCTTCTTTCCCGATTCACTTAGATCCATGTTGAACTGCTTGATTGCCCAATAGGCTCTATGTTCCAACTCAACGGGTAATCGACATGGCTTTCCAAAAACAAAACGATATGGAGACATCCTAATTGGAGTTTTGTATGCAGTGCGGTACGCCTACAAACCATCATCAAGACGTGTACTCCAATCTTTCCTTGTTGTATTCATAGTTTTCTCCAAAATACCCTTGATTTGTCGATTGCTCACTTCGGCTTGTCCATTGGTTTGTGGGTGGTATGTTGTGGAGACTTTATGAGTAACACCATACTTCTTCAACACACTTCCAAGCATACAATTGCAAACATGTGTACCACGATCACTGATCAAGGCCTTTGGAACACCAAATCTGGAAAAGATGTTAGCCTTCAAAAAATCTATCACAACTTTTGAATCGTTAGTACGGGTAGCTTTTGCTTCCACCCACTTAGAAACATAATCCATAGCCAAAAGAATATAAGTAAAACCCGAAGATGATGGAAAAGGTCCCATGAAATCAATGCCCCAAACATCGAAAATCTCATAAACTAAAATAGGATTAAGGGGCATTTGATTCTTTGAGCTTAAAGAGCCCATCTTTTGACATTTATCACAACTTGCACAAAAGACATAAGAGTCACGGAAAATACTTGGCCAGTAAAATCCACTCTCTAATACTTTTCTTGCAGTTCTTTGAGGACCAAAATGCCCTCCACAAGCATAACAGTGACAAAATGTTAAGATAAAAGGTACCTCTTGTTGATCCACACATCGTCTAATCATTTGGTCAGCACGATATTTCCACAAATATGGCTCATCCCAAACGTACCTCTTGGGTTTTTTCTTGATTTTGTCTTTTTGCCATCAAGTCAAATATGATGGAAATTGATTTGTGACGATGTAGTTCATAATATCGGCATACCATGGGGAAACTTTTGCTGAACATAGGTTCTCATCGGGAAATTCATCATGAATGGGAGTCGAGTCATCGGGAGAAACAATACTGCTAAGATGATCAGCTACAAGGTTTGAATTTCCGCTCTTGTCCTTGATTTCAATATCAAACTCTTGCAAAAGTAATACCCATCGAATGAGTCTACGCTTCGAATCCTTCTTTGCAAGTAGGTACCTAATAGCTGCATGATCAGAATACACAATCACTTTAGAACCTAACAAATATTGACGAAATTTTTCCAAAGCAAAAACAATAGATAACAATTTTTCTCTGTTGTCGAGTAATTGGCTTGTGCACTGTCAAGTGTTTTTGAGGCATAATAAATGACATGAGGAACTCAATCTTTTCTTTGCCCCAACACTGCACCAATTGTATGATTTCTAGCATCAAACATGATTTCAAAAGGCAAACTCCAATCCGGTGATTGAAGTATTGGTGCTGAGATTAACAACTCCTTCAACTGATCGAAAACTTGCTTGCACTCTTTGGAAAATTTTAATTCTGCATCTTTTTGTAGGAGCTCACACATGGGACGAGATATCTTGGAAAAATATTTGATGAATCTTCTATAAAATCCTGCATGACGAAGAAATGAGCGTACGTCACGAACACAAGTGGGATAAGGTAATGATTTAATGACATCTATTTTTGCTTTGTCTACCTCTAGACCCTTAGAAGACACAATATGACCCAGTATGAGAGCTTTGTCAACCATAAAATGGCACTTTTCATAATTCAAGACAAGGTTGGTCTCAATACATCTTTGCAAAATCTTTTTCAAATTGGCCAAACATTCATGAAAAGAATTACCATAAACTGTGAAGTCATCCATAAAAACTTCAATGATTTTCTCAACATACTCTGAAAAAATACTTACCATGCACCTTTGAAAAGTGGCGGGAGCATTGCAAAGTCCAAAAGGCATTCTCCTATACGCAAATGTTCCGAAGGGACATGTGAAAGTGGTTTTTTCTTGATCTTCGGGTGCAACGGGTATTTGATGGAAACCGGAATACCCATCCAAGCAACAATAGTGAGTTTTTCCCACTAGCCTTTCCAACATTTGGTCAATGAAGGGAAATGGGAAATGGTCTTTCCGGGTTGAGGAATTGAGTCTTCTACAATCGATACACACTCTCCACCCATTTTGCACACAAGTGGGGACTAATTCACCTTGGTCACTTCTTTGTAATGGTAATACCAGTCTTCTTTGGTACAACTTGGACCGGGCTTACCCACTTGCTATCCGATATAGGATAGATCATCCCCGCCTTCAACAACTTCAAAATTTCTTTCTTCACAACCTCCATCATTGGAGGATTCAAACGTCTTTGAGCTTCTCGGGAGGGCTTGTAATCTTCTTCCATAAGGATCATGTGCATGCAAAGTGAAGGACTTAGCCCTTTGATGTCGGCTATAGTCCACCCAATAGATTCCTTATACTCCTTTAAGGTGGTGACAAGCTCTTCTTATTATTTTGTTGATAACTTTGTGGAGATGATCACTGGTAAAGTCTCTTTCTCTCCAAGATACGCATATTTGAGATGCTCGGGTAAAGTCTTGAGTTCCAATTCTGGTGCCTACACAATAGAAGGAACAAGTTTCTCATTAGACATTGGTAATTTCAGCTGTTGAACATTAAACCTCATTTTCTTCTTTTGATCCATGCAAGATACAACTTCCAAAATCTCTTCATCAATTTTGAATTTCTTGGAAAGTTTTTCCACTCCATCCTTTTGAAGATTCCTGTCTAAAGTAAGAGCTAGCATATCGAGATTAGACAAATCAAAACACTCTTCGGTTAATGGTTCTATGACATCTACAAAATTCAAAGATGAAATATCACTTGGATATCTCATAGCATCATAGATGTTGAAATTTATCACCTCTCCATCAAATTCCATGGACAATGTACCATCATAAACATCAATTGTTGTCCTGGCTATTTTCAAAAAGGGTCTTCCTAAAAGAATTCAACTCAAGTTTGGTGAGTCATCATCATCCATGTCAATGACATAAAAATCTATTGGAAATACTAGTTCATTCACTTGGACTAACACATCTTCTAGCACACCTTTTGGATGTACTAAAGATCTATCAACCAATTGAATGATCACCTCGGTCTTCTTCAATATGCCAATATTTAAAGTTTTGAAAATAGAGTATGGCAAAACATTGATAGAAGCTCCAAGGTCTAGCATAGCTTGTGGAACATGAAGATTACCTAACTTGCAAGGAACCATGAAAACACCCGGATCCTTACATTTTTTAGGTAATCTTTTCTGTAACACTGCAAATACATTTTCACCCTCTTTGACAGTTTCATTTCCTTTCAATATTTTCTTAGATGTGCATAATTCCTTAAGGAATTTAGTATACCCAGGGACTTGTTTGATGGCGTCAATAAGAGGAATATTTACATCAACCTTTCTGAACATCTCCATGATTTCATTATCTTCCCTTTCACGCTTTGAATTGCTTAACCTTGTGGGAAATGGAGCAGGAGTGAATTTTGCTTCAGTGGGAACTTGCTTTGAAGGTGTTTCTGACTTATCTTCTTCTTTTTCTAACTCCATCTCTTCTTCTTCTTTTTCAATCATCTTTGGACCTGCATATTCTTTTCCATTTCTCAAAGTGATGTCACATGCACTATGCTTTGGATTCTTTTCGGTTTGTGCCAGTAGTTTGCCTTGTGACTCCAATTTACTCACAGAAGTGGCGAGTTGAGTCATTTGTTGCTCCAAAGTCTTGATACTCGCCTTGGTCTCATTTTGAAATGTTTGAGTACTTGTGGCTAAACTCTTGACAATGTCTTCCAAAGACATTCCTGATCCGCTTGAACTACTTCCTTGATGCATGTTTTGAGGTTGGAATTGAGATTGATGAGGAGGTTGATTCGGCTGGAAATGTGGTTGATAATTTTGTTTATGATGCATTTGATTTTGAAATGGAGGTCTTGCTTGAAAAGATGGTGGCCTTGGATGAAAATTGGCATTGGGTTGGTGCCAATTTGGATTACTTCTTGGTTGAAAATTTCCTTGCTGTTGACTAGAAAATCCCATAGCTTGAACTGGGCACATATAAGTGGGGTGTCCAACTTGTGTATAAATACCACAAGGTCTAACTACTGGTGGTTACATACCCTTGTCCTTAGCAAGCATCATCACTACTTTAGTCAACTCATAAAGTTGACTCTAAATAATTGGGGTAGAAATTTGTTTCACCCCTCTTGGTGCATCACTGTACCATTCTTTTTCTTGAGTTGTATGCTTTGTGACAACCCGAAATTTTCATTTGTATAAACTCTACAGTCAAGCACTTCAAATAGTAGCCAAATTCATTTCAGTACGTTTTTGGCCGGTTTTCAGTCTGTTTGGGTGTTTTTATTTTTATACGTCAAACGAACAAATAAAAGGAAGTATACTTTAGAGGTTGTCGTGCATCACTTAAGTCTCAAAACTCCAAGAGTTTGGAGTTTACGGCCCAAACATGGAGTTTGCGGCCATAAACTCTAAAGAGTATGAATATGACACTTAGTCATTTTTGGCTCAATTTTCACTTCCTAGCTCAAGAACACCAAAAATTCTCTCTCAAGTATCATAACACATTTCTTCCAATCTTCCAAAAATGTAAGTATTCCTTCACTTGTTTTGTTGTTATAACACCTTATCTAGTGTTTATACATCATTTCATCCATGGATTCTTCATTTCTACTTAGATCTTCAAGTGTTCTTCAAAACACCAAGAACACCAAGAACACACACTAGTGTTCTTGGTTCCTAAGCACTCTTACAAGCTTCCTATAAGTAAGTACACTCTTGCTATCTAGTTGTTTGATTAGTATACTTGCTAAACCATTGAAGAACATCAAAAACCCTCAAGAACATTTGTGTTTACGGTCAAGGGATATCCTTGAACCGTAAACACCATCAAGTGGTGTTTAAGTGCCACTAACACCTCCTAGGGCTTGGTTATTGGACTAGAACCTTGCATGCATGAGCTAGAAACCCCAAAACACGAAATGGTTGGAGTGACCATGAGTTTACGGCCGTAAACTCATGGGTTTACGACCATATACTCAAGGGTTTACGACCGTAAACTCCAAGGAGTGGTCCAAGAACCGTAAACTCCAATGAAGGGCTATTTTGAGCCCTAGTCCCTTCCTAAGCCTTTGATACAAACCTAGAACACTTCCTTGAGGGGTATAGGACCTTAAAACACCCAATGATGCAAATTACCATGAGTTTACGGCCGTAAACTCATGGGGGAAAGGGCCAAAAAACCGTAAACTCATGTTTTGTTGCCAAATGGGAGGTAAACTCCAATGTGAGGCCATACTCTCCTTAGATACAACCCTTATGAACTCCTAACACTTAAATCGAAGTGTTATCCATGTATTAGGGTGTCCTTACTTGATAAATTAGTTATTAAAATGACTAATTAGATACATATATGTATCATTACATGTTAAATAGGATCCGTGTATGTGTTCAAGTCCTCACTTGACACTTAGCATCCTATACAATCCGTTCATCCGAATCACCCACTACAGGTGAGTTCATACCCCTTAATCAACCTTTGAAATGATTTTTAAATGTTTTATGGGGGGAATACAAGTTGAATTACTAAGTTATTATATCAATCACATGTGATTAATAACTGTCAAGCAAATAGATTTTTGCATGTTAAACTATTTTATCCAGCTAAAGGTATTCAAATCTTATTTTCAAATCTCTTTTAAAATACTGAAATCTCTTTTTAAATTACTAAACTTTTATCAAAGTCTTTTAAACTTATATTCTTGATAGATTCATGTCTATATAGATATAGTTATATAAGTAGGGTTTGAAGGACTTAGGACTGATAGCCCGCTTTACTTCCTGTTCCTTGTTTGGTTGTGGACTTAGAGCATCCGGTTATTTGTCCGAGTGTCGTTGAAGTCCTAGTTATATATTATATATATATGGTTAGATATTAAAACTCTTACTCCAGTTCAATACCGTTGGGTAGCAAAGGTACCTAGATAACCTCTCAAGTAAACTATAATAGGTATAGTTTAGAAACCAACCATAACTTTCATGAAGGAGAACTTAGCTATATCAATAATCTAAAAACTTATACTTTTAGTAAAAAGAAAGGTTTATAGAAATCAAAACACGAGATACATCCTCATGACGCAGATTTCACCGTTGTCAAGTTGGTAACCAGAGTCTCCTGGAGGGAGAGCGGGCATTGTGTGTATAGATCTATATAGGACAGTCCATCCCACATCCTGACTGCTAGCTACAGTCCCGACCGACCAAGCCAAGGGGTGACAAATGTCACATTCATTTCGACGCCAGCATGTCGTCGTGTTTACATCCGTCAATCAGTATGGTTACGAGTATCTTTACATTTACCTTATACTTCATGGCCTTAAGGTAAGTATTTATCACGGTAGTTCCTACATATAAACCATCATAATATATTTTCCTAGTTATACACTAGGCCACATTTAAACCTTTAAACTAACCTACTTAGGATTAGAGGCTGCTTTAGACTCCCCGAGGTGTATTGTTCATTTAATACCACCTGGAGTCTGCACTTCATTCATTTAGACTCTCTGAGGCGTATTGTTCATCTAATACTACCCGGAGTCTGCATTTTATTACCATATAAACAGCAATGTCATTGCTGAAGTAAAATATTATTTTCCCTATTACATTAAATTGTGGTTTTCCCATATACTCATTAATGTAAAAACTATATTTTGATAATGATAGTAACATTTGGGGAAAATGCTCTTTAAACACAAAACAGTCTGCTCTTGGTAGAAGACTACTTTTAATAGAAAATATAGGATTTTCTGGAAGGAATTCAAATACTTTATAAGCTCTTATCACCATCATCTAATGAGATTATTTTGAGGAAAAACATGAATTTATATCAATGTCACTAATATACTTATGAACTCACCAGCATTAAAATGCTGATACTCTCTTTCAAAATAACTTGTATTCTCAGGTCGTCAGTAGACAGGTACACTCCGGAAGCTTTTGTGAAGACATCCTTGTACCGAGCTGCATTTTATGTTATTCTCTATATCTACTTTTGATGTTGTTGCTAAATGTAGCCTATGTAAAACTATTACTATTAATGCAATGGTTGTTGTACTTTGATTACTATACTGCATGTGTTGTGATACTTGACATGACGTCCTCCATCCCAGAACGTTTCCGTCGTTCCGGTTTTGGGGTGTGACATGCTTGGACTCTTCTGCCATGTTCTTGATAAGAGCTCTGATTTGTGTTGGAGTTTTATCAGCTATTGATCCACCACTTGATGCATTGAGTAATCTCCTATCCCAAGATGACATTCCATCATGAAAATATTGCAACAATTGATACTCTGAAATCCCATGTTTTGGACATCTTGAACACAACTTCTTGAGCTGTTCCCAGTAAGTATGCAAGGCTTCTCTCTTTTGTTTATTGATACCAATTATTTCTCTGCGTAAAGCTGAAGCTCTCATTTCTGGAAAATATTTATCCAAAAAATACTTGAAAGTTCATTCCATGTTGTGACTGACCCTGATGGTAAGTCATATAACCACTCCTTAGCTGAATCTTGTAAAGCAAAGGGGAATGCCCTTAACTTGATTTGATCTTCTGTAACTTCATGTGGCTTCATACCCACACAAACGACATGAAATTCCTTAAGGAATTTATGTGGGTATTCATTCTCAAGACCACGAAATGAAGGTAACAAGTGAATGAGTCCGTATTTGACTTCAAAGTTTATTGCTACAGGATAATTGATGTATAATGGTTGTTGGGTAACATCTTGAGTGGCCCATTGTCTAAAGGTTTGTTCGGGTGGTGGATTTGGAGGTGGATTCCCTCCACGGTTGTCTCCCATGGTAGGAGTAGGGATAAAAGTGTGAGATTCGGGTAAAGGTGAAGATGGTGGGGAGGTACTTTTTGATGTTGGTGAAGATGTGGTTGAAGGATTTGATGAAGAAGCTCCGGATTGTTGTTGTTTCTTTAAAAGTCTGGCTTGCTTCCTTCTTTGTTTTGCAAATTTCTCTATCTCCAAATCAACTTTAAAGGTGTACCTGTACGAAAAGATCTTGGCATAAACAATTAGTACTATCATGTCCCCGACAACGGCGCCAATTTGTTAGGCGTGTCAAGCCCAACAAATAAAGGGGTACGATATACTCCAAAAATAACACTACTATATTGCACTAAAAGGTAGTAAAAGGCAAGCAGGATCGATCCACAGAGACACGGGACAATTGTTGAATGTGAAGCCACAGCTGGTCAAAAATGGCAGGAACAATGTGAAGTTGTGAAGCCACAATTATTGAATGTGAAGCCACAATTGTTGAATGTGAAGTTTTTTTTCAAAGGTTGGCTGAAGACCCGGTTGTGTTTTTTGACTACTTCTGATTTCCATCTCTATATAAGAGATTCATCTGTATTTGTAAAACTTGTATCTAGAGTAACACAGAAAGAGTGCAGATTAGCACCAAGAAATATAAATTCCTAGTTACCGGTGGACGTAGGTCAGAGAAGGACCGAACCATGTTAAATCCCTCGTGTTCATCCTTGTGTTCTTGTTTTCCGTGAGTTGTGTGTGTGTTTAGAGTCGTGTGTTAAGTGTCTCGATCCTAACAAGTGGTATCAGAGCCTTGGTTTAGCTCCAGAGGGTGATTTTCTGATTTTTGGTCGAAATTTTTTTTTCGTCAAAAACGATTTTGGTGTATCCCGTTGGAAAGGTCTCGTTCCGAAGATTCTGAAAATATTTTTTTCTGAATTTTTTAACCACCGGAAGACGTCCAAATCGCCGGTCAAAGGTTTGCCGGAATAGTGACCGGGAAAACCAGTTCGCCGGAGAAAACGACACTGTAGCACCAGACACTGTAGCAGTCCGCCGGAGAAGACGACACTGTAGCAGGACTGTAGCACGATGTCAGCAGTGACGTCAGCAGACACTGTAGCAGGCACTGTAGAAACACTGTAGTAGATTTGAAAATTTGCAATTTGGCCCCTGAATTTCCAGAAAATTGCAAGATAGGTCATTGTTCTTTCAGAAAATGGCAGAAAGCAGTAAGCTTCAGATTGAGAAGTTTGATGGGAAAGATTTTGGTTGGTGGAAGATGCAAATTGAAGATTTGCTCGTACAGAAAGACTTGGATGCAGTTTTAGGTGAAAAACCTGAGGCGATGACACAGGCAAACTGGGAGACTTTGGATAAGAAGGCCAAGGCATTTATTAGACTGACGTTGTCAAAGGATGTTGCCTTCAATATTTTGAAGGAGACCTCGACAAAGGGAATCATGGAGGCATTGTCTAATATGTACGAGAAGCCGTCGGCAGCAAATAAAGTCTTCCTGATTCGGGAACTAGTCAACACGAGGATGAGGGAAGGAAGTTCAGTTACAGTACACATCAACAATTTGAACTCGATTTTATCCAGACTTGGGTCAGTGGGAATAAAATTTGAGGACGAAGTTCAAGCTTTACTACTGTTATCATCATTACCTGACAGTTGGTCCGGAACAGTTAAAGCCGTTACTAGTTCCGCAGGATCGAAAGAGCTCACTTTTGAGGGAATTCGGGATTTAATTCTAGGCGAAGACGTCAGACGAAGAAATTCCGGGGAATCATCAAGTGAACAATTGAATGCGGTCAGAGGTAGAAGAAATAACAGAGGTAGTGGGAGCGGGAACAGGAGAAGGAGTCAGTCGAGGGCTCGAAATGATGTGACTTGTTGGAACTGTAAAGAGGTTGGACATTTCAGGAATCAATGTCCAAAAGACAAGAAAGAAGTTAACGTTGCAGTAGACCATTCAGATGATGATGTTTTGATCTGTAGTGCGGAGAGCAATGTGGATTCCTGGGTTATGGATTCGGGTGCTTCATTTCACGCTACCCACATCCGTGAAGCACTGCAGAATCTGAAAGAAGGGGATTTTGGTAAGGTAAGACTGGCGAACGATGAGGTGCTTGATGTGACGAGCATAGGTGACTTAGATCTGAAGACTCCAGTCGGTCCATGGACTTTGAAGGATGTCCGGGTAATTCCAAGTCTGAAGAAACAGTTGATTTCTGTTGGGCAGTTGGATGAACAGGGACACGAGGTTAAGTTCAGGAATGGGCAGTGGAAGGTTGTCAAAGGAAATCTTGTGATAGCTCGTGGATATAAGAGGGGTTCATTATATATGGTCAGTTTACCGTCTGAGGGAGTAACCGTCCCAGTTCAGAAGAAAAACAAAATCCGGTTCATAGAGTCTCGTGGACAGAAGAAGGTTTGCTTTGCAGATGGCAAACCCAGAGTCACAGGTCAGATTCAGGTTGAACGTGTTTGGAACGGTTCAGAAAAACCAGTCAAGGGCATTCATAGCAGTGGGAGCATGGGCTTTGTTTCAGCTAGAATACCCAGAACACAGTGGGTTAAGAGAACCACTATTCCATCTGTAAAAGTCTCTCCAGATTATCTGCTTCACATGGAGAGTGTCGTTTGTTCTCAGGATGTTCCAGGATCAGGCAGTTCATTTCAGTGGGAGCCGGTGGAGACAGAGAACAGGTAAATTGAAGAGAAGGCCGGGTAACTAGGAAGGAGTTAAGATCAAATACAGATGCACAGTTGAAGCACATGTGAAGATTGTTCCGTGGCTTCAAGTGGGAGATTGTTGAATATGAAGCCACAGCTGGTCAAAAATGGCAGGAACAATGTGAAGTTGTGAAGCCACAATTGTTGAATGTGAAGCCACAATTGTTGAATGTGAAGTTTTTTTCACAGGTTGGCTGAAGACCCGGTTGTGTTTTTTGACTACTTCTGATTTCCATCTCTATATAAGAGATTCATCTGTATTTGTAAAACTTGTATCTAGAGTAACACAGAAAGAGTGCAGATTAGCACCAAGAAATATAAATTCCTAGTTACCGGTGGACGTAGGTCAGAGAAGAACCGAACCACGTTAAATCCCTCGTGTTCATCCTTGTGTTCTTGTTTTTCGTGAGCTGTGTGTGTGTGTTTAGAGTCGTGTGTTAAGTGTCTCGATCCTAACAACAATCAATCTATACCTCTTTGCGCAAGGTACTATGGTTGCCAACAGTAAAGAGGGGGGGGGGGTTGAATGCAATGATTAAAACGAACAGTTAAAAACACAAATAATCAACTAAATAAGTGAATTAAATTCATAATTTGTAAGGACTCCAACTCTATGTATGACAAATTAGCAATGCGATTCCAAGATGGCATGATATTTGCCCAATTCTATCTAGGTTGGTACTTGGAAATGCTAACAAGCTCTAACACCTCCCATTCACCACATTGATTAACCAAAATAAGCTCTTTGATTAATCCTAACCTTCCCAATCTAATCTAAACAAACTCTTAGAATTAGGTTGAAAGATTGCATTAAACTTTATATGAATGTTCCCAACAACACTCAATACTCCTCATAAACTCGAGAGCATAAGAATGTGTGAATAAGATTTACACTAAATTCATTCAATAGAAATCAGTTTAGTGCTTGTTACCTAGTCCAATTTACAACACAATTACAGATTTTGCAATTAGATAACTTGAATGATCTAACCCTAATTTAAATGGCCAATAAGAATCACAATTAGAATTAAACATTCGATTAAAGAAAAATCAAATTCACCATATAGAAATTAAAAGCAAACATCAAGTCATATGATTGAAATCACAACTAGAAGTCAAGACATAAAGTTGGAGAATCTAGGGTTCTAGCCACTCATGACTAGAACAAGATCACAAATCTAGAAAATGAAATTAAAGTTCTTACAAAATGAAATGAAATGTTCCCAAGTGTTTTCAACCAACAATTGCCTTCAAAATGCTCCCCAAAATCGACTCTAGAACTCACAAAACTCGACCCCCTTTTCTTCTGGAACCGGTTGCATCATTTTAGAAAGGAGAAAAACTTATTTAAACTGACGACCTCGTTTACACGGCCCGTGTAAACTAACACTACCAATTTACACGGTCGTGTAAACACAAAAAGTATATTGCTCAATTGGGCCAGGTCTTCGAAGTACACTCACATGAGTATGCCTTTACACGGCCCGTGTAAACACAAGGCTTGCATTTACACGGCCGTGTAAATCTCTATAAAGCTAAAATCTTCATTTTCTTGATAGCTTCCTCCTCGATGCTCCACAAGTCCCGAAACTTCATCCATATCTCTTATTCATCACCTCAACTAAGATCCTACCTCCAAAAGTCCCTGAAATATCAGAAAAGCGTGTGAATGGAATTGCATCATGAGTTTAAACCTAAATGCAATGCACTTTTATGGAGTAAAACTACAAAATGGATGCATGAAATGCACCTAACAGAGCTCCGTTTTTGACGTTCTTTATATCCACGCGTAGGTGGAGACATACTCTACAACTTTCATTTAGATGACTAAGGCTTAAAATTAATCTATCGTAAACTCACTTTTTACGATTCCCGGTGTCGCGCCCGTTTTGTTGCGAAACTTCGACATGTCATAACTTCTTCGTTATAACTCGGATTTCGGCGTTCTTTATATCTCCAAAATCCTTGTCACGATCACTACAACGTTCTTCATAGATATCAGGTTTATTTAACATTTTATTTTTGACACTTATTTTCATCTTATATAAACATGTATTTGCATGGTTTTCAATATATAAGTATTTATAACTTATATAAACATGATTATCAAAGTATGCACATACAATAACTTATATAAACATGCCCTTAAGGTATTCAAGTTCTTATTGTATTAATGTTATGATATGGATTTACTTGTATACGATTGTAGTTTAGACTTTTATTTGAATAAGTTCGACTTACATTGATTTGAAATAACGGGTTGTTACACTTACCGTGCCCTAAAGACGGCTGTATGACATGCTTACACAACATTTTTGGCATACAAAAAATGAAAACCAACCATCCACGAGGAGATGAACCAATATTTATACATGGCCACATCTACAAAATAAGTATTCAGATAATATATACTGCAACATTGGAAGCTCAACTGAGATAATGTATGATCATTGTTTCTCAAAGTTACCAGAGACAATGAGGAAAAAACTTAAATAACCAGAGGGGCATTTAACAACTTTTGCGGGACATTTAATATGACCTTTGGGGATATTATCAGTACCACTAACTTTATGAGATTGACTCACACAAGCCAAGAATATGAAAATGTTAGATTTCATGATTATACAATCAGAATCACCTTATAATATAATATTTGGGAGAAGTACAATGAAAAATTTTGAAGCCATTGCATCAACGATCCATGGTTTAATCAGGTTCATAACACCAAACTATTATGGAACAGTGCAGAGTAAACCATTAGAAGCACCCACATCAAAGTTCATAGCAGAATAGAAAGAAACAACGAGAGCATGATCACAACCAATACAAGATGAATTAAAGATGGTTGTAATAAAAGACATATATCCATAGAAAGGAGTGCGAATCGGGACAACATTACCAGACACATTAAGAGAAGAGTTGATAAAGCTATTAAAAGATAACATTGTTGTATTTGCCTAGCCACCGGACGACATGGTCGGCTTGCCACGAGATGTAATAGAACACAAGATAAATGAAAAAGTGGGAATTGAACCAACCTGGAAAAAGAAGAGAGGCCAATCCAATGATAGAAATAAGGATATAAGTGATGAGACAGATAAGTTAGTAAACACGGGAATAGTACGAGAATCGTTATTTCTGTATTAGGTGGCCAATCTGGTATTAGTAAAAAAAGAGGATAGATAATGGAAAATATGTGTAAATTTCACATATTTAAATAAGGCATGCCCAAACAACTTCTATATGTTACCATCCATAAATGAAAAAATAGAATCCTTACATGGACACAAATGGAAGAGTTTCCTCGATGCTTGTAAGGGATATCACCGGATACATATGCATAGAGGGGGCGAAGAGAAAACCTCTTTCCACATGGATATATATGTTTTGTTTTACAAAAATTCCATTTGGGTTGAGGAATACAAGAACGACATATCAGAGACTAGCAGAAAAAGTATTTGAAGCGCAAGTCGAAAGAAATATGGAAGTATATGTCGATGACATGGTCATCAAGATTCGAAATGATAAGTACTTATTGCGAGACACCGCAAAAAGCTTTGCAAACCTAAGGGTTAGTGAAAATGAAATTAAACCCAAAGAAGTGTTTGTTCAGAGCATAAAAACAAAAATTCTTGGGCCATGTAATTACATGGGAAGGGGTAAGACTAAATCCAAAGAAGGTAGAATCCCTACTAGAACTACGGTCGCCGAAGATAGTAAAGGAAGTGCAAGCGCTAAACGGAAAATTAGTTGCATTATGATGTTTTTTGTAGCAAAATCAATAGAGAAAACGTACCATTCCATAAAACTATAAAGGGTATTGGATAAAGAGGATTTTCGATGGACAGAACACATGGGGAGATCCTTTAAGAAACTCAAAGTAGCATTGACAGAATTACCTACCTTAACGTCACCAATCCCTGGGGAAATTCTGACAATCAATCTACTAACATCAAGGTCGGTAGAAAGCGCGATGTTAGTAGATAATTGAGAAGTTAACAAGGCATATATACTTTGTCAACTGTATATTACAAGGAGAAGAAAAAGGATATTTGGACATGGAAAAATTGGCTTTATCTCTTGCAAATGCTGCTAGACGACAAGAGGATAAGCAATCCCAGAAACTGAGAATCAAAGCACCATCTTTTGTAATACAAAACGGAGTTTTGTACAAACAAGGTTACTTATTACTAAAGTTACATTGCGTTAAAATAAAAGAGGCAAAATATCTCATAAAGGAAATGCATGAAGGCATCGTTGGAGCGAATGAGGGAGCGAGAACCATCATGCAAAAGATAGGAAGAATAGGGTATTATTTGTCGACCATGTATCGAGGCACGGAAGAAATTATATATAAATGCGAAAAGTACCCAAAACATGCACTAATACCAAGAAAGTAGGCCACACCCATGATCGGCTTTAATAACCCTTTGCCTTTCGCTCAATGGGGCATTACCATCGTAGGGCCATTCCCGAAGACACAAAGGAAAGTGAAGTTTCTGGTAGTAGTAATAGACCACTTCACAAAATGGGTTGAAGCAGAGCCCATATCGACAATAACCGGACAAAACATCATAAAATTCTTTTGGAAGCAAATAATATGTCGATTTGGGGTACCTTAGACACTCATTTCGGAAAATTGTATGCAATTTGTGAACATCCTTTTAGAGAATGGTGCAAAGACCTTCAGATAAACCAAAGATTCACCTCAGTGGCAGACCCAAAAGCAAACTGTCGGACAAAAGTTACAAATTGAACAATAACCCATGGCTTGGTAACGTAACTAAATATAACCAAAGGACAATGAGTGGACGAATTACTAAGTGTATTTTGGGCATACTGGATGACAACATGCACCGCAATGAAGAAAACACCTTCTAGTCTGGTGTATGGTTCAGATGCAGTTCTACCGATAGAACTCACCATTCTAACAAACTGAAAAAAACTTTGACTCGACAGAGAACGACATAGGCTTACAAACCAACCTGGAGGTATCCATGGAAAGAAGGGATGTGGCGGCAATACTGCAAGCACACTATAAGAAACAAACCGAGAATCACTATAACCGGCGCGTCAAAGGAAAATCTATCAAAGTAGGAGAACAAGTATTATGGAACAATGAGGCAAACAGACTAGAACCACAGGGTAAACTAAGACCAATATAGGAAGGCCCATACAAAATACAAGAAGTAAACAGAGATAGGTCATACATTTTAAAAACACTAGATTAAGAGACAACACCGAGACCATGACATGTCAAATATTTGAGGACATTCTATGTGTAAAGAAAAATGAGGGTAAAGAAAATGCCAAGTGATATAAAAATGGGATTGTGAAGAAGATGTCACAAAGCTCAAAAAGAATTTACAACCAATACAGGACAAACGACATCCCTGTATACACATAGCATGGTCTTGACGCAAGTCATAGCATGCCATAACATCGTGATCAATATCATGCACACAGGACAAATGACATATCTGTATACACATAGCATGGTCTCGACACAAGTCATACCATTGCATAAAATCATGATCAATATCATACACACAAGACAAACGACATCCCGGTATACACATAGCATGGTCTTGACGCAAGTCATACCATTGTATAACATCATGATCAAAATCATGCATACAGGACAAATGACATCTCAGTATACACATAGCATGGTGTCGACGTAAGTGATACCATTGCATAACATCATGATCAATATCACGCACACGAGATAGATGAAATCCCAGTATACGCAAAGCATGGCCTCGAGATAAGTCGTGCCATTGCATAAAATCATGATCAAAATCCTGCATACGAGATGTATGTTGGATTAATGTCTAAGTCCATAACTATAATTGGTAAGACTTGACCCGACCCGGCATGGTCCATTTGGGTTGCATGGCATCATGCATTTGGATAGACTATAATGAGAGAAATAACACTTAAGGTTGGTTAATATATTATAAGTTCTAATATATTAATAAGGTTATTTAATTAGTATTGATCAAGAATTAATTTGGAATTAATTAAGTAATCAAAAGGAGACTAATTAAATATATGGGTTGATTGTGTAAATCATTCATTCTTATATTGTGGGCTTGTGATCCAAGATTCCTTATGTTGGACTAAGTCCATGGGGTGACCCATGGATACTCCATGGAGGTTAAAATCCATGGAGCATCAGGAATGGGTAAAGTTATAAGTTACATGGTGTAACCCTAATAGCCACCATATAAAAGAATCCCATGGCTCAAGAAATCGTGCACTAATGTGTGAGTGTGAGGGCTAGACGATTTTAAGGAGTGTTCAAGTTTCTCTCAAGTTATTCCAAGTGTATTTGGTGTTGTGTGAACCATTTGAGGTGTCACACTTGGGGCACTAGGCACTCAAGCTTCATGAAGACATTCTACATCAAAGAGGTATGTATTCTATCTTGTTATATTTATTATTTTATATGCTAGATTAGGATAATACCTTGGATGTTCATAATTGTATGTATAATAGAGAAAACATAGATCCAAGGTATTTAGGGTTGCATGTACACTTAGGAGTGTTAGAATGCTCATAACCTAACAGTGGTATCAGAGCCAGGTTTGTTTTCTTGTTATACTTGCAAAAGTAGCTAAAAAATCGAGTTGGATGCATATATTCGATTGTTATGGCTGGAATTGGACTAGGAACATTACCCTAAGATGTTTTTGGACTTATAAACTTGTTTTTGATGTGGTAATGTTCATGCTAATCCAATTTCTAAGATAATTGTCATAATTTCAAGATTTGTATTAGTTTGTATGTTCATGCTAATTTCTTGAAGATTGATGATTTGAATTATCTTGTTCTTATGAGGTTCTTAGATTAATAGAAAAGTTGTGTGAAATAGTTGTTTTCAATCCATTTTAATCTAAGAGTTGATTCCAAAGTGTGTTTTTGTAACTTGTCCTCAAGTTATATGAAAAGTCACATTTAAGAATCATAAAACTCATAAAAGTTGGCAAAGGTTACAAAATGAAGAGTCTAGTTCTAATTAAATGGTTTTATGACTCCATAACTTGTCCTCAAGTTATGGAGGTTCAAGAGTCTCTTCATTAAATTAAAAAAAAAGTGTAACCTTAATTAGTTCCATAAGTTACAATAAAAAAAAAGTTATTTTTTTTTATTAATTAGTTTAAAGTCTTCCATAACTTGTCCTCAAAATATGCAACTTGAAAAGTTTTTTTTTTTTTTTTTTTTTTTTTTTTTTTTTTTTTTTTTTTTTTTAATTAAAACTACTTTAAACTCATAAGTTATGGAATTAATTAGTTTTGAATAGTTTCAAAACTTGCTCTCAAGTTTTGGAATTTGAAAAGTTTTCGCTTATGGATACTTTAATTCCAAGTTAGCCCTTAGAATTTTAAAAGTTAAAATTCAACCCTTATACTTTATAATATTATAAATTAATAATATTTATATATATGTATAAGAGTAAAGTCAGTCTTACCGTTAGTAGGCCTCATTCACGAAGCCGGTCTATAAGGGGGGTATAAGGTTACTGCCTATAAAATGGCAGTTTAATGGGTGTCCACTCTCACCCACCGCTTCCTTGACTGGTGGAGGGTCGTTAGCCGAACGGGTAGGACAAGGATTATAATTCTCCTTTCATTAAAAGTATTAATGATAAATACTAAGTAACTAAACTCTTATTAATACCCAATCTTAGTTACTTAGGAAAATGTGAATTTGGTGCTAACCCATGAAATTACACTTTGCACTTTGCTTAAGTCGTTAGTGGAGCGTGTGTGGTTAACCGGCACACTAACCTGGACTTAACAAGGTAGGCAAAGGGCAACTTAATATTTATCATAGTATCGGTGGAGCGTGTGTGGTTAACTGGAACACTGATTAAGGGGTAAATATTAAGGGTACCAAGTATATTTGCATGGTTATTCACACCTTGTTTTGTGATCCTCGGCATCCCAGTCACAAAACCTGAAGGGCACACTCGAGATTGAAACATGCCTTTGAACAGTTCAATGAATCTCAAAGATCTAGGACTTTCAAATCCAATTAAAACCTAATAAATTATTTCGTTTTTCATGGTGGAAATTGGTGAATCGTCATTCACCTACCTTCAAATATTTTATAGCTTGGATTACGGCATCCCTCTTCTAAGTTATAAAATAGTTTGTTGGGTCCTAGCCTTAATATTTCATAGTGGGTGTCATATTAAGGACTTTAAATCAACTATCTTGAATATCTCCCAAAAAGATGTCTGGTCTAGACATTTATGATCTTCCCAAATCTCTTGAAACAAGCTTTCCTAAATGAAGATGATGTCCCATGGATATCATACTTCTTTCACCTCCTCCAATTATTCTCTCTAACCCACAAGTTCCTAAAAAGTTTAAGGTCACTCAAGCCCCATTGGCAAGGAAAGGTCTAGGTGTGATCACATCTTGGAGATGTAGTCACATATTGACAAGCCGGGAGAGTTGGGTGTCAAAGTCTTGAGAAAGTTGGTGGCTCAACTACTTTCTAAGTCACATAGTGAGTTCTTTTGGGAATCCTATGAAACAGACTAAGACAAGACCCTTAATGATCTTATCTATTTGCTAAGATCAACTTCCTAAAACGCTATGGACATTGACAATGATGACATTGGATATCCAGTAAAGCTCTCTCTTCCCAATGGAAAGGGATCGGCCATAGTCAACTCAGTTGACCCAATGGTAAAGAGAGAGGCGAAGTCTGAGATAGTCCCATTATCAAGGGTCCATAGGTAACTATTGCCAAAGGAAGGGGCATTGGTTACGAAGCTGCCAAATTTACCTAAGGATGTTAAAGTCAATAAGTTTGGCTCTACTTCAGGTAAAGTCCATTGTCTAACTCTATTAAGTACATGCTGATTCTGATCGCGAAGATGGATTTCAATCGCATGGTTCGGTGATCAGAATTTTGGGCTATTACTTAAGAGTTATGATATTTATATTGCTTAGGAATAGATAACAACAAGTTTTTCATATGGATTGTAAGGATAAGTTTTTCCGCAAAGTTTTAAAATAAAAGAAAAAGGTTTTGATTTTATTTATTTTAAGTATCCTTACAATGACATTTGTGAAAAGTTGTTGCTTATAAGATTCCATTGATAGAAATATTGGAAAAATGGATTTGATTCTTTTGGTTGTGGTAGTGTCTAATATTACCAAATAAGGAAAGATTTTCATCACCCAAGGTTCAATTGGACCGAAACTTGGAATCATGCAAGTTGTATAGTATGATGAATGAGAACTTTTAGCTTGGAAAATTAAGACTAATTCCTTATGTAAATAAGGAAAGGACTAAGGGATCGAGTACACATTCTTGTGCACTGGTCAAGTCCACCACAAAAGATCAAGAAGACTATTCGTCATGATTTACTTAAGTTCAGTAAATATGGTTATACTTATAAGTTTAAGTATAAGTCTGTAGCATTGGAGAAGTTTCAATGTGAGACAAAACAAATAAGAAGAATCAAAGTATGGCAGAAAGATAAAAGTTTCTCAAATCTGAAAAGATGGGAGAGTACTTTAGTATCATGTTTATGATCATCTTAATGATTAAGATACCATATCACAATTGGTCCTCTAAAGTCATCTTAGTGCATTCTTATGACTAAGAAGAGGAGTCATGAATTGTTGAAATGGTTAAATCAAAAAGATGAGTCATACTTCGTTCCAAAACAATTCTTAGAGTCATACTCCAAGATTGTAACTTGAGTGACATATCTTAAAGAGGGTTTGTTAAACTAGTCAAATGTAAGAGTAAGAGGTTATCTACTCTTGTACATTTGAAATTGGTAAGTTGTGATGTTTTGGATAAAACAGAGACCAACTTAGGCCAATTGTGTAAAGTGTTAGTCTTGATAAAGAATCCGCACTATCTCTTGAATATTTGACAAGGGAGTCTTATATGTCAAGAGGACAGTGGAAGTCTTAAAGCTCTTGAAAGTTTCAAGACTTAATCAAGAATAAAACCTAAAGTCCTTCACTAGCACACGACTTGAGGTTTATAACCTATCGTGTTGAAATTTTTGTGCCTATTCAAGTTGGCTTTGCATAGGAGTTCTGAGAGTTCTCAATTGGTTGCACAACTACTTGGAAGCAATGGCAGGCACCTGAGCTGCCAAATGGCAAGAATTTAAGATTGCACAAGTTTAATCAATATGAGTTTGGATTTGTCACTAACCTTGTCTTGTGATTATGGTTTTGACAAATTCACATGGATAAGAACACATACACTATTAAATCTTAGTGTCATAAGGTTTCTCTCCGATTCATGAAAATGATGGTGAGGAAACACTTTCACTAAGTAAATTTTAGCTAGATAGCAATTGTGATATTTGCATTCTCAAAGTCGTTAGTGGAGCGTGTGTGGTTTACCGGCATACTAACATGGACTTGTGAGAAGTGGCAAAGGTCTAAACAATTGAGACTATGATTACGACATCCCTTTTCATAGTTCTAAAATTGTTTAGACACACATGTGAGCTATCTAAGAGAGGTGTATGATTTTGATAAAGTTTTATCAAAACAATCTAGTATCAGAAATCTGAACTTTGGTAAGAAAGTCAGCTGATTTCTGAGTACATGTCAAAGCTAGTGGGAACATAAGTGTTATGCTAATAATCATCATGTTAGTGGGAGCATGATAATTATGATAAAGGTTGCAAGTTAGCAATGTTAATTATAGAAAACAAAAGTTTCAATTCGTGAGGTTGCAGGGGTTGAAAAAGTTGTTTTGCTATAATTAAGGGAGAGGAAATTATACTTCATTTCAATTCTAAAAGCTTAGATTGAGATTTTAATCGTATTTAATCAAGGATATATATATGAATTTCATGTTGGAATGGCTCAACATAAGGAAATTCTATATATGGGTCCATTATTTGCGTTCTAAAATTCGATTATGATTACGGCATCCCTTTTCATAATCTGAATTTTGAGAACTTGGCAAATTGAAATGGAAATATTATAGCAAAAGACTGGTTTAGTCTTTATGTGAGACATCATGAATCGTGTCCCATATGCTTCGGATATAGGATCGATTACATGTGCTATATTCATCCTTTCTAAAATTTTCCAAATGCCTGGGGCATTATGAAGGGAAATGGTCTAGAATTGGATATGACTAAAATGATTAAGCAATTGTCGAGGACAATCTAAGGTTTACCAAAGATTGGTTGCTCAAGGACAGTTGGAAGTATAATGTTAATTCTGGAAGGACCATATTGACATAATCTGTAAGGAGGCAACTCTTGTTCAGAAATGATAGTCAAAATGGAATATGGAAATGTTTCAAAGTTAGAAATTATTCAATCTGTGTAAGATTAGGAAACTTAATGAAAGAAGGATGTTTCCAAGGAGCTGATCTCCTTTGGAATGCTCTGTAATGATTGTTGTCAAGTCTTTCTGACTTCGTGCATAATCATTAAGAGGATCAATGCATATAAGTTTAGAATCTAACAGATTTCAGTAAATGGCATGAATTTGGAATTCTTGCATTTGCAGTAAGGATTTGGGACTGTGAAAAGAGGATCATTGGAGTGATGTTTAATTGATCCATTTTACAAAGTAAAGATCATAGACAAACATAGTATGCATACTTGGTGTATGGCATGACTAGTGTTTAGAAAACATAGTGTACATGCTTGGAGCATGGGACAACTATTGTTTTAAATTCAAGTATAAAGTTGATAAAACCGAAACAATGAATAATGAGTAATCAGTATGGTGATAAATAAAAGTGTTTATTTATATTCATAGGGTTTGATACCATATTTGATTCATTTATTCTTGTGTTTCACTTTGCATGTTTTGTCTTCCAGAATAACTAAGTCGCTCTTCCTGAATGATTAAGTTATTCAAACCATCCACAGTCGGTCATATGTTGGAAGTAGATATGAATCAAGACTGTCATGGGTTGGTTTGTAGAGGTCCAAGTTGGTGGACAAAGTGGTGCTACAACACTCATGAGTGCTCATAAGTTCTAAGTATTGGATTCAACCCGCGCTCATTTGAATCACTTCATGGATTTTATCACGAGTGATCATGAGACGATAATATCTTATATTCTTCAAACCTAGAGATATGAGTTGTTACTATGAGTTGGTTATACATTGATTGCACGAAAACGCATTGGTAACTCGATGTTATAAAATGTGCCTTTGTGTATGATTCAACAAGTAGTAGAACAAGCCATATGAGTCGAAGTTTGTCCATTCCTTTTACCTTCGGGATAAAAGCGATATCTGTGGGTCCTCGATGATTTAAAGATGATGCATGTGAGTGCTTGGCCAAGCCAACACTGATTTGATTTGTTCAATCAGTCAGTAATCATGAATCGGAAATCGGGAAACAACAAATGGACATAGAGAATGATTGATAATCCATGTCTCAGTCCATATGATATCTAGAATGGAGAATATATGATCCCTTATCTAATGGACAAGTCATAGACAAAGGTCAGAGTTCATCGACAAGGTCAGAGTTCGACATAAGCTTTTGAGAGCTACGATTGTTGATCGGTTCCTGAAGTCATACGCAATAATAGTTTTAGACTTATCCAAGTGGGAGACTGTTGGATTAATGTCTAAGTCCATAACTATAATTGGTAAGACTTGACCCGACCCGGCATGTTCCATTTGGGTTGCATGGCATCATGCATTTGGATAGACTATAATGAGAGAAATAACACTTAAGGTTGGTTAATATATTATAAGTTCTAATATATTAATAAGGTTATTTAATTAGTATTGATCAAGAATTAATTTGGAATTAATTAAGTGATCAAAAGGAGACTAATTAAATATATGGGTTGATTGTGTAAATCATTCATTCTTATATATGTGGGCTTGTGATCCAAGATTCCTTATGTTGGACTAAGTCCATGGGGTGACCCATGGATACTCCATGGAGGTTAAAATCCATGGAGCATAAGGAATGGGTAAAGTTATGAGTTACATGGTGTAACCCTAATAGCCACCATATAAAAGAATCCCATGGCTCAAGAAATCGTGCACTAATGTGTGAGTGTGAGGGCTAAACGATTTTAAGGAGTGTTCAAGTTTCTCTCAAGTTATTCCAAGTGTATTTGGTGTTGTGTGAACCATTTGAGGTGTCACACTTGGGGCACTAGGCACTCAAGCTTCATGAAGACATTCTACATCAAAGAGGTATGTATTCTATCTTGTTATATTTATTATTTTGTATGCTAGATTAGGATAATACCTTGGATGTTCGTAATTGTATGTATAATAGAGAAAACATAGATCCAAGGTATTTAGGGTTGCATGTACACTTAGGAGTGTTAGAATGCTCATAACCCAACAATGTATACACATAACATGGTATCGATGCAAGTCATACCATTGCATAACATCATGATCAATATCATGCACACGGGACAAATGACATCCCGATATACACATAACATGGTCTCGATGCAAGTCATACCATGGCATAATAGCATGATCAATATCATGCGCACATGACAAATGAAATCCCAATATACACATAGCATGGTCTCGACACAACTCATACCATTACATAAGATCATGATCAATATCTTGCACACAAGACAAACGACATCTCGATATACACATAGCATGTTCTCAATGCAAGTCATACCATTTCATAACATCATGATCAATATTATGCACACGAGACAAATGGCATCTCGATATACACATAACATGGTCTCCACGCAAGTCATACCATTGCATAACATCATGATCAATATCATGCACACAGGACAAACTACATACCGATATACACATAGCATGGTCTTGACACAAGTCATACCATTGCATAACATCATGATCAATATCATGCAACCAGGAAAAACGACATCTCGATATACACATAGCATGTTCTCGACGTAAGTCATACCATTTCATAAAATCATGATCAAGATCATGCACACGGGAAAAACGACATCTCGGTATACAAATAGCATGATCTCTACAAAAATCATACAACTGCATAACATAATGATCATTATGATGTATACGGGACAAACGACATCCCGGTATAAACATAGCATCGTCTCGACGCAATTAAATACCCATGCATAACATCATGATCAATATCATGCACACGGGAAAAATAACATCATGGTATACATATAGCATGTTATCGATGCAAGTTATACCAATGTATAACATCATGATCATTATTATGAATAAGGGCTGATCGACAACCCGATAAACATACTACATGGACTCGCAAAACGTTGTATCATGGGAAACATAACCAAAACAGCCTGTCTTTAGCATCATAAAGATATGTAAGCAAAACAAAGAATTTGAATTACCAACAAGGTCTTATACTGTAAGGCTCATGTTTTCACACCAGGTACACACCTAAAAACAATTTTCTCATATCAAAATTTTTTCAAACATTTTGGTGTACACTGGAACACTGGAGCACAAGAAGCTTTTGTTGGGTTTTTGAGCATAACAACATTCCTATGGTGTACATGCAACCATAATTGCTTTGGATCTAGGTTTTTCTCTATTGAACATACAACTATGAATACCAAAGCATTAAACCTATGAACTAGCATACACAATTCGAAAATCACATATGATTAGGATTAGAAACTTTACCTTACTTGTTATGTAGCAATAACAAGAACAATCCATCTTGATCTCGACTTCTGAAAGCCTAGTGCCCCAAGTGTTGCACCTCTGATGGAGTCACAAATACCCAATGCAAGAAGAATGACTTAGGAGAGAAGGATTTCGGCTACCTTAGGATTTTGATAAAGCACGGGGCAAAAATCCTTAATATTGGGGTCTATTTATACTTATGGCTACTAGGGTTTTAGGTGGAAACCCTAATATGACTTCTTAGGCCTTAAGCAGCCCATGTACACCTTCTAGAATACCCCTTAGACGAATTCTTTAAGGGCTTCCCATAAACTTCGTCCAACCTTATTCCAAGGTGATCCATCAGCCCAATTGCAACTATCAGTGATTTGCAATATCAGTCCCCAATTATTCAATCAGTCTCTTTTGACCACATAATTAATTCCAAATTAATTTCTGATCAATACTAATTAAATAATGTGATTTCCAAATAATATACAAATCTTGTAATATATTAATAAAACCATTTTGAGTACCAATTTATTATTCATATAATACATCCTACTTTCTCTCTCTCAACTTGTCATCCTATCAAGTTGCATGAGTGAAGGTAACCCAAAAGGACTATGATCATAATCAAATCAAGCACATACCAAAAATAGTTATGGGCTTAGACATCTAATCCAACAGTCTCCCACTTGGATAATTCTAATAATTATTATTTCAAGTACGACTTCACAATCTGATTAGCAATCGTAGCTTTCAAAAGCCGCTGTCAAACTCTGATCTTATCAGTAACATGTCCTTAAGATAAGCGATCATATATTCCTCTATTCTACAAGATATCGTATGAACTGAGACATGGATTATAATCATTCTCTCTGTTCATGTGTTGTTTCCTGATTTCTGATTTTTGACGACTGACTAATTGAACAAATCAAATCAGTACAGGCTTGGCCAAGCGCTTTAGGGCTGTCATCACAAAATCATCGAGGGGACCATAGATATCGCTTTTATTCCACATTGGGTAAAAGGAACGGATAAACTTCGACTCATATGCTTGTACTATTTACTCATCAAATCACACACAACAATACGTTTTATAACATCAAGTTACTGATGCGTTTACGTATTATCAATGTGCAACCGACTTGTAAACAACAACTCATATGACTCTGTTTCAAGAATATAAGATATTATTGTCTCATAATCACTCGTGAAAAAATCCATGAAGTGATTCACGTGAGCGTGGGTTTAATCCAACACTAAAATCTTATTTCAGGAGTACTCATGAACACTGCAACAGACTTTTGCTACGTCTAAACACTTCAGACAATCTACAGTCAGATTCATGACAGTCTTACCTCATTACCTACTTCCAAAGTATGATTGACTATGGATGTTTGAATAATCTTATTATTCGGGAAGTCAAAACATGTGAAGTGAAACACAAGAATAATCGAATCCAATATGGTCTCAACACTTTTGAGTATAAATAAAACACTTATTATTTAATCACCATATTGATTACACGTTATTCATTGCATAATGTTTCGAGTAATCAACTTAATCCTTGAATTAAAACAATAGTTATCCCATGCTACAAGCATGCACACTATGTTTATATATGGTCGTTTCTTTGTGAAATAGATCAATTGAAAACATTTCCAATGATGCTCATTTCACAATTCCAAATCCTTATCACAAGTGTAAGAATACTAAATTCTTGCCACTATTAGAATGTGTTAGATTCTAACATTTTACGCAATGATCCTTTTGTAATGTCATAGCACCAAAGTCACAAGGACTTTGCCAATGAGATTACAAAGTGCTCTACTGGAGATTGTTATAAGACAACTCCATAGATAGGAAGTCTCACATTCAAAGTACATTCCTTTGAACATCCTTCTTGCATAAAAGTTTCTAACCTACACATAGATTCTTAATATCCAACTCCCAATATGGAAACATTTCCATATTTGCCATATAACAATTCATTCTTAATAGAATCCTATCTATAATGTCGATATGGTCCATCCATTACTATACTTCCAACTGCTCACAAGCGACAAATCCTTAGCGAACCTTAGATCGTCCTTGACAGTTGTTTAACTACTTTAGTCATATCTGGTTCTGGACATTTTTCCCTCTTAATGCCCTAAGCATTTGGAAAATTAGAACATGTAAATATTATAGCATATGCAATCGATCCTATACCCGAAGCGTATGGGGTACGATTCATAATGTCTTACATAAAGACCTGATACTTTGCCAGTCTCTTGCTATAATATTTTCAATGTTGAACCATTTCAACATGATATTCATATATGTTCATGACTTAGTACGATTAATACTTCAATATAAGCTTTTAGATTCGAAAAAAGTATAAGTATCCTCTCTCTTACTATTAAAAAACAACTTTTCAATCTCTGCAGCTTTGCAAGTCAAAAATTTGTTTCCTTTAATTAGTGTTGCTAACTCACAATACTTGTAAGTCCCCAAATCTGGAACCAACTAGTGATCAAACACACAATCAAGCTGTAATCAATAAGCAAGATCAATCCAATAATGCACACGTTCTATTAGGGCCGTAAATGTATGGTATACTTGGATAACACACACATGCAACTATCGTACATTCTGACACATCTGACACATATTTATAGGGAATAGTGAACCGAACACAGTTCATGGACGCAAACAGACTTGCAGCCGCAAACACCAATTGAACCGTAAACACCTTGTTTATGGTTCACCCAACTATAAACACCCTAAAACCCATACAATGACTAACAAGACCTATACAGATGGATGCCTAGCTCAAACCAACAAAATATGACCTAACAGTCTCCCCCTTGGTTTGAGGCTAGCATAAGTTCAGTCTTTTTCTACGATCAGCACATCAGACCTTCCCATCGCACCCAACCACATCTTCTTCTCAATAATCTCCGCAATCATACCTGTAAATTCTTTCGCAGCAGCTTCAAAGATCTCATGCTTGCATATATTTTGATGGCTAGCCAATGTGTGAATATCTCGTTCACCAAACTGTAACAAATCCTTCTTATCAACGATGTGAAAGACACCATATGGAAATTTGATGACAGCGGAGGCTGTGGCTTCATCGTAAACCCAGTATTCCATATTATTAAGAGATCCATCACAAAAATTCTTAACAATAGGAATATGTGTCATCTGTTTAGTAGCAGGCCACATCACATACTTGAGGATCTTGAAGGTCTTAGGATCAAGAAGACCTTTGACACTCTTCACGAACGATTCGACAGTTCTCATCCCATAAAATTTCCTCTTAACTTGATTCTCCAAGAAAAGTTTGAAATCAGTTCCGCGAGGATCAGTGGTTAGGTTGGAGAATGGAGGTTCAGAAAGCTCAGTGAGGTCTACCTTCGTCCAAGAGGAAAAATCATTCTTGTGCTCGTAATATTCCACATTTATGCTCTTTCTCTTCACCAGCCATCAATTTAATCTTTCATGAAAACCCCACATAAGAATTCCTGACCGGTCTCGATATTTGTCTCTGAATCGCTTCTTTCCGATCTCAGTTACAGTCAGCTGAGGTTGATATCCACAAACATTTTTGTCTGAGTTTTTCATGAAGAGCAAACCTCCCGTTCATTGAGCAGTAACTTGTCTTGGACCTTGCTTCAGAGTTTTCCTTGGATGAGCTTGGACTGGTTCGGTCTCAAAGCGATAAACAATTCTTATGGTTCTTGCTGGTGGATCTGGTTGAGATGTACTGGCAGGGGCACTTTGAGAGGTCTCGACTGCACTTGGTTCTTCGACAGTTGTTTTGAATTTGTCGTGAAATTCTGCCATCAGTTTGTTCTTTAGGTCGAAGTAACCAGCGGTCATGGCTCCAAGGTTGAGTTATAGAGTAGAAATTTGTTTGATTTTAGCGAATTTTCATCCTCAAGCTCGGAAACTTGAATGTTGAGATTTCCAATCAAAACGTCCTTCTCTATAAGTTTTTGATTTAGAACACCTATCTCCTCCTTGAGATCAGAAATTAATGGGTCCGCTCCCCCTGAACTTCCCTCACCAATAGATATTCCCTTGCCTCGGGGTGAAGGGTCTAAAACTTGTTGGGCCAAATACCTGGCAAGCCTCTCGGAGGCAGCATCATGTGCAGGTAGTGGTGGAGAGAAACCCCCAGGAGTTGAAGAGCTCCCGGCTTCATGAGAAGATCGAACAACACTTGAACCTTCTTTCATAACTTGACTTTCTTCCAGGGTCGGTTGGGTTGGTGCTGCAGTTGTAGAAGCTTGTTGGACAGGCGACGCTTGTTCCCTTATCAACACTCCCGGCCTTGGGTCAGCTCTTTTCCTTTTGATCGGAGGCTGGGAGGCATGTGTCAAAATGGGATCACTTTCAGATGGCAAGGATGTTGGAATAGCAACTGGAAGGGGAGGAATCCTTGAAGTTGTATCCATATCAGTTGAAGGGTCGGCCATCTGAGTAAAAGTTGGAGGCTTTGTCTTGAGAACATCATCAACTCCCTCTGTCTCCGTTGTAGTTTGTGCAACATCATTGAGATTGTCAAAGAAAACATCGAGGTCTTCACTGTTTAGCCTTATATCATGACTTTGCTCAAGACCAAAGAATAAGTCATCATTATCATAACCAGAAAGATCACCACCAAGATCCATATTCTCTTCATCATCATCATCCTCATCTTCATGCTCTGAGGTTGTAATAACATCGTCTTCAATATCTTCATCGTCAGATGAGCTTTCTGATTCTGATTCTTCATTAACCTCCACAAACCGGCCGAATTTTTCCAATGGGTATTTTCCTTTGAATTCAAACTTTGTACCCTTTCGATTCTGCTTTATCAACCCAAAAGTGTTTGCTCCCAAGGACTTCAAATCTAAGGTTTCTCCTCTTCTTTCCAATTCTGGATATTTGATATCAAAGATCATTTGAAGAAACCTCGGGAACATTAGAAACTTCTCCTTCTTCTTTCCTTCCAGGTTACTCATCATCTCGTTCAAAAGATATCTAGAAAAGTTGAAATCGAGGCCCGTAGTGAGAGCAGCTATATCACCAGTGTTAAGAAGAGAGATCTCGTCAGCAGCGGCTCTCCTGCCAGAGATGCAGGTAATGAAGGAGTGTGCAAGAAATCTCCAATAAGGAGGCAGTAGCTTCTTTATAGTAGGGGGGAACACTCCCTCATATCCCATCCTTTCATCTATATCTTCTGTCTGTTCCATGGATATCTCGGTAGGAAACCTGAGTTGGTCATTGATCTGCAATGCCTCCCGAATGGTTTGTTCAGAAACAACGATTTTCTTTCCATTTATCACTGATTCCACAATGTCTTCACTATTTTATCTTTTATGCACCTAAGCCTTGTTCTAGAACTGCTTTATCAGATCTTGATATATGATGGGGTTTATTTTGAATGCGTGTGCCAGACAGCATCTTTTGAGTCCATGAATCATGGACTTGAACTCCTGGTGAGCAGCTGGTGGATCAAACAGAAAGGCAGCTATGTTGTGATTGTCATTAAATTTTAGGTCCGCCATTTGATCTGCACCAACCAAGCCAAGTGACAAAACTAATGATTTAATCAATTAAAATTAAGTTTTCTCATTTTTCAAATTATTTGGCCTTAAAAATATTTAAATGAAAACCAAGTTTTATGGCCAAAAACAGGTTTACGGCCGTAAACGGTTCACAGTCGTACACATGTTTGCGGCCGTAAACGCTGTACAATGTCGATAATCGTTTTTGCCTCAATAAACCCTTAAAACGCAATCGATTTGCATGAAAAATAGCTTTGTGGGGTTCGCCTATGCAGTTGCTACAAGATTTAGAGGTCAATTTTAGATAATAACAACAATCAAAATGATGAATCGAAGATTAAACCGTGAACAGTTTATAGAATCTGATTTGCGTTTGCAGCCGTAATCGAAGAATGAGTCTGATGGGGTTATCAGCCGAGAACCCCACCTTTTATACCTTGGATCAAAAGCCGGTCCATGTCTCATGGGCTGTAAACCCAAAAAGCTTCAAGCCCATTCCCAATATATCAAAGTTTTCAAAAATAAATCATTTTGAGGACTAAAACATTAAAATTAAAATAAAATCTAAAAAAAATAAATTCAAACTAACAATTTTTAAAAATTTTAAATTTTAGAAAATAAAATAAAAATAAAATAACACTAATTTCTTTTCACCATTTCCAACATTATTTTTGTGATTTTTGGGATCAAAGTTTTAAGACAACCTTAATCTGTTTTTCAGTACCACCACCTTCATGAATAGATCTGGTCAATCGCCGATATTGTGGTTCACTTAAACACGAAAGACTGTGACGAAATTTGGACATGCTACAAGTGACAAGACTTTTGACCCTATGTTTATAAATAATATTCCTAAAGGACCATTTGACTGACGACGACCACGAATATTGTTGTCCACCTAAATTTAGCAGCGAGATCTACAGACAACCTATTGAATGTTCAATTTTAGATGTACAAGAACGTGTTTCCCGCTTCCTGATATACCCCGGTAATCAAGGACTTCCAAAATACTCCTTACTTTAGATGAGCATACAATTATTAGGAGGGAAGTCAAATTTAGAATGCATATGTAGTACTCCCAGGTCGGATCTTCCAATCTCGTAGAGGGATTAACATATGACTAACTGGATAGAGGGATTGAGAAATAGAATGGTGCATATGCTGTGTTCCAGGACGGATAAGAACTTATCACGCCTAGGAGACAACATATGACTAACAGACAGAAAGAATTGCATAGATAAGAAGATGCAGAGAAATAGAGTTGCATATGTTGCAGTCCAGGTCGGATCTCTTCCAATCACGTAGAGGAGGCAACATACGACTGACAGAAAGAAAGTAAGAAAATAACCTTCTACAGACCTACTTTATTGGAATTCCCCAGTCGCCCTATTAGTACCAGAATTAAGGACATGCGTCCATACATCGAGGAAAAGTTACGCCACAATTCTAGATACAAATTACTTTAGTGTATCCCGCAGATTCCCATGTATATCTCACTGCTCAATCTACCTGAGCGTCGTATTGTCAGACAAACGGAACTATCTAAGTCAATATTTGTCAAGTCCTTTTAAATGTCCGTCTATACCTAGTCTGGTCCATTGAAATCTTTCGTACCTACCAACGCATTGAACACGGAGCCTAGACAGTTCAGCGTTGGTACCTTACACAAATTAAAATTGCCTGTTATCACTTGGTTGATATCACTTCCCGACACATCACATGCAGACAGACTATCATGAGACACTATTTTTGGATTTTTGGATTTTTGATTTTCTAATTTTTGTTTTGTTTTGATTTTCTAATTTTTGTTTTGTTTTGATTTCTCCCCCTAAATTTGTGCATAGGAGAGAAAATAAAGTAAATGCGCAAATTTAAACTACCTAAAAACAAAAATTAGTCTTCAAAACGAATCAGTTTAAGATAAAATCAGGAGTATCGAGAAGAATTCAAACCGAAAGTCAGCAATTGAAGATGCAAGGAGCAACGAATTCAACCTTAGCTGTTGAGGTTGAGACAGGATCCATTCTTCAGGGATAATGATTCCATGCTTCAAGATGAGACACTCTTTGTCAGTGAAGTGTGTTGAATAGCCTTTGTCGCAGATCAGTGAGACACTCAAGTTCCCATTCTTCAGGGATAATGATTCCATGCTTCAAGATGAGACACTCTTTGTCAGTGAAGTGTGTTGAATTCAACCTTAGCTGTTGAGGTTGAGACAGGATCCATTCTTCAGGGATAATGATTCCATGCTTCAAGACGAGACACTCTTTGTCAGTGAAGTGTGTTGAATAGCCTTTGTCGTAGATCTGTGAGACACAAAAATTAGTCTTCAACACCACTCCAGTTCCCGTACACCAAGGTGAACACGAACCACGTGTCACACGACTATCTAGAAAAGTTCGTGTAACTAATCACCGTTATGGCTTAAGCTCTTTCAACCTATGAGACTTGCAAGGTTCTACCAATGTCACCGTTATACCCTGCAAAAGCATGCATACACTATAATAATCATGTTACTCATACAACTTAAAAGAGTAATTATCATGTAATGAAGTTCATTAAGATGTCACCATACATTAGCATATAACTACCAATTCATGAAAAATCATATCCGCATGCAATTTACAACGTTCACATAACATGAATATCACCATAGCAACTGATACCAAGGAATAACCACACATAAGATGCAAACAACATATTTTTAACAATTATCACAAGAATCTATAAACCTAGCATGATTCCTAATTTGCAACAACAATCCACCTATGAGATGTGGTTTTCGGCTATGCACTAAAGTCAACAAAAATTGTCGACTCACCTTATGTTTGAAGCGAGTTCTCCTTTTTACTTCAATCCTTGACCCTTAGTGAAGTTGTCAAGTTTTCACCAAGATTGTTGAAAAATGTTTTTTGTATGTGACCTTGTATGTGACCATCACTGAAATAAGACGAACTTTTTTTGTATTATCTAACAAATATTATCAGTTATTTCAGGTTGCATGAATGCGTGATGAAAACGGAAAATACAAAAACGTGTGAAAGACGGAAAACGCATAAACGAGAAAATTTAGCTGTGCGACTAAACAGTTTCAACAATATATATATATATATATATATATATATATATACACACACACACACATATATGTACATATATACGTACTATGTATATATATGTATATATGTATGTTGTATGTTAAAAAGTCAACAATGTGGAAGTAGTCAACAAGGAATAGTCAACAAAGCAATGGAAATGTGAAGCAAAACCCACACCAACGTTTTTGCCTCCTACTCTACCACAACTTGCAGCCAACTCTTTCACTTAAACTCAAGTGCATGAAGATATTTCTTACTCATATATGTATACGTGAGTTTGTATGTATGATAGAGTGTGTTCATTTGTAATCTTGTAACACTTCTTACAAACACCAATTACTCCCAAGAACATCACCAATCTTCATCTTCTTCAAGAACAAAGAATAATCCCTGGAGAAAATGAAGAACACCAAGATCAAACAACAATGAAGTGAAGAACATCAAGATCATCAACAATGAAATGAAGAACACCATCAACCATGTTCATCTTTTTCATTGAAACTCAAGGTTCTTCATCTTCACTACCTTTGTTCATCACACCATACACTACCAAACACTTTCTTTACATCAAAACACCAAAACACAACCATGAAACACCCCAAAACCTTCTGCATCAAGATCAACCACAAAACCCATCACTATTCATCATCATCTTCATAGAAATTTCACCACCATCACCACCTTATATCAACCTCCTTCCAACCTCTAAACAACCTTGAAAGCATCCTTAAAACACCATAACACCATTACCTTAGCCAAAACATCACAAACAAAACTTACCTTCAAATCACAAAAATCCCAAAATTGACAGCTGCGTGAACACGCCCCGTGTTCAGCATGCCTTATATCAGACACGCCCCGTGTACCCCTCTGTTTGCATCTGTACATCAACACGCCCAGTGTTAAAAACAAGCCTAAAATCAACACGCCCCGTGTTCAGCATCATCATCAAGAAAACCCTCCAAAACTCTCCTAAACCTTCCTACACGACCCGTGTCACTTATGCCTTATCATACACGACCCGTGTGCATGTTTTTACCCAAAAATACCTCAAATACAAATGCATAAACTCATGTATTTTGTACCCTTTTGTAAACAACTTGTTTTACATAAAACCGAGCTTTGAATGAACTCTTTGTTACTTATCAAACACCGAATTGATCTTTGAACAAATATCGACCAGTCGTTCCAAGAGTCCCAATATCGATTAGTCGTTCAAAGAGTCCCAATATAGACCAGTCGCTCGAAGAGTCCCAATATCGACCAGTCATTCCAAGAGTTCAAATATCGACCAGTCGTTCCATCAGTCCAATTCAGTCAATTTATTGACGAACCTACTTGATATATATTTATATACTTATATACTTTATTATAGCTTTATGTCATTTAAATATAGTCATTTATATTATTTATAGCTTCACGTCATTTAAATACAGTCATTTATACTATTTATAGTTTTACGTCATTTAAATACAGTCATTTATATTATTATAGCTTTCAGTCATTTATAGCTTTCATATTTATACTTATTCCGCATTTATTATTCTTATATATATATCTACATCTTATATCTTTAACTTATATATCTGTCACACTGTAACTGGTAACCGAGCCTGTTGTTGTGGTGATCAGATTTTTATATTTCCAACAATCGGTATCTGAGCTGATATAAAAGGAATAATTTCTCAACAATTGGTATCAGAGCTTGTGTGATTTACCTTGAAATTTTTGTCGAAAAACTTTTGGTTATAGCGTTTATAAACCTTCCATAAGCTTTTCTTTAAATATTTCATTTTAATATCACTTGTTCAAAATCCTTTCAAAAAAAATTTTCAAAAAAATGTCTTTGGCAAATTACTCCAACATGAACTCTGTCTCCATTGCAAATAGCTTAGGATCTGGTTCACGGGCACCCATACTTATTCCTGAAGAGTATAATTCGTGGGTTGGCCGTATGAATCTTCATCTTAACGCTATAAATGAAGATGTTTGGAAATGTGTAGAAGGAACATATATTACTCCAGAAAATATGGCTACTCTTGCTACAAATCAAGCCACTCAAACCGAAATCAGAAGAAAGATGGAACTCCAAGCCAAAAAGGAACTTGTGTCTGGAATACCTCACAGTATTCTAAGTCAAATGGATGACATTATACTGTTAACCGCAAATCAAATTTGGGAAAATTTGAAAAATCATTTTTGTGGAAATAAAAGAATTATCGGAAACAAAAGAACATATGTTTTGAATGAATTCGATAATTTCAAAATGCTTTCATCAGAAACCATCCATGATGCTCACGATAGGTTCAATCTTATTATGGTCAAAATGAACAATTTGAGTATCAAAAAGACACAACATGAGATAAATCTCAAATTTTTAAACAATCTTTTCGAAAGCTGGAAAATGGTTAAACTCATTATTAAGGGAAATCCAACTATTCATACTGAAACTTTGTACAATTTGTATGGAGAACTTCAATCGTATGAATCCTCGATTGACCCACCAACCACTTCAACTTTTGGAGGATCACTTGCTCTTGTGTCCACATCTTCTCAAAACCAAACACCTTTCAATGATCAAAACTTTAATCATTTTAATCAGACTACATCTTTTCAAAACCAAGCCTTCCAGTCTGATTCAAATGATGAAGCAGACTATCAACAACTGTGTGCGTTGGTTGCAAACACAAATCTCCAGAGATTTCTCCCAAATCAAGGTCAATCAAATTTTAGACCAAACTTTCAAAACAGACCATCTTTTGGACAAAAGAACTCAGGTTTTCAACCTAGACCTTACTTTGGACAAAATTCTCAAAGACTTTCCTTCCATAACAACTCAAACCAAGGTTTTCTAAACCAGGGATTTCAAAACAATCCCAACTCAGGTCATAATCACAATCCAAACAACAGTTTTCAAAATCAAAACAGAGGTTTCCAAAATCAAGGTTACAACCATGAAAACAATGGTTTTCAAAACAACCAAAATTTTGGATTCCAACAAAACCATTCTCAACCTTCCCAACAAACCCAAACTCAGGCACCTGAAAGACTTCCGATTAAGAGTCAAAAGGATGACAGTGATGAAAAAGTGATCATTTGTCACAACTACAAAGGAACAAATCACTATGCTAGAGAATGGCGAGCCAAAAACAAAACCAAAATCAAAGACTCAACATACTATGCTCAAAGAGCCGACGAATTGAAGAAATTGGAAAACCAAGAAAAGCAAAGAGCATTGATGGCAATCCATGAACCAAGCATGGAATACTGCCCAACTTCTGATGACGAAGCTGACAATGAAACAACACAATCAAACTTCTGCTTCGTAGCTGGTGTTAACATACCTTCAAGAGCTCCCAACGTCATAGAACAGGTATGGTCTATGATCTCTGAACTTGGTTTTTCCAAAACAATTTATGAGTCCCACATAACCAAGATTGAGAAAAGTCTGGAAGTTGATCTCAAAACATATCATGACACAATGGTCAATTATGATATCTGCAAATCTGAGTTACAAACCTTGCAACTCAAATTTGGAGAATCAACAAGAACAAAAAGCAAATTGGAAAGAGACGTTGAAAGAAAATCAGAAGATTATAATCACGTCTTGGAACAATTAAATCAGACCCTAATTCAGAAAAGGGATTTGGAACAAAAAAATCAGTCAGTCATTTCTTCTGAAATAAAAGATGTTTTAGAAATGGAAATCCTTCAGTTGAAACAAGACTGTCAAGAATCAACTGACAAATACAATATTTTAAATGAAAAACTGACTGATTCTTTGAAACAAATCAATTCTCTTGAAACTGAGAATAAAAGACTGATATGGAATATGGATTCTATCAAAGTTGCTAGAAAACTAAGTGATGATATTTTCACCAAGGCAAACACCTTAGGAACTGGAAAAATTGATACGAATTACAGACCAGGAATTGGAAGAGAATCCTTTGAAATTGAACAAGCAAAACAGGAAAACATGACGAATTGTGAAAACTCTGAATCCACTCTACCAGATCTTTTCACATCTGTTAATGAGGAAGATTCAGATGACGAAACAGTTATCAACTGTAGCCCAGATGATACTGCTTTCACTGTTTCCAAAAAGTCTTTCAAAAGAGTTGTAAATTTTGAAACAGACTCTGCTAGTTCTTTAACTCACATCTGTACCAACTGATTTTCCTACAATGAGTTCATCAAATGTTGGAAAAACTAGTCCGGGACAAAAATACTCGAAGAAACAACAAACAAGCAAAAAATCCATTCAAGTCAACAAAACCCCACTTTTCAAATCAAAAGCTTTTGAAAACAAACCAAAGAAACCAGTTCAACCCTACTTTGTACCACATAAACAGGTTTCCAAACAAAAACCAAAACCTTTTCTAAAACCTTTTGAAAACCGCTTTCAAGATATTACTTTTAATCATTCAAGGAAGTTTCAAAAACCATCACATCAGAAAGTTTCAAACCATCATCATCAAAAAGCTTTTCAAAACCGCCATTCACATCCCAGATATGAAGAAAACTTTTCAAACAAACCTTCACATCTAGGATATCTTTCACCAAATCACAGATCTTATCAACCCATAGATTTTCAAAAACAAATCACATTTTGGGTAAACTTGATAAATCAAATCAAACCTCAACCATTCCATCCTCATAAACCAAACTCTTACAAGAACGCGAAGTTAAATGCTAGAAATTCATTAAGCAAAGAACCCAAAATAACAACTGACAAACCAGGACCCATTCAGATTTGGGTACCTAAACTTTCTGTCTAATTGCAGGTACATAATGCTGGAGAACCCAATGATGATACATGGTATATTGATAGTGGCTGCTCCAAGCATATGACAGGAAACCGGAACTACTTACGTGACTTCAAACCTATACAAACCAATCAAGATGTTACCTTCGACAACAACATGACAGCAAAAATCAAGGGTTATGGAAACATAACAAATGGTAATTTCACCATAAATAAAGTTGCCTTCGTCGATGACCTGCAACACAACCTCATAAGTGTTTCTCAACTGTGTGATAACAATCTTGAATTTCTGTTCACCAAACAACGAAGCTTGATCATGGACGCCAAAACCAAAGATGTTATAGTTAATTCTGACCCTGCCGGAAATATTTATCCACTTGACATGGATCTTATCTATGGTAAACCCGATATATGTCTGCTATCTAAAGCCCCAACATATATTAGTTGGTTATGGAACCGCCGCCTTTCCCATCTAAACTTTGGGTACATCAACAAACTGATCGGCGATGATCTTGTTCGAGGGCTACCACTTCTGAAGCTTGATAACGAAACTCTTTGTGCCGCATGTGAAAAAGGAAAACTTTCCAAATCCACTCACAAAAGCATCTCAGAATCTAGTGTATCCGAACCATTAGAATTGCTGCACATAGACCTTTGTGGCCTTGCCAAAACCCAAACCATACAAGGGAAGAAGTACATTCTTGTTGTCGTTGATGGTTTCTCGCGCTTTACTTGGGTCTTTTTCCTAAGACTAAAATCAGAAGCACCTGAAGAGATGATCAACTTCATCAAACAAATCGAACTGAAGCTCAAACGACCTGTTCGAAGAATCCGAAGTGATAATGGTTTAGAGTTCAAAAACAAGACTCTAGATTCATTTCTCAAAGATAAAGGAATTGAACATAACTTCTCAGCCCCATACACTCCACAACAGAACGGTGTTGTCGAAAGAAGGAACCGAACTTTATGTGAAGCTGCAAGATCAATGCTTATCTTTGCTGATCTGCCACAATACTTCTGGGCAGAAGCAATAGCCACAGCTTGCTACACTCAAAATCATTCCTTAATCCATAAACATCTTCATAAAACACCATATGAAGTCATTAACAACCGAAAACCAAACATTAAATTTTTTCATATTTTTGGTTGTCGATGCTTCGTAAAGAACAATAAAGATCACCTTTCAAAATTTGAATCAAGGTCGGACGAAGGAATTTTCCTTGGTTACTCGTTTTTTTCAGCTGCTTATCGAGTACTGAACAAACGTACTAGAGTAATTGAAGAAAGTACCGATGTTCATTTTGATGAATTTTATATCAGGAAATTGGATCGTGAACATTTTGGTTCTAAAATGATTGAAAATATTTTTCAAAATCCAATTCAACAAACACCTTCTCCTGACATAGACATTGAAATAGATCTTGATTTACTTTTTGAACAACCAAAAACTGCTTACAATTCTGAACTTCTAACTACTTCAATTGACCCTACAGGAACACCCAGTGAAGTTATTCCACAAACAAACCAAAATGATGCATATCAATTCGAGGGGGAACCACCAACACGTACTTCCTCTTTGGAACAAACACCAAATCCTCCTTTGAACACCCCATCCCCAAATAGCCAAAACAATCCCGATGCATCATTTATGGGGGAACCTTCAAACTTATTCCAAGAAGAAACACCCGGAGAAGAACAATGGGATACTGAAACTCCAATTATTATAGCGGAAGAGAATCGCTTAATAAAGTGGACCAGAAATCATCCTACAGACCAAATCATCGGAGATCCCAACTCAGGCATTCAGACTAGAGCCGTATCCACAAATGAATGTTTATTTGGAGCCTTCTTATCCATGACTGAACCCAAAACCATACATTATGCTATAAAAGATCCAGACTGGGTAAAAGCTATGCAAGAAGAGCTAGCAGAATTTGAAAGAAACGACGTATGGAATCGTGTTCCTACTCCACCCGATGTTACTGTTATAGGTTCAAGATGGGTATACAGAAACAAGACTGACGATCAAGGAATCATTTGTCGAAACAAGGCACGTCTTATAGTCAAAGGATATTCACAACAAGAAGGAATCGACTACGATGAAACATATGCTCCAGTTGCTAGAATTGAAGCAATCCGCATCTTTCTTGCATATGCTGCACATAAGAATTTCAAAGTATTCGAAATGGACGTTAAATGTGCATTCTTACACGGAGAGATAGATCGCGAAGTATACATCCAACAACCACCAGGTTTCAAAGATCCCAAATTTCCAGATCACAACTTTAAATTGCAGAAAGCTGTCTATGGCTTGAAACAAGCACCCCGAGCTTGGTATGCCACGTTGTCAACCTTTCTCGAAGAATCAGTTTTTAAAAGAGGTTCAATCGATCAAACCCTCTTTCGTAAAATATTTAATAAACATCTGTTAATCGTACAAATATATGTTGATGACATTATTTTCGGTTCTACTGATGAATCTTTAAGTGTTAAGTTTGCAGATCTAATGAAGAGCAAATTTGAAATGAGCATGATTGGGGAGATGACTACTTTTCTCGGACTTCAAATCAAACAGTCAACTGATGGCATTTTCATCAACCAAGAGAATTATGTCAAAAACCTACTCACTCGCTTTTCAATGGACAAATCCAATACGTCAAAAACCCCAATGGCTTTTGGATACAAAATTGATGCAGACTTAAATGGCAAACCCGTTGACCAGAAAAGATATCGTGGAATGATCGGATCACTCTTATACCTCATTGCCAGCAGACCTGACATCATTTTTTCTACATGTGTGTGTGCCAGATACCAGGAAAATCCTATGGAATCCCCTGTAGTTGCTGTGAAACGCATCTTCAAATACCTTAAAGCCACTCCCAAACTTGGCCTTTGGTATCCAGCTAAATCCGATTTTCAGCTGAACGCTTTCACCGACTCAGACTATGGAGGATGCAAGCTAGATAGAAAGAGTACATCTGGTAGCTGTCAATTCCTAGGAGGTAGACTAGTGAGTTGGACTTCAAAGAAACAGACTTGTGTATCCACATCAACAGCAGAAGTTGAGTACGTCGCTGCCGCCAGCTGTTGTTCACAAGTCATATGGATGCAAACTCAACTGCGTGACTATGGCTTCAAAATCTCACAAATTCCCATATTTTGTGACTCAACCAGTGCAATTGCCATTTCTCACAATCCCGTTCACCATTCCATGACAAAGCACATCGACATTCGATATCACTTTATCAAATACAACATTCAAAAGGGTCATATCGAACTACACTTCATTAACTCCGAAGATCAAATTGCCGATGTCTTCACTAAGGCTCTCGGTGAAACAAAGTTTCAATACTTCCTAGGCCGTCTAGGAATGTTAAATCCAGATAACATCCATCCTTAAACTTTTACTTTTTGTTTGTACAAAAGTGTGTTTACTTTCATTCAAAAAGGAAATTCAAAAACAATTAAAAATTGCTTTCTTTTCAAAAAAAAAAAAAAAAACCAAAAACATTCAAATAACCAATACTTCCAAAAACATCCAGATAAACAAATCTTCAAAAAGATAATAAAAGACTTACCATAATAAGCTTTTATAGAACCTTGTGATTAATCGTCTCTTGACTTAATTTTCAGATGCTTATGCTCGATGAAGATTTTAAGTCATATTGATTCTCAATTAGAGTGAAGGTTCAAATCTCCTACTTTTCATATTGTATATAACTTTATTTCCTTCGATTTTATTTCATTATTGACGATTTTAAACAATCAAGGGACATAAGGTTAGGAGGTTCAGATGAAAACAAAAACCCATGTGAGAATTTGTGCCTCGTCAATCTGTATCACTGTGGAATTCATTTCTTGTGAGCTTACGTGTGTCACTATTGCTTATAAGGTATACCCGATTATACCTTGTCACGGTCTCATTTTTGCTTAGATATCAAAATGATCAGGGACGATACATTCATTTCTTACATACTAGACAAACTATCTTTTATGCCACCAATCCCCACCTAGATATAAGCCAACCAAAAATGAACTCTTGAGATCCCGTGATCCATCAACAAGAAAAGACGAAACAAAAAGGATTTCAACAATCACTTATCAAAGAAAAACAAAGATCTATCCACATCCAATCTTCAAAGACAAATCTAGATAAAGACGAATCAACAAGAAAGCCAAATAATTCACCGAAGAAATACCAAACAAAACAAAAATAGTCTACATTTGGTATTTTTCAAACAAACTTTTCAACCAAATGGTTATTTCAAAACAAACATCAAAAGATCCTTGATTTGTTTTTAACCAATTTTCACAAAAGAAGATATCTTAATCCCGCAAGACAGATACTCTCAAAAACCCAATTTTCTCAAATGTAGCAAGTTCTCAATGCTAAAACAAAATATCTTTTTACAAAAATCGATATTGATCAACAAACAGAATACCATCAAAGAAGAAGCTACAAAAACATTGGATTTCCCGGGATACTGTAGCCTTCATCACTGAAAATTCTTAGATGCAAACTGCACTATGAAAATTGAAACCCCTCTACATGTATTTCCCGACGGAGAGAGAGTGAAAGTTAATGGCATAAATGAAGAAACCCGCTGAGTAATGCCGAAACCAGTCTTATGTGATTGATTATCTAATAATGAGACTAAGTGACCTTTCAGGAAAAGCATAGCTGAACACCTCCAATATGAGTGTGAGTCGTCAGAGAGAGATATCACTCATTTTTAGTGATCATTAACCTATTCTGCTGCCAGAACAACCAGACACCCAAGTGAAGTGTGAGCTATACCTATGAGCGTTCATCTGAATCGACCTGTTAGACCACTTGTCGTCATTAATAATGCTATAAAATATTAGGAAATTTCTTTAGATACATATATGGCTACCCTTTGATAACCGAACCCGAGACTTTGATTCGGAAACAAATTTCTGAAAATCATTTACATAAGATATGTTAAACCAAGTCACAAACTTTCAAATCAATTACTATGGTTTTATATATATCTTATCTATTGACAAATCTTTTATCTCGAATCTTCAAAAGTTAAACTGACAATGTGATTATATCATACCTGTCCTTATTTCAGCAATGATCACATAGGGGGAAATTGTTGAAAAATGTTTTTGTATGTGACCTTGTATGTGACCATTACTGAAATAAGACGAACTTTTTTTGTATTATCTAACAAATATTATCAGTTATTTCAGGTTGCATGAATGCGTGATGAAAATGGAAAATACGAAAACGTGCGAAAGACGGAAAACGCATAAACGAGAAAATTTAGCTGTGCGACTAAATAGTTTCAACAATATATATATATATATATATATATATATATATATATATATATATACACACACATATATATGTACATATATACGTACTATGTATATATATGTATATATGTATGTTGTATGTTAAAAAGTCAACAATGTGGAAGTAGTCAACAAGGAATAGTCAACAAAGCAATGGAAATGTGAAGCAAAACCCACACCCACGTTTTTGCCTCCTACTCTACCACAACTTGCAGCCAACTCTTTCACTTAAACTCAAGTGCATGAAGATATTTCTTACACATATATGTATACGTGAGTTTGTATGTATGATAGAGTGTGTTCATTTGTAATCTTGTAACACTTCTTACAAACACCAATTACTCCCAAGAACATCACCAATCTTCATCTTCTTCAAGAACAAAGAATAATCCCTGGAGAAAATGAAGAACACCAAGATCAAACAACAATGAAGTGAAGAACATCAAGATCATCAACAATGAAATGAAGAACACCATCAACCATCTTCATCTTTTTCATTGAAACTCAAGGTTCTTCATCTTCACTACCTTTGTTCATCACACCATACACTACCAAACACTTTCTTTACATCAAAACACCAAAACACCAAAACACAACCATGAAACACCCCAAAACCTTCTGCATCAAGATCAACCACAAAACCCATCACTATTCATCATCATCTTCATAGAAATTTCACCACCATCACCACCTTATATCAACCTCCTTCCAACCTCTAAACAACCTTGAAAACATCCTCAAAACACCATAACACCATTACCTTAGCCAAAACATCACAAACAAAACTTACCTTCAAATCACAAAAATCTCGAAATTGACAGCTGCGTGAACACGCCCCGTGTTCAGCATGCTTTATATCAGACACGCCCCGTGTACCCCTCTGTTTTCATTTGTACATCAACACGCCCCGTGTTAAAAACAAGCCTAAAATCAACACGCCCCGTGTTCAGCATCATCATCAAGAAAACCCTCCAAAACTCTCCTAAACCTTCCTACACGACCCGTGTCACTTATGTCTTATCATACACGACCCGTGTGCATGTTTTTACCCAAAAATACCTCAAATACAAATACATAAACTCATGTATTTTGTACCCTTTTGTAAACAACTTGTTTTACATAAAACCGAGCTTTGAATGAACTCTTTGTTACTTATCAAACACCGAATTGATCTTTGAACAAATATCGACCAGTCGTTCCAAGAGTCCCAATATCGATTAGTCGTTCAAAGAGTCCCAATATAGACCAGTCGCTCGAAGAGTCCCAATATAGACCAGTCGCTCCAAGAGTCCCAATATCGACCAGTCATTCCAAGAGTTCAAATATCGACGAGTCGTTCCATCAGTCCAGTTCATTCAATTTATTGACGAACCTACTTGATATATATTTATATACTTATATACTTTATTATAGCTTTATGTCATTTAAATATAGTCATTTATATTATTTATAGCTTTACGTCATTTAAATACAGTCATTTATATTATTTATAGTTTTACGTCATTTAAATACAGTCATTTATATTATTATAACTTTCAGTCATTTATAGCTTTCATATTTATACTTATTCCGCATTTATTATTCTTATATATATCTACATCTTATATCTTTAACTTATATATCTGTCACAATGTAACTGGTAACCGAGCTTGTTGTTGTGGTGATCAGATTTTTATATTTCCAACAATCGGTATCTGAGCTGATATAAAAGGAATAATTTCTCAACAAAGATGAATGACCGATTCAACAAATTTGGAACAAGGAACCAGAGCCACAACCCCTGTATGGTGATCGATACCCCATCACAAAGCCGATTCGGACCTGCTTGCAGACGTTCGCAAACTGCCCCTGCCCTCATCTTCTTCTTTCCTCTTCCAGTCGACGCACCCCACAGATAAAAGGGGTCGATCAATTTTTTTTCCTTTTCTTCTTCGCCTTCAAACGACGACGCACACAATGAAGGGAGGAGTAGTGATCGTTTTTTTTCCTCGCTGCCCTTACTTGATTCACACTCCTCTCATAATCTCTCCCTCACAATTGGCCATGCTTTATTTTTTTTTCTTTTTCCTCGTCGACGCCACACAAGAACGAAGTCCATAAATTGATTTTTGGATCGGCTCATAACTGACGTTCAATGGAAACGGAAGTGAAGAAGAATCGATTCAATATGATGTAGTTTATAACAAAATTTCATTCTTAGTCCCCCAAGTTATTTCCAATTAATTCGTTTAACCCTATATTGATTTTCTTAATAAATCGAGTTTCTTTTAATGACATTTCAACCCCTCTATGTCATTTATATATATGAATTTTTTAATGAAATATGTATAGATTACTTTTGCATAAACCCATTTAAACTAATATATATATATATATATATATATATATATATATATATATATATATATATATATATATATATATATATATATTTGTTAAATATGTCGACTAATTAGTTTTGGTATCAATTCACACCCTTTTTATTTAATTTATAAACATACAAGCTAAAAATCATTTATAAGAATAATTATTCGATTAACGGAGGCTAACGTTGTTAATAGAAGAATTTCCGGGTCGTTACAATCCGTTTGTGACAGTTCCTTTCTGGGTGATCTTCCCGCCTTCTCCTCCCGCGAAGGAAACATAGCCCCCATTAAAATTCTGAATACCATGCAATTGGGAGAAGTCTCCTGTCATGTGCCTGGAACAACCACTGTCGACATACCAGGGTCTGAAGACATTCCTCCGTAGCTGTTCCTGCACGATGCACGGGATTAATTAGTTTTTGGAAACCAGGTCATTGAAACACTGGGTTTTCTCTTGTTAGCAACAGAAATTTCTTTTTCACTTTTTGAATTTAATGGATTACCAGATGCACGTACAGAAGACTGAGATGATTGGACATTTAAATTCTTGGGCACCCCTTGATATTTAGGTTTATAAATATTTACAGGTGATTTTGAAACATTTTTCATTGGTTTTGATCGTTTGGGTTTCCGTCTAAGATTAGCCGAAGACCCACACGAAGACTTTGACGAATCCAATCTTGGCTTAGCGACGTTCGGTTTCGTGAAAGTACCTATTGTATTTTCATGTAAAACCTGTTTATTCTTTTTAATCCCAGCCTGTTTTCTGTCTTTATTGATATTCCAATCATCATCATGAGAACGAGATCTCGAGAATTTTCTAATGAGAGATCATCCTCGTGACTCGTTCTCTCCTCTGTGTGCATAAAAAGGAACAAATGCAACAAATGCAACAAATGCCCGATTTGGACAATTGCGAGCAATATGACCAGCAGTTCCACAGTCAAAGCATGTCTGTCTCTTAGCATAAAAACTGGTACCGCTCTTTCTGGTCTAGTGTTCTTATTGACTCCCTTACTCTTCCCACACATGCATGTACAATATTCAGGTTGTGTGACAGGTGTAGGTGCAGTGGATGTGCTTGTGACAGAAACATCAAATTTATCAGACACATCACCAAACTTAAGAAAAACATTTGAATCATCAAATTTTGACACATAATCATCACAAACTAAAACATCAGTTTTAAAGTTAGAAACAAAAACATCAGTGTTTGAAATAGAAACATCATATTTTGAAACACTATTATTATCAGACACACTCTCTTCTGAATCCTGGTTGCCTTGACTTAAAGGAGAATCTGCATAGGAAGTAGAAATGTTAGTATCCTTTTCCCTAGCACTACTCTCCGTCACAAGTATAGCAGGTTTTCCATACACAAGATGTTCTTCTCTGTCCATCTCTTTCTGGGTCATAGGGATAGCAATGTAATTATGATTAAAAGGAGGAGGGACACTCTCATACCCTAGACCTATCGGCTTCTTGTCTTTCCATTTCATTTGTTTTTCTATTACGGTTGTAACTCTCTCACTTGACACATCAATCTTTTTGAAATTAAAATCAGCATTTTCAAATCGAATTTTTAATGTGTCAAGCTCGTCAGTCACAATGGCAAGTTGTTTCTCGATAAAATTGTAGTTCTCACACTTATTGCTATAATCTTCCTGTAGTTTCCTAAAGTCGTGAGTCTTGATCTCTAATTGTTCTTTTAGAGGTCTTTGTCCCTTCCTATGGGTATAACCTTCGTACTTAAGGTCCTCGTTCTCTCTACACAATAATTCGATTTGTTCACGTAAAAATTTAACAGTATCAATGCATGTTTGAGAACAAGAAATTTGACCGACCTCCTCTTTCTCAGGCTCAGGGGTAGTGGATACAACTTTTAAATTTTTTTTTTTAATTTTCTTAATTGATTGAAAGCAGAACTTGTAAAGAAAGTATAACCGAAAATTGAAAGGGTTCACAGCTGAGAACAGATTTAGGATCAATCAAGGGTTTACGGCCGAAAATAGTTTACGGCCGTACATGAGTTTTCAGTTGAGAACAATTTACGGTTGAAGGCAGTTTATGGTTCAAGACAGTTTACGGTTCAAGGTAGTTTACGGTTCAAGGCAGTTTACAGTCCAAAATGAGTAGTTTGCAGTCGTAACTGGTTTACGGTCGAAAACTCCTATAGATTTACAGCCGAAAACGAGTTCACGGCCGTAAACTGATGAACAGTTGAAGCCGAAAACACCCAGAAATTGATGAAAACAGATGATTTCGAGCAGATCTTCAATCCCTTTGGCCTAGCAATCACGATCAATCAGCAGAAACTCAGTAACCAAGCTTGATTTATCACGAAAATGAAGAACACCCCAGCCGAAAACGCAACTTGATCAGTTTTGACACTAGATTGGCTCTGATACCAATTGTAAGTCCCCAAATCTGGAACCAACTAGTGATCAAACACACAATCAAGTTGTAATCAATAAGGATGAGAAGGAGTAGAAGCAAGATCAATCCAACAATGAACACGTTCTATTAGGGCCGTAAACGTCTAATACACTTGGATAACACACACATGCAACTATCGTACATTCTGACACATCTGACATATATTTGTAGGGAACAGTGAACCGAACACAGTTCATGATCGCAAACAGACTTGCAGCCGCAAAAACCAACTGAACCGTAAACACCTTGTTTACGGTTCACCCAACCGTAAACACCCAAAAAATCCATACACTGACTAACAATACCTATATAGATGGATACCTAGCTCAAACCAACAAAATGAGACCTAACAATACTTAACGTAATAATTTTGCTCCCACTAGCATAATAATTACCTTTTGGCAGCATAAAACTTATGCTCCCACTAGCTTTGACATGTATCCAGAAATCAGCTGGACTTCTAGAAATCAATATTGATTGAATTTCTTTCCAAAGTTCAGATTTCTGATACGGGATGCTTCGATAAGCCTTTATCTACGCTTCTCAAGCCCATACACCTTTCATTAGAAGGCTTATATGTGTGTCTAAACAATTTCAGAATTTACAATAATAAGTTCCGAATGTTCAGACTATTTTCCAGTTCTCATAATTCGAACTATGAAGATGGACGTCGTAATCATACTCGAATTTGAGAATGCAATTTACACAACTGCCATCTCCTTAAAATCCACTTAGTGAAAGCGTTTCCTCACAATCATTTTCATGAAGCGGAGAGAAACCTTATGTCACTTTAGATTTTATGGTGTATGTGTTCCTATCCATGTGAATTTTTCATAACCATAATCACAAGACGAGGTTTGTGACAAATCCAAACTCATATGAACTAAACTTGTTCAATCTTAATTTCTTGCCATTTAGTAGTATAGGGTCCTACCATTGCTTCTAGGTCATTGAGCAGCTCACCCCTACAGATCAATGTACTTTCCATTGATCAAGGTGTTTTGCCTTATGCAATAAAATGAGAACTCGTAGGACTCATATGCATAGTCAACTCAACTATAATGGCATAGAAAACAAGAATATGTCAACACGATAGGTTATAAACCTCAAGCTGTGTGCTAGTGATAGACAATAGGTTTATTCTTGATTAGTTCCTGAAGCTATTCAAGACCATTAAGACTCCTACTGACTTCTTGACATATAAGATTCTTTTGTCAAGAAACGTTCATTGACAAACAAATATTCAAGAGTTAGTGCATGTTCTTATCAAGACAAACACTTTACACGATTGGTCTTAGTTGGTCTTTGTCTTATCTAAGACATCATAACTTACCAATTTCAAATGTGCAAGAGTAAGAAACATTTCTACTTCACATTTGATGAGTGTTATAAACCTTCTTAAGATTATGTCACTCAATGCTTAATCTTGGAGTATGACTCTAAGACTCGATTTTGGAACGAAGTATGACTCATCCTTTTGATTTAACCATTTCAACAATCCCTGATTCCTCTTATTGGTCATATAAATGCACCAAGGTGTCCTTAGAGGATCAATTGTGATATGGATCATAATCACTAAGATGATCATGAAACACGATACTAAAGTACTCTCCTTTCCTTTCAGATTGGAGAAACTTTTATCTTTCTGCCTAATCGATTCTTCTTCTTCGTTCTGCTATGCATCAAAACTTTTTTCAATGATTTAGAATTACACTTCATCTTGCAAGTATAACCATGTTCACTAAACTTTTAGTAAATCATGACGAACAATCTTATCATTCTTTGTGGTGGATGTGACTAGTGCACATCAATGTGTACTAGATCCTTTCAACTTTCACTTGACTTACATACATATGTAAACAAGGAATCAGTCTTAATTTCCCAAAGATGAAGGTTCTCATTCATCATACAATACAAGTCGCATGATTCCAAGTTTCTGTCCAATTGAAACTTGGGTGACGAGAAACTTTCCTTATTTGGTAAATTTTGACACTACCACAAATGAAAGAATCAAATCCATTCACAATATTGCTAAGAATATATAAACACCAATTTTCACAAATGCAATTGCAAGGAACTATAAAAAATCAAAATTTTATTTATTTATAAAAGTGCGGAAAAACTTGTCTTTACAACGCAATTACAAATGAAAACTATGTTACTAAATATTCCTAAGCAATCTATTTAACTCTTAAATAGCAGCTCAAAAATCCAATCATCGAACCATGCGATCGAAATCCTTTTCTTCATGATCAGACTCAACTCACTCTTCCTTTAAGCTCCCTTTCTTTTCTTCGATCCTACAAAACATCAAAATGCAATCTTATCACATCATGTATTAAGAATCTACAAATAGGAACTTAATAGAGAGACTTACCTGAAGTAGAGTCATACATCTTGACTTTTCCATCCTTGCGATCTTTCAGGTAAATATGGAAGCTTCGCATGCAATGCCCCTTCTCTTGGCAATAGAAGCATATGGACTATTTGGGAATGACACAAGGGACTATCTCAAAATTTTCCTTTCTCTTATGATCAAACTTTTTGACCATGGCAGATTTCTTTCCCTTAGGAGAAGAAATCTTTTCTGGAAAATCGTTGTCTTTGCCTATGTCCATGGATGTTTGGGAAGTAGATCTACCAATAAAATTTGCTTTACCAGTGTCCCAAATCATTGCTGATTCAGCAGCAATGAGTAAATAGGTTAGATCAATGAGGATCACGTCGTAGTCTTCCATATAATAGTTCTTCTTGAACCCACTATATGACTTAGGAAGTGATTGAAGAACCAAGTCAACATCCAGCTTCCTAGAGACATCGACACCTAACATTCCCAGCCTGTCAATATGCAACTTCATCTCCAATATGTGAGCACATACAGACTTTCCATCTTCGTGTTTGCTTGCCAATAGGGATTGAGTGACCTTGAAATTTTCAAGCCTTCGAACACGTGGGTCAGGGAGAACTATTGGAGGAGGTGAAGGAAGTGAAGTATGATTTCCATTTCCACGATCCAAATGTGGAACATCATCTTCATGAGGAAAACCATTTCCAAAAGATTCGTGAAGACCATAGTTGTCAGAATTAGACATCTACAAGAGGGAGAAATTCAAGTTATTTGATCTAAGTCCTTAATATGACACCCAAATGAAATATTAAGGCTCGGACCCAACACAATATTCTACAATTCGGAAGAGGGATGCCGTAATCCAATTGCAAAATATTTGAAGGTAGGTAAATGATGATTTATCAATTTCCACCATGAAAACGAAAATGAACATTAGGTTTTAAATGAATTGAAATTCCTAGATCTTTTGAGATTCATTGAACTTTTCAATGGCATGTTTAATCTCGATTATGCCCTTCAAGTTTGTGACTGGGATACCGAGGATCACAAACAAGGTGTGAATAACCCTGCAAATTAGCTTGGTACTCTCAAAGACGTTTATCACCAAATCAATGTGTCGGTTAACCACACACGCTCCATTGATCTATGATAATCTACGAGCTACCCATTGTCATCCTTCATTAGTCCCATATTAGTGTGCCGGTTAACAACACACGCTCCACTAACGACCAACAAGGTGCAATGTGCAATTTCATGGATTAGCACCAAATTCACATTTTTCTTATAGTAACTAAGATTTGGGAATTTATAAAAGCGTTTAGTTACTTCGTATTTCATTATACTTATAATGGAAGTTTGTGTCCTATCCTACCCGTTCGGATAACAACCCTCCACTAGTGAAGGGTGTGGTGGGTAAGAGTGGATACCCAATGCCGGTTATTTTACAGGCCGCTTCCTTAAACACCCTTTATAGACCAGCTTCGTGAATGAGGCCTACTAACGGTAAGACTGACTTTTTACTTATACATATATAATATATTAGGCTTTTAATTTTATATAGTATAAGGGTGTATTTTATACATTTAAAACACTAAGTGGTTTAATCGATTAATAAATTAGACTTTTAATTTAATTAAACTTAAAAGATATTATTATGGATTTATTAATTCTTTATTTTAATTAAACACTTAATTAATTTAACAAAATCCATAAGGGTATAATTTGAACTTTTCAAAGAACCAGGGTTTTAGAATTTAATATTTCAAAATTAAAACCTTTTAATCCAATTTTAAATTCCAAAACTTGAGGACAAATCTTGAAACATTTCAAAATATTATGGTTTAACTATTAAATTTTCAAAAAGTAAAACTTTAATTTCAAATTTAAACTATAAAACCAAAAGGGTGTAATTTAAAACTTTTTCAAAATTACTAGGTTAAATATTTGAATCAAAATAATCTTATATTATCCATATTTAATCAAATCCATCAATTTTGATAAGGATATGTCATACCAATCATAAAAATCGATTTTAGGCATTAAAAACAAGTTATGGTAATTATCCAAATCAAAACTGGCCAAAAAAATCAAAAATCCCGGCAGCAGATCACACGACTCGTCGAGTCCACTATGGAGGTCGTCGAGTTCATGCAACTCGTCGAGTCCATACATGGACTCGTCGAGTCAGCCTGACAGACAGCAAAATTTTCGACTTTTTGATCCTTTGGCAGTTCACTATGCATCTATTCAATTGAAAAACGACCTTGCTCTGATACCACTGTTGGATTTTTTAGCATAACAACATTCCTATGGTGTACATGCAACCCTAATTGCTTTGGATCTAGATTTTGCTCTATTGAACATACAACTATGAATACCAAAGCATTAACCGTATAAACTAGCATACACAATTCGAAAATCACATATGATTAGGATTAGGAACTTTACCTTACTTGTTATGTAGCAATAACAAGAACAATCCTTTTTGATCTTGACTTCTGAAAGCCTAGTGCCCCAAGTGTTACACCTCTGATGGAGTCACAAACACCGAATACAAGAAGAATGACTTAGGAGAGAAGGATTCCGGCCACCCTAGGGTTTCATAAAGCATGGGGTGAAAATCCTTAATATTGGGGTCTATTTATACTTGTGGCTGTTAGGGTTTTATGTGGAAACCCTAATATGGCTGCTTAGGCCTTAAGCAGCCCATGGACACCTTCTAGAATACCCCTTAGACGAATTCTTCATGGGCTTCCCATAAAATTCGTCCAATCTTATTCCAAGGTGATCCATCAGCCCAATTGCAACTATCAGTGATTTGCAATATCAGTCCCCAATTATTTAATCAGTCTCTTTTGACCACAGAATTAATTCCAAATTAATTTCTGATCAATACTAATTATATAATGTGATTTCCAAATAATATATTAATCTTGTAATATATTAATAAAACCATTTTGAGTACCAATTTATTATTCATATAATAAATCCTACTTTCTCTCTCTCCACTTGTTATCCTATCAAGTTGCATGAGTGAAGGCAACTTAAAAGGACCATGCTCATAATCAAATCAAGCACATAACAAAAATAGTTATGGCTTAGACACCTAATCCAACGGCTATCACCAGGGATTTGTATACTAGCCACAAGTACAACATCCGAGCTGGACGCTACTACCTCCAACCTACAAAACAATCACAAACAAACATTGTAAGCCACACGACTTGGTGAATAACAACTACAATAACAAATAACACACATAATCATACAAATATCACACATATATCAAGAAATTCATCAACAATTATTGTAACACCCGAAATCTTGAGGAATAATTGTTGGGAATAAATCCCCTTGTTGGGATTAGACATGGCATGTTGAAGGAGCGAGCACGACGTGTCTAGATATGAAGAAGCGCAACTTTCATTAAGTTCAACACGACGTGTTGCCTCCTAGAACACAGAGTGTTGACGAATGGAATGAAAACCCTACTCTTCCGGGTTTTGCCCATATTTAAAGGAATAAGGAGGCTAGGGTTTGTCCATCCTCAGCCCCTCAAGCCTTGAAAGAAACCCTAATCATCTTTCCCTCCCATTTTTGAGCTAGTTTAGTGTTTTTGAAGCTAAAGAAGGAAGAAGGTGGAGGTAGGAAGCAAGGATCCAGCATGCATGCCCTCATTCTTCAGTTTCACACTCTTCTGGACCCTTGTAATTGTTCAAGACTTGATTTTTATCATTCCAAGTTGTTAGATCTTGAGTTTTGTTCTTTTAGCTTCTTATTCTTGAATGATGGGATGGTTAGACCTCATAAAGTTGGTAACTTTATGAATCTCCAGGTCAAGTGGAGTTAGTATTGTTTTGGATCTCGATTATAATCAAGTTTTTGTTGGATATAGTGTCTAAGTCCATAACTTTATTTGGTATGTACTTTACCCGACCCGGCATGGTCCATTTGGGTTGCATGGCATTGCAATACTTGGATAGACTAAATGAGAGAATAAGGCACTTATCATTATTAATATATTATAAGTTCTAATATATTAATAATAGTATTATTTAATTAGTATTGATCAAGTATTAATCTAGTATTAATTTGGTGATCAAAGTGAGACTAATTAAATATATAGGGTTGATTATGACAATCATCAATTCTTTTATGGTGGATTAATGATCCATGGTTTATGGGTTATGGATGTAACCATATGGAGCTCCATGGATAGTCCATGGGAGTTACAAATCCATGGGTCATGGGAAATCAAGAGTCATGACAATTAAGGGCATTCATGTGTAAACCCTAATTGTGACAACACTATAAAAGGAACCCTATGGCTAGCAAAAAGTGGCCCCGAGTGGACATAGTGTTACTAGAGAGGGCATAACCAATTTTGAGTGCTAGAAGTATTCTCTCAAGTTATTCCAAGTCTTGTGGTGTTGTGTGAAGCATTTGAGGCACAACATTTGGGGTGCTAGGCTCACAAAGTCTTGAAGGAATCCAAGCAACAACAAGGTATGTATTTCTACTAGTTTTATGTTTTATGTAATCCCCATGCCATGCTAGTTAGGAAATAACCTTGAAAAAGAAATTTGCATGTATATAGAGAAAACATAGATTCAAGGTTATTAGGGTTGCATGTACACTTAGGAAGTGTTAGAATGCTCAAAACCCATCAGTGGTATCAGAGCCTAGGATTGTTTTCTGTATACTTGATGCAAAACTGCTTAAAAATCGAAAATTCTGCATTCTGACGACTGGACTCGCCGAGTCCATGGGGAGGACTCGCCGAGTCCATGAACAAATTCATTCTGCTCGCCGAGTAGAATAATGCACTCGGCGAGTAGGAGCGTGCTGGGCAGTTTTTTCGAGTTTTGTTGCTGGAAATGGATTAAGATCATTATCCCAATCTGTTTTGGACTTGTAAAATCTGTTTTTCAAAATGATAATGATTATGTTAACCCATTTTACATGGCTTTTATCAATTTTCAAGTATTGTATATGTTTATATGATTTCTTGAAATTGCTTGACATGAATTTGTGTTCTTATGAGTTTTTAGAAGATCATAGGAATTATGTGTAACCACCATGTGTGTTTAATTCATGATCTTAATGGCTATGATGGTGTCCATAACTTGTCCTCAAGTTATGGATAACCAAAAGTCACTTCCTTTAATTGTGATTAAAGAACTAAAGTGGTTTCATAAAATGAAGAGTCTTCATTTTATGAACCATTAAAACTCATAAGTTACAAATTGAAGAGACTTGGAATAGTTTCAAATCTTGCCCTCAAGTTTTGGAATTTGAAAAGTCTTATACTTTAATACTTTAATTCCAAATTAAACCTTAGATTTTTAAAAAGTTTAAAAATCAACACTTATACTATTATTATAATTTTATTATATAGATATGTATAAGAATATGTCATTTTTACCGTGAGTAGGCCTCATTCATCAAGCCGGTCTATAAGGGGGGTATAAGGTTGTTGCCTATAAAATGGTGACTTAATGGGTGTCCACTCTCACCCACCGCTTCCTTGATCGGTGGAGGGTCGTTAGCCGAACGGGTAGGATACGACTTTAAATACTCGTTAAAAGTATAATGAATTATAAAGTAACTATACATTATAAATTCCCAATCTTAGTTACTTTACTAAAATGTGAAATTGGTGCTAGCCCATAAAATTACACTTTGTACCTTACCAAGTCGTTAGTGGAGCGTGTGTGGTTAACCGGCACACTAACATGGACTAGTAAGAGTGGCAAAGGGTAACTTGACCTTATTATAGATCGGTGGAGCGTGTGTGGTTAACCGGCACATCGATTAGGTAATATTGTTAAGGGTACCAAGTCAATTTGTATGGTTATTCACACCTTGTTTGTGATCCTCGGCATCCCAGTCACAAACTTGAGAGGGCACAATCGAGATTCAAACATGCCATTGAAAAGTTCAATGTATCTCAAAAGATCTAGGAGTTTCAAAACCAATAAAACCTAATAATAAAATATTTCGTTCTTATGGTGGAAATTGGTAAATCGTCATTTACCTACCTTCAAATATTTTATAGTATGGATTACGGCATCCCTCTTCCAACTATAAATAGTTTGTTGGATCCTAGCCTTAATATTTCATTTGGGTGAATTATTAAGGATTCCTAATCTAATGAAACTTGTCTTTCTTTCCTTTTAGATGTCTTCCAACAATGCTTCTGGCTCAAACCCAACAGGCTCCTTTTCCCTTATGAACTTGTGTGGTAAGGTCATCTTTGATGGATCCAATTTCAATGAGTGGATCAGAAACATCAGAATGATTACCCGCTACGAGGACAAAGAATATGTCCTCGATAAGGAGCTTAAGGTTGTGAATGAAGCCACTGTTACTCCTGAAGAGTTTGCGGATTTTGTTGCACATGAAAAGGATGCTACTAAAGTAGCATGTATCATGATGGCCACCATGACTCCTGAACTTCAAAAATCCTATGAAGATTTCTACCCCTATGAGATGCACCTGGATCTGATGGAAAGGTACCATCAGAGCGCGCGTCAGGAGAGGTATGAAATCATCTCCTCCATGATAACCGCAAGGATGAAGGATGGTGAACCCATCACCGGTCACTTGCAGAAGATGCAAAGGTTCGTTGACCGGTTGCTGAAGCTAAATGTTGACTTTCCTGAGGAAATGGCGATTGACATCATTCTCCATTCCTTACCTCCAAGTTATGATCAGTTTCGTATGACTTATCATATGAACAAGGAGGAAGTCACACTTAGCAAACTTCAAGGACTCTTAAGGACAGCTGAAAATGGCCTTAAGGGTAAAGCGGTTGCTACTTCTACTCCTTCAACAGCCCCTGTTCTGGCTATTGGGCAGGGAAAGGGTAAGAAGAGGAAAAGCCCTTCGAAGGGTACCAAGGGTAAGACTCTTGATGGTTCCTCTTCAAGTGGGACAAAGAAAGGTCCCATTACTCCTTCTTCAAACCCAAAGGAAGCACAATGCTTCTATTGCCAGGATAAGGGACACTTCAAGCGAAGCTGCCCTAAATATCTGCAAGATCTAAAGGATGGGAAGGTTAAACCCACCCATACAGGTATTTACACAATATTGTGTAACAACTCATCTAATGCTAATTATTGGGTGCTTGATACAGGTTGTGGTATTCACATCTGTACTGATTTGCAGGCACTAAGAAGAAGTGAGCAAGTGGAGCACGGGAAGATAAACTTAGTCATGGGCAACAGGAAAGCATCACCTGTTACCAAGACAGGAGTTTATTCTTTATTGCTTAATAATGGGTTAATGTTAGATTTGAATAAGTGTTGTTACTCGCCCGAAATGGCGAGAAATATTATTTCCTTTCATGGCTTGTACAAACAAGGTTTTACATTTTCATTTGATAATAAAAATGGTGCTATTAATGTTTATTACAATGATGTATTTTACTTTAAAGCATTACCTTGTGATGGTGTATATGAAGCCGTGAATGTTGTAGACAATCTAGGAAATAATGTGTTGTATATTGATTCTTCAGATAGCTTGGATAAAGCATCCTTGTGGCATTGTCGTCTTGGACATGTTAACAAGAAGCGCATAGGCCAACTCCAAAAGGCTGGAGTCTTGGAATCATTTGACCTCAAGTCAGATGATAGTTGCGAGTCTTGTTTACTTGGAAAAATGACAAAGTCACCATTCACAGGTACTTGTGATAGGGGTGAAGGTTTGTTCGACCTTGTACACACGGATGTGTGTGGGCCCTTCAGAGTTGCTACAAGGGATGCTAATCGCTATTATGTGACTTTTACTGATGATTACAGTAGATATGGATATATTTACTTAATCAAGCATAAGTCAGAAACCTTTGAAAAGTTCAAAGAGTTTAAACAGGAAGTTGAGAATCAATTGGGCAGGAACATCAAGATGCTCCGATCCGATCGAGGAGGAGAGTATCTTAGCATTGAGTTCCTTGACTATCTTAAGGAATGTGGGATTGTCTCACAATTGACACCTCCCAGGACACCACAGTTGAATGGTGTAGCTGAGAGGCGCAATCGAACCTTGTTGGATATGGTTCGTTCCATGATGAGTCGAGCTTCGTTACCAATCTCTTTCTGGGGGTATGCCTTAGAGACTGCCGCCCATATCCTTAATCTAGTCCCTACTAAAAAGGTTGCCAAAACACCTCACGAGATGTGGACTGGGAAAGTTCCCAATTTGGACCACATCAAGATTTAGGGTTGTGAAGCTTTCGTGAGGCGTGAGACTCATGATAAGCTTGAACCTCGAAGTGAGAGGTGTATTTTCATCGGCTACCCACAGAGATCCTTTGGTTACCTCTTCTACAGACCCAGTGATAATGTGGTTTTTGTAGCAAGAAGAGGAGTCTTTCGTGAGAGAGAATTCATAAGCCAAGGGGACAGTGGGAGGCAAATTGACCTTGAAGAGCTTCAAGAGTCAAGTGGTGAAGGAACCTCAAATGTTATCGACCAACCTGAGGAGGAAACTCCTGTTGATCCGATAGATGAGTCTGTACCTCCAAGACGTTCCACTAGGGTGAGGAACACACCTGATTTTTATTATGGTTATCACATCACCACTGAAGGTGATACATTTATTAGTGATAGTACACTAATAGATTTGGATGAACCTAATAATTACAGGGAAGCCATGGCAGGCCCTGAGTCTGCTAAATGGAAGGAGGCTATGGACAGCGAGATTCAGTCCATGTATGACAATCAAGTTTGGAACTTGGTTGACAATGTACCAGGTCGTAAGACAGTTGGGTGCAAATGGATCTTCAAGAAGAAGACCGACATGGATGGGAAGGTACACACTTATAAAGCGCGACTGGTTGCGAAGGGCTTTACTCAAACTCTGGGAGTTGACTATGATGAGACCTTCTCACCAGTAGCTAAGATTAAGTATATTAGAGTATTGTTAGCCATAGCTGCATTTCATGATTATGAAATATGGCAAATGGATGTCAAAACCGCTTTCCTTAATGGAAAGTTGGCTTAGGATGTTTACATGGCTCAACCAGAGGGTTTTGTCGATACAAGATACCCTAATAGAGTGTGTAAGCTTGATAAATCCATTTATGGATTGAAACAAGCATCTCGCAGATGGAATCTTTGCTTTGATGAGAAAGTCAAAGAGTTTGGCTTTTCTAGGAGTGAGGATGAGTCTTGTGTGTATGTCAGGGCTAGTGGGAGCATAGTTAGCTTCTTGGTGTTGTATGTGGATGACATACTTCTCATAGGAAACGACGTCCCAACCTTGCAGGAGGTTAAGTCCTGGCTTGGGAAGTGTTTCGCTATGAAGGACCTTGGGGAAGCTGCCTATATCCTAGGGATAAGGATATTGAGAGATAGGAGTAAGAGACTAATTGGACTTAGTCAAAGTACTTACTTGGATAAGGTGCTGAAGAGGTTCAGTATGCAAGATTCCAAGAAAAGAGAATTACCAATCCAGAGTAATGCCAAGCTGAGTAAAACTCAGAGTCCGAGTACAGAGGCTGAGATAGCTGAAATGAGTCATATACCATATGCTTCCGTTGTGGGCTCGATCATGTATGCTATGACTTGTACTCGCCCTGATGTGGCCTTTGCTTTGAGCATGGTCAGTAGATATCAAGGGAACCCTAGCAAGGCACACTGGACAGCGGTAAGAACATTCTCAAGTATCTGCGGAGGACTAATGATTGGGTCCTTACCCTCGGAGGCAGTGATGACTTGAGAGTGGAAGGATATAGCGATGCTAGCTTCCAGACTGATAGGGATAATTTCCGCTCTCAGTCAGGCTGGGTCTTTATCCTAAATGGAGGGTCAATTACTTGGAAAAGTTCCAAGCAGGAGACAGTAGCTGATTCTACTTGTGAATCAGAGTACATAGCAGCAAGTGAAGCAGCTAAGGAGGCGATATGGCTAAAGAACTTCATCGGAGACCTTGGAGTTGTACCAGCTATAAAGGAGCCAATGGAAATTTTCTGTGACAATGAAAGTGCGGTTGCTTTGGCTAAGGAACCGAGAGATCACGGGAGATCTAGACACATTGACAGAAAATACCATTTCATCAGACATCGAATAGAAGAAGGACTCCTCGTGGCTAAGAGGGTATCATCAGATGAGAACCCGGCAGATCCCCTCACGAAGGGACCGAGCAGGGTTAAGCATTTACAGCATGCGAGGCGCATTGGGCTGAAGGATGATATTAGTATCAATAATTAGATTCCTGAAACTTGTAAAATGTAATTGACATTTGATGATAAATAAAAGTTGTTATTTATTTATGAGTAAGGTGTTACTATCTTGTGTTGATTGTTTACTATGTTTCAATTTTGCATGTTTTACTTCCAGAATAATTATGTTATTATTCAAACCATCCACAGTCAGTCAAACTTTGGAAGTAAGTATTGATTTAAGACTGTCATGAATTTGGCTTTTATGATTTGTCTAAAAGTGCTTTGGACAATGCAGTGGTTGCTACAACATTCATGAGTACTCATAAGGGCTGAGTATTGGATCCAACCCACGCTCACTTGTATCACTTCATGGAATTTATCTCGAGTGATCGTGAGACGGTAATATCATATAAATCTTCAAACCTAGAGATATGAGTTGTTGACTATGAGTTGGTTATTCATTGATTGCACAAAAACGCATTGGTAACTCGATGTCATAAAACGTGCCTTTGTGAATAATTCAACAAGTAGTTAGTACAAGCATATCAGTCGAAGTTTATCTGTTCCTTCTAGAAATAGAAGCGATATCTGGGCCCCTCGACGATTTGGTTTTGACCTATGTACCGGGCCCGGTCAGAACCTAATTGATGTGTTCAATTTAGTTCTATGTCGAAACAAATCAGAGATCGAGAAACAAATGATGGACAATAAGTAAGACCATGTTCCATGTGTTTGTCCGGCTGATATCATGAGAATAGAGGATTATATGATCACTTATCTTAAATGGCGTATCATCATCATCTCAGTTCCGAGAGACTTTGAAAGAGCTACAATTGCTAGTCGGATTTTGAAGTCATATTTGCAAATATAGTTATTAGACTTATCCAAGTGGGAGACTGTTGGATATAGTGTCTAAGTCCATAACTTTATTTGGTATGTACTTGACCCGACCCGGCATGGTCCATTTGGGTTGCATGGCATTGCAATACTTGGATAGACTAAATGAGAGAATAAGGCACTTATCATTATTAATATATTATAAGTTCTAATATATTAATAATAGTATTATTTAATTAGTATTGATCAAGTATTAATCTAGTATTAATTTGGTGATCAAAGTGAGACTAATTAAATATATAGGGTTGATTATGACAATCATCAATTCTTTTATGGTGGATTAATGATCCATGGTTTATGGGTTATGGATGTAACCATATGGAGCTCCATGGATAGTCCATGGGAGTTACAAATCCATGGGTCATGGGAAATCAAGAGTCATGACAATTAAGGGAATTCATGTGTAAACCCTAATTGTGACAACACTATAAAAGGAACCTTATGGCTAGCAAAAAGTGGACCGAGTGGACATAGTGTTACTAGAGAGGGCATAACCAATTTTGAGTGCTAGAAGTATTCTCTCAAGTTATTCCAAGTCTTGTGGTGTTGTGTGAAGCATTTGAGGCACAACATTTGGGGTGCTAGGCTCACAAAGTCTTGAAGGAATCCAAGCAACAACAAGGTATGTATTTCTACTAGTTTTATGTTTTATGTAATCCCCATGCCATGCTAGTTAGGAAATAACCTTGAAAAAGAAATTTGCATGTATATAGAGAAAACATAGATTCAAGGTTATTAGGGTTGCATGTACACTTAGGAAGTGTTAGAATGCTCAAAACCCATCAGTTTTGATGTCATGCGTATAGATTAGGTCATGAATCCCCATTTTGACCTATTTCGGGTTTAAGACATGTAGTGGACATGTATGTCTATAAAGCACCAACCTTTGGGATGGTTTTGGTGTTTGAATCACTTATGGAAAGGATGGACCTCGAACTTTAAGGATTAAGTGCTTGTTGGTTAAGATCTTGCATTATTAAGCTTTATGGATTGAGTTTTGAACCTTTTCGGGTAGCCCCAATCGATAAAGTTGGGAACTTTATCCTGCTGGACCACATTATGGACTAGATATGAGCTTTGGAGCTCTTGGGATCGGAGAAAACAACTTAATGTATTAAGCTATTGAAACTCGGGAAAACACAACATATTTGCAAGTCAACACGGCGTGTTGGCTGGGGTTTTCCTGACTATTTGGATGATGGCGAAACACGGCGTGTCCAAGGGGCAACACGGCGTGTTTGGTGAACATGGACTGTTGACTTTGAATTTGACCAGAAGTTTGACCAGGTTTGATCATAGGATATTTTGGGGCTTGGGTGTTTATTTGGAATTTGGGCTTTTGGATTGTTGAATTGGACCTTGGCTTTGGGCCAAGTTATGAAGAGGGTAAAAAGGCCTTTTACCGTAGTTTGGACACTTAGTGTGAGTCAGATCCGATTATTAATTGAATGTTATTTGTTATTGATAGCTCGAGAATCTATCGGCCAACAACCAAGGTTCGTCTGTGTGATTCGACAGTGCGAAGGGAGTTTTCTCACTGGGTTTAGCGGGTCGAAGGCACCAATGTCGGCCCATGGTTTGTATGATAGGATGCTAGATGCCTGTGTGACTCTTGCATGTGTGGTATGATGGTATGCTTACCGGACAAGGCCCGATGGCAGGCGGGGCCTGATGAGTAGATAGTATGCTAGTCATTAGTATATGTTTTTATGCTTACCGGGCGAGGCCCGATGTCGGGCGGGGCTTGATGACTGTATGATATGCTATAGTCTTTGTGATTATTGCTTGTGCTAGTAAGGTTATATGTTTATATGATTATATGGTTATATGGTTATTTGTATATCGCGTAGGGCCCAATGTCAGGCGGGGCATGGTGATGGACATATCTGTAATCCAAGTGGGGATTGATGTCAGGTGGGGCCCGAGGCCGAGTGAGACTTGATACTGGGCGAGGCCTGATGGAGGGCGGGGGCCCAGTATGTTATTTATGTTTGTATGGTATGTGGTATCTTGGGGAGCTCACTAAGCTTTATGCTTACGGTTTTCAGTTTATGTTTAAGGTACTTTGGTTTTCAAATGGAAGAGCTCGGGATGATTGCAGGGCACACACCACATGTTTCCGCATTCTGTAAATTACTCTGATTTGATGATGTTTTGCTGAATCTTGATCACCTTGGTTTTATGGGAATGTTATGTAGTAACGATTTATTAATCTAAAAACAAAAATTTTATGTTATTATTTTTGGGATGTTACAGTTATATTCACGAATCTCCCTTAGGAGATCTAAGAAATATCTCGTTAATTTCCCACACAACTTTGAACTGCTTCTCAATAACTATCACAAAGATCATCGTGTCAGCCTGTGACACATCAACGACTAACAACAGTGTCAACCCGTGACACATCAATAAATAAAAACAGTGTCAGCCTGTGACACATCAACGAATAACAACGGTGTCAACCCATGATACATCAACGAATAACAACAGTGTCAACCCACGACACATCAATAGAACCTTTGTATTATATAATTCACCTTCATGAATAACATACCATCTTGTGGTACATGTATATCTATATAACATCACAGCATAAACAATATGATATTTAATAATTTACACTTCACATAATTCACATATTGTGACACACAACTATCACAAACAACAAACATTAGAGTAGTGTTACTCACCTGGTTAGTTGGAAGACACATTAACTTTGGTACTTGACCTACTATGCTTTCTAGCTCGTCACTTGCCAATACCTAACCAACAATTATTAAGTTCCTCAGAACCCATCACAATTTACTACTCACTATACTTCGTGACTATTTGTGACCAAACTCATTACACTCAATAATACTCATTACACTCAATAATACAACCACAATAGGCTTAACTTGTAAGCCGTTAACTAAATCTACAACATCGGTCAACTTTTTTTAACATAAATTACTCCGATATTTCATTAAAAATACGACTAATATAGTTCAATACATATCGATGGAAGGCAAACGGGCAACAAGTTGCGCTGCTAGCCCTTTCTGGATGGAAAAACTAATTCTTTTAAAAACAACATCTGTGGATCTAGGAGATATGACATTAGAATGCATGACTCATTGGACTCTGTTGAGGAGCTCCACCGTCTCTGGTGCGAGAAAACCAAATGTATCAAATGCAAAAGGCACAAACACATGTTGATTTTCTATACATGCATTGTTGTGCTTTACCACTTTGCACGCAACGACTTTCAAAGCGACATTCCCTGTTGTGAAACCTCCGCTCCTCAAACTGAAGAGAGGAGAGACCCCAGTAAGATCCACACACGCGTGCTTCCCTCCTCCCCATCCAAAGACCAAAATGTCAGTCGGTCTAAGTGTGGATCTTCCATCCTGTGGGTCCGTCAAAAAGTTCACTGGCGCTTCTTTCTTCATAGAAATACCAGCACGCCGACAAACATCAAATAGAACATCCCTAACCACATCATATCTGTACTTGAAACCAGGGAGCTCTCTACAATGAAACACATGTTCCCCAAAGGTATCCAAACATGACTTGCGGCAAACAAGGCATATCTCGTCAATTGGGAATAGAGGAATCATGAGGCGGTAACGAAAGATAGTTCGGTACTCCACAGGGTACATATGATGGCCAAGGCCATCGATAGGGATAGTTAGCAGAAAATCCTGAGCATGAGGTGCCCAAAGACACTCAAAGACTGATTTCTGTCTAACAGCCATGTCGAAGTCGACTTCCATATCTTTGACGATTTTGCTAAAAAGGGCACACGCCAAAGCTTTTTGGGATTTAGGGGGAGGGGCGGTGTCCTTATTAGTGAAACCGCTACAGTCGAATCCCGGAATTGTATCGTGAAGACGAGTCATAACACATAGGTAATCAGAGTCCATACCACATATTCCACTGTCACATAAGATGTGGTCATGTAATGCCCAAGATTAGGCCCTCGAGGCTACAAATGCATAGGAGGAAACCTCGTATGCCGAGTACAAACCCAAACCACCGAAACGAATAGGTAAGGAAGCCAGACGCCACTGAATGTCTCCAAAGAAAGGGCCTCCACATACCACCATATCCTCGATAGACCTGTGCAATCCTTTTTCAAAGAACAAATTTTCCTCTTCTATGTGCACCGACTGACATGTCCATAAACCTAAGAAAAGTTTTGCAATGCCCACACATGATCGAAACATAAGGAGCTCACTCTGCCGGTCACATTGTTGTGGAAGAAGACCCATCAAATCAACAACATTGACCGCTCTCTTCATGGCTAGCACGCTAATATACCCTGCGTCTCTACTAACTCCCCCCAAGGAGCTTCACCCCCAAAGAAGGTCTCCCTCAATCCGTTGAGAATAAATAGACACGAAGCTTCCTACCATCACAGGAGGGCTAAAAAATCTTCGTTTTCTTGATGTTGAACTCAAGACCCAAGCTTGGACCATTCAACCGAATAATGTTCAACACTCTAGCCACCTCCTCTGAATCCCTAATGACAGTCCCATCATCTAGATACCAAGCATGGAGAAGGAGCTTACAATTGTCTTTAATCTTGTGCACAAGCGGGTGCAAAACGAGGGCAAAAAGAAGAGGGCCCAAGGGGTCACCTTGCTGCAACCCAGTGGCACACCATATATGTTGGTCTCCGATACAAAGCCTCGCTACTTTCACATACAAGAAATTCACCCACAAAGAAATAGAAGGTCACATCCTCTCAACCTCGTGGAGCAAGGCTGATCTATCCACCAAGTTAAAGGCATTCGAGAAATCCATTGTCAACATTACAAGAGACCCATCAGCATGGTGTTCACTCAACACCCTATTGGCATTGTGTAACACGACCTCAGCACCCCCGGACACACCAACCCTGAACTGAAAATCATTAAGGTACTTGGCCATTTCTTTACCCACACCTTTATGGCAACCTTGGAAACCAAACGTCTCCATATAGTGCCTACTCCAATTGGACGGATCCTGTTGTCAGGTTTAAGCAGAGGTGTGAGAGGATCGGATGCAACAAACTCTACCAAGATGGTCGTACATCTTCCCGCTAAACATAAATTAACCACTTAAGTGATAGCACGTATGAGATCTATGGCAATAGCAGACCCTTCTCTACAAAGGGCATCTAGTAAGTGTTGAGCCCTCAAGCCATCTCTCCCGTAAGAAGTTCCTTTAGGGAAAGATTTGATGCAACCAAATACACAGTCAAAGTCTGCTACAAGGGGAGCTTCAGAAATTATGGGGCTCGGTATGGATGGGAGTGGCCTGAAAGGGTGTTTGTCCTCCAAAGCTTTAAAAGTATCACCATTATATGGCGCAACACCCGATGGGCATAACACTTTCACTGTTGTGGTAAAGTGCCCATCTGCAACCTTACGGAGACACTGTCTGATGTTGGTGTTACTTGATGTACACTCCTTCTGAAGGATGCCTCCACCCTGTCTCATGGCCCCAACCTCGAGATTGTCTAACATATTTTGAACTAACTTCCTGATACCATCCTCTTTCCCCCATGTATCCAAGGACTTCATATGGAGCTTTGCTGTAAGGATTTTATGTTCCCAGACCTACAGTCTTGTCTATTTTTGGGCCTAATCACCTTGTAAAGAGCAGTTTTCAAAGCCTGAGAGAAAGCATGGCGGCAACTATGGGGGGTAGACAAGAATGTAGCACTATATCACGAACACTTGTAACATATACTTGGGTTTAACAACTCCCAACAACTATCACATATAATAATTACACAATAACAAGGTAAAAGATACCTTCACGACCTCGTAACTCAACCCCATATCTCCCATACAACATTATAACTTCACTGGTATAATATCCTGAGAACGATTCCCGAGCAGCGTCTCCAATCGAATGTGCCAAAATCCCTTAAATGACATGAAAAATTGCATATTTATAACATGCATTGGTCACTTGGTGACCATCTAAGTGTCATTTCGTGACAATAAAATGTATCTAATTTCGTCACGTGTCTCATTCTCCAGCCACATTTCTCAGTGACTCGTCAAATTTCACGTCGTGACACATTTATTGTCATGTCGTGACAATTAAATAGACTTTGTTTCTCCACTTGTCACTCTCCGATTGACATGTGTATTAGTGATTCACTCATTGTCACATCGTGACAAACATACTTTCATGTCGTGGTGGTCAAAAGTTAACCATTGACTTTGAATTCGGTTGACTTTCTCACTTCCCTAAAGGCGGTGAACGAAAATGTACCTTTCCTCATCTCTCCTCACTTGTCTTCTAGATTTAGGGTTTGGGTGTGAGCCATTATAAGCATCATCCTTTTGGTGCTAGCTTTCTAAGCTCTTCAAAGTAAGGATTGAAGTGATTTGTCTGCTACAACAAATCAAATGTATGTAAATCTTTAACCTTGATTTCTTAATTTCGAAATTTCTAGGGTTCATGTTAGTCTTTTTTATTCAAAGTGTGTTGCCTTCAAAGTGTAAGAAATATATCCTTTTAGGTTGCATGTGTCGTTCTTAATTGAATAAAGTGTTTATCTACATTGTGCATATTGTTTTAACCTAATAAACCCATACTTCACACCTTGGTATAATAAGGTTTTCTTACTCTACTCAAATACAACATTTGAGTCACTACTCAATAATCACTTTCAAGGATGTCATCTTGTTCTCACTCCAACGATCTTGCTATCATACTATCAACCTATGACATCATCAAATCATTACGCCAACATGTGAGGTATCGTGACAAGCTGTGACACTATAAACTCAAATCGTGTCAACTTGTGACACTATCATTTAATTAGGTGAACCTGCGAAGTGTCAACAAATATTGTATCAACCTGTGATACCATCAAATATATTGTGTCAACTTGTGACACCACAATAAGGATAATGTCAGCCTATGACATTTCAAAGAGTATTCACCACTCTTCGGTGATCATATTACTCACATTTGATTACTCCTACTAGAAGTATTATTTACGTCCATAATCGACATCCAATATAACAAATTCTCATATTAGGGATCACACATTCTGTGAAGCTTCTCAATTCACATCTTCACTTACATACAAGCCATTACTCCTATTCACACCTTTGCACTCTATATTCTCTTGGAAAAACATCACGAATATTATAACATTATAATATACTTTTGCCAAGCACCATGCCATGGTAAACATCTCATCGTGCCATGGTCTATTATTATATATAATAATCTAGTTTCAATCCACGTCGCGAAAAACTCTTTCGTTTCGTGGTAACTTTAAATGTGTTACTTCATTTACTCATTTTCCATAATCATGTCGTGGTTAGAAAAGTACATTACTTTTATTTACTCTTCCACGTCATGTCTTTCAAACCGCCACGTCATGGTTTTGCTAAAATTTCTACCGGTCATCTATGTTCGAATTATATTCGAACTTCTCACATCACATGGGTACCACAACGTACACCATAACGACATTATATTACATATTCCAATAATGCTCACCATCACGTACACCGTAACGTCCAATTCAATACTATTAATCATTGTGTGCATTGTGATGTTCGTCACAACATCATTTTAAAAATTTATATATGTACACAATATCATACACCACAACTTGAACCACACCCGTTATCATAATATTTTCAATCACATACACTACAACAGGTACCACGACATGCACCGTAACACTCTACGCAATGTGCGTCATAACACTATTTATAAGGAATTATATATATATATATATATATATATATATATATATATATATATATATATATATATATACTCTTATATATTTATATATATCACAGATCCTTAATTGTCAACCAACAGACCAACTTATATCTACCGGGCACAATGGAATAACGTGTTCCACTTTACGGTTTATGTTTAGGATTTTGCCATATGAACCTAATTTACGTAAACCACAATCTGATACCAACTTGTAATACCCAGGTTTTCACACCAGGTACACCCCAAAAAAATTTCTAATATCATAATTTTTGCAAACATTTTGGTGTACATTGGCACACTAGAGCACAAGAAGCTATCACCAGTGATCGCGTACTGGCCACAAGTACAAGATCCGAGGTGGGCACTACTGCCTCTAACCTGCGAAACAATTACAAACAAACATCGTAAGCCACACGACTTAGTGAATGACAACTACAATAACAAATAACACACATGATCACACAATCATACAAATATCACACATATATCAAGCAATTCATCAACAATTTTATTCACGAATCTCGCTTAGGAGATCTAACCCATATCTCGTTAATTTACCATGGAACCTTGAAATGCTGCTCAATAACTATCACAAAGATCATCGTGTCAGCCCGTGACACGTCAAAGCGTAATAACATTGTCAGTCTGTGACACATCATCGAATAACAATAGTGTCAGACCGTGACACATACACGAATAACGTTGGTGTCAACCCGTGACACATCAACAAATAACAACGATGTTAACCCATTGCACATCAATAGCACCTTTGTCTTATAAAATTTACAACATGAATAACATACCATTTTGTGGTACATGTATATCTCTATAACACCGCAACATCAACAAAATGATATTTAATCATTTACACTACACATAATTCACATATTGTGACATACAGTTATCACAAAATATGGATATTAGAGAAGTGTTACTCACCTGGTTAGCTAGCAAACACATTATCTTCAGTACTTGACTTATTCTGCTTTCCAACTCGTCACATGCCAATACTAATCAACAATTATTAAGTTCCTCAGAACCCGTCACAATTAAATACTCGCTATACTTCGTGACTAATTGTCACCAAACTCATTACACTAAATAATACAACCACAATAGGCTTAACCCGTAAGCCAATAACTAAATCTACCACATCGGGCAACGTTAGTAAATCAGGGTTTACAACCCTCACAGTCCCGACTAATTATCTTACTGTAAGATTTATTTACAAATCTTGCCAACAGGTTCGTAATAGCACCATATAACGAACACTTATAACATATACTCGGGTCTAACAACTCCCAAAAACTATAACATATAATAATTACACAATAATGGGGTAAACGATACCTCCATGATCTCGTAACGCAGCCCCATATATCTTGTACAACGGTATAACTTTATCTGTATAATCTCCCGAGAATGATTCCCGAGCAGCATCTCCGATCAAATGTGCCAAATCCACTAAATAACATGAAAACTTGCATATTTATAACCTGAATTGGTCACGTCGTGACCATCCAAGTGTCACGTAGTGACAATCAAATATATCCGATTTTTCCACGTGTCACACTCTCCAACCACGTGTCTCGGTGACTCGTCACATTTCACGTCGTGACAATTAAATAGACTCTGTTTCGCCAAATACACTCTCCGGTTGACACATCTATTAGTGATTCACTCATTGTCACGTCGTGGCAAACATAATTTCAAGTTGTGATGGTTAAAAGTTGATCGTTGATTTTGACTTCCATTGACTTTCTCAAAATATCAACGTACTTTCATCTAATCTTCAAACAACCATAACTTTCTCATACGAACACCATTTTCAAAAAGCTTTATATCCATGGAGTCAGCATCACACGAACTACAACATTCCTCAAATATATTTTGTTAAATAACATTTCTCAAATTAAAGCAACTTAGGGATTTATCTTATCTGTTCGTTTTACAACGATCTATATCTCTTAGGGTAATGCTTGTTTAGGAAACATGTATTACATATACATCCAATAACCAGAGCTAAGGGAAAGAATATGTAAGAAAAAAAGTGGACATCGGAATACAGAACGATATAAGATGACAAGGTTTGTTTACATCCACCAACAACTTTGAAACAAGTGCTTGCAACAAAAATAATAACAATAATGAGCATGACCAACCGAAGCTCCAGGACTTATAATGACATGGTTGCAAGATGAGCATGGAGAACATCATTCTCTCTAAGGCATGCTTCATAATAAGACTCTAAAAGTGACTGTTGCTTCTCCAACATAACAATCCTTTCTGACGCTACATGGTACCTACCAGACAGATCGGCATGCATACTGCCAGCTTTCAAAAGCATTTCCTCCCAGCCGACTTCATACCTTTATCTGCTCATAAGTTCACTTTAGTAGAAAGATAACAATCACGCAACGTTAATAATTCATCATAGAATTTAAGCTCCACTCCAAGCACAGTTGATATAATGGTCTCGACACGAGCAATAAAGCGACAAGCCTCATCGAACTCTTCTTGGAACAGGAGATAAGAAGCACAATCCTCTACACATAAGAAATAAAAGAGTAAAATAAAGTACAAAAAGTTGTAATAATAGGAGCAACAAAGACAAATCCAATCGTATTTACCAACATCAACATGAGGAGGATGGTCAGATAATGAATAAGGCATACAAAGAGGAGTCCCCAAAACTTCAGGTAAAAAGTGCTCAAACTAATAAGGTGTTAATGATCGTTTGCAATTACGAGTTGGAGGAAAGATACACGAAGGAGCAACATCTGGATAGGCATTGGGACCTACAAAGAGTGGAGCAATAACGAGGGAGCAACGAGCCCCTGAAAAGTTGACCAATGGAGAATGCGTCGGATTCGAAGCCAGGTAACCTCAAAGGCCACGCGGGCAAAACATTTGTTGGATCCAAGTCCTTATCGGGAACTACAACTTCCAACATAATGGCTTGTGGAGATATATCACCAGATAAATATGAAGTCAAGTCAAAAGAGCATTTACTACCATCTGAAACATGTAATGGACATAGAGAGAGAAAAAAGAACAACTTTTATATCAAGTGGATACTTAAATATTAAACAAGACGATTTACTAAATCAGGAAAAATGTATTATTAATCACAGACCAGAGCAACAAACTAATAAAACTGGTAGTTGACCTTGAGCTTTCCAAATCGGGATCATATGGCACAATGCAAGTACATCTTCAGAAAGAAAATACCTTTTTATATAGAAACGAGAAAATTAATAATGGTATTATTCAAACAATTCAGCAGACAGAGATACCAAATCATCCAATTGAGGCACTAGTTCAGCTTTGAAAAGAAGACACAAACTATGCGTATCTACCCAACAAAACTTGCTTTTCCAATCGCCATTCGTACCAAGAAGATCAGGAGAAAGGGGAAATGAAGACTAGTGAAGGAGTACCAATCACCATACTTCTTCAAATGATAAAGATACCGAAATAGTAGGATTTTCAATGGAATATGGCAAGAAACACAAAAGGCTTCAAAAGTGAGAATATTAGACACAACATTCGGACAAAGTTGTATAGGTTGAATCCTATAAAGAGAAAAAAGTTCTAGTAAGAATGATAAAGGAGGAAGCATTAAACCACACACAAGGTGTCTAAGGTATACTCCCACTGTACCGTCAGGGGCATCAAGAATGCATGAGGATGATAACGGAAGAGTAACGCCATGAACTTAAGAAAGATGATATCCATGCATGCATCGATCGAACATAAAACTGTCCACTTCGTAAAGAATGGATGACCTGTCACACGTCATGCCAAAAATGACGTGAAAGGAGAAGGAAGATAGAGAAATGGAAGTTTGGAAAAAAATAAATACCTGTTAAATAATGATGAAGATAAGTTAAAGCATTAATTAACCAATCTAATCAAATAAATGGATGTGGCTTACTGAAGGCGTTGGCATTTAATGCAAACCTGTATACACCATGCACAAAACGAGTCATTAGCCAAGGCGGATCTCAAAGTCTGAACCACAAAACAATTTCACACCATTCTTTTACCCTTCAAACAAGGGGGCTTAATGGTGTACCCGGGCCGGTTAATCAAGTAAGCCCATTACCGACCCACATCCACCAGGACGACCTGGAAAACTTACCAAACACAAGCATAACCCATCATAAGTTGATCCGGACCTGGCCAACCATACCCCAACCATATATTGACAAAAGACACATGATCAAAACCAGATTCACAGGATAATACCAAAGCACAACAAATAAAGAGTAACATATCCTTGGATTCATGCAAAGACAAGATTAGAAGCAATAAAATAAGAAAAGTGTACACATGAGGCAGCACCTTTTATCCATGTAATAAGGGAAGACCGGATAAAACCTTATACCCTAAAATATAAGGAAGCCTATAAATACCTTTATAAACATGGCACCAATGTAAGTTCTGTGTGGAATAATAAGCAATTCTTAGCAATTTACTTGTCTGACATCTAACTTAGGCATTGGAGAGCAATATCGGGTTCCATCCCTCAATATAGCATTCTAACCTAGCGATTTTCTATTCTATGCAGTAAGATTTCTCGTATGCTCATTAGTTGAAGTCCCAGGAGGATAACTACCAATGCACCAGGAATTCTGCATAGCAACGACGAACCAAAGAAAAATCAATGAAGACACAAAAAATAAAAACATTTAACAATTTAAGAATAGAAACAGTAAGAAATTTACTAACAATGAGAAAAATCAAAGCTATGGTTTTCAATTTTGTACCGGAGCAGTAGGAGGAAGTCGCTGGTTGAAGCAAGAGATCCTCGGTATCTACTTTGTGTTCGTCATCTGCCCTTTGGGTGAAAGATGAGACAACTAAATATTTGAAGGAAAAGCATGGTGCGGGAGAATGAAAAAAATTAAAGGGGAAACATTGCTTGGGAACGAAATGTGAGGTAAGTTCTGTGTGGAATAATAAGCAATTTTTAGCAATTTACTTGTCTGACATCTAACTTAGGCATTGGAGAGCAATATCGGGGTCCATCCCTCAGTATAACATTCTAACCTAGCAATTATCTATTCTATGCAGTGTGATTTCCCGTATGCTCATTAGTTGAAGTCCAAGGAGAATAACTACCGATGCACCAGGAATTCTGCGTAGCAACAACGAAGGAATTCTGCGTAGCAACAACGACAAACCAAAGAAAAATCAGTGAAGACACAAAAAATAAAAACATTTAACAATTTAAGAATAGAAACGGTAAGAATTTTACTAACAATGAGAAAAATCGAAGCTATGGTTTTCAATTTTGTGTCGGAGCAGTAGGAGGAAGTCATCGGTTGAAACGGTAGGAGGAAGTCCTCGGTATCTACTTTGTCTTCGTCATCTGCCCTTTGGGTGAAAGATTGAGAGAACTAAATATTTGAAGGAAAAGCATGGTGTGGGAGAATGAAAAAAAAAATTGAAGGAGAAACATTGCTTGGGAACAAAATGTGAGGAGGGAAATTGAACGCTTAATGATGCGATTTTGAAGCAAACATAACAATAAATACGTGTTTAGTGCGGTTATATGAAAACCGCACCAATAAATGTTTATTGATATGAAAGTAACTTTTTGGATTTTTAATAATGAAGTTTTGGGTTATCACCGCACCAAAACGAAATACTCATCGCATTATTAAAATACATTTTGTACTAGTTTGGATTTCTAACGGAAGATATTAAGAAAAATTGATTTTCTTTTTTTCTAGCAACAACTTTACATATGCTCCAAGTTTCAAAACGCATATATAACCACATAATTGTATTTTGTTTTTCGTAAAACCCTACTTCTTAAATCTTAAGAAAATCATGCTCATCCAAATTCAAGAAACTTATAGCTATCTTGCCACTCATTTCTCTTTTGTGAAAGGATACGTTGGTAACCAAGAAAATGATAATATACTTGCTTGTTTTAGCAAAATCCTACTTATAAGAAAACCACATGCAAATTCAAAACCAGATACAATCCTTAGAAGAACATTAGTTCATTAATATATACTTGAAAATGGCATCACTATCTTACTATATTCATACATTAAGCATGTACGGAAAATTCAAAGAATAAATCTCTAATAAAATTGTTAGTTAAACAACTGTGGAAAACAGTAAGCACCGCCCATAAAGCTTTCTTCTATTGTGTTCATGGAGCTTATCATTTGTATTCGTCGCTTCTTGTGCATGTTTTCTACTATCTCAAACCCTTCTTGCAGCTTTCTCTTTGCTGCTTCCACTTTCTCCAACAAGTCCATTACTCCGCCATTTCCAATCTTTGAAACTTTTTCTGAACCTTCCAACTTCCTCTCCGTATTCATATTCAGATTCGTTGGCTTTACTAGCTGGGATGACGTTAGTTTGACATCGTTTGATTCTTTCTTGAGCCATTCATCCACTTTGCGTTTCCATGATTTCATGAGTGTCACTGCAATCCGGCAAACTTTCTCCGATGAATGCTTTTTAAGAGCACTGACCGTTCTCCCAATCATCGTTGCCTCCAGAGTTTTCATGGATAACTCCATCGACTGAAGCATCTTTAACAACTCACACACTACCAATTCAGATTGAGATTCATCTCCGCTCTTGTCAAGAATCTTCTTCATCTTCAAGACCTCAGCAACCGTATCCCCAAGATCGTCAACTTTTTCTTCAGGAGTCACTGGACCCTTTTGAATTTGGAACTTCGTTTCTGTATTCAACTTCAGCTTGATCGCCATCGTCGGCCGTTGCTGTTTGCAGGTGGGTACGATTTGCTTCTCCATCGGTGGCTTTCCATGGCTATTGTTCCGTTCCCAGACTTCTTCCTTACACAGAACAGAGCTGCTCAACACCTCTGAAACTAGTTTTGTTTCATCTTCCATTTCATGACTTACCTTTGGGCTCTGTTTCTGACACTTATCACATTCGTAGTGCTTGATCAACTCATCGGATAACAGAATCAGAGCAATCTTGTGTCTTCTACTTTGGAACTCCGTTGGTTGATCTGAAGCAGCCACCATGATCGCTCTCTTGATGATCTCAAATATATCCCCATTTTCACCTCGTAAGTAGTCCCTCCAGTCGCACATCAATGCAGCACATTTAGAGTCTTCCATCAGATTATTAGTTGTTTCTTTAGGTAAAAACGTTGATTTGGATGACACCCAGGTATCAAGAACCAGAAGTGTACTCGAGCAAAATGTTTGTTTAGTGTTGTGATGTGATATGTGAATGAGGTGGTTTGTGTGCAGATTGGCTGCTTTAAATAGGATTGTGATTGAGTGCTGAGGAAGTAACATAGGAGTAGTGGTTTCCTGATTATTTGAATTCGGAAAAATCATCTCTTCTAATTAAAGATCTTTCTATATTTAAGAAGTTACTCCATCGATCTATTTTGCAGTTATTAAGCACTTGATTGGCAGGCAAGATATTAAAACTTACATCGTTTTGGTAGGTGTCATATGTACTTACCATACTTTGCAATGACATTGTCAACTCATTTTTTGTCTCATAGAGAGCTAGTGTCATACCACACCTTATCACACCATCACAATAAACACATTTTTATGCATGAAATACAACATTTGAAGGTGTATATTTTATTGCTTATACGGTAAGGTTGGAACACACTATATGTATACCTCACTTTTGTTTTGGGGTCGGTGCGGTATTTACTGCATGCCGTACTATACCACGGTATGCGGTACAGTGCAAACCGTATGATCTTATGCATGGTAAAAATAACCATGTCATTAATATTATTATTCAATATTAATCCATACAACATATCTATTTTTATGTTTTCACTATATAATATAATTAATAAATATCCTTTTTTATCATTTAATATAAAAACCTTTTTGTTTTTACTATACGTATAAAGTTTATACACAATTAATTAAATGGATCAAACTGATAAATTTAATATTTTAAATGGTTAAAAAGAATATCTATAAATTACTTAAATGATGAAAACATACATATTATATATATATATATATATATATATATATAATAAGATAGTTCCCTTAGGAAGAGTACTTTGTTCATATTGGACCAAAATCAATATCTTTTAAACATAGTTTGTTCCTCTTTTGCCCGAGGTCGAATTTCCACCGTCTATAGAAGCCAATAGGAATAAGATTAGTGTCATCGACTCAACATCCATTGATCCAAATACCTTCCTCTTCTTTCATACGTCTATTGCTCGCCTTCCCCACTGCTCTTCTTAGAAAAAATAGACCACCGACCAACCGCCTAATCACCTAATATCGACGTCTCACATCGATTTGTATTAACGGATCCACCGAATCCCTTTCTCATGTTCTCTCAAACGTTGTAATTGGCAGGGGCAGAGAACCCGTCGTTGTCTCGGCTGTGCTACCGGAGGCGTCCTCCTCTTTCTCCGTTGTTTTCCGTTTCTACTTATAGGTAACGGTTTCTTTGATTTTCCATTTGTTAAAACTTATTTTGTGATTTTCTTTGTTGTTTTTTCGATCGGTCTTCGGTGTTGTCGACAACCTGTTTGCTTTGTTTGCTTTCTGGTGGTTCTTTTGTCTTCTCTATTATTGTGTAGTTCTCGACTGTACTTTATGATATTTGTTGTTCATTATATGTGTTTTTAGGGCGGTCATTTTCTCTATGTGTATTTTTTGTTGTCGTTTTCTATATTTTTGATCTTGTGGATATTCTCTATATAAACTCCATACTGTTTTCTCATTTTTGTTTTTTTGTTTTTTTTTCGCGTTTTTTGGTGTCTTCTCTATATAAACTCCAGTATTTTGGGTAAGTATTGGTTCTTACACAAATTTTTTTTTGTCTTACTTTGTTTGTTACAGGGACTTGGTTGTTTTCTCATTTGTGTCTTATTTTGTCATTTATTCTTCTGCTTATGTGACCTTGTAACACTTGAAATAGGTATGAGTCCTTTGAACCCTTCGTAATTAAACAATCGTATTTTGTTCCTTGAGGCTAGTACGTGGGGCGTACCATAGTGTACGCTTAGCGTACTAGATGGTGATGGTCGTAGGCATTGCCCACATACGCTAGGCGTATGTGGGGTTACATCGGGAGTAATCTGGTCAACTTGAAACCCTAATTGTTAGGATTTCACCCCTATTGAAGCTCATTAAGTCCCATGAGCTTGGCCTCTTACCAAACTCCATATCCCCTAAACCCTAAATTTCGATCATTGGCCATCATTTTGTGTCTTTGAGCTATTGAGAAGAAAAGTTGGTGTTTATTACTCATTTTGAAGAGATAGAAGAAGATTGAAGGTTCATTGCTTGGTGTGAAGCTTAGAGATCCAGAATCATCTTCCCTTTTGCAATTTATTTGAGGTATAAAGATCTTATCTTGCAAACTCCTTATATGGATCTTCTTTTGTACTTGTTTATGGCGATTTTAGTCGCTTTTGGTTTGTCCTTGTCAGCTAGTGTCGTTTCAGAAGCCTAACCTTGTAGATCTGGGCATTTTAGGGTCCCCTTTTCTATAAAAATGCAAGCCTGGAGGTGTTTATGGACTCATGCATGTGTCAAGACCCCTTTGTTAAGTTATTTTGAGCTTTAGAGTCCCAATAAGCCATGTATGCACGTAAGGTTTCCAACTTTACATGATAAGTCAACTTAAAGAAGTCAGCTCTAGAATATGAAGCAATGACTGAACGGCTTAAGTGATTAATAAACTTGTTAAAGAACCTGGGGAGTATGGTGCGTAGCGTACTGACCCCGAAGTGGGTACGTTAAGCGTACCATTTGAGTACGCCCCACGTACTCAGTAGATAGGCCAAATGGGCTTAACATTCTCGGTTTGGGCCATGGAGGGGATTTCGTAAGTTGGGCCTTGTCGGACCATTAAACCTTTGTTTTGGGACTTTGGCAAGTACCGTGGGGTTCCTTTTGGTTATGAATCGATAATGGACTTTGGGACCAATTTGGAAAATTGGGCCATATTTAGGCCTTGAAGGATTATTTTGGAAATTGGGCTTTTTGGACATTTAATTGGGCTTTGGCCTTGGGTGATTGCAGAGCACACACCACCTCGTTCCGCATTTTCTGATTTACTCTGATACGATATAATGATTGATACATTTATTTTATCTGGATTTTTATGATGATGTTTTTAGGATATTGGTTTTATTAATTTAAAAATGAAATTTTTGGGTCTTATTTTTAGGAGGTTACAAGTTGGTATCTGTGACAACCGTCAATTTTGGTCAAGCAAAGTCAAACAAAGTCAACCAAGTTAACACAACTAGCATTAAGATTTTAAGACAAAAGCTAGGTTTCCTAATGTACGAGACTTGCAATTATAATACAAAGTATATATATATATCTCACTCTCTCCAAACTCTCTCTATCTCAAATCTCTCTCTATATCTCAAATCTCTCCCAAATTTCTCTCTATATCTCAAATATCTCCAAAATCTCTCTCTATATCTCAAATCTCTCCCAAATCTCTGTTGATAATAAAAATAACATTTCTCACCCTGGAACACTTCTCACCCCGGAACACTTCTCACTCCGGAACCTTCTGACTCCGGAACACCTTATGATCTCAGAACCTTCTGACTCCGGTATATCTTCTGACTCCGAAACTTCTGACTTCGGAACCCTCGCATGCTTCGGAAGAATCAGCCACACCGGACAATTTCGCATCTCAGAGCCTGCTGTCTCGGAGCCTCGCATCTCGGAAGGTTGTGCACTACGAAAATGAACCATCTTGGAAGGATTCCGACTTCGCGTACACCCACTCCGGACCTTCTGACCCACTCCGGACCCCTCGCAACTTCGGACCCCACTCCGGATTTTTGGCCATTTCAGACTTTTCTTCATTTTAAGGGATATTTAATGTTGGGATTCCATCAAACTCATATTTTTCCCAACTTAGACCCTCTAATCTCATATTTCATGCCCATATTGAAGCTTTATATATATAAAACACATTTGCATAAAATAATATCTAAAGTTAAGAAGATATTATATTACTTTATACATAAAGTATTAACACAAGTGGATCCCCCATCATGACCTAAGTCTTCTTTATATCACTTCTCCTAGTCTTCATTGGTCAATCCATTGTCCCCCTCATAACTCCTCCCAACCACCCACTCCACTTGCATTACTCTTTCCCTCTTATGCTCACGTTCAGGAGATAATTTTCCCATTTCACAGTCATCTTCACTTCTCACTTTTCTCTTCAATAAAAGTGTAAGTCCCTAATCTGCTTGTGTATCAATCAGATCCGTTTGATGGTGCGGAATCCCAATCAAACGGATGATGTCAGATCAAATAGAAGAGAAGGAGAAGAAGAATAATATGAATCTTGTATAGTATTGATTAGAATGAAGTTCCCTTACAAGATTCACACACACTAACACACACTCCCTTCTCTGTATTCCGTACACTCTCTTCTATTCATCAATCAATTCCTCACACCCCTCACCCCTATATATACTAGACTGGGCCGCAAATTGGGTTTACGGCCGTAAACGGAGTTTACGGTCGTAAACACCCATTGGGCCGTAAACAGAGTTTACGGTTGTAAACCTGTTTACGGCCGTAAACACTATCTGGCCGTAAACCTGACTGTAAACACATATAATATTATAGAAAATTACAATCAACTAGAAAAGCAAAGTATAAACCATATTTTTGACCCAACAATCTCCCCCTTGGTTTATAGCTTTCTTTTCTTTTCTTAAATTGAGTCAGCAAGCTCCCCCTAAAAAGTAGCTGGCTTTTCTTGTTAATCTTCATTGGGAGCTTTGGCTTCAGCTTTAATCTTCGACATCTTCATGACTTCAAGATGAACATATGAATCTTCAATGAATGACTTCATCTTGAGTAGTTGGGCTTTTCTTCAGAATTTGGCTTTGAACGCACGTTAGGTGAGGAGGCTTTTTGAAAAGATTCTTGAAAGATAGCGCTTTCAGCTTGAGAATCTTCAGAGAGAATATCAGAGAGAACTAATCTTCTGGATCACTTCAGCAGGTTCATAGATAGCAGCAGACTGATTGGGGAGGCTTCAATGCAATCCGTCACATAATCTTCAATTTCAGCTTCACCTTGCTTCTGGGGTTGAAGGATTGAATGTCGAAAGAATAATCTTCATTTCTTGCTCCTTCGAATGAGAATTCTTCGATGCTCACGGATGGAGCCTTGGCTCAGAAATCTTCGACACAAACTCCATGAGTTTCATCTTTACGTGAAATCACTTTTCAAGACAAAACAAAACTAAAAGAAAACTTAGCACACAAATTAAAACAGAAACAATTTTTTTTTTTTTTTTTTTTTGGATTTTTCATATTTTCTGAAAAAGAAATAAAACAGAAATAACACTATTTTTGGATTTTTAATTTTCTGATTTTTGTTTGTTTTTAAAATTTTTAATTCTCCCCTAATATTTAAATTAGAAGAAAACTATGAACAAATTTATCAAAAATAAAATGATATCTAACTTTAAGAATGATTTGGGATCAAAGTTTTTAGACAACCTTTATCCGCTTGTCGGTACCTTCTATTTTCACGTCTTTGTCTGGTCGATCGCCGGTATTGTGGTCCACTTAAACACGAAAAATTGTGACAATTTTGGACATTACTATTTGTTACAAGACAGGTGAGCTTAAGTTCCTAGATACTATATCTTAAGGACCATTCAGCTGACGACGACCAGGGATATTGTTGTCCACCTAAATTGAGCAGCGAGATCTATAGACAATCTGTAAGTGTTCAATTGTTAATTGTACTGGAACATGTTTCCCGCTTCCTGATATGCCCCCGTAATCAAGAACTTCCAGAGTACTCCTTACATCGGGTGAGCAGACAATCATTAAGAGAAAAGATGGATTTAGATTATCATTAATTATAGTTTTTAGAGGGATTGAGAAGAAGAATGGTGCATATACTGTGTACCAGGTCGGATTATGAGTCACACAAAGGAGACAGTATATGGCTAACAGATAGGAAGAATTTCATAGATATAATATGCAGAGAAATAGATATGCATATGTTGCAGTCCAGGTAGGATCTCTTCCAATCACGCAAAGGAGGAAACATATGACTAACAGACAGATAGAGAAAGAAAACAATTTTCTACAGACCTAACTCATCGGAATTTACCAGTCGCCCCATCAATACCGGAATTAAGGACAAAATCCGCACATCGAGGAAAAGTTAATCCACGGTTCCAAGTACAGGTTCATTTAATATGACGAGTAGATTCCCATATATATCTCCCTGCTCAACCTATCTGAGCGTCGTATTGTCAGGCTAAACGGATTTAACTAGGTCAAGATTTGTCAAGTCTAAGAATTTCTTAAGTTCAACTCTGCCTAGTCAAGTCCATTTAGAATCTTTTGTGCCTACCAGTGCATCAAACCCAGAGCATAGACCCTTCAACTTTGGGTACGTTACGCAGACTCAGATTGCCTGTTATCACTTGATAATATCACTTCCCAAAACATCTCACTCAAACTCATTTCATTAACCAACATATTTTTGGATTTTCTGATTTTCTAATGTTTTTGGATTTTGTTTAAAACTTTCTAATTTTTTGTTTTGTTTTTATTTCTCCCCCTAAATTTGTGCATAGGAGAGAAACGAAAGTAAATGCGCAAATTTAAACTATCCTAAAACAAAAATTTGTCTTTGAAGCGAATCAGAGTAAGAAAAACTCAGGAGTATAGAGAAGAAAACTCAAACCGTAAGTCACCGATTGAATCTGCATCCAGAAGGTCTGAGAACAGCATGCATAATCTCAGAACAGATCCGAAAATTCTTCATGTCATTAAGCACTAACCCTATGTGTGATCCCTTCTTTTCTTCCTTTCCCGCAAAGGACACATACTCTCAAACAATGTTCTGAGTGTTGTACAGTTGAGAGATGTCTCTTATCATGTGCCAGGAACAGCCACTACCAACAAACCGAAGTCTGATGATATGCCTCCATAGCTGCTCCGACACAGAGCGGGATCAGTTGGTCTTTGGAACCCAGTCCATTTTGAAACTGGGTCGACCTTTGTCATCCTTGCATAGTACTCTCTCCCATGACATGTCCTACTTATCACAAACAGAAGATGAAGAAATATTAGAGTCATTAGTTGATTTGCGAGAGTGAGCCTTTGGAACCCATTTGTAGTTGGGTTTAACCCATTTCTTTTTTGATCTGATGGGTGGCTCAGTACTTGCTTTTGATCTTGATGTCGGCCGTTGAGATGACTTTGACCTAACCGGTCTTTGTTTCACTGGAGCATCTCTTGGATTGGGCTTCTTGGCTGACATTTCCTTCTTGCCCTTGGGATTCAGATTCTTGGCCTTGTATGTTTGATTCTTAGCCTTCTGCGCGTTCCAGTCGCCAATGTCTGATCGTGACCTTGAGGGGTTTCTTTTAGAATATCTCCCTCTTGGCACGTTCTGCCACCCTTGTGCATAGTAGGGAACGTATGCGCGATTTGGACAATGTCTGGCAATGTGTCCAGGTGTTCCACAGTGAAAGCAAGTCCTTTTCTTCACTGGGAAATTGTTTCTTCCTGCCCCTGGTGGCGTATCCTTGCCTTGTTTCTTGCTTTTCCCACACGCACAGTTACAACAGGCACTCTGTTTCACTGGAATTGGTGGCCTGTATTTCTGAACAGCAGGTTGATCAGAAGCAACTGAGTTCGAAGCAACCGATTCAGAGTTCAAGGAGATGTTGGTTTGTTCAATGGTGTTCTCCTTGTTCTCATCCTCTACTACTTTACCTGCACATGTAACAGAAACATCAGGAGCATCAGGATTATCAACATTAATAATGCCTCCTGATACAAAATCAGCTGGTTTGCCATATTGAAGATGTGCCTCCCTGTCAATTTCTTCCTGTGTCGAAGGAATGGATGTGTAGTTATGATTGAAAGGTGGAGGAACACTATCATACCCTAGACCCTTGTTTTGATTATCTTTGAATTTTAATTGGGTTTCAAATAAGGAGTCGACTGTCTTACTTGACGCAGTATAATTTTTGAAACTAACATCAGTTTTTCCACACTTAATTTTCAAGGCGTCAAGTTCTTCGGTTACAGCATCAAGTTGTCTCTTAATATAGTCATAATTTTCACACTTGTTGCTGAATTCTTCCTGAAGCTTCCTAAAGTCCTTTATTTTTGTTTCTAACTGGGCCTTTAGGGGTTTCTGTCCTTTCCTGAGTTGATAACCTTCATATCTCAGGTCCTCAACTTCTCTTTTTAATAAATCATTATGTTCACGAAGAAGTTTAATCGTGGCTTCACATGATTGAGAACATGAAACTTCACATGATTGAGAACAAGAAACTTCATTGACCGGAAGGTTTGTGGAACTCATTGTTTTTCGACAATTCAAAGCGTCAAGTTCTTCAATTACAGCAGCAAGACTAAGACGATTGAGACCTTTTGTCTTCTTGATGTCAGCCACGTTCATATCCCATGATTTCGGAAGTGCATTCAATAGCTTTTTGTTTATCTCAGATTTGGTCAAGAAGATCCCAGCTATATTCATCTCAGTAGTGAGTGTGGTAAACGCTGGAACTGAGCTTCCAGGGTTTCTCCAGGGATATAATCGAACATGTTGAAATTTTGTCTTAACATATCGTGACGACTTTCTTTCATGTTTTCAACTCCCTCGTAGACCTCAAAAACCATTAAAGTCAAACTTAAATTTAAAAATGTCCTTTGACTATAAACCTCAAAAGTCAACCTTAAAAGTCAAATTTAAAAAGTCAAAATCAAAAGTCAAACTTAAAAGTCAAACCGAAAAGCTAAATTTGAAAATTTAAAAGTCAAACGAGAAAGTCAAAGGTCAAACTTTAAAAGTAAAAAGTCAAAAATAAAAGTCAAAAGTTAAAAAAAAAATCAAAAATAAAAACTAAAATTTTTTGGGTTGCAAAAGGAATTTAAAATTAAAGGAAAATCAATTTTGGGCTAAAAGTGTAAAAAATGCGAAAGTGGCTGCGACAGGAAGTGGTTAAGTTTAAAATTTCTAAGAGAAGTCACAAGGGATTGGCTTGCTGAGTTGGTTAAGTGCTCTGACTTGATACTAGAGGTCCCGGGTTCGATCCCCGGCACCCCCAACTTCGCGTCCCCTTTTTTTTATTTGAAGCTGCTGAACGAGCCGGATGCGAAGCGAGGACGAGGCTGCGAGGCGAGGATGAAGCGAGGCCGAGGATCCGAGGCGCGAAGGCGAGGACCTGGTGCGAGGTGCGAGACCGTAAACGTTGCTGACCGTAAACGCGAGCCGTAAACTCCGAGGCCTCGGACCATAAACCGTTTACGGCCGTAAACTCCGGACCGTAAGCTCGGACCGTAAACTCAGGACCGTAAGCTCGGAAACCCTAGCCGTAAACGCCGCCGCCGACCGTAAACACTTCGGAAATCGCTCTTCTTGACGAAAAACAGCGTTTTTGCCCCTTTTTGCTCCAAAACTCGATCAAAAACTCATTTTTAGGAAAAACGCGAAGAACAAACCCCCCTTATTTTGCCACGATCTATCCAAAAACACAAAAATCTCTTCAAAATAAGATCAAATAAGCTCCAGATCTGAAAAAATTGACTGATACAATCCAAGCTCTGATACCAATTGTAAGTCCCTAATCTGCTTGTGTTTCAATCAGATCCGTTTGATGGTGCGGAATCCCAATCAAACGGATGATGTCAGATCAAATAGAAGAGAAGGAGAAGAAGAATAATATGAATCTTGTATAGTATTGATTAGAATGAAGTTCCCTTACAAGATTCACACATACTAACACACACTCCCTTCTCTGTATTCCGTACACTCTCTTCTGTTCATCAATCAATTCCTCACACCCCTCACCCCTATATATACTGGACTGGGTCGCAAATTGGGTTTACGGCCGTAAACGGAGTTTACGGCCGTAAACGGAGTTTACGGTCGTAAACACCCATTGGGCCGTAAACAGAGTTTACGGTTGTAAACCTGTTTACGGCCGTAAACACTATCTGGCCGTAAACCTGACCGTAAACACATATAATATTATAGAAAATTACAATCAACTAGAAAAGCAAAGTATAAATCATATTTTTGACCCAAAAAAAGCTCTCACTCTCTCTGTAGCAAGGATTATCCCAAGATTGTTCTTGGATCTTTTGGTAAGTATTTCGTTCAACCTCTAATGATTTTACATACTTCTATACAAATCTTGAACCTCTTACCTACATACTCACGTATTGATGTCCTTAGGACCATCAAATCTCCAATTATTTTTCAAGTGTTCTTGACTTGAAACTTCTCACCAAGAACCTTCCACTCATCAAGAAAACACATAAGGTGAGTTTATACCCCCACTATTTTCGATATTTTTCATATTTTAGGGGGAGAATACAAGTAAAATACTAGTAAATAAAATAATATAAAAGATGTTAAATTTTAGCTTGTATGTTACGTAACAAAGGATTTTCTAACAAAAATGGTCGTAACCCGGTTATGACACCATTTTTGCGGGTTTATAACCAAAGATATGTTGATTAAAACATATATATATATATATATATATATATATATATATATATATATATATATATATATATATATATATATATATATATATATTCAACTAGATCTAAAGATCTAAAAAAGGCAACAATAAGTTTTAAGTAACCATATTGTCGTTATTTGCCGTTAATAATGATTAAAAGCCAAAAACTAGTAAAAATGGGTGTTTTCATATTAAAAACCCATTTATTTGCTTTAAATATAAAATACTTGTTTTTTAAATTACATTAAACCATTTTCATTGTGAAAATACATACTTTTGGGTACGAAGAACCTACACTAAAATAAACTATTTAAAGTATAGTTTACGAACCGTTAACACTTTTGTAACCCATTAAGAAAAGTGGATAATTATATAAAATACATATATAATTATTTTACGCCGTTTTTATTGACGTGGAAAAAAGGGATAATTACATATAGAAACGTTTTCATTGCAAAAACACATAAACTCGTTGAATAAATTTCTTAGACATTTTCTTCACCGTACCTACCAAGGTATATGCGAAAGTCCTGTTTTATAACAAGAGTCTCCTGTTGGAGAGCGTGATACTTGTGCATAGATCTATACGGGCTGACGATTCCGCACCCTAATTGTTAGCTACAATTAGACCGACAGGTTATGGGTGACAAATATCATAACACTTCGATGCCTGAAGAACGTCGCGACAAGCCATCTTTGTCATAGCAAGGGTATGAAAACTCACATGGGGAAAAGACGATATATTTCTTTTACACGGGAAAAACATTCCTTAAAACGGTTTTATATACGAATAAAACTACATATTACTATTTTAAGTATGGATAAAGTAATTGTTCATTTCGGTCTCGGAACATTTAAGACTACATTTCATTTTTATGGAAAATATCGGATTTTTTGGAAACAAATGCTATCAATCTACAAAGAAAGGTTTACAATCACTCCTACAAACTCTTATGAACTCACAAACTTAATTGTTCACACTTTTTCAAACGACTTGTATTCTCAGGAAATCGTTAAAACAGGTTACTACAAGCTTTTGAGGATGGGACGTTAAGGCGTCAAACAACTCTTTTTATCATCATATTGTAATTGACTTTTGAAACATGTAATACTTGCAACGATGTAACTTTTTCAATTATATATATATATATATATATATATATATATATATATATATATATATATATATATATATATATGATGGTTTTGTTTGCTTTGATCATTTGTATTCAATTGTTATGATATTGTACATGAATGTCATCCGCCCCCGGACGTTTCCGCCATCCTGGTTTGGGGGTGTGACAGTATCAGAGCCTTGGTTTGAGGGATTCGTATATACTCTCGGGTGTGCCTAAACTCAAAATGAGGATTTAGAAAAGTTTTTCAAAAATAATTTTTTTAAAAAGAAAAGCCAGTTTTCTAATACTAGAAAGGGTGTGGTGCATGCAATCAACCGAGCTCAAGTAAGTTTTCCCAAGATACCCATACATGTTATCTGATATGATTTTAATTGTTAATTTGTGAATCAGATGCTAGTTAAGGCTAAGGATCGGCTCAGTATTTGCATGATATAATGCTAGGAGAGATGCCTTGTATGCCTATTGTATGAGCTTGTAGACTTGCATGCGAGTACTGTTCAGTCAGTGATAGGAAGACCTGATGAGGTTATGCTTGGTTCTGGTTACTTGATGCCCGAATGTTGATTGGTTTGTGCTTTTTAGGAGTTCTAACTAGCTTCAACTAACTAGTAAGCGAATATGTTAAGTTACATATTACTAAGACTAACTAATTTTAGAAGGTTAGGTTTTAACCCTATTGCGCAACTCTTGTTTGAGTCAAACCATTGTAGTGTGAGATCTCTCATTCGAAGAATTATATGGTTTTGGTGATATGTAACTGTATTCGTGAGCTAGTTAGAGGAAGTTAGCGGGAGTTCCTTCTGCAGCTGATGGCGAAAAGTGGTGTGGAGTTTGCCCTAGGAAAACCTAGGATGAGATCTAGTGCTGGGAGCCTTATCTTGACGAAGGTTAATTGTATGGATGTAAGGTGACTTGGCAGATTCAAGGAAATCCTTGAGGAAAGTACGGATAGATGTTGAAGGTAGTATTGGTCCGTACTACTTGAAGCTGAGGATCTGTACTCGAGTCAAGGAGAGCTACGATGAAACCAGGGGGCTTGTAGAGTTGTGATTCCTCGATATATTCTGATTCTTATTCTGATGATTTATATGGTCTATTTTCAGTATGGTGACTATGTGGGGCAGACGTGTTAGCAGTTCTGGTGCTGGAGAGGGCTCGGGTTCAGGTTCTGGACTCGGGCAGCTGGATGATCGGACTGGGGAGTTCATCTCGTCTAAGATTACGTATTGCATTCTTGAGCAGACTCTTGCGTGTAACATCCGGATTTCCAGGTATCATAAATTGAGTATTTATTTTTGAGTCAAGGAGAGGGACTCGACGAATTGACGCCTAAACTCGTCGAGTAGGATCGCGACTGCTGACTAGGATTAATGAATGGACTCGACGAGTCGGAGGGTTGACTCGACGAGTCCGTGTTGTGGACAGAAACCCTTAATCTTTGGGCCTGTTCCCTATTTAAGAGTCCTTATGGCCTTCATTTGTGGCCACCCTTTCAGAGAAAGGAACCCTAGTATATTTGAGCGTGTGTAGTGAGAGAGAAAGCCATCTTGAACCATTTGTTGTGATTTTGCTAAGGAGGAGAAGTGATCCAGCAAGAAGGACCAAAGGAGGTTGTTGTTCTGAGACTTTCAAGCAAGGGGGCTTCACTTTGAGGTAGCAATTCGACCCTTTTCTTCTTTATTATGTAGGCTTCTTGAATCAAGAGTTTCTTTACCCTTTCTTGAGTTGGAATAAGAGCATGAGAGGTCCCAATGTGAAATAGACCTTAGATCTGGACCTTGAGAGGTCCAGAGAGCCCAACATCAAGCTTTATGTAGTCCCTTTTTGGGTTATAGAACATGGTTGTCATATTAGGGCTAATTCATCATTTAGAGCCATATGAGTGTTGCATGAGCATAAAGTTTGGACATTTACGTAACTTTTGAGTGTTAGAAGGACAGATCTATAAGTTAGAGAAACAGATTTGACCTCAGAAGGTCGTTTGAGCATTCTCATGGAAGAAACTCGCCGAGTCCATGAGCGGACTCGACGAGTCGGATCGTGTTGCACCACGATTCGTGATCAGTGGTAACCCGTTGAGAGAAAGGTTAACTCGACGAGTCAAGTGAGGCCTTAGGAGGATTCAGAGGACACACATGGACTCACCGAGTCACCCGAGTGCACTCGAGGAGTCAGGTTAAAGTTGGACCGTTGACTGGGGTTGACTTTTAGGGTTTGGTCAACATTTGGACATTGGACCATTAGAGGGCTAAAATGGTCTTTTCCCCTTCTGAGAGAATATAGGGAGGGACTAGTCTAGCCTTTGAGAGCCGTATTAATTAGAGATAATTACGTTATGTGATTAGGCGGAGGCTAGATTAGATATTCGAGTTCGAGACTTTCCGAGATTACCCGAGGTGAGTCTTCTCACTATACATTACCTAGAGTGGTAACTGTGTGCAGACCGGAGGGTCTTATGTGTTATGTGTATGTTGAGTTTATGTGCCTTGTGATATATGTATGCTATGTGTTATATAGACCGGACCGGAGGGTCCTACGATTTAGACCAGACCAGTGGGTCCAACGATTTAGACCGGACCGGAGGGTCCAACGAGCTAGACCAGACTGGAGGGTCCAACGAGCTACGGGACTGGAGGGTCCCGCTGAGACACATTGACCGGAGGGTCATACCGAGTTATAGCCTCGAGTGGCTTATGTGGTGTATATGGTATTTTGGGGAACTCACTAAGCATTTATGCTTACCGTGTTATGTGATATGTGTTTCAGGTACCAGCGAGGATCGCGGGAAGGCGCCGACATGATTTATACACAGTGGCATAGGATTATGTTTTGATATTCTGGGATATGTTTTATTATGATGAAATTTGATACATGAGATCTTGAGAATGTTATATGAGTTTAATTATGTGGAAAAATGAAAATTTGTTTTAAAATTTACGTTGTTACATTGTGATCTTTGGTATTGTCAAGGATGGCATTCTGGAGATTTTGGATGAGCAGTTGAGCTCGTTCGTTCTAAGATAGTAGCCTTGGTGGGAGGACGTTCTTTGACCTTCACGTAGTTTCAGGCATGTGGAGCTTCAAACTATCACAGGGCAAAGGACCCGATAGTATGTAGCGGAGACAGTGGATGAGATCACCGTGATGTTTTGGGAGAGGGAACTTTTGGTTCTGTAGTATGTAGCGGACGAGGAGATGAAGAAAATGAGGTACCATGAGATGTTGGAGAGTGATATCAGGCAGTTTGTAAGCCGATCCAGTTGAAAGACACTGCAGGATATGATAGCGAGGGCTAGGGAGAGGGAGATTGATCTCGAGATGGAGAGGGAGATTGACATCGAGATGGAGAGGGAGATTGACATCGAGATGGAGAGGAAGAGGATTCCAGAGGAGACTCGGGTATCGGGGGGTTCGGACGAGAGGTCCAAGGTTTTTGATGCGAGGGGGAAGAGCCAGCAGGGTCGGGGCCGTTGTGACAAGTGCGGCAAGATGCACGATGGAGCGTACAGGGTGGGTGGTTCTTGCTGCTTCAAGTGCGGTCAGACAGGTCATATCATCAGGGATTGCACTGCTAGTATCACCACCAGCCTTGTATCTGATCTGATTTGCTTTCATTGCAATCAGAGGGGCCACAAGAAGGCCCATTGTCCGAGTTTGGCTGCACCAGGACCAGTGTAAGCACCCGCTACTGCAACTCTTCAGATTACTGACGGCTGCCAGGGCCGGGCAGAGGCACCTGTGGTTAAGAGCAAGACTTTTCATTTGACAACCGATGAGGCCCGTGCAACTCTCGACATAGTGACAGGTATGTATCTTCTACTTATCTGTTTATTTATATTAAATTGTCTGCATATATTTATGTGGTTTATTTTAGGATCGTTACTCGTGAACGATATTTCTGTTTTGGTATTTTTTGATTCGGGGGCTACCCGATCCTTTTTATCGCTTGTGCTTAGAAAGACGTTTGTTGGAGCTCCGGGGAGCTAGATTGTCCATTAGATGTTGAGACAGCATATGATAGGTCTGTTCGGTTTGCAAGGTTTCAACGGGGTTGTACCCTTAAGTTGTTCAGTGCGGAGTATTCGATAGATTTGGTTCCCATTCCTTTGTGTGGGAACAAGGTTATTGTGGATATGGATTCGCTAAGCCCCAATAGGGTGGTGACTGATTGTGAGTAGCAGGTAGTCCGGATTCGAACCCCAAGTGGGGGAGAGTTAGTGCTTATGGGAGAGAAAGCCCAGAATGGGTCGTTATTGTGTTCAGCTGCGAGGGCCAAACGCTACATTCAACAGGGCTGCTCAATATTTTTCTCCTATGTTATGGATACCCGAGATAAGGGTAAGGAGACCATGGATGATGTGCCGATTGTACGGAATTATCCCGATATGTTTCCAGTGGATTTGCCTAGGGTGCCTTTGGAGAGAAGGTTGAGTTCCTGATTGATCTGGTTACAGCTGCGGCTACGATAGCCAAAGCACCGTATTGGTTGGCTCCTCCCGAGATGCAGGAGTTGTCTATACAACTGCAGTAGGCATTAGACAAGGAATTCATTCGACCGAGTAGTTCGCCATGGGGAGCACCAATCTTGTTTGTGAAAAAGAAGGATGGGTCTCTTCGTATGTTCATTGACTACCGGGAGCTGAATAAGGTAACGATGAAGAACTTTTATCTACTCCTGAGGATTGATGATCTTTTTGATCAGCTTCAGGGTGCATCTTGGTTTTCCAAAATTGATTTACAATCGGGATATCATCATATGAGGGTTAGGGATAAGGATGTACAGAAGACAGCTTTCTGAACTCGCTATGGTCATTACGAGTTCGTGGTGATGACTATTGGGCTCACCAATGCACCAACCACGTTCATGGATCTCATGATCTGCATGTGCAAGCCAATGTTGGATCGGTCGGTGATTGTATTTATCGATGATATCTTCGTCTATTCCAAGACTCAGGAGCAGCACGAGGAGCACTCGAGGTAATTGTTGTATATGTTGAGGAGGGAGAGACTTTTCGCGAAGTCCTCCAAGTGTGATTTATGGTTGCGCGAGGTGCCCTTTCCGGGGCATCTTGTCAACCAAAATGGTATTCTGGTCGATCCGGCCAAGGTCGAGGCCGTGATGCAGTGGGAGATTCCGAGGTCTCCATCTGAGATTCGAAGTTTCATTGGTCTAGCAGGTTACTATCAGAGATTTATCCAGGATTTCTCCAAGATAGTTGTTCCTTTGACTCGGTTGACAAATAAGACGGGTAAATTTCGCTGGGGGCCTGAGCAACATGTAGCTTTTGAGACCTTGAGATATCAGTTGTGCAAGGCATTTTTTTGACCCTGCCGGAGGGTGTTGAGGATTTTATGGTCTATTGTGATGCGTCGATCACAGGTTTGGGAGCAGTGTTGATGTAGAGGGTTCGCGTGATCTACGCTTCAACGCAGCTAAGTCCTCATGAGGCGAATTATTCGACTCATGATTTGGAGCTGGGGCCTGTGGTTTTCACCCTTAATATCTGGCGACATTATCTTTATGAGGTCTGTTGTACTATTTACATGGATCACAATAGCCTAAGATATCTGATGGATCAACCAAATCTGAACATGTGGCAGCGTTGGTGGTTGAATGTGGTGAAGGATTATGATTCTTAGATTCTTTATCACCCAGGAAAGGCCAATGTAGCGGCCGATGCTCTTAGCCGCAAGGCGGTCGCGACTCCGATTAGGGATATATGTTAGAGGATGATTGTAATTACTCCACTTTTGGAGCAGATTCGTGAGGCACATGTCGAGGCTATGAAGGAAGAGCACCAGAAGAGTGAGCGTATTGTGGGTCGGGTGGCTTCCTTCGATTATGATAGCCATGGGTTGTTGACTCTGCATCAACAGGTTTGGGTTTCATATTGGGGTGGTGTGCGTCAGGTTCTGATGGTGCACAATTCTAGGTTCTTCATTCATCCCGGGGAAACGAAGATGTATAGGGATCTTAGTCCTGATTATCGGTGGCCCTGCATGAAGCGGGATGTGACTTGGTATGTGTAGCCGTGCTTGACTTTCAGGAAAGTCAAGGCCGAGCATCAGCGACCTCATGGCATGATGCAGCCGATGGAGATTCCTATATGGAAATGTGTCACACCCCAAAACCAAGAACGGCGGAAACGTTCAGGGGTGGAGGACGTCATGTAAAGTATCATAACAGTGCAAAGTAGTAAACAAGCAACAACATCATCCATTGCATTAAAAGTAAAGTTTTAATACATGAGTGTTCTTTCATTGTAATAAGACACCAAAATATGTAACAAAATAAAGACGAGTCTTGTCTGTGCTCCGTCTTCTCAAAACCCTGGTCATCGTACCTGTCTACTGGTGACCTGAGAATACAAGTTATTTTGAAAGCGTAGATCAGCATAAAGCTGGTGAATTCATAAGTATTATGGTGTCATTGATTCGAAAAGCTGTTATGAAAGACTTGTAAATGTTTAATAAAACATTTAGTATAAGTGTGAAAACCCTAGAAAATCCCATATTTCCTACTAGTATAAAAAGTAGTCTTCTACCAAGACCCGAATGCTTTGAAGGTTTGCATTTTTGTATCAATGAAGATTTTTCCCTGTACAAATATTATTATAAATATATAGTCTACCTCATCGTTTATGTGAATGTGTCACAAAGTAAAAGTAATAGGGAAAATTATATAATCATTGAAATCGTATCCTTTTGCCTCAGGATAATCACGGCGTGGAAACTCGCCGAACAGTACAACCGAGAACATCCGTCGATGAACAGGTCCCGCTGTAGCTATCAGCCAGGTGTAGGATGGCCAGTCCCGTATAGTATATATATAGTATTTCTCTCTGTATAGATATAGTATTTCTCTCTGGATAACATGTAATAGTATCTCTTCATATAGTAGTATAGACTCATGAATGAACTAACTCTTGTGTAATTCCTTGTAATAGGAATAGTAATTTGTATCCCCTAAACTATACCTATAATAGTTTACTGGAATGTAAATTGAATGTCCAAGTAGGTTTATACACCCTTGCTACTCAAGAGTGTTGGAAAGTGAAGAAAGAATGAAAGCTCTCATATCAATACATATATACATGAAACATAAGTGTATAGATATGGTTTTTAACAGTAAATTGAAAGAGGTTTTGTAAAACATTTAAGAGTATTGAACAATAAATAATAATGACTTGATGTCAGTTTATAAAATAATTCAAAAGTAATTTGTTGATAACAAAGTAAAAATAACCGAAAAGCATTGTATTTATCACATTTTGAAGTATGTGAAATCAGTTGTTTGAAAACGCAATTATAAATCACATGTGATTGATTCTATAACTTCCTGTTTTCTACTTGTATTCCCCCCCCCCCATGAAAGCATTTAAAATCATTTAAAAGATTGATTAAGGGGGTATGAACTCACCTGTAGTGAGTGGTTTGGATGAACGGAATGGATAGGATGCTAGGTGTCAAGTGAAAACTTGTACACACACAAAGATCCTAGTTAACATATAATCACACATATATGTATCCAATTAGTCATAAAACAACTAATTAACCAAATTTAAGACATCCTAAGACATGGAAAACACTTGATTTAAGTGCTATAAGTCCTAAGGATTGCATCTAAGGGTGGTAGGACCTTGTAATTGAGTTTAGGGTTCAAGGGTAAACTCCTTTGGAGTTTACGGTTTTGTGACCAACTCTTATTGAGTTTACGGTCGTAAACCCACTCTTATTGAGTTTACGGTCGTAAACCCATTCTCATTGAGTTTACGGTTGTAAACCCGTGAGTTTACGGCCGTAAACTCATGGTACTTTGACCATTTTGAGTTTTGAAGCCATAAAGATCATAAGAAGCATTCCTACTTCATGTTTAAGCCTTGGGAAGAGATTAGGGTTACGGTCCTTGGACCACTTCCCCTTAGGTTTACGGCCGTAAACCCAAATGGTTTATGGTCTTTTGATGTTTTCAAGTACTAAGCACATCAAGGAAGGGGTCTAGGCTAGTTTCCAAGGCTTGGTAAGGGACTAGGGCCACTTTGGCCCCTTTGTTAGGGTTTACGGTCCAAGAACATCTTGGACCGTAAACACCTTTGATCTTGATTCTTGGGTGTTTTCTTGATGATTAGAAGTGTAACAAGTCTTATAATACACTAGGGTAAGAGTACTTACTAGGTAGAAGCTTGAAAAGGTGCTAAAAGTCCAAGAACACTAGTGTGTGTTCTTGGTGTTCTTGGTGAAACTTGAAGATCTACACTTTTGGAATGATTTCACGGATGAAATCATGTAAGATCACTAGATTAAGTAAGATATCAACTTTTTAGGGATAGAAACACTTACAAAGTTGAAGATCTTGAAGAAAAGTCGAATGATACGTGAGAGAGAAATGAGTTTTGGATCTTGAAAATGCGAAAAGTGGTAAATAATGACTAAGTGTCATATTTATACCCCTTTTAGGGTTTACGGCCGTAAACACCTTTGTTTAGGCCGTAAACTCCAAACTCTTGGAGTTTTGGAATATTATTGTTGCACAATAAACCCTAGGGCATCCTCTCTCCTGTTATCTCCTGAAGTACTAACTTTAAAACACTCAAACTTATTCCAAAAAGCTCGAAAGTTAGTAGAAACTGTTCTGACTTCTATTGAATCGAATGTATGTACAGAATAGAAATTTTGGGTTGTCACATCATCCCCCCGTTAGAAGGAATTTCGTCCCGAAATTAGAGTTTAAGCAAATAAGTAGTTACAAATACTAAGTAAAAAGGCGAGGATATTTCAGTTTCATCTGATTCTCTCGCTCCCAAGTGAATTCAGGTCCTCGCTTGGCGTCCAGCGAACCTTCACTATCGGGATACGGCTTTGTTTCATTTGCTTGACCTCCCGGTCCATGATCTTTACTGGTTCTTCCACGAAGTTGAGGCTCTCGTTGATCTCGATCTCGTCGAGTGGGATTACAAGAGTCTCGTCGGACATACACTTTTTCAAGAGTCTCGTTGATCTCGATCTCGTCGAGTGGGATTACAAGAGTCTCGTTGATCTCAATCTCTACTTTGTAAGTTATAGGGCCGATTCTTACGAGAATCTAGAAAGGACCTATGTACCTTGGATTTAGCTTTCCACGCTTTCCGAAGCGTATCAAGCCCTTCAAGGGTGAGACCTTCAATAGAACACGGTCACCCACCTGGAATTCCAACGGTTTCCTTCGCTTATCAGCGTATCTTTTCTGTCGGTCTCTAGAGGCTTTCAATCGTTCACGAATTTGAACGATCTTCTCTATCGTTTCCCGAATGATCTCCGGACCCGTGAGAGTGCTTTCAGGAACTCGTCCTTTAGCTAACTGGGTATCTCCCACCTCAGCGCAGCACATAGGGGATCTGCACTTTCGGCCATAGAGGGCTTCGAATGGAGCAGCCTTTAAGCTCGTGTGATAACTGTTGTTGTAGGAAAATTCGAAAAGGGATAAATGAGTATCCCATGCTCTCCCAAAGTCGATCACACAGGCTCGCAACATATCTTACAAGGTTTGGATAGTCCTCTCACTTTGTCCGTCGGTTTGTGGATGGTAGGCTGTACTCATGTCCAGCCTAGTTCCTAGGGAACTTTGTAGCGACTGCCAGAACCTCGAAGTGAATCTACTATCTCTGTCCGAGATAATGGATATGGGAACACCGTGCAGTCGTACAATCTCCCGAATGTAGGTTCTTGTAAGCTTCTCCATCTTGTCTGTTTCTTTGATAGGCAGGAAGTGTGCAGACTTGGTCAATCTGTCGACGATGACCCATATGGTATCAATTCCACCCGTTGTCTTGGGCAACTTGGTTATGAAGTCCATAGTGATCCGCTCCTACTTCCATTCCGATATCTCTGGTTGTTGTAGAAGACCGGAGGGTTTCTGGTACTCGACCTTGACCTTGGCGCAAGTAAGGCATTTACTTACGAAGGTAGCAATCTCTGCTTTCATGTTAGGCCACCAGTATAGCTTTTTAAGATCCAGATACATCTTATCTGAACCTGGGTGGACGGAATAACGAGTGTTGTGTGCCTCGGTCATGACCAAGTCTCTGAAGCCACCGCGTTTCGGTGTCCAGATCTGATCCATGAGGTTTAAGGCTCCGCTACCCTTGACTTCCAAGTTCTTATCCATCCCTCTCAGGGATTCACTCGCCACATTTGCAGGTTTCAAAGCGTCGAGCTGAGCCTCCTTAATTTGCGTGGACAAGTGTGAATGGATAGTTAGAGTCAAAGATTTGACTCTACGAGCAGAGTATTCTTTCCGACTTAGGGCGTCGGCTACTATGTTGGCTTTACCCGGATGATAACGAATTTCACATTCGTAATCACTGAGTAGCTCGACCCACCGTCGTTGTCTCATGTTGAGTTCCTTCTGGTCGAATATATGTTGTAGGCTTTTGTGATCTGTAAAGATTTTACTTTTTGTACCATACAGGTAGGGTCTCCAGATCTTCAGAGCAAACACAACTGCTCCTAGTTCAAGATCGTGGGTGGTATAGTTTACCTCGTGTGTCTTCAGCTGTCTCGAGGCATAGGCGATGACCTTACCTCGTTGCATCAGAACGCAGCCGAGCCCTTGATTTGAAGCATCGCAATAGACAACGAAGTCTTCTATCCCTTCGGGGAGGGATAGTATTGGTACGGTGCACAAGGCTCGCTTGAGCGTTTGGAACACTCTCTCTTGCTTCTCTTCCCAGTCAAAGGCCACACCCTTCTGGGTCAGTGCTGTAAGAGGTTTCACAATGCGGGCGAAGTTCTGAATGAACGTGCGATAGTAGCCAGCGAGACCTAGAAATTGACGAATTTCTGTAGGTGTCTTCGGTGCTGACCAGTTCTCAATGGCCTTGATTTTGGAAGGGTCCACGTGAATTCCCTCTTCACGAACTACGTGGCCCAAGAATTCGACTCTTCGAATCCAAAATTCGCACTTGGAGAACTTCGCATAGAGCTTCTCCGATCGTAATGTTTCTAAGACTTGACAAAGATGTTCACTATGATCCTCCTTACTACGAGAGTAGATGAGTATGTCATCGATGAAGACGATGACGAACTGATCCAAGTAAGGACGACACACCCTATTCATTAAATCCATGAATACTGCGGGCGCGTTAGTTAATCCGAATGGCATCACTACGAATTCGTAGTGCCCATAACGAGTTCGGAAGGCTGTCTTGGGAACATCCTCCTCTAACACTCGTAGTTGGTGGTACCCGGATCGTAGATCTATCTTCGAGAAGTAGTTGGCTCCTTGAAGTTGATCAAATAAATCGTCAATGCGGGGTAAGGGATAACGATTCTTAATGGTAAGCTTGTTGAGTTCCCTGTAGTCGATGCACATACGAAACGATCCGTCTTTCTTCTTGACGAACAAGACCGGTGCTCCGCATGGTGAAAAGCTTGGCCTAATGAATCCCTTATGGAGAAGTTCGTTAAGCTGACTGGAAAGTCCCTGCATCTCCGCTGGTGCCAAACGATATGGAGATTTGGCTACTGGAGTAGCCCCTGGCACTAAGTCGATTCTGAACTCGACTTGGCGTTGTGGTGGTAATCCTGGAAGTTCTTCTGGAAAGATGTCGAGAAAGTCGCGTACTTCTGGGATGTTCTGAATATCTTTCTTTTCTTGACTCGTATCGACGATGTGTGCGAGGAATGCATGATATTCCTTTCGCAAGGACTTCTGAGCTTGTATGCACGAAATGATGCGAAGGTTCGTACTAGGTTTGTCGCCGTAGATAACTAGGGTTTCGCTGTTAGGAAGGTTAAGACAAACTGCTTTTTCAAAGCACAGGATGTCGGCGCGATGAAGACTCAACCAATCCATGCCGATAATGACGTCGAAACATTTAATTGGGACCGGCATGAGGTCTATCTTGAAAGTATGGCCATCTAAAGTTAGAGTACAACCTACGTATGTGCAGTTAGTACTTTCCGTTTTCCCGTTTGCCATTTCTACAGTGAATGATTTATCTAGTGCAAGTGGTTTTTGTCTAAGCAAGTGTGCAAATTTCTGGTTTACGAAACTTTTCTCCGCTCCACTGTCGAAAAGTATGCAAGCATATGAGTTATTGAGGAGAAACGTACCAGTAACTATTGTAGGATCAGCTACGGCTTCCTCGTGGCCTATGGCCAGAACTCTTCCTACTCCGCCAGCTATCCCTGCCTTAGGGCAGTTCCTCTTGTAGTGGCCCACTTCGCCACAACCGTAGCAAGCTTGGCCCACACCGGCGTTAGGAACTTGAGCGGTCGGCCTTGCTGGAGTCTTGCAGAAACGGGCAGTATGCCCCCTTCTGTTGCAGTTAGTGCACTGCATTTCCCGGCAAGGTCCGTTGTGATGGAAGGTGCATTTGTTGCACTTCGGAAGGTTACCGGCATAAGGCTTCGCTGGTAAGGGATTAGCAAGGACAACAGGAGTTACCGTGGCAGCATTGATTGTAACTAGTTGTTGTCTCTTTGAGGATTCTTGCGAAATCCTGCTTTTCCTCTTGTTCCACCCCTTTTTCTTGTTGTTGTTGTTTCCCTTTTGTTGCTCGGGTGTAAAAATCGTTGGGTTCTGGTAGTTTCCGTGATCTATAAGAGATTGTGCCAGCTCTTTAGCCCTGTCAAAAGTAACAGGCCTTGATGCTAACACACTTGACTGGATCTGGGGCGACAATCCCCAAATATATCTCTCTATTTTCTTGCTCTCTAGAGCAACCATATTAGGGCAAAGAATTGCCAGATCACAAAATCTATTAGTATAGGTTGATATGTCAGAACCAACCATTACAAGACCCCATAGTTCCTACTCGAGTTTTTGAATTTCCCCTCGTGGACAGTACTCTCTCATCAGCATGGCCTTCAAGTTCTCCCAGCTTATCGAATTTGCCACTATCAGAGTCAGTGACTTAACGTGGCCATTCCACCAAGTTAAAGCCCTGTCAGAAAAGGTACAAGTAGCAAACTTCACCTTATTGTTCTCTGGGCAGGCGCAGATTTCAAAGACTGCTTCTGTCTTTTCGATCCACTGCCTTAAGATCATAACCCCTCCAGTTACATTGAAATTTCTGGGTTTGGCATTCGTAAAATCCTTGTAGGTGCATTCCCGGGGGTGCCCATGACTCTCGCCATGGTTAGAAATAGGTGCACCAGTTCCTGATCCACTAGGGACAGGAGTATTGATGTGGGACATTGCAGCCGCTACGGCCGCCGTGACAGTTGCTTGGAACATAGCGGCGTCGAACTGAGGAGGTGGTGGAGGTGGTGGTATCGGTGTTTCGTTATTATTGTTACGCCTCAGATTTCTGCGAGGAGGCATCTTTTAACTATAAGTTTAGAAATATGAAGATATTGATAAGAATTTAATAGGAAAGTTGATGAAAATGACTCATGGACTAACTCTTCATAACCCAACAGCACGATTGAATGTAGATCTAGAACTAACAGATGATAGCATTTGGATAATAATTTCCATGAGATTAGGTAACTGTCAATATTACTGGAATTACAGATGTAACAAGTTCGGGAAAAATGGCCTAGTAGGAGGCCTTACATCAACCATGATGGGAAAATTTTTGACAGGACTATGACCTAATCAAGACCTAACAGGTCTAAGATTTACAAAGATAGGAAATTAGACCAGAGTTTTACATAACTAGGTTATATCCAAAAGAGAAGTTGATGAGATTCTATCGGCGACGAGAACTACTAGAGTGAGTTCTTGATTCCGACAGAAGGCGTTCTATGTCCCTCACACGCCTGTCAGATCTTACTTGCTGAGCTCGAAGTTCCCTGACTTCAGCTTGGGTTCCAGCAAGTTCTCTCTTCAGAGCTGCATTGTGGACCAGAGTCCTTTCATGAGCAGACTCTAGTTGGCGAATGCGGACTGTGTTAATGCCAGAGTTCGCGTCAATCTCCATGACTCGGTCGATAGCGGCTCGACCCTGTTCGGTGTTCCGGGAAATCCTACGAACCATGATGGGTAGGACCCTGTCAGCTGAACCTCCCTCAGTGAGGTTGTAGAAGCTTCTGTCTCCATCGTAGGGGATGGGTTGACTCTGTTCCTGACTCCATCTATTCAAGTTTGTGGCCTAGAGAGGTGTGGGTCCTTGAAATGCTGGACGAGGGTTTGGGTCATGAGCAGCTGGGGGTAGATTGTTGACTTCTGGTTCTGAGTAAGAACTATCAGAAAAGCCTTCAGCTTCGTGATCATCCAAAGCAATTGGGTGATCATTCTCTGGCTCTTCTCTGAGCCATCCAGCATTGTCGTGGTTAGGGTAGTACGGGTCGCCGTGGGGATGGAATCCAGCCATGATATCTACGCGAGAAAAGGGATATAAGAAGAAATTAATAGACGTACTAACTAAGATAATTATAAGATGATCTTTATCAGTTACTTCAATAATTGTTTAGTGCATACCAGTTATATGTACTCATGACAGGATAGACCTTCGAATAAGTGACCCTAACTCTAAGCCCACAACCAAACAAGGAACAAGAAGTAAAGCAAAGATTCATAGATTCTAAGTCTATGACGTCCTAGGTGCATATAACCTTAGTGTATCCACTCAGCAACTATTGACCTACTGATAAAGACCTTTTAGTTCTCAGATAAGTAATTATAGTAACCCCAAATACCCCTATAGTATTTCATTGTGGTAATGTTGGTAAGTTTTTAGACTTGTTGCCATATCACAACCATTCTTGGGCATATGCTAATCACTCCTCGGACCAGCATAGTTGATCAGGCTATGCCACTCCCAGGACTGACCATATATCCCCGAGCTTACTTGTGATATTCAACAATCGTAATACTTTTGGTTTTGTCGTTGTGACACTGATTTTAGTATGAATGCAGGCATGTATACTTAATTAAATATTTTATTATTTAAAAGTATAAACTCTTGGTGAAAGTATTTTAATCCCATTGTATTTATAGTTAGTATATCTTTTATGGGTTGATATACTTAATTCACTATAAACAAAGCTCTGATACCAATCTGTCACACCCCAAAACCAAGAACGGCGGAAACGTTCAGGCGTGGAAGACGTCATGTAAAGTATCATAACAGTGCAAAGTAGTAAACAAGCAACAACATCATCCATTGCATTAAAAGTAAAGTTTTAATACATGAGTGTTCTTTCATTGTAATAAGACACCAAAATATGTAACAAAATGAAGACGAGTCTTGTCTGTGCTCTGTCTTCTCAAAACCCTGGTCATCGTACCTGTCTACTGGTGACCTGAGAATACAAGTTATTTTGAAAGTGTAGATCAGCATAAAGCTGGTGAATTCATAAGTATTATGGTGTCATTGATTCGAAAAGCTGTTATGAAAGACTTGTAAATGTTTAATAAAACATTTAGTATAAGTGTGTAAACGCTAGAAAATCCCATATTTCCTACTAGTATAAAAAGTAGTCTTCTACCAAGACCCGAATGCTTTGATGGTTTGCATTTCTGTATCAATGAAGATTTTTCCCTGTACAACTATTATTATAAAAATATAGTCTACCTCATCGTTTATGTGAATGTGTCACAAAATAAAAGTAATAGGGAAAATTATATAATCATTGAAATCGTATCCTTTTGGCTTAGGATAAACACGGCGTGGAAACTCGCCGAACAGTACAACCGAGATCATCCGTCGATGAACAAGTCCCGATGTAGCTAGCAGCCAGGTGTAGGATGGTCAGTCCCGTATAGTATATATATAGTATTTCTCTCTGTATAGATATAGTATTTCTCTCTGGATAACATGTAATAGTATCTCTTCATATAGTAGTATAGACTCATGAATGAACTGACTCTTGTGTAATTCCTTGTAATAGGAATAGTAATTTATATCCCCTAAACTATACCTATAATAGTTTACTGGAATGTAAATTGAATGTCAAAGTAGGTTTATACACCCTTGCTACTCAAGAGTGTTGGAAACTGAAGAAAGAATGAAAGCTCTCATATCAATACATATATACATGAAACATAAGTGTATAGATATGGTTTTTAACAGTAAACTGAAAGAGGTTTTGTAAAACATTTAAGAGTTTTGAACAATAAATAATAATGACTTGATGTCAGTTTATAAAATAATTCAAAAGTAATTTGTTGATAACCAAGTAAAAATAACCGAAAAACATTGTATTTATCACATTTTGAAGTATGTGAAATCAGTTGTTTGAAAACGCATTTATAAATCACATGTGATTGATTCTATAACTTCCTGTTTTCTACTTGTATTCCCCCCCCATGAAAGCATTTAAAATCATTTAAAAGATTGATTAAGGGGGTATGAACTCACGTGTAGTGAGTGGTTTGGATGAACGGAATGGATAGGATGCTAGGTGTCAAGTGAAAACTTGTACACACACAAAGATCCTAGTTAACATATAATCACACATATATGTATCCAATTAGTCATAAAACAACTAATTAACCAAATTTAAGACATCCTAAGACATGGAAAACACTTGATTTAAGTGCTATAAGTCCTAAGGATTGCATCTAAGGGTGGTAGGACCTTGTAATTGAGTTTAGGGTTCAAGGGTAAACTCCTTTGGAGTTTACGGTTTTGTGACCAACTCTTATTGAGTTTACGGTCGTAAACCCATTCTAATTTAGTTTACGGTTGTAAACCCATGAGTTTACGACCGTAAACTCATGGTACTTTGACCATTTTGAGTTTTGAAGCCATAAAGATCATAAGAAGCATTCCTACTTCATGTTTAAGCCTTAGGAAGAGATTAGGGCACCATTTCACTCCTTTAGGGAGTTTATGGTCCTTAGACCACTTCCCCTTGGGTTTACGGCCGTAAACGCAAATGGTTTATGGTATTTTGATGTTTTCAAGTACTAAGCACATCAAGGAAGGGGTCTAGGCTAGTTTCCAAGGCTTGGTAAAGGACTAGGGCCACTTTGGGCCCTTTGTTAGGGTTTACGGTCCAAGAACATTTTGGACCGTAAACACCTTTGATCTTGATTCTTGGGTGTTTTCTTGATGATTAGAAGTGTAACAAGTCTTATAATACACTAGGGTAAGAGTACTTACTAGGTAGAAGCTTGAAAAGGTGCTAAAAGTCCAAGAACACTAGTGTGTGTTCTTGGTGTTCTTGGTGAAACTTGAAGATCTACACTTTTGGAATGATTTCACGGATGGAATCATGTAAGATCACTAGATTAAGTAAGATATCAACTTTTTAAGGATAGAAACACTTACAAAGTTGAAGATCTTGAAGAAAAGTCGGATGATACTTGAGAGAGAAATGGGTTTTGGATCTTGAAAATGTGAAAAGAGGTAAATAATGACTAAGTGTCATATTTATACCCCCTTTTAGGGTTTATGGCCGTAAACTCCAAACTCTTGGAGTTTTGGAATATTATTGTTGCACAATAAACCCTAGGGCATCCTCTCTCCTGTTATCTCCTGAAGTACTAACTTTAAAACACTCAAACTTATTCCAAAAAGGTCGAAAGTTAGTAGAAACTGTTCTGACTTCTATTGAATCGAATGGTTGTACAGAATAAAAATTTCGGGTTGTCACAAATGGGAGGATATTACCATGGAATTCATCAAGAAGTTACTGTTGGATTAGGTGTCTAAGCCCATAACTATAATTGGTATGTACTTGACCCGAGAGTAGCATAGTCCATTTGGGTTGCATATCACCAGGAGAATTTGATAGGATGGACTTTTGAGAAGAGGTTATTTATGAGTTATTAATATATTATAAGTTCTAATATATTAATATGAAATCATATTATTTAATTATTATTGATCAAGAATTAATTTGGAATTAATTTTGTGATCAAAAGAGACTAATTAAATATATGGGGATTGATTGTGTAAATCATTAATTTTTATAAAGTGGGCTTATGATCCATGGTTCTTTATGTTGGGCTAAACCCATGTGGTGACCCATGGATACTCCATAGAGGTTAAAACCCGTGGAGCTTAAAGAATGTGGAAAGTCATGCACATTAGGGTTTGCATGGTGTAACCCTAATTAAGCCACACTATATAAAAAGCCCCTTAGCCTCCAAAATTGTGCATAGTTCTTGAAAGATCATTGAGCCGATTTTGGTGTGAGGATATTCTCTCAAAAATCATCCATTGTCCAAAGGTGTGTTGTGATTCCATTTGAGGCATTGACGCTATTGGTGCTAAGTTCTTAAAGGTCCAAGGTTTCCAGCTACAACAAAAGGTATGTCATCTAACTAGAATTTAGTAGTAAAGATACTCCATTATATGCTAGTTAGGATGATGCTTTGGAAAAACAATGTTTTCATGTATATTAAAGAAAACATAGATCTAAAGCATCTAGGGTTGCATGTACACCATAGGAGTGTTAGAATGCTCAAAACCCAACAGTGGTATCAGAGACAAGGGTTGTTTTCCAATATACTTGATGCTACTTGCTTTCTAAAGCTAAAAAAATCGATTTTCTGCTTTCTGGACAGTGGACTCGCCGAGTACCCTCACAAAACTGACCAACTCGCCTAGTCAGTTCATGCACTCGACGAGTTGGTGCTCCAGAATGCAGATTTTCGAGTTCTAAGGCTTGAATTGGACTAGGATCATTACCCTAAACTATTTTTGAACTTATAAATCCGTTTTTGATGTGGTAATGATCATGCTTATCCAATTTAAAAGATAATTGTCAAAGTTTCATGTTTTGTATTAGTTTATATGGTTAGGCTAATTACATGAATTTGTTTGATATGAATTGTCTTGTTCATATGATTTTAATTTAGATCATATAGAAACCTTTTGATTTTCTTGTTAGAATCTTATGATCTAAATGGTTTTGATGAATTCCATAACTTGTCCTAAAGTTATGGAAAATGAAAAGTTTTCCTTTTAAAGAGATCATTAAAATCATAGGTTATGAACTTGAAGAGTGTTTTTCCTATAAATGGTTTTATGAACTCCATAACTTGTCCTCAAGTTATGGAATGTCAAAAGTCTTTTCATAAAACCTATATTAAACTCATAAGTTATGGATTTGAAAAGTTGTAACAAGTTTCAAAACTTGCCCTCAAGTTTTGGAATTTGTAAAGTTTCACTTTTTTGAATACTTTACTTCCAAACCCTAGAGTTTTAAAAAGTTTAAAATTCAACCCTTATACTAGTATAATATTATAGATTTAATATTTATATATATGTATAAGAGTAAAGTCAGTCTTACCGTTAGTAGGCCTCATTCACGAAGCCGGTCTATAAGGGGGGTAATTAGGTTATTGCCTATAAAATGGCAGTTTAATGGGTGTCCACTCTCACACACCGCTTCCTTGACTGGTGGAGGGTTGTTAGCCGAACGGGTTTGACAAGACATTTAAATTCTCATTAAAAGTATAATGAAATACTATGTAACTAAACACTTATAAATTCCTAATCTTAGTTACTTAGGAAAATGTGAATTTGGTGCTAACCCATGAAATTGCACTTTGCACCATGTTAAGTCGTTAGTGGAGTGTGTGTGGTTAACCGACACACTAATCTGGGACTGACAGTGCGTGGCAAAGGGTAGCTTGATGTTAATCATAGATCAATGGAGCTCGTGTGGTTAACCGGTACATTGATTGGGTGGTTGTAACATTGAGTGTACCAGGCTAATTTGCATGGTTATTCACACCTTGTTTATGATCCTCGGCATCCCAGCCACAAACTTGAAGGGCACAATCGAGATTTAAACATGCCTTTGAAAAGTTTAATGAATCTCAAAGGATCTAGGAGTTTCAATCCATTTAAAACTTAATTATCAATTTCATTTTTCATGCTGGAAATTGGTAAATCGTCACTTACCTACCTTCAAATATTTTGCAATTTGGATTACGGCCTCCCTCTTCCAAATTGTAAAGTATTGTGTTGGGTCCTAGCCTTAATATTTCATGTTGGGTGTTATATTAAGGACTAAAATCAACTAAACTTGAATTTCTCCCTCATAAATTTCCAAGTTCAGACAACTATGGTCTTCTATAATCTTTTGAAAAAACTTTCTTTATAAAGAGGATTTTCCACAAGGCAATCAAGGAGAAAGGTTAATCCCTTCTTTGTGCTTTAGTGGAACTTCACTTCCTCCACCTCCTCCAATAATTATCCCTAACCCACAAGTTCAAGGTCACTCAAAGCCCTATTGGCAGGAAGGAAAGTATGTATGTACTCACGTCTTGGAGATGAAGTTACATATTGACAGGCTGGGAGAGTTGGGTGTCGAAGTCTCGGGGAAGTTGGCTGTTGACTGGGTTCTTTAGTCACTTCCTAATTCATATAGCGGGTTCTTAAAGACTAATATATGGGAGATCACGAGATGACCCTTATTGATCTTACCTATTTTCTTGTTGTTGCTGAATCAACAATGATTTGGCACACTGGAAAAGCAAATTTGATTGGAAGATCTACTCCCCAAACATCCATGGATATTGACAATGGTAACATTCAAAGTCCAGAAAAGCTTTCTCTTCCCAATGGAAAGGATCGGCCACGGTCAAGTCATTTGACCAAATGGTAAATAGAAAGAATAAGTCTTTGATAGTCCCGTGTACCATTCCAAAGAGTCCATATGTTTCTATTGCCAAGAGAAGGGGCATTGGTTGGCAAGCTGCCATATCTATCTGAAGGACCACAAGGATGGTAAAGTCAGAGTGTATGACTCTGCTTTAGGTAAGTCTAGTATCTAATTGTATTAAGTTCCTATCTGGAGATCCTTAATACATGATGTAATGTAATTACATTTTGATGTTTTGAAGGATCGAAAAAGAGAAAGGAAGCTTAAAGGAAGAGTATACTGAATCTGGTCGCGAAGATGGATTTTAATCGCATGGTTCGATGATCGGATTTTTGAGCTACTGCTTAAAGTGTTATGATAGATTGCTTAGAAATATGTAGTAACATAGTTTTCATTTGTAATTGCATTGTAAGGATAAAGTTTTTCCGCATTTTATAAATAAATAAAATTTTGTTTTATTTTATTTCCTTGCAATGGCATTTGTGAAAATTGATGTTTATATGTTTCTATATGAATTTGATTGTTTCGTTTGTGGTAGTGTCGAGAATTTGCCAAATAATGAAAGATTCTAATCACCCAAGTTTCAGTTGGACAGAAACCTGGAATCATGCAACTGGTATTGTATGATGAATGAGAATTTTCGTCTTTGGGAAATTAAGACTAATTCCTTGTTCACATAAATATGTGAGTCAAGTGAAGGACTAGGGAGCGGGTACACTTGGTTATGCACTGGTCAGGTCCACCACAAAGAATGATAAGACTATTCGTCATGATTTACTAAAGTTTAGTAAATATGGTTATGCTTATAAGTTTAAGTACAATTCTGAACATTGGAAAAGTTTCAATGTATGGCAGAACGTATGAGAAGAATCAAATTAGGCTGAAAGATAGAAGTTTCTCCAATATGAAAAGATGGGAGAGTACTTGAGTATCGTGTTTTATGATTATCTTAGTGATTATGAAAACAATGTCACAATTGATCCTCTAAGGATATCTTAGTGTATTTGTATGGCTAAGAAGAGGAATTATGAATTGTTGAAATGGTTAAATCTAGAAGATGAGTCATACTTCGTTCCAAAAACAAGTCTTAGAGTCATACTCCAAGTTTGTTCTTTGAATGACACTAAATTAAGAAAGGTTTATAACACTTATCAAATGTAGAGTAAAATGTTTTCTAGTCTTGTACATTTGAAATTTGTAAGTTGTGGCAAGAAATTAAGATTGAACAAGTTCAGTCCAAATGAGTTTGGATTTGTCACTACCCTTGTCTTATGATTATGGTTTGACAAATTCACATGGATAGGAACACATATACCATAAAATCTAAGTGTCATAAGGTTTCTCTCCAATTCATGAAAATGATTGTGAGGAAACGCTTTCACTAAGTAGATTTTAATAGTTAGCAATTGTGATTTTTGCATTCTCAAATTCAATTATGATCATGGCATCCCTCTTCATAGTTCGAATTGTGAGAAATGGAAAAGGTCTAAACATTTCAGACTTATGGCTGTAAGTTCTAAAATTGTTAAGACACACATGTGAGCTATCTAAGGAAAGGTTTATGATTTTGAGAAGCCTAGATAAAGTCTTATCGAAGCATCTCGTATCAGAAATCTGAACTTTGGTAATGAAAATTAATAAGTACTGATTTCTAGAAGTCCAACTGATTTATGTGTACATGTCAAAGCTAGTGGGAGCATAAGTGTTATGCTAGTAAGATAATAATTATTATGCTAGTGGGAGCATAATTATTATGGTCAGTGTTGCAAGTTAGAAATGTTAATTATAGAAAACAAAGGTTTCAATTCTCAAAGTTGCAGGGTTTGAAAAGTTGTTTTGCTATAATTAAAAGAAAGGAATTTATACTTCATTTCAAATCTAAAATCTTAGATTGGTTTTTTAATCAAATTTAGTCAAATATATATGAATGTTATGTTGGAATGGTTCAACATAAGGAAATTCTATATATGAAAATGTTAATTGCGTTCTCAAAATTTGATTATGATTACGGCATCCGTCTTGATAATTCGAATTGTGAGAACATGGAAAATAGAAATATTATAGCAAAAGGCTGATCAAGTATCATGTTTTTATGTTAGACATTATAAATCGCATCCCATATGCTTCGGGTATAGGATCGATTGCATATGCTATAATATTCTAGTGTTCTAATTTTCCAAATGCCTAGGGCATTAAGAAGGAAAAAGGAATAGAACAGATATGAATAAAGTGGTTAAACAACTGTTAAGGACATTCTAAGGTTCGCCAAGGATTGGTCGCTTGAGGATAGTTGGAATGATAGTAATGGATGGACCATATGACATTATTATGAATAGACAGGATTTTATTGATAATGTGTTGTCATATGGCAAATATGGAATGTTTCTATATTGGGAGTTGGATGTTAAGAGTAGATAAGAAAGTTACAAACTTTTATGCAAGAAGGATGTTCAAAGGAATGTACTTTGAATTTGAGACTTCATTCCCATGGAATTGTATTGTAACAATCTCCAAAGGAATATTTTGTAATATCGTTGGCCAAGTCTCTGTGACTTTGTGCATAGTCATTACAAGAGGATCACTGCATATAAGTTTAGAATCTAACATATTACAGTAAATGGCAAGAATTTGGTATTCTTACATTTACGGTAAGGATTTGGAACTGTGAAATGAGTTTCATTGAAAATGTTATTAATTGATCTATTTCACAAAGTAAGGATCATAGGTAAACATAGTGTGAATGCTTGGAGCAAGGCATAACTATTGATTTAATTCAAGTATTAAGTTGATAAATCGAAACATTATACAATGAATAATGAGTGATCAATATGACACTCAAAAGTTTTGGGGTCATATAGGATTAGTATTATTCTTATGTTTCACTTTGCATGTTCTGACTTCCAGAATAACTAGGTTATTCAAACCATCCACAGTCGATCATACTTTGGAAGTAGGTATTGAGGCAAAACTGTCATGAATGAGTCTGTAGTTTGTCTAGGTGTTTTAAACATAGCTACGGTGTTCATGAGTACTCCTGGAATAAGATTCGAGTATTCGATTCAACCCACGCTCATCTGAATCACTTCATGGATTTTATCACGAGTGATTGTGAGACGATAATATCTAATTCTTGAAACCAAGACGTGTGAGTTGTAGTTGCAAGTCGGTTGCACATTGACATATGTAAACACACCAATAACTTGGTGTTATAAAACATATTGTTGTATGTGATTTGATAAGTAATTACAAGCAAGCATTTGAGTCGAAGTTTATCCGTTCCTTTTATCCCATGTGGTTCAAAGTGATATCTGTGGGCCCCTCGATGATTTAGTGATGACACCCTAAGTGCTTGGCCAAGCTTGGACTGATTTGATTTGTTCAATTAGTCAGTCGTCATAAATCGGAAATTAGGAAACAACAGATGGACAAAGATAATGATTTTAAATCCGTGTCTCAGTCCATACGATATCTAGAATGGAGGAATATATGAGCCCTTATCTAATGGACGCGTCATTGACTAGGTCAGAGTTCGACAACGGATTTTAAGAGCTACGATTGCTAGTCGGGGTGTGGAGTCGTACTTGTAATATTAGTTATTAGACTTATCCAAGTGGGAGACTGTTGGATTAGGTGTCTAAGCCGATAACTATAATTGGTATGTACTTGACCCGATAGTAACATGGTCCATTTGGGTTGCATATCACCAGGATAATTTGATAGGATGGACTTTTGAGACGAGGTAATTTATGATTTATTAATATATTATAGGTTCTAATATATTAATATGAAATCATATTATTTAATTCGTATTGATCAAGAATTAATTTGGAATTAATTTTGTGATCAAAAGAGACTAATTAAATATATGAGGATTGATTGTGTAAATCATTCATTCTTATAAAGTGGGCTTATGATCCATAGTTCTTTATGCTGGGTTAAAACCATGTGGTGACCCATGGATACTCCATGGAGGTTAAAACCCATGGAGTCTAAGGAATGTGGAAAGTCATGCACATTAGGGTTTGCATGGTGTAACCGTAATTAAGCCACACTATATAAGAAGCCCCTTAGCCTCCAAAATAGTGCACTAGTTCTTGAAAGATCATTGACCCCATTTTGGTGTGAGGATATTCTCTCAAAAGTCATCCATTGTCCAAATGTATGTTGTGATTCCATTTGAGTCATTCAAACTATTGGTGCTAAGTTCTTAAAAGTCCAAGGTTTCCAGCTACAACAAAGGGTATGCCATTTAACTAGAAATTAGTAGTAAAGATACTCCATTGTATCCTAGTTAGGATGATGCTTTGGAAAAACAAAGTTGAATGCATATTAGAGAAAACATAGATCCAAAGCATCTAGGGTTGCATGTACACCATAAGAGTGTTAGAATGCTCAAAACCCAACAGTTACCCCAGACTGTGCGCAGAGTAGATTTGATTTGGGTCATCGTGGATCGGTTGACGAAGAGCGCGCATTTTATTCCGATTCAGGAGAGTATTTCTACAGAGAAATTGGCTGAGATTTATATCGGGGAGGTTGTGGCACGTCATATGGTGCCGGTTTTGGTGGTTTCTCACAGAGATGTCCGGTTTACTTCCGCAGACTAATGGTCAGAGTGAGCGGACACTTCAGACATTAGATGATATGCTCCGGGTGTGTGATTTGGACTTTGGTGGGAGTTGGGATACATATATACCATTAGTGGAATTTTCGTATAACAACATTTGTCATACCAACATTAATCGACCTACTTTTGAGATGCTCTGCGGGAGGAAATGCAGGACCCCGATTTGTTGGGGAAAGGTCGGTCAACGGGTTACGGGGAGTACCGAGGTGGTACTCAAGACCACTGAGCTGGTTCAGCAGGTTCGGAGTAGGCTCCAGACAGCTCAATGTACGTTGAAGAGTTATGTCGACATACACCGATCAGACTTAGAGTTCCAGGTGGGGGATATCGTTCTCCTGAAGGTGTCACCTTGGAAAAGTGTTATCCGATTCAGGAAGCGGGGCAATTTGGGCCCCAGGTATATCAGTCCTTTTAGGGTTTTGGCTCAGGTGGGTCGGGTTTCATATTGATTGGATCTTTCATATGAGCTCAGTCACATTCATAGCACATTCCATGTCTCTCAGTTGCGGAAGTGCTTAGTGGATGATTCTGTAGTGGTACCGTTAGAGGATATTCAGGTGGATGACCGTCTGAATTATATCGAGAGACCGGTGGTAATTCTTGACCGGAAGACGGAAACCTTGAGGAACAAGGTTGTGGAGTTGCTGAAGGTACAATTGCAGCAGTGCAAGTGTTCAGAGTGGACTTGGGAGCCAGAGGGTGAGATGACGGAGCACTACCCGAAATTATTTGGAGCAGCGGACTTCAAGGACGAAGTCTGATTCAAGTGGGGGAGAATTGTAACAGTTGAAATGGGTATGTTCCCTTTTAACCCTTCATAATTTAAACTATCACATTTTAGTCCTTGAGGGAAGTACACGGGGCGTACCATAGTGTACGCTTAGTCTACTGGCTGGTGATGATCGCGGGCATTGCATATGTACGTTGGACTTACGTGGGCTTATGCTCAATGTAATTTGGCCAACTTGAAACCCTAATTTTTAGGGTTTAACCCCTTTATAAGCTCATTAAGTCCCATGAGCTTGGCATCTTACCAGCCTCCATATCCCTTAAACCCTAAATTTCGATCCTTAGCCATCATTTTGTGTCTTTGAGCTCTTGAGAAGAAAATTTGGTGTTTGTTACTCATTTTGGAGGGATAGAAGAAGATTGAAGGTTCATTTCTTGGTGTGAAGCTTAGAGATCTGGAATCATCATTCCTTTTTGCAAGTCATTTGAGGTGTAAAGATCTTATCTTGACACCTCCTTATATGGATCTTCTTTTGGACTTCTTTATGGCCATTTTATCCCGTTTTGGTTGGTCCTTGTGAGCTAGGGTCATTTCAGAAGCCTAACCTTGTAGATCTGGGCATTTTAGGGTCCCCTTTTCCATAAAAATGCAAGCTTGGAGGTGTTTATGGACTCATGCATGTGTTAAGACCCCTTTGTTAAGTTATTTTGAGCTTTAGAGTCCTATTAAGCCATGTATGCACGTAAAGTTGCCAACTTTACGTGATAAGTTACCTTAAAGAAGTCATATCTAGAATATGAAGCAATGGCTAAACGGGTTATATGCTTAATAGAGTTGTTAAGGAACCTGGGGAGTACGTTGGGCGTACCTAGCGAGTACGTTGCGCATACTGACCCTGGAGTTGGTACCCTAAGCATACCAGCTGAGTACGCCCCACATACTCAGTAGATGGGCCAAATTTACTTAACATTCTCTGTTTGTGCCATGGAAGGGATTTCTTCAGTTGGCCCTTGTGGGACCATTAGACCTTTGTTTTGGGCCTTTGGCAAGTACCGTGGGGTTCCTTTTTTTTTGTGGGTCAATAATGAAGTTTGGGCCCAATTTGGAAACTTAGGCCATATTTGGGCCTTGGAGGATTATTTAGGAAATTGGGTTAATTTAGGAATGTGTATAAGGTCTTCTACTTTAGATTGGACTCCTTGTGTGAGTTGGGATCCAATTATTAACTAGATGTTATTTGTGATTATAGTACGGGAATTATTTTAGCGGGCCAGTAGCCAGAGATTTATCTGTGAGATTCAGCAGTGTGAGGTGAGTTTCCTCACCCTGTTTAGCGGGTCTAAGGCACCAATGCCGGCACATGATCAGTTATGCTAGGATTCTAGATGTTTGTGTGACTCTTGTATGTGTATATGCTTATATGATTTGTATGTTAGGTGGGGCCCGTTATGTGAGTTTGGGTGAGGCCCGTTATACTCAGTGGGTGGGGCCCGTTATGCGAGGCTGGTCGGGGCCTAATACACTAATCGGGTGGGGCCCGTTATGTGTTTGTTTATGTATGGTATGTGGTATGTTGGGGAACTCACTAAGCTTTATGCTTATGATTTTCAGTTTATGTTTCAGGTACTTCTGGTTCCAAATGGAAGAACACATGATGATTGCAGAGCACACACCACCTCATTCCGCATTTTATGATTTACTCTGATATGATATGATGATTTATACATTTGTTTTATCTAGATTTTTATGATGATTTTTTGGGATATTGGTTTTATTAATTTAAAAATGAAAATTTTGGGTCTTATTTTTGGGAACTTACAGACCTTACATGTTGTGTGATGATGTTCGATTAGGAGTGAGAGTAGATAAACATGGGTGAAAGTTGAAGATACAGTTCACAGAAAGCTTTTGACAGATTCTCGCACTGGGATTACAAGAAAATGTTACGGTTTGGCCCAACTTTGGTTATAGTTTAGTTTCTGTGTTTGTTTCTTCAGGGTTTGTTGTTTTGGGTCTTTACTATGCAATTTTCTATTTTTGCCAGAAGGATTTGAAGATAATATTTAGATGTTTATTGTTATGGATGAACTTCTTGTCGGCGTCCACCTGGTATTCGATGAAATGCGTAGGTCGTTTCTTCTGTTTTGTTATCATCGCTTTACCTGTACTTTATGATTCCATAACCAAATTGTTTATTAGCTTATTGGATGGATTCGTTTTTGCTCTAAATATTTGTTATCTCAAGTCAATAATTGTTCATTATTTTATAGTTCATGTGATTCATCATATTTTATTATTTGTGCTTGAAATTGGACTCTCTTGGATTCAATAGGTTATGGATACCAATCATGATAGAATTTAAGAATATTGAATTGTTAATAGAAGTTAATGTATTGTTTTGTATATGTCAGGGGACATTTGGACCAACAAATCCATCTTGGAAGTCTGTATTGTAATATAAAGATCTCACATGAAGCATTTAAAGGTTAGTGACTTTGGGTGGGAGTAAAATACAAGTGCAGAACATAACTGTACTTCATCTACCTTTCTAAAATATTATTATAATTACAAAGAAACTAAAACCAATTCTATTAGAATATTTGTTGCCATTATATTATACTATATTACTACTAGGTTTTAGTTTTACAAAAAATCAATATACTTGGCAAGGTATGTCCTCTTTTATAAATAAATTCCTTATTTGTATGTTATTTTCATAGGCACAATGATTCAAAATCTTTTTGATAGTAAGAAGTTAAATATGAAGAGTTGAAGTGTTCTATTCTATATTATCATGTTCATAATAATATCGTTCTTGTAATATCACATCTATATAACCCGGACTAAAATTACGAATGAATAAAATGGTTAATCGTTATTCACTCTTATTTGTATTGGATTATTTGGTGTAGGTATCTTCTTTCAGCCACACAAAAAATGGAGCTAATTAGACGTTTTCCCTTGAAATGCCAATTACTTTTAAATTGGCAGCGATTTAAGGTAATACTACGATCTTTTACTTGTTTGGGTCTTGAAACAACTCATAAGGTTGAATTTTTTAAGTTATAACCGTGAATAAATTACACTTGAGTGCAGATGATCAGTTCTGATTCACTTCTCTTTATTGAATCCTATGTTGTCACTAATAGACAGAAGGTGGGCGTATGTTTCTTCTTTTATGTGTATATGTATATAGAATAACAACAACATAAATATGACGGCCTATCTGAAGTCTACACGCATATCATCAGGTAATAATCAAGTTGTAAATTACAATTAACATTCATTTGATTTTCCAGCTTTACGAATGTACATTTTGATTAAATATTTTCAGATCTTGGTTTGATTTTTCCAAACTCTATCTCGCCTCTTTAGTTATCTCCTAAGTATTAGGCAAGTTACTTGACTTTTTTTTGTCTGTACAAATTTATCTGTGGAAAAGTTGCCTCCAAAATTAGCAAGTGACAAATAGTTCAGGGGTTATTTCTGTAACTTATCATTTACTATTCATAGTTTGACTATGAATAGTAATATAAGTGTGAAATTGAAAATGAGAATGGACGGTGAGTTACATGTGGGGCGCCTAACTTCTTCTTCGCCTACAATTTGGACGGCTTTTCTTCTTTCATTTCATATGATATTGCTTTTGGCTATAAATAGCCTGAGCCATGAGCCAGAAAGATAAGAAAATAATTATCCAAATATATATAGAAAAGTATTACATATATATACTGATACACCACCGTGTATTTTAGCTCTCCCACTCTATTTGTAATCTCTTTCATAATCCCTGTAAACACTTCAAATTATAGTGAATTGTTTCTCGGCTTCCTCCGCCCGTGGTTTTTTCCCGATTTGGGTTTCCACGTAAATTCTCTATTCTATTTATTTTATTCGTATTACGTTGTGATTATTACGCTTTGATAATTTTTTATCCCATTCCGCATTGAGCTAATATTATTTAAGTCAATTTGGATCCGTCGTATTTTACAACAATTGGTATCAGAGCTTCCAGGTTGTGATATTAGCTCGTTGGGATCATTTTATCAAGTAATTAATCATGTCTTCGGTAAAATACGATATTCCACTACTGGATCGTAACACCCGATTTCCGTTGTGGCAAGTAAAGATGAGAGACATTCTCATTCAGATGGATTTACACAAGGCGCTCTTGGGTTTCAATATGATGCCCGATACATGGACCGAAGAAGAAAAGGAGATGAAAGATCTGAAGGCTTTATCCCAGATTCGTTTGCACTTGTCAAACGATGTTTTGCAAGATGTTCTAAAAGAAACGTCAGCGGCTTCTTTATGGCTAAAGTTGGAGCAACTATTGATGACCAAGAGCTTACCAAACAAGTTGCATTTGAAGCAACGGTTGTTCAATCTCAAGATGATTGAAGGAGGCTCTTTAGCTGAACATATATCCACATTTAAAGAGTTAGTAAATAACTTAGAGAATATGGATGTTCAGTATGAAGATGAAGACTTGGCTCTATTCTTACTATCGTCGTTGCCAGAATCCTATAGCCATTTTCGTGATACTATTATCTATAGCCGTGACACTCTAGTTTTAGATGAAGTCTATACAGCTTTGGATTCCAAAGAGAAGATGAAGCATATTACTGGTGGTGGTTCAAGTGATGCTAAAGCCGAAGGCTTGAATGCCAGAGGAAGAACAACAGAGAGAAGTAGAACTTCTCAATCTTCCAACAGAACCAGATCCAAGTCAAAAGGCAAACGAAAGTTTTGCAACTATTGTCACAAGAAGGGACATGTGCTTGAAGAATGCTTCAAGTTGAAGAACAAAGAAAAAGAGAAGACGACAGCAAATGGTAAACAAGCTAGCACTTCGGGTGAAGCCGATCTAGCTGAGGTCGAAGGTATTGGAGAACTTTTGACAGTTTATTCAGATAAACTGGATTCCACTGGTGATTGGATACTCGACTCTGGTTGTACTTTTCATATGTGTCACAACAAAAGTTGGTTTTACACATTTGAAAAGGTTAACCAGGGCTATGTGTTGATGGGTAACAATACTACATGTCCAGTTCTTGGACATGGTTCAGTCAGGATCCGTATGTTTGACGGAGTTATTCGAACCATGGGGGATGTTAGATATGTTCCTGACCTCAGAAGAAACTTGTTATCTCTCAGTTCCTTTGACAAAAAGGGATACGAGTTTGCTGGTAAAGGTGGAGTTCTCAGGGTATTCAAAGACGGTTCCGACAAACTGAGAGCCAAACGAAAAACCTCAGATCTTTACTTTCTTGACGGGCAAACAATTTCGAGTGATGCTGCTGTTGTTTCAAAGTCTCTTTCTGATCCAGATCAGTCCTGTCTTTGGCACCTTCGACTCGGCCATATGAGTTTTCAAGGCATGTCAGAATTGAGTCGAAGAGGTTTACTTGGTCAACAAAAGATTGTTGATTTGGATTTCTGTGAAGACTGTGTATATGGCAAGGCAAAACGAGTAAGGTTTGCAAGTGGTATCCATACAACGAAAGGACCACTTGATTATGTTCACTCGGATTTGTGGGGACCGGCTCGAGTTGCTTGAAAAGGCGGAGCTATTTATATGCTAACTATTATTGATGATTTCTACAGGAAGGTGTGGTCTTTCTTCTTAAAACATAAAGGAGACGTTTTCTCTACCTTCAGAAATTGGAAAGTTCAGGTTGAAAAGCAATCAGGTCTGGTGGTAAAGTATCTTCGTACGGATAATGGACTTGAGTTTTGCTCAGAAGAGTTTAATGTCTATTGTCAAAAGGAAGGCATTACTCGACATTGCACAGTAATCCATTCACCTCAACAAAATGGTGTAGCTGAAAGGATGAATCGCACCATTATGGAGAAGGTCCGGTGTATGCTTTCTAATTCCAAATTGCCAAAGTCTTTTTGGGCGGAGGCTGCTTCGACTGCTTGCTATGTTATCAACCGATCACCGTCACGAGCAATCGAGAAGAAAACTCCGTTTGAGTTATGGTCCGGTAAACCTGCCAATTATTCAGATTTAAAACCATTCGGATGTCCAGCGTATGCACGAGTTGACAATGGGAAGCTAGAACCAAGAGCAATCAAATGCATTTTTCTTGGGTACAATCAAGGTGTAAAGGGTTACAAGTTATGGAGCTTTGATTTGAAGAAAATTATCATCTCAAGAGATGTTACTTTTGATGAGTCTGCTATATTTCAACCAGTTGTTGACTCTTCTAAAAGAACAGATGTATCATCCGAAGCAAATAAAGAGAATGCTCAAATGGAGGTGGAGCTTCCTACTTCACCTACCACTAATCAGAGTACAAATCAGCATCAAGATTCTTCTTCGTCGGATGAGCATGTTGTTGGTGAAGATTCAACACCTTCACAACCACAAGCTACTACTCCAAGCATTGCAAGAGATAGAACAAGAAGACAGATTATTCCTCCGAAGAGGTATGCTGAATCTGGTTTGGTTGCCTATGCTTTTATTGTTGCTGATAATATTGAGTCCGCAACGGAGCCTACGAATTATGACGAGGCTATCGAATCTGAAGACTCAAATGATTGGATGCTCGCTATGCAAAATGGGATGGAATCTTTGCAGCGAAACAGTACTTGGAATATAGTTCCTATTCCGAAAGGGAAGAGACCAGTTAAATGCAAATGGGTCTACCAGATCAAGGAACCTGTCAACCCAAATGATAAACCAAGATACAAAGCTCGGTTAGTAGCTAAAGGCTACAGTTAGATTCCTGGTATTGATTACATTGACATTTATTCCCCAGTTGTCAAACATACTTCCATTCGTGTATTGTTGGGGTTGGTTGCTTCTAATGGTTTTGAGTTAGAACAACTTGATGTCACTACAGCTTTCCTAAATGGTGAGCTTGAGGAAGAGATTTTTATGCAACAACCTGAAGGTTTTGCAGTTCCTGGAAAGGAGAACTACATATGCAAATTGAACAAATCTCTTTATGGCCTCAAGCAGTCTCCTAGACAATGGTACAAGAGGTTCGATTCTTTCATGACCAGTCACAAATTCAGCAGGTGCACCTATGATAGCTGCGTTTATTTCAAGAAAGGTGACAATGGTTCAAAGATCTACTTACTCTTGTACGTGGATGACATGTTGATTGCAGCAAAAGATATGAAGGAGATTCAGAAGTTAAAAGACCAGTTGAAAGCTGAATTTGAAATGAAGGACTTAGGAGCTGCCAAAAAGATTTTAGGTATGGAAATTATTCGTGACAGGAAGTCTAGGATCTTGCATCTTTCTCAGAAAAGTTATATTGAGAAAGTCCTAAGACGCTTCAGTATGCACGAAGCAAAGTCTGTCAACACACCTTTTGCAGCTCATTTCAAGCTATCATCCGCTTTGAGTCCTACTAATGAGACTGATATGGCTTACATGACACGTGTTCCATACTCTAGTGCTGTTGGATCTTTGATGTATGCTATGATCTGCACGCGCCCTGAGTTGGCTTATGCTGTTAGCATGGTTAGTAGATACATGGCGAACCCGGGGAAAGAACACTGGAAAGCAGTATATTGGATTTTTCGTTATTTACGTGGTACGTCTTCTATGTGTTTACGTTTTGGTAAATCTAACACTGGGGTGTTCGGATATGTTGATTCAGATTATGGCAAAGATTTGGATAAACGAAGATCAATTACAGGGTATGTGTTTACTCTAAATGGTTGTGCTGTTAGTTGGAAAGCCCAGTTACAGTCTACAGTTGCCCTGTCTTCTACCGAGGCAGAGTACATGGCGATTACAGAAGCAGTTAAGGAAGATATCTGGTTGAAGGGGTTATTTGGAGAACTCGATGATAGAATAAAGGTGACCACAGTTTTCTGTGACAACCAGAGTGCTATCTTCTTGAGTAAAGATCAAATGTTTCATGACCGAACAAAGCATATTGATATTCGTTATCATTTTGTGCTGGATATCATTGAAAAAGGTGATTGTGTTGTGGACAAGATTCATACAGATTATAATCCCACTGATATGTTCACTAAAAGTCTTCCTATAGCCAAGTTCAAATTATGTTTGGACATGGTGGGTGTTTCTGATCGCAGTTGAGCCTGAAGGCTCGTGGTGGAGGAAGTATTATTTATTTTTCGGAAACAATTTTTTCTCTATATAAAATTTGCAGGTTTTTATGGAAGTTTTAGAGTTTGATGAGCTATATGTTTTGACTAATCGTAAAGCATGACTTGCTTAATTTTGACGTCAAGGTGGAGATTGTGGAAAAGTTGCCTCCAAAATTAGCAAGTGACAAATAGTTCAGGGGTTATTTCTGTAACCTATCATTTACTATTCATAGTTTGACTATGAATAGTAATATAGGTGTGAAATTGAAAATGAGAATGGACGGTGAGTTACATGTGGGGCGCCTAACTTCTTCTTCGCCTACAATTTGGACGGCTTTTCTTCTTTCCTTTCATATGATATTGCTTTTGGCTATAAATAGCCTGAGCCATGAGCCAGAAAGATAAGAAAATAATTATCCAAGTATATATAGAAAAGTATTACATATATATACTGATACACCACCGTGTATTTTAGCTCTCCCACTCTATTTGTAATCTCTTTCATAATCCCTGTAAACACTTCAAATTATAGTGAATTGTTTCTCGGCTTCCTCCGCCCGTGGTTTTTTCCCGATTTGGGTTTCCACGTAAATTCCTATGTCTCTATTCTATTTATTTTATTCGTATTACGTTGTGATTATTACGCTTTGATAAATTTTTATCCCATTCCGCATTAAGCTAATATTATTTAAGTCAATTTGGATCTGTCGTATTTTACAACATTATCTTCTAAAAGTGATTTTGTTATTACATAAGTGTATTAACAGGAAAATAGATTGGACTTTGGATTGAAAAAGAGTATCTTTCTATGTATCAGAGAAAAAAGAGTGCTACGCCTTCTCATGTTATGCAAATAGGTAACATTTACCTCTCTTTCTCTATATTCAAATTGTTTTACCTGTTTAATTTTAATATTTTTGTTTTAATCTATCGAAACAACCGGGTGGATACTATCTTTGATTATGCAACATAATTTTAACAATGATGATATATTTCTTGGTAAGCGCTTTTTGGTTGGGAGGAATTGGTAGATTTGTTTGTTCGGTTTGAACTCCGGCTTTGTTGACTTTTTCCTTTATCAATTATCAGGCAATGATTGTAGGATTTTTTTCGTGGTTATATATTTGGAAATTTGTGATGTTGATGAGTTTCAACTTGTATGGGTTCAAATACATCATAATAGAAAGTTGTTACCGATGGACCGTGATTTCCATAATGTTTATACATGGGTTTATTAATAATGTATGGCAACTATTTGATGATATACCTAAAGATAAAGTTCATAAACAAACCATATCTAAAATCTTTTATTTGTTTTATTTATCAGGAATTTACATATAATATGTGTGTGAGTTTTAACTATAAGGATTTGTTGAAGCTTTTAGCCCTCAATTTTTTGTTAGAGGTGTCAGGTAAGTCACCATCTTATGATCTTATTTTTTCTAATGTTTTTTGAAACGTTAATAAATTTTAATTTTTGTTTGAAGATTTTCAAGGCAATTGGGCTTTCTCGGAAGCTGAGATACATTTCATCCCAACCTTTTATTTTGTTGCAGCAATGGATGAGCAAACAACTGATCATCTTCAACATGATATCTGTAAATATGCCATACATGAGTTACTTACTGTTATGTGACTTCGGGTGACTGTATTAGGAATCTTTAATTGATTTATAATTATATAGTGAATCGTCTAACCTCTGCAAAACGGACATCCCTAGTTTATATTAAAATATTGTGAGTTCAAAGAACGATGCGCAAGGACAAGGTTTCAAAACTCAAACATTGAGTTAATCAAAAGATCGATGTCTGCTCTTAATTGATGTTCCAGTCTGGTAATACCAGTCGAGACTTGAAGTAAATGTTCAACAAACTACACAAGTGTTTAATGAAGAAACTTTGAGTATGATAAATGTAAAGACAATAAATGAACAATAAGAATGTAGTGACAGACTTTGATGAGAAATTAAAGTGAAAGTGAAGTAAATAAAGTTTTTGGCTATCTTTGGAAGAACAACCCATTGTCTATACTTGTCATTCAAAACACTCCTTATATAGGAAAGGAGGTACATCGTACAAACTTGGAATACAAACATAGGACTGGATAATAACTAGTTTCTGACATCTGATTATTTGACTTACATAAAAAGGCTAAGTCCTATGAAATGTTACATCACATAAAAGAGAAGTATAATAAATGTTCAAACACATGACTGATCTCGGATCTTCATTCCACATCGAACTCTACTCTATCTCGTACCAGAAGCTTATCTCGGACAACTTCACATCTCAGACTCAGAACTGACTTGGGATCTTCATAAGTTGTGATTACTAGAGGTTCACTTTAAGGTTCTAACAATCTCCCCCTAAGTGAACTTCGCAATCTGGTTAGTTCAATTCGCTTCTTCCTTGATAAACACATATGCCGTGTACATCCAATCTTGAACTTCAAGATACCACTGAAGTTGGCTTATGAATTTGGACTTGACATGTTCAGGGGAATCTGACTTAGCTGCATGATTGATGAACTTCCGAATAGATTTGGAGGGAACTAGATGCTTGTCTAAGACTCGGAAGAAGTCCTTATGGTTTGTCTTTTTCTGCAAGTAGACATACCCTAGCACTGGCTCATCAATTGGCCCTTCTTCCAATAACTCTACTTCTGGTAGCTTAAAATCAATCTTTGCCAAGAACTTTTCAGTTCCAAACAAGCGGGCTAACTCAAAGTCACATCAGCAGAACTCAGCAACATAGTCTTTGAGAAAACTCAGGGCAGAATTGTAAGCTCCGATGCTGGTTTCATTATTCTGGTGGCTTCGAAAGTGTGCAACTATTGTTAGGATGTCATTGGGATTGATGGTTAGGAAGTCGGCGTCTGTGATGATCAGTTGATTTGATTTGTTTAGGTAGATGTAGAAGCGGTACAACATACAGTTCAAGTCAAACTTGGTTAATACTTTCCTTCCAAACTCAGAGATCTTGGTTATTCTCTTCCGAGACCATACTTCTTTTTTGGGGAAGTGCATTCTTGGAGTAGAAAGTCTTTAATCTTTCTTTTTCTGTTCGGATGACCATTTGTGGATCATCCTCTGGGTGGAGATGAGCAAACTTAATATAAAACTTGCCATATAGAGAGATGGGTAAACTGATTTGGTCCGAATCTTGATTTGGAAGATCATAATACATGAATGGTATGATGTCCAAGTCATGTATTATCCCTTCACAACATAGAGGGGAAAGCTTGAGCATCAGATTCAGATTATCTTTGAGGGCTTGAATATTGATGCTGTCTTCGAGGGCTTGATCTGTCTCGGCTTGAGACCAACCTGCTTTTTCTTTGGAGGGAGGTTTGGAACTATGGAGTTCCAAGATGGGTTTCTTGCCTTTATCATTCTATTTGTTGTGGACCGAGATAGTTTGATGCATGTTTTCATCTACAACAAATGTCGTCGTTGGAGGAGCCAAAGATTCATCAGGGATATTGTCAGGTTTCCGAAATGGAGAACCTTCATCAATCGGAGCAATTCTCGGAGAGGGAATTAGAGGTAGCATTGATTGTGTGGCTCGAAAGGCATCGACAGTGAGCTTGGATAAGAGACTGGAGACCAAATCCTTTTTTCTTCTTCCGAGAGAGTTTTTGATGGGAACTTCTTTGGAGCCTCAATTTCGATAAGAGCATTTGATATGTACAAGTCTTCATCATCATCATCATCATAATCATCATCAACATCATCAGGAGTACCTATAAGAACAACTTACATATAGTCATTATCAGATTCATCTTCATCTTGGAGTTTGAATTCTGAGGCAGGCTTCCATGAGATGGGTGATGCTTTTCTATTGGGTCCTTCTCCCCTTTTGCATTGGATGCCCCCGCAGCCGAGGCAAGTATGGCTGAACGCTGAAACTCCAAAAGTCGTTCGAACACTTTCTGAAAACATGTGTTCATTTGTAGGGTCAGGGCATCATAAGCTTCAGCTGTGGGAGCCTAAGCCTTCATGTGATTAAATAGGGATGCAAGAATTGAGAGAATTTCATCAAATTTGTTGTTTGGAACATCCACAATGTTCCAACATGCTCGGAGGAGTTTGATCAACACTTGTTACATTATCAAGTTCATCTCGTCTTTCTTCTTGTTCTCTTTCTCCATTCTCTGAATCTACTTCTCGTGGCGAACATGAGTTTGTTTGATTAGTTCGTTGGTAGCACTAATCATGTCCTCATGGACTTTGAGCATCGTGGTGATGGAGTCAAGATAGTGATTGAGGCTTGAATTGTATTTTTCCAACCTCCTCAACTGTGTGCTTGAGTCGGATGGAGATGAGCTGATCCAACTGGTCTTTTCTCTCTTCATCTGAGGGACCAGATTTCTTGACTACAGAGAGGGAGAGAAGAATGGCATCAAGTTTAGTGTCAAGGCTTGATACTTTGGCGTCTATCATTGAATCGAGCTTGACCACAAACTTGTCAAGAGAATCGACCTTGGAGATTGTAGTAGACATATTCACACGAAGTTCCCACAGGGTAAAGGGATCAACATAGTTATCTGTTGATGATCTTGTATCTGTAGATGAACTCGTAGTCTTGGCTTTGTTGTCATTTTAATTCACTGGTGGTTCAGAAGGACCTGGATCGTTGACAGTGGTAGCTTGATCATCCTTGGGAGGATGGATCTCGATTTCTCCTTCAGCTTGAATCTCTTCATTAACAAGTTTGGACGAAGACCAAAGATAGTCTGAAATCATAAGCTTGTCTGGAGGATGATGGTTTTTGAAAGAGTGGAATGGAGGAGCGAACAACAGGAGAAGCAATGGAAGCATTTTCATAATCGAACATGAAGTCAGATGAGTGTTCCTCATCAGGATCACCATGGAATGCATCACAATGGGGAGGCTTCAGAGTGTGCTCTAAGATGATGTGGTCGTGGTCAGTCTCTCAAGATGCAAGCTCTAAGTCAGCAACTTCATCAAATGGAGCAACGAATGGAAAAATGCTTTGGATGACTCTATTCCTCATCGAGATAAGAGGAGCTTCAACCTGTAATATGGTGAGCTCAGGATGCCTTGTATGTGCTCTGTCAACAAAATCTGACCATAGTGGATCATTAGAACCTGGTCGTCCTATACCTTTACCATGTATAAGACCAGTTGCGGCATCCGAGGTGGGAGGGACAACTCCCGCTTCAGAGTGCTTGGGATCCGAGACAGGGGTCTCAAGTCGTGCTTGTGTGAAAGAAGGGGGGATTTATGAGATGACACGTGGGTTTGTTCCAGGGGGTGCAAGGAACTATGTTCAACACCAACATCACCTTGTTGGGAAGGTGAGGGTGGTTTATGAGGAAACTCCCTGTGAGTGTGTGTAGTGTCTTTTGAAGCTCCAAAGGGTACTTTAGAAGAGTGGGTAGGTGGGGTGTGAGGATGACCAGAGTCAGTTGGAATGTCTTTGACACATTCCTTTTGAGAGGAAGTGTCGACTTTGGTTCTCTTTCTCCCTTTGGGTTTCGAGGGAGAAGTCTTCCTTTTAGTAGCTTTCTTCTTTTTATCACCAGACAAGACTGGTTTGGCTACATTCGAGGTGGGCTCAACAGTGATAAGGGGACTCGAGGTCGCCAAGTGGTGTTTTAGATAAGGGGACTCGGATGGTAGAGTGGCCAACATATGTTGTGGCAGTCTTTGTGTGGGACCAAAGGGAGATTGGTTCGAAAGTATATAAGTTTTAATAGCCTTAAATGAAATAAATACTTCATTCGCAAATTTGTCGACTGGGATGGGCTCCTTGCAGTCCTTGTAGAGTTGTGAATGGTGAGTGCCCAGAACCTCGGACTTGGAATTTGAAGCGGCTTCTGGTGACAGAGAACTTCTGAAAGTCCTGCCATAAGACTTCTGTGATATCGACGACATTTGACTTTCCTGAGTATATGTTGTAGACAACATAGAGCAGTCTTTGCTCATAGTGGCTGTACCGCTGTGCTTACCGGAGAGACCTCAAAGGATAAGGTGCATCAGAACGGTCCACAACCCAGGAACTGATGATTTCTTGAAAGTTTTGGCTTTGAATTTGCCTTTGTAGCCAATGTCATTAAGGGACGACTGAAATTCTTTAGGATTCGGTTCTTGAACTTTAAAACCTTTTGGGTTTTCAGGCATAGCAACTGCAGCAAGGAAAGCCTTCTTACGGACTAGAACAATGCGATCTCCAGAAATCACGGTTTTGAGCAATTCATCTTCAATCTTGTCGCGTTCAAAATATGTATGAAGAAGTCGAAGAGGAAGGGGTGGATCAGGGATCTTGGTGAGAGGAACGAAGATGGGGTGTCAAGCAATGAACTCGATCATGACCCGGATGGACTCGTCGTAGTCCATAGGATCCAACGAAAAGAGTTGTGTGGTATCCTTGAGAAAGGGTTCAGTCGATGAACTTGAAGCAGACCCCTTGGATGATTTCTTCTTGGGAGCGGTTTTTGTGATTTTGGGAGCGGATTTGTAGGACGACATTGTTGCAGGTATGTGTGTCGGGTTAGAAAAGTAATGATTAAACCCAGATTTGGAAATGAATCACATTAAATGTGTTGCCATATTTGGGATGAATTGACTTGCAAGGATGAAAAGTAACCCTAACTGTATGTGTAAAATGGAAACTGTCGTTTCACTGACACTATGTCTTCTTTTACGGAGACGTTTGCGAAAAAGGTGCATTTTCTAAGGATTAAAGATAATCATCATTAAAAAAATAACCGTTTGGGTGATTAAGAAAACGTTTCAAAACTAATGATGAAATAACCTTTTGACCTTCTTCTAAGTAGGAGATATCGAAGTAGAAAAGAGTCCGAGATAAGTTTGGAAAAAGATCTCGGAGCAGAATGGGTCCGAGATGGATTTATGAAAGGATCTCGGAGCAGGAAAGCTCCGAGATGGATTGTCATAAGATACTTCCTAGATAAGAATGAAAACACTTAGTACGTAATATAGAGTACGAGATTGCATAGACTGAAACTGAATATTAGAGGTACAAGAAAGGAAGATCTCAATGAACGTCTTTTAAACAAATTTTGGGACTTCGAGACAAGAAGGATCTGATCTCAGATATAGAAGTGAGATGAAAATTCAATACCGTTTCAGACTTGAATTCCGAGATGATCTTCTTATCATATTTATGAAGTATGTTCCAAAGTGTCATTATAGCAAAATATCAATGGGACTATATTGGTCATGAAATTCAAGAAACAAGGTGAACTGTAAAACTTAAACTAGAAGAGGTGGTCAGACAAAAAGACAAGTAATACCATCCTAATTGATCCGAGAGGGAACAGTTCCGAGACGACAAAGAATTGACTTCGAAACTATTTTACTTTCTGATGTTACCATCAGAGAGTGCAAACCTCTTGAAAGAACTAGGGATCAGGCATCATCATACCCATTTTGTTCAGAAAACCATTGAATTAGGTTTCGTCTAATGCCTTAGTAAAGACATCAGCAATCTTATCGTCAGATGGAACAAAAATAAGTTTGACGTTACCATTTAAAACATGATCTTTAATGAAATGGTACCGTGTATCGATGTGCTTCATCATAGAGTGCTGAATTGGCTTGTGCGAGATAGCAATGACACTATGCGAATAAAAATAGATTAGCATCTGTTGAAACCGGTAACCATAGTCCAAAATATGTGATTTCATCCAGAGAACTTGAGAGGTGCAACTAGTAGCAACAATGTATTCAGCTGCGGCTGTCGAGAGTGCAATGTAGTTTTGCTTCATAGATGACCGGCTGACCAGTCTCCCACCCAAAAATAGGCAGCCACTAGAGGTGCTTTTTCTGTCCAATTGAAGACCGCCATAGTTTGAATCGAAATATGCGTGTAGGAGGAAACTCGCATTTGTTGGGTACCAGATTTCGAGACTCTATGCACGTTTGAGTAATCAAAATATTTGCTTAACCGCCAAGAGATGAGACATTTTTGGACTGACATGAAATCTGGAACATAAACATGTAGCAAACATGATGTCCAGACGACTTGGTGTTAGGTAAAGTAGAGATCCAATCATTCCTCTGTATTTCTTTTCGTCAACATCAACACCTGATGGGTCCGAGAAGATTTTGTGTCCGAAACCGATGGTTACCTTGGCAGAGGCACAGGTGTCCAGTGAGTATTTTTGAGAAGCTCTGAGATGTACTTTTCTTGGTGAATGAATATTCCTCTGTTGGTTTGATTTACTTGAAGACCGAGGACAAAGCTCAATTCACGATTCATACTCATTTGGAATCGATTAATCATTAACTTAGCAAAGTCGGCAACTATTTATGGATCTGTGGATCCAAAAATGATATCATCAACGTATATTTGGACAAGCATGAGATGTTTTCCATTTGACCTTCAGAACAAGGTGGGATCAAGAATACCTTTTTGAAAACCAGAACGATTTTGGAAGTCGGTGACAGTCTCGTACCAGGCGTGAGAAGCTTGCTTGAGGCCATAAACAGCTTTACGGAGTTTGTTGCAGTAGTTAGGATGTGACAGATTTACCAAACCCGGAGGCTATTGGAGATACTTTAGTATCTAGTTCACCATTAAGAAAGGCACTTTTAACATCCATTTGGTAAACCTTCAAGCCTTTGTGAGCTACATAGGCAAGAAAGATTCTGATAGCTTCAAGACGAGCTACAGGTGCAAAGGTCTCATCGTAGTCAAGCCCTTCGATCTGTGTGAATCCTTCGGCCAACAGTCTCGCTTTGTTTCGAATGATAACTCAAGCATCGTCTAGCTTGTTCCGGAAAACCCATCTCGTACCAACATTAGGTGTCGGACCTCAAACATTTTGTGAAACAGGAGCTTCAGTTGATGAGGTTTGTCTTGTTCGGGATTCTGAATGAAGAGTTGCTTCTGAGGGTTCAAACAGGGTTTCAAAGTCAACTTCATAAATTGTTTTCTGGTTCGGACATCCTGAGGCAGGAGTATCCAACTCCATGATATGGGTGGTAACATGGGTTGGGCCAGAATTCCGAACATAGTTGTCATCAAAGGTGACATCAAAGCTTTCTTCAAGAACATGAGTTCGTCGATTCAACACTCAGTAAGCTTTTGATTTGGCTGAGTATCTTAGAAAGATTGCTTCATCAGCTTTGGGTTGAAACTTTGTAAGCTGATCACAATTATTTTTGATGAAGCATCTGCATCCGAAAACGTGGAGAAAAGAAATAATCGGCTTACAACCATTCATGGCTTCGTACGGTGTCCTATCGAGGCGTCGATTGATGATATTATGATTCTGAGTGAAGCACGCTATTGACACGGCATCGGCCCAGAGATAAAGTGGAAGATTTGCAAAGTTAAGCATGGATCGAGCAGCTTCAACTAGTGTTCTGTTGCGTCTTTCGACTACACCGTTTTGTTGTGGAGTGTAGGGACGTGAGATGTTGTGATCAATACCTTTGTCGGTGAGGAATTTCTCAATAGTGGCATTGGTAAATTCCTAACCATTATCACTTCGGATTCGTCACATAGGCAGTTTGATGAGAACTTCAATTCCTTTGATAAAGTTGATAAGTTATGAGGTAGTTTCTGACTTGAGCCTGAGGAAGAAGACCCATGCGAACCTTGTAAAGTCATCTACAATCAAGAATGTATTTCTTGTGATACAAACTCTCTATAGTGGAGGGTCCACATAGATCAATATAAAGAAGTTCTAACGGTTCTGAGATTGATTTTTCAATGATGACAGGATGACCCTTCTTCGATTGCTTCCCACATTCACAGGAAGCACATAGATGGTCGTTTTCAAGCTTACGGAGAGGCAAACCTCTGACCATTTCACAAGAGACAAGATTATTCATGTAGCGAAAATTTAGATGAGCAAGCCTTCGATGCCACAACCAACTGACATCAAAAACCACCTTTGAGAGAAGACAGAGTTGGGGCTTGCCTATGTTCGTGTTGATGTCAAGAGGGTACACATTTTTGTTGCGATTAGACTTGATTAGATATTCTTTCTGGACTTCGGACATGACATAGTTGTGTCTTTTGTGGAATTCAACTCGTTGATTTGCATCAATAAGTTGAGCCATACTAATTAGATTATGCTTCAGATCAACTACTATGCCACGTATGATACAGAGAAGTTTCCATTGGTGAGGATGCCATAGCCTCAGATTTGAGAGCTAGATTTGTTTCCATACGTCACATAGCCAGCATTTGGTGAAAGTTTGAGATCTCGCAGAAAGTCTTTCTGCCCCGTCATGTGCATGGAACAAGCATTATCAATATACCATATTGTATCTTGTTCCGAAGCACAGAGTGCCTGCAAGGATTAGTGAAGTTTGGATTTTTTAGGCTCCGAGTTAGGTTTTGGGGCTTGGGCACAGGCTTTGGCCTTTGGTAGTGACTTTTGAGCAACAGGAATCTCGAAATGCTTGTTCCGAGATCCTTTGGGAAAGAAGCAAAATTCTAAGGTCTTTTCGTTAATCCAGAAATCATATTCAACAATGGGTTGTTTCGGAATAACTTTTCTCGGACCATCTTTTTTTAAGGGATCACAATATTACTTGAAGTTGCAAAATCTTTTTCGACACTTTTGACTCTACACTCAAAATGTTGTTTTGAATTTTATGAAAAAGGTTGAGTGACAGTGTGTTTAACCAAACTCTCTTTGTTTACTGTTTTTGATGGTGCACTTGGTTTTGAAAGATGTTGAGGTTTAAAAATTGTACCATCAGATTTAGAAATGAAAACAGAAGAAACAGTCCAAGGAGAGTTATTTCTTGTAGGACAAGTATCAAGAATCTTTTTCAGAATGGGACTAACAACTTTGTTTTGAACAACCGGACTAGGAAGGATTGATGGCATTTTGAGGATTTTAACAGGCGAGAATGTTTTATGGTTCCTAGGTTCCAAGCTCATATTCTGAGATGCTTTCTTCTTAGAGTTCTCAATGACACTGGAGTTCTGTCTAGAGCTAATTTCCTTTTTGAGAGCATTTCTGGCCTCTACCTTGGGATCAACGACATCTTTTCTATTTACTGGTGGTTTCTTCCTAGAGTCAGATGTTGACTTGGAAGTTTGGCCAATGGATGGGTTGCTAAAATTAGGTTTGATTGGCACTAAGGTGGTTTTGGAAATCACTTGAGAGTCCAAAATACATGAATCAGATGAACTATCACTTATGGTTTCTACATCAACGTCACCATCTAGGGATGCCCAAACAAAGTTTGACTTTTCAGAGTCAGGTCCAGTTTTCGCCAGAATAATTTCCTCAACAAGGCAATTGTTAAGAGGATTGTGGTTCAGAATGCGAGCTACAGTGTTGGACATGCTGGGAAAAATACCGAGGTCTGATTCAAGTCCAGGGGTATCAGAGACACAAGAGACGTGGAATTAGGACACTTGACAACTATTGGTTAGAACACATAAATCAGAGAAGAAAAACTGTCCACAGTCTCATGAATGGGTGACAATGGGGAGATAGGGGTTTCCGAATGTTTGTGGTTCGGAATGTCTCCTATAAAGGTTAGATTCTGTAACTCCTTCAAGGGACGAGCAATAGGTTTCGGAAACTCACTTCCGAGACCAGGTGCTTTAGACCAAGGATGACGAAAATTGTGAGTCATCTTTTCGTTTGCTTTAAGAATGTCTATGGAATTATGCAAGGCATCTATTTTTGCATTGAGACGTTTGTTATCAGATATCAAAACATTTCTTTCAGAATAAGTGATTTCACATTTGTCTTTAAGAATGATACATTCATCTTTTGGATTACAAGTTCACGATCTAAAGACTATATTTTAAGCTTTTTATCCTCGAAATGTAATCTAAGACGACTTAATTCACTCTCCATCTTCTCACTGGTTTCTATGGATAACTTATAGGCTTTGTAAATGATGTTAATATCTGATTGGATCTGGGTTAGATATGGTTCACATAGAGATAAATCATAGATTTTACCTGTTGAACGATGCTTCTACCTGGTGGTTCGTTGGTTTCCATGTAGTAGTAGTTTGGTTCGGCATCATCATCATCTCCCTTTGATCCCGATGACCAGTAGCCTTCATCACATTCGATGGTTTCTCTAGCCATAAGACACATGTTTCTTCCAGTACCCATATCATCTTCATCTCTAGATGACCAATATCCTTCCACATCTCTCAATACAGTGATAACGAAAGCTTTCTCACTAGCAGCCATCTCTTGTGTTCGACATACATAGTATGCAGAGTCCTTAATCTTTGGTTTTTGTGGAGCTTCTGCCAAGCAGTCTTTGGCAAAGTGGTTCGCATGACCACACTTGTGACAAACAACTTTTGGTTTGTCTAACTTCGGAGTCTCGTGAGATTCTGAGGTGTGAGTTGGAGTTGGAATGTTTGGCTTGTAAGAAGGTCGATTTTTGGAAGGTTTAGGTATTGCTAGATTTCACATTTGTTCTGATTTGCAGTGGCTAAAAAGAAGTGAGGATGTGGAGCACGGAAGGATGAACTTAATCATGGGAAATAGGCGATCTTCACATGTCACCAAGATTGGAGTTTATATTTTAGTACTTAGTAGTGGGTTAGGATTAGATTTAATAAATTGTTGCTACTCATCAGAAATGACACGAAACATAATTTCTTTTCATGCATTGTTTAAACAAGGCTTTAGATATTCTTTAATAATGAGAATGATTATATATTTGCTTATAAGAATGGTGTTTTTATTTTATTTTGAAGCTTTACCTTGTGATCGTATGTATGAAACTGTGATGATTGTTGACAATTTAGCTAATACTATTTTTCAAATTGAGTCATCTAATGGTATACACAAAGCATGCTTGTGGCATTGTCGTCTTGACATGTCAACAAGAAACGCATTGTCCAACTCCAAAAGGACGGAGTGTTGGAATCATTTGAATTAAGGTCAGATGATACATGAGAATCTTGTTTATTGGGTAAGATGACAAAATCACCTTTCACTGGATCTTGTGAAAGAGGTGAAGGTTTGTTGGATCTCATACACACAGATGTGTGTGGGCCCTTCAGATCTACCATAAGGGATGCTAATCGATGCTATGTGATTTTTACTAATGATTATAGTAGATATGGATACATCTACTTAACCAAGCATAAGTTAAAATCTTCTGAAAAGTTCAAGGAGTTTAAACAAGAAGTCGAGAATCAATTGGGAAGGAAGATAAAGATGCTTAGATCCAATAGAGGTGGTGAATATCTTAGTATCGAGATCCACGACTACCTCAAGGAATGTGGAATAGTTTCACAATTGACACCTCCTAGGACATCACAACTTAATGGTGTAGCTGAGAAGCACAATCGATCCTTGTTGGATATGGTTCGTTCCATCATGAGTTGAGTTTCAATTCTAATCTCATTCTGGGGGTATGCCTTAGAGACTGTTGCCCACATTCTTAATCTTGTGCCAATAAAGAAGGTTGCCAAAACACCTCACGAGATGTGGATAAGGAAGGTTCCCTCGTTAGCACATATCAAGGTTTGGGGTTGTGAAGCTTTCGTTATACGAGAGACTCACGAAAATCATGAACCTCGAAGTGATAGATGTATTATCATCATGTAATACACCGAATTTCAGAAGACCCAGAAAGGAAAGGAAAACCTCAAAATCAGAAGGAAACTCGTCGAGTAGGAAGGATGGCTCGACGAGTAGGAGCGAGTTTTGGGACACGGGTTAAGTGACCTACTCGACGATTTGGGTGACCAACTCGGCGAGTTGGTCAGGGTTTGAGAAACCCTAAATTCGGGACTTGGCACCCTATTTAGGCATCTTATTATCCTTCTCTTGGTTCCATTCCCAGCCCCTATTGTCCAGAGCTTACCCCACGAAACCCTAGAGCATTTTGTGAGTGTGTGAGCCATTCTTGAGTGTTTTATGTGTTCTTGGAGACTTGAGGAAGAAGGAGGAGTTTGAAGGGTCAAGAAGAAGTTTGCAGATCCAGTAACACCATCTCATTTCCATCATTTTATGGTAATCAAGTCTTCATATAGACTTATAGTTTCTTAGATCTTTTTATGGCCATTTTATGAGAGTTATGGTCCATGGAGATTGATCTATGGGACAAGGACGTCCCAAGCAAATATCCTTTCAGATCTGGAGTCCCTAAGAGTGGTTAAGGCATAAAGGTGCAAGCTTTATGCAATTAGAAGCCCCCATGCAAGCTTTAAGGAGTGGTTATGGTCTTTTAAGCCTCAAAAGGCCATACATGGAAGAAAAGGCAGAGACTTTTGGTGTTCTTCTGGTGTATAAGGCCTAGATCTATATTATTATGCTTTGGTTTGGAGTAATGAGGGTTTTTGGACATATAGTTATGTCTTAAGGAGCTAGGGTTTGGTCTAAACCCATTAAGAAGGATTAAGAGTGGGTAAAGTTGGAAACTTTACCCTCATGAGGTCATTTCCAGCATGTCGACGATCTTTGGGGTTTGGATCTGAAGTGTAGGGACTTAATCTGTTAAGATGGCCCAAGCAGACTGGGGACTCGGCGAGTCTAGGGCAGGACTCGACGAGTCGAAGTGAGTTGTCCCGATTATGTACAGAAGGAACTTGACGCGTTCGTGAAGGGACTCGACGGGTGGGTTCGTGGTTTCATGACTATGAGTAGCATGGGAACTCGACGAGTCAGGGGGAGTTTGACCGTTGACTTTGACTTTGACTTTGACCGTTGACTTTGACTTTGAGTCAACTCGGAGCATTGACTTTGACCGTTGACTTTGACTTTTACTTTGACCAAGGTTGACCTAGTTTGACTTATGAAGGCATTTGGACAAGATTATGTGAGGGGTGGAATGATCTTCTACCCTAGTGAGGACTTATGATTAAGTTATAAGAATCTCATACTTATTTAAGTTGTATGATGATCGGTAGCTCGGGGAGTCGAGAGATCCGCATTTTAGGGATCTGCCAGCTAGCAGCGAGGGGTTTATTCATAGGATTCGGCAGTCAGCTTGTGAGGTGAGTCTCCTCACTGTGTGTATGGGTCTACGACCACAATGTCGGCCCTTTTAGTTTATGTATGGTTGGAAGACCCGGGGGTTAGCCCTAGGAATTATGCATGAAAGACCAGGAGGAGGCTCCTGGGACTTAATATGTTACTATGTATGATAAGAAGACCCGAGGGTTAGCCCTAGGCACTATGTATGAAAGACCAGGTGTCACACCCCGCCCGTCGGCGGAAACATCGGGCAGTGTAACGTCATTTCTCGTATCATAGTTATCAACTTGCTGAAAATACATGCTTTTAAAATATGTCAACATAAAGTTGGTGAGTTCACAGGTTTTGACTCCATAAAATAATACATTTTCCAAGTTCAAAAGTATAGTTTTGAAAGTATCATTTTGACTCTCCAACGTTTAGTATATATATCGTAGGTATAAAATTTTACTTACCAAATAAGTAGTTTACCTATAAGTCTCATATACTATGAATATAAGTGTTTGTAATTACATACAAACGAAAGTTGCTACATATAAATCTTATTTCAATTCTATACGAGTATGTGTGTTAGGTATAATTATCTACTTAATATACAAGTAGTACCTAGGGTATAAGTGATGGGTTTTGAGCATTCTAACACTCCTATGGTGTACATGCAACCCTAGAAACCTTGTATCTATGTTTGACTAAGATACATGCAAATAATTATTTTTCCAAGGTTCTTAACCTATCTAGCATGGCATGGGGAACTTGAATCAAATAAAGCTAGTAGAATTACTTACCTTGTAGTTGTAGTTGATTTCTTGGAGTTTTAGAGCCTAGCACCAATAGTGTGGATGCCTCAAATGGAAATCACAAATCACCACAAACTTGGAATTTTGAGAGAATAGTAATCACCTTTCTTGAAATCGGCCCTGTTACTTTACTCAACACAACTAGTGTGATTTCAAGAACCAAAGCCTCCTTTATATAGTGTGGTGGATTAGGGTTACATCCATGTAAACCCTAATACCCATCTCTTTTCATTTCCATGAGATCCATGGGTTAAAGCTCCATGGAGTATCCATGGACTTTCCATGCAAGCCTAGCCCATTCTAAATAAGTATTAGCCCACACTATATAAATACAAGAGCCCATATTTAATTAGTCATACTTTTGATCTCTAAATTAATCCTAGATTAATTATAGATCAATACTAATTAAATAATATGATTTTATATTAATATATTAGAACTTATAATCTATTAATAAATCATAACTTATACTATTCTCAAAAGATTATCCATAAATTGTTCGGGTGAAGTGCAACCCAAATGGACCAAGCCGGGTCGGGTCAAGTACATACCAAATATAGTTATGGACTTAGACACTATATCCAACAGTCTCCCACTTGGATAAGTCTAATAACTATAGTTGCAACTATGACTTCAGGAACCGATCAGCAATCGTAGCTCTTTAAACTCTGTTGAACTATGAAGCGCCATTTTAGATAAGTGATCATATAATCCTCTGTTCTAGATATCAGCCGGACAAATACATGGAACATGGTCTTGCTTATTGTCCAGCATTTGTTTCCCGATTTCCGATTTGTTTGACATAGAACTTAACTGAACACATCAATTTAGTTCTAACCGGGCCTGGTACATAGGTCAAAACAAAATCATCGAGGGGCCCAGATATCGCTTCTAATTCTAGAAGGAACAGATAAACTTCGACTCATATGTTTGCTCTACTACTTGTTGAATTACACACAAAAGCACGGTTTATAACATCGAGTTACCAATGCGTTTTCGTGCAATCAATGCATAACCAACTCATAGGCAACAAATCATATCTCTAGGTTTGAAGACTTATATGATATTACCGTCTCACGATCACTCGAGATAAATTCCATGAAGTGATACAAGTGAGCGTGGGTTGAATCCAATACTCAGAACTTATGAGCACTCATGAGTGTTGTAGCCCCGCTTTGTCTAACATCTTAGACCTCTACAAGCCAACCCATTACAGTCTTGATTCATATCTACTTCCAACATATGAACGACTGTGGAGAGTTTGAATAATATGATATAAACCATAACATAATTATTTTGGAAGTCAAAACATGCAAAAATAAATAATAGTAAACGATTGACAAGAGATAGCAACACTTTACTCATAAATAACAGCTTTTATTTATCATCAAATGTCAATTACATTTTACAAATTTCAAGATTATCTACTACTAAAACTAATATCATCCTTCAGCCCTATGCTCCGAGCATGTTGGAGATGCTTAGCCCGAGTCAGTCCCTTAGTGAGGGGATCTGCTGGGTTCTCATCCGATGATACCCTCTTTGCCACGAGGATTCCTTCTTCTATTCGATGTCTGATGAAGTGATATTTTCTGTTAATGTGTCTGGATCTCCCATGATCTCTTGGTTCCTTGACTAAGGCAACCGCACTATTGTTGTCACAGAAAATCTCCATTGGCTCCTTTATAGCTGGTACAACTCCAAGGTCTCCGATGAAGTTCTTTAGCCATATAGCCTCCTTTGCTGCCTCGCTTGCTGCTATATACTCTGATTCACAAGTGGAATCAGCCACTGTCTCCTGCTTGGAACTTTTCCAAGTAATTGCCCCTCCGTTTAGAGTAAAGACCTAGCCCGACTGAGAGCAGAAATTATCCCTGTCAGTCTAAAAGCTAGCATCACTGTACCTTACAACTCTCAAGTCCTCACTGCCACCGAGGGTAAGGACCCAGTCCTTAGTCCTCCGTAGGTACTTGAGGATATTCTTTACCGCAGTCTAGTGTGCCTTGTCAGGGTTCCCCTGATACCTGCTAACCATGCTCAAAGCAAAGGCTACATCAGGTCGAGTACACGTCATAGCATACATGATCGATCCTACAGCTGAAGCATAAGGTATTCGACTCATTTCTGCTATCTCAGCCTCAGTACTAGGGCTTTGTGTCTTACTCAATCTGGCGTTACTCTGGATGGGTAACTCTCCTTTCTTGGAGTTATGCATGTTGAACCTTTTCAACACTTTGTCCACATAGGTGCTTTGACTAAGTCCAATTAGTCTTTTACTCCTGTTTCTCAAAATCTTTATCCCTAGGATATAGGCAGCTTCTCCAAGGTCCTTCATAGCGAAACATTTCCGAAGCCAGGACTTTACTTCCTGCAGGGTTGGGATGTCATTTCCTACGAGTAGTATGTCATCCACATACAGTACCAAAAAGCTGACTATACTCCCACTAGCCTTGATATATAACACAAGATTCATCTTCACTCCTTGAAAAGCCAAATTCTTTGACTTTCTCATCAAAGCAAAGATTCCATCTGCGAGGTGCCTGTTTTAATCCATAAATGGATTTCTCGAGCTTACACACTCTACTGGGGTACTTTGTACTGACAAAACCCTCTGGCTGAACCATGTAAACATCTTCAGCCAACTTTCCATTAAGGAAAGCGGTTTTGACATCCATTTGCCATATTTCATAATCATGAAATGCAGCAATGGCTAACAGAACCCTAATAGACTTAATCTTGGCCACTAGTGAAAAGGTCTCATCATAATCAACTCCCGGAGTTTGAGAATAACCCTTTGCAACCAGTCGTGCCTTATAATTGTGTACATTACCATCCATGTCGGTCTTCTTCTTGAAGATCCATTTGCACCCAACTATCTTACGATCAGGTACATTGTCAACCAAGTTCCAAACTTGATTGTCATACATGGACTGTATCTCGCTATCCATAGCCTCTTTCCATTTAGCAGCCTCAGGGCCTGCCATGGCTTCCGTGTAGCTGTTAGGCTCATCCAGATTTACCAGTGTGTTATCACTGATAAGTGTCTCACCTTCTACAGTAATATGAAAACCATAATAATGCTCAGGTGCATTCCTAACTCTGGTGGAACGCCTCAGAGGTATAGATTCTTCAGTCGGCTCAACAGGAGTTTCCTCCTCAGGTTGAGGGCTAGGGTTTGAGGTTCCTTCACCACTTGACTCTTGAATTTCCTCAACGTCAATTTGCCTCCCACTGTCTCCTTGGCTCATGAATTCTCTCTCTCGAAAGAATCCTCTTCTTGCTACAAAGACCACATTATCACTGGGTCTGTAGAAGATGTAACCAAAGGATTTCTGTGGGTAGCCGATGAAAATACACCTTTCGCTTCGGGGTTCGAGCTTATCGTGAGTCTCGCGTCTCACGAAAGCCTCGCAACCCCAAATCTTGATGTGGTCTAGATTGGGAACTTTTCCAGTCCACAACTCGTGAGGTGTTTTGGCAACCTTCTTTGTAGGGACTAGATTAAGGATATGGGCGGCAGTCTCTAAGGCATACCCCCAAAATGAGATTGGTAGCGAAGCTCGACTCATCATGGAACGAACCATGTCCAACAAGGTCCGATTGCGCCTCTCAGCTACACCATTCAACTGTGGTGTCCTAGGAGGTGTCAATTGTGAGACAATCCCACATTCCTTAAGATGGTCAAGGAACTTAGTACTAAGATACTCACCACCACGATCGGATCGAAGCATCTTAATGTTCCTGCCCAATTGATTCTCCACTTCTTGCTTAAACTCTTTGAATTTCTCAAAGGTTTCTGACTTATGCTTGATTAGGTAGACATATCCATGTCTACTAAAATCATCAGTAAAAGTCACATAGAACCGATTAGCATCTCTTGTGGCGGTTCTAAAGGGTCCACACACATCCGTGTGTATGAGGTCCAACAAACCTAAACCCCTAGCACAAGTGCCAGTAAACAGTGACTTTGTCATTTTACCAAGCAAACAAGATTCACAACTATCATCTGACTTTAGGTCAAATGACTCCAAGACTCCATCCTTTTGGAGTTGGCCTATGCGTTTCTTGCTTACATGTCCAAGACGACAATGCCATAAGGATGCTTTATCTAAGCTAGTGGAAGAGTTAATACACAATACATTATTTCCTAGATTATCTACAACAGATACAGTTTCATACACGCCATCACAAGGTAATGCTTTAAAATAAAGAACATTATTAAAGAAAGCATCAATACTACCATTATTATTATCAAAATAAAAGGTAAAACCTTGTTTATACAATGCATGAAAGGAAATAACATTTCTTGCCATTTCTGGCGAATAATAACATTTATTCAAATCTAATGTAAACCCACTCTTTAGCACTAAGGAATAAACTCCTATCTTGGTGACAGGTGAAGCTTTCATGTTTCCCATGATCAAGTTTATCTTTCCCTGCTCCACATTCTCACTTCTTTTTAGTCCCTGCAAATCACAACATATGTGAATACCACAACCTGTATCAAGGACCCAAGACTTAGAATGAGGTGAGTTATTAGACAATATAGTGTATATACCTACATGGTTGGGTTTTACTTTCCCATCCTTCAAATCTTGCTGGTACTTTGGGCAGTTTCGCTTCCAGTGCGACTTTTCATGGCAATAGAAGCATTCAGCCTCATTAGGGTTAGCAGAAGGAGTGACAAAACCTTTCTTGGTTTTGCTTGAAGAGGAGCCTTCAAGGGTCTTACCCTTGGTACCCTTAGAAGGGTTCTTTCTCTTCTTCCCTTTGCCATGCCCGATTGCCAAGACATTGGCCGCAGTTGGATTAGGAGTAAGAGTAGTAACAACCGACTTACCCTTTAGACCACTTTCGGCGGTCTTCAAGAGTCCTTGAAGTTTGCTGAGGGTGACTTCTTCCTTGTTCATGTGATATGTCATGCGGAATTGATCATAACACGATGGCAAGGAGTGCAAAATGATGTCTATTCAGCTTCAGTAAACGGTCCACATACCTTTGCATTTTCTGCATGTGGCCCGTGATGGGTTCACCATCCTTCATTCGGGTTGTTATCATGGAGGAGATTATTTCATATCGCTCTTGATGAGCACTTTGATGGTAGCGGTCCATCAAGTCCTGGTGCATCTCAAAAGGATAATAGTCCTCATAGGACTTTTGGAGCTCGGCTGTCATGGTGGCCATCATGATGCATGCCACTTTTGTAGTATCTCTTTCATGTACCTCATATTCAGCAAGCTCTTTAGGAGTAGCAGTTGGCTCGGGTACCTTCAGCTCCTTGTCGAGAACATATTCTTTGTTCTCATACTCAGTGACCATCTTGATGTTTCTGATCCAATCTGTAAAGTTGGACCCATCAAAGATGACTCTCCCACAAAGATTCATGAGAGAGAAGGAGCTAGTAGGGTTTGAGCCAGAAGCATTGTTATTGGAAGACATCTTGTAAAGAAAAGGGAATAGATTAGATTAGATATAGAGATAGTCCTTAACAAGACACCCAAATGTAATATTAAGGCTAGGACCCAACACAATATTAGAAGAGGGATGCCGTAATCTAAGCTATAAGATATTTGAAGGTAGGTGAATGACGATTCACCAATTTCCACCATGAAAAACGAAATATTTAATTAGGTTTTAATTGGTTTAGAAACTCCTAGATTCTTTGAAATTCATTGAACTTTCTTCAATGGCATGTTTTAATCTCGAGTGTGCCCTTCAAGTTTTGTGACTGGGATGCCGAGGATCACAAAACAAGGTGTGAAGTAACCATGCAAATTACTTGGTACCCTTAATGTATTACCCCTCAATCGATGTGGCGGTTAACCACACACGCTCCATTGATACTATGATAAACATTAAGTCACCCTTTACCTACCTTGTTAAGTTCAAGTTAGTGTGCCGGTTAACCACACACGCTCCACTAACGACTTAAACAAAGTGTAAAGTGTAATTTCATGGATTAGCACCTTATTCACATTTTCCTAAAATAACTAAGTTTGGGAATTCAATAAAGTTTAGTTACTTTAGTATTATCATTATACTTTTAATGAGAATTTATAAGTCCTTGTCCTACCCATTCGGCTAACGACCCTCCACCGATCAAGGAAGCGGTGGGTGAGAGTGGACACCCATTAAGTTGCCATTTTATAGGCAACAACCTTATACCCCCCTTATAGACCGGCTTCGTACATGAGGTGTACTAGCGGTAAGACGACTTGATCTTATACATATATAAATATTATTAAACTTACAATATTATAAAGTATAAGGGTTGAATTTTATCTTTTAAAATTCTAGGGGTTGGAACTAAAGTTTTTAATATAACTTTACATGTTCCAAAACTTGAGGGCAAGTTTTGTAAACTTTCAAAACTTTTCATTTCTCATAACTTATGAGTTAATGGTTATTAAAAATGAAGACTCTTCATTTTTTGTAACCTATGTGTTCTTTTAATGGTTATTTATAAATGTGACTTTTGGTTATCCATAACTTAAGAACTAGTTATGGACTCCATTAAAACACATAAAGATCAAGAATTAATCTAATCAATTATTAGCACATAATTTCTATGATCTTCTAAACTCATATGTTTATGAATGTTCATATCAAAAATTTCAAGAATCGTAAGTACATATACAAAACTTTAAATTTTGATACGAGCTTTTGAACAAAACTTCGATTTTTCAAATTTTTTTTTTTTTTTTTTTTTTTTGCATCAACTATCAAATAAACAAACCAGGCTCTGATACCACTGATGGGTTTTGAGCATTCTAACACTCCTATGGTGTACACGCAACCCTAGAAACCTCGGATCTATGTTTGACTAAGATACATGCAAATAATTATTTTTCCAAAGTTCTTAACCTATCTAGCATGGCATGGGGAACTTGAATCAAATAAAGCTAGTAGAATTACTTACCTTGTAGTTGTAGTTGATTGCTTGGAGTTTTAGAGCCTAGCATCCATAGTGTGGATGCCTCAAATGGAAATCACAAATCACCACAAACTTGGAATTTTGAGAGAATAGTAATCACCTTTCTTGAAATCGGCCCTCTTACTTTACTCACCACAACTAGTGTGATTTCAAGAACCAAAGCCTCATTTATATAGTGTGGTGGATTAGGGTTACATCCATGTAAACCCTAATACCCATGTCTTTTCATTTCCATGAGATCCATGGGTTAAAGCTCCATGGAGTATCCATGGACTTTCCATGCAAGCCTAGCCCATTCCAAATAAGCATTAGCCCACACTATATAAATACAAGAGCCCATATTTAATTAGTCATACTTTTGATCTCTAAATTAATCCTAGATTAATTATAGATCAATACTAATTAAATAATATGATTTTATATTAATATATTAGAACTTATAATATATTAATAAATCATAACTAATACTATTCTCAAAAGATTATCCATAAATTGTTCGGGTGAAGTGCAACCCAAATGGACCATGCCGGGTCGGGTCAAGTACATACCAAATATAGTTATGGATTTAGACACTATATCCAACAGTCTCCCAATTGGATAAGTCTAATAACTATAGTTGCAAGTATGACTTCAGGAACCGATCAGCAATCGTAGCTCTTTAAACTCTGTTGAACTATGAAGCGCCATTTTAGATAAGTGATCATATAACCACACACTCTGTTGCTACCATGAGTCTGTAACCGCTGCTTGACAACAAAACCTCTGACAAAATACACTTGTGATTTACCATGAGAAACAATACACTCATGATTTACCATGAGAAACAATATTGCACGCTTCATCGATGCCGGAACAATAACAAATAAAAGGAACGGATCGTCACTCGCTTGTCTTGGGTCGTCAACCCGTATCTTATTAATACACGACTTCCTCGCTCACACGGGATTAACGGTTACAGGTCAGAGGACTTCCACTAAGATCCCCAATCTTAGTTGATGAATGAAGTAGTTCATGTAGACTTTGACGACGTTCTATAGTCCTAAGAACAAAAGCATTTTCATGTCTAAGACCCTAAGTTACTAGACTATGCTTTTAAACAGTACTCCTAACTTCGTTACATTTAGGCGGTATAACAGCTATAACTTGAAGTAAAACCAGGTTTTATCTTGACATAAAACCGCTAACAACAACAACATATAACATACCAAGTTTTATCATGTCATAAAACTAACAATAACAACATACTTTATAAATTAACATATAGAACTTCCGAATATAACTTCGGAACTATATTGCACACAATATATATATAGAATCCTAAGTATAACTCAAGATCTACATTAACACAAGAACAAGTTGATAATAGTTGTATATATTCAAAGTATTATATTTAGAACAACTATATCCCGGTTATTATAACTATCTACGTTGATACTAATATACTATCATATAGACATAATAATAACGTATATACAATATTTAGCATGCGTTTTCCCCCGAAAATATTAGAAATTGGGGCCGTGAAACTCACCTTAATAGCGTGATTTTATGTAATCTAAGCAGAAACGGTCAGCGTACGAGGTCGTCGGGGCTTGAGATGCAAGAGGGCTTCAACAAAGGAGAGAGGAGAAAGGGAAATGGTGTAAGGAATAGCTGAAGTCGGACCTGCTATTTATAGAAAGGATTTTGGACCCTCACGACATGAGAAACTCATTGTTCACGTCGTGAGTTTCGAGCTTATCTCTTCGTAGACTTGCCATCTGTCTTCTAGCTTCCGAAGAAGGCCATATGACTCCTCACGTCGTGAAATCTCAATGTTCACGTCGTGAGTTTGAATCTTATCACTTCGTAGCCTTGTCACGCACCTTCTAGATCCGAAATGTGGAAAAATGACTCCTCACGTCGTGAAATCTCAATGTTCACGTCGTGAGTACAGTCAAATTAGGGTTTCTAACAGCTGAATCTTCGGAAGGCCATAATTTTTGCATACGAACTCCGTTTTTGACGTTCTTTATATCCACACGTAGGTATTTACGAGCACTACAACTCTATTTTAGACTCCAATAGTTATTTCTAAGTCTATTTTAAATTCATCTTATTATAGAGATTAATAGTGTTCGGTTTACATTACTTCCTCACGCGAAGTCTGATTTAGACGTTCTCTATATTTTGGAATCGTATGGACGTATACTTTGAGTTGTATCATAAATTATGTATGAATGTTCATACTTTAACATGAATTAAATAGTAAGTTTATCAAATTACTAGTTTAATAAAATCACATTACATGATTGGCATAATCACATGTGATTGTTATTGACCCATTTTGACTGGTGTTACATTCTTCCCCCGTTAAAGAAATTTCGTCCCGAAATTTATCTTATGGATGGGGTTTTGTCAAATAGTTGGGGGTATTTTTCTTTCATCTGATCTTCACGTCCCCAGTAAATTCAGGTCCTCGTAAAGAGTTCCATCAAACTTTCACTATGGGAATACGACTTTGTTTAATCGTTTGGCATATCGATTCATGATTTCGACAGGTTGTTCTACAGAGTTGAGTTTGGTATTGACTTGTATCTCTTCGAGAGGCACAACAAGAGTTTCATCGGATAGACATCTTTTGAGATTTGACACGTGAAAAACATCGTGTACATTGCTTAGCTCTTGAGGTAAGTTGAGTTGGTATGTGATAGAACCAATTCTTGCTAGAATTTCAAAAGGTCCTATATACCGTGGGTTTAGTTTGCCTCGATTCCCGAATCGAATTACGCCTTTCCAATGAGATACCTTGGAATTCTAAAGGCTTACGTCTTACGTCAGCATAGCTCTTTTGACGATCATGTGCAGCCTTTAATCGATCCTTAATTTGCACGATCTTTTCAGTTGTTTCGTGGATTATTTCTGGTCCAGTATGTAAGGTATCGCCTGTACATTCTCTGGCCATCTGCGTGTCTCGAACTTCTGCCCAACATATTGGGGAACGACATTTTCGTCCATAAAGAGCCTCAAACGGTGCACCCTTGATGCTGGTGTGACGACTATTGTTGTAGGAAAACTCTATTATAGGTAAATGAGTATCCCACGCATTTCCAAAGTCTATCACACAGGCTCAGAGCATGTCTTCTAAAGTCTGAATGGTTCTCTCACTCTGACCATCAGTCTGTGGATGGTAAGTTGTACTCATATCTAGACGTGTTCCTAAGGATTTTTGTAGAGATTGCCAAAATCGTGAAGTGGATCTACTATCTCGGTCGGAAATAATAGAATTTTGAACTCCATGCAATCTGACAATTTCCTTAAGATAAATTCTAGTTAGCTTCTCCATCTTGTCGTTCTCCTTAATTGGTAAGAAATGGGCAGACGTAGTCAATCTATCGACTATTACCCAAATGGTGTCGAACCCACTAGGAGTTTTAGGTAACTTAGTGATGAAGTCCATTTATATCTGTTCCCATTTCCATTAAGGTATTTTCGGTTGTTGAAGTAAACCTGAAGGCTTTTGATGTTCTGCCTTTACTCTAGAACAGGTCAAGCATTTGCTCATATAAGTAGCAATTTCAGCCTTCATGTTTGGCCACCAATAATGTACTTTTAAATCTAAGTACATTTTGTCAGATCCTGAATGTACGAAATATCTGGACTTGTGGGCTTCTTCTAAGACCAAGTCCCTGACTCCATCGAACTTAGGTATCCAAATTCGGTTCTTAAAGTGTCGCGTTCCGTCATCTCTTTGTATAAGTTGCTTTTCCATTCCTCGCAAAGCTTCGTTCTTGATGTTTTCTTCTTTTAGAGCCTCAAGTTGAGCTTCTCTAATTTGTGCGGTAAAGTTAGAATGGATAGTTATAGTTAATGCTCGTACCCGTCGGGTTTTAATATATTCTTTCCGGCTCAAGGCATCTGCTACCACATTTGCCTTTCCGGGATGATAACGAATATCACATTCGTAATCATTCAACAAATCGACCCATCTTCGTTGTCTCATATTGAGATCTTTTTGGTTGAAGATGTGCTGGAGATTCTTGTGGTCGGTAAAAATAGTACACTTAGTACCGTATAAGTAATGTCTCCAGATTTTTAGTGCAAAAACTACAGCTCCCAATTCAAGATCATGGGTAGTGTAATTATTCTCATGCCCCTTAAGTTGTCGTGATGCATAGGCGATAACTTTTCCTCTTTGCATCAACACACATCCCAATCCTTGATTTGATGCGTCGCAGTATATGACGAAATCTTCTGTTCCATCTAGAAGGGATATGATTGGTGTACTACACAACATTTGCTTCAGTTTCTAAAAAGCAGCTTCTTGTTTGTCTTCCTAGTTGAACTTCGTATCCTTCTGGGTTAGTGTTGTAAGCGGCTTGGCTATTTTGGAGAAATTCTCTATGAATCTACGGTAATAGCCAGCAAGTCCTACGAATTGACGCACCTCTATTGGCTTCTTCGGTGCTTCCCAATTCTTGATTGCTTCAACTTTGGAGGGTTTGACATGAAACCCTTTTGTTGCGAAGCACATGCCCTAAAAATTGTACTTCTCTAATCCAAAATTCACATTCGAAAATTTGGCGTACAACTTTCCTTTTCTCAGTAGTTCCAAGATTATTTCCAAGTGTTGACCGTGTTCTTCCTTGGTTCGTGAATATATCAATATATCATCGATAAACACTATCACGAATTTATCCAAGTACGGTTTTCAAACACTATTCATGAGGTCCATAAACATTTTTGGGGCGCTGGTCAATCCAAAGGCTTAGCTAGGAACTTAGATTGACCATACCGAGTCCTAAATGTTGTCTTCGGAACATCATCTTCTTGTACTCCGAGTTGATGGTATCATGATCTGAGATCTATCTTGAATCTTCTAGAATCTTCAGGTGTTTTAGTCTATCAACCACCGTATCCAAGTTTAGTTGTGCATCGGTCTGACCATAATTAAACATAGGTGATCAGTCTACGTTCAGTCGTGATTCGGCCCATGTACAATAAAACTCAACTAAGGAGTTTGACCTAAAACCTTGCGTTGAATTCTTATCGAGGGTTTGGGTTTTCTATATTTTTGGGTTATACATGTGTTCTCATCGCGGGACTAAGTTCATACATAACTCTATATCTTTGTGTTTGTTGTATTCACGGGTATTATTAATTATTGTTTGTTACTTCAGGTCTAGCTGATAAGGCACCGGCCAGTCAGGACAGTCGAAAGGACAGGATCATTTTAGCATATAGCCGTTCTGAAATCCAGCAACCCAAATCGACATGTCTATCCTTGTCACCGCTCCTGTAAGTAGTCCTTCAGTAGTATAATTACTAATACTTTATATTGTAGGCTAAGGGATATACCTAAACCTAACAGAGTAAGCCCTAAACTATAGTTGTGCTTTCCTAAGAAAGTACTAATTCACTATAGTTAATAGCTCTGATACCAATCTTTCACACCCCGACCGTCGGCGGAAACACAGGGCAGTGTAACGTCATTTCTCGTATCATAGTTATCAACTTCATGAAAACACATGCGTTTAAAAATATGTCAACATAAAGTTGGTGAGTTCACAGGTTTTGACTCCATAAAATAATACATTTTCCAAGTTCAAAAGTATAGTTTTGAAAGTATCATTTTGACTCTCCAACGTTTAGTATATATATCCTAGGTATAAAATTTTACTTACCAAATAAGTAGTTTACCTATAAGTCTCATATATTATGAATATAAGTGTTTGTAATTCCATACAAACGAAAGTTGCTACGTATAAATCTTATTTCAATTCTATACGAGTATGTGTGTTAGGTATAATTATCTACTTAATATACAAGTAGTACCTAGGGTATAAGTAGGGGGAAACTTATACTTAACATTAATACTTGTATACGACAAAGTATAATGTTTCTAACAAGTTGCTACCATGAGTCTGTAACCGCTGCTTGACAACAAAACCACTGACAAAATACACTCATGATTTACCATGAGAAACAATACACTCATGATTTACCATGAGAAACAATACACTCGTGATTTACCATGAGAAACAATACCGCGCGCTTCATCGACGCCGGAACAATAACAAATAAAAGGAACGGATCGTCACTCGCTTGTCTTGGGTTGTAATTAACAACCACGAGTGGGGTCGTCAACCCGTATCTTATTCATACACGGCTTCCTTGCTCACACGGGATTAACGGTTATAGGTCAAAGGACTTCCACTAAGATCCCTAATCTTAGTTGATGAATGAGGTAGCTCATGTAGACTTTGACGGCGTTCTATAGTCCTAAGAAAAAAAGCATTTTCATGTCTAAGACCCTAAGTTACTAGACCATGGTTTTAAACAGTACTCCTAACTTCATAACATTTAGGCAGTATAACAGCTATAACTTGAAGTAAAACCAGGTTTTATCTTGACACAAAACCAATAACAACAACAGCATATAACATACCAAGTTTTATCATGTCATAAAACTAACAATAACAACATACTTTATAAATTAACATATAGAACTTTCGAATATAACTTCGGAACTATATCACACACAACATATATATAGAATCCAAAGTATAACTCAAGATCTACATTAACACAAGAACAAGTTGATAATAGTTGTATATATTCAAAATATTATATTTAGAACAACTATATCCCGGTTATTATAACTATCTACGTTGATACTAATATACTATCATATAGACATAATAATAACGTATATACAATATTTAGCATGCGTTTTCCCCCGAAAATATTAGAAAGTGGGGCCGTGAAAATCACCTTAATAGCGTGATTTTATGTAATCTAAGCAGAAACGGTCAGCGTACGAGGTCGTCGGGGCTCGGGATGCAATAGGGCTTCAGCAAAGGAGAGAGGAGAAAAGGAAATGGTGTAAGGAACAGCTGAAGTCGGACTTGATATTTATAGTAAGGATTTTGGACCCTCATGACGTGAGAACCTCATTGTTCACGTCGTGAGTTTCGAGCTTATCTCTTCGTAGACTTGTCATCTGTCGTCTAGCTTCCGAAGGTGGCCATATGACTCCTCACGTCGTGAAATCTCAATGTTCACGTCGTGAGTTTGGATCTTATCACTTCGTAGCCTCGTCACGCACCTTCTAGATCTGAAATGTGGCAAAATGACTCCTCACGTCGTGAAATCTCAATGTTCACGTCGTGAGTTCAGTCAAATTAGGGTTTCTAACAGCTAAATCTTCGGAAGGCCATAACTTTTGCATACGAACTCCGTATTTGACGTTCTTTATATCCACGCGTAGGTATTTACGAGCACTACAACTCTCTTTTAGACTCCAATAGCTAATTCTAAGTCTATTTTAAATTCATCTTATTATAGAGATTTATAGTGTTCGGTTTATCATAACTTCTTCACGCGAAGTCAGATTTAGACGTTCTCTATATTTTTGGAATCGTATGGACGTATACTTTGAATTGTATCATAAATTATGTATGAATGTTCATACTTTAATATGAATTAAATAGTAAGTTTATCAAATTACTAGTTTAACAAAATCACATTACATGAGTGGCATAATCACATGTGATTGTTATTGACCCATTTTGACTGGTGTTACACCAGGGGGTGGCTCCTGGCACACAGTATGTTATTATGTATGAAAGGAAGACCCGGGGGTTAGCCCTAGGAAATATGCGTGAAAGACTAGGAGGTGGCTCCTAGCACACTATATGCTCATTTGCTAAGTAGAGTAGTATGTATGCTAGTTGTCTTTGTGATACTTGCATGCAAGACCAGGAGGCGGCTCTTGGCAGTTGTATGTAAGACCCAGGGGTGGCCCCCGGTTGGCAACAAAGACCATGTGGCGGCCCGTGGCATAACAACAAGACTATGTGCGACACATAGCACCTTATTTGATATATGATTGATATATGGCTCACTGTATGTATGGCATGTATGGCCCAGTTGATATGTATGGTATGTGGTATTTGGGGAACTCACTAAGTTTCGTGCTTACGTTTTATAGTTTTGGTTTCAGGTACCTTCAGTTTTCAAGAAAAGGAGCTAGGGATGATCGCAACACATTTACCCATTTTATTCTGCATTATGTGATCTTTGGGATTAGACTCTGATATTTATTTTAAATGAAAGGTTTTCAATGTTTGGGACAAAGTTATTAAGTGTTTTTGCTTATATTAAAAATGAAACTTTTAGCCTTAAACTTCGGGATGTTACAAGTTGGTATCAGAGCCTTGGTTTGAGGGATTCGAACATACTTCTGGGTGTGTGTGAACTCAAACTGAGGACTCGGTATGAAAATTTTCAAAAGATAATAATTTTTATAAAAAGGGTTTTAAAAAGAGAAAAAGGGGTGATGCGTGCAATCGACCGAGCTCAAGTAAGTGGTTCCAAAAATACCAATACATGTTTGTTATGTGATATGATATGATTATGTGGTTTGCATTCTAGATTAGAGCTAAGCATCTTTGAAAGATGTATTTGTATGTTTATATGAGCTTGTAGAATTGCATGCTAGAACTGATCAGCCGGTGGTAGGCTGTTTAGGTTATGCTTGATTGTATGAGCCTTTGAATTGCATGCTAGTATAGATTCCTGATAAGAGGATATAATGGCTTGTTTGGCTAGCTTTTCCATTTGTATGAATTATGCTTGCTTTGTGATTTGTGGGACTTCAAGTAATGGCAGTTAGCTACTAGATGAATACGTTAAGTCACATGTGACCAGGGTTGAATAATCTCAGAGTGCTAGATTTGACCCAATTGCATAGCTCTCGTTTGAGTCTAACTGTTGTAGGGACGAGTCCTTTACTTGAAGGAATATCTGAGCCACATCACATGTGATGGTATTCATGTACTGGTTAATTGGCATTATGAAAAGTCTTTCAGAAGTTAAGGACTGGGTGGGTTCGGGAACCTAGGAAAGCCTAGGATATGCTTCAGTGAGCCTAGCGGTGCGGTGTAGTGAGTCTTGGTGCTTTTATTGAGAAAGCAACTTAGAGGATTCGGGATGATTGCTAAGGAAAGTATAGATATGAGTGGAAGGTAGTATTGGGCCCGTACTACTGAAAGCAGATGATCCATACTCGAATCGGTGAGAAGTCGTGGAGAATCTAAGAAGCTTATGGGGAAAGGACCCTTGGTTATGTGTTGAATTTTGGAATGTTGTATTTCAGTTGGAGATGAGATCTCAGGGAGATGGTCTAGGATCAGATTCTGGCTCAGGTGTAGACACTGAGCCGATTAGCGAGAAGTTGCGAGAGTTCATTTCATCAGAGATTTCTTGCTGTGTTTCAGAGATAGTGGATAAGCGCTTAGGCGCATTTCGTACGGAGGTTATGGCTATCATTGGAGCTCACACACCGACCTTCCGAGAGTTCCGTGCTTGTGGAGCTCCTGCATTTCATGGGGAGAGGGATCCCATTATCAGTACGAGGTGGTTGGCGGATATGGATAATGCGTTCAGGACGAGTTTCTGCCCCGAGGAGGCAAAGGTCAGATATGCTTCCTGCCTATTGTAGGATCGGGGTACACGATTGGTGGGAAGAGGTCGGTAGTGAGTTGGGTGATGATGCGGTTGATGCTATGTCGTGGGATGACTTCTCGACCAGGTTTCGAGCTGAGTTTGCACCAACGATCGAGGTACAATAATTTCCGCGTGTAAGTCCCAAATTTTGCTTGATGTATCAATCAGATCCACTTGATGGTGCAGAATCCCAAACAAGTGGATGATGCAAGATCAAATAGGGAAGAAGGAGAAGAAGAAGATGATGAATCTATGATGTATTCATTAATATGAATGATGCTCCATACATATGAGATTCACACACACACACACACACACACACTCTTCTTCTCTCTCACTTTCTCTCTCTATAACACCTTGATTTACACACACTTAGCCCCCACCACTTACGACTCTACTGACACTTGTAAACGTGTTTACATCCGCAAACACACCCAACCGCAAACACCACATGAACCGTAAACCCAAGGCTGTTTTCGGTTCTAGACCAAAAACTATTAAAGCCTATATAAGTAAAGTATAAACCATATTTTTAGACCCAACAATCTCCCCCTTGGTTTATAACTTTCTTTTCTATTGACCCAACAAACTAACCTAAAAATGTAGCTGGCTTTTCTTGTCAATCTTCATTTGGAGCTTGGCTTTAGCTTTAATCTTCAATTTGTTCACAACTTCAAGATGAACAACTGAATCTTCTAGCTGAATGACTTCATCTTGAACGTATGGACATTTCTTCAGAATTTGGCTTTGAACGAACGTTGGGTGAGGAGGCTGCATGTAGAGATTCTTGACAAATGGCGCTTTCAGCTTGAGAATCTTTAGAGAGATTATAAGAGAGAACGAATCTTCTGGATCACTTCACCAGGTACATAGATAGTATCAAATTGATTGAGGAGGCTTCAATGCAACTTGTCACATAATTTTCAAGTCAGCTTCACTTTGCTTCTGGGGTTGAAAAATTGTATATTGAAAAATGATCTTCACTTCTAGTTCCTTCGAATGAATGTTCTTGAATGATCACCGCTGTGCCTTAAGAAGTAACCATGACTAAAAAGTCCCTGTGGATCACAGACAGAATCATAAAGACCCTTCTCACGACAGTTGTTCAATGATGAATCCTTGGCTCAGAAAGAGACTTCTCGCAGTATCTGTGTGAACTCGGAGGAACGCACTGCGATTTCTTGAGTATCGGAGAACTACTCTTGGCTAGTTTTGATGTTAGCCCCTCTATATCCTTGATCATAGATCTCAATACAGTTATCAAGTTAACGAGTTAACTTGGCCCTTGGCGAGACGTTCAACGATACCTGTTTCTCTGTTGGGTGAATCGCCCTGGTGCCGTGACAGTTCTTAGGTAAAGAAACCTGACAAGACCAATCTAACAATTTGTACAGTTTCAGACTTTCAATTCCTTAGATACGATAGTTCTTAAAAAGAAACTGTCTGACTGGCATTTTGTACAATGTGACACCAGGTATGAGCCATTATCCGTCAATTCATGGGTGAAATCTAGAACATTAAAAAAATGTTCACCGTCAATTCAAAAATAATTGTTTTTGGATTTTGGGTTTCACTTAGAGTCATGGTGACAACGACATCTAAGATCATAAACACAGACTTTTTGGCAACCATCAACCGAGTTGTTATATACTCGAACCTCAAGGGGTACCGGTACGTGGAAATGATTTGATGGAGAAATTTTAGATATGGGTGAAGAATGGTTGGGTGTTTCACATTGGTCATGGTGAGAATGACCTTTGATCATTAACATTTGATGCGAAGACTCCAATTAACACTGGTATATGTCTCAATATGAAAGAGTCTATCACTCGAATTTGAATTTTCCGTCAATTCCTTGTGAAAGTAGTGTGAAGTGTAATGACCGTAAATTCCTTTTCACTTTCAGGTTTCTTCTCCTTGCTCAGAATATTTCGATACATACTCCTTGAGTCTCATCTTCTCCTGAATTCACGTTTCAAGACAAATGAAATTTTTTGAGATAAACATAAAAAATAAAAGTAAACTTAGCACACTAAGAAATAAAAATAAAAGTAAAATACGCTCAAAAACAATATTTTTGAATTTTTTTATTTTCAAAAGAAATAAATAACACATATTTTTGTATTTTTGAAATTATTAATTTCTGTTTTGTTTTTCTAATTCTCCCCCTAAATTTGTGCATGTAAGAAAACATGAACAAATTTAATCAAAAACAAAAGAAAAATACAAAATGCTTTTGGGATCAAAGTTGTCAAGCAATTTAACTTGCCCTTTATCATTAAATCACATATCATTTCCCAAATAATACCTACCAAAGAAAAACATATTTTTGTAATTTTTGTTTTATTTTTGTTTTTTTTTTTGTATTTTGATTTCTCCCCCACAAATTGAGAATAGGGGAGAAATAAAATAAATGGGTAAAATTAAAAGAAATTTGTCTTTGAAACAAATAATTTTAAGAAAAACTCAGGAGTATCAACCGAAAGTCAGCAATTGAAGATGCAAGCAACAACGAATTCAGCCTTAGCTGTGTTTCAATCTCGGAACATATCTAAAAATTCTTCACATCATTAAGCACAAACCCCATTTGTGATCCTCTCATTTTCTTCCTTTCCCGCAGAGGACAGATACTCTCACTTAAAGTTCCGAGTGTTGTACAGTTGAGAGATATCCCCTACCATGTGCTTGGAAAAGCCAATATCAAAAACCCAAGTCTGACGATATTCCTCCATACCTGCTCTAGCACAGAGTGCAGGATTAGTTGGTCTTTGGAACCCAATCCATTTTGAAACTGGGTTGACCTTTTTCATCCATGCAGGCTACTCTCTCCCATGACATATCCTGCTAATCACATACAAAAAGCGAAGAAATTTTAGAGTCATTAGAAGATTTTAGAGAGTGAACCTTCGGAACCCATCTATAGTCGGGTTTAACCCATTTCTTTTTCGATTGGTTGGGTGCCTTATCACTTGCTTTTGGACTTGAAGTCTGCCGTCGAGATGGCTTTGACCTAACCGGTCTTCATTTCACTGGAGCATCTCTTGAGTTTGGCTTCTTGGCCTTCGGAGTTGGATTCTTAGCCTTCTGCGCATTCTAGTCACCACTATGCGATTGTAACCTTGAAGGGTTCCTTTTGGAGAATCTCCCTCTTGGCGCACTCTGTCATCCTTGTGCGTAATAGGGAACATATGTGCGATTATGTCAATTTCTGGCAATGTGTCCAGGTGTTCCATAGTGAAAACATGTCTTTTTCTTCACGTAGGAATTGTTTCTGCTTGCCCCTAGTAGCACGCCCTTGCCTTGTCTCTGATTGTTCCCACAAGCACACTTGCAACAGGCTCTCTGTTTAGCTTGAATTGGTGGCCTGTATTTACCAACAGCAGGTTTAGAAGTAACCGAGTTAGAAGCAACAGATTCAGAGTTCAACGAGTCATTGGTTTCTTCAATAGTGTTCTCTTTGTTCTCATCTTCTACCACTTTACCTGCATATGAAGTAGAATCATCAAAAATGTCCACCTCAACATTCTCAGTTGGCCCAGATTGTTCAGTCTTAACTGAAGCTGCTACATGGGTTTGACCATACTGAGCAGGAACTTCTTCCTCATTGGTCTCAAGGGGTGGGTTATAGTTTTTAATAAAAGGAGGTGGGACACTATGATACCCTAGACCCTTAGTTTGATTATCTTTAAATTTCAATTATTTCTCAATCATAGTCTCAACTTTCTCACTCGACACATCAAACTTTTTGCAGTTAAAATATGTATTTTCAAATTTTTTTTTCAATGTGTCAAGCTCGACAGTTAGACTGCCAAGCTGTCCCTTAACATAATCATAATTCACACATTTATTACTGTATTCTTCTTGAAGTTTTCTAAAGTCCTTTGTTCTGGCCTCTAGTTGTGCTTTTAAGGGTTTTTGACCTTTCCTAAGTGTATATCCTTCATATTTAAGGTCCTCATTTTCCCTTTTTAACAAAGTGATTTGTTCGCGAATAAATTTAATTGTAGTTTCACAAGATTGAGAACATGAAACTTCATTGACCGGGATGTTTGCGGAACTCATTGTTTAAAAGAATTTCCCTTTGACTTAAAACCTCAAAAGTCAACCTTAAAAGTCAACCTTAAAAGTCAACCTTAAAAAGTCAAACTTAAAAGTCAAACTTGAAAAGTCAAACTTGAAAAGTCAAACCGAAAAGCTAAAAGTAAAAATTTGAAGGTTAAACGAGAAAGTCAAACTTAAAGTCAAAGGTCAAACGTGAAAGTCAAAGTCAAAATTTTAAGGTCAAAAGTAAAAAATGATAGTCAAAAATTTAAAACCAAAATTTTGGGTAGAAAATGGAATTTTAAAATTCAGAAAAATTGATTTTTGGGCTAAAATTGTTAAAAATCTGAAAATAGGAGCGAAATTTCGAAGCTATTTGAATTAATCAGGGAATATGTTTAACATCTGGCTTGCTAGATCAATTGGTAAGGCGTGCGTTGTGTGTGGGAGAGACCCGGGTTCGAATCTTGCTCCCACCAAGATTTTTGAATATTTGTTGCTGACTAAACTAGACCACGCACACAAGCTGTTGACTACACACGTAGGCTAGACACCTGCTGGGCCGATAATTCGAGGACTGCAAACGAGTTGGGACAAAAACTCTTCGGAAGCTGAAAACACCAAGGAACACTAATCCGAGCATTCGGCCGCCGCCGTGAAGACGGAGGTCTGACCGAAAACGTGAAACCCTAGCTGTAAACAAGCGTGAAACCCTAGCCGTAAACGAGTTTACAACCCAAGGGTTTACAGCCAAAAACGGAGGTGTACAGTTGAAAAGAGTTTATAGCCGTAAGCACAAGGAGTTTACAGCCGAGAACACGTTTACAACCAAAAACTGATGAGTAGTTTACAGCCGAAAACGCCCAGTTTTTGGCAAAAACACGATTTTTCAACTTTTTAGCTCCAAAACTCGATCAAAAAGTCGTTTTTATGAAAAACACAAAGAACAAACCCCTAATATTTTGTCAAAAACTATCCAAAAACATAAAATCCATCAAAAAAAATTGCAAAAAAACTCCAGATCTTGACAAAGAGGTTGATACAATCTAAGCTCTGATACCAACTGTAAGTCCCAAAATCTGGAACCAACTAGTGATCAAACACAAGAACAAGCTATAATCAATAAAAATAACGAGTAGACGCAAGAATGATCCAAATTTCACACATTTGTATTGAGCCGTAAACGTCAGGTACAATGGAACACACACATACAGCCGTTAACTACTCTAACAAGGCTGACACATATTTATAGGGAACAGTGAACCGCAAACGGGTTCACGGCCACAAACAACCTTGCAGCCGCAAACACCACTGGACCCAAAAAACACCATGGTTTCAGTTCACCCAACCGTAAACACCCTAAAACCCATACAAAGACTAACATGACCTATACAGATGGATGCCTAGCCCAAACCAACAAAATATGACCTAACAGCACGAGAGTTTCTGGATCTCCGCCAAACCACGGAGACTGTGGCAGAGATCGCTGCCAAGTTTCGTGAGAGGGCTTTATTTATACCGCAGTACGTAGTAGATGAGGAGACGAAGAAAGTGAGGTATCACGACATGTTGCGGGATGACATTAGGAAGTTTGTGAGTATTTCAAGGTGCGAGAACCTGAACGATATGATCTCTAGAGCCCGAGAGCGGGAGATTGATTTGGAGCACATTGAGAAGAGGAGGTCATATCAGGTGTGTACCTTGGAGGGTCCCGGGAAGAGACCCAGGACTTCAGATGACCGGTTGGTAGGTCGGCAAGGCCGAAGTCAGTGTAGCACGTGCGGGAAACCGCACGAGGGAGTTTGTCGTTCCAGGGGTTCGGGCTGCTACAAGTGTGGCGGGGATGGTCATGTCAGCAGGGACTGCCCCCAGGGGGCAAGCCCATTATGTTTTCACTGCGATCAGGTAGGCTACAAGAAGGCCGACTGTCCGACGATGAGGGGAGGGGTAGTAAGCACGTTTGCTCCGGACACTTCGAGGATCGCTGATGGACGAGAGGGAAGGACAGAAGCCCCAGTAGAAAGGAGTCGGACTTTGAAGTGGCATGCCGGAAAGATCCGGATTATAGCAGGAAATGTTTCAGATATGTACCAATTGCTCTTTTCAATTGTATCTATATTATGGTTGTTCTTTCCTCGGTCTCGGGTAAGAGTATGTATGAGTTATCTCTCTTCTTGTATTCAGATTGTGTTTGCGAAAAATGTCATATGCCAATTGCATACCGGGAATTATTACTAGCTAGTGTAGGGTCATTTCCCTTTCTAGTTTGGAAGCATTCAGTATTATTTTGGTTACGGTCGAGATCATTTCAGGGGTATTATGTGGTGGTCCGCGGTCAGGATTCAGCAGGGTGGTTATCCACCATCTTCAAGATTCGGTGAAGTACAGTTTTTGTGCCAGGGATAGTCTGTGGAAGCATCAAGAGAAGCAGTCTATCGCTAAAGAATTTGCTCTGAGCATCGGCTAATTGGACCTTAAGGTTGAGAGGGACATCAGGAAGAAAGGTGGCACAAGCGGCTGTATGGAGTGAGGGTAGTGCAAGTTGGAAGTTCAGGAAACTTGCCAACATTGAGATCGCATTCCAGTGATGGTTGATAGCAGGTATTAAGGAATCAAGATGGGGAAATTTCAGTCAGGACATGAGTTTAGCTGGGAATATTAGATCGTGTATGTACGCTCGACCTTAGGTGTGTTCGGATTAGTAGTCAGTGGGAGACCATGATCAGCGATTGAATTAGTGTGGGAAGTGTTGTAAGACTGTGGGTTAGCCGTAGCATTCATTAGCAGCCAGTTAGTGTGGGGAGTGTTGTAAGAATGCGGGTTAGCCGTAGCATTCAGTAGCAGCCAGTCAGTGTGGAAAGTGTTGTAAGACTGCGGGTTAGCCGTAGCATTCACTAGTAGCCAGTCAGTATGGAAAGTGTTGTAAGACTGCGGGTTAGCCGTAGCATTCACTAGTAGCCAGTCAGTATGGAAAGTGTTGTAAGACTGCGAGTTAGCCTTGGCATTCATTAGCAGCCAGTCAGTGTGGAAGTGTTGTAAGACTGTGGGTTAGCCGTAGCATTCACTAGCATCCAGTCAGTGTGGAAGGTGTTGTAAGACTGCGGGATAGCCGTAGCATTCACCGGTGGCCAGATAGCGGGAAAAGTGTGTCAAGACTGCGGGGTGGCCCGTAGCGTTAGTTAGCAGATAGTATAGAAGTGTCGTAAGACTATGGGGTGGCCCATAGCGTTCACTAGTTGGCAGATAGAGTAGGAATGTTATAAGATTGCGAGGTGGCGCGTAGCATTTGTATAGTGGTATGATAAGACTGTGGGGTGGCTCATAGCATTAGTCTATTGGTATAGTAAGAGTGCGGGGTGGCCCACAACACTCGTTAGTTAGCCGTTAGCATATTGGTATAGTAAGACTGCGGGGTGGCCCGTGGCATGCATTAGTGGTCAGATAGTATGAGAATGTTAGACTGCGGGGTGGCCCGTAACATTCGCCAGTTTTTAGTTGGCAGTGAGAATGTATCAGATGCATGAGTCGCTTGTGGGTTTCTTAAGATAGTTTAAACCAGGGCAGGACAACCGCGCGGATGTGAGTAGGTCACCGTATGATTGGATTCTGGAAGCTGTAGGTCATTGGAGACCAGGAGTGATGTAAGACTGCAGCGGTTCTGGTAGCATTCACCCTTGTAGTAGGTTCGGTGACAACGGGTAGTTGGACAGTGTGATTGGGAGGATCAACAACAATAATGGAGCCATGAGTGGCAAAGTGGATAGAGTAGTTTTCGATAGCCGAAGTTTCTTCGGGAGTCACAGGGAGAGACTGAGAAAGTGTTCTTTAGTTCAGTACCCGGTGAGAGTCCGGTATTCCTATATAATAACAGATCAGTGGGGGACTAGGGTGGTCTCGGTTCATCCGAAAAGCGGATAAGAGACAACAAGATTTTTGCATAGGTAGTGATAATAGAACTCTGGTGTGGAGCAGCTAGTTGACAGGGAAATGCAAAGTCATTCACAACAGGTTACATAATCTCAGAGTAAGGGGTTTGACTCTGTTGCGCAGCTCTCATTTGAGTTTAACCGTTGCAGGGATGAATCTTTTACTCGAAGGATTATCTGACTTACACGCTGAGATGAGCGTTCATCATCTCAACATATTAAGTGGAAGCATTCAAATGGTAACAGGAAGGGACCAACACTGGGAGTGGCTGGATATTTGGTTACATCGAAGGGTTTGTTACTTATGGAAAGTTTCCTTGGGAAGAACAGCGACTGCACAGGGTGAAGGAGTGAACCCCTTGGTTATCGAGCATCAATACTCGGGAAGTACTGGAAGGACTGCCGATTGAGTAAGAACGATGTACTCAAGGTTATAGTGATTGGATTGTTCTCAGGACGATAACTTCGGGGATTAGCATTTCGCTCAGGAAGGCCGGACGGAAGGCCAATTGAAGTGGTCCTCCGAGGATTGGATTGAGCAGACGAAGTATGTATCTTATGGGAATGTTGTGAGAGGTTATGGAGTAGTTGGCCGTAGCAGACTTCGAGGACGAAGTCTAGTTTAAGCGGGGGAGATTTGTAACACCCAGAATTCAGAAGACCAAGAAAGGAAAGGAAAACCTCAAAATCAGAAGGCAAGTTGTCGAGTAGGTAGGATGACTCGACGAGTAGGAGCAAGTTTTGGGACGCGGGTTAAGTGACCTACTCGACGAGTTGGGTGACCAACTCAGCGAGTTGGTCTGGTTTTGAGAAACCCTAAATTCGGGACATGGGACCCTATTTAAGCATCTTATTCTCCTTCTCTTGGTTCCATTCCCAGCCCCCATTATCCAGAGCTTACCCCAAGAAACCCTAGAACATTTTGTGAGTGTGTGAGCCATTCTTGAGTGTTTTATGTGTTCTTGGAGACTTGAGGAAGAAGGAGGAGCTTGAAGGCTCAAGAAGAAGTTTGCAGATCCAGCAACACCATCTCATTTCCATCATTTTATGGTAATCAAGTCTTCATCTTGACTTATAGTTTCTTAGATCTCTTTATGACCAGCATGTAGACGAAGTTTGAGGTTTGGATCTGAAGTGTAGGGACTTAATATGATAAGATGGCCTAAATAGAATGGGGACTCGGCGAGTCCAGGAAGGACTCGACGAGTCAAAGTGAGTTGTCCCAATTATGTACAGAAGGAACTCGACGAGTCCGTGATGGGACTTGACGAGTTGGTTTGTGGTTTCACGACTATGAGTAGCATGGGAACTCGGCGAGTCAGGGGGGATGACTCGACAAGTTGAGTCAACTCGGAGCATTGAATTTGACCGTTGACTTTGACTTTGACCAAGGTTGACCTAGTTTGACTTATGAAGGCATTTGGACAAGAGTATGTGAGGGGTGGAATGGTTTTCTACCCTAGTGAGGACTTATGATTAAGTTATAAGAATCCCAGACTTATTTAAGTTGTATGATGATCGGTAGCTCGGGGGGTCGAGAGATCAGCAGTTCGGGGATCTGCCAGCTAGCAGGGAGGGGTTTATTCGCAGGATTCGGCAGTCAGCTTGTGAGGTGAGTCTCCTCACTGTGTGTTTGGGTCTACGGCCATAATGACGGCCCATTTAGTTTATGTATGGTAGGAAGACCCGGGGGTTAGCCCTAGGTATTATACATGAAAGACCAGGAGGAGGCTCCTGGCTCTCAGTATGTTATTATGTATGATAGGAAGACCCAGAGGTTAGCCCTAGGCACTATGTATGAAAGACCAGGGGTGGCGCCTAGCACACAGTATGCTATTATGTATGAAAGGAAGAGCATGGGGTTAGCCCTAGGCAATATGTATGAAAGACTAGGTGGTGGATCCTAGCACAATGTATGCTCATTAGCTAAGTAGAGTAGTATGTATGCTAGTTCTCTTTGTGATACTTGCATGGAAGACCAGGAGGTGGCTCTTGGCACTTGTCTGTAAGACCCAGGTGGTGGGCGCCGGCTTGGCAAGAAAGACCACGTGGTGGCCCGTGGCATAACAGCAAGACTATGTGCGACACATAGCACCTTCTTTGATATATGATTGAGATGTATGGATCATAGTATGTATGGAATGTATGGCCCAGTTGATATGTATGGTATGTGGTATTTGGGGAACTCACTAAGCTTCGTGCTTACGGTTTACATTTTTGGTTTCAGGTACCTTCAATTTTTAAGAAAAGGTGCTCGGGATGATCGCAGCGCATTTACCCATTTTATTCCGCATTATGTGATCTTTGGGATTAGACTCTGATATTTATTTTAAATGAAAGGTTTTCAATGTTCGGGAAAAAGTTATTAAGTGTTTTTGCTTATATTAAAAATGAAATTTTTAGCCTTAAATTTTGTGATGTTACACATTGGCTATCCACAGAAGTCCTTTGAATATTTGTTCTACAGACATAGTAAGAACGTGTTCTTTGTAGCACGAAGGGGTTTCTTTTCATGAGAGAGAGAGAGAGAGAGCTTTTATGCAAAGAGGACAGTAGGAGTACAATTGATCTTGAAGAAATTCAAGATTCGAACGATGAAGGAACCTCTGAAGATGCTAGGGCTCAACCTAAGGAAGAAATTCCAGTTGAACTGGTTGACGAATCATTACCTCTTAGGTGTTCCAACAAAATTAGAATGAAACTTGAGTTATATGATTTCCATATCACTACGGATGGTGATACATTTATCGGTGATAGTACACTGGTATATTTGGATGAACCAGCTAACTACAAGGAAGCAATAGCATGCCCTGAGTCACCCGAATGGAAAGAGGCAATGGACAACCGGATCAAGTCCATGTATGAGAATCAATTTTAGAATTTGGTTGAGAATGCACAAAGTCGTAAGACAGTTGGGTGAAAATGGATCTTCAAGAAGAAGACCAACATGGATAGAAAGATACACACCTTTAAGGCTCGAGTGGTTACGAAGGGCTTTACTCAAACCATAGGGGTTGAATATGATGAGACCTTCTCACCAGTGGCCAAGATAAAATCTATCAGGGTAATGCTAGCCATAGATGCCTTTTATGATTACGAAATCTCGGAGATGGATGTCAAAGCCGCTTTCCTTAATTAGAACCTGGCTGAAGATGTTTACATGAGTTAGCCGGAAGGTTTTGTAGATGCAAAGTATCAAAATAGAGTGTGTAAGCTAGAGAAATAAATCTATGGATTGAAACAAGCTTCTCGCAGATGGAATCTTTGCTTTGACGAGAAGGTCAAAGAGTTTAGCTTCTCTAGAAGTGAAGATGAGTCATGTGTATATGTCAAAGCTAGTGGGAGTAGAGTCACCTTCCTAGTATTGTATGTTGATGACATACTTCTTATAGGAAACAAAATTCCAACTTTGCAAGAAGTTAAGTCTTGGCTTGGAAGGTGTTTCGCTACGAAGGATCTAGGAGAGGCTGCTTATATTCTTGGGATAAGGATTCTGGGAGGCAGGAGTAAAAGGTTAATTAGACTTAGTCAAAGTACATCCTTGGAAAAGGTGCTAAAACGTTTTAGTATGGAAAATTCCAAGAAAGGAGAACTAACTATACAGAGTAATACCAAACTGAGCAAGACTTAGAGCCCGAGTACCGATGCAGAGATAGCGGAAATGAGTAGAGTTCCATATGCTTCCGCCATTGGATCTATCATGTATGTTATGACATGTACTCGTCCTGATGTGGCTTTTGCTTTGAACATAGTTATTCGTTATCAGGGAAATCCTGGTAGAGCTCCTTGGATACTAGTTAAGAATATTCTCAAGTATATGCGAAGAAATAAGAACAGGGTCCTTGCACTTGGTGGCAGTGATACATTGAGAGTAACAGAGTATAGTGACGCCAACTTTCAGAAAAATAAAGACAACTTCCGTTCTCAATTTGGCTGGGTGTTTACCTTAAATGGAGGTGCGGTAACCTAGAAAAGTTCCCAACACGAGACAATGATTGATTCTACCTGTGAATCATAATACATACCGGTGAGAGAAGCATCAAAGGAGGCGATTTGGTTGAAGAACTTTATGGGAGACCTTGGAGTTGTTCCAGCCATTAAGGAGCCAATGGAGATGTTTTGTGATAATGAAGGGGTGGTTGCCTTATCAAAGGAACCAAGAGATCATGGCAGATCAAGACATATCAATAGAAACTACCATTTCATTAGACATAGAGTAGAAGAAGGTCATCTCTTTGTAAAGAGGGTATCATCTGAAGAGAATCCTGCAGATCCCCTCACAAAGGGTCTGAGTAGGGTTAAGCATGTTTAGCATGCTAGGAGCATTGGCCTGAAAGATGATATTAGTTTTAGTAGTTAGATAGTTAGTTTGAAACTTGTAACAAGTAAATGTAATTGACTTTTGGTTATTAAATAATAGAGAATTATTTATGAGTTTGTTTACTACCTTTTGTCAATTGTTTATTATTATGTTTCATTTTGCATGTTTTACTTCCCGAATAATTCGATTATTCAAACATCCACAGTCGATCATACTTGTGGAAATAAGTAGTGAATTGAGACTATCATGAATTGGGTTGTAGATTGTCTAAAGGTTTAGACATAGCAATAGTTTCCTACAACATTCATGGGTACTTTAAAATAGGAAGTTTCAGTATTGGATTAACCCTCGCTCAGAGACTTACTTAATGGAATTTATAGTAATTCTGAGACGATAATATCTTATAATATTAAAACGGATATATATGAGTTGTGGTTTACAAATCAGTTGTGCATTTATAATATTTAAACGCATCATTAACATGATGTTATAAAACGTATTGTTGTGCATGAGTTTGTGAGTAGATAGTACAAGCATATAAGTTAAAGTTTATATGTTCCTTTTACCTTAACGGGAAAAGCGATATCTTTGGCCACCTCGATGATTTGGTGTTGAGTTATAATGTCGAGCCCGACCAAGACTAAATTGATGTGTTCGATTAGTAGTTCCTTGTCATTACAAATTAGAAATTGGGAAACAAAGTAATGGACAATCAGATTGATTTTTTTCCATGTCTAATATCCGAATGATTGAAGGGATTTTGTTGCAAAAAATAGATAGTTTTTCACAAAAACCGACAACGGAAGCCTTAAATTTCTTATAAAATTTCGAATTAAGCAACAAAACAAACCATCAAGGATCCTTTTAAAGAGGTTTGAATGATGTTACAACAACCGTAAGGTGTTTTGAAAATACAACCTTTGTAGCCTTTGGACCCTCTTGGATTTGGGGTGTTGAAGTAGATGTCAAGCACAAGGAGCTTGATCTTCTCTACAAGTAATCCACCAACAAGAATATGGTACCAAAATTGCTAGATTTCTTCTTGTACAACTTTGTTCTTTAAGCCTTAAGTGCTTAAACAATTAAGCACTAAAAGGAAGACACAAAGTAAACACCAAAAGCAAGTAATGTCTTCAAGAGAGGAAAGAGCTCCAAGCTCTTGATGTTTACGGTTTTGAGAGAAGAGAAGAAGGAGTTTTTAGACCAAAAAACTTGTGAATCCTCCATGTATAAGACTCTCTATTTATAACCCTATCTAAGCATGGCCTTTTGAATATAATATTCAAAAGTATGGGCTATAAAGGAGAGGCATGGAAAAAAAATGATGGAGGTTCACAAGCAACCTCCATGCTTCTAAAAACTATCGGCCATGCCTCCTTAAGAGGACAAAAAATGTTTACTACTCTTTTAACGATGGTAGAGTAAGCCTTTGATTTAATCGTGGTTAACGAAAGTGTCCAAAACTTTGTGCATGACTTATTTTATGATACCTTATCATATAACGACTATTTTTCTATTTCTTACAATATTGTTTTTATAGAACAATAATTTTTCTCTAATTAAATACAAGAGTTGAATTTATTTATTAGTATCAGATATATAATAAATATTCAATAAGTACCAACTTTGTTAAGGTGTTACCCTATAGGATCATATGTTATTAGCAATGCCACTCAATAATGATTATTGGGAAAATAGATCGAACAATCTCCCACTTGCACAAGATTCATTAAAGACTGACATAGACAGTAGCTGATGTCTAGCAACAGGCTACTACCCCTAATAACACAAGAAGGGGTGCCATCAATCAACATCCAATTCCAGGATCTCACTGTTGGATATAGTGTCTAAGTCCATAACTATATTTGGTATGTACTTGACCCGACCTGGCATGGTCCATTTGGGTTGCACTTCACCCGAACAATTTACGGATAATCTTTTGAGAATAGTATAAGTTATGATTTATTAATATATTATAAGTTCTAATATATTAATATAAAATCATATTATTTAATTAGTGTTGATCTATAATTAATTTAGAATTAATTTAGAGATCAAAAGTATGACTAATTAAATATGGGCTCTTGTATTTATATAGTGTGGGCTAATGCTTATTTGGAATGGGCTAGGCTTGCATGGAAAGTCCATGGATACTCCATGGAGCTTTAACCCATGGATCTCATGGAAATGAAAAGACATGGGTATTAGGGTTTACATGGATGTAACCCTAATCCACCACAATATATAAAGAAGGCTTTGGTTATTGAAATAACACTAGTTGATGTGTGTAAACCAAGAGGGCTGATTTCAAGAAGTTTGTGACTATTCTCTCAAGTTTCCAAGTTTGTGGTGATTTGCGACTTCCATTTGAGGCATCCACATTATTGGTGCTAGGCTCTCAAACTCCAAGCAATCAACTACTACTACAAGGTAACTAATTCTACTAGTTTTATTTGATTCAAGTACCCCATGCCATGCTAGTTAGGATAAGAACCTTGGAAAAATAATTATTTGCATGTATCTTAGTCAAACATAGATCCAAGGTTTCTAGGGTTGCCTGTACACCATAGGAGTGTTAGAATGCTCAAAACCCATCAGTGGTATCAGAGCCTGGTTTGTTTATTTGATACTTGATGCGAAAAAAAAATACTTGAAAATTGAAGTTTTGTTCAAAAGCTCGTATCAAAATTTCAAGTTTTGTATATGTACTTATGATTCTTGAAATTTTTGATATGAACATTCATAAACATATGAGTTTAGAAGATCATAGAAATTATGTGCTAATAATTGATTAGATTAATTCTTGATCTTTATGTGCTTTAATGGAGTCCATAACTAGTTCTTAAGTTATGGATAACCAAAAGTCACATTTATAAATAACCATTAAAAGAACACATAGGTTACAAAAAATGAAGAGTCTTCATTTTTAACAACCATTAACTCATAAGTTATGAGAAATGAAAAGTTTTGAAAGTTCACAAAACTTGCCCTCAAGTTTTGGAACATGTAAAGTCATATTAAAAACTTTAGTTCCAACCCCTAGAATTTTAAAAGTTAAAATTCAACCCTTATACATTATAATATTATAAGTTTAATAATATTTATATATGTATAAGATCAAGTCGTCTTACCGCTAGTACGCCTCATTCACGAAGCCGGTCTATAAGGGGGGTATAAGGTTGTTGCCTATAAAATGGCAACTTATTGGGTGTCCACTCTCACCCACCGCGTCCTTGATCGGTGGAGGGTCGTTAGCCGAACGGGTAGGACAAGGACTTATAAATTCTCATTAAAAGTATAATGATAATACTAAAGTAACTAAACTTTATTGAATTCCCAATCTTAGTTATTTTAGGAAAATGTGAATAAGGTGCTAATCCATGAAATTACACTTTACACTTTGTTTAAGTCGTTAGTGGAGCGTGTGTGGTTAACCGGCACACTAACTTGAACTTAACAAGGTAGGTAAAGGGTGACTTAATGTTTATCATAGTATCGATGGAGCGTGTGTGGTTAACCGACACATCGATTGAGGGGTAATACATTAAGGGTACCAAGTAATTTGCATGGTTACTTCACACCTTGTTTTGTGATCCTCGGCATCCCAGTCACAAAACTTGAAGGGCACACTCGAGATTGAAACATGCCATTGAAGAAAGTTCAATGAATCTCAAAGAATCTAGGAGTTTCTAAACCAATTAAAACCTAATTAAATATTTCGTTTTTCATGGTGGAAAGTGGTGAATCGTAATTCACCTGCCTTCAAATATCTTATAGCTTAGATTACGGCATCCCACTTCTAAGTTATAAAATATTGTGTTGGGTCCTAGCCTTAATATTACATTTGGGTGTTTTGTTAAGGACTATCTCTATATCTAATCTAATCTATTCCCACTTCTTTTCAGATGTCTTCCAATAACAATGCTTCTGGCTCAAACCCTACTAGCTCCTTCTCTCTCATGAATCTTTGTTGGAGACTCATCTTTGATGGGTCCAACTTTACAGATTGGATCAGAAACATCAGGATGGTCACCCGGTATGAGAACAAAGAATATGTTCTCGACAAGGAGCTGAAGGTACCCGAACCAACTGCTACTCCTGAAGAGCTTGCTGAATATGAGGTACATGAAAGAGATGCTACAAAAGTGGCATGCATCATGATGGCCACCATGACAGCCGAGCTCCAAAAGTCCAATGAGGACTATTATCCTTTTAAGATGCACCAGGACTTGATGGACCGCTACCATCAAAGTGCTCGTCAAGAGCGATATGAAATAATCTCCTCCATGATAACAACCTGAATGAAGGATGGTGAACCCATCACGGGCCACATGCAGAAAATACAAAGGTATGTGGACCGTTTACTGAAGCTGAATGTGAACTTCCCTGAGGAGTTAGCAATGGACATCATTTTGCACCCCTTGCCATCGTGTTATGATCAATTCCGCATGACATATCACATGAACATGGAAGAAGTCACCCTCAGCAAACTTCACAGACTCTTGCAGACCGCCGAAAGTGGTCTAAAGGGTAAGTCGGTTGTTACTACTCCTACTCCTACTCTAACTGCGGCCAATGTCTTGGAAATCGGGCATGGCAAAGGGAAGAAGAGAAAGAACCCTTCTAAGGGTACCAAGGGTAAGACCCTTGAAGTCTCTTCTTCAAGCAAAACCAAGAAAGGTTTTGTCACTCCTTATGCTAACCCTAATGAGGCTGAATGCTTCTATTGCCATGAAAAGTCGCACTGGAAGCGAAACTGCCCAAAGTACCAGCAAGATTTGAAGGATGGGAAAGTAAAACCCAACCATACAGGTATATACACTATATTGTCTAATAACTCACCTCATTCTAAGTCTTGGGTCCTTGATACAGGTTGTGGTATTCACATATGTTGTGATTTGCAGGGACTAAAAAGAAGTGAGAATGTGGAGCAGGGAAAGATAAACTTGATCATGGGAAACAGGAAAGCTTCACCTGTCACCAAGATAGGAGTTTATTCCTTAGTGCTAAATAGTGGGTTTACATTAGATTTGAATAAATGTTATTATTCGCCATAAATGGCAAGAAATGTTATTTCCTTTCATGCATTGTATAAACAAGGTTTTACGTTTTATTTTGATAATAATAATGGTAGTATTGATGCTTTCTTTAATAATGTTCTTTATTTTAAAGCATTACCTTATGATGGCGTGTATGAAACTGTACCTGTTGTAGATAATCTAAGAAAAAATGTATTGTGTATTAACTCTTCCACTAGCTTAGATAAAGCATCCTTATGGCATTGTCGTCTTGGACATGTAAGCAAGAAATGCATAGGCCAACTCCAAAAGGATGGAGTCTTGGAGTCATTTGACCTAAAGTCAGATGATAGTTGTGAATCTTGTTTGCTTGGTAAAATGACAAAGTCACCTTTTACTGGCACTTGTGCTAGGGGTGAAGGTTTGTTGGACCTCATACACACGGATGTGTGTGGACCCTTCAGAACCGCCAAAAGAGATGCTAATAGGTTCTATGTGACTTTTACTGATGATTTTAGTAGATATGGATATGTCTACCTAATCAAGCATAAGTCAGAAACCTTTGAGAAATTCAAAGAGTTTAAGCAAGAAGTGGAGAATCAGTTGGGCAGGAACATTAAGATGCTTCGATCCGATCATGGTGGTGAGTATCTTAGTACTGAGTTCCTTGACCATCTTAAGGAATGTGGGATTGTCTCACAATTCACACCTCCTAGGACACCACAGTTGAATGGTGTAGCTGAGAGGCGCAATCGGACCTTGTTTGACATGGTTCGTTCCATGATGAGTCGACCTTCGCTACCAATCTCATTTTGGGGGTATGCCTTAGAGACTGCTGCCCATATCCTTAATCTAGTCCCTATAAAGAAGGTTGCCAAAACACCTCACGAGGTGTGGACTGGAAAAGTTCCCAATCTAGACCACATCAAGATTTGGGGTTGCGAGGCTTTTGTGAGACGCGAGACTCACGATAAGCTCGAACCCCGAAGCGAAAGGTGTATTTTCATCGGCTACCCACAAAAATCCTTTGGTTACATCTTCTACAGACCCAGTGATAATGTGGTCTTTGTAGCAAGAAGAGGATTCTTTCGAGAGAGAGAATTCATAAGCCAAGGAGACAGTGGGAGGCAAATTGACCTTGAGGAAATTCAAGAGTCAAGTGGTGAAGGAACCTCAAACCCTAGCCCTCAACCCAAGGAGGAAACTCCTGTTGAGCCGACTGAAGAATCTATACCTCCGAGGCGTTCCACCAGAGTTAGGAATGCACCTGAGCATTATTATGGTTTTCATATTACTGCAGAAGGTGAGACACTTATCAGTGAGAACACACTGGTAAATCTGGATGAGCCTAACAGCTACACGGAAGCCATGGCAGGCCCTGAGACTGCTAAATGGAAAGAGGCTATGGATAGCGAGATACAGTCCATGTATGACAATCAAGTTTGGAACTTGGTTGACAATGTACCTGATCGTAAGATAGTTGGGTGCAAATGGATCTTCAAGAAGAAGACCGACATGGATGGTAATGTACACACTTATAAGGCACGACTGGTTCCAAAAGGTTATTCTCAAACTCCGGGAGTTGATTATGATGAGACCTTTTCACCAGTGGCCAAGATTAAGTCTATTAGGGTTATGTTAGCCATTGCTGTATTTCATGATTATGAAATATGGCAAATGGATGTCAAAACCGCTTTCCTTAATGGAAATTTGGCTGAAGATGTTTACATGGTTCAGGCAGAGGGTTTTGTCAGTATAGAGTACCCCAGTAGAGTGTGTAAGCTCGAGAAATCCATTTATGGATTAAAACAAGCACCTCGCAGATGGAATCTTTGCTTTGATGAGAAAGTCAAAGAATTTGGGCCCCTCGAAAACGCATTGGTAACTCGATGATGTCTATTGCTAACTCCTCAGGGAATTACACACAAAAGCACGGTTTATAACATTGAGTTACCAAGGAGTGCAAACTGAGTAAGACTTAGACCCCAAGTACGGATGCAGAGATAGCGGAAATGAGTAGAGTTCCATATGCTTCCGCCATTGGATCTCTCATGTATGTTATGACATGTACTCGTCCTGATGTGGCTTTTGCTTTGAACATAGTTATTCGTTATCAGGGAAATCCTGGTAGAGCTCCTTGGATATTAGTTAAGAATATTCTCAAGTATATACGAAGAAATAAGAACTGGGTCGTTGTACTTGGTGGCAGTGATACATTGAGAGTAACAGGGTATAGTGACGCCAACTTTTAGAAAAATAAAGACAACTTCCGTTCTCAATTTGGCTGGGTGTTTACCTTAAATGGAGGTCCGGTAACCTGGAAAAGTTCCAAACACGAGACAGTGATTGATTCTACCTGTGAATCATAATACATAGCGGTGAGAGAAGCATCAAAGGAGGCGATTTGGTTGAAGAACTTCATGGGACACCTTGGAGTTGTTTCAGCCATTAAGGAGCCAATGGAGATTTTTTGTGATAATGAAGGGCTGGTTGCCTTATCAAAGGAACCAAGAGATCATGGCAGATCAAGACATATCAATAGAAACTACCATTTCATTAGACCTAGAGTAAAAGAAGGTCATCTCTTTTTAAAGAGGGTATCATCTGAAGAGAATCCTGCAGATCCCCTCACAAAGGGTCTAAGTAGGGTTAAGCATGTTTAGCATGCTAGGAGCATTGGCCTGAAAGATGATATTAGTTTTAGTAGTTAGATAGTTAGTTTGAAACTTGTAACAGGTAAATGTAATTGACTTTTGGTGATTAAATAATAGAGAATTATTTATGAGTTTGTTTACTACCTTTTGTCAATTGTTTATTATTGTGTTTCATTTTGCATGTTTTACTTCCCGAATAATTCGATTATTCAAACATCCACAGTCGATCATACTTGTGGAAATAAGTAGTGAATCGAGACTGTCATGAATTGGGTTGTAGATTGTCTAAAGGTTTAGACATAGCAATAGTTTCCTGCAACATTCATGAGTACTTTAAAATAGGAATTTTCAGTATTGGATTAACCCTCGCTCAGAGACTTACTTAATGGAATTTATAGTAATTCTGAGACGATAATATCTTATAATATTAAAACAGATATATATGAGTTGTGGTTTACAAATCAGTTGTGCATTATAATATCTAAACGCATCATTAACATGATGTTCTAAAACGTATTGTTGTGCATGATTTTGTGAGTAGATAGTACAAGCATATAAGTTAAAGTTTATCTGTTCCTTTTACCTTAACGGGAAAAGCGATATCTTTGGCCACCTCGATGATTTGGTGTTGAGTTATAATGTCGAACCCGACCAAGACTAAATTGATGTGTTCGATTAGTAGTTCCTTGTAATTGCAAATCAGAAATTGGGAAACAAAGTAATGGACAATCAGATTGATTTTTTTCCATGTCTAATATCCGAATGATTGAAGGGATTTTGTTGCAAAAAATAGATAGTTTTTCACAAAAACCGACAACGGAAGCCTTAAATTTCTTATAAAATTTCGAATTAAGCAACAAAACAAACCATCAAGGATCCTTTTAAAGAGGTTAGAATGATGTTACAACAACCGTAGGGTGTTTTGAAAATACAACCTTTGTAGCCTTTGGACCCTCTTGGATTTGGGGTGTTGAAGTAGATGTCAAGCACAAGGAGCTTGATCTTCTCTACAAGTAATCCACCAACAAGAATATGGTACCAAAATTGCTAGATTTCTTCTTGTACAACTTTGTTCTTTAAGCCTTAAGTGCTTAAACAATTAAGCACTAAAAGGAAGACACAAAGTAAACACCAAAAGCAAGTAATGTCTTCAAGAGAGGAAAGAGCTCCAAGCTCTTGATGTTTACGGTTTTGAGAGAAGAGAAGAAGGAGTTTTTAGACCAAAAAACTTGTGAATCCTCCATGTATAAGACTCTCTATTTATAACCCTATCTAAGCATGGCCTTTTGAATATAATATTCAAAAGTATGGGCTATAAAGGAGAGGCATGGAAACAAAATGATGGAGGTTCACAAGCAACCTCCATGCTTCTAAAAACTATCGGCCATGCCTCCTAAAGAGGACAAAAAATGTTTACTACTCTTTTAACCATGGTAGAGTAAGCCTTTGATTTAATCGTGGTTAACCAAAGTGTCCAAAACTTTGTACATGACTTATTTTATGATACCTTATCATATAACGACTATTTTTCTATTTCTTACAATATTGATTTTATAGAACAATAATTTTTCTCTAATTATATACAAGAGTTGAATTTATTTATTAGTATCAGATATATAATAAATATTCAATAAGTACCAACTTTATTAAGGTGTTACCCTATAGGATCATATGTTATTAGCAATGTCACTCAATAATGATTATTGGGAAAATAGATCCAACAATCTCCCACTTGCACAAGATTCATTAAAGAATGACATAGACAGTAGCTGATGTCTAGCAACGGGCTACTACCCCTAATAACACAAGAAGGGGTGCCATCAATCAACATCCAATTCCAGGATCTCACTGTTGGATATAGTGTCTAAGTCCATAACGATATTTGGTATGTACTTGACCCGACCCGACATGGTCCATTTGGGTTGCACTTCACCCGAACAATTTACGGATAATCTTTTGAGAATAGTATAAGTTATGATTTATTAATATATTATAAGTTCTAATATATTAATATAAAATCATATTATTTAATTAGTGTTGATCTATAATTAATTTAGAGATCAAAAGTATGACTAATTAAATATGGGCTCTTGTATTTATATAGTGTGGGCTAATGCTTATTTGGAATGGGCTAGGCTTGCATGGAAAGTCCATGGATACTCCATGGAGCTTTAACCCATGGATCTCATGGAAATGAAAAGACATGGGTATTAGGGTTTACATGGATGTAACCCTAATCCACCACACTATATAAAGGAGGCTTTGGTTCTTGAAATAACACTAGTTGATGTGTGTAAACCAAGAGGGCCGATTTCAAGAAGTTTGTGACTATTCTCTCAAGTTTCCAAGTTTGTGGTGATTTGTGACTTCCATTTGAGGCATCCACATTATTGGTGCTAGGCTCTCAAACTCCAAGCAATCAACTACTACTACAAGGTAAGTAATTCTACTAGTTTTATTTGATTCAAGTACCCCATGCCATGCTAGTTAGGATAAGAACCTTGGAAAAATAATTATTTGCATGTATCTTAGTCAAACATAGATCCAAGGTTTCTAGGGTTGCATGTACACCATAGGAGTGTTAGAATGCTCAAAACCCATCAGTGGTATCAGAGCCTGGTTTGTTTTTTTGATACTTGATGCGGAAAAAAAAAAAAAAAACTTGAAAATAGAAGTTTTGTTCAAAAGCTCGTATCAAAATTTCAAGGTTTGTATATGTACTTACGATTCTTGAAATTTTTTATATAAACATTCATAAACATATGAGTTTAGAAGATCATAGAAATTATGTGCTAATAATTGATTAGATTAATTCTTGATCTTTATGTGTTTTAATGGAGTCCATAACTAGTTCTTAAGTTATGGATAACCAAAAGTCACATTTATAAATAACCATTAAAAGAACACATAGGTTACAACAAATGAAGAGTCTTCATTTTTTAATAACCATTAACTCATAAGTTATTAGAAATGAAAAGTTTTGAAAGTTTACAAAACTTGCCCTCAAGTTTTGGAACATCTAAAGTCATATTAAAAACTTTAGTTCCAACCCCTAGAATTTTAAAAGTTAAAATTCAACCCTTATACTTTATAATATTATAAGTTTAATAATATTTATATATGTATAAGATCAAGTCGTCTTACCGCTAGTACGCCTCATTCACGAAGCCGGTCTATAAGGGGGGTATAAGGTTGTTGCCTATAAAATGGAAACTTAATGGGTGTCCACTCTCACCCACCGCTTCCTTGATCGGTGGAGAGTCGTTAGCCGAACGGGTAGGACAAAGACTTATAAATTCTCATTAAAAGTATAATGATAATACTAAAGTAACTAAACTTTATTCAATTCCCAATCTTAGTTATTTTAGGAAAATGTGAATAAGGTGCTAATCCATGAAATTACACTTTATACTTTGTTTAAGTCGTTAGTGGAGCGTGTGTGGTTAACCGGCACACTAACTTGAACTTAACAAGGTAGGTAAAGGGTGACTTAATGTTTATCATAGTATCGATGGAGCGTGTGTGGATAACCGACACATCGATTGAGGGGTAATACATTAAGGGTACCAAGTAATTTGCATGGTTACTTCACACCTTGTTTTGTGATCCTCGGCATCCCAGTCACAAAACTTGAAGGGCACACTCGAGATTGAAACATGTCATTGAAGAAAGTTCAATGAATCTCAAAGAATCTAGGAGTTTCTAAACCAATTAAAACCTAATTAAATATTTCGTTTTTCATGGTGGAAATTGGTGAATCGTCATTCACCTACCTTCAAATATCTTATAGCTTAGATTACGACATCCTTCTTCTAAGTTATAAAATATTGTGTTGGGTCCTAGCCTTAATATTACATTTGGGTGTTTTGTTAAGGACTATCTCTATATCTAATCTAATCTATTCCCACTTCTTTTCAGATGTCTTCCAATAACAATGCTTCTGGCTCAAACCCTACTAGCTCCTTCTCTCTCATGAATCTTTGTTGGAGAGTCATCTTTGATGGGTCCAACTTTACAGATTGGATCAGAAACATCAGGATGGTCACTCGGTATGAGAACAAAGAATATGTTCTCGACAAGGAGCTGAAGGTACCCGAGCCAACTGCTACTCCTGAAGAGCTTGCTGAATATGAGGTACATGAAAGAGATGCTACAAAGGTGGAATGCATCATGATGGCCACCATGACAGCCGAGCTCCAAAAGTCCTATGAGGACTATTATCCTTTTGAGATGCACCAGGACTTGATGGACCGCTACCATCAAAGTGCTCGTCAAGAGCGATATGAAATAATCTCCTCCATGATAACAACCCGAATGAAGGATGGTGAACCCATCACGGGCCACATGCAGAAAATACAAAGGTATGTGGACTGTTTACTGAAGCTGAATGTGAACTTCCCTAAGGAGTTAGCAATAGACATCATTTTGCACGCATTGGTAACTCGATGTTATAAACCGTGCTTTTGTGTGTAATTCAACAAGTAGTAGAGCAAACATATGAGTCGAAGTTTATCTGTTCCTTCTAGAATTAGAAGCGATATCTGGGCCCCTCGATGATTTTGTTTGGACCTATGTACCGGGCCCGGTCAAAAATAAATTGATGTGTTCAGTTAAGTTCTATGCCAAACAAATCGGAAATCGGGAAACAAATGCTGGACAATAAGCAAGACCATGTTCCATGTATTTGTCCGGCTGATATCTAGAACAGAGGATTATATGATCACTTATCTAAAATGGCACTTCATAGTTCAACAGAGTTTAAAGAGCTACGATTGTTGATCGGTTCCTGAAGTCATACTTGCAACTATAGTTATTAGACTTATCCAAGTGGGAGACTGTTGGATATAGAGTCTAAGTCCATAACTATATTTGGTATGTACTTGACCCGACCTGGCATGGTCCATTTGGGTTGCACTTCACCCGAACAATTTACGGATAATCTTTTGAGAATAGTATAAGTTATGATTTATTAATATATTATAAGTTCTAATATATTAATATAAAATCATATTATTTAATTAGTGTTGATCTATAATTAATTTAGAATTAATTTAGAGATCAAAAGTATGACTAATTAAATATGGGCTCTTGTGTCACACCCCGTTATCGCTGTCATACCTTGCGTTTCCGCTTTAGCGGGATTTGTGTGAATATTCATTCACTTCAGTTTTGATGATGATGGTGGTAGATTTTCACCAAAAACATCTTGCATGTTACAAAATGGTGAAGATCCATGACCTAAACCTAAGTCAAAACCATGGAAATGCACTTTTCTATATGTTTTGGTGGAAAAACACCACATACACCCTATGTTTTCTATCAAAAATGATTTTTGAACATTTCAAACTCATGAATGATCTTCAAACCAACATGCATGTGATGATCTTCAAGCTAATATGCTAGATCATCAAAGTATGTTGTTAAAAGCTTTCAAATATGTTCATGAAGGATTTATTTCCAAATAAATATCTAAAACTCCTTTTCTGACCAAATCCGATTTTTCCTAGATTCCCATCAACAAAATAAGATGATCTGTAAATTTCCAGAAAATAATTCATTTTTCTAGAATTATTATAATTAATGCAAGAAAATAGGGCAATAAATCATATAAAATACTTTCTGGGGTCTATAAATCCTAGGTAAATTTGTGAATTTATGTTGTTATGAAGGCTTTTAGACTCGCCTTAGTATTTAGGTACGATCAGCTGCACTAACATACTTATTCCTTACTTCTTAATCTTCCATCGAAAAATTATTTCGCTTCATCGGTTTTATTTATCATCGATAAAATATTTTATAACCACTTCATTCAACTTAGTAGACATTTCCTAACAATTTAAGCCATATTCTTGCTAAAACTCTTTTGACAACTTGCTTTAACTTAACGCCTTTCTTCAAAACTCAATTTAACCAATATTTGTTTTAACCTTGCTATTTTAATTTCATTTCAAATCCATTTCAATGGATAGATGTGCTTTTAAGGGCATGTAAACCATTTTAATCCTTGCTTACCATTTTGACACGTTTTCGAAAAACTTAGAAACATTTTCTTTTATAAAAGTGTTTAAACTCTATGCTATAAAACTTAAACATATAACATTGAAGTCCTATTATATGTAAAAGCGTCCTCGGATTTTCCAAACCACTTTTGCTTTGACACATTTAACCGCTTTCTCATTTAGGCATTGTAATTTACTTTAATGTGTTTTCTCGTAACCCAACATGATATTTATGCAAATTTCTACTTCAAACATATTTATAAGACATCTCTAATGCTTGTATTTCAAAACATACCTTATTTGTGTACTTTTCTTCAATATAGTTTTATAATTTATAAAGTTTTTAAAATTTATAGCATTTGAAAACATAGTGTTCACTTTTAAATTTCCACTGATACACTCTGAACAATGAATAATTATTCTTCTAAATATATTGAGTCTTTACCTTATCCATTTTAATCATTTTTGGACTTCAGTCTAAGAAGTCAAAATTGTCAGATTTTCAATTGCCATTTGTAGGGCTTCTTCTTTTTCACAAATGGAGTTTAACTTAATAGATAACTCGTGAATTTTTAGCAAACCTTAGAAAACACTTTAAAACTTCTTCATTTCTATTTAATCATCAATATACATCACATATTGAAGTTTGAAATATATCTCAACCTGGTTTTAAATCTACCTATATGTATTGTTCTTATAATTTCGACAATAACAATCATTGCCGCCGCTACCTTCCTTTTTGTTTCCCCCAAACTTTATTTCTCGCTCTCCTTCTGATTTTAGATCTCGCATGCCATAATATTAACATAATACATTGTCTAACTTTGTTTCTATTTATTTTGCTTCTCTTGGTACCATGTTCGTACACATATACACTAGAAGTCTACCCTTTCGTTTTGAGCGATTAATACGTGTATAGTTGTGAGTCATAACTTCGATTTAGTCAACTTTGATATATTCAATTATGCCTTTTACCATATACATCTTGTTTTTATTTTTAAATCTACAATAAACAAGTAATCCTTATTTACATTTGCTCTTTCATTCTAAATTTGGAAACTTGATTTAAAATGCAAGTTTCATTGTATCTTTCGTTATAAGTAATACACAAGATGAATACCTTTATGCTTATAATTTTTCTATATCCGAAAAATATATGTGAAGGATATGTATCCTTATGTTTCTTCTTTTATTTAAATACATCAAAAGTTTTAAATTTTACGATTATCTAGTCTCTAAATGATTGTTTTTGTAGAAACACTAAACTATGAATGCGCTATTTTCAAAGATTGACATTTTTACACCTTTCTTAAAATAGTATTTTACTTTGCAATTTTCAGTGAGTTCCTAAACTCTCAACTTTGTTTTCATAAATAGTCTGACCCGTAAGCTTGAATTTGTCCTGACTTAGACAATTGGACAATTTCTCAAAAGTTTAATACAAATATTTCTATACAAATTCCTTTAATGACGACTTAAACCTTTAACCTTAATTAATCTTTATACTATTTTACTACTTCGTTGGATTGCCAAACATGTATTTTCATTATCTTGGAATTATTACATATTTTGATAACAGTGAGATTTTTATCACTTCTAAAACACTTAAAATGCTATCTACACAATGTGATTTAATTTATCATAAACTTTCACCGCCTTCATTAGAAACAATGACTCTCTAATTATATATACTCTTCGAATATAGTTCTATTATTGTAAGAGTAACCGTAGTAGTAATTATAGCCTCGGAGATCCTCAATCATTTCGTAATTTATTTTGTAGACGACACTTAAATAGCCTTTACATTTGAGATGTACAAAAACTTTGTTGCCTACCCTTAGTACGTATTTTTAGGAACTTACCCTCGATCGCTTCCCTTTCATTCATGCTACCCCTTCTTATCTCGAAATATATCTTTTCCAGAGGTAATAGCTAACCCGGAAGTGAACAAATTGTTCCTAATCTTTTCTTTATTAGGCGGCAAATTTACACTTAGTGCTAATTTAGAATGCGACTTAAGCATCAATGCGGATTTAACGCTCAGTGCAGTTGGTGCGTCAGCAAAACTTATAACGTTCTTTTAAGTTAGATAATATCTAACTATATAACCTTTTTCAACTAGGTCGCCATGGTTGGATCATGATTTCCATGATCCTAATTTCTCGCAATCTAGATTGTAGAACTCGAATTAGGGAAACATTAATTTGATTATAGCTAAAGAGTTGGGCTCTTCCCTTGAGGAATTAACCCAAAATAATCAAAGAGCTCTTCAAGTCACCACCTCTCCAATTATACAATTGTATTCGGCTGAGTTCTAATAGAATGTGTCACGAATTGAATTTCGGGACGAAATTCTTTCAACCGGGGGAGACTGTGACAACCGTCAAAATTCGAGCTAGTTCTAGATTTGATAAACTTAGTTGCACATATAGGCACAACACATATTAGACTTAGTAATTAGAAGCTAAGTTATAACCTACTAGAAACTTGGAAACAGATAGAAACAATGGATGGTGTACTTAGATTTCACCTTGATATGTGAATTCTACATCTACTAAGCTGTAGTGACTATCCATATTCGGGTCACTCTTTGACTCGAACACCTTTTCATGAATCATATACACACATCATGCACTTGACCTAGTGGTAGAAATTAGGTCAAAGTCTCATAGAAACTTATGTCAAAGTTGAAGACTAGGACTAGTATACTTGATTCCTCAATTTCGCTTGAATCTCGGAATCACTACATAGAATGCCAATAAACCGATAAAAATAAACTACAAACATTATTTATAACTATAAAAGAGTTATAATACCATAAGATAATTTGAAGTGTCAAATATTCAATTGATTTTGATATCCAAAGATTTACAAACTCTCAAAAACCCTAAATGCCCTAAAAACCTAAATTTATGAAATTTAACCTTAAAAGTTCTATAAAAATAGTTATGAACCTCATAATATGATCTTATAATAATTAAAATTATAAAATGCATTCATGGAAAATAAAATTTAACTCATTAACATTTACCCTTAATTTATAATTCAAAAATTAAGGTTTTATGAATAAAAACTTGATTTTAGGTGCACATTTTATAAAAAGTTGGATATTTTTATAAAAGATTTGAATTTTTATAAAAGAAACAAGAGAGAGAGAGAGCCTCTCCTCCCCTAAAATTGGATCCCTCTCTCCCCATATCTCTCTCACACTCTCATTCTCCAACACACACACATCTCTCTTCCTTCTCTCTCTAGAAAACTCTCTCTACCTTCTCTCTACTTTTTCTCTCCAAACACCACTCCATTCTCTCTTCCTCCCTCTAAGAACCAAGAATTTTCCAGAAAACAAACCCAAGAACACTCCTCAAACTCGAAATCTTCATCATCTTGTGGTATTCTTGAAGGTAAAATCAATTTCTACTTCACTTTTCCTTCAAGTTTTGCTCTTTTTCTTACACTTTCTCCTTCTTCATCTTCTTCAAACTTGTTTTCTTTTTGTTAAAATGGTTTTTATAACATTATGGATGTGTTTTAACACCATGCATGTATGATAAACAATGTTGCATGTTCATGATCTTAGTGCAAAAATCGATTTTTAAGGATTAAAACATCAAACTCAAGTTAAGAGTTTTTGAGAAACAAAATTTTGTTCATAAATGCATGTATACATTTTGATAAGTTTTAATCTTTTGATCTCTGGAAACATGACTAAAATATGAGTTTATCATGATATATTTAAAATACTTGAAAAGATTTACTCAAGGAAATGATGAAAACCCACTTTTCTAACCAATCATCATGCATGCAATCTGCCAGATTTCTTTACCTGACTTTAAACTGTCATATCTCACTCATTTCTTAGCCAAAATTCGTGATTCTTTTTCTGAAATATAATATTTTGAGTTAGCTTTCAAACTCATCTGACCTCACTGGAAAATTCCAATATTACCAATTTTTACAAAACTGTTGCTCAAACAGCACTTTCCTTATGAACATTTGTTTTGTGTTGCATGTTCAAAGGACTTATTCATCACTAAAAATCATTCAAAAATTATTTTGAACTCTTAACATCATATATTAAGAGGTACAAAAAGATCTTGATTCAAAAGTCTTTGTAACATGTTGCAAAAATTGTCAAAGTAACATCAATAATCTTTACATAAATCACAAGAACCAAGTTTTCTCTATAATTTATTGAGCCTTTAGGCATGGTTTTCAACATCAAAAATAAGAACACAAATTGTCATTGTTATCAAATTGTATGAAGATGCATTCTGGAAATTTTCAGCTCCATATATATTTTCTTTATTTTTATATGAAAATAAAAAAAAATAAAGTGTTAAATCATATAAAATACTTAAGCTAGTAAATAAATTCTGGAAATATTTTTGGATGATCCTTTAAGTTAATAAACATCTCCCATTAAGTTTCATCCAATTTTTTTACTGTTTAATATGGTTTTGAATTTTCTTTTTGTTTAGCTCTAATAAATCATAAAACCACATTAGGGAATATAAAAATGGTATCTAATAATTTTCGCAGCTTATACTCTCTGTGGAAGACTTAGAAAAATATTTTCAGAATTTTTCATAATGTATTCCTATTTTTCTTCGATTTTTGTATTTATAATGGACTAAAAACAGGAAAAATAGTTTTACTCATCCAAAAATTATGAAAATTTACCAGAACACCTTGTAATACATTAGGATGCTACATAAAATTTTTGATGATTTTTCTCTTCTGTATACTATTTTTCTCCTATTTTCTAAGATTAAATACACTTAAATACACAAAATCGGATTCCAGTAGATAAAAAACCACCTTTGGGATTTTTCCCAGATTATTTACACTGTAAATGAACTTTACAAAAATTTTGGTAATTTACTTTAACTGTTTAATAATTATTCTCCAATTAATGATTATTTAAGAGGATAAAACAAAGAAAAATAGAAAGACTAATTGAAAAATATCTTTTATATTTTTCACAGCTTCTACATGTATCATAAAAGTGTTACAAAAATTTTGGGCAATTTTGGAAACTGTTTTCTATTTATCCCCATTTTTATTAGAATAAATGCATAAAAATCATAAAAATTGGGTTAAACAGTTTAGAAATCAATTTTTATATTTTTCCCAACTTAAGAATGTTTAATAACAATATCACAAAAAGTTTGGGTAATTTTGGAAACTGTTTTCTATTTATCCCCATTTTTATTAGAATAAATGCATAAAAATCATAAAATTTGGGTTAAACAGTTTAGAAACCCCTTTTTATATTTTTCTCAGCTTAAGTATGTGTAATGACATTGTTATAAAAAGTTTGGGGTATTTTCATAACTGATTTCTATTTTTCATGAATTTGTATCTATTTAGAGAATTAAATATGTAAAAAATGGTTATACATATTCATAATCCATGAAAATTTATCTAGAAGTCTTTTAGTACATTTAGAACCAAAATCTGAAGTTTGGTAATTTTTATTAACTGTTTAGTATTTTTCATGATTTTATGGTTATTCAAGAAACTAAAATCGTGAAAAATAGTCAGACAAATCAAAAATTCAAGAAAATTTATCTTAAGGTCTTTGACTTCAATTAAAACTTAAATGCAAAGTTTGGGAAAGTTTAGAACTAAATTGATTTAGTTTTGAATATTTAATCATTGGAACACCTCTAAAATGTTAAATATTAACATTTCAATAATGGAAATTTTCCACTTAAATTGTTATATAACAATTGATTCTTTGAAACTTAATTTCCACAGAAAAATGTTTGTAACTTATCAATATTAAATTTTGACACATTATTGGCATAATTCTATTGTAGTAGTAAGTATACTAGTGTTAGATTTCGATTAGAAACTCACTAGCGAATACCATTATTGTAGGAATCGGTAGTGGTACACGTGGAACGTAGTTCAAGGCACCATTTGCATCATCTAAATGCATTGTGAGTATTCACGCACTCCCCTATTTTCGGTTTTTATGTTTTGGGGTGGAAAAGCATGTCCCGAAAAACTATTATTTGAATGTTGTATTTAAATTGATTTGTATCAAACATGATTGCTATTTTATTGCTATGTCTCTCTATGTATGTCTATGCAACACGGAACATGAGAACTTATCGTACTAAGGCCCTTCCCTTATCTCTAACCATTAACTCTTTGAGCCAATGGTCATTATGGATAGCGCTATTAGGAATTGACAACTCCTCACTCGCCCTATTGCTGGAGTGCATGATACCATATTCATCTATGGAACGATAAGCATAGATCTTGATAGGCCTTCAGTCATAGGTTTGGTTGAGACTCATTGTTTGCTCATACACATACAAACTCGTTACTTATTATAGCAATAAACTTGTTTATTAATTATAGCAATAAACTTTGTTTCTCATTACAACAACGAACTGTTATTACTGAAAACTTATATACATGTTTTAGCAATGAAATTGTTTGCTCCTTGTAGCAACGAAATTGATTGCTCATTTTAGCAATGAAACTTGTTTACTCGTTTGAGTAACGAACTTTATCTTCCATGAGAATATGAATGTTGCATCTTATTTGGGCAACATACCTTATCTCTCATGATGACAAAGAACTTTGTTTTTACAAACTTATTTACTCATTTTAACAATATACTTTTATTATTGGAAACTTTTATCAAAACTTTGATTCAATTCATGGAACCAATATTATTTTGTTTATCTGTGAGTACTCACCAACTATTTTTATAGTTGACGCTCGTTTTACATGCTTTTTCAGGAATCATCGAGTAAGTGGCACTTAGGGACACTTCACTTTTAGGAGCATTCGCATGTGTTGTATTTCAATTTACATTGTAATTTCTTTTAAAAGTTGTTCAAACCCATTGTGAATTTGTAATGATTTTTAATACTATGGTTGGTGTTGTCTTTTAACTTTTGCGATGAAACCCTTTGTACTGCCACGCCCTGTGTTTCCGCTTTAGCGGGGTGTGACAGGAAATGGTATCAAAGCCGATGGTTATAGAGAATACCGGTTTTCCTTTGGAGAACCACAACTATAGCCAAAAAAAAAATTTCAAAATGTTTTAAAAATAATGAACATACTACTGGTATAACTAATTCGAGTACGCATTATTGGACTTTAATTAAGTATAGCCTGGCCAACTATGCTTAATTAAGGAAAGTTAATGTGAGGCTGGAAACGGTTATAGTAGAATTATGTTCGAAACAATTTTCAACATAAACTTTTGATAAACAAAATTTTTCGGTATGCGTACGAGCATTGCATATTATAGGCATTCATCTAGATACACTTAGAAACTAAGTGCACTTTTATAACAATGCCTTTATTTAAAAATATTTCTTGTCCCTTATCAAGTGCTAGGTTAACCACTTAGGTTATATCACTAGCCACTCTAGGAGCAATGCACATAGTACTAAGAACGGGTATTTCTCGGTAGCTATTGACTTTAGATGTAAGATTAGTAGCTAGATATACACAAGTAATAATCTTAAGTCGAAACCTATACCAATTATTCCTCAATACCTCTTCATTGTCTTCGTACTGTAGTTATAACTAGGAAAGCGTTCCGATACCGACACGGATGAAAATTGGAGCATCGCGTAAGGAGGTAGATGAGTCGTTTCTAAGTAGCCACTTGGATATCATTGGAGAGAATTCCCAATTCGACTCACGAGGAGACACGGAGGTTTAACGCATACGTGAGACCTTATTACTACGCTACGATTTAGCTCTACGTTGTTTCCACCTTGAGCTTAAAACTTAACATCGGATGTCCCTTTGACCTCTATAAAAGGTCGTAAACTGTATTGACACCATAAAACGTTTTTCAAAAAATTTTTCTTGTCCTTTATCTTGGGGGAAAAGACATCGACACTTCACCTTTAGGAGCATTCGCATGTGTTGTATTTCAATTTACATTGTAATTTCTTTTAAAAGTTGTTCAAACCAATTGTGAATTTGTAATGATTTTTAATACTATGGTTGGTGTTGTCTTTTAACTTTTGCGATGAAACCCTTTGTACTGCCACGCCCTGTGTTTCCGCTTTAGCGGGGTGTGACAGGAAATTTCCTGTCACACCCCGCTAAAGCGGAAACACAGGGCGTGGCAGTACAAAGGGTTTCATCGCAAAAGTTAAAAGACAACACCAACCATAGTATTAAAAATCATTACAAATTCACAATGGGTTTGAACAACTTTTAAAAGAAATTACAATGTAAATTGAAATACAACACATGCGAATGCTCCTAAAAGTGAAGTGTCCCTAAGTGCCACTTACTCGATGATTCCTGAAAAAGCATGTAAAACGAGCGTCAACTATAAAAATAGTTGGTGAGTACTCACAGATAAACAAAATAATACTGGTTCCATGAATTGAAATCAAAGTTTTGATAAAAGTTTCCAATAATAAAAGTATATTGTTAAAATGAGTAAATAAGTTTGTAAAAACAAAGTTCTTTGTCATCATGAGAGATAAGGTATGTTGCCCAAATAAGATGCAACATTCATATTCTCATGGAAGATAAAGTTCGTTACTCAAACGAGTAAACAAGTTTCATTGCTAAAATGAGCAATCAATTTCGTTGCTACAAGGAGCAAACAATTTCGTTGCTAAAACATGTATATAAGTTTTCAGTAATAACAGTTCGTTGTTGTAATGAGAAACAAAGTTCATTGCTATAATTAATAACAAGTTTATTGCTATAACGAGAAACGAGTTTGTATGTGTATGAGCAAACAATGAGTCTCAACCAAACCTATGACTGAAGCCCTATCAAGATCTATGTTTATCGTTCCATAGATGAATATGGTATCATGCACTCCAGCAATAGGGCGAGTGAGGAGTTGTCAATTCCTAATAGCTCTATCCATAATGACCATTGGCTCAAAGAGTTAATGGTTAGAGATAAGGGAAGGGCCTTAGTACGATAAGTTCTCATGTTCCGTGTTGCATAGACATACATAGAGAGACATAGCAATAAAATAGCAATCATGTTTGATACAAATTAATTTAAATACAACATTCAAAAAATAGTTTTTCGGGACATGCTTTTCCACCCAAAAACATAAAAACTGAAAATAGGGGAGTGCGTGAATACTCACAATATGCAAAATATAGTAATCAAGTTTATACGAGTCAACTAAATATAACGAACATAAATAGTTTAGGACATGCTTTTCCACCCCAAAACATAAAAACTGAAAATAAGGGGAGTCGTGAATACTCACAATGCATTTAGATGATGCAAATGGTGCCTTGAACTACGTTCCACGTGTACCACTACCGATTCCTACAATAATGGTATTCGCTAGTGAGTCTCTAATCGAAATCTAACACTAGTATACTTACTACTACAATAGAATTATGCCAATAATGTGTCAAAATATAATATTGATAAGTTACAAACATTTTTATGTGGAAATTAAGTTTCAAAGAATCAATTGTTATATAACAATTTAAGTGGAAAATTTCCATTATTGAAATGTTAATATTTAACATTTTAGAGGTGTTCCAATGATTAAATATTCAAAACTAAATCAATTTAGTTCTAAACTTTCCCAAACTTTGTATTTCATTTTTAATTGAAGTCAAACAGCTTAAGATAAATTTTCTTGAATTTTTGATTTGTCTAACTATTTTTCACCATTTAATTCCATGAATAATCATAAAATCATGGAAAAAATAGTAAATTATCATGAAAAATTCTTGTAATTTTTGTGTAACTATTTTACAGTGTACATAATCTAGGAAAAATATTAATATGTGTTTTCAAAAAGTTTAACACAATTTTTCTGATTTTTGTACATTTAAGTGTATTAAATCTTGGGAAAATAGAAGAAAAATAGCATACAGAAGATAAAAATCATCAAAATTTTTATGTATCATCCTAACATATTATAAGAGTTTCTGGTAAATTTTCATGAATTTTGGATGAGTAAAAACTATTTTTCCTGTTTTTAGTCCATTATAAACACAAAAATTCAAGAAAAATAGATATACATTTTGAAAAATTCCCAAAATATTTTTCGGAGTCTTAAATATAAGGTACAAGCTGCGAAAAATAAGAAATAATATTTTCACATTTCCTAAAGTGGTTTTATGATTTATTAGAGCTAAATAAAAAGAAAATTAAAAACCATACTAAACAGTAACAAAAATCGATGAAACTTTATAAGAGATATTTATTAACTTAAAGGGTCATCCACAAATATTTCCAGAATTTATTTACAAGTTTAAGTATTTTATATGCTTTAACACTCTATTTTATTATTATTTTCATGTAAAAATAAAGAAAATATATATTGAGCTGAAAATTTCCAGAATGCAACTTCAAACAATTTAATAACAATGAAAAATTGTTTTCTTATTTTTGATGTCGAAAAACATGCCTAAAGGCTCAAACAATTATAAAGAAAACTTGATTCTTGTGATTTTGGTAAAAATTATTGATGTTACTTTGAGAATTTTTGCAACATGTTCCAAAGGCTTTTGAATCAAGATATTTTTATACCTCTTAATACATGATGTTAAGTGCTCAAGTTAATTTTTCCTTGATTTTTAGTGATGAATAAGATCTTTGAACATGCAATACAAAACTAGTATTCACAAAAAGGTGCTGATTGAGCAACAGTTTTGTAAAAATTGCTAAAAATCGAAATATTTGAATTTTCCAGTGAGGTCAGATGGGTTTGAAAGCTAACTCAAAATATTATATTTCAGAAAAAGAATCCCGAATTTTGGTTAAGAAATGAGTGCGATATGACAGTTTAAAGTCAGGTAAAGAAATCTGGCAGATTGCATGCATGGTGATTGGTTAGAAAAATGAGTTTTCATCATTTCTTTGAGTAAATCTTTTGAAATATTTTAAAAGATATCATGATAAACTTATATTCTAGTCATGTTTCCAGAGATCAAAAGATTAAAACTTATCAAAATGTATACATTCATTTATGAACAATATTTTGTTTCTCAAAAACTCTTAACTTGAGTTTGATGTTTTAATCCTTAAAATCGATTTTTGCACTAAGATCATGAACATGCAACCTTGTTTATCATACATGCATGGTGTTAAAACACATCCATGATGTTCTAAAAACCATTTTAACAAAAAGAAAACAAGTTTGAAGAAGATGAAGAAGTAGAAGTCGATTTTTGAAGTAAAATGCACATGCATGGCTTAAATCATTGTTGTGGATCTTCAAGAGATGTATGTTCTTTACCTTAAATTTATTTGTGGCTTGAAAAAATTATGAATCTCCATAATTTCGTGGTTAAGAGGCTGTGGTTGTGGTGTTTGGAGAAAAAAAATTAGAGAGAAGGTAGAGAGAGTTTTCTAGAGAGAGAAAGAAGAGAGATGTGTGTATGTTGGAGAATGAGAGTGTGAGAGAGAGATATGGGAAGAGAGGGGTCCGAAAATTTGAGTATAATAACCCTTTCTCATTCATTTTGTTTTATAAAATTTAAGTTATTTTATAAAATATCTAAATTTTATATAAAATGTGCACTAAAATCAAGTTTTTATTCATGAAACCTTGATTTTTGACTTATAAATTAAGGATGAATGTTAATGACTTAAATTTTTATTTTCCTTGATTATATTTCCCTGAATTTAATTGTTTTAAGATAATATTATAAGTTTCATAACTATTTTTATAGAATTCATGATGTTAAACTTTATAAAATTTAAGTTTTAGGGTTTTTAGGGTTTTTGAGAGTTTGTAAAAATTTGGATATCAAAATAAATAGAATATTTGAGACTTTAAATTATCTTATGGTATTATAACTCTTTTATAGTTATAAATAATGTTTGTAATTTATTTTTATCGGTTTATTGGCATTCTATGTAGTGATTCCGAGATTCAAGCGAAATTGATGAATCAAGTATACTAGTCCTGGTCTTCAACTTTGACTTAAGTTTCTATGAGACTTTGACCTAATTTCTACTTCTAGGTCAAGTGCATGATGTGTGTATATGATTCATGAAAAGGTGTTCGAGTCAAAGAGTGACCCGAATATGGATAGCCTCTACAGTTAAGTACTTGTAGAATTCACATATCAATGTGAAATCTAAGTACATTATCCATTGTTTCTAGTTGCTTCCAAGTTTCTAGTAGGTTATAACTGAGATTCTAGTCACTAAGTCCAGTATGTGTCGTGCGTATATGTGCAACTAAGTTTATTCAAATCTAGAACCGACTCGAATTTTGACGGTTGTCACATTCTCCCCCGGTTGAAAGAATTTCGCCCCGAAATTCAATTCGTGACGTATTCTATTAGAACTCAGTCGACTACAATTATATAGTTGGAGAGGTGGTGACTTGCAATGTTCTTTGATTATTTCGGGTTTATTTCCTCAAGGGAAAAGCCCAATTCTTTAGCTATAGTCAAATTAATGTTTCCTTAATTCGAGTTCTACAATTTAGATTGCGAGAAATTAGGATCATCGAAATCATGATCCAAACATGGCGACCTAGTCGAAAAAGATCATCTAGTTAGATATTATCTGAATTAAGAGAGCTATAAGTTTTGCTGAAGCACTAACTGCACTGAGCGTTAAATCCGCATTGATCCTTAAGTCGCGTTCTAAATTAGCACTAAGTGTAAATTCGCCGCCTAATAAAGAAGAGATTAGGAACAATTTGTTCACTTCCGGGTTGGCTACTACATCTGGAAAGGATATATTTTGAAATAAGAATGGGTAGCACGAATGAAAGAGAAGCGATTGAGGGTAAGTTCCTAAAAATACGTACTAAAGGTAGGCAACGAAGTTTTGGTACATCTCAAATGTAAAGGCTAATTAAGTGTCGTCGACAAAATAAATTACGAATGATTGAGCATCTCCGAGGCTATAATTACTACTACGGTTACTCTTACAATAATAAAACCTTATTCGAAGAATAAATATATTTAGAGAGTCATTGGTGCAAATGGAGGCGATGAAAATTTATGATAAATCAAATCACATTGTGTATATAGCATTTTAAGTGTTTAGAAGTGATTAAAAATCTCATTGTTATCAAAATGTCTGTTTAGAAATGATAATTAATCTCACTATTATCAAAATGTTAATAATTCCAAGATAATGAAGATACATGTGTGGCGATCCAACAAAGTAGTAAAATAATATAAAGTTAAAGGTTTAAGTCGTCATTAAGGGAAAAAATTTTTTATTGAAATTATTGATATTACGCTATTTGAAAATTTGACTAATTGTCTAAGTCAGGACAAATCTAAGTTTACGAGGAGTCAAAATACTTATGAAAACAAGCTTGAGAGTTTAGGAACTCACTGAAAATTGCAAAGTAAATTACTATTTTAAGAAAGGTGTAAAAATGTCAATCTTCAAAATAGGGCATTCATAGTTTAGTGTTTCTACAAAAACAATCATTTAGAGAATGATTTTAAGGATTAAAACATCAAACTCAAGTTAAGAGTTTTTGAGAAACAAAATTTTCTTCATAAATGCATGTATACATTTTGATAAGTTTTAATCTTTTGATCTCTAGAAACATGACCAAAATATGAGGTTATCATGATATATTTAAAATACTTCAAAAGGTTTACTCAAGGAAATGATGAAAACCCACTTTTCTAACCAATCATCATGCATGCAATCTGCCAGATTTCTGTACCTGACTTTAAACTGTCATATCTCACTCATTTCTTAGCCAAAATTCGTGATTCTTTTTCTGAAATATAATATTTTGAGTTAGCTTTCAAACCCATCTGACCTCACTGAAAAATTCCAAAATTTCGATTTTTACCAATTTTTACAAAACTGTTGCTCAAACAGCACCTTCCTTATGAACATTTGTTTTGTATTGCATGTTCAAAGGACTTATTCATCACTAAAAATCATTCAAAAATTATTTTGAACTCTTAATATCATGTATTAATAGGTACAAAAAGATCTTGATTCAAAAGTCTTTGTAACATGTTGCAAAAATTGTCAAAGTAACATCACTAATCTTTACATAAATCACAAGAACCAAGTTTTCTCTATAATTTATTGAGCCTTTAGGCATGGTGTTCAACATCAAAAATAAGAACACAAATTGTCATTGTTATCAAATTGTATGAAGATGCATTCGGGAAATTTTCAGCTCAATATATATTTTCTTTATTTTTATATGAAAATAATAAGAAAATAAAGTGTTAAATCATATAAAATACTTAAGCTAGTAAATAAATTATGGAAAAATTCTTGGATGATCCTTTAAGTTAATAAACATCTCCCATTAAGTTGTCCGAATGTGTATTGATTATAGAGAACTGAACAAGTTGACAATCAAGAATCGATATCCTCTCCCTCGAATAGATGACTTGTTCGATCAGTTGCAGGGCGCTTCATACTTCTCAAAGATCGACCTCCGATCAGGATACCATCAACTAAGAGTTCACGAAGGAGACATTCACAAAACAGCATTTAGAACCCGTTATGGACATTATGAGTTCTTAGTCATGCCTTTTGGACTAACGAACGCACCCGCTGTTTTCATGGATTTGATGAATAGGGTCTGTAAACCATACCTAGACAAGTTTGTAATTGTATTTATCGATGACATACTTGTTTACTCACAAACCAAAGAAGATCATGAGAGACATCTGAAGCTAGTGTTGGAGCTGCTGAAGGAGCAGAAATTGTATGCCAAGTTCACTAAGTGTGAATTTTGGATTCGGGAAGTACATTTCCTTGGTCATGTGATCGGCGAAAGAGGAATTCATGTAGATCCAGCTAAGATCGAGGCAATCAAGAAATGGGAAGCCCCCAATACCCCGACAGAAATACGACAGTTCCTAGGATTAGCTGGGTACTACAGACGCTTCATTGAGAATTTCTCTAGTATTGCTCAACCATTAACATCTTTGACCCAAAAAGACAGAAAATTTCTCTGGGAAGAGAAACACGAAGAGGCGTTTCAAATCCTGAAAAACAAGTTGTGTAATGCACCAATTCTGGCTTTACCAGAGGGATCAGAGAACTTTGTAGTGTATTGTGATGCGTCTCATCAAGGATTAGGATGTGTGTTAATACAAAAAGATAAGGTCATTGCGTATGCTTCTAGACAACTCAAACCGCATGAGAAGAATTATACCACCCATGATCTAGAACTAGGAGCAATAGTTTTCGCTCTTAAAATATGGAGGCATTATTTGTACGGAACCAAGTGCACCATTTATACCGATCACAAAAGCCTTCAGCACATTCTAGATCAGAAAATGTTAAACATGCGGCAGAGGAGATGGGTAGAGTTGTTTAGTGATTATGACTGTGAGATACGATATCACCCAGGGAAGGCTAACGTAGTAGCCGACGCTCTTAGTAGAAAAGAAAGGGTGAAACCTTCCCATGTGAGAGCTTTGGGAATGGTAATTCAGACAAACTTGAAATCTCAAATCATTGATGCCCAGGAGAAAGCTTTATTCAAGGAAAATCTTCCAGGTGAAACTTTACATGGTTTGGAAGTGAGATTTGAAACCAAACCTGATGGAGTTCGTTATTTTAAGGACAGGGTCTGGATTCCAAGGGTTAACGATCTGAGAGACATGGTACTAGAGGAGTCTCATCGATCTAAATACTCAATCCACCCTGGAGCGGATAAGATGTACAAGGATCTTAAAGAATACTATTGGTGGCGTGGAATGAAAAGGGATATTGCCTTATATGTTGGGAAGTGTTTAACTTGCTCAATAGTCAAAGCTGAACATCAAAAACCATCCGGCTTATTGCAACAACCCGAAATTCCCTAATGGAAATGGGAGCAGATATCCATGGATTTCGTTACCAAACTTCCTAGAACTTCTAAAGGTCACGACTCAATTTGGGTCATAGTGGATCGACTGACGAAATCTGCTCACTTTCTCCCCATTCGGGAAGACTTCAAGATGGAAAAATTGGCCCAAATCTACATCGACAAAATTGTTTCTCTGCATGGTGTGCCCCTATCCATCATTTCTGATAGACATAGTCGTTTTACATCACAATTTTGGTGGATGTTACAGAAGGCACTAGGAACCAAGATAAATTTGAGCACAACTTACCACCCTCAGACAGATGGGCAGACAGAGAGAACAATACAAACATTGGAAGACATGCTACGGGCGTGTGTCATTGAGTTCAAAGGAAATTGGGATACTCATTTGCCTCTAATTGAGTTTTCCTACAATAACAGTTACAACACGAGTATCCAATGTGCCCCATACGAAGCATTGTATGGACGCAAGTGTCGTTCTCCATTGTGTTGGACAGAAATCGGAGACAGACAATTGACTAGACTCGACCTTATCCAGGAAACAACTGACAAGATTGCTATCATCAAAGATAGGCTTAAAGCCGCCAGAGATCGTCAGAAAAGTTATGCGGATAATCGTCGAAAACCATTAGAATTCCAAGTTGGAGACAAGGTACTTCTAAAGGTGTCGCCTTGGAAAGGGCTTGTACGTTTTGGAAAGAAAGGAAAACTAAGCCCAAGATATGTTGGACCCTTCGAGATCATTGAAAGGATTGGTCCGGTGGCATATAAACTCCGATTACCCCAAGAGTTAAGCGCCATTCACGACACATTCCACGTCTCCAATCTTAAGAAATGTTTAGCCGACGAAGCATTGATAGTACCCCTCGAGGAATTCAAGATCAATGATAAGCTAAACTTTGTTGAGGAACCGATAGAAATCCTTGACAGGGAGGTAAAACGACTCAAGCGGAGTAAGATTCCGATTGTGAAAGTTCGATGAAACTCAAAACGCGGGCCGGAGTACACCTGGGAGCGTGAGGACTTCATGAAGGAAAAGTATCCACAACTTTTCCCATGCGATGACAAACGATGACATAGAATGAATTTCGGGACGAAATTCTTTTTAAGTGGGGGATACTGTGACAACTGTCAATTCAGGTCATTCTCGGACTCATGCATCTTTATAAAAACCATTCATGCACAACATGCCATGGCCTAGTAGTATAAATTAGGTCAAAATCTTGCATAAACTAGGACCCAACTAAGATCTAGGACTAATATACTTGACACTTACGATTCTAGTAAGTTGCTTAACTACAATAGGAAATGCCAATGCTATAATTAGAATAAACTTCAAACCTTGCTACAATTGAAAAAGGGTATAAAACCCTAAAAATAAATTAAAATATTCTAATTTCATTTCAATATGATGGTGAATATCAAACAATGTTCCAAAAACCCTAAAGAGCCCAAAAATCCAAATTTATAAACTTTAAAACCTAAAAACTCTATAAGATTTGTTATGAACCTCATTAGATAAAATTTAAATAATTAAGTCATAAGGATATAATCAAAGATATAAAGATTTAATTATCAAACATAAATCATATTTTATGAGCTAAAAACAAAGATTCTTAAATAAATCATGAATTACATAAAGAGGCATTTTTATAAAAATTTGGGTTTTATAAAAATTGAAGGGAAATTTATTTAGTTTGAATTAGGAGAGAGAGGGCCTCTCTTACACTCATAAAATCTGCCACCCTCTCCCCCATGCTCCATTTTTCCCCAAAAATTCTTAATCATTTTATTCTTCTCTTACACTTCAACTTCCCATACACACTCTCTCTCACTCCTTCTCCAAGAAGATTCCCCACCTCAAAAACCTCTCCTACACCTCCAGGAAATCCTCCATTCTCTGCCATAATTTCGAAATTGAGAAGGTCTTGAAGTGTTCTTGCTTCTCTCAAGATCAAAACCAAGGTAAACAACACAATCCTCCCTCATGGTTTCATGATTTTACTTCCTCTTCTTCATGGTTTTCTCTACTCTTCGGATTCTATGCCCTTCCATGGCTAGAAATCCTTACTTTTCCCTTGTGGTTTGTAGATGCTCACCATAACACAATGTATGTGTTTGAGATGGTGAAAATCCGGGATCAAACCCATGCAAGGAGTGAAAAAGATGCACATGTGTTCATGTGACTTCAAAACCGAGTATTACATCTTCTTCTCCATTTCTTTTGTGTTCTTGCATGACCAAAAGCATTTAAACCATTTCTAGTACATCTTGAATGCTCGTTCACTCCATGCATGTGCTAGAAATCGGACCTTAACCGAAGCATGCATGTTGTTCTTGTCAAAATGCCCTAAGAATGCACTCAAAGCAAACATGCAATCTGCCAGATTACATTGTTCAGCTTTGAACGGCCATAACTCGGTCATTTCTTAACCAAATCCTGATATTCTTCTTGTATTGGATAGTTCCACGAGTTAACTTTCAAACCCAACTGGTCTCACTATAAAATATTAAATATCGGATTTTTGGCAATTTTTACAAAATGGTTGCGCAAACAGCTCTTTTTCTGTGATCACCATATTTGCTTTGCGTGATCAATGACCTTAAACCCAACCATAAATCTGGGGAAAAATAATTTAGAAACTTAACATATCCAGTGAATGATGGCTGAAATTTCGTGGCTTAAAACCCCACTGAATGGGCTACTCAAATTCATGAACTTCAGCCACATTTACATCTCATGCACCATTATATGCAACATTTCTTAACTTGTTTGGGTTCAATACCCCTATTTCCCTTCTGAATAAAATTTGAACATTTTTTCTTTTGAAAGCCCTCACATGCATGTGATAATCTGGAAAATTTCAAGAGCTTTTATCATTTCTTTGATTTATTAAAATTATTGCAAGAAAACAAGGGCATAAATCACATAAAATACTTCCAGAGGTCTATAAATCCGAAATAAATTCATGGACGACCCCTATGGTGGATAATGACCCCTCACTAAATTTCATCGATTGTTGTTGCTGTTTGGTATGATTTCCGATTTTCTTTTTGTTTGAGTATAATAAATCACAAAACCACTTTAGAGAGTGTAAAAATTGTATCTAACAATTGTCGCAGCCCTTACCTGTGGTGGGTGACTCAGAAAAATAATTTCAGAATTTTTCATCATGCCTTACTATTTTTCCCAATTTTTGGTAATTATAATGGCCTAAAAATAGGAAAAATAGTTCTGATTATCCAAAATTCATGAAAATTTACCAGAACATCATGTTGTACAGTAGGAGATTACATAAAAATTTTGATGATTTTTCTCTACTTTAAACTATTTTTCTTCTATTTTCTAAAGTTAAATACACTTAAATACACATAAATACCCAAAACCGGACTATACAATATGAAAACCACTTTTGGTATTTTTCCCAGATTACTTACACTGTAAATGATGTTACAAAAATTTTTGGTAATTTATTTTAACTGTTTGTTATTTATTCTTCAATTAATGGTTATTTAAAGGGATAAAACAAGGAAAAATAGAAATACCCACTGAAAAATATCTTTTATATTTTTCCCAGCCTAGTTATGTATAATAACAGTTAAATAAAAAGTTTGAGTAATTTTGGAAACTGTTTTCTATTTATTTCAATTTTTATTGGAATAAATGCTCAAAAATCGTAAAATATAATTAAACAGCTTGGAAATCCATTTTTATATTTTTCCCAGCTTAGTAATGTGTAATAACAGTAAAATAAAAAGTTTGAGAATTTTTATCCTTTGAATGCTATTTTTCGTGAATCTATGTTGTTATGAAGGCTTAAAAATTTGGAAAGTAGATAACCATATCAAAAATTCAAGGAAAATTTTCTGGAAAACCTCTATTGTATTTAGAATGAAAAATACAAGGTTTGACAATTTTTGGAAACTATTTGATAATATCTTACATTTTTAGGAATTTAAAACACCTTTAAATGTGTTGAAACACCCTTAAATTTATATTACTAAATCTGGAAAATTAATATCCCAAAGTTGTATTTATCACATGACTTGTAGAATTTCATCATTTCAGAAAAAGTGTAACCAATTAATATAAAATCCAATATTAGAACATAAATTGGCATTTCACTATATGTAGAGTTTAGTATATTAGCATTAGATTTCGACATGGAAACTCACTAGTGTGTGTTTGATGTTGTAGGATCCCGGCATTAAGACGTTGGTGTATTCCAAGGCACCACTTGTATCTACTCGAAACATTGTGAGTATTCACGCACTCCCCTATTTTCAGTTTTTATGTTTTGGGGTGGAAAAGCATGTCCAGAAAAACTATTATTTGCATGTTGTATTTAAATTGAATTGTATCAAACACGATTGCTATTGTATTGCTATGTTTCTTTATGTATGTCTATGCAACACGGAACATGAGAACTTATCGTACTAAGGCCCTTCCCTTATCTCTAACCATTAACTCTTTGAGCCAATGGTCATTATGGATAGCGCTATTAGTAATTGACAACTCCTCACTCGCCCTATTGCTGGAGTGCATGATACCATATTCATCTATGGAACGATAAGCATAGATCTCGATAGGGCTTCAGTCATAGGTTTGGTTGAGACTCATTGTTTGCTCATACACATACAAACTCGTTTCTCGTTATAGCAATAAACTTGTATTCATTAATAGCAATCAACTTGGTTTATCATTAAAGCAATGTACTTGTAATTACGAAAAGCCTTATTTCAAGCACGATTTTATATACTTGTGAACTCACCAACTATTTTCATAGTTGACGCTCGTTTTACATGCTTTTTCAGGAAATAATTAGTAAGTGGATATAGAGATTCATCATCATAGAGCATGCTGCATCGTGTGGAAGTTATTTTATGAAGTTATATATTTTGAACAATGTCATTTTGGAAAACTTGTACTTTGTTTTGTTTAAGCTATGGGTTGTAAACTTTTTAATATTGCTATGGTGATGTATCTTTATCTTTTGCAATGAAACCTTTGTCGCTGTCATACCTTGCGTTTCCGCTTTAGCGGGGTGTGACATCTTGTATTTATATAGTGTGGGCTAATGCTTATTTGGAATGGGCTAGGCTTGCATGGAAAGTCCATGGATACTCCATAGAGCTTTAACCCATGGATCTCATCGAAATGAAAAGACATGGGTATTAGGGTTTACATGGATGTAACCCTAATCCACCACACTATATAAAGGAGGCTTTGGTTCTTGAAATAACACTAGTTGATGTGTGTAAACCAAGAGGGCCGATTTCAAGAAGTTTGTGACTATTCTCTCAAGTTTCCCAGTTTGTGGTGATTTGTGACTTCCATTTGAGGCATCCACATTATTGGTGCTAGGCTCTCAAACTCCAAGCAATCAACTACTACTACAAGGTAAGTAATTATACTAGTTTTATTTGATTCAAGTACCCCATGCCATGCTAGTTAGGATAAGAACCTTGGAAAAATAATTATTTGCATGTATCTTAGTCAAACATAGATCCAAGGTTTCTAGGGTTGCATGTACACCATAAGAGTGTTAGAATGCTCAAAACCCATCACTCAATAGCTACAATTGAAGTATAAGGTAAGTGTATCAATATTCTATTTGTTGCAGACATCATGTTGGATGTGATACATTGAACGTGATCATTCTCATTTGCCATCCAACTTATAAGAAATGCGCCTTAGATGTCTAACTCTCAACACATAAGAGGAACAAATCCCATCATGACTACATACATACTCTCATATAGTTCATGATCTAACCAACGAAGGCTTTTATAACTGCACGGTTACGAACAACATTTAACCATGTCAAAGTATAACAATCTCCATACTTGAGTTCTCCAATATGCATCTCAGGTCGAAAGACATAAAGATATTTACCTGTGATCAAGATTCACTTCTGATATCGATCCATGAAGTGACTCTTGATGCGGGTCATTTCCAATAGTTTTTCTCAAAAAAGTACATATGAATTTGGATGGAACACTTTGCTATTTCACCTCTTGAAATCAACCAAGCCGATTCATATTTGTCTTAATTCATAGTTCCTCCCGCAACAGTGACTGACTACAGAGAACAATAATATTCAACAAAAAAGTGATGTCTCATATTCAGAGGAGATTACATATCATTGCTACATAGTTCTGAATATCTAGATATTAGTCAAGTACATATTTAAATCCAATAACTAGCTAATCGTAAACCGATTCCTTTTGCATGATTCTTAAACTTGCTTTGAGGTAGAGCCTTTGTGAATGGATCTGCTAGATTATCATCTGTATGAATCTTTTTAATGCATACATTTCCTAATTCTAATTCCTGAAGAATGAAATTGAATTTTCGTTGAACGTGTCTAGTCTTGTTGGTAACCATCGGGTCTTTTGCGATAACGATGGAACCAGTGTTGTCACAAAGCATCTCAATGGCATTTTTGATGCTTGGAACAAAATCGAGATCAGTGATGAATTTCATCATCCAATCAACTTCTTGAGCTGCTTCACATGCAACTATGTACTCTGATTCTGTTGTAGAGAGTGCAACCACTTCTTTTTTGAACGCTTCCAGGCAATGGCTCCTCCATTAAGTGTGAACACATATCCCGATTGTGATTGTGAGTTTATCTCGATCAATGTTGAAACCAGCGCCAGTGTAACATATTACAATGAGCTCTTCATCAAGTCCTCCATAGACTAGAAACATATCTTTAGTTCTTCTTAATTACTTAAGTATGTTCTTAACAGCCACCCAATGCTTTTCGCCAAGATTAGCTTGACATGTACTAGTTATAATAATAGCATAAGCTACATCCGACATTGTAGATGTCATAGTATACATAATTGAACCTACTGATGAACCATACGGTATGTGTTTTATTCTTTGGATCTCATCTTCAGTACTAGGGCTGTCAGCTTTAGAAAGAATGGTACCAGGCAGTATGGGAACAATTCCTCGTTTCGAGTTATCCATTAAAACATTTTAAGATTTTGTCAATGTATGTACTCTAACTCAAACCAATGATTCTTTGGCATCTATCTCTATAGATCCTAATACCGAGTATGTATGCAGCATCCCCTAGATCTTTTATTTGAAAGGACTTACTAAGGTAGGCCTTAGTCTCCTTCAATTTCGGGATATCTTTCCCGATCAATAATATGCCATCAACATATAGAACTAGAAAAACAATATCGCTCCCACTTGCTTTGATGTATACACATGGTTCATCGGGACTTTCTGAAAAACCAAACCTTTAGATGTTTTCATCAAAACGATGATATGAGGCCCTAGAAGCTTGTTTTAATCCATAAATGGACTTCTTTAGTTTACACACCTTCTTTAGGTTATCTGGTCTGACAAAACCTTCAGGTTGTTCCATATAAACATCTTCCTCAAGATATCCATTGAGGAAAGAAATTTTGAAATCCATTTGCCATATCTCATTGTCATAATATGCAGCTATGGCCATGATAATCCTAATAGATTTAATCTTACCAACTGGCGAGAAAGTATCTTCATAGTTAACACCTTGAATTTGAGTACATCCTTTCGCGACAAGTCATGCTTTGAAAGTTTGTACATTTCCGTCCATGGCAATATTTTTCTTGAAGATCCACTTGCTTCCAACAACCCTGCAGTTAGGAGGTAAGTCAACCAAGTCCCATACTTGATTGTCATTCATGGATTAGATTTCAGTTCTCATAACTTCAAGCCATTTGTCAGGCTCTGGGTCTGCAGTAGCAACCTTGTATTTGATGGGCTCACATCGATCCATCAAGAAGACTTCCTCTTCAGGAATGACAAATCCAAATATGCCAGGTTCTTGACGACTTCTACTGGAGCGTCGTACAGTTGGTGTGGTTTCCAGCATCTGAACGATAATTTCAGGTTCAACAATTCTTTGTTAATTATCATTCTCAACTAAAGGTTGTGTCTCTCAAATTTCTTCGAGGTCAATGGGGCTCCCACTTACTTTATGCACGATAAATTCAGTTTCAAGAAACATTGCTTTGCGGGCTATGAACATGCGATTTTCATCTTTCTGGAAGAAGTAATAACCCACGGTTTCTTTTGGGTATCCCACAAAGATACACTTTTCAGATCTAGGTTCAAGCTTTTCAGAAGTTTCTCTTTTAACATATGCTTCACAACCCCATATCTTTAAGTAAGACATTGATGGAACCTTTCCATGCCATAACTCGTATGGAGTCTTACTAACCTTTTTAGTTGGGACCATGTTTACAATTCGAGCTGCGGTTTCAAGGGCATAACCCCAAAATGAATGAGGAAGGGAAGTATAACTCATCATTGATCGCACCATATCAAGTAGAGTAAAATTTCTCCTTTCCAAGACACCATTATGCTGAGGTGTTCCCGGTGGGGTGAGTTGTGACACTATGCCACAATTCTTCAGATGTTCATCAAACTGATAACTCGAATATTCACCACCACGATCTGATTGTATGCCTTTAATCTTTTTACTAAGTTGATTATGTACTTCATTTTGGAAAACCTTGAAGACATTGAATGCTTCATATTTGTGTTTCATGAGATATACATATCCAAATCTACTGTAATCATCAGTAAATGTATTGAAGTATCTTTCACCTCTTCTGGTCATTGTTCTAAAAGGTCCACATAGATCAGTATGTATGAGTCCTAATAGATCCGAAGCTCTTTCACCAACACCTGTAAAAGGAGATTTGTTCATCTTTCCACATAGACATTATTCACATACATCAAAAGAATATGAGCCTGTTGACTTTAACATCCCATTCTTTTGGAGCTTAGCAATGAAATTTTTACTTATGTTCCCAAGTCGACAATGCCATAAATAAGTTTTATTTGAGTCTAACTTTGTTTTCTTATTTAAGTTTAACATTGAATTATCCTTTGTGTAAGAACCATTTAAATCAATTTCATATATTCCATTTTTAGGAATAGTCTCAAAATAGTACACATTATCTTTAAACACATAAATGTTCTCAGAATCAAAATCAAACTTATAACGAAAACTAGTTTATACAAGCGATAAGTAGAGATAATATTCCTAGTTATAATAGGTACATAACAACAATTGTTCAAAATAAGATTAAGGCCATTTGGAAGAAAAAGATGATATTGTCCTATGGCTTTGACAGCTACTCGATTTCCATTGCCAACATGAAGTTCCAAATCGCCATCTCTTAGTTCTCTAATGTCACACCCCCAGCCATCGGCGGAAACACCGGGTAGTGTAACGTTATTCTTCGTATGACAGTTATATAACATACATTGAACAGTACTAAGAAAATACATACCTTTATTGATAATTGAAAGCTACATAACTGTTTTTTCTAAAACCTATTACATAATATCCGACTATGGCATACTTCTTAATGAACAGAAAGGTAATAGTAAAACTTCTTCTGTTCGAATACATACCCTCTTTTCAAGTTCCTGAAAACACATGCATTTTAAAATACGTCAACATAAAGTTAGTGAGTCCACAGGTTTTGACTCCATAAAATAATACATTTTTCCACGTTCAGAAGTATAGTTTGAAAGTATCATTTTGACTCTCCAACATTTAGTAGGTATATTAGGTATAATAGTTTACTTATCAATTAAGTGTTATACCTAAACATTCCTTAAACCTAAGGTATAAGTAGGGGGAAACTTATACTTAACATTAATACTTGTATACGACAAAGTATAATGCTTCTAACAATTTGCTACCATGAGCCTGTAACCGCTGCTATGACATAATACCTCTCATAAAACACACTCATGATTTACCATGAGAAACAAACACATTCATGATTTACCATGAGAACAAAACCGTATGCTTCATCGACGCCGGAACAATAACAAGTAAAAGGATAGTTCATCCCTCGCTTTTGGTTGACTGTAGCTAACAGTCACAAGTGGGGTGGTCAACCCGTATACTAATTATACTCGACTTCCTCGCTCACACGGGATTAACGGTTACAGTTCAGAGGATTTCCGCTAAGACCCCCAATCTTAGTTGATGAATACAATTACTCATGTAGACTTCGACGGCTTCCTATAGCTCTAACAACAAAAGCATTTTCATGTATAAAACCCTAAGTTACTATACTATGCTTTTAAACATTACTCCTAACTTCATAGCATTTAGGCAATATAACAACTATATCTTGAAGTAAAACCAGGTTTTATCTTGACCTAAAACCAATAATAACAACATATAACGTTCCTAGTTTTATCTTGACATAAAACTATCAATAAAAATATATAACATACTAAGTTTTATCTTGACATAAAACTAACAATAACAACATATAATGTACCAAGTTTTATCTTGACATAAAACCAATAATAGCAACATACTTTATAACTTAACATATAGAACTTCCGAATATAACTTCGGAACTATATCGCACACAACATATATATAGAATCCTAAGTATAACTCAAGATCTACATTAGTAAAATAACATGCCGATAGGTTGATAATAGTTGTATATATTCAAAATATTATATTTTGAACAACTATACCCGGCTAATATAACTATATACTATCATATAGACATAATAATAACGTATATATAATATTTAGCATGCGTTTTCCCCCGAAATATTAGAAAGTGGGGCCGTGAAACTCACCCTAGTAGCGTGATTTTATGTAATCTAAGGAGAAACGGTCAGTGTACAAGGTCGTTGGGGCTCGAGATGCAAGATGGCCTCAACAAAGGAGGGAGGAGAAAGAAGTTTAGGTGTAAGAATGGCTGAAGTCGGACCTACTATTTATAGTAAGGAGTGTGGATCCCCACGTCGTGGGTTTTATAAGGCCCACGTCGTGACTTTGGATCTTATCCCCGTAGACATGCCATTTGCGTCCCTAGCTTCAGAAGGTGGCCATGTGACTCATCACGTCGTGAGATATCTTTGCTCACGTTGTGAATTTGGATCTTATCCCCTCGCAGCCTCGTCACACACCTTCTAGATTCCGAGATGTGGATAAATAACTCCTCACGTCGTGAGTTCTGTGCTCACGTCGTGAACTCAGTCAGATTAGGGTTTCTGACAGCTGAATCTTCGGAAGATCGTAACTTTCACATACGAACTCCGTTTTTGACGTTCTTTATATGCACGCTTAGGTATTTACAAGTACTACAACTATCTTTTAGAATCCAATAGCTAATTCGAAGTCTATTTTAAATTCCTCTTATTATAGAGATTTATAGTGTTCGGTTTATCATAACTTCTTCATGCGAAGTCAGATTCAGACATGCTCTATATTTTTGGAATCGTATGGACGTATACTTTGAGTTGTATCATAAAGAAAGTTCATATTTATATTAGAATTTTTCTTGAACTACATATCAATCTTATCATCTTACTAGTTTAACAAAAATCACATTACATGATTGGTATAATCACATGTGATTGTCTATTGACCTATTTTGACTAGTGTTGCATTCTTCCCCCATTAGAATAATTTTGTCCCGAAATTTATCTTATGGATGCGGTTTTGTCTAACAGTTGGGGGTATTTTTCTTTCATCTGATCTTCACGTTCCCAAGTAAATTCAGGTCCTCGTAAAGAGTTCCATCGAACTTTCACTATGGGAATAGGACTTTGCTTTAATCGTTTGACTTCTCGATCCATGATCTCAACAGGTTCTTCTACAAAGTTGAGTTTTGTATTGACTTGTATCTCTTCGAGAGGTATAAAAAGAGTGTCATCGGAAAGACATCTTTTGAGATTTGATACGTGAAAAACATCGTGCACATTACTTAGCTCTTGAGGCAACTTAAGTAGGTATGCGACAAAACCAATTCTTGCTAGAATTTCAAAAGGTCCTATATACCGTGGGTTTAGTTTGCCTCGTTTTCCGAATCGAATTATGCCTTTCCAAGAAGAGACCTTCAACATTACTTTATCTCTAACTTGGAATTCTAAAGGCTTACGTCTTACGTCAGCATAACTCTTTTGACGATCACGTGCAGCCTTTAATGGATCCTTAATTTGCACGATCTTTTCAGTTGTTTCGTGGATTATTTCTGGTCCAGTACGTAAGGTATCGCCTATACGTTCTCTGGCCGTCTGCGTATCTCCAACTTCTGCCCAACATACTAGGGAACGACATTTTCGCCCATAAAGAGCCTCAAACGGTGCAGCCTTGATGCTGGTGTGATGACTATTGTTGCAGGAACACTCAATTAACGGTAAATGAGTATCCCACACAGTTCCAAAGTCCATTACACAGGCTCGGAGCATATCTTCTAAAGTCTGAATGGTTCTCTCACTCTCACCATCAGTCTGTGGATGGTAAGCTGTACTCATATCTAGACGTGTTCCTAAGGATTTTTGTAGAGATTGCTAAAATCGTGAAGTAAATCTACTATCTCGGTCAGAAATAATAGAATTTGGAACTCCATGCAATCTGACAATTTCCTTAAAATAAACTCTAGTCAGCTTCTCCATCTTGTCGTTCTCCTTAATTGGTAAGAAATGGGCGGACTTAGTCAACCTATCGACTATTACCCAAATAGTGTCGAACCCACTAGGAGTTTTAGGTAACTTAGTGATGAAGTCCATTGATATCTGCTCCCATTTCCATTCAGGTATTTCCGGTTGTTGAACTAAACTTGAAGGCTTTTGATGTTCTGCCTTTACTCTAGAACAAGTCAAACATTTGCTCACATAAGTAGCAATTTCTGCCTTCATGTTTGGCCACCAATAATGTACTTTTAAATATAAGTAAATTTTGTCAGAACCTGGATGCACAGAATATCTGGACTTGTGGGCTTCTTCTAAGACCAAGTTCCTGACTCCACCAAACTTAGGCGTCGAAATTCGGTTCATAAAGTATCGTGTTCCGTCATATTTTTGTATAAGTTGCTTTTCCATTCCTCGCAAAGCTTCGTTCTTGATGTTTTCTTCTTTTAGAGCCTCAAGTTGAGCTTCTCTTATTTGTGCGGTAAAGTTAGAATGGATAGTTATAGTTAATGCTCGTACCCGTCGGGTTTTAATATATTCTTTCCGGCTCAAGGCATCTGCTACCACGTTTGCCTTTCCGGGATGATAACGAATCTCACATTCGTAATCATTCAACAATTCGAGCCATCTTCGTTGTCTCATATTAAGATCTTTTTGGTTGAAGAGGTGCTGGAGACTCTTGTGGTCGGTACAAATAGTACACTTAGTACCGTATAAGTAATGTCTCCAAATTTTTAGTGCAAAAATTACATCTCCCAATTCAAGATCATGGGTAGTGTAATTATTCTCATGCACCTTAAGTTGTCGTGATGCATAGGCAATAACTTTTCCTCTTTACATCAACACACATCCCAATCCTTGATTTGATGCGTCGCAGTATACAATGAAATCTTCTGTTCCATCTGGAAGGGATACGATTGGTGCACTACACAACATTTGCTTCAGTTTCTGAAAAGCAGCTTCTTGTTTGTCTTCGCAGTTGAACTTCGTATCCTTCTGGGTTAGTGTTGTAAGCGGCTTGGCTATTTTGGAGAAATTCTCTATGAATCTACGCTAATAGCCAGCAAGTCCTAGGAATTGAGGCACCTCTGTTGGCGTCTTTGGTTCTTCCCAATTCCTGATTGCTTCAACTTTGGATGGGTCAACATGAATTCCTTCGATGCTAATTACATGACCTAAAAATTATACTTCTCTAATCCAAAACTCACATTTGGAGAATTTAGCGTACAACTTTTCTTTTCTTAGTAGTTCCAAGATTATTTGCAGGTGTTGATCATGTTCTTCCTTGGTTCGTTAATATATCAATATATCATCGATAAATACGATCACGAATTTATCCAAGTAGGGTTTGCAAACACGATTCATGAGATCCATAAACACTGCTGGGGCATTGGTAAATCCAAAAGACATAACTAAGAACTCATAATGACCATAATGAGTTCTAAATGCTGTTTTTGGAATGTCGTCTTCTTGTACTCTGAGTTGATGGTATCCTGATCTGAGATCTATCTTTGAGTAGTAGCTGAATCCTTGCAATTGATCGAATAGATCATCAATTCTCGGAAGCGGATAACGATTCTTGATCGTTAGCTTGTTTAGCTCCAGATAATCAATACACATTCGAAAGGATCCGTCCTTCTTCTTGACAAACAAGATTGGTGCTCCCCAAGGTGAAAAACTTGGTCGGATAAAGCCTTTGTCAAGAAGTTCTTGTAGTTGGCTAGACAATTCTTGCATTTTAGATGGAGCCAACCGATAAGGAGATTTCGCTACTGGTGCTGCTCTTGGAATTAAGTCGATTCGAAACTCGACTTGTCGGACGGGAGGTATTCCAGGTAGATCTTCAGGAAACACGTCAGGGAAATCACATACTTGAGGTATGTCCTTGATTTCTTTTGTCTCTCTCTTCCTATATACAATGTGGGCTAAGAATGCGCTACATTTCTTATGTAGATATTTCTGGGTCTTAGTACAAGAGATGACTTTGAGGTTCTTCCCAGATTTATCACCATAGATAATCAGGGCTTCGCCGTTTGGTAAGGGTAGTCGTATGGCTTTCTCATGACATAGAATTTCGGCGCGGTGTGAAGATAACCAATCCATGCCAATAATGACATCAAAACTACCGATAGGCATTGGCATGAGGTTGACGTGAAAAAGGTAGTTATTAAGAGTTAACAGACAGTTTTCTAGGATTTCATGTGTTTTCTCAGTTTGACCGTTAGCGATTTCTACTTCATAGATTTCTTTTAATATGCTAGACTTATGACTTAATAATTTTCTAAACGTCGGAGTTATAAAACTTCGATCTGCTCCAGAGTCGAAGAGTATAGTAGCATATAAATTATCTATAAGAAACGTACCAGATACGACCGAAGGGTCCTGGATAGCCTCCCTGCCTCCGATCACAAACGCCCTGCCACGTCCTATGCCTCCTTGACTCCTTAACTTTGGACATTATTTGTTGATGTGTCCAACCTCCCCACACTCATAGCACTTTCTTCCTTCACCATGGCCTGCTCCAGTATTTGTTCCCTGATTCACTGTTGCAGGTGTTGCGCTCCTGCAGTAACTAGCAGTATACCCCTTTTTCTTGCACTTCGTGCAGACAAAACAGTCACCTGGATGATGACGGTTGCACTGATTGCACCATGAAGATTTTGGTTGCGTAAGGACTGCTGTCGTGGCTGCATAATTGGTTGCCACTTCTTGTCTTTTCTCAGATGATTGTTTGGGATTCTTCCTATTAAACTTGCGCTTGTTTGTCCCAGATTTGGGAGACTCAGCCTTTGAGACCACTTCTGTTCCTTGGATCTCTGTGAGGGTTAGCTGATGAGCTATTCTCTTGGTGTTGTCATAAGTCGTAGGCTTTGATGCGATCACCATGCCCTTAATTTGCGATGCTAAACCCTAGATATATCGCTCAATTTTCTTATATTCAGGGTTTACAAGTGCTGGACACATTACTGCAAGATCATTAAATCTAGTGGTATAAGCTTTTATTTCTGAACCCTTCATGGTTAGGGTCCAAATTCTTGTTCCAGTTTATGTATCTCCTCCCTAGGACAATACTCTTCCACTAGCATCATTTTTAGCTCCTCCCATTTCATGGAATTTGTAGTATCAATTCCCATTGTATTCACATGGTTGTTCCACCATGTGAGTGTTGCATCAGCGAAAGTACATGTTGTAAATCGTACTTTACAATCATCTGGACATAAGCTTATTTGAAAGACGGACTCTGTCTTTTCTATCCACCTCGTCAAATTAACTACCCCTTCATTTCCATGAAGGCTTTTTGGCCTGCAATTCATAAAATCTTTGTAGGCACACGTTCTAGCGGTCCTTCCATGGCCTTCATTTCTAACTCCATCTCTTGTGACATTAGATAGAGTCACAACAATTCTTTGAGCTATGATTTCTTCCAGTTGTGTTGTACCTATTGGGGGGTTTGGTTCAGGTGGTTGTTGTGGTGCTGATGGTCGGTTAGGGTTTAGCCGATTACTCCTTCTAGGCATTTTGTTTTAGTTCCTAAAATAATAAGAATTTTTATTTAATACACGAGTACTAAATACTTCAATTATTCTTCAAAGTGTAAAACATAATGGACAACACAATGATTACTGTAATATATGCTTCTTATTATTACCAGCGGTTACATCAGTTTATTTAGGTTTATAAGAGAAACGTTTCTATAAACATTGCAAAATTTGCAAGGTTTTCTACATCCTTGCTATAAACTTTCCTCTTTTCGCCTTAACTAGTCTGATTTCTCTATTTACACAACCACTAGTTTTAGCTTATCTACCAGAAACCTAAATGATGACCTAGCACGTTAGTGACATTAAACACTTGCTCCTCAAGTGCTTGAGTTCTCTGCTCAAGACTTCCCATCGTGAGTAATCATGTCATTATAGGCGAAATTTATACGATGATGGACATCCATCACCGATTCCTGATCTCGCGTCCTTTGTCCTTATAGCCTTCGTACTCTTCCAGAGAGATGAGTAGCCCTTCCTTCTACAATTTCCATCTTATCTTCAATTTTCACACTTTTCTCAAACAATTGAGATAAAGTGTTGTCTTCAGAAGAATGTGGGAGATGTGGTCGAGATGATTGACCAGTCTCATAAATCTTAGTAGCTCTTTCTTCCGCCACCCACGTATCAACGGTTTGTGCGATCCGTGCAGGTTCATCTTGAACTCTATGACTTCCTGAAGATGTCGTCTTCTGACTCTTCTTAATCTTTTGCCATATCGGTATGGATTTACGTGTTCAGTGGTGGTAAAGATGATGCCACCGACTCTGTCTCCTCCATGGATTCGCTTTCTTCCATTGGTTCACTCTCTTCCCACTCGTTGGAGGGTAAAGGTGCTCCATCGTCAGAAGGTATTGGATGAAAGGTGGTTCGATTTATAGGGTAGTAAGGATCGCCTACCATCATGGGGAATGAAACTTACTATTCTTCATCCGTATCCTCGATGATTATCCATTCTCGTGAATGTGCCATGTCGAATTCCTATACGTTTTGGATCACCAAGAGTTTTAGTCTATCAAATATTACTCCCAAATTAAATAGTTCATATGATCTGATCATAATAAAATGTAGTTGCGCACCTACACCTAATTGTGATAGGATATACGCACATATAAACTTTAGTTGGAATATTTGATCTAAATCCTTGAGATCAAAAACATTCCGGGTATTAAGGTGTATTCTCATCGCGGGTCTGAGTCTTTATATATTACTCTATATTTTTATTTATTCTATTCACGTTTTAACTATTCTTTGTTACTTCAAGTCTATCTGATAAGGCTCCGGCCAGTCAGGACAGTCAAAAGGGCAGGATCATTTTAGCATATAGCTGTTCTGGAATCCAGCAACCCAAATCGACATGTCTATCATTGACACCGCTCCCGTAAGTAGTCCTTCAGTAGAATAATTAATAATACTTTTTATTGTAGGCTAAGGGATATACCTAAACCTAATAGAGTAAGCCCTAAAATATAGTTGTGCTTTCCTAAGAAAGTACTAGTTCACTATATTTAATAGCTCTGATACCAATTTTTGTCAAACCCCCAGCCATCGGCGGAAACACCGGGTAGTGTAACGTCATTCTTCGTATCACATTTATATAACATACATTGAACAGTACTAAGAAAATACATACCTTTATTGATAATTGAAAGTTACATAACTATTTTTTCTAGAACCTATTACATAATATCCGACTATGGCATACTTCTTAATAAACAGAAAGGTAATAGTAAAACTTCTTCTGTTCGAATACATACCCTCTTTTCAAGTTCCTGAAAACACATGCATTTTAAAATATGTCAACATAAAGTTAGTGAGTCCACAGGTTTTGACTCCATAAAACAATACATTTTTCCACGTTCAGAAGTATAGTTTGAAAGTATCATTTTGACTCTTCAACATTTAGTAGGTATATTAGGTATAATAGTTTACTTATCAATTAAGTGTTATACCTAAACATTCCTTAAAACTAAGGTATAAGTAGGGGGAAACTTATACTTAACATTAATACTTGTATACGACAAAGTATAATGCTTCTAACAATTTGCTACCATGAGCCTGTAACCGCTACTATGACATAATACCTCTCATAAAACACACTCATGATTTACCATGAGAAACAAACACATTCATGATTTACCATGAGAACAACACCGTACGCTTCATCGACGCCGAAACAATAATAAGTAAAAGGATAGTTCATCCCTCACTTTTGGTTGACTGTAGCTAACAGTCACAAGTGGGGTGGTCAACCCGTATACTAATTATACTCGACTTCTTCGTTCACACGGGATTAACGGTTATAGTTCAGAGGATTTCCGCTAAGATCCCCAATCATAGTTGATGAATACAATTACTCATGTAGACTTCGACGACTTCCTATAGCTCTAACAACAAAAGCATTTTCATGTCTAAAACCCTAAGTTACTAGACTATGGTTTTAAACATTACTCCTAATTTCATAACATTTAGGCAGTATAACAGCTATATCTTGAAGTAAAACCAGGTTTTATCTTGACCTAAACCCAATAAAAACAACATATAACATTCCTAGTTTTATCTTGACATAAAACTATCAATAACAATATATAGCATACTAAGTTTTATCTTGACATAAAACTAACAATAACAACATATAACATACCATGTTTTATCTTGACATAAAACCAATAAAAGCAACATACTTTATAACTTAACATATAGAACTTCCGAATATAACTTCGGAACTATATCGCACACAACATATATATAGAATCCTATGTATAACTCAAGATCTACATTAGTAAAATAACATGCCGTCAGGTTGATAATAGTTGAATATATTCAAAATATTATATTTAGAACAACTATACCCGGGTAATATAACTATATACTATCATATAGACATAATAATAACGTATATATAATATTTAGCATGCGTTTTCCCTCGAAATATTAGAAAGTGGGGCCGTGAAACTCAACCTAGTAGCGTGATTTTACGTAATCTACGCAGAAACGGTAAGTGTAAAAGGTCGTCGGGGCTCGGGATGCAAGATGGCCTCAACAAAGGAGAGAGGAGAAAGAAGTTTAGGTGTAAGAATGGTTGAAGTCGGACCTGCTATTTATAGTAAGGATTTTGGATCCCCACATTGTGGGTTTTATAAGGCCCACGTCGTGACTTTGGATCTTATCCCCGTAGACTTGCCATTTGCATCCCTAGCTTCGGAAGGTGGCCATGTGACTCATCACGCCGTGGGATATCTTTGCTCACGTCGTGAGTTTGGATCTTATCCCCTCACAGCCTCGTCACACACCTTCTAGATTCCGAGATGTGGATAAATGACTCCTCACGTCGTGAGTTCTGTGCTCACGTCGTGAACTCAGTCGGATTGGGGTTTCTGACAGCTGAATCTTCGGAAGGTCGTAACTTTCACATACGAACTCCGTTTTTGACGTTCTTTATATGCACGTGTAGGTATTTACAAGTACTACAACTCTCTTTTAGACTCCAATAGCTAATTCGAAGCCTATTTTAAATTCCTCTTATTATAGAGATTTATAGTGTTCGGTTTAGCATAACTTCTTCATACGAAGTCAGATTCAGACATTCTCTATATTTTTGGAATCGTATGGATGTATAGTTTGAGTTCTATCATAAAGAAAGTTCATATTTATATTATAATTTATCTTGAACTACATATCACTCTTATCATATTACTAGTTTAACAAAATCACATTACATGATTGGTATAATCACATGTGATTGTCTATTGACCTATTTTGACTAGTGTTACATCTAACATTCTTTAGTCCCTGCAAATCATTTCTGATGTTAGTACCACTTCCAGTATCGAATACCCAAGAATTGGTATGAAATGCATCAAGTTCAATCATGTATATACTTGAGGTGCCATCCTAGTTGGCCTTGATCTTCTTAAGTTCCTCTAGATATTTGGGACAGTTGTGCTTGCAGTGTCCTTTTTCATTGCAGTTAAAGCAATCAGCATCAACAACAGGCTTGGGTTTATGTAACGCTTGGTCCATGTATTATTTATTTCTCAACATTTTAGGGTTTTGGGCTGGAACTCGACGAGTTGGGGAGCTCTAACTCATCGTGTAGGGATTCATTTGGACGCGGAACTAAGGACTCAACTTGACGAGTTGGGGAGCCCCAACTCGACAAGTAGACACTGGAAAGGAAAACAATAATTTTTAGGATTTGCACCCTATTTAAAGACCTTAAGCCTCATTGTTAGCCTCCCTTATCGCCCCTTTTCCAGAGAAACCCTAGTTCGTGCTTTTCCTACCATTTTGAGGGTGTGAGAGCTTGAACAGTGCATTTTTTGGTGTTTGTTTGAAGAAGGCTTGAGGTAGGAGGTGCATAGCTGAAGGGAGAGGATGTAGATCCGATGTCTTCTCTGTTGTGGCAGCCATATTGAGGTATAAAGTTGATACCTTGGTCATTTATTTGATAGATCTCTTCATGTGGGAGTTTATGGTCATTATTAACTCATTTTTGGATCATTCTTGGATTTGAGCATGCCAAGAAGCTATGACTTCAGATCTGGACATCTCATGGCCTCTTTTGACTTAAAGTTGCCATCTTTATCAAGTATTGGCCTTCCTTCATGTCCTAAATCCCTTAAGAAGCTATGATTAAGTGTTTTAGCCCCCTTAAAGCCATGCATGGACGTAATGTCAACAACTTTATGTGGTATCTCAGCGCTAGGGGATCATATCTATAGTTTGGAGCTTTAGACTCGCTTAGAAAGTGGCTGAATGAGTTAAGACTGGGCAAAATCAACGAGTTACCTTTCCAACTCGGGGAGTTGGTCTGAGGTTTCCCCAATCTTCTGGACATTGTTTGAACTCGAAGAGTTGCTACGATAACTCGTTGAGTTGATAAGGGTTTTCCCCGGTTTTTGAGAAGTGAAGGAACTCGACGAGTCGGTAGGTGCACTCGACGAGTTGGGTCAACATTGACTATTGACCTTGACTGTTGGCTTTGAATTTGACCATGGTTGACCAAGTTTGACTTTAAGGGTATATTTGGTATATTGGGATTTTGATGAAGTTAGTCGCATGGTGGTTGTAGGCAGTTGAGTTTGGAGCTACGAGTTAGGATTCGATCTTACCAGTTCAATATTCCTTGAGAGGTGAGTCTCCTCACCATACCAATGGGTCGAAAGCAGCAAGGCCGGCCAATTATTTTCTATGTGGTATGCTAGTTGATTATGTGGTATGTGGTATGCTAGTTGTGTTTGTGATACTTGCATGAAATGAAGGGTTTTAAGCATTCTAACACTCCTAAGGTGTACATGCAACCCTATAAACCTTGGATCTGTGTTTTCTCTATTATACATGCAAATATTAAATATTGTAAGGTTTCATCCTAACTAGCATAATAAGAAGTAACTATACTACAAGAATATAGTATAATGACATACCTTTTGATGTAGTAGGTTGATACCATGGAGCTTAAGAGCCTAGTGCCTCAAGTGTGACACCTCAAATGGTTCACACAACACCAAGAACCCTTGGAATAACTAGAGAATAAGGATACATGCACCAAATCCGTTTTTTCCCTCTTGTGTATACACACCAGTGCACATTTCATGAACTAGGAACCTCTTTATATAGTGTGGAGGATTAGGGTTACGTTCATGTAAACCCTAATACCCATGACCTTTCATTTCCATAGGATCCATGGGTTAAACACTCCACGGACTATCCATGAAAGCTTAGCCCAACCTAAATGAACTTGGCCAGCCGCATATATAAGAGTCCATATTTAATTATTTCCTTTTGATCACTAGATTAATTCTAAATTAATTCTTGATCAATACTAATTAAATAATATGATTTCATATTAATATATTAGAACTTATAATATATTAATATAAATCACTAGTATCCGTTTTTCTTATTTTGTCTATCCAATTGTTCCGATATCATGCAACCCAAATGGACCATGCCAAATCAGCTCAAGTACATACCAATTATAGTTATAGGCTTAGACATTAATCCAACATGAAAGACCTCGGGGGTTTCCCAGGGCACTTGGGTTTAAGACCTTGGAGGGTTTCCATGACATCCTTAGTAAAGACCTCGGGGGGTTCCCGAGGCACTTGGGTGTAAGACCTTGGAGGGTTTCCATGACATCCTTAGTAAAGACCTCGGGGGGTTCCCGAGGCACTTGGATGTAAGACCTTGGAGGGTTTCCATGGAATCCTTGGGCTAAGACCATGTAGGGGTTCCCATGGCACCCCGAGTAAGACCCTGGAGGGTTTCCAGGGCATCCTTATATATTTGTATGCATGACTTATGTGGCTTATATGACTGATATGGTTTATGTGATTATGTGGACTGTGTGGGGTATGTTATGGGGAACTCACTAAGCATTAACTTACAGTTTGTTGGCTGTTTCAGGTACTTCAGCATTAACTTATGAATAATTTATCTGATGTTATGGATTTTGAAAACAAATGTGATTGGAATTTTATATCTTATGGAAATGATTTGGTTATTTAAAAATGAAAAAAAATTATTGGAAATTTGGGCTATTACAAGTTGGTATCAGAGCCTTGGTTTGAGGGATTTGGGCACACTCTCGAGTGTGTCAGAACTCAAACTGAGGAAATAGTAAAATTGTTTTCAAAAATCAAAAGTCAAAAACTTTTTAAATCCAAAAAAGGGAGAGTGCAATGCGTGTAATCGGCCGAGCTCAAGTAAGTAGTTCCCCAATATGTTAGCGATGCTATATTGATATTTAGAATGTGATAGTCGGATGGATTTTTCTATGTGTATGCTTTAAAAATTGTATACGGTTAGGATCTTATAGCCTTAGAATAATTGATTTGGCCTTATTTCCTGTTCCTTGTCTGGTTGTGGTCCTAGGGTAGAGTATGTTATTCAACAGTCTATTTGATCATGTTCTGTGTATAATTTAAATGCATAAGGAACCTGTTATGATTGATTTGAGTTCGGGTTTGATGAGAATGGAGCAAATCTTAGGGTAGCCTAAGATTTGAGTTATGTGGTAGTTTGTGAGACATGTTTTGTTCTGGGACAAATTAGAGTTATCAGGTAGATCCTTTGGGAGGGTACAGGTAGAGCCTTGGGGATCAGGATCAGGACGCCCATTGACGAGAGGTTGTGCGAGCTTATCGCAGCCGAGGTTACGAGGGTCATTCCTGACGCTACCCCATTGATTTTTGGGACCATTGTGACAACCCGAAATTTTCATTTGTATAATCTCTACAGTCAAATACTTCAAATAATAGTCAAATACATTTCAGCACATTTTTGGTCGGATTTAAGTCCGTTTGGGTGTTTAATTTTAAAAATCATCAAACGAATAAATAAAAGGAAGTGTCTTTATGAGTGTTGTGTAGCAAATAAAAAAAACAACACCTTAGCTAGGTGTTTACGGCCAAACAAGAAGAGTTTGGGCCGTAAACACCATTTTTCCAAGAACTCATGAATATAGCACGAGTTTACCCACTATTCCCTCACTTTACACTTCCAACCTCAAGAACACCCAAGTTTTTCTCTCAATTATCATAGGATCATTTCTTCAAATCCGCCAAAATGTAGGTGTTTCCTTCCTAGATTCGTTCATACAACACTTAATCTAGTGTTTATACATCATTTCATCCATGAATTCTTGATTTTTTTAGTTAGATCTTCAAGTGTTCTTCAAAACACCAAGAACACCAAGAACACGCACTAGTGTTCTTGGGCCTTAAACACTCTTAAAAGCTTCCTATAAGTAAGTACACTCTTCCTAGCTAGTTACTTGCTTAGTATACTTGTTAATCCCTTAGAAGAACACCAAAATCCCCAAGAACACATGTGTTTACGGTCAAGGGAGATCCTTGAACCGTAAACACCACCAAGTGGTGTTTAGATGTGATGGGTTTTGAGCATTCTAACACTCCTAAGTGTACATGTAACCCTAAATACCTTGGATCTATGTTTTCTCTATTATACATGCAAATATGATTATCCAAGGTATTATCCTAACTAGCATACCAAAACATTGATACTAGGATAATAAAATAGATAGAATACATACCTTGTTGTTGTTGCTTGACTCCATAAAGCTTGAGAGCCTAGTGCCCCAAGTGTGACACCTCAAATGGTTCACACAACATCATGAACTCTTGGAATAACCATGAGAAGAAGACATACATGTTCAAATCGGCTAGCCCTCAAAATATGTATCACTAGTGCCAATTTCTTAAACTAAAGGGGTTCTTATATAGTGTGGCTATTAGGGTTACACCATGTAACTCATGACTTTACCCATTCCTTATGCTTCATGGGTTTTAACCTCCATGGAGTATCCATGGATCACCACATGGGTTAAACCCAACATAAAGGAATCTTGGATCATAGGCCCACATATATAAGAATGAATGATTTACACAATCAATCCCCATATATTTAATTAGTCTCTTTTTGATCACTAAATTAAGTCCAAATTAATTCTTGATCAATACTAATTAAATAACATGATTTCATATTAATATATTAGAACTTATAATATATTAATATGTCACAAAATGTCTTTTCCTCATAAACGGTCTATCCAAATGTTTCGATGCCATGCAACCCAAATGGACCATGCCGAGTCGGGTCAAGTACATACCAATTATAGTTATGGACTTAGACACTAATTCAACAGTCTCCCACTTGGATAAGTCTAAAACTATTATTGCGTATGACTTCAGGAACCAACTGGCAATCGTAGCTCTCAAAAGCCGCTGTCGAACTCTGACCTTGTAGATGAACTCTGACCTTTGTCAATGACTTGTCCATTAGATAAGGGATCATATATTCCTCCATTCTAGATATCATATGGACTGAGACATGGATTATAATCATTCTCTCTGTCCATTTGTTGTTTCCCGATTTCCGATTTATGGCGACTGACTAATTGAACAAATCAAATCAGTCCTGGTTCGGCCGAGCACTTCCATTTGTCATCATCAAATCATCGAGGGGCCCACAGATATCGCTTTTATCCCGAAGGTAAAAGGAATGGATAAACTTCGACTCATATGGCTTGTTCTACTACTTGTTGAATCATACACAAAGGCACGTTTTATAACACCGAGTTACCGAATGCGTTTTCGTGCAATCAATGTACAACCAACTCATAGTAACAACTCATATCTCTAGGTTTGAAGAATATAAGATATTATCGTCTCATGATCACTCGTGATAAAATCCATGAAGTGATTCCAATGAGCGCGGGTTGAATCCAATACTCAGAACTTATGAGCACTCATGAGTGTTGTAGCCCCTTGTCCAACATCTTAGACCTCTACAAGCTAACCCATGACAGTCTTGATTCATATCTACTTCCAACATATGACCGACTGTGGATAGTTTGAATAACTTAGTCAATCAGGAAGAACGACCTACTTATTCTGGAAGTCAAAACATGCAAAATGAAACACAATAATAATAGAATCTAATATGGTATCAAAACCTATGAACATAAATAAAACACCTTTTATTTATCACCATATGATTACACATTATTCATTGTATACTGTTTCAGCTATCAACTTTATTCTTGAATTTAAAACAATAGTTGTCCCATGCTCCAAGCATGTACACTATGTTTTCTAAACACTAGTCATGCCATACACCAAGTATGCATACTATGTTTGTCTATGATCTTCACTTTGTGAATTAGATCAATTGAACATAACTCCAATGATCCTCTTTCACAGTCCCAAATCCTTACTGCAAATGCAAGAATTCCAAATTCATGCCATTTACTGAAATCTGTTAGATTCTAAACTTATATGCATTGATCCTCCTGTAATGATTATGCACAGAGTCACAAGGACTTGACAACAAACATTACAGAGCATTCCAAGGAGATCAACTCCTTGGAAACATCCTTCTTGCATTAAGTTTCCTAATCTTACACAGATTGAATAATTTCCAACTTTGAAACATTTCCATATTCCATTTTGACTATCACTTCTGAACAAGAGTTGCCTCCTTACAGATTATGTCAATATGGTCCTTCCAGAATTAACACTATACTTCCAACTGTCCTTGAGCAACCAATCTTTGGTAAACCTTAGATTGTCCTCGACAATTGCTTAATCCTTTTAGTCATATCCAGTTCTAGACCTTTTCCCTTCTTAATGCCCCATACATTTGGAAAATTTTAGAAAGGATAAATATAGCACATGTAATCGATCCTATATCCGAAGCATATGGGACACGAGTCATGATGTCTCACATAAAGACTAAAGCAGTCTTTTGCTATAACATTTCCATTTCTATTTGCCAAGTTCTCATAATTCAGATTATGAAAAGGGATGCCGTAATCATAATCGAATTTTAGAACGCAAATAATGGACCCATATATAGAATTTCCTTATGTTGAGTCATTCCAACATGAAATTCATATATATATCCTTGACTAAATACGACTTAAAACCTCAATCTAAGCTTTTAGAATTGAAATGAAGTATAATTTCCTCTCCCTTAATTATAGCAAAACAACTTTTTCAACCCCTGCAGCCTCACGAATTGAAACTTTTGTTTTCTATAATTAACATTGCTAACTTGCAATCTTTATCATAATTATCATGCTCCCACTAACATGATGATTATTAGCATAACACTCATGCTCCCACTAGCTTTGACATGTAATCAGAAATCAGCTGGACATCTTGAAATCAATACTTTATTGACTTTCTTACCAAAGTTCAGATTTCTGATACTAGATTGCTTTGATAAAACTTTATCAATATCATACACCTTATCTTAGATAGCTCACAGGTGTGTCTAAACAATTTTAAGAACTATGAAAAGGGATGCCGTAATCATAGTCTCGATTGTTTAGACCTTTACCACTTCTCACAAGTCCATGTTAGTGTGCTGGTTAACCACACACGCTCCACTAACGACTTTGAGAATGCAAATATCACAATTGCTATCTAGCTAAAATCCACTTAGTGAAAGTGTTTCCTCACCATCATTTTCATGAATCGGAGAGAAACCTTATGACACTTAGATTTTATGGTGTATGAGTTCCTATCCATATGAATTTTGTCAAAACCATAATCACAAGACAAGGTTACTGACAAATCCACACTTATATGGATTAAACTTGTGCAATCTTAAATTCTTGCCATTTGGCAGCTCAAGGGCCTGCCATTGCTTCCAAGTAGCTGTGCAACCAATTGAGAACTCTCAGAACTCCTATGCAAATCCAACTTGAATAGGCACAGACATGTCGACACGATAGGTTATAAACCCCAAGTCGTGTGCTAGTGAAGAACTTCAGGTTTTATTCTTGATTAGTTCTTGAGACTTTCAAGACCTTTAAGACTCCCACTGTCCTCTTGACATATAAGACTTTCTTGTCAGATATTCAAGAGATAGTGTGGATTCTAATCAAGACAAACACTTCACACAATTGGCCTTAGTTGGTCTTTGTTTTATCCAAAACATCACAACTTACCAATTTAAAATGTACAAGAGTAGAAAACTTTTACTCTTACATTTGACAAGTGTTTTAAACCTTCTTTAAGACATGTCACTCAAGTTACAATCTTAGAGTATAACTCTAAGAATTGTTTTTGGAACGAAGTATAAATCATCTTCTTGATTTAACCACTTCAACAATTCATAGCTCCTCTTCTTAGCTACCAGAATGCACTTAGAGGATGAATTGTGATAAGGTCTCTTAATCATTAAGATGATTATATAACATGATACTAAAGTACTCTCCCATCTTTTCAGATTTGAGAAACTTTTATCTTTCTGCCTAAGTTGATTCTTCTTATTCGCTCTGCCATACATTGAAACCTTTTCCAATGTCTAAGATTACACTTAAGCTTGTAAGTATAACCATATTTACTGAATTTTAGTAAATAATGACGAATTGTCTTAACGATTATTTGTGGTGGGCTTGATCAGTGCACAAGAATGTGTACTCGATCCTTTACTTGACTCACACATCCATGTGAACAAGTAGTTAGTCTTAATTTTTCCAATGCTTGAAAGTTCTTATTCATCATGCTATACAACTTGCATGATTCCAAGTTTCTATCCAACTGAAACTTAGGTGATGAGAATATTTCCTTATTTGGTAAATTTAGACACTACCACAAAAGAAAGAATCAAATTCATATTTCCACTCTTGCTCTTAATGGAGTCTTATAAGCAACAAAAGTTTTCACAAATGCCATTGTAAGGATATTTTAAAATAAATAAAATCAAAAAAAAAAAAATCTTTTATTTTAAAACTTTGCGGAAAAACTATCCTTACAATGCAAAAGCACATGAAAACTTTGTTGTTATCTAATCCTATGCAATATATCATAACTCCTAAGATGTAGCTTAAGAATCCGATCTTCAAACTATGCGATAGAAATCCATCTACGCGATCAGATTCAGCATAATCTTTCTTTAAGTTTCTTCACTTTTTTCTTTGATTCTTAAAACATCAACATGCGACCCAGTCACATCATGTATCAAGAATCTCAGAATAGAAACTTAGTAGAGTTAGATAGTGGACTTTACCCGAAGTAGAGTCAAACTTATTGACTTTAATATCCTTAGGTAAATTTGGCAGCTTCGCAACCAATGCCCCTTTCTTTGGTAATAGACCCTTGATAATGGGACTATCTCAGACTTAGCCGTTCTCTTTACCATTTGGTCAACCGAGTTGACTATGGCCGATCCCTTTCCATTGGGAAGAGAGAGCTTTACTGGATATCCAATGTCATCATTGTCAATGTCCATAAAGTTTTAGGAAGTTGATCTTAGCAAATAGATAAGATCATTAAGGGTCTTGTCATAGTCAGTTTCATAGGAGTCCCAAAGGAACTCACTATGTGACTTAGAAAATAGTTGAGTCACCAACTTTCTCAAGACTTTGACACCCAACTCTCCCGGCTTGTCAATATCTGACTACATCTCCAAGATGTGATCACATATAGACCTTTGCTTGAGTGACCTTAAACTTTTCATGAACTTGTGGGTTAGGGAGAATAATTGGAGGAGGTGAAAGAAGTATGATTTCCATGGGACATCATCTTCATTTAGGAAAGCTTGTTTCAAGAGATTTGGGAAGATCATTTTTTGGGAGATATTCAAGAGAGTTGATGTAAAGTCCTTAATATAACACCCAATATGAAATATTAAGGCTAGGACCCAACACAATACTTTTATAACTTGGAAGAGGGATGCCGTAATCCAAGCTATAAAATATTTGAAGGTAGGTGAATGACGATTCACCAATTTCCACCAAGATAAACGAAATTTATTATTTGGTTTTAATTGGTTTTGAAATCCTATATTCTTTTGAGATTCATTGAACTGTTCAATGGCATGTTTCAATCTCGAGTGTGCCCTTCAGGTTTTGTGACTGGGATGCCGAGGATCACAAAACAAGGTGTGAATAACCATGCAAATATACTTGGTACCCTTAAGTGTTTACCCCTCAATCGATGTGCCGGTTAACCACACACGCTCCATCGATACTATGATAAACATTAAGTTACCCTTTGCCTACCTTGTTAAATACGAGTTAGTGTGCCGGTTAACCACACACGCTCCACTAAACGACTTAAACAAAGTGCAAAGTGTAATTTCATGGGTTAGCACCAAATTCACATTTTCCTAAGTAACTAAGATTGGGAATTTATAAATGTTTAGTTACTTAGTATTTATCATTAATACTTTTAATGAAGGGAGAATTATAGTCCTTTCCTACCCGTTCGGCTAACGACCCTCCACCAGTCAAGGAAGCGGTGGGTGAGAGTGGACACCCATTAAACTGCCATTTTATAGGCAGTAACCTTATACCCCCCTAATAGTATAAGGGTTTGAATTTTAACTTTTAAAATTCTAAGGGCTAACTTGGAATTAAAGTATTCATAAGAGAAAACTTTTCAAATTCCAAAACTTGAGGGCAAGTTTTGAAACTATTCAAAACTAATTAATTCCATAACTTATGTGTTTAAAGTAGTTTTAATTAAAAAACTCTTCAAGTTCCATAACTTGAGGACAAGTTATGGAAGACTTTAAACTAATAAAAGAATGTAACTTTTCTTTATTTTGTAATTTATGGAATTAATTAAGGTTACACATTTTATTACTTAATGAAGTGACTCTTGAACCTCCATAACTTGAGGACAAGACTCTTCATTTTTGTAAGCATTACCAACTTTTATGAGTTTTATGAAACTTAAATGTGACTTTTCATATAACTTGAGGACAAGTTACAAAAACACATTTTAGAATCAACTCTTAGATTAAAATGGATTGAAAACACATAATCAATTAACTTTTCTATTAATCTAAGCAACTCATAAGAACAAGATAATTTAATCAAACTTTTTCATGTAATTAGCCTAATCACTAAACTAATACAAAACATGAATCTATTGACAATTATCTTTGAAATTGGATTAGTATGAACATTACCACATCAAAAACATGATTATAGGTTCAAAAACAGCTTATGGTAATGTTCCTAGTCCATTTCTAGCCAAAAAACTCGAAGATATGCTGTTAGGGGCTCCTACTCATCGAGTGTATCAACCTACTCGCCGAGTAGGATGATTTTCTTCATGGACTCGGCGAGTTCATCAGTGGACTCGGCGAGTCCAGTGCCCAGAATGCCCGAAATTCGACTTTTTCAGCATTTTTCAGCAATTTGCATCAAGTATAATTGAAAACAAGCCTAGGCTCTGATACCACTGATGGGTTTTGAGCATTCTAACACTCCTAAGTGTACATGCAACCCTAAATACCTTGGATCTATGTTTTCTCTATTATACATGCAAATATGATTATCCAAGGTATTATCCTAACTAGCATACCAAAACATTGATACTAGGATAATAAAATAGATATAATACATACCTTGTTGTTGTTGCTTGACTCCATAAAACTTGAGAGCCTAGTGCCCCAAGTGTGACACCTCAAATGGTTCACACAACATCATGAACTCTTGGAATAACCATGAGAAGAAGACATACATGTTCAAATCGGCTAGCCCTCAGAATATGTATCACTAGTGCCAATTTCTTGAACTAAAGGGGTTCTTATATAGTGTGGCTATTAGGGTTACACCATGTAACTCATGACTTTACCCATTCCTTATGCTCCATGGGTTTTAACCTCCATGGAGTATCCATGGATCACCACATGGGTTAAACCCAACATAAAGGAATCTTGGATCATAGGCCCACATATATAAGAATGAATGATTTACACAATCAATCCCCATATATTTAATTAGTCTCTTTTTGATCACTAAATTAATTCTTGATCAATACTAATTAAATAACATGATTTCATATTAATATATTAGAACTTATAACATATTAATATGTCACAAAATGTCTTTTCCTCATAAACGGTCTATCCAAATGTTCCGATGCCATGCAACCCAAATGGACCATGCCGAGTCGGGTCAAATACATACCAATTATAGTTATGGACTTAGACACTAATCCAACAAGATGCCCTAACACCTTCTATAGCTTGGATAAAAGACTAGAACCTTGCATGCATGAACTAGAAACACCAAAACACGAAATGGTTGGAGTAACCATGAGTTTACGGCCGTAAACTCATGGGTTTACGACCGTAAACCCAAGTGTTTACGACCGTAAACTCTCAAGGGTGGTCCAAGGACCGTAAACCCCAAAAGTGAGCCATTTCGAGCCCTAATCACTTCCCAAGCCTTTGATTCAAACCTAGAACGCTTCTTTGTGAGGTATAAGACCTTAAAACACACAAATACACCATTACCATGAGTTTACGGCCGTAAACTCATGGGGGAAATGGTCCAAGAACCGTAAACTCATATGGTGTTACCATATTAGGAGTAAACTCCAATGTGAGGCCATACTCTCCTTAGATGCAACCCTTTATCACTCCTAGCACTTGAAACAAAGTGTTTCCACGTATTAGAGTGTCTTTACTTGATTAATTAGTTATTTAATGACTAATTAGATACATTTATGTATCACTATATGTTACATAGGATCCGTGGGTGTGTTCAAATCCTCACTTAACACCTAGCATCCTACCCGACACATCCATCCAAACCACTCACTGCAGGTGAGTTCATACCACTTAATTAACCTTTTAAATGTTTTGAAATGCTTTTATGGGGGGGGGGGGAATACAAGTTGAATCATGATAGTTATCATATTAATCACATGTGTTTAATGACTATCAAACTTTGGATTTACTACACTTTTAGCTTTTTCATCAAGCAAACTACTTCAAAATGATTTCTCGAATGTTTTACACGTTAAACTCTTTATCAAACTTGATTTCTAAACAACACCTTTTCCTTTCAAATCCTGTTATATCTATGTTTCAAACAAAGGTTTTCATGTACTTCAAACTGTGTTCCAAATGAGGGATTTCTTATACTTTAAACTGTTTATATCAAACAAACTGCTTTTAAACCATTTTATAAATTGACATCAAGTCATAAATTCTTATTATTAAACTCTTCAAATGTTTTACAAAACTTCTTTTAAGCTTTTATATTATCAATTGCATGCCACTATATGTATAGTTATATAAGTAATGTTTACAGGACTTAGGACTGCTAACCCGCCTTATTTCCTGTTCCTTGTTTGGTTGTGGACTTAGGGTATCCAGTTATTTGTCCGAAGGTCGTCTAAATATTAGTTATATATTATGTATACATATATAGACATAAAACTTCTATCAACCAGTTCAGTACCGTTGGGTAGCAAAGGCATCCTTCCATTATTCATATACATATATTACCAGTAACTATTATGGGTATTGTTAGGAGATACTATTTACTATTTCTAACACCAGGAATCACACAAGAGTCAGTTCATTCATGAGTCTATACGATTATTTTAATACGATAAATAGAATGTGACATCCTACTTCTCGATACGACACGTCTTAGTGGTATCACCGTGTAACTAGAGTCTCCTGGAGGGAGAGCGGGCATTATGTGTATAGATCTATACGGGACAGACACTCCCACATCCCGGCTTCTAGCTACAGTTCGTGCCGATAAGGCCCAGGGGTGACAGAATGTCACATCATGATATACGACCTAGAGGGTCATTAATTATTCAGCGTCGATCAGTAAGCTTACATACGGGTTCACATTCAAACTTTTATTTATCAAAGTAAGAATTAAAGGTCATTCATTTAGACTTTTCGAGGCGTATCGTTCATTCGATACCACATGGAGTCCATATTTCATTTATTTAGACTTTTCGAGGCGTATCGTTCATTCGATACCACCTGGAGTCCATATTTCATTCATTTAGACTTTTCGAGGCGTATTGTTCATTCGATACAACCTGGAGTCCATATTTCATTCATTTAGACTTTTCGAGGCGTATTGTCCATTCGATACCACCTGGAGTCCATGTTTTATTCACTTTATAGCCTGCAGTGTAACTGCTGAGGTAAAATATTATTTTCCCTACTACAATTACTTTGTGATTTTATCACATACACGTTTATGCATAGCAATATTTAGATAATAATAGTTATACTAGGGGAAAAACCTGCATTTTTACAAAGGTGCAAATCTTCAAAACAGTCGGGTCTTGGTAGAAGACTGCTTTTTATATTAGTAGGAAATATGGGATTTTCTAGGGTTTTTCATACTCATACCAAGTTTTCATAAAACAATTGCAAATCTTTTCTTTACAGTTTTACAAAGCAATGACACTAAATTACTTATGTTCTCACCAACTTTAAAGATGATACTCGCTTTCAAAATGACTTGTATTCTCAGGTCACCAGTAGATAGGTACGATGACCAGGTTTTGAGAAGACGGAGCGGTCAAACTTGTCTCTTATTTCAATTTCTTATTATCATGTTGTATATTATGAAAGAACACACCTGTATTAAAATTTTAATGTTAATGCAATGGATGATGTTGTTGCTTGTTTACTACTTTACATTGTTGTGATACTTTACATGACGTCCTCCGCCCCAGAACGTTTCCGTCGTTCTTGGTTTTGGGGTGTGACAGATTGGTATCAGAGCATTGTTTATAGTGAACTGAGTATATCAACCCATAAAAGATATACAGACTATAAATACAATGGGATTAAAATACTCTGACCAAGAATTTATACTTTTAAAATAATAAAATATTTAACTAAGTATACATGCCTGCATTCATACTAAAATTAGCGTCACAATGACAAAAACAAAAGTATTACGATTGTTGACATATCACAAGTATGCTCGGGGATGTATGGTCAGTCCTGGGAATGGCATAGCCTGATCAACTATGCTGATCCGAGAGGTGATTAGCATATGCTCGAAAATGGTTGTGATAGGGCAACAAGTCTAAAAACTTACCAACAATACCACAACGAAAACCTTAGGACAAAACATAAACCTAAAATACTATAGGGGTAGTTTTGTGTTACTATAATTACATACCTGAGAACTAAAGATCTTCATTAATAGGTCAATAGTTGCAAAGTGGATACACTAAGGTTATATGTAACTAGGATGACATAGACTTAGAAGCGGTGAAATTTTGCTTTACCCCTTGTTCCTTGTGAATTTGGAGTTAAGGTCACTTATTCGAAGGCCTATCCTGTTTTGATTACATATAACTGGTATGCACTTTACAAATATTGGAGTAACTGATGAAGATCATCATATAATTATCTAGTACACCTAATAATTATTTCGTTACCCCATTTCTCGCATAGATAACATGGCTGGACCCCATCCCCACGACGACCCATAGTTCCCAAACGAAGGCAATGCTAGATGGTTTGAAGCAGAGCTAGAAAATGATCACCCAATCCCCGCGGATGACCACCAGGCTGAAGGAGTTGCAGATGGTTCTGACTCTGAGCCTGAAGTTGAGAACCTACCCCCAGTGGCTCCCAATCCAAATCCTAATCCTCGTCCGGCTTTTCAAGGCCTGACGCCTCCCTAGGTGGACTGTTTAGAAACATGGAGCCAAGAGCAGGATCAGCCCATGCCGTTCAATGGAGACCGAAGCTTTTATAACCTGAGCGAGGGAAGCTCAACGGACAGGGTTCTGCCAATCCTGGTTCGTAGGGTTGCCTGAAACGAGATTCAGGGCAGGACAGCTCTCCATCAAATCATGGAAGTTGACGCCAATGCGAGAATGCATACCCTCCGCACCATTCGTCTAGAAGATGCTCGCGAGAGGTCTAGGGGAGACCATGAGGCCCTACTGCAATCACTAGCCGAAACTCGAGCCGAGGTCATAGAGCTCCGAGTACGCCAGAGGGTGTACGAAAGACACCTGCTAGATATGGAACGTCAACTGGCTGAACTAAGGGTTCACCAGAGGGATGACCGTCACCAGTAAAAGATGCTTTATCTTTCCTTGCTTCTTATAAGGAATCGTTTTCCTGTCTATGCCCTACGTAGCGCTTTTCTATGAAACTAACTCTGTACTCTAAGTACTTCCTAGTTAGGTCGGTATGCCGTCAAAACTTCTCTTCTCCAGATATGATGTAAGACCTACTACATGGTCAATTTTTCCCAAACTTAGTACATCTAAATATCAGCGATATGGATAGTTGGCTAATTTCTATATCAACCTTTATTCAAATACTTTCGTCCTACTATCGTTAGAATTCTATCTGGTACGCATTCTATTCAGATTATTGAGCTATGGTTATTTAGCTCGGAGAGCATTTCCAATTCTTGTCGATGGTTGAATAGCAATCGTCTTATAACCATTCTATGAACTTATTTCTACTCTTTACTAGGACTGCTTCATAGGGATGTAGGTCAAACCCTCGAAAACTTACTCCTACTCTTTACATGAATGGTCAAAATACGTCTAGGTCCAACCATAATCACTCACGAACTCATTTTCATTGTATAACAGAATCATGTCGGCACCCCAAAATAATCAGCCGAACAACGAAACCCTTATCCTTCATATCGACGCCGCTACATTCAAAGCCGCGGTAACAGCGGCAGTGGCAGCTGTCCTTGCAAACCTCAACGCTAACAACGCAAGCGAGGCTGAAAAAGGTGTTGATAGTTCACATTGTGGTAACCACCCGGGAAATGAACAAATGATAACTGTTGCGAACACCCAAATCCACAACTCAGAGTTTAAGAAACGAAAGCGTCAAGCTCAAAGGGAACGCAAGCAATTTCAGAGGCTTGCCATGCAACAGCAACAAGTGGTGACCCCTGCCACCTCAGCATCGGTCAAGCGATATGAGGGGACACTCCAGAAGTGTGACAAGTGTACCTATCACCATAATGGAGCATGTCAGGTATTGCAATGAATCAATTGCAACAAAACGGGTCACACTGCTTTTTTCTGTAGAACCACCTCTACCACCGGAGCCAGCCAAGTTTGCTATAGTTGTGGTGAGACAGGACACTATTACAGGGATTGTCCAAAAGGGAAGATCAACGAAAAGGACCGTGTCCACATAACTCCGACCCAACGCTTCACTTACACCACTAATGCTGGTACAAGCCAGATATGTCATTTATGTGGTGAGATTGGGCATCTCAAGAAGGATTGCCCAATAACGAAGAACTCTGGTGCGGACGGGAAAATACTAAGGATCACAGCCGCAGGAGAGACTACTCCGGACCCACGTTAAAATTCTAGGGCGTTTTCATAATATTAGACTTATGAACTGTTAAACACTAGTGCAACTAGAGTCCTGTCTTTTGCGAGATCCCGCCAGTTAAGGGGCTCTCGTGCTGCGTATACTTGCTTTTGTAATATACCCTATTCGCAGCAGTAGTCATGTAGTAAACTTAAGTACTGGAACTCTAATAAATGTTGCATCGTTGTGTTTGGTTTGTAATACCTTTTTGAACTAAGTCTAATGCCTCTTATTCCGAGTAGTCCGACCTTTTCATATAACTTGAGCAAATCAGACCCTCACAATACCCGTCTCACCCGTAATTTCTTTTCTCCAAAAATCGCCTTTCTAGCGAAGCCGTCATTTCCGAACTCCGAAGTACTCGTGCGGAGAGTACCTTAAATTTCGTATCCTTCCCGAAGACACCTCAGAAAACCTTCCCGGAGTTCCACTCGTACAGTACGTCAAGTTCAACCCGAAGACCCATACGGTTGATCTATCGCTGGGGAAGGTACACGCAAGGGTGGTGTATAATCAAGGTTCTACAGGCTTAGAATTAATGATTCCGCTTTAACTTCTTTTCCTTATTTGGATGTGAGCTTAAGGAAGAATCATTTATTCGACTGTCTTTTCGGTCTTAATTATATACGACTCGTATACACGAAGCTGTGATTGGTGAACCAAATATGACTTCTGATATGAACCTTAGGACGGAGACTGCCCAAGATTTACGAGTGACCGTACTACCAAGCGGATAAAATTAGAATCCAATCAAATGCCTTCTCACCGATCGAGACAATGGATTCAGAAAGAACAGAAAACTCCCAGGATTTACCTTCGCAACGTCAAATCAAACTTAGGATCGACTTAGTTCCAGGGGCTACCCCAGTAGCCAAACCACCCCATCGTATAGCACCTGCATTGAGGCAAGAATCGTCCGATCAACTTAACGAACTGCTCAGCAAGAGCTTTTTAAGACCAAGTTTCTCACCCTGGAGAACTCCGGTCTGGTTCGTCGAAAAGAAAGACTGATCACTTCGGATATGCATCAATTACAGGAAGCTCAACAAGCTAACCATCAGAAAAATCGGTACCCTTTTGCTTATCATAGACGAATTATTTGATCGACTGAAAAAGGGCATCACCGACTATGAGAACTAGGGAAGGATGTTCCGAAGACAGCCTTCTGAACTCGTTATGGACATTACGAATTAGTAGTGATGCCGTTCGGATTAACAAACACACCCGCAGTATTCATTGATTCAATGGATACGGTGTGTCGTCCTTACTAGGATCAGTTTGTCATCGTCTCCATCGATGACATATTTATCTACCCCCGTAGTAAGGAGGAGCATAGTCAACATCGTCAACAGATCATGGAAACATTTCTATCAGAGGAGCTTTACGCGAAATTCTCTTAAACGCGAGTTTGGATTCGAAGGGTCAAATTCCTGTGTCGCATTGTTAGTGAAGAGGGAATTCAAGTAGACACTTCCAAATCTGGAGCTCAGTTGCATTTTAATGTAACGAAGTAAGGTCATTACCTAAGCCTCCCATCGATTAGAAACCCTTAAAACTAAGTACGGAATTCACGATCTAGAGTTAGAGGGCATCCTTAGAGAAGATCGTTCAGATTAGTGGACGATTAAAACCTCTAGTGACCGACAGAAAAGTTACGCAAAGCTTTTGAGATTCTCGCCAGAATCGGCCCAGTGGCTTACAAATTTAACTTACCCGCGAACTTAGTAACGTACATCCTACCTCCCACGTCTCAAACTTGAAAAAGTGCCTATCCGACGAGACTCTTGTAATCCCACTCGACGAGATCGAGATCAACGAGAGCCTCAACTTCGTGGAGGAACCTGTAGAGGTCATGGACCGAGAAGTCAAACGAACGAAACAAAGCCGAATCCCGATAGTGAAGGTTAGCTGGAACGCCAAGCGAAGACCTGAGTTCACTTGGGAGCGAGAGGATCAGTGGAAACTGAAATATCCTCATCTTTTGCTGAGTTACTTTGTAACTACTATTCTGCTTAAAGTCTAATTTCGGGACGAAATTCTCTCCAACGGGGGGATGATGTGACAACCCGAATATTTCATTTGTATAATCTCTACAATCAAATACTTCAAATAATAGTCAAATACATTTCAGTACATTTTTGGCCGGATTTAAGTCCGTTTGGGTGTTTAATTTTAAAAATCGTCAAACGAATAAATAAAAGGAAGTGTCGTTATGAGTGTTGTGTAGCAAACAAAACAAACAACACCTTAGCTAGGTGTTTACGGCCAAACAAGAAGAGTTTGGGCCGTAAACACCATTTTTCCAAGAACTCATGCATATAGCATGAGTTTACCCACTATTCCCTCACTTTACACTTCCAACCTCAAGAACACCCAATTTTTTCTCTCAACTATCATAGGATAATTTCTTCAAATCCGCCAAAATGTAAGTGTTTCCTTCCTAGATTCGTTCATACAACACTTAATCTAGTGTTTATACATCATTTCATCCATGGATTCTTGATTTTTTTACTTAGATCTTCAAGTGTTCTTCAAAACACCAAGAACACCAAGAACACACACTAGTGTTCTTGGGCCTTAAACACTCTTACAAGCTTCCTATAAGTAAGTACACTCTTCCTAGCTAGTGACTTGCTTAGTATACTTGTTAATCCCTTAGAAGAACACCAAAATCCCCAAGAACACATGTGTTTACGGTCAAGGGAGATCCTTGAACCGTAAACACCACCAAGTGGTGTTTAGATGCCCTAACACCTTCTATAGCTTGGATAAAAGACTAGAACCTTGCATGCATGAACTAGAAACACCAAAACACGAAATGGTTGGAGTAACCATGAGTTTACGGCCGTAAACTCATGGGTTTACGACCGTAAACCCAAGTGTTTACGACCGTAAACTCTCAAGGGTGGTCCAAGGACCGTAAACCCCAAAAGTGAGCCATTTCGAGCCCTAATCACTTCCCAAGCCTTTGATGCAAACCTAGAACGCTTCTTTGTGAGGTATAAGACCTTAAAACACACAAATGCACCATTACCATGAGTTTACGGCCGTAAACTCATGGGGGAAATGGTCCAAGAACCGTAAACTCATATGGTGTTACCATATGAGGAGTAAACTCCAATGTGAGGCCATACTCTCCTTAGATGCGACCCTTTAGCACTCCTAGCACTTGAAACAAAGTATTTCCACATATTAGAGTGTCTTTACTTGATTAATTAGTTATTAAACGACTAATTAGATACATTTATGTATCACTATATGTTACATACGATCCGTGGGTTTGTTCAAATCCTCACTTGACACCTAGCATCCTACCCGGCACATCCATCCAAACCACTCACTGCAGGTGAGTTCATACCCTTAATTAACCTTTTAAATGTTTTTAAATGCTTTTATGGGGGGGGGGGGTGGAGGAATACAAGTTGAATCATGATAGTTATCATATTAATCACATGTCATTAATAACTATCAAACTTTGGATTTACTACACTTTTAGCTGTTTCATCAAGCAAACTACTTCGAAATGATTTCTCGATTGTTTTACACGTTAAACTCTTTATCAAACTTGATTTCTAAACTACACGTTTTCCTTTCAAATCCTGTTATATCTATGTTTCAAACAAAGGTTTTCATGTACTTCAAACTGTGTTCCAAATGAGGGATTTCTTATACTTTAAACTGTTTATATCAAACAAACTGCTTTTAAACCATTTTATAAATTGACATCAAGTCATAAATTCTTATTATTAAACTCTTCAAATGTTTTACAAAACTTCTTTTAAGCTTTTATATTATCAATTGTATGCCTCTATATGTATAGTTATATAAGTAATGTTTACAGGACTTAGGACTGCTAACCCGCCTTATTTCCTGTTCATTGTTTGGTTGTGGACTTAGGGTATCCAGTTATTTGTCCGAAGGTCGTCTAAATATTAGTTATATATTATGTATACATATATAGACATAAAAGTTCTATCAACCAGTTCAGTACCGTTGGGTAGCAAAGGCATCCTTCCATCATTCATATACATATATTACCAGTAACTATTATGGGTATTGTTAGGAGATACTATTTACTATTTCTAACACCAGGAATCACACAAGAGTCAGTTCATTCATGAGTCTATACGATTATTTTAATACGATAAATAGAATGTGACATCCTACTTCTCGATACGACACGTCTTAGTGGTATCACCGTGTAACTAGAGTCTCCTGGAGGGAGAGCGGGCATTATGTGTATAGATCTATACGGGACAGACACTCCCACATCCCGGCTTCTAGCTACAGTTCGTGCCGATAAGGCCCAGGGGTGACAGAATGTCACATCATGATATATGACCTAGAGGGTCATTAATTATTCAGCGTCGATCAGTAAGCTTACATACTGGTTCACATTCAAACTTTTATTTATCAAAGTAAGAATTAAAGGTCATTCATTTAGACTTTTCGAGGCGTATCGTTCATTCGATACCAACTGGAGTCCATATTTCATTTATTTAGACTTTTCGAGGTGTATCGTTCATTCGATACCCCCTGGAGTCCATATTTCATTCATTTAGACTTTTCGAGGCGTATTGTTCATTCGATACCGCTTGGAGTCCATATTTCATTCATTTAGACTTTTCGAGGCGTATTGTCCATTCGATACCACCTGGAGTCCATGTTTTATTCACTTTATAGCCAGCAGTGTAACTGCTGAGGTAAAATATTATTTTCCCTACTAAAATTACTTTGTGATTTTATCACAGACACGTTTATGCATAGCTATATTTAGATAATAATAGTTATACTAGGGGAAAAACCTGCATTTTTACAAAGGTGCAAATCCTCAAAACAGTCGAGTCTTGGTAGAAGACTGCTTTTTATATTAGTAGGAAATATGGGATTTTCTAGGGTTTTTCATACTCATACCAAGTTTTCATAAAACAATTGCAAATCTTTTCTTTACAGTTTTACAAAGCAATGACACTAAATTACTTATGTTCTCACCAGCTTTAAAGCTGATCCTCGCTTTCAAAATGACTTGTATTCTCAGGTCACCAGTAGACAGGTACGATGACCAGGTTTTGAGAAGACGGAGCGGTCAAACTTGTCTCTTATTTCAATTTCTTATTATCATGTTGTATATTATGTAAGAACACACCTGTATTAAAATTTTAATGTTAATGCAATGGATGATGTTGTTGCTTGTTTACTACTTTACATTGTTGTGATACTTTACATGACGTCCTCCGCCCCAGAACGTTTCCGCCGTTCTTGGTTTTGGGGTGTGACAACCATCAAGGAGGGGATGATGGAGATCATGGAGGAGCAGCTCAGGTCTTTCCGAGCCAAGATTACTACGGGAGAGGTCGGGGCCCAAACTCCCTGGTTCTGGGAGCTTAAGGCGTGCAGGGCGCATGAGTTCTTTGGGGTCAAGGACCCCATAGTTAGTCGACGCTGGGTGGTAGAAATAGAGAACACCCAGCGCACGAGATCTTGCCCCGAGGCGGCAAAAGTGGGGTTTGCTTCGTGCATGTTGAGGGACTGAGCCAGGGACTGGTGGGAGGAGGTGACCCACCAGGTTGGATCAGCTGGAGTGGCTGAGATGTCATGAGAGGAGTTTTTCAAGCGTTTTGACTAGTATTTTGCACCATCCATTGAGGTGCAACGTTTAGTGAGGGAGTTTCAGGAGCTACAGCTGACCACCGAGACTGTAGCGGAGATCACCGCCAAGTTTCAGGAATGAGCACTATTGATTCTGCAGTATGCTGCAGATGAGGATATGAGGAGGACGAGGTATCATTCCATGTTGAGGGATGATATTCGTCAGTTTGTGAGCTTTTCAGGGTGCAAAACCCTAAATGAGATGGTGGAGAAGGCCGGGGAGCGGGAGATGGAGTTGGAGTTCTGCACCAAGCAGAAGCCAGAGCAGGCTCAGACAGCTGTAGGTCAGGCTAAAAAGCCTAAGACCTCAGATTCTTCTGGTAGGGGCCAGCATGGCCGTGGCTGGTGTGCCAAAGGTGGAGAAGGCCGGGGAGCGGCAGATGGAGTTGGAGTTCTGCACCAAGCAGAAGCCAGAGCAGGCTCAGACAGCTGTAGGTCAGGCTAAAAAGCCTAAGACCTCAGATTCTTCCGGTAGGGGCCAGCATGGCCGTGGCTGGTGTGCCAAAGGTAGGAGGTCGCACGGCGAGTTTGTCGACGGGCACGGTATGTTATACCTATGGTCAGCCAGGCCACGTGTCACACCCCAAAACCAGGAACGACAGAAACGTTCTGGGGCGAAGGACGTGATGTACAGTATCACAACAATGAATAGTAGTAAACAAGCAACAACATCCTCCATTGCATTAATAATATAATTTTAATACAAGTGTGTTCTGCCAAGTTATATAGACACCAAAATATCAATCAAAATGAAAGATGAGTCTTGAACGAGCTCCATCTTCTCTAAACCTTGTAAGTATGTGAAGTGTAAGTATGTAAAAGTTTTGAACCTCCTAGAAAACCCTATGTTTCCTACTAAAAGTAGCCTTCTACCAAGGCATCTAGTAACTGTGTGTGTGCCTCTTGTAAGAGCGTGTATTTTCCCAAATTTGACTATCATTTACCAAAAATATAGTTTTTACATTACTGTATATTGTGTGAAGATCACAAAGTGAATGTAATGGGAAAATGGAATAGTATTGTAGTGTTGTAACTACTGTTGTACTAACTACCTTAAATCAATTGTAATTTAAAGTACCATATGATCGGCCTGTATCCTGCTACCGACTCTATAGAAAAACGACGATGTAAGACGTCGTAAGAAATGACGTTTGGCACCCGTAGACTTGCAAGTCCCACTATAGCGAGCAGCATGGTGTAGGATAGTCAATCCAGTATAGATCTATACACAAACTCATACGCTCCCCAATTAAGGAGATTATGGATACAAAACGGTCATGGCAGGTAATGCCATGCCCCGTTACATGGCTCACATAACTGAAAAAATGTATATGTAATGTATGTGCTAGCTGTATTGTATGTTCTCCCTCTGTCTAGCCTGTATTGTAATGTACTGTGTGTACTAGGTGTATTGAGTGTTCTCTCTCTATCTAGCATGTATTGTAATGTACTGTGTGTACTAGATGTATTGTGTGTTCTCACTCTGTCTAGCATGTATTGTAATGTACTGTGTGTACTAGCTGTATTGTGTGTTCTCACTCTGTCTAGCATGTATTGTAATGTACTGTGTGTACTAGCTGTATTGTGTGTTCTCACTCTGTCTAGCATGTATTGTAATGTACTGTGTGTACTAGCTGTATTGTGTGTTCTCTCTCTATCTAGCAAGTATTGACTCATGTATGACCGGACTCATTGTATGATTCAATGTTCTAGTAATAGTATTAGTAACTTTCTAAACTACGCCTATTGTAGTTTACTAGTAATATGACTTGTACGTATGAACACGAATGTATACCCTTGCTACCCAAGGGTATTGAAATAGAAAGAAGGAACCTTTATATCTATATACATATACATGATATATAACTAGGATTCAAACGACCTTTGGACAAATAACTGATACCCTAAGTCCACAACCCAACGAGGAACAGGAGGTAGGGTGAGTTATCAATTCTAAGTCCTTTCAATCCTACTTATATAACTATATCTATAGAGATATACATTTAACAGGATATAAGTGTAAAATATTTGAAGTAAAAGTATTTGACATGTAAAAGAGTTTGATAAAACCATTTGATATGAAAATGAGCTTGTAAAACCGTTTGGGATTGCTTGCGCTCCTTCTGGGCTTGGCGCTTTCGTTTCTTGTTCTCTGTTTTTCGGCTTTGTGAGTCTGTGACTGTTATCATTTGTTGGATTTCCGAATCGATACAACGATCGGGATTTTCAACCCCCTCGCCAGCCTTGCTCGGGTTGTTAGCGTTGAGGTTTGCAAGGACAGCTTCCACGGCAGCTGTTACCACTTCTTGGAATGTAGCGGCGTCGATATGAAGGATAGTGGTTTCGTTGCTCAACTGGTTATTCCTGGGAGACGACATGATTCTGTTATGCAAAAGAAAATGAGTTTGTGAGTGGTTAGGGTTGAACTTAGGAGTATTTCGACCATTCATGTAAAGAGTAGGAGTAAGTTCTCGAGGGTTTGACCTACATCCCTATGGTGCAGTCCTAGTAAAGAGTAGAAGTAAGTTCATAGAATGGTTATAATACAATTGTTATCCAACCTTCGGCAAGAATTGGAAGGAATCCTTGAGCTAGTTCACCATAGCTCACTAATTCGACAAAGTGAGGGTTTAGCTAGGATTCTAACGATAGCAAAACGATAGTATTTGAACAGGGATTGGCACAGAATTTAGCCGACTGACAATATCATTGATATTTAAGATGTAATACATTTGGGAAAAATGACCTTGGAGTAGGTCTTACATCATATCCGAAGTAGCAAAAGTTTTGACGGCATACTGGCCTAACTAGAAAGTACTTATAGTACAAAGTTAGTTACTTTAGAAAAGTGGTACTTAGAGCATAGATGGGAAGAGTATCTTTCTACCAAGGAAAGAAAGGTAGAATATCTCCTACTGGGGACGGTTATCCCTTGGGTGAACCCTTAGTTCAGCCAGCTGACGCTCGATATCAATGAGGTGTCTTTCGTACACCCTTTGGCGTACTCGGAGCTATATGACTTCAGCTCGAGTTTCAACTAGCTCTTGCTGCAGGGTCTCATGGTCTACTCTAGATCTGTCACGAGCATCTTCCAGACGAATGGTGCGGAGGGTATGCATTCTCGCATTGGTGACAACTTCCGTGATTTGATGGAGGGCTGTCCTGCCTTGAATCTCATTTCGGGCCACTCTACAGACCAGGATTGGCAAGACTCTGTCTGCTGAGCCTCCTTCGCTCAGGTCATAAAAGCTTCGGTCTTCATTGAATGGCATGGGCTGATCCTGCCCTTGGCTCCATGTTTCCAAACTTTCCACCCACGGAGGCGTCGAGCCTTGAAAATCCAGACGAGGGTTAGGATTTGGAACAAGAGTCATCGGGGGTAGGTTCTCAACTTCAGGCTTGGAGTCAGAACCATCTGCGAAGCCTTCAGCCTGGTGACCGTCCACGGGGATTGGGTGGTCATTTCCTGGATCAGCTTCAAACCCTCCTCCATTACCTTGGTTAGGGAAATACAAGTTGTCGTAGGGATGGAATCCAGCCATGATCTACGCGAGAAAAGGGATATAAGAATAAGCGCATAAGTAGTTTATAGTAACACAAAATACCCCTATAGTATTTTAGGTTTATGTTCTATTGTTCTCATTGTGGTATTATGGGTAAGTTTTTAGACTTGTTGCAACCTCACAACCACACTTAGGCACATGCTAGTCAACCCTCGGATAATATAGTTGATCAGGCTATATCTTCCCAGTTTTGACTATATGTCTCTAAGTCTACTTGTGCTGCCCGACAATCGTAATACTTTTGTTCTGTCCTAGTGACATTGATTTTAGTATGAATGCAGGAACGTATACTTAATTAAATATTTTATTATTTAAAAGTATAAACTCTTGGTCAGATTATTTTAATCCCATTGTATTTATAGTCTGTATATCTTTTATGGGTTGATATACTCAATTCACTATAAACAATGCTCTGATACCAATCTGTCACACCCCAAAACCAGGAACAGCGGAAACGTTCTGGGGCGGAGGACGTCATGTACAGTATCACAACAATGAATAGTAGTAAACAAGAAACAACATCATCCATTACATTAATAATATAATTTTAATACAAGTGTGTTCGGCCAAGTTATATAGACACCAAAATATAAATCAAAATGAAAGATGAGTCTTGAACGAGCTCCATCTTCTCTAAACCTTGCATCGGTACCTGTCTACTGGTGACCTGAGGATACAAGTTATTTTGAAAGAGAGTATCCGCTTTAAAGCTGGTGAGATCATAAGTATTTTAATGTCTGTATTTGTAAGAAAGTATTTGTAAGTATGTGAAGTGTAAGCGTGTAAAAGTTTTGAACCTCCTAGAAAACCCTATGTTTCCTACTAAAAGTAGCCTTCTACCAAGGCATCTAGTAACTGTGTGTGTGCCTCTTGTAAGAGCGTGTATTTTCCCAAATCTGACTATCATTTACGAAAAATATAGTTTTTACATTATTGTATATTGTGTGAAGATCACAAAGTAAATGTAATGGGAAAATGGAATAGTACTATAGTGTTGTAACTACTGCTGTACTAACTACCTTAAACCAATTGTAATTTAAAGTACCATGTGATCGGACTGTATCCTGCTACCGACTCTATAGAAAAATGACGATGTAAGACGTCGTAAGAAATGACGTTTGGCACCCGTAGACTTGCAAGTCCCACTATAGCGAGCAGCAAGGTGTAGGATAGTCAATCCAGTATAGATCTATACACAAACTCATACGCTCCCTAATTAAGGAGATTATGGATACAAAACGGTCATGGCAGGTGATGCCATGCCCCATTACGTGGCTCACATAACTGAAAAAAATGTATATGTAATGTATGTGCTAGCTGTATTGTATGTTCTCCGTCTGTCTAGCCTGTATTGTAATGTACTGTGTGTACTAGCTGTATTGAGTGTTCTCTCTCTATCTAGCATGTATTGTAGTGTACTGTGTGTACTAGCTGTATTGTATGTTCTCACTCTGTCTAGCATGTATTGTAATGTACTGTGTGTACTAGCTGTATTGTGTGTTCTCACTCTGTCTAGCATGTATTGTAATGTACTGTGTGTACTAACTGTATTGTATGTTATCACTTTGTCTAGCATGTATTGTAATGTACTGTGTGTACTAGCTGTATTGTGTGTTCTCACTCTGTCTAGCATGTATTGTAATGTACTGTGTGTACTAGCTGTATTGTGTGTTCTCTCTCTATCTAGCAAGTATTGACTCTTGTATGAACTGACTCATTGTATGATTCACTGTTCTAGTAATAGTATTAGTAACTTCCTAAACTACGCCTATCGTAGTTTACTAGTAATATGCCTTGTATGTATGAACACGAATGTATACCCTTGCTACCCAAGGGTATCGAAATAGAAAGAAGGAACCTTTATATCTATATACATATACATGATATATAACTAGGATTCAAACGACCTTCGGACAAATAACCGATACCCTAAGTCCACAACCCAATGAGGAACAGGAGGTAGGGTGAGTTATCAGTTCTAAGTCCTTTCAATCCTACTTATATAACTATATCTATAAAGATATACATTTAACATGATATAAGTGTAAAATATTTGAAGTAAAAGTATTTGACAAGTAAAAGAGTTTGATAAAACCATTTGATATGAAAAAGAGCTTGTAAAACCGTTTGAAAAGTAGTTTGTTGAAAACACAGTTTGAAAAGTAAGAAATCCACTAGACTGTAGTTATTAATCACATGTGATTGATATAATAACTATAATAGATCAACTTGTATCCCCCCCATAAAAGCATTTAAAAACATTGAAAAACATTTAAAAGGTTAATTAAGGGGGTATGAACTCACCTGTAGTGGGTGGTTTGGATGAACGGAATGTATAGGATGCTAAGTGTCAAGTGAAGACTTGAAAACACACAAGGATCCTAATTAACATATAATAACACATATATGTATTCAATTAGTCATAAAACAACTAATTAACCAAGTTAAGACATCCTAAGACATGTAAAACACTTGATTTAAGTGTTATAAGTCCTAAGGATTGCATCTAAGGGTGGTAGGACTTGGCCATTGAGTTTGGGTTCAAGGGTAAACTCCCATGGAGTTTACGGTTTTGTGACCATAACCCCTTGAGTTTACTGTCGTAAACCCATGCGTTTACGGCCGTAAACTCATGGTACATCTACCATTTTGTGTTTTGAAACTCTAAAGGTCGTAAGAAGCATTCCTACTTCATGTTTAAGCCTTAGGAAGTGTTTAGGGCACCATTTCACTCCTTTATGGAGTTTACGGTCCTTGGACCATTTGTCTTTGGGTTTACGGCCGTAAACTCAAATGGTTTATGGTCATTTTGATGTTTCTAGCCCCTAGCACATCAAGGATGGTATCTAGACTAGCACATCTTGGACCGTAAACACCTTTGATCTTGTGTTTCTTGGGTGTTTTCTTGATGCTTAGAAGTGTAACAAGCCTTATAACACAATAGGGTAAGAGTACTTACAATAGAGAAGCTTGAAAAGGTGCTAAAAGTCCAAGAACACTAGTGTGTGTTCTTGGTGAAACTTGAAGATCTACACATTTGGAATGATTTCACGGATGGAACCATGTAAGATCACTAGATTAAGTAAGATATCAACTTTTTAGGGCTAGAAACACTTACAAAGTTGAAGATCAAGAAGAAAAGTTGGATGATACTTGAGAGAGAATTGAGTTTTGGATCTTGAAAATGTGAAAAGTGGTAAATAATGACTAAGTGTCATATTTATACCCCCTTTTTGGTTTTACGGCCGTAAACACCTTTGTTTAGGCCGTATACTCCAAACTCTTGGAGTTTTGGGACATTATTGTTACACAATAAACCCTAGGGCATCCTCTCTCCTGTTATCTCCTAAAGTACTATTCTTAAAACACTCAAACTTATTCCAAAAAGCTTGAAAGTTAGCAGAAACTGTTCTAACTTCTATTGAATTGAATGGTTGTACAGAATAGAAATTTCAGGTTGTCACACCACGCGAGCAGGGACTGCTCCAAGAAGGGCTTGATTTGTTTCCACTGCAACTAGACCGACCATAAAGAGTCGATTGTCCGAGGTTGTAGTGAGGAGGAGAAGTAGTAGCGGCACCCACATCCGCCAAAATGAGGATCACTGATAGGTGCCCTGCCAAGGCGGAAGCTCCTGCAGTGAAGAGCCGCGCATTTCAGCTGACTATCGAGGAGGCTCGGGCATCACCATACGTCGTGGCTGGTAAGTAATCTATTTTTCCTGTTGATATTATTTTTTATGCTTATATGTATATATGTGCACTTGTATAGGCACCTTTTTGGTCAACGGTATGTCGGCTTATATTCTTTTCGATTTGGGAGCTACCCCATCGTTTGTATCTCTTGCGCTCCGCAAGAAGTTTCGGGATGCTCCGGGGACTTTGGATTCCCCGCTTGAGGTTGAGACTGCGGATGACCGTACTGTGAGTGCTGCGAGGGTACATCGGGGCTATGTCCTGAATGTGTTCGGGGAGATATTTCGTGTCGATCTAATTCTGATACCGTTGTGAGGGCTGAAGGTGATCGTCGGAATGGACTGGTTGGGGGCAATGGGGCCATGATAGACTGCGAGCGCTAGCTGGTGAGAGTTCGAACCCCAAGTGGGGGAGAACTAATTATTCGTTGGGAGAGGGCCTCGCAGGGGCCAACTCTCAGTTCAGCTGCGAGGGCTAGGAGACTCCTCCATCAGGGTTGTTCGGGATTTTTGGCATACATCTCAGATACGAGGGTTGAATCCATGACAGTTTTGGGCAGTGTACTCGTTGTACGATACTTTTAGGACTTCTTTCCCGAGGAGTTGCCAGGGGTGCCTCCGAAGAGGCAAGTAGAGTTCCGCATTGATTTGGTGTCGGTTGTCGCTCCGATAGGTAAGCCACCATATCAGCTAGCTCCGCTCGAGATGCAGGAGCTGTCTACGCAGCTTTAGGAGCTACTAGACCGTTGATTTATTCGTCCGAGTAGTTCCCCGTGGGGAGCACCGATATTTTTCGTGAAGAAGAAGGACGGGTCACACAGGATGTGCATCAGTTATTGGGAGCTGAACAAGTTAACGGTGAAAAACCATTATCCACTTCTGAGGATCGATGATTTGTTCGATCAGCTGCAGGGTGCATCATGGTTTTCCAAGATTGATCTTCGTTCGGGGTACCATCATATTAGGATTAGGGATGAGGATATACCGAAGAAAACTTTCAGGACTCGGTACGGCCATTATGAGTTTGTGGTGATGCCTTTCGGGCTCACCAATCCCCCAACAACGTTCATGGACCTCATGAACATGGTGTGTAGGCCGATGTTGGATCGGTTTGTGATCGTTTTTATCGATGATATATTGGTCTATTCTAAGACCAAGGAGCAGCATAAGCAGCATCTGAGGGAGGTATTGGAGACACTGAGGACGGAAAGGCTTTATGCCAAGTTCTGAAAGTGTGATTTCTGGTTGCGAGAGGTGCAATTTTTGGGGCATATCATCAACCAAGAGGGTATTTTGGTTGATCCAACCAAGATTGAGGCAGTGATGTGGTAGGAAATACCAAAGAATGCATATGAGATCTGTATTTTCTTTGGTCTAGCGGGGAACTATCGGAGATTCATCGAGGATTTATCCATGATCGCGTACCTTTGACTCATTTGATCAAGAAGAATGTGACTTTTCGGTGGGGCCCGGACCAACGGTTGGCTTTCGAGACCTTGAGACAAAGGTTATGTGAGGCCTCAATTTTAGCACTACCTGAAGGATTGGATGATTTGGTGGTGTATTGTGATGCATCTATCTCAGGGTTAGGGGCAGTTTTGATGTAGAGGGGACATGTGACCATGTACGCCTCGATGCAGTTGAAGCCTCACGAGGAGAATTACCCCACTCACGACCTGGAATTGGGGGTGGTTGTATTTGGCCTCAAAATATGGAGGCATTACTTGTACGGAGTCTGGTGCACCATCTTTACTGACCACAAAAGTTTGAAGTATTTGATGGACCAGCAGAACCTTAACATGCGGCAGAGGAAGTGATTGGATGTACTGAAGGATTATGATTGCGAGATTTTGTACCACCCAGGGAAGGCCAACGTGGTGGTCGATGCCTTGAGTCGCAAGGCGGAGAGTGCTCCGATTATGGATGTTTGTATGAGGCTGATGGTGATTTCCCATTTGTTAGATATGATCAAGGAGGCTCAGGTGGAGGGTTTCAAGAAAGAGAACTGGAAGATAGAGCGGATTTGGGGTCAGATTCCCTTGTTTGTTAGGGATAGACAGGGTCTTTTGACACAGTGTGGCCGGGTGTGGGTGCCAGCATCCGGGGTGTGCGATAGAAGATCTTGGCAGAGGTGTACAAGTCCAAGTAATCTATTCATCCCGGGGCCACAAAGATGTACAGAGACCTGAGTTTGAGTTATTGGTGGCCCTGCATGAAGTTGGAGGTCGTGTGGTTTGTGGAGCGGAGCTTGACTTGAAGGAAGGTCAAGGCCGAACATCAGAGGCTCACGACAAGGTTCAACCACTACCCATTCCTATGTGGAAATGGGAAGAGATCACCATGGACTTCATCACGAGGTTACCGAGGACGACGAGGGGTGTGGAGGTTCACGAAGAGTGCTCATTTTATTCTGATCTCCGAAAGCATCTCTGCTGAGAAATTAGCAGATATTTACGTGCGAGAGGTGGTGGTCAGGCATGAGGTGCCAGTGTCGGTTGTCTCTGACCGGGATGTGTTTTTTACATCCAGACGCTTGAGGATATGCTTCGGGCATGCGTACAGTATTTTGGAGGGAGTTGGGATACATACCTCCCACTAGCAGAATTTTCATATAACAATAGTTATCATACAAGTATCGACCGACCCCCGTTTGAGATGTTGTATGGTCGGAGGTGTCGGACCCCAGTTTGTTGGGGTGAGGTTGGGTACCGAGTCATGAGAAGCACCGAGGTGGTGCTTAAGACTACTGATCCGATCCAACAAGTGCGCGACAGGCTGCGTGTCGTGCGGAGCTGTCAGAAGAGCTACGCTGACCAGCGTCGCTCGGATCTCGAGTTCGAGGTGGGAGACTTCGTTTTGCTAAAAGTGTCACCATGGAAGGATGTCATTAGGTTTCAGAAGAGGGGCAAGTTAGGGCCCCGATTTATTGGTCTGTTCAGGATTTCTGCCAGGGTGGGCAAGGTGGCTTAGCGTTTGGATCTACCGGTCAAGCTTAGCCAGATCCACAACAACTTCCACGTATCCCAGCTTCGGAAGTGTGTCGCTGATGAGGCTGCAATCATTTCTTTAGATGATATTCAGGTTGATGAGAGCCTGAATTATTTGGAGAATCCAATAACAATTTTATACCGGAAAAAGAAAGCCCTACAGAACAAGGAAGTGAGACTAGTTAAGGTGCAATGGCAGCACCGAAGAGGCTCCGAATGGACCTGTGAGTCGGACTATGAGAACAGGAAGCATTATCCAGACCTTTTTGCATCAGCTGACTTCGAGGACGAAGTCTAGTTCAAGTGGGGGAGATTTGGAACGCTTGGTCCAGGTATTATTTATTTCTCAACATTTTAGGGATTTGGGATGGAACTCAACGAGTTGGGGAGCTCTAACTCGTCGTGTAGGGAGCCCCAACTCGACGAGTAGGGAGCCCCAACTCGAGGAGTAGACGCTGGAAAGGAAAACCCTAATTTTTAGGTTTTGCACCCTATTTAAAGGCCTTAAGCCTCATTTTTAGCCACCCTTATCTCCCTTTGTCCAAAGAAACCCTAGTTCGTGCTTTTCCTACCAATTTGAGGGTGTGAGAGCTTAAAGAGTTCATTTTTGGTGTTTGTTTGAAGAAGGCTTGAAGTAGGAGGTGCATAGCTGAAGGGAGAGGATGTAGATCCGGTGTCATCTCTGTTGTGCCATCCATATTGAGGTATAAAGTTGATACCTTGGTCATTTGTAACATCCCAAAATCGAGACCCAAATTTTTTTGTTTTAAAGTATATTACTTGTAAAAATAGTTAAGGGAAAACAACATTGAAATCCTTTTAATCAATAAGTCTCAAAACCATATTAGTAAATAGTATAATACTCCCTCCGTCCCAAAATTATAGTCCATCTTTCCTTTTTGGTTTGTCCCAAAATAATAGTCCACTTCTAAAAATAAATAACATTTTTACCAAAATACCATCTCATTATTACTAAACCAACTAAGCATTTAATGGAACATTAAATGCAAAGTAAGGACAAAACTGTCATTTTATTAAATAAAGTTAGTGGTAATTAATGCTTTTCTTAATATGTGTGTTTTTTGTCTGTGGACAATAATATTGGGACGGAGGGAGTATCAGAGTACAATCTCAGGTTTCTTAAATGTGGAATATCATGTGTGAATGTGTGATGCGCTGCTACCCCGCCGACTCCTTCCTCTTAGACAAAGAGGTACCTGAAACCAAAACTAAAAACCGTAAGCACAAGACTTCATGAGTTCCCCCATCATACCCGTACCAAATAATGCATAATCCTTGGTATCTTTCAACCGGTAACCGTCGAGCATAGCCAGGAGCTGGGCTCCTCTTCGGTATCTTTCAACCGGTAACCGGGAACTAACCTCCCCTTCGGTATCTTTCAACCGGTAACCGGGAGCTAACCTCCCATTCGATATCTCTCAACCGATAATCGGGGACTATTTCACCCCTACTATTGCTAGCACATATCAAGCACAGTAACATATCAAGCACAATAATCATATCAGACACAATAAACATATCATATATCAACACTAGATAATTATCACAAAGACAATCATCTATCCAACACTCTTACTTGGGGGCCGACATTGTGGCCGTAGACCCACTTCTACTAGGACGAAACTCACCTCAAAGTCATGTAGTGTCTCCACTAATCTCGGTATGAAAACCAACTCTCCTCAAATCCTCAATCCCTAGACAACGACTTTTCTAACTTATCAATTCATACTCGTAACCCTTACAAGGGTCAACTCAAGTCCAAGACAAGGTCAAGGTCAACACCTTGGTCAATGGTCAAACATCTGGTTGACTCGACTCGCTGAGTTGGTCCACCAACTCGCCGAGTCCCCATATCCACAAAATGCCATAATCCCGTCCCTAGTCGTCGAGTCTAGCAAGAGCTCGATGAGCTCGCCTTCAACCACACATCAGACTATCTTCAACCGACTAGCCGAGTTCATCCTTGAACTTGTCGAGTTCATCTTCATCCTTAAGAAGGTGTTAAGTCTGTGACTCGCCGAGTTCTCCTTGAACTCATTGAGTCCATCTTCATGTGGTTGGGACATTGTCTTGAACTCGCCGAGTCTGTTCATCCACTCGTCGAGTCCTATGATTTCCAGATCCAAAACAAACCCCTAGCAGGCTGAGTATTCCTTCCACTCAACAAAAACCATTTCCAGAAGACGTTTGGGGAAAAATGTGTCCCGACTCGCTGAGTCACCTAAGCGACTCGCCGAGTCTCTCTTTGTCCAAAACTATGCAGTCGATTAAAATGGTTCTTAATGCATCATAACCATAGATCTGACCTCCTAGGGTCTATTTTATATGTAAAGTTACAATCTTGACGTGCATGCATGAGGGTTTTTGGCTCAAAATCCATAAAAAGAAGTCTACAAAATGCATGGGGTGCTTATGGCAACAAAGGTGGCACCTTTATCCCATACGGGCCCCCAATAGTTCCAGATCTGAAGTGCAACTCCAAGAACACCCACAAAAATCCGATTTTAGCTTCTCTAAACTCATAAAAAGGGTTGAAATAGCCCCAAATTAAAATTTAAGAGAGAGATGGTCAAGGTTCCAACTTTTTACCTAGAATGAGCATAGAATGGAGCAAAACCTCTGGATATTCTTTCTTCTACTTGAACTCCCAAGCTTCCTTCCTACTTTCCAACTTCAAAACACACAAAAAGGTACCAACAAGCTCAAGAACACACAATAATGGCTAGGGTTTCGAGTTAGGGCTTTCTCTGGTTTGGTAGGAACAATGGACGCTCTGTTGGGGCGTTATAAGTTGTTTAAATAGGGTGTAAACCCAAATATTAGGGTTTTGCCCAGCCAGCTCCTACTCGTCGAGTCGGTCCCCCGACTCATCGAGTAGATCACTAAAACCCCCGCATAATGTCGAGTCTACTCGACGAGTTGGGCTTCCAACTCGCCGAGTCCAAGAGTAGAACACCAAAATACTTGAATTTAAATACGTACCAGGAACCAGGTGTTACAAATCTCCCTCGCTTATTTTAGACTTCGTCCTCGAAGTCTGCTACTGAGTCCTGAAAAAGCCCGGGGTAGTGCTCCCTCATCTCGTCCTCCGGCTCCCATGTCCATTTCGAGCCCTTGTGGTGCTGCCATTGCACCTTCACTAGCTCCACCCTCTTGTTCATTAGATCCTTTGACTTCCTGTCGAGGATCGCCACAGGCCGTTCAATGTAGTTCAGGGTGTCATCCACCTGAATATCCTCCAAAGGTACCACTGCCGAGTCGTCCACCAGACACTTCCGTAACTAGGAGACGTGAAAAATGATATGAATTGGATTGAGTTCGGCTGGTAGGTCCAACCTATACGCTACCTTGCCCACCCGGGTGACGAACCTGAAAGGTCCTATGTACCTGGGGCCCAACTTGCCCGGTTCCTGAACCAAATGATGCCTTTCCAAGGCGACACCTTCAGGAGCACCATATCCCTGACCTTGAATGCCAGGTCCGAACGATGCCTGTCGGCATAACTTTTCTGCCGACTCTGAGCAGTCTGAAGCCTGCTCCGCACCTGTTGGAGCCTCTCCGTAGTCTTGAGGACCACTTTGGTACTCCCCATGACTCTCTGTCCAACATCGCCCCAGCATATTGGGGTCCTGCACTTCCTCCCATTCAACATCTTGAATGGAGGACGACCAATACTCGCATGATAGCTGTTATTATAGGAAAACTCAACGAAAGGAAGGTAAGTATCCCAACTACCTCCGAAGTCTAAAACACACACCCGCAGCATATCCTCCAGAGTCTGGATGGTCCGCTCACTCTAACCATCCGTCTACGGGGTGAAAAGCGGTGCTAACGTGCAGACGGGTACCCAGCTCGTCATGAAACTTCTTCCAGAACCTGGAAGTGAACTGCACATCCCTGTCAGAAATCACGGAAACTGGCACTCCGTGTCGGCCCACTACTTCTCTGATATAGATGTCGGCCAACTTTTCGGCCGAAATACTCTCCTGGATCGGTATGAAATGGGCACTCTTGGTCAACCGATCCACGATGACCCATATTGAATCCACTCCCGGAGCGGTCCTGGGAAGCTTGGTGATGAAATCCATGGTAACATCTTCCCATTTCGACATGGGGATGTCCATCGGCAGCATCTTGTCGTGAGGCCAATGGTGCTCAGCTTTGAACTTCTGGCAGGTCAGGCATCTCTCAACATACCAAGCTACATCCCGCTTCATACAGTGTGGCATCCCCTAATTTCTCGGCCAGAAAAGACCGATTTAATTTATGCTTTTAAAATAAAGTCAGAGAAATTCTTTTAAAAGACGTTGTGGAATTGGTCCCCAAAACAAAACGTGATAAAAATTTATCAAAACCTTTCTTTAAGAAAGTATATACTTTTCCTTTTATATAAAAACCTCGGGATGTCATGTTCCGATACAGATCAAAAGCATAAACAAGACATTATAAGCCTTACAATAGTTATTTACAACTAATGGCCTATAATCCAACAATCTCTCATCATCATCCAACTATGCTCGGGGTCCACTACCTCTAAGATAAAAAGGTGAGTAGGTCAGGCTTGGGAGCCTGGTGAGCATAGAGGGTTTTCAACCCACAATAAATAATAAACTTTTTATGTTCATCAATCAACAAATAAATTATTAATTTCATCAACCAAAATAACCCTAATTACCCATTCCCGTTATCCTCACCTTACGTCCCTAAAACAACTATCACTAGGGACCTAGCCTAAGAATTTTCATTAGGGGGGACAACATTGCTTCAGGGGTTCCTCAGCAATTTATGTCAAATAAGGCAACCATCAGGGTGACAACACTGCTTTCCTCAACAATTTATGTCAAATAAGACAACCATCAGGGTGACAACACTGCTTTCCTCAGCAATTTATGTCAAATAAGACAACCAATGGGGTGACAACATTGCTTTCCTCAACAATTTATGTCAAACAAGACAACCAATAAGGTGACAACATTCCTTTCCTCAGCAATTTATGTCAAACAAGACAACCTGACATAAAACGACCAATAAGGTGACAACATTCCTTTCCTCAGCAATTTATGTTAAATAAAACAACCAATGTGGTGAAAAAACTGCTTTCCTCAGCAATTTATATCAAGTAAAACAAACATCGGGGTGACAACATTGCTTTCCCTCAGCAATTTATGTCAAATAGGCACGAAGTCACATCGTCGCCCAGGTTTATACAACATGCACTAAGTCTATAGCTGCCAACGTACTAAATCCATAGCTACCAACGTACATCTATACTGTACTAAATTCATACCTACCAACGTACATCTATACTATACTTTATCCCCCATTCTTTATCTACCCATGTTTTACCCAACATATTTGAAGATAAAATATATATACATTTGAAATCATTTTAAACATGTATAAAACATTCATTCAACGTCCATCTCAAATAAACAAACAATATATATACACATAGCACGTATTTTATATAAAATACTTCATATCTATGTGAAAGATGAAAGTGACTATACACTCCCTTGATTTAACGATAATCGGGCAACACTTTGTTTCCTAAAACAATCGTTCCTAATAAAACCGGGAGTTTTAATGAGAAACCGGGCTCTGCGAGGGTTGGGCTTCAAAACCGAAAAGATAAATTTTTCGGGCTTCTCGGGAACTTCAGGACGTGTTTCAGATGCTAAAATTGATACCGGGGCTTCGGGGGTTGTCAAAATAGTGAAAATATTGAAAAAGGGGTGTAAAATGGCAATTTCTCAAAATTACCCGAGAAGGCTTGCAGGCCATGTATTTATAGGGGCGAAGTCCGAAGATCAGCGGCTGAGAGGACTCCACGTGTTAGCAGATGCGAGGCTCGGATGTGAGAAGGGTGAGTCAGTGAAGGCAGTTGGCAACGAGGGAGGGGCGCGCGTCGGAAGCTTGTAGGCGAGACGTGGCTCGCTTCGGACACGCCACGTTTGCGACACACGTCGGATTTCTACCGGACCACTTCGGACTCGTCATCAGCATCGGAAACGGGGTAGGTGACTCACCGAGATCGGACTTATCCATGCGAAATTTCTCGGATATTGGGATTTTTCTCGATTTTTGTGCCACAAACTTCTAAAATCCATAACTTTCACATACGGGCTCCGTTTTTGACGTTCTTTATATGCACGCGTAGGTAAAATTATGCTCTATAACTTTCTTTTAGACTTCGTCGGCTAATTTTGACTTTAATTTTAATATTATTATTTTTAACAGACCGGGACAGGAATTCGGTTAAAAATTCATAACTTCTTCATCCGACGTCCGTTTTCGTCTGTATTTTTACCGTTGTACTACTATTGACGAGACCTTCGATTCTCGTTTAGGTTGTGTCGGCTAAAAATCACTCGATCTAAAAGTTGAGTTTTTAGCTGTCTACTGCTAAGCTGAAACTTAGAAAAATCATAACTTCCTCATACGAAGTCAGATTTGGACATAATTTTTATACATACTCGCGGTTTAACGAACACTACGACTTTCGTTTAGATCACTAAGGCTAAAAAGTAGTTTATCAAAAACTCACTTTTTACGTCATTCGGCACCGTGCCGGTTTAGTCGCGAAACTTCGACAGGTCGTAACTTCTTCGTTATAACTCGGATTTCAGTATTCTTTATATATCCGGAATCTTTGTCACGACCACTACAACTTTCTTAATAGATATCGGCTTTATCTAATATTTATTTTCGATGCTCATTTTTATTCTTAATTAATAAAATCCTAATAATTAAGCATAAAACACATAATTCAAATAATATTCACATAATTCCTTTTCATTTCTTCAAAATGAGTTACAAAAGTTAACCTAGACTATTATGTCAATATTAATGCCTAGCCTAGAAACACGGGTGTTACAATTCTCCCCCCCCTTAGGATGATTCCGTCCCCGGAATCACACATCAGCAAACAAATGCGGTTAGTGACTCATCATGTCACTCTCCGTTTCCCAGGTGAGATTTGGCCCATATGTTTCCATCACACAAGCACTAAATCGACCATCTTGCGTCGTAACTTCTTAGTCTTACGGTCAACGATTGCCTCAGGTTCTTCAATTAACCTCTTGTTTTCATCCAACCTTAATTCAGAAATGGGAATTATGTCGGGCACATCTCCCGTGAACTTTCTCAAATAACACACATGCAAGGTGTTATGAATATCCTCTAGTTCTTCTGGTAATTCTAGCTTGTAAGCTCGACTCCCGATCCTCTAAAGAACTTTAAACGGTCCAATAAACCTTGGACTCAACTTTCCCCTTTTACCAAATCTTATAAGTCCCTTCCACAGCGAGACTTTAAGTAAAACCGAATCTCTAACTTCGAATGTTATCGGTTGTCTTTTCTTGTTAGCATAGCTCTTTTGACGATCTTGAGCAGCTAACATCCAACTTCTTTAACAACGAGCGCGATACTTCTATTGATCGCTTTGATCATCTTTCACTTCAATTTTACTTAAGTCAAATGCTACATCGAACTTGGTTCTCTGAACCGCGTAACATACTCATCTTAGTCGGACTCGATTTGATATGACCTCTAGGGTCGGAATAACAATCATCTTCTTAGTCATTACCGAAACGATGGTAACGATATACTTGAACAAAAACAAAATCAATTACTAGCTTCTTGGTAACCTTGTGACTTTCCCCGATCCAAGTGTGAGTCCTGTGCTTCCACTAGTATAGATCTCTACTACTTTTCACACCTACTCATACTCGTCCCAAGTATTGTCTCGCAGTCCCCAAGTCCTAAAATCACAAAACAATTTAACACATGCGAATGTGTCCAATTAATCATAAAATTTTCCTAGACTCTACTAGCACTTCTTCCATGCGTATCTTCAATCATCAATTCTACATCAACTTGGTTGGTGATGGAAATTCCAGACGATGGGACAACTTCAAGAGTTACACCAATCATTCCATCATCCTGCCAATCGAAGGTGTACTTCAGACGTACCGTACCCCTCTAAACGTTCCGTTATTTTATCATACATATTCTAAAGGCAAGATACCACTCCTACGATATCTTCTAATATGTATCATTCACTATCATAAGCTTTTCATTTCCTCCATCTACTCAATTTTCTACGAGTCTTCACCATAACGTTTTGTACACCCAAGCAGACGTTCGGTGTACTGGGCGAGAATTTAAGATAGGGAAGCTTTATTTACGATAGACGTATAAATCTCCTTGTCACTCCAAAACGTTTACATGCTAGTTCTAATATCATAGTCATACGCTTAGAATCCTAAACACATAAAGTTTCCAGATTCGATATGCTACAGACCATAGATCCGAACAAATAATAGCATATAAGGCATCTTTATAGCTATAACATAAAACATTTAACACATAAAACATTTAACATGTAGAAGTACATATATGTATTAGGTGAGGGCATAACACTATTTGTTATGGAAAGAACCACCTTAGGGACTATGAAACACTTAAAACTAAGTGTTAGAATCACATGATTGAAAAGGGGAGTTTGCGGCCGTAATCAGGAGTGTACGGTCAGGGGTTTACGGTGCATGGATTTACGGTTCCATGGGTTCACGGTCTAATGACCTTACGGTCATAGGGTTTATGGTCCATGAGTTTACGGTCTTTGGGTGTACGGCCCATGAGTTTACGGTCTTTGTTCATGGAAAAGTGACGATTTCAAGGCAAAACTCGAGAATCCTAACTAGATATAAGTATATGAGAATGATACTTACGATTTGAAAGCAAAGAGAGGTGTTTTCGGTCCAAAACACTCAGATGTTCTTGAGGATTCTTGAAGATCTAGATAAAAAGATGAAATCCTTGGATGAATCAAGAGTGAATCATGAATATAGGAAGGATTAACACCTAAAGGAAAGAAATCACTTACATCCTTGAAGATTTCTTAAGCAAACTCGAGAATTGTAGAGAGAGGGTAGAGAGAGAAAGTCTTTGGAGTGTTTAAAGTGTGAAATGAAGGCTAAATACTCTATATATAGGGTAGAGTTCTCGGTCAAGGGGGTCCACCTGGCACTGACCGTAAACTGGGTTTACGGTCTACACGAGTTTACGATCGTAAACTCGTCCTGACCGTGAACTCGGTGATTTTCGAGGAAGTTTCAAGTTTTTCGCTTGATTCCCGGTTTATTCCGAATCGTATAGAATTTTAATTACATCCCTAGTTGATTTACTTAACGCAAGAAGTTGACAGAAAATTTAATAAGATTAAATTTTATTATGGGAGATGGGTTAAAAATAACGGGAGAAATTTCGGGTTGTCACATCATCCCCCGGTTAGAGGGAATTTCGTCCCGAAATTCAAGAATAATGATACGACTCGCGGATCTAAAAGAGATGGGAGTACTTCTATTTCCTTGGGTTCTCGTGCTCCCAAGTGAATTCAAGTTTCTTGATTGGTATCCCAAGGAACTTTCACTAACCGGATACGACGTTTGTTTCGTGCGTTAGACTTCATGGTTCCTGAGTTCAATGATTCCTACATGACGTGTAGATTCTCGTGGAATTCAATATTGTCGAGGGGAATCGCGAGTGTCTCATCGGGCAGACACTGATTTGAGTTCAACATGTGAATGACAGAATGTATGTTACTAAGTTCTCTAGGTAACTTGCTAACCCAGTCGAAGGTAATGATTACAAGTATACTATGAAAATGGATTACTGCTGTATCTGCTATTCGTATTTGTGAATGATGTGTAGGTTGGGATTGCCTGGCCACGTTCATCCAACTGGTAGGATGTTCTTTCGTAATTCTGAGCAATCCTTTGTCCTTGAGTTCATGGTAGGACTCATACCTGGTCCGTCTATCATTTCCTCATGTACACAAGTCGTATATAATTAAGATTAATAAGACGATCGGATGGGTGTCACTGCCCCAGGTCCACAACCAAACAAGGAACAGGAGATAGGGCGGAAACACACATCCTAAGTCTGCAGGATCTTAATTATACACCACCCTCGCGTGCACATTTAACATTGATAGGCTAACTGTATGTGTCCCTAGCCTCTGTGATTGAACTTGACTTGTTGCGCGAGGGGTGTTTCCAAAATGGTCTGTTGAGGGTGCTTAAGGAAGGTTACGGTTGGATACCATACTCCTTGTATGAATACCTTCGAGAGTTTGAGTCGAGATGGAATTTCGGGGGTTCGCATCTAGTTTATCTTTATGATTTGACGAGAGTTTTGCGATCAGACGATTTAAGACAAAAGGGTTTGGTATGACATAGATTCAGTCGGGCTAAGCAGTATGGCGCCGTAGAGTTGCGCGTTAAGTTCGTCCGGAAGGATTGTTTTGTTAGCACATTGGTGGCCCTGAGTGAATATCTCTGGTGTTTGTTGTGTTGCTTTGAAATTAACAGGTATCACCAACACGATGGTTCAGACGTTTTGAAACTATGAACTTTTATGAAATGGTTCTTACTAGATCTCTCTATGGTCGTTTAGTGTACACAAACCACGTATAATTACAACTGACTCTAGTGTATTCACTGGGCTATCAGAATTTGCTCATTAGAGCTTTAAACCTTATAAGGATTCCACGATTTAATTCGGACGAATAAGTAATCACAATTATGAACCATTACTGGGGTTTTCGAAAACGTACCAAAACATGGCAGGGTCCTTCGATGCTTCCTCGTCTTCTGAGGTCAGACTCCTCCTGCTTCCTCGTTGTTCTCCTTTATGGGGCAGTCTCCTTTGAGATGTCCCATTTCTCCACATGTACCGCACACTTGAACTATGACAGCATCGGTCGTGGAAGTGATGTGTTGAGTTGGGGTCTGTACGGAACAAGTTTCCTGGCTATCCTTAATCCCTGGACAATTTCTTTTGTAATGTCCGGGTTCACCACAATTGTAGCAAACTTGACCGATCTGTATGCCAGGAATCGAGGTGTTTGGTTGTGCAGGTGTCCTGCAGCTTCGCGTGGTGTGTCCTTGCCTGTTGCAGTTCTCACATCGAAGTCCGCGGCACTTTCCTACGTGGTGGAAGTTGCATTTCTCGCAATATGGAAGTTTTCCAGCATATTGCCGCGATGGCTTTGGCATTGGTTGGGTGGATGTGGCGGCTGTTGGAGCTATCTCGAGTTGTTGTTTCTTGGCAAGTTTCTGAGACGACTTGTTCTTCCTCTCGGCCTAAAATTTCCGTTTGGCGCTCTTAGGTTTGGGAGTTGGAATGTCCTCTTGGACAAGCCTTTGTTGATTTCCTGGTGTGTTGTTACAGCTTGAGGTGTGGAAATTGTTCCCATTCCCATTTAGGTTGTTAGTGTTAAGAACAGCTAGAGCGGCTGCTACAGCTGCTGTGACATTAGCTTGGAACGTAGCTGAATCCATCTGGAGGATTGGTGTCTTACTGGCGGGTTGGTTATGTTTCTTCGGAGGCATGATCAGCTACATGTCAAGAAAATAAGCATGTAACCAACAATGGTTGCCTCTGGATGCATCCTAAGTGTATCTATGCATGAAAAATTTCCGTTTTTGTTATTTGATTCTCAATGATTTGACCCACATCCCTAAGATGTAGTCCTAGCAGGAATAGAAGTAAGTTTTTAGAATGGGTAGAGACCGAGTATCATCCGAACCAAGTTATCTTCGATTTATGAACACTGATTTCAAATTTTCGAAAGGATTTGGAATCAATCCATAATAAGATCCTCATGACACAGACTTATGAAATCTTTACTGATCAATTCATTGGGTTAGCTGGAAAATTTTTGTACTCCCGCCGACGTTAAACGATATGAAGGTTTAGTTAAAGTGGTGGCTCCGGGAATTATGTCGATACGAGACTTGACTCGGTGCTCGGGAGAATTTGCAGACTTCGGAAAAGTTCTCGGGGTCAATAACATCCTTGCATTTCATTATCATGAGCTGGAAATGCAAAGCATTCGTTCTGTAGGTACTTCTGGGTTTCGATACATGAAATGATACGAAGATTTGAACCGAGTTTGTCATGGAAAGTGGTGAGGGCTTCACCAGAGAGCAGATTGAGACCAATCGTTTACTCGAAACAGGGGTTATTAGCGTGATCGAGGCTCACTCATCTATGTCGATCATAACATCGATGCTCCTTATGGAAAATGACATGAGTTTGATGGGGAAAGAGTGATCGTCTAGGATAAGAGTACAACCTATAAATACACTTCGAAGATGAATAATGGTACGATTTTGATAAAGTTACTTAGTTCGTAGGTTACTTATCTAAGATATACCTTTGTCAACGATGTCTTTTAACTGAGTTAAGACTATTGTCTCTATAGTTGGCATTAAGATTACACAGAGTTAGGAAAAATTTCGACCTACGAGTAGGTCTACAACATACCAACAGAAGGATAATTTGACAGTTTGAAGAACTTAGCGAAACAGTACTTGTAATACATATATGTTTACGGGAAAAGTGCTACTTAGAGAATAAGTGGGAAAGCTATTCTTAATTAAAAGAAAGGATAAGTAGAGTAATTCCTTCTAACGATGGGGACTCCTCGAACGGATCCTTAAGTTAGCCAGCTGGCGCTCCATTTCAAGAAGGTGTCGTTCGAGTACTCTTTGGCGTACTCGGAGTTCTATAACTTCAGCTCGAGTTGCAGCGAGCTCTCGCCGCAGAATCTCGTTGTCACCCATAACCCTCTCATGAGTATGTTCAAGACGAATGGTGCGAATTGTATGCATTCTCGCATTGGCATCCATTTTCATGATTCTGTTGAGGGCTGTCCTTCCTTGTATTTCGTTCCTAACAACCCTACGGACCAGGATTGGGAGAACTCTGTGTGCTGAGCCTCCTGTGCTCAGGTCGTAGAACCTTATGTCTCCATTGAAGGGCATAGGTTGATCCTGCTCTTGACTCCACGTTTCCGAGCTTTCCACCCATGGAGGCGTCGGCCATTGAAAAATCGGACGAGGGTTAGGATTTGGGACAGGAGCCACCGGGGTTAGATTATTGAGTTCGGGCTCGGAGTCGGAGCCTTCCAAATAGTTCTCGGCGGAATGATCATCTAAGGGAATTGCATGTTCTTCTGGCTCATCATCGAGCCATCCACAATTTCCTTGGTTGGGAAAATACGGGTCACCAGGGAGATGGAATTCGACCATGCTATCTACGCGAGTAAAGGGATAGTTAATAGGCATTAACTCTAATAATACTTCCAGTTTATTATAGCTATATGATTGATTCTTGGGGGATGGGCTCTTGGGTAAGTTTCTGGTTCGGTCGTTATAGCATCCTAAAATACTCCTATAGTATTTTGACCCTTATGTTTGACTCTAGGACCCTTCTGGTATTTAGGTAAGTTTTAGGCTTGCTGCAACACCACAGTCACTCCCAGGCACATGTTGGTCATGTCTCGAATGAATATAGTTGATCAGGCTATATTGACCCTAGACATGATTACATAACTGCCCAGGTTCAACTACGATGTCCAACATCCAAATACTTTTGTTTTGTTCTACTTATGACACTGGTTTGGGTACTTGGGTATACTTGTATGTTTTTATAAAAATACTTATATTTTTGAAAGTATACTTTTAGTTTAGACCACTTAGGCCCCTTAGTGTTTATAGTTGTATACCATGTAAGGTTCGGTATACTTAGTTCACTATAAACAATAGCTCTGATACCAATCTGTCACACCCCCGAACCGTCAGAAATAACGGCGGAAACGTCCGGGGGCGGGTGACGTCATGCGTAGTATCACAACAGTTGTATCATAGTAAGCATAGTAAACGCAACCAAACATTGAATACATACATGAAAAAGGTTTACATAGTCTTAGTACATAGTTTTATACATATCAAAGTAAAATGAAAAGACGAGATTCTATCGCGTAGACTTCTCCAAAATCCTGGAAGTACCTGTCTACAAATTCCTGAGAATACAAGCAGTTTGAAAGAGTATCAGCATAAAGCTGGTGAGTTCATCAGCGTTTATGTTTTAGAAAATTATTCTTTATTGTTTCGAAAAATACGTTATGTTTCTCCTGAAAACCTTATATTTTCTGATGTAAATAATGTTAGGTAAAAATGATTCTTTGATGTCTTTGAAAAGTGTTTCCCAAGAAAATCCTATAGTTTCTTATGAAAGATGTTTGATTATCCATTAGTTATTTGTTAAACAGTCCGTTTATGAAAGGTTGAGTTATTCCAGGAAAATCCTATATTTTCCTTAAGGTTGATGGTTGATTGTCTGTTTCTAGTCTGAAGTGTACAAGTATCTATCATACTTATATCGTTAGACGTACTTTTCCTGGAAAACCCTATTAGCTCCCTATGAGGTATATTAGCCTTATTACATAAATAAAACTAATAAATAAGCGGTGAACTAAATCCTAAGGGTGTTATTAATACCCTCTAATAACCGAATCGTTTATTACTTTGGGGTTAGTTCATTTGATTAATTATTACAAAAGTAAATTCATGTTATCTGGGTTGTGGGTGTCATAACCGTACTTGAACTTGATATGGCACGTAGCGGGGCTAGTATCCTTTTATGACTTTGTCACCACATGCATGTATGCCTATCTGTAGCTAGCAGTTTAGGTGCGGGATAGTCAGTCCTGTATAGATCTATACACAACAGTCACGCTCTCCCTATAGGAGATTCTGGTTACAAGTGCTAGTCCTACACTCTCGAATTCGGTGGGGAGTGTTACAAGGACGTGTCCCCAACTTTAAACTAACAATTTACAAGTAATAATACTAAAAATCCTATTTATAATTTGCATGATATACATTTTACTATACGTTTCACGAGTTCATTACTTTAGTTTTGAAAACTGTTTCTACGAGTTGATTTCTTAATCGTTTGGTAAAACTGTTTTCTATGTTAAAAGCATTCTAAACATGTAATTATCTTAAGCAAAATAATATAATTTGAGCAAAAGTTTCCTTGTACTTTTGCTTGTATTTCCCCTCTGAAAACATGAAAAACTCGGAAAAAGCGTAGGGGTATGAACTCACAGTTTGACGTAGGATTCGAGTGTAAGTTGCTAAGAATTGTTGAGTGTCGAATAAAGCCTCGGCACAAACAGATCCTATTTAACATGTAGAAGTACATATATGTATTAGGTGAGGGCATAACACTATTTGTTATGGAAAGAACCACCTTAGGGACTATGAAACACTTAAAACTAAGTGTTAAAATCACATGATTGAAAAGGGGAGTTTGCGGCCGTAATCAGGAGTGTACGGTCAGGGGTTTACGGTGCATGGATTTACGGTTCCATGGGTTCACGGTCTAATGACCTTACGGTCATAGGGTTTATGGTCCATGAGTTTACGGTCTTTGGGTGTACGGCCCATGAGTTTACGGTCTTTGTTCATGGAAAAGTGACGATTTCAAGGCAAAACTCGAGAATCCTAACTAGATATAAGTATAAGAGAATGATACTTACGAGTTGAAAGCAAAGAGAGGTGTTTTCGGTCCAAAACACTAAGATGTTCTTAAGGATTCTTGAAGATCTAGATAAAAAGATGAAATCCTTGGATGAATCAAGAGTGAATCATGAATATAGGAAGGATTAGCACCCAAAGGAAAGAAATCACTTACATCCTTGAAGATTTCTTGAGCAAACTCGAGAATTGTAGAGAGAGGGTAGAGAGAGAAAGTCTTTGGAGTGTTTAAAGTGTGAAATGAAGGCTAAATAATCTATATATAGGGTAGAGTTGTCGGTGAAGGGGGTCCACCTGGCACTGACCGTAAACTGGGTTTACGGTCTACACGTGATTTTCGAGGAAGTTTCAAGTTTTTCGCTTGATTCCCGGTTTATTCCGAATCGTATAGAATTTTAGTTATATCCCTAGTTGATTTACTTAACCCAAGAAGTTGACGGAAAATTTAATAACATTAAATTTTATTACGGGAGATGGGTTAAAAATAACGGGAGAAATTTCGGGTTGTCACAGTATTTTATATAAAATACTTCATATCTATGTGTAAGATGAAAGTGACTATACATTCACTTGATTTAACGATAATCGGGCAACACTTCGTTTCCTAAAACAATCATTCCTAATAAAACCGGGAGTTTTTTGAGAAACTGGGCTCTGCGAGAGTTGGGCTTCAAAACCGAAAAGATAAATTTTTCGGGCTTCTCGGGAACTTCGGGACGTGTTTCGGGTGCTGAAATTGATACCGGGGCTTCGGGGGATGTCAAAATAGTGAAAATATTGAAAAAGGGGTGTAAAATGGCAATTTCTCAAAATTACCCGAGAAGGCTCGCAGGCCTTGTATTTATAGGGGCGAAGTCCAAAGATCAGCGGTTGAGAGGACTCCACGCGTCAGCAGATGCGAGGCTCGGATGCGAGAAGGGTGAGTCAGCGAAGGCAGGGGGCAGCGAGGGAGGGGCGGACATCGGAAGCTCGCAGGCGAGACGTGGCTCGCTTCGGACACGCCACGTTTGCGACACGTGTCGGATTTCTACCGGACCACTTCGGACTCGTCATCAGCATCGGACACGGGGCAGGTGACTCACCGAGATCGGACTTATCCATGCGAAATTTCTCGGATATTGGGATTTTTCTCGATTTTTGTGCTCGCATACGGGCTCCGTTTTTGACGTTCTTTATATGCACGCGTAGGTAAAATTACGCTCTATAACTTTCGTTTACACTTCGTCGGCTAAATTTGATTTTATTTTAATATTATTATTTTTAACAGACCGGGACAGGAAATCCGTTAAAAATTCATAACTTCTTCATCCGACGTCTGTTTTCGTCTGTATTTTTACCGTTGTACTACGATTGACGAGACCTTCGATTCTCATTTAGGTTGTGTCGGCTAAAAATCACTCGATCTAAAATTTGAGTTTTTAGCTGTCTACTGCTAAGCTGAAACTTAGAAAAATCATAACTTCCTCACACGAAGTCAGATTTGGACGTTCTTTTTATACATACTCTCGGTTTAACGAACACTACGACTTTCTTTTAGATCACTAAGGCTAAAAAGTAGTTTATCAAAAACTCACTTTTTACGTCATTCGGCACTTTGCCGGTTTTGTCGCGAAACTTCGACAGGTCATAACTTCTTCGTTATAACTCGGATTTCGGTATTCTTTATATATCCGAAATCCTTGTTATGAACACTACAACTTTCTTAATAGATATTGGCTTTATCTAATATTTATTTTCGACGCTCATTTTTATTCTTAATTAATTAAATCCTAATAATTAAGCATAAAACATATAATTCACATAATATTCACATAATTCCTTTTGATTTCTTCGAAATGAGTTACAAAGGTTAACCTAGACTATTATGTCAATATTAATGCCTAGCCTAGAAACACGGGTGTTACATACAGGGCCACCAATAATTAGGACGGAGATCTCTGTACATTTTCGTCGCCCCGGGATGGATGGAAAACCTAGATTTGTGCGCCTCCTCCATCAATACTTGGCGCACACCTCCATGATATGGGACCCACACCCTACGGTGTAGTGTCAACAATACGCGGCTGTCATAATCGAAGCAGGAAATCTGGCCCACAATACGCTCACTCTTGCGACGTTCCTCTTTCATAGCCTCCTATTGGGCCTCTCGGATCGAATCCAACAGTGGAGTCACCACTGTTATCCTCAAACAAACATCTCTGATCGGCGATGCCTTGTGGCTAAGTGCATCGGCCATGACATTGGCCTTCCCTGGGTGGTAGAGGATCTCACAATCGTAATCCTTCACCACATCTAGCCATCGACGCTGTCTCATATTCAGATTCGGCTAATCCATGAGATATCTCAAACTCTTATGGTCTGTGTAAATGGTACAACGGACCCCATAGAGGTAATGACGCCAAATCTTGAGAGCGAAAACAACTACCCCCAACTCTAAATCATGCGTCGGATAGTTTGCCTCATGAGGCTTCAGCAGCCTCGAAGCCTAGGCGATAACATGCCCCCTCTGCATCGGTACCGCGCCCAAACCCGAGATGGACGCCTCGCAATACACAACAAAATCCTCCACACCCTCTGGCAAGGCTAAGATTGGCGCCTCGCACAACCTCTATCTCAATATCTCAAATACGACCCGCACCTCAGTCCCCCAGCGAAAGACAAGGGCTTTCCTTGTCAACCGGGTCAAGGGCACGACTATCTTGGAGAAGTCCTGAATGAATCTTCGATAATAACCTGCCAGTCCCATGAAACTTGTAGTATGTGAGACCTCTCGAGGTTATGTACGACCCTGATCATTATGTGTTTTGTTTTAGAATGGTGATGATTACGCGACACGGAGGAGGAGGTTCAGGGTCGAGATCCGGTTTAGGATCAGGTTCGGGATTAGGCGTCGAGCCAGTGGATGAGGGACTACACATGTTCATTGCTTCTGAGATCACTAGAGGCATCCTTGAGTGACCGGGCGGCTAGCCAGTCCGGGACGCGCACACTGTCCTTCAAGGACTTCAGGGGGAGTGGTGCGCCAGACCATCATGGGGTGAAGTACCCCATTATGGACAGAAGATGAATTACAGACATCGAGTCTGCACAGTTGACGAGCTTCTGCTCGGAGGGGTCGAAGGTCCGCTATGCTGCAAGTTGTTTGCGAGATCGAGCCAGAGATTGGTGGGAGTAAGTGGGTGATTCACTGGGGGCCCCAACAATTGAGGTTATGACTTGGTCAGACGCTGTGACCAGGTTTAGGGCTGAGTTTGCGCCAGCTGTGGAGCTCCAACAGCTGGCGAGGGAGTTTCTTGATATGAGGCAGACTACAGAGACTGTGGCGGAGATCACCGCCAAGTTCCAGGAGAGGGCCTTGTTGGTGCCTCAGTATGCAGGGGATGAGGAGATGCGGAAGACCCGCTACCATGATATGTTGAGGGCTGACATCCGGGAGCATGTCAACTATTCTACTTGCCCAACCCTGGATTCCATGATTGCGAGGGCGAGGGAGAGGGAGATTGATTTAGAGCACCTCAGGAAGAGGAAAGCAGAGGCAGGACAGGTTGTTGGGGTTTCAGGGAAGAAACCCAAGGGATTCGACGCTAAGTCGAAGGGCCAGCAGGGCCGGGACCGGTGTGGGAAATGTGGTAGGTCACACGAGGGAGTTTTCCGCACTAGGTCGGGATCAGGCTGCTATAAGTGCGACAAGACTGGGCATTTTGGCAGGGATTGTACTGCTCCTGCTCCCAATGTTAAGACATCAGGCCTGATTTGCTATCATTGCAATCAGAGGGGCCATAAAAAGGCCAACTGCCCCAGGTTGATGGCAGCAGCAGCGACGCCAGCGGTGGTGCCAACTCCAACGACAACACCGGTTACGGATGGCCGGAAGGTCAAGTCAGAGGCTCCAGTGGCACAGAGCCGAGCGTTTCAGTTGACAGCCAAGGAGGCACGCGCCACACCCGATGTGGTGACGGGTATGATCTTTTATTTCTAGCTTTTATTATATGTCGCTTGTGATATTGATATGCCATGTTATATGTTTGTTTAGGATCGTTCCATGTGAATGGTATCCCAGTTTAGGTGTTGTTTGATTCGGGTGCTACCCGATCATTTGTCTCTCTTGCGCTTAGCAAGAGGTTCCCTGAGTCTTCGGGCATGTTGGATTGCCCTCTAGAGGTCGATATTGCGGACGACCGATCAGTGCGAGCAACAGAGGTTTTCAGGGATTGTATTTTGAGTTTGTTCAAGGAGCGCTACTTGGTGGATTTGGTTCCCATACCATTGCGGGGGAACAAGGTTATTATAGGGATGGATTGGTTGAGCCCCAATGGGGCAGTGATCGACTATGCGCAGCAGTTGGTTCGGATCAGGACCCAGGTGGGGGAGAACTGGTGATTCAGAGCGAGATGCCACAACACAGACCGGCTTTATGTTCAGCAGCGAGGTTTAGGCGCTACCTCCAGCAAGGTTGCACAGGGTATGTCGCCTATGTTATGGATACCCAGGAGGCGGGTCAGGCGACGGTGAGTGATGTGCCAGTAGTGTGAGAGTATGCGGATGTATTTCCAGAGGACTTGCCTGGGATACGTCCGGAGAGGCAGGTGGAGTTCAGGATCGACCTGGTCCCTGGTGCGGCTCCGATAGCCAAGGCACCGTATCGGTTGGCTCCTCCTGAGATGAAGGAGTTTTCTACACAGCTGCAGGAACTGTTAGACAAGGGATTCATCAGACCGAGCAGTTCACCTTGGGGAGCCCCGATTCTATTTGTAAAGAAGAAGGACGGGTCGTATCGGATGTGTATAGACTACTGGGAGATGAAAAAGGTAACGTTGAAGAACCGTTACCCACTCCCAAGGATCGATGATCTCTTTGACCAGCTCCAGGGAGCATCTTGGTTCTCCAAGATTGATCTGTGTTCAGGTTATCATCAGATGAGGGTTAGAGAGGAGGATGTGCAGAAGACTGCTTTTCGGACACGATATAGTCACTATGAGTTTGTGGTGATGCCTTTGGGGCTCACCAATGCTCCAGCCTCGTTCATGGATCTCATGAACCGTGTGTGCAGACCGATGTTAGATCGATATGTGATAGTTTTCATTGATGACATCTTGGTCTATTCCAAGACTCGGGAGCAGCATGAGGAGCACTTGCGGGAGGTGTTAGATATCCTGAGGAGGGAGAGTTTGTATGCCAAGTTCTCCAAGTGTGAGTTCTGGTTGCGCGAGGTGCAGGTGGCGTATAGGTTGGACCTACCAGCCGAACTCAGTCAGATTCATACACTTTTCACGTCTCCCAGTTACGAAAGTGGCTGGTGGACGATTCAGCAGTGGTGCCTTTGGAGGATAGTCAGGTGGATGACAGCCTGAACTACATTGAACGGCCTGTGGCGATCCTCGACAGGAAGTCGAAGGATCTAAGGAACAAGAGGGTGGAGCTGGTGAACGTGCAATGGCAACACCGCAAGGGCTCGAAATGGACTTAGGAGTCGAAGGACGAGATGAGGGAGCACTACCCCGAGCTTTTTCAGGACTCAGCAGCAGACTTCGAGGACGAAGTATAAAATAAGTGGGGGAGATTTGTAACACCTGGTTCTATCTCGGCCCTTCTTGACTCGAGTACGGATCCTCTGCTTTTAGTAGTACAGGCCCATACTACCTTCCACATCTATCCGTACTTTCCTCAAGGATTGCTTCAACTTCACCAAGTCTCTTCTACCAGCACTGCTTTCCAAGTAATCTCATCCTAGGCTTGACCTAGGGCACTCTCCGACGTACTCTCTACCATCAGCTGCACAAAGAGTCCCTACCATCCTTCCCTAACTAGTTTGAGGATACTATTACATATTTGCTCCCTAATTAGTTAAAGCTAGCTAGAACCCCTATAAGCACAAAGAAAGCATCATTAGTGCATCGAGTAACCAAACCAGGTATAACCTAATCAGGCTATCCTACTGCTGACTGAACAACCCTAGTATATAGCTCCTAAAGCTCATACGATAGGCATACCAGGCATCCTTCCTAGATCCTTAGCCCTAATCTAGCATGCAGTTCTCATTATCACATAGCATGCATACAAGGCATCCTTCCTAGATCCTTATCCCAAATCTAGCATACAGTTCTCATAATCATATCATATAACATAACATAACATCTATGGGTATCTTGGGGAAAACTTACTTGAGCTCGGCCGGACGCACGCATCACACACATTGTTCTTTCCCAAAACTCATTATTTTAAATTCTAGAAAACTATTTTTCTTGTAAAAATCTTTTACGCCCTCGATTTGAGTCCATACCCCCCCCCCCCGAAGGTGTGCCCGAATCCCTCAAACCAAGGCTCTGATACCAACTTGTAACATCCCCAAATCGAGGCCCAAATTTTTTTGTTTTAAAGTATATTACTTGTAAAAATAGTTAACGGAAAACAGCATTGAAATCCTTTCAATCAATAAGTCACAAATCACAAGTCTCAAAACCATATTAGTAAATAGTATAATATCAGAGTACAATCCCATGTTTCTTAAATGCGGAATATTATGTGTGAATGTGTGATGCGCTGCTACCCCGCCGACTCCTTCCCCTTAGATGAAGAGGTACCTGAAACCAAAACTAAAAACCATAAGCACAAGGCTTAGGGAGTTCCCCCATCATACCCATACCAAATAATGCATAATCCTCGGTATCTTTCAACCGGTAACCGTCGAGCATATCCAGGAGCTGGGATCCTCTTCGGTATCTTTCAACCGGTAACCGGGAACTAACCTCCCCTTCGGTATCTTTCAACCGGTAACCGGGAGCTAACCACCCATTCGGTATCTCTCAACCGATAACCGAAGAGTATTTCACCCCTACTACTTCTAGCACATATCAAGCACAGTAACATATCAAGCACAATAATCATATCACATATCAACACTAGATAATTATCACAAAGACAATCACATATCCAACACTCTTACTTGTGGGCCGGCATTGTGGCCGTAGACCCACTCCTACTAGGAGGAAACTCACCTCAAAGTCGTGTAGTGTCTGCACTGATCTCGGTATGAAAACCAACTCTCATCGAATCCTCAATCCCTACACAACGACTTTTCTAACTTATCAATTCATAGTCGTAACCCTTACAAGGGTCAACTCAAGTCCAAGACAAGGTCAAGGTCAAGACCTTCGTCAATGGTCAAACATCTGGTCAAAGTCAACATCTGGTTGGCTCGACTTGCCGAGTTGGTCCACCAACTCGCCGAGTCCCCATATCCACAAAATGCCATAATCCCGTCCCTACCCATCGAGTCTAGCAAGAGCCCGACGAGTTCACCTTCAACAACACATCAGACTATCTTCAACCGACTCGCCGAGTTCGTCCTTGAACTCCTCGAGTTCATCTTCATCCATAAGAAGGTGTTTAGTCAATGACTCTTCGAGTTCACCTCGAACTCGTCGAGTGCATCTTCATGTGGTTGGGACATTGTCTTGAACTCGCCGAGTCTGTTCATCCACTCGTCGAGTCGTATGATTTAAAGATCCAAAACAAACCCCTAGCAGGCTGAGTGTTCCTTCCACTCAACCATAACCATTTCTAGAAGACATTTGGGGAAAAATGTTTCCCGACTCGTCGAGTCCCACAAGCGACTCGCCAAGTCTCTCTTTGTCCAAAACTATAAAGTCGATTATAATGGTTCTTAATGCATCAAAACCATAGATCTGACCTCCTAGGGTCCATCTTATATGTAAAGTTCCAATCTTGACGTCCATGTATGGGGGTTTTTGGCTCAAAAGCCATAAAAAGAAGTCTACAAGATGCATGGGGTGCTTATGGCAACAAAGTTGGCACCTTTATGCCATAAGGACCCCCAATAGTTCCAGATTGGAAGTGCAACTGCAAGCACACCCACAAAAATCCGGTTTTAGCTTCTCTAAACTCATAAAAAGGGTAGAAATAGCCCTAAATCAAAATGTAAGAGATAGATGGTCAAGGTTCCAGCTTTTTACCTAGAATGAGCTGAATTTGGAGCAAAACCTCTGGATCTTCTTGCTTTTACTTGAACTCCTAAGCTTCCTTCCTCCTTTCAACCTTCAAAACACACAAAAAGGTACCAACATGCTCAAGAACACACAATAATGGCTAGGGTTTCGAGTTAGGGCTTTCTCTGGGTTGGTAGGAACAATGGAGGCTGTGTTGGGGCGTTATAAGTTGTTTAAATAGGGTGCAAACCCAAATACTAGGGTTTTGTCTAGACAGCTCCTACTCGTCGAGTCGGTCCCCTGACTCGTCGAGTAGATCACTAAAACCCCCGCATAATGTCGAGTCTACTCAACGAGTTGGGCCTCTAACTCGCCGAGTCCCAGAGTAGAACACCAAAATACTTGAATTTAAATACGTACTAGGAACCAGGTGTTACATCAGTTATTTGCTAGATCTCTTCATGTGGGAGTTTATGGTCATTATTAGCTCATTTTGGGACAATTCTTGGATTTGAGCATGTAAAGAAGCTATGACTTCAGATATGGACAACTCATGGCCTCTTTTGACTTAAAGTTGCCATCTTTATCAAGTCCTGGCCTTCCTTCATGTCCTAACCCATTAAGAAGCTATGATTAAGTGTTTTAGCCCCCTTAATGCCATGCATTGACGTAAAGTTAGCAACTTTACGTGGTATCTCAGCCCTAGGGGATCAGATCTATAGTTTGGAGCTTTAGACTCGCCTAGAAAGTGGGTGAATGAGTTAAGACGGGGCAAACTCGACGAGTTACCTTTCCAACTCGAAGAGGTGGGCCGCGGTTTCCCCGATCTTCAGGACATTGTTTGAACTCGATGAGTTGCTACGATAACTCAGCGAGTTGACTAGGGTTTTCCCCGGTTTCTGAGAACTGAAGGAACTCGACGAGTCGGTAGGTGCACTCGACGAGTTGGGTCAACATGGACTGTTAACCTTGACTGTTGGCTTTGAATTTGACCATGGTTGGCCAAGTTTTACTTTAAGGGTATCTTTGGTATTTTGGGATTTTGATGAAGTTAGTCGCATGATGGTTGTAGGCAGTTGAGTTTGGAGCTGCGAGTTGGGATTTGATCTTACTAGTTCAACATTCCTTGAGGTGAGTCTCCTCACCATACCAATGAGTCGAAGGCACCAAGGCCGACCAATTATTTGTTATGTGGTATGCTAGTTGATTATGTGGTATATGGTATGCTAGTTGTATTTGTGATACTTTCATGCCAGACCTTGGGGGGTTCCCAAGGCACTTGGGTGTAAGACCTTAAAGAATTCCCATGGCATCCTTATTAAAGACCTATGGCGGTTCCCGAGGCACTTGGGTATAAGACCTTGGAGGGTTTCCATGGCATCCTTAGTAAAGACCTCGGGGGGGGGGGGGGGGGGGGGTTCTGAAGGCACTTGGGTGTAAGACCTTGGAGGGTTTCCATGGCATCCTTGGTCTAAGACCATGTAGGGGTTCCCGTGGCACCCGGAGTAACCACTTGGATGGTTTCCAGGGCATTCTTATATGTTTGTATGCATTGCTTATGTGGCTTCTTTGGTTGATATGCTTTATGAGATTATGTGGACTATGTGGGGTATGTTATGGGGAACTCACTAAACATTAGCTTACAGTTTGTTGGTAGTTTTAGGTACTTCAGTATCTAATGGCAAGTGCCCGGCGTGATGGCGCGACATGTACTTTCTAGCGTTTTATTTGGGACACTCTAATATTATGAATAATTTATCTGATGTTATGGATTTTGAAAACAAATGTGATTGGAATTTTATATCTTATGGAAAAGATTTGGTTATTTCAAAATGAAAAAAAATTTATTGGAAATTTGGGTTGTTACAGTTTAGGAGTTGGGTTAGTGGAAGGAGGCTTCCCTTTACTCTTTCCCTTGCCCTTGCCTTTCATTGCAGCTTTGCATTTCCCCTTACTGGTATTATTATTGGTTTCTTCTTGGAGATTTGACCCTCACAGATCATTAACACTTAGTTGATCCCAGATTTCTTGATGTTTGCCTCAACATTTTTTTAGCATGTTATAAAGCTCATTGATGCTCCTCTCCCACTCATTCGTTGTGAAGTTCATCACAAATTGGTTGAATGGCTTAGGCAATGAGGCTAGGATCACATCAATCCCTAGCTCATCCCCAAATAGGAATCCAAGGCGGGCTAGTTGCTCAACATAAGCTTTTATTTTGAGTACATGTGCACTCACAGAAGATCCCTCGGCCATCTTGCAACCAATGAAATCATTCAAGGTCTCAAACCTCTCTTGCTTAGCCTGAATTTGAAACATGACTCCCAATTATTCAATCATTTTAAATTCTTCATGAAACTCAAAAGTTTTTTGAAGTTTAGGAGTCATAGTTGCAAGCATGATGCAAGAAACTTTGGTCGAATCATTAACATGTTTCGCCCGAGCATCTTTCGATGCTTTGGGAGCATTAGCTGGGAGTTCTTCTTGGATAGGTTCATCAAGGACATAGTCATTTTTCTCAATATTGAGGACAATTCTTAGTTGTCTGAACCAATCAAGAAAGTTGGGTCCACTTAGTTTTTCTTTTTCGAGGATGGATCAGATGATGAGTGATGAGGTCGTTATAGTTGGGGTAGTCATCTACAAAATAATAAGATTCATTTTAATATCTTCAATATGAATTCTTTTCAAAAATAATTACCCTTCAAATAAAATTTTGAAAAGCTAAGATCCACATCATCCAAAATAACTTGAGGAGGTGACCCATTACTCAAGTAATTTAGTTGATCGGTAGATTACGATAACTAATTACAACTTTTATGTAATTCTTAGATTTATAGGATCCAAAAACATTACTTTGTTTTTATATGGCATGTTCATCCCATCTATGCCTCAAAACTCTTATGCTTAGGTGACCTTTTGATGGGTTTTGATCATTCTAACACTCCTAAGGTGTGCATGCAACCCTAGAAACCTTGGATCTATGTTTTCTTTATTATACATGCGAACTTTCATTTTCCAAGGTTTCATCCTAACTAGCATACCATGAAGTATATGTAATACAAAAATCTAGTAGAATGACATACATTTTCTTGTAGGTTGATTCATTAAGCCTTTAAGAGCCTAGCACCGCAAGTGTGATGCCCCAAATGCTTCACACAACACCACTAACAATTGGAAGAACTTGAGAGAAGTATATTTGCACTCACAAAATCGGCTAGCCCTCTTTGCTTTCACTTAAGTGCCGATTTTGTTAGCTATGGAGTCCTTTATATAGTGTGACAAACTAGGGTTACACCATGTAAACCCTAATGACCTTCCATATCCCTCATGCTCCATGATTTAAAACCTCCATGGAGTATCCATGGGTCACCACATGGGTTTAGCCCGACATAAAGGATTATGGATCATAAGCCCACTATATAAGAATGAATGATTTACACAATCAATCCCCATTTATTTAATTAGTCTCTTTTGATCAAAAAATTAATTCCAAACTAATTCTTGATCAATACTAATTAAATAATATGATTTCATATTAATATATTAGAATTTATAATATATCTATAAATCATAAATATCCTCTTCTCAAAAGTCCATCATTACAAATTGTTACGGTGCCATGCAACCCAAATGGATCATGCTACTCTCGGGTCAAGTACATACCAATTATAGTTATGGGCTTAGACACTAAATCCAACTGTATCCCACTTGGATAAGTCTACTAACTATAACTGCAAGTACGACTTAAAACACCGACTAGAAATTGTAGCTCTTAAAACCCTCTGTCGAAACGAGACGCTCCATTTTAGATAAGTGATCATATAATCCTCTGTTCTCAAAATATCAGCCGGACAAATACATGGAACAACTTCGTACTTATTATCCAGCAGTTTGTTTCCCGATTTCCGATTTGTTTGACATAGAACTTAATCGAACACATCAATTTAGTTCTGACCGGGCCCGACACATAAGTCAAAACAAAATCATCGAAGGGCCCAAGATATCGCTTTCAATCCTCCAAGGACTAAAAGGAACAGATAAACTTCGACAGTATATGCTTGCACTAACTATTCATTGACTCATACACAACAACACATTTTATAACATCGAGTTACCGATGCGTTTTCATACTATCAATGCACAACCAACTCATAGTCAACAACTCATATATCTAGGTTTGAAGACTTATATGATATTATCGTCTCACGATCACTCGAGATGAATTCCATTAAGTGATACAAGTGAGCACGGGTTTAATCCAATACTCAGACCTTATGAGCACTCATGAATGTTGTAGCAAACTTTGCTATGTCTAATATGATTCAGACAAATCTACAAGCCAAATTCATGATAGCCTTGATTCAATACCTACTTCCAATGTATGATCGACTGTGGATAGTTTGAGTAATATAATTATTCTGGAAGTCAAAACATGCACAGTGAAACATTACTAAATGATTGACACAAGAGAGTACCATACTAGTAAATAAAAAACACCTTTTATTTAAACATCAAATGTCAATTACATTTCAACTATTACAAGTTTTGAACGCTATCTAATCATTAAAACTAATATCATCCTTCAGCCCAATGTGCCTCGCATGCTGCAAATGCTTAACCCTACTCAGTCCCTTCGTGAGGGGATCTGTTGGGTTCTCATCCGATGATACCCTCTTTGCCACAAGGATTCCTTCTTCTATTCGATGTCTAATGAAGTGGTATTTTCTGTCGATGTGCCTGGATCTGCCGTGATCCCTTGGTTCCTTGGCTAAGGCAACTGCACTCTCGCTGTCACAGAAAATCTCCATAGGCTCCTTTATAGCTGGTACAACTCCAAGGTCTCCAATGAAGTTCTTCAGCCATTCTGCCTCCTTCGTCACCTCGCTTGCTGCTATGTACTGTGATTTGCAAGTTGAATCGACTATTATCTCCTGCTTGGAACTTTTCCAAGTTATTGCTCCTCCATTCAGGGTAAAGACCCAGCCCGACTGAGATCGGAAATTATCTCTGTCGGTCTGAAAGCTGGCGTCACTATACCCCACCACTCTCAAGTCATCACTACCACCGAGTGTAAGGACCTAGTCCTTAGTCCTCCACAAGTACTTGAGAATGTTCTTAACCGCAATCCAGTGAGCCTTAATAGGATTCCCTTGATATCTGCTGACCATGCTCAAAGCAAAGGCCACATCAAGGCGAGTACAAGTCATAGCATACATGATCGAGCCAACAACAGAAGCATATGGTATTCGACTCATCTCACCTATCTCAGCCTCTGTACTCAGACTCTGAGTTTTACTTAGTTTGGCATTGCTCTGGATCGGTAAGTCACCTTTCTTGGAATCCTGCATGATGAATCTTTTCAACACCTTATCCAAGTAGGTACTTTGACTAAGTCCAATTACTCTCTTACTCCTGTCTCTCAATATCCTTATACCAAGAATATAGGCATCTTCTCTGAGGTCCTTCATAGCGAAACACTTCCTAAGCTAGGACTTAAGCTCCTGCAAGGTTGGGATGTCATTTCCTATGAGTAGTATGTCATCCACATACAGTACCAAAAAGCTAACTATGCTCCGACTCGCCTTGACATATACACATGACTCATCCTCGCTTCTCGAAAAGCCAAACTCTTTGACTTTCTCATCAAAACAAAGATTCCATCTGCGAGATGATTGTTTCAATCCATAAATGGATTTCTCAAGCTTACACACTCTATTAGGGTACTTTGCATCGAAAAAACCCTCTAGCTGACTCATGTAAACATCCTCAGCTAACTTTCCATTAAGGAAAGTAGTTTTGACATCCATTTTCCATATTTCATAATCATGAAATGCAGTAATGGCTAGCATAAACCTAATCAACTTAATCTTCGCTACTGGTGAGAAGGTCTCATCATAGTCAACTCCTGGAGTTTGATCAGAGCCCTTCGCAACCAGTCGCACCTTATAAGTGTGTACTTTCCCATCCATGTCGGTCTTCTTCTTGAAGATCCATTTGCACCCGACTGTCTTACGACCCGGTACATTGTCATCCAAGTTCCAAACTTAATTGCCATACATGGACTGAATCTCGATGTCCACAACCTCTTTCCATTTAGCAGAATCAGGGCCTGCCATCGCTTCCTTGTAGTTGTTAGGTTCATCCAAATTTATCAGTGTGCTATCACTGATTAATGTATCACCCTCAGATGTTATATGAAAACCATATAACACAGGTGGAATACTAACTCTACTGGAACGGCTCAGAGGTACGGACTCGTCAATTGGATCGACAGGAATTTCCTCCTTAGGTCGATCGCTAGTGTTTGAGGTTCCTTCGTCGCTTGACTCTTGAAGTTCTTCAAGGTCAATTTTCCTCCCACTGTCTCCTTGGCCTATGAGCTCTCTCTCGCGAAAGACTCCTCTCCTCGCAACGAAGAAAACAATGCCACTCGGTCTGTAGAAGAGATAACCAAAGGATTTATGTGGGTAGCCGATGAAAATACACCGCTCACACCAAGGTTCGAGCTTATCATGAGTCTCGCATCTCACGAAATCCTCACAACCCCAAACCTTGATGTGGTCTAATGTGGGAGCCTTCCCAGTCCACATCTCGTGAGGTGTTTTGGTAACCTTCTTGGTAGGGACTAGATTAAGGATATGGGTGGCAGTCTCTAAGGCATACCCCCAGAATGAGATTGGTAACGAAGCTCGACTCATCATGGAACGAACCATGTCCAACAAGGTTCGGTTACACATCTCAGCCGCACCATTAAGCTGTGGTGTCCTACGTGGCGTTAACTGTGAAACAATCCCACATTCCTTAAGATAGTCTAGGAACTCGATACTAAGATACTCACTACCCCGATCGGATCGGAGCATCTTTAACTTCCTACCCAGCTGATTCTCCACTTCTTGTTTAAACTCTTTGAATTTCTCAAAGGTTTCTGAGTTATGCTTGATCAAGTAGATATAGCCATATCTATTGTAATCATCAGTAAAAGTCACATAGAAGCGGTTAGCATCCCTTGTGGCAGTTCTGAAGGGCCCACACACATCAGTGTGTATGAGATCGAACAAACCCTCACCCCTTTCACAAGAACTAGTGAAGGGTGACTTGATCATTTTTCCACGTAAACAAGACTCGCAAGTGTCATCCGACCTTAAGTCGAATGACTCCCAAAACTCTAGCCTTCTGGAGTTGGCATATGCGCTTCTTGTTGACATGTCCAAGACGACAATGCCACAAGGATGCCTTATCCAAATCATTAGAAGAATCGATATGCAACACATTATTTCCTAAGTTGTCTACAACCATCACAATTTCATATCCACCATTACAAGGTAATACTTTAAAATAAAAAAAACACCATTATAATAAGCATTTATTCCACCAATTTCATTATCTAACGAAAATGTGAAACCTTGTTTGTACAAACCATGAAAATAAATAACATTTCTCGCCATTTCAGACGAATAGAAACAATTATTCAACTCTATTTCTAACTCACTACTAAGCAATAAAGAGTAAACTCCAATCTTGGTGACAGGTGAAACCTTCCTATTCCCCATGATCAAATTTATCTTCCCATGATCCACATCCTTACTTCTTTTTAGGCCCTGCACATCAGAACAAATGTCAATTCCACAACATGTGTCAAGAACCCAAGAGTTAGAATGTGATGAGTTTTTAGATAGAATTGTATAAATACCTGCATGGGTGGGTTTAACCTTCCCATCCTTAACATCCTGCAAGTATTTGGGGCAGCTTCGCTTCCAGTGCCCCTTTTCATGGAAATAGAAACACTCTGCTTCTTTTGAGATGGCCGAGGGAGTAGCAGAACCTCCTTTGGTTCCACTTGAAGAGGACCCATCAAGGGACTTACCCTTGCGGCTCTTGGAAGGACCCTTCCTCTTCTTCCCCTTACCTTGCCCAATTGCCTGAACATGATCATTAGCAGTTGGAGTGGTTACAACAGATTTACCTTTGAGACCACTTTTGACAGTCCTCAAAAGGCCCTGAAGCTTGCTCAGAGTGACTTCCTCCTTGTTCATATGATATGTCATGCGGAACTGATCATAGCGTGGAGGTAAGTAGTGCAGAATAATGTATATAGTCAGCTCCTCATCAAATTTCACATTCAATTTGAGCAGACGGTCCACAAACCTTTGCATTGCTGCAAGTGGCTCGTGATGGGTTCACCATCCTTCATATTTGTTGTAATCATGGAGCAGATGATTTCATACCGCTCTTGACGAGCACTCTGATGGTATCTTTCCAGCAGGTCCTGGTGCATCTCAAAAGGGTAGAAGCCCTCATAGGACTTTTGGAGTTCAGTAGACGTGGTGGCAAGCATCAAACAAGCTACCTTGGTGGCATCTTTCTCATGTGCCCTGAAATCAGCAGTCTCATGAGGAGTAGCAGCAGACTCATCGATATCCTTAAGCTCCTTGTCAAGGACATATTCATTGTCCTCGTAGCGAGTGACCATCCTGATGTTCCTAATCAAATCATTGAAATTAGTCCCATCAAAGATTACTCTCCTACAAAGGTTCATGAGAGAGAAGGAGTCAGTAGGGTTTGAGCCCGAAGTAGTGTTGGAAGACATCTGAAAAGAAAGAAAGAGAAGTTTAGATTAGATAAAGAGTCGTTAATAAAACATCCAAATGAAATATTAAGGCTAGGACCCAACACAATATTTTACAAATTGGAAGAGAGATGTCGTAATCCAACTTGCAAAATATTTGAAGGTAGGTAAATGACTATTTACCAATTTCCACCATGAAAAACGAAATTGTTATTAAGTTTTAATTGGATTGAAACTCCTAAATCCTTTGAGATTCATTGAACAATTCAATGGCATGTTTAAATCTTGATTATGCCCTTCAGTTTTGTGACTGGGATACCGAGGATCACAAACAAGGTGTGAATAACCATGCAAATGTACTTGGTACTCTTAATGTCAATTATCACCTTAATCAATGTGCCGGTTAACCACACACGCTCCATTGACCTTATGATAAACATTAGTTACCCTTTGCCACCCTTACTAGTCCAAGTTAATGTGTCTGTTAACCACACACGCTCCATCAACGACTTGGTAAGGTGCAAAGTGTAATTTCATGGATTAGCATCAATTTCACATTTTCCTAAAGTAACTAAGATTGGGAATTTATAAAAGGTTTAGTTACTTTATAATTATCATTATACTTTTAATGAGGATTATATTCTTTGTCCTACCCGTTCGGCTAACGACCCTCCACCAGTCAAGGAAGTGGTGGGTGAGAGTGGACACCCATTAAACTGCCATTTTATAGGCAGTAACCTTATACCCCCTTATAGACCGGCTTCGTGAATGATGCCTACTAACGGTAAGACGGACTTGATCTTATATATATATATATATATATATATATATATATATATATATATATATGTATTATTAACTTATAATACTATAAAGTATAAGGGTTGAGTTTTAAACTTTTAAAATTCTAGGGTTTAGAATTAAAGTGTTCTAAAGTGACTTTACAAATTTCAAAACTTGAGGGCATGTTTTGAAACTATTCAAAACCTTTCATTTCTATAACTTATGAGTTTTAATGACTTTTAGGGAAAATAATTTTGGAATTCCGTAAGTTCAGGACAAGTTGTGGAGTCCATTAAAAGGCATTTAGATCAACAATCAAACTAACAAGCAATGTCAAATAATATCTATGATCTAGCAAAACTCATAAGCATGGATAATTCACATCAACAATTTTCAAGAATCATATAAACAAATATAAAACATGAAACTTTGACAATTATCTTTGAAATTGGATAAGCACAATCATTGCCACATCAAAAACAGATTTATTTGATCAAAAACAGTTTAGGATAATGATTCTAGTCCAATTCCAGCTTTAAAACTCAAAAAACTGCATTCTGGAGCACCAACTCGTCGAGTGCATGAACTGACTCGGCGAGTTTGTTGGTTTTTAAGGGTGACTCGTCGAGTCTGTCAGTGGACTCAGCGAGTCCACTGTCCAGAAAGTAGAAAAACATTCTTTTCATGCTTTGAACACAAATAACATCAAGTATAATTGAAAACAAGCCTAGGCTCTGATACCATTGATGGGTTTTCAGTATTCTAACACTCCTAAGGTGTGCATGCAACCCTAGAACCTTGGATATATGTTTTCTCTATTATACATGCAAACTTTCATTTTTCCAAGGTTTCATCCTAACTAGCATACCATAAAGTATATGTAATACAAAAATGTAGTAGAATGACATACCTTTTCTTGTAGCTTGATTCCTTAAGCCTTTAAGATCCTAGCACCCCAAGTGTGATGCCTCAAATGCTTCACACAACACCACCAACATTTGCAAGAACTTGAGAGAAGTATACTTGCACTCACAAAATCGGCTAGCCCTCTTTGCTTTCACTTAAGTGCCGATTTTGGTAGCTATGGGGTCCTTTATATAGTGTGACAAACTAGGGTTACACCATGTAAACTCTAATGACCTTCCATATCCCTCATGCTCCATAGGTTAAAACCTCCATGGAGTATCCATGGGTCACCACATGGGTTTATCCCAACATAAAAGATTATGGATCATAAGCCCACTATAAAAAAATGAATGATTTACACAATCAATCCTCATTTATTTAATTAGTCTCTTTTGATCACAAAATTAATTCCAAACTAATTGTTGATCAATACTAATTAAATAATATGATTTCATATTAATATATTAGAGCTTATAATATATTAATAAATCATAAATATCATCTTCTCAAGAGTCCATCCTTACAAATTGTTCCGGTGTCATGCAACCCAAATGGATCATGCTACTCTCGGGTCAAGTACATACCAATTATAGTTATGGGCTTAGACACTAAATCCAACAGCTTTATCACTTAAGAAATTGATCAAATCATACATTTAAAAAACATGTGAGTTTTATTTCATAAATGGTTAGGTTACCTTTATCCCATAAGCAAATAGAAAAACACCTTGACTATTTTTGAAAACTCATATAAATAAGGTGACCCTAAAATCCACAAGAACTGCACAAAAATCCCAAGTGATTTTTAAATGGATTGCATAGATTTGAAGTTTTGTAAATAAGGGCTTTTATCAATGTTTTATTATTCTAACATTTTAAAACATGTTGTATCATGAATATATCAGGCATAAAATATTCTATGGTACATTTAAAGTGTTCCAAAAAATATAAAGTTGAATTTATTTCATATAAAATTTTACCGGTTAAAATTATATTTAATTTTAATTCGACATTATATGGATTGGAACTGGTTACTAACTTTGTTAATAAAACAACCTTTTATTAAGTTATGGAGTTTAGATTAAGTTTAAAAAACTATTTTAACTTTTTATATATTTAAAAGTTTGACTACATTAGAGTTTTAAAAATATTAAAAAACTCTTTTTAACAAAAAACTCAATTTTGACATCTTATGTTGAAACTTTTATATAAAACTCTAAACCCAAGTTTGATTGGTTTTTTTTTTATTATTATTTTTTTTTGTAAAAATGTCTTAGCTTGGAAAACATATTTTCAACCTTTTATAACAACAAAAATAAACATCACAAACATCCATTTCAAATGTATAAACAAAGCCATTTTCTAGTAATATTTATTGTGAGCCATCACAACAAATATTAAGTTATTTCCTAAAGGACTTTTTATGAAACTTCAAGGTCTTCAAAAAAGCTCCATGTCTTCATAAGAACTCCATACTCCATCTTGTTACATTTTACAAAATAAAATACAACTAGGCTAAAACTAATTTATTACATATAAAATAAACAAATGAAATAATACGTATTTATCCATTACATCATCATATAAATAAATCAATACCAACCACAAATGTCCTAATGGCTTGTTTATACATAACAAACATATCAAACATAAGAACAAACAACTCTTTGTTTTTTCTAAGGCAACTTTTATACAACCAAAATGCATGAAAAAATGGTTATATAAAAAATAAACACTTTTAACAACAAGTTGCCAAAGAAAACAAATATGGACATTTCTTTAGCCAAAAAGAAATTCATCCTTGTTTTCCAAAAACCAAGGATTATTATAACATAAAAATCATTCTAACATTTAAAAGATGTCTCTGATACCACTAGAGGGATTTTGTTGCACAAAATAGATAGTTTTTCACAAATTTCGAATGTAGCAACAAAACAAACCATCAAAGCTCCTTTTAAAGAGGTTAGAATGATGTTACAACAACCATAGAGTGTTTAGAAAATACAACCTTTGTAGCCTTTGGACCAAATTCGATTTGGGGTGTTGAAGTAGATGGCAAGAACAAGGAGCTTGATCTTCTCTACAAGTAATCCACCAACAAGAATAAGGTACCAAAATTGCTAGATTTCTACTTGTAACAAGAAGAAGGAGTTTTTAGACCAAAAAATTTGTGAATTCTCCATGTATTAGACTCTCTACTTATAACCCCATCCAAGAATGGTCTTTTGAATATAATATTCAAAAGTATGGGCTATAAAGGAGAGGAATGGGAACAAAATGATGGAGGTTGACGAAATTGTCCAAAACTTTATACATTACTTATTTTATGATACCTTATCATATAAATACATTTTTCTTTTTCTTACAATATTGTTTTCATAGAACAATAATTTTTCTCTAATTAAATACAAGAGTTGAATTTATTTATTAATATCAAATATATACTAAATATTCAATAAGTACCAACTTGATTAAGGTGTGATCCTATATGATCATATATTATTAGCAATGTCACTCAATAATGATTCTTGGGCATATAGATCCAACAATGATATCTTGCAGAACGGAGGATTATATGATCACTTATCTTAGGACACATATCTGACTGGGTCAAAGTTTGACAACGACTTTTGGAAGCTACAATTTGCTCATCAGTTTAGATTTTGTACTAGCAGTTATAGTTATTAGACTTATCCAAGTGGGTGATTGTTGGATTAGGTGTCTAAGCTCATAACTATAATTGGCATATACTTGAACTGATAGTAGCATAGTCATTTTAGGTTTCCCTTAAACCAAGCAATTGGATATGATGATTTTTGGAGAGAAAGGTTAATTTAGTATTTGATTAATAAATTCATATAATTGATTTATTAATGTATTATAAAAATAATATATTAATTAGTAATCATATTATTTTAAGTAATAATTAATCAAAAATTAATTAGAATTAATTTGGGGATTAATTGAATTAATTAAAAGTGTTGGGGTTGTTTGGTAATTTATTGATACTTGAAGGAAAAGGCTCTAGAACCTCCATGTAAGAGGTTGGAGAAAAACGTCTAGGAAGGGCCTAGAATTTTTGTCCAAGGGCTCTTGGATGGAGGCTCATGAGTTTCTTAGTCACCAAGCAAAAGGATTAGGGTTTCCTCCTTAAACCCTATCTTTGGCTCTAAGCTACCTCACCGATATAAAGGCCTTAACCCTCATAATTTCGGCCACTCCTTCCTTAGGAGAAATCCGAATTTTTCACTCCCTTCTCTCCTCCTCATCTTCATTTTTAGCTTGGGTGTGAACTACTAGAGGCACGACATTTGTTGTGCTTGCCTCCAAAGGATCAACAAGTATGTTTTATTTCATTGTTTCTTAATTTCGAAAATTGTATCTTAGGGTTAATATTTGATGTTCATAGTTGTATGTTCAATTATAGAAAACATCGATCAAAATTCGGGTTGCATGCACACTTAAGATTTTTTATTTGTTTTGCATAAAACCTATCAAAAACTACATAGATCGCCCCATCGTTTTCCAAAAACTATGTATTTGGTTGTCATCCTTCAATTTTAACCTTTTGGATATATATGCTTGAATCGAATAATAACTGAAATCAATCAGAAAGATGAAGTCTATAATGATTCAAAATGATTGGAAGACGACGAAACTATCGTTGCACAGTGGCATTCTTTCAGAGACGAATGTATCGGTGGTTCATGGGTTTTACCATCGGCGGTTATGGTGGTAAAGTGACCAGCCATGGTGATGGTGGTGTGGGTGTGGCGTCATGTATTTGGGTTGATAAAGTTGGGTGAAAGCGGTGATGGTAAGAGATGGTGAGGATGCCAGTATATAAGGGCGATGGGCAATGGTAAATGGTGAGTTGGTGGAGACAATAGAAGCGAGCTGTATTTTATGGGCTAGTGTTTCAATAGTATCATATTGAGGAAGAAAGTGTTAGAGTTTTAGATAGAGAATGGGGAATTGTGAAATGTGATGAGATGGGAGAGCACGTTTAAAGGAAAAGGGAGGGTCTTCATTCAAATGCCAACTTATTAAAATAATGACCAAAGCGTCGACAACAAATAATTTACGAATGATGATTAATTCATTTTAGTGATTAGTTTCCTTATGGATATCAGATGAAACCATAAAAACCAAGTTAAAAAATATTGATAATTTTTGAGTCTTACAATTAAAAAACGATGATATATCCATTTTTGTGTCACTTTCTTTCCAATTTGCAATTAGTCACTCATAATGTTAACTCCAAATAACTGTAACATCTTAACTTATTCTAAAACTTTGACCGGTTCGATAGGTTGTGAGTTTGTAATATGAACCTTGGGTTTTTTTTTTGTGTATGTTCAATTGTGTTTCTGGTTATCAATTTTGAGTTTGTGGATCTGAATATGGTTAGTAGTTTTGATTTAGTTATGGGTATTTGAATTAACCGATATTTTTGAACAATAGTAATGTTTTGTATTTCTTGAAATAACTTATAATGAAATAAATTTTCAAACTTTTCCGACTTATTAATTTAAATTCTCAAGTATTGACATCACGGTCCTCAATATCCATATTGGTTTAATGAAGAATAAATAACACTTGTTAAGCCAAACCACCAAAAACAAAATTATCCACAAACACAATACTAAACACCCTTGCCATAATACCAAAGCTCAAGCATAACTATGATCCTATAAGTATTTCTAATTACTTGGCAAACAATGGCCGTATGAGTAGATTTATTTGACAAGGATGTGTGTCACACCCCCGACCGAGGCGGCGAAACATGTCAGGCTGTACGAATAAGTTCATGGAACACAAATGAACTGAATATATAGCACATATACAACAATAAACAAAACAACATTTGTATTCCATCGTTAATTTTGAATACATGGTTCTTACAGATAGTAGTAATACATGAATTTCCATAACAAATAGGTAACATAACAAAACTAGTAAATTAAATCGTCTGCAATCCATGATTGTCTATTGTCTGAATGCTTGAAATTATTGATTCCTTGAGAATACATGTAGTTTGAGAGTCAACATAAGGTTGGTGAGGGTCACTGGTTTTCTGCTAATAGTAGTATGATACTTTTAAAAAGTCTAAAAAGTGTTTTCTTTGTAAGTATAACCATAGTTAAAACAATGTTTGTAAATAAGCTTTGAATACCAAAATGTATCTTTGCATAAGTAAATCCATACTAAAACAATAGATTTGAAAACAACCAAGCCCATGGTTTGTAGTAAGAGAGAGAGTATTTAGTTAATGTTTATAGTGAGTCCTACAATCGAGCTATGTGACTGTATGTACCCCTACATCACTTCATTATACGTCGTAATAATGATTGTAGACACTTATCACCTGCGTCAATTGATCGGTCGAGTTTGTAGCTAGCAACCGCAGGTGGGGATGACAACCCCATATAGATCTATACATATGTATCTCGCTCTAAAGAATAATGTTTGTAGTAGTGTGGGTATGCTAAGTGTTTACACTTAGCTAATGATTATAGTCTTACTAAAAATCCCTTAACTAAGGTAGGTGAAAAGCTCTCAATCCTAACTTATGAGTGGATACGTTATTAGGCATAATGAATTTGTAGAGAGATTATAAAAACCAAGAATAATTCGTATGCATGTATCGTATAAGGCACTGACTTTTATCCATGAGTATGTGTTATTATATAAACTATGTAGTAACAAGGAATATGTTATTTTAACAATCTTAATATTCTAACAACATAACATATGAACATATTGATGTTGGATACTGGTTTATGTACACGTGACATATAATATCAAACTATTATTTCATAACTAGTATAGTATTTGCATAAAATAATAATATTTTATGTGTATTATGTATGAATTTATATCATATTGCACATGTATTTGTTGGATTAGGTGTCTAAGCCCATAACTATATTTGGTATGTACTTGAATTGATAGCAGCACAGTCCTTTTGGGTTGCCCTCAACCTAGCAACTGGACAAGGAAATTATGAAAGGAGAGATATTAATTTATAAGATTAATAAATTAATATATATATATATAAATGATTTATTAATATGTTAATGGATTAATATATTAATTAGAAATCATTATGTTTAATTAATTGTTAGTCAGAAATTAATCAGAATTGATTTTGGGGTTAAAAGAATTAATTATAAGGTGCAGGGACTAGTTTGCAATTATCTAATAGTTGAGTGGAAGGCTCTAGAACCCCCTTGGAAGAGGGTGGACGAAATCTTTAGGGGAAACCCTAATAATTTCGTCCATAGGGGCTTGGATAAGGCCCTTGGGTTTGCTTAGGCCCTAAGCAAAGGATAACTAGGGTTTCCCTTAAACCCTAGATCCCTCAGCTATATAAGGAGCCTCCTGGTTCATGTTTTTTGGTCACTCTTTCTTTTGAAGAAACCCTAAGGCCGAGATTTTGCATACTCCCTCTCCCCTCTCTCTTCTACTTTCCTTCTTGCTAGTCATTGGGTGTGATTCCATTAGAGGCGTTACACTTGTGGTGCTAAAGCTTCCAAGAAGATCAAGATCAAGACCAAGGGAATATCAATTGTTTGCTACAACAATTGAAAGGTATGTAAACCCTAAACCCTAGTTTGTTAATTTCGAAATTAGCCTCTCTCCTCTAGGGTTCTTGTTTTGCAATTCAAAGTTGTATGTTCAATAGTTAAAACATAGATCCAAAGTAGGTTGCATGTGAACTTAGGAATTGTTTTTCTAGTTTATTTGTTGTACCTAAAACCCATCAGTGGTATCAGAGCCATTGTTGTTTTAAATTGAATTGCTACAATTGTTGAATTGCAAATTAGGGTTTATAGCTATTAAACCCTAAAGGCCAAAATTTTCGATTTCTAGGGTTTTGGATCAAAAGGGTTTTTTCAAAAACCCTAGCCTCCAAAGAACCCTAATCGAAATTAGGGTTAGGGTTTTGAAAACCCTAGCCTCCTCCCTTGTAAATTTCGAAATTTGCTTAGAAGTTTTAGGGTTTCTTGTTTTGGATAATTGTTGCTTAATTAGATTAATTGGATAATTATCCTTACCCTATTTTTCAAAATTTAGAGGGATAAGGATTAGGATTAAATTAATGGATTAATTTAATTAGATAATCCTTACAAGATTTAATAATTTGATTAATAGTTAATCAAAAGATAAATATTAAATCTAGTTAATTGGTTTATTTAAATTTAAATTTAATAACTTAAATTTCGAAATTTATAAACCCTTGAAGTTTTAAAATGTTTTAAAACACACCTTATATATATATTATAATTAAAAGTTTAATATTATATATGTATAAGAATATGGTCAGTCAAATCGCTAGTATGCCTCATTCACGAAGCTAATCTATAAGGGGGGTATAAGGAAACTGCCTATAAAATGGTAGTTGAATGGGTGTCCACTCTCACCCACCGCTTCCTTGATTAGTGGAGGGTCGTTAGCAGAACAGATTTGATAGGACAACTACTTCTCATTAAAAGTATAATGATATTAAAGAAAGTACTAGAACATTATTTTCAAAATCCCAACTCTAGTTACTTAAGGAAAAATGTGAAAAGTATGCTAATCCATGAAATTGCACATTATGCTTTATTGGTCGTTAGTGGAGCGTGTGTGGTTAACCAGCACACTAAAAGGCACTAATAAAGAGTAGTAATGGGTATCTCATAATTGTCATTTTGATGGAGCGTGTGTGGTTTACCAGCACATCAATAGTTAATGATAAAGACAATGAGGTTACCAAGCACATTTGCATGGTTATTCACATCTTGTCTGTGATCCTCGGCATCCCAGTCACAAATAGAAGAGCATAATCTGAGATTAAAACATGCCATTGAATAGTTTCAATGTATCTCAAAAGAATTAGGAATTTCACTTCTTTTGTTTCGTCTAATGGTGGAATTGGTGAATCGTCATTCACCTACCTTTATGAAATTTGCACTTGGATCTCGGCATCCCATTTCTAAGTTGTGAATCTTCATAGTTGGATCCTAACCTTGATATTATATCTTTGGGTTATTCTATTAAGGTATCTTGAAATCTAACTAAAACTTTCTTCTTTCTTTTTTTTCAGATGTCTACTCCTGGAAACACTTCTGCTTCGTCCTCCTCCAACCAAAACTTCTCTTTGCTCAATATATGCTCCAAAGTCGTTATGGATGGCTCAAACTATAACGATTGGATGCGCAACATCAAGATGGCTCTTCGTTTCGAGAACAAAGAATATGTTCTTGAAAAGGAGCTCAAAGAGCTTGATGAGAATGAAGCTACTCCTGAAGATCTTGCTGCCTACAAGAAACATTACGATGATGCTACCAAAGTGGCATGCATCATGGTGGCAACTATATCCCCAGAACTGCAGAGGTACTATGAGGACTACTGGCCTTTCGAGATGAACAAGGACCTTATGGAAAAGTACCATAAGCGAGCTCGTCAAGAAAAGTTCGAAGTAGTCAAGTCACTCATGGCTTGCAAGATGAAAGATGGGGAGTCGGTTGTGTCACATGTGCAAAGAATGCAACGCTACATAGAGCGTTTGGTCAAGCTCAATATTCACTTTGATGAGGAATTGGCCATTGACATGGTCTTGAACTCACTTCCTGAATGTTATGGTCAGTTTATTCTAACTTACCATTTGAACAATACTGAGCAGACCTTGGCCCAATTGCACAACTTGTTGCAGACAGCTGAGGCAGGGATGAAGGGTAAAAGTATACCCTCCACACCTACGAGTGCCCCTGTTTTGGCTATTGGACAGGGAAAGGGGAAAAAGAGGAAAGGTCCTCCCAAGCAAAACTGGAAGAGCAAGGCTCAAGCTGGGTCATCTAGTAATGGCCCAAAGGCTAAGCCCAATGGTTCCACTCCCCATGTTTCTGATCCAAAAGAGGCAGTTTGCTTTTACTGCAACCAAAAGGGGCATTGGAAGAGATCTTGCCCACAATATCTGCAAGATATCAAGGATGGCAAAGTGAAGCCATCTTCGGCGGGTATTTACACTATTTCTGCTAATAACTCATTATCTTCTCGTTCATGGGTCCTTGATACAGGATGTGGTTTTCATATCTGTTCTGATTTGCAGGGTCTAAAGGAAAGTGAGGAGATAGAGTGAGAAAGGATAAACCTGATCATGGGAAACAAAAAGTCTTCACCAGTAACCAAGATCGGAGTTTATCAGCTTCTGCTTAGTAATGATGTTAGAATAGATTTAATAAATTGTTGCTATTCGTCTGAGATGACGAGAAACATTATTTCATTTCATGCATTGTTCAGACAAGGTTTTACATATTCTTTTAATGATTTGAATGGTTTAATTTCTGTTTATAAGAATGGTGTTTTTATGTTTGAAGCTTTGCCTTGTAATGGTGTGTATGAAACAGTGACTTGTGTTGATAGCCTAGGAAATAGTGTACTTAATATTGACTTGTCTAATAGTGTAGACAAGGCATGCTTGTGGCATTGTCGTCTTAGACACATTAACAAGAAACGCATAGCCCAACTCCAAAAGGATGGAGTATTGGAATCATTTGACCTAAAGTCAGATGATATGTGTGAATCTTGTCTTTTGGGAAAGATGACAAAATCACCATTCACAGGGTCTTGTGAAAGAGGTGAAGGTCTGTTGGATCTCATACATACAGATGTGTGTGGGCCATTCAGATCAACTACAAGAGATGCTAATCGATTCTATGTGACTTTCACTGACGATTATAGCAGATATGGATATATCTACTTGATCAAGCATAAGTCAGAAACCTTTGAAAAGTTCAAAGAGTTTAAGCATGAAGTCGAAAATCAATTGGGCAGAAAGATAAAGATACTTAGATCCGATAGAGGCGGGGAGTATCTTAGTATCGAGTTTAACGACTATCTGAAAGAATGTGGGATAGTCTCACAATTGACTCCTCCTAGGACACCACAGTTAAATGGTGTAGCTGAGAGGCGCAATCGAACCTTGTTAGACATGGTTCGTTCTATGATGAGTCGGGCTTCGCTTCCTATTCACTTCTGGGGGTATGCCTTAGAGACAGCTGCCCACATCCTCAATCTTGTCCCTACAAAGAAGGTTGCCAAAACACCTCACGAAATGTGGACAGGGAAAGTTCCCTCGTTAGCACATATTAAAGTCTGGGGTTGTGAAGCTTTTGTAAGACGAGAGACTCACGACAAGCTAGCAGCTAGAAGTGAGAAATGTGTTTTCATTGGTTACCCAAAGCAGTCTTTTGGATATTTGTTCTACAGGCCTAGTGAGAACGTGGTCTTTGTAGCACGAAGAGGAGTCTTTCTTGAAAGAGAGCTCATATTCAAAGAGGACAGTGGGAGCACTATTGACCTTGAAGAAATTCAAGAGTCAGCCAATGAAGGAACCTTAGATGACACTAGCACTCAACCAGAGGAAACAGTTCCTGTTGAACCAATCGATAACTCATTACCTCTTAGAAGATCCACTAGGGTGAGTGTGCCACCTGAGTTGTATGGTTTTCATATTACTTCAGATGGTGACACATTCATAAGTGACAGAACACTGGTAAACTTAGATGAACCAGTCACTTATAAGGAAGCAATGGCAGGCCCAGAGGCTTCCAAGAGGAAAGAGGCAATGGACAGCGAGATTAAGTCCATGTATGACAATCAAGTTTGGAATTTGGTTGATAGTGCACCAGGTCGCAAGACAGTTGGGTGCAAATGGATCTTCAAGAAGAAGACAGACATGGATGGGAATGTGCACACATTCAAAGCTCGACTGGTTGCAAAAGGTTTCACTCAAACCCCAGGGGTTGACTATGATGAGACCTTCTCACCAGTAGCTAAGATTAAATCTATTAGGATATTGCTCGCCATAGCTGCCTTTCATGATTATGAAATGTGGCAGATGGATGTCAAAACTGCTTTCCTTAATGGGAAGTTGGCTGAAGATGTTTACATGAGTCAGGCAGAGGGTTTTGTTGATGCAAAGTTCCCCAATAGAGTGTGCAAGCTTGAGAAATCCATTTATGGATTGAAACAAGCATCTCGTAGTTGGAATCTTTGCTTCCATGAGAAAGTCAAAGAGTTTGGTTTCTCTAGAAGTGAAGATGAGTTCTTTGTGTATATCAAGGCTAGTGGGAGTATAGTAACTTTTTTGGTGTTGTATGTCGATGACATATTACTCATTGGTAACGACGTTCCAACCTTGAAAGAAGTTAAGTCTTGGCTTGGAAAGTGTTTTGCCATGAAAGACCTTGGAGAAGCTGCCTATATTCTTGGGATTAGAATATTGAGAGATAGAAAGAAGAGACTAATTGGACTTAGTCAGAGCACATACTTAGATAAGGTACTAAAGAGGTTTAGTATGGAAAATTCCAAGAAGGGAGAGCTACCTATCCAGAGCAATACCAAATTGAGTAAGACTCAATGCCCGAGTACAGATGTTGAAATAGATGACATGAGTCGTGTACCTTATGCTTCCGCTGTCGGATCGATCATGTACGCTATGACATGTACTCGCCCTGATGTGGCATTTGCTTTGAGCATGGTCAGTCGCTATCAGGGAAACCCAGGTAGAGCTCATTGGATAGCAGTTAAGAATATACTCAAGTATTTGCGAAGGACAAAGGACTGGGTTCTTGTGCTTGGTGGCAGTGATACTTTGAGAGTAGATGGTTACAGTGATGCCAGCTTTCAGACGGATAGAGATAACTTCCATTCTCAGTCGGGCTGGGTGTTTTTACTGAATGGAGGAGCAGTTACTTGGAAGAGTTCCAAGCAAAATACGGTGGCTGATTCTACTTGTGAATCAGAGTACATAGCAGCAAGTGAAGCGTCGAAAGAAGCAGCTTGGTTGAGGAACTTCATCGGGGATCTCGGAGTTGTTCCAACCATCCAGGAGCCTGTGGAACTGTTCTGCGATAATGAAGGAGCGGTTGCCTTGACAAAGGAACCGAAAGATCATGGTAAGACCAGACATATCGACAGAAAGTACCATTTCATCAGACATAGAGTAGAAGAAGGCCATCTTATAGTAAAGAGGGTGTCATCTGAAGATAACCCAGCAGATCCTCTCACAAAGGGTCTGAGTAGGGCTAAGCATATTCAGCATGCTCGGAGCATAGGACTGAAAGATGATATTAGTTTTAGTAGTTAGATTAGTTTTTGAAACTTGTAACAAAGTAAATGTAATTGACTTTTGGTGATTAAATAATAAAGTATTATTTACAAGTTTGGCTACTACCTTTTGTCAATTGTTTATTATTGTGTTTCATTTTTGCATGTTTTACTTCTTGAATAATGAGATTATTCAAACTCCACAATCGCTCGTACTCTTGGAAGTAAGTAGTGAATTAAGACTGTCATGAATTGGATTGCAGATTGTCTAAGGATAGACATGGCAATAGAATTGCTGCAATGTTCATGAGTACTCAGAAATTGAGATTTGAGTATTGGATAAACCCACGCTCAGAGTATTACTTCAAGGAATTCATCACGAGTAATACTGAGACGATAATATCTTATAATCTTGAAACGAAGATATATGAGTTGTAATTTACAAGTCGGTTGTGCATTGGTGATACGAAAACGCATCAGTAACTTGGTGTTATAAAACGTATTGTCATGCATAATTTGATGAGTAAAAGATACAAGCATATGAGTCAACGTTTATTCGTTCCTTTTGCCCTAACAGGAAAAACGATATCTGTGGGCCCCTCGATGATTTGGTGTTGACTTATGTGCTGGGCCCAGCCAGGACTAAATTGATGTGTTCAATTAGAAGTCCTACATCATCACAAATCAGGAATCGGGAAACATAGATTCTGGACAAAGAGATTGATTACATTCCATGTCTTATGTCTAGGGATATCTAGCAGAACGAAGGATTATATGATCACTTATCTTAGGACACGTAACTGACTGGGTCAGAGTTCGGCAGCAGCTTTTTGGAAGCTACAATTTGCTGGTCAAATTTAGAAGGCATACTAGCAATTATAGTTACAGACTTATCCAAGTGGGAGACTGTTGGATTAGGTGTCTAAGCCCATAACTATAATTGGTATGTACTTGAATTGATAGCAGCACAGTCCTTTTGGGTTGCCCTCAACCAAGCAACTGGACAAGGAAATTATGAAAGGAGAGATATTAATTTATAAGATTAATAAATTAATATATATATAAATGATTTATTAATATGTTAATGGATTAATATATTAATTAGAAATCATTATGTTTAATTAATTGTTAGCCAGAAATTAATCAGAATTGATTTTGGGGTTAAAAGAATTAATTATAAGGTGCAGGGACTAGTTTGCAATTATCTAATAGTTGAGTGGAAGGCTCTAGAACCCCCTTGGAAGAGGGTGGACGAAATCTTTAGGGGAAACCCTAATAATTTCGTCCATAGGGGCTTGGATAAGGCCCTTGGGTTTGCTTAGGCCCTAAGCAAAGGATAACTAGGGTTTCCCTTAAACCCTAGATCCCTCAGCTATATAAGGAGCCTCCTGGTTCATGTTTTTTGGTCACTCTTTCTTTTGAAGAAACCCTAAGGCCGAGATTTTGCATACTCCCTCTCCCCTCTCTCTTCTACTTTCCTTCTTGCTAGTCATTGGGTGTGATTCCATTAGAGGCGTTACACTTGTGGTGCTAAAGCTTCCAAGAAGATCAAGATCAAGACCAAGGGAATATCAATTGTTTGCTACAACAATTGAAAGGTATGTAAACCCTAAACCCTAGTTTGTTAATTTCGAAATTAGCCTCTCTCCTCTAGGGTTCTTGTTTTGCAATTCAAAGTTGTATGTTCAATAGTTAAAACATAGATCCAAAGTAGGTTGCATGTGAACTTAGGAATTGTTTTTCTAGTTTATTTGTTGTACCTAAAACCCATCAGTATTCTCCCCCAAAACATGTAAAAATATAAAAGAGGGACCGTAACACTCACCTTAAAGTGCAGTTGTCGGGTTGTTTCGAGTATTGGATGCGAGAAATCGAGATGTTTTTTCGTGAACACGAACCTCCGAGATTAATTAGTTTCCTAGGAAATTTTAGTATAGATTAATATGTGGAGGGTCGTCTGGTAATTTTAACTAAAGCATAGGACCCATTTGTAAATTTAATTTAATTAAATTAATTAATAATTTCAGAAAATGAGACAAAATGAAATATTTTAATTTTTATATTTTAGTTTAGGATTTATTTGAAAAGGGTTTTCTATATAAAGGTAAGTTTTGAATAGTTTAATTTATGTTTAAAAGCTTAGGACTAGTTTTGCAATGATTTTGAAAGAGGAGGTGGGTTTTAATTCAATGAAATGAAGGTTTGCATATTTGGGATCAATTTTTAAACAAAAATTTGAGTAAGGGGGTTTATAATTTTTTTTGAAGTGATGTTTGTATAATAGGAAGGAGGATTACACTGGACGTAATCATCTCCTCCTGTGTTCGTCAATACCATGCAAAAAAGAAGAAAGAAAAAATAATCGGCCTTTGCTCGATGATTTGCGATCGACACCAAACAAAAGAAGAAAACGAAGGTTGTGGTGATGACTTACGATGGTGGCAAGCCGCAGGAGGTGGTGATGGTGGTTCACCGGCGGCAAAAAGGAGGTGGCAGGAGGTGCACAGTGATGGCAGGAGAAGTCCGACAGCCTCATGGTGTCGGTTTTGCTTCTTTCAATTGAAGACGAAGGGAGGAGAGAGAGAGAGAGAGAGAGAGAGAGAGAGAGGGAAGGGTGGAGGAAGCTTTCCAAGGCAGTCCCATAGCAGTAGCCTTGCCAGAAGTGTTGGGTGACAACAAAACAAGTTAAGCACTTCATACAAATATCAAAACAAACTTCAATGAACTTGTGGAAATAAAACTTCTAAAAAAGTAAATCAAGTAAACACAATATTTAACATGGTTCGATCAAGGTGACCTACATCCATGGGTGAACGAGAGAGAGAGAGAGAGATAGAGAGAGAGATGATCTTATTAACTTCCAAGAACAAGTACAATCACACACAAAGGGGCACACTTTATAAGGATGGAGATATGTGTCTATTTATACTTGAGGGATCAAACCTAAAACCCTAATGGGTCAAGCCCATTGGCCCATTGGCCCATGAATGGTGACAACCAATCATATTTCGCCATGCAGCATCTTCTAGAACATTATTTAGCATCATCATCTTCTAGGATTACTTAGATCAACGTGGCACAAGAAAGGAATCAATATGGCGCATCATGAACCAAGATGGTCCATGACGGTGCAACAGCTTGTTCATGGCACAACAACTACCCTACATGGTGCAACAGGGATATAAATGGCGCAAGAGCATCAGGTATGACACACAAACATCAATCTTGGAGCAACAACATCACCATGGAGCAATAGGCACATGTATGGCACATCAAGAAGCATCATGGCGCAAGTGGATAACAAGATGGCGCAAGAGCATCCCTCTTGGCCCATCCCTTTATCAAATGGTGCAACAAGGACCCCTTGTTGCTAAATATCCATCCCAACTGCTCCAAACCTCTTCCAAGTGCTCCAAACCTCTTCCAGGTGCTCCAAAATCAATTGTACATGATCTGTTCCTTTGACACTTGATCCGTTCCTTTGTCTGATGATCCATTACTTTCACAGAAGATCCGTTCCTTTGTCACATGCTCCATGAACCTCAAGTTCTCCATTGAGTTCTAATTGCTCCAAATGCTTCATGAACATGATCCAAATGCTCCATGTTGTACAAGACTTCATGCTTCAACATCTTACCCCCCGGAGGATAAAGATGGGGAGAATGAGGAGCCACGAGAGGTGATAGCTGAGAGTCGCTCAATTACCTAAGAGAAAAGCAGGGAGCCCACTAGATAATATGTCGAGCGGTAGGGTAGCTCGTACATAATATTCACTGACCACAAATCCCCTGTATTTATAGGAGGAGATGACCCAACATTGTGCATGCAATGGTTGCACAATATGAGGCAGATTTCCATTCAGGCGATTTCACTAAGTCACAGAAGGTCAGTTATGTAACATTGAAGCTAGATGGTGATGCCCTTCAGTGGTGGGAGGCATTGGATTTTGTTGTTCCTGAGGCTACACTTCAAGCCATGACCTGGGAGGACTTTATCCAAAGTCTACAATAGCGTTTCTATCTACCATGGCAGATAAGGAAGATCGAATGGGAGTTCCTTGCATTGGAAAAAAGAACCATGTCTGTTGCGAAATACAACTCATTGTTCCCTGAGAAGCAAAATTTTGGGAAGAATTACTGCCCCCAGCGAGGCAAAGCAGGTGGAGCACTATGCCAAGGGGATACCGACAGAGTATCGGGCGAACATGAGAGAACACAATACTTTGGCAACTGCCATGGATGAGGCTATATGGATTGGAGTGGATTTTGAGACACTGGGACGTACCATTGTCAAAAGTGGAGACAAGAGGGAGTGGGAGGGTTAGTTTGACTCCTCCAAGAAGAAGAAGAGCCTTTCTGGGAAGAAAGGAGACAAGTCGAAATTATGTGGGTAGTGTAAGTCTTCTCACAAGGTTCCTTGTAGCAGCAACACTATCAGTTGCAGACGGTGTGGCAAATTGGGCCACAAGATATTTGAGTGTACCAGCACCGATCCTCTCTGCTATAATTGCAAGCAGATGGCAAATATGAGCAGACAGTGCCCAAATCCGAAAGTCATTGTGGGTAGTTCAGATACGTAACAACTCGTTTAGTAGATAAATAAATAGATAAAGATTAATAAATGAGTAATAGTCCAAAAGTCCATAATATTTTGCGGAGTGTTGGTTTCGGGGATCCAAATGCTATAAATTGGGTTTTCGGGGGTTAAATTGTAATTCTGGGATTTATTTTGTAAAGATTTTTAGAAGCCAGGGGGTGTTTGGTAAGTATTGGAATTATTATGAAATGATTTTGAAGACTGAGGGTTGTAGGGTAAATTACAGATTAGATTTGAAAGGAATTTCAGAAGTCAGGGTAGAAATGGTAAATTTTGGAGCGAAATTGAAAGAAAGAGGAGAAGGTGGGACCAGTGGTGCCATTATTGGATGAATTTTCTTGCGACAAAGTATATAACCCGTCATCACCCGTCCAACCCTAACCCTAGGAGCTTTTTTTTCAGCCACCACCCAACACTCAACCAAGTCTGGCGCCGCCACCTTATACCCCCCCCCCCCCAATCCCTCCAGTCGTCGGTGACTCTTGTGCCGGCAATAACGAAGACCAATGGTAATTTGGGTATGGCGCTGCATCAGTTGAAGATCGGAGAAGAAGTGGCGTTGTGGTGGCCACCGTTCGTGACTCTCCAACTGCCGCCTTTGCTGTCAAAGCTAGTAACCACCAGGATACGTTCGTTGTTGCCATTCCTACCATGGCCCAGGTTGAGGACCAACCCATGACGTCGTTTCAGCTGGAACCACCACCACCACCTTTCTTCTGCAACTACATCACCGCCCGTTGCCTCGCCATTGAAAAGCCATCGTGACGTCCTCCTCCGACTGCCTTATGCCGCCACGAGGTGGCTGTGTTGGTGCGTACATTTCTGATGAATGCAAGTCGTGAAGAACCACCATGGCGGACAACCATGGTGGTTGTCGCCATCAACGCCGCTGTTGCCCGCCTTCTTGTGTCACTGCCGCCGCCGTACGCCACTAGGTGGGTGGTTGGGTTCATTTTTGCTAACAGAAAGCATGTGTGTGGTCGTTTGTTGGCAGAAAACTGAGAAGATAACCACCATGGCCGCTAGCCACGGCGCCATCGGCCACCGTGAGAGGTGGATGTGTGTGTGTGTGTGAAAGAGTGCGATGTGTGTGTCTATTTAAGTTGAAGTGGTGTTTGGGTGTTTGTTGGCCAGATTTCATAAGGAAATCCGTCACCACCACCGTGAGGTGGTGGCTGCCACCTCCAACCACTGCCTGCCGCCACAAGGGTGGCTGGGTGTGTGTGTATGTGTTATTTGTGTGTGTGTGTGTTCATTAAGGAAATCTGTCAACACCATTGTGAGGTGGTGGCTGCCGCCGTGAGCCGCCATTGACCACCACTACCCGAGGTGGTAGTGGGTGGTGCCCAACTTAATTAATAATTAATTAACCTAAAAACTTAACAAATGGACTAATTAGAACGCGATTGGGGTGAAAACCCTATATAGGGTTTAGAAAACCCTAATTTTGGATTTGTTGGTTTGGACTTATCGGGACCCGCGTTTTGGGCCATTGGAATTGAATTATGAATTACACCTGATCACACCGTATGTTTTATCTAGTAGAGTGGTGGAGTTAATGCATTAAGTCCTTAATGGGTTAAGTAAGAAACAGTTAACCCTAATCGCCATTTTATGTGAAAACCCTAACTTTGCTTGGGCCTTGAGTTGGGCCCTTCTATTGGGCTTTGGTGATTGGGCTATTGATGGGCCATCCGAGAACAAGCATATGGACTAGAATATTTGAATGGGCTTTATGGTAAGGCCCATATGAGGAGTTTGGGCCCAATTTGGCAAATTGGGCCATAGGTGGGCCATAATTGGCCCTTGATGATTATGAGATATTGGACCATTAGAATGTCAAATTTTTGGACTGGAATAAATGGCTGGGTCTTCGGGTAAGACCATGTAAAGGTTTGGACCCAATTTGGAATATTGGGCCATATGTTGGGCTTTGGTTCGTAGTTTGACTTTTGGGCCATTGGATTGTGCCTTGAGTTTGAATCAAGCTAAGATGGGGGTAAAGTAGTCTTTCACCCCAAGCAAGGAATTATGGTTATGTGTTGGAACCCAATTATTAATTGGGTGTTGTTTTGTTGTTGATAGTTCTGGAATCTATCATCCAGCAGCTAGGGTTTTGTCCGTGGAACTTCAGCAGTGTGAGATGAGTTACCTTCCAGTAGAGGTGAGTCTAAGGGACCAATGTCGGCCCACTAGTAGGTGATTATGTTTGAGATGATTGTCTTTGTGATAGTTGTCTGGTTTGCCACTATCTGATATGGCTTATGTGCTAGGTTGCTATGATATATGTGTTAGTAGTAGCAGGGGTGAAATAGACTGATAGGTCATAGATTAGTGGTTTGGGCAAGGCAATTATTTGTATAAGTCTTATAGGGTCTTAGTCATGATTAGAGGTGTTTTGTAGCTTGTTGTTGTGTGTTTACAGCTGAGTTGGTGTTCACGGCCGTAAACAGGTTTACGGCCAATCAGTTCCTATAAATAGTATGTGTCAGAGTCTGTCAGAAGTGACGTATCCATAGTGTTTACGGTCAGTGTGTGTGTAACTTCAAGGTGTACCAGACATTTTTCCTTAATAGACGTGTGCATTTCTTGATAATTCTTTTCTTCTACTCATTTCTATTATTGTTTGTTTTGATCACTGGTTTGATTCACTAAATCGGGACCTTACAATTGGTATCAGAGCAAATCTGGTGTCAAAACAAACTTTAGTGGAGTTTACGGTTGAAAGAAGCTTCAGTTTCTTTGTTGTTCAAGGTTTGGTTCTGCATTAGATCTTGTTTTCACAGCTAAGGGAATCAAGAACTGACTGAAAAACACTTGTTTTCATCGTTTCTGGGAGTTTACGGTTATTGGTGTTGAAGGGAGTACGACTGTAAACATTTTATACAGCTGTAATCCATTGATCTTCAAAGGCCGTAAATAGCTAATCTTCTAAAGCAGTAAACACTTAATCTTCAAGGACAGGAAACTCTTTCTTGACCGTAATCTATCGAACCGTATTCGAGTATACGGCCGTTAACTAATGTGAATTGATTACGGCCGTAAACCAGTTCTAGTATTCTAATTGTTGTTATCAAGTATCTTTTCATTTAATCAAGAAAAATTAAAAAAAACAACAAAATAAAATCAAAAAAATGGATTCACAAAATTCTCACCATGAACTTGATTCTGTTACGGGCACTACCACTCGCATCCCCCATTTGTTATCGGCTGAGGGGATCCCGTAATGGAAATATCGTATGGAGAATTATATCAAGATGAAAGATTTCAAAATTTGGAGATGTATTTTGAAGGGACCTATCAGAATCACCACCACACTTCCGGATAAAACGATCGTTGACAAGGCTGTCGAAGAGTATACCGATGACGAATTCGATAAAGTTGAACAACAAGAAAGAGCACTTGATACACTTACTATGGCTTTGTCACCAAAAATTGCTCAAGGTTTTCGTGAATACACGTCTGCAAAGGCACTATGGGAGGTACTGATAGAAGTTTATGAAGGGAATGAGGATATGAAACAAAGCCGACGGGATATGCTTAGACAAAAGTTTAACATGTTCAATCATATATTGGGAGAATCTCTTGAGGCTCAACTGCAGAGGTTCACTGCTTTAACAACTGAGATGAGCTTTGTATGCATCTTGGTCACCAGGTCTGAAATAAATAAGAAGCTGCTTAATTCTCTGCCGAAGTCATGGGACATGAACGTGTCTGTGATTAAGAAGACGAAGGACCTTAACCGTCTGAGTCTGGCTGAAATCATGGCAATTATTAAAGCTTGTGATCTGGATGACAAGCAAAGGGAGATCAATCACGTCAATTTGTACTCCACTACTAATCTTGGGATTAAATCTAACAATGCATTCTCATCCTTCACCACTCTTCACGTTCAATTGTTTGTTGCTCCTCAACCATCATCATATGCCACTCCATTCATTCAAAGTGTTCAACCTCCAGTATCTTATCCATAAGTTGCTTCTTCCTCAAAAGCACCCGCTCCAGCTCCTGCTCCCAAGGAAAATGATGAAAATTTGGCTCTTGCTACTGGTCTTGTCAACTGCTACAATGCTTTTGTGGCTAGAGAGCTACCTCCTCAACTATCTTTCGCTGATTTGGATCAAATTCATCCCGAAGATGTTGAGGAGATGGATATTACATGGCAAACCGCTATGGCAGTGTTCCAGGCAAAACAGTTCTCCAAGAAGACTAGCAAAAATAACTGGGGAATGAATGCTGAAAAGAAGGTGGGGTTCAACAAAGGCAAACTCCGATGCTTCAACTGCCGTGAACCTGGCCATTTTGCCAGAGACTGCCCGAAGCCTGACAGGAGGGAAAACAACGAAAGAAAAATGGTTCCAGTGGGTAACAACATGGGAGCTACCACCAGCAACCAGACTGCAAACCTTGCTGTGGTAGCTCATTCGTTTGATTGGGATAACCAATATCAGGCCCTGAACATCTCGGGACCTGAAAATGCGCATCTTGCTCAAATCAACGACATTGCAGAAGGAGAAGCTGAGATGGATCCGGAGGAGGAAATGATGAATCTACAGTTTGCATTCATGGTTCAAACTACACCAGAGCCTGAAAAGTCTGAGGTCAGTGAAATCACTTGCTCTCCATCTTGTATTAAAACTATCAACTTTTTTCGTGATTAGGCTGATTTGATGCGTAGAGAAATCGAGGAACTAAAGTATGAAGGATACCAACTTAGGAAAGGCCAGAAACTATTGAAAGACCAATTAGAGGCCAAGACAAATGACTATAAGAAATTACAGCCAGACTATAGTGACAAGTGTGTTCATTATAGATATCTTAAAAAGGATTTTGATGTTGTAACTGCGGAACTTGACACATTGAAAACTCGTTTTGCAAATGTTGATTTTAACTTCAAGAAATTTGATGAGTCAAGTGAAAGAGTTGCAACTATAATTGAAAAACAAATGAAATGGAAGGATCAGAAGCAAGTAGGAATAGGTTATGAGAGTATCCCTCCCCCTTTCAATCACACATATATTAACACTCCATTAACTCAAACTGAGATTGATCGTGAACCATTTATGGTTTATGGTAAACCAGCTGCTGAACAGGCAACCAAATGTAGTGCTAGGAATTTAGATACTAATGTTTCTACTTCCGATGCAGATTCATCAGTAAGCCAGGAAAAGTAGGAGAATGGAAGAATTGAGTCTGATAATAAGTTTTTGTCAAAATTTGGTGTTCCTATTTTAAAAGTTGATGAGTCTGTTTTTTATGTTAAGACTGATGTTTTAATTTGTGATGATTTGGTGTCAAATGTTAATGTCTCTGATAAATGTGGTGTTGTTTTTGTGAAACCTACTGAATCTGAATCTGAGACTAGCACATCCACATCTTCTACACCTGTCACACAATCTGACTCCAGCACTTCCACGTGTGGGAAAGTTAGAAAAGTCAATAAGAGCACGAAATCTGATAAAGGCGGTACCAGGTCTAATGATTATAAGCAAATATGTTTCAACTGTGGTACTGTCGGCCACATTGCTCGAAATTGTTTCAACAGGGCATTTGTGCATTTTTCATCACCGAGGAAAGAAAACGAGTCTCGAGGAACGTCTCTAACGAGAAAGTCCTCGAGATCTCGTCTTCGTGATGATGATCGGAAAATTCATGATAATAAGAAAAGGGGTGATCTTAAATCGAACAAAAAGGTTTTCTCTAAACCAGCCATAGGTACTTTGCCGAAATCGACTGCAGCTGAGCTACGGTCAATTTCGTCAAAGGGTGCGTCTAGATCTTCGACTAATTGTAGCCGAAAATCTAAACGCTCAAAGAAAAGGAAAATTGTTTCTAATTCACCTATGAATACTTTAAAACCTAACTACCAATGGGTGCCCAAATCTACAATTGTCCGATCATCTTCATCCTCTGAAAGTGTTTCTGATATTAATGCAAATTTGAAAAATCAATAGGATAAATTTGTCAAAGTCAAGGGTACACCCAGGGCTATAATGACCTGAGTTCCCAAATCTAAATAATCCCGCTCATTGTGCAGGAACAGTTGCGTAGGAATGTCGCCAGACCATGGTATGTCGACAGCGGTTCTTCCAAGCACACGACAGGAGACATCTCCCAACTGCACAACATTCAAAATTTTAATCAGGGATAAGTTTCCTTTGCGGGAGGAGATGGCGGAAAAATCACTCAAAATGGAATAGTTTCCAATGGAGTGCTGAGCTTCGAGAATGTTAACTACGCGCCCGAGTTAAAGCACAGTTTATTGAGCGTCTCTCAGATTTGTGACAAGGGCTATTCGACGCATTTCACTGATAAAGAATGTCTAATTTTGAAACCAGGCATTGTCATTCCAGAAGAATGGATTCTTGTGAAATCAAAACGGGATGGAAATGCATATATCATTGACATGAACAACAATCTTCCTGAACAAGTCACTTACCTTTTCTCAAAAGTTTACGAACACAATGCTATGTTGTGGCATCGAAGACTCGGACATGCTAACGCAAAGAACTTGAATCGTCTTGCTAAGAATGAAATAGTGTGCAGACATCCTCTCATGGATTTGATCACGTTTGAAAAGTGTGTGGCATGCACCCAAGGAAAACATCACAGAAAGCCACATCTACCTAAACAGGTCAATTCAATCAACCACGTGTTCCAATTGTTACATATGGACTTATTTGGTCCGATCAACATCCTTAGTATCAACATAAATTCATATTGTCTGGTTGTGATCGTTGACTTGTCGCGGTTCACGTGGGTTTTGTTCTTGTCCAACAAGACTGGGGTTGTTGACTTGATTAAGAAGTTTATTGTGATGACAGAGGACCAGACCAACCACCGGGTGAAGGCGCTCAGAACTGACAACGGGACAGAATTCAAGAATGTTGTTCTCGATCATTTTTGTGTGGAAAAGGGGATAATGCGTCAATACAGTGCCGCTCGCACTCCTCAACAAAATGGTGTTGCTGAGCGGTGGAACCGAACATTACAAGACACCGCAAGGACGATGTTATTTGACTCCAAACTTCCAGTTTTCTTTTGGGCCGAGGCGATCAACACGGCGTGTTATGTTCAAAATCGTGTTCTGATCAACAAAGCTCAGATGAAGACTCCATACAAAATTCTCTACTGTCACAAACCATCTGTTAGTCATTTCCGTATTTTTGGCTGTCCTTGCACCCTCCTTCATCTGGAATCCAATCCCAAATTCAACGCCAAAGCCGATGATTGTTACTTTGTGGGGTATACTGCTCGTACGGCGTATCGGGTCTACAATAAGAAGACAAAGCAAATTGTAGAATCCTTCGACGTGCGCTAGTTGGAGGAGAACGAAATGGATGCCAGAGTCGGTCCAGATTGGTTGTTTGATTATACATCTTTATTCAAGTCGTTCAATGTGTTTTCAGATGATTTGTCTGGTTCCATCTCTGGTTCGAAGGTTGTGATTGAAGATGAAGACGACGAAGTTGTTTACAGACCGTCGGTGGTGTCCTCTACGACTCCTACAGTGGATGCATCTGTTCCAAGTGATTTGTCAGTGTCTCCATGTCAACAAAATATTCCAGATGCTGATGCTACTCCTCTTACTCCTGATGAAAGAGAGTTCATGTCCAAAGATGCTTCCACTGTTACTCAAACATTCATCGAACTTCTCTTTCCCGAACCAATTGCTAATGAGTTTGTGGCAAGCCCCTCTCACGATTCTAGACCGTCTGAGGTGGATCATTCAGCAGATGATGGATTTGTCAATATTCACAACCTTCCCGTAATGCTCAATGACATCAGCCAGGAGCTACCTTCCAGAATTCAACGCTATCACCTGATCGAAAACGTTATTGGTCAGCTGGGCGACGGTGTTCAAACGCGGAGTCAGAGTGGAGATGTAAACACATGTCTCTATTCTTGCTTCATATCTCGAATAGAGCCAAGGAATGTTGAAATGGCTTTGAATAAGCCCAGCTGGCTGGATGCTATGCACGAGGAATTGAATCAGTTTGAAAAGATTGGGGTTTGGCAGCTGGTTCAATTACCTAAGGGCAAGAAGTCACTCGACACGCGCTAGGTTTATAGAAACAAGCAAGATGATTCAGGGGTTATTGTCCGGAATAATGCGCTATTGGTCGTACGTGGATTTCGCCAAATTGAGGGTCTTGACTACACCAAAGTTTATGCTCCAGTGGCTCGCTTAGAGGCTATTCGCATTTTCCTCACGTACACTTCTTACATGAACTTCACGGTTTACCAGATGTATGTCAAGACTACCTTCCTGTACGACGCTGTGAAGGAATAAATCTATGTTGATCAACCTCCTGGGTTTGTGAATTCGAAGAATCTGAATCATGTCTACAAGTTGGACAAGGCTTTATACGGGTTGCATCAAGCTCCAAGGGCGTGGTATGCAACTCTTACGAAGCACTTGCTCGAGCATGGCTATTCACGGGGAACAATTGATCAAACCTTGTTCATTACGCATGTTGGTGCCGATCAGATTCTTGTTTAAATCTATGTCGATGACATCATCTTCGGGTCGACATGTCCACAGCTATGCAAAGAGTTTGAATGCGTGATGAAGAAGAGGTTCAAGATGAGTTCTTTGGGGGAGATCACCATGTTTTTGGGGCTTCAGGTCAAACAAGATTCAACCAGAATCCTGCTACATCAAGCCAAGTATGTTGAAGATATGCTTGAGAAGTTCGGGTTTCGAGACGCAAAACCTGCACTGATGCCAATGGCCGAGAGAACCCTGTTGAATCCAGATATTGAAGGCGAATCCGTAGATCAGACTGAATACAGATCGATGATCGGATCGTTGATTGATCTAACCGCAAGCAGGCCAGACATCATGTTCACGGTTTGTCAATACGCACGATATCAAGCTAATCCTAAACTTTCACATCTTATTACTGTCAAAAGAATATTTCGGTATCTCAAAGGTAGCCCAAATTGGGTCTTTGGTATCCGAAAATTTTTGAATTTGATCTATATGCTTTTGCTGACAGTAATTACGGAGGCTGTGAACTTGACAGGAAATCAACGGCGGGGGGATGTCAATTTCTTGGAGACTGGCTGGTGTCATGCCAGTGCAAGAAACATCATACAGTCTCAACCTCAACGGTATAGGTGGAATACGTAGCTGCTTCTGTCTGTTGTTCTCAAGTTATCTGGATACAACATCAATTGCTGGACTACGGTTTGAATTTTCTAGAAACCTCTATTTTTTGTGATAATGAAGCTGCAATTCAAATTGCTAAAAATCCAGTCCAACACTCGAAAACCAAGCACATCGATATCAAAGTTCATTTTATCAGAGATTGTTATGAGGGTTCACTCATTCGGTTGTAATAGGTTCCCACTACTAATAATGTGGCAGACTTGTTCACAAAACCGTTCAACAAAGCTAGATTCGATGTGCTTGTGGGATTTTTAAAAATGATTCTCTTTGGGGACTAATTTTTGTTTTAGGTTAGTTTAAATTTGCGCATTTAATTTTCATTCTCACTCATGCACAAATTTAGGGGAGAAATTAAACAAAAACCAAACAAAAATTAAAAAATTAAAAAAAATCCAAAAACAGTTGTTTTTTTCCAAAGTGTTGTGTTGGGAAGTGATATATTCATGTGATAACAGGAAATTTGAATATGTGTAATGTACCAAAGTTGAAGTGTCTAGGCTCTGTGTTTGATGCGCTGGTAGGCACGCAAGATTTAAATGGACTTGACTAGGTATAGATGAACTTAAGGAATCTAGAGACTTGATAAACTTTAACCTAGATAGTTCTGTTTAGCCTGAAAACACGACGCTTGGGTAGGTTGAGCAGGGAGATATACATGAGAATCCATCGGTCACTCTAAAGTAATCCATATCTAGAACCGTGGTTTAACTCTTCCTCGATGTATGAACTCTGTCCTTAATTCCGGTATTTATGGGGCGACTGGGGAATTCCGATAAAGTATGTCTGTAGGAAATTATTTTATTGCTTTCTTTCTGTTAGTCATATGTTGCCTCCTCTGTGTGATTGAAATACATCCGTCCTGGAATGCAACATATGCAATTCTATTTCTCTGCATCTTCTATCTATGCAATTCTTCCTATTTGTTAGTCATATGCTGTCTCCTTTGCGTGATTGAAATACATCTAACCTAGTACACAGCATATGCTCCATTCTACTTCTCAATCCCTCTAAAATCTGGTTGGTCATATGTTTCACCCTCTACGAGATTGGAAGAGATCCGACCTAGGTGTATAGCATATACATTCTAAATCCGACTTCTCTCATAATAATTGTCTACTCACCTAAAGTAAGGAGTACTTTGGAAGTTCCTGATTATTGGGGTATATCAGGAAGCGGGAAACATGCTCTAGTACGTTTAAAATTGAACAATCACTAGGTTGTCTGTAGATATTGCTGCTCAATTTAGGTGGACAACAATATCATTGGTTGTCGTCAGATGAATGGTCCTTAGGAATTTTATCTAGAAACGTACGGTCACAATGCCTTTTCATTTATAGTATGTCACAAACTTTCATGTTTAAGTGGACCACAATACTGGCGATCGACCAGATCTAGACATGAAGGTAGAGGTACCGATAAACGGATTTGGACTGTCTAAAAACTTTTATCCCAATCTCATAAAATATTATTAGCGTTGGTTGAGGTGAAATTAGTGTTAATTTATTTTATTTTCAAATTTTATTTTTATGTTTATTTTTTTATCTTGATAAAAAATCAAAAATTAAAAATTAAAAATTTTGTTTAGTTTAATTTTTAGAATTTGTTTTATTTTATTTTATTTTTATTTTATTTTTTAGTCCTCAAAATGTATTATTTTTAATTGTTTTTTGGGTATTGGGCTTAATTTTTGAAGCTTTTTGGGTTGTAGTCGATGGGTTTTGGACAGGGTCTTGGGTCCAGGTATATAAGGTATTGAGTCCGGTTGTACACTCCTTTTCTCTCACTTTTCCTTCTACGGCCGCAAACACCTTCAAATCCTCTCAAGGCTGTTCATCGATTCATCCTACTTTGTGTTTATAACTCGAAATTGACTATTTACTCTTGTAGGTATGCATATTCCGACCACCAAAATACTATTTTAACAAGAAATCGACCGTGAATCGAAGGATTAATAGACAAAATTGTATATGTCGGCGTTTACGGCTCTTGAGCAGTTTACGGTCATTGAAGGGCTTATGGTCATACACCAGTTTATGGTCGTACACCTGTTTATGGCCGTACACCTCATACATGACTTGTAACACCCCGAATTCAGGAGACCTTGAAAGGGGAGAAAACCTTAGAAGGAGGAAGCAACTCGTCGAGTAGATGGAGCGACTCGACGAGTAGGATTGCGATTTGGGTCGCGAATTAAGTGACCTACTCGACGAGTCTGAAGACTGACTCGGCGAGTTGGTCTGGGTTTGGGAAACCCTAAATTCGGGTCTTGTACTTTATTTAAAGAACATTATAACCTTTCATCAGCCTCATTGATACTCTCTCAAGTCCAGAAACGAAACCCTAGCCACCCAACTCCATTTTTTGAGCATTGAGAAGCTAAAGGTTGTTTTGTGGTGCATTTCTTGGAAGATTGGAAGCAAGGAACGAGGAGGAGAGTTTAGATCCAGCATCTACCTCAGTTTAGCAGTTAATAGAAGGTAACAAGTTGTTACCTTGAGCATTCATTTGATAGATCTCTTCATCTTGAGTTTCATGGCCTTTTCTAGCACATTTGTGGCTAGTGCTTGCATGGGGCGCGATCTAAAGTTTGCAACTTCAGATCTGGACTCCCCAAGGTCCCTAATGCATTAAAGTCTCAAGCTTTTAAGGCTTGAAGCCCTCCTCCATAGTAAAACCCTTCCTTGTAGCTTAGTTCTGGCTTTGGGGAACTATTCACACGTAAAGGTTGCAACTTTATGTGGAAATCATGCTCCAGGAGGTTGGATTTACCTTTGGGAGAAGCTGTTTGGCTTAGAAATCGTCTATATAGAATGAGACATAGAGGGACTCGGCGAGTCACTTATGGGACTCGGCGATTCAGTCTGCTTTCTTGCCCCAAAACCCTTCTGTTAAAGGGTATGAGTTGAGTTGGTAAGGGCTCAGCCAGTCTGGGTCCATAGTGGACATGAAGTTCATCGTACTCGGCGATTTCAATGAGGAACTCGACGAGTCTAAGGCAATATTCTTAGTTTACGAAGATGGACTCGACGAGTTGTTCATACAACTCGTCGAGTCATAGTCTGGACATTCATAAGAGGGAGATGAACTCGACGAGTTCAGGATGAACTCGGCGAGTCAGTTGAAGATGGTCCCGACTGTATGGTTGAAGGAGGACCCATCGAGTTCTTCCTAGACTCGACGAGTAGAGTCGGGTGTTGTACTGGATAGTGGGAGTATGAACTCGACGAGTTGGTAGACCAACTCGGCGAGTCCAGACAACTGGAGGTTGACTTTGACCGTTGACATTGACCAAGTTGGACCAGGTTTGACTTTTGGATTATTGTGGTCTAAATGTTATCTTGGGTATTGATAGTTCGGGAAGCCGAAGGGTCAGCGGTTCAGAAGTTGCCGGTTAGCAGTCAGAAGTGTTCAGCTAGTCTTCAGCAGTGCGAGGTGAGTCTCCTCACTGTGTGCATGGATCTACGGCCACAATGCCGACCCATTATGTTTATGCTTATGGTTATGTGTAGTAGGAAGACCCGGGGGTTAGCCCTAGGCACTTATTGTGATTTGTTCGGATTTAGATCCGTTACCGGGGTTAGCCCGATGCAGTTTATATGTTCAGGATTTCGGTCCGATGTCGGGTGGTACCCGAGGCAGCAGTGTATGTGCAGTTATACTTGTTGTCTTTGTGATACTTGTATGTGCCTGGTAGGGAGGTGAGTCGGGCGAGGTACCGTATCTCATCACTAGCCGAGTATGGACGGGGTTCCGTATCTCATTAGTAGCAGAGCAGGGGCGAGGCCCGAGTTAGGAGGGAGGTGAGTGTGAGTGGGGGCCCGTATCTCACTATCAGCAGGAGCGTGGACGCGGTTCCATGACTCACCGGTAGCAGGACAGAGGCGGTGACCAAGATAGGCGATGTCTTAGATCAGTAGTACAGTAAAGTATGTTTAGCTTTATGATATGTGCTTGTTAGACGGGGCCCAAGATAGGGGGGGCTAAGAGAACATATATGTATACCGAGCGGGGCTCAATGCCAGGTGGGGCCTGATGCCGGGCGGGGCCCGATGCAGTGGGCAGGGCCCAAGTTATGCCGAACTTCGGTCCGATGTCGGGCGGGGCCCCATGCAGTGTGCAAGGCCCAGTATGTGGTTATGTATGTGGTATGCGGTAGGTAGGGGATCTCACTAAGCTTCGTGCTTACGGTTTTCAGTTTTGATTTCAGGCACTTCTGGTAGCGGAGGGAAGAGTTCGGGATGATCACATTGCACACACCAAGAAGTTTAGCCTGGGATGTTTACTCTGATTAAATAAACTAGTGTTTTGAAATGATACTCTGATTTAAGATAATGACTTATGATTTTGGATGAATGATTTTATTATTATGGTTTAATTAACAGATTAAAAATGAAATTTTTGGACCGTATTTTTGGGATGTTACAAGTTGGTATAAGAGCCTTGGTTTGAGGGATTCAGATACACTCTCGGGTGCATCTGAACTCAATCTGAGGACTTGGTATGAAAATTTTCAAAAGAAAATCGTTTTTATAAAAAAGAAACTTTGAGAAAAATAAGGATTTTTGGGAAAAGGAAAAGGGCTTTGAAAAGGAGAAAAGGGTGTGGTGCATGCAATCAGCCGAGCTCAAGTAAGTTCACCCAAATTACCCATACAAGGTATGTTATGCTATGTTTATTAGAACTGCATTCTAGATTAGGACTAAGGATCTAGGAAGATGCCTTATGTGCCTGCTTTATGTGTATGAGCTTTATGAATTGGATGCTAGTACAGATTCCTGATTAGAAGATGGAACAGCTTGATTGGATTATGTGGTTTGCTTTCCCAATGCCTGAATGCTGATTGCTTTGTGCTATTAGGAGTTCTAGTTATCTCTAGTTAACTAGTAAACGAATATGCTAAGTTACATATTGCAAGGACTAAATAATTTCAGAAGGTTAGGTCTAGCCCTCTTTCGCAGCTCTCGTCTGAGTCTAACCGTTGTAGGGTAGGACCTCTCGTTCGAAGAATTATCTAGTCTAAGTAATGTGTAACGGTATTCGCGAGTTAGTTAAGGGGAGATAACAGGGACTTCTTATGCAGCTGATGGCAGATAGTGAGTTGGAGGTTACCCTAGGGCAAGCCTAGGATGAGAGTATTGCTGGGAGCAGTGTTAGTAGTAGCGAAAGGGACTTGGTGTAGTCGAGGCAATTCTTGAGGAAAGTACAGATAGATGTGGAAGGTAGTAGGGCCCATACTACTGAAAGTAGAGGATATGTACTCGATTCTAGAAGGGCTGAGATGAAACCGGGGAACTTGTAGTGTGATCCCTCAGTAGATATGTGTATGCTAATGGTAGTTATGAGATGCTGCAGAATGGTGACACTACGGGGTAGACGAGTTGGCGGATCAGGCGCCGCAGAGGGATCAGTATCGGGTTCAGGGACCGAGCAGCTCGAGGAGCGGATGAGGGAGTTTGTATCAGCCGAGGTTACACGCAGTATTCTAGATCCGACTCCTGTGATCTTTGGCACAGTCAAGGAGGGCATACTGGAGATATTGGATGAGAGGCTGGGAGCCTTCCGCGTGGAGATGGTGGCCATGATGGGAGCGCGTACTTTGACGTTTCGAGAGTTCAGAGCTTGTGGAGCTCCAGATTACCATGGGGCTCATGACCCCATCGCTAGCAGCAGGTGGTTGGCCGATGTTGCCAACGCTTTCCGTACGAGTCGATGTCCCGAGGGGGACAAGGTCCGAATTGCCTCCTGTCTTCTGAAGGACAGAGCACGAGATTGGTGGGAGGAGGTTGGACATGCCATTGGAGATGATGCCGCGTTGGACGCGATGACATGGACTGACTTCTCGACCAGGTTCAGGGCTACGTTTGCACCAGTGATCGAGGTGCAACAACTAGCACGAGAGTTTTTGGATTTGAAGCAGACGACTGAGACTGTGGTGGAGATCACCGCCAAGTTCAGAGAGAGAGCCCTCCTCGTGCCGCAGTATGTGGCGGACGAAGAGATGAAGAAGGCTCGATATCACGAGATGCTGAGATGTGACATCAGGTAGTTTATGAGCATGTTCAGCTGCAAGACACTAGAGGATATGATTGCTCGTGCCAGGGAGAGAGAGAGATTGATTTGGATTAGAGAGGAAGAGGAAACCGGGTGAGATTTAGGTAGCCACATTTAACGCCCGCAGATCCGGGCTAGTCAATTTAGAGACGATGAGCATCAAAAATGAGTTTTTGTTGGAAGATTATTTATAAGGATTAATCTTTAACCATGTTCTATTATATGTTACAAGGGTTCCGTACATATAAAGAACGCTGAAATCCGAGTTATAACGAAGAAGTTATGGTCCGTCGAAGTTTTACGACAAAACCGACACGACACCGGGAGACGTAAATAGTGAATTTACGATAGAAGACTTTTAGCCTTAGTGATCTAAAAAAAATTTGTAGTATACGTTAAACCGAGAACATACAAAAAAAGAACGTCAAAATCTGACTTCGTATGAGGAAGTTATGATTTTTCTAAGATTTGGCATACAAGTGCACAGCCCGAAATTCGAATTTTAAATCGATCGATTTTTGGCCAACGCAACCTAAATGAGAATTGAAGATCTCATTAATATCAGCGCAACGGTAAAAAGACAGATGAAAATGGACGTCGGATGAAGAAGTTATGAATTTTTAACGAACTTTTCCTGTTCCGGCCTGTTAAAAATACAACTTTAAAAATAAAGTCAAAATTAGCCGACGGAGTCCAAATGAAAGTTGTAAAGTACGTGTCCACCTACGCGTGGATATAAAGAGCGTCAAAAACGGAGTTTGTGTAAACAAATTATAAATTATAATAGCATATTTACGTATTAAAATAAAGTATAAATCATATATATGTATACATATATATACAAATGTATATATCATTAGAAAGGTATCGACGATGCGGTCATTAGTACAAATATCGTTAAATATATTTAAAATAGTATTATGAAGGGGTGTTTAGTCGTTTATATAAGTATAAGGTCAATAAGTAATTATGGAGGATAGTTTTTGTAAATTCAAGTACTAGAAATAAGAGCCTTGGGCTCCCATATTTCTTGCACCATTCTCTTGATTCAAGAGTCTTTCTCTTCTTATCCCCCGAGGATTTCGGTCCCTCGTGATTCGACTTCTCTTTCTGTAGTTTTGGTATAGTAAAGTGAGAGCTGAAGCGTTGCACGAATCTTTCCTAGAAAGATTCAGCGACGAATTACTGCCCCTGCCGAGCCCGACTCCTAGCTAAAACCCCCTTGTAAGTAAGTTATTCTTACCTTATTTTAATATAGCTTATATTTAAAATTAGTATTGTTATTATGAACTTATATTAAATATTTGGGCTATTATTATGACTTATATAAGTGTCGTTATAAGATCTTTTTAACTACTTGCGGTACGGGGAATCTGGTTTAAAGGGCCGCATAAGGTTGTTGGATTTCAGAAGTGCTATATGCCAAAATGGTCCTGCCCTCCTGTGTTTTATGTTTGACCCCTGTCTGTACATAGTGGTTAGAAAGTATTGTTTAAAGGCTTATATAATAATAATAATAATAATAATAATAATAATAATAATAATAATAATAATAATAATAAGACTAATAATTAGTCACGGTAAATATTAGACTAAAATCTAGTGGTAATAATACTAGGTTTCGTCGAAGGAAATAATTTTAAAGTAAACGAAGCGCTGTCTGAGTACCGAGTCACCACCTTATCAAGTGAGTGCATAGTCCCTTTCATGACCATGATTTTAATACAAGTATTGATTGAAGTATTAATTATATGTTTATGTGCGATTTAATTAATATTGCCTGAAATACGTGTTAAAGAACATACCTGATTATATATGATGATTTAGGATAAAGAGTAAACCTAAATTAATTATGAGGAATATTGAGTAGTATTTTCTTACGAGTACGAGTGAGTTATACTCAGAGAATAGAACTTTAGTATATGTCATTGATCTGGGAGCATGGATTAGACATAGTCATTGTCCCTAGTCCGAGAGTATGGATTGGACATAGTCAACCATCATTAATCCGGGAGTATGGATTAAGACATAGTCAGTTGTCCTTATTCCGGGAGTATGGATTAAGACATAGTCAGTCGTCCTCAGTCCGGGAGTATGGATAGGACATAGTCATTCGTCGTTAATCCGGGAGAACGGATTTACACATAGACACTTGTCCCCAATCCGAGAGTATGGAATGGGCACAATTATTGATCCGAGAGCATGAATTAGATCCGAGAGTACGGGTTAAGTAAGAGGTACAATTTAAGGTCCGAGAGTATGGATAGTCTCGTTGTAAGGATTAACGGGGTGGGGTAAGAGTTGCTTATATATATATGTTGAAATTGTATATTTTGTGAGTTATAAATTATATATAAGATATAACATTGTGGGATTGAAATGCCTATGTACTCACCAAGTTTCCCAACCTGGCCCACTCAAGCTTATTTGTATCACATGTGTCGATACGAAGTTACATTACACTGAGAGATTTAAGAGATGTAGATCACTAGTGTAAATGAATGTAAGTTCTGTTTATGCTTATGTTTCTGTATTAACTATGACATCCCAAATGTTTTAAAATGAATAAAAATACATTTCTTCGGAAATGCTTTGATGACCTATTTATCATGTTTTACTGGGAACAAATTCCGCAACATTTTCACTAAAAGAGGTACTATGATTTTTATAAAGCATAAACAAAATCAGTCTTTTCTGGCCGTGAAAATGGGGATGTCACAGTTGGTATCAGAGCATTAGTTTAAGAGAACTAGGAATATGGATTTATTTCTAGACTAAAACTTAGAATGCTAAGAAATGATTGTGAGGAGTGTGTCTAATAAAATTTAGGTAATACACCTGAATAAACACAAGCACTAGCTTATTTAGGGAAAATACCAAACATGCTTTTGTGTGCTAAATGATTTATGATATGCATTATATGATTGGATCTATGGTCTATTGCCGACCGGATCTGGAAATTTTATGAGTTCAGATTTCTAAACGTTTAATTACGATATTAGAACTGACATATAATTTTTCGAGGTAATAAGGAGGAATACGCGTCTAAACCTTCCTCTATCTTTATTCTCGTCTCAATACACCAAACGATTGCTTTGGTGTACAAAACATCATGGTGAAGACTTGTAGTGAATTGAGTAAATGGAGGAAATGAGAAGGCTTACGATACTGAATGGTACTTATCGGAAGATATCATAAGAGTGATATCTTGCCTTTAGAATTCATCTAATAAATAATACGTCTAGTACGGGAGAAGTAAACTTTCGATTTGCAGGAAGAAAGATTTTTGGTATAATGCATGAAGTTATCCCATCGTCTGACATTTCCATCACCAACCGAGTTGAAGTAGAATTGATGATTGAAGATACGCATGGAAGAAGTCCTAGTAGAGTCTAGGGAAAATTTTATGATTGATTGGACACATTTTTATGTGTTATAATTGTCTTTGTGATAGTAACTTGGAAAGCTGCGAGACAATACTTGGGACGAGTATGAGTAGGTGTGAATGGTAGTAGAGGCCTATACTACCGGAAGCACATGACTTACGCTTGGATCAGGGAAAGTTACAAGGTTACCAAGGAGCTAGTAATTGATTTTCTTTTATTCAAGTATGTCGTTACCATCGTTTTCGTAATGAATAAGAAGATGATTGTTATTCCGACCCTAGTGGTCATATCAGATTGAGTCCGACTACGCTGAGTATGTTATGTGGTTCAGAGAATCAAGTTCGATGTAGCATCTGACTTAAGACGGAAGATTGAAATAAAAAGCGATCAGTAGAGGTATCGCGAAAATTTGCTTATAGCTAGAAATGCTACCTTTTAAGATGAAATTAGAACATGCACGAAAGTATAGTCTGTTCTGGAAGACTCTAAGAGACCTGAGTCTAAGAGTTGCAACATACGATGATAGGTCATTAGAATATGACACATCGTTCCGTTGTAGTAATAAAAAAAACTTATCTTAAGTACGTATCCAGTGAGGATCGAGATTGTGACTTGAAGGTCATAATTTGGAGTCTAACGTGAGATAGGGAGCAAGTGCAAGATCGAGCACCACCTGCAGTCGAGAAGTCCATGAATTAGATACTCATTCGAAGTAACATAGACGTTACGATTATTACCTAGGATAAAGAGATAACATACGGAGTCATTATAGAACCTTGTTTCGTTGATGATTTCGGGACGTAATCATCCTAAGGGGGAGATAATTGTAACGCCCGTAGATCCGGGCTAGTCAATTTAGAGACGATAAGCATCAAAAATGAGTTTTTGATGGAATATTATTTAGAAGGATTAATCTTAACCAAGTTGTAGTATATGTTACAAGGGTTCCGTACATATAAAGAACGCCGAAATCCGAGTTATAACGAATAAGTTATGGCCCATCGAAGTTTTACGACAAAACCGTCACGACACCGGGAGACGTAAATAGTGAATTTACGATAGAAGACTTTTTAGCCTTAGTGATCTAAACAATAGTTGTAGTATACGTTAAACCGAGAACATACAAAAAAAGAACGTCAAAATCTGACTTCGTATGAGGAAGTTATGATTTTTCTAAGATTTGGCATAGTTGTGCACAACCCGAAATACAAATTTTAGATCGATCGATTTTTGGCCAACGCAACCTAAATGAGAATTGAAGATCTTATTAATATCAGAGCAACGGTAAAAAGACAGATGAAAACGGATCTCGGATGAAGAAGTTATGAATTTTTAACGGATTTTCCTGTTCCGGCCTGTTAAAAATACAACTTTAAAAATAAAGTCAAAATTAGCCGACGGAGTCTAAATGAAAGTTGTAAAGTACGTGTCCACCTACGCGTGGATATAAAGAGCGTCAAAAACGGAGTTTGTGTGAACAAATTATATATTATAATAGCATATTTACGTATTAAAATAAACTATAAATCATATATATGTATACATATATATACAAATGTATATATCATTAGAAAGGTATCGACGATGCGGTCATTATAAGACTAGTGTTGAGTACTTTCGACATTAGTTTAGTACAAATATCGTTAAATATATTTAAAATAGTATTATGAAGGGGTGTTTAGTCGTTTATATAACTATAAGGTCAATAAGTAATTATGGAGGATAGTTTTTGTAAATTCAAGTACTAGAAATAAGAGCTTTGGGCTCCCATATTTCTTGCACCATTCTCTTGATTCAAGAGTCTTTCTCTTCTTATCCCCCGAGCATTCCGGTCCCTCGTGATTCGACTTCTCTTTCTGTAGTTTTGATATAGTAAGGTGAGCACTGAAGCGCTGCAAAATCTTTTCTAGAAAGATTCAGCGACGAAGTTATGCACCTGCAGAGCCCGAATCCTAGCTAAAACCCCCTTGTAAGTAAGTTATGCTTACCCTATTTTAATATAGCTTATGTTAAAAATTAGTATTGTTATTATGAAATTATAATAAATATTTTGGCTATTATTATGACTTATATAAGTGTCGTTATAATATCTTTTTAACTACTCACGGTACGGGGAATCTAGTTTAACGGATCGCATAGGGTTGTTGGATTTCAGAAGTGCTATATGCCAAAATGGTCCTGCCCTCCGGTGTTTTATGTCTGGCCCTGTCTGTACATAGTGGTTGGAAAGTATTGTTTAAAGGCTTATATAATAATAAGACTAATAATTAGTCACGGTAAATATTAGACTAAAATCTAGTGGTAATAATAGTAGATTTCGTCGAAGGAAATTATTTTAAAGTAAACGAAGCGCTGTCCGAGTACCGAGTCACCACCTTATCAAGTGAGTGCATAGTCCATTTCATGAACATGTCTTTAATACAAGTATTGATTGAAGTATTAATTATATGTTTATGTGCGAGTTAATTAATGTTTCCTGAAATACGTGTTAAAGAACATACCTGATGATATATGATCATTTAGGATAAAGAGTAAACCTAAATTAATTATGAGGAATATTGGGTAGTATTTTCTTACGAGTACGAGTGAGTTATACATTAGAGAATAGAACTTTAGTATATGTCATTGATCCGGGAGCATGGATTAGACATAGTGATTGTCCCTAGTCCGAGAGTATGGATTGGACATAGTCAACTGTCATTAATCTGGGAGTATGGATTAAGACATAGTCAGTTGTCCTTATTCCGGGAGTATTGATTAAGACATAGTCAGTCGTCCTTAGTCCGGGAGTATGGATAGGACATAGTCATTGGTCCTTAATCCGGGAGAATGGATTTACACATAGACACTTGTCCCTAATCCGAGAGTATGTAATGGGCACAATTATTGATCCGAGAGCATGAATTAGATCCGAGAGTATGGGTTATGTAAGTGGTAAAATTTAAGGTCCGAGAGTATGGATAGTGTCGTTGTAAGGATTAACGGGGTGGGGTAAGAGTTGCTTATATATATAAGGTGAAATTGTATATTTTGTGAGTTATAAATTATATATAAGATATAACATTGTGGGATTGAAATCCCTATGTACTCACCAAGTTTCCCAACCTGGCTCACTCAAGCTTATTTGTATCACATGTGTCGATACGAAGTTACATTACACTGAGAGATTTAAGAGATGTAGATCACTAGTGTAAATGAATGTAAGTTCTGTTTATGCTTATGTTTCTGTATTAACGATGACATCCCAAATGTTTTAAAATGAATAAAAATACATTTCTTCGGAAATGCTTTGATAACCTATTTATCATGTTTTACTAGGAACAAATTCCGCAACATTTTCACTAAAAGAGGTACTCTGATTTTTATAAAGCATAAACAAAATCGGTCTTTTCTGGCCGTGAAAATGGGGATGTCACAGTTGGTATCAGAGCATTAGTTTAAGAGAACTAGGAATATGGATTTATTTCTAGACTTAAACTTAGAATGCTAAACAATGATTGTGAGGAGTGTGTCTAATAAAATTTAGGTAATACACCTGAATAAACACAAGCACTAGCTTATTTAGGGAAAATACCAAACATGCTTTTATGTGCTAAATGATTTATGATATGCATTATATGATTGGATCTATGGTCTATTGCCGACCGGATCTGGAAATTTTATCTGTTCAGATTTCTAAACGTTTAATTACGATATTAGAACTGGCATATAATTTTTCGAGGTAATAAGGAGGAATACGCGTCTAAACCTTCATCTATCTTTATTCTCGTCTCAATACCCCAAACGATTGCTTTGGTGTACAGAACATCATGGTGAAGACTTGTAGTGAATTTAGTAAATGGAGGAAATGAGAAGGCCTATGATACTGAATAGTAATTATCGGAAGATATCATAAGAGTGATATCTTGCCTTTAGAATGCATCAAATAAATAATACGTCTAGTACGGGAGAAGTAAACTTTCGATTTGCAGGAAGAAAGATTTTTTGTATAATCCATGAAGTTATCCCATCGTCTGACATTTCCATCACCAACCGAGTTGAAGTAGAATTGATGATTGAAGATACGCGTGGAAGAAGTCCTAGTAGAGTCTAGGGAAAATTTTATGATTGATTGTACACATTTTTATGTGTTAAAATTGTTTTTGTGATAGTAGCTTGGAAAGCTGCGAGACAATACTTGGGACGAGTATGAGTAGGTGTGAATGGTAGTAGAGGCCTATACTACCGGAAGCACAGGACTCACGCTTGGATCAGGGAAAGTTACAAGGTTAAATAGGAGCTAGTAATTGATTTTGTTTTATTCAAGTATGTCGTTACCATCGTTTCCGTAATGAATAACAAGATGATTGTTATTCCGACCCTAGTGGCCATATCAAATTGAGTCCGACTACGCTGAGTATGTTATGTGGTTCAGAGAATCAAGTTCGATGTAGCATCTGACTTAAGACGGTAGATTGAAATAAAAAGCGATCAGTAGAGGTATCGCGAAAAGTTGCTTATAGCTAGAAATGCTACCTTTTAAGATGAGATTAGAACATAAACGAAAGTATAGTCTGTTCTGGAAGACTCTAAGAGACCTGAGTCTAAGCGTTGCAACATACGATGATAGGTCATTAGAATATGACACATCGTTCCGTTGTAGTAACAAAAAAAACTTATCTTAAGTTCGTATCCAGTGAGGTTCGAGATTGTGACTTGAAGGTCATAATTTGGAGTCTAACGTGAGATAGGGAGCAAGTGCAAGATCGAGCACCACCTGCAGTCGAGAAGTCCATGAATTAGATACTCATTCGAAGTAACATAGAAGTTACGATTATTACCTAGGATAAAGAGATAATGTACGGAGTCATTATACAGCCCTGTTTCGTTGATGATTCCGGGACGTAATCATCCTAAGGGGGAGATAATTGTAATGCCCGTAGATCCGATCTAGTCAATTTAGAGACGATGAGCATCAAAAATGAGTTTTTGATGGAAGATTATTTAGAAGGATTAATATTAACCAAGTTGTAGTATATGTTACAAGGGTTCCGTGCATATAAAGAACGCCGAAATCCGAGTTATAACGAAGAAGTTATGGCCCATCGAACTTTTACGACAAAACCGGCACGACACCGGGAGACGTAAATAGTGAATTTACGATAGAGGAAATTTTTAGCCTTAGTGATCTAAACAAAAGTTGTAGTATACGTTAAACTGATAACATACAAAAAAAGAACGTCAAAATCTGACTTCGTATGAGGAAGTTATGATTTTTTTAAGATTTGGCATAGTAGTGCACAACCCAAAATTCGAATTTTAGATCGATCGATTTTTGGTCAATGCAACCTAAATGAGAATTGAAGATCTTACTAATATCAGCGCAACGGTAAAAAGACAGATGAAAACAGACATCGGATGAAGAAGTTATGAATTTTTAACGGACTTTTCCTATCCCGGGCTGTTAAAAATACAACTTTAAAAATAAAGTCAAAATTAGCCGACAGAGTCTAAATGAAAGTTGTAGAGTACGTGTCCACCTACGCGTGGATATAAAGAGCGTAAAAAACGGAGTTCGTATGAACAAATTATAAATTATAATAACATATTTACGTATTAAAATAAAGTATAAATCATATATATGTATATGTATATATATATATATATATATATATATATATATATATATATATATATATATATATATATATATATATATATATATATATATACAAATGTATATATCATTAGAAAGGTATCGACGATGCGGTCATTATAAGACTAGTGTTGAGTACTTTCGACATTAGTTTAGTACAAATATCGTTAAACATATTTAAAATAGTATTATGAAGGGGTGTTTAGTCGTTTATATAACTATAAGGTCAATAAGTAATTATGGAGGATAGTTTTTGTAAATTCAAGTACTAGAAATAAGAGCCTTGGGCTCCCATATTTCTTGCACCATTCTCTTGATTCAAGAGTCTTTCTCTTCTTATCCCCCGAGCATTTCGGTCCCTCGTGATTCGACTTCTCTTTCTGTAGTTTTGGTATAGTAAGGTGAGCGCTGAAGTGCTGCACAAATCTTTTCTAGAAAGATTCAGCGACGAAGTTATGCACCTGCAGAGCCCGAATCCTAGCTAAAACCCCCTTGTAAGTAAGTTATGCTTACCCTATTTTAATATAGCTTATGTTAAAAATTAGTATCGTTATTATGAAATTATAATAAATATTTTGGCTATTATTATGACTTATATAAGTGTCGTTATAATATCTTTTTAACTACTCACGGTACGGGGAATCTGGTTTAACGGATCGCATAGGGTTGTTGGATTTCAGAAGTGCTATATGCCAAAATGGTCCTGCCCTCCGGTGTTTTATGTCTGGCCCTGTCTGTACATAGTGGTTGGAAAGTATTGTTTAAAGGCTTATATAATAATAAGACTAATAATTAGTCACGGTAAATATTAGACTAAAATCTAGTGGTAATAATAGTAGATTTTGTCGAAGGAAATTATTTTAAAGTAAACGAAGCGTTGTCCGAGTACCGAGTCACCACCTTATCAAGTGAGTGCATATTCGCTTTCATGAACATGATTTTAATACAAGTATTGATTAAAGTATTAATTATATGTGCGAGTTAATTAATGTTGCCTGAAATACATGTTAAAGAACATACCTGATTATATATAATGATTTAGGATAAAGAGTAAACCTAAATTAATTTTGAGGAATATTGGGGAGTATTTTCTTACGAGTACGAGTGAGTTATACTCAGAGAATAGAAATTTAGTATATGTCATTGATCCGAGAGCATGGATTAGACATAGTCATTGTCCCTAGTCCGAGAGTATAGATTGGACATAGTCAACTATCATTAATCCGGGAGTATGGATTAAGACATAGTCAGTTGTCCTTATTCCAGGAGTATGGATAAACACATAGTCAGTCGTCCTCAGTCCGTGAGTATGGATAGGACATAGTCATTCGTCGTTAATCCGGGAGTTTGGATTTACACATAGACACTTGTCCCTAATCCGAGAGTATGGAATGGGCACAATTATTGATCAGAGAGCATCAATTAGATCCGAGAGTATGGGTTAAGAGGTAAAATTTAAGGTCCGAGAGTATGGATATACTCGTTGTAAGGATTAACGGGGTGGGGTAAGAGTTGCTTATATATATGGTGAAATTGTATATTTTGTGAGTTCTAAATTCTATATATGATATAACATTGTGGGATTGAAATCCCTATGTACTCTCCAGGTTTCCCAACCTGACCCACTCAAGCTTATTTGTATCACAGGTGTCGATACGAAGTTACATTACACTGAGAGATTTAAGATATGTAGATCACTAGTGTAAATGAATGTAAGTTCTGTTTTTGCCTTTGTTTTTGTATTAACGATGACATCCCAAATGTTTTAAAATGAATAAAAATACATTTCTTCGAAAATGCTTTGATAACGTATTTATCATGTTTTACTGGGAACAAATTCCGCAACATTTTCACTAAAAGAGGTACTCTGATTTTTATAAAGCATAAACAAAATCGGTCTTTTCTGGCCGTGAAAATGGGGATGTCACACCACAGGTTCGGGCAAGAGACCTAAGGGGTCAGAATCGAGATCGAGGGATTTCCAGAGTCGCGGCCGATGCGGGAAGTGTGGCAGGACGCACAAGGGTGCGTGTAGGAGTGCCAGTGGTGGGGATTCAGGCTGCTTCAAGTGCGGCCAGACTGGCCATTTCAGCAGAGATTGTACAGCTACCACCACTCAGGGATCAGACCTGATATGTTTTCATTGCAGTCAGAGGGGCCACAAGAAGGCCCAGTGTCCGAGTGTGCTTTCAGCAGGACAGGTGAGAGTACCTGCCCCTGCGATTTTGAGGATCACCGACAGTCGGCTGGGCCGGGCAGAGGCGCCTATGACACGGAGCAGGGCGTACCAGTTCGTTTCAGTTGACATGCGAGCAGCCCCAAATGTGGCAGGTGTGTATCCTTTAGCTGCTTGACAGTTTTATTTATGATTTAATTGCTATGGTACTGCATCGGTATTAGTGCTTGTACTTTGGATTATGTTTCCTGCTTATGATTGAGTTATATGCCATCTGCATACCATGGGTTTAGAATAGTAGTCCGTAGTTGTACCCTTTTAGAGTAGGTTACTCAGGATGCGGTCGCTGTAGCAAGCATGAAATTGGGACTCTAGATGTATTTCTCCAACTTTCAAGGACGGTGGCGTCATGGTGTTTGTTAGCTTTGGAGCACTGTCAGCGGTAAACATCAGTTTTTAGCAGAACGATTATGGAATGGTAAGAAGGATTGGGAATCCTTTCCAGACAGTAAGTTGCAAGGAGCTAGTTGAGTCAAAGTGGGGGAGAGCCCTCCAAGTATTCAGGATCAGAAGCAAGTAAGGAGTTGGAATGATTTCGTAACTCTGTTGAGCATGGTAATAGTCTGAGTGGCTGTTCGGATGAGAAACGCGTGAGTTGGGAGTTTGGGAAATTTCCCAGTGTTGAGTGCGTGTAATAGCGATCAGTAGATGAGTGGTTTGGGAAACCAGGTTGAAGATTTTCTCGGCAGAACGTGATTTTAGCTAGGATGTAAGACTACGGGATATCCGTAGCATTCACCAGAAGGTAGACAGTACGGGAAGTGTAGTGAGGCTAATGGATGACCGTAGTGATCACTTTAGTTGATAGTTGGTTTTGGAAACCAGGTTGGAGGATCGCCAGCAGGACTCGAGTGAGTCAAGATACAGATTGAGTGTATGTCAGGCATGGGATGTTTTCGGATTAGTAGACAGTGTAGAGACGATATGGGGAGTATAGTAAGACTACGGTATAGCCGCAACATTTGTTAGTAGCCAGTTAGAGGAGTGTGGGCAAGGGCTCGTATCTCCTAGTTAGCGGAGTGTCGGCGAGGCCCGTATCACCTGGTTAGTATGATCACGCTCATGTAGACATAGTTCGTTGAGATTCATTCTGGAGGCAGGCCTGCATAACCCTAGATAGGTGAGACCTGAGGGAGAGGCCACTCCAAGATACAGTTGGGTGAGACCCGTGGGCGAGGCCCGTATGTTAATGGCAGTACAGGTGAGACTAGAGGGAGAGACCGCTCTAGATATAGTTTGGGTGAGACCCGTGGGCGAGGCCCATAATATTTTAGCAGCGCAGGTGGGACCTGATAGAGTCCTTAGAGTCAAGATAGGGGATCGAGGATGCCAGGATAAGTACTCGAGGAGTACCGAAAGGATTATCAGTTGGGAAAGAGTCGTGTTCTCAGGATTGTTGGTGAGTAAAGTGCTCGCGAGGTTCTTATCTTCAAGGATTAGTTTTGGCTGAATGACCGGGTGGAAGGTTAATGAAAGTCATCTCTCGAGATTCGGATCCAGTGGAAGATGTATTCACCAGGCAGAAATGTTGTGAGCAAATTGCTGGAGTGTTGGCTGTAGCGGACTTCAAGGACGAAGTCTACTTTAAGTGGAGGAGAGTTGTAACACCCCGAATTCAGGAGACCTTGAAAGGGGAGAAAACCTTAGAAGGAGGAAGCAACTCATCGAGTAGATGGAGCGACTCGACGAGTAGGATCGCGATTTGGGTCGCGAATTAAGTGACCTACTCGACGAGTCTGAAGACTGACTCAACAAGTTGGTCTGGGTTTGGGAAATCCTAAATTCGGGTCTTGTACCCTATTTAAAGAACATTATAACCTTTCATCATCCTCCTTGATACTCTCTCAAGTCCAGAAACGAAACCCTAGCCACCCAACTCCATTTCTTGAGCATTGAGAAGCTAAAGGTTGTTTTGTGGTGCATTTCTTGGAAGATTGGAAACAAGGAATGTAACGCCCGCGTTTCTGGGCTAGGCATTAATATTTATTTAATATTCTAGGTTAACCTTTATAACTCATTTTGAAATAATAAGAATGTATTATTTGAGTATTATGTGTTTTATGCTTAATTGTGTGGCTTAATTGAATTGAGAATAAAAATAAGCATAGAAATAAAATGTTAGATAGAACCAATATCGATACATGAAAACGAAGCGGTCATGACAAGGTTTCTAAATATATAAAGAATGCCGAAATCCTAGTTATAACGAAGAAGTTATGAAATGTCGATGTTTCGTGACAGACCCAGCACGATGCTGTGTGACGTAAAATACGAATTTAAGATAGAGCGAAATCTAGCCTTGGTGATCTAAACTAAAGTCGTAGAATATGTTAAACCGAGAGCGTGCATAAAAAGAACGTCTAAATCTGACTTCATATGAGGAAGTTATGATTTTCTAAGTTTCAGCTTAGCAGTATGCAGCCCGAAGTTCGAATATGAGATCGATTGATTTCTAGATGAAACAATCTAAACGAGAATCGAAGATATCGTCGATAGTAGTCCAACGGTAAAAAGACAGATGAAAACGGACGTCAGATGAAGAAGATATGATTTTCTAACGGAGTTTTCCTGTCCCGGCCTACTAAAAATAATATAATAAAAATAAAGTCAAAATTAGCCAACGGAGTCTAAACGAGAGTTGTAGAGCATGATCTCAGCTACGCGTGGATATAAGGAACGTAAAAAACGGAGCTCGTATGCGAAAGATATGAATTTCTGAAGTTCGGAACACAAAATTTGAGGCTGTGTCGGAGCTCAGGATGTGAGCATAGTGTTCACGACGTGAGCAAGTGATGGACGTCTTCCAGAGCAAGTGGAAGAGTGACGAACGCAGTGACCTACTAGGCTCATGGCATGAGCATTGGAAACTCACGATGTGAGTCAAAAATGTTGGCCCTATAAATAGAAATCGAGGGTCAATCGATTTTGGTTGCTCCATTTCTTCTCTCTCACTCCCGATACCCTCTATAGCCATCCCGAAGTACCCCCGAAGCCCTGGTATCATCCTGAGACCCGAAGCGAGTCCCGAAGCTCCGAAGATCCCAAGAAGAAAAGAGTTTCCGAGCCGAAGCCCTGCCCGCGAGAAGCCCGGTGTGTGAAGATCTCCCGGTTTCACCGAAGAACACTACTCTTAGAGCCGCAGTGCTGTTCGATCATCTTCTGATCAGGTGAGTGTGTAGTCACTTTCTTCTACCACATAGATATGAAGTATTGTTTATAAAATATGTGCTATGTGTTTATATATTATTTGTTTATTTGAAATAATTGTTGAATGAATGATTTGCACAGGTTTAAGCTGTATATATAAATGTATATATTTTTATAAACTGATATGTTGGGTAGAACATGGGTAGACAGTTGGTGTGTGATGAAATAAAATTATGAGAGGCCTCGTTGTTGTTGCTGATTCAGTCATCTAGCGGAGTTTGGATGACGACCACAAACTTTTCTAGAGAGTCCAGTGGAACGCTAGCAGGCTCATAACCTATAGGTATTAATGAACTTGGGTGTTCATTTGATGTACTCCATCCCCCCCATGGTTGCCTTATTTGACATAAATTGCTGGGAAACTCCCAAAGGAGTGTTGTCGCCCCGATGAAAATCCTTAGGCTAGGTCCATTGGGTTAATTGTTTTAGGGACGTAAAGTGAGGATAACGAGAATAGGTAATTAGGTTATTATTGGTTGATGATATTAATATAATCATTTATTGTGGGTTGAAAACCCTATATGCTCACCAGGCTCCCAAGCCTGACCCACTCAGTTTTTCTTTATATTACAGGTAGTGGCACGAGAGCATAAGTTGGATAACATTGTCAAGATATTTTTGGATTATAGACTAGTAGTTATATGTAACTGTTGTAAGGTCTATGATGTATTGTTTATGCTTTTGGTCTGTATCTGAACATGACATCCCAAGGTTTTGTTATATAATGAAAATACATTTCGTTATGAAATGCTTTGATAAATTCTTATCATACTTTGTTTTGGGAACAAATTCCGCAACTCTTTTAATCAAAGGATTACTCTGATTTTATTTAAAAGCATAAATTAAATCGGTTTTTTTTTGCGGTTATTTTGGGGATGTCATAGTTGGTATCAGAGCATTAGTTTAAGAGAACTAGGAATTTGTAGGATTTCTAGACTTAAACTTAGAATGCTAAGTGAAGATTGTGAGATGAGTGTGTGTTATATTTAAGACACGAACACTAATTATTTTAGGAAAGTTGCCTAAAATGCTTTTATGTGCTAAATGTTATATGTTTGCCATTTATGATATTATTTGTTCAGATCTACGGTTTGTTGCCAACCGGATCTGGAAACCTTATGTGTTTAGGATTCTAAGTGTGCGACTACAGAATTAGAACTAGCATGTAAGCGTTTCAGAGTGATAAGGATGGTTTAAATATCAATCGTGAATAAAGATCTAAATTCACCTTATTCGGTGTATAGATCAAGAATGGCAAGAACAAGAAGCGGAGTTGGAAACGCTAACGAAAACAGGAATCAACAGCCTCAACCACCAGTGATTGAGCAAGCTGTTGTAGTAGCTACAACACCTGACCAATGACAATGGCTGGGGTACAAATGATCATTCAGACGATGTTGGATCATCAGATGGAAGAAACTAGACGCCTGCTTCGACAAAATCGTGAAGAACTTTCAATGCAAGTTGAAGAGCCCGAAGTGAATGGAGGGCCGTCGGATGAAGGAAACTTCAGTAGGGTGATTGGTCAAGCCAAACCACCAATTGTTAGGCAGAATAACCACGATGGAGGGAATGATGGCCTTGGATGGAAGTACAAAGATTTTCTGACTTGCAAACCATCGATCTTCACTGGAAAGGAAGATCCGATCGGAGTTATGGATTGGATCTCAGAAATGGAGTTGGCCTTTATGACATGTGGTTGCAAGGGGAAACTACAAACCATATATGCAGTACGTCAGTTCAGGGGTGGCGTTGTTCATTGGTGGAACACTCTGAGAAAGACCCTAAGCCCTAATGAGCCACTACAACTGACTTGGGCAGAGTTCTTGGTGCAATTCAAGCGCAAGTTCTGCTCGGCTCAAAATCTGCTAGAGTTGGAGAGCAAGTTTCTGACCTTAACAAAAGGTAGCATGTCAGTCGACGATTACACCAATGCCTTCACTGACAAAATTGAGTTTGCTTTGTGCATCGTCCCAGATGAGCTGACAAAAGTGAACTGGTACGCGAAGGGACTCCCATGGGAGTCCGCGGTGCCAGTGCGTCAGGCACCTACTCAAGGGAAGAACCGCCAGCAAATTTGAAGTTGATGAAAAGAAAAGTAAATTTTTGAAGTCTGATTCGAAAAAGTTTGGAGGAGGAAAAGGGGGCGAATCGAAATGGTGTGAGAAGTGCAAGAAAAAGCACTCTCGGAAATGTAGTGAGGAAATGACCTACTACAAGTGTGAAAAGATGGGGCATTACTCCAACGAGTGTCCGTCCAACAAAAGAGTGTGTTTTGGATGTAACGAAGAGGGGCACATTTTGAAAGACTGTCCGAAGAAGAAAGAGGCAGCAAGACCCAACATTCCACCAAAGCCGAAGGCGAGAGCCTTCCAGATGACACTGGAAGCTGCCAAAGAAGAAGCTGATGTCACTTCAGGTACCTTTCTCGTAAACGAATTGCCTGCCCAAATTTTATTTGATTCTGGAGCCAACTACTCCTTTATATCGCACAAATTTGGAAGAAAACTAGCTTTGTCTGTCGATAGACTAGATAATGCTTTATTAGTCGAAGTTGCTATTGGCAAGTTTGTACCTGTTGGCCATCGTATGAAAAATGTCTTAATTGATTTGAATGGGAATAAGTTCCACGAAGAATTATTGCCTATTGAGTTAAATGGTTTCGACATCGTGCTGGGAATGGATTGGCTTAGCGCCAATGATGCCGAGATATTATGCAAGAAGAAGATAGTAAAAGTAAACCCGCCAGAGAAGGAGTCATTTATGGTGTATAGGGACAAACGCAGGGTAAATTCTGGAATCATTTCTCTAATGAAAGCCAGAAAGTGTTTGGCCAAAGGATGTACATCATATTTGGCATTCGTGAGTGACGCGAAGAAGGAGAAAAAAGAGATGCAGAGCATTCCTATCGTGTGTGAGTATCCGGAAGTATTTCCCGAAGATCTTCCGGGATTACTCCCTGATCGACAAGTAGAATTCCGTATTGACTTGTTACCAGTAACGACGCCAATACCAAAAGCACCTTACCGATTAGCACTAACAGAGATGAAGGAGCTGATCATGCAACTTCAGGAGTTATTGGACAAAGGTTTTATAAGACCTAGTTCATCACCCTGGGGAGCTCCGGTGTTATTCATGAAAAAGAAAGACGAGAGTATGAGAATGTGCATTGATTACAGAGAGCTGAATAAGGCAACGATAAAGAATAGATATCCATTGCCGATGATTGATGACCTATTCGATCAACTACAAGGTTCAAGTTATTTCTCAAATATCGACATAAGGTCAGGATATCATCAGCTGAAGGTGAGAGAGAAAGATATCGAGAAGACTGCATTCAGAACACGATATGGACACTACGAGTTCTTGGTTATGTCGTTTGGACTAACCAATGCTCCCGCAACATTCATGGATTTAATGAACATGGTTTGTAATCCGTTCTTTGATAAATCTGTGATAGTGTTCATATATGACATTCTGATTTATTCGAAAAGCCAAGCGGAGCATGGCAGACACTTGCGCGAAGTGTTGCAAGTCTTGAAGAAGGAGAAGTTGTATCCTAAGTTCTCCAATTGTGATTTTTGGATTCGAGATGTCCAATTATTGGTCACGTGGTCAACCAAGAAGGGATAATGGTTGATCCAGCAAAGATTGAAGTTCTGATGAAGTGGGAACAACCGAAAAGTCCCACGGAGATCCGAAGCTTTTTGGGATTAGCTGGATATTACCGAAGGTTTATCCAAGGCTTTTCTTCGATTGCTACTCCACTAACAGCTTTGACTCACAAAGGAGCTACTTATGCTTGGAGTGATAAGAACAAAGTGGCATTCGAGTTGCTAAAGAAGAAGCTATGTGAAGCACCGATTCTTTCTTTACCCGATGGAGTTGAAGACTTCCCTGTCTATAGCGATGCGTCTGGTGTTGGGTTGGGTTGTGTTTTGCTCCAAAGATAAAAGGTGATAGCATATGCGTCTTGAAAGCTAAAAGATCATTAAAAGAACTATCCCACTCATAATCTGGAGCTGGCAGTGGTAGTTTTCGCTCTGAAAATATGGAGGCATTACGTCTATGGCACGAAGTGCAAACTTTTCACTGATCATAAGAGTCTCTAATATCTTTTTAGTCAGAAGGAATTGAATATGAGGCAGTGACGCTAGCTAGAATTACTTAAGGACTACGACTGCGAGATACTTTACCACCCCGGTAAAGCAAATGTTGTCACTGATGCTCTCAGTCGGAAAGTCAATCTTGAGAGAAAAAGGTCAAGAGCGTTGAGAATAGAAGTTGTCTCGACAATTGTGGAGAGCATAAAGAAAGCTCAAGAGGAAGCTTTTGAAAAGAATAACCGAAAGTAGGAACGTTTGGGCAAAACGTTAGTGAAGGTATTCCAAGATCGAATTTGGATGCCGAAGTCAGGAGGGATAAGAGATCTTCTGATGGAAGAAGCTAACAAAACCATGTACTCGATACATCCCGGTAGAAATAAAAGGTATAGGGACCTAAAACCCTATTACTGGTGGCCGACGATGAAGCTCGATATTGCAAAGTACGTGGCGGAGTGTGTGACATGTGCACGGGTCAAGGCACAACATCAGAAACCATACGGGAGTTTAGAACCTTTACATGTGCCGATGGGTAAATGGGAAGACATTGCTATGGATTTTGTCACTAAACTGCCCAGAACAAAGAATGGTTACGACATGATTTGGGTGGTCCTTGATCGCTTCACTAAGAGTGCGCATTTCATAGCAGCCAATGAGAAATGGTCCATGGATACGCTTGTGAATTCTTATGTAAAGGAAATTGTGAGGCTTCACGGTGTTCCATTAACGATTGTGTCAGATCGTGACAGCCGTTTCACCTCGCGATTTTGGAGAAGTATACAAGAGGAATTGGGTACCAAGTTGTGTTTGAGTACAACTTATCATCCACAGACCGATGGTCAGAGCGAACGAACGATACAAACACTTGAAGGTATGCTGAGAGCATGTACCCTGGAATTCCAAGGTAACTGGGATGAACATTTACCTTTGGTAGAATTTTCCTACAATAATAGTTTCCACTCGAGCATAAAGATGGCACCTTATCAAGCTTTGTACGGACAGAAGTGTCGTATGCCGCCTTGTTGGCTTGAGGCTGGGGAAAAGCAGTTTATGGGACCGGAGATAGTCCATCAAACTGCTGAAAAGTTGAAAATAATTAGGGAGAGAATGTTAGCGGCTCAGGATCGTCAAAAGAGCTATGCTGACAAAAAGTAAAGACCGATGACTTTTGAAGTTGGAGATTCGGTTTAACTTAAAGTCTCGCCGTAGAAGGGACTTATAAGATTTGGTAAAAGGGGAGAGTTGAGTCCAAGGTGTATTGGACCGTTTAAAGTTCTTCAGAGGATTGGGAACCAAGCTTACAAGCTCGAATTACCCGAAGAACTGAATGGAATTCATAACACTTTTCATGTGTGTTACTTGAGGAAATTCACGGGAGAAGTTCCCGACATGATCCCACTTTCGGAATTGAGAATTGATGAGAACAAGAGGTTAATTGAAGAACCAGAGGCAATCGTTGACCGAAAGCCTAAGAAGTTGCGACGCAAGATGGTCGAATTAATGCTTGTCCGTTGGAAACATACGAATGGGCCAAATCTAGGTTTGTTGACGTGTGATTCCGGGGACGAATTAATGCTTGTCCGTTGGAAACATACGAATTAATGCTTGTCCGTTGGAAACATACGAATTAATGCTTGTCCGTTGGAAACATACGAATGGGCCAAATCTAGGGAGAGTGACATGATGAGTCGCTATCCGCATTTGTTTGTTGACGTGTGATTCCGGGGACGGAATCATTCTAAGGTGGAGAGAATTGTAACGCCCGCGTTTCTGGGCTAGGCATTAATATTGATGTAATAGTCTAGGTTAACCTTTGTAACTCATTTTGAAATAATAAGAATGTATTATTTGAGTATTATGTGTTTTATGCTTAATTGTGTGGCTTAATTGAATTAAGAATAAAAATAAGCGTAGAAATAAAACGTTAGATAGAACCGATATCGATACATGAAGACGAAGTGGTCGTCACAAGGTTTCCGAATATATAAAGAATGCCAAAATCCGAGTTATAACGAAGAAGTTATGACTTGTCGAAGTTTCGTGACAGAACCGGCACGACACTGTGTGACGTAAAATACGAATTTAAGATAGAGCGATATCTAGCCTTGGTGATCTAAATGAAATTCGTAGAATACGTTCAACCGAGAGCGTGCATAAAAAGAATGTCTAAATCTGACTTCATATGAGGAAGTTATGATTTTCTAAGTTTCAGCTTAGCAGGTTGCAGCCCGAAGTTCTAATATGAGATCGAGTGATTTCTAGACAAAACAATCTAAACGAGAATCGAAGATCTCGTCGATAGTAGTCCAACGGTAAAAAGACAGACGAAAACGGATGTCAGATGAAGAAGATATGATTTTCTAACGGAGTTTTCCTGTCCCTGCCTACTAAAAATAATATAATATAAATAATGTCAAAATTAGCAAACGGAGTCTAAACGAGAGTTGTAGAGCATGATCTCACCTACGCGTGGATATAAGGAACGTCGAAAACGGAGCTCGTATGCGAAAGGTATGAATTTCTGAAGTTCAGAACACAAAATTTGAGGTTGTGTCGGAGCTCAGGACGTGAGCACAGTGTTCACGACGTGAGCAAGTAATGGATGTCTTCCAGAGCAAGTGGACGAGTGACGAACGCAGTGACCTACTAGGCTCACGACATGAGCATTGGAAACTCACGATGTGAGTCCAGAATGTTGGCCCTATAAATAGAAATCGAGGGTCAGCCGATTTTGGTTGCTCCATCTCTTCTCTCTCACTCCCGATACCCTCTATAGCCATCCCGAAGTACCCCCGAAGCCCCGGTATCATCCCGAGACTCGAAGTGAGTCCCGAAGCTCCGAAGATCCCAAGAAGTAATGAGTTTCCGAGCCGAAGCCCTGCCCGCGAGAAGCCCGGTGTGTGAAGATCTCCCGGTTTCACCGAAGAACACTACTCTTAGAGTCGTAGTGTTGTTCGATCATCTTCTGATCAGTTGAGTGTGTAGTCACTTTCTTCTACCACATAGATATGAAGTATTCTTTATAAAATACGTGCTATGTGTTTATATATTATTTGTTTATTTGAAATAATTGTTGAATGAATGATTTGAACAGGTTTAAGCTGTATATAAATGTATATATTTTTATTTACTAATATGTTCGTTAGAACATGGGTAGACAGTTGGTGTGTGATGAAATAAAATTATGAGAGGCCTCGTTGTTGTTGCTGATTCAGTCATCTAGCGAAATTTAGATGACGACCACGGACTTTTCTAAACAGTCTAGTGGAACGCTAACAGACTCATAATCTGTAGGTGTTAATGAACTTGGGTGTTCATTTGCTGTACTTCATCCCCCCCCATGGTTGCCTTATTTGACATAAATTACTGGGAAACCCCCAAAGCAGTGTTGTCGCCCCGATGAAAATCCTTAGGCTAGGTCCCTTGGGTTAATTGTTCTAGGGACGTAAAGTGAGGATAACAGGAATGGGTAATTGGGTTATTATTGGTTGATGATATTAATATAATCATTTATTGTGGGTTGAAAACCCTATATGCTCACCAGGCTCCCAAGCCTGACCCACTCAGTTTTTCTTTGTATTACAGGTAGTGACACGAGAGCATAAGTTGGATGCCATTGTCAAGATATTTTTGGATTATAGACCAATAGTTATATGTAACTGTTGTAAGGTCTATGACGTATTGTTTATGCTTTTGGTCTGTATCGGAACATGACATCCCAAGGTTTTGTTGTATAATGAAAATACATTTCGTTATGAAATGCTTTGATAAATTCTTATCATACTTTGTTTTGGGAACAAATTCCGCAACTCTTTTAATCAAAGGATTACTCTGATTTTATTTAAAAACATAAATTAAATCGGTCTTTTCTGGCCGTGATTTTGGGGATGTCACAAGGAACGAGGAGGAGAGTTTAGATCCAGCATCTACCTCAGTTTGGTAGTTAATAGAAGGTAACAAGTTTTACCTTGAGCATTCATTTGATAAATCTCTTCATCTTGCGTTTCATGGCCTTTTCTAGCACAGTTGTGGCTAGTGCTTGCATGGGGCACGATCTGAAGTTTGCAACTTCAGATGTGGACTCCCCAAGGTCCCTAATGCATTAATGTCTCAAGCTTTTAAGTTTTGAAGCCCTCCTCCATAGTAAAACCCTTCCTTGTAGCTTAGTTTTGGCTTTTGGGAACTATTCACACGTAAAGGTTACAACTTTACGTGGAAATCATGCTCCAGGAGGTTGGATCTACCTTTGGGAGAAGCTGTTTGGCTTAGAAGTAGTCTATATAGAATGAGACATAGAGGGACTCGGCGAGTCACTTATGGGACTCGGCGAGTCAGTCTGCTTTCTTGCCCCAAAACCCTTCTGTTAAAGGGTATGAGTTGAGTTGGTAAGGGATCAGCCAGTTTGGGTCCATAGTGGACATGAAGTTCATCGTACTCGGCGAGTTCAACGAGGAACTCGACGAGTGTAAGGCAATCTTCTTAGTTTACGAAGATGGACTCGACGAGTTGTTCATACAACTCGGCGAGTCATATTCTGGACATTCATAAGAGGGAGATGAACTCGACGAGTTCAAGGATGAACTCGGCGAGTCGGTTGAAGATGGTCCCGACTGTATGCTTGAAGGAGGACCCGTCGAGTTCTTGCTAGAGTCGACGAGTAGAGTCGGGGGTTGTACTGGATAGTGGGAGTATGAACTCGACGAGTTGGTAGACCAACTCGGCGAGTCCAGTCAACTGGAGGTTGACTTTGATCGTTGACTTTGACCAAGTTGGACCAGGGTTGACTTTTGGATTATTGTGGTCTAAATGTTATTTTGGGTATTGATAGTTCGGGAAGCCGAAGGATCAGCGGTTCAAAAGTTGCCGGTTAGCAGTAAGAAGTGTTCAGCTAGTCTTCAGCAGTGTGAAGTGAGTCTCCTCACTGTGTGCATGGGTTTACGGCCACAATGCCGACCCATTATGTTTATGCTTATGGTTATGTGTAGTAGGAAGACCCGGGGGTTAGCCCTAGGCACTTATTGTGATTTTTTCGGATTTAGATCCGTTACTGGGGTTAGCCCGATGCAGTTTATATGTTCCGTATTTTGGTCCGACGTCGGGTGGTACCCGATGCAGTAGTGTATGTGTAGTTATACTTGTTGTCTTTGTGATACTTGTATGAGCCTGGTAGGGAGGTGAGTCGGGCGAGGTCCCGTATCTCATCACTAGCCGAGTATGGACGGGGTTCCGTATCTCATTAGTAGCAGAGCAGGGGCGAGCCCCGAGTTAGGAGGGTGGTGAGTGTGGGCGGGGGCCCATATCTCACTATCAGCAGGAGCGTGGACGGGGTTCCATGACTCACCGGTAGCAGGACAGGGGCGGGGCCCAAGATAGGCGAGGCCTTAGATCAGTAGTACAGTACACTATGTTTAGCTTTATGATATGTGCTTGTATTTGTTAGTATCGGGCGAGGCCCAAAGACAGGCGGGGCCTAAGAGAACAGATCTGTATACCGAGCGGGGCTCGATGCCAGGCGGTGCCTGATGCCGGGCGGGGCCCGATGCAGTGGGCAGGGCCCAAGTTATGCCGGATTTCGGTCCGATGTCGGGCGGGGCCCGATGCAGTGGGCAAGGCCCAGTATGTGGTTATGTATATGGTATGTGGTAGGTTGGGGAACTCACTAAGCTTCGTGCTTACGGTTTTCCGCTTTTGATTTCAGGTACCTCCGGTAGCGGAGGGAAGAGTTCGGGATGATCGCATTGCACACACCAAGAAGTTTAGCCTGGGATGTTTACTCTGATTAAATGAACTAGTGTTTTGAAATGATACTCTGATTTAAGATAATGACTTATGATTTTTGATGAATGATTTTATGATTATGGTTTAATTAACAGATTAAGAATGAAATTATTGGACCGTATTTTTGGGATGTTACATGACCGTACACTCAATTTTTGGACATTTGAACTGTTTTTAACACTTAATCACCATTAAAGCCTAATTAAGTTGTTATATGAGTAAAACCTTAGTCTTAAATGATTAAATAAGTTGTTTTATTACTTGGCTTGGCTAAGTGCAGATCAAATGGCTGGACTCAAATTTGCTGATAGTCACAATTTGGCGATCTTTTTGGTTGACCCTCCAGCAGCTCATGGTGAATTCATGTCTATGATTCATGGTTTGAAGAGATGTTGCTTAGCTACTGCTCTGACTCTAAATCCAGTGGTTTATTAAAGTCTGATTCAAGAGTTCTGGAAGACTGCAGTGGTGAAAAAGGGGGATGATGGTTCAAAGTCTATTAAAGCTACTGTCAATGGATGCACAGTCATAGCAACAGAGCAGATCATCCGGGAGGTGCTAAGAATTGAAGATCAACCAGGTTTACCCACTGAGATTGCAATGGATCAAGCTCAAGAACTCCTTGGTAAAATGGGATATGAAGGAGATTTTCCTCCTACTCTCAAGAAGCTGTTACCACCATTCTGGAGGTTTGTAGCTCATGTCTTTGTGAGCTGCATCTCGGGAAGGAGATGTGGGGCAGACGAAATCTCTCTACGGAATACAGGCGCAATCGCTGCTCTTGCTGCAGGGTTTGATTTCAACTTCTCCAAGTTCATCTTGGACGAACTTGTCGAGAACCTTGAAGGAAAGAAAAGAGACAAATTCTTCATGTATCTAATATTCCTTCAAGTGATCATCAATGAGCAATACCCAGAGATTGAGAAAGCAGGAGAAACACTTGATATGAAATCTTATGGATCAAACACTGTTGGTTTAATCAAACAAAACCGTAAGGGTAAAGTCATGTTTCAAGGAAAATATCCTTTGGTGAAGTTTGGAGCATTTACTGAGCTAAGTGATTCATCTGAGTCTGAAGAGTTCTCTGAACATTTGGAATCTGAAGATGATGTGATAACTGTCTCTGACCATGAAGCCGAGAGAGTTCCTCCTATTTCAATTGTAGCAGAGGAACATGATAATATGGTTAATGTGGAAGTGCAGAGTGACTTTCATGAAAGTGTAAATACTGGTGATGATGGTGGTGAAGAAGAGGGATTTGAAGATGATGATTCAATTTTTGGAGGAGATATGTCTGGGCTATGCAATGTCAACATGTCAGGTCCAATAGATTTTGACTTGAACTTCGGATTTGGGAATGATTATTTCCCTACAAACGAGGACTTTAACATGTTCTTTGACAATGTCCATGAAGTTGCTCAACCGGAAACGGAGACACGGGAAGTGGATAATGTTCAAGATGCTACGCCTCCTTCCTCAGCACAGATGGCCAGTACTCCAATAGATACGGATACAACATCAAGGATTCCTCCCTTTAATGTTGATGTTCCAACTTCTACACCATTTTTGAGTGATTCGCCTGTGACACATACCTCCCAGCCTCCATTGAAGCGAAGAAGACATGATCCGAGGCCGGGGGTGCTAATTCGGGATCAGACCTCACCCATTCAGCCTGCAATCACCACATCAGCTACTACTCCAACAGTTTCACCTGGTCCTGATCAATAAGGACCAAGAACCGTTTATGAAGCAGTGAGTTCTTCAGCTCCTGGAGGTTCCTCCCCACCAAGGCCTGATCATGACATCGCTTCTGAAAAACTCGCACAGGCCTTGGCAGCACAAGAAGCAACATGCCTTCCTCCTCGCGAAAAAGGCATATCTATTGAGGAAGGTAGATCCGAGGGACTTGAGCCTTCCAACACAGAGATCAAGTTTGAGATTGGTGTGTTGAAACATACGATCATCGAAAAATATGTTTTAATAGGTAATCATGACATTAGTCTTTCAGATGTTGAAGCTCACAATAGGGCCAAGACAAAGCAAATAACTAATCTCCAAACTAACCTTGGAGCTCTGACTGCATGCTACTATGACTTGAAGAATAAACTTTATGAAGAATTTGGTGATAAATTCAACTCATCAGTGGATCTGTCTGCAGCCACTGAAGGTCTTTCTAGTATCCCTGTGCAGCCCTCTCAAAATGACAACCTGTGGATCCTCCACCTCCCAGAACCACACGAATTGTCGATCGATTCGAGACTGAGCTTGTCAATGCAAATCGTCGAATCACTATCAAGCACACTAAGAGAAACGTTTATGCTGATAAGAAAGAAGGATGGTTGTTTATGAAGAACTCTGATGAGAATCGAAGTGGAGACCAGCCTCAACTCACAGTAACTGATCTTGAAAAACGAAGATTTGGCGACAAGTTTGGAAATCTTTCGGGAAATAAGATGTGGGGACATCATGCTAACTTAAAATTGTGGTTGGTGAAGAGGAACTTTGGCCCTCCTGACTACTACAAGAGTACACATGAATTTTGTTCTTGGACAAGAGTCGATCTTAAAGAACTCTCAAATGTTCCATTCCACAATCGCTCCCAAGATCCTCAGGCTTTCAATTTCAAATTCTTTTTGGAAGGGCAGGTCAAAGAAAAATTCTCTGGAATGAAGACAACTAACTCTCTGATTAGAAGAGATCCAGAGGTGCTTGATCCCAAAACAAATGAGTCAATGAAAATAGAGTTGTTTCCTGCTACTAAACAGCTGAAAGAAATTCCAATTCCTCAAAATTTTCAAGATGGATATCTGGATCAGATGGAATTTTGGGCTTACGATGAGGCTACAGCCACAGTAGAAATCAAGTTTTTAGACATTGATATTGTCTGTCGACTTGTTGATTCTAAAGATCTTCTGAGGTTCAGGGAGAGAGATATTCACACCTTGGAAAGTCATCAGATTATTTGCAAGTCGGAGGTTATGGAGCCTGCTGCCAAAGAGTTCATGGCCATGGTTGCTAAGATAATTGACAAGAGGCTATCGATGGGGGAAATAGATAGATCGGATGTGAGGATACTAGAGAACCCTTGATAAAAGAAGACCGAGCTTATGCTAGCCACAAACCAAGGGGGAGACTGATAGGTCATAGATTAGTGGCTTGGGCTAGGCAATCATTTGTATAAGTCTTATAGGGTCTTGGTCATGATTAGAGGTGTTTTGTAGGTTGTTGTTGTGTGTTTACGGTTGAGTTGGTGTTCACGGTCGTAAATAGGTTAACGACCATGAACTTGTTTACGGCCAGTCAGTTCCTATAAATAGTATGTGTCAGAGTCTGTCAGAAGTGATGTATCCATAGTGTTTACGGTCAGTGTGTGTATCTTCAAGGTGTACCAGACATTCTTCCTTAATAGACGTGTGAATTGCTTGATAGTTCTCTTATTCTAATCATTTATGTTATTGTTTGTTTTGATCACTGGTTTGATTCAGTAAATCGGGACCTTACATAGAACCCAGATACTGGTTGAAAGAGACTGAAGGGGTATACAGTACCCATGTATGCCTAGCAGTATGTTAATCTTATGTTCTTATGTGGTAGTGTTACGGGGTGAAATAGTCCCCGGAAGCGGTTGACATAAACCGGAGGGTAGGTCGGGAACCTAGATATGCCTGATAGGGGTAGGTCGGACACCCAGGTATGTCTGACAATGGTAGGTTGGGCACCCCAGTATGCCTAACAGGGATAGGTTGAGCACCCCAGTATGCTCAGCAGGGTAGGTCAGGCACCCATATATGCATGACAGGGGTAGGTCGAGCACCCCGGTATGTTTGACAGTATGTTACTTGTATGGTATGTGGTATGATTGAGGAACTCACTAAGCTTCGTGCTTATGGTTTTCAATTTTGGTTTCACGTACTTCGTTTTCAAAGGAAAGGAGTTGGCGATCGCAGCACATCACACTATGTTTTCCGCACATGAGATCTTTGGGATTACACTATGATATTGTTTTATGATAACATGTTTTGATTATTGACACTTTGGTTTACATGGGATGTTATTATGGGTGTTTTCTTATACTGTTGGTTTTATAATAACTTAATTAAAAATGAAATTTTTGGTCATGAATTTTGGGATGTTTCAAGATAAGAAGAAGGGGAAAGGCAAAGGTCCGGCTTGTGCATTTCAAATGACAAACGAGTAGGTCAGACGTGATCAAGAGGTACTCTCGTAACTTTTTAACCTAAGTGTTTTGTTTTCTATGTGTAATAATGTTTGATGCTAGAACTGGTAGATTACTTACATTTTCTGCTCTATGTGCTTGCTTTGTGTTAGTTTAGAGTATTTCTGAATTTTTGTGTTAGGCATTATGGTAGCGGTAGGGAATCTTGTGTTAATGTTTGGGGAATATGCGATGAGTGTTCTAATGTGATGATTGGACACACTTTTTCCCTTTGACTTAGACTCCAATCAGGATGAATTTGTGCGATGTCTTCATTAATATGTTTTGGCTGTTTGCCAGTTAGACTGAGATTCTCTATATTAAAGGTGTGCGTGAGTTCTGCTTTTCTTGTGAGGGTAAGTCTGTTTTGTGAGGAGAGGACTCTAGGGTTCATTTCCATCGTTTGTGCTTTGTGGAGAGAAAGTGTTAGGTTCCTTTGGCTCATGCAATTGAGAGCTCAAGGTAATCAGTCGTTGTCATTTGTGGAGGTGGTCAAGGAGTTTAAACTGCAGACCGTCGAAGGGTGACATTGACAGACTCTCATTGGATGAGAATTATTTGTTTTGACAATCAAGGCAACTAAAGAGTCGAGTGTCATGCTGATAGACAAGTGTTGAGTATAATTCTTTTAAATAGTGTAGATGAAGTTGAGGGGATGAAATGTCAATGAAATAAACTTAAATTGTTAACTAATCTAGGGTCAGGATTTGTTGGAATTAAGGCCTAAAATATGGGGATCAGATTGCAAAAAATGTTATTAATTCCCCATGAAGTCGTCGATCAGGTTTAAGGCCCCAAAAACCGTTCGTTCTTTCTTCCTCCATCCCTATATGTGCATTGTAATCACCCCACCATTTTTTCGCTAGGGCTGCGATGTGATCAGAGGACAAAAGGAAAAAATGAGCCAGAGATTAGAGAGGTAGCGAGTGAGGGAAAAAAACGGTAAAGGGAGAGAGAAGTATCATGAGTGAGCAACACAACATCAAAGGGAGCGACAATTGTTTTGTTTTTCGAGGCTAGGAATCGATCTTGCTAAACTTTTGATCTTATTCTCATGCTAATTAATTTCAATTGGTGAAAATTTGATTGAAATCATTGTCAAATGCTCACTCTTTGACATTGTTGATTGTATTGCTTTCTACCTGCAATCTTGTAATTTTTATGTAATCAAACTCCATCAATAGTTGATTGTGTTTTGATGATTTATGTATGCCAAAATCATGTAAAGAACACCCTCAAGAGTTTTAAGGTTCATGTCCATGAATTTGTCCAAGTTTTGGAGTCATTTTCTTCTTTATTGTTGGTAAAACTCTTTATGATTTCAATCTTATTTCTAGTGAGTAATTTTCTATAAAAATACCATGTTTTGAGCCATACAAAATGTCTCCAAAACATTTCCTAAAGGTATTAATTGGATTGAACTTTGTTTTCCCAAAAAAGCAATGTACTTTGAATCATGGATTGAGGTTGAAATTGTTATTTTAATTTCTTGACTTGTTTCTACTATTAAAAACTCAATTCCCACCTTTTTAGTTGATTGTGGTTATGGCTTAATGGGTTAAGTTGTCAATTAACCCCTAAAATGCAATGTTGGGAAATTCTAAAAAATTACTAATTTGTCCCTGTTTTGAAGAAAAAAATCTAGCAAAATATCAAAAATCTGATTGGTGCCCTGTAAACTCTCAAAATTTTCATTTTGAGCCTAGTGTGTCCCTGATTTTTCCCAAGACCTGATATTGTCCTTAACCAATGTGAAAGTCATCATTTTCAGTGACTGGTCGAAAATTAGCTGCATGGACATGATGTCTTGTAAAATTCTAGAAAAATTGTATAGACTTGCACAAGTACTTTCTGAAAATCTAAAAGTCTAATCTACTGGAATATTAAAATAAATTGTAACTTATTCTGGTCTAAGTGGGGCTAAAGTGGCATTGAACAGGCTGTTGTTTTAGGCCATAATCTGGGAATTTGACCTAAAAACTAATTTGCATGTTTGGGTAGTAGATTGATATTATTTGTTCATGTAAAATTCTAGTAATACATTTATTTGTGCTTTAATAGAGGCAGGTTTGATACCTTAGTTCCTATAAGAGTTGAAGTATAGAGAGGACGCATTTTTGACAAAGGTGAGTTATTTCTTATGGTTAATTAGCACTTGTTTAAGGGGTAGCATGCTTGTACACTTGTCTAGTTGATGTGATGAATGTTTGATGCTATGTCTTGCTTTGTATCAGATGTGTACAAGTATGATCTTGTGATGTATGTGCATCAATGTTGTAGCCCATTTTGACGACCGATATGTGCGGAATAAGAACATCTTGAGATTTAACGATCATAAAAATAAAGAACATAAAAGAGATGAGTAATTCCATGATTTACTAGAAAGAGAGAAATAAAATATCACATGAAGAACATGGGTTGGGAGAGATAACTCTCCCTTGGTGGGAGAGATCCCACCATACACACACTCTCTCTCTCTCTCTAGAAGACTACATTTTGTGCACTCCTACTTACAACAATACATGACCAACTCTCTCTATTTATAGGGAGAGAGAGAAACCAAACAATACAATAAAGGGAATAAAATAACCTAACTATCACTCATAATTTGTAGAGCATTTACATGCTCTAACATTCTCTCTGTATATGCTCAAAAATGATGAGCGATAAAAATAAGTGATAAAAGGCTAAAATACATGGTAACCGACTAGCAAGTGTGGTAATAAAAATGAAACATAATGAGAACCAAATGATGAAATGTCTCTGAAACTCTAAAGTGTCTGTTATCTCTGATGTTGGCCATGAATCTGTAATCAGTAAAGGTCTTCGGCTTCAAGGTCATCATTCTCGAGGCAGAAAAATAAGATCCAAATCATCAAACTAGTCATAAACCCAATGATCAAGTAGAAGATCCAATCAGAAAAACACTTCGGCTTCAGGAATTCTGAAACATCTCTAGTTCTCGAATCATAATACACCCAAAATTCTTCAAAAGAATGACCTGCTAAAAATGTGAAGCATCCAAAAGTGAAGTCCGAATAATAAATAATGTGAGTCCGAAGACATGATCTAGCAATGCCAAAAATTTGATCGGAAGATCAAAAATAAGTGCCACGTCACATCGCGAAAATTGTCTTCATCTTCAAAGTATCGCAAATCCAAAATCGAGCAATCATAAGATATGATCTGGATGCAAACACAAATGAAACATCCTGTGGTAGAATCTGAATAATAAATAATGTGGCACCAAGAAACATCTAGTGAAGCCAAATATTTGATCAAAAGATGACAAAAAATTAGTGCCACATCGCATCACTAAATAAATCATCGTCTTCAGAGGTCTCGAAAATCCAAACTTAAACAATCATAAAATCATATCCCGATGATAACGTAATATTCTGTCCTTATTTTTGATAAACAATGACCGAATATCAAAAATAAATAAATCATCTAGATGGAGAGTGTCGGATACCAAGAGCTTTGCATGCTCTCCCCAGATGTATGAAGGGTCTCGATAAAACACGAGAATGAGAGTAAAATAAATAGTCTCCGGTCATCTGTAGTCGGCTGATTCAATAGATGTAAAGTGCTCGAACAAATACCAAAGTAACAAATAATAACTCTGCGTAAAAAATCTATGTTGTGCTGATAAATACTGATCTACCCAAACTGAGGTGTCGGAACTCCTAAAGTGATCTACAATAAATAAAGTCCACATGCTCAAGATATATGGTTCGTCAACCGAAGATGAAGAGAAAAAAGTCATAAAAATCTCGTAGAGCGAAGGTTGCGAAACAATTTAGCTGATCAGATGCAACTGCGGTGCAAACCTCGCAAAGAAAGATATGATGTCCGACTGCGGTATGGCGTAATCGTCATGGAAAGAATAAAATTCTTCCAATATAATCAGCAAAAGTAATCCAATGTGACTGTCATAGCTTGGGTTGTGGCAAAAATTGGTATTAAAAAAATAATTGGTTTTAATAAAAAAAAAATAAAGAAATAAATTGATTTTAATAAAAAATTGGTTTTAATAAAAAAAAGGCTAAATAAAAAAATTCGCTGAAAAAAAATTGGTGTAAAAAAATTGGTGTTAAAAAAAATAATGAGTGTTAAAAAAATAAAGGAAATGAGGAGGGGCTGTAATGAGAGGGGAGGATTAAGGAGGAGGAAGGAGGAAACACGAGGAGGGAGGAGGAAGAAGCCTGACGAGGAGGGAGGGTGAAGGGCTGCAGGTTGAGAGGGGTAAGGAAGGATGAAAAGGTAGTTTGCGGGTTGAGAAGGGTAAGGAAGGATGAGAAGGTAGTATGCGGGTTGAGAGGGGTAAGGAAGGATTAGAAGGTAGTCTGTTGATTGAGAGGGGTAAGGGGTGATGGCTACCGAGGAGGTATACTGAGGAAGGGGGTCTTCAGGTGAGAAGGTCTCCGGGTATGAGAGGGTTGCGGGTATGAGAGGGTCTTCGGGTATGAGAAGTTTGCGGGTATGAGAGGGTCTCAGAGCATGACAGGTTTGTGGGTTATGAGAGGCTCTCCGGGTATGAGAGGCTTTTAGCTCCTCGGGTAGGCTTTTCTTTGGCAGATTTTGGTCCTCGGTTCTGGGCACCGAGGATGAGACGGTTGACGACGAAAAAGGCTATTTTTCATGATTTTCTTAACCCGAAGTGGCCAAGTCTTCATGTTTACCCAAGGGAATCTTTCCTAAAGCATGTGGGGTCAAGGTGGGGTGTTGGGAAGGGTAAAATATGGAAGAAACTAGGAGAGATAAAGGTAAAAATTGAGGGGACAAGGCATAGGTCAAAGGGAAAAGGTTGAGTGTGCAGAAAATTTATAGGGACAAAAGGTGATTGGATGGGTGAAGTCACATATTTTTGTTTTAGGAGGGAAAATAAAATATGGAGTACTCTTTCTAAAAAAGGTAAAGAGGACAAATGTCCATTTCTAAACAATTTAACTACGTCCATGATATCTAAAGAAAGATCTACCAACAACATTTAATAACAAAAGAGCTTGAACATCATACCTCTTGAGATGAACAATAAAATTGTTGATAACATCTTCAAAGAAATATTCTCCACTTTCTTCAATAAAAAGCCCAAGATTTTGTGTCTATTTCTAGAGCATAAATAAAATTCCTGGAGCAAATTCTTCAAATATTTTTAGACCACACACACACTCTCTCTCTCTCTCTCTGTCTCTCTCTCTCTCTCTCTCTCTCTCTAGAAGACTACATTTTTTGCACTCTTACTTACAACAATAGATGACCATCTCTCTCTATTTATATAGAGAGAGAAACCAAACAATACAATAAAGGGAATAAAATAACCAAACTATCACTTATAATTTGTAGAGCATTTTCATGCTCTAACAAGTAATAATGAATGTAGGAGTCTTGGTATGCTAGAAATTATTATATGAATTAAATGGTGCTAATTTGTGAGATTAGGTTCATGCTAGTGATGAATGTGTGCATGTTGATTTGAAAAATGATATTGGTATACTACTTGCTGTTTTGTCACATTTGAATAATACTAAGTATTGCATGCTAGAAAGTTGATTTCTAAAAGGTGTAACTCTCTATTTTGATGATATATGTTAAATCTGGGAAAATACCTTGATTGTTGTGATGAGTTGTAGTTGTAATATGCCTTAGATAATACATTTTAATCTACAATCATGATTACAAGATAATGGCAAGTTGTGTGTTACCCATGTGAGTGAAGTAATTAATTATTAATTAATTAATAATAACAGGAACACAAGTGCGCATGATAAAAGGGTAGAAACCTAACTTTAGGTTAGTGGCTTTTTGGGATATCGCGGCCAAAGGATATCGAGGAGAAAGAGTTTAAGCCAAGACGACGTCGAACGGTTTTCTAGACAACCATCTCGAGGCATGGCTAGAGTGCACTAAGGTGCATGGGACTGGAGTGATGTTGGTGATATTGAATGCCATGTACAAACATCACGTTTGGGTGTAGACATGCTCGTGGAGGTGTTTATACCACCCTCAAACAACAATGCATTGATTACTTCTGTGCAAAATCAGAGTAGTGAATACGGAGAACTAGGGACAGTGTTGCGGGTGGGAGTCACACCCTATTTGGTGCACTGGGTCCCCAGGTCATGTTAGTAGTGAACGGGGTCTTACTTCGGGGGGAAGTTAGCAGTGGGTAGACCCATTTAGCAGGGGACATTAATAGTAATTACATTGATGGAAATACATAAATAATTACGCGAACAAAGAATTTCCAGATTAATATATACATTATATATTAATATTTATAAGCGATGGAAGATGAGGGACATTAAAAAGTAATTACACCGATGATCAAAAGTAAATAATTAATGTGATGAAAGAGTGTCCAGATTAAAATATATTTAATAAATTAATACTTCTATCTATAACATTCCAAAATTTTCAACAACTTTAAACTTTTCAAAACAACCCATTTACTAAAAGAAGTGTTTACAAAACCATTGTTTCCAAAACATTATTTAAAATCAGAGTCTCCCAAGATCCAATCAGTCATAAAACCAAGGATGTCTACGGTCACGCCTTCGCCTTGCCACAATCCACTTAAGTACCTAAAACAATAAATTGAAACTATAAGCACGAAGCTTAGTGAGTTCCCCCAAAGTACCACCACACAACATATAACATATACAATCAAGAATGTCAGGTCCAATCAACCATCGGGTTGGAATACCCCTAGCCCAATCAACCTCCGGGTCCAGTCACCTTGGGATGTAACACTCCAGGTTTGAATGCCAATATACAATGGGTCCAGTAAACCATCGGGTTGGAATACCCTAGGCCCAATTAACCTCTGGATTCAGTCATCCATCATGATGGAATACCCCAGGTTGGAATGCCAATATACTGTTGGGTTTTAGGTACTATAACACTCTTATGGTGCACATACAACCCTAATGCGTTGGATCTTAGTTTTCTCTAATTATACATGCATTTTCATTTTATTGAAAGCATGAAACCTAACTAGCATACAACGTTGATATTTGAAACAAAAAAACTAATTAGAAGAATACATCTTAGTTGTAGCATGTGGAATTTGGCCTTTTAAGAGCTTAGCACCCCAAGTGTGATGCCTCAAATAGGTCACAAACACCATGAACAATTGGAGGATAATGAGAGAGAGGTTGGGAGCATAAAAAACGGCTAGTTTTTGACCTTATAGTACTAGTGGCCGATTTTACAAGCTTAGGGACCCTATTTATAGTTTGGAATCTTTCGGGTTTAAACTTGTAAACCTTAATTCACTTGGGCTTTTAATCCATTAACTCATTATCCTTATGGACTAACTCTTCATGGACTCTCACAAAGGTTTAGTCTATTTCTAATTAACATGGATCATTAGCCCACACTATAAATATCTCTGATTTACATAATCAGCCCCTGCATATTTAATTAGTCTCTTTTGATCACTAAATTAATTCCAAATTAATATTTGACCAATACTAATTAAATAATATGATTTCACATTTAATATATTATACTTATAATATACTAATAAATCAAAAATAACCTATTTCTCAAATATTCATTCTATCAAATTGTCCTGATGAAGGCAACCCGAAATGGACCATGCTGCTCTCGGGTCAAGTACATACCAATTATAGTTATGGGCTTAGATACCTAATCCAACAGTCTCCCACTTGGATAAGTGTAATAACTATAACTGCAAGTACGACTTGAAAACCGACAATCAATCGTAGCTCTTAAAAGTCGATGTCGAACTCTGAACAAATCAATGATGCGTCTATTAGATAAGGGATCATATATTCCTCCATTCTAGATATCGTATGAACTAAGACATGGATTATAATCATTCTCTATGTTCATGTGTTGTTTCCCAATTTTTGATTTATGACGACTGACTAATTAAACAAATCAAATCAGTCCAGGCTTGGCCAAGCGCTTGGGGTTTCATCATTAAATCATCGAGGGGCCCACATAAACCACTTTTATCCCTTTAGGATAAAAGGAACGGATAAACATCGACTCATATGGTTTCTCTATTTACTCTTCAAATCACACACAATGATATGTTTTATAACACCAAGTTACTGGTGCGTTTTCATATCATGAATGTGCAACCGACTTGTAAACTGCGACTATATGTCTCCGTTTGAAGAATATAAGATGTTATCGTATCACTAATCACTCATGATAAAATCCATGAAGTGATTCACGTGAGCGTGACTTTAATCCAATACTCAAATCTTATTACAGGAGTACTCATGAACACTGCAGCAAACTCGCTCCATGTCTAAACACCTTATACAATCTACAGTCGGATTCATGACAGTCTTACCTCAATACCTACTTCCAAAGTATGATTGACTGTGGATAGTTTGAATAATTTTATTATTCGGGAAGTCAAAACATGCGAAGTGAAACACAAGAATCATCGAATCCAGTATGGTCTCAAAACTTTTGAATAAAAATAAAACACCTTTTATTTAATTACCATATTGATTACACATTATTCATTGTATAATGTTTCGATTAATCAACTTAATACTTGAATTAAAACAATAGTTATCCCATGGTCCAAGCATGCACACTATGTTTATATATTGTCCTTACTTTGTGAAATAGATCAATTGAAAACATTTCAATGATGCTCATTTCATAATTCCAAATCCTTATTACTTAGTGTAAGAATACCCAATTCTTTCCACAATAAGAATGTGTTAGATTCTAAACTATCATGCAATGTATCTTTTGTAATGTCGAGGTACCAAAGTCATAGAGACTTTGCCAACGATATTACAAAACTTTCCACTAGAGATTGATAACAAAACAATTCCAAGGAAGCGAAGTCTCACATTCAAAGTACATTCCTTTAAACATCCTTCTTGCATTACAGTTTCTAACCTACACATAGATTCTCAATATCCAATTCCCAATATGGAAACATTTCCATATTTTCCATGTGGCAATTTATTCTTAACTGTCACACCCCAAAACCGGAACGGCGGAATCGTTCGGGGGTGGAGGACATCATGTATAGTATCACAACAATGCAAAGTAGTAAACAAGCAACAACATCATCCATTGCATTAATAATATAATTTTAATACAAGTGTGTTCCGTCAAGTTAAATAGACACCAAAATATGAATCAAAATAAAATATGAGTCTTGAACGAGCTCCATCTTCTCAAAACCTGGCATCGGTACCTGTCTACTGGCGACCTAAGGATAAAAGTTATTTTGAAAGAGAGTATCAGCTTTAAAGCTGGTGAGATCATAAGTATATTAGTGTCTGTATTTGTATGAAAGTGTTTGTAAGATGTTTTGTAAGATGTTTTGAACTCTCCTAGAAAACCCTATGTTTCCTACTAAAAGTAGCCTTCTACCAAGGCATCTAGTGGCCGTGTGTGTGTCTCTTGTAAGAGTATGTATTTTCCCAAATCTGACTATCATTATCCAAAAATATAGTTTTTACATTACTGTATATTGTGTGAAGATCACAAAGTGAATGCAATGGGAAAATGAAATAGTACTGTAGTGTTGTATTAAGTAACTACTGCTGTACTAACTACCTTAAACCAATTGTAATTTAAAGTACCATGTGATCGGCCTGTACCCTGCTACCAACTATAGAACGCGACAATGTAAGATGTCGGAAGAAATGACGTTTGGCACCCGTAGACTTGCAAGTCCCACTGTAGCGAGCAGCAAGGTGTAGGATAGTCAATCCAGAATAGATATATACACAAACTCATACGCTCCCCACTTAAGGAGATTCTGGATACAAAACGGTCATGACAGGTAGTGCCATGCCCCGTTACGTGGCTCACATAACTGTAATAGTATTCTTGTATATGTATTGAATGTACTAGCTGTATTGTGTGTTCTCTCTCTGTCCAGTATGTATGTATGTTCTCTCTGCATGGTATTGTATGTTCTCTCTGTATGGTATTGTATGTTCTCTCCATGTATGTTTTCTTGTAAAATGTATAGTATGTACTAGTTGTATTGTAATGTATAGACTCATGTATGAACTGACTCATTGTATGTTTCATTGTTCTAGTAATAGTATTAGTAACTTCCTAAACTACGCCTATTGTAGCTTACTAGTAATGTGATTTGTATGTATGAACATATCTGTATACCTTTGCTACCCAAAGGTATTGAATAGAAAGAAGGAACTTTTATATCTATATACATATACATGATATATAACTAGGATTCAAACGACCTTCAGACAAATAACCGATACCCTAAGTCCACAACCAAACGAAGAACAGGAGGTTAAGGTGAGTTATCAGTCCTAAGTCCTTTCAATCCTACTTATATAACTATATCTATAAAGATATACATTTAACAAAATATAAGTTAAAAAGAGTTTAAGTAAAAGTATTTGACATGTAAAAGAGTTTGATAAGAGTATTGGACATGTAAGAGAGTTTGACAAAACAGTTTGAAAAGTAGTTTGTTTGATAACACAGTTTGAAAGTAAGAAATCCACTTGTTTGGTAGTTATTAATCACATGTGATTGATATAATAAATATAAAAGATCAACTTGTATCCCCCCCATAAAAGCATTTAAAATCATTTATAAGATTAATTAAGGGGTATGAACTCACCTGTAGTGAGTGGTTTGGATGAACGGATAGTATAGGATGCTAAGTGTCAAGTGAAGACTTGAACACACACAAGGATCCTAGTTAACATATAATCACACATATATGTATCCAATTAGTCATTTAGTAACTAATTAACCAAGTTAAGACATCCTAAGACATGTAAAACACTTGATTTAAGTGTTATAAGTACTAAGGATTGCATCTAAGGGTTGTAGGACTTGGATATTAAGTTTGGGGTCCAAGGGTAAACTCTTTTGGAGTTTATGGTTTTGGGACCAACTCTCATTGAGTTCACGGTCGTAAACCCATGCGTTTACGGCCGTAAACTCATGATACTTTTACCATTTTGTGTTTTGAAGCTTTAAAGGTCATAAGAAGCATTCCTACTTCATGTTTAAGCCTTAGGAAGTGATTAGGGAACCATTTCATCCCTTTGTGGAGTTTACGGTCCTTGGACCATTTCTCATTGGGCTTACGGCCGTAAACCCAAATGGGTTATGGTCTTTTTGATGTTTTAAGTCCTAAGCACATCAAGGATGGTATCTAGACTAGTATCCAAGGCTTGGTAAGGGACTAGAGCAGACTTTGGCCCCTTCATTAGGGTTTACGGTCCAAGAACATCTTGGACCGTAAACACCTTTGATCTTGTGTTTCCTTATGTTTTCTAGATGATTAAGAAGTGTAGCAAGTCTTATAATACACTAGGGTAAGAGTACTTACTATGTAGAAGCTTGAAAAGGTGTTAAAAGTCCAAGAACACTAGTGTGTGTTCTTGGTGTTCTTGGTGAAACTTGAAGATCTACACATATGGAATGATTTCACGGATGGAATAATGTAAAATCACTAGATTAAGTAAGATATCAACTTTTTAGGGTAAGAAACACTTACAAAGTTGAAGATCAAGAAGGAAAATCGGATGATACTTGAGAGGATTTGAGTTTTGGATCTTGAAAATGTGAAAAAGTGGTAAATATGACTAAGTGTCATATTTATACCCCCTTAGGGTTTACGGCCGTAAACACCTTGTTTAGGCCGTAAACTCCAAACTCTTGGAGTTTTAGGACATTATTGTTGCACAATAAACCCTAGGGCATCCTCTCTCCTGTTATCTCCTGAAGTACTAGGCTTTAGAACACTCAAACTGACTCTACACAGCTCAAAAGTTAGCAGAAACTATTCTGACTTCTATTGAAGTGAATGGTTGTACAGAATAGAAATTTCGGGTTGTCACATTAACAGAATCCTATCTATTCAGAATCATGTCAACATGGTCCATTTATTACTATATTTCCAACTGCCCACAAGCAACCAATCCTTAGCGAACCTTAGATTGTCCTTGACAGTTGTTTAACCACTTTAGTCATATCCGGTTCTAGTCATTTCCCTCTTAATGCCTTAGGCATTTGGAAAATTAGAACACATGAATATTATAACATATGTAATCGATCCTATGCCCGTAGCATATGGGACACGATTCATAATGTCTTACATAAAGGCATGATACTTGATCAGTCTTTTGCTATAACATTTCCATATATAGAATTTCCTTATGTTGAATCATTTTATCATAAATTTCATATATGTTCATGACTAAATTCTATTAAAATCTCAATCTAAGCATTTAGATTTGAAATGAAGTATGAGTTCCTCTCCCTTAATTATAGTAAAACAATTTTTTCAAACTGTGCAACTTTGCAAACTTTTGTTTCCTATAATTAGAATTCCTAACTTGCAATACTTAACGTAATAATTGTGCTCCCACTAGCATAATAATTACACTCTTACAAGCATAACACTTATTCTCCCACTACTTTTGACATGTACCCAGAAATCAACTGGACTTCTAGAAATCAATACTTATTGACTTTCTTTCCAAAGTTCAGATTTCTGATATAAGATACTTTTATAAGACCTTATCTAAGCTTCTCAAGTTCATACACCTTTCAGTAGAAAGCTCATATGTGTGTCTAAACAATTTTAGAACTTACAGCAGTAAGTCCCGAATGTTCAAACCTTTTGCCATTTCTCACAATTCGAACTATGAAGAGGGATGCCGTAATCATAATCGAATTTGAGAATGCAATTAACACAACTGTAATCTCTTTAAAATCTACTTACTGAAAGCGTTTCCTCACAATCATTTTCATGAAGCGGAGAGAAACCTTTGCCACTTAGATTTATTGGTGTATGTGTTTCTATCCATGTGAATTTTTCAAAATCATAATCACAAGACTAGGTTTGTGACAAATCCAAACTCATATGGACTGAACTAGTTCAATCTTAATTTCCTGCCATCTAGTAGCATAAGGGTCCTGCCATTGCTTCCATGTTGTTGAGCAACTTGATGGGTTTTGAGCATTCTAACACTTCCTAAGTGTACATGCAACCCTAATAACCTTGGATCTATGTTTGTCTAATAATCATGCAAAGTTGAATTCCAAGGTTATATTCCTATCTAGCATACATGGGGAACATTTTTAACTTGAATGAAAGATAGAATAACTTACCTTGTTGTTGATTATGATCCGTGAAACCTTGTGAGCCTAGCACCCCAAGTGTGATGCCTCAAATGCTTCACACAACACCAAATGCAAAGGAATAAACTTTGAGAGAATCTTACACTTGCAAAATCGGCTCTAGCCCTCTTGTTTCTTAGTGTAGCCTATTTTGGTGGAGAATGGGTTTCTTATATAGTGTTGACACATCTAGGGTTACACCATGTAAACCCTAATGTGTCATGACTCTTCATTTCCGTGACCCATGGGTTTGTAACTCCCATGGATCATCCATGGAGCATACTATGGGTGAAACCCAACTTGATAATCCATGGAGCCTCTTAGCCCACTATATAAGATATGGAAGATTTACATAATCTACCCATATATTTAATTAGTTATCTTTTGATCACTTAATTAATTCTAAATTAATTATTGATCAAACTAATTAAATAATATTATTAATATATTAGAACTTATAATATATTAATAAACCATAAGTGTTATTTCTCTCATTTTAGTTTATCCAATTGCATGGTGCCATGCAACCCAAATGGACCATGCCGGGTCGGGTCAAGTACATACCAGAAACAGTTATGGACTTAGACACCTTATCCAACAGTCTCCCACTTGGATAAGTCTAATAACTATAACTGCAATACTTCAGGAACCGATCGGCAATCGTAGCTCTTTCAAGGTCTCTCGGAACTGAGAAGATGATGATACGCCATTTAAGATAAGTGATCATATAATCCTCTATTCTAGATATCAGCCGGACAAATACATGGAACAATGTCTTACTTTGTGTCCAGCAGTTTGTTTCCCGATTTCCGATTTGTTTGACATAGAACTCAATTGAACACATCAACTTAGTTCTGACCGGGCCTGGTACATAGGTCAAAACAAAATCTTCGAGGGGCCCAGATATCAGCTTCTAATCCAAGAAGGAACAGATAAACTTCGACTCATATGTTTGTTCTACCACTCATTGAATTATACACAAAAGCACGTTTTATAACATCGAGTTACCAATGCGTTAACGTACAATCAATGCATAACCAACTCATAAGTAACAAATCATATCTCTAGGTTTGAAGACTTATATGATATTACCGTCTCACGATCACTCTAGATAAATTCCATGAAGTGATTCCAGTGAGCGTGGGTTGAGTCCAATGCTCAGAACTTATGAGCACTCATGAGTGTTGTAGCCATGTCCAACAACTTAGACCTCTGCAACCAATCATGACAGTCTTGATTCATACCTACTTCCGACATATGACCGACTGTGGAGGTTCGAATAATATGATATACCAAACATAATTATTCTGGAAGTCAAAACATGCAAAAGAAATATAGTAAACGATCGACAAGAGATAGCAACACTTTACTCATAAATAAAACGCCTTTTATTCATCATCTAATGTCAATTACACTTTACAAATTTCAAGGTTATCTAACTACTAAATCTAATATCATCCTTCAGCCCTATGCTCCGAGCATGCTGGAGATGCTTAACCCGAGTCAGTCCCTTCGTGAGGGGATCTGCTGGATTCTCATCCGATGATACCCTCTTTTCCACGAGGAGTCCTTCTTCTATTCGATGTCTGATGAAATGGTATTTTCTGTCGATGTGTCTGGATCTCCCGTGATCCCTTGGTTCCTTGGCTAAGGCAACTGCACTTTCACTATCACATAAAATTTCCATTGGCTCTTTAATAGCTGGTACAACTCCAAAGTCTCCAATGAAGTTCTTCAGCCATATCGCCTCCTTTGCTGCCTCGCTAGCTGTTATATACTCTGATTCGCAAGTTGAATCAGCCACTGTCTCTTGCTTGGAACTCTTCCAAGAAATTGCTCCTCCATTTAAGGTAAAGACCCAGCCTGACTGAGAGCGGAAATTATCCCTATCAGTCTGAAAGCTAGCATCACTATACCTTACAACTCTCAAGTCTTCACTCCCACCGAGGGTAAGGACCCAGTCCTTAGTCCTCCGTAGGTACTTGAGGATATTCTTTACCGCAGTCCAGTGTGCCTTGTCAGGGTTCCCCTGATACCTGCTAACCATGCTCAAAGAAAAGGCTACATCAGGTCGAGTACACGTCATAGCATACATGATCGATCCTACAGCCGAAGCATAAGGTATTCGACTCATTTCTGCTATCTCAGCCTCAGTACTAGGGCTTTGTGTCTTACTCAATCTGGCGTTACTCTGGATGGGTAACTCTCCTTTCTTGGAGTCCTGCATGCCGAATCTCTTCAACACCTTATCCAAGTAAGTACTCTGACTAAGTCGAATTAGTCTTTTACTCCGGTCTCTCAAGATCCTTATCCCTAGAATATAGGCAGCTTCTCCTAGGTCCTTCATAGAGAAACACTTCCCAAGCCAGGATTTAACTTCCTGCAGAGTTGGGATGTCATTTCCTATGAGTAGTATGTCATCCACATACAATACCAAAAAGCTAACTATACTCCCACTAGCCTTGACATATACACAAGATTCATCTTTACTCCTAGAAAAGCCAAATTCCTTGACTTTCTCATCAAAGCAAAGATTCCATCTGCGAGGTGCTTGCTTTAACCCATAAATGGATTTCTCAAGCTTACACACTCTATTAGGGTACTCTGTGTTGACAAAACCCTCTGGCTGACTCATGTAAACATCCTCAGCCAACTTTCCATTAAGGAAAGCAGTTTTGACATCCATTTGCCATATTTCATAGTCATGAAATGCGGCTATGGCTAACAGAACCCTAATGGACTTAATCTTGGCCATTGGAGAAAAGGTCTCATCATAATCAACTCCCGGAGTTTGTGAGAAACCCTTTGCAACCAGTCGTGCCTTATAAGTGTGTACATTACCATCCATGTCAGTCTTCTTCTTGAAGATCCATTTGCACCCTACAGTCTTACGAACTGGTATATTCTCAACCAAGTTCCAAACTTGATTGTCATACATGGACTGTATCTCGCTGTCCATTGCCTCTTTCCACTTGGCTGACTCAGGGCCTGCCATGGCTTCCGCGTAACTGTTAGGTTCATCCAGACCTATCAGTGTCTCATCACTGATAAGTGTATCACCTTCCGCAGTAATATGGAATCCATAGTAATGCTCAGGTGCATTCTTAACCCTTGTGGAACGCCTCAGAGGTACAGACTTGTCAATTGGCTCAACAGAACTTTCCTCCTCAAGTTGAGTGCTAGGGTTTGAAGTTCCTTCACCACTTGACTCTTGAATTTCTTCAAGGTCAACTTGCCTCCCACTGTCTCCTTGGCTTATGAACTCTCTCTCTCGAAAGAAAGCCCTCCTAGCTACAAAGACCACATTCTCACTAGGTCTGTAGAAGAGGTAACCAAAGGATTTCTGTGGGTAGCCGATGAAAATACACCTCTCACTTCGAGGTTCGAGCTTATCATGAGTCTCGCGTCTCACGAAAACCTCACAACCCCAAATCTTAATGTGGTCTAGTTTGGGTACTTTACCAGTCCACATCTCATGAGGAGTTTTGGCAACTTTCTTTGTGGGAACTAGATTAAGGATATGGGCGGCAGTCTCTAAGGCATACCCCCAAAATGAGATTGGTAGCGAAGCTCGACTCATCATGGAACGAACCATATCCAACAAGGTTCGATTAAGCCTCTCAGCTACACCATTCAACTGCGGTGTCCTGGGAGGTGTCAATTGTGAGACAATCCCACATTCCTTAAGATAGTCGAGGAACTCTGAACTAAGATGATCACCACCTCGATCGGATCGAAGCATCTTAATGTTCCTGCCCAATTGATTCTCGACTTCCTGTTTAAACTCTTTAAACCTCTCAAAAGTCTCTGACTTATGCTTGATTAAGTAGACATATCCATATCTACTGTAATCATCAGTAAAAGTCAAATAATAACGATTAGCATCCCTTGTGGCATGTTTGAAGGGCCCACACACATCCGTGTGTATAAGATCCAACAAACCTTCACCCCTCTCACAAGAACCTGTGAAGGGTGACTTTGTCATTTTTCCAAGTAAGCATGATTCGCAACTATCATCTGACTTTAGGTCAAATGACTCCAATACTCCATCCTTTTGGAGTTGGCCTATGCGTTTCTTGCTTATATGTCCAAGATGACAATGCCATAATGATGCTTTATCCAAGTTATTATCATTAACAGAATCAATACACAATACATTATTTCCTAAGTTATCAACCACAAATACAGTTTCATACACACCATCACAAGGTAATGCTTTAAAATAAAGAACATTATTAAAGAAAGCATTAATCGAACCAACTTCATTATCAAATGAAAAGGTGAAACCTTGTTTATACAATGCATGAAAGGAAATAATATTTCTTGCCATTTCTGGCGAATAACAACATTTATTCAAATATAAACTAAACCCACTACTTAGCGATAAAGTATAAACTCCAATCTTGGTGACAGGTAAAGCTTTCCTATTCCCCATGATTAAGTTTATTCTTCCATGCTCCACATTCTCACTTCTTCTTAGTCCCTGCAAATCAGAACATATATGAATTCCACAACCGGTATCAAGGACCCAAGAGTTAGAATGGGGTAAGTTATTAGATAAGATAGTGTAAATACCTGCATGGTTGGGTTTAACTTTCCCATCCTTCACATCTTGCTGGTACTTTGGGCAGTTCCGCTTCCAATGTAACTTTTCATGGCAATAGAAGCATTCAGCCTCTTTAGGGTCAGAAGAAGGAGTGACAAAACCTTTCTTGGTTCCACTTGAAGAAGAGCCATCAAGGGTCCTAGCCTTGGTACCCTTCGAAGAGCTCTTCCTCTTCTTCCCTCTACCTTTCCCGATTGCCAAAACCGGGGCGGAGTTTAGAGTAGGAGTGTTAACAACGGACTTACCCTTAAGACCTGTTTCTGCGGTCTTGAGGAGTCCCTGAAGTTTGCTGAGTGTGACCTCTTCCTTATTCATGTGATATGTCATGTGGAATTGATCATAGCATGATGGTAAGGAGTGCAAAATGATATCTATTGCAAGCTCCTCAGGGAAGTTCACATTAAGCTTCAGCAACCGATCCACATACCTTTGCATTTTCTGCATGTGGCTCGTGACGGATTCCCCGTCCTTTATCATGGTTGTTATGATAGAGCATATGATTTCATACCTCTCTTGTCGTGCACTTTGATGGTATCTTTCCATCAGATCTTGGTGCATTTCAAAAGGGTAGAAATCCTCATAGGACTTTTGGAGTTTCGTTGTCATGGTGGCCAACATGATGCATGCCACTTTTGTAGCATCCCTTTCATGTGCCCGGAAGTCAGCGATCTCCTGGGGAGTTGCAGTGGTCTAATGAATCTCCTTAAGCTCCTTGTCAAGGACATATTCTTTGTCCTCGTAGCGGGTAATCATCCTGATGTTTCTGATCCATTCATTGAAGTTGGATCCATCAAAAGTGACTTTCCCACACAAGTTCATAAGGGTAAAGGAGCCATTAGGATTAGAGCCAGAAGCAGCATTGTTTGAAGACATCTGAAAGAAGAGAACAAGATTAGTTTAGATATTAAGAGAGTCCTTAATAAAACACCCAAATGTAATATTAAAGCTAGGATCCAATCACAATATATTATAACTTAGAAGAGGTATGCCGTAATCCAAGCTATAACATATTTGAAAGGTAGGTGAATGACGATTCACCAATTTCCACCATGAAAAACGAAATATAAATATTAGGTTTTTAATTGGTTCTTAGAAATTCCTAGATTCTTTTGAGATTCAATGAACTCTTCAAAGGCATGTTTCAATCTCAAGTGTGCCCTCTAAGTTTTGTGACTGGGATACCGAGGATCACAAAACGAGGTGTGAAGTAACCATGCAAATCACTTGGTACCCTCAAGGTTTATCACTCAATCGATGTGCCGGTAAACCACACATGCTCCACCGATGCTATGGTAAACCTTAAGTCACCCTTTACCTACCTTGTTAAGTCCAAGTTAGTGAGCCGGTTAACCACACACGCTCCACCAACGACTTAAACAAAGTGTAAAGTGTAATTTCATGGATTAGCACCTTATTCACATTTTCCTAAAGTAACTAAGATTGGGAATTTAATAAAAGCATTTAGTTACTTTATAATATTCATCATACTTTTAATGAGAATTTATAAGTCTTTGTCCTACCCGTTCGGCTAACGACCCTCCACCGATCAAGGAAGCGGTGGGTGAGAGTGGACACCCATTAAGTTGCCATTTTATAGGCAACAACCTTATACCCCCCTTATAGACCGGCTTCATGAATGAGGCGTACTAGCGGTAAGACGACTTGACGTTATACATATATATATTAGTAACTTATAATATTATAAAGTATAAGGGTTGAATTTTAACTTTTAAAATTCTAAGGGTTGGAACTAAAGTTTTAATCAAGACTTTACATGTTCCAAAACTTGAGGGCAAGTTTTGTAAACTTCCAAAACTTTTCATTTCTTATAACTTATGAATTAATTGAATAATAAAAATGAAGACTCTTCATTTTTATAACTCTTGTGTTCTTTTAATGGCTTTAATAAAAGTGAGACTTTTGGTTTTCCATAACTTGAGGACAAGTTATGGACTCCATTAAAACACATTATGATCATGAATTAAACTACCATGAAGGTTACAAACAACTCCTATGATCATCTAATCTTCATAAGTTCAAGAACATGAATATGAACACTTTCAAGAATCAAAAATTACACTTAAAAAAACTTGAAATTTTAATAATTGCCATTGTAAATGGATTAGCATAAACATTACACCATCTAAAACAAGCTTTAAAACATCAAAACAGTTTAGGGTAATGTTTCTAGTCCATTTCCAGCAACAAATGTGCAAACTTTCATACGAGCAGAAAACAGAAAAATGATATTTTTTCAAGCTGTTTGCACACAAAAAAAAACAACAAACGAACCAGTCTCTGATACCACTGATGGGTTTGAGCATTATAACACTTCCTAAGTGTACATGCAACCCTAATAACCTTAGATCTATGTTTGTCTAATAATCATGCAAAGTTGAATTCCAAGGTTATATTCCTATCTAGCATACATGGGGAACATTTTTAACCTGAATGAAAGATAGAATAACTTACCTTGTTGTTGATTATGATCCTTGAAACCTTGTGAGCCTAGCACCCCAAGTGTGATGCCTCAAATGCTTCACACAACACCAAATGCAAAGGAGTAAACATTGAGATAATCTTACACTTGCAAAATCGGCTCTAGCCCTCTTGTTTCTTAGTGTAGCCTATTTTGGTGGGGAATGGGTTTCTTATATAGTGTTGACACATCTAGGGTTACACCATGTAAACCCTAATGTGTCATGACTCTTCATTTCCATGACCCATGGGTTTGTAACTCCCATGGATCATCCATGGAGCATACTATGGGTGAAACCCAACTTGATAATCCATGGAGCCTCTTAGCCCACTATATAAGATATGGAAGATTTACATAATCTACCCATATATTTAATTAGTTATCTTTTGATCACTTAATTAATTCTAAATTAATTATTGATCAAACTAATTAAATAATATTATTAATATATTAGAACTTATAATATATTAATAAACCATAAGTGTTATTTCTCTCATTTTAGTTTATCCAATTGCATGGTGCCATGCAACCCAAATGGACCATGCCGGGTCGGGTCAAGTACATACCAGAAATAGTTATGGACTTAGACACCTTATCCAACACAACTCACCTATACAAATCAATGTACTTTCCATTGATCAAGGTGATTTGCCTTATGCATTCAAATGAGAACTCAAAGAACTCACATGCATAGTCAAACTAACTGGAATAGGGACAGAAACAAGAATATGTCGACACGATAGGCTATAAACCTTAAGGCGTGTGCTAGTGATAAACAATAAGTTCCTTAACCTATTCCGGACCATTAAGACTCTCACTATCCTCTTGACATATAAGATTCTCTTGTCAAGAAACATTTTTTGATAAACAAATATTCAAGAGTTAGTGTGAGATCCTATCAAGACAACACTTCATGTAATTGGTCTTAGTTGATCTTTGTTTTATCCAAAACATCACAACTACTAATTTCAAATGTGCAAGAATAAGAAACATTTCTGCTCCACATTTCATGAGGCATTATAAACCTACTTAAGATATGTCACTCAATGTATAATCTTGAAGTATGACTCTAAGACTTGATATTGGAAAGAAGTATGATTCATCTATTTGATTTAACGATTTCAACAATTCACGGTTCCTCTTCTTATCCATACCAATGCAACAAGGTGTCCTTAGAGGATCAATTGTGACATGGTTCCATAATCACTAGGATGATCATAAAACATGATACTAAAGTATTCTCCTTTCCTTTCAGATTGGAGAAACTTTTTTTATCTTTCTACCTAATTTTATTCTTCTTATTCGTTCTGCTATACTTTGAATCTTTTCAATGTATCATAATTACACTTAACCTTGTAAGCACAACCATATTTACTGAACCATTAGTAAATCATGATGAATAGCCTTTATCATTCTTTGTGGTGGATCTGACCAGTTCATATCAATGTGTACTAGATCCTTTTATCTTCACTTGACTTACATACTTATGTAAACAAGGAATTATTCCCAATTTCCCAAGTATCAAGATTTTCATACATCACATGATTCAAGTCATATGATTCCAGGTTTCTGTCTAATTGAAACTTGGGCGATGAGAATCTTTCCTTACTTTGAAAATTACGACACTACCACAATTGATATAGCTAAGAATCAAACAATTTTCAACATTGCTATTAATGGAAACACATATAAACAACAATTTTCACAAATGTCATTACAAGGAAACATAAAATAAGATAAAAACAAAATTTTTCTTTATTAAAAGGTGCGGAAAACTTGTCCTTACAATGCAAAATAAAAATGAAAACTATGTTGCCATCTATTCCTGAGCAATCTGTCATAACTCTTAAGTAGCAGCTCAAAAAATCTGATCATCGAACCATGCGATCGAAGTCCATCTCTTCGCAATCAGACTCAACTCACTCTTCCTTTAATATTCCTTTCTTTTCTTCGATCCTACAAAATATCTAAATGCACTATCATCACATCATCTATTAAGAATCTACAAATAGGAACTTAATCGAGCTAGATAGTGAACTTACCTGAAGTAGAGTCATACATTTTGACTTTACCATCCTTGCGATCCTTCAGGTAGATATGGCATATTCACAACCAATGCCCCTTCTCTTGGTAGTAGAAACAAACAGACTCTCTTGGAATGGTACACGGGACAATCACAGACTTAGACTTTCTCTTTACCATTTGGTAAAACGGTTTGACCTTGGCCAATCCCTTTCCATTGGGAAGAGAAAGCTTTTCTGGACTTCCAATGTCACCATTGTCAATGTCCATGGAAGTTTGGGAAGTAGATCTTCCAATAAAGTTTGCTTTACCAGTGCGCCAAATCATTTCTAATTCAGTAGCAATAAGAAAATAAGTAAGATCAATAAGGGTCACGTCGCGGTCCGTCTGTGACAACCCAAATCTTTTTCCGTTAATGTTAGCCCAATTCAGTTAATAAAATTTGAATTTTATTTAATTCCTTCAAATTCTTATGATTTGGAAAACCATTTAAGTTATATAATTAAATTTTCTTTTATGATTCGGAACCAAAATTACGCAAAAACCCGAGTTTCCTTCGAAAATCAGCGAATTCCGGCCTTTCTGGTGTTCACGGCCGTGAACCCAATCACGGCCGTAAACCCATTCACGACTGGGCCCCACCACCGACCATACCCGCCAGCCTATGTATACAAGACTCCCACCCTCATTTAAAGTTTTATAGCCGCGAACACACTCCCTCTCTCTAAAAACCCCCACCCAAAAACATAAAAAAACTCAAGACTTCTCTTCATTATCACTGTACCCACCTTAGAGCTCGTTGGGGAGCAACAAAACATCAGTTTTTCGTCAAATCAAGTGTTGATGTGCTTGAGTTTACGGGCGTATACCCTTCAAATCTTCAAACCTTCAAGGGTTGTAAACCGTTTACGGCCGTACACCCTTCAAAATTTCAGATTTCTCTCAAGAACATCGTTCACGGCCGTAAACCCTTCAAGGAGCTTTTCACGGCCGAGAACAGTTCACGTCCGTAATCCTCTTCATGACCGCAAACCCTACCTAAGTGGTGAACTTGGTTGAAAACCCGCTTTACCAATTCAATCGAGTCCCGGTAACATTCCTAAACCACATGCATCCATTTGAGGGTCTTCACTCCCAGTTTCGCTGTCCAACTCTTCGCACAATCAACTGTGAGTTCATACCCCTATACTTTTATGGTTTTAATGTTTTCAGGGGGGAGTAGAAGCCAAACACAAATGATTTCTGAATTTATACAAAAGGATTTCAAAACACTTAAAACCAATGCAATGGATATAGTCATACGGTTTTCCCATTTCATAAAATATTTAGATATTTCATCCCTTTTGTATTATGCGGAGCATAAGGGACGTTTTCAAATTACTGCCAAATTACATAGTTTTCAGATCAATTCATGAACCAAATACATAATATTCATGCAAACTATAATAGATATAGTTTGGGGTTTCAATATACAATATTACAAATTCAGAGCTTATACAATGCTAAACATATAAACTATGACATACTTAGTTTATGATATACTCAGGTAACAAGGATACTTTATTACATAATTATTTAAGTATAATTAATACTCTATAAAGTATACACACATGTTTAAATACAATAGATCTATATAGAACTGCATGTAAACTAGATTATACTGAATTATGAGACTCTACTTCAAAATTGTTCCCCTTTTTGTGTATTGAACTAAATCCTATCATAGTATAACAGAGTCTCCTGGAGGGAGAGAGCGAGACTTGTGAATAGATATATTCGGGATTGACAATCTCACACCTGAACTGCTAGCTACAGTAAGGCAGGCATGCCTGGGGTGACAAATGTCATTTATCCGACACTTGAAGAACGTCGTAAAGGTCATTAGGTCATATCAAGCATGGTTGTACGACTCACAATAGTATAAACTAACCTTTTGTTTACAAGATTTCATTCATCATTAAGTTTTATTTTAATTAATAGAACTACTAGACATTATGTTGGAGGATGTCCAGGGATAAATTACATGGTTTTATTTTAATTAATGAAACTACTATACATACCGGTGGTAACCAGGGTTTTCCAACAGAACATTCTATACATAATGGTGTTAGCCATGGCTTTCGTACTTATAGATCAATGTAACAAACTCATACATTAGAAAATATTGGTTTTTCTTGGAAGCACATAAACATTTTCATTGATTCATTATCAGGTTTTCATCTCAAACACATGCTTATGAACTCACCAGCTTTTATAATGATACTCTCTTTTCAAAACCGCTTGTATTCTCAGGAAATCAGTAGACAGGTACCTCGACAGACTTTTGAGAAGAGGGAGCATATAGAGTTACGTCTTTATTTTTCTACTTTTGATGCAAATAAATATGAATCAAACAAATGTAAATAGCTTTATATATATTCAATGTAATGGTTGTGTGTACTTTGATTACTTTGATGCAATTGTTGTGATACTACGAATGACGTTATCCACCCCCGAGCGTTTCTGCCGTTCTGGTTTGGGGGTGTGACAGATTGGTATCAGAGCTCTTGTTTATAGTGAACTAGGTGTACCTAACCTTACATGGTATACAACTATAAACACTAAAGGGGCCGAAGTGCTCTGAAACTAAAAGTATACTTTAAAAATACAAGTATTTTTATAAGAAGTATACAAGTATACATACGTACAAGAAGCTATAACATAGTAAGAACTACATAAAAGTATTTAGGTCGAGTTTGACACTACAGTTAAACGTGGACAGTTATGGAATCATATGTGGGGCCAATATAACCTGATCAACTATATTTGTCCGAGATATGACCAACATGTGTTTGGGAGTGACTGTAGTGTGCGACAAGTCTAAAACTCACCAAATCTTATACTAATGAAAACACATAGTTAAAATACTATAGGAGTATTTTTTTGATTCTATAACACTGCACAAGTAGTACTAATTCTCGTAAATGAAAGGCCTGCAATTCCTTGTTTATGATAGTAAACCTTTATTGTAGATATCTGTTATCGCAGTAGAGTAGATATATCTTGCTCGAAAATATCCAATTCACGATCAGCATAGAAGGCTTATCGTCATTTTTCCCTTGTATCTTTTAGAGAAAGACGCCTCCCAGGAAGAGACCCAACAAGCAGAACAACAATCCTCCGCCGCCGCCACCTCCTCAGTTTGATCTTGTCATGTTCCAGGCAGTAGTTACAGCCGATGTGGTTGCTGCAATGTTACAAAAGAATTCGGGCGGTGCTGGCGGATCAGGAAGTGGACCCGATCCCCGTAACCTTGACGACGGTGAGGGACACCAAAAGGAGTGTTCCTATAAAGATTTCATGAATGCGAAACCCAAATCTATCGACGGCAATGGAGGAGTCATTGCCCTAACCCAGTGGTTCAAGAAGATCGAATCAATTTTCGATATTTGTGCTTGTTCTGAGGCCAGCAAGGCGAAGTTTGCCGCCTGCACCTTCATCGATAGAGCGTTGACTTGGTGGAATAGCCGGGTCAAATCCCTAACCCTTCCAGTAGAAAATGCCATGGGTTCGGAGAGTTTAAAGGAACTCATGCTTGCTGAGTACTGCCCAAGAGGCGAGATGCAGAAGTTGGAACACGTGCTTTGGAACCTGAAGATGAAGGGTTCCGACATTGCCACCTATACAACTAGATTCTGCGATCTGGCTCTTCTCTGTTCGGGGATGGTCACCCCGGAAAGCAAGAAAATAGAGATATACATTTGGGGATTGACACCCCCAACCCAAGGGAATGTCTTGGCTGCTAAACCTTCCACTTTCGATAGCGCAAAGTGTTTAGCACAAACTCTTATAGATCACGGGGTTGACCTTGATGAAGTGGCAGCCGCTCCCGAACCACCAGAGGCGAGTAGTGGGAAAAAGAAGTTTTGGAACAAGTGAAAGGGCCAGTCTTCGCAGGAGCCCTCCAAGAAACACTAAGTAGTGGCAGTGCATGCTGCTACCACTCCTGTCGTTGTTCATGCAGCTCAAGCACCTTCCAGTAGATATGCTGGTACTCTTCCAAGGTGCGACAAGTGCAATTTTGATCATCACGGACCCTGCCGTGATTTGCAATGCAACAGTTATGGCAAGAAGGGGCATACAACTCGATTTTGCAAGGCACCAGCCCAACCAACCAATCAGGCTCCTGGAGCGGGCGTTGGTCAAGCCTGTTATAGTCGTGGGGTAATCGGGCACTTCAAGAGGAATTGCCCCAAGGCAACAATAGTTGGCAACACAGGGAGAGTGCTAGCAATGGGGCAGGAGGAGGCAGTTGCTGATCCCGCCGTTGTTACGGGTACGTTCCTCCTCGACAACTCTTATGCATGCATTCTTTTCGATTCTGGTGCAGAGAGAAGTTTTGTTAGTCATACATTTAAGCATCTAGTCTAACATATACCCCACCTTTTAACCAAAACATTTACTGTCGAGATGGCTAACGAAAAGAAAGAGAGCACTAACAACATATTCATTGGTTGTACCCTTACCCTAAACAATCATTCTTTTCCAATCAACCTTATGCCAGTTTCCATAAAAAGCTTCGACATCACCATCAGCATGGATTGGTTGACCCCCAATCGTGCTGATATCTTTTTCTATGAAAAATCCATATGCCTCAATATGCCCTTGGGCGAATCCCTCATAATCTACGGTGATAAACAAATCTCAAACCTTTGTCTCATTTCATGCATTCAAGCCCAGAAATATATGCGAAAGGAAATCCATGCATTCCTAGCCCATGTCGTTAATGGGAAGCAGAAAGTTAAAGACCTCGAGAGCATCCCCGAAGTCTGCAACTTTCCTGATGTCTTCCCCGAAGATCTTCCCGGGATTCCTCCCGAGCTCCAAGCCGAGTTTCGTATCGACTTAATCCCCGAAGCTACCCCCGTAGCTAAATCCCCATACCGTCTAGCGCCGGCAGAAATGCAAGAGTTATCCACCCAGCTCAATGAGCTACTCAGCAAGGGATTCATTAGACCAAGTTCCTCACCCTGGGGAGCCCCGGTCTTGTTTGTGAAAAAGAAGGATGGATCCTTTCGGATGTGCATAGATTATCGTGAAATGAACAAGTTTACCATCAAAAACTATTATCCCCTACCCAGAATTGACGACCTCTTCGATCAACTCCAAGGAGACGGCTATTTCGCAAAAATAGACCTGAGATCAGGGTACCATCAGTTGCGAGTCCATGAAAGTGATGTTCCCAAGACAGCATTCCAAACTCGCTATGGTCACTACGAGTTTGTAGTAATGCCCTTTGATCTAACCAACGCACCTGTGGTATTCATGGATCTGATGAATCGGGTGTGCTGCTCTTTCATAGATAAGTTCGTGATAGTATTTGTTGATGATATACTTGTCTACTCTCAGAGTGAGGAAGACCAGAAACAACACTTGAGGCTAGTGCTGGAAACATTAAGGGCAGAGAAACTATACGCGAAATTCTCTAAGTGCGAGTTTTGGATCAGAAAGGTAACTTCCTCGATCACGTGGTTAGCGAGGAAGGCATACACATGGACCCTTCCAAAATCAAGGCGATAGAGAATTGGTCAGCACCGAAGACGCCCACAGAAATCCGTCAATTCTTGGGTCTTGCTGCCTATTATAGCAGGTTTATCCATAATTTCTCCAGAATTGCTAAGCCCTTAACTACCCTGACTCGGAAAGGTGTATCTTTTATTTGGGGAGAAAAGCAAGACACTGCATTCCAAACATTGAAGCAGACCCTATGCAGCACACCTATCTTGTCTCTGCCTGAGGGACGGAGGACTTCGTTGTCTATTGTGATGCATCCAATCAGGTCCTAGGCTGTGTGATCATGCAACAAGGAAAGGTTATTGCATATGCCTCGAGACAGCTGAAAGCACATGAAGTTAATTATACAACTCACGATTTGGAGTTGGGAGCAGTGGTATTTCCGTTAAAGATCTGGAGACATTATCTATATGGAACCAAGTGTACTGTCTTCACCGACCATAAGAGCCAACAGCATATCTTTGATCAGAAAGAGTTGAACATGAGGCAACAGCGGTGGGTAGAGCTACTTAGTGATTATGAGTGCGAAATACGCTACCATCCTGGCAAGGCCAATGTAGTAGCGGATGTCGTCAGCCGGAAAGAGTATTCAGGTCGTAGAGTGAAGGCACTAACAATGACCATCCATTCCCATTTGTCCGCTCAAATCAGAGAGGCTCAGCTGAAAGCCTTAAAACCAGAGAACATGTCAGATGAAGCCTTGAGGGGAATGGAAAAGAACTTCGAGATCAGAGGAGACGAAGTTTATTATCTCATGAACATGATCTGGACCCCAAAGTTCGGTGGTTACAGGGAGGTTGTCATGAACGAAGCTCCAAGACTAGATACTCCGTTCACCTAGGTTCGTATAAGATGTACCTGGATCTCAAAAAGCTCTATTGGTGGCCAAAAATTAAAGCAGAGATCGCTACCTTCGTGGGCAAGTGCCTGACTTGCGCCAAGGTGAAGGTAGAATATCAAAAGCCCTCGGGTCTACTTCAACAACCAACAATACCTGAGTGGAAGTGGGAAAGGATTACGATGGATTTTATCACTAAGTTGCCCAAATCTCCGAGTGGGCACGATACCATCTGGGTAATGTCGATCGATTGACTAAATACGTCCATTTCCTGCCAATCAAAGAAAACTTCAAGGTGGAGAGACTGACACGAATCTACATTCGAGAGATAGTCTGCATGCCTGGTGTGCCTGTGTCCATTATCTCCGATCGGGATAGCAGATTTACCTCGAGATTTTGGCAGTCACTGCAGAAGGCCCTTGGAACTAAGTTGGATATGAGCACAACTTACCATCCACAGACCGATGGGCAGAGTGAGAGGACCATTCAAACATTGGAAGACATGTTGAGTGCATGTGTCATCGACTTTGGCACGTCGTGGGACACATATTTTCCCTTGGTCGAATTCTCCTAAAACAACAGCTACCAAACCAGCATCAAGGTTGCGCCGTTCGAAGCCCTCTATCGCCGTAAGTACAGATCCCCTCTGTGCTGGGCTGCGGTGGGTGACACGTAGCTAGCTAAAGGTCAGGTCCCTGATATCACTCTTACAAGCCCGTAAATCATCCGTGAAACCACAGAAGAGATCGTACAAATCCGGGAACGACCAAAAGCTTCAAGAGATAGAAAAAAGAGCTACGCCGATAAGAGATGAAAATCCTTGGAGTTCCAGGTTGGTGACCGTGTTCTATTGAAGGTCCACCCTCGAAAGGCATGATACGCTTCGGAAAGCGTGGAAAGCTGAATCTGAGATACATTGGATCATTCGAGATCCTCGCTAAGATCGGTCCTATAGCATACAAACTTCGTCTACCCCAAGAGCTTGGTAATATTCATCCCGTCTTCCACGTCTTGAATCTTAAAAAGTGTTTATCTGACGAAACCCTTGTGATCCCTCTTAATGAGATTGAGATCAATGAGAACCTTAATTTCGTGGAAGAACCGGTCGCAATTATGGATTGGGAAGTCTAAAGAACGAAACAAAGTCGCATACTGATAGTGAAGGTCCGCTGGAATGCCAAGCGGGGACCTGAATTCACTTGGGAGTACGAAGATCAAATGAAACAGAAATACCCGCATCTTTTTCCGAGTCCATGATTTTTATTCTCTTTTTGAACTTCGGGACGAAATTCCCTCTATCGGGGGGATGATGTGACAACCCGAATCTTTTTCCGTTAATGTTAGCCCAATTCCGTTAATAAAATTTGAATTTTATTTAATTCCGTCAAATTCTTATGATTTGGAAGATGATTTAAGTTATATAATTAAATTTTCTTTTATGAGTCGGAACCGAAATTACGCTAAAACCCGAGTTTCCTTCGAAAATCAGCGAATTCCGGCCTGACTGGTGTTCACGGCCGTGAACCCGATCACGGCCGTAAACTCGTTCACGGCTGGGCCGCACCACCAACCATACCCCCCAGCCTATATATACAAGACTCCCACCCTCATTTCAACTTTTCTGGCCGCAAACACACTCCCTCTCTCTAAAAACCCCCACCCGAAAACATAAGAAAACTCAAGACTTCTCTTCATCTATCACTCTACCCACCTTAGAGCTCATTGGGGAGCATCAAAACATCAGTTTTTCGTCAAATCAAGTGTTGTTGTTCTTGAGTTTACGGCCGTACACCCTTCAAATCTTCAAACCTTCAAGGGCCGCAAACCGTTTACGGCCGTACACCCTTCAAAAGTTCATATTTCTCTTAAGAACATCGTTCACAGCTGTAAACCATTCAAGAGGCTGTTCATGGCCGAGAACAGTTCACGGTCGTAATCATCCTCACGGCCACAAACCCTTCCTAAGTGGTGAACTTGGCTGGAAACCCGCTTTACCAATTCAATCGAGTCCCGGTAACATTCCTAAACAAAAAAAAGCGTTTTTCTAACACTATAAATAATGGTTTCGCTAATAAAATACAATTATGTATTTAATTGTTGATTAGGATCCCGTTAAGTACCACGTGCATCCATCATAGGGTCTTCACTCCCAGTTTCGTTGTCCAACTTTTCACACAATCAACTGTGAGTTCATACCCCTATACTTTTATGGTTTTAGTGTTTTCAGGGGGGAGTACAAGCCAAACACAAATGATTTGTGAATTTATACAAAAGGATTTCAAAACACTTAAAACTAATGCAATGGATATAGTCATACGATTTTCCCATTTCATAAAATAGTTAGATATTTCATCCCTTTTGTATTATGCTAAGCATAAGGGACGTTTTCGACTTACTGCCAAATTGCATAGTTTTCAGATCAATTCATGAACCAAATACATAATATTCATGCAAACTATAATATGTATAGTTTGGGGTTTCAATATACAGTATTACAAATTCAGAACTTATACATTGCTAAACATATAAACTATGACAGACTTAGTTTATGATATACTCGAGTAACAAGGATACTTTATTATATAATTATTTAAGTATAATTATTACTCTAAAGAGAATACACACAGGTTTAAATACAATAGATCAATACAGAACTGCATGTAAACTAGATTATACTGAATTGTGAGACTCCACTTCAAAATTGTACCCCTTTTGTGTACTGAACTAAATCCTATCATAGTATAACCAGAGTCTCCTCGAGGGAGAGCGTGAGATTTGTGAATAAATATATTCGGGATTGACAATCTCGCACCTGAACTGCTAGCTACAGTTAGGCAGGCATGCCTGGGGTGACAAATGTCATTTATCCGACACTTGAAGAACGTCGTAAAGGTCACTAGGTCATATCAAGCATGGTTATACAACTCACAATAGTATAAACTAACCTTCTGTTTACAAGATTTCATTATTCATTAAAATTTATTTTAATTAATAGAACTACTAGACATTATACTGGAGGATCTCCAGGGGATATATTACATGGTTTTGTTTTAATTAATGAAACTACTATACATACTGGTGGTAACCAGGGTTTTCCAACAGAACATTCTATACATACTGGTGTTAGCCAGGGCTTTCGTACGTATAGATCAATGTAACAAACTCATACACTAGAAAATATTGGATTTTCTTGGAAGCACATAAACATTTTCATTGATTAATTATCAGTTTTTCATCTAAAAAACATGTTTGTGAACTCACCAGCTTTTATGCTGATACTCTCTTTTCAAAACCGCTTGTATTCTCAGGAAATCAGTAGACAGGTACCTCGGCAAGCTTTTGAGAAGACGGAGCATATAGAGTCACGTCTTTTTTTTGATACTTTTGATGTATATAAATATGAATCAAACATATGTAAATACCTTTATATATTTTCAATGTAATGGTTGTGTTTACTTTGATTACTATAATGCAATTATTGTGATACTACGGATAGCGTCATCCACCCCCGAGCGTTTCCGCGACGTTTCCGCGGTTCCGGTTTGGGGGTGTGACACCGTCATATAGTAATCTTTAATGAACTCACTATATGACTTAGGAAGTGATTGAAGAACCTAGTCAACAGCCAACTTCCTCGTGACAACGACTCCTAACATTCCCAGCTTGTCAATGTGTGACTTCATCTCCAAGACGTGTGCACACACAGACTTTCCATCTTTGTGTTTGCTAGCCAATAGGGTTTGAGTGACCTTGAATTTTTCAAGTCGACGAACATGTGGGTCAGGGAGAATAATTGGAGGAGGTGGAGGAAGTGAAGTATGATTTTTGTGAACATCATCTTCATGAGGAAAGCTTTTTCCATAAGATTCGGGAAGACCATAGTTGTCAGAACTAGACATATACAAGGGATAAATTCAAGTTAATTGATTTAAGTCCTTAATTTAACACCCAAATGAAATACTAAGGCTAGGACCCAACACAATATTCTGCAATTCGAAAGAGGGATGCTGTAATCCAATTGCAAAATATTTGAAGGTATGTAAATGACGATTTACCAATTTCCACCATGAAAAACGAAAATGAATATTATGTTTTAAATGAATTGAAATTCCTAGATTCTTTTGAGATTCTTTTGACATTCATTGAACTTCTCAATGGCATGTTTAATCTCGATTATTCCCTTTAAGTTTGTCACTGGGATACCGAGGATCACAATCAAGGTTTGAATAACCATGCAAATTAGCTTTGTACTCTTGATGTCATTAATCACTTAATTAATGTGTCGGTTAACCACACACGCTCCATTGATCAATGATAATTTATGAGAAACCCATTGCCATCCTTCATTAGTCCACATTAGTGTGCCGGTTAACCACACACGCTCCACTAACTGACCAATAAGGTGCAATGTGCAATTTCATGGGTTAGCATCAAATTCACATTTTTCCTAAAGTAACCCAGATTTGGAATTTATAAAGTGTTTAGTTACTTTGTATTTCATTATACTTTTAATGAGGATTTAAGTGTCCTGTCAAACCCGTTCGGCTAACGACCCTCCACTGGTCAAGGGTGCGGTGGGAAAGAATGGATACCCGATGGCGGTCATTTTACAGGCCGCTTCCTTAAACACCCCTTATAGACCAACTTCGTGAATGAGGCTTACTACCGGTAAGACTGCCTTTTTAACTTATACATATATAATATATTAAACTTTTAATTTTATATAGTATAAGGGTGTATTTTAAACATTTAAAATACTAGGTGGTTTAATCTATTAATTAAACTAGACTTTTAATTTAATTAAACTCAAACCATATAATTATGGATTTATTAACACTCTTTTAATTAAACTTTTAATTAATTATCAACAAAACCATAATTAAAACTTTTAATTCTAAATTTAAGTTATGAAGTCGAAAGGTTTAGTATTTAATATTTCACAATTAAAACCTTTTTAATCAAATTTTAAATTCCAAAACATGAGGGCAAGTTTTGTAACTCTTCAAAACCTCTTGAGTTTTAGAATTTATGTTACATAAATGAGACTTTCCAAGTTCCATAACTTGAGCGAAAGTTATGAAACTTTTCAAAGCCACATAGATCAAATTTTGTAACTCTCTTTCAAGACTCTTGGCTTCCATAACTTAAGGAGTTAATTTGTGTTATGAAGGAGACTTTACATATACCATAACTTGAAGACAAGTTATGAACCTCTTCAAGACCATTTAGATCAAACATTAAACTAATAAAATAAACATATCATTTTATCTTTTACTAAATTGACCTAATTCAACTCTTATAGCAAAATGATTCAAATTTTACAAATAATTAGTTTTTTTCATAAAATCAAGTAATTATCTTAAAATTTGACAACCATTATGTTATTGGAAGGGGATAATCACTACCATATCAATAAAATCAAATTTTATAAGCCAAAACAGTTTGTGGTAATGATCCTAATCCAAAACAGGCCAAAAAAACCCAAAAAAAACTGATGATCCAACTCGTCGAGTCGGATACTGGACTCGTCGAGTTCATCACCAAAATGAGCGAACTCGTCAGGTCCACTCATAGGACTCGTCGAGTCCACTGACCAGACAACAATTTTCCAGCTTTTTTAACTTTGAACAATTAACTAATGCATCAATATAATAAAAAACACCCATGGGTTTGATACCACTGTTGGGTTTTATGTATTATAACACTCCTATGGTGCACATACAACCCCAATGCCTTGGATCTAAGTTTTCTCTAATTATACATGCATTTTCATTTTATCCAAAGCATGAAGTTTAATTAGCATACAACATTGATATTTGAAACACGAAAACTAATTAGAAGAATACCTCTTAGTTGTAGTATGTGGAATTTGTCCTTTCAAGAGCTTAGCACCCCAAGTGTGATGCCTCAAACAAGTCACAAACACCATGAACAATTGGAGGATAATGAGAGAGAGGTTGGGAGCATGAAAAACGGCTAGGTTTTCACCTTGGAGTACTAGTGGTCGATTTTGCAAGCTTAGGGACCCTATTTATAGTTTGGAATCTTTAGGGTTTAAACTTGTAAACCTTAATTCACTTGGGCTTTTAATCCATTAACTCATTATCCTTATGGACTAACTCTTCATGGACTCTCACAAAGATTTAGTCCATTTCTAATTAACATGGATCATTAGCCCACACTATAAATATCACTGATTTACATAATCAGTCCTTGCATATTTAATTAGTCTCTTTTGATCACTAAATTAATTCCATATTAATTCTTGACCAATACTAATTAAATAATATGATTTCATAATTAATATATTATACTTATAATATATTAATAAATCACAAATAACCTCTTTGTCAAATATCCATCCTGTCAAATTGTCGTAATGAAGGCAACCTGAAATGGACCATGCTGCTCTCGGGTCAAGTACATACCAATTATAGTTATGGGCTTAGACACCTAATCCAACATATACAACGGGTCCAGTCATCCTCGGGATGGAATACCCTCGGGCAATCAATCATGGGTATGGAATGCCCCCGGTCTGTTGGCTCACGCACATAGCAGTAAAGCCTCAACCACAACTCAAAATATATCGACATATACATAACAGATAAACATGTAATCAACCAACAAACGAACAGGAAAATTTACTAATCACTACCACGTAGCAACATCCTATAAACTAGGATACATATCTAACCAATCACTACAACATAGAAATATACGATAAACCTGGATATCAATCCAATGGGCCAGCCTTGGTGACTTCGACCTGAAAGTACAGTGAGCAAAAACTGACCTCTCGATCTAATCAATAGTTGATGAGGTCCTGACTCCGAATCTTAGCTCTAACCGACACCTATCCATCCAAAAGACCAATTCTCAAACACCATCCAAAATGCCCAAAATACCTCTTGGTTAAACTTGGTCAAAGTCAAAATCAGACTCGTCAAAATCAACAAGTCAACTGAGTCAATCCAGCTAAGTCAACTCAACCGAGTCCACTTAGAACGCGTACGCGGGGCGTACTCCAAATGTACGGGAGCATACTCAAGAACTGACCACTATCGAGGAGGTTGACCACATATGTGCTGCGAACTCAGATTACGCAGGGGGTACACCCAGTCTTCTCAAACTCTCGTTAAGAGCTTAATGCCTTAAGCACGTACATCAAATTTCTAGAGCCAAGGCCAAATAATCCTCAAGAGTCATAAAGTTTCCAACTTTATGACTTTACATGTCCAATAGGTACTTAACTCAACATCTTAATACATTAAGACCTTCTAAATATTGCATTGAGTAAAACCAACCATTAAGACCCCATTTTTATGACTGAAGACCCTTCCTAAGGTCTGATAGGACGACTTAATGGGTCAAGAACATGCCATGCTCAAGAGTCACCATTTTTGGACCAAAAGTGACTTAAAAGAGCAAAAACCTAGATCTACAAGATGGAGTGGAAAAGATGCAAAGTTTATGCCTCCTTGAGGTTGCAAAATAAGATGAAATCCCAGATCCAAAGTGCTCTCAAGCTCCAAGTTGTTCTCAACACCTTCTTCTTTCTCCAAGGACACTTCTAAACACTCCAAAGGCTCCCAAAATACTCTTCTTCTCTTAGGGTTTTCTTGGGGAATCAATTTCAGAGAAAGAGGCTGAGTTAGAACAAGATGAGGGGTTATAATGATGCTTAAATATGAGCCAAACCCTAAAAATTAGGGTTTGCATGAACCTCGTGTATTCCCTACGTACGAGGTCTATGCCTATCGTACTAAGTTGCGTCCTACTACGCTTAGCGTACACACGTACGCACAACTTACTCCCAATGCCCGATTTTTACCAAAATGACACAATGGCCCTTTTGCACTCTTTCTTTTACTTAGGGACCAATATGAAATAAATTTGAATATAAGGGTCAACAATGAAAGTGCCTCAAAACAAGATATTACAATTCTCCCCCACTTGACTTAGACTTCGTCCTCAAAGTCTGCTGTAGTAACAAACCCAGGGTAGTGTATCCATATCTCCACCTCTGGTCACTTAGAAAGTCCTCCTCGGGACCCGATCTGAAGTAAAAGTCGGCTCATTCAGGCGGTTGTCTACCCATACCATCGTTGACTTGCAAACTTTCAACACTGGAAAAACCATCACAACGCTCCCAAAATGTGGTAATACAATACCTCAACTAACTCTTAAGCAAGAAAAACTATCTCGTGATGCAATTATTATGATATCTCCTTACAATCCGAACCATACGGAACCCTTCCGACCCTGACTTACCTTGTTGATTTCATTGGGGGATTAGGACTCCTGACTATTCTCTGTTGTTGAACCCTTCATCCAAAAACAAGGCGGATCAAAACACCAGCCTCAACTAGATAACCACTGCAGAGAGGCACAAACAACGCCAACATATTCCATAACTTCCTTGCTAAGACCGAATGTCTAGAGAGATCTACAAAGCCAAGGACTCCCAAGGCTACAAACCCTGAATCAACTCTATTAATATGCTTCCCGAGGCCGAGAACCCAACAGATCTAAATTTCATAACCCAAATTCTAGAACTGATATTCATCCATTCGTTGAATCCACCCCTTTCCTTTGAGTAGGATCACTACTAAGCACGCGGAAAAGAACTCAAAAACCTCAATCGTGAATTTCCACCAATTCCAAATCCGTAAGATGTACCAAAAGCCTTAAATAAACCCTTGACTCCTTGACACGCCATTACCAACCACTTCTCCTACAAGTAAGGATGAGAAATCCAAGAATTTCCACAATTGCCTCCAACCCTTATCAACTCAGGTGTACCCCCACTTGGAAAATCACTCGACACATTCTCAATGAACTTTATGACTTGAAAATCCATGACCGAAACCTAACCTTGGAAACCAAACCCTAATAACAACTTGTGAAAAAACGGGATTTACAATGCTGACACTGCACAAAAACTTTCTGGTGCACGAATGATACTCCCAACAACCCTTAACTACTCGCTTTATCCAAACCAACTGATTCATGAGTCTCCCGACTTCCACCAATGCGCCAACACCGATAACACTACAAGCAAAAGAAATCAACAATCATGATCACTGGGCCCACAGCTTATGACTGGAATACACTTACAAGGTTATCATCGTAGGTATGGAATGCCTCAGAGCCCACAACATGGGTCTGGAATGCCCTACCCGACCCTCATCCCATGTCTGGAATGCTCCTAGTATTACGTCGATCCTGTCGACATTCCATCATTCAACTGGAAACTCACGACTGGCACCTCGGGGGCCTAAAGATACTCGCCTCATTCCATCGCCTTGCAGGGACCTAATTAACGTCCCTCTCAACACTATCTGAGTGCAACAATGCCACATTCTTTTACCACGCACAATTCCTTCCATAAAACAAGATGCTAGCAATGCAAATCCCGACGAAATCATGGTCGCACACGACCCGGGAATAGGATAAATGGTCGTACTCTTGTTCCAACTTAAAGTATATAACCCAAAAATAACCAAGCGCTCCATTGATATCCTGACCAACCCATATACACCCCTCTCGGCAATATATAATGAATTTACCACAATACACACCCTCAGGGAACCCATAACCTCATCTATAAAGGGGAGAAATACCATAGTTCTATCAAAATGACTGACCTCAATCATTAGCATAAGACATCCTCATGATCGATCAAAACAAGATCCCATACTTGGTTGAGACTGAACCGACCCCATCTATATGCAATTATCTCGCTAAAACTATAACAACTGGTAAAAATCGGTCAGCGTTCGGCGGTCAAACCACCGCGAACTGCTATGTATTATTGACCAATTGTGTGTAATTTTATGTTTAACATGTATATTAAATATATTATATTTATAATTTCCTTTACAACATCCCAAACTGCTTAAACCGTCTACCGTTGAAGATTGAATCAAAAACCAACAAAAATTAAATCTATTTGTGACGTAAAAATACAATTTTTGCATTAAATATATTTGAGAATAATGGATAAGATATTTGAATAGATTATATTCTCCTGACTTCGTGGATATAAAGTACATCCAAAACAAAGGTCGTATGAGAAAGATACGCCTCTTTAAAGTTATAAAAAAATCAGTATTTATCTTATTTTCCTGAAACAAACTATGCACTGCTTCGTTTAGAATAGCTACGAACCTCGAAAATCACTTTTGAGCACGTTTCCAAATTCAGACTATGCCCTATTATTTTATTATATTTTTATAATATTTTTAACCTCGACCAAAAATAGATTTGTAAAATCTATTGAATCTGATCCCAATAAGATCGAAACTTTAAACGTTATATCGGAATTGAACTTGGACTGCATTTCTGGAATCACAATGTTCGAGACAACAAACAGACATTTTTAGAAAAGTTTCACAAAAGGATTTAATGGCACGTGAATCGAGAAACGAATCTACAACACAAAAATACACTGCAATGGCTAGACTCAAACGAGAGCTACTCAATAGGGCCAAATCCTTCAATCTAGGATTATTTAACCTCCATAGCATGTAACGTAGTGTATTCATTTGATAGTTAACTCACATCAATGTTAGTCGCTCAAAGCACAAAGCAAGCAATATTCGAGCAGTGGAATCGACTAGCACTAAGACAAAATAAAATCACGTAGATCCTCATACAAAATTATTGATCTCTAAATCCCAGCATCTCGGATACACCTTCGTCCCACCCTCACTCTCAAGAGTGGCTAATCCTTCCTCATGATGACCCACTATGAACAACCCCCACTCATGAAACTTCCACTAACCTTGCAGCCACTCATGCATCCTTATCATACATAACGTTGGATCCCATAGACAGTCGAATACTTGACTCTAATATAAGCCTTTAATCATACAAGAACAGGAAGTAAAGCTAAATCAAACTTTCTCAGGCTATCGAATCTTTGTTATGTACAACTATGATGCACACACTAAGTGACCACAGTAATGATGTCAATTTCATATAAAAAAGAACCATATGCTCTCATGCATCATATAATCAGGCAATTCTATCATGTAATTCCTGAAGATCCTTAGCCTATCACTAGCATGATGTTCTAACATATCATAATATCAATTAACAGTGTGGTAATTTTGGATCTACTTACCAGCGCAGGCTGATCGTACACATCACATCCTTTCTTTATTATTTTTTTAAAACAATTTTGAAAGTCATGTTAAAAACCTTTTCGTTTCCTTAGTTTGAGACTGGATTCACACGGGCGTTCCTCCAACTCAGTGAAACCAAGGCTCTGATACCAACTTGTAACATCCAAAAAATTTCAACAAATTTAAACATCTCAAAACAACCCATTTACTAAAAGAAGTGTTTACAAAACCATTGTTTCCAAAACATTAAACTTGCCACGATCAAGGATGTGTACGCTCATGCCTTCGCCTTGCCACGATCATCTGAAGTACCTGAAACAATAAACTGATATTGTAAGCACAAAGCTTAGTGAGTTCCCCCAAAGTACCACCACACAACAGATGACATATACAATCAAGCATGTCGGGTCCAATCAACCATCAGGTTGGAATACCCCAGGGCCAATCAATCTCCAGGTCCAGTCATCCTTGGGATGGAATACCCCAGATTTGAATGCCAATATACAATGGGTCCAGCCAACCATTGGGTTGGAATACCCCTGGCCCAATCAACCTCCGGGTCCAGTCATCCATAGGGATGGAATACTCAGGTTGGAATGCCAATATACAACAGTTCCAATCATCCTCAGAATGGAATACCCTCAGGCACAATCAACCCTCGGACCCAATCACTAATGCATAGCAACATCCTATAAACTAGGATACTAATCTAACCGATCACTACAACATAGCAACATACGGTAAACCAGGATATCAATCCAATAGGTCGGCCTTGGTGCCTTCCACCCGAAATTACAGTGAGGAAAAACTCACCTCTCGCTCTGATCAATAGCTCATGAGGTCTCTACTCCGAATCTTAGCTCTAACCGACACCTATCCATCCAAAAGACAAATTCTCAAACACCAAACAAAATACCGAAAATACCCCTTGGTTAAACTTGGTCAAAGTCAAAGTCAGACTGGTCAAATCAACAAGTCAACTGAGTCAACCTAGCCAAGTCAACTCAGAATGCGTACGTAGGGCGTACTCAAGCTCTGACCACCATCAGGGAGGCTTACCACGTATGTGTTGCGTACTCAGATTACGCACAGCGTACGCCCAGTCTTCCCAAACTCTCATTAAGTGCTTAATGCCTCAAGCACTTACATCCAATTTCCAGATCCAAGGCGAAATCATCCTCAAGAGTCATAAAGTTTCTAACTTTATGACTTTACATGTCCAATAAGTGCTTAACTCAACATCATAATACATTAAATCCTTCTAAATAATGCATGGAGCAAAACCAACCATTAAGACCCCATTTTTATGACCCAAGACCCTTCCTAAGGTCTGAAAGGATGGCTTAATGGGTCAAGAAAATGACATGCTCAAGAATCACCATTTTGGTACCCAAAGTGACTTAAAAGCGCAAAAACCTAGATCGACAAGATGGAGTGGAAAAGATGCAAACTTTATACCTCCTTGAGGTTGCAAACAAAGATGAAATCCCGTATCTAAAATGCTCTCAAGCTCCATGTTCATCTCAACACCTTATTCTTTTTCTAAGGACACTTCTAAACACTCCAAAGGCTCCCAAAATACTCTTCTTCTCTTAGGGTTTGCTTGGGGAATCGATTTCACAGAAAGAGGCTGAGTTAGAATGAGATGAGAGGCTATAATGATGCTTAAATATGAGCCAAACCCTAAAAATTTGGGTTTTTCATGAACCTCACGTCCGCCCTACGTACGAGGTGTAGATCCAGCATATGAAGGCGCACCCTATATGCTTAGCATAAACACACATGCACGGTGTACTCCTAAAGCCCGATTTTTACCAAAATACCACTATGGCCCTTTTGCAGTCTTTCTTTCACTTAGGGACCAATATATAATGAATCTCAATACAAGGGTCAACAATGAAAGTTCCTAAAAACAAGATGTTACACTATCGATGTTTGATGTTTGTTTGGCATGGATTGTTTTTGTGTCTGAACATGATGTATGATGTATGTTGCTTTCTTATCCATGTGCTTGAGGTGACTCACCGCGCCGATGCTAACACTTGTTCTTGGTTGTTGTTCTGGATGGATTGGTTCAGGTAGCGTGATATTTGATGGGTTGGTGAGGATGGGAATGTGTGGTGTATTTGTTATTAGATGTTTTTTGATGATACCATTTTGAGGCTCATGTGATGTTTTCATTTTCATTTTGTTTAGAGTGTTATGGTTTGAAATTACAATACTTGATTTTTCAAGGACATGTTTTGAAAATAAACTTAATATTGGTGATGTTTTCTTTAAACTTTAAATAAGACTTCCGCTCACTTTTTCTGATATAAAAATGTTTAAAAATAAAACAACAAAATTTGTGTGAAAAATCACAGTGTTACAATCTTGGTGATCTCTGTCACCGACTCGGTCGTCTGCTTAAGTGACAGGTACTCTTGTGTCATTCACTGTCGCTCCACCAGAGGAACATACTCTACTCATAACATATCTAGAAACAAATACCAAGTCATTGTGGCTTGCTCTGCATGCGAAAATCCTTGGATCACAAACTCCCACCAATCCTTCGTACCCTAGCGAAGAAGATTTAACACGACTTTCACATTCTGGTCCTCGGAAACGAACATGTGTAGAAACATCCCTCCACGTCAGATAACCATATGAGATAAATAATCGGGTCCTTGTCGCCTCTGAACTCTGGAGGGTTCGTATAACTGACCTCCTGGTACTGGATCGTCCCGTCTCTCTAAAGTTCTGCAACGACGACAGGTGTTGTGGCTGCGGCAGCAGCTAACTGCGTGACGACGACATAATGCCGGTCAAACTATTTGCTCAACGTGGTCTTAACTGTCCCTAAAAAACTTCAGAATCGCCTCCCTAATCGCCACAGACACTTCGGCAGCAATGATCCCGCAGATCTCCACATCACTCGGACGTGCCCTTAGAGTGCCACCAACACCTGATCATGATCCTCCGATAGCCACCATAATGAAAAATATACAACAGAAAGGTCAAACATCAAACATAATGCTCAACACACTAGGCCTCCACCTATTAGTTTCTTAGTAGCCTCGAGGTTCCTTCTGAATCTCATACGGATATTGTGCTTTTAGTAGTACAGGCCCATACTACCTTCAACACCTATCCATAGTCGATTTGGAATACCTCCCAAGGTTCTCAGTCGCTACACTAGACCACTCCTAGGTTTACTGACACCCAGCTACTACTTAAGAGCCACAGTTAACTTCCTAGGCACTCCTCCTAGTATTGTCCTTGTTCTCGTACCACTGGTTGCTTTATGCGTTCCTCCAACTCAGTGAAACCAAGGCTCTGATACCAACTTGTAACATCCAAAAAATTTCAACAAATTTAAACATCTCAAAACAACCCATTTACTAAAGGAAGTGTTTACAAAACCATTGTTTCCAAAACATTAAACTTGCCACGATCAAGGATGTGTACGTTCATGCCTTCGCCTTGCCACGATCATCTGAAGTACCTGAAACAATAAACTGATATTGTAAGCGCAAAGCTTTGTGAGTTCCCCCAAAGTACCACCACACAACAGATGACATATACAATCAAGCATGTCGGGTCCAATCAACCATCAGGTTGGAATACCCCAGGGCCAATCAATCTCCAGGTCCAGTCATCCTTGGGATGGAATACCCCAGATTTGAATGCCAATATACAATGGGTCCAGCCAACCATTGGGTTGGAATACCCCTGGCCCAATCAACCTCAGGGTCCAGTCATCCATAGGGATGGAATACTCAGGTTGGAATGCCAATATACAACAGTTCCAATCATCCTCAGAATGGAATACCCTCAGGCACAATCAACCCTCGGACCCAATCACTAATGCATAGCAACATCCTATAAACTAGGATACTAATCTAACCGATCACTACAACATAGCAACATATGGTAAACCAGGATATCAATCCAATAGGTCGGCCTTGGTGCCTTCCACCCGAAATTACAGTGAGGAAAAACTCATCTCTCGCTCTGATCAATAGCTCATGAGGTCTCTACTCCGAATCTTAGCTCTAACCGACACCTATCCATCCAAAAGACAAATTCTCAAACACCAAACAAAATACCGAAAATACCCCTTGGTTAAACTTGGTCAAAGTCAAAGTCAGACTGGTCAAATCAACAAGTCAACTGAGTCAACCTAGCCAAGTCAACTCAGAATGCGTACGTAGGGCGTACTCAAGCTCTGACCACCATCAGGGAGGCTTACCACGTATGTGTTGCGTACTCAGATTACGCACAGCGTACGCCCAGTCTTCCCAAACTCTCATTAAGTGCTTAATGCCTCAAGCACTTACATCCAATTTCCAGATCCAAGGCCAAATCATCCTCAAGAGTCATAAAGTTTCTAACTTTATGACTTTACATGTCCAATAAGTGCTTAACTCAACATCATAATTCATTAAGTCCTTCTAAATAATGCATGGAGCAAAACCAACCATTAAGACCCCATTTTTATGACCCAAGACCCTTCCTAAGGTCTGAAAGGATGGCTTAATGGGTCAAGAAAATGACATGCTCAAGAATCACCATTTTGGTACCCAAAGTGACTTAAAAGCGCAAAAACCTAGATCGACAAGATGGAGTGGAAAAGATGCAAACTTTATACCTCCTTGAGGTTGCAAACAAAGATGAAATCCCGTATCTAAAATGCTCTCAAGCTCCATGTTCATCTCAACACCTTATTCTTTCTCTAAGGACACTTCTAAACACTCCAAAGGCTCCCAAAATACTCTTCTTCTCTTAGGGTTTGCTTGGGGAATTGATTTCACAGAAAGAGGCTGAGTTAGAATGAGATGAGAGGCTATAATGATGCTTAAATATGAGCCAAACCCTAAAAATTAGGGTTTTTCATGAACCTCACGTACGCCCTACGTACGAGGTGTAGATCCAGCATATGAAGGCGCACCCTATATGCTTAGCATAAACACACATGCACGGTGTACTCCTAAAGCCCGATTTTTACCAAAATACCACTATGGCCCTTTTGCAGTCTTTCTTTCACTTAGGGACCAATATATAATGAATCTCAATACAAGGGTCAACAATGAAAGTTCCTAAAAACAAGATGTTACACTATCGATGTTTGATGTTTGTTTGGCATGGATTGTTTTTGTGTCTGAACATGATGTATGATGTATGTTGCTTTCTTATCCATGTGCTTGAGGTGACTCACCGCGCCGATGCTAACACTTGTTCTTGGTTGTTGTTCTAGATGGATTGGTTCAGGTAGCGTGATATTTGATGGCTTGGTGAGGATGGGAATGTGTGGTGTATTTGTTATTAGATGTTTTTTGATGATACCATTTTGAGGCTCATGTGATGTTTTCATTTTCATTTTGTTTAGAGTGTTATGGTTTGAAATTACAATACTTGATTTTTCAAGGACATGTTTTGAAAATAAACTTAATATTGGTGATGTTTTCTTTAAACTTTAAATAAGACTTCCGCTCACTTTTTCTGATATAAAAATGTTTAAAAATAAAACAACAAAATTTGTGTGAAAAATCACAGTGTTACAATCTTGGTGATCTCTGTCACCGACTCGGTCGTCTGCTTAAGTGACAGGTACTCTTGTGTCATTCACTGTCGCTCCACCAGAGGAACATACTCTACTCATAACATATCTAGAAACAAATACCAAGTCATTGTGGCTTGCTCTGCATGCGAAAATCCTTGGATCACAAACTCCCACCAATCCTTCGTACCCTAGCGAAGAAGATTTAACACGACTTTCACATTCTGGTCCTCAGGAAACGAACATGTGTAGAAACATCCCTCCACGTCAGATATCCATATGAGATAAATAATCGGGTCCTTGTCGCCTCTGAACTCTGGAGGGTTCGTATAACTGACCTCCTGGTACTGGATCGTCCCGTCTCTCTAAAGTTCTGCAACGGCGACAGGTGTTGTGGCTGCGGCAGCAGCTAACTGCGTGACGACGACATAATGCCGGTCAAACTATTTGCTCAACGTGGTCTTAACTGTCCCTAAAAAACTTCAGAATCGCCTCCCTAATCGCCACAGACACTTCGGCAGCAATGATCCCGCAGATCTCCACATCACTCGGACGTGCCCTTAGAGTGCCACCAACACCTGATCATGATCCTCCGATAGCCACCATAATGAAAAATATACAACAGAAAGGTCAAACATCAAACATAATGCTCAACACACTAGGCCTCCACCTATTAGTTTCTTAGTAGCCTCGAGGTTCCTTCTGAATCTCATACGGATATTGTGCTTTTAGTAGTACAGGCCCATACTACCTTCAACACCTATCCATAGTCGATTTGGAATACCTCCCAAGGTTCTCAGTCGCTACACTAGACCACTCCTAGGTTTACTGACACCCAGCTACTACTTAAGAGCCACAGTTAACTTCCTAGGCACTCCTCCTAGTATTGTCCTTGTTCTCGTACCACTGGTTGCTTTATGCATGCTTGTTGTGCACAATATGGGGTTAGATAGACTGTCGAATAATTGACTCTACACTAAGTCCTCAACCAAACAAGGAACGTGAAATAAGGCTAAGACAATCATTTTGAGGCTATTTTATACCGACCATATACAACTATAAAAAATACATTTAGCAAAGACACAACCAAATAACATATAACAAGCAATTCTCCTCATATGTAGCGTATGCTGGAGCCATTAAGGGCCCTTCTCTGAATTCGGCGGTGATCTCTGCCACAGTCTCAGTTGTTTAGAGAAGGTCCTGAAACTCCATCGCCAACTGCTACACCTCGATAGCTAGTGCAAACTCCTCCCTAAATCGGGTCACAAAATCATCCCTAGACATAGACTCCAACTTAGTAAGCATAATAGATTCTGCTACCAATTCCCCAAAACTCCTTGCTTGTAACACCCTGTTTCGAATCGTTTACTAATTCGGGGTCATGACCCGAAGATCGGTTATCATCAGGCTTCGGGCCTTGGGAAAAAAAGAGTGATTTAGACCCCTTTGGATGTGGGTAATGTATATTAGGTAATCTGAGAGTTCGGTTGGTGCTTTGGAGCCCAAGGGTATAACCGACAAGTGATAGTTCAGGCCTTTTATGAATTTTGGATTTAAGTTTCGAATGTTTTAAGTCAAAAGAGATTTGATAAGATTGTAGAGCTTCTCATTACCTTTCTGTGGATATAAGGATCGTCAAAATTGGAGTGGAAAAGAAGAAGTTATGACCGTTTGAAGTTACTGTGGTTTTGGGTTAAGTTGAGTACGGTGGGCGTACTCAACATGTACGTTGGGCGGACTAGGCATACCTAGAGTACGCAGGGCATACCAGGTGTCACACCCCAAAACCGGAACGGCGGAAACGTTCGGGGGTGGAGGACGTCATGTTTAGTATCACAAGATATGCATTATAGTAAGCAAGTAATGAACAACCATTTCATTTAGAAAGAAAGTCTTTACAATGTGTGTGTTCACAAAACATAGAATTCATAAGCAAATCACAAAAAATGACTTCAAGCTATAATGCTCCATCTTCGGAATTCCCAGCACGAGTACATGTCTACTAGGCTCCTGAGAATACAAGTTATTTGAAAGAGTTGATCAGCAATTAAGCTGGTGAGTTCATAAGATTTTAGTGATTTAAGTAAGTTGTAGAAAGTTGATGAAAAATGTAGTTAAAATGTAGTAAGTTATAAGTTCTGTTTTAGAAAAGTTCGCCTGTTCCTCTGGAAAATCCTATATTTCCTATTTTGATGAAAGATACGTAAAAATGATTCTACAATCGTTTCTATGAGTACTAAATGGATACAAGTTATATAAAACTCAGAGTAAACAAACAATCGACCGTGCGCATCTGCCCTAAGCCCACAACCAAACAAGGAACAGGAAGTAAGGCAGATAGCACACATCCCATTGTTTGCTAGATCATTGTTGTATATAACCCTGGCGTATTCACTTGTTACTCATGGAGTTAATTGTATTAGTTCCTTTATATTTAATGAAAAGATTTTTTAAGAAAACCCTTATTTCTTATAATAAAATGTTGACCACAGTGATTACTTCTATAATCACTTAGTTTATACTGGCTATATATGATCTAATATCGAATAGATAGTTAATTGGGTGAATCTGCCCTAAGCCCACAACCAAACAAGGAACAGGAAATAAGGTGGAAAGCACACATTCAACTACATATTGGGTATTAATGATATATAACCATGATGTATAAACTCAGTTATCATAGAGTTAATCACCTAAGGTCCTTTAAGTTTATCCTAGTTTAATAAAATGGATTAAACCCTTAACTGGTAAGTTTCTAGTTTTGTATACCAAAAGTTCTGATTTGGAAAGTATGTTTCGTACTAGAAAACTGTGCATGGACTTTGTGTCCTATGACTTGACCCATACCTGGTTTATGATGACTTAATGTATACTGAATATATATATATATATATATATATATATATATATATATATATATATATATATATATATATATCTAAAATCGAATAGATAATAGACTGGGTGAATCTGTTCCAAGCCCACAACCAAACAAGGAACAGGAAGTGAAGCGGAGAGCACACATCCTATTATCTGTCGGATCCTATTATATATATATATATATATATATATATATATATATATATATATATATATATATATATATATCCTTTGACGTATACATTAAGGAATCATAAGGTTAGCATTATGGTCCCTTTCTGCTGAATCGTAGCCTTCTACCAAGGCATCTACTGTTATGTGCTAGACTCGACTGTTCTGTTTGTCGTTTGTAAAAAAATGTAACTTTCCCTAGTTTATAACTATCTTAACTCGAAAATAGTTTGCATTTGACTTTCAAGTGGTACTGTCACTTTATGAAAGTAATGGGAAATGTAAGTACACAGTTGTCGTTTATAATGACATGCGGACATACTGATGACCTAAAACATGTTTGTTTTATTATGGTCATAATGTGAACGGTAGTACCCCTACTGAACGCTCTCCCTGTCTAGAGAAACACGGAACCAAACGCGACCTCTGCAAATTCTTGCAAGCCGTGTAATTCACATTCAAGTTATATGATCATGTATACCCAATATAACTATCACCTTTTGTTTAAAACAATGAGTTAGTGATTTATTGGTATAATTAGATCCTGCATGTTCTCATGCTATAGCAACCTAGTTTGTTTATTCTGTATGGTATTGTTTGTTTCTCATCATAGTATTCTCTCTGTATGTTATTATTTGTTTGTATGCTTCATTGTACTAGAAGTAATGAATAGCATCCTCCTAAACTATACCTATTACAGTTTACTAAAGTTTTACTTGAACTGTTATTGAAAAGACTCGTTTATCTACTAAGTTATGCTTGTACTTTAAAAACGGAGTTTTGTATAACTATAAAGTAACATAACTTTAAAAGAGTTTTTGAAATGTTTTGACAACTTATAAATGACATAAGTAACATTTTGAAAGATGGTTATAACAAACAGTTACACAATTATCATTGTGTTCAACTTGTATCCCCCCCCCTAAAACATTTAAAACAGTTAAAAGATTCATTACGGGGTATGAACTCACCTGATGTGGGTGATTCAATACGGGTATGCGTGTAAGGATGAGAAGTTCTGCGAATGAAGTCCTGAGACTCAATAAGTCCTAAATGACATACATTGACATGAATATAGTGTTTATAAGCAACTATATGAAAGGAAACACCTTCCGGGACTAGGAAACACTTTGACCAAGTGTTGGAATCACATGTGATTCATCAATGGCAAGTGGAATGGCACTATCATGTGTTTACGGCCATGGGTTTACGGCCAAAGGGAGTTTATGGCCGTAAACTCATGGTCAAACATGCATAAGTGTGGGTTTGAATGCTAGGGAAGCTTGATGGACTTTTGCTCTATACAAGGATGAGAAAGACCCACTAAATGGAGGCTTTTTATGAGTTTACGGCCAAGCAAGGAGCTTACGGCCGTAAACTCATGGACATTATGAAGTGACTATGGTTTAAGGTCCTATACTCATCAATAAACGATTCTAGTCCACAAGCTTTACATCTAGTAGGGTTTATGGCCCATACATGCCATAACATTGAGTTTACGGCCAAGGGAGATCTTGGGCCGTAAACTCAAGATGTTCTTGGGAAAATGTATGTTTCAAGGGTGTGATTCAAGGCTTCCTAGTAGATATGAAGTATAATGAAGGAATACTTACGATATGGAGGCTTGAAATGGTGATTAAGGTCCAAGAACACTAGTATGTGTTCTTGGTGTTCTTGCTATTCTTGGTGTTTCTTGAAGATCTAAGAAAACATGATTTCCATGGATGAATCATGAGGATGAAGCTAGTTCAGAAGGATTAACAACAACTTGAGAAAGAACACTTACGATTTTTCAAGATCAAAGATGAAACTCGGGATGATACTTGAGAGAGAACTCAAGTGTTCTTGAGATGAAAGTGAGATAATGAATGAAAAGTGAAGAATATGAGACTTAAGGAGGGAGTTTACGGCCCACCTTGAGTTTACGGCTGTAAACTCAAGTGTTGTGGCCCTGAACTCTTTTTGAAGAGGTTAAGTCTTGATTTGTTGGACAGTGTCTCTAGCAGGTACATTCTAACACTCATTCCTTAAGTGTACTAGGCTTAAAACTCGTTAGAATGACCTTTAACCAGGCTAGAACTCATTACCAATGAGTCTGACACTCAGTTGAGTTGAGTGACTGAGCTTTCAAAACACAAAATTTTCGGGTTGTCACATCATCCCCCCGTTAGATGGAATTTCATCCCGAAATTAGCTTTCTTAGCAGTACTACTAGGGTTGCGCTCCTTTGATTGGCAGGATACCTACTCGTAGACCTGGCAACTTTGCTCTGGTGTTCATGATAGGATTCGTACTTAGTCCATCTATCATTACCTCGTGTATACAAGTCGTATATAATTAGGATTAGTAAGACGGTCGGATTTGCGACTCTGCCCCAGGTCCACAACCAAACAAGGAACAGGAGATAGGGCGGAAACACACATACTAAATCTGCGTAATCATAATCATATACCACCTTCGCGTATACACTGAATAGTGATACGTGGGTTGTACTCGTCCATGGCCTCTGTGCTTAAACTTGGTCTACTGGACGAGTGGTATTTCGTGACGGTCTGCAGACATCTGACGATAAGGCTTCGGAGGACAAAGTACTCTTCGCACGAGTAATTCAGGGTTTAGAATACGAAAGATAAAACTGAGGGTTAGGTCGGACTGTCGTTACAACTGACGAACGTTTCGAGAACTTGTCGATCGATGCGATAGAAACATATGAACTTAGTATGGTGAGTACCACGCCAATTCATGACGAATGATAGTAACGGACTCTTTACTGAACAAAGTTTTGGCCAATTTGAAAGAAATGTTTGTTACACGATGATGTATCCCTAGTGTGTTCGATAATGTACCCTTAGTGTGTTTGAAAATGTACTCCTTGTAAATGTTCTAGTACTTTCTGTTTTTCCCTTGTTGCTAACACTCCTACGTATCGTACCGCTATGTGCGCATACATACCAATGAAAGTGCTTTGATAGCTGGTGATGATACTTATATCATGATCCTCCTTGGTACCACTACGATCGCCTGTCATATACAAGTTATGAATATTTAAGATGGATACGACAATCGACTGAGTAACTCTGCCTCAAATCCCCAACCAAACAAGGAACATGAATTAAGGCAGAATCACTCACTCTAAGCCTGCAGCCTCTTAGTTATTCACAACCCTGATGTATATGCTACGCCATCATAGCTTCTCTAAACGGATCTTTTAGTTCTCTTGAATATTGTGATCTATTTCAATATGTGAGTTATTATAATTACTTTTTAAGTGTTTTCCCCAAATTTTAATCTTATATGAATATAAATCAATTTCTAAAGTAATTAATATTTCGAAAACGTACCGCTGCTTGTCGACGACTCCGGGGTAGATTCCCCTGTGGTGATCATCAGAATTCGTCCATCCGCTCCTGAGTTCTTTGTTATCGGGAAGTCCCTCTGATTATGTCCAGTTCCGCCACAGCCATAACAGGCTTGGTTTTCTTCAGCTCCGGGGACTTGGGAGATCGGTTGAGCCAGTGCCCTGCAGAAACGGACTGTGTGTCCCTTTCTGTGGGAGTTCAGACACTACATTTCCTGGCATACTCCGGTGTGGTGATAGTTGCACTTTCCACACTTTCGGAGGCTTCCAGCATATCGACTGGCAGGTGCTGGAGCAGTAGGCGTTGTAGCGGTGTACATAGTACTCGCTTGTTGTTCTTGCGGGGTGTCATGTGTTGTTCGCTTCTTCTTCCTCTTGTTCCCCAACTTCTAATTATAGTCCTCTTCCCTCGATGGCTCGGGAATAGGGACTTTTACACCATGGCGGACTCCGTGGTCGATGAGTCGCTGAGCCATGCCTTTAGCACTATCGAATGTGGCTGGGTTAGAAGACAACACATTTCCTTGGGTCAGAGCAGTTAGACCCCAAATGTATCTTTCTATCTTCTTGCTCTCCGGGGTAACCATCCCGGGACATAGAGCTGCTAGGTCGCTGAACCGGTCAGTGTAGGTCACTATGTCTGAGCCGAACATAGTGAGCTCCCACAGCTCTTGTTCCAGCTTTTGAATTTCTCCTAACAGGCAGTATTCCTCCCGCATTAACTCTTTTAGGTTTTCCCAAACTATTGAGTTTGCCACTGATAGGGTCAGTGACTTAACATGGCTGTTCCACCATGTTAGGGCCTTGCCAGAGAAGGTGCAGACAGCAAACTTCACTTTGCTCTCTTCTGGGCACAAACAGATTTCGAAGATCGACTCTGTTTTCTCGAACCATCGCATCAGAGCGATGACTCCGCCAGTCCCTTTAAAGTACAATGGCTGACATTTGGTGAAGTCCTTGTAGGAAAACTCTCTCGAGCGTACGGGGACCTCACCTTGAGCAGAATCAGTAGGTGTTCCACCTCCGCTGGTACTGGTAGGATGATATTGAGCCATGGTTGTTGCCACAGCCGCAGCCACTGCAGCGTTTATAGTTGCCATATCGATTTGCGAAGGAGGTGGCGTTGGAGTTATCGGAGTAGTGCGTCTGTTTGATCTGCGAGGAGGCATCTTTGCTAAAAGAATACAAAGATGAGACGGAATAAGTCTAAAGCAATGGACACAAGCCGAAAGCTGAAAAGACAAGGTTATCCTAGTTCTGGGTGTATCGGGTCCTGACTTCCACAGGGTTCTAGAAACAATTCATAAAAGAGACTATACCGAATAAACTTTATGACTTCTAGAATGGTTATCCTCGAATGAATATATGTTGCCTGAATAACTGTTACCAGCTGCATGTAAGAAAATAATTTTAACATATAATGTGAGCAGTTTCTCCACTCGCTCATTAAGTTAACAAGATTATTATTTATTAGTGTGACGTGTAAGACGTTTTGGTTACTTAGGCTGATCCTTCTTTGAAAACTTCTCATGAACTTGCTCTCGTTCCTCTTTGACTCTTCTGTCGTCTACTTATGAGGAAGTGCTTACATCTGTCTGGGTTCATCGTGCGAGAATGGATTTGACTAAAGAATCTATGAGATTAAGTAAATCATTAGGGGGTGATCCTTACAGAGTCCTCCTATAATTACACAATGTATACAAGTTGTATATAACTTAAGATTAAATAGACCTTCGAATAAGTGATCCTACTCCAAAACCACAACCAAACAAGGAACAGGTAGTGGAGCGTAGATCACAAATTCTAAGTCTATAGATTCTCAATTATATATAACCTTGGAAGTATACATTGCAAGATTATAGACCTATCCATAAGGGTCTTTTAAGTTATCATATAAGTTATTTGTATAGTGCCTAAAATACTCCTATAGTATTTTAACGTAATGTACTTGGTATGTTTTAAACTTGTTATCGCGTTATGGTATCATAGAATACTCCTATAGTATTCTAAATCTAATGTACTTGATCTAGTATTCTCTTGAATGGTGATTAGGTAAGTTTTAAGACTGTTGCAACACCACATCACTCCCAAACACATGTCGGTCATATCTCGAATGAATATAGTTAATCAGACTATATTGATCCTAGCTATGATTACATAACTGTTCAGGTTGACGACAGTGTTCAACCTTTAAATACTTTAGTTCTGTTCTCCTCGTGATACTTGTTCTAATATGTACATGTATAAGCAAGTAGGTATATTTTTATAACTTATCGTTATACTCTTAAAATATATCATTATCCAGAGCACTTAAGCCACATTGTATTTATAGTTGTATATCTTTTATCGGTTGATATACTTAGTTCACTATAAACAATGCTCTGATACCAATCTGTCACACCCCAAAACCGGAACGGCGGAAACGTTCGGGGGTGGAGGACGTTATGTTTAGTATCATAAGATATGCATTATAGTAAGCAAGTAATGAACAACCATTTCATTTAGAAAGAAAGTGTTTACAATGTGTGTGTTCATAAACCATAGAATTCATAAGCAAATACAAAACAAGACTTGAAGCTATAATGCTCCATCTTCGGAATTCCCAGCACGAGTACCTGTCTACTAGGCTCCTGAGAATACAAGTTATTTGAAAGAGTTGATCAGCAATTAACTTGGTGAGTTCATAAGATTTTAGTGATGTAAGTAAGTTGTAGAAAGTTGTTGAAAAATGTAGTTGAAATGTAGTAAGTTATAAGTTTTGTTTTAGAAAAGTTCACCTGTTCCTCTAGAAAATCCTATATTTCCTATTTTGATGAAAGATACGTAAAAATGATTCTACAATCGTTTCTATGAGTACTAAATGGATACAAGTTATATAAAACTCAGAGTAAACAAACAATCGACTGTGTGCATCTTCCCTAACCCCACAACCAAACAAGGAACAGGAAGTAAGGCGGATAGCACACATCCCATTGTTTGTTAGATCATTGTTGTATATAACCTTGGCGTATTCACTAGTTACTCATGGAGTTAATTGTATTAGTTCCTTTATATTTAATGAAAAGATTCTTTAAGAAAACCCTTATTTCTTATAATAAAATGGTGACCACAGTGATTACTTCTATAATCACTTAGTTTATACTGGCTATATATGATCTAATATCGAATAGATAGTTAATTGGGTAAATCTGCCCTAAGCCCACAACCAAACAAGGAACAGGAAATAAGGCGGAAAGCACACATTCAACTACCTGTTGGGTATTAATGATATATAACCATGATGTATAAACTCAGGTATCAGAGAGTTAATCACCTAAGGTCCTTTAAGTTTATCCTGGTTTAATAAAATGGATTAAACCCTTACCTGGTAAGTTTCTAGTTTTGTATACCAAAAGTTATGATTTGGAAAGTATGTTTTGTACTAGAAAACTGTGCATTGACTTTGTGTCCTATGACTTGACCCATACCTGGTACCCTTATGATGACTTAATGTATACTGAACATATATATATATATATATATATATATATATATATATATATATATATATATATATGTATCTAAAATCGAATAGATAATAGACTGGGTGAATCCGTTCCAAGCCCACAATCAAACAAGGAACAGGAAGTGAAGCGGAGAGCACACATCCTATTATCTGTCGGATCCTATATATATATATATATATATATATATATATATATATATATATATATATATATATATATATATATATATATATATATATCCTTTGACGTATACATTAAGGAATCATAAGGTTAGCATTATGGTCGCTTTCTACTGAAACGTAGCCTTCTACCAAGGCATCTACTGTTATGTGCTAGACTCGACTGTTCTATTTGTCGTTTGTAAAAAAATGTAAGTTTTCCCTAGTTTATAACTATCTTAACTAGAAAATAGTTTGCATTTGAATTTCAAGTGGTACTATCACTTTATGAAAGTAATGGGAAATGTAAGTACACAATTGTCGTTTATAATGACATGCGGACGTACTGATGACCTAAAACATGTTTGTTTTATTATGGTCATAATGTGAAGGGTAGTACCCCTACTGAACGCTCTCCATGTCTAGAGATTAAGGGAAACAAACGCGACCTCTGCAAATTCTTGCAAGCCGTGTAATTCACATTCAAGTTATATGATCATGTATACCCAATATAACTATCACCTTTTGTTTAAGACAATGAGTTAGTGACTTATTGGTATAATTAGATCTTGTATGTTCTCATCTTATAGCAACCTAGTTTGTTTGTTCTATATGGTATTGTTTGTTTGTATGCTTCATTGTACTAGAAGTAATGAATAACATCCTCCTAAACTATACCTATTATATTTTACTAAAGTTTTACTTGAACTGTTATTGAAAAGACTCGTTTATCTACTAAGTTATGCTTGTACTTTAAAAACGGAGTTTTGTACAACTATAAAGTAACATAAATTTAAAAGAGTTTTTGAAATGTTTTGACAACTTATAAATGACATAAGTAACATTTTGAAAGATGTTTATAACAAACAGTTACACAATTATCATTGTGTTCAACTTGTATTCCCCCCTTAAAACATTTTAAAACAGTTAAAAGATTCATTACGGGGTATGAACTCACCTGATGTGGGTGATTCAATACGGGTATGCGTGTAAGGATGAGAAGTTCCACAAATGAAGTCTCGAGACACAATAAGTCCTAAATGACATATATTGACATGAATATAGTGTTTATAAGCAACTATATGAAAGGAAACAGCTTCCGGGACTAGGAAACACTTTGACCAAGTGTTGGAATCACATGTGATTCATCAATGGCAAGTGGAATGGCACTATCATGTGTTTATGGCCATGGGTTTACGGCCAAAGGGAGTTTACGGTCGTAAACTCATGGTCAAACATGCATAAGTGTGGGTTTGAATTCTAGGGAAGCTTGAGGGACTTTTGCTCTATACAAGGATGAGAAAGACCCACTAAATGGAGGCTTTTGATGAGTTTACGGCCAAGCAAGGAGCTTATGGTCGTAAACTCATGGACATTATGAATTGAGTGTGGTTTAAGGTCCTATACTCATCAATAAACGGTTCTAGGCCACAAGCTTTACATCTAGTAGGGTTTATGGCCTATACATGCCATAACATTGAGTTTACGGCCAATGGAGATCTTGGGCCGTAAACTCAAGATGTTCTTGGGAAAATGTATGTTTCAATGGTGTGATTCAACGCTTCCTAGTAGATATGAAGTATAATGAAGGAATACTTACGATATGGAGGCTTGAAATGGTGATTAAGGTCCAAGAACACTAGTGTGTGTTCTCGGTGTTCTTGGTTTTTCTTGAAGATCTAAGAAAACATGATTTCCATGGATGAATCATGAGGATGAAGCTAGTTAAGAAGGATTAACAACAAACTAGAGAAAGAACACTTACGATTTTTCAAGATCAAAGATGAAACTCGGGATGATACTTGAGAGAGAACTCAAGTGTTCTTGAGATGAAAGTGAGATAGTGAATGAAAAGTGAAGAATATGAGACTTAAGGAGGGAGTTTACGGCCCACCTTGAGTTTACGGCTGTAAACTCAAGTGTTGTGGCCCTGAACTCTTTTTGAAGAGGTTAAGTCTTGATTTGTTGGACAGTGTCTCTAGCAGGTACATTCTAACACTCATTCCTTAAGTGTACTAGGCTTAAAACTCGTGAGAATGACCTTTAACCAGGCTAGAACTCATTACCAATGAGTCTGACACTCAGTTGAGTTGAGTGACTGAGCTTTCAAAACACAAATTTTTCGGGTTGTCACACCAGGAGTACATTGAGCATACGCGATCAGTTTCTAAACTCTATTTTCATGGTTTGACCCCCATTTAAGCTCCTTAACTTCCCCAAACCCATTCCATTCTCAGCCTCCACCTCTCCAACACCCTCCCTTGAAACCATAACCCTAGTTTAAGTTTTTTAAGCAAAAAGAAGCTATTTTTAAGTGCTTTGGATTGTTCTTAGTGCATCTTGGAGATGAAGAAGCTCATTGGAGAAGTGTTGGTTGCATTGGAGATAGTAGATCCAGACTTTGTTCACCTTGATGTTTGTTCTAGAGGAATAAAGTTTGAATCTTGGTGATGCATTTGATAGATCTAACTAGTCTTGGGTGTTATGAGATTTTGGTCACTTTAGTGTATAAAGTTTAGATCTTGATAGTTTGTGACCTTGTTATGGATAAAGTGGGAAACTTTATCCATCTAAACATCATATTGATTCAGATCTAAAATCTTGAGACTTGGACATAATGGATTAAGTTGGAAAAGATGCAGTTTTGGTCCCTTTGATATTAAAGACTAGATCTTGGTTGGTTGGACCATTCTAATGGATAAAGTTGTAAACTTTATCCTTTCTTGAATTATTAGGAACCATAAAAATATCATCTTGATGTATTTTAATGAATCATGCTTAAGTTGATGTTCATATTATGGGTTTAGATGGATAAAAACGAGTTTTGAGTCCCATTAGGACATGAAAATAGTAAAGTTGGCAACTTTATGGATTAAGTACTTATTTAGAGGTTAGATCTAAGTTTGGACGTTTTGGTCTTAAGCATTAAGTGCTTAATATGAAGTTTTGGTCATCTGATGAGTATGTTGGGCGTACGTATGCGAACGTGTAACGTCCCAAAAATAAGACCCGAAAATTTTTCGTTTTTAAATTAATAAAATAGTAAACCATATCATTGTCAAAAAACCAAGGTAAACAAATTGTATCAATACATCATCATCATCTGAGTAAATCACAAAATGCGGAATCGAGTGGTGTGTGCCTGCAATCATCATGTGCTCTTCCCTTTGGAACCGGAAGTACCTGAAGCACAAACTGAAAACCGTAGGCACAAACCTTAGTGAGTTCCCCATCATACCATATACCATTCATAAATAAACACATAATGGGCCCCGCCCAATAAGTGTAACGTGCCCCGCCCACACTCGCATAATGGGCCCTGCCCAATAAGTATAATGGGCCCCACCCAAACTCGCATATCAGGCCCCGCATACTGAGTATAATGGGACCCGCCCAAAACTCGCATAACGGGACCTGCCCAACATATAAATCACATAAGCATATACACATACAAGAGTCACACAGATATATAGTATCCTAACATAACTAATCATGGGCCCACATTGGTGCCTTAGACCCGCTAAACATGGTAAGTTAACTCACCTCGCACTGCTGCATATCATAGAAAAATCTCTGGCTGGTGGCCCGCTAAAATCCCACACTATCACAAAATAACATCCAATTAATATTTGGATCCCGACTCTCACTAAGAGTCCATACTTAGGGTAAAAGTCCTTTTTACCTTTTCCCTAACTTGGCCCAAGGCGAAGGCCCAATCCGAATGTCCAAACAACCCATATTCCAAAATAATCACCCAAAGCCCAAATACGGCCCAATTTTCCAAATTGGGCCCAAACCCCTTTCATGGGCCTTCAACCAAAGAGTCCACTAAAATATCAATAACCCAACAAGAGAATTATTATGGCCCAACAAGGCCCAATATATCAAAGCCCAACATGGTCCAAAACCGAGAAGCCCACATGTCGAAGCCCATTTGCTGAGTACGCGGGGCGTACTCCGCTCGTACGCTAAGCATTCTCGCTTTAGGGTTTGTACACGTGGCGTACTAGCTTGTACGCCCAGCTTCACCAACTTTCTTCTTTCAGCACTTATTCAATTAAGACTTCGACCCAAATCTCAGATCTCACTTCCCTAAGGTAGTTTATGTAACGCCCGTGTTTCTAGGCCAGGCATTAATATTGACGTAATAGTCTAGGTTAACCTTTATAACTCATTTTAAAGAAATGAAAAGGAACTATGTGAATATTATGTGAATTATGTGTTTTATGCTTAATTATTAGGATTTAATTAATTAAGAATAAAAATGAGCGTCGAAAATAAATATTAGATAAAGCTGATATCTATTAAGAAAGTTGTAGTGGTCGTGACAAGGATGACGAACATAAAAAGAATACCGAAATCCGAGTTATAACGAAGAAGTTATGACCTGTCGAAGTTTCACGACAAAACCGGCACGGTGCCGAATGACGTAAAAAGTGAGTTTTTGATAAACTACTTTTTAGCCTTTGTGATCTAAACGAAAGTCGTAGTGTTCGTTAAACCGAGAGTATGAATAAAAAGAACGTCCAAATCTGACTTCGTATTAGAAAGTTATGATTTTTCTAAGTTTCAGCTTATCAGTAGACAGCCAAAAACTCGAATTTTAGATCGAGTGATTTTTAGCCGACACGACCTAAACGATAATCGAAGCTCTCGTCAATAGCAGTACAACAGTAAAATGACAGACGAAAACGAACGTCGGATGAAGAAGTTATGAATTTTTAACGGATTTCCTGTCCCGGTCTGTTAAAAATAATAATATTAAAATTAAAGTCAAAATTAGTCGACTATATCTAAACGAAAGTTGTAAAGCATAATTTTACCTACGCGTGCCTATAAAGAACGTAAAAAAATGGAGCCCGTATGCGAAAGTTATGGATTTTAGAAGTTTTGGCACAAAAATCGAGAAAAAAAATGCTAAAACCGAGGAATTTCGCATAGTCATGCTTCGGCCACGTCACCTTCGCTCCATGCGCGCCACGTGGCCGAATTGCTGAGTCACTCGAGGCCAGCTGGTGAGGCGTGTCGCACTCCCTCGCATCCGAAGTGCTGGTCCAACCGCTGAGCGACGCGTGCCCTTCCTGACGTGTCCGAGCTTCGCAAGTGCACCACATCCCACCCCTCGGACGCTAGACATCGGTCCAAACAGAAGCCCACACCTGGACCCTCGCACGTGTATGCCATCAGCCTTCCCTCGCATCTGCTGACACCTGGTCGCTTCTCAACCCTCGGATCAGAAGCCTCGCCCCTATAAATAGAAGGGTGCGAGACCTCCCGGGGATAAGTTAGAAAATTGTCATTTTACACCCCTAAACCCATATTTCATTCATTCCAACTTCCCCCAAAGCCCCGGTATCATACCAAACACCTGAAATATGCCCTTAAGTGCCCGAGAAGCCCGAGAAATTTATCTTTTCGGTTTTGAAGTCCAACCCTCGCAGAGCCCGGTTTCTCAACAAAACTCCCGGTTTTATTAGAAACGCTCGTTTTAGGAAACGAAGTGCTGCCCGATTATCATTAAATCAAGTGAGTGTGTAGTCACTTTCATCTTACACCTAGATATGAAGTATTTTCTATAAAATACGTGCTATGTGTAATTATATTAAGTGTTTATTTGAGGTGACTGTTTAATAGATGTTTTATACAAGTTTTAAACTGTATATGTATTTTATCTACAAATATGTTGGGTAAAACATGGGTAGACGAAATAGTCGATGTGTGTTAAAATGGTGAGAGGCCTCGATGTTGTTATTATTGGGTTTTAGTATACTACACTCCTATGGTGTACATGCAACCCTATAAACCTTGGATCTATGTTTTCTCTATTATACATGCAAATATTAACTATTCCAAGGTTTCATCCTAACTAGCATATTATGAAGCACCTATACTACAAAGTTCTAGTTAGATGACATACCTTTTGATGTAGCTTGATGTCTTCAAGCTTTAAGAGCTTAGCCCCAATAGTGTGGAAGCCTCAAATGGAATCACAAATCACCAAAACACCTTGGAAGAACTTGAGAGAATATGTATGCACAGTAAAATCGGCCCACTCTTATTTTCACACACTTGTGCCAATTTTGTGAGCCAAGGACCCCTTTATATATTATGGAGGATTAGGGTTACATCCATGTAAACCCTAATACCCATGACCTTTCATTTACACAGGATCCATGGGTTAAAAGCTCCATGGACCATCCATGAAAGCTTAGCCCAACCTAAATGAACTTGGCCCATTCCATATATATAAGAGTCCATATTTAATTAGTTCTTTTTTATCACTTTATTAATTCTAAATTAATTCTTGATCAATACTAATTAAATAATATGATTCCATATTAATATATTAGAACTTATAATATATTAATATAAATCATAAATATACTATTCTCAAAAGACTATCCATATAAATTGTGCCGGTGAAGTGCATCCCAAATGGACCATGCCGGGTCGGGTCAAGTACATACCAAATATAGTTATGGACTTAGACATTAATCCAATAGTCTCCCACTTGGATAAGTCTAAAACTATTATTGAGTATGACTTCAAAACCTAACTGGCAATCGTAGCTCTTAAAGCCGCTGTCGAACTCTGACCTTGTCAATGACTTGTCCATTAGATAAGGGATCATATATTCCTCCATTCTAGATATCATATGGACTGAGATATGGATTATAATCATTCTCTCTGTCCATTTGTTGTTTCCCGATTTTTGATTTATGATGACTGAATGATTGAACAAATCAAATCAGTCCTGGCTTGGCCAAGCACTCACATGTGTCATCGCTAAATCATTGAGGGGCCCACAAATATCGCTTTTATCCCGAAGGTAAAAGGAATGGATAAACTTCGACTCATATGGCTTGTTCTACTACTTGTTGAATCATACACAAAGGCACGTTTTATAACATCGAGTTACCAATGCATTTTTGTGCAATCAATATATAACCAACTCATAGTAACAACTCATATCTCTAGGTTTTAAGAATATAAGATATTATCGTCTCATGATCACTCGTGATAAAATCCATGAAGTGATTCAAATGAGCGTGGGTTGAATCCAATACTTAGAACTTATGAGCACTCATGAGTGTTGTAGCACCACTTTGTCCACCAACTTGGACCTCTACAAACCAACCCATGACAGTCTTGATTCATATCTACTTCCAACATATGACCGACTGTGGATGGTTTGAATAACTTAATCATTCAGGAAGAGCGACTTAGTTATTCTGGAAGTCAAAACATGCAAAGTGAAACACAAGAATAAATGAATCAAATATGGTATCAAACCCTATGAATATAAATAAACACTTTTGTTTATCACCATACTGATTACTCATTATTCATTGTTTCGGTTTTATCAACTTTATACTTGAATTAAAAACACTAGTTGTCCCATGCTCCAAGCATGTACACTATGTTTTTCTTAAACAATAGCTTTTCCATACACCAAGTATGCACTCTATGTTTGTCTATGATCCTTACGTTGTGAAATAAACCAATTGAACATAATTTCAATGATTCTAATTTCAAACTTCCAAATCCTTATCGAAAAATGTGAGAATTTCAAATTCCTATCATTTATCGAAATCTGTTTAGATTTTAAACTTATATGCACTGACCCTCCTGTAATGAATATGTACAAAGTCACAAAGACTTGTCAACAGTCATTATAAGGTATTCCAATGGAGATCAACTCCATGGAAACTAAGTCTCATATTCAAAGTACATTGCTTTGGACATGCTTCTTGCATTAAGTTTTCTAATCTTACACAGATAACTTCCACTTATGGAGACAACTCCATATTCTCATTTTGACTATCACTTCTGAATAAGAGATGCCTCTTTTCAGAATATGTCAATATGGTCCTTCCAAAATTAGCACTATACTTCCCACTGTCCCTGAGCAACCGATCTTTGGTAAACCTCAGATTGTCCTCGACAATTGCTTAATCATTTTAGTCATATCCAATTCTAGACCTTTTCCCTTCTTAATGCCTCTGGGCATTTGGAAAAATTTAGAAATGACAAATATTATAGAACATGCAATCGATCCTGTACCCAAAGAAAATGGTACACGATTCATGATGTCTCACATAAAGACATGATTCTAGACCAGTCTTTTGCTACAATTTTTTTTATTTGCCATGTTTTCAAAATTTGACTATGAAGAGGGATGCCGTAATCATAATCGAATTTTGAGAACACAATATATAGAATTTCCTTAAGTTGAACCAATCCAACATGAAATTCATATATATATTCTTGACTAAAGATGATTAAGGTCTCAATCTAAGCCTTTAGAACTGAAATGAAGTATATCCTCTCCCTTAATTATAGCAAAACAACTTTTTCAATCCCCGCAGCCTCACGAATTGAAACTTTTGTTTTCTATAATTAACATTGCTAACTTGCAACACTAACAATAATTATCATGCTCCCACTAACATGATGATTATTAGCATAACACTTATGCTCCCACTAGCTTTGACATGTACTCAGAAATCAGCTGGACTTCTAGAAATCAATACTTTATTGACTTTCTTACCAAAGTTCAGATTTCTGATACGAGATGCTTTGATAAAACTTTATCAAAATCATACACCTTTCCTTAGATAGCATGCATGTGTGTCTAAACAATTTCAGAACTATGAAAAGGGTTGCCGTAATCATAGTCTCAATTGTTTAGACCTTTTGCCTTCTGCTTCAAATCTACTTGGTGGAAGTGTTTCCTCACCATCATTTTCATGAATCGGAGAGAAACCTTATGACCCTTAGATTTTATGGTGTATGTGTTCTTATCCATGTGAATCTGTCAAAACCATAATCAAAAGACAAGGTTAGTGACAAATCCAAACTCATATGGACTGAACTAAATCTTAATTTCTTGCCACCTGGCAGTACAAGAGCCTGCTATTGCTTCCAACTTGTTATGCAACCAATTGAGAACTCTAAGAACTCATATGCAAAACCAACTTTAACTGGAATGGGCACAGAATATGTCAACACGATAGGTTATAAACCTCAAGTCGTGTGCTAGTGAAGAACCTCAGGTTTTATTCTTGATTAGTTCTTGAAATTCTTTTTAGGATCTTTAAGACTCCCACTATCCTCTTGAAATATAAGACTATCTTGCCAAATATTCAAGAGATAGTGCGGATTCTTTATCAAGACAAACACTTCACAGAATTGGCCTTAGTTGGTCTTTGTTTTATCCAAAACATCATAACTTACCAATTTCAAATGTACAAGAGTACGACACTTTTACTCTTACATTTGACAAGTGTTTTAAACCTTTCTTTAAGATATGTCACTCAAGTTACAATCTTGGAGTATGACTCTAAGAATTGTTTTGGAACGAAGTATGACTCGTCTTCCTGATCTGACCATTTCAACAATTCATGACTCCTCTTCTTAGTCATAAGAATGCACTAAGATGACCTTTAGAGGACTAATTGTGATATGATTTCTAAATCATTAAGATGATCACAAACATGATACTAAAGTACTCTCCCATCTTTTCAGATTTGAGAAACTTTTATCTTTCTGCCTAATTTGATTCTTCCCATTCGTTCTGCCATACATTGAGACTTTTCCAATGTTTCAGAATTATACTTAAACTTGTAAGTATAACCATATTTACTAAACTTTAGTAAATCAAATAGTCTTAACGAGCTTTGTGGTGGACATGACCAGTGCACAAGAATGTATACTCGATCCCTTTAGTCCTTCACTTGACTCACACATCCATGTGAACAAGTAATTAGTCTTGATTTCCCAATGCTTGAAAGTTCTCATTCATCATACTATTCAACTTGCATGATTCCAAGTTTCAGTCCAATTGAAACTTGGGCGATGAGGAACTTTCCTGATTTGGTAAATTTAGACACTACCACAAATGAAAGAATCAAATCCATTTTCCAATATTGCTGTCAGTGGAATCATATAAGCAACAATTTTCCACAAATGTCATTGTAAGGATACTTCAAATAAATAAAATTAAACAATTTTCTTTTATTTTAAAACTTTGCGGAAAAACTTATCTTTACAATCCACATGGAAAATTGTTGTTATCTATTCCTTAGCAATATATCATAACTTCTTAAGCAACTACTCAAAATTCTGATGCGATCGAAATCCACCTTCGCGATCAGAATCAACATATACTTCCTTTAAGATTTCTCTCTATTCTTTGATTCTTAAAACATCAACATGTGACCCAGTCACATCATGTAATGAGGATCTCAGAATAGAACTTAACAGAGTTAGATAATGGGCTCTACCTGATGTAGAGTCAAACTTATTGACTTTAACATCCTTAGGTAAATTTGGCAGCTTTGCAATCAACGCCCCTTCCTTTGGCAAAATAAACATATGGACCCTTTGGTAATGGGACTATCTCAGACTTAGCCTTTCTCTTTACCATTTGGTCAACCGGGTTGACTATGGCCAATCCCTTTCCATTGGGAAGAGAATTTTTTTTCTGGATTTCCAGTGTCACCATTGTCACTGTCCATAACGTTTTTGGGAAGTTGATCTTCTAATCAAATTTGCTTTACTATCGTTCCAAATCATTGCTGATTCAGCAGCACCAACCAAATAGATATGATCATTAAGGTTCACGTCATAGTCTGTTTCATAGTAGTCCCAAAGGAACTCACTATGTGACTTAGAAAGTGATTGAACATCCAACTTTCTCAAGACTTTGACACCCAACTCTCCCGGCTTGTCAATATGTGACTTCATCTCTAAGATGTGATCACACATAGACCTTTCTTGCCATTAGGGCTTGAGTGACCTTGAACTTGTGGGTTAGGGAGAATAATTGGCGGAGGTGGAGGAAGAGAATTATGACTTCCATGAGCCAAACTCGGGAAGTCATATTCATTAGGAAAGCTTGGTTTGGGAAGATCATTGTTGTCTAAACCAGACATCAACAATGGGAGAAATTCACGTAAAGTTGATTTAAGTCCTTAATATAACACCCAATATGATATATTAAGGCTAGGACCCAACAAACTATTTTATAACTTGGAAGAGGGATGCTGTAATCCAAGCTATAAAATATTTGAAGGTAGGTGAATGACGATTCACCAATTTCCACCAAGATAAACGAAATGTATTATTAGGTTTTAATTGGTTTTGAAACTCCTAGATTCTTTTGAGATTCATTGAACTTTTCAATGGCATGTTTCAATCTCGAGTGTGCCCTTCAAGTTTTGTGACGGTAATGCCGAGGATCACAAAACAAGGTGTGAAGTAACCATGCAAATATACTTGGTACCCTTAATATTTACCCCTCAATCGATGTCCCGGTTAACCACACACGCTCCAACGATATTATGATAAACATTAAGTTACCCTTTGCCTACCTTGTTAAGTCCAGGTTAGTGTGCCGGTTAACCACACACGCTCCACTAACAACTTAAACAAAATGCAAAGTGTAATTTCATGGCTTAGCACCTTATTCACATTTTCCTAAGTAACTAAGATTGGGAATTTATAAGTGTTTAGTTACTTAGTATTCATCATTATACTTATAATGAAGGGAGAATTATAGTCCTTGTCCTACCTGTTCGGCTAACGACCCTCCACCGGTCAAGGAAGCGGTGAGTGAGAGTGGACACCCATTAAACTGCCATTTTATAGGCAGTAACCTTATACCCCCTTATAGAACGGCTTCGTGAATGAGGCCTACTAATGGTAAGACGACTTGCTCTTATACATATAATATATTAAACATTTAATATTATAATAGTATAAGGGTGTATTTTAGACATTTACAATACTTGGTGGTTTAATCTATTAATTAAACTAGACTTTTAATTTAATTAAACTCAAACCATATATTTATGGATTAATAATACTCTTTTAATTAAACGCATTAATTAACTATTAATAAAGTCTATAAGAGTTAATTTGAACTATTCAACAAAACATCATAATTCCAATTATTAAACTCAAAATTAAAACCATTTAATTAATTGTTTAAGTTATGAACCCAAGAGTTTTAGAATTCAATTCTTTTTTTCATAAAAAACTTTTCTCAAATTCTAAAACTTGAGGGCAAGTTTTGTAATTCTTGAAAACCTTTGGATTCCATATCATATGGAATTAATGGTGTTTTATGATGAAACTTTCCATGTTCCATAACTTAAGAACAAGTTATGGAATTCTTTAAAACATTAACACCAAATTTTGTAACTCCATAAAAACTTTGAATCAAATTTTTTTTTTAAAAAAAAACTTTCATATCCATAACTTATGGAAGTTTCAAAAACCCTTAAGATCACAACTTCAAAAAAAACTTTTGAGCTCCAAAATTTTATGACAAAATATGTAACTCCTTAAAACATTTAGATCAAACTTTTAAAACTAATAAAATAATCATATCATTTTATCTTTTACTGAATTTGACCTAATTCAACTCATATAGCAAATGATTCAAATTTTACAAATAATTAGTTTTTCACAAAAGAAGTAATTATCTTAAAATTTGACAAACTTCATGTTTTTTTTCCTTTTTTTTTCCAACTTTGAAAATCAAACATTTGCATGAATATAAGAGAAAACAACCTGGCTCTGATACCACTGTTGGGTTTTAGTATACTACACTCCTATGGTGTACATGCAACCCTATAAACCTTGGATCTATGTTTTCTCTATTATACATGCAAATATTAACTATTCCAAGGTTTCATCCTAACTAGCATATTATGAAGCACCTATACTACAAAGTTCTAGTTAGATGACATACCTTTTGATGTAGCTTGATGTCTTCAAGCTTTAAGAGCTTAGCCCCAATAGTGTGGAAGCCTCAAATGGAATCACAAATCACCAAAACAACTTGGAAGAACTTGAGAGAATATGTATGCACACTAAAATCGGCCCACTCTTATTTTCACACACTTGTGCCAATTTTGTGAGCCAAGGACCCCTTTATATATTATGGAGGATTAGGGTTACATCCATGTAAACCCTAATACCCATGACCTTTCATTTACATAGGATCCATGTGTTAAAAGCTCCATGGACCATCCATGAAAGCTTAGCCCAACCTAAATGAACTTGGCCCATTCCATATATATAAGAGTCCATATTTAATTAGTTCTTTTTGATCACTTTATTAATTCTAAATTAATTCTTGATCAATACTAATTAAATAATATGATTCCATATTAATATATTAGAACTTATAATGTTTTAATATAAATCATAAATATACTATTCTCAAAAGACTATCCATATAAATTGTGCCGGTGAAGTGCAACCCAAATGGACCATGTCGGGTCGGGTCAAGTACATACCAAATATAGTAATGGACTTAGACATTAATCCAACAGTCTCCCACTTGGATAAGTCTAAAACTATTATTGAGTATGACTTCAAAACCTAACTGGCAATCGTAGCTCTTAAAGTCACTGTCGAACTCTAACCTTGTCAATGACTTGTCCATTAGATAACGGATCATATATTCCTCCATTCTAGATATCATATGGACTGATACATGGATTATAATCATTCTCTCTGTCCATTTGTTGTTTCCCGATTTTCGATTTATGATGACTGACTGATTGAACAAATCAAATCAGTCCTGGCTTGGCCAAGCACTCACATGTGTCATCGCTAAATCATCGAGGGGCCCACAGATATCGCTTTTATCCCGAAGGTAAAAGGAATGGATAAACTTCGACTCATATGGCTTGTTCTACTACTTGTTGAATCATACACAAAGGCACGTTTTATAACATCGAGTTACCAATGCGTTTTCGTGCAATCAATATATAACCAACTCATAGTAACAACTCATATCTCTAGGTTTTAAGAATATAAGATATTATCGTCTCATGATCACTCGTGATAAAATCCATGAAGTGATTCAAATGAGCGTGGGTTGAATCCAATACTCAGAACTTATGAGCACTCATGAGTGTTGTAGCACCACTTTGTCCACCAACTTGGACCTCTACAAACCAACCCATGACAGTCTTGATTCATATCTACTTCCAACATATGACCGACTGTGGATGGTTTGAATAACTTAATCATTCAGGAAGAGCGACTTAGTTATTCTGGAAGTCAAAACATGCAAAGTGAAAGACAAGAATAAATGAATCAAATATGGTATCAAACCCTATGAATATAAATAAACACTTTTATTTATCACCATACTGATTACTCATTATTCATTGTTTCGGTTTTATCAACTTTATACTTGATGATATGATTAAGGGGAGAGCCGCCAGCAAGGTTGAAGTTGGCGAAAAGAGAAAGTTTGAAGGAACTTCAGGTTCCAATAAAAAGAACAAATTCTCGAAGACTGGTTCGAGGAAATTCGGAGGAGGGGCCGAAGCCAAATGGTGTGACATGTGTAAGAAGAAACATGCTGGGAAATGCAGCGTGGAAGTCACTTTTACAAATGTGGAAAGCCAGGGCATTATGCCAATGAATGCACCTTCAATAAAAACGTCTGTTTTGTGTGCAATGAAGAAGGGCATATTTTGAAGGATTGCCCGAAGAAGAAGGATGCAGCAAAGCCCAATCTTCCACCAAAGCCGAAGGCGAGAGCCTTTCAGATGACACTTGAAGTTGCGAAAGAAGAAGCCGATGTCGCTTCAGGTACCTTTCTCGTAAACAAATTGCCTGCCCAAATTTTGTTTGATTTTGAAGCCAATTACTCCTTTATTTCGCATGAATTTGGTAGAAAACTAGCTTTGCCTATTGATAGACTAGTTAATGCTTTAATAGTCGAGATTGCTAGTGGCAAGTTTATACCTGTTAGCCATCGTATGAAAAACATCTTCATTGACTTGAATGGGAATAAGTTCCACAAGGAATTATTACCTATCGAGTTAAATGGTTTCGACATAGTTCTAGGAATGGATTGGCTTAGCGCCAATGATGCTGAAATTGTGTAGAAAAAAGATAGTAAAAGTAAACCCGCCAGGGAAAGAGTCGTTTATGGTGTATGGTGACAAACACAGAGTAAACTCTAGAATCATTTCCCTATTGAAAGCCAGAAAGTGTTTGGCCAAGGGATGTACATCATATCTAGCGTTCGTGATCGATGCTAAGAAGGAAAAGAAGGAGGTGCAGAATATTTCGGTGGTGTGTAACTATCCGGAAGTCTTTCTCGAAGACCTTCTCGGATTGCCCCCTGATCGACACGTAGAATTCCGTATCGATTTGTTACCAGGAACGACGCCAATAGCAAAAGCACAGTATCGACTAGAACCAACAGAGATGAAAGAGCTTATGACACAACTTCAGGAGTTATTGGACAAATGTTTTATTCGACCTAGTTCATCACCCTGGGGAGCCCCGATGTTATTTTTAAAGAAAAAGGACGGGAGCATGAGGATGTGCATCGATTACAGAGAGCTGAATAAATCAACAATAAAGAACAAGTACCCGTTGCCGAGCATTGATGACATGTTCGATCAGTTGCAAGGTTCGAGCTATTTTTCGAAGATCGATCTTAGGTCAGGATATCATCAGCTAAAGGTAAGAACGAAGGATATTGAGAAGATTGCGTTCAAAACAAGATATGGACACTATGAGTTTTTGGTTATGTCGTTCGGACTAACCATCGCTCCAGAAGCCTTCATGGATTTGATGAACAGGGTTTGTAAACCATACCTTGATAAATCCGTGATAGTGTTCATAGATGATATTTTGATTTATTCAAAAAGCAAGCAGGAGCATGACAAGCATCTGCGTGAAGTGCTAGAAGTACTGAAAAAGGAGAAACTGTATGCAAAGTGCTCCAAATGTGAATTTTGGATTCAAGAAGTCCAATTTTTAGGTGATGTGGTTAACCAAGAAGAAATATGGTTGACCCAGCAAAGATTGAAGTTGTGATGAAGTGGGAACAACCAAAAAGTCCTACGGAGATCCGAAGCTTTTTAGGATTAGCTAGATATTATCGAAGATTTATCCAAGGATTTTCTTCGATCGCTACTCCATTAACAGATTTGACCCACAAAGGAGCTACTTATACATGGAATGAGAAGCATAAGGAAGCTTTTGAGAAGTTAAAGAGGAAATTGTGTGAATCACAGATTCTTTCATTACCTGAAGGAGTTGATGACTTCACAGTTTATAGTGATGCCTCTGGAGTTGGGTTAGGTTGTGTTCTGACCCAAAGGGATAAAGTGATAGCGTATGCATCGAGGCAATTAAAAGAGCATGAAAAGAACTACCCCACTCATGATCTGGAGTTGGCAGCGGTAGTATTCGCCTTAAAGATATGGAGACACTATCTTTATGGTACTAAATGCAAACTTTTCACTGATCATAAGAGTCTTCAATATCTCTTTAATAAGAAGGAATTGAACATGCGGCAACGACGCTGGCTAGAGTTACCAAAGGACTACGCTTGTGAGATACTTTACCACCCTGGTAGACCAAATGTTGTTGCTGATGCTCTCAGTCGAAAGGTAAATCTTGAAAATAAAAGGCCAAGCGCGTTGAGAATTGAAGTTGTCTCCACAATTGTGGAAAGTATAAAGAAAGCTCAAGAGGAAGCTTTAGAGAAAAATGACCGAAACGAAGAACGTTTGGGAAAAACATTAGTGTTTGATACAAACAACCAACGACTGAAGGTATTCAAAGATAGGATTTGGGTACCTAAGACGGGAGGAGTAAGAGATCTTCTAATGGAAGAAGCTCACAAGACCATGTATTCGATTCATCCTGGCGGTACAAAAATGTATAGGGATCTAAAACCCTATTACTGGTGGCTGACGATGAAGCTCGATGTTGCTAAGTATGTGGCCGAGTGTGTAACATGTGCAAGGGTTAAGGCACAACATCAGAAACCATATGGGAGTTTAGAACCTTTACCTGTACGCATGGGTAAATGGGAAGACATCACCATGGATTTTGTGACTAAACTGCCCAGAACAAGGAACGGTCACGACTTGATTTGGGTGCTCGTTGATCGCTTCACTAAGAGCACGCATTTCATAGTAGCCAACGAGAAATGGTCTATGGATAAACTTGCGAATTCTTACGTGAAGGAAATTGTGAGGCTTCACGGTGTTCCGTTAACGATTGTATCCGATCGTGACAGCCATTTTTCCTCAAGGTTTTGGAGGAGTCTACAAGAGGAAATGGGTACCAAGTTGTGTTTGAGTACAACTTACCATCCGTAAACCGATGGTCAGAGCGAACGAACAATTCAAACGTTGGAAGATATGCTGAGAGCATGTACCTTGAAATTCCAAGGTAACTGGGATGAACACTTGCCTCTAGTAGAATTTTCCTATAATAATAGTTTCCACCCGAGCATCAAGATGGCACCTTATCACGCTTTGTATGGAGAAAAGTGCCGAACATCGTCATGTTGGCTGGAAGCTGGGGAAAAGCAGTTTATGGGACGTGAAATAGTCCATCAGACTGTTGAAAAGTTGAAAGTGATTAGGGAAAGGATGTTAGGAGCTCAAGATCGACAAAAGAGCTATGCTGACAAGAAAAGACAACCGATATCGTTTGAAGTTGGAGATTCGGTTTTACTTAAAGTCTCGCCATGGAAAGGACTTATAAGATATGGTAAGAGGGGAAAATTGAGTCCAAGGTTTATTGGACCATTTAAAGTTCTTCAGAGGATCGGGAATCAAGCTTACAAGCTAGAATTACCTAAAGAACTAGAGGGTATTCATAACACCTTTCATGTGTGTTATTTGAGAAAGTTCACGAGAGATATGCCCGACATAATTCCAATTTCTGAATTAAGGTTGGATGAAAACAAGAGGTTAATTGAAGAACCTGAGGCAATCGTTGACCGTAAGACTAAGAATTTGCGACGCAAGATGGCGATGGAAACATACGAATGGGCCAAATCTCACCTGGGAAATGGAGAGTGACATGATGAGTCGCTACCCGCATTTGTTTGCTGATGTGTGATTTCGGGGATGGAATCATCCTAAGGGGGAGAGAATTGTAACGCCCGTGTTTCTAGGCTAGGCATTAATATTGACGTAATAGTCTAGGTTAACCTTTGTAACTCATTTTGAAGAAATGAAAAGAAATTATGTGAATATTATGTGAATTATGTGTTTTATGCTTAATTATTAGGATTTAATTAATTAAGAATAAAAATGAGCGTCGAAAATAAATATTACATAAAGTCGATATCTATTAAGAAAGTTGTAGTGGTCGTGAAAAGGATTACGGATATATAAAGAATACTGAAATCCGAGTTATAACGAAGAAGTTATGACCTGTCGAAGTTTCACGACAAAACCGGCACGGTGCCGAATGACGTAAAAAGTGAGTTTTTGATAAACTACTTTTTAGCCTTAGTGATCTAAACGAAAGCCGTAGTGTTCGTTAAACCGAGAGTATGTATAAAAAGAACGTCCAAATCTGACTTTGTATGACAAAGTTATGATTTTTCTAAGTTTCAGCTTAGCAGTAGATAGCTAAAAACTCGAATTTTAGATCGAATGATTTGTAGCCGACACGACCTAACGAGAATCGAACGTCGGATGAAGAAGTTATGAATTTTTAACGGATTTCCTGTCCCGGTCTATTAAAAATAATAATATTAAAATTAAAATCAAAATTATCCAACGAAGTCTAAACGAAAGTTGTAGAGCATAGTTTTACCTACGCGTGCATATAAAGAACGTCAAAAACGGAGCTCGTATGCGAAAGTTATGGATTTTAGAAGTTTTGGCACAAAAATCGTGAAAAAAATGCTAAAACCGAGGAATTTCGCATAGTCATGCTTCGGCCATGTCACCTTCGCTCCATGCGCGCCACATGTCCGAATTGCTGAGTCACCTGAGCCCAGCTGGCGAGGCGTGTCGCACTCCCTCGCATCCGAAGTGCTGGTCTAACCGCGGAGCGACGCGTGCCCTTCCTGACATGTCCGAGCTTCGCAGGTGCGCCACATCCCACCCATCGGACCCTAGACATCGGTCCAAACAGAAGCCCACACCTGGACCCTCCTACGTGCATGCCATCAGCCTTCCCTTACATCTGCTGACACCTGGTCGCTTCTCAACCCTCGGATCAGAAGCCACGCCCCTATAAATAGAAGGGTGCGAGACCTCCCGGGGATAATTTAGAAAATTGTCATTTTACACCCCTAAACCCATATTTCTTTCATTCCAACTTCCCCCAAAGCCCCGGTATCATACCAAACACCCGAAATACGCCCCGAAGTGCCCGAGAAGCCCGAAAAATTTATCTTTTCGGTTTTGAACTCCAACCCTCTCAGAGCCCGGTTTCTCAATAAAACTCCCGGTTTAATTAGAAACGATCGTTTTAGGAAACGAAGTGCTGCCCGATTATCATTAAATCAAGTTAGTGTGTAGTCACTTTCATCTTACACCTAGATATGAAGTATTTTCTATAAAATACGTGCTATGTGTAATTATATTATGTGTTTTTTTGAGGTGATTGTTGAATAGATGTTTTATACAAGTTTTAAACTGTATAAATGTAATTTATCTACAAATATGTTGGGTAAAACATGGGTAGACGAAATAGTCGATGTGTGTTAAAATGGTGAGAGGCCTCGATGTTGTTGTTGTTGTTGTTGTTGTTGTTGTTGTTGTTGTTGTTGTAGTCATCTAGCGAAGTTTAGCTGACGACCACAGACCTTTCTAGACAGTCCAGTGGAACACTAGCAGGTTTGCAACTTGTAGGTGTTGGTGAACTATATGTTCATTGGCGTACTCCATCCCCCTCATGGTTGCCTTTAGGACATGTATGGCTGAGGAGTCCCCTTAGCAGTAGTGTGCACCCCGATGATAATCCTTAGGCTAGGTCCCTTGTGATAGGTGTTTAGGGACGTAAAGTGTGGATAACGGGAATGGGTAATCAGGGTTATTGTTGATTGGTGAATTTAATAAGTGTATTATTATTGTGGGTTGAAAACCCTATATGCTCACCAGGCTCCCAAGCCTGACCCACTCAGATTTTTATGTTACAGGTAGTGGACCCCGAGCATAGCCGGATGATGATGAGAGATTTTTGGATTATAGGCCAGTAGTTGTAAATAACTGTTGTAAGGCTTATAATGTCTTGTTTATGCTTTTGATATGTATCGGAACATGACATCCCGAGGTTTTGATATAAAAGGAAAATATATATTTTTTAAAGAAAGGTTTTTGATAAACTTTTATCGGTCTTTTCTGGCCGAGAAATTAGGGGATGTCACACCAATGATGCCGAAATTATGTGTAGAAAGAAGATAGTAAAAGTAAATCCACCAGGGAAAGATTTGTTTATGGTGTATGGAGACAAACGCAGAGTAAAATCTGGAATCATTTCCCTAATGAAAGCCAGAAAGTGTTTGGACAAGGAATGTACATCATATCTAGCGTTCATGATCGATGCTAAGAAGGAAAAGAAGGAGGTGCAGAATATTCCGGTGGTGTGTGACTATCCGGAAGTCTTTCCCGAAGATCTTCCCGGATTGCCCCCTGATCGACAAGTAGAATTCCGTATCGACTTGTTAGTAGGAACGACGCCAATAGCAAAAGCACCATATCGACTAGCACCAACAAAGATGAAAGAGCTTATGACACAACTTCAGGAGTTATTCGACAAATGTTTTATTCGACCTAGTTCATCACCCTGGGGAGCCCCGGTGTTATTTTTAAAGAAAAAGGACGGGAGCATGAGGATGTGCATCGATTATAGAGAGCTGAATAAAGCAACAATAAAGAACAAGTACCCGTTGCTGAGGATTGATGACCTGTTCGATCAGTTGCAAGGTTCGAGCTATTTTTCGAAGATCGATCTTAGGTCAGAATATCATCAGCTAAACGTAAGAAAGCAGGATATTGAGAAGACTGCATTCAGAACAAGATATGGACACTATGAGTTTTTGGTTATGTCGTTCGGACTAACCAACGCTCCAACAGCCTTCATGGATTTGATGAATAGGGTTTGTAAACCATACCTTGATAAATCTGTGATAGTGTTCATAGATTATATTTTGATTGATTCAAAAATCAAGTAGGAGCATGACAAGCATCTGCGTGAAGTGCTAGAAGTTCTGAAAAAGGAGAAGTTGTAAGCAAAGTTCTCCAAATGTGAATTTTGGATTCAAGAAGTCCAATTTTTAGGTCATGTGGTTAACCAAGAAGGAATAATGGTTGACCCAACATAGATTGAAGCTGTGATGAATTGGGAACAACCAAAAAGTCCTACGGAGATCCGAAGCTTTTTAGGATTAGCTGGATATTATCGAAGATTTATCCAAGGCTTTTCTTCGATCGCTACTCCATTAACAACTTTGACCCATAAAGGAGCTACTTATACTTGGAATGAGAAGCATAAGGAAGCTTTTGAGAAGTTAAAGAGGAAATTGTGTGAAGCACCGATTCTTTCGTTACCTGAAGGAGTTGATGACTTCACAGTGTATAGTGATGCCTCTGGAGTTGGGTTAGGTTGTGTTCTGACCCAAAGGGATAAAGTGATAGCGTATGCATCGATGCAATTAAAAAAGCATGAAAAGAACTACCCCACTCATTATCTGGAGTTGGCAGCGGTAGTATTCACCTTAAAGATATGGAGGCACTATTTTTATGGTACTAAATGCAAACTTTTCACTAATCATAAGAGTCTTCAATATCTCTTTAATCAGAAGGAATTCAACATGAGGCAACGGCGCTGGCTAGAGTTACTTAAGGACTACGACTGTGAGATACTTTACCACCCTGGTAAATCAAATGTTGTTGCTGATTCTCTCAGTCGGAGGGTAAATCTTAAAAAGAAAAGGCCAAGAACGTTGAGAATTGAAGTTGTCTCGACAATTGTGGAAAGTATAAAGAAAGCTCAAGAGGAAGCTTTAGAGAAAAATGACCGAAAGGAAGAACGTTTGGGCAAAACGTTAGTGTTTGATACAAACGGTCAAGGACTGAAGGTATTCAAAGATAGGATTTGGGTACCTAAGACGGGAGGAGTAAGAGATCTTCTGATGGAAGAAGCTCACAAGACCATGTACTCGATTCATCCCGGCAGTACAAAAATGTATAGGGATCTAAAACCCTATTACTGGTGGCTGACGATGAAGCTCGATGTTGCTAAGTATGTGGCCGAGTGTGTAACATGTGTTAGGGTTAAGGCACAACATCAGAAACCGTATGGGAGTTTATAATCTTTACCTGTACCCATGGGTAAATGGGAAGACATCATCATGGATTTTGTGACTAAACTGCCCAGAACAAGGAACGGTCACGACATGATTTGGGTGGTCGTTGATCGCTTCACTAAGAGTGCGCATTTCATAGCAGCCAACGAGAAATGGTCTATGGGTAAACTTGTGAATTATTACGATTGTATCTGATCGTGACGGCCGTTTTACCTCAAGGTTTCGGAGGAGTCTACAAGAGGAATTGGGTACCAAGTTGTGTTTGAGTACAACTTACCATCCGCAAACCGTGGTCAGAGTGAACGAACAATTCAAACATTGGAAGATATGTTGAGAGCATGTACCCTGGAATTCCAAGGTAACTGGGATGAATTCTTACCTCTAGTAGAATTTTCCTGTAATAATAGTTTCCACTCGAGCATCAAGTTGGCACCTTATCACGCTTTGTATGGAGAAAAGTGTCGAACGCCGTCATGTTGGCTGGAAGCTGGGGAAAAGCAGTTTATGGGACCTGAAATAGTCCATCAGACTGCTGAAAAGTTGAAAGTGATTAGGGAAAGGATGTTAGCAGCTCAAGATCGACAAAAGAGCTATGCTGACAAGAAAAGACAACTGATATCATTTGAAGTTGGAGATTCGGTTTTACTTAAAGTCTCGCCGTGGAAGGGACTTATAATATTTGGTAAGAGGGGAAAATTGAGTCCAAGGTTTATTGGACCATTTAAAGTTCTTCAGATGATCGGGAAAATCAAGCTTACAAGCTAGAATTACCAGAAGAACTAGAGGGTATTCATAACACCTTTCATGTGTGTTATTTGAGGATGTTCACGGGAGATGTGCCCGACATAATTCCAATTTATGAATTAAGGTTGGATAAAAACAAGAGGTTAATTGAAGAACCTGAGGCAATCGTTGAGAGTAAGACTAAGAAGTTGCGACGCAAGATGGTCGATTTAGTGCTTGTGCGATGGAAGCATACGAATGGGCCAAATCTCACTTGGGAAACGGAGAGTGACATGATGAGTCGCTACCCACATTTGTTTGTTGATGTGTGATTTCGGGGACTGAATCATCCTAAGGGGGAGAGATCTGTAATGCCCGTGTTTCTAGGCTAGGCATTAATATTGACGTAATAGTCTAGGCTAACCTTTGTAACTCATTCTGAAGAAATGAAAAGGAATTATGTGAATATTATGTGTTTTATGTTTAATTATTAGGATTTAATTAATTAAGAATAAAAATCAGCATCGAAAATAAATATTAGATAAAACCGATATCTATTAAGAAAGTTGTAGTGGTCGTGACAAGGACTACGGATATATAAAGAATACCGAAATTCGAGTTATAAGGAAGAAGTTATGACCTGTCGAAGTTTCACGACAAAACCGGCACGGTGCCGAATGACGTAAAAAGTGAGTTTTTGATAAACTACTTTTTAGCCTTAGTGATCTAAACGAAAGCCGTAGTGTTCGTTAAACCGAGAGTATGTATAAAAAGAACGTCCAAATCTGACTTCGTATGAGGAAGTTATGATTTTTCTAAGTTTCAGCTTAGCAGTAGACAACTAAAAACTCGAATTTTAGATCGATTGATTTTTAGCCGACACGACCTAAACGAGAATCGAAGGTCTCGTCAATAGTAGTACAAAGGTAAAATGACAGACGAAAACGGACGTCGGATGAAGAAGTTATGAATTTTTAACGGATTTCCTGTCCCGGTCTGTTAAAAATAATAATATTAAAATTAAATTCAAAATCAGCCGACGAAGTGTAAACGAAAGTTGTAGAGCGTAATTTTACCTACGCGTGCATATAAATAACATCAAAAATGGAGCCTTTATGCGAAAGTTATGGATTTTAGAAGTTTTGGCACAAAAATCGAGAAAAAAATGCTAAAACCGAGGAATTTCGCATAGTCATGCTTCGACCATGTCACCTTCGCTCCATGCGCGCCACGTGTCCGAATTGTTGAGTCGCCCGAGGCCAGCTGGCGAGGCGTGTCGCACTCCCTCGCATTCGAAGTGCTGGTCCAACCGCGGAGCGACGCATGCCCTTCCTGACATGTCCGAGCTTCGCAGGCGCGCCACATCCCACCCCTCGGACCCTAGACCTCGGTCCAATGAAAAGACCACACCTGGACCCTCGCACGTGCATGCCATCAGCCTTCCCTCACATCTGCTGACACCTGGTCGCTTCTCAACCCTCGGATCAGAAGTCACGCCCCTATAAATAGAAGGGTGCGAGACCTCCCGGGGATAATTTTGAAAATTATCATTTTGCACCCCTAAACCCATATTTCTTTCATTCCAACTTCCCCCAAAGCCCCGGTATCATACCAAACACCCGAAATACGCCCCGAAGTGCCCGAGAAGCCCGACAAAATATATATTTTCGGTTTTGAAGTCTAACCCTCGCAGAGCCCGGTTTCTCAATAAAACAAAGTGCTGCCCGATTATCATTAAATCAAGTGAGTGTGTAGTCACTTTCATCTTACACCTAGATATGAAGTATTTTCTATAAAATACGTGCTATGTGTAATTATATTATGTGTTTTTTTGAGGTGACTGTTGAATAGATGTTTTATACAAGTTTTAAACTGTATATATCTATTTTATCTACAAATATGTTGGGTAAACATGGGTCGACGAAATAGTCGATGTGTGTTAAAATGGTGAGAGGCCTCGATGTTGTTATTGTTGTTGTTGTTGTTGTAGTCGTCTAGCGGAGTATAGATGACAACCACGAACCTTTCTAGACAGTCCAGTGGAACACTAGCAGGTTCGCAACTTGTAGGTGTTGGTGAACTATATGTTCATTGGTGTACTCCATCCCCCTCATGGTAGCCTTTAGGACATGTATGGCTGAGGAATCCCCTCAGCAGTAGTGTCCACCCCGATGATAATCCTTAGGCTAGGTCCCTTGTGATAGGTGTTTAGGGACGTAAAGTGAGGATAACGGGAATGGGTAATCAGGGTTATTGTTGATTGGTGAATTTAATAAGTGTATTATTATTGTGGGTTGAAAACCCTATATGCTCACCAGGCTCCCAAGCCTGACCCACTCAGCTTTTTATATTACAGGTAGTGGACCCCGAGCATAGCCGGATGATGATGAGAGATTTTTGGATTATAGGCCAGTAGTTGTAAATAACTGTTGTAAGTCTTATAATGTCTTGTTTATGCTTTTGATCTGTATCGGAACATGACATCCCGAGGTTTTGATATAAAAGGAAAATATATATTTCTTAAAGAAAGGTTTTGATAAACTTTTATCATGTTTTGTTTTAGGGACCAATTCCGCAACATCTTTTCAAAGGATTTATCTGACTTTATTTTAAAAAACATAAATTAAATCGGTCTTTTCTGGCCGAGAAATTAGGGGATGTCACAGTTTATCACGTAAAGTTGCAGATTTTACATACATATATGGCTTAATGGGGCTCTAAACCTCAAAATATCTTACAAAATGACTTAACACATGCATGAGACCAAAACCACCATAAAGTTTGCACCTTTAAGCTTAATGACAACCTGAAAAGTCCTAGAGCAAACAAGGTCGAAAGTCCAACTATGTACCCGCTATGTCAAGTCAATGTAATTGGAGGCAATAGAGATATGGCCTTCATGAGCCATACTTAGGCGTGTTAATTAAGTGTGTGTGGTATTTACCCATGTTAGTTTAAGTTATAATAAGCTAATACAAGTTTACAAGACTCAAAGAACTCAAAGCAATCAATATTAATTCAAGAAATATGTATATGTACATAGGATGGTATAATACTTAACTTAAAAACATAAAATATGGGATGTATATATAGAATGCGGTTTTGGGAATCTTTTCCCAAACTAAAACCGAATTCACCATTAAGAATGAAGCTAGGACCGAATTTACATCAAGGATTAACCAAGGACCGAATTTACAATCTTCTAGAAAGCTAAAATCGAATTTAGTTCTCTCCTTGACCCAAAACCGAATTATTTCTTCTTCTTTGACCTTAAGACCGATTTCCTTTCATCCTTTTGACTTGAAACCGAAATTACCACCTTGGATTGATGCATGACCGAATTCTACTCATTTACAACCGAATTCACCCCTAAATATGCCATGTGGTGCCACTTGATTGAGTAGGTTAACTTCCCAAAGAGATAATTATGTTTACCAACGTAAACATACCTCCTCAATTTTCTTCATACTTAAGATACATTCAATAGAAAACATCTTCATTCTTACATCCAGTAAACAATATTCTCCCTCAAACTCTCTCAAGTATCAAACCCATCCTTTTTCATTCATGCATAAACAACTCTAGAAGATCAAATTGCTTCCATATATCTATAAGTTTGGTAAGTTCCTATGGAATTCTTGTGCTTTCACAACCAACTTATGCTTATTATCATCTTAATCACACACACACACACACACACATATATATATATATATATATATATATATATATATATATATATATATATATATATATATATATATATATATATATATATATATATATATATATATATATATATATATATATATATATATATATATATATATATATATGTAACATCCCAAAATTTAGAAGTATGATTGAAGGACTTAAGGGTAAATTGAAGAAGGTACTCAACGAGTAGGTATGCTTACTCGTCGAGTCAGAGCGGGTTCTGGTCGCGAGTTAAGTGACCAACTCGCCTAGTCGGTAGCTAGACTCGACGAGTTGGTGCTGAAAAGAGAAAACCCTAATCTTAAAGGTTGCACCCTATTTAAAGGACCATATGTCCTCCTTTCAGCCTCCTTATTGCCCTTGAGAGTCAGTAAACCCTAAAATCGTGTGAACTTCCATTGTTAAGAGATTTGAGCTTGGGAGGAGGAATATTGAGAAGGGAGCTTGAACATCAAGTGGCTAGCATCAAGGGATTGGTGTAGATCCAAAATCTACTTCAGCTTGGGTACATTTTGGAGGTAACAAGATGTTACCTTGACTTTATTGCATTTATATCTATTCAAGAATGAGATTTGGGGCCATTTTGGCATGTTAAGGATCTATTTCGGGTTAGGGGTCTAGATCTGAGGTTGCTACTTCAGATCTAGACTTGTCTTAATCCAGAAACTCACAAAGTATCAGCCCTTGGTTTGTTGGTGAAGCATCCTTGTCTTAAACCTTAGCCCTAGATTGATTTGGGCCTACAGCTCCTTGTTTCCACGTAAAGTTTGCAACTTTACGTGAGAGTCGTGCCCTAGAAGAGTGGATCTACATTTTGGAGCCCCTGCATGACTCGAAAAGCCTCTGTATGAATAAAGGACTGAAGAGACTCGGCGAGTCTATTCTTGGACTCGGCGAGTCTGTTGAAGATAGGCATGGACTCGACGAGTTGGAGGAACAACTCGGCGAGTCTGTTGAGGATTGTCGTGGACTCGGCGACTCTGTTCATGGACTCGGCGAGTCAGAACACAAAACCCCAACCTCTTCTGGTAAAGACTCAGATCAGCGAGTTGAGTGGTGACTCAGTGAGTTGGACGTGATAGAACTCAGAGATTGTTGAACTCGACGAGTCCTGGGGTAACTCGGCGAGTCGAGTCGTGATATGAGAGTTTTCTGAGTTTAGGAACTCGGCGAGTCAGCGGGTTGACTCGGCGAGTAGGGTCAATCAGGAAGGTTGACTTTGGCCAGGACTTTGACTTTGACCAGTTTTACCTTCAAGGGTATTATGGTAATTTGGATATTTATGTCAATGGATCATTGATGGCTATAGGTGTTGGAGTTTGGGGCAGTGCTTCGGGATTGTGCGTTTGTAGTTCGGTTCGGCAGTTGCAAGGTGAGTTATCCTCACTGTATCCAAGGGTCTAAGGCACCAAGGCCGGCCCTTTGATTTGTTATTTGAGATAGTTACTGCTGTGATAGGTTAGTTGGCATCCTGGTAGATAGGATGGCTATATGATGGTATGCTCTGTTAGATCGGTATTCTGGTAGATTGGATGTGGCTATGCTTAGTGACCTGTAGTTGGTCTGACTGTCTGTATGCTGGTAGGAGATTACCTGTTATATGTGCACGTGTTGAGCAGTAGTAGAGGGTATTCCATCCCGGTAGGATGATAGGGCCCTCGTATGTTGTCTTGTAGACTGTTATATGGTTATTTGATAGGTGCACATGTTTGCTAGTATGTGGGCATTCCAACCCGATGGTTGAGGGCCAGGAGTATTCCATCCTGGTAGGATGATTGGACTTATAGTAGGTGGGCATTCCAACCTGATGGTTGAGGGCCTGGGGTATTCCATCCCGAGGGATGATTGGACCCATAGTAGTTATTGTATGTATAGGTATGTGGGCATTACAACCCGATGGTTGTGGGCCGAGAGTATTCCATCCCGAGGATGATTGGACTCGTAGTATGTTGGCATTCCAACCCGACGGTTGAGGGTCTGGGGTATTCCAACCTGACGGTTGATTGGACCCATAATATGCTGTTGATTGCTGTATGTGTATGGTTATGTATGTACGAGTATTTTGGGGGAGCTCACTAAGCTTTCGAGCTTACGTTTTCAGTTTATTGTTTTAGGTACATCAGGTGATCGTGGCAAGGCAAAGGCGTGATCGTACCGCTCCTCATATTTCATGATTTTGTGATTTGGTTCTAGGGATACTCTGATGTTTGAATTATTTTGAAAACAAGTTGTAATAACTTAATGGTTCTTGAATGGGTTAAAATGTTTAAAATTGGCTTGAATTTTATGGGTGTTACAAGTTGGTATCAGAGCCTTGGTTTGAGTGAATTGGAGGAACATTCGTGTGAATCCAGTCTCAAATCAAGGAAAGATTTTCAAATGGTTTTCAAATGGTTTCAAAATAAGTAAAGGAGGATGCAGAGGGTACGATCGGCCGGAGCCAGTAAGTAGACCCCAAAATACCATACAAGTTATTTCATTATGTGATATGATTAGAACATCATGCTAGTACTAGGCTAGGGATCTTCACGAATTGCATGATAAAATTGCCTGATTACATGATGCCTGCTAGTCTAGGGTTTCCTTTATGTGAGATTGACATCATTACTGTAGTTGCTTAGTGTATGCATCACGGTTATACATAATTAAGATCTTATAGCCTGAGAATGTTTGATTTGGCATTATGTTCTGTTCTTGTTTGATTGGGAGCTTGGGGTAGGATTGGATATTCGAAAGTCTATAGGGTCCAGCGTCATGTATGGCTAGCATACACTAGTGCTGCAGGGTTGGTGGAAGTTTCATGGATGGAAGGGTTGTGAGAGGCCGGGAGGCCAGTTATGAGATATTTAGCATTCCTCTAGGAGTGGGGATTGACCATTCGTTATGTTATGTATATTATTAGGGTGTTGTGGTGATACTTGATACAAATATGGGTAGGTGTGGAAGGTAGTATGGGCCCGTACTACTGAAAGCACAGGACCCATACGCGTAGCAAGGAAGTCACAACCCCTAGGGTTGAGAGGGGTGTTGGTCCCCAGTTATCTAGGCGGAATGTCTGATATTTTCCTCTTCTATTTTCAGTATGGTGGTTACGAGGCGTGTCGTGACTGGATCCGGATCAGGATCAGGTCAGGGTGATCAGGGGGCCCCAGTGGCACCTGAGATTATCGGTCAGGAGGGGCCAATGTTGACTGAGGATCGGGTCAGGGAGATCATCCGCGAGGAGGTGGTCGAGATTGTCCGGGGTCAGATTCCGGAGTTGTTTGGGACTATTAAGTCCACTATGAGGGAGTACTTTGATGATCGTTATGCAGCTCTTACTGAGACGGCTGCCGCGGCAGCTACAGCGGCTGTAGCAGCGGCAGGGGGAGGAGCCGGTCGGGGCTTCCAGTATCGGGACTTTGATAATACGAAGCCCCCTACCTTTGACGGAGTTCAGGATCCGATTGTTGCGATGAGATGGTTTTCAGACGTGAAGGGATGTTTCTTCACGTGCTCGTGCCCTCTGAGCAGAGGGTGAGGTGTGCTCTGAACCTTTTGACGCTCGGGGCGAAGGATTGGTGGAGGTTGACTACGGGATCATACTCTGACGCGCAGCAAGCTGCAGTGAGTTGGGATCAGTTTCGGGATATGTTTAGTACTCGTTATGTTCCGCGGGTAGAGCGGGAGAGATTGGCTCAGGAGTTTTTGGAGCTTAGACAGGATTCAGAGTCGGTGACGGAGATCACCAGGATGTTTACGGAGAGGGCAATGTTCTGCCCTGAATTTGCTTCGGAGCAGGCTCAGATGACCCGGTATCTGAGCATGCTCAAGAGGGACATCAGACAGTTTGTGTCCACTCAGAGATGTGATACTTTGTTGGAGTTGCAGGAGGCCGCCAGGCGGCGCGAGCTAGAGATTGAGCTCCAGCTGAGGGAGCAGAGGCAGGCCCCAGTGTAGTCGCAGCCTGCGCCGAAACGGATGAGGGTCGCTGATTATCGGCAGGAAAGCCAGAGGAGTCGCACTTGTGGGAAGTGCGGTAAGGTACATGATGGAGTTTGTCGATCTTCTTCTAGGTGCCACAAGTGTGGCAAGGAGGGCCACATAGCCAGGGATTACAGGCAGCAGGCTCCAGCTGCCGGAGTCCGACTTTGTTATCATTATGATCAGGTGGGCCATATGAAGGCCCAGTGTCCTCTCTTGGCTGCGAGGCCAGTACAGGTCCCAGCACCAGCCACTTTGAGACTTACTGACGGGGGTCAGGGTCGAGCAGAGCCTCCGAAGGCTCCAGGGCTTGCTTATCAGCTTGTCGCCGAGGAGATCGGGATAACGCCAGAGGTGACAGCCGGTATGTCTTTTCCTTCTATATCTTGTTTATGTTATTATGAGTGTTGTTTCCTGCAAAAGTTATTAGAGCATAGTAGATGATAGTGAGAAGTTGTTATTGAGAATTGTAGAGGGGTAGTATCTAGTGACGCATTCAAGAGAGAGGAAGGTCATGATCTAGAGATTCGGAATCATCAGCGGGAACTCGGATCCCTTGAAGTTCGTTGTCTCGGATTGGGACGATTGAGTCGCGTACCAGCTTCGCCGCCGGTAGACAGTATTTAGTGCTCTAAGTGGGGGAGAATTGGAAATTCTCAAATGGGGCGTGGTTTGGAAGGATGTCGCCTAACGCAGTTTGGATGTCGGTTACGGGAAGTGGTGCGATTAGGCGTTCCAGTTATGGTAAGAACCCTGTATATATGGTGGATCTTTGAGCGAGCAGTGAGGATACTGCTACGCTATCACAATCAATGGGGTTGTTCCCAAGTGTCGAAAATGTTGAGGGGCATGCGGAAGACTCTTTATGGATGGTAGGTTATGCAATCAGTTTCTGAGTATATATACGTGTTATGGGATAGCGATGTGTTCCACAAGTGGATGATGTAGAATGAGGCTCCGACATTTCGGCACCGACTGATGATGCGAAGTCATGGTTCAGGTCTCCTTGGAAGAGGAGAAGGTGAGTAGCTCCAGATTGGAGATTTGGACAGAGGAGCTAGAGGTAGCGGAGTTGATAGACTCGGGAGTAGTCTAGACCGGCGCTGAGAACCGTGTGACGATATTCCAGTCGTAGGTTGTGGACCTAGAGATCGCGAGAGTAATGTTCCCTGTCATGGTACGTTTGGAGTAGACGCGATATTGAGATTTGGGTGAGTTACACTCGGTTGTGTCCAATGAGAGCAGATTGAGGGAGCTGCAAGGTTTGACCCTTGGGCTTCAAGTATGGTTGTAGGCATGGGTTATGTGAGTAGTGGTATTCCAATCTAGGGTATTCCATCATGAGGATGACCGGACCCTATGATTGATTGGACCTGGTGTGTTTGGTATTCCAACCCGAGGGTTGATTGGGCCAAACATGCGTGAGAATGCGAGGGTATACCATCCTTGGGATGACTGGACCCGTTATAGGCGTACCTGGTATTCCAGCCGGAGGCTGATTGAGCTAGGTACGAATGATTATGTGATATAGTTGGTTGATTCATGGGAGTTGCAAGAAGCTGAAGGATGCAGTATCCTGTCATTGTAAAAAGGGAATATAATCGGGATGGGAACAAGATTCGTTCCCTATTGCACGTTATCCGGGTTATCGCCAATTTTGGGCGAAGGAAAGGTGGATTAGTGTTATAGCAGAGCTCAGTGGATTATTGTGGTGTCTAACTTTCGCAAGTCTCGAATGTGTGTTCATGTCAGGAAGGTGGCAGTATCATCGGGTGATACTGGTTTGATGTGTTCTAACATTAAGTAGAAAAGGCTGGTGGTCGGCCGGGAGTATTGGCAAGGATACCACACGAGAAGAATTTATTTTAAAAGGGGTACAGTGGTAGGGTCTGGAAGGACCTGAGTTGATTGGGAAACTGGAGTCTGCAGTGCAAGAGGTATATTCAGAATCGTACACTGTAGTAGGCTTCGAGGACGAAGCCTAATTTAAGTGGGGAGAGTTGTAACTTCCCAAAATTTAGAAGTATGATTGAAGGACTTAAGGGTAAATTGAAGAAGGTACTCGACGAGTAGGTATGCTTACTCGTCGAGTCGGAGCGGGTTCTGGTCGCGAGTTAAGTGAGCAACTCGCCGAGTCGGTAGCTGGACTCGACGAGTTTGTGCTGAAAAGAGAAAACCCTAATCTTAAAGGTTTCACCCTATTTAAAGGACCATATGTCCTCCCTTCAGCCTCCTTATTGCCCTTGAGAGTCAGTAAACCCTAAAATCGTGTGAAATTCCATTGTTAAGAGATTTGAGCTTGGGAGGAGGAATATTGAGAAGGGAGCTTGAAGATCAAGAGGCTAACATCCAGGGATTGGTGTAGATCCAGAATATACTTCAGCTTGGGCACATTTTGGAGGTAACAAGCTGTTACCTTGACTCTATTGCATTTATATCTATTCAAGAATGAGATTTGGGGCCATTTTGGCATGTTAAGGATCTATTTCGGGTTAGGGGTCTAGATCTGAGGTTGCTACTTCAGATCTAGACTTGTCTTGGTCCAGAAACTCACAAAGTATCAGACCTTGGTTTGTTGGTGAAGCATCCTTGTCTTAAACCTTAGCCCTAGATTGATTTGGGCCTATATCTCTTTGTTTCCACGTAAAGTTTGCAACTTTACGTGAGAGTCGTGCTCTAGAAGAGAGGATCTACAGTTTGGAGCCCCTGCATGACTCGAAAAGCCTCTATATGAATAAAGGACTGAAGAGACTCGGCAAGTCTTTTGAAGATCGGCATGGAATCGACGAGTTGGAGGAACAACTTGGCGAGTCTGTTGAAGATTGTCGTGGACTCGGCGAGTCTGTTCTTGGACTCGGCGAGTCAAAACGCAAAACCCCAACCTCTTCTGGTTAAGACTCAGATCAGCGAGTTGAGTGGTGACTCAGTGAGTTAGACATGATAGAACTCAGATATTGTTGAACTCGACGAGTCCTGGGGTAACTCGGCAAGTCGAGTCGTGATATGAGAGTTTTCTGAGTTTACGAACTCGGCGAGTCAGCGGGTTGACTCGGTGAGTAGGTTCAATCAGGAAGGTTGACTTTGGCCAGGACTTTGACTTTGACTAGTTTGACCTTCAACGGTATTATGGTAATTTAGATATTTATGTCAATGGATCATTGATGGCTATAGGTGTTGGAGTTTGGCGCAGTGCTTCGGGATTGTGCTTTCGTGGTTCGGTTCGGCAGTTGCAAGGTGAGTTATCCTCACTATACCCAAGGGTCTAAGGCACCAAGGCCGGCCCTTTGATTTGTTATTTGAGATAGTTACTGCTGTGATAGGTTAGTTGGCATCCTGGTAGATAGGATGGCTATATGATGGAATGCTCTGTTAGATTGGTATTCTGGTAGATTGGATGTGGCTATGCTTAGTGACCTGTAGTTGGTCTGACTGTCTGTATGCTGTTAGGAGATTACCTGTTATATGTGCACGTGTTGAGCAGTAGTAGAGGGTATTCCATCCCGATAGGATGATAGGGCCCTAGTATGTTGTCTTGTAGACTGTTATATGGTTATTTGATAGGTGCACATGTTTGCTAGTATGTGGGCATTCCAACCCGATGGTTGAGGGCCAGGAGTATTCCATCCCGGTAGGATGATTGGACTCACAGTAGGTGGGAATTCCGACCTGATGGTTGAGGGCATGGGGTATTCCATCCTGAGGGATGATTGGACCCATAGTAGTTATTGTATATATACGTATGTGGGCATTCCAACCCGATGGTTGAGGGCCAGGAGTATACCATACCGATAGGATGATTGGACTCATAGTAGGAGGGCATTCCAACCTGAAGCTTGAGGGCCTGGGGTATTCCATCCGAGGGATGATTGGACCCATAGTAGTTATTGTATGTATAGGTATGTGGGCATTCCAACCCGATGGTTGTGGGCCGAGAGTATTCCATCCCGAGGATGATTGGACTCGTAGTATGTTGGCATTCCAACCCGACGGTTGAGGGCCTGGGGTATTCCAACCTGACGGTTGATTGGACCCCTAGTATGTTGTTCATTGTTGTATGTGTATGGTTATGTGTGTACGGGTATTTTGGGGGAACTCACTAAGCTTTCGAGCTTACAGTTTCAGTTTATTGTTTCAGGTACATCAGGTGATCGTGGCAAGCCAAAGGCGTGATCATTCCGCTCCTCATATTTCATGATTTTGTGATTTGGTTCTGGGGATACTTTGATGTTTGAATTATTTTGAAAACAAGTTGTAATAACTTAATGGTTTTTAAATGGGTTAAAATGTTTAAAATTGGCTTAAATTTTATGGGTGTTACAATATGTGTATAAACATTAGGATACGATTATCATTTCGTGTATCACCTAGAAGAATCACCGTTTCAATCCCGTTATCAACCACATTATCACACTCGAGGTGAGTTCCTACCCCTAAACTTTTCCAAATTTTTCTCTGTTTTTACGGGGGGAATACAAGTAAAAACACAAGTAATATTGTGTTTAAAATAAAAAAATTTTATTTCGCTCTTTTATATAATTTATAAATATTGTACGTAAAAATACTAACTAAATGTTTTTGTTACCAAATTTATAAACTCTCAAGGTTGTTAAAATACAAAAGGATCATATCACGTAAATTACATGCATATCAACAATAATAGGTATAGTTTATGGAACTTATGAACTATTTTACTAAGTAAAGAAAACGATATGAAAACACACATACAAATTATAATAAGTATAATTTATGGGTCAATTCTCAATATCAATCATCTTAAACTTATATATGGAAAATTTTCATCGTTAGTTGTTAAAAGGCTTTTTCCACTGTATTACTCGTAATCTCGTTGAAACAATAAATTTGTGAGACACTTCATGGTGTACTTATCTAAGTACGACCTTAAATCCCGACTTATTAACCAGAATCTCCTAGAGGGAGAGCGTGAATTTGTGTATAGATCTATACGGTATTGACAATCTCGCACCCTGGTTGTTAGCTACAGCACGACCGACAGGTTATGGGTGACAAATGTCATATCATTCCGACGCCTGAAGAACGTTGCATCAGGCATATCAGTCATATAGTATGGTTATAAGAACTCACATGGAGAAAACAACGATTATTTTACGTAGTAATATACTTCTTTTAAAACAGTTAAACAAGATATTTACATCATATCTATTTACAGGCCAAATACACCTTCAGTTAGTTTTACTTATGAATAAAACTACATATCATGAAATCAATTATGGCAATAATCCTATGTTTTTTTGGTTTTGGAATGTTTAAAACCATAAATCGGTATTATAGAAAATATAAGATTTTCGAAGATCAATATCATTATTTTACAGGTGAATAGTTTACATTTCGACTTTTTGAAAACTAACACAACTGCTTATCAAAATCAATACTTTACAGTAGAACGGATATAACTAAGAATATGTTTACAAAGGATTTAACACTTATTTGCGAATTGTATGTTATCAAATAGTTTTATTTGATTTTTAACTATATATTCGGATTTCAGAGTAATTGTACTTTCAAAGGTTTTATTTAAATAATAAAACTATATTACATTATTTGAAAGCATTAAAATACTAGATTTACACATGAATAACACGAAAAGTTAAACATTATATTATTTCTAATATGGTACAAATAGAAGTTCAGAAAAACATATAACAAGTATTCTTCTTATTAAAGTCTATGATTACTTAATGTGTTCGATACGATTCTATATAATGAAGATCCGATAAACAGTGAAATGTGTGATTTCCGCTTTTCTTCCTGTTCCTTGTTTGGTTGTGGGCTTAGGGCAGATTCACCCAATCGACTGTTCGTTCGATTTTTATTATATATAATTTGCATACACTAAGTAATCATAAGAGGTAATAAGATGGGTCATATTAAGTATATGAATTAGAATATCGAATCACATGTTATAAACATAAGAAACCTATACTTTTTAGTCTCAAAGTACTAAGATTACGATATGTTTACTAAGAAAATATTGGATTTTCTAGAAGAACACATTAACGTTGTTAATAACAAAGAACACATCTTTTCCACCAAAATACTTACGAACTCACCAACTTAAATGTTGATACTCTCTTTTCAAACCAGTTGTATTCTCAGGAAAGTTAATAGCAGGTACTCTCTCGGACATTATGAAGATGGAGCATAGTAGTATTACGCTTTATCTTTTGTTATAGTTTTATGTTATACAAGTAACGTTTTGAACACAATGTAAATACTATGTTATTAATACAATGATTGTTGTTGCTTTGATTACTATTTTACAATTATTGTGATACTGTACATGACGTCCTCCGCCCCCGAACGTTTCCTTCGTTCCCGTTTGGGGGTGTGACAGATTGGTATCAGAGATTTGTTTATAGTGGACTAAGTATATCAACCTATAAAAGATATACAATTATAAATTCAAAGGGACTAAAACACTTTGACCAAGAATTATACTTTTAAAATATATTAATATTTTTATGAAAGTAAACATACATGCATATATATACTAGAATGAGTATCACAAGAAGAACAAAACAAAAGTATTTAGATGTTGAACACTACAATCAAACCTAGACAGTTATGTAATCATATCTGGGATAAATATAGTCTGATCAACTATATTTATTTGAGATACGACCAACATGTGTTTGGGAGTGATAGCGGTGTTGCAACAAGTCTAAAACTTAACAACCCTATATACAAAGGAATACTAGAACCAAACATAAAGTTTAAAAATACTATAGGAGTATTTTATGATACTATACAATAACAATAAGTCTAGAAACTTATCAACTGCATAAACCAAGAAACTCTAGAATCAAACATATAATTAAAATACTATAGGATTATTTTAAGTACAATAACTAACTTATGTGAAAATTTAAAAGACCCTTACTGGTAGGTCTATAATTGCAGAGTGTATACTCCTAAGGTTATATATAATTAAGATCTTATGGACATAGAATATGTGTTTTCGCTTTACTTCCTTTTCCTTGTTTGGATGTGGATATAGAGTAGGATCACTTATTCGAAGGTCTATTAGATCTGAGGTATATATAACTTGTATACACTATGTGATTATAGAAGGACCCGGTAGGAATCACGCCATAAAAAAAATTTCTTTAGGAATGTTTTAGTTAATCTCGTAGATTCTTTAGACATTCCCATTCTCGCACGAACAACATAGGTAGATGTAACCACTCTATTGCAATAGCTAACAGAAGAGTTGAGGAAGAACCAAAAGAGGGTTCATGAGGAGAAGTCTGAGAAAGGACTGAACGAAGTGAAAAGCACTATAGAGAGATCAATAACGAACCTTACCCTATCAGGAGCAAACTAGAGAACACCTTTTGCGTCACACTAATAATTTTTTAACTAATATAACTTAGTGAGTTAGTGATTACACTACTCACATTACATGTTGAGTTTATTACTTCTTTTGTAACAATAAATACTAGTACATCAAGTCAAAGAATTTCGTGTAAGGATGATAACTATTAAAAAATTCATAAGTTTATTCTATATAGACTTATATTATGAATTGTTTATAAGACTCCATAAAAGTCAGAATATAATATGCGCTGAACCAAGATAACATAGTTCAATCGACACATGATTTATAGCTAATACTAAAAACTTATCTCCTTCCCATCTTTTAAACCTTATGGTAGAAAGATGCCTTCTCATAGAATTATCGGGTGAACTTAACCTTTGTACAAAACTTATTTCTACTCTCTACTAGGAAAGCATCATTGGGATGCAGGTCAAAACATTGAGAATCATACCAAAAAATGAGAAATTTATATGTATATATAAATAGATAAAGTACAACTAGCAACGACCATAAGTACTTACGATTTCATTTCACATCATATAACATAATCATGTCTTCACATGGAAATAACCGACCAACCGAAGAAGCGCCATTTATGCAGATAGACTCTGCTACTTTTCAAGTTCCGGTCACAACCAATGTGATAACCGTCATGGCACATCTCAATGCAAATAACGCTAGTGCAAAATGGAAATGGTGTCAAAAATTCAAACTGTAGTAACAACCAAGGAAACCAACGAGTGTCTACCTGCAAGGACACCTTACACCCCAAACCTAAGAGCATGAAACGAAGGTTTGAGAATGAGAAAGGGAGTAGTTCAACTCAAGGACCTACCAATAAGAAACAAGTTGGGACAGTCCATACTCCCACTAACCTTATTACCTCAACACTGACAAGACCGTATTTAGGAAACCTCCCACACTCCAACAAATGCAACAACCATCATTATGGAGTTTACCGGGAGTTGTATTGCAAAAGGTGTAACATGAAAGGGCACACCGACCGCTTCTGTAGGACTCCATTTGAACACATCACTTCAACCACCAATGTCGGAGTAAGTCCAGTATGCCATTTATGTGGTGAAACGGGACATTTCAAGAGGGACTGTCCAACCGAGAGGAGTGACGGGGGAGGAGGAGGAGTTTAACAACAGAACATGAAGAAGCAATGACGAACCATGCTAGGATTTTGGTACGTTTCCAAACAATAATAATTAAACACCTAATTTTTACTAAAACTGTTGCCAATTAAATCATAATTTTTCAAATTTTCTCTCTTGTCCAAAACAAAATCACATCATTTATATAAAAACTAAGAATCCTTACAGGTGAACTATGATGGCTTAGTGTAACATTAGAGTCATACATAGTTAAGATTTTGCAGGTTTAGAGTGAGTGATTACGCCTTATTCCTTGTTTCTTGTTTGATTGTGGATTTAGAGCAGAGTTGCTCAGTCGAATGTCTTCTCAATCTTAACTATATACGATTTGTTTACACTAAGTGATTATAGAGGAACTTGGTAAGGATCATATTACAAGATTTCATTATTTATTTATCAGAACACTTTTATCGCTAATACTGTTGGATAAGGTGTCTAAGTCCATAACTATATTTGGTATGTACTTGACCCGATCTGGCATGGTCCATTTGGGTTGCATGGCATTGGAACATTTGGATAGACTTTTGTGAGAAGAGGATATTTATGGTTTATTAATATATTATAAGTTCTAATATATTAATATGAATTATTTAATTATTATTGATGAAGAATTAGTTTGGAATTAATTTTGTGATCAAAAGAGACTAATTAAATAAATGGGAATTGATTTGGTAAATCATTCATTCTTATATAGTGGGCTTATGATCCATAGTTCTTGATGTTGGGCTAAACCCATATGGTTACCCATGGATACTCCATGGAGGTTAAAACCCATGGATCATGAGGAATATGGAAAGGCATCAGTTACATGGTGTAACCCTAATGTGCACACTATATAAAGAAACCTCATCCTAGTAAAATCGGCACTTAAGTGATACTAGTGAGGGCTAGCCGATTTTGGTGCATATCAATTTTCTCTCAAGTTATTCCAAGTTGTTGGTGGTGTTGTGTGAAGCATTTAAGGCACCACATTTGGGGTGCTAGGCTCACAATGTCTTAAGGAATCCAAGCTACAAGAAAAGTTATGTCATTCTACTAGTTTTTATATTACATATACCCCAATCATATGCTAGTTAGGATGAAACCTTGGAAAAATGAAAGTTTGCATGTATAATAGATAAAACATAGATCCAAGGCTTCTAGGGTTGCATGCACACCATAGGAGTGTTAGAATGCTCAAAATACATCAAATACTTACTAATCGTGGTTCAAAATATTCACAATAGTAATAACAAGAATAAAATAGAAAGCATTAAATACATATACTTAGAATACACCATCGATCTAAAGACTCATTCCTTCCAAATCGACTTAACACTTGTTTACCATAAAAAGTTGTGGCGTTATCATTCAACATGGATTGGCTTGGTCCTAACCATACCAACTTCATTTGCTACAGAAAGACACTTCACCTTAACCGATTGTTTAACGAAAACTTTTCAATCTATAACAACAAATCCGACACAAACATCTGTAACATCTTTCACTTCAAAACTCAGAAATAACCATGCGAGGGGTACCATGTCTTCCTAACTCACTCCGTAGACAAGAAACTTGAAGTGAAAAACATCGAGGATGTTACGAAAGTCCATAATTTTCCCGAAGTACCCTCAGTAGACCTCCAAGGAATACCACTCAGACCGTACGTCCAGTTCAATAATGAGGACCCATGCGGTTAATCTATCACTGTTAAGTGTATACGTGAAAGTGGTACATAAATAAGTTTCTACAGGATTAGAATTGATGATTCCGCTTTAACTCTTTTTCCTTGTTTGGATGTGAGTTTAGAGAAGAATCATTTATTCGACTGCCTTTTCAATCTTAATTATATATGACTTGTATACACGAGATGTTGATAGATGGACCAGGTATGAGTCTTACCATGAACTTCAAGACAAAGATACCTAGGACTACAAGTGAACATTCTACCATTCAGATGAGCCTAGACAAGTAAACCGAACCCATACACTCGCGACCAATTAAGACTGCAGACTCAATAGTAAAGATCCACCAAAGTGCAATGCGAAGATCAGAATTCACTGAAGTACCCACATTTGTCACACCCCCAAACCGGTATGGCGGAAACATTCGGGGGTGGATGACTTCATGTGTAGTATCACAACAATGCACAATAGTAATCAAAGTACAACATTCTTTACATTGATAAAATATAACATTACATTCGTGTTCAAATCATTGTACATTTGACACCAAAAAGTATAATTAAAATACATAATTATATGAGGCTTTGTCTTCCTCAGAACTTGTGGGTACCTGTTTATCGATTTCCTGAAAATACAAGTAGTTTTGAAAAGAGTGTCAACAATTAAGTTGGTGAGTTCATAAGCATGTTTGTAATAGAAATCTGTTATTTGTTCCTTTGAAAAATGAAAGTATGTTTTCCCAAGAAAATGCTATATTTTATATTGTATATATATTTGTGTTCTAAAATAGTATGATATAGTTTTAAATACCCATAATACTATGAAAAGTATGTTTTCTCTGTACTAGAATAGCATTCTGTATTTATACTTGTACGAAAGCTTGTGAAATTGTAAATATCTAGATTCACTAATTATTGTTTCATTTATATGAAACTATTTCAAGTTGTTTACTTATTCTTGTACTAAACGCATTATTCAATACCAAATTCTGAGTTATTATAACCATACTTGATGACCTAAGCCTCGCCTGAAACACGACGTTCTTCAGGCGTCGAAATATGGTACGTCAATTATCACCACAGGTCTACCGACCTAGCTGTTTCAAGCAGCTCTGGTGCGGGTTTGTCAGTCCCATATAGATCTGTACACAAGTGTCACGCTCTCCCTCAAGGAGACTCTGGTTATAATTTTCAAGAATTTTGATTTATACTTAAATAAGTATTTGAAGCGTGTCTCACAAATGGTATATTGATAGTTACGTGTAGAATAATGAAAAATATCTTTGTAATAGATATTTTGTAAATATCTCATAAATTATATTTAATATAATTTATATAGTTGTTTTCGTAAGTTATCATGAATATGAAAAGAAATATGTAAGTTCCATCAACTGTATTGATAAGTATGCATGACTCATAAATTATACCTATTATAGTTTATATGTTTGTTTTTATATGAAATCCTGAACTGGTAAAATAATATGTTTATTTTAGTAAAAATAACAATCGTAAACTATTTATATAAATTTTGTTATTTATACATGATTTTCTTGTATTTTACTTGTATTCCCCCCTTAAACATTATAAAAATAGTGAAAATATAGGGGTATAAACTCACTTGATAGGTGGTGATTCGGGCAGCGTTTTGTTTCATAGAAATGAGTTTTCTTGATGAAACTGAGAGTTTTTTTTTATGAAGAGTCGGTTTCACGCAGGTAGAGTTTAAACTTAAAATTGAGGACTTCGGGGCTTGCTTCAGGTGGTAAGCAGGTTCCCGGGACTTCAGAGGGTTTAGAAAGGCGTAACAGAGTGTTTAAGTGGAGAGAGGATTTGAAAATTCTAAGCAAAACTCGGAGGTCTCGCATCCAATTTATAGGAGGGGCCTGGCCCTCAGTACATTGGGCGTACTACTGAAAACCTCAGTACGCTAGGCGTACGTCTTGTACGCGGGGCGTACTAGTTTGAGTCTTATTCGATCTTCGGACGTGGTTAGGCTACGAGGCACGCGTCGAGGCTAGTCCCATTACGCTGGGCGTAATCTTTTCGTAGGCGGGGCGTAATGGCTACCTGGCTTCAGACGTGTTGATTGAGCGAGATACATGTCGCATACGAGGAAAGAGGCGACGTGGTCAATCTGAGGCTTAGCTTCCGAGTACGCTGGGCGTACCTATGTACGCGGGGCGTACTTCCTTTTTCCAAACTTCAAAAATTCATATTTGTTGGGTCTAAGTGTTGCATCTTTAGGCTCGGTCATTAGTCCCATTAGTTTACCCGGTTTGGGCCTGTCCAACCATGGATAATTATTAGGGTTAGCATATATATATTGCATGCATGTATAGCTTTCAAGGAATAGTTCTCATTAATTACATTGCATTGTAACCCTAGCACACCTCTACAGTCGAAGTTCTTCAACGAGCTCTTCTGAGGTGTGAGTTATTAATCATTCGACATCATTTGATCCATTACTGTGTTCTTTACTTCATTGATATTGTTTTTCTGCTTAGAATCTATCGATCTATAGAGCAATATTCTCATCAATTAGTATCGGAGCAGGAGACTGTGTAATACATACGCATCTCTTCTATTTGAAGAATCCTTAAGGGTTTCTGCTTTTATCAATATATAGAAGCTGTCCTCTTCTTGTCGACGGTGTCTATTGTGTTTGATAAAACCCAAAGTTCAACTTTACAAATCTGATTCTAACAGAAAAAGTTCATCATGTTTTAAGATGACTCTCAAATCAATCCGATCAATATCTCCAATAGTATAGGATCAACTACAAGGATTCCCATTCTTTATACTCAAGATTATGAAGTGTGGGCGCATCACTTTGAAGACTATGTAGTTGGATCTGAAGACAATGGCTACTTAATCTGGGAAGCAATAACATTGGGTCCGTTTGTTCACTCTGGAACAAACCGAACGGTCAAGACTCAAAAAGAGTATAACCAACTCTTGGCGGACGTGGATAATATCCCTCAAGACGAAAAATACATGGTGTTATGCAACGTTAAAGCCATGAGGATGATCCGATTCGCATTGCAATCCGATACTTTTCATCTGGTGAGTTCATGCACAACAGCTAAAGAAATATGGGATAGGTTGAAAGAATTATATTCAACCGATGAAGATCTAGAGCACTCGATCCAAACCCTTTTGCTCTCTGAGTTCGGTGCTTTCGAACAAAAACCTGAAGAGAAGCTTATTCAGACATTCGATCGCTTCAACCATCTGCTCAGTAAGATGATGAAGCCTGGCATTGAAAGGAAGGTGATTGAACAAAAGGTTACCTTCATGAATGGATTAAGGCCCGAATGGATGGCGGTGGTTTCGACTGTGAAGGCTCATGAGCAATTTAAATCATATTCACTGGCGAAACTGATGGGTATTCTCAAATCTCATGAAAGCATGGTAACAAAGGAAGCGAAGGTAGTTTCGGGTATGCGTTCACTAGCCCTTGTTTCTAAAAGCAAGAATGTAGCAGACGAAGAGGAGGAATCTGATATGTCAGAGTGTGATCTATCCAACGAAGAATATGCTATGATGGTCACAAACCTAAAGAAGTTTGCTCGCAGAAAGTTCCCGATCAACAAGAACCGAAACTGGCAGGGAAGCTATAGTTCTGAAAAGGTGAAAGAAGAACCGAAGAACACCACTAAAGAGGACGACGAAAAGAGGGAGAGTAAGCTTTTGGGAGACTCTGGGTACGATTGCAACTACTGTCATGGCAAGAACCACTTTGCCAAGGATTGCATTCTAAGGAAGATGGTTGAGAAGAAAGAGGGTGAAGATGACGAAGCTTACTACATGAGAAAGCTGGAGGAGATAAAGAAGAAGAAAGCTACTAACGTTTCTATGAATGCTTTGATTGTGCAGGAAAACGTTATTGATGATGATTTCGATGGAGTGGAAGTCTGGTCTACAGATTCTGAGGATGAAGAGGTACGAAGACCCTCGCATGGAAGAGCATATGTGGCGAGAGAAGAAGTTGCTGAGTCAGCTGGGAGATGCTTAATGGTTACAACTGAAAGTAAGCATGAGGAAGCGAAGGTCATGGAAGACAAATGTTTCGCTGCCAAGCCCATGAGTGAAAAGATCAGTGATTGCGATCAGTTGATCAAGAAGGTACAAACTATCCTTGAATCTCATAAAGTACCGATAACAAACTATGAAAAGACTTAAATGAATTAAAATTCAAGTTTTCTAATTTAAGTGGCAGTCTTATGCAAACTCGCCTAGCTAATTCTAACCTAACTGACCAACTCAGCAGGGAGTCTTCCAAGAGTGAGGAGAGAAGGATGTGGATTCAGCAGAAGGAGTTAGAGTTAAGTAGGGCTAGGGATGAACTTATTTATGTGGAAAGAGACAATTTGAAAATTTTGAAACAAAGACATGTTTTCTGTTTGATTGCTAAACGCCTATATACTAATATCACTCAGTTACATTTAGATTGTGAGATAGGAAAACAGATTCATAAAATAATTTTGCCTTTCCTTGAATTTAAGGAGGACGAAGTCATTGCTGAATGTAAATCTATAATGTCCTCGGATGAAATTTCAGTCACCTACAAATATGGACTGGACAAAATTGAATCTTTCATTGAGTCTAAAGAACATAAAAGCATGTTTAAGAATTTACTGGACGAAAACGATAAATTAAAAATAAAGACCGAGACTATGCAGAAGTTTGACTCATCCAACGCCAAATTGAGTTCAGAAAATAGAATAAATTTAGAAATCACTTCTGAATTTGATGAGGAGAGCGAGATGAGTGAAATCTCTGTAGAAGATGAGGTCGAATGTTCAGATTTTCTTAAGAGCGAACCTGAAGCAGCAAAACTACTATTATCTGAAAATTCGGTTGAATACGCTCGGATGTCAAAGGACAAATCGAAGAAACTCAAGGAAAAGGTCATTGTTTATCAGAAGGTACAAACTACACCAAAGCAAGTGTATGTCGTCACTAGGGTAACTAAGAAGCAAACGGCGGAGTTGACATCAATGGTTGACAAAGATAATGTTGAAGGGTGTGACAACTTCTTCTGGTCCGCTCCCATCGATAATGCAGATGAAACAGTTGGTTTGTCAGAGCAAACTTCATGGAGACTTAAGGGACGGTATATTCCTGAACCACTCAATAATCCCTCAAGCTTTGATAAACCCAGTACAAGTGGTACAAAAGACTTACCAAACGAACCACTGAAAGCTACCGATGATTCATCAACAACAACCAATACTCATGAGAAGAAAGCGAAACCTAAGGCCAACATTCACTTGACTCAAGAGAAACTTGCTGAACAGAAACGACAGAGGAAAAAAAGATACATGAAAAACCTCAATGAGAGAAAGAATTTTTGGCAATCCCAAAACCCCTCTTATGTTCGCTATGGAAAAGCTTCTACTCTCAAAAAGGAAGCACAAGCCAAATCTCATTCTAGAAATCACTACCAGTAATGCAGTCAGGAAAACCGAACGACCCGTTTCGGTCCTAATTCTGTAAGTCACAGGAACCGAAAGTCAAGTTTTGGTCCTAACTCTTACTACGCCAAGAACCGAAAATCCTATTTCGGTTCCAACACAAGAGCTCAGAAGCAAAAATCAAGTTTCGCTCCCAAATCCCATCCTCCTCACTCTCAACCAGAATCCAACCCCGTGAAGGATGTCAAAGAAAAAGGAAAGCTGCACTTAGATTTTGAAGTCCAAAATACCAAAAAGTCAACTAACCCTAGGATTCCAAAGAAAACTTCAACTGTGAAACCAATTAACAAAAACTCACTCCAGTTGAAACAAGATAGAAATAAAATCAAAGTCTACACCATCAAATGAAAAGATGAATCCACTTTAATAAAAAGAACATACATGGTTGATCTTTCGGTTGCAATTCCCTACTCTGTAAAAGACTCACCAGGGCCCAAGAAACTTTGGGTTCCTAAATCTGCTTAAGTATTGTAGGTTATCGGTGACGAGCAGTTTGACGATCAATGGTATATTGACAGTGGCTGCTCTCGTCACATGACTGGAAGAAGGGAAGAGCTTAGGGAGTTTCGGTCCCTTAAGGATGGTGGATGTGTGAAATACGGAAACAACTCTTATCGCACGATCAAAGGGTATGGAATGATCACTAATGGAGAATTCTCAATACGAAAAGTAGCCTACGTGGAAGGATTGCAGCACAATCTCATCAGTGTTTCCCAACTAGTTGTGGGAACCGGTTTGAAAGTCTCGTTTGATGATGAGGGCTCAGAGATAATTGAGAAGCAAACGAAGAAAGTTCCGTTGAAATCTGAGCGCAAAGGAGAGATGTATCCTCTAAATCTTCATCCAATAAAAGGAAAGCAAAAAATATGCTTGCTGTTGAAGGCGAACTCAGATGAAAGCTGGTTGTGGCACTGAAGACTATCACATCTGAACTTCAAAGATATTAAAAAACTGGTGCTTGGTGATCATGGGCGTGGATTTCCTATTCTCAACACATGTGCGCAGCATGCGAGATGGGTAAGCAAATCCGAAAGAGTCACCCCTCTCGAATCAATACAAAGATCATCGAACCTCTAGAACTACTGCACATCGACCTATGTGGCCCTTCGGCTATCGAAAGCATCGGTGGTAGTAAGTTTATACTAGTAATTGTAGATGATTTTTCACGCTTCACCTGGGTTTTCTTTCTTAAACAGAAATCAGAAGCGACTCCCAAGTTGAAGGTATTCATCAAGCAAGTGGAATTGCAGCTGCGAAAGGTGGTAAGAAACATAAGAAGCGATAATGGGCTAGAGTTCAAAAATAAAGACTTTGAAGAGTTTCTGGTTGAAAAGGGAGTGACTCATAACTTCTCTGCTCCCTATACTCCACAATAGAATGGGATCGTTGAAAGGCGAAACCATTCTTTATGTGAAGCCGTCCGAACCATGCTGAGCTTCGCTTTTCTTCTATTATAATTCTGGGGTGATGTAATTGCTGCTGCATGTTATACTCAGAACCGATCCTAACTAAACAAGCGATTCTCCATCACTCCATACGAGATTTTGAATAATCGTAAGCCCAATGTGAAGTTTTTCCATGTGTTCGGTTAAAGATGCTTTAATTTCAACTCCAAAGCAAACCGAAACAAGTTTGATGTAAAGGAAGATGAAGGGATCTTTCTTGGCTATTCGCTTACTTCAAAAGCTTATAGGGTTTTGAATAAACGCTCGAAGAAGATTGAAGAAACCTATTATGTCACTTTTGACGACACTTATGTGAAGAAAATGCGAACAACTGAAAGTCCAACGGAGGAAATCTTTCTAGAATCAGGTCAAGTCTCGGTTCCTATTTCTAATCTGTTTGAAGAGTGTACATGCTGCTCTTTGATGAACCAGAGAAAGCGATCCACTCAGAAGCGAAAGCAGCAGATAACAAAATCGATTCCTTGAAGAAAATCATCGATGAAGCTGCTAAAGACATGGAAAGTGACCCTCAACAATCAACCGAGAAGCAGACTCAAAGCGAACACGCTGCATCAGGTAATCATCCAGCTAACGATGACCCTCCAAGAGAAAGCACATGACTCCAGGGGGAGGGTTCGTCTACACCAAAACCAAATGACATGACTTTCCAGGGGGTGAATCCATCAAATACCACAACCCATGAAGATCCATTTGAGAGGGAGAGGACTGAACTGTTGGATATAGTGTCTAAGTCCATAACTATATTTGGTATGTACTTGACCTGACCCGGCATGGTCCATTTGGGTTGCACTTCACCCGAACAATTTATGGATAATCTTTTGAGAATAGTATAAGTTATGATTTATTAATATATTATAAGTTCTAATATATTAATATAAAATCATATTATTTAATTAGTATTGATCTATAATTAATCTAGGATTAATTTAGAGATCAAAAGTATGACTAATTAAATATGGGCTCTTGTATTTATATAGTGTGGGCTAATGCTTATTTGGAACGGGCTAGGCTTGCATGGAAAGTCCATGGATACTCCATGGAGCTTTTACCCATGGATCTCATTGAAATGAAAAGACATGGGTATTAGGGTTTACATGGATGTAACCCTAATCCACCACACTATATAAAGGAGGCTTTGGTTCTTGAAATCACACTAGTTGTGGTGAGTAAAGTAAGAGGGCCGATTTCAAGAAAGGTGATTACTATTCTCTCAAAATTCCAAGTTTGTGGTGATTTGTGATTTCCATTTGAGGCATCCACACTATTGGTGCTAGGCTCTAAAACTCCAAGCAATCAACTACAACTACAAGGTAAGTAATTCTACTAGCTTTATTTGATTCAAGTTCCCCATGCCATGCTAGATAGGATAAGAACCTTGGAAAAATAATTATTTGCATGTATCTTAGTCAAACATAGATCCAAGGTTTCTAGGGTTGCATGTACACCATAGGAGTGTTAGAATGCTCAAAACCCATCAGTGGTATCAGAGGCAGGTTTTTTTATTTGATACTTGATGCAAAAAAAAAAAAAAAAAACATGAAAAATCGAAATTTTTGTTCAAAAGCTCGTATCAAAATTTCAAGTTTTGTATATGTACTTACGATTCTTGATATTTTTGATATGAACACTCATAAACATATGAGTTTAGAAGATCATAGAAATTATGTGCTAATAATTGATTAGATTAATTCTTGATCTTTATGTGTTTTAATGGAGTCCATAACTAGTTCTTAAGTTATGGATAACCAAAAGTCACATTTATAAATAACCATTAAAAGAACACATAGGTTACAAAAAATGAAGAGTCTTCATTTTTAATAACCATTAACTCATAAGTTATGAGAAATGAAAAGTTTTGAAAGTTTACAAAACTTGCCCTCAAGTTTTGGAACATGTAAAGTCGTATTAAAAACTTTAGTTCCAACCCCTAGAATTTTAAAAGTTAAAATTCAACCCTTATACTTTATAATATTATAAGTTTAATAATATTTATATATGTATAAGATCAAGTCGTCTTACCGCTAGTACGCCTCATTCACGACGTCGGTCTATAAGGGGGGTATAAAGTTGTTGCCTATAAAATGGCAACTTAATGGGTGTCCACTCTCACCCACCGCTTCCTTGATCGGTGGAGGGTCGTTAGCCGAACGGGTAGGAAAGGGACTTATAAATTCTCATTAAAAGTATAATGATAATACTAAAGTAACTAAACTTTATTGAATTCCCAATCTTAGTTATTTTAGGAAAATGTGAATAAGGTGCTAATCCATGAAATTACACTTTACACTTTGTTTAAGTCGTTAGTGGAGCGTGTGTGGTTAACCGGCACACTAACTTGAACTTTACAAGGTAGGTAAAGGGTGACTTAATGTTTATCATAGTATCGATGGAGCGTGTGTGGTTAACCGGCACATCAATTGAGGGGTAATACATTAAGGGTACCAAGTAATTTCCATGGTTACTTCACACCTTGTTTTGTGATCCTCGGCATCCCAGTCACAAAACTTGAAGGGCACACTCGAGATTGAAACATGCCATTGAAGAAAGTTCAATGAATCTCAAAGAATCTAGGAGTTTCTAAACCAATTAAAACCTAATTAAATATTTCATTTTTCATGGTGGAAATTGGTGAATCGTCATTCACCTACCTTCAAATATCTTATAGCTTAGATTACGGCATCCCTCTTCTAAGTTATAAAATATTGTGTTGGGTCCTAGCCTTAATATTACATTTTGGTGTTTTGTTAAGGACTATCTCTATATCTAATCTAATATATTCCCTCTTCTTTTCAGATGTCTTCCAATAACAATGCTTCTGGCTTAAACCCTACTAGATCCTTCTCTCTCATGAATCTTTATGGGAGAGTCATCTTTGATGGGTCCAACTTTACAGATTGGATCAGAAACATCAGGATGGTCCCTCGGTATGAGAACAAAGAATATGTTCTCGACAAGGAGCTGAAGGTACCCGAGCCAACTGCTACTCCTGAAGAGCTTGCTGAATATGAGGTACATGAAAGAGATGCTACAAAAGTGGCATGCATCATGATGGCCATCATGACAGCCGAGCTCCAAAAGTCCTATGAGGACTATTATCCTTTTGAGATGCACCAGGACTTGATGGACCGCTACCATCAAAGTGCTTGTCAAGAGCGATATGAAATAATCTCCTCCATGATAACAACCCGAATGAAGGATGGTGAACCCATAACGGGCCACATGCAGAAAATGCCAAGGTATGTGGACCGTTTACTGAAGCTGAATGTGAACTTCCCTGAGGAGTTAGCAATAGACATCATTTTGCACTCCTTGCCATCATGTTATGATCAATTCCGCATGACATATCACATGAACAAGGAAGAAGTCACCCTCAACAAACTTCAAGGACTCTTGAAGACCGCCGAAAGTGGTCTAAAGGGTAAGTCGGTTGTTACTACTCCTACTCCTACTCCGACTGCGGCCAATGTCTTGGCAATCGGGCATGGCAAAGGGAAGAAGAGAAATAACCCTTCTAAGGGTACCAAGGGTAAGACCCTTGAAGGCTCCTCTACAAGCAAAACCAAGAAAGGTTTTGTCACTCCTTATGCTAACCCTAATGAGGCTGAATGCTTCTATTGCCATGAAAAGTCGCACTGGAAGCGAGACTGCCCAAAGTACCAGCAAGATTTGAAGGATGGGAAATTAAAACCCAACCATGCAGGTATATACACTATATTGTCTAATAACTCACCTCATTCTAAGTCTTGGGTCCTTGATACATGTTGTGGTATTCACATATGTTGTGATTTGCAGGTACTAAAAAGAAGTGAGAATGTGGAGCAGGGAAAGATAAACTTGATCATGGGAAACAGGAAAGCTTCACCTGTCACCAAGATAGGAGTTTATTCCTTAGTGCTAAATAGTGGGTTTACATTAGATTTGAATAAATGTTATTATTCGCCAGAAATGGCAAGAAATGTTATGTCCTTTCATGCATTGTATAAACAAGGTTTTACCTTTTATTTTGATAATAATAATGGTAGTATTGATGCTTTCTTTAATAATGTTCTTTATTTTAAAGCATTACCTTGTGATGGAGTGTATGAAACTGTATCTGTTGCAGATAATCTAGGAAATAATGTATTGTGTATTAACTCTTCCACTAGCTTAGATAAAGCATCTTTATGGGATTGTCGTCTTGGACATGTAAGCAAGAAACGCATAGGCCAACTCCAAAAGGATGGAGTCTTGGAGTCATTTGACCTAAAGTCAGATGATAGTTGTGAATCTTGTTTGCTTGGTAAAATGACAAAGTCACCTTTTACTGGCACTTGTGCTAGGGGTGAAGGTTTGTTGGACCTCATACACATGGATGTGTGTGGACCCTTCAGAACCGCCACAAGAGATGCTAATCGGTTCTATGTGACTTTTACTGATGATTTTAGTAGATATGGATATGTCTACCTAATCAAGCATAAGTCATAAACCTTTGAGAAATTCAAAGAGTTTAAGCAAGAAGTGGAGAATCAGTTGGGCAGGAACATTAAGATGCTTCGATCCGATCGTGGTGGTGAGTATCTTAGTACTGAGTTCCTTGACCATCTTAAGGAATGTAGGATTGTCTCACAATTGACACCTCCTAGGACACCACAGCTGAATGGTGTAGCTGAGAGGCGCAATCAGACCCTGTTGGACATGGTTCGTTCCATGATGAGTCGAGCTTCGCTACCAATCTCATTTTGGGGGTATGCCTTCGAGACTACCGCCCATATCCTTAATCTAGTCCCTACAAAGAAGGTTGCCAAAACACCTCACGAGTTGTGGACTGGAAAAGTTCCCAATCTATACCACATCAAGAATTGGGGTTACGAGGCTTTCGTGAGACGCGAGACTCACGATAAGCTCGAACCCAGAAGCGAAAGGTGTATTTTCATCGGCTACCCACAGAAATCTTTTGGTTACATCTTCTACAGACCCAATGATAATCTGGTCTTTGTAGCAAGAAGAGGATTCTTTCGAGAAAGAGAATTCATGAGCCAAGGAGACAGTGGGAGGCAAATTGACCTTGAGGAAATTCAAGAGTCAAGTGGTGAAGGAACCTCAAACCCTAGCCCTCAACCTAAGGAGGAAACTCCTGTTGAGCCGACTGAAGAATCTATACCTCTGAGGCGTTCCACCAGAGTTAGGAATGCACCTGAGCATTATTATGGTTTTCATATTACTGCAGAAGGTGAGACACTTATCAGTGATAACACAGTGGTAAATCTGGATGAGCCTAACAGCTACACGGAAGCCATGGCAGGCCCTGAGGCTGCTAAATGGAAAGAGGTTGTGGATAGCGAGATACAGTCCATGTATGACAATCAAGTTTGGAACTTGGTTGACAATGTACCTGATCGTAAGATAGTTGGGTGCAAATGGATCTTCAAGAAGAAGACCGACATGGATGGTAATGTACACACTTATAAGGCACGACTGATTGCAAAGGGTTATTCTCAAACTCCGGGAGTTGATTATGATGAGACCTTTTCACCAGTGGCCAAGATTAAGTCTATTTGGGTTCTGTTAGCCATTGCTGCATTTCATGATTATGAAATGTGGCAAATGGATGTCAAAACCGCTTTCCTTATTGGAAAGTTGGCTGAAGATGTTTACATGGTTCAGCCAGAGGGTTTTGTCAGTACAGAGTACCCCAATAGAGTGTGTAAGCTCGAGAAATCCATTTATGGATTAAAACAGTCACCTCGTAGATGCAATCTTTGCTTTGATGAGAAAGTCAAAGAATTTGGCTTTTCAAGGAGTGAAGATGAATCTTGTGTCTATATCAAGGCTAGTGGGAGTATAGTCAGCTTTTTGGTACTGTATGTGGATGACATACTACTCATAGGAAATGACATCCCAACCCTGCAGGAAGTAAAATCTTGGCTTGGGAAGTGTTTCGCTATGAAGGACCTTGGAGAAGCTGCCTATATCCTAGGGATAAGGATTTTGAGAAACAGGAGTAAAAGACTAATTGGACTTAGTCAAAGCACCTATGTGGACAAAGTGTTGAAAAGGTTCAACATGCATAACTCCAAGAAAGGAGAGTTACCCATCCAGAGTAACGCCAGATTGAGTAAGACACAAAGCCCTAGTACTGAGGCTGAGATAGCAGAAATGAGTCGAATACCTTATGCGTCAGCTGTGGGATCGATCATGTATGCTATGACGTGTACTCGACCTGATGTAGCCTTTGCTTTGAGCATGGTTAGCAGGTATCAGGGGAACCCTGGCAAGGCACACTTGACTGCGGTAAAGAATATCCTCAAGTACCTACGGAGGACTAAGGAATGGGTCCTTACCCTCGGTGGTAGTGAGGACTTGAGAGTTGTAGGGTACAGTGATGCTAGCTTTCAGACTGACAGGGATAATTTCCGCTCTCAGTCGGGCTGGGTCTTTACTCTAAACGGAGGGGCAATTACTTGGAAAAGTTCCAAGCAGGAGACAGTGGCTGATTTCACTTGTGAATCAGAGTATATAGCAGCAAGTGAGGCAGCAAAGGAAGCTATATGGCTAAAGAACTTCATCGGAGACCTTGGAGTTGTACCAGCTATAAAGGAGATAATGGAGATTTTCTGTGACAACAATAGTGTGGTTGCCTTAGCCAAGGAACCAAGAGATCATGGGAGATCCATACACATTGGCAGAAAATATCACTTCATCAGACATCGAATAGAAGAAGGAATCCTCGTGGAAAAGAGGGTATCATCGGATGAGAATCCAGCAGATCCCCTCACAAAGGGACTGACTCGGGTTAAGCATCTCCAGCATGCTCGGAGCATAGGGCTGAAGGATGATATTAGTTTTAGTAGTTAGATAGTCTTGAAATTTGTAAAATGTGATTGACATTTGATGATAAATAAAAGCTGTTATTTATGAGTAAAGTGTTGCTATCTCTTGTCAATCGTTTACTATTATTTCTTTTTGCATGTTTTGAATTCCAGAATAATTATGTTATGATTTATATCATATTATTCAAACTCTCCACAGTCGGTCATATGTTGGAAGTAGATATGAATCAAGACTGTCATGGGTTGGCTTGTAGAGGTCTAAGATGTTAGACAAAGCGGGGCTACAGCACCCATGAGTGCTCATAAGTTCTGAGTATTGGATTCAACCCACGCTCATTTGTATCACTTCATGGAATTTATCTTGAGTGATCGTGAGAAGGTAATATCATATAAGTCTTCAAACCTAGAGATATGATTTGTTGCTTATGAGTTGGTTTTGCATTGATTGCATGAAAACGCATTGGTAACTCGATGTTATAAACCGTGCTTTTGTGTGTAATTCAACAAGCGATATCTGCGCCCCTCGATGATTTTGTTTTGACCTATGTACCGGGCCCGGTCAGAACTAAATTGATGTGTTCAGTTAAGTTCTATGTCAAACAAATCGGAAATCGGGAAACAAATGCTGGACAATAAGCAATACCTTGTTCCATGTATTTGTCCGACTGATATCTAGAACAGAGGATTGTATGATCACTTATCTAAAATGGTGCTTCATAGTTCAACAGAGTTTAAAGAGCTACGATTGCTAATCGGTTCCTGAAGTCATACTTGCAACTATAGTTATTAGACTTATCCAAGTGGGAGACTGTTGGATATAGTGTCTAAGTCCATAACTATATTTGGTATGTACTTGACCTGACCCGACATGGTCCATTTGGGTTGCACTTCACCCGAACAATTTATGGATAATCTTTTGAGAATAGTATAAGTTATGATTTATTAATATATTATAAGTTCTAATATATTAATATAAAATCATATTATTTAATTAGTATTGATCTATAATTAATCTAGGATTAATTTAGAGATCAAAAGTATGACTAATTAAATATGGGCGCTTGTATTTATATAGTGTGGGCTAATTCTTATTTGGAATGGGCTAGGCTTGCATGGAAAGTCCATGGATACTCCATGGAGCTTTAACCCATGGATCTCATGGAAATGAAAAGACATGGGTATTAGGGTTTACATGGATGTAACCCTAATCCACCACACTATATAAAGGAGGCTTTGGTTCTTGAAATCACACTAGTTGTGGTGAGTAAAGTAAGAGGGCCGATTTCAAGAACGGTGATTACTATTCTCTCAAATTCCAAGTTTGTGGTGATTTGTGATTTCCATTTGAGGCATCCACACTATTGGTGCTAGGCTCTAAAACTCCAAGCAATCAACTACTACTACAAGGTAAGTAATTCTACTAGCTTTATTTGATTCAAGTTCCCCATGCCATGCTAGATAGGATAAGAACCTTGGAAAAATAATTATTTGCATGTATCTTAGTCAAACATAGATCCAAGGTTTCTAGGGTTGTATGTACACCATAGGAGTGTTAGAATGCTCAAAACCCATCATGAACCTGATATAGGATTCGGTTCACCATTTGAGGGGGAGAGTGAAAATGCAAATGACGAAGGCGATATGTGAGAACTGGAAGAAGAAGTCAATGCTGAGCCGGATCCTGCCTATGATCCAAATTACCATCCTCTCATAAAATGGACAAAGGATCATCCTAAAACACAAATAATTGGTGAATCATCTGAGGGTGTTCTCACACGCTCACAAATGAAAGCGAAGCAAACTGCTTTATTCTCTCAAGTAGAATTATGTATGTTTAATTCGTTTGTCTCTAAAGTTGAACCGAAGACGGTAAATGATGCTCTTTATCACTCTGATTGGGTACAAGCTATGTAAGACGAACTCCATGAGTTTGAACGAAATTGTGTTTGGAGACTGATTCCCACACCAAATGATGCATTTGTAGTCAGTTTAAAGTAGGTTTTTAGAAATAAATTAGATAAATAATGTAACGTCATTCGCAACAAAGCGAGGCTGGTGGTGAAAGTGTATTGTCAGGAAGAAGGAATAGGCTATGAAGAGACCTTCGCTCCTGTAGCAAGGTTGGAATCTGTAAGAATCTTCTTGGCATATGCTGCACATAAAAACTTTGAAGTTTTCCAAATGGACCTAAAATGTGCTTTCTTAAATGGAGAACTAGAAGAAATGGTATACGTTGAGCAACCACCCGGATTTGTGAACGAGAAGTATCCTGATGACTGCTACATTCTGGATAAAGCAGTTTATGGATTGAAGCAAGCCACGAGAGCCTGACATGAAACTCTAACTCGTTTTCTCAAATTGTCAAAATTCAAGCAAGGTTCGGTTGACCCAACCTTCTTTCGCAAGAAAGAAGGCGAACACTTAATGATAGTTCAGATTTATGTCGATGACATCATCTTCGGCTCCACGAATCCTAGCTTAACAGCTGAATTCAGGAAGTTGATGGAGACTAAATTTGAAATGAGCGCAATGGTTTCGATTAACTTTTTCCTTGGATTGAATATAAGACAGGGACCAGAAGGCATCTTCATTAATCAGGAAGCATACATAAAGACGTTGTTAACAAAGTTCGGCATGACGGGAGATTCCAAAGTAAAGGTTCCAATGGCATTTGGAATGAAGCTGACCCCGTCTCTTGAAAAACCGGCTATTGATGTGACTCTCTATCGACAAATGATAGGATCCCTAATGTATCTAACAGCTAGTAGACCGGACACAATGTTTTCTGTCTGCTACTGTGCCAGGTTTCAAGCAAATCCAAGAGAACCACATATGGTTGCAGTGAAAAATATCTTCCGGTATTTGAAGCGAACCTCGTCTCTCGTTCTTTGGTATCCTGTAAATCTGGCTTCTTTGTTCAAGCTTTTTCTGATGCTGATCTTGGTGGATGTGGTTTGGACCGAAAGAGCACAACCGACGGATTCCTGTTCCTTGATGGCAAACTTGTCAGCTTGGAGTCAAAGAAACAAACTTGCATGTCTCTTTCCACAGTCGAAGCTGAGTACATTGTTGCAGCGTCCTGTACATCACAGGTCATATGGATACAAAGTCAGCTTAGAGATTATGGCTTAAGCATGAAGAAAATCCCTCTCTACTGTGACTCGGAAAGTGCGATTCGAATATGTCACAATCCAGTGCAACACTCCAAGACAAAGCATATCGCACTGAGATACCACTTTATCAAGGACCACGTTGAAGATGGAAATGTTAAAATGCACATGGTTCGGTCCTCAGATCAACTAGCTGACATCTTCACCAAGGCCTTACCAAAAGCAAGCTTTAACAAGATACACCAAGTCTTGGGAATGATGGAAGCTGAGTCAGTACCGAAACCCCTTTCTACTCACTAAAATTGAATAAGCGAACTAGAGCGAACGCTCGGTCTATTTCGGTTCTTAAATTTTTTGTCACACTCCAAAACCAAGAACGGCGGAAACGTTCAGGGGTGGAGGACGTCATGTAAAGTATAAGTGTGAAAACCCTAGAAAATCCCATATTTCCTACTAGTATAAAAAGTAGTCTTCTACCAAGACCCGAATGCTTTGAAGGTTTGCATTTCTGTATCAATGAAGATTTTTCCCTGTACAAATATTATTATAAAAATGTAGTCTACCTCATCGTTTATGTGAATGTGTCACAAAGTAAAACTAATAGGGAAAATTATATAATCATTGAAATCGTATCCTTTTGCCTTAGGATAATCATGGCATGAAACTCGCCGAACAGTACAACCGAGAACATCCGTCGATGAACAGGTCCCGCTGTAGCTATCAGCCAGGTGTAGGATGGCCAGTCCCGTATAGTATATATATAGTATTTCTCTCTGTATAGATATAGTATTTCTCTCTGGATAACATGTAATAGTATCTCTTCATATAGTAGTATAGACTCATGAATGAACTAACTCTTGTGTAATTCCTTGTAATAGGAATAGTAATTTGTATCCCCTAAACTATACCTATAATAGTTTACAGGAATGTAAATTGAATGTCCAAGTAGGTTTATACACCCTTGCTACTCAAGAGTGTTGGAAAGTGATGAAAGAATGAAAGCTCTCATATCAATACATATATACATGAAACATAAGTGTATAGATATGGTTTTTAACAGTAAATTGAAAGAGGTTTTGTAAAACATTTAAGAGTTTTGAACAATAAATAATAATGACTTGATGTCAGTTTATAAAATAATTCAAAAGTAATTTGTTGATAACAAAGTAAAACTAACCGAAAAGCATTGTATTTATCACATTTTGAAGTATGTGAAATCAGTTGTTTGAAAACGTAGTTATAAATCACATGTGATTGATTCTATAACTTCCTGTTTTCTACTTGTATTCCCCCCCCCATGAAAGCATTTAAAATCATTTAAAAGATTGATTAAGGGGGTATGAACTCACCTGTAGTGAGTGGTTTGGATGAACGGAATGATATGATGCTAGGTGCCAAGTGAAAACTTGTACACACACAAAGATCCTAGTTAACATATAATCACACATATATGTGTCCAATTAGTCATAAAACAACTAATTAACCAAATTTAAGACATCCTAAGACATGGAAAACACTTGATTTAAGTTCTATAAGTCCTAAGGATTGCATGTATGCGTGGTAGGACCTTGTAATTGAGTTTAGGGTTCAAGGGTAAACTCCTTTGGAGTTTACGGTTTGGTGACCATAACTTATTCAGTTTACGGTCGTAAACCCATGAGTTTACGGCCGTAAACTCATGGTACTTGACCATTTTGTGTTTTGAAGCCATTAAGATCATAAGAAGCATTCCTACTTCATGTTTAAGCCTTAGGAAGAGATTAGGGCACCATTTCACTCCTTTAGGGAGTTTACGGTCCTTGGACCACTTCTCCTTGGGTTTACGGCCGTAAAACCAAATGGTTTATGGTCTTTTGATGTTTTCAAGTACTAAGCACATCAAGGAAGGGGTCTAGGCTAGTTTCCAAGGCTTGGTAAGGGACTAGGGCCACTTTGGCCCCTTTGTTAGGGTTTACGGTCCAAGAACATCTTGGACCGTAAACACCTTTGATCTTGATTCTTGGGTGTTTTCTTGATGATTAGAAGTGTAACAAGTCTTATAATACACTAGGGTAAGAGTACTTACTAGGTAGAAGCTTGAAAAGGTGCTAAAAGTCCAAGAACACTAGTGTGTGTTCTTGGTGTTCTTGGTGAAACTTGAAGATCTACACCTTTGGAATGATTTCACGGATGGAATCATGTAAGATCACTAGATTAAGTAAGATATCAACTTTTTAGGGATAGAAACACTTACAAAGTTGAAGATCTTGAAGAAAAGTTGGATGATAGTTGAGAGAGAAATGGGTTTTGGATCTTGAAAATGTGAAAAGTGGTAAATAATGACTAAGTGTCATATTTATACCCCCTTTTAGGGTTTACGGCCGTAAATACCTTTGTTTAGGCCATAAACTCCCAAACTCTTGGAGTTTTGGAATATTATTGTTGCACAATAAACCCTAGGGCATCCTCTCTCCTGTTATCTCCTGAAGTACTAACTTTAAAACACTCAAACTTTTTCCAAAAAAGCTTGAAAGTTAGTAGAAACTGTTCTAACTTCTATTGAATCGAATGGTTGTACAGAATAGAAATTTCGGGTTGTCACAACATCCCCCCGTTAGAAGGAATTTCATCCCGAAATTAGAGTTTAAGCAAATAAGTAGTTACAAATAACTAAGTAAAAAGACGAGGATATTTCAGTTTCATCTGATCCTCTCGCTCCCAAGTGAATTCAGGTCGTCGCTTGGCGTTCCATCGAACCTTCACTATCGGGATACGGCTTTGTTTCGTTTGCTTGACCTCCCGGTCCATGATCTCTACTGGTTCTTCCATGAATTTGAGGCTCTCGTTGATCTCGATCTCGTCGAGTGGGATTACAAGAGTCTCGTCGGACAGACACTTTTTCAAGTTCGAGACGTGGAAAGTAGAATGTACGTTACTGAGTTCGCGTGGTAAGTTAAGTTTGTAAGCTATAGGACCGATTCTAGCGAGAATCTCGAAAGTCCATATGTACCTTGGATTTAGCTTTCCACGCTTTCCGAAGCGTATCAAGCCCTTCCATGGTGAGAGTTTCAATAGAACTCGGTCGCCCACCTGGAATTCCAACGGTTTCCTTCGTTTATCTGCATAGCTTTTCTGTCGGTCTCTAGAGGCTTTCAATCGTTCACGTATCTGAACGATCTTCTCTGTCGTTTCCCGAATGATCTCCGGAACTGTGAAAGTGCTTTCAGGAACTCGTCCTTTAGCTAACTGTGTATCTCCCACCTCCGACCAGCACAGAGGGGATCTGCACTTTCGGCCATGGAGGGCTTCGAATGGAGCAGCCTTTATGCTCGTGTGATAACTGTTGTTGTAGGAAAATTCGACAAGGGGTAAATGAGTATCCCATGCCTTCCCAAAGTCGATCACACAGGCTCGCAACATATGTTCCAAGGTTTGGATAGTTCTCTCACTTTGTCCGTCGGTCTGTGGATGGTAGGCTATACTCATGTCCAACCTAGTTCCTAGAGAACTTTGTAGCGACTACCAGAACCTCGAAGTGAATCTACTATCTCTGTCCGAGATAATGGATATGGGAACACCTTGCAGTCGTACAATCTCCCGAATGTAGGTTCTTGTAAACTTCTCTATCTTGTCCGTTTCTTTGATAGGCAGGAAGTGTGCGGACTTGGTCAATCTGTCGATGATGACCCATATGGTATCAAGTCCACCCGTTGTCTTGGGAAACTTGTTATGAAGTCCATAGTGATCCGCTCCCACTTCCATTCAGGTACCTCCGGCTCTTGTAGAGGGCCGGAGAGTTTCTGGCGTTCGACCTTGACCTTGGCTCAAGTAAGGCATTTACTTACAAAGGTAGCAATCTTTGCTTTCATGTTAGGCCACCAGTATAGCTCTTTAAGATCCAGATACATCTTATCTGAACCTGGGTGGACTGAATAACGATTGTTGTGTGCCTCGGTCATGACCAAGTCTCTGAAGCCACCGTGTTTCGGTGTCCAGATCCGATCCATGAGGTATAAGGCTCCGCCACCCTTGACTTCCAAGTTCTTATCCATCCCTCTCAGGGATTCACTCGCCACATTTTCAGGTTTCAAAGCGTCGAGCTGAGCCTCCTTAATTTGCGTGGACAAGTGTGAATGGATAGTTAGAGTCAAAGATTTGACTTTACTACCAGAGTATTCTTTCCGACTTAGGGCGTCGGCTACTACGTTGGCTTTACCTGGATGATAACGGATTTCACATTCGTAATCACTGAGTAGCTCGACCCACCATCGTTGTCTCATGTTGAGCTCCATCTGGTCGAATATATGTTGTAGGCTTTTGTGATCTGTAAAGATAGTACTTTTTGTACCATACAGGTAGTGTCTCCAGATCTTCAGAGCAAACACAACTTCTCCTAGCTCAAGATCGTGGGTGGTGTAGTTGACCTCGTGTATCTTTAGCTGTCTTGAGGCATAGGCGATGACCTTACCTCGTTGCATCAGAACATAGCCGAGCCCTTGATTTGAAGCATCGCAATAGACAATGAAGTCTTCTATCCCTTCGGGGAGGGATAGTGTTGGTGCGGTGCACAAGGCTCGCTTGAGCGTTTGCAACGCTCTCTCTTGTTTCTCTTCCCAGTCAAAGGCCACGCCCTTCTGGGTCAGCGCTGTAAGAGGTTTCGCAATGCGGGAGAAGTTCTGAATGAACCTGCGATAGTAGCCAGCGAGACCAATAAATTGACGAATTTATGTAGGTGTCGTCGGTGCTGACTAGTTCTCAATGGCCTTGATTTTGGAAGGGTCCACGTGAATTCCCTCTTCACTAACTACGTGGCCCAAGAATTCGACTCTTAGAATCCAAAATTCGCACTTGGAGAACTTCGCATAGAGCTTCTCCGATCGTAATGTTTCTAAAACTTGACGAAGATGTTGACTATGTTCCTCCTTACTACGAGAGTAGATGAGTATGTCATCGATGAAGAAGATGACGAACTGATCCAAGTAAGGACGACACACCCTATTCATTAAATCCATGAATACTACGGGCGCGTTAGTTAATCTGAATGGCATCACTACGAATTCGTAGTGCCCATAACGAGTTCGGAAGGTTGTCTTGGGAACATCCTCCATTAACACTCGTAGTTGGTGGTACCCGGATCGTAGATCTATCTTCGAGAAGTAGTTGGCTCCTTGAAGTTGATCAAATAAATCGTCAATGCGGGGTAAGGGATAAAGATTCTTAATGGTAAGCTTGTTCAGTTCCCTGTAGTCGATGCACATACGAAACGATCCGTCTTTCTTCTTGACGAACAAGACCGGTGCTCCCCATGGTGAGAAGCTTGGCCTAATAAATCCCTTCTGGAGAAGTTCGTTAAGCTGACTGGAAAGTTCATGCATCTCCGCTGGTGACAGACGATATGGAGATTTGGCTACTGGAGTAGCCCCTGGCACTAAGTCGATTCTGAACTTGACTTGGCGTTGTGGTGGTAATCCTGGAAGTTCTTCTGGAAAGATGTCGAGAAAGTCGCGTACTTCTGGGATGTTCTGAATATCTTTCACTTCTTGACTCGTATCGACGATGTGTGCGAGGAATGCATGATATTCCTTTCGCAAGCACTTCTGAGCTTGTATGAACGAAATGATGCGAAGGTTCGTACTAGGTTTGTCGCCGTAGATAACTAGGGTTTCGCTGTTAGGAAGGTTAAGACGAACTGCTTTCTCCAAGCACAAGATGTCGGCGCGATGAAGACTCAAACAATCCATGCCGATAATGACGTCGAAACTTTTAATTGGGACCGGCATGAGGTCTATCTTGAAAGTATGGCCATCTAAAGTTAGAGTACAACCTACGTATGTGCAGTTAGTACTTTCCGTTTTCCCGTTTGCCATTTCTACAGTGAATGATTTATCTAGTGCACGTGGTTTTTGTTTAAGCTGGTGTGCAAATTTCTGGTTTACGAAACTTTTCTCCGCTCCACTGTCGAAAAGTATGCAAGCATATGAGTTATCGAGGAGAAACGTACCAGTAACTATTGTAGGATCAGCTACGGCTTCCTCGTGGCCTATGGCCAGAACTCTTCCTACTCCGCCAGCTATCCCTGCCTTAGGGCAGTTCCTCTTGTAGTGGCCCACTTCGCCACAACCGTAGCAAGCTTGGGCCACACCGGCGTTAGGAACTTGAGCAGTCGGCCTTGCTGTAGTCTTGCAGAAACGGGCAGTATGCCCCCTTCTGTTGCAGTTAGTGCACTGCATTTCCCGACAAGGTCCGTTGTGGTGGAAGGTGCATTTGTTGCACTTCGGAAGATTACCGGCATAAGGCTTAGCTAGTAAGAGATTAGCAAGGACAACAGGAGTTGCTGTGGCAGCATTGATTGTAACTAGTTGTTGTCTCTTTGAGGATTCTTGTGAAGTCCCGCTTTTCCTCTTGTTCCACCCCTTTTTCTTGTTGTTGCTGTTGTTTCCCTTTTGTTGCTCGGGTGTAGAAATCGTTGGGTTCTGGTAGTTTCCGTGATCTATAAGAGATTGTGCCAGCTCTTTAGCGCTGTCAAAAGTAACAGGCCTTGATGCTAACACACTTGACTGGATCTGGGGCGACAGTCCCCAAATATATCTCTCTATTTTCTTGCTCTCTAGAGCAACCATATCAGGGCAAAGAATTGCCAGATCACAGAATCTATTAGTATAGGTTGATATGTCAGAACCAGCTATTACAAGACCCCATAGTTCCTGCTCGAGTTTTTGAATTTCCCCTCGTGGACAGTACTCTCTCATCAGCATGGCCTTCAAGTTCTCCCAGCTTATCGAATTTGCCACTATTAGGGTCAGTGACTTAACGTGGCCATTCCACCAAGTTAAAGCCCTGTCAGAAAAGGTACAAGTAGAAAACTTGACCTTATTGTTCTCTGGGCAGGCGCAGATTTCAAAGACTGCTTTTGTCCTTTCGATCCACTGCCTTAAGATCATAACCCCTCCAGTTCCATTGAAATTTATGGGTTTGGCATTCGTAAAATCCTTGTAGGTGCATTCTCGGGGGTACCCATGGCTCTCGCCATGGTTAGAAATAGGTGCACCAGTTCCTGATCCACTAGGGACAAGAGTATTGATGTGTGACATGGCAGCCGCTACGGCCGTCGTGACAACTGCTTGGAACATAGCAGCTTCAAACTGAGGAGGTGGTGGAGGTGGTGGTATCGGTGTTTCGTTATTATTGTTACGCCTCGGATTTTTGCGAGGAGGCATCTTTTAACTATAAGTTTATAAAGATGAAGATATTGATAAGAATTTAATAAGAAAGTTGATGAAAATGACTCATGGACTAACTCTTCATAGCCCAACAGCACGATTGAATGTAGATCTAGAACTAACAGATGATAGCATTTGGATAATAATTTCCATGAGATTAGGTACCTGTCAATATTAATGGAATTACAGATGTAACAAGTTCGAGAAAAATGGCCTAGTAGGAGGCCATAGATCAACCAAGATGGGAAAATTTTGACAGGACTACGACCTAATCAAGACCTAACAGGTCTAAGATTTACAAAGATAGGAAATTAGACCAGTGTTTTACATAACTAGGTTATATCCAAAAGAGAGGTTGATGAGATTCTATCGGCGACGAGAACTACTAGAGTGAGTTCTTGATTCCAACAGAAGGCGTTCTATGTCCCTCACACTCCTGTCAGATCTTACTTGCTGAGCTCGAAGTTCCCTGACTTCAGCTTGGGTTCCAGCAAGTTCTCTCTGCAGAGCTGCATTGTGGACCAGAGTCCTTTCATGAGCAGACTCTAGTTGGTGAATGAGGATTGTGTTAACGCCAGAGTTGGCGTCAATCTCCATGACTCGGTCGATAGCGGCTCGACCCTGTTCGGTGTTCTGGGAAATCCTACGAACCATGATGGGTAGGACCCTGTCAGCTGAACCTCCCTCAGTGAGGTTGTAGAAGCTTCTGTCTGTATTGTAGGGGATGGGTTGACTCTGTTCCTGACTCCATCTATTCAAGTTTGTGGCCTACAGAGGTGTGGGTCCTTGAAATGTTGGGCGAGGGTTTGGGTCATGAGCAGCTGGGGGTAGATTGTTGACTTCTGGTTCTGACTCAGAACTATCAGAAAAGCCTTCAGCTTCGTGATCATCCAAAGGAATTGGGTGATCATTCTCTGGCTCTTCTCCGAGCCATCCATCATTGCCATGGTTAGGGTAGTACGGGTCGCCGTGGGGATGGAATCCAGCCATAATATCTACGCGAGAAAAGGGATATAAGAAGAAATTAATAGACGTACTAACTAAGATAATTATAAGATGATCTTTATCAGTTACTTCAATACTTGTTTAGTGCATACCAGTTATATGTACTCAGGACAGGATAGACCTTCGAATAAGTGACCCTAACTCTAAGCCCACAACCAAACAAGGAACAAGAAGTAAAGCAAAGATTCATAGATTCTAAGTCTATGACGTCCTAGGTGCATATAACCTTAGTGTATCCACTCAGCAACTATTGACCTACTGATAAAGACCTTTTAGTTCTCAGATAAGTAATTATAGTAACACCAAATTGTTGGATAAGGTGTCTAAGTCCATAACTATTTCTGGTATGTACTTGACCCGACCCGACATGGTCCATTTGGGTTGCATGGCACCATGCAATTGGATAAACTAAAATGAGAGAAATAACACTTATGGTTTATTAATATATTATAAGTTCTAATATATTAATAATATTATTTAATTAGTTTGATCAAGAATTAATTTAGAATTAATTAAGTGATCAAAAGATAACTAATTAAATATATGGGTAGATTATGTAAATCTTCCATATCTTATATAGTAGGCTAAGAGGCTCCATGGATTATCAAGTTGGGTTCCACCCATATGATGCTCCATGGATGCTCCATGGAGTTAACCCATGGATCATGAAATGAAGAGTCATGTTACATTAGGGTTTACCTAATGCAACACACTATATAAACAAAGGTGTTCTCCCCAAAATTGGCGACACTAAGAAACAAGAGGGCTAGAGCCGATTTTGCAAGTGTAAGATTCTCTCAAAGTTTACTCCTTTGCATTTGGTGTTGTGTGAAGCATTTGAGGCATCACACTTGGGGTGCTAGGCTCACAAGGTTTCAAGGATCATAATCAACAACAAGGTAAGTTATTCTATCTTTCATTCAAGTTAAAAATGTTCCCCATGTATGCTAGATAGGAATATAACCTTGGAATTCAACTTTGAATGATAATTAGAAAAACATAGATCCAAGGTTATTAGGGTTGCATGTACACTTAGGAAGTGTTAGAATGCTCAAAACCCATCACAAATACCCCTATGGTATTTCATTGTGGTAATGTTGGTAAGTTTTTAGACTTGTTGCCATATCACAACCATTCTTGGGCATATGCTAATCACTCCTAGGACCAGCATAGTTGATCAGGCTATGCCACTCCCAGGACTGACCATATATCCCCGAGCTTACTTGTGATATTCAACAATCGTAATACTTTTGTTCTTGTCATTGTGACACTGCTTTAGTATGAATGCAGGAATGTATACTTAGTTAAATATTTTATTATTTAAAAGTATAAACTCTTGGTCAGAGTATTTTAATCCCATTGTATTTATAGTCTGTATATCTTTTATGGGTTGATATACTCAAGTCACTATAAACAAAGCTCTGATACCAATCTGTCACATCACAAAACCAAGAACGGCGGAAACGTTCAGGGGTGGAGGACGTCATGTAAAGTATCATAACAGTGCGAAGTAGTAAACAAGCAACAATATCATCCATTGCATTAAAAGTAAAGTTTTAATACATGAGTGTTCTTTCATTGTAATAAGACACCAAAATATGTAAACAAAATAAAGACTAGTCTTGTCTGTGCTCCGTCTTCTCAAAACCCTGGTCATCGTACCTGTCTACTCGTGACCTGAGAATACAAGTTATTTTGAAAGCGTAGATCAACATAAAGCTGGTGAATTCATAAGTATTATAGTGTCATTGATTCGAAAACCAGTTATGAAAGACTTGTAAATGTTTAATAAAACATTTAGTATAAGTGTGAAAACCCTAGAAAATCCCATATTTCCTACTAGTATAAAAAGTAGTCTTCTACCAAGACCCGAATGCTTTGAAGGTTTGCATTTCTGTATCAATGAAGATTTTTCCCTGTACAACTATTATTATAAAAATGTAGTCTACCTCATCGTTTATGTGAATGTGTCACAAAGTAAAAGTAGCAGGTCGATGAACAGGTCCTGTTGTAGCTAGCAGCCAGGTGTAGGATGGTCAGTCCCATATAGTATATATATAGTATTTCTCTCTGTATAGATATAGTATTTCTCTCTGGATAACATGTAATAGTATCTCTTCATATAGTAGTATACACTCATGAATGAACTGACTCTTGTGTAATTCCTTGTAATAGGAATAGTAATTTGTATCCCCTAAACTATACCTATAATAGTTTACTGGAATGTAAATTGAATGTTCAAGTAGGTTTATACACCCTTTCTACTCAAGAGTGTTGGAAACTGAAGAAAGAATGAAAGCTCTCATATCAATACATATATACATGAAACATAAGTGTATAGATATGGTTTTTAACAGTAAATTGAAAGAGGTTTTGTAAAACATTTAAGAGTTTTGAACAATAAATAATAATGACTTGATGTCAGTTTATAAAATAATTCAAAAGTAATTTGTTGATAACAAAGTAAAAATAACCGAAAAGCATTGTATTTATCACATTTTGAAGTATGTGAAATCAGTTGTTTGAAAACGCAGTTATAAATCACATGTGATTGATTCTATAACTTCCTGTTTTCTACTTGTATTCCCCCCCCCCATGAAAGCATTTAAAATCATTTAAAAGATTGATTAAGGGGGTATGAACTCACCTGTAGTGAGTGGTTCGGATGAACGGAATGGATAGGATGCTTGGTGCCAAGTGAAAACTTGTACACACACAAAGATCCTAGTTAACATATAATCACACATATATGTATCCAATTAGTCATAAAACAACTAATTAACCAAATTTAAGACATCCTAAGACATGGAAAACACTTGATTTAAGTGCTATAAGTCCTAAGGATTGCATGTATGTGTGGTAGGACCTTGTAATTGAGTTTAGGGTTCAAGGGTAAACTCCTTTGGAGTTTACGGTTTGGTGACCATAACTTATTCAGTTTACGGTCGTAAACCCATAAGTTTACGGTCGTAAACTCATGGCACTTGACCATTTTGTGTTTTGAAGCCATTAAGATCATAAGAAGCATTCCTACTTCATGTTTAAGCCTTAGGAAGAGATTAGGGCACCATTTCACTCCTTTAGGGAGTTTACGGTCCTTGGACAACTTCTCCTTGGGTTTACGGCCGTAAACCCAAATGGTTTATGGTCTTTTGATGTTTTCAAGTACTAAGCACATCAAGGAAGGGGTCTAGGCTAGTTTCCAAGGCTTGGTAAGGGACTAGGGCCACTTTGGCCCCTTTGTTAGGGTTTACGGTCCAAGAACATCTTGGACCGTAAACACCTTTGATCTTGATTCTTGGATGTTTTCTTGATGATTAGAAGTGTAACAAGTCTTATGATACACTAGGGTAAGAGTACTTACTAGGTAGAAGCTTGAAAAGGTGCTAAAAGTCCAAGAACACTAGTGTGTGTTCTTGGTGTTCTTGGTGAAACTTGAAGATCTACACCTTTGGAATGATTTCACGGATGGAATCATGTAAGATCACTAGATTAAGTAAGATATCAACTTTTTAGGGATAGAAACACTTACAAAGTTGAAGATCTTGAAGAAAAGTTGGATGATAGTTGAGAGAGAAATGGGTTTTGGATCTTGAAAATGTGAAAAGTGGTAAATAATAACTAAGTGTCATATTTATACCACCTTTTAAGGTTTACGGCCGTAAACACCTTTGTTTAGGCCGTAAACTCCCAAACTCTAGGAGTTTTGGAATATTATTGTTGCGCAATAAACCCTAGGGTATCCTCTCTCCTGTTATCTCCTGAAGTACTAACTTTAAAACACTCAAACTTTTTCCAAAAAAGCTTGAAAGTTAGTAGAAATTGTTCTGACTTCTATTGAATCGAATGGTTGTACAGAATAGAAAATTCGGGTTGTTACATTTTTGGGAACCGAAATGAACCGAACGCTCAGTCTATTTTTCTTATTTTTCGATTGTTTATGTTCAGAATTTCTTTTTTTTTTTCTGTTTTTATTATTTTTCAGAAATTCCAAAAATCCAAAAATATTTTTCATTTCTGTTTGTATTATTTTTCAGAAAATTCAAAAATCCAAAAATATTTTCATTTCTGTTTTTATTATTTTTCAGAAAATTCAAAAATCCAAAAATATTTTATTTTCTGTTTTTATTATTTTTCAGAAAATCCAAAAATCCAAAAATATTTTCTTTTCTGTTTTTATTATTTCTTGGAACATCCAAAAACTTCAAAAAAAAAATTCAGTGTTTTTATGTATTATATCTCTATTCTAAACATCAATTCAACTTCACAGATGCGAAACACAATGATGATGGGGCAGGTATAACATTCTTATCTATGTACTAGTTAAGAGTCCCTAGAAGCATGCTGTTACATGTAGACCGAAGCCTCCATGACTCTGAGTGAAGCCTTAATGATTCGATAAAACCAATCGTTTCTTCCTAATCTGGCCGTTAAAATCACTTAAGTCACGAGCTACCTAACTTTTCTCATAGTGAGTTAAGAGTTTTCTGTTTTGTCCTTCTTATATAGCAGAGGTACTTTCGGTTCCTTAACCACCTCACATTTCTCCATTAAGTTTCGCTTCATTATCGTAACCCTTGAGACTCTCAGAAATTACCACTGAGGTTTATGGTTACACAATATCTGTGTTGATGATCTTAGTTTCGTTTACCATGAGCTAAGTGAAACCCAAAATCCAACACCTTGCATGAATTGACGGTGAACGTTCAAATGTTCAAGCTATCACATGTCACCTCACGAAATCTATTTTTATTTTTTGCGTGATCTTTATGAAATTGTCTAACACCAGGACGTTTCTTCCCATAAGGTCCAATTTATTTTTGTTTTGAGATTTCTAAAATACATCTAGTCACTGAATATTCTATCAAACCTACTTGTTCAACAGGCCACATCGGTCGCACAAGTACTTCATCCAACTTTCGGTCTTAATTTATGTATCGATGTTCGGTTGAAGGTCAACTGACCACTAAAGCCTATAATTGAAAAGATGCCTTTCAATGTTTCTTTACAAACATTTGATCGTAATTCACGGGAAACCACACAGACACTTCTCAGTCTCTCTTGACTTTGAAGGAAGAGATTCGTGCCTGGGATCCACAGTTTCGTATCTAAATAGACATCACTTAAATCCCACAAATATTTTGCTTTATTTCCTTTTCATTGACACACTCTAGCACGAAGATCTTTTTGATTTTCTAAATTCTTGTTTGTGATACTAATGGCACTTTTCAGATTTGTGCTTTCGGCTCTAACTGGAATGATTGTTCACTCTTATATGGAGCGAATGTGACTTAATATAAAGAGAAAGGATGTGTCACGATTTATTTTAATAATAAAAATCAAATCAGGGTGAGTCAGCATGAAGTTGAAACGGTTCAAAATTTGAACAGGAGATAAGGATGAAAAGGCGCTTGAATTTGAAACGGAACCTAATTTCACGCCGGCTGACGTAACCAGACTATCAAATCCCGCTTTTTCTGGCGCCATTTCAGAGATCGAATCATCATCACAAACGGATTTTTCTCTCTCCTAGCGACGGCATAAAAGGTTTTCTCACACCTCTTGGGCTACTTTACCAAATATCCTCTATCTCTCAAGAACAAATCAGCGACTTTTCTTACTGTTCATCTTCTTCTTCTTCACTACAACAATGGCTGAATCATCCTCTTTCCAAGATCAAACAGTGTCATCATCTTTGCTCACGATAAAACCCAATCAGAACCTCATCATCCAACTAGACCCTTTTCTTTACGGTTCGTACATGCTTCATGTTGTCGAGTGCCTCAAGTATTCTCCATTAGTGATTGCACTCACACAGGTCGAATCAATTCCCATGTCTCTTCTATCCCAGGTGTATTTCACTACTTCATATGACAAGCGCAAGGAACGGATCTTCTTTGATATCTCTAATCAAAAGACCTCTGTTTCCAAGGCACGATTTTTCTCGTTGCTAGGGCTTGCTGCAGATGTCTCTGTCATCTCACCGGATTTTATCACTACGACCCAGTTGTTTTCGATGCTCTATGACATGGGGTACACAGACGTTTTGACGACGGTGACGAAGTTCAAGAAGTCCTGTTTGCCACCTGAGTGGAATGGTCTTCTTACCATTCTCTATAAGGGTTTAGCAGAACGTGTTGCAGGGTCGGATGGCGCAAGTAGAGGATTCCTGACCATTCTCTATGGTCTCTATAACGGGATCAATTTGGATTACGGGTCACTTCTATGGGCACAACTAGTGCAGAGTCTCAACTCCTCATCAAAACATTCTGAGATCTCTTGTGGTCGTTTCTGGACCTTGGTCACTCGGAGGGCTATAGAAACTTTTCAAATTGCTGTCATGAAGGATGCTCTGATGTCTTCGATTGCTACCTTTCACACGGTCAAGATTATCGTCACTGACTCTACAAAGTTCATGTACATCGGTTCTATTCTTGAATCAATGAGCCGATGTGTCTCCAGTGAAAGTAAAGTCATGGCTGATTACAGGAAGTTGACTCCTTCAGGTCCACGCCAACTCACTCCCGAGATGCAAAGCTCGGTCAATCCTCCAAAGTTTCGACCCCTAAAAAACGAAAGTCAGAGCAAGCAGAGCCTACTGCTCCAAAGAAGAGCAAGACCAAGAAGCAAGCTCGCAGACCGAAGTCTCCTTCCCCATCCACTAGTGGCCCTGAGTATGTTCCTTCTGATGGCCAGCCTGACCCTGATTCAACTGATAACGAAGCCACCGAATCCGAGAGCCCATCTAGATGTAATTCGCCTCCACCCTCACCCACTAATGATAGCAACCGAAACTCCCCTCCTCCACATTCGGTTCCTATTACTATCGCTCCTTGTCCTCTACCTATCTCATGTACAATTTCAACCTCCATCCCAATTCCAACCACATTGTTCACTACAGTTACTACCACAACCACTCATCCAACCGAACCTACTATTCATATCAACGTATCTGATACGGGGGCATCTACTATCGGTTCTGATCCTCCTGTTACCTCAACACCTTTATCCCCACCTATATCACATGAATCTGAACCTGTTCTTGGCGGTGAAGACATGGAGTTTGATTCCACTTATTTCAGTCCTTATCGCATACAGAGTGATGAAGATGATGACGCCCTTGTTCCCAGAAAGCATCTCAAGGCCGTGACTGACAAGCTTGATCAATTGCTTTCTTCCTCTTCTGCCAGTGCATATTCAGAGGCAGCACTCAAAGCCCTGTTCTCATCTGTTGTCAAAGAACATGAGACCTCCATCTCCAGCGCTGCTAAAGCAATTGAAGCCTTAACCTCCACCTGCCAGAAAGCTTCACTTGCAGTTGAAGCTTCCACCAAAGATTGCAAGCAAGAGACCAAAAAAGTCGAAAAACTAGTTTCAGAGGCACAAATCTTTCTTGATTCTCTTCAAGCGGCTGCTCAGAAAAATGCTCAAACAGTGAACGCATTAGTTGATAATCTCACGCGTTCACTGGAGGCCGAAAAGAGCTTCACACTTCAGTTGATGCTCGTCAAGCAATTTAGGCTGCTAACAAAGAGCTTCACACTTCAGTTGATGCTCGTCTAACTCAACTTGAAGCTGAGCTTACTGTAGAAAACAAGGTTATGGATGAGCTGGATAAGCGGACTTCCCAGCTTAAAATTCAGAATCTCAAGCTCAAGACTGCAACCAAAGAGATTGAAGAATTAAAATCTGAACGTGAAGTGATTAAAAGCTCGGTTGCTGATGTTCACTCTATTCTCCTCCACCCCCTGGATGCCCACGACTCCATTCTCACCATCTCAATTCGACGCCATTTGGCTGAGAAGTTGAGACCTGCTCTGGATGTTTTGAGCAGGATTGAAGGTGTTATGGAGACTGTTGTCCCTCCGAAACAAGGGGGAGATAAGGTTACTCAGGGCAAGGGCCAACCTCATCCACTTCACAAACCGAAAGTCACTACTGAGCCGAAGGAAAATGAAGCTTCAGGAAGTATGAAGGACAAGAGAAAGAAGAAAATTAGAGACGATGATGTGGATGAAAATGACGATGACGATGATAATACAGAAGGGAATGCTTCAAAAACAGAAAGTCTGAAAGTCAAGCCCATTGATCAAGAGATTCGGGAGAGGATTCAGAGAGAGAAGGAACTTCATGACAAGGAGTTGAAAGCGAACGAATTGCTAGAACAGAAGAAGTCCATGTTTCCTGAATGGACTATGGAATCGCTTCTAAGAGAGGTAATCGATGCACCGAGAACACACTGGCTCGAACCGGTTTCTTCGTTCGGGCTTGAGAACTCCAGGGACTCACAGTTTGACATGCCCATCACCCGAAAGGCGTTCATTTTCCACTGTTTTGAGTCAACTGCTGGCATTTCTTCCCCAGACCCGAAGGTCGATCGGGATTTGCTTGAGTATTATCTAGAGTTTGCTCAGCCACAATACCTGACCTGGAGTAATTAGAAAATCACAACGTTCAGGGTGTTGAAAACCACTTCGGCAGGGAAATTCATCAACATCAAATTCAAAGTAACCCGAGGCTCTGATAGCTCGGTTCATATGATTTCCCTTGCTGACTAGCCAAACCTGAACCCTCATGATTGGATACTTCTGAATAACATTTTGTTGACCAATCCACATTAGTATTAGCCTATTATCGATCACATCAAGCGAATACTCGTATGCTGTATTCATGAAGTCGCGAAGATGGATCAGGAGATCGCTTCTGCCATTCATAAGAGAACCACTGTGAAGGCGATAGGAAGGGCAGGCGATGTGAATTCGATGACTAAGGGAAAAATTGATCCCAAGTTTCACAATGTCATGTTCATGAGGGGTGAAGGTCAAATATGCATGTTCGCTCTAATTGACAAACACCTATTCTCCACTGCCTGTTTGGAGCATATTTTGGAGATTATTCATAGGTGTTATCAGAACAGTGAAGCCGATAAGAAGTTGTTTACTGATATGCTTCGATGGTATATTTTGTTTCATCAAACTCTTCTTGCCATCATTCCTAGGCTGTTCAAGGTTGTAAAGAAGATCAAAGTCACTCAGCTGAAGTAGTCTCTCGCCTCAATTGACGCAAAGGGGGAGATTGTTGGGTCTAAGTGTTGCGTCTTTGGGCTCGGTCATTAGTCCATTTAGTTTACCCGGTTTGGGCCTGTCCAACCGTGGATAATTATTAGGGTTAGCATATATAATTTCATGCATGTATAGCTTTCAAGGAATAGTTCTCATTAATTACATTGCATTGTAACCCTAGCACACCTCTACAGTCGAAGTTCTTCATCGAGCTCTTCTGAGGTGTGAGTTATTAATCATTCGACATCATTTGATCCATTCCTATTTTCTTTACTTTATTGATATTGTTTTTCTGCTTAGAATCTATCGATCTATAGAGCAATATTCTTATCAATATCTTTCGCATACGAACTCCATTTTTGACATTCTTTATATCCACGCGTAGGTGAGACCATGCTCTACAGCTTTCGTTTAGACTCCATCGGCTAATTTTGGATTTATTTTTAAAGTTAAATTTTTAACAGGCCGGGACAGGGAAAGTCCGTTAAAAATCCATAACTTCTTCATCCGACATCCGTTTTCGTCTGTCTTTTTACCGTTGGATTTCTTTTGATAAGATCTCCGATTCTCGTTTAGGTTTTGTTGTCCAAAAGTTGCTCGATCTAAATTTCGAGTTTCGCGTTGCGTAATATTGTGTCGAAACTTAGAAAAATCATAACTTCTTTATACGAAGTTAGATTTGTCACACCCCAAACCAGACGGCGGAAATGTCCGGGGGTGGAGGACTTCATTTGTAGTATCACAACACATGTATAATAGTAATCTAAGTAAAAAAACCACTGTATTAAAAAGTATAAATATTTACATGAGTTTCACTAATGTACACTGAAACTAAATAGTTGTACAAAAGAAGAAGACAAGATATAAATAGCTCCATCTTCTCAAAATCTCGGGGTGTACCTGCCTACTGGTTCCCTGAGAATACAAGTAATTTGAAAAGAGAGTATCAACATAAAGTTGAGTAAGTGCATAAGTATTTACGTTTTGAAAGAAGGTTTTATGTTTCTTCAATAAGTATAATGTTTCCAGAAAATCCTATATTTTTTGTTGTATAAGAAAGTAGTTTTAGTTACATAAAACTGAAATACTGTAAACTGTAACTTGTAAATTGTATCTTGTAAAACTAGTACTTTAAAAAGGTACTTAGATTTAATTAATTATACACTAACGTATTGTTAATATCTTATATGAGTTATTATAACCATACTGACTAGGTGGCTTGACCCAACGATATGAATGCGCTGAAAGTTGATGATAACAATTTGTCACTCGCAGGCGTGTATGCCTGACTGTAGCTAGCAGTCCAAGTGCGGGGTTGTCAATCCCAATATAGATCTATACACACATTGTTTCGATCCCCTGCTGGAGATTCTAGTCATAATGTTAGGACTTTACTATATTGTTTAAAATGAATTAAACAACCTGTACTACTAGACTCATAAAAGCATACAACTTTATTTGTATAATAGTTATGAAAATCTAATTCTTCTGAAATGAATGATTGTTAGTATGTTCTTGAATTATTATTCTTAACAGGAATCTTGAAAGAATGTATACCCTTGAATAGTTTTGAATCAACCTTTGTTCTTGTAAAATAATGTACTCTAGTATACTTGAATTATAAATCAATGTTCTATGAATCATAAATTATACCTATTATAATTTATATGAACTTTCTGAATTGATAATGAGTATTCATGAATGTAGCCCCTTGCTCAACATGTTACAAAGGGTTATTGAAATTTTTTGAACTAACTTATATATTTGTATACGTATACAAATATATATAAGTAAATTTTAAATGACACTCGGACAGACAACTGTTACTTGTAATCCCACATCCAAACGAGGAAAAGGAACGAAAGTGGGTTATCAGTCCTAAACCTTTCAAATCTTATTTATATAAATATATATATACAAACATGATTTTTGGAGGAAAACATAAGTTTATAAAACATTTAAAAGAAGTTTAATATTTTGAAATCCATTTTGGTGACTTGATGTCGTTTTGAAACAAATATTGAAAATCATTTGATTTGATGATAACTGAAATACATTTTGATAAGATATTTGAAATCACTTTTTATAACAAAAAATTTTTGTGTTAGACTTGTATCCCCCCCCCCCTTTAAAACAGTAAAAACTATAAAAATACGGGGGTATGAACTCACCTACAATAAGTTATTCAAATGTAAGATTGGTGAAGGATGTTAAGTGTCAAGTGTAGTCTTGAGCACAAATGGATCCTAATAGCAAATAATGACACATATATGACTATAATTAGTGTTTATACAACTAGTTATGCTAAGAAATTATCTTAAGGACTAGGAATCACGTGGATTGAAGTGTTAGAAGCATCAAAGGTTGCATAAAATGGGTGTATGGTCACACATGTGCGTGTGCGGCCACCAGGTGTGCTACCCTTTGGGTGTGTGGCCCTGTGTGTGCCGCCTTGGATTATGCGTCCGCAAACTCCTAGGAAAAATGGTCAAAAAGTGTTTTCCATGGTTATATCTTGCATCCCCTAAGTGTCTTTGATCATGTGGTAGCTTATAATAGGAGTTTGAGGCCCTTAAGCACTAAAGAAAGGGGTGTACGGCCACATGAGTGTGTGCGGCCGCACACTCCTTGATGATCATGTTCTTGACGTTTTCTAAGGCTCATATCTAGTAAATAAAAAACAGAAGAAGGGTACTTATGATATAGAAACGTATAGGGGTGTTTGGAGCCTAAGAACTTAGTAGGTGTTCTTGGTGAAACTGAAGAACACTTGAAGATCTACCAAAATGGAGTGATTTCGTGGATGAAATTAGTGATCTATACTAGATGGAGTAAGGAATTAACAAATCAAAGGAAGAAGCACTTACTACTTGAAGATCTAGTTGCAAAAATCGGATGCTACTTGAGAGAAAACGAGTTCTGGTCTAGAAGAGTGAAAAGGATTGAATGAAGGCCATATCTTCACTTTATGGTTGTGAGTGTGCTGCCAGAGGAGGGGTGTGCGTCCGCACACCCATGTGTATGGCCGTACACTCCTTATGTTGGAGTGTTGGCCAATTTTTGTGTCGGGTGAACTCGCGAAACCCAAATCTAAACTCTAACTTGAAGATACCAGGTTTAGAACACTCAATTTGACTCAAAATAATGCTAAAAGGTACCAGAAACGAGTCTAACTTTGATTTATTGGAATAAGAGTACAAGATAGAAATTTCGGGTTGTCACATTATCCTCCCGTTAGAGAGAATTTTGTCCCGAAATTAGAGTTTAAGCAATTAAGCTATTACAAATAACTAAGTAAAAAGATGAGGATATTTTAATTTTATTTGATCCTCACGCTCCCAAGTGAATTCAGGTCCTCGCTTGGCATTCCAGCGAACCTTCACTATAGAAATACAGCTTTGCTTTGTTTGCTTGACCTCTCAGTCCATGATCTCTACTGGTTCTTCCACGAAGTTGAAGCTCTCGTCGATCTCGATTTCGTCGAGTGGAATAACAAGAGTCTCGTCGGACATACAATTTTTCAAGTTCGAGACGTGGAAAACAGGATGTATGTTACTTAATTCTTGAGGTAGTCGGAGTTTGTAAGCTACTGGACTAATTCTAGCAAGAATTTCGAATGGTCCTATGTACCTTGGAATTCCAAAGGTTTTCTTCTTTTGTCAGCATAGCTTTTCTGTCTATCTCTGGAAGCTTTAAGTCGCTCCCGGATTTGTACGATTTTCTCCGTGGTTTCGCGAATGATTTCCGGACCAGTGAGAGCAACATCAGAAACTTGACTTCTATCTAACTACGTATCACCCACTTCAGCCCAGCACAGAGGTGATCTGCACTTGCGGCCATAGAGAGCTTCGAAAGGAGCAGCCTTTATGCTAGTGTGATAACTATTGTTGTAAGAGAATTCGACAAGGGGTAAATGAGTATCCCATGTCTTACCAAAGTCTATCACGCAAGCTCGTAACATATCTTCTAAAGTTTGAATCGTCCTCTCACTTTGTCCGTCAGCTTGTGGATGGTAGGTTGTACTCATGTCTAGCCTAGTTCCCAAAGATTTTTGTAAACACTGCCAAAACCGAGAAGTGAATCTACTATCTCGGTCAGAAATAATAGATATTGGCACACCATGCAGTCTAACGATTTATTTGAGGTAAGTTCGTGTTAGTTTCTCCATCTTGTCCGTCTCTTTGATCGGTAAGAAGTGGGCGGATTTGGTTAATCTATCGACGATTACCCAAATAGTATCATAACCACCCGATGTCTTAGGTAACTTGGTTATGAAATCCATTGTAATCTGCTCCCACTTCCATTCTGGTATTTCAGGTTGTTGCAATAAACCTGAAGGTTTCTGGTACTCTACCTTAACTTTGGCGCAAGTAAGACACTTGCCCACGAAGGTAGCGATTTCGGCCTTCATGTTAGGCCACGAGTACAGTTTCTTAAGGTCCAGGTACATCTTGTCTGAACCTGGATGAATGGAGTATCGAGTTTTGTGTGTGCTTCATTCATGACTACATCTCTGTAACCACCTAACTTTGGTTTCTAGATTCGATTCATGAAACAATGGACTCCATCACCCCTGACTTTGAAGTTTTTATCCATTCCTCTCAAGGTTTCACCTGCAACGTTTTCAGGTTTTAAGGCCTCCAGTTGAGCCTCTCTGATCTGTGTGGACAGCTGTGAATGGATTGTCATGGTCAACGACTTTACTCGGCGTCCCGAGTATTCTTTTCTGCTAAGGGCGTCAGCTACAACGTTAGCTTTACCAGGGTGATAAAGAATCTCACAATCGTAGTCCTTCAGTAGCTCCACCCGTCGTCGTTGTCTCATGTTCAGCTCTTTCTGGTTGAAGATGTGCTGGAGACTTTTATGGTCCGTGAATACTATGCATTTCGTGCCATATAAGTAATGTCTCCAGATCTTCAGAGCAAATACCACTGCCCCCAATTCAAGGCCATGTGTTGTATAGTTGACTTCATGCGTCTTTAACTGTCTTAAGGCATAGGATATAACTTTTCCTCTTTGCATAAGAATACATCCAAGCCCTTGATTAGAAGCATCACAATACACTACAAAATCCTCTGTCCCTTCAGGAAGGGACAGGATCGGTGCACTACACAAGGCTCGTTCCAGCGTTAGGAATGTTGTTTCTTGTTTTTCTCCCCATCTAAAAGTTAACCCCTTTTGCGTCAGGGTGGTAAGAGGTTTAGCTATTCGAGAGAAATTTTGGATGAATCTGCGATAATAGCCAGCAAGACCTAAGAATTGACGGATTTCTGTAGGTGTATTGGGTGCTGACTAGTTTTCAACAGCCTTAATTTTGGAAGGGTGGACGTGTATTCCTTCAGAACTGACCACGTGACCTAGGAATTCAACCTTCATAATCCAAAATTCACACTTTGAAAACTTTGCATAGAGTTTCTCTGTTCTAAGAGTTTGCAAAACTTGACGAAGATGTTGGCCATGTTCCTCTTCACTTCTTGAATAAATAAGGATATCGTCAATGAAGACTATAACGAATTTGTCCAAGAATGGACGACACACTCTGTTCATTAGATCCATGAACACAACAGATGCATTCGTTGATCCGAATGGCATCACTACGAACTCATAATGACCATAACGAGTTCTGAACGCGGTTTTGGGAATGTCATGTGACACCCAATTTTATTTTATTTTTTTGCAAAAATTTTAGACTTTTAAAACCCATCTTAAATTACATTAAAACAACTGAAATAGTCATAACATAATCCATCAAACTTAACAATCATATAAAATAAGTGCGGAAGTAATAATAATAATAAGGTCCCAACAAAAATAACTAGTAGCGGTGTCCTGGTGCTCCATGTCAAGCCTTAGCCACTTTAATCTTAACACATGAAAAATTATAAGGAAAACCGTAAGCACAAAGCTTAGTGAATTCAAATACAGACATTGTACTAACATTCATATTTACTAACCCTAATCCATTTTCCAATTATAATTATATAATAAGGTCAAAGAACGAATCAATGCCTATAATACAAGAAGGACTTGTAGGTTTGAACCGCACCGGGAAGATCCCGTATCATTTGGCCCTAATCACCGCACCTCACGATGAGTATTACGTTGGTGATCTTACCTACCCACCGCACCGGTAAATCCGTATCCTTTGGTGGTGTCCCCATATCCATCATTAGTTACATACAGTGCACATGTACGAATTAAAACAATGGTTATATAGCATGCCTTTATAATAAATTCAAATAATCACACACGGGCTAACTAGCAAACGCAAACATCAATACAACGGTGTGAGAGAACTCACCTTGAGTGAGTAGTAAGGATAGCTAACAATCAAATAATGCTACCAACCTTGAGCAAACTTCAAATCCTCACCTAAGAAGGACTAAAGGTTATAGGAAACTATGATTGTTCAGGATTCCAGAACTATAAAGAACTCCTTCTAACTCCAAAAGATGAATTAAATATGAATTTTACAAAAAGGTGTATCACTGCTGTCTCCAACAGGAAAGTCAAGTGATGTTGGCCAATTCTATCCAACTTGTGAGTAGAATTCGTCCAAACTAAAATTCAGAGAAGTAAAGGACATTCAAATGAAAGTCTCAGAGTTGGAATTGAATGAAAAGCATTTCCCAAGCTCCGGATATAAAATTCACATTGTGGACAATCACAGCACTAGTAAAAGCTGGTGACTTCCCACTGATCTGGAGTGTTGATCCATTCTAACCAATTTTTAATTGGAAATAACACCCCATCTGCTCCAAATCTTAAATTCGTAATATAAGGAACATATAGAAACTTGGAATCATTATGGATCCTTTTCCAAGCCTTAAAAATGATGAAAGCAAAATGACATATCAGAATAGACCCGGATCAGACCTAACAACAAAGATGCCATTCTTTCCCATAGATAAATTCCTTAACAGTGAGGTTGGCCTCCTTAAGAAAGTTAGCCAACTAAATTTTTGAACTTTGGCCACTGTTTTAGGGTCCGTTTGAGTTCTGGAGCTCAAGATATGATTTTTACAAAATGACTACAGATCAGATGGTAAATAGAATTGTAGCCACCCGTGATTCCTTTTTGGCTTATCCATCCTTCTCCCTTTGAAACACATTTTAAGATGTGTTCATCATCCTAATTCAGTCCCCATGATCATGGTGGTATTAAAAAGGGTTAGGGATCATTAGGATTTCATTTAGCCACAAGAATGTAATAATAATTAGCATGAAAATAAACATAAAGCACATAAAATCACCATTTTCCCTTTTAGGGTAACCATGATCTTTTGCAACATGTAATCACCTAGATCCATCATCCACCATATATGGGATGAAGATAGGATCTTGAGATGATGTATAACACACAATTCTATGAAAATAACAAAAGAGATACAAATCAAATAAGAAGGAGTAGAAGTGAAGATGAAATCATAAAACTAGAACAAGGTTATGAATCAAGTTGTAAGAAATGATAAGGAGGTTCATACCAATACGAATCAAGGATGGAAATGAACAAGAATTAATCTCCAAAAAACAGCCCCTTGGCTGCTCTTGATCCCAAAGAGAGAGAGAAGGACGGTGTGAGGGAGAGAGAGAGGGGGTAGGGTTTAGAGTGTTTTTCTTGGTTGTGTTCCAAATGACTCAATTAACACATTAAGTACTATTAACTAGATGGATTTTGCAAATAGGCCCATAGCCCATGGACTTCAATAAAAGGAGTTTACAAGATGATCAAACGTGTCCAATAACATAAGAAAACCATACCTTGGTTAAATAAATTAACCCAAGGTTACAAAAATAATTAAATTAAAATAACTAAACGCACCGAGAAAAACCGAGGCGTTACAACTCTCCCGCACTAAGAATAGACTTTGTCCTCGAAGTCAACGCCTAGAAATAGATCCGGATAATGAGCCCGCATCTCGCCTTCCGGTTCCCAAGTCCATTCCGAACCCTTCCTATGTTGCCACTGGACCTTAACCAGGTTTATAGTCTTGTTGCGGAGAGCTTTCGTCTTTCGTTCTAAAATAGCGATTGGTTTCTCAACATAATTGAGACGCTCGTCAATCTGTATGTCCTCCAGTGGTATCACAACGGTCTCATCAACAACGTATTTTCATAATTAAGACACGTGAAATGTATTATGAATTAGACTAAGCTCGTCAGGCACCTCTAAACGGTAAGCCACCTTTCCAACACGGGCTATGACATTGTAGGGTTCCAATGAATCGGGTACGAGCTTTTCCCACTTTCGAAATCGAATCACACCTTTCCAGGGGGAGACTTTGAGCAACACATAATCTCCCACCTGGAACTCAAGATGTCGGCATAACTTTTCTGACGACTCCTCGCTGTGACCAAATGATCCCGAATCACTTGAATTTTCTCCGTAGTCCGTAGCACAATATCGGTACTCCCAAGTACCCTCAGCCCAACCTCGCCCCAACAAACGGCGTCCTGCACTTTCTCCCGTACTAGGCTTCATACGGAGGCATCTTAATGCTCGAGTGATAGTTTTTGTTATAAGAAAACTTAGCTAGATGTAGATGGTCATCCCAACTACCCCCAAAATCAAACGCACATGCCCTAAGCATGTCCTCCAATGTCTGAATCGTCTGCTCACTCTGCCCGTCTGGCTGCGGATGGAAGGCTGTGCTAAAATGTAATCGTGTGCCCAACTCTTCTTGGAACTTCTCCCAGAACCGAGAAGTAAAACGGGTGTCCCGATCAGAGACGATAGAAACGGGTACCCCATGTAATGAGACAATCTCCCGAACAAAGATCTCGGCTAATTTCTCTGCCGATGAGCTATCCTTTATAGCCAGAAAGTGAGCACTCTTAGTCAAACGATCAACAATCACCCATATCGTATCGGCTCCTCGGGCAGTTCTAGGAAGTTTTGTAATGAAGTCCATGGTTAGATGCTCCCTCCATTCAGGAATCTCCAATGGTTGCAACTTCCCATGCGGTTTCTGGTGTTCCTCCTTGACCTTCCGACAGGTCATACATTCTTCCACAAATCGAGCCACATCATTCTTCATTCCATGCCACCAGTAACCCTCCTGAAGGTCCCGGTACATTTTAGTAGCACCGGGATGGATAGAAAATTTTTACTTATGAGACTCATCCAGTAGGGTTTTCCGATTTCCCCCGGTATATGGAACCCAAACCCTACCGTAGCGAGTCAGCAAACCCCACCCGTCTCGTTCCATCTTAGGCAACTCTTTCCCAATCTTCTCACGCTTGATGTTTTCCCCCAGTATTGCCGTCTTTTGGGCGTCACGGATCAGATCTAACAAAGACGACACCATCATCATCCGGAGACACTTAGCTCGAATCGGTTCGACAGATTGTTTACGACTGAGAGCATCAGCTACCACATTAGCTTTACCGGGGTGGTAGTGAATTTCACAATCATAATCTTTTACCACATCCAACCATCTGATCTGCCTCATGTTCAAATCCCGCTGCTCGAACAAGTATTTCAGACTCTTATGGTCAGTGTATATGATACACTTCACTCCATAGAGATAGTGTCTCCAAATCTTAAGAGCGAAAACAACAGCCCCAAGCTCCAAATCATGAGTGGGGTAGTTCCGTTCGTGGGGTTTCAGCTGTCGGGAGGCTTAGGCTATCACCCTGTCTCGTTGCATTAACACGGCACCAAGACCCTGAAGCGATGCATCACAGTAAACCACCATATCCTCAACCCCATCAGGTAAGGCCAAAATCGGAGCATCACACAATCGCTTCCTCAGCTCATCAAACGCAAATTGTTGCTCCGGGCCCCAAACGAATTTCACTGATTTCTTGGTCAATCGGGCTACACACTCGGTTCATGAGATCCATAAACGCTGCGGGTGCATTGGTGAGCCCAAAAGGCATCACTACGAACTCAAAATGCCCATAACGAGTACGAAACGCTGTCTTCTCAATGTCTTCTTCACGAACCAGCATCTGATGGTAACCGGAACGTAAATCAAACTTGGAGAACCAAGACGCTCCCTGAAGCTGATCGAAAAGATCGTCAATACATGGAAACGGGTACCTATTCTTTATCGTGCGCTTGTTTAGCTCCCTATAATCAATACACATTCGCTGGGATCCATCTTTCTTCTTCACAAAGAGAATAGGAGCACCCCATGGCGAGCAGCTTGGCCGTATAAACCCTTTATCACTTAGTTCCTAAAGTTGATCTTGGAGCTCTTTCATCTCAGGTGGTGCCAAGCGGTAAGGAGATTTAGCTACCGTAGTCGCACCCGGCACCAAATCAATTCGAAACTCAACTTGTCGTATAGGTGGCAAACCAGGGAGTTCCTCTGGAAAGACATCGCTGAAGTCGGAAACGATAGGAACGTCTTCTAGTGCTATAGCAGAAGAGCAAGAAGCCATGGCCAGGCGGGGAATGTCCCCCTAAATAATAAGTTGTCCACCTCTAGGGTGTTGAACACGAACTTGCTTCTTACGACAGTGGATTTCCGCATCAAACGCATCAATCCAATCCATGCCTACGATAACGCAGAGCTCTCGCATCGTAATAGGGATAAGATCAATGGGGAATTCAACTCCAGAAAACTCGAGAGTGCAACCCCGATAAACATTGGTGACATAAACAGTGCGGTTGTCGGCAACTTCGACAACCATTAGGCGAGCCAATTTTCCGATACTACGCCCCAAACGATTAATATGATGGGTTTTAGGTACAACAAATAAACTAGAAAACAATTCCTAAGTTCACATGCAACCTACTTTGGATCTATGTTTTAACTATTGAACATACAACTTTGAATTGCAAAACAAGAACCCTAGAGGAGAGAGGCTAATTTCGAAATTAACAAACTAGGGTTTAGGGTTTACATACCTTTCAATTGTTATAGCAAACAATTGATATTCCCTTGATCTTGATCTTGATCTTCTTGGAAGCTTTAGCACCACAAGTGTAATGCCTCTAATGGAATCACACCCAAACTAGCAAGAAGGAAAGTAGATGAAGAGAGAGGGGAGAGGGAGTATGCAAAATCTCGGCCTTAGGGTTTCTTCAAAAGAAAGAGACACCAAAAACATGAACCAGGAGGCTCCTTATATAGCTGAGGGATCTAGGGTTTAAGGGAAACCCTAGTTATCCTTTGCTTAGGGCCTAAGCAAACCCAAGGGCCTTATCCAAGCCCCTAAGGACGAAATTATTAGGGTTTCCCCTAAAGATTTCGTCCACTCTCTTCCAAGGGGGTTCTAGAGCCTTCCACTCAACTATTAGATAATTGCAAACTAGTCCCTGCACCTTATAATTAATTCTTTTAACCCCAAAATCAATTCTGATTAATTTCTGGCTAACAATTAATTAAACATAATGATTTCTAATTAATATATTAATCCATTAACATATTAATAAATCATTTATATATATATATATATATATATATATATATATATATTTATTAATCTTATAAATTAATATCTCTCCTTTCATAATTTCCTTGTCCAGTTGCTAGGTTGAGGGCAACCCAAAAGGACTGTGCTGCTATCAATTCAAGTACATACCAATTATAGTTATGGGCTTAGACACCTAATCCAACAGTCTCCCACTTGGATAAGTCTGTAACTATAATTGCTAGTATGCCTTCTAAATTTGACCAGCAAATTGTAGCTTCCAAAAAGCTGCTGCCGAACTCTGACCCAGTCAGTTACGTCTCCTAAGATAAGTGATCATATAACCCTTCGTTCTGCTTGATATCCCCAGACAAAAGACATGGAATGTAATCAATCTGTTTGTCCAGAATCTATGTTTCCCGATTCCTGATTTGTGATGATGTAGGACTTCTAATCGAACACATCAATTTAGTCCTGGCTGGGCCCAACACATAAGTCAACACCAAATCATCGAGGGGCCCACAGATATCGCTTTTCCTGTTAGGGCAAAAGGAACGAATAAACGTTGACTCATATGCTTGTATCTTTTACTCATCAAATTATGCATGACAATACGTTTTATAACACCAAGTTACTGATGCGTTTTCGTATCACCAATGCACAACCGACTTGTAAATTACAACTCATATATCTTCGTTTCAAGATTACAAGATATTATCGTCTCAGTATTACTCGTGATGACTTCCATGAAGTAATACTCTGAGCGAGGGTTTATCCAATACTCAAATCTCAATTTCTGAGTACTCATGAATGTTGCAGCAATTCTATTGCCATGTCTATCCTTAGACAATCTGAAATCCAATTCATGACAGTCTTAATTCACTACTTACTTCCAAGAGTACGAGCGACTGTGGAGTTTGAATAATCTCATTATTCAGGAAGTAAAACATGCAAAAATGAAACACAATAATAAACAATTGACAAAAGGTAGTAGCCAAACTTATGAATAATACTTTATTATTTAATCACCAAAAGTCAATTACATTTACTTTGTTACAAGTTTCAAAACTAATCTAACTACTAAAACTAATATCATCTTTCAGTCCTATGCTCCGAGCATGCTGAATATGCTTAGCCCTACTCAGACCCTTTGTGAGAGGATCTGCTGGGTTATCTTCAGATGACACCCTCTTTTACTATAAGATGGCCTTCTTCTACTCTATGTCTGATGAAATGGTACTTTCTGTCGATATGTCTGGTCTTACCATGATCTTTCGGTTCCTTTGTCAAGGCAACCGCTCCTTCATTATCGCAGAACAGTTGCATAGGCTCCTGGATGGTTGGAACAACTCCGAGATCCCCGATGAAGTTCCTCAACCAAGCTGCTTCTTTCGACGCTTCACTTGCTGCTATGTACTCTGATTCACAAGTAGAATCAGCCACCGTATTTTGCTTGGAACTCTTCCAAGTAACTGCTCCTCCATTCAGTAAAAACACCCAGCCTGACTGAGAACGGAAGTTATCTCTATCCGTCTGAAAGCTGGCATCACTGTAACCATCTACTCTCAAAGTATCACTGCCACCAAGCACAAGGACCCAGTCCTTTGTCCTTCGCAAATACTTGAGTATATTCTTAACTGCTATCCAATGAGCTCTACCTGGGTTTCCCTGATAGCGACTGACCATGCTCAAAGCAAATGCCACATCAGGACGAGTACATGTCATAGCGTACATGATCGATCCGACAGCGGAAGCATAAGGTACACGACTCATGTCATCTATTTCAACATCTGTACTCGGGCATTGAGTCTTACTCAATTTGGTATTGCTCTGGATAGGTAGCTCTCCCTTCTTGGAATTTTCCATACTAAACATCTTTAGTACCTTATCCAAGTATGTGCTCTGACTAAGTCCAATTAGTCTCTTCTTTCTATCTCTCAATATTCTAATCCCAAGAATATAAGCAGCTTCTCCGAGGTCTTTCATGGCAAAACACTTTCCAAGCCAAGACTTAACTTCTTTCAAGGTTGGAACGTCGTTACCAATGAGTAATATGTCATCGACATACAACACCAGAAAAGTTACTATACTCCCACTAGCCTTGATATACACACAGAACTCATCTTCACTTCTAGAGAAACCAAACTCTTTGACTTTCTCATGGAAGCAAAGATTCCAACTGCGAGATGCTTGTTTCAATCCATAAATGGATTTCTCAAGCTTGCACACTCTATTGGGGAACTTTGCATCAACAAAACCCTCTGGCTGACTCATGTAAACATCTTCAGCCAACTTCCCATTAAGGAAAGCAGTTTTGACATCCATCTGCCAGATTTCATAATCATGAAAGGCAGCTATGGCGAGCAATATCCTAATAGATTTAATCTTAGCCACTGGCGAGAAGGTCTCATCATAGTCAACCCCTAGGGTTTGAGTGAAACCTTTTGCAACCAGTCGAGCCTTGAATGTGTGCACATTTCCATCCATGTATGTCTTCTTCTTGAAGATCCATTTGCACCCAACTGTCTTACGACTTGGTGCACTATCAACCAAATTCCAAACTTGGTTGTCATACATGGACTTAATCTCGCTGTCCATTGCCTCTTTCCACTTGGAAGCCCTCTGGGCCTGCCATTACTTCCTTATAAGTGACTGGTTCATCTAAGTTTACCAGTGTTCTGTCACTTATGAATGTGTCACCATCTGAAGTAATATGAAAACCATACAACTCAGGTGGCACACTCACCCTAGTGGATCTTCTAAGAGATAATGAGTTATCGATTGGTTCAATAGGAACTGTTTCCTCTAGTTGAGTGCTAGTGTCATCTAAGGTTCCTTCATTGGCTGACTCTTGAATTTCTTCAAGATCAATAGTGCTCCCAATGTCCTCTTTGAATATGAGCTCTCTTTCAAGAAAGACTCCTCTTCGTGCTACAAAGACCACGTTCTCACTAGGCCTGTAGAACAAATATCCAAAAGACTGCTTTGGGTAACCAATGAAAACACATTTCTCACTTCTAGCTGCTAGCTTGTCGTGAGTCTCTCGTCTTACGAAAGCTTCACAACCCCAGACTTTAATATGTGCTAACGAGGGAACTTTCCCTGTCCACATTTCGTGAGGTGTTTTGGCAACCTTCTTTGTAGGGACAAGATTGAGGATGTGGGCGGCTGTCTCTAAGGCATACCCCCAGAAGTGAATAGGAAGCGAAGCCCGACTCATCATAGAACGAACCATGTCTAACAAGGTTCGATTGCGCCTCTCAGCTACACCATTTAACTGTGGTGTCCTAGGAGGAGTCAATTGTGAGACTATCCCACATTCTTTCAGATAGTCGTTAAACTCGATACTAAGATACTCCCCGCCTCTATCGGATCTAAGTATCTTTATCTTTCTGCCCAATTGATTTTCGACTTCATGCTTAAACTCTTTGAACTTTTCAAAAGTTTCTGACTTATGCTTGATCAAGTAGATATATCCATATCTGCTATAATCGTCAGTGAAAGTCACATAGAATCGATTAGCATCTCTTGTAGTTGATCTGAATGGCCCACACACATCTGTATGTATGAGATCCAACAGACCTTCACCTCTTTCACAAGACCCTGTGAATGGTGATTTTGTCATCTTTCCCAAAAGACAAGATTCACACATATCATCTGACTTTAGGTCAAATGATTCCAACACTCCATCCTTTTGGAGTTGGGCTATGCGTTTCTTGTTAATGTGTCCAAGACGACAATGCCACAAGCATGCCTTGTCTACACTATTAGACAAGTCAATATTAAGTACACTATTTCTTAGGCTATCAACACAAGTCACTGTTTCATACACACCATTACAAGGCAAAGCTTCAAACATAAAAACACCATTCTTATAAACAGAAATTGAACCATTCAAATCATTAAAAGAATATGTAAAACCTTGTCTGAACAATGCATGAAATGAAATAATGTTTCTCGTCATCTCAGACGAATAGCAACAATTTATTAAATCTAATCTAACATCATTACTAAGCAGAAGCTGATAAACTCCGATCTTGGGTACTGGTAAAGACTTTCTGTTTCCCATGATCAGGTTTATCCTTCCTCGCTCTATCTCCTCACTTTCCTTTAGACCCTGCAAATCAGAACAGATATGAAAACCACATCCTGTATCAAGGACCCATGAACGAGAAGATAATGAGTTATTAGCAGAAATAGTGTAAATACCCGCCGAAGATGGCTTCACTTTGCCATCCTTGATATCTTGCAGATATTGTGGGCAAGATCTCTTCCAATGCCCCTTTTGGTTGCAATAAAAGCAAACTGCCTCTTTTGGATCAGAAACATGGGGAGTGGAACCATTGGGCTTAGCCTTTGGGCCATTACTAGATGACCCAGCTTGAGCCTTGCTCTTCCAGTTTTGCTTGGGAGGACCTTTCCTCTTTTTCCCCTTTCCCTGTCCAATAGCCAAAACAGGGGCACTCGTAGGTGTGGAGGGTATACATTTACCCTTCATCCCTGCCTCAGCTGTCTGCAACAAGTTGTGCAATTGGGCCAAGGTCTGCTCAGTATTGTTCAAATGGTAAGTTAGAATAAACTGACCATGACATTCAGGAAGTGAGTTCAAGACCATGTCAATGGCCAATTCCTCATCAAAGTGAATATTGAGCTTGACCAAACGCTCTATGTAGCGTTGCATTCTTTGCATATGTGACACAACCGACTCCCCATCTTTCATCTTGCAAGCCATGAGTGACTTGACTACTTCGAACTTTTCTTGACGAGCTCGCTTATGGTACTTTTCCATAAGGTCCTTGTTCATCTCGAAAGGCCAGTAGTCCTCATAGTACCTCTGCAGTTCTGGGGACATAGTTGCCACCATGATGCATGCCACTTTGGTAGCATCATCGTAATGTTTCTTGTAGGCAGCAAGATCTTCAGGAGTAGCTTCATTCTCATCAAGCTCTTTGAGCTCCTTTTCAAGAACATATTCTTTGTTCTCGAAACGAAGAGCCATCTTGATGTTGCGCATCCAATCGTTATAGTTTGAGCCATCCATAACGACTTTGGAGCAGATATTGAGCAAAGAGAAGTTTTGGTTGGAGGAGGACGAAGCAGAAGTGTTTCCAGGAGTAGACATCTGAAAAAAGTTTTAGTTAGATTTCAAGATACCTTAATAAAATAACCCAAAGATATAATATCAAGGTTAGGATCCAACTATGAAGATTCACAACTCAGAAATGGGATGCCGAGATCCAAGTGCAAATTTCATAAAGGTAGGTGAATGACGATTCACCAATTCCACCATTAGACGAAACAAACGAAGTGAAATTCCTAATTCTTTTGAGATACATTGAAACTATTCAATGGCATATTTTAATCTCAGATTATGCTCTTCTATTTGTGACTGGGATGCCGAGGATCACAAACAAGATGTGAATAACCATGCAAATGTGCTTGGTAACCTCATTGTCTTTATCATTAACTATTGATGTGCTGGTAAACCACACACGCTCCATCAAAACGACAATTATGAGATACCCATTACTACTCTTTATTAGTGCCTTTTAGTGTGCTGGTTAACCACACACGCTCCACTAACGACCAATAAAGCATAATGTGCAATTTCATGGATTAGCATACTTTTCACATTTTTCCTAAAGTAACTAGAGTTGGGATTTTGAAAATAATGTTCTAGTACTTTTAATATCATTATACTTTTAATGAGAAGTAGTTGTCCTATCAAATCCGTTCTGCTAACGACCCTCCACTAATCAAGGAAGCGGTGGGTGAGAGTGGACACCCATTCAACTACCATTTTATAGGCAGTTTCCTTATACCCCACTTATAGATTAGCTTCGTGAATGAGGCATACTAGCGATTTGACTGACCATATTCTTATACATATAATATTAAGCCTTTAATTATAATATATATATAAGGTGTGTTTTAAAACCTTTTAAAACTTCAAGGGTTTATATAAATTTCGAAATTTAAGCTGTTAAATTCAAATTTAAATAAACCAATTAACTAGATTTAATATTTATCTATTAATTAACTATTAATCAAATTATTAAATCTTGTAAGGATTATCTAATTAAATTAATCCATTAATTTAATCCTAATCCTTATCCCTCTAAATTTCGAAAAATAGGGTAAGGATAATTATCCAATTAATCTAATTAAGCAACAATTATCCAAAACAAGAAACCCTAAAACTTCTAAGCAAATTTCGAAATTTACAAGGGAGGAGGCTAGGGTTTTCAAAACCCTAACCCTAATTTCGTTTAGGGTTCTTTGGAGGCTAGGGTTTTCGAAAAAACCCTTTTGATCCAAAACCCTAGAAATCGAAAATTTTGGCCTTTAGGGTTTAATAGCTATAAACCCTAATTTGCAATTCAACAATTGTAGCAATTCAATTTAAAACAACAATGGCTCTGATACCACTGATGGGTTTTAGGTACAACAAATAAACTAGAAAACAATTCCTAAGTTCACATGCAGCCTACTTTGGATCTATGTTTTAACTATTGAACATACAACTTTGAATTGCAAAACAAGAACCCTAGAGGAGAGAGGCTAATTTCGAAATTAACAAACTAGGGTTTAGGGTTTACATACCTTTCAATTGTTATAGCAAACAATTGATATTCCCTTGATCTTGATCTTGATCTTCTTGGAAGCTTTAGCACCACAAGTGTAATGCCTCTAATGGAATCACACCCAAACTAGCAAGAAGGAAAGTAGATGAAGAGAGAGGGGAGAGGGAGTATGCAAAATCTCGGCCTTAGGGTTTCTTCAAAAGAAAGAGACACCAAAAACATGAACCAGGAGGCTCCTTATATAGTTGAGGGATCTAGGGTTTAAGGGAAACCCTAGTTATCCTTTGCTTAGGGCCTAACCAAACCCAAGGGCCTTATCCAAGCCCCTAAGGACGAAATTATTAGGGTTTCCCCTAAAGATTTCGTCCACCCTCTTCCAAGGGGGTTCTAGAGCCTTCCACTCAACTATTAGATAATTGCAAACTAGTCCCTGCACCTTATAATTAATTCTTTTAACCCCAAAATCAATTCTGATTAATTTCTGGCTAACAATTAATTAAACATAATGATTTCTAATTAATATATTAATCCATTAACATATTAATAAATCATTTATATATATATATATATATATATATATATATATATATATATATATATATATATATATATATATATATTAATTTATTAATCTTATAAATTAATATCTCTCCTTTCATAATTTCCTTGTCCAGTTGCTAGGTTGAGGGCAACCCAAAAGGACTGTGCTGCTATCAATTCAAGTACATACCAATTATAGTTATGGGCTTAGACACCTAATCCAACATAATAAACGTGCGAGATACAAAAGAATGGGTAGCACAGCTATCAAGCATAACAGCAGCGGGCTCGGAATCTAGCAAATAAGTGCCTGATTCGCCACATACAATCATGTAAACAATTCTAACTACCATCAATTAAATAATGCAAGGGTGGAGAGAAAGGAAAAAGAAATTTACCAGCCATTGTCGCTGTAATCACCGGCTCCTCCGCAGTCATCTGGTGAGCATGACCTCGTGTCACCATAGTGGGTCCCTTAGATGACGATGCAATTACGGGATTTGTACCTCCGTATCTGTGACAACCCGAAATTTATTCCGTCACTGTAACCCTTTCCGTTAATAAAATTTATTTTATTATTAAAAATTGTCCATTAACTTTTAAGTTAAATAATTCATCTAGGGTTATTGTCATAATTTCCTACGTGTAGGAAATCAATAAAAGCACATATAATACCCTCGATAATCCTTTGGAAAAATTTCTAGTTTACGACTAAGTCGGGTTACGGTCACTTAATCGGGTAAAATCTTAAACTCCGTTTAATGTCGGGATTGGGTGTGTCCCCACCTAGCCACTAACTCAAGGCCTATATAAAGGTTGAGTGGCCACCATTTGAGTATTCTCCAACCTTAGAACTTTCTCTCTCTACACTCTCTCTCTCTAAAAATCGGATTTTTGCTCAAGAATCACTCATTCAAGCTCCAAAATCGTAAGTAATCCTTCCTAGCTTGTTGTTTAACTTAACATGCATGCAAATTTGTGGATTAAACTCTCCAAAGGACCCAAAAACTTGTGTTTACGGTTTGGGAACACCTCGCAAAATAGTAAACTCCCATAAGGGGGTTTTGAAGCCCCAAAACCCTTCCAAACCTCTTCTAGTGTTTAGCTAAGGCTTAGAAATTTGCATGCATGAACTTAAAACCCTAAGATCATGACCTTTTGGGGGTAAACATGAGTTTACGGTCCATGAACATTCATGAACCGTAAACACCCCAAAATGGGGTTTTGATGCCCCAAACCCTCTTCAATGCTTGGCTAATGACCTAGAAACTTGCTGGAATGATCTTAGAACCCTAAAACATGGATTGAATGGTGCAAACATGAGTTTACGGTTTGGGAAGGCCTCCCAAAACCGTAAACACCTTCTAAGGATGTTTAAGTGCCTTAAAAACCTTCTATAGCTCGGATAAAAGACTGGAAACTTGCATGCATGAGCTAGAAACACCAAAACACGAAATGGTTGAGGTAACCATGAGTTTACGGCCGTAAACTCATGGGTTTACGACCGTAAACCCAAGTGTTTACGACCGTAAACTCCCAAGGGAGTGGTCCAAGGACCGTAAACTCCAAGAAGTGTCCATTTCTAGCCCCAATCACTTCCTAAGCCATGGATTCGAGTCTAGCATAATTCCTTGAGTAGTTTAAGACCTTTGAACACCCAATGGCACCATTACCATGAGTTTACGGCCGTAAACTCATGGGGACAATGGTCCAGAAACCATAAACACACTTAAGTGTAACCAATTGAAGTGTAAACTCCATAGTGAGGCCATACACTCCTTAGATGCAACCCTTAACACTCCTAGCACTTGAAGCAAAGTGTTTTCTTACATTAGGGTGTCTTTACTTACTTAATTAGTGATTAATTAACTAATTAGATACATTTATGTATCACTACATGTTACATAGAATACGTGTGTGTGTTCAAGTCCTCACTTGACACCTAGCATTCTACCCGACACTTCCATTCACTTCACTCATTGCTGGTGAGTTCATACCCCTAATCAACCTTTTAAATGTTTTTAAATGCTTTTATGGGGGGATACAAGTTGAATCAATCAAGTTATAGTATCAATTACGTGTGATTTATAACTTGCAACCAAAAAGATTTTCTATACTTTTAACTGCTTTGCCAACAAAACTGCTTTAAACGTTTATCAAACCCATTTCCATGTTAAATGGTTATAAAACCATTTCTAAAACTCTTTTAAAACTTCTTTTGTTCCCAAATCATGTCTACACCAATATATTTATATAAGTAAGACTTGAAGGACTTAGAACTGATAGCTCACCTTTCTTCCTGTTCTTGTTTGATTGTGGATTTAGGGTATATTGTTATTTGTCCGACTGTCGTTGAATTCTTAGTTATATATTATATATATTTGTGTTAGATATAAAAGTCTTTATTTCAGTTCAGTGCCATTGTGCATCAAAGGCACGCAACCAACATTACCTTACTATTTAACTATAATAGGTATAGTTAAGGATTACTACTCGTGTATACTATTACAATGGTACCTACCAGAGTCCGAACAGTTATGAGTCAATACATGTTAAACACTATAAAAAGAGAATACTATATAGTATACAAGAGAACACTCTATACACTATACCAGAAAGTACATTATACATTATACAAAGAGAACATACTACAACAGAATGTGACATACTATCTCTCGATACGACACTTCACTGTGCTATCACCGTGTAACCAGAGTCTCCTGGAGGGAGAGCGGTCATTATGTGTATAGATCTATACGGGACAGACACTCCCACATCCCGGCTGCTAGCTACAGCCAGAGCCGACTAGGCCCAAGGGTGACAAAATGTCACATTTCTACAGATGACTTGGAGGGTCATCAGGGATTCGATCGTCAATCAGTATGGTTACATATAAGTTCACATTTCGACCTTTAATTAATATATTAAGAATTAAAGGCAAAACAGACTCTCCGAGGTGTGTTGTACATTTAATACTACATGGAGTCTGCATTTTCATTTCAGTAGCTGGCAGTGATACTGCTGGGGTAAAACACTATTTTCCCAATTACTTTACATGAATGAAGTCTAAAACTATATTTTCCTACTAATAGTTTCTTTGGGAAAACTTTACACTTTCAAAGGATCAAACATACGTAAAACCGGGTCTTGGTAGAAGACTACTTTTTCTGGAAAACATAGGGTTTTCCTAGGGACCATACTATTTTCCAACATTGAGATCAATCGTTATACTATATTGTTGTGAACATTTTTATACAAGCAATGACACTAAATACTCATGAACTCACCAGCTTTATGCTGATACTCGCTTTCAAAATAACTTGTATTCTCAGGTCATCAATAGACAGGTACAGATGCAGTTTTTGAGAAGATGGAGCACATACAAGAGTCCTCTTTATTTTGATATTACTTTTGGTGTCTAACAAACTGTACAGAACACGCTTGTATTACAATTATCATATTAATGCAATGGATGTTCTTGCTTGTCTTTACTATTATGCATTGTTATGATACTATACATGACGTCCTCCACCCCAGAACGTATTTTGCCGTTCTCGGTTTTGGGGTGTGACAGATTGATATCAGAGCATTGTTTATAGTGAATCGAGTATATCAACCCATAAAAGATATACGAACTATAAACACATCGGGATTAAAACACTCTGAACAAGAATATTTACTTTTTAATAATAAAATATTTAACTAAGTATATATATACATCCATTTATACAAGGGGTCAGTATCATACTAGAACAGAACAAAAGTATTAAGATTGTTGAACAGCATAATTAGGCTTAGAGACATATAGTCAAATCTGGGAGGATGTAGCCTGATCAACTACATTTACCTAGGAGTGACTAGCCTGTGCCTAAGAGTGGTTGTGGTGTTGCAACAAGTCTAAAAACTTACCAACACTACTACAAGAACATTTGAACAAGAATACTATAGGAGTATTCTGCATTTCCTGTAATTTACATATGTGAGAACTAAAAAGGTCGTTACTAGTAGGGCAATAGTTGCTAAGTGGATACACTACAGTTACATGTGACTAAGACGCTATAGACTTAGAATCTGTGATCTTTGCTTTACTTCCTGTTCCTTGTTTGGTTGTGGATTTAGAGTTAGGGTCACTTATTCGAAGGTCTATCCTGTCTCGATTACATGTAATTGGTATGCATTATGCAAGTATTGGGTCGACTAATAACGATCATCTTATAAGTATCTTAGGATTAGTATGTCTACTAACTATCTTCTCTCCATTCTCGCATAGATTCAATGGCTGATTCAAGGGTAAACCAGAGAGGGGTGCCCGTCGCCAGCAGAAGATTATCTACTCATCATCTCTCTTCCTAAGAAGAATAGCCTCCCTCTTCAATACCTCCGTCTCACCTGTCTGTAAAACATTCCCGACTTTGAAAGTACTATAACTAGCCCTCTAAACTGTCAACATTCTCCTTATGGTTTGATGTAAGACCAATTGTTAGGTCGTATTCCTGAACTCATTTTACATCAGTAATACCAGTAATATTGGCAGTTGTCTAATCTATTTGGAAGTTCATGCCCTTGTGTTCTCTTACTCTATTGATATGCATCTATCTAATTGTTGGTCTATGGAGATTTATTCCATGAGACACTTTCATCATACTTACAATTGATTCTCACTGTTGTCATCATCTTTTAAAATTTTTCAGTAAAAGATGCCTCCTCGCAAGCGTCCGACCAGACGCACGCCTGTGGATCAAACACCATCTCCCCCACCGCAGTTCGACCCGGTGATGTTTCAAGCAGCTGTGACTGCAGCTGTGACCGCCGCGCTGGCGCAAGTCAACTCTGGTGGTGTTAGTGGAACGGGAACTGGCACAAACTCCAGCCATGGTGAAATCCACCCACGTGCACGAGAGTGCACCTATAAGGATTTCATCAGCTGCAAACCTACTTACTTCAACGGAACCGGAGGGATCCTTGCACTGTCCCAATGGATTGAGAGAACCGCAGCGATCTTCGAAATGTGCTCATGCCCCGAAGGAAGCAAGATAAAATTTGTTGCTTGCACCTTCACCCAAAGGGCCTTGACGTGGTGGAATGGCCATGTCAAATCACTCTCCCTGGTCGCAGCCAACGCCATGGGCCGGGACACACTGAAGGACCTCATGACAAGGGAGTACTGCCTGAGGGGCGAAATTCAGAAACTTGAGGAGGAACTCTGGAACCTCAAAATGCAGGGTTCCGACATCGTAGCCTATACAGCCAGGTTCTGCGACTTGGTGGCTCTGTGCCCAAACATGGTGCCCACCGAAAGCAAGAAAATCGAACGATACATCTGGGGATTAGTACCCCATATCGGGGGAATGTTCTAGCATCATAACCTGCGACCTTTGAAAGTGCCAAGGAATTGGCCCAAAGGTTGATTGATCATGAAGTCCCTTACACTCCATCAACAACCACTACAACTACCTCTGCACCAACCCACACATCCGACAACAAAAGGAAGCGTGGGGACCGAAGGAAGGGCAAATCAAGCCAATCCTTTTCCAATAACCAACAAACGGTGGCGGTCCATGCTGCCACGACTCCTACGGCCCCTGTACCCTCCAAAACATATGCGGGAAATCTACCCAAGTGCGATAAGTGCTCTTTCCATCATAACGGCCCCTTCCGTGAGATGCAATGCACCAATTGCAACCGGAAGGGCCATACCGTCCGGTTTTGCAGAGCACCTCCCAAACCCATTTCCCAAATTCCTAGTTCGGGACCAAGCCAGGCCTGCTATGGTTGTGGCGAAGTCGGACATTTCAAAAGAAACTGTCCAAAGGCTGGCAACGCGGGAGGAGCGGGTAGACTACTTGCTATTGGCCATAATGAGGCTGTAGCAGACCCCACTGTAGTCACGGGTACGTTCCTTCTCGATAACTCTTATGCTTGTATTCTATTCGATAGTGGGGCAGAAAGAAGTTTCGTAAATCAAAACTTTAAACACTTACTCAAACAAACACCGCGATCACTGAAAGAAACATTTGTCGTAGAAATGGCTAACGGCAAGACGGAAAGTTCTAACGAAATCTACATAGGTTGTAGCCTCACGCTAGATAATCATTCGTTTCCTATCGACCTCATACCAGTAGCGATCAAAAGCTTTGATGTCATCATAGGCATGGACTGGTTGAGTTTCCACCGTACCGATATCCTGTGTTTCGACAAAGCCATCCGTCTAAACCTACCCAATAACGAAACCTTAATGATCTACGGAGACAAACCCAGTACGAGCCTTCGTATCATCTCGAGCATTCAAGCCCAGAAGTACCTGCGTAAGGAATATCGTGCATTCCTGGCGCATGTCGTAGATACGAACCAGAAAACGAAAGACCTAAAAGACTTCCCCGTAGTACGCGATTTTCCCGACGTCTTTCCAGAAGAGCTACCAGGTTTACCTCCGCAACGTCAGGTCGAGTTCCGAATCGACTTACTCCCCGGAGCTACCCCCGTAGCAAAATCGCCTTATCGCCTAGCACCTGCTGAGATGCAAGAACTATTCGGTCAACTTAACGAACTGCTCAGCAAGGGCTTTATAAGACCAAGCTTCTCACCCTGGGGAGCACCGGTCTTGTTCGTGAAGAAGAAAGACGGATCGTTCCGCATGTGCATCGACTACAGAGAACTCAACAAGCTGACGGCCAAGAATCGTTACCCTCTTCCTCGCATAGACGATTTATTTGACCAACTGCAAGGGGCGAGCTACTTTTCCAAGATTGATCTAAGGTCCGGGTATCATCAGTTACGAGTGCTCGAGGAGGATGTTCCGAAAACAGCCTTCCGAACTCGTTACGGACACTACGAGTTTGTAGTAATGCCGTTCGGACTGACCAATGCGCCAGCAGTATTCATGGACTTGATGAATAGAGTATGCCGTCCTTACTTGGACCAGTTCGCCATCGTATTCATTGATGATATACTTATCTACTCTAGAAGTAAGGAAGAGCATAACGATCATCTGCGGCAGGTCCTGGAAACCCTACGATCGGAGAAGCTATACGCGAAGTTCTCCAAGTGCGAATTTTGGATCCGAAGAGTCGAATTCTTAGGACATGTGGTTAGCAAAGAAGGAATCCACGTGGACCCATCCAAGATTAAAGCGATTGAGAACTGGTCAGCACCGAAGACGCCTACGGAAATCCGCCAATTTCTAGGCCTCGCTGGCTACTACCGCAGGTTCATTCAAAACTTTTCTCGAATCGCGAAACCCCTGACAACATTGACCCAGAAAGGCGTGGCCTTTGACTGGGAGGAGAAACAAGAAAGGGCATTCCAAACCCTGAAGCGAGCCTTATGCACCGCACCGATACTGTCCCTCCCCGAAGGGATAGAAGACTTCGTGGTGTACTGCGATGCATCCAATCAGGGGCTCGGCTGTGTTCTGATGCAACGAGGTAAAGTCATCGCCTACGCCTCAAGACAGCTTAAGACACACGAGGTCAACTACACCACGCACGACCTCGAACTAGGAGCGGTTATGTTCGCCCTAAAGATCTGGAGACACTATCTGTATGGTACGAAGAGCATCATCTATACCGACCACAAAAGCCTCCAACACATCTTCAACCAGAAAGAACTCAACATGAGACAACGACGGTGGGTCGAACTACTCAATGACTACGAATGCGAAATTCGTTATCATCCGGGTAAAGCCAATGTGGTAGCAGACGCCCTAAGTCGGAAAGAATATTCTGGTCGACGAGTCAAGTCATTGACAATGACTATCCATTCGCGTCTCTCCGCACAAATAAAGGAGGCTCAGTTCGAAGCCTTGAAACCTGAAAATAAAGCAGGAGAATCCCTGCGAGGAATGGATAAGAACCTACAGGTCAAGGGTAGCGGAACCTTATATCTCATGGACCGGATCTGGACCCCGAGACACGGTGGCTTCAGAGACTTGTTCATGAAGGAGGCGCACAACACTCGATATTCCGTCCACCCGGGTTCGGATAAAATGTATCTGGATCTCAAGGAATTATACTGGTGGCCTAATATGAAAGCGGAGATCGCTACCTTCGTAAGTAAATGCCTTACTTGCGCTAAGGTCAAGGTCGAATACCAGAAACCCTCAGGTCTTCTCCAACAACCGGAGATACCTGAATGGAAGTGGGAGCGGATCACTATGGACTTCATAACCAAGCTACCCAAGACAACGGGTGGGCTTGATACCATATGGGTCATCGTCGATAGATTGACCAAGTCCGCAGACTTCCTACCCATCAAAGAAACTGACAAGATGGAGAAACTCACAAGAACATACATCAGGGAGATCGTACGACTGCATGGTGTTCCTATATCTATTATCTCCGATAGAGATAGCAGATTCACTTCGAGGTTCTGGCAGTCCCTACAAAGCTCCCTGGGAACGAGGCTGGACATAAGTACAGCCTACCATCCTCAGACTGACGGACAAAGTGAGAGAACCATCCAAACTCTAGAAGATATGCTGCGAGCCTGTGTGATCGACTTTGGTAAGGCTTGGGATACCCACTTACCCCTTGTCGAATTTTCTTACAACAACAGCTATCACACGAGCCTCAAAGCTGCTCCATTCGAAGCCCTCTACGGCCGAAAGTACAGGTCCCCTCTGTGCTGGGCTGAGGTGGGTGACACTCAGTTAGCTAAAGGACGAGTTCCTGACAGCACTCTCACGGGTCCGGAAATCATTTGGGAAACGATAGAGAAAATCGTTCAGATTCGTGAACGATTGAAGGCCTCAAGAGACCGATAGAAAAGCTACGCAGACAAACAAAGAAAACCTTTGGAGTTCCAGGTGGGAGACCGAGTCCTGTTGAAAGTCTCACCCTGCAAAAGGCTTGATACGCTTCAGAAAGCGTGGGAAGCTGAATCCAAGATACATAGGGCCTTTTGAGATTCTCGCTAAAATTGGCCCCGTAGCTTACAAACTCAACCTACCCCACGAACTTAGTAATGTACATCCTATCTTCCACGTCTCGGACTTGAAAAAGTATCTTTCCGACGAGACTCTTGTAATCCCACTCGATGAGATCGAGATCAACGAAAGCCTCAACTACGTGGAAGAACCCGTGGAAATTATGGACCGAGAGGTCAAACGAACGAAACAAAGCCGCATCCCAATTGTGAAGGTTCGCTGGAGCGCCAAACGAGGACCGGAGTTCACTTGGGAGCGCGAGGATCAAATGAGACTTAAATATCCTCATCTTTTTACTTAGTTATTGTATAATAACTTAGTTGCTTGAACTTTAATTTCGGGACGAAATTCCCTCTAACGGGGGATGATGTGACAACCCGAAATTTATTCCGTCACTGTAACCCTTTCTGTTAATAAAATTTATTTTATTATTAAAAATTATCCATTAACTTTTAAGTTAAATAATTCATCTAGGGTTATTGTCATAATTTCCTACGTGTAGGAAATCAATAAAATCACATATAATACCCTCGATAATCCTTTGGAAAAATTTCTAGTTTACGACTAAGTCGGGTTACGGTCACTTAATCGGGTAAAATCTTAAACACTGTTTAATGTCGGGATTGGGTGTGTCCCCACCTAGCCACTAACTCAAGGCCTATATAAAGGTTGAGTGGCCACCATTTGAGTATTCTCCAACCTTAGAACTTTCTCTCTCTACACTCTCTCTCTAAAAATCGGATTTTTGCTCAAGAATCACTCATTCAAGCTCCAAAATCGTAAGTAATCCTTCCTAGCTTGTTGTTTAACTTAACATGCATGCAAATTTGTGGATTAAACTCTCCAAAGGACCCAAAAACTTGTGTTTACGGTTTGGGAACACCTCCCAAAGCAGTAAACTCCCATAAGGGGGTTTTGAAGCCCCAAAAACCTTCCAAACCTCTTCTAGTGTTTAGCTAAGGCTTAGAAACTTGCATGCATGAACTTAAAACCCCAAGATCATGACTTTTTGGGGGTAAACATGAGTTTACGGTCCATGAACATTCATGAACCGTAAACACCCCAAAATGGGGTTTTGATGCCCCAAACCCTCTCCAATGCTTGGCTAATGACCTAGAAACTTGCTGGAATGATCTTAGAACCCTAAAACATGGATTGAATGGTGCAAACATGAGTTTACAGTTTGGGAAGGCCTCCCAAAACCGTAAACACCTTCTAAGGATGTTTAAGTGCCTTAAAAACCTTCTATAGCTCGGATAAAAGACTGGAAACTTGCATGCATGAGCTAGAAACACCAAAACACGAAATGGTTGAGGTAACCATGAGTTTACGGCCGTAAACTCATGGGTTTACGACAGTAAACCCAAGTGTTTAAGACCGTAAACTCCCAAGGGAGTGGTCCAAGGACCGTAAACTCCAAGAAGTGTCCATTTCTAGCCCCAATCACTTCCTAAGCCATGGATTCGAGTCTAGCATAATTCCTTGAGTAGTTTAAGACCTTTAAACACCCAATGGCACCATTACCATGAGTTTACGGCCATAAACTCATGGGGACAATGGTCCAGAAACCATAAACACACTTAAGTGTAACCAATTGAAGTGTAAACTCCATAGTGAGGCCATACACTCCTTAGATGCAACCCTTAACACTCCTAGCACTTGAAGCAAAGTGTTTTCTTACATTAGGGTGTCTTTACTTACTTAATTAGTGATTAATTAACTAATTAGATACATTTATGTCTCACTACATGTTACATAGGATCCATGTGTGTGTTCAAGTCCTCACTTGACACCTAGCATCCTACCCGACACTTCCATTCACTTCACTCATTGCTGGTGAGTTCATACCCCTAATCAACCTTTTAAATGTTTTTAAATGCTTTTATGGGGGGATACAAGTTGAATCAATCAAGTTATAGTATCAATTACGTGTGATTTATAACTTGCAATCAAAAAGATTTTCTATACTTTTAACTGCTTTGCCAACAAAACTGCTTTAAACGTTTATCAAACCCATTTCCATGTTAAATGGTTATAAAACCATTTCTAAAACTCTTTTAAAACTTCTTTTGTTCTAAAATCATGTCTACACCAATATATTTATATAAGTAAGACTTGAAGGACTTAGAACTGATAGCTCACCTTTCTTCCTGTTCTTGTTTGATTGTAAATTTAGGGTATATTGTTATCTGTCCGACTGTCGTTGAATTCTTAGTTATATATTATATATATTTGTGTTAGATATAAAAGTCTTTATTTCAGTTCAGTGCCTTTCTGCATCAAAGGCACGCAACCAACATTACCTTACTATTTAACTATAATAGGTATAGTTAAGGATTACTACTTGTGTATACTATTACAATGGTACCTACCAGAGTCTGAACAGTTATGAGTCAATACATGTTAAACACTATAAAAAGAGAATACTATATACTATACAAGAGAACACTCTATACACTATACCAGAAAGTACATTATACATTATACAAAGAGAACATACTACAACAGAATGTGACATACTATCTCTCGATACGACACTTCACTGTGCTATTACCGTGTAACCAGAGTCTCCTGGAAGGAGAGCGGGCATTATGTGTATAGATCTATACGGGACAGACACTCCCACATCCCGGCTGCTAGCTACAGCCAGAGCCGACTAGGCCCAGGGGTGACAAAATGTCACATTTCTACAGATGACTTGGAGGGTCATCAGGGATTCGATCGTCAATCAGCATGGTTACATACAAGTTCACATTTCGACCTTTAATTAATATATTAAGATTAAAGGCAAAACAGACTCTCCGAGGTGTGTTGTACATTTAATACTACATGGAGTCTGCATTTTCATTTCAGTAGCTGGCAGTGATACTCCTGGGGTAAAACACTATTTTCCCAATTACTTTACATGAATGAAGTCTAAAACTATATTTTCCTACTAATAGTTTCTTTGGGAAAACTTTACACTTTCAAAGGATCAAACATACATAAAACCGGGTCTTGGTAGAAGACTACTTTTTCTGGAAAACATAGGGTTTTCCTAGGGACCATACTATTTTCCAACATTGAGATCAATCGTTATACTATATTGTTGTGAACATTTTTATACAAGCAATGACACTAAATACTCATGAACTCACCAGCTTTATGCTGATACTCGCTTTCAAAATAACTTGTATTCTCAGGTCATCAATAGACAGGTACAGATGCAGTTTTTGAGAAGATGGAGCACATACAAGAGTCCTCTTTATTTTGATATTACTTTTGGTGTCTAACAAACTGTACAGAACACGCTTGTATTACAATTATTATATTAATGCAATGGATGTTGTTGCTTGTCTTTACTATTATGCATTGTTATGATACTGTACATGACGTCCTCCACCCCAGAACGTATTCCGCCGTTCTCGGTTTTGGGGTGTGACTGTATCCTTTACCAGTCTTCAACTTCGGGCATTCGGGCTTCTTGTGTCCTGTCTCGTTGCAGTGATAGCAGACGGGAACTACAGAAGTAATCTGAGGTACTGCACTCGCAGGGGGGAGCCCAACAATTCTTCCAATGATGCCCTGGCTTTTTTTTTCAGTTGTGGCGTATCAACGGATTTTTCTCGCCCTGACCTAAAGACGGCCTGTACTCATACCTTGACTTACCACCCTGCTTTTGGTTTTTCTGGGCATCTCCGGATGTCTAGGAAGAGGTGCCATTAGCCTTCCTCTTGGACAGGGTCGGCAACTCGATTTCCCTCCTCCTCGCTGCATCCATGATCGCGGATAAATTCGGGAACTCCTTCATGATAACGAATTCCTGAATCTCGGTACGTAGGATGGTCGTGTACCGGCTGACCAACCAGGCCTCGTTCCCGGCAAACGAGGGACAAAAAGATAGCATCTCCAAGAACTTGGCGTTCAGATCGCTAACGGACTCGGTAGTCTGTTGTAAGGCCATGAACTCTTGCTGCATCCGTTGCTGCTCCACCTTAGGCACATATTGTGCCTCGAACCTCACCACTAATTGGGCCCAAGACATGGCCCTCACTTCTTCTTCGTTCAATAGAGCGGTGATGGTGTTCCACCATGTCTTTCCCCTTTTTCGCAGCTGATTCATGGCGATCACTACTTTGTACCGGTCCGGACACGCAACAGTCATGAAGGCACCCTCAACATCTGAAACCCAGTGCTTACCAGCAACTGGGTCGGATTCACTGTTCCAAAGGGGAGGGCACACTTGCTGAACTTCTCGAAGTAGTATGCTGAATCCCGAACAGGCGGAGCCGGTAACGCTCCCCCGGGAATAGCCGCGAGGCGCTTATCAAGAAGAGCACCGACTTGGTTGATTATGTCGTGGGTCACACCCGGGATTAGTTCGTTGAAAGCGTTATTGAATTCCTCGGCGACAATATCCCTAACTTGCTCCATTTGGAGCTGATTAAGTCGAGTAGGCGGAGCCATCTGTATCCGCAGAAGAAGGAAAATCTTAGAAACAATTCAGCCTAGATATTTCTAGGAAGACGAAACACTCAGCTTGCCGAAAATTTTTCAGCCTTGCCCTGACCCGAAACCGGCACCGATGTTTCAAATAGTTGGGGCCCTTCTACTACCTTCCACACAAGTTCCAATTTTGCATTCGCGTCTAGTTTCAAAATTTGCAGTTCGCTCTAGCCGTTAATTTTTACAACACTCTCAGAAGTTAACACTAACTAAGTATGTAATCTAATATTTTAAGGCTAGTAGAATCCAATTCATAGTCAACAATTTAACATAAGAAATAAGGCTTACTTGGCTGGCTGACTGGCACACCGCGACATCTTCCACTACTAGTCTTCAGAAGGTTTGAAAAATCTTTTTAAAAAGAAAATAAACTCTTATAGAGCCTCAAATTTGAGTCTAGAACATCCACAAGAATGCCTAGTTCCCTCAAACTCTGGCTTTGATACCAACTTGTGACACCCAATTTTATTTTATTTTTTTGCAAAAATTTTAGACTTTTAAAACCCATCTTAAATTACATTAAAACAACTGAAATAGTCATAACATAATCCATCAAACTTAACAATCATATAAAATAAGTGCGGAAGTAATAATAATAATAAGGTCCCAACAAAAATAACTAGTAGCGGTGTCCCGGTGCTCCATGTCAAGCCTTAGCCACTTTAATCTTAACACCTGAAAAGTTATAAGGAAAACCGTAAGCACAAAGCTTAGTGAATTCAAATACAGACATCGTACTAACATTCATATTTACTAACCCTAATCCATTTTCTAGTTATAATTATATAATAAAGTCAAAGAACGAATCAATGCCTATAATACAAGAAGGACTTGTAGGTTTGAACCGCACCGGGAAGATCCTGTATCATTTGGCCCTAATCACCGCACCTCACGATGAGTATTACGTTGGTGATCTTACCTACCCACCGCACCGGTAAATCTGTATCCTTTGGTGGTGTCCCCATATCCATAATTAGTTACATACAGTGCACATGTACGAATTAAAACAATGGTTATATAGCATGCCTTTATAATAAATTCAGATAATCACACACGGGCTAACTAGCAAACGCAAAATCAGTACAACGGTGTGAGAGAACTCACCTTGAGTGAGTAGTAAGGATAGCTAACAATGAAATAATGCTACCAACCTTGAGAAAACTTCAAATCCTCACCTGAGAAGGACTAAATGTTAGAAAGGAGAAGTAATGAAGCTATGAGTTGAGAAAAGAGTAATCACAGCAAGGTCTCTAAAACAGACCTGCTGTTCACAACGGATTTACTCCAAACTCTAAAACAGAAACATAGCTTTAACTAAATTTTATAGGAAACTATGATTGTTCAGGATTCCAGAACTATAAAGAACTCCTTCTAACTCCAAAATATGAATTAAATATGAATTTTACAAAAAGGTGTATCACTCCTGTCTCCAACAGGAACGTCAAGTGATATTGGCCAATTCTACCCAACTTGTGAGTAGAATTCGTCCAAACTAAAATTCAGAGAAGTAAAGGACATTCAAGTGAAAGTCTCAGAGTAGGAATCGAATGAAAAGAATTTCCCAAGCTTCGGATATAAAATTCACATTGTGGACAATCACAGCACTACTAAAAGCTGGTGACTGCCCACTCATCAGGAGTGTGGATCCATTCTAACCAATTTTTAATTGGAAATAACACCCCATCTGCTCCAGATCTTAAATTCATAATATAAGGAACATATAGAAACTTGGAATCATTCTGGATCCTTTTCCAAGCCATAAAAATGATGAAAATAAAATGACATATCAGAACAGACCCGGATCAGACCTAACAGCAAAGATGCCATTCTTTCCCATAGATAAATTCGTTAACAATGAGGTTGGCCTCCTTAAGAAAGTTAGCCAGCTAAATTTTTGAACTTTGGCCACTATTTTGGGGTCCGTTTGAGTTCTGGAGCTCAAGATATGATTTTTACAAAATGACTACAGATCTGATGGTAAACAGAATTGTAGCCACCCGTGATTCCTTTTTGGCTTATCCATCCTTCTCCCTTTGAAACACATTTTAAGATGTGTTCATCATCCCAATTCAGTCCCCATGATCATGGTGGTATTAAAAAGGGTTAGGGATCATTAGGATTTCATTTAGCCACAAGAATGTAATAATAATCAACATGAAAATAAACATAAAGCACATAAAATCACCATTTTCCCTTTTAGGGTTACCATGATCTTTTGCAACATGTAATCACCTAGATCCATCATCCACCATATATGGGGTGAAGATAGGATCTTGAGATGATGTATAACATACAATTCTTTGAAAATAACAAAAGAGATACAAATCAAATAAGAAGGAGTAGAAGTGAAGATGAAATCATAAAACTAGAACAAGGTTATGAATTAAGTTTTAAGAAATGATAAGGAGGTTCATACCAATACGAATCAAGGATGGAAATGAACAAGAATTAAGCTCCAAACCACAGCCCCTTGGCTGCTCTTGATCCCAAAGAGAGAGAGAAGGACGGCGTGAGGGAAAGAGAGAGAGGGTAGGGTTTAGAGTGTTTTTCTTGGTTGTGTTCCAAATGACTCAATTAACAAATTAAGTACTATTAACTAGATAGATTTTGCAAATAGGCCCATAGCCCATGGACTTCAATAAAAGGAGTTTACAAGATGATCAAACGAGTCCAATAACATAAGAAAATCATACCTTCGTTAAATAAATTAACCCAAGGATACAAAAATAATTAAATTAAAATAACTAAACGCACCGAGAAAAACCGGGGCGTTACATGTCATCCTTCAAAATCCGTAACTGGTGATACCCGGATCTTAAGTCTATTTTTGAGAAGTAGCTCGCACCTTGAAGTTCGTCGAAAAGATCGTCAATGCGAGGCAGAGGTTATCGATTCTTAATGGTAAGTTTATTCAGCTCGCGGTAGTCTATGCACATACGGAATGATCCATCCTTCTTCTTACGAACAAAATCGGTGCTCCCCAGGGTGAGAAGCTTGGTCTTATGAAACCTTTGCTAAGGAGTTCGTTAAGTTGGCTGGATAATTCCTGCATTTCTGAAGGTGCAAGACGATAAGGAGATTTGGCAACAGGGGTAGCCCCTGGAATTAAATCGATTCTGAACTCGACTTGTCGTTCGGGAGGCACTCCTGGAAGATCATCGGGAAAAACGTCGAGAAAGTTACAGACTTCAGGAATTTTCGCAATATCTTTCACTTCTTGCTTTTTGTCTACTATGTGAGCTAAGAAAGCACAGTACTCTTTGCGAAGGTACTTCTATGCCTTAATGCAAGAAATGATTTGGAGGTTCGTTCTGGGTTTTTCGCCATAAATAACAAGAGTTTCATTAGTTGGCAAATTCAGACGAATGGCTTTTTCATAACATAGGATGTCAGCACGGTTAGGACACAACCAATCCATACCTATTATGACGTCGAAACTCTTGATAGATACCGGCATAAGGTCTATTGGAAACGAAAAGTTATTCAAAGTAAGAGTACATTCTATGTATATATCGTTGGTGGATTCGGATTTCTCATTAGCCATTTCAACCGTGAATGTTTCTTTTAATGGTTGGGAGTTTGGATTTAGCAAGTGTTTGAAATTATGGCTCACAAAGCTCTTCTCAGCACCACAATCAAATAGAATGCATGCATAAGTGTTGTTGAGAAGGAACGTACCCGTAACTACTGCGGGATTTGCCACCGCTTCTTCGTGACCCAAGGCTAAATTCTCCCCACTCCACCGACATTTCCAGCTTTAGGACAATCTTTCTTGAAATGCCCCACTTCACCACACTCATAACATGCTTGACCAACTCCAGCTGCAGGTACTTGGTTAAGTGGTTGGGGTAGTGCTCTACAGAATCGGGCAGTATGCCCTTTCCTGTGGCAGTTACGACATTGCATTTCCCGGCAATTCCCATTATGGTGAAAACTGCACTTGTTGCACTTGGGGAGGTTTCCAGCATAAGTCTTGGCTGGTGCTGGATTAAGAGGAACAGCAGTACGTACAGTCGCAGCGTTGACTGTAGCCAGCTGTTTTTTCTTTGAGGAATCCTATGAAAACTTGCCCTTCATCTTGTTCCGACCCTTCTTGCTGTTGTTGTTGTTATTGTTGTTGTTGTTGTTTCCCTTTGGTTGTTCTGGTGTACCAACCACTGAGTGTTGATGGACTCCATGGTCGATAAGAGATTGTGCCAGCTCTTTGGCACTGTCAAAAGTAACAGGCCTTGAAGCTAAAACACTTGATTGAATTTGGCGGCGACAGTCCCCAAATATATCTCTCAATCTTCTTGCTCTCCATAGCAACCATATCCGGTCACAGAATTGTCAGATCACAAAATCTACTAGTATAGGTTGATATATCAGAACCAACCATTGAAAGACCCTAGAGTTCCTGCTCAAGTTTTTGGACTTTGTCTCGCGGGCAATATTCCCTCATAAGCATAGCTTTGAAGTTCTCCCAGCTGATCGAATTAGCCACTAACAGAGTAAGTTACTTAACGTGACCATTCCACCACGTCAAAGCTCTTTCCGAAAAAGTACAAGCTGCGAACTTGACTTTGCTGCTCTCAGAACAGGAGCAGATTTCGAAAATTGCTTATGTCTTCTCTATCCACTGCCTTAATTCCATAAGTCCCCCAGTTCCATTAAAGGTCCTGGGTTTGGCATTGGAAAAATATTTATAAGTGCACTCTCGCGAATGCCCATGACCTTCACCCTGATTAGCAGGATTTGTACCACCTCCAGACCCACTAGCACCAGAAGTATGGATCTGAGACATAGCAGCAGCTACAGCCGCCGTGACCACCGCTTGGAACATAGCGGGGTCAAACTGAGGAGGTGGTGGCGGAGGTGGCACTGGCTCTTCATTAACACGATTACGTCTTGGATTTCTACGAGGAGGCATCTTTTTCTATAAAAGTCAAAAGCTACAAGGATGGTAAGATATCAAGAGTGAATATGAATTCTGATATCTCTGAACTAAAACATATAGTTCGACATGAATCTTGGAATGAATTGGAAATAGAAGTCTATGACAAGTACAACTTGTAACTGAATAATATGAAATTGAATGGTTATTTTTCAATTACTAAGAAAATACGTGTCGGTTAAATTGGCATATTGAATACATAAGTCTGGAAAACTTGACCCTAGATAGGTTTACAATACACCAAATTTTGAGAAAAACATCGACATCATACAGACCCATCGAAAATAAAATTTTCGTGGTCTTACTGAAAAACCTAAAAAATAACGCTAAAACATATCCATAGACTTAACTATAACCAATAGAGTGAATAGGAAACGAGTAGATTATTTCCTAATGGCAATGGGTATCATTTGGATGTAACCTCATCTCAGCCATTTGACGCTCCATAGCAAGCAGATGTCTTTCATACACTTCAGGCGTGCTCGAAGCTCTATGACTTCAGCTCGAGTTTCAGCTAATGCTTGCAATAGAGATTCATTGTCCCTTGTATCACTCTCACGAGCATATTCAAGACGACTAATACAGATTGTATTAACTGTCACGTTGGCATCGACTTCCCTGATTCGGTTAATGGTTGTTCTACCATGAATTTCATTTCGAGCAACGCTGCTGATTATAATCGGTAGGACTCTGTCTGCTGAGCCTCCTTCACTTAAGTTGTAGTAGCTTCTGTCTCCGTTGTATGGCATTGGTTTACCCTGCTATTGACTCAATGTTTCCAAGCTTTCTACCCACAGAGGCGTCAGACCTTGGAAAACCGGACGAGGTTAGGATTTTGAGCAACTGGTGGTGGATTATAGGCTTCTGATTCGGAATTATTCTCTTCAGGAAAATTTTCGGCAAAGTCATCACCTAAGGGAATCTCGTGATTTTCCTCTAGTTCTGCATCTTGTTCTTGATTAGGGAAATACGGGTCTCCGGGTATGTGAAATCCAGCCATTGTTATCTAAGCGAGAATAGGGATAAGAGAGATAGAATATAGTTAGTAACGATAAGCTTCTACAAGAAAGACCTACAATTGACAATTAATGTATTATGTATAACTTGTTCTAGATATTACTATAACTATAAAGTGTATATTAATTATATATAACTTGGTTATATTCGACCTTCGATTAAATGACCCGACTCTAAATCCACAATCAAACAAGAAACAGGAAATGAAGCTAAATCACATATTCTAAGTCTATATAACTTTAATTATATATAATTGTAATATACCCTTAATATTTATAGTTCTACCCTTGATTGTTCTACTGATTTCACATGTTTGATATTAGTATATAGTGCCTAAAATACCCCTATAGTATTTTTAATCTTTATGTTCTGTTCTAAAGTTCTTCTGAATATATATGGTAAGTTTTAGACATGTCAGAACATTACTATCACTCCCAAACACATGTTGGTCATATCTCAAATCAATATAGTTGATCAGGCTATATTAATCTTAGATATGATTACATAACTGTCCAGGTTTGACTGTAATGTTCAACATTCAAATACTTTTAAGTCATTATAACTATGATACTTGTAGGTATGAGTGTTAGTATACTTCTTGTAAAAATACTTCAATTTTTAAAAGAATACTTGTAGTCAGAGCTCTTAGCCCTAAATATATTTATAGTTTGTATATCTTTTATGGATTGATATACTGAGTTCACTATAAACAATGCTCTGATACCAATCTGTCACACCCCCAAACCAGACGGCGGAAATGTCCGAGGGTGGAGGACTTCATTTGTAGTATCACAACACATGTATAATAGTAATCAAAGTACAAACAAACACTGTATTAAAAAGTATAAATATTTACATGAGTTTCACTAATGTATACTGAAACTAAATAGTTGTACAAAGGAAGAAGACAAGACATAAATAGCTCCATCTTCTCAAAAGCTCCGGGTGTACCTGCCTACTGGTTCCCTGAGAATACAAGTAATTTGAAAAGAGAGTATCAACATAAAGTTGAGTGAGTGCATAAGTATTTATGTTTGAAAGAAGGTTTTCTGTTTCTTGAATAAGTATAATGTTTCATGAAAATCCTATATTTTCTGCTGTATAAGAAAGTAGTTTTGGTTACATAAAACTGAAATACTGTAAACTGTAACTTGTAAATTGTATCTTGTAAAACTAGTACTTTAAAAAGGTACTTAAGTTTAATTAATTATAAACTAACGTATTGTTAATATCTTATATGAGTTATTATAACCATACGGAGTACGTGGCCTGACCCAACGCTATGAATGCACTGAAAGTTGATGATAACAATTTGTCACTCACAGGCGTGTATGCTTGACTGTGGCTAGCAGTCCGAGTGCGGGGTTGTCAATCCCAATATAGATCTATACACACATTGTTTCGATCCCCTGCTGGATATTCTGGTCATAATGTCAGGACTTTACTATATTGTTTAAAATGAATTAAACAACTTGTACTACTTGACTCATAAAAATATACAACGTTATTTGTATAATAGTTATGAAAATCTAATTCTTCTAAAATGAATGATTGTTAGTATGTTCTTGAATTAGTATTCTTAACAGGAATCTTGAAAGAATGTATACCCTTGAATAGTTTTGAATCAACCTTTGTTCTTTTAAAATAATGTAATCTAGTATACTTGAATTATAAATCAATGTTCTATGCATCATAAATTATACCTATTATAATTTATATGAACTTTCTGAATTGATAATGAGTATTCATGAATGTAGCCCCTTGCTCAACATGTTACAAAGGGTTATTGAAATTTATTGAACTAACTTATATATTTGTATACATATACAATATATATATATATATAAGTAAAATTTAAATGACACTCGGACAGACAACTGTTACTTGTAATCCCACATCCAAACAAGGAAAAGGAACCAAAGTGGGTTATCAGTCCTAAACCTTTTAAATCTTATTTATATAAATATATATATACAAACATGATTTTTGGAGGAAAACATAAGTTGATAGAACATTTAAAAGAAGTTTAATATTTTGAAATCCATTTTGGTGACTTGATGTCGTTTTGAAACAAATATTGAAAATCATTTGATTTGATGATAACTGAAATTCATTTTGATAAGATATTTGAAATCACTTGTTTATAACACAAAAACTTTGTGTTAGACTTGATCCCCCCCCCCTTAAAACAGTAAAAACTATAAAAATACAGGGGTATGAACTCACGTGCAGTAAGTTATTCAAATGTAAGATTCGTGAAGGATGCTAAGTGTCAAGTGTAGTCTTGAGCACAACTGGATCCTAATAGAAAATAATGACACATATATGACTATAATTAGTGTTTATACAACTAGTTATGCTAAGAAATTATCTTAGGGACTAGGAATCACTTGGATTGAAGTGTTAGAAGCATCAAAGGTTGCATAAAATGGGTGTATGTTCACACATGTGCATGTGCGGCCACCAGATGTGCTGCCCTTTGGGTGTGTGGCCCTGTGTGTGCGGCCTTGGAGTGTGCGGCCGCACACTCCTAGGAAAAATGGTCAAAAAGTGTTTTACATGGTTATATGTTGCATCCCCTAAGTGTCTTTGATCATGTGGTAGCTTATAATAGGAGTTTGAGGCCCTTAAGCACTAAAGAAAGGGGTGTACGGCCACATGAGTGTGTGCGGCCGCACACTCCTTGATGATCATGTTCTTGATGTTTTCTAAGGCTCATATCTAGTAAATAACAAGTAGAAGAAAGGTACTTACGATATAGAAACGTATAGGGGTGTTTGGAGCCCAAGAACTTAGTAGGTGTTCTTGGTGTTCTAGGTGAAACTGAAGAACACTTGAAGATCTACCAAAATGGAGTGATTTCATGGATGAAATCAGTGATCTATACTAGATGGAGTAAGGAATTAACAAATCAAAGGAAGAAGCATTTACTACTTGAAGATCTAGTTGCAAAAATCGGATGCTACTTGAGAGAAAACGAGTTCTGGTGTAGAAGAGTGAAAAGGATTGAATGAAGGCCATCTCTTCACTTTATGGTTGTGAGTGTGCTGCCAGAGGAGGGGTGTGCGGCCGCACACCCAAGTGTACGGCCGTACACTCCTTATGTTGGAGTGTTTGGCCAATTTTTGTGTCGGGTGAACTCGCGAAACCCAAATCTAAACTCTAACTTGAAGATACCAGGTTTAGAACACTCAATTTGACTCAAAATAATGCTAAAAGGTAGCAGAAACGAGTCTAACTTTGATTGATTTAAATAACAGTACAAGATAGAAATTTCGGGTTGTCACAAGATTTAGACGTTCTTTTTTATGGACACTCTCGGTTTAACGTATACTATAACTTTCATTTAGATAGTTAAGGCTAAAAAGCATTTAATTGAAAACTCACTTTTTACGTTAAACAGTGTTTTGCCGGTTTTGTCGCAGATTTTCGATAGGTCATAACTTCTTCGTTATAACTCCGATTTGGGCGTTCTTTATATTTTTGGAATCCTTGACACGATTTCTACTACTATATTCATCCCAAATAAGTTTATTTAGCAGTTTAAATTTTGAGGGTCGATTATATAAATGCACACAGTATACAAAAATTTCTCTTTATTATTTCAAAAAGAACTACAAATTGATCTATACTATTACATTGATTCGAAATAACGGATTGTTACATTATCCCCCCATTAGAGGGAATTTTGTCCCGAAATTATTTCTATAGTGGTACTCATGGACTAGGGAAAAGATGTGGATATTTTTGCTTCATCTTATCTTCCCGTTCCCAAGTGAATTTGGGTCCTCGTTTAGCATTCCAGCGAACCTTTACTATTGGTATATAGATTTGTTTTGTTCTTTTGATTTCCCTATCCATGATTTCCACTGGTTCTTTTACGAAGTGTAGACTCTCGTTTAATTCAATTTCATCGAGTGGGATAGCAATAGTCTCGTCAGACAAACACTTTTTGAGATTTGAGACATGAAAACGGGATGAATATTACTGAGTTCATGTGGTAGATTGAGTTTGTAAGCAACCGGACCAATTCTAGCAATGATTTGGAATGGTCCAATATACCTTGGATTCAATTTGCCACGTTTACCGAAATGTAGCATTCCTTTCCAGGGTGAGACTTTTAACAGAACTCGGTCACCAACCTGGAATTCCAAGGGTTTTCGTTGTTTATCCGCATAACTCTTCTGTCTATCACGAGAAGCTTTCAATCGTTCCCGGATTTGTACAATCTTTTCTGTGGTTTCTCGAATGATCTCGGGACCGGTTAGAGTACTGTCGGTTACTTGGTTCTTGGCTAGTTGTGTATCGCATACTTCAGCCCAACACATAAGACATCTGCACTTACGGCCATAGAGAGCTTCAAAGGGTGCAACTTTGATACTAGTGTGATAGCTATTGTTCTAGGAGAATTCAACTAGTGGTAAATGGGTGTCCCAAGCTTTACCAAAACCTATCACACAAGCCCTTAACATGTCTTCCAGCGTTTGTGTGGTTCTCTCGCTTTGCCCATCGATCTGAGGATGGCACGCTTTACTCATGTCAAGATTAGTTCCCAAGGACTTTTGCAATGATTTCCAAAACCAGGAGGTAAATCTACTATCTCGGTCAGAGATAATAGATATTGGCACACCATGCAATAACTTCTCCATTTTATCAGTTTATTTTATTGGTAGGAAGTGTGTGGATTTGGTTAACCTATCGACAATAACCCAAATGGTGTCATGACCACCCGTTGTCCTGGGTAACTTGGTTATGAAATCCATTGTAATCCACTCCCACTTCCACTCAGGTATTTCTGGCTGTTGAAGTAAACCTGAGGGCTTTTGATATTCTACTTTGACTTAGGCGCAAGTTAGACACTTGCCCACAAAAGTAGCTATCTCGGCTTTCATGTTTGGCCACCAATAGAGTTTCTTTAGGTCCAGATACATCTTGTCTGAACCCGGGTGAACGGAGTATCGAGTTTTATGGGCTTCTTTCATGACAACATCTCTGTAGCCACCAAACTTCGGTGTCCAGATTCGATTCATGAAATAACGTACTCGATCACCCTTGATTTCCAAGTTCTTTTCCATTCCTCTTTAGGCTTCACCTGTCATGTTCTCAAGTCTCAAGGCTTCCAGCTGAGCCTCCTTGATCTGTGTGGATAGGTGGGAATGGATGGTCATGGTCAGGGCCTTTACTCGACGGCCCGAGTACTCTTTCCGACTAAGGGCATCAGCTACCACATTGGCCTTACCCGGGTGATAGCGAATCTCACATTCGTAATCATTTAGTAGTTCTACCCATCGGCGTTGTCTCATGTTAAGTTCTTTCTGATAAAAGATGTGTTGGAGGCTTTTGTGATCAATAAAGACTGTGCACTTCGTACCATACAGGTAATGCCTCCAGATCCTTAGAGCAAAAACCACTGCTCCCAGTTCGAGGTTGTGTGTGGTATAGTTGACTTCCTGGTTCTTAAGCTGTCTCGAGGCATAGGATATAACCTTTCCTCGCTGCATAAGAACGCAACCTAGCCCTTGCTTGGACGTATCGCAGTAAACTACAAAATCTTCTGTCCCTTCTAGGAGGGATAAGATCGGTGCGCTGCAAAGGGCTTCTTTTAGTGTCTGGAAAGCAGTTTCTTGTTTCTCCTCCCATTTGAATATCACACCTTTTTGGGTCAAGGTGGTGAGTGGCTTCACGATCTTTGAAAATTTCTAGATGAATATCCTGTAGTAGCCAGCGATACCTAGAAACTGACGAATCTCTATTGGGGTTTATGGTGTTGTGCAATTTTAGATAGCTTTGATATTGGAGGGGTCAACATGTATCCCATCCTTGCTCACTACATGACCTAGGAACTTCACCTTTCGAATCCAAAATTCACATTTTGAGAACTTCGCATACAATTTCTCTGCCCTTAAGGTTTACAAAACTTGTCGCAAGTGTTGGCTTGTTCTTCCTTACTCTGAGAATAGACTAGTATATCGTCAATGAAGACTATAACGAACTTGTCTAAGTAAGGTCAACACACTCGATTCATCAGGTCCATGAATACTGCGGGTGCATTCGTTAGACCAAAGGGTGTTACTACGAATCCGTAGCGACCGTAGCGAGTTCTGAAAGTAGTCTTTGGAATATCGGCCTCCTGGACTCGTAGGTGATGGTTTCCTGATCTCATGTCAATCTTGGAGAAGAAACTAGCTCCTCGGAGTTGATCAAAGAGGTCATCTATCCGTGGTAAAGTGTATCAGTTTTTAACGGTAAGTTTGTTTAATTCCCGGTAGTCTATGCACATGCGAAATGATCCATCCTTCTTTTTCACGAACAAGACCGATGCTCCCCAGGGTAAGAAGCTTGGTCTAATGAAGCCTTTACTAAGAAGTTTGTTCAACTGGCTGGATAGTTCTTGCATTTCTGAAGGTGTAAGACGATACGGGGCTTTAGCTACATGGGTAGCTCCGCGAATCAAGTCGATTCGGAATTCGACTTGGCATTCAGGAGGAAATCCTGAGAGATCTTTAGGGAATACATGAAGGAAATCACAAACTTCAGGAATATCCTTTATGTTTTTCACTTCTTGTGTTTTATCAACTACGTGAGCTAAGAAGGCACAGTAATCTTTGCGAAGATACTTCTTGGCCTTGACACAAGAAATGATATGAAGCTTTGCACTAGCTTTGTCGCCATAGATAACAAGGGATTCACCATTTGGTAATTTGAGGCGAACGGCCTTTTCGTAACATAGAATATCGGCACGATGAGGACTTAACCAGTCCATGCCGATGATGATGTCAAAGCTTTTTATGGAGACCGGCATAAGGTCTATTTGGAAGGAATAAATGTTTAAAGTAAGTGTACACCCTATGTATATATCTTTTGTGCTCTCGGTCTTGCCATTAGCCATCTCTATAGTGAACGTGTCTTTTAAGGACTGAGGATTTTGTTTTAGTAGATGTTTAAATTCATGGCTCACGAAAAAAAATTCCGCACCACTATAAAAAAGAATGCATGCGTTAGAATTGTTGAGAAGAAACGTACCGGTAACCACGGTAAGATCTGTCATCGCTTCTTCATGGCCAATTGTTAAAACCCTTCATGTGCCCCTATCATTCTTCGTCTTTGGGCAGTTTCTCTTGAAATGCCCGATTTCGCCACACTCATAACAAGCTTGGCTAAATCCCGTGGCGGGGACTTGAGATATGGGTTGTGTTGGTGCTTTACAGAAGCGGGCAGTATGCCCCTTCTTGTTGCAATTTCTGCAGTGCATTTCCTTGCAAACTCCCATGTGATGGAAGTTGCACTTATCGCACTTTGGCAAAGTTCCAGCATATCGACTCGAGTTTGCTGGAGTAGCAGAAATAGTGGTAGATGCAGGAGTACGAACTGCAGTTGGAACAATAGCAGTGTGTACTGCCCTTTTCGTTTATTCCAGAATTTCTTTTTACCGCCTCCTTCTTTGGGCTTTTCAGGAACAGCTGGTATGGAATCTTGAATAACCCCATGATCTATTAATGTCTGTGCCAAACGTTTGGCACTATCAAAGGTAAGGGGATTGGCAGCTAGAACATTCCCTTGAGTCAGGGGTGTTAATCCCCATATATACGTTTCCACCTTCTTACTCTCTGGGGTGACCATCCCGGAACACAGTAGAGCCAGGTCACTAAACCTAGCAGTGTAAGCAGTGATATCGAAGCCTTTCATCTTCAGACCCCAGAGTTCCTGTTCTATCTTTTGCATTTCGCCCCTCAGGCAGTATTCATCTAGCATTAGTTATTTCAAACCATCCCAAACCATACTGTTGGCTAACGGAAGAATCATGGATTTGACTAGGCTATTCCACCAAGTGAGAGCTCTATCTATAAAAGTGCATGTTGCAAATTTCACTTTGCTAGACTCGGGGCATGCGCAAATTTCGAATATTGATTCGATTTTATCGAACCAACGAGTTAAAGCAATGATACCTCTCGTGCGATCAAAGGATCGAGGTTTAGCATTTGTGAAATCTTTGTATGAACATTCCTTCGGATGATTATGACTATCTCCATAATTAGAATGATGGGCATCACTACCTGCCCCACTATTTCCACTGGCATTGATCTGTGCTATTGCTACTGCCACGGCGGTAGCTACTGCTGCTTGAAAGACAACAGCATCATATTGTGGAGGTGGCGGTGGTGGTGGATTTGGTGGATTGTTGTTCTTTCTGTTGGAGTTTCTTGGAGGCATCTTTTATCTATAATGTTTTAAGAAAGTGGTGATAAGTACAATATCATGGGTCAGGTGAAATTGGATAAGACATATCTTAATTTATAAAGCCATATATTTATGAAAAATTGTAATAACTCCTTAATGAAGTAAAATGCCTATCATTTTTTTATTGATATATTGTTATATACATGAAGTTGGGAAAATTTGACCTAGATATAGGATTATATTACATCAACAAAAAGAGGAAATTAGACAGTATTACTACCTACGAGTAGTGTATTCATTTAATCATAGGATGGAGTTTTACATATAATTAAAAGTATGTATATACATTCGAGATCCTAATTTATATTAAAATAGAAGTAGTGTAAACACTACTTGCGGCGAGTACGGCTCCTAGTATTGTGCTCTGCCACATGAGGTTTTGATTCCCTCAACCGCCTCTCAAATGTAGTCTGACGCTCTTGGAGTGCTCTCATTTCGATTTGAGCAGCAATCATTTCTACATGGAGCATGTCTGTCTGGTGTCTAGTTTCATCGTGATCTCCGTCTAGACGATGAATATTTACGGCGTTTTGTTGGGAGGCAGCAGTGACTTCTAGAATTCGGTTGATCGATATCCGGGATTGATCAACCTGATGAGAAATACGACGCACTATAACAGGGAGGGCCCTGTCAGCCGCTCCTCCATTACTGATGTCATAAAATTCTCTGTTCATACCAAATGGAGGGCGTTGTCCTTGTTGGTGGCTCCACCTGTGTAGTTCTTCACCCCATTCTGGGGTCGGACCATGAAAATGTTGTCTGGCTGCTGGGTGTTGTACTCCTTGCAGTGGATTATATACCTCTGGTTCCGAGTCTGTGTCGTCTGAATTTTCTTCTTCATTATCCTCTGCAGGATCCTCTTCACGATCATCTTCTACCCAACCATTATTCCCTTGGTTAGGGAAGTAGGGATCTCCAGGTGGAGGATATCCTGCCATAAAGTCTATACGAGGAATTAAAGGTAAGATGCATAGAAATAATGTAGTTTTACAAAATACTCCTATAGTATATTAAATTTGTGTTATGTTCTAGAGTTCTTCTGTATGAGTAGAGTTTGGTAAGTTTTAGACTTGTCACAACACTACCATTACTCCCAAACACATGTTGATCATATCTCAAATAAATATAGTTGATCAGGCTATTTATCCCAGATATGATTACATAACTGTCCAGGTTTAACTCTAATGTCTAACATCCAAATACTTTTATGTAGTTATTACTGTGATACTGTTTCTGTAGGTGTGAGTGTTAGTATACTTCTTATAAAATACTTATATTTTAAAAGTATACTTGTAGTCAGAGCAATCCGGCCCCATTGTATTTATAGTTGTATATCTTTTATGAATTGATATATTGAGTTCACTATAAACAATGCTCTAATACCAATCTGTCACACCCCCAAACCGGTATGGCGGAAACATTCGGGGGTGGATGACTTCATGTGTAGTATCACAACAATGCACAATAGTAATCAAAGTACAACATTCTTTACATTGATAAAATATAACATTACATTCGTGTTCAAATCATTGTACATTTGACACCAAAAAGTATAATTAAAAGACATAATTATATGAGGCTCTGTCGTCCTCAGAACTTGTGGGTACCTGTTAATCGATTTCCTGAAAATACAAGTAGTTTTGAAAATAGTGTCAACAATTAAGTTGGTGCGTTCATAAGCATGTTTGTAATAGAAATCTGTTATTTGTTCCTTTGAAAAATGCAAGTACGTTTTCCCCAGAAAATCCTATATTTTCTGTTGTATATCTATTTGTGTTCTAAAATAGTATGATATAGTTTTAAATTCACATAATACTATGAAAAGTATGTTTTCTCTGTACTAGAATAGCATTATGTATTTATACTTGTACGAAAGCTTGTGAAATTTTAAATATCTAGATTCACTAATCATTGTTTCATTTATATAAAACTATTTCAAGTTGTTTACTTATTCTTGTACTAAACGCATTATTCAATACCAAATTCTGAGTTATCATAACCATGCTTGATGACCTAAGCCTCGCCTGAAACACGACGTTCTTCAGGCGTCGAAATATGGTACGTCAATTGTCACCACAGGTCTACCGACCTAGCTGTTGCAAGCAGCTCTGGTGCGGGATTGTCAGTCTCATATAGATCTGTACACAAGTGTCACGCTCTCCCTCAAGGAGACTGTGGTTATAATTTTCAATAATTTTGATTTATACTTAAATAAGTATTTGAAGTGTGTCTCACAAATGATATATTGATAGTTACGTGTATAATAATGAAAAATATCTTTGTAATAGATATTTTGTAAATATCTCATAAATTATATTTAATATAATTTATGTAGTTGTTTTCGTAAGTTATCCTGAATATGAAAAGAAATATGTAAGTTCCATCAACTGTATTGATAAGTATGCATGACTCATAAACTATACCTATTATAGTTTATATGTTTGTTTTTATATGAAATCCTGAACTGGTAAAATAGTATGTTTATTTTAGTAAGAATAGCAATCGTAAACTATTTAAATAAATTTTGTTATTTATACAAGATTCTCTTGTATTTTCCTTGTATTTCCCCCTAAAACATCATAAAAATAGTGAAAATTTAGGGGTATAAACTCACTTGATAGGTGGTGATTCGGGCAGCGTTTCGTTTCTTAGAAAGGAGTTTTCTTGATGAAACTGAGAGTTTTTTTGATGAAAAGTCGGCTTCACTCGGGCATTGTTTCAGCTTAAAATTGAGGACTTCGGGGCTTGCTTCAGGTGGTAAGCAGGTTCCTGGAACTTCGGAGGGTTTAGAAAGGCATAATGGAGTGTTTAATTGGAGAGAGGATTTGAAAATTCTAAACAAAACTTGGAGGTCTCGCATCCTATTTATAGGAGGGGTCTGGCCCTCAGTACGCTGGGCGTAATATTCATGTATGCTGGGCGTACAACTGAAAATCTCAGTATGTTGGGCGTACGTCTTTTACACGGGGCGTACTAGTTTGAGTCTTATCCAATCTTTGGATGTGGTGAGGCTATGAGGCACGCGTCGAGGCTAGTCCCATTACGTTGGGCGTAATCTTTTCGTACGCAGGGCATAATGGCTACCTGGCTTCAGACGTGTTGATTGAGCGAGATACGTGTCGCATACGAGGAAAGAGGCGACGTGGTCAATCCGAGGCCTAGCTTCCGAGTACGTTGGGCGTACTCATGTACGCGGGGCGTACTTCCTTTTTCCAAACTTCAAAAATTCATATATTTCGCATATGAACTACGTTTTTGACGTTCTTTATATCCACATGTAGGTTAGACCATGCTCTACAACTTTCGTTTAGACTCCATCGGCTAATTTTGACTTTATTTTTAAAGTTATATTTTTTAACAGGTCGGGACAGGAAAATTCTGTTAAAAATTCATAACTTCTTCATCCGACGTCCGTTTTTGTCTGTCTTTTTACCGTTGGATTTCTTTTCATAAGATCTTCGATTCTCGTTTAGTTTGTTTTGGCCAATAGTTGCTCGATCTAAATTTCGAGTTTTGGGCTGCATACTGTTGTGTCGAAACTTAGAAAAATCATAACTTCTTCATACACGGTCAGATTTAGACGTTCTTTTTATGGACACTCTCGGTTTAACGTATACTATAACTTTCATTTAGATAGTTAAGGCTAAAAATCATTTTATTGAAAACTCACTTTTTACATTAAACAGTGTTTTGCCGGTTTTGTCGCGGATTTTCGATAGGTCATAACTTCTTCGTTATAACTAGGATTTGGGCGTTCTTTATTTTTTTGGAATCCTTGACATTTCTACTCCTATATTCATCCCAAATAAGTTTATTTAGCATTTTAATTTTTGAGGGCCGATTATGTAAATGCACATAGTATACAAAAATTTCTATTTATTATTTTAAAAAGAAGTGCAAATTGATCTATACTATTACATTGATTCGAAATAACGGGTTGTTACAACATCTTTTCCCCAACCTTTGAAGTCCCACTGAAAGTTCAAATTTTGGGACGAAATTCCCTCTAACGGGGGGATAATGTGACAACCTAAAAAGTCCTAGAGAAAACTAGGTCTAAACTCCAACTATGTACCCATTATTTCAAGTCAATGTAATTGGAGGCAATAAAGATACGACTTTCATAAGCCATACTTAGGGCTGTTAATTAAGTATGTGTGGTATTTACCCATGTTAGTTTAAGTTATAATATGCTAATACAAGTTTACAAGAAACAAAGAACTCAAAGGAGTCAATATTAGTTCAAGGAATATGTATATGTACATAGGATGGTATAATACTTAACTTAAAAACATACAATATGGCATGTATATATAGAACTCGGTTTTGGGAATCTTTTCCCAAACTAAAACTGAATTCACCCTTAAGAATGAACCTAGGACCGAATTTACATCAAGGATTAAGCAAGGACCGAATTTACAATCTTCTAAAAAGCTAAAACCGAATTTAGTTCTCTCCTTGACCCAAACTCGAATTCTTTCTTCTTCTTTGACCTTAAGACCGATTTCCTTTCATTATTTTGACTTGAAACCGAAATCACCACCTTGGATTGATGCACGACCGAATTCTAGTCATTTACAACCGAATTTACCCCTAAATATGCCATGTGGTGCCACTTGATTGAGTAGGTTAACTTCCGAAAGAGATCATTGTGTTTACCAACATAAACATCACCTCACCTCCTCAATTTTCTTCATACTTAAGATACATTCAATAGAAAACATCTTCATTCTTACATCCAGTAACAATATTCACCCTCAAACTCTCTCAAGTATCAAACCCATCTTCCTTTTTCATTCAAGCATAAACAACTCCAAAAGATCAAATTGCTTCCATACATATATAAGTTTGGTAAGTTCCTATGAAATTCTTGTGTTTTGACAACCAAGTTATGCTTATTATCATCTTAATCACACATATATATGTGTATAAACATTAGGATACAATTATAACTTTGTTTATCACCTAGAAGAATCACCGTTTCAATCCCGTCATCAACCCCGTTATCACACTCGAGGTGAGTTCATACCCCTACACTTTTCCAAATTTTTCTATGTTTTTTTTTGGGGGGGGGGGGGGGGAATTCAAGTAAAAACACAAGTAATATTGTGTTTAAAATACAAATTGTTTATTTCGCACTTTTATATAATTTATAAATATTGTACGTAAAAATACTAACTAAACATTTTTCTTACCAAATTTATAAACTCTCAAGGTTGTTAAAATACAAAAGGCTCATATAACGTAAATTACACGCATATAAACTATAATAGGTATAGTTTATGGAACTTATGAACTATTTTACTAAGTAAATAAAACGATATGAAAACACACATATAAATTATAATAAGTAGAATTTATCGGTCAATTCTCAATATCAATCATCTTAAACTTATATATGGAAAAATTTCATCTTTAGTTGTTAAAAGGCTTTTTCCACTGTATTACTCATAATCTCGTTGAAAAAATAAATTTGTAAGACACTTCGTGGTGTACTTATCTAAGTACAACCTTAAGTCCTGACTTATTAACCAGAATCTCCTAGAGGGAGAACATGAATTTCTGTATAGATCTATACGGGAATGACAATCCCGCACCCTGGCTGTTAGCTACAGCACAACCGGCAGGTTATAGGTGACAAATATCATATCATTATGACGCCTTAAGAATGTCGCATCAGGCATATCAGTCATATAGTATGGTTATAAGAACTCACATGGAGAAAACAAAGATTATTTTACGTTAGTAATATACTTCTTTTAAAACAGTTAAACAAGATATTTACATCATATCAATCTTACAGGCCAAATATACCTTCAGATAGTTTTACTTGTGCATAAAACTACATATCATGAAATCAATTATGGCAATTAATCCTATATATTTTTGGTTTTGGAATGTTTATAACCATAAATCGGTATTATAGAAAATATAAGATTTTCGAGGATCAATATCATTATTTTACAGGTGAATAGTTTACATTTCGACTTTTTGAAAACCAACACAACTGCTTATCGAAATCAATACTTTATAGTAGAACGGATATAACTAAGAATATGTTTACAAAGGATTTAACACTTATTTACGAATTGTATGTTATCAAATAGTTTTATTTGATTATTAACCATACATTTGGATTTCAGAGTAATTGTACTTTCAAAGGTTTTATTTAAATAATAAAACTATATTACATTATTTGAAAGTATTAAAATACTAGATTTACACATGAATTACACGAAAAGTTAAACATTATATTATTTCTAATATGGTACAAACAGAAGTTCAGAAAAACATATAACGAGTATTCTTCTTATTAAAGTCTATGATTACTTAATGTGTTCGATACAATTTTATATAATGAAGATCCGATAAACAGTGAAATGTGTGATTTCCGTCTTTCTTCCTGTTCCTTGTTTGGTTATGGGATTAGGGCAGATTCACCCAATCGACTATTCGTTCGATTTTTATTATATATAATTTGCATACACTAAGTAATCATAGGAGGTAATAAGATGGGTCATATTAAGTACATGAATTAGAATATCGAATCAAAGGTTATAAACATAAGAAACCTATACTTTTTAGTCTCAAAGTACTAAGATTACGATATGTTTACTAAGAAATATTGGATTTTCTAGAAGAACACATTAAGGTTGTTAATAACAAAGAACACATCTTTTCCACCAATATACATATGAACTTACCAACTTAAATGTTGATACTCTCTTTTCAAACCACTTGTATTCTCAGGAAAGTTAGTAGCAAATACTCTCTCGGGCATTATGAAGACAGAGCATAGTAGTATTACGCTTTATCTTTTGCTATAGTTTTATGTTATACAAGTAATGTTTTGAACACAATGTAAGTACTATGTTATTAATACAATGGTTGTTGTTTCTTTGATTACTATTTTACAATTGTTGTGATACTGTACATGACGTCCTCCGCCCCGAACGTTTCCGTCGTTCCGGTTTGGGGGTGTGACACTTGAGGAATCCTTTTTATGTCCAGATATAAAAGGCTAGACTCCAAAAATGACCTAAGCTCACAAGAGCCAACCAAAAGGGGATAAAATGGCCATAAACAAGTCCAAAACAAGATCCATACAAGGATTTGTCAAGATAAGATCTTTAACTCAAATGACTTGCAAAAGGAAAGATGATTTCGTATCTCTAAGCTTCACCCCAAGCAATGAACCCTCAATCTTCTTTTATCCTTTCAAAATGAGTAATAAAACACCAACTTTTCTTATCAAGAGCTCCAAGGCACAAAATGATGGCTAAGGATCAAAATTTAGGGTTTAAGGCATATGGAGGCTGGTAAGAGGCCAAGTTCATGGGACATAACGAGCTTGTATAGGGGTTAAACCCAAAAAATTAGGGTTTCGTGTTTGCCAGATTACGCCCAGTGTAACCCTCGTACGACCATCATACGAGGCTTAAACCCACGATCACATCCTAGCTAGTACGTTAAGCGTACACTATGGTATGCCCCACGTACTAGCCACAAGGACCAAAAATGCAATGTTTTAATTACGAAGGGCAAAAAGGAACATACCCATTTCAAGTGCTACAATTCTCCCCCACTTGAATCAGACTTCGTCCTCGAAGTCCGCTGCTCCAAATAATTCTAGGTAGTGCTTCCCCATCTCATCCTCCGGCTTCCAAGTCCACTCCGAACCCTTGCAGTGCTGCCATTGCACCTTCACTAATTCAACAACGTTGTTCCTCACAGTTTTCGTCATGTAGTCAAGAATCACCACCGGTCTCAATATAGTTTAGGCGGTCATCCACCTGAATATCCTCCAACGGTACCACTGCATAGTCATCCACTAAGCACTTTCGCAGCTGAGAGACGTGGAACGTGCTATGAATCTGACTGAGCTCATCTGGAAGATCAAAACGATATGCAACACGGCCCACCCGAGCCAAAATCCTGAAAGGACCATTATACATGAGGCCTAGCTTGCTACTCTTGCTGAATCAGATGACACATTTCCAAGGTGACACCTTCAGAAGAACCATATCCCCCACCTGGAACTCTAAATCTGACCGGTGCTTGTCGGCATAACTCATATGCCGACTCTGAGCTCTCTGGAGCCTACTCCGAACCTGCTGAATCAGCTTAGTGGTCTTGAGTACCACCTCGGTACTCCCCATAACCCACTGACCGATCCCGCCCCAACAAAATGGGGTCCTGTATTTCCTTCCATAGAGCATTTCGAAAGGAGGTCGATCAATGCTGGTGTGATAATTGTTGTTATACGAAAATTACGCTAATGGAAGATACATATACCAACTCCCACAAAAGTCCAAAAAACATGTCTGCAGCATATCTTCTAGGGTTTGAATAGTCCACTCACTCTGACCATTGGTCTGCGGATGGAATGACGTGCTGAAATGGAGACGAGTACCCAAATCGTCATGTAACCTCTTCTAAAACCTGGAAGTAAACCGGAAATCTCAGTTAGAAACCACCGAAACCGGCATCCCATGATGTGCCATAACCTCCCTGATATAAATCTCAGCCAATTTCTCTACAAAACTACTCCCCTAAATCGGAATGAAAGGCACACTCTTGGTTAACCGATCCACGATGACCCAAATCGAATCCACTCCGCGAACAGACCGGGGTAACTTTGTGATGAAATCCGTGGTAATATCCTCCAATTTCTATTTGGGAATCTCCAACGGCTACATCTTGTCATGAGGTCGCTAATGTTCGGCCTTTGATTTTCCTGCAAGTTAAGCACTGCTCCATGTACCAATCAACATCCCACTTCATGAAGGGCAACCAATAATCAGGATGAAGATCCCTATACATCTTCGTCGCCTGGGGATGAATGGAGAACCTAGATTTGTGTGCCTCATCCATCAGAACCTAACGCACACCGCCCCAATACGGAACCCAAACCCGCCGATACATAGTCAACAACCCACGACTATCATAATCGAAGGAAGCCACCTGACCCACAATATGCTCACTCTTCGAGTGCTCTTCCTTTAGAGCCTCGATCTGAGCCTCACGAATCCGCTCCAACAGTAGAGTAATCATGGTCATCCTCAAACATATGCCTCTGATCGGAGCCACGACCGCCTTGCACCTGAGAGCATCGGCCACCACCATTGGCCTTCCCTGGGTGATAAAGGATCTCACAATCATAATCCTTCACCACATCTAACCACCGATGCTTCCTCATATTCAGATTCGGCTGATCCATCAAATACCTTAGGTTCCTGTGATCCGTGTAAATAGTACAACGGACCACATAGAGGTAATGTCGTAAAATCTTGAGGGTGAAAACCACAGCCCCCAGCTCTAAGTCATGTGTCTGATAGTTCGCTTCATGAGGCTTCAGCTTCCACGAAGCGTAAGCGATCATGCGACTCCTCTGCATCAATACAACTCCCAAACCCGAGATCGACGCATCACAATAAACCACAAAATCCTCAACACCCTCTGGTAGGGTCAGAATCGGTGCCTCACAGAATCGTTGTATCAAGGTCTCAAAAGATGCATGTTGCTCAGGCCCCCAACGAAATGTAACCTTCTTCTTTGTCAACCAAGTCAAAGGAACATCTATCTTGGAGAAATCCAGGATAAATCTCTGATAGTAACCAGCAAGACCAAGGAATCTCCGAATCTCGGATGGAGACCTCGGAACCTCCCACTGCATCACAGCCTTGACCTTCGCCAGATCGACCACAATACCCTTCTGGTTGACAAGGTGCCCCAGAAACTGCACCTCGTGCAACCAAAACTCACACTTGGAGAACTTCGTGAAAGGTCTCTCTCTCCTCAAAGTCTTTAACACTTCCCTCAAGTGCTCCTCGTGTTGCACCTGAGTCTAGGAATAAACCCGGATATCATCAATAAATACAATCACATACCAATCTAACATCGGCCTGCACACGCGTTTCATGAGATCCATGAACGTGGCTGGAGCATTGGTGAGCCCAAAAGGCATCACCACGAACTCATAATGACCATAACGAGTCCGGAAAGTTGTCTTTTGCACATCCTCCTCTCTAACCCTCATCTGATGATAACTTGATCGCAAATCAATCTTGGAAAACCAAGATGCACCCTGAAGATAGTCAAAAAGATCATCAATCATAAGGAGTAGATAACGGTTCTTCATTGTTACCTTATTCAGCTCCCAATAGTCAATGCACATACGATGAGACCCATCCTTCTTCTTCACAAACAAAATCGATGCTCCCCAAGGCGAACTGCTCGGTCTAATGAATCCTTTGTCTAACAGCTCCTGCAACTATGTAGAAAACTCCTCCATCTTAGAAGGAGCCAACCGATACGGTGCTTTGGCTATCAGAGTCGCACCTGGAACTAGATCAATCCTGAACTCAACCAGCCTCTCCGGAGGCAGCCCATGCAAATCCTCAGGAAATACATCAGGATAATCCGATACAATCGGCACATCATCCATGGTCGCCTTACCCTTATCCCGAGTATCCATAACATTGTGACAACCGTCAAAATTCGAGTCGGTTCTAGATTTGACGAAACTTAGGTGCACATATAGGCACGACACATACTAGACTTAGTAACTAGATGCTAATTTATAACCTACTAAAAACTAGGAAACAGTTATAAACGATGGACAGTGTACTTAGATTTCACATTGATATGTGAATTCTACAACTACTTAACTGTAGTGGCTATACATATCCGGGTCGCTCTTTGACTCGAACACCTTTTCATGAATCATATACACACATCATGCACTTGACCTAGTAGTATAAATTAGGTTCAAGTCTCGTAGGAACTTAAGTTAAAGTTGAAAACTATGACTAGCATACTTGGTTCCTCCATTTCACTTGAATCTCGGAATCACTACATAGAATGCCAATAAACCAATAAAAATAAATTACAAACATTATTTCTAACTTGCATAAGAGTTATGAAACTCTAAAATAGTTTGAAGTCTCAAAATTTAATTAATTTTGATATCTAAAGACTTACAAACTCCTCAAAACCCTAAAAAGCCTTAAAAACTCAAATTTATAAATTTTAACACCCAAAATTCCATAAAATTTGTTATGAACCACATAATATCAATTTAATATAACTAAATTCAGGAAAAATGAAATCAAGAATAATAAAATTTTAAGTCATTAACATTCACCCTTAATTTAAAAGTCAAAAATCAAGGTTTCATAAATAAAAAGTAGGTTAAGGTGTATATTTTATAAAATTTTTAATAATTTTATAAAAGAATGGAATTTTTTATAAAAGTAAAAGGGAAAGAGGGTATTATACCTCAAAAATTTTGGACCTCTCTCCTCTCTCTCTTACTTGAAAACCCTAATACTCTATTTCCCCAAAAATATAAATCATTTCTCCTTTTCTCCACACTTCATTTCTCTCTCACACTCTCACACACATTTTCTCTCTTCCTCCCCCTAAGAACCACGAAATTTTCTAGAAAACAAATCCAAGAACACTCCTCAAACTTGAAATCTTTATCATATTGTGGTGTTCTTGAAGGTAAAATCGATTTCAACTTCACTATTCCTTCAAGTTTTACTATTTCTTCTTCTCCGTAAACACTTTTCTTTGAGATTATTCACATGCATGTTCATAACCACGATTTTTATGATTATGGTGATATTATTTCACCCAAAAACCAACATGCATGTGATGATCTTCAAGCTTAGAGGCTTGATCATCAAAGTTTGTTGTTAAAAAGCATTCAAATGGGTTCATAAAGGATTTATTCTCAAATAAATATCTAAAAATTATTTTCTGATCAAATCCGATTTTTCCCAGAATTCCATCAACAAAATGAGATGTTCTACAAATTTTCAGAAAATAATTCAGTTTGCTTGAATTATTATAATTATTGCAAGATAATAGGGCAATAATTCATATAAAATACTTTCTAAGGTCTATAAATCCTAGGTAACTTCGTGGATGACCCCTAAAGTGAATGATGACATTTCAATGAGTTTCATTGATTTTTGTTACTGTTTGCTATGGTTTTGAATTTTCTTTTGTTTAATTCAAATAAATCATAAAACCACCTTAAGTAATGTAAAAAGGCTATATACGATTTTTCACAGATCCTACCTACTGTGGAGTACTCAGAAAAATATTTTCAGAATTTTTCATAATTAATTCCTATTTTTCCCCGATTTTTGTATTTATAATGGACTAATAATGGGAAAAATACTTGTACTCATCCAAAATTCATGACAATTTACCAAAAGACCTTAAACTATATTAGAACTCTAAATAAAAATTTTGATGATTTTTCTATTCAGTATACTATTTTTCTCCTATTTTCTAAGATTAAATACACTTAAATCCACAAAATCGGATTCCAGTAGATAAAAACCACCTTTGGTATTTTTCCCAGATTATTTACACTGTAGATGGAGTTTACAGAATTTTTGGTAATTTACTTTAACTATTTGGTGATTATTCACCATTTAATGATTATTCAAGAGCATAAAACAAAGAAAAATAGCAAAACTAATTAAAATTATATTTTATATTTTTCACAGCTTCTATATGTATAATAATAGTGTTACAAAAAGTTTGGGAAATTTTGTAAACTGTTTTATATTTATTTCAATTTTTATTAGAATAAATGCACAAAAATCATAAAAATGGGTTAAACAGCTCAGAAATCCATTTTTAGATTTTTCCCAGCTTATGTATGTTCAATGGCAGTATTATAAAAAGTTTGAGAATTTTATTATCTCGATACTATTTTTCACGAATTTATATTGTTATGAAGGCTTAAAAATTTGGAAAAATAGTTAATCACATCAAAAACTCAAGGGAAAATTTCTGGAAGACCTATACTTTATTTGGAATGAAAATGCAAAGTTTGACAATTTTTGCAGTAGTTAAGTGACCCTGGAAGCATGATGTTGCATGTTGTCCAAAGCCTCTGAGACTTTATGTTTGAAGCCTTAATGAATCCATAATACCAATCGTTTCTTCCCAATCAGGCTAAAAATTCACATAAGTCATTGAGCTACCTTACTCTTCTCATATTAAGTTAGAGTTAACTGCTTGGTCATTCTTTCGTAACAGAGGTACATTTCTCTTCGGAACCATCCCTATATTTCTCCATCACATTCGTTTTCACACTCGTAACCCTTGAGACTCTCGTAAATTACCACTGAGGTTTATGGTTACACAACTTCAGTGTTAATGATCTTCAATTCGTTATCACCACGAATTTAGTGAACCCTAAAAACCAAAACCATATTTTGAATTGACGGTGAACAATTGATGTGTTCTAGATTTTCACCATGGAATTGATGTGAATCCACCTTCGTGGTTCGTACCTTGAAATCTCATTTTTTTTTTGCGAGATCTTAATGAAATGTTCTAGACCTAAGACATTTCTTCCAATAAGATCCAGTTTTTATTTTTCCTTGAGATTTCTATATTGTCCAGTCACTCAAATATATCCAAAGCATACTTGTTCTTATGGCTACACTGGTCAGACAAGTATTTCTTCCGAACGTTCAGACTTATGTTGAGTTTTGGAGTTTGGTTGAAGATGAAGCCACGCTTAAGCCTAAATGAAGAGAAGCATTTCACTGTTTCTCAACAAACAGATGATCGTAATTCAATGGGATACCACACAGACACTTCCGAGTCTCTCTTGACTTTGAAGGAAGAGATCGTTGCCCGGGATCCAACTGTTTCATGTCTTTAATGGCATCACTAGAATCCCTTAGCTAACTTTGTTTATTTCTTTATCATTGGCACACTCTTGCACGAAGATCCATGTGATTTTCAAAAAGTCTGGTTCGTAGTTCTAATGATTACTTTCAGATTCGGAGAACAGGAAATGGCGATCTATTACGAATGGGTATATCTGAATCGGAAAAACTTAAGGGATAAGATTACAATTTAGCGCGTGAATATTTCAAACTTAGTTGACATCACGCCGCCTGACATGTAATCTGACACACGCCAACCTGTCATGCTTTTTCAGGCGCTTTTTCAGGGATAATGAAGCGCTAACCGCCGGTTTTCTCTCACCACTAATTACGTATATAAGGAAATTCAAAGCGTCATTATCATTCATCGCTTTCAAAGAATTTCTCCTTCCGGCGCAAGAAAATCCTTTTCTCTCATTCATCGTCTTCTCCGTCTATTTCCATGGCTGGTTCATCAGAAACTCCATCTGCCGCTGATCAAACTGCTTCATCAGGGCTATTGGGCATCAAGGCTAACCAGAATCTCATCTTAGACCTTGATCCATCCAAGTATGACGCCTTTCTCCAACCATTGATCGAATGCCTCAAATACTCTCCTTTGGCTACTGCACTATCAAAAACAGAGAATATTCCATTGTCTCTTCTATCCAAAGCTTATTCTACTGCTCGTTATGAAGAGAGTGGTGTTGTTATTACTTTCGAGCTTCGTAATCATCAATCGTCCATCACCAAGTCCAGATTCAGTCGATTAATAGGGTTTCCATCTGCTAGGGATTTGGTTGATCTTGAATCCATCTCCTCTTCTGCTATTCTGGAAATGTTCTACCAAATGGGTTACAGCAACTATCTCACGGTTCTATCCAAGTTCAAAAACCCTAACCTTCCTCCCATGTGGAATGGGTTGTTTACCCTAATTTTCAAAAGCTTCTCAGAGAGGGTAACAGGTTCCGATAGTGCAAGTAAGCTTTTTCTTACTATTCTCTATCGTGTTCACTCTGGGATTATCTAGATTACGGTTCAGTACTTTGGTCTCATCTTGTTCAGAGTACTGTTTCTGTAACAAGGCACTTGGAGATATCTTGTGCTTATTTTTGGGCTATCATCGTTCAGAGACCAATTGGTCGTCACAACATTCCAGTGATGGAGGGTTCGGTGATTGCAGCAATACCAGTTTTCCATACTTCCAATGTCATTGTGTCTGACAGTTCAAGGTTCGCATTCATCAGATCTATTCCAGAAACCATGGTTCTCAATGTTCCCGCTAACAGTGAAGTTATCAAAGAATATCGCAGACAAATAGCATCCGGTCCTCGTCGACTAACCGTTGAGATGAAAAAGGCCTTAGAAGAGGTTGACAAGCCAAAGAAAGGGGAAACGAAAAGCAAAGGCCGGATCTTCCTAGCCTGCTCACACTCCAACAAAGAAAGTCAAGTGAATCGCTCGCAAGCCAAAGTCTCCAACACCAGACATTAAGGAGGGTTTGCAGTCACACACCATCTCCGACGTTCGTATACCAGAGCAAGTCCAACGCAAGACTGAAGACATAGTTGCGACATCGCAACCCATGGTTTCTGAACTTGCGTTCAAAACAAAAAATATGAAGGTTCTAATTGTCAAGCTATCTTATGCGAATAAGCAAATTGATGAGCTCAAATCCGTAAAAGCAGTAATCAAGAGTTGTGTTGCTGATGTCAATACTGACTTGCATAATCTCATTGAGACTCGTGATTCTCTTCTCACGGTTTCTGTTCGTCGGCATCTTGCAGAGAAATTGAAGCCCATCTTCTCCATGCTTGACTGAATTCACGGTGTTTTGGAATCTTCTATTCTAAAACAAGGGGGGAAAGCGGGGAGAACTTCTACTGGAGGCAAAGCAACCGATGATGGTGATGATCACGAGCAAAAACCAAAGTCTAATGATCCGAAGGGTAATGAAGCTTCGGGATCTAAAGGAAAAGGGAAGTTTGGTGATAAGGATGAGGAAGAAGAGGATGAAAATGAGAAGTTAAAGCGTAAAGCTCGTGATGGTGAAATTGATGAAAATCTGCGAGTTGCTAGGGAGGCTGACGAGCGGGAGAAGGCAGTTCGTAAAGCTGAGGAAACTTTGCAGTCTCAGAAAATTCTTTTCCCTTTATGGTCATTGGAACGCATTATGTATGAAGCCATTGATAACCTAAACGTTTATTTGCTAGAACCTGTTGGATCGTTTGAATTGGAGAACTCTCTTGATTCGCAACTTGATCTTCCAATTACTCCAAAGGCCTTTCAGTTTTGTTGTTTTGACAAGATTGCGAATTTTCCTCTCTCTGTTAATGGTGCTGGTCAAATGCTATTCTCGTTCTATCTCAAGCACATGAAGCCAAAATACAAAAGCTGGAGCTTAAAGAACATTACTGCTGTCAAGGTTATTGGACCAATTGAAACTGAGAGCTTTATTAATGCTCGTTTCAAGGTTGCTCGTGGGGCTGCGAGTTCTGTCTTCGAATTTACTCTTGCTGATTTGCCCTGCCTTAATCCTTTTGACTGGATTTATCTATTGCATCTTTTGCTGAAGGATGAACATAAATTTGAACCAATTGTGGCACACATTAAAAGGATGTTGGCCTCGTACATCCAAGAAATTGGCAAGATGGATGTAGAGATAACAACCGTCATTCGCAAGAAACCTTCAGTGCTTCCCAATGAGCTTCCAAAAGATCTTGATAAGATGAAACTAGGAAGGATACGAAAGGATGATTAGAGTGTGACATTTCAAATTCGAGAAGGAGCTAATGCTAATTTTCACAGAGTTTGCTTCTTTCTGCCTGACAAGCATCTATTCTCCACCCATGCCTGGAATACGTTTTGGAGTTTATAAGTCAATGCCAAGCGAACAGTGTTGGGGACACGAAGTGCTTCTCTGATATGATCAACTTGTACATCATGGTTTGCAAAACTCTGCTGGGGATAATGCTGAAGCTTTTCGTTGTTAAAAAACTCCAACAGAACTGAAGAATCTACCTTCCTTATTGACACAAAGGGGGAGATTGTTGGGAAATTTTGTGTTGTGTCAATAATGTATTGTACTATAATAGTCCATTTGTAATGGGTTGGGCTTGTCCAACCGGTATTTAAAGTTTCTAGGGTTAGACTATTTACAGTGCATGCATGCACCGTATTAGGTGATTGATTGAATTGATTGTAATTTTTCCCTACTTGCCTTTACAGTAGAAGTTCTCTCTTCCTCCCCCTAAGAACCACGAAATTTTCTAGAAAACAAACCCAAGAACGCTCCTCAAATCGATTTCTGCTTCACTATTCCTTCAAGTTTTACTATTTCTTCTTCTCCATAAACACTTTTCTTTGAGATTATTCACATGCATGTTCATAACCATGATTTTTATGATTATGGTGATATTATTTCACCCAAAAACCAACATGCATGTGATGATCTTCAAGCTTAGAGGCTTGATCATCAAAGTTTGTTGTTAAAAAGCATTCAAATGGGTTCATAAAGGATTTATTCCCAAATAAATATCTAAAACTTATTTTCTGATCAAATCCTATTTTTCCCAGAATTGCGTCAACAAAATGAGATGTTCTACAAATTTTCAGAAAATAATTCAGTTTGCTCGAATTATTATAATTATTGCAAGAAAATAGGGCAATAATTCATATAAAATACTTTCTGAGGTCTATAAATCCTAGGTAACTTCGCGGATGACCCCTAAAGTGAATGATGACATTTCAGCGAGTTTCATCGATTTTTGTTACTGTTTGCTATGGTTTTGAATTTTCTTTTGTTTAATTCAAATAAATCATAAAACCACTTTAAATAATGTAAAAAGGCTATATACGATTTTTCACAGATCGTATCTACTGTGGAGTACTCAAAAAAATATTTTCAGAATTTTTCATAATGAATCCCTATTTTTCCCCGATTTTTAAATTTATAATGGACTAATAATGGGAAAAATATTTGTACTCATCCAAAATTCATGACAATTTACCAGAAGACCTTAAACTCTATTAGAACTCTAAATAAAAATTTTGATGATTTTTCTATTCAGTATACTATTTTTCTCCTATTTTCTAAGATTAAATACACTTAAATCCATAAAATCGGATTCCAGTAGATAAAAACCACCTTTGGTATTTTTCCCAGATTATTTACACTGTAGATGGAGTTTACAAAATTTTTGGTAATTTACTTTAACTATTTGGTAATTATTCACCATTTAATGATTATTCAAGAGCATAAAACAAAGAAAAATAGCAAAACTAACTAAAAATTATATTTTATATTTTTCACAGCTTCTATATGTATAATAATAGTGTTACAAAAAGTTTGGGAAATTTTGTAAACTGTTTTATATTTATTTCAATTTTTATTAGAATAAATGCACAAAAATCATAAAAATGGGTTAAACAGTTCAGAAATCCATTTTTAGATTTTTCCCAGCTTAAGTATGTTCAATGGCAGTATTTTAAAAAATTTGAGAATTTTTATCATCTCGATACTGTTTTTCACGAATTTATATTGTTATGAAGGCTTAAAATTTTGGAAAAATAGTTAATCACATCAAAAATTCAAGGGAAAATTTCTGGAAGACGTATACTTTATTTGGAATGAAAATGCAAAGTTTGACAATTTTTGGAAACTGTTTGATAATATTTTGGATTTTTAGGAGCATAAAACACATTTAAATGTGTTGAAATACCCTCAATTAATATTATAAAAATCTGGAAATTAATATCCAAAAATTGTCTTAATCACATGAGTTGTAAATTTTCACCATTTCAGAAAAATGTTTGTAGCTTATCAATATTAAATTTTGACACAATATTACCATAATTCTATTGTAGTAATAAGTATATTAGCATTAGATTTCGACTAGAGACTCACTAGCGTATACCATTATTGTAGGATTCGGTAGTGGTACAAGTGGCACTTAGATCAAGGCATCATTTGCATCATCTCATCATTGTGAGTATTCACGACTCCCCTATTTTCCGTTTTTTTAAATGTTTTGGGGTGGAAAAGCATGTCCTAAACTATTTATGTTCATTGTATTTATTTGACTCGTATAAACTTGATTGCTATATTTTGCATATTGTGAGTATTCACAGCCCCTATGATTGTCCAAATTTATGTTGATGATATCATTTTCGGATCCACTAATCCTAGATTAACTGCTGAGTTCCGAAAGTTGATGGAAACTAAGTTTGAGATGAGCTCAATGGGTCCGATTAACTTTTTCCTTAGTTTGAATATAAGACAGAGTCAAGACGGAATATTTATCAACCAGGAGGCTTATACGAAGACCTTACTTGCAAATTTTGGAATGGTGGGAGATTTGAAGGTGAAGGTTCCAATGGCATTCAGAACGAAGCTAACACCATCTTTGGACAAACCAACTGTTTATATGACTCTCTATCGACAAATGATAGGTTCATTGATGTATCTAACTGCTATTCGTCCAGACATCATGTTTTCTGTTTGCTATTATGCCAGGTTTCAAGAAAATCCTCGTGACCCCCACATCACTTCTGTGAAAATATCTTCAGATATCTTAGACGAACCTCCTAGCTCAGAATTTGGTACCCTTATAGCTCAGGGTTCTTTGTGCAAGCATTCTCTGACGCTGATCTTGGCGGATGCGGTCTGGATCGGAAAAGTACAAATGGGGATGTCAATTTCTTCATGGAAAACTCGTAATTTGGCAATCGAAAAAGCAAACATGTGTCTCCATATCTACTGTTGAAGCTAAGTATATTGCAGCCGCCTCATGCACCTCACAAGTCATTTGGATCCAAAGTCAACTAAGGGACTATGGGATAAATATGAAGTGAATCCTCTTATATTGCGATTCTAAAAGTGCAATTCGCATTTGCCACAACCGTGTTCAGCACTCCAAGACTAAAAATATTAAAATACCAAAAATAATAGATAATTGAGCAAGATTGAAGGAACATATCATCATACTCTTAATTACGAATGATGGGGCAGGTATTTAATTCCTAATCTTTGCAGTAGTTAAGTGTCCCTGGAAGCATGATGTTGCATGTTGTCCAAAGCCTCTGAGACTTTATGTTTGAAGCCTTAATGAATCGATAATACCAATCGTTTCTTCCCAATCAGGCTAAAAATTCACATAAGTCATTGAGCTACCTTACTCTTCTCATATTAAGTTAGAGTTAACTGCTTGGTCATTCTTTCGTAGCAGAGGTACATTTCTCTTCGGAACCACCCCTATATTTCTCCATCACATTCGTTTTCACACTCGTAACCCTTGAGACTCTCGTAAATTACCACTGAGGTTTATGGTTACACAACTTCAGTGTTAATGATCTTCAATTCGTTATCACCACGAATTTAGTGAACCCCAAAAACCAAAACCATATTTTGAATTGACGGTGAACAATTGACATGTTCTAGATTTTCACCATGGATTTGATGTGAATCCACCTTCGTGGTTCGTACCTTGAAATCCCTTTTTTTTGCGAGATCTTAATGAAATGTTCTAGATCTAAGACATTTCTTCCAATAAGATCCAGTTTTTATTTTTCCTTGAGATTTCTATATTATCCAGTCACTCAAATATATCCAAAGCATACTTGTTCTTATGGCTACACTGGTCAGACAAGTATTTCTTCCGAACGTTCAGACTTATGTTGAGTTTTGGAGTTTGGTTGAAGATGAAGCCACGCTTAAGCCTAAATGAAGAGAAGCATTTCAATGTTTCTCAACAAACAGATGATCGTAATTCAATGGGATACCACACAGACACTTCCGAGTCTCTCTCGACTTTGAAGGAAGAGATCGTTGCCCGGGATCCAACTGTTTCATGTCTTTAATGGCATCACTAGAATCCCTTAGATAACTTTGTTTATTTCTTTATCATTGGCACACTCTTGCACAAAGATCCATGTGATTTTCAAAAAGTCTGGTTCGTAGTTCTAATGATTACTTTCAGATTCGGAGAACAGGAAATGGCGATCTATTACGAATGGGTATATCTGAATCGGAAAAACTTAAGGGATAAGATTACGATTTGGCGCATGAATATTTCAAACTTAGTTGACATCACGCCGCCTGACATGTAATATGACACACGCCAACCTGTCACGCTTTTTCAGGCGCTTTTTCAGGGATAATGAAGCGCCAACCGCCGGTTTTCTCTCACCACTAATTACGTATATAAGGAAATTCAAAGCGTCATTATCATTCATCGCTTTCAAAGAATTTCTCCTTCCGGCGCAAGAAAATCCTTTTCTCTCTCTACTCTTCATCGTCTTCTCCGTCTATTTCCATGGCTGGTTCATCAGAAACTCCATCTGCCGCTGATCAAACTGCTTCATCAGGGCTACTGGGCATCAAGGCTAACCATAATCTCATCTTAGACCTTGATCCATCCAAGTATGACGCCTTTCTCCAACCATTGATTGAATGCCTCAAATACTCTCCTTTGGCTACTGCACTATCAAAAACAGAGAATATTCCATTGTCTCTTCTATCCAAAGCTTATTCTACTGCTCGTTATGAAGAGAGTGGTGTTGTTATTACTTTCGAGCTTCGTAATCATCAATCGTCCATCACCAAGTCCAGATTCAGTCGATTAATAGGGTTTCCATCTGCTAGGGATTTGGTTGATCTTGAATCCATCTCCTCTTCTGCTATTCTGGAAATGTTCTACCAAATGGGTTACAGCAACTATCTCACGGTTCTATCCAAGTTCAAAAACCCTAACCTTTCTCCCATGTGGAATGGGTTGTTTACCCTAATTTTCAAAAGCTTCTCAGAGAGGGTAACAGGTTCCGATAGTGCAAGTAAGCTTTTTCTTACTATTCTCTATCGTGTTCACTCTGGGATTATCTAGATTACGGTTCAGTACTTTGGTCTCAACTTGTTCAGAGTACTGTTTCTGTAACAAGGCACTCGGAGATATCTTGTGCTTATTTTTGGGCTATCATCGTTCAGAGACCAATTGGTCGTCACAACATTCCAGTGATGGAGGGTTCGGTGATTGCAACAATACCAGTTTTCCATACTTCCAATGTCATTGTGTCTGACAGTTCAAGGTTCGCATTCATCGGATCTATTCCAGAAACCATGGTTCTCAATGTTCCCGCTAACAGTGAAGTTATCAAAGAATATCGCAGACAAATAGCATCCGGTCCTCGTCGACTAACCGTTGAGATGAAAAAGGCCTTAGAAGAGGTTGACAAGCCAAAGAAAGGGGAAACGAAAAGCAAAGGCCGGATCTTCCTAGCCTGCTCACACTCCAACAAAGAAAGTCAAGTGAATCGCTCGCAAGCCAAAGTCTCCAACACCAGACATTAAGGAGGGTTTGCAGTCACACACCATCTCCGACGTTCGTATACCAGAGCAAGTCCAACGCAAGACTGAAGACACAGTTGCGACATCGGAACCCATGGTTTCTGAACTTGCATTCAAAACAAAAAATATGAAGGTTCTAACTGTCAAGCTATCTTATGCGAATAAGAAAATTGATGAGCTCAAATCCGTAAAAGCAGTAATCAAGAGTTGTGTTGTTGATGTCAATACTGACTTGCATAATCTCATTGAGACTCGTGATTCTCTTCTCACGGTTTCTGTTCGTCAGCATCTTGCAGAGAAATTGAAGCCCATCTTCTCCATGCTTGACTGAATTCACGGTGTTTAGGAATCTTCTATTCCAAAACAAGGGGGAAAAGCCGGGAGAACTTCTACTGGAGGCAAAGCAACCGATGATGGTGATGATCACGAACAAAAACCAAAGTCTAATGATCCGAAGGGTAATGAAGCTTCGGGATCTAAAGGAAAAGGGAAGTTTGGTGATAAGGATGAGGAAGAAGAGGATGAAAATGAGAAGTTAAAGCGCAAAGCTCGTGATGGTGAAATTGATGAAAATCTGCGAGTTGCTAGGGAGGCTGACTAGCGGGAGAAGGCAGTTCGTAAAGCTGAGGAAACTTTGTAGTCTCAAAAAATTCTTTTCCCTTTATGGTCATTGGAACGCATTATGTATGAAGCCATTGATAACCTAAACGTTTATTTGCTAGAACCTGTTGGATCGTTTGAATTGGAGAACTCTCCTGATTCGCAACTTGATCTTCCAATTACTCCAAAGGCCTTTCAGTTTCGTTGTTTTGACAAGATTGCGAATTTTCCTCTCTCTGTTAATAGTGCTGGTCAAATGTTATTCTCGTTCTATCTCAAGCACATGAAGCCAAAATACAAAAGCTGGAGTTCAAAGAAGATTATTGCTGTCAAGGTTATTGGACCAATTGAAACTGAGAGCTTTATCAATGCTCGTTTCAAGGTTGCTCGTGGGGCTGCGAGTTCTGTCTTCGAATTTACTCTTGCTGATTTGCCCTGCCTTAATCCTTTTGACTGGATTTATCTATTGCATCTTTTGCTGAAGGATGAACATAAATTTGAACCAATTGTGGCACACATTAAAAGGATGTTGGCCTCGTACATCCAAGAAGTTGGCAAGACGGATGTAGAGATAACAACTCTTGTTCGCAAGAAGCCTTCAGTGCTTCCCAATGAGCCTCCAAAAGATCTTGATAAGATGAAACTAGGAAGGATACGGAAGGATGATTAGAGTGTGACATTTCAAATTTGAGAAGGAGCTAATGCTAATTTTCACAGAGTTTGCTTCTTTCTGCCTGACAAGCATCTATTCTCCACCCATGCCTGGAATACGTTTTGGAGTTTATAAGTCAATGCCAAGCGAACAGTGTTGGGGACACGAAGTGCTTCTCTGATATGATCAACTTGTACATCATGGTTTGCAAAACTCTGCAGGGGATAATGCTGAAGCTTTTCGTTGTTAAAAAACTCCAACAGAACTGAAGAATCTACCTTCCTTATTGACACAAAGGGGGAGATTGTTGGGATATTTTGTGTTGTGTCAATAATGTATTGTACTATAATAGTCCATTTGTAATGGGTTGGGCCTGTCCACCCGGTATTTAAAGTTTCTAGGGTTAGACTATTTACAGTGCATGCATGCACCGTATTAGGTGATTGATTGAATTGATTGTAATTTTTCCCTACTTGCCTTTACAGTAGAAGTTCTTCATCGAGCTCTTCTAAGGCAATTATTATTAATCATTCGACACCAATTTGATCATTGCATTCATTGTTTGATTTACTTTTCTGTTAAGAATCTTTCGATCAACTCATAATTATTCTAACAGACCTGAAAATTTTTCATTTTTAAATTAATAAAATAGTAAACCATATCATTGTCATAAAACCAAGGTAAAAATATTGTATCAATATATCATCAATAATTAGAGTAAATCACAAAACGCAGAATTGAGTGGTGTGTGCTCTGCAATCATCTCCGACTCTTCCCTTGGAACCAAAAGTACCTGAAAAATAAACCGAAAACCGTAAGCACAAAGCTTAGTGAGTTCCCCAACATACCACATACCATTCATAAGTAAACACATAATGGGCCCCACCCACACTCGCATAATGGGCCTTAACCAATGAGTATAACGAGCCCCACCCAAACTCACATATCGGGCCTCGCCGATTGAATATAACAGGCCCCGCCCAAACTCGTATAACGGGCCCCGCCCAACATATAAATCATATAAGCATATACACATACAAGAGTTACACAGACATCTAGTATCCTAGCAATACTGATCATGGGTCGGCATTGGTGCTTTAGAACCGCTAAACAAGGTGAGGAAACTCACCTCACACTATTGAATCTCACAGAAAAATCTCTGGCTGCTGTCCAGCTAAATTCCCGCGCTATCACAAAATAACATCTAATTAATATTTGGATCCCGACTCTCACTAAGAGTCCAAACTTAGGGAAAATGTCCTTTTAGCCCTTTCCCTAACTTGGTCAAAGGCTAAGGCCCAATGCAAATGTCCAGAAAGCCCATATTCCAAAATAATCACCCAAAGCCCAATTATGGCCCAAATTTCCAAATTGGGCCCAAACCCCTTTCATGGGCCTTCAACCAAAGAGTCCATTAAAATATCAATAGCCCAACAAGAGAATTCTGATGGCCCAACAAGGCCTAAGACATCAAAGCCCAACATGGTCCAAAACCAAGAAGCCCACATGTCGAAGCCCATCTACTGAGTACACGGGGCATACTCAGCTCGTACACTAAGCATACTCGCTTTAGGGCTTGTACGCATGGCGTACCAGCTTATACACCCAACGTACACCCAACTTGGCTAATTTCTTCATTCAACACTTATTCAGTTATGACTCCGACCCAAATCTCAGATCGGACTTCCCTAAGGTAGTTTATCACGTAAAGTTGTCGATTTTACGTGCATGCATGGCTTAATGGGGTTCTAAAGCTCAAAATATCTTAACAAATGACTTAACACATGCATGAGACCAAAACCACCATGAAGTTTGCACCTTTAAGCTTGAGGAATCCTTATTATGTCCAAATCTAAAAGGCTAGACTCCAAAAACGACCTAAGATCACAAGAGCCAGCCAAAAGGGGCTAAAATGGCCATAAACAAGTCCAAAAGAAGATCCATACAAGGATCTGTCAAGATAAGATCTTTATACCTCAAATGAATTACAAAAGGAAAGATGATTCTGTATCTCTAAGCTTCACCCCAAGCAATGAACCTTCAATTTTCTTCTATCCCTTCAAAATGAGTAATAAAACACCAACTTTTCTTCTCAATAGCTCAAAGAGACAAAATGATGTCTAAGGATCGAAATTTAGGGTTTAGGGCATATGGAGGGTGGTAAGAGGCCAAGCTCATGGGACTTAATGAGCTTATATAGGGGTTAAACCCAAAAAATTAGGGTTTCAAGTTGGCTAGATTACGCCCAACGTACCCCTCGTACGCCCAGCGTACGAGGCTCGAACCCGCAATCACACCCTAGCTAGTATGTTATGTGTACACTATGGCACGCCCCACGTACTAGCCACAAGGACCAAAAATGTAATGTTTTAATTACGAAGGGAAAAAAGGAACATACTCATTTCAATTGTTACAGTACGCTCAACGTAAAGCATGAAGTCCCCGTCGTTGAGCTTTATCAAGTTGTACCTTGTGCTTCAGTGGGCCGTACGCATGGCGTATGAGTTGGGTACGCAAGGCGTACTTGCGAGATCTTCTTTTGGGCCTTAGGTCTTTTGGACTTTGTGCCATGGGTTATTAGATCAGATATGAGAAGGTTAAAATGGTCTTTTACCCATTGGAAGTATATAATATGGTTTGGGACCTTGGATTTTGGGAAGTTGTATTAAATTATTGATTAGAGATATTTTGGTTGTGTTTAGTCGGAGGATTCTGGTAGTAACAGCGCATGTGTTTCGGTTATCTCGGATTGAGGTGAGTTTTTCACTGTAACCGTGGGTCAAAGACACAAATACCGACCCATTACTTTGTTATGTCGAATGCTAGTTGTCTTTGTGATACTTGCATGAAAGACTAGGATCTGGCCCCTGGAAATTGTATGAAAGACTAGGTCTGGCCCTTGGCACTTGTATGTAAGACCGAGATTTGGCTCTCGGCATTGCAAGGAAAGACCATTAGGGGTAGCCCATGACACTTGTATGTTTAGGGATGGGGTATTTTGGGGAACTCACTAAGCTTTGTGATTACGGGTTTTTTGTTATGGTTTCAGGTACTTCCATTTCGAAAGTGTACACTTGGTGTTTCTGGTTGAATTAAAAATGAAAATTTTACCTTATAAATTTTGGGAAGTTACATTGTTGCATGATGCAAGAGGTCCAAAGCAAACCGAACATTGGCTTCTATGGGACATGGACTGGTGCGGAAAACATCTTCCATCTCCTCAATCCAACGTGAACTCAAAACCCTGGCATTCCTCCAATAATCCCTAGGAGGCCAATAATCCCATTCACAAGTGATCATCACCATTCTGAAAGCAACCAAACAATAATCAGAACGTACCCAAAGAATCCTCATTCCACAGGCTTCCTAGATTCTTCATGACTTTCCCTTATTCGAGTACAGATCCTATGCTTTCAGTAGTACGAGCCCAATACTACCTTCCACGCTTATCCATAATTTCCTCAAGATTCATCACAAATCCTCTATGTCACCTTCTCAAACTGGTACTTAAAATATCCGCTAAACAGCGTATCCAACCCACTAATCACTTCCTAGGATCTCCTAGGTTCCCGACCTCACCCTGCCATCAGCTGCTGAAGAACTCCCACTAATGTCAGCTAACTACTTCATCAATACAATCACATATCACAAAGCTTAGATAATCCTTCGACTAAAAGACTCACCCCTACAACGGTTAGACTCAGACAAGAGTTGTACAGTAAGGCCAAATCAATCACTTTGACATTATTTAATCTATGCAGCATGTGATTTAAAATATTTACTTAATAGTTAACTCAAATCATCAAGATTCCCACAAAGCACAAAGCAAGCAACATTCGTGCAGTAACACTCTAAGTCATAAACCAATCAAAGGACATCTCAAGCTCACTTGCTACCAACATACATTCCAAATCGAACATAACATCTAATTCCTATTAAGCTACAAGGCATCACATATCACGCCAATCTATCTAACATCATAAATCCATTCTAGCATGCGATTCTAAAAGCTCCACCAACAGGCACATAAAGACATCTCTCCTAGAATTCTATCATGCAACCCTGAGAAAATCTATAGCCCAAATCTAGCATACAATTCTTATATCATATAATATAACATCATGTATGGGTATTCTAGGAATCACTTACTTGAGCTCGACTGATTACACGCATCGCATCCCTCTCTCTTTATAAAAATCTTTTTAGAAAACTTATTTTCTTTTTAAAATATTACCAATTCTTCGGTTTGAGTTCAGAGATCCCCGACAGTATACCTGAATCCCTCAAACCAAGCCTCTGATACCAACTTGTAACATCCGGAAAATACCGAGTAAAATATTCATTTAAATAAGTCAAAACCATTCATTCATTATCCCAAAAGACAATCATAATAAAAGTATTCTCAAAAGATCAGAGTAAAATCATAAATAGTCAATGCGGAATAACTCTTCAGGGGATGAAGTGCGATCAAGTCTGGCCCTTCCTTTTGAAAACAGAAGTACCTAAAACATTTTAAACATAAACTGTAGGCATAAAGCTTAGTGAGTTCCCTAAAGTACCACATACCATACATGCATATCATACTAAAACAAGTAACGTGTCAATTTCACCCCTGAGTCCCTTCCGACTCCTTCGGTATCTTTCAACCGATACGGATCTATTTCACCCCTACAGCTAAGCATACAATCATACTAGCAAGAGTCACAAAGACAACAAGCACATACATGCATATCACTAAGTGTCATGAAGACCACTACTATCCTACAACATAATCCAGTGGGCCAGCATTGGTGTCTTCGACCCATAAGTACAGTGAGGAGACTCACCTCACAGTCTGAAAGATAGTTGGACCGATCACTGCTACAAAAGCTATCTCTACCAGTTCCCTATACAATTAACAGGGACCCAAATCTTTACTATTATTCAAATTACCAAAAATGCCCTTAGGTCAAACTTGGTCAAAGTCAAAAAATCAAAAAGTCAAAGGAGGTCGACACAGACTGATTACGCCCAACGTACTCAGTCACTACGCTCAGCGTAGTAGATCCCTTCCTGATTACGGGGCTCCAGCCTGGTACGCTCAACGTGCTACCAGGTACGCCCAACGTACTCGACCAATTCCATTTACCTTCATTAAGTGCTTATTTCATTAAGATCCCACGTCCAAAGCTAAAATCTAGTCCCAAAAAACATTCTAAGTCATAAATTTTCCAACTTTATGACTTTCCATGGCTAGAAGGAGTCCATACACCAAAATCGTAACTTAATACACAAACCAAAGCATCATAACCCTTGCATGGAGGGAAGAAAGGGACCAAAATAACATTTTTTTTTACTCCCAATAGCTCTATAATGGATAAAGTTTACAACTTTAGCCATTAGGATGGTCAAGACAACTAAGATATAGTATTTAAGTCTCAAAGGGACCAAAAATGCATCTTTCTCAACTTAAGCCAACTTTATCTATAACAAGGTCACTAACTTTAAAGATCTAAAATTTATGCACTAAAGTGACCAAAAATCTCATAAATCCAAAACTAGCTAGATCTAACAAATGCATCATCAAGATTCAAGCTTTATACCTTCTGGAGTTGAGAAAAGCAATGTAGGCTCTAGATCCAACAGATTGATCTTGAACAATTAATCAACTTGAACTTCTTTTTCATCCAAAATGCACTCAAAACACATAGAAAGGCTCAAGATTTGATCTAGGGGGCTAGGGTTTTGACTTGGAGGCTCGAGATGGCGGGGGTGATGTTAGGAAGGACCCCAATGGGTTAGAGTCCTTAAATAGGGCTCAAAACCATGAAAATAGGGTTTTTGCACTGCGGCGGTACGCCCATCGTACCTAAAGTTATGCCCAACTTAACACCCTAAAAACACGAGCGTACTGTCAGACTCTCTTCTTCCAGCTTAACTTCAAACAACCATAACTTATTCGTTCCAACTCCGTTTTTTACGATCTTTATATCCACAGAAAGGTATCAACGGGCTCTAAAATTCTATCTTGATACTTATGACTAAAAACATCTCGAACTAAAATCCTTAATTTATGCAAAAAGTCTGAAACATAACTTTTCTCATTCTACTCCTTAGCTTCCATCAAACAATCCAAGGTTTAAATCATTTTTCCAACATCATACACCTCCAATAATGTCTAAACTTCATTCCATTGAAGCCGCAGACCTCTTTTTTGATCTATTTATTGTCCACAGTCCTGAAGTAAGAATTTCTCGAAACAGAATATTATACTTTTGTTTTAAACTCATGACTATTTATTCAATTCCTTCACATTATCTCTCTATTTGGTTGGTGTCTAAGGATTATTTTACAGGTCTGCCAGTCTCCCTTAGAATTATCGATGGAAATATATTTTACACGGCAGCTAATTACGACATTGTTTATTCTTATAGATTCTTTAGTTTATAAATTAAAAACTAGCTTAAAGCTAAAACTAAAAAAATTAATATAATCACAGCTTTACACTGGTTTAGCGGAAGAAAATCCCACAATCACATAACCATTATAAAATTCGTTTATATAAAAAAAACCTAATACATAAATTTATAAATATATGTAGGGATACTTGCAAGGATATGTAGAATGTGTTCTTCATTTAAATTTTGAGATATCCTTTTTGACCATTTAATATATTACATTTTTCAAATTTTAATCATTTCATTTGTATAAACTTTATATGTATGATAGAAACTATAAGTTTGTTATGTTAAATGATTAAAAAAAATAATCATTTCATTAATTGTATATAAACTTTATATGTATGATAAAAAACTATAAGTTTGTTATCTTAAATGATTAAAAAAAGGATGTTTATTAATTATTATAGTAAAAACATAAAAATAGATTTGTTATATATGAATATCCACCTTAATAAATAAGGTTTTTTTGCCACATATCAATCTCTCATGAGTTTTGACACTTGTTATTTTGTAGTATTTTTGAAATAAATATTATCTACTTGTCAATTTTGGTTTTTTCAATTTTAAAAATTAAAATAATATATTTATATATGTAAAGTATTAAATATCATATATATGATATTAAATTGCAATAAATACGTTTCTTCCTTTCTTATTTTAAAGTTGTACATTAAAAAAATATTTTTTATTTACATTTTACTGTTTAATCTTTTTTTAAATCAACCCGTGTAATATACTGGTCTCACACCTAGTTAGTTAATAAAACTAATGATATGGTTACTTTTACCATAATGATATAAGTTGATATCTTGCCCTTGTAATCAAGTGCCGGATAACTGCAACAAAACAAGAGATCATTAAAAGATAATTATTCGGAATTTAAATAATCGGGAAACTACTACTACTGCTTCACTTCCTCAACACTCAATCGTAGTCCTATTTAAAGTAGCCAATCTGCACACAAACACCATCCACATATCACATCATTAAACCAACACTTTTACTCGATTTCTAGTTCTTGATACCTGGGTGTCATCGAACTCAACGGTTTTACGTAAAGAAACACTAATCTGATGGAAGACTCGAAATCTGCTGCATTGATCATGGACGACTGGATGAACTACTTACGGGATGAAAATGGAGATATATTTGAAATCATCAAGAGAGCCATCATGGTGGCTGCTTCTGATCAACCAACGGAGTTCCAAAGTAGAAGACACCAGATTGCTCAGATTCTCTTCTCTGATGAGTTGATCAAGCACTATGCATGTGATAAGTGTAAGAAACAGAGCCCAAAGGTGAGTCATGAAACAGAAGACGAAAGAAAATCAGTTTCTGAGGGGTGGAGCACTTCTGTTCTGTGCAACGAAGAAGTCCGAGAATGGAACGAGAACGACAGCCATGGAAAGCCAACGATGAAGAAGCAAATCGTACCTACCTGCAAGAAGCAACCGCCGACAATGGTGATGAAACTCGGATTGAATACAGAAACGAAGTTCCAAATTCAAAAGGGTCCAGTGACTCCTGAAAAAAACGTTAACGATCTTGGGGGTAGCATGTACAATGATGGAGTTGCTGAGGTCTTGAAGATAAAGAAGATTCTTGACAAGAGCGGAGATCAATCTCAATCTGAATTGGTAGTGTGTGCCTTGTTAACGAAGCTTCAATCCATGGAGTTATCTATAGAAACTCTGGAGGCAACGATGATTGGAAAAACCGTATCGGCTCTTCAAAAGCATGCGTGGGGGAAAGTTCGCCAGAGTGCAGTGACACTCGTGAAAGCATGGAAACGCACAGTGGATGAATGGGTCGAGAAGGAGTCGAACGTTGTGGAACCAAAATCTTTGCAACTAAAGTCAACAAATGTGAATATGAACTCGGAGAAGAAACAGTCAAACGTTGTGGAACCAAAATCTTTGCAAATAAAATCAATGAATGTGAATATGAAGTCGGAGATGAAGTTGGGAGGTCCAGAAAAAGCTCCAAAGATTGGAATTGACAGAATGGTGGATTCTTGGCAGAAACTGGAAGCAACAAAGAGAAAGATGCGAGAAGAGTATGAGAAAATAGAAAACATGAAGAAGAAGAGCAGAATACAAGTGATCGAGCTGGATGCAGTCACGAAGAAGGCTCCCCTCCCCCATGCACACAACAGAAGAAATGTTTATAGGCGACGCTGAGCAATTTCATTACACATCGATTCAATATTGAATTTTCGGTGTATATATGTATGCATATAGCATATAGCAATGAATGTTCTTCTAAAGGATATATTTCGAACCTATAACTAATAAGTGCTTTAAGTAGTTAACTAATTTTAATTGGATTGATACCAGTTGGATAAAAGTTTAAGATATGTCGATTTCTTATTTAACAACTTAATTAACTATGTGTTTTGAAACTTGGAGCATATATATGTTAAGTGCACCGTTAAATGCAGTCTCCACTCGGTTTAATGGTTTAATCTTAATGCTTCATGATCATTTTATGTTTTAACCCAATTTAACTTGTTGAATTTAATTGGTTATTTGTGTTTTATTTATGGTTGAATAGAAAATATAATTTATATTTTGTATTAATTTAAAATAAAACTTGATTAACATATTAGTTCATGCAAGATACCAGTTGATGGTAATTAATAAAGAGGCTGGTACGTTGTATTGGTCAGATTCTTTTTGTACGTGTTTGGTGGGTCATTTTACAAAAAAATCAATATACTTTTCAAAGAAACTAAACACACATTTGCAAAAAAAATTCAGCGGAGTTGACTGAAAAAGTAATTACTTTAGTTTAGTTCACCTTTGACAAAATTTTTGCATACGCATACATCAACTCCCAACCAAATATCCAAGCCCACATTAAAAGTACCTACGAATCTACGATAACAAAGCAGAAACATAGAAGAGCCTTAAGCAAAAAGTCATATGAGAACTCAAAAACCTGATGTATAGCTTGGTTTTATAGAAAAATAAGTTGTAATTCTAACATATATTAGCGCATATTAATGAGCTAAAAAAAAAGTTTGCAAGAAATAGCAAGTGAAGCATCCTACTTACAATATTTTCAACCATGACATTGTAATTCCAAACTTTTTATTATTAAGACATTGTATTTTGAAAAACTCAATTATAACATTCTAGCTGTTGTTGAGATTTCAGGGTTAATAAATAAATAAAATGCTTTAAAAGTATCAGTGGATATATAACCCATTTCAAAAACAAATGATAGGAGTTTTTACACAAATAAATAAATAAATAAATAAATAAAACTTAACATAAAAAAACCAACTATGTTAACAAAACTGAACAGAAGCAAATATCAAATTTTAAAAAGACTAAGAACATCAAATGTTTTGCCAATTTCCTTTATCTTTGTATTTTTCTACACCTTTTTTTTAGTAAGGGTTGTTCAATTTAGATTCTATTAGGAGGGTTTTCCATACAAAGCCAAAAGTAAGCTCATGTTCTTATCTTCATTGACCTTTATCTTAAGTAGATAATAGGAATAAAAAAAAAGAAATAAACTCAAATACCTTAAAATAAAGTAAAAGTTTATACTTAGCTACTTACATTGCTGAAGCATCCAGTAACCCTTGGAACACCTTCGCTGGGTCCAGGCTCTTTTTATTGACAATATACGGGTCCGGTCCGTTTTTGGGTTTTTTTACCCAAAAACCGAATTTCGATAAACTAAGAACTTGGAATCGGGCCGGTTGTATCCATTTCTGGTTCGGTGCGGTTTTACGGATTTTACAAAAAATGCAAATAGAAATCAAATATAAGTGAACTAAATTAAAAAAAAACGTTAGAGAGTCAAAATGTTATTATAAAGTAATTAAAATTTTATGTCGACTTATAATAATTTTGAAACCAATTGATATGTAAGCCTAAACTAACACTTTTCAGCATCAACTTTCGCCCAAAATAATTGAATGTTTCTTACAAACTTTGTTAAAGAAGACCTAAGACCTAAAACCGTAGCATTGTAGGAGCTTTACCAAATTCCAAATCAGCCTTCTCCAACCTATCACACTCAGAACCCATTTTAAAATTTTACACAATTAAAACATATCATCCACCTAGAAAGTTATTTTACTACAAAAACAGTCTGAATTACACATCCAAAAGAAAATGGTTATTTCTGAAAAACAAAATTAATTTTCTCTTTTAACTAGCTTACTTTAAATAGCTCATTTGTTTTTTATAAAGCATATGTAAAATTTCTATATGATCTGTAATCTGATTATTGAAGTAAGCACTTAGATAGCATCTAATTTAATAAACACAGATTCTCTAACTTGTTGTATTTGTACATACACATCACTCACAACACTAAGAACATATAAATTAAGCCAAAATAAAAATAAAAAAATCAAGAAAAAATAAAGCATCACCCACTTCAAGAACATGTACCTGCATGCTCAGTGTTTCTTGTTAGTTTTACTCATTGTTTGATGGTGAAGAAGACAACGGATGCACTTTTGAAGCAGATGAAATTTGATGACCTTGTCGATAAATACCCAATAGATTCTTCCAACCAGCATGGTGACTAATAACATTACATGCTAAAACAAAAAAAATAAATAAATAAAAATTATGTTCTAAAGTATTTAACTAAAAAAAAATTGTTATACAAAATGTGGTCAACAGATCTTACCTTCTTTTTTAATATGGAACACCAAAAGCCTATGAATGGGAGGGGTTTTCAAACCTTCATCCCCAAGACAGGTGTCGCAACACAGCTTCCTTCGATTCCTTGGTTGATCTCTCCAAGTCCGTGTCCTCTATTCTCTGTACAAACTTTCTGCCTTCAGACCTGTTCCAATTCAAAATCTTCGTTATAGAAATTTAGAATCTGCTTATGAAATTAAGGAGAAAAGAACCAACCTAGCCTAAAGGTAGTTGAAAAAAATAGTTATGGCGTGTAGGACCTTTCTTTTCACCTTCTTTAGAAGCTTTAAGCCATAGTTGTGGAATTCAGTTCATATGTCAACAACAATTGGTAGGAGGGAAGTTCTTATTATATACATATTACTAGGAGCAAGGTTAAGTTCTCATTCCAATTTGAATCAGCTAAAAGTATGTATAGTGTTATCCATAGCGATAGCGAGGTAATAGCGACAACCTACGTATATACTACGTAGCGATAGCGATGGAATATCGACCGCTATTTTATTTTAGCGATTGCGTATTAAAAAAATTAATACTATATATTTTACCTTCACCTATTTAACAATTATAACTAATAAGCTAAAAACTAATACTATTGGCTCATAATAAGTTCTAAAACATGAATATTACATACCTGATTAACAATAAGCATTAAAACTATAACCGAGAAGAATAGAAATTGTAAGTACATAGGTGTACAACAAAGAAAGAAAAAAACTGTAAAAGAATATGAAAAAAGAACCCTTTGAAGCTGATATGGAGAGAAGGAGCAGTGCAGGAAAACTTTCGTTTATCACACTACTTGGCATCAAACTAACATAAATCTCAGAAAACTTTGCTCTTATTTGTTTTAATAACAGTTTACATAAAAACAAAAATCCAAGTTTACTTAAAAATAAAACTTCTAACACTTCAAACCAAATTTCAAACCAAATTTCCAGCAACTAATACTTCAAACAGGGAAGCAGGAAGCAGAAATGGAACAAAAGTTGAATATATAATCAATTGAATGTATTAGAAGCATTAATCATAACATCAAAATTCAGAAACTAAATCGAAGAGGTTGTGAAGCGCAACTTTTTTTTTCGGATCGATGGTTTTCCCGCCAATCTCAAAATCGGTGATCCAAACTCCAAATTGGCAATCACAGTCAATAATTGGACCAATTCCAATCATTAAAAACATGTCCCAACAATCAATTTTTCCATTTTATAAAAAAATAATAACTTTATACAGTAGAACCTCTATAAATTAATACTCGATAAATTAATAACCTCGATAAAATTAAAAATTTGTCCGGTTCCAACTTGGGACATGTACAAAATTGGACCCCAATCGATAAAATAATAAAATAATATTTTTTTTGAAATCCCAATTTAAATATATTGGTCTCAACGAAACTATAAATTAAAAATTACTAAAATATTCCAAAATTCTAGAATTGTCTAGTAAAAATGAATCTATATCACTTGTTTTTTTGTGAACTTCAAATCTATATTGAGTTCATCTTTAAATCTCCCAATTGCAGTTAAGAGTTGAGGCATTGTATTCTCGTATTGCAACAAAAAGTTGTGAAGAGTTGTTGCCGCTTGCAATACTTCTTTCCGAGTGACCGGTTCCAAAGGTACCAAATCATCATCAACTTCATCATCAACTAAATTGTGAACGGTATCCCCGATAATTTCTTCAATACTTTGAACCTTGTAACATTCATTATTTTCACCTGGATAATCCAACAACTCATTTTCAACTATAATATATATTGCCTAGTAGGTGTTCGGCAAAAAGATGTGATGTAAGAGGACGATAATATTTAATAAAACTCAATTCCAAACATAATCTTCAAAATTCAGCTAAAAGTTGCCCAAATAGCGAGTAGCAATACTAATAATGATAACAAATTTAGCTTCCTACAAACATATAAACAATCAATAGAGGGAAAACGGTGGATTAGATGATTTTGTGGTTAGGTCTTGTGTGAATCAAGCAGTAAACAAAATCACATGAACATAACACGTGTCCAGCACACGCAACAGCCAGACATTGATCACCCAGTCAAGGGATCAAAACTGTTAATATGACAAACTTTAGTGGTGAAAGTCTAAAAGGACAAAAGTTAACTATTTATTTGGCCTTCCAAAATTTATATGTATATATAATACTAATATGAAGACTTTTCTTTCATGTATATGTTCACTTCATGGCCTATAGAAGAAATTTCCTTTCATGTGATTATGCATGGTTTTCTTTGCCACATTGGCATTTAATGTTCAACTCTCAAGTGTGTTGATTTCATACAACCAGGATGGTCAAATCAAGAGGCATAAGAAACAGAAAAGTAAAAGATTCATGGTGGCCTGAGATTTGATGGTTCAGAGGATCTCATACCTTATGATGTTCTCTGTGCTAGATTAATTCTTCGACCACCCACTTGCAGGACATCTTTGGCGAATGATTTACATGAAATCATTCCTTCACGCTTCATTTTCAACCAAAATCGTTGCTAGTTGGGCATTTCGGACAATGGAAATGATAGAAAAAAAAAAGAAATTCTCACATAATTGTCTAGTAGGTGTTCGGCAAAAAGATGTGATGTAAGAGGAAGATAATATATAATAAAACTCAATTCCAAACATAATCTTCAAAATTCAGCTAAAAGTTGCCCAAATAGCAAGTAGCAATACTAATAATGATAACAAATTTAGCTTCCCACAAACATATACACAATCAATAGAGGGAAAACGGTGGATTAGATGATTTTGTGGTTAGGTCTTGTGTGAATCAAGCAGTAAATAAAATCACAGGAACATAACACGTGTCCAGGACACGCAACAGCCAGACATTGATCACCCAGTCAAGGGATCAAAACTGTTAATATGACAAACTTTAGTGGTCAAAGTCTAAAAGGATAAAAGTTAACTATTTATTTGGCCTTCCAAAATTTATATGTATATATAATAGTAATATGAAGACTTTTCTTTCATGTATATGTTCACTTCATGGCTTATAGAAGAAATTTCCTTTCATGTGATTATGCATGGTTTTCTTTGCCTCATTGGCATTTAATGTTCAACTCTCAAGTGTGTTGATTTCATACAACCAGGATGGTCAAATCAAGAGGCATAAGAAACAGAAAAGCAAAAGATTCATGATGGCTTGAGATTTGATGGTTTAGAGGATCTCATACCTTATGATGTTCTCTGTGTTAGATTAATTCTTCGACCACCCACTTGCAAGACATCTTTGGCGAATGATTTACATGAAATCATTCCTTCACGCTTCATTTTCAACCAAAATCGTTGCTAGTTGGGCATTTCGGACAATGGAAATGATAGAAAAAAAAAAGAAATTCTCACATAATTGGATTAATAAAGAAAAAACATCAGAAATGGTCCCTGTGGTTTCCCAAAATCTGAAGTTTAGTACCCGTGGTTTAGAAACGTCATAGCTGGTCCTTATGCTTTTAAAACTTTTGACAGCTGGTCCTTATCCCTCACACCGTTAACTCTTATTTCATTAAAATAATATAAGGGCAAATTGGTCTTTTCACATGTGCCCTCTTATTTATTGAGGGAAATGATTATGCTACTGTCTTCTTCACGTCAATTTCCAAACACTCTTCATCTCCCAAGAGTATAGTGACTTCATCTTCAGCAAATCACTCTCATCCAAGACATGAAATTGGGGTTTAGGGTTTACATAGCAGTAAAGCACAATGATTCTCTCAATATGGTGTTTACGTGAAAAAAATGCGTGCTTGAAGGACTTGCAATCAAGATACGGTAAGATTTTTCAAAAAAAAAAAAAAAACTTCAGTTTTTGTTTTCCTTGAATGTATTCATGAAGATAAATCATCTTCTTTACCCTGTCTATTTTTGTATTTGTAGAGGGATATGAAAACTATTTCACATTGAAGATACACTATAGTGGTGTCTTCACCAAGTCACCTGGAAGGAAATACGTCGATGAACTGTATCATACGTAGATGACGTTGACACTGATTTATTTTCAGTCCATGAACTCAATGAGATGGTTCGAGAATTAGGGTACAAAGGTGAACAAACCCTTTACTACCATTTTTGTATCCCTGAATTTCCCTTAGACTACGGGTTATTTCCTTTAGGTAATGACGAAGATGTACTTAAACTGGTTTTGTATGTCCCTAAACATAGACTTGTAAAGGTGTATATTGAAATTGGTCAGACTAGGGTACCTACTTATTTTAAGTCTCCTTCCAAAGTTGTTATTGAGGAATTGGAACCTGAGAGTGTGTCACCGGAACTTAATAGAAAAAAACCTTGTAGAAGAGAAGTAGTGTAGAGGTCGAATTTATTTGTGAGGTGTCAAATCCTGTTGATAGCTTCATTAGTTTGTAAACTTATTACAAGGGCATTTTAGAGTTCGAAGTCTAGTGTAATTAGTCCCTTGTATTTTTTGTTCGCTTTCAGGTTCCCTATAATTAGGTGAATGGTACTAGAGTTAGATAAGAACTTCGTTATATTTTGTGTATTCACTTTGTACTCTCTTGAAAGCATATTGAGCCAAACTGACATTATTTACTTCGTGTGTTCTACGTTTATTGATTTCTATGATTGTACTGTTTTCACTCGATTGATTTGCAACTACAATTGGTATCAGAGCAGGAATCATTCTGCAATGATCTGATTTTCGTTTGTGTTAAAAGTATTTTGAGTCTCATTTTAGATTCAAAAGTTTCCGCTCTTTTGATACTGAAAATCATCTTAGATCTTCAGTTCTGATTCGATTATGCGATTAGGTTGTTTAATCGAGTGATCGATTGGTGTTTTCTGATAAATTGATCCGTGAATTTTCAAGTTTCTGAAGCTTTTCTATAAATCTGTCTGTACATCCATGGCGAACTTCAACATGAACACGATGACTTCTTTCTCGCATTTGCTAGGATCTTCAACTAAGATTCCTATGCTTATTCCAGAGTATTATGATCAATGGGCAGATCGAATGGAGGATTACATGAATGGACTCGATGAAGAGCTATGGAAGTGCATTACTGATGATGTTCATCCACCTTCGTCTGTTCAAAGTATTGGTACTTCTTCATCAACTCAAAGTGTTACTGAACAAACTAAAAGGCTACAGAAGAATGAGAAAAGATGCATGAGAGAGCTTCATGGTGCTCTTCCTCCTGTGGTGTATAGCTATGTTCGAACTTGCAAAACATCAAAACAAATCTGCAATACACTGAAGGAAAAGTACCAGGGTAGTGAGAAGACCAAAATCAGTTCAGTCAAGCAATGCCTTATTCAATTAAGGGAATTTAAGAAAAAAGATGGTGAATCGATCGAATTATACTATGATTGTCTGAACGAGCTCATCTACAAGGGTAATCGGTATGGAATTACCAGATCTACTATGGAATACAAACTTACTTTCATAATGGGGCTACACAAGGAATGGAGGAATGTGAGCTTGATGATGAAGACACAACAAACCTTCGATTTGTTTTGACTCTTAATGATCTTTACAATCTGCTAAAAGCTCACGAAACTGAAGTGAACGAAATAGCCGAAGAGTCAAAAATCAATCTGGGAGGTCCATTAGCGTTGGTTTCGAAAGTAACGAGAAGAGTAGGTGAGATGGAAACTACTGAGAGGGAAAGCTCTGAAGACGAAGGTCTTATTGTCAACTCTGATGACGAAGCGGTGGCTTTTTACTCTAACAACAGAGTAAAGAAGTTTTATAAAAATCCATTCTCTGGAAAGTCGAAAGTTGGTGAAATGAGAGGGAGTAACACTGGGAAAGCTGGTGATGAGAAGAAGTTCGAGAAGAAGGAGGTTAAAGTTGAAAATTTGAAACTAGAGAAAAAGCTTAAGGGAGATTCGGGTATTGATTTTCATTACTGTCATGGTACAAATGACATGGCTAATGACTGCATGCTAAAAAGGAAAGAGGAAAGGAAAAGTAGGGTTAAGGATGAAGCATACTATTCCGAGCGGTTGGAGGAAGTGAGGGCAAAGTCTAAAGGGATGCCATTGGTTGCGAGAGGAGATGATGAGGATGCGGGAAAATATCAGATATGGTCTTCTGGCTCGGATGATGAAGAGATGAGAAATCCGACCCACGGAGCCATGTTTACGAAGTTTGAGGAGGATGAAGAAGAAAAGATAACTAGTCATTGCTTTGTTTCGACATCAACAGACAAAGCACCAATGACTTCGAAGGTACGTTCTCTACTTCAATCCTTTAATATTCCTTCAAATGCTTATAGTTCTATGTTAACTGAGTTTGATGATGCTGTTACTTATGTTAATAATCTAGTGATCTCTGCTAGCAATGAGGCTAAGAAATCTAGTACTCAGTTACTAGAAACCCAAAGGATGTTGGAGGCGAAGAAGGCTAAAATAGATCATATAGAGTTGAAAATAACGAATATCATGATCAATAGAGATTGTTTGAATACAGATAATAGGATTTTGTTAAAAGAAAGGAATATTTACTGTAATTCGGCTAAAAGACTCTATTGTAAACTGACTGAATTGCATCACTCTAGTGACATAAGTAAAGAACAACATAGGAAACTTCTACCATTCTTATCTTTCGAAAGGGAAAAAGTTGATGCAACTACCTATGATTGTGAGATGACTATTTCAGACTTTGATAAAGTCCCTGATAATAGATATCCCTATGGAATAGTGAAAATTGATGAACATTTAGATGCTAATGATCTTGTTGATATTGTTAGTAAGACTTTGACTGTAAATGAACTAATCAAGATTTTGAAAAAGACTGAGAATTTGACTTCTGATTCTCAAAACAACTTTGCTGATATCGAAAATGACAATATCAGTGAAATTGAGGCAGGGGAAGTAGTTGACTGTTCTCAGTTATCTATCATTAATGTCAAATCATTAGCTAAGGGTAAAGAAAAATGTCTTGATTCGAATGTTAAAGTTGACAAAGACCAACCTTCTACTTCGAAAGTTTTTGACCCTAACCATGTGACTGTTAAAGATAGTCAGACTGACAGTGATGATGATGAAGAGGTTTTGAAAGAAACTAAAGGTCCACATGTTTCGAAGGAAACAAAAATTCCTCACATTGTTGAAGATCGGGTGTATGAAGAGACAAAGAAATTTGATAAAGTCATGAAAGAAAAAGGTTCTCATTATCTTGAACCTCATTCTGTGGTTTATCCAAACTTCACGTGCACTGACAATGTTGTCTTTCCAAACCAAGTTTTCGTTACAAAGGGTAATGGAGACAGTGTGAAACCAGAAATCAAGAAACTGGTTGAAGAGGACAACAAGAAAGCTTCGAAAGATGGATTTTTCTCAAATCAAAGCACCGTTAAGAACAATCTTACCAAAAACTCATACACTTTTCAAAGACAAAAACCAAGTCGATCTTGGGTGGTTAAAACTGAATCGTCAAAGGTTGAGAAAGAAACAAACGATAAAGTTTTTGAAAAACCAATTAATAATATTCAAAGTCAAAAAGAAAAGATTCAAAAGATTTCACAAGAAAATGGGATTTCAATGAATAAGGCACGAAACAAAGTTTATTGGGAGACTTATGTGTCTAAAAAGAAACAACATAATTTTTCTTCCAAAACATCTTAAACGAAAAAGTCTGAGTCTGTTAAGAAAACAACACAAAATTCATTTTCTGGTGAAAAGAAATCAACATCAAAACCATTGAAATCACAAAAAGATTTTTCCAAGGATAAAGAACAGGTTTCGAAACCAAATCAAAAGTCAAAAGATCAAACTTCATATCATGAGAATTATGTGAAAAGTCAACAAAAAGGTTTTGTTAAGAATTCTAACAATCCAAGGTTTTCACAAAATAATTTTCAGAGAAGTGATTTTCAATCAAATAATCAAAAGACTTATCATCGTGTTCCTTATCAAAATCAGTTTTCAAATTCACAAACAGTTTTTCCAAAGAAAAATGTTGGTTATCAAAACCGATTTCAAAATCGTTATAATCCTCATCTTTCGACAAGAAAGCCAACAAGACACTTTGAGAAATTCAAAGTTCAAGGGAGAAGAAATGAATCTTTCACGCCTAGTCAACCTCAATTTCAAAATCCACCTTCGAAACAAACCACAAAAGCTAGATTTGTGAAAGGAAAATCAAATGTGCAAAATATCAATCATTCGTTGGAAGGAAAGGGAAAGAGTTTTCAATCTGGGAAATTCTCTCAAGATCACATCAAGGATGCATATGAAAAGTATCTAAATGAATCCTCAAATGGAAGTTCTTCTTCGAAAGAATCAAATCCTTCTGTTAAAAAATGGAGAGAAGTTTCGAAAGAAAAGTCAGTAAGAAAGAAACTAAGAAGACTGAGGTGCATGTTGATGTTGACTTTAAATCTTCGAATGATTACATTTTCATACCCTTAAATAATGATGTGGACTCAATTTATAGTGTCAAAACAAAAGTTTGAAATTGGATAATTGGATCTTCGTTACATCAAGCATTTTATTCTAATAACCAAGGACCCAAACAGCCTTGGGGACCTAAATTCTTTGAATGATTGCAGGTTTTCTGTGACGAACAATACGATGACAAATGGTATATCGACAGTGGTTGTTCTCATCACATGATTGTGAAAGAGGAAAACCTGAGAGATTTTCAAAGTCTAGGCAATGCTGGTGTAGTGAAATTTGGAAATAACAACAAGTGTCAAGTCAAAGGTTAGGGGAAAGTGACCAATGGGAAGTTTACAGTCAACATAGTTGCTTATGTCAAAGGTCTTCAACACAATTTGATCAGTGTTTTGCAACTTGTTGTGGGCACTGGCAATCAAGTTGTCTTTAATGAAGAAGGAAGTGTCATCTCCAATATCGAAACAAAAGAAGTTCTTCTTAAATCAAAACGAAAAGGAGATATGTTTACACTTGACATCAAACCCATTGTTGGTATTCCTTCCGTCTGTCTACTTTCGAAGGCTTCCTCTGATATAAGTTGGTTGTGGCATCGAAGATTGTCTCATTTGAATTTTAAAAATCTAAACAAATTAGTGGTAAAAGATCTTGTTCGAGGTTTGCCTGTATTAAAATTTGATAATGATACTTTATGTGCAGCTTGCGAACAAGGGAAACAACATAGGCAAGGTCATCCGATTGTGATTGATTCAAAGATCGTCGAACCTTTGGAACTTCTTCATATTGACCTTTGTGGTCCTTCGACAATTGAGACACTCAACAAAAAGAGGTACATTTTGGTTATTGTTCTTGATTTATCTAGGTTTACTTGGGTATATTTTCTTCGTTTGAAATCAGAAACAGCTCAAGTGATAATCGATTTTATCAAAAATATCGAATAAAGTCTGAAGAAAAAGGTTTGAAAAATCAATAGTGATAATGGATCTGAGTTCAAGAACAAGGTTCCCGATTTGTTTTTGGCTGATAAAGGAATTTCGCACAACTTCTCTTCTCCTTACACACCTCAACTGAATGGTGTTTTCGAAAGGAGAAATCATTCACTGTGTGAAGTGTAACACCCATAAATATCAAGCCAAATTTAAACTTTTTAACACATTTTAAAACGGTTAAGTTATTACAGGTTGTTTTCAAAATAGTTTAGACATCAGAGTATTCCCAGAATCAATCATGAAAATATGAGGAGGTGCACGATCACGCCTTCGCCTTCCCGCAATCATCCGAAGTGCCTGAAACAAAATCAACAACTGTAAGCCCAAAGCTTAGTGAGTTTCACCAAAATACCAACGCCATACAAACATAACCATATCATATAACAAATACAGAACAGCATGCATAATGAGTCATCAGCCTGACTGGACCGCCTCACAGGCCTTCAGTCTATCTGGACTGCTCTTCGAGCCTTCGGCATGTGTGGACCGCCACGCAGGGCCTACAGCCTATCCGGACTGCTCGTCGGGTATGTTGGCCAACAGCACAAAGCAGGACCGCCTCAACCCAACCCCCAATCAAACAACCATGTGCACATAAATATCATACGCTAGCTCATTTCATATAACAGTCCTAACCAGTCACTAACAGATCACCAATCATAGCAACATCCCAATAACCGGGATACAGACCTAACCAGTCACTAACATAGCATCATCCAATAACCAGGAAAATCATGTGCACATAGACATCATATAACACTAGCATGTATATATATAACAGTCAAACCGATCTAACAGATCACAAAGCATAGCAACAATCCTATGACCAGGATATCGACCTAACAGGTCACTAACATAACATCATCCTATATACCAGGATACCGACCCAACCGGGTCACTAAAGCATAGCGTATCACCATCCTAACTACCAGGATATAAATCAGTAAGCATAACATGCAATAATCCGAATACAATCCATAAAGGGCCGGCCTTGGTGCCTTAGACCCTGTTGATATAGTGAGGAGAACTCACCTGGCACTGCTGAAGTCCCGCCGATAAAACTCAAGCTGCTGGTTGACAGATTCCCGAACTGTCAACATCAAACAACACCCAATTAATAATTGGGTTCCAAGCCCAAAGTCCAACTCACACACTAAAGGCTCAATAGTCAAGTAATGGGCCAAAGCCCAACATATGGCCCAATTTTCCAAATTGGGCAAACACCCTCATATGGGCCTTACCCTAAGCCCATCAACGTATTCTAGTCCATATGATTATTTTTTGGATGGCCCATTAATAATCCAATTTGCAAAACCCAAAAGAAAGGCCCAACACAAGGCCCAAGTGAAACTAGGGTTTCACATAAAATGACAATTAGGGTTAGGTGTTTCTCACTTAACCCATTAAGGACTTAATCCATTAAGTCCATTACTCTACTAGGTATATCACATGGTGAAGTCGAGCTTAATACACAATTCCATTCAAATGGCCCAAATGTGGGTCCCGAGAGGTCCAAGCCCATAATTCCAATATTAGGGTTTTCTAAACCCTAATTAGGGTTTCCATCCCATATTAGCCCAATAGGCCCAATAGCTAGGTACTTTGACCAATTAGGGTTTATTAGGCCCACTATGATTTCACTAGGCCCATTAGGGTTTTAGTCCCTTGTCCAAACATCCCAAACTAGTCACTATCCAACAAGGCACACCGCCAACTGACACGGCGGCCGGTGGCGGCAGGAGGCGGTAGCCACCACCCTAAGGTGGTGGTTTGATTTTTCCTTTCATTATTCTAATTTGATACAATTTACAACGCAAAATCCGATATCACACACACACTAATATAGACACACACGCAGCCACCCTAGCGGTGGCCGGCGGTGACACATGGTGGTAGCCACCACCTCACGATGGTGGTGGTGGCGGTTCTTGGTCTTTCCAGCCAAATAAACTACACACAGAACACACATTACAACATAAAAAAAACACCCATATATTTCTTGCTTGCAATTGGATTCAGCCACCCTCCTGGTGGCGTTTGGCGGCGACAACGGCTGTCTCACGGTGGCAGCCACCACCTCACGGTGGTGGCAGTGGTCTCTTTTGGTTTCCAAACATGCAGCTACACATACCAACCACCAGAACACACACACACACTCTTATGATTGAAAACGAGCCCAACCACCCCATCTGGTGGCGTAAACCAGCGATGGCGGCGTGAAACGATGGAGGCAACGGTGACCATGGTGGCTTCACTCGACATCGGTAGCAGCAACTACTTGACGGGAAGGAGACGAGGCAGTCGGGGAAGGGCGTTGGCCGTAACAGTCGCCTGAAACAACGACGTCGGCGACTGCAGTGGCATAAGACGACAGAGAAGAGCGCTTCAGCAGCACCGGTTAATGGAGCAACGGTGTTCACTGGCCCCCGGCGGTTCACAGCTTCGATGTATCAGATAGCGGCGGCAATGCACAGATCCGCTGAAGGCCCACGACGTTGATTATGTGATGGATATGGCGACTATTAATTGGAGAGGGGACATCGTCGGAGAATGGAGGAGAGGGAGAGGGTGGCGGCTAGAGGGTGAAGAGGAAGTGGGGGATGACGGCTGCACATAACGTTCCTAGGGTTAGGGTTACCAGGTGGTAACGAATATATACCCCGATTCATAAAACTTCGCCCTATAATACCACATTTGGTCCCTCACTCTCCCATTTCTTTCAAATTAAACCCACAAGTTACGAAATTGCCCCTCCATGACGAATTTTTTTCAACATAGGTCCAAAATTTACCTTTCAGCCCCCAGCTTCCAAAATCTTTTCAATCTAAGCCCAAAATTTACCAAACAACCCCTGCCTTCAAAAATCCTTACAAGATAAGTCCCGAACTTACACTTTAACCCTCGGAAATCAAAAGTATATCATTTGGCACCTCGAAACCAACACCCCACTAATTATTATTTGATTTCGGACTATAATAATATTAAAGAATAATAAATATTACTTCTCGGGGCCCGGGTTTATTATTTAATTATCTTATTATAAACGGGATGTTACAACTCTCCCCCACCTAAATTTGATTTCGTCCTCGAAATCGCTTCTTGTCATTCCTTACATGCCAAACAACTTGAACCACAATCCCGAGCATAACCCTAGCCTTTCCAAGGTAATCGTACCCAACCCTCGCCGGGTTCAAAAAACTGAAAATAAACGAATCCCTTACAATATGATCACATTTACTCGATCTGAAACCTGAAGTCTCGTGATTGTCTGGATCTCTGACAGACCTCTCATACCAAATCATTATTGTTGAGTCCAGTCCGCTTGTCTCTCATCTAACTATTCAACTCCTGATATCTGAGGGTTCCAACATCGAGATACTTCTCATACACCTGAACACCCAATTTGTCAATACCGCCCTAAACACGGAACTGTCTGAACGCTGATCTACCTGAAGCAGTATGCTGTCACATGGCTGCTTTCTAAAATCTACCGAGACCTCCCTGGTCTCAATTCGTTCACCAATCATCTGACATACCGGGTTCTGGCCCGGTCGCGGAGCCAAACGACTCCCACATAGTTGCCTCACACGACTTCTGAACGTAATCCTTCTCTGGAACTAGTTTCCACTAGTTATCATGTCACTGAGGCTCTAATAACCTCCTGATCCAACCGATCGGATCCATGCATCGAATCCCGTCGCTACCAACCCATGGATAAAAGTGATTGCTACATGACCAATGGTAGCCTTACATCACACGGAACCTTAAACAATCCATTGCTTCCTTGGCCTCATAACTGTAGTGGCGTTCCTACAGTCTTATCACTAGCTTAACCAGGTCTAACCCGGTTCCCAGAACCTGAGCGACAGAACATTCTAATCCCAAGCCTTCCTAAAACTGACGGATACCCATTCAGATCTACTCCCGGTCACCTAACTGGAGTATTACCTGATCCAAACAGATTAATCCCATGAGACACTCCGAACTGATGAGATCACCAAGGTCCACTGTACTCTATCCGATTTCTAATAACAACTTCCGATCAACCCAAAATATATCGGAGTCTTCAGCCTACTCCAGCAACACGTTCGATACTTGGGAACAGACCTACTGATTGATATAGCATAGCAGCATACTCAATACCCGCACATACATCTACAAACACATGCAGAGTCTTCAGCATGACTGGACCGCCTCACTAGGCCTTCAGTCAACTGGATCACTCTAAACTATTGAACATCTCCTTGGACCACCCCCTGGTGATCTTTCCCATGCAGACTGTTCTCACCCACTTAGGGTTCCGAACTCCTGATCCATTTCGTGGACTCTAACCCCGGCCTAACCCTAGGCCTCATGTCGATCGCCCATCCTCTCGGAAATCTGTGGTCTGTTCCCTGACCTGCGTGTCTACCGCATATGCTAATAACCCGCACACCTGTGCTGAATGTACTGCCGAGTCCTGGCAGCTATCAAAACCCTCAACCTATCAATCCAAAAGCTTTAGAATCGAGAACACCCTCGGCCGAATACTCGAACTGAACACAATTCATGACTAGAACTCTAACCTAGTTTCCCGACTTCTGCTATCAAGCACCAGGAAAACATGATACACATGCTCGAGAGTTTTACCGAACTCCCAATTCACACAACCCACAAACCAAACAGCCACTTAGGTTGTCTTCCTTCATGACAATGATATGAAACTTATCCTATTTCCAAAACCAATCATGCCTCTATATCACTGGACAATTCTCCCCCACTTAGATTCGACTAAGTCTTCACAATACATGAAAATTGGAGAATTTCCAATCTTTCTTACTACCAACGATCGATCCAAATAAAACCAACTCTTACCAATTAGTGCTCCATTACCAGCCAATCCCCAGTGATCACACACTTCTAATAACTAGCTGAACACTTTCTGAATCCCAGGGACACCAACAGTCCCCAATGCTCGAATGATCCCACTCCCAAATCTTAAAGTCCAAAGATAGATACTTCAACTAATGTCTCAACAACGAGATACTTCCCTTGGTGCTTTCCTCCGCCAATCAATAACGCTTACTAAAACCACTGAATCCTGACAGTGCTGAACATGTGGGACCCTGTCCGTAGACCTCCCATATAATACCCTTCTTCCCAAGGTGATCCAACAAATCTCCCGCTCTCGGCTCTAGAAATAATATCATTCAGGGTCTCGCACCCTGACTCACTCACCAGCTCGATCATGCACCGCCGAACTGTAATAACTGAAACAACCTCTGCCCTAAACCGGCCACAAATTACTCCGCAGACATAGTCTCCAATCCCTAGAAGAGCAATAGATCACACAATTGATGGGTTTTTGAGCATTCTAACACTCCTATGGTGTACATGCAACCCTAGAAACCTTGGATCTATGTTTGACTAAGATACATGCAAATAATTATTTTTCCAAGGTTCTTATCCTATCTAGCATGGCATGGGGAACTTGAATCAAATAAAGCTAGTAGAATTACTTACCTTGTAGTTGTAGTTGATTGCTTGGAGTTTTAGAGCCTAGCACTAATAGTGTGGATGCCTCAAATGGAAATCACAAATCACCACAACTTGGAACTTTGAGAGAATAGTAATCACCTTCTTGAAATCGGCCCTCTTATTTTTCTCACCACAACTAGTGTGATTTCAAGAACCAAAGCCTCCTTTATATAGTGTGGTGGATTAGGGTTACATCCATGTAAACCCTAATACCCATGTCTTTTCATTTCCATGAGATCCATGGGTTAAAGCTCCATGGAGTATCCATGGACTTTCCATGCAAGCCTAGCCCATTCCAAATAAGCATTAGCCCACACTATATAAATACAAGAGCCCATATTTAATTAGTCATACTTTTGATCTCTAAATTAATTCTAGATTAATTATAGATCAATACTAATTAAATAATATGATTTTATATTAATATATTAGGACTTATAATATATTAATAAATCATAACTTATACTATTCTCAAAAGATTATCCGTAAATTGTTCGGGTGAAGTGCAACCCAAATGGACCATGTCGGGTCGGGTCAAGTACATACCAAATATAGTTATGGACTTAGACACTATATCCAACAGTCTCCCACTTGGATAAGTCTAATAACTATAGTTGGAAGTATGACTTCAGGAACCGATCAGAAATCGTAGCTCTTTAAACTCTGTTGAACTATGAAGCGCCATTTTAGATAAGTGATCATATAATCCTCTGTTCTAGATATCAGCCGGAGAAATACATGGAACATGGTCTTGCTTATTGTCCAGCATTTATTTCCCGATTTCCGATTTGTTTGACATAGAACTTAACTGAAGACATCAATTTAGTTCTGACCGGGCCCGGTACATAGGTCAAAACAAAATCATCGAGGGGCCCAGATATCGCTTCTAATCCTAGAAGGAACAGATAAACTTCGACTCATATGTTTGCTATACTACTTGTTGAACTACACACAAAAGCACGGTTTATAACATCGAGTTACCAATGCGTTTTTGTGCAATCAATGCATAACCAACTCATAGGCAACAAATCATATCTCTAGGTTTTAAGACTTATATGATATTACTTCTCATGATCACTCGAGATAAATTCCATGAAGTGATATAAGTGAGCATGGGTTGAATCCAATACTCAGAACTTATGAGCACTCATGAGTGCTGTAGCCCCGCTTTGTTTAACATCTTAGACCTCTACAAGCCAACCCATGACAGTCTTGATTCATATCTACTTCCAACATATGACCGACTGTGGAGAGTTTGAATAATATGATATAAACCATAACATAATTATTCTGGAAGTCAAAACATGCAAAAAGAAATAATAGTAAACGATTGACAAGAGATAGCAACACTTTACTCATAAATAACAGCTATTATTTATCATCAAATGTCAATTACATTTTACAAATTTCAAGATTATCTAACTACTAAAACTAATATCATCCTTCAGCCCTATGCTCCGAGCATGCTGGAGATGCTTAGCCCGAGTCAGTCCCTTCGTGAGGGGATCTGCTGGGTTCTCATCCAATGATACCCTCTTTGCCACGAGGATTCCTTCTTCTATTCGATGTCTGATGAAGTGATATTTTCTGTCAATGTGTCTGGATCTCCCATGATCTCTTGGTTCCTTGGCTAAGGCAACCGCACTATTGCTGTCACAGAAAATCTCCATTGGCTCCTTTATAGCTGGTACAACTCCAAGGTCTCCGATGAAGTTCTTTAGCCATATAGCCTCCTTTGCTGCCTCGCTTGCTGCTATATACTCTGATTCACAAGTGGAATCAGCCACTGACTCCTGCTTGGAACTTTTCCAAGTAATTGCCCCTCCGTTTATAGTAAAGACCCAGCCCGACTGAGAGCGGAAATTATCCCTTTCAGTCTGAAAGCTAGCATCACTGTACCCTACAACTCTCAAGTCCTCACTGCCACCGAGGGTAAGGACCCAGTCCTTAGTCCGCCGTAGGTACTTGAGGATATTCTTTACCACAGTCCAGTGTGCCTTGCCAGGGTTCCCCTGATACCTGCTAACCATGCTCAAAGCAGAGGCTACATCAGGTCGAGTACACGTCATAGCATACATGATCGATCCTACAGCTGAAGCATAAGGTATTCGACTCATTTCTGTTATCTCAGCCTCAGTACTAGGGCTTTGTGTCTTACTCAATCTGGCGATACTCTGGATGGGTAACTCTCCTTTCTTGGAGTTATGCATGTTGAACCTTTTCAACACTTTGTCCACATAGGTGCTTTGACTAAGTCCAATTAGTCTTTTACTCCTGTTTCTCAAAATCCTTATCCTTAGGATATAGGCAGCTTCTCCAAGGTCCTTCATAGCGAAACACTTCCCAAGCCAGGACTTTACTTCCTGCAGGGTTGGGATGTCATTTCCTATGAGTAGTATGTCATCCACATACAGTACCAAAAAACTGACTATACTCCCACTAGCCTTGATATAGACACAAGATTCATCTTCACTCCTTGAAAAGCCAAATTCTTTGACTTTCTCATCAAAGCAAAGATTCCATCTGCGAGGTGCCTGTTTTAATCCATAAATGGATTTCTCGAGCTTACACACTCTACTAGGGTACTCTGTACTGACAAAACCCTCTGGCTGAACCATGTAAACATCTTCAGCCAACTTTCCATTAAGGAAAGCGGTTTTGACATCCATTTGCCATATTTCATAATCATGAAATGCAACAATGGCTAACAGAGCCCTAATAGACATAATCTTGGCCACTGGTGAAAAGGTCTCATCATAATCGACTCCCGAAGTTTGAGAATAACCCTTTGCAACCAGTCGTGCCTTCTAAGTGTGTACATTACCATCCATGTCGGTCTTCTTCTTGAAGATCCATTTGCACCCAACTATCTTACGATTAGGTACATTGTCAACCAAGTTCCAAACTTGATTGTCATACATGGACTGTATCTCGCTATCCATAGCCTCTTTCCATTTAGCAGCCTCAGGGCCTGCCATGGCTTCCGTGTAACTGTTAGGCTCATCCAGATTTACCAGTGTGTTATCACTGATAAGTGTCTCACCTTCTGCAGTAATATGAAAACCATAATAATGCTCAGGTGCATTCCTAACTCTGGTGGAACGCCTCAGAGGTATAGATTCTTCAGTCGGCTCAACAGGAGTTTCCTCCTCAGGTTGAGGGCTAGGGTTTGAGGTTCCTTCACCACTTGACTCTTGAATTTCCTCAAGGTTAATTTGCCTCCCACTGTCTCCTTGGCTCATGAATTCTCTCTCTCGAAAGAATCCTCTTCTTGCTACAAAGACCACATTATCACTGGGTCTGTAGAAGATGTAACCAAAGGATTTCTGTGGGTAGCCGATGAAAATACACCTTTTGCTTCGGGGTTCGAGCTTATCGTGAGTCTCGCGTCTCACGAAAGCCTCGCAACCCCAAATCTTGATGTGGTCTAGATTGGGAACTTTTCCAGTCCACACCTCGTGAGGTGTTTTGGCAACCTTCTTTGTAGGGACTAGATTAAGGATATGGGCGGCAGTCTCTAAGGCATACCCCCAAAATGAGATTGGTAGCGAAGCTCGACTCATCATGGAGCGAACCATGTCCAACAAGGTCCGATTGCGCCTCTCAGCTACACCATTCAACTGTGGTGTCCTAGGAGGTGTCAATTGTGAGACAATCCCACATTCCTTAAGATAGTCAAGGAACTCAGTACTAAGATACTCACCACCACGATCGGATCGAAGCATCTTAATGTTCCTGCCCAACTGATTCTCCACTTCTTTCTTAAACTCTTTGAATTTCTCAAAGGTTTCTGACTTATGCTTGATTAGGTAGAGATATCCATATCTACTAAAATCATCAGTAAAAGTCACATAGAACCGATTAGCATCTCTTGTGGCGGTTCTGAAGGGTCCACACACATCCGTGTGTATGAGGTCCAACAAACCTTCACCCCTAGCACAAGTACCAGTAAAAGGTGACTTTGTCATTTTACCAAGCAAACAAGATTCACAACTATCATCTGACTTTAGGTCAAATGACTCCAAGACTCCATCCTTTTGGAGTTGGCCTATGCGTTTCTTGCTTACATGTCCAAGACGACAATGCCATAAGGATGCTTTATCTAAGCTAGTGGAAGAGTTAATACACAATACATTATTTCCTAGATTATCTACAACAGATAAAGTTTCATACACGCCATCACAAGGTAATGCTTTAAAATAAAGAACATTATTAAAGAAAGCATCAATACTACCATTATTATTATCAAAATAAAAGGTAAAACCTGGTTTATACAATGCATGAAAGGAAATAACATTTCTTGCCATTTCTGGCGAATAATAACATTTATTCAAATCTAATGTAAACCCACTAATTAGCACTAAGGAATAAACTCCTATCTTGGTGACAAGTGAAGCTTTCTTGTTTCCCATGATCAAGTTTATCTTTCCCTGCTCCACATTCTCACTTCTTTTTAGTCCCTGCAAATCACAACATATGTGAATACCACAACCTGTATCAAGGACCCAAGACTTAGAATGAGGTGAGTTATTAGACAATATAGTGTATATACCTGCATGGTTGGGTTTTACTTTCCCATCCTTCAAATCTTGCTGGTACTTTGGGCAGTTTCGCTTCCAGTGCGACTTTTCATGGCAATAGAAGCATTCAGCCTCATTAGGGTTAGCAGAAGGAGTGACAAAACCTTTCTTGGTTTTGCTTGAAGAGGAGCCTTCAAGGGTCTTACCCTTGGTACCCTTAGAAGGGTTCTTTCTCTTCTTCCCTTTGCCATGCCCGATTGCCAAGACATTGGCCGCAGTTGGAGTAGGAGTAGGAGTAGTAACAACCGACTTACCCTTTAGACCACTCTCGACGGTCTTCAAGAGTCCTTGAAGTTTGCTGAGAGTGACTTCTTCCTTGTTCATGTGATATGTCTTGCGGAATTGATCATAACACGATGGCAAGGAGTGCAAAATGATGTCTATTGCTAACTCCTCAGGGAAGTTCACATTCAGCTTCAGTAAACGGTCCACATACCTTTGCATTTTCTGCATGTGGCCCGTGATGGGTTCACCATCCTTCATTCGGGTTGTTATCATGGATGAGATTATTTCATATCGCTCTTGACGAGCACTTTGATGGTAGCGGTCCATCAAGTCCTGGTGCATCTCAAAAGGATAATAGTCCTCACAGGAATTTTGGAGCTCGACTGTCATGGTGGCCATCATGATGCATGCCACTTTTGTAGCATCTCTTTCATGTACCTCATATTCAGCAAGCTCTTCAGGAGTAGCAGTTGGCTCGGGTACCTTCAGCTCCTTGTCGAGAACATATTTTTTGTTCTCATACCGAGTGACCATTCTGATGTTTCTGATCCAATCTGTAAAGTTGGACCCATCAAAGATGACTCTCCCACAAAGATTCATGAGAGAGAAGGAGCTAGTAGGGTTTGAGCCAGAAGCATTGTTATTGGAAGACATCTGAAAAGAAGAAGGAATAGATTAGATTAGATATAGAGATAGTCCTTAACAAAACATCCAAATGTAATATTAAGGCTAGGACCCAACACAATATTTTATAACTTAGAAGAGGGATGCCGTAATCTAAGCTATAAGATATTTGAAGGTAGGTGAATGACGATTCACCAATTTCCACCATGAAAAACGAAATATTTAATTAGGTTTTAATTGGTTTAGAAACTCCTAGATTCTTTGAGATTCATTGAACTTTCTTCAATGGCATGTTTCAATCTCGAGTGTGCCCTTCAAGTTTTGTGACTTGGATGCCGAGGATCACAAAACAAGGTATGAAGTAACCATGTAAATTACATGGTACCCTTAATGTATTACCCCTCAATCGATGTGCCGGTTAACCACACACGCTCCATCGATACTATCATAAACATTAATTCACCCTTTACCTACCTTGTTAAGTCCAAGTTAGTGTGCCGGTTAACCACACACGCTCCACTAACGACTTAAACAAAGTGTAAAGTGTAATTTCATGGATTAGCACCTTATTCACATTTTCCTAAAATAACTAAGATTAGGAATTCAATAAAATTTAGTTACTTTAGTATTATCATTATACTTTTAATGAGAATTTATAAGTCCTTGTCCTACCCATTTGCCTAACGACCCTCCACCGATCAAGGAAGTGGTGGGTGAGAGTGGACACCCATTAAGTTGCCATTTTATAGGCAACAACCTTATACCCCCCTTATAGACCGACTTCGTGAATGAGGCGTACTAGTGGTAAGACGACTTCATCTTATATATATATAAATAATATTAAACTTATAATATTATAAAGTATAAGGGTTGAATTTTAACTTTTAAAATTCTAGGGGTTGGAACTAAAGTTTTTAATATGACTTTACATGTTCCAAAACTTGAGGGCAAGTTTTGTAAACTTTCAAAAGTTTTCATTTCTCATAACTTATGAGTTAATGGTTATTAAAAATGAAGACTCTTCATTTTTGTAACCTATGTGTTCTTTTAATGGTTATTTATAAATGTGACTTTTGGTTATCCATAACTTAAGAACTAGTTATGGACTCCATTAAAACACATAAAGATCAAGAATTAATCTAATCAATTATTAGCACATAATTTCTATGATCTTCTAAACTCATATGTTTATGAATGTTCATATCAAAAATTTCAAGAATCGTAAGTACATATACAAAACTTGAAATTTTGATACGAGCTTTTGAACAAAACTTCGATTTTCAAGTTTTTTTTTTTTTGTTTGCATCAACTATCAAATAAAACAAACCAGGCTCTGATACCACTGATGGGTTTTTGAGCATTCTAACACTCCTATGGTGTACATGCAACCCTAGAAACCTTGGATCTATGTTTGACTAAGATACATGCAAATAATTATTTTTCCAAGGTTCTTATCCTATCTAGCATGGCATGGGGAACTTGAATCAAATAAAGCTAGTAGAATTACTTACCTTGTAGTTGTAGTTGATTGCTTGGAGTTTTAGAGCCTAGCACCAATAGTGTGGATGCCTCAAATGGAAATCACAAATCACCACAAACTTGGAACTTTGAGAGAATAATAATCACCTTCTTGAAATCGGCCCTCTTATTTTTCTCACCACAACTAGTGTGATTTCAAGAACCAAAGCCTCCTTTATATAGTGTGGTGGATTAGGGTTACATCCATGTAAACCCTAATACCCATGTCTTTTCATTTCCATGAGATCCATGGGTTAAAGCTCCATGGAGTACCCATGGACTTTCCATGCAAGCCTAGCCCATTCCAAATAAGCATTAGCCCACACTATATAAATACAAGAGCCCATATTTAATTAGTCATACTTTTGATCTCTAAATTAATTCTAGATTAATTATAGATCAATACTAATTAAATAGTATGATTTTATATTAATATATTGGGACTTATAATATATTAATAAATCATAACTTATACTATTCTCAAAAGATTATCCGTAAATTGTTCGGGTGAAGTGCAACCCAAATGGACCATGCCGGGTCGGGTCAAGTACATACCAAATATAGTTATGGACTTAGAAACTATATCCAACAACAATCAATCCTTACCGTCAGATGCAAGAGATCCAAGATGAATCAGATCTTAGATCCTATGGGTCGGAACAGTAATCGCATACGCCTCACAAGATACTCATGCCACATCGACCCACCGGTGCTGAAGTACTATCGCCAACCCCTGCGACTAACTGACCCGAGCTGGAACACAACCTGATCGTGGGGTCCTAAGTCTGCTCACTCCTTCGAGCTCGAAAACTGAAAGGGCACAATCCTTGCCTTATAAAAGGACCTTCCAAACCACCAATTAATCATTCTACTTCCACTTGCGAAAACCCCAGCTGAACATAAACATCACTCCTTTCCGGAGTCCTTGCGACTCACATTCCGGCCTCAAGCAAAACCCCCGAAGCCTCGAATCTAGAAACTTATGTGCTAGACTCTCCTGCTCAACCCGCAGAATGTAACGAGTACAGAACATCTCCTTAGTCCTAAGTAACTGCAGCCCTCTGCTCATCAGAATATGTCACAGTAATGAGTCCCGGTACTGGAAGGCTCAACCAACTCCTCCCCTTGCCGTCATTACAGCTGTGGAAGCTGCCGCGACAACCGTCTCGGTAATGGTTGCATAGCGCTCGTCGAAATACTCAACCATGACAGTCTTGATAGACCCAAACATCTCCGGCAACTGTCCCTGGACAATCTCGATCACCTCCTCCTGGATGATCTCACTAATACGATCCTCTGACAATACGGGATCCTAACCTGGATCCGGTCTCAAGATGTCTTGTAACCACCATTCTGGTAAGACACCAGAAAGGTCTCTGATAACCAATATAATGATAGGGGACCTACTCCCAACTAAACCCTAGGGGTTGTGACTTCCTTGCTACGCGTATGGGTCCTGTGCTTTCAGTAGTACGGGCCCATACTACCTTCCACACCTACCAATATTTGTATCAAGTATTATCACAACGCCCTAACAATATATATAAACATAGCGAGCGCTCAATCCTCACTCCTAGAGGAATGCTAAATATCTCATAACTGGCCTCCCGGCCTCACACAACCCACTCATCCATGAAACTTCCACCAACCTTGTAGCACTAATGTATGCTAGACATACATAACGTTGGACCCTATAGACTTTCGAATATCCAATCTTACCCTAGGCCCCAATCAATAAGAACAGAACATAAGGCCAAATCAAACATTCTTGGGCTATAAGATCTTAGTTATGTACAGCCGTGATGCATACGCTAAACAACTACAGTAATGATGTCAATCTCATATAAGGAAAGCCTAGGCTAGCAGGCATCATGTAATCAGGCAATTCTATCATGCAATTCCTGAAGATCCCTAGCCTAATACTAGCATGTTGTTCTAACATATCACATAATCAAATAACTGTATGGTATTTTGCGGTCTACTTACTGGCTCTGGCTGATCGTACACCCTGCATCCTCCTTTACTTATTTTGAAAACCATTTAAAAATTCATTTTAAAATCCTTTCCTTGATTTGAGACTGGATTCACACGAGTGTTCCTCCAATTCACTCAAACCAAGGCTCTGATACCAACTTGTAACACCCATAAAATTCAAGCCAAATTTAAACTTTTTAACACATTTTAAAACCGTTAAGTTATTACAGGTTGTTTTCAAAACAGTTTAGACATCAGAGTATTCCCAGAATCAATCATGAAAATATGAGGAGGTGCACGATCACGCCTTCGCCTTCCCGCAATCATCCAAAGTGCCTGAAACAAAATCAACAACTGTAAGCCCGAAGCTTAGTGAGTTTCCCTAAAATACCAACGCCATACAAACATAACCATATCATATAACCACTACAGAACATCATGCATAATGAGTCATCAGCCTGACTGGACCGCCTCACAGGCCTTCAGTCTATCTGGACTGCTCTTCGAGCCTTCGACACGTCTGGACCGCCACGCAGGGCCTACAACCTATCCGGACCGCTCGTCGGGTATGTTGGCCTACAGCACAAAGCAGGACCGCCTCAACCCAACCCCCAATCAAACAACCATGTGCACATAAATATCATACGCTAGCTCATTTCATATAACAGTCAAACTGATGTAACAGATCACCAATCATAGCAACATCCCAATAACCGGGATACAGACCTAACCGGTCACTAACATAGCATCATCCAATAACCAGGACAATCATGTGCACATAGACATCATATAACGCTAGCATGTATATATATAACAGTCAAACCGATCTAACAAATCACAAAGCATAGCAACAATCCTATGACCAGGATATCGACCTAACAAGTCACTAACATAGCATCATCCTATATACTAGGATACCGACCCAACCGGGTCACTAAAGCATAGCATATCACCATCCTAACTACCAGGATATAAATCAGTAAGCATAACATGAAATAATCCAAATACAATCCATAAAGGGCCGACCTTGGTGCCTTAGACCCTGTTGATATAGTGAGGAGAACTCACCTGGCACTACTGAAGTCCCGCCGATAAAACTCGAGCTGCTGGTTGACAGATTCCCGAACTGTCAACATCAAACAACACCCAATTAACAATTGGGTTCCAAGCCCAAAGTCCAACTCACACACTAAAGGCTCAATAGTCAAGTAATGGGCCAAAGCCCAACATATGGCCCAATTTTCCAAATTGGGCCCACACCCTCATATGGGCCTTACCCTAAGCCCATCAACATATTCTAGTCCATATGATTATTTTTTGGATGGCCCATTAATGATCCAATTAGCAAAACCCAAAAGAAAGGCCCAACACAAGGCCCAAGTGAAACTAGGGTTTCATATAAAATGACAATTAGGGTTAGGTGTTTCTCACTTAACCCATTAAGGACTTAATTCATTAAGTCTATTACTCTACTAGGTATATCACATGGTGAAGACGGGCTTAATACACAATTCCATTCAAATGGCCCAAATGTGGGTACCGATAGGTCCAAGCCCATAATTCCAATATTAGGGTTTTCTAAACCCTAATTAGGGTTTCCATCCCATATTAGCCTAATAGGCCCAATAGCTAGGACCTTTGACCAATTAGGGTTTATTAGGCCCACTATGATTTCACTAGGCCCATTAGGGTTTTAGTCCCTTGTACAAACATCCCAAACTAGTCACTATCCAGCAAGGCACACTGCCAATTGACACGGCGGCCGGTGGCGGCAGGAGGCGGCAGCCACCGCCCTAAGGTGGTGGTTTGATTTTTTCCTTTCATTATTCTAATTTGATACAATTTACAATGCAAAATCCGATATCACACACACACACTAATATAGACACACATGCAGCCACCCTAGCGGTGGCCGACGGTGACACATGGTGGCAACCATCACCTCACGGTGGTGGTGGTGGCGGTTCTTGGTATTTCCAGCCAAATAAACTACACACAGAACACACACTAGATCATAAACAAACACCCATACATTTCTTGCTTGCAATTGGATTCAGCCACCCTCTTGGTGGCAGTGGTCTCTTTTGCTTTCCAAACACGCAGCTACACATAACGGCCACCAGAACACACACACGCACTCTTCTGATTGAAAACGAGCCCAACCACCCCATCTGGTGGCGTAAAACAGCGATGGAGGCGTGAAACGATGGCGGCAGCGGTGACCATGGTGGCTTCACTCGACATCGGTAGCAGCAACTACTAGACGGGAAGGAGACGAGGCAGTCGGGGAAGGGCGTTAGCCGTAACAGTCGCCCGAAACGACGACGTCGGCGACCGCAGTGGCATAAGACGACGAAGAAGAGCGCTTCACAAGCACCAGTTAATGGAGCAACGGTGTTCGCTGGCCCCCGGCTGTTCACAGCTTCGATGTATCAGATAGCGGCAGCAATGCACGGCTCCGCTGAAGGCCCACGACGTTGATTATGTGGTGGCTATGGCGACTATCGATTGGAGAGGTGACAGCGCCGGAGAATGGAGGAGAGGGAGAGGGTGGCGGCTAGAGGGTGAAGAGGAAGTGGGGGATGACGGTTGCACATAACGTTCCTAGGGTTAGGGTTACCGGGTGGTAACGAATATAAACCCCGATTTATAAAACTTCGCCCCATAATACCACATTTGGTCCCTCACTCTCCCATTTCTTTCAAATTAAACCCACAAGTTACCAAATTACCCCTCCATGACGAATTCTTTTCAACATATGTCCAAAATTTACCTTTCAGCCCCCGGCTTCCAAAATCTTTTCAATCTAAGCCCAACATTTACCAAACAACCCCTGCCTTCAAAAATCCTTACAAGATAAGTCCCGAACTTACACTTTAACCCTCGGAAATCAAAAATATATCATTTGGCACCTCGAAACCAACACCCCGCTAATTATTATTTGATTTCGGACTATAATAATATTAAATAATAATAAATATTACTTCTCGGGGCCTGGGTTTATTATTTAATTATCTTATTATAAACGGGATGTTACGTGGAGCTGCAAGGATGATGTTGACATATGTGAATCCTCCACAATATCTTTGGGCTGAAGTTGTTTCCACTGCTTGTTTTACTCAAAATCGGTCTTTTATTCATAGAAGATTCGATATCACCCCTTACGAGATCATTAACAACAGGAAACGCAATGTAAAATTTTTCCATGTTTTTGGTTGCAGGTGCTTCATTATGAATCTTAAGAACAATCTTTCGAAATTTCAGTCAAACGCTGATGAAGGAATATTTTTAGGATACTCTCATAATTCTATGGCATACAGGGTGCTCAACAAGCGAACAAGGAAGATCGAAGAAACTTTTAATCTCACATTCGATGATCACTATGTCAAAAGTGTTAAAAAAACATTTTGAACAAAAACCAATCATTAATGAATCAAATTTTGAATCTGACAGTGTTAATTCATTAGATTTTGATTATGATTTAATTTTTGGTACTCCTGATAGGGCTATTGATGCTAAAATCCATGCTGAGGATAATCGAATTCCTGAGGCATCGAAACATTCTGATGATTCGACAGTAATCGCACAAAATGCTGATAACCACTCGACAACAAATTCTCCGATTTTTAACGAAAGTCTTCTAGTTTTACAAACTAATCAAGTGGAGGGGGAGCACTTGACATCGACTACTCATGTTGAGGGGCATCATACTTTCGAGGGGGAGAATGGGAGAATGAATGTTGATGTTGAGGGGGAGCATCAAGATGATAATTTTGTCGAGGGGGAGCAAAATGATAAACAAACGAATATTTCAAATAATGATTACGACATTTTTCATGATTTGATTGATAATGTGTCAATTGCAGGATAAGAGAATGATGAAACATTCGAAGATGCACCTTTGGATTTTGATCCAGCATATCATTTGATGGATAGATAGACACAAAATCATCCACACGAACAAATTCTTGGTGATCCACAAGCTGGAGTATTGACGAGAGCTCAAATTCATGCAAAGAACGAGGTACTCAATACTCATCGGGAATTTTGCATGTTTAATGTGTTTATTTCGAAAATTGAACCAAAAACAGTCAAGATTGCTATGGAAGATCCTGATTGGATTGTTTCTATGCAATCTGAATTGGCTGAATTTGAACGAAATAAAGTTTGGCGTCTAGTTCCTAAACCAAAAGATTTGTCAGTGATAGGATTAAAATGGATCTTTAAAAATAAAACTGATAAAGAAGGCAATGTTGTTCGAAACAAAGCTAGGCTTGTAGTTAAAGGTTATTCGCAACAAGAAGGTATAGACTATAAGGAAACCTTCGCCCCTGTCGCAAGACTCGAGTCAGTTCGAACATTTTTGGCCTATGCAACACACAAAGATTTTGATGTCTACCTGATGGATGTCAAATGTGCTTTTCTCAATGGAGAACTTGAAGAGAGGGTATATGTTGAACAACCTTCAGGTTTTATTAACGAAAAATTGCCTGATCATTGTTATATCTTAGATAAAGCCGTTTATGGGTTAAAAGAAGCACCAAGAGCCTGGTATGCAACTCTTACCAATTTCTTAAAGCAATCAAAATTTAAACAAGGATCGGTTGATGCCACTCTCTTTCGAAAGAAAGTTGGGGATCATCTTATGCTTGTTCAAATCTATGTCGATGATATTATTCTTGGCTCTACTGACCTTGTTTTTTCAAGAGAATTCGAAATTTTGATGAATAGCCAGTTTGAGATGAGTATGATGGGGAAGATAAACAATTTTTTGGGATTAAACATTCCTCAAAGCAGAGAAGGCATATTTATCAATCAAGAGAAGTATAAACAAAATCTGCTAGAAAAAATTGGAATGACAAATAGCATGAAGCCGAGAGTACCAATGGCTGTTGGAACAAGGCTAAATCCATCATTGGATCAACCAGCTGTTGATATCACATTGTATCAGAGCATGATAGGTTCGTTACTTTACCTCACGGAAAGTCGACCTGATATTATGTTTTCTGTATGCAATTGTCCTAGGTAACAGTCGAATCCCAGGGAACCTCATCTGAATGTTGTAAAGAATATATTTTGTTATCTCAAAGGAACAACTTCGTTAGGATTGTGGTATCCTTCAAAGACATGCTTTTTCATACAAGCATTTTCAGACGATGATTTAGGAGGATGCAATCTTGATACAAAGAGCACAAGTGGCGGATGTCAACTACTGGATGGGAAGTTAGTAAGCTGGCAATCGAAAAAGCAAACATGTGTTTCGATTTCCATAGCAGAAGCAGAGTATGTTGCTGCTGAGGCTTGCACTTCATAAATTATATGGATACAAACTCAACTGCATGATTATGCAATCAACATGGAGAAAATTCTGTAATATTGTGACTCACAAAGTTCCATTCGCATCTGCCATAACCCTATGCAACATTCGAAAACCATACACATTGCTCTTCGTTATCACTTTATAAAAGATCATGTTGAAGATGGAAACATAGAAGTTCATTTTGTAAAGACCACTGATCAGCTTGCTGATATCTTTACAAAACCTTTGGATGAAAAATCGTTTGTAAGAATTTTAAATGGCTTAGGAATGATGAATGAAAATTCATTTCCTGGACTAACTTCGTTAGAATGACAAGTCAAATGTGTCAAAAAGATGTCAATTCAGTGGTTACTGTTCATAGTCAACCCTTCGACATGCTTCGATTTCGACATTATGCTCAAATGGTTTGACAAAAATTTTCGTTGGTTTAGTCATTTCTTAAGTTTTCGTTAGTTTTGTCTTTCAATACCAATATCAAAAATACCAAAAATATTTTTCGTTACTTTTGCATTTTTTTTTTCAAATCAAAACCACCAAAAATATTTTCATTTGAATCGATTTTTAAGTCGCACAATTGATCTTGAAATAAGGCCATGTAGCATGGCTTGGAAATAACTTTTTTGGGGATAGTAATCGCAATGGTTGTTGATTGAGGTACTTGGTAACTAGTTTAAAGTGATAAGAATAAGGAATGGTATCTGGATGGCTCCATTCTATGTCAGTTTTGGAGGTTATTGGTATCTTATATTTGTACTGGCTAGAAGCGATGATTATTCATGGGGTTTGATGGTAGAAGTTGGAGTGATACTTCTATTGACTAAGTTGTCAACTAGTTCTTTAGGAAAAACATAAGCACTCTTCGTCTTACAAAAATTGATGGTTTGTGACATGACCTAGTGATATGTGCATATTTAATCATATATCTTGTGCATTATCTTAATATTTTTAGCTACACTTATGCTCATTATAGGATAAAAAGGTGCTTAATTCATTTAAATTCTATTTTGTAGAAGTGAAGACATGCTCGAGATGAAAAGGAAGCAACTACGAAGCTGGAAGCATGAATATTGGACCAAGTCAACAGAAGTCAAAGAAATCAAGAATTCTGAAGCCCACGGCGTGGGGCATTCCTGTCACGCTGTGGTGAGTTGGTTTTTCGCGATCTGATCTATGCCTTGGAGAATACGCATTTTAAGTGATCGACACGCTGTGAGGACTATTTTCCACGGTGTGGGAGGTGATTTTTGGAAACCAAACTTATGCTGGAAGCTATTGACGTCTTTTAAAGACCAGAAACATACCTTCGAGGTTTGGAGTGCAGAATTCGTTGGGGAGCTTGATTTTGAGGAGATCTTAAGGCAACATTACTTCTAATTACTCTATTTTTTATCATGTCTATCAAAGTGCTTTCTTTTTTACATGTGTGTTTCTAATAGTTATGGGTTAAAAACCCTAACTTTCATTTATAATAAATGATCTTGCATACTATGTGTTGAATGAATAGATTTGGATTATAGATAATTACTTATTTATTATGGTTCCTTGTTAAAATAACATTTTATGTTAATGACAACTTCTTTTATGCTTATTGCTGAGTTTAATTGAGATTTGATGAACTATTTTTCTTATTTGGATTGAATCTTATGATTTTGTGAGTAACAAGTTTATAGGACTAGTGTTTGATAAAAAAATCTAGGGTCAAATAAAAAAGTTGGTAAATTGATATGAGAGCTAATATATGAAGAACAATCATGTATTGAATTGATATTTCTAAACCATTTATATCAATAAAAATTACATGTCTTCCATAATTCGAACTTCACACTAGCTTACTTGTTTATTTGTCCAGTTGATCACTGAAAAAATGAACTTGTCTTGCTAAAGGATTAGTCTTTTGATCATAATTCTAATCAATCTAGGAATCGGTAAACAACAAAACTATAATCCGTTGCACTTTCCATGAAATCAACCATAAGAGCAAGTGAATTGTATCTAAACAAAAGGATCTTTAATATCTTGATTTAAAAACTATTTTCTTGTTTCTTCTTTAGTTTAAAGTTCTTCTTTGTTAATTGCTTTAAGCTTCTAGACTTGCAAAAATAGAACCCCCCCCCCCCCTTTTATTTGCCTAATTTACTTCGATAAAATTAGGAGGTAATTTTAGCTATTATTTCCATTCCATGTGTTCGATACCCAACTTACATGAAAAATCATATTAATCGATTACGTACACTGCCTATCACGTATTAGTTAGTCTAGATTAGTTGATTTAAAACTAGTACTTAAAATACGTATCACCTAGTCAATAAACCTCCAAAGTTTTTGAAGACACCATATTTCTTCGTTCAACAACACCATTTTGTTGTGGTGTGTATGGAGATGAAAAGATATGCGAAATTCCTTTGTTCACCAAAAATGAATCAAGAACATTGTTCTTAAATTCAGTTCCATGATCACTCTTAATTTTTCGAACAGTTTTCTTCAATGTTGTTTCCATCTTTCTGATAAAGTCAATCATGATTTGTGCAACTTCAGATTTAAGCCTGAGAAAATAAACCCACGTAAATCTGGAAAAATCATCAACAATCACTAAAATGTACCTTTTCTTGTTGAGAGTTGAAACAGTTGAAGGACCACACAAATCAATATGTAAGAGTTCCAAAGGTGCAACTATTTTCGAATCAATCATAATTGGATGACCTTGTTTATGTTGCTTGCCAACTTCACAAGCTGCACATAAAGAATCATTGTCAAATTTAAGTACAGGTAAACCTCTTACCAGATCTTGTACCACAAGTTCATTGATGTTTCGAAAATTGAGATGAGAAAGTCTTCGATGCCAAAGCCAACTTAAGTCTGATGTTGCTTTCGAAAGAAGACATATAGCAGGTTTCCTTACTATCGGATTGATGTCCAAAGTGAACATGTCACCTTTCCTTTTGGATTTCAGTAACACCTCTTTTGTGTTGACATTCGAAATAATATTTCCTTCTTCGTTAAAAAGAACTTGATTGCCAGTGCCCACAACAAGTTGAGAAACACTTATCAAGTTATGTTGAAGACCTTCAACATACGCCACACGATTCACTGTGAATTGTCCATTCGTGATCTTCCCATATCCTTTGACTTGACATTTTTGATTGTTCCCAAACTTCACTACTCCAACATTTTTGAGACTTCGAAAATCACATAAATTCTCCTTCTTCCCAGTCATGTGACGAGAGCAACCACTATCGATGTACCACTTGTTATCATATTGCTCGTCACATAGTACCTACATTCAATGGAAAAATTTAGGTACCCAAGGCTTTTTGGGTCATTGGAAATTAGATTTCAATATCGAATGCAATGAAGAACTTTTAACCCAATCACAAACTTTTGTTTTGAGACTATCAATTAAGTTTACATCTTCATTTAAAGGAACCGAAACATAAGTTTTTGATGGTTTCGAATGTTCACTGACATTACCCTTCGAATTCTGAGTTTGTGAATGAACATTCTTTGCTTTTATTACTGGTTTCCAAGCTTTGACTGAAATGTTCGAATCCTTAGAAGATGAACTGCCATTCGATGAAGTATTCACATACTTCTCATATGCTTCGTGAATTTGCTCCTTTGAAAAATGTATTCGATTGATACATCTTTCCTTTGCCTTCAAGCCAATGATCAATGTTCTTCTTTGAAGTCATTCCTTTTTCTCGTGAAATTTTCATAGTTTCTTTCTTCGTTTGATTTGGAAAATTTGGCTTTTTAGGAACAAAATCAACTTTTGGATTTGTTATAAAAGATTTAGCATATGATGTATCAACTGTTGATTTAAAATGTTGACGTTGAAAGAATTTTTTATTTGGATTTGAGTTATTTGAAAATTTTCTTGGAATATTAGTTTCTGAAACTTTCGAAAACCTTGGTTGTTTATTCACTTCAGACTTTGAATGAGTTGATTGAGATGAATGTTGCGGTTTTATTGAAAAAGATGAATTTTTAGCTTTGAAAATATTTTTGGGTGATTGTGATTCAGACACCTTTTGAGACTCAACATTTTGCCAAAATATTTTCTTTCTTGCTTGTCTTTTTGAAATGTTGTTTTCCTTCGAAAATTTGTCAATTTGATCTTTGAATTCCTTGGAGTTTAATTTGACAACTTTTTCACATTCCTTTTCAACTTGTTTTGAATTCTCTTTTTCAATTTTTGATTTTTCAACCCATTTTCTTTGTGGTTTTTGACGTTGGAAAACATACGAATTCTTTGTTAAGTTGTTTTCAACTATGCTTTGATTTGCGAAAAACCCTTCATCAGTTGTTTTTGAATTATCCTCTTCAACTAACTTCTTTAATTCTGGTTTAATTTTCTCAACATTTCCAGTAGTTACGAAAACTTGATTTGGAAAAATGACATCATCTGTACACTTGAAATTTGGATAAACCACTGTATTCGTTTCAAGATAGTGTTCACCTTTTTCATTCATCACTTTTTCGAACTTTTGTGTATCACCATACACCTGATCAACCACTATTCGTGGATTTTCTTCTTCCTTTGAAGATTTCTTTTCTTTCGAAAATTTCTCTTCATCTTCATCATCACTATCATCAGTTTGACTGTCTTTGAGATCCACGAAGTTCATATCACTAACTTTTGAAGTTGAGGGTATATCGGTTTCATTTTCAACCATCAAATCCTTAATTTTTTCTTTCCCTTTACATGTTGATGCAACATTAATAACAGACAGCTGAGAACAATCAACATCTTCAAGTTCACTAATTTCACTAATATTGTCAGAATTATCTTCAATATCAGCAAAATTAGATTGAGAATCAGATGTTGAATTCTTAGTCTTTTTCAAAATTTGAATTTGTTCAGATTTAGTCAAAGTATCATTCATGATATTAACTAATTCTTTTGCATCAAGACATTCATCAATTTTGACAATTCCATATTTATATCTATCATCGGGAACTTTGTCAAAATCAGCTATTATTTGCTCACAATCATCCGAAATATTATTTACCTTAGCTCTTTCGAATGCTAGAAAATGTAGTAATTTTCTATGTTGCTCTTTACTTATGTCACTTGAATGATGTAAATCAGTTAGTTTGCCATAAAGTCTTTTCGCAGAATTACAGTAAATGTTTCTTTGTGCTAGAAAAAGTTTGACTTCACTCGTTAAAGTATCTCTATCACACATAATGTTTGTAATTTGTAATTCCAAACATTCAATTTTGCTTATTTTCAAGTCTAATCTCTTTTTGGTCTCTAACAACTCCATGGATAATTTGTTGGCCTCATTACTAGCAGACACAACAATTGAATCAAAATAAGTAACCGTCTCATCAAAAGATATTAGTTCAGAATCATAAGCATGAGTAGGAATATTAAAAGATTCGGGAATTTTACGTACCTTTGTTGTCATTGGATATTTGTCTGCCGCTTTGGATACGAAGCATCGTCCTTTCACTTCGAATTCCTCATCATCTGATTCCTCCTCCATTTTCGCATACAACGCTCCATGTGTCAGATTTCACATTTCTTCATCGTCTGATCCAGATGACCAGATTTGATAAGTTCCATCTTCATTCTCATGTTCACCCTTTGCAACTAATGACAAACTCTTAGCTTTCGCACGAACCTCTTCCAGCTTCTCTGCATAATAAGCCTCATCCTTGACTTTATTCTTCCTCTCATCCTTCTTTCGAAGCATACAATCATTTGCAAGATGATTCGCACCGTTGCAATAATGACAATCTATTCCAGTATCACCTTTCAACTTTTTCTCAATCTTTCTTTCAGACATTTTCGAATCTTTCTTCTCAACTTTCTTTTTCTCCTCATCAGCAGTTTTACTCACAGCACTTCCTTTTCCCTCAGCAAGCTTAGTTTTCGGATTGAACGGCTTTTTGAAAAATTTTTTAACACGATTATTCGAGTAAAAAGCTATTGCCTCATCATCCGAATTCATGATGAATCCGTCTTCTTCCTCAGAATCACCATTTTCAGCTTCTTTCTCAGATATCTTTGATACCAGTGCCATTGGACCTCCCAAATTCAGCTTCGTTTCTTCAGCAATTTCATTTACCTCAGTTTCGTGTGTTTTCAACTGATTGTACAAATCATTGAGAGTTGATGTATCAAAACTTTGCTGATTCTTCACCATCATACTTACGCTTCTCCATTCTTTTCGAAGACCCATCACAAATATGAGATTGAATTCCATTGAAGTCCTGGTAATTCCATAGCGATTATAACGATAGATTAACTCGTTCAGTCGATCATAGTAGACTTTGATTGTTTCACCTTCTTTTTGTCTGAAATCTTTCAGCTCAACTAAACACTGTTTGACTGAATTGATTTTCGTCTTCTCACTTCCTTGAAACTTATCTTTCAGATTGTTCCAGACCTCCTTTGTAGTTGTACAACTCCTAATGTAATTGTACACAACTGGAGGTAAAGCACCTCGCAGCTCCCTCAAACACATTTTCTCCAGTTTCTTCAGACGATCAGATTGATTATCAACACTAGAATTTGTTGTAGAAGATCCGATTGGTTGAACATTCACTGGAACATTGACATTTCCATTGATACATGTCCATAATTCTTCATCAAGACCATTCAGATAATCATGCATACGATCAGCCCACTGATCATAGTATTCAGGGATTAGCATTGGAATTTTGGTTGATGAACCTAACAGATGAGAAAACGAGGTCATCGAATTGAGATTGAAACTCGTCATTGTTGTACGGAAGATGATTTTGAGAAGTTTGAAAAGATTTGAGAATTTGAAACAAACTAGATGAATCAAATCGAATTGATGAGAATAACACTCGATTCAACAATTCAAATGCAGAATCGAATCACAGACTAAGATCTAGACAATTTTTCACTTTCAAAAAGTACGGAAAATTTTGAATCAAAAAGTTGATCCAAAAACCTTTTGAACAAAGTGAAAATCAGATCAGAGATATGATTCCTGCTCTGATACCAATTGATGAACCAATGAATCGAGTATTGAATTAATCAGAGTATGAATTCAAGTAAGAATGCGAGATTGAACACCGGATGTAAATATAATATTGTTTCAGCTTGATTTACGCTTTCGAATGTTTAAAGAGAAAATAGATAGGTCTGTAAAAACTCTTATCTAACTCTAGTAAAATATCCCTATTTATAGGGAACAGAAAGCGTACAAAAAATATACTAAGGCCTAGACACTTAAGCTTAGAATGAAAGCGCCCTAGTAAAATATATTACAAAATATTCGAAGAGTTCAAAATACATTTCGACTAATTACAACAATTCGACCCTTACAGATGTTCAGCTGTTTCTCAAAGCTATGTTGGTTTGTCATCCAATGGTATTACCTTGCTCTTTCTTGTCCTCTCCTTTATGTTTTAAATACCTGATCGGTCGGGGTTATTGTCTTTTTCTGAAGGTCCGGTGCTCATTATGTCATTAACCCGACGCTAGGCGCTTTATTACTTGTTCTTGGGAAAATATGGGGATTGAACAATGGTTTCCTCCAAGTGTTAGTAATGATTTTCTTCCTAATCTAGATGGTGTCTGTAGATGGTTTAGGGCAGGCTTTAATTTCCTGATATGATGATTTGACATAGGGCTAGCTAGAATCACTTTAAGAAAAGGGTCTTCCTATGTGAATATTGCTAATATGATGCTACTATTAAAAATATTTCCATACAATGGGATTTTTTGGTGCTTGTTCATGGAAAACTTATTTGCATAAGTTTATTTCTACTATTTGTATATTGAGACGTGCTTGCTCAATGTATGTGTTGAGAATTTTACCACATTTGTTACCCATTGAATGATCTGCATCATGAATCTCAACAAGTAAATGGTTATCAAACAATCACAGTTTTGATAATATTGTTTTTTTATATAATCGTAGAGAATTTGTTGGATCCCAACACCCGATTGAGTGTGGACCGCTTTATGTATTCTAGGTTGAATTTGTGTTTTTGCTCTTTTTGTGTTGGTATATGTCAGAATGAACATAAAATAGTAATTTTAGAATGGCTTTGGTCTTTCATACATATATTTCCAAATAGATGAACGAATTAGGTGTAGTATTTGTTCAAATGTTATCATGTAATTGCTTAAAGGGCCAAATATGTAAATTAGGATTCCACTAGTTAATACGTTTTTGTGACAACCTTTAAAATTTGATTCGGTTCTAGATTTGAATAAACTTAGTCGCACGTATAGGAACGACACATGCCATACTTGGTAGCTAGAAGCTAAGTCATGACCTACTAGAAACTTGGAAACAATTACAAACGAGGGATAGTGTACTTAGATTTCACTGATATGTGAATTCTACAACAACTTTAACTGTAGTGACTATAAAATTTGGGTCATTCTACATTCATGTAGATATATCATGCACTTGACCTAGAAGTAGAAATTATGTCAGAGTCTCATAGGAACCTAAGTCAATATTGAAAACTTGGATTAGTATACTTGATTCTTCAAGTTCACTTGAATCCCGGAATCACTACATATAAATGCCAATAAATCGACAATAACAAGTGGTAAGCATTATTAATAACTTTAAAAGAGTTATAAGAATCTAAAATAATTACAAGTCTAAAAAATTCAAATTATTTTGATGTCTAAAGATTTATTATACCCCAAAACCCTAAAAGCCATAAAAACTGAAATTTATAAACTTTAACACCTAAAACTCCATAAAATTTGTTATGAACCTTATAATACCAATTTAAAAAAATTAAATTCAGGAAAATATAATCAATGGAAAATAAAAATTAAGTCATTAACATTTATCCTTAATTTATAAGTCAAAAATCAAGGTTTTATGCATAAAAACTAGGTTATGGTGCATATTTTATAAAAACAAAATTTGATATTTTTTATAAAAGATTGAGATTTTATAAAAATGGAAGAGAGGAAACCTTCTCTCACTCCCATAATTTCTGCCCCTCTCCCCAAGAAAGCTCTTCCTAAAAACACTCAAACATTTTACTCACTCTTTCACTCTACCTCTCTATTTCTCTCTCTCTCTCTCTCTCTCTACAATTTTCTCTGTTCATTCTCTCTAAAAAGGACGAACTTAGATAAATAATATGTGGGATAGATTTATCCACTCTATTGTTCATAAATTAAGATACATCTTTGTATTTTGGTGACCGGTTTGGGTATCCAGAGAGACGGAATCTTTCTTTTCTCTCTTTTCTTCTCTCTAAACCCCCCCCCCCTTCTTTCCCCCTACGACTTATCTCCAAAAACCATGAAATTTACAGCAGATATCCCTCATTTTACTCAAGAATCTTCATCATTCGAAGTTGATATTCAAGGTAAAATCAATTTCCTTACATTTTCTTCACTTTTCTTTCAAATATTTCAAGTTTTCTTGCATTTTTCTCCCTCTTCTACACCATTCTTTATGAACATTCATATACATATTAATACATGTAAAATTTGATGATGATGGTGGTAGGATTTCACCCAAAAACAACATGCATGTTGTTAAAAGGTGAAATCCAATAACCAAAACCTAAATCAAATCCATAAACTTGAGTTTTTACAAGTTTTAAAGATCAAAAACCACATGCATTCAAGTTTTTCATTTAGAAACATAATTTTGAACAAAATAAGTTCATTCATGGTCTTCAAATCATAATGCATGTGATGAGCATCAAGCTTAAAGGCTTGACGATCAAACTACATTGTTAAGTATGCTCATAAAGGATTTATTCACAAACAAATACCTAAAACTCCCGTTTATGCTGAAATCCAATTTTTATCAGAATCTAAACTACAAAATAAGATGATCTGGAAATGTTTAGAAAATAATTCATCTTCTCGAATTCATGTAATTTTTGCAAGAAAATAGAGAAATAATTCATATAAAATACTTTCTGAGGTCTATAAAAACTTAAATAAATTCTTGGATGGCCCATAAAGTCAATAAACATCTCCCTGGAAGTTTGATCACTCTTTGTTGCAGTTTGCTATGAGTTTTAATTTTCTTTTTGTTTATATCAAATAAATAATTAAACCAAATTCTGTGATATGAAATGAACATCTAAGAACTGTTTTAGCTTCTATATCTTATATAGCACTCAGATAAGCATTTTGAGAATTATTCATAACATATTTCTATATTTCCATGATTTTTGTGTATTTAATGGACTAAATCAAGGAAAAATAGCTAGAATTTCCCATAAATCATGACAATCTACCAACTCAGCCTTTGTTATAGTAGGATCTTAAATGAAAATTTGAGAAATTTTTCTCTACAGTTTAATAATTTTTCACGAATTAATGTTTGTGTAATAGAATAAATCAATGAAAAATAGTTAAGTTGTTCTAAATATCACACGAAATTACCAGAAAGTCTTAAATTACAGTTTAACTAAAATTAGAAAGTTTGATTATCGTTACTCATTGTTTAGTATTTATCTCGAATTTCTTGGCATTAAACACATATAAAATCATAAAAATTGGCTTTACAGTTTACAAAATTCATTGATCAATTTCCCTAGCTTAAAAAAACTGTAAATAAATAACTCAAAAAGTTTGAGAATTTATTTCAACTTTTATCTATTTATTTCAATTTTACTAAGATTAAACACTCATAAATCAAAATTTTGGACTGCACTGTCTGAAAATCACTTTTGGTATTTTTACCAGCTTATATATATATATATATATATATATATATATATATATATAGTACAACAGTTGTATAAAAATATTGATAATTTTTCATAACTGTGTACTATTTTTCCATGAATTTGTGAGGATTCAAGTGGTTAAATATGAGAAAAAAGCTATGCATATCTAAAAATCATGAAATATATTATGGAAGTCTTTGACTGCAATTGGAACACAAATAAAAAGTTTTGTGATTTTTAATTGCTCTTTTCTATTTAATTAGAATATCTTGGTGTAAAACATAATTAAATTTCAAAAACTATGTTTTATTAATCAAAATGGTTTTTTATATTTTTTCCAGTTTAGGGATACTGTGAAATAATTACACAAAAATTCTAAGAATTTTTGATGATCATTTACTATTTTCCATAATTTTGTGGTTATTCAAGGAATTAAATTTGGTGAAAAATACTTTGGCATATCAAAATTTCATGAAAATTTTCAAGAAGGTTCTTAATCACAGTGATCACATAAATATAAAGTTTGGAGATTTTTAGATCAAATTTGATTGGGACTTTAAATATCTAGTATTTGGAACACCTTCTAAAATATTAAGTTGTAACAATTCATAAATGAAAATTTTCCACTTAAATCGTTATTTAACAAATTGATTCTGAATTTTCCAAAACAATATTGTAACTTATTCAAAACCAAACTTTTGACACATTATTGGCATGATTCTATTGTAGAAATTAAGTATACTAGTATTAGATTTCGATTAGAGACTCACTAGTGTACACCATTATTGTAGGACAACGGTAGTGGTACAAGTGGAACTTATTTCAAGGCATCGTTAGCATCATCGCGAAATAATTAGTGAGTATTCACGACCCCTACTTTTGGTTTTTAATATTTTGGGTGGAAAACATGTCGTTTATTAAATTATGTCCGTTATATTTATTTTAAATTGTATTAAATGTGATTTTCTATGTATGTGTTTGCAATTGTTTATTCATGAGGCATGTATCGCCGTAAAGTCCCTAGAATAATTTCATACAACTCATTTACTCTTTTGAGCCCATGGTCATTTTGGATAGCGCTATTAGGAGGTAAACAACTTCTCACTTACACAGTTTGCGGAGTGCATTTTACCATATTTTCCCATATGTTAGCGATATACATAGTATTCAAGAGGGCACCCCTCAGTCATTAGGCTTGGGTTGTGAACTCATGGTGGATCACTTTGCACATACGGACATTATTTCATACATTGGTATTGATCTTTATTTCGCATGACAACAATGAACTTTGTATCTCATTTTAGCAACGTACTTTGTTTCTCATGATGGTAACAGACATTATGTCTCATGATAACAACATACTTATTTACTCATTTTAGCAATGCACTTTCATTTATGGAAAATTTATTTACTCATCTTAGCAACGAACATTTAATTATCGCACTTATTTCCAAAAAACGAAGTTCTTGACTTATAAATCTTTTATCTTGTAAACCTGTGAACTCACCAACTTTTTCGATAGTTGACCACTCATTGTACATGCTTTTTCAGGAACTCGTCTATAAGACGACACTTAAGGACACATCACTTGTAGGAGCATTCACATTGGTTGTTTCTCAAATGCATTGTATTTTTTTTCTAAATTGTTCAAACTTATTGTAAATTATTGTGCTTTTAATACTATGGTTGGTTTTGCCTTTTAACTTTTTTTTATGAGACCCTTTGTACTGTCGCGTCCCATGTTTCCGCTTTAGCGGGATGTGACAAAAATGGTATCAGAGCCGAAGGTTATAGAGAATACCAGTTTTCGTTTGGAGAACCCCAACTATAGCCAAAAAATTCCAAAACAGCTTTCAAAAATATTGAACATACTACTGGTATAACTAAGTCGAGTACGCATTCTTGGACATTAATTAAGTATAATCTGGCCAACTATGCTTAATTAAGGAAAATTAATGTGAGAGTGGAAACGGTTATAGTAGAATTATTTTCAAAACAATTTTCAACTTAAACTTTTGAAAAAAAATCGGTGTCCGTATGGGCATTGCATATTATACACATTTATCTATATATACTTAGAAACTAAGTGCACTTTTATTACAATGTCTTTATTTAGAAATATTCATATCCCTTATCAAGTTCTAGGCTTACCAGTTAGGTTGTATCACTAGTAGAATTATTTTCAAAACAATTTTCAACTTAATCTTTTGATCAAAAAAATCGGTGTGCGTATGGGCATTGCATATTATACACATTTATCTATGTATACTTAGAAACTAAGTGCACTTTTATCACAATGTCTTTATTTAGAAATATCCATATCCCTTATCAATTTATGGGCTAACCAGTTAGGTTGTATCACTAGTCGCTCTAGGAACAATCCATTTAGTACTGAGAATAAGTATTCCTTGGTAGCTATTGAGTTTAAACGGAAGGTTATCAGCTGGATAACCACTAGTAATAATCTTAAGTCGACACCAATACCAATTTTACCTCAATACCCCTATATTGTTTGCATACTAGAGTCACGACTAGGAAAAGCGTTCTGATACCAACACGAGTGACAATTGGAGCATCGCGTTAGGATGTTGATGAGTTGCCACAAGTAATCACATGGATTCCATTCACGAGTATCGCTGATATGACTCACATAGAGGCACGGAAGTTTATCCCATTGCTACTGATATGTGAGACTTCTCTTCTACGCTACGATTTTAGTTATCGATTGTTTCCATCTTGACCTTAAAACTTAGTCTAGGATATCTCTTTGATTCTAAACCTTATCTTTGGTGATTCCTACCCTACCCTCTTTACTTTGTATTCAAGCACAAACCATCCCCCTTATGAGAAAATTTTACAAGTCTTAATTAGAGGCCCCCAGATGCACTAGTGATCATCTCAAGTATCCCATAATCTTACACTTCCAAATTACTAACATGTTTCATGCCTAACCTTCAACCTTTAATTTTCTGTGACAACCCGTAAATTTCTATCTTGTAAAGTCAATCCAATCAACGAAAAGTCAGACTTATTTCTATTGCCTTTTAGCCCTGTTAAGGGTCATTTTAATGAATTCTAATCCCAGTACACTTATGGATTGGATGCTGAGAAGTGTTATCTTAGTATTAGAGGAATGAAATAGAACTAGAAAACCCACATAAGGTGAGTTCATACCCCTATAATCAATCTTTTAAATGTTTTAAATGCTTTTAAGGGGGGGAGGGGGGGGGGGAATACAAGTTGAACACAATGTTATTGTGTAAATATTTACCTGTGATAACCATCACATTAAATGATTTCTTATGCTTTTGTAAGTGATCAAAATGATTCAAAAACTATTTTTAAAGTATTAGTTTGATTGTTTGTAAAACTTCATTCTTAAAAGTATATGCTTAACTTAGTAGATAATTGAGTCTTTTCTTCAAAGTCAGTAACAGTTCGAACAAACATACTAGTAAACTATAATAGGTATAGTTTAGGGGTTCAGTTCATACTATAACTAGAACAGGGAGGAACATACTATAACTAGAACAGGAAGGAAAATACTATAACAAGAACAGGAAAGAACATACTAATTCTAGAACAGAAGAACAAATCATGATTTACGAACTTATACTTTACACTCCCAGTAACCTTGGAAGGGAATGTATCATTACCACATTGTTTATCACAAAATTTGATAATATACAAGGTATAAGGATATATATGTGGTACATCTACAAAGTACCAGGTTATATATGGGGTACATCTACAAAGTACCAGATGTTATTTATAAAGGGTACATCTACAAAGTACCGGACAATAATAAATATAACATATTAATATATACAAAACTCACAACAGTATCGACTGAGGCGTTTAGAGTACAGGATTTCATTACTTCTAGTAGTCTTCCTAACAAATAGAACAGCGCCACATAACTTCCTAGTAACATGAACATTCAGTTAGAAGGGGGCCTATAATGCTAACTTTATGATTCCTTAGTGGATACATTAAGGATGTATATTAATCGGATCCGACAGACAGTAGGATGTGTGCTTTCCGCTTCATTTTCTGTTCCTTGTTTGGTTGTGGGCTTAGAGCAGATTCACACAACCTACTATCTATTCTATCTTAGCTATATATATATATATATATATATATATATATATATATATATATATATATATATATATATATCATGTATACACCAAGTAATCATAGGGAGTAACAGGTATGGGTCAGGTCATAGCATACAAAATCCATATACCGTTTTCTTGTAAAAAAACATACTTTTCAGATATAACATTAAGTAGGCGAAACTAGAACTTATCTGTAAAAGGTTTGATAAGAATTATTAAACCAGTAAAACCTAAAGGACCTTAGGTAGTTCATTCAATAATACCTTAGCTTATAAATCAGGGTTATATATAATTAATATCTGATAGGCAGTTGAATGTGTGTTTTCCGCCTTACTTCCTGTTCCTTGTTTGGTTGTGGGCTTAGGGCAGATTCACACAATTAATTGTCCGTTCGATATTAGATTATATATAGCTAGTATAAACTAAGTGATTATAGAAGGAACTATTGAGGTTAACATTTTTACTAAAGGAAATATATGATTTTCTTAAAAAATGTACCAAATATAAAGAACTGTTATAGTTAACTCCGTAAGTACCAACTGAATACGCCAGGGTTATATACAATGAAGATCTAACAAACAATGGGACGTGTGCTTTCCGCCTCATTTCCTGTTCCTTGTTGGGTTATGGGCTTAGGGTAGATTCAGACAATCGATTGTATGTTTGATCTGGATTTTATATAACTTGTATCCATTTAGTACTCATAGAAGGAATTATAGAGTCATTTTTACTTATCTTTCATTATATCAGAAAATATAGGATTTTCTGGAGGAACAAGCGAACTTTTCTAAAGAGAACTTATATTATACTTTTGACACTAAAATACTTATGAACTCACAAGCTTAAATGCTGATCTACTCTTTCAAAATAACTTGTATTTTCAGGGAACCAGTAGACAGGTACGCTCTCAGGGATTCAGAAGATGGAGCATAGTAGCTTCATGTCTTCTTTTGTTAATTACTTGAAGTCAATCTTTTGTGAATCACATACTTTGTAAACACTTTAATATTAATGCAATGGTTGTTTGTTACTTTGATTACTATGATGCATGTGTTGTGATACTAAGAATGACGTCCTCCGCCCCCGAACGTTTCCGCCGTTCCGGTTTGGGGGTGTGACAGATTGTTATCAGAACATTGTTTATAGTGAACTAAGTATATCAACCTATAAAACATATACAACTATAAATGTAATGGGGCCAAAGTGCTCTGACTAAAAGTATATTTTAAAATATAACAATATTTTATAAAAATATACATTCCTGAGTACATATATACATACTAGAACAAGTATCACAAGAAGAACAGCATAGAAGTATTTAAAGGTTGGACACTGCGGTCAAACCTGGACAGTTATGTAATCATATCTGGGATCAATATAGACCGATCAACTATATTCATTTGAAATATGACCAACATGTCTTTGGGAGTGATGTGGTGTTGCAACAGTCTTAAAACTTACCTAACTCTATATACGACGGATTTCTAGATCAGAACATAAAGTTAAAATACTATAGGATTATTTTATGATGCTATAAGATAACAACAAGTTTAAAACTTACCAAGTTCATTACATTAAAATAATATAGGAGTATTTTAGGCACTATAAATAACTTATGTGAAATTTTAAAAGACTCTTCTGGTAGGTCTATAATTCCGGAGTGTATACTCCCAAGGTTTTATATAATTGAGATTTTATAGACTTAGAATTTCTGATCTATGCTCTACTTCCTATTCCTTGTTTGGTTGTGGTTTTAGAGTAGAATCACTTAATCGAAGGTCTATTTAATCTTAAATTATATACAACTTGTATACATTATGCAATTATAGGAAGACCCGATAAGGATCACCCCATAATGTTTCACCTAATCTCATAGATTCTTTAGACACTTCCATTCATGCACGACAAACCCAGATAGATGTAACCACTCCATCATAGCAGTCAGCAGAGGAGTCAAGGAGGAAAAGTAGATTCATAGAGAATTTTCCAAGGAGGGATCAGCCTAAGAATCTAAAACGTCCTATGCGTCACACTGATAAATAATAACCTTAATTGACTTAGTGAGTTGGTGATTTCACTACTCACACTATGTGTTAGGATTATTTCTTTTCGTGCAGCCAGTAACAAATATTCAGTTCACAGATATTCATTCGAGGATAGCCTCTTCTGATTCATAAAGTTTATTTTAAATAAACTCCCATTATGAATTGTTTTCCAGAAACCTATGAAAGTCAGAACCAGATACACTCAGAACTAGGTTAACTTAGTCATTTAGCTTTCGGCTTATAACCACTGTTATAGACTTAACTCTGTCTCACTTTGTATCCTTTTTAGCAAAAGATGCCTCGCGGTAGACCTGTAAGGCGTGTAGCCAATAGCACAACAGGGAATCCACCACCACAATTCGATACTGTTGCTCTCCAAGCAGCGATAACAGCCGCAGTAACAGCTGCTATGAATCAATTCCGCACAAGTGGTAACAGTACAGCTGGTAGCGGTACCCACCTAACTAACCCCGGAGTTACCCACGGACACCCATGGGAGTGTTCGTATAAGGACTTCATGAACTGTAAACCCAAATCCTATAATGGAAATGGGGGAGTTATTGCTTTGATGCGATGGTTCGAGAAAACAGAATCGGTCTTTAAAATCAGTATGTGCCCAGAAGGGAGCAAAGTGAAGTTTGTTGCCTACACTTTCTCCGACAGAGCCCTAACATGGTGGAATAGCCATGTTAGGTCACTAACCCTATCAATGGCTAACTCGATAGGTTGGGAGAACCTAAAAGAGATGATGTTGGAAGAGTACTTCCCTAGGGGCGAAGTTCAAAAGCTGGAACCAGAGCTATGGGAGCATACCATGGTCGCCTTAGACATAGTGGCCTACACTGACAGGTTTAGCGACCTGGCAGCACTATGCCCCGGGATGGTTACCCCAGAGAGTAAGAAGATAGAAGGTACATCTGGGGTTTATCTACCCCGATTCAAGGGGATGTTGTAACGCCCGTGTTTCTAGGCTAGGCATTAATATTGACATAATGGTCTAGGTTAACCTTTGTAACTCATTTAGAAGAAATGAAAAGGAATTATGTGAATTATGTGTTTTATGCTTAATTATTAGGGTTTAATTAATTAAGAATAAAAATGAGCATCAAAATTAAATATTAGATAAAACCGATATCTATTAAGAAACGTGTAGTGGGCGTGACAAGGATTACGGATATATAAAGAATGCCGAAATCCGAGTTATAACGAAGAAGTTATGACCTGTCGAAGTTTCGCGACAAAATTGGCACGGGGCCGAATGTCGTAAAAAGTGAGTTTTTGATAAACTACTTTTTAGCCTTGGTAATCTAAACGAAACTCGTGGTATTCGTTAAACCGAGAAGTTCGATAAAAAGAACGCCCAAATCTGACTTCGTATGAGGAAGTTATGATTTTTCGAAGTTTCAGCTTAGCAGTAGACAGCTAAAAACTCGAATTTTAGATCGAGTGATTTTTGGCACATTTTTCGAGAAATTTCGCATGGATTGGAGCTGGACACGTCACCCTCGCTTGCGAGGCTTCCACGTGTCGGACACGTGTTCGCTGCTGATTGGACCGTAGTACGCGTGTCACCCGCTGATTGGTCCGAAGTCGTCATAGGCGCCTCCTGATTGGACCGAAGTCCGGTCCTCTCCTGGTCCGACACGTATCCGAGAATCCACCCTTCTCGCTTCTCCTTCTGACGCGTGGCTGCTGACTCGCCCCATGTCCAAAGTGGTGGACCAATCTGAGCCTCACACCTGGCCTCCCTCGCATGCGCGCCACCTGCCCTCGCTGCTGCCACGCGCTTCGCCCCCTCGCTGCCGCGTGTCCCTTCTCGGCCGAAGCTCCGGATCTCCCCTCCTATAAATAGAGGGCATGCGAGATTGCCCGGGTACTTTTTCGAATTTGGCAGTTTCACCCTCTTTTGCAATATTTTAGCGATTTTCGCTTCCCCCAATGCCCCGAGATCATTTCCAATGCCCGGAACACGTCCCGGAGTGCCCGAGAAGCCCGAAAAATTTATTTTTTTCGGTTTCGAAGCCCGACCCTCGTAGAGCCCGGTTTTTCAACAAAACTCCCGGTTTTATTAGAAACGATCGTTTTAGGAAACGAATTGCTGCCCGATTTTCATTAAATCAGGTGAGTGTATAGTCACTTTCACCTTACACATAGATATGAAGTATTACCTTAAAATACGTGCTATGTGTAAATATATTAATTGTTTATTTGAGGTGACTGTTGAATTGATGTTTTATATAAGTTTTAAACTATATATATATATATATATATATATATATATTTATCTACAAATATGTTGGGTAAAACATGGGTAGATGAATTAGATGATGTGTGATGAAATAAAAGTGATGAGAGGTATCGATGTTTAAGATGATCTAGTCATCTAGCAGAGTATAGACAACGGCCACAGACTATTTTAGATAGCCCAGTGGAACGTTAGTAAACTTGTAATCGGTACGTATATTTGAACTATATGTTCATTAGGTGTTTTTGAACTATGTGTGCATCCATTAGTTCTTCCTTTTGACACTATTACGTGTCGGGGTACGGGAGCGTACGGGAGTACTTTATCAGTATTTTCCATATACTTTTATTTGGAAGAGCTTTGGAGTCTTTGTTCTTTTATGAAGTGATCGGACTAGCTTCATGAGTTAGTGATATAGATCATGAGTTAAATAGTGGGTGTGTGATGAAAGGTGAGTTGGATAGATGAGATGATTAGTGATATAGATCATGAGTTGAGAGTGAGTGGTGAAATATGGGAAAAGCTTTTACCCAAATGTTGGCGTGAGTGGTGCAATATGAGAAAAGCCCTTACCCAACGTTGACCCCAGTCATTCAGCAGAGTATGGATGACAACCATGGACTGTTTTGATGGTCTGTGGAACACTAGCAGGCTCGTAACCTGTAGGTGCTAATGGACTTAAGTGTTCATTCGCTGTACTCTAAAACCCCCGTCACTCAGGAGAGTATGGATGACAACCGTAGACTGTTTTGATGGTCTGTGGAACACTATCAGGCTCGTAACCTGTAGGTGTTAATGGACTTAAGTGTTCATTCGCTGTACTCTAAAGCCCCTCATGAGTGCCCTTAGGGCATGTAAGGCTGGGGAAACCCCTTAGTATGTTCATTAGCTGTATGGAAAACCCATTGACATGTATTGCGGGGGTGAACTCCCGTGCGAAATACCATCGATGAATAAGAGCTATGGACTAGCACATGGCGACGATGTGACTTCGTGCCTATTTGACATAAATTGCTGAAGGAAAGCAATGTTGTCACCTTGTTGGTTGTTTTATGTTAGGATGTCTTGTTTGACATAACTTGCTAAGGGAAAGCAATGTTGTCACCCCGATGTTTGTTTTATTTGACATAACTTGCTGAGGAACCCCCAAAGCAATGTTGTCACCCCTAGTGATAATCCTTAGGCTAGGTCCCTTATGATAGTTGTTTTAGGGATGTAAAGTGAGGATAATGGGAATGGATAATTAAGGTTATTTTGGTTGATGGAATTAATAAATTTATTGTTGATTGAGAACTTAATATGTTTATTATTTATTGTGGGTTGAAAACCTATATGCTCACCAGGCTCCCAAGCTTGATCCACTCAACTTTTTATATTACAGGTAGTGGACCCCGAGCATAGTCGGATGATGACAATGAGTGATTTTTGGATTATAGGCCAGTAGTTGTAAATAACTGTGTAAGGCTTATAATGTCTTGTTTATGCTTTTTATCTGTATCGGAACATGACATCCCGATTTTTTGTTATGAAATAAAAATATATATTTCTTAAAGAAAGGTTTTGATAAACTTTTATCATGTTTTGTTTTGGGGACCAATTCCGCAACATCTTTTAAAAAGGATTACTCTGATTTTTATTTTAAAAATGATAAACGAAATCGGTCTTTTCTGGCCGAGAAATTAGGGGATGTCACAGTTGGTATCAGAGCATTAGTTTAAGCGAATTAGGAATGTGTAGGATTTCTAGACTTAAACTTAGAATGCTAAGCGATGATTGTGAGATGAGTGTCTGCTATATTTTAGACACGAGCACAAGTTTATTTTAGGAAATATGCCTAAAGTGTTTTTATGTGCTAAATGCTATATGTTTGCCATATATGCCATTATTTCTTCGGATCTATGGTCTGTTGCCGACCGGATCTGGAAACCTTACGTGTGTAGGATTCTAAGCGTATGATTACGAGATTAGAACTAACATGTAAACGTTTCGAAGTGATAAGGAGATTTATACGTCTATCGTAAATAAAGCTTTCCTATCTAAAATTCTCGCCCGGTATACCGAACATTTGTTTGGGTGTACAAAATATTATGGTGAAGACTCGTAGAGAATTGAGTAGATGGAGGAAATGAAAAGCTTATGATAGTGAATGATACCTATTAGAAGATATCGTAAGAGTGGTATCTTGTCTTAGAATATGTTTGATAAAATAATGAAACGTTTAGAGGAGTATGGTACGTCTGAAGTACACCTTCGATTGGAAGGATGATGGAACAATTGGTGTAATTCCTGAAGTTGTCCCATCATTTGGAATTTCCATCACCAACCAAGTTGAAGTAGAATTGATGACTAAAGATACGAATGGAAGAAGTCCTAGTAGAGTCTAGGAAAAAAAATTCTATGATTAATTGGACACATTCGTATGTGTTAAATTGTTTTGTGATTTTAGGACTTGGGGACTGTGAGACAGTACTTGGGACGAGTATGAGTAGGTGTGAATAGTAGTAGAGATCTATACTAATGGAAGCACAGGATTCACACTTGGATCAGAGAAAGTCACAAGGTTACCAAGGAACTCGTAATTGATTCCGTCTTATTCTAGTCTGTCGTTACCATCGTTTCGATAATGACTAAGAAGATGATTGTTATTCCGACCCTAGTGGTCATATCGAATTGAGTCCGACTACGATGAGTTTGTTATGTGGTTCAGAGAACCAAGTTCTATGTAGCAGTTGATTTAAGCCGAATTGAAGTAAAGGCTGATCAAAGTGATCAATAGAAGTATCGCGTTCGTTGTTAAAGAAGTTGGGTTAGGTTGTATTCTGACCCAAAGGGATGAAGTGATAGCGTATGCATTGAGGCAACGGCATTGGCTAGAGTTACTCGAGGACAACGACCGTGACATACTTTACCACCCTGGTAAAGCAAGTGTTGTTGCTAATGCTCTCCGTCGGAAGGTGAATCTTGAAAGGAAGAGGCCAAGAGCGTTGAGAATTGAAGTTGTCTCTACAAATGGGAAGTATAAAAGAAAGCTTAGGAGGAAGCTTTAGAGAAAAATGACCGAAAGTAGGAACGTTTGGGATAAAACGTTGGTGTTTGATACAAACGGTCAAAGACTGAAGGTATTCAAAGGTAGGATTTGGGTACCTTAGATGGGAGGAGTAAGAGGTCTTCTGATGGAAGAAGCTCACAAAACCATGTACTCGATTCATCCCGGCAGTGCGAAAATGCATAGGGATCTAAAACCCTATTATTGGTGGCCGATGGTGAAGCTTGATGTTGCTAAGTATGTGGCTGAGTGTGTAACTTGTGCTAGGGTTAAGGCACAATATCAGAAACCATATGGGAGTTTAGATCCTTTACCTGTAACCATGGGTAGATGGGAAGGTATCACTATGGATTTTGTGACTAAACTGCCCAGAACAAGGAACGGTCACGACATGATTTGGGTGGTCGTTGATCGCTTCACTAAGAGTGCACATTTCATAGCAGCCAACGAGAAATGGTCTATGGATAAACTTGCGAATTCTTATGTGAAGGAAAAGTGTGAGGCTTCACGGTGTTTTGTTAACGATTGTATCCGATCGTGACAACCGTTTTACCTCAAGGTTTTGGAGGAGTCTATAAGAGGAATTGGGTACCAAGTTGTGTTTGAATACAGCTTACCATCCACAAACCGATGGTCAGAGCGAACGAACAATTCAGACATTGGAGGATCTGCTGAGAGCATGTACACTGGAATTCCAAGGTAACTGGGGTAAACACTTACCTCTAGTAGAATTTTCCTATAGTAATAGTTTCCACTCAAGCATCAAGATGGCACCTTATCACGCTTTATATGGGGAAAAGTGTCAAATGTTGTCATGTTGGCTGGAAGCTGGGGAAAAGCAGTTTATGGGACTTGAAATAGTCCATCAGACTGCTGAAAAGTTGAAAGTGATTAGGGAAAGGAGGTTAGGTGCTCAAAAGAGCTATGCTAACAAGAAAAGACAACCGATATCATTTGAAGTTGGAGATTCGGTTTTACTTATAGTCTCGCCGTGGAAGGGACTTATAAGATTTGGTAAGAGGGGAAAATTGAGTCCAAGGTTTATTGGATCATTTAAAGTTCTTCAGAGAATCGGGAATCAAGCTTACAAGCTAGAATTACCGGAAGAACTGGAGGGTATTCATAACACCTTTCGTGTGTGTTATTTAAGAAAATTTACGGGAGATGTGCCCGACATAATTCCCATTTCTAAATTAAGGTTGGATGAAAACAAGATGATGATTAAAGAACCTGAGGCAATCGTTGACCGAAACACTAGGAAATTGTGATATAAAAAAATGGTCGATTTAGTGCTTGTGCGTTGGAAACATACGAATGGGCCAAATCTTACCTGGGAAACGGAGAGTGACATGAGGAGTCGCTACCCATATTTGTTTGCTGATGTGTGATTCCGGGGATGAAATCATTCTAAGGGGGAGAGAGTTGTAACGCCCGTGTTTCTAGGCTAGGCATTAATATTGACATAATGGTCTAGGTTAACCTTTTTAACTCATTTAGAAGAAATGAAAAGGAATTATGTGAATTTTATGTGAATTATGTGTTTTATGCTTAATTATTAGGGTTTAATTAATTAAGAATAAAAATGAGCATCAAAATTAAATATTAGATAAAGCTGATATCTATTAAGAAACTTGTAGTGGGCGTGACAAGGATTACGGATATATAAAGAATGCCGAAATCCAAGTTATAACGAAGAAGTTATGACCTGTCGAAGTTTCGCGACAAAACCGGCACGGGGCCGAATGTCGTAAAAAGTGAGTTTTTGATAAACTACTTTTTAGCCTTAGTAATCTAAACGAAACTCGTAGTATTCGTTAAACCGAGAAGTTCGATAAAAAGAACGCCCAAATCTGACTTCGTATGAGGAAGTTATGATTTTTCGAAGTTTCAGCTTAGTAGTAGACAGCTAAAACTCGAAATTTAGATCGAGTGATTTTTAGCCGACACAACCTAAACGAGAATCGAAGGTCTCGTCATTAGTAGTACAACGATAAAAAGTCTGACGAAAACGGACGTCAGATGAAGAAGTTATGAATCTTTAACGGATTTACTAGTCCCGGTCTGTTAAAAATAATAATATAAAAATTAAATTCAAAATTAGCCGACGAAGTCTAAACGAAAGTTGTAGAGCATAATTTTCTCTACGCGTGCATATAAAGAACGTTAAAAACGGATCCCGTATGAGAAAGTTATAGATTTTACAAGATTTGGCACATTTTTCGAGAAATTTCGCATGGATTGGAGCTGGACACGTCACCCTCGCATGCGAGGCTTCCACGTGTCAGACACGTGTTCGCTACTGATTGGACCGCAGTACGCGTGTCACCCGCTGATTGGTCCGAAGTCGTCATAGGCGCCTCCTGATTGGACCGAAGTCTGGTCCTCTCCTGGTCCGACACGTATCTGAGGAGCCACCATGCTCGCTTCTCCTTCTGACGCGTGGCTGCTGACTCGCCCTGTGTCCGAAGTGGTGGACCAATCCGAGCCTCGCACCTGGCCTCCCTCGCATGCGCGCCACCTGCCCTCGTTGCTGCCACGCGCTTCGCCCCCTCGCTGCTGCGTGTTCCTTCTCGGCCGAAGCTCCGGATCTCCCCTCCTATAAATAGAGGGCATGCGAGATTGCCCGGGTACTTTTGGGAATTTGGCATTTTCACCCTCGTTTTCAATATTTTAGCCATTTTCGCTTCCCCCGATGCCCCGAGATCATTTCCAATGCCCGGAACACGTCCCGGAGTGCCCGAGAAGCCCGGGAAATTTATTTTTTTTGGTTTCGAAGCCCGACCCTCGTTGAGCCCGGTTTCTCAATAAAACTCCCGGTTTTATTAGAAACGATCGTTTTAGGAAACGAATTGCTGCCCGATTTTCATTAAATCAGGTGAGTGTATAGTCACTTTCACCTTACACATAGATATTAAGTATTACCCTAAAATATGTGCTATGTGTAAATATATTAATTGTTTATTTGAGGTGACTGTTGAATTGATGTTGTATACAAGTTTTAAACTGTATATATATTTTTATCTACAAATATGTTGGGTAAAACATGGGTAGATGAATTAGATGATGTGTGATGAAATAAAAGTGATGAGAGGTATCGATGTTTAAGATGATCTAGTCATCTAGCAGAGTATAGACAACAGCCACAGACTATTTTAGATAGCCCAGTGGAACGTTAGTAGACTTGTAATCGGTACGTATGTTTGAACTATATGTTCATTAGATGTTTTTGAACTATGTGTTCATCCATTAGTTCTTCCTTTTGACACTATTACGTGTCCGGGCACGGGAGCGTACGGGAGTACTTTATCAGTATTTTCCATATACTTTTATTTGGAAGAGCTTTGGAGTCTTTGTTCTTTTATGAAGTGATCGGACTAGCTTCATGTGTTAGTGATATAGATCATGAGTTAAATAGTGGGTGTGTGATGAAAGGTGAGTTGGATAGATGAGATGATCAGTGATATAGATCATGAGTTGAGAGTGAGTGGTGAAATATGGGAAAAGCTTTTACCGAAATGTTGGCGTGAGTGGCGCAATATGAGAAAAGCCCTTACCCAACGTTGACCCCAGTCATTCAGCAGAGTATGGATGACAACCATGGACTGTTTTGATGGTCTATGGAACACTAGCAGGCTCGTAACCTGTAGGTGCTAATGGACTTAAGTGTTCATTCGCTGTACTCTAAAACCCCCGTCATTCAGCAGAGTATGGATGACAACCATAGACTGTTTTGATGGTCTGTGGAACACTAGCATGCTCGTAACCTGTAGGTGTTAATGGACTTAAGTGTTCATTCGCTGTACTCTAAAACCCCTCATGAGTGCCCTTAGGGCATGTAAGGCTGGGGAAACCCCTTAGTATGTTCATTAGCTGTATGGAAAACCCATTGACATGTATTATGGGGGGGAACTCCCATGGGAAATACAGTCGATGAATAAGAGCTATGGACTAGCACATGGAGACGATGTGACTTCGTGCCTATTTGACATAAATTGCTGAAGGAAAGCAATGTTGTCACCTTGTTGGTTGTTTTATGTTAGGATGTCTTGTTTGACATAACTTGCTGAGGGAAAGCAATGTTGTCACCCCGATGTTTGTTTTATTTGACATAACTTGCTGAGGAACCCCCAAAGCAATGTTGTCACCCCTAGTGATAATCCTTAGGCTAGGTCCCTTATGATAGTTGTTTTAGGGATGTAAAGTGAGGATAATGGGAATGGATAATTAAGGTTACTTTGGTTGATGGAATTAGTAAATTTATTGTTGATTGAGAACTTAATAAGTTTATTATTTGTTGTTGGTTGAAAACCCTATATGCTCACCAGGCTCCCACGCTTGATCCACTCAACTTTTTATATTACAGGTAGTGGACCCCGAGCATAGTCGGATGATGACAATGAGTGATTTTTGGATTATAGGCCAGTAGTTGTAAATAACTGTGTAAGGCTTATAATGTCTTGTTTATGCTTTTGATCTGTATCGGAACATGACATCCCGAGGTTTTGTTATGAAATAAAAATATATATTTCTTAAAGAAAGGTTTTGATAAACTTTTATCATGTTTTGTTTTGGGGACCAATTCTGCAACATCTTTTAAAAAGGATTACTCTGATTTTTATTTTAAAAATCATAAACGAAATCGGTCTTTTCTGGCCGAGAAATTAGGGGATGTCACAGTTGGTATCAGAGCATTAGTTTAAGCGAATTAGGAATTTGTATGATTTCTAGACTTAAACTTAGAATGTTAAGCGATGATTGTGAGATGAGTGTCTGCTATATTTTAGACACGAGCACAAGTTTATTTTAGGAAATATGCCTAAAATGTTTTTATGTGCTAAATGCTATATGTTTGCCATATATGCCATTATTTCTTCGGATCTATGGTCTGTTGCCGACCGGATCTGGAAACTTTATGTGTGTAGGATTCTAAGCGTATGATTACGAGATTAGAACTAACATGTAAACGTTTCGAAGTGATAAGGAGATTTATACGTCTATCGTAAATAAAGCTTTCCTATCTAAAATTCTCGCCCGGTATACCGAACATTTGTTTGGGTGTACAAAATATTATGGTGAAGACTCGTAGAGAATTGAGTAGATGGAGGAAATGAAAAGCTTATGATAGTAAATGATACCTACCAGAAGATATCGTAAGAGTGGTATCTTGTCTTAGAATATGTTTGATAAAATAATGAAACGTTTAGAGGAGTATGGTACGTCTGAAGTACACCTTCGATTGGAAGGATGATGGAACGATTGGTGTAATTCCTGAAGTTGTTCCATCCTTTGGAATTTCCATCACCAACCAAGTTGAAGTAGAATTGATGACTAAAGATACGCATGGAAGAAGTCCTAGTAGAGTCTAGGAAAAAAAATTCTATGATTAATTGGACACATTCGTATGTGTTAAATTGTTTTGTGATTTTAGGACTTGGGGACTGTGAGACAGTACTTGGGACGAGTATGAGTAGGTGTGAATAGTAGTAGAGATCTATACTAATGGAAGCACAGGATTCACACTTGGATCAGGGAAAGTCACAAGGTTACCAAGGAACTCATAATTGATTCCGTCTTATTCTAGTCTGTCGTTACCATCGTTTCGATAATGACTAAGAAGATGATTGTTATTCCGACCCTAGTGGTCATATCGAATTGAGTCCGACTACGATGAGTTTGATATGTGGTTCAGAGAACCAAGTTCGATGTAGCAGTTGACTTAAGCCGAATTGAAGTAAAGGCTGATCAAAGCGATCAATAGAAGTATCGCGTTCGTTGTTAAAGAAGTTGGGTTAGGTTGTATTCTGACCCAAAGGGATGAAGTGATAGCGTATGCATTGAGGCAACAACACTGGCTAGAGTTACTCAAGGACTATGACCGTGACATACTTTACCACCCTGGTAAAGCAAGTGTTGTTGCTAATGCTCTCAGTCGGAAGGTGAATCTTGAAAGGAAGAGGCCAAGAGCGTTGAGAATTGAAGTTGTCTCTACAAATGGGAAGTATAAAAGAAAGCTCAGGAGGAAGCTTTAGAGAAAAATGACTGAAAGGAGGAACGTTTGGGATAAAACGTTGGTGTTTGATACAAACGGTCAAAGACTGAAGGTATTTAAAGGTAGGATTTGGGTACCTAAGATGGGAGGAGTAAGAGGTCTTCTGATGGAAGAAGCTCACAAAACCATGTACTCGATTCATCCCGGCAGTGCGAAAATGTATAGGGATCTAAAACGCTATTACTGGTGGCCGATGGTGAAGCTCGATGTTGCTAAGTATGTGGCTGAGTGTGTAACTTGTGCTAGGGTTAAGGCACAATATCAGAAACCATATGGGAGTTTAGATCCTTTACCTGTACCCATGGGTAGATGGGAAGGTATCACTATGGATTTTGTGACTAAACTGCCCAGAACAAGGAACGGTCACGACATGATTTGGGTGGTCGTTGATCGCTTCACTAAGAGTGCGCATTTTATAGCAGCCAACGAGAAATGGTCTATGGATAAACTTGCGAATTCTTATGTGAAGGAAAAGTGTGAGGCTTCACGGTGTTTTGTTAACGATTGTATCCGATCCTGACAACCGTTTTACCTCAAGGTTTTGGAGGAGTCTATAAGAGGAATTGGGTACCAAGTTGTGTTTGAATAAAGCTTACCATCCACAAACCGATGGTTAGAGCGAACGAACAATTCAGACATTGGAGGATCTGCTGAGAGCATGTACCCTGGAATTCCAAGGTAATTGGGGTAAACACTTACCTCTAGTAGAATTTTCCTATAGTAATAGTTTCCACTCAAGCATCAAGATGGCACCTTATCATGCTTTGTATGGGGAAAAGTGTCGAATGCTGTCATGTTGGCTGGAAGCTGGGGAAAAGCAGTTTATGGGACTTGAAATAGTCCATCAGACTGCTGAAAAGTTGAAAGTGATTAGGGAAAGGTGGTTAGCTGCTCAACAGAGCTATGCTAACAAGAAAAGACAACCGATATCATTTGAAGTTGGAGATTCGGTTTTACTTAAAGTCTCGTCGTGGAAGGGACTTATAAGATTTGGTAAGAGGGGAAAATTGAGTCCAAGGTTTATTGGATCATTTAAAGTTCTGCAGAGAATCGGGAATCAAGCTTACAAGCTAGAATTACCGGAAGAACTGGAGGGTATTCATAACACCTTTCGTGTGTGTTATTTAAGAAAATTTACGGGAGATGTGCCCGACATAATTCCCATTTCTAAATTAAGGTTGGATGAAAAGAAGAGGATGATTAAAGAACCTGAGGCAATCGTTGACCGAAACACTAGGAAGTTGTGATATAAAAAAATGGTCGATTTAGTGCTTGTGCGTTGGAAACATACGAATGGGCCAAATCTCACCTGGGAAACGGAGAGTGACATGAGGAGTCGCTACCCGTATTTGTTTGCTGATGTGTGATTCCGGGGATGGAATCATTCTAAGGGGGAGAGAGTTGTAACGCCCGTGTTTCTAGGCTAGGCATTAATATTGACATAATGGTCTAGGTTAACCTTTTTAACTCATTTAGAAGAAATGAAAAGGAATTATGTGAATTTTATGTGAATTATGTGTTTTATGCTTAATTATTAGGGTTTAATTAATTAAGAATAAAAATGAGCATCAAAATTAAATATTAGATAAAGCTGATATCTATTAAGAAACTTGTAGTGGGCGTGACAAGGATTACGGATATATAAAGAATGCCGAAATCCAAGTTATAACGAAGAAGTTATGACCTGTCGAAGTTTCGCGACAAAACCGGCACGGGGCCGAATGTCGTAAAAAGTGAGTTTTTGATAAACTACTTTTTAGCCTTAGTAATCTAAACGAAACTCGTAGTATTCGTTAAACCGAGAAGTTCGATAAAAAGAACGCCCAAATCTGACTTCGTATGAGGAAGTTATGATTTTTCGAAGTTTCAGCTTACTAGTAGACAGCTAAAACTCGAAATTTAGATCGAGTGATTTTTAGCCGACACAACCTAAACGAGAATCGAAGGTCTCGTCATTAGTAGTACAACGATAAAAAGTCTGACGAAAACGGACGTCAGATGAAGAAGTTATGAATCTTTAACGGATTTACTAGTCCCGGTCTGTTAAAAATAATAATATAAAAATTAAATTCAAAATTAGCCGACGAAGTCTAAACGAAAGTTGTAGAGCATAATTTTCTCTACGCGTGCATATAAAGAACGTTAAAAACGGATCCCGTATGAGAAAGTTATAGATTTTACAAGATTTGGCACATTTTTCGAGAAATTTCGCATGGATTGGAGCTGGACACGTCACCCTCGCATGCGAGGCTTCCACGTGTCAGACACGTGTTCGCTACTGATTGGACCGCAGTACGCGTGTCACCCGCTGATTGGTCCGAAGTCGTCATAGGCGCCTCCTGATTGGACCGAAGTCCGGTCCTCTCCTGGTCCGACACGTATCCGAGGAGCCACCATTCTCGCTTCTCCTTCTAACGCGTGGCTGCTGACTCGCCCCGTGTCCGAAGTAGCGGACCAATCCGAGCCTTGCATCTGGCCTCCCTCGCATGCGCGCCACCTGCCCTCGCTGCTGCCACGCGCTTCGCCCCCTCGCTGCCGCGTGTCCCTTCTCGGCCGAAGCTCCGGATCTCCCCTCCTATAAATAGAGGGCATGCGAGATTGCCCGGGTACTTTTGGGAATTTGGCATTTTCACCCTCTTATTCAATATTTTAGCGATTTTCGCTTCCCCCGATGCCCCGAGATCATTTCCAATGCCCGAAACATGTCCCGGAGTGCCCGAGAAGCCCGAAAAATTTATTTTTTTCGGTTTCGAAGCCTGACCCTCGTAGAGCCCGGTTTCTCAATAAAACTCCCGGTTTTATTAGAAACGATCGTTTTAGGAAACGAATTGCTGCCCGATTTTCATTAAATCAGGTGAGTGTATAATCACTTTCACCTTACACATAGATATGAAGTATTACCCTAAAATACGTGCTATGTGTAAATATATTAATTGTTTATTTGAGGTGACTGTTGAATTGATGTTTTATACAAGTTTTAAACTGTATATATATTTTTATCTACAAATATGTTGGGTAAAACATGGGTAGATGAATTAGATGATGTGTGATGAAATAAAAGTGATGAGAGGTATCGATGTTTAAGATGATCTAGTCATCTAGCAGAGTATAGACAATGGCCACAGACTATTTTAGATAGCCCAGTGGAACGTTAGTAGACTTGTAATTGGTACGTATGTTTGAACTATATGTTCATTAGGTGTTTTTGAACTATGTGTTCATCCATTAGTTCTTCCTTTTGACACTATTACGTGTCGGGGCACGGGAGCGTACGGGAGTACTTTATCAGTAATTTTCCATATACTTTTATTTGGAAGAGCTTTGGAGTCTTTGTTCTTTTATGAAGTGATCGGACTAGCTTCATGAGTTAGTGATATAGATCATGAGTTAAATAGTGGGTGTGTGATAAAAGGTGAGTTGGATAGATGAGATGATCAGTGATATAGATCATGAGTTGAGAGTGAGTGGTGAAATATGGGAAAAGCTTTTACCCAAATGTTGGCGTGAGTGGTGCAATATGAGAAAATCCCTTACCCAACGTTGACCCCCGTCATTTAGCAGAGTATGGATGACAACCATGGACTGTTTTGATGGTCTGTGGAACACTAGCAGGCTCGTAACCTGTAGGTGCTAATGGACTTAAGTGTTCATTCGTTGTACTCTAAAACCCCCGTCACTCAGGAGAGTATGGATGACAACCGTAGACTGTTTTGATGGTCTGTGGAACACTAGCAGGCTCGTAACCTGTAGGTGTTAATTGACTTAAGTGTTCATTCGATGTACTCTAAAACCCCTCATGAGTGCCCTTAGGGCATGTAAGGCTGGGGAAACCCCTTAGTATGTTCATTAGCTCTATGGAAAACCCATTGACATGTATTACGGGGGGGAATTCCCGTGGGAAATACCGTCGATGAATAAGAGCTATGGACTAGCACATGGCGACGATGTGACTTCGTGCCTATTTGACATAAATTGCTGAAGGAAAGCAATGTTGTCACCTTGTTGGTTGTTTTATGTTAGGATGTCTTGTTTGACATAACTTGCTGAGGGAAAGCAATGTTGTCACCCCGATGTTTGTTTTATTTGACATAACTTGCTGAGGAACACCCAAAGCAATGTTGTCACCCCTAGTGATAATCCTTAGGCTAGGTCCCTTATGATAGTTGTTTTAGGGACGTAAAGTGAGGATAATGGGAATGGATAATAAGGGTTATTTTGGTTGATGGAATTAATAAATTTATCGTTGATTGAGAACTTAATAAGTTTATTATTTTTTGTGGATTGAAAACCCTATATGCTCACCAGGCTCCCAAGCCTGACCCACTCAGCTTTTTATATTACAGGTAGTGGACCCCGAGCATAGTCGGATGATGACAATGAGTGATTTTTGGATTATAGGCCAGTAGTTGTAAATAACTGTGTAAGGCTTATAATGTCTTGTTTATGCTTTTGATCTGTATCGGAACATGACATCCCGAGGTTTTGTTATGAAATAAAAATATATATTTCTTAAAGAAAGGTTTTGATAAACTTTTATCATGTTTTGTTTTGGGGACCAATTCGGCAACATCTTTTAAAAAGGATTACTCTGATTTTTATTTTAAAAAGCATAAAAGAAATCGGTCTTTTCTGGCCGAGAAATTAGGGTATGTCACAGATGTACTGTCTTCTAACCCAACTACCTTCGATAGCGCCAAACGCCTGGCCCATCGACTCATTGACCATGGAGTCCGCCATGGCGTAGTAGTCCCCGTTCCCCAGCCATCAAAGGGAGGGGACTATAAACGGAAGTGGGGGAACAAGAGGAAGGATCGAACGGGACAAGAACCCCCGCAGGAGCAACAAGTGATTATTGTACACGCCGCCACAACACCTTCCACTCCAGCATCTATCAATCGATATGCTGGAACTCTCCTGAAGTATGAGGAGTGTAACTACCACCACACCAGAGTATGTCGAGAAATGCAATGCATGAATTGCCACAGAAAGGGGCACACTTCCCGGTTCTGCAGGCCACCAGCACAACCGATCTCCCAAGTCCCCAAAGTTGAAGTAAACCATACCTGCTATGGCTGTGGTGAGACTGCGCATTACAATAGGGACTGGCCGATAGCAACGAATTCTGATGATCACCGTAGGAGAAGCTACCCCGGAATCACCAGCGAGCAGCGGTACATCTCCTAAATAAAAATTACTTTAAAATTTAATTTATATTGAATATAAGATTAAAATTGGGGATACTAAAAGTAATTATAATAACTCACTCGTCTAAACAAGTCACGACATTCATAAGAGAACTAAAGATCCGTACAGGTGAGGTATGATGGATTAGTATGTACACCAGGGTTGTGCATAGCTAAGATTTTTCAGACTAAGAGTGAGTGATTCCGCCTTGCTTCCTGTTCCTTGTCTGGTTGTGGATTTAGGGCAGAGTCACTCAGTCGACCGCCTTATTCATCTTAATTATACATAACTTGTATATGTCAAGCAATCATAGAGGCACCGAAGAGGATCATAATATAGAGTATCGACACTAGTTATCAAGGCACTTTCACTGTTAGTACTCGCTCATCGCGGTATGATTAGTGGCAGTGGTTATATCAAGGAGAAAACTGAAAGCACTAGAAAGTCTACACCGAATACATTGTCGAGCACATTCGGGATATACCATCGTATAACAAACGTTTCTTTTAAATCGGCATTACATTTGTTTCTGTAAAGAGTCTGTTGTCATCATTAGTCATGAATTGGTGTGGTCCTCACCATACCAAGTTCATGTGTTTCGAAAATCCAACTCCTTAACCGACAAACTAATGAAACCCTCTTTAGTCGTAACGACAACCTGACCTAGACCTCAGTATTGTCTCTTGTCTTCTTAACCCCGGAGTACTCATGCGAGGAATACCTTGCCGTCCGAAACCTTGCCACCGTATACTCAGCAGACCTTCCCAAGCATAGGGGCTAAGGACGAATACAGCCCACCTATCACTACTAAGTGTATACGCGAGGGTGGTATATAATTATGATTATGCAGATTTAGTATGTGTGTTTCCGCCCTATCTCCTGTTACTTGTTTAGTTGTGGACCTGGGGCAGAGTCGCACATCCGACCGTCTTACTAATCTTAATTATATACGAATTGTATACACGAGGTGATGGTAGATGGACCAGGTATGAATCTTATCATGAGCGTAAGGGAAAAGTTGCCCAGGTCTACGAGTGGGTATTCTACCATTCAGAGGAGCACGACCCCATGAGTACTGCTAAGAAAGCTAATTTCGTGACGAAATTCCATCTAACGGGGGGATGATGTGACAACCCGTAAATTTCTATCTTGTAAAGTCAATCCAATCAACCAAAAGTCAGACTTATTTCTATTGCCTTTTAGCCTTGTTAAGGGTCATTTTATTTCTATTGGATGTTGAGAAGTATTAGCTTAGTATTAGAGGAATGAAATAGAACCAGAAAACCCATCAAAGGGTGTTCACGGCCGTGAACCCAAGGGTGGCCGTGAACCCTGTCATACCCCCAAACCAGAACGGCGGAAATGTTCGGGGGCGGAGGACGTCATGTAAGTATCACAACACATGCATTATAGTAATCAAAGTACAAACAACCATTGCATTAATAAGTATAAGTTTTACATAAGTGTTTAAACATTACATATGCAACCATCAAAGTAGATACAGTAGAAGACAAGAGTCGCAGATCGGTACTAGACAGTCTTCTCAAAAGCTCCAGGAGTGTACCTGTCTACTGTATTTCCTGAGTAGATCAGTATTTAAGCTGGTGAGTTCATAAGTATTTTAGTTATATGAAGTATACTCTAAGTTCATAAGTATTTGAAAGAGTAGATCAGCATTTAAGCTGGTGAGTTCATAAGTATTTTAGTTGTATGAAGTATACTCTAAGTTCCTGGAAAAGTTAAGTGGTTCCTCCAGAAAATCCTATATTTTCTGACGTGAAAATATGATAACCATAATAGTTCCCTCTACAATTACTTAGTTTATACTAGTCATATATAACCCAATATCGAACTGACGGTTAAATGTGTGAATCTGCCCTAAGCCCACAACCAAACAAGGAACATGAAGTAAGGCGGAAGTCACACATTTCACTGTCAGTCAGATATTAATTATGTATAACTATGGTGTATAAACTAAGGAATTATAAAATTAACCATTTAAGGCTCTTTATGTTATACAAGTTTTAAGTGAACGAATGATGACGTTCGAGAAAATTCTATATTTTCTGTTTTACAACTGATAAATAGTTTTAATTCCATAAAACTGTTCCATATAAGTAATATTATACTTATAATAAGGTTTAACATAATTTTAACTATCCATAAATTTATGAAAACAATGTTTTCTGTTTTAATGGTAAAAAGTGGTTTTAAATCCCTATAAAACCATTCCGTTTTGATTATGGAAAGTGAATACTACAGTAGTATTTCTTAAAAAGAACAAACTACTCGTGAATAACTACCCTAATATTAACCTGGTTAATTAGGGTTTAAAACGTGATAAAGTTGTAACCATGCTGGATAGAATGAACACGACGACCTACTGGTGTCGAAACTGAATATGTGACATTTTTCACCCCATGGCTGGTCTGTCGGACTGTAGCTAGCAGTCGGGATGTGGGATTGTCGGTCCCGTGTAGATCTATACACACAATGCCCGCTCTCCCTCCAGGAGACTCTGGTTACAAGAATATAACATAGCAAGTATTGTTATGTCCTGAGTACGTACCATCACATTTTACTTTGAATAAAGATCGAATTATATCCTTTTCTTGATAAAGTAGTTTAGACATCGTATACTTACCTAGGAAAAATAGATTTCTCGTTTGTTTCATAAATTATACCTATTATAATTTATACGTTCTATCTGATTAGCATGATCTATCCTGAAAGTATCCCTTTGCTCAGCATGATACAAATGTAATGATACCGACTGAAGTAACCTTTTATATTCCCATATGTATAATGTATATAATTAAGAAGGAAATGACCTTCGGACAAATATCCTCACCTTAAACCACATCCAAACAAGGAAAAGGAGATAAGGCAACTCATTAGTCCTAAGCCCTTTAAGTCTTATTTATAAACCTATACATATATGAACATGATTTTGACAATTATAATATGAAATAGTTTATAAAGCCTTTTACAAAGACTTGAACGGTATTAAAAGAGTTTTAACATTGTTTCAAAAAGAGTTTACAAGACTTTAAAGATTTAACATGACTTTAAGTCATTTTGGAAGTATTTGGTAATCCTTAAAAGCATAAGGAAATCCTTTGTGAAATTGATATCACATAATTATTAACACAATTTAACAATTGTGTTCAACTTGTATTCCCCCCCTAAAAATCATTAAAAATCATTTAAAAAGGTAGATTAAAGGGGTATAAACTCACCCTATGTGGGTGATTCATTTGAAGATTCGCGTAAGGATGAGAAGTTCCACAAATGAATTCCCGAGACACAAACGAGTCCTAAATGACATATAATGGCATGTAATTAGTGTTAAACACAACTAACATGCAAGGAAACTACCTTATGGACTAGGAAACACTTGTAAGGAAGTGTTACAATCACATGTGATTGCATTAAAGGGGTTCACGACCACACAAGTGTGTTCACGGCCAAGGAGTGTACGGTCAAGGAGTGTACGGCCAAGGAGTGTACGGTCAAGGAGTGTACGGTCAAGGAGTGTACGGCCGTACACTCATGGAAGAAACATGCAAAAGAGGTGTTTACGGCCCTATCTAGCATCCATTAAGTGTTCACGGTCCTATGTTGGGACATAAGATGGGTTTGCGGCCAAGACATGCACCAAACAAGGGTTTCCAACCATAAGAGGAGTTTACGGTCGTAAACTCTTTGAGTTCTTGCATTAGATGATGATTCAAGGCTAGAAATCAAGTGTTTCTCAAGCTTAACTTGAAGATAGAAGAGATACTCACACTTTTGAGGGTTCCTATGGATTTCACGGCCCAAGAACAAGTGTGTGTTCTTGGTGTTCTTGAATATCTAACCAAAAGAGATGACTTCATGGATGAAATCATAGAGTTTTACTAGATTAAGAAGGTTATCAACTAACAAATGGAAGAATCACTTACACTTTGGCAGATTAAGATGAAAATTCTTGATGATACTTGAGAGAGAATTGAATTTCCTGACTTGGATGTGTGAGAAGTGCAAGAAAATGAATGAATATCATATATGTGGGCATGAGTTCACGACCACCTTGAGTTTACGGCCGTACACTCATGTTTACGGCCGTAAACTCCTCTTGATGGAGTTCTTTGCTCGAAAGCAACATGATGAACTTAAGTTAACTCATCCCTAAACCCAAACCTTGAATGCACTAGGCTTAGAACACTCAAAAAGACCCTTAATAATGCTAAAAGATAGTAGAAACAAGTCTGACTTTGATTGAATTGAATGACTGCACAAGATAGAAATTTCGGGTTGTCACATCATCCCCCCGTTAGAGAGAATTTCGGCCCAAAATTAGCTTTCTTAGCAGTACTCCTGGGGTTGTGCTCCTCTGAATGGAAGAATTACCCACTCGTAGACCTGGAAATTTTGCCATAATGAATTAATCGTTCTCTCATTCTGCCTGTAGGTTTGTGGATGGTAGGTTATGCTAATGCTTAGACTAGTTCCCAAAGATTTCCGAAGTGACTGCCTGAACAGGAAGATGATTCAACAGATATTGGAACACTGTGTAGTCTAACTAATCTCTTAGACACACGCTCTAGTTAACCTCTCTATTTTGCCTGTTTCTTTACAATGGCACGAAGTGTGCGGACTTAGCTAATCTGTCGATGATCACCCAAAATGGTATCAAGTCCACATGTTGCCTTGTGTAACTTGATTATGAAGCCCATTATAATGCGCTACCACTCCCACTCAGATATCTCCGATTTTTATAGTAAGCGTGCGGGCTTTTGTCCAGAAGTTCATGATAAGACTCATACTTGGCTTATCCATCATCACTTCATGTATACAAGTCGTATATAATTTAGATTTGACAAAACGTTCAGATGGGTGATTCTGCCCCAGGTCCACAACCAGATAAGGAACAAGAGATAGGGCGGAATCACACATCCTAAATCTTGTTAAGTCTAAATTATATACCAGTCTCGCGTATACACTTAGCAGTGATAGATTAACCTAATGAGTTCTTAGTCTCTATTATTGAACTTGACCTGCGGTACAATAATTTTCCTATGAGATCTATTGGGGGTACTTCAGTGGTTACTCACTTCTGAGACTACTTCGATGCTTTTCGTTTCAAGTTTCCTATGTACTGAGTAGGCTAGAAGGGCGTGGTACCCTTCGCATGGGTACTTCTGAAGTTTTGAAGTGAGAGGTGATATAAGGGTTTTCGTTATGGATTAGAAGAATTTCGTCTGACGACTGATTAAGGAAAAAGTTATTTTACACATCATAAGAATTTTGCATGGTAAGGACCAAACCAAACCATGTCAGATGAAGATGTTAGAATTTCTTGACGAAATAGATATTAAGTCGTTCTGGGAGAAATGATTACTAGGATGATGAACTGTCCTCTATACATAAGTTTTCAGTGCTTCCGGTTTTATTTTGTTATTACTGTTACGAATCCCCTTTTTGATTCGAAATTGGCGGGTACTACCAATACGAGGGTTCTGATAATTTGAAATCATGAACTTTCATGAAATGATTCTTACTAGGTCTCTCTATAATCTCTTGGTGTATACAAGTCATGTATCATTAAGATTGGTAAGACCTTTGACTGAGCAACCCTGCCCTAAATCCACAACCAAACAAGGAACAGGAAATGAGGCGGGATCACTCACTCTAAGTCTACAAATCTTAATTATAAATGACCCTAATGTATACACTAATCCATCATAGCTTACATGTTAGGGTTTCAAATTTTATATGAGAGTTGTGATTTGGTTCGAACGAGAGAGTAAAATTAATTATTGGGGTTTGGAAGCGTACCAAAATATAACAGGGTTCTTTGATGCTTCCCCATTCTCTGGGGTCAAACTCCTCCTGCTCCCCCGTCGTTCTTCTTTGTTGGACAGTCCCTCTTAAAATGTCCTATTTCACCACAAAGGTGACATATTGGAATGGTTCCAACATTGGTAGTTGAAGTGATGAACTCGAATGGGGTCCTACAAATGTGGGCGGTGTGTCCCTTCGTGTTGCATCTAATGCAATGCAACACTCCGAAGACTCCATGATGATGGTAGTTGCATTTGTTGCAGTATGGGAGGTTTCCCAAGTATGGTGTGGTCGGTGTTGGAATAGCAGGGCTGATGGGGGTATTGACTGCCCCAGTTTGTTGCCTTTCAGTAGGTCCTTGAGTTGAACAACTCCCTTTCTCGTTCTCGAACTTTCGTTTCAGGATATTAGGTTTGAAGTTCGGAGTGTCTTTACAAGTAGGCACTTGTTGCTGAAATTGGTTATCACCACGATCGGGATTTCCGATTACATTTCCACTAACATTTGTGTTGTTAGTATTAAGGTGAGCCATGACAGCTGCTACGGCTGATGTGACTGCAGCTTGAAACGTAGCTGAATCTATCTGAAGGATTGGGGTTTTACTGGTGGGTTGGCTACGTTTCTTCGGAGGCATGTTTCTGCTACACGATGAGAAAATGAGCTCGTGAGCAACAATGGTTGCCTCTAGATGTATTCTAAACATTTATATATACATATAAAATTTTCGTTTTGTTATCCGGTTCTCAATGATTCGACCTACATCCCTATGATGCAATTCTGGTAAAGAGTAGAAATAAGTTTCTAGAATGGTTATGAACCGAGTGTCATCCGAACTAAGTTACCTTCGATTGGTGGAAATCATTTTCCAACTTTCGAAAAGATTTGAAAACAATTCATAATAAAGTCTAAATAAAATAGACTTATGAATTTGAGAAGTAATCACTCTCAATTAAGATTTCTGTGATTCGATTTATTGTTATTAGTCATGATTAGGAAATGACGATAAGCACAATACCTAATGTGAGTAATGTAATCACTAACTCACTAGGTTGCATTAATTTATTAGTTATTAATGAGATGGAATAGCGCTCAAACACTTCACGTGAATCACGTGTGGTTTTCATCTGTTCTTCGTTCTATTCTGGGCGGTAATGATTTGTTCTCTCCTGGTATCTATATGGTATCCTTCTCCTTCATAGGTATATTGAATTTCTATGTCTTCTTACTTCCCATTCTTACACTGATCTCCATTACTTCATAATGAAGAGTTCGAATCCCGGAAATTCATGCAAACCTCTCATTGGTGTCCTTAATAGGGTAAGGGCACTAAATGACGTCTATAGTTTCTTTACTTTTCATCTGTTTCTTTCTCAGAATTCCCTAATGAAATTTTGCTGGATCCTCCTAGACTCTTGTATTTATTACTGGAGTGACTACATCTATCTACGGGGTTTATACGAGAATGGGAATGTCTAAAGAATCTATGTGAAAATTTAAATTTTTACGAAGATGATCCCTTCTGGTCCTTCTATAATCACATAGTGTGTACCGATTATATATAATCCAGATCAAATAGACATTCCAACAAGTAATCCTACTCTAAAACCACATCCAAACAAGGAAAAGGGAGTATAGTGAAAATCACATATTCTAAGTCTATAAAATCTCAACTATATATAACCTTAACATATCCACTTAGTAATTATATGTTGGATTAGGTGTCTAAGCCCATAACTATTATTGGTATGTATTCGACCCGAGAGTAGCATGGTCCATTTGGGTTGCATATCATCAGGACAATTTGTTAGGATGGACTTTTGAGAGAAGAGGTTATATATGATTTATTAATATATTATAAGTTCTAATATATTAATATGAAATCATATGTTTTAATTAGTGTTGATCAAGATCTAATTTGGAATTAATTTAGTGATCAAAAGATACTAATTAAATCTATGGGGACTAATTATGGTAATTAGTTATATTTATATGTGTTGGGCTTGTGATCCATGTGTTGGATTAATGTCTAAGTCCATAACTATATTTGGTATGTACTTGACCCGACCCGGCATGGTCCATTTGGGTTGCACTTCACCGGCACAATTTATATGGATAGTCTTTTGAGAATCATATTATAAGTTCTAATATATTAATATGGAATCATATTATTTATGATTTATATTAATATATTATAAGTTCTAATATATTAATATGGAATCATATTATTTAATTAGTATTGATCAAAAATTAATTTAGAATTAATTAAGTGATCAAAAAGAACTAATTAAACATGGACTCTTATATATATGGAATGGGCCAAGTTCATTTAGGTTGGGCTAAGCTTTCATGGATGATCCATAGAGCTTTTAACCCATGGATCCTATGTAAATGAAAGGTCATGGGTATTAGGGTTTACATGGATGTAACCCTAATCCTCCATAATATATAAAGGGGTCCTTGGCTCACAAAATTGGCACAAGTATGTGAAAATAAGAGTGGGCCGATTTTAGTGTGCATACATATTCTCTCAAGTTCTTCCAAGGTGTTTTGGTGATTTGTGATTCCATTTGAGGCTTCCACACTATTGGGGCTAAGCTCTTAAAGCTTGAAGACATCAAGCTACATCAAAAGGTATGTCATCTAACTAGAACTTTGTAGTATAGGTGCTTCATAATATGCTAGTTAGGATGAAACCTTGGAATAGTTAATATTTGCATGTATAATAGAGAAAACATAGATCCAAGGTTTATAGGGTTGCATGTACACCATAGGAGTGTTAGGATGCTCAAAACCCAACAGTGATATCAGATCCATGGGTTGTTTTCTGTTATATTGATGCAAATGTTTTATTTTCAAGTTGAAAAAAAAAAAAGAAAATAAAAACATGACGTTTGGCAAATTTTAAGATAATTACTTTTTTTTGTGAAAAACTAATTATTTGCAAAATTTGAATCATTTGCTATATGAGTTGAATTAGGTCAAATTTAGTAAAAGATAAAATGATATGTTTATTTTATTAGTTTTAAAAGTTTGATCTAAAGAGTTTTTTGAAACCTCCATAAGTTATGGATATGAAAAGGTTTTTAAAAAAATTGATTCAAAGTTTTTTATGGAGTTACAAAACTTGGTCTTAATGTTTTAAAGAATTCCATAACTTGTTCTTAAGTTATGGAACATGAAAAGTTTCATCATAAAACCAGTATTTAACTCCATAAGTTATGGAATCCAAAAGTTTTCAAGAGTTATAAAACTTGCCCTCAAGTTTTGGAATTTAGAAGAAGTTTTTTATGATAAAAAAAAAGAATTGAATTCTAAAACTCTTGGGTTCATAACTTAAACAATTAATTAAATGGTTTTAATTTTGAATTTAATAATTGGAATTATGATGTTTTTATTGAATAATTCAATTAACTCTTATGGACTTTATTAATAGATAATTAAAGTGTTTAATTAAAAGAGAATTAATAATTCCATAATGACATGGTTTAAATTTAATTAAATTAAGAGTATAGTTTAATTAATAGATTAAACCACCAAGTATTTTAAATGTCTAAAATACACCCTTATACTATTATAATATTAAAAGTTTAATATATTATATGTATAAGAGCAAGTCGTCTTACCATTAGTAGGCCTCATTCATGAAGCCGGTCTATAAGGGGGGTATAAGGTTACTGCCTATAAAATGGCAGTTTAATGGGTGTCTACTCTCACCCACCGCTTCCTTGACTGGTGGAGGGTCGTTAGCCGAACAGGTAGGACAAGGACTATAATTCTCCCTTCATTATAAGTATAATGATAAATACTAAGTAACTAAACACTTATAAATTCCCAATCTTAGCTACTTAGGAAAATGTGAATAAGGTGCTAATCCATGAAATTACACTTTGCACTTTGTTTAAGCTGTTAGTGGAGCGTGTGTGGTTAACCGGAACACTAACCTGGACTTAACAAGGTAGGCAAAGGGTAAATTAATGTTTGTCATAGTATCATTGGAGCGTGTGTGGTTAACCGGCACATCGATTGAGGGGTAAATATTAAGGGTACCAAGTATATTTGCATGGTTACTTCACACCTTGTTTTGTGATCCTCGGCATCCCAGTCACAAAACCTGAAGGGCACACTCGAGATTGAAACATGCCATTGAAAAGTTCAATGAATCTCAAAAGAATCTAGGAGTTTCAAAACCAATTAAAACCTAATAATACATTTCGTTTACCTTGGTGGAAATTGGTGAATCGTCATTCACCTACCTTCAAATATTTTATAGCTTGGATTACGGCATCCCTCTTCCAAGTTATAAAATAGTTTGTTGGGTCCTAGCCTTAATATATCATATTGGGTGTTATATTAAGGACTTAAATCAACTTTACGTGAATTTCTCCCATTGTTGATGTCTGGTTTAGACAACAATGATCTTCCCAAACCAAGCTTTCCTAATGAATATGACTTCCCGAGTTTGGCTCATGGAAGTCATACTTCTCTTCCTCCACCTCCTCCAATTATTCTCCCTAACCCACAAGTTCAAGGTCACTCAAGCCCTAATGGCAAGCAAGGTCTATGTATGATCACATCTTAGAGATGAAGTCACATATTGACAAGCCGGGAGAGTTGGGTGTCAAAGTCTTGAGAAAGTTGGATGTTCAATCACTTTCTAAGTCACATAGTAAGTTCCTTTGGGACTACTATGAAACAGACTATGACATGAACCTTAATGATCATATCTATTTGCTTGGTGCTGCTGAATCAGCAATGATTTGGAACGATAGTAAAGCAAATTTGATTAGAAGATCAACTTCCCAAAAACTTTATGGACAGTGACAATGGTGACACTGGAAATCCAGAAAAAGCATTCTCTTCCCAATGGAAAGGGATTGACCATAGTCAACCCGGTTGACCAAATGGTAAAGAGAAAGGCTAAGTCTGAGATAGTCCCATTACCAAAGGGTCCATATGTTTATTTTGCCAAAGGAAGGGGCGTTGATTGCAAAGCTGCCAAATTTACCTAAGGATGTTAAAGTCAATAAGTTTGACTCTACATCAGGTAGAGCCCATTATCTAACTCTGTTAAGTTCTATTCTGAGTCCTCACTACATGATGTGACTGGGTCACATGTTGATGTTTTAAGAATCAAAGAATAGAGAGAAATCTTAAAGGAAGTATATGCTGATTCTGATCGCGAAGGTGGATTTCGATCGCATCAGAATTTTGAGCAGTTGCTTAAGAAGTTATGATATATTGCTAAGGAATAGATAACAACAATTTTCCATGTGGATTGTAAGGATAAGTTTTTCCGCAAAGTTTTAAACTAAAAGAAAATTGTTTAATTTTATTTATTTGAAGTATCCTTACAATGACATTTGTGGAAAATTGTTGCTTATATGATTCCAGTAACAGCAATATTGGAAAATGGATTTGATTCTTTCATTTGTTGTAGTGTCTAAATTACCAAATCAGGAAAGTTCCTCATCGTCCAAGTTTCAATTGGACCGAAACTTGGAATCATGCAAGTTGAATAGTATGATGAATGAGAACTTTCAAGCATTGGAAAATCAAGACTAATTACTTGTTCACATGGATGTGTGAGTCAAGTGAAGGACTAAAGGGATCGAGTACACATTCTTGTGCACTTGTCATGTCCACCACAAAGCTCGTTAAGACTATTTGATTTACTAAAGTTTAGTAAATATGGTTATACTTACAAGTTTAAGTATAATTCTGAAACATTGGAAAAGTCTCAATGTATGGCAGAACGAATGGGAAGAATCAAATTAGGCAGAAAGATAAAAGTTTCTCAAATATGAAAAGATGGGAGAGTACTTTAGTATCATGTTTGTGATCATCTTAATGATTTAGAAATCATATCACAATTAGTCCTCTAAAGGTCATCTTAGTGCATTCTTATGACTAAGAAGAGGAGTCATGAATTGTTGAAATGGTTAGATCAGGAAGATGAGTCATACTTCGTTCCAAAACAATTCTTAGAGTCATACTCCAAGATTGTAACTTGAGTGACATATTTTAAAGAAAGGTTTAAAACACTTGCCAAATGTAAGAGTAAAAGTGTACTACTCTTGTACATTTGAAATTGGTAAGTTGTGATGTGTAGGATAAAACAAAGACCAACTAAGGCCAATTGTGTGAAGTGTTTGTCTTGATAAAGAATCCATACTATCTTTTGAATATTTGGCAAGATAGTCTTATATGTCAAGAGGATAGTGGGAGTCTTAAAGATCCTAAAAAGAATTTCAAGAACTAATCAAGAATAAAACCTGAGGTTCTTCACTAGCACACGACTTGAGGTTTATAACCTATCGTGTTGACATATTCTGTGCCCATTCCAACTAAAGTTGGCTTTGCATAGGAGTTCTGAAAGTTCTCAATTGGTTGCATAACAACTTGGAAGCAATGGCAGGCCCTGTATTGCCAGGTGGCAAGAAGTTAAGATTGCATAAATTCAGTCCATATGAGTTTGGATTTGTCATTATCCTTGTCTTGTGACTATGGTTTTGACGATTCACATGGATAAGAACACATACACCATAAAATCTAAGGGTCATAAGGTTTCTCTCCGATTCATGAAAATGATGGTGAGGATACACTTCCACCAAGTAGATTTGAAGCAGATGGCAAAAGGTCTAAACAATTTGAGACTATGATTACGGCATCCCTTTTCATAGTTCTGAAATTGTTTGGACACACATGCATGCTATCTAAGGAAAGGTGTATGATTCTGATAAAGTTTTATCAAAGCATCTCGTATCAGAAATCTGAACTTTGGTAAGAAAGTCAATAAAGTATTAATTTCTAGAAGTCCAGCTGATTTCTGAGTACATGTCAAAGCTAGTGGGAGCATAAGTGTTATGCTAATAATCATCATGTTAGTGGGAGCATGATAATTATTGTTAGTGTTGCAAGTTAGCAATGTTAATTATAGAAAACAAAAGTTTCAATTCGTGAGGCTGTAGGGATTGAAAAAGTTGTTTTGCTATACTTAAGGGAGATGATATACTTCATTTCAGTTCTAAAGGCTTAGATTGAGACCTTAATCATCTTTAGTCAAGAATATATATATGAATTTCATGTTGGATTGGTTCAACTTAAGGAAATTCTATATATTGCGTTCTCAAAATTCGATTATGATTACGGAATCCCTCTTCATAGTCAAATTTTGAAAACATGGCAAATAAAAATATTGTAGCAAAAGACTGGTCTAGAATCATGTCTTTATGTGAGACATCATGAATCGTGTACCATTTGCTTTGGGTACAGGATCGATTGCATGTGCTATAATATTTGTCATTTCTAAATTTTTCCAAATGCCCAGAGGCATTAAGAAGGGAAAAGGTCTAGAATTGGATATGACTAAAATGATTAAGCAATTGTCGAGGACAATCTGAGGTTACCAAAGATTGGTTGCTCACGGACAGTTGGAAGTATAGTGCTAATTTTGGAAGGACCATATTGACATATTCTGAAAAGAGGTATCTCTTATTCAGAAGTGATAGTCAAAATGTGAATATGGAGTTGTCTCCATAGGTGGAAGTTATCTGTGTAAGATTAGAAAACTTAATGCAAGAAGCATGTCCAAAGCAATGTACTTTGAATATGAGACTTAGTTTCCATGGAGTTGATCTCCATTGGAATACCTTATAATGATTGTTGACAAGTCTTTGTGACTTTGTACATATTCATTACAGGAGGGTCAGTGCATATAAGTTTAAAATCTAAACAGATTTCGATAAATGATAGGAATTTGAAATTCTCACATTTTTCGATAAGGATTTGGGAGTGTGAAATTAGAATCATTGAAATTATGTTCAATTGGTTTATTTCACAAAGTAAAGATCATAGACAAACATAGAGTGCATACTTGGTGTATGGCAAATCTATTGTTTAAGAAAAACATAGTGTACATGCTTGGAGCATGGGACAACTAGTGTTTTTAATTCAAGTATAAAGTTGATAAAACCGAAACAATGAATAATGAGTAATCAGTATGGTGATAAATATAGTGTTTATTTATATTCATAGGGTTTGATACCATATTTGATTCATTTATTCTTGTGTTTCACTTTGCATGTTTTGACTTCCAGAATAACTAAGTCGCTCTTCCTGAATGATTAAGTTATTCAAACCATCCACAGTCGGTCATATGTTGGAAGTAGATATGAATCAAGACTGTCGTGGGTTGGTTTGTAGAGGTCCAAGTTGGTGGACAAAGTGGTGCTACAACACTCATGAGTGCTCATAAGCTCTGAGTATTGGATTCAACCCGCGCTCATTTGAATCACTTCATGGATTTTATCATGAGACGATAATATCTTATATTCTTCAAACCTAGAGATATGAGTTGTTACTATGAGTTGGTTATACATTGATTGCACGAAAACACATTTGGTAACTCGATGTTATAAAACGTGCCTTTGTGTATGATTCAACAAGTAGTAGAACAAGCCATATGAGTCGAAGTTTATCCATTCCTTTTACCTTCGGGATAAAAGCGATATCTGTGGGCCCCTCGATGATTTAGCGATGACACATGTGAGTGCTTGGCCAAGCCAGGACTGATTTGATTTGTTCAATCAGTCAGTCATCATAAATCGAAAATCAGGAAACAACAAATGGACAGAGATAATGATTATAATCCATGTCTTAGTCCATATGATATCTAGAATGGAGGAATATATGATCCCTTATCTAATGGACAAGTCATTGACAAGGTCAGAGTTCGACAGCGGCTTTAAGAGCTACGATTGCCAGTTAGGTTTCGAAGTCATACTCAATAATAGTTTTAGACTTATCTAAGTGGGAGACTGTTGGATTAATTTCTAAGTCCATAACTATATTTGGTATGTACTTGACCCGACCCGGCATGGTCCATTTGGGTTGCACTTCACCGGCACAATTTATATGGATAGTCTTTTGAGAATAGTATATTTATGATTTATATTAATATATTATAAGTTCTAATATATTAATATGGAATCATATTATTTAATTAGTATTGATAAAGAATTAATTTAGAATTAATTAAGTGATCAAAAAGAACTAATTAAATATGGACTCTTATATATATGGAATGGGCCAAGTTCATTTAGGTTGGGCTAAGCTTTCTTGGATGGTCCATGGAGCTTTTAACCCATGGATCTTATGTAAATGAAAGGTCATGGGTATTAGGGTTTACATGGATGTAACCCTAATCCTCCATAATATATAAAGTGGTCCTTAGCTCATAAAATTGGCACAAGTGTGTGAAAATAAGAGTGGGCCGATTTTAGTGTGCATACATATTCTCTCAAGTTCTTCCAAGGTGTTTTGGTGATTTGTGATTCCATTTGAGGCTTCCACACTATTGGGGCTAAGCTCTTAAAGCTTGAAGACATCAAGCTACATCAAAAGGTATGTCATCTAACTAGAACTTTGTAGTATAGGTGCTTCATAATATGCTAGTTAGGATGAAACCTTGGAATAGTTAATATTTGCATGTATAATAGAGAAAACATAGATCCAAGGTTTATAGGGTTGCATGTACACCATAGGAGTGTTAGGATGCTCAACACCCAACACCATGTTGGACCAAGTTTATGTATGGATACGTAACGAGTTGGGCCACATGAACCATGGATCATAAGACCCATGGATATGTGTATGGGTTATACCCATGACTCTTAGAATTCAACACATTAAAATACATATGTTATGACCTAAAACCGCCACCACTAGTGTGTGTGCATGTTCTTGGAGTTCATGAAGGTTTTAGAGTGCGTGGAGATTCTCTCTTAAGTCCTACCTTTGTCTTTGATGTTTTGTGACTTCATTTGAGGCTTCCACACTATTGGGGCTAAGCTCTTAAGGCCAAATGCATCCACACTTCCAGCCACATAAAAAGGTATGTTACACTATCTAGTATTTTATGTAGTTTGTATCACAATTACATGCTAGCTATAGTTTCAATACCTTGGAAACCATTTGCATGTATAATTAGTGAAAACATAGATCCAAGGTATTTAGGGTTGTATGTGCACCATAGGATGTTGTATTATACCAAAACCCAGCAGTGGTATCAGAGCCAAGGCTTGTTTTCATGCTATACTTGCTGAAATGGCTGAAAAATCTAAAATTTTGGCTGTCTGGGCACTGGACCCGCCGAGTCCACTAATGGACTCGCCGGGTCCATGAAGAAATTCATCCAACTCGTCCAGTTGGTTCATGCACTCGACGAGTTGAACCCCCTGACAGCATATTTTCGACTTTTAAGGCTGGAATTGGACTAGAAACATTACCCTAAGCTGCTTTTGAACTGGTAAACCTGTTTTTTATGTGGTAATGTTCATGCTAATCCAATTCAAAAGATAATTGTCAATAGATTCATCTTTTGTATTAGTTTAGTGGTTAGGCTAATTACATGAAAATTGTTTGACTTGAATTATCTTGTTCTTAGGAGTTAGTTAGATTAATAGAAAAGTTATGTGATAATTTGTTTTCAATCCATATTAATCTTAAAGTTGCTCATAAAATGTGTTTTTGTAACATGTCCTCAAGTTATATGAAAAGTCACATTTATGATTTTTAAAACTCATAAGATTTCCATAAGTTAGGAAAAATGAAGAGTCTTATTTTCTTGAATGATTTAAAGTCTTCCATAACTTGTCCTCAAGTTATGGAACTTGAAGAGTTTATCCATTAAACTTCTTTAAACTCATAGGTTATGAAAATGAAGAGTTTTTTTTTCCTTAAATGTTTTTTAAAGTTTTCCATAACTTGTCCTCAACTTATGGAACTTGAAGAGTTTTTTTATTAAAACTACTTTAAATTCATAAGTTATGGAATTGAAAAGTTTTTGAATTGTTCAAAACTTGCCATCAAGTTTTGGAATTTGTAAAGTCCCCCCCCCCCTGTATACTTTAATTCCAATTTAGACCCTTAGAATTTTAAAGTTTAAAACTCAACCCTTATACTATTATAATATTAATGGTTAATATGTATATATATGTATAAGAACAAAGTCGTCTTACCGTTAGTAGGCCTCATTCACGAAGCCGGACTATAAGGGGGTATAAGGTTACTGCCTATAAAATGACAGTTTAATGGGTGTCCATTCTTACCTACCGCTTCCTTGACTGGTGGAGGGTCGTTAGCCGAACGGGTAGGACAATGACTTTAATTCTCATTAAAAGTATAATGATTATTATAAAGTAACTAAATGTTTTATAAATTCCCAATCTTAGTTACTTTAGGAAAATGTGAATTTGGTGCTAACCCATGAAATCTACACTTTGTACCTTACAATCGAGATTGAAACATGCCATTGAAAAGTTCAATGTTTTATAAATTCCCAATCTTAGTTACTTTAGGAAAATGTCATTCGCCTACCTTCAAATATTTTATAGCTTGGATTACGGCATCCCTCTTCCAAGTTATAAAATATTGTGTTGGGTCCTAGCCTTAATATTTCATATTGGGTGTTATATTAAGGACCTAAATCAACTAACTTGAATATCTCCCATTATAGATGTCTAGTTCAGACAACTATGATCTTCCCATATCTCTTGGAACAAGCTTTCTCCATCTCCTCCAACTATTCTCCCTAACCCAAAAGTTCAAGGTCACTCAAGCCCTATTGGCAAGCAAAGTCTATGTGTGCTCACATCTTGGAGATGAAGTCACATATTAACAAGCCGGGAGAGTTGGGTGTCAAGGTCTTGAGGAAATTGATTGTTGACTCGGTTCTTCAATCACTTTCTAAGTCACATAGTGAGTTCCTTTAGAGCTACTATATGACAGAACATGACATGACCCTTAATGATCTTACCTATTTGCTTGGTGCTGCTGAATCAGCAATGATTTGGAGCACTGGTAAAGCAAACTTGATTGGAAGATCGACTTCCCAAACTACCAAGGACATTGATAATGGTAACATTGGAAATCCAGAAAAGCTTTCTCTTCCCAATGGAAAGGGGTCGGCCATAGTCAACTCGGTTGACCAAATGGTAAAGAGAAAGGCTAAATCTGAGATAGTCTCGTGTACCATTCCCAAAGAGTCAATAGGTTTCTATTGCCAAAGGAAGGGGCATTGGTTGCGGAGCTGGCCAAATTTGCCTGATAGTCTGTAAGGATGGTAAAGTCAAAAGTTTTGACTCTACTTCAGGTAAAATCCACTATCTAACTTTATTAAGTTCCTATTTGGAGATTCTTATTACATGATGTGACTAGATCACATTTTGATGTTTTAAGAATCAAAGTGAAGAGGAAGCTTAAAGTAAGAATATGCTGATTCTGACCGTGAAGATGGATTTCGTTCGCATGGTTCGGTGATTAGAATTTTGAGCTGTTACTTAAAGAGTTGTGATAGATTGCTTAGGAATACATAACAACATAGTTTTTCATATGCATTTGCATTTTAAGGATAAGTTTTTCCGCAAAGTTTTTAAAATAAAAGAAAATTTTTGATTTTATTTATTTTAAGTATCCTTACCATGGCATTTGTGAAAAATTGTTGTTTATATGTTTCCATTGATAGCAATATTGGAAAATGGATTTGATTCTTTCGACTGTGTTAGTATCATAATTTAACAAATGAGGAAAGATTCTCATCACCCAAGTTTCAGTTGGGTAGAAACTTGGAATCATGCAAGTTGTATGATGAATGAGAATTTTCATCTTTGGAAAATTAAGACTAATTCCTTGTTTAAATGTATATGTGAGTCAAGTGAAGGACTAAGGGATCGAGTACACATTCTTGTGCACTGGTCAAGTCCACCACAAAGATCGATAAGACTATTCGTTATGATCTACTAAGGTGTAGTAAATATGGTTATACTTAAAAGTTTAAGTATAATTCTGAAACATTGCAAAAGTTTCAATGTATGGCAGAACGAATGAGAAGAATCAAATTAGGCAGAAAGATAAAAGTTTCTCAATCTAAAATGGTGGGAGAGGACTTTAGTATCATGTTTTGTGATCATCTTAATGATTAAGAAACCATATCACAATTGGTCCTCTAAGGACATCTTAGTGCATTCCTATGGCTAAGGAGAGGTATCATGAATTGTTAAAATGGTTAAATCAAGAAGATGAGTCATACTTCGTTCCTAAACAAGTCTTAGAGTCATACTCCAAGATTGTAACTTGAGTGACACATCTTAAAGAGGGTTTATTAACGCTAGTCAAATGAAAGAGTAAAAGGTGTCCTACTCTTGTACATTTGAAATTGGTAAGTTGTGATGTTTTGGATAAACCAAAGACCAACTAAGGCCAATTGTGTTAAGTGTTTGTCTTGATAAGAATCCACACTATCCCTTCAATATTTGTTTGTCAAGGAATGGTTCTTGGCAAGAGAGTCTTATATGTCAAGAGGACAGTGGGAGCCTAAAAGATCCTGAAAGAGTTTTAAAATCTAATCAAGAATAAAACCTATAGTTTATCACTAGCACACGACTTAAGGTTTATAACCTATCGTGTTGACATATTCCAATTTCCGTGCCTATTCCAGTTAAAGTTGGTTTTGCATTGGTTGCATAACAACATGGAAGCAATGGCAGGCCCTTGTGCTGCCAAGTGGCAAGAAATTTTGATTGCACAAGTTTAGTCCATATGAGTTTTGGATTTGCACAAGGTTTATAACCTTGTCTTGTGATTATGGTTTTGACAAATTCATATGGATAGGAACACATATACCATTAAATAAAATCTAAGTGTCATAAGGTTTCTCTCCGATTCATAAAAATGATGGTGATGAAACGCTTTCACTAAGTAGATTTTAAGTAGATAGCAATTGTGATATTTGCATTCTCAAAGTCGTTTGAGACTATGATTACAGCATCCGTTTTCATAGTTCTGAAATTTTTTAGACACACATGTGTGCTATCTAAGGAAAGGTGTATGATTTTGATAAAGTTTTATCAAAGCATCTTGTATCCGAAGTTTGATCTTTGGTAAGAAAGTCAATAAAGTATTGATTTCTAGAAGTCCAACTGATTTTTGGTTACATGTCAAAGCTAGTGGGAGCATGAGTGTTATGCTAATAATCATCATGTTAGTGGGAGCATGATAATTATGATAAGTGTTGCAAGTTAACAATGTTAATTATAGAAAACAAAAGTTTCAATTCGTGAAGTTGCAGGGGTTGAAGAGGTTGTTTTGCTATAATTAAGGGAGAGGAAATTATACTTCATTTCAATTCTAATAGCTTATATTGTGAGATTTTGATCGAATTTAGTCATGATTACATTATTTGCATTCTAAAATTCGATTATGATTACGACATCCGTTTTCATAATCTGAATTATGAGAACATGGCAAATAGAAATAGAAATATTATAGCAAAAAGACTAGCCTAGTATCATGTCTTTATGTGAGACATCATGAATCGTGTCCCATATGTTTCAGATATAGGATCGATTGCATGTGCTATAATATTCATCCTTTCAAAATTTTGCAAATGCTTAGGGAATTAAGAAGGGAAAAGTCTAGAATTCGATATGACTAAAATGATTAAGAAATTGTCGAGGACAATCTAAGGTTTACCAAATATTGGTTGCTCATGGACAGTTGGAAGTATATTCTTATTTTTGGAAGGACCATATTAACATATTCTGAAAAGAGGCAACTCTTGTTCAGAAGTGATAGTCAAAATGGGAATCTGGAAAGGTTTCCATAGGTGGAAGTTGTTCTTCAAATTTGTGTAAGATTAGAAAACTTAATGCAAGAAGGATGTTCAAAGCAATGTCCATGGAATTGCTCTCCATTGGAATACTCTGTAATGTCTGTTGGCATGTCTTTGTGACTTTGTGCATAGTCATTACAAGAGGATCAATGCATATAAGTTTAGAATCTAATAGATTTCGGTAAGTGGCAGGAATTTGGAATTCTTACATTTACAATAAGGATTTGGGATTGTGAAATGAGCATCATTGGAATCATGTTCAATTGGTCTATTTCACACAGTAAGGATCATAGACAAACATAGTGTGCATGCTTGGAGTATGACATGACTATTGTTTTGATTCAAGCATAAAGTTGATTATTTGAAACATTATAGAATGAATAATGAGTAATCAATATGGTGTTTAAATAAAAGGTGTTTTATTTACTCTCAAAGGTGCTTGGGACCATAGAGTGGTTAGTATTATTCTTATGTTTCACTTTGCATGTTTTGACTTCCAGAATAGCTACGTTATTCTTTCCGAATGACTAAGTTATTCAAATTCTCCACAGTCGGTCATATGTTGGAAGTAGGTATGAATCAAGACTATCATGAAGTTGGTTGTAGATGTCTAAGGTGTTGGACATAGCAAAGAGTTGCTACAACATTCATGAGTGCTCATAAGTTCTGAGTATTGGATTAAACCCACGCTCATTTGACTCACTTCATGAATTTTATCACGAGTGATCATGAGACGATAATATCTTATATTCTTCAAACCTAGAGATATGAGTTGTTGACTATGAGTTGGTTGTATATTGATTATACGAAAACACATCAGTAACTTGATGTTACAAAATGTGCATTTGTGTATGATTCAACAAGTAGTTAGTACAAGCATATGAGTCGAAGTTTATCCATTCCTTTTACCCTTCGAGGGAGAAAAGAGATATTTGTGGGCCCCTCGATAATTTAGTGATGACAAACGTAAGTGCTCGGCCGGGCATGGACAAATTTGATTTGTTCAATTAGTCTGTCGTCATAAATCGGAAATCAGGAAACAACAGATGGACAGAGAGAATGATTATAATCCATGTCTCAGTCCATATGATATCTAGAATGGAGGAATATATGATCCCTTATCTAATGGACGCGTCATTGATTTGTTCAGAGTTCAACAGCGGCTTTAAGAGCTACGATTGCTAGTCGGGTTTTGGAGTCATACACAATAATAGTTTTAGACTTATCCAAGTGGGAGACTGTTGGATTAGGTATCTAAGCCCATAACTATTATTGGTATGTATTCGACCCGAGAGTAGCATGGTCCATTTGGGTTGCATACCATCAGGACAATTTGTTAGGATGGACTTTTGAGATAAGAGGTTATATATGATTTATTAATATATTATAATTTCTAATATATTTATATGAAATCATATGTTTTAATTAGTGTTGATCAAGAATTAATTTGGAATTAATTTAGTGATCAAAAGATACTAATTAAATCTATGGGGACTAATTATGGTAATTACTTATATTTATATGTGTTGGGCTTATGATCCATGTTGGACCAAGTTTATGTATGGATACATAAAGAGTTGGGCCACATGAACCATGGATCATAAGACCCATGGATATGGGTATGGGTTATACCCATGACTCTTAGAATTCAACACATATAAATACATATGCTATGACCTAAAACCGCCACCACTAGTGTGTGTGCATGTTCTTGGAGTTCATGAAGGTTTTAGAGTGCATGGAGATTCTCTATTAAGTCCTACCTTTGTCCTTGATGTGTTGTGACTTCATTTGAGGCTTCCACACTATTGGGGCTAAGCTGTTAAGGCCAAATGCATCAAGACTTCCAGCCACACAAAAAGGTATTTTACACTATCTAGTATTTTATGTAGTTTGTATGGCACTTGCATGCTAGCTATAGGTTCAATACCTTGGAAACCATTTGCATGTATAATTAGTGAAAACTTAGATCCAAGGTATTTAGGGTTGTATGTGCACCATAGGATGTTGTATTATACCAAAACCCAGCATTATAGACTTACCAGAAAAGATCTTTTAAAATTTCCCAAAAGTTTATTTATGGTATTTAAAATACTTCTATAGTATTTTAATTATATGATTGATTCTTGAACTTCTAGATATAGGAAGCTTATAAGTTTTCAGTTTGGTCGTTATAGCATCCTAAAATACTCCTATATTATTTTAACCTTTATGTTCGGTTCTAGAATTCTTCTGGCACCTAGGAAAGTTTTAGACTTGTTGAAACACTACAATCACTCCCAAACACATGTTGTTCATATCTCAAATGAATATAGTTGATCAGGCTATACTGATCCCAAATATGATTACATAACTGTCCCGGTTTAACTGAAATGTCCAACATCCAAAAACTTTTGTTTTGTTCTTCTTGTGATACTCGTTCTAGTATATACATATTCTGAATGTATTTATACTTTTATAAAATATTGATATATTTTTAAAGTATAACTCTTGGTCAGAGTGTTTTTATCCCAATGTGTTTATAGTTGTATATCTTTTATGACTGATATCCTGAGTTCACTATAAACAATGCTCTGATACCACTATGTCACACCCCCAAACCAGAACGGCGGAAACGTTCGGGGGTGGAGGACGTCATGTAAGTATCACAACACATGCATTATAGTAATCAAAGTACAAACAACCATTGCATTAATAAGTATAAGTTTTACATAAGTGTTTAAACATTACATATTGAAACATCAAAGTAGATATAGTAGAAGACTAGAGTCGCAGATCGGTACTAGGCAGTGTTCTCAAAAGCTTCGGGAGTGTACCTGTCTACTGGATTTCCTGAGAATACAAGTTATTTTGAAAGAGTAGATCAACATTTAAGCTGGTGAGTTCATAAGTATTTTAGTTATATGAAGTATACTCTAAGTTCTTGGAAAAGTTAACTGGTTCCTCCAGAAAATCCTATATTTTCTGACGTGACAATATGATAACCATAATAGTTCCCTCTACAATTACTTAGTTTATACTAGTCGTATATAACCTAATATCGAACTGACAGTTAAATGTGTAAATCTGCCCTAAGGCCACAACCAAACAAGGAACAGGAAGTAAGGCGGAAGTCACATATTTCACTGTCAGTCGGATATTAATTATGTATAACTCTGGTGTATAAACTATGGAATTATAAAATTAACCATTTAAGGTTCTTTATGTTATACTAGTTTTAAGTGAACGAATGATGACGTTCCAGAAAATTCTATATTTTCTGTTTTACAACTGATAAATAGTTTTAATTCCATAAAACTGTTCCATATAAGTAATATTATACTTATAATAAGGTTTAACATAATTTTAACTATCCATAAAATTATGAAAAGAATGTTTTCCGTTTTAATGGTAAAAAGTGGTTTTAAATCCCCATAAAACCGTTCCGTTTTGATTATGGAAAGTGAATACTACAGTAGTATTTCTTAAAAAAAAACTACAGGTGAATAACTACCCTAATATTAACCTGGTTAATTAGGGTTTAAAATGTGATAAGGTTGTAACCATGCTGGACTAGAATGAACACGACGGCCTACTGGTGTCGAAACTGAATATGTGACATTTGTCACCCCATTGTTGGTCTGGCGGAGTGCAGCTAGCAGTCGGGATGTGTGATTGTCGGTCCCGTATAGATCTATACATACAAGAATATAACATAGCAAGTATTGCTATGTCCTGAATACGTACCATCACATTTTATTTTGAATAAAGATCGAATTATATCCTTTTCTTGATAAAGTAGTTTAGACCTCGTATACTTATCTACGAAAAATAGATTTCTCGTTTGTTTCATAAATTATACCTATTATAATTTATACGTTCTATCTTATTAGCATGATCTATCTCGAAAGTATCCCTTTGCTCAGCACGATACAAAGGTAAGGATACCGACTGAAGTAACCTTTTATATTCCCATATGTATAATGTATATAATTAAGAAGGAAATGACCTTCGGACAAATATCCTCACCTTAAACCACATCCAAACAAGGAAAAGGAGATAAGGCAACTCATTAGTCCTAAGCCCTTTAAGTCTTATTTATAAACTTATACATATATGAACATGATTTTGACAATTATAATATGAAATAGTTTATAAAACCTTTTTCAAAGAGTTGAACAGTATTAAAAGAGTTTTAACAGTGTTTCAAAAAGAGTTTACATGACTTTAAAGATTTAACATGACTTTAAGTCATTTTGGAAGTATTTGGTAATCCTTAAAAGCATAAGGAAATCCTTTGTGAAATTGATATCATATAATTATTAACACAATTTAACAATTGTGTTCAACTTGTATTCCCCCCCTAAAAAGCATTAAAAATCATTTAAAAAGGTTGATTAAAGGGGTATGAACTCACCTTATGTGGGTGATTCAATTGAAGATTCGCGTAAGGATGAGAAGTTCCACGAATGAATTCCTGAGACACAAACGAGTCCTAAATGACATATAATGGCATGTAATTAGTGTTAAACACAACTAACATGCAAGGAAACTACCTTATGGACTAGGAAACACTTGTAAGGAAGTGTTACAATCACATGTGATTGCATTAAAGGGGTTCACGGCCACACAAGGGTGTTCACGACCAATGAGTGTACGGTCAAGGAGTGTACGGCCAAGGAGTGTACGGTCAAGGAGTGTACGGCCGTGCACTCATGGAAGAAACATGCAAAAGAGGTGTTTACGGCCCTATCTAGCATTCATTAAGTGTTCACGATCCTATGTTGGGACATAAGATGGGTTTGCGACCAAGACATGCACCAAACAAGGGTTTACGACAATAAGAGGAGTTTACGGCCGTAAACTCTTGGACTTCTTGCATCAGATGATGATTCACGGCTAGGAATCAAGTGTTTCTCAAGCTTAACTAGAAGATAGAAGAGTTACTCACACTTTTGAGGGTTCCTATGGAGTTCACGGTCCAAGAACAAGTGTGTGTTCTTGGTGTTCTTTGTGACAACCTGATATTTGAAGTCAATGTAATGTTCAAAAAGTCAAATATTATAATCTATTTTTGGAATAGCGTCAAAAACGAATTGCTCAAAAGTCTCAATTGGGATACATAAATTGTTAGATATCGTATCAAGGTTTTCAGAAATATAAAGAACACTCAAATCCGAGTCATAACGAAGAAGTTATGACTAATAAAAGATTCACGACAAAACCGGTAAAACACTATCAACTGTAAAAAGTGAAATTTCAATAAAATACTTATTAGCCTTAGGTATCTAAACGAAAGTCGTAGATTATGTTAAACCATAAACGTGCATAAAAAGAACGCCTAAATCTGACTTCGTATGAGGAAGTTATGATTTTTTTAAGTTTCGGATATAGAAGTAGACAGCTAAAAACTCGAAATAGAAATCGAGCGATTTTTAGCCGACGCAACCTAAACGAGAATTGAAGATCTCGACAATAGTAATACGACGGTAAAAAGACAGACGAAAACGGACATCGGATGAAGAAGTTATGAATTTTTAATGGATTTTTCCTGTCCCGGCCTATTAAAAATATAATATTAAAAACTTAAATCAAAATTAGCCAACAGAGTCTAAACGAAAGTTGTAAAACATAATCTCACCTACGCGTGGATATAAAGAACGTCGGAATCCGAACTCGTATGCGAGAGCTATGAATTTCTGAAGTTTGGGGCACACACACCAACCTTATCCGAAGACTCACGACGTGAGCAAGAGACTCACGACGTGAGTCTATGACTGATGTGTGCCAAAGCTAGACCACCAGGCGTCGTGTCTACGGACCAAACTCACGACGTGAGCCATCCCATGCTGACGACGTGAGTCCCGAAAGTTCACCCTATAAATCAGATGCGAGGGTTCCGACTTCTTTTGCTCAGTTCTCTCATCTCTCTCACTTCTACTCTGCATAAACACCTCGATACGACCCCCGACGCCCCAGTTACGTATCCAAGTTCCGACGAAGGTCCGAAGCTCCGAGAATCCCGCGTAACTTGCCACCTCCCGGTCGAAGTGCTGCCCGAGTAAAGTCTCGTTTTCGTCAAATCACCACACTTCCCAAGTGAGTTCATACCCCTACACTTTCACGTCTTTTTCATGTTTTAAGGGGAGGGGGGGGGAATACAAGTGAAACATGAGAAAAACTTAAGTTTTAAATACGCATCGTTACATATGTTTTCAAATACTTTACCTACATCTTGTTTATAAATGTTAAATAACATTACCACCAACGTTACACTTTACATGCAAAGTTGGTTTTACACCGAGTTTTATCACCAAACGGAACATTACTTTCGAAAAAACTATAATGGTTATAGTTTACAAGTTATTCATGACACCTTTACATGAACGTTATAAAAATGAAATACTTTCATTTACAAGAAATGTGGACCTTTCATTCCGTAAATCTTTTGATACTAAGTTTTGTGAGACATCCGGCTTCACCGTACTCTCAAGTACGCATTTCAAGTCCTGTATTATAAGCCATAATCTCTTGTAGGGAGAGCGTGATACTTGTGTATAGATCTATACGGGATTGACAATCCCGCACCTAAACTGTTAGCTACAGTTAGACCGGCAGGTCTGGGGTGACAAACGTCATAACACTGCAACGCCTGAAGAACGTTGTTACAGGCAGTCTGGGTCAATAGCATGGTTATAAAACTCACATGGAGTATCGAAATATCTTTTATTTACGAGACTATTAAATGCATTCAGTAATTACATTATATATGTGTACATCCACTTACACCATTTTTAGCACGAAGATACTTATGCATTCCAGTCTTTGGAACTTTTTAAAACTACCACACATATATGGAAAATATTGGATTTTCTAGAAACACGCTCAATTATTTTTACCGAAAGGCATAAAATTTAAGTACAAAAACGCTTATGAACTCACCAACTTAATTGTTGACACTTTTTCAAAACTACTTGTATTTCTCAGGGAATCATTAATACAGGTAAAACATCAGCTTTTGGAGAAGGAACGCTAAGGCGTCAGTTATCAAAACATTTTAAATCATCATATTTGTAATATTCTATTGAAACATGTATTACATGCAACAACATAACTTTTAAATTATATTTATGATGGTTGTGTTTACTTTCTTTACAAATAATCAATTGTTATGATACTACGTGAAGTCATCCGCTCCCGAATGTTTCCTCCATTCTGGTTTGGGGGTGTGACATTGTTTGTGTTCTTGAAGATCTAACCAAAAGAGATGATTTCATGGATGAAGTCATTGAGTTTTACTAGATTAAGAAGGTTATCAACTAACAAATGGAAGAATCACTTACACTTTGGAAGATTAGGATGAAAAATCTTGATGATTCTTGAGAGAGAATTGACTTTCTTGACTTGAATGTGTGAGAAGTGAAAGAAAATGAATGAACATCATATATGTGGTCATGAGTTCACGGCCACCTTGAGTTTACGGCCGTACACTCATGTTTACGGCCGTAAACTCCTCTTGATGGAGTTCTTGGCTCATAAGCAACACGATAAACTTAAGTTAACGCATCCCTAAACCGAAACCTTGAATGCACTAGGCTTAGAACACTCAAACAAACCCTTAATAATGCTAAAAGATAGTAGAAACAAGTCTGACTTTGATTGAATTGAATGACTGTACAAGATAGAAATTTCGGTTTGTCACAAACCCCTTCCATATATATGCCTTTCTTCCATTTATTCCTCATTTCTCAACCCTTGGCCGTGAACCCTTAAATCTCTCTCAAGTATCATCCACAAACACTTCAATCTTTCACTCCTAAACTCCCTATTTCCTTTGATGCTTCATAGAAGCTTACTAGGATCTTCAAACACTAGCCAAAACACATAGATCTTCAAGTTTTCTTCAAGTGTTCTTCAAATTTGGGTCGTGAACCCTTCATATCTTCAAGATTGGGCCATGAACCCTTCAAGTGTTCATCTTTGGGCCGTAAACCACTCATAAAGTTGGGCTGTGAACCAACTTGGGCCGTGAACCATTCATCCATTTGGGTCGTGAACTCCATTGGGTCGTGAACTATCCTTCCTTTGGGCCGTGAACACCCAATCAGCCTCCTATCTTGCTTCTAGCACTCTTTTGGTGAGTTATCCTTCCATCCTAGGTTGTTTCCCAATCTCCTTTATTGCTAGATTTGCTAATTACATGCCAATATATGCCATTATATGTCATTTAGTACTCGTTTGTGTATCGGGATTTCATTCGTGGAATTTCTCATCCTTACTTGAATCTTCATTTGAATCACCCACATAAGGTGATTTCATACCCCTATAATCAATCTTTTAAATGTTTTAAATGCTTTTAAGGGGGGGGGGGATACAAGTTGAACACAATGTTATTGTGTAAATATTTACCTGTGATAACCATTACATTAAAAGATTTCTTATGCTTTTGTAAGTGATCAAAACGATTCAAAAACTCATTTTAAAGTATTAGTTTGATTGTTTTTAAAACTTCATTCTTAAAAGTACATGCTTAACTCAGTAGATAATTGAGTCTTTTCTTCAAAGTCAATAACAGTTCAAACAAACATACTAGTAAACTATAATAGGTATAGTTTAGGGGTTCGGTTTATACTATAACTAGAACAGGGAGGAAGAAACTATAACTAGAACGGGAAGGAACATACTATAACAAGAACAGGAAAGAACATACTAATTCTAGAACAGAAGAACAAATCATGATTTACGAACTTATACTTTACACTCCTAGTAACCTAGGAAGGGAACGTATCATTAACTCATTGTTTATAACAAAATATGATAATATACAAGGTATAAGGATATATATGTGGTACATCTATAAAGTACCAGGTTATATATGGGGTATATCTACAAAGTACTGGATGTTATTTATAAAGGGTACATCTACAAAGTACCGGAAAATAATAAATATAACATATTAATATATCCCAAACTCACAAGAGTATTGACTGAGGCGTTTAGAGTACATGATTTCATTACTTCTATTAGTCTTCCTAACAAATAGAACAACGCCACGTAACTTCCTAGTAACATGAACATTCAGTTAGAAGGGGGCCTATAATGCTAACTTTATGATTCCTTAGTGGATACATTAAGGATATATATTAATCGGATCCGACAGACAGTAGGATGTGTGTTTTCCGCTTCATTTCATGTTCCATGTTTGGTTGTGGGCTTAGAGGAGATTCACATAACCCACTATCTATTTGATCTTAGCTATATTTATCCTGTATACACCAAGTAATCATAGGGAGTAACAGGTATGGGTCAGATCATAGCATACAAAATCAGTACACCGTTTTCTTGTACAAAAACATACTTTTCAGATAGAATATTAACTAGGCGAAACTAGAACTTATCTGTAAAAGGTTTCTTAAGAATTATTAAACTAGTATAACTTAAAGGACCTTAGGTAGTTAGTTCTATAATACCTTAGCTTATACATCAGGGTTATATATAATTAATATCCGATAGGCAGTTGAATGTGTGTTTTCTGCCTTACTTCCAGTTCCTTTTTTGGTTGTGGGCTTAGGGCAGATTCACAAAATTAACTGTCTGTTCGATATTAAATTATATATAGCTAGTATAAACTAAGTGATTATAGAAGGAACTATTGTGGTTACCAATCTTACTAAAGGAAATATATGATTTTCTTAAAGAATGCTTTCACCAAATATAAAGAACTATTACAGTTAACTCCGTAAGTACCAACTGAAAACGCCATGGTTATATACAATGAAGATCTAACAAACAATGGGATGTGTGCTTTCCGCCTCATTTCCTGTTCCTTGTTTGGTTGTGGGCTTACGACAGATTCACACAATCGCTTGTCTGTTTGATTTGGATTTTATATAACTTGTATCCATTTAGTACTCATAGAAGGAATTGTAGAGTCATTTTTACTTATCTTTCATCATATCAGAACATATAGGATTTTCTGGAGGAACGGACAAACTTTTCTAAAAAGAACTTATAGTATAATTTTGACACTAAAATACTTATGAACTCACCAGCTTAAATGCTGATCTACTCTTTCAAAATAACTTGTATTCTCATGGAACTAGTAGACAGGTACGCGCTCAGGGATTCAGAAGATGGAGCATGGTAGCTTCATGACTTGTTTTGTTAATTACTTGAAGTCAATCTTTTGTGAATCACATACTTTGTAAACACTTTAATATTAATGCAATGGTTGTTTGTTACTTTGATTACTATGATGCATGTGTTGTGATACTAAGCATGACGTCCTCTGCCCCCGAACGTTTCCGTCGTTCCGGTTTGGGGGTGTGACATTTTCATACCCGATGAAACATCACACTACTTTCTTGTATGAATCCTTCTTATAATTTTGAATCCTCTTTCGACCCTTATCGATTTCATACATTTGTTTGAGTCCTTATTGACATTACTAAAATTCCTGTCGTTATCCTCTTACGCCATACGCCACATGCCAAACCTATAACTTAACCTTTTACCTCTATAAAAGGCGCAGAACTGCATCTATACCATAAAACATTTTACAAACAATTTTCATGTCCTCTATTTTGGAGGAAAGTCACCAGTAGTCGCCTTATACCCGACTTAGTATTAGGTACGATTAGCTATACAAATCCACTTAAACATATGACATTGATGTTCATGTTATGTGTAAAAGCTTCATTGGGCCTTTCAAACCACTTTTGTTTTTACTCTTTTGACATTGTACTTTATTTTAATGTGTCTTCTCAAAACCCAACATGATATTTCTACAACTTTCTACGTCAAACATGTTTATAAGACATCACTAATTCCTACATTTCAAAACATACCTCATTTGTATATTTTGTTTCAAATCAGTTTTATAATCTGTAAATTTTTTAAAATTTGAAGAATTACAAAACTTAGTGTTCACTTTTAAATTTCTAGTGACGCACTTTCAACAATGTATAGTTAGTCTTCTATATATATTGACTCTTTACCTTATCTGTTTTAACCATCGTTGGACTCCACTCTAAAAAAAGTCAAAACTGTCAGATTTTCAATTAACAGTTTTACTGCTTCTTCTTTTTTACAAATGGAGTTTAACTTAATAAATCACTCATTCCACATATATATGTAACCATCAACGTACATCAAGGACCGAAGTTCGAAATATCTCAATCTAGTTTAAATCTACCAAAATATATTGTCCTTAAATTTTATAACAATAGCAATCGTTGCTACTGCTACCTTCCTTTTCATTCCCCCGCACTTAATTTCTTGCTCTCTATATGGTTTGAGGTCTCACACACCCATAATAATAACACAATACATGGTCTAACTTTTTTTTTTGTCTATTTTTCTTCCCTTGGTACCCCATTTGTAACATCCATAAAAAAATGAAGCCAATTTAAAACTTTTTCAATCATTCAAAACCCATTACTTATTACAAAATGTTTTCAAAACAGTTTCATATCAGAGTGTCCCAGAAATCAAAGTCATAAAGTGTGAGGAGGTCCACGATCAAGCCTTCGCCTTCCCGCGATCACCCGAAGTACCTGAAACAAAATCAACAACTGTAAGCCCGAAGCTTAGTGAGTTCCCCCAAAATACCAACGCCATACAAACCATAACAATATCATACAAACAACATGCATATATAGACTCTACAATACGATTGGTCCGCCCTCACTGGACTTTCGGTCTACCTGGTCCACTCTTAGAGTCTTCAGTATGACTGGACCACCCTCACTGGGCCTTCAGTCTATCTGGCCCACTCTCAGAACCTTCAGCATGTCTGGTCTGCCCTTCCAGGACTTCAGCCTGTTTGGACCGTTCTCTGGGCCTTCGGCCTGACTAGTACACCCTATCGGGGTCTGCATTCTATCCGGGCCGCCCTGGGTATGTTGGCCTAGAGCACAAAGCAGGACCGCCTCAACCCACCCCAATCACACAATCAACAAATAAATAACATACGCTAGCTAGCATGTACAGGTAATCATATAAATCTAACAGATCACTAATCATAGCATCATCCTATATACCATGATACCGATCTAACAGATCACTAAACATAACATCATCATATAACCAGGATACAGATCTGACAGATCACTAACATAGCATCATCCTATAACTAGTATACATATCTAGTAGATCACAAACATAGCATCATCCTATAACTAGGATACAGATCTAATAGATCACTAACATAGCATCATCCTATAATCGGGATACAAATCATAAAGGGCCAACCTTGGTACCTTATACCCTATTGATATAGTAAGAAGAACTCACCTCACAAGTAGTGCTAAACTGATAATCGAATCCCTACTCACAGCTCCAAACTCAACCGCCTGTAACCACCATATGACTAATTCCATTAAAATCCCAAATTACCAAAATATCCTCAGAAGTCAAACTTGGTCGACCATGGTCAAAGTCAAAGTCAACGGTCAAGGTCAATGGTTAATTTTTCTCATTATTCCATCCTCACGTCATCGCCTTCCCTGGATCACGTTGTGAGAGTCAACTTGTATTGGGTCGACACAGGAAGTCAACTCAATTCACTCATCTCAGGGTTTCAGATCGGGGCAAAGTCGTGCTCACGTCGTGAGACCATACTTCTCACGTCATGAGAACTGTTGTGTGGGCATTAAGCTCTAAATCCTTTTTGTTGCGTGTTGGGACTTTCCAGGATACCATATCTAGCCTAAAGGACCATAAAAATCATATCTTTTCAGCCATGTATGTCCCATGATTGACTTAAACACTAGTTAGGTCAAAAGATTGGTATGAACATCAAGATTCAAACTTGGACTCGAAAACTTGCACCAAAATCAAGATCCAAGGATTCTAACACAGCAAATGACTTAATGGTCCATAAACTTGCTAACTTTATGGACCTCATGCATCATACTTCAAGATCCCATGCAAAGAAGGTAACCATAACCTAGATCTAGCAAGATTAGAAGAGAAAGGTGGGATCTTTGAGACTTACAGAGGCTTATGAGCTAAGTAATGCCACTAGAAGGAGCCTATCTCGTCCAAATGAACCTCCACGAGAGCTTCTTCTTCTTCTTCTTCTACAAGGAAATCAACCACTATAACACACCAATACCACCAACAATGGCTCGAGGGCTCAAGAAGGTCGAATCTAGGGTTTTTTAGTGACTCGCGAGTGAAAGAAGCCGAGGAGAAGCAACCCTAATCATCTCATACCTTTAAATACCCGAAAATTAGGGTTTTGGTGCACCATGCGCTCCTCATGTCGTGAGCACTTCATGCTCATGTCGTGAGCCTTAAATAAGCTTGATCAACAAGTCAACAATCACTCACCCGAACTACTCCAACTTCAAACGACCATAACTTCTTCGTTTCAACTCCGTTTTTGACGTTCTTTATATCCAAGGAAAGGTGGCGAGAAGCTCTACACATCTATCAACTTATCCTCACCCCAAAACCTACTAAACGAAAATCCAAGTTCATAAAGAGTTCGAACTGCCACTTACCGATATACCCCTTTGCTCCAAGGCACAACCCGAACTCCCGGATCATCTCAATTATATTATATGTAACTAAATGGGTCTAGATATCTCTTTTACAAAGGCCCTAAGCCTTATGATAACCTATCTTCAGGCCACATTCCCGGATTAGGAAAGCGATTCGGAACAGGGCGTTACAACATCCGTACGCATATAGACTAGAAGTCTACCTTTTCGTTCTGAGTGGTTAATACGTGTATAGTCATGAGACATAATTTTAACTTGGTTAACCTTGATATATTCAACTACACTTCTTATCAGATACATTTTGTTTTTATTATGAAATCTACTGTAAACGAGTAATCCTTATTTTTATTTGTTCTTTCATTCTAAATTTAGAAATTTGATTAAAAAAGCAATTTTGATTGTATTTTCCTTACAATCAATACATTAGATGAATACCCTTGTGCTTATCATTTTTCTAAATCCAGAAAATATATGTGAAGAATACATTTTCATATGTTTCTTCTTTTCTTTAAAAACATAAAAAGTTTTAAATGTTATGATTATCTATCCTTCAAATGATTGTTTTTGTAGAATCACTAAATTAAGAATGCATTATTTTCAATGATCGATATGTTTACACATTTCCTTAAAATAACATTCTACTTTGAAATTTCCAATGAGTTCCTAAACTCCCAAACTTGTTTTCATAAATATTCTGACTCCTCGTAAACTTGATTTTTCTTGACTTAAAAAATCGGACAATTTTTCAAAAATTGTAATCTAAATATTTCTATATAAGTTCCCTCATTGTCTCTTTAAATATATATATTCTTTGAATATGGTTCTATTTTAGGAATGGTAACCATAGTAGTAAATATAGCCTCGAATATCCTCGATCATTTCATAATTTATCGTGTAGACGACACTTGAATAGTCTTTACATTTGAACTGCACCAAAACTTCGTTGCCTACCCTTAGCACGGATCTTTAGGAACTTACCCTCAATTGCTTCTCTTTCATTCGTACTACCCCTTCTTATTTCATCATATATCTTTTCCATACTTAGCAACCAACCCGAAAGTAAGCAAATTGTCCCTAATCTCTTCTTTATTAGGTGACAAATTAACACTTAGTGTTGACTTAGAACGCGACTTAATGATCAATGCGGACTTAGCACTCAATGAAATTGGTACTCCAGCAGAACTTATAACGTCATCATAAGTAAGAAAATCTCTAAGTAGATTATCTTTTTCAACTAGGTCGCTATGGTTAAATCATGATTTCCACAATCCTATTTTTCCACAACCTAGACCATAGGACTCGAATTAGAAAAACCCTAACCTGATTATACCTAAATAATTGGACTTTCCCTTGAGGAATTAATCCAATATGATCAAAAGGTTTTTCAAGTCACCACCTCTCCACCTATACACTTGTATGTGACTAAGTTCTAATTGAATATGACACCAGTTGAATTTCGAGACAAAACTCTTTCAACTGTGGATGTCACACCCCAAAACCGGAACGGCGGAAAACGTTCTGGGGTGGAGGACGTCATGCGTAGTATCACAACAATTGTATCATAGCAAGCATAGTAAACACAACCAGACATTGAATACATATATGAAAAAGGTTTACATTGTTTAATAAATAGTTTTGTTCAAATCAAAATATAAAAATAAGACTCTTATTGCTCCGGCTTCTCTAAATCCAAGGAGTACCTGTCTACTGATTTCCTGAGAATACAAGCAGTTTGAAAGAATATCAGCATAAAGCTGGTGAGTTCATAAGCATTTAGTTTTGGTGGACAAATGTTCTTTGATCCTTCTAAAAAGTGTTCTTCAAGAAAATCCTGTATTTTCTTACGAAAAACGTGTTCGAAAGCCTATTCCTTCCATGACTCCCAGATTCATACAATAATGTACAATCCATGGTGTCGTGGAATGAATACGAATATTCGTTGGTTATTTGTTAAACAGTCCGTTTATGAAAAAGCCGAGTTATCCCGGGAAAATCCTATATTTTCCCTAAAAGTTGATGGTTGGTTATCCGTTCTAAACTGAGGTGTACAAGTATCTACCATACTTATATCGATAAACGCATTTTTCTTTTAAAAACCCTGGTTACACCCAGAGAGGTATATTAGCCTTATTACATAAATAAAACTAAATAAAAGAAAACTGTGATGAACTAAGTCCTGAAGGTATTATTAATACCCTCCAGTAATCTATCGATTATTACTTTGAAGTTAGTTCACTTGATTCATTCCTACAAAAGTAAATTCCTGTTATCTAGGTTTTGAGTTTCATGACCATAACTGACTGGATAAGGCATGTAACGGGGCCGGTATCCTTAATGACTTTGTCACCCGTTGACCTGCCGGTCCAACTGTACCTAGCAGCAGGGTGCGGGATTGTCAATCCCGTATAGATCTATACACAACAGTCACACTCTCCCTACAAGAGATTCTTGTCACAAGTGCTAGTCCTACACTCTGATTATGTGGGAGTGTTACTAAGGACGTGTCTCCAACTTAGACTAACAAATTTACAAGTAATAATACTGAAAATCCTTTTTATGATTTGCATAAATCCTTTATAAAATAATACATTTTACTACATGATTCACGAGTTCGTTACCCAAGTTTTGAAAACTGTTTCTACGAGTTGATTTCTTAATCGTTTGGTAAAAATGTTTTCCATGTTAAAAGCATACTGAAAATATAATTATGTTAAACAAAATAATATATTTTGAGCACAAGTTTCCTTTTACTTTTGCTTGTATTCCCCCCCCCCCCTGAAAACATGAAAAACTCGGAAAAACGTAGGGGTATGAACTCACCTACAGTAAGTAGCTTCGATGAATGAGTGGTATCGGATGCTAGATGTCAAGTGGAGACTTGAGCACACATATGGATCCTAATAAGCATCAAAGGACACCTATGTGAATATAATTAGTGTTTATACAACTAATCATGTGAGTGAAACACCTTAGGGACTAGAAAACACTCATATAGATGTGTTATAACCACAAATGATTTCATCTAAGGAGTTTAAGGCCACACTATTGTGTTTACGACCATGTGTTCACGGTTACAAGAGTTTACGGCCATGTGTTCAAGATCACAAGAGTTTACGGCCATGTGTTCACGGTCACAAGAGTTTACGACCATGAGTTCACGTCCACAAGAGTTTACGGTCATGAGTTCACGGCCTCATGAGTTTACGGTCATGAGTTCACGGCCTCATGACTTTACGTCCGTAAACTCATGATGGTTTGTGCCCAAAAAGGTGTTCTAAGATCTTATAATCCACAAGGAAGTGTTCTAGCCTTAAGTCCAAGCCTTAGGAAGAGTTATGACCACATTTGCACCTTTAATAAGGGTTTACGGCCAAGGGAGATACTCTTGGCCGTAAACTCACTTTTATCATGGATAAAGGATGATTTCCAAGGTGCTAAGCATGAGTTCTTACTAGATATCAAGTATATGGAGGTCATACTTACGATTTGAAGGCAAAGGAGGGTGTTTTCGGCCCAAAACACCTAAGTGTTCTTGATGTTCTTGAGAATCTTGGAAGATCTAGACTCAAAGATGAAATCCATGGAAGAAATCAATGGTGATTCATGGATAAGAGAAATATTAACACTTAGATGGAAGGATTTACTTACATTTTGAGGATGTTTGAAGCAAAATCCTATGATACTTGAGAGAGTTTTCGAGTTCCAAGCCTTAGAAATGGAAAGGGTGTAGAAAATGGACCAAGCATCATTCTTATAGGCTGGAGTTTACGGCCACCATGAGTTTACGGCCGTAAACTCATGGGTCCTGGCCGTAAACTCCTCATTTGAGGGTTTATGGCTTGATTGATGGTTTGGAACCTTAGTTGACCCACTCTAACACTTGATCTCTTGATGTACTAAGCTTAGAATGCTAAAAGTTAGCAGTAACAAGTCTGAATTTGATTGAAGTGAATGGTTTGTACAAGATAGAAATTTTGGGTTGTCACATCATCCCCCCGTTAGAGAGAATTTTGTCCCGAAATTCAAGACTAGAGATACAAATTACGGACTTGTAAAAAGATGAGGGTACTTCTGCTTCATAGAATCCTCGCGTGTCACACCCCAAAACCGGAACGGCGGAATCGTTCGGGGGTGGAGGATGTCATGTACAGTATCACAACAATGCATAGTAGTAAATAAGCAACAACATCATCCATTGCATTAATAATATAATTTCATACAAGTGTGTTATGTCAAGTTATATAGACACCAAAAATATGAATCAAAATAAAAGATGAGTCTTGAACGAGCTCCATCTTCTCAAAACCTGGCTCCGGTACCTGTCTACTGGCGACTTGAGGATACAAGTTATTTTGAAAGAGAGTATCAGCGTTAAAGCTGGTGAGATCATAAGTATATTAGTGTCTGTATTTGTATGAAAGTGTTTGTAAGATGTTTTGTAAGATGGTTTGTAAGATGTTTTGAACTCTCCTAGAAAACCCTATGTTTCCTACTAAAAGTAGCCTTCTACCAAGGCATCTAGTGGTCGTGTGTATGTCTCTTGTAAGAGTATGTATTTTCCCAAATCTCACTATCATTCTCCAAAAATATAGTTTTTACATTACTGTATATTGTGTGAAGATCACAAAGTGAATGCAATGGGAAAATGAAATAGTACTGTAGTGTTGTATTAAGTAACTACTGCTGTACTAACTACCTTAAACCAATTGTAATTTAAAGTACCATGTGATCGACCTATACCCTACTACCGACTATAGAACGCGACAATGTAAGATGTCGGAAGAAATGACGTTTGCCACCCGTAGACTTGCAAGTCCCACTGTAGCGAGCAGCAAGGTGTAGGATAGTCAATCCAGTATAGATCTATACGCAAACTCATACGCTCCCCACTTAAGGAGATTCTGGATACAAAACGGTCATGACAGGTAGTGCCATGCTCCGTTACGTGGCTCATATAACTATAATAGTATTCTTGTATATGTATTGAATGTACTAGCTGTATTGTGTGTTCTCTCTCTCTCTAGTATGTATGTATGTTCTCTCTGTATGGTATTGTATGTTCTCTCTCTGTCTAGCATGTATGTTTTCTTGTAAAATTTATAGAATGTACTAGCTGTATTGTAATGTATAGACTCATGTATGAACTGACTCATTGTATGTTCCATTGTTCTAGTAATAGTATTAGTAACTTCCTAAACTACGCCTATTGTAGCTTACTAGTAATGTGATTTGTATGTATGAACATATCTGTATACCTTTGCTACCCAAAGGTATTGAATAGAAAGAAGGAACTTTTATATCTATACACATATACATGATATATAACTAGGATTCAAACGACCTTCGGACAAATAACCGATACCCTAAGTCCACAACCAAACGAGGAACAGGAGGTTAAGGTGAGTTATCAGTCCTAAGTCCTTTCAATCCTACTTATATAACTATCTATAAAGATATATATTTAACAGAATATAAGTTAAAAGGAGTTTAAGTAAAAGTATTTGACATGTAAAATAGTTTCATAAGAGTATTGGACATGTAAAAGAGTTTGACAAAACAGTTTGAAAAGTAGTTTGTTTGATAACACAGTTTGAAAGTAAGAAATCCACTTGATTGGTAGTTATTAATCACATGTGATTGATATAATAACTATAAAAGATCAACTTGTATCCCCCCATAAAAGCATTTAAAATCATTTAAAGATTGATTAAGGGGTATGTACTCACCTGTAGTGAGTGGTTTGGATGAACGGATAGTATAGGATGCTAAGTGTCAAGTGAAGACTTAAACACACACAAGGATCCTAGTTAACATATAATAACACATATATGTATCCAATTAGTCATTAAATAACTAATTAACCAAGTTAAGACATCCTAGGACATGTAAAACACCTTATTTAAGTGTTATAAGTACTAAGGATTGCATCTAAGGGTGGTAGGACCTTGTATTTGAGTTTGGGGTCCAAGGGTAAACTCTTTTGGAATTTACGGTTTTAGGACCAACTCTCATTGAGTTTATGGTCGTAAAGCCATGAGTTTACGGCCGTAAACTCATGGTACTTTTACCATTTTGTGTTTTGAAGCTTTAAAGGTCATAAGAAGCATTCCTACTTCATGTTTAAGCCTTAGGAAGTGATTAGCGCACCATTTCACTCCTTTGTGGAGTTTACGGTCCTTGGACCATTTCTCCTTGGGTTTACGGCCGTAAACCCAAATGGTTTATGGTCTTTTTGATGTTTTAAGTCCTAAGCACATCAAGGATGGTATCTAGACTAGTATCCAAGGCTTGGTAAGGGACTAGGGCACACTTTGGCCCCTTCATTATGGTTTACGGTCCAAGAACATCTTGGACCGTAAACACCTTTGATCTTGTGTTTCCTTATGTTTTATAGATGATTAAGAAGTGTTGCAAGTCTTATAACACACTAGGGTAAGAGTACTTACTATGTAGAAGCTTGAAAAGGTGTTAAAAGTCCAAGAACACTAGTGTGTGTTCTTGGTGAAACTAAGAACACTTGAAGATCTACACAAATGGAATGATTTCACGGATGAAATCATGTAAGATCACTAGATTAAGTAAGATATCAACTTATTAGGACTAGAAACACTTACATAGTTGAAGATCAAGAAGGAAAATCGGATGATACTTGAGAGGATTTGAGTTTTGGATCTTGAAAATGTGAAAAAGTGGTAAATATGACTAAGTGTCATATTTATACCCCTTGGGGTTTACGGCCGTAAACACCATGTTTAGGCCGTAAAATCCAAACTCTTGGAGTTTTGGGACTTTATTGATGCACAATAAACCCTAGGGCATCCTCTCTCCTGTTATCTCCTGAAGTACTAGGCTTTAGAACACTCAAACTGACTCTACACAGCTCAAAAGTTAGCATAAACTGTTCTGACTTCTATTGAAGTGAATAGTTGTACATAATAGAAATTTCGGGTTGTCACATCATCCCCCCGTTAGAAGGAATTTCGTCCCGAAATTAGAGTTTAAGCAAATAAGTAGTTACAAATAACTAGCTAAAAAGACGAGGATATTTCAGTTTCATCTGATCCTATCGCTCCCAAGTGAATTCAGGTCCTCGCTTGGCGTTCCAACGAACCTTCTCTATCGGGATACGGCTTTGTTTCGTTTGCTTGACCTCTCGGTCCATGATCTCTACAGGTTCTTCCACGAAGTTGAGGCTCTCGTTGATCTCGATTTCGTCGAGTGGGATTACAAGAGTCTCGTCGGACAGACACTTTTTCAAGTTCAAGACGTGGAAAGTAGAATGTATGTTACTGAGTTCGCGTGGTAAGTTAAGTTTGTAAGCTACAGGGCCGATTCTGGCAAGAATTTCGAAAGGCCCTATGTATCTTGGATTTAGCTTTCCACGCTTTCCAAAGCGTATTAAGCCCTTCCAGGGTGAGACCTTCAATAGAACTCGGTCGCCTACCTGGAATTCCAATGGTTTCCTTCGTTTATCAGCGTAGCTTTTCTGTCGGTCTCTAGAGCCTTTCAATCGTTCACGAATCTGAACGATCTTCGCTGTCGTTTCTCGAATGATTTTCGGACCCGTGAGACTGCTTTCAGGAATTCGTCCTTTAGCTAGCTGGGTATCACCCACCTCAGCCCAGCACAAAGGGGATCTGCACTTTCGGCCATAGAAGGCCTCGAATGGAGCAGCCTTTATGCTCGTGTGATAACTGTTGTTGTATTAAAATTCGACAAGGGGTAAATGAGTATCCTATGCTTTCCCAAAGTCGATCACACAGGCTCGCAACATATCTTCCAAAGTTTGGATAGTCCTCTCACTTTGCTCGTCGGTCTGTGGATGGTAGGTTGTACTCATGTCCAGCCTAGGGAACTTTGTAGCGACTGCCAGAACCTCGAAGTGAACCTACTATCTCTATCCGAGATAATGGATATGGGAACACCGTGCAGTCGTACAATCTCCCGAATGTAGGTTCTTATAAGCTTCTCCATCTTGTATGTTTCTTTGATAGGCAGGAAGTGTGCGGACTTGGTCAATCTATCGACGATGACCCATATGGTATCAAGTCCACCCATTGTCTTGGGTAACTTGGTTATGAAGTCCATAGTGATCCGCTCTCACTTCCATTCCGGTATCTCCGGCTGTTGGAGTAATCCTGACGGTTTCTGGTATTTGACCTTGACCTTGGCGCAAGTAAGGCATTTACTCACGAAGGTAGCAATCTCTGCTTTCTTGTTAGGCCACCAGTATAGCTTTTTAAGATCCAGATACATCTTATCTGAACCTGGGTGGACGGAATAAAGAGTGTTGTGTGCCTCGGTCATGACCAAGTCTCTGAAACCACCGAGTTTCGGGGTCCAGATCTGATCCATGAGATAATAAGTTCTGCCACCCTTGACTTCCAAGTTCTTATCCATCCCTCTTAGGGATTCACCCGCCACATTTTCAGGTTTCAAAGCGTCGAGCTGAGCCTCCTTAATTTGTGTGGACAAGTGTGAATGGATAGTCATAGTCAATGATTTGACTCTACGACCAGAGTATTCTTTCCGACTTAGGGCGTCAGCTACTACATTGGCCTTGCCGGGATGATAGCGAATTTCACATTCGTAATCACTGAGTAGCTCGACCCACCGTCGTTTTCTCATGTTGAGCTCCTTCTGGTCGAATATATGTTGTAGCCTTTTGTGGTCTGTAAAGATAGTGTTTTTTGTACCGTACAAGTAGTGTCTCAAGATCTTCAGAGCAAACACAACTGCTCCTAGCTCAAGATCGTGGGTGGTGTAGTTGACCTCGTGTGTCTTTAGCTGTCTCGAGGCATAGGCGATGACCTTACCTCGTTGCATCAGAACACAGCCGAGCCCTTGATTTGACGCATCGCAATAGACAACGAAGTCTTCTATCCCTTCGTGGAGGGATAGTATTGGTGCGGTGCACAAGGCTCGCTTGAGCGTTTGGAACGCTCTCTCCTGCTTCTCTTCCCAGTCAAAGGCCACGCCTTTCTGGGTCAGTGTTGTAAGAGGTTTCGCGATGCGGGAGAAGTTCTGAATGAACCTGCGATAGTAGCCAGCGAGGCCTAGAAATTGACGAATTTCTATAGGCGTCTTTGGTGCTGACCAGCTCTCAATGGCTTTGATTTTGGAAGGGTCCACGTGTATTCCCTCTTCGCTAACCACGTGCCCTAAGAATTCGACTCTTCGGATCCAAAATTCACATTTCGAGAACTTCGCATAGAGCTTCTCCGAACGCAGTGTTTCCAAGACCTGTTGTAGATGTTGACTATGCTCTTCCTTACTACGAGAGTAGATAAGTATGTCATCGATGAAGACGACGACGAACTGATCCAAGTAAGGACGACACATCCTATTCATTAAATCCATGAATACTGCAGGTGTGTTTGTTAATCCGAACGGCATCACTACGAATTCGTAGTGCCCATAACGAGTTCGGAAGGCTGTCTTCGGAACATCCTCCCCTAGCACTCGTAGTTGGTGATATCCGGATCTTAAGTTGATTTTTGTAAAGAAGTTCGCCCCTTGAAGTTGGTCAAATAAATCGTCAATACAAGGCAAAGGGTAACGATTTTTGACGGTCAGCTTGTTGAGCTCCCTGTAGTCGATGCACATACGAAACGAACCGTCTTTCTTCTTGACGAACAAGACTGGAGCTCCCCAGGGTGAGAAGCTTGGTCTTATAAAGCCCTTGCTGAGCAGTTCGTTAAGTTGACAGGATAGTTCTTGCATCTCTGCAGGTGCTAGACGATAGGGCGATTTGGCTACGGGGGTAGCCCCTGGAACTAAGTCGATTCTGAACTCGACTTGACGTTGCGGAGGTAATCCTGGGAGTTCTTCTGGAAAGATGTCGGGAAAGTCGCGTACTACAGGAATGTTCTGAATGTCTTTCGTTTCTTGGCTCACATCGACCACATGAGCAAGGAATGCGCGACATTCCTTTCGCAAGAATTTCTGAGCTTGAATGCTCGAGATGATACGAAGGTTCGTGTCGGGTTTGTCGCCATAAACGACTAGAGTTTCGCCAGACAGTAGATTAAGGCGAACAGCCTTTTCATAACACATGATGTCGGCACGATGTAGACTCAACCAGTCCATGCCGATAATGACGTCGAAACTTTTAATTGAGACTGGCATGAGGTCGATCGAAAAAGAATGGCTATCTAGTGTTAGGGTACACCCTATGAATATACTGCTAGTGCTCTCCGTCTTTCCATTAGCCATTTCTACAGTGAACGGTTCTTTAAGTGTTCGTGATTTTTGCTTAAGTAAATGAGCAAATTTTTGGTTCACGAAACTCCTTTCCGCTCCACTATCAAACAGTATGCATGCATAAGAGTTATCGAGGAGAAACGTACCAGTGACCACTGTGGGGTCGGCACCTGCTTCCTCGTGGCCTATGGCCAGAACCCTTCCCACTCCACCGGCATTCCCTGCCTTCGGGCAGTTCCTCTTGTAGTGGCCCACCTCGCCACAACCGTAGCAAGCTTGGCCCACACCAGCGTCGGGGACTTGGGTGATTGGTTTTGCTGGAGCCTTGCAGAAGTGGGCAGTGTGCCCCTTCCTGCTGCAGTTAGAGCACTGCATTTCACGATAGGCTCCAATGTGGTGGAAGTTGCACTGGTTGCACTTAGGCAAACTTCCCGCTTACTGCTTTACCGGAGCAGCAGCAGTGGCAGGTGCTATCGCAGCATGAACTGCCACGACCCGCTGCTTTTTGACAGCCTTCTTCTTCTTCTTGTCATCCCAGAGCTTCCGCTCGGAATCAGCGGTTTTGGAAGGTTCCGAGATGGCCAGGGTTGTTGTTGCGGCCGGGGTACGAACCCCATGGTCTATAATCCGTTGTGCCAATCGCTTGGCACTATCGAATGTAGTGGGGTTTGAATCCAAAACATTTCCATGGAATGGAGGCACCAGCCCCCATATGTACCTTTCAATCTTATTTCCCTCTGTATGAACCATGTTAGGATAGAGGGCCACCAGCTCACAGAACCTGGCGGTGTATGAGACTATGTCGGAGCCCTTCATGGTTAGGCTCCACAGTTCCTCCTCCAGTTTTTGGATTTCGCCCCTTGGGCAGTACTCTTCAATCATGAGGTCTCTCAAAGTTTCCCAGCCCATAGCATTAGTCACCACAAGAGATAGTGACTTGACATGGCTATTCCACCATGTCAGGGCCTTTGTCTCGAAGGTGCATGCAGCAAATTTGACTTTGCTTCCCTCCGGGCATGAGCAGATCTCGAAGATCGACTTTGTCTTTTCGAACCATTGCGAGAGGGCAATGACTCCGCCAGTCCCTTTAAAGGATAGTGGCTTGCAACTGGTGAAGTCCTTGTAGGACCACTCTCTCAAGCGCACAGGTATTTCACCATGAGTAGATTGAATAGGGGTTCCTCCTCCAGTGGAACCAGATGAATGATATTGAGCCATGGTTGTAGCCACAGCCGCAAATACAGCAGTATTTAATGCTGCCGTAACGATTCAAGGAGCAGGTGGTGTTGCAGTTATCGGAGGATCGCGTCTTGTTGATTGACGTGGAGGCATCTTTTAACTATAAGTTTTAGAGAGATGAAGACATTGGTAAGAATTTAATAGGAAAATTGATGAGAATGACTCATGGACTAACTCTCCATAGCCCAACAACACAATTGAATAGCACGATTGAAGGATGATCTAGTGCTAGCAGATGCTAGCAATTGGATAATAATTTCCGTGAGATTAGATATCTGTCAATAATACTGGTATTACAGATGTAATAAGTTTGGGAAAAATGGCCTAGAAGTAGGCATTACATCAACCAAGATGGGAAAATTTTGACAGAACTACGACCTACTCAAGACCTAACAGGTCTAAGATTTACAAAGATAGGAGATTAGACTAGAGTTTTTACACAAACTAGGTTATATCCAAAAGAGTAGTCGATGAGACTCTAACGGCGACGAGAACTACTAGAGTGAGTTCTTGAATCCGACAGAAGACATTCTATGTCCCTCATACGCCTTTCAGATCTTACTTGCTGAGCTCGAAGTTCCCTGACTTCAGCTTGGGTTTCAGCAAGTTCCCTCTGCAGAACTGCATTGCGGACCTGAGTCCTTTCATTAGCAGACTCTAGCTGGCGGATGCGGACTGTGTTAACAACAGAGTTGGCGTCAATCTCTAAGACTCGGTCGATAGTCGCTCGACCTTGTTCCGTGTTCCGAGAAATCCTACAAACCATGATGGGTCGGACCCTGTCAGCTGAACCTCCCTCGGTGAGGTTATAGAAGCTTCTGTCTCCATTGTAGGGAATGGGTTGACCCTGTTCCTGACTCCATCTATTCAAGTTTGTGGCCCACAGAGGTGTGGGTCCTGAGCAGCTGGGGGTAGGTTGTTGACTTCCGGCTCTGAGTCAGAACCATCAGAAAAACCCTCAGCATAGTGATCATCCAAAGGGATTGGGTGATCATCTTCTGGCTCTTCTTCAAGCCATCCAGCATTGCCGTGGTTGGGATAGCACGGGTCTCCGGGGATATGTAATCCAGCCATGATATCTACGCGAGAAAAGGGATATAAGAAATAACTAAATAGACGACTAATTAGATAACTATAAGATGATCTTTATCAGTTACTTCAATACTTGTTTAGTGCATACCAGTTATATGTACTCAAAACAGGATAGACCTTCGAATAAGTGACCCTAACTCTAAGTCCACAACCAAACAAGGAACAGGAAGTAAAGCAAAGGTCACAGATTCTAAGTCTATGACATCCTTGTACATATAACCTTAGTGTATCCACTCAGCAACTATTGATATACTAATAAAGACCTTTAGTTCTCAGATAAGTAATTATAGTAACACAGAAATACTACCATAGTATTTTAAGTTTATGTTCTGTTCTAATGTTCTCATTGTAGTAATGTTAGTAAGTTTTTAGACTTGTTGCAACCTCACAACCACACTTAGGCACATGCTAGTCACTCCTCGGATAATATAGTTGATCAGGCTATATCTTCCCAGATGTGACTATATGTCTCTAAGTCTACTTGTGCTGCCCAACAATCGTAATACTTTTGTTCTGTCCTAGTGACACTGATTTTAGTATGAATGCAGGCATGTATACTTAGTTAAATATTTTATTATTTAAAAGGTATAAACTCTTGGTCAGAGTATTTTAATCCCATTGTATTTATAGTCTGTATATCTTTTATGGGTTGATATACTCAATTCACTATAAACAATGCTCTGATACCAATCTGTCACACCCCAAAAACGGAACGGCGAAATCGTTCGGGGGTGGAGGAAGTCATGTATAGTATCACAACAATGCATAGTAGTAAACAAGCAACAACATCATCCATTGCATTAATAATATAATTTCATAAAAGTGTGTTCTGTCAAGTTATATAGACACCAAAAATATGAATCAAAATAAAAGATGAGTCTTGAACGAGCTCCATCTTCTCAAAACCTGGCTCCGGTACCTGTCTACTGGCGACCTGAGGATACAAGTTATTTTGAAAGAGAGTATCAGCGTTAAAGCTGGTGAGATCATAAGTATATTAGTGTCTGTATTTGTATGAAAGTGTTTGTAAGATGTTTTGTAAGATGGTTTGTAAGATGTTTTGAACTCTCCTAGAAAACCCTATGTTTCCTACTAAAAGTAGCCTTCTACCAAGGCATCTAGTGGTCGTGTGTATGTCTCTTGTAAGAGTATGTATTTTCCCAAATCTCACTATCATTCTCCAAAAATATAGTTTTTAAAGTGAATGCAATGGGAAAATGAATGCAAAAGTGAATGCAATGGGAAAATGAAATAGTACTGTAGTGTTGTATTAAGTAACTACTGTTGTACTAACTACCTTAAACCAATTGAAATTTAAAGTACCATGTGATCGGCATGTACCCTGCTACCGAATATAGAACGCGACAATGTAAGATGTCGGAAGAAATGACGTTTGGCACCCGTAGACTTGCAAGTCCCACTGTAGCGAGCAGCAAGGTGTAGGATAGTCAATCAAGTATAGATCTATACGCAAACTCATACGCTCCCCACTTAAGGATATTCTGGATACAAAACGGTCATGACAGGTAGTGCCATGCCCCGTTACGTGGCTCACATAACTGTAATAGTATTCTTGTATATGTATTGAATGTACTAGTAGTATTGTGTGTTCTCTCTCTGTCTAGTATGTATGTATGTTCTCTCTGTATGGTATTGTATGTTCTCTCTCTGTCTAGCATGTATGTTTTCTTGTAAAATGTATAGTATGTACTAGCTGTATTGTAATGTATAGACTCATGTATGAACTGACTCATTATATGTTCCATTGTTCTAGTAATAGTATTAGTAACTTCCTAAACTACGCCTATTGTAGCTTACTAGTAATGTGATTTGTATGTATGAACATATCTGTATACCATTGCTACCCAAAGGTATTGAATAGAAAGAAGGAACTTTTATATCTATATACATATACATGATATATAACTAGGATTCAAATGACCTTCGGACAAATAACTGATACCCTAAGTCCACAACCAAACGAGGAACAGGAGGTTAAGGTGAGTTATCAGTCCTAATTCCTTTCAATCCTACTTATATAACTATCTATAAAGATATACATTTAACAGAATATAAATTAAAAAGAGTTTAAGTAAAAGTATTTGACATGTAAAAGAGTTTGATAAGAGTATTGGACATGTAAAAGAGTTTGACAAAACAGTTTGAAAAGTAGTTTGTTTGATAACACAGTTTGAAAGTAAGAAATCCACTTGATTGGTAGTTATTAATCACAAGTGATTGATATAATAACTATAAAAGATCAACTTGTATCCCCCCCCCCCATAAAAGCATTTAAAATCATTTAAAGATTGATTAAGGGGTATGAACTCACCTGTAGTGAGTGGTTTGGATGAACGGATAGTATAGGATGCTAAGTGTCAAGTGAAGACTTGAACACACACAAGGATCCTAGTTAACATATAATAACACATATATGTATACAATTAGTCATTAAACAACTAATTAACCTAGTTAAGACATCCTAGGACATGAAAACACCTTATTTAAGTGTTATAAGTACTAAGGATTGCATCTAAGGGTGATAGGACCATGTATTTGAGTTTGGGGTCCAAGGGTAAACTCTTTTGGAGTTTACGGTTTTGGGACCAACTCTCATTGAGTTTACAGTCGTAAACCCATGAGTTTACGGCCGTAAACTCGTGGTACTTTTACCATTTTGTGTTTTGAAGCTTTAAAGGTCATAAGAAGCATTCCTACTTTATGTTTAAGCCTTAGGAAGTGATTAGGGCACCATTTCACTCCTTTGTGGAGTTTACGGTCCTTGGACCATTTCTCCTTTGGTTTACGGCCGTAAACCCAAATGGTTTATGGTCTTTTTGATGTTTTAAGTCCTAAGCACATCAAGGATGGTATCTAGACTAGTGTCCAAGGCTTGGTAAGGGACTAAGGCACACTTTGGCCCCTTCATTAGGGTTTATGGTCCAAGAACATCTTGGACCGTAAACACCTTTGATCTTGTGTTTCCTTATGTTTTCTAGATGATTAAGAAGTGTAGCAAGTCTTATAACACACTAGGGTAAGAGTACTTACTATGTAGAAGCTTGAAAAGGTGTTAAAAGTCCAAGAACACTAGTGTGTGTTCTTGGTGTTCTTGGTGAAACTAAGAACACTTGAAGATCTACACAAATGGAATGATTTCACGGATGAAATCATGTAAGATCACTAGATTAAGTAAGATATCAACTTATTAGGACTAGAAACACTTACATAGTTGAAGATCAAGAAGGAAAATCGGATGATACTTGAGAGGATTTTTAGTTTTGGATCTTGAAAATGTGAAAAAGTGGTAAATATGACTAAGTGTCATATTTATACCCCTTGGGGTTTACGGCCGTAAGCACCATGTTTAGGCCGTAAACTCCAAACTCTTGGAGTTTTGGGACTTTATTGATGCACAATAAACCCTAGGGCATCTTCTCTCCTGTTATCTCCTGAAGTACTAGGCTTTAGAACACTCAAACTGACTCTACACAACTCAAAAGTTAGCAGAAACTGTTCTGATTTCTATTGAAGTGAATGGTTGTACAGAAAAGAAATTTCGGGTTGTCACATCGCGCTCCCAAGTGAATTCAGTACCTCGCTTGGCATTCCAGCGAACCTTCACTATCGGGATGCGGCTCTGCTTCGTACAATTGACTTCCCGGTCCATGATTTCAACAGGTTCCTTCACAAAGTGTAGATTCTCGTCCGAATCAATCTCGTCGAGAGGAATCACAAGTGTCTCATCGGACAGACACTTCTTTAGGTTCGATACGTGGAAGACAGGATGGATGTTGCTGAGCTCTCGTGGTAACTGGAGTTTGTATGTTACGGGACCGATCCTAGCAAGGATCTCAAACGGTCCAATGTACCTTGGGTTTAGCTTGCCATGTTTTTCTGAAACGTATCATGCCTTTCCAGGGTGAGACTATCAGAAGGACGCGGTCACCAACCTGGAATTCCAAGGGTTTTCGTCTCTTATCGGCGTAGCTCTTTGTCTATATCGGGAGGCTTTCAATCGTTCCCGGATTTGTACAATCTTTTCAGTTGTCTCTCGGATGATCTCAGGACCAGTGAGAGTGCTGTCAGAGACTTGACCCTTGGCTAGCTACGTGTCACCCACTTCAGCCCAGCACAGAGGGGATCTACACTTACGGCCATAGAGGGCTTCAAATGGCGCAGCCTTGATGCTGGTATGGTAGTTGTTGTTGTAGGAAAATTCAACCAAAGGAAGATGAGTGTCCCGTGGCGTATGTACAATTGTCCGGATTGTTCTTTTACTTTGTCCGTTTCTTTGTGGATGATACTCTTCGCTTGAATACTTTGTCCGTTTCTTTGTGGATGTACAATTGTCCGGATTGTTCTTTTACTTTGTCCGGATTGTTCTTTTACTTTGTCCGTTTCTTTTACTTTGTCCGTCAACACGAGCGACGAGAGTTTTGTGATTGAACGATTTAAGGCCAAAGGGTTTGGTATATCGTAGACTTAGTCGGACTAAACAGGATGACGTCGTAGAATCGTGCGTTATGTTAATCCAGGAGGATCGTTCAGTTCAAACATTGGCGCCCTGGATGAATGTCTCTGGTGTTTTCTGTGTTTGATTCGAAATTTGTGGGTACTACTAACACGAGGGTCCTGACATTTTGAAACTATGAACTCTTATGAAATGGTTCCTACTAGATCCCTCTATGATCGTTCGGTGTATACAAGCCAGGTATAACTACAACTGACCCTAATGTATTCACTAAGTCATCATAATTTGTTCATTAGGGCCTTAAACCTTATAAGGATTTCGTGATTTAATCCCGAAGAGAAAGTAATCAAAGTTATGAACAATTATTGAGGTTTTCGAAAACGTACCAAAACATGGCAGGGTCCTTCGATGCTTCCACATCCTCTGGGGTCAGACTCCTCCTGTTTCCTCATTGTTCTTCTCCGTTGGACAGACTCTTTTGAAATGTCCCATTTCGCCACATGTACAGCACACTCAAACTATGCTAGCGTCGGTAGTGGAAGCGATTTGTTGAGTCGGGGTCTTTGCAAAGAGAGCTTCCTGGCCATCCTTAGCTCTTGGACAATTTCTTTTGAAATGTCCTACACTGCCACAGAGGTAACAGGTTGGACTTGTCCCAACTTTTGTAGTCGAAGTGATGAACTTGACTAGGGTCCTACAACTGCGGGAGGTGTGCCCCTTCCTGTTGCATCTCGTGCAATGTAGCTCTCGGCAGACTCTGTGATGGTGGTAGTTGCATTTGCTGCAGTGCGGGAGATTTCCAAAGTAGGATGTGTTTGGGGTTGGAACAGCAGGGTTGGCTGGGGTGTTAAATGCCCCAGTTCGTTGCCTTTCAGTAGGTCCTTGGGTTGAACAACTTCCTTGGAACTTCCGTTTCAGGATGTTAGGTTGGATATCAGGTGTGTCTTTTCTAGTAGACACTTGTGGTTGAGATTGGTTAACACCAAGATTTGGATTGTCACTCACCCTTCCACCCACATTTTTCTTGTTAGCGTTAAGAACAACTAGGGTGGCTGTTACTGCTGCTGTGACAGTAGCTTGGAACGTAGCTGAGTCCATTTGGAGGATTGGTGTCTTACCGGTGGGTTGGTTATGTTTCTTCGGAGGCATGATCTGCTAAACGTCAAGAAAAGAAGCTTGTGAGCAACTATGGTTGCCTCTGGATGTATCCTAAATGTTTATCTATGCAATAAGATTTCCCGTTTTTCTATCTGACTCTCATTGATTCGACCCACGTCCCCATGATGTAGTCTTAGCATGATTTGAAAAGGATTTGAACGCAACAAAGTTCACATCCAACAATCTTACGAACTCCTTGTTGTCCAGCTCATTGCGCTATCTGGATAACTCTCACATTTTCGTCGACTCTAGACGATGTGGAGGATTAGCTATAAGGGTAGTTCCAGGGATCAAGTCGACACGGGATTCAACTTAACGCTCGGGAGAAATTCCTGGAATGTCTTTGGGAAAGACATCCGGAAAGTTGTAGAGTTCGGAGATGCTCTCGAGGTCTTTAACATGAGCTAGGATTGCATAACATCTCTTTCGTTGACACTTTATGGCTCTGGCGTAGGAAATGATATGAAGGTTCGAACAGTCTTATCACTGAAACTAGTGAATGGTTGAGGCGAATCGCTTTCTCGAAGCAAAGGACATCGGCACGATGGGAGGCTCAATCGTCTCATGCCGATTATGACATCAAAGTTTTTCATGAAGATTGATATGAATTCGATGGGGAAAAGGAATGATCGTGGAAGTACATCCTATGATACATGTTTTGAAGACAAAACAGTGATAGGACCTTGATAAAGTTGCTTAATTTGCATGCTACCACCTTAAGGTATACTTTCGACAATGTTAATCTTTAACTGATAAATGCTTGTTGCCACTATAACTGAAACTGAGATCACACATATTTCGGAAGCCTTAAAAGTAGGTCTAAGTCATACTAATAAGGGGAAAATCTTGGCAACAAGAAAGACAGAGATGTTTACGGAAAAGAACTACTCATAACATAGATATGAAAGTTATTCCTTAGACCGAAAAGGAAGGATGAATAGAGTATCCCCCTATCCGCGACGGGTACCCCTCAAGTGAAACATTAATTCGGCCAGTTGACGCTCCACACCAAGCAGGCGTCTCTCGTACTCTGACTGGCGTGCGTGGAGCCCTATGACTTCGGCTCGGGTCGTAGCTAACTCTCGTTGCAGAGCTTCATTATGCCTTGCAGCTCTCGCATGAGCAATCTCGAGGAGACGAATGTGATCCGTGCTGGTGTCCGAATATGCTTCGAGCTCCACAGTTCGCTGAAGGGTTTCCATACCTAGCTCCACATTGCGAGCCACACGGTGTATCAGGATTGGAAGTACCCTGACTGCGTGTCCTCCTTCGTTCAGTTTGTAGAAGTTGCGGTTTCCGTTGTATGGGAGAGGTTGGTCTTGCTCGTGGCTCCACCTATTCAAACTCCCGACCCACATAGGCGTTGGGCCTTGCAACTCAACTCGAGGGTTAGGATTTGGTATTGGGGCCACTGGGGGTAAGTTTTCGACTTCGGGTTCCGAGTCAGTCTCTTCGGGAAAGGGTTCGACAAAGCCATCGTCCAAAGGGATTTCATGGTTTCCTTCTGGCTCTGGCTCGATCTATCCACCATCTCCTTGGTTGGGAAAGTACGGGTCGCCAGGAAGATGGAATCAAACCATGCTATCTACGCGAGGTGATGGTAAAGGAATAGTTAATAGGCATCGAATCTAATAATACTTCCAAAGTATTAGAGCTACATGATTGATCCTTGAATAATGGATTCTTGGATAAGTTTCCAGCTTAGACGTTATAGCATCCTAAAATACTCCTATAGTATTTTAATCCTTATGTTTGGCTCTAGAACTCCTCTGGTGTCTAGGTAAGTTTTCGGCTTGCTGCAACACCACAGTCACTCCCAAGCACATGTTGGTCATGTCTCGAATGAATATAGTTGATCAGGCTATATTAACCCTAGACATGATTACATAATTGCCCAGGTTTAACCGCAGTATCCCAACATCCAAATACTTTTGTGTTGTTCTACCTACGACTCTGGTTCTGTTATGTATGTATGTTCGTATAATTTTTAATAAAATACTTATATTTTTGAAAGTATACTTTTAGTTTAGAGCACTTAGGCCCCTTAGTAACTATAGTTGTATACCATGTAAGGTTCGGTATACTTAGTTCGCTATAAACAAGGGATCTGATACCAATCTGTCACACCCCAAAACCGGAACGGCGGAAAACGTTCTGGGGTGGAGGACGTCATGCGTAGTATCAAAACAATTGTATCATAGCAAGCATAGTAAACACAACCAGACATTGAATACATATATGAAAAAGGTTTACATTGTTTAATAAATAGTTTTGTTCATATCAAAATATAAAAATAAGACTCTTATTGCTCCGGCTTCTCTAAATCCAAGGAGTACCTGTCTACTGATTTCCTGAGAATACAAGCAGTTTGAAAGAATATCAGCATAAAGCTGGTGAGTTCATAAGCATTTAGTTTTGGTGGACAAATGTTCTTTGATCCTTCTGAAAAGTGTTCCTCAATAAAATCCTCTATTTTCTTATGAAAAACGTGTTCGAAAGCCTATTTCTTCCATGACTCCCAGATTCATACAATAATGTACAATCCATGGTGTCGTGGAATGAATACGAATATCCGTTGGTTACTTGTTAAACAGTCCGTTTATGAAAATGCCGAGTTATCCCGGGAAAATCCTATATTTTCCCTAAAAGTTGATGGTTGGTTATCCGTTCTAAACTGAGGTGTACAAGTATCTACCATACTTATATCGATAAACGCATTTTTCTTTTAAAAACCCTGGTTACACCCAGAGAGGTATATTAGCCTTATTACATAAATAAAACTAAATAAAAGAAAACCGTGATGAACTAAGTCCTGAAGGTATTATTAATACCCTCCAGTAATCTATCGGTTATTACTTTGAAGGTAGTTCACTTGATTCATTATTACAAAAGTAAATTCATGTTATCTAGGTTTTGAGCTTCATGACCATAACTGACTGGATAAGGCACGTAACGGGGCAGGTATCCTCAATGACTTTGTCACCCGTAGACCTGCCGGTCCAACTGTAGCTAGCAGCGGGGTGCGGGATTGTCAGTCCCGTATAGATCTATACACAACAATCACGTTCTCCCTACAAGAGATTCTGGTCACAAGTGCTAGTCCTACACTCTGATTCTGTGGGAGTGTTACCAAGGACATGTCTCCAACTTAGAATAAAAAATTTACAATTAATAATACTGAAAATCCTTTTTATGATTTGCATGAATCCTTTATAAAATAATACATTTTACTACATGATTCACGAGTTCGTTACCCAAGTTTTGAAAACTGTTTCTACGAGTTGATTTCTTCATCGTTTGGTAAAAATGTTTTCCATGTTAAAAGCATACTGAAAATATAATTATCTTAAACAAAATAATATATTTTGAGCACAAGTTTCCTTGTAGTTTTGCTTGTATTCCCCCCCCCCCCCCTGAAAACATGAAAAACTCGGAAAAACGTAGGGGTATGAACTCACCTGCAGTGAGTAGCTTGGATGAATGAGTGGTATAGGATGCTAGATGTCAAGTGGAGACATGAACACACACACGGATCCTAATAAGCATCAAAGGACACCTATGTGAATATAATTAGTGTTTATACAACTAATCATGTGAGTGAAACACCTTAGGGACTAGAAAACACTCATATAGATGTGTTATAACCACAAAGGATTTCATCTAAGGAGTTTAAGGCCACACCATTGTGTTTACGGCCATGTGTTCACAGTCACAAGAGTTTACGGCCATGTGTTCACGGTCACAAGAGTTTACGGCCATGTGTTCACGGTCACAAGAGTTTACGGCCATGAGTTCACGGCCACAAGAGTTTACAATCATGAGTTCACGTCCTCATGAGTTTACGGTCATGAGTTCACGGCCTCATGAGTTTACGGTCGTAAACTCATGATGGTTTGTGCCCAAAAAATGTGTTCTAAGGTCTTATAATCCACAAGGAAGTGTTCTAGCCTTAAGTCCAAGCCTTAGGAAGAGTTATGACCACATTTGCACCTTTAATAAGGGTTTACGGCCAAGGGAGATACTCTTGGCCATAAACTCACTTTGATCATGGATAAAGGATGATTTCCAAGGTGCTAAGCATGAGTTCTTACTAGATATCAAGTATAGGGAGGTCATACTTACGATTTGAAGGAAAAGGAGGGTGTTTTCGGCCCAAAACACCTAAGTGTTCTTGATGTTCTTGAGAATCTTGGAAGATCTAGACTCAAAGATGAAATCCATGGAAGAAATCAATGGTGATTCATGGATAAGAGAAATATTAACACTTAGATGGAAGGATTTACATACATTTTGAGGGTTTTTGAAGCAAAATCCTATGATACTTGAGAGAGTTTTCGAGTTCCAAGCCTTAGAAATGGAAAGGGTGTAGAAAATGGACCAAGCATCATACTTATAGGATGGATTTTATGGCCATCATGAGTTTACGGCCGTAAACTCATGGGTCTTGGCCGTAAACTCCTCATTTGAGGGTTTATGGCTTGATTGATGGTTTGGAACCATAGTTGACCTACTCTAACACTTGATCCCTTGATGTACTAAGCTTAGAATGCTCAAACAGACTCTATACATTGCTAAAAGTTAGCAGTAACAAGTCTGAATTTGATTGAAGTGAATGGTTTGTACAAGATAGAAATTTCGGGTTGTCACAGTGGAAGACTGTGACAACCGTAAAAATTCGAGTCTATTCTAGATTTGACTAAACTTAGTTGCATGTATAGGCACGACACATGCTAGAATTGGTAGCTAGAAGCTAAGTCATGACCTACTAGAAACTTCGAAACAATTAGAAACAAGGGATAGTGTACTTAGATTTCACAATGATATGTGAATTCTACAACTACTTTAACTGTAGTGACTATCAAATTCGGATCATTCCTTAACTCGAGCATCTTTGTACATTCATGTAGATATATCATGCACTTGACGTAGCAGTAGAAATTAGGTTAGAGTCTTATAGGAACTTAAGTCAAAGTTGAAAACTAGGATTAGTATACTTGATTCTTCAATTTCACTTGGATCTTGGAATCTCCATATAGAAATACCAATAAACTGACAAAAACAAGTGGTAGGCATTATTAATGACTGTAAAAGAGTTATAAGACTAAAAAAATTTCAAGTCTCAAAAATTCAAATTATTTTGATGTCCAAAGATTTATTAAACCTTAAAACCCTAAAAGCCATAAAAACTCAAATTTATAAAGTTTAACACCTAAAACTCCATAAAAAAATTTATGAACCTTGTAATATCAATTTAAAATAATTAAATTCAGGAAAATATAATCAATGGAAAATAAAAATGAAGTCATTACATTTACCATTAACTTATAAGTCGAAAATAAAGGTTTTATGAATAAAAACTAGATTATGGTGCATATTATATTAAAAATAATTGATATTTTTATAAAATATTGGGATTTTATAAAAATGGAAGAGAGGAAAACCCTCTCCGACTCCCATAATTTTGGCCCCTCTCCCCAAGAAAGCTCTTCCCAAAAAAAACTCAATCATTTTACTCACTCTTTCACTCAACCTCTCTACTTTTCTCTCTACAATTTTATCTATTCCATATCTCTAGAAATGACGAACATAGAAAAAAAATATGTGGGAGACATTTATCCACTCTATTGTTCATAAATCAAGATACATCTTTGTATTTTAGTGTCCGATTATGGTGGAGAGAAACCTCAAAGATACGAAGAGAAAGATTGGGTATCCAGAGAGACATAATCTCTCTTTTCTCTCTTTTCTTCTCTCTAAATCCCCCATTATTTCCCCCTATGAATTAGCTCCAAAACCCATGAAATTTTCAGCAAATATCCCTCATTTTACTCAAGAATCTTCTTCATTTGAAGTTGATATTCAAGGTAAAATCAATTTCCTTACATTTTGTTCATTTTACTTAAATAATTTCAAGTTTTCTTGCATTTTTCTCCCTCTTCTACACCATTCTTTATGAGCATTCATATACATGTTTATGAATGTCGAATTTGACGATAATGGTGGTAGGATTACACCCAAAAACAACATGCATGTTGTTAGAAGGTGAAATCCAATGACCAAAACCTAAATCAAATCCATAAACTTGAGTTTTTACAAGTTCTAAAGATCAAAAACCACATGCATTTAAGTTTTTCATTTACAAACATCATTTTTAACAAAATAAGTTTGTTCATGGTCTTCAAATCATAATGCATGTGATAAACATCAAGCTTGAAGGATTGCTAATCAAAGTACATTGTTAAGAATGCTCGTAAATTATTTATTCACAAAAAAATACCTAAAACTCCCATTTTTGATAAAATTCGATTTTTCCCAGAATCCAAACTACAAAATAAGATGATCTGGAAATTGCAAGAAAATAATTCAGTTTTATCGAATTCGTGTAATTTTTTCAAGAAAATAGAGCAATAATTCACACAAAATATTTCTGAGGTCTATAAATCTTAAATAAATTATTGGATCACCCAAAAAGCATATAAACATCCCTCTTGAAGTTTCATCAAATTTTGTTACTGTTTTCTATGATTTTTAATTTTGTTTGTGTTTAACTTAAATAAATCATAAAACCAAGTTCTGAAACCTTAAATGAATATAAAAGACTTTTCTCAACTTCTATATCTTTTATAACACTCAGATAGGTATTTTTAGAATTATTCATAACATATTTCTATATTTCCATGATTTTTGTGTATTTAATGGACTAAATCGGGAAAAACTAGTTCACTTTCCCATAAATTATCCAAATTTACCACGACATCCTTTGTTATGATAGTATCTAAAATAAAAAATTTAGAAGTTTTTTTGTACTGTGTAATAATTTTTCACGAATTAATGGTTGTTTAAGATAATAAATCAAGGAAAAATAGTTAAACTAATCTAAATATCATAAGAAATTACCAGAACGTCTTACATTACAGTATTACCAAAATTAAATTTTTTATTATTTGTACCGATTGTTTACTATTTATGTCGAATTTCGTGGCATTAAACACATCTAAAATAATAAAAATGGGCTTTACAGTTTACAAAGCTCAGTGATCAATTTCCATAGCTTCAAAATACTATAAATAAAATACTCAAAAAGTTTGAGGATTTTTTTCAACTGTTTTTTTATTTATTTCCATTTTCCTAAGATTAAACATCCATAAATCCAAAAATCAGATTCTACTATTTGAAAATAATTTTTGATATTTTTCCCAACTTATATGCATTGTATAACAGGTTTATAAAAAGATTGATAGTTTTTCTTAACTATTTACTATTTTCTCCATAAATTTGTGAGGATTCAAATGGTTAAATATGGGAAAAATAGCTATATATATCTAAAATTCATTAAACACTTTCTAGAAGTCTTTGACTATAATTGGAACACAAAAATAAAAGTTTTGTGATTTTTAGTTGCTCTTTTCTATTAAATTAGAATTTTTTTTGTTGTAAAACATAATTAAATTTGAAAAACTTGGTTTTATTGATCAAAAGTGGTATTTAATATTTTTCCCAATTTAGGGATACTGTGAAATAGTTACACAAACATTCTAAGAATTTTTCATAATTATTTACTATTGTCCATAATTTTGTGGTTATTCAAGGAATTAAAATTGGTAAAAAATGCGTTGGCATATCAAAAATTCATGAAAAATTGCAAGAAGGTTCTTAATCATAGTAAACATATAAATATAAAGTTTTGAGATTTTTAGATAAGATTTTATTGGGCTATTGGATATCTAATCTTTGAAACACCTTCTAAAATGTTAATTTGTAACAAATCAAAAATGGAAATTTTCCACTTAAATTGTTATTTAACAAATTTGTTCGTGAAATTCTGAATTTTCTAGAAAAATATTATAACTTATTAAAAACCAAACTTTTGACACATTATTGGCATGATTCTGTTATAGAAATCATGTATACTGGTATTAGATTTCGATTAGAGACTCACTAGTGCATATCATTATTGTAGGACATCGGTAGTGGTACAAGTGAAACTTAGTTCAAGGCATCGTTAGCATCATCGCGAAATAAGTAGTGAGTATTCTCGACCCCTACTTTTTGTTTTTCATATTTTGGTGTTGAACAGCGTGTCGTTTATTCAATTATGTTCGTTATACTTATTTTAAATTGTATCAAATGTGATTTTCTATGTACGTGTTTGCAATTGTTGATTCATGAGGCATGTATCGCAGTAAATTCCCTGGAATCATTTCACACAACTCATTAACACTTTTGAGCCCATGGTCATTATGGAAAGCGCTATTAGGAGGTAGACAACTCCTCACTAGCGCGGTTCGCGGAGTGTATTTTACCATATTTTCCCTATGTTAGCGATCGACATAGTATTCAAGAGGACACCCCTCGATCATTAGGCTTGGGTTTTCAACTCATGGTTTGATCACTTTGCACATACGGACTTTGTTTCATACGTTGGTATCTAAGAAGTCAATATTGGTGATTTCTAGGTGATTTCCAGGTGGGATATCGGTTATCAGTACCTTTCAAAACAACGATGTTAAATATCAGAACCACAAGAATCGGTGATATGTACCGATATTTAACCAATATTGACTGATATTTCCATATGATTTCCAGGTGGGATATTGGTTAAGTAATTTTACTTAAGTCTTATGGTCTTAACTCAATTGAACCTACTGTTATGTTAAGTACTTAATTGATAGTTATAAGTCACAAACTCATGGTTTTAAGTCTTAAATGATCCTATTATTGTGTTAATTTTTAATTACTTAAGTGTTAACTTGCAAGTTTCTACAAGTTTGATCATGCTGTTGTGTTAAATACTTAATTCTTAACTAATGATAATGATGATGATATTAGAGTTGATGTGGAAGATCTTGACAAAATAATTGGATGCCTTGGTTGATGTGGACTTGGAGAAAGATTTCATGGCTTACGTAAGATTATGTTTCAAACATTGACGCTTTTGAGTTTTGAGTTTTTATATTACTATTATATATGTTTTACATTTATATATATTAATTATAAATGATATAAAAATATTGATATCCAACCATGATAACATGTATCTCAAATATATACCCTTGACCAATATTTAATTTTGGACCGCTATAAATGCCTAGGTTGGTATCGATCATTAGTTCTCATGATAACAATGAACTTTGTATCTCATTTTAGCAACATATTTTGTTTCTCATGATGGTAACGGGTTTTATTTCTCATGATAACAACGAACTTATTTACTCATTTTAGCAATCCACTTTCATTTATGGAAACTTTATTTACTCATCTTAGCAACAAACCTTTAATCATCGCACTTATTTCCAAAAAATGAAGTTCTTGAATTATAAATCTTTTATCTTTTAAACCAGTTAACTCACCAACTATTTGTTGGATTGGGTGTCTAAGCCCATAACTATAATTGGTATGTACTTGACCCGATAGTTGCATGGTCAATTTCGGGTTGCGTTCGTCAGAATAATTTGATAGGATGGATATTTGAGTAAGAGGTTATTTACGATTTATTAATATATTATAAGTATAATATATTAATTGAGAAATCATATTATTTAAGTAGTATTGATCAAGAATTAATTTGGAATTAATTTAGTGATCAAAAGAGATTAATTAAATTAACGGGGACTGATTATGTAAATCAGTGAGACATATGGTTTTGGCTAATGATCCATGATTAATTTGTAATGGGCTAAGTTTATGTGAAAGTCTATAAATTATTAGACCAAATAAGTTATGGATCATAAGCCTAAGTGTAAGAATTAGGGTTACATATAACTCTTGGAATTCTACACTATATATGTAACCCACTAAAGCCAAAAATCGACCAAAGGGTGGATTATTCTAAGAGATGGACGATTTTGTGTGCTCCATGAACACTCTAATTATTCTCGATTTGTTCATGGTTTTGTGACTTGTTTGAGGCATCAAACTTGAGGTGTTAAGATCTTGAAAGGCCAATAACTACAAGCTACAAATAAGAGGTATTCTTCTAACTAGTTTTATGATTCATGTACCATATTTGTATGCTAGATAGGTTTCATGCTTTGGATAATTTTTTTTTGCATGTATAACTAGAGAAAACTTAGATCCAAAGCATTAGGGTTGTATGTGCAACATAGGGATGTTGGAGTACATAAAACCCAACAGTGGTATCAGAGACATGAGTGTTTTCTGTTATATTGATGTATTGTTTAATTGTTCAAAGCAAGAAAAATTGTTTTTTCGGAATATGCATGATCACCACGACGTGGTGACTGTTCAGTGGACGATTTTTTCAGTTTTTGGTCAATTTTTGGATTAGAATCATTACCACAAACTATTTTGACTATTAAAAAAATTGTTTTTGTGATAAGGTAATGATTTCCATCATCCAAAATAAAAAAGGCAATTATCAAATTTTAAAATAATGTTTTGATTATATGATAATTTGATTATTTGTATTGTTTGATTAGAATTGTCTTACAATAAGAGTTAAATTAGGTCAAATTGGTAAACGATAATTTATATGATAATGGTATTAGTTTATATTTTGATCTAAGTGTTTCATGAAGAGATTCATAACTTGTTCTCAAGTTATGAAATATGAAAAGTCTCATTCATGAAACTTTAAACTCTTTAAGTTATGGAATTGCAAAGGTCTTGAAGAGTTCCATAATTTGTCCTCAAATTATGGAACTTGAATAGTCTCATTTATTAAACATTAACTCCATAAGTTATGGAATCTAAAAGTTTTTAAGAGTTTCAAAACTTGCCCTCAAGTTTTGGAATTTGAAAAGTTTAATTAAAAAGTTTTAATTTTAAAATATTGAATTCTAAAACATCTAGTAATTGAAAGGTTTCAAAACGGTGCAACTCTTGGGTTTATAACTTAAAAACTTAATTAAATAGTTTTTAATTTTGAATTTTTATATTTAGAACCTTGATGTTTTTTTAATAGTTCAATTACACCTTATGGACTTTATTAAATTGGTTAAAGTGTTTAATTAAAAGAGAATTAATAATTCCATAAGGATATGGTTTAAGTTTAATTAAATTAAAAGTTTAATTTATTAATGGATTAAACCACCAAGTATTTTAAATGTGTAAAATGCACCCTTATACTATATACAATTAAAAGTTTAATATATTATATATGTATAAGTTAAAAGTCAGTCTTACCGTTAGTAGGCCTCATTCACGAAGCCAGTCTGTAAGGGGTGTTTAAGGAAATTGCCTATAAAATGGCGATTGAGTGGGTATCCACTCTTACCCACCGCACTCTTGACTAGTGGAGGGTCGTTAGCCAAACGGGTTTGACAGGACATTTAAATCCTCATTAAAAGTGTAATGAAATATAAAGTAACTAAACCTTTTATAAATTTCCAATCTTAGTTACTTAGGAAAAATGTGAATTTGATGATAACCCATGAAATTGCACATTGCACCTTTTTAGTCGTTAATGGAGCGTGTGTGGTTAACCGGCACACTAATATGAGACTAATGAAGGATGACAATGGGTAGCTCGTAGTTTGTCATAGATCAATGGAGCGTGTGTGGTTAACCGACACATTGATTAGGTGATAAATGACTTCGAGAGTACCAAGCTAATTTGTATGCTTATCCACACCTTGTTTGTGATCCTCGGTGTCCCAGTCACAAAATTGAAGGACATAATCGAGATTAAACATGCCATTGAAAATTTCAATGAATCTCAAAAGAATCTAGGAATTTCAATTCATTTAAAACCTAATATTCATTTTCGTTTTTCGTGATGGAAATAGGTAAATCGTCATTTACCTACCTTCAAATATTTTACAATTGGATTACGACATCCCTCTTCCAAATTGTAAAATATTGTGTTGGGTCCTAGCCTTAATATTTCATTTGCGTGTTATATTAAGGACTTAAATCAACTAACTTGAATTTCTCCCCTCATAGATGTCTAGTGTTGACAACAATGGTCCTCCCGAACGTTTTGGAAAAAGATTTCCTCATGAAGATGATGTTTCCAGAAATCATACTTCACTTCCTCCACCACCTCCAATAGTTCTCCCTAACCCACGTGTTCGTCAACTTGAAAAGTTAAAGGTCACTCAAAACCTATTGGCTAGCAAACACCAAGATGGAAGGTCTGTGTGTACACATGTCTTGGAGATGAAGTCACACATTGACAGGCTGGGAATGTTAGGAGTCGTTGTGTCAAGAAAGTTGGTTGTTGACTTGGTTCTTCAGTCACTTTCCGAGTCGTATGGTCAGTTTGTTAAAGACTACTATAACAGACCACGACGTGACCCTAGATCTTACCCATTTGCTAATTTCTGCTGAATTGGCAATGATTTGGCGCACTGGTCAAGCAAATTTGATTGGAAGATCAATTTACCAAATTTCCATGGACATTGACAATGGCGACATTAGAAGTCCAAAAAGCTTTCTCTTCCCAATGGAAAGGCCAAGGTCAAACCGTTTGACCAAGTGATAAAGACAAAGGCTGATTTTGTGATTGTCATGTGTACCATTCCAAGAGAGTCTGTTTGTTTCTATTGCCAAAAGATGGGGCATTGGATCTGAAGCTGCTGTATTTACCTAAAAGATCACAAGGATTGTAAAGTCAAAGTGTTTGACTCTGCTTCAGGTGAGTCCACTATCTAACTCTATTAAGTTCCTATTTCTAGATTCTTGATACATGATGTGATAAGATTACATTTTGATGTTTTGAAGGATCGAAGAAGAGAAAGGAAGCTTAAAGAAAGAGCCGGCTGATTCTAATCGCGAAGAGATGGATTTCGATCGCATGATTCAATGATCAGAATTTTGAGCTGCTGCTTAGGAGTTATGATAGATTGCTTAGGAATATTTAGCAACATAGTTTTCATATGTATTTGCATTGTAAGGAAAAGTTTTCCGCATTATATAAATAAAGAAAAATTTTGATTTTATCTTATTTTATATTTCCTTGCAATGGCATTTCTGAAAAATTGTCGTTTGTATGTTTCTATTTATAGCAATATAGATTTGAGTCTTTCGTTTGTGGTAGTGTCAAAATTTACCAAATAAGGAAATGATCTCATTACCAAAGTTTCAATTGGACAAAAACATGGAATCATGCAACTTGTATTGTATGATGGATGAGAACTTCCGTCTTTGGGAAATTTAGACTAATTCCGTGTTCACATGAATATTTGAGTCAAGTGAATGACTAGGGGATCAAGTACACATTGTTCTGCACTGATCAGGTCGACCACAAAGAACAATAAGACTATTCGTCATGATTTACTAAAAGCTTATTGAATATGATTACGCTTACAAGATTAACTATATTATTCTGAATCATTGAAAAAGTTTCAATGTATAGCAGAACGAATAAAAAGAATCAATTAGGCAGAAAGATAAAAGTTTCTCCAATCTGAAAGGAAAGGAGAGTACTTTAGTATCGTGTTTTATGATCATCTTAATGATTATGAAAAACATATCACAATTGATCCTCTAAGGACACCTTAGTGCACTTGTATGGCTAAGAAGAGGAATCGAGAATTGTTGAAATGGTTAAATCAAGAAGATGAGTCATACTTCGTTCCAAGATCAATTCTTAGAGTCATACTCCAAGATTGTACATTGAGTGACATATCTTAAGCAGGTTTATAACACATCATAAAATGTGGATAGAAAAGTTTTCTTACTCATGCACATTTGAGATTGGTAGTTGTGATGTCTTGGATAAGACAAAACCAATTGAGACCAATTATATGAGGTGTCATTCTTGATAAGAATCTGCACTAACTCTTGAATATTTGTTTGTCAAGAAATGTTTCTTGAGAAGAGAATCTTATATGTCAAGAAGTCAGTGGGAGTCTTAAAGATCTTGAAAAGTTTCAGGAACTAATCAAGAATAAACCTATTGTGTATCACTAGCTCATGATTTGAGTTTTGTAACTGATCGTGTTGACATATTTTTGTTTCTGTGCTCATTCCAGTTAAAATTTACTATGCATGATAGTTCTACGAGTTCTCAATTGTATGCATAAGGTAAAGCACCTTGATCAATGAAAGTTCATTGATCAGTAAGGGTGATCTCTCAACAACTCAGAAGACATGGTAGGCCCTTGTGCTGCCAAGTGGCAAGAAATTAAGATTGAACAAGTTCGGTCCATATGAGTTTGAGTTTGTCATAAACCTTGTCTTATGATAATGGTTGGAAATGACATTTTCACATGGATAGGAACACATACACCATAAAATCTAAGTGACATAAGGTTTCTCTCCAATTAATGAAAATGATTGTGAGGAAACACTTTCACTAAGTAGATTTTAAGGAGATAGCAGTTGTGTTAATTGCGTTCTCAAATTTGATTATGATTACGACATCCCTCTTCATAGTTCTAATTGTGAGAAATGGCAAATAGTTTGAACATTCAGAACTTATTGCTGTAAGTTCTTAATAGTTTAGACACACATATGAGCTTTCTAATAAAAGGTGTATGAGCTTAGATAAAGGCTTATCGAAGCATCTCGTATCAGAAATATGTACTTTGGTAAGAAAGTCAATAAGTATTGATTTCTAGAAGTCAAGCTGATTTTTGGATACATGTTAAAGCTAGTGGGAGCATCAGTGTTATGCTAGTAAGAATATAATTATCATGATAGTGGGAGCATGATTATTATGTGAAGTGTTGCAAGTTATCAATACTAGTTATAGGAAACAAAGGTTACAAATTTGCAAAGTTGCAGAATTTGAAAAGTTGTTTCGCTATAGTAAGGGAGAGGATACTTATACTTTATTTCGAATCTAAAAGTTTAGGTTGAAGTATTAATCGAACTTAGTCATGGATATAGGAATACCATGTTGAAATATTTCAACATTGGAAATTCTATATACGGAAATGTTATAGCAAAAGGCTGGTCAGGTATCATGTCTTTATGTAAGACATTATGAATCGTGTTCAATATGCTTCTGGTATAGGATCGATTGCATACACAATAATATTAACCTGATCTAATTTTCCAAATGCCTAGGGCATTGAGAGGGTAAAGGGACCAGAACTGGTTATGAATGAATGTTATTAAACAACTGTTAAGGACAATCTAAGGTTCGCTAAGGATTGGTCACTTGTGGGCAGTTGGAAGTATAGTAATGGATGGACCATGTTGACATTATTATGAATAGACAAGATTCTATTTATAATGAATTGTCATATGGCATATATGGAAATGTTTCCATAATGGTAGTTGGATATCAAGAATCTATGAGTAAGTTATAAACTTTTATGCAAGAAGGATGTTCAAAGGAATGTGCTTTGAATATGAGACTTCGTATCTATGGAATTGTCTTGTAACAATGTCCAATGGAAAGTTTTGTAATTGGAAAAATCTATGTGACTTGTGTACGTAGTCGTTACAAAAGGATCACCGCATATAAGCTTAGAATCTAACTGATTACAGTAAGTGGCAAGGACTTGGTATTCTTACACTTACAATAAGGATTTGGAATTGTGAAATGAGTGTCATTAGAAATGTTTACAATTGATATATTTCACAAAGTAAGGACCATAGGTAAACATAATGTGCATGCTTGGAGCATGGGATAACTATTGTTTTAATTCAAGTATTAAGTTGATCAGTCGAAACATGATAAAATGAATAATGTGTAATCGATATGGTGATTAAATAAAAGGTGTTTTATTTATATTCAAAAGTTTTGAGACCATATTGGATTCGATTATTCTTGTGTTTCACTTCGCATGTTTTGACTTCCCGAATAATAAGATTATTCAAACCATCCACAGTCGATCATAATTTGGAAGTAGGTATTGAGGCAAGACTATCATGAATCCGTCTGTAGATTGTCTAAGTGTGAGACATATCACAAGTTTGCTGCAGTATTCATGAGTACTCCTGTAATAATATTTGAGTACTGGATTAAACCCACGCTCATCTGAATCACTTCATGGATTTTATCACGAGTGATTGTGAGACGATAATATCTTATATTCTTGAAACAGAGAGATATGAGTTGCAGTTTACAAGTCGGTTGCACACTGATGATGTGAAAACACACCAGTAACTTGGTGTTATAAAACGCACTATTGTGTGTGATTTGATGAGTAAATAGAGCAAACATATGAGTCGAAGTTTATCTATTCCTATTACCGTAAGAGGGATAAAAGTGATATCTATAGGCCCCTCGATGATTTAGTGATGACAACCCTAAGTGCTTGACCAAGCCTGGACTGATTTGATTTGTTCAAGTAGTCGGTCGTCATAAATCCGAAATCGGGAAACAACACATGGACAGAGAGAATGATTATAATCCATGTCTCATGTCCATACGATATCTAGAATGGAGGAATATATGATCCCTTATCTAATGGACGTGTCAGAGTTCGACATCGGCTTTTAAGAGCTACGATTGCTAATCGGATTTTGGAGTCGTATTTGCAATAATAGTTATTAGACTTATCCAAGTGGGAGACTGTTGGATTAGGTGTCTAAGCCCATAACTATAATTGGTATGTACTTGATCCAATAGTAGCATGGTCCATTTCGGCTTGCCTTGATCAGAACAATTTGATAGGATGGATATTTGAGTAAGAGGTGATTTGTGATTTATTAATATATTATAAGTATAATATATTAATTGAGAAATCATATTATTTAATTAGTATTGATCAAGAATTAATTTAGTGATCAAAAGAGACTAATTAAATTAACGGGGACTGATTATCTATATCAGTGAGACATAGGGTTTGGGCTAATGATCCATGATTAATTTGTAATGGGCTAAGCTTATATGAAATTCCATAATTTATTAGTCCAAATAAGTTATGGATCATAAGCCTAAGTGTAAGAATTAGGGTTACATATAACTCTTGGAATTCTACACTATATATATATAACCCACTAAAGCCAAAAATCGACCAAAGGTTGGATTATTCTAAGAGATGGATGATTTTCTGTGCTCCATAACCACTTTCATTATTCTCCATTTGTTCATGGTGTTTATGACTTGTTTGAGGCATCACACTTGAGGTGCTAAGCTCTTGAAAGGCCAACAACTACCAGCTACAAATAAGAGGAATTCTTCTAACTAGTTTTATGATTCATGTACCATATTTGTATGATAGATAGGTTTCATTCTTTGGATAATTTTTGTTGCATGTATAACTAGAGAAAACTTAGATCCAAAGCATTAGGGTTGTATGTGCACCATAGGGATGTTAGAGTACATAAAACCCAACACTATTCCGGTAGTTGACCGCTCATTTTACATGCTTTTTCAAGAACTCGTCTATAAGATGACACTTAGGGACACATCACTTGTAGGAGCATTCGCATGGGTTGTTTTTCAAATACATTGTAATTTTTTTTTTAAAAATTGTTTAAACTTGTTGTAATCGGTAATGCTTTTAATACTATGGTTGGTGTTGCCTTTTAACTTTTGCTATGAGACCCTTTGTACTGTCGTGACCCGTGTTTTCGTTTTAGCGGGGTGTGACAATTTTGTTTTCTAAAATGAGTATAGGCACATTTTGGTATTATCTTCCCTTAAATGTTGGGTTAAATATGAATCCGAAATTTAAATTCTTATATTTTGAATTGCTTTCTTAGTGGAAATCGTGTTGTCAGAGACGCTAGATATTAGGTATCTGTTTATAGCCTATATTTTACTATTTTAATGCTTGCTGCTATTAGATTGTGTACAAGGTGTTTTGCATTGGATCCATGTGATGAAAGGGTTTTATAATTGCCCATTATGTGTGTAACAACCCAAAAATAGTGATAATTTTTTTCATTTTTAAAACATCAATACTTACATCATGTGTCTCAAATCATCATAAAACAATGTATCAAAAATCTCATAGTAGAATAATTAGCAATGCGGAAATCATAATGGGGATGTTGTCCTTCCCTTTCGAACTGGAAGTACCTAAAAATATTAAACCATAAAAACGTAAGCACAAAGCTTAGTGATATTACCCAAAATACAACATACCACACATAATCTCGGGCCCCGCGCACATATCGGGCCTGAACCATCATAACGGGCCCCGCCCAACATAGATAACAGGACCCGCCCAATAGACATAACGCCCCCCACCCAACATACACATACAAGAGTCACAAAGACAACTAACATCCTACATAACACAATCCAGTAGGCTGACATTGGTGCCTTCGACCTACAAGGATAGTAAGAAGACTCACCTCACTAATACAGTCAAACATCAACGACTCGCACAATAAGGAAATAAGTACTAAACGCCACCTAGATCACTACACAAGATAAACTCTTTGGCCATATTTCTAAACCAGAACTTTGACAAAAAGTCAACAAGTCAAAAGTCAACCCTCAAAGTCAACGATCAAAGCAAGGTCAAAATTACCAATCAGCAACCCTCAACGCCGTGGCCTTCCTTGGCCACGTCGTGGGCACTAAATGCCAAAATAATCGATGATTCCCCAGTCGCCACATCATGGTAGCCTAAGGCCATGTCGTGGGGACTGGTCTGAAGAGCTCAAACGAGCTAAATCCATTTTCTTCCGATTTCAAGAGCTCCAAAGCTCACATCTCGTCCTTCCCAAGGTCCTAATGGATAAAGTATCCAACTTTATCCATTAATACATCCCTATAAGTCTATATCTAGGTTCTAGAATCCAACAAGGCAACTTAATGTAAGGGATTTTGACCATTAATCCCTTTATCCATGAAATCCTCAATCCAAAACTTCCAGAAGTACCTTAGGGACCCTAATGGACCCTAAAAATGTAAACTATGTGGACCTTCATACCCCATGCATAACCTTTTCCATGATTAGGTCAAAACATGCAATATAACTCAAGCTTCAAGCAAAGTTCCCAAATCACCACCAATTCCTAGATCTATGAGATATAATGCTTGTGGTACATAAAGAGACCATAAAGTTGCAAACTTTATCTCTTCAACCCATACAATCACATTAAAAGGAACATAATATGCCATAGAACTTAGATCTAAGAAGAAGGACATGAAAAGATGTAAACTTGAGGAGTTACTAAGGGTCTAGAATATGCACACAAGTGAAAGGGAGGTTTTCTTGTTGAATCAAGGCACTAACTCTTTTTATTCTTCCTTCAAAACCACCAAGCACTTTCAAAATGAGCATAAAAGCTTCCAAAATGATTATGGTTTGCAAAGTAGTCGTTTGAGGGTGATGCAAGCTGAGGGTGGAGGAAACCTTAGCCTTAACTTCCTTAAAATAAGGCTTAAAGTCCATAAATTAGGGTTTTAGCCCAAGTGGTCGCCACACCATGGCCACTTAGTGTCACGTCGTGGCACCCACTTAAAACATGTGGCCATGAGTTAAATTGCCACGTCGTGCTGATGACATCACCATGTCGTGGCAACCCAAATTTTTTTTAATTAAATAAACTTTATACATTGGGATGTAGATGTTACAACTCTCCCCCACTTGAATCAGAATTCGTCCTCAAAGTCTGCTGCTGCAAATAACTTCGGGTAATGATCTTTCATCTCCTCCTCAGGCTCCTACGTCCACTCTGAACCCTTTGGATGCTGCCATTGCACCTTAACTAGACCCACGACCTTGTTGCGTAAGGTCTTCGTCTTCCTATCAAGGATCGAGATTGGTTTCTCCACATAGTTCAGGTGCTCATCGACCTAAATATTATCCAAAGGAAGCACCGCGGAATCATCAGCTAGACACTTCCGCAACTAAGAGATGTGGAATATGTTATGGATATGATTGAGCTCATCAGGCATGTCCAACCACTACCCAACCTTGCCCACCCTGGCGGTAATCCTGAAGGCACCACTATACCGAGGGCCCAACTTTTCCCACTTTCGGAATCGGATGACACCTTTCCTAGGTGACACCTTCAAAAGCACGTGATCCTCTACCTAAAACGCGACGTTTGATCGTCGCCGATCAGCGTAACTCTTCTGGCAACTCTATGCGGTCTATAGTCGACCTTATACCTACTGAATCAACTCGGTGGTCCTGAGTACTACCTGCGTACTCCCCGTAACCCGATGTCTGACCTCCCCCAACAAAATAGGGTCTGACACTTCCTTCCATACAACATCTCGAAAGGTGGTTGATCAATACTAGCATGATAACTATTGTTGTAGGAGAACTCGACTAGTGGAAGATAAGTATCCCAACTCCCACCAGAATCCAGCACACATGCCCCTAGCATATCCTTGAACGTCTAAATAGTCTGCTCGTTCTGCCTATCGGCTTGGTGTGGTACGATGTGCTGAAATGCAACTAAGTACCCAACTCTACATGAAATTTCCTCCAAAACCTGGAGGTGAACCGAACATCTCGATCCGCAACCACCAAAACTGGCACCCTGTGTCGAACCACCACCTCCCTGATGTAGATGTTAGCCAATTTCTTTGTGGAAATGCTCTCATCAATAGATATGAAATGAGCACTCATGGTCAATCTATCGATGATAACCCAAATGGAATCAACCCTATGTGCTAAAATCCCTGTTATCTCCTCGCATTTCCATATGGAAATGGGTAACAGCTACATCTTGTCGTGGGGTATCTAATGTTCGCCCTTGACTTTCTGGCAAGTCTAGAGCCACTCTACAAACCATTATACCTCTCTCTTCATACAGGGTCACCAGTAACTCAATCTCAAGACTCTGTACATCTTTGTGGCTCCCGGGTGGATCGAAAACTTCGATTTATGTGTAACACCCGTGACTTGAGGTAATAATAATAATTTAATTTCCTTATAATTAATTGTTGAACTTTGAGATTAAGGATTGTATTATTGATTTGGGCCTTAAGTGAGTGGCCCGATGGTTAATGGGCGACCCGAAGACGTACGATGGGCATATGCTTGGCGTACGTGGGGCGTAGTGCAACATTGGATGCAGGGAGTTCATGCGCATACGTGCAGCGTACCAAGGAGTATGCGCAACATACGCGAGCAGACTCGAAACCCTAATTTTTAGGGTTTAAGCCATATAAATACAACATTAACTCCCAAACCCTAGCCTCCTTACCATCCTCTCAACCTCAGAAACCCTAGATAACCTTTCATTCTTGATCCTTGTGTGTTTTTCGCCATGTGAAGCTCATTGTGGTGTTTAGAAGCTTGGAAGGAGAAAGAAGAAGTTGAAGAAGAAGAAATTGAGTACCTTGAGCTCAAGGATCTGAGATAACATCAACATTTAGCAATCATTTGAGGTAAAAAGCTGTAACATCCCGAATCCCAGACATAATATTTAATTATATTATATTCATTTTGTTAGGACAACTCGACGCGTTGGAGGCCCCAACTCGTCGAGTAGAGATGGAGATGCCCGCGTGATTTTTAGAGTCTACTCGACGGGTTGGAGGACCCCAACTCGATGAGTATGTGTTGAGTAAAAAAACCCTAATTTTTAGGGTTTTTACCGTATTTAAAGTACCTTAAGCCTTCATTTCCGCCTCCCTTATCATTCTGACACCCTGAGAGAAACCCTAAACGAGTTGGTATCATCTGAGAGAGAGAGAGAGAGAAAGAGGCTAAAAGTGTGTGATTTGGTGTATTCTTGGAAGGACATAGAAGAGCAAAAGGTTCGGATCGAGAAGAAGGCCTTGGATCCGGTGTTCCTTCAGTACTAGCTGCAAATTGGAGGTAAAAAGCTATCACCTTGATCATTGTTTGGTTAGATCTCTTCTTTATGAAGTTTGTGGCCATTTCCATCTTCCTTTTTAGCCTTTGATTCATTTGAGCATGACATGAAGTTGAAACTTCAGATATGGACGGTATGAGGTCCCTTGAAAATAAAGATCCAAGCTTTATCAAGCTATTGGCCAAGTTCCAAACATGAAACCTTATATAGAGCATTGTTTTGGTATTTTGAGCCCTAAGTGTCATGCATGGACGTAAAGCTTGCAAGTTTACGTGGTATTTTAGCCTTGGGAGGCTAGATCTAGAGTTTGGGACTTTATTTATGCTTAGAATCGTCTGAATGAGAATTGGACTAGAGGGACTCGATGCGTGCATGAGCCGACTCGACGAGTCGATTAGGGTTTTCCCCAATAGTCTTGACACGTGAAAAATCGACGAGTTGAGGAGAAAACTCGACGAGTTGATGAGACAACTCGGTGAGTTGAGTTGGAGTTTTCCCGATTTTCTAAGAATAGGAGGAAATCGACGAGTCCCACAGGTGCACTCGACGAGTTGGGTCAACATGTACTGCTGACTAGAGTATTGAGTTTTGATGACTTTTAGGGTTTGTTCAAGTTATGGATTATGGAGACCATGGATGGGTAAAATGGTCTTTTCACCCTTTCCAAGAGTTAGTGAAGGGGTTAGCTTAAAATCATTAGAATTGTTTTTGTAAGTGTTAATTAGAGATGATTATGACATATGTAGGCGGAGTCGAGACCGATCGTTGAGTACAAGACATACTTGCTTTGCTTACGAGGTGAGTCCTCTCACTATACTTACCTGAGTGGTAATATTGTGTGACCGGAGGGTCTTATATGAGTTATTGATTGGAGGGTCTTATTTGAGTTATTGACCGGAGGGTATTACGTACTTGTACTGAGTTATGTGATATCATGCATTTTGTCTTTGTGATTTATGTTGTATATTATTTTTGTGCTTTACTGAGTTAGGACCGGAGGGTCCAAACCGAGTTGTAAGACCAGAGGGTCTTCATTGAGATACCGGACTGGAGGGTCCGACCCGAGCTGTGAGATCGGAGGTTCCTCACTGAGACAAATGACCGGAGGGTCTTTATCGAGATTTAGCCGTGGGAGGCTAATTGATTGTGCATGGTATTTTAGGGAACTCGCTAAGCTTCATGCTTACAGTGTTGTCTGATATGTGTTTCAGGTACTTCTCAGGATCGCAAGAAGGCGCCGGCATGATTGTACACACCCGTTGGAGTTTATATTTTTGAGGATTCTACGATATTATCAAACAATTGTTGACTTGTGTTTTGACCACTTATACATTTGTGGTTTTCGAGAAATGTGATATTGGGTTTTATGTGATTTTAAAAATGAAATTTTGTTTGAAAATTTAGAGTGTTACAAGTTGGTATTAGAGCCTTGGTTTGAGGGATTCGGATATATACTCTCGGGTATGTCTGGACTCAAACTGAGGATTTGAGAAATTTTTCTAAAAAGAAATGATTTTTCTAAAAACGAGTAACATATTTTTAGAGAAAACGAGATGTAGCAATGTGTACAATCAGCCAGAGCCCGAACGGTGATTTCCCAAAATACCATTATTTGTTTATATTATGATATACTTATGAGATATTATAGTTGCATGCCAGAGAATAGGCTAGGTATTTTAGGGATTTAGAGCTAGAGTTGCCTGATTCATGATGCCTTAGCCTAGGAAATGCTATTGATTGATCTTATCTTCTATTTGCTCTGTAAGTGTGCTGAGTAGAGATACATAGCAGGAATTTTCTTTAGAGAGAGTTTTCAGTAATCTAGGAGAGATACCTAGATGATAGGAATCTACTGAGAGAGTAGTTTGAGATCCGTGAGGGATAGAGTACTTGTGAATTAAGATCCTAGGAGGAGGACTTGGGACGACTACAGGTTGATGTGGAAGGTAGTATTGGGCCAGTACTACTGGAAGCACCGGATCTGTATGTGACCCATGTAAGAACCTTAGGATACTAAGGAGCATGTAGGTGCGGTTAATGACATGAGTGCTTGAGCTAGTCTCTGATGTTTTTCGTGTTGTGTTTCGTAGACACTATGGTGATTACCCGCAACAACCTCGGGAGCAGTGGTACCAGTGACGCGGAGATCCGCAGGATCATTCATGAGGAGGTGGCCGCAACTATGAAAGAGGTCATACCATAGATGTCCGGGTCTGTTAAGACCACATTGATTGAGATGTTTGACGAGCGATACGATGCAGTCACAAAGGCTGATGCTACTGCAGCCACCGTAGTCGTAGCTGCTGCGAGGCCACAGGGAGGTGACTCGTTATTGTTCTGAGAGTTCAGCAACACGAAGCCACCAGAGTTTGATGGGACCCAGGAACCGATTGCTGCCATGAGAGTTCAGTTTGTAGTGAACCAACTTCTCTTGGGAGCGAAGGACTGGTGGAAGTTCGTGACCACTGATTTTACCCCTGCCGATCATGCTGCAACGACTTGGGAGAGGTTTAACCAATTGTTCAGAGATGAGTATGTTCCCAGGTGGAGAGGGAACATTTGGCACAAGAGTTTGTCTCTCAAGCAGAAGACAGAGTTAGTGACAGAAATTACGAGGATATTTCATGAGAGGGCGTTGTTCTTCCCTGAGCACGTGTCTACAGAGAAGGCACGTGTGAGCCAGTATTTGAGCATCTTAAGGAGAGATATACAAGAGTTCATGGAGAACTCGTCATATCAGACATTGGCTGATTTGCAGACCAAAGCCAGGAGGAGAGAGATTGAGCTGTAGATTCAGACCAGAGAGGAAGGGGAGCAGCAGGGGAGGGATAGGAGACCATTACAGTTGCAGTCGGCGACAAAGCGGGCTAAGCCCGCTAATTCGAGAGCAGTAGGCCAGAGGGGCCGCACTTGTGACAAGTGCGGCAAGAGCCATGAGGGATCTTGTCGAGCAGGGATTTGCTACAAATGTGGCAAGGAGGGGCACATGTCGAGCGACTACCCCAAGGGATTTTCGGTTTGCTTTCATTGCAACCAAAAAAGCCACCGGAAGGCCGAGTGTCCTCAGCTCACTCAGGGATCAGCCCAGGCTTCTGCTCGTGCTGCTTTACGTGTTACTGATGGTCGGCCGGGGAAGGCCGACGCTCTGAGAGCTCGTGGGAGAGTATTCCAGCTGACTGCGGAGGAGGTTCGTGTAGCGCCTGATGTTGTTGCATATGTATCTTCTTATTTATGCTATTTTGAGATTTGTTTATGCTTATATTGTGCTGCATATATGTACTTTTCTTGTGAGTTGTGAGCCTGCCTTTGTGTTATTTGACTCGGGTGCGAGTCGATCTATTGTGTCTTTATCCTTTAATCGCCACATTAGTGTTAGACGCGAGGCATTGATTCGACCGCTGAGGGTTTCAAGCCGATGAGCATGCGGTTTTTGCCACTGATGTATTCCGAGGATGTGTTTTAGAGATCTTTGGAGTTGAGTTCCCGATAGATCTGGTGTCGATAGCGATGGGTGTTGTATGTGTCATAGTGGGTATGGATTGGTTGAGCCGGTGTGGAGTCGTGATTGACTGTGAGCTTCAGATGGTGACCATACGAGACCCTAGTGGGGGAGTACTTACTGTGTATGGCGAGGGAACTAGATCGGGATCAGCTTTCTGGTCTACCGCCAGGGCAAGGCAGAGTTTGCAGCAGGGATGCATGGGGTTTTTAACGTACGTGATGGTTACACGAGTTGCCACTGAGAGGCCGAGTTCTATTTCTGATGTTCCGGTAGTGTGTGAGTTCCCAGATGTTTTCCCCGAGGAATTATCGGGTGTGCCTCCTGAGAGGCAGGTGGAGTTCCGGCTCGATCTAATTCTGGGTGCGACGCCTATTGCCAAGGCACCTTTTTGCCTTGCAACGCCAGAGATGCAGGAGTTGTCCTCGCAGCTCCAGGAGCTGCTGGGGAAAGGTTTTATTAGACCGAGTAGCTCACCGTTGGGAGCGCCGATCCTTTTTGTCAAGAAAAAGGATGGTTCACACCGGATGTGCATCGATTACCGGGAGTTGAACAAGCTGACGGTCAAGAACCGTTATCCACTACCGAGGATCGACAACTTGTTTGATCAGTTACAGGGGGCGTCTTGGTTTTCCAAGATTGATTTGAGATTTAGGTATCATTAGATGAGGGTCTGTGAGGAGGATATTCAGAAGACAGCTTTCTGAACTCGTTATGGGCATTACGAGTTAGTGGGGATGCCTTTCAGGCTCACCAATGCACCTGCAGCGTTTATGGACCTCATAAACTGGGTGTGCAGGCCCATGTTGGATAGGTCGGTGATCGTGTTCATCGACGACATTTTGGTGTACTCGAGGTCTAGGGAACATCATGAGGAGCACCTGCGGGAGATTCTTGGAGTATTGAGGATGGAGAGGCTTTATGCCAAATTCTCCAAGTGTAATTTCTGGTTACGAGAGGTCCAGTTCTTGGGACACCTCATTAATCAGAATGGGATTTTGGTCGACCCGGCCAAGATTGAGGCAGTCATGCGATTGGAGGTGTCGAGATCCCCATACGGGATCAGGAGTTTTTTGGGTTTCGCAGATTACCATCGGAGGTTTATCATAGATTTCTCCAAGATTATCGTTCCTCTCACCAGATTGACCAGGAAGGGTGTTACTTTTGTCTGGGAGCCCGATCAGCAGCCTCATTTGAGACTCTTCGTCAGAGATTATGTGAAGCTCCAGTGTTAGCTCTTCCTGACGGAGTGGAGGACTTCGTAGTCTATTATGACGCATCTACATCGGGGATGGGTGTCGTGTTGATGTAGAGGGTGCATGTGATAGCATATGCATCGAGGCAGTTGAAGCATCACGAAACAAGATATCCCACCCATGATTTGGAGTTGGGGGCGGTGGTATTCGCCCTCAAGATTTGGCACCACTATCTCTATGGTGTTCCATGCACCATATACACGGACCATAAGAGCCTGAAGTACCTTATGGATCAGCCCAACTTGAATATGAGATAGAGGAGGTGGTTGGATGTAGTGAAAGATAATGACTGTGAGATTTTGTATTAGCCTGGAAAGGCCAATGTGGTAGCCAACGCCCTGAGTCGTAGAACAGCGAGTGCTCCGATCTGAGACGTGTGCATGAGGATGATGGTGATGACTCCAGTCTTAGATACCATCCGAGAGACCCAAGCGGTGGCCATGATACTAGAGAACCGTAAGAGAGAGCAGGTGATTGGGCAGATTTCTTAGTTTGAGACTGATAGTCGTGGGCTTATGACCTTCCATGGGCGGATATGGGTTCCATATTCGGGTGGAGCTCGACAGATTTTGATGGAGGAGGCCCATAAGTTGAGGTTCTCCATCCACCCCGGGGCCACTAAGATGTATCTGGACTTGAGAAGGGATTATCGGTGGCCCTGTATGAAGAGGGATGTGGCTTGGGTAGTCGAGAGATGCTTGACCTGTCGCCAGGTCAAGGCAGAACACCAGCTTCCTCATGACAAGTTTCAGCCTTTGGAGGTTCCTCTGTGGAAGTGGGAGCAGATTTCCATGGATTTTATTACCAAGTTACCGAGGACTGCATGAGATGTTGATGCGATATGGGTGGTTGTAGACCGATTGATGAAGAGTGCTCACTTCCTGGCTATAAGTGAGAGTTCTTCTGTGGAGAAATTGGTTGAGATCTATATTCAAGATGTGGTGGCACGACATGGGGTGCCAACATCGATAGTGTCAGATCGGGATGTGCGTTTTACTTCCAGGTTGTAGAAGATGTTTCACGAGGAGTTGGGTACCCGATTGCATTTCAGCACTGCTTACCACCCACAGACCGACGGGCGGAGCGAGCGGACGACTTAGACCCTCAAGGACATGTTACGCGCATGTGTTATGGAATTTGGTGGAATTTGGGACACTTACTTGCGCTTGGCTAATTTTTCATACAACAACATGCATCACTCCAGTATCGGTATGCCTCCCTTTGAGCTTTTATATGGGAGGAGGTGTCGGACTCCCATATGTTGGGGAGAGGTAGGGCAGAGAGTTATGGGGAGCACTGAGATAGTGCTCAAGACGACAGAGCAGATCCAGCAGGTCAGACAGACGTTACTGATGACCCAAAGTCGTCAAAAGAGCTATGCAGACTGGCGACGTTCAGAGCTAGAGTTCCAGGTCGGAGATTATGTCCACCTGAATGTATCCCCATGGAAAGGAGTGATCCGATGCAAGAAGCGGGGCAAGTTGGGCCCTAGATACATCGGTCCTTTCATAACACCTTCCATGTGTCCCAGCTGAGGAAGTGTGTAGCCGATGAGACGGCAATGGTCCCTTTAGAGGACATTCAGGTTGATGATCGTCTGAACTACATTGAGAAGCCGATAGCGATCTTAGATAGGAAGGTGAAGGTCTTGAGGAATAAAGAGGTTCCCTTGGTTCAGGTTCAGTGGCAGCATCGAAAGGGATCCGAGTGGACTTGGTAGCCGGAGTCCGAGATGCGTGATCAGTACCCAGAGTTGTTTCCGAAGAATGACTTCGAGGGCGAAGTCTGATTCTAATGGGGGGAGAATTCTAACATCCCGACTCCCAGGTATAATATTTAATTATATTATATTCATTTTGTTTGGGCAACGAGACGAGTTGGAGGCCCCAACTCGCCGAGTAGATATGGAGATGCGCGCATGATTTTTAGAGTCTACTCGACGAGTTGGAGGATCCCAACTCGACAAGTAGGTGCTAAGTAAGAAAACCCTAATTTTTAGGGTTTGTACCGTATTTAAAGGACCTTAAGCCTTCATTTTCGCCTCTCTTATCATTTTGACACCCTGAGACAAATCCTAAACAAGCTGGTATCATATGTGAGAGAGAGAGAGAGGCTAAAATTGTGTGATTTGGTGCATTCTTGGAAGAAGATAGAAGAGCAAAAGGTTTGGATCGAGAATAAGGTCTTGCATTCGGTGTTCCTTCAGTACTAGCTGCTAATTGGAGGTAAAAACCTATCACCTTGATCATTGTTTGGTTAGATCTCTTCTTTAGGAAGTTTGTGGCCATTTCTATCTTCCTTTTTAGCCTTTGAGTCATTTGAGCATGACATGAAGTTGAAACTTCAGATTTGGACGGTATGAGGTCCCTTGAGCGTAAAGATCGAAGCTTTATCAAGCTATTGGCCAAGTTCCAAACATGAAACCTTATATAGAGCTTTGTTTTTGCATTTTGAGCCCTAGGTGCCATGCATGGACGTAAAGCTTGCAGCTTTACGTGGTATTTCAACCTTGAGAGGCTAGATCTAGATTTTGGGACTTTATTTCTGCTTAGAATCGTCTGAATGAGAATTGGTCTAGAGGGACTCGACGACTGCATGAGTCAACTCGACGAGTCGGTTAGGGTTTTCCCCAATAGTCTGGACACGTGCAAACTCGACGAGTTGATAAGACAACTCGGCGAGTTGAGTTGGAGTTTTCCTGATTTTCTGAGAACAGGAGGAACTCGACGAGTCGCATGGTGCACTCAACGAATTGGTCAACATGGACTGTTGACTCGAGTGTTAACTTTCGTTGACTTTTAGGTTTGGTCAAGTTATGGACTATGGATATCATGGAAGGGTAAAATGGTCTTTTCACCCTTTCCAAGAGTTAGTGAATGGGTTAGCTTAACATATTTAGAATTGTTGTTATAAGTGTTAATTAGAGATAATTATGACATATGTAGGCGGAGTCGAGACCGATCGTTGAGTACGAGACATACTTGCTTTGCTTACGAGGCGAGTCTTCTCACTATACTTACCTGAGTGGTAATATTGTGTGATCGGAGGGTCTTATATGAGTTATTGACCGGAGGGTCTTATTTGAGTTATTGACCGGAGGGTCTTATGTGCTTATACTGAGTTATGTGAAATCATGCATTTTGTCTTTGTGATTTATGTTGTATATTATTTCTATGCTTTACTGACTTACGACCGGAGGTTCCAAACCGAGTTGTAAGACCGAAGGGTCTTCACTGAGATACCGGACGGGAGGGTCCGAACCGAGGTGTGAGACCGGAGGGTCCTTACTTAGACACATGCCCGGAGGGTCCTTATTGAGATTTAGCCCTGAGAGGATAATTATTTGTGAATGGTATTTTGGGGAACTCACTAAGCTTCGTGCTTACAGTGTTGTGTGATATGTGTTTCAGGTACTTCTCAGGATCGCGGGAAGGCGCCGGCTTGATTGTACACACTAGTTGGAGTTTATGTTTTTTAGGATTATGGGATATTATCAAACAATTGTTCACTTGTGTTTTGACAACTTATACATTTGTGGTTTTCGAGAAATGTGATATTGGGTTTTATGTGATTTTAAAAATGAAAATTTAGTTGTTTGGGCTTAAAAGAAGGCCCATTTGAGGAGTTGGGCCCAATTTAGAAAATTGGGCCATTGGTGGGCCACTAGTGGGCTTGAGAAGGCTAACTAGATTTGGGACTTTCATGTTATGGTGATGGGCCTTAGTCTTGGGCCAAATTAGATCAAGGGTAAAATGGTCATTTTACCCTAAGAAGGTTATTAGTTTTTAACTAAGTGTTATTGTGGTAATGATAGCTCGGGGAGTCGTTGGAGCAGCCGTTAGAGATTCCTTACCGTGAGATTCTGTATTCAGCTTTGCGAGGTGAGTTACCTTCCTGTAGAAGTGGGTCTAAGGCACCAAGGCCGGCCCACTAGTAGTGTTTATAGTAGAGATGATTGTCTTTGTGATAATTGTATGGTATGCCACTATCTGTAGAGATGTATGTGCTTGCATGCTATATGTTATGTAGTAGTGGTAGGAGGGTAGGTCGGGCACCCAGATATGTCTGACCGTCTGTTATGATATGTTATTATGTGGTAGTAGTAGGGGGTGAGATAGACCCCAAAATCAGTCGAAATAAACCGGAGGGTAGGTCGGACATCCCATATATACGTGATAGGGTAGGTCGAGCACGCCATATATGCTTGACAGGGTATGTCAAGCACCCCAGATATGCTTGACATGGGTAGGTCGGGCACCCTAGATATGCCTGATAGGGTAGGCCAGGCACCCATATATGCCTATCAGTATGTGATTATGTGCTATGATGGGGGAACTCACTACGTTTCGTGCTTACAATTTTCAGTTTTGGTTTCAGGTGCTTCTATTTCGAAAGGAAAGGAGCCGGCATGATCGCAGCGCATCACACTATGGTTTTCCGCACACGAGATCTTGGGAGTTATACTCTGATTTTATTGTTATTACATGACTTGGTTTCTTGAGATATTGGTTTTGATTATGATATGAGATGATACTATGAATGTTTTCAGATCATTGATTTATACAATTACTTAATTAAAAATGAAATTTTTGGTCATGAATTTTGGGATGTTACAAAATGGTATCAAAGCCTTGGTTTGAGGGATTCAGACACACCTTCGGGGGTGTCTGGACTCAAATCGAGGGTTTGAAATGTTTTTACAAGAAAAATAATTTTTCCATAAATTAAAATTAAGGGTTTTGAGAAAGAACAAGGAGTGTGATGCGTGCACTCGGCCGAGCTCAAGTAAGTTTTCCCCAAGATACACATACATGTTTGATATGATATATGATATGATTATGAGAATTGCATGCTAGATTAGGACTAAGGATCTTGGAAGGATGCCATATATGCCTACTGTATGTGTATGAGAACTGCATGCTAGATTAGGACTAAGGATCTACGAAGATGCCTTATATGCTTGTTGTATGTGCTTATCGAGTTGTATGCTAGTATTGATTAGTCAGTGATATGATGGCCTGATTAGGATATGCTTGGTTTTTGTTACTCAATGCCCGAATGCTGCTTGATTTGTGATCTTGGGAGTTCTAGTTATCTTTAACTAACTATTAAACAAATATGTGAAGTTACATATTATGAGGACTAAATAATTTCAGAAGGTTAGATTTAGCCCTACTTCGCAGCTCTCGTTTGAGTCTAACCATTGTAGGGAGAGACCTCTCATTTGAAGAATTATCTAGTCTTAGTAATATGTAATGGTATTCGCAAGTTAGTTAGGGAGAGGTAGCAGGGACTTCCTATGCAGCTGATGGTGGAGAGTGGGTCGGAGATTACCCTAGAGTAAGTCTAGGTTGAGATTAGCACGGAATTCAATAGTAGTAGAAGGGACTTGGTGAAGTCAAGGAAATCCTTAAGGAAAGTACGGATAGATGTGGAAGGTAGTATGGGCCCGTACTACTGAAAGCAAAGGATCCGTATCCCTGAAAAGTGAACATCACATCACCTAAATGACAGTTTCTATTCTTCGCTTTGAGCCAATAGGATATTTAGTCTTAGCAGGTCAACTCACCTAAAAACAGAAACATATTTAATGCGATCCATTTCCATTTCCGGATTCCATCATTACCTTTTGACTCGACCTGTTTCCATCACCTATATAAATCTCTTCAAACCTCTTTTTCCCTCTTTATGCACACTAAAAATCCCAAAGTCTCTCATCTTCTTCATCTTTACTGTGTTCTTCGAGCTCTCATCCTCTACATCAATGGCGTCGTCATCTCCCTCAAAACCCCCACAAACCGTTCCTGATACCACTCAAACTGCTCCCAAACTTCCTAAAACCACAACGAAAAAGAAATCATCCAAGGGGTCATCATCTTCACAATCGAATAAACCCTTTCTCAGTGACACTACGCAACTGTTCTCCATTGATCCTATGGACATCGATGAACCAATCAGAGTTATGATTGAGTTTATTGCTCATCATCCAGTCGCAGTGCGCTTACCAAGATCCCAGAACCACCGATCCCTCTTCGACTTCTTCATACCGCTTTTGAACGTATCAAGATCCATAATGACGTTCTGGAAACAAAGATTACAGGTGATCGAATTATTCCTTTCTACAACTCTACATTTCTCAAGGCGATTGGAGTTAAAGAAAACCCCTCCAACTTGAAGGTGCAAGAACCTACTGCTGAAGAATTCCAATAGTTTCTCATATACATTGGCTATGGTGAAGAATACAAGGCCAAGAAGTTCAAAAAGTCAGTTGTATCAGGTCTTTGGACCATTTTGATGCACTTTATCATTCGAGGCTTATCGGGCAAACACGGGGGTATGGATACCTTCAGCAAGGACTGGTTGTATGTGGTTTACATCATTTTCTCTAGCAAGACCAACTTCGTATATCTTCCTAAATTCCTATGGCAGGACTTTTGCAAATTCGCCATGAAGAGGAAGCCAAATGAAATTTCGAGCCCTAGATTTTGGGCCTGAACGCTTCAACAGATCTACCGTGAAAGGTTTGAACCAATTCCTGTCGATACCACTCCGAGAGAGGTATTTGTCTTTTTTAAAACTATTAGACATTATCGTATTCCGGACCAAACTTCTTTGGACAAATTAGACGTCTTCCAGAACATATGTTGTCCGTCCTACTTTCCGGATCCATTCATTTGAAATATCACATGGAGACTTTGATTTTGTATGACTCAACACAATCTGCCCCGGTCCCCGTTGAGCCCACTCCGGAAGCGGCCCAGATAGTTCCTTCCGAAGGAAAGAATAAGAAATCAACCAAGAGGAAATCCTCTCCTTCCAAACCCAAAGCCAAAAAGAGAACCAAAGTCGGTTCCTCCTCTCAACAGGTACGAGCCAAAGACATTTTGGCTGACTTTGGCCATCCGAATACCCCTCCAACCCACTCTTCCGAGGTACCCCTCGGAGTTTCAAAAATACACGCACACACCCACGGGGAGTCTCCTAATAATCCACCCTCACCTTCCCAACAAGGAGATGTTGGTGTTGAACAAAGTTCCTTCCCCCACCCCCCCCCCCCGGAACAAACCCACATGTCACATTTGATATCCCACTTTCTTCTACACACGCACGGTCCGAAACTCCTGTTCCGGACCCCAAGCATTCTGAGGCTGGAGGTGTCCCTCCAACCTTAAGTGTCTCAACTGGTCTGATACCCGATAAGGTTACAAGACGACCAGGTGTTAACGATCCACTTTGGGAAGATTTTATTGACTGGGCTCAGACAAGGCATCTGAAGCTCACTAGATCCCAGGTCGAAGTAACGCTCATTTCCATGAGGAACATGGCTATTCGGAGCAACCTGCCCTTTGTTGCTCGTACTGATGAAGTCACCGATCTAGAGTTTGCTTCTGGAGAAACTCGCAAGACTCGACCTCATGACACCATGCACTCAGATCCCAATGAGGAACATTCGGACGAAGTAATGTTCGATGATGAAGGTGCCTCGATCTCTGCTCCCAAGTTGTTCACATCATTCCATTTTCCTTCGAAGCCTTCCTCATCAAGGCTAGATTTGGACTTCGAACTCTCATCATCCTCTTCGGAACCAGTTGATGAAGACATTTACATTGAGGATCACGTCCAAGCCACTCCTAAAGATGAAACTGAGTCAACTCCCAAGAACAGCAATGCCGATACAACTCATCCTGGCTCCTCCGAACAGCAAATCAACCCAGAAGCTGACAAGAACAAGTCCCGGACTTCCACTTCGGACATCGGATCTTCAGCGGGAAACTACATCAACCCGTTTGCCCTTCTTGAAATCCGAGACTCTATTTCCGACACAATGAAGAAAGTCAATGCTATAGAAGCTTCTGTGGTCGGACTCAATACTAGACTTGATGTTAAAGTTTCCGAACTGGATTCCATACTTGACGCAATCCTTAACTCCTTGTCTGAAACCAACAAGTTCGGACCCACCGTTGCTTAAAGAGAAGCTCAACTTGATCAACTCATCTCTCTAAGGCTCAATCATACTATCGAAGAAGTTGAAAAAAAAATATGATACTTCCGTCGATCACTATCTTGACACAATCACAAAGATGTTGAAAGTACATTACGATATGCTCAATGCCTCAAACGAACTCATCAAGCAAACCCACATTCATCATGAGAAGTAGATCCAACGTTTAGAGAAGGAGATTCGGAAGAAGGATGAGATGAATCTAATCATGCAACAGGTCCTAATCAAAATGCTCAGAGCATGTTGGAACATCATGGATGTTCCGAACAATAAATTTGATGAGATGCTCTCCATTCTGTCCCAACTTTTCGATCGTCTCAAAGATAAGGCTCCCACTGCTGAAGCTTATGATGCCCTTACTCTCCAGCTCAACACCAGTTTTCAAAAGGTGTTTGATAAATTTTCGGATCTAAAGGACTCAACTATGCTTGCATCGGTTTCCGGGCCATCCGTTGCAAGAGGGGGAGAAGAACCGAGTTCAAGATCTCAACCATGGAAACCTGTCTCGGAGTTCAGACTCCGAGATGAATCTGATGACTCACTACAAATCCTTTCAGGTTCTCCTGGTGATGATGATGATGACAACCATGATGATGATGATGATGATAGTGATGATGAAGATGTGTTTGTAAAGAATGGAGTGTTAGGACTGCAAGCTCTAAGCAAGTTTCCTGCTAAAGTGCTAAGGGAGGAAGAGCAAATAATATGGTCAGCAGTATCGTGGCCATCCAGTATGGTTGATGTTCTTCACAGAAGCATAGAAATGGCTAAGGTAAAAAGCAAATTAACTGCTGATGCTTTCCGAGCCACTACCTCAATGGTGCCTCCTATTCCTCCTCCAAAAATTGCTCCCATTGATGAAGGATCTCCACTCTGGAAGCCAAATGACATTCCCGAAGAGCCCCTGCGTTCCTCCCATTTGAAGCTTGTCATTGATGAAAATATGCAACACATCCTCTCCACTCTCCAAAAACCAAAAGACAAAGGCAAGAAGCCCATTTCGGACTACTCCTACACCGCTCCTCACTTGACTGAAAGAAGTGGCTGGTCCCAAGAAGAGATCAATCAGGCCCTTGAAAATAGCATCCGGATTCAATCCTTCAAGGATGATAGTCCTCATCCGATGCTAGGGATCTCTCCTCTCTGTAGGGATGGAATCTTGAAGGACGTTAACATAGTGCCATCATGTACTATGATCTTCCGAATCAATATTCGGATCGGATCGACTTACCTCTCTCTCCTTTCAGCAAGTTATACACTAAGTTTTCTCCTCTCCATCCATAGGATGATCCTCAAATGATCATCCGGACTGAACGCGAAATACTAAAGACCTTTTATTACAAGAACGCACTTCCTCTCAAAGAAGTCTGGTCTCGGAAACGGATCACGAAAGTTTCCGGATTCGGAAGGAAGATCCTTACCAAGTTTGAACTCAACTGCGTGCTGTTCCAGTATCACATCTTCCGGAACAAACCAATTTAGAAAACCATTATTAATGCCGACTTCCCTGCTATCGATCCGAATGACATCTTGACTATTGCCGCTCACTTCTGAAGTATTCAGTCTGATGATCTTAGTAAGGGATCTTACCACACTGCTTTAGGCTTCCTCAAGTACTATGTTGCTAAATTCTGCCGGTGTGAGTACGGACCAGCCCATCTATTCGGAAAAGAAAAATATTTGGCCAAACTCGACTTCACACTGCCAGACGCTAAAATCCTTGCATAGGTACCTATAGATGAACCAGTACTAGGTTTTGTCTATCATCAAAGAAAAACAAATCAGAAGGACTTCTTCCGAGTCCAAGACAAACACCTGGTTCCCACCAAGGCACTTCAGAAGTTCATAACTCCAGCATCCAAGTCTGAAGCACCGGAGCACATGAAGACTAAGTTCATAAGTCAGCTACAATGGTACATTGGAGTTAGAGAATGGTTGTACAGTGCATACGTGTTCATCAAGGAAGATTCAAGCTAAACTGACTAGATTGCTAAGTTCACTTAGGGGGAGATTAATGGAACCTGAAAGTAAACCTCTAGCAATCTCCATCTTTTGAATGTTCCGAAGTCAATCAGTTTCGAAGTGAATGGTGTTCCGGAGTAAGCTTGTGTTCCGGAGTCAAATTGGTGTCCGAAATAAAGAAAATGTTCAAGTGTTGATGTTCAGAGATGGTGTATGCTTCCGAATCAGTCTGTCCGTCTTAACATTTAGTTTTCTTGTCTATTAGTGTAATGTAACAGTTCATAGGACTTAGTTTATTTTGTCAAACGGATTATCAGAGTGTCAGATGTAACTCTTTTATGCAGTCCTATGTTTGTCTTCGAGTTTATCCGATGTAACTCTTTCTCCTATTTAAGGAGCGTTTAATGACAAAAATAAAGACGGATTATTCCACCAAAGATAGATATTTTCACATTTACTTTACTTGCACCTTTCTCTCAAACCATTCTTTCAAACATTCCTTGTGTTCATTTATTGTCTTTACTTTGATCATATTCATAGTCTCATATTTAATACTTGAAGTACTTTGTTGATTCTCATATTCAGTCTTGACTGGTCTTGCCAGACTTGACTGGAACTATTGTTCAGAAGCATACATTGATCTTAAGCATTAACTCAAGGTTTGAGTTTTTGATCCTTGTCCCTACGCAATCAGATCCTTGTTCTCACAAGTGGTATGGTTGTGAAGTGGTTTGGAGATCCATCGGTTTCGTGGTTGGCAAAGCATAGTTGAATCCAAGTGGGGAAGAACCGTTTGGATTAATGGGAATGATTCCAGGGGTGGAGAAAGGAGTAGCTCCATACCCTAGGCAAGTGGAGAGCCAGTTCTAGTAGCGTTATGGACTGTGGTTTTCACCAGGAATAAGGATTTAGGTTACCATGCCAATTTTGTGCCATATCAGCCGGTGCGCATGGTAGATATGTGATTAGAATCGGGTTAAGGGTTGTGTTAGAGCCAATCTGCATATTCGTGTCTGATAAAGGATTTGGAGTTCGAAGCATGACCCAAACACCTGATTGAGGAATAGTCGGACGAGGTTTCGACTCATGATTGATAATGGTATGGCATGGTAGATGGATGGCAAGGCTATAAGTTAGGTCCATGGATGTTGAGGAGATGTTGTAAGACTGTGGGATGGCCATAGCATTCAATAGGTTGGCAGGTAGTGGTAGAAGTGTTGTAAGACTGAGGGGTAGTCGTAGCTTTCACTAGGTTGGAAGGTAATGGTAATAGTGTTTTAAGACTACGGGGTGGCCCGTAGCATTCACCTGGTCAATGAGTAGTTGCGAGGATGTTATGAATCGACGACTAGGCTCGTAGTTTTCTCGAGGTAGGACTATACCACGACAGGATGGGTTGTGAGACTGTAGGCCGATTGGAGCCGGTTGTGATGTAAGACTAGATCTGGACGGGTAGCATTCACTTAGAGTAAAGTAAACTATCTTGCATCCGTGTGATGGTTGGTTATGTTATCCCTGGCTGGATCAGGAGAGCTGTTGGAGCCATATTGGCAAGTAGGCTAGAATAGCTTTACAGATAGACCCTCGGTCGGAGTCTCATGGTACAGTCATGTGATAGGTTGTCAGCTCAACAACCGGTTGGGAATTCGGTGCTTCAGATAGTTGGTAGATTAGTTCGGAACTCAAGAGATATTTCGTAAATTGAAAATGTGAATGTTGGTTAGTAGGATGTGATTATGCGTTGGTTTGGCACCAATGATTGTGACTCTTGTTGTGAGTCACCTTTGTTTTTAGGTTTAGGGTTATCAACATTAGTGAATGTTCGAGGATTCGATTGACCGGAATCAGTGAGATAATTCAAGGACGAAGAGGTTGTTGCTCCCGGTTATAGGCTGAAGTCATTTTTGGTTGTGTTTTAGACTTGTTTTGTATATCCGGAAGTCAGACATGCTTTCTCGTTTCCGGATTTTGGGCAGAGTAGTGATGATTAATCTTCATTGGTTAAAGTGGTTGGGCAAGGTTCGCTTCTTCGTCAGGGTATATGATTTCTGGTAAGGCTATGGTTTAGATTGCAATATTAGAGGGTATTCGTCGGTATGAGGCTACATCACAACCGTAATTGGATATCAGGAAGTTCTCCGGACCGGTTAGTGTGGCAGAAGAAGTAGTAATGAATGATTTTAAGGTCAAAATATCATTAAGTAGGGGAGAGTTGTAACACCCTGTTTCGGGTCGTTTCTAAATTCGGGACCGTGATCTGAAGTTCGATCATGAAAAGGGTTTTGGGCTTTGAGGAAAGGAAGTTTAGGCCTTATTGAAGGTTAATAATGTTGGTTGTGAGGCCCAAACCCTTTGATTTGTGTGCTGGACCAAAGGGTAGAAAGGGAAAAAGTTATATCAGGCTTCTTGCGAGAGTTTTCGTTTTATTTCGGTTGGTGGTAAGTCAGAAGTAACTATATATACTTGTATCGCTCTTCAATACCTTTCTGTGCATATAAAGAACATCGAAAACGGAGTTGGAACGAAGAAGTTATGGCTATTTGAAGTTAAGATGGAAATGAGAATTGGTAGTACGATGAGTGTACATGATTAAAATGGACGTGGGCTTCATGCAGTACGAAGGGTGTACTTAAGGGGTACATAGGTCGTACTCGAGCTGACCCAAAACCCTAATTTTTAGGATTTGGCACCTATTTAAATGACCTTAAGTACTTGAGACCTCCCTTACCTTCAGCCTCCACTCCCTAATTTTGTTAACTCGAAATCCTAGCCCCATTTGAAGTCTTCAAGAGCTTGAACCATTGAAGTCTTGGTGAGCTTGATGCTTGAAGATCCATAACTATCACCACATTTGCAAGCTTCAAGAGGTATATAGCTTAAACCTTTATGAATCTTTTGCTTATACCTTGGTTATCTTAGAAAATATCATGTTTTTGGTCCCATGGCTTCGTTCTTGTGAGTAGAAGCTACTCCAGAGCTTAGGTTTAGCATTTCTTAATATTTCTGATGTTCTTATGGCATAAAAATCGGATCTTGATGGTTATGTTCCTTCCATGCATGTAATGTTGGTCATTTTGTGAAGGTTTGGAACTAGGGTTTGCTTTTGGGCTCTCCGTAGCCATGCAAAGTCATAAAGTCAGGAACTTTATGACCATAGACGTCCCTTAGAGTCAAATCTGAGAAATGAACTCGAGGTCTTAAGGTATTAAGAACTTAAAATTCGTTTTCGCATCAGCGGGATTATGCGGGGCTTAACCCAGCCGTACACAACGCGTAACGGGAAATGCTCATTTCCTTTTATGTGGACAATCAGTACGCATGGTGTAAGTCTGGAGTACGCATGGCGTACTCCCAAAGGTGCACTTGGGCCATTTTTGGGCTTTGGGCCAAGTTGGGTGAGCTTAGACTTGGAAGGGTAAAATGGTATTTTAACCTTAGTGAAAGAGAATATGTATTGGACCTTGATGATGGCTTATTACTCTAATTATTGATTAGGATTTAATTTGATATGTTCAGTGTGAGGAGCCTATGTAGCAGCAGCGCATGTATGATTCAGTTATATTCATATTGAGGTGAGTCTCCTCACTGTACTTGGAGGTCGCAGGCACCAATGTCGGCCCATTGGATTATGTTATATAGGAAGACCGGGGGTGGCCCCTGACAATTGTATGAAAGACCTGGATATGGCTCCCGGAAAATGCACCCTGCCAGTTATATGTAGGATGCTAGTTGTCTTTGTGATACTTAAATGGAAGACCAGGAGGTGGTTCTTGGCACTTGTTTGTAAGACCTGGGTTTTGGCCCCTGGCATGGCAAGGAAACACCATGATACGACTCATGGCATAATGACAATTGTAAGACTATGGATGAAACATATGAATCTCTATTGTATGTATGGTATGTGGTATTTTGGGGAACTCACTAAGGTGGTGTTTGTTTTTTATTAAAAACCTCTTCAAACCTCTTTGTGTTGTGCGGCGCAGCACACCGCAACACTTTCTTTCCCGCAACTGTTTGTTTTTCGCAGAATTCGAAATTAAAAACCTCTTCCCGTCCTCTGCTTGGTACAGCACTTGAAAATTGCTTCTACCCTCTTCTAAACTAAACCTAAAAAAAAAAGCGGCCGACCTCCCCATTCTCGTTCCAGTTAATCGATCGCAAGACTCGTCTCCCACCTCCCGTCAACCTCGCTACTGCTTTCAGCCCAGCCTCCACCGGCGCAGCCCCAACCGACGCCTCTCCCTTCGGCAGTCCCTCATTGCAGCAGGTATTTTCTTTTTCTTTTTTTTTTCGTTTTTTGCTGCTGAAGGCAGCGATTCTGCTTAGGATCATACCAGACTTTTGTTTAGTAGGATCATACACCACCATTCTTGAAGTATCTGGATAAATAACTTGAAAGCTGCTGAAAAGAATCAAAAAAATTTACAAATTTATAAACATTATAATTAATAATCATATAAAGATTATAAAAAGTAAGAGAAAAATCATACATCTTGTCTAGATAAATGATCGAGTTCTTTTGAAGAGCAAGGCCATAAATCCATAAAATTGTATCTTGATACAATATCTTCATATTAATTGTTTGATTTTTGTTGTTGAATCTTTGATTAATGATATGTTTTTGTTGGAATGTCTTCAATTTGTGCTTAAAATATCACATATTGTTGCTTAAGTATCATGAAATATAGCTGAAATATCATAAAATTGTTGCTGAATCACTAATTATTGCTGAAATGTCACAAATTGTTGCTGAATTGTCACAAATTGTTGCTGAAATGTCACAAATTGTTGCTGAAATGTCATGAAATATTGTTCAAATGTCATAAAATGTTGCTGAAGTGTCATAATTGTTGCTGAAATATGAATAATCTTTGTTGAAATTGGTTATTTTCATCAAGACAAGTTGTAATTATGCTAAAAGTTGTTGGTATAAAGTTATGGCTGCTAAAGTATGTATTCCATATGTTTTTTTATTAGCAATGGCATATAAACATACATGGACCAATGAGCAAACAAAATTCTTATTGAACACTTGTATTGAAGAAGTACAAACTATGGGTAGAAAAAGTTTGAATTTGCACAAACACTCATGGAACAAATTAGGAACAGTCATTAAGGAAAAGTTTGGTGTGGAATTGAGTCAAAGACAATTGAAAAACGCTTATGACAACCTTAAAGCCAAATACACGGGATGGTTATATTTGAAAAACAAAACCGACAACCTTTACAATCCTCAAACAAACACTTTTAACTTAACAAATGAGGAGTGGGAGGACTTTAAAAAGGTATATATATATATATATATATATATATATATATATATATATATATATATATATATATATATATATACACACATATTAATATGTATTTTCGTTATATAGTTGCCATTTATTCTTATACTACTTTTGTTACATTGATTGGGTTTAGAGACATCTGAAAGCCGCTTCTTTGAAAACTGTCCCATTGTTGTTTCCGGAGCTTTGTGCAGAACTCTTTAATGGAAATAGTGCCTCTGGTAATCTCAGCTATGCCACATCCCAAACACCATCTTCTTTCCATGTCGCACCACTACAACTTATGGACACCCCTTCTGTAAACATAGATGAGGATGATTTCTTTTCCGATCATACTACTCAGCCACCACCTTCTGCTGCTTCACCTTCTCCTTCTTCACCTTCTACTGCTTCACCTTCTGGTAACCCCAAAAAAAAGAGCTAAACCCTCAACTCCTAGACCTCGAGCTGCTAGTGCCTCACATGAGCCACCTTCTAGTGCCTCCCTTAAAGCTTCTATTACTGTTGATGATTTAGCATTGGAGATGCAGAAAGCTCTACGACATTTGACTCAAGGGCTAACAATTCCCCAATGTTTAGAGAAGCTAGAGTTACACGAGTTAGGCCCAATAGACCCTCTACGATTTGCTGCTTATCATATTTTTGGAGGGACCATGAATATGAGAGAGATGTGGGTAAATTTGCCTAATGATCCACAAATATTAAGAGGATGGATCGAGATGACAGCTACAAGTTTAGGAGTATTGAAGGATGGAAAGATTGTCCGTTAAGCTTACATATTTGAATTGTTTAGGTTTTAATTTCATATGTTAGAACTATGTGGTTATGTTTTTTGGTTATTTGGTACTTGAATGTTATTTGCAGTATTTGGTACTTGAACTATGTGGTTATGTATTTTGGTTATTTGGTTATGTTATTTGGTACTTGAGTTTTACGTTTTTTTATTTGGTACTTGTGTTGATTAATAGGTTCCTAATGGATCATGACTAAAAGATACTACTCATAATTCTAATGTACTTGTACGTCCGCTACTTTTGGAAGAGGGGTGTCAAACGAGTGCGGGACAACGATTCGGAAATGACGGGACATGAATTTACGTTAGAGTTACTTCACCATAATCCTCTATAATGTCTTGAAGTGCTACGCATGTCCTGTGAATCATTTTTCCGGCTATGTGCTCATTTTATAGTAAACTACGCGTTAAAGGATAGCAAACATGTGTTCGTTGAGGAGAAGATGGCTATGTTTTTTATGATGATCGGTCATAACCAACGTTATGTGATTATCAAGCGGAGATTTCAACACTCAAAGCAAACAATTCATAAGTTTTTTCATGAAGTGTTGGGCAAAATGTTGCTTTTCGCATATGATATTATAGTACCAACTTCTTTTAATCTGAATCCAAACATTCCAGGACATAATAGGAGGCTACGGCGGGTGTCCAAGGGAGTAGTTGGTGCACTTGATAGCACTTTGATAGATGTTGTTGTCCTTGCAAACAAACGGGATTTATATAGAAGTAGGGGAAAAGGTGATTGTTACCAAAACGTATTGGCAATATGTGACTTCAACATGATGTTTACGTTTGTTGTGGCCGGTTGGGAAGGGATAGCACACGATTCTAGAATTTTATCAGAAGCATTAGCAAATCCACATGCACCATTCCCGCTTCCACCATCAGGTAAATTTATGGTTATTTAAATAGTTTTATCTTAGTTTGAAAAATAAATGACTTTTTTTTACAGATAAATATTATCTTTGTGATGCCGCCTATGCAAACATTCGAGGTTTTATGGCACCATTCCGTAATGTGAGGTATTGGCTTGGAGATTTCCGTCGAAGACGTGCATTAACGAATAAAGAAAAATTTAACCATGCACACGCAAAATTTCGGAATGTCATTGAGCGTGCTTTTGGTGTCTTGAAAGCACGATTCCCTATATTGAAGAGGATGGCACCATTCTCGTTGGTTACACAACGAAACATTACCCTAGCATGTTTTTCGCTTCATAATTTTATAAGAAGGGAGGGACTACGTGATGAGTATTTTGCACGATATGATGAACCAAATATCCTGGTTCGGAATAACAATGCAGTCGTTGATAATGATGAAGATGAGATTCCAACACATGGTACTGCAACGGACCGTGAATATATGACCCAATTACGGGATGAAATTGCCGAACAATTGATGCAAAATATGGAATGAGAATTATTTAAGTTTGGTTGTATGAATTTTATTTAAAAATATTATTGTAAGACTAATTTGGTTGTTTGAATTTTATTTCAATTTTTAAGACTACAATTATTAAATTTCTGTTATTAAAAAACTATTTTCGGTTTATTAAATTACTTTATTTTAAATTTTTTAATATCTGCAGCAGCCTGCAGACGTTAAAAAAAAACAAACATGCTTCTCATTACAGTCTGCAGCACTTTGGTCCACCTTTTCTGATGCAGAAGTCTGCAGAAGTGGTCCACAGACTTCAAACAGTTTCACTTCGGAAAAACAAACAACACCTAAACTTTGTGCTAATAGTTTTCTATTTACATTTTCAGGTTCTTTCGAATCCAATGGGAAAGGCCCGACGTGACTTCATAGCATCCCCCAGTGTTTTTCTGCCTTGGCATTTTTTTAATTTTTACTCTGATGTTTAAATTATAAAATAAGTTTTATTGGTTTTGTAACAACTCATTTATACGGTTTATTGTTTTTAAAATGAAAATTTTACCATGAATTTTTGGGACGTTACATGTTTTTTTCATGTTTCTTGCTTACAACTCAGATTGGCTCTATTGTTGGTACTCGGTGGTGTGTCAAATGCATTCTATGGATTCAATCTAGGCTTTGGAACAAGTGCAAGTAAAGTGTTCGAATGCAACTTCATTATTATTTTTACTTATCAATATTGTTTCTTTTTTACTTGTGGTTTCCGCGTGTTGTAGCCTACTATATATATATATATATATATATATATATATATATATATATATATATATATATATATATGTGTGTGTGTGTGTGTGTGTGTGTGTGTGTGTGTGTGTGTGTGTGTGTGTGTGTGTGTCAAAATTGCAAAAATGGTCCCTGTGGTATGCATTTATTTGGGTTTTGGTCCAAACCCCAACTTTTTTGGATTGGTAGTCCTTTTGAGCTAGCTTCATTGCATATTTGGTCCCTTCGAAACTTGAAATGAAAAAAAATTGCAAAAATGGTACATGTGGTTTGTCAATTTCTTTGGATAATGTCCAAAAATGTTTATTAGCAAAGAAGGTCCCTATTTGGTGGTTTTGGTCCCTACCTCGTGAAGTTTAACAACTTGGTTGTTAACTTTTTGAAAATTACGGATCCACCGCAATGGACCATTTCTGCAGTTTTATCTTTTTACCAAACTAAAAGGACCATTTCTACAATTTTTTTTTTCTTTTTATTGAATTATTATACATTAACTCTTTTTTAATTTCTTTCTTATTGTATTATTTTTTATTGGATTATTATATATTAATAAATACTTTTTTAATATATTATATTTATATATTAATAAATATTATTTTATTGTATTATTAATTTTTTTATTTTCTTCTTTATTGGATTAAAACTTTTTCATTGGATTATTATATATTAATAAATACTATTTTTATAATAGTATATGTATATATTAATAAATATTATTTAAATATATTATTAATTTTTTTAATTATTTTTTTTTAATTTCTTCTCTATTGGATTAATTCTTTTTATTGGATTATTATATATTAATAAATATTATTTTTAACCTATAATATTTATCTATTAATATTGATTGCTTTATTGGATTATTAACTTCTTTTAATTAATTTTAAAAAAATTTAAAATGTTAATTCTTTGTATTGGATTATTACTTTTAATTTATTATTTTTATATATAATAAATATTATTTTATTGAATTAATAATTTATAATGTATAATATTAATTCACTTTAAATTTGATGGTTCCACCATAAAGTTGTCAAAATACGCAAAAATGTCGCCTCCCATCGTCAAAAATCAGCGGGACAACCACCAATCACCTTCATTAATTGTTCGACGGAAACCCCACAACTTGTTACACCCAATGCCGCCAATAGCCACATATGACAACCTCATCATAATCCGTCAAAATCCTCTATATATGCCATTAAGCCGGCCATATTCTGCTACAAACCACCAGGAGGTATGATCCAAACACTCCTGGTCGGCTCCTCCATTCATTGCCTTTTAACACCTTGCGTTGTCATATCATCTCGCTGGAAATCGTTAATCATCACCTAAAATCGGTTATTCTCGACGAAAGCTACACTCGTCGACTACCCACACAATGCGTAACAAGCCCTAGAAAACATATGGTCTCTAGCCGACCATTCACTACCGATACCACCATCGATGGAGACAATGTTAGATCGAGGGTTTTCAAACCACAATAGCCACTACAGGTGGTGACAAGGTTGTAGAAATCGTTATTTAGTACTCGTTCGGCCGATTGCCGAGTAGCGAACACTCGGGAGTACTCGAATTTGGTAATTCATGTAGAAATAGGTTTAAGAAAATTATATATATCAAAATCATAAGTTAAAATCATAAGTTTATTAAAATATATAACAAATTTAGATACATTTGATTACACAAAAACTAAAATACACACGATGATCTCACTCCGTAATGGTGGTGGTGGTGACTAAGTGATGGTGGTGGTGTTATCTAAAAATATGTTATCTTCCAAATATTTAAAATAAATTAGGAGAGGTGGGATGGGATGGGTGAGATTTTTTGATACTTTTATTTAAAATAATAAGCAAAACAATTAAAAGAAAGTAAAAACAATTAAAAATAATATTTATTATAAATAAAAATAAAAAATTTAAAGTAATAATCCAATAAAAAGAACTAACGCAATAAAAAAATTTTAAAAAAATTAATTAAATGAAATTAATAATTCAATAAAGTAACACTTATTAATGGATAAATGTTATATGTTAAAAATAATATTTATTAATATATAATAATCGAATAAAAAATTACTAATCTAATAATAAAGAAATTAAAAAAAATTAATTAAAAATTAATAATTAAATAAAGTAATATTTATTAATATATAAATATAATATATTAAATTATTATTAAATAATATATAATAATCCAATAAAAAAATAATACAATAAGAAATAAATTAAATAAAGAACTAATTAAAAGAACTAATGTACAATAATTCAATAAAATGAAAAAGAAAAATTGCAGAAATGGTCCTTATAGTTTGGTAAAAATATAAAACTGCAGAAACGGTCCATGGGGGTTAATTCGTCATTTTCCAAAAGTTAACAGCCAAGCTGTTAAACTTAACGAGGTAGGGACCAAAACCACAATAAAACCACCAAATAAGGACCTTTCTTGCCAATAAAGTTTTTTTTGGACCTTACCCAAAGGAATTAACAAAACCACAGGGCCCATTTTTGCAATTTTGTCTTGAAAGGACTATAATACATTTAATGTATTTATTTTGGGTAAATTACACCAATTGTCCCCCGTTTATATGCCAAAAAGCGTGTTTAGTCTCTATTTTCAAAAATTAACTCGAATCGTCCCTATATTATGCTTCTTTCACTCGGGCAGCCCTTAAAGACATAAAATGACTATTTTACCCTTAGCAATTTCTTTTTTATATTTTTATTATTTGTGTATCATTTTTTAGAATTAAAAAAAGAATAAAATAAAATAAATACCCTCCCTCCCCCCCTCGATTACACGTTCAACTCTCTTTCCCTTTAGTTTCCCGATATCCCCTTTCACCTTGCCCGACCACCAGGAGGAGTGTAGATGGGAGCACACAAGTGTCAATGACGACTCCATCTCCGTAAATCTTCTACCAACCACCAACCTTAATTTTCATCTCTTTTTCCCTTTCTCTCGTACCATCACACATGAAATCCTCAAATAGAGCTTGTTGAAAAATGTTTTTGTATGTGACCTTGTACGTGACCATCACTGAAATAAGATGAACTGTTTTTATGTTATCTAACAAATATTATCAGTTATTACAAGTTGCATGAATTCGAGATCAAGTGGAAAATATGCGAAAGACGTAAATCGCATAGACAAGAAAATTTAGATGTGCGACTGAACAGTTTCAACAACATATATATATATATATATATATATATATATATATATATATATATATACACACACACACATATATATATATATATATATATACATATATATGTATTATATATGTATGTTTGTGTGGAAAAGTCAACAAAAGAAAAGTCAAAGATGAATATGCAAATCCATCCCACGTTTTTGCTACTAGCTCCTACTACAACTTACATACACCAGCCTCTTTTAATCAAATTAAAACTCAAGTAGAAGAAGATATTTGTTTCACCTATACAACATCACCAAATACTCCCAAGAACATCACCATATTCATCTTCTTCAAGAACAAGCTTCATCCCTGGAGAATGTCAAGAACACCAAGATCAACAACAATGAAGTGAAGAACACCAAGATAATCAACAAGCTAAATGAAGAACACCATCAACCATCTTCATCTTCTTCATTGAAACTTAAGGTTATTCATCTTCACCACATTTTTTCATCACACCATTCTCCACCAAACACCTCCTTACATCAAAACACTAAAACACAACCATGAAACAACCCAAAACCTTCTGCATCAAGATCAACAACAAAACCCATCAATATTCATCATCATCTTCATAAAACTCTCACCACCATCACCACCTTATATTAACCTCCTTCCAACCTCTAAACAACCTAGAAAACATCCTCAAAACACCAAAGCACCATTACCTTAGCCAAAACATCAAAACAAACCTTACCTTCAAACCACAAAAAAATCCCGAAACTGAGTTCTGCGTGAACACGATCTGTGTTCAGCATGCCTAAATCAGACACGGCCCGTGTACTCATCTGTTTCCCTTTGATATCCTTGAACACGACCCGTGTTACTTTTTCCTAAATCCACACGACCCGTGTTCAGGATCTTAATCAAGAAAACCTTCCAAAACCCACCTACACGACCCGTGTTACTTGTGCCTTATCTTACACGACCCATGTACACGATTTTACCCAGAAATACCTCAAATACAAATACATAAATTCGTCTATTTTGTACTTTTATGTAAACAACATGTTTCACATAAAACCGAGCTTTGGATGAACTTTTTATACTTATCAAATACCTGATTGATCTTTGAACAAATAGGAACAAAGTCTATTAAGATCCCGTCCAACTTTCGACCAGTCGTTTCATTAGTCCAACTTTTGACCAGTCGTTCCATAAGTCCAACTTTCGACCAGTCATTCCATCAGTCCAGTTCAGTCAATTTATTGACGAACCTACTTGATATATATTTATATACTTATATTCTTCATTATAGCTTTATTTCGTTTAAATACAGTCATTTATATTATTTATAGCTTTACGTCATTTAAATACAGTCATTTATATTATTTATAGCTTTACGTCATTTAAATATAGTCATTTATATTATTATAGCTTTCAGTCATTTATAGCTTTCATATTTATATTTATTTCGCAATTCTTATTCTTTATATATATATATACATCTTATATCTTGAACTTATATATCTGTCACACAGTAGCTGGTATTCGAGCCTTTATTTGTGGTGATCAGATAATATATTTTCAACAAATAGTATCAGAGCTGATTAAAAGAATATTTCCCAACAGAGCTCTAATATTACATAGACGGTGGTTCCGACACCCTATGTCGCGGTTCTTTATCTCACACGGATGGGGGCATTTCAGAACTCGAGATTGAGTCATTTGAGATCGAAGAAAGGGGCGTATGGTTCTTTTATTCTAACTCGTTTGAGATGGTGGTGGAATATACGAATATCGATAGGGAAGAAGATGATGTTGGTGGCAACAAAGAAGATCTCGTCAAAGCCTTACTAGAGACACTCCACGTAGTAATCAGATTTGCATCACCATCACTCATCTCCTCCTCCATCTCTGACCTGCTTTCAGGTTAAGAACCCCAAATCCTCTCCTGATTTTGAATTAAACATTGTCATGCCCTGATTCTTCCTTCCTGATTTGCCTTGATTATTCTTTCCTAATTTGCTGATGGATTTTCTGATGGAGGCTGCTGGTGGTGTTAACAGTAAATATTGATGGTTCAATGGTGGTTTGAGTATGGGTTGCTAGTTTGGTGAATAAGGTGGTATTTTCTAGTTATTCTTAGTGAAACACTTGCTTTGAACGGAGGAGTGGATGGGATGAAGTGAGGGGTGGCAGTGGTGTTCTATTTTATGGTGAAGGGTGGTGATGGTTGTCACACCCCCAAACCAGAACGGCGGAAATGTTCGCGGGCGGAGGACTTCATGTAAGTATCACAACACATGCAATATAGTAATCAAAGTACAAGCAACCATTGCATTAATAAGTATAAGTTTTACATAAGTGTTTAAACATTACATATTCAAACATCAAAGTAGATACAGTAGAAGGCAAGAGTCGCAGTATGGTACTAGGTAGTCTTCTCAAAAGCTTCGGGAGTGTACCTGTCTACTGGATTCCTGAGAATACAAGTTATTTTGAAAGCGTATATCAGCATTTAAGCCCGTGTACATGACTTTACCAAGAAATACCTCAAATACAATTACATAAACTCGTGTATTTTGTACTTTTATGTATACAACATGTTTCACATAAAACCGAGCTTTGGATGAACTTTTTGTTACTTATCAAATACCGGATTGATCTTTGAACAAATAGGAACAAAGTATATTAAGATCCCATCCAACTTTCGACCAGTCGTTCCATTCGTCCAACTTTCGGCCAGTCGTTCCATAAGTCCAACTTTCGACCAGTCATTCCATTAGTCCAGTTCACTCAATTTGTTGACGAACCTACTTGATATATATTTATATAGTTCTATACTTCATTATAGCTTTATGTCATTTAAATACAGTCATTTATATTATTTATAGCTTTACGTCATTTAAATACAGTCATTTAAATTCAGTCATTTATATTATTATAGCTTTCAGTCATTTATAGCTTTCATATTTATATTTATTCCACAATTCTTATTCTTTATATATATATATATATATATATATATATATATATATATATATATATATATATATATATATATATATATCTGTATCTTATATCTTTAACTTATATTATATATCTGTCACACAGTAGCTGGTATCCGAGCCTTTATTTGTGGTGATCAGATAATATATTTTCAACAAATAGTATCAGAGCTGATTAAAAGCATATTTCCCAACAATTGGTATCATAGATTGTGTGATTTACTTTGAATTTTTTGTCGAAAACTTTTGGTTAGAGTTTATAAACCTTCCATAAGCTTTTCTTTAAATATTTCATTTTAATATCACTTGTTCAGAATCCTTTCAAAAAAATTAACAAAAAATAAAACCAAGAAAAGCGAAGAGCATTGATGCAATCCATGAACCATGCGTGGAATACTGGCCAACTTCTGATGACGAAGCTGAAAATGAACCAACACAATCAAACTTCTGCTTCGTAGCTGGTATTGATATACCTTCAAGAGCTCCCAATGTCATAAAATAGGTATGGTCTATGATCTCTGAACTTGGTTTTTCTAAAACAATTTTTGAGTCCCACATAACCAAGATTGAGAAAAGTATGGAAGATGATCTCAAAACATATCATGACACAATGGTCAATAATGATATTTGCAAATCTAAGTTAGAAACCTTGCAACTCAAATTTGGAGAATCAACAAGAACAAAAAGCAAATTGGAAAGAGACGTTGAAAGAAAATCGAAAGATTATAATCACGTCTTGGAACAATTGAATCAGACACTAATTCAGAAAAGGGATTTGGAACAAAAAAAAATCAGTCAGTCATTTCTTCTGAAATAAAAGATGTTTTAGAAATGGAAATCCTTCGGTTGAAACAAGACTTTCAAGAATCAACTGAAAAATATAATAATTTAAATTAAAAACTGACTGATTCATTAAAACAAATTAATTCTCTTGAAACCGAGAATAAAAGACTGATATGGAATATGGATTCTATCAAAGTTGCTAGAAAACTAAGTGATGATATTTTCACCAAGGCAAACACCTTAGGAATTGGAAAAATTGATACGAATTACAGACCAAGAATTGGAAGAGAATCCTTTGAAATTGAACAAGCAAAACAGGAAAACATGACGAATTTTGAAAACTCTGAATCCACTCTACCAGATCTTTTCACATCTGTTAATGAGGAAGATTCAGATGACGAAACAGTTATCAATTGTAGCCCAGATGATACTTCTTTCATTGTTTCCAAAAATTCCTTGTTCAAAAAAGTTGTAAATTCTAAAACAGACTATGCTAGTTCTTTAGCTCACCAAATCAAACATACCGACGGAACAACCAAACTCAAAAACTTTTTGAATGGAAAAATTCCTCTTATGAGTATGGTAGTACTTCTGTACCAACTGCTTTTCCTATAATGAGTTCATCAATTGTTGGAAAAACTAGTCTGGGACAAAAATACTCCAATAAACAACAAACAAGCAAAAAATCCATTCAAGTCAACAAAACCCCACTTTTCAAGCAAAAAACTTTTGAAAACAAACCAAAGAAACCAATTCAACCCTACATCATATCTCATAAACAGGTTTCCAAACAAAAACCAAAACCTTTTCGAAAACCTTTTGAAAATCGCTTTCAAGATATCACTTTTAATCATTCAAGGAACTTTCAAAAACCATCACATCAGAAAGTTTCAAACCATCATCATCAAAAAGCTTTTCAAAACCGCCCATCACATCCCAGATATGAAGAAAACTTTTCAAGCAAACCTTCACATCTAGGATATCTTTCACCAAATCACAAATGTTATCAACCCACAGGTTTTCAAAAACAAATCGTATTTTGGGAAAACTTGATAAATCAAATAAAACCTCAACCATTCCATCCTCATAAACCAAACCCTTAAAATAACGTGAAGTTAAATGCTAAAAGAAATTAATTTAGCAAGGCACCCAAAATAACAACAACTGACAAACCAGGACCCATTCAGATATGGGTACCTAAACTTTCTGTCTGATTGCAGATACTTAATGCTGGAGAACCCAATGATGATACATGGTATATTGATAGTGGCTGCTCCAAGCATATGACAGGAAACCGGAACTACTTATGTTACTTCAAACCTACACAAACCAATATGATGCAGAACAATTCGAGGGGGAACAACCAAAAATTATTCCTCTTTGGAACAAACACCAAATCCTTCTTTGAACACCTCATCCCCAAATGGCCAAAAGAATCTCGATGCATCATTTATGGGGGAATCTTCAAACCTAAGGCTCTCGATGAAACAAAGCTTCAATACTTCCTAGGCCGTTTAGGAATGTTAAATCCAGATAACATCCATCCTTAAACTTTTACTTTTTGTTTGTAAAAAAGTGTGTTTACTTTCATTCAAAAAGAAAATTCAAAAACAATTGAAAATTTCTTTCTTTTAAAAATACCAAAACATTCAAATAACCAAAACTTCCAAAAACATTAAGAAAAACAAATCTTCAAAAATATAATAAAAGACATGCCATAATAAGCTTTTATAGAATCTTGTGATTAATCGTCTCTTGACTTAATTTTCAGATGCTTATGCTCGATGAAGATTTTAAGTCATATTAATTCTCAATTGGAGTGAAGGTTCAAATCTCCTACTTTTCATAATGTATATAACTTTATTTCCTTCAATTTTATTTCATTATTGACGATTTTAAACAATCAAGGGAGAAAAGGTTAGGAGGTTCAGATGAAAACAAAAACCCATGTTAGAATTTCTGCCTCGTCGATCTGTATCACTGTGGAATTCATTTCTTGTGAGCTTAGGTGTGTCACTATTTCTTAAAAGGTATACCCAATTATGTGATTGATTATCTAATAATGAGACTAAGTGACTTTATAGGAAAAGCATAGTTGAACACCTCCGATATGAGTGTGAGTCGTCAGAGAGAGATATCACTCATTTTTAGTGATCATTAACTTGTTATGCTGCGAGAAAAACCAAACACCCAAGTGAAGTATGAGTTATACCTATGAGCGTTCATCTGAATCAACCTGTTAGACCACTTGTCGTCATTAATAATGCTATAAAATCTTAGGGAATTTCTTTAGATACATATATGGCTACCCTTTGATAACCGAACCTGAGACTTTGATTCGGAAACAAATTTCTTAAAATCTTTTACATAAGATATGTTAAACAAAGTCACAAACTTTCAAATCAATTTCTATGGTTTTATATATCTTATCTATTGACAAATCTTTTATCTCGAATCTTGAAAAGTTAAACTGTCAATGTGATTATATCATACCTGTACTTATTTCAGCAATGATTACATAAGGGGGAATTGTTGAAAAAAATTTTGTATGTGACCATCACTGAAATAAGACGAACTGTTATTATATTATCCAACAAATACTATTAGTTATTTCAGGTTGCATGAATTCGTGATCAAATGGAAAATACGTGAAAGACGGAAATCGCATAGACAAGAAAATTTAGTTGTGCGACTGAACAGTTTCAACAACATATATATATATATATATATATATATATATATATATATATACATGTATATGTATTATATATGTATGTTTGTGTGGAAAAGTCAACAAAAGAAAAGTCAAAGATGAAGAAGCAAACCCATCCCACGTTTTTGCTACTAGCTCCTACTACAACTTGCATACACCAACCTCTTTCAATCAAATTAAAACTCAAGTAGAAGAAGATATTTGTTTCACCTATACAACATCACCAAATACTCCCAAGAACATCACCATCTTCATCTTCTTCAAGAACAAGCTTCATCCCTTGAGAATGTGAAGAACACAAAGATCAACAACAATGAAGTGAAGAACACCAAGATCATCAACAAGCTAAATGAAGAACACCATCAACCATCTTCATCTTCTTCATTGAAACTCAAGGTTCTTCATCTTCACCACCTTTGTTCATCACATCATTCACCACCAAACACCTCCCTTACATCAAAACACTAAAACACAACCATGAAACAACCCAAAACCTTATGCATCAAGATCAACAACAAAACCCATCACTATTCATCATCTTCTTCTTAAAACTCTCATCACCATCACCACCTTATATCAACCTCCTTCTAACCTCTAAACAACCTAGAAAACATCCTCAAAACACCATTACCTTAGCCAAAACATCAAAAACAAACCTTACCTTCAAACCACAAAAAATCCTGAAACTGAGTTTTGCGTGAACACGGACCGTGTTCAGCATACCTAAATCAGACACGGTCCGTGTACTCATCTGTTTCCCTTTGATATCCTTGAACACGACCCGTGTTACTTTTTCCTAAATCCAAAAGGCCCGTGTTCAGGATCTTGATCAAGAAAACCTTCCAAAACCCTCCTACACGACCCGTGTTACTTGTGCCTTATCTTACACGACCCATGTACACGATTTTACCCAGAAATACCTCAAATACAAATATATAAATTCGTCTATTTTGTACTTTTATGTAAACAACATGTTTCACATAAAACCGAGCTTTGGATGAACTTTTTATACTTATCAAATACCTGATTGATCTTTGAACAAATAGGAACAAAGTCTATTAAGATCCCGTCCAACTTTCGACCAGTCGTTTCATTAGTCCAACTTTCGACCAGTCGTTCCATAAGTCCAACTTTCGACCAGTCATTCCATCAGTCCAGTTCAGTCAATTTATTGACGAACCTACTTGATATATATTTATATACTTATATTCTTCATTATAGCTTTATTTCGTTTAAATACAGTCATTTATATTATTTATAGCTTTACGTCATTTAAATACAGTCATTTATATTATTTATAGCTTTACGTCATTTAAATATAGTCATTTATATTATTATAGCTTTCAGTCATTTATAGTTTTCATATTTATATTTATTTCGCAATTCTTATTCTTTATATATATATATGCATCTTATATCTTTAACTTATATATCTGTCACACAGTAGCTGGTATTCGAGCCTTTATTTGTGGTGATCAGATAATATATTTTCAACAAATAGTATCAGAGCTGATTAAAAGAATATTTCCCAACAGAGCTCTAATATTACATAGACGGTGGTTCCGACACCCTATGTCGCGGTTCTTTATCTCACACGGATGGGGGCATTTCAGAACTCGAGATTGAGTCATTTGAGATCGAAGAAAGGGGCGTATGGTTCTTTTATTCTAACTCGTTTGAGATGGTGGTGGAATATACGAATATCGATAGGGAAGAAGATGATGTTGGTGGCAACAAAGAAGATCTCGTCAAAGCCTTACTAGAGACACTCCACGTAGTAATCAGATTTGCATCACCATCGCTCATCTCCTCCTCCATCTCTGACCTGCTTTCAGGTTAAGAACCCCAAATCCTCTCCTGATTTCGAATTAAACATTGTCATGCCCTGATTCTTCCTTCCTGATTTGCCTTGATTATTCTTTCCTAATTTGCTGATGGATTTTCTGATGGAGGCTGCTGGTGGTGTTAACAGTAAATATTGATGGTTCAATGGTGGTTTGAGTATGGGTTGCTAGTTTGGTGAATAAGGTGGTATTTTCTAGTTATTCTTAGTGAAACACTTGCTTTGAACGGAGGAGTGGATGGGATGAAGTGAGGGGTGGCAGTGGTGTTCTATTTTATGGTGAAGGGTGGTGATGGTTGTCACACCCCCAAACCAGAACGGCGGAAATGTTCGCGGGCGGAGGACTTCATGTAAGTATCACAACACATGCAATATAGTAATCAAAGTACAAGCAACCATTGCATTAATAAGTATAAGTTTTACATAAGTGTTTAAACATTACATATTCAAACATCAAAGTAGATACAGTAGAAGGCAAGAGTCGCAGTATGGTACTAGGTAGTCTTCTCAAAAGCTTCGGGAGTGTACCTGTCTACTGGATTCCTGAGAATACAAGTTATTTTGAAAGCGTATATCAGCATTTAAGCTGGTGAGTTCATAAGTATTTTAGTTATATAAAGTATACTCTAAGTTCTTGGAAAACTTCGTTGGTTCCTCCAGAAAATCCTATATTTCCTGATGTGATAAAATGATAACCTCAATAGTTCCCTCTGCAATTTCTTAGTTTATACTAGTTATATATAACCTAATATCGAATGGACAGTTAAATGGGTGTATATGCCCTAAGCCCACAACCAAACAATGAACAGGAAGCAAGGCGGAAGTCACACATTTCACTGTCAAAGGGATATTGCTTATATATAACTTTGATGTATAAACTAAGGAATTATAGAATTAGCCACTAAAGGTCCTTTATGTTATACTAGTTTAAAGAGAGTGAATGACTAAGTTCCATCTGATAAGTAGTTTTAAATCCCCATAAAACCGTTTCTGAATAGTAGTTTTAAATCCCCATAAAACCGTTTCTGAATAGTAGTCTTAAATCCCCATAAAACTGTTCCATTTGTAAAAGTAGTTTAATCCTATAAACCGTTCCATTGTAAAAGTATTCTTAATTATATCCGTTCTACAGTAAAACATTGATATTAATCCTGGAAAATATTATTTTTTCCATAATACTGATTTATGGTTTTTAAACTTTCCAAAACCAAAAGTACAAGTAGTTTAATCCTTGATTTCATGATACGTAGTTTTTACCATAAGTAAAACTAACAGAAGGTATATTTGGTCAGTAAAATAGATAGGATGTATTTATCTTTTCTTACTGTTTTAAAAGAAGTATATTACTAAGTAATTCAATCGTTGTTTTATCCATGTGCGTTCTATTAACCATACTAATATGACCGATATGCCTGATGCGACGTTCTTCAGGCGTCGGAACGATATGACATTTGTCACCCCAGGCCTGTCAGCCAAACTGTAGCGAACAACTAAGGTGCGGGATTGTCAGTCCCGTATAGATCTATACACAAATTCACGCTCTCCCTCCAGGAGATTATGGTTAATAAGTCAGGACTTAAGGTCGTACTTAGATAAGTACACCATGAAGTGTCTCACAAATTTATTGTTTCAACGAGATTACGATGTATTATTACCCCGTGATTGCTAACCCTGGTACGTTGTATTTGTACCCCTATTAATGCAAACCCGGTATCATGTATTATTACCCCGTGATTGCTAACCCTGGTACGTTGTATTTGTACCCCTGTTAATGCAAACCCGGTATGAAGTATTATTACCCCGTGATTGCTAACCATGGTACGTTGTATTTGTACCCCTGTTAATGCAAACCCGGTATGATGTATTATTACCCCGTGATTGCTAACCCTGGTACGTTGTATTTGTACCCATGTTTATGCAAACCCGGTATGATGTATTATTACTTCTTTAATATATTATACATATACTAAAAGTATTATACGTATCCTGGTATAGATAAATGAATTGTTAGTACTTTCCTTTCCTAATATACTTGGAATAAAAAGTATACAATCGTGAATCGTACTTGTATATTTAGTTTTGAATCATAAATTATACCAATCATAGTTTATACGTTTTATGTGATTAGCATGATCTCTCCTGAACGTACCCTTTTGCTCAGCATGATACAAAGGTAATGATACCGACTGAAGTAACCTTTTATATTCCCATATGTATAACGTATATAATTAAGAAGGAAACGACCTTCGGACAATTAACCTCACCTCAAATCCACATCCAAATAAGGAAAAGGAGATAAGGCAACTCTTTAGTCCTAAGCCCTTTAAGTTTTATTTATATACTTATACATATATGAATATGATATTGATAATTATAATTTGAAATAGTTTATAAAACCTTTTTCAAAGAATTTAACAGTATTAAAAGAGTTTACATGACTTTAAAGATTTAACATGGCTTTAAGTCATTTTGGAAGTATTTGGTAATCCTTAAAAGCATAAGGAAACCCTTTGTGTGATTATTATCACATACAATTATTAACACAATTTAGATTGTGTTCAACTTGTATTCCCATCCTAAAAAGCATTTAAAACCATTAAAAAGGTAGATTATAGGGGTATGAACTCACTTGATAAGTGGTGATTTGGGCAGCGTTTCGTTTCCATAAATGATCTTTCTCGAAGAAACCGTGAGTTTTTGATTAAAAATCGGGCTTTACACGGCCAACACTTCGACTGGAAAGAGGTTAGCTATTCGAGAATTTCGGGGCTTGCTTCGGGTTTTAGATATGATATTGGGGCTTGGGGGGGAGGGGAGGTTGTAAGAAAGTTTAGGGAGGTGAAAGAAGTGAAAAAGGATCAAAAATGGTGTAAAAATGGGTTAAGAACCGGAGAGTCTCGCACTCTATATATAGTCCGAAGTTCGGAAAGGTGGCGAGGGGGAGGAGGAGTCAGCAGTGACGTGGCAGCGAGGGAAGAGGGACGCGTGTTCGGTTCGCAAGGAGTCAAGTGGCCGAGCTCGGAAGCAGCCACGGTGCGAGGCGCGTCGTAACAGGACTGGCCGAGCCTTTGGTACAATCAGAAGAGGACACAGATCCGACACGGGGAGGTCTCGCATGCGAGGTGACGTGTCCGGATTGTGGCCATGCGATTTTTCCCGGTTCTCAAGATTTTTCGATTTTTGTGCCCAAAACTTGCGAAATTCATAACTTTCACATACGAGCTCCGTTTTCGACGTTCTTTATATGCACGCGTAGGTAAAATTATACTCTACGACTTTCATTTAGACTTCGTCGGCTAATTTTGATTTTATTTTTAATATTATTATTTTTAACAGACCGTGACAGGAAATCCGTTAAAAATTCATAACTTCTTTATTCGAAGTCCGTTTCCGTCCGTCTTTTTACCGTTGTACTACTATTGACGAGACCTTCTATTCTCGTTTAGGTTGTATTGGCTAAAAATCATTCGATCTTTATTTCGAGTTTTTAGTTGTATACTGCTATACTGAACTTTAGAAAAATCATAACTTCCTCATACGAAGTCAGATTTTGACGTTCTTTTTATGAAAGTTCTCGGTTTAACATAATCTACAACTTTCATTTAGATTGTTATCACTAAAAAGCCTTTTATCGAAAATTCACATTTTACACTGAACAGTGTTTTGCCGGTTTTGTCGAGGATCTTCGATTGGTCATAACTTCTTCGTTATAACTCGGATTTCAGTATTCTTTATATTTTTGGAAACCTTGGTACAATCTCTACCACTTTGTTTATCCCAATTACGTATATTGATCAATTTATTTTTGACCTAGATTTGATTGGTGTTACATTATCCCCCCGTTAGAGGGAATTTCGTCCCGAAATTAAGTCTAAAGTGATACTCATGGACTAGGGAAAAGATGTGGATATTTTTGTTTCATATAATCTTCCCTTTCCCAAGTGAATTCAGGTCTCCGGTTTGCAATCCAGCGAACCTTCACTATCGGGATAAGACTTTGCTTGGTTCTTTTGATTTCCCTATCCATGGGTTCTATTGGTTCTTCTACAAAGTGTAGACTTTTATTTAACTTGATTTCAACGAGTGAAATAACAAGTGTTTCATCGGATAGACACCTCTTTAGATTAGATATGTGAAAGGTGGGATGAATGTTATTAAGTTTTTGTGGTAGTTTAAGTTTATAAGCTACAAGACCGATTCTGGCAAGAATCTCAAATGGTCCTATGTACCTTGGATTTAGTATTCCACGCTTTCTGAAGCGTATCTTGCCCTTCCAGGGTGAGACTTTCATATGACAAGGTCATCAACCTAGAATTCTAAGGGTTTTATTTTATCGAATCCGTAGCTTCTCTGATTAACTCTAGAAGCTTTATGTCGCTTCCTGATTCGTATTCTCTTTTTGGTAGTCTCTTGGAATAATTCCGGTCCAGCGAAGGTGCTGTCTGGAAATTGGACCTCTATTTAGTTGCGTGTCACCAACTTTACTCCAGTGCAGATAGGATCTGCACTTGTAACCACAGAAGGTTTCGAATGGAGCAACTTTAAATGCTAGCATGGTAAATGACTCAACTAATTGGTGAATGGGTATCCTAAACAATACCAAAGTCCATCACCTATGCTCATGACTACTCTAGTTCCCAGAGATTTCTGAAGTGACTGCCTGAACTAGGAGATGATTCAATTACAGTTAAACCTAGAATATCACAAGAAGAACAAAACAAAAGTATTTGGATGTTGGACATTATAGTTAAACCTAGACAGTGACGTAATCATATCTAGGATCAATATAGCCTGATCAACTATATTCATTCGAGATATGACCAACATGTGTTTGAGGAGTGATTGTAGTGTTGCAACAAGTCTAAAACTAACCTAAGTACCAGAACAATTCTAGAACCAAACATAAAGGTTAAAATACTATAGGAGTATTTTAGGATGCTATAACTAGAAAACTAAAAACTTATCAACTTCTTATATTTAGAAGTCTAAACTCATAACTAAAATAACATGGAGGTATTTTAGATACCTTTGGGGAAATGTTAAAAAGATCTTTTCTGATAAGTCTATAATTACTAAGTGGATACGTTAAGGTTATATAAAGCCGAGATTTTATAGACTTAGAATATGTGATTTTCACTCTACTTCCTTTTCCTTGTTTGGATGTGGTTTTAGAGTAGGATTACTTATTCAAATGTCTATTTGATCTGGATTATATATAATCAGTACACACCATGTGATTATAGAAGGACCAGAAAGAACCACCTTCGTAAAAATTTAAATTTTCTCATAGATTCTTTAGACATTCCCATTCTCGTGTAAACCCCTTAGATAAATGTAGTTACTCCAACAATCAATAGAAGAGTCAAGGAGGATTCAACAGAATTTTATTAGGAGAATTCCGAGAAAGAAACAGATGATAAGTAAATAAACTATAGAAATCATTTAGTGCCCTTACCCTATTAAGGACACCAATGAGAGATTCACATGAACTTTCGAGATTCAAAATCTTCATTACGAAGTAATAGGGATCAGTGTCAGAATCGGAAGTAAGACAGCTCGGGAATTCAATATACCTACAGAGGAGAAGGACACCCTATAGATACCAGGAGGAAACAAATCATTACCACCCAGAATAGAACAGAGAACAAAAGAAAACCACGTGTGATTCATGTGAAGTGTTTGAGCGCCTTTTCATCTAAGTAATAACTAGTAAATTGATTCAACCTAGTGAGTCAGTGATTTCATTACTCACGAGCTCATTTTCTTATCATGAAACAGAATCATGTCTCCGAAGTAATGTAACCAACCCACCGGAAAAACACCAATCCTTCAAACAGAGGCGGCTACGTTTCAAGCTGCGGTCACAGCAGCTGTAGCAGCTGTCATAGCACACCTTAATGCTAACAATGCAAATGTTAGTAGTAATGCTATTGGTAACCACGATCGTGGTGATGTCCAAGTACAGCAACGAGTACCTATTTGTAAGGACACTTCGAACCTTAAGCCTAATATCCTGAAACGAAAGTTCGAAAACAAGAAAGGGAGTTGTTCAACTCAAGAACCTAACAGAGGGAAACGAACTGGGGCAGTCAATACCCCCATCAGCCCTGTTATTCTAGCACCGACCACGTCGTACTTAGGAAACCTCCCACACTGCAGCAAGTGCAATTACCATGATCATGGAGTTTGCCGAGAGCTACATTGCAATAGATGCAACCTAAAGGGGTATACCGCCCACATCTGTAGAACTCCGGTTGAGTTCATCACTTCAACTACCAACGTTGGAACCATTCCCATATGTCACCTTTGTGGTGAAATAGGACATTACAAGAGGGACTGTCCAACAGAGAAGAACGACGGGGGAGTAGGAGGGGTTTGACCCCAATGCATAGGAAGGCATCAAAGAACCCTGCTATATTTTGGTATGCTTCCAAACCCCGATAACTATCTATAATTATGATTAATCTCCCGTTCAAATTAAATCACAACAATTATATAAAATTTGAAACCCTAACAGGTAAGCTATGATGACTTAGTGTATACATAAGGGTCATTTATAATTAAGATTTGTAATCTTAGAGTGAGTAATCCCGCCTTATTTCCTGTTCCTTGTTTGGTTGTGGATTTAGGGCAGGGTTGCTTAGTCAAAGGTCTTACCAATCTTAATTATAAATGACTTGTATACACCAAGCAATTATAGAGAGACCTAGTAAGGATCGTTTCATGAGAGTTCATAATTTCAAATTATCAGAACCCTCGTATTGGTAGTACCCGCCAATTTCGAATCAAAAAGGGGTTCGTAGCGATAATAACAGAATAAAACCAGAAGCGCTGAAAACTTAGGTACATAGGATATCATCCTAGTAATCATTCCTCCCAAAACGACTTAATATCTATTTCGTCGAGAAAATTCCGACATCCTCATTCGACATGGTTTGGCCTGGCCCTTACCATGTGAAAATTCTTCTGCTGTATAAGAGAACTTTTTCCTTAATCAGCCGTAAGATGAAATTGGCGGGTCACCCATCCGAACGTGTTGTGAAATCTAAATTATATACGACTTGTATACACGAGGTGATGGTGGATGAGCCATATATGAGTCTGATCATGAACTTCGGAGCAAAAGCCTTCATCATATATTCTACCAGGAGGAATTCAACGTGAGACCACGACAATGGGTCGAGCTACTAAAAGACTACGAATTCGAAATTCGTTATCATCTTGACAAAGCCAATATAGTAGCTGACACCCTAAGTCAGAAAGAGTACCCAGGTCGTAGAGCCAATCATTGACTATGATAACCCATTCAAATCTGTCCACACAAAGTAAGGAGGCTCAACAAGAAGCCTTGAAACCTGAAAATGTGGCAAGTAGAGAAGATAACTAGAACGTGTGAGTGCACGGTATTCCAATATTTGTTATCTCCGCTGAGATAATAGAATCATCTCCCAGTTCAGGCAGTCACTCAAAAATCTCTGGGAACTAGAGTAGTCATGAGCCTATGTGATCGACTATGGTAAAGAATGGGATACCCATTTACCAATTAGTCGAATCCTTTATCACGCTAGCATTCAAGTTGCTCCATTCAAAACCTTATGCGGTCACAAGTACAGATCCTATCTGCACTGGACTAAATTAGGTAATACGCAACTAGCTAGAGATCCAATTTCCACACAGCACCTTCGCTGATCTGGAATTCATCCGAGAAACTACCAAAAACAAAATATGAATCAGGAAGCGACATAAAGCTTCCAGAGTTAATCAGAGAAGCTACGGCTTCGATAAAAGAAAACCCTTGGAATTCCAGGTTGATGACCTTGTCATATGAAGGTCTCACCCCGGAAGGAAAAGATACGCTTGAGAAAGCGTGGGATACTAAATTCAAGGTACATAGGACCATTTGATATTCTTACCAGAATTGGTCTTGTACTTATAAACTTATACTACCACAAAAACTTAATAACCTTCATCCCACCTTTCACATATCTAATCTAAAGAGGTGTTTATCCTATGAAACACTTGTTATTTCACTCGATGAAATCAAGTTAAATAAAAGTCTACACTCTGTATAAGAACCAATCAAAAAACCATGGATAGGGAAATCAAAAGAACCAAACAAAGTCTTATCCCGTTAGTGAAGGTTCGCTGGATTACAAACCAGGGACCTGAATTCACTTGGGAAATGGAAGATTAGACCTAGTCCATGAGTATCACTTTAGACGTAATTTCGGGACGAAATTCCCTCTAATGGGGGGATAATGTGACACCAGTCAAATTTAGGTCAAAAATAAATTGATCAATAATCGTAATTGGGATGAACCAAGTGGTAGAGATTGTAACATGGTTTCCAAAAATATAAAGAATACTGAAATCCGAGTTATAACGAAGAAGTTATGACCAATCGAAAATCCACGACAAAACCGACAAAACACTGTTCACTGTAAAAAGTGAATTTTCGATAACAGGATTTTTAGCTTTAACAATCTAAATGAAAGTTGTAGAATATGTTAAACCGAGAGCGTTCATAAAAAGAACGTAAAAATCTGACTTCGTATGAGGAAGTTATGATTTTTCTAAGTTTCGGTTTAGCAGTAGACAGCTAAAAATTCTAAATATAAATCGATCGATATTTAGCCGACACAACTTAAACGAGAATCGAAGGTCTCGTCAAAAGTAGTACAACGGTAAAAAGACAGACGAAAACGGACGTCGGATGAAGAAGTTATGAATTTTTAACGGATTTCCTAACGCGGTCTGTTAAAAATAATAATATTAAAAATAAATTCAAAATTAGCCGACAAAGTCTAAACGAAAGTCGTAGAGTATAATTTTACCTACGCGTGCATATAAAGAACGCCAAAAACGGAGCTCGTATGCGAAAGTTATGAATTTCGCAAGTTTTTGGCACGAAAATCAAGAAATGTTGAAAACCAGGAATTTTCGCATGGACCCTCTTCAGTCACGTCACCCTCGCATGCGAGGCTTCCATGTGTCTGCTACGTGGCGTCTTCTGATTGGGCCGCAGTCTCGCGTGTCATCTGCTGATTGGTCCGAAGTCGTCATGGCGCCTCCTGATTGGAACGAAGTCCGGTCCACTCCTGATCTGACACCACCGAGGAAGCTTCCGAGACCGCCTCCAGCTTCGCTTCTCCTTCTGACGTGTGGCTACTGAGTCCTCCTCCCCCTCGCATGCGAAGCTGCCACGTGTCCTGCTGACTCCTTCCTCGCCCTCGCCACCTGTCCGATGACTCACCCCTCGGCCGAACCCTCGCACCCCTATATAAAGGGTGCGAGACTTCTCGGATTTGAGAGGTTTTTCACCCCAAAATTCACCCTTTTTCACCTTTTCACCCCCTCAACTTTCTCACGACCCCCAAGGCCCCGGTATCGTGTCTAAAACCCGAAGCAAGCCCCGGAGCCCCGGAATTCTCGAGAATCTAACCTCTTTCCAGTCGAAGTGCTGCCCGCATAAAGCCCGGTTTTTACTCAAAAACTCGCGGTTTCTTCGAGAAAGATCATCTATAGAAACGAAACGCTGCCCAAATCACCACTTATCAAAGTGAGTTCATACCCCTATAATTTACCTTTTTAATGGTTTTTAAATGCTTTTTAGGGGGGGAATACAAGTTGAACACAATATAAATTGTGTTAATAATTGTATGTGATAATAACCACACAAAGGGTTTCCTTATGCTTTTAAGGATTACCAAATACTTCCAAAATGTCTTAAAGCCATGTTAGATCTTCAAAGTCATGTAAACTCCGTTAAATTCTTTGAAAAAGGTTTTATAAACTATTTCAAATTATAATTGCCAAAAAACAATTTTATATATGTATAAATATATAAATAAGATTTGAAGGGCTCAGGACTAATGAATTATCTTATTTCCTCTTCCTTGTTTGGATGTGGAATTAAGGTGGTGTTATTTGTCCGAAGGTCGTTTCCTTCTTAATAATATATATATATATATATATATATATATATATATATATATATATATATATATATATATATATATATATATATATATATATATATATATATATATTATACATATATGAATATAAAAGGTTACTCCATTCGGTATCATTACCTTTGTATCCTGCTGAGCAAAGGTGTTCATCCATGAGAAATCATGCTAATCAGATAGAACATATAAATTATAATAGGTATAATTTATGATTCAAAACTAAATATACAAGTATGATTCACGATTGTATACTTTCCAAGGAAATTACCAAAATTCATATAACTATACTAGGATATGTATAATACCTTTAATATAAGGATAATATATTAAAGAAGTAATAATACATCATACCGGATTTGCATTAACAAAGGTACAATACAGAGTACCATGGTTAGAAATCACAGGGTAATAATACATCATACCGGGTTTGCATTAACAAAGGTACGATACAGAGTACCAGGGTTAGCAATCACGAGGTAATGATACATCGTAAATCTCGTTGAAGCAATGAATTTGTGAGACTCTTCATGGTGTACTTATCTAAGTACGACCTTAAGTCCTGACTTATTAACCAGAATCTCCTGTAGGGAGGGCGTGAATTTGTGTATAGATCTATATGGGACTGACAATCCCGCACCTATACTGTTCGCTACAGTTTGGCCGGCAGGCCTACGGTGTCAAATATCACATCGTTTCCGATGCCTGAAGAACGTCGCAACAGGTATATCAGTCATATTAGTATGGTTAATAGAACTCACATGGATAAAACAGCGAGTAATTACTAAATAATATACTTCTCTTAAAACAGTAAGAAAAGATAATTACATCCTGACCAAATATACCTTCTGTTAGTTTTTACTTACAGTAAAAACTACGTATCATGAAATCAAGTATGGTAAATATACTTGTACTTTTGGTTTTGAACATTTAAAACCTCAAGGCGGTATTATGGATAATATAATATTTTCCAGGATTAATACTAAGATTTTTACTGTAGAACGGATATAACTAAGAATACTTTTACAAATGAAACGGTTTATGGGATTAAACCACTTTTACAAATGAAACAGTTTATGGAATTAAACTACTCTTACAAAGGAAACGGTTTATGGGATTAAACCACTTTTACAAAGGAAACGGTTTATGGGATTAAACCACTTTTACAAATGAAACGGTTTATGGGATTAAACCACTTTTACAAATGGGAAATTAGTCATTCACTTTCTGTAAACTAGTATAACATAAAGGACCTTTAGTGGTTAATTCTATAATTCCTTAGTTTTTACATCAGAGTAAGTAATATCCGATTGACAGTGAAATGTGTGACTTCCGCCTTACTTCATGTTCCTTGTTTGGTTGTGGGCTTAGGGAAGATACACCTATTTAACTATCCATTCGATATTGGGTTATATATAATTAGTATAAACTAAGTAATTACAGAGGGAAACTATTGAGGTTATCAATCAATCACCTCAGGAAATATAGGATTTTCTGGAGGAACCAGTGAACTTTTCCAAAGAACTTAGAGTATACTTAACAGAACTAAAATACTTATGAACTCACCAGCTTAAATGTTGATCTACTCTTTCCAAATAACTTGTATTCTCAGGAATCCAGTAGACAGGTACACTCGCGAAGCTTTTGAGACGACTACCTAGTACCGTACCGCGACTCTTGTCTTCTACTGTACCTACTTTGGTGTTTGAATATGTAATGTTTAAACACTTATGTAAAACTTATACTTATTAATGCAATGGTTGTTTGTACTTTGATTACTATATTGCATGTGTTGTGATACTTACCTGAAGTCCTCTGCCCCCGAACGTTTCCGCCGTTCTGGTTTGGGGGTGTGACAGATTGGTATCAGAGCAGTGTTTATAGTGAACTCAGTATATCAGTCATAAAAGATATACAACTATAAACCCATTGGGATAAAAACACTCTGACCAAGAGTTATACTTTAAAAATATAACAATATTTTATAAAAGAATAAGTACATGCAGAATATATATACTAGAATGAGTATCACATGAAGAACAAAACAAAAGTATTTGGATGTTGGACATTACAGTTAAACCTAGACATTGACGTAATCATATCTGGGATAAATATAGCCTGATCAACTATATTCATTCGAGATATGACCAACATGTGTTTGGGGAGTGATTGTAGTGTTGCAACAAGTCTAAAACTAACCTAAGTACCAGAAGAATTCTAGAACCAAACATAAAGGTTAAAATACTATAGGAGTATTTTAGGATGCTATAACAAGAAAACTGAAAACTTATCAACTTCTTATATTTAGAAGTCTAAACTCATAACTAAAATAACATGGAGGTATTTTAGATACCTTTGGGGAAATGTTAAAAAGATCTTTTCTGATAAGTCTATAATTACTAAGTGGATACGTTACGGTTATATATAGTCAAGATTTTATAGACTTAGAATATGTGATTTTCACTCTACTTCCTTTTCCTTGTTTGGATGCGGTTTTAGAGTAGGATTACTTATTCGAAGGTCTATTTGATCTGGATTATATATAATCAGTACACACCATGTGATTATAGAAGGACCAGAAAGAATCAACTTCGTAAAAATTTAAATTTTCTCATATATTCTTTAGACATTCCCATTCTCGTGTAAACCCCTTAGATAAATGTAGTTACTCCAACAATCAATAGAAGAGTCAAGGAGGATTCAACAGAATTTCATTAGGAGAATTCCGAGAAAGAAACAGATGATAAGTAAATAAACTATAGAAATCATTTAGTGCCCTTACCCTATTAAGGACACCAATGAGAGATTCACATGAACTTCCGAGATTCAAAATCTTCATTACGAATTAATGGGGATCAGTGTCAGAATCGGAAGTAAGACAGCTTAGGAATTCAATATACCTACAGAGGAGAAGGACACCCTATAGATACCAGGAGGAAACAAATCATTACCACCCAGAAAAGAACAGAGAACAAAAGAAAACCACGTGTGATTCATGTGAAGTGTTTGAGCGCCTTTTCATCTAAGTAATAACTAGTAAATCGATTCAACCTAGTGAGTTAGTGATATCATTACTCACATTAGGTTTTGAGCTTATCCTCTTTTCCTGTCACGACTAATAACAATAAATCAGATCACGAAATCTTAATTGATAGTGATTACTTCTCAAATTCATAAGTCTATTTTATGTAGACACTGTTATGAATTGTTTTCGAATATTTTCGAAAGTTGGAAAACGATATCCACCAATCGAAGGTAACTTAGTTCGGATGATACTCGGTTCATAACCATTCTAGAAACTTATTTATGTACCTTACCAGGACTGCATCATGGGGATGCAGGTCGAATCATTGAGAACAATATAACAAAACGAAAGATTTATACATAAATACAAATGGTTAGAATACATCTAGAGACAACGATAGTCGCTCACGAGCTCATTTTCTTATCATGAAACAGAATCATGTCTCCGAAGGAATGTAACCAACCCACCGGCAAAACACCAATCCTTCAAATAGATGCGGCTACGTTTCAAGCTGCGGTCATAGCATCTGTAGCAGCTGTCATAGCACACCTTAATGCTCACAATGCAAATGTTAGTAGTAATGTTATCCGTAACCCCGATCGTGGTGATGTCCAAGTACAGCAACGAATACCTATTTGTAAGGAAACTTCGAACCTTAAGCCTAATATCCTGAAAAGAAAGTTCGAAAACAAGAAAGGGAGTTGTTCAACTCAAGAACCTAACAGAGGGCAACGAACTGGGGCGGTCAATACCCCCATCAGCCCTGTTATTCTAGCACCGACCACACCGTACTTGGGAAACCTCCCACACTGCAGCAAGTTCAACTACCATGGTCATGGAGTTTGCCGAGAGCACCATTGCAATAGATGCAACCTGAAGGGGCATATCGCCCGCATCTGTAGAACTCCGGTTGAGATCATCACTTCAACTACCAACGTTGGAACCATTCCCATATGTCACCTTTGTGGTGAAATAGGACATTACAATAGGGATTGTCCAACAGAGAAGAACGATGGGGGAGCAGGAGGGGTTTGACCCCAATGCATGGGAAGGCATCAAAGAACCCTGTTATATTTTGGTATGCTTCCAAACCCCGATAACTATCTATAATTATGATTAATCTCCCGTTCAAATTAAATCACAACAATTATATAAAATTTGAAACCCTAACAAGTAAGCTATGATGACTTAGTGTATACATAAGGGTCATTTATAATTAAGATTTGTAAACTTAGAGTGAGTAATCCCGCCTCATTTCCTGTTTCTTGTTTGGTTATGGATTTAGGGCAGGGTTGCTCAGTCAAAGGTCTTACCAATATTAATTATAAATGACTTGTATACACCAAGCGATTATAGAGAGACCTAGTAAGGATCGTTTCATGAAAGTTCATAATTTCAAATTATCAGAACCCTCGTATTGGTAGTACACGCCAATTTCGAATCAAAAAGGGGTTCGTAGCGATAATAACAGAATAAAACCAGAAGCGCTGAAAACTTAGGTACATAGGATATCATCCTAGTAATCATTCCTCCCAGAACGACTTAATATCTATTTCGTCGAGAAAATTCTGACATCCTCATTCGACATGGTTTGGCCTGGCCCTTACCATGTGAAAATTCTTCTGCTGTATAAGAGAACTTTTTCCTTAATCAGCCGTAAGATGAAATTCTTCCAATCCATAATGCAAAACCCGTAGGTTGTCTCTCATTTCAAAACTTCAGAAGTACCCATGCGAAGGGTACCACGCCATTCTAGCCTACTCACTAGACAGGAAACTTCAAACGAAAACCACCGAAGTAGTCTTAGAAGTCAGTAACTACCGAAGTACCCCAATAGATCTCATAGGAAAATCAATGTATCGCAGGTCAAGTTCAAGAATAGAGACTAATAACTCATTAAGTTAATCTATCGCTGCTAAGAGTATACACGAGAGTGGTATATAATTTAGACTTAACAAGATTAAGGATGTGTAATTCCGCCCTATCTCCTGTTCCTTGTTTGGTTGTGGACCTGGGGCAGAGTCACCCATCCGAACGTTTTGTGAAATCTAATTATATACGACTTGTATACACGAGGTGATGGTGGATGAGCCAAGTATGAGTCTGATCATGAACTTCAGAGCAAAAGCCTTCATCATATATTCTACCAGGAGGAATTCAACGTGAGACCACGGCAATGGGTCGAGCTACTAAAAGACTACGAATTTGAAATTCGTTATCATCTCGACAAAGCCAATATAGTAGCTGACACCCTAAGTCGGAAAGAGTACCCAGGTCGTAGAGCCAATTATTGGCTATGATAACCCATTCAAATTTGTCCACACAAAGTAAGGAGGCTCAACAAGAAGCCTTGAAACCTGAAAATGTGGCAAGTAGAGAAGATAACTAGAACGTGTGAGTGCACGGTATTCCAATATTTGTTATCTCCGCTGAGATAATAGAATCATCTCCCAGTTCAGCCAGTCAATCAAAAATCTCTGGGAACTAGAGTAGTCATGAGCCTATGTGATCGACTATGGTAAAGAATGGGATACCCATTTACCAATTAGTCGAGTCCTTTATCATGCTAGCATTCAAGTTGCTCCATTCAAAACCTTCTGCGGTCACAAGTGCAGATCCTATCTGTACTGGACTAAATTAGGTAATACGCAACTAGCTAGAGATCCAATTTCCACACAGCACCTTCGCTGATCTGGAATTCATCCGAGAAACTACCAAAAACAAAATACGAATCAGGAAGCGACATAAAGCTTCCAGAGTTAATCAGAGAAACTACGGCTTCGATAAAAGAAAACCCTTGGAATTCAAGGTTGATGACCTTGTCATATGAAGGTCTCACCCCGAAAGGACAAGATACGCTTGAGAAAGCGTGGAATACTAAATTCAAGGTACATAGGACCATTTGATATTCTTACCAGAATTGGTCTTGTACTTATAAACTTAGACTAGCACAAAAACTTAATAACCTTCATCCCACCTTTCACATATCTAATCTAAACTGGTGTCTATCCGATGAAACACCTGTTATTTCACTCGATGAAATCAAGTTAAATAAAAGTCTACACTCTGTAAAAGAACCAATAAAAAAAACCATGGATAGGGAAATCAAAAGAACCAAGCAAAGTCTTATCCCGTTAGTGAAGGTTCGTTGTATTACAAACCAGGGACCTGAATTCACTTAGTAAAGGCAAGATTAGACCTAATCCATGAGTATCACTTTAGCCTTAATTTTGGGACGAAATTCCCTCTAACCGGGGCATAATGTGACACCAGTCAAATTTAGGTCAAAAATAAATTGATCAATAATCGTAATTGGGATGAACCAAGTGGTAGAGATTGTAACAAGGTTTCCAAAAATATAAAAAATACTGAAATCCGAGTTATAACGAAGAAGTTATGACCAATCGAAAATCCGCGACAAAACCGACAAAACACTGTTCACTGTAAAAAGTGAATTTTCGATAAAATGATTTTTAGCCTTAACAATCTAAATTAAAGTTGTAGAATATGTTAAACCGAGAACGTTCATAAAAAGAACGTAAAAATCTGACTTCGTATGAGGAAGTTATGATTTTTTTAAGTTTCGGTTTAGTAGTAGACAGCTAAAAATTCGAAATATAAATCGATCGATATTTAGCCGACACAACTTAAACGAGAATCGAAGGTCTCGTCAAAAGTAGTACAACGGTAGAAAGACAGACGAAAACGGACGTCGGATGAAGAAGTTATGAATTTTTAACGGATTTCCTAACGCGGTCTGTTAAAAATAATAATATTAAAAATAAATTCAAAATTAGCCGACAAAGTCTAAATGAAAGTCGTAGAGTATAATTTTACCTACGCGTGCATATAAAGAACGCCAAAAACGGAGCTCGTATATGAAAGCTATGAATTTCGCAAGTTTTTGGCACGAAAATCAAGAAATGTTGAAAACCAGGAATTTTCGCATGGACCCTCTTCGGTCACGTCACCCTCGCATGCGAGGCTTCCATGTGTCTGCTACGTGGCGTCTTCTGATTGGGCCGCAGTCTCGCGTGTCATCTGCTGATTGGTCCGAAGTCGTCATGGCGCCTCCTGATTGGAACGAAGTCCGGTCCACTCCTGATCTGACACCACCGAGGAAGCTTCCGAGACCGCCTCCAGCTTCGCTTCTCCTTCTGACGCGTGGCTACTGAGTCCTTCTCCCCCTCACATGCGAAGCTGCCGCGTGTCCTGCTGACTCCTTCCTCGCCCTTGCCACCTGTCCGATGACTCACCCCTCGGCCGAACCCTCGCACCCCTATATAAAGGGTGCGAGACTTCTCGGATTTGAGAGGTTTTTCACCCCAAAATTCACCCTTTTTCACCTTTTCACCCCCTCAACTTTCTCACGACCCCCCAAGGCCCCGGTATCGTGTCTAAAACCCGAAGCAAACCCCGGAGCCCCGGAATTCTCGAGAATCTAACCTCTTTCCAGTCGAAGTAATGCCCGCATAAAGCCCAGTTTTTATTCAGAAACTCGCGGTTTCTTCGAGAAAGATCATCTATAGAAACGAAACGCTGCCCAAATCACCACTTATCAAAGTGAGTTCATACCCCTATAATTTACCTTTTTAATGGTTTTTAAATGCTTTTTAGGGGGGGAATACAAGTTGAACACAATATAAATTGTGTTAATAATTGTATGTGATAATAACCACACAAAGGGTTTCCTTATGCTTTTAAGGATTACCAAATACTTCCAAAATGTCTTAAAGCCATGTTAGATCTTCAAAGTCATGTAAACTCCGTTAAATTCTTTGAAAAAGGTTTTATAAACTATTTCAAATTATAATTGCCAAAAAACAATTTTATATATGTATAAATATATAAATAAGATTTGAAGGGCTCAGGACTAATGAATTATCTTATTTCCTCTTCCTTGTTTGGATGTGGAATTAAGGTGGTGTTATATGTCCGAAGGTCGTTTCCTTCTTAATAATATATATATATATATATATATATATATATATATATATATATATATATATATATATATATATATATATATATATATTATACATATATGAATATAAAAGGTTACTCCATTCGGTATCATTACCTTTGTATCCTGCTGAGCAAAGGTGTTCATCCATGAGAAATCATGCTAATCAGATAGAACATATAAATTATAATAGGTATAATTTATGATTCAAAACTAAATATACAAGTATGATTCACGATTGTATACTTTCCAAGGAAATTACCAAAATTCATATAACTATACCAGGATATGTATAATACCTTTAATATAAGGATAATATATTAAAGAAGTAATAATACATCATACCGGATTTGCATTAACAAAGGTACAATACAGAGTACCATGGTTAGAAATCACAGGGTAATAATACATCATATCGGGTTTGCATTAACAAAGGTACGATATAGAGTAGCAGGGTTAGCAATCACGGGGTAATAATACATCGTAAATCTCGTTGAAACAATAAATTTGTGAGACTCTTTATGGTGTACTTATCTAAGTACGACCTTAAGTCCTGACTTATTAACCAGAATCTCCTGTAGGGAGGGCGTGAATTTGTGTATAGATCTATATGGGACTGACAATCCCGCACCTTTACTGTTCGCTACAGTTTGGCCGGCAGGCCTAGGGTGTCAAATATCACATCGTTTCCGATGCCTGAAGAACGTCGCAGCAGGCATATCAGTCATATTAGTATGGTTAATAGAACTCACATGGATAAAACAGCGAGTAAATTACTAAATAATATACTTCTCTTAAAACAGTAACAAAAGATAATTACATCCTGACCAAATATACTTTATGTTAGTTTTTACTTATAGTAAAAACTACGTATCATGAAATCAAGTATGGTAAATATACTTGTACTTCTGGTTTTGAACATTTAAAACCTCAAGGTGGTATTATGGATAATATAATATTTGCCAGGATTAATACTAAGGTTTCTACTGTAGAACGGATATAACTAAGAATACTTTTACAAATGAAACAGTTTATGGGATTAAATCACTTTTACAAATGAAACAGTTTATGAAATTAAACTACTCTTACAAAGGAAACGGTTTATGAGATTAAACCACTTTTACAAAGGAAACGATTTATGGGATGAAACCACTTTCACAAATGAAACGGTTTATGGGATTAAACCACTTTTACAAATGGGAACTTAGTCATTCACTTTCTGTAAACTAGTATAACATCAAGGACCTTTAGTGGTTAATTCTATAATTCCTTAGTTTTTACATCAGAGTTATACATAAGTAATATCCGATTGACAGTGAAATGTGTGACTTCCGCCTTACTTCCTGTTCCTTGTTTGGTTGTGGGCTTAGGTCAGATATACCCATTTAACTGTCCATTCGATATTGGGCTATATATAATTAGTATAAACTAAGTAATTACAGAGGGAAACTATTGAGGTTATCAATCTATCACCTCAGGAAATATAGGATTTTCTGGAGGAACCAGTGAACTTTTCCAAAGAACTTAGAGTATACTTAACAGAACTAAAATACTTATGAACTCACCAGCTTAAATGTTGATCTACTCTTTCCAAATAACTTGTATTCTCAGGAATCCCGTAGACAGGTACACTCCCGAAGCTTTCTAGAAGACTACCTAGTACCGTACCGCGACTCTTGTCTTCTATTGTACCTACTTTGGTGTTTGAATATGTAATGTTTAAACACTTATGTAAAACTTATACTTATTAATGCAATGGTTGTTTGTACTTTGATTACTATATTTCATGTGTTGTGATACTTACCTGAAGTCCTCCGCCCCCGAACGTTTCCGCCATTCTGGTTTGGGGGTGTGACATTAGCTAATCTGTCGACGATCACCCAAAATGGCATCAAGTCCACCTGTTGCCTTGCTAACTTGATTATAAATCCCATTGATCCGCTACCACTTCCACTCAAATATCTCCGGTGTTTGTAGTAAGCCTGCGGCTTCTGCTTCGATAAGACTCATACTTGGCTCATCTATCATCACCTCGTGTATACGAGTCATATATAATTTAGATTGACAAAACGTTCGGTTGGGTGGCTCTTTCCCAAGTCCACAACCAGACAAGGAACAGGAAATAGGGTGGTTACTATATGCCACACATCCTAAATCTTGTTGCGTCTAAATTATATGCCACTCTTGCATATACATTTAGCAACGATAGATTAGTCTAATGAGTTCTTTATACTTTATTCTCGAAATTTAGTCTTCTTCGGAGGTCTATTTGGTATACTACGGGTGGTTACTGACTTCTGAAACTTCTTTGGTGCTTTTCGCTTCAAATTTTCTATCTACTCAGCAGGCTAGAAGAGCGTGGTACCCTTCGCATGGGTACTTTTGAAGTTTTGAAATGAGAGATGACCTAAGGGTTTGCGTTATGGATTGGAAGAATTTCATCTTACGGCTGATTAAGGAAAAAGTTCTTTTACACAGTATAAAAATTTTTAGATGGTAAGGACCAAGCCAAACCATGTCGAATGAGGATGTCGGAATTTTCTCGACGAAATAGATATTAAGTCGTTTTGGGGGAAATGATTACTAGGATAATGAACTATCCTATGTACCTAAGTTTTCAGCGCTTCCGGTTGTATTTTGTTATTACTGTTACGAATCCCCTTTTTGATTCGAAATTGGCAGGTACTACCAATACGAGGGTTCTGATAATTTGAAAATTTTGAACTTTCATGAAATGATCCTTACTAGGTCTCTCTATAATCGCTTGGTGTATACAAGTCATGTATAATTAAGATTGGTAAGACATTTGACTGAGCAACCCTTCCCTAAATCCACAACCAAACAAGGAACAGGAAATGAGGCGAGATTACTCACTCTAAGTTTACAAATCTTAATTATAAATGACCCTTATGTATACACTAAGCCATCATAGCTTACCTGTTAGGGTTTCAAATTTTATATGAATGCTGAGATTTAATTTGAACGGGAGAGTAATCATAATTATAGATCATTATTGGGGTTTGGAAGCGTACCAAAAATATAGCAGGGTTCTTTGATGCCTTCCCATGTATTGGGGTCAAACGCCTCCTGTTGCTCCTTTGTTTTTCTCTGTTGGACAGTCCTTCTTGTAATGTCTTATTTCACCACAAAGGTGGCATATTGGAATGGTTCCAACATTGGTAGTTGAAGTGATGAACTCCACCTGAGTTCTATAGATGCGGGCAGAATGCCCCTTCATGTTGCATCTATTGCAATGCATCTCTCGGGAAACTCCATAATGATGGTAGTTGCACTTGATGCAGTGTGGTAGGTTTCCTAAGTACGGCGTGGTCGGTGCTGGAATAACAGGGCTGATGGGGGTATTGACTGCCCCAATTCGTTGCCCTCTGTTAGGTTCTTGAGTTGAACAACTCCCTTTCTTGTTCTCGAACTTTCGTTTCAGGATATTAGGCTTAAGGTTCAAATTGTTCTCACAAATAGTTACTCGTTCCTGTAATTGGTTATCACTACGATCGGGATTGCCGATAGCATTACCACTAACATTTGCGATGTTAGCATTAAGGTGTGCCATGACAGCTGCTACAGCTACTGTGACTGCAGCTTGAAACGTAGCCAAATCTATTTGAAGAATTGGTGTTTTTCCGGTGGGTTGGTTTTGTTTCTTCGGATGCATGATCCTTTTACCCGATAAGAAAATGAGCTCGTGAGCGACTATCGTTGGCTCTAGATGTATTCTAATCATTTGTATCTACATATAAATTTTTCGTTTTGTGCAGTCCTGGTAAGGAGTAGAAATAAGTTTCTAGAATGGTTATGAACCGAGTGTCATCCGAACTAAGTTACCTTCGATTGGTGGATATCGTTTTCCAACTTTCAAAATGATTTGAAAACAATTCATAATAAAGTCTACATAAAATAGACTTATGAATTTGAGAAGTAATCACTATCAATTGAGATTTCGTGATCCGATTTTTCCGTTATTAATCATGACGGGAAAAGAAGATAAGCTCAAAACCTAATGTGAGTAATGTAAATACTAACTCACTAGGTTGAATCGATTTACTAGTTATTACTTAGATGAAAATGCGCTCAAACACTTCACATGAATCACGCGTGGTTTTCCTTTGTTCTCTGTTCTATTCTGGGTGGTAATGATTTGTTCTCTCCTGGTATCTATAGGGTGTCCTTCTCCTCCGTAGGTATATTGAATTCCTGAGATGTCTTACTTCCGATTCTGACACTGATCCCCATTACTTCGTAATGAAGATTTTGAATCTCGGAAGTTCATGCGAATCTCTCATTGGTGTCCTTAATAGGGTAACGACACTTAATGATTTCTATAGTTTCTTTACTTCTCATCTGTTTCTTTCTCAGAATTCTCCTAATGAAATTTCGTTGGATCCTCCTTGACTCTTCTATTGATTGTTGGAGTGACTACATCTATCTAAGGGGTTTATACGAGAATGGGAATGTCTAAAGAATCTATGAGAATATTTAAATTTTTATGAAGGTGATCCTTTCTGGTCCCTCTATAATCACATGGTGTGTACCGATTATATATAATCCAGATTAAATAGACCTTCGAATAAGTAATCCTACTCTAAAACCACATCCAAACAAGGAAAAGGAAGTAGAGTGAAAATCACATGTTCTAAGTCTATAAAATCTCAACTATATATAACCTTAACGTATCCACTTAGTAATTATAGACTTACCAGAAAAGATCTTTTTAACATTTCCCCAAAGTTATTTATGGTATCTAAAATACTTCCATGGTATTTTAATTATAAGTTTGACTCTTGGACTTCTAGATATAAGAAGTTGATAAGTTTTTAGTTTTCTTGTTATAGCATCCTAAAATACTCCTATAGTATTTTAACCTTTATGTTTGGTTCTAGAATTCTTCTGGTACCTAGGTAAGTTTTAAACTTGTTGCAACACTACAATCACTCCCAAACACATGTTGTTCATATCTCAAATGAATATAGTTGATCAGACTATATTGATCCCAGATATGATTACATAACTATCCATGTTTAACTGTAATGTCCAACATCCCAATACTTTTCTTTTGTTCTTCTTGTGATACTCATTCTAGTATATATATTATGCATGTACTTATACTTTTATAAAATATTGTGATATTTTCAAAGTATAACTCTTCTCAGAGTGTTTTTATCCCAATAGGTTTATAGTTGTATATCTTTTATGACTGATATACTGAGTTCACTATAAACACTGCTCTGATACCATCTGTCACACCCCCAAACCAGAACGGCGGAAACGTTCGGGGGCGGAGGAATTCATGTAAGTATCACAACACATGCAATATAGTAATCAAATTACAAGCAACCATTGCATTAATAAATATAAGTTTTACATAAGTGTTTAAACATTACATATTCAAACATCAAAGTAGATACAGTAGAAGGCAAGAGTCGCAGTATGGTACTAGGAAGTCTTCTCAAAAGCTTCGGGAGTGTACCTGTCTACTGGATTCCTGAGAATAGAAGTTATTTTGAAAGCGTAGATCAGCATTTAAGCTGGTGAGTTCATAAGTATTTTAGATATATAAAGTATACTCTAAGTTTTTGGAAAAGTTCGCTAATTTCTTCAGAAAATCCTATATTTCCTGATGTGATAAAATGATAACCTCAATAGTTCCCTCAGCAATTACTTAGTTTATACTAGTTATATATAACCTAATATCGAAGGTACAGTTAAATGGGTGTATATTCCCTAAGCCCACAACCAAACAAGGAACAAGAAGTAAGGCGGAAGCCACACATTTCACTGTCAATCGGATATTACTTATATATAACTCTAATGTATAAACTAAGGAATTATAGAATTAGCCACTAAAGGTCCTTTATGTTATATTAGTTTAAAGAGAGTGACTGACTAAGTTCCATCTGATAAGTAGTTTTAAATCCCCATAAAACCGTTTCTGAATAGTAGTTTTAAATCCCCATAAAACCGTTCCATTTGTAAAAGTAGTTTAATCTCATAAACCGTTCCATTTGTGAAAGTATTCTTAGTTATATCCGTTCTACAGTAAAACATTGATACTAATCCTGGAAAATATTATATTTTCCATAATACTGATTTATGGTTTTTAAACGTTCCAAAACCAAAAATACAAGTATATTTGTCATACTTGATTTCATGATATGTAGTTTTTACCATAAGTAAAACTAACAGAATGTATATTTGGTCAGTAAAATAGATAGAATGTAATTATCTTTTCTTACTGTTTTAAAAAGAAGTATATTACTAAGTAATTCAATCGTTGTTTTATCCATGTGAGTTCAATTAACCATACTAATATGACTGATATGCCTGATGCGACGTTCTTCGCGCGTGATTGTCAGTCCCGGCCTGCCGGCCAAACTGTAGCGAACAGCTAAGGTGCGGGATTGTCAGTCCCGTATAGATCTATACAAAAATTCACGCTCTCCCTCCAGGAGATTCTGGTTAATAAGTCAGGACTTAAGGTCGTACTTAGATAAGTACACCATGAAGTGTCTTACAAATTTATTGTTTCAACGAGATTACGATGTATTATTACCCCGTGATTGCTAACCCTGGTACGTTGTATTTGTACCCCTGTTAATGCAAACCTGGTATGATGTATTATTACCCCGTGATTGCTAACCCTGGTACGTTGTATTTGTACCCCTGTTAATGCAAACCCGATATGATGTATTATTACCCCGTGATTGTTAACCCTGGTATGTTGTATTTGTACCCCTGTTAATGCAAACCCGATATGATGTATTATTACTTCTTTAATATATTATCCATATACTAAAAGTATTATACGTATCCTGGTATAGATAAATGAATTGTTAGTACTTTCCTTTCCTAATATACTTGGCATAAAAAGTATACAATCGTGAATCGTACTTGTATATTTAGTTTTGAATCATAAATTATACCTATCATAATTTATACGTTCTATGTGATTAGCATGATCTCTCCTGAACGTACCCTTTTGCTCAGCATGATACAAAGGTAATGATACCGACTGAAGTAACCTTTTATATTCCCATATGTATAACGTATATAATTAAGAAGGAAACGACCTTCGAACGATTAACCTCACCTCAAATCCACATCCAAATAAGGAAAAGGAGATAAGGCAACTCTTTAGTCCTAAGCCCTTTAAGTTTTATTTATATACTTATACATATATGAATATGATATTGATAATTATAATTTGAAATAGTTTATAAAACCTTTTTCAAAGAATTTAACAGTATTAAAAGTGTTTACATGACTTTAAAGATTTAACATGGCTTTAAGTCATTTTGGAAGTATTCGGTAATTCTTAAAAGCATAAGGAAACCCTTTGTGTGATTATTATCACATACAATTATTAACACAATTTAGATTGTGTTCAACTTGTATTCCCCCCCCCCCCCCCCAAAAAAAGCATTTAAAACCATTAAAAAGGTAGATTATAGGGGTATGAACTCACTTGATAAGTAGTGATTTGGGCAGCGTTTCGTTTCTATAAATGATCTTTCTCGAAGAAACCGCGAGTTTTTGATTAAAAATCGGGCTTTATGTGGGCAACACTTCGACTGGAAAGAGGTTATCTTCTCGAGAATTCTGGGGCTTTGGGGCTTGCTTCGGGTTTTAGATATGATATCGGGGCTTTGGGGGGTTGTAAGAAAGTTTAGGGAGGTGAAAGAAGTGAAAAAGGATCAAAAATGGTGTAAAAATGGGTTAAGAACCGGAGAGTCTCGCACTCTATATATAGTCCGAAGTTCGGACAGGTGGCGAGGGGGAGGAGGAGTCAGCAGCGACGTGGAACCGAGGGAAGAGGGACGCGTGTTCGGTTCGCAAGGAGCCACGAGGCCGAGCTCGGAAGCAGCAATGGTGCGAGGCGCGTCGTAACAGGACTGGCCGAGCCTTCGGTCCAATCAGAAGAGGACACGGGTCCGAAACGGTGAGGTCTCGCATGCGAGGTGACATGTCCGGATTGTGGCCATGCGATTTTTCCCGGTTCTCAAGATTTTTCGATTTTTGTGCCCAAAACTTGCGAAATACATAACTTTCGCATACGAGCTTTGTTTTCGACGTTCTTTATATCCACGCGTAGGTAAAGTTATACCCTATGACTTTCGTTTTGACTTCATCGACTAATTTTGAATTTATTTTTAATATTATTATTTTTAACAGACCGAGACAGGAAATCCGTTAAAAATTCATAACTTCTTTATTCGAGGTCCGTTATACTACTATTGACGAGACCTTCGATTCTCATTTAGGTTGTATCGGCTAAAAACCATTCCATCTTTATTTCGAGTTTTTAGCTGTATACTGCTATACTGAACTTTAGAAAAATCATAACTTCCTCATACGAAGTCAGATTTTAACGTTCTTTTTATGAAAGTTCTCGGTTTAACATAATCTACAACTTTCATTTAGATTGTTATGGCTAAAAAGCCTTTTATCGAAAATTCACATTTTACACTGAACAGTGTTTTGCCGGTTTTGTCGCGGATCTTCGATTGGTCATAACTTCTTCGTTATAACTCGGATTTCAGTGTTCTTTATGTTTTTGAAAACCTTGTTACAATCTCTACCACTTTGTTCATCCCAATTATGATTATTGATCAATTTATTTTGACCTACATTTGACTGGTGTTACAATGGTGCTATAATTCCCGGATGTGGTGTAGATTACATGTGGTGGTGGTGGTCAGGTTTTCAACAAAATAGAAAAATAATTAAAATAAAATTTAATAATTAAAAATGTCAAAATTGTTAAAAATAAATGAAAAGGTAAAGGAAAAGGTAAAGCGCATTTTAGTCTTTTTATGTGTCACAAGGGATTAAACGTGCAAATTTAAACTAACGAGGGATGAAACGTGCAACTTTTAACGACACGAGGGACGGTCCGAGTTAATTTTTGAAAATGGGGACTAAACACGCTTTCTGGCATATACACGAGGGACGATTGGTGTAATTTACCCATTTATTTTCTATTTTTTTTAATTTATTACTTATTAATTTATTTATAATAATTAAAAAATAAGAGTCTCTCTCTCTCTCTCTCATCGTCTTCTTCTTCAAGAAAACCCATTCAATTATTTGTCTTGTCAAAATTAAAACACATATACATTTCACACAGTGGTCGTGTTCTTCAAAACACAACACTCATATACACTCAATGTTCTACATCTGAAACAAATTTGGAGAAGGGGACTTGTTCTTAGTCCCAGATTTGAAATGAAACCTTAATCCAGAAGTTGAAGGGCAGATCGGAAACGAAAACCAACGTAAAAAATCATAATCCGAAGAACACCGCCTAAAACGACGATGAACACAACCAGTAATAGCGACGAATCTGAACTGATACACTCAATATCCACCATCTCCGAAGCTGAACTGAAAGATTTGCAATGGGTATCTTGATTTCAAGAGGGTTCTCCAAATCACCGCCTTCCTCAAAATTCGAGTTTATGCTTATTATTTTTAATCAATCGATGGATATTTTCTACTAAATGGGTTCATCCAGATGAAGAAGATGGATCTGAGTTTTGAGTCATGGGTTTTAGCATCAATTTCAATTTTTAATGAGATTGAGTTCCAGTGCTTCAATCAGAGGTTATGAAGGGATAATCTCTGTTAGAGATCTTTTCTTCTTCTTAGATGAATGTAGAAGAAGTTCTTGAGGGTTGGATCCAACATCTGCAGCTATGGAGGTACATTGGGAGTTGACGATTGGTGGTTGTCTTTGTTAACCATCTTCCAAAACACCACTGGTATTGCCGGAAGAGAAGCTACCTCCATCCCCTGATATGTTTCACATTAGGAGATACAAGCAAAGAAGGTGTGGAAACAAAAGATTAATGGTTAATGTATATAGAGAGATGAAAATTTTGACAATAAATATAACTAATTTATGTTCTTGTTGATTGGTAGATGCTAGGCTAATGGGGGTTTTTCTTAATTCTTTGTTTTTGGTTTCATTGGTGGATCAGGTGGTTCGATTAAGAATAGGTTTTGAATTTAGGGGGAAAAAACCCAGTAGGAGATGAAGATTTAATATATTACTAGGTGTAAGACTCATGTATTACATGGGTTCATTTAAAAAAAAATAAATATAAAAATTCTAAACATTTGAAAAAGTTTGAATTTATAAGAAAAATTACAAAAATATTGAATTATTAAAATTAAAGTGTTTATTCTCTTTTAAATTTAAACAAATAATTTAGATAAATAAACAAAGGAAACTAATGAAGTTTTAATTTAGACATATTGAAATTAGAAGGAAAGTCAATTACTAAAATATATATGCATTTATTATTACATTTATTGCAATTACATTTAAATATTATTATGTGGAATTCAAAAATAAATGGAAAAAAACACAAAATGCCATGTGGAAAAAATTTAATTGAAAATAACCACAAAATGACATGTGGCCAAATCAATGAGAGTGTGACATATGTCAAAAGGATTTTCATTTATTAGAGTAGATTGTTTGTTTTTCAATGGATTTGGCTGAAAGATGCAAACAATATGGATGAATATTAAGATGATTTAGTGTGTATGTGTGTGTTTGTTTTTAGTGGATTCGGACGAAGATGAAGATTCATATGTTCTTCAACCCAATAAATCTACAAAAACAATGATGGAAGGTGGGGTTGTGAAGAGAGAGAGAGAGAGAGAGAGAGAGAGAGAGAGAGAAAGAGGTTTCTTTTTAATACATATATATATATTAAATATTTATTAAATATTTAAGAAAAATCTTAAAAATAAAAAAGAAGGGACATAATAGTCTTTTCAGTTTGGACAGGGACCAAAACCACAAGCAAACATGGTCAAAAGGACCACGAACACAAAAAAGTCGGGGTTTGGTCGAATTCGCAGTTTTGGTCCCTAAGTTTAAAATTTGATAGGTTATATCGATGTGGTTTGTGTATATTGCACTGCAGGTCTTTGCTCCATATAAAAAGACCAACTTACCTTCTTTTCTTTCTTTTTCTTTTAATAATTTATTATTATTATTATTATTATTATTATTATTATTATTATTATATATATATATATATATATATATATATATATATATATATTATTGCTTTTTATCTTTAATTTAATAGAATTAATATAGATTATTTATAAAATTATTTTTATTATTTTAAATCAATTATCTAAATTATATAAAATCATATTATTATTATTATTATTTATTATTTATTTATTTATTTATCTTTGTTTTTGTGGTTTAAAATCTTTTAAAATTTTTGACTTTTTATTTGAATATATTATTTAATGTTGTTTTTTTTAACATTTTTTCGTTTTAATTATAAAATGATTTTTTTTATGTTTTTTTTTCAAATAAACAAATTAAAACTATCACCCGAATAACTATCAGTCTTCCATTAAAATTATTTAATTTTGGACCTTAAGGAGGTAATGTTTATATATATATATATATATATATATATATATATATATATATATATATATATATATATATATATATATATATATATATATACTGTTACATCTTAATTCCTGTCATTTATTATTTTAGGGTCGTGGGCTGGAAGTCGATTGTGTAAAGGCGGCAATGATGGTTGCGAGATCTTAACCTTTGAATTGCATTTTGGACCGAAGGGTAGAGGGAAAGTCATAGGCCAGGCTATTGCATGAAATATGGATTTTTGTTCGAGAATATTTTTTGTCCAAGATATCTAGATAATATTATGGGGCTCTTCAATACCTTTCCGTGAATATAAAGATCGCCGAAAATGGAGTTGGAACAAATAAGTTATAATTGTTAGAAGATAGGACGGTTTTGGGTCTAGCCTAGTAGGCAAGGATGATCACGGAGGTTCAACCTGATACGTTGGGCATACCAGGAGTACGCCAGGCGTACATGATCAGAACCCAAACCCTAATTTCGGGGTTTTGATCCCTATTTAAGCTCCTTAACTTCCCCAAACCCTTTCCGTTCTCAGCCTCCATCTCTCCAACGTTTTCCCATGAAACCCTAACCCTAGTTTGAGCCTCGTGAGCAAAAGAAGGGGTTTTTAAGTTCTTTGGAGTGCACTTGGTGCATCTTGGAGAGGAAGGAGCTCATTGAAGAAGTGTTAGTTGCACTGGACCTTGTAGATCCAGACCTTGTTTACCTTGATCTTTCTTTTGGAGGTATAAAAGTTGAATCTTCATGATCCGCTTGTTAGATCTAGCTAGTTTTGGGTGTTATGAGATTTTGGTCACTTTAGTGTATAAAGGTTAGATCTTGAAATTTTGTGACCTTGTTATGTATAAAGTTGGAAACTTTATCCATCTAAACATCATATTGATTCAGATTTGAATGTTAAATACATTGACTTAATGGATTAAGTTGAGTTAGATACATATTTGGTCTCTTCGAGACTTAAAGACTAGATCTTGGTTGTTTGGACCATCCTAATGGATAAAGTTGGAAACTTTATCCATTATGGAGATCTTAGGAACCATAAAAATGTGATCTTGGTCCTTCTATCCCTTCCATGCAAGAGTTATGATGTCTTAATGGAATAATAAGTTAAGGTTTTAGCCTTTGGACCTTTTCTAGCCATGGAAAATCATAAAGGTGGAAACTATTTGACTTAAGTCGATGTTCTGAATCTAGATCTAAGCTCTGGACAAAAGGCCTAAATGGATAAAGTGCTTAATGGAAGAGTGAGGACAACCCACGTACGTTGGGCGTACGCAGAGTATGTTGGGCGTACTCAGCAGCCTTGGACCTTGACTTTCATTGACTTCCGTTGAACATTGACTTTTGACCAAGTTTGACCTTTGGTCAAACTTAAGGATTTTGGGCTATTAATTAAGATTCTATTTGGTTATAGTGTTAGTGGATTCGCGGGTGCAAGCAGTTTCGAAAAGGGATCATGTTGCAGTGTTTCATAGTTCTTCGATTCAGGTGAGGTTTCCTCACTGTACATGTGGTTCGTATGCACCAATTCCGGCCCACTAGGTTGTGTATTCTAGTATATAGGATGTCGTTATGTTGTGGTGATCTGTTAAATCGTATCCTGGTATATAGGATGTTGTTGTGCTATAATGATATGCTAGATCTATATATATATATATATATATATATATATATATATATATATATATATATATATATATATATATATATATATATATATATATATGTGATAGGATGTTGTAGTAGTGGTATATTGGTTATCATCTAGTGTAGTGCCCTAGGGGCTGTATGTAGTCATGTAGGATATCCTGAGAACTCTTGATCTAGGCTTTCTTGCATGTTCCTTGTTTGGTTGTGGCACTATAGTATGATCATCTATTCGGGTGGCTATCTCACCTCTGGTTACATATGGTCACGCATTTCATGGAGGTTAGCTGGTAATGGGAAAGTGTGCTGTGAGAGGACTAGTAGGCAGTAGTGAGTTGTATGATTGATGTTGCCTATTATCTCGTTGACTGGTTATATGAATATTTGTTTCCTAAATATATGTTATCTGTTATGTGTATGTAGACATAGTGTGGTTGGGTTGAGACAGTACTGCTTTGTACAGTCAGTCAACAAACCCGGGGCAATCTAACCGGGAGGTTGTGGGCCAGAGCAATCCAACCGGGAGGTTGTGGGCCAGAGCAATCCAACCGGGAGGTTGTGGGCCAGAGCAATCCAACCGGGAGGTTGAGGGCTAGGGAAGTCCAACCGGGAGGTTGTGGACCCAGTATGCAATACGTATAGAATTCCAACTGGGAGATTGTGGGCCAGGGAAATCCAACTGGGAGGTTATGGGTCAGGTTTGGAAGGTAGTATGAGCCCGTACTACTGAAAGCATAGGATCCATATGAGATTCACGAGGAATTTCGAGGCAGCTAAGCAACTAATAGGAGGGTATCCTGGTATGTTGAGCACAATGTTTGATGGCTGATCTTTCCATGGTGTATTTTTTAGTATGGCGGCAAATGAAGGTTCAGGATCAAGAGTTGGCAACTCTGGGAGAGCAGGTCTGAGTGAGGAGGAGATCTGCAGGATCATTGTTGTCGGAGTGGCCGAGGTGATCAGGGAGGCGACTTCGAAGTTGTTTGGGTTGGTCAGACCACATTGATCGAGGAGTTGGACCGGTGCTATGTCTCCGTCACACAGGTAGCTGCTGTCGCAGCCACAACAGTCATCACCATTGCAGGATCTCAGAGACGCGAAGTGATGCAGTACTGAGAGTTCAGTGATACGAAGCCTCCGGATTTCAGAGGTGATAGGGACCCGATCATCGCTTCGAGATGGATTTCTGACGTGTAGGGATGTTTCTTCCCATATTCATGTCCCGAGGACCAGAAGGTGAATTTCCGCTGAATCTTCTTCACTCGGGTGCGAAGGATTGGTGGGAGTTCGTGACCCATGGCTTCTCGCATGCAGAGCGAGCTGTAGTGACTTGAGAGTAGTTTCAGGATATGTTCCAAGCGGAGTATGTTCCTCTTGTGGAGTGGGAACGACTAGCACAAGAGTACCTTTTTCCCTAAGCTGACGACTGATTTGGTGACGGAGATCACTAAGATTTTCACGGATAGAGCTCTTTTCTTCCCTGAGTATGTCATTTCAGAGCAGGCGTAGATGCCACGATACTTGAGTATGCTTAAGAAGGAGATTCAAGAGTTTCTATCTACTCAGCAGTATCATAGATTTACCGAGATGTAGTAGAAGGGGAGGGAACAGCTTCAGGATAATATAAGTAGGCGACCAAGCAGGTCAAGTATGCCGACCCGGGTTCAGAATAAGCTAAAGGGAGGAGTTCGGAGTGTGGCAGGTGCGGAAGTTTCATGATGGGAGGTGTCTTTGTATGTCATAGGTGTGGCGAGAAATGTCATTTTGGTAGGGATTGCAGAAGGAGTTATCGTGCTTGTTTCCATTGCGTCTAGGAGGGCCACATCAGAGCTCTTTTGTCCCTTTCTTGTTTTTGGTGAGGTGCTGGACCGTGCACCCCTAGCTTGGCAATTACCCGAGGTTCGTCATGGGACGGTCGGAGTCTCAGAGACCGAGGTTTGAGTTATAAGTTCTTCAATTTAGCAATTGCTGCAGTATTGGTATTCATTTGTAATTTTTGTTTGTGTTTTGAAGTTCAGTTGTAATCTCGGATGATCAGTTGAATTGAATTATCTTACTTAGCTCTCTTTAAATTCATTTCTTGTTATGAATGGATTAATTATCACTGTTCTCAGAATGCATTTGTGTTGGAAATTTATGAATGTTGTGTGGGTTCAGATTCTCCTATGTATCTGGATATCAGTGGTTAGGATCAAGTGGTAGAGTTCAAGTTAGTGTGAGTATCGAAGGATTGTGAAGTTATCAGGTTCTGGCATATCTCAACTGGGGGATAGTGGAACATCACAGTAGGAAGACCTTGTGCAAGGTTCGGTTCTCAGTTGGATTTCTCCAAGTTCAAGACTTCGGCGTAGTTGCTGAATCTTCTGATTTCATGTCAAGATCAACGTCAGTGGTTGGATTTCCCTTCAAGTCGTAATGGTTGTGATAAAATTTGTAGAGTGTGCTTGTGATTTATACTCTATGGTGTTAGGAGCCCATGTTGAGGGATGTGATGAGAGCTTCTTTTCCCGTTCTTGTTTGATTGGGGCTTGAAGATCTGAGCCATGGGGGGATGGAGTACACCGGTGAACACATCGTTCACAAACACCTACAGGTTGCGAGCCTGCTAGCGTTCCACTGGACTTCCTAGAAAAGTTTGTGGTCGTCATCCATACTCCGCTAGATGACTGGATCAACATCCACATCGAGGCCTCTCATCATTTTATTTCATCACACACCAACTATTTCATCTACCCATGTTTTACCCAACATATTTATAGATATAAAATACATATACAATTTAGATGTGGAAAACAAAGTTTAAATCTTTCATACATCATACATCTCAAAGTATAAAACATATATATACAGTTTAGATCTGAAAAGTTTAGATCTGAAGTGAGAAAGTCTTGATCTGAAGGAAAAAGTTCAGATCTGGAAGAAAAGTTTAGATCTAAAAGAAAGAGTTTAGATCTGAAGGAAAAGGTTCAGATCTGAAAAGAAATAGGTTCAGATCTTTCATTCATCATAGATCCCAAGTAAACATATAATATATATACACATCGCACGTAATTTATATAAAATACTTCATATCTATGTGTAAGATGAAAGCGACTATACACTCACCTGAAAAGGAGTGATTCGGACAACACTTCGCTTCTTAAAATAATCTTCTTTGACGAAACCGGGAAGTTTGTTTGAAAACCGGGTTCCGCGCAGGCAGAGTTTCAAACCGAAAAACTCTTTTTCTAGGAGCCTTCGGGTGCTCCGGGGCTTCCTTCTAATGCTAGGGAGGTTCCCTAGGCTTCGGGGTGGATTAGGGTGGCTAGAGAGAGAGTAGAGTAAGAAAGAGAATGGTTATGGAGTGGGTTAGCCGGGTTCCCTCACACCTCTATTTATAGGTGCGAGGCCTCGCACTACGCTGGGCGTAGGTTCGGAGTACGCGGGGCGTAGTGGACACACGTCAGATCTTCGGTGGAGCATTGTGGACGTTTCAGAGCCGCAGGAAAAGTCAAATTGCGCAGCGTACTCATCCTCGTACGCGTGGCGTACTTCGGTACGCAGGGCGTCCGAAGGTACGTAGGGCGTACCCCTCGCATCAGCTCGCAATTTCTCATCTTGACTTCTAAAATTCATAACTTTCACATACGAGCTCCGTTTTCAATGTTCTTTATATCCACGCGTAGGTGAGACCGTACTCTACAACTTTCTTTTAGACTCCGTCGGCTAATTTTGACTCTATTTTTAAAGTTATATTTTTAACAGACCGGGACAGGAAAGTCCGTTACAAATTCATAACTCCTTCATCCGATATCCATTTTCATATGTCTTTTTACAGTTGCGCTACTATTAACGAGACCTTCGATTCTCGTTTAGGTTGTGTTTGCCAGAAATCGTTCGATCTAATATTCGAACTTTGGGCTGCATAGTGTTAAGCCGAAACTTAGAAAAATCATAACTTCCTCATACGAAGTGAGATTTGGGCGTTCTTTTTATGCACACTCTCGGTTTAACGAATACTACGACTTTAGTTTAGATCGCTAAGGATAAAAAGTCCTCTATCATAAATGCACTATTTACGTCACGTAGTGTCGTGCCGGTTCTGTCGCGATACTTCGACAGGCCATAACTTCGTCGATAAAACTCGGATTTCGGCTTTCTTTATATCTCCGGAATCCTTGTCACGACCACTACAACTTTCTTTATCGATATCGAGCTTATCTAACATTTTATTTTTGACGCTTATTTTTATCCTTTATTTTTATCCTTTATTTTTTATATTATTATAAAAAAGTAATCAGCACACAAAAGCACATAATTCACATGATATTCAAGTAATTCATCTTTATTACTTTAAAATGGATTACAACGGTTGAACTAGACTATTACATCATCGCATCAATGCTTAGCCTCGAAACACGGGCTTTACAATTCTCTCCCCCTTAGGATGATTCCGTTCCGGAATTATGCATCAGCAAACAAATGCGGATAGCGACTCATCATGTCACTCTCCGTTTCCTAGGTGATATTTGGCCCATTTGAATGTTTCCATCGCACAAGCACTAAGTCGACCATCTTGCGTCGCAACTTCTTATTCTTACGGTCAACAGTCGCCTCGGGCTCTTCGATTAGCCTCTTATTCTCATCCATCCTTAACTCTGAAATTGGAATTATGTCGGGAACTTCTCCCGTGAACTTCCTCAAATAACACACATGGAATATGTTATGAATACCCTCTAGTTCTTCTGGTAGTTCTAGCTTGTAAGCTTGGTTCCCAATCCTCTGAAGAACTTTGAACGGTCCAATGAACCTTGGACTGAACTTTCCTCTTTTCCCAAATCTTATAAGTCCCTTCCACGATGAGACTTTAAGCAAAACCGAATCTCCAACTTCAAATGTCACCGGTCGTCTGTTCTTGTCAGCATAGCTCTTTTGACGATCCTGAGCTGCTAACATCCTTTCCATAATTACTTTCAGCTTTTCAGCAGTCTGATGGACTATCTCGAGGCCCATAAATTGCTTTTCTCCGGCTTCAAGCCAACAAGACGGCGTACGACACTTTTGTTCATACAAGGCTTGATAAGGTGCCATCTTGATGCTCGAATGGTAACTATTTTTGTAGGAAAATTCTACCATAGGCAAATGTTCATCCCAGTTACCTTGAAATTCCAGGGTACGCGGATGGTAGGTTGTACTTGAACACAACTTTGTACCCAATTCCTCTTGTAGACTCCTCCAAAACCTTGACATGAAACGGCTATCACGGTCTGATAATATCGTTAAGGAACATCGTGAAGTCTTACTACCTCCTTCACGTAAGCATTTGCAAGCTTATCCATAGACCATCTTTCATTGGCTGCTATGAAGTGTGCACTCTTAGTGAACCGATCAATGACTACCCAAATCATATCGTGGCCGTCCTTCGTTCTGGGCAGTTTAGTGACAAAAGCCATGGTAATGTCTTCCCATTTACCCATGGGTACAGGTAAAGGTTCTAAACTCCCGTATGGTTTTTGATGGTGTGCTTTAACTCTCGCACAAGTCACACTCTCGGCCACATACTTCACAACATCGAGCTTCATCGTCGGCCACCAGTAGTAGGGTTTCAGATCCCTATACATTTTTGTGCTGCCGGGATGAATCGAGTACATGGCCTTGTGAGCTTCTTCCATCAGAAAATCTCTTATTCCTCCCGTCTTAGGTTCCCAAATCCTATCTTGGAATACCTTCAATCCTTGATTGTTTGTACCAAACACTAGCGTTTTTCCAAAACGCTCTTCCTTTCAGTTATTTTTCTCTAAAGCTTCTTCTTGAGCTGTCTTGATGCTTTCCACAATCGTTGAGACAACTTCAATTCTTAATGCTCTTGGCCTTTACCTTTCAACATTCACCTTTCAGCGTAAAGCATCAGCTACGACATTTGCTTTACCAGGGTGGTAAAGTATCTCACAATCGTAATCTTTAAGCAACTCTAGCCAAGGTCGTTGTCTCATATTCAATTCCTTCTGATTGAAGAGATACTGAAGACTTTTATGATCAGTGAAAAGCTTGCACTTCGTGCCGTAAAGATAATGCATCCATATCTTTAGTGCAAATACTACCTCTGCCAACTCCAGATCATGAGTGTGGTAGTTTTTCATGTTCTTTCAATTGTCTCAATGCATATGCTACCACCATATCCCTTTGGGTCAGAATGCAACCTAACCCAACTCCAGATGCATCGCTATAAACTGCAAAGTCTTCAACTCCCTCTGGCAGAGAAAGAATCGGTGCTGCACAAAACTTCTTCTTTAACTTCTTGAATGCTTCCTCGTGCTTCTCGCTCCAAGTATAAGTAGCTCCTTTATGGGTCAAAGCTGTCAATGGAGCAGCTATCAAAGAAAAGCCTTGGATAAACCTTCGGTAATATCCAGCTAATTCTAGAAAGCTTCGGATCTCCTTGGGACTTTTCGGTCATTCCCACTTCATTACAGCTTCAATATTTTTTTGGTCAACCATGATCCCTTCTTGGTTAACCACATGACCCAAGAATTGGACTTCTCGAATCCAAAAATCACATTTGGAGAACTTTGCGTACAATTTCTCCTTCTTCAGAACTTCTAACACTTCTCGCAGGTGCTTACCATGCTCCTGATGGCTCTTTGAGTAAACCAAAATGTTATATATGAATACTATCACGGATTTATCGAGGAATGGTTTACAAACCCTGATCATCAAATCCATGAATGTCGCTGGAGCATTGGTTAGTCCAAACGACATAACCAAGAACTCATAGTCTTCGTACCTCGTTCTGAATGCGGTTTTCTCAATATCCTGCTCTCTCACTTTCAGCTAATGATATCCTGACCTAAGATCGATCTTGGAGAAATAGCTCAAACCTTGTAGATGATCGAACATGTCACCAATTCTTGGCAACGGGCACTTGTTCTTCATTGTTGCCTTGTTCAGCTCCCTGTAGTCTACGCACATCCTCATGCTTCCATCCTTCTTTTTCACGAATAACACCGTAGCTCCCCAAGGTGATGAACTTGGTCTAATAAAACCATTTTCCAACAACTCCTGAAGTTGCGTCATAAGCTCCTTCATCTCCATTGGTGCTAATCAGTATGGTGCTTTTGCTATTGGTGTCGTTCCTGGTAACAAGTCTATTCGAAACTCGACTTGTCTATAAGGGGGTAATCCATGAAGATCTTCGGGAAACACTTCCGGATAATCGCACACCACTGGTATATTTTTGATTTCCTTTTTCTCCTTCTTAGCATCGATCACAAATGCCAATTATGATGTGCATCCTTTAGACAAACATTTTCTGGCTTTCATTAGGGAAATGATTCCATAATTCACTCTACGTTTGTCCCCATACACCACAAATGACTCTTTTTTAGGCGGGTTTACCCTTACTATCTTCTTCATGCACAGTATCTCGACATCATTGGCGCTAAGCCAATCCATTCCCAATACGATATCGAAACCATTCAGCTCATTAGGTAATAGCTCCTCGTGGAATTCGTTTCCGTTTAAGTCGATGACGATATTCCTAATGCAATCGCTAACAGGTATGAATTTGTCACTGGCAACTTCTACAACTAGAGCATTATCAAGTTTTTATATAGGCAATGCTAGTCTTCCACCAAATTTATGTGATATAAAGGAGTAATTTGCTCCAGAATCAAACAATATATTGGCAGGCAATCCATTTACAAGAAAGGTACCTGAAGCGACGTCCGCTGCTTCCTTCGCGACTTCGAGTGTCATCTGGAAAGCTCTGGCTTTTGGCTTCGGTGGGACATTAGGCCTTGCTGCCTCCTTCTTCTTCGGTCAATCCCTCAAGAGGTGCACTTCCTCATTACACCCATAACAAACTTTCTTGTTGAAGGTGCATTCATTGGCATAGTGCCCCGACTTTCCATACTTAAAACAAGTGACCTCCCCATCACATTTCCCATGATGTTTCTGTTTGCACTTTTTGCACCATTTCGCTTCGCCTCCTCCTCCTCTCGAACCAGACTTCGAGGATTTAATTTTCTTGTTGGATCTCGAAGATCCATCGAACTTCCTCTTCTCACCCACCTGAGTTCTCTCCAGACCCCTTTCTTTTAGCTGGGTTTCAACATTCTTGGCTGCTCTAACGGCTGCCTTCAACGTGCTTGCCATTTTGACTGGTGGGCCAAAGTCTGATGGCAATCCGTTAGAAAATTTCTCTACCTTGGTTATTTTAGTCGGCACCAAGTAATGAAATAACTTCATCTTCTCAGTAAACTCAGTAGCATAGTCATCAATGCTTATTTTTCCCCTTCTTCAAGTTCTGGAACTCATTGTTTAGATCGATCAGATCTATCTCGAAGCAGTACTGCATCTTCAACTGCTCCATGAACGCTTCCCAAGACATCTTCAAAACTTCTCCTCGTGGCATCGTATCCGCCAACAATTTCCACCAGCTCAAGACTCCGGTCTTCAGTTGTCGAACCGCAAAGATGGTTTTCTGCTTATCACTACAGCTAGAAATTTCAAATACCATCTCCATTTCAGAGATCCAATCTATAATCTGTAATGGTTTTGGACTTCCGGAAAGGCTTGGTGGTTTGGCACCCAAAAAGTTCTTATACATACGTCCATCTCTGTCGATTTCCCTCTCAGGATCATTCCTTCTCACCACTGGGGGTTCAACTTGACTGACAGTGCGGCTGTTATTCCCTTCTTCAGACTCTCCATCATTCAGTTCTAGTTGTTCAACAGGCATCGAAGGTTCATCCCTGTTATTCAGCAACAGTTGTCTCATTTCTTCCCTATGTTCAGCCATCATAGCCCGAATCATGGTTGGTACTCCAGCCATTGTGACTGGCTCAGGTGCAGCTTCTACTATCTGCACCTACTCAATCACTTGGGGTTGAGGTCGCTGATTCCTGTTTCCATTTGTGTCTCCAGCTCCACTTCGGGTTCTTTCCATTTCGATCTATACACCAAATTAGGTGAATTTAGATCTTTATTCACGATAGACGTTTAAATTCCCCTTATCACTCTGAAACGTTACATGCTAGTTCTAATATCATAATCGAACGCTTAGAATCCTGAACAAGTAAGGTTTCCAGATCCGGTCAGCAACAGACCATAGATCCGAACAAATAATAGCACATAAGGAAAGCAGAAAGCATTTAGAACATAAAAGCATTTTAGGCATCTTTCCTAAAATAAACTAGTGCTCTTGTCTAAAATATCGAAGACACTCATGTCACGATCATCACTTAGCATTCTAAGTTTAAGTCTGGAAATCCTACAAATTCCTAGTTCGCTTAAACTAATGCTTTGATACCAACTGTGACATCCCCATTTTTACGGACAGAAAAGACCGATTTCGTTTATGTTTTTTAATAAAATCAGAGTAACTTTTTAAAGAAAAGTGTTGCGGAATTTGTTCCCAAAACAAAATATGATAAAAATTTGTCAAAGCATTTCTTAAAGAAATGTATTTTCATTACATTACGAAACGCGGGATGTCAACATCGATACAGATCATAAGCATAAACCAAAAACATCATAGGTCACAAAACAAAATATGGCCTCAAAACAACATAGGCCTTACAACATTCCATTTTTTTACTACTGGCCTAAAATCCATAATCTCTCGTCAAGTCATCCAACTATGCCTTTGCCACTACCTGTAATACAAGAAACTGAGTGGGTCAGGTTGGGGAGCCTGGTGAGAAAATATGTAACGACCCAAATTTTACAAAGAAATTTTTCACTTTTAATTAATCGACCATATTTCATAAAACATGAAAATACCAATAATTGTTTTCAAAATCATCAACATTACATCATTATTATTTTCAAAACATCAGAGTGTCCCTCAAACTGTATCCGAAAAGAGAGATAGAGTGTACGCCGCATCATCACGCCTTGCCTTTGCCCTTGGACTCCTAAGTACCTGAAACAAATCCACAAACGGTAAGCTAAAAATCTTAGTGAGTCCCCCAGAGCACACCCCACAATTCACATTAGCTATAAAGCTACCTGTACCACATATCACATGTCAATTAGCCATGAAGCTATCTCTACCGTTAGCCACAAAGGCTATCTCTACCATCAGCCAAAAGACTGTCTCTACCATTAGCCATAAGGCCATCTCTACCGTTAGCCACAAAGGCTATGTCTACCACCTATCATACACACATACATATCACACCTCTACATAACAAGTAAACCAAGTATCACAAGATGGGTCGGCCTTGGTGCCTTAGACCCATTGGTATGGTGAGAAAACTCACCTCTCAAAGGCTGAACTGGAAAACTGTAATCAGATATATCCCACGCTACTCCTCCCAAACCGCATATAATCAATGAGTAAGTAACTCAGCATAATCCCATAAATACCCCCAGGGTCAACCCTGGTCAGAGTCACAGTCTATAATCAACGTTAACAGTCCATGTTGACCTTGACTCGTCGAGTACAATCATTCACTCGTCGGGTTCCCTTCTTAATTCGTTGACTCGTCGAGTCACCCGAGGGACTCGTCGAGTTCCTTGGTGTGTACGGCCGTACACCTCTGACCGTAAACCATTGGTCGTACACTCTTGGCCGTACACTCTTGGCCGTAAACGAGAAAACCCTCTTGACTCGCCGAGTCACTTGCACGACTCGTCGAGTCCCGCAAAGTTCATCATGATTACGGTCCTTTCCAGTGGGACTTAAGGTCCCAAACTTTAGATCCATCATTTCCTATTGCAGATATCACGTAAAGTTGCAAACTTTAGGTGCATGCATAGCCTCACATGGCCATAACACCCAAAACCAACCTCAAACAAGGTTCTTATGCATGGAGAGGGAATGAGCTCAATAAAAGATGCAACTTTACGATATTTGGGGCCTAAGAAGGTCCAGATCTGGAACCATGTCCTTGTGATAGGTCCATATCTAAGTTTGCTTCCACTTCCTCAAAGTTGATCACACTCTCAAATAGAATTTATTCTTAAGATAACAGATTCATACCTCAAATCAATGTCAAGACAAACTAGATGCTAGATCTAGTGTTTTCCCCTTGATACTTATTCTTCAAGCTTGGAATCCTCCCCAAAATTCCAAGGATAAGCTCCCAATTGATCTTGCTTCACTCACAAGAGGGTGTGCGGCCGTAAACGTCTTTCTATGATGCTAAGGGAGGCTACTGGGGCATATAATGACGTTTATATAAGGGGAAAACCCAAAATTTAGGGTTTTCTTTAAACAGCTCGGACTCGCCGAGTCGGACGTCGACTCGTCGAGTCGGTCCCGTTCCGCGTTTCATGATCTCACGGCCCTACTCGACGAGTAGACCTCCCAACTCGCCGAGTCCATGCATAAATCCTTTCCAACTTAAACCAGGTGTTACAAATCTCCCCCACTTGAACTAGACTTCATCCTCGAAGTCTGCTGGCCCAAATAATTCTGGGTAATGCTCTCGCATCTCCTCTTCCGGCTACCAAGTCCATTTGGAGCCCTTCCGATGTTGCCATTGCACTTTTACCAGCCTTACTTCCTTATTCCGAAGAGCTTTCGTCTTCCTATCTAAGATGGCAACGGGCTTCTCGATGTAGTTCAATCCCTCATCCACCTGGATATCCCCCAATGAGACAACCGCAGCCTCGTCCGTGACACACTTCCGAAGTTGCGACACATGGAACGTGTTGTGAATCTGGCTAAGCTCCTCTGGCAGATCCAAGCGATATGCTACTTTGCCCACCAGGGCCGTGATCCTGAACGGGCCTATATACCGAGGCCCCAACTTGGCCCTCTTCCGAAACCTGATGATCCCTTTCCAGGGCGACACCTTCAGCAACACGAAATCCCCCACCTGAAACTCAAGATCTGATCGTCGTCGGTCGGCATAGCTTTTCTGACGGCTCTGTGCGACCCGCAACCGGTCGCGCACCTGCTGAATCAACCCAGTAGTCTTGAGCACTACATCAGTGTTTCCCATGACCCGGTGTCCAACCTCGTCCCAACAAACTGGGGACCTACACCTCCGTCCATATAACATCTCAAATGGTGCTCGATCGATACTGGCATGATAACTGTTATTGTATGAAAACTCTGCTAGTGGGAGATACGTATCCCAACTCCCTCCAAAATCCAACACGCAGACCCGCAGCATATCCTCCAGTGTCTGGATCGTTCTCTCACTCTGACTGTCAGTCTGGGGTGGTACGCCGTGCTAAAATGTATCTGAGTGCCCAACTCCTCGTCGAATTTCTTCCAGAACCTAGATGTGAACCGAACATCACGATCCGAGACTACCGACACAGGAACCCCATGTCTAGCCACTACCTCGCGCACGTAAATATCCGCCAACTTCTCTGCGGATATACTTTTTGATATCGGAATGATATGGGCACTCTTCGTCAGTCTATCCACAATCACCCATATGGCATCCACACCCCTCGCTGTGCTTGGCAACTTCGTAATGAAGTCCATCGTGATCTCCTCCCACTTCCACATGGGAATAGGTAGCGGCTGGACCTTACCATGAGGCCGCTGATACTCGGCCTTGACCTTCCTGCAGGTCAAGCACCGCTCTACAAACCACGTAATTTCCTGCTTCATGCATGGCCACCAATAACTCAGCCTCAAGTCCCTATACATTTTTGTAGCTCCGGGGTGTATAGAGAACCTGGACTTATGCGCTTCCTCCAATATCTTTTGTCTCACTCCCCCAGTCGTCGGTACCCACACCCGACCAGATTACGACAATAGGCCTCGACTATCCTTAACAAACAAGGGATACTGCCCTCGAATCCTTTCTACCTTCCAATTCTCTTTCCTTACCCCCTCAACTTGAGCCTTTTTGATCATTTCCAACAATGGAGAGATCACTTGTCATCCTCAAACACACACTCCCAATCGGGGAACCTGTCGTCTTATGGCTCAAAGCATCGGCCACTACGTTGGCCTTCCCTGGGTGGTATAGAATCTCGCAATCATAGTCCTTTAGCACGTCCAACCACCTCCTTTGTCGCATGTTGAGGTTCGGTTGGTCCATCAAATACTTTAGACTCTTGTGGTCGGTGTAAATGGTACACCGCACTCCATACAAGTAATGACTCCAAATCTTGAGGGCAAACACCACTGCCCCCAGTTCCAGACCGTGAGTAGGGTAATTTGCTTCATGAGGCTTCATTTGTCGCGAGGCATATGCTATCATGTGCCCTCTTTGCATCAGTACCGCACCTAACCCTGAAATTGATGCGTCACAGTACACTACCAGATCATCTAATCCCTTTGGTAAAACAAGGATCGGAGCCTCTCACAATTTCCGCCTCAAGGTCTCGATGGCCAACTGCTGATCCGTACCCCACCGAAACGTCACGTTCTTCTTGGTTAGTCGTGTCAAAGGCACAACAATCTTGGAGAAGTCCTGAATAAATCTTCGATAATAACCCGCTAAACCCAAGAAGCTACGAATCTTTGATGCATTCTTCGGTACTTCCCACCGCATCACAGCCTCAACCTTGGTTGGATCTACTGAAATACCCTCCTGATTGATGATATGCCCCAAGAATTGTACCTCTCGCAGCCAGAAATCACACTTGGAGAACTTGGCATACAACTTTTTCTCCCTTAGGGTCTCCAGCACCTCCCTTAAGTGTTGTTCGTGCTGCTCTCTGGTCTTAGAATAGACCAAGATATCATCAATGAAAATGATCACCAACCGATCTAGCATCGGTCTACACACCCTATTCATAAGGTCCATGAATGTTGCTGGGGCATTGGTGAGCCCAAACGGCATCACTACAAACTCATAATGCCCATACTGAGTCCTAAAAGCCGTCTTCGGTATATCCTCATCCTGAATCCTCATCTGATGGTATCCCGACCGAAGATCAATCTTGGAAAACCAAGACGCACCCTGCAGCTGATCGAACAAATCATCGATCCTTGGCAACGGATATCGGTTCTTCACCGTTAGTTTGTTTAGTTTTATATAATCGATACACATCCTGTGGGAGCCATCCTTCTTCTTCACGAAAAGGATTGGTGCTCCCCACGGGGAACTACTCGGACGAATGAACCCTCAGTCTAACAGCTCCTGAAGCTGTGTAGATAACTCTTGCATCTCCGGTGGTGCCAACCGATATGGTGCCTTTGCTATCGAAGCGGCACCCGGTACCAATTCTATGCGAAATTTCACCTTCCTCTCCGGAGGCACCCCTGGTAACTCCTCGGGGAAAACATCTCGAAAGTCTCGAACAACGGGCACAGTGCCTACATCCTTAGTGATCTATATCTTTGTATCCGAGATATATGCCAGAAATCCTGTACAACCCTGCTGCAGGAACCTCCTAGCCCTTGCAGCCGAACAGAGGGTCGGTCCCTGCGATGCCCTATCACCATGTTGTTGGGTTATGAGCATTCTAACACTTCTAAGTGTACATGCAACCCTAAATACCTTGGATCTACGTTTTCTCTATTATACATACAATTATGAACATCCAAGGTATTATCCTAATCTAGCATACAAAATAATAAATATAACAAGATAGAATACATACCTCTTTGATGTAGAATGTCTTCATGAAGCTTGAGTGCCTAGTGCCCCAAGTGTGACACCTCAAATGGTTCACACAACACCAAATACACTTGGAATAACTTGAGAGAAACTTGAACACTCCTTGAAATCGCCTAGCCCTCACACTCACACATTAGTGCACGATTTCTTGAGCTATGGGATTCTTTTATATGGTGGCTATTAGGGTTACACCATGTAACTCATAACTTTACCCATTCCTTATGCTCCATGGATTTTAACCTCCATGGAGTATCCATGGGTCACCCCATGGACTTAGTCCAACATAAGGAATCTTGGATCACAAGCCCACATATATAAGAATGAATGATTTACACAATCAACCCATATATTTAATTAGTCTCCTTTTGATCACTTAATTAATTCCAAATTAATTCTTGATCAATACTAATTAAATAACCTTATTAATATATTAGAACTTATAATATATTAACCAACCTTAAGTGTTATTTCTCTCATTATAGTCTATCCAAATGCATGATGCCATGCAACCCAAATGGACCATGTCGGGTCGGGTCAAGTCTTACCAATTATAGTTATGGACTTAGACATTAATCCAACAGTCTCCCACTTGGATAAGTCTAAAACTATTATTGCGTATGACTTCAGGAACCGATCAGCAATCGTAGCTCTCAAAAGCTTCTGTTGAACTCTGACCTTGTCGATGAACTCTGACCTTTGTCAATGACTTGTCCATTAGATAAGGGATCATATATTCCTCCATTCTAGATATCATATGGACTGAGACATGGATTATCAATCATTCTCTCTGTCCATTTGTTGTTTCTCAATTTCCGATTCATGATGACTGACTGATTGAACAAATCAAATCAGCCCTGGCTTGGCCAAGCACTCACATGTATCATCTTTAAATCATCGAGGGCCCCACAGATATCGCTTTTATCCCGAAGGTAAAAGGAATGGATAAACTTTGACTCATATGGCTTGTTCTACTACTTGTTGAATCATACACAAAGGCACGTTTTATAACATCGAGTTACCAATGCGTTTTCGTGCAATCAATGTATAACCAACTCATAGTAACAACTCATATCTCTAGGTTTGAAGAATATAAGATATTATCGTCTCATGATCACTCGTGATAAAATCCATGAAGTGATTCAAATGAGCGCGGGTTGAATCCAATACTCAGAACTTATGAGCACTCATGAGTGTTGTAGCACCACTTTGTCCACCAACTTGGACCTCTACAAACCAACCCATGACAGTCTTGATTCATATCTACTTCCAACATATGACCGACTGTGGATGGTTTGAATAACTTAATCATTCAGGAAGAGCGACTTAGTTATTCTGGAAGTCAAAACATGCAAAGTGAAACACAAGAATAAATGAATCAAATATGGTATCAAACCCTATGAATATAAATAAACACTTTTATTTATCACCATACTGATTACTCATTATTCATTGTTTCGGTTTTATCAACTTTATACTTGAATTTAAAACAATAGTTGCCCCATGCTCCAAGCATGTACACTATGTTTTCTAAACACTAGTCATGCCATACACCAAGTATGCATACTATGTTTGTCTATGATCTTTACTTTGTAAAATAGATCAATTGAACATCACTCCAATGATCCTCTTTTCACAGTCCCAAATCCTTACTGCAAATGCAAGAATTCCAAATTCATGCCATTTACTGAAATCTGTTAGATTCTAAACTTATATGCATTGATCCTCTTAATGATTATGCACGAAGTCAAAAAGACTTGACAACAATCATTACAGAGCATTCCAAAGGAGATCAGCTCCTTGGAAACATCCTTCTTTCATTAAGTTTCCTAATCTTACACATATTGAATAATTTCTAACTTTGAAACATTTCCATATTCCATTTTGACTATCACTTCTGAATAAGAGTTGCCTCCTTGCAGATTATGTCAATATGGTCCTTCCAGAATTAACATTATACTTCCAACTGTCCTTGAGCAACCAATCTTTGGTAAACCTTAGATTGTCCTCGACAATTGCTTAATCATTTTAGTCATATCCAATTCTATACCTTTTCCCTTCATAATGCCCCAGGCATTTGGAAAATTTTAGAAAGGATGAATATAGCACATGTAATCGATCTTATATCCGAAGCATATGGGACACGATTCATGATGTCTCACATAAAGACTAAACCAGTCTTTTGCTATAATATTTCCATTTCAATTTGCCAAGTTCTCAAAATTCAGATTATGAAAAGGGATGCCGTAATCATAATCGAATTTTAGAACGCAAATAATGGACCCATATATAGAATTTCCTTATGTTGAGCCATTCCAACATGAAATTCATATATATATCCTTGATTAAATGCGATTAAAATCTCAATCTAAGCTTTTAGAATTGAAATGAAGTATAATTTCCTCTCCCTTAATTATAGCAAAACAACTTTTTCAACCCCTGCAACCTCACGAATTGAAACTTTTGTTTTCTATAATTAACATTGCTAACTTGCAACCTTTGTCATAATTATCATGCTCCCACTAACATGATGATTATTAGCATAACACTTATGCTCCCACTAGCTTTGACATGTACTCAGAAATCAGCTGACTTTCTTACCAAAGTTCAGATTTCTGATACTAGATTGTTTTGATAAAACTTTATCAAAATCATACACCTCTCTTAGATAGCTCACATGTGTGTCTAAACAATTTTAGAACTATGAAAAGGGATGCCGTAATCATAGTCTCAATTGTTTAGACCTTTGCCACTTCTCACAAGTCCATGTTAGTGTGCCGGTAAACCACACACGCTCCACTAACGACTTTGAGAATGCAAATATCATAATTGTTATCTAGCTAAAATCTACTTAGTGAAAGTGTTTCCTCACCATCATTTTCATGAATCGGAGAGAAACCTTATGACACTTAGATTTAATAGTGTATGTGTTCTTATCCATGTGAATTTGTCAAAACCATAATCACAAGACAAGGTTAGTGACAAATCCAAACTCATATTGATTAAACTTGTGCAATCTTAAATTCTTGCCATTTGGCAGCTCAGGTGTCTGCCATTGCTTCCAAGTAGTTGTGCAACCAATTGAGAACTCTCAGAACTCCTATGCAAAGCCAACTTGAATAGGCACAAAAATTTCAACATGATAGGTTATAAACCTCAAGTCGTGTGCTAGTGAAGGACTTTAGGTTTTATTCTTGATTAAGTCTTGAAACTTTCAAGAGCTTTAAGACTCCCACTGTCCTCTTGACATATAAGAATCCCTTGTCAAATATTCAAGAGATAGTGCGGATTCTTTATCAAGAATAACACTTTACACAATTGGCCTAAGTTGGTCTCTGTTTTATCCAAAACATCACAACTTACCAATTTCAAATGTACAAGAGTAGATAACATTTTACTCTTACATTTGACTAGTGTTAACAAACCCTCTTTAAGATATGTCACTCAAGTTACAATCTTGGAGTATGACTCTAAGAATTGTTTTGGAACGAAGTATGACTCATTTTTTTGATTTAACCATTTCAACAATTCATGACTCCTCTTCTTAGTCATAAGAATGCACTAAGATGACTTTAGAGGACCAATTGTGATATGGTATCTTAATCATTAAGATGATCATAAACATGATACTAAAGTACTCTCCCATCTTTTCAGATTTGAGAAACTTTTATCTTTCTGCCATACTTTGATTCTTCTTATTCGTTCTGTCTCACATTGAAACTTCTCCAATGCTACAGACATATACTTAAACTTATAAGTATAACCATATTTACTGAACTTAAGTAAATCATGACGAATAGTCTTCTTGATCTTTTGTGGTGGACTTGACCAGTGCACAAGAATGTATACTCGATCCCTTAGTCCTTTCCTTATTCACATAAGGAATTAGTCTTAATTTTCCAAGCTGAAAGTTCTCATTCATCATACTATACAACTTGCATGATTCCAAGTTTCGGTCCAATTGAACCTTGGGTGATGAGAATCTTTCCTTATTTGGTAATATTAGACACTACCACAACCGAAAGAATCAAATCCATTTTTCCAATATTGCTATCAATGGAATCTTATAAGCAACAACTTTTCACAAATGCCATTGTAAGGATACTTAAAATAAATAAAATCAAAACCTTTTTCTTTTATTTTAAAACTTTGCGGAAAAACTTATCCTTACAATCCATATGAAAACCTTGTTGTTATCTATTCCTAAGCAATATAAATATCATAACTCTTAAGTAATAGCCCAAAATTCTGATCACCGAACCATGCGATTGAAATCCATCTTCGTGATCAGAATCAGCATGTACTTAATAGAGTTAGACAATGGACTTTACCTGAAGTAGAGCCAAACTTATTGACTTTAACATCCTTAGGTAAATTTGGCAGCTTCGTAACCAATGCCCCTTCCTTTGGCAATAGTTACCTATGGACCCTTGATAATGGGACTATCTCAGACTTCGCCTCTCTCTTTACCATTGGGTCAACCGAGTTGACTATGGTCGATCCCTTTCCATTGGGAAGAGAGAGCTTTACTGGATATCCAATGTCATCATTGTCAATGTCCATAGCGTTTTAGGAAGTTGATCTTAGCAAATAGATAAGATCATTAAGGGTCTTGTCTTAGTCTGTTTCATAGGATTCCCAAAAGAACTCACTATGTGACTTAGAAAGTAGTTGAGCCACCAACTTTCTCAAGACTTTGACACCCAACTCTCCCGGCTTGTCAATATGTGACTACATCTCCAAGATGTGATCACACCTAGACCTTGCCTTGCCAATAGGGCTTGAGTGACCTTAAACTTTTTAGGAACTTGTGGGTTAGGGAGAATAATTGGAGGAGGTGAAAGAAGTATGATATCCATGGGACATCATCTTCATTTAGGAAAGCTTGTTTCAAGAGATTTGGGAAGATCATAAATGTCTAGACCAGACATCTTTTTGGGAGATATTCAAGATAGTTGATTTAAAGTCCTTAATATGACACCCAATATGAAATATTAAGGCTAGGACCCAACAAACTATTTTATAACTTAGAAGAGGGATGCTGTAATCCAAGCTATAAAATATTTGAAGGTAGGTGAATGACGATTCACCAATTTCCACCATGAAAAACGAAATAATTTATTAGGTTTTAATTGGATTTGAAAGTCCTAGATCTTTGAGATTCATTGAACTGTTCAAAGGCATGTTTCAATCTCGAGTGTGCCCTTCAGGTTTTGTGACTGGGATGCCGAGGATCACAAAACAAGGTGTGAATAACCATGTAAATATACTTGGTACCCTTAATATTTACCCCTTAATCAGTGTGCCGGTTAACCACACACGCTCCACCGATACTATGACAAATATTAAGTTACCCTTTGCCTACCTTGTTAAGTCCAGGTTAGTGTGCCGGTTAACCACACACGCTCCACTAACGACTTAAGCAAAGTGCAAAGTGTAATTTCATGGGTTAGCACCAAATTCACATTTTCCTAAGTAACTAAGATTGGGTATTAATAAGAGTTTAGTTACTTTAGTATTTATCATTAATACTTTTAATGAAAGGAGAATTATAGTCCTTGTCCTACCCGTTCGGCTAACGACCCTCCACCAGTCAAGGAAGCGGTGGGTGAGAGTGGACACCCATTAAACTGCCATTTTATAGGCAGTAACCTTATACCCCCCTTATAGACCGGCTTCGTGAATGAGGCCTACTAACGGTAAGACTGACTTTACTCTTATACATATATATAAATATTATTAACTTATAATATTATAAAGTATAAGGGTTGAATTTTAACTTTTAAAATTCTAAGGGCTAACTTGGAATTAAAGTATTCATAAGTGAAAACTTTTCAAATTCCAAAACTTGAGGGCAAGTTTTGAAACTATTCAAAACTAATTAATTCCATAACTTATGAGTTTAAAGTAGTTTTAATTTATAAAAAAAAAAAAAAAAAAAAAAAAAAAAAAAAAAAAAACTCTTCAAGTTCCATAACTTGAGGACAAGTTATGGAAGACTTTAAACTAATTAATATAAAAAAAATAACTTTTTTTTTATTGTAACTTATGGAACTAATTAAGGTTACACTTTTTTTTTAATTTAATGAAGAGACTCTTGAACCTCCATAACTTGAGGACAAGTTATGGAGTCATAAAACCATTTAATTAGAACTAGACTCTTCATTTTGTAACCTTTGCCAACTTTTATGAGTTTTATGATTCTTAAATGTGACTTTTCATATAACTTGAGGACAAGTTACAAAAACACACTTTGGAATCAACTCTTAGATTAAAATGGATTGAAAAAAACTATTTCACACAACTTTTCTATAAATCTAAGAACCTCATAAGAACAAGATAATTCAAATCATCAATCTTCAAGAAATTAGCATGAACATACAAACTAATACAAATCTTGAAATTATGACAATTATCTTAGAAATTGGATTAGCATGAACATTACCACATCAAAAACAAGTTTATAAGTCCAAAAACATCTTAGGGTAATGTTCCTAGTCCAATTCCAGCCAAAACAATCGAATATATGCATCCAACTCGATTTTTCAGCTACTTTTGCAAGTATAACAAGAAAACAAGCCTAGGCTCTGATACCACTGTTGGGTTATGAGCAATCTAACACTCCTAAGTGTACATGCAACCCTAAATACCTTGGATCTATGTTTTCTCTATTATACATACAATTATGAACATCCAAGGTATTATCCTAATCTAGCATACAAAATAATAAATATAACAAGATAGAATACATACCTCTTTGATGTAGAATGTCTTCATGAAGTTTGAGTGCCTAGTGCCCCAAGTGTGACACCTCAAATGGTTCACACAACACCAAATACACTTGGAATAACTTGAGAGAAACTTGAACACTCCTTGAAATCGCCTAGCCCTCACACTCACACATTAGTGCACGATTTCTTGAGCCATGGGATTCTTTTATATGGTGGCTATTAGGGTTACACCATGTAACTCATAACTTTACCCATTCCTTATGCTCCATGGATTTTAACCTCCATGGAGTATCCATGGGTCACCCCATGGACTTAGTCCAACATAAGGAATCTTGGATCACAAGCCCACATATATAAGAATGAATGATTTACACAATCAACCCATATATTTAATTAGTCTCCTTTTGATCACTTAATTAATTCCAAATTAATTCTTGATCAATACTAATTAAATAACCTTATTAATATATTAGAACTTATAATATATTAACCAACCTTAAGTGTTATTTCTCTCATTATAGTCTATCCAAATGCATGACGCCATGCAACCCAAATGGACCATGCCGGGTCGGGTCAAGTCTTACCAATTATAGTTATGGACTTAGACATTAATCCAACACATGTATCACCAATTCTCCCCCACTTGGGGCTCGAACCCTCACCAACTGATGCTCGCAGTCAATCATGGCCCCGTTGACCCCCAACCAATCCATTCTGATAAGTACTTTCAGTCCTTGCAATGGTATCGGAACTAGGTCGACTCGAAATCTCTCACCAAGTACATTCAAGACACAGTCCCGATACACCCTTGTAGCATTAACGGTGCGGTCATCCGCAATCTCCACCTCGAGCGGGGAATCCAAAGTTCCCGGCGCTTCCCAAAACTTCTTGCTAAGCGCAAGAGATACGAACGATCGGGTTGCACCCGAATCAAACAAGACATGAGCAGACATACCATTGACCAAAAAGGTCCCTATACAAGCATATAATACACATAAGCGAAACAGATACATAGAGCAGAGAAGAATAATTGCGTACTAGCCACAACGTCTGGCGCTGCGCGTGCCTCTTCGGTAGTCAGCTGAAATGCACAGCTCTTCACTGCTGGAGCTTCCGCCTTAGCAGAGGGTCTGTCGGTAATCCTCATCGTGGCAGGCGTAGGCGCCGCCACCGTTCCTCCTCCTCCCTGCAACTTCAGACAGTTGACCCGCTTATGGCTGGTCTAGTTACAGTGAAAACAGATTAAGCCCTTCACGGGGCAGTCCCTGCTCATATCGCCCTGTTGGCCACATGCATAACATCCCGAGCCTGCGATACGGCAAGCTCCACTGTGTACCCGGCTACACTTGGCACATCGGCCCCGACCTTGCTGACCCTTGCTGGAAGTGTTTGACGTCTTAGGCTTCTTAGCCTGTCCTACTGTTGCCTGAGCCTGCTCAGGCTTCCGCTTCGTGCGGGATTCCAACTCCATTTCCCGTTCCCGGGCCTTCTCCACCATTTCATTCAGGGTCTTACACCCCGTAAAGCTCAGAAACTCCCGAATATCGTCCCTCAGCATGGAATGATATCAGGTCCGCCTCATTTCCTCATCGGTAGCGTATTGCGGAATTAACAAAGCTCGTTCCCGAAACTTAGCGGTGATTTCTGCCACAGTCTCGGTGGTCTGCTACAAATCATGAAACTCTCGCACTAATCGTTGCACCTCAATGGGTGGCGCAAACTCCAGATCGAATCGCCGAACAAACTCAGCCAACGTCATCTCAGCCACCCCGGCTGTTCCCATCTGTCTAGTAACCTCGCCCCACCAATCCCTGGCTCTGTCTCTCAGCATGAAAGAAGCAAACCCAACCTTTGCCACATCCGGGCAAGAACTCGTCCACTGGGTGTTTTCGATATCCGCCACCCAGCATCGACTGACAATGGGGTCCCTGTCCCCGAAAAACTCTGGCGCCCCACAAGCCTTGAACTCCCGAAACGAGGGAGTTCGGGCCCCCAACTGGCCCGCAGCAATCTCAGTCCGGAATGATCTGAGTCTCTCTTCCATGATCTCCATTATGCCCTCCTTGACCGTCCCAAAAATGATTGGGGTAGCGTCAAGGATGCCCCTGGTAACCTCGGCTGCAATAAGCTCGCGCAGTCTCTCATCTATGCCATCTGTGGTGTCACCCGATACATTCCCGGATCCAGATCCCGATCCTGATCCTCCCGTCCCGAAACGTGTCACTACCATGCTGAACTGGAATGTCATAAATCATAACGATCAGAATTTTCATAAAACGGATCTCTCCACACCGGTCCTCCTTGAAGTCGTCAGATCTAACATTGGCTTGGGTACAGGTCCTGTGCTTTCAGTAGTACAGGCCCAATACTACCTTCCACACCTACTTGTACCTTTCCCCAAGGCTCGACCTGATAACTCCAATTCGTCCCAAATAAACCGTATTCTACCAACCACTGCATAACTTAAATCCTAGACTACTCTAAGATTTTCTCTACTCACATCAAACAGACCAATCACAACAGGTTACCTTCATGCATGCAAATTATACACAGAAAAGGATCAAATAGACTTTTCGAATAAAAGATTCTACCCTAGGACCACAACCAAACAAGGAACAGGAAATAAGGTCAAATCTATCATTCTAAGGCTATAAGCTCCTAACCGTATATAATTTTAAAAGCATACACATAGCAAATTCCATACGATCATCCAAGTTCAAATATCAAAATAGTATGACTAGCATATTGGGGATATACTTACTTGGCTCGGCTGATCACGCGCGTTGCACTCTCATCTTTTCCTCCTTTCAAAATCTTTTCATGTCATTTTTGAAAACATTTTACCATTTCCTTAGTTTGAGTCCTAACATACCCGAGGGTATGCCCGGATCCCTCAAACCAAGGCTTTGATACCAACTTGTAACGACCCAAATTTTACAAAGAAATTTTTCACTTTTAATTAATCGACCATATTTCATAAAACATGAAAATCCCAATAATTGTTTTCAAAATCATCAACATTACATCATTATTATTTTCAAAACATCAGAGTGTCCCTCAAACTGTATCCGAAAAGAGAGATAGAGTGCACGCCGCATCATCACGCCTTGCCTTTGCCCTTGGACTCCAAAGTACCTGAAACAAATCCACAAACGGTAAGCTAAAAAGCTTAGTGAGTCCCCCAGAGCATACCCCACATTTCACATTAGCTATAAAGCTACCTCTACCACATATCACATGTCAATTAGCCATGAAGCTATCTCTACCGTTAGCCACAAAGGCTATCTCTACCAACAGCCATAAAGACTGTCTCTACCATTAGCCATAAGGCCATCTCTACCGTTAGCCACAAAGGCTATCTCTACCACCTATCATACACACATACATATCACACGTCTACATAACAAGTAAACCAAGTATCACAAGATGGGTCGGCCTTGGTGCCTTAGACCCATTGGTATGGTGAGAAAACTCACCTCTCAAAGGCTGAACTGCAAACTGTAATCAAATATATCTCACGCTGCTCCTCCCAAACCGCCTATAATCAATGAGTAAGTAACTCAGCATAATCCCATAAATACCCCCAGGGTCAACCCTGGTCAGAATCACAGTCTATAGTCAAGGTTAACAGTCCATGTTGACCTTGACTCGTCGAGTACAATCATTCACTCGCCGGGTTCCCTGCTTAATTCGTCGACTCGCCTAGTCACCCGAGGGACTCGTCGAGTTCCTTGGTGTGTACGGCTGTACACCTCTGACCGTAAACCCTTGGCCGAACACCCTTAGTCGTACACTCTTGGCCGTACACTCTTGGTCGTATACTCTTGGCCGTACACTCTTGGTCGTAAACGAGAAAACCCTCTTGACTCGCCGAGTCACTTGCACGACTCGTCGAGTCCCCCAAAGTTCATCATGATTACGGTCCTTTCCAGTGGGACTTAAGCTCCCAAACTTTAGATCCATCATCTCCTATTGTAGATATCATGTAAAGTTGCAAACTTTACGTGCATGCATAGCCTCACATGGCCATAACACCCAAAACCAACCTTCAAACAAGGTTCTTATGCATGGAGAGGGAATGAGCTCAATAAAAGATGCAACTTTATGATATTTGGGGCCTAAGAAGGTCCAGATCTGGAACCATATCCTTGTGATAGGTCCATATCTAAGTTTGCTTCCACTTCCTCAAAGTTGATCACACTCTCAAATAGAATTTATGCTTAAGATAACAGATTCATACCTCAAATCAATGCCCAAGACGAACTAGATGCTGGATCTAGTGTTTTCCCCTTGATACTTCTTCTTCAAGCTTGGAATCCTCCCCAAAATTCCAAGGATAAGCTCCCAATTGATCTTGCTTCACTCACAAGAGGGTGTACGGCCGTAAACGTCTTTCTATGATGCTAAGGGAGGCTACTGGGGCGTATAATGACGTTTATATAGGGGCAAACCCAAATTTTAGGGTTTTCTTTAAACAGCTCGGACTCGCCGAGTCGGACGTCGACTCACCGAGTCGGTCCCGTTCCGCGTTTCATGATCTCACGACCCTACTCGACGAGTTGACCTCCCAACTCGCCAAGTCCATGCATAAATCCTTTCCAACTTAAACCAGGTGTTACAAAATAGGGGTTTCAACCCACAATAAATAAGTTTATTATTTTCAACAATCATTAAACCCGATTACCCGTTCCCGTTATCCTCATCTTACGTCCCTAAAGCATCTAATATAAGGGACCTATCCTAAGGAATTTCATCGAGATGGAAACTACTGCTAAGGGGATTCCTCAGCCATAAGTGTTCCACTGGACTTCCTAGAAAAGTTTGTGGTCGTCATCCATACTCCGCTAGATGACTGGATCAACATCAACATCGAGGCATCTCATCATTTTATTTCATCACACACCAACTATTTCATCTACCCATGTTTTACCCAACATATTCGTAGATATAAAATATATATACAATTCAGATCTGGAAAACAAAGTTTAAATCTTTCATACAGCATATATCTCAAAGTATAAAACATATATATATATATATATATATATATATATATATATATATTTATATATATATATATATATATATATATATATATATATATATATATATATATATATATATATATATTTATATATATATATATATATATATACAGTTTGGATCTGAAAAGTTTATATCTGAAGTGAGAAAGTCTAGATATGAAGGAAAAGGTTCAGATTTGGAAGAAAAGTTTAGATCTGAAAGAAAAAGTTTAGATCTGAAGGAAAAAGTTCAGATCTGAAGAGAAAGAGGTTCAGATCTTTCATTCAGCATAGATCCCAAGTAAACAGATAATATATACACATAGCACATAATTTATATAAATACTTCATATCTATGTGTAAGATGAAAGTGACTATACACTCACCTGATAAGGAGTGATTCGGACAACACTTCGCTTCTTAAAATAATCTTCTTTGACGAAACCGGGAAGTTTGTTTGAAAATCGGGCTTCGCGCGGGAAGAGTTTCAAACCGAAAAATTCTTTTTCTCGGAGCCTTCGGGCGCTCCGGGGCTTCCTTCTATTTATAGGTGCGAGGCATCGCACTACGCTGGGCCTAGGTTCAAAGTACGCGGGGCGTAGTGGACACGCGTAGGATCTTCGGTGGAGCATCGTCGACGTCTCGGAGCCGTAGGAAAAGTCAAGACGCAAGCGTACTCATCCTCGTACGCAGGGAGTACTTCGGTATGCAGGGCGTCCGAAGGTACGCTGGGCGTACCCCTCGCATCAGCTCGCAATTTCTCATCTCGACTTCTAAAATTCATAAGTCTCGCATACGAGCTTCGTTTTTGACATTCTTTATATCCACGCGTAGGTGAGACCGTACTCTACAACTTTAGTTTAGACCCCGTCGGCTAATTTTGAATCTATTTTTAAATTTATATTTTTAACAGACCGAGACACGAAAGTCCGTTTAAAATTCATAACTCCTTTATCCGGCGTCCGTTTTCATCTGTCTTTTTACCGTTGCGCTACTATTAACGAGACCTTCGATTCTTGTTTAGGTTGTGTCGGCCAGAAATCATTCGATCTAATATTCGAACTCCGGGCCGCATACTGCTAAGTCGAAACTTAGAAAAATCATAACTTCCTCATACATTGTCATATTTGAGCGTTCTTTTTATGCACACTCTCGGTTTAACGAACACTACGACCTTCGTTTAGATTGTTAAGGCTAAAAAGTCCTCTATCGTAAATTCACTATTTACGTCACGCAGTATCGTGTCGGGTCTGTCGCGAAACTTCGACAAGCCATAACTTCTTCGTTAAAACGCGGATTTCGATGTTCTTTATATCTCCGGAATCCTTGTCATGACCACTACAACTTTCTTTATCGATATCGGGCTTATCTAACATTTTATTTTTGACGCTTATTTTTATCCTTTATTTATTATATTATTATAAACAAATAATAAGCACACAAAAGCACATAATTCACATAATATTCAAGTAAATCATCTTTATTACTCTAAAATGGGTTACAACGGTTGACCTAGACTATTACATCATCGCATCAATGCTTAGCCTCGAAACACAGACGTTACAGGTAAGCTCGGATGTTGTTGTTGGTTAGTGGATCGGGAGTAAGCCCGAGTGCTGTTGTCGATTAGTTGATCAGGGGTAAGCATGAGTGTTGTTAGTGGATAGCTAAGTTGGGTTGTCGGAGCCGAGTAGGTGTGTGGACTAGTTTAGTATGTGACCAGTTGGTTTTCATCGCGATGGTGCACTAATGTGCGGGATTGGCATGATGACGTTTGGCTTAGAAGGTATTGAGCCGATCAAATCTGTAACACTCGGTTTTGGATTTGCTTCTTTATTCGGGGCTGCAGCCCAATCTTCAGTGGCCATAAGGCTTAGGGCCTTGGGAAAGGAAGAATTTGCCATTTCTCGGGTGTGGGTGTTATGGTCTAAGTGACCCAAGTGTTCGATTGTGTCTTCGGAGGTCAAGGGTTAAATTGCACTTTAATATTTCAGTCTTTTATAGATTTCGAGTTTGTTCGGGAGGTTTTAAGACTTGGGTGTGTTATTAGAAGCGTAGGACTTCTCGCCACCTTTCCGTGGATATAAGGTTCGTTTGAAACAGACCTAAGATTAGGAAGTTATGGCATTTTGAAGATATTGGCAGAGTTGGCCCATAATGGAAATAGTTGGCAAATTAGTCCCATGCAGGCGAGGAAGGATCACGCGTGTCTGGCTGGGTACGCCCAGCGTAATGGTCTGAGTGCCAAACCCTAATTTTTAGGGTTTGGGCACTATTTAAACATCTTTATGAGCTCAGGGCTCTTTCATTCTCAGCCTCCTTTGCCTTCTAAGCCTCATTTCGGAAACCCTAACCTCATTTTGAGTGATTGTGAGATCTAAGTGTGTTCTTGGTGTGTTCTTGCTCATTTTCAAGAAAAGGGTGCTTGGTGCTAGCTTGTGGTTCAAGGGAGGACGTTTAGATCCAAACTTTTAGCTTCATTTCCAGCTCATTCAAGGTGTAAAGTTCTCATCTTGTCTTCTTTTATGCAAGTTTGAGTTTAGGGCAAGATTAAGGATTGTTTTGGTGTATTAAGTTCTTCTTGTGAGTTTGAGCCATTCCAGGAGCTAGGAGTGATAGATCTTGTCTCTTCTGATGTTTATATTTCATAAAAATGCTTGCTTGATGTTTAAGAATGGTCCATGCATGTTCTAGTTGGATTAGAATGGGTCTTAATGGATTAAGTTGGTTGTTGGGTCCCATTGAGTCATGCAAATGCATAAAGGTGCTGACTTTATGCATTAAGAGCTTAGTTGGAAGGTCTTCTGAGGTTTTGACGGAAGGACTTAATGGATTAAGTCATGAAATAAGTTTTAGAGAAATAGCGGTTACACCCCGCGTAACTAAAGGTACGCCCAGCGTACCTCCTTTTGGTCACGATCTAGAACTCCTCGAGTACGCCCAACGTAACTGAGCGTACGCCCCACGTTCGTCGATCTGTTGGATTTTGGGTTGTTGCGTCTTAGGCCTTGCATTCCTTTAGGCCACTTTATTGGACTGGCTGTTTGGGCATTGGGCCACCTGAGATTTATTATTGGACAAGGAATTATTGGGTTTTAGGATAAGGCCCATATGGGTTAGGCCCAATTTGGAAAATTGGGCCATTAGCGGGGTTTTGTGGATCTTGTAGTTTTGGGCCTTTTTGGTTTTTGGGCTTGGGCCTCAATTTTGGTTCATGATTGGGTCAGGGGTAAAATGGTCATTTTACCCCAAGTATGGATTGGATCTTATTTTGGAACCCAATTGCTAATTGGGTGTTATTTTGGTATTGATAGCTCGGGAAGTCATCACAGCAGTAGCTAGGGATTTTTTCACTGAGCTTCTACATTCGAGGTGAGTCTCCTCACTGTTCTATGGGTCGAAGGCACCAATGCCGGCCCATTTGGTTTATGTATTGTAGGAAGACCCGAGGGTAACCCTTGGCAGTTTGTATGAAAGACCAGGAGGCGGCTCCTAACAAACTGTATGCAAGACCAGATTCTGAACTCTGACAGTTAATTAGTTAAGTACTGTAGATTGTATGCTTATAAATACAAAAAAAGTTATAAATACAAAAAAAGTTAGGAAATTCGTCATAATTAAATATAGAAAAGAATAGAATCGATATTTCTCCATATAGTTTGATATGTATATTGATTTTAATTCTAAATGTATTGATTTATACAAAAAAAAGTGATAATTAAAATTGGTGGCATCCATTTAGAAATGTTTTTTTCTCTTACAACAGAAATATATGAGAACTTTTAGGTTATTAGATTGACCATTTTATACATGTGAGCAAGTCCATTAAAAATTAGTTCCTTTTAAGTTTTTATAATATATAATTAATTTTTGTATTTTTTATATTATGGTTATTATATACTGTCTCTATGGAAAAAAAAAATTCTTGCCTCCACCAATGCAGTCAACTAATTTTATGCTTAAACAACCTTAAACCAAAATCCAATAGTCTAGTATTACAAATTACAATCCCATATTCAAGAAAATCAAAGCAAAAACACACACACACGAATATATTATTGTGGAAGCTTGTTTAACTTGCAATAGACATAATCTTTGTACTTCTTAGTCTTGTATTTTGGTGGATTGTCTTGATTAATAAGCTTTGGAATTGGTCCGACCTCAAACTCTGATGGTGGCTCTAAGAACATTGGCCAAGACATTCTTGTCTTCTCTTTGTTCACTATTGTTCTGTGATACACACTCTTATATATTCCATTGCTCAATATCTGCCAAACACAAAAAATATATCTTTTTTATTTGTATTGGCTTTTAGCATTTGTAAAAAAATTCTATGAATGATATAAAAATCATTATATCTTTGTTACAATGACCATACACATATAGACTCATCGTTACCGTTCGTTTGTATTGTTTCGTTACTTAGTCATATAAATATCAAAGAGCCATAATAACCATTAATAATCTCAGTTATAGTGACATAAACTAAAAACTTTTCTTTTTGTGTTGTCCAAACATTTGAAAATCTTTCAATCTTTAAGGATGAAAACCATCCTAGCCCTCTTAACACTAAAACATATACATATATAGAACAGATACACAAAAACCTATAATAACACTTTTATCTTTAAGGGTGAAGGTCATCCTATGCATGATTAATATGGATAGAGATACAGATACGGATACAAATAAAGATGTAGTAAATGAAGTGAGTTGGTTTACCTCCATTTGGTCACCAATGTGAATAATGAGAGCATTAGGGATGTATGCAACATCATACCAATGGCCATCTTTAAACACTTGTAGACCTTGAACTTCATTTGGGACAAGTATGGTGATGGAGGACATATCTGTATGGGGTACAACCCCAAGAGCAAGTTCGGGACATGGGCATGGTGGGTAGTAGTTTATTTTCAACATGTAGGTCAAGTCTTCACCACCCAACCCTTGTTTTATTTCACCCTCTTCTAATCCAAGTCCTTTTGATAGGAATCCAAGCAATTTGTTTGCTACCCCTATCAACATACTTGTGTATTGCTCGTTTGTTTCCCTGAATAAAATCAAATTTACATAATCATACAAACCTTTCTATTATCTAAAATATCCAATAAACTATTATTCATAAGTTTTATGATGTTTTCTTATCAATTCGTATTATAGGCAATTCAATATTTTTAAGATTACTTAGGTAAATTTTGTTGTTTTGAATGATGATGTACGTTTTTTATTATATGCAAAATCCAACCTACACACTTTTTGTATTCCAACTGTCATAAGACATCAGAATCTGATGTTGAAACCTGTGATAGTATTCTGTTTTACCAAAAATGTATAAAACCAACTTGGTTCTGAAATATACATTGTTAAATTTATTATTCGACTTAAAACATATATTTATAAAAAGTACAAAACTGAATATAACTAAAGCATCATTATATGTGTTTAACATTTTAACTCTTTTAAAAGAAAAGTTAATAATTATTATAACCTTTTTCACTTTACATAAAACAAAATATGTGTGTATTCCCATAATAATGTCACTTAATGTGATTGGTTAATTGTTATTCCTTCGGGAGCAAGTCCCTGTTTTTCTCCAACAACACTCCCTTTCCCCAGAAAACTTTAGGGAAATTCTATACGTACCCCCAAATTGTTTTGTATATCCTTCATTGTGAGTGAAATAGTGTGTGGACACATATGATTTAACTTATATGAATGAGATGTATCGTATAGTAACATTCAAGCTTTATTGTAGACCATCTTAGTCTAGTATATCCTAACCTAATTATTATATGGTGGTGCCACTAAAAAATGATAAAAGTTTAAAAAAACATAAAAAGATAAGTTGACTTCCAATGAAAAATAGTCAAATTCTTGGTAGGAGTGTATCTTGAAACTAGACTAAGGCTAATGGGAGAGGACTGGGAAAATGTCACATCCTTAGCTCGGCATGTCGAGTTCGGCATGCCAACTCGATAACAACTTGTAAAGGAGAGAGGTAATTATTATCAATTTCAATTTTACCATAATAAATATCAACAATCATCTTAATTTCTTATCACTCTTAACCATTTAATGTTCATATCTCTGCTTATTTTACCTCTCTCAAAATATCTTCCTCAAACGCTCAACTCGTTCCCTGATTGTACCTTGGACCACGATAGAGGATGTCATTTTGGCTCGTGCATGGGTCAATGTATTGGAGGACCCGAGGGTCGGAATCAACGGAAGTAGGTCATCATTTTAGGACAAAGTCACACAGCGTTTGCTCAACGAAATGAATCGTTGTCACTACCGAAGCAAATATCAAATCTACACCAAATAGAAGCACGCAAATAAAGTGTAATAGAGTTCTACGTTGTCTTTAATAAAGTCAAACGTGCTTGCCCAAATGGTGAAAATGATAGAATTGTGTTAAATACTACTCTTGCATTTTTCCACCAAGAAAAGAACAAACATCACCGTTGTGTAGACTTTTGGAAAGTTGTCAGGGGTGTTCAACAATGCGCCGGTATGGAGACTGAAGTGATGTCATTTTTATGTTTCATTTTTCCAATGTTTTAATTTCAAGTGTCTTGTTTTTTGTTATCATGTAATTGCCCTTTTGATTTAATGAAAATTTCCGTTTTATATAAATTAGCTCATTTTAAACAATTAACAAAATTTTAAAAAAAAATCCATAGCAACCCCCCCCCCCCCTTCTTAAACGACAAGAAATAGAAGTGGTATGACATGTGTGTACCACTCCCCTACCCTTAATATGTAAATAAAAATACCCGTTTTTTAATGTCAATAACATTTATTAAATTTTATTTCTATCTCTAGTAGAGACACGATCCCTTATATCTTTGATATACCTTAAACCTTCCTTAATGCGTTGTTAGAGGATCCTAAGGATAAACGGAGTCGAGCGGTTTAAACAACGGTTTAAGGGTGGTATCACTGCCATGATAATCGCGAGCAAAGGCGATACCGCCTAATAGGAGAATGCATGGGTTAACTACATCGTTGGGTCTCTCTTTCTCTCTACACTCTCTCGACTAATGGGAGAATACAATCTTTTACCACTTCAAATAACCACACATTCTTTCTAATTATGTTCCATCTTTCTTCCATTCCATTCATGTTCTCTCCAATTCCAGTATCATTTTATCCAAGTGCATTCCAATTCCAATTTAAATGGACTATTGTGAAATATCCTACAAAATCGGTTCTAGCTTAAGACACAATCGACAAAATTATAGTAATTTTCAAGAACCATCATTTTTTGTTCTGGAAACTCAAATCACAAACTACCCTCAATACCAATATCGTCAACAACAATATAAGTCACTCCCGATGCAACAATTCTACAACCAGTTTCATATTCCTCCAAAAAATCTTGGTTATAACTCGTATCCCCAATTTCCAAAATCTATTCTGAAAAATCAATACGAATATTCTCCTCCCAAAGTATCACAATTTTGTGAAGCTCAAAACCTAGAATTCAAAGAGTCTAGCGACAAACCCACTACTATCCATCAAACCAAAATGAGGAATCAAGCGAATAACTTGAACCCATCGTCGAGACCGAACGAGATTATACCAAACCGGAAAAGTCAATGAAATGGATTGAAAAAGAAAAGGAGCTTGTAAAGAGGTTTAAAATATTTAGTACTTTCTTAATATGCGTAAACATTTGATTGGAGGTTTGTTGAGCACGGTGCCTATAAAGAAACGAAAAATTACAAAGTAATATAGTTGAGAATTTTAGAATTTCATTTTAGGTTTTTTAATCGTTTTAGGATTTTTAGTTATAATTTTAGGATTTTAATTATTGTCTTTAAATTTAGATTATCATTTTACCTTTTTATTTACCATTTGTAGTACTTTATTTTATATTTTGTTTTGTTTTTTACTTCTAAATTGGTAATTTTTAATTTAAAAGATACAGAATGAGAGATTTTGAGGGATGAGATGAATGAATTTCCATATCTTATGGGATGGGAGAGAGAGAAAAAATCGATGTGGAAGTGAGGTAGCAATTAAGTTGGGAGTGATGAAAGTCCATACCTTCCACCATATCAATTTTTTATCTCTCTTACACAACATATGAAAATTTATCTCTCTTTCATCTCTCACAACTCACTCAATTTATTTATTTATTATTTTTAAATTAAACATTTACTAATTTGAAATTAAAATATAAAAAATAAAATTAAATATAACATTTCATTAAATAACATACTACATGAAAACGAGAAAATGAAAATTTAAATTCAAAAACGATAATTTTAACGGTAAAAATGATAATTAGAAAAACTAGTTATTTGTAGTTGATATGTAGGCATGTTCAATGTAATCACGTAGAGAACTGAGTGAAGTTAGTGGTGGGATACTACATCGCGCAATTCATGGATCATATATGTGTTCATTTCTTTCGCAATAGGGCATCATTATGATCAACCGGAAATATAGCAGCACACTTATTTTGTAGTATCATATTGTGTAGTAGAATGCAAATGTACATTATATCTCTTGTTCTATTCGATGACATTGACCGTGTTAGATGCTGTATTATGCTCCAATGAGATTTTAGGACGCCAAAAGCATGTTCAACGTCCATTCTTGCTGCTTCTTGTGCCGCCTTGAACCGATTTTAGCAGTTAATGGATGTGGAAGTGATTTCACAAAAGTAGCTCAAGTCTGTTATATCTGATTTGCGAGATAGTAGCCATGTTTGTATTATTTGTCGTTCAAAATAAATTTACATTTGGGTGGTAAACTAAGATATTTCTCGTTGAATAGCGATGATTGGTAGATGATGTTAAGGTCATTGTTCAAAACTGATTACACTGTAAAAAGCATGCCAAAAACATTAATCTTGTGACGTCACTGCTTCAATTATTATTGTTGGATACTTGTGATCACCTCTCATGTACTACTGGCCTCATAATTCTCTTGGGCGGTTCCTATAGTTCCAATGTATGCAGTCAATGCTACCAATCATTCGAGGATATCTATGTATGGTATATACATCGTACAAAAGTTGAATGTCGGTCGATGTTGATTGGCTCAAATATTCGGATATATATATAGTGGACAACACCATAACAGAAGTTTTGAAGACTTTCACATGAAGTTCTCACCGACATATTCAAATACATGTCTAACACGTCTAATGTGTTCTCCTATGCTAGTTGACATATCGTTAAGGTGTATTTTTATCGTGCACTGAAATTTCTATAAAACCTTGCACCCCATATTGTTTGAAAATATGAATAATTCATCTCTAAATCACTAACAATATGCATAAACAAATGTTTGCTCATCCGAAACTTTCTGCGAATTGCTTTTCATAGGTTGCATTATTTGCAAAGAAATGTTGGATCAATAGTTTTTCTACCTCTTCAGAGTCTCTTTGGACAACAGTTCTCGAATGCCTAACTGTGTGGGAACTTGCATTACTCTGAACAAGTGTTTGTGAAATTCGAAATAAAGTAGAGAAAGATGAGGATTAGCAGGTTCATTGTTGGAGGAAGATGAATAATAAGGATTTTCTTCCATAACATATTTCCTAGCGGATGGATTCATTTGTTTTTTAAAAGAGATGAATGAAATTTGAAAATGTTGTAATAGAATTGGAAATTATTTGAATGGAATTGAAGTGAGTTGATGGTTTACCCAACCGGTTCAACCACACTTTTGGTGGTACTGTCCGACCTCCGGATGGTAGAACCAACGACACATCTTTGGTGGTTCAACAAGTTAATATCTAAAAAAGTTATAAAAATATAATCATCAACATATAAAATTTAAAATATCAAAATTTTATGATAAACCAATAATAAAGCCAAAGCCAGTACCATTAATCATTCAATCTACCATCAATAATAAAGCCAAAGCCCGTACCATCAATAGAAAAAAACTTTATATTTCAAATACTATCATATATTATTATAATAATATAAAATATTATAAATATATAAATGATTCGGATCGTTTAAATGGGATAAGGTATGTGATCGGGTAATGGAATGGCATAATCAACCCAAAGCTACGAACTTTTTTATATCCAATCTTATATCCATGTATGTATCTGGCCTAAAACCCATCCCAAAAAATATGACGTCCCAAAAATTTAGAGTTCCATTTAATGTTTGATTTTCAAATATTTTTGCTGTTCCTAAAATATCTCTAAAATTGTGGGAGGCCCACGACCCATGTGACTTTCCATAATTCAATGCCATCAGGCAGTTTAGAGTTTGGACCTGTTCATTTATTTATTTCTTCGACCTCATTCTTTATTGCCATAACAGTAGATACTCTAAGAAAAATTATGATAAATGATCCAAAGTGGACATGATTGCGAAAGCACAAATGTTTAATTTATAATTTTTTTTGTTCAAATGTGTAATTATTATATTTTTTTTATTTTCTTTTTGTAAAATTGAAGTATCTATAGTTTGGACGAAATGAGGAGTAAACCAATTAAATTTGTCGAGTTTCGAAGATCTATAATTGACTGTTGATTTGTAACTATTTAAACTTAATAATTCGGTTTTGTTAATGGTTAGTAGTTCAAATAATTTGGCCACGTCCTTTAATTTGTCCAGTTTGGTTTACACTGCCTAACTAAACCATACATATTTAGTTTAATTGTAGACTAAAACAACTAAACCAAACCATACACATACAACTGTTTATTTTCCTTTCAAGAATATATAAGAAACTTAAAAGAAAAAAAGAAGAAAGTGAATGAAACCTGTAAGATGGAGGGTTTTTGGGCCAAAACTGATAGTTGATAGCAGAAGGTGGCCAAACCCTATGAAACAAATGATCCACCCAGCCTTTCTTCCCTTCCACTTCCTTTTGAAGCTTTGTGCCATACCCTTCAACACCTTTATACCCAACTGGTTTAGCAATGGCTTCTTTCTCTTCTTGTGGCAACTCAAAGAACTCTTTACCAACTTTTTGTAACTTGCTTATGACTTCACTTGGTATGTCATGGTTCACGACCTGAAAGATCCCCCAATCTTTGCTGGCTTCAAAGATTGAAGCCACCAACTTTTGGTGATCAGGGTCGTTAAGATCGATCACGGGAACCTCCAGCGTCACCCCATGGATGGTGGTAGTTGCTGGTTGTTCGTTTACTGATCTTATGAACTCAATTGGGATCGTGCCATTGAGGTTTGAGAGTGAGGCTATTTCTTGAACTCTTTCAATCTCCATGGTGTGTTTTTGGTTATTGATTCTTTGGGTTTTGGCACTCTTTATAGAAGTCGTATTTTTCATGGCTACCTACTTCTTTCTTTTTAAAAATACCCATTGAGATTTTACAAAAATGATAACAAAAATAAAAATGAAACCCCCAAAGAATGTAAATCTTGAAAATATCAAAATCAGCTTTATAATTAATATAATTTTTATTTTAGTTTTCTCCTATTTATGATGATCTTGTTTGTGTTGTTATTAATAAAAAGCGACATGTCTTGTTTGTTAGCTGATATGGAGGGACTTTTTTTTTTTTGCCAAAACAACATTGATTTTGGTTTTAGGAACATATAAACATTTTTTAAATATTGTTTTATTTAAAAAATGATTTAATAGGTAATATACTTTTTATTTTGTAGATATTTAGTCACTGAATTTTTTTTGTCTATATTTAACCAATTAACTTGTTTTTTCTATACACATTCAGTCTCTATAGCCGGCTACTCCAGGTTAAACTGGAAAAAAAGAGTTAAAAGGGTTATATAATTTTCAATTCGTACATATTTAGTCTAAGGTTGTAAAAATCGTTAGGCGGTAATCGGGCAGTCGACGGAGGTTAAACAACTAATCGGTCTAAGCGATGATTAATCGGTGCCTAGGCGGAGACCCTTAATTGTATTCGAAATTGTTTTTAATATATATATATATATATATATATATATACATATATATATATATATATATATATATATATATATATAAGTATGGAAATCAAACTAAAGATAAATAATCATACTTTAAAGATTAAACAAACTAGTTGTTAAATAAGTCTTATTATTCATCTTTTAGTTGATTAAGCTCAACTAACATCAGGCCTATTATCGTTAATCTTAAGTGAGCGTTAAAGGTATGTAGAGATTTATATAGGGTTGACATCCGCACCTGCAATTTCTAGCTACAACTCCTAAGGCATAAATTTATAGTCTTTGGCCGTCCAATGAAGTGTCGTGGCGGCGAAAATATTAAGTCAAATAGCTCGGTTATAAGAATTCATTGTAAGATTGTCCATCAACCTTAATTATTTGAACTACCTAGAGGGGAACGCCTTGAAGGTAGTCATAGTATGAAAAGATAAGAAAAAGGGATAAAAATTTATAAAAGAAAGGTTATAAGATAAGTACGAAAGGAGTAAGTTATCCTAGGAAAATAAGTTATAAAGAATAATGATAAAAGTAAGGAAACTAGATGATATGAATACATCCATAGAAAAAGATATATTAATAATCAATCCAATATAAAGATAAGTAGTATATTAGTAACTTATTGGTTGTCAAATATATCTTAAATACAAAAAAAATGATAGAAGTAATGCACAAATTTAAAGTATAATGAGTTATGATACTAATTACATTCGTAAACAAAGATCATATACTATATAAAGAGTTTTCTTAATAAAACTATAAAAACGTGTGAACTTACCAACATTATGTTGACCGTTTTCAAATCGCATGTATTCCTAGGGAATCATAAAAGGAGAAGATCATCGCAAGTAAGGACAAGATGCATGGGAATAAATAGTTATTATCCTATAAAAATCAATGTAATCATTGTTTATTAATAAAAAGGATCATGTGTTGTTCGTTTTATGCTTTATGATTTGGCTAATCAATGTACTGTGTCACGGCTCGACGTTTCTGCCTTCGGCGAGGGTGTGAAAAATGTATCTCCAACCCTATGAGATACCATCATCCTTTATGGAATGTTTATTATTAGGATGTATATGTATGCACACCGCAACTTCGAGTTGTAAAATGCGCATCTCATGTGTTGCCAACTACCTTAGACATTCTTGAAGCTTCTTTTGTTATTTCGTTATCATTTGGTCCTTATCTATTGCTTATACATTATATGGTGGTGGTGGCGGTGGGTGGGTCGGATGCATATGAACATTTGTCGATATCTCGTCGTGTCTGCTTTTGTGGAGGCTTATAATTAGGTGACTTGTGAGGTGATGGTGTGAGAGGCATTACCATATCAACATCTAAAGTAAGTAAATACAACACCCATTGCATGGGCCTATTAGAAATACCCTTTAATCAACACTTTTAAAAACATTTCTAGATAACTCTTTTGCGAAAAATTGTCCTAAAGCTTAATCAAAATGTTTTTTAGAGTTCAAAACCGGATAACGATCCCAATTACAAATTTTCAAACAACTAGTGGTTTAATAAAGACTTTTCCTATGAAAGTGTCACAACAAATATCAAAACAAAGGTTTAAGAAGACAATACGGACCAAACATATTCTAAATATTCAAATCTTATGAGTCTTTTAAGCTTCTAACAATATCTATTAACCTGCAAAATTTATCAATGTAGTGGGTTAGGCTATGAGGAGCCTAGTGAGGACAATCTTAAGGTTTGACATTATACTGAATGTGTATGAGTGAACATTCAACTCATACACAAATGTATAAACCCATACATCCTCAAAACAAAACATTAATAATCAATTTGGGGCAAAATATAACTTTTAACAAAGTACATTGTCATTCATGACAATTCCCATATAACTTCATTGTATAATAAACGATACCAAGTAGGTGTATCTAAAGTTAAACCCTTCAATATTCAAATCCAAATTAAAATAGTTAAACCAATAAATACTCATGTGAGCTAAAATAGGATAGAAATCTAGTTTGCTAAATTCAGTGTTTCCAAAACATCCAAAAACATATAGCAAAAAGGGTGTCATATGCCCAAAAGATTTAACAAAAACATTTGTGTTTCTAAAAAGAGACAAATAAGTCTTACAATATACAAAGGGGTAAACAAAAGATCAATCAAAATAAGTAAGATGTAATGTATGTAACTACTCCTAACCCCTTATCAATCTCAAAGTCCAACTGACAAACAAACATTAGATGTGCAGTACTCATGACAGACAAAATTGCCAATTTTACACTCATATCCGACAACAAAAGGTTGATGGCCATGTGTGAAGAACGCGCGATAAGTGAAATTGTCGGCTTTTTCCCTTACACCTCAAACAAGGCACTAAGAGCCATCCAACTTAGGTCGCACGATGGGTAACGAGCCTCTACTCTTGTACATGAGGATTATCTAGTAATCTACTCACAAACAAATAACAAGTAGCAAACAACTGTCCATTGGGTACCCAGGACCATAAAGTCACACCATCCTAGCATGATATGCATGTATGGAACAAGTAGAATGCCAAAATCTCTTTTCTTAAAATAAGAATTTTTAGATTTATATCAACCAAAAACATTTCTGAAAATATAATTTCATGAATGTACAAATAATCCTCATACAAGCACCTAGCAATCAAGTATATGTTAGATAATTTCAAAACACAAAAACAATAATAAGGGATGTGTATTCCTAGTAACTCACAATGAAAACCAAAAGGGCAATTACACCCATAATACTAAAGAGTAAGTTTAACCCCTACAATGGAAATCCATTTTCAAAAGAATCTCCTTAGCTAAAAAGGACGTCCCCAAATCATAAACCATAATATCAAGAAAATAACATATTTTATACATTTCGTAATCCAAATAAACATACAAAATTATAAGATAGAAAAGAAAGGAAACACATATAAAATACTTATATTGTGAGGACAAGTGTCCCAAGGTAAGTGTACTCATATTAAGTTACCTTGGAACACTTGTCCTCATAATATGATTCAATACCAAAATTAAACATGAAGGTCAAATTATAGTAATGCGATGGGTTTTATAGGTTATAATTAATACATGTGGCAAAACAAATTAACTCTTAAGTTCATATGCAACCTACTTTGGATCTAAGTTTTCTCTATTGAAAGGAATAAACAATTGAACATCATAAACCCTAAGGAAAGCCTACTATAATTGAAATTACTAGGATTAGGGTTTACATACCTCTTTGATTATTATTATAAATAATCAAGAATTCCTTTCTTCAATTTGCTTGGAAAGCCAACACTAAAATTATGATGTCTCTAATGGTTTGTACCTAAACCCTAGCAATGGAAGACTTGAGAGGAGAAAGGAGATGGAAGCAGAATTTCGACTCTTCTAGCTCTAGGTGTGCATGGAATGAAAATATGGTGTCCAAGGAGCCCTATTTTATAGTTGATAGTAAAAACCCTAGATAATCCTAATTTTAAATAAAATAATATTACTTCAAATCTGACTTTATCTAGTTCCCTTATTATCCACATGGGACATTTTAGAAACCCTTGGAGGCTCCTAAATTTCATTCCCTCTAGGAAGGATCCAAATTCCTTCTATTGTTCAACTATTGAACAATTATAGCTTAAGTCCTTGCACTTTTAATTAATCCACTTAATCCCAAAACTAATTCCAATTAATTTCTAATTAATTATTAATTAAATAATACTATTTATATTTAATATATTCATCTCATAATATATTAACAAACTATTTATTGCTATTTATTAATCATGTTATAAACCAATAAATCAACCTCTCTCTCCGAAAGTCATTCCATCAATTACTAGTTTTGAGGCCAACCCAAAAAAGACTTTGGTTTTATTCAAGTATATATCAATTTAGTTATTGGCTTAGACACCTAATCCAGCAGTCTCCCACTTGGATAAGTCTGTAACTACAATTGCATGTATAACTTCAAAATTAAACAGCAAAGCGTAATTTCCAAAGCAACTACCAGACGCTGATCTGATTAGACATCGACGCTAAGATAATTGATCAAATATTCCTCCGTTTTTCAAGATATTATATGGACATGAGACAAGGATTACAATCAATCACTTGTCCAAAATTATTTTTCCCAGTTTCCTGATTTGTGATGACCTCATTAGACTACTAATTGAACACATCAATTCAGTCCCGGGTGGGCCCAACACTATAATGTCAACACCAAATCATCGAGGGGTCCAATAATATTACTTGTCTCGTTAGGGTAAAAGGAACGAATAACATTCGACTTATATGCTTGTATCTTTTACTCACCAAATCATGCATGACACCACGTGTTATGACATCACGTTACTGATGCATCTTCGTAACACCAATGCACAACCGACTTGTAAATTACAACTCATATATCTCCGTTTTAAGAATAAAAGATATTATCGTCTCAAAATTAATCGTGATATAATCAATGAAGTAATTCTCTGAGCATGGGTTTATCCAATAATTAAAATCTCATTTTCTAAGTACTCATGAACATTGTAGCAAATCTTATTGCAATGTCTAACTCCAATAGACAATCTACAACCTAATTCATGACAGTCTTGATTCATTACTTACCTCCAAAAGTATGAGCGACTGTTGAATTTCAAATAATCAAATCATTCAGGAAATAAAACATGCAAAGCGAAACACAAGAATATACAATTTATAAAGGAAGTAACCATACTCATAAATAATCTCTATTATTTAATCATCAAAATCAATTATATTTATTTTTGTTACAAGTTTCAAACTACTAGCTAACTACTAAAACTAATATCATCCCTTAAGCCAATGCTCCTAACATTTTATTTATGCTTAACCCTACTCACAGCCTTTGTGAAAGGATCTGTACGATTATCTTATGAGGATACTCTCTTCACCAAAAGATGATCTTCTTCAACCCTATGTCTGATGTAATGGTGCTTTTCTGCCGATATGCTTGGCTCTACCATGATTCTTGGTTTCTTTGGTTAAAGAAATCGCACCTTCATTATCATAGAAAAGTTCCACTCGCTCTTACATGGTCGGGATTACTTCGAGATCACGGATAAAGTTCTTCAACCAGGCCGATTCCTTTTATGCTTCACTCGCTGCAATGTACTCTAATTCACAAGTAGAATCATTCACTGTTTCCTGTTTGGAACTCTTTCAAGTAACCTCTCCACTGTTTAACAAAACCACCCACCCCGACTGAGAACAGAAGTTGTCTCGATGTGACTAAAAGTTTGTGTCACTATATCTAGTCATTCTCATTGTATCACTGCCACTAAGGACTAGAAACATTTCCTTTTTCCTTCGCAAATACTTAAGAATTTTCTTTGCTGCAGTCCAATGAGCTCTACCAGGATTTCCTTAAAAGCGACTGACCATGCTCAAATCATAAGACACATCAAGGCGAGTACACATCATAGCATACATGATCGAACCTACAGCCGAAGCGTATGGGACTCGACTCATTTCAGCTATCTCTTCATCTGTACTAGGGCTTTAACTCTTACTCTATTTGACAATACTATGAATGGGTAGTTCGCTTTTCTTGGAATTTTCCATACTAAAACGTTTTTGTATTTTATCCAAGTATGTACTCTAACTAAGACCAATAAGTCGTTTATTTCTATCCCTCGGAATTATTATCCCAAGAATATAGGTTGCTTCCCCTAGATCCTTTATGGAGAAACACTTTCCAAGCCAAGATTTTACTTTGTGTAAGGTCAGAATGTCGTTTACCATAAGGAGTATGTCATCAACATAAAGTACTATGAAAGACACTATACTACCACTAGCCTTGACATACACACATGACTCATCCTCACTCCTAGAGAAACCAAATTCTTTTCTCGTGGAAGCAAAGATTCCAACTGCGAGATGATTTTTTCAATCCATAAATGGATTTCTCAAGCTTACAAAATCTATTAGGAAACTTTGCATGTACAAAACCCTCTGGATGGCTCATGTAAACATCCTCGGCCAACTTCCCATTAAGGAAAGTAGTTTTGACATCCATATGCCATATTTCATAATCATGAAAGGCAGCTATGGCAAGCATTATCCTGATAGACTTTATCTTAGCCACTGGTGAGAAGTCCTCATCATAGTCAATCCCTTGGGTTTAAGTAAAGCCCTTCGCAACTAGTTGTGCCTTGAAAGTGTGTACCTTTCCATCCATGTCGGTCTTCTTCTTGAATATCCATTTGCACCCAACTGTCTTCCGACATGGTACATGATCAACCAAATTCCAAATTTAGTTTTCATACATAGACTGGATCTCACTATCCATTGCCTCTTTCCACTTGGCAGCCTCAGGGATCGCCATATCTTCCTTGTAGCTAGTTGGCTCATCCAAATTTACCAGTGTACCATCATTGATAAACGTGTCACCATATGACATTATATGGAAACCATAGAATGTAGGTGGCATGCTAACCCTACTGGATTGACGAAGAGGTAATGAATTTTCAATGGGATCAACAAGAGTCTCATCCTCTGGTTGAGAGCTAGTGTCTTCTAAGGTTCCTTCATTGGTTGACTCCTGAATATCTTTAAAGTCAATATCACTCCCACTGTCCTCTTTGAATATGATTTCTCTCTCGCGAAAGACTCCTCATCGAGCTACAAAGACCATGTTCTCACTAGGTCTGTAGAGAAAGTATCCAAAAGAATTATGTGGGTAACCAATGAAAATACGCATCTTACTTCTATGTTCTAGCTTCTCATGATTCTCTCATCTAACGAAATCTTCATAACCCCAAACCTTGATGTGGGCTAGCAAGGGAACTTTCCATGTCCACATCTCGTAAGGTGTTTTGGTAACCTTCTTAGTATGGAGAAGATTAAGGATATGGGCAGTTGTCTCTAAGGCATACCCTCAGAAAGAAATAGGAAGAGACGCTTGACTCATGATGTAATGAACCATGTCTAACAAGGTCCGATTACACCTCTCACCCACACCATTAAGTAGTGGTTTCCTATGAGGAGTCAATTGTGAAACTATTCCACATTCCTTAAGATAGTCGTGGAACTCGATACTAAGATACTCTCCGCCTCTGTCAGATCAGAACATCTTTATCTTCCTGACCAATTGATTCTCGACCTCGTGTTTAAATTCTTTGAACTTTTCAAAGGTTTCTGATTTATTTTTGATTAAGTAGATATATCCATATCTGCTATAATCATCCGTAAATGTCATGTAGAGTCGATTAGCATCCCTTATGGTAGATCTGAAGGGTCCACACACATCTTTGTGTATGAGATCCAACAAACCTTCACCTCTTTCACAAGACCTAGTGAAAGGTGATTTTGTCATCTTACCCAAAAGACAAGACTCACATTCATCATCTAACCTTAAGTCAAATGATTCCAACACCCATACTTTTGGAGTTGGGCGATATGTTTCTTGTTAATGTGTCCAAGACGACAATGCGACAAGCATGCTTTGTCTACACCATTAGATGAATCAATGTGAAATAACTATTTCCCAATTTATCAACACAAGTCAATGTTTCATACACACCATAAAAAGGTAAAGCTTTAAACATAAAAAACATTTTTATAAGCTAAAATCGATTCATTCAAATCATCAAAATAATATCAAAAACCTTGTCTGAACAATGCATGAAAAGAAATAATGTTTCTTGTCATTTCTGATGAATAAAAAAAATTAAAAAATCAATCCTAACATCACCACTAAGCAATAGACTATAAGTTCTTATCAGATTTATTCTACCATGCTCCATTTCCTCATCTTCTTTTAATCCCTACAAATCAAAACAAATGTGAAAACCACAGCATGTATCAAGGACCCAAGAACGAGTAACTTGTAATTTATCGACTTGAATAGTGTATATACATGCCGACGATGGCTTGAATTTGCCATCCTTTATGTCCTGAAAGTACTTGGCACAACTTCGTTTCCAGTGGCCTTTCTCGTTGAAATAAAAGCAAATGGCCTCTTTGAGATCACTCACAAATGGAATATCAGAACTGGGATTAGGCTTGGACCCACTGCTAGACGATACAACATGGCCCTTTCCTTACCAGTTTGATTGAGGATTTTCTTTCCTCTTCTTTCCCTTGCTTTGACCAATGTCTAGGACTGGAGCACTTGTTGCAAAAGGGACTTGATTCTTTTTCATCCCTGATTCAACTATCTATAACAAGTTGTAGAGTTGGGTCAACGTAGTCTCTTTGTTGTTCAAATGATAAGTCAAAAGGAATAGATCATAACTTGGAGGCAAAGAGTTAAGGACCATGTCTAGGGATAACTCTTTGTCAAAAGACACGTTGAGATTTTCCAGTCTCTCCACATATCTCTGCATTCTCTACACATAATTGCAGACAAATTCTCCATCCTTCAGCTTGCAAGCCATTAATGCCTTGACGACCTCACACCTTTCTTGACGTGCTTTCTTGTGAAACTTTTCCGCAAGATCCAAGCACATATCATACGACCAATAGTCCTCATAGAACTTTTACGACTTTGGTAGCATGGTTGCAACCATTATGCTAGCGATCTTTGTTGTGTTGTCATAGTTTTTTTTGTACGTGGCATGTGCTTCTGGAGTAGCAGTTGACTCGTCGATTTCGAGTAGAGGTTTATCGAGGACATATTTTTTTGCCCTCATATCGAAGAGTCATTTTGAGATTTCGCATCGAGTCCATGTAGTTTAGACCAACTAATTTCTCTTTAGATTGGATCGATAGTAGAGTGAAGTTGTTGTGGGTGGTGGAGGTTTGAGTAGCAGTAGCATCACCATTAGAAGTAGACATCTATAGGAGAAGAAACGTTTTAGTTATTTGATATGAATTCTTTAATATTTTAACGCATAATAAATATTCAATGCTAGGATCCAATATAACAATTCACAACTAAGAAGAGGGATACTGTAATCTTATTGCGAATTTACGAAGGTAGGTAAAACAATTCACCAATTTCAATCTATGAAATTCCAAGATCTTTTTAAGATTCACGGAATCTTATCAATGGCATGTTTAATCTTAGATTATGTTCTACTATATGTGACTGCGATGCCGATGATCACAAACAACATGTGAATAACTATGCAAACACGCTTGGCAACCTTGATGCCATTTATCATCTCTAATTAATGTGTCGGTTAACTACACACTCTTCATTAACAATGATAATTTTCGAGATGCCCATCATTTCTCTTTAAATTCCCTATTAGTGTGTCGGTTAACCACATACGCTCCAATAACGACATGTAAAGTATGATGTGGATTTTCATGGATTAGCATATTTTTCATATTTTTCCTAAAGTAACTAGAGTGGGATTTTGTTAAAGAAGGTTTTAGTACTTTTATATCATTATACTTTTAATGAGATTATGTCCTATTAAACTCATTCGGCTAACGAACCTCCACCACACAGGAGATCGGTGGGTGAGAATAGACACCCATCCAATGGTCATTTTATAGGTCGCTTCCTTATACCCTCTTTATAGCATGGTTTTATAAATGAGGCCTACTATTGATTCGACTGATTTTTCTTATACATATAGTGTGTGTGTGTGTGTGTGTGTGTGTGTGTGTGTATATATATATATATATATATATATATATATATATATATATAAGGTGTATTTTAAAACATTTCAAAATACAAGGTTTAAGCTTTGAATTATCTAAATTAAACTTTTTAACTTAATTAAATTTAAAACAATTATGATTTAATTTTATCCTTTAATTAAATATTAATTAAATTAATTTAAATTATTTATGGATTAAATAATTATTTACTATTAAACAATTAATCAAATAATTCAAATTAAATCCTAATCCATTACCCTATCTAATTTTTGAAAATTAGGATATGGTTTATCAAATTTTAATTATTCTATTTTAAGGCTTTTAAAACAATAATTAAGGAAACTAGATAAACCCTAACAACCCTAGAAATTTTCGAGATTTAAGGGGTGGAGGCTAGGGTTTGAAGAACCCTATCCATTTTCGAAATTTCAAACCTTTAGGGGGTGTTTGGTAGAGAGAATTAGGGGCAGAGAAATGGAATGTATTCCACTTCTCTTGTTTGGTTAGTATTTAAAAAGGAGAGAATGAGAAATAATTTAATTCCATTTCTACCTAATTAATTCTCTATATTTTATAGAGAAAATGGGAGAGACAACTTTTGCCAAATAAAAAAAAAGCGGAGAATTGATATCACGCTTGTATCCATCAATAGGGTATCACGTTCGAATCTTCCCATCAACAATTACGCTTCAATATAAGTTGATCTATTCCCTCACTTGCGTAAACCTTCACCATAAACCCTACTGTTGCGTTACTTCTACCCCCATCACGTCAAATTCTTGTTGATCAAACGCTACTCCTATTTCTACTATTGCTCAATTGAAGGTGTGATTTCTTTCTTTATTTCTTTTTCATCAATACAATTATACGTGTGTATTTTTATTTGGTTGACGCCTGCGCTTTTTATATGGTTCCAATTTGCTTTTTTGAAAAAGCAATTGTTCATAGGAATACTTTTTTGTTAATCGTTTATAGATACTTGATTTTATGGTACATAGGATTTCATATGGTTGTTTTAATATTGCATTAATTTGGAATTACAATGATTTCGACAGAGGTGTTTTAGTATGCATTAATTTTCAAATTTATATGTGCACTTTTATACGAATACCTATAAGTAATTTAAGTTTTCAACTTTTCATATTTCATTCTATAATAATACATATATGGCAAATGTGTCACTTTAAATGAAGATTAAATAATCCAATTTACGCTAGTGGATCAAATCCTCACTTTTGTTGAAGAATGTATATGGTGTATGAGTTGTTAGGAATATTGTCTAATATTTCAGCATTGTTGTGTTTTTTTCCTTCATTTTTTTTGTAGGCATGGCAGGGCGAAGGAAACACACATGGACTACTGAAGAGGATACAAAGTTGATTGAAGCATTGTTGGAGTTACATGTATCCGGAAAGTATGGTGGTGCTGACAATGGATTCAAACCCGGTTATTTGAAGGCAGTGCAACAATTACAAGATGTAAGTCGTCCTAACTCGGGTTTGAAAGCAGAACCTCATATTAAATCGAGGATGAAAACATGGAAAAATCATTTCAACATCGTACACGATATGGTATATGGAACAAACACAAGTGGATTCGGCTGGGATACGAATAAATGTTGTGTTACCGCTGATGCTGAAGTTTGGGATGAGTACATAAAGGTACTATAATGATTATGTTTGTAGTATTTTTATCATTATTAAAACGGATTGTAAATGTATACTAACCAATTAATTTTTTGTTTTTCTTGTAGAGTCATAAAGGTGCTGCATGTTTTCGCGATAAACCATTTCCCCAATTCGATAACCTGTGTAAAATATTTGGTAAGGATAGAGCTGCTGGTAATGGAGCTACTGATCTTGGAGAAGAAGATATGACTGAAGAGACACAAAGAAACTCACCTGTTGATGTATAAGGGTTGGAAGATATTGTTGAAGAGACACAACAAACTACTCGTGTCAATAGTAAACGCAAACGGCCTCCAACGGATGACGCCGAAAGCTCTTATAAGGAAGCAGCGAAAGAAATGAAAGAGACTTTCAAGGAGGTTGGTGAGAAACTTAATGAAACAATATACAATATAGGAAAGCAAGAAAACAAGGAAGCATGTGATATGATAGATAAAGTTGTTGAAGATATACAACGCATGCCAAATATTAATGTCGTACAGCGAATTAAGGCGATTGACATATTTAGCAAAGATCAATTTCGCGCCCGAGCGTTTTTTAAGATGACAGAAGAAGAAAAGATTTGTTACATGGAAATGATTGCGGATGGTTCAATATCATGATTAGGTTATTTTAAGTTATGTTTTTTTGTAGTTTTTACGAATAGTGAAGTTGACTCTTTGCACATTCTCTATTATACATAGTTATGTTTTTTTAGTTGTTAGGAATATTGAATTTTACTTTTTGCATATCCTACATTGTACATAGTTTGTGAATAGTATGATTTTCATATTTATTAAAATATATTTGTAAGTTATTTATTTATATTAGAAATATATTTTCCAATACAAGATGTATATAAAATAATATTAATTGATTAGAAAATAAATTATTTGGTAACAATTAATGTTAAAATGAAAAATTAAAAACATAAAAGATGTGTATTTTCACTAATTAAGATGTAAATCATAATCCATTTTTACAAAACATGTTGTTTGAAATGAATAAACAAGGTAAAAAAAATTCATTTCCATTTCATTACTTGATACAACCAAACAAGAGAAATGATTCTCAAAAACATTTCTCTGGTGGATTCTCAATTCTACCAAACAAGGGAGTTATTTCTCTTTCTCTAGCTTAATTCTCTTTCTCTGCATTTCCATTCTCTGCTGCAATTCCATTTCTTTGTACCAAACACAATTCAAAATTATGCATAATCAATTGAAAATTATGGCTCTGATACTACTGATGGGTTTTGTAGGTTATATTTAATACATGTGGCGAAAATAACTTAACCCTTAAGTTAACATGCAACCTACTTTGGATCTAAGTTTTCTCTATTGAAAGGAATAAACAATTGAACATCATAAACCCTAAGGCAAGCCTACTATAATCGAATTACTAGGATTAGGGTTTACATATCTCTTTGATTATTATTGTAAATAATCGAGAATTCCTTTCTTCAATTTGCTTGGAAAGCCAACACCAAAATTATGATGTCTCCAATGGTTTGTACCCAAACCCTAGCAATGGAAGACTTGAGAGGAGATGAAAGCAGAATTTCGACTCTTCTAGCTCTAGGTATGCATGTAACGAAAATAGGGAGTCCAAGTAGCCCTATTTATAGTTGATAGAAAAACCTTAGATAACCCTAATTTGAAATAAAATAATATTATTTTAAATCTGACTTCATCTAGTTTGCTTATTATCCGCATGGGACATTCTAGAAACCCTAGGAGGCTCCTAAATTTCGTTCCCCTAGGAAGGATCTAGAATCCTTCGAATGTTCAACTATTGAACAATTACAGCTTAAGTCATTGCACTTTTAATTAATCCAATTAATCCCAATATCAATTCCAATTAATTTTTGATTAATAATTAATTAAATAATAATATTTGTAGTTAAAATATTAATCTCATAATATATTAACAAACCATCTATTTCTATTTATTAATCATATAATAAACCAATAAATCAACCTCTCTCTCTCTCTCTCTCTCTCTCTCTCTCTCCCCCCCCCCCCCCCCAAAAGTCATTTCGTCAATTACTAGTTTTGAGGGCAACCCAAAAAGGGCTTTGCTTTTAATTCACGTATATACCAATTTAGTTATTGGCTTAGACACCTAATCCAGCATAATGTACTTACATTGGAAACAAAGATTAGAGATCATTCATGATCAAGTTATTCTCAAATCACCCTTGATGCAAAGGTGCACCAAAATACATGACATCACTATGGGAACATGATTTTCACATGGATAATAGATTAGAATGGAATGCATATTCTAGACATAACATCAAACTCATCTCATTGTTTGAAACCAAAAGTGTTGATCTAGAACACTTAGGGTTTGTAAATACCTAAATCATAACATAGAGTCTAAACTTGAATCAAACCCTAAAAATCTCACCATTAGTCATGAATTAACAAATGGGCCATGGATTTGAAAATGCATAAGTAATCCAACCACAAGTCGAAGCTCATATCATTACTTGGAACCATAAATTTGAATCAAGCAACCCTATAATTGAAAATACCCAAATTATCACCATTCAAACTAGAACTTGATTCAAACATCATGGAAATTCACCATATGTAAAGGGTTGACAAATGGATCATTGATTGAAGGGAAAAGTACAATCTAATCATAACCTCGAGCTCATATCATTTCTTGGAGCATTAAGTTTGGATTTGAGAAGAAAGGGCTTGAAAACCCATCCAACATCCTCCAGTTTCACAAATATCACAACCATTTGTTGGTTGGAGCTTGGAGATGGATTAAAGAAAGAAACTATAACATTAATCTCATATAAACATCACCAATAAAGCATGAAATTCAATTTTTTTAATCCAACAAAACCCTAAATCAAATTTGGGAAAAAGGGGGAAGAATTCTACCTTTCAAGCAAGATGATGATGAAGATTGATCAAGAGTTCAACCAAGGACTTCAAGCTTCAAACACTAAAGGAATTTGGAGGAAAAATCAAGTTTAATGGGGAAGAAATCGTTGGAAACGAGTGGGGGAAAAGAGGGGTAAAGAATGAGAAAGAAAGTTGGAAATCGTTGTTATAATCAGTAAGCGTCGAAAACACGGTGCGTCGAACAAATGGGTATGGCGTGTCCTGCAAGTTTGGCAAAGTTGACAGTTTTGGTCCCTCTTCCTAAAATCTTTTCAAAAATGGTCCCTAAGCCACCTAAAACTCATATTAGCTCAAAAATGCTTCTTCCCTGTCTTAACTTGTACCAAATCAGTCCTAAGTGTTTATTTGGTCAAATTCTCGGGGTCAAACATAAGTTTCTCTAAGTTATTTGTCCCCTTTTTTACAAAAGCCTTATTTAACGCCAAATTTTCTATTATATATTTTTTTAAAATTAATGACAAAGTTATTATTGTTATTGTTCTAAAATATTCATTTCGTTTATTAATTTATTTCATTTTAAATAAAAAAAAGTCTTAGTTTTACCAAAAAGCCGAAAACTTCCAGCTCAAAAAACAAAATGTTACAGTAAAGCATTGCATTCAATCCATGTAGAGCTAAGAGACCACCAGGTCACACGTCTATCATGAGTTGTTGCCTGCAACTTCTCTATATGTTTACTTTCCTCCTAACATACTTATACATCAATTGTTAACATCATTATACATAGGGGTGAACATGATAATTTTATAAAAACAATCATACCTGCTCAACATCAAGAAACTTATCGCATTGTTGCTTCTTTAAAGTCCTACATTTGGACAATCCAAAAGCCCGAGGGATCATATTCTGTTGTCGGGTAGCACACAAATTGCTGACCGGAAAACTCTCTAAAATCCATATTTGAAAGAATCATATATCAAAATATTAGCAAACATTATGTATCATCCCTAAAATATTGAATAAATATTTCATTTTTAAAACAGAGAAAACCATACTATTAAATCATGAAGTGTAACATTCAGTAATTTTGATAACATAAAACAAAGTAATAAATTCATAAGTGTGGGACATCTCAAAATCATAATAGCATATGTGATGCAATCACGCCATGGTCTTCCAGTACTACCAAAATGACTTGCAACATTTAAACTTAAAACTGCAAGCACAAAGCATAGTGAGCTCCTCAAAATACCATATATGAAATACATATAACGGGACCTACCCAACAAGTACATAAATAGGGCTCACCCAATAATCAGAACGGGTGCCACCAATGGGCCTCACCTAACATCCATAATGGGTCCCACCCAACGGGTCTCGCCCAAAATACATATTGGGCCACATCCAACATACTTAACGGGCATCGCCCAACATAGATAACGGGCCTTGCCCAACATACATGCAAGAGTCACAATGAGAACCTAGCATCCTACGTAGCATGGTGAAAAGACTCACCTGATCAAAGAGTTGAAATCCACTAGCCAAAATCCAATGAATCAGCTACCCGATCCGTCTAACCAAACAGAGACTAAACCTTAGTCTAAATCTCAAAACCCATCAATTTGACTAAAAGTCAAACTAGTCAAGACAAGTCCCAATGGTCCAAGTCAATGGTCAAAAAGTCAACATCTACTCAAAAAGCATGCCACACTTTCTTCTTTATGGATATACTCTTTAAACCACCATCCATGCAACCAAAGAAACCTTCTTGATCTTCAAACTTCACTAAAATACCCAAATAAGCACCAAAAATGATTCAATGAGATAGAATAGGCTCCCTATACTCAAAGGAGGCTAGGGTTTCACTCAAGGAACATTCTAGGATAAGCAGAGGTTGAGAAATGAAAAATCGCAGGGGTTAATGTGTTGGATTAGTGTCTAAGTCCATAACTATATTTGGTATGTACTTGACCCAGTTGTGCATGGTCCTTTTGGGTTGCCTTCACCAAAGCAACTTGACTGAATGAATAATATAGAAAGAGGTGATTATGGTTTATTAATATATTATAAGAAAAATATATTAAAAGAGAAATCATATTTGTTTAATTAATATTGGTCAATAATTAATTAAGAATTAGTTTTGTGATCAAAAGAAGTTAATTGAACTTAAGGGGCTGAACTGTAATTATGTGATAGTTACAAAGTAGGGCAAGGAAACCCTAATAGATAGGGTGGACGAATTATAGGGATAAAGCCTAAAGAATTCGTCCATAGGGATTCTAGAATTATCCTTGGGCTGCTTGGTGGCTAAGTAATCAGATAAGGATAACCATTGACACCCTAATTCCTACACCTATATAAAGGACCCCTAGGCATGGGAATTTCGGCCGCTTGAACCCTAGAAGTCCTAGAGCCAAAAGTCTCATCCCCTCTCTCTCTCTTGTTTCCTCCAATTGCTATTGGTGTTTGTGATTCATTAGAGGCACAACACTTGAGGTGCTAAGGTTCTCAAGGCTTCAAGATCTTCAATCAATAACAAGGTAATCATCTAGATCTGTTTACATATGTTAATTTTGAATATCATATGCTAGATCTAGGGTTTGAAAGTCTTGGATGAATGCATGTACAATAGAGAAACCTATATCCAAGCATTAGGGTTTGCATGAGCACATAGGATGTTCTTTTGGCTCAAACCCATCAGTGGTATCAGAGCCTGGTTTGGTTTCTATTGTATTGATGCCTTGTATGTTCATTTATGCTTTAAAATCGTTTTTTGGGCTTTCTGTCTGATGAACTCGACGAGTTCCAATGAGAAATCGACGAGTTGGATGAACTCGACGAGTTTAGCTGTCAGACAGAGAGATTTTCGGGATTTCTTGCTGTTTTGCTTAAGGATAATTACCTAAATCGTTTTTGACTAATAAAATCCGAATTTTATTACTGTTTTATGATTATCCTTACCAAATCAAAAGATAATTACCAATTGTTTGAATAATAAATTTCTTATTTGATAATATTTGATTATTTAAATTAATTGTTGAATTATCTTGTAAATAAAATTGATTAGGTCAAATTTAGATAATCATTAAATTAATTGTTTAATTTAAATTATTTGCTATTTGATCCTTGTGTTTTGAAAAGTTCAAAACTTGCCCTTAAGTTTTGAAATTTAAATTTTTGATTAAAAGTTTAATTTAAACTATTTAAATTTCAAATCCTAGAATTTTACAAGTTTAAAATTCAACCTTATACTTTATAATATTATAAGATTAATATATATATATATATATATATATATATATATATATATATATATATATATATATATATATATATATATATAACTTAAATGCTAGTCTTATAGTTAGTAGGCCTCATTCACGAAGCCGAAATATAAGGGGGGTATAAGGTTATGGCCTATAAAATGGTCGTTTAATGGGTGTCCACTCTCACCCACCGCTTCCTTGATTGGTGGAGGGTCGTTAGCCGAATGGGTAGGATAGGGCAAACCCTTTCCTCATTAAAAGTATAATGAATCCATATAAAGTAACTAAACGTTTTTCAAAATTCCCAATCTTAGTTACTTTAGGCAAAAGTGAATTGATGCAATTCCATGAAATTACACTTTGTACCCTTGCTAAGACATTAGTGGAGCATGTGTGGTTAACCGGCACACTAATTGGGTTCTAAGCAAAGGTGGCAAAGGGTGACTCATTGTTTGTCATAGTTCGATGGAGCGTGTGTGGTTAACCGGCACATCGAATAGGTGACTGTAACAATGAGGGCACCATGTATATTTGCATGGTTATTCACACCCACTTTGTGATCCTCGGCATCCCAGTCACAAAATAGAGGGGCATATCGAGATTTAAACATTCCATTGAAAAGTTTAATGAATCTCAAAAGATCTAGGAGTTTTAAATACATTTAAAACTTAATCTCTTTTTCGTTTTTATGGTGGAGAATTAGTGAATCGTCATTCACTTACCTTCAAATTATTTACTTGTTAGATTACGGCATCCCTTTTCTAATTTGTAAATAATGTTGTTGGATCCTAGCCCTAATTTCTCATTTAGGTGTTTAATTGGGGATTCATTTCTAATCAAACTTTGTTCTTTTTCCTTTTCAGATGTCGAACGTCAACAACAACGCTTTTGGTTCAACTTCCTCTGGCTCATTCTCACTCATGAACTTGTGTGGGAGAGTGATCTTTGACGGGTCCAATTTCAATGATTGGATCTGCAACATTCGAATGGTCACTCGCTACGAGGACAAAGAGTATGTCCTCGATGAGAAGCTAAAGGAAATCAACATCAACATTGCCTCTGCTGAAGAGATCGCGGCCTTTGAGGCCCATGAGCGTGATGCCACGAAAGTCCATTGCATCATGCTAGCGGCTATGACTGCAAAACTCCAAAAGTCCTACAAGGACATGTATCCCTATGAAATGCATCAGGACTTGTTGGACCGGTACCACCAGAGCGCTAGTCAAGAAAGGTACGAGATCATCACTTCGATGATCACTACCAAAATGGGTAATGGAGAGTCCCTTACCGCTCATCTGCAAAAGATGCAGAGATATGTCGATCGTCTGCTAAAGTTGAATGTGAAATTTGATGAAGAGCTGGAAATTAACATCATCCTTCATTCCTTGCCTCCCTGCTATAGCCAGTTCCGCATGACCTACCACATGAATAAGGAAGACGTCACTTTGAGCAAGCTTCAAGGCTTGCTAAGGATTGATGAGAGAAATCTCAAAGATAAGTCTGTTGCATCAACTCCAACTCCCGCTGCTGCCCCAGTCTTGGCAATAGGGCAAGGGAAGGGTAAGAAGAGGAAGGCTCCCTCAAAGAGCCACCACAAGGGAAAGTCCCAAGATGGTACCTCTTCTAGTGGAACCAAAGTTGGTTCTGCTAAACCCAACTCAAACTCATAGGAGGCAGAGTGCCATCACTGCCATAAGATATGGCATTGGAAAAGAAGCTGCCCAGAATATCTGCAAACTAACAAGGATGGGAAGATCAAGCAGTCCTTCGCAGGTATTTACACTATTAAATCTAATGATTCATGGCATGCTATTTCTTGGGTTCTTGATACAGAATGTGGTTTTCACATATGTTCTGATTTGCAGGGACTAAGAAGAAATAGGGATGTGGAGCGTGGAAGGATAAACCTAATCATAGGAAATAGAAGATCGTCGCATGTCACCAAGATTGGAGTATATTCCTTAGTGCTTAGTAATGGATTAGGTTTAGATTTAAATAATTGTTGCTATTCGCCAGATATGGCAAGAAACATCATTTCATTTCAGGGTTTGTATAGACAGGGTTTTAGATATTCATTTGATAATGAAAAGGGTTCTATTAATGCTTATCTTAATGGTGTTTTCTATTTTGAAGCATTGCCTTGTAATGAAATATATGAAACTGTGATGGTTGTAGACAAACTAAGAAATGATGTGTTGTGTATTGATTCTTCCAATGATTTGGATAAAGCATGCTTGTGGCATTGTCGTCTTGGACATGTCAACAAGAAGCGCATAGCCCAACTCCAAAAGGATGGAGTGTTGGAGTCATTCGACCTAAGGGACAATGACGTGTGCGAATCTTGTTTACTTGGAAAGATGATCAAGTCAATCTTCACTGGCACTTGTGCGAGGGGTGAGGATTTATTAGACCTCATACATATAGATGTATGTGGACCATTTAGATCCACCACAAGGGATGCGTGCCGCTTCTACGTGACTTTTACCGATGATTATAGCAGATATGGTTATATCTACTTAATCAGGCATAAGTCAGAAACCTTTGAAAAGTTCAAAGAGTTTAAACAAGAAGTGGAGAATCAATTGGAGAGTACCTAAGTCTTGAATTCCACGACTACCTCAAGGAATGCAGAATTGTTTCGCAATTAACGCCACCTAGGACACCGCAGTTGAACGGTGTAGCTGAAAGGCGTAATCGAACCTTGCTTGACATGGTTCGTTCCATGATGAGTTGTGCTTCGCTACCTATCTCATTCTGGGGGTATGCCTTAGAGACTGTCACCCATATCCTTAACTTAGTCCCTACAAAGAAGGTTGCCAAAACACCTCACAAGATGTGGACAGGGAAAGCTCCCTCGTTAGCACATATCAAGGTTTGGGGTTGCGAGGCTTTCGTAAGACGAGAGACTCACGACAAGCTCGAACCTCGTAGTGAGCGATGTATTTTCATCGGCTACCCACATAAGTCCTTTGGATATCTCTTCTATGGACCGAGTGACAATGTTGTCTTTGTTGCGAGGAGAGGGGTTTTCCGAGAGCGAGAACTCATAAGCCAAGGGGACAGTGGGAGGCAAATCGATCTTGAAGAGCTTCAAGAGTCGAGCGATGAAGGAACTTCTAACACTGGTGCTCAACCCGAGGAGGAAACTCCGGTTGAACCGATTGACGAGTCATTACCTCTTAGACGATCCGAAAGAGTTAGGTGTCAACCCCAGTTATATGGTTTTCATATTACTACAGAAGGGGATACGTATATTAGTGATAGTACACTAATAAATTTGGACGAACCTAACAGATATAAGGAAGCCATGGCAGGCCCGGAGTCTGCGAAGTGGAAAGAGGCGATGGACAGCGAGATTCAGTCCATGTATGACAATCAAGTTTGGAATTTGGTTGATAATGTACCAGGTCGTAAGACGGTCGGGTGCAAGTGGATCTTCAAGAAGAAGACCAACATGGATGGGAATGTACACACCTATAAGGCGCGATTGGTTGCAAAGGGTTTCACTCAAACTCCCGGAGTTGACTATGATGAAACCTTCTCACCAGTTGCGAAGATAAAGTCTATCAGGGTAATGCTAGCCATTGCCGCATTTCATGATTATGAAATATGGCAAATGGATGTCAAAACCGCTTTCCTTAATGGGAAGTTGGCTGAGGATGTTTACATGGCTCAGCCAGAGGGTTTTGTCAATGCAAAGCATCCCAATAGAGTGTGTAAGCTTGAGAAGTCCATTTATGGACTAAAACAAGCATCTCGTAGATGGAATCTTTGTTTCGATGAGAAAGTCAAAGAGTTTGGTTTTCTGTGAAGTGAGGATGAATCATGTGTATATGTCAAGGCCAATGGGAGTATAGTAAGCTTCCTCGTATTGTATGTCGATGACATACTAGATACTACTCATAGGAAACGACATCCCGACGCTGCAGGAAGTAAAGTCCTGGCTTGGGAAGTGCTTCGCTATGAAGGATCTCGGAGAGGCTGTCTATATTTTGGGAATAAGGATAGTGAGAAACAGAAGTAAGAGACTGATAGGACTTAGTCAGAATACTTACTTGGACAAGGTACTAAAACGTTTTAGTATGGAGAATTCAAAGAAGGGGGAGTTACCAATCCAAAGTAATGCCAAATTGAGTAAGACTCAAAGTCCGAGTACCGATGTCGAGATAGCAGAAATGAGTCGAGTACCTTACGCTTCCTCAGTTGGCTCAATCATGTACGCTATGACTTGTACTCGCCCTGATGTGGCCTTCGCTTTGAGCATGGTCAGCAGATATCAAGGGAACCCTGGCAAAGCACATTGGACCGCAGTCAAGAATATTCTTAAGTACCTTCGGAGGACCAAGAAACGGTTTCTAGTCCTCGATGGGAGTGACGACTTAAACGTGGGAGGGTACAGTGACGCCATCTTTCAGACCGACAAGGACAACTATCGTTCGCAGTCGGGCTGGGTCTTTACCCTTAATGGAGGAGCAGTGACTTGGAAAAGTTCCAAGCAGGAGACCGTAGCTGATTCAACGTCCAAATCGAAGTACATTGCAGCGAGCGAAGCGTCAAAGGAGGCAATATGGTTGAAGAACTTCATTGGAGACCTTGGAGTTGTGCCGTCCATAAAGGAGCCCATGGAAATTTTTTGTGATAATGAAGGAGCGGTTGCCTTGACCAAGGAACCAAGGGATCATGGCAGATCTCGCCATATCGATAGAAAATATCACTTTATTCGACATCGAGTGGAAGAAGGACTCCTCGTAGTGAAGACAGTATCGTCAGAGGATAACCCAACAGATCCGCTTATGAAGGGACTGAGCAGGGTTAAGCACTTGCAGCACGCTAGGAGCATTGGGCTGAAGGACAATATTAGTTTAGATTAGATTGTTTAGAAACGTGTAATAGATAAATTGTAATTAACATTCGATGATTAAATAAAATAGTATTATTTATTAGTAATGTTACTGTCTTATGTTAATTGTTTACCTGTTGTTTCATTTGGCATGTTTTGACTTCCTAAATAACAAGATTATTCGAATGGTCCACAGTCATTCATATGTTGGAAGTAGGTATGAATGAAGACTGTCATGAATTGATGTGTAGATTGTCTGAAGAGTATTAGACATAGCAAAAGTTTGCTACAATGTTCATGAGTGCTTATGAGTTTGATTTGAGCATTGGATTAGACCCGCGCTTGCTGGAATAACTTCATGGAATTGATCACGAGTGATCGCAAGACGATAATATCATATGGTCTTAAAACCTAGATATATGGTTTGCTGTTTGCTAATTGGTTGTGCATTGATAATGCGTAAACGCATCAGTAATTTGATGTTATAAAACACATTGTTGTGAATGATTTGATTAGTGGATAGTAAATGCATATAAGTCGAAGTTTATCTGTTCCTTTTATCCTAAGAGGGTAAAAGCGATATCAGGGCCCCTCGATGATTTGATTTGACTTATGTGTCGGGCCCTGTCAGGACTGAATTGATGTGTTCAATTAAGTTCTATCTCAAATGAATCAGAGATCGAGAAAACAACTGCTGGACAATAAGTATGACTATGTTCCATGTATTTGTCTGCACGATATCTAGAACAGAGGATTATACGATCTCTTATCTTAAGGACAGGTTATTGATAAGATCAAGAGTTTTGAGAACTGTGATTGCTACTCGGATTCAGAAGTTGCATTTGCATTTATAGTTATTAGACTTATCCAAGTGGGAAACTGTTGGATTAGTGTCTAAATCCATAACTATATTTGGTATGTACTTGACCCGGTTGTGCATGGGCCTTTTGGGTTGCCTTCACCAAAGCAACTTGACTGAAGAAATAATATAGAAAAAGGTGATTATGGTTTATTAATATATTATAAGAATAATATATTAAAAGATAAATGATATTTTTTTAATTAATATTGGTCGATAATTAATTAAGAATTAGTTTTGTGATCAAAAGAAGTTAATTGAACTTAAGGGGCTGAACTGTAATTATGTGATAGTTACAAAGTAGGGCAAGGAAACCCTAATAGATAGGGTGGATGAATTCTAGGGATAAAGCCTAAAGAATTCGTCCATAGGGATTCTAGAATTATCCTTGGGCTGCTTGGTGGCTAAGTAATCAGATAAGGATAACCATTGAAACCCTAATTCCTACACCTATATAAAGGACCCCTACGCATGGGAATTTCGGCCACTTGAACCCTAGAAGTCCTAGAGCTGAAATTCTCCTCCCCTCTCTCTCTCTCTCTCTCTCTCTTGTTTCCTCCAATTGCTATTGGTGTTTGTGATTCATTAGAGGCACAACACTTGAGGTGCTAAGGTTCTCAAGGCTTCAAGATCTTCAATCAACAACAAGGTAATCATCTAGATATGTTTACATATGTTAATTTCGAATATCATATGCTAGATCTAGGGTTTAAAAGTCTTGGATGAATGCATGTACAATAGAGAAACCTAGATCCAAGCATTAGGGTTTGCATAAGCACATAGGATGTTCTTTTGGCTCAAACCCATCATAATGGCCTTTAAATACTTCAAAAACCCTAAAAAGCCCACTGGGCCGAAAGCGCTTCGCACTCATTAAGAAGTGCTTTGCGTTTTTACGGATAATTCCCGATTTTCAGCTTTCAGCTTTCAACAATCATAACTTATTTGTTCTAAACCCATTTTCAGTGATCGTTATATGCACGCAAAGTTATTGACAAGCCCCAAAATCTATACAGTTACTTTTGGCTTAATTCATACAAGACATAAATCATTAATACATGAAAAAAGTCCAACATATCACTTTTCCCACCCATTTTATCCCTTTTTGGATCCAATACACAATCCACGGGATTAAATCACTTAACCAATGTTATCAACATCTAATAAGGTCCAAACTTTATCCTTTGAATCTCGTGACTTGTTCTTGACTAAATTAAAGTCTGTTATTCTAAAATAAAAAACTTCTCGAAACCGGATGTTACACATTAAATGGATAATCATGTATTTTACCTTAAAAGCATATAAAAATTTGCCTAATATGTATGTCAATTTTTGAGGTTGTGTTTCTTTTTATTTGAGAGGATGAATACGCTTATAAACCTTATTGAATACCGCCTCTAGCTGAACGTACAATTGAGCCCAAATTATCCTCCCCACGGATATATATATATATATATATGACACCAAAAAAACACACAATTAAGTCTATAAATAACTTGCTAATAATATTTATATTTTAATAGAATGATACCTGTTGAAACCATCAATGTTGGATACCAAACTGAAATACTTCTCCTTCATAGGCTGACGAGGCAACCAACTATTGAACCTCTTCTCCAACAGATATAATAGACAGACTCATACCACATCTTCCTCTGATAACTCATTACAAGATGTTTCGACAAGATTAATAACATCTTTCAATTTTGCCGAGTCAGTCACTTTGACCTTAGGAAACACACATATTCGGAAGGCGTGACCGGGATTCAAGGCTGCAAAATATTCACCAAATTGGAAGTCGGTCACAAGGTAGAATTCACCATATAAAGAACGTAAAAAACGGAGCTCGTATGCGAGTTATGGATTTTAGAAGTTTTTGCACAAAAACCGAGAAAATTCGCATAGATGGCTTCGGCCACGTCACCCTCGCTTAGAACGTGCCACGTGTCCGAAATTGGTGAGTCATGCGAGCTAGGTGTCCGAGCTGCTGAGTCATCCGAGCTCCTGGCCTGATCCGAAGTGGTCCACTGAGAAGGCGACACGTACCCTCTTCCCTCATGTCCGAACCCTCGCAAGACTGCCACAGAACCCTACTTCGGACTAGACCTCGGTCCAATCAGGAGGTGACATCGAGGCCCTCGCATGCGCAGCCACGTGCGAGCCATCTTAACATCCCGCAAAGCCCCGATATCGATTATAAGCCCCGGAATACGCCACGAAGTGCCCGTGAAGCCCGGAAAATTTATCTTTTCGGTTTCGAAGCCCGACCCTTGCAGAGCCCGGTTTCTCAATAAAACTCCCGGTTTTATTAGAAACGAACGTTTTACGAAACGAATTGCTGCCCGATTATCATCAAATCAAGTGACTGTGTAGTTACTTTCAATTTACACATAGATATGAAGTATTTACCTTAAAATACGTGTTATGTGTAAATATGTTAACTGTTTATTTGTGGTGATTGTTGAATTGATGTTTTATACAAGTTTTAAACTGTATATGTATTTTATCTACAAATATGTTGGGTAGAACATGGGTAGACAAAATAGTCGGTGGGTGTTAAAATGATGAGAGGCCTCGGTGTCGGTGTTGTTGTTGGTGTTGTTGTAGTCGTCTAGCGGAGTATAGATGACGATCACGGACCTTTCTAGACAGTCCAGTGGTACACTAGCAGGTTCGCAACTTGTAGGTGTTGATGAACTAAATGTTCATTGGTGTACTCCAATCCCCCTCATGGTTGCCTTTAGGACATGTATGGCTGAGGAGTCCCCTTAGCAGTAGTGTCCAACCTGATGATATTCCTTAGGCTAAGTCCCTTGTGTTAGGTGTTTAGGGACGTAAAGTGAGGACAACGGGAATGGGTAATCAGGGTTATTGTTAATTGGTGAACTTAATAAGTTATTATTATTCTAGGTTGAAAACCCTATATGCTCACCAGGCTCCCAAGCCTGACCCACTCAGCTTTTTATGATTACAGGTAGTGGACCCCGAGCATAGTCGAAGGACGATGAGAGATTTTTGGATTATAGGCCAGTAGTTGTAAATAACTGTTGAAAGGCTTATAATGTCTTGTTTACGCTTTTGATCTGTATCGGAACATGACATCCCGAGGTTTTGATATATATATATATATATATATATATATATATATATATATATATATATATATATATATATATATATATATATATATATATATATACCTTCTTAAAGAAGGGTTTTCATAAACTTTTATCATGTTTTATTTTGGGGACCTATTCCGCAACATCTTTTGAAAAGATTTCTCTGATTTTATTTTAAAAAGCATAAATTAAATCGGTCTTTCTGGCCGAGAAATTAGGGGATGTCACAGTTGGTATCAGAGCATTATTTTAAGCGAACTAAGAAATATCCTACGATTTCTAGACTTAAACTTAGAATGCTAAGTGATTAGTGTGAGGTGAGTGTCTACCATATTTTAGACACGAGCACTAGTTTATTTTAGGAAAGGTGCCTAAAATGCCTTTATGTGCTAAATGCTATATGTTGCCATATATGCCATTATTTGTTCGGATCTATGGTCTGTTGCCGACCGGATCTGGAAACCTTATATGTGTAGGATTCTAAGCGTATGATTACGAGATTAGAACTAACATGTAAACGTTTCGGAGTGATAAGGGAATTGACATGTCTAACAAGGATAAAGACCTAAATTCGCCTTATTCGGTATATAGATAATAATGGAAAAAGCTAGAAGTGGAGCGGGAAATGCAAACAGAAACCAACAACCTCAACCTCAAGTGGTGGAACAGGTGCCTATAGTAGAAGCTACACCAGAACCCATCACCGTGGCTTGAGTACGAGCTGTGATTCAGACCATGATGGCTGAACAGAGGGAGGAGTTGAGGCAAATGTTGTTGAACAACAGGGATGAACCTTCAGTTCCTGTTGAACAACGTGAACTAAATGACGATCGATCTGAAGAAGGGAATAACAGCAGATCGGTTGGTCATAGTGAACCACTTGTGGTTGGGAGGAATAACCACGAGGGCAGAGTGGAGAGAAATGGGTGCAAGTATAAGGACTTTATGACTTGCAAGCCATCAACCTTCACTGGAAAAGAAGATCCTGTCGAAGTAATGGACTGGATCTCGGAAATGGAGTTGGCTTTCATGACTTGTGATTGCCAAGGCAAGTTACAAACCACCTTTGCAGTGCGTCAGTTCAGGGGTAGTGCTGCTCGTTGGTGGAACACATTGGGAAAAACCCTAAGCCCTAATGAGCCACTGCAAATGACTTGGGCAGAGTTCTTGGTGCACTTTAAGCGCAAGTACTGCTCTGCCCAAAACGTACTTGAGTTAGAAAACCAATTTTCTAACGTTGCAGAAGGGGAGTATGACCGTTGACGAGTATACGAATAACTTCACAGAAAAAATGGAGTTTGCTTTGCGTATTGTCCCAGATAAGCTGGCGAAAATTGACAGGTACGCAAAGGGACTTTCATGGGAGTATGCAGTGCCAGTACATCAGACACTTACTTTGGAGGCAACTATCTGGGCTGCCAAGTCTGTTGAAGATATGATAAAGGGGAGAACCGCCAGCAAGGCTGAAGTTGGTGAAAAGAGAAAGTTTGAAGGAACTTCAGGTTCCAATAAAAAGAACAAATTCTCGAAGTCTGGTTCGAGAAAATTTGGAGGAGGAGTCGAAGCCAAGTGGTGTGACAGGTGCAAGAAGAAACATGCTGGGAAGTGCAGCGTGGAACTCACTTGTTACAAGTATGGAAAGCCAGGGCATTATGACAATAATTGCACGTTCACTAATAGCGTCTGTCATGGGTGCCATGAAGAAGGGCATATTTTGAGGGATTGCCCGAAGAAGAAGGACGCAGCGAAACCCAATCTGCCACCAAAGCCGAAGGCGAGAGCCTTTCAGATGACACTCGAAGCTGCGAAAGAAGAAGTCGATGTCGCTTCAGGTACCTTTCTCGTAAACGAATTGCCTGCCCAAATTTTGTTTGATTCTGGAGCCAATTACCCCTTTATATCGCATGAATTTGGTAGAAAACTAGCTTTGCCTGTAGATAGACTAGTTAATGCCTTATTAGTCGAGATTGCTAATGGCAAGTTTGTACCTGTTAGCCATCGTATGAAAAATGTCATCATTGACTTGGATGGGAATAAGTTCCACGAGGAATTATTGCCTATCGAGTTAAATGGTTTCGACATAGTTTTAGGAATGGATTGGCTTAGCGCCAATGATGCCGAAATAATGTGTAGGAAGAAGATAGTTAAAGTAAACCCGCCAGGGAAAGAGTCGTTTATGGTGTATGGAGACAAACGCAGAGTAAATTCTGGAATCATTTCCCTAATGAAAGCCAGAAAGTGTTTGGCCAAGGGGTGTACATCATATCTAGCGTTCGTGATCGATGCTCAAAAGGAAAAGAAGGAGGTGCAGGATATTCTGGTGGTGTGTGATTATCCGGAAGTCTTTCCCGAAGATCTTCCCGGATTGCCCCCTGATCGACAAGTAGAATTTCGTATCGACTTGTTACCAGGAACGACACCGATAGCAAAAGCACCATATCGATTAGCACCAACAGAGATGAAAGAACTTATGACACAACTTCAGGAGTTATTGGACAAAGGTTTCATTCGACCTAGTTCATCACCCTGGGGAGCCCCTGTGTTATTTGTAAAGAAGAAAGACGGAAGCATGAGAATGTGCATCGATTACAGAGAGCTGAATAAAGCGACGATAAAGAACAAGTACCCATTGCCGAGGATCGATGACTTGTTCGATCAGTTGCAAGGATCGAGCTATTTTTCGAAGATCGATCTTAGGTCCGGGTACCATCAACTAAAGGTGAGGGAGCAGGATATCGAGAAGACCGCGTTCAGAACAAGATATGGACACTATGAATTTTTGGTTATGTCGTTCGGATTAACCAATGCCCCAGCAGCTTTCATGGATTTGATGAACAGGGTTTGTAAACCATACCTTGATAAATCCGTGATAGTATTCATAGACGATATCTTGATCTATTCGAAAAGCAAGCAGGAGCATGATAAGCATCTGCGTGAAGTGCTAGAAGTTCTGAAAAAGGAGAAGTTGTATGCAAAGTTCTCCAAATGTGAATTTTGGATTCAAGAAGTCCAATTTTTGGGTCATGTGATTAACCAAGAAGGGACAATGGTTGACCCAGCAAAGATTGAAGCTGTGATGAAGTGGGAACAACCAAAAAGTCCTACGGAGATTAGAAGCTTTTTAGGATTAGCTGGATATTATCGCCGATTTATCCAAGGCTTTTCTTCGATTGCTACTCCATTAACAGCTTTGACCCACAAAGGAGCTGCTTATGCTTGGAATGAAAAGCATAAGGAAGCCTTTGAAAAGTTAAAAAAGAGACTGTGTGAAGCACCGATTCTTTCGTTACCTGAAGGAGTTGATGACTTCGCAGTCTATAGTGATGCCTCTGGAGTTAGGTTAGGTTGTGTTCTGACCCAAAGGGATAAAGTCATAGCGTATGCATCGAGGCAGTTGAAAGAGCATGAAAAGAACTACCCCACTCATGATCTAGAGTTGGCAGCGGTAGTATTCGCCTTAAAGATATGGAGGCACTATCTTTATGGTACTAAATGTAAACTTTTCACTGATCATAAGAGTCTCCAATATCTCTTTAATCAGAAAGAATTGAACATGAGGCAACGGCGCTGGCTAGAGTTACTCAAGGACTACGACTGTGAGATACTTTACCACCCTGGTAAAGCAAATATTGTTGCTGATGCTCTCAGTCGGAAGGTAAATCTTGAAAAGAAAAGGCCAAGAGCGTTGAGAATTGAAGTTGTCTCTACAATTGTGGAAAGTATAAAGAAAGCTCAAGAGGAAGCTTTGGAGAAAAATGACCGGAAGGAGGAACGTTTGGGAAAAACGTTGGTGTTTGATACAAACGGTCAAGGATTGAAGGTATTCAAAGATAGGATTTGGGTACCTAAGACGGGAGGAGTAAGAGGTATTCTAATGGAAGAAGCTCACAAAACCATGTACTCGATTCATCCCGGCAGTACGAAAATGTATAGGGATCTAAAACCCTATTACTGGTGGCCGACGATGAAGCTCGATGTTGCTAAGTATGTGGCCGAGTGTAAAACTTGTGCTAGGGTTAAGGCACAACATCAGAAACCGTATGGGAGTTTAGAACCTTTACCTGTACCCATGGGTAAATGGGAGGACATTACCATGGATTTTGTGACTAAACTGCCCAGAACAAGGAACGGTCACGACATGATTTGGGTAGTCGTTGATTGCTTCACTAAGAGTGCACATTTCATAGCCGCTAACGAGAAATGGTCTATGGATAAACTTTCGAATTATTATGTGAAGGAAATTGTGAGGCTACACGGTGTTCCGTTAACGATTGTATCCGATCGTGACAGTCGTTTTACCTCAAGGTTTTGGAGGAGTCTACAAGAGGAATTGGGTACCAAGTTGTGTTTCAGTACAGCTTACCATCCGCAAACTGATAGTCAGAGCGAACGAACGATTCAAACATTAGAGGATATGCTGAGAGCATGTACCCTAGAATTCCAAGGTAACTGGGATGAACATTTACCTCTAGTAGAATTCTCCTATAATAATAGTTTCCATTCAAGCATTAAGATGGCACCTTATCACGCTTTGTATGGGGAAAAGTGTCGAACGCCATCATGTTGGCTGGAAGCTGGGGAAAAGCAGTTTATGGGACCTGAAATAGTCCATCAGACTGCTGAAAAGTTGAAGGTGATAAGAGAAAGGATGTTAGCTGGTCAAGATCGCCAAAAGAGCTATGCTGACAAGAAAAGACAACCGATATCCTTCGAAGTTGAAGATTCGGTTTTTACTTAAAGTCTCATCGTGGAAGGGACTTATAAGATTTGGTAAAAGGGGAAAGTTGAGTCCAAGGTTTATTGTACCATTTAAAGTTCTTCAGAGGATCGGGAATCAAGCTTACAAGCTAGAATTACCGGTAGAACTGGAGGGTATTCAGAACACATTTCATGTGTGTTATTTGAGGAAGTTCACGGGAGATGTGCCCGACATAATTCCCATTTCTGAATTAAGGTTGGATGAAAACAAAAGGTTGATTGAAGAACCTGAGGCAATCGTTCACCGTAAGACTATGAAGTTGCGATGCAAGATGGTTGATTTAGTGCTTGTGCGCTGGAAACATACGAATGGACCAAATCTCACCTGGGAAACGGAGAGTGACATGATGAGTCACTACCCGCAGTTGTTTGGTGATGTGTGATTCTGGGGACGGAATCATCCTAAGGGGGAGAGAATTGTAACACTCGTGTTTCTAGCCTAGGCGTTAATATTAAGGTGATAGTATAGGTTAACCTTTGTAACTCATTTTGAAGAAATGAAAAAGGAATTATGTGAATTCTATGTGTTTTATGTGTTTTATGCTTAATTACTAGGAGTTAATTAATTAAGAATAAAAATGAGCGTCGAAAATAAATTTTAGATAAAGCCTCTATCTATTAAGAAAGTTGTAGTGGTCGTGACAAGGATTACTGATATATAAAGAATGCCGAAATCCGAGTTATAACGAAGAAGTTATGACCTGTCGAAGTTTCACGACAAAACCGGCTCGGTGCTGAATGTCGTAAAAAGTGAGTTTTTGATAAACTACTTTTTAGCCTTAGTGATCTAAACGAAACTTGTAGTGTTCGTTAAACTGAGAGTAGGTATAAAAAGAACGCCAAAATCTGACTTCGTATCAGGAAGTTATGATTTTTCGAAGTTTCAGCTTAGCAGTAGACAGCTAAAAACTCGAATTTTAGATCGAGTGATTTTTAGCCGACACGACCTAAACGAGAATCAAAGGTCTCGTAAATAGTAGCACAACGGTAAAAAGTCTGACGAAAACGGACGTCGGATGAATAAGTTATGAATTTTTAACGGATTTCCTATCCCGGTGTGTTAAAAATAATAATTTAAAAATTAAATTCAAAATTAGCCGACGAAGTCTAAACGAAAGTTGTAGAGCGTAATTTTACCTACGCATGCATATAAAGAACGTCAAAAACGGAGCTCGTATGCGAAAGTTATGGATTTTAGAAGTTTTTGCACAAAAACTGAGAAAATTCGCATTGGTGGCTTCGGCCACGTCACCCTTGCTTAGAACGTGCCACGTGTCCGAAATTGTTGAGTCATGCGAGCCACGTGTCCGACCTGCTGAGTCATCCGAGCTCCTGGCCTGATCCAAAGTGGTCCACTGAGAAGGCGACACGTACCCTCTTCCCTCGTGTCCGAACCCTCGCAAGACTGCCACGGAACCCTACTTCGGACTAGACCTCGGTCCAATCAGGAGGTGACACCGAGGCCCTCGCATGCGCAGCCACGTGCGAGCCACCTGTGAGACTTCGGATCTGCTGACGCGTGGAGACTTCTCAGCCATTGGATCAGCAGCTTCGGCCCCTATAAATAGAAGGCTGCGAGCCTTCTCGGATACATTTAGAAAATCACCATCTTTCACCCCTTTCTTCATATTTTCTTCATCTTAACATCCTCCAAAGCCCCGGTATCGATTATAAGCCCCGGAATACGCCACGAAGTGCCCGTGAAGCCTGAAAAATTTATCTTTTTGGTTTCGAAGCCCGACCCTTGCAGAGCCCGGTTTCTCAATAAAACTCCCGGTTTTATTAGAAACGAACGTTTTAGGAAACGAATTGCTGCCCGATTATCATCAAATCAAGTGAGTGTGTAGTTACTTTCAATTTACACATAGATATGAAGTATTTACCTTAAAATACGTGTTATGTGTAAATATGTTAATTGTTTATTTGTGGTGACTGTTGAATTGATGTTTTATACAAGTTTTAAACTGTATATGTATTTTATCTACAAATATGTTGGGTAGAACATGGGTAGACAAAATAGTCGGTAGGTGTTAAAATGATGAGAGGCCTCGGTGTCGGTGTTGTTGTTGGTGTTGTTGTAGTCGTCTAGCGGAGTATAGATGACGATCACGGACCTTTCTAGACAGTCCAGTGGTACACTAGCAGGTTCGCAACTTGTAGGTGTTGATGAACTAAATGTTCATTGGTGTACTCCAATCCCCCTCATGGTTGCCTTTAGGACATGTATGGCTGAGGAGTCCCCTTAGCAGTAGTGTCCAACCTGATGATATTCCTTAGGCTAAGTCCCTTGTGTTAGGTGTTTAGGGACGTAAAGTGAGGACAACGGGAATGGGTAATCAGGGTTATTGTTAATTGGTGAACTTAATAAGTTATTATTATTCTGGGTTGAAAACCCTATATGCTCACCAGGCTCCCAAGCCTGACCCACTCAGCTTTTTATGATTACAGGTAATGGACCCCGAGCATAGTCGGAGGACGATGAGAGATTTTTGGATTATAGGCCAGTAGTTGTAAATAACTGTTGAAAGGCTTATAATGTCTTGTTTTTGCTTTTGATCTGTATCGGAACATGACATCCCGAGGTTTTGATATATATATATATATATATATATATATATATATATATATATATATATATATATATATATATATATATACCTTCTTAAAGAGGGGTTTTGATAAACTTTTATTATGTTTTATTTTGGGGATCTATTTCGCAACATCTTTTGAAATGATTTCTCTGATTTTATTTTAAAAAGCATAAATTAAATCGGTCTTTTCTGGCCGAAAAATTAGGGGATGTCACATGTATCCGGAACCGAATCAGAATGGGCCGGTCCGGATCACGTCAGCCTAGAATGAACTCCGAAATAGTCCACTCCGAAGAAGATGATCATTTTTCAAAAAAAAAAAGTTATTTTTATAAAAAGCCAATAAAATGTGAAGATTATCCAGTTTTCCTTAAATTAAAGGGTATAACTGTACATGTATTATTCTTTTCGCTACATAAATATAAACTCTAAATAAAAGAATTAGGATCCTGTATTTTAAGATGTTGATCACAACATCATCGGTCTTAGTCGGCAAAATATTTCACATGAGTCGCAATAAACAATCAACAACAACTCGACAAATATATTGGAACAAAAGACTAATGACGTATAAAATATTTAAATGTTATACAATATATTTTTTCGGGCTAAACCAAAATAGTAAACTATAAATTTTTAAAAGTCTTTTTTAGTTAACTCGAATTTATTACAAAATTATAAAGGGTATTCGTAGAAATGACAATTATGATTGAATGGTTTAATCAAAATATCAATCTTTTGTGTTTTAAAAAATTATTTACTATCTAACCGATATATATATATATATATATATATATATATATATATATATATATATATATATATATATATATATATATATATATATATATATATATATATATATTAGCCTAATTAGATTTTAGGCTTTATTTTGTATTGAGTTTTATATTGACCTATTAAATAGGAAACCCTAATTAGTTAGTCTATATATTATGTCTTTTATTTCATTGTACCTTGTACTTCTTATTTGATAATAATACGAAACCCTAACCGTTCTATGTCTTATTAGTTTACAGTACCATCTTTTATTTCAAATCAATGAAAAAGGTGCTACTATATAATACGATATGCACATAAATAATCAAATAATGAGGGGTAGTTACTATTCCATCTACACAGGGTATATAAAACAATTAGAATGTACTTATAGAATTACTCAATGAGTATTATGATCACTATCACAAAATATACCGTATGATCAGTTTTAATTAGCCCAAAACAGAAAAAAAAAACCGTTCTTTTAATTGAATATGCTATTTATATTGTTTATTTTTGTGAATATCACAATTTTTTTAAAGAAAAATTGCTTTAAAGGAAAAAGTAAATTATCAAACGGATGCAATGCGATTGACGTGGTTGAATGTAGTCGGGTCAATAGAACTACCGAACCGGTTTCCCGTACTAAAGTTGAGGGGACGCAACGACCACATGTTCATGTCAATTTAATTGGCTGTATTTATTTCGGCTCTTCCTAAATGCACGAACAATTCGTGTACTTCCAATCCACCTATCTATTATTTTCATTTAAGGTCCTCCCACTTATAACAATAATATATATTACACCGTTTAACTTCACAATTTTTTTACTTTAAACCTTATTATCAAATATGTTATTTTCAATCAAATGTGTGTTGAATCAAATCAGTCGTTTACTTTTCAACCTTTTCATTTAGACCCCTTTAATATATATGAAACTTATAATTTACATCCCCGTCATTTTAATGTTTTAAATATTATTTTAATATTTTAAGATTTCCATTTTTTATTAATTATAAAAAGAGTACTATTATTAGAAATTTTTTAATAGACAATGAAATTAATAAACATTTACCGTCTTAGCATTTTTTTTAAACAAATTCATCTATTCTATTTCTATAATTAATATTTGCAATCGAAATCCAAAGCTAAATCATTGACTGGCATGGTAGATTGCAAATAAAATTTTAAATGTTTTAGTTTGTCAAAGCTTTCTTCCACTATATAATAGTAATATGAACAATCAACAATATTTTGTATGCTAGACAAAACATTGAATAAATCTTTATACTTTATAATAAACTAGTTGTGAAACATATGTATTACATGAGTTAATTTAGAATAAAATTTAAATATTTTGGTCAAAATATTTGAGAACTTTGAATTTATAAGACAATAAGAAAAAATAATGAATTATTAAAATAGAAATGTTTTTTTATCTTTTAAATTTAAACAAATAATTTAAATAAATAAACAAAAAAAACTAACGAACTTTAATTTTGGAATTTTAAAATTAAAATGTAAGTTGATTAATGAAATCGATATTCATTTATTACTACATTGATTGTAATTATTACATTAAAATATTATATGAAATTTAATAAAATTGAAAAATTCATAAAATGACATGTGGAAACAAAATTAATTCAAAATAACCACAAAATGACATTTGGCAAATTGAATGAGAGTGTGACAAGTAGCAAAAAAAAACCTTCATTTATTAGAGTAGATTTAGTATTTTATTACTTGTATTGTGTTCAATTGATTTTTTTAAACAATTTTAGTTGTTTAAAAAAATCATCTCCATCCATGTAAAAGATATGACTATTTTGTAACATGTTTTCAAGATTTTTGCAACTTGTCTTTAGTTCATAGTATTCAATAACTTCAATTTTATTTTAAATTTTTTTATTTTATTATATATATATATATATATATATATATATATATATATATATATATATATATATATATATATATATATATATATTGTGAATGATTGTTGAGGTGAGTGTCCATGTACTAATTCAAACGACTCTGGTTCATTCTCGTCAAAATGTTTTTCTTGAGAGTTCTTATTTATTTTTTTTTTAATAAACAATATATCAATTCCTAAATAAGAAGCTATAACTCTAGCACAATCCAAGGCCTTCTCAAACTCATGCTTTCAGTGATCTTAAAAAAGTAAATAAATGGTACCACACTACTCATTATTTATCAATACGTATGGTTTCATATTGTAGTTTGTATGTTGAAATAATTTACTTTAGAAAATATATATTGTTAAATGTGACTCGAGCATTTGGGGCATTCTCATGGAGCATTTGGGGCATTCTCATGGAGCATTTGGATCTCAATGGAGCACTTAAGGTTCATGGAGCAAGTGACAAAGGAACGAATCATCTGAGATGGCTTTGGATCATTAGACAAAGGAACAGATCAAGTGACAAAGGAATGGATCTTCCAAAAGTAGGCTTGGAGCAACTTCGGAGTGGTTTGGAGCAACTGGAAGTGACTTGGAGCAACATGGATCACTTGGAGCACTTGGAGCACATGGAGAACATGGAGAAACATGATATATCATGTTGCGTCATGTAGAAGGAAGTTCTGCCATCCTGGGGGAAGTTGCGCCAAGGTGATGTTGAGCCAAGTGAAGATGTTAAGCCAAGGAGATGTTGAGCAATGAAGATGTTGTTGCTTCATTAAGAAGGGAAGTTGCGCCACGAAGGAGATGTTGCGCCATCATGGACCATCTTGGTACATGATGCACCATCTTGATTCCTTTTTTGTGTCATGGTGATCCACGTATGCTTAGAAGATGATGATGCTCAAGAAATACACCATGTTGTGCCACCATGATGGATGTTATGCCATTAGTGATCATGATGCTCCACCTGTGCATCATGTTGCTCCACTATGGTCAAGGTGGTCCATCATGTGTGTTGTTGATGCTCATGAGTTGTATGAAAATGAAAGAATGTTCTAGAAGATATTGCATGGCAGAATATGATTGGCTGTCACCATTCATGGGCCTATGGGCCAATGGGCTTGGCCTATTAGGGTTTTAGGTCTGAACCCTCAAGTATAAATAGGGATGCATTCAGAGTCATTTGATGTGTCTTGTGTTTTGTATCTTGTATCCTTAGTGAGTAGGACGAATCTCTGGTGATTTGTACTTGTAAACTCTGTTTGAGAACTCTAAAATAAAGAATACTCCCCACATGCCCGTGGACATAGGTTATCTTGACCAAACCACATAAATATTGTGTCTCCGTGTGATTATAGTTTTGCTTGTTATCCGCATTACTTCCTAATAAGGGTCATCAGAACTTGTAAAGTGGCATAAGATTTGTTCTAAGTCTTGACATGTATCACTTGTTTTCCCTAACAAGTGGTATCAGAGCTGAGGTTAGTGTTATGTTGATTGAATATGGCATCTCACAAGTTCGATTTGGAGAAGTTCAATGGTTCGAATGATTTCACTTTGTGGAAGGTGAAAATAAAGGCTCTTCTGGTTCAACAAGGATGTGCAACGACATTGGAAGGAGAAGCAAAACTGCCAAAGGACATGGCGGCTGAAAGGAAAGTAGGTATTCTTGAAAGAGCGCATAACGCTATTCTGTTGAGTTTGACAGACGAAGTATTGAGAAAGGTCTTGGATCAAACGAGTATTGATGGGATTTGGGAGAAATTGTATGACAAGTATAAGAACAATTCTCTGACGAATAGGCTATACCAGAAGCAACATTTGTGTGCTCTTAGGATGTCAGAAAGCACCCAAGTGAAGGATCATCTGGACAACTTCACTATGATCATCTTGTACCTACAAGGTGTGAATGTAAAGATTGAATATGAAGATCAAGCACTAATCCTCTTATGTTCACTGCCGAATTCTTATGACAATTTCGTTGATACCATATTATATGATAGGACAATGATCACTATGAATGATGTGAAGGATTCTTTAATGTCTAAGGAGATGAAAAGAAAAGTTTCAGTTGGAGAAAAAGTTTCTAGTTCCCGTTTGTTCGCAGGCAGAGGAAGAACATTAGATAGAGGTGGAGGTAACAAAGGGAAGTCAAGTTCCGAATCTAAAGCCAACATCATATGTTATAACTTCAAGGAAAATGGGCACTTTAGAAGAGATTGTCCATTGCTGAAGAAAAGGGAATAATGGTGTTGGACCAAGCAACAACAATGTCGTTGTGGTTCAAGGAAATTATGGTGAAGTTTTGACAATTTGTACATATAGTTCTGCTGGTGCTTGGGTCTTGGACTCTGGAACATCCTATCATATGACATCAATCACGACTGGTTCAACTCCTTCAAAGAGTTGAATGGCACACTCAAGATGAGTGATGAATGGGTGAGCAGTATCAAGGGCAGTGACACGGTGCAGATCAAGATGCATAATGGTATGGTCAGGAAACTAGATTGTTGGTTCATACTAAAACTTCGAAATAATTTGATTTCTCTTGGCACTTTGGCGAATGATGGATTGAAATCTTCTGGAGAGGGTGATTGGTTAAGAGTCTCTAAGGGTGCTCTTGTAGTTATGAAGGGAATGATGAATCCTCATGGGATTTATATTTTGGATGGCTGTATGGTTAGTGGAACGGTGACTGTATCCGAATCCTAGGATAAGTATGATGATGAAAGAAAGGTGTGGCATCATAAGTTAGGACATGTGAGCAAGAGTGGGTTGTTTGGTGGAGATTCAAATGGAAAATATGAACCCGGTGAAGCTTGTATTCAAGAGATACAAAGCAGGGTGAAGTTCAGTTCGGTTCAACACTCAAGCATGGAGATTCTCGAGTGTGTTCACTCAGATCTATGGGGTCCCTTTCATGTGAAGTCTCATGGTGGATGTCAATACTTTGTGACTTTTATCGATGATTACTCAAGGAAGACCTGGGTGTATTTTATGAAGACAAAGGATGAAGATGAAGTGTTTGGGCGGTTCAAGGAGTGGAAGACAATGGTTGAGGAATAGACCGGGAACCATGTTAGGTCACTTTGAACATAAAATGGGTTGGAGTTCTGCAAGGCTTCATTTGACAAATTTTGCAAAACAGAAGGTAAAGTAAGGCATCGCATTGTATGGCTAACACCACAACAAAGCGGAGTGGCGGAATAGATGAACCAAACACTTGTGGAGCATGCTCTGCGCATGCGATTATCTGTTGATTTATTGGAGAAATTATGGGCAGAAGCAGTCAACACTGCTTGCTATCTGGCGAATGGATCTCCATCAACTATAATTGACTGTACGACTCCTCAAGAGTTATGGTCTAGGAAACCCTCTGAGAACACTGGTTTACGAAGGTTTGGATGCTCTACTTATGCTCATGTGAATGATGGTAAACTGGAGCGCAGTTAAATAAAGTGCATATTTTTAGGATATGCATATGGAGGGAAAGGTCATCGTTTGTGGTGTACAGAAGAACAAACTCCAAATTTGTTATTAGCGGAGATGTGACCATTGAATCTGCTATGTATAACTAGATAAAGGTGGTATAAGTGTTGCGGGGAACGATGAGTATGCTAGCCATAAGGTGGAGTTTGAAACAGAAACCCCACATAGTTTTGTGAAAAATGAGGAACAACAGGGTGGCATGGAACAACGTAGAAGTAAGAAATCCCTTGTTCAACCCAGGGAAGAAGTGTCTAGTGATGCTAATGTCGGGAAGTCAACTTGAAGAAGCTTATGGAGAATGAGCTTGTGATGAACGATTTAGGAGTTGAAAATAAGATAACAAGGATGGAGATTTAGAGTGATAGAAGAGCATGATCGTTATACATTTCTCACTACATTGAGAAAGTCCTGCAGTCGTTCTATCGTGATCAATCCAAACTTGTTGGTTCTGATGGGTTTTAGTATACTACAACATCCTATGGTGCACATACAACCCTAAATACCTTGGATCTATGTTTTCATTAATTATACATGCAAATGGTTTCCAAGGCATAAAACCTATAACTAGCATGCAAATAGTCATAAACAATACAAGATACTAGTTAGAGTAACATACCTTTTATGTGGCTTGAAGTCTTGATGTATTTGGTGTTGCTTGAAAGACTTTGGCCTTTAAGAACTTAGTGCCCCAAGTGTTGCACCTCAAATGGAATCACAACTCACCTAGGACAAAGGTGACTCTTGAGAGAGAATCCCATGCACCAAAACACCTCCATATTTCTCTAAGAAAATGAAGCACTTTCAAGTGGCGATTTTGGGCAATGGAATATGTATTTATATGTGGCATTTCAAGGGTTATGGATATAACCCAAATCCATACCCATGAGTATTATGATCCATGGTTCATGTGGCCCAACTCTTTATGTATCCATACATAAACTTGGTCAAACATGGATCATAAGCCCAACACATATAAATATAACTAATTACCATAATTAGTCCCAATAGATTTAATTAATCTCTTTTGATCACTAAATTAATTCCAAATTAATTCTTGATCAATACTAATTAAAACATATGATTTTATATTAATATATTAGAACTTATAATATATTAATCAATCATATATAACCTTCTCTCAAGAGTCCATCCTAACAAATTGTCTTGGTGTTATGCAACCCAAATGGACCATGCTACTCTCGGGTCGAATACATACCAATAATAGTTATGGGCTTAGACATCTAATCCAACAATCTCCCACTTGGATAAGTCTAAAACTATTATTGCGTATGACTCTAAGATCCCGACTAGCAATCGTAGCTCTTAAAAGCCGCTGTCAAACTCTGACCTAGTCAATGACATGTCCATTAGATAAGGGATCATATATTCCTCCATTCTAGTTGTCATATGGACTGAGACATGGATTATAATCATTCTCTTTGTCCATCTGTTGTTTCCTGATTTCCGATTTATGACGACCGACTAATTGAACAAATCAAATCAGTCCAGGCCCGGCCGAGCACTTACGTTTGTCATCACCAAATCATCGAGGGGCCCATAGATATCGCTTTTTATCCCTCTAAGGGTAAAAGGAATGGATAAACTTCGACCCAAATGTTCGCTTGTACTTACTCATCAAATTACACACAACGATATGTTTTATAACAACCAAGTTACTAGTTGTGTTTACATATGTCAATGTGCAACCGATGCGCAACTACAACTCACACGTCTCCGTTTGAAGAATATAAGATATTATCGTCTCATTATCACTCGTGATAAAATCCATGAAGTGAGTCAAATGAGCGTGGGTTTAATCCAATACTCGAATCTTATTCCAGGAGCACTCATGAATACTGCAGCTATGTCTAGGCCACTTAGACAAACTACAGACCCATTCATGACAGTCTTGCCTCATACCTACTTCCAAAGTATGATTGAATGTGGAGAGTTTGAATAACCTAGTTATTCGGGAAGTCAAAACATTCAAAGTGAAACACAAGAATAATACTAATCCTATATGGCCCCAAACACCTTTGAGAGTAAATAAAACACCTTTTATTTAAACACCATATTGATTACTCATTATTCATTGTATAATGTTTCAAATAATCTAACTTTATACTAGAATCAAAACAATATTCATGCCATGCTCCAAGCATGCACACTATGTTTGTCCAAACCATAGTTATGCCATACTCCAAGTATACACACTATGTTTGTCTATGATCCTTACTTTGTGAAATAGACCAATTGAACATGATTCCAATGATTCTTATTTCACAATCCCCAATCCAAATCGTAAATGTAAGAATTCCAAATTCCTGGCATTTACCGAAATCTGTTAGATTCTAAACTTATATGCGTTGATCCTCTTGTAATGACTATGCACAAAGTCACAAAGACTTGTCAACAGACATTACAGAGTATTGCAATGGAAACGAAGTCTCAAATTCAAAGTACATTCCTTTGAACATCCTTCTTGCATTAAGTCTTCCAGTCTTACACAGATTTAATGAATAACTTCCACTTATGGAAACATTTCCATATTCCCATTTTGACTATTACTTCTGAACAAGAGTTGCCTCCTTTCAGAATATGTCAATATGGTCCTTTCCAAAAATTTACACCATACTTCCAACTGTCCATGAGCAACCAATCTTTGGTAAACCTCAGATTGTCCTCGATAATTGCTTAATCATTTTAGTCATATCCAATTCTAGACCTTTTCCCCTCTTAATGCCCTAGGCATTTGGAAAATTTAGAAAGGATAAATATTATAGCACATGTAATCGATCCTATATCTGAAGCATATGGGACACGATTCCTGATGTCTCACATAAAGACATGATCATAGACCAATATTTTGCTACAATATTTTTTATTTGCCATGTTTTCATAATTGGACTATGAAGAGGGATGCCGTAATCATAATCAAATTTTGAGAACGCAATATATATTGAATTTCCTTATGTTGAACCATTCCAACATAAAATTTATATATATATATATATATATATATATATATATATATATATATATATATATATATATATATATATATATATATATATATCCTTGACTAAAGATGATTAAAACTCAATCTAAGCTTTTAGAATTGAAATGAAGTATAATTTCCTCTCCCTTAAATATAGCAAAACAACTTTTCAAACCATGCAAAGTCACGAATTGAGACTTTTGTTTTCTATAACTAACACTTAACATAATAATCATGCTCCCACTAACATGATAATTATAAGCATAACACTTATGCTCCCACTAGCTTTGACATGTATCTAGAAATCAGCTGGACTTCTAGAAATCAATACTTTATTGACTTTCTTACCAAAGTTCAGATTTCTGATACACGATGCTTTGATAAAACTTTATCAAAATCATACACCTTTCCGTAGATATCTCATATGAATGTCTAAACAATTTTTAGAACTATGAAAAGGGATGTCTTAATCATAGTCTTAATTGTTTAGAACTTTGTCATTTCTCACAAGTCCATGTTAGTGTGCTGGTTACCCACACACACTCCACTAACGACTTTGAGAATGCAAATATCACAATTGCTATCTACGTAAAATCTACTTAGTGAAAGTGTTTCCTCATCATCATCTTTATGAATCGGAGAGAAACCTTATGACACTTAGATTTTATGGTGTATGTGTTCCTATCCATGTGAATTTGTCAAAACCATAATCACAAGACAAGGTTAGTGACAAATCCAAACTCATATGGACTGAACTTGTGCAATCTTAACTTCTTGCCACCTGGCAGCACAAAGGCCTACCATTGCTTCCAAGTAGTTATGCAAACATTTGAGAACTCATAGAACTCACATGCATAGTCAATTTTAATTGGAATGGGCACAAAAACAAGAATGTGTCAACACGATAGGTTATAAACCTCAAGTCGTGTGCTAGTGATAATCAATACCCTTGATTAGTTCTTGAAAATTTTCAAGATCTTTAAGACTCCCACTGACCTCTTGACATATACGATTCTCTTGTCAAGAACCATTCCTTGACAAAGCAAATATTCAAGAGTTAGTGCGGATTCTTATCAGGATAACACTTCACACAATTGGTCACAGTTGGTCTCTGTTTTATCCAAGACATCACAACTTGCCAATTTCAAATGTACAACAATAAGAAACATCTTATTCTACATTTGACAAGTGTTATAAACCTTCTAAAGATTATGTCACTCAAGTTACAATCTTGGAGTATGACTCTAAGACTTGTTTTGGAACGAAGTATGATTCATCTTTTTGATTTTAACCATTTCAACAATCCACGATTCCTCTTCTTAGCCAAACAAATGCACTAAGATGTCCTTAGAGGATCAATTATGATATGGTATCTTAATCATAAAACATGAAACTAAAGTACTCTCCCATCTTTTCAGATTTGAGAAACTTTTATCTTTCTGCCTTATTTGATTCTTCTCATTCGTTCTGCCACACATTGAAACTTTTCCAATGTTTCAGAATTACACTTAAACTTGTAAGTATAACCATATTCACTAAACTTTAGTAAATCATGACGAATAGCCTTATCGATCTTTGTGGTGGACCTGACCAGTGCACAACCAAGTGTACCCGATCCTATAGTCCTTCACTTGACTCACACGAACATGTGAACAAGGAATTAGTCTTAATTTCCCAAAGATGAAAATTCTCATTCATCATACAATACAAGTTGCATGATTCCAAGTTTCTATCCAACTGAAACTTGGGTGATGAGAATCTTTCCTTATTTGGTAAATTATGACACTACCACAAACGAAAGAATCAAATCCATTTTCCAATATTGCTATTAATGGAATCATATAAACAACAGTTTTTCACAAATGCCATTGTAAGGATATTTAAAATAAATAAAATTAAAACCTTTTAATTTATTTTAAAACTTGCGGAAAAAACTTATCCTTACAATGCAAATGCATATGAAAACAATGCTGTTATTTATTCCTAGGCAATTTATCCCAACTCTTAAGCAACAGCTCAAAATTCTGATTACCGAACCATGCGATCGAAATCCATCTTCGTGATCAGAATCAGCGTATTCTTCTTTTAAGCTCCCTTTCTTTTCTTTGATTCTTAAAACATCAACATGCGACCTAGTCACGTCATGTAATAAGAATCTCCAAATAGGAACTTAATAGAGTTAAATATTGGACTTTACCCGAAGTAGAGTCAAACTTTTTGACTTTACCAACCTTATGATCTTTCAGGTAAATAGGGCAGCTTCGCAACCAATGCCCCTTCCTTTGGCAATAGAAACATATGGACTCTTTGGGAATGGTACACGGGACTATCTCAGACTTAGCCTTTCTCTTTACCATTTGGTCAACCGAGTAGACTATGACCAATCCCTTTCCATTGGGAAGAGAAAGTTTTTCTGGATTTCCAATGTTACCATTGTCAATGTTTATGGAAGTTTGGGAAGTCGATCTTCCAATCAGATTTGCTTTTACCCGTGCCCCAAATCATTGCTGATTCAGCAGCAACAAACAAATAGGTAAGATCATTAAGGGTCATGTCATGGTCTTTCATATAGTAGTCCTAAAGGAACTCACTATGTGAATTAGGAAGTGATTGAAGAACCTAGTCAACAACCAACTTCCTTAAGACTTTGACACCCAACTCTCCCGGCTTGTCAATATGTGACTTCATCTTCAAGATGTGAGCACACATAGACTCTTCTTGCCAATAGGGCTTGAGTGACCTTAAACTTGTAGGTTAGGGAGAATAATTGGAGGAGGTAGACGAAGAGAAGTATGATTTCCATGATCCAATCACGAGACATCATCTTCATTAGGAAAGCTTGTTCCAAGGGATTTGGGATGATTATAGTTGTCTGAATCAGACATCTAAAATGGGAGATATTCAAGTTAGTTGGTTTAAGTCCTTAATATAACACCCAATATGAAATATTAAGGCTAGGACCCAACACAACATTTTATAACTTGGAAGAGGGATGCCGTAATCCAAGCTATAAAATATTTAAAGGTAGGCGAATGACGATTCACCAATTTCCACCATGAAAAACGAAATAGGTATTAGGTTTTAATTGGTTTGAAACTCCTAGATCTTTTGAGATTCATTGAACTTTTCAATGGCATGCTTAAATCTCGATTGTTCCCTCTCAAGTTTGTGACTGGGATGCCGAGGATCACAAACAAGGTGTGAATAACCATGCAAATTGACTTGGTACCCTTAATATTTATCACCTAATCGATGTGCCGGTTACCCACACGTGCTCCACCGATCTATGATAAACATTAAGTCACCATTTGCCACTCTTACTAGTCCATGTTAGTGTGCCGGTTACCCACACACGCTCCACCAACGACTTGGTAAGGTACAAAGTGTAATTTCATGGGTTAGCACCAAATTTACATTTTCCTAAGTAACTAAGATTGGGAATTTATAAGTGTTTAGTTACTTAGTATTTATCATTATACTTTTAATGAAGGGAGAATTATAGTTCTGTCAAACCCGTTCGGCTAACGACCCTCCACCGGTCAAGGAAGCGGTGGGTGAGAGTGGACACCCATTAAACTGTCATTTTATAGGTAGTAACATTATACCCCCCTTATAGACCGGCTTCGTGAATGAAGCCTACTAACGGTAAAACTAACTTTGGTCTTATACATATATATAACTATTAACTATTAATTTTATAATAGTATAAGGGTTGAATTTTAACTTTTAAAATTCTAAGGGTTTACTTGGAATTAAAGTATTTATGGGGGGAAACTTTACAAATTCCAAAACTTGAGGACAAGTTTTGAACAATTCAAAAACTTTTGGTTTCCATAACTTATGAGTTTAAAGAAGTTTTAATGAAAAAACTCTTCAAGTTCCATAACTTGAGGAAAAGTTATGGAAGACTTTAAAACATTTAAAAAAATGAGACTCTTCATTTTCATAACTTATGGAAATCTTATGAGTTTTAAAAATCATAAATGTGACTTTTCATATAAATTGAGCACAAGTTAAAAAAACACATTTTATGAACAACTTTTAGATCAATTTGGATTGAAAACAAATTATCACATAATTTTTCTATTAATCTAAACCAACTCATAAGAACTAGATAATTCAAACCAAACAATTTTCATGTAATTAGCCTAACCATTAAACTAATACAAAACATGAATCTATTGAAAATTATCTTTTGAATTGGATTAGCATGAACATTACCACATAAAAAACAGGTTTATAAGTTCAAAAACAGCTTAGGGTAATGTTTCTAGTCCAATTCCAGCCAAAAAACTCGAATATATGCTGTCAGGGGGTCCAACTCGCCGAGTGCAAGAACAAACTCGACGATTTGGATGAGTTTGTTCACGGACTCGTCGAGTCCCCTGTCCAGACAGCATATAACTTCGATTTTCAGCCATTTGCATCAAGTATAATTGAAAACAAGCCTTGTCTCTGATACCACTGATGAGTTTTAGTATACTACAACATCCTATGGTGCACATACAACCCTAAATACATTGGATCTATGTTTTCACTAATTATACATGCAAATGGTTTCCAATGCATTAAACCTATAACTAGCATGCAAATAGTCATAAACAATACAACATACTAGTTAGAGTAACATACCTTTTATGTGGCTTGAAGTCTTGATGTATTTGATGTTGCTTGAAAGACTTTGGCCTTTAAGAACTTAGTGCTCCAAGTGTTGCACCTAAAATGGAATCACAAATCACCTAGGACAAAGGTGGCTCTTGAGAGAGAATCCCATGCACCAAAACACCTCCATATTTCTCAATGAAAATGAAGCACTTTCAGGTGGCGATTTTGGGCAATGGAATATGTATTTATATGTGGCATTTCAAGGGTCATGGATATAACCCAAATCCATACCCATGAGTATTATGATCCATGGTTCATGTGGCCCAACTCTTTATGTATCCATACATAAACTTGGTCCAACACGGATCATAAGCCCAACACATATAAATATAACTAATTACCATAATTAGTCCCCATAGATTTAATTAGTCTCTTTTGATCACTAAATTAGTTCCAAATTAATTCTTGATCAATACCAATTAAAACATATGATTTTATATTAATATATTAGAACTTATAATATATTAATAAATCATATATAACCTTCTCTCAAGAGTCCATCCTAACAAATTGTCCTGGTGTTATGCAACCCAAATGGACCATGCTACTCTCGGGTCGAATACATACCAATAATAGTTATGAGCTTAGACATCTAATCCAACAAGTTCATCTTTGGTGGTTCGAGGCAATCAGGGAAAAGCTCATTGGGAAGTGGTCAAGTGGATCTTGCGACACTTGAAGGGAAGCTTGATGTTTTTCTGGTGTATGGTGCAAATGCACAACATACAGACTTGGTTGGAATGATAGACTTGGACCGTGAAAGTGATCTGGAGATAAGAAGATCATTGGTGGTTGTTCTTGTTCAGAGTCATCTTTTGAAAGTGGAGAAATCTTTCATGTTTTATGACAAGTTATGCATTTAAAAGTCTGGTGCCAAGGAGAATCCGAAAGACATGGTGAGAAAGACGTTGACCATAGAGAAGTTCAAGCTTTGCTTGGACTTGGTGGATGTTCGCATGAGTAAGCCCCTTCGGGGCTTGATGGCAAGAAGGGAGAAGAAGTTCTTGTTTGAGGTGGAGTTCAGAGGATGCTCAAGTCATGGTGGATATTGTTAAATGTTACTCGAACATTTAGAGCACTCTCGTGGAGCATTTGGAGCACTTAGATCTCAATGGGGCACTTGAGGTTTATAGAGCAAGTGACAAAGGAATAGATCATCTGAGATGGCTTTGGATCATCAGACAAAGGAACGGATCAAGTGACAAAGGAACAGATCTTCCAAAAGGAGGCTTAGAGCAACTTGGAGTGGTTTGGAGCAACTGGGAGTGGCTTGGAGCAACATGGAGCACTTGGAGCAACATGGATCACTTGGAGCAACATGGATATCATGTTGCATCATGTAGAAGGAAGTTATGCCATCATAGGAGAAGTAGCGCCAAGGTGATGTTGAGCCAGGTGAAGATGTTAAGCCAAGGAGATGTTGAGCCATAAAGATGTTGTTGCTCCGTCAAGAAGAGATGTTGCACCATGAAGATGTTGTTGCTCCATCAAGAAGGGAAGTTATGCCATCATGGACCATCTTGGTACATGATGCGCTATCTTGATTCCTTTGTTGTGTCATGGTGATCCATGTATGCTTAGAAGCTGATGATGTTCAAGAAATACACCATGTTGTGCCACTATGATGGATGTTGGGCCATTAGTGATCATGATACTCCACCTGTGCATCATGTTGCTCCACTTTGGTCAAGGTGGTCTATCATGTGTGTTGCTGATGCTCATGGGTTGTATGACATGAAAGAATGTTCTAGAAGATGCTGCATGGCGGAATATGATTGGTTGTCACCATTCATGGACCTATGGGCCATTAGTCTTGGACCATTAAGGGTTTAGATCTGATCCCTCAATTATAAATAGGGATGCATGAAGAGTCATTTGAGGTGTCTTATGTCTTGTATCTTGTATGCTTAGTGAGTAGGACGAATCTCTGGTGAATTGTACTTGTAACCTCTGTTTGAGAACTCTGAAATAAAGAATACTCCCCTAATGCCTGTAGACGTAGGTCACCTTGACCGAACCACGCAAATACTATGTCTTTGTGTGCTTATAGTTTTGCTTGTTATCCACATTACTTCTTACCAAGCGTCATCAGAACTTGACAAGTGGCATCAGATTTGTTCCGAGTCTTGACAAATATCTCTTGTTTTCCCTAACATATATGATACCATATAATTGTATCACCGATAAATTCCAGTTTGTTAAGTTGATACTATGCTAGACAAGTAGCTTGACGATTTTGGTTTCTTAGGTATTGAACTTTTGAGTTTTTAGACTTGTTTTCTTTACTTTTTGGTGGATTCTATAAAAAATTAAAAACTTTACTACATATTAATATTATGAATATAATTTGTATTTCTTTTGGATGTAATACTTTAAATCTCCTTAAATGTTGATAATCCCCAAAGACCCAACCATATTTACAATTTGTAATAAGATTTTTCTTTCGGTCTTTGTTGTTCAAATCGCAAACAAAGACACACAAAAAAAAGCACGAACATGAGCTTGTAGTTTCCTCGTTCCGGTTATTCTCCTTGGCAACCATATAACACAACAATTCCCCTTTTACGCCGAAAGTCTACATTTGGTCCCTGCATTTAAATTATAAGGACATTTAAATTATAAGGAATCAATATCGTATTGACAAACAATCACCAACATTAAGATGTTTCACATATAATACATATCAACGAAAAGTTTAGGTGCATTTAAATCAACAACAATCGATGTGTCATGAAGCAACCACTAACAGCCGATATAAAAAACTTGATGATCGGCTAAATCCACTAATTTATAACAAGGCATGTAAAGAAATTAGCACCTTTTTTTTTGTTACCTGGTATGTTCGTGTGAATGAAAATGCAATATAGAGTTATTTGTATGTCACCTGGTAGCGTGGAAAGGCAATGTACTTCACTTTGTTAACCATAAAATGGTAGGAGACAATTTACACCATGAGAAATATGAAAAAGAATCATGTATCATATCATAATATTAGCATGGTTATCCATTACAAAAATGTTGCTAATTAAAGTTTATCATGGCACACATATTATAAACATTTTGTTTTGCTATTATTGGAAAAGAATCTTCAATAAAGACAAAATAGAAGGACCCAAAGAAAAAATTCAATTAATTTTTTGGAACGATGATGGGTAAATAGGTAACCTTAACAAAAAAAATTAAACATCTCTTTATCGAAGAAGAGGGACAATATTTTGTAAGTCTAGAGAATACTTTCACTAATTGTTTATTATAGTATTGTACATTAAAGCTATGGTTACAAAGCAGTATTTTCACACTACAATTAATACTTGATATCGGGTTAGAAGCAAAAATTGCAGCATACTTTCACTAACTGTTAATTATAGCGTTAAGCTTTTGTACCTTTAATAAGAGTTACCGGATAAAAATACACTCCCTTCATCCTAAAAAAGATCCTTACCCTTTAAATAATTTGTGGGAATCAACCAAAAAGTATGAATATTAATATGAAAAAATCAGTTCAAACCTATAAAAACTATCAGCATCAACGTTAAGTAGGAATACACATTACTAATACAGTAATAATAATTTTGTTCAGTAATATGAAAACTCTTTTATCAAAGTGCATCGTTTTACATCAAATTCAAACGCAAGTGTATGTTTTGAATAGAGATTTAAGTTGAAAGACATCAACAAGATTAAATCTGATAGTATTCGACTCCTCTTCTTTCCTCCAAGATTCCAGGAGACACTTAAGAAGAGATGATGACTGGAAATATATATGAAAATTTTAATTTTAGTAAAATCAGTTTGTCTTGCTTTAAAAAAAAAAAAAAAATGGAACTTAGTGTATCCCAAGTAAGAATTGAGATTTACTCGGACCTACCAGAATTTATCCTTACTTGCAAGTTAGGAACAACACTTCCTATTGGTCATTTATAAGAGAATATAATTTAATTTCTAAATCAATACTTTTTTAATACTACCTGTATAAATTTCAACACATGAGAATCTGAAAAATCAAACATATCAACAACGAACTGAAGAAGATGACAAATGGACCTTCAGTCTGTGAATTTAAAAAAAAAGTTATATATACCCCAGTTTAGCAAACTCTTGGATAAGCAGTCAATGAAGGAGAGGCAGCAAAGAAGCAGGGTTCGCATAATTTCAATGTCTTCATATAATGCCTTTTTTTTTAATATGTCGTCCCTTGAATGTTAATTAAGTATGTGAAGTACCCTCTAAAAAACACAAATTTGGGGAATCTGTAATGCTGAAAATGTGAAAATAAAATTCAGATTTGAAATAACGAGTTGTGTACTGTATTTCTTTATTGATTGTGATTTCACGTGTTGTATACTTGTATGCCCTGCATGATTTGAGTTTTGAGGTCATCTGTTCTTCTTGTTCATGATTTCCCTATCTTTAACAAACCAATTTCAGAGTCTCATTAGGGTTTCATTTCATATGTAAAGGACTCCACCAGTAAACTCTGATTTTTTTCGGCTGTTGACAAAAATGGTAGGCAATGGGTAGAAATGTGTATGTCTTCTCACGTGCTATACTCTCTCAGACAGTGGAAAAAACGTGGTGTTTAAGAGGGAATATTTTCGTAAGAGTGGAAAAAAAAAAGTTAAAAAAATCAGCCACGCTAAAAAGATATGGACTGCCAAAACACTCCATCTGGCGGATTTGTTTGAGCCCATCAGGAGAAGGAATAGCCGACAATTTAGAATCCAGTCCAGGAACTTGGAGTAGCAAACTTGGCTGGAGCAATGGAGCTCCATAAGATAGTAACGAATCATCCAACCCATCATAACGTTAATTCCCAAAATTCCTCAAAAATCTCTCCTAAATCCACAAAATTCCATGCTAAATTCTCAAGTCCTTCCCCCATCCACTTTCCTTACATTTTAAAGGGTAAAGATTTTGAAAAAAAATTATTCATGACTCCATAATAATTAGGGATGTGCTTCGGGTCGGAACCGACCCGAACCCGAATAACTCGAAATCCGAATTGGATGAAAAGTGGGAACCGAAACCCGGACCGAGTACACTAATACGGGACCGGTTCGGTTCGGGTAATACGGATTTCGGTTCGGTTATTAACCCGAAAGGACCGAAATAACCCATATAAACATTTACACTAGACTTTTGAACCGAATAACCCAAATAAACCGAAATGACCCGAAAAGCCAAATAAACCGAAATGACCTGAATAACCCAAATAAACTGAAATGGGTCGAATAACCCAAATAACGAAATTTTATATCTAGTTCAAGAAAAAAATAATTAAATTAATATTTTTTTTTCTTGAACCAGAGATAGAATTTCCTTATTTGGGTTATTCGGGCCATTTTGGTTTATTTGATTATCCGGGTCATTTCGGTTTATTTGGGTTATTCGGTTCAAGTGACTATTCATTTTCCGGGTCGGTCTTTTTGGCCCGATTAAACCTTTATTCAGGTAACCCGGACCGAATAACCGAAAACTCGAATTGGGCATAAATAGATACCCGAGAACCAACCCAAATAACTTATTCGGTCCTAATTCGGGTCGGTCCGGTCCAGTTTTCGGTTTCGGTTCGGGTATTCAGTCCAAACACACATTCCTAATAATAATATCCTACCTAATAAATAAAGAACTTATTGCCACATGTCATTTTCTCATTGTTTGGACACATGTCATTTTCTAAGCATTTTTGATTAAATGTATTTTCCACATGTTAATTTCTTATTTGCTCCAACAAATTTTATTTGACAACTCATTAAATTATTTATGTGAACATTATAAATAAATCAATTATAGTAATTGCCTCCAAAACTGTCAGCTATAAATATGACTACTGTTGAAAATCACTCACCAATTTAATCTATTATATTCAAATTTCAAATTCATTCATAATTGATTTATAAAAATATGCTATTTTCGAAATCTCATAAACTTTTCTCATATACGGTAATAAATTCCAAAGATATGTATATGTTAACCTATTTAATCCATTTTCCTTCTAGAATCAAGATTACTTTGATATAATTTCTTCTATGTAATCATCCTCGTCTATAGTAGTAACTAAAGAAGGTAAGGGCCTGTTTGATTATTGTCTGACTGGGTCCGGTCAGACAAAATGTCTGACCCGGTCCAGTCTGGTTGTTTGATATATGTTGATTTCGTCTGATTTGGTCATTATTTACCGACTCAGGTCCTTGATTCGGTCCGCCAAAAAAAAATCGTTGACTGAGAATTAGAGGTCGTTTCCACTTTGCCCCTGTCGCTTCTACCCATCCCCATCGCACATCTTTTGCCCCCTCATAGCCATCTCCGTTTATCTGCTTCTTCCTTTATCATCGATTTTTTCAATATCAAATTCCAAAATTTTTACATCTCTACATGTATTTGAAGGGCAGAAAACCTAATTCAATCGCTGATCTGGAAAAACTAAAGTTTCCCCATCATAGAGTTGTTGATTTGTCGCGAGGCTCTCGATGGTTTGTGAACTGGAATACCGGTGATCGGATTATGCTAATTCAGTACCAATTATTCCATTGCAGAACTACACCATCAATGTTTTGTTTGGTTCAGGTGAAAACAAAAGTTCAATCATTTTTTTTTCAATTATGCTAATTTGAATCAATTATTTGATGGGTTTTTCTTATTGATGAAGTTGTTTCATGGGTTTATGATTTCGTTATTCGTTGTGTGATCATCTCTATAGCTATAGATCTTGATACATGTTAATCATTACAAAGGGTATATAGGTAGTTATACTATTATTTCATATATGCTAGTTTCGAGTGCAGTTTCTTTAAGATTCTATCGATTGCTTTTTTCCTTTAGGGAATGTGTTTGATGAACTTCAACCAGTAATGTTTATGCTCTGTGGTTGTGATCATACAGTAAGCAAATCGATTGCAACATTGTACAACATGACTAGCTAAAAAAATTATGGTCTTGGGTTTAAATAAAGATCATGTTCATACCAGGAAGTAATTAGCACCATATTAACATCATTTCAAGGGAATGGTTTGCAATTGCTGTTGTTAAAAAAAGTATGGTCTTGGATTGCTGGATGTGCTTTACAATCATATGACAATCAAGTTTGTTTCTATGATCCACAATTTGATGCTTCAATCTATTGAGTCTGTAGTTTTATAATCAATTGGTTCTAACCAGAAGGTCATTTTAGTCAATTTGCTAGAGCCAACATTATAGGTGCCAAAAGGAACTGGTAGATCCTTCTGGGATTGTGGCTGCAACCTGCATACCTATTTGTGGAATGCAATGGGGACACAACATAAAGAAGACTCTTTGGTTGCTTGGTTTGCTTTCAATCATTTTTTCAATTTTTTTTCTTTCTATCCACATATCGTGTGTATGTGTGTAGCTTGATGACAACTGAAGAATGTAGATGACTAATTTTAGTTTTTAAAAATCTTGTCAAGTCTTGAAACATTAAAGCACAGTGCCATTAACTAGTAACCATTTTTTTGTGGTGGAATTTTGTTGGAGTGATATTAATGCTAATAGTCATGTTTATTGTAAAATTTATAGTATTCGTCAGTGATAACTTGACCTGTAACGATGTTGTTAACATTTTTTTGGATGATAAAGGAATTATTATATGTAAATGTTATAAATTAAATGGTAAATCATAAAGAAATTATTATAAAAAATGTTATTTGAGGGTAATATAGTCATTTTGCACAGTCAGTCAGATGCAAAATCAAACAACAAGTTTCGGTCAGAAGTTAACTCAGTCAGCTTCTAATCCAGTCAGCTTTAACCTAGTTAGCAACTATCAAACGACCCCTAAGATGTGTTCATTTCTATCTCTCTGTGTCGAATTCATTCATAATTCAATCTGTAGAATACAAATATATTTCTGTTTATATTCAAAGAACATATATTCTTCTACTTTGTCGTATACAACATTCACGTATTCATGTCTATCTCTCTCTCTCTCTCACTCACACACACACACACACACACACACACACTCTCTCTCTCTCTCTCTCTCTCTCTCGATATTTTTGTATGAACAAGGTAAAATTCGAATATATATTATACGTAATGTTGACTATTATAGCTATTTAATTTTAGTATGTCGTAAAACTTTAATTACGTTTTTCTTTCGATCATGGAATTTTGTATCCCTTCAACTTACTTCATGGGAGAATCACATTCTCTGTATCTAGGCTCGCCAAATCAGCTATCATTTTACGAAATTTGAATTTTTGATGTAGTAAATTGATAGGAGTTTCCATCTGAAGCGCTATACCATCAATTAGGTATGTAATCATCTTCCTCTCCTTAGATTTTCATTCAATTTGATATTAGCGACCTAAATCTCGGAAAAATCACCGCCTCCCCAATGAAAATATCTCGATCTGATTTTGGATATTTGGGTGCAGGAAACCCTAAGTTTGAACGATCGAAGTGATTTCATGTAGAAATATGTAATTTCTGGTGATTTGAAGTGAAACATGTTCGTACTTTCATCCTAGATTTCAGTTGTCAATCGGTTCGTAGCAAATCTCGAAATCAATTTGGTTTCAGATGAGTAATTGATTTTCGGTCTTAAATTTAAATCCATAACCTATTGATTGTGTTCATCCGTGTTTGATTTCCAGGATTTTTAGGCATTTTTTTTTCTAATTTGTTACTTTATTTTATTACCTGGAAACCAAAGGTAGTATATCTGGAAATTTGTATTTTGGTTTAATATCTAATTTGTTTGGAAACCCAGAAACCAATCTTTATATAAACGTCATGTAGTATTGAACTTATACTTGTTGCAGTTGCTTCGTGCAACATGAACAAGTGGACTACCAATGTGGTATGAAGCAGGTACAACAAGTTTGATTTTGCTTGTACTAGAACTCTGCTCATTGTTTAATTCCCTTTTGTATCTTACATGAAACATTGAAGTCAAGTATGGATGCTTCAATTGTCCCACCTTTTGAGATGTCTTGCAAGAATCTGTTATATCAAGTTGATGCCTCATTTCATAAGGGAACGGTGGAACATACAACTACAACTCTATAGAAAATTAAGACTACCTTTGGAAATTGCTTTAAGGGTAAAGAATGATACATATTGACATTTCTTTTTATTTATTTATTCTAACCATTATTAATATGTTACCTTTTGAAATTTGATATTTTGGTGATTTTCCGAAAGCAATAAATTCAACATCATAATGTATGGATAGCATATCCACAACTATCATCACAACTAGGTAAATGGGCCGGCCTTGGTGCCTTCGACCCATTGGTATGTGAAGGGTCCAGTTAATGGTTTGGTCTAGGCTTTCATTGTATTTTGTTCAGTAGGAGTCTGTAATACAGTTTGTGAGTTGTTTATGTGTCTTTGGTCAGAAAGTGTGTTTGCGACCGTAAACAGAGTTTACGACCGTAAACACGTTTACGGCCGTAAACCCAGTTTATGGTCGTAAACCCTGTTTGCGGTCATGTCTAGTATAAATAGCAGAGGTGTAGGTCATTGTGCAGTTGTTGATGCCATTGCGTTTACAGAGTGTTCCATCGAGTTGTACCTGACGTTTTTCTGAATATAAACGTGTGCAAGCTCGATTTCTTTTCTTCTTATTCTTCTATCTGTGATTGTTTGTTGCTTGATCATTGGTAAAGATCCTTTTCAGAACCTTACAATTGGTATCAGAGCAAAAAAACCGGTGTCAAAGCTTCATTCAATAGAGATTTGGGGTGCTTAAACTGATATTCTTATTGTTCGAAGATTGGTTTTAGTGTTTTAGTGGTTAAAGGAACTGAATCTACTGCAAAAACGTGTTTTTGAAGGCTTTCTGGGAGTTTACTGCCAACCGTAAACCCTTTTTACGGTTGTAAACTCAAGATCTTCAACAACCGTAAACTGTGAATCTTCAAAAACCGTAAACCAAGCTTCATTAACCGTAAACGCTTAAACCGTAAACGTATAAACCGTAAACTCATCAACCGTAAACGTAGTTTACGGTCGTAAACAGCTCAACCGTAAACCCAGTTTACGGTCGTAATCACTTAAACCGTAAACCAAGTTTACGGTCGTAAACTCTTCAACCGTAAACCCATTTTATGGTCGTAATCATCATCAACCTTAAACTCTTTTGTGACTTCAATCTGCTTTAATTTTAAATGGAATCTCAAAGTCAAAATCATTTTCACGAACTTGATACTGTCATGGGCACTACTACGCGTATTCCAAGATTAATGTCTGCAGATGGTTTTCCTGAGTGGAAGTACAGAATTGAAAAATACATTAAAATGAAGGATTTCAAAGTCTGGAGAAGCATTCTCAGAGGCCCTGTTAGAATCACTATGACAGTCGGAGGCCAAGTGATTGACAAGGCTGTTGAAAACTACACTGATGAGGAGTTTGAGAAAGTTGAAGAGCAGGAAAGGGCTTTAGCCACTCTAACCATGGCATTATCTCCTGATATTGCTCAAGGGTTCCGAGAGTACACTTCAACTAAAGATTTGTGGGAAGCCCTAATTGAGGTATATGAGGGCAATGAAGATATGAAGGAGAGTCGCCAGGACATGTTGAGACAAAAGTTCAATATGTTCAACTACATTCCAGGAGAGAAACGAAAGTAAATGCGTAAATTTAAACTATCCTAAAACAAAAATTTGTCTTTGAAGCGAATCAGAGTAAGATAAACTCAGGAGTATAGAGAAGAAAACGCAAACCGTAATTCACTGATTGAATTTGCATCCAGAAGGTCTGAGAACAACACGCATAATCTCAGAACAGATCCGAAAATTCTTCATGTCATTAAGCACTAACCCCATTTGTGATCTCTTCCTTTCTTCCTTTCCCGCAAAAGAACACATACTCTCAAACAATGGTCTGAATGTTGTATAGTTGAGAGATGTCCCCTATCATGTGCCAGGAACAGCCACTACCAACAAACCGAAGTCTGATGATATGCCTCCATAGCTGCTCCGACACAGAGCGGGATCAGTTGGTCTTTGGAACCCAATCCATTTTGAAACTGGGTCGACCTTTGTCATCCTTGCACGGTACTCTCTCCCATGACATATCCTGTTTATCACAAACAGAAGATGAAGAAATATTAGAGTCATTAGTTGATTTGGGAGAGTGAGCCTTTGGAACCCATTTGTAGTTGGGTTTAACCCATTTCTTTTTCGATCTGATGGGTGGCTCAGTATTGCTTTTGATCTTGATGTCGGCCGCTGAGATGACTTTGATTTTGGCTTCACGGGAGCATCTCTTGGATTTGGCTTCTTGGCCGGCATTCCCTTATTTCTCTTGGGATTCAGATTCTTGGCCTTGTAGGTCTGATTCTTAGCCTTCTGCGCGTTCCATTCACCATGGTCTGAACGTGACCTTGAGGGTTTTCTTTTGAAATATCTCGCTCTTGGCGTGTTTTTCCATCCTTGTGCGTAGTAGGGAACGTATGCGCGATTTGGACAATTTCTGGCAATGTGTCCAGGTGTTCCACAGTGAAAACATGCCTTTTTCTTCACTGTGAAGTTGTTTCTTCCTGCCCCTGGTGGCGTATCCTTGCCTTGTCTCTGATTTTTCCCACATGCACACTTGCAACAAGCCGTCGGTTGTTTCACTTGATTTGGTGGCCTGTATTTCTCAACAACAGGTTGATCAGAAGCAGCTGAGTTCGAAGCAACAGATTCAGAGCTCAAGGAGATGTTGGTTTGTTCAGTGGTGTTCTCCTTGTTCTCATCCTCTGCTACTTTACCTGCACATGAAGTAGATGTGCTAGAAACAGGAACATCAGTATTTTCAAACAAATAATCAAATATGTCAAAAAAATTGAACTCCACATGATCCGATGCAAAAGCATCAAAAGCATCACAAGATGTATCATCAACTTTAATATCAGAAATAGAAGGTTGTTCATTGGAAACAGAAACATCAGGTTCAGGCTCAGTTTTGTTATCAGAAACAGATCCTTCAACTTTGTGCTTTGATTGATCTAAGGATTGATCTGCAGGGGAGGTAGAAACGTTATTACTTTTAACGTTAATAAATCCTCCTGAAACAAAACCAGATGGCTTGCCATAAACCATGAATGGTTCGTTGGCAATCTCATCTTTAGACAAGGGTTGATACTGATATGTATGATTATATGGAGGAAGTACATTATCATATCCTAAACCCTTCTGCTGGTTTCGTTTGAACTGCATGCAATGATCAATCATGTTGGCAACTACCTCGCTTGATCCATCAAATTTTCTAAAATCAAAATTTGCAGTTTCAAATTGTCTTTTTAATGTATCAAGCTCGGTAATTAGCTCATTATTTTGTCTTTTAACATAATCATAAAGCTCACGTTTTTCACTGTATTCTGTCTGAATTCTTTTAAAATCTTTTATTTTTGTCTCTAACTGGGCCTTAAGGGATTTCTGTCATTTCCTGAGTTGATATCCTTCATATCTCAGGTCCTCAACTTCTCTTTTTAATAAATCAATTTGTTCCCGAAAAAATTTAATCGTAGTTTCACAAGATTGAGAACATGAAACTTTATTGACTGGAACGTTTGAAGAACTCATTGTATTAAAAAATATGCCCTTTGACTAAAAACTCAAAAGTCAACCTCAAAAGTCAAATTTAAAAAGTCAAACTCAAAAGTCAAACTTGAAAAGTCAAACTTAAAAGTCAAACCGAAAAGCTAAATTTGAAAATTTAAAAGTCAAACGAGAAAGTCAAAGTTTAAAGTCAAAGTCAAAATTTTAAGTAAAAAGTCAAAAATAAAAGTAAAAAATTAAAAATTAAAATTTTTGGTTGAAATTGGAATTTAAAATGAAAAGAAATTGAATTTTGGGCTGAATTTGTCAAAATTGCGAAACTTGGAGCCGAAAAGGAGTGTTTTTGAATAAAGAATGCGAAGGAAAGGAACAAAGGTGATGCTAGAGGAGTTGGTTAAGGCGCTGAGTTGATGAACTAGAGGTCGCAGGTTCGATCCCCGGCACCCCCGAAATCCGTTTCAATTTTTGAAGTCTGAAGGCGAGGCTGCTGCTTGCGAGGACGAGGCGCGATGCGAGGACGTGCGATGATCAACTCCGAAGCGAAGACCGACGAAGCGATGTGAGGACCTGGTGCGAACCGGAAACTGCTGCTGACCGAGCCGTCCTTCAAGCCGTTCACCGAGCCGAATTTCGAGCCGAGGCCGCAAACTCCAGCGACCGTAAACCGCCGGCCGTAAACTCCAGCGACCGTAAACCGCCGACCGTAAACACGTTTACCGCCGTAAACTCCGGACCGTAAACCTCGGACCGTAAACCCTTCAAAGACCGTAAACACAACTTCAGATCGTGAAAAAAACGACGTTTTTCACCATTTTTGCTCCAAAACTCGATCAAAAACTCGTTTTTACGAAAAACGCAAAGAACAAACCCCCCCTAATTTTCAGAGATCTATCCAAAAACGCAGAAATCTTTCAAAAGTAAGATCAAATAAGCTCCAGATTTGACAAAATGAGTGATACAATCCAAGCTCTGATACCACTTGTAAGTCCCTAATCTGCTGGAGTATCAATCAGATCCGTTTGATGGTGCGGAATCCCAATCAAACAGATGATGTCAGATCAAATAGAAGAGAAGGAGAAGAAGAAGATGATGAATCTTGTATGTATTGATATGAATGAAGATCCGGATACAAGATTCACACACACTAACACACACTCTCTTTTCTCTTTCTCTAGAACACCTTCAAATACACACACTTAAGCTCCTCTATTCTATGTGTTCATCACTCTACTCCTCACCCCTTACACCTATATTTATACATAAGAAACATGGGCTTGGTGAACATGGGCCGTAAATGGGTTTACGGTTTTTGAAACGAAAGTAAATGCGCAAATTTAAACTACATTCCAGGAGAGAAACGAAAGTAAATGCGCAAATTTAAACTATTCTAAAACAAAAATTTGTCTTTGAAGCGAATCATAGTAAGATAAACTCAGGAGTATAGAGAAGAAAACGCAAACCGTTACGGATCTGGGCGAACATCGTTTTAGAGACGTTTATGGTGATAGGTCAGGAATCATCTCGTGGGGATTCCATGACACTATGAATATGTTTATGGTGAGAAGAAAGAGCGGCAATACTGAATTATACAAAGATGCTCACGATTTTCATTCCTTTACTAGGATTGATCTTACGGAGTTGTCTAAAGCTCCTTTCTCAAATCCATCAAACAATCCCAGGGCGACTCAGTTCAAATCATTTTTGGAAGATCAAGTAGCTAAGGGTTTCCCTTCAATGAAGACTGCAGAGTCTATTATCAAGATTTACCCTAATGTTATTGATCCCAAAACAAGTCAGCCTCTTCGGTCAGTGATGTGGCCCGCTACTGCTCAAGTAAAGCAGATCCCCATTCTTCAAAATTATCCAGATGGATCTCTTGCATCCATGCAATACTGGGTGTTTGATGAATCTGCTGCTGCTGCTGTCATCAAGCTTAAAGACGATTGTATCCGCTTGTATGACAAGAGGGATTTGCTTCAATTTGGCAAGTGGGACATACATCAGCTCTCCATTCATCAGATCAAGGTGGCCGAAGACATTTTTGAGCCCGTTGCAAAGGAATACACTTCGATGGTTGCTGAGATTATCGAGAAGGAGATGTGGAACGGAGCTATGGGAAAATCTGATGTGCTGGTGGTCGACAAAAGCTGAGTCCAAGCTAGCACCAAACCAAGGGGGAGATTGAAGGGTCCAGTTAATGGTTTGGTCTAGGCTTTCATTGTATTTTGTTCAGTAGGAGTCTGTAATACAGTTTGTGAGTTGTTTATGTGTCTTTGGTCAGAAAGTGTGTTTGCGACCGTAAACAGAGTTTACGGCCGTAAACACGTTTACGGCCGTAAACCCAGTTTACGGTCGTAAACCCTGTTTGCGGTCCTGTCTAGTATAAATAGCAGAGGTGTAGGTCATTATGCAGTTGTTGATGCCATTGCGTTTATAGAGTGTTCCATCGAGTTGTACCTGACATTTTTCTGAATATAAACGTGTGCAAGCTCGATTTCTTTTCTTCTTATTCTTCTATCTGTGATTGTTTGTTGCTTGATCATTGGTAAAGATCCTTTTCAGGACCTTACAGTATGGCGAGGAGACTCACCTCGAATGCAGAAGCTTCCCGAATGAAATCCTTAGCTGCCGTCCTGTCCACTTTCTGAGCTTTCAATACCAAAATATCACCCAATTAGCAATTGGGTCTCAAACCATGATCCATAATCAATAATTGGGGTAAAATGACCGTTTTACTCCCTGGCTGTAACATCCTGACTCCCAGGTACAATATTTAATTAATTTGCATTCATGATGTTAGAGCAACTCGACGAGTTGGAGGCCCCAACTCGACGAGTGGAGGAGTTAATGGCCGCGTGATTTTTAGAGTCTACTCGACGAGTTGGAGGACCCCAACTCGACGAGTTGGAGCTGAGTGAGGAAACCCTAATTTTCAGGGTTTGTGTTATATTTAAAGGACCTTAAGCCTTCATTTCCTCCTCCCATATCATCTTAACACTCTGAGAGAAACCCTAATCGAGCTATATCCTTATGCGGGAGAAAGAGAGGCTAATATTTCATGCTTTAGTGCATTTTTTGGAGGAAGATTGAGGAACAAAAAGCTTGGGACTAGAGGGAGCTCTTAGATTCGGTGTTCATTCATTCCTAGATTCTTTTTGAAGGTAAAAAGTTACCACCTTGATCATTATTTGGTTAGATATATTTTCTAGGGAGTTTAGGGCCTTTTTCCATCCCTCTTTGAGTACTTGAGTTGTTTGAGCTTGCCATGGAGTTTAGACTTCAGATCTGGACAATATGAGGTCCCTTGAGCCCAAAGGTCCAAGCTTTATTAAGCTAGTGGCAAGCTTTTATGCATTTAACCCTATATAGAGCTTGTTTTGGCATTTCGAGCCATAGATGCCATGCATGGACGTAAAGCTTGCGGCTTTACGTGGTATTTTAGCCTTGGGAGGTTAGATCTGGAGTTTGGGACATTATTTCTGCTTAAGAATCGTCAGAATGAAAATTGGTCTAGAGGGACTTGACGAGTGCATGAGCCAACTCGATGAGTCAGCTAGGGTTTTCCCCGATATACTGGACGCGCTACAACTCGGTGAGTTGATGAGACAACTCGACGAGGTGAGTTGGATTTTCCTGATACTTCAGAGAAAACGAAGGAACTTGACGAGTCGCATAGATGCACTTGACGAGTTTAGTCAACATGGACGGTTGACTTGAGCGTTGACTTACGTTGACTTTTAGGCTTTGGTTAAATGGTCTTTCACCTTTTTGAGATTTAGTGGAGAAGCTAGCTTAACATCTCGGAGTGGTTATTACAAATTTCTTAATAGAGATAATTATATTATGTTGGCAGAGTCTAGACTGTTTGTGGGGTACTAGATCTACTTGCTTACTTACGAGGTGAGTCTTCTCACTTACAGACCGTATACACTCCTTAGAGGAGGAAGTGGCCACCATGAGACAACAAATCCTTGCAGTTGAGGCTAGGGCAGCCTTAGCAGAACAGAGAGCAGAAGAGGCCACTCGCGAAATGAGTGAAATGGCTAGGCACCTTGTTCGCCGTTTTGGCATATGATAGACTAGTATAGCCGTGTAAGATAGTGACTACACTACTCACACTATGTCTTAGGCTTATTGCATCTTTCATCACAACTAGTAGTAGTAAATCAAGAGAGGTACACCCTCCAAAACCCATGTAACTCAAAGCAACTTAATGTATTGACGACTATGTTCTATTTTGATAACTTAACGTTCGTACAATACCTACTACTTACCGCCATAAGTACATTTTGATGATGTGATCGAAACATTTGGGAATCATACAACAAAACATGTAATCTATATACGTGTATAGATGTATATATATGTAAATATAGATGAGATACAACTAGCAACGACCATAACTACTTACGAACCCGTTTCATACCATACAACAGAATCATGCCGCACCAAGGAAGTAACCAGCATACCGACGAAACACCAGTTCTACAATTGGACATCACTACATTTAAAGCCACTGTAACAGCCTACGTGACAGCCGTCATGGTACAACTGAACGCTAACAACGCAAACGGAAACACGAACGATGCCAGCAGTGCCAACTCCGGTGGCAACCAAGGACACCAGCAGGTGTGTTCCTACAAGGACACCCCAAATCATAAGCCTAAGAACTCCCACGACAATGGAGGGGCACTACCCAGGAAACGAAAGTTTTGGAAAAAGAAAGGGGGTCATTCGACTCAGGTACCTGCCAAAAGACAACAAATTATAGCAGCTCATGCCACCACTACCCCTACTGCCTCAGTACCGACGAAATCATATGCTGGAAACCTACCCAAATGCCACAAATGTAACTTCCATCACAAATGATCCTGCCGAGAGATGCATAGCAAGAATTGCAATAGAAAAGGACATACCACTCGCTTTTGTAGAGTGCCAACCTGACAAGCCATCCAAGCCGCTAAAGCTGGAATGAGTCAGGTTTTCCACGAATGTGGAGAGATGGGGCATTTCAAGAAGGAGTGCCCAAGGACTAAGAACAAATATGTCAGAGATGTCGGAAGCATTTCAACAATGGAACACGAAGAGACAATGAAGGACCCTACTGTGATTACTGGTACGCTTCTCCCCAACTAACTCATGCGCATGCGTACTTTATAATAGAGATGCAAAAAGGAAACTCATAAGTCACAAGGTATAATTGCATACTAAAACAAAACCCTCAAACATTCACGAAAATATTCCCGATAGAGATGACTAGGGGAAGAACTAAAACCACCATCGACACATACCTAGGATACACTCTAACTCTAAGCAAACATTTCTTTTAAATTGATCTAGTGTCGGTAACAATAGGTAACTTCAACGCGACCATTTACACGTTTTTGGTTACGTCCTCGCCAAACCAATACCATACGCCATAAGAGACTGTTCGACTTAACTTACCAAATAACAAAACCCATGTTATCTAAAACGACAAACCCGACACCAACCTCCGAATCGTCCCTTGCATCTAGACTCAGAAGTACCTATGTAAGAGGTACCACGTTCTTTCTTAGCCCACAATAGAAATAGGGAACATGAAGCGAAAGACATCAAGGATATTCCAGAGGTTTATAACCTTCCCGATGTGTTCCCATAAGATCTTTCGGAAATACCACCCATATGTCAAGTTGAGTTCGGAGTCGACTCGACTCTTGGAGCCATTCACGTAACCAAATCCCCAATACCACTTAGCACCGACGTAAATACAGAAATTTTCCAGCCGATGCAACGATCTAACAAGTAAGGAAATTATCAGACCAAGCCTCCAACCTCTGAGAGCACCCGTCTGACTCGTAAAGAGGAAGGGCGAATTGTCCATATGACCATTGACTACCAATAGCCAAACCAACCCACCATCAAGGGCCGATATCCTCTATTCCGAATCAACGACCTATTTAACCAACTTCAAGGAACGAGAAAAAGTCGACATACGACTATCTCAAAAATTTCGTAGGAAGAAATCCCCAAGACGACCTAAGATTTATAAGGCCAACTGCACCACACACAACTTTAACCTTGGTGACATTAGTGTTCGCCTTAAGGTCGAGAGACACTACCTTCAGGGCGTCAAGTACACAATCTTCATTGGTCATGACCATCCATTCACATCACCCTATAGGACATAAATGTAGACCATCCCTGTACTGGACTAAGGTGGGTGACACGCAGCTAGCAAGGGGGCAGGCACCTGACCGCACCATCATCGGCCCTAAGATCAGCCGAGAGACAACCAAAAAGATCGTCCGAAAACAACTAAAGGCACCTAGGGACCGACAAAGGAGCTACGCGGATAAACGATGAAACACCCTTAGATTTCCAAGTCAACGACCGCGTGAGATTAAAGTCTCTCCCCGGAAGGGGATGGCACGCTTGGGAAGCATGAAAAATTTAATCCGAGGTACATTGGACCATTTGAGATCCTCGCCAGGATCGGTCCAATAGCCTATAGGCTTAGGTTACCGTAAGAACTCAGCGACATACATCCTACATTCCACTTGTCCAACCTTAAGAAGTGTCGGTTCGCCAAAACTCTTGTAGTCTCGCTTGACGAATTCGAGGTAAACAAGGACCTATACCCCAAAGAGAAACATGTGGGGATCATGGATAGGGAAATCAAAAGAACGAAACAAAATAAAATACCAATAGCGAAGGTCCGCTGAAATGCCAAGCAAGGACCCGGATTCACTTAGAAACGGGAAGGTCAAATGAAACAGAAATACCCACAACTTTTCCTAAGCTTAAAAGAACCCGTCCAAGATGCAAATTTCGGGACAAAATTCCATCTAACGGGGGGATGATGTGACAACCCGAAAAATTTGGATCAAGCAAGGACTAAACTGTAACCGTGTATGAGTGACTTCGCAACGTAACTTTGATGTGATGGAACATTGAAAGCCATAATGGGCATATTTTTTATAAGTTATTATATACTTATACTTTGAAAACCATGTGGTAATACACCTTTAAAGTCAATACAAGTCAACAAGGCATTAAGGAGTCAAAGGGGTCAACAAAAGTCAAATATTATACATAGTATATGGGATTTCGGTTTTAGGAATCAAAACCCCAAGCCTTGGAACGAAAACCCTTCATGGAATCACCCATGACCGAAAACACTACAAGATAAGGCCGAAATCTATTTTTTTGAACAATGCTTGGATCGAAATCAATTAGGAAAGGCACCTAGGCCAAAATGACCACCCTATAAGCCACTAAGGCCGAAAACTCAAAGTGTGAAGGAGCTAGGACCGAAATCACCCATGGAACAAGGTGATTTCGGTCATGTATGGCCGAAATCTCATAGCCTTGGATGATTTCTATTGAGTTTCCAGTGGATATTATTCTATGACTAAGATAAGAGTAGTTGACTTTAATATTTGATATCTCACCCCTTTCCCATGCAAAGTTCACAGTATCCCACACAATAACCTAACATATATCCAAGAAATGTCCAACAGTTAACCAAGTAAAAATCTTATCACCCTTCACCCTTTAAACACGACATGAAGTATCCATAAATCCCATAATTTTCATTTCCTCATTCTACACTAATTTCTCTCAAGATTAAGCACAAAGCCCCCAAGGATTTATCTCTCAAAGAATTGTTCTTAAATTTTGGTAGGTAATTTCGAGATTACCTAGAATTGTATACATATTTTATGTTAAGTTCATCCCATTTACACATATTATTATGTGTTAAAAACCTTTAGGATCATACTATTTCCAAGAAGTTCATCAACCTTATCCAAGAGTTTAAGCTTGGAAATCTTCACACCATCTTCTCAAACAACCCACAAATCCGTTCAAGGTGAGTTCATACCCCCCACATTTTCAAATTTTTCTTTCATGTTTTTAGGGGGGGAATAGAAGCTAAAAATTTATTTACTACATAAATACTTGTTGTTACTTCTTGATGTTGAAGTATAGACCATTATTTGCTCAAGTTACGATTATCACTACTTTTATACAATATTTGTGATCAATTAGTTTTGATATGCAAAGTTAACCAAAAACATAACTTATATTATGTTACAAATATCATCAATAAAATATGATTGTAAAACTACAAGGCTTTGGAAACTTTTTACCAAAAGATAGTTTTTCTAGCAAAAATAGTTACATTTTAGTCATTTCCTATTTTGGTGGGTTTCAACCCAAAGATATCAAGTTTTACTTTCATATTTTGACACTAGACAAGATAACAACTTTATATTTATATAAAACACTATATAAATAGTCTCAACAAACATACAAGATAAACTATAATTGGTATAGTTTGGGAGTCACAAAACCACACTTTCATTTAAGATGAACCATTTAATTTTCAAAGGTATAATTATTTTTCAAGAAAAAGGAGTCATAGTTCATGTAAATTTGTTGATGCTCTTGTGAGACATTCCTTCACCGTACCTACCTAGTGTACACCTTATGTCCTGCATTATAACCAGAGTCTCCTTTAGGGAGAGCGAGATAGTTGTGTATAGATCTATACAGGATTGACAACCCCACACCTCAGCTGTTCGCTACAGTTAGACCGACAAGTCTAGGGTGACAAAAGTCAACCAATTCTGACTCCTGAAGAACGTCGTTCAGGCATATCAGTCATATTAAGCATGGTTATAATAACTCACATAGGGATTAACAAAACGACTTGGTTTACGGAGTAACTTACACTTCATTAGTTTTATAAAAATAAATGAAACTACATACTTTTTTCAGTACAACATTTCTTACATTCTGGTCTTAGGGTTTAAGACTACAGTTCATATTTAAGAAAATATTGGATTTTTTTGGAAACATACATTAATATTTTATAAGGAAAATATACAAAGGAAATACGTACGTTTACAGTTCATATTTAAGAAAATATTGGATTTTTTGGAAACATACATTATCATTTTATAAGGAGAAGATACAAAGGAAATACGTACATTTACAGTTCATATTAAAGAAAATATCAGATTTTCTAGATGTATACAAAATCATTTTACACGAAACCGTTACAAATCCTACTCGTACAAAATGCTTATGAACTCACAAACTTAATTGTTGACACTTTTCAAAATCACTTGTATTCTCAGGAAACCAGTAAACAGGTATTCAACCTTTCTTGAGGGCCGACGTCGTCGTTTCATGTTTCTACTTTTCAGTTATTTGTATTCAGCTTTTGAACAAACAAAGATTTGTAAACAATGTAATACTTGTAATCTCAATGTATGAATGTTTGTGTTGCTATGTTTCATTTATATTCAATTGTTATGATACTGTGCAATGACGTCATCCACCCTCGGACGTTTTCATCGTTCCGGTTCGGGGGTGTGACACCACAAGATTCATAACTAAAGCCCAAGCCCATCACCAAACAAGCCCAAAACTCCAAAATCCATAAAGTCCACTATTGGCCCAATTTTCCAAATTGGGCCCAAACCCAAAATTGCCCACAAATCCCAATAAGGCCCAATCCATCATGGACCCAATCTAAGAAGGCCCAATATCCAAAAAGCCCTGAAATACTGATTGATCAACTCGAGTCAACACCTGGTCAAAGTCAAAGTCAAAGTCAACGCTCCGAGTTGACCCAACTCGTCGAGTTGTACCTTAACTCGTCGAGTTCCCCTTAAGGACAAAATCGCGATGTCTCGACCCAACTCGTCGAGTTTCCCTACTACTCGACGATTTGCCCCCTTTTCATCAGAATCGAGATAATCGCATACTAACTCGTCGAGTTCACTCATGAACTAGTCGAGTTCTCCATTCTGCCAAACCCACTTAACGTATTAAGTCATTTCTCTTGAATCCAATGACTCCAAACCTCAGATCTCTTCCACATTGATGTCCAGAAGGGTAAAGTTTCCAACTTTACCCTCAAGAACCACTCATTAAACTTCAAACTCACACCCTAGGTTCCTTAAAGAGGGTCTTGAACCATTAAGCCCTTAAATCCCCACTACAGCGTTCCAAAACACAGATCTGGTGTCCCAAAGTGGGCAAATCATGTAAAGTTTCCGAATTTACGCTCATGCATGCTAGAAACACCCTCTAGGGCTCGTTTATGGCTTCAAAATGGAAATATTGCATGAATGGGACCTAGAGGCCAATAAAGTTTGCAACTTTAAGCCTCAAGAGGTCATGTAGGGGTCAAATCTACTCTATCAACCCCTGGAAACCTCTTCTCTTTGGACAACTCAACCAAAGTCCCAAAACTCAAGCTAAAACTTCAAGAAAGGAGATCTAGTTAAATACAAGTCAAGGTGACGCCTTTATACCTCAAAGATGCCGCCATTAGTGAAGAGTTTCTGGATCTAGTAGCTCCTTCTTGTATCCCCAAGCTTTCTTTCCTTCTAAGTGGATTCAAACACACACACACCACCCTCAAAATGGCTCACAATCACTCAAAAGTGCCTTAGGGTTTCGAGGTTAGGGTTTAGGACAGTGGAGGTTGGAAATGAGGCTAACTCCCGAGGTTTAAGTTGCTTAAATAGGGTACAAAATCCCAAAATTAGGGTTTCCCAAACCCAGTCCAACTCGTCGAGTTGGTTTTCAAATCCCCGCGTGCCAACATAATCCTACTCGTCGAGTTGCCCCCCTCCAACTCGACGCGTTGAATTCTTAATCGGCAAATATCTTTCCTTAATTAGCCTTCTACATTTCGGGTGTTAGACTAACGTCCAAACTTCTGATCTACTCCAAAACAAGGTCTTAATCCATAAAGTCAAAAGCTTTAAGCTTTCGCATGGCTTAATAAGTCCCAATACCCAATTATAACATTCTAACCTCATGAAATAAACATCAACCCTTGCATGGTTGAGTTAAATCCACCAAGATACCATTTTTATACACAAGGAACCTCAGAAACACTAAGATCTACCATCCTAAGCTTCTGGAGTAGCTTATAATCACATGAAACAACTCAAGGGACCAAAACATGCCAAGAACCCTAAGCTAACTAGATATAAGAGATGAATCAACAAGGTTGAAACTTTATACCATCTGAGACTTGCCAAGATGATGAAGATGCTGGATCTTCAAGATCCACTCCAATCAGCGCTTGATCACCAAGTTCCTTCTTCTTGAAAATGAACAAAAATACCAAAATTTTACCAACAAAGCTCAAGAACACTCAAGGAAAAGCTAGGGTTTCATGGGGAGTCTTTAGAGGGAAGGAGGCTAATGAGGGGGCAGCCTCAAGGTCCATAATGGCACTTAAATAGGGGACAAACCGTAAAAATTAGGGTTTGTGGTTGGCTCACGTACGCCCGACGTACATATGGGTACGCCCAGCATACGCTGCCAATCCCCGTGCCCAACTTAAGGGAGTACGTCCATCATACGACAAGTTATGCCCAATGTAACAGGGACCAATTCCCACCGAAATCTATTATACAAGCTCTCAATATATCCTCAAGTGTCTGAATGGTCCTCTCACTCTGGCTTTCAGTCTTCGGATGATAAACAGTGATAAAGTGCAATCTCATACCGAGTTCCTCGTGGAACTTCTGCCAAAACCGACAACTAAACTGAACATCCTGGTCTGAAACAATAGAAACTGGAATACCATACTGAGCGAAAATCTCGCACACATAAACATCGGCTAATTTCTCAGCCGACGAGCTCTCACGGATGGCTAAGAAGTGGGCACTCTTGGTTAACCGATCCACTATATCCAAATCGCATCAAACCCTTAGGTGTCCGAGGCAACTTGGTGATGAAATCTATGGTGATTTATTCCCATTTCCACATGGGAACCTCCAAAGGCTGAAGCTTTCCATGCGGCCTCTAGTTCTCGTAAACAAATGAGCATGCTGCCAATCTCACTCTCATAAATAAAGCAATTGCTGACTCTGAAAAGACTTGCAAGGAAACGACCGAAAAATTCGATAAACTATTTTCTGAAATTAAAAACTTTATGGAAGACTTCCTATAACACCCCATTTATTAAATAATAAATAAACAAATTAATGAATGATTAGTAGCCCTAAAATCAATAATTATATAGCAAGGTGTTGGTCTCGAGGAGCTAACTGTCACAATTTTAGAAGTCTGGGGTTAAAAGTGTAAGTTTCGGATTGGTTTCGTAAATATTTATGAAGGCAGGGACTACTTGGTAAATTATTGGGAGTTATTTTAAAGAGATTTTGGGGGCTAAGGGGCTGAATGGTAACATATGGACTTTATCTGAGAATAATTTGTAGAGGAGGGGCTATTTGGTAACTGTTGGACTTATTATGAAAAGAATTGTAGGAGCAGGGGTATAATGGGTTAATATGGGAGCTGTTTCGAAATTATTTCAGGAGGGAGGGGCCATTGTTATCTTTATGGCAAAAAGTTTAGAAGGTGTCGGGTATATAACCTTCCCGAAACCCTAACCCTAGGAACCTTAATTAGCCGCCACCTTATGTCTTCCCCCCACCGGCCGCTGTTGGGTACAAAGTTATCCATGTATGAATTTGTAAATGGTTTGACTTTTGTAGACCCACTTGCATGTGGTGCTTTAGCCTTGTGACATGAGAGATAGAGAGTGAGAGAGAGACATGTAAACACCTCTATATAAGGTGGGTTCATACCACTTATGGAGGTGTGCTTGAGAGGTGTAAAAGTTGAGTGTGTAAGTGTGTGTTATTTATGTAGATGTAGATCTATGTCCCTTTTTGTAACACCATACATATTCAATACATCTCTTGAACACCCAAATCACCATGTTCATTGTGCAATCTTTAATTCCGCATGCCAAACCATGTTCTTTAGTCACTTCAATTGGTATCAGAGCAGGAATCATAATCTGCGATATGATTTTCACTCTGATTCAAAAGGTTTTTGAATCAAATTCCGGTTCAAAAAGTTTCCGCACCTTTTGAAGTGAAAAGTGTTCTTGATCTTCAGTTGTGATTCGATTCAGCAACTGATTTGTTGAATCGAGTGTTCTACTTGATTTTTCTGTTCAATTCAGCAATTTGCTTTCAAATTCTTTTTGATTTCTCAGAAAAATTTAATCTGTACACCAATGGAGAACTTCAACTTAAACTCAATGACTTCATACTCTCATCTGCTAGGATCTTCAATTAAGATTCCTATGCTCATTCCAGAATACTATGATCAGTGGTCTGATCGTATGCAAGACTACTTGAATGGAATTGATGAAGAGCTTTGGACATGCATCTCAGGGAATGTTACTCTTCCGACAAATCTTCAACCGATTGGATCTTTATCTGGTACTACGAGTGTTGATGCTCAAACTGATCGAATGAAGAAACTTGAAAAATGATGTATAAGGGAGTTATGCGGTGCATTGCCTCCAGTTGTGTATAACTATGTCAGAAGTTGTACAACTGCAAAAGAAATCTGGAATAATCTCAAAGAAAAGTTGCAAGGAAGCGAGAAGACGAAAATTAATTCAGTTAAACACTGTTTGATTGAATTAAAAGATTTCAAGCAAAAGATGGTGAGTCAATTGAAGGTTACTATGATAGGCTGAATGAGTTGATCTATAAATGTCATCGTCATGGCATTACAAGGACAACAATGGAATTCAATTTAACATTCATCATGGGTCTACGAAAAGAATGGAGGAATGTTATCTTAATGGTGAAAACACAACAGAGTTTCGACACATCATCATTGAATGATTTGTATAATCTGCTAAAGACTCACGAAGGCGAGGTAAATGAGATGGCTGAAGAATCGAAATTAAGCTTGGGTGGACCATTGGCTTTAGTTTCGAATGTTTCAGAAAAGGAACAGGTTGAAGAAGAGAATTCTGATGAAGAAGGGTTTATTGTGAATTCGGATGATGAGGCTGTTGCGTTTTATTCAAATAACAAAGTAAAGAAATTTTTCAAGAAACCGTTCAATTCAAAGTCGAAAAATGTTGATGTGAAAGGAAGATTTTTGTCGAAGGCTGGAGGAGAAGAGAAGAAGAAGAGTGAGAAAAAGGAAGTAGAGAAAGAAGAGACAAAATTTGAGAAGAAGATTAAAGGTGATTCAGGAATTGATTGTCATTATTGCCAAGGAGCCAATCATATGGCAGGTGATTGTCAACTTCGTAAAAAGGATGAGAAGAAAAACAAGGTGAAGGACGAAGCCTATTACGCTGAGAGGTTGGAAGAAGTAAGGGCAAAGGCGAAAGGAATATCTCTGGTGGCAAAGGGAGAGGTCGATGATGGGAATGGAGGAACTTATCAGATATGGTCTTCGGGATCGGATGACGAAGAAATGCGTAATCCTACGCATGGAGCCATGTTTGCAAAATTTGAGGATGAATCTGACGAAGCGGTGACAGGTCGTTGCTTCATGACTAAAAGTTCTGACAAATCACCAATGACCACCAAGGTACGTTCTATTCTTGAATCTTTTAATATTCCTTTGAGTGCATATGATTCTGAATTAATTGCTTTTGATGATACTGTTGCTTATTTCGATGCTTTAGTTATCTCTGCTAGCAACGAAGCTAAGAAATCAACTTCTCAGTTGATAGAAGTACAGAAGCAGTTAGATGCCAAGAAAATAAGAATTGAGAGTTTAGAATTACAGATTACAAATATCATGTGTGATAGGGATTCGTTAAGTAGTGATGTTAAAATGTTGTTAGCTCAAAGAAATATATACTGTAATTCTGCAAAACGTTTATATGCAAAATTGACTGCTTTACATCATTCGTCTGATATTAGCAAAGAACAACATAGGAAGTTATTACCTTTTCTAGCATTCGAAAGAGAGAAAATTGATAGCTTGTCTTATGATTGTGAGAAAACCATAGCAGAATTCGATAAAGTGCCTGATAATCGATTTGCTTATGGTATTGTTGAGATATTTGAATATTTGAATGCTGATGAACTTGTTGACATTGTGAATGATACCTTAACCAAAAATGAACAAATTTTTTTTTTGAAAAGAACTGAGAATTCGAAACTTGACTCTCAATCTAATTTCGCTGATGTCGATGATAATTCTGATAATTTTAGCGAAATCAGTGAAATTGAGGAAGTGGAAAGTGTCGATTGTTCACAGTTGTCTGTCATTAATGTCACATCTAAGTCTAAAGGAAAATAAAAATGTAATGATTCTTTGGTTAAGGTTGCCACTGACAAACCCTCAACTTCGAAAGGTTTTGATTTTGAAAATGTGAGTGTCAGAGATAGTCAAACATATAGTAGTGATGATGAGGATGAAGAACAAGTTTCGAACAAATCTAAGCCTGAAAAGCCTGTTTCAAACGAAACAAGCATTCCACGAATTGTTGTTGATCAAGTGTTTGGAGACACTGAAAATTTCGACATAGTTTTGTCTGAAAAAGGAGCTCATTATTTGGAAACAAATCAAGTGGTGTATCCAAATTTCAAGTGTACAGATGATGTTATATTTCCAAATCAAGTGTTTGTCACTACTAGAAATGTTGAGAACATCAAACTAGAGTTCACCAAAATGGTCGAAGATGACAACAAGAAAGCATCAGACGAAGGATTTTTTTTAAATCAAAGCACTGTCGAAAATAATCTAACAAAGAATTCGTGTGTTTTTCAAAGACAAAAACCACAACGAAAATGGATTGAAAAACAAGCAAATGCAAAAGAATGTTTGAAACAAGAAAGTAAAGAAACAAATGAGAATGTGAAACTTAATTCAAACGAATTTAAGGATCGTGTTGAAAAATTTTCGAAGGAAAACAGAATTTCGAAAAGACAGGCAAGAAAGAAATTTTTTTGGCAAGTTCTGTCAAATGAAAAGGAATCAAAAATACCAACCAAGAAAGTGTTTGAAAAAGAGTTGTCCAAACCTGTACAAAATAAGTTTTCAAAACTTTCGGATAAAAAGGAAAAACCCGCTCAACCAATTTCGTCTGATTCTCAAAATGATTCTGTGAAGTTTTCAAAAACAAAAACTTTCCCAACAAATGATAAACAACAGAATTTTCATTCAAAAAGCCAACCAAAGTTTTCAAAGCCAACAAACAATCCAAATCGATTTTCTTCAAATACAACAAGTCGACATTTTGATTAATCTCGTCGATTTGAAAATGTTCGAAAATTTGAGAATGTTCGAAAAAAATGAGAATGTTCGAAAATTTGAGAACGTTCGAAAATTTGAGAATGTTCGAAAATCAGAGAATGTTAGAAAATTTGACAATGTTCGAAAATTTGAAAATGGTCGAAAAGTTGAAAATGTTCGAAAGTTTGCAAACCATCAAACAGTTGTGTATGATAAATCCTCAAAAACTGCAAAGTTTATACCTCAAGAACCAAATTTTCCAAATCCTTCTTGGAAGAAGAATTCGAAAGTGTCATACACAAAGGGTTCGTCAAATGTGACTAATATCGATCATTGGCTTGAAGGACAAGGGAAGATGTTTCAATCTCGTAAGTATTCCCAACATCAAATTCGTGAAGCATATGAGAAATATTTGAATGATTCGTCAAACGGAAGTTCCTCTTCCAAAGACTCAAATATTCCTGTGAAAACATGGAAACCAGTTTCGAAGGATAAACCAGTTGCAAAACAAACTGAGAACAAAAAGGAGAATGTCAGTGACAAATTTAAACCTTCGAAAACTTATGTTTCTGCTCCTTTACCCAATGATGTCGACTTAATTGACACTTTCAAATCAAAAGTTTGTAATTGGGTTTTAGGTTCTTCTTTTTACTCGGTTTTCAAAGCTAATAACCAAGGACCCAAACAGCCTTGGGTACCTAAATTCTTTCATTAATTGCAGGTTCTATGTGACGAGCAATATGATGATAAATGGTACATTGATAGTGGTTGCTCTCGTCACATGACTGGCAAGAAGGAGAATTTACGTGATTATCTAAGTTTGAAGAATGCAGGAGTAGTCAAGTTTGGAAACAATCATAAGTGCCAGGTGAAAGGATATGGTAAAGTCACAAATGGGAAGTTCACTGTTAAGAGAGTTGCATATGTCGAAGGTCTTCAACATAACTTGATAAGTGTTTCACAACTTGTTGTGGGCACTGGCAATCAAGTGGTGTTTAACAAAGCGGGCAACATCATTTTGAATGTTGAAACTAACGAAGTTTTGCTCAAGTCCAAACGACATGGTGACATGTTTACTCTTGATATCAAACCAATCATCGGCAAACCCTCAATGTGTTTACTTTCGAAAGCCTCCTCTGATGTCAGCTGGTTATGGCATCGATGTTTATCACATTTAAACTTTCGAAATTTGAATAAGTTGGTCGTTGATGATCTTGTTAGAGGTTTACCTGTACTAAAGTTTGATAATGATACTTTGTGTGCAGCTTGTGAACAAGGAAAACAGCATCGCAAAGGACATCGAATTGTCATAGATTCGAAAATTGTTGAACCATTGGAACTTCTTCATATTGACCTTTGTGGACCATCAACTGTTGAAACTCTCAACAAGAAACGGTACATTTTGGTTATTGTTGATGATTTTTCACGTTTTACTTGGGTGTATTTTCTCAGGTTAAAATCTGAAGTCGCTCAAACAATGATCGAATTTATCAAGAAAATTGAGTTGATTCTAAAGAAGAACGTTCAAAAAATCAAAAGTGATAATGGTTATGAGTTTAAGAACAATGTGTTGGATTCGTACTTAACGGAAAAAGGAATTTCGCATAACTTTTCTTCGCCCTATACACCTCAGCAAAATGGTGTGATTGAAAGGAGGAATAGGTCACTTTGTGAAGCAGCAAGAACTATGTTGACATATGCGAATCTTCCTCAATATCTATGGGCAGAAGCAGTTTCAACAGCATGTTTCACACATAATCGATCTTTCATTCATCGTCGTTTCAATATAACTCCGTATGAAATCATCAATAACCGAAAACCTAATGTCAAATTCTTTCATGTTTTTGGTTGCAGGTGTTTTATAATGAATCTCAAAGATAATCTTTTGAAATTTCTAGCTAAGGCTGATGAAGGAATATTTTTGGGATATTCGACAAATTCGGTTGCATACAGAGTGTTAAATAAACGAACTCGTAAAGTAGAAGAAACGTTTAATCTAACTTTTGATGATTACTTCGTGAAACAAGTTGCAAAGCAATTTGAACAAAAACCAATTCTTAATGAATCAATTGATGAAACTGAAGAATCTAATTCATCTGACTTTGATTATAATTTAATTTTTGGTGTTCCAGACAGGGCTGTTGATGCTGAAGTACATGCTACTGATAATCAAACTCCTGAATCTTCGAAACATACTGATGATTCGGAAATCACATCAGATTTGACTGCTAATAGCGAAAGTCTGCTAGATGCTCAAGTGGAGGGGGTGCACTTGAATATACCTTCAACTGTTGAGGGGGAGCATCCTTTAGAGGGGGAGAAGAGCAGTATGAATGATGGTTTCGAGGGGGAGCATCAAAATGATAATTATGTTCAGGGGAGCATGATGATACTGAAACAATAAATCTTGATCAAAATGATGAATTTCATGATCTAAATGATAATATTTCTGTTACAGGATCCGAAAATGGAGAGATGTAGGAAGATGCACCTTTAGACTTTGATCCAGCATATCCACCATTGGAAAAGTGGACAAGCAATCATCCGAAAGAGCAAGTCATTGGAAATCCACAAGATGGAGTTTTGACTAGAGCTCAAATTCGTGCAAAGAATGAGGTATTAAATACTCATCAAGAATTTTGCATGTTTAATGTTTTATCTCGAAAATTGAACCAAAGACAGTTAAGGTTGCAATGGAACACTCAGATTGGGTTGTTGCAATGCAATCTGAACTGGCTGAGTTCGATAGAAACAAGGTTTGGAGATTAATTCCTAAACCTGAAAATGTTTCGATTGTCGGATTAAAATTGATTTTCAAAAACAAAACCGACAAAGATGGAAATATTGTACGAAATAAAGCACGATTAGTCGTAAAAGGATATTCGCAACAAGAAGGTATCGATTATGAAGAAACCTTTGCCCCTGTCGCAAGACTCGAGGCTGTTCGAATATTTTTGGCTTATGCAGCTCATAAAGATTTCGATGTTTATCAAATGGATGTGAAATGTGCTTTTCTCAATGGTGAACTCGAAGAAACAGTTTACGTTGAACAACCTCTAGGTTTCATTAATGAAGAATATCCTGATCATGTGTATATTTCAGATAAAGCAGTGTATGGGTTAAAACAAGCACCAAGAGCATGGTATGCAACTCTTACCGGTTTCTTAAAACAATCAAAATTTAAACAATGATCAGTTGACCCCACATTATTTCGAAAGAAAGTTGGGAATCATCTAATGCTTGTTTAAATTTATATCGATGATATTATTTTTGGCTCGACTGACCCTGCTTTGTCTAGTGAATTCGAAAATTTGATGAAAAGCGAATTCGAAATGAGCATGATGGGTAAAATCAATAATTTTCTGGGTTTAAACATTCATCAAAGCAGAGAAGGAATTTTCATCAATCAGGAAAAATATACAAAGAATTTGCTCGAAAAGTTTGGAATGACAAACATCACGAAGTTAAGAGTACCAATGGCGGTTGGAACGAGGCGAAATCCTTCGTTAGAAACACCTGCGATTGATCTTACTTTATACAGGAGCATGATAGGTTCATTACTTTATCTTACTGCAAGTAGACCTGATATCATGTTTTCTGTATGTAATTATGCTAGGTATCAAGCAAATCCAAGAGAACCACACATGACTGCAGTGAAAAACATTTTTCGTTATCTCAAGGGAACAATTTCGTTAGGATTGTGGTATCCTTCGAAATCAGGATTTTTTGTTCAGGAATTTTTAGATGCAGATCTAGGAGGATGTACTTTGGATCGAAAAAGCACAAGTGGTGGATGTCAATTCCTGGATGGAAAGTTGGTTAGTTGGCAGTCGAAAAAGCAAACGTGTGTTTCGATTTCTACTGCTGAAGCTGAATATGTTGCAGCTGCTGCTTGCACTTTGCAAATTATTTGGATCCAGAGTCAATTGCGAGACTATACCATTAATATGAAAAAGATTCCACTGTATTGTGATTCACAAAGTGCTATACGCATTTGTCATAATCCAGTACAACATTAGAAAACCAAACATATTGCTCTTCGTTATCATTTTATCAAAGATCATGTGGAAGATGGCAACATTGAAGTTCATTTTGTAAAAAAAACTGATCAACTTGCTGATATTTTTACAAAAGCTTTAGATGAAAAATCATTTGTTCGAATTTTGACAGGTTTGGGAATGATCGAAGCAAGTTCAGTTCCATGGATGATTTCGAATGTATGACAAAGAAGTGTTATATAAATGTGTCGATTCAGAGGCAATAATGCTTCATTCAGAAGCTGATAGTATTAACCATTCATAGGTTACTGTTCACATTCAGCGCTTCGACACGCTTCAAATTCGACATCTAGAGCACTTAGTTTTGGAGTACAAATTTTCGTTAGTTTGTCAAATTTTTGTTAGTTTGTTAAATTTTTGTTAGTTTATCAAATTTTCGTTAGTTTCTCAAAATTTTTCGTTAGTCGGTCACATGTTGTTCGTGAGTTAGTATCTTAGTTTTATTTTCGAAAATTTAAAAATTCCAAAAAGATTTTATTTTTGTTTTGTCATTTTATTTTCGAAAAATCAAAAATTCCAAAAAGATTTTTTTTGTTGTTTGTTTTCTTTTTCGAAAATCTTAAAAACACAAAAATATTTTCTTTCTTTTCGAAAAATCAAAAATATCAAAAAGATTTTTGTTATTTTGTTCTTTGTCTTTTCTTCGTACAGATTGTAATGACTAAAGAACATGGTTTGGCATGCAGAATTAAAGATTGCACAATGAACATGGTGATTTGGGTGTTCAAGAGATGTATTGAATATGTATGGTGTTACAAAAAGGGACATAGATCTACATCTACATAAATAACATACACTAACACACTCAACTTTTACATCTCTCAAGCACACCTCCATAAGTGGTATGAACCCACCTTATATAGAGGTGTTTACATGTCTCTCTCTCACTCTCTATCTCTCATGTCACAAGGCTAAAGCACCACATGCAAGTGGGTCTACAAAAGTCAAACCATTTACAAAGTCATACATGGATAACTTTGTACCCAACATTCTCCCCCTCAAAGTTAGGAATGGATGACCCACTTCAAATCTTCCAAAATCGAGCAACTACGCGATCCGAGCCTCAAGCATGACACATGTTGAGATGAACTTCAAATCTTCAATTCTTCCATGATTCTTCAATTTGGGTTCTAGGATGTGAGACCATACGAACCGAGCATCAATGAATGATTAAGAGCTTCTCAATCTCCAAATAATCACCCTAAAGTTGAGTATAAAAGCACACCCCAAAAATCTTCAATAACTCCAAACCTATCTCGAACCGAAATCACTTCCGAATCTCCATATGCATCATTTCATAACCTTCAAAAATTCAAGGTCACTTCGGTCTTCAAGTTCGCGTAATATGAAAAATTCAATGTCGAATTTCCATATAAATTTCTCCCCCTTTTTATAATCGAAATTTGATTATAAAACCTTCAAGGAAAGAGAACGTGCTCTATTCAGAATTTTTCATGTCAAAACTCCCCCTTAACATGCGGCATAAACTTTGTGCTTTAATCCGGAAAACCGAAAAAATCTTCAATTTTTAGCTTCTTTCACGGACCGCCTTTGACAAAATTTCTCAAAAATGGGTAGAAATTGTCAATTTCAAAATTCTGCAGTGACCCGATGCGTCCAAAACAGCCAAATATGCGAAACTCTCCCTCTTTTCCGAAGCTGGGTAAAAAGCATCAATTTGCATAAACTGCAGGGGCCTGAAATGCAATTTCTTCAATTTTACACCAAAATCAGTCCTTTTTCGAAACTGAGTACTTGCTGCCAAACTGTCGAAATTTTAGAATGATTACCAAATGTTCTGGATTGATTAAAGAATCTGAATCACACATCATGGAGAAGTTGGACCAGAATGATAAGAATAATGAGTTACGTGTGAAGTCTCAATCTTCGAATTTTCTGGGAGAAGTTAAAGACTTGCAGCGTATGGCTAAGGAACGACATGTATTGTTTGTTCAAGATGTGAAGAAGGTAAGGGAGGATGTTAATTTGCAAATTCAAGAACTTCCTGAAGACATGGCGAAAGAGATTGCTAGCGTTCAGAAAGACTATGCGTCTCTCAATCAGAAGATATTATTTGTGATGCAGTCAGAAAGTTTGTTAAATTGTACGAAAGTTTGAGTCCTCAAATTACTCAACTTTCTACGAATGAGATTCAAAGCTTCGTGGAAGTTATTAGTTTGTTAAAGGAGTTGAAAGCACTCGTTGTGAAGCCTGCTACATCTTCGCTCATTACTCCTGAGTTCTTGTCCAAGAAGTTTATTCAGTTTGAAGCTGTTCTGCATAAACAATTAGCTCTGTTATCTAGGATTTCGAATTTATTACCAACAGATGCCCCGCCTGTTGTCACAGGCGTGCAAGGGGGAGAAAGGAAGGTTGGTGATGGAGTTTCGCATGAAGAAGTGAAGGTTGTTGGAAAAATTGTCACAACGAAAATTCCAACAACAAAGCCAATTGTTTCAACTGCTGGTCCGGTGAGTTCGACAGTGATAACTACAAAGCTAATTGCAAAAGGCATTGTGATTGGTTCTTCAGCTGAAGGTGGTATTAGTTCAAAACCAAAGAAAGTTGTTGATGATTCTTCGAAACAAGACAAAGGGAAAACGATTGTTGTGGAGAAATCAAAAGAAGAGAAGAAAGCTGAAGCTGAAGCTGAAATGGAGAAACTAAGGGTTATTCAGAGTATTATGAGACTTCGTGCGAGTGATCCACCTGGAATGGATAAGGGAGATCCAAGCAATCAATATAATTACGAAACTATCGAAGCAAAAATTGCATTCAATCACATGTATGCTTTCGAGAAAAAACCCAACCAAAGCTATGCTGTTACTAACACTGATATGAGCCAACTTGATTTCCCTGTGAACGAAATGATGTTCATGATAGCTCAGTACAAGATTGCAGAGAAGTTTGATAATGATGATGATTACACTTACATGAAACTTATGTTTCATGCTGTTCTTGGAAAACTGTCAGAGGAGATATGGTCTTTGGTGAAAATCAAGAAGGTGATCAGCATAACAAAGGATGTATTGTTCGAAAATACATTACAGAATCTTCGGTATCATGTAGTAAGGGCGAATAGTAAAGTTTATGATTTCTCAGTAGCTGATTTTCCGTTAATGAACTTGTACGATCTTATACAAGTTGCATTACTTTTGAAAGACAAGAATGCTTCGCATCTTCAAGGAACAGATCCAGAAGTTTTTAGACTTGGTCTTGCTCACATCAAAATATTCATAGATAACTACTATGAGTGTTTAGCTTTGATTGATGTGGAGTTGGCTACAGCATTGGGGAATGAAGTGAAAGTCCCTATGGAAGTTTCGAAGACCCAACCTGAGTTGAAGAAATATGCTGATGGGGAAATTTGCTTAAAACCATTTGGATTGGTGTTTGCTGGAAAAGACAAGAACGGCAAAGCAAAAAGGTTCTTATTTCAAGAAGGAGAAGTCGAAAGGTATACCACATCCCAGTATACGAACTTTATTGTTCGTATGAATAACTGTTCGAAAAACAACCAAGGGGATAAGAAGGAGTTAAAGAAGATTATTTCATGGTATACGGAGATACGAAGAGTGATGTTGTTTGCTGCACATATTCTCTCACCTTGAGAAGTTCGACTTGATTACAAAAGGGGAGAGTGTAGGGTCGAAATATGTTTTAATCAGTCGAAGTCTGTTTAATTGTTCTCTTCGTATGATTTGTTATGTATTTGCTAAGGTGTCTCATGTACGAAACTTAACGTCTAAGCCTTAGTATTTTTTGTACTTCCTGTTTCCTATAAATAGGAGCTGAGCATTGAATAGATAGTAAGAGTCAGAGAGTAATTGTAAGAGTTCACCCTTTTTTACTATCGTTTTCGTACTCGTGTTCATCGGAAGTAATAGAGCTAAAACCAGATTATATTTACTTCTCGTATTCAAATTACATTTGATTTACTCTAATTTGTTTCATACTCGATTCATCACTTCATCAATTCGTGATCAACAACAATTCGTGTTCAAATTACACCCTCATTCTCCACCGCCGGCGCCGCCATCCATGAATTTTCTGATCAGCTAGCGACCACCAAGCGAGCACCGAACTTCCTCCATTCTTCTTCTTCTCCTTATTCAACCATCAACTCCCCTACTGCCATCGGTGAAGTCGTGAACAGCGGAGAAACCCCGCCAAGAGCGAAGACGGAGGTGTGACCGACGAACATGAGTCGTGCGCGATCAGAATGCTCCCGGTGAGTCTATCTTTCATCTCTTTCATTCCTTTTGGTTGTATGGGGCCGTAATCACCGTTTTGGCCATCTTCGTCGTTGGTCGCCATTCCGGTTGCATCCCGGCGATGTCCTGCCACCTTGTAGGTGGCTGAATGCATGTGTGTTCTCCTTTAAGAGCTGCTTTCAGAGCTAATAGTAGTATGTGCGTTATTTTGGGTAGGGAATCAAGATAACCCACCACCACCAACACCACCGTGAGGTGGTGGCTATCATCTCCAACCACCATATGCCGCCACAAGTTGTTGATTGAGTGCAAAACCCGGTGTCGATGTGTTCCAGGCGCGTGTATGTGTGTGGTTGCTGAACAGAAAAACTCAAGGAAAACCACCATGGCTGCCATGGTGGCTGTTGCCGTTAGCCGCCGCTGGTGCCGCCGTCTCGTGCCATCGCCGCCGTCATACGCCACCAGGTGGGTGGCTGGATTCATGTTGCGATTAGAAAGAGTGTATTATGTTTGGTGTTGCTTGGTCAGATTTCATGAGAAAAACCACCACCACCACCGTGAGGTGGTGGCTGCCACCTCCAACTACCGCCTGCCACCACAAGGGTGGATGGGTGTGTGTGTATGTGTTAATTGTGTGTGCGTTCATTTGGTCAATTCGTTGTAATATTGTATTTTGGTTGGAATAATTAAAGAAATCCATCACCACCACCGTGAGGTGGTGGCCGCCGCCCTGAGTCGCCATTGACCACCACTACCCGAGGTGGTAGTGGGTGGTGCCCAACTTAATTAATAATTAATTAACCTAAAAACTTAACTAATGGGCTAATTGGATCGCGATTGGGTTGGAAACCCTAATTAGGGTTTAGAAAACCCTAATTTTGGATTTTTCGGTTTGGATTTATCGGGACCCACGTTTTGGGCCATTGGAATTGAATTGTGAATTACACCCGATCACACCATATGATTTATCTAGTAGAGTGATGGACTTAATGGATTAAGTCCTTAATGGGTTAAGTGAGAAACACTTAACCTTAATCATCATTTTATGTGAAAAACCCAAATCTTGATTGGGCCTTAAGTTGGGCCTTCCTTTTGGGCTTTGGTGATTGGGCTAATAATGGGTCATCCAAGAACAAGCATATGGACTAGAATAATTTAATGGGATTTAGGATAAGGCCCATGTAAGGGGTTTGGGCCCAATTTGGAAAATTAGGCCATAGATGGGCCATAACTGGGCCTTGAGGATTATGAGAGGTTGAACCATTGGAATGCCAAATGTTTAGACTGGACTAAATGGTTGGGCCTTAAGGTAAGACCATGTGGAGGTTTGGGCCTAATTTGGAAAATTGGGCCATATGCTGGGCTTTGGTTCATAGTTTGACTTTTGGGCCTTGGGATTGGGCCTTGAGCTTGAATCAAGCTAAGATGGGGGTAAGGTATTCTTTTACCCCAAGCATGGACTTATGGATATGTGTAGGAGCCCAGTTATTAATTGGGTGTTATTTTGATGTTGACAGTTCAGGAATCTATCATCCAGCAGCTAGAGTTTTGTCCGCGGGACTTCAGCAGTGCGAGGTGAGTTACCTTCCAGTAGAAGTGGGTCTAAGGAACCAATGCCGGCCCACCAGTAGGTGATTATATTTGAGATGATTGTCTTTGTGATAATTGTCTGGTTTGCCTCTATCTGATATGCTTTATGTGCTAGGATGCTATGATATATGTGTTAGTAGTAGTAAGGGTGAAATAGTCCCCGGATATTGGTTGAAAGATACCGAAGGGCTAGACGGTACCCATGCATGCCTAGCAGTATGTTCATGATATGTTATTATGTGGTAGTGGTAGGGGTGAAATAGTCCCCGGAACCGGTTGAGATAAACCGGAGGGTAGGTCGGGCACCCATATATGCCTGACAGGGGTACGTTGGGCACCCCGGTATGCCCAACAGGGGTAGGTTGAGCACCTCGGTATGCTCAGCAGGGTAGATCGGGCACCCAGATATGCCTGACAGGGTAGGCCGGACACCCAGATATGCCTGGCAGTATGTGATTATGTGGTATGATGGGGGAACTCACTAAGCTTCGTTCTTACAGTTTTCAGTTTTGGTTTTAGGTACTTCATTTTCAAAGGAAAGGAGCCGGCTCGATCGCAGCGCATCACACTATGTTTTCCGCATATGAGATCTTTGGGATTACACTCTGATATTATTTTATGATAACATGTTTTGATTATTGACACTTTGGTCTTGACATGTGATGTTATTATGGATGTTTTTATTGTAACACCCCGACTCCCAGGTATATAACTTTACAGTTTTATGTCTATATCAGAAGATCTACTCGACGAGTGGGTGCCTAGACTCGTCGAGTAGGGACGCATTTGGCCACATGATTTAAGTGACCAACTCGACGAGTCGGTGAACCCAGCTTGGCGAGTTGGAGCTGAAATGAGAAACCCTAATCCCTAGGGTTTTGCACCCTATTTAAAGGATCCTTTGCCCCTTAGCCTCCCCTTACATCCCTTGTGAGTCCAGAAACCCTAATTCGTGTGTGTAGTCCGTTCTTGTGTGATTTTCAAGCTTGGAAGGTGATTTGCAAGAAGAAGACTTGAAGTATAAGAGGAGTGGTGCAAGAGGAGCTAGTGGATCTGACCCTTCTACTTATTGGCATTAGTTTGAAGGTAACAAGTCATTACCTTGACCTTCCCTCCTTCTAGATCTCTTTATGTTTGAGATTAGGGTTTTCCTAGCATGTATATTAGCCATTTTTAGTATGGGCTAGGTTCTGAAGTTGTAACTTCATATCTAAGCTTATCTTGGTCTCTATAGCTATAAAGTCTCCAGCTTTGGCAAGTATGAACCTCCCCTTTTGAGTTAAACCCCATTATAAGCTTAGATTTGATATTCTAAGCCTTTAGAGCCTTGCATGCACGTAAAGTTTGCAACTTTATGTGATAAACATGCCTTGGGAAGCTTGATCTGCAATATGGAGCTTTGGGGTGGCTTAAAAGCATCTGAATGAAGAAAAGACCGAAGGGACTCGGCGAGTTACAGGGTCAACTTGACGAGTCCGATGAAGATTGTCGTGCAAGGATTTCCGCATGGACTCGGCGAGTCAGTAGGCTGACTCGGCGAGTCAGCTAGGGTTTTCCCGACATTTGGACATGCATGAACTCGACGAGTTTCAGAAAAACTCAACGAGTCAACTGGGGATTTCACGACTTCTCGAGTTCTGGAAAGACTCAGCGAGCCAGTGAATTGCACTCGACGAGTCGGGTTAGCATGGACTGTTAACCTTGACCGTTGACCTTGACTTGACCAAGGATTGACTAGTTGACTTCTGGGGTATTTTGGTAAATTAAGAATTTATGGAAATGATCTTATGGTAAATATAGTTGGTGGAGTTCGTGGCCGTGGTTCAGGAGTTTGCGTTTATCACTGCGATTCGTCAGTTGAGAGGTGAGTTATCCTCACTATACCAACAGGGTCTAAGGCACCAATGCCGACCCTTATCGGATTTGTATCCGGATTATTGCACGATATGCTTATTGATTTGCATCCTGGTAGTTAGGATGGTGATATGCTTAGTGACCTGGTTAGGTCGGTATCCTGGTATATAGGATGATGCTATGTTAGTGACCGGGTAGGTCAGTATCATGGTTATAGGATGTTGCTATGATTGATGATAAACTAGATCAGTTTGACTGTTAGATATATGCTAGCGGATGATATTATGTGCACATGTTTGTTTGAATGGGGAATGGGTTGAGGCAGGTCCTGCTTCGTGTTGTAGGCCAAGATACCTAGGGCGGTCCAGACAGACTACAGACCCAGGAGGGTATGTCAGTCAGATCGAAGGCCCGATGAGCGGTCCAGATAGGCTGTAGGCCCTGCGAGGCGGTACAGATGTGCGAAGGCTCGGAGAGTGGTCCAGATAGGCTGAAGGCCTGCGAGGCGGTCCAGTCAGGCTGATGGCTCACTATGCATGTTGTTGTTTATATGTTATTGATATGTTTATGGCGTTGGTATTTTAGGGGTAACTCACTAAGCCTTCGAGCTTACATTTATCGATTATTGTTTCAGGTACTTCAGATGATCGCGGGAAGGTGAAGGCGTGACCGTACACTTCCTAAATTTATGATTATGATTTTATGGGAACTCTGATATGATACTATTTTGAAACGAATTGTAATAACTTAATGATTTTAAATGTTTTAAATTGGCTTGAATTTTTATGGATGTTACAAGTTGGTATCAGAGCCTTGGTTTGAGTGAATTGGAGGAAACACTCGCGTGTCTCCAGTCTCAAACTAAGGATAAGATTTTAAAACGACTTTTTTCTTAAAATGTTTTTTAAAATAATAAAGGAGGATGCAAGTGTACGATCAGCCGGAGCTCGCGGACAGACCCCAAAATACCTTACGGATTATTTGATTATGTGATATTTTAGAACAACATTGTAATGCCCCGTTCCTGGTACGCATTTAAACTATTAAAATATTCATTTTGTAAGAGCTACTCGATGAGTTGGTAGCCCTAACTCGTCGAGTAGATGCCAGATTGGACGCGGGGTTTAAGTGATCTACTCGACGAGTCGAAGCCTTGACTCGACGAGTAGGTCCATCAGGAGGAAAACCTAATCTTTAGGTTTTGCACCCTGTTTAAACATCATATCTGGCCTCCACCCCAGCCTCTATCACCACCATACCCTAATCCACCTTGAGTGATTTGGACCTAGTTCTTGCCATTTTGAGTGTTACTGTGTCTTTTGAATCTTGTGGAAGAAGAAGAAGATAGAAGGCTCAAAGGGGAAGAAGTAGATCCAGGAGCTACACTCCATTTACTACATTTTTAGGTAATCAAGTCCCCAACTTGATCCTTCTTCTCTTAGATCTTTTTGTTTCCATCTTTTTGAAGGATTTGGTTCAAGAACCTTTGCCCTTGGGATTAGGACGTCCCAAGTGATGTACATCTCAGATCTAGGGTCTAGGAAGGGTTCCATGGCATAAAGGTGCAAACTTTATGACCATGGAGACCCCATGCAAGCTTATATGCAAGAACATGGCCTTTTTATCCCTAAAAGGCCATGCATGGGAGGAAAGCTCGGGACTTTACGTGTTCCCCAGATGATAAGAGCCTAGATCTAGCATATTGTGCCTTGGTTTATGGTATTATGGCTTGTGGACCAAGTTTTATGTCTTAAAGAAGTTAGGGTTTGGGTTAAAGCCATTAGGAAGGACTAAGGACTGGTAAAGTTGGAAACTTTACCCTTAAGTGTGCATTTCCAGTATGTAGATGAAGTTTGGAACATATATATCTGAATGGTAGGAGCTTAATCCTTTGAGATGGCTCAATCAGACAGAGGAAATCGCCGAGTGCAGGGAAGGACTCGACGAGTTGAAGCGGGTTGTCCCGATTACTATGACAGCAAGAACTCGACGAGCCGGTTAAGGGACTCGACGAGTTGACTCAGTTGACCACGAGTTTAAGCATTCAGGGACTCGCCGAGTTGGGAGATAACTCGACGAGTTAGGGTTAACTGGGAGTTGACCTTGACTTTGAACTTGACTTTGACCAGGGGTAGAATGGTCATTTTACCCTAAAAGAGGATTAGCAGATTCTGATTAAGTGTTATTATGGAATTGATTGCCGGAGAGTCGCCGGAGCAGCAGACAGGGATTCCTCACCGCGAGTTTTTGCAGAAAGCTTTCCGAGGTGAGATTTCCTCCAGTAGGAACGGGTCTAAGGCCACAATGCTGACCCGTTTAGATGTTAGTAGTTCCGGACTTCGGTCCGATGCCGAGGCGGTCCCGAGAAGAGTATACGTATGCTTGATGTCTTTGTGATTCATGTATGTTATGTGTTATGTGTTCCGGGGAAAGCCCGATGTATGTTAGTGTATCTGTTATGTGTTATGTGTTCCGGGGTAAGCCCGATGCCGGGGCAAGCCCAATGCATGTTAGTTTATATGTTATCTGTTATGTGATCCGGGCTTCGGTCCGATGCCGGGGTAAGCCTGATGTATGTTATATGCTATGTTATGTGTTTATGATATATGATATGCTGTGTATGTGTCGGGGTAAGACCGATGCCGGGGTGAGCCCGATGCCAGACGTGGTCTGATGCCGGGGTGAGCCCGATGCCGGGAAGGAGTCCGATGCCGGGTTCGTCCCGATGCAGCTGGGCGGTGTCCCATAGTTGTGTTGGCTGTTATATGATATATGTGTATGGTATGTGGTAGTTTGGGGTCACTAAGCTTCGTGCTTACAGTTTTCAGTTTAGTTTCAGGTACTTCAGCTAGCAAAGAGAAGGGCTCGGGATGATCGTATGGCATATACCATAGTTTTCTAGCCTGGGAGATTTACTCTGATATTTGATATGAAATTTTGATATGTTGACAGATATTATGATATCTTGAGATACATGGTTTATGATTTTATACTATGATGATGATATTTATGGTTTTAATAATGATTTAAAAATGAAATTTTTGGACCGTATTTTTGGGATGTTTCAAGCATGCTAGTACTAGGCTAGGAATCTTCAGGAATTGCATGATAGAATTGCCTGATTATATGATGCCTGATAGCCCAGGGTTTTCCTTATATGAAATTGACATCATACCTGTAGTTGCTTAGTGTATGCATTACAGTTGTACATAATTAAGATCTTATAGCCTAAGAATGTTTGGTTTGGCCTTATTTAATGTTCTTGTTTGATGAAGGGCTTAGGGTAGGATCAGGTATTCGAAAGTCTATAGGGTCCAGCGTTATGTTTGGCTAGCATACACCAGTGTTGCATGGTTGCTGGAAGTTTCATGGATGGGTTGTTGGGATGAGTCCGCCAATTATGAGATATTTAGCCTTCCTCTAGGAGTGAGGACTGAGCGCATACCATGCTTATGTATAGTTTTAGGGCGTTGTGATGATACTTGAGACAAATATGGGTAGGAGTGGAAGGTAGTATGGGCCCGTACTACTGAAAGCACAGGAACCATATGCGTAGCAAGGAAGTCACAACCCCTAGGGTTTTGTTGGGAGTTGGTTCCCGGATTGTTATGTGGAATATCTGACAACTTTTTGGTATGTTTACATCATGGTGGTTACACGATGATTCGTGACTGGATCCGGGTCAGGATCAGGAGAGGGCGGACAGGAGGCGCCGACAGCGCCCGAGACTATCGGCCAGATGAGATGGATGACAGGATCCAGGAGATCCTACATGATGAGGTTGCTGCTATGTTCCAGGCTCAGTTGCCGGAGATGATTGGGTCTATGAAGACCGCTATGTTTGAGTATTTCGATGATCACTATGCAGCACTCACCGAGGCAGCTACCGCAGCAGCTACATCGACTGTATCGGTGGCAGGGTTGGGAGCTGGATGGATTTTTCAGTACCGGGACTTCGACAACACGAAGCCCCCTACTTTTGATGGGACTCAGGACCCCATCAAAGCCATGAGGAGGCTGTCTGACATGGAGGGGTGTTTCTTTACGTGCTCGTGTCCTACTGACCAGAAGGTCAGATGTGCCCTCAACTTGTTGAGGTCCGGGGCAAAGGAATGGTGGAGACTGATGACTGGGTCGTATTCGGATGATCAGAGAGCTGCTGTTACTTGGGAGCAGTTCAGGGATATGTTTCGCGCTCGCTACATACCGCGGGTCGAGCGTGAGCAATTAGCTCAGGAGTTCTTGGATCTGAGACAGGGTATTGAGTCGGTGACGGAGATCACCCGCATGTTCACCGAGAGGGCGATGTTCTGCCCAGAGTTTGCTTCTGAGCAAGCTCAGATGACTCGTTATCTGAGCATGCTCAAGACGGATATTCGACAGTTTGTGGCGACCCTGCGTTGTGATACACTTCTGGATTTACAGGAGGCCGCTAGGCGGTGTGGGCTTGAGATTAAGCTACAACTTAGAGAGCAGGATCGGGGCCCGGCACAGACGCAGTCGGCGCCGAAGCGGTCAAAGACCGCTGATCCCAGATCAGGGGGACAGCAGGACCACACTTGTGGCAAGTGCGGGAAGGGTCACTCGGGGTTTGTATATTTAGCAACGCGTGCTGCAAATGCGGCCAGGAGGGGCATTTTACGAGGGATTGTCGACAGCTAGCCCCGGTTCAGGATATGAGGATCTTCTACCACTGTCATCAGGTTTATCACGTGAAGACTAGCTGTCCACAGCTCGCAGCCAGGCCGACGCATGCTCCAGCACTGGCCACACTGAGGATTACTGATGGGAGTCAGGGTCGAGCAGCGCCCCCGAGGGCCCAGGGACGCGCCTTCCAGCTTACAGCCGAGGAGGCCAGAGCAGAACCGGATGTGGTTGCTGGTATGTTTCTATCCCTTATCTTACTGATTATATCTGTTTTATGCTCATATGTTTGTACCTGGGATTAGGTACGTTTTTAGTGAACTCCTTACCTGCTTTGGTATTATTTGACTCGGGAGCGAGTCGTTCGTTGCCAGTGGGGGAGTTAGAGTGTCCGTTGCGAGTCTCCATCGTCAACGAACACGGTATTTCCGCTTCTTCGGTCTGTCGGGGTTGCGTATTAGATATTTTTGGAGTATCTTTTCGATAGACCTGATTCCGATTCCCATGGGGGATGTATGTGTGATTGTGGGTATGGACTGGCTTAGTCGCTTTGGAGCTATGATCGATTGCGAGGGTCAGCAAGTAGTGGTTCGAACCCCAACTGGGGGAGAATTGATTGTCTATGAGGAGGGTACCAGATTGGGATCAGGGTTTTGTTCAGCTGCCAGGGCTCGACAGTACATTCAGAACGGGTGTGCGGGTTATCTAGCGTACGTGGTAGATACGTGGGCCAGAGATCAGGTTTTAGTTTCAGAGGTTCCGGTGGTCAGGGAGTTTGCTGATGTGTTCCCGGAGGAGTTACCCGGAGTGCCTCTGGAGAGGTAGGTCGAGTTTAGGATCGACCTAGTGCCAGGTGCGGCCCCTATCGCCAAGGCGCCGTAACGGTTGTCACCACCGGAGATGCAGGAGCTGTCATCACAGCTGCAGGAACTATTGGGAAAACAGTTCATTCGTCCGAGCAGTTCCCCGTGGGGAGCGCCGATACTCTTCGTCAGGAAGAAGGATGGTTCACATTGGATGTTCATTGATTAACCGGAGTTGAACAAGTTAACGGTGAAAAACCGTTATCCACTCCCGAGGATAGATGATCTTTTCGATCAGTTGCAGGGAGCATCTTGGTTCTCCAAGATAGACCTGAGGTCCAGGTACCATCAGGTCAGGGTCAGGGAGGAGGACGTGGAGAAGACCGCGTTCGAACTCGTTATGGGATTACAAGTTCATGGTGATGTCGTTTGGGCTCACTAAAACGCTAGCAGTATTTATAGACCTGATGAATCGGGTCTTCATGTCGATGCTCGATCGCTCGGTCATAGTATTCATCGACGATATCTTGGTGTATTCAAAGACCCGAGAGGAACATGAGGAGCATCTGCGAGAGTCATTGGGAGTTTTGAGGCGAGAACGGCTTTATGCCAAGTTCTCGAAATGCGAGTTTTGGTTACGAGAGGTCCAGTTCCCGGGACACCTCGTTAAGCAGGAGGGGATTTTGGTCGATTCGGCTAAAATCGACGCGGTTATGCAGTGGGAGGTTCCGAAATCTCCCTCAGACATCAAGAGCTTTTTGGGATTAGCAGGGTACTACCGGAGATTCATGCAGGATTTCTCCAAGATTGCAGTACCCCTCACTCGTCTGAAGAGGAAGGGGGTGGATTTCCGGTGGGGCCCCGAGCAGAAGAGGGCGTTTGAGACCCTCCGACAACGACTATGCGGGGCTCCAGTTTTGACTCTCTCGGAGGGAGTAGAGGATTTTGTGGTATTCTATGATGCGTCCATCACGGGATTGGGAGCGGTCCTCATGCAGAGAGGACGGGTGATAGCCTATGCATCACGGCAGTTGAAGCCACATGAGACGAGATACCCTACTCATGATCTGGAGTTGGGAGCGGTGGTATTCGCTCTCAAGATTTGGAGACATTACCTCTATGGGGTCCGCTGTACCATCTATACGGACCACAAGAGCCTGAGACACATCATTGATCAACCGAATCTGAACATGAGACAACGCAGATGGTTAGATGTAGTCAAGGACTACGATTGTGAGATCCTTTACCACCCAGGTAAAGCGAATGTGGTTGCGGAAGCTCTGAGCTGCAAGTCAGCTGGATCTTCTATTCCATTGACATACATGAGGATTTCAGTAGATTCTCCACTTGTGGGCTTGATCAGGGAAGCCCAGGCTGAGGGTATGCGTCAGGAGAACTGGAAACTTGAGAGGACCAGGGGTGAGAACACCCGGTTTGTGCAGGATAGCCGGGGATTATTGACCCGTTGCGGTCGGGTCTGGGTCCCTATGTATGGTGGGGTCAGATAGACTATATTAGAGGAGGCTTATAATTCTCGCTTCTCTATTCACCCCGGGGCCACCAAGATGTACCTGGAGTTGCGATTGAGTTACTTGTGGCCGTGCATGAAGCGAGAAATCGCTTGGTATGTTGAGAGGTGCTTGACCTGCAGGATGGTCAAGGCCGAGCACCAGAGGCCGCATGGCAAGTTGCAGCCTCTGGAGATTCCCATATGGAAATGGGAACATATCACGATGGACTTCATCACCAAGCTGCTGAGAACGGCGAAGGGGTTCGACACTATTTTGGTCATTGTGGATCGATTCACCAAGAGTGCTCATTTTCTTCCCATTCGGGAGAGCTCATCGGCCGAGAAGCTGGCTGATGTATATATACGTGAGATTGTCGCTCGTCATGGGGTTCTGGTCTCTATCGTCTCAGACCGTGATGTTCAGTTTACCTCCCGATTTTGGTAGAAGTTCCACGAGGAACTGGGCACACGACTGCACTTCAGTACAGCCTATCATTTGCAGACGGACGGCCAGAGCGAGCGGAATATACAGACTCTTGAGGACATGTTGAGAGCCTGTGTTATTGACTTCAGTGGGCGCTGGGACTCCTACCTATCCCTTGCAGAGTTCTCCTACAACAACGGCTTTCACTCCAGCATTGGTGCTCCACCCTATGAGCTGTTGTGTGGGCAGAGATGCCGTACCCCTGTCTGTTGGGGTGAGGTGGGTTACAGGGTGATGGGTCGGACCGAGGTAGTCCTGCAGACTACCGATATGATTCAGCAAATTAGACAGCGGTTGCAGACCGTACAGAGTTGGCAGAAGAGTTATGCTGACTGACGCCGATCTGAGTTGGAGTTTCAGGTCGGTGACATGGTACTCCTGAAGGTCTCACCCTGGAAGGGTGTGATCCGCTTTAGGAAGAGGGGGAAATTAGGTCCCCGATACATTGGACCGTTCCGGATCATTTCCAGGGTTGGCAAGGTGGCATATAGACTCGAACTACCAGAGGAGCTTAGTCAGACCCACAGTACCTTCCACGTTTCGCAATTGCAGAAGTGCGTCCTAGATGAGGAGGCGGTTGTGTCATTAGATGATATTCAGGTCGATGAGCGCCTGAACTACGTAGAGAGGTCAGTGGCCATTCTGGAAAGGAAGGTGAAGGTTCTGCGGAACAAGGAAGTGCCTTTGGTAAAGGTACAATGGGAGCACTGGAGGGGATCTGAGTGGACTTGGGAGCTGGAGGCTGAGATGCAGGAGCATTATCCGGAGTTGTTTGCCACAACCGACTTCGGGGACGAAGTATAGTTCAAGTGGGGGAGAGTTGTAACACCCCGACTCCCAGGTATATAACTTTACAATTTTATGTCTATATCAGAAGATCTACTCGACGAGTTGGTGCCTACAATCATCGAGTAGGGATACGTTTGGCCACGTGGTTTAAGTGACCAACTCGACGAGTCGGTGAACCCAACTCGGCGAGTTGGAGCTGGAATGAGAAACCCAAATCCCCGGGGTTTTGCACCCTATTTAAAGGATTCTTTGCCCCCTTAGCCTCCCCTTACAACCCTTGTGAGTCCAGAAACCCTAATTCGTGTGTGTACTCCATTCTTGTGTGATTTTCAAGCTTGGAAGGTGATTTGCAAGAAGAAGACTTAAAGTATAAGAGGAGTGGTGCAAGAGGAGCTAGTGGATCTGACCCTTCTGCTTATTGGCATCAGTTTGAAGGTAACAAGTCATTACCTTGACCTTCCCTCCTTCTAGATCTCTTTATGTTTGAGATTAGGGTTTTCCTAGCATGTATATTAGCCATTTTTTAGTATGAGTTAAGATCTGAAGTTGCAACTTCATATATGAGCTTATCTTGGTCTCTATAGATACAAAGTCTCCAGCTTTGGCAAGTATGAACCTCCCCGTTTGATTTAAACCTCATTATAAGCTTAGATGTGATATTCTAAGCCTTTAGAGCCTTGCATGCACGTAAAGTTTGCAACTTTACGTGATAAACATGCCTTGGGAAGCTTGATATGCAATATGGAGCTTTGGGGTGGCTTAAACGCATCTGAATGAAGAAAGGACCGAAGGGACTCGACGAGTTGTAGGGTCAACTCGGCGAGTCCAATGAAGATTGTCGTGCAAGTATTTCCACATGGACTCGGCGAGTCAGTAGGCTGAATCGGTGAGTCAGCTAGGGTTTTCCTGACATTTAGACATGCATGAACTCGGCGAGTTGCAGAAAAACTCGACGAGTCAACTGGGGATTTCACGACTTCTAGAAGGACTCGGCGAGCCAATGAACTGCACTCGACGAGTCGGGTCAGCATGGACTGTTGACCTTGACCGTTGACCTGGACTTGACCATGAAATGACTAGTTGACTTCTGGGGTATTTTGGTAAATTAGGAATTTATGGAAATGATCTTATGGTAAATATAGGTGGTGGAGTTTGTGGCCCTGGTTCGGGAGTTTGAGTTTATCACTTCGATTCATCAGTTGAGAGGTGAGTTATCCTCACTATACCAACAGGGTCTAGGGCACCAATGCCGACCATTATCGGATTTGTATCCGAGTTATTGTATGATATGCTTATTGATTTACATCCTGGTAGTTAGGATGGTGATATGCTTAGTGACCTGGTTAGGTCGATATCCTGGTATATAGGATGATGCTATGTTAGTGACCGGTTAGGTCTGTATCTTGGTTATAGGATGTTGCTATGATTAATGATCTGTTAGATTGGTTTGACTATTATATATATGCTAGCGGATGATATTATGTGCACATGTTTGTTTGAATGGGGATTGGGTTGAGGCAGGTCCTGCTTCGTGTTGTAGGCCAAGATACCCATTGCCGTCCGGATAGACTACATACCCAGGAGGGTATGTCAGTCAGACCGAAGGCCCGACGAGCAGTCTGGATAGGTTGTAGGCCCTGCGAGGCGATCCAGACGTGCCGAAGGCTCGAAGAACGGTCCAGATAGGCTAAAGGCCTGCGAGGCGGTCCATTCAGGTTGATGGCTCATTATGCATGCTGTTGTTTATATGTTATTGATATGTTTATGGCGTTGGTATTTTGGGGGTAACTCACTAAGCCTTCGAGCTTACATTTATCGATTATTGTTTCAGGTACATCGGATGATCACGGGAAGACCAAGGCGTGACCGTACACTTCCTCGATTTATGATTATGATTTTCTGGGAACTCTGATATGATACTATTTTGAAACGAATTGTAATAAATTAATGATTTTAAATGTTTTAAAAAGTTTTAAATTGGCTTGAATTTTTATGGATGTTACATTTATACTGTTGGTTTTATAATAACTTAATTAAAAATGAAATTTTTGGTCTTGAATTTTTGGATGTTACAAGTTGGTATCAGATCCTTGGTTTGAGGGATTTGGACACACTCTTGGGTGTGTCTGGACTCAAACTGAGGACTTGGTATGAAGATTTCAAAAGAAAAATCATTTTTATAAATAAATTTTGAAAGGAATTTCAAAAGAGAAAAGAACTTGAAAAGAACTTGAAAAGAACAAGGTGTGTGATGCGTGCAATCAGCCGAGCTCAAGTAAGTTTTCCCAAAGATACTCATACATGTTATGTTATGATATGATATGATTATGAGAACTGCATGCTAGATTAGGGCTAAGGATCTAGGAAGGATGCCTTATATGCCTACGGTATATGTATGAGAACTGCATGCTAGATTAGGGCTAAGGATCTAGGAGGATGCCTTATATACCTGCTGTATGTGCTTGTTGAGCTGCATGATAGTACTGATCAGTCAGTGATAGGATAGCCTGTTTAGGTTATGCCTGATTGTATGAGCCTTAGAATCTCATGCCAGTTTAGATTCCTGATAAGAGGAAAGAATGATTTGATTGGAATATGTTGGTTAGATTTTCAATTGTCTGAATACTGCTTGCTTTGTACTTTGTGGGACTCTTAGTAACGTGAGCTAGCTACTAAGTGAATATGCTAAGTCACATGTGGCACAGGTTGGACAATCTCAGAGTGATGGACTTGGTCTATTGCGCAGCTCTCGTCTGAGTCTAACCATTCTAGGATTGAGTCTGTTACTCGAAGGATTATCTGAACTCTGCCGCATATGGCTATATTCATGAGGTAGCTAGTTGACATTAGTGGGAAATCCTTCAGCAGCTGAGGACTGGGTGGGTACGGGAACCTAGGAAAGCCTTGGAAGTGATTTAGTGGATTTGGTTGCGATGTTAGCAAGCATTTGAGGTATCAGTTGAGAGGGTGACTTGGAGGATTCAGGATGAATCTTGAGGAAAGTATGGATAGGTGTGGAAGGTAGTATTGGGCCCGTACTAATGAAAGCACAGGATCCATACTCGAATCGAGGAGAGTCTTGGAGAATCCATGAAGCCTGTGGGATAAGGAATCTTGGGTATATTTGGATCACTTGAATGTCAGTTCGGTATAGTGTTGAGCACTCAAGAATGGGACTCAGATTCTGGTTCCGGCTCAGGAGCAGGGCCTGAGTTTATCGATACGCGATCGTGGGAGTTCATCTCATCGGAGATTACTCTTAGAGTTTTGGAATGGACCCCGATGGTCTTTCATTCAGCCAGGGAAGGGATTTTGGGAGCTCTCAGTAGTCGTCTCGGGGCCTTTCGGGTCAGATTTGTAGCGGGGCAGTTAGGGGCTCATCTGAAGCCCAAAGCCTGTGGATCCTTAGAATCCTTCAAGAAGGAGGATCCTATTATTAGTTCCTGTCATCGGGATCAGAAGGGAGTTTTACACCATGTTCTCAGGATGGTCGAAGTATCTCTGGAGAAAGTTATCAGGATTCCTTCAGATGTTGCGGGGGTGCCATCTTCTACTGCTACAAGGTGGATGTCCAAAATCTGTATCGCTTTGGAATTGTGAGTGAGTTTGGATAAGTCAGATCTCGGGTCGGTTCTTTGCTATTGTCTGGGTTATTAAGGATTATATATGCCATTCTGCATGTCGAATAGTCCTTGATGAACCTACAGAGGGACGTATCTTGCAGAGTGGGTTCCGCGCGTACCGTTATCATTTCGGATCTTTGTAGGGATCTATGCAGGAGTATTATTTAGAGGATATGAGGTCTGGGTTAGAGCGATAGTTCTCCAATGAAGTCAGATTTCAATGGTTCTATCATTTGTTCGGGTATGGTCGACAATTGCCTATGGAAGAACTTTGGAGTTCAAGGCACTACCGTTGTTAGGAAAGGACTGGTAACATGAAGATGGTGGTGTCAGTTGTGGGTGTTCGATGCATGGGTGTTAGGTCATTGGATGTTCAAGAGAATTGCATTTCTCGCATGGGTTGTGTTCGGTTAGAGTTCAGTGATGCTGCGAGATTGGAAGTGGGAACAAGGATTTGTCAGCCAGAGTGAAGATTAAGGCCTCCAGTTTTCAGCATGGGAGGTGGATTGAGGTGTCAGACTGGACCAAATTTCAATAGTACTCGTCAAGCTTTCAGATGATGGGCGATCTCAGGGTCTAACCGGTGATTGATCGCTAGCATTGGTAAGCACAGGTTGTCATCCGTGGATTATTAGAATGCAAGAAGGATTGGGAATCTTTCAATTCTCACATGCCATGAAGACTTAGTTAAACCTAAGTGGGGGAGAATCGATCAGGTATTCAGGAGCAGAAATTGGTGTGAAACTAGGATGAGTTTCGCATCCCCGTCAGGGGAAAGACGGTCGAGTGGCCGTCTAGGTTGAGGATTGGGTGAGTTGGGAGTTCGGAATACATTTCAACATCTTGTTCACGCTTTTCCATGGCAAGTTCAGATGAGTGTTAGGTTGAGTGCGTGTTCGACCCAGGATGGTATAGTTGGATTGGTGGTAGGACCAAGGTTAGCAGATAGTGCTCAAGTGACATAAGTCTGCAGGTTTAGCCGTAGCATTCACAAAGTTGGCAGATAGTGCTCGAGTGTTTTAAGTCTGTGGGTGTAGCCGTAGCATTCACGAGGTTGGCAGATAGTGCTAGAGTGTTGTAAGTCTGCGGATGTCGCCGTAGCATTCACGGGGTTGCCAGATAGTGCTAGAGTGTTGTAATTCTGCGGGTATAGCCATAGCATTCACGAGGTTGGCAGATAGTGCTAGAGTGTTGTAAGACTGCGGATGTAGCCGTACATTCACTAGGTTGGTAGATAGCATGAGAGCATTGCTAGATCGCATAAGGAATAGTAGTACCCACCAGTTCGGGTGTAGCAGTGAGGGCGTGGCAAATCCACGGATTGGTTTATGGATTTCCCCAGAGGGATTAGACCTAGTTGAGCCAGCGATAAGACTGTAGGAACGTTACTACAATTATGAGATCAAGGAAGCAATGGACTGCTTCAGGTCGTTTGAGATATAAGGCTACCATTGGTCATGTAGCAATCACTTTTAGCCTTGGATATGGTGACGTCAGGACTCGACGTATGAACCCACGCGGTTGGATCAGAAGGTCGTTAGAGCCACAGTGGCATGATAACTAGTGGCAACTAGTTACATAGAAGGATTTCGTTCGTAAGTCATGTGAGGCGACTATGTGGGAGTCCTCTGGCTCCACAGCTGTTACAACTAGCATTTTAGGCTAGGAATTATGTCCATGCGTAATTAACTTCTGATGTATCTTGTAACCCTATGTATGATGTTATACAAGTTATTAATTCAAAAACAAAAATTCGAATCAAAACTCATCTGTGCAAGCTCTAAACCTAATTCAATACGCTGCATTCACCCAACCTTGAGCTTCAAACCCTAACTTCCCGAATCAAACCTCTTAATGGACTAGGATCCTCATATTGGCCCTAATGGGCCAGTAAACCCTCAAATTGGTTCTCTTGGGTCAAGAATCCTCATTTGGACCCTATTAGAACCATATTTATTAAGCAATAACTTATTGGGCCATCAAACTCTTCATGGGCCTTATTGGGCCGTAAACATTTTCTTTGAACCTTATGGGCCGAAAACCCATATCTTTCACCCTTTTTGGGCCGTAAACCCATATGTGGGCCCACATGGATCGAAAATTCCTAATGGGCCAATACAATATCAATTATACATGAATTTAAGCCCAATACTCTTTTCTTTTCTTCCCCTCTCTATTCTCGGTTTTAGAAAAAAAAGGAAAACTTAAATTGATTTAAACTTGATGACACCTAAGTTTTGCATGGTGGTAATCCATGCATTTTACCCAACAAACATCTAGACAATTAGAAGATTAACCACTAAACAAAGACCACATTACTCTCTCTCTCTCTCTCTGTCTCTCTCTCTCTCTTCTCTCTTCTTTTAAGATCGGCCGAAGCCACCTCCCCACCACCATCTTCACTTCAAACTCTTTCAAGCACTCTCCCTCTCAAGCACAAGAAGAATTCCTTCATCCATCCCTTCAAATTTTTGAAGATTTGTGGGTGTGTTCTACAGTTTTTCACTAAAGATCATAACTAGGTAAGTTATTATCACCCTCAAAATGATTTGTTTCCATTTTATGCTAAGAGCAGTCCCTTACATGACTTATTTCGTGTTATAGCTCCATAGAACCATCAAGTTTCGAAAACCTCTTCTAGAAGTTAGCTAAGATCGAAAACACCTTCAATCTTCTCTTCAAAACTCAACTAACACCAAGGTGAGTTCATACCCCCTTGTTTTCGGTTTTAATATATTTTTGGGGCAGAATACAAGTTGCTTTTGTGTTAGATCTAAGTATTTATGCATGTATGTGTGTGTTTTCATGTTATATGTTGTGATCATGCTATGAAGATATGTTAAACCCTTATAAATCTCGAAAGATCTACCAAAACTGGGTGATGTTTGTAAACTAAAACACATTATGTAACTTACTATGAAGTTGAAAGGATTAAACATGTTAAGAAATACTTGAAAACTAAATAAAAACCGTATGATAGGCCATATTTGACAAATAAACAAAAGTGAAGCCTTTATGTTAACTCATGGTTTTGAGAGGATCAAAAGAGTCATTTTTAGATAAAAATGGATCTTTTATGATTATTCACGGTTTTAAAGGGGCCTAAAGTGTTAATTTTAACAAAATGAGCTTCTATTTGGGCCTTCACGGTTTTAATGAGCTAAAATAGTCAATTTTCATAAAAATGGGCCTTAATTAGAAAATCACGGTTTTCGTGGGCCTAAAAATGTAAATTTTGGCCTTTATGGACTTAAAATATAATTTCTATTAAATTGGGCCGAAATTGTTATTTCCAATATCTTTGGGCCGAAAATGTCATTTCCATTAAAATTGGGCCGAAAATGTTATTTCTGTCAAAAGCGGGCTGGAAATGTTATTTTTAACAAACATGGGCCTTAATTGTAAACTTTCGGTCGTAAAGGGGCCTAAAGTGTCATTTTTATCAAAAATGAACCTCTAATGTAAATTCTTGGCTTAATGGGCCAAGAATGTCATTTTTACTAAAAGTGGGCCCTTTTATGCCATTTTGGTAAATAATGGAACTAAAACAAGTATTATAATAACAATCGGGTTAATTACGACATTTCCACTTTAATTGGGCCTTGTATACACATTTCATGTTTATTGGGCCTTAAATACCTAATTACATGTTTATTGGGCCTTAAATACCTATTTACGTGTTTATTGGCCTTAAATACCTATTTACATGCTTATTGGACCTTGTGTTCTCATTACACGTTATGTGGGCCTTATAGGCCCATTGATTTCCTTATTGGGCCTCCCGACACATTTTATGTTAATCGGGCCGATAACAAACAATACTTAACACTTTGATAAAAACAAAGGGTATTTTCATCACCAATGTTTTGTAATCAAATGCATACTCGAAAAATTATTTTAAAACGGTAAACAATGTGATACACTGTTCGCGTAAAGTTTGTTAAGGTTCTTGTGAGACGTTCTTTCACCCGTATCTACCTAGTGTACAACCTTAAGCCCTGTAGTTATAACCAGAGTCTCCTGGAGGGAGAGCGAGAGTTTGTGTATAGGTCTATACGGGGGTTGACAGCCCCGTACTCGAGCTGTTCGCTACAGCTAGACTAGGCCAGTCTATTTTGACAAATGGCTTACCTTAAACAAGTCGACGCCTAAAAAACGTCATGACAGGCAGATCAGTCATATCACGCATGGTTATAACGACTCACGTAGAGATTAACAAACACTGTAAAATTTATGGAATACATATACTTAAATGCTGATACGAAACCATACAAACACCATTTTTTCGGTCTTAGGGTTTTAAGACTACAACCCTTTTACAAGCAGAAAATATCGGATTTTCTGGGAAAATACATTATACATTACATTTTATTTACAATAGAAAATATAGGATTTTCGGGAACTCTCCCTTTATACATTTTCAAATATATAAACACACATGCTATAATACAAGATTTGAAACAAAACTCTCAAACCATTTTTACGGAAAATATCGGATTTTCTGGTGTTTACAAATGATACAAAACTTTTTATACAAACATGTTTATGAACTCACCAACATTATATATGTTGACGTTTTCAAAATAACTTGTATTCTCAGGGACTCGTTAAGCAGGTCGGTCATCAGGAACATGTGGACTTTTGTTGTATTTTTTTTAGTTTCCATCATACACTTAATATTTTGGGATGTAATATGTGATACAATACTTGATGTAAACAATGATGGTTGTTATATTTTATGTGTGATGATGATGTTGTCTTTGATTCAATTATATACACTGTTATGATATTACAAGATGAAGTCACCCAAGCCCCCCGGGCGTTTCCGCCGTCTGGTTCGGGGGTGTGACTAATTGGTATCAGAGCAATGTTTATAGTGAACTGACATATCTAATCATACAAGATATGCAACTATAAATACATTGGGGCTAAAATACTCTGAAAAAAACAAAAAAATAAGATACATACCTATGTGTGCATTATTACAGAAAGAAGAACTAAAAGTCTTTGGAGGAATTGAACATCGCGGTTAAACCTGGGTAGTTATGTAGCCGTATTTGGGGTAAATATAGCATGATCAACTATATCTATTAAAAATACGACCAACATGTGCTTGGGATTAATCGTGGTGGGCAATGAATCTAGAAACTTACCAACCTCGTATCCAAAAAGCTTTAAGGAACTCAAACATAAACAATTAAAATCCTATAGGAATATTTCCCGCGTATCTTTCCTGCACGTTCTCGCGCAAGCGTCATGGCCAAATTTCAGCACGGGGACCTCTATTATCAGGCCTTGGTGGCCAATGAATGGATAAATGGAGGACCCGAAGAGATTCAGGGAGGAAACCTAGAAGTAGGACCAGAAGAATATCAAGAAATGGACTATGAGGATGGAAGGTCTGACAAGGAGTCAGATGAGGAAGAGAGCATCCGAGGAATCCCGAGCAAACCCCACCCTTCGGAAGCTATACCAGACCAGCACACAGTACGAGAGAGCTCTAACCGACCGTCTACGCTCTCTAGAAGAAGAAGTAGCCGCCCTCAAGCAACAACTCTTTGCAGCCAAAGCTAGGGAAGTTCGAGCAGAACAGAAGGAAGATGAGATCACTCGTGAGATGAGTGAATTGGCCGAACTCCTTGTGCGTTATCTCGTCATATGAGCATCATTACACTACTCGCACTAGGTCCTAGGCTTATTAAGGTATTTCGTTACAACTAATAGTAGTAAATCAAGGGAGGTGAGCCCTCTAAGAATCCTTGTAATCTGAATCAACAAAGTGTACTGATATCTATGTACTCTATTGATAAACGTAGCATTCGTGCAATACCTACTACTACTTATCACCATAAATGCATCATAGGGATGTAGGTTGAAACATTGAGAATCATACAACAAACCGTGAAATTTATATGTAAATATAAACAATCAGAGTACAACTAGAAATGAGCCTCGTTACTTACGAGCTTACTTATCATCATGCAGCAGAAAAATGTCATCCCACAGAAATAACCAGCACACCAGTGAGACACCAATCCTACAGATAGATTCCACTACATTCCAAGCTACCGTAACAGCTGCTGTAACAGCTATCATGGCGCAAATCAACGCAAACAACAATAACAAAAATGGAAACAGTATCGACAACTCCTACCAAAGTAACAACCACGGAAACCAACGAATAACAACTTACCAAGGCACTCCAAACCCCAAACCTAAGAGCCAGAAGCGAGAGTTTGGGAGTAAGAAAAAGGGACAACCAACTTAAAGGCCCTCGAAGAAACAACATACGGTTGTTGTCCATATTTCCATGACACCTACCACATCAACACCAGCGAGACCATATGCCGGAAACCTTCCAAAATGCAACAAGTGCAGTTTCCATCATAATAGAGCCTACCGGGAGTTGCATTGCAATAGGCACAACAAGAAGGGGCACACCGCCTATACCTGTAGGGCTCCGGCCCCGCACACCGCTCCAACCTCTGTAGCTGGAATAAAGCCAGTATGCCACAAATGCGGCAAGATGGGACATTTCAAGAGGAATTGTCCAACAGAGAGTAATGATGGGGAAGCAGGAGGAATTTAACAACTGGACATGAAGAAACAAAAAGGAACCCTACCTGGATTTTTGGTATGTCCCCAACAACAATATTTAAGCATCAAATTTTCACCAAAATTGTTGTAAAAAAAATACAAATTGTTACCTCAACCGAATAAAAACGCATCATTCATATAAAAACTAAGGATCCTTGCAGGTGAGCTATGGTGGCTTAGTGTATACGTTAGGGTCATACATAGTTATAACTCCACAGGATTAGAGTGAGTGATTCCGCCTTAATTCCCGTTTATTGTTTGATTGTGGATTTAGGGCAAAATTACTCAGTCGACTGTCTTCACAACCTTAATTGTACATAACCTGTATGCACCAAGCGATTATAGAAGGACCTTGCAAGATTTGCATTAGGAAATGTTCGCAGTAATAATAACAAAGATAAACCGGAAGCATCAAGGATATATACGTAAAATACGCTATCGCCTACTTAACATCTGTAACCATAAGAATTCCAACATCGTCACTCGAAACGGACTGGTTTAATCCTCACCATACCAATGTCGAGCACAACAAAGAGGCCTTCCGTCTTACCCAATCGATTAACAAAAACTCTTTCAACCATAACGACAAATCCCCGAACCATCTCTAGCGACTAGGCACACTAGCACTTAGGCGAGAGATACCACATTCCTTCGTAGCCCCACAATAATGATGGGACGCCAGAAACAGAAGACATCAAGGGAATCCAAGAGGTTTATAACCTCCCCCCAGATGATCTCGAAGTCCCTTTGGGAACATTCCCCATGCGATAAGATGAGTTTGGAATCGACTCGACTTATTGAACCCTTCCAGTAACCAAGTCCTCGATATCACTTAGCACCAACGCAAAAGCGGATATTGCCCGATCAATATGACGACCTAATAAGTAAGGAAATTATCAAACCAAACCGCTAACCCCAGAGTACACCCGTCTAACTCTTAAGGAGGAGAAGCGGATTGCCCATAGAGCAATTGAATACTAATAGTCAAGCAAACCCATCATCGAGGATCGATATCCCCTATTCCAAATCGACATCCCCCTCAGCCAACTCTAAGAATCAAGCAAACTTCTGGAGAAAGGATTCATAAGGCCGAGTTTCTCACCCTGGGAAGCTCCGTCCCTGTTTGTTAAAAAGAAGGGTGTCACACCCCCAAACCAAGGATGGCGGAAACGTCCGGGGGTGGAGGACTTCATGTATAGTATCACAACAAAGAGTATAATAGTGCCCAAAGTAAATACAACCATCATAAATATAATTGAAAAAGTTATACAATAGTATGTGTTTACTTGTTTCCAATCAATTACACTTATGATGACAAAAATGAAATGTTTGGCGATTTAACGTCCCATCCTCAAAAGCGGTTGATTTCCTGTTTCACTGAATTCCTGAGAATACAAGTAGTTTGAAAAAGCATCAACAATTAAGTTGGTGAGTTCATAAGAGTTTTATTTGAGAAAGAAGCCGTTTTCCTTGTAGAAAGCGATAGAATATGATTCTAGAAAATTTAATATTTTCCTATGTTAAGCAATAATGTACCCTAGAAAGACCCGTAGATTCCTTCTATAATCACCCAGTGTATATAAGTTATATAAAATTTAATTTAAATAAACCGTCGAATATAATGGGTCTGCCCTAGGTCCACAACCAAACAAGGAACAGGAAGTAAGGCGGGCCCACCAATTCTAGGTCGATTTCGACTAGATTCTTATATAACTCTAGCATATACACTTAGCAATTATAGCTGAAGTCTAACAATTCTAAATGAAATGTAGTTTTGATAGAAATATGTTTCCAAAGAAAATCCAATATTTTCCTTATAAAAGTCATGTAGTCCTAATTGTTAAGACAGAGAGTATGTGTGTGTTTTGTGCTTATAATGTTCATAATGGGAATGTGTTTCCAAAGAAAATCCAATATTTTCCTTATAAAAAGTCATGTAGCCTTAAGCGTCAAGACCGAGAATCTACAAGTATTTTTCCATACTTAGAGTAATTCATGCAAGTTTAAATCGGCATAAACTCGTTTAATTTAGAAGTAAAACCCCTTTTCAAATTAGAACTTTTCATGTAAACTTGAAAGATTGTTAATGTTGGATATAATGTCTAAGTCCATAACTATATTTGGTATGTACTTGACCCGACCCGGCATGGTCCATTTGGGTTGCACTTCACCCGAACAATTTATAGATAATCTTTTGGGAATAGTATAAGTTATGATTTATTAATATATTATAAGTTCTAATATATTAATATAAAATCATATTATTTAATTAGTATTGATCTATAATTAATCTAGGATTAATTTAGAGATCAAAAGTATGACTAATTAAATATGGGCTCTTGTATTTATATAGTGTGGGCTAATGCTTATTTGGAATGGGATAGGCTTGCATGGAAAGTCCATGGATACTCCATGGAGCTTTAACCCATGGATCTCATGGAAATGAAAAGACATGGGTATTAGGGTTTACATGGATGTAACCCTAATCCACCACACTATATAAAGGAGGCTTTGGTTCTTGAAATCACACTAGTTGTGGCGAGTAAAGTAAGAGGGCCGATTTCAAGAAAGGTGATTACTATTCTCTCAAAGTTCCAAGTTTGTGGTGATTTGTGATTTCCATTTGAGGCATCCACACTATTGGTGCTAGGCTCTAAAACTCCAAGCAATCAACTACAACTACAAGGTAAGTAATTCTACTAGCTTTATTTGATTCAAGTTCCCCATGCCATGCTAGATAGGATAAGAACCTTGGAAAAATAATTATTTGCATGTATCTTATTCAAACATAGATCCAAGGTTTCTAGGGTTGCATGTACACCATAAGAGTGTTAGAATGCTCAAAACCCATCAGTGGTATCAGAGCCTAGGCTTGTTTACTTGATACTTGATGCAAATAGTTTAAAAATCGAATTTTTTTGTTCACTGCCGTATGAACTCGCAGAGTCAATGGGGGGACTCGACGAGTCCATGAAGAAATGCATGCTACTCGTCGAGTCTGTTCATGCACTCGACGAGTAGAGGCTGCAGTGTCCAATTTTTCGAGTTTTGCTGCTGGAAATGGACTAGAAACATTACCCTAAACTGTTTTGGTGTTATAAAACCTGTTTTAGATGGTGTAATGTTTATGCTAATCCATTTACAATGGCTATAATAAAAAATTACAAGTTTTATGAGTAATTTTATGATTCTTGAAATGTTCATATTCATGTTCTTGAACTTATGAAGATTAGATGATCATAGGAATTTTTTGTAACCTACTTGGTAGTTTAATTCATGGTCATTATGTGTTTTAATGGAGTCCATAACTTGTCCTCAAGTTATGGAAAACCAAAGGTCACACTTTACTAAAAACCATTAAAAGAACACAAGAGTTAGAAAAATGAAAAGTCTTCATTTTAATACTCAATTAAATTCATAAGTTATAAGAAATGAAAAGTTTTGAAAGTTTACAAAACTTGCCCTCAAGTTTTGGAACAAGTAAAGTCATGATTAAAACTTTAGTTCCAACCCTTAGACTTTTAAAAGTTAAAATTCAACCCTTATACTTTATAATATTATAAGTTAATAATATATATATATGTATAAGATCAAGTCGTCTTACCGCTAGTACGCCTCATTCACGAAGCTGGTCTAAAAGGGGGGTATAAGGTTGTTGCCTATAAAATGGCAACTTAATGGATGTCCACTCTCACCCACCGCTTCCTTGATCGGTGGAGGGTCGTTAGCCGAACGGGTAGGACAAGGACTTATAAATTCTCATTAAAAGTATAATGATAATACTAAAGTAACTAAACCTTACTAAATTCCCAATCTTAGTTATTTTAGGAAAATGTGAATAAGGTGCTAATCCATTAAATTACACTTTACACTTTGTTTAAGTCGTTAGTGGAGCGTGTGTGGTTAACCGACACACTAACTTGAACTTAACAAGGTAGGTAAAGGGTGACTTAATGTTTATCATAGTATCAATAGAGCGTGTGTGGTTAACCGGCACATCGATTGAGGGGTAATACATTAAGGGTACCAAGTAATTTGCATGGTTACTTCACACCTTGTTTTGTGATCCTCGGCATCCCAGTCACAAAACTTGAAGGGCACACTCGAGATTGAAACATGCCATTGAAGAAAGTTCAATGAATCTCAAAGAATCTAGGAGTTTCTAAACCAATTAAAACCTAATTAATATTTCGTTTTTCATGGTGGAAATTGGTGAATCGTCATTCACCTACCTTCAAATATCTTATAGCTTAGATTACGACATCCCTCTTCTAAGTTATAAAATATTGTGTTGGGTCCTAGCCTTAATATTACATTTGGGTGTTTTATTAAGGACTATCTCAAAATCTAATCTAATCTATTCCCTCTTCTTTTCAGATGTCTTCCAATAACAATGCTTCTGGCTCAAACCCTACTAGCTCCTTCTCTCTCATGAATCTTTGTGGGAGAGTCATCTTTGATGGGTCCAACTTTACTGATTGGATCAGAAACATCAGGATGGTCACTCGGTATGAGAACAAAGAATATGTTCTCGACAAGGAGCTGAAGGTACCTGAGCCAACTGCTACTCCTGAAGAGCTTGCTGATTATGAGGTACATGAAAGAAATGCTACAAAAGTGCCATGCATCATGATGGCCACCATGACAGCCGAGCTCCAAAAGTCCTATGAGGACTATTATCCTTTTGAGATGCACCAGGACTTGATGGACCGCTACCATCAAAGTGCTCGTCAAGAGCGATATGAAATAATCTCCTCCATGATAACAACCCGAATCAAGGATGGTGAACCCATTACGGGCCACATGCAGAAAATGCAAAGGTATGTGGACCGTTTACTGAAGCTGAATGTGAACTTCCCCGAGGAGTTAGGAATAGACATTATTTTGCACTTCTTACCATCGTGTTATGATCAATTCCGCATGACATATCACATGAACAAGGAAGAGGTCACCCTCAGCAAACTTCAAGGACTCTTGAAGACCGCCGAAAGTGGTCTAAAGGGTAAGTCGGTTGTTACTACTCCTACTCCTACTCCAACTGCGGCCAATGTCTTGGCAATCGGGCATGGCAAAGGGAAGAAGAGAAAGAACCCTTCTAAGGGTACCAAGGGTAAGAACCTTGAAGGCTCCTCTTCAAGCAAAACCAAGAAAGGTTTTGTCACTCCTTCTGCTAACCCTAATGAGGCTGAATGTTTCTATTGTCATGAAAAGTCACACTGGAAGCGAAACTGCCCAAAGTACCAGCAAGATTTGAAGGATGGGAAAGTAAAACCCAACCATGCAGGTATATACACTATATTGTCTAATAACTCACCTCATTCTAAGTCTTGGGTCCTTGATACAGGTTGTGGTATTCACATATGTTGTGATTTGCAGGGACTAAGAAGAAGTGAGAATGTGGAGCAAGGAAAGATAAACTTGATCATGGGAAACAGGAAAGCTTCACCTGTCACCAAGATAGGAGTTTATTCCTTAGTGCTAAATAGTGGGTTTACATTAGATTTGAATAAATGTTATTATTCGCCAGAAATGGCAAGAAATGTTATTTCCTTTCATGCATTGTATAAACAAGGTTTTACCTTTTATTTTGATAATAATAATGGTAGTATTGATGCTTTCTTTAATAATGTTCTTTATTTTAAAGCATTACCTTGTGATGGTGTGTATGAAACTGTATCTATTGTAGATAATCTAGGAAATAATGTATTGTGTATTGACTCTTCCACTAGCTTAGATAAAGCATCTTTATGGCATTGTCGTCTTGGACATGTAAGCAAGAAACGCATAGGCGAACTCCAAAAGGATGGAGTCTTGCAGTCATTTGACCTAAAGTCAGATGATAGTTGTGAATCTTGTTTGCTTGGTAAAGTGACAAAGTCACCTTTTACTGGCACTTGTGCTAGGGGTGAAGGTTTGTTGGACCTCATACACACGGATATGTGTGGACCCTTCAGAACTGCCACAAGAGATGCTAATCGTTTCTATGTGAATTTTACTGATGATTTTAGTAGATATGGATATGTCTACTTAATCAAGCATAAGTCAGAAACCTTTGAGAAATTCAAAGAGTTTAAGCAAGAAGTGGAGAATCTGTTGGGCAGGAACATTAAGATGGTTCGATTCCAATCGTGGTGGTGAGTATCTTAGTACTGAGTTCCTTGACTATCTTAAGGAATGTGGGATTGTCTCACAATTGACACCTCCTAGGACACCACAGTTGAATGGTGTAGCTGAGAGGCGCAATCGGACCTTGTTGGACATGGTTCGTTCCATGATGAGTCGAGCTTCACTACCAATCTCATTTTGGGGGTATGCCTTAGAGACTGCCGCCCATATCCTTAATCTAGTCCCTACAAAGAAGGTTGCCAAAACACCTCACGAGATGTGGACTGGAAAAGTTCCCAATCTAGACCACATCAAGATTTGGGGTTGCGAGGCTTTCGTGAGACGCGAGACTCACGATAAGCTCGAACCCCGAAGCGAAAGGTCTATTTTCATCGGCTATCCACAGAAATCCTTTGGCTACATTTTCTACAGACCTAGTGATAATGTGGTCTTTGTAGCAAGAAGAGGATTCTTTCGAGAGAGAGAATTCATGAGCCAAGGAGACAGTGGGAGGCAAATTGACCTTGAGGAAATTCAAGATTCAAGTGGTGAAGGAACTTCAAACCCTAGAACTCAACCTGAGGAGGAAACTCCTGTTCAGCAGACTGAAGAATCTATACCTCTGAGGCGTTCCACCAGAGTTAGGACTGCACCTGAGCATTATTATGGTTTCCATATTACTGCAGAAGGTGAGACACTTATCAGTGATAACACACTGGCAAATCTGGATGAGCCTAACAGCTACACGGAAGCCATGGCAGGCCCTAAGGATGCTAAATGGAAAGAGGCTATGGATAGCGAGATACAGTCCATGTATGATAATCAAGTTTGGAACTTGGTTGACAATGTACCAGATCGTAAGATAGTTGGGTGCAAATGGATCTTCAAGAAGAAGACCGACATGGATGGTAATGTACACACTTATAAGGCACGACTGGTTGCAAAGGATTATTCTCAAACTCCGGGAGTTGATTATGATCAGACCTTTTCACCAGTGGCCAAGATTAAGTCTATTAGGGTTCTGTTAGCCATTGTTGCATTTCATGACTATGAAATATGGCAAATGGATGTCAAAACCGCTTTCCTTAAAGGAAATTTAACTGAAGATGTTTACATGGTTCAGCCAGAGGGTTTTATCAGTACAGAGTACCCCAATAGAGTGTGTAAGCTCGAGAAATCCATTTATGGATTGAAACAGGCACCTCGCAGATGGAATCTTTGATTTGATGAGAAAGTCAAAGAATTTGGCTTTTCAAGAAGTGAAGATGAATCTTGTGTCTATATCAAGGCTACTGGGAGTATAGTAAGCTTCTTGGTACTGTATGTGGATGACATACTACTCATAGGAAATGACATCCCAACCCTGCAGGAAGTAAAGTCCTGGTTTGGGAAGTGTTTCGCTATGAAGGACCTTGGAGAAGCTGCCTATATCCTAGGGATAAGGATTTTGAGAAACAGGAGCAAAAGACTAATTGAACTTAGTTAAAGCACCTATGTGGACAAAGTGTTGAAAAGGTTCAACATGCATAATTCCAAGAAAGGAGAGTTACCCATCCAGAGTAACACCAGATTGAGTAAGACACAAAGCCCTAGTACTGAGGCTGAGATAGTAGAAATGAGTCGAATACCTTATGCTTCAGCTGTAGGATCGATCATGTATGCTATGACATGTACTCGACCTGATGTAGCCTTTGCTTTGAGCATGGTTAGCAGGTATCAGGGGAACCCTGGCAAGGCACGCTTGACTGCGGTAAAGAATATCCTCAAGTACCTGCGAAGGACTAAGGACTGGGTCCTTACCCTCGGTGGGAGTGATGACTTGAGAGTTGTAGGGTACAGTGATGCTAGGTTTCAGACTGACAGGGATAATTTCTGCTCTCAGTTGGGCTGGGTCTTTACCCTAAACCGAGGGGCAATTACTTGAAAAAGTTCCAAGCAGGAGACAGTGGCTGATTCCACTTGTGAATCAGAGTATATAGCAGCAAGCGAGGCAGCAAAGGAGGCTATATGGCTAAAGAACTTCATCGGAGACCTTGGAGTTGTACCAACTATAAAGGAGCCAATGGAGATTTTCTGTGACAGCAATAGTGCGATTGCCTTAGCCAAGGAACCAAGAGATCATGGGAGATCCAGACACATTGACAGAAAATATCACTTCATCAGACATCGAATAGAAGAAGGAATCCTCGTGGCAAAGAGGGTATCATCGGATGAGAATCCAGCAGATCCCCTCACGAAGGGACTGACTCGGGTTAAGCATCTCCAGCATGCTCGGAGCATAGGGCTGAAGGATGATATTAGTTTTAGTAGTTAGATAGTCTTGAAATTTGTAAAATGAAATTGACATTTGATGATAAATAAAAGCTGTTATTTATGAGTAAAGTGTTGCTATCTCTTGTCAATCGTTTACTATTATTTCTTTTTGCATGTTTTGACTTGCAGAATAATTATGTTATGGTTTATATCATATTATTCAAACTCTCCACAGTCGGTCATATGTTGGAAGTAGATATGAATCAAGACTGTCATGGGTTAGCTTGTAGAGGTCTAAGATGTTAGACAAAGCGGGGCTACAACACTCATGACTGCTCATAAGTTCTGAGTATTGGATTCAACCCACGCTCACTGGCATCACTTCATGGAATTTATCTCGAGTGATTGTGAGACGGTAATATCATATAAGTCTTCAAACCTAGACATATGATTTGTTACCTATAAGTTGGTTATGAAACGTACCTTTGTGTGTAATTCAACAAGTAGTAGAACAAACATATGAGTCGAAGTTTATCTGTTCCTTCTTGGATTAGAAGCGATATCTGGGCCCCTCGATGATTTTTTTTTGACCTATGTACCGGGCCCGGTCAGAACTAAATTGATGTGTTCAGTTAAGTTCTATGTCAAACAAATCGGAAATCGGGAAACAAATGCTGGACAATAAGCAAGACCTTGTTCCATGTATTTGTCCGGCTGATATCTAGAACAGAGGATTGTATGATCACTTATCTAAAATGGCGCTTCATAGTTCAACAGAGTTTAAAGAGCTACAATTGCTGATCGATTCCTAAAGTCACACTTGCAACTATAGTTATTAGACTTATCCAAGTGGGAGACTGTTGGATATAGTGTCTAAGTCCATAACTATATTTGGTATGTACTTGACCCGACCCGACATGGTCCATTTGGGTTGCACTTCACCCGAACAATTTATGGATAATCTTCTGAGAATAGTATAAGTTATGATTTATTAATATATTATAAGTTCTAATATATTAATATAAAATCATATTATTTAATTAGTATTGATCTATAATTAATCTAGGATTAATTTAGAGATCAAAAGTATGACTAATTAAATATGGGCTCTTGTATTTATATAGTGTGGGCTAATGCTTATTTGGAATGGGCTAGGCTTGCATGGAAAGTCCATGGATACTCCATGGAGCTTTAACCCATGGATCTCATGGAAATGAAAAGACATGGGTATTAGGGTTTACATGGATGTAACCCTAATCCACCACACTATATAAAGGAGGCTTTGGTTCTTGAAATCACACTAGTTGTGGTGAGTAAAGTAAGAGGGCCGATTTCAAGAACGGTGATTACTATTCTCTCAAAGTTCCAAGTTTGTGGTGATTTGTGATTTCCATTTGAGGCATCCACACTATTGGTGCTAGGCTCTAAAACTCCAAGCAATCAACTACAACTACAAGGTAAGTAATTCTACTAGCTTTATTTGATTTAAGTTCCCCATGCCATGCTAGATAGGATAAGAACCTTGGAAAAATAATTATTTGCATGTATCTTAGTCAAACATAGATCCAAGGTTTCTAGGGTTGCATGTACACCATAGGAGTGTTAGAATGCTCAAAACCCATCAGTTAACTCCCTATGTGAGTCGCTATAACCATACTACGACAGAATAACCTGCTTGCGACGTTCTTCAGGCGTCGGAATCGAAATGACACTTGTCACCCCTGATCGGCCGATCGGACTTATGCAAGCAGCGTGGGTGTGGGTTGTCAATCCCAATATAGATCTACACACAATTATCACGCTCTCCCTACAAGAGACTCTGGTTATAACTAATTCAGGATTTTCTGTGGTACTTAAGAGTACCCCGAAGGAGAATGTCTCACAACTTACGTTAACTAGTTTACATATAGTTTTGAGTATAAAACCTCTTCCGTGGAGGAAGTGAAATCACCTTTTATGAAAATACATTTGTGATATAAATCCATAAACTATTACTATTATAGTTTATCAAGTAGTATATGAAAAACCCATTTTTTTTAGAGTAAAACATTTTCCATGTAGTATGCTTTTATCGAAAATTCATAAACTATACTTAATGTAGTTTATTATATGTGTTCGAAATGAATGGAGGAAAAACCTTAACATGAATGACTAATTTCTGTTTATGATGATAAACTAACAAGAATTCACCCAAACATTGAGAAACTTATTGTTATGCATTTTGCTCAACATACTACAAAGTGTTATTAATAAGGTAAACTATGCAACTAGTTTTTATCCTTTCTGCACTGTTTTGAAATTATCATAGAAAAATCATACAGAGTCGAAAACTAACTCCGTAAACTCTGAGAGTTTAGAAAATGTGTCTAGTTTATTCATAATTTTTATTATGATTTTTAGAAGTCTCTAACTTATGTGAAAGTGTTCATAATCACAGACTGGTCCGAATTCGTTTCTGAAATGATAGGCAGTTTTGTAAAAATCACCATAAATCGTAGAAAAATCATATGGAGATGTGAAAGTAGTAATTTTAAAGGTATAAACCTGAACTAATTGCATATTATACAGTTTTGAAAGATATTAAGTTTAAGTTGGGTAAAACAGTTCGTGAACAGGTCACAACTTTTCTGTTGTAAACTGTCAAGTTGAGTTTTGAATATGTTTTGGTGTTTTAACTTGTATTCCCCCCTGAAAACTGAAGAAAACTAGAAAATGTAGGGGTATGAACTCACCTTGAGTGATTTCTTGAAGAGTGTAAGGTTGAAGATGATGAGTTTCAAGTCTAGACCACTTAATGAACACACGAAGTTTTGGATGATCCTAAGAACGATTTTTGGTGTGAAGATATGAGTCGTTAATCCAAGAGTGTTATGAAAATATGTAATAACACTTGAGTTAGAAGGAAATACTTACCAATAAGTGCAGTAGCAACTCAAGAACACTTCCAAAAGTGGTTGGAAGTAGAGAGAAAATAAACTTCCTTGTGGGGTAAGAAAAGTGTAAAAGTGTGGAAATGATCAAAGTAAATCAAGAGCTCTTCCAAGGATTTCTTTATATAGATGTGGCTGGAGCAAGTTGCAAAGATGATAGGATGTTTACCTTGGTTTGTGTGATGTGGATAGGGTTGGGTTAATGAGGAAGTGACACATGGAGGCAAGTGGGCACACTTGACCCACTTGTAACATAAAATATCCTAAGCCCTTTTCTTTAATGTAAAATATTGATTTATAATTAATAAATCCCTGGGATGTGATTAAAGTATGAATATATAGAGTCTTATATGTCAAAATATGAGTTTGGGCGAAAATCCCACGTTAAAATAATGAAAAACGGGCTTAAAACGAAGTCGTGGTCGAAAACCGGGTGAAAAGGGGCGATCTGCGAGGCTTCTCGGATCAGGGGCCGAAGTTCGGGTTCGGTCTGCTGAGCTTCGGTCCGAGGAGGGGGAGGGTTCGCTTCTGAGGGTTTGGCTCTAAGAGGGTTCGGCTCCGAGAGGGTTCGGTCCTATTAGAAAGGTTCGGCCCTAAGAGGTTCGGTTCCTAAGAAGGGTTTCGGCCCTATTTAGCTGTTTTTCGATATAACTCCTCGTTTCGAGCGGTTTTTGGCCAAGTTAAGGGTCGGGATGACTATAAAAAGTTGAGAGAGATTTTGAGAGAGATTTGGGAGAGATTTCACATACTTGGAGAGATTTCACATACTTAGAGAGATTTGGGAGAGATTTCACATACTTGGAGAGATTTCACATATTTAGAGAGATTTGGCAGAGATTTCACATACTTGGAGAGATTTCACATAATTAGAGAGATTTGGGAGAGATTTCACATACTTGGAGAGATTTGGGAGAGATTTTACATACTTGGAGAGATTTGGGAGAGATTTAATCTTAGTCATTATTATCGTATAATCTCGTAATGCAAGGTTCGTGAACCCTGTTATGCTTCGTTAATGATCGTTTTAAGTCCCCAAAAGGGTCCTTAGTCGTGTTTTGATGCGTTTAACTCCCTTTTTAGGGTTTTTACATTATTAACACATAGATTCTTCGAGACACTTGAATTTTTGACATAAAGATGCACATTTTTATACGTAGAATAACTTTTAACATACAAGTACTAGTTAAGTTTGACCAGTTTGACTTGTTGACTTTGACTTTGACTTTGACTTGAATTTGACGGTTGTCACAAACGGCGGATCCTTCAGAATGTGCATTGACTATCGGGAGTTGAACAAACTCACCATAAAGAACTGATACCCACCCCCTTGGATTGATAATCTATTCGACCAACTTCAAGGAGCCAGTTATTTTTCCAAAATAGATCTAAGCTCCGGTTATCAGCAACTCCGAGTCCGGGATGAAGATTTCCCCAAACCTGCTTTTTCGAACTCGGTATGGGCATTTTGAATTCGTTGTTATGCCTTTCAGTCTGACGAATGCTCCCACAGCATTTATGGACCTCATGAACCGAGTTTGCCACCCATTCCTAGACAATTTGGTAATTGATTTCATCAATGACATACTCGTCTACTCTCGGAACAAGAAAGAACACGATCAACACCTACAATAGGTTTTGGAGGCATTGAAGCCGGAGAATGCCGCGAATGAAGCACTGCGTGGAATGGATAAAAATCTTGAAGTCAAAGAAGACGGAGCTTACCATTTCGTGAGTCGAATCTTGATTTCCAAAAAAAATTTTTTGAAGGATTCGAAGATTTGATCATGAACGAAGAACATAAGACGCGATACTCCGTCCGCCCGAGTGCCGATAAGATGTACCTGGATATCAAACGATTGTGACGGGGTTCTTTACAAATCCACATTCCGATTATGAAGGCTCGATGGAATGCAAAGAGTCGCATTCCGATTGTGAAGGCTCGATGGAATGCAAACGCGGACCGCAATTCACATGGGAACGTGAAGATCAAATGGTGTAAAAAATACCCTCACCTTTTCTCTAGCTCTTAAGATCAGCTTTCGAAGACTTTCGGGACGAAATTCCCTCTAACGGGGGGATGATGTCACAACTAGCATTTTAGGCTGGGAAATTATGTCCATGTGTAATTAACTTCTGATGTATCTTGTAACACTAAGTATGATGTTATACAAGTTATTCATTTAAAAACGACAATTTGAATCAAAACTCATATGTGCAAGCTCTAAACCTAATTCAATACGCTGCATTCACCCAACCTTGAGCTTCAAACCCTAACTTCCTGGTTCAAACCTCTTAATGGACTAGGATCCTCATATTAGGCCTAATAGGCCAGTAAACCCTCAAATTGATTCTCTTGGGTCAAGAATCCTCATTTGGACCCTAGTTGGTGAAGGGTTTTAGGTAAAACAAATAAACTAGAAAAACAATTCCTAAGTTCACATGCAACCTACTTTGGATCTATGTTTTAACTATTGAACATACAACTTTGAATTGCAATACAAGAACCCTAGAGGAGAGAGGCTATTATCGAAAATAGTAAACTAGGGTTTAGGGTTTACATACCTTTCAATTGTTATAGCAAACAATTGATATTCCCTTGATCTTGATCTTGATCTTCTTGGAAGCTTTAGCACCACAAGTGTAATGCCTCTAATGGAGTCACACCCAAACTAGCAAGAAGGAAAGTAGAAGAGAGAGAGAGGAGAGGGAGTATGCAAAATCTCGGCCTTAGGGTTTCTTCAAAAGAAAGAGTGACCAAAAACATGAACCAGGAGGCTCCTTATATAGCTGAGGGATCTAGGGTTTAAGGGAAACCCTAGTTATCCTTTGCTTAGGGCCTAAGCAAACCCAAGGGCCTTATCCAAGCCCCTATGGACGAAATTATTAGGGTTTCCCCTAAAGATTTCGTCCACCCTCTTCCAAGGGGGTTCTAGAGCCTTCCACTCAACTATTAGATAATTGCAAACTAGTCCCTGCACCTTATAATTAATTCTTTTAACCCCAAAATCAATTCTGATTAATTTCTGGCTAACAATTAATTAAACATAATGATTTCTAATTAATATATTAATCCATTAACATATTAATAAATCATTTATATATATATATATATTAATTTATTAATCTTATAAATTAATATCTCTCCTTTCATAATTTCCTTGTCCAGTTGCTAGGTTGAGGGCAACCCAAAAGGACTGTGCTGCTGTCAATTCAAGTACATACCAATTATAGTTATGGGCTTAGACACCTAATCCAATAGTCTCCCACTTGGATAAGTCTGTAACTATAATTGCTAGTATGCCTTCTAAATTTGACCAGCAAATTGTAGCTTCCAAAAGCTGCTGCCGAACTCTGACCCAGTCAGTTACGTGTCCTAAGATAAGTGATCATATAACCCTTCGTTCTGCTTGATATCCCCAGACAAAAGACATGGAATGTAATCAATCTGTTTGTCCAGAATCTATGTTTCCCGATTCCTGATTTGTGATGATGTAGGACTTCTAATCGAACACATCAATTTAGTCCTGGCTGGGCCCAGCACATAAGTCAACACCAAATCATCGAGGGGCCCACAGATACCGCTTTTCCTGTTAGGGCAAAAGGAACGAATAAACGTTGACTCATATGCTTGTATCTTTTACTCATCAAATTATGCATGACAATACGTTTTATAACACCAAGTTACTGATGCGTTTTCGTATCACCAATGCACAACCGACTTGTAAATTACAACTCATATATCTTCGTTTCAAGATTATAAGATATTATCGTCTCAGTATTACTCGTGATGAATTCCATGAAGTAATACTCTGAGCGTGGGTTTATCCAATACTCAAATCTCAATTTCTGAGTACTCATGAACATTGCAGCAATTCTATTGCCATGTCTATCCTTAGACAATCTGCAATCCAATTCATGACAGTCTTAATTCACTACTTACTTCCAAGAGTACGAGCGACTGTGGAGTTTGAATAATCTCATTATTCAGGAAGTAAAACATGCAAAATATGAAACACAGTAATAAACAATTGACAAAAGGTAGTAGCCAAACTTATAAATAATACTTTATTATTTAATCACCAAAAGTCAATTACATTTACTTTGTTACAAGTTTCAAAAACTAATCTAACTACTAAAACTAATATCATCTTTCAGTCCTATGCTCCGAGCATGCTGAATATGCTTAGCCCTAATCAGACCCTTTGTGAGGGGATCTGCTGGGTTATCTTCAGATGACACCCTCTTTACTATAAGATGGCCTTCTTCAACTCTATGTCTAATAAAATGGTACTTTCTGTCGATATGTCTGGTCTTACCATGATCTCTCGGTTCCTTTGTCAAGGCAACCGCTCCTTCATTATCGCAGAAGAGTTCCATAGGCTCCTGGATGGTTGGAACAACTCCGAGATCCCCGATGAAGTTCCTCAACCAAGCTGCTTCTTTCGACGCTTCACTTGCTGCAATGTACTTTGATTCACAAGTAGAATCAGCCACCGTATTTTGCTTGGAACTCTTCCAAGTAACTGCTCCTCCATTCAGTAAAAATACCCAGCCCGACTGAGAACGGAAGTTATCTCTATCCGTCTGAAAGCTGGCATCACTGTAACCATCTACTCTCAAAGTATCACTGCCACCAAGCACAAGAACCCAGTCCTTTGTCCTTCGCAAATACTTGAGTATATTCTTAACTGCTATCCAATGAGCTCTACCTGGGTTTCCCTGATAGCGACTGACCATGCTCAAAGCAAATGCCACATCAGGGCGAGTACATGTCATAGCGTACATGATCGATCCGACAGCGGAAGCATAAGGTACACGACTCATGTCATCTATTTCAACATCTGTACTCGGGCATTGAGTCTTACTCAATTTGGTATTGCTCTGGATAGGTAGCTCTCCCTTCTTGGAATTTTCCATACTAAACCTCTTTAGTACCTTATCCAAGTATGTGCTCTGACTAAGTCCAATTAGTCTCTTCTTTCTATCTCTCAATATTCTAATCCCAAGAATATAGGCAGCTTCTCCAAGGTCTTTCATTGCAAAACACTTTCCAAGCCAAGACTTAACCTCTTTCAAGGTTGGAACGTCGTTACCAATGAGTAATATGTCATCGACATATAACACCAGAAAAGTTACTATACTCCCACTAGCCTTGATATACACACAAAACTCATCTTCACTTCTAGAGAAACCAAACTCTTTGACTTTCTCATGGAAGCAAAGATTCCAACTGCGAGATGCTTGTTTCAATCCATAAATGGATTTCTCAAGCTTGCACACTCTATTGGGAAACTTTGCATCAACAAAACCCTCTGGCTGACTCATGTAAACATCTTCAGCCAACTTCCCATTAAGGAAAGCAGTTTTGACATCCATCTGCCAGATTTCATAATCATGAAAGGCAGCTATGGCGAGCAATATCCTAATAGATTTAATCTTAGCCACTGGCGAAAAAGTCTCATCATAGTCAACCCCTGGGGTTTGAGTAAAACCTTTTGCAACCAGTCGAGCCTTGAATATATGCACATTCCCATCCATGTATGTCTTCTTCTTGAAGATCCATTTGCACCCAACTGTCTTGCGACCTGGTGCACTATCAACCAAATTCCAAACTTGGTTGTCATACATGGACTTAATCTCGCTGTCCATTGCCTCTTTCCACTTGGAAGCCTCTGGGCCTGCCATTGCTTCCTTATAAGTGACTGGTTCATCTAAGTTTACCAGTGTTCTGTCACTTATGAATGTGTCACCATCTGAAGTAATATGAAAACCATACAACTCAGGTGGCACACTCACCCTAGTGGATCTTCTAAGAGGTAATGAGTTATCAATTGGTTCAACAGGAACTGTTTCCTCTGGTTGAGTGCTAGTGTCATCTAAGGTTCCTTCATTGGCTGACTCTTGAATTTCTTCAAGGTCAATAGTGCTCCCACTGTCCTCTTTGAATATGAGCTCTCTTTCAAGAAAGACTCCTCTTCGTGCTACAAAGACCACGTTCTCACTAGGCCTGTAGAACAAATATCCAAAAGACTGCTTTGGGTAACCAATGAAAACACATTTCTCACTTCTAGCTGCTAGCTTGTCGTGAGTCTCTCGTCTTACGAAAGCTTCACAACCCCAGACTTTAATATGTGCTAACGAGGGAACTTTCCCTGTCCACATTTCGTGAGGTGTTTTGGCAACCTTCTTTGTAGGGACAAGATTGAGGATGTGGGCGGCTGTCTCTAAGGCATACCCCTAGAAGTGAATAGGAAGCGAAGCCCGAATCATCATAGAACGAACCATGTCTAACAAGGTTCGATTGCGCCTCTCAGCTACACCATTTAATTGTGGTGTCCTAGGAGGAGTCAATTGTGAGACTATCCCACATTCTTTCAGATAGTCGTTAAACTCGATACTAAGATACTCCCCGCCTCTATCGGATCTAAGTATCTTTATCTTTCTGCCCAATTGATTTTCGACTTCATGCTTAAACTCTTTGAACTTTTCAAAAGTTTCTGACTTATGCTTGATCAAGTAGATATATTCATATCTGCTATAATCGTCAGTGAAGGTCACATAGAATCGATTAGCATCTCTTGTAGTTGATCTGAAGGGTCCACACACATCCGTGTGTATGAGATCCAACAGACCTTCACCTCTTTCACAAGACCCTGTGAATGGTGATTTTGTCATCTTTCCCAAAAGACAAGACTCACACATATCATCTGACTTTAGGTCAAATGATTCCAACACTCCATCCTTTTGGAGTTGGGCTATGCGTTTCTTGTTAATGTGTCCAAGACGACAATGCCACAAGCATGCCTTGTCTACACTATTAGACAAGTCAATATTAAGTACACTATTTCCTAGGCTATCAACACAAGTCACTGTTTCATACACACCATTACAAGGCAAAGCTTCAAACATAAAAACACCATTCTTATAAACAGAAATTGAACCATTCAAATCATTAAAAGAATATGTAAAACCTTGTCTGAACAATGCATGAAATGAAATAATGTTTCTCGTCATCTCAGACGAATAGCAACAATTTATTAAATCTAATCTAACATCATTACTAAGCAGAAGCTGATAAACTCCGATCTTGGTTACTGGTGAAGACTTTCTGTTTCCCATGATCAGGTTTATCCTTCCTCGCTCTATCTCCTCACTTTCCTTTAGACCCTACAAATCAGAACAGATATGAAAACCACATCCTGTATCAAGGACCCATGAACGAGAAGATAATGAGTTATTAGCAGAAATAGTGTAAATACCTGCCGAAGATGGCTTCACTTTGCCATCCTTGATATCTTGCAGATACTGTGGGCAAGATCTCTTCCAATGCCCCTTTTGGTTGCAGTAAAAGCAAACTGCCTCTTTTGGATCAGAAACATGGGGAGTGGAACCATTGGGCTTAGCCTTTGGGCCATTACTAGATGACCCAGCTTGAGCCTTGCTCTTCCAGTTTTGCTTGGGAGGACCTTTCCTCTTTTTCCCCTTTCCCTGTCCAATAGCCAAAACAGGGGCACTAGCAGGTGTGGAGGGTATACTTTTACCTTTCATCCCTGCCTCAGCTGTCTGCAACAAGTTGTGCAATTGGGCCAAGGTCTGCTCAGTATTGTTCAAATGGTAAGTTAGAATAAACTGACCATAACATTCAGGAAGTGAGTTCAAGACCATGTCAATGGCCAATTCCTCATCAAAGTGAATATTGAGCTTGACCAAACGCTCTATGTAGCGTTGCATTCTTTGCACATGTGACACAACTGACTCCCCATCTTTCATCTTGCAAGCCATGAGTGACTTGACTACTTCGAACTTTTCTTGACGAGCTCGCTTATGGTACTTTTCCATAAGGTCCTTGTTCATCTCGAAAGGCCAGTAGTCCTCATAGTACCTCTGCAGTTCTGGGGACATAGTTGCCACCATGATGCATGCCACTTTGGTAGCATCATCGTAATGTTTCTTGTAGGCAGCTAGATCTTCAGGAGTAGCTTCATTCTCATCAAGCTCTTTGAGCTCCTTTTCAAGAACATATTCTTTGTTCTCGAAGCGAAGAGCCATCTTGATGTTGCGCATCCAATCGTTATAGTTTGAGCCATCCATAACGACTTTGGAGCATATATTGAGCAAAGAGAAGTTTTGGTTGGAGGAGGACGAAGCAGAAGTGTTTCCAGGAGTAGACATCTGAAAAGAAAGAAAGTTTTAGTTAGATTTCAAGATACCTTAATAGAATAACCCAAAGATATAGTATCAAGGTTAGGATCCAACTATGAAGATTCACAACTTAGAAATGGGATGCCGAGATCCAAGTGCAAATTTCATAAAGGTAGGTGAATGACGATTCACCAATTCCACCATTAGACGAAACAAACGAAGTGAAATTCCTAATTCTTTTGAGATACATTGAAACTATTCAATGGCATGTTTTATTCTCAGATTATGCTCTTCTATTTGTGACTGGGATGCCGAGGATCACAAACAAGATGTGAATAACCATGCAAATGTGCTTGGTAACCTCATTGTCTTTATCATTAACTATTGATGTGCTGGTAAACCACACACGCTCCATCAAAATGACAATTATGAGATACCCATTGCTACTCTTTATTAGTGCCTTTTAGTGTGCTGGTTAACCACACACGCTCCACTAACGACCAATAAAGCATAATGTGCAATTTCATGGATTAGCATACTTTTCACATTTTTCCTAAAGTAACTAGAGTTGGGATTTTGAAAATAATGTTCTAGTACTTTCTTTAATATCATTATACTTTTAATGAGAAGTAGTTGTCCTATCAAATCCGTTCTGCTAACGACCCTCCACTAATCAAGGAAGCGGTGGGTGAGAGTGGACACCCATTCAACTACCATTTTATAGGCAGTTTCCTTATACCCCCCTTATAGATTAGCTTCGTGAATGAGGCATACTAGCGATTTGACTGACCATATTCTTATACATATAATATTAAACCTTTAATTATAATATATATATAAGGTGTGTTTTAAAACCTTTTAAAACTTCAAGGGTTTATATAAATTTCGAAATTTAAGCTGTTAAATTCAAATTTAAATACACCAATTCACTAGATTTAATATTTATCTATTAATTAACTATTAATCAAATTATTAAATCTTGTAAGGATTATCTAATTTAAATTAATCAATTAATTTAATCCTAATCCTTATCCCTCTAATTTCGAAAAATAGGGTAAGGATAATTATCCAATTAATCTAATTAAGTAACAATTATCCAAAAAACAAGAAACCCTAGTTATCCTCTAGCATATTTCGAAATTTACAAGGGAGGAGGCTAGGGTTTTCAAAACCCTAACCCTAATTTCGATTAGGGTTCTTTGGAGGCTAGGGTTTTCGAAAAAACCCTTTGATCCAAAACCCTAGAAATCGAAAATTTGGCCTTTAGGGTTTAATAGCTATAAACCCTAATTCGCAATTCAACAATTGTAGCAATTCAATTTAAAACAACAATGGCTCTGATACCACTGAAGGGTTTTAGGTAAAACAAATAAACTAGAAAAACAATTCCTAAGTTCACATGCAACCTACTTTGGATCTATGTTTTAACTATTGAACATACAACTTTGAATTGCAATACAAGAACCCTAGAGGAGAGAGGCTATTATCGAAAATAGTAAACTAGGGTTTAGGGTTTACATACCTTTCAATTGTTATAGCAAACAATTGATATTCCCTTGATCTTGATCTTGATCTTCTTGGAAGCTTTAGCACCACAAGTGTAATGCCTCTAATGGAGTCACACCCAAACTAGCAAGAAGGAAAGTAGAAGAGAGAGAGAGGAGAGGGAGTATGCAAAATCTCGGCCTTAGGGTTTCTTCAAAAGAAAGAGTGACCAAAAATATGAACCAGGAGGCTCCTTATATAGCTGAGGGATCTAGGGTTTAAGGGAAACCCTAGTTATCCTTTGCTTAGGGCCTAAGAAAACCCAAGGGCCTTATCCAAGCCCCTATGGACGAAATTATTAGGGTTTCCCCTAAAGATTTCGTCCACCCTCTTCCAAGGGGGTTCTAGAGCCTTCCACTCAACTATTAGATAATTGCAAACTAGTCCCTGCACCTTATAATTAATTCTTTTAACCCCAAAATCAATTCTGATTAATTTCTGGCTAACAATTAATTAAACATAATGATTTCTAATTAATATATTAATCCATTAACATATTAATAAATCATTTATATATATATATTAATTTATTAATCTTATAAATTAATATCTCTCCTTTCATAATTTCCTTGTCCAGTTGCTAGGTTGAGGGCAACCCAAAAGGACTGTGCTGCTGTCAATTCAAGTACATACCAATTATAGTTATGGGCTTAGACACCTAATCCAACAGTTGGAACCACATTTATTAAACAATAGCATTATTGGGCCATAAAGTTCTTCATGGGCCTTATTGGGCCGTAAACATTTTCTTTGAACCTTATGGTCCGAAAACCCATATCTTTCACCCTTTTTGGGCCGTAAACCTATATGTGGGCCCACATGGATGGAAAACCCCTAATAGGCCAATACAATATCAATTATACATGAATTTAAGCCCAATACTCTTTTCTTTTCTTCCCCTCTCTATTCTCGGTTTTAGAAAATAAAAGAAAAAGGAAATCTTGAATTGATTTAAACTTGATGACACCTAAGTTTCGCATGGCGGTAATCCATGCATTTTACCCAACAAACATCTAGACAATTAGAAGATTAACCACTAAACAAAGACACATTACTCTCTCTTTTCTCTTCTTTTAAGATCGGCCGAAGCCACCTCCCCACCACCATCTTCACTTCAAACTCTTTCAAACACTCTCCCTCTCAAGCACAAGAAGAATTCCTTCATCCATCCCTTCAAATTTTCGAAGATTTGTGGGTGTGTTCTAGAGTTTTTCATTAAAGATCATAACTAGGTAAGTTATTATCACCCTCAAAATGATTTGTTTCCATTTTATGCTAAGAACACTCCTTTACATGACTTATTTCGTGTTCTAGCTCCATAGAACCATCAAGTTTCGAAATCCTCTTCTAGAAGTTAGCTAAGGCCGAAAACACCTTCAATCTTATCTTCAAAACTCAACTAACACCAAGGTGAGTTCATACCCCCTTATTTTCAGTTTTAATATGTTTTTGAGGGAGAATACAAGTTGCTTTTGTGTTAGATGTAAGTATTTATGCATATATGTGTGTGTTTTCATGTTATATGTTGTGATCATGCTATGAAGATATGTTAAACCTTCATAAATCTCGAAAGATCTACCAAAACTTGGTGATGTTTGTAAACTAAAAAACATTATGTAACTTACTATGAAGTTGAAAGGATTAAACATGTTAAGAAATACTTGAAAACTAAATAAAAACCGTATGAGGGGCCATATTTGACAAATAAACAAAAAGTGAAGTCTTTATGTTAACTCACAGTTTTGTGAGGATCAAAAGAGTCATTTTTAGATAAAAATGGATCTTTATGATTATTCACGGTTTTAAAGGGGCCTAAAGTGTTAATTTTCACAAAATGGGCTTCTATTTGGGCCTTCACGGTTTAATGGGCTAAAATAGTCAATTTTCATAAAAATGGGCCTTAATTAGAAAATCAAGGTTTTCATGGGCCTAAAAATGTAAATTGTAGCCTTTATGAACTTAAAATATCATTTCTATTAAATTGGGCCGAAATTGTTATTTCCAATATATTTGGGCCGAAAATGTCATTTCCATTAAAATTTGGCCGAAAATGTTATTTCTATCGAAAGCGGGCTGAAAATATTATTTTTACCAAACATGGGCCTTAATTGTAAACTTTCGGTCGAAAAGGGGCCTAAAGTATCATTTTTATCAAAAATGGACCTCTAATGTAAATTCTCGGCTTAATGGGCCAAGAATGACATTTTTACTAAAAGTGGGCTCTTTTATGCCATTTTGGTAGATAATGGAACTAAAACAAGTATTATAATAACAATCGGGTTAATTACGACATTTCCACTTTAATTGGGCCTTGTATACACATTTCATGTTTATTGGGCCTTAAATACCTAATTACATGTTTATTGGGCCTTAAATACCTATTTACGTGTTTATTGGGCCTTAAATACCTATTTACATGCTTATTGGACCTTGTGTTCTCATTACACGTTATGTGGGCCTTATAGGCCCATTGATTTCCTTATTGGGCCTCCCGACACATTTTATGTTAATCGGGCCGATAACAAACAATACTTAACACTTTGATAAAAACAAAGGGTATTTTCATCACCAATGTTTTGTAATCAAATGCATACTCGAAACATTATTTTAAAACGGTAAACAATGTGATACACTATTCACGTAAATTTTGTTAAGGTTCTTGTGAGACGTTCTTTCACCCGTACCTACCTAGTGTACAACCTTAAGCCTTGTAGTTATAACCAGAGTCTCCTGGAGGGAGAGCGAGAGTTTGTGTATAGATCTATACGGGGTTGACAGCCCCGCACCTGAGAAGTTCGCTACAGCTAGACTAGGCCAGTCTAGGGTGACAAATGTCTTACCTTAAACAAGTCGACGCCTGAAAACGTCATAACAGGCAGATCAGTCATATCAAGCATGGTTATAACGACTCACATAGAGATTAACAAACACTATAAAATTTACGAAATACATATAGTCAAATGCTGATACGAAACCATACAAACACCATTTTTTCGGTCTTAGGGTTTTAAGACTACAACCTTTTTACAAGCAGAAAATATCGGATTTTATGGGAAAATACATTATACATTACATTTTATTTACAATAGAAATTATAGGATTTTCGGGAACTCTCCCTTTATACATTTTCAAAAAATAAACACACATGCTATCAAGATTTGAAACAAGACTCTCAAACCATTTTTACAGAAAATATCGGATTTTCTGGTGCTTACAAATGATACAAAACTTTTTATACAAACATGCTTATGAAATCACGAACATTATATATGTTGATGTTTTCAAAATAACTTGTATTCTCAGGGACTCGTTAAGCAGGTCGGTCATCAAGAACATGTGGACTTTTGTTGTATTGTTTTTAGTTTCCACCATACACTTAATATTTTGGGATGTAATATGTGATACAATACTTGATGTAAACAATGATGGTTGTTATATTTTATGTGTGATGATGATGTTGTCTTTGATTCAATTATATACACTATTATGATATTACAACATGAAGTCACCCAAACCCTCGGACGTTTCCGCCGTCTGATTCGGGGGTGTGACAACAGCCGGGCCGGAACCCGGTATTTCAGATGACTGACGAATGAATTGGGACCAGGAAGGTCTCGGTAGATTTTGGAAAGCAGCCATGTGGCAACATACTGTTTTGGGCAGTTTCAATATTTTGGCAGTATTAGTATTAATGTTTTAGAATTTCAGGTATGGATGGGTAACATATTGCTTGGGTTATGCTAAGTCACTCACAGTGGGATTATCTAGGCCTTGGCCAAAAGTGATTTGCAGGGATAATTGGGTCGGTGATCCTGTTTTATAATGGGAACATCGAGTTACCAGAAGTTGAGTAGTCAGATGAGGGATAAGTGGACTGGGTTCAACAATAATGATTCAATACGAGCGGTCTATCAGGGAGTCAGACCACCTCGAGACTGTAGATTTCAGACGGAGTAGATGTGATCTTGTTGCAGGGAATTCGTTCATCTGCGGATTTTAGGGCCTTGCGAAGATTGGTCACGATTATCCTGGGAAGGCTAGGGTGTGCCCACGATTGTGGCCATGTTACTTGAGCGGTTTGGCGTGTAAGGAATGGTAAGGATGATTTCGAGTATGAAATCTAATTTAAGTGGGGGAGAGTTGTAACACCCCGTTTATGAAATAAATAAATAAACAAATTAATGAATGAATAGTAGCCCCAAAATCAATAATTATATAGAAAGGTGTTGGTCTCGACGAGCTAACTGTCACAATTTTAGAAGTCGGTGGTTAGAAGTGTCAGTTTCGGATTGGTTTCGTAAATATTTATGAAGGCAAGGACTACTTGGTAAATTGTTGGGACTTAATTTGAAGAGATTTGGGGGCTAAGGGGCTGAATGGTAACATATGGACTTCATTTGAGAATAATTTGTAGAGGAGGGATTGTTTGGTAACTGTTGGACTTATTATGACAAGAATTATAGGAGCAAGGGTATAATGGGTAAATATGGGAGCTGTTTCGAAATTATTTCAAGAGGGAGGGGCCATTGTTGTCATTATGGCTAAAAGTTTAGAAGGTGTCGGGTACATAACCCTCCCGAAACCCTAACCCTAGGAACCTTAATCAGCCGCCACCTTATATCTTCCCCCCCCCCCCCCCCCCACCGGCCGCCACCCTCCTTCTCCACCGTCGGCGCTGCCATCCATGTATTTTCCGATCAACTAGCGGTCGCCAAGCGAGCGTTGAACTTCCTTCATTCTTCTTCTTCTCCTTCTTCATCGGCCACCTCCCCTGCTGCCGTCGGTGAAGTTGTGAATGGCCGAAGAAACCCCACCAAGAGCAAAGACGGAGCTGTGACCGGCGAACACGAGTCGTGCGCGATCGGAATGCTCCCGGTGAGGCTATCTTTCATCTCTTTCATTCTTTTTGGTTGTATGGGGCCGTAATCGCCGTTTTGGCCATCGTCGCCGTTGGTCGCCACTTCGGTTGCATCCCGATGATGTCCTGCCACCTTGTAGGTGGCTGAATGCGTGTGTGTTCGTCTTTAAGGGCTGCTTTCGGAGCTAATAGTAGTATGTGCCTTATTTTGGGCAGGGAATCAGGATAACCCACCACCACCACCGTGAGGTGGTGGCTGTCATCTCCAACTACCATATGCCGCCACAAGTTGTTGATTGAGTGCATAACCCCGTGTTGCTGTGTTCTAGGCGCGTGTATGTGTGTGGTTGCTGAATAGAAAAACTCAAGGAAAACCACCATGGCTGCCATGGTGGCTGCCGCCGTTAGCCGCCTCTACTGCCGCCGTCTCGTGCCATCGCCGCCGCTGTACGCCACCAGGTGCGTGGCTAGATTCATGTCGCGATTAGAAAGAGTGTATTGTGTGTGGTGTTGCTTGGCCGGATTTCATGAGAAAAACCACCACCACCACCGTGAGGTGGTGGCTGCCACCTCTAACTACCGCCTGCCGCCACAAGGGTGGCTGGTTGTGTGTGTATGTGTTGTTTATGTGTGCGTTCATTTGGTTAATTCGTTGTAATATTGTATTTTGATTGGAATAATTAAAGAAATCTGCCACCACCACCGTGAGGTGGTGGCCGCCGCCGTGAGCCGCCATTGACCACCACTACCCGAGGTGGTAGTGGGTGGTGCCCAACTTAATTAATAATTAATTAACCTAAAAACTTAACTAATGGGCTAATTGGATCGTGATTGGGTTGGAAACCCTAATTGGGGTTTAGAAAACCCTAATTTTGGATTTATCGGTTTGGACTTATCGGGACACGCGTTTTGGGCCATTGGAATTGAAATGTGAATTACACCCGATCACACCATATGATTTATCTAGTAGAGCGATGAACTTAATGGATTAAGTCCTTAATGGGTTAAGTGAGAAACACTTAACCCTAATCATCATTTTATGTGAAAACCCAAATCTTGATTGGGCCTTAAGTTGGGCCTTCCTATTGGGATTTGGTGATTAGGATAATAATAGGCCATCCAAGAACAATCATATGGACTAGAATAATTTAATGGGCTTTAGGGTAAGGCCCATGTAAGAGGTTTGGGCCCATTTTGGAAAATTGGGCCATAGATGGGCCATAACTGGGCCTTGAGGATTATGAGAGGTTGGACCATTGGAATGCCAAATGTTTGGACTGGACTAAATGGTTGGGCCTTAAGGTAAGACCATGTAGAGGTTTGGGCCCAATTTGGAAAATTGGGCCATATGTTGGGCTTTGGTTCATAGTTTGACTTTTGGGCCTTTGGATTGGGCCTTGAGCTTAAATCAAGCTAAGATAGGGGTAAGGTATTCTTTTACCCCAATCATGGACTTATGGATATGTGTAGGAGCCCAGTTATTAATTGGTTGTTATTTTGATGTTGACAGTTCGGGAACTTATCATCCAACAGCTAGAGTTTTGTCCGTAGGACTTCAGCAGTGCGAGGTGAGTTACCTTCCAGTAGAAGTGGGTCTAAGGCACCAATGTCGGCCCACCAGTAGGTGATTATGTTTGAGATGATTGTCTTTGTGATAATTGTCTGGTTTGCCACTATCTGATATGCTTTATGTGCTAGGATGCTATGATATATGTGTTAGTAGTAGTAAGGGTGAAATAGTCCCTGGATACCGGTTGAAAGATACCGAAGGGCTAGACTGTACCCATGCATGCCTAGCAGTATGTTTATGATATGTTATTATGTGGTAGTGGTAGGGGTGAAATAGTCCCCGGAACCGGTTGAGATAAACCGGAGGGTAGGTCGGGACCCAGATATGCCTGGCATGGGTAGGTCGGACACTGTAACATCCTGTTTCAGATCGTCTATGATTAGGGTTCGTGGGTTGCAACCCGGGCATGAGGAAGCCTCAGGGTTGCGACGAGTTGCTAGAAGCATAGGGCATCTCGTCACCCTTCCATGGATATTAGGTTCATTGGAAACGGACTTATAACGAGGAAGCTATGATAGTTTGAAGTGTTGGCAAGATAGGTCCCTTAATTGAGAAATGTGGCAGCTGAGTACGCTGGGCGTACATGTGTGTACGCTTAGCATACTCATGTGCGTGAAATTAAAGCGGAGTCACCCAGTACGGTGGGCGTACCAGAGGGTAAGATGGGCGTACTAGGTCCAGAAAGAAACCCTAATATTTTGGAGTGTCCCTATTTAAGGAACATTATGTCTTCATATCTAGCCACGATTTCAAGATCTCAACTCTCTCAAAACCCTAATTCCCGTTCTTTGAGCTTGAGTGACCATTGTGAGCTTATAAGTGTTCTTGTTGGATTTTTGGAGTGAAGAAGGAGCATGGAAGAGAATAGAGTTGGAGTCCAGGCTTTGGATCTGAGCTTTTCTGTGGATGGAGCATCATTTGAAGGTATAAAGCTCAAAGCTTTCCCATCCTTTTGATGTGTGCATGATATGGTCCATTTTAGGGTTTTTGGTCCCAAAGCTTGAAGCTTTATGAGTTGTTGCACTCCAGAGCCTAATGTTTGTCCTTTTAAGTGTTTTTATTGGAGAGGATCCATAAAAATGAGGTCTTGGACGTTTGAATCAACCCATGCATGAGTTATGTGCATTTTGAGATGAGAAAATGAGAGTTTTGGGTGTTTGTGACTTTACCAGCCATGCAAAGGCTTAAAGTCATAGACTTTATGGAGTAAGAGCCTCTAGGGAGTCCAGATCTGTGATATGAGCTAAGGTCTTAACGGGTTAAGACCAAGAAAGTGAGAAAAGTTATACTGGACGTACGTCGAGCATAATCCTAGTATGCCCCGCGTACTGGGTTGGTGTCCCCGATCAGATTTCATGCATGTGTGTGTACGCTGAGCGTACCAAGGGAGGTACGCCCTGCGTAACCTCGTTGTGGGCTTTTTGGGCTAAATCTTATATTGGGCCTTAAGGGTTGGGCTTGGATCTTTGGGCTGGTGTACTAGATATTTTGAATAGAGAAATATTATATATGTGCATTGGGCCTTGTGTTGGTTTTGTCACTTGGACTTGAGAGTTGGGCTTCGGGAGAGCCTATTCATTAGTGGGCCTTGATGGGCTCAATGAGCTTTAGGTCATTGATGGGATAGTTAGTGGACTACCTTTAGACCTAAAGAGTGAGGATTTGGACTTAGATCTTAATTGGGTAATTTTGGATTTTGGTCCAGTGTTAGAGGCCGGTGCAGCAGCAGCATCTATAGGAGTTGTTCATCATCCGAGGTGAGTCTTCTCACTATACTTTACCTAGAGTTGTAACTTTTATGTGACCGGAGGGTCTTATGTGCTTATATTGAGTATTGTGATATTCTGCATTATGTCTTTGTGATTTATGTTGTGCATTATTCTAAGCTTACTGAGTTAGGACTGGAGGGTCCACCCGAGTTGTGGGACCGGAGGGTCCTACAGATACACATTGACCGGAGGGTCTTATCTGAGTATAGCCATGAGAGACTAATGAGATATGTGTGGTATTTTAGGGAACTCACTAAGCTTCGTACTTACCGTGTTATGTGATATGTGTTTCAGGTTCTTCTCAGGATCACGGGAAGGCGCCGACTTGATTGTACACATAAGAGAAAGAGTTATGCTTTGAGGATTCTGGATTATTAATCAAACAATCATGGAGTTGCGTTTTGTAAATTAAATAATTGGGATTTTTGTGAAATGTGTTATGAGAATTATGTGATTTTAAAATGAAAAATTTGTTTGAAAATCTACGGTGTTACAAGTTGGTATCAGAGCCTTGGTTTGAGGGATTCAGATGTACCTTCGGGTGTGTCTGGACTCAAACTGAGGATTTGAGAAAATTTTTCAAAAGGAAATGATTTTTCTAAAACGAGCAAGAGTTTCTAAGAGAAAACAAGTTGGAGCAGTGTGTACATCAGCCACAGCCCAAACGGTAATTTCCCAAAATACCCTTACTTATTTGTGTTATGAGTTATTATTAAGATATTAGTGATGCATGCTAGAAGATAGGTTAGGTATTTCATATATTAGGGCTAGAGTTGCCTGATTTGTGATGCCTTAGCCTAGGATTTGTTGCTATCTGTGATGTGCTTTGAGTATGTGCGGAGTAAGAGTATCCAGCAGGAATCTTTTAGAGAGAACTTTGAGTAGAGGAGTAATCTCGGAGAGATACCTAGATGAGCATTGGAGGAGCCTTCTGAGGGAGTTGTTAGATACCCGCGAGGGGTAGGGTTGCTTGAGTTCGGTGATACCTTTTGAGTGCGAACAGAGCCAGTGGAGTTGTAACCTAGAGTGGTTTTACATGTTAGTGGATATTATTCAATGCCCGAATGCTGCTTGCTTTGTGCTTTGTGGAACTCTTCATGATGGGAGCCAACTACTAAGTGAATATGACGATATTCAGGAGGTAGATGGTTGGCATCCTAAGGAGTTCTTCATCAGCTGATGGCAGAGAAGTGTGAGAACCTAGGAAGAGCCTAGGGAGTGACTCTAATCAGGAGAGTACGCTAATGGAGGAGATTATTCACTGGGTAGCGACCGGGTGTATCGGGATTCGTGATCGAGAAGGTTGAGCAGCTACTTAGAAAATCGAGGATGATCCGTGTGGAAAGTATGGGTAGATGTGGCAGGTAGTATGGGCCCGTACTACTGAAAGCAGAGGACCCGTACTCGAAACAGGGAGAATTCCAGAGGTTCTAAGTAGCAGATTGAGAGGTGATAACATGGTTCGAGTACCATGATCCGTAGCAGATTGAGAGGTGATAACATGGTTCGAGTACCATGATCTGTGGCGGTAAGTGCTTCAGTTTACCAGTTATCCCGTCGGGATTGATTAGACTGACAGAGTGTGGGGCCAGAGGGCCATGTGGAATGAGTTTCAATAGAGCATACCTTGAGAGGGAAATCAAGTTGGTTTTCGAGAGATTTTATGGGTGAGATGCCAGTTGGAGTCTCAAGACTCAGAGACGAGTAGAGATGATGCTTAAAAAGGATCGCAGTCTGAGTTGACCTATAGATGAGATGTCACCTTTTGTGACAAGAGTTGCGCTGTCCCGTTTCCTGGGAGAAGCAAAAGAGATAACGAGTTTCTGGTTTCAGAGTTGGAGGTAAACCTTGTAGGGTAGCATATGGTGATGACCTTTTCACCAGAGTATTTGGGCAGTATGTCTACTGTGAGGTATTTCTTATACCATGAAGGATTCATTAGTGGGGACTGAGATGGAAGAGACCAAGGAAGGTGCCTTTATGAGTGAGGCATGCTTTTTAGCAGCAGTTCCAGGAGATTAAGAGAAGTATACCGGGGCAGTAGCCCTCGTTGCTTGCGTTGAGTATCAACTGTGAGAGTGAAGTCTATAGTTTCTATGATGATCCACATGCTGGAATGTGGAATGAGGAATCAGAGACGAGGTGTTTGGCAGTGCCTTAATCCTGGATTGAGAGCCATGACTAATTTGGGATAATTGGGATATCTGGCGGTGTGTCGGTCTGAGGCTTCGAGATCACTAGATGCAGTCACATGGGGAGGATTTCGAGGATTTCATCTGAGATTCGGGATATTTGGAGTTGCTTGGTCTTTATGGAGAAGATCATCGAGTGTTGCGTGATACGATTAAAAAGAGTCAAGTGTGATGTTTATGGTGAAACAGTCTATGGAGTAGATCGTTGGTATGCCAATTGGTGATGGTTCGAACCCTGAGTGGGGGAGAACGGGGTATTCTATTGAGTGGATCGGCGATTCGTTCAAGTGCGGTTAGAGAACTGGTTATGGAGATATGCGGTGCGGACACTTGAGACCTGGGTTATGGGTGGATGAGGCGAGGTCCAAGGCGAGATGATGTATGTGTATGTGCTGAAGAAAGGATGAGTGAATCCACGGCAGGTGGCCGTTGGTCAGAGAATTTATTGTGGCTAGGGATTTTTCGGGTTTGCAAATGTCGAGTTCGAGGCGGTGGGGTCGCTAAGTTCGGGGTGCAATAGCTGAGATTTACGGCTATAGGTATATATTGTGATCTATACTCTAGGAGGGACATCAATTGATTTGTCAGCCAATTTCAAGTCGGTATGAGTAGTTTCGTATGGGTGGTGTTTAGTAGAGGATGGAGCTTCGGATTTTCGTCAACGTGTTTATAGTCGTTGACGATTCCTCCGTGTTTCAACTTGTGTGATGGGAGTATTTCGAGGTTTTGAGTTGCGTGAGTGAAAGATCAGTGGTTGAGGCAAGACATCGTGAGATGCTATGATGGTGTACCGAGGTACCCGTGTGTAATGTTCTAATTTTTGGTCATACTGAGGCTCGAGTTGTGAGAAGGCGAGTGGAGTACCGAGTGACTTTTGTTCCAGTGGGAACCCATCAGTTAATTGTCGCCGGAGTAGGACTGTCTAGGGGTGTATTCGTGCTGAGAAAGGTGCATTGCCTATGAGAACTTACATCAGTAGTGGTGGTGCATAAGCTGGGTGGGTGTAAGCACCTATTTATGTTAAGCTGCGGAGCATGCGTTTGTAAAATCAGTGTGGTGATGACTTGATGATGAGATTATAGGGTGATAAGAGAGCAAGTGGATACGAGTGGGAGTAATCGCTTGGGATTATCAGGAAAAACCAGGGAATAAGCCCATGGTGAGCCAGTGAGCGAGATAGTGTTGTAAGACTACGGGGAATCGTAGCATCCATGAGTCAGTGGGAGAGAGTATCGTGGTACTGTGGGGAGCCGTAGTATTCGCTAGTCAGAGAAGGAGTGTCGTGATGCTGCGGGGAGTCGTAGTATTCACTGGATAGCAGGAGAGTGCTGTGATACTCCGGGGAGCCGCAGTACTCACTGTTGGATTAGGTGTCTAAGCCCATAACTATTTTGGTATGTACTTGACCCGATTATGAGCATGATCCTTTTGGGTTGCCTTCACCATAGCAACTGATAGGATGAATTAAGGAGAAAGAGGATTAATTATGATTTATTAATATATTATATGAATAATATATTAAAAGAGAAATCATATTGTTTAATTAATATTGATCAAGAATTAATTTAGTATTAATTTGGTGATCAAAAGAGATTAATTGAACTTAGGGGACTAATACTATAATTATAAGATAATTGCAATTAGGCTGATGTATCACCTTGGAATATAGGTTGGACGAATTCTATGGGAAGCCCATAAGGAAATCGTCCAAGAGATATTCTAGAAGGAGTCCATGGGCTCCTTGGAATATAGCTTTGTTGTTTTCCCACCATTGATCATGTTGAGGTTGATCATAACTCCATTGGTTTGGCCAGTAGTAGTTTCCCATTTCATGCGCTTCTTCCCAATCTCCTTGTAAATATGGACACACATCGGTATGATGTCCATTTTGAGTGCAAAAATCATAAGGAGTATGTGTGGGTTGCGCACTTTGGCCATTTCCAATCATCATAACTAACTGAGCTAGCTCAGAAAGTTGGTCTTCAATGTAAGGAGTATTCATTTTTGAGCGACACTTTTTTGTTTTGTTTTTTTTTTGTCTATTTTTTTTATAGAGATGCACCTGCTCACAAAAATCTAGGCATAAACAATTAGTAACACCGTGTCCCCGACAACGGTGCCAATTTGTTAGGGGTGTCAGACCCAACAAATAAAAGGGTACAATATACTCCAAAAGAATCCCACTATATTGCACTAAAACATAGTACAAGGCAAGCAGGGTCGATCCACAGAGACACGGGATAATTAGTCTATACCTCTTTGCGCAAGGTACTATGGTCACCAACAGTAAAGAGGGGGGTTTTGAATGCAGTAATTAAAACAAACAATTAAAAACACAAGTAATCAACTAAAAGAGTGAATTAAATTCAGAAATGGTAAGGACTCCAACCTCATGTATGACAACTTAGCAATGTAATTCCAAGATAACATGATATTTGCTCAATTCTATCTAAGTTGGTACTTGAAAGTGTTAACAAGCTCTAACACTTCCCATTCACCACATTAATCAATCAAAACAAGCTCTTTAATTAACCCTAACCTTACTAACCTAATCTAAACACGCTCTTAGAATTAGATTGAAAGATTGCATTAAACTTTATGTGAATGTTCCCAACAACACCCAATACTCCGCACAAGCTCGGGAGTGTAAGAGTGTGTGAATAAGATTTACACTAAATTCATTCAATGGAAATCAGTTTAGTGCTTGTTACTTGTTCAATTTCACAAAACAATTACGGATTTTGTAAAAGAGATAACTTGAATGACCTAACCCTAATTCAAATGGCCAATAAGAATCACAATCAGAATCAAACATTCAATTAAATCAAAATCAAATTCACTAGATAGAAATTAAAAGCAAACATCAAGTCATATGATTGAAATCACAACTAAGAAGTCAAGACATGAAGTTGGAGAAACTAGGGTTCTAGCCACACATGGCTGGAACTAGATCACAAGTTTAAAAGATGGAAATGTATGCAATTACAACTTACAAATACTAGAAATAATGTTTCCAAATGATTGCCAATCAAACCCTTCCAAAAACCTTTGAAAATCCTTCTCAAAATGTGCTCTGATATGTTGTGTGTTTGTAAAAATGGCCCTTAATCCGTAATATGAAAGATAGGAAAAACTGCCAAAAGTTGGTTTCTGGGTCTTACACGGCCCGTGTTGGACATAGAGTAAATCTGACCCGGCCCGTGTTCAGCATGGTCAACAGCTCACATTTTGGTCAACACGGCCCGTGTTGGACATAGAGTAAATCTGACACGGCCCGTGTTCCCCTCTGACTCCGAATCCAAACTTGATTTTTCCAACTTTTTCGTTCTTCGCCCGATCATCCCGAAATCTTCACCAATGCTTCCCGACGCTTCCCAAAGCGTGTTCCAACCTCCGCTTTACCTAAAAAAGACATGAAAATGGGCAACTAAGGTTGTTCTAGAGACTAACATGAAATATGATGAAATGCAAGACAAATGAAGGACAATTATGCTAAATAGATGCATGAAATGGGACTAAAAGGTTGTGCAAAAAGGTGCACAAAATGCACCTAACAAATCTCCCCAAGCTTAGACCTTTCTTGTCCTCAAGAAAGAACAAGAAACAGACAAAACAGGACGATTTCTAGATGACAGAAAGGAACTTAGAACAAAAGGGGACGGGAAGGTTCTAAGGACTAGGGATGAATGCATGCAATGCAAACAATGAAAAAGGAAAAGAAAAATTATGTACAGAAGCACTAAAGAAACAAAATGTATCAAAAAGAAATTTAAGGCACAAGTAAATAATCTATACAAGTTTGATCAGACTTTACATCAATATTGCTCCAATCATTAATACCTAGGCAACCATCCTGCTTCCTTCCACATATCACAGACTCCCAAAGTGAGGAAGACCCGAAACGGTGTAACCCAATAATCCAACCCTAGTTTTATTAAAACTTTATACCTTACTAAGCTTTATGGGCGAAAATAACATAGTCCGGATCTCATGTCCTTAAGACTAGATGGCCAAGAATCAGAATCGACGCATCCTTAAGAACCCGTCACGGCGAATCAGCTTTCGCTGAAACAGTGTGCCCACCCGAAGGGGCCCAGTTCCTATGCTTTCACTTTTTCGAGAGCCACAAGTATCATATCACACAGTTCTTCATTCGCCAGATTTAACTTTGAATTGGCTTTTGATTTGATTAAACTTTAATTTGTACTTCGTTTTGAATTTGGATTATTCAATCTTTATTTTTGGAATTTCTTGAGATTTCTTCGTTTTGGCACTTGAAATTCTGATTTGGGTACTAGATATGACAATTGTACCCTTCATTCTTTCTTGACTGTGTGGATCTTATACTTAAGCTCTCTGTCACCGCGAGGGTGACGCGTGTCAACAAATAGGTCTGTGTTCTGTGGGTCCAGAGCTGCCGATAAAGATTCTTTTTAAACATTCAGAAGCAAATCATCCTAAAGCTGTTATTACCGCCCAAAAAACGTTTCAATATAATTTCTCTTTATTATCTAAGGCTAGGGTCTTGAATTACGGTGTTTGGGTCCCCTAGTTATGACAGCTGATTCTACACTTTCGGTAACTATCCGGTTGCTTCGATATTTTTTCATTTTGATTTGAGCTCTCGATTTCCCACTTCATAGAGCTATTGTATGTAAAGATTGTATTCATCTCGTATTAATTTTTTTTTTTGGAAACAATGAATGAAAATGGGATGCAAAAACTAGAAAATATTTTTGGGTTTTATAGATTTTAAAATGCAGAATGCAAGAAAAAGAAAATAAGAAGGCTAAAATCTTCTTTTTTTTTTATGCATGAATATGAACATGAAATGCATGGATAAACCTAATGTACAACTCTACCCCTCCCCAAGCTTAAAGATAAGCATCGTCCCTGATGCTCGGAGAGGGTGGAACAACCTAATCACCGGAAGGTGGTGCAGGATGGTAGTCGGGTCGGGTAAGGTCTAAAACAGTCACAAGTGCATACATATTTAATTTTAATGCAAAATATAAACGATTAAAGATATAGAAAGAATTTACTGAATCGTTCTTGGAGCCTTGCAGTTGGTGGTGAGAACCTCCTCTTCAACCTCCCCAAGCTTGCCTACATAAAGTATCAAGCCCAAAAGCACAAAACAGATTGTGAAAGTTTCGGACCTAGGGGTTCTTGGAAGAGAGAAATTGTTTTGGGGGTGAGTTATGGGTGAATGGGGGTGATAAAAACCGACTTTTAGACTTAAAACACATTTGTTCAGCAGCCAACAGGGCCCGTGTTCTTTTAGTGTAAAATCACACGGCCCGTGTTGGGGGTTTAAAATTCTGCAAATGGCTGAACACGGCCCGTGTTGGGCATAAGGTAAAAAAGACACGGGCCGTGTACCCCTCTGACTGCGAAAATGTTTGCCTCGCTTGAACATGACCCATGTTCAATATAAGGCAAAAATGAACATGGGCCGTGTACGGCTCTGTTTGCCACTTCCCACTTTTTGAACCCAAAAAATCCCCTCTCATTCAAACGAAATAGTTTTGCATCCCGAGGTCCGTTTGGTGATTTAAAAACATGCTTAAATGCATTTGGAACATTAAAAACCAAAAACTCAAAGAAATGGAAATGTTTTTAAAGAAAAAGACAAAAATACCCCCGGGTTGCCTCCCGGTTAGCCGCCCTTGTTCTAAGTCGTTGGCTCGACATGACCCCAGAATATGCATCAATCTAAGTATGTGAGTCTCTCCAACTCAGTAAATTTTTCGCCACCTCCTTCAATGGAACACTTATCTTGTACTTGACTTTCTTTTTGCTTGGGAACCATGTTAGACTTAGACCCTTGATAATAACAATCATCCAACTGACCCTTTTCATGTACTTGTCCACTAAGGTAATCAACTCTTCTTTCTTTGATAGGGTGGTTGAGTTGATGACCGATTGTGTCTCTTCCTTCTCGGGATAGATATCCTTTGAAGGTTCCGACAGATTTATCGTTTTCGGTTCTAGTGTTTGGTCTACCAGTGAAAGGATTTTATCATTGGTAGTGGGTGGCTCAGCCTCTCTTTCATTAACCTCCAACACATCATCTACAACTTCCATGTCAGCCTTCTCCACTTCTACTTCTTCCTCATCTTCCCCATCTTCAAATTGCAAGCTTGGGTCATTAAAAAATTTGCCATCGTTCAAGGTGATGGCAGAAACAGTATGCCTTGGGTCTTCTTCGGTCTGCGATGGTAATTTTCCTTGAGTTTCCAATATACTCACAGATTGAGTAAGTTGTGCAATTTGTTGCTCTAAGCTTTTGAGGCTAGCTTTGGTTGTTTCCTGGAAGATTTGGGTAGTAGTGGCAATGCTTTTCACAATGTCTTCCAAGGACATGCTCAAAGTTTCAGTTTGCTGGGGAGGTGGAAGATATGGATGTTGGAACTGTGGAGTTAGTTGGTATTGGTCATTTCCCCAAGCTTGGTATGGGTTTTGGCATTGGTTGTTTCCCCAAGCTTTGTTGTTTTCCCACCATTGATCATGTTGAGGTTGATCATAACTCCATTGGTTTGGCCAGTAGTAGTTTCCCATTTCATGTGCTTCTTCCCAATCTCCTTGTAAATATGGACACACATCGGTATGATGTCCATTTTGAGTGCAAAAATCATAAGGAGTATGTGTGGGTTGCGCACTTTGGCCATTTCCAATCATCATAACTAACTGAGCTAGCTCAGAAAGTTGGTCTTCAATGTAAGGAGTATTCATTTTTGAGCGACACTTTTTTGTTTTGTTTTTTTTTGTCTATTTTTTTTATAGAGATGCACCTGCTCACAAAAATCTAGGCATAAACAACTAGTAACACCGTGTCTCCGGCAACGGCGCCAATTTGTTAGGGGTGTCAGACCCAACAAATAAAAGGGTACAATATACTCCAAAAGAATCCCACTATATTGCACTAAAACATAGTACAAGGCAAGCAGGGTCGATCCACAGAGACACGAGATAATTAGTCTATACCTCTTTGCGCAAGGTACTATGGTCACCAACAGTAAAGAGGGGGGTTTTGAATGCAATAATTAAAACAAACAATTAAAAACACAAGTAATCAACTAAAAGAGTGAATTAAATTCAGAAATGGTAAGGACTCCAACCTCATGTATGACAACTTAGCAATGTAATTCCAAGATAACATGATATTTGCTCAATTCTATCTAAGTTGGTACTTGAAAGTGTTAACAAGCTCTAACACTTCCCATTCACCACATTAATCAATCAAAACAAGCTCTTTGATTAACCCTAACCTTACTAACCTAATCTAAACACGCTCTTAGAATTAGATTGAAAGATTGCATTAAACTTTATGTGAATGTTCCCAACAACACCCAATACTCCTCACAAGCTCGGGAGTGTAAGAGTGTGTGAATAAGATTTACACTAAATTCATTCAATGGAAATCAGTTTAGTGCTTGTAACTTGTTCAATTTCACAAAACAATTACGGATTTTGTAAAAGAGATAACTTGAATGACCTAACCCTAATTCAAATGGCCAATAAGAATCACAATCAGAATCAAACATTCAATTAAATCAAAATCAAATTCACTAGATAGAAATTAAAAGCAAACATCAAGTCATATGACTGAAATCACAACTAAGAAGTCAAGACATGAAGTTGGAGAAACTAGGGTTCTAGCCACACATGGCTGGAACTAGATCACAAGTTTAAAAGATGAAAATGTATGCAATTACAACTTACAAATACTAGAAATAATGTTTCCAAATGATTGCCAATCAAACCCTTCCAAAAACCTTTGAAAATCCTTCTCAAAATGTGCTCTGATATGTTGTGTGTTTGTAAAAATGGCCCTTAATCCGTAATATGAAAGATAGGAAAAACTGCAAAAAGTTGGTTTCTGGGTCGAACACGGCCCGTGTTGGACATAGAGTAAATCTGACCCGGCCCGTGTTCAGCATGGTCAACAGCTCACATTTTGGTCAACACGGCCCGTGTTGGACATAGAGTAAATCTGACACGGCCCGTGTTCCCCTCTGACTCCGAATCCAAACTTGATTTTTCCAACTTTTTCGTTCTTCGCCCGATCATCCCGAAATCTTCACCAATGCTTCCCGACACTTCCCAAAGCGTGTTCCAACCTCCGGTTTACCTAAAAAAGACATGAAAATGGGCAACTAAGGTTGTTCTAGAGACTAACATGAAATATGATGAAATGCAAGACAAATGAAGGACAATTATGCTAAATAGATGCATGAAATGGGACTAAAAGGTTGTGCAAAAAGGTGCACAAAATGCACCTAACAAATCTCCCCAAGCTTAGACCTTTCTTGTCCTCAAGAAAGAACAAGAAACAGACAAAACAGGACGATTTCTAGATGACAGAAAGGAACTTAGAACAAAAGGGGACGGGAAGGTTTTAAGGACTAGGGATGAATGCATGCAATGCAAACAATGAAAAAGGAAAAGAAAAATCATGTACAGAAGCACTAAAGAAACAAAATGTATCAAAAAGAAATTTAAGGCACAAGTAAATAATCTATACAAGTTTGATCAGACTTTACATCAATATTGCTCCAATCATTAATACCTAGGCAACCATCCTGCTTCCTTCCACATATCACAGACTCCCAAAGTGAGGAAGACCCGAAACGGTGTAACCCAATAATCCAACCCTAGTTTTATTAAAACTTTATACCTTACTAAGCTTTATGGGCGAAAATAACATAGTCCGGATCTCATGTCCTTAAGACTAGATGGCCAAGAATCAGAATCGACGCATCCTTAAGAACCCGTCACGGCGAATCAGCTTTCGCTGAAACAGTGTGCCCACCCGAAGGGGCCCAGTTCCTATGCTTTCACTTTTTCGAGAGCCACAAGTATCATATCACACAGTTCTTCATTCGCCAGATTTAACTTTGAATTGGCTTTTGATTTGATTAAACTTTAATTTGTACTTCGTTTTGAATTTGGATTATTCAATCTTTATTTTTGGAATTTCTTGAGATTTCTTCGTTTTGGCACTTGAAATTCTGATTTGGGTACTAGATATGACAATTGTACCCTTCATTCTTTCTTGACTGTGTGGATCTGATACTTAAGCTCTCTGTCACCGCGAGGGTGACGCGTGTCAACAAATAGGTCTGTGTTCTGTGGGTCCAGAGCTGCCGATAAAGATTCTTTTTAAACATTCAGAAGCAAATCATCCTAAAGCTGTTATTACCGCCCAAAAAACGTTTCAATATAATTTCTCTTTATTATCTAAGGCTAGGGTCTTGAATTACGGTGTTTGGGTCCCCTAGTTATGACAGCTGATTCTACACTTTCGGTAACTATCCGGTTGCTTCGATATTTTTTCATTTTGATTTGAGCTCTCGATTTCCCACTTCATAGAGCTATTGTATGTAAAGATTGTATTCATCTCGTATTATTTTTTTTTTTTTGGAAACAATGAATGAAAATGGGATGCAAAAACTAGAAAATATTTTTGGGTTTTATAGATTTTAAAATGCAGAATGCAAGAAAAAGAAAATAAGAAGGCTAAAATCTTTTTTTTTTATGCATGAATATGAACATGAAATGCATGGATAAACCTAATGTACAACTCTACCCCTCCCCAAGCTTAAAGATAAGCATCGTCCCCGATGCTCGAAGAGGGTGGAACAACCTAATCACCGGAAGGTGGTGCGGGATGGTAGTCGGGTCGGGTAAGGTCTAAAACAGTCACAAGTGCATACATATTTAATTTTAATGCAAAATATAAACGATTAAAGATATAGAAAGAATTTACTGAATCGTTCTTGGAGCCTTGCAGTTGGTGGTGAGAACCTCCTCTTCAACCTCCCCAAGCTTGCCTACATAAAGTATCAAGCCCAAAAGCACAAAACAGATTGTGAAAGTTTCGGACCTAGGGGTTCTTGGAAGAGAGAAATTGTTTTGGGGGTGAGTTATGGGTGAATGGGGGTGATAAAAACCGACTTTTAGACTTAAAACACATTTGTTCAGCAGCCAACAGGGCCCGTGTTCTTTTAGTGTAAAATCACACGACCTGTGTTGGGGGTTTAAAATTCTGCAAATGGCTGAACACGGCCCGTGTTGGGCATAAGGTAAAAAAGACACGGGCCGTGTACCCCTCTGACTGTGAAAATGTTTGCCTCGCTTGAACACGACCCGTGTTCAATATAAGGCAAAAATGAACATGGGCCGTGTACGGCTCTGTTTGCCACTTCCCACTTTTTGAACCCAAAAAATCCCCTCTCATTCAAACGAAATAGTTTTGCATCCCGAGGTCCGTTTGGTGATTTAAAAACATGCTTAAATGCATTTGGAACATTAAAAACCAAAAACTCAAAGAAATGGAAATGTTTTTAAAGAAAAAGACAAAAATACCCCCGGGTTGCCTCCCGGTTAGCCGCCCTTGTTCTAAGTCGTTGGCTCGACATGACCCCTGAATATGCATCAATCTAAGTATGTGAGTCTCTCCAACTCAGTAAACTTTTCGCCACCTCCTTCAATGGAACACTTATCTTGTACTTGACTTTCTTTTTGCTTGGGAAGCATGTTAGACTTAGACCCTTGATAATAACAATCATCCAACTGACCCTTTTCATGTACTTGTCCACTAAGGTAATCAACTCTTCTTTCTTTGATAGGGTGGTTGAGTTGATGACCGATTGTGTCTCTTCCTTCTCGGGATAGATATCCTTTGAAGGTTCCGACAGATTTATCGTTTTCGGTTCTAGTGTTTGGTCTACCAGTGAAAGGATTTTATCATTGGTAGTGGGTGGCTCAGCCTCTCTTTTATTAACCTCCAACACATCATCTACAACTTCCATGTCAGCCTTCTCCACTTCTACTTCTTCCTCATCTTCCCCATCTTCAAATTGCAAGCTTGGGTCATTAAAAAATTTCCCATCGTTCAAGGTGATGGCAGAAACAGTATGCCTTGGGTCTTCTTCGGTCTGCGATGGTAATTTTCCTTGAGTTTCCAATATACTCACAGATTGAGCAAGTTGTGCAATTTGTTGCTCTAAGCTTTTGAGGCTAGCTTTGGTTGTTTCCTGGAAGATTTGGGTAGTAGTGGCAATGCTTTTCACAATGTCTTCCAAGGACATGCTCAAAGTTTCAGTTTGCTGGGGAGGTGGAAGATATGGATGTTGGAACTGTGGAGTTAGTTGGTATTGGTCATTTCCCCAAGCTTGGTATGGGTTTTGGCATTGGTTGTTTCCCCAAGCTTTGTTGTTTTCCCACCATTGATCATGTTGAGGTTGATCATAACTCCATTGGTTTGGCCAGTAGTAGTTTCCCATTTCATGTGCTTCTTCCCAATCTCCTTGTAAATATGGACACACATCGGTATGATGTCCATTTTGAGTGCAAAAATCATAAGGAGTATGTGTGGGTTGCGCACTTTGGCCATTTCCAATCATCATAACTAACTGAGCTAGCTCAGAAAGTTGGTCTTCAATGTAAGGAGTATTCATTTTTGAGCGACACTTTTTTGTTTTGTTTTTTTTTGTCTATTTTTTTTATAGAGATGCACCTGCTCACAAAAATCTAGGCATAAACAACTAGTAACACCGTGTCTCCGGCAACGGCGCCAATTTGTTAGGGGTGTCAGACCCAACAAATAAAAGGGTACAATATACTCCAAAAGAATCCCACTATATTGCACTAAAACATAGTACAAGGCAAGCAGGGTCGATCCACAGAGACACGAGATAATTAGTCTATACCTCTTTGCGCAAGGTACTATGGTCACCAACAGTAAAGAGGGGGGTTTTGAATGCAATAATTAAAACAAACAATTAAAAACACAAGTAATCAACTAAAAGAGTGAATTAAATTCAGAAATGGTAAGGACTCCAACCTCATGTATGACAACTTAGCAATGTAATTCCAAGATAACATGATATTTGCTCAATTCTATCTAAGTTGGTACTTGAAAGTGTTAACAAGCTCTAACACTTCCCATTCACCACATTAATCAATCAAAACAAGCTCTTTGATTAACCCTAACCTTACTAACCTAATCTAAACACGCTCTTAGAATTAGATTGAAAGATTGCATTAAACTTTATGTGAATGTTCCCAACAACACCCAATACTCCTCACAAGCTCGGGAGTGTAAGAGTGTGTGAATAAGATTTACACTAAATTCATTCAATGGAAATCAGTTTAGTGCTTGTAACTTGTTCAATTTCACAAAACAATTACGGATTTTGTAAAAGAGATAACTTGAATGACCTAACCCTAATTCAAATGGCCAATAAGAATCACAATCAGAATCAAACATTCAATTAAATCAAAATCAAATTCACTAGATAGAAATTAAAAGCAAACATCAAGTCATATGATTGAAATCACAACTAAGAAGTCAAGACATGAAGTTGGAGAAACTAGGGTTCTAGCCACACATGGCTGGAACTAGATCACAAGTTTAAAAGATGAAAATGTATGCAATTACAACTTACAAATACTAGAAATAATGTTTCCAAATGATTGCCAATCAAACCCTTCCAAAAACCTTTGAAAATCCTTCTCAAAATGTGCTCTGATATGTTGTGTGTTTGTAAAAATGGCCCTTAATCCGTAATATGAAAGATAGGAAAAACTGCCAAAAGTTGGTTTCTGGGTCGAACACGGCCCGTGTTGGACATAGAGTAAATCTGACCCGGCCCGTGTTCAGCATGGTCAACAGCTCACATTTTGGTCAACACGGCCCGTGTTGGACATAGAGTAAATCTGACACGGCCCGTGTTCCCCTCTGACTCCGAATCCAAACTTGATTTTTCCAACTTTTTCGTTCTTCGCCCGATCATCCCGAAATCTTCACCAATGCTTCCCGACACTTCCCAAAGCGTGTTCCAACCTCCGTTTTACCTAAAAAAGACATGAAAATGGGCAACTAAGGTTGTTCTAGAGACTAACATGAAATATGATGAAATGCAAGACAAATGAAGGACAATTATGCTAAATAGATGCATGAAATGGGACTAAAAGGTTGTGCAAAAAGGTGCACAAAATGCACCTAACAAATCTCCCCAAGCTTAGACCTTTCTTGTCCTCAAGAAAGAACAAGAAACAGACAAAACAGGACGATTTCTAGATGACAGAAAGGAACTTAGAACAAAAGGGGACGGGAAGGTTTTAAGGACTAGGGATGAATGCATGCAATGCAAACAATGAAAAAGGAAAAGAAAAATTATGTACAGAAGCACTAAAGAAACAAAATGTATCAAAAAGAAATTTAAGGCACAAGTAAATAATCTATACAAGTTTGATCAGACTTTACATCAATATTGCTCCAATCATTAATACCTAGGCAACCATCCTGCTTCCTTCCACATATCACAGACTCCCAAAGTGAGGAAGACCCGAAACGGTGTAACCCAATAATCCAACCCTAGTTTTATTAAAACTTTATACCTTACTAAGCTTTATGGGCGAAAATAACATAGTCCGGATCTCATGTCCTTAAGACTAGATGGCCAAGAATCAGAATCGACGCATCCTTAAGAACCCGTCACGGCGAATCAGCTTTCGCTGAAACAGTGTGCCCACCCGAAGGGGCCCAGTTCCTATGCTTTCACTTTTTCGAGAGCCACAAGTATCATATCACACAGTTCTTCATTCGCCAGATTTAACTTTGAATTGGCTTTTGATTTGATTAAACTTTAATTTGTACTTCGTTTTGAATTTGGATTATTCAATCTTTATTTTTGGAATTTCTTGAGATTTCTTCGTTTTGGCACTTGAAATTCTGATTTGGGTACTAGATATGACAATTGTACCCTTCATTCTTTCTTGACTGTGTGGATCTGATACTTAAGCTCTCTGTCACCGCGAGGGTGACGCGTGTCAACAAATAGGTCTGTGTTCTGTGGGTCCAGAGCTGCCGATAAAGATTCTTTTTAAACATTCAGAAGCAAATCATCCTAAAGCTGTTATTACCGCCCAAAAAACGTTTCAATATAATTTCTCTTTATTATCTAAGGCTAGGGTCTTGAATTACGGTGTTTGGGTCCCCTAGTTATGACAGCTGATTCTACACTTTCGGTAACTATCCGGTTGCTTCGATATTTTTTCATTTTGATTTGAGCTCTCGATTTCTCACTTCATAGAGCTATTGTATGTAAAGATTGTATTCATCTCGTATTATTTTTTTATTTTTTTGGAAACAATGAATGAAAATGGGATGCAAAAACTAGAAAATATTTTTGGGTTTTATAGATTTTAAAATGCAGAATGCAAGAAAAAGAAAATAAGAAGGCTAAAATCTTTTTTTTTTATGCATGAATATGAACATGAAATGCATGGATAAACCTAATGTACAACTCTACCCCTCCCCAAGCTTAAAGATAAGCATCGTCCCCGATGCTCGGAGAGGGTGGAACAACCTAATCACCGGAAGGTGGTGCGGGATGGTAGTCGGTTCGGGTAAGGTCTAAAACAGTCACAAGTGCATACATATTTAATTTTAATGCAAAATATAAACGATTAAAGATATAGAAAGAATTTACTGAATCGTTCTTGGAGCCTTGCAGTTGGTGGTGAGAACCTCCTCTTCAACCTCCCCAAGCTTGCCTACATAAAGTATCAAGCCCAAAAGCACAAAACAGATTGTGAAAGTTTCGGACCTAGGGGTTCTTGGAAGAGAGAAATTGTTTTGGGGGTGAGTTATGGGTGAATGGGGGTGATAAAAACCGACTTTTAGACTTAAAACACATTTGTTCAGCAGCCAACAGGGCCCGTGTTCTTTTAGTGTAAAATCACACGGCCCGTGTTGGGGGTTTAAAATTCTGCAAATGGCTGAACACGGCCCGTGTTGGGCATAAGGTAAAAAAGACACGGGCCGTGTACCCCTCTGACTGCGAAAATGTTTGCCTCGCTTGAACACGACCCGTGTTCAATATAAGGCAAAAATAAACATGGGCCGTGTACGGCTCTGTTTGCCACTTCCCACTTTTTGAACCCAAAAAATCCCCTCTCATTCAAACGAAATAGTTTTGCATCACGAGGTCCGTTTGGTGATTTAAAAACATGCTTAAATGCATTTGGAACATTAAAAACCAAAAACTCAAAGAAATGGAAATGTTTTTAAAGAAAAAGACAAAAATACCCCCGGGTTGCCTCCCGGTTAGCCGCCCTTGTTCTAAGTCGTTGGCTCGACATGACCCCTGAATATGCATCAATCTAAGTATGTGAGTCTCTCCAACTCAGTAAACTTTTCGCCACCTCCTTCAATGGAACACTTATCTTGTACTTGACTTTCTTTTTGCTTGGGAACCATGTTAGACTTAGACCCTTGATAATAACAATCATCCAACTGACCCTTTTCATGTACTTGTCCACTAAGGTAATCAACTCTTCTTTCTTTGATAGGGTGGTTGAGTTGATGACCGATTGTGTCTCTTCCTTCTCGGGATAGATATCCTTTGAAGGTTCCGACAGATTTATCGTTTTCGGTTCTAGTGTTTGGTCTACCAGTGAAAGGATTTTATCATTGGTAGTGGGTGGCTCAGCCTCTCTTTCATTAACCTCCAACACATCATCTACAACTTCCATGTCAGCCTTCTCCACTTCTACTTCTTCCTCATCTTCCCCATCTTCAAATTGCAAGCTTGGGTCATTAAAAAATTTCCCATCGTTCAAGGTGATGGCAGAAACAGTATGCCTTGGGTCCTCTTCGGTCTGCGATGGTAATTTTCCTTGAGTTTCCAATATACTCACAGATTGAGTAAGTTGTGCAATTTGTTGCTCTAAGATTTTGAGGCTAGCTTTGGTTGTTTCCTGGAAGATTTGGGTAGTAGTGGCAATGCTTTTCACAATGTCTTCCAAGGACATGCTCAAAGTTTCAGTTTGCTGGGGAGGTGGAAGATATGGATGTTGGAACTGTGGAGTTAGTTGGTATTGGTCATTTCCCCAAGCTTGGTATGGGTTTTGGCATTGGTTGTTTCCCCAAGCTTTGTTGTTTTCCCACCATTGATCATGTTGAGGTTGATCATAACTCCATTGGTTTAGCCAGTAGTAGTTTCCCATTTCATGCGCTTCTTCCCAATCTCCTTGTAAATATGGACACACATCGGTATGATGTCCATTTTGAGTGCAAAAATCATAAGGAGTATGTGTGGGTTGCGCACTTTGGCCATTTCCAATCATCATAACTAACTGAGCTAGCTCAGAAAGTTGGTCTTCAATGTAAGGAGTATTCATTTTTGAGCGACACTTTTTTGTTTTGTTTTTTTTGTCTATTTTTTTTATAGAGATGCACCTGCTCACAAAAATCTAGGCATAAACAACTAGTAGCACCGTGTCCCCGGCAACGGCGCCAATTTGTTAGGGGTGTCAGACCCAAGAAATAAAAGGGTACAATATACTCCAAAAGAATCCCATTATATTGCACTAAAACGTAGTACAAGGCAAGCAGCGTTGATCCACAGAGACACGGGATAATTAGTCTATACCTCTTTGTGCAAGGTACTATGGTCACCAACAGTAAAGAGTGGGGGGGGGGGGGTTTGAATGCAATAATTAAAACAAACAATTAAAAACACAAGTAATCAACTAGAAGAGTGAATTAAATTCAGAAATGGTAAGGACTCCAACCTCATGTATGACAACTTAGTAATGTAATTCCAAGATAACATGATATTTGCTCAATTCTATCTAAGTTGGTACTTGAAAGTGTTAACAAGCTCTAACACTTCCCATTCACCACATTAATCAATCAAAACAAGCTCTTTGATTAACCCTAACCTTACTAACCTAATCTAAACACGCTCTTAGAATTAGATTGAAAGATTGCATTAAACTTTATGTGAATGTTCCCAACAACACCCAATACTCCTCACAAGCTCGGGAGCGTAAGAGTGTGTGAATAAGATTTACACTAAATTCATTCAATGGAAATCAGTTTAGTGCTTGTAACTTGTTCAATTTCACAAAACAATTACGGATTTTGTAAAAGAGATAACTTGAATGACCTAACCCTAATTCAAATGGCCAATAAGAATCACAATCAGAATCAAACATTCAATTAAATCAAAATCAAATTCACTAGATAGAAATTAAAAGCAAACATCAAGTCATATGATTGAAATCACAACTAAGAAGTCAAGACATGAAGTTGGAGAAACTAGGGTTCTAGCCACACATGGGTGGAACTAGATCACAAGTTTAAAAGATGAAAATGTATGCAATTACAACTTACAAATATTAGAAATAATGTTTCCAAATGATTGCCAATCAAACCCTTGCAAAAACCTTCGAAAATCCTTCTCAAAATGTGCTCTGATATGTTGTGTGTTTGTAAAAATGGCCCTTAACGCGTAATATGAAAGATAGGAAAAACTGCCAAAAGTTGGTTTCTGGGTCGAACACGGCCCGTGTTGGACATAGAGTAAATCTGACACGGCCCGTGTTCAGCATGGTCAACAGCTCACATTTTGGTCAACACGGCCCGTGTTGGACATAGTGTAAATCTGACACGGCCCGTGTTCCCCTCTGACTCCGAATCCAAACTTGATTTTTCCAACTTTTTCGTTCTTCGCCCGATCATCCCGAAATCTTCACCAATGCTTCCCGACACTTCCCAAAGCGCGTTCCAACCTCTGGTTTACCTAAAAAAGACATGAAAATGGGCAACTAAGGTTGTTCTAGAGACTAACATGAAATATGATGAAATGCAAGACAAATGAAGGACAATTATGCTAAATAGATGCATGAAATAGGACTAAAAGGTTGTGCAAAAAGGTGCACAAAATGCACCTAACATATGTTTACTTAGAAAAACCTAGATCAAAATAATTGGGTTTGCATGAACACCATAGGAAGGATGTTATGCTCATAACCCATCAGTGGTATCAGAGCCTAGGTCGTTTTTCTAGTGAATAGATGCAAAAGTGTATAGCCAAAGTTCAAGAAAATCGAAAAATCTGCCTTCTGACTGGCAGACTCGCCGAGTCCATGTATGGACTCGACGAGTTGGTCCTACTCGACGAGATCCATAGTGGACTCGACGAGTCCTAGGGTCTGGTGTCGGGTTTTCCGATTTTCTGGCCAGATTTTGTTGAGGATAATTGCCAAAACTCGTTTTTCTTACCAAAATTCGATATTTTAAGTTTGGAATGGTTATCCTTGTCAAATTTGGTGTATTTGGTTAAATATGGATAATATAGGATTATTATTAGTCAAATATTTAACCTAGTAATTTGTAAAAATTTCAATTTATACCCTTTAGGTTTTATAGTTTAAATTTGAACTTAAAAGTTTTAGTTTTTGAAATTTAAATAGTTAAACCCTAATGTTTTGAAAGGTTTCAAAACTTGTCCTCAAGTTTTGGAATTTAATTTTGATTAAAAGGTATTAATTTTGAAATATTAAATTCTAAAACCCTAGAGTTTTGAAAAGTTCAATTTACACCCTTATGATTTATTAATTTAATTAAGAGTTTAATTAAAAGAGATAATTAATAAATCATAATTATATGGTTTAAGATTAATCAAATTAAAAGTCTAATTTGTTAATAGTTTAAACTAACTAGCATTTTAAAATGTAAAATACACCCTTATACTATATAACATGTAAAGGTTTAACATATTATATATGTATAAGTAAAGAGTCAGTCTTACCGTTAGTAGGCCTAATTCACGAAGCTGGTCTCTAAGGGGCGTTTAAGGAAATTGCCTATAAAATGGCGATTGAATGGGTATCCACTCTTACCCACCGCACTCTTGACTAGTGGAGGGTCGTTAGCCGAACGGGTAGGATAGGACACAACCTTCCATTATAAGTATAATGTAATGCAAGTAACTAAACCTTTTATAAATTCCCAAATCTTAGTTACTTTAGGAAAAATGTGGAATTGGTGCTAACCCATGAAATTACACTTTGCACCTTGCCGAGACGTTAGTGGAGCGTGTGTGGTTAACCGACACACTAATTTGGGATTGGCAAGGATGGCAGAGGGTGACTCGATGTTTGTCATAGATCAATGGAGCGTGTGTGGTTAACCGGCACATTGATTAGCTGATAGTGACATTGAGGGTACCAAGTATATTTGCATGGTTATCCACACCTTGTTTGTGATCCTCGGCATCCCAGTCACAAACATGAAGGGCACAATCATGATTAAACATGCCATTTAAAGGTTCAATGAATCTCAAAAGAAGTAGGAGTTTCACATTCATTTAAAACTTAAACCTTAAAATTTTCGTTTTTCATGGTGGAAATTGGTAAATCTTCATTTACCTACCTTCAAATATTTTTCAAATTGGATTACGACATCCCTCTTCCAATTTGTAGAATATTGTGTTGGGTCCTAGACTTAATATCTCATTTGGGTATTTTATTAAGGACTCAATCAACTAACTTGAATTTCTCCCGTTTTGTAAAAGTCAAAGTCTAACAACTATGGTCTTCCTGAATCCGTTGGAAAACTTTTTCCACTTGAAGATGATGTTCCACGATTAGATCATGGAAATGAGAATCATGCTTCACTTCCTCCACCTCCTCCAATAGTTCTCCCTGACCCACAAGTTCGAAGGCTTGAAAAGTTCAAGATCACTCAAGCCCTATTGGCAAAAAGACATGAAGATGGGAAGTATGTGTGTGCACACGTCTTAGAGATGAAGTCACACATTGACAAGTTGAAAATGATGGGTGTTGTTTTCCCAGGGAAGTTGGTTGTTAACTAGGTTCATCTATCACTTCCCGATTCATAGAGTGAGTTCATTAGAGAGTACTATATGATGGATCACGACGTAACTCTCATTGAGTTGACTTATTTGCTTATTGCTGCTGAATCAGCAATGATTTGGCGCAATGGTAAAGAAAATGGGTCTAGTAAGTCAACCTCCCAAACTTCTATGGACATTGATGGCAATATTGGAAGTCCAGAAAAGTTTTCTCTACGTAAGAGAAAGGTTGAGTCTGAGATTGTCATGTGTGCTATTCTGAAGAAGCCACTTGTTTCTATTGCTAAGAGAAGATGCATTGGTTACGAAGCTGCCGCAATTATTCTAGAAGGATCGCAAAGATGGGAAAGTTAAGTTGTATGAATCTGCTTCAGGTAGAATCCACTATCTAACTCTATTAAGTTCCTATTTTTTGATTCTTAATACATGATGTGATAAGATTGCATTTTAATGTTTTGTAGGATCGAAGAAAAGAGAGGAAGCTTAAAGAAAGAGTGAGCTGAGTCTAATCACAAAGAAATGGATTTCGATTGCATGGTTCGAGAAGTGGTTAAATCAAAAGGTAAATCATACTTCGTTCCAAAAATCAAGTCTTAGAATCGTACTCCAAGATTGTGATATTGAGTGACACGTCTTCAGTAAGTTTAAAACACTCATCAAATATGGAGTAGGAAAGGTTTTCTTATTCCTGCACATTTGAAATTGGTAAGTTGTGATGTCTTGGATAAGACAAAGACCGAGTAAGACCAATTGTATGAAGTGTTGACTTGATAAGAATCCGCACTAACTCTTGAGTATTTGTTTGTCAAGAAATGTTTCTTGACAAGGGAATCTTATATGTCAAGGGGTCAGTGGGAGTCTTAATGATCTTGAAAAGCTTCAAGAATTGATCAATCACTAGTTGACATACTCTTGTTTTCTGTGCCATTCAAGTTGAGTTAATTATGCATGTGAGTTCTATGAGTTCTCATTTGAATGCAAAGAGGCAAAGCACCTTGATTAATGAAAGTTCATTGATCTGTATAGGTGAGTTGCTTAACAGCTTGGAAGCAATGGTGGGCGCTCGTGCTGCCATGAGGCAAGAAATTAAGATTGAACAAGTTCAGTCCGTATGAGTTTGGATTTGTCACAAACCTTGTCTTGTGATTATGGTTATGTCAAATTCACATGGATAGGAACATATACACCATAAAATCTAAGTGTTATAAGGTTTCTATCTGTTTCATGAAAAATGATTGTGAGGAAACACTTTCACTAGGAAGATTTTAAGGAGTTAGCTGTTGTGTAAATTGCATTCTCAAATTCGATTATGATTACGAAATCCCTCTTCATAGTTCGAATTGTGAGATTTGGCAATTAGTTTGAACATTCAAGACTTATTGCTATAAGTTCTAGAATTGTTTAGACACACATGTGAGTTATCTAAGGAAAGGTGTATGAGTTTGAGGAACTTAGATAAAGTCTTATCGAAGCACCTCGAATCAGAAATATGAACTTTAGTTAAGAAAATCAATAAGTATTGGTTTCTAGAAGTTTAGCTGATTTCTGAATACATTTCAAGGCTAGTGGGAGCATAAGTGTTATGCTGATAAGGTAATAATTATCATGTTAGTGGGAGCATGATTATTATTATACGTATTGCAAGTTAGCAATATTAATTATAGAAAACAAAATTTTCAATTCGCAAAGTTGCAAAGGTTGAAAAGTCGTTTTGCTATAATTAAGGGAGAGGATATTATACTTCATTTCAAATCTAAAAGCTTAGATCGAGAATTTTAATCAAATTTAGTCAAAAGATATATATGAATGTTATGTTGAAAAGATTCAACATAGAAGAATTCTATATATGGAAATATTGGTTGCGTTCTCAAATTCGATTATGATTACGACACCACTCTTCATAGTTCAAATTGTGAGAACATGGCAAATAGAAATAGAAATATTATGGCAAAAGACTGGTAAAGTATCATGTCTTTATGTAAGACATTATGAACCGTGTCCCATATGCTTCGGGTATAGGATCAATTACATAAGCTGTAATATTCGACCGTTCTAAATTTTCCAAATGCCTAGGGCATTAAGAGAGAAAAAGGACTAGAACTTGATTTGACTAAAATAATTAAACAACTGTGAAGGGCGATCTAAGGTTCGCCAAGGATTAGTCGTTTGTGGACAATTGGAAGTATAGTAATGAATGGACCATATCGACATTATTATGATATGATTCTATTAATAATGAGTTGTCGCATGGCAAATATGGAAATGTTTCCATAATGGGAGTTGGATATTAAGAATCTATGTAGATTAGAAACTTTTATGCAAGAAGGATGTTCAAAGGAATGTACTTTGAATGTGAGACTTCGTATCTGTGGAATTGTCTTGTAACAATGTCCAATGGAGCACTTTGTAATATTATTGGCAAAGTCTTTGTGACTTTTGTGCTGTGATATTACAAGAGGATCATTGCATAAAATGTTAGAATCGAACATATTCTAAAAGTGGCAAGAATTTGGTATTCCTACACTTGTGATAAGGATTGGGAATTGTGAAATGAGTGTAATATGAAATGTCATTCAATTGATCTATTTCACAAAGTAAGGACCATATGTAAACATAGTATGCATGCTTAGAGCATGGGATAGCTAATGTTATAATTCAAGTATTTAGTTGATTATCCGAAACATTATACAATGAATAATGAGTAATCAATATGGTGATTAAATAAAGGTGTTTTATTTATACTCAAAAGTTTGGGGCCATATAGGATTAGTATTATTCTTGTGTTTCACTTTGCATGTTTTGACTTCCCGAATAATAAGATTATTCAAACTTTCCACAATCGATCATACTTTGGAAGTAGGTATGAATGAAGATTGTCATGAATCCGACTGTAGATTGTCTAAAGTGTTTTAGACATAGAAAAAGTCTGCTGCAGTGTTCATGAGTGCTCCTGTAATAAGATTAGAGTATTGGATTAAACCCACGCTCACTTGAATCACTTCATTTTATCACGAGTGATTAGTGAACGATAATATCTTATATTCTTGAAACTGTGACGTGTGAGTTGTAGTTTGCAAGTCGGTTGCACATTGACATATGTAAACACACCAGTAACTTGTTGTTATAAAACATATTGTTGTGTGTGATTTGATGAGTAATTACAAGCAAGCATTTGATTCGAAGTTTATCCGTTCCTTTTACCGAATGTGGGATACAAACGATATTTGTGGGCCCCTCGATGATTTAGTGATGAAAACCCAAAGTGCTTGTTCAATCCCGGACTAAGTTGATGTGCTCAATTGTAGTCTGTTGTCAGTCGTCATAAATCGGAAATTGGGAAAGAACACATGAACAAAGAGTATGATTAAAATCCATGTCTCAGTTCATACGATATCTAGAATGGAGAAATATATGATCCCTTATCTAAAGGACGCGCTTATGATAAGATCAGAGTTGACAGCGACTTTTGAAAGCTACGATTGGTGATCAGGTTCTGAAGTCCTACTTGAAAAATAGTTATTAGACTTATCCAAGTGGGACACTGTTGGATTAGGTGTCTAAGCCCATAACTATTTTGGTATGTACTTGACCCGATTATGAGCATGGTCCTTTTGGGTTTCCTTCACCATAACAACTGATAGGATGAATTAAGGAGAAAGAGGATTAATTATGATTTATTAATATATTATATGAATAATATATTAAAAGAGAAATCATTTTGTTTAATTAATATTGATCAAGAATTAATTTAGTATTAATTTGGTGATCAAAAGAGATTAATTGAACTTAGGGGACTGATACTGTAATTATAAGATAATTGCAATTGAGCTGATGGATCACCTTGGAATATAGGTTGGACGAATTCTATGGGAAGCCCATAAGGAAATCGTCCAAGGGATATTCTAGAAGGAGTCAATGGGCTGCTTAAGGATTAAGCAGTCATATTAGGGTTTCCAGCTAAAAACCCTAGCAGCCACAAGTATAAATAGACCCCTACATAAGGATTCCAGCCCTACTACTTCCTAGTGTTGCCCTAGCCGATTTCCTCCCCTCTCCTAAGTCATCTTGTTGCTAGTGGTGTTTGTGACTCCATTAGAGGTGCAACATTTGGGGCACTAAGCTTTCAAGAGTCAAGATCAAGAAGGATTGTGATTGTTGTTGCTACATAACAATCAAGGTAAACTTTCTAACCGTAATCATATGTGGTTTTCCAGATTTGTATGCTAGTCAATTAGGCTTTATTGCTTTGGTATTTAATGTTGTATGTTTATTTAGAAAAACCTAGATCAAAGCAATTAGGGTTGCATGAACAACATAGGAATGATGTTATGCTCATAACCCATCAGTGGTATCAGAGCCTATGTCGTTTTTTCTAGTGAATAGATGCAAAAGTGTATAGCCAAAGTTCAAGAAAATCGAAAAATCTGCCTTCTGACTGGCTGACTCGCCGAGTCCATGTATGGACTCGACGCGTTGGTCCTAATCGACGAGTTCCATAGTGGACTCGACGAGTCCTAGGGTTTGGTGTCGGGTTTTCCGATTTTCTGGCCAGATTTTGTTGAGGATAATTGCCCAAACTCATTTTTCTTACCAAAATTCAATTTTTTAAGTTTGGAATGGTTATCCTTGTCAAATTTGATGGATTTGGTTAAATATGTATAATATAGGATTATTATTAGTCAAATATTTAACCTAGTAATTTGTAAAAGTTTCAATTTACACCCTTTAGGTTTTAGAGTTTAAATTTGAACTTAAAATTTTTAGTTTTTGAAATTTAAATAGTTAAACCCTAATGTTTTGAAAGGTTTCAAAGCTTGTCCTCAAGTTGTGGAATTTAATTTTAATTAAAAGGCATTAATTTTGAAATATTAAATTCTAAAACCCTAGAGTTTTGAAAAGTTCAATTTACACCCTTATGGTTTATTAATTTAATTAAGAGTTTAACTAAAAGAGATAATTAATAAATCATAATTATATGGTTTAAGATTAATCAAATTAAAAGTCTAATTTATTAATAGTTTAAACTAACTAGTATTTTAAAATGTAAAATACACCCATATACGATAGAACATTTAAAGGTTTAACATATTATATATGTATAAGTAAAGAGTCAGTCTTACCGTTAGTAGGCCTCATTCACAAAGCTGGTCTCTAAGGGGCGTTTAAGGAAATTGTCTATAAAATGGCGATTGAATGGGTATCCGCTCTTACCCACCGCACTCTTGGCTAGTCGAGGGTCGTTAGCCGAACGGGTAGGATAGGACACAACCTTCCATTATAAGTATAATGTAATGCAAGTAACTAAACCTTTTATAAATTCCCAAATCTTTGTTACTTTAGGAAAAATGTGGAATTGGTGCTCACCCATGAAATTACACTTTGCACCTTGCCGAGACGTTAGTGGAGCGTATGTGGTTAACCAGCACACTAATTTGGGATTGGCAAGGATGGCAGAGGGTGACTCGATGTTTGTCATAGATCAATGGAGCGTGTGTGGTTAACCGGCACATTGAGGGTACCAAGTATATTTGCATGGTTATGCACACCTTGTTTGTGATCCTCGGCATCCCAGTCACAAACATGAAGGGCACAATCAAGATTAAACATGCCATTGAAAGGTTCAATTAATCTCAAAATAACTAGGAGTTTCACATTCATTTAAAACTTAAACCTTAAAATTTTCGTTTTTCATGGTGGAATTTGGTAAATCTTCATTTACCTACCTTCAAATATTTTACAAATTGGACTACGACATCCCTCTTCCAATTTGTAGAATATTGTGTGGGTTCCTAGCCTAAATTTCTCATTTGGGTATTTTATTAAGGAGTCAATCAACTAACTTGAATTTCTCCCTTTTTGTAGATGTAAAAGTCTAACAACTATGGTCTTCCTGAATCCATTGGAAAACTTTTTCCACTTGAAGATGATGTTCCACGATTAGATCATGGAAATGAGAATCATGCTTCACTTCCTCCACCTCCTGCAATAGTTCTCCCTGACCCACAAGTTCGAAGGCTTGAAAAGTTCAAGATCACTCAAGCCCTATTGGCAAAAAGACATGAAGATGGGAAGTTTGTGTGTGCACACGTCTTAGAGATGAAGTGTATGATGCGTGAAACCAACCTAGCTCAAGTAAGTTTTCCCCAATATACCCATACATGTTATGTTATGATATGATATAATTATGAGAACTGCATGCTAGATTAGGGCTAAGGATCTAGGAAGGATGCCTTACATGCCTACTGTATATGTATGAGAGCTGCATGCTTAATTAGGGCTAAGGATCTAGGAAGATGCCTTATATGCCTGTTGTATGTGCTTGTTGAGCTGCATGATAGTACTGAACAGTCAGTGATAGGATAGCCTGCTTAGGTTATGCCTAATTGTATGAGCCTTAGAATCTCATGCCAGTATAGACTCCTGATAAGAGGATAGAATGATTTGATTGGAATATGTTAGTTAGATTTTCCATTGTTTGAATGTTTCTTGCTTTGTGCTTTGTGGGACTCTTAGTAATGTGAGCTAGCTACTAAGTGAATATGCTAAGTCACATGTGGCACAAGCTGGATAATCTCAGAGTGATGGACTTGACCCATTGCGCATCTCTTGTCTGAGTCTAACCGTTCTAGGATTGAGTCTATTACTCGAAGGATTATCTAATCTCTGCCGCATGTGGCTATATTCATGAGGTAGCTAGTTGACATTAGTGGTAAATCCTTCAGCAGTTGAGGATTGGGTGGGTTCGGGAACCTAGGAAAGCCTAGGAAGTGATTTAGTGGATTTGGTTGCGATGTTAGCAAGCATTTTGGGTATCAGTTGAGAGGGTGACTTGGAGGATTCGAGATGATTCTTGAGGAAAGTATGGATAAGTGTGGAAGGTAGTATTGGGCCCGTACCACTGAAAGCATAGGATCCATACTCTAATCGAGGAGACTCTTGGAGAATCCAGGAAGCCTGTGGGATAAGGATTCTTGGGTATATTCGGATCACTTGAATGTCAGTTCGGTATAGTGTTGATCACTCAAGAATGGGACTAGGATTCTGGTTCCGACTCAGGAGCAGGGCCTGAGTCAATCGATGCGCGATCGTGGGAGTTCATCTCATCGGAGATTACTCGTAAAGTTTTGGAATGGACCCCGGTGGTCTTTCGTTTAGCCAAGGAAGGGATTTTGGGGGCTCTCGAAAGTCGTCTCGGGGCCTTTCGGGCCAGATTTGTAGCGGGGCAGTTAGGGGCTCATTTGAAGCCCAATGCTTGTGGATCCTTAGAATACTTCAAGAAAGAGGATCCTATTATTAGTTCCTGTCATCGGGATCGGAAGGGAGTTTTGCACCATGTTCTCAGGATGGTCGAAGTATCTCTGGAGAAGGTGATCAGGATTCCTTCAGATGTTGCAGGGATGTCATCTTCTACTGCTACAAGGTGGATGTCCGAAATCTATATCACTTTGGAATTGTGAGTGAGTTTGGATAAGTCAGATCTCGGGTCGGTTCTTTGCTATTGTATGGGTTATCAAGGATTGTATATGCCATTCTACATGTCAAAAAGTCCTTGATGAACCTACAGAGGGATGTATCTTGCGGAGTGGGTTCCGCATGTACCGTTATCATTCCAGATCTTCGTAGGGATCTGTGTAGGAGTATTATTTAGAGGATATTAGGTCTGGGTTAGAGCGATAGTTCTCCAGTGAAGTCAGAGTTCAATGGTTCTATCATTTGTTCGGGTATGGTCGACAATTGCCTATGGAAGAGCTTTGGAGTTCAAGGCACTACCGTTGCTATGAAAGGACTGGTAGCATGAAGAGGGTGGTGTCAGATGCGGGTGTTCGATGCATGGGTGTTCGGTCATTGGATGTTCAAGAGAATTGCATTTCTCGCATAGGTTGTGTTCGGTTAGAGTTCAGTGGTGCTGCGAGATTGGAAGTGGGAACGAGGATTCGTCAGCCAGAATGAAGATTAAGGCCTCCAGTTGTCAGCATGGGAGGTGCATTGAGGTGTCATACCGGACCAGATTTCAAGAGTACTCTTCAAGATTTCAGAGGATGGGCGATCTCAGGGTCTAACCGGTGATTGATCGCTAGCATTGGTAAGCACAGGTTGTCATCCGTGGATTATTAGAAGGAAAGAAGGATTGGGAATCCTTCAATTCTCACATTCCGTGAAGACTTAGTTAAAGCTAAGTAGGGGAGAATCGATCAGGTATTCAGGAGAAGAAATTAGTGTGAAACTAGGATGAGTTTCGCATCCCCGTCAGGGTATAGTGACGCCAGCTTTCAGACCGACAGAGATAATTTCCGCTCTCATTCGGGCTGGGTATTTACCCTAAATGGAGGAGCAGTAACATGGAAAAGTTCCAAACATGAGACTGTATCTGATTCAGCATGCGAATCAGAGTATATAGGAGCAAGCAAAGCGTCGAAGGAGGCAATATGGCTAAAGAACTTCATCAGAGACCTTGGAGTTGTACCAGCTGTAAAGGAGCCTATGGAGATTTTATGTGACAACGAGGGTGCGGTCGCCTTAACCAAGGAACCAAGGGATCATGGCAGATCCAGGCACATCGATAGAAAATATCACTTCATAAGACATCGAGTAGAAGAGGGACTCATCGTAGTGAAGAGGGTACCGTCAGAGGATAACCCAGCAGATCCCCTTACGAAGGGACTGAGTAGGGTTAAGCATTTGCAGCATGCTAAGAGCATTGGCCTACGAGACGATATTAGTTTTAGTGATTAGATAGGAAGTTATAAACTTGTAATAAATAAATCTAATTGGCATTTGATGATTAAATAATAAGGGTTTTATTTATAAGTAAATTTTACTGTCTTTTGTCAATTGTTCATTTTATGTTTCACTTATGCATGTTTTGACCAGAATAATATGATTATTCGAACCATTCATAGTCAATCATAATTTGGAAGTAATCTATGAGGTTAGACTGTCATGAATTGGCTTGTAGATTGTATAAGGTGTTTAGACATAGCAAAGGTTTGCTGCAATGTTCATGAGTACTCTTGAAATAAGAATTTGAGTATTGGATTAAACCCACGCTCACATGAATCACTTCATGGAATTTATCATGGGTGATTGTGAGACGATAATATTGTATAGTCTTCAAACCAAGATATATGAGTTGTTGATTACGAGTTGGTTGTGCATTGATAGTATGTAAACGCATAAGTGACTTGATGTTATAAAACGTGTTGTTGTGTATAATTTAACAAGTAATTAGTACAAGCATATAAGTCAAAGTTTATCTGTTCCTTTTATGCTAAGAGGATTAAAAGTGATATCATGGGCCCCTCAATGATTTTGTTCTGACTTATGTGTCGGGCCCGGTCAGGACTCAATTGATGTGTTCAATTAAGGTCTATGTCAAACAAATCAGAAATCGGGAAACAAACTGTTGACAATGAGTATGACTTTATTCCATGTCTTTGTCCATACGATATCGTGTAGAACAGAGGATTATATGATCCCTTATCTAAAGGACCCATCATTGACTAGGTCAGAGTTCGACAGAGGCTTTTAAGAGCTACGATTGCTAATTGGATTTTGAAGTCGCATTGGCAGTTATAGTTATTAGACTTATCCAAGTGGGAGACTATTGGATTAGGTGTCTAAGCCCATAACTATAATTTGTATGTACTTGACCCGATAGTAGTGTGGTCCTTTTGGGTTGCCTTCACCGGAGCAATTTGATAGGATGGATATTTGAGAAAGAGGTTATTTGTGATTTATTAATATATTATATGAATAATATATTAATTGAGAAATCATATTATTTAATTGGTATTGATCAAGAATTAATTTGGAATTAATTTAGTGATCAAAAGAGACTGATTAAATTTACGGGGACTGGTTAGGTAAATCAGTAATACTTATAGTTTGGGCTAATGATCCATGTTGATTAGGGATGGATTAAACCTATATGAGAGTCCATGAAGGTTTAGTCCAAAGGGCCTATCAAATTTGAAGAGTCATGGTGAATTATGGTTTACATGTAAGAAACCCTAGGAATTCCACACTATAAAAGTAACCCCTAGCATCCCTAAAATCGGCCATAAGGATTCCTAGGTGAAACCCTAGCCGATTTGTGCTTCCTAACCTCTCTCTCATAAGCCTCCTTTTGCTTTTGGTGTTTGTAACTTATTCGAGGTATCACACTTGAGGTACTAAGCTCTTGAAAGTCCAAGAACCACAAGCTACAACAAAGAGGTATTAATCTAACTAGTCTTTATGTTGTATATCTCCAATTGCATGCTAGCTAGGGTATATGCTTTGGATAAAATGAAATTGCATGTATAACTTGAGAAAACTTAGATCCAAAGCATCTAGGGTTGTTTGTGCACCATAGGATTGTTATAGTGCTCAAAACCCTTCAGTGGTATCAGAGACTAGGGTGTTTTCTGTTATATTGATGCAATTGTAATGTTTTCAAAGCTGAAAAAACTTCATTTTTTGCCTCTGACTGCTGGACTCGACGAGTCCCATGAGGGAACTCGACGAGTTGGTCCAACTCGACGAGTCCATGCCATGAACTCAACGAGTTGGATCATCTGTTTGCAGTTTTTCGAGTTTTTTTTGCCAGCTTTGGATTAGGATCATTACCACAAACGTTTTGATTGATAAAATTGGATTTTTCTGATAAGGTAATGATTATCCTCATCCAAATGAATGATGATTGTCAAATTTTAAGATAATTACTTGTTTTTGTGAGAAATTAATTATTTGTAGAATTTGATTTGAATCATCTTGCTATATGAAATTAGATTAGGTCAATTTTGTGATATAGTTAATTATATGATTAATTTAATTATTGTCAAATTGATCAAAGAGTTTTGAAAAGTTTCAAAATTTGCCCTCAAGTTTTGGAATTTAAAAAAAATTGATTAAAAGGTTTTAGTTTTAAAATATTTAAATTCTGAACCCTAGAGTTTTAAAAGTGTAAAATTCAACCCTTATACTATTATAATATTAAAAGCTTAATACTTTTATATATGTATAAGACAGTCAGTCTTACCATTAGTAGGCTTCATTCACGAAGCTGGTCTATAAGGGGGGTATAAGGAAATTGCCTATAAAATGGCGATTGAATGGGTGTCCACTCTCACCCACCGCTCCCTTGACTAGTGGAGGGTTGTTAGCCGAACAGGTAGGATAGGACATTAATTCTCATTAAAAAGTATAATGGTGCTATTCCATGAATTTTCACTTTACACCTTGCCAAGTCGTTAGTGGAGCGTGTGTGGTTAACCGTCACACTAATATGGACTAACAAGGGTGTTAAAGGGTAGCTCGAGAATTGTCATAGATCAACGGAGCGTGTGTGGTTAACCGGCAGATTGATTAGGTGGTAAATGACTCGAGAGTGCCAAGCAAATTTGCATGGTTATTCACACCTTGTTTGTGATCCTCGGTATCCCAGTCACAAACTTGAAGGGCAGAATCGAGATTTAAACATGCCATTGAAAAGTTCAATGAATCTCAAAGAACTAGGAATTTCATAAAACTTAATTCTTTAAAATTTTAGTTTGTGGTGGTGAAATTGGTAAATCGTCATTTACCTACCTTCAAATATTCTGTAATTGGATTATGGCATCCCTCTTCCGAATTGTGGAATATTGTGTTGGGTCCTAGCCTTAATATTTCTTTTGGGTGTTATATTAAGGAATTTCTATCTAATGAAAGTTGACCTTATTTTCAGATGTCTACTTCAAACAACGCTTTGAACTGAAATGCTTCTAGCTCTTTCTCCCTCATGAACTTATGTGGGAGGGTCATTTTCGATGGGTCGAATTTCAATGACTGGATTCGAAACATTCGCATGTCCATTCGATACGAGGAAAAGGAATATGTCCTCGACAAAGTGCTAAAGGAGATTGATGAAGAAACTGCTACTCCTGAGCAACTGGCTGAGTATATGGCTCATGAGAAGGACACGACAAAGGTGTCGTGCATCATGCTAGCCACTATGACTTCTGAGCTTCAGAAGTCCTATGAGGACTTCTGGCCTTTCGAGATGCACCAAGACTTGATGGAAAGGTACCATCAGAGTGCTCGACAATAAAGGTATGAAATCATTGCCTCCATGATAACAACAAAAATGAAGAATGGAGAGTCCATCATGGCCCACTTGCAAAAGATGCAAAGATATGTGGACCGCTTGCTAAAGTTGAATGTCAATTTCGACGAAGAATTGGCTATTGACATTATCCTACACTCCTTGCCTCCTTGTTATGATCAGTTCATAATGACTTATCATATGAACAAGGAGGAAGTCACTCTAAGCAAACTTCAAGGCCTTCTGAGAACTGCTGAAAGTAGTTTAAAAGGCAAGTATGTTGTACCCACTCCTACGGCTGCCCCAGTCCTGGCAATTGGACATGTGAAGGGAAAGAAGAGGAAAGCTTCCTCAAAGAATCACAAGGGAAAGTCTCATGATGGATCCTCTTCAAGTGGGTCCAAAGGTGGTTCTGCTACTCCTTCATCCAATCCAAAAGAAGTTGAGTGCTTCCATTGTCATGAAAAAGGGCATTGGAAATGAAGCTTCCCTAAATACTTGCAGGACATCAAGGATGGGAAGATAAAACCCACCTTCGCAGGTATTTATACTATTCAATCAAACAGCTCATCACATGCTAGTTCTTGGGTCCTTGATACAGGATGTGGTTTTCACATTTGTTCTTATTTGCAGGGTCTAAAAAGAAGTAGGGATGTGGAGCACGGGAAGATGAACTTGATCATGGGGAATAGGAAAGTGTCACCTGTCACCAAGCTTGGAGTTTATTCTTTATTTCTTAGTAATGGGTAAGGGCTAGATTTTAACAATTGTTGCTACTCGTCGGATATGGCGAGAAAAATTATTTATTTTCATGGTTTGTATAAACAAGGTTTTAGATTTTCATTTAACCATGAAATTGGTTCTATAAATGCTTTTTATAATGGTAAATTTTGTTTTGAAGCATTGCCTTGTAATGGTATATATGAAAATGTGATGGTTATGGACAACTTGGGAAATAATGTGTTGCATATTGATTCGTCCAATGGTTTGGACAAAGCATCCTTGTGGCATTGTCGTCTTGGACATGTCAACAAGAAGCGCATAGCCCAACTCTAAAAGGATGGAGTGTTGGAGTCATTTGACTTAAAGTCGGATGACACGTGCGAATCTTGTTTGCTTAGAAAGATGACCAAGTCACCTTTCACTGGTACTTGTGAAAGAGGTGAGGGTTTGTTGGATCTCATACACACCGATGTGTGTGGGCCCTTCAGATCCCCCAAAAGGGATGCTAACCGCTTCTATGTAACCTTTACCGACGATTATAGTAGATATGGATATATCTACTTAATCAAGCACAAGTCGGAAACCTTTGAAAAGTTCAACGAGTTTAAGAAAGAAGTGGAAAATCAATTGGGCAGGAAGATAAAGATGCTCCGATCCGATTAAGGTGGTGAGTATCTTAGTATTGAGTTCCATGACTATCTTAAAGAATGTGGAATTGTTTCACAATTGACGCCACCTAGGACACCGCAGCTTAATGGTGTGGCTGAAAGGCGCAATCGAACTTTGTTGGACATGGTTCGTTCCATGATGAGTCGAGCTTTGTTACTATCTCATTTTGGGGATATGCCTTAGAGACTGCCGCCCATATCCTTAATCTAGTCCCAACTAAGAAGGTTGCCAAAACACCTCATGAAATGGGGACATGGAAGGTTCCCTCGTTAGCGCATATCAAGGTTTGGGGTTGCGAGGCTTTCGCAAGACGAGAGACTCACAAGAAGCTCGAACCTTGTAGTGAGCGTTATATTTTCAACGGCTACCCACAGAAATCCTATGGATATTTGTTCTATAGACCTAGTGAGAACGTGAACTCATATGCCAAGAGGATAGTGGGAGGCAAATTGACCTTGAAGAGCTTCAAGAGTTAAGCGATGAAGGAACCTCTAACACTAGCAATCAACCTAAGGATGAGACTCTTGTTAAACCAGTTGACGAGTCTGTACCTCTGAGGCGTTCCACGAGAGTTAGTGTTCCACCTGTGTTGTATGGTTTTCATATAACAAGTGCAGGTGATACGTTTATCAGCGATAGCACACTGGTAAATTTGGATGAACCTAACAACTACAAGGAAGCCATGGCGGGCCAATATTATGCATAGTGGAAAGAGGCAATGGACAGCGAGATTCAGTCTGTGTATCACAATCAAGTTTGGCACTTGGTTGACAATGTACCAGGTCGTAAGACGGTCGGGTGCAAGTGGATCTTCAAGAAGAAGACCGACATGGATGGGAAAGTACACACATATAAGGCACGATTGGTTGCGAAGGGCTTTACTCAAACTCCTGGAGTTCACTACGACGAGACCTTCTGTCACACCCCCAAACCGGAATGGCGGAAACGTTCGGGGGTAGAGGACATCATGTACAGTATCACAACAATTGAATAATAGTAATCAAAGCAACAACAACCATTGTATTAATAGTATAGTGTTTACATTACATTTGAATCATACACGATTGACTCCAAAATTAAATACAAGTAAAGACTCGAAGCTACTATTCTCCGTCTTCTTGAATCCGGTGCGTGTACCTGTCTACTAATGTCTTGAGAATACAAGTAGGTTTTGAAAGAGTATCAGCATAAAGCTGGTGAGTTTATAAGCATTTTGTTTTGGAAAAACTGTTCTTTGTTCTTTTGAAAAGTGTGTTATGTTTCTCCAGAAAACCTTATATTTTTTGATGTAATGAATGTACAAACCTTAAGTAAAAATGATTCTTACCAGTTCGTCCTGTGAGTACTTAGTGTATACAAATCAAATACAATCAAGATCGAACAAACAATCGATTGTGTGGTTGTGCCCCAAGCCCACAACCAAACAAGGAATAGGAAATGAGGCGGAGGCCACACATTCCACTGGTTGTCGGATCCTCATGTACATAATCCTGAAGTATTCACTAGATACTTACAAAGTTAACTGTATTGGTCCTTTGATATCTGTTGAAAGTGTTCCTCAAGAAAATCCAATATTTTCTTATGTAAGGTATGATTAAACCCATTCTTTCTATTACTACTTAGCTCATACTAGTTACGTATAAACCAATATCGAATGGACAGTTAATTGTGTGGATCTGCCATAAACCCACAACCAAACAAGGAACAGGGAATGAGGTGGAAACCACACATTCCACAGTCTATCGGATATTCTTCATACGTAACCCGGATGCATAAACTAAGGAATTATAGAATTAATAATGAATATTCGTTAATTGAATAATTAACCAATTGTTTGTAAAGTACTGATGTTTACCCTGGAAAATCCTATATTTTCCTTAAGTGTAAGTTATTGAATCCTCTGCTCCAAAACGTAGAGTACAAGTATCTACCATACTTATGTTGTTTAAACATTGTTCTGTTTGAAAACCCTGGCTACCACCAGTAATGTATAGTAGTCTTATTACATAAATAAAACTAGTCGAAAACGTGTTGTTCTGTATACTGAAAGTGTTGTTAATACCCTCCTGTGATCACTTAGTACATACGAGTTATAGAAATTTAGATCGAACAGACAGTCGAGTGGGTGATTCTGCCCTAAGCCCACAACCAAACACGGAACATGAAATGAGGCGAAGATCACACATCCCACTGCATGTCGGATGTTAATTTCATATTACCCTAATGTACATACTAAGTCATCACATATTTACTAACCTTGTTGACTGTTTGTTAGGTATATTATTACGTGAATGAGTCGTTGTTTCACCTGTGAGTTCTTATAACCATACTGATGGACGAATACCAAAACGACGTACTTCGGACGTCGAAAACTGAACAGACGTTTGTCACCCCCGGTTGACTATAGCTAATAGTCGGGGTGCGGCATTGTCAGTCTCGTATAGATCTATACACAAACTCATGCTCTCCCTCCAGGAGACTCTGGTTCCTAAGAAGTCGTATCTCACATTGTAGTTCTCTCAACGAATCCACGAATAATACTATGAACACCCCTTTTTGTTATTAACATGAATTCCTTATAAAATAATATCTTTTATTTCGTAATTCATAAGTTTGTTTTCTTTGTTCTGAAAACTGTGTTTACAATGTTTGTATCCTAACATGTTCTGTAAAATTGATTTCACGTCTAGTAGTAACTATGTTCATCATGTTTGGTAAGTTCTATGTTCAATGTATGCTAATGATAGAAAAATATAATAAACCAAATTATATTGTTAAACACAAGATTACTTGTGTTTTTACTTGTATTCCCCCCCCCCCCTTAAAACATTTAAAAGCTCGGAAAATATAGGGGTATGAACTCACTGTTAGTTGCGTGAAAGTGTTGGACAATGAAACTAGGAATGAAGACCCTTGAGTTGATGTACGCGGTACTCAATGGGATCCTAATAACAATTAATACATATATGTATTTTATTAGTGAAACCATTTATTATAGTGTTGGAAGAACACTTGTTATTGGTTTAGGAATGTTACCGAGACTCGATCGAGGTGGAAAAGTGGGTTCGCGGCCAATATTCATGGTGTGAGGGAGTTTACGGCCGTGGAGGGTTTCCGGTCGTGAACTGTCTTCGTCCGTGAACATCCCCTTAAAGGGTTTACGGCCGTGAACAGGTGTACGGCTGTAAACAGTTTGCGGTTTTTGAAGAATTGAAGATTTGAAGCGTGTACGGCCGTAAACTCAAGAACAAAGATGTTGGATTCGATGAAAAACGCGTTTTAGATGCTCCAAAGTAACCTCCCAGGGTGTTTCTTGATGATTTTCGGAAGTATAAAGGTGTTTTTGGTGTTTACGGTCAATAGTCTAGAGAGAGGAGAGAGTTTTCGGCCAGAAAAATGTAAATGAGGGGTAAGGACTCGTATTTATAGGGGGTTTTCATGGTCGGTGGTGGGGTCCACCTATCTTGGCCGTAAACGAGTGTACGACCGTAAACGAGTTTACGGCCGTGAACATCACTCAGCCGAAAACTGTTTGATTTTTCAAAGCAAACTCGGGTTTTTCGCGCGATTTTGGTTCCAACTCGTATATATATAAACAAAATTTATAATTAAATGATTTTCCCAAACCAAAGGAATTTGACGGAACTTAATAAAACGTAAATTTTATTAACGGAAATCGACTAACGGTAACGGAAAAAGTTTTAGGTTGTCACATCATCCCCCCGATAGAGGGAATTTCGTCCCGAAATTCGGATTCCAAGTTGTTGGTTAAGTATAAGGAAATGGGGTGGGTACTTTGGTTTCATTTAACCCTCGCGTTCTTCAGTGAATTCAGATCCTCGCTGGGTGCTTCTGCGAATCATCACTGTTGTACATGTTGTTCTGGTCTTGGAAGGGTGTGCAGGTTTGAATTGCTTGACCATGTTCATCCAAGTGGTAGGATGTCCATTCGTAGATCTGATCAGCTTTTGTCCTGAAGTTCATGGTAGGACTCATACCTGGTTCATCTATTATTTCCTTGTGTACACAAGTAGTATATAATTAAGATTGATAAGACGGTCGGATGGGTGGTTCGGCCCCAGGTCCACAACCAGACAAGGAACAGGAGACAGGGCGGAAACACACATCCTAAGTCTGTAGAATCTTACTTATATACCATCCCCGTGTATACACAAAACAATTGTAGGCTAACCGTATCTGTCCCAAGCCTCGGTGCTTGAACTTGACTTGCTGCATGAGTGGTATTTCCAAAAGGTCTGCTGTGAATACTTAGGGGAGGTTACGGAAGGATATCACACTCCTCGCATGAGTACTTCGAAGGTTTGAAGAGAGATGCAATTCTGAGGTTCATATCTAGTTTGTTGTTATGAGTGACAAGAGTTTTGTTATTTGGTTGGTTTAATGCGAAGGGTCTCCTTGGTGACACGTGGGTTTGGTATAATGTAGACTCAGTTATACTAGGCGGAATGACGTCGTCGGATCGCGCATTAAGTTAGTCCGGAAGGAGTGTTTGTTAGAACATTAGTGCAGCTGCGTGTGTATGTCTCTAGTGCTTTCTGTTTTGACCTTGTTATTACTACCGCGGATGTTTTGTATTGTATTAAGTGTACTAACTGAAAGACTGATTTAGTGAATGATACTTGATATTATGATCCCTATCCAGTCCCTCTATAATCGCTTGGTGTCTACAAGTCATATATAATTAAGACTGATAAGACAGTCGACTGAGTGATTCTGCCCTAAATCCACAACCAGACAAAGAACAGGAAATAAGGTGGAATCACGCACTCTAAGTCTATTGGTTCTTAATTATATACGGCCCTAATGTTTACACCAAGTCATTATATCTTACCAGAAAGAGTATTTAGTTTCTACATGAACTATGTGCTTTGTTTAGACGAGGAAGAAATTATTATAGTTAGGATTTAGTTGGGAAATGTACTGCTGTTGTCAGGTGGTTCCGGGGTAGACTCTCCTGCAGTGATCATTAGCACTCTTCCTTCCTCACCAGGGTTTCTGGCCAATGGACAATCTCTCCTGCAGTGTCCCGTTTCACCACATTTGTAGCAGGTCTGACTTACTTCCTCAAATGGGACCTGAGAGATTGTTCGTACCGGTGCCCTACAGAAGCGGATGATGTGTCCCCTTCTGAGGCAGTTCTTGCAATACAGCTTCCGGCACCTTCCGGTATGATGGAAGTTGCATGTATTACATTTCGGGAGGGTTCCAGCGTAGTGATTGCCTGGTGCTTAAGTGGTTGGTGTCGTGGCAGCATAGGCTGCACCCGTCTGTTGTCCCTCAGAGGGTTCTAGTGTTGATTGTCTCCTCTTCCCGCTCTCGTACCTTTGTTTATCATCGCCTCTTTTGGTTGACTCCTGTACGGGGTCCATTATGCCTTGGCGGATCCCATAGTCCACCAATGTTCGAGCCAGGCGTTTGGCACTGTCGAACGTAAGAGGTTTCACTGCTAATACGTTTCCTTGGATTGGAGAAGGTAGTCCCCAAATGTATCTCTCTACCTTCTTGCTCTCCGGGGTAACCATACCAGTTCATAGTGCGGCTAAATCGCTGAATCTATCGGTGTAGGCTTCTATGTCTGAGCCTGCCATGGTAAGATTCAACAGCTCATGCTCTAGCTTTTTCACTTCGCCCCTCGGGCAGTACTCTTCCAGCATCATCTCCTTTAGATTTTCCCAGTGTGACAACCGTAAAAATCAAGTCAAAGTCAAAGTCAACAAGTCAAAGTCCACAAGTCAAACCGGTCAAACTTAATTAGTATTGGTATGCTAAAAGTTATTCTATGTATAAAAATGTGCATTTGTATGTCAAGAATTCAAGTGTCTCAAAGAATCTATGTGTTTAGCAATGTAAAAACCCTAAAAAGGGAGTTAAACGCATCAAAACACGACTAAGGAGCCTTTCGGGGACTTAAAACAATCATAAACGAAGCATAACGGGGTTCACGAACCTTGCATTACGAGATTATACGATAATAATGGCTAGGGTCAAATCTCTCCAAGTATGTGCAATCTCTCCCAAATCTCTCTCAAAAATCTCTCCAAGTATGTCAAATCTTTCCAAGTATGTGAAATCCCTCCCAAATCTCTCCAAGTATGTGAAATCTTTCCAAATATGTGAAATCTCTCCCAAATCTCTCCAAGTATGTGAAATCTCTCCAAATATGTGAAATCTCTCCCAAATCTCTCTCAAAAATCTCTCTCTCAAATTTTTATAGTCAACCGGGTCATCCCGACCCTTAAATTGGCCAAAAACTGCTTGAATCGGGGTGTTATATCGAAAATCAGCTAAATAGAGCCGAAACCCTTCTTAGGAACCGAACCTCTTAGGAGCCGAACCCTCCTATTAGAGCCAAAGATGTCAGAACCGAAGTGTCAGAAGCGAAACAGCCTTCCTGAACCGAACCTGCTAAGGGACCGAACTCGCCCTTCGGTCCGAGATACTACCTTCGGGTCCGAGACTACCTTCGCTCCATTTCGCTTCTTCCCCAGGTTCGCATGCGAAGCTGCTCAAGACCGAACCCTCCTCTCGGTTCCCATCTACTTTCGGTTCTAATGGCTAGGACCGAACCTCCGACCCTGAACTTCGGATATTCGCAACTTTTACCCGGTTTTCAATACTTTTAGCGTTTTGAGCCCGTTTTTCGTAATTTTAACGTGGGATTTTCACCCAAATCCATATTTTACCATTTTTAACCCCCAAAACTCATATTTTATTTATTTTTCAAGGATTATTAATTATAAATCATTATTTTACATTAAGAAGAGTATCCTACACCACAAGTGGGTCAAGTGTGCCCACTTGTCTCCATGTGTCATCTTCTCATTCGTCCAACCCTATCCACATCACACAAACCAAGGTAAACATCCTTTCAACTTTGCAAGTTGCTCCATCAACGTCTATATAAAGAAATCCCTAGAGGATTTCTTGGTTCACTTTGATCACTCTCAAACACTTATACACTTCTCAAACCATCAAGAGAGCCTCTTTTTCTCTCTACTTCCAGCCACTTTTTGGAAGTGTTCTTGAGCTATTACTTCACTTTTTGGTAAGTATTCCATCTAAACTCAAGTGTTATTCCATGTTTTCATAACAACCTTGAAACATTAACACCAAAAATCGTTCTTAGGATCATCCAACACTTCACGTGTTCATTAAGTGTTCTTGACTTGATACTCATCATCTTCAACCTTCCATCCTTCAAGAAATAACATAAGCTGAGTTCATACCCCTACATTTTCCAGTTTTCTTTAGTTTTCAGGGGGGGAATACAAGTTAAAACACCAAAACATATTTAAAACTTAACTTGACAGCTTACAACAGAAAAGTTGTGACCTGTTCACGAACTGTTTTACCCAACTTACACTTAATATATTTCAAAACTATTTAATATGCAAATATTTCAGGTTCATACCTTTGAAATGACTACTTGCACATCTTCGTACGATTTTTCTACAATTTATGGTGATTTTTACAAAACTGCCTAACATTTCAGAAACGAATTCGGACCAGTCTGTGAATATGAACCTTTTCACACAAGATAGAGACTTCTAAAAATCATAATAAAAATTATGAATAAACTAGACACATTTTCTAAACTCCCAGAGTTTATGGAGTTAGTTTTCGACTTGGTATGATTTTTCTATGATGTTTTCAAAACAGTGCAGAAAGGTTAAAAACTAGCTACATAGCTTACCATATTAACAACACTTTGTAGTATGTTGAGCAAAGTGCATAACACTAAGTTCCTAAATGTTGAATGTATTTCTTGTTAGTTTATCATCATAAACAGAAATTAGTCATTCATAATAAGGTTTTCCCATGCATTTCGAACACATATAATAAACTATAATAAGTATAGTTTATGGATTTTTCGATAAAAGCATCCTACATGAAAAGGTTTTACTCTAAAAAAATGGGTTTTTCATATACTACATGATAAACTATAATAGTAATAGTTTATGGATTTCATATCACTAATTCCTTTCATAAAAGGTGATTTCACTTCCACCACGGAAGAGGTTTTATACTCAAACTATATGTAAACTAGTTAACGTAATTTGTGAGACATTCTCCTTCGGGGTACTCTTAAGTACCACATAAAAGTCATGTAGTTATTGTTGGGTTTTTAGCATTCTAACACTCCTATGGTGTACATGCAACCCTAGAAACCTTGGATCTATGTTTGACTAAGATACATGCAAATAACTATTTTTCCAAGGTTCTCAACCTAACTAGCATGGCATGGGGTACTTGAATCAAATAAAGCTAGTAGAGTTACTTACCTTTTAGTAGTGGTGGATTGCTTGGAGTTTGAGAGCCTAGCACCAATAATGTGGATGCCTCAAATGGAAATCACAAATCACCACAAACTTGGAAACTTGAGAGAATAGCAAAACCTCTTCTTGAAATCGGCTCTCTTAGTTCTCACATATAAACTAGTGCAATTTCTAGAACCAAAGCCTCCTTTATATAGTGTGGTGGATTAGGGTTACATCCATGTAAACCCTAATACCCATGTCTTTTCATTTCCATGAGATCCATGGGTTAAAGCTCCATGGATTATCCATGAACTTTCCTTGCAAGCCTAGCCCATTCCAAATAAGCATTAGCCCACACTATATAAATACACAAGCCCATATTTAATTAGTCATACTTTTGATCACTAAATTAATTATAGATCAATACTAATTAAATAATATGATTTTATATTAATATATTAGAACTTATAATATATTAATAAATCATAACTTATACTATTCTCAAAAGATTATCCATAAATTGTTCGGGTGAAGTGCAACCCAAATGGACCATGCCGGGTCGGGTCAAGTACATACCAAATATAGTTATGGACTTAGACACTATATCCAACAATCTCCCACTTGGATAAGTCTAATAACTATAGTTGCAAGTATGACTTCAGGAACCGATCAGCAATCGTAGCTCTTAAAACTCTGTTGAACTATGAGGCGCCATTTTAGATAAGTGATCATATAATCCTCTGTTCTAGATATCAGCCGGACAAACACATGGAACAATGTCTTACTTATTGTCCAGCAGTTGTTTCCCGATTTCCAATTTGTTTGACATAGAACTTAATTGAACACATCAACTTAGTTCTGACCGGGCCCGGTACATGGGTCAACACAAAATCATCGAGGGGCCCAGATATCGCTTCTAATCCAAGAAGGAACAGATAAACTTCGACTCATATGCTTGTTCTACTACTTGTTGAATTACACACAAAGGCACGTTTTATAACATCGAGTTACCAATGCGTTTTCGTACAATCAATGCATAACCAACTCATAGGCAACAAGTCATATCTCTAGGTTTGAAGACTTATATGATATTACCGTCTCACGATCACTCGAGATGAATTCCATGAAGTGATACCAGTGAGCGTGGGTTGAATCCAATACTCAGAACTTATGAGCACTCATGAGTGTTGTAGCACCACTTTGTCCAACATCTTGGACCTCTACAAGCCAACCCATGATAGTCTTGATTCATATCTACTTCCAACATATGACTGACTGTGGATGATTTGAATAACTTAATCATTCAGGAAGAGTGACTTAGTTATTCTGGAAGTCAAAATATGCAAAGTGAAACACAAGAATAAATGATTCAAATAAGGTATCAAACCCTATGAATATAAATAGACCACTTTTATTTATCACCATACTGATTACTCATTATTCATTGTTTCGGTTTTAAACTATCAACTTTATACTTGAATTAAAACAATAGTTGTCCCATGCTCCAAGCATGTACACTATGGGTTTTTTTTCTTTTTCTAAACACTAGTCATGCCATACGCCAAGTATGCACACTATGTTTTTACAAACATTAGTTATGCCATACACCAAGTATGCACACTAAGTTTGTCTATGATCTTTATTCTGTGAAATAGTTAGATTGAACATAATTCCAATGATACTCATTTCACAATCCCAAATCCTTACCGCAAATGCAAGAATTCCAAATTCCTGCCATTTACCTAAATCTGTTAGATTCTAAATTTATATGCATTGGTCCTCTTGTAATGATGTTGCACAAAGTCGTAAAGACTTGTCAACAGACATTACAGAGTATTCCAATGGAGATCAACTCCATGGAATCGAAGTCTCATATTCAAAGTTCATTTCCTTTGAACATTCTTCTTGCATTAAGTTTCCTAATCTTACACAGATTTAATGAATAACTTCCACCTATGGGAACATTTCCATATTCCCTTTTTGACTATTACTCCTGAACAAGAGTTGCCTCTTTTCAGAATATGTCAATATTGTCCTTCTCGAATTAACACTACACTTCCAACTGTCCCTGAGCAACCAATCTTTGGTAAACCTTAGATTGTCCTCGACAATTGCTTAATCACTTTAGTCATATCCAATTCTAGACCTTTTCCCCTCTTAGTGCCCCAAGGCATTTGGAAAATTTAGAAAGGATAAATATTATAGCACATGAAATCGATCTTGTACCCAAAGCAAATGGGACACGATTTATAAGGACATGATACTAGACCAGTCTTTTGCTATAATATTTCTATTTCTATTTGCCAAGTTCTCATAATTCAGATTATGAAAAGGGATGCCGTAATCATAAACGAATTTTAGAACGCAAATAATGGACCCATATGTAGAATTTCCTTATGTTGAACCATTTCAACATGAAATTCATATATATATATATATATATATATATATATATATATATATATATATATATATATATATATATATATATATATCCTTGACTAAATATGATTAAAACCTCAATATAAGCTTTTAGAATTGAAGTGAAGTATAATTTCCTCTCCCTTAATTATAGCAAAACAACTTTTTCCCGACTGAAACCTTTTGTTTTCTATAATTAACATTGCTAACTTGCAACACTTATTATAATTATCATGCTCCCACTTGCATGATGATTATCAGCATGAAGCTTATGCTCCCACTAGCTTTGACATGTACTCAAAAATCAGCTGAACTTCTAGATATCAATACTTTATTGACCTTCTTACCAAAGTTCATATTTCTTATACGAGATGTTTTGATAAAACTTTATCAAAATCATACACCTTTCCTTAGATAGCACACATGTGTGTCTAAACAATTTCAGAATTATGAAAAGGGATGCCGTAATCATAGTCTCAATTGTTTAGACCTTTGTCATTTCTCACAAGTCCATGTTAGTGTGCCGGTTAACCACACACGCTCCACTAACGACTTTGAGAATGCAAATATCATAATTGCTATCTACTTAAAATCTACTCAGTGAAAGCGTTTCCTCACCATCATTTTTCATGAATCGGAGAGAAACCTTATGACACTTAGATATTATGGTGTATGTGTTCCTATCCATGTGAATTTGTCAAAACCATAATCACAAGACAAGGTTAGTGATAAATCCAAACTCTTATGGATTGAACTTGTGCAATCTTAACTTCTTGCCACCTGGCAGCTCAAGGGCCTGGCATTGCTTCCAAGTTGTTATGCAAGCAGTTGAGAACTCTCAGAACTCATATGCAAAGCCAACTTTAACTGGAATGGGCACAGAAATAGGAATATGTCAACACGATAGGTTATAAACCTAAAGTCGTATGCTAGTGATAAACTATAGGTTTTTCCTTCTTGATTAGATCTGGAAGTTTTCCAAGATCTTTAAGACTCCCACTATCCTCTTGACATATAAGACTCACTTGCCAAATATTCAAGAGATAGTGCGGATTTTTTATCATGACAAACACTTCACACAATTGGCCTAAGTTGTTCTTTGTTTTATCCAAAACATCACAACTTACCAATTTCAAATGTACAAGAGTAGGACACTTTTACTCTTACATTTGAAAAGTGTTATAACCTTTCTTTAAGATATGTCACTCAAGTTACAATCTTGGAGTATGACTCTAAGACTTGTTTTGGAGCTAAGTGTGACTCATCTTCTTGATTTAACCACTTCAACAAATCATGATTCCTCTTCTTAGTCATAAGAATGCACTAAGATGTCCTTAGAGAACCAATTGTGATATGGTTTCTTAATCATTAAGATGATCATTAAACATGATACTAAAGTACTCTCCCATCTTTTCAGATTTGAGAAACTTTTATCCTTCTGCCTAATTTGATTCTTCTCAGTCGTCATGCCATACATCGAAACTTTTCCAATGTTTCAGAATTATACTTAAACTTGTAAGTATAACCATATTTACTAAACCTTAGTAAATCATGATGAATAATCTTATCGATCTTTTGTGGTGGACTTGACCAGTGCACAAGAATGAGTACTTGATCCCTTAGTCCCTCACTTGACTCACATATACATGTGAACAATGAATTAGTCTTAATTTTCCAAAGCTGAAAGTTCTCATTCATCATATTATATAACATGCATGATTCCAAGTTTCGGTCCAATTGAACCTTGGTTGATGAGAATCTTTCCTTATTTGGTAAATTTAGACACTACCACAAATGAAAGAATCAAATTCATATTTCCATTATTCCTAGAAACATATAAACGTCAATTTTCCATAAAAGCCATTGCAAGGAGATATAAACTAAAATAAAAATAAAATTATTTATTTATAAAATGCGGAAAAAACTTTTCCTTACAATGCAGCTTTAAATGAAAACTATGCTATTACATATTTCCTAGCAATCTATCATAACTCTCTAAGTAGTAGCTCAAGAATCCGATCTTCGAACCATGCGATTGAAATCCATCTTCGCGATAAGATTCAGCATACTCTTTCTTTAAGTTTCCTTCCCTTTGCTTGATCCTACCAAACACCGAAATGTAATCGAGTCACATTTTGTATTAAGAATCATCAATAAGGAACTTAACAGAGTTAGATAATGGACTTACCTGAAGCAGAGTCAAATCCTTCTTACTAGACCTTCTCTCAGATCTTTCAGGTAGTTAAGGCAGCTTCGCAACCAATGCCCCTTCCTTTTTGGCAATAGAACCATATGGACCCTTTGGGAATGGTACACAGGACTATCTCAGACTTAGCCTTTCTCTTTACCATTTGGTCAACCGAGTTGACTATGGCCAATCCCTTTCCATTGGGAAGAGAAAGCTTTCTGGATTTCCAATGTCACCAATTTGTCAATGTCCATTGAAGTTTGGGAAGTTGATCTACTAATCAAATTTGCTTTACCAAGGCTCCAAATCATTTCTGATTCAGTAGCACCAAGCAAATAGATAAGATCATTAAGGGTCATATCATGGTCTTTTACATAGTAGTCCCATATGACACTCACTATGTGACTTAGAAAGTGATGGAACAACCAACTTTCTTAAGACTTTGACACCCAACTCTCCCGGCTTGTCCATATGTGACTTCATCTCCAAGATGTGATCACACATAGACCTTTCTTGCCAATAGGGTTTGAGTGACCTTGAACTTGTGGGTTAGGGAGAATAACTGGAGGAGGTGGAGGAATTGAAGTATGATTTCCATGATCCAGTCACGGGACATCATTTTCATTAGGAAAGCTTATTCCAAGAGTTTTTTGGGAAGATCATAATTGTCTGAACCAAACATCTTTTTGGAGATATTCAAGATAGTTGATTTAAATCCTTAATATAACACCCAATATGAAATATTAAGGCTAGGACCCAACACAATATTTTATAACTTGGAAGAGGGATGCCGTAATCCAAGCTATAAAATATTTGAAGGTAGGTGAATGACGATTCACCAATTTCCACCATGAAAAACGAAATAAATTATTAGGTTTTAATTGGATTTGAAACTCCTAGATCTTTTGAGATTCATTCAACTTCCAATGGCATGTTTCAATCTCGAGTGTGCCCTTCAGGTTTTGCGACTGGGATGCCGAGGATCACAAAATAAGGTGTGAAGTAACCATGCAAATTACTTGGTACCCTTAATGTTTACCCCTCAATCGATGTGCCGGTTAACCACACGCGCTCCATCGATACTATGATAAACATTAAGTTACCCTTTGCCTACCTTGTTAAGTCTAGCTAGTGTGTCGGTTAACCACACGCGCTCCACTAACCGACTTAAGCAAAGTGCAAAGTGTAATTTCATGGGTTAGCACCTTATACACATTTTTCCTAAAGTAACTAAGATTGGGAATTATAAAAAAGTTTAGTTACTTTATTTTATTCATCATACTTTTAAATGAGAATTATAGTCCTTGTCCTACCTTTTCGGCTAACGACCCTCCAACGATCAAGGAAGCGGTGGGTGAGAGTGGACACCCATTAAGTTGCCATTTTATAGGGAACAACCTTATACCCCCCTTCTAGACCGGCTTCGTGAATGAGGCCTACTAATGGTAAGACGAATTTGTTCTTATACATATATAAATATTATTAAACTTATAATATTATAAAGTATAAGGGTTGAATTTTAACTTTTAAAATTCTAGGGGTTGGAACTAAAGTTTTTAATATGACTTTACATGTTCCAAAACTTGAGGGCAAGTTTTGTAAACTTTCAAAACTTTTCATTTCTCATAACTTATGAGTTAATGGTTATGAAAAATGAAGACTCTTCATTTTTTGTAACCTATGTGTTCTTTTAATGGTTATTTATAAATGTGACTTTTGGTTATCCATAACTTAAGAACTAGTTATGGAGTCCATTAAAACACATAAAGATCAAGAATTAATCTAATCAATTATTAGCACATAATTTCTATGATCTTCTAAACTCATATGTTTATGAATGTTCATATCAAAAATTTCAAGAGCATAAATAAACCACATAAAAAAACTTGAAAATTTGATAATAAACATTTATTTGGATGAGAATAAACATTACCATTACATCAAAATCAAGTTTTATGAACAAAAAAAAACTTTGTGGTAATAATTCTAATCCAAAACAGGCCAAAAACTATTTTTTTTACTAATAGCATCAAGTATCAAGAAAACAAACCAGGCTCTGATACCACTGTTGGGTTTTTAGCATTCTAACACTCCTATGGTGTACATGCAACCCTAGAAACCTTGGATCTATGTTTGACTAAGATACATGCAAATAACTATTTTTCCAAGGTTCTCAACCTAACTAGCATGGCATGGGGTACTTGAATCAAATAAAGCTAGTAGAGTTACTTACCTTTTAGTAGTGGTGGATTGCTTGGAGTTTGAGAGCCTAGCACCAATAATGTGGATGCCTCAAATGGAAATCACAAATCACCACAAACTTGGAAAGTTGAGAGAATAGCAAAACCTCTTCTTGAAATCGGCCCTCTTAGTTCTCACACATAAACTAGTGCAATTTCTAGAACCAAAGCCTCCTTTATATAGTGTGGTGGATTAGGGTTACATCCATGTAAACCCTAATACCCATGTCTTTTCATTTCTATGAGATCCATGGGTTAAAGCTCCATGGATTATCCATGGACTTTCCTTGCAAGCCTAGCACATTCCAAATAAGCATTAGCCCACACTATATAAATACACAAGCCCATATTTAATTAGTCATACTTTTGATCACTAAATTAATTATAGATCAATACTAATTAAATAATATGATTTTATATTAATATATTAGAACTTATAATATATTAATAAATCATAACTTATACTATTCTCAAAAGATTATCCATAAATTGTTCGGGTGAAGTGCAACCCAAATGGACCATGCCGGGTCGGGTCAAGTACATACCAAATATAGTTATGGACTTAGACACTATATCCAACAGTTATAGCCAGAGTCTCTTGTAGGGAGAGCGTGATAGTTGTGTATAGATCTATATTGGGTCTGACAAACCCGCACCTGAGCTGCTTGCAACAGCTAGACCGGCAGGTCTGAGGTGACAAGTGTCATATCATTCCGACGCCTGAAGAACGTCGAGTACAAGGTCCTCGAGTTATAGTATGGTTATAACAACTCACATAGGGAGTTAACAATATTTCAAGTTTATAGGGAAAATTCTATTTTGAATAGGGGTTTTATCTATTTAAAGACTATTATAAACATTATAAGTACAAAACCCACACACATTCTCGGTCTTGGGATTTAAGGCTACATAACTTTTTATAAGGAAAATATTGGATTTTCTTTGGAAACGCATTACGATTATAAACATTATAAGTACAACACACACACACATATTCTCGGTCTTGGGATTTAAGGCTACATAACTTTTTATAAGGAAAATAAGGGATTTTTCTTGAAGTATACATGACAACGTACTAGGTTTATACTAAATGGCTTTCATGATATTAAAACTACATTTCATCTAGAATTGTTAGACTTCAGCTATAATTTTCTAAGTGTATATGTTAGACTTATATAAGAATTTAGTCGCAATCGACTTAGAATTCATGGGTCCGCCCTACTTCCTGTTCCTTGTTTGGTTGTGGACCTAGGGCAGATCCATTATATTCGACGGTTTATTTAACTTAAATCTTATATAACTTATATACACTGGGTGATTATAGAAGGAATCTACGGGTCTCTCAAGGTACATTATTGCATAACATAGGAGAGTTCATTTCGCGTTTAATAAAGAAAATATTCAATTTTCTGGAATCATACTCTATCGTTTTTTTCAAGGAAAACGGCTTCTTCCTCAAATAAAACACTTATGAACTCACCAACTTAATTGTTGACATTTTTTCAAAACTACTTGTATTCTCAGGAATTCAGTGAGACAGGAAATCAACAGCTTTTAAGGATGGGACGTTAAATCGTCAAACATTTCATTTTGTCATCATAGTGTAATTGATTTGAAACATGTAAACACATACTATGGTGTAACTTTTTCAATTATATCCATGATGGTTGTATTTACTTTGAGCACTATTATACTCGTTGTTGTGATACTATACATGAAGTCCTCCACCCCCGGACGTTTCCGCCATCCTTGGTTTGGGGGTGTGACAGATTGGTATCAGGGCATTGTTTATAGTGAACTAAGTATATCGAACCACATAAGATATACAAACTATAAATGCATTGGGACTAAAGTCTCTGATTAAACATTTTCAAATAACTATACTTTTAGAAATAAATAGTTTCTTGTTAAAAGTATGAGTGCATGCATACATACTAGTGTAGTATCATATCTAGGACAATACAAAAGTTAAAAATAGAGGAGTTGTGCAATGTGAATATGCCTTGGGATATACAATCAAGTCTGGGAGGAATATAGTCTGATCAACTATATTCGTCCGAGAAGTGACTAGTATGTGTCGGGGGATAGTCATAGTGGACAACAAGTCTATCAACTTACCAGCACCCATACCAGAAAATCGTTAAGAACCAAACATAACATTTAAAATACTATAGGAGTATTTGTGGTACTATAACTTATGTGAAAACTAAACTGATTCTTTCTAGTAGATCTACAATCACTAAGTGGATACGCTAAAGTTATATATAACTTAGATATGTAACTGGTATGCACCATGCCATTATAGAAATAATTAAGGAGGATCAAACCCCTATAAGTATTTATAGGAATATGATAATTATATGCCTCTTACCTCACCCCTATTCTCGCACGGACATCATGGCAAGATTTTACTTACCAAGAGACCCCTACTTTCCGAACCCGAAGAGTTAGTGGGTGATTAGGAAAAAGAGTCAGAAGTGGAGCCAGAGGTCGAGAACTCTCCTTACATAGCCAGGACTCTCACGAACCGTTTCGACTACATCGAACTTGTGCCCCGTTGGGCAGCATTAATCAAGGGGTGGAGTCGCCATCAGCAACAGCAATCGCCATTTGGAGACCAACGAGGTTACGATGACCTCAAACATGGGGGACCGGTTAACAGAGCCCTCCCGGTGATGACCCCGCAGATCGTGAACATCGAGTTAGGAAACTGCACGCTGCTACAGACGCTACCATCTCACAAACTCGAGACTTAGAAAGAGACTACTATTTTAGAGACCAACTCATTAAGGACCTTATCTCTGCACAGGCGAAGACAAAGGAATATTAGGATAGACACTCGACACTCGAAGAGAGAGTAGTCGCAGCCGAGCGTAGGTTGACAGAACTACACGACGCAGCAGTTTCGTTTCAAGCACCACTGGGGACGTATTGTCGTAAGCAGAGTTCATTTTACTCACAAGACCTTGTAGATTAGGTCTATGAGTATGCGTTGGTGCTACTCCCCTCCATGTGTAGGCCCGACCCTGCGAGTTAGTGATTACACTAGTCCAGAGATTATTTTCGGTCCAAACTTTTCCTTGCAATGATGTGGTGTAGACCTGCATCAGGCTCAAAACATTTCTCTAAAAACTAAATATACTAGAATCATGCAAATGAAATGGTCATGCGTACTATTTCATTGGGAGCAATACTACCAAAAATTCATAAGTTTATTATATATAGACTCTCATTATGAATTGTTTTCAAGAACACCATAAACATTGGAACACGACACACTCAGAACTAAGATAAACTTAGTGAGATAACTCCTGACGTATAAGCCCTTATTCAAGACTTCTTATCATCTCACCTTTTTTTAAACCTTATAGTTGAAAGGTGCCTCTTTCGTAGGCATATAAGGTGCGATCATACCAGCACTAATACACCAGATCCCATTAGAACTCTTCAACTAAGCGTGTGTGAACAAACATAATCCTTGGATGGGAAAGACTTAACGCCCCGTACAAAAACCTGCTTCTACCCACTACCATAACTCCGTCTCAGGAACGTTGGCAGAAACATCGAGAATAGTTCAGTAAAGTGCGAAATTTATATATGTGTATATAAATGATAAGGATATAACTAGAGATAATCATCCCCACTCACGAAATCGTCTCTCCCCATGCAACATAGTTATGTCTTCACAAGGAGGTAACCATCCAACAATCAAGGCAGCAATCCTGCAGATAGACTCTGCTACTTTTCAAGCTGCGGTCACGGCAGCCGTGACAGCCGTCATGGCGCAACTCAATGTTAACAACGCCAGCAGAGGTGAAGGCGGTATTGGCAATTCTAACCACAGCAACAGTCAAGAACACCATTGGGTGTCTACCAACGTAAACACCTTAGACCACAAACCCAAGAGCAAGAAACGAAAGTTTTAGGACAAAAAGAGGCGTAACCTATCTCAGAAACGTGCTAAAAGACAACAAACTGTGGCTGCCCCTGCGATTACAACAGCAGTCACGACTCAAGCCTCGACACAAGCCACAACGCCTGTCACTCAAGTACCGGTCAGACAATATATAGGAACACTCCCAAAATGTAACAAGAGTGGCTACCATCACAATGGTGTTTGCCGGGTGCCGTATTGTAAAAAATGCAACAAGAACGGACATACCGCCCGCTTCTGCATGACCCATACCCGACACATCGCTTCAATCACCTATACCAGTGTAAGTTCAGTATGCCACCTATGTAGTGAAATGGGACACTTCAAGAGAGACTGTCAACCTGAGAGGAATGACGGAGGAGCGGGAGGAGTGTGACAAACAAATCAGCAGGAGCAACAAGGAACCTTATTAAGACTTTTGTAATGTTCCAACAACAACAACATTTAAGTACCATATGTTTGTAATGAATTTGGTATGATTGCAATAATTACCGTCTTTCAAAAAGTAGTTAAAATACTCTCTCGTTCAATGAAATCAAATACACTCATATATGACCTTAGGATCATCACCGACGAACTGTGATGACTCGGTGTACACATCAGGGTTAATTATAATTAAAATACTACAGACTTAAAGCGAATAATTCTTGTTCCATGTCTAGTAGTGGGGTTAGGGTAGAGCCACTCACTCGACGGTTTCATCAATACCAATTTGCATACGACTTGCATATACCGCTCGATCATAGAATGATCTGTCGGGGATCATGATATAAAGTATCATTACAAGCTATCAAAACACACTTACTACCAATACTAACTGCTGTGGTATGAATCATTTGCAGTAACAATAACATCGATCAAAACGAAACACACTAATAAGAATCACATGATACTCTATCTCTCTAACGAATATCTCTTACGAATACAACTTAACACATGTTTTACCAAAAGATCTATTGTCGTCATTCGATTTCGATTGGTATAGTCCTCACCCTCCCGATTAAACGGCTACGGAAAGACCCTTCACCTAACCCACTGAATATCAAAATCCTCGTCTCTCATAAACGTAAAACTGACACGGACCTCCGGGTCATCTCTCGCTGCGAAACCCCAAAAACACTCACCAGAGGAGTATTATACCTTCCGAAACCTTTCCACAAGTAGTTCTAGAAGACCCTTCGGGAATGTCATGCATGCAGCAGATAAGGTTCAAGCACAAGAAGCTTGGGACGAATACGGTTAGTCTATCACTACTAAGTGTATACGCGAGGACAATATATAATTTAGATTCTACGGACATTGGATGTGTTTCCTCCCTATTTCCTGTTCCTTGTCTGGTTGTGGACTTGGGGCAGAGTCACCCATCCAACTGTCTTACCAACCCTAATTACATACGACCTATATGCGCAAGTTAATGATAGATAGACCAGGTACGAGTCCTACCATGAACTTCGGGACAAGGCTACCCAGGAGTGCGAGTGAATGTTCTACCATCCGAATAAGTCTAGTTTCGTAAAACGAACCCATATGCTCCCTACCGATCTAATCAAACGAGAAAACACTAAGGCAGGCCCTATGCAACACTCCGAGGAGAATTTATCACTTATGACTTAGTACAAATTCGAGAAAGGCTGAAAGCACCTCGAAACCAACGACAGAGCTACACAGATAAGCCACGCAAACCCTCAGAATTGTGGGTTGGTGACCGAGTTCTGCTACAGGCCTCACCATTGAAAAGAATGATATGTTTCGGTAAACATGGGAAACTAAATCCAAGGTACAACGGACCATTCGAAATCCTCCCTAGGATTGGCCCAGTAGTATACAAACTCCGACTGCCCCAAGAACCTAATAATGTACATCCAACCATCCACACATCAAATTTAAAGAAATGTATGTCCGACGAGACTCTGGTGATACCTCCCGACGGAATCAAAATCAACGAGAGTCTCCACTTCGTGGAAGAACCGATAGAAATCATGGATGGAGAGATCAAGAGAATGAAATCAAAGACGCATCCCTGTTGTGAAGGTCTGTTGGAACGTAAAACAAGGACCCGAGCTCACCTGGGATGTGACAACCGTCAAATTTCGGTCAAGTCAAAGTCAAACAAAGTCAACAAGTCAAACCAGTCAACTCCATTAACCCTTGTATGTTAGGGTTTACATTATACAATTCGCTATTTCAATGAGAAAACATCATTTGAAAAATTCATGTGTTTGATTTTCCTTAGCCTTAACAGTGCTAAACAACGAACCAAAGCGATAAAACACTATTGCACAATCATCGCGATTGTGTAAGACACTAAATCATGGCTTAACGGGGTTTATGGACCTTTCGTTGCGAAGCCGGACACTCAAAAAGATCACAAACGAAACCTCTCACAATCTCTTTCACTCAACCTCTCTCTATTAAAATCTCTCCCAAATCTCTCCCGAATCTCTCCCAAATCTCTCTCAAAAGTTCCTTTAAATTTTTGTAATCATTCGGGCCATCCCGACTCTTAACTTGGTCAAAAACCACTTGAAACGGGGTAAAAACGGGTAAAATAGGCTTAAGGACCCAAAACTGAAGCTTCAGGACCGAAGTCCCTGTCATAAAGGAAGACGACACACATTTGTCTGTCGTAACCTTACGACGCGCGTGTTGATGACACGCAATGAGTATCAAGGAAGCCCCTGTCATAAAAGAATACGACATGCATTTTTGCGTGTCATAATGTTTCCGGTTTTTCGACTACGACTTTGTTTTAGGCCCGTTTTTCATCATTTTAACGCGGGATTTTCACCAAAAACTTTATTTTTACAGTTAGAACTCTATATTTCAGTAATCCCCACGTTTTTAGGGCCATTCATACCAATAATTAGTGGGGAGGTGCTTGAGGTGGAAAGATGACTTTACTTTACTTTATGTCACATGCCACCACTCACACCCACTACATGGCCAACTCTTTCCCACTACATGACCAGCTCTTACCAACTACATGACCAACTCATACCCACTACATGACCAGCCCCACTCCTTGTCTAAGTATAAAAACCCATCCCTTCATACTTCTTTCATTCTCTCATTTTCCTCCAAGGATCACACTCCAAATTCTCTCACCATTCTCTCTCAATTCCAAGACTTCCAAGGCTGATTATCAAGCTTTCTTCCACTCTTGGTAAGTATAATTCATTCTTCTTATGATTATTACACATCCTTCTACTCAAAATCATAAGAATCTTACACAAACATCGTCACCTTCATGTTAGGTTCTCGATTCGTCAAGGCATCTTCTAAGTGTTCTTGGGTTGAACACTTCTCTTCTCCAATATCCATCCTCTAATAACACATAAGGTGAGTTCATACCCCTATATTTTCATGTTTTTCTTAAGTTTTAAGGGGGGGAATACAAGTTAAAACACCAAAAACACAACTAAACTCATTTAACAGTCTTCAACAGAAACGTTTAACTCCATTCACGGACTGTTTTGGTCAACTTAAACATTTTAGTTTTCAAAACTGTTTCAGATGCATATAGTTCAGGTTCATACCTTTAAAATGACTACTTGCACATCACCATATGATTTTTCTACGATTTATGGTGATTTTTACAAACTGTCTATCATTTCAGAAACAAAACCGGACCAGTCTGTGAATATGAATATTTTCACACAAGTTGGAGATCACTAAAAATCATGAGAACATTTATGAACAAACTAGACACACTTTGTAAACTCTCAGAATTTGCGGTTTTTGATTTAGACCTTTGATGATTTTTCTATAAATTTTCTAAGAACAGTAACAGAAACGTTATTACTAGAAAAATACCATCAATTTCATTTACGCCTTGTAACTCGTTGAGCAAGGTGTATATCATTATGTAATCATATATTATTACATTATATGTCATTTTGTCTTGGTAATTAGACATACCTCAGAAAACAAATGGATTTTTACCTTCACAAGTATGGTAAATAATTAATTTTTATAAACAAAGTTTACATCCGTTATACACAAACATTTGGTAAACTATGACAATTATAGTTTATGAACACTACTACTACCCTTGTTGTGATAAACTATAATAGGTATAGTTTATGATACATTTACATAACAAACTATAATTTGTATTAATACTCTATTCTCGTTTAGCAGTTCCTAAACCAAAACTATTAATTATATTAGGTTCTACGCCATTTTGACCCGAACCGTCTATCGTACGACACACGCATTTCGTTTTGGGACTAATGTGAGTAATCTACCCCATATTTTATAATTTTCAATACTTTTGGGGTGTATCATGTGGTTCTAATATGTTCCAACTTCATTTTATTGTTTTATCACAATTGTGACATTGTTGGGACATTTATACGTGAGTCATTAATTGTATAACTATTGTTTGTTTACGCTACATGTACTTGTAGTGCATTACCATTTTTAGTCTAATCTCCATGACTATGCCCGTATTCTTGAGGTACGTTATGGACAATAATAGCGCTATTGGGTTGACCACCCCGCCTTGGGACGCTAAGGTGATTGATCGCACGTGGTTGAGTGTGTTTGATGATTAGATGCTCCATCCTATATATATATTTATATATATATATATATATATATATATATATATATATATATATATACATATGTATATATAGGGTGAGGACTTATTGTTGTTGTTATCATTTGTTAATCAATTTTGGATTTATAAACCGTTATCTCAAATACAATTGTTTGCCGACTTCAAAAGAAAACAAATTTCAAATTATAAATGTTTCAACTTCACAAATTTTCTCTACTAAAATTAGATTACTCGCCAACTCTCGTAGTTGACCTGTTTTTACCCATGATGCAGATTTGAAGAATGAAGTTGATGAAAAATAGGTTGTGCCTTAGAAATCCACAAGACTATTTAAATTTGATGTAATAAATGTTGTTCGTATTTGGATTTGTATTTGTATGTTGTGGATCTTGTTTGCATACTTAGTACTTAATTGAATCTAATCATATTATAACATAGTTGTCATGAGACTTTGAACAATATATCACGCCTTGATCGATTCCGACAAGGATCGGGGTGTGACAGATTGGTATCAGAGCCCTTGACTATAGGGAATTAGGTTAATTGCCTTGACCTAGTCTATAGCCTCTAGGGTCCTCTCGTATGCTAGTTTATAAAATGCACACACAACTGCATGCAATTCACACTTAGAAAAGCCTAGGAATACCTTTGTGTGTTAATTGCTCCCTTAAGTGCATACGTATTACTCCTGACGCTTATATGTGTGCATACACTGGTGAATATTCCCCTCTTTCTCTGAAAATCACACACATATTCAAGTGGTTTAAAAAAATGTATATACATATATATTCCTTAGAGCTCATAGGAAATTCAAAGTCATCCACTCTAGTTGGGTAGGATCATAGTAATGGACGCATAGTAACTTGAAGGGGGAGGTGCCGGTAGCCCGAAAGTCCTGACTAGGCAAGCATTCGTATACATCCCAATCAACTGAGGGACCAGTTTGCTTACCTGGGGACCAAAGGCGAGAGTTCCGAAACCTATAGGCCAAAGCGCGTCATTCACATTACTTTTGAGCCATCAAAATACCCGACCTTATCAAACGTATCCAAAAGGATACACTCCAAAATGGCCAACTCATTCGACTATTAAGTTCCCTAATGGGCCTAGAAGTGGGAAAGACATGTGAAAACTTAGTTTTATGGGGGCCCACGCAAGTGCTACATGTTTCACATTTAGTAACCATGGAAAGCCCAAAAGGTGCCCAACACTCCTAACCATGGCCCAACAAGTGTTTTACAATTATTTTACCCAACAATGTCTAAAAACTTTATTTCCATAATCAATTTACAAATAACTCACAAGTCCATATGCGTGTTTCTCGTAGATGGCATTACGACCCCCATACGCTGCTCGCAACAACCGAAGGCTAGCTGCCCTTATCGCAAAGGAGGTAGCAAACGGCATCCCAACAATTGCAACCCAACTTCATTCTCTTCAGCCACAAGCTCTAGCAACCACTCCTCATTGCTCGTTCAAGCACTTTCGTAACTGCAATCCGCCTTACTTCAAAGGCATCGAGGGTGCCACCGTACTCCTCACATGGATTGAAGAAATGGAGAGTACTTTCATCCATAGCGAGTGTCCTGAGGACCTGTTGGTCCGTCATGCTACAGGGTGCCTCCAAGGTCATGCTCTCACATGGTGGAACCTAGAAAAACGGGCAAAGGGAGAGGCTGTATGCCTTGGTATATGTGAATCAAGTCTGGGAAGGATATAGCCTAATCAACTATATATGTCCGAGGAGTGACTTGCATATACTGGGGGATAGTCATAATGGGAAACAAATCTAACAACCTAACTACATCCTACAGGGAATACTTTAAGAATCGAATCTAAACACCTAAAAATATTATAGGAGTATTTGGTGATACTATAACCAACTTATGTGAAAACTAAAGACCTCTATTAGTAGGCCTATGATAACTGAGTGCATACGCCAAAGGTTATACATAATTAAAGATATTATAGACTCAGAATCTATGACTATTGCTCTACTTCCTGTTCCTTGTTTGGTTGTGGACTTAGAGTAGAGTCATTTATTCGAAGGTCTACTCTATCTCAAATTATGTATAACTGGTATGCACTACGTGATTATAGACGTAACTAATAAGGATCACCCCCTATAAGTAATTATAGGATTAGGCGTCTATTAATTATCTCTTCTACCCCTATTCTCGCACGAACAACATGATGGGTAAATCTTAACGCCCGTACAAAACCTACTTCTACCCACTACCATAACTCCGTCTCCAAGACGTTAACACAAACACCAAGAATAGTTCACTAAAGTGCGAAATTATACATGTGTATATAAATGGTAAGGATATTTACTAAAAGGTTCATCAATGAAATTGGCATGCATTTTATTTCATTGAATCTCACTACTTGGTATTACAAACAATTTACGACTGGTAACTCTAAGATTCTTTAGGTGTACCTCGAAGTTATGTGTAATTAAGAATGATTGACCTAGAAATGGTGAGTCCGCCTTAGGACATGTTCCTTGTTTGGTTGTGGACTTAGGGTACACTCATTAGGATCAACAGTCTAATAAAATTTTAATTACACATAACTGGGGGCATGTCGAGTGAATCTTAGGAGTGGATCAGACATGGAAAAAATCACAAGATTATAATCAAATTATTTCTACTAAATTCATAAGTCTATTTATAAAGACCTCTGGTATAGAGTCGTCGGCGTAGTCGTGTCGGCAATCTAGAATATAATTAAATACATAATACAAACTATAATACCCAAATTATACAAAATTTTCTGCATTAAAAATCAATAGACAAACACAATGAAACTGAAAAGGGTATCAAACTATCAAGAGAAAAACACATACAATGTAGATTAAAATCCACTAATTATAACAAAATGGCTAAAAGAAAAGGTAAGGACTAAGGATTGTTAAGTCCTCTCTTCTTATAAATAGCTTTGAAGCAAGTTTGCCTAAGCTTCTTTGTTCCTTCTGTCAATTCCATATCTGACAATTTCTCCATCATCTTCTTGTGCCCTTCTAACGTCTCTATCTCCTCCTTTAATCCCAACTCCTAGTTTTTTTTTAAAAAGGTAGATGCAATATATTTTTCGTGTGAGTTCACAAAATTTATAATGAGTTAAGTTTATATAAATATAAATCAGGAAATCGTAGTAAATCAATTGATTTGATGTGGCATATGCCTAGGGCCTATGTTTATGTTATAAAGAAACTAATAATTAAAATTTTAGAAAATACCAAAACTACTTTGGTTACCAAGTGCATGCATACATGCATGAGTAATGTATAGAAGGTTATTATCGTAGTTTACCTTGGCATTTTGAATGAGGGATTGAAGGCTCTTAAGTTTTCTATGAGGCCATATGTTTATGTTTAGCTCTCTGCATCTTTTCTTCAACACTGTTAACCCTATCCCTAGTTCCTTTGCTGCCATGATTATCGGCATCTCAAAGTACTTCTCTATCTCTTCAAACTCCAATGGTCTCAATCTCTTTGCCACCTTCCGGCCACCGTGATCAGTGGTGGCAGCACTAGAACTACATGTAGCCTCACCACCGGATTTACAGTCTTCACTGAAACTAACCAATGGTAAATTACCATCCTCCCAACAATCCCATAAGCTTATGTCTTTAAGGGGATCAAAATCGTGAAACTCATTTCTAGAAATGATGTTTTGATCTTTGTTAAGTACTGTGGAAACGTTCTGATCGAGCACTTCATGTAATTTTTCCGACAACTCGTAATCACGATGGTCGAGCATGTCACCACTGCAAAAATCCAAAAAAAAAAAAAAAAAAAAAAAAAAAAAAAAACTCAAGATAATCAAATCCAACACGATGAAAGACTCTTTTTGATCACTACAAATCCAAACCATGTTTTGATCAATGTCGACAAAATCACTTTTCTGTGCGAAAGATGGTGTAATGAGTGACGTTTATATATACCTTAAAAGATCTATGGGGTTTTGATGATCTGCAGGTGGATCCATTTGTGAGGGAGAAGTTAAAAGTCGCGGTAAGAATGTGATGATTTATATAAGTGAAGTGGGAGAAGTAATTAATAGCAAATTGTTGGGAATGCAACAAAACAAGTTAAGCACTTCTGAAAATTTGATAAATGATTTCGGTAACACTCGCGGAATATAAACTAGTGAAAATTACAAACGAAATTGAATATATATAGTCTATGATGTTATGGTTATTGTGTATCTAACAAATGAAGAGAAAATGAATATATATATATATTCTTTGATCCGTAACCTTCTTCTTCAATTCACACACATATACGTATCTGTTGCTGCAAATTATGACTTGTGTGCCTCATGCATTTAATGCATCACATGCCTACTGCATATTCTTGACTTTGAAGCTACGTATCAGTTTCCAATTTCCCCAGTAGCACACTTTTCATTAGAAAATAATTCATGTCTTTACACATGAACCAGTTAGAAAGTACTCCAAGTCTTCACACATGAACCAATTAGAAAGTACTCCAAGTCTTCACACATGCAATTTATGACTTGTGTGTCGCTATAGGTATGTCGTTGGCTCTTGTTAAAAACCTATAGCGACAACAAGTCATCGTAATAGATTAAACCTGTGGTGACGACGAATGCCCTTGCAATCTTAATGATATACGACTAGTTTACGCCAAGCGACTATAAAAGAACTGGTAGGACTTATAATGCAAATTTCGTCAAAATTTGTTGAAACATTCGTAATGATGGAACTCGCTAACTATAAAATATTCATAGTGGTAATACCAAGGATAAAACAGGGAGTATAAAAGCACACATAGAATACTCTATCATCCTAAAACAATAAACTCCTTTTAAATTGACTCAGCTCAAGTTAAAATAAGAAATTTCCACGGTCGTCATGTGACATCAGGCGGGTTGTTCCTCACCATAATCAATTTCTTGTACTACGAGAAGTTTTCCACATCTTTTTCCAAACTCTTGAAGTCCCAGTCAAAATGCAAATTTCGGGACGAAATTCCCTCTAACGGGGGGATGATGTGACAACCGTCAAATTTCGGTCAAGTCAAAGTCAAACAAAGTCAACAAGTCAAACCGGTCAACTCCATTAACCCTTGTATGTTAGGGTTTACATTATACAACTCGCTATTTCAATGAAAAAACATCATTTGAAAAATTCATGTGTTTGATTTTCGTTAGCCTTAACAGTGCTAAACAACGAACCAAAGCGATAAAACACTATTGCACAATCATCGGGATTGTGTAAGACACTAAATCATGGCTTAACGGGGTTTATGGACCTTTCGTTGCGAAGCCGGACACTCAAAAAGATCACAAACGAAACCTCTCACAATCTCTTTCACTCAACCTCTCTCTATTAAAATCTCTCCCAAATCTCTCCCGAATCTCTCCCAAATCTCTCTCAAAAGTTCCTTTACATTTTTGTAATCATTCGGGCCATCCCGACCCTTAACTTGGTCAAAAACCACTTGAAACGGGGTAAAACCGGGTAAAATAGGCTTAAGGACCCAAAACTGAAGCTTCAGGACCGAAGTCCCTGTCATAAAGGAAGACGACACACATTTGTCTGTCGTAACCTTACGACACGCGTGTTGATGACACGCAATGAGTATCAAGGAAGCCCCTGTCATAAAAGAATACGACATACATTTTTGCGTGTCATAATGTTTCCGGTTTTTCGACTACGACTTTGTTTTAGGCCCGTTTTTCATCATTTTAACGCTGGATTTTCACCAAAAACTTTATTTTTACAGTTAGAACTCTATATTTCAGTAATCCCCACGTTTTTAGGGCCATTCATACCAATAATTAGTGGGGGAGGTGCTTGAGGTGGAAAGATGACTTTACTTTACTTTATGTCACATGCCACCACTCACACCCACTACATGGCCAACTCTTTCCCACTACATGACCAGCTCTTACCCACTACATGACCAACTCATACCCACTACATGACCAGCCCCACTCCTTGTCTAAGTATAAAAACCCATCCCTTCATACTTCTTTCATTCTCTCATTTTCCTCCAAGGATCACACTCCAAATTCTCTCACCATTCTCTCTCAATTCCAAGACTTCCAAGGCTGATTATCAAGCTTTCTTCCACTCTTGGTAAGTATAATTCATTCTTCTTATGATTATTACACATCCTTCTACTCAAAATCATAAGAATCTTACACAAACATCGTCACCTTCATGTTAGGTTCTCGATTCGTCAAGGCATCTTCTAAGTGTTCTTGGGTTGAACACTTCTCTTCTCCAACATCCATCCTCTAATAACACATAAGGTGAGTTCATACCCCTATATTTTCATGTTTTTCTTAAGTTTTAAGGGGGGGAATACAAGTTAAAACACCAAAAACACAACTAAACTCATTTAACAGTCTTCAACAGAAACGATTAACTCCATTCACGGACTGTTTTGGTCAACTTAAACATTTTAGTTTTCAAAACTGTTTCAGACGCATATAGTTCAGGTTCATACCTTTAAAATGACTACTTGCACATCACCATATGATTTTTCTACGATTTATGGTGATATTTACAAAATTGTCTATCATTTCAGAAACAAAACCGGACCAGTCTGTGAATATGAATATTTTCACACAAGTTGGAGATCACTAAAAATCATGAGAAAATTTATGAACAAACTAGACACACTTTTTAAACTCTCAGAATTTGCGGTTTTTGATTTAGACCTTTGATGATTTTTCTATAAATTTTCTAAGAACAGTAACAGAAACGTTATTACTAGAAAAATACCATCAATTTCATTTACGCCTTGTAACTCGTTGAGCAAGGTGTATATCATTATGTAATCATATATTATTACATTATATGTCATTTTGTCTTGGTAATTAGACATACATCAGAAAACAAACGGATTTTTACCTTCACAAGTATGGTAAATAATTAATTTTTATAAACAAAGTTTACATCCGTTATACACAAACATTTGGTAAACTATGACAATTATAGTTTATGAACACTACTACTACCCTTGTTGTGATAAACTATAATAGGTATAGTTTATGATACATTTACATAACAAACTATAATTTGTATTAATACTCTATTCTCGTTTAGCAGTTCCTAAACCAAAACTATTAATTATATTAGGTTCTACGCCATTTTGACCCGAACCGTCTATCGTACGACACACGCATTTCGTTTTGGGACTAATGTGAGTAATCTACCCCATATTTTATAATTTTCAATACTTTTGGGGTGTATCATGTGGTTCTAATATGTTCCAACTTCATTTTATTGTTTTATCACAATTGAGACATTGTTGGGACATTTTTACGTGAGTCATTAATTGTATAACTATTGTTTGTTTACGCTACATGTACTTGTAGTGCATTACCATTTTTAGTCTAATCTCCATGACTATGCCCGTATTCTTGAGGTACGTTATGGACAATAATAGCGCTATTGGGTTGACCACCCCGCCTTGGGACGCTAAGGTGATTGATCGCACGTGGTTGAGTGTGTTTGATGATTAGATGCTCCATCCTATATATATATATATATATATATATATATATATATATATATATATATATATATATATATATATAGGGTGAGGACTTATTGTTGTTGTTATCATTTGTTAATCAATTTTGGATTTATAAACCGTTATCTCAAATACAATTGTTTGCCGACTTCAAAAGAAAACAAATTTCAAATTATAAATGTTTCAACTTCACAAATTTTCTCTACTAAAATTAGATTACTCACCAACTCTCGTAGTTGACCTGTTTTTACCCATGATGCAGATTTGAAGAATGAAGTTGATGAAAAATAGGTTGTGCCTTAGAAATCCACAAGACTATTTAAATTTGATGTAATAAATGTTGTTCGTATTTGGATTTGTATTTGTATGTTGTGGATCTTGTTTGCATACTTAGTACTTAATTGAATCTAATCATATTATAACATAGTTGTCATGAGACTTTGAACAATATATCAAGCCTTGATCGATTCCGACAAGGATCGGGGTGTGACATGGGAACGCGAAGACTATATGAAAAAAAGTACCCACATCTATTCCCCAACCCCAGAAGTCCCACTCAAAATGCAAATTTCGGGACGAAATTCCTTCTAACGGGGGGATAATGTGATAACCGTCAAATTCAAGTCAAAGTCAAAGTCAACAAGTCAAAGTCCACAAGTCAAACCGGTCAAACTTAATTAGTATTTGTATGCTAAAAGTTATTCTATGTATAAAAATGTGCATTTGTATGTCAAGAATTCAAGTGTCTCAAAGAATCTATGTGTTTAGCAATGTAAAAACCCTAAAAAGGGACTTAAACGCATCAAAACACGACTAAGGACCCTTTCGGGGACTTAAAACAATCATAAACGAAGCATAACGGGGTTCACGAACCTTGCATTACGAGATTATACGATAATAATGGCTAGGGTCAAATCTCTCCAAGTATTTGAAATCTCTCCCAAATCTCTCTCAAAAATTTCTCCAAGTATGTCATATCTCTCCAAGTATGTGAAATCCCTCCCAAATCTCTCCAAGTATGTGAAATCTCTCCAAATATGTGAAATCCCTCCCAAATCTCTCCAAGTATGTGAAATCTCTCCCAACTCTCTCTCAAAAATCTCTCTCTCAAATTTTTATAGTCAACCGGGTCATCCCGACCCTTAAATTGGCCAAAAACCGCTTGAATCGGGGAGTTATATCGAAAATCAGCTAAATAGAGCTGAAACCCTTCCTAGGAACCGAACCTCTTAGGAACCGAACCTCTTAGGAGCCGAACCCTCCTATTAGAGCCGAAGATGTCAGAACCGAAGTGTCAAAAGCGAAACAACGTTCCTGAACCGAACCTGCTAAGGGACCGAACTCACCCTTCGGTCCGAGATACTACCTTCGGGTCCGAGACTACCTTCGCTCCATTTCGCTTCCTCCCCAGGTTCGCATGCGAAGCTGCTCAAGACCGAACCCTCCTCTCGGTTCCCATCTACTTTCGGTTCTAATGGCTAGGACCGAACCTCTGACCTTGAATTTCGGATATTCGCAACTTTTACCCGGTTTTCAATACTTTTAGCGTTTTGAGCCCGTTTTTCGTAATTTTAACGTGGGATTTTCACCCAAATCCATATTTTATCATTTTTAACCCCCAAAACTCATATTTTATTTATTTTTCAAGGATTATTAATTATAAATCATTATTTTACATTAAGAAGAGTATCCTACACCACAAGTGGGTCAAGTGTGCCCACTTGTCTCCATGTGTCATCTTCTCATTCGTCCAACCCTATCCACATCACACAAACCAAGGTAAACATCCTTTCAACTTTGCAAGTTGCTCCATCAACGTCTATATAAAGAAATCCCTAGAGGATTTCTTGGTTCACTTTGATCACTCTCAAACACTTATACACTTCTCAAACCATCAAGAGAGCCTCTTTTTCTCTCTACTTCCAGCCACTTTTTGGAAGTGTTCTTGAGCTATTACTTCACTTTTTGGTAAGTATTCCAAATAAACTCAAGTGTTATTCCATGTTTTCATAACAACCTTGAAACATTAACACCAAAAATCGTTCTTAGGATCATCCAACACTTCACGTGTTCATCAAGTGTTCTTGACTTGATACTCATCATCTTCAACCTTCCATCCTTCAAGAAATCACATAAGGTGAGTTCATACCCCTACATTTTCCAGTTTTCTTTAGTTTTCAGGGGGGAATACAAGTTAAAACACCAAAACATATTTAAAACTTAACTTGACAGCTTACAACAGAAACGTTGTGACCTGTTCACGAACTGTTTTACCCAACTTAAACTTAATATATTTCAAAACTATTTAATATGCAAATATTTCAGGTTCATACCTTTGAAATGACTACTTGCACATCTCCGTACGATTTTTCTACAATTTATGGTGATTTTTACAAAACTGCTTAACATTTCAGAAACGAATTCGGACCAGTCTGTGAATATGAACCTTTTCACACAAGATAGAGACTTATAAAAATCATAATAAAAATTATGAATAAACTAGACACATTTTCTAAACTCCCAGAGTTTATGGAGTTAGTTTTCGACATGGTATGATTTTTCTATGATGTTTTCAAAACAGTGCAGAAAGGTTAAAAACTAGCTACATAGCTTACCATATTAACAACACTTTGTAGTATGTTGAGCAAAGTGCATAACACTAAGTTCCTAAATTTTGAATGTATTTCTTGTTATTTTATCATCATAAACAGAACTTAGTCATTCATAATAAGGTTTTCCCATGCATTTCGAACACATATAATAAACTACAATAAGTATAGTTTATGGATTTTTCGATAAAAGCATCCTACATGGAAAAGGTTTTACTCTAAAAAAATGGGTTTTTCATATACTACATGATAAACTATAATAGTAATAGTTTATGGATTTCATATCACTAATTGCTTTCATAAAAGGTGATTTCACTTCCACCACGGAAGAGGTTTTATACTCAAACTATATGTAAACTAGTTAACGTAATTTGTGAGACATTATCCTTCGGGGTACTCTTAAGTACCACAGAAAATTCATGTAGTTATAGCCAGAGTCTCTTGTAGGGAGAGCGTGATAGTTGTGTATAGATCTATATTGGGTCTCACAAACCCGCACCTGAGCTGCTTGCAACAGCTAGACCGGCAGGTCTGAGGTGACAAGTGTCATATCATTCCGACGCCTGAAGAACGTCGAGTACGAGGTCCTCGAGTTATAGTATGGTTATAACAACTCACATAGGGAGTTAAAAATCTTTCAAGTTTACAGGGAAAATTCTATTTTGAATAAGGGTTTTATCTATTTAAAGACTATTATAAACATTATAAGTACAAAACCCACACACATTCTCGGTCTTGGGATTTAAGGCTACATAACTTTTTATGAGGAAAATATTGGATTTTCTTTGGAAACGCATTACGATTATAAACATTATAAGTACAACACACACACACACATATTCTCGGTCTTGGGATTTAAGGCTACATAACTTTTTATAAGGAAAATAAGGGATTTTTCGTGAAGTATACATGACAAAGTACTAGGTTTATACTAAATGGCTTTAATGATATTAAAACTACGTTTCATCTCGAATTGTTAGCCTTCAGCTATAAATTGCTAAGTGTATATTTTAGAGTTATATAAGAATTTAGTCGCAATCGACTTAGAATTGATGGGTCCACCCTACTTCCTGTTCCTTGTTTGGTTGTGGACCTAGGGCAGATCCATTATATTCGACGGTTTATTTAAGTTAAATCTTATATAACTTATATACATTGGGTGATTATAGAAGGAATCTACGGGTCTCTCTAGGGTACATTATTGCATAACATAGGAGAGTTCATTTCGCGTTTGATAAAGAAAATATTGAATTTTCTGGAATCATACTCTATCGCTTTTTACAAGGAAAATGGCTTCTTCCTCAAATAAAACACTTATGAACTCACCAACTTAATTGTTGACATTTTTTCAAAACTACTTGTATTCTCAGGAATTCAGTGAGACAGGAAATCAACAGCTTTTGAGGATGGGACGTTAAATCGTCAAACATTTCATTTTGTCATCATAGTGTAATTGATTTGAAACATATAAATACATACTATGGTGTAACTTTTTCAATTATATCCATGATGGTTGTATTTACTTTGAGCACTATTATACTCGTTGTTGTGATATTATACATGAAGTCCTCCACCCCCGGACGTTTCCTCCATCCTTGGTTTGGGGGTGTGACACCCAGCCCATTGTGTTTGCTATTGGAAGAGTCAATGACTTGACATGGTTGTTCCACCATGTAAGGGCTCTGTCAGAGAAGGTGCAGGCAGCTAACTTCACTTTGCTCCCTTCTGGGCACGCGCATAACTCAAAAATCGATTCTGTCTTTTCGAACCATCGCATTAGGGCGATGACTCCCCCACTTCCATCGAAGGATTTGGGTCCACAAATCATGAAGTCTTTGTATGAGCACTCCCTTGTGTGTCTGTGGTTAGAGTTGTTGATACCACTACCCAATCCACTGGTACCACTTGCGCGGATTTGAGTCATGACAGTTGTCACTATGGCTGTTACCATCGCTTGAAAGACAACCGGGTCATACTGAGGAGGTAGCGGTGGTGGTGCGTTGTTCTTGTTTTTGTTCGACTTCTTCGGTGGCATCTTTTGGCCATAAGGTTTAAAAGATGATACGAGGGTAAGTCCTTAGTGGTTACAAGTCGAGTGTTATCTGAATCGGAGTTATCTTAGTTCTGAGTGTTTTCACGTTCTGACTTTTTTAAGTAATTCATAACAGAGGCCTATGCAACATAGACTTATGAATTTGATAGTGACTACCCTCTTAATGAAGTTATGGGATCTGGTTTACTGTTACTAGCTGATATGAAAAAGGCGATAAGCCTGACACATAGTGTAAGCAGTGTAATCACTAACCCACTAGATCATATTAGTTAGTTAATTATTAGTATGACGTATATGACGTTCTACCACCTTGCACACCTCGGGAGGGGTTTCCTGTCCTAGTTATGATGGTCCTGAATTCAGCCGTGGGGATTTGTTGTCTCTGGACTCTCGTATGGTTTTCCTATTCTCTGTAGATCATGCTTTAGGTTTTACCACATATCTCCATCACTTCCAGATGGAAGATTTGCACCCTCGTATGATTCCTTCTAGGAATCCTCTTTATGAATCCCTTCTGGTTCCTCCTTGACTCCTCTGCTGGTGATTGTACTGGAGTAGCTATCTCTATCTAGCTTTTTCGCACGAGAATGGGAATGTCTAAAGAATCTTATCAGATTAAGTAAAACATTTCTTCTGTAGTTATTGATGATCCAAACTGGGTCCTCCCATAGTCAAGCCGTGCATGAAAGCTGTATATAACCAAAATCAAATAGACCTTCGAATAGGTGATCCTACTCTAAACCACAACCAAATAAGGAACAGGTGGTAGAGCGAAAATCACCAATTCTAAGTCTATAAGACCCCATTTATATATAACCCTGGAAGCATGCACTTCGCAACTATAGACCTGCCAGTAAAGGTCTTTTAGTTCTCATGTAAGTTTGTTATAGTGCCTAAAATACTCCTATAGTATTTTATCTTTATGCTTTGTTCTAGCGATCTTTTGTATGTAGAGTTAGGTAATTTTTAGGCTCGTTGCAACACCACCATCACTCCCAAACACATGTTGGTCGTTTCTCAAATAAATATAGTTGATCAGGTTATATTTATTCCAGATATGATTACATAATTGCTTAGGTTTGACTGTAGTGTCCAACATCTAAATACTTTTGTTTATTTTGTTCCTATTTGTTTTTATTGTGATACTTGTTCTTAGTATGTATGCTTGATAATATACTTTGTGTAAAATACTTATATATTAAAAGTATACTTTTAGTCAGAGCACTCCGGCCCCATTGTATTTATAGTTGTATATCTTTTACTGGTTGATATACTAAGTTCACTATAAACAATGCTCTGATACCAATCTGTCACACCCCCAAACCGGAACGGCGGAAACGTTCGGGGGCCGCGGACGTCATGTACAGTATCACAACAGTTGAATAATAGTAATCAAAGCAACAACAACCATTGTATTAATAGTATAGTGTTTACATTACATTTGAATCATACACGATTGACTCCAAAAGTAAATACAAGTAAACACTCGAAGCTACTATGCTCCGTCTTCTTGAATCTGGTGCGTGTACCCGTCTACTAATGTCCTGAGAATACAAGTAGGTTTTGAAAGAGTATCAGCATAAAGCTGGTGAGTTCATAACCATTTTGTTTTGGAAAAACTATTCTTTGTTCTTTTGAAAAGTGTGTTATGTTATTCCAGAAAACCTTATATTTTTTGATGTAATGAATGTATAAACCTTAAGTAAAAATGATTCTTACCAGTTCCACCTGCGAGTACTTAGTGTATACAAATCATATACAATCCAGATCGAACAAACAATCGATTGTGTGGTTCTGCCTCAAGCCCACAACCAAACAAGGAACAGGAAATGAGGCGGAGGCCACACATTCCACTGGTTGTCGGATCCTCATGTACATAATCCTGAAGTATTCACTAGATACTTACAAAGTTAACTATATTTGTCCTTTGATTTCTGTTGAAAGTGTTCCTCAAGAAAATCCAATATTTTCTTATGTAAAGTATGATTAAACCCATTTTTTCTATAACTACTTAGCTCATACTAGTTACGTATAAACCAATATCGAATGGACAGTTAATTGTGTGGATCTGTCCTAAACCCACAACCAAACAAGGAACAGGGAATGAGGCGGAAACCACACATTCCACAGTCTATCGGATATTCTTCATACGTAACCCGGATGCATAAACTAAGGAATTATAGAATTAATAATGAATATTCATTAATTAAATAATTAACCAATTGTTTGTAAAGTACTGATGTTTACCCTGGAAAATCCTATATTTTCCTTAAGTGTAAGTTATTGAATCCTCTGCTCCAAAACATAGAGTACAAGTATCTACCATACTTATGTTGTTTAAACATTGTTCTGTTTGAAAACCCTGGCTACCACCAGTAATGTATAGTAGTCTTATTACATAAATAAAACTAGTCGAAAACGTGTTGTTCTGTATACTGAAAGTGTTGTTAATACCCTCCTATGATCACTTAGTACATACGAGTTATAGAAATTTAGATCGAACAGACAGTCGATTGGGTGATTCTGCCCTAAGCCCACAACCAAACAAGGAACAGGAAATGAGGCGGAGATCACACATCCCACTGCATGTCGGATGTTAATTTCATATTACCCTAATGTACATACTAAGTCATCACATATGTACTAACCTTGTTGACTGTTTGTTAGGTATTTTATTATGTGAACGAGTCGTTGTTTCACCTGTGAGTTCTTATAACCATACTGATGGACGAATACCAAAACGACGTACTTCGGACGTCGAAAACTGAACAGACGTTTGTCACCCCCGGTTGACTGTAGCTAATAGTCGGGGTGCGGGATTGTCAGTCACGTATAGAACTACACACAAACTCACGCTCTCCCTCTAGGAGACTCTGGTTCCTAAGAAGTCGTATCTCACACTGTAGTTCTCTCAACGAATCCACGAATAATACTATGAAACCCCCTTTTGTTATTAACATGAATTCCTTATAAAATAATATTTTTAATTTTGTAATTCATAAGATTGTTTCCTTTGTTCTGAAAACTGTGTTTACAATGTTTGTATCCTAACATGTTTTGTAAAACTGATTTCACGTCTAGTAGTAACTATGTTCATCATGTTTGGTAAGTTATATGTTCAATGTATGCTAATGATAGAAAAATATAATAAACCAAATTATATTGTTAAACACAAGATTACTTGTGTTTTTACTTGTATTCCCCCCTTAAAACATTAAAAAGCTCGGAAAATATAGGGGTATGAACTCACTGTTAGTTGCATGAAAGTGTTGGACAACGAAACTGGGAATGAAGACCCTCGAGTTGATGTACGCGGCACTCAACGGGATCCTAGTAACAATTAATACATATATGTATTTTATTAGTGAAATCGTTTATTATAGTGTTGGAAAAACACTTGTTATTGGTTTAGGAATGTTACCGAGACTCGATCGAGGTGGAAAAGTGGGTTTGCGGCCAAGATTCATGGTGTGAGGGAGTTTGCGGCCGTGAAGGGTTTCCGGCCGTGAACTGTCTTTGGCCGTGAACAGCCCCTTGAAGGGTTACGGCCGTGAACAGGTGTACGGTCGTAAACAGTTTGCGGTCTTTGAAGATTTGAAGATTTGAAGCATGTACGGCCATAAACTCAAGAACAAAGATGTTGGATTCGATGAAAACGCGTTTTAGATGCTCCAAAGCAACCTCCCAAGGTGTTTCTTGATGATTTTCGGAAGTATAAAGGTGTTTTTGGTGTTTACGGTCAATAGTCTAGAGAGAGAAGGAGAGAGTTTTCGGCCAGAAAAATCTAAATGAGGGGTAGGGACTCGTATTTATAGGGGGTTTTCATGGTCGGTGGTGGGGTCCACCTGTCTTGGCCGTAAACGAGTGTACGGCCGGAAACGAGTTTACGGCCGTGAACATCACTCAGCCAAAAACTGTTTGGTTTTTCAAAGGAAACTCGGGTTTTTCGCGCGATTTTTGGTTCCGAATCGTATATATATATAACCAAATTTTATAATTAAATGATTTTCCCAAACCAAAGGAATTTGACGGAACTTAATAAAACGTAAATTTTATTAACAGAAATCGACTAACGGTAACGGAAAAAGTTTCGGGTTGTCACACCTTCTCACCAGTACTGAAGATCAAATCTGTAAGGTTTATGCTAGCCATAGCTGCGTTTCATGATTATGAAATATGGCAGATGGATGTCAAAACCGCCTTCCTTAATGGGAAGTTGGCTGAAGATGTTTACATGAGTCAGCCAGAGGGTTTTGTAGATGCGAAGTACCCTAATAGAGTGTGTAAGCTTGAGAAATCCATTTATGGATTAAAGCAAGCATCTCGCAGATGGAATCTTTGTTTCGATGAGAAAGTCAAAGGCTAGTGGGAGTATAGTTAGGATGAGTCATGTGTATATGTCAAGGCTAGTGGGAGTATAGTTAGCTTTCTGGTATTGTATGTGGATAACATACTGCTCATAGGGAACGACGTTCCAACCTTGCAGGAAGTTAAGTCCTGGCTTGGGAAGTGTTTCGCTATGAAGGACCTCGGGGAAGCTTCTTACATTCTAGGGATAATGATATTGAGAAATAGGAGTAAAAGACTAATAGGACTTAATCAAAGTACCTACTTGGACAAGGTGTTGAAACGTTTCAACATGGAGAATTCCAAGAAAGGAGAATTGCCTATCCAGAGCAATACCAAACTGAGTAAGACTCAGAGTCCGAGTACCGATGCAGAAATAGCAGAAATGATTCGAGTACCATATGCTTCCGCTGTTGGCTCGATCATGTATGTTATGAAATGTACTCGCCCTGATGTTGCTTTTTCTTTGAGCATGGTCTGCCGATATCAAGGGAATCTTGGTAAAGCTCACTAGATAACAGTAAAGAACATTCTTAAGTACGTACGAAGGACTAAGGACAGGGTCCTTACCCTCGGTGGGAGTGATGAATTGAGAGTGACAGGGTATAGTGACGCCAGCTTTCAGACCGACACAGATAATTTTCGCCATCAGTCGGGTTAGGTATTTACCCTAAATGGAGGAGCAGTAACATGGAAAAGTTCCAAACAGGAGACTGTAGCTGAGTCAACGTGCGAATCAGAGTATATAGCAGCAAGCGAAGCGTCGAAGGAGGAAATATCGCTAAAGATTTTCATCGAAGACCTTGGAGTTGTACCAGCTGTAAAGGAGCCTATGGAGATTTTCTATGACAACGAGGGTGCGGTCGCCTTAACCAAGGAACCGAGGGATCATGGCAAATCCAGGCACATCGACATAAAATATCACTTCATAAGACATCGAGTAGAATAGGGACTCCTCGTAGTGAAGAGGGTATCGTCAGAGGATAACCTAGCAGATCCCCTTACGAAGGGACTGAGTAGGTTAAGCATTTGCAGCATGCTAAGAGCATTGGCCTAAGAGATGATATTAGTTTTAGTGATTAGATAGGTAGTTAGAAACTTGTAATAAATAAATCTAATTGCAATTTGATGATTAAATAATAAGGGTTTTATTTATAAGTAAAGTTTACTGTCTTTCGTCAATTATTTATTTTATGTTTCACTTTTGCATGTTTTGACTTCCAGAATAATATGATTATTCGAACCATTCACAGTCAATCATACTTTGGAAGTAAGCTATGAGGTTAGACTGTGATGAATTGGCTTGAAGATTGTCTAAGGTGTTTAGACATAGCAAAGGTTTGCTGCAACGTTCATGAGTACTCTTGAAATAAGAATTTGAGTATTGGATTAAACCCACGCTCACATGAATCACTTCATGGAATTTATCACGGGTAATTGTGAGACGATTATATCGTATAGTCTTCAAACCAAGATATATGAGTTGTTGATTACGAGTTGGTTGTGCATTGATAGTACGTAAACGTATCAGTGACTTGATGTTATAAAACGTGTTGTTGTGTATAATTTAACAAGTAATTAGTACAAGAATATAAGTCGAAGTTTATCTGTTCCTTTTATCCTAAGAGGATTAAAAGCGATATCATGGGCCCCTCGATGATTTTGTTTTGACTTATGTGTCGGGCCCGGTCAGGACTTAATTGATGTGTTCAATTAAGTTCTATGTCAAACAAATCAGAAATCGGGAAACAAACTGTTGGACAAGGAGTATGAATTTATTCCATGTCTTTGTCCACACGATATCTTGTAGAACAGAGGATTATATGATCCCTTATCTAAAGGACGCATCATTGACTAGGTCAGAGTTCGATAACGACTTTTAAAGGCTACGATTGCTAATCGGATTTTGAAGTCGCATTGACAGTTACAGTTATTAGACTTATCCAAGTGGGAGACTGTTGGATTAGGTGTCTAAGCCCATAACTATAATTGGTATGTACTTGACCCGATACTAGCATGGTCCTTTTGGGTTGCCTTCACCGGAGCAGTTTGATAGGATGGATATTTGAGAAAGAGGTTATTTGTGATTTATTAATATATTATATGAATAATATATTAATTGAGAAATCATATTATTTAATTGGTATTGATCACGAATTAATTTGGAATTAATTTAGTGATCAAAAGAGAATGATTAAATTTACGGGGACTGATTAGGTAAATCAGTGATACATATAGTTTGGGCTAATGACCCATGTTGATTAGGGATGGACTAAACTGTTGGATTTAGTGTCTAAGCCCATAACTATAATTGATATGTACTTGACCCGAGAGTAACATGGTCCATTTGGGTTGCATGGCACCAGAACAATATGAAGGATGAACATTTGAGAAGAGGTTATTTATGATTTATTAATATATTATAAGTTCTAATATATTAATATGAAATCATATTATTTAATTAGTATTGATCAAGAATTAATTTGGAATTAATTTAGTGATCAAAAGAGACTAATTAAATATATGGGGATTGATTGTCTAAATCATTGATTCTTATATGGTGGGCCAATGATCCATAATTCTTTAGGTTGGGCTAAACCAATGTGACAACCCATGGAGCCTAAGGAACATGGAAGGTCATGCACATTAGGGTTTACATGGTGTAACCCTAGTTTTGCCACACTATATAAGAAACCCCTTGGCTCTTAAAATCGGTACCTAAATAGTCTTTGGAAGAGCTATAGCCGAATTTGGTGCAAGACATTCTCTCTCAAGTCCTCCATTGTTGGTGGTGTTGTGTGAAGTATTTGAGGCATCACATTTGGGGTGCTAGGCTCTTAAATGTCCAAGGAATCAAGCTACAAGAAAAGTTATGTCATCTAACTAGTTTTTATTATACAAGTACCTATGTTTGTATGCTAGTTAGGGTAATGCTTTGGAAAATCAAACTGCATGTATAATTAGAGAAAACATAGATCCAAAGAATTTAGGGTTGTATGTGCACCTTAAGGTTGTTAGGATGCTCAAAACCCATCAGTGATATCAGAGCTCAGGGTTGTTTTTTGTTATATTGTTGATTTGTGTTATTTTCAAAGCTGGAAAATCTGCCAATTTCGTTTCTGCATGCCCACCACGACGTGGCAATAATTACCACAACGTGGTGATGCATCTGTGTGCAGAATTTCGAGTTTTGGCCAGAAATTGGATAAGGATCATTACCCCAAACTGTTTTTTGAACCATGAAATATGTTTTTCATAAGGTAATGATCATGCTTATCCAATTAAGAGATAATTGTCATAATTTCAAGATTTGTATTATTTTATATGATTAGGATAATTTGTTGAAGATTGATGATATGAATTATCTTGTTCTTATGAGTTTAATTAGATCATGCATTTCTTGATTATTGTGTTAATTAAATTAATGATCTTAATGGTTTTAATGGACTCCATAACTTGTCCTCAAGTTATGGAAAACCAAAACTCTTTTCCATAAAAATCATTAAACTCGTAAGTTAAGAAAATGAAAAGTTTTGAATAGTGTCAAAGCTTGTCCTCAAGTTTTGGAATTTGTAAAGTCACACTTAAGTATACTTTAATTCCAAACCCTAGAATTTTAAAAGTTTAAAATTCAACCCTTATACTATTATAATATTATAAGTTTAATAATTATATATATGTATAAGACAAGTCAGTCTTACCGTTAGTAGACCTCATTCACAAAGCCGGTCTATAAGGGGGGTATAAGGTTACTGCCTATAAAATGGTGGTTTAATGGGTGTCCACTCTCACCCACCGCTTCCTTGACTGGTGGAGGGTCGTTAGCCGAACGGGTACGATAGGAAATTAATTCTTGTTAAAAGTATAATGAAAAATATAAAGTAACTAAATGTTTTATTAAATTCTCAATCTTAGTTACTTTAGGAAAATGTGAAATTGATGCTAATCCATGAAATTGCAGCTTGCACCTTGCACATTAATGGAGCGTGTGTGGTTAACCGGCACATTAACTTGGACTAGTGAGGGTGGCAAAGGGTAGCTTGATGTTTTCCTTATATCGGTGTAGCGTGTATGGTTAACTGGTACATCGGTTAGGTGATAAATGACATCAAGTGTACCAAGTTAATTTGCATGGTTATTCACACCTTGTTTGTGATCCTCGGTATCCTAGTCACAAACCTGAAGGGCATAATCGAGATTTAAACATACCATTGAAAAGTTCAATGAATCTCAAAGGAATCTAGGAATTTCAGTCCAATTAAAACTTAATAATCTATTTCGTTTTTCATGGTGGAAATTGGTAAATCGTCATTTACCTACCTTCAAATATTTTGCAAGTTGGATTACGGCATCCCTCTTCCAAATTGTAAAATGCTGTGTTGGGTCCTAGCCTCAATATTTCATTTGGGTGTTATATATAGGACTATTATCTAATCTAAACTTTGTCTTTCTTTCTTTTCAGATGTCTTCCAACACAGCTTCTGGCTCAAACCCTACTAGCGCCTTCTTTCTCATGAACTTGTGTGAGAGAGTCATCTTTGATGGTTCCGACTTCAATGACTGGATTAGGAACATCTGGATGGTCACTCGCTATGAGGACAAGGTATATGTCCTAGACAAGGAGCTTAAGGAAATTGATTAGTCTTCTGCTACTCTTGAGGAGATCGCTGAGTTTAGGACTCATGAAAAGGATGCCACCAAGGTGTCTTGTATCATGTTGGCCACCATGACAGCTGAACTCCAAAGTCCTATGAGGACTTCTACCCTTTTGAAATTCACCAGGACCTGATGGAAAGATACCATCAGAGTGCTCGTCAAGAGAGGTATGAAATCATCTCTTCCATGATAACAACCAAGATGAAGGATGGTGAACCCATCACGGCCAATGCAAAGGTTTGTGGACCGTTTGATGAAATTGAATGTGAACTTTGATGAGGAGCTGGCTATAGATATCATTCTACACTCCTTACCTCCATGTTATGATCAGTTCTGCATGACCTATCATATGAACAAGGAGGAGGTCACACTTAGCAAACTTCAAGGGCTTTTGAGGACTGCTAAAAGTACTCTCAAAGATAAATTGGTTGTTACTACTCCTACCACTGCCCCTGTTCTGGCAATTGGACAAGGGAAGGGGAAGAAGAGGAAGGCTCCCTCTAAGAGTCGCAAGGGAAAGTCTCTTGATGGATCCTCTTTAACTGGGCCCAAGGCTGGTTCTGCTGCTCCCTCTACCATTCCTAAGGAAGCAGAGTGTTTCTATTGTCATGAGAAAGGGCACTGGAAGCGAAGCTGCCCCAAATACTTGCAGGATGTTAAAGATGGGAAGGTTAAGACCACCCATGCAGGTATTTATACTATTTTATCTAATAACTCATTCTGGGGGTATGCCTTAGAGACTGCCGCCCATATCCTTAATCTAGTCCCAACTAAGAAGGTTGCCAAAACACCTCACGAGATGTGGACAGGGAAGGTTCCCTCGTTAGCACACATCAAGGTTTGGGGTTGCGACGCTTTCGTGAGACTCAAGGCTCACGACAAGCTCGAACCTCGAAGTGAGCGATTATTTTCATCGGCTACCCACAGAATCCTTTGGTTATCTCTTCTACAAACTGAGTGACAATGTTGTCTTTGTTGCGAGGAGAGGAGTCTTTCGCGAGAGAGAGATCATAGGCCAAGGAGACAGTGGGAGGAAAATTGACCTTGAAGAGATTCAAGAGTCAAGCAGTGAAGGAACCTCAAACACTAGCGATCAACCTGAGGAGGAAACTGATGTTGAGCCGATTAACGAGTCCATACCTCTGAGTCGTTCGAGTATAGTTAGAGTTCCACCTGAGTTTTATGGCTTCCATATTACTGTAGAAGATGATACATTTATCAGTGATAGCACACCGGTAAATTTGGATGAACCTAACAACTACAAGGAAGCCATGGTAGGCCCCGAGTCTGCAAAATGGAAAGAGGCTATGGACAGCGAGATTCAGTCCATGTATGACAATCAAGTTTGGAACTTGGTTAACAATGTACCGGGTCGTAAGACAGTTGGGTGCTAATGGATCTTCAAGAAGAAGACCGACATGGATGGAAAGGTACACACTTATAAGGCGGGACTGGTTGCGAAGGGCTTTACTCAAACTCCAGGAGTTGACTATGATGAGACCTTCTCGCCACTAGCGAAGATTAAGTCTATTAGGGTTATGCTAGCCATAGCTGCATTTCATGATTATGAAATATGGCAAATGGATGTCAAAACCGCTTTCCGTAATGGAAAGTTGGATGAGGATGTTTACATGAGTCAGCCAGAGGGTTTTGCAGATGCAAAGTACCCTAATAGAGTGTGTAAGCTTGAGAAATCCATTTATGGATTGAAACAAGCATCTCGCATATGGAATCTTTGTTTCGATGAGAAAGTCAAAGAGTTTGGATTTTCGAGAAGCGAGGATGAGTCATGTGTATATGTCAAGGCTAGTGGGAGCATAGTTAGCTTTCTGGTGCTGTATGTGGATGACATACTACTCATAGGAAATGACATCCCAACCTTGCAGGAGGTTAAGTCCTAGCTTGGGAAGTGTTTCGCTATGAAGGACCTTGGCGAAGCTGCCTATATTCTTGGGATAAGGATATTGAGAGACAGGAGTAAGAGACTAATTGGACTTAGTCAAAGTACCTACTTGGAAAAGGTGTTGAAAAGATTTAGCATGATGGATTCCAAGAAAGGCGACTTACCGATCCAGAGCAATGCAAACTGAGTAAAACTCAGAGTCCGAGTATAGAGGCTGAGATAGCTGAGATGAGTCGAATACCATATGCTTCCGTGGTTGGATCGATCATGTATGCTATGACTTGTACTCGCCCTGATGTGGTCTTTCCTTTGATCATGGTCAACAGATATCAAGGGAATCCTGGCAAGGCTCACTAGACTGTGGTAAAGAACATTCTCAAGTACCTGCGGAGGACTAAGGATTGGGTCCTTACCCTCGATGGGAGTGATAACTTGAGAGTAGTGGGGTATAGTAACGCCAACTTTCAGACCGACACAGATAACTTCCGCTCTCAGTTGGGATGGGTCTTTACCCTGAATGTGTTGGATTAGGTGTCTAAGTTCATAACTATTTATGGGTTGTACTTGACCCGACCCGGCATGGTCCATTTAGGTTGCATGGCATCATGCATTTGGATAAACTATAATGAGAGAAATAACACTTATGGTTTATTAATATATTATAAGTTCTAATATATTAATAATAATATTATTTAATTAGTATTGATCAAAAATTAATCTAGTATTAATTAAGTGATCAAAAGATGACTAATTAAATATATGGGTTGATTATGTAAATCATCCATAACTTGTATTGTGGGCTAAAGGCTCCATGGATTATCAAGTTGGGCTAAGGTCCATATGATGCCCCATGGGAGTTATAAACCCATGGTACATGGAAATGAAGAGCCATGTTACATTAGGGTTTACATGGTGTAACCCTAATTGTAACACACTATATAAAGGATATGAAGCTCACCAAAATCGGCACTAGAAGCAAGATTGAGGGCAAGCCGATTTCTAAGGGTGACATTCTCTCTCAAAGTTTATTCCAAGTGCATTTGGTGTTGTGTGAGACATTTGAGGCATCACACTTGGGGTGCTAGGCTCTTAAGGTTTTCAAGGAATCAAATCTATTACAAGGTATGTAACTCTAGCTAACTTTTATGTTTAGAAGTTCTCCATGTATGCTAGATAGGATTATGAACCTTGGAAAAGGTATTTTGCATGTATTTTAGACAAACATAGATCCAAGGTTTTCTAGGGTTGCATGTACACTTAGGAGTGTTAGAATGCTCAAAACCCAACAGTGGTATCAGAGCCTAGGCTTGTTTGTTTGATACTTGATGCAAAATAGTGAAAAAAGTCGAATTTCTTGCTATCTGCGCAGGGGACTCGCCGAGCCCATGGGAGGACTCGACGAGTCCAAGCATAAACTTATCCTACTCGTCGAGTAGGTTCTTGCACTCGACGAGTAGGAGCTCCAGAGTGCAGATTTTCGACTTTTGCTGCTGGAAATGGACTAGAAACATTACCCTAAACTGTTTTGGTGTTTTAAAACTTGTTTTTGATGGTGTAATGGTTGTTTTAATCCATTTACAATGGCTAATATCAAAATTACATGATTATATGTGTTCATATGTTCTTAAAATTTTGATATGACTATTCATGTTCTTATGAGTTCTTGATAGATCATAGGAATTACTTGTTTAATGCTTAGTTCATGATCTTTATGTGTTTTAATGGAGTCCATAACTTGTCCTCAAGTTATGGATTACCAAAAGTCATTCTTTTAAAGTCCATTAAAGAAACACATAGGTTACAAAAAATGAAAAGTCACTCATTTTATTAAACCATTAACTCATAAGTTATGAAAGATGAAAAGTTTTAAAAGTTACAAAACTTGCCCTCAAGTTTTGGAACATGTAAAGTCACATTAAAAACTTTAGTTCCAACCTCTAGAATTTTAAAAGTTTAAATTCAACCCTTATACTTTATAATATTACAAGTTTAATAATAATTATATATGTATAAGATTAAGTCGTTTTACCGTTAGTATGCCACATTCACGAAGCCGGTCTATAAGGGGGGTATAAGCTTGTTGCCTATAAAATGGCAGCTTAATGGGTGTCCATTCTCACCCACCGCTTCCTTGACTGGTGGAGGGTTGTTAGCCGAACGGGTAGGAGAATGAATTAAAATTCTCATTAAAAGTATAATGATTATTATAAAGTAACTAAATGTTTTAGAAATTCCCAATCTTAGTTACTTTAGGAAAATGTGAATAAGGTGCTAATCCATGAAATTACACTTTGCACTTTGATTAAGTCGTTGGTGGAGCGTGTGTGGTTAACCGGCACACTAACTTGGACTTAACAAGGTAGGCAAAGGGTAACTTAAGGTTTTTTCATAGGTCGGTGGAGCGCGTGTGGTTAACCGACATATTGATTAAGTGAAAAACATTAAGGGTACCAAGTAATTTGCATGGCTACTTCACACCTTGTTTTGTGATCCTCGGTATCCCAGTCACAAAACATGAAGGGCACACTCGAGATTGAAACATGTCATTGAAAGTTCAATGAATCTCAAAAGATCTAGGAGTTTCAAATCCAATTAAAACCTAATAATTTATTTCGTTTTTCATGGTGGAAATTGGTGAATCGTCATTCACCTACCTTCAAATATTTTATAGCTTGGATTACGGCATCCCTCTTCCAAGTTATAAAATATTGTGTTGGGTCCTAGCCTTAATATTTCATATTGGGTGTTATACTAAGGACTTAAAAGTCAACTAACTTGAATATCTCCCATTGCAGATGTCTGGTTTAGACAACTGTGATCTTCCCAAATCTCATGGAAATCATATTTCTCTACCTCCGCCTCCTCCATTTATTCTCCCTGACCCACAAGCCCTAAGACTTGAAAGGTTCAAGGTCACTCAAGCTCTACTAGAAATGAAACATAAAGATGGAAGACATGTTTGCACTCATGTCTTAAGAATGAAGTCACACATTGACAGGTTGAGAATGTTGGGTGCTGTTATTTCAAGGAAGTTTGCTATTGACTGGGTTCTTCAGTCACTTCTTAAGTCGTATAGTGAGTTTATTAAAGACTACTATATGACAGATCACGACATGACCCTAATAGATCTTTCTTATTTGCTTGTTGCTGCTGAATCAGCAATGATTTGGCGCAAAAGTCAAGCAAATATGGGTGGAAGGTCTATTTCTCAAACTTCCATAGACATTGACAATGGTAACATTGGAAGTCCAGAAAAGCTTTCTCTTCCCAATGGAAAGGGATAGGCCTTGGTCAACCTGGTTGACCAAAAGGTAAAGGGAAAAGTTAAGTCTGTGATAGTCTCATGTACCATTCCCGAAGAGTCTATATGTTTTCATTGTCAAGAGAAGGGGCATTGGTTGCGAAGCTGCCCTAATTACCTGAAAGATCTAAGAGAGAAGGAAAAAAATCAAGAAGATTTGACTCTACTTCAGGATCAAGCAAAGGGAAGGAAACTTAAAGGAAAGGTATGTTGAATCTGATCGCGAAGATGGATTTCAATCGCATGGTTTGAAGATCGGATTCTTGAGCTACTACTTAAGAGTTATGATAGATTGCTAGAAAAATATGTAATAGCATAGTTTTCATTTAAAGTTGCATTGTAAGGATAAGTTTTCCGCATTTATTAAATAAATAAAATTTTGTTTTACTTTATTTTATATCTCCTTGCAATGACATTTATGGAAAATTGATGTTTGTATGGTTCTAGCAATAATGGAAATATGAATATGATTCCTTCGTTTGTGGTAGTGTCATAATTTACCAAATAAGGAAAGATTCTCATCACCCAAGGTTTTCAATTGGACCGAAACTTGGAATCATGCAAGTCGTATGGTATGATGAGTGAGAACTTTCAGCTTTGGAAAAATTAAGACTAATTCCTTGATCACATGTATATGTGAGTCAAGTGAAGAACTAAGGGATCAAGTACACATTCTTGTGCACTAGTCAAGTCCACCACAAAAGATTGATAAGACTATTTGTCATGATTTACAAAGTTTTAGTAAATATGGTTATACTTAACAAGTTAAGTATAATTCTGAAACATTGGAAAAACTTCGATGTATGGCAGAACGAATGAAAAGAATCAAATTAGGCAGAAAGATAAAAGTTTCTCAAATCTGGATAGATGGGAGAGTACCTTAGTATCATGTTTTGTGATCATCTTAATGATTAAGAAACCATGTCACAATTGATCCTCTAAGGACATCTTAGTGCATTCCTATGGCTAAGAAGAGGAATCAAGAATTGCTGAAATGGTTGAATCAAGAAGATGACTCATACTTCGTTCCAAAACAAGTCTTAGAGTCATACTCCAAGACTGTAAGTTGAGTGACATATCTTAAAGAAAGATTTATAACAATTGTCAAATGTAAGAGTAAAAGTGTCCTACTCTTGTACATTTGAAATTGGTAAGTTGTGATGTTTTGGATAAAACAAAGACCAACTAAGGCCAATTGTGCGAAATGTTTCTCTTGATAAAGAATCCGCACTATCTCTTGAATATTTGGCAAGTGAGTCTTATATGTCAAGAGGACAATGGGAGTCTTAAAGATATTGGAAAAAGGCTTCTAGATCTAATCAAGAAGGAAACCTATAGTTTATCAATAGCACACGACTTGAGGTTTATAACCTATCATGTTGACATATTCTTATTTATGTGCCCATTCTAGTTAAAGTTGGCTTTCCATATGAGTTCTGAGAGTTCTCAATTGGTTGCATAACAACCTGGCAGTACTGGAAGGCCCTTGTGCTGCCAGGCGGCAAGAAATTAAGATTGAGTTCAGTCCATATGAGTTTGGATTTGTCATTATTCTTGTCTTGTGATTATGGTATTGACAAATTCACATGGATAAGAACACATACACCATAAAATCTAAGTGTCATAAGGTTTCTCTCCGATTCATGAAAATGATGGTAAGGAAACACTTTCACTAAGTAGATTTTAAAGTAGATAACAGTTGTGATATTTGTATTCTCAAAGTCGTTAGTGGAGCGTGTGTGGTTAACCGGCACACTAACATGGACTTGTGAGTAATGGCAAAGGTCTAAACAATTGAGACTATGATTATGGAATCCCTTTTCATAGTTCTGAAAGTGTTTAGACACACATATGTGATGCCTAAGGAAAGGTGTATGATTTTGATAAAGTTTTATCAAAAGCATCTCGTATCAGAAATGTGAACTTTGGTAAGAAGGTCAATAAAGTATTGATTTCTAGAAGTCCAGCTGATTTCTGAGTACATGTCGAAGCTAGTGGGAGCATAAGTATTATGCTAATAATCATCATGCAAGTGGGAGCATGATAATTATGATAAGTGTTGCAAGTTAGCAATGTTAATTATAGAAAACAAAAAGATTTCAATTGGGAAAAGTTGTTTTGCTATAATTAAGGGAGAGAAAATTATACTTCACTTCAATTCTAAAAGCTTAGATTGAGGTTTTAATCATATTTAGTCAAGGATATATATATATATATATATATATATATATATATATATATATATATATATATATATATATATATATATATATATATATATATATGAATTTCATGTTGGAATGGCTCAACATAAGGAAATTCTATATATGGGTCCATTATTTGCGTTCTAAAATTCGATTATGATTACGGCATCCCTCTTCATAATCTGAATTATGAGAACTTGGAAAATAGAAATAGAAATATTATAGCAAAAGACTGGTCTAGTATCATGTCTTTATGAATCGTGTCCCATATGCTTCGAATATAGGATCGATTGCATGTGCTATAATATTCATCTGTTCTAAATTTTTTCAAAATGCCCAGAGCATTAAGAAGGAAAAAGTACTAGAACTAGATATGACTAATTTGATTTGATTAAGCAATTGTTGAGAACAATCTAAGGTTTACCAAAGATTGGTTGCTCAGGGACAGTTGGAAGTATAGTGTTAATTTTAGAAGGACCATATTGACATATTCTGAAAAGAGGCAACTCTTGTTCAAGAGTAATAGTCAAAAGAGAATATGGAAATATTCCCATAGGTGGAAGTTATTCATTAACTCTGTGTAAGATTAGGAGACTTAATGCAAGAAGAATGTTCAAAGAAATGAAACTTTGAATATGAGACTTCGTGTCCATGGAATTGATCTCCATTGGAATACTCTGTAATGTCTGTTGACAAGTCTTTGTGACTTTGTGCATAATCATTACAAGAGGACCACTGCATATAAGTTTAGAATCTAACAGATTTAAGTAAATGCCAGAAATTTGGGATTCGTGCATTTACAGTATGGATTTGGGATTGTGAAATGAGAATCATTGGAAGTATGTTCAATCGTTCTATTTCACAGAGTAAAGATCATAGACAAACTTAGTGTGCATACTTGATGTATTGTATAACTAATGTTTAGACAAACATAGTGTGCATACTTGGTGTATGGCATGACTAGTGTTTACAAAAAAAAAGTGTACATGCTCGGAGCATGGGACAGCTATTGTTTTAATTCAAGTATAAAGTTGATAGTTTGAAACAGTATACAATGAATAATATGAAATCAATATGGTGATAAATAAAATGTGTTTTTATTTATATTCATAAGTTCTGAGACCATAGTTGATTCGATTATTCTTGTGTTTCACTTTGCATGTTTTGACTTCCAGAATAACTAAGTCGCTCTTCCTGAATGACTAAGTTATTCAAACCATCCACAGTCGGTTATATGTTGGAAATAGATATGAATCAAGATTGTCATGGGTTGGATTGTAGAGGTCTAAGATGTTGGACAAAGTGGTGCTACAACACTCATGAGTGCTCATAAGTTCTGAGTATTGGATTCAACCCACGCTCACTAGTATCACTTCATGGAATTTTATCTCGAGTGATCGTGAGACGGTAATATCTTATAAGTCTTCAAACCTAGAGATATGACTTGTTGCCTATGAATTGGTTATATATTGATCATACGAAAACGCATTGGTAACTCGATGTTATAAAACGTGCCTTTGTGTATGATTCAACAAGTAGTAGAATAAGCATATGAGTCGAAGTTTATCTGTTCCTTCTTGGATTAGAAGCGATATCTGGGCCCCTCGATGATTTTGTTTTGACCTATGTATCGGGCCCAGTCAGAACTAAGTTAATCTGTTCACTTAAGTTCTATGTCAAACAAATCGGAAATCGGGAAACAAACTACTGGACAATAAGCAAGACATTGTTCCATGTATTTGTTCGGCTGATATCTAGAACATAGAATTATATGATCACTTATCTTAAATGGAATATCATCATCATCTCAGTTCCGCGAGACCTTGAAAAGAGCTACGATTGCTGATCGGTTCCTGAAGTCATACTTGCAGTTATAGTTATTAGACTTATCCAAGTGGGAGACTGCTGGATTAGGTGTCTAAGTTCATAACTATTTCTGGGTTATACTTGACCCGACCCGACATGGTCCATTTGGGTTGCATGGCATCATGCATTTGGATAAACTATAATGAGAGAAATAACACTTATGGTTTATTAATATATTATAAGTTCTAATATATTAATAATAATATTATTTAATTAGTATTGATCAAGAATTAATCTAGTATTCATTAAGTGATCAAAAGATGACTAATTAAATATATGGGTTGATTATGTAAATCATCCATAACTTGTATAGTGGGCTAAAGGCTCCATGGATTATCAAGTTGGGCTAAGGTCCATAGGATGCTCCATGGGAGTTACAAACCCATGGGTCATGGAAATGAAGAGCCATGTTACATTAGGGTTTACATGGTGTAACCCTAATTGTAACACACTATATAAAGGATATGAAGCTCACCAAAATCGGCACTAGAAGCAAGATTGAGGGCAAGCCGATTTCTAAGTGTGACATTCTCTCTCAAAGTTTATTCCAAGTGCATTTGGTGTTGTGTGAGACATTTGAGGCATCACACTTGGGGTGCTAGGCTCTCAAGGTTTTCAAGGAATCAAATCAATTACAAGGTATGTAACTCTAGCTAACTTTTATGTTTAGAAGTTCCCCATGTATGCTAGATAGGATTATGAACCTTGGAAAAAGTATTTTGCATGTATTTTAGACAAACATAGATCCAAGGTTTTCTAGGGTTGCATGTACACTTAGGAGTGTTAGAATGCTCAAAACCCATCAGAATGGAGGAGCAATAACTTGGAAAAGTTCCAAGTAGGAGACAGTAGCTGATTCAACGTGCGAATCAGAGTACATAGCAGCAAGTGAGGCGGCGAAGGAGGCAATATGGTTGAAGAACTTTATCGGAGACCTTGGAGTTGTACCAGCTATAAAGGAGCTTATGGAGATTTTCTGTGACAGCGAGAGTGCATTTGCCTTAGCTAAGGAACCAAGGGATCATGGCAGATCCAGGCACATCGACAGAAAATATCACTTCATAAGACATCGGATAGAAGAAGAACTCGTCGTAGCAAAGAGGGTATCGTCAGAGGAGAACCCAGCAGATCCCATCATGAAGGGACTGAGTAGGGTTAAGCACTTACAGCATGCGAGGCGCATCGGGCTGAAGGACGATATTAGTTTTAATGATTAGATAGTTTTGAAACTTGTAATAGTTGAAATGTAATTGACATTTGATGATTAAATAAAATGTGTTTTTTTATTTATAAGTATGGTTACTATCTTGTGTCAATCATTTACTATTGTTTCACTTTGCATGTTTTGAATTCCAAAATAATTATATTATTCAAACTATCCACAGTCAATCATACGTTGGAAGTAGGTATTGAGGCAAGACTGTCATGAATTTGGCTTGTAGATTGTTTGAATTGTATTAGACATAGCAAAGGATTGCTACAACATTCATGAGTGCTCATAAGATCTGAGTATTGGATTAAACCCACGCTCACTTGTATCACTTCATGGAATTTATCTCGAGTGATCGTGAGACGATAATATCATATAAGTCTTCAAACCAAGAGATATGAGTTGTTGACTATGAGTTGGTTGTACATTGATAGTACGAAACTGCATCAGTAACTTGATGCTATAAAATGTGTTGTTGTGTAAAATTTAACAAGTCGTTAGTACAAGCATATGAGTCGAAGTTTATCTGTTCCTTTTAGTCCTTGGAGGATTAAAAGTGATATCTTGGGCCCTTCGATGATTTTGTTTTGACTTATGTGTCGGGCCCGGTCAGAACTAAATTGATGTGTTCGATTTAGTTCTATGTCAAACAAATTGGAAATCGGGAAACAAACTGCTGGACAATAAGTATGACGTTGTTCCATGTATTTGTCCGACTGATATCTTGAGAACAGAGGATTATATGATCACTTATCTAAAATGGCGCATCATAGTTCGACAGAGGCTTTTAAGAGCTACGATTGCTAGTCGGATCCTGAAGTCATACTCGCAGCTATATTTATTAGACTTATCCAAGTGGGAGACTGTTGGATTTAGTGTCTAAACCCATAACTATAATTGGTATGTACTTGACCCGAGAGTAGCATTGTCCATTTGGGTTGCATGGCACCAGAACAATCTGAAGGATGGAAATTTGAGTAGAGGTTATTTATGATTTATTAATATATTATAAGTTCTAATATATTAATATGAAATCATATTATTTAATTAGTATTGATCAAGAATTAATTTAGTGATCAAAAGAGACTAATTAAATATATGGGGATTGATTGTGTAAATCGTTGATTCTTATATGGTGGGCCAATGATCCTAATTCTTTAGGTTGGGCTTAACCAATGTGACAACCCATGGATGATCCATGGAGGTTTAAACCCATGGAGCCTAAGGAATATGGAAGGTCATGCACATTAGGGTTTACATGGTGTAACCCTAGTTTTGGAAGAGCTATAGCCGAATTTGGCACAAGACATTCTCTCTCAAGTTCTCCATTGTTGGTGGTGTTGTGTGAAGCATTCGAGGCATCACATTTGGGGTGCTAGGCTCTTAAAGGTCCAAGGAATCACGCTACAAGAAAAGGTATGCCATCTAACTAGTTTTTATTATACAAGTACCCATGTTTGTATGCTAGTTAGGGTAATGCTTTGGAAATCAATTGCATGTATAATTAGAGAAAACATAGATCCAAAGCATTTAGGGTTGTATGTGCACCTTAAGGTTGTTAGGATGCTCAAAACCCATCACAAACCTATATAAGAGTCCATGAAGGTTTAGTCCAAAGGGCCTATCAAATGTGAAGAGTCATGGTGAATTAGGGTTTACATGTAAGAAACCCTAGGAATTCCACACTATAAAAAGTAACCCCTAGCATCCCTAAAATCGGCTATAAGGATTCCAAGGTGAAACCCTATCCGATTTATGCTTCCTAACCTCTCTCTCATAAGCCTCCTTTTGCTTTTGGTGTTTGTAAATTATTAGAGGTATCACACTTGAGGTACTAAGCTCTTGAAAGGCCAATAACTACAAGCTACAACAAAGAGGTATTCATCTAACTAGTTTTTATGTTTATATCTCCAATTGCATGCTAGCTAGGGTATATGCTTTGGATAAAATGAAATTGCATGTATAACTTGAGAAAACTTAGATCCAAAGCATCTAGGGTTGTATGTGCACCATAGGATTGTTATAGTGCTCAAAACCCTTCAAATGGCAATTTGCACAGTCTGATCGAGACTCGTAATTCTCTTCTCACCATCTCTGTTCGTTAGCATCTGGTAGAGAAATTGAAGCCTATCTTCTCCATGTTAGATAGAATTCAAGGTGTTTCGGAATCTTATATTCCAAAACAAGGTGGAGAACCAGTGAGAACTTCTGTTGTTATAAAAGAAACTGGTGGCGAAAATGATCAAGAACAAAAGCCAAAGTCAAACGAACCAAAGGTTAATGTAGCTTCGGGTTTGAGAGGAAAAGAAAATTTGATTGAGGACAGTGATAAGGAAGAAAAAGATGAAAATGGGAAATTAAGAAGGAAGGCTTGTCGTGCAGAAATTGACGAAAATCATCGCATTGTCAGGGAAGCTGAAGAAAAAGAAAGGAATGCTCGTGAAGCCAGACTTACTTTGGAAACTCAAAAGCTTATTTTCCCTCCCTGGTTTATGGAACGAATCCTGAATGAAGCCATTGATAATCCAAATATTTATTGGCTAGAACCTGTTACGTCGTTCGAATTGGAGAACTCTCCTGATTCGCAGCTTGATCTTCCAATAACTCCAAAGGCCTTTCAGTTTCGCTGCTTTGAAAAAGTTGCGAATGCTTCTCTTTCTGATAATGGTGCTGATCAGATGCTTTTCTCGTTTTATCTAAAGCACATGAAGCCACAATACGAGACCTGGAGTTCAAAGAAAATTACAGTTGTGAAGGTTTTTGGCCCTATTGAAACTGAAAGCTTTCCGAATGCTCGTTTCAAAGCAGCACAAGGAGCTGGGAGTTCAGTCTTTGAATTTACATTGACTGATTTCTCGTGCCTAAACCTGTATGATTGGATATCTCTGCTTCACCTCCTTCTGAAGGATGAACAAAAATATGAACCTATCGTGGCACATCTCAAAAGGGTATTGGTCTCGTACATCCAGGAAGTAGGAAAGATGGATGTAAAGATAGCGGCAGTTCTACGAAAGAAGCCAACAGTATTACCCAAGGAAGCTCCAGAAGATTTTGACAAGATGAAGCTGGGTAGAATACGAAAGGTTGGTTGGTGTATGGCATTCTGCCATTCCAAATACGTGAAAGAGCTGATGTTGAATTTCATAGAGTTTGCTTCACTTTGGCTGATAAGCATCTCTACTCCACCTCTTGCCTGCAATACATTATGGAGTTAATGAATCAGTGCAAAGCAGTGTTGTAAAAATCGTTCTAGGCGGCCGGTTAATCGGGGATTAATGCTAGGTAGTCTTCAATAGAATAGGATTAAGGCTAATCGGTCAGCTTAATCGGTTTTGGTCAAAGAGGGTCAAAGTCGGAGCTAGACGGTTCTAATCGGTCCTAGGTGGCCTAATCGGCCAAATTTTCAAAATTTTAAATATTAAACCAACATTTTCAAAATTTCAAAAGTTCATAGTATTTCAATGTTCAACTAATATATAAATTTTAAAAAAAAAATTAAAGTTTTTCTCCAAAATTTTCAAAATTTCTTTGTTTTCAAATATACAAATACCCAAATTTATTTCTTTTCTGAAGATATATTAAAATTTGAATAACTTTTCTTATTAATTGGATGACAAATTATTGCGCTTGTTAAACTTATTATTAAACTTTTATGCTTATTTATTAATATTCTTACGATTAAAGTTAGATTTATAAATTTTTGAATAATTTTCTTAATAATTAATGGTCCCTGATTAATCCCTAGACCCTAGTCCACCGACTAGCTAACGTCTAACGTTTTCTGCAACCTTGGTGCAAAGCGAACAATGCAGGGGACAAGAAATGTTTCTCTGATATGATTAACTGGTACATCCAAGTTCGCAAGACATTGTTGGGCATAATGCCAAAACTGTTTACAGTTCAGAAGCGCAAGCAGCAATGAAGATCTACCTTCCTTGTTGACACAAAGGGGGGGATTGTTGGGTTATTTTGTGTTGTGTCAATATTGTATTGTATTTTTATAGTCCATCTTTTGTAATGGGTTGGGCTTGTCCACCCGGTTTTAATGTGCTAGGGTTAGACTATTTATAGTGCACACATGCACTGTGATTAGTATCGATTGTACTTACCCTAAACTGCATTTACAGTAAAAGTTCTTTATCGAGCTCTTCTAAGGCAGTGGTTTTTAATCATTTAACACATTTTCTATCATTGTGTTCTTGGCTTTGATTCATATACCTTTTTAGATTCTATCGATCAACTCTCTTTAATTCTAACACCGGTTTACCAGTTTCATTACGTATTCAGTTCTGTTAAAGTCTTATTATTTTACCATAATTTACGAATAAATCTCAAACTAAAATTAAGTGATGATTTGACCATTTTCTCCTTGTAACATATATATATTGTCAGTTTCATTATTGACTTGGACGTCTAATTATTAAATGAGCTGATGGGATGAATATGTTAGGTTATATAATGTTATGTTTACCATAAAATTTGACATCATGATATATTATATATTTTTTGGAATATAAAATGCATCCAACGAAGACTACATTAATTACATAAACTGGCAACAACTTCGTCATTTTTTAAGTTTATAAGAACTTTCAAATTGTCTATCTAATCTTATGTAACCCAATATACCCATCTCATCAGCTCATTTACCACCCTTTTTCTCGGAAGCACATATTTTACCGGTTTCATTGCTGACCCAGATACATAACCATAAATGAGCCGATGAGATGTATATCAAACTTTACGGTAAATGTAGCATTAGATAACTCATCATATTCATCTTATCAGCTCATTTAATGATTAGACGTTCGGGTCAGCAATGGAACCAATAAAATGTATTATATGGAGAAAATGGTCAAATCTTTACTTAATTTTAATTTGGGACTTATTGGTACATTATGGTGAAATAATGAGACTTTAATTAAACACAATAAGTGATGAAACAGGTAAACCGGAAAAAATGGTCAAATCGTTATTTTTACCGGTAATTCGTGTTTCTTCGTAAATAAATTTTAGTTTTAGACTTTTTCGTAAATTATGGTAAAATATTAGGATTTTTCTAGAGAATTTTCTTCTAATTATTCCACAAATGCCTAAACATAGTTTTAACCATATGCAATAAAATTGTTATGATACACAAATAAATAAAATACATTGTTATTTCTTAAATTTATCTCAAAGAAAAACAAACCCAATTTGAATACCAAATGGTCAAATCATCCATAATGAAAGTTCCCGTTCTTCTGTTCAAGTTCGATTCTACCATAGTTTTAATTTGCTCCTCAAAGCTACAATTTCAAAATCAAACCAAATTTCAATTCTAATTCATCAACCTATAGGATAAATCCTGAAAGTCTAATTCTCGTTAATTCAAGTTTAGACTTTCTTTTGTTCCAAACAAAGACTGAACCACCCTTAATTACTAGGACAAACCGATCGAACACAAAGACTTAATAAAAAACCACTGATTTAAAAAAAAAAAAAGCAATTAATTAGTCAATTTGCAAAATTATAAATAGTTTTTTGTTATGCGTTACTTGAAATAGCTTTTGGATTTGGAGTTTTTGAGTTTTTCTTAAAAGCTAAAAGTATTAAAAGTTATGTCCATTCAAAGAGAACGGTAATAAAATGCACAAACAAGTATAAACATTCACTAAACCATAACATAAAACATCGTTCAAACACAATTCTAGAAGAAACAGAAACGAAAATCCTAAATGTTTCATAGTACTAACGAGTATAGCAACTTAGTATTTTAGTAATAGGGGTCTTCAAAGGTACCACATAGACGCATCTTGAGGAGAAAATGACGATTGTGCTCCAAATCTGAAGTCAAGGGTATTATTATCATTTGAATTCAGGTTGTTCCCGGAATCGAAACCAGAATTTGGTCCAAAGAAACCGTCATTGAGCTGGATTTGATCAAGATTCCCACAGTTGAAGCTTCCATTGGTTTGTTGAAGATTCGTTTCATAGAATTCCATGAGATCAGAAATCAGTTTTTGACCATCTTCCGGAAGTCCAAGCTCCAAAACACCAGCACCGCTGCCACCACCACCACCGTATGGCGGTGGTGGTGCAGCGAGCTTAGTTTGATCAAACGACGGCATACCAAACGCAGGTACTTTCTCAATATTGTTCATTTGAATGTTTAGGTTTCCGCTCATCTGGTGGTTGTTTCTTGCAGATGTGCCATGAAACCCTGGCGGCAGGTGGTGGTTATCGGCGCTACTGGATGGTCGTTTTCTTTTCAGAGTAAAATTCTCAGACGAGTCAACAATCTCCCCTTTAACTAGAACAACTGGAATCGGCTCATCAGCCGCACCTTCAACATCATAATCACCAACATCACTGATCGGAAAACACCCACCACCGCCGCCGCCAATTCCCGGAGGACAGCTGTCGGGATACAAATTCCGGCAAAGCGCCTCCTCTTGATTAACAACCGCAATCCACGTGGCGCTTTCTTTAGCAGTCATTTTATCTTGTAAACATTTCGACTGCCTAACAAGTTTCCTAATCTTATCAATCTCCGGCGACATATGCTTAATCACTGCCATCAAAACATTAACTTTCCACGCCTTTTTTAAATCATGGGGCTTCTTATACGGTGGCGGCGGTTCCCTCATCATTCCTGCTTCCACCCACCACTTCTCATCTCCGGTCGGCCACCATGGCGGCGCAACACCTTTCTCCAACGGGAACCGCCGCTGTGGCGGGTCACAATGCTGCATCAAAGCCGACAAAAGCGACCCAAGTGTGGTGTCTTGAAGCTCTTGTAATGTGTGTGGTGTTGACACCACCACCAGCGGCGTTAAACTCTCCGGGAAGTTGTCAGCCTGGTGTTTGGCGATGGCGGCAGGACCGTTTTTATCAAACCGGACTTTTTCTTTCCACCATGGCCGGAGATTGTCGGAAGCTCCGGTCACCGGTTTACCGTTTTCTGGGATGATTCCGTATACGAACCCCTGAGCTTTACAAACTTCCATCATTTTTAACATATATTTCAAGATTCCATCTTGGGCCCTTGACATTTTTTTTCTTCTAGCTTGTTCTTGAGATTGCTGATGTTTTTGGACATTGATACTTCTTTTTAAATTATTTTGCTCTTTTAAACGTCTTAAAAGTATTTTGTCCTGCCACATTCTCTTTTCAAGCTCATCAATGTCCGTTTCTTCATCATCACTGTAATCGTCTTCCATTGATGGCCCTTGTGTTGTGGTTTCAGTCTCAAATGGAGGAGAAGATAAGAAATTGAAGCTTTCAAAAAACCCCATTTCTTCAAACATCATTGACATATTTGGTAGATTCGTATGAATGCAATCAAGATTCAATATTGGGTTCTTATTTAAAATCTTTAAACAATGATCTCAATCGGATACCCTCCTGAAACAATCGGTCAACTTAGAATCAGTAAGGGTTAAATGCATATTTATGCAATGAAGCTTCACCTTGTTCCAAGGTTTTTGCAACAATGTTTCACATTAGGAACGAGATTTTATCAGCATAATGTTTCTGTTTATACACTGTTGCATAATAGGATTATTACTTTAAGCAGCAAAAAGCAAATAAAAAACATAATCTCTTACAACTAATTAACTGATTTTGATTATTCATCACATAATCACTTTCAGAACACATATAGGTACAAGTAGATATATACGAATCCATTTTCTAAATTCTAGACACGAGAAGTATTACAGAGGCATAGCTGAAGAGTTCTTTCCTTTTAAGTATTAATGTATTATATGATACTTTTTGAAGTGCTTCAAATTTTACGTTAATGGTAAAAGTTGTTGCAGACAAACCAAACTTGTAAAATTACCAAAAAGTATATACTTCACCAAAATAAGCACTTTTGACCAAGTTATGGAAATATCAACTCGAATAATCGGGCTGAATTAAGGTAATTAGATAACTAGATAATCATGTATGTATTCGAAGTTAGGAAAAATTAAATGGTTTTACATTTATCTCAAAAATTATCTTATTGTAAATTCTTACCAGCTTCTACAAAATTTGATTATCTTAAGAAAATCAAAATCATAATGGGTTTTTACCTAATAGGCAATAACTTATATGCAAGAAACACCAACTTACTTCCATTGGTTTGTTTATTATAACGCCCTACTTTGATTCCTTCATCTTATAGCATTGTATTTTGAAGAATTTACCAATTATAGTAATGTAATCTAGATGCAAAATAATTTACAATGCTATAAGTGGGTAGATGGTTTATAATAGCCTCATAAGACAAACATTGAAGGCACGATACTACATTTGGCTAGATTTTTCAAAGTAAAAATGTCTTAATAAGAAAATAAATTGAAAAGTATAACTGTATAATAAAAGAAATGAAAGTAGGATGCTATAATACATAGAGAAATGAAAAATAAGTTCATATTTCTTGCATAATTGCATTCAGCCTTCTATAATTGTTCCAACTTCGGTTTAAAGTTTAAACCGACATCCAAACACCCCCTAAATTCAAATAGCCACAATTGATTTTCTAAAGATACAAAAGAAACACCATGGTTTGTGCTTAACATTTTTATCGAGATTCATTTATATTATTATTTCCGAATTTTGGAAAGAAATATGATTTGTTTGCAATAAAAACTTAGGTCATCTCCAAGCCAACACCAAATCCAATTTTTTTTTTCATTTGTTTCATGAAAAAAAAAAATACTTCAAAATGGTGTAAACCGTAAAGTCATCTCCCACCTCATTCTATTTATTGCACCATTTTTCTGTTATGCTATTCATTTACATCAAAATGATGTTAAAGTTTCATATGTTACTTTTAGCCCCTCAAGTTTCAAGTTTTTTAAATATGACTAGGTATATTTTAAATGTAATAATTATTAGTTATAATATTATGTTAAATATTAAATTTGATATTAATTATCATAAATATAAAATTTAATCTTTATGTTCCGATACAATTATAAATAAATATAGTTTTTTTATTCTACAGATGCTGATTTAATAAAATAACAAGTCAATGCAAACTAATAATATAGAAATAATTTATTTGGTTATAATTTTGTAATAGTATATTTTAAAAAGTTTATACTAAACAATACACAACAACAACACAAAAAAAAACAAAAAACAAAAACAAAAAACAAGAAAAACAAAAAAAAAACAAAAACAAAAAACAAAAAAGATATAAATGGATATGTAAAAGGATAACAAGTTGAAGGGTGTTTTTGACAAAATATATATATATATATATATATATATATATATATATATATATATATATATATATATATATATATATATATATATATATATATATATATATATAGGCATGGTTGTATAGGTGTGTTGGAATTATGTCACATGCCAAGTTCAAGGATAAAATATATAGATTTGAGAGGAGAATTAGATGAGTATATTGTCCCTTACAAAAATCATTTTTACACAATTGAAGCTGGATCGGAGATGGTAAGGGCATGAATAATTTTAAAAGTGAGAGAAAACCAGCACTTTAACAAAATTATTCAAAGAAATGAGCCTAATACTTGATCTAACTGATGACTAAAGTTCAGTCCAAAATAAAATATTATATTTTTTTTATTGAATTAAATTCATAACTTAATTTTTTTTATTATAAATGGATCAAACACACCACAAAGTTCTGTTCTTCCTGTTTTAACGGAACAAATAAGAAACACAAAATCCCACAGAAACAACTACAAGATAACAAGAAGCTTAAAGGAATCAAACAATCCATCAAAATTCATACAGATGAACCAATCAATCCCAAACTCCCAGATCAAATTACACTAAAATCAACACAAGGGTTTCATGTTTCATCAAAAATATGATAATTTATTCACGGAATCAAAAGGGTATCAAGAAAAAAAAAAAGTTCAGAAAGATGAAAGAACTCACAAGCTTTATGTGTTTTAAGTTTTTGCTTAGCTTCAAGCCATCTGAAGACGAAGAAAGAACGCTGCGTACAATCTGTGTGTGCTCTTGGCACACATCGAAGGAAATGAGAATAAAGTTGAATAATAAGATATATATATATATATATATATATATATATATATATATATATATATATATATATATATATATATATATATATATATATATATATATATATATATATAAAGGCAAGAGGGGGGGGGGGGGGGATAATTTAATAATATTTGTGCTTTTAAAATGAATAAAATTACAAACAAATAACTATTTATAAAGATACTTTTATCTTTATTTCTATTTTGGTTATTATATTTAAATTTTTTAAAACCGCTATAAAAATCAATGAATTAATTTCTAAAGTAAATCAAGTAAATATTGCATCATGATATTTTAGATATTTTCTTTTTGTTGACATGAAGGGTTTAAGCAAAAGTTGAAGGGTTAATGACATAAATGTCATTTTTGTACAATCGTACGAATCAGAGTTGAGGTTAATGAGGAAAGATAAATAACAACGTTGTTAGAATAAGGAAACTATAGTCGGGCTTGAACCTCCGACCTCATTTAGGATTTCTAACTTATTAATGATACTACAAATATGAAGGGACATCAGAAATCTTTTTTATGACTAAAGTAAACTCCACGATGAATCAACTATAGATTTCTAACTTCTCGCTAATAGTACAACTATAGAGACCTTTGGATATACACAATCCCATGCAAATCATCGATCCCCAAATGGAGACATGTTGTCATCGAAGATTTGAAGCATGTGGTAACTATTTTTGAATGTTTATCCCAAGTCTTGTTACCACTTAATCATTCAAGAGATGGTTGCATAAGATATCTGATATAGATAGTTTGGTTTAAGTCATAATCTTAAGTCTTTAAGCATGGTTAGGTCGCATGGCTGTGGATTCAATGTAATAAGATGAGTTTTTTTTGGATGTTTTGTTAGTGATTGAATTAGGTTCATGAATTTCAGATGTTAAGTATGAGATTTGGTTTATAATAACATTTCGTAAAAAATATAAATATAGAATCATAGTCCGACATAGTAACATGTGTAGGAGATGAAGCCGTGATGATGTATTGAAGTCCATATGATATAAGCTTATCGAAAAATAAAAATTGAATCCATAATTTATTCTCTAAGTGATCTTCATCTCATTGACCTAATGTGATTTATGCGATGGATTATGAATCACTATTATATTTCTTTATAAGGAATGAATTTATTTATTTCTATAAAAGGCAAGGGAAAATTCATGAATTTATAAGATGGTTTGGTTTAAGTCATCGTCTCAACCATGGTTAGGTCACATAGTACTCATTTTGATGTAAAGGCAGCAAGATAGTGTTACACAATGTATGGTTGAAGTGCGACAACGGGTATAATAGCTTTTGTATTGTTTCACCTAACCATGGTCGTAATGTGATTACAAATGATCTTAACCACGATTAAGTCTTTATCCATCGGTAAGATTGTGCATTTAAATTTATGTTTAACGTATAATATGTCCAAGAATCATATGAATTAGATTTTTAAATCATGTTTAAAGGAACATATAGGCTACAAATCTATGGATTTTAAAATAAATAGATCTCATACAATGTTTATAAATATTCATAGGGTTATAATATTTTACAATGATTTATAGCATGTGACTATTGTAATTAAATATTTGTACATATGTAAGAATCCCCATAATCTATAGTAGGCCTTTTGGACTAGAATGTAACAACTTTTCTAAAACAATGACTAAAAGAGAGATATTTTGCATAACTTTGGACTAAAAGTATAAAAGGTGATAAATAATATAAACTAAGGGGTAAATACTAAAGTATAAAGGCTTTGTTTCATATAGACTATAATGCAATAATATAGAAGATAGCTACTGTTGGTTCATGTTCATTCTTGACACCATTGTTGAGTGGAGTACTCAACTTCTTAAAGAAATTTATGTGGCTAAAATATAAAGTTTAAGACCTTGGTTAGAAATAGAAAGTGGTGTGAACAGTGCCTATATCTACCAATTAAACGATACCAACATACTTACATTTTCTTTTATAATAGCAATGTATTTTTTTATAAACAATAGCTAGATTTGTCTTTTTCTTTAAATATAACTAAGTTGTACATTATTTATGGATGAAAAACTATAAGAGCAATTCAAAACCCACCTTTTGAAATAGAGTTACTTTATTTTCTTTTTTTGTATATAAATAAAATTAGTGCTTTTCAACACATTCTATTTTTTACAAGGTTACGAATAGTAAACTACAATCTTAGAGTTATAATATTCAATTACGAGTTGAACTTTTACTTTTTATAATTTGCCCTTCAACTTTGAGTTATAATAGGGCAAATTGCATAAATAATACTAAGTTTATACAAAATTTCGATTTCGGCATTGTGTTTTATTTTTACTCAATTAAGTCACTTAGCTTAAAATTTGGTGCAAATTTAACAAATCATCTCGTTTGCTTCAAGTGTTTTATGTTTATCTGATTAGGCAAAAAGCTTATGATTCTTTCATATATGATCCTAATTGGCAAATATTTTGGTTAAACTGAACCTTTACATATATGTGTACTCACATTCCCTTATTTTTATTCTTTTCTTCTCTCAGAGCGTCACAATTTTGTGCAATAGCTTTCCAAGGTTGCTCATGTGGTTCATCACCTCAGAGTGATGTAAGCAAGGTAATGAAAGTCTCTTTTAGGAGATGTTATTGTGGACAACCATTCTTGTCTTGCTTACATCAATCTAGGATGGTGAACCACTTGAGCGGCCTTGGTAAGACATTGCACAAAATCGTAATGCTTTAAGAGATGAAAAGAAGAGGAAATAAGGGAAAGTGAGTACGAATCTACGTAAGGGTTCAATTTAAACCAAATATTTGCCAACAAAGATCATATGTGGAAGCCACATCAACTTTTTGTCTAATCATCAATTGATAAACATGAAACATTTGAAGCAAACCGGACGATTGGTTAAATTTGCAACAAAAATGTAAACTTAACGACTTAATTGAGAAAAAAAATCAAATGTAACATTCCAAAAATTTTAACAAATTTAAACATTTCAAAACAACCCATTTATTAACAGTGTTTACAAAAACATTGTCTCCAGAACATGATTTAAAGTCAGAGTCTCCCAAGATCCAATCCGTCGTAAAACTGAGTATGTGTACGGTCACGCCTTCGCATTGCCACGAATCATCTGAAGAACCTGAAACCATAAAAAAACTGTAAGCAAGAAGCTTAGTGAGATCCCCCAAAATATCACCGCACAAACAGATAGCACATAAATAACAACAGCATGTACTGGGTCCACAGCTAAAAGACTGAATTACCCATGTGTAACACTCGTGTTTCTAGCCTAGGCATTAATATTAAGGTGATAGTCTAGGTTAACCTTTGTAACTCATTTTGAAGAAATGAAAAAGGAATTATGTGAATTCTATGTGTTTTATGCTTAATTACTAGGAGTTAATTAATTAAGAATAAAAATGAGCGTCGAAAATAAATTTTAGATAAAGCCGATATCTATTAAGAAAGTTGTAGTGGTCGTGACAAGGATTACGGATATATAAAGAATGCCGAAATCCGAGTTATAACGAAGAAGTTATGACCTGTCGAGGTTTCACGACAAAACCGGCTCGGTGCTGAATGTTGTAAAAAGTGAGTTTTTGATAAACTACTTTTTAGCCTTAGTGATCTAAACGAAACTTGTAGTGTTCGTTAAACCGAGAGTAGGTATAAAAAGAACGCCAAAATCTGACTTCGTATGAGGAAGTTATGATTTTTCGAAGTTTCAGCTTAGCAGTAGACAGCTAAAAACTCGAATTTTAGATCAAGTGATTTTTAGCCGACACGACCTAAACGAGAATCGAAGGTCTCGTAAATAGTAGCACAACGGTAAAAAGTCTGACGAAAACGGACGTCGGATGAAGAAGTTAGAATTTTTAACGAATTTCCTGTCCCGGTCTGTTAAAAATAATAATTTAAAAATTAAATTCAAAATTAGCCGACGAAGTGTAAACGAAAGTTGTAGAGCGTAATTTTACCTACGCGTGCATATAAAGAACGTAAAAAACGGAGCTCGTATGCGAAAGTTATGGATTTTAGAAGTTTTTGCACAAAAACCGAGAAAATTCACATAGTTGGCTTCGGCCACGTCACCCTCGCTTATAACGTGCCACGTGTCCGAAATTGGTGAGTCATGCGAGCCACGTGTCCGAGCTGCTGAGTCATCCGAGCTCCTGGCCTGATCCGAAGTGGTAAAAAGTGAATTTTTGATAAGATATTTTTTACCGTATGGGAGTTTAGAACCTTTACCTGTACTCATGCGTAACGTAAAAAGTGAATTTTTGATAAGATAATTTTTAGACTTATCAATCTAAACAAAAGTTGTAGTATACGTTAAACCGAGAACGTACATAAAAAGAACGTCCAAATCTGACTTCGTATAAGGAAGTTATGATTTTTCTAAGATTAAGCATAGGAGTGCACAGCCCGGAATTTGAATTTAGATCGATCGATTTTTAGCCAACACAACCTCAATGAGAATTGAAGATCTCATTAATAGGAACTCAATGATATAAAGACAGATGAAAACAGACGTCAGATGACAAAGTTATGAATTTTTAACGGACTTTAATTGTCTAAGCCTGTTAAAATATAACTTTAAAAATAAAGTCAGAATTAGCCAACGGAGTCTAAACGAAAGTTGTAGATCTTGTCGATACCTACGCGTGGATATAAAGAACTTCAAAAACGGAGCTAGTATGCGAATGTTACGGATTTTAGAATATAATTAGTTTTTGGAGTAATCTGTGAGTGACACGTGGCACAATCCTGACCATTGCTTCCTCCCCACGCCTAGGCACACCAACACGACGTGTTGGACTCAAACACAACGTGGTTAACCATTTTTCATCCTATAAATAGAGGCATGATTCACCCCAAAAAACTCACACCTTCACTGTGACATCCCCTAATTTCTCGGCCAGAAAAGACCGATTTAATTTATGCTTTTTAAAATAAAATCAGAGAAATCTTTTCAAAAGATGTTGCGGAATAGGTCCCCAAAATAAAACATGATAAAAGTTTATCAAAACCCTTCTTTAAGAGGGTATATATTTTCCATATATATATATATATATCAAAACTTCGGGATGTCATGTTCCGATACAGATCAAAAGCATAAACAAGACATTATAAGCCTTTCAACAGTTATTTACAACTACTGGCCTATAATCCAAAAATCTCTCATCGTCCTCCGACTATGCTCGGGGTCCACTACCTGTAATCATAAAAAGCTGAGTGGGTCAGGCTTGGGAGCCTGATGAGCATATAGGGTTTTCAACCCACAATAATAATAACTTATTAAGTTCACCAATTAACAATAACCCTGATTACTCATTCCCGTTGTCTTCACTTTACGTCCCTAAACACCTAACACAAGGGACTTAGCCTAAGGAATATCATCAGGTTGGACACTACTGCTAAGGGGACTCCTCAGCCATACATGTCCTAAAGGCAACCATGAGGGGGATTGGAGTACACCAATGAACATTTAGTTCATCAACACCTACAAGTTGCGAACCTGCTAGTGTACTATTGGACTATCTAGAAAGGTCCGTGATCGTCATCTATACTCCACTAGACGACTACAACAACACCAACAACAATACCGACACCGAGGCCTCTCATCATTTTAACACCCACCGACTATTTTGTCTACCCATGTTCTACCCAACATATTTGTAGATAAAATACATATACAGTTTAAAACTTGTATAAAACATCAATTCAACAGTCACCACAAATAAACAATTAACATATTTACACATAACACGTATTTTAAGATAAATACTTCATATCTATGTGTAAATTGAAAGTAACTACTACACTCACTTGATTTGATGATAATCGGGCAGCAATTCGTTTCCCAAAACGTTCGTTTCTAATAAAACCGGGAGTTTTATTGAGAAACCGGGCTCTGCAAGGGTCGGGCTTCGAAACCGAAAAGATAAATTTTCCGTGCTTCACGGGCACTTCGTGGCGTATTCTGGGGCTTATAATCGATACCGGGGCTTTGGGGGATGTTAAGATGAAGAAAATATGAAGAAAGGGGTGAAAGATGGTGATTTTCTAAATGTATCCGAGAAGGCTCGCAGCCTTCTATTTATAGGGGCCGAAGCTGCTGATCCAATGGCTGAGAAGTCTCCACGCGTCAGCAGATCCGAAGTCTCGCAGGTGGCTCGCACGTGGCTGCGCATGCGAGGGCCTCGGTGTCACCTCCTGATTGGACCGAGGTCTAGTCCGAAGTAGGGTTCCGTGGCAGTCTTGCGAGGGTTCGGACACGAGGGAAGAGGGTACGTGTCGCCTTCTCAGTGGACCACTTCGGATCAGGCCAGGAGCTCGGATGACTCAGCAGCTCGGACACGTGGCTCGCATGACTCACCAATTTCGGACACGTGGCACGTTCTAAGCGAGGGTGACGTGGCCGAAGCCACCTATGCGAATTTTCTCGGTTTTTGTGCAAAAACTTCTAAAATCCATAATTTTTGCATACGAGCTCCGTTTTTGACGATCTTTATATGCACGCGTAGGTAAAATTACGCTCTACAACTTTCGTTTAGACTTCGACGGCTAATTTTGAATTTAATTTTTAAATTATTATTTTTAACAGACCGGGACAGGAAATCCGTTAAAAATTCATAACTTCTTCATCCGACGTCCGTTTTCGTCAGACTTTTTACCGTTGTGCTACTATTTACGAGACCTTCGATTCTCGTTTAGGTCGTGTCGGCTAAAAATCACTCGATCTAAAATTCGAGTTTTTAGCTGTCTACTGCTAAGCTGAAACTTCGAAAAATCATAACTTCCTCATACGAAGTCAGATTTTGGCGTTCTTTTTATACCTACTCTCGGTTTAACGAACACTACAAGTTTCATTTAGATCACTAAGGCTAAAAAGTAGTTTATCAAAAACTCACTTTTTACGACATTCAGCACCGAGCCGGTTTTGTCGTGAAACTTCGATAGGTCATAACTTCTTCGTTATAACTCGGATTTCGGCATTCTTTATATATCCATAATCCTTGTCACGACCACTAAAACTTTCTTAATAGATATCGGCTTTATCTAAAATTTATTTTCGACGCTCATTTTTATTCTTAATTAATTAACTCCTAGTAATTAAGCATAAAACACATAAAACACATAGAATTCACATAATTCCTTTTTCATTTCTTCAAAATGAGTTACAAAGGTTAACCTAGACTATCACTTTAATATTAATGTCTAGGCTAGAAATACGAGTGTTACAATTCTCTCCCCCTTAGGATGATTCCGTCCCCAGAATCACACATCACCAAACAACTGCGGGCAGCGACTCATCATGTCACTCTCCGTTTCCCAGGTGAGATTTGGTCCATTCGTATGTTTCCAACGCACAAGCACTAAATCAACCATCTTGCGTCGCAACTTCATAGTCTTACGGTCAACGATTGCCTCAGGTTCTTCAATCAACCTTTTGTTTTCATCCAACCTTAATTCAGAAATGGGAATTATGTCGGGCACATCTCCCGTGAACTTCCTCAAATAACACACATGAAATGTGTTATGAATACCCTCCAGTTCTTCCGGTAATTCTAGCTTGTAAGCTTGATTCCCGATCCTCTGAAGAACTTTAAATGGTCCAATAAACCTTGGACTCAACTTTCCCCTTTTACCAAATCTTATAAGTCCCTTCCACGGCGAGACTTTAAGTAAAACCGAATCTCCAACTTCGAAGGATATCGGTTGTCTTTTCTTGTCAGCATAGCTCTTTTGGCGATCTTGAGCAGCTAACATCCTTTCTCTTATCACCTTCAACTTTGCAGCAGTCTGATGGACTATTTCAGGTCCCATAAACTGCTTTTCCCCAGCTTCCAGCCAACATGATGGCGTTCGACACTTTTCCCCATACAAAGCGTGATAAGGTGCCATCTTAATGCTTGAGTGGAAACTATTATTATAGGAGAATTCTACTAGAGGTAAATGTTCATCCCAGTTACCTTGGAATTCTAGGGTACATGCTCTCAGCATATCCTCCAATGTTTGAATCGTTCGTTCGCTCTGACCATCAGTTTGCGGATGGTAAGTTGTACTCAAACACAACTTGGTACAATCGTTAACGGAACACCGTGTAGCCTCACAATTTCCTTCACATAAGAATTTGCAAGTTTATCCATAGACCATTTCTCGTTAGCGGCTATGAAATGAGCACTCTTAGTGAAGCAATCAAAGACCACCCAAATCATGTCGTGACCGTTCCTTGTTCTGGGCAGTTTAGTCACAAAATCCATGGTAATGTCCTCCCATTTACCCATGGGTACAGGTAAAGGTTCTAAACTCCCATACGGTTTATGATGTTGTGCCTTAACCCTAGCACAAGTTACACACTCGGCCACATACTTAGCAACATCGAGCTTTATCGTCGGCCACCAGTAATAGGGTTTTAGATCCCTATACGTTTCCGTACTGTCGGGATGAATCGAGTACATGGTTTTGTGAGCTTCTTCCATCAGAAGACCTCTTACTCCTCCCGTCTTAGGTACCCAAATCCTATCTTTGAATACCTTCAATCCTTGACCGTTTGTATCAAACACCAACGTTTTTCCCAATCGTTCCTCCTTCCGGTCATTTTTCTCCAAAGCTTCCTCTTGAGCTTTCTTTATACTTTCCACAATTGTAGAGCCAACTTCAATTCTCAACGCTCTTGGCCTTTTCTTTTCAAGATTTACCTTCCGACTGAGACCATCAGCAACAACATTTGCTTTACCAGGGTGGTAAAGTATCTCACAGTCGTAGTCCTTGAGTAACTCTAGCCAGCGCAGTTGCCTCATGTTCAATTCTTTCTGGTTAAAGAGATATTGGAGACTCTTATGATCAGTGAAAAGTTTACATTTAGTACCATAAAGATAGTGCCTCCATATCTTTAAGGCGAATACTACCGCTGCCAACTCTAGATCATGAGTGGGGTAGTTCTTTTCATGCTCTTTCAACTGCCTCGATGCATACGCTATCACTTTATCCCTTTGGGTCAGAACACAACCTAACCCAACTCTAGAGGCATCACTATAGACTGCGAAGTCATCAACTCCTTCAGGTAACGAAAGAATCGGTGCTTCACACAGTCTCTTCTTTAACTTTTCAAAGGCTTCCTTATGCTTTTCATTCCAAGCATAAGTAACTCCTTTTTGGGTCAAAGCTGTTAATGGAGTAGCAATCGAAGAAAAGCCTTGGATAAATCGGCGATAATATCCAGCTAATCCTAAAAAGCTTCTAATCTCCGTAGGACTTTTTGGTTGTTCCTACTTCATCACAGCTTCAATCTTTTCTGGGTCAACCATTATCCCTTCTTGGTTAATCACATGACCCAAAAATTGGACTTCTTGAATCCAAAATTCACATTTGGAGAACTTTGCATACAGCTTCTCCTTTTTCAGAACTTTTAGCACTTCACGCAGATGCTTATCATGCTCCTGCTTGCTTTTCGAATAGATCAAGATATCGTTTATGAATACTATCACAGATTTATCAAGGTATGGTTTACAAACCCTGTTCATCAAATCCATGAAAGCTGCTGGGGCATTGGTTAATCCGAACGACATAACCAAAAATTCATAGTGTCCATATCTTGTTTTGAACGCGGTCTTCTCGATATCCTGCTCCCTCACCTTTAGTTGATGGTACCCGGACCTAAGATCGATCTTCAAAAAATAGCTCGATCCTTGCAACTGATCGAACAAGTCATCGATCCTCGGCAACGGGTACTTGTTCTTTATCGTCGCTTTATTCAGCTCTCTGTAATCGATGCACATTCTCATGCTCCCGTCTTTCTTCTTTACAAATAACACAGGGGCTCCCCAGGGTGATGAACTAGGTCGAATGAAACCTTTGTCCAATAACTCCTGAAGTTGTGTCATAAGTTCTTTCATCTCTGTTGGTGCTAATCGATATGGTGCTTTTGCTATCGGCGTCGTTCCTGGAAACAAGTCGATACGAAATTCTACTTGTCGATCAGGGGGCAATCCGGGAAGATCTTCGGGAAAGACTTCCGGATAACCACACACCACCGGAATATCCTGCACCTCCTTCTTTTCCTTCTGAGCATCGATCACGAACGCTAGATATGATGTACACCCCTTGGCCAAACACTTTCTGGCTTTCATTAGGGAAATAATTCCAAAATTTACTTTGCGTTTGTCTCCATACACCATAAACGACTCTTTCCCTGGCGGGTTTACTTTAACTATCTTCTTCCTACACATTATTTCGGCATCATTGGCGCTAAGCCAATCCATTCCTAAAACTATGTCGAAACCATTTAACTCGATAGGCAATAATTCCTCGTGGAACTTATTCCCATCCAAGTCAATGATGATATTTTTCATACGATGGCTAACAGGTACAAACTTGCCACTAGCAATCTCGACTAATAAGGCATTAACTAGTCTATCTACAGGCAAAGCTAGTTTTCTACCAAATTCATGCGATATAAAGGAGTAATTGGCTCCAGAATCAAACAAAATTTGGGCAGGCAATTCGTTTACGAGAAAGGTACCTGAAGCGACATCGGCTTCTTCTTTCGCAGCTTCGAGTGTCATCTGAAAGGCTCTCGCCTTCGGCTTTGGTGGCAGATTGGGTTTCGCTGGGTCCTTCTTCTTCGGGCAATCCCTCAAAATATGCCCTTCTTCATGGCACCCATGACAGACGCTATTAGTGAAGGTGCAATTATTGGCAAATGCCCTGGCTTTCCACACTTGTAACAAGTGAGTTCCACGCTGCACTTCCCAACATGTTTCTTCTTGCACCTGTCACACCACTTGGCTTCGGCTCCTCCTCCGAATTTTCTCGAACCAGACTTCGAGAATTTGTTCTTTTTATTGGAACCTGAAGTTCCTTCAAACTTTCTCTTTTCACCAACTTCAGCCTTGCTGGCGGCACTCCCCTTTATCATATCTTCAACAGACTTGGCAGCCCAGATAGCTGCCTCCAAAGTAAGTGCCTGATGTACTGGCACTGCATACTCCCATGGAAGTCCCTTTGCGTACCTGTCAATTTTCGCCAGCTCATCTGGGACAATACGCAAAGCAAACTCCATTTTGTCTGTGAAGTTATTCGTATACTCGTCAACGGTCATACTCCTCTTCTGCAACGTTAGAAATTGGTTTTCTAACTCAAGTACGTTTTGGGCCGAGCAGTACTTGCGCTTAAAGTGCACCAAGAACTCTGCCCAAGTCATTTGCAGTGGCTCATTAGGGCTTAGGGTTTTTCCCAATGTGTTCCACCAACGAGCAGCACTACCCCTGAACTGACGCACTGCAAAGGTGGTTTGTAACTTGCCTTGGCAATCACAAGTCATGAAAGCCAACTCCATTTCCGAGATCCAGTCCATTACTCCGACATGATCTTCTTTTCCAGTGAAGGTTGATGGCTTGCAAGTCATAAAGTCCTTATACTTGCACCCATTTCTCTCCACTCTGCCCTCGTGGTTATTCCTCCCAACCACAAGCGGTTCACTATGACCAACCGATCTGCTGTTATTCCCTTTTTCAGATCGATCGACATTTAGTTCATGTTGTTCAACAGGAACTGAAGGTTCATCCCTGTTGTTCAGCAACATTTGCCTCAACTCCTCCCTCTGTTCAGCCATCATGGTCTGAATCACAGCTCGTACTCCAGCCATGGTGATGGGTTCTGGTGCATCTCCTACTATAGGCACCTGTTCCACCACTTGAGGTTGAGGTTGTTGGTTTATGTTTGCATTTCCCGCTCCACTTCTAGTTTTTGCCATTATTATCTATATACCGAATAAGGCGAATTTAGGTCTTTATCCTTGTTAGACATGTCAATTCCCTTATCACTCCGAAACGTTTACATGTTAGTTCTAATCTCGTAATCATACGCTTAGAATCCTACACATATAAGGTTTCCAGATCCGGTTGGCAACATACCATAGATCCGAACAAATAATGGCATATATGGCAACATATAGCATTTAGCACATAAAGGCATTTTAGGCACCTTTCCTAAAATAAACTAGTGCTCGTGTCTAAAATATGGTAGACACTCACCTCACAATCATCACTTAGCATTCTAAGTTTAAGTCTAGAAATCGTAGGATATTTCTTAGTTCGCTTAAACTAATGCTCTGATACCAACTGTGACATCCCCTAATTTCTCGGCCAGAAAAGACCGATTTAATTTATGCTTTTTAAAATAAAACCAGAGAAATTTTTTCAAAAGATGTTGCGGAATAGGTCCCCAAAATAAAACATGATAAAAGTTTATCAAAACCCTTCTTTAAGAAGGTATATATTTTCCATATATATATATATATATATATATATATATATATATATATATATATATATATATATATATATATATATATATATATATATATATATATATATATATATATATATATATATATATATATATATATATATATCAAAACCTCGGGATGTCATGTTCCGATACAGATCAAAAGCTTAAACAAGACATTATAAGCCTTTCAACAGTTATTTACAACTACAGCCTATAATCCAAAAATCTCTCATCGTCCTCCGACTATGCTCGGGGTCCACTACCTGTAATCATAAAAAGCTGAGTGGGTCAGGCTTGGGAGCCTGGTGAGCATATAGGGTTTTCAACCCACAATAATAATAACATATCAAGTTCACCAATTAACAATAACCCTGATTACCCATTCCCGTTGTCCTCACTTTACGTCCCTAAACACCTAACACAAGGGACTTATCCTAAGGAATATCATCAGGTTGGACACTACTGCTAAGGGGACTCCTCAGCCATACATGTCCTAAAGGCAACCATGAGGGGGATTGGAGTACACCAATGAACATTTAGTTCATCAACACCTACAAGTTGCGAACCTGCTAGTGTAACACTGGACTGTCTAGAAAGGTCTGTGATCGTCATCTATACTCCGCTAGACGACTACAACAACACCAACAACAACACCGACACCGAGGCCTCTCATCATTTTAACACCCACCGACTATTTTGTCTACCCATGTTCTACCCAACATATTTGTAGATAAAATACATATACAGTTTAAAACTTGTATAAAACATCAATTCAACAGTCACCACAAATAAACAATTAACATATTTACACAATACACGTATTTTACGGTAAATACTTCATATCTATGTGTAAATTGAAAGTAACTACACACTCACTTGATTTGATGATAATCGGGCAGCAATTCGTTTCCTAAAACGTTTGTTTCTAATAAAACCGGGAGTTTTATTGAGAAACCGGGCTCTGCAAGGGTCGGTCTTCGAAACCGAAAAGATAAATTTTTTGGGCTTCACGGGCACTTCGTGGCGTATTCCGGGGCTTATAATCGATACCGGGGCTTTGGGGGATGTTAAGATGAAGAAAATATGAAGAAAGGGGTGAAAGATGGTGATTTTCTAAATGTATCTGCGAAGGCTCGCAGCCTTCTATTTATAGGGGCCGAAGCTGCTGATCCAATGGCTGAGAAGTCTCCACGCGTCAGCAGATCCGAAGTCTCGCAGGTGGATCGCACGTGGCTGCGCATGCGAGGGCCTCGGTGTCACCTCCTGATTGGACCGAGGTCTAGTTCGAAGTAGGGTTCCGTGGCAGTCTTGCGAGGGTTCGGACACGAGGGAAGAGGGTACGTGTCGCCTTCTCAGTGGACCACTTCGGATCAGGCCAGGAGCTCGGATGACTCAGCAGCTCGGACACGTGGCTCGCATGAATCACCAATTTCGGACACGTGGCACGTTCTAAGCGAGGGTGACGTGGCCAAAGCCACCTATGCGAATTTTCTCGGTTTTTGTGCAAAAACTTCTAAAATCCATAACTTTCGCATACGAGCTCCGTTTTTGACGATCTTTATATGCACGCGTAGGTAAAATTACGCTCTACAACTTTCGTTTAGACTTCGACGGCTAATTTTGAATTTAATTTTTAAATTATTATTTTTAACAGACCGGGACAGGAAATCCGTTAAAAATTCATAACTTCTTCATCCGACGTCCGTTTTCGTCAGACTTTTTACCGTTGTGCTACTATTTACGAGACCTTCGATTCTCGTTTAGGTCGTGTTGGCTAAAAATCACTCGATCTAAAATTCGAGTTTTTAGCTGTCTACTGCTAAGCTGAAACTTCGAAAAATCATAACTTCCTCATACGAAGTCAGATTTTGGCGTTCTTTTTATACCTACTCTCGGTTTAACGAACACTACAAGTTTAGTTTAGATCACTAAGGCTAAAAAGTAGTTTATCAAAAACTCACTTTTTACGACATTCAGCACCGAGCCGGTTTTGTCGTGAAACTTCGACAGGTCATAACTTCTTCGTTATAACTCGGATTTCGGCATTCTTTATATATCCGTAATCCTTGTCACGACCACTACAACTTTCTTAATAGATATCGGCTTTATCTAAAAATTTATTTTCGACGCTCATTTTTATTCTTAATTAATTAACTCCTAGTAATTAAGCATAAAACACATAAAACACATAGAATTCACATAATTCCTTTTTCATTTCTTCAAAATGAGTTACAAAGGTTAACCTAGACTATCACCTTAATATTAATGCCTAGGCTAGAAACACGAGTGTTACATTCACCCTTCTTTCACTCTCAATACTCCCAAACCCTCCCTCCCATTCCCTAGTACTTCCTAAGTGCTAGAGGCGAGTACCGGAGCGCCAGAAGGCTCCGAGAAGAAGAGCTTTCAGCTCGGAAGTTCTGCCCCCGCAGAGCACGGTTCCTAGCCAAACCTCCTAGTAAGTAAGTTATGCTTACCCTTCTTTATGTATAGCTTATGTTTAAGTTTATTATCGTTATTATAAACTTATAAAAAATATATATTATAAAATATAATATACAAAGTGTTATTGTAATATCTATTAGCTACTTGCGGTACGGGGAATCTGGTTTAAAGGGCCGCATAGGGTTGTTGTCTTTCAGAAATGGTATAATGACAAAATGGTCCTGCCCTCCGGTGTTTCATGTATGGCCCCTGTCCGTACATAGTGGTTGAAAAGTATTGTTTAACACTTATAAAATAATAACGCTCGTAAATAGTCACGATAATTATTAGACTAAAATCTAGTGGTAATAATACTAGGTTTCGTCGAAGGAAATAAATTATTAGAAGCGAAGCGCTGACCGAGTTGGGAATCATCACTTTAACAAGTGAGTGCATAGTTACTTTCATCTTACACATAGATATGAAGTATTTAATATAAATTACATGTTATGTGTGCATATTATTTGTGTTCCTGATATCTATGTTGGATGAACGATTTATACATGTTTTAAATGATTTAAATTGTATATGTATTTTATATCTACAAATATGTTGGGTAGAACATGGGTAGATGAAATAGTTGATGTGTGATGAAATAAAATGATGAGAGGCCTCGATGTTTACAATGATCTAGTCATCTAGCGGAGTATAGATGATGACCACGGACTATTCTAGACAGTCCAGTGGAACGCTGGCAGGCTTGCAACCTGTAGGTGTTTATTTGAACTACGTGTTCACAAGGTGTACTCCATCTCCCTCATGGTTGCCTTATTTTACATGTATTGTTGAGGAATCCCCTAAGCAATGTTTTCCATTCCGATGAAAATCCTTAGGCTAGGTCCCTTATGATGGATGCTTTAGGGACGTAAGGTGAGGATAACAGGAACGGGTAATCGGGTTGAATGATTTGACGAAATTAATGAACTTAATTATTGTGGGTTGAAAACCCTATGTGCTCACCAGGCTCCCAAGCCTGATCCTCTCAGTTTCTTGTATACAGGTAGTGGCAAGAGAGCACAGGAGTGATGGTCTGATGAGAGATCAATGGATTATAGGCCACTAGAATAAATAGATGTTGTAAGGCCTATGTTGTTTCTGTTTATGCTTTTGATATGTATTGACAACGACATCCCGAGGTTTTTACTACAATGAAAATATATTTCTTCGGAAATGCTTTGATAAATTCTTTATCATATTTTTGGGAACAAATTCCGCAACATATTTTCTTTAAAAGTATACCCTGATTTTTAAATAAAGCATAAACAAATCTGTCTTTTGTGGATGTGAAAATTGGGGATGTCACAAAAACCGAAGCCCAAAACGAAGAGGCCCAAAACTGTCGCGTATATAGGGCGTACTCCGGAGGTACGCTCAGCGTACACGACGCTGATCAGAATTCATCATCGGGGAAGCAGATTGGGTACGCAGGGCGTACAGCTCCCTACGCGGGGCGTACCCTCGCAAAACTCAATTTCTTCTTAATGGCTTAAGTACTTAAGCCCAAACTTCAGATCCATGATCCAAATGCACTCCAGGGTCATAAAGTCTCCAACTTTATGAATTTAGACGTCCAAAAAGTCCTTAATACATGGTCTTAATCCATTAAGACCTTCTACAAGAAGCATGAAGCCAAACTAGCTAAAGGGACCTCATTTTTATGGCTTAGAACACTTCCTAGGGTCTGAAAGGACAACCCAAAACGACCAAAACCATACATGCATAACAATGGGACTTTTGGGACAAAAAGAGCATCATAAAGCTACCAATATGAGATCCAAGGAAAAAAAGCATAAAGGTATCAACTTTTTACCTTCTGGAGCTTCCCAAGAAGGTGATTGATCCAAGATCCAAAAGCTTTCTTCAACTACTAATCTCCTTGATGCAACTCCCTCTTCATTAAGCACACAAAGAACACACTTTTAGCTCAAGTCACTCTCTTATGGGGTTAGGGTTTGCTAAAAACGACTCAAGAGCTTGGAGGCTGAAAAGATGAGACTAAATGATCCATAAAGGTGCTTAAATACCCCACAAGCCCTAAAACTTACGGTTTCTTCCGGACAAGAGTACACCCAGCGTACATATGTGTACGCCTAGCGTACTAGGGCACACCCTAGTACGCTTAGCGTACTCACATGTACGCTTAGCGTACCACACCTTCTCCCAAAATTACCATTTTGGCACTAGGGCTTCTTGCGACCACCTCCTTCCAAAACAAGGACCATAATGACACTTTAAAACCAAGAGATGAATTTGAAAATGCCTGAAAATCGAAGCGTTACAACTCCCCTCCCCCCCCCCCACACTTAAATCAATTTCATCCTCGAAATCATTCCTTATCATCCCCGGCAAGCCTGACAGCTTGAGGGGCACAACCACAACCTTGATCATACAATTACATTCCCAAGGTAACTGAACCCAACAGAATACTCCATTCGAAGAAGGCAATTCCACAATCCTTTGAAGAAATCCAGTCTACTTATCTGAAGCCTGAAGTCCCGAACTGGTCTGACTCCCTGACAGACCGCCCATACTGAACCAATGCTAAAACCATAACACTTATCCATCGAACTATTTACTCGACTCCTGCTTACCTGCGATTCCTACTAGAAAACAGAATTGCAGATTAACTGCTGTTGCCGGCAACAAGGGATTAGATATTCCTTCGAGAGAAATATCATCCTGAAGATAATAATTTCCATGAACACAATGGCTACGAAATACTGATTTCCTTAACTGACGAACCGACATGTTGCAGCTATAATACTAAAACCTCATCACTTGCCCAACCTTTACACAGGTAGAACCATCCATGAGCACAGACACATAAACTAAATCCTGAACCCTCCAGCTAAGGTCTTTGACATCCAAATTTCATGATCCACATCTTTATGAGTACAGACCTTGCACGGACACACTTGTGATTTCCAACGCCAGCTTTCACCAAAAAACTACTCGAATGTGGCCACTCATATTCTTCTCGAAGACCCTTCCCTACATCTGATGAGCACCCACTTATGAATCTGCCCCCAGTCTCTGGCTGGAGACATTAACAGAAACATGCAGAAATGATCCTCAAAACATACTGATTGTGATCTTCACCCAAAACCAAACCATATGATGTACCAAAACCTTATTAACCCTTGACTCTCTGCTATGCCATCACCAACCACTGCTTCGCCGATCAAGAAGATAATTCCCAGAATTTTCGTGTTACATCCATCCCCCTTATAGACTCAGGTGCACCCCCACATTGACAATCACTTGAGACAATCATAAAGAACTTTATGACTTGCGACTTCCCAACCAATCCCAACTTGAAAACCAATACCCTAGCAACAGCTTGCGAACAACCGGAAATATAATGCATACATCTCACAAGGAATTTCTGATTCCTGACTGATACTCCCCACAACCCGTACTGCTTCCTTTATCCAACCAACAGATTTGTGACTTGTTCGTCTCCTATCAGTGCGTCAACATCGAAAGCACCACAAGAAGAAGAAATGAACAACCATGTTCACTAGGCCCTCAGCCTATGACTGGAATACCCCTACAAGGTCCTCAACATAGGTCTGGATTGCCTCCGAGCCCACAACATGAGTCTAGAATGCCCTCATTGGCCCTCAGCCCGTGTCTGGAATGCTCCCGATATCACACCGACCTTGAGGCCATCGTATCACTCGCCCAGCACTCCAGGCCCAAAGAAACTCTCTTCATTCCATTTCCTTGAAGGGACCTAATCAATTCCCTTATAAATCCAATTGAGCACCACAAAGATGCTACCAAAGCAAACCTTACAAAACATGATCGCAGGCGACTTGCGAATAGTAAATGGATGCACTATTGGCCCGATTCGAAGGCTAAAACCCAAACAAACCATGCACAGTTTGAAAGGATTTTGCATCAGTAGTAACCCTAGATTGACCATCTCCAATGGTTCCGGTAATGGTTTGAGCATCAGAATCAACATAACAAGAATAGTAGAACTCACATACTTGCTTAGGGTAGAATAGTTCTGGAAAGTCACAGAATGCATATCAAAAAGGAAAGCTCTTGACATAGTCGACGAAGTTTTCAATTCCTGAGTTCGCGAACTATTTTGGGATAACATCAAAGAATGCCACATTGTTTTCTTGAATGATAATGGAAGAGTCAGGAGCATGAGGGGCCTTTGACGACATTGGCCTTTAGGGGCAAACTCGTACAGATGCTTTTACATAAAGAGAGCTTGAGGAAGATGATGATTGAGAGAGCCCTTTTTCGAGAGAGAGAGAGAGAGAGAGAGAGAGAGAAATAATTGTAAAAGTGACATATGAGAGAATTTTCCCAATTTATACATAAATTTTCTTCCCTTTTTTGTAATCATGATTGAATATCTTTTAATCGTCATCCAAAGTTTTTCATTGAGATAAGGAAGCTAAATCAATGTGATATAACCTCAGTGGCAAATCATCAGCGGGATCAATCAACATTTCAGAGTTGCAGCTGGTAATCAAGTAAGTTTGTGATGTCTCCTGATAGTATAGGTTGAACTACCTCTCACTGACATAGTATTGTGAGATTTCATCAGCATGTTGATTCATATTCTGACTCATTAATCACTTTTATTAGAAGAAAAGGGTGAAAGTGGAATGGTGTGTGTGTGATAAGTTGTGGCGTTTTAGCTTAACCATCAACATAGATTTTTCAAACTCCCATCAGCGTATGGTACATTACGCCGAATCATAAAGCTTTAAAGAAGAATGTAAGGACAAGAAGGGGTTGGTGTGTGTGATAGTTTATGGTACATAGACTAACCATCGGTACAGAGTTTCAAATTTTTACTGTGGTATATCGCAGTGAATCGTAAAGTTTTATTGAGAAGAAATTAAGGAGAGAATGAATTGTTTCAGTCACGCTGAGGTGGAATCAGCATGAATCATAAACGATGTCACTTCTTCAACAATAAGTGGTTCAACTTTTGTATCATAGAATTGAGTTACAATCTAGAGCTTTAAAGTTCACCGTCGATTCGTTCAATGGTACCATGTCACACTTCAGACTAGGAGGTCAAGGACATAAATAACCCTTTGTCATTTAAGGACCAGACAAGTATCTCTTATGTTGATGACTGTGCATTTAGGGTGAGCCATTGGGTTATGCTCGATGTTTCAGCAGAACATGAGACTTTATGCATACGTCAAGCATGTTTCCAAGGAAGAGAGTCAGGTAAGATACAGTTAACTAAAAATAAACACCCAAGACTTTCTATAATTTTTTATTTGGACTAGGAAATCTCACTTAGAAGGTTTAGACAATGCTAGACAATCAGCGTGAGGGGGTGAGTCAATGTCATCTCAGCAGGTGGTCTCGCTGATGAGATACTTATAGAGATTTAGACACATACAGTAGCATGCTTCTAGGGACAATGAATTGTCAACAGTTACATACTTGGCTCATGAATTTCCACGGTCAAATTCTTTAAAATGGTATAAGACAAAATAATAAATAATATATGAATACAAACAAAAGAGCTAGACAAACAAGTAAATATTCTAAAAGCGATATTTTTGCAGCTTTTTCGGAAACAAGATAAAGTCCTGATTCATCAAATCTTTTGAATTAAAGTGCCATAAATGAATTTCTTTTTTTTTCAAGAAATATGTCCCTCAACATTGTCTATAAAAGAGTGAGAAACCAAGATCAAATATATCAAATTAAAACACAATTTATAGAGCCAAAGAGAGAAAATGTCTTTACTCGTTGAAGTATTGCAGATTGATTTCAAGCTTCATGTTCACCAAGAACAAGAAAAAGCATGAACAAGTCTTTGTAACCAACGAGTTAAAAAGATCTAATCTTTGTAACCTTAGAGTTATGAGAGTCACTCAGACAAAACTCGAAGGTTTCTTACATTGTGATTCGTGATAGAAGCGATAAGGACCACTGACTTGTTGAATAGGTCGTTGGATTTGAGAGGGGAGTTGGTGTTGCAGTGAGAGCGTCTATGAAAATAAGACGTGCTATGTCATCCAGGACGAGAGTAGTTGGTGTTGAAGAAAAGATGTAGAGCCAGCTTCAGCTAGCTCTACTCTGAAGATGTTGCACCGAAGGAGTGATACGCTAATCCTTTTCAAAGGAACAAATCAGTTCAGGTCACTATCGAGAGAGAAGAACATGCATAAGCAATGTTAGTAGTATAATGTACAATGTATACTTCTTGTTGTAAAACAAAATTTAAAAAGAATTTTTGAATGAAAAAGTCATAGCAAATTAAATTTTTAGCAGCTTATGTTCAGAAGTTTTAAAGTAGAGAAGCAAAAAAAATTAAAAGCATAAAGTAGCATTATCTAAACACATAAAATCAAAGAATATAAATGTTGTTTTCCCTAAGTGCAATGAGCACAATATTGTTCTTGGAGTTAATAACCTTTCGTTCATGGCAATCAAAGAGAACCTTATAACTAATGCCACAAAGTTGACTGACGGAGATAAGAGTGCCTCTTAGACCCTTGACATAGAACACCTCCTTCAACTTCAAATGTCTCCTCTTCTTCCACCCATTCTTCACGATCTTCTTGTTTTGCAATGAAAGCTTTTGGCAGATAGATGTTCTCCTTCTTCATGTGAGCCAAAAGCTTCTTGTACAACACATCATAGTTCTCTGAACTTTGAGCTTTTTTCTTCCCTTTGCAGTCCCTGACAAAATGATCCAGGATTCCACAGTTAAAACTATTACCTGAGCTTCTCTTCTCTAAAGTGGATCTCCTTGTTGAACTGCATCCCTTAAACTGAGCACTTTGAACCCCATTTAATCTGATTTCTTCATATTGGTTAACAATAAGTGTAGGGGTGGCAACAAGTTCATTAGTGATTTCTTCACCACTCTCTTCACCCTGATGTGAGTCACCTGAGTCGATGATTAGCTTCATTGCTTCCTTTTGAGAAACCAAGGCTACAGACTTTTCCTTGCTTGATTCCTTCATGATGTTTATAAGAAGAGCTTTGCTCTCTTCGTAATTTTGCATATTTCCAAACAAGGAGTTCAGATCCATGGAATTGATCTTTTCATTGTTCTTAAGGATATCAGTGTGATGTTCCCAGATTTTCACAAGAGAGTCCAGGAACTTCATAACCAACCGCGAATAATTTTTGACAATTCCCAGCATATGCATATCATTACCAAACAATTAAACCTGTTAAAATTTTGGGTTAGTGACTTACCTTGTTGAGCGAAGAAATGCTCGTATCTCTGATTAAGGTTTTTGATGGTAGTGGATTGAACTTCCACAGTGCCTTCATAAGCCACTGTCAGCGTATCCATCATCTCTTGAGCTGATTCACAATTATGTACAAGATGATACACGTAATAGGGAAGAGAGTTTCCAATCACTGCTCTAGCTTTCACATCAAGACTAATCAATTTCTTGTGATCGTCATCACAACTAGTCTCTGATTTTTCCTTCAAAGGACCAACAGGAGCATTGTTGACCATAGGTTGATACATAGGAACGTGAGGACCTTTTTCAACAATTTTAAGCATCTCATAGTCCATGGTTTCAAGAACAATCATGGCCTTAGTTATCCACATGGCGAAGTTGTGTTCATCGAAAGGAGGAATCTAGTTGAGACCAAAGGATTAGGGATTGTAGGAAGTCGACATGAGAACTTGAGTGTATCAAAACCCCACTCAGATACCAATTGAAGGTTTTTATCGATCGGATACACTTCAAGTATATTTAACAAAGAACAAAAAAATTAACTAAACCAAAATAAAGGACAGAAAAGTAAAGAACACGAAATAATCACAAAGATGTGTTTCATCAAGAAATGGATTGTTTTCACCAAGAAAATGGGTTGTCACAAAGATGGTCACCAAGACAATTACATTAGGGTTTCACCCTAATGTTGAATATATACTAAACTATACTAGTATATCCCTTCAATCAAGGGATTGTATCTAATCTATACTAAGAACTGATCCTTATTACCAAGATATCGAATCTGTTATCTATTCTATACATATCTGTATAATTACCTAATATACAAAGATTACATTAGATTACTAACTACATGTTGACGTTGATAAGGCTTCAGACGTTGGCGTTGGCGCTAGAAGTCAGCATATAGTGTGTTTGACTCATCAAATTATAAGGTGTGACGTTACATGGTGATTCCGCAATATGTTACAGATGAGGATATGAAGAAGACAAGGTATCATGATATGTTGTGGGATGAGATTCGGGAGTTTGTGAGCTTGTCTGGCTGCAAGAAGTTAGATGATATCATTGTGAGAGCCCGGGAATAGGAGATTGAGTTGCAGCTTCGGACGAAGCTTAGGCCGAAGTAGGTTCAAATTGTATTTGTTGGATAAGGTGTCTAAGTCCGTAACTATATTTGGTATGCACTTGACTCGACCCGACATGGTCCATTTGGGTTGCACTTCACCGAACAATTTGTATGGATATACTTTTGAGAATAAGATGTTTATGATGTATTAATATATTATAAGTTATAATATATTAATATGAAATCATATTATTTAATTAGTATTGATCAAGAATTAATTTGGAATTAATTTAGTGATCAAATGAGACTAATTAAATATGGACTCTTACATATATATGGATTGGGCTAAGATTTATTTAGGATGGGCTAAGAGTATATGAAGTCCATGGATAGTCCATGGAGCTTTTAACCCATGGATCCTATGTAAATGAAAGGTCATGGGTATTAGCGTTTGCATGCATGTAACCCTAATCCTCCATACTATATAAAGGGGTCTTTAGCACTTGAAATGGCAATAGTGTGTGAGCATAAGGTGGGCCGATTTCTATATACTGTTCTTATTCTCTCAAGAGCTTCCAACTTGTTTTGGTGATTTGTGACACCACTTGAGGCATCCACACTATTGGTGCTAGGCTCATAAACTTCAAGCAAATCACTACAAGAAAAGGTATGTAATTCTATCTAGAATTTTTGTTATTCATGTACCTAGGATTGCATGCTAGATATGATAAGGCTTTAGAAATCAATTTTGCATGTATAATAGAGAAAACGTAGTTCCAAAGCTTCTAGGGTTGTATGTGCACCTTAAGGTTGTTAGGATGCTCAAAACCCAACAGTGGTATCAGAGCCTAGGCTTGTTTTCTGTTATATTGTTGTTTATGTGATTTTGCAAAGCTGAAATCTGTCCAGACTACAAAACTCGACGAGTTCTTGCAAGAAACTCGACGAGTTCAAGGTTTTTGGCATGAACTCGACGAGTTTAAGGTGCTGACAGTATGTTGTTTGAGTTTTTTGGCCAGAATTGGGTTAGGATTATTACCTATAGCTGTTTTGAATCATTTAAACTGTTTTTTATGATATGGTGATAATTATCCTAATCTAATTACAAGGTAATTGTCATACTTTCAAGATTAGTGTTAATATGATTATGCTAAATGTCTTGAATTTGATGATATGAATTGTCTTGCATTATGAGTTTGAATATGATCATGCATGTTTGTTTATTTGATTATTATGATTAGTTAAATTCATGATTTTATGTTTTAATGGAGTCCATAATTTGTCCTCAAGTTATGGATTACCAAAAGTCATTTTCATTAAAACCATTTAAAGAACTCATAGGTTACATAAAATGAAGAGTCTTCATTTTATTGGCCATTAACTCATAAGTTATGAAGTTGAAGAGTTTTGAAGATTTTCAAAACTTGCCCTCAAGTTTTGGAATTTGTAAAGACTCACACATTAATACTTTAATTCCAAACTAAACCTTAGAATTTTAAAAGTTTAAAATTCAACCCTTATACTATTATTATAAGTTTAATTATATAGATATGTATAAGAATAAGTCAATCTTACCGTTAGTAGGCCTCATTCACAAAGTCGGTCTATAAGGGGGGTATAAGGTTACTGCCTATAAAATGACAGTTTAATGGGTGTCCATTCTCACCCACCACTTCCTTAACCGGTGGAGGGTCGTTAGCCAAACGGGTAGGATATGACCTTAACCCTCATTAAAAGTATAATGAAATTATAAAGTAACTAAACCTTTATTAATTCCCAATCTTAGTTACTTTAGGAAAATGTGAAATAGGTGCTAACCCATGAAATTACACTTTGTACCTTACCAAGTCGTTATTGGAGCGTGTGTGGTTAACCGGCATACTAATAAGGACTAGTAAGAGTGGAAAACGGTAACTTGATTTTATCATAGATCGGTGGAGCGCGTGTGGTTAACCGGCACATTGATTAGGTGATAAAGTTGAGGGTACCAAGTCAATTTGCATGATTATTCACACCTTGTTTGTGATCCTCGGCATCCCAGTCACAAACTTGAGAGGGCACAATCGAGATTCAAATATGCCATTGAAAGTTCAATGTATCTCAAAAGATCTAGGAGTTTCAAATCCAATTAAAACTTAATGATCTTTTTCGTTTTTCATGGTGGAAATTGGTAAATCGTCATTTACCTACCTTCAACTATTTTATAACTTGGATTATGGCATCCCTCTTCCAGTTATAAATAGGTTGTTGGGTCCTAGCCTTAATATTTCATTTGGGTGACTTATTAAGGACTAATTTATCTAATTAAAACTTGTCTATCTTTCTTTTCAGATGTCTTCCAACAATGCTACTTGCTCAAACCCTACAGGCTCTTTTTCCCTCATGAACTTGTGTGGGAAGGTCACTTTTGATGGTTCCAATTTCAATGAATGGATTAGGAACATCAGGATGATCACTCGCTACGAGGGGAAGGAATATGTCCTTGATAAGGAACTGAAGGTTGTTGATGAGTCGACTGCTACTCCTGAGGAGGTTGCTAAGTACACTACCCATGAGAAAGATGCCACTAAGGTGTCTTGTATCATGTTGGTCACAATGACAGCAGAACTCCAGAAATCCTATGAAGATTTCTACCCTTTTGAGATGCACCAAGATCTGATGGATAGGTACCATCAGAGTGCTCATCAAGAGAGGTATGAAGTTATTTCCTCCATGATAACAACTAGGATGAAGGATGGTGAACCCATCACCGGCCACTTGCAGAAAATGCAAAGGTTCGTGGACCAATTATTGAAGCTTAATGTGGACTTCCCTGAGGACATGGCGATTGACTTCATTCTCCATTCCTTACCTCCAAGTTATGATCAGTTTCGCGTGACTTATCATATGAACAAGGAGGAAGTCACACTCAGCAAGCTTAAAGGACTTTTAAGGATCGTTGAAAGTGGCCTTAAAAGTACATCAGCTGTTACTCCTACTCCTACTACTGCTCCTGTTCTGGCAATTGGGCAAGGAAAGGGGAAGAAGAGGAAGACCCCTTCGAAGGGTACCAAGGGAAAGCCCCTTGATGGCTCCTCTTCAAGTGGAACCAAGAAAGGTTCGATTCCTCCTTCTTCAAACCCAAAGGAAGCACAATGCTTCTACTGCCAAGAAAAGGGGCACTGGAAGCGAAGCTACCCCAAATACTTGCAGGATGTAAGGGATGGGAAAGTAAAACCCACCCATGCAGGTATTTATACTATATTGTCTAATAACTCATTGCGTTCTAACTCTTGGGTACTTGATACAAGTTGTGGCATTTACATTTGTACTGATTTCTAGGGCCTAAGAAGAAGTGAGAAAGTGGAGCATGGGAAGATAAACTTAATCATGGGCAATAGGAAAACATCACTTGTTACCAAGATAGGATTTTATTCTTTATTGCTTAAGAATGGGTTAATTTTAGATTTGAATAAATGTTATTACTCGTCTGAAATGGCGAGAAATATTATTTCTTTTCATGGCTTGTACAAACAAGGATTTTCCTTTTCATTTGATAATGATAATGGTGCTATTAATGTTTATTACAATGATGTATTTTACTTTAAAGCATTACCTTGTGATGGTGTATATGAAGCTGTGAATGTTGTAGATAATATAGGAAATCATGTATTGTATATTGATTCTTCAAATAGTTTAGATAAAGCATCCTTGTGGCATTGTCGTCTTGAACATGTTAACAAGAAGCGCATAGGCCAACTCCAAAAGGCTAGAGTTTTGGAATCATTTGACCTAAAGTTGGATGATATTTGCGAGTCTTGTTTACATGGAAAAATGACAAAGTCACCCTTCACTGGTACTTGTGAGAGGGTTGAGGGTTTGTTGGACCTCATACACACAGATGTGTGTGGACCCTTCAAAACCGCCATAAGGGATGCTAGTCGCTACTATGTGACTTTTACTGATGATTATAGTAGATATGGATATATCTACTTAATCAAGCATAAGTCAGAAACCTTTGAAAAGTTCAAAGAGTTTAAGCAGGAAGTGGAGAATCAACTGGGCAGGAACATCAGGATACTCCGATCCGATCGGGGAGGAGAGTATCTTAGTATTGAGTTCCTTGACTATCTTAAGGAATGTGGGATTGTCTCACAATTGACACCTCCTAGGACACCAGAATGGTGTGGCTGAGAGGCGCAATCGAACCTTGTTAGATATGGTTCGTTCCATGATGAGTCGAGCTTCGTTACCTATCTCATTCTGGGGGTATGCCTTAGAGACTGCCGCCCATATCCTTAATTTAGTCCCTACTAAAAAGGTTGCCAAAACACCTCACGAGATGTGGACTGGGAAAATTCCCAATTTAGACCACATCAAGATTTGGGGTTGCGAGACTTTTGTGAGGCGCGAGTCTCACGACAAGCTTGAACCTCGAAGTGAGAGGTGTATTTTCATCGGCTACCCACAGAAATCTTTTGGTTACCTCTTCTACAGACCCAGTGAGAATGTGGTCTTTGTAGCAAGGAGATGAGTCTTTCGTGAGAAAGAATTTATAATCCAAGGAAACAGTGGGATGCAAATTGACCTTGAAGAGCTTCAAGAGTCAAGTGGTGAAGGAACCTCAAACACTATCGATCAACCTGAAGAGGAAACTCTTGTTGAGCCAATAGATGAGTCTGTACCTCCAAGGCGTTCCACTAGAGTTAGGAACACACCTGATTTTATTATGGTTATCATATCACTACTGAAGGTGATACATTTATCAGTGATAGTACACTGATAGGTTTGGATGAACCTAATAACTACAGGGAATCCATGGAAGGCCCTGAGTCTGCTAAATGGAATGAGGCTATGGACAGCGAGATTCAGTCCATGTATGACAATAAAGTTTGGAACTTGGTTGACAATGTACCAAGTCGTAAGACTGTTGGGTGCAAATGGATCTTCAAGAAGAATACCGACATGGATGGGAAGGTACACACTTATAAGGAGCGACTGGTTGCGAAGGGCTTTACACAGAATCCGGGAGTTGACTATGATGAGACCTTCTCACCAGTAGAAAAGATTAAGTCTATTAGGGTTTTGCTAGCCATAGCTGCATTTCAAGATTATGAAATATGGAAAATGGATGTCAAAATCGCTTTCCTTAATGGAAAGTTGGCTGAGGATGTTTACATGAATCAGCCAGAGGGTTTTGTCGATGCTAAATACCCTAATATAGTGTGTAAGCTTGAGAAATCCATTTATGAATTGAAACAAGCATCTCGTAGATGGAATCTTTGTTTCGATGAGAAAGTCAAATAGTTTGGCTTTTCGAGAAGCGAGGATGAGTCTTGTGTATATGTTAGGGCTAGTGGGAGTATAGTTAGCTTTTTGGTATTGTATGTGGATGACATACTACTCATAGGAAATGACATCCCAACTTTACAGGAGGTTAAGTCCTGGCTTGGGAAGTGTTTCGCTATGAAGGACCTTGGAGAAGCTGCCTATATCCTAGGGATAAGGATATTGAGAGACAGGAGTAAGAGACTAATTGAACTTGGTCAGAGTACCTATTTGGACAAGGTGTTGAAAAGGTTTAACATGCAGAATTCCAAGAAAGGGGATTTACCGATCCAGCACAATGCCAAACTGAGTAAGGCTCAGAGTCCGAGTACAGAGGCTGAGATAGCTGAGATGAGTCGATTACCATATGCTTCCGATGTTGGATCGATCATGTATGTTATGACTTGTACTCGCCCTGATGTGGCCTTTTCTATGAGCATGGTTAGCAGATATCAGGGTAACCCTGGCATGGCTCACTGGACTGCGGTAAATAATATTCTCAAGTACCTGCGGAGGACTAAGGACTGGGTCCTTACCCATGGTGGGAGTGATGACTTGAGAGTGGTTGGGTATAGTGATGCTAGTTTTCAGATTGACATGGATAATTTCCACTCTCAGTCAGGCTGGGTCTTTACCCTCAATGGAGGAGCAATTACTTGGAGAAGTTCCAAGCAGGAGACAGTAGCTGGTTCAACTTGCGAATCAGAGTACATAGCAGCAAGCGAGGCAGAAAAGGAGGCGATATGGCTAAAGAACTTCATCGGAGACCTTAGAGTTGTACCATCTATAAAGGAGCCTATGGAGATGTTTCGTGACAGAAATAGTGCGGTTGCCTTAGCCAAGGAACCAAGAGATCATGGTAGATCAAGACACATTGACAGAAAATATCACTTCATAAGACATAAGATAGGAAAGGGACTCCTCGTGGCAAAGAGGGTATCGTCAGAAGAGATACTTGCAGATCCCATCACGAAGGGACTGACTAGGGTTAGGCATTTGCAGCATGCCTGAAGCATCGGTCTGAGGGACGATATTAGTTTTAATAATTAGATTTCTGAAACTTGTAAAATGTAACTAACATTTGATGATTAAATAAAAGTTGTTATTTATTTATGAGTAAAGTGTTACTATCCTACGTTGATCGTTTACTATTGTTTCAATTTTGCATGTTTTGACTTCCTGAATAATTATATTATTCGAACCCCCACAGTCGGTCATACATTGGAAGTAGGTATAGAATTAAGACTGTCATGAATTCGGATTGTAGATTTGTCTATGGTGTATTAGACATAGCAATGGTTGCTGCAACATTCATGAGTGCTCATAAGTTCTGAGTATTGGATTAAACCCACGCTCACTTGTATCACTTCATGGAATTTATCTCGAGTGATCGTGAAACGGCAATATCATATAAATCTTCAAACCTAGAGATATGAGTTGTTGACTATGAGTTGGTTGTCCATTGATTGTACAAAAACGCATCAGTAACTTGATGTCATAAAACGTGCTTTTGTGCATAATTCAACAAGTGGTTAGTACAAGCATATGAGTCGAAGTTTATCTGTTCCTTCTAGGATTAGAAGCGATATCTGGGCCCCTCGATGATTTTGTTTTGACTTATGTGTCGGGCCCGGTCAGAACCTAATTGACGTGTTCAATTTAGTTCTATGTCAAACAAATCAATAGATCGAGAAACAAACTGTTGGACAATAAGCACGACATTGTTCCATGTATTTGTCCGGCTGATATCTTGAGAACAGAGGATTGTATGATCACTTATCTAAAATGACGCTTCATGGTTCAACAGAGTTTTAAAGAGCTACGATTGTCAGTTGGTTCTTGAAGTTATACTTACAACTATAGGTATCAGACTTATCCAAGTGGGAGACTGTTGGATAAGGTGTCTAAGTCCGTAACTATATTTGGTATGCACTTGACCCGACCCGACATGGTCCATTTGGGTTGCACTTCACCGAACAATTTGTATGGATATACTTTTGAGAATAAGATGTTTATGATGTATTAATATATTATAAGTTATAATATATTAATATGAAATCATATTATTTAATTAGTATTGATCAAGAATTAATTTGGAATTAATTTAGTGATCAAATGAGACTAGTTAAATATGGACTCTTACATATATATGGATTGGGCTAAGATTTATTTAGGATGGGCTAAGAGTATATGAAGTCTATGGATAGTCCATGGAGCTTTTAACCCATGGATCATATGTAAATGAAAGGTCATGGGTATTAGGGTTTGCATGCATGTAACCCTAATCCTCCATATTATATAAAGGGGTCTTTAGCACTTGAAATGGCACTAGTGTGTGAGCATAAGGTGGGCCGATTTCTATATAGTGTTCTTATTCTCTCAAGAGCTTCCAACTTGTTTTGGTTATTTGTGACACCACTTGAGGCATCCACACTATTGGTGCTAGGCTCATAAACTCCAAGCAAATCACTACAAGAAAAGGTATGTAATTCTATCTAGAATTTTTTTTATTCATGTACCTAGGATTTCATGCTAGATATGATAAGGCTTTGGAAATTAATTTTGGATGTATAATAGAGAAAAGGTAGTTCCAAAGCTTCTAGGGTTGTATGTGCACCTTAAGGTTGTTAGGATCCTAAAACCCAACAGTATTGGGATAGTAAAAGAGGTCCAAGACTTAGGATTTGTGATCATGATGACATTAGGGTCCGGGCCGTTATGCCAAGTGTGGGAGGAATCACGAGGGGATATATTGTGAGAAAGGAAGGGGTTGCTTCAGTTGCGGCCAGAATGGTCATTTTGGCAGGGATTTTCCTTAGGGTTTGAGTCCAATTTGTTTTCATTTTAGTTAGGTGGGCCATAATAAGGCCGACTGTCTGAGGTTGACGAGTGGAGCGGTGAGGGAACCTTCTCCAACTATATTGATGATTACTAATGGTTGTGAGGGCACAATGCAGGCTGATGTGGTGAGGAGTCGAGCATTTCAATTGCAGGCCGAGGAGACTCGAGTTCCATCAGATGTTGTTGCAGGTATGTTTTGTATTCACTTCCTTAATTATTTTATTATTTATGTTTATGATCATGTGTTTATGTGTGTTAGACGTTATGTTTGGTTTAGTTAAGTCTCCAACTAAGAATTGGAGTTTCCTTATAATTGTTTGGTTATCTTTGTTTGGGGGTTTGTCTTATGCCATTTTGCATGTCGAGAATCATGATTGAAGGGTATCTGGTTGAGCCGGTTATAGGCGTCAGCTTAGGAGGCGATGACCAGTGATAGCGTGACCATTAGGTGGCAGTGAACTGAGTGTTTTGTTTGGAGGATCAGCAGTTGGATTAATTTTTATGGTGTCAGTGCAATAGGTCTGATGAAATTGTAGTGTGAGTTCACTAATTATTTGTATTCGATATTTTTGAGACATGTCATGGTTGTGAGGTATAAAGGATTGTTCAGATCGTGAGTGGAGGGTGAGTTGTTGTTAAATTCATGCTTTCAGGGTTATGTGTATGGTTCTCGCATCGGAAGCTTCTAGGAAAAGATCTTTTTCTAGTCAGTTATCCCTTTTGGGAAAACGAAGATAGAGTTAAGAGGTGTTTGTTCCACTCAGGCTGGATGTCGGTTGAGGGGTTGGTTAGCTCGTTGAATCGATTGTTATCATTAGTAGGTAACAGTTGTTGTTGATCTATAAACTTTAGGGTGTAGTTGATGCCTTTTTGTGTGGGTTTTGCCCAGTAGCAAGTAATTCATTAAATTGGTTATCTATCTAATATGATAGTGGGTTTATTCGTTCTTTGCCATCGGTTGAATTTAGTCAAGGATTTGGAATTGTATCTGGGGCTGGTGCTTAGAATGCAGCAATATCTCGTGAAGAGAAGCGAATTGTTTAATTTCATTTGGGGTGTGTGTACCCTAGCTTGTTTGGTCATGGAATCTTAGTTCTTGTGAGCTCAGGATGGTGATGGTTAGGCATTGAGGTTGTAGGATGAATTGAAAATCCAATGGTTATAAGGTTGGAAAAGGGAAACTGAATCTAAGTGGGGGAGAATCATTGTGGGCTAATGGGGATATCTCCAAGTGAGAGTCAACTTGAAGTTTCATATCCAAGGTCAATTCGTTAGCCAGTTCTAATTGTGGTTTGAACGAAGGCCTATGCAAGGGTTTATGTTCCGTTGTAAGTTGTAATCAGGGAAGCAAATGTTGGGGATTCTGATGATCTTGTCCGAGGACGTGAAGCAACGCTAGTGGTGCATTATGGGTTCGTGACTAGGTTCAGGTTGAGGGTTGTGTTAGAACCTCTTTGTCTGTTCTTGTTTGATGAAGGCTTTGGGGTTTAAAACATGACCTGAATGCCTGTTTGGGGTTTAGCAGATTGGGATTTTGGCCCATGTGGATTTTTGCTCGGTATTGTGGATAGTTGGCAAGACTATGGGTTGGGCTAATGGATATAGTGGATGTATGGAAAGACTAGGGCTAGCCCGTATTATCCAACAAGATGAGTTTGTTTGCTGTGGTAATGGTTGTAAGACTGTAAGGGGATTACAGCCTTTGTTCGGGTTAAGTCGGGCTTGTTATTGTTTTAGTCGCTCGTGTTCATACATGAGGGCTATTATAGTTGTAGTGGTCATTAGATTAGTATAGCTCCCGATTATGGGTGAGGCCATTTGGTTATGCTAGCTTGGGTGAGACCCATGGGCGAGGCTCGTGTGGCCATGTCGTACTGGGGGGTGTAGAGCATTCAGGCGTTTGAGGACATGGTCATGGCATGTGGTAATGGTTGTGATTTCCTAGGCTAGTGATGGAATATTAGCAAGATCAGGGCGTTCTGAGATCTTAACATTCAAGTGGAATAAATGGTGTCATGGTGTAGTAATTGTATGACTCATGCGGGTGGGACCTGGTAGTTTCTGGCAGGGTTGGGGCATTAGAACAAGTTTGGAGTAGGGAAGATTAGTGATCAGCGGGTTGGATCCGTGTGGCAGATAGGCTAGGGTAGACTTTATCAGTGAGACTCTTGGATGGAGTCCCGTTGTGCGACTGTGCGTGAGATTGTCAGTGTCAGCAAAAAGTTAAGGATTCTTCATCCCAGTTTAATATAAGGTCAGCATGGAATCAGGCGATCTCAGATAGATCGAATATGCAGATTTTTGGTTGTTAGGATGTGAGTTACAAATTATTTTGGAGCCAATGGTTGAGACTCGTGCTGGGAGACGCCTTATTTTATGACTGAAAGGTTATCGACATTGGTGAGTGGTCAGGGATTCTGTTTTTCCAGTCATCAACAAGATTATTCAGAGTCAGAGGGGTTCGTTCGGATCGGGTTAAGAATTGGAGTCATTATGGATTTGGTATGGAATGGTTCTATCTGTCTGGAAGTCATACATGGTATAGGGTTTTCAGTTTTCGTGAAGAGCAGTTGGATTTTCTTTTGTTAACAGAGGGCAGAGTGTTAAGGTTCGTTCTTTGTTAAGGCATGGGATTTCATACATGAATTTCTGAAAGGGTCGACTGGTGTGGTGGAGAAAGTTGTAAAGAATGATTTCGAGGACGAAATCTAATTTAAGTAGGGGAGAGTTGTAACTCCTGTTTTCCAGAATAGATCGATTTAGGGTATTAAGGATTCAAAAGCATATTCTTTGGAAAATACCACGTGTCACGACATAACCATATTGAGATCACGACGTGACAAGCCAAAATGAAGAACACGCATCTTGAGAGTGGTCATAATGTGACACGTATGAGGTCATGATGTGAAGAAGGATGCATCCCAAGCCCATGATCTTTTAGAGTTTCCTTCGTATTTAAACCCCATTAACTCGATTTATGGTTCATTATCATCCTCCATCACCCACAAACCTCAGAAACCCAAACCCTAATTCCTCTTGGTGGTTCTTGGCTCCTTTTGGTGGTTTTTGGTGCTCTTTGAAGGAACTAGAAGGATGATTGGTGCAAGGATCAAGCAAGTAACATCTTCTTATCTTTTATTTCACCTCTTGGACCATTTTTAAGGATTCAAGCTTCCATCTTTATGGTTTATTGCCTTAGATCTAAGTTATTTAAGTCCCTTTTGGTTCATGGTTTTCATTTGAGTGAATAGATGGATTAAAGTTGGCTACTTTATGGTCCTACAGAGTCCTTAGAGCATCATATCTTATGGATCTAAGGATTGGTTGTGGATTGTGGATCTTTCATGGGTTTTAGGTCATTTTCTTGTCTTTTGCCCTAGGTTGGGTAGAGGACATGCATGCAGAATGCATGTCCATAAAGTTGAAATTTTTATGAACCCTTTAAGTCCCTAACTAACAGCTTTCTAGAAAGTTAGAGTTAAAGGCTTTGTAGTTTAAGGACTCAAACCATTAAGTTTTTGCCTTTGACTATGGTCATGAAGTGAAATAGAGGATGTCACGACGTGACGATGAAAGTTTTCGCGATTATCTTTTCCTGTTGTGTTCACAACGTGACCAAGGAGGGTTCACGTCGTGATTCTTGTTGAGTGGGTTTTTCGTTATCGAGTTGGTTGTGTTGGTGTGATACGAGTTGGAATCGGTTTGAGTGTGTTCGCACGACGTGACCACGGGTTGGACACAATGTGAGGTTCAATGGTTGATATTGTTGATTCCTAACTTTGACTTTGGCATTGACTTGTTGAACTGGGTTGGCTTTTGGTCAAGATTGTTAGATTTAGTGTGTACACTAAGGTTGGACCTTATATGTATTGATAGGAGTGTTGTAGCATCTGTTGCGGGGAATTGAGCTATGGTTTAGCTGATTTCATGAGTCAGGTGAGTCTTCTCACTATATTGTGTAGGATGCTAGATGTCTTTGTGACTCTTGTATTGTGTGTTGGGTTGGGCCCATTGGTATGCATGTTGGGATGGTCCCATTTGCATGTGGGATGGGCCCATTGATATATTAATATGGGCCCATTTGTATGTTGGGTTGGGCCTATTGATATATCGAGATGGGCCTGTTGATATGATGGCTTGGGCCCGATATATGGGTTGGGCCCATTATGCGGACTATGCTCGTTGATATGTGTGGTATGTGGTATTTTGGGGAACTCACTATGCTTTATGCTTACGAATTGTGGTTTACACATTTTCAGGTACTTCCAGTTCCAAAGGGAAGGACCCGACTTGACTGCACACTATCCCCTGATGGCTTTTCCGCACTGATTGTTATTATATTACTCTGATGTATGAAAATTACATTTTACTCTGATTGGTTTTAAACAAATGGTTGTACGGATTCTATTATTTAAAAATGAAAATTATACTACTATTTTTGGGATGTTACATTTAGGCTATTAAATAAATTGATGTGAGGCCTCTAAAGACTAGTTTTGGCATATGTTTCTGTCTCGATTACAACATCCCAAGTTTTAAAATATTAATGAAAAACATTTCTTCGTAAATGCCTTGATATTGATATAATCTCACATTAATAATGTTTTGGCACAAATTACGCACAAATATAAGAATACTCTGTTTTAAATAAGCATAAAGAAAAAGGTCTCTTGGACCATAAAATTAGGGATGTCACAATTGGTATCTGTAATGCCCGTGTTTCTAGGCTAGGCATTTATATTGACATTATAGTCTAGGTTAACCTTTGTAACTCATTTTGAAGAAATGAAAAGGAATTATGTAAATATTATGTGAATTATGTGTTTTATGCTTAATTATTAGGGCTTAATTAATTAAGAATAAAAATGAGCGTCAAAAATTAAAATTTAGATAAAGCCGATATCTATTAAGAAACTTGTAGTGGGTGTGACAAGGATTACGAATATATATAGAATGCCGAAATCCGAGTTATAACAAATAAGTTATGACCTGTCGAAGTTTCGCGACAAACCGGTACGGGGCCGAATGTCGTAAAAAGTGAGTTTTTGATAAACTACTTTTTGGCCTTAGTGATCTAAACGAAACTTGTAGTGTTCGTTAAACCGAGAGTAAGTATAAAAAGAACGCCCAAATCTGACTTCGTATGAGGAAGTTATGATTTTTCGAAGTTTCAGCTTAGCAGTAGACATCTAAAAACTCGAATTTTAGATCGAGTGATTTTTAGCCGACACGACCTAAACGAGAATCGAAGTTCTTGTCATTAGTAGCACAACGGTAAAAAGTCTGACGAAAACGGACGTCGGATGAAGAAGTTATGAATTTTTAACGGATTTCCTATCCCGGTCTGTTAAAAATAATAATATAAAAATTAAATTCAAAATTAGCCGACAAAGTCTAAACGAAAGTTGTAGAGTGTAATTTTACCTACGCGTGCATATAAAGAACGTCAAAAACGGAGTTCGTATGCGAAAGTTATGGATTTTAGAAGTTTTGGCGCGAAAATCGAGAAAATTCGCATAGTCACGTTTTGCCACGTCACCTTCGCTGAAAGAGTGCCACGTGTCCGAAATTGGTGAGTCATGCGAAGCCACGTGTCACCTTCCCTCGCATGAACAGTAGCTGCGTGTCGGATTCTGATTCAACCGAAGGGAGGCCCAATCCGAAGCTCGCAGCTGGACCGAGCCTCGCACGCCTTAGCCTCCGAGCGTCGCACATGGACCACTAGACCTCGGTCCAATCAGCAGCTGCCACCGAGGCCTTCACACGTGCAGCCACCTGCGCACCTTCGCCTGCGGACCCCACCACCGAAACCGACTTCGGACCCCTATAAATAGAAGGGTCATGCGAGCCTTCTCGGATACATTTAGAAAATCACCATCTTTCACCCCTTTCTTCATATTTTCTTCATCTTAGAATCCCCCAAAGCCCCGGTATCGATTATAAGCCCCGGAATACGCCATGAAGAGCCCGTGAAGCCCGGAAAATTTATCTTTTTGGTTTCGAAGCCCGACCCTCGCAGAGCCCGGTTTCTGAATAAAACTTTCGGTTTTATTAGAAACGAACATTTTAGGAAACGAATTGCAACCCGATTTTCATCAAATCAAGTGAGTGTATAGTCACTTTCATTTTACACATAGATATGAAGTATTTACCTTATAATACGTGCTATGTGTAAATATATTAATTGTTTATTTGAGGTGACTGTTGAGTTGATGTTTTATACAAGTTTTAAACTGTATATGTATTTTTATCTACAAATATGTTGGGTAGAACATGGGTAGATAGTGATGTGTGATAGAATAAAAGTGATGAGAGGCCTCGTTGTGATTTGTGATTTAGTCATCTAGTGGAGTTTGGATAACGACCACGGACTTTCTAGACAGTCCAGTGGGAAGCACTAGCAGGCCCGCAACCTGTAGGTGTTAATGAACTTGGGTGTTTATTCGCTATACTCCATCCCCCTCATGGTTGCCTTTAGGACATGTATGGCTGAGGAAACCCCTTAGCAATAGTGTCCATCCCGATCATATTCTTTAGGCTAGGTCCCTTGTGAAAAGTGTTTAGGGACGTAAAGTGAGGATAACGGGAACGGGTAATCAGGGTTATTGTTGATTGGTGAACTTAATAAGTTTATTATTATTATGGGTTGAAAACCCTATATGCTCACCAGGCTCCCAAGCCTGACCCACTCAGTTTTTTTATGATTATAGGTAGTGGACCCCGAGCATAGTCGGAGGATGACGTGAGATTTTTGGATTATAGGCCAGTAGTTGTAAATAACTGTAGTAAGGCTTATAATGTCTTGTTTATGCTTTTGATCTGTATCGGAACATGACATCCCGAGGTTTTGATATATATGGAAAATATATACCTTCTTAATGAAGGGTTTTGATAAACTTTTATCATATGTTCTTTGGGGACCAATTCCGCAACATCTTTTGAAAAGATTTCTCTGATTTTATTTTAAAAAGCATAAATTAAATCGGTCTTTTCTGGCCGAGAAATTAGGGGATGTGACAGTATCATAGCATTAGTTTAAGCAAACTAGAAAATTTTGGAAACTCTAGACTTAAACCTAGAATGCTAACTGATAATCGTGACGTGTGTGTCTAAAACATTTTAGGTTTTATACCTAAATTGACACAAGCACTAGAATACTTTTGGTTATGTGCCTTAATTTCTATTATGTGCTATAAGATTTGTATCATAGCATGCTTTAGGTTGCATACCTAGATTGCTATTACTAGAATAGATTTAAATTATGTTACCAACCTTGATATGGAAACTTTTTGTGTTCAAAATTTCTAAACGTATAATTAATGTATTCGAACTGGCAGATAAATTTTCTGGGTGTTAAGCAGAATTATGTGTCTAATCATTACTAAGACTTTCCCTAACATAATATAATTTCAATTCCAGTACACTGAATGGTTGTTTGGTGTACAGAACACCATGGTAAGAACACGTAGCTGACTAGGAAATAATAACGGTAACCATCAGTTTGAGCCTCGACGTGTGATAGGACATGCACTGGTCGTCACACTTGTACCCGAACCGATCACAATGGTAGGTGTACAAGAAATGATGCAAGCCATGCTAGTCCGAAAAATGGAAGAGACAAGGCGATTACTACTAAAGAATAGGGATGAGCCCACTATACCAGTTGTGCAACCTGTACTAAATGAGGAGTATTCAGAAGAAGGACGATATTGCAGGACTATGGATCAAGCTTAACCACGAACGATTAGGAGGAACAATCTTGACGAAGGGATTGAAAGAAATTAATACAAGTACAAGGATTTTATGGCGTCCAAACCACCAAGTCTTTTTGGAAGCCCAATGCTAGTGGAAGTTATGGTTTGGATCTCTAATATGGAAATGGTGTTCGAGAGTTGTGAATGCAGTAAGAGGCAAAAGACAATCTTGGTTGCCAAACAATTAAAAACAGGAGTGTTGCGCGGGTGGAAATTATTGGTTGATTCCATGCCAAAGGGAGAAGCAAGGAAGATGTCATGGTAGAACTTCCTTGATCAACTGAAGAGACAGTATTTCTCGGAGAGAGACCTTCTGGAGATCAATAATGAATTCCAGAATGTGAAGAAGGGCAAGATGCATGTCAGCGAGTACGCTGCAACTTTTATTGAGAATATAAAGCTAGTTCCTCACATGGTTCCTACCGAACTTTCCAAAGTATATAAGCTTGCTAATGGACTACCAATGGATTTTTGTCCAATGGTGAAGCTAGAAACCACTCTGAAAGCAGCCATCTAGGCATCTAAGAACGTGGAGATCCAGATAAGAGATAAGAATCTAGAAAAAGCTGAAAGTGGGGAAAAAGAAAGTTTGGAGGATCTTCAATGTCCATGAAAAAGAATGAATTTTCAAAAGATTGGCCCCAACGACAAGAAGTATGGGGGTAACAATGAGGTGAAGTGGTGTGAAAAATGCAGAAGGAAGCATTTTGGGCAATGTAAAGAAGAAGTGACATGCTACAAGTATGGAAGGCCTGGTCACTATTCTGATGAATGTAGGTACACTAAGAGGGTATGTTTTAATGGTAAAGGAGAAGGGAACATCATTCCATATGATCCTTGAGGCAGAAAAAGACGAACCAAATGTCACTTAGGAAATCAAGAGTAGGAAGTTGCTTATCCAGAATTCAAGATATGAAATGATCATCCCATGTAGATAGTATTATATTATGTAGCCAGATATAAGAGACATGGAGTATGGTGAACTTTGATTATTATTGTAATCGTTTTCTGATGTTATAAAATCCCTAATTATGTTATACTATTCAATGTGTGTTCAATGACTATGATCCAATAATGAACGTTGTACAGCCCATCGTTTCCGTCATCCGCAGCGGGAGTGATAATAAGGAATTATGGTTTCGATATAACGGATTAGATAGGAACCAATGATGCTAATAGAAGTAGTTCGAGGGATTTTACCCCCATATCAGTAGAATAAACTCTATATAGTGTGCCTTGTAGACTTGAAACTACACAAGAAAGAATTTTATGAAGAGTTTGAAAGTATAATTGCAATTAACATTACGTAGTCTTAAATGATCAAAAGTGAAGAAGCAGAACATGTTACTATGAAGACAACATTTTAGTAGAGGCATTCCTAAAGACCTCTTTAATGTTGAAAATTCATGTAGATAATTAATGTTGAGATAAAGAAGTGCATAGTTAGAATACGCTAGGTCGAGCATATACGCGAGAAGGATCCTGGAAGGAGAGTCTAGAAAAAAATTGTAGGTGCATAGTAAAACGCATAGTCATTAATAGATTTCCTAGTAGAGTCTATTTGGACATGTGCTTATTTGGATACATTTGTATGTGTAAAAAAAATTTGTGGGTATTATGTATAAAAGTGACTCGGGAACTGCAAGACAATTCTTGGGACGAGTATGCATAGGTGTGAAAGGTAATATAGGCATGTACTACCGGAAGCACATAATTTGTACTTGAATCAAGAAGAGTCACAAGGTTACTAAGGCACTAGTAGTTGAGCTTGTTTTGTCTGTTTCCATCATTACCTGCATTTTAGAGATGATTAGGAAAATGAATTTTGTTTAGGCCCTAGTATTCATACAAAATCGAGTCCTATTAAAATTGTGAAGTGAGTCGATTGATTCCAAGAACCGTGTTCGGTGTAGAAACCGAATGTAGTCAAAGGATTTGTAGAAAGGGAGCATCTAGGTGATCGAAAGAAGAATTAAGTAGCCAGTAGCTAGAAATTCTACATGCTATGAGGTGATTATGCCACATTTGAACATGAAGGAAGGTATCTTCGATGTCGGATGTTTGAATCATGAGGAAAAGAGTTTAGTTTCTTGCATTATACAATGGGAGCCATTAGAATGAGGCCATTCAACTTGTTACTATAGCCAATGGAAATTCATTATCTTAGGATTCAACTTATAGCCCAACTTGAGCAAGAACAGGAGTCTCCGATGAAATTTGACTTCGTATGAGAAAGTTATAAATTTTGACTTCATATGAGGAAGTTATGATTTTTGACTTAATATATGGAAGTTATGAGCAAGACCAAGAGAGTGTGCATATAGAGAATGCCTATATTTGACTTCGTATGAGGAATTTATGATTTTTCGAAGTTTCGGTACAGGAGTGTGCGACACTGAAATCGAAATTAAGATTGGTTGATGGTTAGCTAAAACAATGTAAACGAGAGTTTAAGATCTCATAAACACGAACCCTTCGATATAAAGATTGTCGAGAACGGGATTTGTATGAAAGAGTTATGATTTTTATATGGATTTTAACAGTCTAAGCATATTAAAATGTAAACTTAAAAATAAAGTGAAAACTAGCTGATGGAGTCTAAATGGAAATTGTATTTTGTTCTGATTATTGAGAGGTGTTATTCTGGGTACACCTACATGGTATTATTTATTTAATAGTGAAGTTTATTTGGGAATTTTCATAAATGACAATGTACTTTGTTTTATGTCTCATTTTACCACCAAGCTAACCTTGATGTTGATTTGTTATTTTTCAGAAGGTATGGGTTTATACATTGGTGTATGAACAATAGTGTTCATTCATACATCATCCATAATGTCTAACCCTGGGATCGTACTCACTAGGCTCCCCATAGCCTAACCCATTTGTTGATAAATTGTTCCATGTTAGTAGATATTGTCAGAAGCTTAGGAGACTTAGGGGATTTGGATATTTAGAAGACCTTTGTTTTGTAGTATTCTCTTAAACCCTTGTCTTGATATCTGTTGTAGCACTCTCGCATAAATTGTTGTGTTCAACCATTAAAAGTTTTGGAAATTCTAAACTGGGACCGTTATCCTCATTTAAACATTGTAAAGTAATTGAATAAACTTTGGAAATCGTTTTTCCGTAAACTAAAACTCTAAAATTATTTTTGAAAGATTTGATTAAAGGCTAATTCCAATAGGCCCATGTGAGGGGTGTTACAGTTTGGTATCAGAGCTTTGGTTTAAGTGAACTAGGTGCTTAGATTAGTATATAGACTTAAAACGAAGACTTGCGTGGTAAACTGGTAATTGGAACAAATTGTTTGCTTATAGACCCTTGTCTTAGCATCCCTTATGCTTTTGTAAACCGAATAGCCTACTTTTGATTAGGTTAGACTTGATTTGGTAGCCTTAGATAAAAATCTTAAACCTAGCATTCTTAATATTCATGCCTTAGGCTTAGGGTTAATCTAATATAATGTTGAAATTAATCTTTTAATTAAAACTAATTAATGGAATCTCTGAAGATGGTAAGAAGTCGTCGCCAAGTTTTCAAAAGAAAATCAAACAAAGAGGTTATTCAAGGGCAGGAAGAATCAACCACCTTGGAATAACTTAAGATTGTGTTGGAGGAAGTAATGAAACAAGAACAATAAAGACTACTTAGAAGAATTCAAGAGATGTTGGAAAAGCAAGAAGCAAGACTCATGGAAGAGGCATGAAGAACAAAAAAAAATACATGGTCCTCGTTCGAGACGGTATTAATCATGGAATTTAAAAAAACAGCTCCTCAATCATGGACCTCGTTCGATACTAGATCTAGCAGTTCAATGTTCATAAACAACTAGATAACAAATTTATGCAAATAAAGTGATCATCTACTTCACAAAACTTGTAGAATAAGAAATTTAAGCAAGAACATCAACATGCAAGGATTATGATTTATTAAAAACTAGTTTAAATAATATTAAATAACTATAAATTCGAAATCAAAACATAGTTAAAGCGTTTCATCATCACCAAATGCAAGTATAGGGTTTTTAGCCCATGATTAAAGCATAAAAAACATAAAATCGAATTTAACTAGATTATACATAGTAAAAACTATCAAACTGAATGAACTAATGATGTTCTTTCTCTAGAAATCTTCAAAGCTTGATCTGAAATCGAATTTTGACATTCCAAGGACTCTTGAGAAGGTATTTTTCATAGTTCTATCGCAACTCTCTATTATAAGTCTCTAAATTTCGACCTAATGATCGGTTTATATAGTTTCCTAAAAATGGTCGCCACATCGTGACAATATGATTGTCACAACGTGATAAGCGTAGTAATCCCATATCCACCAAGGAATTTGTGCATCTCTATAGAGGATTCTTTTCTTGACACGTGGTCATGTTGTGACCAATATATGGTTACATCGTGAGAAAGCTTCTTATGCAAGGATCGAGAAGATTCCAAATGTCACGCCATGGAATATAGTTTTCCATGTCGTGGGAACTTCAGTATGCTCGATTTCTTCTCTCTTCTTCTCCTAATTTGACCTCCAAGCTCCAAGTTTCCAACTTTCTTCAGTTTCAGCTCCTTTTCCTTGAGGATTTCATTTTTTGCTACAAAATACAATTTATACATTATAAGTACCAAATATCTTTTCATTTTACAAAAATATAGCTTAGATATATTAGAATAATGCATATAATATATATATACAAATATGACAATATGTAGCATTTAAAACCCCTATATTATTTTGGATTATAAATCCAATTTCTTATATTGCTTTTGGATGTATTATAAACATTGAATTTGAAAACGTGGATTTCTATCTTGTTTTAGCTCACTCGATCATTTAATAGTTGGTCTATTGTATTTTGTTCTGATTATTGAGAGGTGCTACTCTGGGTACACCCACTTGGTATTATTTACTTAACAATGAAGTTTATTTGGGAATTGTCAAAAATGACAATGTACTTTGTTTTATGTCTCATTTTACCCTGAAGTTAACCTTGATGTTGATTTGTTGTTTTTCAAAAGGTACAAGTTTGTATATTGGTGTATGAACCACAGTGTTTATTCATACATCGTCCATAATATCTAACCCCAGGATAGTACTCACTAGGCTCCCCATAACCTAACCCAATTGTTGATAAATTGTTGCAGGTTAGTAGATATCGTCAGAAGCTTAGGAGACTTATGGGATTTGGATATTTAGAAGACCTTTGGTTTTAATATTTTCTTAAACCCTTGTTTTGATATCTATTGTAGCACTTTCACATGAATTGTTGTATTAAACCACTAAATGTTTTGGAAATTTTAAATTGGTACCGTTATTCACATTTGAACATTGTGAAGTCAATGAATAAACTTTGGAAATCGTTTTTCCGTAAACTAAAACTCTAAAATTATTTTGAAAGATTTTATTAAAGGATAATTCAAATAGGCCCAAGCGAGGGGTGTTACAGTTTGGTATCAGAGCTTTGGTTTAAGTGAACTAGGTGCTTAGATTAGTACTTAGACTTAAACCGGAGACTTCTGTGGTAATTGGAATAAACTATTTGCTTACAGACCTTGGTCTTAGCATCCCTTATGCTTTTGTAAACTGAATAACCTACTTTTGATTAGGTTAGCCTTGAGTTGGCAATCTTAGATTAAAATCTAAACCCCAGCATTCTTCATATTCATGCCTTAGGCTTAGGGGCTTAATCTAATATAATGTTGAAATTAATATTTTAATTAAAACTAATTAATATGGAATCTTTGAAGATGGTAACAACCAGAAGCCGCCGCCAAGCTGTCAAAAGAATGTCAAACAAAGAGGTTATGCAAGGGCAGGAAGAATCAACCACCTTGGAATAACTTAAGATTGTGTTGGAGAAAGTAATGAAACAACAAGAAGAAATACTAATTAGAAGAATTCAAGAGATGTTGGAAAAGCAAGAAGAAATACTCATGGAAGAGGTAAGAAGAACACAAAAAAATAATTGGACCTCGTTTGAGACGGTATCAATCGTGGAATTCAAAAAGGCAGCTCCTTAAGAATTGTAGATAAAATTTTAGTGAACGAGTGTGAGGAAAGAAATGAAGGACTGAGAAATGGAAAGAAAAAGGTAGTTATGTCAAAAGGAAAGCAAGAAGTTAAGTTGATGGTGTTGGGTGGTGATTCAGGTTATTCCTTGAATTCCTCTCTTTAAGAATTATTTTAAATCTTTTGTGCATGTTTTTTTTGGTCGGATTATGGTGAACTCCCTTGAGAAAAAAATACCAACCCTCTAGCCAACCTTGTGTATCTATTTCTTTTATTTGCTTGTGTGTGGAGTGGTGTGCGACATGAAAGACCTCGGTTATGGCAACATCTGGTGCATTGGAGTAGAAACCCGCCCAAATTGTGGAATAGGAAACTTGATGGAATCAGACAGCTTTATGTTAATCAAGCTCTATAAGGAAATTTTAAGGGTTGGATAACCACCCAAGGAATTAGTAGCTTTAGATAAACAAAGTTATATTCAAGGACATAATTACAAGTGCCTAAGAAGATGGTGATTGGATGAAGACTACTTTCTAAGGTTAGAATAAAAAGAGACCATCATGAACCGATATCCCTACACAGGACTAATGATCTCTTGGTGGTAAGTTGAAGTTATTCTCTATGACCAGCATTGGAAGTAAATTAAGAATCTAAATCGAGCTATCAGTTGAAAGTCGACCCTGTATCAGTGGATCCACGCACGTTATGCATCATGGAATTCGATTAAGTTCATCATGAGCAGAAGTTTTAATACTTCAAATGGGAAGATTGTCGCCTTTGGCTTCATTTCTGATTCTGGGGACAGAATCCTTTTAAGGGGTGGAAATTTTTAACATCTTGTTTTGGGGATAAAATTTTTAGGCTTTTTGGTAGAAATAAAGAAAAAATATTTCCTTAGTTTGGAATAAAATAAATAGAAGAGAAATAAATTAGATAATGGAAATTTGAGGAACTAACCATAATAATAGTAAAAATCTTGTCATTAGTTGGTACTTTTAAAATAATAAAATTTTAATGTCTATCGAAGTATTTTTGTTAAAAGGGCCATTTGCGTCAAACGAGTGAAACTAATGTTTCACTTGAGAGTTGACCAACTTAGTGACTTGGACTAACTTTGTATAGTTTAGGATGGAGAGGGACCATATGTGAGTTATTAGAAGTTCCTTAGTTAGTTTGCAGCCTTTTTGAAGGAGCTTTGGTAAGGAGGGACTAAAGTTTATAAGTGGTCATAGGGTCTATTTGGAGCCTCTTCTTCCCTCTTGCTTCTTCCTCATGTAACTCATAAAAAACCTCCCCTATATTAAATGACTTTCACTTCTCAACCCATGATGTAATGACGCTTGAACTCCATGTTTGAAGCCTTGGTCAATGTCTCTTACAATCTAACATTTAGAGGTAGTTTCTTCTTCCCCTTTTCTTCTAAATATGTGATTTTACCATTCTGAGTTTCTCATTGCATTTATGATGATTGTCACGAGTTTTATGTTGTCATTTCACTTTTTGATTCATCTCCAAGCTCCAACCAACAAATAGTTGTAATATTTGTGAGTTTGAAGGATTGATTCATGGGTTTTCAAACCCTAAAACCCCAAATCTGAATTTATACTTGAAATGTGTCATTCTTATGATATTATTGTATGGGTTTCATCTCTTGATACTTACCTATTCTCCAACTAGTAAATAGATGTGAGATTGGTGGTATTAAATGTTTGTTGATGGTTTTTTCAAACCCTAGAAAGTGAAATCTAAATCTAGATGTTATAATCTAGTTTTGAGCTTGATTTTGATGTTCAATGATTATGATGACTTCAATTCAATGATCCATTTGTTATATATGACACCAATATGCAACTCAATGTCTAAGTAAAATGTAATTTTTATTGTATTGGATTTTGAGTATTAAGTAATGTACATCTTGTCACACCCCCAAACCAGACGGCGGAAACGTCCGGGGGTGGAGGACTTCATTTGTAGTATCACAACACATGCATTATAGTAATCAGAGTAATAACAACCACTGTATTTAAAAAGTATAAATATTTACATGTGTTTCAACCTTGTATTTTGAAACTAAATAGTTGTACAAAAGAAGAAGGCAAGACATAAATAGCTCCATCTTCTCAAAAGCTCGGGGTGTACCTGCCTACCGGTTCCCTGAGAATACAAGTAATTTGAAAAGAGAGTATCAACATAAAGTTGAGTGAGTGCATAAGTATATATGTTTTGAAAGAATGTCTTTTGTTTCTTGAATATGTAACTGTTTCCAGAAAACCCTATATTTTCTGTTGTATATGAAAAGTAGTTTTAGTTGCATAAAACTGTTCTAATTGTAAACCAATGTTCTGTATTTGTAATCCTTTTGTAAACTTGTATCTATGAGTATGTCTGAATTCATTAACTGTTATTGTAAACTGTAATGTATTACTGTAACTGTATCTAGTAAACTAGTACTTTGAAATAGTACATAAGTTTAGTTAACTATACACTAACATATTGTTAATATCTTTTAATGAGTTATTATAACCATACTGACTAGGTGGCCTGACCCAACACTATGAGTGCGCTGAGAGTTGATGATAACAATTGTCACTCACAGGCGTGTATGCCTGACTGTAGCTAGCAGTCCGAGTGCGGGGTTTTCAATCCCAATATAGATCTATACACACATTGTTTCGATCCCCTATTGGAGACTCTAGTCATAAAATCAGGATAGAAATTTCGGGTTGTCACATCATCCCCCCGTTAGAGAGAATTTTGTCCCGAAATTAGAGTTTAAGCAATTAACTAGTTACAAATAACTAAGCGAAAAGTTGAGGATATTTCAATTTCATTTGATATTTCGAAATCCATTTTGGTGACTTGATGTCTTTTTAAAACAATCACTTAAAACCACTTGATTTGATGATACTGAAATTCATTTCGATAAGATGTTTGAAACCATTTGTTTTGATAACTGTAATCCATTTGAAATTATTTGTTATAACACAAAATCTTTGTGCTAGACTTGTATTCCCCCCCCCCCTAAAACAGTAAAAACTATAAAAATACGGGGGTATGAACTCACCTGTAGTGAGTGGTTTGGATGAAAGATCGGTTTGAAGGATGCTAAGTGTCAAGTGAAGACTTGAGCACAACGGATCCTAATAAGAATATAATGACACATATATGTATATAATTAGTGTTTAAACAACTAATCATAAAAGGTAACACCCTATTAGACTAGGAAACCCTAGGATTGAAGTATTATAATCAAATATGATTGCATACTAAGGGTGTATGGCCATTCTATGGTGTTTACGGCCATGTGTTCACGGCCACAAGAGTTCACGGCCATGTGTTCACGGCCTCATTAGTTTACGGTCGTAAACTCATGATGATTTGAGTCAAAAGGTGTTTCAAGGTCTTACAATCCACAAGGAAGTGTTCTAGCCCTAAATCCAAGCCTTAGGAAGAAGTTATGGTCCATATGCACCACTAATTAGGGTTTACGGCCAAGGGAGATGCTCTTGGCCATAAACTCTCTTTGATATTGGATATTGGATGATTTCAAGTAGCATAACTAGTAAGTACTACACATAGGAAGGTACTCAAGAGTTTAGAAGCCTTTATGGGGGTCTAAGGCCGACAAATGCACCCTTAACAAGGGTTTACGGCCAAGGGAGATGGTCTTGGCCGTAAACTCCTATTGTTCTTGAGATTTTGACGTTTTCAAGGTGCTAATCAAGGGTCTTTACAAGGTAGTAAGTATATAAGAGGATACTTACAATGTAGAAGCTTGAAAGAGTAATTTTCGGCCCAAAGAACAAGAGTGTTCTTGAAGAAATGAAGAACACTTGAAGATCTAACCAAAAGAAGAGATTTCATGGATGAAATCATGTATATTCACTAGATATTGAAGGATATCAACTTGAAAATGGAAAGATACTTACTAGATTGAAGATTAAGATGAAAGTTCTTGATGATAGTTCAGAGAGAAATCGTTTTCTATGCTTGAAAAGGTGAAAAATGATGAAATAATGAAAGAATATCATGTATATAACATGAGTTTACGGCCACCATGTGTTTACGACCGTAAACTCACATGGTGTGGCCGTAAACTCCACATGATAAAGTTTAGGGCTTGCTTGTTAGGCTACAACTTCAATTGACACTTCCTTTCACTCATTCCTTTGGTGTACTAGGCTCAGAATGCTCAAACAGACTCTAAACAGTGCTAAAAGTTAGCAGAAAACAAGTCTGACTTTGATTGAGTTGAATAGTTGTACAAGATAGAAATTTTGGGTTGTCACACATCTTGGAACACATCAAATTGTGAAATTTTAACATTGTAAAAGGGTCGGGTTGATGGGTCACGTATACGTTGATTCGGAGGATACGTGTATGGATTTGATTATTCAAAACCCTGAGGGTTATTGGAGCTCGGCGGGTCATGTTTTTAAAAAACTTAAAGGGTTTGGATCAAGGGTGATTCGCTCCAAACCCGCCCCATTGACAGGTCTAAGATTTAGAGAAGTGTTTAAAGTGAGATTTTCAAACCGTATACTTTGTATACCAAATGGACCATACCTCCGATATGATCTTACTTGGTTATTCCTTATCAGCTATAGATCAGTATTCATTGGGATTATTGAGGAATCTATACTATCGTTATTATAGTCATGAGAGATATAAAACTAAGACTTAGTAATATTCATATCTAGGTCTTTTGAAAGGAAAAGATAAGGTGTTAGGCGAAGCGCTGTCCTAATCAAATGTCATCCAATTTTAACAAGTGAGTGTGTAGTTACTTTCATCTTACACATGGATACAAAGTATTTAGATAATTAAATTCTATATGTTCCTATTATCTGTGTTCTTGATATATGTGCTAGATATTTAAATTGTATTGGGTAGTGAAGGATTGTGTGAAATAATAATGAGAGGTTGTGACCATAGTACTATCGTACTGTTGTGCCCAGTCATTTAGGAGAGTATAGGTGATGACCACTGACTATCCTAGAAAGTCATGTGGAATACTGACAGGATCTTACCTGTAGATGTTAACGAATTATACATTTATTCGTTGTACTCCATTCCCCCACAAGGTTGCCTTATTGAAACATGTTGCAGACGGAATTGTAACATCCCAAAAATACAGAGTAAAATTTTCATTTTAAATATGTCAAAAACATTCATTCATTATCTCAAAAGATGATCAGAGTAAAAGCATTCTCAAAACATCAAAGTAAAATCATAAACAATCATTGCAGAATAAATCTCCAGGGGATGCAGTGCGATCAAGCCGGGCTCTTCCTTTTGAAACTGGAAGTACCTGAAAATGATTAAACCACAAAACCATAAGCACAAAGCTTAGTGAGTTCCCCAAAATACCATATACCATACATACAGTTAGCCACAGCCTTGGGGTATATTCCAACCCAACATACAATCATGGGCCCAACCCTAAGGTATGTTTCAACTCGAACATGCAATAATAGACCCAGCCTTAGGGTTTCTTTCAACCCAAACATATATGTCCATCCTTGGGGTCTCTTTCAACCCAAACATACAATCATGGGCCCAGCCCTAGGGTATGTTTCAACCCAATCATACATGCAAGAGTCACAAAGACATCTAACATCCAACATATCACAATCCAGTGGGTTGGAATTAGTACCTTCGACCCACAAGTACAGTGAGAAGACTCGCCTGAACTATTTAATAGAAGCCCAACAGCTATCTCAGTAATAGAACAGCCAATCCAAGCTTCCTAAAGCCAAACTGAGACAAATATTTATTCCAATACTCAATTCTACCCAAGTTTGACCAAAAGTGATACTGGTCAAAAAGTCAACGGTCAAAGCTAAGGTCAAAATTGCCAACAACAGCCCTCCACGTCGTGGCCTTCCTTGGCCACGTTGTGGGTATAAAATGCTAATACATTTGTTGATTTCTTGGTCGTCACGTCGTGGAAGCCAAAGGCCGCATTGTGGGGACTGGTCTGAACAGCTCAAACGAGCTTAATTCATTTTCTTCAGATTTCAAGACCTTCAAATCTCATATCTGATTCTTTCCAAGGTCTTAACGGATAAAGTTTCTAACTTTATCCATTAGGAAGGTCCAAACCACTAATATCTAGACTTTAAGACTCAAAGGGACCCAAAAATGAATCTTTCTCAACTTAATCCATTAAGTCCAAGTCTCCCACTTTTAGATCTGAATCAAGAAGATGTCTAGAGGTATAAAGTTTCCAACTTTATCCATAATAATGCCACAATCATTCAAGTTCTAAACTTTAATGCACCAAAATGACCTAAAGGACCAAGATAACTTGCATGCCTAAAAGGGAAGGAAAAAGGTCATAACTTTCCTAGTCCATGAGATCCAATAAATATTCCAAACTGGTCAAAATATGTTGGAGTCCACTCAACTCCAAGATCACCCATAAAATGGACCAAAAGTGTCGAAAACGCCAAATGAAAATATCTAAAGAACTAGATACCAAGATTGGAACTTTATACTTACAATAGTCCATAAATATAGTGTCTTTCTTGGATCTAAACTTGGAGCATCATTCCTTGCAACCAAAAGAACCTTCTTGATCTTTAAACTTCATCAAAATACCATAAAAGCATCTAAAAGAGGAGAGATGAGAGGGGAGGAGCTCAAATCTTGAAGGTGGAGGCTAGGGTTTCTTCCAAGGGGTTCTAGAGGTTATGGAGGCTGATAAAATGGCCAAAAATTCAGAACTTTATTCTTAAATACGTTGAAACCCCTAAAAATCATGGGCTTGGGCCTGACTGAGCGCCGTTTCATGTCCATGCTTCGCTGTGACTTGGCGACTGCCATGCCTTGGGCTTAATCCCCACTCTGTGGCGATAGTTTTCATCCAAATCCACCTCAACTTCAAACAACCATAACTTCTTCATTTCAACTCCGTTTTTGGCAATCTTTATATCCACGTAAAGGTATTGACGAGCTCCACGCTTTTATCTAGTTAATTTTGGCTTAACACATGTTGAACTAATAACCATAATCCATGCAAGAAGCCTAACATATCACTTTTCCCATTTTACCATTTGGCTCCAAAACACAAACCAAGGGCTTAGATCACATAACCAATATTATCAAAATCCAATAGGGTCTAAACCCTATTCCCTTGAGGCCCAAGGCCTTTACTTGACCCATTTAATGTCCACAATCCCAAAATAAGAAACTTCTCGAAACAGGATGTTACCGGAATCCCCGAAGCAGTATTGTCTACTTGTTGCTTACAAAGATCCTTTATGTTAAATGTGACTTGAGCTTTTGGATCATTCTCATGAAGCATTTGGAGCACTTAGGGTTCATGGAACATGTGCCAAAGGAACGGATCATCTGAGAAGGGAATGGATCGTCTGACAAAAGAACGGATCATATACTTATGCCAAGGTCATTCTTTCTTATGCCAAGCTACTCCCTATTGCATCATGGGGTATCCCTCTTGTTCCATGGGGTATCCCTCTTCTGCCATGGAGTATGTTGTTGCTCCAAGCATGGTTTTGTTGTGCCATGCATGTTCTTGTTTCACCAAGATGGTGATGTTGCTCCAACCTATAAGTTCTTGCGCCACACTTGAAGCCTGTTATGACATCCATACACTTGTTGTGCCATCATGGCGCAATATGGACCATCTTGGTCCCTGATGAGCCAAGTATGTTATGAAGTCCTCTATGATTCTCAATATCGTTCAATGATGCTCAGAAGTTGGTATTGTTCAAAGATTACACCATGTTGTTCCACCATGATGGATGTTGGGTCATTAGTGTTTATGATGCACCACGTGTACATCATGATGCTCCACTGTGGAAAAAGGTGCTCCATCATGTGATTTGTTGATACTCATGGATTGTATGACATGGAAGAATGCTCTACATGATGCTGCATGACGGATTGTGATTGGTTGACACCTTTCATGCGTTTTATGTCTGATCCATCAAGTATAAATAGGCATGCATGCAACCTCGTTTAGTATCTTGAATTCTAGAGTGATAGGAAAATCTATGTGTAATTGTACTTATAACCTCTGTTTGAGAGCTCTGGAAAAAAAGAATTTTCCCCTCCTGCCCGTGGACATAGGTCACCTTGACTGAGCTATGTAAATATTATGTCTTATGTGCTTAGAGTTTTTGCTAGTTATCCGCTTTACTTCCTATGATTAAACATGTATGCTCACAAGTTTGATTTGGAGAAATTCAATGGTTAAAATGACTTCACATTGTGAAAGGTGAAGATGAAGGCTCTTCTGGTTCAACAAGGATATGTAGCGGCATTGGAAGGAGAGACAACATTGCCTAAGGACATGGCAGCTGAAAAGAAGGTGGACATTCTGACGAAGGCACATAGTTCCATTCTATTGAGCTTGACAGATGAAGTATTGAGGGAGGTCGTGGATCAAACAACTGCTTCTAGGATCTGGGATAAAATTTGTGACAAGTACCAGAACAACTCACTGACGAGCATGTTGTATTAGAAGCAAAGGTTGTACACTCTCAGAATGTCTGAAAGTATCCAAGTGAAAGATCATCTGGATAACTTCAATTGCATCATCTTGGATCTACAAGGGTTGATGTGAAGATTGAATATGAAGATCAGGCGCTCATTCTCTTTTGTTATCTTCCTAACTCATATGAGAATTTTTTTGATACCATGCTCTATGGTAGGACAATAATCACTGTGAATGATGTGAAGGACTCTCTGATGTCCAAGAAACTGAAAAGAAAAGTTTCGGTTGGAGAGGATGTGTCCAGTTCTGGTTTGTTTGCAGGGAGAGGAAGGACAGAAGAGAGGAAAGGGGGAAACAGAGGGAGATCATGTTCAAAATAAAAGTCTAAAGGTTCATCGAACATAAAATGTTATAACTGTAAGGAGAAGGGCCACTTCAAGTGAAATTGTCCACAACTGAAGAATGGGAAGTTCAAGAGTGAATCAAGCAGCAATAACATTGTTGTTGTGGTTCAGGAAAGTTCTGATGAAGGGAACGATGGTGATGTACTGACTGTTAGTACATCAAGTTCTGCTGGTGCTTGGATCTTGGATTCTGGAGCATCCTATCACATGACGTATAATCGAGACTGGTTCGACTCCTTCAAAGTGTGGGATGGCACAGTCAAGATGGGTGATGATTGGGTGAGAAGTATCAAAGGTAATGGCATGGTTCAGATCAAGATGCATGATGGCATGGTCAAGAAGTTAGATTGTTGGTACGTTCCAGAACTTCGAAAGAATTTAATTTATCTTGGCACATTGGCTAAGAATGGTATGAGGTACGTTGGTAAAGGTGAATGGGTTAAAGTGACCAAATGTTCTCTGGTTATAATGAAAGTGAAGATAAATCGTGGAGGGATCTATATCCTATAAGACAGTACGGTTATGGGAACAGTGGCTATCTCCTAATCCTTTAATGAAGGTGATGACAAGACGGAGTTGTGGCATCATAGGATGGGGCACATGAGTGAGAAATGCATGTCAGTTCTAAGTAAACAAGGACTGATTGGTGGAGAGGCTACTAGAAAGATAAATTTTTGTGAAGCTTGCGTTAATGGAAATCATCACAAAGTGAAGTTCGATACCGGTCATCACATAAGCAAGGAAATGATGGAGTATGTTCACTCAGATATGTGGGGTCCTGCACCAGTGAAGTCTCAAGGAGTATGCTCATACTTTGTGACGTTCATTGATCATTATTCATGGAAGGTTTAGTTGTACTTTCTGAAGACCAAATATGAGTTGTTTGGGAAGTTCAAGGAGTAGAAGACCATGGTTGAGAAAAGGACTGGAAAACAGGTCAAGACTCTGAAGACTGACAATGGGTTAGAGTTCTGCAATTCTCCATTTGATAACTTTTGCAAGGCAGAAGGTATAGTGAGGCACCGCACTGTACGGCACACACCACATCAAATTGGAGTGGCAGAACGGATGAACCAAACACTCATACAACGTGCAAGGTGCAAGCGAATATTTGCCAACTTATCCAAGCAATTCTGGGCAGAAGCAGTTAACACTGCTTGCTATTTGGTGAACAGATCACCATCAACTGCAATAGACTTGAAGACTCCTCAAAAGGTATGGTCTGGGAAACCCTCTAACCATTTTGGCTTACGTATATTTGGATGCCCCGCATATGATCATGTGAATGATGGTAAAATTGAGCCAAGGCCAATGAAGTGCATATTTCTAGGATATGCAACAGTGGTAAAAGGTTATCGAATGCGGTATACAAATGAAGGAAAAACTCCTAAATTTATCATGAGCAGAGATGTAACCTTTGATGAATCTTCCATGGGTAACCAGGGAGGAGATGATACAAGTCAAGCAGGGAACAGAGATCAGGGTGCTATCCAGAAGGTGGAGTTTGCAACTCAAACTCCAGACAGAGTTGTGATAAATGACAAAGAGCAAGGCGATAGTGAATAGTCTGGACAAGATGAAACCCAAGAGCAACCCATCGGATCTTCGTCCAGTGGTGCTGATACCGGGAAGGATGATGGGTCTGAATCTATAGCAAAGAGAAGATCAAGGAGGGTCATTCGATAACCTGATAGATATGTGGGATGTGTGAATTCAGGTGAACTTGACTTCATTGTTTTTACTTTAGAAACTGGAGAATACATTGACACCGAGGAGCCTCAATCGTATAAAGAGGTTGTCGCGAGTAAAGAAGAAAAAGACTAGTTGATGGCCATGAATGAAGAAATGCAATATTTAGAGAAGAATGAAACATGGGATCTTGTTGAAGGCTTTTGAGCATTCTAACACTCCTAAGGTGTACATGCAACCCTATAAACCTTGGATCTATGTTTTACTAAGATACATGCAAATTTGATTTTCCAAGGTTCTTAACCTAACTAGCATAGCATGGGGAACTTTGATACATAAAAGCTAGTAGGAGAACATACCTTTCTTGTTGCTTGGATTCCTTGAGAACCTTGTGAGCCTAGTACCTCAAGTGTGATGCCTCAAATGTTTCACACAACACCACAACACTTGGAATAACTTTGAGAGAAGTCCACAGTCACTCAAAATCGGCTAGCCCTCTTGTTCTACACATAGTGCCGATTTTGGTAGCCCATGGGGTCATTTTATAGTTGTGTCACAAGTAGGGTTACACCATGTAAACCCTAATTGACATGGCTTTTCATATTCCATGATCCATGGGTTTATAACCTCCATGGACTATCCATGGAGCACCTTATGGGTTTTATCCCAACTTAATAAACCATGGATCATTAGCCCACTATATAAGAATGGATGATTTACACAATCAACCCCATATATTTAATTAGTCTCAATTTTGATCACCAAATTAATTCTTGATCAATACTAATTAAATACTATTATAAAATATTAGAACTTATAATATATTAATAAACCTTAAGTGTCCTTTCTCTCATTTAGTCTATCCAAGTGTTTCAATGACATGCAACCCAAATGGACCATGCCAATCGGGTCAAGTACATTCCAGAAATAGTTATGAACTTAGACACCTAATCCAACAGTCTCCCACTTGGATAAGTCTAATAACTATAACTGCAAGAATGACTTCAGGAACCGACCAGCAATCGTAGCTCTTTCAAAGTCTCGCGGAACTGAGATGATGATGATACGCCATTTAAGATAAGTAATCATATAATCCTCTGTTCTAGATATCAGCCGGACAAATATAAGGAACAATGTAGTTCTTATTGTCCAGCAGTTTGTTTCCCGATTTCCGATTTGTTTGACATAGAACTTAATCGAACACATCAATTTAATTCTGACCGGGCCCGGTACATAGGTCACAACAAAATCATCGAGGGGCCCAAATATCGCTTCTAATCCAAGAAGGAACAGATAAACTTCGACTCATATGCTTGTTCTACTACTTGTTGAATTATAGACAAAGGCATGTTTTTGATAACATCGAGTTACCAATGCGTTTTTGTACAATCAATGTATAACCAACTCATAGTCAACAACTCATATCTCTAGGTTTGAAGACTTATATGATATTACCGTCTCACGATCACTCAAGATAAATTCCATGAAGTGATACAAGTGAGTGTGGGTTGAATCCAATACTCAAAACTTATGAGCACTCATGAATGTTGTAGCAACCCTTGCTATGTCCAACAATTTAGACATCTACAATCCGGCTTCATGACAGTCTTGATTCATATCTACTTCCAACATATGACCGACTGTGGAGAATTTGAATAATATGATATATCATAACATAATTATTCTGGAAGTCAAAACATGCAAAATGATAGTAAACGATTGACAGAAGATAGCAACACTTTACTTATAAATACACAACAACTTTTATTTATCATCAAATGTCAATTACACTTTACAAATTTCAAAGCTATCTAATTTCAAAAACTAATATCATCCTTTAGCCCTATGCGCCTCGCATGCTGAAGATGCTTAACCCTACCCAGTCCCTTCGTGAGGGGATCTGCTGGGTTCTCATCTGATGATACCCTCTTTGCCACGAGGAGTCCTTCTTCTATTCGATGTCTGCTGAAATGGTATTTTTCTGTCGATGTGTCTGGATCTTCTGTGATCCCTTGGTTCCTTGGCTAAGGCAACTGCACTTTCACTATCACAGAAAATCTCCATAGGCTCCTTTATAGTTGGTACAACTCCAAGGTCTCCAATAAAGTTCTTTAGCCATATAGCCTCCTTTGCTGCCTCACTTGCTGCTATATACTCTGATTCGCAAGTTGAATCAGCCACTGTCTCCTGCTTGGAACTTTTCCAAGTAATTTCTCCTCCGTTTAAGGTAAAGACCCAGCCTGACTGAGAGCGGAAATTATCCCTATCATTCTGGAAGCTAGCATCACTATACCCTACTACTCTCAAGTTATGACTCCCACCGAGGGTAAGGACCTAATCCTTAGTCCTCCGCAGGTACTTGAGAATGTTCTTTACCACAGTCCAGTGAGTCTTGCCAGGGTTCCCCTGATATCTGCTGACCATTCTCAAAGCAAAGGCCACATCACGACGAGTACAAGTCATACCATACATGATCGAGCCTACAGCGGAAGCATACGGTACTCGACTCATCTCAGCTATCTCAGCCTCTGTACTCGGGCTCTGAGTCTTACTCAATCTGGCATTACTCTGGATCGGTAACTCTCCTTTCTTGGAATTCTGCATGCTGAACCTATTCAGCACCTTATCTAAGTAGGTACTCTGACTAAGTCAAATTAGTCTCTTACTCCTGTCTCTCAAAATCCTTATCCCTAGGATATAGCCAGCTTCTCCAAGGTCCTTCATAGCGAAACACTTCCCAAGCCAGGACTTCACCTCCTACAGAGTTGGGATGTCATTTCCTATGAGTAGTATGTCATCCACATACAATACCAAAAAGCTAACTATACTCCCACTAGCATTGACTTATACACAGGACTCATCTTCGCTCCTCGAAAACCCAAACTCTTTGACTTTCTCATTGAAACAAAGATTCCATCTGCGAGGTGCTTGTTTCAATCCATAAATGGATTTCTCAAGCTTACACACTCTATTAGGGTACTCTGTACTGACAAACCCTCTGGCTGACTCATGTAAACATCCTCAGCCAACTTTCCATTAAGGAAAGCGGTTTTGATATCCATTTGCCATATTTCATAATCATGAAATGCAGCAATGGCTAACATAACCCTAATAGACTTAATCTTTGCTACTAGTGAAAATGTCTCATCATAATCAACTCCCGGAGTTTGAGAAAATCCCTTTGCAACCAGTCGTGCCTTATAAGTGTGTACATTACCATCCATGTCGGTCTTCTTCTTGAAGATCCATTTGCACCCGACTGTCTTACGACCTGGTACATTGTCAACCAAGTTCCAAACTTGATTGCCATACATGGACTGTACCTTGCTGTCCATAGCCTCATTCCATTTAGTAGACTTGGGGCCTGTCATGGCTTCCGTGTAGCTGTTAGGTTCATCCAAACTTACCAGGGTACTATCACTGATAAGTGTATCACCTTCCGCAGTAATATGAAAACCATAGTAATGCTCAGGTGCATTCCTAACTCTCGTGGAATGCCTCAGAGGTACAGACTCATTAGTTGGATCAACAGGAGTTTCATCCTCAGGTTGATTGCTAGGGTTTGAGGTTCCTTCACCATTTGACTCTTGAATTTCTTCAAGGTCAATTTGCCTCCCACTGTTTCCTTGGCTTATGAACTCTCTCTCGCGAAAGACTCCTCTCCTTGCTACAAACACCACATTATCACTGGGTCTGTAGAAGAGGTAACCAAAGGATTTCTGTGGGTGGCCGATGAAAATACACCTCTCACTTCGAGGTTCGAGCTTATCGTGAGTCTCATTCCTCACGAAAGCCTCGCAACCCCAAATCTTGATGTGATCTAGATTAGGAACTTTCCCAGTCCACATCTCATGAGGTGTTTTGGCAACCTTCTTTGTAGGGACTAGATTAAGGATATGGGCGGCAGTCTCTAAGGCATACCTCCAGAATGAGATTGGTAGCGAAGCTCGACTCATCATGGAACGAACCATGTCCAACAAGGTCCGATTACGCCTCTCAGCCACACCATTCAATTGTGGTGTCCTGGGAGGTGTCAATTGTGAGACAATCCCACATTCCTTAAGATAGTCAAGGAACTTTGTACTAAGATACTCACCACCTCGATCAGATCGGAGCATCTTAATGTTCCTGCCCAACTGATTCTCCACTTCCTGTTTAAACTCCTTGAACTTTTCAAAGGTTTCCGACTTATGCTTGATTAAGTAGACATATCCATATCTACTATAATCATCAGTAAAAGTCACATAGAAGCGGCTAGCATCCCTTGTGGCAGTTCTGAAGGGTCCACACACATCTGTGTGTATGAGATCCAACAAACCCTCACCCCTAGCACAAGTACCAGTGAAGGGTGATTTTGTCATTTTCCCAAGCAAACAAGATTCACAACTATCATCCGAATTTAGGTCAAATGACTCCAAGACTCCATCCTTTTGGAGTTGGCCTATGCGTTTCTTGCTTAACAGTCCAAGACGACATTGCCATAATGATGCTTTATCCAAGCTAGTGGAAGAATCAATACACAACACATTATTTCCTAGGTTATCTACAACCGACACAGTTTCATATACACCATCACAAGGTAATGCTTTAAAATAAAGAACATTATTAAATAAAGCATTAATACCACCACATTCATTATCAAACGAAAAGGTAAAACCTTGTTTGTACAAACCATGAAAGGAAATAATATTTTTCGCCATTTCAGACGAGTAACAACATTTATTCAAATCTAAAGTTAACCCACTACTTAGCAACAAAGAATAAACTCCAATCTTGGTGATAGGTGTAACTTTCCTATTCCCCATGATCAAGTTTATCTTCCCATGCTCCACATTCTCACTTCTTCTTAGTCCCTGCAAATCAGAACATATGTGAATACCACAACCTGTATCAAGGACCCAAGAATTAGAATAGGGTGAGTTATTAGACAATATAGTGTAAATACCTGCATGGTTGGTTTTCACTTTCCCATCCTTAACATCTTGCAGATACTTTGGGCAGTTTTGCTTCCAGTGCGACTTTTCATGGCAATATAAGCATTCATCCTCTTTAGGGTTGGCAGAACGAGCGACAGAACCTCTTTTGGTTCCACTCGAAGAGGAGCCATCAAGGGACTTTCCCTTGGTACACTTCAAAGGGCTCTTCCTCTTCTTCCCTTTACCTTGCCCGATTGCCAAGACAGGGGCCGCGGTAGGAGTAGGAGTGGTAACAACCGACTTACCTTTTAGACCACTTTCTGCGGTCTTCAAAAGTCCTTGAAGTTTTCTGAGTGTAACTTCCTCCTTGTTCATGTGATATGTCATCCGAAATTGATCATAGCACGAAGGTAAGGAGTGCAAAATGATGTCAATTGCCAACTCCTCGGGAAAGTTCACATTCAATTTCAGCAAACAGTCCACATACCTTTGCATTTTCTGCATGTGGCCCGTGATGGGTTCACCATCCTTCATCCGGGTTGTTATCATGGAAGAGATGATGTCATACCTCTCTTGACGAGCATTTTGATGGTAGCGGTCCATCAAGTCCTGGTGCATCTCAAAAGGGTAATAGTCCTCATAGGACTTTTGGAGCTCGGCTGTCAGCGTGGCCAACATGATACATGCCACTTTGGTGGCATCTCTCTCATGAGTCCGGTATTCAGCGATCTCCTCAGGAGTAGCAGACGACTCATCAAGTTCCTTAAGCTCCTTGTAGAGGACATATTCCTTGTCCTCGTAACGAGTGACCATCCTGATGTTCCGGATCCAATCCATAAAGTTGGAACCATCGAAGATGACTCTCCCACAAAGGTTCATGAAAGAGAAGGAACCGGTAGGGTTTGAGCCAGAAGCAGCATTGTTGGAAGACATCTGAAAAGAAAGAAGAACAAGTTTAGATTAGATATAAAGATAGTCCTTAATAAGACACCCAAATGTAATATTAAGGCTAGGACCCAACACAATATTTTATAACTTAGAAGAGGGATGTCATAATCCAAGCTATAAATTATTTGAAGGTAGGTGAATGACGATTCACCAATTCCACCATGAAAAACGAAATAAATTATTAGGTTTTTAATTGGTTTTTGAAACTCCTAGATTCTTTTGAGATTCATTGAACTTTTCAATGGCATGTTTCAATCTCGAATGTGCCCTTCAGGTTTTGTGACTGGGATGCCGAGGATCACAAAACAAGGTGTGAATTAACCATGCAAATTACTTGGTACTCTTAATGTTTATCACCTAACCGATGTGTTGGTTCACCACACGCACTCCACCAATCTATGATAAACCTTAAGTCACCCTTTTCCTACCTTGTTAAGTCCAGGTTAGTATGCCGGTTAACCACACACGCTCCACTAACGACTTAAGCAAAGTGCAAAGTGTAATTTCATGGGTTAGCACCAAATTCACATTTTTCCTAAAGTAACTAAGATTGAGAATTTATAAAAACATTTAGTTACTTTATAACCATCATACTTTTAATGAGGATTTAGAGTCATTGTCCTACCCGTTCGGCTAACGACCCTCCACCAGTCAAGGAAGCAGTGGGTGAGAGTGGACACCCATTAAGCTGCCATTTTATAGGCAACAACCTTAAACCCCCCCTTATAGACCGGCTTCGTGAATGAGGCCTACTAACGGTAAAACGACTTGTTCTTATACACACACACACACACACACATATATATATATATAAATATATATATATATATATATATATATATATATATATATATATATATATATTATTAACTTATAATATTATAAAGTATAAGGGTTGAATTTTAATTTTTAAAATTCTAAGGGTTGGAACTAAAGTTTTCTAAAGTGACTTTACATGTTCCAAAACTTGAGGGCAAGTTTTGTAACTATTAAAAACTTTTCAACTTTCATAACTTATGAGTTAATGATTTATTAAAATGAAGACTCTTCATTTTATGTAACTTATGTGTTTAATTAATGGACTTTTAAAAGAATGACTTTTGGTAATCCATAACTTGAGGACAAATTATGGATTCCATTAAAACACATCAAGATCAAGAATTAAACTAACAAACTATTTGCAAATAATTCATATGATCTTCTAAACTCATAAGTGTATGAACATTCATATCAACAATTTCAAGAATCATAAATAACACATACAAAACTTGAAATTTTGATAATAGACATTGTAAATGGATTAGCATAACCATTACACCATCTAAAACAAGTTTTATAAGACCAAAACAGTTTAGGGTAATGTTTCTAGTCCATTTCCAGCAGCAAAACTCGAAAATCAGCATTCAGGGCCTCCTATTCGTCGAGTGCAAGAACCTACTCAACGAGTAGGATGAAATAACACATGGACTCGTCGAGTCCCCCCATGGACTCGGCGAGTTCACTCAGCAGGATGCAGAAATCTTGAGTTTTTTCAACAATTTGCATCAAGTATCAAGAAAACAAGCCTAGGCTCTGATACCACTGAAGGGTTTTGAGCATTCTAACACTCCTAAGGTGTACATGCAACCCTAGAAACCTTGGATCTATGTTTTACTAAGATACATGCAAATTTGATTTTCCAAGGTTCTTAACGTAACTAGCATGGAATGGGGAACTTTAATACATAAAAGCTAGTAGGAGAGCATACCTTTCTTGTTGCTTGGATTCCTTGAGAACCTTGTGAGCCTAGAACCTCAAGTGTGATGCCTTAAATGTTTCACACAACACCACAACACTTTGGAATAACTTTGAGAGAAGTCCACACTCACTCAAAATCGGCTAGCCCTCTTGTTCTACACATAGTGCCGATTTTGGTAGCCCATGGGGTCCTTTTATAGTTGTGTCACAAGTAGGGTTACACCATGTAAACCCTAATTGACATGGCTTTTCATATTCCATGATCCATGGGTTTATAACCTCCATGGACTATCCATGGAGCACCTTATGGGTTTTATCCCAACTTAATAAACCATGGATCATTAGCCCACTATATAAGAATGGATGATTTACACAATCAACCCCATATATTTAATTAGTCTCAATTTTGATCACCAAATTAATTCTAAATTAATTCTTGATAAATACTAATTAAATAATATTATTAATATATTAGAACTTATAATATATTAATAAACCTTAAGTGTCCTTTCTCTCATTTAGTCTATCCAAGTGTTGCAATGACATGCAACCCAAATGGACCATGCCAATCGGGTCAAGTACATTCTAGAAATAGTTATGAACTTAGACACCTAATCCAACACTTGTTCCATTACCAAAGGGAGCAAAGCCAGTGGGATGCAAATGGATCTTTAAGAAGAATGAAGGGATACCACGAGTTGAACTAGCTCGGTTCAAGACAAGGCCGGTGGCGAAAGGGTTTTCTCAGAAATAAGGAATTTATTATCACGAGGTGTTCTCACCGGTCGTGAGGCACAACACAATTCGGGTTCTTTTGGTCATAGTGAGTGCAATTGATTTGGAGCCTGAACAGCTTGATGTGAAAAGTGCATTTCTTCATGGAAACTTAGAAGAGAAGATTTATATGTCCCAGCCAGAAGGGTTCCTTGATTCTAAGAAGGATCATGTATGTTTGCTGAAGTAATCTCTGTATGGTTTGAAGCAATCTCCAAGACAATGGTACGAGAGATTTGATTCATTCATGATCTCGAATGGCTACACTCGGAACCAGTTTGACAATTGTGTTTACTCAAAGGAATTGTCATCAGATTCCTACATATATATGTTGCTATATGTTGATTACATGCTCATTACATCCAAGGACATGGCTGGAATAAATGAATTGAAGGCGACCCTGAAGAATGAGTTCGAAATGAAGGATTTCGGAGCAGCAAAGAAGATACTTGGAATAGAGATACAAAGGGATAAAAAAGCAGTGTGGTTGTATATTTCTTAACAGAAGTACATTGATAAAGTTTTGCAATCCTTCAATTGTGATCAGTCCAATCCAGTTGGAACTCCTTTGGCGGCTCACTTTAAACTTGGTCCAAACACTATACCCACTACTAATGAAGAACAGAAGTACATTAGCATGGTTCCACCCTCAAGTGTTGTTGAAAGTCTTATGTATGCTATGGTCTATACCAGGCCTAATTTGGCTCATATAGTTAGTGTGGTTAGCAGGTTTATGAGCAATCTAGGGAAGACTCATTGGGAAGTTGTAAAGTGGATCTTACGATTCTTGAAGGGAACGACAGATGTTTGCTTGGTGTATGGATCTAATACGAAGAGTGACTTGGTGAGATATATTGACTCTGATTATGGTGGTGATTTGTTGAAACACGGTTCACAAACATGCTACAAATTCACATTATTTAGATGTGCCATCAGCTGAAGTCAACGTTACAAGATACCGTTGCTTTGTCTACAACTAAATCTGAATACATGTCCATGACGGAAGGAATAAATGAGGATATATGGTTGCAAGGGCTTATTCAAAGTATTGGTCTAAAGGTGGAGAAGATTGTCTTGTATTGTGATAGTCAAAGTGCTTTGAGTCTTGCTAAGAAACCTATGTATCACGAAAAGACAAAGCACATTGATGTCAGGCTGAATTTCATTCAGGATATTCTGGAAGGAGACAAGTTTTCAATACTAAAGATTGATAACAAGGTCAATCCATCAGATATGTTGACAAATTCGTTTCCCACGAAGAAGTTCAAGCTTTTTTTGGACTTAGTTCATGTTCGCAGGAGACAGGTCCCTCCGAGGACGAATGGCAGGATGGGAGAGGAAGTTCTTGTTCGAGGTGGAGCTCAAAGGATACTCAAGTCAATGTGGAGATTGTAAAATGTGACTTGAGCATTTGGATCATTCTCATGGAGCATTTGGAGCACTTCAAACTCAATGGAGCATGTGACAAAGGAACAGATCATTTGAGAATGGAATGGATCGTCTGAAAAAGGAACAGATCAAGTGCCAAAAGAACAAATCATATAAAAGGGGATTTGGAGCACTTAGGAGAAATATGGAGCAACAAAGGAACTTGTTGCGCCATCTGATAAAGGTTTGGGCTAAGAAGAATGTTGTTGTTCCAAGGGCATTCCTTCTTGCGCCAAGCTACTCCCTCTTGTGCCATGGGGAATCCCTCTTGCGCCATGGGGTATCCTTGTTGCACCATGGAGTATGTTGTTGCGCCAAGCATGGCCTTGTTGCGCCATGCATGTTCTTGTTGTGCCAAGATGGTGATGTTGCTCCAACCTAGAAGTTCTTGTGCCACAGTTGAAGCCTGTTGTGCCATCCACACACTTGTTGTGCCATCATGGCGCAAGATGGACCATCTTGGTCCCTGATGAGCCAAGTATTCTATAAATTCCTCTATGATGCTCAAGATCGTTCAATGATGCTCAGAAGCTGGTATTGTTCAAGGATTACACCATGATGTTGTTGGGTTTTGAGCATTCTAACACTTCCTAAGTGTACATGCAACCCTATTAAACCTTGGATCTATGTTTGTCTAAGATACATGCAAAATATTATTTTCCAAGGTTTATAACCTATCTAGCATGGCATGGGGTACTTTTAACCATAAAAGAACTAGATGAATTACATACCTTTTGTTGATTGTTGATTCCTTGGAGTTTGAGAGCCAAGCACCAATAATGTGAATGCCTCAAATGGAAATCACAAATCACCACAAACTTGGAAAATGTATGAGAGAGTATACTAACTCTTGATTTTGGCCACCACACTTACACACACATTAGAGTGTTTTTCATGCAACATAAGCTTGTTTATATAGTGTACATGGTTAGGGTGAAACCCTAATAACCCATGTCTTTTCCTCTTCCAAGGATCCATGGGTAAAAGCTCCATGGATCATCCATGGACTTCCATATAAGCTTAGCCCATTCCCAAATGAGTGTTAGCCCACACCATATAAATATAATAGCCCATGATTTAATTAGTCTTCCTTTTAATCACTAAATTAATTCATAATTAATTCAAGATTAAAACTAATTAAGTAACATGACTTTATATTAATATATTATAACTTATAATATATTAATAAATCGTAAGTATACAACTCTCATAAAATTATCCATAACTAGTTTGGGTGAAGTGCAACCCAAATGGACCATGTCGGGTCGGGTCAAGTATATACCAAATAAGTTATGGACTTAGACATCTTATCCAATAGACTCCCACTTGGATAAGTCTAATAACTGTATTTGCCTATATTACTTCAGGAACCAACCGGCAATCGTAGCTCTCGAAAACTCTTGTGAACTATGAAGCACCATTTTAGATAAGTGATCATATAATCCTCTGCTCTCATGATATCAGCCGGACAAATACATGGAACAATGTCTTACTTATTTTCTAGCAGTTGTTTCTCGATTTCCGATTTGTTTGACAAAGAACTTAACTGAACACATCAATTTAGTTCTGACCGGGCCCGGTACATGGGTCAACACAAAATCATTGAGGGGCCCAGATATCGCTTCTATTTCTAGAAGGAACAGATAAACTTCGACTCATATGCTTGTTCTACTACTTATTGAATTTCACACAAAGGCACGTTTTATAACATCAAGTTACTGATGCGTTTACGTGTAATCAATGCACAACCAACTCATAGGTAACAACTCATATCTCTAGGTTTGAAGACTTATATGATATTACCGTCTCACGATCACTCGAGATAAATTCCATGAAGTGATACAAGTGAGCGTGGGTTTATTCCAATACTCATAACTTATGAGTACTCATGAATGTTGTAGCAACCATTGCTATGGCTAAACACCTTTAGTCATCTACAATCCCAATTCATGACAGTCTTGATTCATACCTACTTCCGACATATGACCGACTGTGGAGAGTTTGAATAAATTAATTATTCTGGAAGTCAAAACATGCAAAACTGAAACAATAGTAAATAATTGACAATGATAGCAACACTTTACTCATAAATAAATCACAAATTTTATTCATCATCAAACGTCGATTACATTTTACAAGTTTCAGAAAAAGGTTATCTAATCTGTAAAACTAATATCGTCCCTCAGCCCGATGCGCCTCGCATGCTGCAAATGCTTCACCCTCGTCAGTCCCTTCGTAAGGGGATCCGCAGGGTTCTCATCTGACGATACCCTCTTCGCCACGAGGAGTCCCTCTTCTATCTTGTGTCTTATGAAGTGATATTTTCTGTCAATGTGTCGGGATCTGCCATGATCTCTTGGTTCCTTGGCTAAGGCAACCGCACTATTGCTGTCACAAAAAATCTCCATAGGCTCCTTAATAGCTGGTACAACTCCAAGGTCTCCGATGAAGTTCCTCAGCCATATCGCCTCCTTTGCCGCTTCACTCGCTGCTATGTACTCTGATTCACAAGTCGAATCAGCTACAGTCTCCTGTTTGGAACTCTTCCAAGTGATTGCCCCTCCATTTAAGGTAAAGACCCAGCCCGACTGAGAGCGGAAGTTATCCCTATCAGTCTGAAAGCTAGCATCACTATACCCTACTACTCTCAAGTCATCACTCCCACCAAGGGTAAGGATCCAATCCTTAGTCCTCCGCAGGTACTTGAGAATATTCTTTACCGCAGTCCAATGAGCCTTGCCAGGGTTCCCCTGATATTTGCTGACCATGCTCAAAGCGAAGGCCACATCAGGACGAGTACAAGTCATAGCATACATGATCGAACCAACAGCGGAAGCATAAGGTAATCGACTAATCTCAGCTATCTCATCTTCTGTACTCGGGCTCTGAGCCTTGCTCAGTTTGGCATTGCTTTGGATCGGTAATTCTCCTTTCTTGGAATTCTGCATGTTGAACCTTTTCAACACCTTATCCAAGTAGATACTCTGACTAAGTCCAATTAGTCTTTTACTCCTTTCTCTTAATATCCTTATCCCTAGGATATAGGTAGCTTCTCCAAGGTCCTTCATAGCAAAGCACTTCCCAAGCCAGGACTTAACCTCCTGCAAGGTTGGGATGTCATTTCCTATGAGTAGTATGTCATCCACATACAGTACCAAAAAACTAACTATACTCCCACTAGCTCTGACATACACGCAGGACTCATCTTCACTTCTTGAGAAACCAAACTCTTTGACCTTCTCATCGAAACAAAGATTCCAACTTCGAGATGCTTGTTTCAATCCATAAATGGATTTCTCAAGCTTGCATACTCTATTGGGGTACTCTGCACTGACAAAACCTTCTGGCTGATTCATGTAAACATCCTCAGCCAACTTTCCGTTAAGGAAAGCGGTTTTGACATCCATTTGCCATATTTCATAATCATGAAATGCAGCAATGGCTAGCATAACCCTAATAGACTTAATCTTTGCTACTTGTGAAAAGGTTTCATCATAATCAATTCCCTGAGTCTGAGTAAACCCCTTCGCAACCAGTCGAGCCTTATAAGTGTGCACCTTCCCATCCATGTCGGTCTTCTTCTTGAAGATCCATTTGCACCCGACTGTCTTACGGCCTGGTACATTGTCAACCAAGTTCCAAACTTGATTGTCATACATGGACTGTATCTCGCTGTCCATAGCCTCCTTCCATTTAGCAGACTCTGGGCCTGCCATGGCTTCCTTAACACTGTTAGGTTCATCCAGATTTACCAGTGTACTGTCACTGATAAATGTATCACCTTCCGTAGTAATATGAAATCCATAATAAAACTCAGGTGTGTTCCTAACCCTTGTGGAACGCCTCGGAAGTATAGACTCGTCAGCTGGATCAACAGGAATTTCCTCCTCAAGTTGATTGCTAGTGTCTGAGGTTCCTTCACCAATTGAGTCTTGAATTTCTTCAAGGTTAATTTGCCTCCCACTGTCTCCTTGGCTTATAAATTCTCTCTCTCGAAAGACCCCTCTCCTAGCCACAAAGACCACATTCTCACTGAGTCTGTAGAAGAGGTAACCAAAGTATTTTTGTGGGTAGCCGATGAAAATACACCTTTCACTTCGAGGTTCGAGCTTGTCATGAGTCTCGCGCCTCACGAAAGCCTCGCAACCCCAAATCTTGATGTGGTCCAAATTGGGAACTTTCCCAGTCCACATCTCATGAGGTGTTTTGGCAACCTTCTTTGTAGGGACTAGATTAAGGATGTGGGCGGCAGTCTCTAAGGCATACCCCCAAAAAGAGATTGGTAGCGAAGCTCGACTCATCATAGAGCGAACCATGTCCAACAAAGTTCGATTGCGCCTCTCAGCTACACCATTCAGCTGTGGTGTCCTGGGAGGTGTCAATTGTGAGACAATCCCACACTCCTTAAGATAGTCGAGGAACTCAGTACTAAGATACTCACCACCTCGATCGGATCGAAGCATCTTAATGTTCCTGCCCAATTGATTTTCTACTTCCTGTTTAAACTCTTTAAACCTTTCAAAAGTTTCTGACTTATGTTTGATTAAGTAGACATAACCGTATCTACTAAAATCATCAATAAAAGTCACATAATAGCGATTAGAATCCCTTGTGGCGGTTTTGAATGGTCCACATACATCAGTATGTATAAGGTCTAACAAACCCTCACCCCTTGCACAAGTACCAGTGAAGGGTGATTTTGTCATTTTTCCAAGTAGACAAGACTCACAACTATCATCCGACTTGAGGTCGAACGACTCCAAGACTCCATCCTTTTGGAGCTGGCCTATGCGTTTCTTGCTTACATGTCCAAGACGACAATGCCACAAAGATGCTTTATCCAAGCTAGTAGAAGAATCAATATATAATACATTATTTCCTAAATTATCTACAACCGATACAGCTTCATACACACCATCACAAGGTAATGCTTTAAAATAAAGAACATTATTAAAGAAAGCATTAATACTACCAACTTCATTATCAAAAGAAAAGGTAAAACCTTGTTTGTACAAAGCATGAAAGGAAATAATATTCCTCGCCATTTCAGACGAGTACACACATTTATTCAAATCTAACTTTAACCCACTATCTAGCAACAAAGTATAAACTCCAATCTTGGTAACAGGTGCAACCTTCTTGTTCCCCATGATTAAGTTTATCTTTCCGTGCTCCACATCCTCACTTCTTCTTAGGCCCTGCAAGTCACAACAGATGTGAATACCATAACCTGTATCAAGAACCTAAGAATTAGAATATGGTGAGTTATTAGACAATATAGTGTAAATACCTGCATGGGATGGTTTCACTTTCCCATCCTTGACATCCTGCAAGTACTTTGGGCAGTTTCGCTTCCAGTGCCCCTTATTTTGACAGTAGAAGCATTCAGCATCCTTAGGGATGGCAGAAGGAGTGATAGAACCACCTTTGGTTCCAGATGAGGAGCCTTCAAGGGACTTTCCCTTGGTACCCTTCGAAGGGTGCTTCCTCTTCTTCCCTTTGCCTTGCCCGATAGCCAAAACAGGGGTAGTAGTAGGAGTAGGAGTAGCAACCGACTTACTCTTAAGACCACTTTCGGCAGTCTTCAGAAGTCCTTGAAGCTTACTGAGTGTGACTTCCTCCTTGTTCATGTGGTATGTCATACGAAATTGATCATAACACGATGGCAAGGAGTGCAAAATGATATCAATTGCCAACTCCTCAGGGAAGTTCACATTCAGTTTCATTAGACGGTCCACATACCTTTGCATTTTCTGCATGTGGCTCGTGATTGGTTCGCTATCCTTCATACGGGTAGTGATCATGGAGGAGATTATTTCATACCGCTCTTGACGAGCACTCTGATGGTACCTTTCCATCAGATCCTGATGCATCTCAAAAGGGTAATAGTCCTCATAGGACTTTTGGAGTTCAGCTGTCATGGTGGCCATCATGATGCATGCCACCTTGGTGGCATCTCTTTCATGTGCCTGATACTCAACGACCTCCTCAGGAGTAGCAGTGGACTCATCAAGCTCCTTTAGCTCCTTATCGAGGACATATTCCTTGTCCTCGTAACGAGTAACCATCCTGATGTTCCGGATCCAATCCATGAAGTTGGAACCATCAAAGATGACCCTCCCACAAAGGTTCATGAGAGAAAAGGAGCCAGTAGGGTTAGAGCCCGAAGCTTTGTTGTTGGAAGACATCTGAAAAGAAGAAAACAAGTTTAGATTAGATATATCGAATCCTTAATAATACACCCAAATGTAATATTAAGGCTAGGATCCAACACAATATATTATAACTTAGAAGAGGGATGCCGTAATCTAAGCTATAATATATTTGAAGGTAGGTGAATGACGATTCACCAATTTCCACAATGAAAACAAAATGAATTATTAGGTTTAATTGGTTTTTGAAATTCCTAGATTCCTTTGAGATTCATTGAACTTTTCAATGGCATGTTTCAATCTCGATTGTGCCCTTCAAGTTTTGTGACTGGGATGCCGAGGATCACAAAACAAGGTGTGAATAACCATGCAAATTCACTTGGTACCCTTAATATTATCACCTAATCAATGTGCCGGTTAACCACACACGCTCCACCGATCTATGATAAACATTAAGTCACCCTTCGTGATCCTTACTAGTCCAAGTTAGTGTGCCGGTTAACCACACACGCTCCACCAACGACTTGGTAAGGTACAAAGTGTGAATTTCATGGGTTAGCACCATATTCACATTTTCCTAAAGTAACTAAGATTGGGAATTTATAAAAGGTTTAGTTACTTTATAATATTCATCATACTTTTAATGAGAATTTATAAGTCCTTGTCCTACCCGTTCGGCTGACGACCCTCCACCAGTCAAGCAAGTTGTGGGTGAGAGTGGACACCCATTAAGTTTCCATTTTATAGGCAACAACCTTATACCCACCTTATAGACTGGCTTCGTGAATGAGGCGTACTAGCGGTAAGACGACTTTGATCTTATACATATATATAATAATTAACCATTAATGTTATAAATAGTATAAGGGTTGAATTTTAACTTTTAAAACTCTAAGGGTTTGGAATTAAAGTATATTAAAGTGTGTGTAACTTTACAAATTCCAAAACTTAAGGACAAGTTTTGAAACTATTCAAAACTTTTCATTTCATAACTTATGAATTAAAGGTTCATAAAAATGAAGACTCTTCATTTCCATGTAACTTATGTGTTTTAAGTGTGTGTTTAAAAGAAGTGACCTTTGGATATCCATAACTTGAGGACAAATTATGGACTCCATTAAAACACATAAATGATCAAGAATTAATCCTAAACAATTCAGCAAATAATTCCTATCATCTTCTAAATTCATAAGAACATGAACATGATCATCAAAGTTTCAAGAATTATATGAACACATACAAAGCATGAAATTTTGATATAAGCTATTGTAAATGGATTAGAACAACCATTCACCAACTAAAACAAGTTTTAAAACACCAAAACAGTTTAGGGTAATGTTTCTAGTCCATTTCCAGCAGCAAAAGTCGAAAATCTGCATTCTGAGGCTCCTACTCGCCGAGTGCACGAACCTACTCGGCGAGTAGGATGAGTTTACACATGAACTCGGCGAGTCCCCCCATGGACTCGGCGAGTTCATCAGTCAGACAGCAAAAAATCGACTTTTTATCACTATTTTGCATCAAGTATCAAACAAACAAACCTAGGCTCTGACACCACTGTTGGGTTTTGAGCATTCTAACACTTCCTAAGTGTACATGCAACCCTATTAAACCTTGGATCTATGTTTGTCTAAGATACATGCAAAATATTATTTTCCAAGGTTTATAACCTATCTAGCATGGCATGTGGTACTTTTAACCATAAAAGAACTAGATGAATTACATACCTTTTGTTGATTGTTGATTCCTTGGAGTTTGAGAGCCAAGCACCAATAATGTGAATGCCTCAAATGGAAATCACAAATCACCACAAACTTGGAAAATGTATGAGAGAGTATACTAACTCTTGATTTTGGCCACCACACTTACACACACATTAGAGTGTTTTTCATGCAACATAAGCTTGTTTATATAGTGTACATGGTTAGGGTGAAACCCTAATAACCCATGGCTTTTCCTCTTCCAAGGATCCATGGGTAAAAGCTCCATGGATCATCCATGGACTTCCATATAAGCTTAGCCCATTCCCAAATGAGTGTTAGCCCACACCATATAAATATAATAGCCCATGATTTAATTAGTCTTCCTTTTAATCACTAAATTAATTCATAATTAATTCAAGATTAAAACTAATTAAGTAACATGACTTTATATTAATATATTATAACTTATAATATATTAATAAATCGTAAGTATACAACTCTCATAAAATTATCCATAACTAGTTTGGGTGAAGTGCAACCCAAATGGACCATGCCGGGTCGGGTCAAGTATATACCAAATAAGTTATGGACTTAGACATCTTATCCAACAGATGTTCCATGATGATGGATGTTGGGCCATTAGTGTTCATGATGCGCCACTTGTACATTATGATGCTCCACTATGGCACAAGGTGCTCCATCATGTATGTTTCTAATGCTCATGGGTTGTATGACATGGAAGAATGTTCCACAAGATGCTGCATGGCGGATTGTGATTGGTTGACACATTTCATGGGCCTATGGGCCAATGGGCTTGGCCCATTAGGGTTTTAGGTCTGATCCCTCAAGTATAAATAGGGATTCATGCTAGGTCGTTTAATATATTGAATTCTAGAGTGATAGGAGAATCTTTGTGTAATTGTACTTGTAACCACTTCTGAGAGCTTTGAAATAAAGAATACTCCCCTCCTTCTCGTGGACGTAGGTCACCTTGACCGAACCACATAAGATATTGTGTCTTGTGTGCTTATAGTTTTTTCTTGTTATCCGCTTTACTTCCTAACACTTTATGATAGGTCCCTCAAGATCATCTTTTTAGGATCAAAAAGTGAAGATAACGGGAATGGGTAATCGGGTTATTTAATTGTTGTGAAATATATATTTAAAAGATTATAATATTGTGGGTTGAAAACCCTATGTGCTCACCAGGGTCCCAAGCATGCCCTACTCATTTTCTTTGTATCACACGTAACTGTACAAATGTATAGGGATAGTGACATTTGAATCTACCGAGAGATTTAAGGAGTTTTAGGCCATTAAATCAATTGATGTAAGGCTTGTAAAGACTAGTTTAGGCTTATGTTTCTGTATCGATTATGACATTCCAAGTTTTAAAATATTAATGAAAACTATTTCTTCGGAAATGCTTTGATATTTATATTATCTCACATTAATAATTTTTGGGACAAATTCGGAACAAATAAAAGAACACTCTATTTTAAATAAGTATAAAGGAAAAGGTGTTTTTCGGACCATAAAATGAAAGATCTAGTATGCTCAAGAATCATATTAAAGTGATATTGTTAATTAACATATGAGACTAAATGGTCACACTAACAGCAACTTGATATAATTCATTATTTATTAGAAATTGATTTTAATAAATATTCAATAAACTCTTATAATTAAATTGGAAATTATTTATTTCGTGGAAATATTAATTTTCATTAGCAAGTAGCATATTATTTCATATGGTATGAATTAATAAGTCATGTACAACATTTTGGACCATAAGGACTTCTTGACTTTTACCAAAAGTTTAAGGTTTATATTTTATAAACTTGGTTTATAAAATATAAAGTTTTTGTCTTCTTTTGGTGAAGTATGGCCGAAAATGAGAGAGAGGTGAAGAGAGATGGTATTTTGATTACTTTAATCAAAAGTAAAGACTTTCTTTCAAGCATGGGGGACACCATGTCTTAGGGGCATGGGTTGTCTTAAAGGCTTAAGACCCTTTGTGTAATATATACACTTTATGAGGCTTGCATTTGGCTAGCTTTTCTATATTTCCAAAATCGTAACATGCTTATGCATGCGTTTTCTCTCTCATTTTTTATCATCTTATGAAGATATTACTTGCTTTTATACTCTCTTGAAGTTCATACTTTGGTTATGAACTTCAAGCTTAAGAGTTAAGAGTTATAGACTAGCATCTACATCAAGTTGGCTTCTTGTTGGTGTCTCTAAAGTTCATCATTCTTAGTCAACTTCCAATCCTCCTAAGAGGATCCAAAGAACTACAAAGGTTGTTATTTGTTCTTCTTCTTCTTTGGTTGTGTTTGTTTTCTTTCCAAACTTTGCAAGAAGATCCTTGGTGGGTTTTAACTTGTTTACGTTATTCAAAATCATCAAGTCTTCCGTTGCTAAATCTTATGTTTTTTAAACTAATTTTGAATAAAAACCCAACAATTGGTATCAAGAGACACCTTGTAAGTTTGTTTAGATTTTGATTTTTGGAAATCTTAGTTTTTGGAGAATATGGATAACTAGGTTTTGTATAAAAACAAGTTCATACATATTTTCTATGACAACTTTATAATTGTTATTATATGTGACAAAAGTTTCCATGCATCTTTTGTCATTTTAAAGTTGACTTAAAAAAAACAAAGGTTGTTTAATGTGTATGTTAATATGTATGATGTGCATAAACTAGCCAAGGAACAGTGTGTTTGTTGTGTTGTTGTGTTGGTTGTTTTATAAAAATGGTTGTAATAATTTATTTATTCATATGATATTTAATAAATTAAATAGAATAGTTTTCTTGGTTTATTTTTGTAAGTAATAGATTAGTTGTTAGAAATAATTTATTTGTACAAATATATAATAAGAAATGAAGTTGGAGCCATTTTTTTGAAGACCAAATAGCAATTTTCGAGTTTAATTTTCACTATGAAATGTTAGTGACAGTTTCTGAAAAGTGTCACTATGTTGTTTACAAATGGTTGTTGAACTTTTAGCGACAGTTGCTGAATTTTAGCTTTCAAGAAGTTCTTCAAATCTTTTGAAAGCAAACGGTGTTTTTTCAAGTGGGAGCTTCTACAATAACATTACAAGAAGATTCTTGTTCCCTTAAAATGTAGCTTTAGGAATGGACTTGACATTTTTGTGTTGGCTCACAAAAAAATATCATTAGTTGGTTATGTTTATGCACATATAAGTTTATGCATGTTTGTGTTGTTTATTTTATGCAATTATTATGTGTGGTTGATAAATTAGTTTTTCACATGCTAAAATAATTTTTGGACAAAATAAACTTCACATGGAGTTTGGTTTTCAAAATTTATAATGTGGACATAAGATGTAACAAGTTATAGTTTTAAAATAAAATCCGGTTTTATAAAAACGTTAATAATGTCAAATTTTGAAATACTCAAATATATATTTTAAAATGGTGATTTTTATAACTTATACAAACTCCAAATATATAAGTAATAAAAGAAAGTTTTATTAAAGATATAAAAGGTTTAATTCACTCAAACTTAATACCAATTATTAAAATTGAATCGCGTTAAATTATAATAAAAACTAGTTTTTTATATAGAACCTTTAAAAGTGATTTTCTTTTGAAAATTGGTACCATGGTTTATTATATTCATGTAATAACCAGGATATCATATGTTTTTAAAACTAGAATTATAAAACATATAAAAGACCCTTTTACAAACCTCAAATCTATACAATCCTTTTTGAAAAGCACTCGCACATCTCTTGTATGCACTAGTGGGATAAAGGATACCTACCCGCTTAGTGTTATATTTTGATAGTCGGGGTGTCTTCACGATTTATATAACCAAGTTATATGCCGATTACATCAGTTTTTCAAATTGGATGATTTGATCGGAAATCTTTTGTGATAAAGGATACCTAAGCAAGAGAGTTCTGAGGCATAGATGGGATCAAACATGTATAACTAAATTTGTTATTAGCGATCCCATAAATTTAGGAATTATATAGTAAGATACAATTAATAATCGATATCTACCAGGTTGAATTCAAGTGGATGGGATAAAGGATACCTAACCATTTATTTGTTTTGCAACTTGGATCCTAGACTTTGATAATTAATGTTTTTGGAAACTAAAAGGGTATTAATTATTAAAGAATTCAAATATAGAAAATACTAAATGAACTTTGTTAAAGTTTTGTAGTTAAATAATTCATTCTCATTACCAAGAATTGTCATTTTCTTTAATGACTTAATGAAACAATAACATTCACTAGATGCAACTTCAACGAATGGGTTCATGTCTTAAGAGACAATCTCGTAAGACATATGAAATTATATACACTTAAAGGTCCAAGTCCTAAACTATTTGCTTTGAGCAATAAGCCTAAACATGATGCCTAGTAAAGGCATCACTGTGATGCCAAAGATGTTTCTAACATCAAACTAGGAATAGTAAAATGCACAAAAGAGTCACCTTGTATGATCTAGGAGGCCCATGTTTTATGGACTGAACACATTTAAGCCCAACAAATCCAATAAGGCCCACATAGATAGATCTTGTTTCTTTTATGGAGAAACTGGACACTGGAAGAGGATCTGCTCCTCTTATCTGGAAAGAAAGTATGGAAGAGACTAGTACTTCAGGTATCTACTAGATAAACTCATAATTTTCATATAACACTTAGGTACTTGGTACTTAAATGTTAATCTAATATTTGTAAATGGCTTGTAGGTATTTACAAAGAGTAACCAGTTGAGCATAATCAATTTGGAACTACACTCTCAGAGTTTAGTTTATTAATTATGCTAGTAACATAATGTACTTGTAATATAAAACAATGTTTGTTTTGGAACAGTGTATGTTTTAATTTAGCTTGCTTAAATATATCTCTCAGTTTAATTTATGAATGATTGATTATATACTTAAATCGTTTTACATAACGATCACCTTCATATTCAGAAATGATTAAAATTCTATTTATGATACTAGATCTGTTAATAAGAATTATAAATGAAATATCAATGTTTTATAAATAACAAGTTCTATATGCAAAAAAAATGACTTAAACTTGTTTTAAATCAAATTCATCTTTGACATTGTTATCTATATTATATAAATGACATTCACATATTCCAACTTCAAGAAAGAGAACCTTGAAGGCAAATAATGTAGTTTATTTGACATATGCAAATCTTATTTATATATAAAAGATTCCTAATGATATGTTCATTAAGTAGTAGAGAAAATAATTATGAAGGAACTATACACTATGGTGTATGACTTCCTTTCTAATGAATGTTTAAGATTTTGCACAAGATACCAAATCAACTTTATTAATAACTATAGTAGTTTCAATTATATTTTACATGGTAAAGCATAATTATGAAACTTTTGTTTAAGTTTTCAAATATAATGTTGAAATGCAAACTGGTAAGAACTATCTAAGGCCTTAGTGATAATAAATGCTGAATTAAATCCTACTTGGCATGATTTCCTTTCTAATTGGTAGAAATGTCCTCATTTTATTTTTTTGGGATAAAACCTAGAACATTATCATTTGTACCTTGAGTACAAACACCGACTAACTAGTAGATATAACATTTCTTCATAAGATTTTGTATGGAAATGCTCCTCCCTATCTTACATAAATGTTTTATGGATTTAAAGTCTATGTTGGACTAAAGCTTCTAAACCCAAAATCTACTAAATACATATTTGTATATAATATTCTAAATTTGGCTTAGATAATTATATGCAAACCCACCAAGAATAAGTTTTCTTATTTCTTTGATAGATTAGTTAGTAGAAAGCAAGCTTCTAATGACAAAGCAAGTGGGAGGTACATGGAACTTGAAGCAGCTCAAGAACCATAACTCGATGTAGTTATAGTTGGTACTAGTTTTAACAAGGATTGTTAAACTTGAATAATAGTTATTCACAGACACAAATTGTTCGCATTAGTGGTAGAAATCATCTATGACTTGATAAATGTTTAATCTCTCATTGATGAGCTTTTATTGATGGTTTCTAGAAAATCCATTAAATACGAAGATGTTATATCAGATCTTGGATCTGATTTATGACTTAGAGTCATGAACATGAGATGTAATCCATGTATGATATTCATGTATGGTCTTGATTGAACTTCCTCCCTATAGCTAGTCAGGAAGGAGTAAGTGATTCTTCTAGAAAAAATGCACTACATGGATAACCATACACATTTAAAGAAAGACTTGTTATAAAAGGATTTCCTCATACTCATGCCATTGACTGTGGTCCTTATCATACTCATGACATTGACTATGATCAAACCTTTTTCACAAGTAGCTAACAAGGATATTGTTTATTATAAATTCATATTCTCAATATAAAATATAGCAAATAGATTTCAAGAAAGACTGTTTTTCTTAATAGACATCTACTAGAGGATATATATATATATATATATATATATATATATATATATATATATATATATATATATATATATATATATGGATTAGCCTAGAGGTTTTCTTAATCCATGTTATCCTAACAAAATGTGTAAAGCTTGAGATCCACTTGTGGATATTAAGCAAACATCTTAATGTTGTAATCATCATTTTAATATGAAACCATAAGGTATGCTTTTATATCAAAATGAATAGAACATGTGTGTTTACTAAGAACTAGTGGGAGTGTAGTGACATTCCTAGTCTTGTATGAATGAGACATACTTAATCATAAGAAATTACATTTTGACCATTCCATGTCTTTTCGCCTTGACTCATAATGTGTTTCTAAAATGAAAGACTTAGGAAGGACAAGATACATTCTTGGAATGTAAAATCTATAAAGATAGATAAAATGAATTTTAAAAGTTTTATATCTTTATGCATATATGGACAATATCTTGAAAGGGATCAAGATACAAAATTTCTTTGGAGGAATCTTGGTATTGTCACATGGCACTAAGTTTGAGCTAGCCTCAAAAGAACCTAGCTCATAGGTTTGAACTATCTGAAATGATTTATATTCTATTTGTTTGGCAAATGAATCCATCATTTATGCCATATTATGCATAAGACCTGGTATATGATCATGCTATGAGCATATCATAATATACTAATTGAATACATGGTTAAATCACCTGATGACTATAAGAACATTCTAAGAGTACTTTGGAAGAACTAAGAGAATGTATATGATACAATTAGTTTAGAATAAAAATCTTTATGTAAAGAGCTACATAAGATTCTGATTTCTAAACAAATATAGATAATTATGAATTATAATTGGATTATGACTTCATTGAGGGATGAATAGTAAGTTTAGTTGGAATGAGGTCCAAGCAAAACAAAATGACACAATATACTACAAAATAAGAATACACTACTTTAGAAGTTGAAATCTAATATGAGTGGGTGAATGAGTTCATTGAAAAGCTTTGTTGATCTCTGCCATTCAAGGATCACATAGAAATCTTTGTGACTTCGAGATGATACTTAATCGAGCTAAGAGACTCTTTATCACGAAAGAACACCAATCATATACTCCGATATATTTAACGATACCTAGAGTAAAGTAAAATATGGAGATGATAGTATTCGCAAAATTCACACAAATTAAGTTTAGTCAAACCCATTAATAAAGTCCTTCTTCTGAACTAAGTATGAATGGTCACACTTCAGCTATAAGACTTTATTATTCTAGAAATTGGATTTTGATTTGGATTTAGTATTTGGATGTTGGAACATTATGACAACAACTATTATATAATGTTGTGATATATTGGGATATGATCATAACATCAATACTTGTTGTGTTCTATATTAACATGTTTAATCCATGAATAATATTATTGTTCTAAAGGTTCATAGTCGATTATAATTGTGGGAGCAATTATAAAGTAAGACTAATATGAATTGTATTGGTTGACTTTCACCGGATGAAGGTAGGCAATGGGTTGTAACAAAGTTTTATAGGTACTTGTCAGAGAACTAGTATTAAACTGACCCGCATCAAGATCATCTCATGGTTCGCTATCATGAATGATACTTGATTAAAAGATACTATCTTTGTATCCTTAACACTTGAGATACATAGTGAGACTTAAGTGTGGGGAATGTTGTGCTTTGATATGGTCAAACTTTAGTCCTTAACCAGGAAGTTATAAAATCCATTTTCAGGTATGGTATGAACTATGCAAGAGGCTTATGTGGTCAAGATGAGATTTGTTCCTCTTATGTGTTGAGAGTTAGACATCTAAGGCGTCTTACCAAAAGTTGAACACCATATGAGATTAATCGCGATTTGTATCTCATGTTTAACATGATGTCTGTGACAAATGGATAACTGATAAACTTACCTTATATACACCAATTGTAGCTTGGAGCTTTTTGGGAATTGGGCGTTTATATAATGTCACAAATTCGTATGTTATTGGGGGCAGTGAAATGTTGATAGACGTTCACCACTGTCTATATCAGTCTAATATGAATCTTGTGCAAGAGGGAAATTGAAAGATCTAGTATGCTCAAGAATTATATTAAAGTGATATTGCTAATTAACATGTGATACTAAAGGGTCACACTAACAACAACTTGATATAATTGATTATTTATTAGAAATTGATTTTAATCAATATTCAATAAACTCTTATAATTAAATTGGAAATTATTTATTTCATGGAAATATTAATTTTCATTAGCAAGTAGCATATTATTTCATATGGTATGAATTAATAAGTCATGTACAACATTTTGGACCATAAGGATTTTTTGTCTTTTACCAAAAGGTTAAGGTTTATATTTTATAAACTTGGTTTATAAAATATAAAGTTTTTGTCTTCTTTTGGTGAAGTATGGCCAAAAATGAGAGAGAGGTGAAGAGATATGGTCTTTTGATTAGTTTAATCAAAAGTAAAGGCTTTCTTTCAAGCATGGGGGACACCATGTCTTAGGTGCATGGGTTGTCTTAAAGGCTTAAGACCCTTTGTGTAATATATACTCTTTATGAGGCTTGCATTTAGATAGCTTTTCTATATGTCCAAAACTATAACATGCATATGCATGGGTTTTCTCTCTCACTTTTGGTCATCTTATGAGGATATTACTTGCTTTTATACTCTCTTGAATTTCATACTTTAGTTATGAACTTCAAGCTTAAGAGTTAAGAGTTTTAGACTAGCATCTACATCAAGTTGGATTCTTGTTGGTGTCTCTAAAGTTCATCATTCTTCATCAACTTCCAATCCTCCCAAGAGGATCCAAAGAACTACAAAGGTTGTTATTTGTTCTTCTTCTTATTTGGTTGTGTTTGTTTTCTTTCCAAACTTTGCAAGAATATCCTTGGTGGGTTTTAACATGTTTATGTTATTCAAAATCATCAAGTCTTTCGTTGCTAAATCTTATGTTTTTGAAACTAGTTTTGAATAAAAACCCAACATAAAATTAGGGATGTCACATCTTCTATTCACCTGTCAACGCTCGTTTAACATTCATTCGTTCATATAAGTCCAACAAAATACATATTTTTACCCTTATTTTACTAAACATGTTGCATCTCTCATAATATTATCAATTACAAGAAATATATGTTACATTTTAACAACCAAAGAGTATATGTCAGTATAATCAATACCTGGAATCTAATTGTAACCTGTTGCTACTAACCGAGCTTTATACCTTGATTTTTTTATCCAGGTTAACATGTTATTTAAGCTTGTAAACGTACTTGCACTTAACGAGCTTTTTCCCTTTCAAAGTAAGATCCATATTCCAAGTACCATTTTTTGTAAAGATTCCATCTTGTTGTGTATATCAATCACCAATCACCAAATTCTTCAGACTTAATAGCTTCATCATAATTCACCGACTCTATTACTGAAACGATATAATTAGCAATTGTAATAGAATAAGAAAAAAATTCAACTTCGACATACCTCTTCGGAGGTGCAATATGTTTTCTCAGCCTATTTCTAGCAATGCATGGACTAGTAGCTTGTGGTTGTGAATATGTTGAATTTTCAACAATATGATCATTTAGCAAAGAAGAATCTTGATCCTCAATTGTACTTTGAATGGTAGTAGATGAGGTACGAAGCTTCATCTCAATTTGAGCATCCTTTTTAGTTGCTTTGAATGATTCCTCTATACTAATAAAGGAGTTAATGACTTGTTAAATCATAAAAGTCTCATCAAAGGTAACATCCCTTCAGATAATAACCTTCGTCAAGTGAAAAATTAACAACTTGTACCCTTTTACCCCTAGATTATACCCAAGAAAAACATATTTAATTGCTCTTGGTTTAACTTCTAATTGTTAATATGTGCATAATATAGACATCCAAAAGGTTTAAAAAGATAATCGGGAGGTTTCCCAAAACCATGACTCAAAAGGACTTTTCTTCTCAATTGCCAATGGTGATTATTGGTTAATAAGATAGCAAGCAGTTGAGGTAAACTCTGCCCAAAAGGACTTTGAAATTTGGAATTAGAAAGCATACATCGGGCCTTCTCCATTATGTTGTGATTCATCGGCTACACCATTTTGTCGAGATGTATGGACCACCATGTGATGTCAAGTGATGCCTTCCTCGGGGTATTAGGCATTAGACCCTTCTGAGCAAAACTCAAGTCCATTATGCATGTACTTTACCACCAATCTTGATTGTTTTTCAACCTATACTTTCTGATTTCTAAAAGTAAAAATAATTAAAAAAAAACATTTCTCTTATGTTCTAAAAAGAAAGACCATATTTATTTTTTTTGAGAAATCATCAATGATAGTAAGCATATAATTAGCTCCACCTTTCGAAGCAACTCGAGATGGCCCCCATAAATCTAAGTATACATAGTCAAGTGGTCATTTCTTTGTATCAATACTACTTTAAATCTCACTCGTTTTCTCTTGCCATATACACAGAATTCATAAAACTCTTAACCGACAACCTTTGGTTCTAAAGAACCCCCTTCAGTCATTTTAAGATTGAACAATTGTTGCTTTAAAAGCAACTTATTTGGTAAGCTCATGGTCATCAACAATTGCTCCAACTTTATCCATAAAGAAGTCGCTGAAGTTTCCTTCAAAACATCCTGCAAGACATCGTTTGACAAGTGCAAAATAATTTAGATAAAGCCTTTAGAACTTTCATCTCTTTTTCTTCATCAACCCATTCATCGGGCATCTTCTCAAAACTAAAAATTGTCTTATGTAAATCCATTTGTTGGTATATCTCTCATTTTTAACTTCTATAGAGGATAACTAGTGTTTTGATCCAACAACATAATATTTTACCTCATCATAGACATGCTCATCACTTGATAAAATGATCCCAATAAAGTAATGCTAAAACCCGTATGCTCTAATACTAATTGCAGTAATCATGTTTGTAAAACATGCCAAGAATCCGAATAACTTCAAATAATATTAGTTCAAGTAAAATAGAAATAAGATATCAAAAGAAACAACCGCCAACCAACGAGAACATCAACACAGTAAATAAAAGAGAAACGTGACTACTACAAAAGGCAATGGCAATACATGTTACCTTGACCATGTATACAATCACCATATAAGATACTATTTTAAAAATTCTAGATTGTTTCGTTAAAAAAACTTTTTGACAAAAAAATAATCATTAAACTGTGCAAAATAACAACACCATCATACACATGTTTTCCTCCTATTGTTGATGCTTTTTGTGTTAGGTTTTCTACTTCATATGCTTTTAACGAACAATATCTATGTAGTACTCATTTCATATTTATTGATATATTCACTTGAAATGGCCATATTTTGTTTAATCATAGACACTAGTTAACTAAGACTATGTCAACTAAAATGCAACATGGTCTCTTAAATGTATAAAGTTTCAAAGGTGTGCCTAAAAATTACAGCACATAAGAAGAAAACAAGAACAAAGAAACACAAATATATTTCACTGGAATCATTTTAATCCCATTGTTTTCCACATCAACATCCTTACTCATAAAATGTCGAGATAAAATTGGTTGAATGCGTTCAACCAACAAAAGAACTACATTAGAAAGCCATTGTTTATCAAATAGCTTCTAATGAATAAATTCTCCTTTAATGTTTTTTTGGAAAGGTGATGAAAAATGGGTGCATATCTGATTGTTAGATTTAAATTAACTAAAATGATTGTAATTTAATGGCGAAAAGATGATAAAAGAAATAATACGAGGGACAAGAACAAGGTGTTCATTATTTCAATAAGAGGAACAATAGCTTAAACACACAATTTACTCTTTAATTGGATCACTTATCCTAAAATTATATTCAATAGGTCGCTAAACTTTTTTCTAGTTTCTCATTACACCGTTAGTGTGCATTTCAATCGGACAATTCTATGAATGTCAGTGCCACACAAACCTACAATAGACACCACATAGTACGGATGTTATTCGGGTCGGAACCGGACCGAACCGACCCGAACCCGAATAACCCGAAAACCGAATAAGGGTAATTGCATGAACCGAAAACCGAACCGATTAACCAATACGGGTTCGGTTCGGTTCGGGTATTAATCAGTTCGGTTCGGTTATTACCCGAATAACATGTACAATATGATTAAGGACCTAATATAACCGAAAAAAAACGAATAACCGTATTAGGATTTTATAACCCGGATAATAGAATAACAATGTGCTTTTATACATCAACATAAAACATTCAAAGACTAACATAACATAATAACACATTGAAAGAATAACATTTATATAGTAGATTGAAATAATGAGAATTAATTTCTTATTTGGGTTTCTTGAGTTGGAGCCCAATTTTCCATAACTAGACAAAGTAGGAATTCGTGAATCTTTAGAGACAATAGGAAGAGTTGATTTTTGAAAGTTTGAAACAAGAGGAAGGATCGACAGAAGTGATTTCGAGTTTGGAAATAGATGAGAAGATTGGTCAATTTTGAAACGAAGAGAATGAGCGTTGGGTTTTTTTTATGTTATGAACGACGATGACAATGACAGAAGTGTGAATCATGATTTTGATTTCTGTCGATCAGAAAAAGGGGAGAAGGAATGCTTATTCGGGTCGGGTATTTAGAACCGAATAAGCTCTTATTTGGGTAACCCCAGCCGAATAAGCATTATATAGATACCCGAATCGAATTGCTTATTCGGGCCTAATTTGGTTCGGTTCGGTTCGGTTTTTCGGGCCAATTCTCATCCCTACCACATGGGATTCAATACCAATTTACTCGGTTGAAATCTATCATAATGATGTATGAGAACTCAAAAAAATATTAGTGACGAATACAATTATAAGATAAGTATTGGTTTTCATTTTACGACATTAACCCTTTGATTAAAATCGAACCAAAATGATAAGAATGATATGAGTACAAAGTGTATGCATATGAATAATGTATCTGAGGGATTCATCACAAACTTCTACGTCCTATCTTACTTGCTAATTCTCACCATTCGTTTCAACATCATGTGTGCTTTTATATAACAAAAGAAATGACATGAAAATGGTTAATTAGCGCGAAGTGAAGAGAGGACAACATCTTGCAACGAGCTATCTTTTTGCATGGCCGCTTTAAATTCATCAAATGTTACTTTTCCATCGCTATTGGCATCCATGTGGTCGAATATTTCATCTAGTTTTCCAGGCTCTGTGATGTCAATAGTTAGGCAGTCATCCGGTAATGCCTACACAAATAACAAAATCTTTTTAAAAGTCAGACATATTTGCAACCAAAGCATTTCTGTAAAATTGTACTCAATTGTAGCAATGTCATCCAAATCTAATATAGTTTTCACCAGGTAGATTTTTTAAACTACAATGTTCTAATAACTAAAAACTAAAAGTATACTGCTATTCTAGGAAGAAATGAAAGTATGATGCTTTAATACACAAATAAATGAAAGTATAATGATACTTCTTGCATAAACATGCTAATTCATCGTTGTTTGGACAAGTTTTAAACCTTCCCATCATCAAGAAAATTTTGATTAACTAAATTACTATAAGCCAAAACTTACCCGAAGCATTGATGCAACTTCCTCTTTACTGATACAGCCCGACCCATCCATGTCATACATCTGTCACAAAAAAATGTGTGTTAATATTTTGTTAAATATTTGTGTTGTGATGTGTTGTGTATTATCACTATAAGTAACACTAGGGAAAATTATTAAGTCAAGATCAAGATCCTACGTAGGATCATTTTTAGGTTTGCAAGATATTGATCATAAGATCGCATCAGGATCCTAAGATCCTACCAAAAATGACATAGTTATAATTTTAAAACATGAAAAATGCATTTATATATCAGTTGCCCATTAAGAAGTTGTAAAGAGTTCAAAAATTAATGATAACAAATACTATTTATTAATCTATTATAACATCACAATGGTGATATGTTTCAGCTGCCCATTCAGAAGTTATCAAAAGGTTCATATTCCTGATTCTTTTCTTGATTTTCTTCATGATTATTCATACGATTATGGAGGGTGTGATAATTGTCTTGATTGGCTTAATGGAGTTCTTATGCCAGACTCGATCCTAATACTATTTGATCCGTTTTTCAGAGGTAGGATGGTAGGATCTTAAGATTCTATAATCAAGATTGGGATCTTGACAATGACATTTACATGTCTTTATAAAAAAAAGTAATATTACAAGTTTCATGTCACATATTTCTAAAATCTAGTAAAAGGTTATAAGTATGTTACTGTAACTAAAAAAATAAAGCATGTTGCTTGTATTAGTAGCAAAAGTAAAGTATGTTGGCTATTCCATGCAATTAAATCTGGAATTTTTTGACTTTTTTTTAGTGACGTAAGGAATGAGAGGAAAGGGAGGAAACCTGAAAACAAAGGCGAAGCGCATCGTCTCCTTTGAGATTTTTGAGGCTAGAGAAGCCACAAAGTATCTCCCTCATATCAACAGTACCATCGCGATTGTTATCAAAAAGGTCAAAGATTCGTCCGGCTAAGGGTATAAGTGACGTCATTTTCATTGCTTTTAGTACCTCTTGGAACTCACTAAGTGTCGCGTTTTCTCCATCTGCACATCTACAAAGTCAAACATACCAATTTCAATCTTAAAATGTTTTTGGAATGAATGAAATATGTTCAAAGGAATTGGATTATGAAAGAATTGGAATTTGAAGGAAACCCTAAATGATAACTTGTTACATGTTTGGAGGTATGAAATGAAATGGAATTCGATAATAAAATTCAAATAATTATTAAATTATATTTATATTTTGGTATTTTTTTTTGTTTATGGTAAGTACATGTAATTGAATTTTTATTTCCATTTATCTTATTATATATAAGGGCTAAATGCAAGAAATGGCATTGGACTTCCATTTATTTGATTATTATACCTTCCTACTTTCATTTTTTCTGTTACACTAACTTTGAAAAATCTACCCGAGTATAATAAACGAATAAATTAGAAGTGAGTTGTTATTTCTTGAATTTAACCTTGTATATGATGTCCGATTGTTGGTGTTTTGGCCTTATAATAGAAAAAGAAGTACGAAAATATCTTCCTTCCACTCTTCCTTAGAAATCATGAATAAATCAAACATGGTATTTAGAGGATTCCAAAACATACGGTTCATTGACAACCAAACACTTCATAGAATGGAATCCCAAATTCCAATTTCACCGGAATCCTCCATACGAAATTAAAGTACTTTTAACATGAATAAAACCGAAAGAAAAAAAATGTTCGGAATTCACTTACAATGTTTTGAAGTGATTTCGAAGATTTTGAAGCTCCTCTTTGTTAAGATCATATGATCCAACCAAGTTCTTGAGCTTCTTTGTTCTCAAGAAAATGGTGCTTGTATACATGCTTGCGATCGCTGCTGCACGGAACTTGCGCCTTGCATTGAAGCTCTGTAACCGCGAAACAATCTCTGGATCAATTTGGCGTGCGGTTGCTGAATCTCCAATCACCCAAGGATGTTTAAGAATCTATATATGTTAAACATCCATCTATTAGTGCCTTTTACTCTTAAAATATCCAAAAAAAAAAAAAAAAAAAAAAACATGTTTCACTTTCAAAGTTGAATATAACTTTAGAACGATCAAGAAATAAGTGTGTAAACACATATATAGGGTTCATTGTACTTTATGTTTCTCTTTTAGGTATCCTACTTTCAAAAATTACAACACAAGTAATTAAGTATCTTATTTCTCTTTTTGTTTTCTAATATTGTCCTAAAGTAGAAACGGAAAAAAGTGTAACGCCTTATATGTGGTTTTTGAAAACATGATAATAATGTGTGTATAACTGCCTAAAATAAGAACATAAATAAAGCCTAGTGTCTTTTTTCTGCATAAAAAATTGTAACATATGATTAATAGCTTATGTGATTGCAAGTTTGCAACTTCTATGAAGCAGAAACGGAAACAAAATATAGGAAAAAATAGGGACACTCCCTGAATACCCATAACAGCAATGTACTTATATTTCGCTACCAATATAGGCAATGTATTGGTAAAGAAACTTATGTTTGTTATTATGGGTAAGAAATTGTAAATATGCTTCTGTTATGTGTAAGGAGACGTTACTATTATGGGAAAAAAAAATATATTACACTTTCAAGTTTCAAGTTACATATTGTTATTATTGTTATTATCAATAAAATATATATAAGCATGTTACTATTATGGGAAAAAAAAAGTCAAAAGTGTTGATACCTGAGCAGCAGTTGGTCGTTTTTGAGGATCAACATTTAGTAAGCTAGAAATCAAGTCCTTGGCAGATGAAGAAATCTTATTCCATGTTTTGTCATAAAAGCTAAAATTCCCCTACACACATGACATAATGGCGATAACAATATAAACTCATTTGTGGTTATAAAAGTAATAAAATCGTCCATTTAACCAAAACAAGAAAATCGGATTAAATGATCATACATTCATAATCATTTGTTGCTTCTGAAGATGTGATTGGGCACTAAAAGGTGGATACCTGAAATCATCAAGAACCAATCCATAATAATTTTTGGGTTAATTACAAGAAATAGCATCGTAGTTTCATTGATTTGTTTATTACTTTCATTTTTTCCTATTAGAGCACTGTATTTTAAATCATACACTTGAAATGTGTTCTAAATTATTGGATGCACCGACAAACTATTAATTTAAAACAAAAATGAACAAAAAATATTTATCCAATCCATTTGGCATGTACGAAATTTTTATCTATTTTGGCCATAATAAATCATAGTGTAAGAAATATGAATGATAGAATTTACTTACCCTGAGAGGAGAATATACAAAATGACACCCAAAGCCCACATATCAGATTTGGATGTTATCTTTTGTTGGGCCAATGCTTCAGGTGATACATAGTCAATAGACCCAAACAAGCCCACAACTGGATCTGTAAACTCTTCAACCGAACTAAGCCCAAAATCCATTATTTTTAATGGCGAATTTTTGCTTTTATCAAGAAAGAGACAATTTTCCGGCTTCAAATCCCTATGAATCACATTGGCATGGTGGAGAGCTGCTAGACCGCCAGCAATTTGTTGCACCACCTTGGCGGCTTCCGCCTCGGAATACCGTTCTTGACTCACTATGCGGTCAAACAACTCTCCACCAGAACACAGTTCCAAAACCAGGTGGACCCCAGTGGGGTCCTCACAAACGTCATGCAGTTGTATGACGTTACAGTGAGGAGATACCTCCTCCACCACTCTTTTCATTACCATGATCTCGTTCGCTAGCAAAGCGTCCGAGATCAAAACCTGCTTACGGCTTGGAAATCCGACCACCCCACCACCTCTGCTGCCGCCGCCGCCGCCACCACCACCACCAACTCTTTTCAGTGTCTTGATTGCCACTTCTTGTTGACCATCTTCAGACTCGCCCTTTGACTTCTTTATTCCTTTTCGTACAATAGAAAACCCGCCTCTTCCCAAGATTGTTGTGACTTCATATTCATCACTAAGTTTTCTTGCTCCACTTTCCATTGGATTTTTGGGATTGATTTCAAATGGGTGTTCAGAAAATGAAATAGAAGTCAAAGAAAGTTAGGATTAACAAATGATATTGAGATTTTTTAATTGTTTTCTATTAAAAAATTGCTGTTTGTTTAATGATAGAGTTAGAGAATGATTAGAGCAAGTAGCATTTATATGGATTGAATAGACGTGTGGGATGAGGTCTCACCAGCAAGAGACAAATTCAAAGACCAAGTCAAACAAATGAAACATCAAGACTTTTTGGTTTATAATAAATAAAACTGAATATTTTTTTATACATTATAATAGTTCTACATATGATTGTTTGTGTTCCCTTATTAATCATGAAAAATAATTTTACTGTTCGTTTTAAAACATTATGGTATATTTTACAGTAATTTTAAAACTTCACTCATATCTTTTATATTACAATTTACAAAAAGGTAATATAAACAAGGGAAAATTTAAACACTAATTATTTTCCCATCATCTTTGTGCTTTAGAATTTAGATAAGTATTTAAATTAAATATGTTACCTAAATAAAAATGATATAATGAATACAAATACAAAATTACAAATAACCTTATCTCGACATGTGTAAATAAAAATTATTATAACACGACCTACGTATACAAAAAGTTATTATGAATAGATAAATATTTCTTTTGAAAAGGTTTACGAATAAAAAAAATAATGCCTGCCAATTCTTTTGTCATATTTGATTTCCGTTGAGCCGACCAATTTTATATTTTATTGATGTTTGATTTTTTTAATCATAAGTACGGTATTTTTTTTTTTTAAAGCTATATTAATTTCAAACGACTTCATAAATTTGATTTAAAAAGATCAAACATTTATCGTATATTTAACTAACAGTAAAACCTTTTTTCAAAATGTCCGTTATATCGAATTAAGCATAGGCCGAAGGTTTGTAAATTGGAATGCATTCCCTCAAATTAAAAAGTCAACATCATGGTCGATATTAAATAACTTACCCAGGTTTATAACAAATTTTACAGGTCTTACATTTTGATAAATGGATTGATATTGTTGATAACATGAAAAAGTAATATTGCAAGTTGTGTTGAAAATGTAGAAAACTATTCTAACTTCTAAGATATGTTCATTTCAACACTTATAATATTTTCATCTAGATTACTGGTATGTAGTTGGTGACTTAATATGATGTCAAATTAATCATATTTTCTCCTTATAAAAACTTGACATCTTCAAATTGTTAAATGCCAATATACTATCCAATACTGTTATGTTTGACAGATTAATTGAAAGCTAGCTATTAGTTCATAAATGATAATGTTTGGTAAAACTAACTAGCAAAAAGCTGAAATATGTAAAATGCCTTAAAAACATATAAAATGTGAAAGTCAAGTTTTATTATATATATTTAATAAAGAGTATATTTGGAAGACTTCTAAAAAAATTAAAAAATTCATTAATATAGCTTTCTAAAAAGTTGGTTTATAAGCTAATTTTTATTTTTGTCGACCTGAAAATATATATATATATATATATATATATATATATATATATATATATATATATTGCCTTCATTTCATCTCATAATAATACACTGATTGAGACTTCATAGATATCACAAATATCACATATACTACAATATACGTAATTATAATATACATAGAATACATTACACTTGGGCCAAGACTATTTACATAAAAGAAACATTAGTTAACAAGAATTATAAATACACATAATATAAACCAACTTCACTTTCATCTTTATTCACATTTAAACTCATTACAAGCACTTAAATATATACATAACAGAATCATAGATTCATCAACCACCAGAAACAACAAGTCCACAACGATTGGACCGGGCCCAGAAAGTCCGGTCCATGATGGACCGGACTGGGCCTGGCCCAAACTTATGCACCACCAGCAGTAACACTCATGGCATTAAGTTCAATATGTTGTTTCCCATTGCTTTGAGGATGAACAATCAAAGTTGCACGCGCCTCATCTCCTTCACAGGAAGCGGAAATCGACCCAATCATCGGTTGAATATCATTCTTGTTTTCTTCTTGGTCTTCTTTCGACACAAGCTCCCATTCTTCTTTGAGTGAAATTACATCTACACCCTTGCCATTGTCATGGTGCCTTTCAACCTCAAACAAAGTTGGCAGGATCACATAGTCATTTACAGGATTGTAGAAAGGATCATGGTCAGCTCTCAACCAGTGTTTGACTATCCGGAACAGGTGTTTGTCACATAGGATTCCTCGGTGTTCACCCGGGATACCAACCCTAGCTTCCGCATCCAGCCCATCAGCCTGTTTTAACAAAATTACAAATTTGCCCTTATCATCCATTTCCCTGAGTATGCCACCAAAAAAGGGGCAAAAAAGACTTTTTGAGTTACCTTTGCAGATTCTAGAGGCACTGTCCCATCACCCTCCACATTCACATAAGTGGCCTGTACACAAACAGTAAAACTTACAAATTATTAAAATGTAATGTACAAGGGTAAAATAGTAATTATACATGGAAAAACCCAAAGGAATCAGTAAATGATCATTACACTGCATAGTGGTAATTCCTGTAGGTCGGAGATGGGTGAGTCTACGCTTCCATAGCTGCACACAGCAACAAACTTTATTAGCTTGAACTCAATAGTATATTATATTATACATGATTTAAAAATATATATATATATATATATATATATATATATAAAAATTATGTCTTAATGACAACAATATGATTATGAAGAAAGAGAGTTGACTTATACCATACGGATTGAGGAGTGTCTCTACCAGTGCCATAAACATTATAGAATTTAACATTTGGTGGAAGTTTAGTTGAAGACAAGATCTCTCGTGTCTTATTAGCCCATTGCAATATTTCTTTGTTGAATGGAAGAGGAATATCTATTCCACCAATGCTCAGCTGTAATGTAATAATAAACAATAATTGTATTTGTTTTTTAAAAAAAATATAAATAATTAAATAAATCATCGGGCTAAATAGAAGTTCACCTCATTGAAGGAAAGAGCCTGAGTGAAGATGGAAACTGCTTCAACTGGAGTGAATGACTCCAATATAGCAGTAGAGTTTCCATTACTATCTTGAATCTCTTTCCAAATTTGTAAAAGTGGAGCATGTTCCCATTCATAATCCAAACATGCCATTAATTCATATATGGATGGACATTCAATCACCTGTTAAAATATCATTACAAAAATGCATACTTTTATCTAATCTGTTACAGAATCCATGGGGTATATATGAAAAGACATGGACTACATACCAGCTGATGAAAACTCCACTTGGATACAAAAAAGTAGGCCTCCCAACCATCCACAAATGACATCCCATTCAATAAGGTAGATGTCACATATCCAGGTGCACCTATTACCATTTATATACATAATTAGTTAATTACATATACATATGTATGATAATTAAATCAAGATGTTGATATATATGTTTCAATATAACTTTCAAATTTAAAAAATGTCTGAATTGCTTACCCTGAAAAGGTGCAGCAATTGCTATCCAACTCTTAATGTATTTCTCACAAACCTGTAAAAAAGAAGTATCATATATAAATGTACTTCACATTTATTCATTTATATAACATAAAATGAAATGCCACCTGAAAAAGAACAAAAGAGGAAAAACTAAACTAACTTACATCACTGTGGAGGTTCATAAAACATTTGACAAGAAGTCCACCCATTGAATGAGTAATTACAGTTATCTTTTTTCCCCCTGAAGCAGTATGAATTGCTTCCAACTTTGCAGCAAGTCGATCCATTGTTTCTTTAAGTCTGAAATTTGCACATTGGGGATGAGTTAAGTTACCATGAAATACTATATAAATTAACATCCACTGATGAATATTCTGACAAACAAGATGAAATATATTCACTGAGTGAAATCAATATTTTATTATTTTTTACCTGTTGGTTTGTCGGAAATCATATCCAAATCCAAAAAGAGTTTTTCCTTCTTGGTATCCCCAGCTTGTCATTTCATTTATCATTTCATGGAAATAGCATACATTATCACGCCCAATGACCTGTCAAAACACAAATTTACATGAGAAATACAGTTCTAAAATCTGCACCATAGTACACTGGTTTGAAATGCTAATCTCACAGCTTGAAATTAAATAATCTATGAACTATAAAATGCTGACTATTATACTCACCATATCAGGATCCAAGCAATCAATTGCATAAAGACCATCTCTCTCCTCAGGAACAACAATGCTGATGTTGGGATCCAAAGAAACGGTTTTACCTGGTTCACAGCAAAGCCAATGAGTACATTCAACCCAACAGCTTACAAATAAAATATCATAAGTGCATAAGATAAAACTCTTTAGAAAGCAAGATTAAACTCTTAAAATTTGACGGGTTTTGATATCTTTTTAGGCTGAAAACGGTTTTATAGTACTTGAAATCTTGAGGTTGCACTTTTAGCTTTAGAAAGATAACTTATATACAACTTGATTAAGCAAAATACAATTTTTGGACTTATGAATGACAAAAAAACTAAATAGAAACCGGTATATGTCAAATCTAAATAACTGAGTAATGCATAAAAAAGTCCCTTTCGGTATGTCAAATAAAGTAATTTGGCAATTAGACAAACACAACGCTGATTATCTGACTATTGATTATTAATTATTGCTATAGCTGCTCGTGATAACTCATAATCGATTTCAAAACTGATATTGGAGTGGATATTATCTAATTTTTGAAGCTGCAAACGACCCTTAAAATGGAATTGAATGAAGAAGGTAATCAGTGTTCCCAAATTTCTCTCGGGTAATAAAAACAAAGAAGTAAATCTAACTCCAACCACTTACCAGAATCAGGATCGAATTTGCACCAAAGTTTGGCACGGAATTCACGATCAGCTTCCCAAATCCGAACCCAAACCCTCTCTTCTTTCCCAGTTTCAGCGTCTTTAGCATTGAGAATAGAACCAGCAATCCCAGGCACTAAAAGAACCGGGTCAAGATTCGGATCAACGTAGGGTTCTGGTTCCTTGAGAATCTTTAACCATGCCTCCACTGCTTTAACTATATCCTCCAACAACACCGCCATCCTAAATTCCAATTTCTGAATAACACAACTACCAGAATCAAATCGGTTGTTGAATGAAATAAAAAGATTGTAAATTTTATTATTACTAATCGTAAGGGGGGATTGATCGAGTTTGACTTGAGTGAAATTAGGGTTAGTATTTTACGTGTTGAAGGAAGATGCCGTGAAAGCTGTGTGGATTGTAGAGCAGACTGCGGATAATAACGAGCGTTTTTTTTATTATTGTTATTTAGACAAAAAGACGAAACTACCCTTCAACCGATAACGCAACCTTAACACTCGTTTCCACGTGTTTCCATAAACCATTTTATAAGGTTTTTTATTTTTTTATTTTTTTTATTTCTTCGACTATCATACAAATCCATGTTCAAAACTGGATAGTGGATTTCGAAATCTGAATTAATATAAAAAACTCAGATTCGGATCGGATATCCGAAAAAATATATTATATCTATTATTTACAAGTTATATGTTAAAACCGAGTATATGCAAACTCAACTAAAATATTAACATAAACAACATTATAACAATCTAGATTTACAATTGAAATTTTTATTTTTAAACAACCAAAGCGATACTCCATTCCAATCTCCGGTTATTAAGTCTTAATCGGATGTCTCTAACGAATAAACATTAGGATCGGGTTTTCGGATTTGAATATTTTGAAACATCCCTAGTTACACATATATCATACATTTCATCGATATAACTCATGAGAATAGTTAGTGTAACTTTTACCCCTATGAAAAATATCAAGTCATCCATAGTTCAAATAGCAAGTTTCGGACTCTTTGACCATTTCACGTATTGATTAGGTTGCTAGTGCACCTGATATGCCTAAGAAGGACAAGTGAAGAGGTAAGTGTGAACAACTTTGTTGTATTGCTTGGGCATTTATTCATGTCATTCATAATAGTTAAATAAAAGTACACTAAATGTTGATTTCTTGATGGTTAGTCTATAATTGGGAGTAAGCTGCAATATGCCACTCTAAGTACCTTGTGAAGACTTCATCTGGATCCAAGAAATCCTCTTTTTCTCCATCGTAAAGGCAATGATTGGAATCATATTCATGGGTCCTCTGAAATATGTAACTATTATATCATCTTCCACATAAAAATAATGTTGCAAAGAACATCAACATACTTTACTCTCATTACCAATATGGGCAATGTACTTTATTTCTTACTCATAATACCTATGTAAGTAAGTTGCTATTATGTGTCACAAAATGTAAGTACATTGCTATTATGGGACCTAGAGCAAATATACCAGAATATACAAGGGGTATTATCGTCATTTAACCCCTACGAGATCCTTTTTCAATCATCATCATGCATCGGAATTATTAATTCCAAAAGATTTGATTACTCTGATATTTTTTCTTAACATAAGGTGTAATCAATTCCTTATAACTCCACCTCTTCTTCCCTCTATTAAACTCCAAAAGTGGCTCCAAACTAGAGTAAAAATCACATTTCCCCAACACCTCAAACACAATATTATCAGTTAACACAACACCCGAATCATTCACATTCATTTTCCTCAAAGCAAAGTCCAAATTTTTCCCTAATCTCCTATCCAAATATGCATCAACAACACAACCATAAGTCACAAGATCCGAGAAAATTCCATTATGTTTCATATGTTCAAGGCTCAAATGCAAATCCCAAAACAAAGACATCTTTGAGAAAGCCACAACTCGAATATTAAAAGTGGTCAAATCAGGTTCAAATCCAGCTTCCAACATATTTAAAAACTCTCTTTGCAAACTCTTCATTTTAAAATTTGCAGCATATGACAATAACAATAAGTTCCAAATAAGATTTCCTGCATTTCTCCTACCAAGACCCACATCCCTTAAAAAGTTTCCCAAACTATGAAACTTTTTGTCCCTTATATAAGCAAAGAGAAATTGCCCTAATCCCAGACGTTTGTAAGCATTTTCCATCATGGGTATTGAACCAAAACAACTATAATACATGATATAGTGTGCCCATAGCAGAATCAACAAGAAATCCCTTTGAGACCATATCTTTTAATGTATTCTCCATTAGTTCAAGCTCTCCTATCTTACCAAAACAAGATATAGTGTGTTCATAAACTTAGTGTTGTAATTGAGGATGCCTGAGACTAATTTGATGTATAATTTGGATTACTTCATCAAAAAGCCCCCCTTCAATGTAGGTATCAATTAGGCCAAAAATTGTTTGAATATCAAGATTATAAGAACTGTTTATAATTTCATTCCATATGGAATCTGCCTGGGTGAAAAATCCGTTATTTGCATTGTATAACATCAAAGTTGTCATGGTAGAATTGTCGGGAGCAAAACCTTCAGATTGCAATTTATCGACATGTGTTCCCTTTCTGTTTAAACATGGAATAATAGAAGCATAGTTTTTATGATTATCCTGCATAAAAATATAAGGAAAAGTAAGAAGTGTTACACCAATCAACCACGCATACTAGTGTACTACATCAGTTGTAACGAGAAAATGGTTTACCTTTTGAGTTGAACTTCTACCATGTGAGTTCTTGTGGCTGCAGAATGTCCTCAAACGAGTTAATTTGGCTTCAATAGGATGAGTTACAGAAAGAACCGAGATAGCTTCCATACCTGAAAAAAGGATAAAACCTGAAACAAAATTTCATTTCGACTTTTAAGTTAGCATTTTTTGTGGTTTTGGTCCACACCCTACCTAAAATGACTAATATACCCCTTAAGCAATTCTTTTTTTATTTCTTTTATTTTTATAATTAAAGAACAAAAAAATCTCACCCTCTCAAGTCATTCTCTCTCTCTCTCTCTCACACACACACACACACGTAATTCAACCACCATTACCACCACCACATGGTTGCCCAAATCCTCTTAACATACACCATCGATCATAAGCAAATAGAAATCTCAAATAATATCTACATTGATTGCTATAAGAGGTTATACCTCTCAAGAACCATTGTTGTTATGTTTTCCTTCAAAATTGGCCCACCAAGTCGCAACCTTTGCTCAAAACTATGATCATCAGTACCTAAAAATCATAATTAAAGAATTTCAAATCCAATCATAATATTCAAAACAATAAATTTTATGTTTTATTGGTTTATACTTGCAAGATGAACAACAAAAGCCATTTTGTGAGGTTGGACAATTTTTGGGGCAAAAAAACAACTCTTGCAATGTGACTCTCAGGAGGCAATGCATTAATGTGTTGTTCATCACAAGGGGTCCTGAAAATACCTACTTTCAAACAAGCACTTTTGGTTTCTCAAACTGTTTTCCAAATGGATTGAATCAATCTTTGAGGCCATTTTTAGCCATTGAGTACTGTGAAAATCTGTCGAATCATAACACTTGAATTCGCCAAAAGATTAGGTTACCAATCAATACACCGAAATATGAGATACGATTTCGAAGCCTCATACATGAAAGATCTTGTATGCCTAAGAGTCATTATAGAATGATATAGTTAATAATATATGATCTTATAGGGTCACACCATATAGAAAGTTACCGTCAATTGATTATTTATTAGTATAATTTGATTATTAATAAATATATCAATACTTGTATTTAATTGAAAAATTATTATTTCATGGAAATAATATTTTACTAATTGGGAATTTATTATTTGTAGAAATAATATTTATTGCAGAAATAACAACTTATGAAACATATCATAAAGTGTGATTATTTATAAGTTATATTTATATCTTAATAAACTAGTTAGAGTTTATTTCCTATACAAGGGAGAATTTCATATATGTCCTTACAAACTTTAAATATTATGTGAATATCCTTATAAATTTTGATATTACATATACGTCCTCTTAAAACTATAGAATTCACGTCTATATCCAAATTTATATTTTAATTAGGATTAAACAAATTTAATACTTAAAAACTGATCTAAAATAGAAAATATTATATGATATTACTAAACTGTCCTTCCTAAATAAAAAATTAACGCTGAACCAATTTAATTAGAATCTCATCGGTTGTTTTTCTCCTTTTAGGTTTAGGTTTTGGAATTCTAAATATGATAATAAATGAAAAGCTTGAGTTGAGATAAATAGAATAGGAAACAATAGAGAATATGATAAATCACTTGATTAGAAATGGGTTTTCCAATAAAGGTTGTATGGATTGATTAATTTTGTTGTATGGATTCTATAATTTTTTCCATACATCTAAAGTCTTGTGCTTCAAATCGATAACCATGTGTTCTTCTTCAACAATTGACTCAAATTCCAAAATGAGTTTTCCAAAAACTGGAAAGGAAATGGATGCGTTAAAGGTAAAACTGGTACATAATATAGTAATATACTTCATATTTTCACAATCATTCGAACCCCATATGTTCTATCTGTGTCCATACAAGCTTGTCTTGTATTATTATACTTTGAATTTAGGAACCTAATGTCACACCCCCGGATCAGACGGCGGAAACGTCCGGAGGCGGATGACTTCATTGTGCAGTATCATAACAATTGAATATAAATGAAACAGAGCAATCCAAACATCATACATTGAGATAACAAACTTACATTGTTTACATATTGTATTTGTTCTTCGAATTACACAAAAGAGACATAAGCAGAAAAATCCAAGCTACAGCTAAAAGTCTTGCATCCGCGTCCCTTGTTACCTGCTTACTAGATCCCTGAGAATACAAGTCGTTTTGAAAAGCGTCAACTAAAAAGTTGGTGAGTTCATAAGCATTTTTGTATAAAATCGTTCACACTTGTTTAGAATCGTTCTCAATGTACTTTCAGAAAATCCGATAATTTCTATGAAATCGTTTGAAGTCTTGCCTTGAAAATTGTGGATATATGTGTGCATGTCATTACTTTTATACATCCTTATAAGGAGTGATTTTGAAAAGTAGTGTGATTTGTAAAAGCGAGTTGTGTACGAGAATAGTTCTTTTGAATACTAATAGTCAACCGTTTCCAGAAAAATCCCTTATTTCCAAAAAGAGAATATGGTTGAAAATCTTGTTCCTCTTATCGAGTAAAATTGAGTGTGCGTTCTAGTTTATCGTTATCGAAATCGTAGAAAATCGTTTTCTCCAGAAAATCCTATATTTTCTGCTATAAAATATTCGTAAGGTCTAGTTTATCGTTATCGAAATTGTAGAAAATCGTTTTCTCCAAAAAATCCTATATATTCTACTATAAAATATTCGTAAGTTCTAGTTCCAACTATGTATCTGTGTGGGTTAATTTATCGTTTTCAAAATCGTTTACAAACGTTTTCCATAGAGTCCTACGCTTTTTAATTTGTAAAAAAATAGCAGTATTACGACTCTATACTTGTTAGGAGAAAGAATCAGCATGGCAATTGTAGACATTCTACGTGATGAAAAAGGACAGTCAACGCAACAAATGCGGACCATCACTTATCATGTATAGGACGGTCAACACAACGTGCCAAAGATTTATTTATGAGGTTTTTCCTTACATAAATTTCTAGATGACATAACATATTCTAGTGAGCCGTTATAACCATACTAATCTGACGAAGTTCCTGTTTTGGCGTTTCTCAGGCGCCCTCGGTTTGGAAAAGACATTTGTCACCCTAGACTGGCCTGTATAGTTGTAGCGAACAGCGAAGGTGCGGGGTGTCAACCCCGTATAGATCTATACACAAATTCCCGCTCTCCCTCCAAGAGACTCTGGCTATAACTCCTTACAGGACTTAGACGTACACTAATATTTTTATATTTAGGTACTTTTGAGATTTGTCTGACTAGAATATTAACAACCTTTTGAGCAATCGTTAGAGATCCATTATTTGTTAGATAAATAATGAAATTCGTACTTGTTGAATAAGAATATCGTTCTCGTTCCATATCGTTGATTGTGCTCGTTAACTAGGTGCTCGTGTTCGTTCCTTTTCGTTTATTGAAAAATAAGTCATTTTAGTCAAGAGAAAAAGTGTCAAGTTATAATTTATATAAATTTATAACTGCCGGTTATGACACGCATTTTCTATTTTATGACACATAGAACATTACTTATGTTCTTGGAGGTTCTATGACAGCAGCTTATGACATACAAATATTTCTGTCATAAAGGCTCTATTTGATATTTTCTTGACGCAAACTTTTATATTGAATATTTACAAAATACTCCCTGACAGTTTGCAAAATAGTCACAAAGTTTCCTTTTTCGAAAATTACTAGAAATGGTGTCCACTTATCAAGATCCCTTTTTATAACTTATATCTCTAGACATGAGAGCATAGATAAAGGGGTTAAGTTGGACACACCCAATAGTTGGGAGGCTCTTTTGCACAAAGTATCCTCTGTTCTTTATGAAATTGAGAAATCTTACGTTCCTGGGAATATTACTAAAATAATAGTTTAATAATATTTCACACACATATCCAAACATACTTATATATGAAGTTATTCAAGTATTTAGGAAAGATTTGACTTGTACTCTCCCCCAAAAACATTAAAATATTAAAAAAGGTGGGGTATGAACTCATCTTGGTTTAGTTTGCTGGAGATTTGAAGAGGTGTAAGGAGCTTTCAAGTTCCAACACTTGAAAGGTTCTTTGAACTTTAGGAAATCCTATCAATAATTTTATATGTAAATATAGTGAAATCTTAGGAATGATGTGGAAAATCACTATTCAAAGAAGATGAACACTTACCAAAGAATTCTGGAAAATTTCCTTGAAGGTAAGAACTTGGAGCTTGAAGGAGTTGAGAGCACTTCTCAGGAGCTTGTTGGAGGTGAAAGTGAGAAGTGGAATAAGGGGGAAGAAAGAGTTTACATATTCTAGATGGAGGGATAAGGAGTGACTTGACATTTGCTTGGAGGGCTGGTGGGTAAAGCTTATTTTCTAAGGATAATGTGTGTTTAACTGGGATTTGCATGGGAAAATGGAGGATTTGCATCACATCACAAAGTCAAACTCCTTATCTTCTTAGAAAACCCTTTAAAAATCTTGGATATTATTTTATATAAATATGTTTAAAAATAATTGATTTTGGCATAAAATAGGGGTTTAAAGGGTCTAAGATATGAAAATATGAGTTTAGAGGTATTCCCGACGTCAAAATGCCTTAAAATGATGAAAAAGTCTGAAAATGACAAAAATCCGGAGTCAAGAAGCGAATTCTGAAGTCCCATTCTAATTTTGGGAGCAAGAGTGAATTTCTGAGGTCATAAAGTGATGTTCCGGAGCTAATTTCGGAATTCCGAAGTGCTCACTTCAATTCCGGAGTCAGCAAGGGAAGTCCGTTCCGACCAGCAGTCTTCCGAAGCACGCCTTAAGCAAGACCCTCCGGAGCATGCGTGGTCCGAAGCAAGAAGGGAGGGTTCCAAAGTGGTGACTCCTATTGGCTCCTTAGAAGGCATTTCGGACAAGAGGTTTAGGACCAGGAGGGTTCCGGACGAGAGGTTCAGGTCCAAGAGGGTTCCGGACGAGAGGTTCAGGTCCAAGAGGATTCAGGACGAGAGGTTCAGGTCCAAGAGGGTTCCGGACGAGAGGTTCAGGTCCAAGAGGATTTCGGACGAGAGGTTCAGGTCCAAGAGGATTCGGGACGAGAGGTTCAGGTCCAAGAGGATTTCGGACGAGAGGTTCAGGTCCAAGAGGGTTCCGTATGAGAGGTTCAGGTCCAAGAGGATTCGGGACGAGAGGTTCAGGTCCAAGAGGATTCCGGACGAGAGGTTCAGGTCCAAGAGGATTCCGGACGAGAGTTTCAGGTCCAAGAGGCTTCCGGACGAGAGGTTCAGGTCCAAGAGGCTTCCGGACGAGAGTTTCAGGTCCAAGAGGATTCCGGACGAGAGGTTCAGGTCCAAGAGGGTTCCGGACGAGAGCTTCAGGTCCAAGAGGATTCCATATTCCTGGAGAGATTTGGGAGAGATTTCACATACTTGGAGAGATTTCGCATATGGGAGAGATTTGGGAGAGATTCACTATTCTTGGAGAGATTTGGAAGAGATTCACTATTCTTGGAGAGATTTGGGAGAGATTCACTATTCTTGGAGAGATTAGAGAGAGGTCCACTATACTTGGAGAGATTTGCATTCTAACACTATATGGCTCCTTAGGAAACTCATATTGAACACTCAGGAGTGTTAGCAAAAGTCTCATAATAGTACTTGCTTACTCGAGGACGGAATTTCCTAGCCAAAAAGGCTAGTTGTGACATCATCCCCCCGTTAGAGGGAATTTCGTCCCGAAATTCTTTCGAAGGGTAGGGTTATGAATGCGAAAATAGGTAAGGGTGCTTTTGAGTTATTTGGTCCTTACGTTCCCAAGTGAATACCGGTTCACGCCTAGGGTTCTCTCGAACCTTCACAATCGGGATGCGACTTTGTTTTGTGAACTTAACCTTCCCGTTCATTTGTCTTGATAGGCTGATCAATGATTAGGAGGTTCTAGTTCACCTTAGCCTTGTCTAGTGGGACTGGGAGGGTTGTCCGATAGACACTTTCTAGGTTCGATACATGGAATACAGGGTGTGCGTTACTAAACTTGGAGGGTAGTTGGAGTTTGTAGGTTACCGGGCCGATTCGTGCGAGGATCTCGAATGGTCTGGTGCATCGGGGAGTTAGTTTACCTTACCTTTCAAATCGAGTCATCCTTCCCTGAAGAAAGATCTTTAAGAATACCTTGATCCCTTACTTGAGATTCCAAGGCTTTAATATGCTATCTGCATAGCTCTCTTGTTGACTTATACGATGTTTGGGGTGGTGTTTGGGTTTGGACTATCCTTTCCGTGGTTTCTCGAATAATCTCGGGTCTAGTGAGTGTACTATTGGGCGTTTGTCATCTTGTTGGCTGGGTATCTCCCATCTCAGCCTAATAGAATATGATCTGCACCTCTGGCTACACAGGGCTTCGAGGGGTGCAACTCCTATGATCGAGTGGTAGTTGTTGTTATATGAATACTCGATTAGAAGCAAGTGGGCATTCCAAACTTTGTCAATGTCCACTGCACATGCTTCTCTTCGGGATGTGGGTTTGTGTTTACCTTGACTTTGACAGGTGGAATTTCTAGAGTTTCGGTGGTCTGACACTTATGAGTGCTGAGCACATGAAAGGGGAAATGTCCTTACCTGGGTCCTTTGGTTAATCGGAGACTATGAGTTATCGACCCTTTCTTGGCGAGACCTTTTGAATGGTCTTCTAGGGATTCGGGATCCTGGTGTCCTAAGAGTAGAGTTTTCTGGGCCTTAGGAGTTGGTATCATGGTCACCAAGGTTGAGTTTGGGTGATGTAGTTGACCTTATGAGTCCTAGATTATCTTGGAAGTTTTCTCCCTAGGGTTTTTCCAACCTAATGGTAGGTCGGCCTCTGCCAGTTCTTTGCTGGTAGTCGAGCGAACTTCCGATTCGAGATAGGGAGTATCGATCCTTGAGGATGAGTTTGTTTGGCTTACTCGTAGTCAGTGGTGCTTATGAGTTTTTCCAACCTAATGGTAGGTCGGCCTCTCCCTAGGGTTATGACACGCATTTTCTGTTTTATGACACATAGAACATTACTTATGTTCTTGGAGGTTCTATAACAGCAGCTTATGACATACAAATATTTCTGTCATAAAGGCTCTATTTGATATTTTCTTGACGCAAACTTTTATATTGAATATTTACAAAATACTCCCTGACAGTTTGCAAAATAGTCACAAAGTTTCCTTTTTCGAAAATTACTAGAAATGGTGTCCACTTATCAAGATCCATTTTTATAACTTATATCTCTAGACATGAGAGCATAGATAAAGGGGTTAAGTTGGACACACCCAATAGTTGGGAGGCTCTTTTGCACAAAGTATCCTCTGTTCTTTATGAAATTGAGAAATCTTACGTTCCTGGGAATATTACTAAAATAATAGTTTAATAATATTTCACACACATATCCAAACATACTTATATATGAAGTTATTCAAGTATTTAGGAAAGATTTGACTTGTACTCTCCCCCCAAAAACATTAAAATATTGAAAAAGGTGGGGTATGAACTCATCTTGGTTTAGTTTGCTGGAGATTTGAAGAGGTGTAAGGAGCTTTCAAGTTCCAACACTTGAAAGGTTCTTTGAACTTTAGGAAATCCTATGAATAATTTTATATGTAAATATAGTGAAATCTTAGGAATGATGTGGAAAATCACTATTCAAAGAAGATGAACACTTACCAAAGAATTCTGGAAAATTTCCTTGAAGGTAAGAACTTGGAGCTTGAAGGAGTTGAGAGCACTTCTCAGGAGCTTGCTGGAGGTGAAAGTGAGAAGTGGAATAAGGGGGAAGAAAGAGTTCACGTATTCTAGATGGAGGGATAAGGAATGACTTGACATTTGCTTGGAGGGCTGGTGGGTAAAGCTTATTTTCTAAGGATAATGTGTGTTTAACTGGGATTTGCACGGGAAAATGGAGGATTTGCATCACATCACAAAGTCATACTCCTTATCTTCTTAGAAAACCCTTTAAAAATCTTGGATATTATTTTATATAAATATGTTTAAAAATAATTAATTTTTGCATAAAATAGGGGTTTAAAGGGTCTAAGATATGAAAAATATGAGTTTAGAGGTATTCCCGACGTCAAAATGCCTTAAAATGATGAAAAAGTCTGAAAATGACAAAAATCCGGAGTCAAGAAGCGAATTCCGAAGTCCCATTCTAATTTCCGGAGCAAGAGTGAATTTCCAAGGTCATAAAGTGAAGTTCCGGAGCTAATTTCGGAATTCCGAAATGCTCTCTTCAATTCTGGAGTCAGCAGGCGAAGTCCGGTCCGGCCAGCAGTCTTCCGAAGCACACCTTAATCAAGACCCTCCGGAGCATGCGAGGTCCGAAGCAAGAGGGAGGGTTCCGAGGTGGTGACTCCTCTTGGCTCCTTAGAAGGCATTTCGGACAAGAGGTTTACGACCAGGAGGGTTCCGGACGAGAGGTTCAGGTCCAAGAGGGTTCCGGACGAGAGGTTCAGGTCCAAGAGGGTTCCGGACGAGAGGTTCAGGTCCAAGAGGATTCAGGACGAGAGGTTCAGGTCCAAGAGGATTCCAGACGAGAGGTTTAGGTCCAAGAGGGTTCCGGACGAGAGTTTCAGGTCCAAGAGGATTCCGGACGAGAGGTTCAGGTCCAAGAGGATTCCAGACGAGAGGTTCATGTCCAAGAGGGTTCCGGACGAGAGGTTCAGGTCCAAGAGGATTCCAGACGAGAGGTTCAGGTCCAAGAGGATTTCGGACGAGAGCTTCAGGTCCAAGAGGATTCTGGACGAGAGCTTCAGGTCCAAGAGGGTTCCGGACGAGAGGTTCAGGTCCAAGAGGATTCCGGACGAGAGGTTCAGGTCCAAGAGGGTTCCGGACGAGAGGTTCAGGTCCAAGAGGATTTCGGACGAGAGCTTCAGGTCCAAGAGGATTCCATATTCTTGGAGAGATTTGGGAGATATTTCACATACTTGGAGAGATTTCGCATATGAGAGAGATTTGGGAGATATTCACTATTCTTGGAGAGATTTGGAAGAAGTTCACTATTCTTGGAGATATTTGGGAGAGATTCACTATTCTTGGAGAGATTAGAGAGAGATTCACTATACTTGGAGAGATTTGCATTCTAACACTATATGACTCCTTAGGAAACTCATATTGAACACTCAGGAGTGTTAGCAAAAGTCTCACAATAGTACTTTCTTACTTGAGGACGGAATTTCCTAGCCAAAAAGGCTAGTTGTGACACCTAAAAGAAGAAGAAACGACACAAAAGACAATCCTAATTTAATTCGTTTAATCGTTAATAAATTGGTTTCATTCTAATATTTAATTTGGAGGGATATTTTAGCAGTATTATATGAGATATTGAGTTTTAAATAAGTTTTTAAATATTAAATTGGTTTAATCCTAATTAATAAATGAATTTGGATATAGACGTGAATTCTATAGTTTTAAGGGGACGTATATGTAATATTAAATTTTATAAGGATATTGACGTAATATTTAAAGTTTGTAAGGATATATATGAAATTCTCCCTATATAAAAAGGTAGTTTTAAATAAAAGAATATATATATATATATATATATATATATATATATATATATATATATATATATAACTAGTTGTTTGAATATATGAATCACTTTATATAAATGGGAAAATGTCAATGTGGCCCAACAAACTAGCATGTTTTGGTTTAAAAGGTCACTTATGTTATTTTTTTGCATTCTAAGGGTACGAATTCATGTTTTTAGGGCTTAAAAACTCATTTTGAGAAAAGTGAAGGGGTCGCTCGGTGAACCCCTTCTTAATCGGTAGGTTTAATTTTGCCATATCACTTAATAAGATGCCAATTCATCAATCTTATCAACTACGATGACATGTCCCTTTTGAGAAGGGGTCGCCTATGACTGCCTCTACCATTCCCTTTACCCTCTTTCCAACACCGCCACCATTCCACCGATCATCTGACACCATAATCGTCCACCTATCTGAAAAACGATTCTAGATGGCTTCCAAGCAAGATTATCGAGGAACAAATACAAAAACAAAAAAAATTGAAAGTGAGAATCCGACCATGAAAGCCTTGCTTAGAGTTACACATGGTGAAATCCTCATGAGATATCTGATTCCTTCACCACTTCTTGATTGATTCACCGAATAGGATGTTTTTTTTTGTCTTTTGTTGGTATTGTCGGTCCTTATAATGAGTTCGCTCATAATTCAATTAATCAAGGACTTCAACAGGTTCGAAATACCAATAGCACCTCCAAAACACAAAAATGGCAAGCACGGTAAGGCAAGAAAAAATAACAGGTTCATCACCTCTCTAATTCCATGGCCCTATACATGCTCATCTTGTTCTTATTGCCCCTGCTACATACCTAAAGTCGTTAAAGTTTATTTGACTGGATATTATTCGGTTTCAAATGGTCCTAAACATGCACCCAATTTCAAGTTTATTTGATTGTGCATATTTGGTACTTCAAAACAGGCTAACAGGGGAAGAAGATGAGCTACACACCCCCAATTGTTCGATGAAATGTTTGACAAAGAAAAAAAAATGCTTTTTTCAATGCTTATATGACAAATTCATCCACCATAGATGACAAAAATTGATGAGGCTTCTACATAGTTTCTTATATAATAATTCTTAATTTGTTTTGTTTTTGCAAAAAAACATCATTTTTGAACTTGAAAAGTGTTTAAACTATGCAGAAAATCATACTTTCAGTTTTTCAAATTTGTCTCTTCAATCGTTCGTCAAAACATATAGTATGGAACTCTTTTGCAACTGTTTATGGGTTATTGGATCTAGATCTAGAGAATTTTGGGATTAGAAGAGATGATCTAAAATCATGGAGTTCACCCTTTTAGATCTAATAGAATTTGATTTATTTTGCATATTATTAAACAATATTTGTAATTATGTTGATATGTGCTGATATCAAAAGTTGGATTATGGATTGATGTGGATATTTCGGTTGAGAGGAGATCGTGGCAAATACGATTGGGTTGAGAAGGTAATTTGGTTAATGTAAGTCTGACTTTGAAGATTGGATTATGGATGTGTGTGGGTATTTCAAAAGGGTCTGATGTAACAACATAAATTTTCAAAACAATTTTTCATTTTTCAAACATAATAAAGCTCATATAATATTCTCAAAAATCCCATGTATCAATGTCATCACAATAACATATCCCAGAATCTCAAAACATAATCCTCTGCCAGTGTGTACAAATCATGCCGACGCCTTCCCGCAATCCTCGCTGGTACCTGAAACACATAACACATAACACGGTAAGCATAAATGCTTAGTGAGTTCCCCAAAATACCACATACAACACATAAGCCACTCGAGGCTATAACTCGGTATGACCCTCTGGTCAATGTGTCTCAGCGGGACCCTCCAGTTCCGTAGCTCGTTGGACCCTCCGGTCTGGTCTAAATCGTTGGACCCTCTGGTTCGGTCTAAATCGTTGGACCCTCCGGTCCGGTCTATATAACACATAGCATACATATATCACAATGCACATAAACTCAAGCATACACATAACACATAAGACCCTCCGGTCTGCACATAGTTACCACACTAGGTAATGTATAGTGAGAAGACTCACCTAGGGTAATCTCGGAAAGTCTCGAACTCGAATCACTGATCTAGCCTCCGCCTAATCACACAAAGTAATTATCTCTAATTAATACGGCTCTCAAAGGCTAGACTAGTCCCTTCCTATATTCTCTCAGAAGGGGAAAGACCATTTTACCCCTCCAATGGTCCAATGTCCAAATGTTGACCAAACCCTAGAAGTCAACCCCAGTCAACGGTCAAACTTTGACCAGACTCGTCGAGTGCACTCGGGTCACTCGGCGAGTCCATGCGTGTCCTCTGAACCTCCTAAGGCCTCACTCGACTTGCCGAGTTAACCTTTCTCTCAACGTGTTACCACTGATCACGAATCGTGGTGCAACACGATCCGACTCGTCGAGTCCTCTCATGGACTCGGCGAGTTCCTTCCATGAGAATGCTCAAACGACCTTCTGAGGTCAGATCTGTTTCTCTAACCTATAGATCTGACCTTCTAACACCCAAAAGTCACGTAAAGGTATGAACTTTACGTTCATGCATCACACATATAGCTCCATTTGAAGAAATAGCCCTAAAAATGGAGTCCTAAGCTCATTATCCTCATGTAACAACATAAAGCTTGGTTATTGGGACACTCTGGACCTCTCAAGGTCCAGATCTAAAGTCTATTTCTCAAAGGGGACTTCACAAGCTCCATATTTCAACTAAAGGAAGGGTAATGAAACCCTAGATTCCATAAATCTACTTTATGCACGAAAATGGTCATGGATCCATACCTCAACCAGAAGCCCTTGATGAAATGATGGTAGTTCTGAGCTCCTCAATTAGCCTAGCTTGAATCCCCTCTCTTCTTCTTGCAAAAATGCACTAAAGGTGGTGCAATTAGCTCTTTCCCTCACTCTCTATGCTCTCTGGTCTCTTAGGGTTTCTCAAGGGGTGTAAGTGGCCGCAATGAAGGCCATAAGGTCCCTTATATAGGGCTCAGGCCCAAAGATTTAGGGTTTCTGTCCACAGCACGGACTCGTCGAGTCCACTCACCGACTCGTCGAGTCCGTTCATTAATCATAGTCAGCAGTCGCGATCCTACTCGACGAGTCTAGGTGTCAACTCGTCGAGTCCCTCTCCTTGATTCAAAATAAATACTCAATTTATGATACCTGGAAATCCGAATGTTACAATTCTCCCCCACTAGAATCAGACTTCGCCCTCAAAGTCTTGCTCTACAAACAACTCTAGATGCTGCTCCCACATCTCCGTCTCCGACTCCCTAGTCAACTCGGACCCTCTCCGATGTTGCCACTGTACCTGAACCAGGGGCACCTCTTTGTTCCTCAGAACCTTGATCTTCCGATCCAAGATCGTGATCGGCCTCTCAATGTTATTCAGACTCGCGTCCACCTGAATATCCTCTAGGGGCACAACCGCCGTCTCATCGGCTATACACTTCCTCAACTGGGATACGTAGAAGGTATCATGGATCTGTCTCAGCTCCTCGGGTAGCTCCAGACGGTATGCTACTTTACCCACCCTCGCGATCACCCTAAATGGACCAATGTATCGGGGCCCCAGCTTGCCCCTCTTCCTGAATCGGATCACTCCTTTCCATGGAGATACCTTCAGGAGTACGAAATCTCCAACCTGGAACTTAAGCTCGGATCGCCGCCTATCCGCATAACTCTTCTGACGGCTCTGGGCTGTCAGTAACCTCTGTCTGACCTGCTGTATCTGCTCAGTCGTCTTAAGCACTATTTCAATGCTACCCATTACTCGTTGCCCTACCTCTCCCCAACAGATGGGGGTTCGACACCTCCTCCTGTATAAAAGCTCGAAGGGAGGCATACCAATGCTCAAATGGTGGCTGTTGTTGTAGGAAAACTCAGCCAAGGGTAGATATGTATCCCAACTTCCACCGAAGTCCATAACACATGCTCGAAGCATGTCCTCGAGTGTCTATATCGTCCGCTCACTCTGCCCGTCCGTCTGTGGGTGATAAGCAGTACTGAAGTGCAATCTCGTACCCAACTCCTCATGAAACTTCTTCCAAAACCTGGAAGTAAAACGTACATCTCGGTCTGACACAATCGAGATTGGCACTCCATGCCGCGACACCACCTCTCTCACATACATCTCTGCCAGCCTCTCTGCAGAAGAGCTCTCACTGATAGCTAGGAAGTGAGTGCTCTTCGTCAATCGGTCCACGATTACCCAGATTGCATCAACACCCCTAGCGGTCCTCGGCAATTTGGTGATAAAATCCATAGAAATCTGTTCCCACTTCCACTGGGGAACCTCTAGTGGCTGCAACTTGCCATGCGGACGCTGGTGCTCGGCCTTAACCCGGCGACAGGTCAAGCACCTCTCTACTACCCATGCAACATCCCTCTTCATACAGGGCCACCAGTAGTCTCTCTTCAGGTCCAAATACATCTTAGTGGCCCCGGGATGGATCGAGAATCTAGATCTATGTGCCTCCTCCATCAGAGTGCTACGTTCCCCGCCCGTATACGGCACCCAAATCCGACCACGAAAGGTCATGAGCCCTCTGCTATCCGTCACAAACTCGGATACCTTGTGACAACCCGAAATTTCTATTCTGTACAACCATTCACTTCAATGGAAGTCAAAACTGTTTCTGCTAACTGTTAAGCATTTTGGAGTCAGTCTGAGTGTTTTAAAGTTAGTACTTCAAGAGATAACAGGAGAGAGGATACCTGTGACATCCCCTACTTTCTCGGCCAGAAAAGACCGATTTAATTTATGCTTTTTAAAATAAAATCAGAGAAATCTTTTCAAAAGATGTTGTGGAATTGGTCCCCAAACAACATATGATAAAAGTTTATCAAAACCCTTTATTGAGAAGGTATATATATTTTCCATATTTATCAAAACCTCGGGATGTCATGTTCCGATACAGATCAAAAGCCTAAACAAGACATTATAAGCCTTACTACAGTTATTTACAACTACTGGCCTATAATCCAAAAATCTCACGTCATCCTCCGACTATGCTCAGGGTCCACTACCTGTAGTCATAAAAAAACTGAGTGGGTCAGGCTTGGGAGCCTGGTGAGCATATAGGGTTTTCAACCCACAGTAATAATAAACTTATTAAGTTCACCAATCAACAATAACCCTGATTACCCGTTCCCGTTATCCTCACTTTACGTCCCTAAACACTTTTCACAAGGGACCTAGCCTAAAGAATATGATCGGGATGGACACTACTGCTAAGGGGTTTCCTCAGCCATACATGTCCTAAAGGCAACCATGAGGGGGATGGAGTACAGCGAATAAACACCCAAGTTCATTAACACCTACATGTTGCAGGCCTGCTAGTGCTTCCCACTGGACTGTCTAAAAAGTCCGTGGTCGTCATCCAAACTCCGCTAGATGACTGAATCACAAATCACAACGAGGCCTCTCATCACTTTTATTTTATCACATATCACTATCTACCCATGTTCTACCCAACATATTTGTAGATAAAAATACTTATACAGTTTAAAACTCGTATAAGACATCAACTCAATAGTCACCTCAAATAAACAATTAATATATTCGCACATAGCACGTATTATAAGGTAAATACTTCATATCTATGTGTAAAATGAAAGTGACTATACACTTACTTGTTTTGATGATAATCGGGCAGCAATTTGTTTCCTAAAACGTTCGTTTCTAATAAAACCGGGAGTTTTATTGAAAACCGGGCTCTGCGAGGGTCGGGCTTCGAAACCGAAAAGATAAATTTTCCGGGCTTCAGGGGCTCTTCGTGGCGTATTCCGGGGCGTATTCCGGGAGTTTTATTGAGAATTACGCTCTACAACTTCCGTTTAGACTTCGTCGGCTAATTTTGACTTTAATTTTTATATTATTATTTTTAACAGACCGGGATAGGAAATCCGTTAAAAAAATCATAACTTCTTCATCCGACGTCCGTTTTCGTCAGACTTTTTACCGTTGTGCTACTAATGACAAGACCTTCGATTCTCGTTTAGGTCGTGTCGGCTAAAAATCACTCGATCTAAAATTCGAGTTTTTAGCTGTCTACTGCTAAGCTGAAACTTCGAAAAATCATAACTTCCTCATACGAAGTCAGATTTGGGCGTTCTTTTTATACCTACTCTCGGTTTAACGAATACTACAAGTTTCATTTAGATCACTAAGGCCAAAAAGTAGTTTATCAAAAACTCACTTTTTACGACATTCGGCCCCGTGCCGGTTTGTCGCGAAACTTCGCCAGGTCATAACTTCTTCGTTATAACTCGGATTTCGGCACTCTTTATATATCCGTAATCCTTGTCACGCCCACTACAAGTTTCTTAATAGATATCGGCTTTATCTAAAATTTAAATTTTGACGCTCATTTTTATTCTTAATTAATTAAGCCCTAATAATTAAGCATAAAACACATAATTCACATAATATTCACATAATTCCTTTTCATTTCTTCAAAATGAGTTACAAAGGTTAACCTAGACTATAATGTCAATATAAATGCCTAGCCTAGAAACACGGGCATTACAATTTTCTCCCCCTTAGGATGATTCCGTCCTCGGAATCACATATCAGCAAACAAATGCGGGTAGCGACTCATCATGTCACTCTCAGTTTCCCAAGTGAGATTTGACCCATTCGTATGTTTCCAACGCACAAGCACTAAATCGACCATCTTGCGTCTCAGCTTCTTAGTCTTACGGTCAACGATTGCCTCAGGTTCTTCGATCAACCTCTTGTTTTCATCCACCCTTAACTCAGAAATGGGAATTATGTCGGGCACATCTCCCGTGAACTTTCTCAAATAGCACACATGAAATGTGTTATGAATACCCTCCAGTTCTTCCGGTAATTCTAGCTTGTAAGCTTGATTCCCGATCCTCTGAAGAACTTTAAATGGTCCAATAAACCTTGGACTCAACTTTCCCCTCTTACCAAATCTTATAAGTCCCTTCCACAGCGAGACTTTAAGTAAAACCGAATCTTCAACATCGAAGGATATCGGTTGTCTTTTCTTGTCAGCATAACTCTTTTGTCGATCTTGAGCAGCTAACATCCTTTCTCTTATCACTTTCAACTTTTCAGCAGTCTGATGGACTATTTCAGGTCCCATAAACTGCTTTTCCCCAGCTTCCAACCAGCATGATGGCGTTCGACACTTCTCCCCATACAAAGCGTGATAAGGTTCCATCTTGATGCTCGAGTGGAAACTATTATTATAGGAAAATTCTACTAGAGGTAAGTGTTCATCCCAGTTACCTTGGAATTCTAGGGTACATGCTCTCAGCATATCCTCCAATGTTTGAATCGTTCGTTCGCTCTGACCATCGGTTTGCGGATGGTAAGCTGTACTCAAACACAACTTGGTACCCAATTCCTCTTGTAGACTTCTCCAAAACCTTGAGGTAAAACGGCTGTCACGATCGGATACAATCGTTAACGGAACGCCGTGTAGCCTCACAATTTCCTTCACGTAAGAATTCGCAAGTTTATCCATAGACCATTTCTCATTAGCGGCTATGAAATGCACACTCTTAGTGAAGCGATCAACGACCACCCAAATCATGTCGTGACCGTTCCTTGTTCTTGGCAGTTTAGTCATAAAATCCATAGTGATATCTTCCCATTTACCCATGGGTACAGGTAAAGGTTCTAAACTCCCATACGGTTTTTGATGTTGTGCCTTAACCCTAGCACATGTTACACACTCGGCCACATACTTAGCAACATCGAGCTTCATCGTCGGCCACCAGTAATAGGGTTTTAGATCCCTATACATTTTCGTACTGCCGGGATGAATCGAGTACATGGTTTTGTGAGCTTCTTCCATCAGAAGACCTCTTACTCCTCCCGTCTTAGGTACCCAAATCCTATCTTTGAATACCTTCAATCCTTGACCGTTTGTATCAAACACCAACGTTTTGCCCAAACGTTCCTCCTTCCGGTCAATTTTCTCTAAAGCTTCCTCCTGAGCTTTCTTTATACTTTCCACAATTGTCGAGACAACTACAATTCTCAACGCTCTTGGCCTTCTCTTTTCAAGATTTACCTTCCGACTGAGAGCATCAGCAACAACATTTGCTTTACCAGGGTGGTAAAGTATCTCACAATCGTAGTCCTTGAGTAGTTCCAGCCAGCGCCGCTGTCTCATGTTTAATTCCTTCTGACTAAAGAGATATTGAAGACTCTTATGATCAGTGAAAAGTTTACACTTAGTACCATAAAGATAATGCCTCCATATCTTTAAGGCGAACACTACCGCTGCCAACTCCAGATCATGAGTGGGGTAGTTCTTTTCATGCTCTTTCAACTGCCTCGATGCATATGCTATCACTTTATCCCTTTGGGTCAGAACACATCCTAACCCAACTCCAGAGGCATCACTATAGACTGCGAAGTCATCAACTCCTTCAGGTAACGAAAGAATCGGTGCTTCACACAGTCTCTTCTTTAACTTTTCAAAGGCTTCCTTATGCTTTTCATTCCAAGCATAAGTAGCTCCTTTGTGGGTCAAAGCTGTTAATGGAGTAGCGATCGAAGAAAAGCCTTGGATAAATCGGCGATAATATCCGGCTAATCCTAAAAAGCTTCTAATCTCAGTAGGACTTTTTGGTTGTTCCCACTTCATCACAGCTTCAATCTTTGCTGGGTCAACCATTATTCCTTTTTGGTTAACCACATGACCTAAAAATTGGACTTTTTGAATCCAAAATTCACATTTGGAGAACTTTGCATACAGCTTCTCCTTTTTCAGAACTTCTAGCACTTCACGCAGATGCTTTTTGTGCTCCTGCTTGCTTTTCGAATAGATCAAGATATCGTCTATGAATACTATCACGAATTTATCAAGGTATGGTTTACAAACCCTGTTCATCAAATCCATGAAAGCTGCTGGGGCATTGGTTAATCCGAACGACATAACCAAAAATTGATAGTGTCCATATCTTGTTCTGAACACAGCCTTTTCGATATCCTGCTCCCTCACCTTGCAACTGGTCGAACAGGTCATCGATCCTCGGCAACGGATACTTGTTCTTTATTGTCTCTTTATTCAGCTCTCTGTAATCGATGCACATTCTCATGCTCCCGTCTTTCTTCTTTACAAACAACACAGGGGTTCCCCAGGGTGATGAACTAGGTCGAATGAAACCTTTGTCCAGTAACTCCTGAAGTTGTGTCATAAGTTCTTTCATTTCGGTTGGCGCTAATCGATACGGTGCTTTTGCTATCGGCGTCGTTCCTGGTAACAAGTCGATACGAAACTCAACTTGTCGATCAGGGGGCAATCCGGGAAGATCTTCGGGAAAGACTTCCGGATAATCACACACCACCGCAATATCCTGCACCTCCTTCTTTTCCTTCTTAGCATCGATCACGAACGCTAAATATGATGTACACCCCTTGGCCAAACACTTTCTGGCTTTCATTAGGGAAATGATTCCTGAGTTTACTCTGCGTTTGTCTCCGTACACCATAAACGACTCTTTCCCTGGCGGGTTTACTTTTACTATTTTCTGCCTACACAGTATCTCGGCATCATTGGCGCTAAGCCAATCCATTCCTAAAACTATGTCGAAACCATTTAACTCGATAGGCAATAATTCCTCGTGGAACTTATTCCCATCCAAGTCAATGATGATGTTTTTCATACGATGGCTAACAGGTACATACTTGCCACTAGCAATTTCGACTAATAAGGCATTAACTAGTCTATCAACAGGCAAAGCTAGTTTTCTACCAAATTCATGCGATATAAAGGAGTAATTGGCTCTAGAATCAAACAAAATTTGGGCAGGCAATTCATTTACGAGAAAGGTACCTGAAGCGACATCGACTTCTTCTTTTGCAGCTTCAAGGGTCATCTGAAAGGCTCTCGCCTTTGGCTTTGGTGGTAGATTGGGCTTTGCTGCATCCTTCCTCTTTGGACAGTCTTTAAAAACATGCCCTTCTTCATGGCACTCAAAACATACCCTCTTGTCGGATGGACACACGTTGGCATAATGCCCAGTCTTTCCACATTTGTAGCAAGTCACCTCCTCGCTACATTTCCCAGAGTGCTTTTTCTTGCACTTCTCACACCATTTCACTTCACTTCCTCCTCCTCCAAACTTCTTAGACTTAGAAAATTTGCTTCTCTTGTTGGAACCTGAAGTTCCTTCAAATTTTCTCTTTTCACCAACTTCTGCCCTCTCCAGACCTTTCTCCTTGATCTGAACCTCCACATTCTTAGCAGCCCAGATGGCGGCTTTCAAAGTGGTTGCTTGCTTAACCATCGGACCAAAGTCCGCTGGTAATCCGAGGGCAAACTTGTTGACCTTAGAGAGTTCAGTTGGAACTAGGTAAGGAACAAGCTTCATCTTTTCAGTAAAACTAGCAGCGTATTCAGTAACGCTCATATTTCCCTTCTTTAAATTCTGGAACTCATTATTAATTTCCAGAAGGTCCTGCTCAGAGCAGTACTGCAATTTCAGTTGTAGCACAAAGTCTTCCCAAGACATCTTACTAGCTTCTCCCTTAGGCATCGAATCAGCTAGTAATTTCCACCAGCTCAACACACCAGACTTTAACAGAGGAATTGCAAGTGCGGTCCTTTGTTTGTTGCTGCACTCACAGCTTTCAAACATCGTCTCCATTTTGGAGATCCAGTTCATGACTTCTACCGGTGTCGGACACCCAGATAGACATGGTGGTTTAGATGCCATGAAATCTTTATATTTTCACCCGCGTCCATCAGCTCCTCCATCCTGGTTGTTTTGTCTAACTATCGGTGGGTTGGCTTGACCAAGAGTCCCACTATAGTTCCCTTCTATTGATTGCCCTTCATTCAGTACGGGCTGTTCAACAGGCATCGTAGTTTCTTCCCTATTCTGTTGTAGTAATCGCCTCGTCTCCTCTATTTGGCGATCCAGCATCGTCTGTATCATTGCTTGTACCCCAACCATCGTCATTGGCTCAGGTGCAGCTCCTACAACAGGTACTTACTCAACTAATTGAGGTTGAGGCTGTTGATCCCTGTTTCCGTTTGCATTTGCAACTCCACTACGAGTTCTTGCCATTACAATCTATATACCGAATAAGGCGAATTTAGGTCTTTATCCTTGTTAGACATTTCAATTCCCTTATCACTCCGAACGTTTACATGTTAGTTCTAATCTCGTAATCATACGCTTAGAATCCTACACACATAAGGTTTCCAGATCCGGTCGGCAATAGACCATAGATCCGAACAAATAATGGCACACATGGCAAACACATAGCATTTAGCACATAAGGGCATTTTAGGCATCTTTCCTAAAATAAACTAGTGCTCGTGTCTAAAATATGGTAGACACTCATCTCACAATCATCACTTAGCATTCTAAGTTTAAGTCTAGAAATTGTAGGATATTTCTTAGTTCGCTTAAACTAATGCTCTGATACCAACTGTGACATCCCATACTTTCTCGGCCAGAAAAGACCGATTTAATTTATGTTTTTTAAAATAAAATCAGAGAAATCTTTTCAAAAGATGTTGCGGAATTGGTCCCCAAACAACATATGATAAAAGTTTATCAAAACCCTTCATTGAAAAGGTATATATATTTTCCATATATATCAAAAGCTCGGGATGTCATGTTCCGTTACAGATCAAAAGCATAAACAAGACATTATAAGCCTTACTATAGTTATTTACAACTACTGGCCTATAATCCAAAAATCTCACGTCATCCTCCGACTATGCTCGGGGTCCACTACCTGTAATCATAAAAAAACTGAGTGGGTCAGGCTTGGGAGCCTGGTGAGCATATAGGGTTTTCAACCCACAGTAATAATAAACTTATTAAGTTCACCAATCAACAATAACCCTGATTACCCGTTCCCGTTATCCTCACTTTACGTCCCTAAACACTTTTCACAAGGGACCTAGCCTAAAGAATATGATCGGGATGGACACTACTGCTAAGGGGTTTCCTCAGCTATACATGTCCTAAAGGCAACCATGAGGGGGATGGAGTACAGCGAATAAACACCCAAGTTCATTAACACCTACAGGTTACGGGCGTGCTAGTGCTTCCCACTGGACTGTCTAGAAAGTCCGTGGTCGTCATCCAAACTCCGCTAGATGACTGAATCACAAATCACAATGAGGCCTCTCATCACTTTTATTTTATCATACATCACTATCTACCCATGTTCTACCCAACATATTTGTAGATAAAAATACTTATACAGTTTAAAACTCGTATAAGACATCAACTCAATAGTCACCTCAAATAAACAATTAATATATTCGCACATAGCACGTATTATAAGGTAAATACTTCATATCTATGTGTAAAATGAAAGTGACTATACACTCACTTGTTTTGATGATAATCGGACAGCAATTCGTTTCCTAAAACGTTCGTTTCTAATAAAACTGAGAGTTTTATTGAGAAACCGGGCTCTGCGAGGGTCGGGCTTCGAAACCGAAAAGATAAATTTTCCGGGCTTCACGGGCTCTTCGTGGCGTATTCCGGGGCTTATAATTGATACCGGGGCTTTGGAGGATTCTAAGATGAAGAAAATATGAAGAAAGGGGTGAAAGATGGCAAAATCTCAAAAGTATCCGAGAAGGCTCGCATGACCCTTCTATTTATAGGGGTCCGAAGTCCTGATCCGATGGCTGAGAAGGAACCATGCGTCACAGATCCGAAGCTCGCAGGGGGATGGCTCGCACGAGGCTGCACGTGCGAAGGCCTCGGTGGCAGTTGCTGATTGGACCGAGGTCTACTGGTCCGAAGTAGGGCATCGTGGCATGCAGGCGAGGGTTTGGACACGCACCAAGGGCACGCGTCGGATTCTTAGTGGACCGCGGGTACTATTCATGCGAGGATGACTCAGCAGCTCGGACACGTGGCACGTTCTAAGCGAGGGTGACGTGGCAAATCGTGACTATGCGAATTTTCTCGGTTTTTGTGCAAAAACTTCTCAAATCCATAACTTTCGCATACGAGCTCCGTTTTTGACGTTCTTTATATGCACGCGTAGGTAAAATTACGTTCTACAACTTCCGTTTAGACTTCGTCGGCTAATTTTGACTTTAATTTTTATATTATTATTTTTAACAGACCGGGATAGGAAATCCGTTAAAAAATCATAACTTCTTCATCCGACGTCCGTTTTCGTCAGACTTTTTACCGTTGTGCTACTAATGACAAGACCTTCGATTCTCGTTTAGGTCGTGTTGGCTAAAAATCACTCGATCTAAAATTTGAGTTTTTAGCTATCTACTGCTAAGCTGAAACTTCGAAAAATCATAACTTCCTCATACGAAGTCAGATTTGGGCGTTCTTTTTATACCTACTCTCGGTTTAACGAATACTACAAGTTTCGTTTAGATCACTAAGGCCAAAAAGTAGTTTATAAAAAACTCACTTTTTACGACATTCGGCCCCGTGCCGGTTTGTCGCGAAACTTCGACAGGTCATAAGTTCTTCGTTATAACTCGGATTTCGGCATTCTTTATATATCCGTAATCCTTGTCACGCCCACTACAAGTTTCTTAATAGATATCGGCTTTATCTAAAATTTAAATTTTGACGCTCACTTTTATTCTTAATTAATTAAGCCCTAATAATTAAGCATAAAACACATAATTCACATAATATTCACATAATTACTTTTCATTTCTTCAAAATGAGTTACAAAGGTTAACCTAGACTATAATGTCAATATAAATGCCTAGCCTAGAAACACGGGCATTACAATACCCTAGGGTTTATTGTGCACCAATAATGTCCCAAAACTCCAAGAGTTTGGAGTTTACGGCCTAAACAAGGTGTTTACGGCCGTAAACCCCATGGGGTATAAATATGACACTTAGCCATTTTATTCACTTTTTCACATTTTTAAGAACTAGAAACTCAAATCCTCTCAAGTAGCATCCGAATTTCCTTCTTGATCTTCAACTATGTAAGTGTTTCTTGCCCTAATAAGTTGATATCTTACTTAATCTAGTGATCTTACATGATTCCATCCGTGAAATCATTCCATTTGTGTAGATCTTCAAGTGTTCTTAGTTTCACCAAGAACACCAAGAACACACACTAGTGTTCTTGGACTTCTAACACCCTTTCAAGCTTCCACATAGTAAGTACTCTTACCTTGGCTTGTTATAAGGCTAGCTACACTTCTTAATCATCTAGAAAACATAAGGAAACACAAGATCAAAGGTGTTTACGGTCCAAGATGTTCTTGGACCGTAAACCCTAATAAAGGGGCCAAAGTGTGCCCTAGTCCCTTACCAAGCCTTGGATACTAGTCTAGAACATATCCTTAAAGTGCTTAGGACCTTAAACATCAAAAAGACCATAAACCATTAGGGTTTATGGCCGTAAACCCAAGGAGAAATGGTCCATGGGCCGTAAACTCCACAAAGGGGTGAAATGGTGCCCTAATCACTTCCAAAGGCTTAGACTTGAAGTAGGAATGCTTCTTTAGGACTTATAAGCTTCAAAACACAAAATGGTAAAAGTACCATGAGTTTACGGCCGTAAACTCATGGGTTTACGACCGTAAACTCCAATGGAGTTGGTCCCAAAACCGTAAACTCATAAAGAGCTTACCCTTGGACCCTAAACTCAATAGCCAAGTCCTACAACCCTTAGATGCTTTCCTTCGTACTTATAGCACTTAAATAAAGTGTTTTACATGTCTTACGATGTCTTAACTTGGTTAATTAGTTGTTTAATGACTAATTGGATACATATATGTGTTATTATATGTTAACTAGGATCCTTGTGTGTGTTAAAGTCTTCACTTGACACTTAGCATCCTATAACAATCCGTTCATCCAAACCACTCACTACAGGTGAGTTCATACCCCTTAATTAACCTTTTAAATGTTTTTAAATGCTTTTATGGGGGGGGATACAAGTTGAATTATTATAGTTATTATATCAATCACATGTGATTAATAACTACCAAACAAGTGGATTTCTTACTTTTCAAACTGTGTTATCAAACTGTTTTACTTCAAACTATTTTACAAACTCTTTTACATATCAAATACTTTTATTAAACTCTTTTAAACTTATATTCTGTTAAACGTGTATCTATATAGATATAGTTATATAAGTAGGATTGAAAGGACTTAGGACTGATATTCATGTTCCTTGTTTGGTTGTGGACTTAGGGTATTCAGGATATTTGTCCGAAGGTCGTTTGAATCCTAGTTATATATTATGTATATGTATATAGATATAAAAGTTCCTTCTTTCATTCAGTTCAATACCTTTGGGTAGCAAAGGTATACAAACATGTTCATACATTCAAACAACATTACTAGTAAGCTATAATGGGTATAGTTTAGGGAAATACTAATACTATTACTAGAACAGTGAAACATGCAAAGAGTCAGTACATACATGAAACAATACCATACAGAGAGAACATACAATACCATACAGAGAGAACATACATACATGCTAGACAGGGAGAGAACACACAATACAGCTAGCACATACATATACAAGAACATTACTACAGTTATGTGAGCCACGTAACGGGGAATGGCACCACCTGTCATGGCCCGTTTTGTATCCAGAATTTCCTTTAGTGGGGAGCGTATGAGTTTGTGTATAGATCTATACTAGATTGACTATCCTACACCTTGCTGCTCGCTACAGTGGGACTTGCAAGTCTACGGGTGCCAAACGTCATTTCTTCCGACGTCTTACATGCCGATCACATGGTACTTTAAATAACAATTGGTTTAAGGTAGTTAGTACAGCAGTAGTTACTTAATACAACACTACAATACTATATCATTTTCCCATTACATTCACTTTGTGATCTTCACACAATAAACATCAATGTAAAAACTATATTTTTGGTTAATGATAGTCAGATTTGGGAAAATACAAACTTTTACAAGAGACACACACACAGACACTAGATGCCTTGGTAGAAGGCTACTTTTAGTAGGAAACATAGGGTTTTCTAGGAGAGTTCAAACAATTACAAACATTTTCAAACTTATACATTACATACTTACAAACACTTTCATACAAACACAGACACTAATATACTTATGAACTCACCAGCTTTAAAGCTGATAAACTCTTTCAAAATAACTTGTATTCTCAGGTCACCAGTAGATAGGTACCGGTGCCAGGTTTTGAGAAGATGGAGCTCGTTCAAGACTCATCTTTTATTTTGATTCATATTTTGGTGTCTATATAACTTGACAGAACAAACTTGTATTAAATTATATTATTAATGCAATGGATGATGTTGTTGCTTGTTTACTACTTTGCATTGTTGTGATACTGTACATGACGTCCTCCACCCCCGAACGTTTCCGCCGTTCCGGTTTTGGGGTGTGACAGATTGGTATCAGAACATTGTTTATAGTGAATCGAGTATATCAACACATAAAAGATATACGAACTATAAACACAGCGGGATTAAAATACTCTGATAAAGAGTTTATACTTTTAAATAATAAAATATTTAACCAAGTATACATACCTGCATTCATACTAAAATCAGTGTCACTAGGACAGAACAAAAGTATTACGATTGTTGGGCAACACAATTAGACTTAGAGACATATGGTCAACCCTGGGAAGATATAGCCTGATCAACTATATTATCCGAGGATTGACTAGCATGTGCCTAAGTGTGGTTGTGAGGTTGCAACAAGTCTAAAAACTTACCAACACTACTACAACGAGAACAGTAGAACAGAACATAAACTTAAAATACTATAGGAGTATTTTGTGTTACTATAACTACTTATCTGAGAACTAAAAAGGTCTTTATTAGTATGCCAATAATTGCTGAGTGGATACGCTAAGGTTATATGTACTAGGATGTCATAGACTTAGAATCTGTGATCTTTGCTCTACTTCCTGTTCCTTGTTTGGTTGTGGGCTTAGAGTTAGGGTCACATATTCGAAGGTATATCCTATTTTGAGTACATATAATTGGTATACACTAAACAAGTATTGGAGTAAATGATAAGGATCCTCTTATAATTATCTAGTTAGTTCGTCTATTAATTAATTCTTTATCCCTTTTCTCGCGTAGATTTCATGGCTGGATTCCATATCCTCGGAGACCCGTACTATCCCAACGAAGGCAATGCTGGATGGCTTGGTGAAGAGCCAGAAGATGATCACCCAATCCCATTGGATGATCATGAAGCTGAAGGCTTTTCTGATGGTTTTGACTCGGAACCTGAAGTCAACAACCTACCCCCAGCTGCTCAAGACCCAAATCCTCGTCCAACATTTCAAGGACTCATACCTCTGTGGGCCACAAAATTGAACAGATGGAGTCAGGAACAGGGTCAACCCATTCCCTACAATGGAGACAGAAGCTTCTACAACCTCACCGAGGGAGGTTCAGCTGACAGGGTCCTACCCGTCATGGTCCGTAGGATTGCTCGGAACACCGAGCAAGGTCGAGCAACTATCGACCGAGTCATGGAGATTGACGCCAACTCTGGCGTTCACACAGTCCGCATTCGCCAGCTAGAGTCTGCTCATGAGAGGACTCAGGTCCGCAATGCAGCTCTGCAGAGAGAACTTGCTGAAACCCAAGCTGAAGTCAGAGAACTTCGAGCTTAGCAAGCAAGATCTGAAAGGCGTATGAGGGACATAGAACGTCTTCTGTTGGAGTCAAGAACTCACGATAGAGTCCCATCGACTTCTCTTTTGGATATAACCTAGTTTCTGTAAAAACTCTAGTCTAATTTCCTATCCTTGTAAATCTTAGACCTGTTAGGTCTTGATTAGGTCGTAGTTCTGTCAAAATTTTCCCATCTTGGTTGATGTAAGGCCTACTTCTAGGCCATTTTCCCGAACTCATTACATATGTAATTCCAGTATTATTGACAGATATCTAATCTCACGGAAATTATTATCCAAACGCTATCATCTGTTAGTACTAGATCTACATTCAAATCGCGCTATTCATTTGTGCTGTTGGACTATGGAGAGTTAGTCCATGGGTCATTCTCATCAATTTCCCCATTAAATTCTTATCAATATCTTCATCTTTCTAAACTTACAGTTAAAAGATGTCTCCACTGTTGGATTAATGTCTAAGTCCATAACTATAATTGGTAAGACTTGACCGGACCCGGCATGGTCCATTTGGGTTGCATGGCATCATGCATTTGGATAGACTATAATGAGAGAAATAACACTTAAGGTTGGTTAATATATTATAAGTTCTAATATATTAATAAGGTTATTTAATTAGTATTGATCAAGAATTAATTTGGAATTAATTAAGTGATCAAAAGGAGACTAATTAAATATATGGGTTGATTGTGTAAATCATTCATTCTTATATATGTGGGCTTGTGATCCAAGATTCCTTATGTTGGACTAAGTCCATGGGGTGACCCATGGATACTCCATGGAGGTTAAAATCCATGGAGCATAAGGAATGGGTAAAGTTATGAGTTACATGGTGTAAACCTAATAGCCACCATATAAAAGAATCCCATGGCTCAAGAAATCGTGCACTAATGTGTGAGTGTGAGGGCTACACGATTTCAAGGAGTGTTCAAGTTTCTCTCAAGTTATTCCAAGTGTATTTGGTGTTGTGTGAACCATTTGAGGTGTCACACTTGGGGCACTAGGCACTCAAGCTTCATGAAGACATTCTACATCAAAGAGGTATGTATTCTATCTTGTTATATTTATTATTTTGTATGCTAGATTAGGATAATACCTTGGATGTTCATAATTGTATGTATAATAGAGAAAACATAGATCCAAGGTATTTAGGGTTGCATGTACACTTAGGAGTGTTAGAATGCTCATAATCACAACAGTGGTATCAGAGCCTAGGCTTGTTTTCTTGTTATACTTGCAAAAGTAGTTGAAAAATCGAGTTGGATGCATATATTCGATTGTTTTGGCTGGAATTGGACTAGGAACATTACCCTAACATGTTTTTGGACTTATAAACTTGTTTTTGATGTGGTAATGTTCATGCTAATCCATTTTCTAAGATAATTGTCATAATTTCAAGATTTGTATTAGTTTGTATGTTCATGCTAATTTCTTGAAGATTGATGATTTGAATTATCTTGTTCTTATGAGGTTCTTAGATTAATCGAAAAGTTGTGTGAAATAGTTGTTTTCAATCCATTTTAATCTAAGAGTTGATTCCAAAGTGTGTTTTTGTAACTTGTCCTCAAGTTATATGAAAAGTCACATTTAAGAATCATAAAACTCATAAAAGTTGGCAAAGGTTACAAAATGAAGAGTCTCTTCATTAAATTAAAAAAAAAATGTAACCTTAATTAGTTCCATAAGTTACAATAAAAAAAAGGTTTTTTTTTTATTAATTAGTTTAAAGTCTTCCATAACTTGTCCTCAAGTTATGGAACTTGAAGAGTTTTTTTTTTTTTTAATTAAAACTACTTTAAACTCATAAGTTATGGAATTAATTAGTTTTGAATAGTTTCAAAACTTGCCCTCAAGTTTTGGAATTTGAAAAGTTTTCACTTATGAATACTTTAATTCCAAGTTAGCCCTTAAAATGTTAAAAGTTAAAATTCAACCCTTATACTTTATAATATTATAAGTTAATAATATTTATATATATGTATAAGAGTAAAGTCAGTCTTACCGTTAGTAGGCCTCATTCACGAAGCCGGTCTATAAGGGGGGTATAAGGTTACTGCCTATAAAATGGCAGTTTAATGGGTGTCCACTCTCACCCACCGCTTCCTTGACTGGTGGAGGGTCGTTAGCCGAACGGGTAGGACAAGGACTATAATTCTCCTTTCATTAAAAGTATTAATGATAAATACTAAGTAACTAAACTCTTATTAATACCCAATCTTAGTTACTTAGGAAAATGTGAATTTGGTGCTAACCCATGAAATTACACTTTGCACTTTGCTTAAGTCGTTAGTAGAGCGTGTGTGGTTAACCGGCACACTAACCTGGACTTAATAAGGTAGGCAAAGGGTAACTTAATATTTATCATAGTATCGGTGGAGCGTGTGTGGTTAACCGGCACACTGATTAAGGGGTAAATATTAAGGGTACCAAGTATATTTGCATGGTTATTCACACCTTGTTTTGTGATCCTCGACATCCCATTCACAAAACCTGAAGGGCACACTCGAGATTGAAACATGCCTTTGAACAGTTCAATGAATCTCAAAGATCTAGGACTTTCAAATCCAATTAAAACCTAATAAATTATTTCGTTTTTCATGGTGGAAATTGGTGAATCGTCATTCACCTACCTTCAAATATTTTATAGCTTGGATTACGGCATCCCTCTTCTAAGTTATAAAATAGTTTGTTGGGTCCTAGCCTTAATATTTCATATTGGGTGTCATATTAAGGACTTTAAATCAACTATCTTGAATATCTCCCAAAAAGATGTCTGGTCTAGACATTTATGATCTTCCCAAATCTCTTGAAACAAGCTTTCCTAAATGAAGATGATGTCCCATGGATATCATACTTCTTTCACCTCCTCCAATTATTCTCCCTAACCCACAAGTTCCTAAAAAGTTTAAGGTCACTCAAGCCCTATTGGCAGGGCAAGGTCTAGGTGTGATCACATCTTGGAGATGTAGTCACATATTGACAAGCCGGGAGAGTTGGGTGTCAAAGTCTTGAGAAAGTTGGTGGTTCAACTACTTTCTAAGTCACATAGTGAGTTCTTTTGGGAATCCTATGAAACAGACTAAGACAAGACCCTTAATGATCTTATCTATTTGCTAAGATCAACTTCCTAAAATGCTATGGACATTGACAATGATGACATTGGATATCCAGTAAAGCTCTCTCTTCCCAATGGAAAGGGATCGGCCATAGTCAACTCGGTTGACCCAATGGTAAAGAGAGAGGCGAAGTCTGAGATAGTCCCATTATCAAGGGTCCATAGGTAACTATTGCCAAAGGAAGGGGCATTGGTTACGAAGCTGCCAAATTTACCTAAGGATGTTAAAGTCAATAAGTTTGGCTCTACTTCAGGTAAAGTCCATTGTCTAACTCTATTAAGTACATGCTGACTCTGATCGCGAAGATGGATTTCAATCGCATGGTTCGGTGATCAGAATTTTGGGCTATTACTTAAGAGTTATGATATTTATATTGCTTAGGAATAGATAACAACAAGGTTTTCATATGGATTGTAAGGATAAGTTTTTCCGCAAAGTTTTAAAATAAAAGAAAAAGGTTTTGATTTTATTTATTTTAAGTATCCTTACAATGGCATTTGTGAAAAGTTGTTGCTTATAAGATTCCATTGATAGCAATATTGGAAAAATGGATTTGATTCTTTCGGTTGTGGTAGTGTCTAATATTACCAAATAAGGAAAGATTCTCATCACCCAAGGTTCAATTGGACCGAAACTTGGAATCATGCAAGTTGTATAGTATGATGAATGAGAACTTTCAGCTTGGAAAATTAAGACTAATTCCTTATGTGAATAAGGAAAGGACTAAGGGATCGAGTACACATTCTTGTGCACTGGTCAAGTCCAGCACAAAAGATCAAGAAGACTATTCGTCATGATTTACTTAAGTTCAGTAAATATGGTTATACTTATAAGTTTAAGTATAAGTCTGTAGCATTGGAGAAGTTTCAATGTGAGACAGAACGAATAAGAAGAATCAAAGTATGGCAGAAAGATAAAAGTTTCTCAAATCTGAAAAGATGGGAGAGTACTTTAGTATCATGTTTATGATCATCTTAATGATTAAGATACCATATCACAATTGGTCCTCTAAAGTCATCTTAGTGCATTCTTATGACTAAGAAGAGGAGTCATGAATTGTTGAAATGGTTAAATCAAAAAGATGAGTCATACTTCGTTCCAAAACAATTCTTAGAGTCATACTCCAAGATTATAACTTGAATGACATATCTTAAAGAGGGTTTGTTAACACTAGTCAAATGTAAGAGTAAAAGGTTATCTACTCTTGTACATTTGAAATTGGTAAGTTGTGATGTTTTGGATAAAACAGAGACCAACTTAGGCCAATTGTGTAAAGTGTTAGTCTTGATAAAGAATCCGCACTATCTCTTGAATATTTGACAAGGGAGTTTTATATGTCAAGAGGACAGTGGGAGTCTTAAAGCTCTTGAAAGTTTCAAGACTTAATCAAGAATAAAACCTAAAGTCCTTCACTAGCACACGACTTGAGGTTTATAACCTATCGTGTTGAAATTTTTGTGCCTATTCAAGTTGGCTTTGCATAGGAGTTCTGAGAGTTCTCAATTGGTTGCACAACTACTTGGAAGCAATGGCAGGCACCTGAGCTGCCAAATGGCAAGAATTTAAGATTGCACAAGTTTAATCAATATGAGTTTGGATTTGTCACTAACCTTGTCTTGTGATTATGGTTTTGACAAATTCACATGGATAAGAACACATACACTATTAAATCTAAGTGTCATAAGGTTTCTCTCCGATTCATGAAAATGATGGTGAGGAAACACTTTCACTAAGTAGATTTTAGCTAGATAGCAATTGTGATATTTGCATTCTCAAAGTCGTTAGTGGAGCGTGTGTGGTTTACCGGCACACTAACATGGACTTGTGAGAAGTGGCAAAGGTCTAAACAATTGAGACTATGATTACGGCATCCCTTTTCATAGTTCTAAAATTGTTTAGACACACATGTGAGCTATCTAAGAGAGGTGTATGATTTTGATAAAGTTTTATCAAAACAATCTAGTATCAGAAATCTGAACTTTGGTAAGAAAGTCAGCTGATTTCTGAGTACATGTCAAAGCTAGTGGGAGCATAAGTGTTATGCTAATAATCATCATGTTAGTGGGAGCATGATAATTATGACAAAGGTTGCAAGTTAGCAATGTTAATTATAGAAAACAAAAGTTTCAATTCGTGAGGTTGCAGGGGTTGAAAAAGTTGTTTTGCTATAATTAAGGGAGAGGAAATTATACTTCATTTCAATTCTAAAAGCTTAGATTGAGATTTTAATCGTATTTAATCAAGGATATATATATATATATATATATATATATATATATATATATATATATATATATATATATATATATATATATATATGAATTTCATGTTGGAATGGCTCAACATAAGGAAATTCTATATATGGGTCCATTATTTGCGTTCTAAAATTCGATTATGATTACGGCATCCCTTTTCATAATCTGAATTTTGAGAACTTGGCAAATTGAAATGAAAATATTATAGCAAAAGACTGGTTTAGTCTTTATGTGAGACATCATGAATCGTGTCCCATATGCTTCGGATATAGGATCGATTACATGTGCTATATTCATCCTTTCTAAAATTTTCCAAATGCCTGGGGCATTATGAAGGGAAAAGGTCTAGAATTGGATATGACTAAAATGATTAAGCAATTGTCGAGGACAATCTAAGGTTTACCAAAGATTGGTTGCTCAAGGACAGTTGGAAGTATAATGTTAATTCTGGAAGGACCATATTGACATAATCTGTAATGAGGCAACTCTTGTTCAGAAGTGATAGTCAAAATGGAATATGGAAATGTTTCAAAGTTAGAAATTATTCAATCTGTTTAAGATTAGGAAACTTAATGAAAGAAGGATGTTTCCAAGGAGTTGATCTCCTTTGGAATGCTCTGTAATGATTGTTGTCAAGTCTTTCTGACTTCGTGCATAATCATTAAGAGGATCAATGCATATAAGTTTAGAATCTAACAGATTTCAGTAAATGGCATGAATTTGGAATTCTTGCATTTGCAGTAAGGATTTGGGACTGTGAAAAGAGGATCATTGGAGTGATGTTCAATTGATCTATTTTACAAAGTAAAGATCATAGACAAACATAGTATGCATACTTGGTGTATGGCATGACTAGTGTTTAGAAAACATAGTGTACATGCTTGGAGCATGGGACAACTATTGTTTTAAATTCAAGTATAAAGTTGATAAAACCGAAACAATGAATAATGAGTAATCAGTATGGAGATAAATAAAAGTGTTTATTTATATTCATAGGGTTTGATACCATATTTGATTCATTTATTCTTGTGTTTCACTTTGCATGTTTTGACTTCCAGAATAACTAAGTCGCTCTTCCTGAATGATTAAGTTATTCAAACCATCTACAGTCGGTCATATGTTGGAAGTAGATATGAATCAAGACTGTCATGGGTTGGTTTGTAGAGGTCCAAGTTGGTGGACAAAGTGGTGCTACAACACTCATGAGTGCTCATAAGTTCTGAGTATTGGATTCAACCCGCGCTCATTTGAATCACTTCATGGATTTTATCACAAGTGATCATGAGACGATAATATCTTATATTCTTCAAACCTAGAGATATGAGTTGTTACTATGAGTTGGTTATACATTGATTGCACGAAAACGCATTGGTAACTCGATGTTATAAAACGTGCCTTTGTGTATGATTCAACAAGTAGTAGAACAAGCCATATGAGTCGAAGTTTATCCATTCCTTTTACCTTCGGGATAAAAGCGATATCTGTGGGCCCCTCGATGATTTAAAGATGATACATGTGAGTGCTTGGCCAAGCCAGGACTGATTTGATTTGTTCAATCAGTCAGTCATCATGAATCGGAAATCGGGAAACAACAAATGGACAGAGAGAATGATTGATAATCCATGTCTCGGTCCATATGATATCTAGAATGGAGGAATATATGATCCCTTATCTAATGGACAAGTCATTGACAAAGGTCAGAGTTCATCGACAAGGTCAGAGTTCGACAGAAGCTTTTGAGAGCTACGATTGCTGATCGGTTCCTGAAGTCATACGCAATAATAGTTTTAGACTTATCCAAGTGGGAGACTGTTGGATTAATGTCTAAGTCCATAACTATAATTGGTAAGACTTGACCCGACCCGGCATGGTCCATTTGGGTTGCATGGCATCATGCATTTGGATAGACTATAATGAGAGAAATAACACTTAAGGTTGGTTAATATATTATAAGTTCTAATATATTAATAAGGTTATTTAATTAGTATTGATCAAGAATTAATTTGGAATTAATTAAGTGATCAAAAGGAGACTAATTAAATATATGGGTTGATTGTGTAAATCATTCATTCTTATATATGTAGGCTTGTGATCCAAGATTCCTTATGTTGGACTAAGTCCATGGGGTAACCCATGGATACTCCATGGAGGTTAAAATCCATGGAGCATAAGGAATGGGTAAAGTTATGAGTTACATGGTGTAACCCTAATAGCCACCATATAAAAGAATCCCATGGCTCAAGAAATCGTGCACTAATGTGTGAGTGTGAGGGCTAGACGATTTCAAGGAGTGTTCAAGTTTCTCTCAAGTTATTCCAAGTGTGTTTGGTGTTGTGTGAACCATTTGAGGTGTCACACTTGGGGCACTAGGCACTCAAGCTTCATGAAGACATTCTACATCAAAGAGGTATGTATTCTATCTTGTTATATTTATTATTTTGTATGCTAGATTAGGATAATACATTGGATGTTCATAATTGTATGTATAATAGAGAAAACATAGATCCAAGGTATTTAGGGTTGCATGTACACTTAGGAGTGTTAGAATGCTCATAATCACAACATCCACGTCGATCAACGAGACGCGATCCTCCAATCACTGCAACACCACCTGCTCCTCAAATCGATACGACAGCTCTAAATGCCCCTGTAGCTGCGACTGTAGCTACAGCCATGGCTCAATATCATTCTTCTGGTTCCACTGGAGGAGGAACCCCTGTTCAATCTACTCTTGATGAAGCTCCCGTGCGCTTGAGAGAGTGCTCCTATAAGGACTTCACTAACTGCAAGCCCAAGTCCTTTAGAGGGACTGGCGGAGTCATTGCCCTCTCGTAATGGTTCGAGAAGACCGAATCGGTTTTCGAAATCTGCTCCTGTCCAGAAGGGAGCAAGGTCAAGTTTGCCGCTTGCACCTTTGAACACAAAGCCCTGACATGGTGGAATAGCCATGTCAAGTCACTATCCCTAATAGTGGCAAATGCTATGGGCTGGGAAGCTCTGAAAGAGCTAATGATTGAGGAGTACTGCCCGAGGGGCGAAATCCAAAAACTGGAGGAGGAACTGTGGAGCCTAACCATGAAGGGCTCCGACATAGTCTCCTACACCGCCAGGTTCTGTGAACTGGTGGCCCTCTGTCCCAACATGGTTCATACAGAGGGGAAGAAGATAGAGAGATTCATATGGAGGCTGGTGCCTCCATTCCAGGGAAATGTTTTGGCTTCAAACCCCACTACATTCGATAGTGCCAAGCGTTTGGCACAGCGGCTTATAGACCATAGGGTTCGTACCCCGGCCGCAACAACAACCCTGGCCATCTCAGAACCTTCCAAAACCGCTAATTCCAAGCGGAAGTTCTGGGATGACAAAAAGAAGAAGAAGGCTGCTAAAAAGCAGCAGATCGTGGCAGTTCATGCTGCGATAGCACCTGCCACTGCTGCTGCTCCGGTAAAGCAGTACGCTGGAAGTTTGCCTAGGTGCAACCAGTGCAACTTCCACCACACAGGAGCCTGCCGGGAAATGCTGTGTTCGAACTGCAACAGGAAGGGGCACACCGTCCGTTTCTGCAAAGCCCCGGCGAGGCCACTCAACCAAGTCCCCGACGCAGGAGTGGGCCAAGCTTGCTACGGTTGTGGCGAGGTGGGCCACTACAAGAGGGACTGCCCAAAGGCAGGGAATGCCGGTAGAGTGGGAAGAGTTCTGGCCATAGGCCACGAGGAAGCGGTTGCCGACCCCACAGTGGTCACGGGTACGTTTCTCCTCGATAACTCTTATGCATGCATACTGTTTGATAGTGGAGTGGAGAGGAGCTTCGTGAACCAAAATTTTGCTCATTTAATTAAGCAAAAATCACGAGCACTTAAAGAACCGCTCACTGTAGAAATGGCTAATGGAAAGACGGAGAGCACTAGCAGTATATTCATAGGGTGTACCCTAACACTAGATAGCCATTCATTTTCGATCGACCTCATGCCGGTATCAATTAAAAGTTTCGACGTCATTATCGGCATGGATTGGTTGAGTCTTCATCGTGCCGACATCATGTGTTACGAAAAGGCTGTACGCCTTAATCTGCCGTCTGGCGAAACTCTAGTAGTTTATGGCGACAAACCCGACACGAACCTTCGTATCATCTCGAGCATTCAAGCTCAGAAATTCTTGCGAAAGGAATGTCGCGCATTCCTTGCTCATGTGGCCGAGGTGAGCCAAGAAACAAAAGACATTCAGAACATTCCAGTAGTACGCGACTTTCCCGACATCTTTCCGGAAGAACTCCCAGGATTACCTCCGCAACGTCAAGTCGAGTTCGGAATCGACTTAGTTCCAGGGGCTACTACCGTAGCCAAATCGCCCTATCGTCTAGGACCTGCAGAGATGCAAGAACTGTCCTGTCAACTTAACGAACTGCTCAGAAAGGGCTTTATAAGACCAAGCTCACCCTGGGGAGCTCCAGTCTTGTTCATCAAGAAGAAAGACGGATCATTTCGTATGTGCATCGACTACAGGGAGCTCAACAAACTGACCGTCAAAAATCGTTATCCTTTGCCTCGTATTGACGATTTATTTGACCAACTTCAAGGGGCGAACTTCTTTTCAAAAATCGACTTAAGGTACGGATATCACCAACTACGAGTGCTAGGGGAGGATGTTCCGAAGACAGCCTTTCGAACTCGTTATGGGCACTACGAATTCGTAGTGATGCCGTTCGGATTAACAAACGTGCCCGCAGTATTCATGGATTTAATGAATAGGGTGTGTCGTCCTTACTTGGATCAGTTCGTCATCGTCTTCATCGATGACATACTTATCTACTCTCGTAGTAAGGAGGAGCATAGTCAACATCTTCGTCAAGTCTTAGAAACGCTGTGTTCGGAGAAGCTCTATGCGAAGTTCTCAAAATGCGAATTTTGGATCCGAAGAGTCGAATTCTTAGGGCACGTGGTTAGCGAAGAGGGAATACACGTGGACCCTTCCAAAATCAAAGCCATTGAGAGCTGGTCAGCACCGAAGACGCCTATAGAAATTCATCAATTTCTAGGCCTCGCTGGCTACTATCGCAGGTTCATTCAGAACTTCTCCCGCATTGCGAAACCTCTTACAACACTGACCCAGAAGGGCGTGGCCTTTGACTGGGAAGAGAAGCAGGAAAGAGCGTTCCAAACGCTCAAACGAGCCTTGTGCACCGCACCAATACTATCCCTCCCCGAAGGGATAGAAGACTTTATTATCTATTGTGATGCGTGAAATCAAGGGCTCGGATGTGTTCTGATGTAGCGAGGTAAGGTCATCGCCTACGCCTCGAGACAGCTGAAGACACACGAGGTCAACTACACTACCCACGATCTTGAGTTAGGAGCAGTTGTGTTTGCTCTGAAGATTTGGAGACACTACCTATACGGTACAAAAAGCACTATCTTTACAGACCACAAAATCCTACAACATATATTCGACCAGAAGGAGCTCAACATGAGACAACGACGGTGGGTCGAGCTACTCAGTGATTACGAATGCGAAATTCGTTATCATCCGGGTAAAGCCAACGTAGTAGCTGACGCCCTAAGTCGGAAAGAATATTCTGGTCGTAGAGTCAAATCTTTGACTATGACTATCCATTCACACCTGTCCACGCAAATTAAGGAAGCTCAGCTCGATGCTTTGAAATCTGAAAATGTGGCGGGTGAATCCTTGAGAGGGATGGATAAGAACTTGGAGGTCAAGGGTGGCGGAGCTTATTATCTCATGGATCGGATCTGGACCCCGAAACTCGGTGGTTTTAGAGACTTGGTCATGAACGAGGCACACAACACTCGTTATTCCGTCCACCCAGGTTCAGATAAGATGTATCTGGATCTTAAAAAGCTATACTGGTGGCCTAACATGAAAGCAGAGATTGCTACCTTCGTGAGTAAATGCCTTACTTGCGCTAAGGTCAAGGTCGAATACCAGAAACCCTCAGGTCTACTACAACAGCCAGAGATACCGGAATGGAAGTGGGAGCGGATCACTATGGACTTCATAACCAAGTTGCCCAAGACAACGGGTGGACTTGATACCATATGGGTCATCGTCGACAGATTGACCAAGTCCGCACACTTCCTGCCTATCAAAGAAACAGACAAGATGGAGAAGCTTACAAGAACTTACATTCGGGAGATTGTACGACTGCACGGTGTTCCCATATCCATTATCTCGGACAGAGATAGTAGATTCACTTCGAGGTTCTGGCAGTCGCTACAAAGTTCCCTAGGAACTAGGCTGGACATGAGTACAGCCTACCATCCACAGACCGACGGACAAAGTGAGAGGACTATCCAAACCTTGGAAGATATGTTGTGAGCCTATGTGATCGAATTTGGGAAAGCATGGGATACTCATTTACCCCTTGTCGAATTTTCCTACAACAACAGTTATCACACGAGCATAAAGGCTGCTCCATTCGAGGCCCTCTATGGCCGAAAGTGCAGATCCCCTCTGTGCTGGGCTGAGGTGGGTGATACCCAGTTAGCTAAAGGACGAGTTCCTGAAAGCACTCTCACGGGTCCAGAGATCATTCGGGAAACGACAAAGAAGATCGTTCAGATTCGTGAACGATTGAAAGCCTCTAGAGACCGACAGAAAAGCTACGCTGATAAACGAAGGAAACCGTTTCTATTGAAGGTCTCACCCTGGAAGGGCTTGATATGCTTTGGAAAGCGTGGAAAGCTAAATCCAAGATACATAGGGCCTTTCGAGATTCTTGCCAGAATCGGCCCTATAGCTTACAAACTTAACTTACCACGCGAACTCAGTAACGTACATTCTACTTTCCACATCACGAACTTGAAAAAGTGTCTGTCCGACGAGACTCTTGTAATCCCACTCGACGAGATCGAGATCAACGAGAGCCTCAACTTCGTGGAAGAACCTGTAGAGATCATGGACCGGGAGGTCAAGCAAACGAAACAAAGCTGTATCCCGATAGTGAAGGTTCGCTGGAACGCCAAGCGAGGACCTGAATTCACTTGGGAGCGAGAGGATCAGATGAAACTGAAATATCCTCGTCTTTTTACTTAGTTATTTGTAACTACTTATTTGCTTAAACTCTAATTTCGGGATGAAATTCCTTCTAACGGGGGGATGATGTGACAACCCGAAATTTCAATTCTGTACAACCATTCACTTCAATGGAAGTCAAAACTGTTTCTGCTAACTGTTAAGCATTTTGGAGTCAGTCTGAGTGTTTTAAAGTTAGTACTTCAAGATATAACAGGAGAGAGGATACCCTAGGGTTTATTGTGCACCAATAATGTCCCAAAACTCCAAGAGTTTGGAGTTTACGGCCTAAACAAGGTGTTTACGGCTGTAAACCCCATGGGGTATAAATATGGCACTTAGCCATTTTATTCACTTTTTCACATTTTCAAGAACTAGAAACTCAAATCCTCTCAAGTAGCATCCGAATTTCCTTCTTGATCTTCAACTATGTAAGTGTTTCTTGCCCTAATAAGTTGATATCTTACTTAATCTAGTGATCTTACATGATTCCATCCGTGAAATCATTCCATTTGTGTAGATTTTCAAGTGTTCTTAGTTTCACCAAGAACACCAAGAACACACACTAGTGTTCTTGGACTTCTAACACCCTTTCAAGCTTCCACATAGTAAGTACTCTTACCTTGGCTTGTTATAAGGCTAGCTACACTTCTTAATCATCTAGAAAACATAAGGAAACACAAGATCAAAGGTGTTTACGGTCCAAGATGTTCTTGGACCGTAAACCCTAATAAAAGGGGCCAAAGTGTGCCCTAGTCCCTTACCAAGCCTTGGATACTAGTCTAGAACATATCCTTAAAGTGCTTAGGACCTTAAACATCAAAAAGACCATAAACCATTAGGGTTTACGGCCGTAAACACAAGGAGAAATGGTCCATGGGCCGTAAACTCCACAAAGGGGTGAAATGGTGCCCTAATCACTTCCAAAGGCTTAGACTTGAAGTAGGAATGCTTCTTTAGGACTTATAAGCTTCAAAACACAAAATGGTAAAAGTACCAAGAGTTTACGGCCGTAAACTCATGGGTTTACGACCGTAAACTCCAATGGAGTTGGTCCCAAAACCGTAAACTCATAAAGAGCTTACCCTTGGACCCTAAACTCAATAGCCAAGTCCTACAACCCTTAGATGCTTTCCTTAGTACTTATAGCACTTAAATAAAGTGTTTTACATGTCTTACGATGTCTTAACTTGGTTAATTAGTTGTTTAATGACTAATTGGATACATATATGTGTTATTATATGTTAACTAGGATCCTTGTGTGTGTTAAAGTCTTCACTTGACACTTAGCATCCTATAACAATCCGTTCATCCAAACCACTCACTACAGGTGAGTTCATACCCCTTAATTAACCTTTTAAATGTTTTTAAATGCTTTTATGGGGGGGGGGGGATACAAGTTGAACTATTATAGTTATTATATCAATCACATGTGATTAATAACTACCAAACAAGTGGATTTCTTACTTTTCAAACTGTGTTATCAAACTGTTTTACTTCAAACTGTTTTACAAACTCTTTTACATATCAAATACTTTTATTAAACTCTTTTAAACTTATATTCTGTTAAATGTGTATCTATATAGATATAGTTATATAAGTAGGATTGAAAGGACTTAGGACAGATAGCTCACCTTACTTCCTGTTCCTTGGTTGGTTGTGGACTTAGGGTATTCAGGCTATTTGTCCGAAGGTCGTTTGAATCCTAGTTATATATTATGTATATGTATATAGATATAAAAGTTCCTTCTTTCATTCAGTTCAATACCTTTGGGTAGCAAAGGTATACAAACATGTTCATACATTCAAACAACATTACTAGTAAGCTATAATAGGTATAGTTTAGGGAAATACTAATACTATTACTAGAACAGTGAAACATGCAAAGAGTCAGTACATACATGAAACAATACCATACAGAGAGAACATACAATACCATACAGAGAGAACATACATACATGTTAGACAGGGAGAGAACACACAATACAGCTAGCACATACATATACAAGAACATTACTACATTTATCTGAGCCACGTAACGGGGCAGGGCACCACCTGTCATGGCCCGTTTTGTATCCAGAATCTCCTTGAGTGGGGAGCGTATGAGTTTGTGTATAGATCCATACTGGATTGACTATCCTACACCTTGCTGCTCGCTACAGTGGGACTTGCAAGTCTACGGGAGCCAAACATCATTTCTTCCGACGTCTTACATCGTCGTGTTTATAGTCGGTAGCAGGGTACAGGCCGATCACATGGTACTTTAAATAACCATTGGTTTAAGGTAGTTAGTACAACAGTAGTTACTTAATACAACACTACAGTACTATATCATTTTCCCATTACATTCACTTTGTGATCTTCACACAATAAACAACAATGTAAAAACTATATTTTTGGTTAATGATAGTCAGATTTGGGAAAATACAAACTTTTACAAGAGACACACACACAGACACTAGATGCCTTGGTAGAAGGCTACTTTTAGTAGGAAACATAGGGTTTTCTAGGAGAGTTCAAACAATTACAAACATTTTCAAACTTATACATTACATACTTACAAACACTTTCATACAAACACAGACACTAATATACTTATGAACTCACCAGCTTTAAAGCTGATAAACTCTTTCAAAATAACTTGTATTCTCAGGTCACTAGTAGACAGGTACCGGTGCCAGGTTTTGAGAAGATGGAGCTCGTTCAAGACTCATCTTTTATTTTGATTCATATTTTGGTGTCTATATAACTTGATAGAACACACTTATATTAAATTATATTATTAATGCAATGGATGATGTTGTTGCTTGTTTACTACTTTGCATTGTTGTGATACTGTACATGACGTCCTCCACCCCCGAACATTTCCGCCGTTCCGGTTTTGGGGTGTGACATACCTGTCCAATCACCCGCTCCCTTTTGCGGTTCTCCGGTCTCACAGCCTCTGCCTGGGCCTCTCGAATAGTATCCAACACCGGAGTCATCATCGTCATCCTCATACATAGGTCTCGAATCAGGGCACTCTCCGCCCTGCGGCTCAGAGCATCGGCTACTATGTTAGCCTTGCACGGGTGGTACAGGATCTCACAGTCATAATCCTTTACCACATCCAACCATCTCCTCTGACGCATGTTCAGGTTGGGCTGATCCATCAGATACTTCAAACTCTTGTGGTCCGTGGATACGGTACACCGAACCCCATACAGATAATGGCGCCATATCTTGAGGGGGAACACCACTGCCCCCAACTCCAAATCGTGGGTGGGATACCTCGTCTCATGAGGCTTCAGCTGCCTCGATGCGTATGCTATCACGTGCCCCCTCTACATGAGCACCGCACCCAACCCCGATATAGACGCATCACAATACACCACAAACTCCTCCATTCCCTCCGGAAGGGCTAACACCGGGGCCTCGCATAGTTTCTGGCGAAGGGTCTCAAACGAGGTCTGCTGCTCTGGACCCCAAGAAAAAGCAACACCCTTCCGGGTCAATCTGGTGAGGGGAACGACAATCTTGGAGAAATCCCGGATAAATCTCCGATAGTAGCCGGCCAACCCCAGAAAACTCCTGATCTTGGTGGGGGATCTCGGTACCTCCCAACTCATCACAGCCTCAATCTTGGCCGGATCGACCAATATCCCATTCTGATTAACGAGATGTCCCAAGAACTGGACCTCTCGTAACCAGAAATCACACTTGGAGAATTTGGCGTGAAGCCTCTCCGATCTCAATACTCTAATGATCTCTCTCAGGTGCTCCTCATGCTGCTCCCTGGTCCTTGAATACACTAGGATGTCGTCGATGAACACAATCACCGATCGATCCAACATCGGCCTGCATACTCGGTTCATGAGGTCCATGAACGCCGTTGGTGCATTGGTGAGCCCAAAAGGCATCACCACGAACCCGTAATGCCCATAATGAGTCTTGAACGCCGTCTTCTGGATATCCTCGTCACGCACCCTCATCTGGTGATATCCAGACCTCAAATCTATCTTGGAAAACCAAGACGCACCCTGCTACTGATCGAACAGATCGTCGATCCTCAGCAATGGATAATGGTTCTTGACCATTAACTTGTTCAACTCTTGGTAATCAATGCACATCCGGTGTGAACCATCCTTTTTCTTGACAAAAAGGATCGGCACTCCCCACGACGAGCTACTCGGTCGGACGAATCCCTTCCACAACAGCTCCTGAAGCTGTGAGGATAACTTTTGCATCTCCGGCGGCTCAAGTCGATAGGGTGCCTTGGCAATAGGTGCTGCCCCCGGAACCAGATCGATGCAGAACTCCACTTGCCTCTCGGGAGGCACACCCGACAACTCCTCGGGGAAAACATCCGGAAACTCTCGCACTATCGGTACCTCACCGACAAAACTTGGCCTCTCTGTGGCAACTCGTGTATCCATCACATAGGCTACAAACCCTCTACAGCCCTGCTGTAGACTCTGTCTCGCTCTGGCAGCCTAACAAAACGCTGACCCAGACCGAGTATCCTCGCAATATACTGTCAGCACTCCTCCACCAGGGTCTCGTATGGTCACCAACTGCCGATCGCAGTCTATAACAGCTCCAAATCGGCTCAACCAGTCCATGACCACAATGACACAAACATCACCCATCGCAATCGGTACCAGGTCTATCGGGAACTCAACACCGAAAATCTCGAGTACACATCCTCGAATCACATCAGTAGCATAAAACGCTCGCTCGTGAGCTATAGAAAATCGTAGAGGTCGACTCAACGCCTCTCGTCGGGCGCTAATGTGCTGACTAAATGCTAATGACACGAAAGATCGACTCGCACCCGAGTCAAATAACACCAAAGCAGGTACATAACTCACAAGAAAAGTACCTATGCATACCACAATATAAGCATAATATCTCAACTCAGTACAAGTAAATAAAAGAATACATACCAGCCACGACATCGGGCGCTGCGCGGACCTCTTCCGCTGTCAACTGAGAGGCTCTCCCGCGGGCCCTCGGTACCATTTCTGTCACACCCCGCTAAAGCGGAAACACGGGGCGTGGCAGTACAAAGGGTCTCATAGCAAAAGTTTAAAGACAACACCAACCATAGTATTAAAAATCATTACAAATTTACAATGAGTTTGAACAAATTTTAAAAAGAAATTACAATGTATTTAAAAGTCAACACATGCAAATGCTCCTACAAGTGTTGTGTCTCTACGTGCCTCTTACTAGATGATTCCTGAAAAAGCATGTAAAACGAGCGTCAACTATAAAAATAGTTGGTGAGTACTCACAGATTAAAAATAATATTGGTTTCAAGAATCGAAATAAAAGTTTTGATAAAAGTTTCCATAAATAAAAGTATATTGCTAAAATGAGTTTTCACGAATCGAAATAATATTCGTTGTTACAAGGAGCAAACAATTTCATTGCTAAAACAAGTATATAAGTTTTCAGTAATAAAAGTTCGTTGCTATAATGAGAAACAAAGTTCGTTGCTATAATAAGCATAACAGTTTCGCTGCTAAAATAAGTATACAATTTTCATTGCTAAAATAAGTATACAAGTGTCGTTATTAACATGAGAACACAAGTTTCATATGTGCATAAAGATCCGTATGTGCATCAAGTTTCCATTCATGAGTTCACAACCCAAGCCTAATGACCGAATCGTGCCCTATTGACTACTATGTGTATCGCAAACATAGTGTATAAAATGGTAAAATGCACTCAAGCGAATCGTACGAGTGAGGAGCTGTCTACCACCTGATAGCGCTATCCATAATAACCATAGGCTCAAAAGAGTTAATGAGTTGTGTGTGTTGGATTATGAGCATTCTAACACTCCTAAGTGTACATGCAACCCTAAATACCTTGGATCTATGTTTTCTCTATTATACATACAATTATGAACATCCAAGGTATTATCCTAATCTAGCATACAAAATAATAAATATAACAAGATAGAATACATACCTCTTTGATGTAGAATGTCTTCATGAAGCTTGAGTGCCTAGTGCCCCAAGTGTGACACCTCAAATGGTTCACACAACACCAAATACACTTGGAATAACTTGAGAGAAACTTGAACACTCCTTGAAATCGTCTAGCCCTCACACTCACACATTAGTGCACGATTTCTTGAGCCATGAGATTCTTTTATATGGTGGCTATTAGGGTTACACCATGTAACTCATAACTTTTCCCATTCCTTATGCTCCATGGATTTTAACCTCCATGGAGTATCCATGGGTCACCCCATGGACTTAGTCCAACATAAGGAATCTTGGATCACAAGCCCACATATATAAGAATGAATGATTTACACAATCAACCCATATATTTAATTAGTCTCCTTTTGATCACTTAATTAATTCCAAATTAATTCTTGATCAATACTAATTAAATAACCTTATTAATATATTAGAACTTATAATATATTAACCAACCTTAAGTGTTATTTCTCTCATTATAGTCTATCCAAATGCATGATGCCATGCAACCCAAATGGACCATGCCGGGTTGGGTCAAGTCTTACCAATTATAGTTATGGACTTAGACATTAATCCAACAGTCTTCCACTTGGATAAGTCTAAAACTATTATTGCGTATGACTTCAGGAACCGATCAGCAATCGTAGCTCTCAAAAGCTTCTGTCGAACTCTGACCTTGTCGATGAACTCTGACCTTCGTCAATGACTTGTCCATTAGATAAGAGATCATATATTCCTCCATTCTAGATATCATATGGACTAAGACATGGATTATCAATCATTCTCTCTGTCCATTTGTTGTTTCCCGATTTCCGATTCATGATGACTGACTGATTGAACAAATCAAATCAGTCCTGGCTTGGCCAAGCACTCACATGTATCATCTTTAAATCATCGAGGGGCCCACAGATATCGCTTTTATCCCGAAGGTAAAAGGAATGGATAAACTTCGACTCATATGGCTTGTTCTACTACTTGTTGAATCATACACAAAGGCACGTTTTATAACATCGAGTTACCAATGTGTTTTCGTGCAATCAATGTATAACCAACTCATAGTAACAACTCATATCTCTAGGTTTGAAGAATATAAGATATTATCGTCTCATGATCACTTGTGATAAAATCCATGAAGTGATTCAAATGAGTGCGGGTTGAATCCAATACTCAGAACTTATGAGCACTCATGAGTGTTGTAGCACCACTTTGTCCACCAACTTGGACCTCTACAAACCAACCCATGACAGTCTTGATTCATATCTACTTCCAACATATGATCGACTGTGGATGGTTTGAATAACTTAATCATTCAGGAAGAGCGACTTAGTTATTCTGGAAGTCAAAACATGCAAAGTGAAACACAAGAATAAATGAATCAAATATGGTATCAAACCCTATGAATATAAATAAACACTTTTATTTATCACCATACTGATTACTCATTATTCATTGTTTCGGTTTTATCAACTTTATACTTGAATTTAAAACAATAGTTGTCCCATGCTCCAAGCATGTACACTATGTTTTCTAAACACTAGTCATGCCATACACCAAGTATGCATACTATGTTTGTCTATGATCTTTACTTTGTAAAATAGATCAATTGAACATCACTCCAATGATCCTCTTTTCACAGTCCCAAATCCTTACTGCAAATGCAAGAATTCCAAATTCATGCCATTTACTGAAATCTGTTAGATTCTAAACTTATATGCATTGATCCTCTTAATGATTATGCACGAAGTCAGAAAGACTTGACAACAATCATTACAGAGCATTCCAAAGGATATCAGCTCCTTGGAAACATCCTTCTTTCATTAAGTTTCCTAATCTTACACAGATTGAATAATTTCTAACTTTGAAACATTTCCATATTCCATTTTGACTATCACTTCTGAACAAGAGTTGCCTCATTACAGATTATGTCAATATGGTCCTTCCAGAATTAACATTATACTTCCAACTGTCCTTGAGCAACCAATCTTTGGTAAACCTTAGATTGTCCTCGACAATTGCTTAATCATTTTAGTCATATCCAATTCTAGACCTTTTCCCTTCATAATGCCCCAGGCATTTGGAAAATTTTAGAAAGGATGAATATAGCACATGTAATCGATCCTATATCCGAAGCATATGGGACACGATTCATGATGTCTCACATAAAGACTAAACCAGTCTTTTGCTATAATATTTCCATTTCAATTTGCCAAGTTCTCAAAATTCAGATTATGAAAAGGGATGCGGTAATCATAATCGAATTTTAGAACGCAAATAATGGACCCATATATAGAATTTCCTTATGTTGAGCCATTCCAACATGAAATTCATATATATATATATATATATATATATATATATATATATATATATATATATATATATATATCCTTGATTAAATACGATTAAAATCTCAATCTAAGCTTTTAGAATTGAAATGAAGTATAATTTCCTCTCCCTTAATTATAGCAAAACAACTTTTTCAACCCCTGCAACCTCACGAATTGAAACTTTTGTTTTCTATAATTAACATTGCTAACTTGCAACCTTTGTCATAATTATCATGCTCCCACTAACATGATGATTATTAGCATAACACTTATGCTCCCACTAGCTTTGACATGTACTCAGAAATCAGCTGACTTTCTTACCAAAGTTCAGATTTCTGATACGAGATGCTTTGATAAAACTTTATCAAAATCATACACCTTTCCTTAGATAGCATGCATGTGTGTCTAAACAATTTCAGAACTATGAAAAGGGATGCCGTAATCATAGTCTCAATTGTTTAGACCTTTTGCCATCTGCTTCAAATCTACTTGGTGGAAGTGTTTCCTCACCATCATTTTCATGAATCGGAGAGAAACCTTATGACCCTTAGATTTTATGGTGTATGTGTTCTTATCCATGTGAATCGTCAAAACCATAGTCACAAGACAAGGATAATGACAAATCCAAACTCATATGGACTGAACTTATGCAATCGTAACTTCTTGCCACCTGGCAGTACAGGGCCTGCCATTGCTTCCAAGTTGTTATGCAACCAATTGAGAACTTTCAGAACTCCTATGCAAAGCCAACTTTAACTGGAATGAGCACAGAATATGTCAACACGATAGGTTATAAACCTCAAGTCATGTGCTAGTGAAGAACCTCAGGTTTTATTCTTGATTAGTTCTTGAAATTCTTTTTAGGATCTTTAAGACTCCCACTATCCTCTTGACATATAAGACTATCTTGTCAAATATTCAAGAGATAGTGCAGATTCTTTATCAAGACAAACACTTCACACAATTGGCCTTAGTTGGTCTTTGTTTTATCCAAAACATCACAACTTACCAATTTCAAATGTACAAGAGTAGGACACTTTTACTCTTACATTGACAAGTGTTTTAAACCTTTCTTTAAGATATGTCACTCAAGTTACAATCTTGGAGTATGACTCTAAGAATTGTTTTGGAACGAAGTATGACTCATCTTTTTGATTTAACCATTTCAACAATTCATGACTCCTCTTCTTAGTCATAAGAATGCACTAAGATGACTTTAGAGGACCAATTGTGATATGGTATCTTAATCATTAAGATGATCATAAACATGATACTAAAGTACTCTCCCATCTTTTCAGATTTGAGAAACTTTTATCTTTCTGCCATACTTTGATTCTTCTTATTCGTTCTGTCTCACATTGAAACTTCTCCAATGCTACAGACTTATACTTAAACTTATAAGTATAACCATATTTACTGAACTTAAGTAAATCATGACGAATAGTCTTCTTGATCTTTTGTGCTGGACTTGACCAGTGCACAAGAATGTGTACTCGATCCCTTAGTCCTTTCCTTATTCACATAAGGAATTAGTCTTAATTTTCCAAGCTGAAAGTTCTCATTCATCATACTATACAACTTGCATGATTCCAAGTTTCGGTCCAATTGAACCTTGGGTGATGAGAATCTTTCCTTATTTGGTAATATTAGACACTACCACAACCGAAAGAATCAAATCCATTTTTCCAATATTGCTATCAATGGAATCTTATAAGCAACAACTTTTCATAAATGCCATTGTAAGGATACTTAAAATAAATAAAATCAAAACCTTTTTCTTTTATTTTAAAACTTTGCGGAAAAACTTATCCTTACAATCCATATGAAAACCTTGTTGTTATCTATTCCTAAGCAATATAAATATCATAACTCTTAAGTAATAGCCCAAAATTCTGATCACCGAACCATGCGATTGAAATCCATCTTCGCGATCAGAATCAGCATGTACTTAATAGAGTTAGACAATGGACTTTACCTGAAGTAGAACCAAACTTATTGACTTTAACATCCTTAGGTAAATTTGGCAGCTTCGTAACCAATGCCCCTTCCTTTGGCAATAGTTGCCTATGGACCCTTGATAATGGGACTATCTCAGACTTCGCCTCTCTCTTTACCATTGGGTCAACCGAGTTGACTATGGCCGATCCCTTTCCATTGGGAAGAGAGAGCTTTACTGGATATCCAATGTCATCATTGTCAATGTCCATAGCGTTTTAGGAAGTTGATCTTAGCAAATAGATAAGATCATTAAGGGTCTTGTCTTAGTCTGTTTCATAGGATTCCTAAAAGAACTCACTATGTGACTTAGAAAGTAGTTGAGCCACCAACTTTCTCAAGACTTTGACACCCAACTCTCCCGGCTTGTCAATATGTGACTACATCTCCAAGATGTGATCACACCTAGACCTTGCCTTGCCAATAGGGCTTGAGTGACCTTAAACTTTTTAGGAACTTGTGGGTTAGGGAGAATAACTAGAGGAGGTGAAAGAAGTATGATATCCATGGGACATCATCTTCATTTAGGAAAGCTTGTTTCAAGAGATTTGGGAAGATCATAAATGTCTAGACTAGACATCTTTTTGGGAGATATTCAAGATAGTTGATTTAAAGTCCTTAATATGACACCCAATATGAAATATTAAGGCTAGGACCCAACAAACTATTTTATAACTTAGAAGAGGGATGCCGTAATCCAAGCTATAAAATATTTGAAGGTAGGTGAATGACGATTCACCAATTTCCACCATGAAAAACGAAATAATTTATTAGGTTTTAATTGGATTTGAAAGTCCTAGATCTTTGAGATTCATTGAACTGTTCAAAGGCATGTTTCAATCTCGAGTGTGCCCTTCAGGTTTTGTGACTGGGATGCCGAGGATCACAAAACAAGGTGTGAATAACCATGCAAATATACTTGGTACCCTTAATATTTACCCCTTAATCAGTGTGCCGGTTAACCACACATGCTCCACCGATACTATGATAAATATTAAGTTACCCTTTGCCTACCTTGTTAAGTCCAGGTTAGTGTGCCGGTTAACCACACACGCTCCACTAACGACTTAAGCAAAGTGCAAAGTGTAATTTCATGGGTTAGCACCAAATTCACATTTTCCTAAGTAACTAAGATTGGGTATTAATAAGAGTTTAGTTACTTAGTATTTATCATTAATACTTTTAATGAAAGGAGAATTATAGTCCTTGTCCTACCCGTTCGGCTAACGACCCTCCACCAGTCAAGGAAGCGGTGGGTGAGAGTGGACACCCATTAAACTGCCATTTTATAGGCAGTAACCTTATACCCCCCTTATAGACCGGCTTCGTGAATGAGGCCTACTAACGGTAAGACTGACTTTACTCTTATACATATATATAAATATTATTAACTTATAATATTATAAAGTATAAGGGTTGAATTTTAACTTTTAAAATTCTAAGGGCTAACTTGGAATTAAAGTATTCATAAGTGAAAACTTTTCAAATTCCAAAACTTGAGGGCAAGTTTTGAAACTATTCAAAACTAATTAATTCCATAACTTATGAGTTTAAAGTAGTTTTAATTAAAAAAAAAAACTCTTCAAGTTCCATAACTTGAGGACAAGTTATGGAAGACTTTAAACTAATTAATAAAAAAAAATAACTTTTTTTTATTGTAACTTATGGAACTAATTAAGGTTACACTTTTTTTTAATTTAATGAAGAGACTCTTGAACCTCCATAACTTGAGGAAAAGTTATGGAGTCATAAAACCATTTAATTAGAACTAGACTCTTCATTTTGTAACCTTTGCCAACTTTTATGAGTTTTATGATTCTTAAATGTGACTTTTCATATAACTTGAGGACAAGTTACAAAAACACACTTTGGAATCAACTCTTAGATTAAAATGGATTGAAAACAACTATTTCACACAACTTTTATATTAATCTAAGAACCTCATAAGAACAAGATAATTCAAATCATCAATCTTCAAGAAATTAGCATGAACATACAAACTAATACAAATCTTGAAATTATGACAATTATCTTAGAAATTGGATTAGCATGAACATTACCACATCAAAAACAAGTTTATAAGTCCAAAAACATCTTAGGGTAATGTTCCTAGTCCAATTCCAGCCAAAACAATCGAATATATGCATCCAACTCGATTTTTCAGCTACTTTTGCAAGTATAACAAGAAAACAAGCCTAGGCTCTGATACCACTGTTGGGTTATGAGCATTCTAACACTCCTAAGTGTACATGCAACCCTAAATACCTTGGATCTATGTTTTCTCTATTATACATACAATTATGAACATCCAATGTATTATCCTAATCTAGCATACAAAATAATAAATATAACAAGATAGAATACATACCTCTTTGATGTAGAATGTCTTCATGAAGCTTGAGTGCCTAGTGCCCCAAGTGTGACACCTCAAATGGTTCACACAACACCAAATACACTTGGAATAACTTGAGAGAAACTTGAACACTCCTTGAAATCGTCTAGCCCTCACACTCACACATTAGTGCACGATTTCTTGAGCCATGAGATTCTTTTATATGGTGGCTATTAGGGTTACACCATGTAACTCATAACTTTTCCCATTCCTTATGCTCCATGGATTTTAACCTCCATGGAGTATCCATGGGTCACCCCATGGACTTAGTCCAACATAAGGAATCTTGGATCACAAGCCCACATATATAAGAATGAATGATTTACACAATCAACCCATATATTTAATTAGTCTCCTTTTGATCACTTAATTAATTCCAAATTAATTCTTGATCAATACTAATTAAATAACCTTATTAATATATTAGAACTTATAATATATTAACCAACCTTAAGTGTTATTTCTCTCATTATAGTCTATCCAAACGCATGATGCCATGCAACCCAAATGGACCATGCCGGGTCGGGTCAAGTCTTACCAATTATAGTTATGGACTTAGACATTAATCCAACAGTGTGTAGAGATTCCAGGGACTTAACCGCGATACAGTCCTCATGAGTTAAAGTAACATACACATACATACGAAATATAGCAACCAAGTTTCATACAAGTCAAAATAAATACAACGAATATAAAAAGTTTAGGACATGCTTTTCCACCCCAAAACATTTAAAAAACCGAAAATAGGGGAGTGGTGAATACTCACAATATGCAAAATATAGCAACCAAGTTTATACGAGTCAAATAAATACAATGAATATAAATAGTTTAGGACATGCTTTTCCACCCCAAAACATTTAAAAAAAACGAAAATAAGGGAGTGGTGAATACTCACAATGCATTGAGATGATGCAAATGGTGCCTTGACTACGCTCCACTCGTACCACTATCGATTCCTACAATAATGGTATTCGCTAGTGAGTCTCTAATCAAAATCTAATACTAGTATACTTACTACTACTATACAATTATGCCAATATTGTGTCAAAATTTAATATTGTTAAGTTACAAACATTTTTCTAAAATGGTGAAATTTTATAGCTCATGTGATTAAGACAATTTTGGATATTAATTTCCAGATTTTTGTAATATTAATTGAGGGTATTTCAACACATTTAAAGGTGTTTTAAACTCCTAAAAATCTAAAATATTATCAAAAAGTTTCCAAAAATTGTCAAACTTTGGATTTTCATTCTAAATATAGTAGAGGTTTTCTAGAAATTTTCCCTTGAATTTTTTGATGTGATTAACTATTTTTCCAAAATTTTAAGTCTTCATAACAATATAAATTCATGAAAAATAGCATTTAAAGGATAAATATTCCCAAACTTTTTATAATACTGCCATTAGACATACTTGAGCTGGTAAAAATATAAAAATGGTCTTCTAAATTGTTTAACCCACTTTTATGATTTTTGTGCATTTATTCTAATAAAAATTGAAATAAATAGAAAAAAGTTTCCAAAATTACCCAAACTTTTTGTATTACTGTTATTAAACATTATTAAGCTGGAAATAATATAACAATGGATTTGTAAACTGTTTAACAAAATTTTATGATTTTTGTGCATTTATTCTAATAAAACTTGAAATAAATAGAAAACAGTTTCTAAAATTACCCAAACTTTTTTTATTACTGTTATTAAACATTATTAAGCTGGGAAAAATATAACAATGGATTTCTAAACTATTTAACCCAATTTTATGATTTTTGTGAATGTATTCTAATAAAAGTTGAAATAAATAGAAAAGAGTTTCCAAAATTACCAAAACTTTTTGTATTACTGTTATTAAACATTATTAAGCTGGGAAAAATATAACATTGGATTTCTCAACTGTTTAACCCAATTTTATGATTTTTGTGCATTTATTCTAATAAAAACTGAAATAAATAGAAAACAGTTTCCAAAATTACCCAAACTTTTTGTATTACTGTTATTAAACATTATTAAGCTCGGAAAAATATAAGAATGGATTTCTAAACTGTTTAACCTAATTTCATGATTTTTGTGTATTTATTCTAATAAAAATTGGGTTTAAGTGTATTTAATCTTGGGAAAATAGAAGAAAAATAGTATACAGAAGATAAAATTCATCAAATTTTTTATGTAGCATTCTAATGTACTACAAGGTGGTCTGGTAAATTTTCATGAACTTTGGATGAGCAGAACTATTTTTTCTATTTTTAGGCCATTATAAATACAAAAATCGGGGAAAAATAGGAATGAAATATGAAAATTCTAAAAGTATCTTTTTAAATCTGCCACATAGAGTATAAGCTTCGAAAATTATTAGGTAGCCATTTCACCTCCTCTAAAGTGCTTTTGTGATTTATTGGGGCTAAACAAAAAGAAAATTCAAAACCACACCAAACAGTAACAAAAATCGATGAAACTTAATGAGCAGTCATTAGTGAGCATAGGGGTAATCCACGAATTTACCTACGATTTATAAACCTCATAAAGTATTTTATATGATTTATTGACCTATTTTATTGCAATAATTATAATAAGTCGAGAAAAATGAATTATTTTCTGGAAATTTGTAGAACATCTCATTTTGTTGGTGGAATACAGGGAAAAATCGGATTTGATTAGAAAAGTTGTTTTAGATATTTATTTGGGAATAAATCCTTTATAAACCTATTTGAAAGCTTTTTAACAACAAACTTTGATCATTAAGCATCTAAGCTTGAAGATCATCACATGCATGTTGGTTTCAAGACCATTCATGAGTTTGAAATGTTCAAAAATCGTTTTTGATAGAAAACTTTGGATGCATGTGGTGTTTTTCACCCAAAACTTGTAGAAAAAGTGCATTATGTTAATTTTGACTTAGGTTTTGGTCCTTGGATTCCACCATTTACAACATGCATGTTGTTTTTGGGTGAAATCCTACAACCATCATCATCAAAACTGTGAGTTTGAGCAAGTGTTCATGATCTTACCATAGAATGGAGTAGAAGAAGGATAAAGTGTAAGAAAAACCTTTAAAACTAGAAGGAAAAGTGAAGGAAAGTAAAGGATTTTCGTGTCTACCTTTAAGAATAACATCAAATGATGAAGATTTTGTGCTTGAGAAGTGTTCTTGGCTGTATAATTTTCATGAGTTTAGAGAGAGATTTGAGAGAAATGAGTGGAGTGGGCGTTGGAGTATGAAAGAGAGTGAAGAGGGGAAGATGGAGTGTGAGGGTGAATTGAATGATTAAAATTTTTGGGAAGAGGGTGCCTAGGAAAGAGGGGGGGGGGGACGAATTTTGATGAGGAGAGAGGTTCCCTCACTCTTCCATTTTTATAAAATTCCAATTATTTTATAAAAAACACCAAATTTTTATAAAATATGCACCTTAATATAGTTTTTACTTATAAAATATTGATTTTTGACTTATAAATAAAGGGTAAATGTTAATGACTTAAATTTTTATTTTCCTTGATTATATTTCCTTGAATTTAATTATTTTAAGATAATATTATAAGTTTCATAACTATTTTTATAAAATTCTTGATGTTAAACTTTATAAAATTTAGGTTTTAGGGCTTTTAGGGTTTTGGAGTTTAATAAACTTTGAATATCAAAATAAATTAAATATTTGAGATTTCAAATTATCTTATGGTATTATAACTATTTTATAGTTATAAATAATGTTTGTAATTTATTTTTATCGGTTTATTGGCATTCTATGTAGTGATTCTGAGATTCAAGCGAAATTGAGGAATCAAGTATACTTGTCCTAGTCTTCAACTTTGACTTAAGTTTCTATGAGACTTTGACCTAATTTCTACCACTAGGTCAAGTGCATGATGTGTGTATATGATTCATGAAAAGGTGTTCGAGTCAAAGAGTGACCTAAATATGGATATTCACTACAGTTAAGTAGTTGTAGAATTCACATATCAATGTGAAATCTAAGTATACTATCCATTGATTCTAATTGTTTCCATGTTTCTAGTAGGTTATAACTTAGTTTCTAGTTATTTAGTCTAGTATGTGTCGTGCCTATATGTGCAACTAAGTTTAGTCAAATCTAGAACCGACTTGAATTTTGACGGTTGTCACATCGACCTTCGCTGGCCGGGTCTCGGTAGCTCTAGCAGCAGGTGCAGATCCCTGTGCTGATCCCTGTAGTAGCTGTGGGCACTCGGCCTTCCGATGGCCTGTCTGGTTGCAGTGAAAGCAAACCGAAAATACCTTGGGGGCAATCCCTCGCGATATGCCCCTCCTTCCCACACTTGTAGCACACCCCCGCCCTGCACGTCCCATCATGAGTCTTGTCGCACTTCCCGCAAGTGCGGCCCTTCGAACCTCCAGCTCTCGAGTCAGCGGGCTTTGCCCGCTTGGCTGTCGGCTGAGACTAAAGCACACACCTATCCCTCCTCTGAGACTCGGCCTCCTCCCTGGCCTGAGTCTCCAGCTCAATCTCCCTCTTCCGAGCATTTGCCTGAAGCTCGGAAAATGTCCGGTACGTCGAGTTCGCCACGAACTCCCGAATGTCCCTCCTCAGTATGCTCAGATATCGACTCATACGTGCCTGCTCGGTAGACACGTGCTCAGGGAAAAACAATGCCCTCTCATGAAACATCCGTGTAATCACAGTCACGGACTTCGTACCCTGCTTGAGGGACAAGAACTCCTGCGCCAATCGTTCCCTCTCCACCGGGGGAACATACTCATCTCGGAACATGGTGGTGAACCTCTCCTAAGTCACCGCTGTCATCTCTGCAGGAGTGAAGTATGCCGTCACAAACTTCCACCAATCCTTCGCTCCCAGGAGAAGCTGGTTCAGCGCGAACCGTACCCTCAGATGCTCCAGAAAAGAACACGTGTAGAAGGATCCCTCAATGTCAGAGATTCACCTCATCGCGGCTATCGGATCCTGAGTCCCATCAAACTCTGGTGGCTTCATGTTGCTGAACTCTCGGTACAGCAACGAGTCACCCCCTTGTGGCCTGGCAACGACGACGGCTACGGTGGCTGCAACAACAACAGCCTCAGTAAGAGAAGCATACCACTCGTCAAACGTCTCAATCAAAGTGGTCTTGATAGACCCAAACATCTCGGGAATCTCAGCTCGTATGGTTGCGGCTACCTCCTCGTGAATCAGCCTACAGATATCCTCATCACTGGTACCACTGCCTCCTGGATTGTGGCGCGTCCCAACCATGATGTCTCTGAAATACAACACAAAGAAATCAGAGACTCGCTCGAGTACACTCACACTCGATACTCAACCCTACTTGTTCTTTAGTACCCTAAGGATTCTTACTTGGACTGCTCACCGATCCGGTGTTTTCAGTAGTATGGGCCCTATACTACCTTCCACAACGCATCGGTATTCACCCCAAGTCCTCCTCCTAGGATCCTAGATCACAAGTACTCTATATCTCACTAGACTCAGGCTACCCTCCAGTAGACCACTCATGAGCTCCTCGCTGCTACCTACTCACTCTCGGAGTATCTCGTAGTAGCAGTAATCTCCTAGGCTAAGGCATTACAAATCAGGCCACTCTAGTCCTAGATATGAATACCTAGCTTACTCTAGCATGCATAGCATATCACATAATATCTCATAACACATAACGTATGGGTATTTTGGGAAATCGCCGTTCGGGCGCTGGCTGATTGTACACACTGTTCCGTTCTGCTTGTCTCAAAACCTCTTACTCTCTTAGAAAAATTGTGTATTTTATGAAAAATCTCCTCAAATCCTCAGTTTGAGTTCAGATACGCCCGAAGGTGCATCAGAATCCCTCAAACCAAGGCTCTGTTACCAACTTGTAACAACGTAAATTTTCAAAACAATTTTTCATTTTTCAAACATAATAAAGCTCATATAATATTATCAAAAATCCCATGTATCAATGTCATCACAATAACATATCCCAAAATCTCAAAACATAATCCTCTGCCAGTGTGTACAAATCATGCCGACACCTTCCCGTGATCCTCGTTGGTACCTGAAACACATAACACATAACACGGTAAGCATAAATGCTTAGTGAGTTCCCCAAAATACCACATACAGCACATAAGCCACTCGAGGCTATAACTCGGTATGACCCTCTGGTCAATGTGTCTCAGCGGGACCCTCCAGTCCCGTAGCTCGTTGGACCCTCCAGTCCGGTCTAGCTCGTTGGACCCTCCGGTCCGGTCTAAATCGTTGGACCCTCTGGTCCGGTCTAAATCGTTGGACCCTCCGGTCCGGTCTATATAACACATAACAAACATATATCACAATGCATATAAACTCAAGCATACACATAACACATAAGACCCTCCGGTCTGCACATAGTTACCGCACTAGGTAATGTATAGTGAGAAGACTCACCTCGGGTAATCTCGGAAAGTCTCGAACTCGAATCATTGATCTAGCCTCCGCCTAATCACACAAAGTAATTATCTCTAATTAATACGGCTCTCAAAGGCTAGACTAGTCCTTTCCTATATTCTCTCAGAAGGGGAAAAGACCATTTTACCCCTCCATTGGTCCAATGTCCAAATGTTGACCAAACCCTAGAAGTCAACCCCAGTCAACGGTCAAACTTTGACCAGACTCATCGAGTGCACTCGGGTGACTCAGCGAGTCCATGCGTGTCCTCTGAACCTCCTAAGGCCTCACTCGACTCGTCGAGTTAACCTTTCTCTCGACGTGTTACCACTGATCACGAATCATGGTGCAACACGACCCGACTCGTCGAGTCCTCTCATGGACTCGGCGAGTTCCTTCCATGAGAATGCTCAAACGACCTTATGAGGTCAGATCTGTTTCTCTAACCTATAGATCTGACCCTCTAACACCCAAAATTCATGTAAAGGTGTGAACTTTATGTTCATGCATCACACATATAGCTCCATTTGAAGAAATAGCCCTAAAAATGGAGTCCTAAGCTCATTATCCTCATGTAATAGCATAAAGCTTGGTTGTTGGGACACTCTGGACCTCTCAAGGTCCAGATCTAAAGTCTATTTCTCAAAGGGGACTTCACAAGCTCCATATTTAAACTAAAGGAAGGGTAAGGAAACCCTAGATTCCATAAACCTACTTTATACACAAAAATGGTCATGGATCCATACCTCAACCAGAAGCCCTTGATGAAATGATGGTAGTTCTGAGCTCCTCAATCAGCCTAGCTTGAATCCCCTCTCTTCTTCTTGCAAAAATGCACTAAAGGTGGTGCAATTAGCTCTTTCCCTCAATCTCTATGCTCTCTGGTCTCTTAGGGTTTCTCAAGGGGTGTAAGTGGCCGCAATGAAGGCCCTAAGGTCCCTTAAATAGGGATCAAGCCCAAAGATTTAGGGTTTCTGTCCACAGCGCGGACTCGTCGAGTCCACTCGCCGACTCGTCGAGTCCGTTCATTAATCATGGTCAGCAGTCGCGATCCTACTCGACGAGTCTAGGCGTCAACTCGTCGAGTCCCTCTCCTTGATTCAAAATAAATACTCAATTTATGATACCTGGAAATCCGGATGTTACATCTGAGTTCACCGTTTTAAAATTCTGGAAAGTCAACGTGAGGGTTAATTCTTCAATCATGGAGTTCTTAGAATCCATGTCATCATGGGTTTTGAGTTCACAGATCCTATTTGACACTAGAAACTTGTTATAACAGGTCAGGTGCCCAAATTAGCAGGTAAAAGTGGAGTTAATTCCTTTATAACACAAAAAAAAACATAAGGGACCTTTTAAACCAAAACATGTTAGTTCGTTGGGTTTCAATGACATTTTCCCTATATAAATGATAGCCTTTTATATAAAGTTGGCATATATATATATATATATATATATATATATATATATATATATATATATATATATATATATATGTGTGTGTGTGTGTGTCTGTGTGTGTATATATATATATATATATATATATATATATATATACGTATAAACTAGTCATGTAATAATGGAACATCCTTTGGTTCCATCCATTAACCATAAGGCCAAAAAATGGGAGGAGACAAGGCATGCATGCCTTGTCTATTCTACATGCATGCTTGTAAGAAACATGTCTCATGTTGCTTTTGCTTTATGGCCTCCCTTTGCTTTTGGGTGTTATATAAGGGAGGACATGGAAGGGTTTTGACACACTTCTTTCAAACCTCATTCTCATTCTTCTTGGATTCAAAACCATGAGCATGAGAGGCTCGCTTTGCAAGCTCCTCTTCTCCTCCGTTCTCTTGCATTTGATGTTTAAAGAATGTCGCTTTGCTGCTTCACCTTTGAACATATATTTGGGATATATTTCAAAGGCTTATGAGCAACAAATTACAAGTGAATACTAGCATGTTTTGATGGTTCTACTCTTTCTTGGTGTATACTTCTAAAGAACTCTTGTTTTAGAGTTTCATGCCACACTTCATCAACTTCCAACCAGCCATGAGGATCAAAGTCTTCAAAGGTTGTTATGCTTTCCCTATTATGGTTGTTTTAATCTTTCTAACTCTTGCAAAATGATCCTTGGTGGGTAAAATAGTTTTAGTTTTATTCAACATTTTTAAAGATTCTGTTGTCATTTTTACCGGTTGTGAAACTAGATTTTTGAATAAAAACCCAACAATTGGTATCATAACTATTTTTTCAAGATTAGTTAGATTATTTCTTTAGTTGATGAAATCTTTGTTTTTTATGGTTTTCTCTTTGCAAAAAAAAAAAATTCATACATATTTTCTATGACAACTTTAAAATGTTTATAATTGTTATTTTCGACCAAAAGTTTACATGCATTTTTTTGGTCATAAAAGTTGTGTTAGAAAAACAAAGAGTTGTTTATATATATATATATATATATATATATATATATATATATATATATATATATATATATATATATATATATATATATATATATATATATATATATATATATATATATGTGTGTGTGTGTGTGTATGTGTGTGTGTGTGTGTGTGTATGATGTGCATAAACTTGTCATGGACATTTGTGTTGTTGCATGTGTTGATTTATTTAAAATGGTTGTAATTATTTATTTATTCATATGGTATGTAATAATTAAATAAATAGTTTTCATTTGTTAATTTTTGTAAGCAATAAATTAGTTTTAGAAATAGTGTATTTTTATAAAAAAATGTAACAATAATGAAGATGGTGACCATTTTGAAGATCAAAAGTTTATAAACTTGTTTTTATTAAAGTTTCTCAAAGTTTATAAAATTATTTTTATAAACTTGCTACAAGGTGTTGAAGCAAGTGGGAGCACATGAAAACTTTACAAGATAAAGGTCTCTTATGTCACTTTAGGAATAGACTTGATAATTTTGTGATGACTCACAAAATTATTACCAGTTAATGGCTTGGTTTATGCACCTATGTTATAATTTTTATGCATGCTTGTGTTGTTTTATGTTTATGTTATTATTATTATGTTATGGTTGATAAATTAGTTTTTCAAATGCAAAATAATATATGAACATAAATAAACATCACAAGGAGTTTGGTTTTAATGAAATTTACCTTTTAACATAAGATGCTAAAAAAATAGTTTTACAATAAAACAAGCTTTATCGTTAAAACTAGTAACCGGTAAAATTTCGGGAATAAAATTGTATAAGTTTAAAATAAAATTTGTAAACTTATCAAACTTCAAACCTTATTTTATAAAATGAAGTTTTATTAAAAGGTTTCCACATGTTCTAAAGCGCTCAAACGATATAACTTAATACTAGTTATTAATTTAAAACTTTGATCGCGTCAATTATATAAAACCGGGTTTTATATATAGAACATTGTTAAAAATGTGATTTTAACATGAAATAAGTGTTTTAAAGTATACCATGGTTTATTGAATGCATGCAATAACCATGATATAACATGTTTTTTAAACTAGAATTATGAAAACATGAAAGACCTCTTACAAACCTCAAATATATGCAATCCTTTTGAAAAACACTCACACATCTCTTATATGCACTAGTGGGATAAAGGATACATAACCGCTTAGTGTTATCTTTTAATGGCCGAGGTGTTTTCGCAATTTCTATAACCAAGTTATAGGCCGATTACACGAGTTTTTCAAATTGGACGATTTGATCGGAAATCTTTTCGTGATAAAGGATACCTAAGCAAGAGAGTTCTGAGGCATAGATGGGATCAGACATGTCTAATTAAATTTGTTATTAGCGATCCCATAAATCTAGGAATTATATAGTAGTATATAACTAATAATCGATATCTACCGAGTTGAATTCGGATGAATGAGATAAAGTATACCTAACCATTTATTTGTTTTGCAACTTGGATCTTAGACTTTGCTAATTAATGTTTTTAGAAACTAAAAGGGGTATTAATTATTAAAGATTAAATATCGAAAATACTAAAGGAATTTTGTAAAAAAATTTGTAGATATATAATCCACTCTCATAACCATGAAATGTCATTTCTCTTTAAATGACTTAATAACATTCAATAGATACAACTTCAATGAATGGGTTCATGTCTTAAGAAACAATCTCGTGAGAGATGTGAAATTGTATACACTTAAAGGTCCTAATCCTAAACAAATTACTTTGAGTATATGTTACCTAGTAAAGGCATCACTGGGATGCTCAAGATGCTTCTAACATCAACTAGGAATAGTTATTCATGACTTCTAGGAAGTCTTGGATAAGTTAAACATATATCTGATGATATAACTGATGGGTTTGAGCCATAAGAACTTTCCTATGTGCACATGCAAACCCTAATGCTTGAATCTAGGTTTCTCTAATTGAACATGCAATTTATCCAAGTCTTGCAAACCCTAGATCTAGTGTATATGTGTGACAACCCTGAATTTCTATTTGTTCAAACACTTCAGTCAAGCACTACAAATAATAGTCAAATTCATCTCTGCTAATTTTTAGCCGGTTTAAAGTCCGTTTGGGTGTTTTTAATATAAATTCGTCAAGTGAACAAATAAAAGGAAGTACCTTCTAGGATTAAAGTGGAGCAATTAAGCATCTAACACCATAACATGGTGTTTACGGCCAAACTTTGGGAGTTTGGGCCGTAAACTCCATTTAGGCCGTGAACTCATGCATATAGCATGAGTTTACTCCCCATTTCTCTCATTCTTCACTTCCTAGCTCAAGAACTCCCACTTTCTCTCTCAACTATCATAAGATCATCTTCCAAATCTTCCAAAAATGTAAGTGTTTCTTCACTTGATTTGTTGTTATAACCTTTCATCTAGTAGTTATACATCATTTCATCCATGAAATCTTCACTTTTCTTAGATCTTCAAGTGTTCTTCAAAAACACCAAGAACACCAAGAACACACACTAGTGTTCTTGGCCCTTAAACACTCTTTCAAGCTCCTTTATTGTAAGTATTCTTACCCTAGTGTGTTATAAGGCTTGTTTCACTTCTTATTCCACTAGAAAACTCAATGAAACACAAGATCAAAGGTGTTTACGGCCAAGACATGTTCTTGAGCCGTAAACCCTAATAGACGGGGCAAAGTGAGACCTAGTCCCTTTCCTTAGCCTTGGATACTTGTCTAGATCACTCCCTTGTAGTGTTTAGGACCTTAAACATCAAGAATACCCAAGAACACATGGGTTTACGGCCAAGGCAATCTCCTTGGGCCGTAAACACCATAAGGTGGTGCATATGTGCCACCATTACCTCCTAGAGCTTGGATATTGGACTAGAACCCTTCCTACTTGAGCTTATGACCTTAAACTACAAAATGGTGGGAATTACCATGGGTTTACAGCCGTAAACCCACTAGGGCCGTAAACCCTAGTCCGTAAACTCCAAGGGGTTTGGTCCATGGGCCGTAAACTCTAATGCAAGGCCTTACACTCCTTTGATGCAACCCTATGACCCTCTAACACTTAGACCAATGTGTTTTCCATGTTATAGGGTGTTTGTACTTGCTTAATTGGTGTTACAATCACTAATTAAATACATATATATCTTTATATGCTAAATAGGATCATTGTGTGTGTTCAAGCCTTCACTTGACACCTAGCACCTTGTCCAACACTTCCATCCAAACCACTCACTACAGGTGAGTTCATACCCCTTAATCAACCTTTTAAATGTTTTTAAATGCTTTTATGGGGGGGGGGGGGAATACAAGTTGAATCAAGCTAGTTATATTATCAATCACATGTGATTTACAACTTGCAAACAAATGGATTTTCTATACTTTTAACTGCTTTATCAACAAAACTACTTCAAAATGGTTATCAAACTCTTTTACATGTTAAACTGTTTATAAAACTTATTCTTGATTATCAAATCTTTACTTTCAACTCTTTAAACTTATATGTTGTCAAACCATGTGTAATGCACATATAGTTATATAAGTAAGGTTTGAAGGACTTAGGAATGATAACTCACTTTATTTCATGTTCCTTGTTTGGTTGTGGACTTAGAGTACCCTGTTGTTTGTCTGACTGTCGTTTGATCCTTAGTTATATATCATGTATATATGTGTAGATATAAAGCTTTTACTTCAGTTCCAACCCTTTGGGTAATAAAGGTGTATATGCTAAGTTACTTATATAACATTACTAGTAAACTATAATAGGTATAGTTTAGGAGTATACTACTCACTATTTCTAATACTATGAAACATACAAAGAGTCAGTTCTTACATGAGTCAATTCATACTGTAAACAATACATACACTACACTATATAACTGAACATACTACACACTAGAAAGAGAGAACATGCACTAATACATGCTATTCATACACACTAAACACTATACTAAAGAACATACTATGATGAGAATCAGGGAGAACATACACTACACTAGTACAAACAATACATACACACTATAACCTAAATGTGAGGCACTACTTCGGGGCATGGCTTCCCTGTCATGGCTCGACTTGTAACCAGAGTCTTCTGAAAGAAGAGCGTGAATTCGTGTATAGATCTATACTGGACTGACCGTCCTACACCTTGCTGCTAGCTACAGTGGGACCTGCAGGTCTTCGGGTGATGAATGTCATACCATCTTGACGTCTTCGAGCGTCGTGTTTTACTAAGGTCGATCAAGTATGGTTACAATTATATCACATTATACCTTAATTAACAATTGGTTTAAGGTAGTAAATACAACAGTAGTCACTATAGTACAATACTACAGTACTTCGTTAATTTCCCATTACGTCTACTTTGTGATCTTCTCACATAAACAGTAATACAAGAACTATATTTTATCAAATGATAGTCACATTTGGGAGAAATACTCACTTTTACAATGAACAAACATACAGTATTTGATGCCTTGGTAGAAGGCTACTTTTAGTAGAAAACATAGGGTTTCTAGGAGATACAAACATTTACTATAAACATTTTTACAAACTTACACATTATACACGTACAAACATTTTCATACAAGCAATGACACTAACTACTTATGAACTCACCAGCTTTAATGCTGATAAACTCTTTCAAAATTACTTTGTTGAATCATAAAAGTGACCCTCTTGAACTTAGCTACCGCAACCATCTCAGCTACCGCAACCATCTTGCTACCGCAACCATCTTTCTACAGCAACCGCATCAGCAACCTGAGTCAGCTACCGCAGTCAACTTAGCTAGATTACGTTATTTGTCTTTTATGTAATACACTCTATTATCCAGTATGCCTTGCACGACTGCTTATAGAGTTGTAATCTAGTGTAGTTTCTAAGTCTCTATAAATAGAGACTTACTCTCTTTGTATTCATAGAGATAGAGATAAGAAAAGGAACCGATAACTTATGAATTCTATCTGAATACACATTCTGAAGTTATCTCTCTTATCTTTCTTCACTCATATCTTCTTACTTAAATCTTATCATAATCCTGCTGATCATAATCCCTCTTCGGAGCAAGTCTTTAAGACTTAATCACTAAGCTTGATCTTCCTTATTAACTTGGAATGAATGCATTCCTTGTTATGAATCAGCTTAAGTGTCTTCTTGATATAACAATTGCTGTCATTTCCATTCCTTTACATTTCCGCAACTAACTCTCTAACTATCTAACTATATTATTGTTGAGCTTTTAGATCCTTTGAGATTAACTATTCCGCATTATACTTGTTCTAACTTTTGTTCAAGTGTGTCTCCAAGTTTTTCTCTCAACAATTGGTATCAGAGCCAAAGTGGTTGCTTTTTAAAAACGGAACTCTGATTTTTCAAAGAGCCTTCTATACCACTAAAGCTCATTTCTTCAAAACAAAAAAAAAACAATTTCAAATGGCACAATCATTATCTCTAAATGTTTCCAACAGTGTCGGTGGTTCTAACCGAGCCCCAATACTAGTCACAAATGAATATCATCACTGGTCACAAAGAATGGAAAGGTACTTGAGAAGACTAGGTAGAGATGTATGGCGATCCGTAGAAGAAGGACCACATGTTCCAATCCTTACACCAGTCCAAACTGACGGCGCTGCAACCAGGCTAGGAGGAGGTCAACCAGCCATGAGCCGTCCCACCAAGGATGATCTTGATAAAATGGAAAATGATGCTGTTGCTTTTTATGAAATCTCCTGCGGAGTTGCTCCTGACAACTTCGATATTATCATAAATTGCAAATCAGCGAAAGAGATCTGGGATGTTCTCAAAAACCTGTACGAAGGATCAGAACAAGCACAAGATAAGAAGCTTACTACCGCACTCAACGAGTTCAACAACTTCAAAGCCCATACTGGAGAAAGTTTGGAAGACTCCTTCAAAAGGTTCAACCTGATAGTCACCAAGTTATCCAATGCGGGCACCATCCACAGTAACCATGAAATCAATCTTCAGTTTCTTAATGGTTTGGGCAGACATTGGACTACGGCCAAGATGATAGTCCAAGGCGATAGAAAGATTCACTCCCTGTCACTTTACAAGCTCTATGGAGAGCTGCAAGCTCAAGAATCCACCGTACTCAAAGACTGTGCTGACTTCAGAGGACCACTTGCTCTCATAGCACAAGCTCCACCGCAGTCACCTTACCCTTCCTCGTATGACACTCTACCGCAGTCATACGAAGCGGATTTTGAATATGATGATGAAGAAGATTTTCAGAAGGCTATTGCTCTGGTTAGCCAACAGTTCAACCGTCTACCACCTCCTTCCTTCCGCAAGAATCAGTATTGCAACAAACCTCCATTCAACCGTAACTTTGGTTCTCAGAATAACTACTCTCGATTTTCCAAAAGTTCTCATCCACCACCGCAATCTCAGAATATTCAACCAAAGGAGGTACCGCAGTCTCCTCAAATCACTGACTCTGGTACTCCTTCAGAAGACAAGACTGATGTTGTAATTTGTCACAAATGCAACAAAGAGAATCACTTTGCACGAGATTGTAAGGCCAATGTAGTAAAAGACAGAGCATTCTACCTTAGAATGGCTCAAGAGTTGGAAGACAAAGAAAAAGCTGAAAAGGCAAGGGCATACGTGGCCCATGTCAAAAGAGACCATCAAGTCTGGTCATCCGGAGACGAAGATGAGGCCATCAGCAGTGTCAAAGGAAAAGGGAAAATCTGCATGTTGGCCACTGCGGATGATGATGGGTCTACAATGTTGAACAAGAACTACTGCTACATGGCAAAGGATGGAACACTAAGCATCGTCGAACAGGTAAAACTCATGATCCAAACTCTAAACTATAGCATGCATGACTGTCAGCCTTACATAGATGATCTTAATGACACTTGTGCTGCCGTCCTTACAGACTATAATAAAGCCTTAGATGAGAAGAACATTGCGTCCCAAGAGATGTTCCACGTGAGAGGACGACTGGATAACAAAAGACTTAAGATGGCTATGTTAGAGAAGGACCCAGAGTTTGAAAAGGATGCAAGAATGTTAAGTGAAACCCAATTAGAGATAGCTTTGAACCAGAGAGATTTAGCTCAGAGAGAAATTGTACGCTTAAATCTCTTAATTGAAAAATTGTTTAATGAAAGTGAAGCTATTGAAAATTTGGTAAACAATGGAACCATGGACAATACATATAATTGGGGTTGGTCAAATGGATATCCTACCTCAATGGATTCCTCACCCCGGTTCAACAAAGACAGACTGTATGTCCCTCCAGACCGAGAATTTCATTTCCCTTTCAATGACAAGACTTTTCCCGAAGATATTAAAACTCACTTCGGTAGATTGCACAACTTAAGCAATAATTGTGTCATTGAGGAAATTGTGCCGGAGGTTTCGGGTCACACATGTGATCAAATTCCTATCTGTGGCACCATCTATCCAAATTCTCAAACTTCATCCGTAGTTGATGAAGAGATTGTTGTTGAGGGCCCCGAAGTCTCAAAAGACTTTCCATCTCTGTCCTCAGACCGCAGTGTCTCTCACTGTAGTCAAATGTCCCACAAATGTTCCACCGAAGTCCCATCTAAGACTTACTCAGCGGTAGTCAAGTCATCCCTACCGCAGTCATCAGTTCAAGGAACTGTAACTCTTCAGCCAATATTTCATGAACTACCTATAGAAAATTTTGAAGTAGGTCAATGTTCCCAAATTCCTGAATCCTCAAGTTCTGATGACTCAACTCCGCGTTTTCAAAATCATTCTAAGAATTCCAGGAAACCGCAGTTGAACAACAATGACTGCGGTTCACCAAAATCTTTGGCAAAAAAGGTTTTTAAAGAAGAAATCAGATCTCGCGGTATTAATAGACAATTTTTTTCAAAAAACAAGAAGCAATTCAGATTTCCTAAATCCAAAAGTCCTAAAAAATTTGTTTTCTCTCACTACATTTCAAAAAATAAAACTCTTCTTTCAAGAAAACAAACAAAAAGGAAAGTTCAGTTTCAAAAGTCATTCCTACTCCTTCTGACACAACCCAAAAGGGTGTTCAATCTTTTCAAAACTATGTTTTTCAGGTCTATTCTTCAAATGATCCTAAATGGAAAGGTATTTTACCCACTCCAACATTTTTAAAGTCACGTCTAAATTTCAAATGGAAAGGTATCTTACCAAATCCATCAAAAAGAATTCAGAAATCTACACGTGCTAAAACCTTTCATAAAAAGACTTTTTCAAAACCCAAAAACACTCGTGTCAGGAATAACCCATCTTGGACCGGTAACAGATCCAAAACACCTTTAGAACCGCTGACCAATCACAATGTTAGATCAAAAGACAAAATCTCCTTTTGTAAATGTCAGTGTAGTTGTCAAAAGGTTTTATCTCATGTCAAATCGAGTCAGAGTCAGAAACCTCGTATTTTTTCACAAAATCACAACACTCCAAATCTACTCAAACACCCAGGACTAGGCTCAAAAGTTGACAAGAGACCTGTCCCCGCAACCTCGGACCATGCATCACTCAGAAACACATCTATTGTCCCAGGCTCCAAACTTGTTTGGATGCCTAAACTAACCGTGTAATTCTCAGGCTTTGTGCAAGGAGGAACAAGAAGAAGAGTGGTTAATTGACAGTGCCTGCTCCTTGCACATGACCGGAAGGTTAGAGTACCTTCGAGATTTCAGGCCTATATGCAATGGTGGAAATGTCACGTTTGGTAACAATGCAAACGGTGTCATCCGAGGTTACGGTGTTCTCACTACGGGGAACTTTTCCATTCAGAAGGTTGCTTATGTAGAAAGCCTTAAACACAATCTCATCAGTGTTGGCCAACTATGTAGAGTAGGACATCGTGTTGAATTTGATGATCAGTTTTGCTACGTAATGACGAGTGATAGAACCAATTGCCTGATCAAATCTCGATCCGAAGGTACCATGTACCCTTTGGATGTTTCTCTAATCATTGGTAAACCGCAATTGTGTTTCTTGTCCAAAGCTGTATCCGAAGTCAGCTGGCTATGGCACCGTAAGCTAGCTCATCTCAACTTCTGGTACATCAACAACTTAGTCACTGGAGAACTAGTCCGCGGTCTCCCTATTCTCAAATTTAGCAACGATACTCTCTGTCCGGCTTGTGAATGTGGTAAGCAGTCTAAAGCAAGTCACCCTCTGATAATGGACTCTTCTATTTCTGAACCACTGGAGCTATTGCACATTGATCTCTGCGGTCCATCAACCGTAGCCAGCCTCCACCACAAGAAGTATATACTGGTTATTGTTGATGACTATACACGCTTCACATGGGTCTTCTTCCTCAGACTCAAATCAGAGACACCGCAGATCTTCATCAACTTCATCAAAGAAATTGAACTTCAGATCAAGCTTCCAGTTAGACGCATCCGCAGTGATAATGGAACCGAGTTCACTAATCATCTTCTTAACAGTTTCTTGGTGTCCAAAGGCATTTCTCACAACTTCTCAGCACCCTACACACCGCAACAAAATGGTGTAGTAGAAAGAAGGAACCGCACACTGGTAGAAGCAGCCAGATCCATGCTTAACTTCGCCCAACTTCCTCTCTACTTCTGGGCTGAAGCAGTAGCAACCGCATGCTTTGTCCAAAACCGAAGTATCGTGTGCAAACGCCTCAATAAAACACCATACGAGGGCCTTAACAACCGCAAGCCCAATGTTCGCTTCTTTCATATTTTTGGGTGTAGATGCTTCGTGATCAATAACAGAGATCAGCTCAACAAGTTTGCACCGAAGTCCGACGAAGGCATATTCCTTGGTTACTCCACTAACAAAGTTGCTTATCGAGTGCTCATCAGGCGTACAAGGCTGATCATTGAAAGCTTCGATGTGAAATTTGATGATTCTCACATTCGCGACGCCCCTCCATCTACTGAAACCACCGAAATCATGGAAAGTGACATTCCTGCCTCTTCAGGTCCCTTGAATCTAGTTGAAGTCAACTATGAGGATCTTTTCGATCCTATTGAAACGGCGAAACTATCCGAAGTTCTTGTGTCACCCGCAGCTCAACAACAAAATGCTGATGTTTCTGGACCATCTCTATCTGAAGTAGCCTCTCTCAATACTTCCACCTCTCCGGTTGAGGGGGAAAGATCTACTCTGGATCTAGCCGCAACCGTTGATGTTCCAGTACTTGATGTTGTTCAAATTCCTGTCCGCAGAGAAGCATTACCATCTTCGGATTCGGATGATGAACTCATAGAAAATATCGACACTAGAACTGATCCAAGGATTGTCACTCTCCCATCTGCAGTCCAGGGGGAACCTTCTCAGGTTCCAGAGGAACTCCTATCTGCAACCCACGGGGAACCTCTCCCAACTGCTCAAGAGAATTCCGTTCCAATGGATCAAGATGACTCAGTAGGATGTTCTCTAGTCCAGGGGGAACTGTCATCTCCAACCGCAGATTCCTCTGACATTCAAGATATTCCCTCTACCGCAGCTGCTGATCATCTGCTACCACGTCTTCATGTATGGACGAAAGACCACCCACCAGGTCAAATCATTGGGAACCCATCCGCAGGCATCCAGACTAGATCTTCCAAGGACCTATCTGATCACTGCCACTATGCAGCATTTATGTCCTCGGTAGAACCCAGAACGATCAAAGAAGCATTGCTTGAACCTGACTGGATAGCCGCAATGCAAGAAGAGCTTGAAGAATTTCAAAGAAATAAAGTTTGGCAGCTCGTTCCGAAGCCACGTGGTCACTCCATTGTTGGCACTAGATGGGTGTTCAAAAATAAGTTGGATGAATCTGGTGCGGTAGTCAGAAACAAGGCAAGGCTAGTTGCAAAGGGGTATAGTCAACTTGAAGGCATTGACTACGATGAAACGTATCCTCCGGTAGCACGCATGGAAGCTATCCGGATCTTTTTAGCATTTGTAGCCCACAAAAACGTCAAGGTACACCAAATGGATGTTAAGAGTGCCTTTCTCAATGGGGAACTAAAAGAAGAGGTTTATCTTCAGCAACCTCCAGGCTTTGAAAATGTTGAATTCCCAGACCACTGCTACAAGCTTGAAAAGGCAGTCTACGGTCTGAAGCAAGCCCCAAGAGCATGGTATGAGACTCTTTCTGAATTCCTTGTCTCATCTGGGTACAAGAGAGGAGTGATTGATCCCACACTATTCAGAAAAGCAAATGGCGACCACCTTATGATGGTACAGATATATGTGGATGATATCATCTTCGGTTCGACTGATCAAGGCATGGTGGATGAATTTGCTAAGCTCATGACCAACAAGTTCAAAATGAGCATGAATAGAGAGATTAATTTCTTTCTAGGTCTTCAAGTGAAACAAGTACCGCAAGGCATATTCATTCATCAAGAAAAATACACCACTGAACTATTGAAGAAATATTCTATGGACAACTGTTCATCTGCTAAGGTCCCCATGGCCTTCGGTTATAAGATCTCTGCTGATCCCTCAGGCGAATCTGTGGATCACAAGACTTATAGAGGCATCATCGGCTCTTTGATGTACCTCACTGCAAGCAGGCCAGACATTGTCTTTGCAACTGGTGTATGTGCAAGATATCAGGCTGACCCAAAAGTCTCACATATGACCGCAGCCAAACAGATACTACGGTACCTAAAAAGAAGCAAATCTCTTGGTCTATGGTACCCCGCAGGCAATGACTTCAGCCTGCAAGCTTTCACAGATGCGGATCATGCCGGATGCAAGCTCGATCGAAAAAGCACTTCAGGAGGATGTCAATTCTTGGGTGAAAGACTAGTCAGCTGGTCCTCAAGAAAACAAAGATGTGTCTCTCTATCAACTGCAGAAGCCGAGTATGTGGCCGCAGCCAGCTGTTGCTCTCAAGTCCTTTGGATGAAAACTCAACTAATGGACTACAAGTATAGAATGCTGCGGATACCGATCTATTGTGACTCTGAAATTGCTATTGCTATTTCTCACAATCCAATTCAGCACTCCAAGACTAAGCACATTGAACAACGGTATCATTTCATCAAAGACCACATCTTAAAAGGTAATATTGAACTCATCTTTGTCCCTTCTCATGAAGAGATTGCTAATGTGTTCACAAAAGCGCTCGATTCAACAAAGCTTAACATCTTCTTGCAAATGTTAGGAATGATGAATCCAGACCCGCAATTCTTTTTGAATTGTTAGCTACCGCAGACCATCCTTGGTCTCCGTTGCGGTTCTAACTGAATTACGTGATACATGGTTTTGGTACCGCTGTCTAGGTACCGCAACCATATATCATACGTATCTCTCATGGGTCTTTATGGTCTGTTATTACTAATCTTTGTACAAGTGTTTTCCTCAGTTTCTCACTACAGTCTTTCCTTGTTCATCCGCAATGACGTTTCTCAACCGCAATGAAAGTTTCATCCGCAATGACGTTTCTCAACCGCAATGAAAGTTTCATCCGCAATGACGCTTCTCAACCGCAATGAAAGTTTCATCCGCAATGACGTTTCCAACTGCAATGAATTTTCCATCCGCGATCATCATGATAATTTCTCAACTGTTTTATCAACTCTTGAATCTTTGTGTGCTATTTAATGATCCTTCATTAAATTAAACATTAAAGACAAAAAACATTCTCTTTAGAAACTGTCACATTCTCTTTCTGAATAATCCTTGTATCAGACCTATTTTAGGGATGATGACAAAAAGAACGTTTTTCAATAAACTCATCCTTAATTTGTCCTTTCCTCTCCCCAATACGTCCCATCCGTTACAACTTCCTCTCCCATCACCCCCTCGATCACCTGACGTATTGACATGCGTCTGACTTTACATTAAATGCAAAACCCCTTTTGGAAATCTCCCAAAATCTCTTCAAACCCGTTTTAATTATGTGTGGCTGAGATTTAATCCAAAATTCATCGATTCCCCCCAAAACCCCAATCGACGTTTTACCCTATCCTTACCATTTACCTAGGGTTAAACATTTTTTTTACCCCCTTTATAAACCCATCTTCTTCCCAAACAATACTTTACGTTTTCTGAATATCGATTCTTTCTCCCAAATTCCTCAAAACCTTCAAAACTTTCAAGAACTCTGTTTTCTTCTCTCAAATCTTCAACAATGGTGAAATCAGGTGCATCAAAGAAGCAATCCAAGGCTTCAGGTTCTGTAAATCCAACAGGTTCCGACTCTCCAACAATCGCTTCAAGTAATTTCAGAGCAATATTTGAAGATCATCCTTCATATAATGCTCCCATCAAGCTTATGATCAAGTTTCTCAGGAACCACCCTTTGTTCGGTCCATTCGATGCATTTACAGACGTTGTTCCAGTTTCTACTCTATTCAAATGTGCATTCTCTGCATATCGCCCAATGGAAAACCCCCAAGAAGTTCACCTCAATCTCATGAACGATTCTTTGCTCATCTTATCCAAAGAAAAGTTCGTAAATGCCATTAATCTTCTGGTTCACCCTTCCATCAAGATTTTCTCACCTTTAATGGCAGACGTTACATCCGCACTCTACCAGATGGGGTATCAGAAACAAATTCGAGGGGGTGGTGAGTTCAAAAAGAATCAGCTGCCTACGGTATGGCAGTTTGTGTGTCATTTTGTCATCCGCTGCCTATCCGGCAGAACCGGAGGCATCGACAACATGGGACTGAAGCTACTGGAATTGGTATGGAGCATCTACACAGGCCACAATGTAAACTATGGACAAATCCTTTGGGATGACTTCCTCCAATACATTCCCAAAGAGCACCCAAGGGAGAACCCAACCGAGCTCACATTTGCACGGTTCTGGTCACTTTGCATCTCAGACTTACATGCGGATGCTGGAATAGACATGGGTAGTGACATCAACTTTTTCGTCACTAAGGATCTTAAAAGGTACAACCCTTCTTCTGATCAAACGATATTTGGACCGATCCGCAGACTCCCTACTCATATCCTTTCTTCTCTTGGTCTTGAGACTGCTGATGTCTCAGACCACATTGAGGCTACGGAAGGTATTGCCCCATACCCTCCTACCCCGCCTCTTCCATCCGCAGCCATTATCCCTGAGGGTACCGCGGTCCCCTCTTCCACCACACTATCCAATCTTTCTCAAAGAAGAAAGCAGTTGGCAACCAATAAACAAAGAACACCCAAGAAGGATGCTCCTAAACGAACCGCACCCTCCAAGAAACGCAAAACAAAACCTGCCCCAATCATATCTAGCAGTGATTCAGATGAGGATAGGCATCCAATCTCTATCTTCAAGAAAAGGAAAACAACCGATACCACTATCCATATGCGTGACCGGACCGATGTTGAAGCCTCTCAACAGGCTCCAGTAGTCCTTGGGGTGCCCGCACACCCATTCGACACCACCATCATTTTCCAGTCAGACTTAGAAAGTGAGTCTGATTCTCAACTACGTGGAGACTCCCCCCCAGTGCACTCCCAAGAGGACGACATTGGTTCATGCCCTAAGGTCTCCAGGGCTTCCCGACTACATTTCTTTTCACCAGAGGAGTTGCGCTCCATTCTTCTTTCTGTCACCCAAACACTACAAACACCTTCCCACCCGCAGGGCACTTCTTTCGCCCATGCCAGAACTGAGTAGAGGCCATACTTGACCACGGGTCAAGGAGAGCGAGGAAGCTCCGGAAATCGTACTCTGCTTTCATCTTTTACAGGTGGTTTAGGCACGGTGAGCACAAATGTGCAAGGATCCGTGGACCCGAAGGACACTTCGGTGTGCTTTGAAGGATTTGATGGTGATGCATCCAATGACTCTTGGTTACAGTACAATCCGGTAACTGAGTCAGACAAGAAGAAGTATGCTGCGTTCCAAAGGGCTTTCCAAGCCCGCAAGGAACAACAAATCAAGCAGCAACAACAGAAAGAACAGGAGATCCAGTCCGTGGCTAGATATTGGGCAAATGCCATCAGCAATGCCAGTACCGTAGCCACCATTCAAAAAATTCAGCACTGGATGGATCAGATGGCTGAAACAATTTCAAAAGCTCAAGCTTCAGGTGCAGCCGCAGGTACCTCCAAAGTTCCTCCTACTCCAACTCCCATCCCATCTCCCACTCCTACAGTCAATCCATCACAAGACGAAGAACCTGCAATCGAACTCAGTTCAGCTCCCACCTTCGGTCTTGATGATGAAGACATTCAAGAAGTAAACAAGCCAAGCCCTTCTGATGATGACCTCATGATGTTTGAAGAAGAGGAGTCCAGCGGTTCTCAATATTCGACTTCCAAGCCTAAAGAGTAGAAGAAAAAGAAGAAGAATGTTGTCACCCGGAAGGAGTTCATGAGCCTTCAAGCCAAAATCGATTAGATCCTGGCTGCGGTCCAGCCTACTCAACCGCAACCTGAAGACACTCCAGGACCGCAGTCACTGATTGAAAGAATAGAGCGTCTGGAAACAAGGGAACGCATGGCTGCTGAACGAATCTCTCTCAAAGTAGAGATGGGGATCTGGTCCCTTGACAATAACCGCAAGGCTGACCACAAGGACTTCATGGCTGCAGCGGAACGCCTCATCACGGAGGTGACCGCAATCAAAACGGATCTTCAAGTGGCCATCGCGGATCAAGCTTCTCAGTCTCAGAAATTGATAGATGAGACTCATACTGCTTATGAGTCCACTATCTCTGTTCTTCAAGCAACCATCAACAGACTACAGAAATCCCTTTCCTCCAACTTCCATGGCCCTGATATCCTCCAGCTCACCAAAGAAATCCACAAGTTGCTCTTCAGCTCCTCCACTCCAAACAACCAACATTTGGCAGAAGCTCTCAAAGCTCAGTTCCAAGAAGTCTTCAACAAGGTGGATGGACTTAAGCAATGGCTTGAGGAAGCACCGGGGTTGCATCCCTCAAGAGGGGGAAGTGATGAAGAACAAGAAGTCCATCACTCTGATACTTCTATTCATCAGAGTCCCCCCATCATCACTGAAAAAATTCCCACACCACCGCAAGGAAGCAAATCTCAACATACTCCATTTCCTCACACTTCACATCCAAAAGATACTCCCAAAAAGCCAGAGACTCCTCCGCACTTCAAGAACTTGGCTGAAAACATGTCTTCTCCAAGCACCACAGACTCCCCTGCCACCGCTCAAAGGAAACATGATTGGAAAGCAGCCAAGCTGGCAGAGTTAATTTGGAGAGAATGCGGGTTTGACACCATGATGGATGAGTCCTTGATCAATTATTGGATCAATCCGCACCGCAGGCTCCAGACAAAGATTACAGACCGCACCACACTTATGCTGAACCCCCTGCTGATGGATACTGGGATATACCAATTTCTCCAAATGCCAAGTACTTCACTGTATTTGAGCAGTTTGACCAAAGCCTTCCAGATCACAAGAGACTGCCAATGGAGTTTGAGAGACTTAGTCTTTTTCATGCTAAACATGCCTCCTCCATTGAAAACATATGGTCTAACGACAGACCATCCGCAGTCAAGAACTACAAAGTCAGGAAATTTATGAAGGCTGACTACATCCAGTATACCCTCACCAGAAGGGAGCATGACTACATCCGCACCCAGGCAGACTTTCCTTGTATGAATCCGGAAGAAATCTTCCTTATTGCCAGGGTGTTCCAAAACAAGTAAGAAAAGCACCCTAAAATGCAGATAGCGCTTGAAAAAGCCAACTCTTTTCTCAGGGATACGGTCTGTGACTTTGCCAAGATAGATGCGGATATCTACCCCACCATCCTCAAGAAGTTTGATCTCCCACCTTTTGAACCTGTGCCAATGCCTACCGAAGGCTTCCAAGAAAGATCTCTAGGCGCAACAAACTACCCTGAACTTGGAGTCATATTCCAAAGGAAGACTGACAACGTCAAATATTTCATTCCTATGACTGCCATGCACCGCCTGACCAAGAAACAACTTGACATCTGCCGGACTGCAATTGAAAGATCTAAGCACACTACCGCAGAAGTCAAGTTCGAGATCACAAGAAGAATCACATGGTTGGAAAACGTCAGGAAGTTCTGGTGGATTTTGATCAAGTTCCTCAAACTTGATAGCTGAACCGGAGTTAAAGAGGTCACTTAGGGGGAAATTGTTGAATCATAAAAATGACCCTCTTGAACTTAGCTACCGCAACCATCTCAGCTACTGCAACCATCTCAGCTACCGCAACCATCTTGCTACCGCAACCATCTTTCTAGAGCAACCGCATCAGCAACCTGAGTCAGCTACCGCAGTCAACTTAGCTAGATTACGTTATTTGTCTTTTATGTAATACACTCTATTATCCAGTATGCCTTGCACGGCTGCTTATAGAGTTGTAATCTAGTGTAGTTTCTAAGTCTCTATAAATAGAGACTTACTCTCTTTGTATTCATAGAGATAGAGATAAGAAAAGGAACCGATAACTTATGAATTCTATCTGAATACACATTCTGAAGTTATCTCTCTTATCTTTCTTCACTCATATCTTCTTACTTAAATCTTATCATAATCCTGCTGATCATAATCCCTCTTCGGAGCAAGTCTTTAAGACTTAATCACTAAGCTTGATCTTCCTTATTAACTTGGAATGAATGCATTCCTTGTTATGAATCAGCTTAAGTGTCTTCTTGATATAACAATTGCTGTCATTTCCATTCCTTTACATTTCCGCAACTAACTCTCTAACTATCTAACTATATTATTGTTGAGCTTTTAGATCCTTTGAGATTAACTATTCCGCATTATACTTGTTCTAACTTTTGTTCAAGTGTGTCTCCAAGTTTTTCTCTCAACATACTTGTATTCTCAGGTCGTCAGTAGACAGGTACCGAGGCCAACTTTTGAGAAGATGGAGCACTTTTCAAGACTCATCTTGTTTTGATTTCATATTTTTGGTGTCTTATAAATGTTGGGTTATGAGCATTCTAACACTCCTAAGTGTACATGCAACCCTAAATACATTGGATCTATGTTTTCTCTATTATACATACAATTATGAACATCCAAGGTATTATCCTAATCTAGCATACAAAATAATAAATATAACAAGATAGAATACATACCTCTTTGATGTAGAATGTCTTCATGAAGCTTGAGTGCCTAGTGCCCCAAGTGTGACACCTCAAATGGTTCACACAACACCAAATACACTTGGAATAACTTGAGAGAAACTTGAACACTCCTTGAAATCGTATAGCCCTCACACTCACACATTAGTGCCCGATTTCTTGGGCCATGGGATTCTTTTATATGGTGGCTATTAGGGTTACACCATGTAACTCATAACTTTACCCATTCCTTATGCTCCATGGATTTTAACCTCCATGGAGTATCCATGGGTCACCCCATGGACTTAGTCCAACATAAGGAATCTTGGATCACAAGCCCACATATATAAGAATGAATGATTTACACAATCAACCCATATATTTAATTAGTCTCCTTTTGATCACTTAATTAATTCCAAATTAATTCTTGATCAATACTAATTAAATAACCTTATTAATATATATTAGAACTTATAATATATTAACCAACCTTAAGTGTTATTTCTCTCATTATAGTCTATCCAAATGCATGATGCCATGCAACCCAAATGGACCATGCCGGGTCGGGTCAAGTCTTACCAATTATAGTTATGGACTTAGACATTAATCCAACAGTCTCCCACTTGGATAAGTCTAAAACTCTTATTGCGTATGACTTCAGGAACCGATCAGCAATCGTAGCTCTCAAAAGCTTCTGTCGAACTCTGACCTTGTCGATGAACTCTGACCTTTGTCAATGACTTGTCCGTTAGATAAGGGATCATATATTCCTCCATTCTAGATATCATATGGATTGAGACATGGATTATCAATCATTCTCTCTGTCTATTTGTTGTTTCCCGATTTCCGATTCATGATGACTGACTGATTGAACAAATCAAATCAGTCCTGGCTTGGCCAAGCACTCACATGTATCATCTTTAAATCATCGAGGGGCCCACAGATATCGCTTTTATCCCGAAGGTAAAAGGAATGGATAAACTTCGACTCATATGGCTTGTTCTACTATTTGTTGAATCATACACAAAGGCACGTTTTATAACATCGAGTTACCAATGCATTTTCGTGCAATCAATGTATAACCAACTCATAGTAACAACTCATATCTCTAGGTTTGAAGAATATAAGATATTATCGTCTCATGATCACTCGTGATAAAATCCACGAAGTGATTCAAATGAGCGCGGGTTGAATCCAATACTCAGAACTTATGAGCACTCATGAGTGTTGTAGCACCACTTTGTCCACCAACTTGGACCTCTACAAACCAACCCATGACAGTCTTGATTCATATCTACTTCCAACATATGACCGACTGTGGATGGTTTGAATAACTTAATCATTCAGGAAGAGCGACTTAGTTATTCTGGAAGTCAAAACATGCAAAGTGAAACACAAGAATAAATGAATCAAATATGGTATCAAACCCTATGAATATAAATAAACACTTTTATTTATCACCATACTGATTACTCATTATTCATTGTTTTGGTTTTATCAACTTTAAACTTGAATTTAAAACAATAGTTGTCCCATGCTCCAAGCATGTACACTATGTTTTCTAAACACTAGTCATGCCATACACCAAGTATGCATACTATGTCTATGATCTTTACTTTGTAAAATAGATCAATTGAACATCACTCCAATGATCCTCTTTTCACAGTCCCAAATCCTTACTGCAAATGCAAGAATTCCAAATTCATGCCATTTACTGAAATCTGTTAGATTCTAAACTTATATGCATTGATCCTCTTAATGATTATGCACAAAGTCAAAAAGACTTGACAACAATCATTATAGAGCATTCCAAAGGAGATCAGCTCCTTGGAAACATCCTTCTTTCATTAAGTTTCCTAATCTTACACAGATTGAATAATTTCTAACTTTGAAACATTTCCATATTCCATTTTGACTATCACTTCTGAACAAGAGTTGCCTCCTTACAGATTATGTCAATATGGTCCTTCCAGAATTAACATTATACTTCCAACTGTCCTTGAGCAACCAATCTTTGGTAAACCTTAGATTGTCCTCGACAATTGCTTAATCATTTTAGTCATATCCAATTCTAGACCTTTTCCCTTCATAATGGCCCAGGCATTTGGAAAATTTTAGAAAGGATGAATATAGCACATGTAATCGATCCTATATCCGAAGCATATGGGACACGATTCATGATGTCTCACATAAAGACTAAACCAGTCTTTTTCTATAATATTTCCATTTCAATTTGCCAAGTTCTCAAAATTCAGATTATGAAAAGGGATGCCGTAATCATAATCGAATTTTAGAACGCAAATAATGGACCCATATATAGACTTTCCTTAAGTTGAACCAATCCAACATGAAATTCATATATATATTCTTGACTAAAGATGATTAAGGTCTCAATCTAAGCCTTTAGAACTAAAATGAAGTATATCCTCTCCCTTAATTATAGCAAAACAACTTTTTCAATCCCTGCAACCTCACGAATTGAAACTTTTGTTTTTCTATAATTAACATTGCTAACTTGCAACACTAACAATAATTATCATGCTCCCACTAACATGATGATTATTAGCATAACACTTGTGCTCCCACTAGCTTTGACATGTACTCAGAAATCAGCTGGACTTCTAGAAATCAATACTTTATTGACTTTCTTACCAAAGTTCAGATTTCTGATACGAGATGCTTTGATAAAACTTTATCAAAATCATACACCTTTCCTTAGATAGCATGCATGTGTGTCTAAACAATTTCAGAACTATGAAAAGGGATGCCGTAATCATAGTCTCAATTGTTTAGACCTTTTGCCATCTGCTTCAAATCTACTTGGTGGAAGTGTTTCCTAACCATCATTTTCGTGAATCGGAGAGAAACCTTATGACCCTTAGATTTTATGGTGTATGTGTTCTTATCCATGTGAATCGTCAAAACCATAGTCACAAGACAAGGATAATGACAAATCCAAACTCATATGGACTGAACTTATGCAATCTTAACTTCTTGCCACCTGGCAGTACAGGGCCTGTCATTGCTTCCAAGTAGTTGTGCAACCAATTGAGAACTCTCAGAACTCCTATGCAAAGCCAACTTGAATATGCACAAAAATTTCAACACGATAGGTTATAAACCTCAAGTCGTGTGCTAGTGAAGGACTTTAGGTTTTATTCTTGATTAAGTCTTGAAACCTTCAAGAGCTTTAAGACTCCCACTGTCCTCTTGACATATAAGACTCCCTTGTCAAATATTCAAGAGATAGTGCGGATTCTGTATCAAGACTAACACTTTACACAATTGGCCTAAGTTGGTCTCTGTTTTATCCAAAACATCACAACTTACCAATTTCAAATGTACAAGAGTAGATAACCTTTTACTCTTACATTTGACTAGTGTTAACAAACCCTCTTTAAGATATGTCACTCAAGTTACAATCTTGGAGTATGACTCTAAGAATTGTTTTGGAACGAAGTATGACTCATCTTTTTGATTTAACCATTTCAACAATTCATGACTCCTCTTCTTAGTCATAAGAATGCACTAAGATGACTTTAGAGGACCAATTGTGATATGGTATCTTAATCATTAAGATGATCATAAACATGATACTAAAGTACTCTCCCATCTTTTCAGATTTGAGAAACTTTTATCTTTCTGCCATACTTTGATTCTTCTTATTCGTTCTGTCTCACATTGAAACTTCTCCAATGCTACAGACTTATACTTAAACTTATAAGTATAACCATATTTACTGAACTTAAGTAAATCATGACGAATAGTCTTCTTGATCTTTTGTGGTGGACTTGACCAGTGCACAAGAATGTGTACTCGATCCCTTAGTCCTTTCCTTATTCACATAAGGAATTAGTCTTAATTTTCCAAGCTGAAAGTTCTCATTCATCATACTATACAACTTGCATGATTCCAAGTTTCGGTCCAATTGAACCTTGGGTGATGAGAATCTTTCCTTATTTGGTAATATTAGACACTACCACAACCGAAAGAATCAAATCCATTTTTCCAATATTGCTATCAATGGAATCTTATAAGCAACAACTTTTCACAAATGCCATTGTAAGGATACTTAAAATAAATAAAATCAAAACCTTTTTCTTTTATTTGAAAACTTTGCGGAAAAATTTATCCTTACAATCCATATGAAAACCTTGTTGTTATCTATTCCTAAGAAATATAAATATCATAACTCTTAAGTAATAGCCCAAAATTCTGATCACCGAACCATGCGATTGAAATCCATCTTCGCGATCAGAATCAGCATGTACTTAATAGAGTTAGACAATGGACTCTACCTGAAGTAGAGCCAAACTTATTGACTTTAACATCCTTAGGTAAATTTGGCAGCTTCGTAACCAATGCCCCTTCCTTTGGCAATAGTTACAAATGGACCCTTGATAATGGGACTATCTCAGACTTCGCCTCTCTCTTTACCATTGGGTCAACCGAGTTGACTATGGCTGATCCCTTTCCATTGGGAAGAGAGAGCTTTACTGGATATCCAATGTCATCATTGTCAATGTTCATAGCGTTTTAGGAAGTTGATCTTAGCAAATAGATAAGATCATTAAGGGTCTTGTCTTAGTCTGTTTCATAGGATTCCCAAAAGAACTCACTATGTGACTTAGAAAGTAGTTGAGCCACCAACTTTCTCAAGACTTTGACACCCAACTCTCCCGGCTTGTCAATATGTGACTACATCTCCAAGATGTGATCACACCTAGACCTTGCCTTGCCAATAGGGCTTGAGTGACCTTAAACTTTTTAGGAACTTGTGGGTTAGGGAGAATAACTGGAGGAGGTGAAAGAAGTATGATATCCATGGGACATCATCTTCATTTAGGAAAGCTTGTTTCAAGAGATTTGGGAAGATCATAAATGTCTAGACCAGACATCTTTTTGGGAGATATTCAAGATAGTTGATTTAAAGTCCTTAATATGACACCCAATATGAAATATTAAGGCTAGGACCCAACAAACTATTTTATAACTTAGAAGAGGGATGCCGTAATCCAAGCTGTAAAATATTTAAAGGTAGGTGAATGACGATTCACCAATTTCCACCATGAAAAACGAAATAATTTATTAGGTTTTAATTGGATTTGAAAGTCCTAGATCTTTGAGATTCATTGAACTGTTCAAAGGCATGTTTCAATCTCGAGTGTGCCCTTCAGGTTTTGTGACTGGGATGCCGAGGATCACAAAACAAGGTGTGAATAACCATGCAAATATACTTGGTACCCTTAATATTTACCCCTTAATCAGTGTGCCGGTTAACCACACACGCTCCACCGATACTATGATAAATATTAAGTTACCCTTTGCCTACCTTGTTAAGTCCAGGTTAGTGTGCCGGTTAACCACACACGCTCCACTAACGACTTAAGCAAAGTGCAAAGTGTAATTTCATGGGTTAGCACCAAATTCACATTTTCCTAAGTAACTAAGATTGGGTATTAATAAGAGTTTAGTTACTTAGTATTTATCATTAATACTTTTAATGAAAGGAAATTATAGTCCTTGTCCTACCCGTTCGGCTAACGACCCTCCACCAGTCAAGGAAGCGGTGGGTGAGAGTGGACACCCATTAAACTGCCATTTTATAGGCAGTAACCTTATACCCCCCTTATAGACCGGCTTCGTGAATGAGGCCTACTAACGGTAAGACTGACTTTACTCTTATACATATATATAAATATTATTAACTTATAATATTATAAAGTATAAGGGTTGAATTTTAACTTTTAAAATTCTAAGGGCTAACTTGGAATTAAAGTATTCATAAGTGAAAACTTTTCAAATTCCAAAACTTGAGGGCAAGTTTTGAAACTATTCAAAACTAATTAATTTCATAACTTATGAGTTTAAAATAGTTTTAATTAAAAAAAAAAAAAAAAAAAAAAAAAAAAAAAAAAAAACTCTTCAAGTTCCATAACTTAAGGACAAGTTATGGAAGACTTTAAACTAATTAATAAAAAAAATAACTTTTTTTTATTGTAACTTATGGAACTAATTAAGGTTAAACTTTTTTTTTAATTTAATGAAGAGTCTCTTGAACCTCCATAACTTGAGGACAAGTTATGGAGTCATAAAACCATTTAATTAGAACTAGACTCTTCATTTTGTAACCTTTGCCAACTTTTATGAGTTTTATGATTTTTAAATGTGACTTTTCATATAACTTGAGGACAAGTTACAAAAACACACTTTGGAATCAACTCTTAGATTAAAATGGATTGAAAACAACTATTTCACACAACTTTTCTATTAATCTAAGAACCTCATAAGAACAAGATAATTCAAATCATCAATCTTCAAGAAATTAGCATGAACATACAAACTAATACAAATCTTGAAATTATGACAATTATCTTAGAAATTGGATTAGCATGAACATTACCACATCAAAAACAAGTTTACAAAAACATCTTAGGGTAATGTTCCTAGTCCAATTCCAGCCAAAACAATCGAATATATGCATCCAACTCGATTTTTCAGCTACTTTTGCAAGTATAACAAGAAAACAAGCCTAGGCTCTGATACCACTGTTGGGTTATGAGCATTCTAACACTCCTAAGTGTACATGCAACCCTAAATACATTGGATCTATGTTTTCTCTATTATACATACAATTATGAACATCCAAGGTATTATCCTAATCTAGCATACAAAATAATAAATATAACAAGATAGAATACATACCTCTTTGATGTAGAATGTCTTCATGAAGCTTGAGTGCCTAGTGCCCCAAGTGTGACACTTCAAATGGTTCACACAACACCAAATACACTTGGAATAACTTGAGAGAAACTTGAACACTCCTTGAAATCGTCTAGCCCTCACACTCACACATTAGTGCCCGATTTCTTGAGCCATGGGATTCTTTTATATGGTGGCTATTAGGGTTACACCATGTAACTCATAACTTTACCCATTCCTTATGCTCCATGGATTTTAACCTCCATGGAGTATCCATGGGTCACCCCATGGACTTAGTCCAACATAAGGAATCTTGGATCACAAGCCCACATATATAAGAATGAATGATTTACACAATCAACCCATATATTTAATTAGTCTCCTTTTGATCACTTAATTAATTCAAAATTAATTCTTGATCAATACTAATTAAATAACCTTATTAATATATTAGAACTTATAATATATTAACCAACCTTAAGTTTTATTTCTCTCATTATAGTCTATCCAAATGCATGATGCCATGCAACCGAAATGGACCATGCCGGGTCGGGTCAAGTCTTACCAATTATAGTTATGGACTTAGACATTAATCCAACAATAAAATGTACAGAACACGCTTGTATTAAAATTATTCTATTAATGCAATGGATGTGGTTGCTTGTTTACTATTATGCTTTGTTGTGATACTATACATGACGTCCTCCGCCCCAGAATGTTTCCGCCGTTCCGGTTTTTGGGTGTGACAGATTGGTATCACATCATCGTTTATAGTGAATCGAGTATATCAACCCATAAAAGATATACAAACTATAAACACAACGGGATTAAAATACTCTGACCAAGAGTTTATACTTTTAAATAATAAAATATTTAACCAAGTATACATACATGCATTCATACTAAAATCAGTGTCACTAGGACAGAACAAAAGTATTACAATTGTTGGATATCACAATTAGACTTAGAGACATATGGTCAACCCTGGGAAGATATAGCCTGATCAACTATATTATCCGAGGAGTGACTAGCATGTGCCTAAGGATGGTTGTGAGGTTGCGACAAGTCTAAAAACTTACCAACAATACTACAATGAAAACATTAGAACAGAACATAAACTTAAAATACTAGAGGAGTATTTTGTGTTACTATAATTTACTTAGGTGCGAACTAAAAAGGTCTTTATCAGTAGGTCAATAGTTGCTAAGTGGATACACTAAGGCTATATGTATCTAGGATGTCATAGACTTAGAATTTGTGATCTTTGCTTTACTCCCTGTTCCTTGTTTGGTTGTGGGTTTAGAGTTAGGGTCACTTATTCGAAGGTCTATCCTGTTTTGAGTACATATAACTAGTATGCACTTAACAAGTATTGAAGTAACTGATAAAGATCATATTATAAATATCATCATTAGTACGTCTATTAACTATTATTTTCCCCATTCTCGCGTAGATGACATGGCTGGCTTCCATCTCCCTGGCAATCCGTACTATCCCAACCAAGGCAATGGTGGGTGGCTCGATGATGAGCCAGAAGACAATCACCTAATCCCTTTGGATGATCACCTCGCGGAAGGCTTTTCGGATGGCTCTGACTCCGAACCAGAGGTCAACAACCTACTCCAAGAAGGTCAAATCCCAAACCTCAACCCCCGTCCAGCATTTCAAGGTCCCACTTCCTTGTGAGCAACAAACTTGAACCGTTGGAGTGATGAGCAGGGTCAGCCTTTACCCTTCAACGGAGATCGAAGATTTTACAACATTAGAGAGGGAGGCTCAGCGGACCGAGTCCTACCCATTATGGTCCGAAGGATCGCCCGGAATGTCGAGCAAGGTCGTGCAGCCATCGACCGAGTGATGGAAGTGGACGCCAACTCTGGCGTTAATACCGTCCGCATTCGCCAACTTGAAGAAGCTATGGAAAGGACTATTAGGACCAACGAGGCTCTGCAGCAACAACTAACTGCATCCCGAGCCGAAGTCATGGAACTCCGGGTGCGCCAGAGGGCACATGAGCGACATCTTCAAGAGGTTGTGCGTCAGCTGGCAGATCTGAGGGTTCGCCCGAGGGATACTCGTCGCCGGTAGAAGATGTCGACTCATCTCTCTCCTTTGGTTAAAGAATAGCCTTTCTTTTCCGTGCTCTATGGAGCACTTGTCTGTAAAACATTTCTAGCTTTTAAAGTACTCTAACTAGACTTCTAGACTGCCAACATTTTCCCTTATGGTTTGATGTAAGACCTACTGTTAGGTCATTTTTTCCAGACTCATTTTACATCATTAATACCAGTATTATTGGCAGTTATCTAATCTATGGGAAAGTATTTACCTTGTGTTTCACTACTCTGTTGTTATACCTCTATCTGATTTTTGGACTATGGCGATTTAGTCCATGAAACACTCTCATCATACTTACAATTGATTCTCACTATTATCATCATTCCTATCAACTTTCAGTAAAATATGCCGCCTCGTCCGCGTCCGACCAGGGGTAGACCTGCAAACCAAACTCCAATACCACCACCTCCTCCAGTAATCGATACGGCGGCTCTGAATGCTGCTGTAGCTGCGGCTGTAGCAACGGCCATGGCTCAATATCACTCCACTGGTGCCAGCGGAGGTGGAACCCCTGTTAATTCTACTCAAGGTGAACTCCTTGTGCGCTCGAGAGAGTGTTCCTACAAGGACTTCACTAACTGTAAGCCAAAGCCCTTCAAAGGGACTGGTGGAGTCATTGCCCTCTCTCAATGGTTCGAAAAGACGGAGTCGATCTTCGAGATTTGCTCCTGCCCTGCAGCGAGTAAGGTCAAGTTTGCTGCTTGCACCTTCGAAGAAAAAGCCCTGACATGGTGGAATAGCCATGTCAAGTCACTAACTCTTGTAGTGGCTAACAACATGGGCTGGGAAACTTTGAAAGACCTCATGATCGAGGAATACTGCCCGCGGGGCGAAATCCAGAAGTTGGAACAGGAGCTGTGGAGCCTAACCATGAAGGGCACCGACATAGTTTCTTATACTGCCAAATTCAGCGAGCTGGCGGCCCTCTGTCCCAACATGGTTCCCACGGAGGGAAAGAAGATAGAGAGGTATATCTGGGGGCTGTTGCCTCTGGTTCAGGGGAATGTGTTAGCCTCAAACCCCACTACCTTCGATAGTGCCAAGCGATTGGCACAACGCCTCATTGACCATGGGGTCCGTACCCCGTCATCAACAACAACCCAAGCCATCTCCGAACCTTCCAAACCCACTGACAACAAGCGGAAGTTATGGAATGACAAGAAGAAGCAAAGAGCTTCCAAAAAGCACCAGGTTGTGGCGGTTCATGCCGCTATAGCACCGGTCGCTGCTGCTCCGATAAAGCAGTACGCTGGGAACCTGCCAAAGTGCAACAAATGCAGCTTCCACCATAATGGACCCTGCCGGGAGTTGCAATGTTCCAACCAACAAATAGGGACACACTGTCCGTTTCTACAGAACCCTGGCAAGACCAATCAACCAGGTTCCAGGGTCTGGTGTGACCCAGTCTTGTTATGGATATGGCGAAGTGGGCCACTACAAAAGGGACTACCCCAAGGCAGGAAATGCTGGTGGAGCAGGAAGAGTCTTGGCTATAGGCCACAAGGAAGCAGTTGCTGACCCTATGGTGGTGACTGGTACGTTTCTCCTTGAAAACACTTATGCATGCATACTATTTGATAGTGGGGCAGAGAGAAGTTTCGTGAACCAGAAATTTGCACGCTTACTTAAACAACAACCCCGCACACTTAAAGAACCATTCACTGTAGAAATGGCTAATGGAAAGACTGAGAGCACTAGTAGTATATACATAGGATGTACTCTAACTCTAGATAGCCATTCATTTCCAATCGACCTCATGCCAGTCTCAATTAAAAGTTTCGATGTCATTATCGGCATGGATTGGTTGAGTCTACACCGTGTCGACATCATGTGCTATGAAAAGGTTGTTCGCCTTAATCTTCCGTCTAACGAAACTCTTATAATCTACGGCGACAAACCCGACAGTAGCCTTAGCATTATCTCAAGTATTCAAGCTCAGAAGTACCTACGTAAGGAATATCGTGCATTGCTCTCGCACATTGTTGATACGAGCCAAGAAACCAAAGACCTGAAAAACATCCCCGTAGTATGCTACTTTCCCGACATCTTTCCAGAAGAACTACTTGGGTTACCTCCGCAGCGACAAGTCGATTTCCGAATCGACCTAGTTCCAGGAGCTACCCCAGTAGCCAAATCGCCCTATCGACTAGCACCAGCTGAGATGCAGGAACTATCCGGTCAACTTAACGAGCTGCTCAGCAAGGGCTTTATAAGACCAAGCTTCTCACGCTGGGGAGCCCCGGTCTTGTTCGTCAAGAAGAAAGACGGATCGTTCCGTATGTGCATCGACTATAGGGAACTCAACAAACTTACAGTCAAGAATCGTTACCCCCTACCTCGCATAGACGATTTATTCGACCAACTGCAAGGGGCGAGCTACTTCTCCAAGATTGAACTGAGATCTGGGTATCACCAGTTGCGAGTGTTAGAGGAGGATGTTCCAAAGACAGCCTTCAGAACTCGTTCAGAACTCGTTACAGACACTACGAGTTCGTGGTAATGCCATTCGGGTTGACCAATGCCCCCGCAGTATTCATGGACTTGATGAATAGGGTATGTCGTCCTTACTTGGATCAGTTCGTCATCGTTTTCATCGATGACATACTTATCTACTCTCGGAGTAAGGAGGAACATAGCGATCATTTACGACAAGTCCTAGGAACCTTACGATTAGAGAAGCTCTATGCGAAGTTCTCTAAATGCGAATTTTGGATCCGAAGAGTCGAATTCTTAGGACACGTGGTTAGCGAAGAAGGAATCCACGTGGACCCGTCCAAAATTAAGGCTATTGAGAACTGGTCAGCACCGAAGACGCCTACCAAAATTCGTCAATTTCTAGGCCTCGCTGGCTACTACCGCAGATTTATACAGAACTTCTCCCGAATTGCAAAACCTCTTACAACATTGACCCAGAAGGGCGTGACCTTTGACTGGGAAGAGAAACAGGAGAAGGCATTCCAAACGCTAAAACGAGCCTTGTGCACCGCGCCGATACTATCCCTCCCCGAAGGGATAGAAGACTTCGTAGTCTACTGCGATGCGTCAAATCAAGGGCTCGGGTGTGTTCTGATGCAACGAGGCAAGGTCATCGCCTATGCCTCAAGGCAGCTAAAGACGCATGAAGTAAACTACACCACACACGATCTTGAGTTAGGAGCAGTGGTGTTTGCTCTGAAGATCTGGAGACACTACCTGTATGGTACAAAAAGTACGATCTGTACCGACCACAAAAGCCTACAACACATCTTCAATCAGAAGGAACTCAATATGAGGCAACGACGGTGGGTCGAGCTACTCAATGACTACGAATGCGAAATTCGTTATCATCCGGGTAAAGCCAATGTATTAGCAGACGCCCTAAGTCGGAAAGAATATTATGGTCGAAGAGTCAAATCACTGACTATGACTATCCATTCACATCTGTCCACACAAATTAAGGAGGCTCAGCTCGAAGCTTTGAAACCTGAAAATGTGGCGGGTGAATCCCTGCGAGGGATGGAGAAGAATCTGGAAGTCAAGGGTGGCGGAGCCTTATTTCTCATGGACCGGATCTGGACACCAAAACACGGTGGTTTCAGAGACTTGGTCATGACCGAGGCGCACAACACTAGATATTCTGTCCACCCAGGTTCAGATAAGATGTATCTGGATCTTAAAAAGCTGTACTGGTGGCCTAACATGAAAGCGGAGATTGCTACCTTCGTGAGTAAATGCCTTACTTGCGCAAAGGTTAAGGTCGAATACCAGAAACCATCAGGTTTACTTCAACAACCGGAGATACCATATTGGAAATGGGAGCGGATTACCATGGACTTCATAACCAAGTTGCCCAAGACAACGGGTGGACTTGATACCATTTGGGTCATCGTCGATAGATTGACCAAATCCGCGCATTTCTTACCAATCAAAGAGACTGACAAGATGGAGAAGCTTACAAAAACTTACATTAGGGAAATCGTACGACTGCATGGTGTCCCTATATCCATTATCTCCGATAGAGATAGTAGGTTCACTTCGAGGTTCTGGCAGTCGCTACAAAGTTCCCTAGGGACGAGGCTGGACATGAGTACAGCCTACCACCCACAGACCGACGGACAAAGTGAGAGAACTATCCAAACACTAGAGGATATGTTGCGAGCCTGTGTGATCGACTTTTGGAAAGCATGGGATACCCATTTTCCCCTTGTCGAGTTCTCCTATAACAATAGTTATCACACGAGCATAAAGGCTGCTCCATTTGAAGCCCTCTATGGACGAAAGTGCAGATCCCCTCTGTGCTGGGCTGAGGTGGGTGACACACAGTTAGCTAAAGGGCGAGTTCCTGACAGCGCTCTCACAGGTCCGGAGATCATTCGGGAAACGACAGAGAAAATCGTTCAAATCCGGGAACGATTGAAAGCCTCTAGAGACCGACAGAAAAGCTACGCAGAAAAGTGAAGGAAACCTTTGGAATTCCAGGTGGGAGACCACGTTCTGTTGAAAGTCTCACCCTGGAAGGGCTTAATACGCTTCGGAAAGCGTGGAAAGCTAAATCCAAGATACATAGGGCCTTTCGAGATTCTTGCCCGAATCGGCCCTGTAGCTTACAAACTCAATCTACCGCGCGAACTCAGTAACATACATTCTACATTCCACGTCTCAAACTTGAAAAAGTGTTTGTCCGACGAGACTCTTGTAATTCCACTCGACAAGATCGAGATCAACGAGAGCCTCAACTTCGTGGAAGAACCTGTAGAGATCATGGACCGCGAGGTCAACGAATGAAGCAAAGCCGCATCCCGATAGTGAAGGTTCGCTGGAACGCCAAGCGAGGACCGGAATTCACTTGTGAGCGCGAGGATCAAATGAAATTCAAATATCCTCATCTTTTCGCTTAGTTATTTGTAACTACTTTATTGCTTAAACTCTAATTTCGGGACGAAATTCCCTCTAACGGGGGGATGATGTGACAACCCGAAATTTCTATTTATTCAAACACTTCAGTCAAGCACTACAAATAATAGTCAAATTCATCTCTGCTAATTTTTAGCCGGTTTAAAGTCCGTTTGGGTGTTTTTAATATAAATTCGTCAAGTGAACAAATAAAAGGAAGTACCTTCTAGGATTAAAGTGGAGCAATTAAGCATCTAACACCATAACATGGTGTTTACGGCCAAACTTTGGGAGTTTGGGCCGTAAACTCCATTTAGGCCGTGAACTCATGCATATAGCATGAGTTTACTCCCCATTTCTCTCATTCTTCACTTCCTAGCTCAAGAACTCCCACTTTCTCTCTCAACTATCATAAGATCATCTTCCAAATCTTCCAAAAATGTAAGTGTTTCTTCACTTGATTTGTTGTTATAACCTTTCATCTAGTAGTTATACATCATTTCATCCATGAAATCTTCACTTTTCTTAGATCTTCAAGTGTTCTTCAAAAACACCAAGAACACCAAGAACACCAAGAACACCAAGAACACACACTAGTGTTCTTGGCCCTTAAACACTCTTTCAAGCTCCTTTATTGTAAGTATTCTTACCCTAGTGTGTTATAAGGCTTGTTTCACTTCTTATTCCACTAGAAAACTCAATGAAACACAAGATCAAAGGTGTTTACGGCCAAGACATGTTCTTGAGCCGTAAACCCTAATAGACGGGGCAAAGTGAGACCTAGTCCCTTTCCTTAGCCTTGGATACTTGTCTACATCACTCCCTTGTAGTGTTTAGGACCTTAAACATCAAGAATACCCAAGAACACATGGGTTTACGGCCAAGGCAATCTCCTTGGGCCGTAAACACCATAAGGTGGTGCATATGTGCCACCATTACCTCCTAGAGCTTGGATATTGGACTAGAACCCTTCCTACTTGAGCTTATGACCTTAAACTACAAAATGGTGGGAATTACCATGGGTTTACAGCCGTAAACCCACTAGGGCCGTAAACCCTAGGCCGTAAACACCAAGGGGTTTGGTCCATGGGCCGTAAACTCTAATGCAAGGCCTTACACTCCTTTGATGCAACCCTATGACCCTCTAACACTTAGACCAAGGTGTTTTCCATGTTATAGGGTGTTTGTACTTGCTTAATTGGTGTTACAATCACTAATTAAATACATATATATGTTTATATGCTAAATAGGATCATTGTGTGTGTTCAAGCCTTCACTTGACACCTAGCACCTTGTCCAACACTTCCATCCAAACCACTCACTACAGGTGAGTTCATACCCCTTAATCAACCTTTTAAATGTTTTTAAATGCTTTTATGGGGGGGGGGGAATACAAGTTGAATCAAGCTAGTTATATTATCAATCACATGTGATTTACAACTTGCAAACAAATGGATTTTCTATACTTTTAACTGCTTTATCAACAAAACTACTTCAAAATGGTTATCAAACTCTTTTACATGTTAAACTGTTTATAAAACTTATTCTTGATTATCAAATCTTTACTTTCAACTCTTTAAACTTATATGTTGTCAAACCATGTGTAATGCACATATAGTTATATAAGTAAGGTTTGAAGGACTTAGGAATGATAACTCACTTTATTTCATGTTCCTTGTTTGGTTGTGGACTTAGAGTACCCTGTTGTTTGTCTGACTGTCGTTTGATCCTTAGTTATATATCATGTATATATGTGTAGATATAAAGCTTTTACTTCAGTTCCAACCCTTTGGGTAATAAAGGTGTATATGCTAAGTTACTTATATAACATTACTAGTAAACTATAATATGTATAGTTTAGGAGTATACTACTCACTATTTCTAATACTATGAAACATACAAAGAGTCAGTTCTTACATGAGTCAATTCATACTGTAAACAATACATACACTACACTATATAACTGAACATACTACACACTAGAAAGAGAGAACATGCACTAATACATGCTATTCATACACACTAAACACTATACTAAAGAACATACTATGATGAGAATCAGGGAGAACATACACTACACTAGTACAAACAATACATACACACTATAACCTAAATGTGAGGCACTACTTCGGGGCATGGCTTCCCTGTCATGGCTCGACTTGTAACCAGAGTCTTCTGAAAGAAGAGCGTGAATTCGTGTATAGATCTATACTGGACTGACCGTCCTACACCTTGCTGCTAGCTACAGTGGGACCTGCAGGTCTTCGGGTGATGAATGTCATACCATCTCGACGTCTTCGAGCGTCGTGTTTTACTAAGGTCGATCAAGTATGGTTACAACTATATCACATTATACCTTAATTAACAATTGGTTTAAGGTAGTTAATACAACAGTAGTCACTATAGTACAATACTACAGTACTTCGTTAATTTCCCATTACGTCTACTTTGTGATCTTCTCACATAAACAGTAATACAAGAACTATATTTTATCAAATGATAGTCACATTTGTGAGAAATACTCACTTTTACAATGAACAAACATACATTATTTGATGCCTTGGTAGAAGGCTACTTTTAGTAGAAAACATAGGGTTTTCTAGGAGATACAAACATTTTACAAACAATTACTACAAACATTTTTACAAACTTACACATCATACACGTACAAACATTTTCATACAAGCAATGACACTAACTACTTATGAACTCACCAGATTTAATGCTGATAAACTCTTTCAAAAGAACTTGTATTCTCAGGTCGTCAGTAGACAGGTACCAAGGCCAAATTTTGAGAAGATGGAGCACTTTTCAAGACTCATCTTGTTTTGATTTCATATTTTTGGTGTCTTATAAACTGTACAAAACACGCTTGTATTAAAATTATTCTATTAATGCAATGGATGTGGTTGCTTGTTTACTATTATGCTTTGCTGTGATACTATACATGACGTCCTCCGCCCCAAAATGTTTCCGCCGTTCCGGTTTTGGGGTGTGACAATATGTAATTCAAATTTGACATACGAAACTCAGATCTAGATGATTACCTTTTGTAGCTTGCTTGATTCTTCTTGTCTCGGAGCTTAGAGTCACAATTGTCACTCCTCTAATGGCTTACAAACACCAACTAGCAAGAGGATGATTTGGAGAGAGGAGAGAGAGATAGAAATTAGCCCTAGGGTTCCAAGGAAGCAAGTGTAGCCGATTTCTACAACCCAAGGGGTCTATTTATACTATGGAGCCAAAACCCTAATGAACAACTTAATCACCAAGCAGCCCATGGAACCTTCTGGAGTAAGGCCTTGGACGAAATCTGGATGGGATCCTTCCCACATTTTCGTCCACCCCTTATCCATGAGGGTTTCCTAGTCCAAAATATAACTATCACACATTTGACAGTTTAAGCCCTTTTATTCAGTTAATCTCTTTTAGTCACCAAATTAATTTCTTAATTAATCTATGACTAATATTAATTAAATAATATGATGATTCCTTTAATATATTATTCTCATAATATATTAATAAATCATAATATCTTCTCTCTCTTCATAAATCACCCCGTCAAGTTGCTATGGTGAAGGCAACCCAAAAGGACCATGCACAACCGGGTCAAGTATTTACCAAATATAGTTACAGGCTTAGACACTAACCCAACAGTCTCCCACTTGGATAAGTCTAGTAACTACAAATGCAAGCTTAATCCGATTAGCAATCGTAGCTCTCAAAGACGCTGTCGAACTCTGATCTTATCAGTAACCTGTCCTTTAGATAAGGGATCGTATAATCCTCTGTTCTTCATATCGTGCGGACAATTACATGGAAAATTGTCATACTCATTGTCCAGCAATTAGTTTCTCGATCTCAGATTCATTTGACATATAACTTAATTGAACACATCAATTCAGTCCTAACCTGGCCCGACACATAAGTCAAATCAAATCATTGAGGGGCCCTGATATCGCTTTTACCCTCTTAGGATAAAAGGAACATATAAACTTCGACTTATATTCATTTACTATCCACTAATCAAATCATACACAACAATGCGTTTTATAACATCAAGGTACTGATGCGTTTATGTATTATCAATGCACAACCAACTAGCAAACAATAAACCATATATCTAGGTTTTAAGACCATATGATATTACCGTCTTGCGATCACTCATGATGAATTCCATGAAGTGATTCCAACAAGCGTGGGTTTATTCCAATGCTCAAATCAAGTTCATAAGCACTCATGAACGTTGTAGCAAACCTTTGCTATGTCTAATACATTTTAGACATTCTACACACCAATTCATGACAGTCTTCATTCATATCTACTTCCAACATATGAACGACTGTGGACCGTTCGAATAATTCGATTATTATCAAATAATTCAATTATTCAGGAAGTCAAAACATGCAAAATGAAACAATAGGTAAATGATTAACATAAGACAGTAACATTACTGATAAATAATACTATTTTATTTAATCATCAAATGTTAATTACAATGTATCTATTACACATTTCTAAACTATCTAATCTAAACTAATATTGTCCTTCAGCCCAATGCTCCTAGCGTGCTACAAGTGCTTAACCCTGCTCAGTCCCTTCGTAAGTGGATCTGCTGGGTTATCATCTGACGATACCCTCTTTACTACGAGGAGTCCTTCTTCCACCCGATGTCGAATAAAGTGATATTTTCTGTCAATATGTCGAGATCTACCGTGATCTCTTGGTTCCTTGGTCAAGGCAACCGCTCCTTCATTATCACAGAAAATCTCCATAGGCTCCTTTATGGCTGGAACAACTCCAAGGTCTCCAATGAAGTTCTTCAACCATATTGCCTCCTTTGACGCTTCGCTCGCTGCAATGTACTCTGATTCGCACGTTGAATCAGCAACGGTTTCTTGTTTGGAACTTTTCCAAGTTACTGCTCCTCCATTAAGGGTAAAGACCCAGCCCGACTGCGAACGGTAGTTGTCTCTGTTGGTCTGAAAACTGGCGTCACTGTACCCTCGCACCTTTAAGTCATCACTCCCACCGAGGACTAGAAACCATTCCTTGGTCCTCCGAAGGTACTTAAGAATATTCTTGACTGCGATCCAATGTGCTTTGCCAGGGTTTCCTTGATATCTGCTGACCATGCTCAAAGCGAAGGCCACATCAGGGCGAGTACAAGTCATAGCATACATGATTGAGCCAACTGCAGAAGCGTAAGGTACTCGGCTCATCTCTGCTATCTCGACTTCAGTACTCGGACTTTGAGTCTTACTCAACTTGGCATTACTTTGGATTAGTAACTCCCCTTTCTTCGAATTCTCCATACTAAAACGTTTTAGTACCTTCTCCAAGTAAGTATTCTGACTAAGTCCTATTAGTCTCTTACTTCTGTTTCTCACTATCCTTATTCCCAAAATATAGGAAGCCTCTCTGAGGTCTTTCATAGCGAAGCACTTCCCGAGCCAGGACTTAACCTCCTGCAGTGTCGGGATGTCGTTTCCTATGAGTAGTATGTCGTCGACATACAATACGAGAAAGCTTACTACATTCCCAATGGATTTGACATATACACATGAATCATCTTCGCTTCGCAGAAAACCAAACTCTTTGACCTTCTCGTCGAAACAAAGATTCCATCTGCGAGACGCTTGCTTAAGTCCATAAATGGACTTCTCAAGCTTACACACTCTATTGGGATGCTTCGGATTGACAAAAACCTCTGGCTGAGCCATGTAAACATCCTCAACCAACTTCCCATCAAGGAAAGCGGTTTTGACATCCATTTGCCATATTTCATAGTCATGAAATGCAGCAATGGCCAACATCACCCTGATGGACTTTATCTTCGCAACTGGTGAGAAGGTTTCATCATAGTCAACTCCAGGAGTTTGAGTGAAACCCTTCGCAACCAATCACGCCTTATAAGTGTGCACATTTCCATCCACGTCAGTCTTCTTCTTGAAGATCCACTTGCACCCGACCGTCTTACGACCTGGTACATTGTCAACCAAATTCCAAACTTGGTTGTCATACATGGACTGAATCTCGTTGTCCATAGCCTCTTTCCATTTTGCAGACTCCGGGCCTGCCATGGTTTCCTTATAGCTATTAGGTTCGTCCAGATTCACTAGTGTACTATCACTAATGACTGTATCCCCTTCTGTGGTAATATGAAAACCATAAAAATGGGGTGGAACACTAACCCTTTCGGAACGTCTAAGAGGTAAGGACTCGTCAATTGGTTCAACCGGAGTTTCCTCCTCGGGTTGAGCGCCAGTGTTAGAGGTTCCTTCATCGCTCGACTCTTAAAGCTCTTCAAGATCGATTTGTCTCCCACTGTCTCCATGGCTTATGAGTTCTCGCTCTCGGAAAACCCCTCTCCTCGCAATGATGAAAATACATCACTCACTACAAGGTTCGAGTTTGTCATGAGTTTCTCGTCTTACGAAAACCTCGCAACCCTAAACCTTGATATGTGCCAACGAGGGAGCTTTCCCTGTCCACATCTCGTGAGGTGTTTTGGCAACCTTCTTCGTAGGGACTAAGTTAAGGATATGGGCGGCAGTCTCTAAGGTATACCCCCAGAATGAGATAGGTAGTGAAGCACGACTCATCATGGAAAGAACCATGTCTAGCAAGGTTCGATTACGCCTCTCAGCTACACCATTCAATTGTTGTATCCTAGGTGGCGTCAATTGCGAAACTATTTTGCATTCCTTGAGGTAGTCATGGAATTCAAGACTTAGGTACTCTCCACCTCGATCAGATCGAAGCATCTTGATTTTCCTGCCCAACTGATTCTCCACTTCTTGTTTGAACTCTTTGAACTTTTCAAAGGTTTCTGACTTGTGCTTGATTAAGTAGATATACCCATATCTGCTATAATCGTTTGTGAAAGTCACATATAAGTGATTCACATCCCTTGTGGTGGATCTAAAGGGTCATACATCTGTATGTATGAGATCCAATAAACCCTCACCCCTCGCACAAGTGCTAGTGAAAGGTGACATGGTCATCTTTCCAAGTAAACAAGACTCGCACACGTCATCGTCCCTAAGTTCGAATGAATCCAACACTCCATCCTTTTGGAGTTGGGTTATGCGTTTCTTGTTGACATTTCCAAGACGACAATGCCACAGGCATTCTTTATCCATACCATTGGAAGAATCCACATACAACACATCATTTCCTAAGTTATCTACAACCATCACAGTTTCATATATTCCATTACAAGGCAACGTTTCAAAATATAAAACATTATTAAAATAAGCATAATAGAACCCTTTTCATTATCAAATGAATATCTAAAACCTTGTCTGTATAAACAATGATATGAAATGATGTTTCTAGCCATATCTGGCGAATAGCAACAATTGTTTAAATCTAAATCTAATCCATTACTAAGCACTAAGGAGTATACTCCAATCTTGGTGACATGCGACGTTCTTCTGTTTCCCATGATCAGATTCATTCTTCCATGCTCCACATCCCTATTTCTTCTTAGTCCCTGCAAATCAGAACATATGTGAAAACCACATCCTGTATCAAGAACCCAAGAAGTAGCATGTGATAAAACATTAGATTTGATTGTGTAAATACCTGCAAAAGATGGCTTGATCTTCCCATCCTTGATGGCCTGCAAATATTCTGGGCAGCTTCTCTTCCAATGCCCTATCTTGTGGCAGTAGTGGCACTCTGCCTCCTTAGGGTTAGAGTTGGGTTTAGCAGAACCAACTTTGGTTCCACTAGAAGAGGTGCCATCATGGGACTTTCCCTTGTGGTGGCCCCTTGAGGGAGCCTTCCTCTTTTTACCCTTCCCTTGCCCTATTGCCAAGACAGGGGCAGCAACATGAGTTGGAGTTGATGCAACAGATTTGTCTTTGAGGTTGCTCTCAGCAGTCCTCAACAAGCTCTGAAGCTTGCTCAAAGAGGCCTCTTCCTTATTCATGTGGTAGGTCATGCGGAACTGGCTATAGCAGGAAGGCAAGGAATGAAGGATGATATCAATTGCCAGCTCTTCATCGAAGTTCACATTTAACTTCAGCAGACGATCGACATATCTCTGCATCTTTTTTGGATGAGCGGTAAGGGACTCTCCATTACCCATTTTGGTAGTGATCATCGAAGTGATGATCTCGTACCTTTCTTGCCTAGCTCTCTGGTGGTAGCGTTCCAGCAGATCCTGATGCATCTCATAGGGGTACTTGTCCTCATAGGACGTCTGGAGTTCTGCAGTCATAGTCACTAGCATGATGCAATGGACTTCCGTGGCATCACGCTCGTGGGCCTCATAGGCCGCAATCTCTTCAGCGGTAGCAGTGTCGATGTCAATCTCCTTTAACTTCTCATCGAGGACATATTATTTGTCCTCGTTGCGAGTGACCATGTGAATGTTGCGGATCCAATTACTGAAATTGGTCCCATCAAAGATCACTTTCCCACATAAGTTCATGAGTGAGAACGAACCAGAGGAGTTTGAACCAGAAGCGTTGTTATTTGCGTTCGACATCTGAAAAGGAAAAAGAACAAAGTTGATTAGAAAACGAATTTCCCCAATTAATCACCCAAATGAAAAACTAGGGCTAGGAACCAACAACATTATTCACAAATTAGAAAAGGGATGCCGTAATCTAACAAGTAAATAATTTGAAGGCAAGTGAATGTCGATTCACTAGTTCTCCACCATGAAAAACAAAAAAGAGATTAGGTTTTAAATGTATTGAAAAAACTCCTAGATACTTTGAGATTCATTGAACTTTTCAATAGCATGTTTAAATCTCGATATGCCCCTCTAGTTTGTGACTGGGATGCCGAGGATCACAAAGCGGGTGTGAATAACCATGCAAATGTACATGGTGCCCTCATTGTTACAGTCACCTATTCGATGTGCCGGTTAACCACACACGCTCCATCGAACTATGACAAACAATGAGTCACCCTTTGCCACCTTTGCTTAGAACCCAATTAATGTGTCGGTTAACCACACACGCTCCATTAACGTCTTAGCAAGGGTACAAAGTGTAATTTCATGGAATTGCATCAAATTCACTTTTGCCTAAAGTAACTAAGATTGGGAATTTTGTAAAAACATTTAGTTACTTTATATAGATTCATTATACTTTTAAATGAGGAAAGTTTTGCCCTATCCTACCCGTTCGGCTAATGACCCTCCACCAATCAAGGAAGCGGTGGGTGAGAATGGGCACCCATTAAACGGTCATTTTATAGGCCATAACCTTATACTCCCCTTATAGATCGGCTTCGTGAATGAGGCCTACTAACGGTAAGACTAGCATTTAAGTTATATATATATATATATATCTATATATATATATATATATATATATATATATATATATATATATATATATATATATATATATATATATATATATTAATCTTATAATATTATAAGTATAAGGTTGCATTTTAAAACTTGTAAAATTCTAAGGTTTGAAATTTAAATAGTTCAAATTAAAACTTAAATTTCAAAACTTGAGGACAAGTTTTGAACTTTTCAAAACACAAAGGATCAAATAGTAAATAATATAAATTAACCAATTAATTTAATGATTATCTAAATTTGACCTAGTCAATATTTCTTGCAAGATAATTCAACAATTAATTCAAATAATCAATTATTATCAAATAAGGAAATTATTATTTAAACAAATGGTGATAAAATTCGGATTTTATTAAACCAAAAGGATTTAGGTAAGAATCTTTAAGAAAAACAGCAAGAAATCCCGAAAATCACTCTGACAGACGCTCCGACTCGCCGAGTCCCTTTATGGACTCGTCGAGTTCATCCTAATCGTCGAGTCCACAATGGGACTTGCCGAGTCTGTCAGTCAGGGGGCAGAAAAAACGATTTTTAAAGGCTTAAACAAATAAACAAGGCATCAATTCAATAGAAATCAATCAAAGCTCTGATACCACTGATGGGTTTGAGCCATAAGAACTTTCCTATGTGCACATGCAAACCCTAATGCTTGGATCTAGGTTTCTCTATTTGAACATGCAATTTATCCAAGTCTTGCAAACCCTAGATCTAGTGTATATATAATTCTAATTTGACATAAGAAACTCAGATCTAGATGATTACCTTTTGTAGCTTGCTTGATTCTTCTTGTCTTGGAGCTTAGAGTCACAATTGTCACTCCTCTAATGGCTTACAAACACCAACTAGCAAAAGGATGATTTGGAGAGAGGAGAGAGAGATAGAAATCGGCCCTAGGGTTCCAAGGAAGCAAGTGTAGCCGATTTCTACAACCCAAGGGGTCTATTTATACTATGAGCTTCTAGGGTTTCAGCCAAAACCCTAATGGACAACTTAATCACCAAGCAGCCCATGGAACCTTCTGGAGTAAGGCCTTGGACGAAATCTGGATGGGATCCTTCCTACAATTTCGTCCACCCCTTATTAATGAGGGTTTCCTAGCCCAAAATATAACTATCACACATTTGACAGTTTAAGCCCTTTTATTCAGTTAATGTCTTTTAGTCACCAAATTAATTCTTAATTAATCTATGACTAATATTAATTAAATAATATGATTATTCCTTTAATATATTATTCTCATAATATATTAATAAATCATAATATCTTCTCTCTCTTCATAAATCACCCCGTCAAGTTGCTATGGTGAAGGCAACCCAAAAGGACCATGCACAACCGGGTCAAGTACTTACCAAATATAGTTACAGGCTTAGACACTAATCCAACAATAACAGGTCAAACAATATTCCAAAAAATACAGTGATATTTTATTGGAATACTGCAAGATTAAAAGAATCACCTTGTGTGATTTAGGAGGCCCATGTTTTATGGATTGAACACCTTTAAGCCCAAGAAATCCAATAAGGCCCACATAGATGGATCTTGTTTCTTTTGTGAAGAAACTGGATATTAGTAGAGGAAATGCTCCTCTTATCTAGAAAGAAAATATGAAAGAGACTAGTACTTCAGGTATCTACTGGATAGAACTCATACTTTTCGAGTAACACTCAAGTACTTGGTACTTGAATGTTAATCTAATATTTGTAACTTGAATGCAAATATTTACAGAAGAGTAACTAGCTGAGCACAAGCAAGTTGGAACTACACTCTCGAAGTTTAGTTTATTATTTATGCTTAGAACATAAATTGCTTGTAATATAAAACAATATTTGTTTGGGAACAATGTATGTTTTAAATTTAGCATGTGTAAATATATCCGAGAAACCGAAACCAATACAAAAACCGATGGTGCGGATTTTATTTTCACAAAAAACGAATTTATTGGTGCGGTGCGGTTTTTATCTAGAAATCGGTCCACCAAAACCGAACCGCACCGCAAGTGTATAAACAATAAAATAAATCACTAATTATATATATACAATTATACACATTATTTAAAAAACAAATAAATTCTACTATATAAACAATAAAATAAATCTTTAATTTTTTTTATATACAATTATACATAACATTTGGCGGATCATTATTACATAATATATATTACTTAGAGAAATGAATTTATATTTGTTATGTTTGTTACTGTTAAAAACCTGTTTGGTAGTAATTTACCTTAATTATTTATTTTTACTTTATCATAATAATAGTTATACTTTGTGAGTTTCTTACTTTGTGTTTATAACTTAGTGACTATGTGTAAAGAGTATGTAGGATACAATTTGCATGCTTGCAGGTGCAAATTGAATGAGTTTAGGATTACGGGTTGCAAATGAAATAATCAAGTGGGATTATGGGTTGCAAATGAAATGAATAAGTAATCAACATTAAAAACATAAAAGTGTGGTTTCTAAACCATGACATACATTTCTAAATCTTTATATGAATATCACGGTTAAAAAAACACCAGTGAACATAAAAATCGAACCATATGATTGACTCGGTTTGAAACCGATACAAACTGAAACCGCATTTGAAAACCGTAAAAGCGAACCATTGAAAAACCACACCCAAGGGTTTCTAAAATGCAAAAACCACACATTGCGGTTTGTGGTTCGGTTTGACCCTAAAACCGCACCATGCTCACCCCTAGTTATTTAAATGTTTGATTATTTACAATATCGTTTTTCATAACGATAATACTCATATTCTGAAATGATTGACTTCTAATTATGAGACTAGATCTCTTAATAGAATTACAAAGTAAATATCAACATTTTATAAATAAAATTAACTTCTATATGCAAGCACTTTTGACTTAAACTTGTTTTAAATCAATCTTATCTATGACATTGTTATCTTTATTGTATAAATGAAATTCACATATTTCAACTTCAAGAAAGGGATCTTTGAAGGCAAATAATGTAGTTTATTTGAGATATGTAAATCTTATTTATATATAAAAGATTCCTAATAATATTTTCACTAAAGTGTAGAGAAAATAATTATTAAGGAACTGTACACTTTGGTGTGTGACTTCCTTTCTAATGAATGTCTAAAATTAAGCACAAGATACCAAATCAACTTTATTAACAACTATAGTAGTTTTAATTATATTGAAGGTTTAAAAACGTTGAGATACAAACTGGTAAAAATCATCTAAGGCCTTAATGATAATAAATGATGAATTAAATCTTACTTGGTATGATTTACTTTCTAATCGGTAGAAATGTCCTCCTTTTAACCTTTTGGGATTATACTACAATCACTATTAATTGTATCTAGAATAAAAACACCAACTAATTACATAATTGTAGAATATTCTAAAAGGATTTAGATTATTATATACAAACCCACCAAGAATAAGTTCATTTATTCCTCTGAAAGCCGAGTTAGTAGAAAGCAAGCTTCCAATGACAAAGCAAGTGGGAGACACGTAGAACTTGAAGCAACTCAAGAACCATAGTCGGATGTAACAATTGTTGGCACTAGTTTCAACAAGGAATTTTTGAACATGAATAGTAGTTATTCATAAACACAAATTGTTCACAATAATGGTAGAAATCATCTATGACTTGAGAAATGAGGAATCTCTCATTGATGAGTTCTTGATGGTTTCTAGTTAAACCATCAACTATCAAAAGTTATATCAGAGCTTGAATCTGAAAAATAACTTAGAGTCGTGAACATTGATATGTAATACTTGTTTAATAATCAAGTATGGGCTTGATTAATCTTCCTCTCTATAGCAAGGCTGGAAGGAGTAAGAGATTCTTCTAGAAAGAATAATACATGGATATATATATATATATATATATATATATACACACACACACACACACATTTATATAAGGATTTTATCATACTCATGACATTGACTATGATCAAACCTTTTCACAAGTAGATATCATTAGATCAACAAGGATATTGTTTACTATAACTTCATATTCTTAATATGAGATATAACAAATAGATTTCAAGAAAGACTGCTTTTCTTAATAGACATCTACTAGAAGATATCTATATAGCTTAGCCTGGAGGTTTTCTTAATCCATGTTATCCTAACCAAATGTGTAAGGCTTAAGATACACTTGTGGATATAAAGCAAACATCTCAAGGTTGGAATAGTCATTTTAATATAAAGATACAAGGTATGCTTTATATCAAAATGAAAAGAAAGTGTGTATGTTTACTAAGAACTAGTGGGAGGATAGTGATATTCCTAATCTTGTATGAATGAGACATATTTAATCATTTGAAATGACATTCCGACTATGTAAGGTGGTTTTCACCTTGACTCGAAAAGTATTTCTAAAATAAAAGACTTAGGAATGACAAGATACATTATTGGAATGTAAAATCTATAAGAGATAGATAAAGATGAATGTTAAAGGTTTTAAAATTCTTTTTGCATGAAATGACAATATCTTGAAAGAGGGCAAGATACAAGATTCCTTTGGAAGATTCTTGACATTGTCACATAACACCATTTTTGAGTTTGTCTCAGATGGATCTAGCACAAAGGTTTGATCTAGATAAAATGATTTATATTTTATTTGCTTGGCAAATGAGTCCATCATTTATGTCATATCATGAGATACAAAATTGAATACATGGTTAAGTCACTAGATGACTGTGAGAACATTCTAAAAGTACTTAAGAAGAGCTAAGATAATGTATATGAGACAATTAGTTTAGAACAAAATCTTAATGTAAAGAGCTACGTATGATTTTGATTTCTAAATAAATATAGATAATTATAAATTATAATTGGATTATGACTTCATTATGGAATGAAGAGTAAGTTTAGTTGGAATGAGGTCCAAGAAAAACAAAATAGCACAATCTACTAAATAAGAATACACTACTTTTCAAAAGTTGAAATCAAATATAATTGGATGAACTAGATCATTGAAAAGCTAGGTTGAACCTTCCATTCAGGGATAACCTAGAAATATTTTGTGAGTAATAGAGTGTACTTAATCATGCTAAGAAACTCTATGTCACATAAGAGCACCAATTATATTCTCCAAAATATTTAACTATACTTAGAGTAATGTCAATTATGGAGATGATTGTATTCGCAGAATTCACACAAATTAACTTTAGTCGAACCCGTAGATAAATTCTTTCCTTTTTAGCTAAGTATGAGTGGTCACACTTCAGCCATAAGACTTTTATTATTCTAGTAATGGGATTTTTATTTGAATTTAGTATTTAGATATTGGAACATTGTAATAACAACTATTAAATAATTTTTTGATATACTGGGATATGATCATTACATTAATACTTGTTGTGTTCTATATTAACATGTTTATACTATGAATAATCTTATTATTCTAAAGGTTTATAGTTAGTCATGATTGTGGGAACAATTATGAAGTAAGAATAATATGAAATGGATTGGTTGACTCTCACTAGATGAAAGTAGGCAAGTGGTTGTAACCAAGTTACAAAGGTACTTGTCAGAGAACTAGTATTGAACGGACCCGCATCAAGATCATCTTATAGATCGCAGTTATGAGTGATACTTGATTAAAAGGTATTATCTTTGTATCCTTAACACCTGAGACACATAGTGGGACTTAAGTGTAGGGATGTTGTGCTTTGATATGACCAAATGTTGTTCCTTAATCGGGCTGCTATAAAGGTCATATTTTGGTATGGTGTGAACTATGCAAGAGACTTATGTAGTCAAGATGGGCTTTATTCCTCTTATGTGTTCAGAGTTAGACATCTAACGCGCGTTACCCAAAGTTGAATTACAAATGAGATTGATTGAGATCCAAGGCTCATTTTCAACAAGATGTTTGTAACAAAGGGATAATTGATAAACTTACCTTAATACATCAATTGAAGCTTAGAGCTTTTGGGAATTGGATGTTGATGAATGGCATTCTTCATCATATGTTATTGGGAGCAGTGAAATTTTGCTAGACGTTCACCACTGTCTATATCAATCTATGATGAGTCTTGTGTAGGAATAATATTCTGTAAATGTATGACAACAAACAATAAAATAGAAAAACTGAGGCATGTGTTTACACATTGTCCTTAAAACAAATTCGTCCGCTATCGGGTGTCTGTTTCCCAGGATACAACTGTTTGAAGTGGTTCTTCTAGACCACCTGAACCCTCAATAGGCTCATATACCAAACTTTCAGAATTAGTTTCAACAAAAAATGAGTATCCATGACTACGTTATGATTTTTCAAAGAATGAGATAGATTAGAGCATTTCACAGCAACACGTAAATTGTGTTTTTGAGTTAAGATGGCTTCCTAACCCATCAGATACTTAATGAATCAGTACCAAAACTGTAAAATTAGATACTTAATAACAAATACATGTCTTAATGACATAATGAACAAAGGTGCTTCAAAATAAAAAATAAAAAACCATTTTTTTCTTTATGAAAATCATACAATATCAAAATATTGCAAGTAAATTGTTTCCGATTTCTAGTTCGTTTTGTACAAACGAATTTGTTTTAAGATTGTAGGAATAATATTCCAGAAATGTACAAAAACAAACAAGAAAATAGAAAAACTAAGGCATGTGTTTAACACATTGTCCTTAAAACAAATTCGCCCACTATTGGGTGTTTGCTTCCCAGGATACAACAGTTTGAAGTGGTTCTTCTAGACAACCGAAACCCTAAATATGCTTGGATTATATCTTCAATATAGCTAGAAAAATAAAATGATGAAGTGGAGAAGAAGAGAGTTTTCTTGCATTCTTTTTTGGTGTTCTCAAATGGTTGTAGAGTAGTGGTATTTATACTACACATTCTATAACCTCTCATTTAAACACCTCTATTAATCACGAGATTAATGTGTGTTAATATGTAATTAAATTGTAATATTAATTACGATTTCAGTTACGAAAGAAAGAAATATTTGCAAAAAAGGTCTTTGAACTTTCATTTTCTTTCTCTCACCCATTAAACTCTTTTATTTACTTCTTCCAACACCCTTACATTAAGGATTTATTTCTCATTAATATTAAATCCATTTTGGAGGTGTTAAAAAATAGGGAAACCCCATTTTTTATAAATTGGTTAACACCAATTTTCCAACAATCCCCAACATGAATGAAAACTGATCAAGCATTTTCAAGCTACCTAGATAAAATCCAACAGTTGAATCATGCATAGGATAGGTAGGTGTTATCCTTTGAACCTTCCCTTAAGATACATATTTATTTTACTAGCTGACCAGTAGACTCGATGTCCTTGAACTGTTCTGCCGTTTGTGTAAATAATCAATATGTGTCTCACATGATTCTCCCTGACCTAATTAGGTTCTCATTGATGTATCCGTTATAGTCATGGACACTTGCCTGGTTCTGTAAGAGCTCTTAGGAAAGCGCCCATACAATTCGTTTTGAAGCGACCCCACTTCTCTCTCACATAGGTGATTTTATAATAATCACTAAAAGCTAATTCGTATTGATTTCAAATTTATCATCCACGACTATAAGCTTAACCTGCATCACTGTTTGTTTTAGGAATGGGTTGGGGTTGACCCCCACAGTGATTCACAAATGTTATATGCAAGTAGTTTGTCCCATTGAACCTAGATCTTGGGATCTCCATTCAACTAGGTTGGGTTTTCCTTCGCAATAACTTATTAATCTATGGGTTTTAGTCCCATTCCTCATAACGAGCTCTCATTTCAAGTATTTCATTAGCGGATCTGCAATCTTATTTTGACTTTATGTAGTCATTAAAGATAATTCATCTTGAGAGTCGTCGTTTGAATGGTGTTATGTCTTTAACAAATATGTCTAGACTCACCATGTACATATATAGGATATAATTTCTCATTATGGGACGTCTCCCAATACCTACATAGCTCTTTAGTTTATTGTCCAACCTCGGCTAAACTTCTAAACTTATTCTCCTATATTTTCCAACAAATGTTGACAGTTATCAATATGGTTCTTACTATACCATAGTTACCACTATCGAATAACGATATAATTATGTAAACATAATACGATAAGCATACACACTACATGTATTTGTGAATTCATAAAGCATTGGCCAGATGTAATTATGAATATACCATACATGATCTCCTTGCAAATATTGTATTTTTCCATACAGTCTCTTCTTTTAACTATCTACATGTATAAGTCTTAGGCATCCTATCTCAAGGATCCTACTATGTCACAAAATGGAATGACACTTTGAAATGTCATTAAATGGATCTATTTCATCACATGCATTCATGTTGAATAACATAGTAAAAATTTTGATACCATTGTTTCAAAACTTAATTTAAGTCATATAAAGACTTTACAATTTACACATTTTGTTGCTTACCCTCGGGTAAGATAACTGTTAGGCAGTTTCATGTAAATTATACTTCTAAATGTATCTTTAGATGTTTTAATATCATATCATGATGATATACTTCCAAATTTTGAGAAGTTACAACCACATATAATTATAAGATCATACAAATGAAATTAATCAAGGCATTCTTATGTAAATATGTCATCATCTCTTACTTCTCATTTGGAAATCCACTAAATCGCGGTGATTTCTCAAGCTTAATAGTTCAAACGATAGAACCATATAGTTTTTACAACTTAATCCAATATTATTTTCTAAGAAACGATCATATGATTCCAAATTTAGAATACTTATATTTCCATTCATAGTCTTTTCAACTTCATGTTGAATATCTTAATATTCATCAAAACCTTTATCATGTTTTGATGAATTCCAACCAATATTATTGGATTTAATGGAAATAGCTTCTTGGAGTATAGAAGTATCATTTGATTCTAAATTTCTAAACAAGAAATCACTGCATATTTCTATTGAAATCATATACCATTAAGTTCTAACCGATTCTCATATTCTTTGGATCTATCTGCTTTCATTTTCCTCTTGAAAATCCATTTATAGTCTAGTAGTTTACCTACTAGAGGTACATCCACTAGCTCTCATGTGTGATTTGGCCAGATAGAATCCATTTCACTTTTAATTGCCTCTTTGCATTGAGGTCTTTCAGAAGAAGTAAATTCCTTTTTGAAAGTTTGAAACTCTCTTTCAACCATATACATGCATAAATGATTTCTCACTTGTCCCTGTTTTCTCCATCATGATCTATTTCTTCCTCCATTTCTCCTTCATGAGAGTATTCTTTGTGCCCAATTGTTTTGGAGCACTTTTCTTTTATTTATCAAGACATGGAAACACATTTTCAAAGTATGATGCATTCAGTGGTTCCATTATTCTGCCTTTATGAATATCCGATTAGCTTCGTGAACAATAAAACAATAAGCACTATTGTTTTGTGCATAATTAATAAAGATGAAACTAACAATCTAGTGTCAAACCTTACAATCTTGGGGCTAGGTATAACAATGAAAGACCCACACTTTCATATTTCTGAAAGACCCAAACTTTCATACTAAAACATGCTACATGCATATTCATAAAAACAATATTTTACATTGATAATTTGATTACAAAAGACTGGATACAAACCTACTACGTTTTAGTATATTACATAACTACCCAGGATATTTAATATTTTATACATACGTAAACCCAAGTACAAAAGTAATAGTATAAACTATTCTAAATCTTCCAACAATATATGACTATACTGGATTCTTATTACCTGCAATTGTTAAACACTGAGAGGGGTAAGCGGTGACGCTTAGTGAGTTCAATAATAGATACAATATAACGTTATGCCATATATATACTTGAATATGGCAGAAGCAAATAGGAACAAGAAACAACAAAGGCATATGTGAATCATGTGACAAACTTTCCATATCAATCAATGATTTGATTCAAAGATATACGATCAATGAGACATGACAATTTCTATACGATATACATCAATAAACCTTCGGCCCAAATGGCACAGAAGACATACACTTTCTAATTTAAACATTTTGGTAGATTTCAGGCTGAAAGCCATGTCTAACCTTCTGCCAATACCATAGAATAGAAGTCATTCTCTTACGAGACATGCTCTACATGGTCAGAGGCTACATACCAGTACCACCGTGAATCTAAGTCCTTTCACTGATCACATGGTCAAAGGTATAGCTTGGCTATCATAAATAGCAGAAATAATAACAACGGAAAAGCACATAGCACATATAACACATAACATACAATTGTTCCTATGTTTTGAACTCACCATGAAATAACCGGGGGTTAAAATAGTAATTTGGGCAGCACTTCGTTACTATAATTAGCTTTCTTCGTTGAAAACCGAGAGTTTTCTTGAAAACCGGGCCCTGCGAGGGTTGGGCTTCAAAACCGAAAAGATAAATTTCTCGGGCTTCTCGGGCACTTCGGAACGTATTTCGGGTGTTTGGTATGATCTCGGGGCTTCGGGGGAAGTTGAAATAGTAAATATATGGAATAATGGGCGAAAATGTGCCAATTTCTAAAAATTAGCCGGGAGGTCTCACACCCTTTATATAGGTGCGAGCCTTGGATCCGAAGCAAGAGGAAGGGGGCAGGTGGCAGTGAGGCTCGGACACGCGGCAGCAGCAGTGAAGGCTAGGTGGCTCGGATGCGAGGCGAGGACACGCGTCGGACACACATCGACTTTGGATTGGACCTGCGCTTCAGATGTGAGGGTTTTGACACGCGGGTCGGACACGGGGCATGCATGCAAGGATCCGATGACATGGCCTATTCCGGACCTTATCCGTGCGAGATTTCTCGGAAATTGTGCCCAAATCTTCTAAAATCCATAACTTTTGCATACGGGCTCCGTTTTTGACGTTCTTTATATGCACACGTAGGCGAGAATATGTTCTACAACTTTCATTTAGACTTCGTCGGCTAATTTTGAATTTATTTTTAATATTATTATTTTTAACAGACCGGGACAGGAAAATCCGTTGAAAATTCATAACTTCTTCATCCGACATCCGTTTTCGTCAGTCTTTTTACCGTTGTACTACTTTTAACGAGATCTTCGATTCTCGTTTAGGTTGTGTCGGCTAAAAATCACTCGATCTCTATTTCGAGTTTTTAGCTGTCTACTGCTATTCCGAAATTTAGAAAAATCATAACTTCCTCATACGAAGTCAGATTTGGACGTTCTTTTTATGAAAATTCTCGGTTTAACAAATATTACGACTTTCATTTAGATTACCAAGGCTAAAAAGTAGTTTATCAAAAACTCACTTTTTACGTCATTCAGCGTCGTGTCGGTTTTGTCGTGGATCTTCGATTGGTCATAACTTCTTCGTTATAACTCGGATTTCGATGAGGTTTTCGCCTAAATGTTTCTAACGAGATTATTTACAATTTTCAATAATAAAATTTTACTTATTTCAAATTTTATATTTTCGTTAAATTTCGATATTTGTCTTTTGATTGGAATCTCATAAGACTTCCAATATTTTTCGATTGATTCTAAACATAGTTTTACTTCATTTCTAGTAAAAACCATCTGTTAGAACTTAATACTCAGATTTCATATAATATCTCATAATATTATTTACTTTTAACATTTGCATAACACGATAACTGAACGTGTATGTTACAAATACATCCTCCTTTTGAGGATTTCATCCTCGAAATCACAACGATTTAGACAAATGAGGATATTTCACTCTTATCTCATTCTTATTTTATTATCAAGTTTCACTTCGGATAACGGAACCGTTTCATCATATATGCTTAAACATTTACACAAATAGCTTACATGAAACACATCATGAATATCTGTCAAATCTTCACGCAAGTCTAAGTGGTATGCTTGCTTACCAATCGGTCTTTCTTCCCAAATCGCATAATACCTTTCGATTGGGATACCTTCAGTATTACAAAATCACCCACCCATAATTCTACGGGTCGTCTACTCTTTTCTGCATAGGACCTCTGTCGATCCTGGGCCGCTTTCATTATTTATCATACAATTTGAATCTTGTCGGTGTTGTCTTGAATCATTTCAGGGCCACTAAGGAATTTCTGTCCTACATCATGCCAAAATAATGGAGTATGAAATTTACGCCCATATAGTGCTTCATATACTTTCAGTATATTTTCTATTGTTTGGATTGTTCTCTTCTTCTGACCATTTGTCTGGGGATGATAAGCTGTGCTGAGAGTAACGCGAGATCTCAATTCACCTTGCATACTTTTCCTTGAATGAGAAGTGAAGCTACTATCACGATCGGAAGTAATCTTTAACGGTACGGCATGTCTCGCAACAGTTTCATCCAAGAATACTTGTGCGTATTTCTCCATTGGATCTATCCAAGATAGTCTAGGCAAATCATCGAGATAAGCGTAAGGATATTCGGGAATATTATTTACAGTTTTCTTCTCCTCTATTGAGGTATCAACTGTATAGGCCAGATAAGCAGAATCCCCTTTCGATATAAGTTTACGGGTTTCTAGGAAAGAGATTATTTTTTAAAGATTTTTAAGTCTTTGTTTACGAAAGACATAAATAGGAACCTTCCCTTTGACAGAGATGCGTACCATCTTTTCGTAACACATGAGTTCTGCGTGGTTCTTTAACAACCAATCCATGCCGAGAATAATATCGAAGGTCGACAAGAAGATAGGAATCAGGTTAGCAAGCAAACTCTAACCTTAAGTTTTAATGAGAAAATCTCTATGGACTTTACCAGCAAGTAATGATACACTTCCTATGGTATCTACGTGAAATGGTTGCGCGAGTGCATATCAAGCAATTTGAAAAGAATGTGCAATTACATGAGACACAAAAGAATCTAAGGCATCAGAATCAAATAAGATGAGAGCAGATCTAGAGTTGACGAGAAATGAACTAGTCACAACATTCGGGTCCTCTTGTGCCTTCTCTATGATAATCTGAAATGTACGGCCTTTAACTAAACGATTGTCAAACTATTCAAACTTATTAATTGATGGCGGTGCTCAAATCTGCACTCGCTCTTCATTCTCTATTGGGCCTTCGGTTCTAATCTCTGAGAAAAATCAATTCTCATTGCAGACTCTTACTCCTTCTTGAATTTGGGTTATAGACTCAACCCAAGATAAGGTCTTTACTTTGCTACAACAACAACTCGAATGGTCATATTCTAATGACCTTTGATTTCATAACGCAAAAGACACACAATGAACCATACTCTTATTTCTATTAGTCGAACACTATCATAGAAGAAACTTTCCTTCATGTTCTAATATGATATAATATGTTCATAACTAGTAGCATTTCTAGCTAATAGTTTCTTAATCCCTTAATGAAGGTTGTTATACTTTTTTCGACTACCTCGACCATCTCCTTCTTCAATCTTCCGATTGAAGTTTCGTCACTAGACAAAACATGGTTCTCTGAACCAATCAACTCACTTCGCAGATTTATATTAATCAGACTCGATTCTTTATGACCACTAAGGTCTGAACGAAAATCATCTTCTTAGTCATCACCGAAACGAAGGTAATGAAATACTCGAAAAAAAACGGAATCAATTTCTAACTTCTTGATAACCTTTTGACTTTCCTTGATCCAAGTGCGAGTCCTGTGCTTCCAGTAGTATAGGCCTCTACTACTATTCACACCTACTCATACTCGTCCCAAGTATTATCTCACAGTTTTCCAAGTCACCCTTCAAAATTTTTTACAAAGCGACTTATCACACATGAATGTGTTCAAACAAGTACATACGACAATTTCTCCTAGACTCAACTAGGTATTTTATGTTTCTATCAAACATATCTTGGATTTCTTAAATTCACCTTCTAGAATTCTTTTTTTTACGCATATGCTCGATCTAGCATATCCTAATACTTTTCCTAGGTCGATAGGAATTTCACTTCCAAATTCTTCATATAAATTCTTTCTCGGGTAGTGTCTACTCTACAAGACACACTATACCAAAATTTACTCTAGCAGCATGGAGACAAACGATCTTCAACTACCTGCATCATCTTCTAACTCATGCAAACCATCATACACATTTGTTTGTTTCATTATCCTTTCATGACATCGACATTCCTGTATATTAGTAAGTTTTCTTCTCATGGTTGTATCTTTTAAGTCTACTTCATAGGAGTCTATCCTAAGAAGTCCACATTATAGCTGCATCTCAGCAAGTTCTACTAGCTTTCAAATTAGTTCTCTTTCATTCCTAACTACAACATCTCTTCTCATACAACACTATGAGTGTATATCTTCTTCAACTAAGCATTCTACCTTACTTGGACAAGTAAGTTACTTAGCCTTTTACCACTAAATCACGTAATTCACCATCCTAATCATGTATGTTAAAGTCGACTTAACACACAATGGAACTTTCATAAGGATGTGATAGAAGTCCATCGTCACTCAGTATTATTAAATACTAAGTCTGAGCATCCTGTATAGGGTTACTACTCGAACTGCATACTACATCACAATGTTTTGACAAGGTCCTGGCCTATTGAGTCTGAAGACTTCATTAGCCTTTCCTTTGATCTTCATTTAATTCTTCTAAATCTTGCACAACATCAATTTCGATACTGTCGAAGTATTTATCACCATATTCGGTTCTTCCTACTTTATAAGCAATCATTGCTTCAATCCGGACAGCGGTGGAACAACTTCATCGATTATGCGAAAACATTCATCTCGTCCAAATGTGTTTCAAAGTACATCATTCTTCTAAAGGTGTTATTATCTCATCAATTATACTTTGAATGTACAATACCACTCAATAGGTGTTAATATACTATTTACGATATCACTTGATAAATATTATTTTATGATATCCCTCGATCGTTTATCGATAAAATTATCGATGTCAACTATCATAAGTCTCTTTGTCACTTCGAAAAAAAATTCTTATCAGTTATAACACGGAAATTTTAGAATCTGAAATACATAAAATTTCCTCTTCCAGACCAAGGTCGGCAACAGACCTTAAACTTTCTCAAGTAATAACAATATAAGCAAGCAACCTAAGGCATGCTATCTTCATTTATCATTTAGCACATATTAGAATATAAGGCATATCTCCTCTAATATTCTAGTGCTTGTGTCCATTTAGGTATTCAACCTAAAGTATACTAGATACACATCGTATCATCATCCCTTATCAATCCATGTTTAAGTCTAGAAATTCTCAAAATTCCTAGTTCACTTAAACTAATTTTCTGAAAATTTTGAAGTAACGTAATATTTTAGTAAATTGAATTGATTCTTAACTTCACTTTTATACACTTTAAACTTGTTTATCGTTTCATGTTTACTTTTAAGTAAATTAACGCAACAAAGTGTAGTGCAATCATCAATAAAAGTGATAAAGTACGTATTTCCACCTTTACAGGAATTCGACTTCACATCACACACATTTGTGTGAATCAATCCAAAGGGTTTAGTTGTCCTTTCAATGGACTTGAATGCTTTGTGTATTAACTTTGATTCAACACATGTGTTGCATCAATATTTTGACTTATACGAAAGTGAGGTATGTGTTCAAGTTTGATTAACCGTCTTAATGTGTTAAAATTAAAATGTCCAAGTCTAGCATGCCACACATTAGAGGATTTAAGCAAGTAATCGAAAGAGTTATCCAATTCACTAATATTAGGCCCATTAGCCATTACATGGAATTTAAACATTCCACCATCCGCATAACACTTGCCTACAAACATACCATTGTAAGTTAGTACTGACTTATTGGACTCAAACACCAAACAAAATCCATGTTTGTTCAACAACCATCCAAACACTAAGTTCTTCCTAATCAATGGAACATACAACACATCATTAAGTGTTAGCTCTTTTCTATGTGATACCATTTCTGGAATGTTTTAAACACCAAATTTAAGTGTTTAGAATCACAATTTCAAGAATAAATTTATGCCTTAACTTGGAAAACCTTATAATTCTTGAGTCACTCCCTCTTTAAGCACACATGGTGTGCAACACCCATATCAATCCATCACTCGATGGAGTTAGCATCCATAGAGTTTACTTCGGAAATCATTCCACTTTGGATGGTGACATTTCTGAAATCATTTATACACTAAATATAAATGTATAGAATTATAATTTCTATAAAATATGGTTGCCTCTTGCTTGGACAAAACTCAACATAATTAAAAATATATGCCAACAATTATGAAACTTGATTTCTAATGCAGAAATTCTAAAATTTGATTTCTCATGCAGAAAAATGTTCCATAAATTATGATATCAGAAAACTGATGTTGTCTTTCAACAAAACTATTTAAAATGTGATGTTTTTAAGTAAAACCAAGTTGTTTTCTGTTTCCAAAGCTGATTTACATAAAATGGAAGTCGTTTTTGACTAAACAAAATCTTTTTTGTTTTTCACAAAAAATACAGTATGTTCAAGACTACTTTAGCCCCACTTAAACCTGTTAAAATTTCAATTTAATTTCATAATCCAGTAGCGCTATCTCTTAGCTTTCCAGGGATTACTTTCACAAGTGCACACGATTTTTCTACAATTTATTATGAATTTCACAAAACTGTGTATCATAGCTGTTAAAATCGAACCAGTTAGTGAGAATCATATTTTTCACCCTAGTTAGATTTGTTTACAGCTTTTGGCCAAAATTAATGAAATGAAGTAGACTCATATACCAAACTTTCAGAATTAGTTTCAACAAAAAATGAGTATACATGACTAAGTTATGATTTTTCAAAGAATGAGATAGATTAGAGCATTTCACTGCAACACGCAAATTGTGTTTTTGAGTTAAGTTGGCTTCCTAACCCATTAGATACTTAATGAAATCAGTACCAAAACTGTAAAATTTGATACTTAATAACAAATACATGTCTTAATGACATAATGAACAAAGGTGCTTCAAAATAAAAAATAAAAAAACCATTTTTTTCTTTATGAAAATCATACAATATCAAAATATTGCAAGTAAATTGTTTTCGATTTCTAGTTCGTTTTGTACAAACGAATTTGTTTTAAGATTGTAGGAATAATATTCCGGAAATGTACGAAAACAAACAAGAAAATAGAAAAACTAAGGCATGTGTTTAACACATTGCCCTTAAAACAAATTCGCCCACTATTGGGTGTTTGCTTCCCAGAATACAACAGTTTGAAATGGTTCTTCTAGACACCCGAAACTCTCAATATGCTTGGATTATATCTTCAATATAGCTAGAAAAATAAAATGATGAAGTGGAGAAGAAGAGAGTTTTCTTGCATTCTTTTTTGATGTTCTCAAATGGTTGTAGAGTGGTGGTATTTATACTACCCATTCTATAACCTCTCATTTAAACACATCTATTAATCACAAGATTAATGTGTGTTAATATGTAATTAAATTGTAATATTAATTACGATTTCAGTTACGAAAGAAAGAAATATTTTCAAAAAAGGTCTTTGAACTTTCATTTTCTTTCTCTCGCCCATTACACTCTTTTATTTACTTCTTCCAACACCCTTACATTAAGGATTAATTTCTCAATAATATTAAATCCATTTTGGAGGTGTTCAAAAATAGGGAAACCCCATTTTTTATAAATTGGTTAACAACAATTTTCCAACATCTTGTGCATGTGGGAGATTGAAAGATCTTGTATGCCCAAGAGTCATTATAAAATGATATTGCTAATAATATATGATCCTATAGGGTCACACCATATATCAAGTTACCGTAAATTGATTATTTATTAGTATAATTTGATTATATACAAATATATCAACACTTGTATTTAATTGGAAAATTATTATTTCATGGCAATAATATTTTACTAATTGGGAATTTATTATTTGTAGAAATAATATTTATTGGAGAAATAACAACTTATGAAATATATCATAAAGTATGATTAGTTATAAGTTATATATATATCTTAATAAACTAGTTAGAGTTTATTTATATAAAAAGGTATATATATATATATATATATATATATATAGTTGTTTGAATATATGAATCACTTTATATAAATGATAGTCTTTTATATAAAGTTGGTATATATATACATGTATAAACTAGTCATATAATAATGGAACATCCTTTGGTTCCATCCATTAACCATAAGGTTGAAAAATGGGAGGAGACAAGGCATGCATGCCTTGTCTATTCTACATGCATGCTTGTAAGAAACATGTCTTATGTTACTTTTTCTTTATGGTCTCCCTTTGCTTTTGGACGTTATATAAGGGAGGGCATGGAAGGGTTTTGACACACTTCTTGCAAGCATCATTCTCCTTCTTCTTGGAGTCAAAACCGTGAGCATGAGAGGCTCTTAAGGGTTACCAAATTTTGAGCTTTACAAGCTCCTCTTCTCCTCCATTCTATTGCATTTGATGTTTAAAGAATGTCCCTTTGTTGCTTCACCTTTGAACATATATTTGATATATATTTTAAAGGCTTATGAACAACAAACTACAAGTGAATACTAGCATGTTTTGATGGTTCTACTCTTGCTTGGTGGATACTTCTAGAGAACTATTGTTTTAGAGTTTCATGCCACACTTCATCAACTTCCAACTTCCCATGAGGATCAAAGTCTTCAAAGGTTGTTATGCTTTCCCTTCTATGGTTGTTTTAATCTTTCTAACTCTTGAAAAATGATCCTTGGTGGGTAAAATAGTTTTAGTTTTATTCAACATTTTTAAAGCTTCCGTTGTCATTTTTACCCATTGTGAAACCGGATTTTTGAATAAAAATCCAACAATACATTCACCAAAAGATTCGACTTCTGATCTAAACTCATCAATTTGAAAGAACCCAAATGAGAAAATAGCTAAAAATATGCATTATGATCTGGATTAGAGTGAATAAACTGTTTCAGTAGGTCGAGTATGCTCCAAGCTCCAAGGTCCATGCTCCATGCTCCATGCTCCAAGCTCCAAGCTTCATAATGCCTGTAAAATAAATAAAAAATGGTGAAGTGCCAGGCATTCTTAATGAAATATGCAACTGCCCAAATAATTAACTAAATGCAAGAATTATGGAGTAGAATGCTATGAAAGGATGGAAATAAACATGCAAAATAGGTGCATAAAATGCACTTATCGGCTATCACATACCATGGGGGTAGCCTATGGCATTTCAAGGAAAGACCATGGGGTAGCCCATTACACTTGGATGTCAGACCATCGGGGTAGCCCATGACATTTCAAGGCAAAAGACCATGGGGGTAGCCCATGGCAAATATATGTATGGTATGTGGTATTTTGGGGAACTCACTAAGCTTTGTGCTTACGGTTTTCAGTTTATGTTTCAGGTACATCCGGTACTAAGTACAAGGGCCCGATGTGATGGCACAACATCCCCCAAAGTTTTCCGCATTGGCAATTAATGATATTACTTTTATGTTTAAATGATATATTCACTTTGATCAGTTTTGGAACAACTCGCTTGTATTATTTATTGTTTTAAAAATGAAAAAAATTACTTTGGATTTTCAGGATGTTACAGACTTATCCAAGTGGGAGACTGTTGGATTAGGTGTCTAAGCCCATAACTATAATTGGTATAAACTTGAATTTTATATTAGCACAATCATTTTGGGTTGCCCTCAAAGCTGGCAATTGGACAAGATTAATTTTGGAGAGTGAGAATGATTTATTAATTGATAATAAATTGGAATATATAATTTGTTTTTATATTATAATAATAATATATTAATTAGAAATTTTGTTATTTAATTAATATTTAATTATAAATTAATTGGAATTAATTTGGTGATTAAAAGAATTAATTAAAAGTACAGGGACTGAAGTGCAATTGGTCAATAGTTGAGCAAGAGGCAATCTAGAACCCTCCATACGACATGGATGGTTTTTAGAGGACCTTTAGGGTTCTAGAAATATCCATGTGGATAATTAGGAAGATGGATAATTACCTTGTTTAAGATAATATTATTATATTGGGTTTCGACTTATCTAGGGTTTCCTTGCTGCACTATAAATAGGCCCCTAGGGTGGCACTGATAACCTTAGAAGAGTTTTGGCCGAAAATCACCCTCTCCCTCCTCATAATCCTTAGATGACAGTCTTGGGTGTGAACCACTAGAGGCACGACGCTTGTGGTGCTTGCTGCCAAAGGTTTGAAGAAGGATTCAAAGGTTTGTCAATAGCAATCTTCAAAGTAAGTTTCTTAACCTATTGAATTAGTTTTCCATTAGAAAAGTTTTATAGGTGGATATTTCATAGGATGTTGCCCATACATGAAAGACATAGATCCTTAAAAGGTTGCATGTGCCCTAATCATTCGAATTGTTTGAATGTTTTCCGCTTAGTGCATAAAATTTTTGTAACCTACGTCTTCCATCATATCATATGCCCTGTGTAGGACATAAATTGCAAATGAGGCCAATTTAGTCCAATGAAAGTCATATATGCGGATCTAGGTGTTACAAAAATAACCATTCAATGAGTGTCTTTTTCACTCACCACTTCTTTGCGTGGTCATGGAAATGACACTAACTTAAAGTTTTAACTTTGAATCAATATGTTTTCATCAAATTTCAAACTAATTTGCTTGATGAGGCCATTTTGTTTTCTTCTTTTCATAACGGAGAAGAAACTAAGGAAAAAGGAATGGTGGTAGGTCATGAAAATGAAAAGACACTAGCTCACCTCATACTAATAAAAATGAAAAGACACTAGCTCCCCTCATATTATTATGAGTATCAGATCTTAAACCTATAAAATCAAACATAAAAAGTTTAATACATTTTCATTAGGTCAATATGGATTTTAATTCCTTAGACTAAAAAAACATTAAAGGGTTGTTTGGCTTGTAAAATGTTTCTAAATGAATTGGAATTGAAAATAAATCTGTCAAGAATTTGAATCCAATTCAATAAAATTTTTGGTTGGTAGGAAATAAAATTGGAATTAATTCTAGATTTTGTTTGGTTGGCAGGAAATGAAATTGTCATTTTTGTCATTTTAGTCTGTTTTGCTTAATTTTACTTTGTTTTCTATCTTACGTGTAAAGATATATCACTTAAAATATAAAAATAGTAAATTTTCAATTTATTAATTGAGCATTAATGTCGGTGGCGGTGGTAGGTGGTAGTGGCAGTGATGGTAAGAGGTGATGGTACTGGTAGTAATGGTGGTGGGTGGTGGCAATGACTGTGGTGGTGGCAGTGGTGGTAGGTGGTGGTGGTGGCGGTGACAGAGTTAGGTGGTGGTGGTGGCGGTAGGTGGTAGTGGTGGTAACAGTGGTATGTGGTAGTGGTGGCGATGAGGGTGGGTGGGTGGTGGTGACGGTGGTAAGGGGTATGTGGTGTTAGCAGTGGAGGTAGCGATGGTGGTAGTGGCGGTGAAGGTGGTGGCGGTGGTGGCAGTGACGGTACTGAAGGGTTTTGAGAATTCTAACACTCCTAAGGTGTACATGCAACCCTAGAAACCTTGGATCTATGTTTTACTAAGATACATGCAAATTTGATTTTCCAAGGTTCTTAACCTAACTAGCATGGCATGGGGAACTTTGAAACACAAAAGCTAGTAGAAGAACATACCTTTTTGTTGTTTGGATTCCTTGAGAACTTTGTGAGCCTAGCACCTCAAGTGTGATGCCTCAAATGTCTGACACAACACCACAACACTTGGAATAACTTTGAGAGAAGTCCACACTCACTCAAAATCAGCTAGCCCTCTTGTTCTACACATAGTGCCGATTTTGGTAGCCCATGGGGTCCTTTTATAGTTGTGTCACAAGTAGGGTTACACCATGTAAACCCTAATTGACATGGCTTTTCATATTCCATGATGCATGGGTTTATAACCTCCATGGAGTATCCATGGGGCACCTTATGGATTTAGCCCAATCCAATAAACCATGGATCATTAGCCTACTATAAAAGAATGGATGATTTACACAATCAACCCCATATATTTAATTAGTCTCCTTTTTTATCACCAAATTAATTCTAAATTAATTCTTGATCAAAACTAATTAAATAAGATTATTAATATATTAGAACTTATAATATATTAATAAACCATAAGTGTCTTTTCTCTCATTTAGTCTATCCAAATGTTGCAATGCTGTGCAACCTAAATGGACCATGCCAACCGGGTCAAGTACATTCCAGAAATAGTTATGAACTTAGACACCTAATCCAACAGTCTCCCACTTGGATAATTCTAATAACTATAACTACAAGAATGACTTCAGGAACCGATCAGCAATCGTAGCTCTTTGAAAGTCTCGCGGAACTGAGATGATGATGATATGCCATTTAAGATAAGTGATCATATAATCCTCTGTTCTAGATATCATCCGGAAAAATACATGGAACAATGTATTACTTATTGTCCAGCAGTTTGTTTCCCGATTTCCGATTTGTTTCACATAGAACTTAATCGAACACATCAATTTAGTTCTGACTGGGCCTGGTACATAGGTCACAACAAAATCATCTAGGGGCCCAGATATCGCTTCTAATCCAAGAAAGAACAGATAAACTTCGACTCATATGCTTGTTCTACTACTTGTTGAATTATAAACAAAGGCACATTTTATAACAACGAGTTACCAATGCGTTTTCATACAATCAATGTATAACCAACTCATAGTCAACAACTCATTTCTCTAGGTTTGAAGACTTATATGATATTACCGTCTCACGATCACTCGAGATAAATTCCATGAAGTGATATAAGTGAGCGTGGGTTGAATCCAATTCTCAAAACTTATGAGCACTCATGAATGTTGTAGCAACTTTTGCTATGTCCAACACTTTAGACATCTACAAGCTAGCTTCATGACAATCTTGATTCATAACTACTTCCAACATATGACCGACTGTGGTGATTTGAATAATATGATATACCATAACATAATTATTCTGGAAGTCAAAACATGCAAAATGAAATGATATTAAACGATTGACAGAAGATAGCAACACTTTACTTATAAATAAACAACAACTTTTATTTATCATCAAATGTCAATTATACTTTACAAATTTCAAAGCTATCTAATTTCTAAAACTAATATCATCCTTTAGCCCTATGCGCCTCGCATGCTGAAGATGCTTAACCCTACTCAGTCCCTTCGTGAGTGGATCTGCTGGGTTCTTATCCGATGATACCCTCTTTGCCAAGAGGATACCTTCTTCTATTCGATGTCTGATGAAATGGTATTTTATGTCGATATGTCTGGATCTTCCGTGATCCCTTGGTTCGTTGGCTAAGGCAACTGCACTTTCACTATCACAGAAAATCTCCATAGGCTCCTTTATAGCTGGTACAACTCCAAGGTCTCCAATGAATTTCTTTAGCCATATAGCCTCCTTTGCTGCCTCGCTTGCCGCTATATACTCTGATTTGCAAGTTGAATCAGCCACTGTCTCCTGCTTGAAACTTTTCCAAGTAATTGCTCCTCTGTTTAAGGTAAAGACCCAGCCTGACTGAGAGCGGAAATTATCCCTATCAGTCTGAAAGCTAGCATCACTATACCCTACTACTCTCAAGTCATCACTCCCACCGAGGGTAAGGACCCAGTCCTTAGTCCTCCGCAGATACTTAAGAATGTTCTTTACCGCAGTCCAGTGAGCCTTGCCAGGGTTCCCCTGATATCTACTGACCATGCTCAACGCAAAGGCCACATCAGGATGAGTACAAGTCATAGCATACATGATCGAGCCTACAGCGGAAGCATACTGTACTCGACTCATCTCAGCTATCTCAGCCTCTGTACTCGGGATCTGAGTCTTACTCAATCTGGCGTTACTCTGGATCGGTAACTCTCATTTATTGGAATTTTGCATGTTGAACCTATTCAACACCTTATCCAAGTAGATACTTTGACTAAGTCCAATTAGTCTCTTACTCCTGTCTCTCAAAATCCTTATCCCTAGGATATAGGCAGCTTCTCCAAGGTCCTTCATAGCGAAACACTTCCCAAGCCAGGACTTCATTTCCTACAGATTTGGGATGTCAGTTCCTATGAGTAGTATGTCATCCACATACAGTACCAAAAAGCTACCTATACTCTCACTATCCTTGACATATACACAAGATTCATCTTCTCTCCTCGAAAATCCAAACTCTTTGACTTTCTCATCAAAACAAAGATTCCATCTGCGAGGTGCTTGTTTCAATCCATAGATGGATTTCTCAAGCTTACACACTCTATTAGGGTACTCTGTAATGACAAAACCCTATGGCTGACTCATGTTAACATCCTCATCCAACCTTCCATTAAGGAAAGCGGTTTTGACATCCATTTGCCATATTTCATAATCATGAAATGCAGCAATCGCTAAAATAACCCTAATAGACTTAATCTTTGCTACTGGTGAAAAGGTCTCATCATAATCAACTCCCGGAGTTTGAGAAAATCCCTTTGCAACCACTCGTGCTTTATAAGTGTGTACATTACCATCCATGTCGGTCTTCTTCTTGAAGATCCATTTGCACCCGACTGTCTTACGACCTGGTACATTGTCAACCAAGTTCCAAACTTGATTGTCATACATGGATTGTATTTCGCTGTCCATAGCCTCTTTCCATTTAGCAGACTTAGGGCCTGCCATGGCTTCCGTGTAGCTGTTAGATTCATCCAGACTTACCAGTGTATTATCACTGATAAGTGTATCACCTTCCGCAGTAATATGGAAAGCATAGTAATGATCAAGTGCATTCCTAACTCTCGTGGAACGCCTCAGAGGTACGGACTCATCAGTAGGATCAATAGGAGTTTCCTCCTCAGGTTGATTGCTAGGGTTTGAGGTTCCTTCACCACTTGACTCTTGAATTTCTTCAAGGTCAATTTGCCTCCCACTATTTCATTAGCTTATGAACTCTCTCTCGCGAAAGACTCATCTCCTTGCTACAAAAACCACATTATCATTGGGTCTGTAGAAGAGGTAACTAAAGGATTTCTGTGGATAGCCTATGAAAATACACTTCTCACTTCGAGGTTCGAGCTTATCGTGAGTCTCGCTCCTCACAAAAGCCTCGCAGCCCCAAATCTTGATGTGGTCCAGATTGGGAACTTTTCCAGTCCACATCTCGTGAGATGTTTTGGCAACCTTTTTGGTAGGGACTAGATTAAGGATATGGGTGGCAGTCTCTAAGGCATACCCCCAAAATGAGATTGGTAGCGAAGCTCGACTCATCATGGAATGGACCATGTCCAACAAGGTCTGATTACGCCTCTCAGCCACACCATTCAACTGTGGTGTCCTGGGAGGTGTCAATTGTGAGACAATCTCACATTCCTTAAGATAGTCAAGTAACTCTGTACTAAGATACTCACCACATCGATCGGATCGAAGCATCTTAATGTTCCTGCCCAGCTGATTCTCCACTTCCTGTTTAAACTCTTTGAACTTTTCAAAGGTTTCTGACTTATGCTTGATTAAGTAGACATATCCATATCTACTATAATCATCGGTAAAAGTCACATAGAAGCGGTTTGCATCCCTTGTGGCGATTCTGAAGGGTCCACACACATCAGTATGTATGAGATCCAACAAACCCTCACCCCTAGCACAAGTACCAGTGAAGGGAGACTTTGTCATTTTCCCAAGCAAACAAGATTCACAACTATCATCCGATTTTAGGTCAAATAACTCCAAGACTCCATCCTTTTGGAGTTGGCCTATGCGTTTCTTGCTTACATGTCCAAGACGAAAATGCCATAATGATGCTTTATCCAAGCTATTGCAAGAATCAGTACACAACACATTATTTCGTAGGTTATCTACAACCACCACTGTTTCATACACACCATCACAAGGTAATGCTTTAAAATAAATAACATTATTAAAGAAAGCATTAATACCATCACATTCATTATCAAACGAAAAGGTAAAACCTTGTTTGTACAAATCATGAAAGGAAATAATATTTCTCGCCATTTCTGACGAGTAACAACGTTTATTCAAATCTAATGTTAACCCACTACTTAGCAACAAAGAACAAACTCCAATCTTGGTGGCATGTGTAACTTTCCTATTCTCCATGATCAAGTTTATCTTCCCATGCTCCACATTCTCACTTCTTCTTAGTCCCTGCAAATCAGAACATATGTGAATACCACAACCTGTATCAAGGACCCAAGAATTATAATAGTGTGAGTTATTAGACAACATAGTGTAAATACATGCATGGTTGGGTTTCACTTTCCCATCATTAACATCTTGCAGGTACTTTGGATAGTTTCGCTTCCAGTGCGACTTTTCATGGCAATAGAAGCATTCAGCCTCTTTAGGGTTGGCAGAAGGAGTGACAAAACCTCTTTTGGTTCCACTCGAAGAGGAGCCATCAAGGGACTTTCCCTTGGTACCCTTCGAAGGGCTCTTCCTCTTCTTCCCTTTACCTTGCCCGATTGCCAAGACAGGGGCCGCGGTAGGAGTAGGAGTGGTAACAACCGATTTACCTTTAAGACCACTTTCTGCGGTCTTCAAAAGTCCTTGAAGTTTGCTGAGTGTAACTTCCTCGTTGTTCATGTGATATGTCATCCGAAATTGATCATAACACGAAGGTAAGGAGTGCAAAATGATGTCAATTGCCAACTCCTTGGGGAAGTTCACATTCAATTTCAGCAAACAGTCCACATACCTTTGCATTTTCTGCATGTGACCCGTGATGGGTTCACCATCCTTCATCCTGGTTGTTATCTTGGAGGAGATGATGTCATACCTCTCTTGACGAGCACTTTGATGGTAGCGGTCCATCAAGTCCTGGTGCATATCAAAAGGGTAATAGTCCTCATAGGACTTTTGGAGCTCGACTGTCATCGTGGCCAACATGATACATGCCACTTTGGTGGCATCTCTCTCATGAGTCCGGTATTCAGCGATCTCTACTCGGGAGTAGCAGACGACTCATCTAGTTCCTTAAGCTCCTTGTCGAGGACATATTCCTTGTCCTCGTAATGAGTGACCATCCTGATGGTCCGGCTCCAATCCATAAAGTTGGAACCATCGAAGATGACTCTCCCACAAAGGTTCATGAGAGAGAAGCAGCCGGTAGGGTTTGAGCCAGAAGCAACATTGTTGGAAGACATCTGAAAAGAAAGAAGGACAAGTTTAGATTAGATATAAAGATAGTCCTTAATAAGACACCCAAATGTAATATTAAGGCTAGGACCCAGCACAATATTTTATAACTTAGAAGAGGGATTCCGTAATCCAAGCTATAAAATATTTGAAGGTAGGTGAATGACGATTCACCAATTTCCACCATGAAAAAATGAAATAAATTATTAGGTTTTAATTGGTTTTGAAACTCCTAGATTCTTTTGAGATTCATTAAACTTTTCAATGGCATGTTTCAATCTCGATTGTGCCCTTCAAGTTTTGTGACTGGGATGCCGAGGATCACAAAACAAGGTGTGAATTAACCATGCAAATTACTTGGTACTCTTAATGTTTATCACCTAACCGGTGTGCCAGTTAACCACACGCGCTCCACCGATCTTTGATAAACCTTAAGCCACCCTTTGCCTACCTTGTTAAGTCCAGGTTAGTGTGCCGGTTAACGACTTAAGCAAAGTTCAAAGTGTAATTTCATAGGTTAGCACCATATTCACATTTTCCTAAAGTAACTAAGATTGGGAATTTAAAAAACATTTAGTTACTTTATAACAATCATACTTTTAATGAGGATGAAAGTCATTGTCTTACCCGTTCGGCTAACGACCCTCCACCAGTCAAGGAGGCGGTGGGTGAGAGTGGACACCCATTAAGCTGCCATTTTATAGGCAACAACCTTATACCCGCGTTATAGACCGGCTTCGTGAATGAGGCCTACTAACGGTAAAACGACTTGTTCTTATACATACACACACACACACACACACACATATATATATATATATATATATATATATATATATATATATATATATATATATATATATATATATATTATTAACTTATAATATTATAAAGTATAAGGGTTGAATTTTAACTTTTAAAATTCTAGGGGTTGGAACTAAAGTTTTAAGGTGACTTTACATGTTTCAAAACTTGAGGGCAAGTTTTATAACTTTCAAAACTTTTCAACTTTCATAACTTATGAGTTAATGGTTTATTAAAATGAAAGACTCTTCATTTTATGTAACCTATGTGTTCATTAATGGACTTTAAAAGAATGACTTTTGGTAATCCATAACTTGAGGACAAATTATGGATTCCATTAAAACACATAATGACATTTGCAAATAATTCCTATGATCTTCTAAACTCATAAGTATATGAATATTCATATTAACAGTTGCAAGAATCATAAACAACACATACAAAACTTGAAATTTTGATAATAGCCATTGTAAATGGATTAGCATAACCATTACATCATCTAAAACAAGTTTTATAAGACCAAAACAGTTTAGGATAATGTTTCTAGTCCATTTCCAGCAGCAAAACTCGAAAATCTGCATTCAGGGCCTCCTACTCGTCGAGTGCAAGAACCTGATCGACGAGTAGGATGAAATAACACATGGGCTCGTCGAGTCCCCCCATGGACTTTACGAGTTCATGCCGCAGAATGCAGAAAACTTGAGTTTTTCAACAATTTGCATCAATTATCAAGAAAACAAGCCTAGTCTCTGATACCACTGAAGGGTTTTGTGCATTCTAACACTCCTAAGGTGTACATGCAACCCTAGAAACCTTGGATCTATGTTTTACTAAGATACATGCAAATTTGATTTTCCAAGGTTCTTAACCTAACTAGCATGGCATGGGGAACTTTGAAACATAAAAGCTAGTAGAAGAACATACGTTTTTGTTGCTTGGATTCCTTGAGAACTTTGTGAGCCTACCACCTCAAGTGTGATGCCTAAAATGTTTCACACAACACCACAACACTTGGAATAACTTTGAGACAAGTCCACACTCACTCAAAATCGGCTAGCCCTCTTGTTCTACACATAGTGCCGATTTTGGTAGCCCATGGGGTCCTTTTATAGTTGTGTCACAAGTAAGGTTACACCATGTAAACCCTAATTGACATGGATTTTTATATTCCATGGTCCATGGGTTTATAACCTCAATAGAGTATCCATGGAGCACCTTATGGATTTAGCCCAATCCAATATACCATGGATCATTAGCCCACTATAAAAGAATGGATGATTTACACAATCAACCCCATATATTTAATTAGTCTCCTTTTTGATCACCAACTTAATTCTAAATTAATTCTTGATCAAAACTAATTAAATAATGTTATTAATATATTAGAACTTATAATATATTAATAAACCATAAGTGTCTTTTCTCTCATTTAGTCTATCCAAATGTTGCAATGCCATGCAACCCAAATGGATCATGCCAACCGGGTCAAGTACATTCCAGAAATAGTTATGAACTTAGACACCTAATCCAACAGGTATGTGGGTGGTGGTGGTGGTGATGATAGCTATGGTAGGTGGTAGATGGTGGTGGTGGTGGAAGTAGGTGGGTGGTGGTGGCGGTGGAAGTATTGGTAACGGTGGTAAGTGGTGGTGGCAGTGGTAGGTGGTGGTGGTGGTGGCAGTGGCGGTGGTGGCGATGGTGAAGGTGGTGGTAGGTGGGTGGTGGTGGCGATGGTGGGTGATAGTAGTAGAGGTTATGATGTGAAATAAAACGAGTGTAATAAGGTAAAATGTCACTTTACTTTATAGTATAGTATTAATTATATCATCTTCTTGAAGGAAAATGTTTTCCCCTTTTTGATGGAAAGTTTTTTCACTTAGAATTCTAATTCCATCATACAAAGTTGAACCAAACATTGGAATGTGGTGCAATTGGATTCCTTTTCCCTAGAATCCCATTACATTCTAGCGAACCAAACGTACCCTAAGAAACTTATAAAATAAAAGGGAAATTGACTTATTCAGATAATTAACTTTTCGATTTGTTCACATATGGGTAACTGTAACATCCCAAGTCCAGGTATACCTTATAAACCCTTGTTCTTTTGGTACTTGTCAAGTTTATCCCTTATAGAGAAAAAGGTGGCAAATGAGTACACGGGGCGTACGCGAGTGTACGCTCAGCGTACTCATGTGCGTGCTTTTGACGCGGAAGCCACCGAGTATGCTGGGCATATTAGGCCTAGAGTGAAAACCCTAATTTTGGCTGTGACCCTATATAAAGGATATGATGGCCTCATTCATGGCCACCATTCTCAGACAACAAACCCTCTTAAACCCTAATCCTTCGTTCATAGAGCTTGTGAGTGCATTGAGAGCCTTTGAGTGATCTTTGTGTGTTCTTGGAGTGAAGAAGAAGCTTGGAGAAGAAAGAGTGAGAGTCCAGGCCCTTGGATATGAGCATATCTGTGTTGGGAGCTTCATATAGAGGTATAAAGCTTCAAGCTTTCTCACTCTTTTGATTTGTGCATCATAGTAGAGAATTTTAAGGTTTTTGTCCCAAAAGTTGGAGACTTGATGAGATATTGAGCTCCAGAGACTATGATCAACCCCTTTGAGTGTATTTAGTGGTGTAGTGTCATAAAAATCAAGACTTGGACGTTGGAATCAAGCCATGCATGAAATATGAGCATTTTGAGCTAAGAAAGTGAGGGTTTTGTGTGTTTGTGACCTTATCAGCCATGCACAGGCTTAAAGTCACTGACTTTATGGAGTAAGAGCTATTAAGGAGTCCAGATCTGTGATATGAGCCAAGGTCTTAACTGATTAAGACCAAATGAGTAGAAGGAGTGAAGCTAGGACGTACGCTAGGCGTAATTCCAGTACGCGCAGCGTAGAGGTCTAGCATCCCGATGCCTGCATCGCAGCAGAGTACGCCCAACGTACTCTCTGTCGTTCACTTTTTGGTTGACTTTTAGGGTTTTGTCAATTTGTGGACTATTAAGGCCATGGTGGGGTAAAATGGTCATTTCCCCATCCGTGAGTTTGTAGAAGGGTTAATCTAGCTTCTTGGGAGTCGTTATTAATTAGGGATAATTATCTTATGTGTTAGGTGGAGGCTAGACCGGTGATTCGAGTTCGAGGTTATCCGATTCTTACGAGGTGAGTCTTCTCACTATACTTACCATGAGTGGTATCTAGGTGTGACTGAGGTGTCTTATGTGCTTACTTGTGTATTGTGATATTCTATATTATGTCTTTGTGATTTATGTTGAGTATTATTATTATGAGCTTACTGAGTTAGGACCGGAGGGTCCACCCGAGTTGTGGGACCGGAGGGTCTCCACTGAGACACATTGACCGGAGGGTCGTATTGAGTTAGCCTCGAGTGGCTAATATGATGTGTGCGGTATTTTGGGGAACTCACTAAGCTTCGTGCTTACCGTGTTACGTGTTATATGTTTTAGGTACTTCTCAGGATCGCGGGAAGGCACCGGCTTGATTGTACACACTTCTGCACTGGAGATATGTTTTTGGAGGATCCTGGATTTCTAGTAAACAATTGTGAAATATGTGTTGATAAATTGATACTTGTGATTTTTGAGAAAATGAGACATGTGTTTTATTATGTTTTAAAAATGAAAATTTTGGTTTGAAAATTTCGGTGTTACAAGTAGGTATCAGAGCCTTGGTTTTAGGGATTCGGATACACCCCGGGTGTGTTTGGACTCAAATTGAGGATTTGAGAAAAAATTTCAAAAGAAATGATTTTTCTAAAACGAGAAAGAGTTTTAAGAGAAAACGAGCTGGAGCAGTGTGTACAATCAGCCAGAGCCCGAACGGTGTATCGGGAGTTCAGCAACACGAAGCCACCATAGTTTGATGGGACTCAGGATCCGATTGCTACGATGATATGGATCTTTGATATCAAGGTATGTTTCTACACTTGTTCATGTTCAGAGCATTTGAGGGTTCGGTTCGCGCTGAACCAGCTTCTCTTGGGAGCGAAGGACGTGTGGAAGTTTGTGACAGCCAGTTTTACTCCTGCAGAGGATACTACAGTGACTTGGGAGAGGTTTGTTTTGATGTTTCGAGATGAGTATGTTCCCCCGGTGGAGAGGGAACGGTTGGCCCAGGAGTTTTTGTCTCTCTAGCAGAAGACAGAGTCGGTGACTGAGATTACACGGATGTTTCACGAGAGGGCGTTGTTTTGCCCTGAGCATGTATCGACTAAGCAGGAACGCATGAGTTGGTATTTGCGCATTCTGAGGAGGGATATTTGAGAGTTTGTGGCGAACTCGTCTTATCGTACATTTGATGAGCTTCATGAAAATGCCAGGAGGAGGGAGATCGAGCTGGAGACTCAGGCCAGTGAGGATGCAGAGTCTTAGGGGAGAGACCGGCGGCCGACGCAGTCGCAGCCGGCAGCCAAGCGGGCTAAGCCCTCTGATTCGAGGTTAGGAGGCCAGAAGGGACGCACTTGTAGGAAGTGCGGCAAGAGTCATGAGGGGACATGTCGGACAGGGATTTGCTACAAATGTGGCAAAGAGGGGCATATGGTGAAAGATTGTCCCAAGGGATTTGCAGTCTGTTTTCACTGCAATCAGACCGGACATCGGAAGGCCGAGTGCCCTCAGCTTGTTCAAGGATCAGCCCAGGGTTCCACTCCTGCAGCTTTGCGTGCGATTGATAGTCGGCCGGTGAAGGTCGAGGCTTCGAGGGCTCGTGGGAGAGCTTTTCGGCTGACAGCGAAGGAGGTCCGCGCAACACCTTATGTCGTGGCTGGTACGTAATTCCTTATTTATTTATTTTGAGATTTATTGTGCTTATGTTGTGCCATATTTAGGTACATTTATTGTGAGTTCTGTACCTGCCTTAGTGTTATTTGACTCGGTTGCGAGTCGATCCTTTGTGTCTTTAGCTTTTAGTCGTCACATCAGTGTCCGACATGAGGCGTTGCGTCGACCTCAGAGGGTTTCTATAGCTGATGAGCATGCGGTTTTTGCTGCTGATGTATTCCGAGGATGTGTGCTAGAGAATTTTGGTGTCGAGTTTATGATTGATCTGGTACCGATTGCGATGGGTGATGTCTGTGTCATTATGGTCATGGAATGGCTGAGCCGTTTTGGAGCAGTGATCGACTACGAGCGTCAGTTGGTGACTATACGAGACCCTAGTGGGGGAGTGCTTACAGTGTATGGCGAGGGTAACAGATCAAGTTCAGCTTTCTGCTCTGCTGCCAGGGCGAGACAGAGTCTACAACAGGGTTAGGTGGGCTTTTTGGCATATGTGATGGATACGCGGGTTGCCACAGAGAGGCCGAGTTCTATCGTCGAGGTTCCGATAGTGAGCGAGTGTCCTGATGTTTTTCCCGAGGAGTTGTCGGGTGTGCCTCCCGAGAGGCAGGTGGAGTTCCAGATTGATTTAGTTTTGGGCGCGGTGCCTATTGCCAAGGCACCTTATCGCCTTGCGCCACCATAGATGCAATAGTTATCCTCACAGCTCTAGGAGCTGCTGGGGAAGGGTTTTATCAGACCGAGTAGCTCACCGTGGGGAGCACCGATCCTTTTTGTCAAGGAAAAGGATGGTTCACACGGGATGTGTATTGATTACCGGGAGTTGAACAAGCTGACAGTCAAGAACCGTTATCCACTTCCTAGGATCAATGATTTATTCGATCAGTTGCAGGGGGAATCTTGGTTTTCCAAGATTGATTTGAGATCTGGTTATCACCAGATGAGAGTATGTGAGGAGGATATTCAGAAGACGACCTTTAGAACTCGTTATGGGCATTACGAGTTTGTGGTGATGCCTTTCGGGCTCACCAACGCACCGGCAGCGTTCATGGATCTCATGAACCGGGTGTGAAGGCATATGTTGGACCGGTCGGTGATCGTGTTCATCGATGACATCTTGGTGTATTCGAGGTCCAGAGGGCAACATGAGGAGCATCTGCGAGAGGTTCTTGGGGTATTGAGGTCGAAGAGGCTGTATGCCAAATTCTCCAAGTGTGATTTCTGGTTACGAGAGGTCCAGTTCCTAGGACACCTCGTTAATCAGAATAGGATATTGGTCGATCCGGCCAAGATTGAGGCTGTTATGCGATGGGAGGTGCCGAGATTCCCATCCGAGATCAGGAGTTTTCTGGGATTGGTCGGCTACTATCGGAGATTTATCAAGGATTTCTCCAAGATTGTGGTTCCTCTCACCAGATTAACCCGGAAGGGCGTTACTTTTGTTTGGGGGCCTGAGCAACAGGCATCATTCGAGACTCTTCGCTAGAGACTGTGCGAAGCTCTGGTGTTAGCCCTTTCGGAGGGAGTGGAGGATTTCATGGTCTATTGTGATGCGTCTATTTCAGGGATGGTGCAGTGTTGATGCATAGGGGTCATGTGATAGCTTATGCGTCGAGGCAGCTGAAGCCTCATGAGACTAGGTATCCCATCCATTGTTTGGAGTTAGGGGCGGTGGTGTTCGCCCTCAATATTTGGAGCCACTATATTTATGGTGTCCAGTGTACCATATACACTGACCATAAGAGCCTGAAATACTTGATGGATCAGCCCAACCTGAATATGAGACAGAGGAGATGGTTGGATGTTGTGAAGGACTGCGACTGTGAGATCTTATATCACCCGGGCAAGGCTAATATGGTAGTCAATGCCTTGAGTCGCAGAGTCGAGAGCGCTCCGATTCGGGATGTGTGTATGTGGATGACAGTGATGAATCCAGTTTTAGATACCATCCGGGAGGCTCAGGTGGAGGCTGTGAGACCGGAGAACCGCAAGAGAGAGCGTGTGATTGGGCAGGTTTCCGAGTTTGTGACGGACAGTCGTGGACTTATGACTTTCCATGGGCGGATTTGGGTACCTTATTGTAACGCCCGTGTTTCTAGCCTAGGCATTAATCTTGATATGATAGTCTAGGTTAACCTTTGTAACTCATTTTGAAGAAATGAAAAGGAATTATGTGAATATTATGTGTTTTATGTGTTTTATGCTTAATTACTAGGAGTTAATTAATTAAAAAAAATGAGCGTCGAAAATAAATATTAGATAAAGCCGATATTTATTAAGAAAGTTGTAGTGGTCATGACAAGGATTACGGATATATAAAGAATGCCGAAATCTGAGTTATAACGAAGAAGTTATGACATGTCGAAGTTTCGCGACAAACCGGCACGGTGTCGAATGTCGTAAAAAGTGAGTTTTTGATAAACTACTTTTTAGCCTTAGTGATCTAAACGAAACTCGTAGTGTTCGTTAAACCGAGAGTAGGTATAAAAAGAACGCCCAAATCTGACTTCGTATGAGGAAGTTATGATTTTTCGAAGTTTCAGCTTAGCAGTAGACAGCTAAAAACTCGAATTTTAGATCGAGTGATTTTTAGCCGACACAATTTAAACGAGAATCGAAGCTCTCGTAAATAGTAACACAACGGTAAAAAGTCTGACAAAAACGGACGTCGGATGAAGAAGTTATGAATTTTTAACGGATTTCCTGCCCCAGTCTGTTAAAAATAATAATATAAAAATTAAAGTCAAAATTAGCCGACGAAGTCTAAACGAAAGTCGTAGAGTATGATTTTACCTACGCGTGCATATAAAGAACGTCAAAAACGGAGCTCGTATGCGAAATTTTCGCAAGTTTTTGGCACAAAAATCAAGAAAATGTGGAAAACCGGGAAATTTCGCTGAGTCACCTTGGACACGTCATCCCTCGCATGCGAGGCCTCCACGTGGCACCTCCTGATAGGACCGAGCTTCACGTGTTGTCTTCTGATTGGACCAAGTCCGCGGTCCACTCGCATTTGGACAGCCTCGCAGGAGACACCCCGCGGATGCTCCTCGGACACCCCTTCGCATGCGTGTAGCCTCCTGATTCGACCGAGGCTGCTGACCAATCTGAAGCTCGCAGCTATCCGTCCGAGCCTCGCCCTGAAGCCAGCTGGTCCGAGCCTCGTAGACGCGTGCCCCTCCCTCCTCGCTTCGGATCCAACCCTCGCTGCTATAAATAGGAGGGTGTGAACCCTCCCGGCTAGAATTTAAGATTTGGCATTTTTCACCCTTTTTCAATATTTTCACCATTTTGACGTCCCCCAAAGCCTCGGTATCAATTATAACCCCCGGAATACGCCACGAAGTACCCGAGAAGCCCGGAAAATTTATCTTTTTGGTTTCGAAGCCCAACCTTTGCAGAGCCCGGTTTCTCAATAAAACTCTCGGTTTTATTAGAAACGAACGTTTTAGGAAACGAATTGCTGCCCGATTATCATCAAATCTTGTGAGTGTATAGTCACTTTCATCTTACACATAGATATGAAGTATTTTATATAAAATACGTGCTATGTGTATATATGTTGTTTGTTTATTTGGGATGGATGTTGAATGAATGTTTTATACATGTTTAAAATGATTTAAAATGTATATATATTTTATCTTCAAATATGTTGGGTAAAACATGGGTAGATAAAGAATGAAGGATAAAGTACAGTATAGATGTACATTGGTAGCCATGAATTTAGTACAGTATAGATGTACGTTGGTAGTTATGGATTTAGTACGTTGGCAGCTAGGGATTTAGTGCCTGTTGTATAAACCTTGGCGACGATGTGACTTCGTGCCTATTTGACATAAATTGCTGAGGGAAAGCAATGTTGTCACCCCGATGTTTGTTTTATTTGACATAAATTGCTGAGGAAAGCAGTGTTGTCACCACATTGGTTGTTTTATTTGACATAAATTGTTGAGGGAAAAGCAATGTTGTCACCCCCAATGTTTGTTTTATTTGACATAAACTACTGAGGGAAAAGCAATGTTGTCACCTCGATGTTTGCCTTATTTTACATAAATTGCGGAGGAAAGTAATGTTGTCACCCTATTGGTTGTTTGTTTGACATAAATTGCTGAGGAAAACAATGTTGTCACCTTATTGGTTGTTTTATGTTAGGTTGTCTTGTTTGACATAAATTGCTGAGGAAAGCAGTGTTCTCACCCCATTGGTTGCCTTATTTGACATAAATTGCTGAGGAACCTCCAAAGCAATGTTGACACCCCTAATGAAAATCCGTAGGCTAGGTCCCTTGTGATAGTTGTTTTAGGGACGTAAGGTGAGGATAACGGGAATGGGTAATTAGGGTTGTTTTTGGTTGATGAAATTAATAAATTATTTGTTGATTGATAAACTTAAAGAGTTTATTATTTATTGTGGGTTGAAAACCCTATATGCTCACCAGGCTCCCAAGCCTGACCCACTCAGCTTTTTATATTACAGGTAGTGGACCCCGAGCATAGTCGGATGATGATGATGAGTGATTTTTGGATTATAGGCCAGTAGTTATAAATAACTGTTGTAAGGCTTATAATGTCTTGTTTATGCTTTTGATCTGTATCGGAACATGACATCCCGAGGTTTTGATATAAAAGGAAATTATATATTTCTTAAAGAAAGGTATTAACAAACTTTTATCATGTTTTGTTTTGGGGACCAATTCCGCAACATCTTTTAAAAAGATTTCTCTGATTTTATTTTAAAAAGCATAAATTAAATCGATCTTTTCTGACCGAGAAATTAGGGGATGTCACACTTATACAGGTGGAGCTCGTCGTGTATTGTTAGAGGAGGCACATAGATCGAGATTCTCGATCCACTCAGGGGCCAATAAGATGTATTTGGACCTGAAGAGAGACTATTGGTAGTGTGACAACCCGAAATTTCTATCTTGTAAAGCCATTCAATTCAATTATCAGCCAGACTTGTTTCTGATATCTTTTAGCATTGTTTAGGGTCTGTTTGAGTGTTCTAAGCCTAGTACATTCAAGGATTGAGTGTTAGGAAGTATCTGCTAGAGTTCATTGTGCAACATTCAAGCCGGAAAACTCCATCACTTGGAGTTTACGGCCGTAAACTAGAGATTACGGCCGTAATCTCTTGGTTGGCCATGAACTCCACCATTAAGGGTGATATTCCTTCATTTTTCTTCACTTCTCACACTTCCAAGTCAAGAACACTCATTTTCTCTCTCAAGTATCATCAAGAACACTTCTATTTTTTGACAAATTTGTAAGTGATTCTTTCGTATTAGTTGATATCCTTCTTAATCTAGTACAACCCCTTGATTTCATCCGTGAATTCATCTCTTTTTGGGGTTAGGTATTCAAGAACACCAAGAACACATACTAGTTCTTTGGGTTGTAATCACCCCCCTTCAAGCTTCAAAACGTAAGTATCCTTTCCATATACTAGTTACCTATTAGGAGCTCTTGAAACAAGTCCAAGAATCGACCATTTTAGATTGAGCATCAAGAGTTTACGGCCATAGCATCTCCCTTGGCTGTAAACCATTCTCATGATCTTCATGGGCCGTAAACATCAATGGTCGTGAACATCAAGGCCGTAAACATCAATGGTCGTGAACACATTGGCCGTAAACACCATTGGCCTTAAACACACCCTTGTGTGTGGCCGTAAAGACCTTTAGTGCAATCATATGTGATTGTAACACTTCATTCCAAGTGTTTCCTAGTCCCTAAGGTTATTCCCTAGCAATATTAGTTGTTATATACACTAATTATATCCATATATGTGTCATTATATGCTTAATAGGATCCGTTTGTGCTCGAGACTTCACTTGACACTTTACATCCTATATCGATCTTTCATTCGAATCACTCACTACAGGTGAGTTCATACCCCTAACTTATCTTTTAAATGATTTTAAATGCTTTTATGGGGGGATACAAGTAGAAACAGTATAGTTATTATATCAATCACATGTGATTAATAACAACCAAACAAGTGGATTTCTTATACTTCAAAACTGCGTTATCAAACAAACTATTTCAAATCATTTTATAAACTCTTTTATATGCTAAATTCTTTATCAAAACTCTTTTAAACTTATATATTGTCAAAATCATGTCTATATAGATATAGTTATATAAATAGGGTTGAAAAGGCTTAGGACTGATAACTCGCTTTATTTCTTGTTCCTTGTTTGGTTGTGGACTTAGGGTATCGGTTGTTTGTCCGAGTGTCGTTTGAATCTTAGTTATATATTATGTATATGTGTATGGATATAAAAGTTCTTCATTCAGTTCAATACCTTTGGGTAGCAAAGGTGTACAAACATGATCAGTCATTCAAACAACATTACTAGTAAACTATAATAGGTATAGTTTCGAGGATTACTACTTACTATTTCTAGATCAATGAAACTTACAAGAGTCAGTTCATACATGATTCAGTTCAAACATACTATAATGAGAAACAGAAAGAACATACTAAACACTAGAATAGAGAGAACATACTAAACACTAGAACAGAGAAAACATACTATACACTAGAACAGAGAGAACATACTATACAAATACAAGAACACTATAACATTAATGTGAGCCACTACTTCATGGCATGAGAATATACTATTGTGTCACGTTTTATAACCATAGTCTCCTGGAGGGAGAGCGTGAATTTGTGTATAGATCTATACGGGATTGACCATCCTACACCTTGATGCTAGCTACAGTGGGACCTGCAGGTCTACGGGTGATGAATGTCATATCATTTCGACGACTTTGATCGTCATGTTTTGCTAGTCAATCAAGTATGGTTATAATTGTTGGATTAGTGTCTAAGTCCATAACTATAATTCGTATGACTTGACCCGACCCGACATGGTCCATTTGGGTTGCACTTCACCGGAACAATTTGTATGGATAGACTTATGAGAAAAAAGGATATTTATGATTTATTAATATATTATAAGTTATAATATATTAATATGAAATCATATTATTTAATTAGTATTGATCTAGAATTAATTTGGACTAATTATATTGATGGGTTTTGAGCATTCTAACACTCCTATGGTGTACATGCAACCCTAGAAACCTTGGATCTATGTTTGACTAAGATACATGCAAATAATTATTTTTCCAAGGTTCTTATCCTAACTAGCATGGCATGGGATACTTGAATCAAATAAAACTAGTAGAATTACTTACCTTGTAGTAGTAGTTGATTGCTTGGAGTTTGAGAGCCTAGCACCAATAATGTGGATGCCTCAAATGGAAGTCACAAATCACCACAAACTTGGAAACTTGAGAGAATAGTCACAAACTTCTTGAAATCGGCCCTCTTGGTTTACACACATCAACTAGTACAATTTCAAGAACCAAAGCCTCCTTTATATAGTGTGGTGGATTAGGGTTACATCCATGTAAACCCTAATACCCATGTCTTTTCATTTCCATGAGATCCATGGGTTAAAGCTCCATGGAGTATCCATGGACTTTCCATGCAAGCCTAGCCCATTCCAAATAAGCATTAGCCCACACTATATAAATACAAGAGCCCATATTTAATTAGTCATACTTTTGATCTCTAAATTAATTCTAAATTAATTATAGATCAATACTAATTAAATAATATGATTTTATATTAATATACTAGGACTTATAATATATTAATAAATCATAACTTATACTATTCTCAAACGATTATCCATAAATTGTTCGGGTGAAGTGCAACCCAAATGGACCATGCCGGGTCGGGTCAAGTACATACCAAATATAGTTATGGACTTAGACACTATATCCAACAGTCTCCCACTTGGATAAGTCTAACAACTATAGTTACAAGTATGACTTCAGGAACCGATCAGCAATCGTAGCTCTTTAAACTCTGTTGAACTATGAAGTGCCATTTTAGATAAGTGATCATATAATCCTCTATTCTAGATATCAGCCGGACAAATACATGGAACATGGTCTTGCTTATAGTCCAGCATTTGTTTCCCGATTTCCGATTTGTTTGACATAGAACTTAACTGAACACATCAATTGAGTTCTGACCGGGCCCGGTACATAGGTCAAAACAAAATCATCGAGGGGCCCAGATATCGCTTCTAATCCTAGAAGGAACAGATAAACTTCGACTCATATGTTTGCTCTACTACTTGTTGAACTACACACAAAGGCACGGTTTATAACATCGAGTTACCAGTGCGTTTTCGTGCAATCAATGCATAACCAACTCATAGGCAACAAATCATATCTCTATGTTTGAAGACTTATATGATATTACCGTCTCACGATCACTCGAGATAAATTCCATGAAGTGATACAAGTGAGCGTGGGTTGAATCCAATACTCATAACTTATGAGCACTCATGAGTGCTGTAGCCCCGCTTTGTCTAACATCTTAGACCTCTACAAGCCAACCCATGACAGTCTTGATTCATATCTACTTCCAACATATGACCGACTGTGGAGAGTTTGAATAATATGATATAAACCATAACATAATTATTCTGGAAGTCAAAACATGCAAAAAGAAATAATAGTAAACGATTGACAAGAGATAGCAACATTTTACTCATAAATAACAGCTTTTATTTATCATCAAATGTCAATTACATTTTACAAATTTCAAGATTATCTAACTACTAAAACTAATATCATCCTTCAGCCCTATGCTCCGAGCATGCTGGAGATGCTTAGCCCGAGTCAGTCCCTTCGTGAGGGGATCTGCTGGGTTCTCATCCGATGATACCCTCTTTGCCACGAGGATTCCTTCTTCTATTCGATTTTTGATGAAGTGATATTTTCTGTCAATGTGTCTGGATCTCCCATGATCTCTTGGTTCCTTGGCTAAGGCAACCGCACTATTGCTGTCACAGAAAATCTCCATTGGCTCCTTTATAGCTGGTACAACTCCAAGGTCTCCGATGAAGTTCTTTAGCCATATAGCCTCCTTTGCTTCCTCGCTTGCTGCTATATACTCTAATTCACAAGTGGAATCAGCCACTGTCTCCTGCTTGGAACTTTTCCAAGTAATTGCCCCTCCGTTTAGAGTAAAGACCCAGCCCGACTGAGAGCGGAAATTATCCCTGTCAATCTGAAAGCTAGCATCACTGTACCCTACAACTCTCAAGTCCTCACTGCCACCAAGGGTAAGGACCCAGTCCTTAGTCCTCCGTAGGTACTTGAGGATATTCTTTACCGTAGTCCAGTGTGCCTTGCCAGGGTTCCCCTGATACCTGCTAACCATGCTCAAAGCAAAGGCTACATCAGGTCGAGTACACGTCATAGCATACATGATCGATCCTATAGCTGAAGCATAAGGTATTCGACTCATTTCGGCTATCTCAGCCTCAGTACTAGGGCTTTGTGTCTTACTCAATCTGGCGTTACTCCGGATGGGTAACTCTCCTTTCTTGGAGTTATGCATGTTGAACCTTTTCAACACTTTGTCCACATAGGTGCTTTGACTAAGTCCAATTAGTCTTTTACTACTGTTTCTCAAAATCCTTATCCCTAGGATATAGGCAGCTTCTCCAAGGTCCTTCATAGCGAAACACTTCCCAAGCCAGGGCTTTACTTCCTGCAGGGTTGGGATGTCATTTCCTATGAGTAGTATGTCATCCACATACAGTACCAAAAAGCTGACTATACTCCCACTAGCCTTGATATAGACACAAGATTCATCTTCACTCCTTGAAAAGCCAAATTCTTTGACTTTCTCATCAAAGCAAATATTCCATCTGCGAGGTGTCTGTTTTAATCCATAAATGGATTTCTCGAGCTTACACACTCTACTGGGATACTCTGTACTGACAAAACCCTCTGGCTGAACCATGTAAACATCTTCAGCCAAGTTTCCATTAAGGAAAGCGGTTTTGACATCCATTTTCCATATTTCATAATCATGAAATGCAGCAATGGCTAACAGAACCCTAATAGACTTAATCTTGGCCACTGGTGAAAAGGTCTCATCATAATCAACTCCCGGAGTTTGAGAATAACCCTTTGCAACCAGTCGTGCCTTATAAGTGTGTACATTACCATCCATGTCGGTCTTCTTCTTGAAGATCCATTTGCACCCAACTATCTTACGATCAGGTACATTGTCAACCAAGTTCCAAACTTTATTGTCATACATGGACTGTATCTCGCTATCCATAGCCTCTTTCCATTTAGTAGCCTCAGGGCCTGCCATGGCTTCCGTGTAGCTATTAGGCTCATCCAGATTTACCAGTGTGTTATCACTGATAAGTGTCTCACCTTCTGCAGTAATATGAAAACCATAATAATGCTCAGGTGCATTCCTAACTCTGGTGGAATGCCTCAGAGGTATAGATTCTTCAGTCGGCTCAACAGGAGTTTCCTCCTTAGGTTGAGGGCTAGGGTTTGAGGTTCCTTCACCACTTGACTCTTGAATTTCCTCAAGATCAATTTGCCTCCCACTGTCTCCTTGGCTCATGAATTCTCTCTCTCGAAAGAATCCTCTTCTTGCTACAAAGACCACATTATCACTGGGTCTGTAGAAGATGTAACCAAAGGATTTTTGTGGGTAGCCGATGAAAATACACCTTTCGCTTTGGGGTTCGAGCTTATCGTGAGTCTCGCGTCTCACGAAAGCCTCGCAACCCCAAATCTTGATGTCGTCTATATTGGGAACTTTTCCAGTCCACACCTCGTGAGGTGTTTTGGCAACCTTCTTTGTAGGGACTAGATTAAGGATATGGGCGGCAGTCTCTAAGGCATACCCCCCAAAATGAGATTGGTAGCGAAGCTCGACTCATCATGTAACGAACCATGTCCAACAAGGTCCGATTGCGCCTCTCAGCTACACCATTCAACTGTGGTGTCTTAGGAGGTGTCAATTGTGAGACAATCCCACATTCCTCAAGATAGTCAAGGAACTCAGTACTAAGATACTCACCACCACGATCGGATCGAAGCATCTTAATGTTCCTGCTCAACTGATTCTCCACTTCTTGCTTAAACTCTTTGAATTTCTCAAAGGTTTCTGACTTATGCTTGATTAGGTAGACATATCCATATCTACTAAAATCATCAGTAAAATTCACATAGAACCGATTAGCATCTCTTGTGGCGGTTCTGAAGGGTCCACACACATCCGTGTGTATGAGGTCCAACAAACCTTCACCCCTAGCACAAGTGCCAGTAAAAGGTGACTTTGTCATTTTACCAAGCAAACAAGATTCACAACTATCATCTGACTTTAGGTCAAATGACTCCAAGACTCCATCCTTTTGGAGTTGGCCTATGCATTTCTTGCTTACATGTCCAAGACGACAATGCCATAAGGATGCTTTATCTAAGCTAGTGGAAGAGTTAATACACAATACATTATTTCCTAGATTATCTACAACAGATACAGTTTCATACACGCCATCACAAGGTAATGCTTTAAAATAAAGAATATTATTAAAGAAAGCATCAATACTACCATTATTATTATCAAAATAAAAGGTAAAACCTTGTTTATACAATGCATGAAAGGAAATAACATTTCTTGCCATTTCTGGCGAATAATAACATTTATTCAAATCTAATGTAAACCCACTATTTAGCACTAAGGAATAAACTCCTATCTTGGTGACAGGTGAAGCTTTCCTGTTTCCCATGATCAAGTTTATCTTTCCCTGCTCCACATTCTCACTTCTTTTTAGTCCCTACAAATCACAACATATGTGAATACCACAACCTGTATCAAGGACCCAAGACTTACAATGAGGTGCGTTATTAGACAATATAGTGTATATACCTGCATGGTTGGGTTTTACTTTCCCATCCTTCAAATCTTGCTGGTACTTTGGGCAGTTTCGCTTCCAGTGCGACTTTTCATGGAAATAGAAGCATTCAGCCTCATTAGGGTTAGCAGAACGAGTGACAAAACCTTTCTTGGTTTTGCTTGAAGAGGAGCCTTCAAGGGTCTTACCCTTGGTACCCTTAGAAGGGTTCTTTCTCTTCTTCCCTTTGCCATGCCCGATTGCCAAGACATTGGCCGCAGTTGTAGTAGGAGTAGGAGTAGTAACAACCGACTTACCCTTTAGACCACTTTTGGCGGTCTTCAAGAGTCCTTGAAGTTTGGTGAGGGTGACTTCTTCCTTGTTCATGTGATATGTCATGTGGAATTGATCATAGCACGATGGCAAGGAGTGCAAAATGATGTCTATTGCTAACTCCTCAGGGAAGTTCACATTCAGCTTCAGTAAACGGTCCACATACCTTTGCATTTTCTGCATGTGGCCCGTGATGGGTTCACCATCCTTCATTCGGATTGTTATCATGGAGGAGATTATTTCATATCGCTCTTGACGAGCACTTTGATGGTAGCGGTCCATCAAGTCCTGGTGCATCTCAAAAGGATAATAGTCCTCATAGGACTTTTGGAGCTCGGCTGTCATGGTGGCCATCATGATGCATGCCACTTTTGTAGCATCTCTTTCATGTACCTAATATTCAGCAAGCTCTTCAGGAGTAGCAGTTGGCTCGGGTACCTTCAGCTCCTTGTCGAGAACATATTCTTTGTTCTCATACCGAGTGACCATCCTGATGTTTCTGATCCAATCTGTAAAGTTGGACCCATCAAAGATGACTCTCCCACAAAGATTCATGAGAGAGAAGGAGCTAGTAGGGTTTGAGCCAGAAGCATTGTTATTGGATGACATCTGAAGAGAAGAGGGAATAGATTAGATTAGATATAGAGATAGTCCTTAACAAAACACCCAAATGTAATATTAAGGCTAGGACCCAACACAATATTTTATAACTTAGAAGAGGGATGTCGTAATCTAAGCTATAAGATATTTGAAGGTAGGTGAATGACGATTCACCAATTTCCACCATGAAAAACGAAATATTTAATTAGGTTTTAATTGGTTTAGAAACTCCTAGATTCTTTGAGATTCATTGAACTTTCTTCAATGACATGTTTCAATCTCGAGTGTGCCCTTCAAGTTTTGTGACTGGGATGCCGAGGATCACAAAACAAGGTGTGAAGTAACCATGCAAATTACTTGGTACCCTTAATGTATTATCCCTCAATCAATGTGTCGGTTAACCACACACGCTCCATCGATACTATGATAAAACATTAAGTCACCCTTTACCTACCTTGTTAAGTTCAAGTTAGTGTGCCGGTTAACCACACACGCTCCACTAACGACTTAAACAAAGTTTAAAGTGTAATTTCATGGATTAGCACCTTATTCACATTTTCCTAAAATAACTAAGATTGGGAATTCAATAAAGTTTAGTTACTTTAGTATTATCATTATACTTTTAATGAGAATTTATAAGTCCTTGTCCTACTCATTCGGCTAACGACCCTCCACCGATCAAGGAAGCGGTGGGTGAGAGTGGACACCCATTAATCTGCCATTTTATAGGCAACAACCTTATACCCCCCCTTATAGACCGGCTTCGTGAATGAGGCGTACTAGCGGTAAGACGACTTGATCTTATACATATATAAATATTATTAAACTTATAATATTATAAAGTATAAGGGTTGAATTTTAACTTTTAAAATTCTAGGGGTTGGAACTAAAGTTTTAAATATGACTTTACATGTTCCAAAACTTGAGGGCAAGTTTTGTAAATTTTCAAAACTTTTCATTTCTCATAACTTATGAGTTAATGGTTATTAAAAATGAAGACTCTTCATTTTTTGTAACCTATGTGTTCTTTTAATGGTTATTTATAAATGTGACTTTTGGTTATCCATAACTTAAGAACTAGTTATGGACTCCATTAAAACACATAAAGATCAAGAATTAATCTAATCAATTATTAGCACATAATTTCTATGATCTTCTAAACTCATATGTTTATGAGTGTTCATATCAAAAATTTCAAGAATCGTAAGTACATATACAAAACTTGAAATTTTGATACGAGCTTTTGAACAAAACTTCGATTTTCAAGTTTTTTTTTTGCATCAAGTATCAAATAAACAAACCAGACTCTGATACCACTGATGGGTTTTGAGCATTCTAACACTCCTATGGTGTACATGCAACCCTAGAAACCTTGGATTTATGTTTGACTAAGATACATGCAAATAATTATTTTTCCAAGGTTCTTATCCTAACTAGCATGGCATGGGATACTTGAATCAAATAAAACTAGTAGAATTACTTACCTTGTAGTAGTAGTTGATTGCTTGGAGTTTGAGAGCCTAGCACCAATAATGAGGATGCCTCAAATGGAAGTCACAAATCACCACAAACTTGGAAACTTGAGAGAATAGTCACAAACTTCTTGAAATCGGCCCTCTTGGTTTACACACATCAACTAGTACAATTTCAAGAACCAAAACCTCCTTTATATAGTGTGGTGGATTAGGGTTACATCCATGTAAACCCTAATACCCATGTCTTTTCATTTCCATGAGATCCATGGGTTAAAGCTCCATGGAGTATCCATGGACTTTCCATGCAAGCCTAGCCCATTCCAAATAAGCATTAGCCCACACTATATAAATACAAGAGCCCATATTTAATTAGTCATACTTTTGATCTCTAAATTAATTCTAAATTAATTACAGATCAATACTAATTAAATAATATGATTTTATATTAATATATTAGGACTTATAATATATTAATAAATCATAACTTATACAATTCTCAAACGATTATCCATAAATTGTTCGGGTGAAGTGCAACCCAAATGGACCATGCCGGGTCGGGTCAAGTACATACCAAATATAGTTATAGACTTAGACACTATATCCAACATATATATGGACTCTTACATATATATGGAATGGGCCAAGGTTTATTTAGGATAGGCTAAGAGTGTATGGAAGTCCATGGATAGTCCATCGAGCTTTTAACCCATGGATCCTATGTAAATGAAAGGTCATGGGTATTAGGGTTTACATGGATGTAACCCTAATCCTCCATAATATATAAAGGGCTCTTGGCTCACAAAAAATTGGGCTAGTGTGTGTGAAAGAAAAGGTGGCCGATTTTAGTGAGCTTCATATTCTCTCAAGTTCTTCCAAGTTGTTGATGGTGATTTGTGATTGCACTTGAGGCTTCCACACTATTGGGGCTAAGCTCTTAAGGATAGATACATCAAGACTTCAAGCTCCATAAAGAGGTATGTTATCCTAACTAGATTCTTGTGTTGTATATGACAATTGTATGTTAGTTATAGGTAATACCTTGGAAAGTTCATATTTGCATGTATAATAGAGAAAACATAGATCCAACGTATTTAGGGTTGCATGTACACCTTAGGAGTGTTAGAATGCTTAAAACCCAATAGTGGTATCAAAGCCTAGGCTTGTTTTCAAGTTATACATGCTGAAATAGCTTAAAATTTTGAAAATTCTAGCTTCCTGGGCACTGGACTCGCCGAGTCCACTGATGGACTCGCCGAATCCACTGATGGACTCGCCGAGTCCATGAAGAAACTCATCCTACTCGTCGAGTAGGTTCATACACTCGACAAGTAGAAGCTCCTGACAACATATTTTTGACTTTTAAGGTTGGAATTGGACTAGAATCATTCCCTAAGCTGTTTTTGAACCTATAAACCTGTTTTTGATGTGGTAATGTTCATTCTAATCCAATTCAAAAGATAATTTTCAAGAGTTTCATGTTTTGTATTAGTTTAATGATTAGGCTAATTACATGAAAAATTGTTTGATTTGAATTATCTTGTTCATATGAGTTTAATCAAGATTATGAATATTGCTATACATGTTTGTGATAGTTGTTTTCAATCCAAATTAATCTAAAAGTTATTCATAATATGTGTTTTGTAACTTGTCCTCAAGTTATATGAAAAGTCACATTAAAAAGGGTTATTAAAACACTTGGTTAAGAAACTTGAAGAGTCTTTTCCTCATAAATAGTTTTATAAACTCCATAACTTGTCCTCAAGTTATGGATGTTCAAGAGTCTTTTCATTAAAAGTTTTTAAAAACCTACATTAAAGTCATATGTTATGAAAATGAAAGGTTTTGAATAGTTTCAAAACTTTCCCTCAAGTTTTGGAATTTGTAAAGTCTCACACACATTAATGCTTTAATTCCAAACCCTAGAATTTTAAAAGTTAAAATTCAAACTTTATGGACTTCATTAAATTAATTAAAGTGTTTAATCAAAAGAGTTAATAGTTCCATAATGACATGGTTTAAGGGTAATTAAATTAAGAGTATAGTTTAATTAATAAGATTAAACCACCAAGTATTTTAAATGTGTAAAATACACCCTTATACTATTATAATATTAAAAGTTAATACTTTATATATGTATAAGAGTAAAGTCAATCTTACCGTTAGTAGGCCTCATTCACGAAGCCAATCTATAAGGGGGCTATAAGGTTACTGCCTATAAAATGGCAGTTTAATGGGTGTCCACTCTCACCCACCGCTTCCTTGACTGGTGGAGGGTCGTTAGCCGAACGGGTAGGATAAGACTCTAATTCTCCCTTCATTAAAAGTATAATGATAAATACTAAGTAACTAAACACTTATAAATTCCCAATCTTAGTTACTTAGGAAAATGTGAAATGGTGCTAACCCATGAAATTACACTTTGCACCTTTGTTAAGTCGTTAGTGGAGCGTGTGTGGTTAACCGGCACACTAACATGGGACTGACAATATGTGGCGAAGGGTAACTTAAGTTTATCATAGATTGGTGGAGCGTGTGTGGTTAACCGGCACATCAATTAGGTGATAAAGTTGAGGGTACCAAGTCAATTTGCATGGTTATTCACACCTTGTTTGTGATCCTCGGCATCCCAGTCACAAACTTGAGAGGGCACAATCGAGATTCAAACATGCCATTGAAAGTTCAATGTATCTCAAAAGATCTAGGAGTTTCAAATCCAATTAAAACTTAATTATATTTCGTTTTCATGGTGAAAATTGGTAAATCGTCATTTACCTACATTCAACTATTTTATAGCTTGGATTACGGCATCCCTCTTCCGGTTATAAATAGGTTGTTGGATCCTAGCCTTAATATTTCATATTAGGTGTTATATTAAGGACTTTAAATCAACTCAAATTGAATTTCACCCATTATAGATGTCTAGTTAAGACAACTATGGTCTTCCCAAATCTTTAGGAACAAGCTTTCCTATTGAATATGATATCCCACATGGCAATCAAGGTGAAAGATTAATCCCTTTGTTGTGCATTAATGGGACTGGAAATCATGCTTCACTTCCTCCACCTCCTCCAATTATTCTCTCTATCCCACAAGTTCAAATACTTGAAAAGTTCAAGGTCACTCAATCCCTATTGGCAAGCCGGGAGAGTCGGGTGTCAAAGTCTCGAGGTAGCTGGCTTCTGACTTGGTTCTTCAGTCACACCCTGATGACAGATCAAGACGTGACCCTTAATGATCTTACCTATTTGCTTGATGCTGCTAAATCAGCAATGATTTGGGGCACTAGCAAAGCAAATTTGATTGGAAGATCAACTTCCCCAACATCCATGGACATTGACAATGGTAACATTAAAATTCCAGAAAATCTTTCTCTTCCCAATGGAAAGGGATCGGCCATGGTCAAGTCAGTTGACCTAATGGTAAAGAGAAATTATAAGTCTGAGATAGTCTCATGTACCATTTCCAAAGAGTCCATATGTTGCTTTTGCCAAAATAAGGGGCATTGGTTGCGAAGCTGCCAGATTTACCTGAAAGATCTGGTAAAGTCAAAAGTTTGACTCTACTTCAGGTAAAGTCCATTATCTAACTCTATTAAGTATCTTTTGGAGAGTGTTAATACATAATGCAATCTAATTACATTTTGATGTTTTAGAGAATCAAAGGAAGCTTAAAGAAAGAGTATGTTGATTATGATCGCGAAGATGGTTCGATGATCAGAATTTTGAGCAACTGCTTACGAGTTACGATAAATTGCTTAGGAATAGATATCAACATAGTTTTCATATGTATTTGCATTGTAAAGATCAGATTTTTTCCGCAAGTTTAAAATAAAAAAGGTTTTGATTTATTTATTTTAAGTATCTTTACAATGGCATTTGTGAAAAAAAATTGTTGTTTATATGCTTCCATTGAAAGCAATATTGGAAAATCAAATTTGATTCTTTCATTTATGGTAGTGTCATAATTTACCAAATAAGGAAAGATTCTCATCACCCAAGTTTCAGTTGGATAGAAACTTGGAATCATGCAAGTTGTATTGTGTGATGAATGAGAATTTTCATCTTTGGGAAATTAAGACTAAATCCTTGTTCACGTGTATGTGTGAGTCAAGTGAAGGACTAAAGGATTGGGTACACTTGGTTGTGCACTGGTCAAGTTCACCACAAGGAATGATAAGATTATTCGTCATGATTTACTAAAGTTTAGTAAATATGGTTATACTTACATGTTTAAGTGTAATTCTGAAACATTGGAAGAATGTATGGCAGGACGAATGAGAAGAATCAAATTAGGCAGAAAGATAAAAGTTTCTCCATTCTGAAAAGATGGGAGAGTACTTGTGTATCTTGTTTTATGATTATCTTAGTGATTATGAAACCATATCACAATTGATCCTCTAAGGACACCTTAGTGCATTTGTTTGGCTAAGGAGAGGAATCGTGAATTGTTGAAATGGTTAAATCAAAAGATAAATCATACTTCGATCCAAAATCAAGTCTTAGAGTCATACTCCAAGATTGAGCCTAGAGTGACATAATCTTAAGAAAGGTTTAAAACACTTATCAAATGTAGAGTAAAATGTTTTCTTACTTTTGTACATTTGAAATTGGTAAGTTGTGATGTTTTGGATAAAACAAAGACCAACTAAGACCAATTGTGAGAAGTGTTTTAACTTGATAAGAATCCGCACTAGCTCTTGAATATTTGTTTTGTCAAGGAATGGTTCTTGACAAGAGAATCTTATATGTCAAGAGGACAGTGGGAGTCTTAAAAGATCTTAAGATAATTTCAAGAACTAATCAAGAGTATTGTTAATCACTAGCACACAACTTGAGGTTTGCAACCTATTGTGTTGACATATTCTTGTTTCTGTGCCATTTCATAAAGTTGACTATGCTTGTGAGTTCTATGAGTTCTCAATTGTTTTCATAACAATCTGGAAGCAATGGTAGGCCCTTGTGCTACCAAGTGGCAAGAAATTAAGATTGAACAAGTTCAATCCATATGAGTTTGGATTTGTCACTAACCTTGTCTTATGATTATGGTTTTGACAAATTCACATGGATAGGAACACATATACCATAAAAAAATCTAAGTGTCATAAAGTTTCTCTTCGATTCATGAAAATGATGGTAAGGAAACGCTTTCACTAAGTAGATTTTAGGTAGATAGCAATTGTGATATTTTCATTCTCAAAGTCATTAGTGGAGCGTGTGTGGTTAACCGGCACACTGACATGGACTTGTGAGAATGGAAAAAGGTCTAAACATTATGATTACGGCATCCCTCTTCATAATTGTTTAGACACACATGTGTGCTATCTAAGGAAAGGTGTATGATTTTGATAAACACTTATCAAAGCATCTTGTATCAGAAATCTGAACTTTGGTAAGAAAGTCAATAATGTATTTCTAGAAGTCCAACTGATTTCTGGGTACATGTCAGAGCTAGTGGGAGCATAAGTGTTATGCTAGTAAGATAATAATCAGTATGCTAGTGGGAGCATGATTATTATCTTTGGTGTTGCAAGTTAGCAATGTTAATTATAGAAAACAAAACTTTCAATTCGCTTTGAAAAGTTGTTTTGCTATAATTAAGGGAGAGGATTTTATACTTCATTCCCATTCTACAAGCTTAGATTGAGAATTTAATCAACTTTAGTCAAGGATATATATAAATGTTATACATAAGGAAATTCTATATATGTTGCATTCTCAAAATTCGTTTATGATTACAGCATCCCTCTTTATAGTTCGAATTTTGAGAACATGGCAAATAAAAATTTTATAGCATGAATCGTGTCCCATATGCTTCGGATATAGGATCGATTACATGTGCTATAATTTTTCATCCGTTCTAAATTTTCCAAATGCCTAGGGCATTAAGAGGGAAAAAGAAATAGAACTCGATATGACTAAAATGATTAAGCAATTGTCGAGGACAATCTGAGGTTTACCAAAGATTGGTTGCTCATGGACAATTGGAGGTGTATAATTAGCACCATATTGACATATTCTGAAAAGAGGCAACTCTTGTTCAGAAGTGATAGTCAAAATGGTAATATGGAATTGGTTCCATAGGTGGGAGGTAATCTTTGATAGATTAGAAAACTTAGTGCGAAGAAGGATGTTCAAAGGAATGTACTTTGGATTTGAGACTTCATTTCCATGGAACTGCACTCCATTGGAATACTTTGTAATGTCTATTCCCAAGTCTTTGTGACTTTTGTGCATATTCATTACAAGAGGATCATTGCATATAAGTTTAGGATCTAACAAATTACGGTAAATGGCAAGAATTTGGTATTCTTACATTTACAAAGTAAGGATTGGGATTGTGAAACGAGCATCATTGAAATGTTGTCAATAGATCTGTTTCACAAAGTAAGGATCATACACAAACATAGTGTGCATACTTGGAGTATGGCATAGCTATTGTTTGGACAAACATAGTGTGCATGCTTGAAGCATGGCATAACTATTGTTCTAATTCAAGTATTAAGTTGATGAATCGAAACATTAAATAATCAGTAATCAATATGGTGCTTAGATAAAAGGGTTTTTATTTACACTCAAAGTGTTGGGGCCATATATGATTAGTATTATTCTTGTGTTTCACTTTGCATGTTTTGACTTCCCGAATAACTAGGTTATTCAAACATCCACAGTCGGTCGTACGTTGGAAGTAGGTATGAATCAAGACTGTCATGAATGGGTCTATAGTCTGTCTAGGTGGATAGACTTAGCTGCAACGTTCATGAGTGCTCATAAGTCCTGAGTATTGGATTCAACCCACGCTCATTTGAATCACTTCATGGATTTTATCACGAGTGATCATGAGACGATAATATCCTATATTCTTCAAACCTAGAGATATGAGTTGTTACTATGAGTTGGTTATACATTGATTGCACGAAAACGCATTGGTAACTCAATGTTATAAAACGTGCCTTTGTGTATGATTCAACAAGTAGTAGAACAAGCCATATGAGTCGAAGTTTATCCATTCCTTTTACCCTTAAAGGGATAAAAGCGATATCTGTGGGCCCCTCGATGATTTAGTGATGACACCCTAAGTGCTTGGCCAAGCCTGGACTGATTTGATTTGTTCAATTAGTCGGTCGTCATAAATCGGAAATCGGGAAACAACAAATGGACAGAGAGAATGATTATAATCCATGTCTCAGTCCATATGATATCTAGAATGGAGGAATATATGATCACTTATCTAATGGACGATGTTATTTGATTTGTTTAGAGTTCGACAACGGCTTTAAGAGCTACGATTGCTAGTTGGGTTATGAAGTCGTACTTGCGATAATAGTTATTAGACTTATCCAAGCGGGAAACTGTTGGATTAGTGTCTAAGTCCATAACTATAATTGGTATGACTTGACCCGACCCGGCATGGTCCATTTGGGTTGCACTTCACCGGAACAATTTGTATGGATAGACTTATGAGAAAAAAGGATATTTATGATTTATTAATATATTATAAGTTATAATATATTAATATGAAATCATATTATTTAATTAGTATTGATCTAGAATTAATTTGGACTAATTAAATATGGACTCTTACATATATATGGAATGGGCCAAGGTTTATTTAGGATGGGCTAAGAGTGTATGGAAGTCCACGGATAGTCCATGGAGCTTTTAACCCATGGATCCTATGTAAATGAAAGATCATGGGTATTAGGGATTACATGGATGTAACCCTAATCCTCCATAATATATAAAGGGCTCTTGGCTCACAAAAAATTGGGCTAGTGTGTGTGAAAGAAAAGGTGGCCGATTTTAGTGAGCTTCATATTCTCTCAAGTTCTTCCAAGTTGTTGATGGTGATTTGTGATTCCACTTGAGGCTTCCACACTATTGGGGCTAAGCTCTTAAGGCTAGATACATCAAGACTTCAAGCTCCATAAAGAGGTATGTTATCCTAACTAGATTATTTTGTTGTATATGACAATTGTATGCTAGTTATAGGTAATACCTTGGAAAGTTCATATTTGCATGTATAATAGAGAAAACATAGATCCAAGGTATTTAGGGTTGCATGTACACCATAGGAGTGTTAGAATGCTTAAAACCCAACAATAATCTCATCACATTTTACCTTAATTAAACAATCTGGTTCAAGGTAGTTAGTACATTGGTAGTTACTTATATACAATACTACAGTACATCTTTATTTTCCCATTACATTCATATTGTGATCTTCTCACATAAACGGTAATGTAAACTGTATTTTGGTAATGATAGTCACACTTGGGAAAAACACTCACTTTTACAAAAGGATAAACATACAAACAGTCTGGTCTTGGTAGAAAACTACTTTAGTAGAAAATATAGGACTTTCTAGGAAGTATACAAACATTTACATCAAACATTTACAAACTTTACATCAAACACTTACAAACATTTTCTACAAACTTATACAAACATTTGACACTAAAATACTTATGAGCTCACCAGCTTTAATGTTGATCTATGCTTTCAAAATAACTTGTATTCTCAGGTCACCAGTAGATAGGTACCGATGACCAGGTTTTGAGAAGACGAAGCATGTTCAAGACTCGTCTTTTATTTTGATTCATATTTTGGTGTCTATCAAACTATACACAGAACACACTTGTATTAAAATTATATTATTAATGCAATGGATGATGTTGTTGCTTGTTTTACTATTATGCATTGTTATGATACTCTACATGACATCCTCCGCCCCCCGAACGTTTCCGCCGTTCTGGTTTGGGGGTGTGACAGATTGGTATCAGAGCTTTGTTTATAGTGAATTGGGTATATCAACCCATAAAAGATATACAACTATAAACACACCAGGATTAAAACACTATGACCTAGAGTTAATACTTTTAAAATAATAAAATATTTTAGTAAAGTATTTATACAAGCATTCATACTAGGATCAGTGTCATACTAGAACAGAACAAAAGTATTATGATTATTGGACAACACAAGTAGGCTTGGGGACATATGATCAAATCTGGGAGTGATATAGCCTGGTCAACTATATCTTTCCGATAAGTGATTTGCATGTGCCTAGGAATGGTTGTGGTGTTGCAGCAAGTCTAAAAACTTACCAACACTACTCCAATGAAAACTTTAGAACAAAACATAAAAATTAAAATACTATAGGAGTATTTTTTGTTACTATAATTACTTATGTGGAAACTAAAAGGTCTTTATTAGTATGTCAATAGTTGCTGAGTGGATACGCTAAGGTTATATGTGACTAAGGTGTCATAGACTTAGAATCTGTGATCTTTTCTTTACTTCCTGTTCCTTGTTTGGTTGTGGACTTAGAGTTAGGGTCACTTATTCGAAGGTCTATTCTATCTTAGTTACATATGATTGGTATGCACTACGCAAATATTGGAGTAACTAGTAAGGATCATCCTATAATTATCTTAAGTAGTACGTCTATTAACTATTTCTTTTACCCCTATTCTCGCGTAGATAACATGGCTGGATTCCATCCCCATGGCGACCCGTACTTCCCCAACCAAGGAAATGGTGGATGGCTCGATGCAGAGCCAGAAGAGAATCATGAAATTCTGTTAGATGATGACTTCACAGAAAACTTCCCTGAGGATTCTGACCCAGAACCAGAAGTCAATGATATACCCCTAGTGCCTCCAATCCTAACTCCTAACCCTCGTCCAACTTTTCAAGGCCCGATGCCTTGGTGGGCTGAGAACTTGGGAAGGTAGAGTCAAGAACAGGGTCAACCCATACCATACAACGGAGATAGAAGCTTTACAATCTGAGCGAGGGAGGCTCAGCAGACAGAGTCCTGCCTATTCTGGTTCGCAGGGTTGCTCGAAATGACGAGCTGGGTAGGGCAGCTATCAACCAAGTCATGGAGGTTGATGCCAATACGGGAGTCAATACAGTCCGCATTCGCCATCTTGAAGCTCCTCATGGAAGGACTCTGGCCCACAATGAGACCCTTCAGAGAGAACTTACTGCAACCCAAGCTGAAGTCAGGGAACTTCGAGCACGTCAGGCAATATTTGAAAGGCGTATGCGGGAAATGGAACGTCATCAGGCAGAACCAAAGGCTCGTCCGAGCGGTTCTCGTCGCAAGTAGAGTCTACTCTACTTTGTCTTTTGGATATAATTAGGTCTATGTATATACTCTAGTATGAATTTCTTGTTTATCTTAAAACCTTGGACTTTCAGTCCGTTAGGTATTTGTTCTGTCAAATTTTCTTAATCTGGTTTGATGTAAGACCTACTCTTAGGTCATTTTTCCCGAACTCGTTACATCTTTAATGCCAATATTATTGACAGATATCTACTCTCATGGGAAATTGTTATCCAAATTCTTTCACCTTTCTATTGTTAGATCTCCATTACAATCATACTTTCATCTGTTTTGTGGGACTATGGTGATTTAGTCCATGGATCACTCTCATTTTCTCACTATTTAATTCTTACCGATATCGTCATCTTGTCATCTTATAGCTACAAGATGCATCCTCATAGATCGAACAGGCGCACTACTCGGATAAATCCAAATCAAACTCCACTACCTCCTCCACAATTCGATCCAACAACTATCCAAGCTGCAGTGGTTGCGGCTGTCATGGAAGCCCTAGCTGCATTCAACACGACCGGTACCAGCGGGAGTGGATCGGGTGTTAACTACACCCAAGGTGGTAGTCACGGACACCCTAGGGAGTGTTCGTATAAGGACTTCACCAACTGCAAACCCAGGACCTTTAACGGGACTGGTGGAATCATTGCCCTTTAGTAATGGTTCGAGAAGATGGAGTCGATCTTCGAGATCTGCTCCTGTCCGGAAGGGAGCAAAGTTAAATTTCCTGCCTGCACCTTCGCGGACAGAGCCCTGATGTGGTGGAATAGCCATGTCAAGTCACTAACCTTAATAGTGGCAAATGCAATGGGCTAGGAAGCTCTGAAGGAGCTCATGATAGAAGAGTACTGCCCGAGGGGAGAGGTTCAGAAACTGGAACAAGAACTTTGGAGCCTAACCATGAAGGGCTCCGATATAGTTGCCTACAATGCCAGGTTCAGAGATCTAGTGGCACTATGTCTGGGAATGGTCCCTTCTGAGGGAAAGAAGATAGAGAGGTATATCTGGGGGCTGGTGCCTCCATTCCATGGTAATGTCTTAGCTTCAAACCCCACTACCTTCCACAGTGCCAAGCAATTTGCACAACGGCTCATCGATCATGGAGTCCGCACCCCAATAACGACAACAACCCTTGCCGTCTCAGAACCATCCAAAGTCGCTGACACCAAGCGGAAGTTCTGGGACAACAAGAAAAATAACGTGACGCAGAACTCTGCCAAAAAGCAGCAGGTCGTGGCTGTTCATGCCGCGATAGCACCTACTGCTACTGCGCCAATGAAGCAGTATGTTGGAAGCTTGCCCAAGTGCAACAAGTGCAGCTTCCACCATAATGGACCCTGCTGGGAAATCCAGTGCTCTAACTGCAACAGGAAAGGGCACACTGCCCGTTTCTGCAAAGCTCCAGCTAGGCCAATCACCTAGGTCCCTGGTGCTGGAGTGGGCCAAGCTTGCTACGGATGTGGCGAGATGGGTCACTACAAAAGGAACTGCCCGAAGGCAGGGAACGTGGGTGGAGTAGGAAGAGTTTTAGCTATAGGCCACGAGGAAGCTGTATCCGAACCTACAGTGGTCACTGGTACGTTTCTCCTCGATAACTCTTATGCATTGTTAGGTGCAATTTGTGCACCTTTTTTGTACATATTTTAGTCCCTCTTATGCATCTATTTAGCATAATTGTTCTTCATTTTTCTTGCATTTCATCATATTCATGTTAGTCTCTAGAACAACCTTATTTGCACACTTTCATGTCTTTTTCAGGTAAACCGGAGCTTGGAATGCGCTTTGGGAGGTGCCGGGAAGCATTGGTAAAGATTTCGGGATGATCGGGCGAAGAACGAAAAAGTTGAAAAAAATCAAGTTGGGAGTCGGAGTCAGAAGGGTACACGGGTCGTGTTGGATTTACACTGCAAATCAACACGGGCCGTGTTGACAAAAAAATGAAAGCAGTTGACCAAGCTGAACACGGGACGTGCCCTTTTAGCCCTATGCTGAACACGGGCCGTGTTCGACCCAATAAAACTAACTTTTGGCAGTTTTTCTATTTTTCATATTACGGGAAATTGGGTCATTTGGGGAAAACACAACATATCAGAGCATATTTGGAGAAGGGAATTCGAAGGCTATTGCAAGGGATTGATCTAGAATCATTTGGAAACATTATTTCTAACATTTTGTAAGTTGTAGTCACACATTTTTCCATCTTTTGTTCTTGTGATTTGTTCTTAGTCATGTGTGGCTAAGAAACCCTAGTTTCTAGTTCTTGTTCAAAACATGTTGATTGCTTGACTTGAAGCATATGATTTGATGTTTGATTTGTAATTCTATTCTAGTGATTATGTTTTTGTTTAAACTAGAACCCTTAAATTTGATTTGTGTTTGATTGGCCACTTTCATGAATTGAATTTTTGTGCAGTTAATTAAATTTTAGGGCACCTAATCGTTCTATTAAGTTAATAATTGGTAACAAGCAATAAGTTTTCTTATTGTAAAACATGTATCACATGTTTTCACACTTCCGAGCGTATGAGAAGAAATGAACATTGTTGGGAACCTTGTTTAAAACTTAATGCAGTTTTTCAATACAATCTAAGAGCGTGTTTAGGTTGAATTAGTAAAGCTAGGTCTAGTCAAAGAGCGTGTTTTGGCTAGATAATTTGGCAAGCGAGAGGTGTTAGAGCGTGTTAATATCTTTCAGTACCAACTTAGAATAGCAATCTTGAATTACATCAAGTCATAATCAAGTTGAATAACAACATTGAGAACTAGAACTGGAAGCACTTTTACAACTTGTTTACAAATCTATTTCATTTTCTGCATGCTTCAAAGTTGATTGTTATTTTCATTGTTTGACCTTTACAAACAAACCCCCCTTTGTGACCAAAGTACCTTACGCAAAAAGGTATAGAGTTTTGTCCCGTGTCTCTGTGGTTCGACCCTGCTTGCCCTGTACTACCTTTTTAGTGCATTAAAGCAGTGTATTTGGAGTCCGTTGTACCCCTTTATTTGTTGGGTTTGACACGCCTAAAAAATTGGCGTCGTTGCCGGGGACACGGTGTTACTAATTGTTTATGCCTATATCTTTCCGTACAGGTACACCATTGCCAATTGACTCGGAGATAGAGAAGACTGCAAAGAAGCTACGGAAGCAAGCAAAGCTTCGTAAGAGGCAACCGGTTTCCGGAACTTCTTCATCATCTACCCCTCCGGTCATCAACATTTGGGAGGATATACCCCTCTCAAGTGTGTCCGCATCCGAAACAGAAAACCCCTCATCATCATCTCAACCATCCTCACCCATTAATACCACCCCTCTCTCTTCACCTACCCATAACATCCCAAACACTACACCCACATAAACCTCAATTCCTACTCATACCATGGGAGATAACCATGGAAGGAATCTACCCCCAAACCCACCACCCAAACAAACTCTCTGTCAATGGTCAAGACAAGAGGTTATTCAACAACCTCTTTGCATCACATACCCAGCCGCCACCAACTTGGAACTAAAATCCGGCCTCATTCACTTACTCCCAACATTTAGGGGCCTGGAAAATGAAGATCCTCACAAGTTTCTCACAGAGTTCCATGTAGTATGTGTGGGTATGAAACCACACAATGTCACGGAGGATCAGATCAAGCTTAGGGCATTCCCCTTTGCAGTGCAAGACGCAGCCAAAGACTGGCTCTATGATCTCCCACCGGGGACGGTGGCTACATGGGTAGACCTTGCAAGGTTGTTCTTGGATAAGTACTTTCCCGAAATGAAAGCTTCAGCCCTACGGAGGGAAATTATCGGAATCAAGCAACACAAAAGAGAAGCTTTCCACACATATTGGGAAAGATTTAAGAAACTATGTGCCCGTTGTCCAAAGCACGGGATTACTGAGTATCAGCTCCTACAGTACTTCATTGAAGGCATGACCCCAATGGACAGAAGACTTCTCAATGCTTCTAGTGGCGGATCTTTACCCGATAAGACCCCAACCGAGATTCGCAATCGAATCAAGAACATGGCTGAAGATTCCAAACATTCAAGCCATGATGAAGAATGGTACACGGATGCACCCCGAGGTGTAAAGGAAGTTCAAACTCCTCAGATTAAAGCTCAATTGTCCGAGCTCACAAAAGTAGTAATGATGTTGGCCAAAGACAAAGGTGTGCAGCCCACACCCCGCCCATGCGGTATTTGCACTCAAGTGGGGCATCCAACCGATATGTGCCCTCAACTTCAAGAGGAAGATTATGAAGAAGCAAAAGTCATGGGAGGCTATTCCGGGTCAAATCAGAGAGGTTATGAGCAACCACGAGGTGATCAGAGATGGAACAATAATCAGGGTTGGGGAGGAAATCAACAAGGAAATTATCAGTCAAATCAATCACATCAATACCAGCAAAGACCACCATTTCCTCAAAATCAACAAAGACCACCCTTCCAACCTCAAAATTACCAGCCAAGGCATCCACAACAACCACCTCCACAAGTAGGTTCTTCAAGCATGTCACTAGAAGATATTGTCAAAAGCCTTGCCACAAGCACTCAAAGCTTCCAACAAGAAACCAAGGCAAGCATAAAAAGCCTGGAGCAACAAGTGTCACAACTTGCTCAATCCGTAAGTAAGATGGAATCACAAGGCAAGCTACCATCTTAAACGGAGAAGAACCCGAAACACAATGCTTGTGCCATTACTTTAAGAGGTGGGAAAAGCTATGAAGGTCCAAGGATACTAGATGAAGAAGAGGAAGAAAAAGAGATAGAGGTGGAAGAAGCTATCAAATAAGAGGAAAAGAAAAGTACTTCCAAGTCAAAGAAGCCCATAGAGACCGAGGTGAAAGTCACACCAGCTCCATTTCCTTCAAGGTTGGCAAGCACCAAAAGAGAACGGGAAGATGATGAAATCATGGTCATGTTTCGGAAGGTTGAAATCAATATCCCTCTTTTAGATGCTATTACACAGATTCCTAGATATGATAAGTTCCTCAAGGAACTTTGCACATCTAAGAAAAAGCTTAAAGGAAATCAAACTGTGAAAGTTGGTGAAAATGTCTCAGCCGTGTTACAAAAACGGCTACCAAAAAAATGCAAGGACCCGAGTGTTTTCACGGTTCCTTGTAAAATGGGTAACCTTTTTCTACCATGCGCCATGCTAGACCTTGGAGCATCAATTAATGTCTTACCCTATTCAAGCTATAAGACAATGGGAATTAGACCTTTATCAAAAACCGGAGTTATTATTCAACTTGCCGACCGGTCTTTGGTACACCCAAAAGGTGTATTGGAGGACGTGTTAGTGCAAGTCAATGAACTTGTATTTCCTACTGACTTTTATGTTTTGGATATGGGTGATGACAACACCCCACAATCGAGCTCCATCCTTTTGGGGAGACCCTTCATGAGTACCGCAAAAACAAAAATAGACGTAGCAAATGGTACTTTGTCTATGAAGTTCGATGGTGAGGTGATCAACTTTAATATCTTTGAAGCTATGCGTTATCCTAGCGATATTCATTCTTTAAACTTCATAGATGTTATTGATTCATGTACTAATGATTGTTTTGAGTTGTCAAGCCAAGATGCGCTAACCACCATCTTGAGCAAGCATTTTGATGAAGCAGGGATCAAGAATTTGGCTGATAAGTATATGTTGGAGGATGAGTTGATTGAAGTAATCAACTCCTTGGAAAAAGCACAACCTTTGAGAGTTGAACCACCCCGCATGAAGCTCAAAAATCCCGATCCAAAACTCCTTCCATCCATAGTACAACCACCGAGTATTGATTTGAAGACTTTTCCTCACCATCTCAAGTATGTCTATCTTGGAGAGGAAGAGACATTACCGGTGATAATTTCAACCAAGCTAACAAAGGAAGAAGAAAAAGAGTTGGTTGGAATTTTGAAAAAGTACAAGGAGGCTATTGGTTGGACCATTGCGGACATAAAGGGGTTGAGTCCATCATTATGCATGCATAAAATATTAATGGAAGAAGACTTTAAGCCAACCCGTGAAGCCCAAAGGAGATTGAATCATCCTATGATGGAGGTGGTCAAAAAAGAGATCATGAAGCTCTTGGATGCAGGTGTAATCTACCCCATTTCTGATAGTAAGTGGGTAAGTTCCGTGCAAGTTGTCCCGAAAAAAGCCGGAATCACCGTTGTCAAAAACTCCGAGGGGGAATTGGTACCCACCCGTGTGCAAAACGGGTGGAGAGTTTGTATCGATTATAGGAAGTTGAATGCTTCCACCCGCAAAGACCACGTCCCTTTGCCATTCATAGATCAGATGTTAGAGCGATTGGTCGGGAAATCCCACTATTGCTGCCTTGATGGTTTTTCTGGTTTTCATCAAATTTCGGTTTCCCCGGAAGACCAGGAGAAAACCACATTCACATGTCCCTTCGGCACCTTTGCGTATAGACGCATGCCCTTCGGCTTGTGCAATGCACCCGCGACCTTCCAAAGATGTATGGTGAGCATATTTTCAGAATATGTCGAAAATATCATAGAGGTTTTCATGGACGATTTTACTATTTATGGAAGTTCTTTTAATGAATGTTTGCAAAATCTCACCAAAATCTTACAAAGGTGCATTGACACGAACTTAGTCCTTAATTATGAAAAATGTCATTTTATGGTTGACAAGGGCTTGATACTTGGACATGTGGTGTCACAAAAAGGTTTAGAAGTTGAAAAGGCCAAAACAGATGTTATTAAGAGCTTACCATACCCGACAAATGTTCGGGAAGTACGTTCTTTTCTTGTCCATGCAGGTTTTTATCGGCGGTTTATAAAGGATTTTTCCAAGATCACGGTGCCGATGTGTCAACTTCTACAAAAGGAGGCCGATTTTGAGTTTGGTGATGCATGTAAAAGTGCATTTGATCGCTTGAAGGATTTGTTGACATCCGCCCCCATCATCCAACCGCCAAATTGGGATCTTCTATTCGAGATCATGTGCGATGCCAGCAACACCGCGGTTGGGGCAGTTTTGGAACAAAAGGTGGACCGAGCCCACCATGTCATCTACTATGCATCCAAGACTTTGGATAGTGCACAAAGCAACTACACCACAACATAAAAAGAGTTGCTTGCTATTGTGTTCGCACTAGAGAAATTCCGGTAATACCTCCTTGGAACTAAAGTGATCATATATTCGGACCATACAGCCATAAAGCACTTACTTACAAAGAAAGATTCGAAGCCGAGGTTAATACGGTGGATGCTGCTTTTGCGAGAGTTCGATATTGAGATCAAAGATAAAAGCGGGAAAGAGAACCTAGTCGCCGATTATTTGAGCCGAATAGTCCAACCCGAAGATGCGACTCCCATTCATGACGCATTCCCAGACGAGTACTTGTTTGCTATCCAAACACCACCTTGGTATGCGGATATATGCAACTTCATGGTCACGGGAAAATTCCCACCCGATCTCACGAGGTCACAGAGAGATAAGATCAAGAAAGATGCAAGAAGGTACATTTGGGATGAGCCGTACCTTTGGAAACATTGTGCAGATCAGGTAATAAGAAGATGTGTTGAAGAACATGAGGTACAATCTATCCTCAACTTTTGTCATAGTTATGCTTGCGGAGGGCATTTTGGTCCTCAAAGAACTGCCAGGAAAATTTTAGACTGTGGATTTTATTGGCCTCGACTCTTTCATGACTCTTACACTTTTTGTAAAAGTTGTGAGAGATGTCAAATGACAGGTTCTTTGTGTTCCCGAAACCAAATGCCCTTGACCCCTATCTTGGTTTGTGAAATATTTGATATATGGGGTATTGATTTTATGGGTCCTTTTCCTTCATCTTTTGGGAATTTATACATCCTTTTGGCTGTTGACTATGTCTCCAAATGGGTGGAGGCAAAGGCAACAAGAACTGACGATGCTAAAGTTGTTGTAGATTTTGTCAAGGCTAACATCTTATGTAGGTTTGGAACTCCAAAAGCCTTGATCAGTGACAGAGGCACACACTTTTGCAACAAAACTCTTGGATCAGTTCTCAAGAAGTATGGAGTCCAACATCGGGTGTCCACAGCTTATCATCCGCAAACAAATGGACAAGCTAAAGTGTTAAACAGAGAAATCAAGTCCATACTTGAGAAGACAGTCAACACAAACCGCAAGGATTGGAGTTTGAGACTAGAAGATGCCCTTTGGGCATATCGAACTGCATATAAAACTCCAATTGGGATGTCACCTTATAGACTTGTGTTTGGCAAAGCCTATCATCTCCCTGTTGAACTAGAGCATAAAGCTTTCTGGGCTGTCAAAAAGCTCACCATGAAGATTGATGAAGCGGGTGTGCACCAAAAGTTAGAGATTCAAGAGTTGGAGGAAATAAGAAATGAAGCATTCGAGAGTTCACGAATCTACAAGGACAAGACCAAAGCATTCCATGATAAGTACCTCTCCCGTAAGACCTTTGATATTGGTCAAAAGGTATTACTTTATGACTCTCGACTTAAATGGTTTTCCGGTAAGTTACGGTCCCGGTGGGTGGGACCGTTCATTGTTACTAATGTATTCGATCATGGTGCAGTTGAGATCAAGAGTAACAAAACTGGAAAAGTGTTCAAAGTTAATGGTCACAGGTTAAAGGTTTTCTATGAAGGTTTCCAAGAGAAGGACATGGAGGTTGATAGCTTGGAACGCCCGGACTACATTGAGTGAATCCAAAGGGCAAAGTCGAGCTAACGACTTAAAACAAGGGCAGCTTACCGGGAGGCAACCCGGGGGTATTTTTGTCTTTTTCTTTAAAAACATTTCCATTTCTTTGAGTTTTTGGTTTTTAATGTTCCAAATGCATTTAAACATGATTTAAAATCACCAAACGGACCTTGGGATGCAAAAACATTTCATTTGAATGAGAGGGAAAAATTTTGGTTCAAAAAAGTGGAAGTGGCAATCAGAGGCTAACACGGCCCGTGTTAATCTTGCCTTATAATGAACACGGGTCGTGTTCATCAAAGGGTAAACAATTCCGGACTCAGAGGAGTACACGGCCCGTGTCCCGCTTGGCTTATAATGAACACGGGTCGTGTTCATCAATGGCAAGAAAGCTCGCAGTCAAAGAGGTACACGGGCCGTGTTCAGCCAAATCTCGCACATTTTATGCCCAACACGGGCCGTGTGAATTTACTCTTATGCCCAACATGGGTCGTGTTCGCGCAGCAGAACCAGTGGGTTTTAATGCTAAAAATCGGGATTTTGCCTCATTCTTCCACACATTCATTCCCAAACACCCTCTCTCTCCCAAGAAAACCCCAAGGTCCGATTTTCATCAAAAATCCCTTGATTCTTCACGATTTGGGCTTAAATCTTCAAAGAGGTTTGATTTTCATCTTCCCCACTTCATCTCCTACATCTAATACACCATCTTCTTACACTTTCATGGTGGATTTGGGGGTTTTTGACAAACCCTAGGTCCGAAATTTTCTAAGAATTTTGGTGTTTTTTTGCTTAAATCTTCATGTAGGCAAGCTTGGGGAGGTTGAAGAAGGTGTTTCTCATCAACAACAACGCATTTCCACTAACGATTCGGTAAAATCTTTCCAACTCTTCACTTGTGGATTTTGTGTTTGTATGGTCAAATTGTATTCATTTTGGTCGTATTGGACTTAACAATCACTTAGAAACCACCAAGAACCGAATTTCCCGCAAAATTTTGGTGGTCAAATTCGTGTTGACTGGACCCGTCAATAGTTGACTTTTTGACAAGTTGACCGGTTGACTTTTTGACTTTGTCCCAAATTTTACATATGGAAGGTGAGAGTTCTAAACGACCTTGGCACACTAAATCGTCGGCCCGCCGTCGTAGGTCCCCATCACCGCCGCCCAGGTCCCCGTCACCCCCACCTTCATCTCCACCCAATCCGGCACATTGTGGTGTGGTTTGTCGTGGCCCAATTCAAGCCGCCAAACTTAAGGCCTTTCTCCAAGGCGCGCACACCACCCAACAATTCGCGCATGTGCCCTCCCTCCGTGAGTTGCACATCTACAACCAAGTCCACACACTGTTCCGGAACATTGGATGACATGGGTTGTTAAAGGTCCACGAACTCAGCTATAAAGTTCCAACTGCCGAGTTCTTATCTTCATTCGATTTGGACCACGGTGTCCTAAGCTTCCGGCTTATGAACCAAGACCATGCCTTGTCCTTAGACCAAATCAATGCCATAGTTGGGGCCCCCACAGAAAACACCTTTGGCCCCAATGACCCAATCCCAGGATACAGTGATCTTACGTGGTGGACCGACCTGACGCGTCAGCTTCCCTATGTCTCAAGTTCTGCTAAGGCCTCATCTCTCATCCACCCTGTGATCGTTGCTTCATTTGTCGTCCCTAGAGAAGCAAGAAGCACCATTATGTTTTTGTTTAAACTAGAACCCTTAAATTTGATTTGATGTTTGATTTGTAATTCTATTCTAGTGATTATGTTTTTGTTTAAACTAGAACCCTTAAATTTGATTTGTGTTTGATTGGCCACTTTCATGAATTGAATTTTTGTGCAGTTAATTAAATTTTAGGGCACCTAATCGTTCTATTAAGTTAATAATTGGTAACAAGCAATAAGTTTTCTTATTGTAAAACATGTATCACATGTTTTCACACTTCCGAGCGTATGAGAAGAAATGAACATTGTTGGGAACCTTGTTTAAAACTTAATGCAGTTTTTCAATACAATCTAAGAGCGTGTTTAGGTTGAATTAGTAAAGCTAGGTCTAGTCAAAGAGCGTGTTTTGGCTAGATAATTTGGCAAGCGAGAGGTGTTAGAGCGTGTTAATATCTTTCAGTACCAACTTAGAATAGCAATCTTGAATTACATCAAGTCATAATCAAGTTGAATAACAACATTGAGAACTAGAACTGGAAGCACTTTTACAACTTGTTTACAAATCTATTTCATTTTCTGCATGCTTCAAAGTTGATTGTTATTTTCATTGTTTGACCTTTACAAACAAACCCCCCTTTGTGACCAAAGTACCTTACGCAAAAAGGTATAGAGTTTTGTCCCGTGTCTCTGTGATTCGACCCTGCTTGCCCTGTACTACCTTTTTAGTGCATTAAAGCAGTGTATTTGGAGTCTGTTGTACCCCTTTATTTGTTGGGTTTCACACGCCTAACATGCATGCATATTGTTTGATAGTGGAGCGGAGAGGAGTTTCTAGAACCATAAATTTGCACACTTACTTAAACAACAATCACGCGCACTTAAAGAACCGTTCACTATAGAAATGGCTAACAGAAAGACTGAAAGCACTAGCTGCATATACATAGGATGTACCCTAACTCTAGATAGCCATTCATTTCCAATCGACCTCATGCCGGTCTCAATTAAAATTTTCGACGTCATTATCGGCATGGATTGGTTGAGTCTTCATCGTGCTGACATCATGTGTTACGAGAAGGTCGTTCGCCTTAATCTACCGTCTAACGAAACTCTAGTTATCTATGGCGACAAACCCGGAACGAACCTTCGAATCATCTCGAGCATACAAGCCTAGAAGTACTTACGAAAGGAATGTCATGCATTCCTTTCTCATGTAGTCGATATGAGCCAAGAGGCGAAAGACATAAAGAACATCCCAGAAGTACGTTACTTTCCCGACATCTTTCCAGAAGAACTACCAGGATTACCTCCACAGCGTCAAGTCGAGTTCAGAATCGACTTAGTTCCAGGAGCTACCCCAGTAGCCAAATCGCCCTATCGTCTAGCACCAGCTGAGATGCAGGAGCTATCCGGTCAACTTAACGAACTACTCAGCAAGGGCTTAATTAGACCAAGCTTCTCACCCTGGGGAGCACCGGTCTTGTTCGTCAAGAAGAAAGATGGATCGTTTCGTATGTGCATCGACTACAGAGAAATTAACAACCTAACCGTCAAGAATCGTTTCGTATGTGCCTCGCATAGACGATTTGTTCGACCAACTGCAAGGGGCGATTTACTTTTCCAAGATCGACCTGAGATCCGGGTATCACCAATTACGAGTGTTAGAGGAGGATGTTCCGAAAATAGCCTTCCGAACTCGTTATGGACACTACGAGTTTGTAGTGATGCCATTCGGATTGACTAATGCGCCTGCAATATTCATGGATTTAATGAATAGGGTGTGCCATCCTTACTTAGATCAATTCGTTATCGTATTCATCGACGTCATTCTTATATATTCTCGTAGTAAGGAGGAGCATAGTCAACACTTACGTCAGATTCTAGAAACCCTACAAGCAGAAAAGCTTTATGCGAAGTTCTCTAAATGCTAATTTTGGATTCGAAGAGTCGAATTCTTGGGTCACGTGATTAGCAAAGAAGGAATTCACGTGGATCCTTCCAAAATAAAGGCCATTGAGAACTGGTCAGCTCTGAAGACGCCTACCGAAATTCGTCAATTTCTAGGCCTCGCTGGCTACTATCGCAGGTTCATTCAGAACTTCTCTCGAATCACAAAACCGCTTACCACATTGACCCAGAAAGGCGTGGCCTTTGACTGCGAAGATAAACAAGAGAAGGCGTTCCAAATGCTGAAGCTAGCCTTATTCAGCGCACCGATACTATCCCTTCCAGAAGGGATAGAATACTTCGTGGTTTATTGCGATGCATCCAACCAAGGGCTTTGTTCTGTTCTTATGCAACGAGGTAAGGTCATCGCCTATGCCTCAAGACAGCTAAAGACACACGAAGTCAACTACACCACACATGATCTTGAGTTAGGAGTAGTGGTATTTGCTCTGAAGAGCTGGAGACACTACCTGTATGGTACAAAAAGCACTATCTTTACAGACCACAAAAGCCTTCAACATATATTCGACTAGAAGGAGCTCAACATGAGACAACAACGGTGGGTCGAGCTACTCAGTGACTACGAATGTGAAATTCATTACCATCCCGGTAAAGCCAACGTAGTAGCTGACGCCCTAAGTCGGAAAGAATATTCTGGTGGTAGAGTCAAATCATTGACTATGACTATCCATTCACATCTGTCCACGCAGATTAAAAAGGCTCAGCTAGAAGGCTTGAAGCCTGAGAATATGGCAGGTGAATCCCTTAGAGGGATGGATAAGAACTTGGAAGTCAAAGGTGGCGAAGCCTTATATCTTATGGATCGGATCTAGACACCGAGACACGGTGGTTTCAGAGACTTGGTCATGACCGAAGTGCACAACACTCGATATTCCGTCCACCCATGTTCAGATAAGATGTATCTTGACCTCAGAAAGCTATACTGGTGGCCTAACATGAAAGAAGAGATTGCTACCTTCGTGAGCAAGTGTCTTACTTGCGCCAAGGTTAAGTTCGAATACCAGAAACCCTCAGGTTTACTACAGCAACCGGAGATACCTGAATGGAAATGGGATCGGATCACAATGGACTTCATAACCAAGTTGCCCAAGACATCGGGTGGTCTCGATACCATATGGGTGATCGTTGACAGGTTAACAAAGTCCACACACTTCCTGCCTATTAAAGAAACTAACAAGATGGAGAAACTAACGAGAACCTACATTAGGGAGATCGTACGACTGCATGGTGTTCCCATATCCATTACCTCTGACAGAGATAGTAGATTCACTTCAAGGTTCTGACAGTCGCTACAAGGTTCCCTAGGAACTAGGCTGGACATGAGTACAGCCTACCATCCGCAAACCGATGGACAAAGTGAGAGAACTATTCAAACTTTGGAAGATATGTTGCGAGCCTGTGTGATAGACTTTGTAAAGGCATGGGATGCCCATTTACTCCTTGTCGAGTTCTCCTACAATAACAGTTATCACATGAGCATAAAGGCTGCTCCATTTGAAGCCCTTTATGGCCGAAAGTGCGGATACCCTCGGTGTTGGGCTGAGGTGGGTGACACTCAGTTAGCTAAAGGGCGAGTTCCTGACAGCACTCTCACATGTCCAGAGATCATTCGGGAAACGACAGAGGAGATTGTTCAGATTCGTGAATGATTGAAAGCCTCTAGAGACAGACAGAAAAGCTACGCAGATAAGAGAAGGAAACCTGTAACGGCGTAAATTTTCAAAACAACTTTTCAATTTATCAACATAAATAAACTCATATAATGTTTCCAAAAATCCCATGTATATCAAATTTCATCACAAATAAACAATCCCAGAATCTAAAAATATAAACCAATGCCAGTGTGTACAAATCATGCCGGCGCCTTCCAACGATCCTCGCTGGTACCTGAAACACATCACACATAACACGGTAAGCATAAATGCTTAGTGAGTTCCCCAAAATACCACATACAGCACATAAGCCACTCAAGGCTATAACTCGGTATGACCCTCCGGTCAATGTGTATCAGCGGGACCCTCCAGTCCGGTCTAGCTCGTTGGACCCTCCGGTCCGGTCTAAATCGTTGGACCCTCTGGTCCGGTCTAAATCGTTGGACCCTCCGGTCCGGTCTATATAACACATAGCATACATATATCTCAATGCACATAATCTCAATCATACACATAACACATAAGACCCTCCGGTTTGCACATAGATACCACTCTAGGTAATGTATAGTGAGAAGACTCACCTCGGATAACTCGGATAATCTCGAACTCGAAAGACTGATCTAGCCTCCGCCTAATCACACCAAATAGTTATCTCTAATTAATACGGCTCTCAAGGCTAGCCTAGTCTCTCCCTATATTCTCTCAGAAGGGTAAAAGACCACTTTACCCCTCAAATGGCCCAAAGGTTCAAATATTGGCAAAACCCTAAAAGTCAACGAAAGTCAACCTTCCGGAGTACGCGGCGCGTACCAGCTCTGTACGCTGAGCGTACTCGAAGGCTTCACAGAATCGGGGAGCTCGACCCCCTACGCTGCGCGTACTGGGATTACGCCCAGCGTAAGTCCCAGTTTCCTACTTCCTTCATTTTTGGTCTGAATAGATTAAGACCTAGGCTCATATCTCAGATCTAAGCTCCCTACTGCCCCTTAAGTCATAAAGTTGAAACCTTTAAGCCTTTGCATGGCTGTAAAGGTCACCAATCACTTCAAACATATATCCTCTTTCCCCATTAAGCCCTAATCTCATGCATGACTTAATCTCAACGTCCAAGATTGGATTTTTATGAACCTACAACACATATTACACTGAAATAGGGCAAATCTAAGCTTATGGAGACCATTTGTTCATAAAGTCTCCACCTTGGGACCAAAAACCCTAAAATTTGGTCCATAAAGCACAAACCAAGAATGACAAGGAAAGCTTTGAGCTTTTTACCTCCAAGTGAAGCTCCAACCTCTGTAGAACTCAGATCTAAGCTTGCCCTCTAACTTCTAGCTTCCACAATGGCCTCCTCTTCTTCTTCACAACCACAAAATGGTACTTTCAAGCTTAAGAACACACACACAAGCTTAGAACGAAGGTTTAGCTCTCTAGGGTTTCACTCTCGGGAAATGGTGGATGGGGTAAAGACCATATCATTCCTTTTATAGTCCTCAAGTCTCATTTAGGGTTTTGCATCTGGGCCAGTTACGCCCAGTGTAACTTTAGTAGGCCCAGCGTACCTAATTGGGTTCGCGTCCATAGTAAGCGCATGAGTACGCGCAATGTACTCTTCAGTACGCCCAGCGTACTTGATTGCAACATCTTTCTTTTAGGGGCTAAACTTGACAACTTGGTAAAGAAGAATGGTTAAAGAGATGTACCTGAATTTCGGGATGTTACAATTCTCCCCCACTAAAACCAAACTTCGCCCTCGAAGTCTCACTCTGCAAATAACTCTGGATGCTGCTCCCGCATCTCCGACTCCGGTTCCCAAGTCAGCTCGGACCCTCTCTGATGTTGCCACTGGACCTGAACCAGAGGCACCTCCTTGTTCCTCAAAACCTTGATCTTCCGATCCAAGATCGCGATCGGCCTCTCAATGTAATTCAGGCTCGCATCCACCTGAATATCCTCTAGAGGCACTATCGTCGTCTCATCAACTATACACTTCCTCAACTGAGATACGTGGAAGGTATCATGGATCTGACTCAACTCCTCGGGTAGCTCCAGACGATATGCTACCTTACCCACCCTCGCGGTCACCCTGAAAGGACCAATGTATCGGGGCCCCAGCTTGCCCCTCTTCCTGAATCGGATCACTCCTTTCCAAGGGGATACCTTCAGGAGTACGAAATCTCCAACCTGGAACTCGAGCTCGGATCGACGCCTATCCGCATAACTCTTATGACGTCTCTGGGCTATCAGTAACCTCTGTCTGACCTGCTGTATCTGCTCAGTCTTCTTAAGCACTATCTCAGTGCTACCCATCACTCGTTGACCCACCTCTCCCCAACAGATGGGGGTTCAACACCTCCTCCCATAAAGAAGCTCAAAGGGAGGCATACCAATACTCGAATGGTGGTTGTTGTTGTAAGAAAACTCAGCCAAAGGTAGGTATATGTCCCAACTTCCACCGAAGTCCATAACACATGCTCGAAGCATGTCCTCGAGCGTCTGTATCGTCTGCTCACTCTGCCCGTCCGTCTGTGGGTGATAAGCAGTACTGAAGTGCAATCTCGTACCCAACTCCTCATGAAACTTCTTCCAGAACCTGGAAGTAAAACGTACATCTCGGTCTGAAACGATCGAGATCGGCACTCCATGCCGCGACACCACCTCTCTCACATACATCTCTACCAGCCTCTCTGCAGAAGAGCTCTCACTGATAGCAAGGAAATGAGCGCTCTTCGTCAGCTGGTCCATAATGAACCAAATTGCGTCAACTCCCCTCGCGGTTCTCGGCAATTTGGTGATAAAATCTATAGAAATTTGTTCCCACTTCCACTGGGGAACCTCTAGTGGCTGCAACTTGCTATGCGGGCGCTGGTGCTCGGCCTTAAGTCGGCGACAGGTCAAGTACCTCTCAACTACCCATGAAACATCCCTTTTCATGCAGGTCCACCAGTAATCTCTCTTCAGGTCCAAATACATCTTAGTGGCCCCGGGATGGATAGAGAATCTCGATCTGTGCACCTCCACCATCAGGATGCTACGTGCCTCGCCCGTAAACGACACCCAAATCCGACCGTGGATGGTCATAAGCCCTCAGCTATCAGTAACAAACTCGGACACCTGTCCAATCACCCGCTCCCTCTTGCGGTTCTCTGGTCTCACAGCCTCTGCCTAGGCCTCTCGAATGGTATCCAACACCGGAGTCATCACCGTCGTCCTCATACATATGTCTCGAATCGGGGCACTCTCCGCCCTGCGGCTCAGAGCATCGGCTACCACGTTAGCCTTGCCCGGGTGGTATAGGATCTCATAGTCATAGTCCTTTACCACATCCAACCATCTCCTCTGACGCATGTTTAGTTTGGGCTGATCCATCAGATACTTCAAACTCTTGTGGTCCGTGTATACAGTACATCGAACCCCCATACAAATAATGGCGCCATATCTTGAGGGCGAACACCACTGCCCCCAACTCCAAATCGTGGGTGGGATACCTCGTCTCATGAAGCTTCAGCTGCCTCGATGCGTATGCTATCACGTGCCCCCTCTGCATGAGCACCGCACCCAACCCCGATATAGACGCATCACAATACACCACAAAATCCTCCATTCCCTCCGGAAGGGCTAACACCGGGGCTTCGCATAGTCTCTGGCGAAGGGTCTCAAACGAGGTCTGCTGCTCTGGACCCCAAGAAAAAGCAACGCCCTTCCGGGTCAATCTGGTAAGGGGAACGGCAATCTTGGAGAAATCCCGTATAAATCTCCGATAGTAGCCGGCCAACCCCAGAAAACTCCTGATCTCGGTGGGGGATCTCGGCACCTCCCAACTCATCACAGCCTCAATCTTGGCCGGATCGACCAATATCCCATTCTGATTGACGAGATGTCCCAAGAACTGGACCTCTCGTAACCAGAAATCACACTTGGAGAATTTGGCGTAAAGCCTCTCCGATCTCAATACTCCGAGGATCTCCCTCAGGTGCTCCTCATGCTGCTCCCTGGTCCTCGAATACACTAGGATGTCGTCAATGAACATAATCACTGATCGATCCAACATCGGCCTGCAAACTCGGTTCATGAGGTCCATGAATGTCGCTGGTGCATTGGTGAGCCCAAAAGGCATCACCACGAACTCGTAATGCCCATAACGAGTCCTGAACGCCGTCTTCTGGATATCCTCGTCACGCACCCTCATCTGGTGATATCCAGACCTCAAATCTATCTTGGAAAGCCAAGACGCATCCTGCAACTGATCGAACAGATCGTCGATCCTCGGCAATGGATAACGGTTCTTGATTGTTAACTTGTTCAACTCCCGGTAATCAATGCACATCCAGTGTGAACCATCCTTTTTCTTGACAAAAAGGATCGGCGCTCCCCACGGCGAGCTACTCGGTCGGATGAATCCCTTCCCCAACAGCTCCCGAAGCTGTGAGGATAACTCATGCATCTCTGGTGGCGCAAGGCGATAGGGTGCCTTGGCAATAGGTGTTGCCCCCGGAACCAGATCGATGCGGAACTCCACCTGCTTCTCGGCAGGCACACCCGGCAACTCCTCGGGGAAAACATCCGGAAACTCTCGCACTATCGGTACCTCACCGACAGAACTCAGCCTCTCTGCGGCAACTCGTGTATCCATCACATAGGCTACAAACCCCCTACAGCCCTGTTGTAGACTCTGTCTCGCTCTGGGGGCCGAACAAAATGCTAACCCAGATCGGGTACCCTCGCCATACACCGTAAGTACTCCCCCACTAGGGTCTCGTATGGTCACCAACTGTCACTCGCAGTCTATAACAGCTCCAAATCGGCTCAACCAGTCCATGCCCACAATGACGCAGACATCACCCATCGCAATCGGTACCAGATCTATTGGGAACTCAACACCGAAAATCTCGAGTACACATCCTCGAATCACATCAGTAGCATAAACCGCTCGCTCGTCAGCTATAGAAACTCGTAGATGTTGACTCAACGCCTCTCGTCGGGCACTGATGTGCTGACTAAATGCTAATGACACGAAAGATCGACTCGCACCCGAGTCAAATAACACCAAAGCAGGTACAGAACTCACAAGAAAAGTACCTATGCATACCACAATATAAGCACAAAAATCTCAACTCAAAATAAGTAAATAAAGAATACATACCAGCCACGACATCGGGCGCTGCGCGGACCTCCTCCGCTGTCAACTGGAAGGCTCTCCCGTGAGCCTTCGGTGCCTCGGCGTTCGCTGGCCGGGCCTCGGTAGCTCTAGCAGCAGGTGCGGATCCCTGTGCTGATCCCTGAAGTTGCTGTGGGCACTTGGCCTTCCGATGGCCTATCTGGTTGCAGTGAAAGCAAACCGAAAATCCCTTGGGGCAATCCCTCGCGATATGCCCCTCCTTCCCACACTTGTAGCACACACCCGCCATGCACGTCCCCTCATGAGTCTTGCCGCACTTCCCATAAGTGCGGCCCTTCTGGCCTCAAGACCTCGAATCAGCGGGCTTTGCCCACTTGGCTGCCGGTTGAGACTGAACCGGTCGCCTATCCCTCCTCTGAGACTCGACCTCCTCCCTAACCTGAGTCTCCAGCTCGATCTCCCTCTTCCGAGCATTTGCCTGAAGCTCGGTAAATGTCTGGTACGTCGAGTTCACCACGAACTCACAAATATCCCTCCTCAGTATGCTCAGATATCGACTCATACGTGCCTGCTCGGTAGACATGTGCTCAGAGCAAAACAGCGCCCTCTCATGAAACATCCGTGTAATCACAGTCACAGACTCCGTCCCCTGCTTGAGGGACAAGAACTCCTGGGCCAAACGTTCCCTCTCCACCGGGAGAACATACTCGTCCCTGAACATAGTGGTGAACCTCTCCCAGGTCACCGCCGTAAGCTCTGCAGGAGTAAAATCTGCTGTCACAAACTTCCACCAGTCCTTCGCTCCCAAGCGAAGCTGGTTCAGCGCGAACCGTACCCTCAGATGCTCCGGACAAGAACAGGTGTAGAAGCATCCCTCAATGTTAGAGATCCACCTCATCGTGGCTATCGGGTCCTGAGTCCCATCAAACTTTGGTGGCTTCGTGTTGCTGAACTCTCGGTACAGCAACGAGTCACCCCCTGTGGCCTGACAGCGGCTACGGCTGCAATGGCTGCAACAACAGCAGCCTCGGGAAGAGAAGCATACCGCTCATCAAACGTCTCGATCAAAGAGATCTTAATAGACCCAAACATCTCAGGAATCTCAGCTTGTATGGCTGCGGCCACCTCCTCGTGAATCAACCTACGGATCTCCTCATCACTGGTACCACTGGTACCACTGCCTCCTGGGTTGTGGCGTGTCCCAACCATGATGTCTCTGAAATACAACACAAAGAAGTCAGAGACTCGCTCGAGTATACTCGCACTCGATACTCAACCCTACTTGCTCCTTAGTACCCTAAGGATTCTTACTTGGGCTGCTCACCGATCCGTTGTTTCCAGTAGTACAGGCCCTATACTACCTTCCACAACACATCGGTATTCACCCCAAGCCCTCCTCCTAGGATCCCAGATCACAAGTACTCTATATCTCACTAAACTCAGGCTACCTTCCAGTAGACCACTCATAAGCTCCTCACTGCTACCTACTCACTCTCGAAGTATCTCATAGTAGCAGTAACTCCTAGACTAAGGCATCACAAATCAGGCCCACTCTAGTCCTAACTATGAATACCTAGCCTACTCTAGCATGCATAGCATATCACATAATATCTCATAACACATAATGTAAGGGTATTTTGGGAAATCACCGTTCGGGCGTTGGCTGATCGTACACACTGCTCCGTTCTACGTTTCTCAAAAATATTTTCTCTTTTTAGAAAAATTGTTTCTTTTATGAAAAAATTTCTCAAATCCTCAGTTTGAGTTCAGATACGCCCAAAGGTGCATCGGAATCCCTCAAACCAAGGCTCTGATACCAACTTGTAACGACGTAAATTTTAAAAACAACTTTTCAATTTCTCAACATAAATAAACTCATATAATGTTTCCAAAAATCCCATGTATATCAAATGTCATCACAAATAAACAATCCCAGAATCTCAAATATAAACCAATGCCAGTGTGTACAAATCATGTTGGCGCCTTCCCGCGATCCTCGCTGGTACCTTAAACACATCACACATAACACGGTAAGCATAAATGCTTAGTGAGTTCCCCAAAATACCACATACAGCACATAAGCCACTCGAGGCTATAACTCGGTATGACCCTCCGGTCAATGTGTCTCAGCGGGACCCTCCAGTCCCGTAGCTCGTTGGACCCTCCAGTCCGGTCTAGCTCGTTGGACCCTCCGGTCCGGTCTAAATCGTTGGACCCTCCGGTCTAGTCTAAATCGTTGGACCCTCCGGTCCGGTCTATATAACACATAGCATACATATATCTCAATGCACATAATCTCAATCATACACATAACACATAAGACCCTCCGGTCTGCACATAGATACCACTCTAGGTAATGTATAGTGAGAAGACTCACCTCGGATAACTCGGATAATCTCGAACTCGAAAGACTGATCTAGCCTCCGCCTAATCACACCAAATAGTTATCTCTAATTAATACGGCTCTCAAAGGCTAGCCTAGTCTCTCCCTATATTCTCTCAGAAGGATAAAAGACCACTTTACCCCTCAAATGGCCCAAAGGTTCAAATATTGGCAAAACCCTAAAAGTCAACGAAAGTCAACCTTCTGGAGTACGCGGCGCGTACCAGCTCTGTACGCTGAGCGTACTCGAAGGCTTCACAGAATCGGGGAGCTCGACCCCCTACGCTGCGCGTACTGGGATTACGCCCAGCGTAAGTCCCAGTTTCCTACTTCCTTCATTTTTTGTCTGAATAGATTAAGACCTAGGCTCATATCTCTGATCTAAGCTCCCTACTTTCCCTTAAGTCATAAAGTTGAAACCTTTAAGCCTTTGCATGGCTGTAAAGGTCACCAATCACTTCAAACATATATCCTCTTTCCCCATTAAGCCCTAATCTCATGCATGACTTAATCTCAACATCCAAGATTGGATTTTTATGAACCTACAACACATATTACACTGAAATAGGGCAGATCTAAGCTTATGGAGATCATTTGCTCATAAAGTCTCCACCTTGGGACCAAAAACCCTAAAATTTGGTCCATAAAGCACAAACCAAGAATGACAAGGAAAGCTTTGAGCTTTTTACCTCCAAGTGAAGCTCCAAACTCTGTAGAACTCAAATCTAAGCTTGCCCTCCAACTTCTAGCTTCCACAATTGCCTCCTCTTCTTCTTCACAACCACAAAATGGCACTTTCAAGCTTAAGAACATACATACAAGCTTAGAATGAAGGTTTAGCTATCTAGGGTTTCACTCTCTGGAAATGGTGGCTGGGGTAAAGACCATATCATTCCTTTTATAGTCCTCAAGTCTCATTTAGGGTTTTGCATCTGGGCCAGTTACGCCCAGCGTACCTAATTGGGTTCGCGTCCATAGTAAGCGCATGAGTACGCGCAGTGTACTCTTCAGTACGCCCAGCGTACTTGATTGCAACATCTTTCTTTTAGGGGCTAAACTTGACAACTTGGTAAAGAAGAATGGTTAAAGAGATGTACCTGAATTTCGGGATGTTACAATTCTCCCCCACTAAAACCAAACTTCGCCCTCGAAGTCTCACTCTGCAAATAACTCTGGATGCTGCTCCCGCATCTCCGACTCCGGTTCCCAAGTCAGCTCGGACCCTCTCCGATGTTGCCACTGGACCTGAACCAGAGGCACCTCCTTGTTCCTCAAAACCTTGATCTTCCGATCCAAGATCGCGATCGGCCTCTCAATGTAATTCAGGCTCGCATCCACCTGAATATCCTCTAGAGGCACTATCGTCGTCTCATCAACTATACACTTCCTCAACTGAGATACGTGGAAGGTATCATGGATCTGACTCAACTCCTCGGGTAGCTCCAGACGATATGCTACCTTACCCACCCTCGCGGTCACCCTGAAAGGACCAATGTATCGGGGCCCCAGCTTGCCCCTCTTCCTGAATCGGATCACTCCTTTCCAAGGGGATACCTTCAGGAGTACGAAATCTCCAACCTGGAACTCGAGCTCGGATCGCCGCCTATCCGCATAACTCTTATGACGGCTCTGGGCTGTCAGTAAGCTCTGTCTGACCTGATGTATCTGCTCAGTCATCTTAAGCACTATCTCAGTGCTACCCATCACTCGTTGCCCCACCTCTCCCCAACAGATGGGGGTTCGACACCTCCTCCCATAAAGAAGCTCAAAGGGAGGCATACCAATACTCGAATGGTGGCTGTTGTTGTAAGAAAACTTAGCCAAAGGTAGGTATATGTCCCAACTTCCACCGAAGTCCATAACACATGCTCGAAGCATGTCCTCGAGCGTCTGTATCGTCCGCTCACTCTGCCCGTCCGTCTGTGGGTGATAAGCAGTACTGAAGTGTAATCTCGTACCCAACTCCTCATGAAACTTCTTGCAGAACCTGGAAGTAAAATGTACATCTCGTTCTGAAACGATCGAGATCGGCACTCCATGCCGCGACACCGCCTCTCTCACATACATGTCTGCCAGCCTCTCTGTAGAAGAGCTCTCACTGATAGCAAGGAAATGAGCGCTCTTCGTCAGCCGGTCCACAATCACCCAAATTGCGTCAACTCCCCTCGCGGTTCTCGGGAATTTGGTGATAAAATCCATAGAAATATGTTCCCACTTCCACTGGGGAACCTCTAGTGGCTGCAACTTCCCATGCGGGCGCTGGTGATCGGACTTAACCCGACGACAGGTCAAGAGATGTACCTGAATTTCGGGATGTTACAAAACCTTTGGAATTCTAGGTTGGCGACCGTGTTCTATTGAAGGTCTCACCCTGGAAGGGGTTGATACGCTTCGGAAAGCGAAAAACGACCGTGTTCTTAGTAACGTATACCCTACTTTCCACGTTTTTAACTTGAAAAAGTGTATGTCCGACGAGACTCTTGTAATCCCACTCGACGAGATCGAGATCAACGAGAGCCTCCACTTCGTGGAAGAACCAAAAGAGATAATGGATCAAGAGGTCAAGAAAACGAAGCAAAGTCGTATCCCGATAGTGAAGGTTCGCTGGAATGCCAAGCGGGGACCTGAATTCACTTGGGAGTGCGAGGATCAAATGTAACTGAAATATCCTCATCTTTTTACTTAGTTATTTGTATTTGCTTAAACTCTAATTTCGAGACGAAATTCTCTCTAATGGGGGGATGATGTGACAACCCGAAATTTCTATCTTGTAGAGCCATTCAATTCAATTATCAGTCAGACTTATTTCTGCTATCTTTTAGCATTGTTTAGGGTCTGTTTGAGTGTTCTAAGCCTAGTACATTCAAGGATTGAGTGTTAGGAAGTATCTGCTAGAGTTCATTGTGAAACATTCAAGCCGAAAAACTCCATCACTTGGAGTTTACGGTCGTAATCTCTTGGCTGGCCGTCAACTCCACCATTAAGGGTGATATTCCTTCATTTTTCTTCACTTCTCACACTTCCAAGTCAAGAACACTCATGTTCTCTCTCAAGTATCATCAAGAACACTTCTATTTCTCGATAAATTTGTAAGTGATTCTTTCGTATTAGTTGATATCCTTCTTAATCTAGTACAACCCCTTGATTTCATCTGTGAATTCATCTCTTTTGGGGTTAGATCTTCAAGAACACCAAGAACACATACTAGTTCTTTGGTCCGTAATCACCCCCTTCAAGCTTCAAAACATAAGTATCCTTTCCATATACTAGTTACCCATTAGGAGCTCTTCAAACACGTCCAAGAATCGACCATTTTAGATTGAGCATCAAAAGTTTACGGCCATAGCATCTCCCTTGGCCGTAAACCCTTCTCATGATCTTCATGGGCCGTAAACATCAATGGTCGTGAACATCAAGGCCGTAAACATCAATGGTCGTGAACACATTGGCCGTAAACACCATTGGCCTTAAACACACCCTTGTGTGTGGCCGTAAAGACCTTTAGTGCAATCATATGTGATTATAACACTTCATTCCAAGTTTTTCCTAGTCCCTAAGGTTGTTCCCTAGAAAGATTAGTTGTTATATACATTAATTATATCCATATATGTGTCATTATATGCTTAATAGGATCCGTTTGTGCTTGAGACTTCACTTGACACTTAACATCCTATATCGATCTTTCATTCGAATCACTCATTACAGGTGAGTTCATACCCCTAACTTATCTTTTAAATGATTTTAAATGCTTTTATGGGGGATACAAGTAGAAACAGTATAGTTATTATATCAATCACATGTGATTAATAACTACCAAAGAAGTGGATTTCTTATACTTCAAAACTGTGTTATCAAACAAACTATTTCAAATCATTTTATAAACTCTTTTATATGCTAAATTCTTTATCAGAACTCTTTTAAACTTATATATTGTCAAAATCATGTCTATATAGATATAGTTATATAAATAGGGTTGAAAGGGCTTAGGACTGATAACTCGCTTTATTTCCTGTTCCTTGTTTGGTTGTGGACTTAGGGTATCGGTTGTTTGTCCGAGTGTCGTTTGAATCTTAGTTATATATTATGTATATGTGTATAGATATAAAAGTTCTTCATTCAGTTCAATACCTTTGGGTAGCAAAGGTGTACAAACACGATCAATCATTCAAACAACATTACTAGTAAACTATAATAGGTATAGTTTCGAGGATTACTATTTACTATTTCTAGATCAATGAAAGTTACAAGAGTCAGTTCATACATGAGTCAGTTCAAACATACTATAATAAGAAAAAGAAAGAACATACTAAACACTAGAACAGAGAGAACATACTAAACACTAGAACGGAGAGAACATACTATACACTAGAACAGAGAGAACATACTATACAAATACAAGAACACTATAGCATTAATGTGAGCCACTACTTCATGGCACGACAATATACTGTTGTGTCACGTTTTATAACCAAAGTCTCCTGGAGGGAAAGCGTGAAATTATGTATAGATCTATATGGGATTGACCATCCCACACCTTGCTGCTAGCTACAGTGGGACCTGCAGTCTACGGGTGACGAATGTCATATCATTTCGATGTCTTTGATCGTCGTGTTTTTCTAGTCAATCAAGTATGGTTATAATATCATCACATTTTACCTTAATTAAACAAACTGATTTAAGGTAGTTAGTACATTGGTAGTTACTTATATACAATACTACAGTACATCTTTATTTCCCCATTACATTCATATTGTGATCTTCTCACATAAACGGTAATGTAAACTATATTTTGGTAATGATAGTCATACTTGGGAAAAATACTCACTTTTACAAAAGGATAAACATACAAACAGTCGGGTCTTGGTAGACGACTACTTTAGTAGAAAATATAGGATTTTCTAGGAAGTATACAAACATTTACATCAAACATTTACAAACTTTACATCAAACACTTACAAACATTTTCTACAAACTTATACAAACATTTGACACTAAAATACTTATGAACTCACCAGCTTTAATGTTGATCTACGCTTTCAAAATAACTTGTATTCTCAGGTCACTAGTAGACAGGTACCGATGACCAGCTTTTGAGAAGACGGAGCATGTTCAAGACTCGTCTTTTATTTTGATTCATATTTATGTGTCTATCAAACTATACACTGAACACACTTGTATTAAAATTATATTATTAATGCAATGGATGATGTTGTTGCTTGTTTTACTATTGTGCATTGTTATGATATTGTACATGACGTCCTCCTCCCCCGAATGTTTCCGCCGTTCTGGTTTGGGGGTGTGCCAGGTAGCCATGTATGAAGAGGGACGTGGCATGGGTTGTACAGAGGTGTTTGACCTGTCTCCGGGTTAAGGTGGAGCACCAGTGTCCACATGGTCCTTTGCAGCCTTTAGAGATTCCCCAGTGGAAGTGGGAACATATTTCTATGGACTTTATCACCAATTTACTGAGAACTGCGCGTGGGGTTGACGCGATATGAGTGATTGTGGACCGGCTGACGAAGAGTGCTCACTTCCTTGCTATTAGTGAGAGCTCTTCTGCAGAGAGACTGGCCAAGATTTATGTGATAGAGGTGGTAGCACGGCATGGAATGCCGACCTCAATAGTGTCAGATCGAGACATGCGTTTTACTTCCAGGTTCGGGAAGAAATTTCATGAGGAGTTGGGCACACGTCTGCATTTCAGTACTACATACCATCCGCAGACAGTCGGGCAGAGCGATCGGATAATTCAGACGCTTGAGGATATGTTGCGAGCATGTGTGATGGACTTCGGAGGAAGTTGGGACACTTATTTGCCCTTGGTTGAGTTTTCTTACAACAACAGTTACCATTCCAACATCGGTATGCCTCCCTTTGAGCTTCTATACGGGAGGAGGTTTCGGACTCCCATTTGTTGGGGAGAAGTAGGGCAGAGAGTGATAGGCATCACTGAGATAGTGCTGAAAACGACTGAGTAGATTCAGCAGGTCAGACAGAGGTTACTGACGGCCCAGAGTCGCCAGAAGAGTTATGCAAACCGGCGACGATCCGAGCTAGAGTTTCAGGTTGGAGATTTTGTCCTCCTGAAGGTATCCCCATGGAAAGGGTTGATCCGATTCAGGAAACGAGGCAAGATGGGGCCCCGACATATTGGTCCTTTCAGAGTGATCGCTAGAGTAGGTACGGTAGCCTACCGGTTAGAGCTACCAGCAGAGTTGAGTCAGATTCATAACACCTTCCACGTATCCCAGTTGAGGAAGTGTGTAGCCGATGAGACGGCAGTGGTACCATTAGAGGACATTCAGGTTGATGCGAGCCTGAATTATATTGAGAGACTGATTGTGATTCTGGATCGGAAGGTGAAGGTTCTGAGGAACAAGGAAGTGCCTCTGGTTCAGGTCCAGTGGCAACACCGGAGAGGGTCCGAGTTGACTTGGGAGCCGGAGTCTGAGATGAGAGAGCAATATCCAGAGTTATTTGCGGAGCATGACTTCGAGGGGGAAGCCTGATTCTAGTAGGGGAGATTTGTAACATGTAACGCTCGTAGATCCGGGCTAGTCAATTTAGAGATAATAGGGGTAGAAAATGACTTTTCGACAAAAGATTATTTAGAATAAATAATCTTAACCACGTTTTAGAATATGTATCAAGGTTTCCGTACATATAAAGAACGCCGAAATCCGAGTTATAACGAAGAAGTTATGACACGTCGAAGTTTTACGGCAAAACCGACACGGCACCGGGAGACGTAAATAGTGAATTTTTGATAAAGGACTTTTTAGCCTTAGTGATCTAAACAAAAGTTGTATTATACGTTAAACCGAGAACATACGAAAAATGAACGCCCAAATCTGACTTTGTATGAGGAAGTTATTATTTTTCTAAGATTTGGCATAGCAGTGCACGGCCTGAAACTCGAATTTTAGTTCGAACGGTTTTTGGCTTATGCAACCTAAATGAGAGTTGAATATCTCATTAATAGGAACTCAACGGTAAAAAGACAGACGAAAACGGAGTCCGTATGAAGGAGATACGAATTCTTCGCGGTCATTTAACAGTCTAATCTCCTCCTACTATTAAATTTAAGATCGGTCGAGAATTAGCCGACGGATTCTAAATGAAAGTTGTAGATCTTGTTTTTACCTACGCGTGGAAAAAATGAACGTCGAAAACGAAGCTTGTATGCGAAAGTTACGGGGTTTAGAAGTCGGCAGGGTGCTGCTGCAAAAGGGGTGACGTGGCTGATTATGGGCCAAGGCTTTCTCCCCAAGGCAAGCCACCAGAAGGTGACATGTGGCATGGACTCGACGAGTAGGAGGACCTACTCAATGAGTAGAGCTGTTTTCCAGCCTATAAATAGAGGTGTCGGGTTCCCTTATTCTTCAAGCCTTTCCAAACCATTCTTTCTCTCTCTAGACTCTCTCTCTAGCCCCCAACCCCCCCCCCCCCCTAAAGGCTAGGTAAACCCCCTAGCACCCGAAGGAAGCCCCGAGAAAAGAGCCTTTCGGCTCGGGAACGCTGCTTCGGCGAAGCCCGGTTTTGAGAAAAACTCGTTGTAAGTGAGCTACGCCTAACCTATCTTTAGTATAGCTTATGTTTTAGTATAGTAATGTTATTAGGACCTTATAATAAGTACTTGAGCTATTATTATGGGTTATATAAGTATCGTTTAACGCTTATATAATTGTAATAATAGCTAGACTATTAATTTGTCTCGGTGAATATTAGACTAAACTCTAGTGGTAATGATACTAGGTTTTGTCCGAGGAAAATTGTGTTAAGAGTAACGAAGTGTTGTCCGAGTACCGAGTCACCACCTAATCAAGTGAGTGCATAGTTACTTTCATCTTTCACATAGATATGAAGTATTTTAATATACTTTACATGCTATGTGTGATATTATCTGAATACTTGTTGTCTATGCAGAATGAACGATTTTATACAAGTTTTAAATGATTTAAACTGTATACGTATTTTATATCCACAAAATGTGTTGGGTAAAACATGGGTAGATGAAATAGTTGCTGTGTGACAAAAACAAAATGAGGAGAGGTGATATAGACCATGAGATAAGGGTGAGAGGTAAACCATGAGAGAAGCCTTTTACCCATGTGTTGGCCTCGTCATTCAGCAGAGTATGGATGACAACCACGGACTATTCTAGACAGTCCAGTGGACACTAGCAGGCTCGCAACCTGTAGGTGTTTTGAACTGTGTATTCACCAGTTGTACTCTAAAAACCCATTGACATGTATTGCGAGTGGATTCTCGGAAACGATACTGTCGATAAACGAGATAAAAACCCATTGACATGTATTGCGAGTGGATTCTCAGAAACGATACTGTCGATAAACGAGATAAAAACCCATTGACATGTATTTCGAGTGGATTCTCGGAAACGATATTGTCGATAAACGAGATAACCCTGGCAGCTATGGATTTAGTGCCTGATGAGCAAACCCTGGTAACTATGGATTTAGTGCCCGTTGAGTAGACTCTGGCAACGATGGATTTCGTGCCGATTCCTTAGGATAATCCTTAGGAATAAATGAACGAGGAATAGTTGATTCTTAGGGTAGAATAAAGAAGATAATGGGGATGGGTAATTGGGTTGATTTTTTAACTGTTTAAACATAATAATTATATTATTGTCGGTTGAAAACCCTATGTACTCACCAGGTTTCCCAACCTGACCCACTCAGTTTATTTGTGTCACACCCCCAAACCTGAACGGCGGAAACGTTCGGGGGGCGGAGGACGTCATGTACAGTATAATTACAATTGAATAGTAAAGAAAGTACACACCACCATAACATATATTTGAAAAGTTTACATGCTTGTATCTATTACATGATTAAAAGTCAAATACATAATGATGAATTCCAAAAGATGATGTTAACGCAAGAGCGTTAATCTCCAAAAGTAGTTGTTAACCCTGCTTAGCGGTTCCCTTAGAATACAAGTTATTTCAAGAAAAAGTGTCAACATTTATGTTGGTGAGTTCATAAGTATATATTTGTATAAATGTATGCCATTCGAAAGTTTCATGCTTGTTTTCCAGAAAATCCGATATTTTCTCATAGAAGAAGTTATAAATCTTTGTTTGTATAATATGAATGTATTGAACCAGGAAAAACCTATATTTTCCTAACAGTGAGGAGTAGTCTCAAATGTCCAAGACTATGATTTGTAAGTAAATATGTCATACTTAAAATAATGATGCATAGTTTTATTAGTAAACAAAACTATAAGAAGTTTGAAATTTGGCGTAAAAATAATTGTAATATTACTTTTCCCGCAAAACATAAATACCATAATAATTGTCTATCCTGTGAGTTTTCATAACCGTACTATGATGGATTTGCCTGCGACGACGTTCTTCAGGCGTCGAAGCGATATGATATTTGTCACCCCGCGGACTGTAGCTAACAGTCAGGGCGCGGGATCATCACTCCCGTATAGATCTATACACACGTATCACGTTCTCACAACAGAGACTCTGGTTATAAAACCGGGCTTTCTAGTGGTACCTTGACAGGTATGGTGAAGACGATTGACTCACATATTCTCAATTAAGTCACGTATTTTGAAATATATATGAATGATTTCTGAAAAGATTACCCTTTCTATAGTGCTAACAAAGGCATAATAATGAGTTGCATTTTCTTGTATAAACATGATGTTGTAGTTAAAATGGTTACCCTTGGTATGATGTGGTATGCAGATTTATAAATAAAACATATTTTCCATTTATAAAACATATTGTATTCCATGAGGGTAAATTTGTGATGTTTTATATGTTAACAACTTCATAAAATAGTTATAACAATAGTAAGATAAGTATAGCAAAAGATTGATGTATTTCACACGAGTTTAACCGTGTGTTTACTTGTATCCCCCCCCCCCCTTAAAAGCATTTAAAAAAGGTATTTAAAAACGTAGTGATAGGGGTATGAACTCACCTGATTGAAGTGGTGGTTTGAAGAAGTTGAGACTAAAAATCGAGCAGAACTTCGACTAGAAAAGTTGATTTCTCGGGAATCTCGGGAGCGTCGGGACTTCCGTCGTGTACTAGGGGGTTACCGGGACTTTCGGGTGGTTTAGAGGGGCTTTAGAGAGGTTTCGTGGTGAAATAAATAAGTAAAGAAGAAAATAAATCCGGAAGTCTTCGCACCCTTTTATAGGGCTGGCTGACTCCTCGTACGCAGGGCGTTCCTGCGAGGAGCGTTGGGCGTTCCGGAGCGCAGGGCGTTCCTGGCTCGAACGCAGCGCGTTCAGTAGTGCTTTGACGTCATCGCTTACCTCAGCCTCAGATGGAGTACCCTGATGTGACCCGGAGCGACGTGGACGAACCGAGACCTAGCCTTGCGAACGCGGGGCGTTCACTCGGAACCCAGGGCGTTCCTTCGGACCAGCCTCGAGTTTTGTGTCCAGAACTTGTAAAATCCGTAACTTTCTCATACGACCTCCGTTTTCGACGTTCTTTATATACACGCGTAGGTGGGAATATACTCTACAACTTCCGTTTAGACTCCGTCGGCTAATTCTGATTTTATTTTTAACAATTGTTTTTAACAGGCCGGGACTGGAAAAGTCCGTTAAAACTCCACAACTTCTTCATCCGATGCCCGTTTTCGTCTGTCTTTTTACCGTTGTACTACTATTGATGAGACCTTCGATTCTCGTTTAGGTCGCGTTGGCTAAAAATCGCTCAATCTCTATTTCGAGTTTTTAGCTGTCTATCGCTATGTCCGAAACTTCGAAAAATCATAACTTCCTCATACGAAGTCAAATTTGGGCGTTCTTTTTATGTATGTTCACGGTTTAATGATATCTACGACTTTCATTTAGATACTTAAGGCTAAAAAGCATTTTATTGGAATTTCGCGTTTTCTGCTTAACAGTGTTTTACCTGTATTGTCGCGGATCTTCGATTGGTCATAACTCCTTCGTTATAACTCGGATTTTAGTGTTCTTTATATTTTTGGAAACCTTGTTACGATATCTACCACTTAGTATACTCAAACTGAGCTTGTTGAACATCTCATTTTTTTTATTACTTCACAAAAAGATTACAATATTTGACTTTTAGTCATTACATTGACCTGAAATAACGGGTTGTTACATTATCCCCCCGTTAGAGGGAATTTTGTCCCGAAATTATTTATAAAGATAAGTGTCTATGGACTAAGGAAGAGATGCAGGTACATTTGTTGCATCTGATCTTCTCGCTCCCAAGTGAATTCGGGTCCCCGTTTAGCATTCCAGCGAACCTTCACTATTGGTATGCGACTTTGCTTTGTTCGTTTGAATTCCCTATCCATGATCTCGACGGGTTCTTCCACAAAGTTAAGATTTTCATTCAGTTCGATTTCCTCGAGTGGAATCACGAGAGTTTCGTCGGACAGACACTTCTTCAGGTTAGATATATGAAACACCGGATGTACTTTGCTAAGTTCGATTGGAAGCTGAAGTCTATAAGCTACCGGACCAATCCTTGCAGTAATTTCGAAGGGTCCAATGTACCTTGGGTTTAGTTTTCCACGCTTCCCGAAGCGTATCATGCCCTTCCAGGGTGAGACCTTCAGTAGCACGCGGTCACCAATCTGAAATTCCAAAGGTTTTCGTCTTTTGTCGGCATAGCTCTTTTGTCTATCTCTTGAGGCTTTCAGTCGCTCTCGAATTTGAACGATCTTTTCAGTCGTTTCCCTTATGATTTCCGGGCCAATGAGAGTGCTATCAGAGATTAGACCTTTCGCCAACTGCGAGTTGCCCACTTCAGTCCAACACAGAGGTGATCTGCACTTGCGGCCGTAAAGGGCTTCGAATGGAGCAGACTTGATGCTAGTGTGATAACTATTGTTATAAGAGAACTCAACCAATGGCAAGTGGACGTCCCATGCTTTACCGAAGTCTATTACACAGGCTCGCAACATATCTTCAAGGGTTTGGATCGTCCTCTCACTCTGCCCGTCAGTTTGTGGGTGATAGGCTGTACTCATATCTAGTTTAGTACCTAAGGCCTTCTGTAGCGTTTTCCAGAATCTTGAAGTGAATCTACTGTCTCTATCCAAGATGATAGATATCGGCACTCCATGAAGTCGCACGATCTCTCGGATGTAGGTTCTTGTTAGTTTCTCCATCTTATCGGTCTCTTTGATTGGCAAGAAGTGGGCAGATTTGGTTAACCTGTCAACGATCACCCAAATGGTATCGTGACCACCCTGCGTCTTGGGTAGTTTGGTTATGAAATCCATGGATATCTGATCCCACTTCCACTCAGGTATTTCGGGCTGATGGAGTAGACCTGAGGGTTTCTGATGTTCTACCTTGACCTTGGCACAAGTCAAGCACTTGCCCACATATGTAGCAATTTCTGCTTTCATGTTTGGCCACCAGTAGAGTTGTTTGAGATCCAGATACATCTTATCTGAACCTGGGTGCACGGAGTATCGGGTCTTGTGTGCTTCGTTCATAACTATCTTTATGAATCCACCGGACTTCGGTATCCAAATTCGGTTCATGAGGTAATGAACTCCGTCACTCTTGATCTCAAAATTCTTGTCCATCCCTCTAAGTGCTTCACCTGTCAGGCTTTCGGGTTTCAAGGCCTCCAATTGGGCTTCCTTGATTTGCGTTGACAGGTGTGAATGGATCATCATGGTTAGTGACTTCACTCTTCGACCAGAGCACTCCTTACGACTAAGGGCATCTGCCACCACATTGGCTTTTCCCGGATGATAACGAATCTCACATTCGTAGTCGTTGAGTAGCTCAACCCAACGTCTTTGCCTCATATTGAGCTCTTTCTGATCGAATATATGTTGAAGGCTCTTGTGGTCTGTGAAGATGGTGCACTTTGTACCGTATAGGTAGTGCCTCTAGATTTTTAGGGTGAACACCACTGCTCCAAGTTCTAAGTCGTGAGTGGCGTAGTTGACCTCGTTCGTTTTTAGTTGTCGTGAGGCGTACGCAATAACCTTTCCTCGCTGCATTAGTAACAACCCAAACCTTGATTGGATGCATCGCAGTATACTAAAAAGTCTTTTGTCCCCTCTGGAAGAGACAAAATGGGTGCACTGCACAGGGCTTGCTTCAAGATTTGGAATGCAGTATCTTGCTTTTCCCCCCAGTTGTAGGTTACACCCTTCTGAGTCAGAGAAGTAAGAGGTTTTGCAATTTTGGAGAAGTTCTGAATGAACCTGCGATAATAGCCAGCAAGGCCTAGAAATTGGCGAATTTCGATTGGCGTTGTTGGCGCAGACCAATTCTGGATAGCTTTGATCTTGGAGGGGTCCACGTGGATTCCCTCTTCGCTGACCACGTGACCTAGGAAGTCCACCTTCCTAATCCAAAACTCACATTTTGAGAATTTCGCGTACAGCTTCTCAGTTCTTAGTGTCTCTAAGACTTGTCTCAAGTGCTGACCATGTTCCTCTTTATTTTTAGAATAGATGAGTATGTCATCTATGAATACAATCACGAATTTGTCCAAGAATAGACGATATACCCAATTCATTAAGTCCATGAACACGGTGGATGCATTGGTTAGTCCGAACGGCATCACTACGAATTCGTAGTGACCGTATCTAGTTCGAAAGGCCGTTTTAGGAATATCGTTCTCTAGGACTCTCAGCTGGTGATATCCCGATCTCAGATCGATCTTGGAAAAGTAGTTTGCTCCTTGGAGTTGATCGAACAAATCGTCTATTCGTGGTAGGGGTACCGGTTCTTAATGGTAAGTTTGTTGAGTTCTCGGTAATCGATGCACAATCTGAACGATCCATCTTTCTTTTTCACGAAAACCACTGGTGCTCCCCAAGGTGAGAAGCTTGGTCGGATGAATCATTTGCTGAGAAGTTCATTCAGTTGACTGGATAGTTCTTGCATCTCCGCTGGGGCTAAGCGATACGGCGCTTTGGCCACAGGGGTGGCTCCGGGAATTAAGTCGATTCTGAATTCGACTTGTCTTGCAGGCGGTACTCCTGGAAGATCCTCAGGAAAGACATCAGGAAAGTCACAAACGTCAGGCACTCCCTTGATGTCTTCTACTCCTCGATTCACATCCACAACATGTGCCAAGAACGCGTGGCATTCCTTGCGTAGATATTTTTGAGCCTTGATGCAAGAGATGATACGAAGAGGGGTGCTAGGTTTGTCACCATAAATAACGAGGGCTTCACCATTTGGCAGATTAAGGCGAATGGCCTTATCGTAACATAAAATGTCCGCACGATGAGAACTTAGCCAATCCATGCCTATGATAATGTCGAAACTTTTTATCGAGACTGGCATGAGGTCGATTGGAAAGGATTTATTGTTCAGAGAGAGAGTAAAATTTAGGTATATTTCCTTAGCACCTTCTGTTTGCCCGTTAGCCATTTCTACTATAAAAGTTTCACTTAATGATTGAGGGGTTGGTTTGAGTAGATTTTTAAAATTATGGCTCACGAAACTCCTCTCCGCTCCACTATCAAATAATATGTATGCATATGAGTTATCGAGGAGAAACGTACCCGTAACAACAGTGGGGTCTGCAACGGCTTCCTCCTGGCCCATTGCGAATACTCGGCCACTTCCCCCAGCATCCCTGTTGTTTGCCTTCGGGCAGTCCCTTCGAAAGTGCTCTGTTGCTCCGCACTCGTAGCAGGTGCGGCCTATTCCGACATTCGCAGCTGGAGCGGCTGGTTGGGTTGGTTCTTTGCAGAAGCGGACGGTGTGTCCCTTCCTGTTGCACCTAGTGCAATGCATTTCACGGCAGGGTCCGTGGTGATGGAAGTTGCATTTACTGCACTTCGGTAGGTTGCCAATGTATGGCTTTGTTGGTGCAGGGGCGGTCGGGACAGTAACAGCGTGAACTGCCATTATTTGTTGTTTCTTAGGGTTTTCCTGCGTGGTTTGCCCCTTTCTCTTGTTCCAGGGTTTCCTTCGGTTTTCTACCTCCTTTGGCGGGTCAGCAGCAACTGTAATGGTACCCTGTTTAACTCCGTGGTCGATTAATCGTTGTGCCAGGCGCTTCGCGCTGTTGAATGTGACTGGGTTGGAAGCCAAAACATGCCCTTGAATCTGGGGCGACATCCCCCAAATGTATCTTTCCACTTTCTTTGGTTATGGGTTGACCATACCCGGACACAGGGCTGACAAATCACTGAACCTGGCCGTGTAGGCGGCTAGGTCAGTACCAACCATTTTCAGGTTCCATAGTTCCTGCTCCAGTTTTTGAATTTCGCCCCTCGGGCAGTATTCTTCTAACAGTAGGACTTTCAAGTCCTCCCAGCTCATGGCGTTGGCGACTAGAAGAGATACGGATTTCACATGGCCCTTCCACCATGTGAGGGCTCGGTCCGTGAAGGTACAAGCAGCAAACTTGACCTTGCTTGTTTCCTGGCATGCACAGATCTCAAAGACCGTTTCGGTCTTTTCGAACCATTGCATAAGTGCAATGACCCCTCCAGTGTCGTTGAACATTTTCAGCTTTGCGTTTGAGAACTCTTTGTAAGTGCATTCCCTGACATGACCATGACCAGTGCCATGGTTAAGGTGATTGGTACTACTTCCGGCCCCTCCATTGCCGTTAGAGTTTATTTACGACAGTGCAGCTGCTACTGCTGCGGTGATAGCAGCCTGTACAATAGCGGAATCGAAAGTTGGAGGTGGTGACGGTGGCGTTGGTGTTGCATTTCGGCGAGCTGACCTACGAGGAGGCATCTAGCTACCAAAGAAATAACAATGAAGACAATAAGTCTTTGATGTTTGATAGTCGTGTGATAATGAGTTAGCTATTTCAAACATTTAATGAATTGGTTTTGACCTAAACAAGGTTTTGAGGTTGATTCATAATGAGAGTTTATATACATTAGATAAACTTATGAATTTGAGTGACATGCAAAGGATTAACACACAAAAGAAGTACTTCCCTATATATTAAACATATACTTGGTTATATTCCGAAGTCAGGAAAATTCGACCTTTCTAAAGGTCTCTGATTACAAAAAGTTAAAGATAAGTAAGACTTTTAGCCGAGGTCCTAATCTATAACAAAATTTTGGGAGTTGGGCAAGTACTACTTGTGACGCGGGTTGCGCTTGGAGCTTGACTCCGCGTCTGATTGCTTTACTCCCATGAGACGCCTATCAAAGATAGCTTGCTGCTCCCTCATTTCTCTTATCTCGGAAAGGGCTGCATTCATTTGGTCCTAGAGTGTGTCGGTGTGAAGTTGGGCATTCCCCTGCAACCTGTCCAGGCGGCGGATATCGGTTGCGTTACCTTGTACCTCTATGTTGGCTTCGCGAATCCGGTTCGCTTGGACTCCTGATTGGTAGGACTGGTTGGCTATTTTGCCCACCATGACTGGGAGAGCCCGGTCAGCAGAACATCCACCACTGACGTTGTAGAAGTCCCGACACATGTCGTAGGGAGGGCGCAATCCCTGTTGTTGACTCCAATGGTGAATGTGACTTCCCCAGACGGGAGTTGGTCCCTGAAAACCTCTTCGAACCGCAGGAGGTCGGACGGCTGGTGGATTGTTTATTTCTGGTTCTGAGTCTGTCCCATCGGAACCTTCCTCTTCCTCCTCTCCCATGGGTTCCTCGTCCTCTTCTGGGTCGTCTTCCATCCACCCTCTGTTGCCTTGATTTGGGTAGTAGGGGTCTCCGGGTAGATGGAATCCAGCCATTGAGTCTATACGAGAATAGGGTTAATAATTTTCTATAAACTAAAGCACATACTGAAGTATCAAAGTTGAAACTTATTGCATTTACCAAATACTCCTATAGTATTCTAAATGTTATGTTTGATTCAAATGGGTTATGCTTTTGGTAACTTTTTGGACTTGTTTTCCACTTCAGCTACTCCCTGGCATATGTTAGTCGGCTCTCGGACAAATATAGTTGATCAGGCTATATTCATCCCAGTTCCGATTACATGTTCCAAGTCATACCTGCACTGCACAACTCATATATAATCTTTCTATATTGTTTTCAATGTGATATTGACCCTGTTATGCAACGTATGCATGTATACTTTATAAAAATTCCATTTTAAAAGTACAAATCTCAGTCAGAGTGTTTTTGTCCCGTTGTGTTTATAGTTGTATATCAAAAATAAATGGTTTTGATATACTTAGTTCACTATAAACAAAGCTGTGATACCGATCTGTCACACCCCCAAACCTGAACGGCGGAAACGTTCGGGGGAGGAGGACGTCATGTACAATATCATAACAATTGAATAGTAAAGAAAGTACACACCACCATAACATATATTTGAAAAGTTTACATGCTTGTATCTATTACATGTTTAAAAGTCAAATACAGAATGATGAATTCCAAAAGATGATGTTAACGCAAGAGCGTTAATCTCCAAAAGTAGTTGTTAACCCTGCTTAGCGGTTCCCTGAGAATACAAGTTATTTCAAGAAAAAGTGTCAACATTTATGTTGGTGAGTTCATAAGTATATATTTGTATAAATGTATGCCATTCGAAAGTTTCGTGCTTGTTTTCCAGAAAATCCGATATTTTCTCATAGAAAAAGATATGAATCTTTGTTTGTATAATATGAATGTATTGAACCAGGAAAAACCTATATTTTCCTAACAGTGAGGAGTAGTCTCAAATGTCCAAGACTATGATTTGTAAGTAAATATGTCATACTTAAAATAATGATGCATAGTTTTATTAGTAAACAAAACTATAAGAAGTTTGAAATTTGGCGTAAAAATAATTGTAATATTACTTTTCCCGCAAAACATAAATACCACAATAATTGTCTATCATGTGAGTTTTCATAACCGTACTATGATGGATTTGCCTGCGGCGACGTTCTTCAGGCGTCGAATCGATATGATATTTGTCACCCCGCGGACTGTAGCTAACAGTCAGGGCGCGGGATCATCAGTCCCGTATAGATCTATACACACGTATCACGTTCTCACAACAGAGACTCTGGTTATAAAACCGGGCTTTCTAGTGGTACCTTGACAGGTATGGTGAAGACGATTGACTCACATATTCTCAATTAAGTCACGTATTTTGAAATATATATGAATGATTTCTGAAAAGATTACCCTTTCTATAGTGTTAACAAAGGCATAATAATGAGTTGCATTTTCTTGTATAAACATGATGTTGTAGTTAAAATGGTTACCCTTGGTATGATGTGGTATGCAGATTTATAAATAAAACATATTTTCCATTTATAAAACATATTGTATTCCATGAGGGTAAATTTGTGATGTTTTATATGTTAACAACTTCATAAAATAGTTATAACAATAGTAAGATAAGTATAGCAAAAGATTGATGTATTTCACACGAGTTTAACCGTGTGTTTACTTGTATCCCCCCCCCTTAAAAGCATTTAAAAAAGGTATTTAAAAACGTAGTGATAGGGGTATGAACTCACCTGATTGAAGTGGTGGTTTGAAGAAGTTGAGACTAAAAATCGAGCAGAACTTCGACTAGAAAAGTTGATTTCTCGGGAATCTCGGGAGCGTCGGGACTTCCGTCGTGTACTAGGGGGTTATCGGGACTTTCGGGTGGTTTAGAGGGGCTTTAGAGAGGTTTCGTGGTGAAATAAATAAGTAAAGAAGCAAATAAATCCGGAAGTCTTCGCACCCTTTTATAGGGCTGGCTGACTCCTCGTACGCAGGGCGTTCCTGCGAGGAGCGCAGGGCGTTCCTACCTCGAACGCAGCGCGTTCAGTAGTGCATTGATGTCATCGCTTACCTCAGCCTCAGATGGAGTACCCTGATGTGACCCGGAGCGACGTGGACGAACCGAGACCTAGCCTTACGAACGCGGGGCGTTCCTTCGGACCAGCCTCGAGTTTTGTGTCCAGAACTTGTAAAATCCGTAACTTTCTCGTACGACCTCCGTTTTCGACGTTCTTTATATCCACACTTAGGTGGGAATATACTCTACAACTTTCGTTTAGACTCCGTCGGCTAATTCTGATTTATTTTTAATAATTATTTTTAACAGGCCAGGACTGGAAAAGTCTGGTAAAACTCCATAACTTCTTCATCCGACGCCCGTTTTCGTCTGTCTTTTTACCGTTGTACTACTATTGACGAGACCTTTGATTCTCGTTTTGGTCGCATTGGCTAAAAATCGCTCAATCTCTATTTCGAGTTTTTAGCTGTCTATCGCTATGTCCGAAACTTCGAAAAATCATAACTTCCTTATACGAAGTCAGATTTGGGCGTTCTTTTTATGTATGTTCACGGCTTAATGATATCTACGACTTTCATTTAGATACTTAAGGCTAAAAAGCATTTTATTGGAATTTCGCGTTTTCTGCTTAACAGTGTTTTACCGGTATTGTCGCGGATCTTCGATTGGTCATGACTCCTTCGTTATAACTTGGATTTTAGTGTTCTTTATATTTTTGGAAACCTTGTTACGATATCTACCACTTAGTATACTCAAACTGAGCTTGTTGAACATCTCATTTTTTTTATTACTTCACAAAAAGATTACAATATTTGACTTTTAGTCATTACATTGACCTGAAATAACGGGTTGTTACAATTTGAATCACAGGTGTCAATATGAAGTTACATTACACTAAGAGATTTAAAAGAGATGTAGATCACTAGTGTAAATGAATGTAAGTTCTGTTTATGCTTATGTTTCTGTATTGACAATGACATCCCAAGGTTTTGAAAATGAATAAAAATACATTTCTTCGGAAATGCTTTGATAACATATTTATCATGTTTTTCAGGAAACAAATTCCGCAACATTTTTATTAAAAGAGGTACTCTGATTTTTATAAAGCATAAACAAAATCGGTATTTTCTGGCCATGACAATGGGGATGTCATAGTTGGTATCAGAGCATTAGTTTAAGCGAACTAGGAATATGATTTTATTTCTAGACTTAAACTTAGAATGCTAAGTGATGATTGTGAGGAGTGTGTCTAATAAAATTTAGGTAATACACCTGAATAGACAGACACCAGCACTAGCTTATTTAGGAAAAAATGCCTAACATGCTTTTATGTGCTAAATGATTTATGATATGCATTATATGATCGGATCTATGGTCTATTGCCGACCAGATCTGGAAACTTTATGTGTTCAGGTTTCTAAACGTTTAATTACGGTATTAGAACTGACATATAACTTTTCGGAGAGATAAGGGGATTTATACGTCTATCGTAAATAAAATCGTTCCTATCTTAAAATTCTCGCATCGGTACACCGAACGTCTGCTTGGGTGTACAAAACGTCACGGTGAAGACAGACTAGGAAATATCCAAGGAAGATGACAACCTGAGCCTAAGAATGTGATGGGTCATGCATCGGTCGTTGCGCCTACACACGAACCTATCACAATGGCAGAAGTTCAGGAAGTGATGCAAACCATGATAGAATGAGAAAATAGAGGAAATGAGATGGCTTACGATAGTGAATGATACCTATCGGAAGATATCATAAGAGATGTATCTTGCCTTTAGAATACGTCTGATAAAATAGCAATACGTCCGAAGTACACCTTCGATTGGCGGGATGATGTAACGATTGGCATAATTCCCGAAGTTGTCCCATCGTATGGCATTTCCACCACCAACCAAGTTGAAGCATAATTGATGATTGAAGATACGCGTGGAAGAAGTCCTAGTAGAGTCTAGGGAAAATTATATGATTGTTTGGACACATCTGTATGTGTTAAAATTGTTTTTTGTGATGATGACTTGGAGAACTGCGAGACAATACTTGGGACGAGTATGAGTAGGTGTGAAAGGTAGTAGATGCATATACTACCGGAAGCACAGGACTCACACTTGGATCAGGGAAAGTCACAAGGTTACCAAGAAGCTAGTAATTGATTCTGTTTTATTCAAGTATGTCGTTGCCATCGTTTCGGTAAAGACTAAGAAGATGATTGTTATTCCGACCCTAGTGGTCATACCAAATTGAGTCCGACTAAGATAAGTATGTTATGTGGTTCAGAGAACCAAGTTTGATGTAACATCCGACTTAAGCTAGAAGCTTGAAGTGAAAGACAATCAAAGCGATCAGTAGAGGTATCGCAACGGTTGCTTGTAGCTAGAAATGCTACCTTTTAAGATGTGATTATATCACATTAGAACATGAAGGAAGGTATAGTCTGTTCCAAAATTTGACTCTAAAAGACCTGAGTCTAAGCGTTGCAACATGCGATGAGATTATGGCTTGAAGGTCATAATTTGCAGTCCAACGTGAGATAGGGAGCAGGTGCAAGATCAAGCAACGCCTGCAGTCAGGAAGTCTTAGAGATAGATACTCGTTCGAAGAAACATCAAAGTTACGATTATTACTTAGGATGAAGAGATAACGTATGGAGTCATCATGTGAGCCCTGTTTCATTGATGATTCTGGGACGTAATCATCCTAAGGGGGAGATAATTGTAACGCCCGTAGATCCGGGCTAGTCAATTTAGAGATAATAGGGGTCGAAAACGACTTTTCGACAAAAGATTATTTAGAATAAATAATCTTAACCACGTTTTAGAATATGTCTCAAGGTTTCCGTACATATAAAGAACGCCAAAATCCAAGTTATAACGAAGAAGTTATGACTCGTCGAAGTTTTATGGCAAAACCGGCACGGCATCGGGAGACGTAAATAGTGAATTTTTGATAAAGGACTTTTTAGCCTTAGTGATCTAAACAAAATTTGTAATATACGTTAAACCGAGAACATACGAAAAAGGAACGCCCAAATCTGACTTCGTATGAGGAAGTTATGATTTTTCTAAGATTTGGCATAGCAGTGCACGGCCTGAAACTCGAATTTTAGTTGGAACGGTTTTTGGCTTACGCAACCTAAATGAGAGTTGAAGATCTCATTAATAGGAACTCAACGGTAAAAAGACAGACGAAAACGGAGTCCGTATGAAGGAGATACGAATTCTTCGCGGTCATTTAACAGTCTAATCTCCTCCTACTATTAAATTTAAGATCGGTCGAGAATTAGCCGACGGAGTCTAAATGAAAATTGTAGATCTTGTTTTTACCTACACGTGGAAGAAAAGAACGTCGAAAACGGAGCTCGTATGCGAAAGTTACATGGTTTTGAAGTCGGCAGGGTGCTGCTGCAAAATGGGTGACGTGGCTGATTATAGGCCAAGGCTTTCTCCCCAAGGCAAGCCACCAGAAGGTGACATGTGGCATGGAATCGACGAGTAGGAGGACCTACTCGACAAGTAGAGCTGTTTTCCAGCCTATAAATAGAGGTGTCGGGTTCCCTCATTCTTCACGCCTTTCCAAACCATTCTTTCTCTCTCTAGCCCCCCAACCCCCCCTAAAGCCTAGGTAAACCCCCTAGCACCCGAAGGAAGCCCCGAGAAAAGAGCCTTTCGCCTCAGGAACGCTGCTCCGGTGAAGCCCGGTTTTGAGAAAAACTCGTTGTAAGTGAGCTACGCCTAACTTATCTTTAGTATAACTTATGTTTTAGTATAGTAATGTTATTAGAACCTTATAATAAGTACTTGGGCTATTATTATGGGTTATATAAGTATCGTTTAACACTTATATAATGGTAATAATAGCTAGACTATTAATTTGTCTCGGTGAATATTAGACTAAACTCTAGTGGTAATGATACTAGGTTTTGTCCGAGGAAAATTGTGTTAAGAGTAACGAAGTGCAGTCCGAGTACCGAGTCACCACCTAATCAAGTGAGTGCATAGTTACTTTCATCTTACACATAGATATGAAGTATTTTAATATAACTTAAATGCTATGTGTGATATTATCTGAATACTTGTTGTCTATGCTGGATGAACGATTTTATACAAGTTTTAAATGATTTAAACTGTATACGTATTTTATATCTACAAAATGTGTTGGGTAAAACATGGGTAGATGAAATAGTTGCTGTGTGACAAAAACAAAATGAGGAGAGGTGATATAAACCATGAGATAAGGGTGAGAGGTAAACCATGAGAGAAGCCTTTTACCCATGTGTTGGCCCCATCATTCAGCAGAGTATGGATGACAACCACGAACTATTCTAGACAGTCCAGTGGACACTATCAGGCTCGCAACCTGTAGGTGTTTTGAACTGTGTATTCACCAGCTGTACTCTAAAAACCCATTGACATGTATTGCGAGTGGATTCTCGGAAACGATACTGTCGATAAACGAGATAAAAACTCATTGACATGTATTGCGAGTGGATTCTCGGAAACGATATTGTCGATAAACGAGATAAAAACCCATTGACATGTATTTCGAGTGGATTCTCGAAAACGATACTGTCGATAAACGAGATAACCCTGGCAGCTATGGATTTAGTGCCTGATGAGCAAACCCTGGTAACTATGGATTTAGTGCCCGTTGAGTAGACTCTGGCAACGATGGATTTCGTGTCGATTCCTTTGGATAATCCTTAGGAATAAATGAACGAGGAATAGTTGATTCTTAGGGTAGAATAAAGAAGATAATGGGGATGGGTAATTGGGTTGATTGTTTAACTGTTTAAACATAATAATTATATTATTGTGGGTTGAAAACCCTATGTACTCACCAGGTTTCCCAACCTGACCCAATCAGTTTATTTGAATCACATGTGTCGATATGAAGTTACATTACACTGAGAGATTTAAAAGAGATGTAGATCACTAGTGTAAATGAATGTAAGTTCTGTTTATGCTTATGTTTCTCTATTGACAATGATATCCCAAGGTTTTGAAAATGAATAAAAATACATTTCTTCGGAAATGCTTTGATAACATATTTATCATGTTTTTCTGGGAACAAATTCCGCAACATTTTTATTTAAAGAGGTACTCTGATTTTTATAAAGCATAAACAAAATCGGTCTTTTCTGGCCGTGAAAATGGGGATGTCACATAACATCCCAAGTCCAGGTATACCTTATAAACCCTTGTTCTTTTGGTACTTGTCAAGTTTATCCCTTATAGAGAAAAAGGTGGCAAATGAGTACGCGGGACGTACGCGAGTGTACGCTCAGCGTACTCATTTGCGTGCTTTTGACGCGGAAGCCACCTAGTACGCTGGGCGTACCAGAGGGTACGTTACGCGTACTAGGCCCAGAGTGAAAACCCTAATTTTGGGTGTGACCCTATATAAAGGATATGATGACCTCATTCCTGGCCACCATTCTCAGACAACAAACCCTCTTAAACCCAAATACTTTGTTCATAGAGCTTGTGAGTGCATTGAGAGCCTTTGAGTGATTTTTGTGTGTTATTGGAGTGAAGAAGAAGCTTAGAGAAGAAGGAGTGAGAGTCCAGGCCCTTGGATCTGAGCATATCTGTGTTGGGAGCTTCATATAGAGGTATAAAGCTTCAAGCTTTCTCACTCTTTTGATTTGTGCATCATAGTAGAGTATTTTAGGGTTTTGTCCCATAAGTTGGAGACTTTGTGAGATATTGAGCTCCAAAGACTATGATCAACCCCTTTGAGTGTATTTAATGATGTGACAACCCGAAATTTCTATCTTGTACAAACCATTCACTTCAATCAAAGTCCGACTCGTTTCTGCTAACTTTTAGCACTGTTTAGAGTCTTTTTGAGCATTCTGAGCCTAGTGCATCAAAGGAATCAGTGTTTGGATGTATTAGTTAATGTTCCAAACCATCTAGCAAACTGTAAACCTCCTCAATAGGAGTTTACGGTCAGGAAGCTTAGAGTTTACGGTCATGGTGACCGTAAACTCCCTATATATGCATAATTCATGATCATTTTGATCATTTCATTCCTTTACAAGCCTAGTAAACCGAATTCTCTCTCAAGTATCATAAGATCTTCATCTTGATCTTCCAAAAATGTAAGAATTCTTTCCTTTGATTTGTTGTTACATCTCTTTATGTAGCACCTGGTTCTTGGTATGTATTTTTATTTAAGTATTTTGCATTTTTGGCCATGGACTCGGCGAGTTGAAGGACCAACTCGCCGAGTAGAAGCGGGATGAGGCGCGGGATTTAAGTGATGGACTCGTTGAGTCGGGTCCCGGACTCGACGAGTAGGCTCTGACTGGACAAAACCCTAATCTGAGGGTTTGTACCCTATTTAAACAACCTTATACAGCCTCCATCGCCCCTTTATGCTCCCAGAAACCCTCTATATCAAACCCTAAGTGTTTTGGTGCAAGATTCAAGGCTTTTGAGTGATTCTTGGTGGTTTTGTTCACAAGGAAGAAGGAAGAGAATAGAAGGATCAAGAGGAGGCTGAAGGATCCGAGTTTGGTTCATCATTTGCAGCCTTTGAGAGGTAAAAAGTCTGTACCTTGCTCTTTCATTTGATAGATCCCCTTTTGGGGAGATTTAGGGCTTTTATAAGCCATTTTGGTAACCAACCATGATTGCAAACATGGTTGGGAGTTGAGGCTTTGGAATCAGGTCTTTAAAGGGGTCACAAGGCAGATTTGGGTTGCTTTTGCACCCAAGGAAGGCCCCATGCAACACTAGAGCTTATTTTATGTCCTTTTGAGCTCAAAGTCGCATGCATGCACGTAAAGTATGTAACTTTACATGCTAGAACGATTAAGGGAGCTTAGATCTATCTTTTGGTCAAGTGTTGTACGTCAGAAATCGAGGTTTTTGGGTGTGGATGTTATCGACTCGGCGAGTCCGTTCTTGGGACTTGACGAGTCCAAGGCTTTGAGTCTCATTTCTGTTGAGGGTCAAAAGGACTCAGTTGGGCGTTAGAAGGGTTTTAACAGGACAGAAAGAGTGACCTAACGCACTGGACTTAATTTTAGACCTGGAGTTCATGGGACTGGACGAGTGCTAGAACAGACTCGGCGAGTCCAAGGCAATCTCCTTATGTTTGAAGATGAACTCGACGAGTTGTTCATACAACTCGGCGAGTCAAGGTCAGGACGTGTTCATCAGTTGAAGGTGAACTCGACGAGTGTTCATACGACTCGGAAAGTCGGATGAAGGTTCATTCGATGTTCATATCGAAGAGGAACTCGTCGAGTCGTTGCTAAACTCGACGAGTAGAGTCGTGGATAAGGACGAGTAAAGGGAAGGGACTCGACGAGTTGACGGCCCAACTCGGCGAGTCCGGTCAACTGGAAGTTGACTTTTGACTTGGACTTGGTTGGGGGTAAAATGGTCATTTTACCCTAAGAGTAGATATCAGTTTTTGACTGAGTGTTTTGGTGGGGATTGTAGCCGGAGGATTTCCGGAGCAGCAGTGGACGGAGGTTTCCCGCACAGATTATCAGCAGCTTCTTGTACGAGGTGAGTTACCTTCCAGTAGGGGTGGGTCTAAGGCCACAATGTCGGCCCACCAAAGAGGAGTATTTAGGAGATGATTGTCTTTGTGATAATTATCTTGGTGTGGTTACATGCTTTGGTCATGAGTTGTATTTGTATGATATGTTACGTGTATGATAGGGATTGGTTTCCCTGGTAGCGGTCCTTAGGACCGAAGGGTAGGTCAGTACCCGGATATGCCTGACTGTAAGTTTATATCTTGTTGATGTATGCTAGTGGTAGGGGTGGAATAGTCCCCAGTTACCGGTTGAAAGATACCGATGAGGATTACCGGTTGGAAGATACCGATGATGGTTATCAGTTGAAAGATACCGATGATGATTACCGGTTGAAAGATACCGATGATGATTACCGGTTGAAAGATACCGATGAGGATTACCGGTTGAAAGATACCGACGATGATTACCGGTTGAAAGATACCGAGGATATTGTATGGTATGTGGTATGATGGGGGAACTCACTAAGCTTTGTGCTTACGGTTTCGGTTTTGGTTTCAGGTACCTCTTCGTCTAAGGGGAAGGAGCCGGCGGCGTAGCATCGCATCACACACACACACACACACACACACGATTTCCGCATGGAGTTTCTGGGATTGTACTCTGATATGTTATTATTTTATGACTTGGATTTTTAGACATGAATCATTGTTTTATGGGATGATATGTTTTCACGGTATTTTCTTGTGAATGTTTTTATGTTTCAATTAATTAAAAAGAAATTTTTGGACTCGAAAATTGGGACGTTACACTTTATCTGGTGATTATACATGATTTCATCCATGAAATATCTTCATTTTGATAGATCTTCAAGTGTTCTTCATTTCACCAAGAACACCAAGAACACACACTAGTGTTTTTGGATCCTAATCACCCATACAAGCTTCTAATCAATAAGTACACTACCCTTAGCTTAATATATGCTTGAATCACTAGTTAATCACCTTGAAAACATCATTTTCAGCCAAGAACAAGGTGTTTACGGTCTAAGTGTATCTCCTTAGACCATAAACCCTTATAAATGGTGCATTGTGACCATTAAACCCTCCTAAAGCCTACAATGGAACTTAGAACCCTTCGAAATGCTTGGAAATCATACTATGCACAAAAGGATGTGAGTTTACGGTGGTAAACTCACTAGACCGTAAACCTTATGACAGTAAGGTCATAGGACCGTAAACACATGGGACCGTAAACCCATTTGAACCGTGAACTCAATGGACCGTAAACCCATTGAACGGTAAACACATAGGACCATGAACCACTTAGACCGTAAACTCTTATAGTCATGCCACTTGGACCGTGAACTCCCTAGGTCATGCCATTTGGACCGTAAACTCAATAGGGTGACCATACACCCTAGTTATGCAATCATATGTGATTGTATCCCTTCAATCTAAGAGTTTGCTAGTCTATTAGGGTGTTATCCCTTATAATTAGTTGTTTATACACTAATCAAATGCACATACATGTCATTATATGTTTATTAGGATCTTTGTGTGCTCAAGGTTTCACCTGACACTCTACATCCTGTTTCCAAACATACTTCTGTATCACTCACTACAGGTGAGTTCATACCCCTTAATCTATCCTTTTAAATGATTTTAAATGCTTTTATGGGGGGATACAAGTTGAAACATTATAGTTATTATATCAATCACATGTGATTAATAACTATCAAACAATGGATTTGCTATACTTTTAGCTGTTTTATCAAACAAAATACTTCAAAATGTTTATCAAGCTCTTTTGCATGTTAAACTCTTTATCAAACTTATTATTACATGCCAAACCTTTTCGTTTAACTCTTTTAAACTAATATATTGTCAAAACCATGTCTAATGCATGTATAGTTATATAAGTAAGGTTAGAAGGACTTAGGACTGATAACACACTTTATTTCTTGTTCCTTGTTTGGTTGTGGACTTAGAGTACCCTGTTGTTTGTCCGAGTGTCGTTTGATCCTTAGTTATATATTGTGTATATATGTATAGACATAAAAGCTTTTATCTCAGTTCAATACACTCAGTTATACAAACAACTCTACTAGTAAACTATAATAGGTATAGTTTAGGAAGATACTACTCATTACTTCTAGTATAATGAATCATACAAAGAGTCAGTTCATACATGAGTCAAAACATACTATTATGAGAAACTAAGAGAACATACTATTATGAGAAACAATACATACTATACACTATACAAGAGAACATACTATTATGAGAAACAATACATACTATACACTATACAAGAGAACATACTATTATGAGAAACAATACATACTATACACTATACAAGAGAACATAATATGATGAGAAACAAAAAGAACATACTACATACTAGACAGAGAGAACATACATTACACTACTACATACAATACATATACAATAATACTATAACATAAATGTGAGCCACGGTTTCGGGGCATGGCATCACCTGTCATGGCCCGATTTGTATCCAGAGTCTCCTAGAAGGAGAGCGTGAATTTGTGTGTAGATCTATACTGGATTGACTATCCTACACCTTGTTGCTCGCTACAGTGGGACTTGCAAGTCTACAGGTGCCAAATGTCATTTCTTCCGACGTCTTTCATCGTCGTGTTTTTAGTCGATAGTATGGTACAATCATATCACATTATACCTTAAATAACAATTGGTTTAAGGTAGTAGGTACAACATTAGTTACTATAATACAACACTACAGTACCTTATTATTTCCCCATTGCATTCACATTGTGATCTTTTCACATAAAAGGTAATGTAAAACTACATTTTTGGTTAATGATAGTCACACTTGGGAAAATACACACTCTTACAAGAAACAAACATACAGAACATTTGATGCCTTGGTAGAAGGATACGTTTAGTAGAAAATATAGGATTTTCTAGGAGATACAAACATTTACTACAAACATTTACAAACTTATACATCAAACACTTACAAACATTTTCATACAAACAATGACACTAAAATGCTTATGAACTCACCAACTTTAAAGCTGATAAACTCTTTCAAAATAACTTGTATTCTCAGGTCATCAGTAGACAGGTACCGATGCCAGGTTTTGAGAAGATGGAGCTCGTTCAAGACTCATCTCTTATTTTGATTTACATTTTTGGTGTCTTATAAACTTCACAGAACACACTTGTATTAAATTATATTATTAATGCAATGGATGATGTTGTTGCTTGTTTACTACTATGCTTTGTTGTGATACTGTAGATGACATCCTCCACCCCCGAACGTTTCCGCCGTTCCGGTTTTGGGGTGTGACAGATTGGTATCAGAGCATTGTTTATAGTGAATCGAGTATATCAACCCATAAAAGATATACAAACTATAAACACAACGGGATTAAAATACTCTGACCAAGAGTTTATACTTTTAAATAATAAAATATTTAACCAAGTATACATACCTGCATTCATACTAAAATCAGTGTCACTTGGACAGAACAAAAGTATTACGATTGTTGAACATCACAAGTAAGCTTGGGGATGTTTGATCAGTTCTAAGAACGACATAGCCTGATCAACTATGTTGGTCTGAGAAATGATTACCATATGCCCAAGAATGGTTGTGATGTGGCAACAAGTCTAAAAACTTACTAACAATACTACAATGAAACCATTAGAACAGAACATAAACCTAAAATACTATAGGAGTATTTTGTGTTACTAAAACCCTTATCTTAGAACTAAAGGTCTTTATTAGTAGGTCAATAATTACTAAGTGGATACGCTAAGGTTATATGTGACTAGGATGTCATAGACTTAGAATCTGTGATCTTTGCTTTACTTCCTGTTCCTTGTTTGGTTGTGGATTTAGGTTTAGGGTCACTTATTCGAAGGTCTATCCTGTTTTGATTACACGTAACTGGTATACACTATGCAAGTATTGAAGTAACTGATAAAGATCATCTTATAATTATCTAATTAGTACGTCTATTAATTATTTCTTATACCCCTTTTCTTGCGTAGATAACATGGTTGGATTCCATCCCCACGGCGACCCATACTTCCCAAACGAAGGCAATGCCGGATGGCTTGAACAAGAGCCAGAAGATGATCATCCAATCCCTTTGGATGATCACCACGCTGAAGGCTTTTCTGATGGTTCTGACTCCGAGCCAGAAGTCAACAACCTACCACAAGAGGCTCCAATTCCAAACCTTAACCCCCGACCAGCATTTCAAGGTCCCACACCCTTGTGGGCGACAAACTTGAACCGTTGGAGTGATGAGCAGGGTCAGCCCTTACCCTTCAATGGAGACCGAAGCTTTTACAATCTAAGCGAGGGAGGCTCAGCTGACCGAGTCCTGCCCATTATGGTCCGCAGGATTGCTCGGAATGTTGAGCAAGGTCGAGCAGCCATCGACCGAGTCATGGAAATTGACGCCAATTCAGGCGTTAACACGGTCCGCATTCGCCATCTATAAGATGATCTGAATGGGACTAGGAGAGCCAATGAGGCTCTGCAGAGAGATCTTGCTGCAACCCAAGCTGAAGTCAGGAAACTTCGAGCTCGACATGCAGCATATGAAAGGCGCATGAGAGACATGGAGCGCCATCTGACAGAATCAAGGACTCATTCTAGTGGTTCTCGTCGTAGATAGAGCCTACTCAACTTTCTCTTTTGGATATAACTTAGTTTATGTAAAAACTCTAGTTTAATTTCCTATCTTTGTGAAGACTTTAGATCTGTTAAGTCTTGATTAGGTCGTAGTTCTGTCAAAATTTTCCCATCTTGGTTTGATGTAAGACCTACTTTTAGGTCATTTTTCCCGAACTTGTTACATCTGTAATACCAGTATTATTGACAGATATCTAATCTCATGGAAATTATTATCCAAATGCTATCATCTTTTTAGTACTAGATCTACATTCAATCATACTATTCAATTGTGTTATTGGGCTATGGAGAGTTAGTCCATGAGTCACTCTCATCATTTCTCTCTATTAAATTCTTACCAGTATAGTCATCTTTGTAAACTTTTAGTTAAAATATGCCTCCGCACCGATCAACGAGACGCGATCCTCAGGTAACTCCAATACCACCACCACCTCCTCCACAAATCGATACGGCAGCTCTAAACGCTACAATAGCTGCGGCTGTGGCAACAGCCATGGCTCAATATCATTCTACCAGTGCCATCAGAGGTGGAATACCTGTTCATTCTACTCAAGGTGAGGTCCTCGTGCGCTCGAGAGAGTGCTCCTACAATGACTTCACCAATTGCAAGCCATTGTCCTTTAAAGTGACTGGCGGAGTCATTGCCCTCTCGCAATGGTTCGAGAAAACAGAGTCGATCTTCGAGATCTGCTCATGCCCAGAAGGGAGCAAAGTCAAGTTTGTTGCATGCACCTTCGAGGCAAAAGCCCTGACATGGTGGAATAGCCATGTCAAGTCACTAAATCTAATAGTGGCAAATTCTATGGGCTGGGAAGCTCTGAGAGAGCTCATGATTGAAGAATACTACCCGAGGGGCAAAATCCAGAAACTAGAACAAGAACTATGGAGCCTAACCATGAAGGGCTCCGACATAGTTTCCTATACCGCCAGATTCTGCGAGCTGGTGGCCCTATGTCCCAACATGGTTCACACGGAGGGAAAGAAAATAAAGAGGTACATCTGGGGGCTGGTGCCTCCATTCCAAGGGAATGTCTTGGCTTCAAACCCCACTACATTCGATAGTGCCAAGCGGTTAGCACAGCGGCTCATTGACCATGGGGTCCGTACCCCGTCGTCAACAACAACCCTAGCCATCTCAGAACCCTCCAAACCCGCCGAAAACAAGCGGAAATTTTGGGATGACAAGAAGAAGAAGAAGGCTGCCAAAAAGCAGCAGGTCGTAGCTGTCTACGCTGCGATAGCACCTGCCGCTGCTGCACCGGTAAAGCAGTATGCAGGAAACCTGCCGAAATGCAACAAATGCAGCTTCCACCACAATGGACCCTGTCGTGAAATAAAATGCTCTAACTGCAACAGGAAAGGGCACACTGTCCGTTTCTGCAAGGCTCCGACAAAGCCAATAACCCAAGTCCCCGGTGTTGGTGTAGGCCAGGCTTGCTACGGTTGTGGCGAAGTGGGTCACTACAAGAGGAACTGCCCTAAGGCAGGGAACGCCGACGGAGTGGGAAGAGTTCTGTCTATAGGCCACGAGGAGGCAGTTGCCGACCCCACAGTGGTCACTGGTACGTTTCTCCTCGATAACTCTTATGCATGCAGTCTGTTCGATAGTGGAGCGGCGAGGAGTTTCGTGAACCAAAAATTTGCTCACTTACTTAAGCAAAAATCACGAGCACTTAAGGAACCGTTCACTGTAGAAATGGCTAACGGAAAGACTGAGAGCACTAGCAGTATATACATAGGATGTACCCTAACTCTAGATAGCCATTCATTTTCAATCGACCTCATGCCGGTCTCAATTAAAAGTTTCGACGTCATTATCGGCATGGATTGGTTGAGTCAACATCGTGCCGACATCATGTGTTATGAAAAGGTTGTTCGCCTTAATCTGCCGTTTGGCGAAACTCTAGTAGTCTATGGCGACAAACCCGGCACAAACCTTCGTATCATCTCGAGTATTCAAGCCCAGAAGTACTTGCGAAAGGAATGTCGCGCATTCCTTGCTCATGTTGTCGATGTGAGCCAAGAGATGAAGGACATTAAGAACATTCCAGTAGTACGCGATTTTCCCGACATCTTTCCAGACGAACTCCCAGGATTACCTCCACAACGTCAAGTCGAGTTCAGAATCGACTTAGTTCCAGGGGCTACCCCTGTAGCCAAATCGCCCTATCATCTAGCACCTGCAGAGATGCAAGAACTATCCGGTCAACTTAACGAACTGCTCAGCAAGGGCTTTATAAGACCAAGCTTCTCACCCTGGGGAGCTCCAATCTTGTTCGTCAAGAAGAAAGACGGATCATTTCGTATGTGCATCGACTACAGGGAGCTCAACAAACTGACCGTCAAAAATCGTTATCCTTTGCCTCGTATTGACGACTTATTTGACCAACTTCAAGGGGCGAACTTCTTTTCAAAAATCGACTTAAGGTACGGATATCACCAACTACGAGTGCTAGGGGAGGATGTTCCGAAGACAGCCTTTCGAACTCGTTATGGGCACTACGAATTTGTAGTGATGCCGTTCGGATTAACAAACGTGCCCGCAGTATTCATGGATTTAATGAATAGGGTGTGTCGTCCTTACTTGGATCAGTTCGTCATCGTCTTCTTCGATGACATACTTATCTACTCTCGTAGTAAGGAGGAGCATAGTCAACATCTGCGACAGGTTTTGGAAACACTACGATCGGAGAAGCTCTATGCGACGTTCTCGAAATGCGAATTTTGGATCTGAAGAGTCGACTTCTTAGGGCACGTGGTTAGCGAAGAGGGAATACACGTTGACCCTTCCAAAATCAAAGCCATTGAGAACTAGTCAGCACCAAAGATGCCTACAGAAATTTGTCAATTTCTAGGCCTCGCTGGCTACTATCGTAGGTTCATTCAGAACTTCTATCGAATTGCGAAACCTCTTACAACTTTGACCCAGAAGAGCGTGGCCTTTGACTGGGAAGAGAAGCAAGAGAAAGCGTTTCAAACGCTGAAGCGAGCCTTATGCACCGCACCGATACTATCCCTCCCAGAAGGAATAGAAGACTTCGTAGTCTATTATGATGCATCCAATCAAGGACTCGGTTGTGTTCTGATGCAACGAGGTAAGGTCATCGCCTACGCCTCAAGACAGCTGAAGACGCACGAAGTCAACTACACCACGCATGATCTTGAGTTAGGAGCAGTTGTGTTTGCTCTGAAGATCTGGAGACACTACCTATACGGTACGAAGAGCACTATCTTTACAGACCACAAAATCCTACAACATATATTCGACCAGAAGGAGATCAACATGAGATAACGACGGTGGGTCGAGCTACTCAGTGATTACGAATGCGAAATTCGTTATCATCCCGGCAAGGCCAACGTAGTAGCTGACGCCCTAAGTCGGAAAGAATACTCTGGTCGTAGAGTCAAGTCATTGACTATGACTATCCATTCACACTTGTCCACACAAATTAAGGAAGCTCAGTTCAAAGCTTTGAAACCTGAAAATGTGGCGAGTGAATCCCTAAGAGGAATGGATAAGAACTTGGTAATCAAGGGTGGCGGAGCCTTATATTTCATGGATCAGATCTGGACACCGAAACACGGTGGCTTCAGAGAGTTGGTCATGACCGAAGCGCACAACACACGATATTCCATCCACCCAGGTTCAGATAAGATGTATCTGGATCTTAAAAAGTTATACTGGTGGCCTAACATGAAAGAAGAGATTGATACCTTCGTGAGTAAATGCCTTACTTGCACCAAGGTCAAGGTCGAATACCAGAAACCCTCAGGTTTACTATAGCAACCAGAGATACCGGAATGGAAGTGGGAGCGGATTGCAATGGACTTCATAACCAAGTTGCCCAAGACAACGGGTGGTCTCGATACCATATGGGTTATCGTTGACAGGTTAACCAAGTCCGCACACTTCCTACCTATCAGAGAAACTAACAAGATGGAGAAGCTCACAAGAACATACATTCGGGAGATTGTACGACTGCACGGTGTTCCCATATCCATTATCTCTGATAGAGATAGTAGATTCACTTGGAGGTTCTGGCAGTCGCTACAAAGTTCCCTTGGAACGAGGCTGGACATGAGTACAACCTACCATCCACAGACCGACGGACAAAGTGAGAGGACTATCCAAACCTTGGAAGATATGTTGCGAGCCTGTGTGATCGACTTTGGGAAGTCATGGGATACTCATTTACCCCTTGTCGAGTTTTCCTACAACAATAGTTATCACACGAGCATAAAGGCTGCTCCATTTGAAGCCCTCTATGGCCGGAAGTGCAGATCCCCTCTGTGTTGGGCTGAGGTGGGTGACACCCAGTTAGCTAAAGCACGAGTTCCTGACAGCACTCTCACCGGTCCGGAAATCATTCGGGAAACGACAGAGAAGATCGTTCAGATTCGTGAACGATTGAAGGCCTCTAGAGACCAACAGAAAAGCTACGCAGACAAACGAAGGAAACCGTTGGAATTTCAGGTGGGAGACCGCGTTCTTTTGAAAGTCTCACCCTGGAAGGGCTTGATACGCTTCGGAAAGCGTGGAAAGCTAAATCCAAGATACGTAGGTGTGACAACCGTCAAAATTCGAGTCGGTTCTAGATTTGAATAAACTTAGTTGCACGTATAGGCACGACACATACTAGACTTAGTAACTAGAAGTTAAGATATAACCTATTAGAAACTTGGAAACAATTAGAAACAATGGATAATATGCTTAGATTTCACATTGATATGTGAATTCTACTACTACTTAACTGTAGTGACTATCTATATTTGGGTCACTCTTTGACTCGAACACCTTTTCATGAATCATATACACACATCATGCACTTGACCTAGTAGTAGAAATTAGGTCAAAGTCTCATAGAAACTTAAGTCAAAGTTGAAGACTATGACTAGTATACTTGATTCCTCAATTTCGCTTGAATCTCGGAATCACTACATAGAATGCCAATAAACCGATAAAAATAAATTACAAACATTATTTATAACTATAAAAGAGTTATAATACCATAAGATAATTTAAAGTCTCAAATATTCTATTTATTTTGATATCCAAAGATTTACAAAATCTCAAGACCCTAAAAGTCATAAAAACTCATATTTATAAACTTTAACCTTAAAAATTCTATAAAAATAATTATGAAACTTATAATATGATCTTATAATAATTAAAATTATGAAAATGCATTTAAGGAAAATAAATTTTAAGTCATTAACAATTGCGCTAAATTTATAAGTCAAAAATCAAGGTTTCATGAGCAAAAACTTGGTTAGGGTGTATATTTTATAAAAAGTTTGATATTTTTATAAAAGAATTGAATTTTTTTATAAAATTAAAAGAGAGGGAGGGCATTTTACACTCAAAACCGTCCACCCTCTTCCCAAGATGCTTCCCCTCTTCCCAAAACACATAATCACTCCTCTCTCACACTCCATCTCCTTCACTTCTCTCTCTCTCTCTACACTCTCTCTCACACTCCACCATTTACCACACTCAAACTCTCTCTTTCCCTCTCTAAAACCACGAAATTCTCCAGCCAAGAACATCTCTTAACCTTCAAATCTTCATCTTCTAGGGTTGTTCTTCATGGTAATCACGAAAATCCTTCAATCTCCTTCACTTTTCTTTCTAGTTTTTAAAGGTTTTTCTTGCATTTCCTTGTTCTTCTACACCATTCTCTTAGAAAATTTGTGTGAATGTTCATTCACTTCAGTTTTGATGATGATGGTGGTAGATTTTCACCAAAAACATCTTGCATGTTACAAAATGGTGAAGATCCATGACCTAAACCTAAGTCAAAACCATGGAAATACACTTTTCTACACGTTTTGGTGGAAAATCACCACATGCATCCAAAGTTTTCTTTTAAAAACGAATTTTAAACATTTCAAACTCATGAATGAACTTCAAACAAACATGCATGTGATGATCTTCAATCTTAGAAGCTAGATCATCAAAGTATGTTGTTAAAAGCTTTCAAATATGTTCATGAAGGATTTATTTCCAAATAAATATCTAAAACTCATTTTCTGACCAAATCCAATTTTTCCCAGATTCCCATCAACAAAATAAGATGCTCTGTAAATTTCCAGAAGATAATTCATTTATCTCGAATTACTATAATTAATGCAAGAAAATAGGGCAATAAATCATATAAAATACTTTCTGGGGTCTATAAATCCTAGTTAAATTCGTGGATGACCCCTGTGCTAAATAATGATCCCTCATTAAGTTTCATCGATTTTTGCAACTGTTTAATATGGTTTTGAATTTTCTTTTTGTTTGGCTCCAATAAATCATAAAAGCACTTTATAAAATCTTAAAATGATATATAACAATTTTTCCAGTTACTACCAGAGGTATAAGACTCAGAAAAATATTTTCAGAATTTTTCATAATGCATTCCTATTTTTCCCCGATTTTTGTATTTATAATGGCCTAAAAATAGAAAAAATAGTTCTGCTCACCCAAAATTCATGCAAATTTACCAGAACACTTTGTAGTACATTAGGAGGCTACATAAAAATTTTGATGATTTTTCTCTTCTGTATACTATTTTGCTCCTATTTTCTAATATTAAATACACTTAAATACACAAAATCGGATTTCAGTATATAAAAACCACATTTGGTATTTTTCCCAGATTATTTACTTTGTAAATGAAGTGTACAAAAATTTTGGTAATTTACTTTAACTGTTTAATAATTATTCTCCAATTAATGATTATTTAAGAGGATAAAACAAAGAAAAATAGAAAAACTAATTGAAAAATATCTTTTATATTTTTCACAGCTTCTACATGTATAATAAAAGTGTTACAAAAATTTTGGGTAATTTTGGAAACTGTTTTCTATTTATTTTAATTTTTATTAGAACAAATGTTTAAAAATCATAAAATTGGGTTAAACAGTTTAGAAATCAATTTTTATATTTTTCCCAACTTAAGAATGTTTAATAACAATATCACAAAAAGTTTGGGTAATTTTGGAAACTGTTTTCTATTTATCCCCATTTTTATTAGAATAAATGCATAAAAATCATAAAATTGGGTTAAACAGTTTAGAAACCCCTTTTTATATTTTTCCCAGCTTAAGTATGTGTAATGACATTGTTATAAAAAGTTTGGGGTATTTTCATAACTGATTTCTATTTTTCATGAATTTGTATCTATTTAGAGAATTAAATATATGAAAAATTGTTATACATATTCATAATCCATGAAAATTTATCTAGAAGTCTTTTAGTACATTTAGAACCCAAATCTGAAGTTTGGTAATTTTTATTAACTGTTTAGTATTTTTCATGATTTTATGGTTATTCAAGAAACTAAAATCGTGAAAAATAGTCAGACAAATCAAAAATTCAAGAAAACTTATCTTAAGATCTTTGACTTCAATTAAAACTTAAATGCAAAGTTTGGGAAAGTTTAGAACTAAATTGATTTAGTTTTCAATATTTAATCATTGGAACACCTCTAAAATGTTAAATATTAACATTTCAATAATGAAAATTTTCCACTTAAATTGTTATATAACAATTGATTCTTTGAAACTTAATTTCCACAGAAAAATGTTTGTAACTTATCAATATTAAATTTTGACACATTATTGGCATAATTCTATTGTAGTAGTAAGTATACTAGTGTTAGATTTCGATTAGAGACTCACTAGCGAATACCATTATTGTAGGAATCGGTAGTGGTACACGTGGAACGTAGTTCAAGGCACCATTTGCATCATCTAAATGCATTGTGAGTATTCACCACTCCCCTATTTTCGGTTTTTAAATGTTTTGGGGTGGAAAAGCATGTCCTAAACTATTTATGCTCATTGTATTTTATTTGACTCGTATAAACTTGGTTGCTATATTTTGCATATTGTGAGTATTCACGCACTCCCCTATTTTCAGTTTTTATGTTTTGGGGTGGAAAAGCATGTCCCGAAAAACTATTAGTTGTATTTAAATTGATTTGTATCAAACATGATTGCTATTTTATTGCTATGTCTCTCTATGTATGTCTATGCAACACGGAACATGAGAACTTATCGTACTAAGGCCCTTCCCTTATCTCTAACCATTAACTCTTTGAGCCAATGGTCATTATGGATAGCGCTATTAGGAATTGACAACTCCTCACTCGCCCTATTGCTGGAGTGCATGATACCATATTCATCTATGGAACGATAAGCATAGATCTTGATAGGGCTTCAGTCATAGGTTTGGTTGAGACTCATTGTTTGCTCATACACATACAAACTCGTTTCTCGTTATAGCAATAAACTTGTTATTAATTATAGCAATGAACTTTGTTTCTCATTACAACAGCGAACTTTTATTACTGAAAACTTATATACATGTTTTAGCAATGAAATTGTTTGCTCCTTGTAGCAACGAAATTGATTGCTCATTTTAGCAATGAAACTTGTTTACTCGTTTGAGTAACGAACTTTATCTTCCATGAGAATATGAATGTTGCATCTTATTTGGGCAACATACTTTATCTCTCATGATGACAAAGAACTTTGTTTTTACAAACTTATTTACTCATTTTAACAATATACTTTATTATTGGAAACTTTTATCAAAACTTTGATTTCAATTCATGGAACCAATATTATTTTGTTTATCTGTGAGTACTCACCAACTATTTTTATAGTTGACGCTCGTTTTACATGCTTTTTCAGGAATCATCGAGTAATTTCTTTTAGGAGCATTCGCATGTGTTGTATTTCAATTTACATTGTAATTTCTTTTAAAAGTTGTTCAAACCCATTGTAAAATTGTAATGATTTTTAATACTATGGTTGGTGTTGTATTTTAACTTTTGCTATGAAACCCTTTATACTGCCACGCCTCGTGTTTCTGCTTTAGCGGGGTGTGACAGTAGGGCCTTTCGAGATTCTCGCTAGAATCGGCCCTGTAGCTTACAAACTCAACCTACCGCGTGAACTCAGTAACGTACATTCTACTTTCCACGTCTCGAACTTGAAAAAGTGTCTGTCCGACGACACTCTTGTAATCCCACTCGACGAGATCGAGATCAATGAGAGCCTCAACTTCGTGGAAGAACCTGTAGAGATCATAGACCGAGAGGTCAAGCAAACGAAGCAAAGCCGTATCCCGATAGTGAAGGTTCGCTGGAACGCCAAGCGAGGACCTGAATTCACTTAGGAGCGCAAGGATCAAATGAAACTGAAATATCCTCATCTCTTCGCTTAGTTATTTGTAACTTAATTGTTTAAATTCTAATTTCGGGACGAAATTCTCTCTAACGGGGGGATGATGTGACAACCCGAAATTTCTATCTTGTACAAACCATTCACTTCAATCAAAGTCGGACTCATTTCTGCTAACTTTTAGCACTGTTTAGAGTCTTTTTGAGCATTCTGAGCCTAGTGCATCAAAGGAATCAGTGTTTGGATGTATCAGTTAATGTTCCAAACCATCTAGCAAACTGTAAACCTCCTCAAAAGGAGTTTACGGTCAGGAAGCTTAGCGTTTACGGTCATGGTGACCGTAAACTCCCTATATATGCATAATTCATGATCATTTTGATCATTTCTTTCCTTTACAAGCCTAGTAAACTGAATTCTCTCGCAAGTATCATAAGATCTTCATCTTGATCTTCCAAAAATGTAAGAATTATTTCCTTTGATTTGTTGTTACATCTCTTTATCTAGTGATTATACATGATTTCATCCATGAAATCTCTTCATTTTGATAGATCTTCAAGTGTTCTTCATTTCACCAAGAACACACAGTAGTGTTTTTGAATCCTAATCACCCTTACAAGCTTCTAATCAGTAAGTACACTACCCTTAGCTTGATATATTCTTGAATCACTAGTTAATCACCTTTAAAACATCATTTTTAGCCAAGAACAAGGTGTTTATGGTCTAAGTGTATCTCCTTAGACCGTAAACCATTATAAATGGTGCATTGCGACCATTAAACCCTCCTAAAGCCTAGAATGGAACTTAGAACCCTTCGAAATGCTTGGAAATCATCCTATGCACAAAAGGATGTGAGTTTACGGTGGTAAACTCACTAGACCGTAAACCTTATGACTGTAAGGTCATAGGACCGTAAACATATGGGACCGTAAACCCATTTGAACCATGAACTCAATGGACCGTAAACCCATTGAACCGTAAACACATAGGACCGTGAACCACTTAGACCGTAAACTATTATAGTCATGCCACTTGGACCGTGAACTCCCTAGGCAATGCCATTTGGACCGTAAACTCAATAGGGTGACCATACACCCTAGTTATGCAATCATATGTGATTGTATCCCTTCAATCTAAGAGTTTGCTAGTCTATTAGGGTGTTATCCCTTATAATTAGTTGTTTATCCACTAATCAAATGCACATACATGTCATTATATTTTTATTAGGATCTTTGTGTGCTCAAGGTTTCACCTGACACTCTACATCCTGTTTCCAAACTTAATTCTGTGTCACTCACTACAGGTGAGTTCATACCCCTTAATTTATCCTTTTAAATTATTTTAAATGCTTTTATGGGGGGGATACAAGTTGAAACATTATAGTTATTATATCAATCACATGTGATTAATAACTATCAAACAATGGATTTGCTATACTTTTAGCTGTTTTATCAAACAAACTACTTCAAAATGTTTATCAAACTCTTGTGCATGTTAAACTCTTTATCAAACTTGTTATTACATGCCAAACCTTTTCGTTTAACTCTTTCAAACTAATATATTGTCAAAACCATGTCTAATGCATGTATAGTTATATAAGTAAGGTTGGAAGGACTTAGGACTGATAACACACTTTATTTCATGTTCCTTGTTTGGTTGTGGACTTAGAGTACCCTGTTGTTTGTCCGAGTGTCGTTTGATCCTTAGTTATATATTATGTATATATGTATAGACATAAAAGCTTTTATCTCAGTTCAATACACTCAGTTATACAAACAACTCTACTAGTAAACTATAATAGGTATAGTTTAGGAAGATACTACTCATTACTTCTAGTACAATGAATCATACAAAGAGTCAGTTCATACATGAGTCAAAACATACTATTATGAGAAACTAAGAGAACATACTATTTTGAGAAACAATACATACTATACACTATACAAGAGAACATACTATTATGAGAAACAATACATACTATACACTATACAAGAGAACATACTATTATGAGAAACTAAGAGAACATACTATTATGAGAAACAATACATACTATACACTATACAAGAGAACATACTATGATGAGAAACAAAGAGAACATACTACATACTAGACAGAGAGAACATACATTACACTAGTACATACAATACATATACAAGAATACTATAACATAAATGTGAGCCACGGTTTCGGGGCATGGCATCACCTGTCATGGCCCGATTTGTATCCAGAGTCTCCTAGAAGGAGAGCGTGAATTTGTGTATAGATCTATACTGGATTGACTATCCTACACCTTGTTGCTCGCTACAGTGGGACTTGCAAGTCTACGGGTGCCAAATGTCATTTCTTCCGACGTCTTTCATCGTCGTGTTTTTAGTCAATAGTATGGTACAATCATATCACATTATACCTTAAATAACAATTGGTTTAAGGTAGTAGGTACAACAGTAGTTACTATAATACAACACTACAGTACCTTATTATTTTCCCATTGCATTCACATTGTGAGCTTTTCACATAAAAGGTAATGTAAAACTACATTTTTGGTTAATGATAGTCACACTTGGGAAAATACACACTCTTACAAGAAACAAACATACAGAACATTTTATGCCTTGGTAGAAGGCTACGTTTAGTAGAAAATATAGGATTTTCTAGGAGATACAAACATTTACTACAAACATTTACAAACTTATACATCAAATACTTACAAACATTTTCATACAAACAATGACACTAAAATGCTTATGAACTCACCAGCTTTAAAGCTGATAAACTTTTTCAAAATAACTTGTATTCTCAGGTCATCAGTAGATAGGTACCGATGCCGGGTTTTGAGAAGATGGAGCTCGTTCAAGACTCATCTCTTATTTTGATTTACATTTTTGGTGTCTTATAAACTTCACAGAACACACTTGTATTAAATTATATTATTAATGCAATGGATGATGTTGTTGCTTGTTTACTACTATGCTTTGTTGTGATACTGTACATGACGTCCTCTACCCCCGAACGTTTCTGTCGTTCCGGTTTTGGGGTGTGACAATTTAGTGGTGTAGTGTCATAAAAATCAAGACTTGGTCGTTGGAATCAAGCGATGCATGACATATGAGCATTTTGAGCTAAGAAAGTGAGGGTTTTGTGTGTTTGTGGCCTTATCAGCCATGCAAAGGCTTAAAGTCACTGACTTTATGGAGTAAGAGCTATTAAGGAGTCCAGATCTGTGATATGAGCCAAGGTCTTAACTGATTAAGACCAAATGAGTAGAAAGAGTGAAGCTAGGACGTACGTTGGGCGTAATCCCAGTACCCGCATCGTAGAGGTCGAGCATCCCCGATGCCTGCATGGCAGCAAAGTACGCCTAGCGTAGAGAGCTGGTACGCGCAGCGTACTCTCTTCGGTTGACTTTTTGGTTGACTTTTAGGGTTTTGTCAGTTTGTGGACTATTAAGGCCATGGAGGGGTAAAATGGCATTTTCCCCATCTGTGAGTTTGTAGAAGGGTTAATCTAGCTTCTTGAGAGCCGTTATTAATTAGGGATAATTATCGTATGTGTTAGGCGAAGGCTAGACCGGTGATTCGAGTTCGAGGTTATCCGATTCTTACGAGGTGAGTCTTCTCACTATACTTACCATGAGTGGTATCTAGGTGTGACCGAGGTGTCTTATGTGCTTACTTGTGTATTGTGATATTCTGCATTATGTCATTGTGATTTATGCCGAGTATTATTATTATGAGCTTACTGAGTTAGGACCGGAGGGTCCACCCGATTTGTGGGACCGGAGGGTCTCCACTGAGACACATTGACCGGAGGGTCGTATTGAGTTAGCCTTCGAGTAGCTAATATGATGTGTGCGGTATTTTGGGGAACTCACTAAGTTTTGTTCTTACCGTGTTACGTGTAATGTGTTTCAGGTACTTCTCAGGATCGCGGGAAGGCACAGGCTTGATTATACACACATTTGCACTGGAGATATGTTTTTGGAGGATCCTGGATTTGTAATAAACAATTTTGAAATATGTGTTGATAAATTGATACTTGTGATTTTTGAGAAAATGAGACATGTTTTTATTATGTTTTAAAAATGAAAATTTTGGTTTGAAAATTTTGGTGTTACAGTAACTATTTTTTTTATACACATCTAGGTAACGAACTTGTTGGAAGTGTTCATATATGACAATTATGACCGAATATAGCATGTTACATCCGGTCATAATGATCATATGCGAACATTTTCAACAAGTTCATTACCTAGATGTGTATAAAAAAAAGTTACCCAAATATGAAAAAAAAAACGAAAAAGGTAATTACCTTGATAAGTCAATTCGCATTTTTATCAAGGTAGTAGATCATAATGTTAGTAATATTAATAGATTTAGTTAAATTTCCTTAAATAATATTAATAGATTTAGTTAAAAACTATTTCTACTTTTATATTTAAATTCCTATAATACATAGAGCAAACTTTATTGAACATGGTGTTGTTTTTAATTTTAGTGATTTTCATTTCTGGTATTTTTAGTCTCTAGTAAATTAAAAATTTTATATTTAATATTTTAAACATTAAACTTCTATAAAACGACGATGTGTGTTTTTCTATGTCAAGTCTAGAGTTTTTTTTAATTATTTTTATCGAAGTAGTGTACTTTAAAAAGATATTTAACAAAATGGTGTGATTTTAAAAATATTTACAATTTAGGTTAAATTTTATACCAAATCAAAATTAGAAGGTAAAAAAAATTTGACTTACCAGGATAATTACATTTTCGTTTTGTTTATATTTGTATAACTTTTTTGTACATATCTAGGTAACGAATTTGATGAAAATTTTTACATACGACCTGCTACTTTCTGGTCATAATGATCATATGTGAACACTTCTAAAAAATTTATTATCTATAGATAAAAAGAAAAAAAAAACTCAAATATGAACAAAACAAAACGGAAATATAATTATCTTTGTTTCCAACATAAAATAACAACTTCCTAATGCTACCTGATGCTAAAATGACAACTTCCTAATACCTAATGCTACGATAACATTATCCCCTTTTGAAACAATGATCAAACAGTGATAGCCCTTCGTTTTAATTCAATTTTGTCATCAAACAGTGATAGCCCTTCGTTTTAATTCAATTTTGTCATTATCCAATAAAAAATAATATTATGAGTGATAAGATTTGGTTAAGATGAACTTTTTGCATTTAGTCTAAGGACACCTTTATTTGTTTTTTTATGGAAATAAAACTTCCCTAACGAGGGTTTCCGGACCAGCTTGAGGTTTTGCCTCATGTCTTAGAGTCACTGTAGGCGAACCTCCATAGCCACAAGTGACACCTTTATTTGGGTTAAACGAAGATGATATGGAGTTTAATGAAATTGAATAATATTATTAGTGATAAGGTGGACATAAGATTTGGTTAAGACCATGAATGATCTAGATTAGGGATGAGTTATAAAACCGGAAAACCGGACTGGAACCGGAACCGGTATAACTGGAAAATGCTTAAATGGTTCGGGTATTGGGTTTAAAAAATAGTCTTATCCGGGTTCCGGGTATTCCGGGGTACGGGTCCAATGGGTCCAGGTATTCCAGATATTAGAACCGGATTTGTGGAAAAAAAACGGAAGCAGTTTAGTGGGCTAGGGAACTGGAATTTGAGGGTTACTAAAAAAAATTGGCTACTGATGAATTATGCTCCTCTCCTGCTATCGACATCAACTAGAAACACAAAACCAATCTCGTTTTTTACATATCTCTATATATATTAAAGCAGAAACCTAATTACATCACCTAAAACGATCTGGCCCCTTCAATGTTTTTCATTGATTATTTTAAACCACTGGATCAATTTCGCTGATGTCATCGTAACAAAATGGAACTACAAATACGCATTTCTTACCGTCTATAACCATTTTTCCTCTAAAATAGGGATTGCTCTCTTTCTCTTTCTCTCTCTCTGATGAAGATAATATTAAGAGCCGATGATCTCTCCAATTTCTATCAATGTTCTTCCTCCTCAAGAGTCGATGATCCCTCCAATTTCTATCCATGTTCTTCTCCATCAATGCATCTCCTGCATCGTGTTTGTCACCAACAACTTGAAATTGAGATTCACTGCCGAAGATTATTCCCATTGCACTTTTCTTCTTCTCAAGGTATTTGAATTTTTGTGAATCTGCAACTGGTTTTCCATTTTGATTATTCTAACGGGAATTTTGATTTGAATCACTCTTATTTGGGTTTTAGGTTTATATTATGCGTATCCGATTTATGTTTCTATCTATGGTTTTTTTAGTAATCAATTTGAAATGGTATTGATTCGTTTTGGATTTGACTGCGATTAACGAAATCAAACAAGCTGTTGGATGTGAAGCAAGGTGTAAACAAAGATGGGAAGACAGTCCTCTTGGGTGAAAAATCTTAAAAAAGTACCATTTCGATTGACAAAATGGTTAAAATTCTTAAAAAAAAGTTAATTTGAATATTGCTAAATAACTTTTATCATTTCCGATATTGACCCTTTGGTATAGAGCTCCAGAAGTCCTTTTGGGTGCTACTCATTATTCAACAGTTGTTGACATGTGGTCTGTTGGTTGCATATTTGGTACTCATTCTTTCTGACTTAATTAAGCACGTTATGTATTAAGTCAAAAAAACACTAACGTGTTCTTCAAATTTGAAGACAACAGTAGTCAGAACACAGCCGATGACATTGTTACCACATACACATACTATGATTATACTTATAGATTCATCCATCATTGCAATCTTACTGATTTGGAGGTACTAATTTTGATTTCTACTACCAAACTTTCTTATAATTCGTCAACATTTAGGATCTTTACCCTAATTAAAAGAAAAAAAAATTTGGAATCATATTGATTAGTTATGTTTTGCAGCATGATACTTTGCACATCTGCAATAAGATCTCAATATTTGACTTTACCGGTTAGACTTTGGCCAAAAAGTTACTTCGTCATCCATTAATCTTTGGCTTAAGCCCACTGAGTTTGTTATTCTACAAACAAGATTTTATAACAATAATTTTTTTAATTGTTCGTAACAAACTATGTTGACCAAGTCTATTATTGTCAATTTGTTTTAAGTTTAAAGGTAATCTCCTTAATCTTTGGCTTAAGTCACTGAGTTTGTTATTCCACAAACAATATTTTCTAACAATAAATTTTTTTTATTGTTCGTAACAAACTATGTTGACCAATTCTATTATTGTCAATTTGTTTTGAACTTAAATAACAAACTATGTTGACCAAGTCTATTATTGTCAATTTGTTTTAAGTTTAAAGGTAATTTCCTTATGCCCAGGAGTATAATTGCCAACACGAGCACATACTCTACAAATTTTAATTTCTTTCATAAATCATATATTCTTATTTATGCAGATTATCATTTCAATTATACCGTCAATCATACACTTTCCCAAATAATTATATGTATATTTATAATGTTTCAATAAATAGAATCCAGACATTTATGATTAAATCGTTTAATAAGGAAATATTATCTTTAAATCTTTTCAAATTCATGTACCATTATCAATTTCAAATCCGGTCATTTAATTATATCTTATTAATTATGGATGTAAATCATATATTTTTTATAACTATTTTAACTTAATATAATATTAGGACTCATGTTTTCCAATTATACCATTTCCCATATTTTGTTATGATATATAGATATAGATATCTTATAAAACCATTGTTTACCATTCTATATATCCTTATTAACCTTATATAATATCACGTATCATACAAATCACGAAAAAAAAATTGTTTCTTCAAGCTATCAATCACGAAAAAAAATTGTTTCTTCAACCTCTCTTTACACTTGCTGCTGCCTACTTCCATCATCCATCATCCATAACAGGTTTCATTATCCTCTGCAATGTTTGTTTTTGTTGTTATATTATGAATCATGTATGAAATGGTGTTTTGAATATGTTTATCATGTATGCAAACTGCTTTATTTTTTCCTTTCTTTCGTGTTAAAATATTTGATACTTCTAACTCTTCTTAATTCACATTCTGTCATCGAACTTCCTTTGCCGAATGCTATTTGGTTTTCGTCTTTATTGAACTGAAAACTGTTTTTTTGGTGAAGGTGCAGTTTACACTTTTTCCTTCATTAAAACAACAATCATGACAGCAACAATCGTTGTCAATGTGCATAAAACCAACATGCTGGAATATATCGATGTATTAGGCAACAATGTTTACAAATAATATGGACCATTTATGTTACAATCTCCTAAATAAGCATGTATTCAATATATTCTGGCACATGGATCATAATATAATTTAACTTTCAATGTTGTCCCATATTATCATTAATAACAATTATATTTCAACTATTTTTTAAAAGTAAACACACATTATATCATCCTACTTTGCAAATCTACATTAGGATCCCAATATTTGACTTTACCGCTTAGACTTTGGCCTAAAAGTTACTTTTTCATGTCTTAATCTTTAGCTCAAGCCACTGAGTTTGTTATTCTACAAACAATATTTTATAACAATAATTTTTTATTATTGTTCGTAACAAACTATGTTGACCAAGTCTATTATTGTTAATTTGTTTTAAGTTTAAATAACAAACTATATTGACCAAGTCTATTATTGTCAATTTGTTTTAAGTTTAAAGGTAATCTCCTTAATCTTTGGCTTAAGCCACTGAGTTTGTTATTCCACAAACAAGATTTTATAACAATAATTTTTTTATTGTTCCTAACAAACTATATTGACCAAATTTATTATTGTCAATTTGTTTTAAGTTTAAATAACAAACTATGTTGACCAAATCTATTATTGTCGATTTGTTTTAAGTTTAAAAGTAATTTCCTTATGACCAATGGTATAATTGTCAACACGAGCACATACTCTACAAATTTTAATTTCTTCCATGAATCTTATATTCGTATTTATGCAGATTATCATTCCAATTATATCGTCAATCATAAACACTTTCCAAAATAATTATATGTATATTTATCATGTTTCAATATATAGAATGCAGACATTTATAATTAAATCGTTTAATAAGTAAATATAATCTTTAAATCTTTTCAAAATGATGTACCCTTATCAATTTAGGAACAATCATTTAATTTAATCTTATTAAAAAAGATTTAATTCATCTATTTTTTTTATATATTTTTATTTAATATAAAATCACGACACATGTTTTCCAATTATATCTCTATATTTGTTAACCAACTTTAATTTGTTATTATCTTCACCAATATTCTTTAATTCAATTCTTTGTATAATCATGAGGACCGTTATAGATGCTTCCACAACTCTATTTGATAGAGGTGTTGGCAAAACTGTTATTTCCATATGTTCAGCAAATGGACATTGCTTACTTTTGATTTATTACCATACCACATTAGACAAACCTCACAAATTGCAGATGCGTTCATTAAAATTAATAAGATATAAGTTTTTTTAGACTGTTATACTAATTATTTTAAATTAATATATACTTTTATTTTAATATTTGATATATGTTATGTATGTTAGGACATTTAATATAATTATGCCCTATAGAACATAATATAATTTTAAGATCCATTTATAGGTTAAAATTTATGTAATACACATGTTGATAACATAAATGAGCAAAAATAACAACGTAGTTTGAAAGTATGTTGCTATAAATAACAAAAATTGTTCATGTTATTATTTTTTGTTAATAATTTTTTTTATAGTTTTTAGAATTCAATAAAATTATATATTTCGGAACATAACCCTAAAATAACAAAGTATACTTCGAAATTAAAAAAAATAATAATAATATTTAAATAGTAAATTCCAAAGACGTTTGTATTTTTTTTATGCGTTCCTCCGCGTTTAACGCGAGTTATAATCTAGTGTTTTATTAAAACAAAACATGTACATAAAAAAACAAATAAATTAAAAAAAGATGTAGATAATTGGAAAGGGTTTTCACATGTGAAAAATAAGTGTTTGATAAGTGGACTTTTTCAACTAGTTAACAAAGAAACTGAAAGAAGAAAAAAACTATGTTTTACATACTAAACAGATAACTGGATAAAAGTTATTTTGGTTTCATAGAAATATCTGGACGGAAGAAAACTAAAACTTTAGTAGTAAAAAACCTTCACATATATTGGTTTTAGGATCTAATTACCTTTTATTATATAGCAACATATAACATATGACATAGTTATTGGTTCATGGTTTATTTATGTTTGAAAATCACAAAAATGGACTAGTTTATACATATTTGTCTCATTTTAAAAATAAGAAAGATATGGTAAAAAAACAGTACAGAAAAATAAATTATGTTTTTCAAAACCACATAAATGATAAATTTGAAGTTTATTTTATAATAATTTGATAATAAGATAGGTTCACAAATTATTTTTTCTTTGATTTTCCATGAGTATCACAATCACTAGTCCGGGTTTCCGGTTTCACTTCCGGGTTTCTAGCTATTTTTGGGTCTAATACATAATTCCGGTTCCAATTATCAATTTCCGGTTCCATACCCATTTTATCCGGTCCGATACCCGGAACCGAACCGGAACCGGTTACCGTATACCGGTCCGGTTCTCGGTTCTTATAATCCATCAATGCCGGTTTCCGGGTCTGGGTCATCCGGTCCGGGTTGGACCACTTTCATCCCTAATCTAGACAACGAAGCAGTTATTACCACAAAATAGTTATTTTTATATTAATTTGAAATAAAATTTATTATTTCTTAATTAATAGTAACAATATATTTATTTACAACAAAAATACAAATCATATCGAAAAAACAATAGCATACAATACATGATCCCGTAAATTGTTGGGAAAATGGTCGGGTTCGAGAGAAAAGACCTAAGTCCATTCCATGGACCACTGGAACCGAAAGTTGAAATCGAAAGCTGCAGAAAAGAAAAGCATCAGTAAAGTTACAACAGCCGTTGTGGAGTAGGAGTGTAGGACGCAACTGAAGTTGAGTTTCGTCAAAACAGAACTGGAAATGGACAGCAGCGAAGAAGAAGACGATTTCCCATCTATTGAATCGGTCACTCCACAATCCAAGATCGACACCATCTTTCAATCTAAAACCGAAAAGGTATCAAATCCTTGTCTGTGAATCATTATTCTTACGTATTTTCACCTTTTTTTAAGTGTTTCCTTGTAAGTTCACAAGCTGTTAGAATTGTTACAGTCAAATGCGTTAAAACGACTAAAGGAAACCTAAAAACGGAGAAATCTTATGTTAATACTTGAATTGTGAGTAAGTTAGGTTTTAATTTTAGAAGCCTCGAGTTGATTCTGATCGTAGGATTATTACATTATATTTATGCATCATTATTGTATCTCAAGCGCAATTATTTTTGAAGGATTAATAGTTCTTATGCGTATATATGTGAAGCTCTGGGTAGATTTGTGAAGTCCTTTGGCATTGTACTGATTGAGTTTCCTACTAAATTTCTGATTTTTGGAATCTTAAATGCTGTTATAAATATGTAAAACTTCCTTTAGGAGTTTAAGAGGCAAATAGGTATCACATCTGTGCACCACTTAAAGGTGGTACTCCTCAAGGACAGAAGCAGGATATGTATATATTCAAGAATCATAGTAAAGTTAAACGATGAATTTGTCTGTATTTTTTTAATATAAAGATCAATCACATGCCATTGTAGTTTATAAACAGACCATATCTTATTTTCAGACCACCACTTGTAAGATCCAAGTTCTTCTGAATGCTTAGCATATTCGGTTATTAATCCATCTAGGAAGTAGGAAACAATACATTATTAATTACATGGAAACAAATCTGATTAATATGAATAGCTCTGGTGAGTTTGTACAGTTTGATTTTTGTAAGTTTCTCTCCTTGATGCTTGAATTGTAAACAAGGTTTCAAATCTTTGCTGAATTACTCGGTTCAAGTATGTTACATGTATGAAAAATTATATTGTTTAAGTAATAATTGTTTGTTTTGTGAATGTTTACAATTTGAAATATACATTTTTCTTTATACAGTTATGTAATTGGATACATGTTTCTTTTATTTGCAGGGCATTAGAAAGCTCTGTTTTGAGCTTCTTGATTTGAAGGATGCAGTAGAGAATTTATGTGGCAACACTCAATCCAAGTACTTAGCTTTTCTGAGGTAATATTCCCTCACTTCCCCTTTGTTTCTCTCTTTTTCCCTCTTATCTTAAACACATCTTAACATAAATTCCAAATCTTTTAAGCATTTATTCTAATTTCCACTTATTTAAAGGCTATCCGATGAGGTTGTGGAAATGGAGCATGAACTCAACGACCTAAGAAAGAACATCTCTGCACAAGGAATCCTCGTACAAGACTTACTAAGTGGGGTCCACCATGAACTGAGCGAATGGAGTAAAGCCAACAACACTGAGAAACTTCAAAAAGACACCGAATTCGACTTCCCAAATGAATCACAAGATGAAAAAAGATCATCTTTAGAAAATATAGACCTTCTTCTAGCTGAACATAAAGTAGAAGAAGCCATAGAAGCAATAGAAACAGAAGAAAGAAAACACCCTGACTTTAAAACCTCATCCGATTCATTATCCAATGAATTTTCAAAACGAAAATCTTTAATTGAAAATCAACTTGTTGACATCATCGAACAAACCGATTTAAAAGTAGCAGTTTTGGGTTTACTAAAGCTAGGAAAAGGTCCTCTTGCACATAATCTTTTTCTCAAGTCAAAAGCTGCCCGACTTCAAAAAACCATCCAAATCTTTCTCCCATCCTGCCCGTGCTACCCGGAAACATTTCCGGCTGCTTTATCCAACATTATCTTTTCCACAATCTCATCAACAACAAAAGAAATGGGAACAATATTTGGAGATGATTTACTTTACAACAACCGACTTGTTCAATGGGCAGAAAGGGAAATTGAATTATTTGTGAAATTGGTTAAAGAAAACGCCCCTTCTTCAGAAACTGTTTCAGCTTTACATGCTGCAAGTGTTTGTGTTCAGGCTAGTTTGAATCACTGCTCAGTGTTGGAATCACAAGGGCTAAAGTTGTCAAAAGTGCTTTTAGTGCTTTTGGAGCCTTATATTGAAGAAGTTCTTGAATTGAATTTTAGAAGAGCAAGAAAATTAGTTTTTGATTTTTCAGGAAATGATGAAATGTTGCCATTGTCACCTCGCCTTGCCTCTCCTTTGTCTACTTTCGCTATATCTTCTGATGGAATGCTTGTTGATAGTGGGACCCGTTTCATCTTCATGGTCAAAGTGAGTTGACTTTATTTGAATGCAAGAAATAGCAATGTACTTTCACTGATTTGTTTATTATAGAAATTTACTTTCATTGTATTTTTTTACAGGATATAGTGGAGCAACTAACGCGCCTAGTCATCTTACACTTTGGAGGAAACATTTTAACAAGAATTCTAAAACTTTTTGATCAATACATGGATGAACTCATAAAAGCTTTACCTGAACCTTCTGAAGATGACAGTTTAGTGGAGTTAAAAGAAGCAGTACCTTTTAAAGCTGAAACAGATTCCCAACAACTTGCCCTTTTGGGAACTGCATTCACCATTGCAGAAGAGCTATTACCTATGGTTATGTCAAGAATATGGAGTGTTTTAAACGAAAGCAAGGAAGCAGGAAATGACAATACTGCCCCTCTATTGAATAATGCGATAGATTATAAGGACTGGAGAAAGCAGCTTCAGCATTCACTGGATAAGCTTAGAGATCATTTCTGTAGACAATATGTGTTGAATTTTATATATTCAAGAGATGGGAAAACACGCCCTGATGCAAATATTTATTTATGTGGGGAAGGTGATGATCTTAATTGGAATTCTGATCCTTTGCCTTCGTTGCCCTTCCAGGTAATTTTGTAATTGATGGAAACATTTTTGTCACATTCTTTTGAGTTGTGGTGTTAACATGGATTTATGCAGGCATTATTTGGAAAGCTGCAGCAATTAGCAACAGTTGCTGGAGATGTGTTACTTGGGAAAGAAAAGATACAGAAAGTGTTGCTTGCAAGGCTAACTGAAACTGTTGTGATGTGGGTGATGTCTAATGAAGAGGATTTTTGGGGTGTTTTAGAAAATGAAGTGGCAAAACTTCAGCCACAAGGATTGCAACAGGTAAACTAATTAAGGGCTATATGCAAGAAACAGCAACATATTCCGATTATTTATCGAGTAAAAATTCTACATTATTATTTTTTTTTTTTTTTTGCAGTTGATTCTTGATATGCACTTCACTGTTGAAATTGCGCGTTTTGCTGGTTACCCTTCAAGAAATGTGCACCAAATGGCATCATCTATAATTGCTCGTGCTATAAGAACATTCTCAGGCAGAGGTCTAAACCAACAAAGGTAATAAGGGTATTTAAGTAATTTTACTTTGAAAAATATACTCAGTTATAGCATTCAAAGTTGTTTTTGTATTTGGATGACATTGCTATAATAAACAAATCAATGTAAGTACATTGCTATTTTTTGCATACAATTAATTTTTTTAATCCCACCAGTGCATTGCCAGAGGATGAATGGTTTGTTGAAACTGCAAAGGCTGCAATAAACAAACTGTTGATGGGAGGTGATGGATCTGATGCTTCTGAAATCGATGAAGACCATATAATCTTACATGATGATGATGATGATGATGATGAAGATGATGATGATGAAATACATGATGAAGTGATCTCGGATTCTGATGAGTCTCCGTCTTCTCTCTCAACAATTACTACATCCGAGTCTTTTGCTTCTGCTGAAAGTCAAATGTTGGATAGTCTGTCGGACTTTACAGATCCCGAATCATGATTTATCTAGTGATGTCTAGGATTAGAATTAAAATATTCAAGTAGTTTGCGTGTAATATTTACTAAAAGTAAATTGTTGTGGTTTAATTTGGAAGTTCTATGATAGCAAGTTATTATGCTCTTTCCTAGAACACATCTCATTAAGGCTATTTTCATTTATGAGAAGCGAGAGATTGAGAGTGAGTGCATGTCCTGGTTTTTGGGTGGGATTAGAAAATTGCATTTTTTTTTTTCTGTCATATTGACATCAATCTGAAATACAACTTGTTTTAGAATGTGTTTGTTATGTTGTAGGGTATGGTCAACTTTCATCTTTCATTTGTTGACTTAGCATTATCTTATTTTCCACCCACTCATCAAAACCTAGGACATGGCACCTTTTACTTCACCTCATCTTTTTTTTTTTTTTTTTTTTAAATATTTTTTCTCTTCGAATGATCTCTTCTCGTTCTAAAATCTGAACTTTGAGCCTCTTGGTTTTGGTAATACGCGATTGCTTTTGCCATGATGTCACTTGTAAACGTTGCTTCTTCTAATGTCATCGAATCCGACGAACTAGTTGACAATGACGACATGGTGGTTGAAAGATTTTTTAAAAGTGGTTAAGGACGTGAAAAAAAAAAGTTGTTAAAACCACCTTTAAATCTATATTACCATAATGATAATCGATGATACATGAGAAATTGTTTCATATTAACAAAACATGTTTTTTCAATTTTTTATTATAAAAAATTGAATTTAAAAGTGTTTACAGACGTGAAAAAAAAAGTTTGTTAAAACCACCTTTAAATCTATATTACCATAATGATAATCGATGATACATGAGAAATTGTTTCATATTAACAAAACATGTTTTTTCAAATTTTTATTATAAAAAATTGAATTTAAAAGTGTTTACAGACGTGAAAAAAAAGTTTGTTAAAACCACCTTTAAATCTATATTACCATAATGATAATCGATGATACATGAGAAATTGTTTCATATTAACAAAACATGTTTTTTCAAATTTTTATTATAAAAAATTGAATTTAAAAGTGTTTACAGACGTGAAAAAAAAAGTTTGTTAAAACCACCTTTAAATTAGTGATGAGATTTAGAACCGGAAAACCGGACCACAACTGGAATCGAAACCGTTAGAACCGGATCCGGTTCCGGATTTAAAAATTGGCTTTATCTGGGTTCCGGGTAATCCGGGTGTGGGTCCATCGGGTCCGGGTAAACCGAGTCTAAAAACCGGAACCGGTGTTAGGAACCGGAACCACTTTTAGGGCCGGAACCGGTTTTTGTGAAACGTTTAAAAGATGCATATCTCATTTGTTTCGACCCCGATTGACATGCGGTTTTTTTCAACGTGTAGTTTAGAGTTTGTATATGATTTTAGACTATAATTTTGCCATTTTCAGTTTTATATTCATTGACTTACAGTGCCCCAAAGTCGAGATATCAAAGCTGAAAGTTTTTAGTTTTTCAGTTTTTTTGTATTCTGTGAAAGTATTAAAACATGCATATCTAATTCGTTTGAAGTCGGATTGACATGTGGTTTTTTCAAACTTGTAGTTTAGAGTTTTTACATGAGTTTAGACTATAATTTTGTCATTTTTCGTTTAATATTCAATGATTTACAATCCCATGAAGTCGGGATATCAAAACAGAAAATTTTCAACTTTTCAACTATTTGTTTTTGTACTTTGTATTATGTGAAAATGTTAAGACACGCATATCTCATTCGTTTAAAGTCGGATTGACATGCGGTTTTTTCCAGAATGTAGTTTAGAGTTAGTACACGATTTTATACTATAATTTTGTCAATTTTGGTTTCATATTCAATGAGTTACAGTCCCCCAAAGTCGGAATATCAATATGAAAATTTTCAAAGTTCAACCCACTAAGTAGTAATTAATTACCAAAAAATTCTGGTTTTTCCCTGTTTTCCGGTTCTAAACCCACTTTATCCGGTTCCAACCTACCCACTTTGATGTTTTCGGGTTTTCCGGTTCTAGACCCACTTTACCCGGAACCGAACCGGAACCGGTTCCTATATACCGTTCTGGTTTCCGCTTCTACAAAATCCCGTTAACCGGTTCCGGTTTTTCCTGGTCCAGGTCCATCCGGTCCGGATTTGGACCCACTTTCATCCCTACTTTAAATCTATATTACCATAACACCTTCCAATTTAAACTTATTATCTTTAATTTATTGCTAATAAATTTAATTTCTAAAGTACATGTGTTTGATTTTTATAAGATAAAATATGTTTTCGCATTTTCGCAAAATATTTATGTTTTTGTATGAGCCTAGTTGTGTGTGTGTGTGTGTATATATATATATATATATATATATATATATATATATATATATATATATATTCTAAAGTACATGTGTTTGATTTTTATAAGATAAAATATGTTTTCGCATTTTCGCAAAATATTTATGTTTTTGTATGAGCCTAGTTGTATATATATATATATATATATATATATATATATATATATATATATATATATATATATATATATATATATATATATTAGATGTGTGCCCGCGCAAAGTGGAGGCGATAAATAGTTCTTTTGGCGAATAATTTTCTTACGAATAAATAATTATTAAATTTTATTATTAGTTATTATGTAATAAATAGTTATCACTTTTAAATAAAATGATAATGTTTAGACTTTATATTTATATTTTTTGTTTATACATTTGATGTAAATTAGTTTATATCGCTGTCTGGTTTAAGAAATGTAAATTAAATTATATATGAAATTTAATATTTTAAAATTGTCGTTTTGCTCCAAATTAAATTTCTTAATAACCTTCTTTAATTCAAATGTTCAAACTTTTGGCAAGTATTAATGATTTATTTATGCATAATTGATTTGTACAAAAAGCTTTGTATATTATACCTCTTAAAATTCAAGATATGGCTAATATGCTTTATAGTATAGTATAACATAATATATATATATATATATATATATATATATATATATATATATATATATATATGTTGGATTAGGTGTCTAAGCCCATAACTATAATTGGTATGTACTTGAATTGATAGCAGCACAGTCCTTTTGGGTTGCCCTCAACCTAGCAACTGGACAAGGAAATTATGAAAGGAGAGATATTAATTTATAAGATTAATAAATTAATATAAATGATTTATTAATATGTTAATGGATTAATATATTAATTAGAAATCATTATGTTTAAATTAATTGTTAGCCAGAAATTAATCAGAATTAATTTTGGGGTTAAAAGAATTAATTATAAAGTGCAGGGACTAGTTTGCAATTAACTAATAGTTGAGTGGAAGGTTCCAGAACCCCCTTGGAAGGGGGTGGACGAAAAACCTAGGGGAAACCCTAGAGAATTCGTCCAAGGGCTCCAAGATAAGGCCTTGGGTCTTGCTTAGGCCCTAAGCAAAGGATAACTAGGGTTTTCCCTAAACCCTAGTTCCCTCAACTATTTAAGGAGCCTCCTGGCTCACATTTTGTGTACTGATTCTTTGGAAGAATACCTTGGCCGAAATTGCATACTCCCTCTCCTCTCTCTTCTTCTACTTTCCTTCTTGCTAGTCATTGGGTGTGATTCCATTAGAGGCATTACACTTGTGGTGCTAAAGCTTCCAAGAAGATCAAGATCAAGATCAAGGAAATATCAATTGTTTGCTATAACAATTGAAAGGTATGTAAACTCTAAACCCTAGTTTGTTAATTTCGAAATTAGCCTCTCTCCTCTAGGGTACTTGTTTTGCAATTCAAAGTTGTATGTTCAATAGTTAAAACATAGATCCAAAGTAGGTTGCATGTGAACTTAGGAATTGTTTTCTAGTTTATTTGTTTTACCTAAAACCCATCAGTGGTATCAGAGCCTGGTTGTTTTAAATTGAATTGCTACAATTGTTGAATTGCAAATTAGGGTTTATAGCTATTAAACCCTAAAGGCAAATTTTTCGATTTCTAGGGTTTTGGATCAAAGGGTTTTTTCGAAAACCCTAGCCTCCAAAGAACCCTAATCGAAATTAGGGTTAGGGTTTTGAAAACCCTAGCCTCCTCCCTTATGAATTTCGAAATATGCTAAGAGGATAACTAGGGTTTCTTGTTTTTGGATAATTGTTACTTAATTAGATTAATTGGATAATTATCCTTACCCTATTTTTCGAAATTAGAGGGATAAGGATTAGGATTAAATTAATTGATTAATTTAATTAGATAATCCTTACAAGATTTAATAATTTGATTAATAGTTAATTAATAGATAAATATTAAATCTAGTTAATTGGTTTATTTAAATTTGAATTTAACAGCTTAAATTTCGAAATTTATATAAACCCTTGAAGTTTTAAAAAGTTTTAAAACACACCTTATATATATATTATAACTAAAGGTTTAATATTATATGTATAAGAATATGGTCAGTCAAATCGCTAGTATGTCTCATTCACGAAGCTAATCTATAAGGGGGGTATAAGGAAACTGCCTATAAAATGGTAGTTGAATGGGTGTCCACTCTCACCCACCGCTTCCTTGATTAGTGGAGGGTCGTTAGCAGAACGGATTTGATAGGACAACTACTTCTCATTAAAAGTATAATGACATTAAAAGTACTAGAACATTATTTTCAAAAATCCCAACTCTAGTTACTTTAGGAAAAATGTGAAAAGTATGCTAATCCATGAAATTGCACATTATGCTTTATTGGTCGTTAGTGGAGCGTGTGTGGTTAACCAGCACACTAAAAGGCACTAATAAAGAGTAGTAATGGGTATCTCATAATTGTCATTTTGATGGAGCGTGTGTGGTTTACCAGCACATCAATAGTTAATGATAAAGACAATGAGGTTACCAAGCACATTTGCATGGTTATTCACATCTTGTTTGTGATCCTCGGCATCCCAGTCACAAATAGAAGAGCATAATCTGATATTAAAACATGCCATTGAATAGTTTCAATGTATCTCAAAAGAATTAGGAATTTCACTTCGTTTGTTTCGTCTAATGGTGGAATTGGTGAATCGTCATTCACCTACCTTTATGAAATTTGCACTTGGATCTCGGCATCCCATTTCTGAGTTGTGAATCTTCATAGTTGGATCCTAACCTTGATATTATATCTTTGGGTTATTTTATTAAGGTATCTTGAAATCTAACTAAAACTTTTTTTTCAGATGTCTACTCCTGGAAACACTTCTGCTTTGTCCTCCTCCAACCAAAACTTCTCTTTGCTCAATATCTGCTCCAAAGTCGTTATGGATGGCTCAAACTATAACGATTGGATGCGCAACATCAAGATGGCTCTTCGTTTCGAGAACAAAGAATATGTTCTTGAAAAGGAGCTCAAAGAGCTTGATGAGAATGAAGCTACTCCTGAAGATCTTGCTGCCTACAAGAAACATTACGATGATGCTACCAAAGTGGCATGCATCATGGTGGCAACTATGTCCCCAGAACTGCAGAGGTACTATGAGGACTACTGGCCTTTCGAGATGAACAAGGACCTTATGGAAAAGTACCATAAGCGAGCTCGTCAAGAAAAGTTCGAAGTAGTCAAGTCACTCATGGCTTGCAAGATGAAAGATGGGGAGTCGGTTGTGTCACATGTGCAAAGAATGCAACGCTACATAGAGCGTTTGGTCAAGCTCAATATTCACTTTGATGAGGAATTGGCCATTGACATGGTCTTGAACTCACTTCCTGAATGTTATGGTCAGTTTATTCTAACTTACCATTTGAACAATACTAAGCAGACCTTGGCCCAATTGCACAACTTGTTGCAGACAGCTGAGGCAGGGATGAAGGGTAAAAGTATACCCTCCACACCTACGAGTGCCCCTGTTTTGGCTATTGGACAGGGAAAGGGGAAAAAGAGGAAAGGTCCTCCCAAGCAAAACTGGAAGAGCAAGGCTCAAGCTGGGTCGTCTAGTAATGGCCCAAAGGCTAAGCCCAATGGTTCCACTCCCCATGTTTCTGATCCAAAAGAGGCCGTTTGCTTTTACTGCAATCAAAAGGGGCATTGGAAGAGATCTTGCCCACAATATCTGCAAGATATCAAGGATGGCAAAGTGAAGCCATCTTCGGCGGGTATTTACACTATTTCTGCTAATAACTCATTATCTTCTCGTTCATGGGTCCTTGATACAGGATGTGGTTTTCATATCTGTTCTGATTTGCAGGGACTAAAGGAAAGTGAGGAGATAGAGCGAGGAAGGATAAACTTGATCATGGGAAACAGAAAGTCTTCACCAGTAACCAAGATCGGAGTTTATCAGCTTCTGCTTAGTAATGATGTTAGATTAGATTTAATAAATTGTTGCTATTCGTCTGAGATGACGAGAAACATTATTTCATTTCATGCATTGTTCAGACAAGGTTTTACATATTCTTTTAATGATTTGAATGGTTCAATTTATGTTTATAAGAATGGTGTTTTTATGTTTGAAGCTTTGCCTTGTAATGGTGTGTATGAAACAGTGACTTGTGTTGATAGCCTAGGAAATAGTGTACTTAATATTGACTTGTCTAATAGTGTAGACAAGGCATGCTTGTGGCATTGTCGTCGTGGACACATTAACAAGAAACGCATAGCCCAACTCCAAAAGGATGGAGTGTTGGAATCATTTGACCTAAAATCAGATGATATGTGTGAATCTTGTCTTTTGGGAAAGATGACAAAATCACCATTCACAGGGTCTTGTGAAAGAGGTGAAGGTCTGTTGGATCTCATACACACAGATGTGTGTGGGCCATTCAGATCAACTAAAAGAGATGCTAATCGATTCTATGTGACTTTCACTGACGATTATAGCAGGTATGGATATATCTACTTGATCAAGCATAAGTCAGAAACTTTTGAAAAGTTCAAAGAGTTTAAGCATGAAGTCGAAAATCAATTGGGCAGAAAAATAAAGATACTTAGATCCGATAGAGGCGGGGAGTATCTTAGTATCGAGTTTAACGACTATCTGAAAGAATGTGGGATAGTCTCACAATTGACTCCTCCTAGGACACCACAGTTAAATGGTGTAGCTGAGAGGCGCAATCGAACCTTGTTAGACATGGTTCGTTCTATGATGAGTCGGGCTTCGCTTCCCATTCACTTCTGGGGGTATGCCTTAGAGACAGCCGCCCACATCCTCAATCTTGTCCCTACAAAGAAGGTTGCCAAAACACCTCACGAAATGTGGACAGGGAAAGTTCCCTCGTTAGCACACATTAAAGTCTGGGGTTGTGAAGCTTTCGTAAGACGAGAGACTCACGACAAGCTAGCAGCTAGAAGTGAGAAATGTGTTTTCATTGGTTACCCAAAGCAGTCTTTTGGATATTTGTTCTACAGGCCTAGTGAGAACGTGGTCTTTGTAGCACGAAGAGGAGTCTTTCTTGAAAGAGAGCTCATATTCAAAGAGGACAGTGGGAGCACTATTGACCTTGAAGAAATTCAAGAGTCAGCCAATGAAGGAACCTTAGATGACACTAGCACTCAACCAGAGGAAACAGTTCCTGTTGAACCAATCGATAACTCATTACCTCTTAGAAGATCCACTAGGGTGAGTGTGCCACCTGAGTTGTATGGTTTTCATATTACTTCAGATGGTGACACATTCATAAGTGACAGAACACTGGTAAACTTAGATGAACCAGTCACTTATAAGGAAGCAATGGCAGGTCCAGAGGCTTCCAAGTGGAAAGAGGCAATGGACAGCGAGATTAAGTCCATGTATGACAACCAAGTTTGGAATTTGGTTGACAGTGCACCAGGTCGTAAGACAGTTGGGTGCAAATGGATCTTCAAGAAGAAGACAGACATGGATGGAAATGTGCACACATTCAAGGCTCAACTGGTTGCAAAAGGCTTCACTCAAACCCCGGGGGTTGACTATGATGAGACCTTCTCGCCAGTGGCTAAGATTAAATCTATTAGGATATTGCTCGCCATAGCTGCCTTTCATGATTATGAAATCTGGCAGATGGATGTCAAAACTGCTTTCCTTAATGGGAAGTTGGCTGAAGATGTTTACATGAGTCAGCCAGAGGGTTTTGTTGATGCAAAGTTCCCCAATAGAGTGTGCAAGCTTAAGAAATCCATTTATGGATTGAAACAAGCATCTCGCAGTTGGAACCTTTGCTTCCATGAGAAAGTCAAAGAGTTTGGTTTCTCTAGAAGTGAAGATGAGTTCTGTGTGTATATCAAGGCTAGTGGGAGTATAGTAACTTTTCTGGTGTTGTATGTCGATGACATATTACTCATTGGTAACGACGTTCCAACCTTGAAAGAAGTTAAGTCTTGGCTTGGAAAGTGTTTTGCCATGAAAGACCTTGGAGAAGGTGCCTATATTCTTGGGATTAGAATATTGAGAGATAGAAAGAAGAGACTAATTGGACTTAGTCAGAGCACATACTTGGATAAGGTACTAAAGAGGTTTAGTATGGAAAATTCCAAGAAGGGAGAGCTACCTATCCAGAGCAATACCAAATTGAGTAAGACTCAATGCCCGAGTACAGATGTTGAAATAGATGACATGAGTCGTGTACCTTATGCTTCCGCTGTCGGATCGATCATGTACGCTATGACATGTACTCGCCCTGATGTGGCATTTGCTTTGAGCATGGTCAGTCGCTATCAGGGAAACCCAGGTAGAGCTCATTGGATAGCAGTTAAGAATATACTCAAGTATTTGCGAAGGACAAAGGACTAGGTCCTTGTGCTTGGTGGCAGTGATACTTTGAGAGTAGATGGTTACAGTGATGCCAGCTTTCAGACGGATAGAGATAACTTCCGTTCTCAGTCGGGCTGGGTGTTTTTACTGAATGGAGGAGCAGTTACTTGGAAGAGTTCCAAGCAAAATACGGTGGCTGATTCTACTTGTGAATCAGAGTACATAGCAGCAAGTGAAGCGTCGAAAGAAGCAGCTTGGTTGAGGAACTTCATCGGGGATCTCGGAGTTGTTCCAACCATCCAGGAGCCTATGGAACTGTTCTGCGATAATGAAGGAGCGGTTGCCTTAACAAAGGAACCGAGAGATCATGGTAAGACCAGACATATCGACAGAAAGTACCATTTCATCAGACATAGAGTAGAAGAAGGCCATCTTATAGTAAAGAGGGTGTCATCTGAAGATAATCCAGCAGATCCTCTCACAAAGGGTCTGAGTAGGGCTAAGCATATTCAGCATGCTCGGAGCATAGGACTAAAAGATGATATTAGTTTTAGTAGTTTGACTAGTTTTTGAAACTTGTAACAAAGTAAATGTAATTGACTTTTGGTGATTAAATAATAAAGTATTATTTATAAGTTTGGCTACTACCTTTTGTCAATTGTTTATTATTGTGTTTCATTTTTGCATGTTTTACTTCCTGAATAATGAGATTATTCAAACTCCACAGTCGCTCGTACTCTTGGAAGTAAGTAGTGAATTAAGACTGTCATGAATTGGATTGCAGATTGTCTAAGGATAGACATGGCAATAGAATTGCTGCAACGTTCATGAGTACTCAGAAATTGAGATTTGAGTATTGGATAAACCCTCGCTCAGAATATTACTTCATGGAATTCATCACGAGTAATAGTGAGACGATAATATCTTATAATCTTGAAACAAAGATATATGAGTTGTAATTTACAAGTCGGTTGTGCATTGGTGATACGAAAACGCATCAGTAACTTGGTGTTATAAAACGTATTGTCATGCATAATTTGATGAGTAAAAGATACAAGCATATGAGTCAACGTTTATTCGTTCCTTTTGCCCTAACAGGAAAAGCGATATCTGTGGGCCCCTAGATGATTTGGTGTTGACTTATGTGCTGGGCCCAGCCAGGACTAAATTGATGTGTTCGATTAGAAGTCCTACATCATCACAAATCAGGAATCGGGAAACATAGATTCTGGACAAACAGATTGATTACATTCCATGTCTTTTGTCTGGGGATATCAAGCAGAACGAAGGGTTATATGATCACTTATCTTAGGACACGTAACTGACTGGGTCAGAGTTCGGCAGCAGCTTTTGGAAGCTACAATTTGCTGGTCAAATTTAGAAGGCATACTAGCAATTATAGTTACAGACTTATCCAAGTGGGAGACTGTTGGATTAGGTGTCTAAACCCATAACTATAATTGGTATGTACTTGAATTGATAGCAGCACAGTCCTTTTGGGTTGCCCTCAACCTAGCAACTGGACAAGGAAATTATGAAAGGAGAGATATTAATTTATAAGATTAATAAATTAATATAAATGATTTATTAATATGTTAATGGATTAATATATTAATTAGAAATCATTATGTTTAAATTAATTGTTAGCCAGAAATTAATCAGAATTAATTTTGGGGTTAAAAGAATTAATTATAAAGTGCAGGGACTAGTTTGCAATTAACTAATAGTTGAGTGGAAGGTTCCAGAACCCCCTTGGAAGGGGGTGGACGAAAAACCTAGGGGAAACCCTAGAGAATTCTTCAAAGGGCTCCAAGATAAGGCCTTGGGTCTTGCTTAGGCCCTAAGCAAAGGATAACTAGGGTTTTCCCTAAACCCTAGTTCCCTCAACTATTTAAGGAGCCTCCTGGCTCACATTTTGTGTACTGATTCTTTGGAAGAATACCTTGGCCGAAATTGCATACTCCCTCTCCTCTCTCTTCTTCTACTTTCCTTCTTGCTAGTCATTGGGTGTGATTCCATTAGAGGCATTACACTTGTGGTGCTAAAGCTTCCAAGAAGATCAAGATCAAGATCAAGGAAATATCAATTGTTTGTTATAACAATTGAAAGGTATGTAAACTCTAAACCCTAGTTTGTTAATTTCGAAATTAGCCTCTCTCCTCTAGGGTACTTGTTTTGCAATTCAAAGTTGTATGTTCAATAGTTAAAACATAAATCCAAAGTAGGTTGCATGTGAACTTAGGAATTGTTTTCTAGTTTATTTGTTTTACCTAAAACCCATCAATATATATATATATATATATATATATATATATACACACACACACACACACACATAAAACTTGTGCCCGCGCAAAACGGCGACAGTAAATAGCTCTTTTGACAAATAGTCTGTTACAGGGAAATAATTATAAGATTTTATTATTATTTATTTCGTAATAAAAAGTTTTCACTTTTAAATAAAATATTTATGTTTATACCTTATATTTATATTGTCTGTTTATACTATTGATGTAAATTAATTAATATTGGTATCTAATTTAAGAAATGTAAATTAATTTAAATTAATGAATTTAATATTTTAAAATTTTCATTTTGCTTCATATTGAATTTCTTAATAACCTTCTTAAATTCAAGTCTTCAAACTTTTGGCAAAGTATTAATGAATTATTTATGCATAATTGATTTGTACAAATAGCTTTGTTATTTATACCTCTTAAATTTCAAAATATAATTGATATGCTTTATAATATATATATATATATATATATATATATATATATAACCATTGGATTAAAAAAAAAAGATTTTAGCCGTTGGCCAATTAGAGCAGGAAAAAGAACGTAGGGTACCTTCATCGTACCTAAATCGCATCCAGGGTTGGTGTTCCCTGATGCGGTGAAAAGCCTAGGCCATCAAATTGCATGGTGTCGGGTTACTATACCTTTAAACATTATATAAGAGAGACCGAGAGTAAGTTTATGTCCTACCTTGTTCCTCATTTTTTTGATAGGATAAAAAAGTTGCACTTATTATCCCATTGACATGGTCAAATAGATACAAAACATACCACAATATGTTCAATTCTCTCCGATGTAAGAATCAAGATGTTTAGAATGTTTTTTTATATGTGAGAAAGACAACTAGAGAGAATATACACTCTTCTAGGGCAATTTTCTATGTTGAGTTTCATTTGCTAGAAATTAAAAACAAGTACATGTCCCATCTTTTTGTCTAAGAAAATCAATTTTATCACATTGACATGAGTATCGGTGAATGTCAAACGTAGTACAACCATTTTTTGTCCTAAATAATATAAATGTTACACCACCATCAAGATGGTCTAGCGATGATCATTTGAGATTTAACACTCCAAAATGGAATGGTCTGAGGTTCAAATCTCACAAGCTTCAACTTTAAGAGGACATGCCGTTCAAAAAAATAATGTGAATATCATGTTAAATAATTTGGACGGTGGTAAATATTACATTCCATGTTATGAAAACATAATAAACTCTAATATTCAAATTAAAATATTTGAAAATAAGTCACCAAGATAGATGTGTATTTCACAAAAATAGTGGTCTCGGGTTGAAATCTCACAAGTTTCAATCTTAAAAAGTCTAAATATCTTCACATAAAATATTAACGGTAGGTAACATAGATGTGCATTTCACATCATATTATCCTATATTGGCGTTAAAACTTTTTGAAAAAATACTGGTAGATGCATATTTGTTGTTATCTAACAATAAAGTTCATCTTCAATGCAATTTGGATTTGTTAAAGGACTAAATAGTAAATAAATATCTGGTGCGAAGTCAAACAAAAATGTGGAAGAACCACACACGCAAAGAAGGAAAGGATGATGCTAAGCTACGGCGCGTCTACGTCATCTTTCCTTCTTCCTCACACCGTGACGTTCTGTACTTACAACTCTCAATCTCATCATCCTACCACCACACACGGTGGTGAATCGCATCCGGTGGTAACAAGACGAACTTTATCTCTTCTCGCAACAGCAACGGCGACGGTGACCGCTGCAGCGTTTTCAGTTCCAATTTTGTTTTGCGACTCTTCCGTTCATTGCTCAGAATCCGCCGCCGCCGCAGCTACTCCTCAATTCTCCGAACTACCTGAATCTGGAGGTGTGAAGGCGCTGGATCTTCGAATTGGTGATGGCGATTCTCCCGTCAATGGCGATCAGGTTTCACCTTTACTTTGCTTTTTTCTGAATTCATTCCGAGATTATTTTTTTCTTTTCAAACTGCTGATAAAGTTCCTACACAGGTTGCGATTCATTACTACGGACGATTAGCTGCTAAGCAGGGATGGCGCTTTGATTCAACATACGACCACAAAGATGAAACCGGTGAACCACTTCCCTTCATCTTCACTGTTGGTTCAGGCAAAGTAAGTATCAGTCGATTTCTCTTTCTATTTGATTCTGTTCGATTACTGGTGATTTCAACAGTGATTTGTTAACCTAATTCAGGTGATATCAGGGATTGAAGCAGCTGTTAGATCCATGAAAGTGGGAGGTATTCGTCGTGTCGTCATCCCTCCATCAGAAGGATATCAAAACATGTCTCAGGAGCCCATTCCACCAGATGTAAGCTTTCCAAACCCATAATAGCAATATCTACTTCGTTATTATTATGAGTAGAAATAAAATACATTGCTATTATTGATAAAAAAAATGTAAGTATGTTGACTTATTTATCGTTTTTTTTTTGTTTTTTGTTTTTTGTTGTTGTTTTTTTTTTTTTTTTTTTCTTTTAAGTTTTTTGATAGGCAAAGGCTGTTCACTACCATTTTTAATCCTACACGACTTGCAAATGGAGAAGGCTCTACCTTGGGGATTCTCATTTTTGACATTGAACTTGTCAATGTAAAGCACCTTTAAATTGGCGAGTCTCGTTGTAATTTAGTTTGAAAATTGTATATTTATGTATATTCCTGCTAAGTTCAGGGAGCATTTTGTTAAAAAATTGTATATTTGTGTATACGTAAGTTTCAATGTGTAGACGTAGGTTTCAATATGTGGTATAGTTATAAAGGACATCCATGAAAAGAATGTTATGCTACTGGTAAAAAAATCATTGATATACAATCAACAAACTATGAGAAAATAGGCAAATATTATTGGATTGGAGCGGAATAAATACTTTAAAATGCCATATAAAAGTACAAACACAAAACAAGTGTCTTAATCTTAAATATCATCTCGAATTCAATGATTTTTTCAAACTCTCCCATGTAAAAACACCTTCAGGATGAATATGAACAAAATATTTCACAAATCTCGCATCCGAACATGCCAAAATAGTGCTCAAAGACAGCTTCGGCTTCGCAGCACCTCTCTCCAAAAGCCACAAATACATGGAAAATCTTAAATTAATCCTCTGAATATCATAACACAAATATGAGGGAAATGCCACTACAGCTTCCAAAGGATACCCTAATCGATTCTGCAAACAATCAATCTTTTTCTCAAGTAAATCTTTCGTTTGATTTAACACCGAAGGTGCCCTTTTGATCATACTGGAAACCACATTATAATCAAGTCCAGCTTCCACTAAACAATCAAATCTTTCCTGTAATTGACTCCCTCTTCCCCTAAACTTTCTAAGAGCTTTCGATAATTCATCAGAGTTTTCAATGTACCCCAATCTCAACAAAAAGTTTTTCCTTTCCACAATCGTGTTAGAATCTTGATTATCGATTGTTTTACTATTACTACCCAAATTCACCAATTTCATAGGATCTTTCTTGATTGCTTGACATAATTCATCTTGTTGTAGCTTCAAACTGTTCATTACAGTAATCGGACATTTTAAAGAAGTGGACCCAAGAATTTCCATATGGGTAGTCACGATTCCCGCGATTCTTTCTGTTTCCATTCCGATTTCGGTTAAAAAACAGACAGCTGTCCATAGATTCTTGGCACATTTGGATGATAGAATTTGGGGGTTTTTCAAGAAAAGGTCGTATATTTGGTTCATTTTGAGCCCTAGTTTAAGTAATTGTGCTACAAGGATGTAAATTTGTTTACCTGAGCCTTCAAAGAGTAATGCAGGGTTACCTGTGAATAAAATTTCCATCTGTTTATCGTTGTATCCCACTTGAACAAGAAAACTCATGGTGTCCAGCATTCTGTCCCAATTCAAATTTGTTCTTTCAGAGATATTAGTACCAATCCATTCACTTCCAAATCGGAATCTTTTGAGCTTTTCAAGAACAACAAGAAAGTTATTATCAATAAGTCCGATTAAAAGTGAAGGGCAGCATGTTATGAGTTTGATAACAGTTGATTTACTCAACCCTAATTCCTCATAAGCTTTAAGTTTCTTCAGTAACACTCCATGCTCGTATTCGAATATCTCTTTTGTTTCCTTATACATTTTGCCAATTTTGATTCTGGGAATCCCGTAGCCACAAAGAGCATGGAAATTGTCAAGTAGAAGAGAATCATCTCCTAAAAAGATTAATGATTTGGGAAGTAATGATGGGTACTCAGAAGGGGGTAGACCTAAACTCTCCAAGAAAGGTTCGAATTCATTGATGGGATTATACCGAAAGTACTTTGATAATGCTCGTGATACATCTTGATCGTTGTCAACCACTGATAGCAGGTTTTGGATGAAATTAGGGGAGTTCTTGCTGATGTGTTCTGCATCGGTGAAATGGAAGCCTCTAGTGAAATGTAGATAATCAAAAAGTGCAGTTTGTGCCTCTGTTCTTACCACCCGTGAAATTCGATTTCCACTGACAGGAGCTTGTGATGGATGTGAACAAACGACGCTAGCTTTTACTCGAATTGTGGGTTCTGATATGCAAAAGTTTCGTCTTTTGAATGATACGAAAGATAGCCCGTTTCCAGTACAGGCATTTTTACAAACAGTTGGTGAGCAAAGCAGATGATGCAGTTCAGAAATCATGTCGGAGTTCCAAATTCGACGATTACTTATCCCGCGAATCAGCATAGCAAAGTTCACACTACCCAGAAATAATTCTGTAAAAGAACAAGAGGGTATTCACAAATTTATTCAATGTCTAGCTTTCTCATATGGGTTTTGAGTTAAAAAGTAGGCAAATTCAAATTAATAGAGCACAAAAGCAGTGGAATCAAGATCACTTACATGACATTTTGTTTCTTCAGTTGAATCTCGAAAGTAATGCCCATTAGATTGCGTAATCTGATGAGGTTGCGATGGAGGATTCTCCTAAAGCCCTTCTTTAGGGGTTTTTTTCGGCTTATATTATTGACTAAAGTTACGCACGCACCCTCTACATTATGGTTTACTTTAAAAGACCCCATTACAAAAACCATATTTTGTATTGGACCCCTAACGTTTCTTAATTTAAATTATGACACTAAAAGATTTTCTTTTGAAAACTCATTTGTATTTGTTTGTTGATTATTTTCTACTTTTATTCAATATAAGTGTGATATGGATTACAATACAAACTCACATATTATAAAACTAATAAAAATATAAATCATAAAATTCAAATAACATTTCATTAAAAAAATTTAAAAATAACAAAACTAATAAATAACATCAAAATTTTCAAAAAAAAAAAGAAAAAAAAAACTTCCCAACGGTGTTGGATATGTAGGCATTTGTATTTTGCAATATGTTTCACGAGATTTGATCGAGTGCAATTGATGAAGTTTAATGGATTATCTTATCAAGATTCCAATTTCCATACAACTTTACCATTCTACGATACATTGAATCATTTACTAAAAGCAAATCATCCGTTATAGGCTTGATAAAAGCTTCATTTTTTTAGTTTCTCATTGTCCATGTCTTCTATATTTTCCCAAACGAAACAAACACCCGACAAGAAAATTTACGATCATACATTCACCTTTGACTTTTTTCAACAAAGTCAAATGCATGAAAAAGAAACAGGCTTCACCGAGTGTATTCATTATAACAATCATCACTTATAACAGAAACAAATCTCTCAAGCCAAGGCAGCTGGTCAAGGTCCTTGATAGTGTTATCAAGATACGAGCCACCATCATCTGGCGGCGAAGATGGAGGTTCGTGGTGGTCACCAAGGCTAAAACCACCACCTGCAAGAAATCTTTGAATCAATGCAAGTTGTGATCTTTCTTGATCAGAATAAGCATCTGTCATGTTTGAAAGTGAACCAAAAGACTCCCATGCCCATTCCTCAAACTGCTGTGAAGGGTTGGAACGAGTAGTTGGGGTGAGGGTATTTTCGTCATTTTCTTCTTCTTCTTCTTCTTCTTCTTCTTCTTCCTCTTCCTCTTCACCCCATATTGCACATTCACTTACGTCCATCTCCTCTAACAATGTGTACAAGGCAACGGGAAGAAACACTTTGCATTCAAGGGTAGAAATGTAATTCCTACAGTTCGGGATTGGGCACCTAATGGGAACCTCAAATGACCGAACTTTTTCATCAACATGTGATTTAATACAACAAGAACAGAATTTATGTGAACATTTCAATGTGATCATCATGGGTGTTGGTTTATCTTCACAACAAAGTACACAATTTTCAACCGTTTGATCATCTTTGGTATCATGTACAATCCCGATTGCCACTTTTGCTAGATGCAAAGGGTACTTGAGATTGACATCATGAACATGTTTTAGAACAAAATGTTCAAGATTTTCAACATGTTCAAGTATTTTTTGCTTCAATGCCATGAGAAGTGGATTCTTGAGGGTAGAATCATTTGTAATCTGCCAAAAAACATGGGTTAGATGCGGAAATAGCAATCTACTTTCAATGATTTGTTTATCATTGCCTCCAATTATAGCACTGTACTTTGAAAAATCTATAAACTGTTGCAATGTTATCCAAATACACACCAAATTTCTTTGTTATAATTGGGTAGATTTTTCAAAAAATAATGTCCTTAAGAAAAAAGTTATAGGTAAAATGCTATAATTGGGTAGATTTTTATGCCAAAAAAAACACATCAAAAACAATTGTTCTTAGGCAAAAGAAACTGCTCACCTGATCAAATAAGTTCTGGGAATCGGTAAATGCATATACCCTTTTGATGTTATGCTGAATTGCCTCAGATAGACCATCCATCAAAGCTAAATATTCAGCTACTTCTTCAACAACAAAGAATTCAAGTCTTTTCTGAACCTGAATCGAAGGAACCTTGTTAGGTCGTTCCATGATCACTCCAATTCCAGAAACACCCAATTCATTTCCTGGCTCTGAAATCGATACACCCTTGAAGAACATTCGAACCGAAAATTCATCAAGCTCGTAATCACCATTTTTCGACTCCAAATCCGCAATTTCTTCAAGTTTCTCCTCATCTGAACAACAACTTCGAAATTCATCTTCATCGTCTTCGAATTTCGACACAACTTTATCCTCCATTTCCAGCTGTCAAGTTCGAATTCTGTAAAATGTAAACAGAATCAATCAAAGCAAGTGTAATGATCAGTAACATGGAAAGGATATAGGATTTGAAAACATATAAAGTTTTAGAAAGAAGGGGAAGTAAAGTGAAGCTTCCATACATGTGTAATGATGGATTTGGTACTGAATTCATAAACAAATCGTTAAGCGATCTCTGAATGAATAATTTTTTTTATCTGATTCACAACAAAGCACTGGACTCTGATAATCTGTTTATAATAAGAACCCTAATCTGACAAATCTGTTGCTTGTGGTTACACACAGACCACTTTTACTGTATAATCAATAATAAAACCCCACAAAGAATAAACAAATCAGAAAGTTCAAAATCCGATTTCTCGCGCTGGGGAAAGGAATAGAATCCTCGATTACTGTTGAGTTTTGGCGTAATATGGAAGCGAAATGATATGCTCCATTTTTTTATGGATATGAATATTTACTTCCATACAGTTCAATAACTCATATATATAAATCGCAATATCTTATCTCATTTATGTGAAAATAAGTGACCTCAAATTGTGTTTTGTTATCAAAGTATTAAATTTGTAGCGAATACTAGAAAAAAAAAATTAACAAATTTAATACAAAAGAAAAATAAACGATAGTAACCTCGCCCCCAACATATACCAAAAATACCTATATTTTTTATAAGCTAAACCTATTATTTATGAGAAAAAAAAGGACAACTCTAGTCTTTTTTTTCCTTAAGTTTTGCCAAGAAATAGTTAGATGGGTTTTCTTAGGATATGAGTTGGACTCTTAGAGGAGGCGGAATGATATTGGTAAGATTGGGCAAAAGCCCACACCAACTCGGCATGCTGAGTTCGGTGACTAAACTCGGTAACATCTAGCCGGTGAGAGACAGAGAGAGTGTGTGAGCCATTTACCAATTTCAAAAAACTATTCATTTTTTACCTTTTTTTTTAAATCAAGTTTTACCATTCTTTTCAACTTATATAAATACCACTTACTACCACATTTTATACCATATTACATTATTCTAATTTATATTCAATAAGTCTTCATATTTGTGAAAAAATAGTTTTCCCTTCCAACCCAAGAACTCCAAAAACTAACAAAAAACACCCAAAACACAAACCCAATCTCACATTTATCCAAAATCAAAGTGATCGCCCTACTTATTCACATCCTAATTTCCACTATTTTGGTGCATACTACCTTTATCTTATCCTAAACCAACCACAATTCTAACCCCAATCTCATTCCCAACCACAAATGCAATTTCAATCTCAAGTCTAATCACAACCTTTTATTTGTTATATAAGTATTTGACAAAAATAACCGTAAGCTTTTGAAATATGTAAAATTACATAAAAGAACGATTGTTTAAAAGGGATAAATATGTAAATATATTTTTAAGGGCAATTCTGGGAATTGATTTGCAAGCACAGTAGCGTTTTGTTAAATGACACATGAAATAGCTTTTAAATTTGAAGCGTTTTGTTTAAATTAAAAGTTAAACGCTAGTATTGTCAAGCGAAACTTTTTGTCTAAACTAGAATGTTTTGTCAAAAACTAAAAGTTTCTAACACTCTGTGCTAAAAACGACCATATCCTATAGCCTTACGCCTTAAATATCAATCTTTTTCGGGGCCACTCTGAAATTATGAAACTCACCCCAAACTTCCAAATTAATTGAAATGGTTGTTGTTTTGTGGGTTTGGGGCCTCGTTACCAAAACGATGTTGTCCTGTCTTTTCATCCTTCGTCTTTGTATGAAATTAGGTTTAGCAACTGCAATACAAAGTTATCATTTTGGGTGAGAAATTATGCAAAAAAAAGGGACATAAAAGAGGCAAGTTTGATAATGTGAACCATCTACTTTAACAATATTTACAGATTTTATTATACAAATCTTACATACTTATAAAGCTTGCATTTTCTCTTGAATTTCATGCATTTGAAACCCCCAACAATAATTTGCTAAAACCTCATGCATTTGAAACCCCCCACAATAATTTGTTAAAACCTCATGCATTTGAAACCCCCAAACCTTTTCACCTTCTTAATAATTAATCACACATAATCAATGGTAATTCATATGAGATAATAATTTGCTAAAACCTCATGCATTTGTATGGTATTAAAACATGTTTGAGTTTTTGGGTTTTAGACTTTAGTAAATGGGTAATCCGTTCGATACGTTGGATTTGAAGCTATCTTATTCGAATTACCCAAACTCTTATTTTCCTTATTCAAATGTTACTTCAATGCCAAACAAAAGATAAATTAATAATATATGCTCATGCATATTTTGTACAAGCCCCAATCAAAATACAATATATCATGATCATACAATTAAGTGTTTCTTTTATTCCATTTTTGGCTTTATAACAAAAGTTTGTTTACGTGGCGAAGAAAGAAAACTTGAAGATGGATATTTAGGTTGGATGTTTATATAAGATTTGTTTTAAATATATAATAAGCAACAATTATAAATAATAAAATCAAATTACATGGATATGTCATATTATCCATGCAAGTCTCTTTTGAAATGCAAATTGTCTATCTTATCACTTTATTATTTAGTGTATGTTTCACATTTTAATAATAATATTAAGTGTTTCTTAAAAGTCTTCTTTAACTTATTATTAATAATAAGTGGTTTAAAATTAACGAATAACAATTTTAAATGATAATAACATCAAATTATAAATTACATTTAGCTATAAATAAATTGTATTTTAAATGAACATCATTATTGAAATTAAAAAATGATCGCATAAGTAAAAATATAATTAATCAATAATAATAATTGTTAAAAATAATACTAAATAGATAATTATATTTAATTCTATTAATGAGGAATGTGAGTTGATGTCAATGAATATTATTGTTCAAAATAATTGAGAATATATATATATATATATATATATATATATATATATATATATATATATATATATATATATATATAAATTAGTGTAAAAATGTTATCTCAAAGTTAATGTCAATAACATAACCATTTTAAACATATATTTTTCAATATTTTAACAATATATTTTTAATCTTCGCTGCGCAACGTGCGAGAATTCATCTAGTACAATATAATTCAAGCATTTAATCCCCTATTTTAATAAATAAGTAGACTTTGTACACGTGGCAGTCAAATAGCCACCCCCCAATCGATTTTTCCCACTCTTTCTGATAATGTTAATTTCTGATATTGCCCTTCAAGTAACCAATCGATTCCTAAAATTCTGGACGTCAATTTGAATTCTTCCTGCAACATTAAAAAAATGGAAAGTAAATAATCATTATTTAATTTCAAACGATAAACGTATCTTTCAAATATATGATGCTTATCAATTCCTAAAAACCCGTAATTTACCTAATCGATTTATCTTAAATACATTGTCACGGTTATTTTCATTCACAGCGATTCCAAATTTCAGAGAAAAAGAAAATTTTCCAAAATATCTTCAAGTCGCCTTCTGTTATTGCTTTAAGGTATGCTATTAAATTTTTTTGTTATGATTATTCATTGTGTTTTTCTTGAAGTCGCCTTCTATCTGTTTCTATCTCAATCTATTTGTCATTGTTATCAATCCGTTTGTGTATCTGTTACCTTGTGTGTATATGTATATGTATCTGCTTCATTCTTATCATTATTCACACTGTTGGTGACACGATGAAATCGCTAACTTCAACTAGATCTATGTACAAATAAAAGTCGATATACAAAAATGGTCACCAATAATAATTTGCGGTCATGCTACGATTTTCACTGAATGTATTACTCACTGTTACTATATGTATATATTTTCAATAGCAATATAATAAATTCTTTATAGTTACTCTTTATGTCATGCTACGATTTTCACTGAATGTATCTAAATTGTTTGGGTATGCTTTGTTCACTGTGACTGCTTAATGAATGTATTATTCACTGTGACTATCTGAATGTATTACTCACTGTTACTGTATGTTTATATTTTCAATAGCAATATAATAAATTGTTTATAGTTACTCTTTATGTCATGCTACGATTTTCACTGAATGTATCTAAATTGTTTGGGTATGCTTTGTTCACTGTGACTGCTTAATGAATGTATTATTCACTGTGACTATCTGAATGTATTACTCATTGTTACTGTATGTTTATATTTTCAATAGCAATATAATAAATTGTTTATAGTTACTCTTTATGTCAATGGTTTAAACATTGTATATGTCCTCATCTATCTATTTGGGTATGCTTTGTTCACTGTGACTGCTTAATTGTTTATTTTCTTGACTGCTTAACTGCTTAACTGCTTAACTGTGAATGTAGCACCTCAAAAATAACAAAAATGACCGTTTTGCCGATGGTCATACAAAATTGATATTAATTTCAATATGCTATGAATTGTTTGCAGGAAATGAATATCGGCAGTAAAATATACCTAAAAGACATTGAACATATCGCTGATGATTCACATCTCAAACTACGGGTGTTAAAGATTTGGAATTTTATAAAAAATAACCAGGTTTTATCGATTGAAATGATCATCATGGACGAGGAGGTTGGTTAACTTTTTTTAAACCCACTAAATATTTCATATGTTTCAATGAATAATTTTTTTTATTTGTTTTATCAGGGTACAAAATACCAATCTCGTGTTTTCAGTCAAAATTTTTCCAGATTTCGTGACCTTTTAAAGGAAGGTGAAAGTTATATCATTTTAAAACCAAACATGGCGGCTGTTAAAAATGGTTTTAGTGTTACCGGTCAGAAACAGACCTTAACTTTGGATTGTAAAAGTATTGTAAAAAAATGTGATGATTTTTCGGGTCCAGTTAATGGTTTTGTGTTTGCTGATTTTAACTCTATTATCGAACATAAATGCCCAAGAGACTCATTCTTTGGTTAGTTGTTTAATTTTATTCCATTCACTTTTATAACTTGTGAAATTTATTATAAATGTTAGTATGTTAGTATTTAACTTAATCTTATATACTATTTTTTATTAAAATTATGTAGATGTTATTGGGCAAATTGTCTCATTTAGGCCTCTTGAGACAACCAATCCTAACCCATCAAGACATTACATAAAGATGACTATTACCAACTTACAGTGAGATGATATTTATTTCATTTATTTATTATTTTGAATCATATTTTTTCATACTAATTAAATTAATTTTTTATTTAGGTCTGTACACCTCAATATCACTATATTTGGAAGTCAGGCACACCAAATGTCACAGTACCTGAAAAGTAACACCACGGTTACTTGTGTTGTTATAGTGATGCAGTTTGTCAAACTTAACGTTTGGAATGGTTTGTAGTTTATTGCCTAATCTGTTTTCGAATCTTCTTTTATTGACTTATCTGTTTTTACAGGAATTGGTCAAGCTCAAAGTCATTTCGATGTAACCAAGATGTTCATTAATTCTGACATTGTGGAAATTAATGACTTTAAGAAAGAGTTCGTTTTTTTTTTGTTTTTTTTAAACATATTTATCTTATAATTATTATTTAAATGAATACAATTTCTTATATTTAATAATATAATTTTAAACATTACAGGTTGAAAGCAGATAACAATGGTGGTATGTTTGAAAAAAGCATAACTACACTTCCAAGCTACTCTTCTTCTTATATAGATGATTTCAAAGGGAATTTCCCTTTAAAAACTGTTTGTGAGATAACAGAACCACTAAAGGTATATTTTATTGATTTTATATCTTTTAATTTTATTTAAATATTGTATTTTTTTTAATTTTACATTTTTTTTATATAGGAAATGAAAATTCTATTAGTTGGTTCCATTGTGAATATAACACAGAATCTACCTTGGTATTACGAAGCGTGTTACAAATGTGGAAGCAGGGTAAACAATGTGCCCAAAACCAATCTTTCCTATACCGCCCCCGGCAAGATGGAAGATAGTGTTGTTATTAAGTGTAAAAATGCAGCTTGCAATGATTCGAATTTTCATACTGTTATAAAGTATACACATATCTATTTATATTAATTAATCATTTCAATCTTTCATCAAAATTACTATTAATCTAATTTTTTTTAGGTATATAATTCCAATCAATGTACAAGATCATACTGGCACCATTGGATTAACTCTTTTTGATAGAGAAGCAAAAAGGCTGTTGGATATAAGTGCATTCGAGTTGAAAAAAATACATGAAGCGGTATAATATTTTATTCATATTTTTCTATCGAATAACATTTTATTTGTTTTAATATATTAAACAATCTTCTTACAGGCTGGCGACAGTTTGCACCTATTTCCAAATCAAATGAACGTCTTGAAAAACCGGAAATTTGCCTTTCTTGTAGATATTACATCCTACAATGTCACCAACTATAACAACATCTTGATAGCTTCATTTTATTTACTTCTTTTTATAGTTTATTTTAGCATATTTCATTCACAATTTAGATAATTTCCATGCATATTTTCCTTTTTGTTATTTTATGACCACTTTCGGGTTCTTTCGAGTTTTGTGAGCTTAATTACAGATTTTAAGGAGACTAACGGAGCGGGATCTTTTGGAAAGCAATTGGACTTGGAGAACAACGAGGATTTTAGGCTTGATGGCTATAGAGGTGATGCATGGAGTGGGATTGTCAATTATTTGAAGGGTTGGAAGAATTAAACTTTAAATTTGAAAGCCACGGGAGAATTCTTGAGTGTGCAAGATCGATGTTTAGGAATTTGCGGAAGTTTTGAGTGATGTGGAGAGACAAATTGGGCTCAAATTGAAGAAATATTGAAGAGAAATGGGCTAGAAGCAGATTGGATTCGAACTGGGCCAATGGATTAGCTGTGGGGGCCCAAGACTTGAAGAAGCCCAAAAATTTCCGTCGAAGTCACGCGGCCCGCGTAAGATTCCTCGCGGCCCGCGTGGATTCCTGACAAGGGCAATTTCGGGATTTTACTTAGAGCTCTATATTGGGAAGGTTGGTGTGCCTCTTTAGCATAATCTTAGAGGTCCGATTTTGATACTTTCTCTCTGGAGTTTGGAGCATTTTTTGAAGGCCAAGAACCCTCAAGAACTTCACCATTTCATCTCTTAATTCTTGCTAAATGTTTGGTACAATCTTAACTAACTTTGTTTCCTTGAGTTTAGTCATGCTTGGCTAAACTAATCTTGGTTGACTTTTGTTGAATCCTTTGAACTTTTGTTGAATATTGAAGAATCCATGAATTTGTGTTTGAATCTTTATGAAAATGTTTTGTGTTTTAACATCTTATCATTACTTGCATGTTTTTATTCATGAGTTTAAATGTGTTTGTGGTGATTAGTTGGCTAATTTCTTGATTAAGTAAAGGATCTTCAAATTAGCAAGCAACAAGTGATTCTTGTGTTAGTTTTACTTCACACAATCATAAAAACATTTTCTCCAACATGGTGGTGAAAGCATTTGACCCCTCTTGGATTTGGTGATTTTTTTGGTTCTTAATGCTAGTTGACTTTCACTAATTACATGCTTAATGGAATTAGTGACTTTAACTAAGGAAATTGTTATGAGCTTCTCTAACCATTTCAACAATTAAGAAAAGTCTAGGTAATCTCAAGCTCCTTGGATTACTATAGCCAAATTAAGGGTTTAAAACAAGTATTGCACCATTTGATTCTAATGATATGTTCATCAAAAGTCAAAGTGAGGAACCTTAAGTCAACCATCCTTCTCTTATTGATTTTACATCAAACTCTTATTCTTGTTGAAATTGTCTATTTAAATCTTAGTTAATTCTAGTTTGTTTCAAGTATTTCAAAACACTAAAACCCCCAGTTTTAATTTATTGTCATTTTCCAAGTATTTTTACAAAGAGATTTTTCATAGAGTTATTAAATTGAACCAATCCCCGTGGATTCGATCCCTTTACCACTATACACTATTTTAGTGTGTAATAATTAGGGTTATTAATTTTGTTGGCCTCGACAACCACCACATCTACACCGTTGTCAAACTTACAGAAGATGTCTCCATTGTTTCCGAATTGGAAAGTAAACTAGAACTTATGGTACATAATGTTTTAATGTTCAACATTTATATTTGTTTTTTATTTACATACATAACGTTTTACATATTTCCATTTTATTTTCTAGAGTGTTCAATCAGTCTCCTTAAATGAAGTATCACTGCAATCAGATGATGTTGTTCAGAATGTTGAAAAGGTATTATATATTACAACATTAAGTTTTATTTATATTTAATTATTCCAATTGTCAACTTATGTTTTTTTAATTTAGGATGTGATATCACAAACGGATGAGAGTTTTACTCCCTCAACAGTTGATAAATCATCCGCAACAAGTCCAATGAAAATATCAGGTGATTTGAAGCGCAACCTCCATGACATTTATGATGTTGATGGTGGATTTGATTTCAGTTCAACAAAATCTAAAAGAAAATCAATGGGAGAGGGAAATCCACTTTTAGTTCCAAAAGTGGAAAAGTGAGTTTTTTTTTGGTTTAACAAACAAATAAATTTGGTTCATGTTGGTTAAGTTTTAAATAATGTTTGGTGATTTGGTACGATGGTTGTTGGAAATTTAGGTACTTATTGGACAAATTTTAAGACTATGGTTCATTTTAATTTTTTTCATTTTGGTTGATTTATCTATTGGACTGGTTTTAATATAAACATTATTTTTATCTAGATGTTATATTTAATTAAAACGTACATCATTTTTTTTAGGTACAACATTCATTTTTTCACTCATTCTTATCACATAAACCACCCACACTATTATTATACAGAAACTTAGTTTATTAAATAAAATCTGATGTATTATTGTACAGAAACATAGTTTATTAAATAAAATCTTATCCATTATTTGAAAGTCAAAATCAATCAACTTGACCATGAAGGTCAGAGAAGAAATGTAGCAGCAAAAGCATAAAAATAGTCAATTCCATGAGAGATTTGTTTGTCTTTTCTGTTGTAAATAAATATCTAATATTTGGCATAATAGTAGCCAAAAAATGTATTCCATTATTACGTGTTTATAAATGTTAACGTCTTTATAGCTTCAGCTATGATTATGGATGTTTAAATGTTTTCTATCAAATCATTTCTATTTTCTAATAACATAACCAAGTAGAAATCATTATCTGGTGATGAATGGTTTTTAAGGATTAATCAATTGATTCATTTAGGTCATAGGATCATATCCATTATAACATTATGCACAAACTTCTAACAATATTAATTTCCCTAAAAAACTTGGGATATAAAACCAATTAAAGCTAAATACATAAGAGGGGAAAAGGGTACCTCCAAATCCTTTCAATTATCTCACCTTTCTTGATATGTTGTTCAAGCAATTCAGCCACATCATCTGGGGTAACATAACCATACCTTATACAACAAAAACACAAGAAAGTATTCATAAGAAAAATGACTTAATACATTCTTTGGCAAGTAAATGTTATAGACTCTGCTTCAAATAGAAAAATAAGAATAAATAAATGGTTATGGATTGTCTTACCAATGTCCAGACACTTTTCAATCTTCAACTGAACTATTTATTATCAAGTTCCGTGCACACTTATGTCCTCCAACATGTGAGCAAGCAATCGCAAACACCTGCTCCTTCAACGCCCTAACACCTGGACAATAAAATATATTTTTACTTTATTTATTAAATATAAATTTTAATTAAGTACTAAAGACGACATGTCTGCAAAAAGGATGCAATTACCTCCATTAAAGTCCCAGTTTGATTTTGAATCACGGACGTCATATGTTTTCCATTTTAAAATCAATCTCTGCATTCAAAAATCAATAGATCAGGAATATTCATATCTTGATTTCTAAGTCAAAGATATCAATATAATAGATACTCTATAAATTCCGTCCATGTAACTGATTGTTTCCTAATTTTATGTAATCCCTTATTAAATGCAAATCCTATATTAAAATTAAATTGATTTCTAATGTACTAAATCCAATAAAATCAGTAACACAATATTATCCAATACAATTTCAACAACAATAAATCCATAAAATCTGGGATTATATTTTGAAAAATATTAAAAGAATTATTTTATATCTATAAATATACCTCAGAACGTGAAGAGATAATTTTTAAATTCCTCATTCGTCTTCTTTGTCTTTCAATTACATCTAAGATTGCTCTTTCGGCAAAGTTACATCAAGATGCTCCATACAAGTTCTATTCCACATTTCAATTCACACGTCAACTGCTTTTGATTTAAAAGTCTCTTAATTCCTGCAAGATTTTCATATTCACATCAGGTTAGTGTTTTGAAATTACATTACATTGGTTTCTGTATGTATGTTGAAATTACATTACAACGTTTTTTAATCTCTTCATCTCTAACAATATCTACAAATCCTCAACCAAAATGTTTTACCTGTTGTGAAACAGATGTCACAAACCATAAATTAACCAAAATATCAATTACATTTCAACAGACATTGATTCCTGCTAACTGTAAGAAAATTGCTCGGTCAAATACACCTTAGATGCTGCAAACATGAAACAATTACCTTAATACCCCTTTGTAAAAGATTTAGATGGAAAACATGAAGCTACATAGGGTTATAAGTTATATAACCTGGATTTGGGAAGAATCTTATTCGATCATTTGGGCAAGGAACGAAAAGGGCGTTTTGGGGGTTAAAGTTAGCTTGACAAACCAAGAAAAACCAGGATTTGACAGACTATATGCAAACTCCTCTTTCGCCTTTACGCAGCCTTCAGATGTCGGAAACTAAATGGAACCCGTAGTCGTTTCTGATCCCACACTGAGACGTTATCTTTAGGGTTTCCATGGAGAACTAGGGTTTTACCCCCTGAGATCATCCGAATGAAGAATTGTGTGAAATTGGGGAAAGAACAAATGGAACTTGAAGAAGCCCTAGGTTGGAAATAAGGATGATAAGTGGTAATTTCCATAGGGAAGGAATTGAGGTCGGCAGTGGAAGAAAGAGAGTCGGGGTTAGGATTTTCTTTTCTCAACTGACGGAGACTATGTCGCAGGAGCAGCGGTCATCGTCGATGAAATCTTCCAGCTTCCGTTTGATGCGTTGTTGAACCCAATCGATTGTGGGGGAATCGAGGAGAGTCAGTGAGGGTTAACCGGCGACGACCCTCTACGTCGGTTGGAGTCCATTGAAACAAAAACCCAATTACATAATGGTGTGAAACGAAGTCGGTTTTAGGTTTTTTTGGTAGGAACACACACACACACACAGAGAGAAAGATAGAGAGACGGAGTGATGAAGAAGACGTCGTGAGAGAGAGTTGGTGGGGAGAGTATTGCCATTTCTTGACCTAATTAATTAATTAATTAATCATCAAGATTGTTATGAACCTTTTAAAGTAGTAATTGTTAGTTGTTACTAGATTCGAATATGAAGTTTTATTTTACATGTAATGCAGAGTAAAATGCCTCCCAATGACATCCAGCCACGTGTCTTTGTCTTCTTTAAAAACTTATACATGTAATAAGGTGAAAGAGCTTTGTAGACTTGTGAGTTCCATGCGAATATATTATATAAACCAAGTCCATTAATGCATATCAGCCATAACAATACAATTGGAGCAAAAAAGAAACCAACTTTGAAAATTGAAATACATTATTTGTATCCGACTCCAACCCATAATAGAATGTGTAGTTGAAAATTGAAATACATTTTGTAATGTTTTGTAATCATAATTTTTTGTAGTTGAATCACAACATACTTCTTTATAAGGCCTTAAATAATCCCCTATCCCAATCCTAATAAATAAAAAAATAAATAATAAATTTAATAAATAAATAAAGAAATAAGTATAAAATTGCAACCTGACATTTGCTTAGCCCCTATGCAATCTTTAAATGTCTAACTGAAATATCAAAACTGCCCTTCTGTTACTATTCAACTCTATAGTTATTAAATACAACCTATTCAATTGACTTATTATATATAAATAAATAATACATTAATAAACTAATTTATAATTTATATGTACATTTTAATAAACCATTTCAAAAAAATGACACAATTAAATTGTATTGTTTTTCCTACTACTTAACAAGAATACTTAAAAATGACAAAAAATTGACTTTATACCCATTTCTTCGCTAGATAATTATTATATGAACTACTTAATTCTTATCTGTTAAGCATATTATTTTATAACTAATTTTATTTATCTTAACTATTAATGTTGCAGACTTACAATGCATTCACTTTCTTCTAAAAAGTCTGTAAAACTAAATAGTTTCTATTTAAATAATACAAAAAAATATTAATTTGGGTACTACATCAACAAATCTAGCCTCAACAACTACAGCTGTTAAAACTTCGATTTACAAAGGTAAGTTTTTTCATATACAAATTGTATTATTGTTATTTATTATTTTTTAATTCACATAATATTTATTTTAATAACATACATATTTATTAACTTAAAAAAATAGATAAATTGTCAAATTCTTCGTCCGCTGCAAGTCAATATTCTTCGAAATTGGTAACCGATGCTTACAAAGGTACGTTTATTTATTCAATATTATTATATAAACATATTATTTACGTAATTATACATTTCATATCCTGTCATATTATCTGTTATGCAGAAAACAGCAATAACATGTGCCACTTGCAAGCCAGAGAGAAAAGAAAACAAAGAAAAATATATTTGCAAAATAAAAGATCGAAGAAAATGAATACAACATCCAACGTTCCAAGTACATCAATATCGCATCTCTTAAAAAATATAATTAATTATAATCCTATTATTTTTTTATTCCATGTTTTACGGTTATTTTACATTTATATACAATAAATGATTTCTCATATTTTTTTAATTATCTTGTAATATTATATGATTGCAGGTTGTTAATATGTTTTATACATATGTGTTTAGTTTTCATAAATTTTTGTTATTTGCAGATCAATCAACCAACATTGTTGGTCAAACTCAAAATGTCAATTCATTTAATTCACCCGGAATCCAAAATACAACCGTACAATACTCTCCTTCCTTTACAAATGTTAGAACTCTATTATCTAACATTACAAATGTTAGAAATCCGTTATCTAACATTACAAATGGTAATAATTTATTGTTTTTAAAATATACTATTATTAATTTTCTTTATAATCCGGATATAAGTATATATATACTTATTTTATTTATTTTCTTCAGATAACATCGGTTTCGATAAATATGTCACTTCCAAGTTACCAGACAAAAGACAGTACTATGTACTTTCAAATGATATGACATCAAAAAATGCATCTACAATAACTGCTTCTTCATCATCAATCAAGTTAAATCCATAATGTCATAAATTAAAAAGAAAGACGACACATTTATCCCCTATCCCGTTGATTGATTTGACAAAAAATGTAGAAAATATACATCAAGTCATAAATGAAAACCTTATAGTTGGTATCCCAAATGGTAATAAAAAAATAATAATCATTTTCATTTTTTTTTACATTTCGAATACTGGGTTGTATATACTTATAAATTTCACTAATATTTTTTTCATCAACTTTTATTTTACAGAATATTTGGATCATGGTGATCAAAATGTTGTATGTCAAACATGTCATGCAAAGTTATGGAGAAATGAATCCATTAGAGGTAAAGAAAAAGGGGAACACAGATTATTCTTTATGTTGTGGTTACGGAAAAGTTCAACTTCCAGATTTAAAGAGAGCACCCCCAAGTTATGAAATAATGTTTCGAAATATGGATTCTAAAAGCAAACACTTCATGAAAAACATTAGACGTTACAATTCAATGTTTTCTTTTACGTCGATGGGTGGTAAAATTGATTCTTCAATCAATAGAGGAAACGCTCCATACATTTTCAGACTGGGTGGTCAAAATTATCATAGTATTGGAAGCCTTTTACCAGCAAAAGGATCGGAACCAAAATTCTCTCAGTTATACATTTATGATACTGAGAACGAAATTTCAAATAGACAAAGATGCTTTGGGTATTTTTTTCATCCTTCTTATTCATAATTATTCATTATACACACACACACACACATATATATATATATATATATATATATATATATATATATATATATATTACTAATATTATGTATAATTTCATTTATTTTAGTGGGGGAAAAGATCAATCAACGTCAATTGATAGTGATATTATTGAAGATATTCAGGTGATGTTGGATTCAAATAATGTGTTGGTTAGATCTTATAGGATGGTAAGAGATACTTTTCAGAAAAATCCTCAAGTTGATATGAAACTACAACTTATCGGGAGAAGGGAGCGAGATGGAAGAACATATAACCTACCGACTGCTTCTGAGGTTGCCGCTTTAATTGTCGGTGACATTTGTGATTCAATTGAAAAGAGGGATATTGTTGTTGAAACAAAAACTGGATTTCTATAACGTATCAGTGAATTGCATCCTTCATACCTTCCTCTTCAATATCCACTGCTATTTCCATATGGAGATGATGGTTACAGTGTTGACATTCTTCATAGAGGTGTGTCATTTACAACCAACAGCAAGCGGGCGAAATGTACAATGAGAGAATATTTCGCTTTTAGAATTCAAGATAGAGATCATTCGTTCTCCCTCATTCTTAATTCAAAAAGATTGTTTCAACAGTTTCTGGTAGATGCCTATACTATGATGGAAACGGAGAGATTGCATTACATACGTAGGCAACAACATGTTTTTAGATGTGAGTCTTATGAGAATTTACGTAACCAAAAAGCTCAAGGAACCACGAATATCTCCAATGTTGGACAACGTGTCATATTACCTTCATCCTTTACTGGTGACGCACGATATATGCTGCAAAACTATTTGGATGCCATGTCACTATGTAAATGGTTTGGATATCCAGATTTTTTCATAACCTTTACGTGTAATCCAAAATGGCCAGAGATTAAAAGGTTTCTTAAGGATACTTCACTTCAACCAGAAGACAGGCCTGATATATTATGTAGGTTGTTCAAGATCAAGCTCGATGCATTTATTAAAGACTTAAAGGAGAATAAAATTTTCGGCACAGTTCAAGCATGTAATTAAGATTATATATTTTCATTATTGATAAAACATTACTCTTATTATAGTATATTTTTTATATGTTTTTATTGTCTAATCATATTTTGTTTTTTTGCCAAATATTTTGCAGATGTTTATACCATTGAATTTCAAAAGAGAGGTTTTCCGCATAGTCATATATGTTTATTTATGCATTCTGACAACAAGTTACCCACTGTTGAATTTATCGATCCGATAATTTCTGCCGAGATACCAGACCAAATTGAAGATCCATAATTGTATTCACTTGTCAATGAGTTCATGTCATGGTCCATGTGGAGCTGAAAATATGAATTGCCCATGCATGGTGGATAAAAAGTGCTCTAAAAACTTTCCAAAACAATTCTGTAATCATTCGTCTGTTGATGGAAATGGTTTTCCGTTATATAGGAGAAGAAACGATGGTCATTTTGTAGAAAAATCGGGTGTCAAGTTGGATAATAGAAATGTTGTTCCATACAACAAATATCTATTAAAAAGATATCAGGCACATATTAATGTTGAATGGTGCAATCAATGATCTTCTATAAAGTATCTGTTTAAGTACATAAACAAGGGTCCTGATAGAGCTACAGTTGCTGTTGTACCAACAAACAATGAATGTGAAAATAATGACGTGGTCGATGAAATAGCTGAATATTACGATTGTAGATATTTATCTGCATGTGAAGCATCATGGCGAATTTTTAAATATGATGTTCATTGCAGATATCCTTCTGTGGTTAGACTACCTTTTCATCTTCCTAATCAACAACAAATTGTATATGGCAAAGACGATGATATCGACGAGGTTCTGGACAAACCTTCTGTTGTTGCTTCAAAGTTCACATCTTGGATGGAGTGTAATGCAATTAATAGTGAAGCACGAGATCTTACATATGTTGAGTTTCCTACAAAGTTTGTTTGGGTATTAAATGGTAGGTTTTGGAAGCGAAGGAAAGCAGGAAAAGCCATTGGTAGAATTCATTCCGTTTCACCTAATCTTGGCGAAGCATACTTTTTAAGGATTCTTTTAAATAAAGTTAAAGGTGCGACGTCATTTGATGAAATTCGCAAGGTAAATGGTGAAACGTATTCTTCTTTTAGAGATGCTTGTTATGCACTCGGGCTATTAGATGATGACAAGGAATACATCGATGCAATTAAAGAAGCAAGTCATTCTGGATCTGGTTTTTATCTACGCTTCTTATTTGCCACATTTATGATGTGTAATAGTATGTCTAAACCAGAGATCGTTTGGGAAGATACATGGGAATATTTGGCGGATGGAGTTCTATATAACCAACGACAAAGGTTCAAGTCTCCAGGTATTTAAATTATCTTCTTCATTTCTATTTAAAATAATTTATTTTTCTTATCAACATCCATTAAATAAGTATTATAAATATTATTAAATATTGTATTTTATATTTTCTAATTAATTTAAAATTTATGGTGTAGACTTATCACTCAGTGAAGATGAAGTTAAGAACTTAACTTTGTTTGAAATAGAACAAATTTTACTTCAAAACAACTCCACTCTAAAAAATTTCAAAAAGATGCCTTACCCAGATGTTGAATCAGTTTCTTCTTCGAACAATCGACTTATCGTTGAGGAGCTAGATTACGACATTCCCGTTCTAAAGAATGAGTTTGATCGTATGTTTCTTGCATTAACAATGAGCAACATAACATTTTCCTTAACATCATGAGTGCTGTTAAAGAAAATACAGGAGGTGTTTTCTTCGTTTATGGTTATGGTGGAACGGGTAAAACTTTTCTCTGGAAGACAATATCTGCAGCAATCAGATCTGATGGTAATATTGTTTTAAATGTTGCTTCAAGCGGTATTGCTTCGTTATTATTGCCCGGTGGTAGAACAGCACACTCTAGATTTATACTTCCATTTGAACTTACAGAGGATTCTTTTTGTAAAATAAATCCACATGGTGAGTTGGCTAGCTTAATAAGAAAAACCTCTTTGATAATTTGGGATGAAACACTTATGATCCATAAGCATGCATTTGAAGCTTTAGATCGAACTTTGAAAGACGTATTAAGGTGTGGAAATTCTAGCATCTCAAATATTCCTTTTGGAGGGAAAGTTATTGTCTTTGGAGGAGATTTCAGACAGATTCTACATGTTGTTCCGGGTGGCAGCAGACAGAACATTGTTAATACGTCTTTGAGTTCTTCATATTTATGGCAACATTGCAAAGTGTATAGATTAACAAAAAACATGAGGCTAACTGTTGGAAGGGATCAACCTGATATAGAAAAAATAAGAGATTTTGCAAATTGGTTATTGGATATAGGAGAAGGCAAACGCGGTGGTCCGAACGACGGCGAAACGATTATCGATATTCCGAATGATATTCTCATTAATGATCCAGATGATCCTATAGGTTCATTAATTGAGTTTGTATATCCTTCAATTTTGGAGAAGTATAACAGTACAAATTATCTCCAAGAAAGAGCTATACTTGCTCCAAAGAATGAAGTTGTTCAGGAAATAAACGACCGTTTACTTAACAAGTTTCCAGGAGATGAGGTTGAATATTTAAGTTCAGATAGCCTATGTCAATCCGAATTTGTCCATGATCAGTTTGATGCAAATTTATACTCGCCTGATGTTTTAAATGGTCTTAAAGTATCCGGTCTACTAAATCATATGTTAGTTTTAAAAATTGGTGTTCCAGTAATGTTACTGAGAAATATTGATCAGAAAAACGGCTTATGTAATGGCACAAGACTACAGGTGATATCATTGGGCAAACGTGTTATTGAGGCACGTATAATGTCTGGAACTAATATTGGAAATCAGACTTTTATTCCAAGAATGTATTTAACTCCATCAGAAAAAAAAATTCCCTTCAAATTCACAAAAAGACAGTTTCCTTTGGCGGTATGTTTTGCAATAACTATTAATAAGAGTCGAGGACAACCGTTATCGAAGGTTGGTTTGTTTCTCAAAGATCCGTTTTTTTCACATGGGCAATTGTATGTTGCGTTATCTAGAGTTCAAAGCAGAGATGGATTGAAATTATTAATTTTAGATAAAGATGGTAGACTCACAAATAAGACTTCCAATGTTGTTTATAAGGAAGTTTTTCGCAATTTATAAACAACTTTTTTGTAGCATCTTTTACTCATTTTTTATGTTAATTTCATTACATACATATTTTGTTTGTTTTGTATCAAATCAATTTCGATGTTGTTTTGGGTATTTTTGTCTTTATTTAAATGTATGTTTGCATTATATAAAGTAATGACTTTTATAAAATATGTGGATTTATATTTGTATTTAAATACTTAAAGTTTACAAATTTACTAAAAATAGAGAACATATCCTAAGAAAAACACCAACATTGAACGAATTTCAACGTTATAGACAGTAAGCCTAAAAAAGAAACACATGACGCAATAAATCAATGTAAAGTTTAAAAAAAAACATATGAAAACAACAACAATTTCTATTAATCTTATGTGCAATCAGCATAAACGATTAACAAGCAGTAAAAAGTAAGGATTTTAAAAACTACATTTGCTATTAAATACTTACAATTTATTGTGTAATTAAATACTTACAAATGAAAAAGTTATTTAAAAATAATATATAAGTTTTCTAACTTAATGATACATTATTTATTACATAATTATATTTAAAATTCTATTTAACATTAACACTCGTGGGTCCCACGGGTTTTCACCTGGTGTATATTATAAAAAAACAAAGTTAAAGTAAGAAATCGAAATTTTGATAGTACAAATATGTAAATATGGTTATTTTTACATCAAAATATATACATACATGCTAAGTACATTTGAAATAAATTTATAAATATAACAAAACTAGGTGTAAGACCAATGTATTACATGAGTTCATTAAAAAAAATTAAATATGAAATTCTAAATATTTGAGAAGTTTGAATTTATATGAAAAATTAGAAAAATATTGAATTATTAAAATTAAAGTGTTATTTCTCTTTTAAATTTAAACAAATAATTTAAATAAATAAACAAAGGAAACTAATGGGCTTTAATTTACAAATTTTGAAATGAAAGGAAAGTCAATTAATGAAATTGAAATGCATTTATTATTATTTTTATTGCAATTGATACATGTAGTTAAATATTATGTGGAATTTAATAAAAATGAAACAACCACAAAATGCCATGTGACAAAAATTTAATTGAAAATAACCACAAAATGACATGTGCCCAAATCAATGAAAGTGTGACATATGACAAAAAAGATTTTCATTTATTAGGGTAGATATATGCATGTACAATAAATTTGCATCAAATTTATAAACTCGAAGCCTTAAACAAACTATGCGAAAATCAATTCCTCAATGTGAAACTTGCAAAAGTGAAACGTGTAACATATGTAAGCATAAAAGATATGACATCAAAATTATAAAAAGAAAAGCTTGTTTAGTTGTTTTATTTGGTGTTATTTTCTCATTTTCTTCAAGGCGACAATGGAAGTATGAAACAATTGACACAAGTGAAGATTGAAGACTCAAAAATCTGATCCTTTTATTAATCGCTATATATATATATATATATATATATATATGAGACCTTATCAGAAACCAAAGCAAACTAATAAGATAAGACTAATCTATACATTCAAAATATATTTATCTATAAGATAATACCCAATTCGGGATAACTCCAACACCCCCCTCAAGTTGGAGCATGGGGATCAAAAATGTCCAACTTGTCAATAATGCGATCAAACTGTGTTTTTCCAAGAGCCTTGGTTAGAACATCCGCCAATTGTTCAGAAGTATGCACATACGTAGGAGACACCAGTCCATCAGTAATCGCATCACGCACAAAATGACAATCGACTTCAATATGTTTTGTTCGTTCATGAAAGACAGGATTGTCTGCCAAATGTAAGGCAACTTGATTATCACAATGAAGCTTAATAGGTTGTGAATGAAAAACTCCCAAGCTTAAGAGAAGATTTTTAAGCCATTTAAATTCACATGTAATGGTTGCCATAGATCGATACTCGGCTTCTGCGGAAGAGCGTGAGACAGTATGTTGCTTCTTAGTTTTCCATGCTATAGGCGAGTGCCCAAAATAGACAATCCATCCGGTCAAAGAATGACGAGTAATAGGGCAAACAGCCCAATCGGAGTCACACCATCCTTCTAAAACTAGTTTACTATCAGAACTCAAGAGTATGCCACGTCCTGGAGTTCCTTTTAGATACTTAACCACACGAAGTGCCGCCTTCCAATGTTCCGTACGGGGAGCTTGCATAAACTGGGAAAGTATATGAACCGAATAACCAAGATCAGGCCGTGTAACAGCCAAATAAATAAGTCTTCCCACCAACCGGCGACAGGCTTCTGGATCAGATAACAATGCTCCACCAGCAAGCCCAAGTTTGTGATTTTGTTCCATCGGGAATCCAGCAGGTTTGGCACCCAAGACACCGGCTTCTTTTATGATATCAAGTGTGTACTTGCGTTGACAAAGAAATAACCCTTTGGGGCTTCTTGCCACTTCAATTCCCAAGAAATACTTCAAAGCTCCAAGATCTTTCATGTGAAAACACTTATGAAGATATGTTTGGAAAGATATGATGGCACTAGAGTCATTGCCTGAAATAATTAAATCATCAACATAAACCAGGACATTAATTTGAATAGAGCCCCGTGTGTAGGTAAACAAAGAGTAATCTGAATATGATTGGCGGAAACCATAATCTTTAAGAGATCGAACAAGTTTAGCAAACCAGCAACGCGAAGCTTGTTTGAGCCCGTAAAGAGACTTGCGTAATCGACACACAAGATTGGGGTTAGAGCACCTGAATCCGGGTGGAAGTCGCATGTACACCTCTTCAGTCAAATCACCGTGTAAGAAAGCGTTATGAACATCCATTTGATGGAGCTCCAAATTTTTGGCGGCTGCTACAGCAAGAAACACGCGCACGGTGGTCATTTTAGCCACAGGTGCAAATGTCTCATTATAATCGATTCCTGCCTTTTGATGATTCCCAAACACCACCAGTCGTGATTTATACCTCTCAATTTCACCTGTAGAGAGATATTTGATTTTGTAGACCCATTGACTGCCAAGCGCTTTCTTTCCTGGGGGTAAAGTTGTCAAGGTCCAAGTACCATTGTCTTGAAGTGCTCGTATTTCTTCTTGCATTGATTTTTGCCAAACATCAGATTTCATTGCTTCTTTAAATGAACGGGGTTCATGACCAGCAACAATGGCGGATAAAAAATGCTGATATTTGGGAGAAAATTTATCACAAGTAATGTAATGAGCTATAGGATAGGGATTACCTGAGGAAACTGATGAAGCCGGGTGTGAGCGAGACGGGACAGTACGCGTATGAGAGATGAAGTCGCGAAGGAGAACCGATGGAAATTTTTCACGATGGCCCCTACCAAGTTGATCTTCGGTTGCAGCAGTAGGAGATGGCAGTGATGATGCATTGTGAGGCTGTTCCGGGATGGGCTGTCCAGGAGAAGACTGTTCCGGAGTGAGCTGTTCCGAAGTGGGCTGTGACTCAACAGTGGGCTGATCGGAAATTATGTCCTCCGGTTCGAAATAATCAGGTAACTCATTTAATGTAGGTGTGTTTGGTTGAGTTTGTAGATTAATGTCAACATAGGGAAAAATGTCTTCAAAAAATTTGCATCTCTTGAAACAAAGAATGTTTTGGTATCAAGACCGTATAGCTTCCACCCTTTCTTACCAAACGGATATCCCACAATCATGCATTTACGACTTCGACTGGCAAATTTATCACCCTTAGCTTTTTGATTGTGTGCAAAGCAAAGACACCCAAATGTTTTGATTGTAGAATAGGACGGATCCTTACCATATAAAATTTCAAAAGGGGTTTTATTATCTAATAGAGAAGACGGTGTACGATTGATTAAATGAGAAGCGGTGAGCACACATTCTCCCCAAAAAGTGACTGGCAAATGAGCTTGAAACATTAGGGCACGACCAACATTTAAAAGGTGTTTGTGTTTTCTTTCAACACGACCATTTTGTTGGGGGGTACCAACACACGAGGTTTGAAAAATAATACATTTAGTAGTAAAATAATCCAGTAAACAATTGAATTCAGTTCCATTGTCACTTTGAACAATATTAATCTTTTTAGAAAATTGTCTATCAATCATAGCAACAAAGGACATGAACGTTTGAAAAACTTCAGTTTTATCAACCATAAGATAAATCCAAACAGCCCGAGAGTAATCATCTACTAAGGTTAAGAAATATCGCGCTCCACAACTAGAAGGGTATTTATAAGGACCCCACAAATCACAATGTATTTTCTCAAAAATTCGACTAGTTTTATTATTACTTACAGAAAATTTATCTCTAGAATGTTTAGCCCGAAAACACACTTCACAGGCTTTATTCAAACTACCCCTTATATCACTAGTAGGAAGGAGGGATTTCACCACTTTTTCTGAAGGATGACCCATTCGTTTGTGCCACAATTCCAATATTGATGAAGCTCCATTGACCGCAACACGATGAATAGATTCTCCTTTTCCAAAGTAATACAGTCCGTCCCGTCTAACACCCGCTCCAATCAGCGTCCTCGACCGGTCCTGTATAGCACACATATGAGAATCAAACTGAGTAACACATCTCATATCATCATTTAATTGTGACACCGAAATCAAGTTACAATTCAAACGAGGAACTAAGAGTACACTTTTGAGTGTGATTTTGTCAGACAATTTGACACTACCCTCATGAGTAGCTATGACCTTCTTTCCATTAGGCAATCCGACAAGAGTTTTTGGAACCTGTCGTGTATTATGTAACCAAGAAACATCACCGGTGACATGATAGGTTGCCCCAGAATCAATAATCCAAAGTCGTTTTTGAAATGTACCGTTTAATTTTTCTTCAGGAATTTTAGAAGTACTCATTAAACCTGTTAGAGCCTTCCACTGTTCAGCAGTGAACGGTAAAGGTGTTCCTGTTGTATGCGCCTGGCCTGACCCAATATTCTGAGTAGGCCCAAGTTGTTGTCCAGTAGAGATGGAGTGGGTCCGATGAGAACCCCTTCCTCGTCCGCCTGAACGACCGCCACCTATACTCCCTCCATCACTTTTACTTCTGTCCTCCCACCACTCCGGATATCCGACCAGTTCGAAACAGGAACTCGAATCATGACCAGATCTCTTGCAATGGGAGCAATGCAAGGATGATTTGTCCACCTTCTCTACACGACCTCCTCTTCCTTTGCTTGAAGTTGCTCGAACGCTAAACCCTAACACATCCGCGGGTTTATCTTCTACCACTACATGAGCAGTCCTCACCCTCTCATCTTGAATCACAAACTGATAGGCCTTATCAAGAGATGGAAGTGGATCCTGTGACAAGATACTAGTGCGCAGAGTGGAGAAAAGGTCAGTGTTCAACCCCATAAGAAACTTGTGAAACATATCAGTTTCTCTTCTTTCTTCATGTTTAGATCCAGCTGTACATACATCACAACAGGAGCAGTCAATAAGAGGTTCATGTTTATGCAATTCTTCCCACAGTCCAGTCAATTTTCCGAAATACTCAGAAACTGGCATATTTTTACCCTGTTCACACTTGGCGATCAATGACTTCAGCTGCTGAATTCGTGGTCCATTGACCACAGTATATCGCGATTTCAAAGTCTCCCACAACTTCTTTGCATCACGATGTTTAGACAAGGAACACTTGACCTCTGGATCAATTGTGTTCATAATCCAGGATACTAACATTGCATTAATCGTATTCCAATCGGCTTCTGTAACAGGTGGCACCCTTTCAGTAATCGTCCCATCAAGAAACCCGAACTTTCTTCGTGCTTCCAAGGCCATCTGGATGTCACCAGCCCAGTCATCGTAATTGTCTCCTCGGAGCCTAGTCGGCGTGATAAAATCCCCTGGTCGATCTTGGGGACCAAGGTAAAACGGCGAGTTGGCTTCGATTTTCTGAGAAGCATTCGCTCCAGAGGGTTCTTCTCCCGATTTAGTCATGCCGCAAGGTTATATTTCAAACCTGCTCTGATACCATGAAACAATTGAGACAAGTGAAGATTGAAGACTCAAAAATCTGATCCTTTTATTAATCGCTATATCTATATATATACATCTGTGAGACCTTATCAGAAACCAAAGCAAACTAATAAGATAAGACTAATCTATACATTCAAAATATATTTATCTATAAGATAATACCCAATTCGGGATAACTCCAACAAAGTATGAGAGAGATTGAAAGTGTAACGTAAAAATAGAAAGGAAAAATGGAGGAATTTGTCGTGCTTTTCGCTCAAATATGATAATACTTTTTTGACTTTCACATTAGTGGAACACATTACGAAATGTATGACTATTTTCTCTATTTCTAGAGAAACTATTACATTAGTCCTTTTATCTTTATTTATTTATTATATATAAAGTGTTTTGATGGAAAGCCTTTTGCTAAGTGTGTCATTCCGGTACTTTGCTCTATATTTATCAAATTAAAGGAGGTCTCCAAGAGTGGAATTTATTTATTGATGATCTTTCGTTCACGAAGATGAGGATGGTAAGCACACTCATTTTTGGAAAGACAAGTGGTGTTGTAATCTTACTTTAAAGAAGTCATTCCAATGGTAGAACCTGGTGAACCAGACGTACTACTTCTCAACCTTCTGTGAACTTTTCTTCTCTTATATGCTTGAAGTGAATAAGAATTGCAAGGTTTCGAAGAGGACAAACAATAGTTATGGGGTTATTTTTCAGGGGCACCAAAGAAGAAGAGAAGAACACTGAGAAGGAGCATAGAATCTGTCAAGGTGGAGGGTTAGGGTTGTCGTTAGTTTTAGCCTTTCCACAACTTCAGACACTTGGTTGTAGAAAGAGGACATTTCAGACTAAGATGGTTGATGGCTGTTAAATTGGAGGTGGTTACTACTGTGTGTTGTTTTAGATGGGTGAGATGGTCGTTGAGCAGGCTTAATTGTTTTGTATGACGTTTGGTTTTGAACAAAATTTTTGGGTGTTAGCAATTTATCATTACGGGGAATTGTTTAAACTCTATTGTTTGTCTGTTATGTGGTTTAGAGGAGGAAATTGTGGACCATCTTTTTTTGAGATGTGAGTTCTAGGTTCACATTTGGCTTTGGTTCGTGGTGTGGAGCAACTCATTGTCCTCGATTCCTTGCAACAAAGAGGATCTTCTCACTTTCCTAAAAGACTCATTTCATGGAAAGAAAAGAAGGTAACTCATGGTGGCTTTATTATTTTCAGTGGCGTGGTTAATTTGGAAAACTCGTAATTATTTAGTATTCAAGAGGAAAAAGTGCTCTTCGTTAAAAACGACAAATGAGATTCGCTCTTCGTTAAAAACGACAAATGAGATTCAATTAGTTGCATTTAACTGGATCAAAAATAGATCTCTTTATAAATATATTTGTTGGTTTGATTGGTGTTTTCCTAGTTTATTGCTTGAAACTTGTAATGTTTGTTCTCTTGTTTCTCCGGCGTCTTGCTAGTATTTTAATGTAATTGTGGCAAAAAAAATAAAAAATATTATACTTTAATTTAAACATATATATTAATTATAAAATAAACATTTTGACAAGATTCTAAAATCTTATCAAAATAAATCCATATACAATTAATTTAGTACTTCTATCATCATACAATAATTCACAAAAGGGAAATCTCCAGAAAAAGCCCTAAAATTTTAGTCCAATTTATAAAAAAGTCTCAAACTAAATTTTGTTTACAGAAAAGCACAGAATACCGGTTAAAACTTCGAAAAAACCCTTTTCGGCCGGTTTCACAGATTTTGCCGGTATTCTGTCCTTTTTCGTGAGTTTGCTTAAAATTTTGGAACTTTTCCAAAAATTACATAATAACCAAAATATTTGGATTTTTTTGAAAATTACCATGAAATTAAAGGATATTATTATTAAACAAATCATTTATAAACATAAAAAATCTTTTTATTATAAAAAAAGGAAATACATTTGTTGCTAATTTCTAGAAATAAATTGGTGGTCTAAGTCTTTCTCTGTTGCTTACTGACCACTCAAACTCTCTACGTTCTTCCTATGCATTATTGTGGGTATGATGGTGAGATGTACTTAGTTAGCATTCCTCTAATGTTGGTGTTCCTCTTATATTGTTTAACCTAACTACCAACCAACATTCATACCTCACATGTTAAGAACCATCAGCTAACACACATCTATAAAATGTGAAAAGTGAACCGTGAATGATAATTTATATGGAAACATGTGAAGGGTGATTATCTATTTAAATTGTCGTTTAAAGTTTACTTTTCACTCTCGATAGATGTTTGTAATTTTATGGTTGTTACCGGGTAATGTTTGGAGGTTAGGTGGTAGTTAGGTTAAAGAACATAATTAAAGATCTATATGTTCGTGTAATGATATTTTCTAATAACATGTGATCATATAGAATCATGTCTAATAGCAAGTAGACACTTATTGATTGTGTATTAATAAATATTATCAACTCTTGTATTGGTCACGCCTAACAGAGTACTTCTCATTATCACACCCACAACGATTCATAGGAAGAACAAAGAGACTTTGAAGTGGTCAACAAACAATAGAGAAGTACATAGTCGACCATTATATTCCTAAAAATCAGCAACAAATGTATTTCCTTTGTTTATAATAAAAAAATATTTTTTATGTTTATAAATGATTTGTTAATAATAATATCCATTAATTTCATAGTAATTTTTAAAAAAGTCCCAGTATTTTGGTTATCGGGTAATTTTCAGAAAAGTCCTGATATTTTGAACAAACTAACGAAAAAGGACATACCGGCTAAATCTACGAAACCGGCCAAAAAGGGTTTTTTCGAAGTTTTAGCCGGTATTCTGTGTTTTTCTGTAAACAAAAATTAGTTCGCGACTTTTTCATAAATTAGACTAAAATTTTAAGACTTTTCTAGAGATTTCTCATTCACAAAATCCAAAGATAAAATAACCATAATGTAATCATTCAAAGCTAAACAATAATGAAATCTAACAAAACTACATAATTCTCTTTTCGTAGCAAGCAATTAATTCGATAACAACGATGCCATGCACAAACCACAACGATTCAACATTCGAATTTAGCATAAAATCATAACCAAACTATCATCTTTTTTTCTTCTTTTTCTCAAACATAAACCTATTGTACTTCAGAGTTCAGACATACAATGTGCCATCGTTTTGGTACCCTACAAAATCTTTACAACATACATCCAAAACTTAAAGCTACGAAGAGTATCCGGACACTCACATTTTTAGCGCCAAATGAGGAATTTGCAACACATTTAAGTGGATTAGACGATGTAAAAAAAAAACTTAACCGATAGATACATGGAGTCCTTGATTTTCTCTCTAAAAAAAAGAAACATGTGAGACAGATAAGTAAGATAAAACTGTGTCTAGTTAATGTAAGACTACAGCCATCTAACATAACAATCTATTCAACGTAAACACATAAAATACACATTTCACGAGTATTTTCGTGTTTTATTCTTCCCCCCATGTCTCACTGTTGGGGAGTACATCGATGAAGACAAACCACGATGAAGCTCGGCTTTATCCTTTGTGAAGGCCCTTTGGACATCTTCTTTAAGTTCAACAAATCGAGTTCTTTTTATTTCTTGTTCTTCTGGAGTACCCTTCTCCAGGAAAAAAAGATCTGGTAGATCGTCTTCCATGAACTTATCAAGAACCTCCGAACAATGAGGAAAATATCGCCTACCCGTCTCCACTGTATCCACAAAAGAAAATTTTAGGCTTATGTTAACTTGTTGTACTTACTTTTCGAGAAATAGCAACATTTAAATTATAGCGTAGTCGCCCAAACACAAAGCAATTTTAACATCTAGATTTTTCTTAGTAGAATGTCTCAATACGAGAGATTAAAAGTGTAATGTTGTATTTGGAATTTTCAAAGTACGTAAACTTAATAAGAAAAAAATCGAAAATACAATGTTAAAAGTTAAAACAGAAAGAAATGAAAGTTAGTATGATACTATAATCAACTATTGAATTGAGAATTTACCTGTTCTTGAAAGTGCTTCCATTCTAGAAAACAATCTTTTGTTTTGTACCGAAGGTGTTTCGTTCAAATCCATCTCCCTTAAATTACCATTTGACCCTTTTGATGCCAAGAGACCCGGAAACTCCGAGGTTGTTTGGGCATGTGCGATTTCCATAGCTAGTTTAGCTTCCGAAGGAAACAATAATCTTGCAAACGCCACTGCATAACACATTAGGGTTAAATGCAAGAAATAGCTACTTTAGCATTCTACTTTCATTCTTCATATTAAAGCATTGTACTTTGAAGAAACTACCACGTTATAGTAATTTCATTGTTATAATTGGATAGATCTTTCAAAGTTCACAGCCTTATCAAGAAAAAACTTGAAAATACAACGTTGTAATAGGAATAAATGAAACTTGGATGAAGATAAGTTGCCAAAATTACCTCGATTTTCCAAGTAAAGCAACTTCATATGCAAATCATCTGCAACAGCGGAAGAACAAACCGAAACATCTCCCACCATAGGATTCCTCTTAATCTCCCTCTCCAAAACATCAATACACATCCAATCTTTATTCCTTTCTTGCCCTCGTTCAATCTTCACATTATAATCCTTTGGTCTCGTTAACCTCCGACAAATACTCACAGCACTTTGCCCATCAGCCGTCATCTCCGCAGCCACCGCCCCTTTACTCAAAAGCGAGACAATAATCGACGGCTCCCTCCGCATCGCCGCCACATGCAGCACCGTGTACCCTCGCGCGTTCCTCAAATTGACATCCGCAAGATTCAAATCGAGAATCTGCTTCGCGACTTCTTGATTACAATACGCGACTGCGTAATGTAAAGCGAACGCTTCGTTTAATGTGATGTTTGACTCGGTCAAAATTAGTTTGACGAGTTCGACATCGTCGCAATCGAGGGCTTTGTGTATGCTTTTGATTCGTTTTTCACGTAATGCGTCTTCATCGGATTCGACTGTGTGCTCGTGTTCAGGGTTGCGAATTGATTTGATGATTTGGAAGACTTCGAATGGAAGCTCTTTTTGGAGGCAAACGTTGTCGAGATTTGAGCGCGATATACGATCGATACAACGAGTTGAAATGTGTTGTAATTGGCAGTGAAAGGCCACAACGAGGATCGGGATTACGTCTTCTACGAGAGCTTTGTCGATGAAATTGAGAAGTCGACGCTGAATATTCGAAAATGTAAGAATTATCAAATCGTAAACTTCCAATTTTAAACGTTAGATGATCAATTTCAATTTGTTTTATACCTGAAAAAGCGAAACCAACTCCGGAATTAGAAAAACCGAAGCTGCATAAGTCAATTCAACTGCAAAATTAATAGCAGGGCGACAAGCATCATGGAGGCATCCATCATCCACACAAGTTGAAACCTCTGGGGGAGATGACTTCAATTTTCCAGTATAAATATAACTTAAAAATACAAGAAACGCATCATATCCAACATTCCCATATGGCAACAACTCACTCATGATGTATTTCGGTTTCCCATCCTTTTCAACACACCCTTTACTTTTCTTAAACAAATCGCTAAAGAACTTGCTTCTTGTAGCTAAGATACACCTATGAATGCCTACGGGAATCCCCTCGATAACAACTTCGGCATCACTGTAATCGGAATCGGAATCAGATAAGAGCTTCTCTAAGTTTGAGCTGAGTTTGTTTAAGCTAATGATTTCAAGATTTGGGCGTGTATCAGGGATTGGAGAAGAGCCGTTGGATATGTGAGATGATGAGGTGAAGCTTATCGATGATGATGGTTCTGATGAATATGCCATGGATTAAAGTCGAATTCCCAATATGGAAATGAAAAAAATCACATGAAAAAAGATTTTAGGGGTTAAAAATAGAAACTTTTATGGCTAAAAAGCAAGAGCTCGGATGCCTAACATGAAAGAAGATCAGGGGTTTAATTTTTACATACAAAAAAGGTCAAATCTTGGAACTTCCATAGATAAAGAACAAGAACTCAAACCACAAAGAACGTTTTGCTATGATATAGTTGGAAAGGACATATAATGGATCAAATCAAGGCTTATACATGTACAAGTGAAAAATCAAAGTCAAGGTCAACTTTAGAGATTCTGAAATCCGAGCAGCAAGACCACAAAGCAATTGAAGAGATTAGTGGCAGAGCATATAGTGAAACCCACAAACTGATGGATCTTAAATGATTATACTGCCCTTTTATCAAACTAAGATCGAGAAATTTCCATATTTTTTGCTACAAATTTATGGTAAAACAAAGGCCTAACACCCCAAATCAAATCAGCTTTTCCTGATTCTGAGATAAAACCCATAGCATGAATCTTCATCAAAACGTATATAAACCCCCGAAACTTGTTCGAATCAGCTATACACAGAGTAACAAATCTATTACCAGAACCCTAATCCCCAAATCTTTTCTTCTTTTCGTATTTCGAACGAATACCCAGAAAAAATAATCACTCAATAAGCAAAACCCATGTGGAAAAAAAAAAGCGAAATTAACGTCGAGAAACGGTAAAAACGAAATCAAACCGATAGAATCAAATGATTGATCTATTGAAGAAGCTTCAAAAGACTTCCGAAGAAGCTATCGTGGAAAATGGGAAGTACCGAAATAGAGATGAGATGATGCAGTTGAGTTGAGGTGACGACGATGATGGCGTAAGGTGGCTTGCCGCGTTTTGCATACGCAGTATACGACGTCAGCGTTGTAAATGCTGATGAAGTCTTTTCGAAACGAATAATTGCATTAAATATTTAGGACGCCAATCTTTTTAAGAATTATAAAAGTGGTCCTTGTATTTTTTTTTTTTAAGAATTATAAAAGTGGTCCTTGTATTTTTATTTTATTTTATTTTATTTTTTTTTTATTTTTTTTTTTTATGAACATGCAAATTTTAGTCTATATTTTTGGGATGACATAATTGTAAGAATGGTCTTATTACGAAAATTGTCACTCTGGTCCAAACAAGTTTAGACTAGCATCATCGGTCCAAAAGTTTTATTTTATTGCGAGTTTGGTTTAATTTGTTTTAAAAAAAAATTATGTCGATTTTGCCATTTGTATTTTCTTTTTTCAGTTTTTTTTTATTATAGAAATGAGAAAAATACCCCATTTCTCTCACACACACATTCAAAACACTTTAACATTTAAAACTTATACATATTATACATATAATTTGTGACATCCACATTTTCACCGCTAGAAAAAACCGATTTGTTTATGTTTTGTTTAAAAATCATAGTAACATTTTAAAGAAAAATGTTGCGAAATTTGTTCCCAAAAGATAAATATGATAAAGATTTATCAAAGCATTTCCGAAGAAATGTATTTCATTATATTAAAACCTCGGGATGTCATGTTTGATACAGATCAAAAGCATAAATAGTACAATATAGGCCTTGCAACATTTATTTACATCTACTGACCTATAATCCAAAATCCTTCGTCAAGTCATCCAACTATGTTCTTGTTCCACTACCTGTAATACATCTACTGACTTATACTGTTTAAAACTTGAATAAAACATCAACTCAGCAGTCACCTCAAATAAACAATTAATATATTTACACATACCACGTATTTTAAGGTAAATACTTCATATATATGTGTAAAATGAAAGTGACTATACACTCACTTGATTTGATGATAATCAGGCAGCAATTCGTTTCCTAAAACGTTCGTTTCTAATAAAACCGGGAGTTTTATTCAGAAACCGGGCTCTGCGAGGGTCGGGCTTCGAAACCGAAAAGATAAATTTTCCGGGCTTCTCGGGCTCTTCGTGGCGTATTCTGGGGATTATAATCGATACCGGGGCTTTGGGGAATGTTAAGATGAAGAAAATATGAAGAAAGGGGCTAAATATGGCAAAATTCCAAAACTAACCGAGAAGGCTCACATGCCCTCTCTATATATAGGGTCCGAAGGTCGGCTTAGAAGGGTGGGGTCCGCAAGCGAGGGTGCGCAGGTGGCTGCACATGGGCTGCGCGTGCGAAGGGGCTGCTGGCAGCTCCTGATTGGACCGAGGCCTAGTGGTCCGAGGTAGAGGGGTTCGTGGCTCGCTGCGAGGGCTCGGACACGTGAAAGAGGACACACGTCGGACAGGCATTGGACCACTTCGGATTTGCAGCAGCTCGGATGACTCAGCACTTATTTCGGACACGTGGCATGCTCTAAGCGAAGGTGACGTGGCCGAAGCCACCTATGCGAAATTTCTCGGTTTTTGCGCCAAAACTTCTAAAATCCATAACTTTCGCATACGAGCTCCGTTTTTGACGTTCTTTATATGCACGCGTAGGTAAAATTACACTCTACAACTTTCGTTTAGACTTCGTTGGCTAATTTTGAATTTAATTTTTAAATTATTATTTTTAACAGACCGGGACAGGAAATCCGTTAAAAATTCATAACTTCTTCATCTGACGTCCGTTTTCGTCTGTCTTTTTACCGTTGTGCTACAAATGATGAGACCTTCGATTCTCGTTTAGGTCGTGTCGGCTAAAAATCGCTCGATCTAAAATTCGAGTTTTTAGCTGTCTACTGCTAAGCTGAAACTTCGAAAAATCATAACTTCCTCATACGAAGTCAGATTTGGGCGTTCTTTTTATGCCTACTCTCGGTTTAACGAACATTACGAGTTTCGTTTAGATCACTAAGGCTAAAAAGTAGTTTATCGAAAACTCACTTTTTACGACATTCGGCCCCGTGCCGGTTTTGTCGCGAAACTTCGACAGGTCATAACTTCTTCGTTATAACTCAGATTTCGACATTCTTTATATATCCGTAATCCTTGTCACGCCCAATACAAGTTTCTTAATAGATATCGGCTTTATCTAATATTTAATTTTGACGCTCATTTTTATTCTTAATTAATTAAACCCTAATAATTAAGCATAAAACACATAATTCACATAATATTCACATAATTCCTTTTCATTTCTTCAAAATGAGTTACAAAGGTTAACCTAGACTCTAATGTCATTGTTAATGTCTAGCCTAGAAACACGAGCATTACAATTCTCTCCCCCTTAGGATGATTTCGTCCCCGGAATCACACATCAGCAAACAAATGCGGGTAGCTACTCATCATGTCACTCTCCGTTTCCCAGGTGAGATTTGGTCCATTCGTATGTTTCCAGCGCACAAGCACTAAATCGACCATCTTGCGTCTCAGCTTCTTAGTCTTACGGTCAACGATTGCCTCAGGTTCCTCAATCAACCTCTTGTTTTCATCCAACCTTAATTCAGAAATGGGAATTATGTCGGGCACATCTCCCGTGAACTTTCTCAAATAACACACATGAAAGGTGTTATGAATACCCTCCAATTCTTCCGGTAATTCTAGCTTGTAAGCTTGATTCCCGATCCTCTGAAGAACTTTAAATGGTCCAATAAACCTTGGACTCAACTTTCCCCTTTTACCAAATCTTATAAGTCCCTTCCACGGCGAGACTTTAAGTAAAACCGAATCTCCAACTTCGAAGGATATCGGTTGTCTTTTCTTGTCAGCATAACTCTTTTGTCGATCTTGAGCAGCTAACATGCTTTCCCTTATCACTTTTAACTTTTCAGCAGTCTGATGGACTATTTCAGGTCCCATAAACTGCTTTTCCCCAGCTTCCAGCCAGCATGATGGCGTTCAACACTTTTCTCCATACAAAGCGTGATAAGGTGTCATCTTGATGCTCGAGTGGAAACTATTATTATAGGAAAATTATACTAGAGGTAAGTGTTCATCCCAATTACCTTGGAATTCTAGGGTACATGCTCTCAGCATATCCTCCAATGTTTGAATCGTTCGTTCTCTTTGGCCATCGGTTTGAGGATGGTAAGCTGTACTCAAACACAACTTGGTACCCAATTCCTCTTGTAGACTTCTCCAAAACCTTGAGGTAAAACGGCTGTCGCGATCGGATACAATCGTTAACGGAACACCGTGAAGCCTCACAATTTCCTTCACATAAGAATTCACAAGTTTATCCATAGACCATTTCTCGTTAGCGGCTATGAAATGCGCACTCTTAGTGAAGCGATCAACGACCACCCAAATCATGTCGTGACCGTTCCTTGTTCTGGGCAGTTTAGTCACAAAATCCATGGTGATATCCTCCCATTTACCCATGGGTACAGGTAAAGGTTCTAAACTCCCATACGGTTTCTGATGTTGTGCCTTAACCCTAGCACAAGTTACACAATCGGCCACATACTTAGCAACATCGAGCTTCATCGTCGGCCACCAGTAATAGGGTTTTAGATCCCTATACATTTTCGTACTGCTGGGATGAATCGAGTACATGGTCTTGTGAGCTTCTTCCATCAGAAGATCTCTTACTCCTCCCGTCTTAGGTACCCAAATCCTATCTTTGAATACCTTCAGTCCTTGACCGTTTGTATCAAACGCCAACGTTTTGCCCAAACGTTCCTCCTTCCGGTCATTTTTCTCCAAAGCTTCCTCTTGAGCTTTCTTTATACTTTCCACAATTGTAGAGACAACTTCAATTCTCAGCGCTCTTGGCCTTCTCTTTTCAAGATTTACCTTCCGAATGAGAGCATTAGCAACAACATTTGCTTTACCAGGGTGGTAAAGTATCTCACAGTCGTAGTCCTTGAGTAGTTCTAGCCAGCGTCGCTGCCTCATGTTCAATTCCTTCTGATTAAAGAGATATTGAAGACTCTTATGATCAGTGAAAAGTTTACACTTAGTACCATAAAGATAATGCCTCCATATCTTTAAGGCGAATACTACCGCTGCCAACTCCAGATCATGAGTGGGGTAGTTCTTTTCATGCTCTTTCAACTGCCTCAATGCATACGCTATCACTTTATCCCTTTGGGTCAGAACACATCCTAACCCAACTCCAGAGGCATCACTATAGACTGCGAAGTCATCAACTCCTTCAGGTAATGAAAGAATCGGTGCTTCACACAATCTTTTCTTCAACTTTTCAAAGGCCTCCTTATGCTTTTCATTCCAAGCATAAGTAGTTCCTTTGTGGGTCAAAGCTGTTAATGGAGTAGCAATCGAAGAAAAGCCTTGGATAAATCGGCGATAATATCCGGCTAATCCTAAAAAGCTTCGAATCTCCGTAGGACTTTTTGTTTGTTCCCACTTCATCACAGCTTCAATCTTTGCTAGGTCAACCATTATTCCTTCTTGGTCAACCACATGACCTAAAAATTGGACTTCTTGAATCCAAAATTCACATTTGGAGAACTTCGCATACAGCTTCTCCATTTTCAAAACTTCTAGCACTTCATGCAGATGCTTGTCATGTTCCTGCTTGCTTTTCGAATAGATCAAGATATCGTCTATGAATACTATCACGGATTTATCAAGGTATGATTTACAAACCCTGTTCATCAAATCCATGAAAGCTGCTGGGGCATTGGTTAGTCCGAACGACATAACAAAAAATTCATAGTGTCCATATCTTGTTCTGAACGCAGTCTTCTCGATATCCTGCTCTCTCACCTTTAGTTGATGGTATCCCGACCTAAGATCGATCTTCGAGAAATAGCTCGAACCTTGCAATTGGTCGAACAGGTCATCGATCCTCGGCAACGGATACTTGTTCTTTATTGTCGCTTTATTCAGCTCTCTGTAATCGATGCACATTCTCATGCTCCCGTCTTTCTTCTTTACAAATAACACATGGGCTCCCCAGGGTGATGAACTAGGTCGAATGAAACCTTTGTCCAATAACTCCTTAAGTTGTGTCATAAGTTCTTTCATCTCGGTTGGTGCTAATCGATACGGTGCTTTTGCTATCAGCATCGTTCCTGGTAACAAGTCGATACGAAATTCTACTTGTCGATCAGGGGGCGATCCAGGAAGATCTTCGGGAAAGACTTCCGGATATTCACACACCACCGGAATATTCTGCACCTCCTTCTTTTCCTTCTTAGCATCGATCACGAATGCTAAATATGATGTACACCCCTTGGCCAAACACTTTCTGGCTTTCATTATGGAAATGATTCCAGAATTTACTCTGCGTTTGTCTCCATACACCATAAACGACTCTTTTCCTGGCGGGTTTACTTTTACTATTTTCTGCCTACACAATATTTCGGCATCATTGGCGCTAAGCCAATCCATTCCTAAAACTATGTCGAAACCATTTAACTCGATAGGCAATAATTCCTCGTGGAACTTATTCCCATCCAAGTCAATGATGATGTTTTTCATACGATGGCTAACAGGTACAAACTTGCCACTAGCAATTTCGACTAATAAAGCATTAACTAGTCTATTAACAGGCAAAGCTAGTTTTCTACCAAATTCATGCGAAATAAAGGAGTAATTGGATCCAGAATCAAACAAAATTTGGGCAGACAATTCATTTACAAGAAAGGTACATGAAGCGACATCGACTTCTTCTTTTGCAGCTTCAAGGGTCATCTGAAAGGCTCTCGCCTTCGGCTTTGGTGGTAGATTGGGTTTTGCTGCATCCTTCCTCTTTGGATAGTCTTTAAAAACATGCCCTTCTTCATGGCACTCAAAACATATCCTCTTGTCGGACGGACACACGTTGGCATAATGCCCAGTCTTTCCATATTTGTAGCAAGTCACCCCCTCGCTACATTTCCCAGAGTGCTTCTTCTTGCACTTCTCACACCATTTCACTTCACCTCCTCCTCCTCCAAACTTCTTAGACTTAGAAAATTTGCTTTTCTTGTTGGAACCTGAAGTTCCTTCAAATTTTCTCTTTTCACCAACTTCCGCCCTCTCCAGACCCTTCTCTCTGATCTGAACCTGAACATTCTTGGCAGCCCAGATGGCGGCTTTCAAAGTGGTTGCTTGCTTGACCATCGTACCAAAGTCCGCTGGTAATCCGAGGGCAAACTTGTTGACCGTAGAGAGTTCAGTTGGAACTAGGTAAGGAACAAGCTTCAGCTTTTCTATAAAACTGGCAGCGTATTCAGTAACGCTCATCTTTCCCTTCTTTAAATTCTGGAACTCATTATTAATTTCCAGAAGATCCTGCTCAGAGCAGTATTGCAGTTTCATTTGTACCATAAAGTCTTCCCAAGACATCTTGCTAGCTTCTCCCTTAGGCATGGAATCAGCTAGTAACTTCCACCAGCTCAACACACCAGACTTTAACAGAGGAATTGCAAGTGCGGTCTTTTGTTTGTTGCTGCACTCACAGCTTTCAAACATCGTCTCCATTTCGGAGATCCAATTCATGACTTCCACCGGTGTCGGACTTCCAGATAGACATGGTGGTTTAAATGCCATGAAATCTTTGTATTTGCACCCGCGTCCATCAACTCCTCCATCCTGGTTGTTTTGTCTAACTATCGGTGGGTTGGCTTGACCAAGAGTCCCACTGTAGTTCCCTCCTACTGATTGCCCTTCATTCAATACGGGCTGTTCAACAGGTATCGTAGTCTCTTCCCTATGCTGTTGTAGTAATCGCCTTGTCTCCTCCATCTGGCGATCTAACATCATCTGCATCATTGCTTGTACCCCAACCATCGTCATTGGCTCAGGTGCAGCTCCTACAACAGGTACTTGCTCAACTACTTGAGGTTGAGGCTGTTGATCCATGTTTCCGTTTGCATTTGCAACTCCACTACGAGTTCTTGCCATTACAATCTATATACCGAATAAGGCGAATTTAGGTCTTTATCCTTGTTAGACATTTCAATTCCCTTATCACTCTGAAACATTTACATGTTAGTTCTAATCTCGTAATCATACGCTTAGAATCCTATACACATAAGGTTTCCAGATCCGGTCGGCAACAGACCATAGATCCGAACAAATAATGGCACACATGGCAAACACATAGCATTTAGCACATAAGGGCATTTTAGGCATCTTTCCTAAAATAAACTAGTGCTCGTGTCTAAAATATGGTAGACACTCATCTCACAATCAACACTTAGCATTCTAAGTTTAAGTCTAGAAATCCTATAATTTCTTAGTTCGCTTAAACTAATGCTCTGATACCAACTGTGACATCCCCTAATTTCTCGGCCAGAAAAGACCGATTTAATTTATGCTTTTTAAAATAAAATCAGAGAAATCTTTTTAAAAGATGTTGCGGAATTGGTCCCCAATACAAAATATGATAAAAGTTTGTCAAAACCTTTCTTTAAGAAATATATAATTTCATTTCATATCAAAACCTCGGGATGTCATGTTCCGATACAGATCAAAAGCATAAACAAGACATTATAAGCCTTTCAACAGTTATTTACAACTACTGGCCTATAATCCAAAAATCTCGCATCGTCCTCCGACTATGCTCGGGGTCCACTACCTGTAACATAAAAAGCTGAGTGGGTCAGGCTTGGGAGCCTGGTGAGCATATAAGGTTTTCAACCCACAATAATAATAAACTTATTAAGTTCACCAATCAACAATAACCTTGATTACCCGTTCCCGTTATCCTCACTTTACGTCCCTAAACACTTATCACAAGGGACCTAGCCTAAAGAATATCATCGGGATGGACACTACTGCTAAGGGGTTTCCTCAGCCATACATGTCCTAAAGGCAACCATGAGGAGGAGTGGAGTACAGCGAATAAACACCCAAGTTCATTAACACCTACAGGTTGCGGGCCTGCTAGTGTTTCCACTGGACTGTCTAGAAAGTCCGTGGTCGTCATCCAAACTCCGCTAGATGACTGAATCACAAATCACATCGAGGCCTCTCATCACTTTATTTCATCACACACCAACTATCTACCCATGTTCTATCCAACATATTTGTAGATAAAAATACTTATACTGTTTAAAACTTGTATAAAACATCAACTCAACAGTCACCTCAAATAAACAATTAATATATTTACACATAGCACGTATTTTAAGGTAAATACTTCATATCTATGTGTAAAATGAAAGTGACTATACACTCACTTGATTTGATGATAATCGGGCAGCAATTCGTTTCCTAAAACGTTCGTTTCTAATAAAACCGGGAGTTTTATTCAGAAACCGGGCTCTGCGAGGGTCGGGCTTCGAAACCGAAAAGATAAATTTTCCGGGCTTCTCGGGCTCTTCGTGGCGTATTCCGGGGGTTATAATCGATACCGGGGCTTTGGGGAATGTTAAGATGAAGAAAATATGAAGAAAGGGGCTAAATATGGCAAAATTCCAAAACTAACCGAGAAGGCTCGCATGCCCTCTCTATATATATAGGGTCCGAAGGTCGGCTTAGAAGGGTGGGGTCCGCAGGCGAGGGTGCACAGGTGGCTGCACATGGGCTGCGCGTGCGAAGGGGCTGCTGGCAGCTCCTGATTGGACCGAGGCCTAGTGGTCCGAGGTAGAGGGGTTCGTGGCTCGCTGCGAGGGCTCGGACACGTGAAAGAGGACACGCGTCGGACAGGAATTGGACCACTTCGGATTTGCTCAGCAACTCGGATGACTCAACACTTATTTCGGACACGTGGCATGCTCTAAGCGAAGGTGACGTGGCCGAAGCCACCTATGCGAAATTTCTCGGTTTTCGCGCCAAAACTTCTAAAATCCATAAATTTCGCATACGAGCTCTGTTTTTGACGTTCTTTATATGCACGCGTAGGTAAAATTACGCTCTACAACTTTCGTTTAGACTTCGTCGGCTAATTTTGACTTTAATTTTTAAATTATTATTTTTAACAGACCGGGACAGGAAATCCGTTAAAAATTCATAACTTCTTCATCCGACGTCCGTTTTCGTCTGTCTTTTTACCGTTGTGCTACAAATGAAGAGACTTTCGATTCTCGTTTAGGTCATGTCGGCTAAAAATCGCTCGATCTAAAATTCGAGTTTTTAGCTGTCTACTGCTAAGCTGAAACTTCGAAAAATCATAACTTCCTCATACGAAGTCAGATTTGGGCGTTCTTTTTATGCCTACTCTCGGTTTAACGAACATTACGAGTTTCGTTTAGATCACTAAGGCCAAAAAGTAGTTTATCGAAAACTCACTTTTTACGACATTCGGTCCCGTGCCGGTTTTGCCGCGAAACTTCGACAGGTCATAACTTCTTCGTTATAACTCGGATTTCGGCATTCTTTATATATCCGTAATCCTTGTCACGCCCACTACAAGTTTCTTAATAGATATCGGCTTTATCTAATATTTAATTTTGACGCTCATTTTTATTCTTAATTAATTAAACCCTAATAATTAAGCATAAAACACATAATTCACATAATATTCACATAATTCCTTTTCATTTCTTCAAAATGAGTTACAAAGGTTAACCTAGACTCTAATGTCAATATTAATGCCTAGCCTAGAAACACGGGCATTACATAATGCTATGCCATATACATATCAATATGACAGAAGCAAAGAGGGACAAAGAACAACAAAGGCATATGTGTATCATATGACAGGCTTTCCATATCAACCGACAATCTGATTAAATGATTTACAATCAATAAGACATAACAATTTCAACTTGATATACATCAATAAAGCTTCATCCCAAATGGCACAGAAAATACAATTTCGGATTATCATTTTGCTAGAATATACAGGCTTTCAGCCCTATATAGCCCTATGCCAATACCAGAAGTTATACGAGTCATGCTCTACATGGCCAAAGGCACAAAGCCAATACCAGAAGTTATACGAGTCATGCTTTACATGGTCAAAGGCATAAATCCGATACCAGAATAATACAGGAAAGCACATTGAACATATAACACATAACATATAATTGTCCCTATATTGAACTCACTGTGATCGATTGATAAAATGATAATTTGGGCAACACTTCGCCTTTATAAACGACTTTCTTTGACGAAACCGGGGATTTTAGTTGAAAAGCAGGCCTTGCGCGTGCAGATTTTCAACTTGAAAATATGATTTTCTCGGGAACTTCGGAGTGTCGGGACTTGCTTCAAGTATCGGGGATGATACCGGGACTTCGGGGGTTAAAAGTAGGCTAGAGAAGGGTTTTAGAGTGAAAGAGATTGGAAAATGGCAACCAAAATACGGGTAACCTCGCATCCTATTTATAGTGTCCGAAGATTCGCATTATGCGGGGGCGTAACTCCTTGGTACGTTGGGCGTACTGTGTGGCGGTCTACTACGCTGGGCGTAGGGATGAGATTTAGAACCGGAAAACCGGACCGAAACCGGAATTGGACCGGAACCGTTAGAACCGAAATATGTAAAACCGGTCCAGGTCCCGGGTTTAAAGAATTGCTCTATCCCTGTTCCGGGTAATCCGGGTTTCGGGTCCTTCGGGTCCGGGTAAATCGAGTTTAAGAACCGAAACCGTGTTAGGAACAGGAACCGGTTTTAGGGGCCGGAACCGGTTTCTATGAAAATTTTAAAACATACATATCTCATTCGTTTGAAGTCGGATTGGCATGAGGTTTTTTCCATAGTATAGTTTATAATTTTAACATGATTTTAGACTATAATTTTGTCATTTTTGGGTTTATATTCATTGACTTATAGTCTCTCAAAGTCGGGATATCAAAGCTGGAAATTTTATGTTTTTCAGTTTTTTTTTTTTTTTTTGTATTCTGTGATAGTTTTAAAACAAGCATATTTCATTCGTTTAAAGTCGGATTGACATGAGGTTTTTTCCATAGTATAGTTTATAGTTTGTACATGATTTTAGACTATAATTTTGTCATTTTTGGGTTTATATTCATTGACTTATAGTCTCTCAAAGTCGGGATATCAAAGCTGGAAATTTTATGTTTTTCAGCTTTTTTTATATTCTGTGATAGTTTTAAAACATGCATATCTTATTCGTTTGAAGTCGAGTGAAGCTTATAGTTTGTACATGATTTTAGACTATAATTTTGTTATTTTTAGGTGTTTATTCATTGACTTATAGTCTCTCAAAGTCGGGATATCAAAGCTGAAAATTTTATGTTCTTCAGCTTTCTTTGTATTTTGTGATAGATTTAAAACATGCATATCTAATTCATTTGAAGTCGGAATAGCATGCGGTTTTTTTCAAAGTGTAGTATAGAGTTTGTACGTGATTTTAGACTATAATTTTATCATTTTTGGTTTAATATTCATTGATTTATAGTCTCCCAAAGTTCGGATATCAAAGCTGCGAATTTTCTTTTTTTTTTCTCAGCTTTATTTTTGTATTTTGTGAAATTTTAAAACATGCATTCGACCCACTTTACCCCGTTCCCCGGGTTTTTCGGTTTTAGACCTACTTTACCCGGTTCCATTCGACCCACTTTGATATTTCCGGGTTTTCCGGTTCTAGACCCACTTTACCCGGTACCTTACCCAGAACCGAACCGGAACCGGTTCCTATATACCGGTCCGGTTTCCGGTCCTATAAAATCTCGTTAACCGGTTCCCGGGTTTTCCGGGTCCGGGTCTACCGGTCCGGGTTTGGACCCACTCTCATCCCTAGTTGGGCGTATGAAGTGGATGAGATCAGACGCGTCAAGGCTACGACACATGGCACTCATGCGAAGAAGTAGGGAGGATGACAGACTCCGGGTCTCTTACACGAGTACGTTGGGCGTACTCCTTCGGACCAGCCTCGAAGTTTGTGCCCAAAACTTCAAAAATTCGTATCTTCCGCATACGAGCTCCGTTTTTTAAGTTCTTTATATGCACGCGTAGGTGAAATTATGCTCTATAACTTTCGTTTAGACTCTGTAGGCTAATTTTGACTTTATTTTTAATGTTATATTTTTAACGGGCCGGGACAGGAAAAGTCCGTTAAAAATTCATAACTCCTTCATCCGACGTCCGTTTGTCTTTTTACCGTTGTACTACTATTGACGAGATATTCGATTCTCGTTTAGGTTGTATCGGCTAAAAATTACTCGATCTTTATTTCGAGTTTCGGGCTGTGTACTGTTGTGCCGAATCTTAGAAAAATCATAACTGCCTCATACGAAGTCAGATTTGGACGTTCTTTTTATGAAAGTTCTCGGTTTAACAAATACTATGACTTTCATTTAGATCACAAAGGCTAAAAAGTGGGTTATAAAAAACTCACTTTTTACGTCATATGGCGTCGTGTCGGTTCTATCGCGAAACCTTAATAAGTCATAACTTATTCGTTATAACTCGGATTTCGATGAGGTTTTCGCCTAAACGTTTCTAACGAGATAATCTACAACTTTCAATAACATTATTTTTACTTATTTTCAACTTAAATTTCACATTTTCGTTAATTTCAATATTTGACTTTTGATTGGAATCTAATAAGACTTCCAATACTTCCCGAATGATTCTAAACATAGTTTTACTTCAATTCTCATAAAACTATCTTGTTAGAACTCATTGCTCAAAACCAAATATTATTTAATAATATTCATTTTTAAACTAACAAAACACGATAACTGAACGTGTATGTTACATTTTACGTCCCTAAAACATCTATCATAAGGGACCTAGCCTAAGGATTATCATCGGGATGGACACTACTACTAAGGGGGTTCCTCAACAATAAATGTCCGTAGGGCAACCATGAGGGGGGATGAAGTACACCAGTGAACACATCGTTCACAAACACCTACAGGTTGCAAGCCTGCTAGCCTTCCACTGGACTGTCTAGAAAAGTCTGTGGTCATCATCTATACTCTGCTAGATGACTGGATCATCGTAAACATCGAGACCTCTCATCATTTTATCACACATCGTCTATTACATCTACCCATGTTTTATATACCCCAACATTTTTGTAGATATAAAATACATATACAATTTAAATAATTTAAAACATGTATAAAAACGTTCATCCAACATAGATATCAAGTAAACAGATAATATGCACACATAGCACGTAATTTATATTAAATACTTTATATATATATATATGTAAGATGAAAGTAACTATACACTCACCTGATACAATGGATGTATTTTTCACTTTCCGAATAATCCTCACAATTATTTCTTGTCGGATAGATATTTGAAGCTGCCTTCTTACAAAAATATTTGTTATTTTTTTTCTAAATGTTTTCAATGGATTATACGATAAAGCTTATTCAAACAAATGGTCCTAATTATAGTAAAAAAAAAATTAAACCGCCATCGGATACGTCTAAATGATTAGCCATTGTCTTGGCATCTTTGAAATTGAACACATTAGTCTCAATACTTGACACCAATTAGAAGAAGATAAGATTGCTTCTTATAACTACACGTTTCACTTGTCATAATTTGAGTAACATCCAATTTATCAAAATAAATTCTTACATTTACACTTTATGAATATATCGCATATTAATAACCAATTTAGCATAAATAGTTTTAATATATCTTGCTTTAAAACCATGAAAACTAGATTACGTATATAAGTTTTAAGTACAATAATTTCAAAATATGCACAAACGTTTATTTTATAATAAATTAATAATTTGTAAAAATAATAAAAATCATAACTTATAATGTCAATGAATTTCGAAACGATATTATATGAATCCGAAATATCGTTAAATATATAATAAATGTTATCTTACGACCTATCCAAATTTATAATCTTTGGATTCGTATTTATGAGAATATCAACTCTCGTTTATATTGTTTTGTTTGACAAGTCACCAATCTTCGTTTCATAACTTCCTTGAACGAAGTCAGATTTAGACATTTTTTTATATCCACGGGCTCGTGATTACGATTAGTACGACTTTCGTTTATATTATTTATCCTAAATAATATTTTATTTTTAACCTTTATTTTAGCCCTACTTATTGAGTCTCTTTAAATAAACTTATATACAAATATTATACACACATAATATTTGTCTAATTTACACGTATGTAATACATATACTCAAATAATTCTTTTTCACTTATTTATAAAAGGTTACAATCATCGACCGATGTAAATACATATTTTATAGTTATGCCAAGCAGCAAACTCGGACATTACATAATTAATTGTGAGTTGGCTTGCAAACAGTAGCAAGTATTGAGCCTAGCCAAACCATTTCTTCTTTGGCGGGCTGGGTTGGAGCCATGGATTCTATTTAGCCGGTTTCGTTCTTTGGCTTCATCGGCCGGTGATCCGCTAACATATTTCTTCGGCTTCTCATCGGCAGCTGCTTTAGTTTTTGACTGGTCAAATTTGCATCCTTCTGTTCATCCCTTCTAAATTTTTTTCTGAGTAATTACCACCGCCATTAACTTAGTTCTATAGCTTCTCCATCAGTAAGAGTTCTCTCTCGCCAAGAATCGAATTGACGATCTAGGTTTGAGTTTTTTCTACCTGCTCCACCACCTCTCCATCTTCTCGATTCCCCTGTGTTGTTATGTGTTCACGGGAACGAAAAAAGGACATGGCGACCGCCAATGCACTTATGGCGTCCACCACCATCCTCTCCCACCTCCATCGTTGCCTACCTTTGTTAGGGTTTGCATCATCGGCTGTTTCTACTTGTCTGTCGACGGCTTGAAGTAGAAGAGTCCATCAGACCATCCATTTTTTATCGGTGAACCTCTGCCCTTCTGTGACCTACGTTTCCCTTTGCACTATAGTTTTTTTGTAATCTCACTCTGAAAACAAACAAATTATTGTAAATTAAGATGTCCGCTTCATGAGTCGATCCTTTTCAACCCTCCTCGGGTACTCCACAATTCATCTTGCAGTGGAGGTACACTAATGAGGCCAAATTTGTAAAAAGTCAAAACTTCATCATTTATATGTTTCTTCCTTTTTAATTTTGATTTAGGTGATGTTTTTGTCGATTAACATCAATATAATTCTGATTTTGGCTATATTTTTCTGCATATTTAATATTAGGTTAGTTGTACAGAACTTCTTGATAGGATTTAGGTAAAAACAAATAAGCTTAAAACCCTTAAGTTTGCATGCAACCTAAATAGGATCTATGTTTTCTCTATTGAACCTATAACTATTAACATCAAATAATAAACTTAAGAAACCTAGGTAATTTTCGAAAAACACAAATTAGGGCTCAGGATTACATACCTTGATTGTTATTGTAGTAAATAACAATGATTCCTTCTTGTAGATCTCTTGCAAGCAAACACTACAAATAGTTTTTTTTGTGAATATTTTATCTGGATTTTTAGTTTGTTTTCACTCTCGATCTTGATATTTTTCAGACATGAGAGAGGAGAAAGTCTATGATTTCAAACCCTAAATTTCAACTCAAAGGTACATCTTCCTTTCAGATCACATTATCAAGAGATAAAAAATGGAAGCAGGATCTTTTTGGTCGTTCTTTTGCTAATTATCAGCTTTATTTTAAGATCTTAGAAAGGTATTAATGTCAAAACACTAACTTATTTTTTGTTTCTTTTTGTTAATTTATGTTTCAGGTATATGTTAATAATACAGTGATGATTAGATTTCTTAATGTGAAGCTTTAGATGGAATGACTCGTAAAAAAACTTGAGATCTCTACACAAGTACAGCAACAAGTAAATTCTTTGCCCTTATAATCTCTATATTTTGATGATTTTATCATTCATGCAGTTAAATTTGTGATGAACAGCTGCAAATTGATTAAGATCTTTCTAAAAGGCAAAATTGTCATTTTTTGGTTATTATTAAAGATGACAAATTTATTCTTGGTTTTATGGTTATGGATTGGTATAAATAGAAAAAGAAAGGCAAAAGGAGAATATATCAGGGGCGTTTTAAAGGAGGCAACATGTTTTGGTACAAAAATGGATAAATGGCAAAATGGTCTTTTTTTGGAGTTTGTCAAAAATAACAGGGTTGTTTTTGTTAGTAGTATCCATCAAGATTATGGATTGCTCAAGGGTAGAGTGGAATTGTTTAAAATTTTAAAAAAATGGTGCAATAAAAACAACAAATGGTATTTTGATGATTATAAGATTTGGCATATTGGTCTTTTTTTTTGATATTGACATTTGTGATTGGTTCCAAATGAATGGAAAATGCATTTTTAAATTTTATGGTCTTTTGGATATGGATGATAGCAAAAATTTGGTTTTTATTAGTTTAAGAGGCTTAATGGGGTGTACTATTTGCATCTCCAATTTATTTGATATCCGGTACCGGAGATATTTGAAGTGAAAAAATTGGAAAGTTGATTGGCATTCTCCTTTACTCTTGCGAAGATATTATGATGCTTATTGGAGGCTATGGAAGTTTCAATTTAACATTTGCAAGAAGGATCTCTTGAACAAAATTGTCATTTCCATGAATTTTAATAAATTTTGAATTGACGAAATTTTTTTTTTTTTTTGGATCATTCCCGAGTTCGTTGCTTTTAAGTTTTTTCCACAAAAAAAGGCAAAATGGTCATTTGGCAGTCTTTAAGCATACCCACATACGCATACAATTATATTTTTAGTTAATTCTTATTTTAATTACATATTTAAATTTAGTGTTTAATAAATTAATATGAGAATAAGAAATAATTTATTCAAAATAAACAAAAATATGACAATTGACAACTGATAAATAAATTCGTTATGCATGAGATATACACATATTTTAAATATACTTTAATGATTCATGATATTTGTTGATATATTTATGAAATATATATAAAAATAAAAAATATATATTAGTGGGAAACTAACACTCTCCTTAAAAATAACAATTAATAGTTTATATTTGACTTAATTGAGATTTCAAATTTTTATTTAAGACTTATTTTTTGGTTACATCCATTTTATCACCTAATATGTTGTTGTGATATGTCGGAGATGGTTGGATTGAGATCAAGAGTGAGTGTCAAGCTGGTTCCTTCTCCTGATATCACAATACAAAGGAAAGATATGATCGTTAGACAACGTTCGGGAGAGGCTCCCAGGACGAACCTCCGACGATCAAGTTATAATTGATTCTGAGAGAAGATAGGGAATGTCTGAGAGAAAAAGAGTTCAGTCCCCTTCTCCTTGAGGAAGAAGGGTTCTTTTATACCTGATCGAGAGGCACGTGCCTCCTAACTGATTCTGTTGAGCCTTCCCTCTTGAGACGTGACGTGGCGGATGCGTATTAAAGGATCCTTCATCACGTCTTTCTATCTCGTCCCCCATTGGCTAGAGGGGAATCTTCGATATAATGATGATCGTGGTTGTCATCAGATAGGCAAGTGGAGCTCTCTGATTGGCTCCACGTTTGTCGGGGTATTTCTCCTGGGGAGAAGAAGGTAAGGCGCAGTTATGCCCCTTAACCGCCATACCAGTGAGTCAATGCAGGCGGAGGCCCGGCCTTGGCCTCAGACTGGATATGACTAGACTCAAACTAGGCCAAGCTTGGCGCTAGTTTGACTTTTCTTCTTTAACGTTTTTCCTGAGGGATATGTTAATATACATATTCTTTTTTGCTACACATTTGTAAGCAATCCAAACTTTTAATTTTTTATTCTTACTAATTTCGTATTTGTTTGTAACGTCCCAAAAATTAAGACTAAAAATTTCGATTTTTAAATTAATAAAACCATTCTCTAAAACAACATCATAGAAATCATGGTGAATCAAAGTGTATCAATAAACATCCAAGTATATCAGAGTAATATAAAATGCGGAACAATGTGGTGTGTGCACGACAATCGTCTCGGACTCTTCCCCTTCGAACCAGGAGTACCTAAAACATAAACTGAAAACCGTAAGCGCAAAGCTTAGTGAGTTCCCTAAAATACCACATACAATACATATCAAACATATAATGGACCCCGCTCGGAACACATCTGTCAATCATCAGGCCCGCTCGGTATACATACAAACATATAAACACATGCAAAAATCACAAAGATAAATAGCATACAATATAATCATCAGGCCCTGCACGGCATCGGGCCCCGCCCGGTATACAGATAAACACATAACACATGCAAGAGTCATGCAGACAATTAGCATCCTAAACATAATAAATCATAGGCCGACATTAGTTCCTTCGACCCGCTAAACCCAGGAAGGAAACTCACCTCAAGCTGTTAAATCTCTCAGATAAAATCTCGGTCTGTCGATCCAGAAAATCCTCGCGCTAACATCATCAAATAATATCTAATTAATATCTGGATCTCGACTCATAATCCAGAATCTAAGTAACTTGTCCCATATCTAGGGTAAAAGACCATTTTACCCTGTTCTTACTTGTCCCATAACCAAGTCCCACCCCATTTGCTCCAAAGGCCCAAATTCCTAAATAACATCCCAAGGCCCAATATAGCCCAACTTCCAAATTGGGCCCAAAAATCATCATGGAGCTAATCCCAAGATAGTCCATAGTCTATCCATGGCCCAAAGTCAGAAGTCCAATGGCCCAACAAGGCCCAAACCCTAAAAGCCTAAAATATGGCCCAAATCCAAGGAAGTCAATCCAAAAGTTAAAAAGATGAGTACGTTGGGCGTACTCAGACTTACACTTGGCATACTCCTTCTGGGGTCAGTACGCTCGGCGTACGAGCTGAGTACGCCCCGCATACCCCGCAGACAGCCAACCCAACTCATGTTGGGTTTTGAGCATTCTAACACTCCTAAGGTGTACATGCAACCCTAATAACCTTGGATCTATGTTTTCTCTAAAATACATGCAAATAAGAATTTCCAAGGTTTACATCCTAACTAGCATAGCATGCAAAACTAGAATCATAATATACTAGAAGAATGACATACCTTTTGATAGTGATTGATTGCTTGGAGTTTGAGAGCCTAGCACTAATAGTGTGAATGCCTCAAGTGGAATCACAAATCACCACAAACTTTGGAAAAACTCTTGAGAGAATAATGCACACTCTTGAAATTGGCCACCACTCTTGTTCACACACAACTAGTGTCATTTCAAGCATCATAAGCTCCTTTATATAGTGTGGATGATTAGGGTTACATCCATGTAAACCCTAATACCCATGACTCTTCCTTTCCAAGGATCCATAGGTAAAAGGCTCCATGGACTATCCATGGACTCCCATGCATGCCAAGCCCATTCCAAATGAGTATTAGCCCACACTACGTAAAATACAAGAGCCCATATTTAATTAGTCATCTTTTTTATCACCAAATTAATTCTAAATTAATTTATGATCAATACTAATTAAATAATATGATTTCATATTAATATATTATAACTTATAATATATTAATAAATCATGAACATACTATTCTCAAAAGATTATCCATACAAATTGTTCGGGTGAAGTGCAACCCAAATGGACCATGCCGGGTCGGGTCAAGTACATCTCAAATATTGTTATGGACTTAGACACTTTATCCAACAGTCTCCCACTTGGATAAGTCTAATAACATATTTGCAGATATGACTTCAGGAACCAACCGGCAATCGTAGCTCTCAAAACTCTGCTGAACTATGAAGCGCCATTTTAGATAAGTGATCATATAATCCTCTGTTCTCAAGATATCAGCCGGACAAATACATGGAACAATGTCGTACTTATTGTCCAGCAGTTTGTTTCCCGATTTCCAATTTGTTTGACAAAGAACTTAATCGAACACGTCAATTTAGTTCTGACCGGGCCCGGTACATAGGTCAAAACAAAATCATCGAGGGGCCCAGATATCGCTTCTAATCCTCCAAGGACTAAAAGGAACAGATAAACTTCGACTCATATACTTGTTTCTACTACTTGTTGAATTATACACAAAGGCATGTTTTATAACATCAAGTTACTGATGCGTTTTCGTGCAATCAATGTACAACCAACTCATAGGTAACAACTCATATCTCTAGGTTTGAAGACTTATATGATATTACCGTCTCACGATCACTCGAGATAAATTCCATGAAGTGATACCAGCGAGCGTGGGTTGAATCCAATACTCAGAACTTATGAGCACTCATGAGTGTTGTAGCCATGTCCAACATCTTAGACCTCTACAACCAACTCATGACAGTCTTGATTCATATCTACTTCCAACATATGACCGACTGTGGATGGTTTGAATAACTTAATCATTTAGATAGAATAACCTAGTTATTATGGAAGTCAAAACATGCAAAGTGAAACACAAGAATAATTGAATCCAATATGGTCTCAGCACTTATGAATATAAATAAAACACCCTTTTATTCATCACCATATTGATTCCACATTATTCTGTTTCGATTTATCAACTTAACACTTTAATTAAAACAATAGTCATCCCATGCTCCAATCATGTACACTATGTTTTCTAAACAATAGTCATGTCATACTTCAAGTATGCAAACTATGTTTGTCTATGATCCATACTTTGTGAAGTAGATCAATTGAACACGATTCCAATGATGCTCATTTCACAGTCCCAAATCCTTACCGTAAATGTAAGAATATCAAATTATTGTCATTTACTGTAATCTGTTAGATTTTAAACTCATATGCATTGTTCCTCTTGCAATGACTATGCACAAAAATCACAAAAACTTGTCAACAGTCATTACAGAGTATTCCAAAGGAGATCACTTCCATGGAAACGAAGTCTCATATTCAAAGTACATTGCTTTGAACATCCTTCTTGCATAAAAGTTTCTAACTTTCTCATAGATTCTTAATATCCAACTCCCAATATGGAAAATTTCCATATTCCCATTTTGATTATCATATCTGAACAAAAGCTACCTCTTTTCAGAATATATCCATATGATCCTTCCAAAATTTAACACTATACTTCCAACTGTCCCTGAGCAACCAATCTTTGGTGAACCTTGGATTGTCCTCGACAATTGCTTAATCATTTTAGTCTTATCCAATTCTAGACTTTTCCCCTCTTAATGCTCTGAGCATTTGGAAAATTTAGAAAGGATGAATATTATAGCACATGTGACCGATCCTATACCCGAAGCATATGGGACATGATTCATGATGTCTCACATAAAGACCTGATACTAGATCAGTCTTTTGCTACCATATTTTTTATTTGCCATGTTTTCAAAAATCGACTATGAAGAGGGATGCCGTAATCATAATCGAATTTGAGAACGCAATATATATAGAATTTCCTTATGTTGAACCATTCCAACATAAAATTCATATGTATGTCCTTGACTAAAGATGATTGAAATCTCAATCTAAACTTTTAGGATTGAAATGAAGTATAATTGAAATGAAGTATAATCTCCTCTCCCTTAATTATAGCAAAACAACATTTTCCAAGTGAAACTCTTGTTTTCTATAATTAACAATACTCATCATAATTGATTATGCTCCCACTAGCATAATAATTATTTAGCACATCAATTATGCTCCCACTAGCTTTGACATGTACTCAGAAATCGACTTCTAGAAATCAATACTTTATTGACTTTCATCACCAAAGTTCAGACTTCTGATACGAGATGCTTCGACAAAACTTTGTCTAAGCTTCTCAGACTCATACATCTTTCTTTAGATAGCTCACATGTGTGTCTAAAAAATTATGAAGAGGGATGTCGTAATCATAATGTTTAGACTTGTTTGCCATTTCTCACAAGTCCATGTTAGTGTGCCGGTTAACCACACACGCTCCACTAACGACTTTGAGAACGCAAATATCACAATTGCTATCTACTTAAAATCTACTTAGTGAACGCGTTTCCTCACCATCATTTTCATGAATCGGAAAGAAACCTTATGACACTTAGATTTTATGGTGTATGTGTTCCTATCCATGTGAATTTGTCAAAACCTTAATCACAAGACAAGGTTAGTGACAAACTCAAAATCATATGGATTGAACTTGTTCAACCTTGATTTCTTGCCTCTTGGTAGCCCAAGGGCCCACCATTGCTTCCAAGTTGTTATGCCCACAATTGAGAACTCACAGAACTCACATACATAGTCAACTTTACCGGAATAGGCACAAAAACAAGAATTATGTCAACACGATAGGTTACAAACCTCAAGTCGTGTGCTAGTGATAAACGATAGGTTTTTATCCTTGATTAGCTCTTGAAACTTTCAAGACCTTTAAGACTCCCACTGTCCTCTTGACATGCAAGTTTCTCTTTGTCAAAAACCATTCCTTGACAACCAAACAAACATTCAAGAGTCAGTGCGGATTCTTATCAAGATAAACACTTCACACAATTGATGTCAGTTGGTCTTTGTTTTATCCAAAACATCACAACTTACCAATTTCAAATGTACAAGAGTAGAAAACATTTTACTCTTACATTTGACAAGTGTTATAAACCTTCTTTAAGATGTGTCACTCAAGTTACAATCTTGGAGTATGACTCTAAGACTTGTTTTTGGAACGAAGTATGATTCATCTTCTTGATTTTAACCATTCCAACAATTCATGAATCCTCTTTTTAGCCATAAAAATGCACTAAGATGTCCTTAGAGAATCAAATTGTGATATGGTTCCATAATCATTAAGATGATCATAAAACATGATACTAAAGTACTCTCCCATCTTTTCAGATTTGAGAAACTTTTATCTTTCTGCCTAATTTGATTCTTCCCATTCGCCCTGCCAAACATTGAAACTTTTCCAATGTTTCAGAATTGTACTTAAACTTGTAGGTACAACCATGTTTACTAAACTTTAGTAAATCATGACGAATAGACTTATCGATCTTTGTGGTGGACTTTGACCTGCACACACCCAGTGTACCTGATCCTTTAGTCTTTCACCTGTCTCACATATACATGTGGTCAGGGAATTAGTCTTAACTTTCCAAAAATGAAAATTCTCATTCATCATGCAATACAACCTGCATGAGTCCAAGTTTCGATCCAATTGAAACCTTGGGTGATGAGAATCTTTCCTTATTTGATAAATTTAGACACTACCACAGATGAAAGAATCAAATTCATTATTGCTAGAAACATACAAACATTAACTTTCCATGAATGCCATTGCAAGGAGATATAAAATAAAGTAAAACAAAATTTTATTTATTTATAAAATGCGGAAAAACTTTTCCTTACAGTGCAACTTTAAATGGAAACTATGCTATTACATATTTCCTAGCAATTTATCATAACTTCTAAGTAGTAGCTCAAGAATCCGATCTTCGAACCATGCGATTGAAATCCCTCTTCGCTATCAGATTCAGCATACTCCTTCTATTAAGTGTCCTTCCCTTTGCTTGATCCTGCCAAAAACCAAAATGTAAACGAGTCACATTTTGTATTAAGAATCACCAATAAGGAACTTAACAGAGTTAGATAGTGGGCTTTACCTGAAGCAGAGTCAAACCTTTTTTGATTTTTCTTTTTCTCTTAGATTTTTCAGGTAGTTTGGGCAGTTTCGTAACCAATGCCCCTTCTCTTGACAATGAAAACATATAGACTCTTTGGGAATGGTACACGAGACTATCATATACTTAGCTTTTCCCTTTACCTTTTGGTCAATCGGGTTAACTAAGGCCGATCCCTTTCCATTGGGAAGAGAAAGCTTTTCTGGACTTCCAATGTTGCCATTGTCAATGTCCACGGAAGTTTGAGAAATAGACCTTCCACCCATATTTGCTTGACCATTGCGCCACATCATTTCTGACTTAGCAGCAACAAGCAAATAAGATAGGTCTATTAGGCTCATGTCGTGATCTGTCACATAGTAGTCTTTAACGAACTCACTATATGACTCTGGAAGCGACTGAAGAACCCAGTCAATAGCCAACTTCCTTGGAACACCGACAACCAACATTCTTAACCTGTCAATGTGTGACTTCATTCCTAAGACATGAGTGCACACAGGTCTTCCATCTTCATGTTTCATTGCTAGTAGGGCTTGAGTGACCTTGAATTTTTCAAGTCTCCGAGCTTGTGGGTCAGGGAGAATAAATGGAGGAGGTGGAGGTAGAGAAATATGATTTCCATGAGATTTGGGAAGATCACAGTTGTCTAAACCAGACATCTACAATGGGAGATATTCAAGTTAGTTGATTTTAAGTCCTTAATATAACACCCAATATGAAATATTAAGGCTAGGACCCAACACAATATTTTATAACTTGGAAGAGGGATGCCGTAATCCAAGCTATAAGATATTTGAAGGTAGGTGAATGACGATTCACCAATTTCCACCATGAAAAACGAAATAAATTATTAGGTTTTAATTGGATTTGAAACTCCTAGATCTTTTGAGATTCATTAAACTTTCAATGGCATGTTTCAATCTCGATTGTGCCCTTCAGATTTTGTGACTGGGATGCAGCGGATCACAAAACAAGGTGTGAATAACCATGCAAATTCACTTGGTACCCTTAATATCATCACCTAATCAATGTGCTGGTTACCCACACGCGCTCCACCGATCTATGATAAACATTAAGTCACCCTTCGTGATCCTTACTAGTCCAAGTTAGTGTGCCGGTTAACCACACACGCTCCACCAACGACCTGGTAAGGTACAAAGTGTGAATTTCATGGGTTAGCACCAAATTCACATTTTCCTAAAGTAACTAAGATTGGGAATTATAAAATATTTAGTTACTTTATAATAATCATTATAATTTTAATGAGAATTAAAGTCATTGTCCTACCCGTTCGGCTAACGACCCTCCACCGATCAAGGAAGCGGTGGGTGAGAGTGGACACCCATTAAGCTTCCATTTTATAGGCAACAACCTTATACCCCCCTTATAGACCGGCTTCGTGAATGAGGCCTACTAACGGTAAAACGACTTAATCTTATACATATATATAATAATTAACCATTAATGTTATAAATAGTATAAGGGTTGAATTTTAACTTTTAAAACTCTAGGGTATGGAATTAAAGTTTGTGTGAGACTTTACAAATTCCAAAACTTGAGGGCAAGTTTTGAACAATTCAAAAACTTTTGGATATTCATAACTTGTGAGTTTTAATAAAGGTTTAAAATTTTTTTAATGAAGAGACTCTTGGACATCCATAACTTGAGGACAAGTTATGGAGTCCATAAAACCGTTTATGTGAAAAAACTCTTCAAAAGTGTAACTTATGACTTCTTAAAGGAACCTTAAAAGAAAAAACTTTTGGAATTCCATAACTTGAGGACAAGTTATGGAGTCCATTCAATGTCATAAAGATCATGAATTATACTATCAAACAATTTGCACATAATTCCTATGATCTACCAAAACTCGTAAGTTCATGAACATTCATAATCAACAACTTTCAAGAATCATATAAACATATATAAACTTGAAACTTTGATTATAACTTTGAAATTGGTTCACCACAATCATTACCACATCAAAAACAGGTTTTACAAGTCCAAAACAGTTTAAGGTAATGATTCCAGACCAATTCCAGCACCAAAACTCGAAAATCTGCACTCAGGCCTGCCAACTCGTCGAGTGCATGAACTGAATCGGAGAGTTGGTTGAATATATGCATGAACTCGGCGAGTTCCATGAGGGACTCGTCGAGTCAGCTGTGCAGAATGCAGGTTTTTGACATTTTTCAGCAATTTGCATCAAGTATTCGAGAAAACAAGCCTAGGCTCTGATACCACTGTTGGGTTTTGAGCATTCTAACACTCCTAAGGTGTACATGCAACCCTAATAACCTTGGATCTATGTTTTCTCTAAAATACATGCAAATAAGAATTTCCAAGGTTTACATCCTAACTAGCATAGCATGCAAAACTAGAATCATAATATACTAGAAGAATGACATACCTTTTGATAGTGATTGATTGCTTGGAGTTTGAGAGCCTAACACCAATAGTGTGAATGCCTCAAGTGGAATCACAAATCACCACAAACTTTGGAAAAACTCTTGAGAGAATAATGCACACTCTTGAAATTGGCCACCACTCTTGTTCACACACAACTAGTGTCATTTCAAGGATCATAAGCTCCTTTATATAGTGTGGAGGATTAGGGTTACATACATGTAAACCCTAATACCCATGACTCTTCCTTTCCAAGGATCCATGGGTAAAAAGCTCCATGGACTATCCATGGACTCCCATGCATGCCAAGCCCATTCCAAATGAGTATTAGCCCACACTACATAAAATACAAGAGCCCATATTTAATTAGTCATCTTTTTGATCACCAAATTAATTCTAAATTAATTTATGATCAATACTAATTAAATAATATTATTTCATATTAATATATTATAACTTATAATATATTAATAAATCATGAACATACTATTCTCAAAAGATTATCCATACAAATTGTTCGGGTGAAGTGCAACCCAAATAGACCATGCCGGGTCGGGTCAAGTACATCTCAAATATTGTTATGGACTTAGACACTTTATCCAACAACTCATTCAACACTTATTCAGTTAAGACAACATGCCAAACTCTCATATCTGATTCTAAAAGGTGAATTAACACTTAAAGTTGGCAACTTTACACCTATGCATGACTTAAGAAGACCCAAAACTCAAGAGGAACCATAACAAAGAACCTAACTCATGCATGGACCAAAATAACTCATAAAGGTTGCATTTTTATGGATAAGGGACCTCAAATATGCTAAGATCTAACCTTCATGGCTTCTGGAGTAGACCATAATCTCAAACATGACCCAAAAATGCAATAATAGCACCCTAAGTTAGATCTAGCACAAAGAACCATCAAGATGAGAGCTTTTGACCTCAAATGGATTGCTAAGATGAAGATGACCCTGGATTCACAAGATCAAGCCACTCCCAAGCGACCTCCAAGTGTTCTTCTTCTTCTACCTCACCAAAACTCACTTTCAAGCTCAAAACTCACAATGATACGTAGGGTTTCAATATTAGGGTATAGAGTGATGGAGGTTGATAAATAGAAGGTCCAATGGTGATATAAATTGCTTAAATAGGGCACAAACCCTAAAAATTAAGGTTTTCCCCATGCCTTGTGTACGTCCAACGTACTTGAGTACATGCGCGATCCAGAAAACAGGCTAGTACGCTAAGTGTACTCATAGAGTACGCCCCACGTACTTGCTAGGGACTAAAATGAGATAAATTTTGCATTTAGGGTTAAAAAGGATACATACCAAATCTCGAGTGTTACATTGTTAGCATAAATCTTATTGATAATTTTTTATATGTAGTAAACTATTTCCATAAAAAAACTAATCCCCTCTAGAAACTAATTTCTAAAATAACTATTCGCACCCGTTGTTTGGCGCATGTAAACGACTACTATATATATATATATATATATATATATATATATATATATATATATATATATATATATATATATATATATATATATATATTGTAACGCCTGGTTACTAGTATGCATTTAAACTTATAATTTATTCATGATTTCAGAGCAACTTGATGAGTTGGAAGCCCCAAACTCGACGAGTAGAGATTATTTGGACTGCGGGTTTGAGAAACCTACTCGACGAGTTGGGAGGCCTCAACTCGACGAGTAGTCTGGCAGATATGAAACCCTAATTTCCGAGGTTTGCACCCTATTTAAACACCTTAAACCTTTCATGTTTGCCACATTTTCGGCCTCCAAGTCCCTAACCATAAATCTCGAAACCCTACAGCTAATTTGAGAGATTGTGAGCCATTTTAAGTGTTTTTGGTGTGTGTGTTGAAGCTATTAGAAGAAGGAAGAGCTTTGAGACACAAGAAGGAGCATATAGATCCAGAATCCTTCCTCATCTACGTCACTTTTCTGGTATAAAGCTTGAACCTTGCCTTGTAGTTGATTAGATCTTCTTTTAGGGTTATTTTGCTTGGTTTTCCAAATATCATGATCCTTGGGAGTTGTACGTCCCAAATGGGTTAACACTTCAGATCTAGGATCTTGAGGGGTTTTTATGGCATAAAGGTGCCAAATTTATGGCCATGGAAGTCCCATGCAACCTCCAGACCACCATTTTGGCCTTATGGAGCTTCTTATGGCCATACATGAAGAGAAAGTTGGAACTTTACGCGATATATTAGTCCCTAGAGTCCAGATCTACGATCTCATGGTCTATCTTGTAGTTTTGGTGGTTTTTGGATTAAGACTTTGGCCTTTTTGGGTTAGGGTTTGAGCTTAATCTCTTTATGAAGGATATTAGTGGGTAAAGTTGGAAAGTTTACCCTTCTAGAGGCATTTCCAGTCGATATCTGAAGTATAGGGTTTAGATCTGAAGAATAGTGGCTTAATGACTTAAGAAGGGGTTAACATACTGAAGAACTCGACGAGTTCATGGAGGAACTCAATGAGTTGAATTGAAATGTCCCGACTCTGTTAATAAGGAAGAACTCGATGAGTTGGATCGTGAAATCACAATTATGTGATTCATAGAAACTCGGCGAGTTGAGTCAACTCGGAGCGTTGACTTCAAGTTTGACTTTGATTATGACCATAGTTGACCTTAAGGGGTTATGAGTATGAAATGGTATCTAAGAAGTCGTTTTGGTTTAGGGGATTGAGTAGAGCTGATTCCGGAGCAGAGACGTTTCAGCTATCATCCGACATTCGAGGTGAGTTTTCCTCCTGTAGGAACGGGTCGAAGGCACCAATGCCGGCTCGTATGTATGATTGTATGTTCTAGATTTCGATCTAATGTAGGGCGGTGCCCGATGAATATTTATATGCTTTCCGAACTACGGTTCGATGTCGGGAAATGCCCGAGGAATGTTTGCATGCTCGATGTCTTCATGATTCTTGCATGTGTCTGTGTTTATATATTTTCCGGACTAAGGTTCGATGTCGGGCGGTGCCCAATGAATGTTTATATGCTTATGATTATGTGTTTATTATATATGTATTGTTGATATGGTTATATTCTTTTCGGACTACGGTTCGATGTCGGGCGGGGCCCGATGTCGGACTATGTCCGATGCCGAGCGGGACCCGATGTCGGACACTGTCTGATGCCGGGCAGGGCCCGATGAAGGGACGGGGCCCACGTTATGTATGTATGTGATTATGTGATTATGTGTATCGTATGTGGTAGTTTGGGGAATCTCACTAAGCTTTGTGCTTACGGTTTTCAGTTTTGGTTTCGGGTACTTCTGGTAGCAAACGGAAGAGCTCAGGGTGACTGCATTGCACACACCATGATGTTCAGCCTAGGATGTTTACTCTGATTTTTATTGTTATGGATACTATGATTCACACTTTTGATGGAATGTTTCAATAACTACCGTTTATTTAAATAATTTAAAACGAAATTTTTGGGACCATATTTTATGTATGTTACAAGTTGGTATTAGAGCCTTGGTTTGAGGGATTCGGGCACACTCTCGGTTGTGTCTGAACTCAAACTAAGGACTTGGTATGAAATTTTCAAAAGAAAATCTTTTTTATAAAAAGGAATTTTAAAAAGAGAAAAGGGTGTGGTGCATGCAATCAGCCGAGCTCAAGTAAGTTCTCCCAATTTACCCATACAAGTTTATGTTATGATATGAATTGTGAATATGTGAACCGCATGTTAGATTAGGGCAAAGGATCTAGGAAGGATGCCTTGTATGCCTACTGTATGAGCTTATTGAACTTCATGCTAGTAATTATTAGTCAGTGATATGATGACCTGAGTAGGATATGCTTGTTTTGGTTACTCAATGCTCGAATGATGCTTGCTTTGTTCTTTTAGGATTTCTAGTTATCTTTAACTAACTAGTAAACGAATATGCTAAGTTACATATTACGAGGACTAAATTATTGCAGAAGGTTAGGTTTAGCCCTATTTCGCAGCTCTTGTCTGAGTCCAACCGTTGTAGGGAGAGACCTCTCATTCGAAGAATTATCTAGTCTTAGTAATATGTAATGGTATTCCAAGCTGGTTAGGGAAAGGTAGCAGGGACTTCTTATGACGTTGATGGTGGAGAGTGGGTCGGAGATTACCCTAGGGTAAGCCTAGGATGACATTAGCACAGAGAGAAGTAGTAGTGAAAGGGACTTGGTGGAGTCAAGGCAATTCTTGAGGAAAGTACGGATAAATGTGGAAGGTAGTATGGGCCCGTAATACTGAAAGCAGAGGATCCGTACTCGAGTCAAGGAGGGCTGAGATAAAACCAGGGAACTTGTAGTGTGTGTGATCCCTCGAGATATGATGAGTATTCTGATGATTGTTATGGTGCATTTTCAGTATGGTGACACTACGTACTAGACCAGTTGGCAGTTCTGGCACCGACGAGGGATCAGGCTCGGGCTATCGAGGCGGGCAGCTCGATGATCAGACGAAGGGGTTCATTTCATTTGAGATTATGCGTAGTATCATTGACCAGACTCCTGTGATCTTCATTACGGTCAAGGATGGCATTTTGGAGATTCTTGATGAGAAGCTGAGCGGATTCCGCACTGAGATGGCGGTCGTGATGGGGGGGGGGCGTACGTTGAAGTTCCGGGAGTTCCGAGCTTGCGGAGCTCCAGAATATCATGGTGCTAGGGACCCCATTGCTAGCAACAGGTGGTTGGCGGATGCTGCCAATGCCTTTCGCACCAGCCGTTATCCTGAGGGGGACAAGGTCTGACTTGCTTCCTGCCTCCTGAAGGATAAGGCGCGGGATTGGTGGGAGGATATTGTACGAGCTATTGGAGATGATGCCACTATTGATGTGATGACCTGGAGTGATTTCTCGACCAGGTTCAGGGCCAAGTTTGCACCTGTGATCGAGGTACAACAGCTTGCGTGGGAGTTCCAGGATCTCCAACAGACTACTGAGACGGTGACCGAGATCATCGCTATATTCAAGGAGAGGGCCCTTCTCATTCCGCAATATGTGGCGGACAAGGAGATGAAAAATGCCCGATACCACGAGATGTTGAGGAGTGATATCCGACAATTTGTTAGCCGATCCAGCTGCAGGACGCTGGAGGATATGGTAGCGTGGGCTCGGGAAAGGGAGCTGGATTTGGAGATGGAGAGGAAGAGGAAACCAGATGGGGTTCAGACAGGTAGTTCGGGGGAAAAGCCCAAGTTATCATATTCTAGATCGAGGAGCCAGCAGGGCCGCAACCACTGTGGCAAGTGTGGCAAGATGCACGAGGGGGCGTGCAGGGTGGGGTAGTTCGGACTGCTTTAAGTGCGGTTGGATTGGTCATGTCAGCAGGGATTGTACTGCTACCACCACCACTACTGCAATATCTGATCTGATTTGCTTCCAGTGCAATCATAGGGGACACAAGAGGTCCCAGTGCCCGAGTTTAGCAGCAACAGCAGCAGGACAGGTGGCAGCACCCGTTCCTGCTACATTGAGGATTACTGATGGCCGTCAGGGCCGGGTCGAGGTGCCTACGACGAGGAGCAGGGCTTTTCAGCTGACTGCGGAGGAGGCACGTGCAGCTCCCGATGTTGTGAAGGGTATGTACTTTTCCTTATCTTTTTATGTGTATTGAATTGTTTCTCATGTTTATGTGTTTCATTATAGGATCGTTCCTTGTGAACGGTATATCTGCCCTGGTATTGTTTGATTTGGGGGCTACCCGATATTTTGTATCGCTCGCGCTTAGCAAGCGATTTGTTGGAGCTTCAGGGGAGCTGTACTGTCCTCTTAATGTAGATATAGCGGATGATAGGACCGTTCGGTTTGCGATGGTTCATCGGGGATGTACGCTACAGTTGTTCGATGAGCAGTATTCCGTGGATTTGGTCCCCATTCCCCTGCGAGGGAACAAGGTTATCATGGGTATTGTAACGCCCGCGTTTCCAGGCTAGGCATTATCGTTGATGTAATAGTCTAGGTTAGCCTTTGTAACTCTATTTGAAGTATTAATGATGAAATATTTGAGTATTATGTGAATTATGTGATTTACGTGTTTGTTTTCTTAATTATTATAATTTAACGGATTAAGAATAAAATAAGTGTCAAAAGTAAAGTGTGAGATAAGCCCGATATCTTTGCTTGAAGATGTAGTGGTTGAAACAAGGATTTCGGAGATATAAAGAATGCCAAAATCCGAGTTATAACGAAGAAGTTATGACATGTCGAAGTTTCGCGATAGGACCGGCACGACGCTGAATGACGTAAAAAGTAAATTTACGATAGAGCGATATTTAGCCTTAGTGATCTAAACGAATGTTGTAGATTTCGTTAAACCGATAGCGTGCATAAAAAGGATGCCCAAATCTGACTTCGTATGAGGAAGTTATGATTTTCCAAAGTTTCAGCTTAGCAGTATGCAGCCCGAATCTCGAATATGAGATCGAGTGATTTTTAGCCGAAGCAATCTAAACGAGAATCGAAGATCTCGTCATTAGTAGTGCAACGATAAAAAGACAGACGAAAACGGACGTCAGATGAAGAAGTTATGAATTTATAACGGAGTTTTCCTGTCCCGGCCTACTAAAAATAAATAATAAAAAAATAAATTCAAGCCGACGGATTCTAAACTAAAGTTGTAGAGCGTAGTCTCACCTACGCGTGGATATAAAGAACGTCGAAAACGGAGTTCGTATGAGGAAGATATGAATTTTTGAAGTTTATTAAATAATTAAAATATATATTTAATTAAGAATTCCGGATAATATCCGAAGGAGTCACTGATCCTATCCGAACTACGCCCAGCGTAGTTGAGTACACCTAGCGTACCTCGGTGCATGAACCGCCTCGGACTCGAGTGCTCCGATGACGTAAGCGATGACGATTCCGAAGCACTACGCCCCGCGTAGCTGAGCATTACGCCCAGCGTAATGCGAGGCTTCTGCCCCTATATAAAGGATGCGAGGGCAGCCGGCCTTTTTGCTCCTTTTCTCTTCTCTCTCTCTCTCTCCCGTTTTACCTTGTTTTTCGTGCAAGAAATACCACGAAGCCCCGGTATCAATCCCGAGACCCGAAGCAAGTCCCGAAGCCCCGAAGATCCCGAGAAGTGCAATTCCCGAGCCGAAGCTCTTCCCGCGAGAAGCCCGGTTTTTGTGAAGATCTTCCAGATCTACCGAAGAATACTACTTCTACAAGCCGTAGTGCTGTCCGATCATCTTCTGATCAAGTGAGTGTGTAGTTACTTTCTTCTAATACATAAATACGAAGTATTTACTATGAAATACGTGTTATGTGTTTATATATTGGTGTTGATTTGAAAGGGGTACATAATCTCTTTCAAATGCACGATTTTATACAAGTGTCGATTTAACGTACTAAGTATATGTGTTATGTGAGTGTATCGATGTTATCTTCTAATCTCATAGATATGATTTATTCTCTATGAAATACATGTTATGTTTATGTGTCTCATCTTTTATCTGGAATGTGTTTTGAATGAACATACTATACATGTTTTAAATTATGTATAAAAATGTATATTTTATCTACTAAAATGTTGGGTAGAACATGGGTAGATATTTGTCTTGTGATAAAAAGATGAGAGGCCTCGATGTTTTTGATTTAGTCATCTAGCGGAGTTTAGATGACGACCACGGACTTTTCTAGACAGTCCAGTGGAACGCTAGCAGGCTCATTACCTGTAGGTGTTAATGAACTTGGGTGTTCATTCGCTGTACTCCATCCCCCTCATGGTTGCCTTATTTGACATATATTGCTGGGAAACCCCCGAATGCATGTGTTGTCGCCCCGATGAAATATTCTTAGACTAGGTCCCTTATGTTAGTTGTCTTAGGGACGTAAAGTGAGAATAACGGGAATGGGTAATTGGGTTATTTTTGGTTGGTGGAATTAAACATAATTATTTATTGTGGGTTGAAAATCCTATATGCTCACCAGGCCCCCAAGCCTGACCCACTCAGTTTTCTTTGTATTACAGGTAGTGGCGCCAGAGCATAAGTTGGATGACTTGTCAAGTTATTTTTGGATTATAGACCTGTTGTTGTAAATAACTGTTGTAAGGTCTGTATTGAAATGTTTATGCTTTTTGTCGGAACATGACATTCCGAGTTTTGATATATAATGAAAATACATTTCTTTAAGAAATGCTTTGATAAACCTTATTTTATCATGTAATGTTTTTGGGGACAAATTCCGCAACTCTTTTAAATCAATGGATTTACTCTGAAACTATTTTAAAAGCATAAATGAAACCGGTATTTTCTGGCCGAGATTTTGGGGATGTCACAGGTATGGACTGGTTGAGTCCCAATGGGGCAGAGATCGAATGCAAGTAGTAGCTAGTTCGAGTTCGGATCCCAAGTGGGGGAGGGTTGGTGATTCAGGGCGAGAGGCTGTAGTGTGGGCCGACTTTGTGTTTAGCAGCGAGGGCTAGGCGCTACCTTTAGCAGGGTTGCACAAGTTATGTCGCTTATGTTATGGATACCCGGGATAAGGGTAAGGCGACCGTGCACGATGTACCGATCATGCGAAAGTATCCGGACGTGTTCCCGGAGGATTTGCCTGGGGTACATACGGAGAGACAGGTGGAATTTATGATTGACCTAGTTTTGGGTGCGGCCCCGATAGCCAAGGCACCGTAACGGTTGTCTCCTCCCGAGAGGCAGGAGTTGTCGACACAGCTGCAGGAGCTGTTAGACAAGGGATTTATTAGGCCGAGCAGTTCGCCATGGGGAGCCCCAATTCTGTTTGTGAAGAAGAAAGACTGATCACATCGGATGTGTATAGATTACTGGGAGTTGAATAAGGTAACAGTGAAGAACCGTTATCCCCTCTCGAGGTTTGATGATTTATTTGACCAACTTCATGGTGCATATTGGTTCTCCAAAATTGATCTGCGATCAGGTTATCACCAGATGTGAGTCAGGGACGATGATGTGCAGAAGACAGTCTTTCGGACTCGATATGGTCATTATGAGTTCGTGGTGATGTCGTTTGGGCTAACCAATGATCATGACGCGTTCATGGACCTCATGAACCGCGTGTGCAGACCGATGCTGGACCGGTCTGTGATAGTCTTCATCAATGACATCTTTGTTGGATTGGTGTCTAAGTCCATAACTATAATTGGTATGTACTTGACCCGATTTGGCATCGTCCATTTGGGTTGCATGGCATCAGAACAATTGGATAGACAAAATGAGAAAAAGGATACTAGTGATTTATATTAAGATATTATAAATTCTAATATATTAATATGAAATCATATTATTTAATTAATATTGATCAAGAATTAATTTAGAATTAATCTAGTGATAAAAAAGGAACTAATTAAATATGAACTCTTATATATATATATATATATATATATATATATATATATATATATATATATATATATATATATGGTGGACCAAGTTCATTTAGGTTGGGCTAAGCTTTCATGGATAGTACATGGAGTGTTTAACCCATGGATCCTATGGAAATGAAAGGTCATGGGTATTAGGGTTTACATGAATGTAACCATAATCCTCCGCACTATATAAAGAGAGTTACGGTTCATGAAATGGTTGTTGAGTGCTAGACACTAGTGTGTGTACACAAAGAGGGCAAACCGATTTCATGAGTGTGAACCTAAGTATCCTTATTCTCTAGTTATTCCAATGGTTCTTGGTGTTGTGTGAACCATTTGAGGTGCAACACTTGAGGCACTAGACTCTTAAAGTTTCAAGACTTCAAGCTCCATCAAAAGGTATGTCATTCTACTAGATTCTTGTAGTATAGTTACTTCTTATTATGCTAGTTAGGATGAAACATTGAAATATTGAATATTTGCATGTACAATAGAGAAAACATAGATCCAAGGTTTATAGGGTTGCATGTACACCATAGGAGTGTTAGAATGCTCAAAACCCTTCAGTGGTATCAGAGCCTAGGCTTGTTTTCATTTATACTTGATGCAACTTATTTTTCAAAACCAAGAATCTGCCTAGACTGAAAACTCGACGAGTTCTAGCCAAAAACTCGACGAGTTCATGAGTTAGAGCATGAACTCGACGAGTTCCTTATAGAACTCGACGAGTTCCTTATAGAACTCGATGAGTTGGCCTTCCAGTTTGCAGATTTTCGATGTTTTTGGCTGAAATTGGACTAGAATCATTACCCTAAGCTGTTTTTGAACTTATAAACCTGTTTTTGATATGGTAATGATTATGGTAAACCAATTTCAAGGTAATTATCAAAATTTCAAGTTTTATATGTGTTTATATGATTCTTGAAATTGTTGATATGATTGTTCATACACTTATGAGTTTTGGTAAATCATAGGAATTATTTGCAAATTGGTTGTTAGTTAATTCTTGATCTAAATGTTTTTTTAATGGAGTCCATAATTTGTCCTCAAGTTATGGATTACCAAAACTCATTTCTTTTAAAGATCCATTAAAATTCATTGGTTACACAATTGAAGAGTCTTTTTGTCTTATGAACTCCATAACTTGTCCTCAAGTTATGGATGTTCAAGAGTCTCTTCATTAAAGGTTTTAAAACCTTAATTAAACTCATAAGTTATGAAAATCCAAAAGTTTTTGAATAGTTCAAAACTTTCCCTCAAGTTTTGGAATTTGTAAAGTTTCCCCTTATGAATACTTTAATTCCAAGTTAAACCCTTAGAATTTTAAAAGTTAAAATTCAACCCTTATACTTTATAGTATTATAAGTTAATAATATATATACGTATAAGAACAAAGTCAGTCTTACCGTTAGTAGGCCTCATTCATGAAGCCGGTCTATAAGGGGGTATAAGGTTACTGCCTATAAAATGGCAGTTTAATGGGTCTCCACTCTCACCCACCGGTTCCTTGACTGGTGGAGGGTCGTTAGCCGAACGGATAGAAAAAGGACTATAATTCTCCCTTCATTATAAGTATAATGATAAATATAAAGTAACTAAACCTTTTATAAATTCCCAATCTTAGTTACTTTAGGAAAATGTGAATTTGGTGCTAACCCATGAAACTACACTTTGCACTTTGCTTAAGTCGTTAGTGGAGCGTGTGTGGTTAACCGACACACTAACCTGGATTTAACAAGGTAGGCAAAGAGTAACTTAATGTTTATCATAGGATCGGTGGAGCGCGTTTGGTTAACCAACACATCGATTAAGTGATAAATATTAAAGGTACCAAGTATATTTGCATGGTTATTCACACCTTGTTTTGTGATCCTCGACATCGCAGTCACAAAACTTGAGAGGGCACAATTGAGATTGAAACATGCCATTGAAAAGTTCAATGAATCTCAAAAGATCTAGGAGTTTCAAAACCAATTAAAACCTAATTCCCATTTCGTTTTTCATGGTGGAAATTGATGGATCGTCATTCACCTACCTTCAAATATTGTGTAGCTTGGATTACGGCATCCCTCTTCCAAGTTATAAAATATTGTGTTGGGTCCTAGCCTTAATATTTTGTAACACCTGTTTCGATTAGTGGTTGGAAATTGCTATTTTGGGGTGTTTGTGCATGGACTCGGCGAGTTGGGAGTCTAGCTCGTCGAGTAGGGTCGTGATATCATGGACGTGGGATGGGACTGACTCGGCGAGTCCGAGCTGTTTAAAGAAAACCCTAATTTTGGGGTTTTGCCCCATATATAAACATCATTATAAACCCTTGTGGCCTCCCTTATCATGATAAAAGACCGTTTACGGCCGTATACTCTCAAAGGTGTGAAGTGAGTGCATTTGGGGGCTACCTTTGGGATTTGGGGGAGAATTCCAAGCTTGAAGAGGAAGTACCAAGAGGAAAAGCACTAGATCAAGCGTCTATTTCGTGTTGGGTATTCGTTTGAGGTATCAATTTGTCACTTTCAGTTTAAGATCCTTAAATTTCTTTTGGAATATTATAGCCATCATAGAAGGAAAGGGAGACAAGGTTGGATCTGGACCTATCACAAGGATATGGTTCCAGATCTGGACCTTCTTAGGTCCCAGGAGTCATAAAGTTACATCTTTTTTTATGTGCTCATTCCCTCTCCATGCATGAGAAACTTGTTAAGAGTTAGTTTTGAGTATTATGGCCATGAGAGGCCTTGCATGCACGTAAAGTTTGCAACTTTACGTGTTATCTGCACTAGTAGAGGATAGATCTGAAGTTTGGGACCCTGAGTCCCACTGGAAAGGGCCGTAAACATAAGGGACTAAGGGGGACTCGGCGAGTCGTGCAAGAGACTCGACGATTCGAGAGGGGTTTCTTGTGTACGGCCAAGGGTTTACGGCCAAGAGTTACGGCCAAGGGTTTACGGTCAAGGGTGTTCGGTTGGCGGTTTACGGCCGTGAACATCAAGGAACTCAACGATTCCCTCGGATGACTCGGCGAGTCGATGGGTTAAGCAGGGACCAGACAAGTGACTGATTGTACTCGACTAGTCAAGGTCAAAATGGACTATTGGCCTTGACTATAGACCTAGACTTGGACCAGGTTTGACTCAGAAGAGCCTTAGGGGCTGAGTTAAGATTATTTACTTATTGGCTATAGGCAGTTTGGGAAGAGCAGCACAGGACATACCTGAATTCAGTTACTGATTCAACTTTGTGAGGTGAGTCTTCTCACCATATCAATGGGTCTAAGGCACCAAGGCCGGCCCATTTTATGAGATACGGTTTATTGTTTGAATATGCGATGTGATAGTATGTCATTTCCATGGAAGACCACCTGGGGGTTTCCGTGGCATTTGGCATAGGACCTTGGTGGGTTTCCATGGCATCCTAAAACATTTGCTTGTATAGTTTGCATTATGTCTTGTTTGGTAGGAAGACCTTGTGGGGGTTCCTAAGGCAGGAAGACCTTGTGGGAGTTCCCAAGGCAGGAAGACCATGTGGGGGTTCCCATGGCAGATAAAGACCACGTGGGGGTTCCCGTGGCATTTGGTATAAGACCCGGGAGGGTTTTCAGGGCTTCCTTATTTGACGAATGCATGGCTTATGTGATATATGTAGCGTATGGCTACTTCGATATGTATTATGTGGTTTGTGTGTGGGATATGCTCTGGGGTACTCACTAACCATTCGCTTACAGTTTGTGGATTTATTTCAGGTTCATCTGAGTCCAAGGGCAAGGGCAAAGCTTGATGGCGCGACGTGCACTCTCTCTTAGGAGACTTTATGGGACACTCTGATATTTGAAAATAAAGTTGTAATGAATATGGATTTGAAACAATTGTTTTGGAATTTCTTGATTTATAAGAATGTGTTTGGTTAATTAAAAATGAAAATTTTCTTTATAAAATTGGGTCGTTACATATTTCATATTGGGTGTTATATTAAGGACTTTAAATCAACTAACTCGAATTTCTCCCATTGTAAATGTCTGGTTCAGACAACTATGATCTTCCCAAATGTCATGGAACAAGCTTTCCTAATGAAGGTGATGTCCCGTGGTTGGCTCAAGGAATTCAATAAGCATTGTTTTCTGGAAGTTCAATTGTTTTCTGAATACATGTCAAAGCTAGTGGGAGCATAAGTGTTATGCTGGTAAGAAAATAATCATCATGTTAGTGGGAGCATGATTATTATGGTAAGTATTGCAAGTTAGCAATATTAATTATAGAAAACAAAGATTCACTTTGCAAAGTTGCAAAGGTTGAAAAGTTGTTTTATAATTAAGGGAGAGAATATTATACTTCGTTTCAAAATTCTAAAGCTTAGATCGAGAAATGTTAATAAATGTAGTCAAGGATACATAGTGCATTCTCAAAATTCGATTATGATTACGGCATCCCTATTCATAGTTCGAATTGTGGGAACATGGCACACAAAATATTATGGCAGAAGGCTGATAAAGTATCACGTCTTTATGTGAGACATTATGCATTGTGTCCAATACGCTTCGGGTATAGGATCGATTGCATATGCTATAATATTTGACCATTCTGAAATTTTCCAAATGCCTAGGGCATTAAGAGGGAAAAAGGACTAGAATCGGTTTTGACTAAAATAATTAAACAACTATCAAAGGACGATCTGAGGTTCACTGAGGATTTCTCGCTTGTGAGTAGTTGGAAGTATAGTATTGGATGGACTATATTGACATTATTATGAATAGATAAGATTCTTTTAAGAATGAGTTGTCATATAGCAAATATGGAAATGTTTCCATAAATGGGAGTTGGAAATTAAGAATCAATGTAGATTAGAAACTTTTATGCAAAAGGATGTTCAAAGGAATGTACTTTGAGTGAGAGACATCACATCTATAGAATTGTTTTGTAACAAATTCTGATAGAGAACTTAGAAATTTCATTAGCCAAGTCCTGGTGACTTTTGTGCTATGACTTTACGAAAGGGTCGTTGCATAAAATGTTAGAATCTAACATATTCTAATAGTGACAAGAACCTTGTATTCTTACACTAATGATAAGGATTAGGGATTGTGAAACGAGTTTCATTGGAAAAGTTTTTCAATTGATCTATTTTTCAAAGTATGGACCATAGGAAACCAAAGTGTGCATGCTTGGAGCATGGGACAATTATGGTTATAATTCGAGTAATAAGTTGATTTTCTGAAACAGTAAGCAATGAATAATGAGTAATCAATATGGTGTTTAAATAAAAGTGTTTTTATTTACGCTCAAAAGTTTTGGGGCCATATAGGATTAATATTATTATTACGTTTCACTTTGCATGTTTTGACTTCCAGAATAACTGGGTTATTCAAACCTCCACAGTCGGTCATACGTTGGAAGTAGGTATGAAGCAAGACTGTCATGAATTTGTCTGTAGATTGTCTAAAGTGTTTAGACATAACACAAGTTTGCTGCGGAGTTCATGAGTGCTTTAATAAGATTAAAGTATTGGATTAAACCCATGCTCACTTGAATCACTTCATGGATTTATCACGGGTGATTAGTGAGACGATAACATTGTATATTCTTGAAACCGAGACGTGTGAGTTGTTATTTGTTGGTCGGTTGCACATTGATGATAAGTAAACGCACCAGTAACTTGGTGTTATAAAACTTATTGTTGTGTGTGATCTGATTAGTAGGTGCAAGCAAGCATTTGAGTCGAAGTTTATCCATTCCTTTTACCCAAAGTGGGATAAAAGTGATATCTGTGGGCCCCTCGATGATTTAGTGATGACAACCTAAGCGCTTGGCCAAGCCGGGACTAAGTTGATGTGTTCAATTGTAGTCTGTTGTTAGTCGTCATAAATCAGATGTCGGGAAACAATACACAGACAGAGAGAATGATTTAAATCCATGTCTCGCGTCTATACGATATCTTGAGAATGGAGGAATATATGATCCCTTATCTAAAGGACACGTATATCTGATAAGATCAGAGTTGACAGCGACTTTTGAAAGCTACGATTGCTAATCAGGTTCTGAAGTTATGCAGAATAGTTATTAGACTTATCCAAGTGGGAGACTGTTGGATTAGTGTCTAAGTCCATAACTATTTTGGTATGTACTTGACCCGATTATGAGCATGGTCCTTTTGGGTTGCCTTCACCATAGCAATATGCAGGATGAATTAAGGAGAGAAAGGTTTAATTATGATTTATTAATATATTATAAGAATAATATATTAAAGGAGAAATCATATTGTTTAATTAATATTAGTCAAGAATTAATTTTGTGGCTAAAAGAGATTAATTAAACTTAGGGAACTGGAATTGTAATTATAAGATAATTACAATTGGGCTATGGATCACCTTGGAATAATAGGTTGGACGAATTCTATGGGGAAGCCCATTAGAAATCGTCCAAGGCATGTTCCAGAAGGGGTCCATGGGTTGCTTAGGGTTTAAGCAGTCAAATTAGGGTTTCCTTGTTAGATAACCCTAATAGTCTACCTATTTAAGGAGCCTCTAAGCCCCAAAAACGTGGTGAATGATCCCCTTAGGGTTTCTGGATGATTTTGGGCAGCCTCTCTTCTTCTCTCCTTCACCAATTGCTTAGTGGTGTTTGTGACTCCATTAGAGGTGCAACACTTGAGGCACTAAGCTTTCTGAAGCCAATCAAAGCAAGGATTGATTGTTATTGCTATATAACAATCAAAGGTAATTACTAAACCCTTATTTCAGTTCTTATATGATAGATCTAGGGTTTGTAAGTCTTGGAGGTTTATTGCATGTTCAAAGTAGAAAACCTAGATCCAAGCAATTAGGGTTGCATGAACACCATAGGATTGATGTTATGCTCGAAACCCAACAGATATGACTGGGTCACATGTAGAAGTTTTAAGAATCTAAGAAAATAGAGGAAGCTTAAAGAAGAGTAAGTGATTCTGATCGCGAAGATGGATTTCGATCGCATGGTTTGGTGATTAGAATTTTTGAGCTGCTGCTCAAGAGTTGTGATAGATTGCTTAGGAATAGATAACAACATAGTTGTCATATGCATTTGCATTGTAAGGATAAGTTTTCCCGCAAGTTTTAAATAAAAGAAAAGTTTTGTTTTTATTTATTTTAAATATTCTTACAGTGGCATTTGTGAAAAAATTGTTGTTTATATGATTCCATTGATAGCACCATTGGAAAATGGATTTGATTCTTTCGTTTGTGGTAGTGTCATAATTTACCAAATAAGGAAAGATTCTCATCAACCAAGTTTCAGTTGGATAGAAACTTGGAATTATGCAAGTTGTATTGAATGGTGAATGAAAATTTTCATCTTTGGAAAATTAAGACTAGTTCCTTGTTCACATGTATATGTGAGTCAAGTGAAGGACTAAAGGATCGAGTACACATTCTTGTGCACTGGTCAAGTCCACCACAAAGATCGATAAGATTATTTGTCATGATTTATTGAAGTTCAGTAAATATGGTTATACTTACAAGTTTAAGTATAATTCTGAAACATTGGAAAAGTTTCGATGTATGGCAGAATGAATGAGAAGAATCAAATTTGGCAGTAAGATAAAAGTTTCTCAAATCTGAAAAGATGTGAGAGTACTTTAGTATCATGTTTTATGATCATCTTAATGATTATGAAACCATATCACAATTGATTCTCTAAGGACATCTTAGTGCATTTGTTTGACTAAGAAGAAGAATCGTGAATTGTTGAATTGGTTAAATCAAAAGATGAATCATACTTAGTTCCAAAACAAGTCTTAGAGTCATACTACAAGATTGTAATTTGAGTGATACATCTTCAAGAAGGTTTATTAACACTTATCAAATGTAAGAGTAAAATGTGTCCTACTCTTGTACATTTGAAATTGGTAAGTTGTGATGTTTTGGATAAAACAGAGACCAACTTAGGCGAATTGTGTGAAGTGTTTGTCTTGATAAGAATCTGCACTATCTATTGAATATTTTTTTGTCAAGCAATGGGTGTTGGCAAGAGAGTCTTATATGTCAAGAGGACAGTGGGAGTCTAAAAGATATTGAAAGAGTCTAATCAAGAATAAAACATGTAGTTTATCACTAGCACACGACTTGAGGTTTATAACCTTTCGTGTTGACATATTCCTATTTCTGTGCCCATTCTAGTTAAAGTTGGCTTTGCATATGAGTTCTGAGAGTTCTCAATTGATTGCATAACAACTTGGAAGCAATGGCAGACCCTTGTGTTGCCAGATGGCAAGAAATTAAAGGTTCAAGACTTCAAGCTCCATCAAAAGGTATGTCATTCTATAGATTCTTGTAGTATAGTTACTTCTTATTATGCTAGTTAGGATGAAACATTGGAATATTGAATATTTGCATGTATAATAGAGAAAACATAGATCCAAAGTTTATAGGGTTGTATGTACACCATAAGAGTGTTAGAATGCTCAAAACCCTTCAATCTTGGTGTATTCCAAGACTCAGGAGCAACATAAGGAGCACCTGAGGGAGGAGCTGGAGGCATTGAGGAGGGAGATACTTTTCGCAAAGTTCTCAAAGTGTGAGTTTTGGTTGCACGAGGTGCCGTTTCTGGGGCACCTTGTCAACCAGAAGTGTATTCTGGTCGATTCGGCCAAGGTAGAGGCCGTGATGCAGTGGGAGGTTCCGAGGTCTCCATCTGAGATTCGAAGTTTTCTTGGTTTGGCGGGTTATCACCAGAGATTCATCCAGGATTTCTCCAAGATTTCTGTTCCATTGACCCGACTGACCAAGAAGTCGGTGACATTTCGTTGGGGGCCTGAGCAGCAAGCAACTTTCGAGACTCTCAAACAGCGATTGTGCAAGGCACCAATTCTGACCATGCCAGAGGGTGTCGACGATTTCGTGGTTTAATGTGATGCTTCGATCACAGGTATGGCCGTAGTTTTGATGCAGCGGGGTCGCGTGATTGTGTACGCTTCGAGGCAGCTGAAGCCTTATGAGGCGAATTATCCGATGCATGATTTGGAGTTGGGGGCTGTGGCTTTCGCCCTCGAGATTTGGTGGCATTACCTCTACGGGGTTCGTTGTACCATTTACACGGACCACAAGAGCCTGAGGTATTTGATGGACCACTCGAATCTGAACATGAGGCAGCGTCGTTGGTTGGACATAGTGAAGGACTACGAATGTGAAATTCTATATCACCCGGGGAAGGCCAATGTGGTGGCCGATGCTCTCAGCCGCAAGGCGGCTGAATCACCGATTCAGGATATATGCTTGAGGATGATAGTAATTACTCCATTGTTGGAGGAGATCCGAGAGGCACATGTAGAGGCTGTGAAGGAATAACACTGGAAGAGTGAACGCATTATGGGTCAGGTGGCTTCCTTTGATTATGATAGTCGTGGGTTATTGACCCTCCATTGGAGGGTCAGGGTGCCATATCTGGGTGGTGTACGTCAGGTTCTGATGGATGAGGCCCACAATTCTAGGTTCTCCATCCATCCCGGGGCGACGAAGATGTATCGGGATCTTCTCCCTGATTATTGGTGGCCCTGCATGAAGCGGGATGTGGCCTGGTTTGTGGAACGATGCTCTAGTTGCAGGAAAGTCAAGGTCGAGCACCAACGACCTCACGACAAGATGCAGCCGTTGGATATTCCCGTGTGGAAATGGGAAGAAATCATTATGGATTTCATCACAAAGCTTCCCAGGACCGCATGTGGAGTGGATTCGATTTGGGTCATCGTGGATCGGTTGACCAAGAGTGCATATTTTATCCTGATCCAGGAGAGTATATCGGCTGAGAAGTTAGCTGAGATCTATGTTCGAGAGGTAGTGGCAATTCATGGAGTACCGGTTTCGATAGTGTCATACCGAGATGTTCGATTCACTTCCAAATTTTGGAAGCGGTTTCACGACGAGTTGGGCACTCGTCTCCACTTCAGTGCAACTTTCCACCCTTAGACGGATGGGAAGAGTGAGAGGATGATTCATACTCTGGAGGATATGCTACACGCATGTGTATTGGATTTTGGTGGGAGTTTCTTCCGTTAGCGGAATTTTCGTATAACAACAGTTACCACGCTAGCATAGATCGACCTCCCTTCGAGATGCTCTATGGGAGGAAGTGTAGGACTCTGATTTGTTGGGGCGAGGTCGGTCAGAGACTCATGGGGAGTACCGAGGTTGTACTCAAGACGACTGAGACGATCCAACAGGTCCGGAGCAGGCTCCAGACTGCTCGGAGTCGGCAGAAAAGCTATACCGACAAACGCCGATCAGACTTGGAGTTCCAGGTGGGGGACATGGTTCTCCTAAAGGTGTCACCTTGGAAAGGTGTCATCCAGTTCAGGAAGCGGGAAAGCTGGACCCCAGGTACATCGATCCGTTCAGGGTTTTGGCTCGGGTGGGCCGGGTTGCGTAACGACTAGATCTGCCAGCCGAACTTAGTCAGATCCACAATACTTTTCATGTTTCCCAGCTACGTAAATGCTTAATTGTAACGCTCGGTGATTATCCAAGGTATTATCTATATATTTATTGGGTTAATTGTTTTGTATTAATTGGGCTAGGATCCATTGGATCGTTACTAAGTGGGCTTCTGGGTGCCGTACGCTGGGCGTACCACGTACGCACAACGTACCAGAGAGTACGCGTGACATATAAGTGTAGACCACAAACCCTAAATTTTAGGGTTTGCATCCTATTTAAACAACTTATAATCCTCCAAACCCTTATCCTCTCAGCCTCCCTTGTCCCCACAATGCCCAACTCGAACCCTAACTCCATTGGATGTATTTTGAGCTTACTTTGAGCATTTTGGTGTTGTTTTGGTGATTTTGAAGAGTAAGGAGTTTGAAGAAGGAGCAAGGAATTGAAGAGAGCTTGTAGATCCAGAAGTTTGGCATCTTTTCTGACTTGTTTGAGGTATCAAGCTCCAACCTTGACCATTGCATGCTTAGATGTAGTTTTGGGCTTTAAAGCTTAAAGTAATGGACTTGGGCCTTAAATTGATTATGGATTGGACCTTAGGGAAAAGGCCCATTAGGGAAAGAACTAGGGGACCTTGCCTTGGGACATGAATTAGAAGTTGGGCCATAAGAGATTCATACTTTAACCCAATAACTAACTAGGGGACTTATTATGATTTAGGGAGAGGAGTCCCGAGCCATCCGATGAGTATGATTTTGGCACACACAGTTGAGGTGAGTTACCTTCCTGTATGAGTGGGTCGAAGGCACCAATGTCGGCCCACTAGTAGTTGTTGGTAGTAGAGATGATTGTCTTTGTGATAATTGTCTGGTATGCAACCATCTGTAATATTTTATGTGCTTATTTGCTACGATATTATGTGATAGTGGTAGGGGGTGAAATAGACTCAGTATCCGGTTGAAATAGGCCGAAGGGGAAGCCAGCACCCAGATATGCTCGGCAGTATCCGGTTGAAATAGACCGAAGGGGAGGCCAACACCCAAATATGCTCGGCAGTATCCGGTTGGAATAGACCGAAAGGGAGGCCAGAACCCAAATATGCTCGGCAGTATCCGGTTAAAATAGACCGAATGGGAGGTCGGCACCCATATATGCTTGGAAATGTATTTGTTGTATGGTATGTGGTATGATGGGGGAACTCACTAAGGTTCATGCTTACGGTTTTTAGTTTTGGTTTCAGGTACCTCTTCTTTGAAAGGAAAGGAGCCAGCATGATCGCAGCGCATCACACTATGATTTTCCGCACATGATATCTTTGGGAGTTGTATTATGATGTTGTTTTCTTATGACATGTTTTGGATATTGATTTTGATTATGATATGTGATGACACTATTGATGTTTTTAGACCACTGTCTTTTATAATTACGTAATTAAAAATGAAATTTTTGGTCATGAATTTTGGGATGTTATAAGTTGGTATCAGAGCCCTGGTTTGAGGGATTCGGACACAATCTCGGGTGTGTCTGGACTCAAATCTTGGGTTTGAGAGGTTGTTACAAGAAAAATAAGTTTTCAAAAATTAAAATTAAAGGTTTCTAATAAAGAACAAGTAGTGTGATGCGTGCAATTGGCCGAGCTCAAGCAAGTTTTCCCCAAGATACCCATATATGTTATGTTATGATATGAAGTATGAATATGTGAACTGCATGCTAGATTAGGGCTAAGGATCTAGGAAGGATGCCTTGTATGCCTACTGTATGTTCTTATTGAACTGCATGCTAGTACTGATTAGTCGGTGATATGATGGCTTGATTAGGATATGCTTGGTTTTGGTTACTCAATGCTCGAATGTTGCTTGCTTTGTGCTTTTACGAGTCCTAGTTATCTTTAATTAACTAGTAAACGAATACGTTAAGTTACATATTACGAGGACTAGATAATTTCAGAAGATTAGGTCTAGCCTTATTTCGCAGCTCTTGTCTGAGCCCAACCGTTATAGGGTAGGACCTCTCATTCGAAGAATATCTGGTCTTAGTAATATGTAATGGTATTCGCGAGCTGGTTAGGGAGATATAGCAGGGACTTCTTATGCAACTGATGGCGGAGAGTGGGTTGGAGATTACCCTAGGGCAAGCCTAGGATGAGATTAGTATCAGAAATTATTTGATAGTGAATCGTATACATGGATAGGAAGCGGCTTTGGTAAACCAAGGAAAACCAAGGGGAAAGTAAGGATAGATGTGGAAGGTAGTATGGGGTCGTACTACTGAAGGCAGAGGATCTGTACTTGACTCTTGGGAAGCTGAGGGGAACCAAGAGTGGCAGAGAGTGAGACCCCTTGATGTTATGTATGACCCTGAAGATTGTGTGTTTTGTTTTAGAATGGTGGTGACACGTCATGGAGCAGGAGGTTCAGGGTCTGGGTCAGGTTCGGGTACGGGTTCCGAGCCAGTCGATGATGGATTTTGCGAAATCATTGCATACGAGATTACGAGAGTCATCCTTGAGGAGACCCTGGTGATTTTCGGGTCGATCAAGGAAGGTATCATTGAGCTGATGGAGGATCGTCTTGGGGCATTTAGGAGTGACATGGCACCTAGACAGTCAGGGACTCGTGCACTCTCCTTCAAGGATTTTAGGGGATGCGGAGCACCAGACTTCTGCTGGGTGAAATACCCCATTGTGGCGAGACGATGGATCGCGGACATTGAGTCTGCACAGTTGACGAGCTTCTGCCCTGAGGGGTCGAAGGTTAGGTTTGCTGTTGGTTGTTTGAGCGAGTGGGCTAGAGACTGGTGGGAGGCAGTTGGTGACACTTTGGGAGTCCCAACCATTGAGGCCATGACCTGGTCGGATTTTGTATCCAGGTTCCGGGTCGAGTTTGCACCAGCTGTGGAGGTTCAGCAGCTGGCCAGGGAGTTTTTGGATATGAGGCAGACTATAGAGACAGTGGCAGAGATTGCCGTCAAGTTCAGGGAGAGGGCCTTGTTGGTGCCTCAGTACATGGGTGATGAGGAGATGAAGAAAACTTGGTGCCATGATATGCTGAGAGTTGACATTCAGAAATATGTCAGTTATTCCGCGTGCCTGACTTTGGATGATATGATAGCTAGGGAATAAGAGAGGGAGATTGATATAGAGCATATTAGGAAGAGGAAGGCAGAGGTTGGGCAGAAGACAAGGGTTTCGGTAAAGAAACCCAAGGGATTCGACTCGAGGTCGAAGGATCAGCAGGGTCGGGGCCGCTGTGGGAAATGCAGCAAGTCGCATGAGGGAGGCTGCCGAGCAGGGGGATCGGGCTGCTATTGGTGCGTCAAGATTGGGCACTTCGGCAAGGATTGTACTGCCCCTATCCCCACTATTCAGACATCAGACATGCTTTGTTTTCAGTGCAACTAACGAGGCCATAAAAATGCCAACTACCCGAGATTGGTATCAGGAGCGCCAGTGGCGGCGCCAGCTCCAGCGACCCTGCAGATCACAGATGGCCGACAGGGCAAGCCAGATGCTCTTGTGGTGAGGAGTCGAGCCTTCCAGCTGACCGTCGAGGAGGCGCCTGTCGCACCAGATGTGGTGACGGGTATGTTTCTTCTCCATATCTTTTATTATATTTCAGTTTTGATATTTATGTTCCATGTATTCTGTTTTAGGATCGTTCCATGTGAACGGTATCCCAGTGTTGGTGTTATTTGAATCAGGAGCTACCCGATATTTCGTTTCTCTTGCACTCAGCGAGAGGTTTGCTGAGTCTTCAGGCACGTTAGATTGTCCTTTAGAGGTCGAGATTGCGGACGACCAATCCGTCAGGGCATCAGAGATTTATAAAGATTGTGTCGTGAGGATGTATGATGAGCGTTACCTCGTGGATTTGGTTCCCATTCCTTTGCGTGGGAACAAGGTCATCATAGGCATGGATTGGTTGAGCCCTAATGCGGCGGTGATCGACTGTGAGCAGCGTGGACCGGTCATGTGTTCAGCAGCGGGAGCCAGACACTACCATCATCAGGGATGTGCAAGTTATGTCGACTACGTTGTGGATACCCGGGAGAAGGGTAAGACAACCGTGGATGTGTTCCAGTTGTGCGGGAGTATCCAGATGTGTTCCCGTAGGACTTGCCTGGGGTACCTCCAGAGAGACAGGTGGAGTTCAGGATTGACCTAGTTCCGGGTGCGGTTCCGATATCCAAGGCACCGTATCGGTTGGCTCCTACCGAGATGTAGGAGTTGTCCACACAGCTGCAGGAGCAGTTTGACAAGGGATTTATCAGGCCGGGCAGTTCACCTTGGGGAGCCCCTATTCTGTTTGTGAAGAAGAAGGACGGGTTCACCAGATGTGTATAGACTACCGGGAGTTTAATAAGGTAACTGTGAAGAACTGTTACCCACTCACAAGGATTGACGATCTCTTCGACCAACTTCAAGGGGCATCTTGGTTTTCCAAGATCAATTTGTGTTCAGGCTATCACCAGATGAGATTCAGAGATGAGGATGTGCAGAAGACTGCTTTCCGAACTCGCTATGGATACTATGAGTTTGTGGTGATGTCATTTGGGCTCACCAATGCTCCTGCCGCATTCATGGATCTCATGAACCGCGTATGTAGACCGATGCTAGATCGGTCAGTGATAGTCTTTTATTGATGATATATTGGTTTATTCCAAGGCGTAGGAGCAGCACGAGGAGCACTTGAGGGAGGTGCTGGAGACACTGAGGAGGGAGAGACTTTTCGCAAAGTTCTGCAAGTGCGAGTTTTGGTTGCGCGAGGTGCATTTTCTGGGGCACCTCGTCAACCAGAACGGTATACTGGTCGATTCGGCCAAGGTGGAGGTCGTGATGAGATGGGAGCTTCTGAGGTCTCCATCCGAGATTCTGAGCTTCCTCGGTTTAGCAGGCTATTATCGGAGATTCATTCAGGATTTCTCCAAGATAGCGGTACCCCTGACCCGGCTGACGAAGAAGGTTGTTGTCTTTCGCTGGGGCCCTGAGCAGCAGGCAGCGTTCGAGACTTTGAGGCAGAGGTTGTGCAAGGCGCCGATCTTAGCCCTGCCAGAGGGCATTGAGGATTTCGTAGTGTATTGTGACACGTCTATCTCGGGTTTGGGCGCAATGTTGATGTAGAGAGGGCATGTCATCGCTTACGCCTCGAGGCAGTTGAAGCCTCCCGAGGCGAATTACCCGACGCACGACCTGGAGTTGGGGGTAGTTGTTTTTGCCCTCAAGATTTGGTGACACTGCCTCTATGGGTTCCGTTGTACCATTTAAACGGACCATAATATCTTGAGGTACTTGATGGACCAACCAAATCTGAACATGAGACAACGACGGTGGTTGGATGTGGTGAAGGATTACGATTGCGAGATCCTCTACCACCCAGGGAAGGCCAATGTTGTGGCCGATGCACTTAGCCGCAAGGCGTTCGCGGCCCCGGTCAGAGACATCTGCCTGAGGATGACAGTAGTGACTCCGCTTTTGGAGCGGATTCGGGAGGCTCAGCAGGAGGCTATAAAGGAGGAGCACCGGAAGAGTGAGCGTATCGTGGGTCAGATTTCCTCCTTCGACTATAATAGCCGCGGGCTATTTACACTCCATCATAGAGTGTGGGTTCCGTACTCGGGCGGTGTGTGTCAAGTCCTGATGGAGGAGGCGCACAAATCTACATTTTCCATCCATCCCGGGGAAACGAAGATGTATAGAGATCTCCGTCCTGATTACTGGTGGCCCTGCATGAAGCGGGATGTAGCCTGGTACGTCAAAAGGCACTTGACCTGCAGGAAGGTCAAGGCCGAACACCAGAGACCTCACGGAAAGACGCAGCCGTTGGATATCCCTGTGTGGAAATGGGAGGATATTACCATGGACTTCATTACGAAGTTGCCTCGGACGGCGCGCAGAGTTGACGCGATATGGGTCATCGTGGATCGATTGACCTAGAGCGCCCATTTCATACTGATTCAGGAGAGTATCTCGGCCGAGAAGCTGCCAGACATCTACATCAGAGAGGTAGTAGCTCGACACAGGGTGCCGGTTTTTGTGATTTCTGACAGGGATGTGCGGTTCACTTCCAGATTCTGGAAGAAATTTCATGACGAGTTGGGTACTCGTCTGCACTTCAGCACGACTTTCCACCCGCAGACGGATGGTCAAAGCGAGCGGACCATCTAGACCTTGGAGGATATGCTGCGGGCGTGCGTTGTAGACTTCGGTGGTAGCTGGGATACCTACCTTCCCTTGGCAGAGTTTTCCTATAATAATAGCTACGACACCAGTATCGACCGTCCTCCCTTCGAGATGATTTACGGGAGGAAGTGCAGGACCCCAATATGCTAGGGTGAGGTTGGTCAGAGGTTCATGGGGAGTACCAAGGTGGTACTCAAGATGATGGAGAAGATCCAACAAGTCCGGAGTAGACTCCAGACAGCCCAGAGTCGGCATAAGAGTTACGTCGACAAACACCGATCGAACTTGGAGTTTCAGGTCGGGGACATGGTCCTTTTGAAGGTGTCACCTTGGAAAGGTGTCATCCGCTTCAGAAAACAAGGCAAGCTGGGCCCCAGGTATATCAGACCTTTCAGGGTGATAGCCCGGGTGGGAAAAGTAGCATATCAGTTGGATCTTCAGGAAGAGCTTAGACAGATCCACAACACTTTTCATGTTTTGCAGCTGCGGAAGTGCATAGTCGATGATACCGTGGTGGTTCCTTTGGAGGACATTCAGGTGGATGACAACCTGAACTACATCGAGCGACCAGTAGCCATTCTTGACAAGAAGACGAAGGATTTGAGGAACAAGAGGGTAGAGTTGGTGAAAGTGCAGTGGCAGCACCGAAAGGGCTCAGAATGGACGTGGGAGCCGGAGGACGAGATGAGGGAGCACTACCCAGAGCTATTTCCAGCCGCAACAGACTTTGAGGACGAAGTCTGATTCAAGTGGGGGAGAATTGTAACGCTCAGTAGTTCTCCAAGGTATTATCGATATATTTATTGGGTTAATTATTTTATATTGATTGGGCTTGGATCCATTGGATCCTTACTAAGTGGGCTTCAGGGTGCCGTACGCTGGGCGTACCACCCTTTGTACGCGCATAGTACTAACAAGGAATGATCGCACATGTCCTTACTAATTGGGCTTCAGGGTGACGTACGCTGGGCGTACCACCCTGTGTACGTGCGAGTGCAGACCACAAACCCTAAATTTTAGGGTTTTCACCCTATTTAAACAACTTATAATCCTCCAAACCCTTATCCTCTAAGCCTCCCTTGTCCTCAAAGTGCCCAACTCGAACCCTAACTCCATTGCATGTATCTTGAGCTTACTTTGAGCATTTTGGTATTGTTTTGGTGATTTTGAAGAGCAAGGAGTTTGAAGAAGGAGCAAGGACTTGAAGAGAGCTTGTAGATCCAAAAGTTTGGCATCTTTTCTGACTTGTTTGAGGTATCAAGCTCCAACCTTAACCATTTCATGCTTAGATGTAGTTTTGGGGCGTTTTATGTCGCATTTTGGTCCCATACTTGAGGTCCTTTGAGTTTTGGAAGAATCTGTCCATAAGAGCTGTTCTTTTGAGCCCTTGAAAGCATTTAGGACCATAAAAATCAGATCTTGATGGTTTAGCCCCAACCATGCAAGTGATAGATGCCCACAAAGTGAGCTTATGGACTTAATGGGTGTCTTAATCCCTATCCATGCATGCAAAAGAATAAAGTTCATAACTTTATGGTTAAGGACGTTTTTAGGAGCCTAGATCTATGTTCTGGACATTGGGACTTAATGGATTAATTCAAAAGAAGAACTTTAGGGTGACTGGCAGGAACGCTGGGCGTGCCCCTAGTACGCTGCGCGCTCTGGGTCAGTTTCCCGCTTCTGGTCAAGGCCAGCGTATGTCGGGCGTACATGCCAAGTACGCCGCATGTACGCATACAGAGTGGTTAACATGGGTTTTCAGGCCTTAGAAGATTGGGCCTAAATTTGTTGGACATCATGGCCCACTGTGGAGTAAGGCGTCTAGGCCTAGGACTGGAATTTATGGTATTGGGCCTTATTGGGTTTTAAAGCTTAAAGTAATGGACTTGGGCCTTAGATTGAGTATGGGTTGGACCTTGGGGGAAAAGGCACATTAGGGCAAGGACTAGGGGACCTTGCCTTGGGACATAAATTAGAAGTTGGGCCATAAGAGAGTCATACTTGGACCCAATAACTAACTAAGGGACTTGTTATGCTTTAGGGAGAGGAGTCCCGAGCCATTCGAGGAGTACGATTTCGGCACACACAATTGAGGTGAGTTGCCTTCCTATATGAGTGGGTCGAAGGCACCAATGTCAGCCTACTAGTAGTTGTTTGTAGTAGAGATGATTGCCTTTGTGATAATTTTCTGGTATGCCTCTGTTATGTTTTATGTGCTTATTTGTTACGATATTATGTGGTAGTGGTAGGGGTGAAATAGACCGACGGGGAGGCCAGCACCCAGATATGCTCGACAATATCCGGTTGAAATAAACCGAAGGGGAGGCTAGCACCCAGAAATGCTCGGCAGTATCCGGTTGGAATAGACAGAAGGGGAGGCCAACACCCAGATATGCTCGACAGTATCCGGTTGAAATAGACTAAAGGGGACGCCGACACCCAGATATGCTTGGAAATGTATTTGTTGTATGGTATGTGGTATGATGGAGGTACTCACTAAGCTTCGTGCTTACGGTTTTTGGTTTTGGTTTCAGGTACCTCTTTTTCGAAAGGAAAGGAGCTGACATGATCGCATCGCATTACACTATGATTTTCCGCACATGAGATCTTTGGGTGTTGTACTCTGATGTTGTTTTCTTATGACATGTTTTGGATATTGATTTTGATTATGACATGTGATGACACTATTGATGTTTTTAGACTACTGGATTTTGTAATTACGTAATTAAAAATGAAAAATTTGGTCAAGAATTTTAGGATGTTACATTAATGGATGATTTTGCAATGGTGCCCTTAGAGGATATTCAGGTGGATGACCGCCTGAACTACGTTGAGAGGCCAGTGGCTATTCTGGATCGGAAGACAAAAACCTTGAGGAACAAGGTTATGCAGTAAGTGAAGGTGCAGTGGCTGCACCGCAAGGGATCATAATGGACATGGGAGCCAGAGGAGGAGATGAGAGAACATTATCCAGGATTATTCGAGATAGAAAACTTCGAGGACGGAGTCTGAGTCAAGTGGGGGAGAATTGTAAATCCTGGTTCCTGGTATGCATTTAAACTTATAATTTATTCATGATTTCACAACAACTCGACAAGTTGGAAGCCCCAGACTCATCGAGTAGAGATTATTTGGACCGCGGGTTTGAGAAACCTACTCGACGAGTTGGGAGGCCTCAAATCGACGAGTAGGCTGGCAGATATGAAACCCTAATTTCCGGGGTTTGCACCCTATTTAATTAAACCTTTCATGTTGGCCTCATTTCTAGCCTCCAAGTCCCTAACCCTAAATCTCGAAACCCTAAAGCTTTTTTGAGAGATTGTGAGCCATTTTGAGTGTTTTTGGTGCGTGTTGAAGCCATTGGAAGAAGGAAGAGATTGGAGACACAAGAAGGAGCATATAGATCCAGAATCCTTGCCTCATCCACGCCACTTTTCTGGTATAAAGCTTGAAGCTTGTCTTGTAGTTCATTAGATCTTCTTTTAGGGTTATTTTGCTTGGTTCTTGTCCAAATATCATGATCCTTGGGAGTTGGACGTCCCAAATGGGTTAACACCTCATATCTAGGATCTTGAGGGGTTTTCATGGCATAAAGGTGCCAAATTTATGGCCATGGAGGTCCCATGCAACCTCTAGACCACCATTTTGGCCTTTTGGAGCTTCTTATGGCCATGCATGAAGAGAAATTTGGAACTTTACACGATCTATTAGTCCCTAGAGTCCAGATCTACGATCTCATGGTCTATCTTGTAGTTTTGGTGGTTTTTAGCCAAAAAGCATTTTGGCCTTTTGGAGCTTCCTATTTTACCCTTTTATCCAAAATGCATCTTCTCATGCATTCTTTCTCTTGAACGTACTAATCTAACCTCTTATAAGCGACTTAAACTCATCTTGGCCATTTTCATGAAGTTACAACTACATATTCTCACTTATTCCTTATTAATGATCATTTTACCTTTTTGGTCAATATTTGAGTAAAAGTCAAATCTTTCTAAATTTTGGGTTCTTACACAAAAGATGAAAAAGAAATACCTACCATCACGGAAATCCTAAACTTTTGTCTAACCAATATATTGTGAAGGAATATACACATGCAAAATGCACATAAGGCACCCTTGTGATAGCAGTATGTCCAAAATCATACAATAGGTTGATTTAATAAAAGGGAATTTGTCAGAAAAGTCTCAATATTTTCGGAAAAGTTTCACTTCAGTCCCAATTTTTTTTTGAACAGAAAAGTCCCGATTATTTGATTTTACACGATAATATGTCATTTCCTGTTAAAAGAAAAAAATGAATTTTTTTTGTTAATTTGAGACAAAATGAAATAATCGAGACTTTTATGTTTATTTTTTTTTGGACTAAAATGAAACTTTTCCGAAAATATTTGGACTTTTCTGACAATTTCCCTAATAAAATTACATCCTCCACCAATTATGTTACCCAAAACCCTGCCTTGAAGCCGATCCCCTGGATTTCAACATCTCTACTATATTGCACATATAATGAAACTAGTGAGCAACACAAATCTGTCCATTTTAGCCTAGAAAAATTGACCATGTGATTTATAAAAATGAACTAAAGTACTTGGAAGCAACGACATGTGACAAACACAAAAAAATGTATTTTTGTGGCATTTATTTATTTTTTAAGTACATATATTTTTCCTTAGGTTGGATCATTTTTTTTTCATGATTGCTTATGGAATAATTATAGGAATTTCAAGTTTGACATTGCATCATTTTTTTAATTGATTAAAATTGAGATCATGGTATCACTAATTCGGGATTGGAATCTGATTCGATCATATCTAGAGTGTATTTCAAAATCCAATTAATATTATTTCACTCTCTACCCAAAAGATCACTATCGATGTATTATTTTATTTGTATGTTTTTACCCTCCATTCTTTTGATTTGTTTGAGTTGAACCGTATAGGAGTAAAAAAACCATACAATTGCTTTTATACTCATTTCAATACGTTTATCCTCAGCCATGTAAATTGATGCTAGAATTTGAGATATAGCTTCACAATTTACTAACTTATTCCTTCAGCGGTTCGAAACTTCAAATTCTACGCTTACATGTGAATTTGTTTATTGGTTTACCATCGAACTAAGTTTGAGAGCTTTATGGTTTATTTTAGATCGAGAGTTATCTACCTGCTGCTATAGTGCTACTTGGTTTTTCATATTTTTCAACAATCACAGTGAATGAGTTATTTTACATTGTAATGAACTCAATGTAGTTCATTTCAACATCATAGTGAACTCAATGAAGTTGCTTGTTGCTGTAAATTTATGTTGTTAACAATGAACTTAGTGATATTGCTAAGAAGGAACTTATTTTATATAACCAGAGAACGGCTAAAATACATCATTACAGAATATTAAATATCATCATCTAATATTTTATAATTATTAGTGTTGCAAATCGTCCTCTATCCGATAACGTTAGTGCTAATCGACCAAGATAATTGGAGTTGGTCAAAACCTGAGCTAGGCTTCCTAAAATGTCAAACACTGTTAACGCAAATTCAAAAAAAATTGAGTTTTGTTCCAAGGTATGGTAGTTTTTAAAGAAAATTACCAAATCATAGTAGTTGAAAATTTAATTACCAAAACATAATAGATCACCCCTCTATTGATTTCGTTTTCATTTTTAAAAATTATATATATCCATAACCACAACCACCGCCATTGTTCCTGTCAAAACTAAAAACTTTTTTTTTTTTTTTTTTTTTTTCATATTTTGCGGTCATCGTTTTCTCTATGACTACAAAACCAAGTAAAAAGAAACTATATGCAAATTTATGAAAACACAATATTAATTCTTGAATTCTATACTCATACGACCTCGATAATTTCCCTAATACAAATTACGATCACACAATTCTTCCAAAAATGGTTGACCCCCAACAGCTCCAATTCAACAACTCAAATCCGCCACTGAATTAAAGAAAGAATTTCTTAAAAGACATAGTTGTTTCATTTTGTTATTTTGGACATTGAGCACCACCCCGAACCCCATCGCCAACCACATTCCCTGCCCCGTGTCTTTTCCTTGAGCCACGCCCAAGATCTAGACACCGGTGACCATTGACACCAGCACCCCTCTCTTCTCCCGAACCCGTCACATCATTGCCACAACTCCAAGACAAAGCCACCAAACGCCTCCCTCCATTTTAATCTTTTCCCCATATTTATTATGTTAAAGCTTTCTTTGTAATAAACAAAAGTTTTGAACTCAACCAATGTTTTTTGGTTGCTATTATCTTCTGCAAATTCAAGAAATCTTGATTGAGACAATTTTAGGAAACACGAAGTAAGGTTTGCTTAACCAAATGGAACAAAACAGACACGAATTTACACGCAAAAGCCTCACCCACTTCTTCCCGGTACACCCAATTTAGATCTTTCGATTCCCAAACCTTTGAAACCCAATAGAATAACAAGAAGGTAAGGCTCTATGCTACTTGCATTTGTGGTAGATTGTAATTGATACATTATACATATCAAGAACAGTAACTACAACCACTTGTGTAACTGGAAAAGGAGGGAAAACCGATGAGGAGAGAGGAAGGAAGAAGACGCATGATGGAAACGAATAGTGGCAGAGAAGACTGTGTGCGTGTGCGAACGCAGGGGGATCATTACGTTTCTATTTTTTGTAAAAATTACACGTAAATGGTAAATAATTTTTAAAACACTATTGTTTGGTAAATATTTTAAAAAAAATACAAGACTTAAGTTAAAAACTCAAAAAAATTCGGGGGCAAAATTGTCAAATTCAGTAACACGTTCCCACTTAAGTTAAAAACTCAAAAAAATTCGGGGGCAAAATTGTCAAATTCAGTAACACGTTCCCACTTCCCACTTCCATCGTTCCACTCTCGCTCTGTACTCTCCACGACGCTAGCTGAAAATTAAAAAAAAAAAAAAAAACCGCCGGCATCGTCTTCTTCCCAGCACGCCGTTGCTCCTCCGACGCCGTTGCTTCCCATCTCTCCGGTACGCCTTCTGCTCCTCTGGTCATCGCTTTCTTCCCATCTCGCCCGACACTAGGCCCCATCTTCTGCCAAGGTTAGTTCTGCCTCCCCTTCTGTGTGTATAGTTTGTCTGAGGGACTTTAGGTATCTGATTTCTGAGGGATTTTAGGCATATGGCATATGTTAGTCTGATTTGAGGGATTTTAAGCATCTGATTTCTGATTTGATTTCTAAGCTTATCTTAATCTTGTGCATCTGATTTCTAAGCATATGTGATTTGTAGTATGGACTTGTAGTTATTATGTTTGATTTCATCTGTTTTTCTATGTAGATGAAAGACATGGACATCTTACCTAATGTGTATAAATACAAATACTTCTTTTTTTATCAGAAGTAACAAAACAATCTTCAAATATAAAAGGATGGAATTATATATCCATAATCCGTCCATGTAAAGTGATTATCTTTTTATTGATGGTTAGGTGTGTAATGACATATTTAAACTTGCACTTTGATCATTGTAGTCCCAGTTTAGGGGTATGGCTAGGATTTTTGGTGTGGTATGCATTGAGATAACTTAGGGTTTTTGAGATTTTGACATAACAAAGGTTAATATGTCTATTAACTAATTGCGGAATAAAACAAACCATTTTTTGTGTATCTATATCATGATCTTCACATCTTTTAGGTAGTCCTAGTTTACGGAGTTTATCAGAAAACCTCCACATTAATCAAACAAATATTCTTCCAAAAAAGAAATTATGAGTCACTCAGTTAAGTACAAAAAAATGTCTCTTTTCATTCGGTATGTCAAAAGTCTAAACTGGTTTTTTTAATGGTCATTAATTGGTCTAGTTTAGACTATAGAGGCATTAGATTGCAACCTTTTCATTTATGAATGTGAATAAGATAGTTTGTCACTAACAAGTTCTTTTTACTATTGCATTACATGTCTCACATTCAGTAGCCCCATCATGGATGAAGCCAAAATTTTGTGAAAAACGGATGAAATCAAACATAGAATAATTAATTCATGATGGGCTCTTGTAGTATGATGATTTCTAAGCTTATTTAAACTTATTAAGTTATTATTGTCTTGCAGTATGATGATTTGTTGTACTTGTTATTTCTTAAACTTTTAAACTTATAACTATGTCATCTTTGGTAGAATCTTGACAACCTTGGTATGAATGGCTCGAGGATTACTCATACTCCCACATTACAATGCAAAATCACACTTAATTCGAATCGGGTTATCATCACCCTCAAAGAATTCCCCTAAATTTCATACCTTTTCTTCCATTTCAAGAAAATCAATCTATGTTCGATTGCTGTGTGGTTGTTCCTCTAATCTCCATGATGAATCAATTCAACTCTCAAAGCACAAAGAAACTTTCTCAAGGCGTATGGCTATGGCAGGTCTCAAACCCCATCATCATATTGGTTAGTTTCACATATACCCATTTACACAATCATATCTGAATTCTTGATTCTTCTTTTTCTAATCATTTATTTTTACAAATTGTATCTTGTTTCAGCTGTGGGTGTCTCTGGTGGTCCTGACAGCATGGCGTTATGTTTACTAGCAGCTGATTGGAAAACTCATGGACTGAATGCTGCTTTAAGGCAAAACAAAGATGTTATTGATGGATTATTGGCAATAATAGTTGACCATGGATTACGTCCTAAAAGCAAAGAAGAAGCAGAAACAGTTCAACATCGAATCCTAAATATGAGTACAAATTTTGAGTTGTTTTTGCCAGTAAAAAGTAAAAAACTCAAACTTTTTACTGGACAAAAGATGGTTAATTTTGGATCTTTGTAGGAATCAGATGTGAGATTGCCCATTGCAAATGGACAGATGGTAGGCCAAAACTCGGTCATTTGCAAGAAGCAGCTCGTGATATGAGGTAACAAGACTTCTATATATATGTGTGTATGAGTGTGTGTGTGTGATCTGTTGATAAATTTGATATATTCTTTTCAGGTATGAAAAGTTACAGAATATATGCATTCAACATCAGATAGAGGTGCTACTAATTGCACATCATGCTGATGACCAGGTTTGTAATTATTCTAACCATTTTCAATGAGAAAATCAAAATGTTTACTTTATATTTCTTGAATTACATGGTTTGAGATACTAAAAAAATGAATAAAATTCAGGCGGAATTATTTATTCTTAGGCTATCTCGCAACAGTGGTGTTCTTGGATTAGCTGGTATGGCATTAGCCACTCAATTATTTGCTACACATCAGAGTCTTGATAATGGAATTTCAAATAGCATTCTACTTGTTCGCCCACTTTTGGATTTCTCAAAACAAGATTTGTATAAGGTCTGCTATTGTTCTTACATTACTTTGAGTTTTTGATAAATTTATATGATTATATCTTTATATCTCATTGACAGATATGTGAAGAGAGTAAACAAGAGTGGGTGGAAGATCCCACAAATCAAAATACAATATTTACACGAAATAGGATCCGAATGTCATTGGGAAACTTATCATCATGTGAGTTTGATAGCTATAGTTTTATAACAGTTACTATTAGATGATATACTGATTTGAATCCACATGGTTCCTTTGTTATGTGATTACTACTAAAGGGTATTTTAGACATTTCACAAATAGTCAAATACCTTCTACAGGTATATTCAAGTCAGAGTTGCAAGCAATTATATCAGCATGTCGAATGACTCGTGTCTATGTTGACCAAATTTGTTGCAGTTTGATGAATCAATCCGTGACTGTTATGCCAGTATGTAGCTGTTTGTTTCTACAAAATAATATTTCTTTATAGTTTTCAATAAACATATAAATGTAAATACATTGCTAATTCTTGAGTTTAACTCTATTTTTTTAAACATCATTTATTCTTAAACAAGTAGCTTTCTTTTTTGTTGGATATGCAGGAAGGATACGCGATTATTGATTTAAGTATTTTAAATCCATCAAAAGTGCTCGATATTTGTCTATCCAAATTTGTGACACTCCTATTACAGGTTTCAACAATTAAAATTTCAACAAAAATACAAAAAAACATTCATGTTCAAGATTTTTTAATTCTCCATAATTTGTCATATTCTATTTCTAGTTCATATCACAAAGGCAAAGACCAGTTCGTGGGAGTGCACAAAAGTTACTATTGGATTACATACGTATGTTTCCATGCAAGGTTTGTGTTAATTTTTACCATCTTCAACTCCCATTTTACCTAAATGTAAATTTACCTTTTTGCCCTTTGTAGTCTTCTTTTACCGCAGCAGGTTGTTACCTATGTCCATCGCCTAGTTCCAAAGGCACCAAGCTTCTTATATGTTGTTCTGTGAATTCCACTTTACCTATGAAGATGAAATCATTCTATGCTGCTGCTTCTAATGAAAAAGTCAAATTTTCAAGTGAGTTGACTCAGATTATAGAAAATGGAAGATTATATTTAAACAAAATGGTTTTCTTAAATACATCTGATGTGCATTTTCTGAACACAAAATCTTCTGAGTCTATTCTAACCGAAGCCACACGTGTCAAGATTCTTAGCGAGTCAACTCACACAAGCATTTGTTCATTGCAAAAAAACGAACACGAAAAATTCAAATTAAAAACCGAAACTTTATCCGACAATGGATCACGGAAGGTGGTGGAATTGGTTAATAATGTTGAACAACTTCATCAAGGGCAAATTGGTCATTTCATGGATAGGTTCTTGGTTTCGTGGGAGTTTGTTTCCAGTGGTGGTTGTGGTTGTGTGTTTGGTCAATATTCGGTCATGGAGGTGCGCCACATGGTTGATGATGATTGGTTGTATCTTTCTAAATTAAGTAAGAGTGAGAATTTGTGCTCTGATTTTGTTAAAGTATCCGCACGAGAAGCTCTGAGGGTATTAAAGTCAATTCCTGTTGCTGCAAGAAGAAGCTTTCCGGTTTTAGTTAACCCCGTAGGGCAGATTTTAAGCATTCCAGTAAGCTCAACCCTTTAAATAAGTTAATTTAGTGACCCTATTGTAATAGTAATTTTTTTTTTTTCATTTAGAAAACTTCATTGTTTCATATAACCATATAATCTAACAAATTTTGCTATTTGGTTACAGAATGTTGGATTTAGCATTTGCCCATGTTTGAAGGTATTTGCCAAATTTAATCCAAGAGTACCTCTTGGTGGTGGTTACAGTTCGTTTTTATGAGTCTGGGCTAACGTGAGCCGGATGTGTTTTTGTAGTTCATTTTGTAAATCATCATGTTTATCTTTTATAATCTTTTTTGGTTAATTAGTTGAATATTTCGATTTTTGACAACCAATAATATTATATAATATTTAGTTTTTTTGGCCATTAGACCTCATTACCTATTTTTAATTTTTTTGGGATTTCATTCGTTTCGACTATTGCTCCAATCCAATTGTGATTTGATAAGAAGATATAGTACAAGCAAAACATTAAGCAAAACCAGTGTTTCTAATTTTCTATTATGAATTAATACAGCATTTTATTACAAAATTGATTGTTGAAGGGTAACGAAAAAATATAGTGAATCAAAGAAGATTTATTTACTTTTAATTTGTATTGGACCTAAGAGATTGTCAAAAATGATTTTCCAAAGTTGTAATTAGTGTACGACTATGTTGCAAATGTTTTTAATGCTGATGATAGTGTAAGAGAACACAAAGTAGAAGGGCAAGTTTGAAGCATAAAGAAAAAAAATTGAAAAAAGAAATTTGTTGAGAGTGGGATTTGAACCCACGCCCTTTCGGACCAGAACCTTAATCTGGCGCCTTAGACCAACTCGGCCATCTCAACTTTTGCTCGGTAAATGAGACTTTCTCAAAATAATCATAATGTATTATTCTCATGGACAAATCGTGCTTAATTACAACAATATGTGTATACATATATACATATTTAATCCATACAACTATAATAATATTTAAAGATATATACAATTGTTTATAACGTTAAGATTTGCAAAACTAAAATGTAAGCTACGCCAATAACCATGTGCTACATGATACAAATATACAAGTATACGATTTGGATTTGCTTACATCAGTAACTCATCCTTAGCAAAGCATTTTGATATTGATTTGGTATTAATCTCATTTTTGATTCATTATTGTATATATATCCTGTTTGGGTAAAATTCTTGTAACAACAATCAATATTTTCATATTTTTTCATTTAGACAACCAATGTTTTACAACCCTTTAACCATTTTTAACATAAGAAGAATAAAGGTAACTATATTTTTTAAGATGTCTACTTTGTCTTTGAAAGCATCAATAATTTCCCATAACTTCTAATGCATTCTATTTAGAAATATATACTACAAATACAATCGTATAAGGCTTACATAAGAAAACGGAAAATGTCACTGTAGCCCTACGAACTTACACATTTTGGTTTAAAAGGTCCCTTATGTTATTTTTTGGTTTTATAAGGGCATGAAGTCACATTTTACCGGCTAATTAGGGATTTTGACCCAATTCAACCGGTTTCCTTGCCTAGTCATCACCCAACTCAGTTAGAGAGTCAACTCACCCAACTCGGATGACACGTCACCGACTCACGAACGAGTTGGCTTGCTTGGGCCCTAAGGGTTCAGTGGTCCCCTAGTATATAATAGAAGGATCTGCTGGACAAAACCCTAAAATATTGTTACCATTTCTGGCCAAACACTAGCCAAAAACCATTCGACAATACTCCCTTTTCCCTTCACTGTCTTCCATGGATCCTACCCCACCACCAACACCAGATACTATAAACTCCAAAAACTCCATAAGCTCAACAGACGGGCTTAACTTGAATGATTTGCACACGATCTTCTGTGACTGTGGCGAAAGGATAGCTGAGCAACAAGGTCAGGTCGAGCGTATGAAGGAGGATGGGTCGAGATTACCTTCATTCCAGGGTGGATGTCCTCAACATGCAGCAAATGTTCGACCATGTTGAGAAGCAGATTAAAGCAATTGCTCTGTTGGTTGTGGGTGTTGTCGTCGTCATATTCCTGGTCATGATTTTCATCATTCACTTGATAATCAGCAAGTGAATCTCATGGACATGGGTTGTGGTGGTATGCTAATCTAGTTCTCGTAGTCTACTGTTAGGTTTAATGGTGTTTCTTGATATATATATGTTATTAGGATTATGTGTGTTTAGTTTGTGTTAGTGGTAATCAAGTTTGTGTAGGTAGTGGTACTCCAGTGGTGGTTGTAATGGTAATGTTTGGCTGTGTTTTGAAGTCCTGGTTACCTGTAACAGGCATTTTGGTATGATTAGTATAAAAATTGAAATACATGCCTGATAAAATCAGGCATGAATGGCTTATAATTTCTTGCGTTCATTGGTGTTGTTTTAGGGTAACTTTTGGTGGATCCATGAACACGATATGTAGTAGAAAAGATTATGAAGATGTTGTTGTTTGGTAAATATGAATACTTGAATGTACTTTGTTTGCCTTAGTTAATGGTAATTAAGTGTGTTTGGTGCACCAACTATGACAAATGTGCGTGAGGTCAAATAAAGGGTATTTTCGTCATTTCCTCTTTATAAGTACTTTACTTCCTTACTCGACAGTGAAATGGACATACATCCCTCTCTTTTTCCCTGTGATTGTTTGGTTTTGGAATTAAGGAGCCCTTGGAATTAACGAAGCGAAAATGGTGAAATGCTCGTGTGGATGTGTCGCCATAATAAGAATGTCTTCCACTCCGTCCAACCCTGGAAGACCCTTTTATGCTTGCCCCACTAAGGTGTGTGTTAGTTTCTTTATTTGTCCACTGTGGCCCTAATGATTAGTTTCTTCCATTCTCAGTCTCTCACTCGAAAATTCTTTTTGTTAGGGACCTCGTAATGGTTTTATTTGTTAGGTAGAATAAGCAGACACTAAGAATATGAGTGTTGAAGCAGTTATGATTGCAGGTTTGGCTAGGTCAAAAAAGAAGCTTGAATCAACGATTTGGAAGCTAAAGATGTGTTTAGTTGTTAGTTGGATTGTTTTATTTGGCATAATTGTTTACAAGTTGTAATGGTTTGCTGATGTTAATTTCCTTGTAATGGAAAGTACTCTATTGTCCATGTATCTTTATTTTATTTTAATAAAAAAACAATGGATATGTTAGATTGGTACTTTATTTGTTGATAGTGACATTGAAATAGCTTCAACTTGGACAAATGGGACCATATGCAGTTAAACTAATGTATAAAATGGACCCCAATACCATGCACGTCCATAACTAACACACAATCATAACCACATTCAAACCATTAACATTAAAAACGGTTGTACATAACACCAAACATCCAAACTTATTTCGAAACATCACAAGTACATAACACCAAACATCCAAACTTAATTTGAAACATCACAATTTGATCCTAAATAACAAGTACATAATGATAGACATTCAAATTTAATTCCTATTCAAGTTCCATTGGCTTGTCACTAGTGTTGCCTTCCCCATTCTCACCCTCGACCCTTGTAGCAAGTTTTTTATTGATAATTCTTTCAGACTTCTTTCTTTTCTTGATAATTACCTTCTTACACCTAGCTCCTTGCTCATCTTTACCATCAATTGCCTTCTTACCACTGCTTCCTTCCCCCATCATTACCATTAGTTCCCTTGATAGCACTACTTCCTTCCCCACACTTATCATCGGTTCCCTTATTACCACTAGTTCTTTCCCCATCTTTATCACCTTTTACCTTCTTACCACTGGTTCCTTCCCCATCTGTACCACCTTTTCCCTTCTTACCACTGCTTCCCTCATAATCTTTACCATCTGTTCTCTTCCTTTTCTTTACCTTCAATTTTGTTGGTTTTTCAGCTTGAGAACATGTAACCTTGTTATGTCCTACTTGCTTGCATACACTACACATAATTTTTTTTCCTAACCTTTGACACAGTGTGTCTTGCACCCCTTTCACTTGCATCCTTTCTTCTATTAACTTTAGGTCTACCTGGCATTTTTCTCTTCAATGGTGGCAAAGGTGCAATGAATTCAGTAGATGGCCACATATTGCTACCATTCATCCCACGCATTGGATACTTGTAGGTGTTCTTGTAAATTGCTCGATAGTACATTGGATCTACATAACTACCAACATCACTATTTAGGTATGAGATAGTTGCAACTGAATTCACACATCCATACCCATTTAGTCGCCACACTCTACATGAACAAGTCTTCTTATCTATATCCACAACATAAGACTCTGCCAAATTTCTTGTTTCAAACTGGTTTAAACCAGTTGGTAAAACCTGCCAATACCTGTTTAAATTGTATCGAAGTTAGTATATAGTGTAAGTAGTCAATTAAAATTCAAAATTAAAGTTAATACCTTTGAGCTCTTTTCAACTGATTCAGTAGGATTGTAATAATTGGACATGGTTTATAATCAGGCCATGAACAAACTTTGATGGTTAGATTGAACTGCCTCTCCATAACATACAACCTAATTTCTTATAACATTATGATTATTGGTTTTTTTCTTGCATCTCTAATGACATTGTTAAAACTTTCAGATAATCCATTTTCAACTGCATCACACATCATGCCCTCTTGAAAGAAAGCTCTACACCATGATTTTGGGTTCTTTTCCATACGGTAATCAAATGATGTAGGATTAAGTAGTTGTATTTCCTTCATGGCTGAATTGAATAAAGGTTTAATGGATGCCTTGCATGCCTTCCAAAACATCCTTTCATAATGTACACCACTGAATCTTTTCCTTAAGTTGGCAATAATATGCCTTGCACACTGTCCGTGTTCAACAGTAGGCAATACCTCCTTCACAGCCTCCAACAGCCCCTACACAATTTAAATTTCTCTGTTAAGAAAATACAAATTCATTAAGAAATTACATTAAGTTGTATAGTAAGTGACATACCTTATGTTGATCTGACATCAGGGTAATACCAAAACCATTTTCCATTTCTAGATCATATTTAAGATTCTCCAAAAACCATTTCCAAATTTCTTTGTTTTCCACACAAACAATTGCCTATGCTATTGGGAAAATATGATTGTTAACATCTCTTCCTACGACACATATCAACTCTCCACTACATAACCCCTTTAAGAAATAACCATCCAGGTTTATTACTCTTCTACAACTTCCTTTCCAACCTTGCTTCAGCCCTAAAACATATATAAAACTCACTAAAATATATCTTCCCATCAGACATACTGTTAACATCCATTTTGACAGTTGATCCTGGATTGGATCTTCTTATCTCCTCACCATATGACCAAAGCTTGGCATAATGCTCAACTAGTGTGCATTCAATTAGTTCAATTGCATATTTCTTTGCTCTCCTACACCGTCCCATACTCACATCAATTCCAAATTTCTGTTTCACTTCTTCCTTAAGTAGCCTAACACTCATTTTTTTTTGTTTTTTTTTGTAAGAATTGTGTTCTGAAATGGCTACCAATCCATGCATAGTTTACAATTGACCCCATTTTGAAATTTCTTGCACAATTATGCTCATCTATAAGAGACTTAATCTGGAAAGAATTTTCTTCACTCATCCATGAAGCCCACAATCTAAACTTGCACTGCCTTGAACAACATTTAACTAAAAGTCTCCTACTGTCATTTTTTTGTAGCACAATTGATAACCTTTTGCAATAGCATAATTACACAACATATGTTTTAACTGTTTAGGACTTTCAAATCTAATTCCTAACACATGATTTTGCTTTTTCCAATGAACATTTTCATTAAAAGTTGTTACCTCTTCATGAATTGGCACATTTTCATCCATATGATCATATGGATCCTCATGAGGTGGACTGTCTAGATTTGACTGCTCCTTGGGGTAGAGCTTGTTCAAAAACACATCATTCAAGGTCTTGTTCATTGTAATGCAATCACCATCTTAAATGTTATCGTCCAAATTACCTTGCACTTGCACTTCATCTAGGTCAATGCCTCCTTCTGTCTCAGCATGCAACTCTTCTATTACTTCACCTACACCAGAAAACTTGTCCTCGAGGGTGCATACATAAGCTATCTCATCAAGAATCCATTGATGAACATTAACAACAACATGATCCATGTACACATAAATTACACAACCAAAATCATACCCTACTTCTATTAACTCCTGATAGTCTTTCTCAGTTGCTTTTATCCTCAACCCATCAGGGAACTCAATATCGGGCATGCAAAAGTACACATTAATGCATGTCTCATTTGTGAATCTTTGAATGAACAACACAAATTCGTTTTTGTCCATTCCAGCAAAATCCACATCCTCAAACCTCTACTCCGCTCCATCTGAGTAATTGATCAATGGATACCACGTAAACATACCAGCAAAATGAAGATCGATCTTCATGTAGACGGCCATAGCAAGAGTCCAAGGGAGACTTTTTTCGAGGAACAATAGAAGAAAAGAGAGGAAAGGGGCCGATGAAACCGACTAAAGAAAAATATATCTTGTAGAGGAAGGGTTAAATATCTCATTTAACGATACATTATGTGCTATGTGATTTGGCGTATGAGGTGGCTTTTTTTAATGACATGTACAAGATAACCGGCTGATTGGGATGGGGGTCGCCGGGCGACCCCTTCACTTTTTAGAAAATGGCCTTAAAACTAGTAAAATGTGACTTCATGCCCTTATAAAACAAAAAAAAAACATAAGGGACATTTTAAACCAAAATGTGTAAGTTCGTAGGGCTACAATGACATTTTCCCTAGAATAAATGGGCTACACTAAATAATAAAATAAAACACAGCAAGTTTTCACAACAACATTTGTGACCCCGCGATATTTAGCCTCGACACTAGAGCGGGATGCAGTATGCTGACGTTTGGATGACCAGGAGAGGAGATTGTGTCCCAGAATAACACAATAACCAGAGGTGGAGCCTCTGGTGACCGGGAAACCATCCCAGTCAGCATCAGAGTAAGCAATAATATCTCGAGATGAAAATGTGAAGATTTGAATACCATAATTTGAGGTGCTACGTATGTATCGTAATATGTGTTTGAGAAATTTGAAATGAGGTTCACGAGGATCATGCATGTATAGAAATATTTGAAGAAATGCATAGGTAATGTCCGAGTGAGTGAATGTGAGATATTGAAGAGCTCCAACAAGACTATGGTATAATGTGGGGTCTTGAACAGGGGGTCCGGAGCCATCAAATTTGGCAGCCAAATCTGCCGGAGTGGAAACCGGTTTGCAGTTGGTCATGGAGGCACGATCAAGGATTTCATTGGCATATTTTTGTTGTGACAAGAAGAGTCTATCGGTAGTTCTGGTAACGGATACACCCAAGAAGTAATGAAGATCTCCAAGGTTAGTCATAGCAAACTCAGTAGATAGAACTGACGTAATGGTGGACAGAAGCAGTGGCGATGACCCTGTAAGAATAATATCATCCACATATAATAGCAAGTATGCAATGTGAGATCCCTTCCTGTAAATGAATAAAGAAGAATCACACTTGCTGTCAGTAAAACCAAGTCTGGTAATAAACATAGTGACTCGCTGAAACCATGCACGTGGAGCTTGCTTGAGACCATATAAGAATTTCTGAAGGAGAAAAACATGATCTGGCTTGGAATGATCCTAAAATCCAGGGGGGTGCTACATGTAAACTGTCTCCTGTAAGTGACCATGAATAAATTCATTCTTCACATCAAGTTATCGAATTGACCACTTATGAGTGACCGTGATGCTGCAAACAGTGCGAATGGTGGTTGGTTTGATAACCAGACTGAACGTTTCGTTGCAATCAATGTCGGGTCTCTGGCTTCTACCATTAGCAACAAGTCATGACTTATAGATAGACAAAGATCTATCCGCATTAAGCTTCTTTTTTAAGAGCCAAATGTAATTAATAACATTGGCACCCAGTGGTCGTGGAAGTAGAATTCACGTGTTGTTGGAGATAAGAGCAGAATACTCCTCTTTCATTAATTTTAGCTAGTTAGGATCTTTAAATTCCTGTAAATAGGTGCGAGGTAGAGGAGAGAAGGAGTTAACATAGAGATTGAGTTTTTGGAGTGGTTTTTTAATTCCACGTTTGACACGAGTCATCATAGGATGGTGAGATTGGGGTTGAAGAGTATTATTGCAAATAACATCGGAACAAGATGGGGAGGATTCGGTGTGAGAGTCCTCATTGAGAGAAGATGTTTTGGTAGCAGGAGTAGCAACGGAAGACGAAGACTCGATGGTGGGAGGGTTATTGGTTTGAGGAGAGTCATTGGTGAGAGATGAGTTATCGGCAAGAGAGAGACCCTCGGTTGGAGGAGGGTCTATGGTGGAGGTGGGAGTAAAGGAACCAGAATATGGAAGAATAGCCTATTCAAGGAACGAGTAGAAGAATGCATGGTTGGGAGTCATAGAGCTGAAAGGGAACACAATTTCATCAAAGACAACATGCCGGGAGATGATGATTTGTTTGGTGTGAAGATTAAGACATCGATATCCTTTGTGATTTGTTGGATATCCAAGGAAAACACATGAAGTAGAACGAGGGGAGAGTTTGTGAGAAGGAATAATATTTGGAAAACAAAGTCAACCGAAAACAAGAAGATGGTCATATGAGGGTATTTTGAGAAATAGTTTGTGGAATGGAGTGTCATTTTTTATGGTGGTGAATGGAAGGATGTTTAATAGATGTTCGGCCATATGAAGAGCCTCAACCCAATACTCGAGAGGGAGGTGGGCATGAAGAAGAAGGGTACACACCATATTGTTAATAGTACGAAGAATGCGTTCGGATTTGCCATTTTCTTGAGAGGTACGAGGGAAAGAAAAACGCATATGAATACCATTTTGATCACAAAGGTGTTGAAACTGATGATTGCGATACTCACCCCCGTTGTCACTTTGAAATTTTTTGATGTCAGTGTTGAAGTGATTTTGGAAAAAAGCACGAAAATAAACAAATTTAGAGTAAACATCAGATTTGACACGTAATGGGTACAACCACAAATAATGAGAGAAATCTTCTAAAAATATGACATAATATTTAATTCCACTCACACTAGTAACAAGGGATATCCAAACATCAAAATGAATAAGTTCAAAAGGAGACATAGAAACATAGTTTGAAGAACTAAATGGTAACTTGACATGTTTGTCCATTTGACATGATTCACAAACATATGGAATCTTATTAGTAGAACAAGAAATAAAATTACTATCAACTAATTTATTGAAAGCTTGACGACCGGGATGACCGAGACGTTGATTCCCTAGAGACGAAGTGATGGTAATAAAATCTTGAGCAGGCGGTGAGGTGATAGGGTAGAGATCACCGGTGCTATCATAGCACATGAGAATTTGTTTGGTTTTGAGGTCCTTCACAAAAAAGCCAAATGGGTCAAATTCAATAAAGACAAGATTATTACAAGTAAAGCGACAAACACATATCAGATGTTTTATGATTTGAGGAGTGTTTAAAACATTTTTAAGGTTGAGAGTATGATAAGAATGTGAAAGAGGAAGAGTGGAGTGCCCGTTTTTATTTATAGGAATATAAGATCCATCCCCTACTAAAACAGAAGAAGGATATATTCAATTATCATAAATAGTTTGAAGTATACCTTCATCAGAATGTAGATGAGAGGTGGCCCCGGTGTCCATGTACCATCCCGTATTAGCCGGATCTTGGAGTGTCATGGCATTAAACATTTGAGAAATGGAAGTGGGCAGCTGGTCCGTGAATTGAGCATGCTGATGAGCTTGTTGGGGCGTGAAAAAAGTCTACTGAGTTGGAGTAGTTAGTGCTACTGGACTGAAGAAATAATGTTGTTGCTGGGCCGAAGTCTGTGAGTTGATGGGAGGATGTTGGGCTGCAGCGGATGTAGTGGGCAGGAGGCCCTTATTGGAATGCTCTGACAAAAAACGAGGGCTGGTACCAGCCAAACGCCCAACCTACAGGAGAGGGTTATTGATTTCGGTTGTTTTGATGGCCACTATTACCTTGTCCCCCATTATTATTTCGACCACCACGTCCTCTATGGTTGTGCCGGCCACCTCTTCCACCACGAAAAGAACCACCATTACGATAGGTTCCTTCGGTGGCAAGGACTTGAGGAGATGATGAATGATCAGTGCGAGGAATAACTCCATGCTTGTGTTGTTGATTCACCAGTTCTTGTTCTTCCATTTCTAGCATGGATCGAACCTCCAAGAAATATGGAACAAGTATTTGATGACAGATAGTGATTGCAATATAATTATATTTAGGAGACAACCCGATGAGTGTGTATGAGACCAGATTGCATTCTAGAACCATGACATCAAGATTATCAAGTTGGCCTGCAATGGTTTTGATCTAGGTGAAGTATTCTGAAATTGTGGAGTCCTCCATGGTGATATTCCGAAGTTGATTCTCAAGTTGGATTGCCTTGTTCTCTTTATTAGCACCAAAGAGTTTTTCAAGACTATCTCAAATACCATGAGCACTAGGTTTATTTTTCAAAATCATATGAAGAAGATATTGAGAAAGAGTACTGTATAAACAAGATTTGACAATTGAGTCATGTTGAATCTAACCCGAAGAAGCAACAACTTTGTTTTTTGCGAGTTTGAGGTGATCTTCCACACCAAAACCGATGCAATGAGTCTCAAATAATTCCCTCCAGATGTTGTAATTCATCTGATCGAGATCCAACACGAGGGGAACAACATGTTTGATGTTTATAAAGGAAGAAAGTTTTCCAGAAGTAGCAACATCACCTGTCAATCTGTCATTGTCGAAGTCTGAAGTAGAAGGAGAAGAGTCGGGACATAACATAATGCAGATCGAGAGAGGAAAGGATGAGAAGGATCGACTAGGGTTTTGAGATACCTAGTCTGATACGATGTAAGCATCAATAATTTCCCATAATTTCTGTTGCATTCCATTCAGAAATATATACTACAAATACAATTGTATAGGGCTTACATAACAAAAAGGCCTAGAATAAATGGACTGCACTGAATAATAAAATACAACATATTTCACAACATAAAAAATACGTCTAACAGTCTTATCTAAGAATTGGCAACAATCGAAACTGGTTAAATAATGCCAAAGATAATATACAAAAAAATGTCATAATATGGATGACGATCGGTAGACATAAGTTTAAAGTATGTTGCAAGTCATATTTGTCATAGGCTATAGTTATTTAAGAAAACATACTTCTAAATAGAGAAAAAGGAAAAGAAAAACAAATCAGACTAATAACATTTAACATTTCAACGATTTAATAATTTTTTTGGCTAATCACTAAATAAATATGATTTTCGTAGACGTCATTTAAAAAATAGTGGATCATCTATGAAATAATTAAAATAATGTCGTTTTGCACTAAAACAAAATTGTTTTTGATGATTATCGCATTTTTGTAGATGTCATCTGCGAAAATGATAGGCCCTACAAATTAAATGTATAAAAACCTCCATTTTTCGTCTTTTTTCTTTCATTTCTCAAAAAAATAAAAACTGAAAGTTCTCCAAAAAAAACACTCAAACACATAGCTCTTAATGTAAGTCCCAAATTTGCTTGACGTATCAATCAGATCCAATTGATGGTGCGGAATCCCAATCAATTGGATGATGCAAGATCAAAATAGAGAAGAAGGAGAAGAAGAATGATATGAATCTTGTATGATTTGATGATTAGAATGAGGTTCCTTACACAAGATTCACTTTCTCTCTCTAGAACACACCTTGAGTTTCACATAGTTAAGCTCCTCGTCTCTCTTAGCCAGCCACTCTCACATTGCCTCACATGCACTCCTCACCCTTACATCTATTAATATGGAACATGGGTCGTGAACAGGTTCACGGACATGAACCAGTTCACGGCCGTAAACACCCGCTTGGTCGTGAACACACAACTGCAAACACATATTACATAACCGAAAACCCAATTGCTTAGAAAAGCAAAGTATAAACCATATTTTTGACCCAAAAATCTCCCCCTTGCTTTATAGCTTTCTTTTCTAATTGACCCAACAAACTCCCCCTAAAAATGTAGCTGGCTTTTCTTGTCAATATTCATTGGGAGCTTGGCTTCAGCTTTTATCTTCGATTTCTTCACAGCTTCAAGATGAACTTGATGAATCTTCAATAAATGACTTCATCTTGAGCAGTTGGGCTTTTCTTCAAAATTTGACATTGAACGCACATTGGGTGAGGAGGCTTGATGTAGAGATTCTTGAAAGATAGCGCTTTCAGCTTGAGAATCTTCAGAGAGAATGATAGAGAGAACTAATCTTGTGGATCACTTCAGCAGGTACAAGATATCAGCAAATTGATTGAGGAGGCTTCAGTGCAATCTGTCACATAATCTTCAAGTCAGCTTCACCTTGCTTCTGGGATTGAAAGATTGAATGTTGAAAGAATAGTGTTCATTTCTTGTTCCTTCGAATGAGAATTCTTCGATGATCACGTACGAAGCCTTGGCTTAGAAAATCTCGATACAGTCTCCATGAGTCTCATCTACATCTGAATTCACTTTTCAAGACAATACAAAACTAAAAGAAAACTTAGCACACAATATTTTTGGATTTTTCATATTTTCTGAAAAAATAAAACAGAAATAACACTATTTTTGGATTTTTAATTTTCTGATTTTTGTTTGATTTTTGAATTTTTCTGATTTTTGTTTGATTGAATTTTTTTTTTAATTTTAGTTCTCCCCCTAAATTTGTGCATAGAGGAAAACTATGAACAAATTTAACAAAAACAAAAATGATAAGTAGATTTAAGACTAATTTTGGGATCAAAGTTTTGAGAATGTCTTAACTTTGTTTATCAGTACCTTCACCTTCATGAATAGATCTGGTCAATTTCCGGTATTGTGGTCCACTTAAACACGAAGAATATTGACAAACTTTTCTAAATAAACCATTTAGCTGATGACGACCACGAGTATTGTTGTCCACTTAAATTAAGCAGCGAGATCTACAGACAACCTATTAATTGTTCAATTTTAGTTGTACTACAACGTGTTCCCCACTTCCTGATATACCCTGATTATAAAGAACTTCCAAAGAACTCCTTACTTTAGGTGAATAGACAATTATTAAGGAGGAAGTCAAATTTAGAAATAGGTGCATATGTTGTGTCCCAGGTCGGATCTCTTTCAATCACGCAGAGGGGACAACATATGACTAACAGAGATAGAGGGATTGAGAGGTAGAATGTTGCATATGATGTGTCCCAGGTCGGATCTTCCGATCACGCAAAGGGGACAACATATGGCTAACAGATAGAAAGAATTTCATAGATAAGGAGGTGCGCAGAATTAGAGTTGCATATGTTGCAATCCAGGTCGGATCTCTTCCAATCACGCAGAGGAAGCAACATATGACTGACAGATAGAAAGGAAGAAAATAATTTCCTACAAACCTACTTTATCAGAACCCCCCAGTCGCACTATCAGAACCAGAATTAATGACATAAGTCCGTACATCAAGGAAAAGTTAAGCCACAGTTCTAGATGCGTATTAATTAATGTATCCCATTGGTTCCCATGTTTATCTCACTGCTCAATCTACCTGAGCGTCGTATGGCCAGTCCAAACAATCCTATCTAAATCCACACTGTCAAATCCTTCGTGCGTACCAGCACATTGAAGACAGAGTCTAGACAATTCAGATTCAGCCCCTTACACATGTTTAGACTGCCCGTTATCACTCACTTGATATCACTTCCCAAACAATACCTACTAACGAAAAACTATAAGAAAATAAAAAATTATCTTTAAAACGAATCAATGTAAGAAAAACTCAGGAGAATCGAGAAGAAAACTCAAACCGTAAGTCACCGATTTAATTTGCATCCAGAAGGTCTGAGAACAGCACGCAAATCTCAGAACAGATCCAAAGTTTTTTCACATCGTTAAGCACAAACCCCATGTGTGATCCTTTCATTTCTTTTTTTCCCGCAAAAAGGACACATACTCTCAAGCAAAGGTTTGAATGTTGTACAGTTGAGAGATGTCCTCTATCATGTACCTGGAATAGCCACTACCAACAAAACGAAGTCTGATGATATGCCTTCATAGCTGCTCCAGAACAGAGCGGGATCAGTTGGTCTTTGGAACCCAGTCCATTTTGAAACTGGTTTGACCTTTGTCATCAACGCACGGTACTCTCTCCCATGACATATCCTGCTTATCACACACAGAAAGCAAAGAAATGTTAGAATCATTAGACGATTTAGGAGATTGAACCTTTGGTACCCATTTGTAGTTGGGTTTAACCCATTTCTTTTTCGAGAAGATGGGTGCCTCGGTACTTGATTTTGAACTTGAAGTCGGCTACCGAGATGGCTTTGACCTAACCGGTCTTGGCTTCACAGGAGCATCTCTTGAACTTGACTTCTGGTCCAGCATTCCCTTCTTGCGCGTTCCAGTCACCATTGTTTGAACGTGTCCTCGAAGGGTTTCTTTTGAAGTATCTCCCTCTTGACGCGTTTTGCCAGCCTTGTGCATAGTAGGGAACGTATGTGCGATTTGGACAGTTTCGGGCAATGTGTCCAGGTGTTCCACAGTGAAAACATGTCTTTTTCTTCACTGGGAAGTTGTTTCTTCCTGCCCCTGGTGGCGTGCCTTTGCCTCGCTTCTGGTTGTTCTCACATGCACACACACAACAAGTCGTCGGTTTCGCTTGTTTTGGTGGCCTGTATTTATTATCAGCAGGTTTGTTAGGAGTAACTGAGTTAGAAGCAACATATTCAGAGTTTAAGGAGACATTCGTTTGTTCAATAGTGTCCTCCTTGTTCTCATCTTCCGCTACTTTACATGCACACGAAGTAGAAGCATCAGTATTCTTCACCTCAACACCCTTAGTTGGCCCTGATTGTTTAGTCTTAACTGAAGTTGGAGCTGGTTCAGGGAGTGGGCCAAACTGAGCAGGTGTCTCTTCCTCGTTGGTCTCAAAGGGTGGGTTATAGTTGTCATTAAAGGGAGGTGGTACACTGTGATACCCTAGACCCTTGTTTTGATTATCTTTGAATTTTAGTTGTTTTTCAATCATGGATGCAACTACCTCACTTGATACATCAAACTTTTTAATGTTAAATTCAGCATCATTATATTTAAATTTCAATGCATCAAGTTCGGCAGTTAATTCGGCAAGCTGTCTCTTAACATAGCTATATATTTCACATTTATTACTATATTCTTCTTGAAGCTTTCTAAAGTCCTTAGTTTTGTCCTCTAGTTGTGTTTTTAGGGGTTTTTGGGCCTTCCTAAGTGTATATCCTTCATATTTAAGGTCATCATTTTCCCTTTTTAGCAAATCAATTTGTTCGCGAAGAAATTTAATCGTAGCTTCACAAGATGGAGTACATGAAACTTCATTTACCGGGATGGTTGAAGAACTCATTGTTTATCCAAAAATTGCTCTTTGACTTACAAACTCAAAAGTCAACCTTAAAAGTCAAATTTAAAAAGTCAAACTTAAAAGTCAAACCGAAAAGCTAAATTTGAAAATTTTAAAGTTAAACGTAAAGTCAAAGGTCAAACTTAAAGGTCACAGTCAAAATTTTTAAGTCAAAAGTCAATTTATAAAGTCAAAAATTAAAAACTAAAATTTTTGGTTGAAAATGGATTTTGAAAATTTGAAAAATTGATGTTTGGGCTAAAAGGGTTAAAAATGTGAAACTAAGGTTGAAACAGCGAAGCTTTATGAATTAAATCGGGAAAGAAGATATCATCTAGCAAGCTAGATGAGTTGGAAAGGCGCGTGGTTGATGAATCAGGGGAGCCGGGTTCGATCCCTAGCAACCCCCAAATTTTTTTTTGAATATTGCTGATGGCTGCGAACTTCAGACCCGCTGATTGAAGACTCGAACACGTGCTGCCCGAGAACGAGGCCACAAATGAAGCTGACCGTGAATCCGAGGTGAGAACCGTGAACGTGCGAAGACCGTGAACGTGCGAGACTGCTGAGCCGTGAACGCTTCTCGTTCGTACACGAACCGCGGACCGCGAACCCACCGAGGACCGTGAAAGCTTCTTCGGTTCACGGCCGTGAAAGCAGCTTCGGTTGGCCGTGAACCCTTCTTCGGTGTTCAAGAACCCTTACTCGTATCGCGAAAAAACAGCGTTTTTCACCACTTTTTGCTCCAAAACTTGATCAAAAACTCGTTTTTTATGAAAAACTCAAAGAACAAACCCCCACTATTTTGCCAAGAACTATCCAAAAACGCAAAAATCCTTCAAAAATAAGATAAAAATCGTTTCAAATCTGGCCAAATTGATTGATACAGTCCAAGCTCTGATACCAACTGTAAGTCCCAAATTTGCTTGACGTATCAATCATATCCAATTGATGGTGCGGAATCCTAATCAATTGGATGATGCAAGATCAAAATAGAGAAGAAGGAGAAGAAGAATGATATGAATCTCGTATGATTTGATGATTAGAATGAAGTTCCTTACACAAAATTCACTTTCTCTCTCTAGAACACACCTTGAGTTTCACACACTTAAGCTCCTCGTCTCTCTTAGCCAGCCACTCTCACATTGCCTCACATGCACTCTTCACCCTTACGTCTATTTATATGGAACATGGGCCGTGAACAGGTTCACGGCCGTAAACAACCACTTGGGCCGTGAACACACAACTGCAAACACATATTACATAACCGAAAACCCAATTGCCTAGAAAAGCAAAATATAAACCATATTTTTGACCCAACACTTAATGTTACCCTTAAACATCAATCTCATTTCAAAAATCATACTTTAAGGTACTAGAAATTTATTTTCAGCGAAAATATACAAAAATAATGTTATTTGCGCAGATCTGATCAACGAAAATGACGTTTCTTAGGCAAACTTTTAACTTGGGAAATGCTACTTTCGCAATATCAAATCTACAAAATTTTATTTTCAGATAATGTTACCCCTAAACACCGATCACATTTCTGTAGATCACATATGAAAAAATGATATTTCTCATTAAGAAATGTGTTGAAAAAATTTAATTATGCAGATGAGATTGGTGACAATAGCATTTCTTAGTCAAAAGTAAATAGTTTGCTGAAAATTGTCATCTGTGAATTTGCTAATAAAATATTTTTTTGTAGGTTTTAGGATATTATGTTGTTAGCAAACTAAGAAAATCTTGTTTTTGGAATCCTAGCAACCATGTTGGTTGTTTAAGTGGCGATGGTCCAAAAACCTAGAGTAGTTCCGAATTTGTTGGCTAAAAATGTGTTACTAGAACAACCCCCAGACACACACACAAATAAGAAGCAAAAATGCTCTTTCATTCTTCATCATGGACGGTCTGGAATAGATAGATGGTATTAGAAGAAAGATGGGCCATATATATTCGTGAACTAAATAAGTATTATATTCTTTTTGCTAACAAATGAGGTGAAAATGTATTTAAAACTAAAATTTTACGTGACTCATTGTCGAATGAAATATATATATATATATATATATATATATATATATATATATATATGGCCGGTCCAATGGTTTTTCATGCCCAGGGCGAGAAGAATAGATGATGCCCATATGTTTGTACCGAATGATATCGTTTATATAAAATCTTTTTTATTAGATAGAATTACAGTAAATTTTTTTAATTTAATTAAATTCTATATAAGTACAACTTTACATTTATACCCTTCAAAATGAAATACATTATCAGAACATTTTTACCCATTGAGAATCTATCTCACACTATCTACAATAACTTAGCCAAAAGCAAACTATGCATGTCCTACTTCTGAAAATTAAAACAAGATATTAATAATTAATTAAATAAGGACGAATCCTTAATCAAGTTTAAAATTTTGAAGGACTACATATATACATGGTAATACTTATATGTTAGCCAAAAAGGATGAGTAGTCTACAAAATTAAGGAAGTAGCTTTGAACACCAAATCTCCTATCCAAATATCAAAATGGTCAAGTAATTAAGTGGACAACAGGTTTCAAAATCACAGCAGTTTCAAAATCACAACAGGTTCAAATAATGGGGAGTTCTTTCTAACAGCTAAAAGATTTTTGACTTCTTATTTAAGGAAAGAACGGAGTGTGAATTACAACCTGAACAAATGAATCAGAAAAACTAATGAATCAAAAAAACTAATCAGAAATTAGAATCCATTTTTCTAAATACTTGCAAAGTATATACCTCCACCAAACTCCAAATATTAAAAAAATGTAACTCCTTAGTCCTGAATCAAAACACAAAAATATGAAAATACACGAACTCTAGAAATCCGGAAATCATAAGTCTAGAAAATAAGAAATTATAAGTTGGGCATAAAAATTATACCTTGAGTCTTATTATCAACCAATCGGAAATTCAGAAATCCCCTCTTTACTCTTATGACTCTTTAGATTGCAGTCCTAGAAATTAGGAATTGGAGAATCCACAACCAATTCGATATCTAGAAATCATAAAATAGAGAAATTAGAGAAAATAGAAATCAGATTATGAGGGGGTGAGTGATGAGTGAGGTCTGATGAGTTTAGATAGCAGAAACATTAGCAAAGTCATAGAAATAGGGATATGGAGGTGTATTTAGAAATCGGGAGACGAGAGAAAAGAGTTTAGGAAAATTATTGTTCTTCTGGTGTTCTTGACACAAACAGTAAACATGGAGAGAGTATATAGTTATTACCTATCCACATAAGTACCTCTTGACAAATCAATGATTGGAAAAACCAATCGACTCATCGTCTTCTTCAACTTGACCTTTCGTCTTTCTAGGCAGCGACAGGAAAGACGAGAACCAGACTCCTACTCACAGTCTTGAAGGCGACGCAGCCGATAACATGGGATGCTGAACTTATTTGGGCCACTGTAATAAACGATGGGCTAAACTGATGCCCTCTCCTATTTGATGCCATGGGCCTCCGCCCAACTCGCCCATGTATTGGGCCGACCCTATATATATATATGATTCCCCCATTCTCAACCTTTTTTTTCTCAATTGAACCCTCATATATATATATATATATATATATATATATATATATATATATATATATATATATATATATATATGAGGGTTCAATTGAGAAAAAAAAGGTTGAGAATGGGGGAATCATTCTCCGCCACACATTTGTTTTGCCGCAAAACACTTACGCGTAACAACGGAAATGTATAACGGATACACATGTGTTTTCCAACCAAAAATGTTTCCTTAAACTATGCTAATCATTACCTTAATATACCAAATAACATATTTTTTTTTTGTTTTTTTGATTTTTTGATTTTTAGAAAGCTATTTTTTTCGAAAAATTATTTTTAATATATAAAAATTCATAATTTTTTATTCTTTATAAATAGACATCTATATTGATATAGTTTTAAAATAAAATAATTTTTTTTAAGTTTCAGCCATCGTTATTTATAAGTGAAAGTACATTCGTTATTCACTTATGAATAAAACGTTTGTTTAATTTTTTTTATAGTTTGAGTATCGTTCATATATGAATATAACACGTAATAAAGTTTTTTTACTTAAAATATTTTTTTTACATCATCTTTCGTCATATATTATATTTATGTATGAATAAAACGTGTATTAGTTGTCGTCATATTTTATATTCATATATGAATAAAACATTTTATTAGATTTTTGTTACAGTTAATTTGTTATTAATATATGAATAAGTAGTATAAATGATACTTAAATTGTAAAAAAAATTAAAAATATTTTTTATTCATAAGTGAATAACGAATGTACTGTAGTAAAAATCTGATGCATTTCTATTTACTTATGAATAACGATAGTTGAAACTATAAAAAAATAAATTTTTTAATTTATCTTAAAAGTATATCAATATGGATGTCTATTTGTAAAGAATAAAAAATTATGAATTTTGATATATTTAAAATTATTTTTCGATAAAAATAACTCATTAAAAAATAAAAAATCGAAAAAAACAATGTTTATATATATATATATATATATATATATATATATATATATATATATATACATATGGGAATGATTAACATAGTTTAAGGAAACATGTTTTGTTGGAAAAGACATGTGTATTCCTTTCCCATTTCCGCCGGTACGATGGAAGCTTTTGCGGCAAAAATAAATGAGTGACTGAGAATGATTCCCCCATTCTCAACCTTTTTTATTTTCTCAATTGAACTTATATATATATATATATATATATATATATATATATATATATATATATATATATATATATATATATATATATATATACTTATTCCTATATTTTTATTAGCAACTATAACTTTAATATGTAAAAACGTAACGATATATTTATCTAGACAATGTGGCTTGTTTATTTTATATACATTTATATGAGTCGTATGTTTTTTATATAATACAGCCACTTAAATATCTTTACTTGTATCATAACATAAACCATGTAACAAATTGTATCTATTACATGATGAGTAGTATTTATTACATGAGTAAGTTCAAATAAAAACACTAAATAGTGTGAAAACATAAAAACATTATGTTTATGTTATTATTCTGCAATGAATGTTGTATATGTGTATTATTGAAGTAATTCTAATGTGAATATTAATGTTTGATTATTCATATATTATTAGAATGTTATTATTCTATTATACATTTTGTGTATGTGCAATTATTGTAGTAATTCTAATATTAGTTTTAACGTGTGATTATTCATCTATTCATTGCTGAATAATAACATAAAAGTAGCGTTTTTAAGTTTTCATACTATTTAGTATTTTTGTTTGAACCGTCCACTCTATTATATAATGATTAGTATTGTGTGTTTTGTTTTTAGTAATGTTACTATAAATATGTATGAAATGTAAATGTTTCCCAACACAAACACAATTACTTCAAACCCTAAATCGAAAATATCTTCAAAATTGTCTAAAATGCATGCTAAACTAAAACAACCTTCCACCTTATATGGTGATCGGGTTAAAGGCAAGTTATGGACATGGTATAAAATAACTCATATTATAAATTATATGGGTTCATACACCATGTAGAGAAAGATATATGGTACAAAAGAAATAGATTGATGATGTAAAATCCAAATTCCCTTACGATGAGTAGTTAAGTTTTATGTAATTTTATGTCATATGTAATACTTTATTCAATCTAATGAATAACCCACGTTTTAAGTATTAAGAAATTCGAAGAATTAATAACATATCAAAATATTACAAGTTCTTTAAGTCATAAGTTGGATAAACACTTTGTCTTTGTGACCAAGTACCTAAAACCCCCCTTCATACCAAATGCTTTTTTCTTACATGCTTTTCTCGTATATGTTTGATGATTTTTTTTTAAAACATGACAAAAGATGGACATTTGTTTCTTAAAACATGACAAAAGATGGACATTTGTTTCTAGGGTAACCTTTTCGGTGGAAATGGGAAAATGTATTATGACTGAACCCTCCCATTGCGACGAAAGTTTTTATTTGTGAACATATCATTTAATATTCATATGAATATAACATTTAATAATCACATATGAATATACCATATAATATACAAAAGATATATGCACATGTGAGTATATCATATAAATACAATACACATGTAATATTAAAATGTAAATAACATATTACACACATTTCTTCAACCCAAATAGTCAAAAATGCCATTTAACATTATCAAACTATAATGCATTAATACGCACCTTAAAAAATAATATCGAACATCTATATAATTTATATGTAGATGAATGACCTCTTGACCTGATTAACATATAAAGATAAAAAAATAAAAGTTAATTAGTTAACTTAAAAAGATTTGTTCAAAGATTTAATCATTTTTATGGAAATTTTCATTGGATTCTATTGAAAACAATTTAATTAAAATAAATAATAGTAAAATATAAATTTATTTTCTACATTAATTAATGACAAATATATATGGGAAATTGAGTAATATAACCTTATAAACGACATTTTTGACAAAAATGACCACAGTTTTTTTTTGATAAAATAACCAATTCTTCGGAACACATTGTTCTGGAAATGTCTCCGGAATTCCAAAGTACGATTCCGGGCCATAGTTCCGAAATAGATTTGACTTTTTTTGCATGTAAGGTTTGCTTTTATAAAATGTATAAGTTTTGCTTTCATAAAATGTATAATTTTTGGTTTTATAAAATATAAAATGCAATTAAAATGAACAAACAACTAATAAAAACATAAAATAAATAAAGGATGTGTCTGTAGGTCATATTACAAATACAACATTCAAATTATCTATGTCCTAGTACCCCAAAATATTTCCGCTAGTCGTTTTCTATATCCCATAGCCCATGGACCGGTGGTTTTACCCTCTATAGAAATTGATTTTCCGGTGATCAACGTCTCCAAGAACCAACACAAAAACACCCCACAATCCCCTCTGTTTTCAATCTGTTGTGATACGTCTGGGGCCTTTTTGAGGGTTACATTGAAGCTCTCAAGTGGGATTGAATCAGTTGGTCCGGTACCCAGTAGTTCAGTCCCACTAGCAGTTTGTGGATGCGGGCTCTCAGACCTATAAACCAATCCTCATTTTCCGAACAATAGTCGCCCTTCCAATGGCTATCGTATATAGTCATTTTGAATGTCTTCAAATCCAAAGAACCCAAAAACCAATGAGAATGTGGTATGTTGATTGAGATGTAAAGCTACAAAAGGTAGAAATAATTAATTAGTATATAAATACTCAGGTAATGTAATCCAAACAAAATTATACTGTATCACACTATGCCTAAGCTGGGTAAACGGATCCGTCAACCATGTCACTCCAGTTATATGTATCAGTGTTGAAAACTGATGGCACAACCGTCTACCAAGTATCATCTGCTCTACGCTCTAGTAGCAATGAGATCCACATCATGACGTGTTGCCAATTAAGTTTTTTTTTTGCAGTAAAGTAAGTATTATTATTAGAAGCGTACTATGTAATAAGCAAATAATTATATTACTTACATCACATGACAACCATCCTCCATGACTATCTGCATATAACAGTTTCCAAAACTCAAGCGTAGCAAAACCGGTCAAATAATTGTAAGCAAACAACAACGAACCATCTCGTTCTTTATATACAATGTGTACGGTAGGATCTACAAGATTGTCCAACGGTGCTGGTTGCTGCCGTGTAACACTTTTCTTCTTCATTTATATCCATGACGACTTATACTATATGGACATAATTTTTGGCATTTAGAACGCCTAAGAGGTTCTTGTACTGGTGTTTTGTAATCATCCTGCGGAATCTCTATTACAACTGACGAGAGAATGACCGGAGACGGCTGCTCAGGGCCGACATTCAACGGTTGTTCAGGGCCGTCATTCAACGGCTGTTCGGGGCCGACATTCAATGGCTTTTCGAGGGTTCTTAAGACATAATCATGCTCCCATAACTCATTGTCATTGTAGTATCCATGTACGGTTGAATAATGTATACTTGTAAACGATGCAAAAACATAACAACCATAAACGATGAAATAATTAAAAATGTACCTCCATCCCCTTCGAGGTACCAACATCGTCTCCAGGAGTCTTATTGGTAAGTTTTAGAACCATGGCTAAAGTAGCATCATGCTCTACTAAACACTTCTCCTGAGACCGCAATTGCTCGCGACATTCACGGACCTCATTTTTCATTTGACCGACCTCATTCTGCAAGTCACTAATAATTTGGTCATTGTCAATTGATGGGTCAGTGGCTGACGGTGGTTGTGGTGGCGGGTAAGATGGATCATCTATACGTGCCTTCTTTTCTCGATGCTCATGGGTAGGGGAGTTTTTGGGTGATGATGTTAGGGAAGGTGCCCTGTGAACTTCAGGGTCGGGAAAATCAGGGCGATCAATCCACTCCGAGCTAACAACCCACCATTGAGAACGCATCTCATTTTACGTCGGCTCCAACTTCGGTACAAGTCTATTACACTGTAGCAAAATTATAAAATTATAAATAAGCATAAATTATAAAATAAATAATTATTTAAATAATAAAGTAACCATACGTCGTCTATTTGTAAAATTTGGTTGCAGTGAGTCTTTTGTAACGACCTAAGTTTTGGCCATGCAACAGCCCAATGGATCACATTCTGTTGTCGGGTACCAAATAAACTGCTCACCGGAAAAGTCTAAAGAATCCATATGTGAATGTTAGCAAACAAATAAATAAAAAATAGTTAGAATGTAACGTTCCAAAAATATAAGGTAAAAATTTCATTTTTAATTCAACCAGAAACACCAATTATCCTTTTTTCCAATCTTTCAAAAGTATTTCAGAATAAAAACAGCTATTAGAGTACAATCCCAAAATCATAGAGTTGCGAAAACATGGGTGGATGCGTTGCGATCAAGCCGGACCCTTCCCTTTCGAATCGGAAGTACCTGAAACCATAATCATAAAAACCATAAGCATAAAGCTTAGTGAGTTCCCAAAATACCACATACCATACATATCATTGGGCCTATCCCGAACATTAGGCCCAACCCACCGTAATGGGCCTAGCCCAACATACAATTGCAAGAGTCACAAAGACGGCTAACACCATACATAACATACAATGGGCCTAATCCTTCCTGATCTATGGGCCTAGCCCAACATACAAATTGGCCTAGCCCATAATACAATGGGCCTAGCCCAACATACAAATTGGCCTAGCCCATAATACAATGGGCCTAGCCCAACATACCATGCAAGAGTCACAAAGACAACTAGCATAACATATCGTAATGGGCCGGCATTAGTGCCTTCGACCCACGAGTTCAGTGAGGAGACTCACCTGAATCACAAAACCGAATAACACTCGGCTCAAAACCACGTCGACCACAACTAACTGCTCTCCTGCCAAAAGATGGTGCAAACACCTCCTACCAAATCCATACAAGGCAAACCCTAAACCTTCCAAAAATAGAGATTGACCAAAAAGTCAACCCATACCAAACGTTAACGGTCAAAGTCTACGGCCAGAGTTGACTTTAGCTGACCGCCATGTTGTGGCCATCCTTGATCACGCCGTGGCCTTCACCCAGCCAACTTACAGGAAATTCCTAGTCGCCATGTCGCGGCGACCTATGGCCACGTCGCGACGACCTATGGCCATGTCGTGGGCACTGAGTTTCTAACAGCTTTGTAACGCTTGTTCCAGGTATCATTTATTTTTCAAGTTTTAGGGTTTTACACTGGGACTCGACGAGTTGGGGAGCCCAACTCGACGAGTAGATATCGATATTGGACGCGGGACTTAGGGTCTACTCGACGATTTGGAAGGCCCCAACTTGATGAGTAGACACTGTAAAGGAAAACCCTAATTTTCATGGGTTTGTACCATATTTAAGGAACTTATGGGTCATTTATGGCCTCCCTCATCGTCCTAACTGTCCAGAGAGAAACCCTAGCCGTGCTTTAGTGCCTTCTTGAGTGTGTGCGAGCTTTAGAGAGTAAATCTTGTGCTTTTTGGAAGGAAACTTGAAGATTAAAGAGATTGAAGTGAGGATAGGGCTTTAGATCCGACATCTACCTGGTGTTAGCATTCATTTGGAGGTAAAAAGTTACTACCTTGATCTCTATTTGCTTAGATCCCATCCTATGAAAGTATATGAGCACTTTTGGTGCAAAAATGGTGTCATACTCGGATTTGAACTTGTCATGAGGATATGGTTCCAGATCTAGACACCTCTAGATCTTCATGGACATAAAGTTTCTCACTTTATCTAGTCTAGCCCCTTTTCCATGCCATAAACATTGTATGAACCTTAGTTTTAGTGTTTTATCCTTTTGAGGCCTTGCATGCTCGTAAAGTTTGCAACTTTACGTGGCATTTCAGTCTTAAGGGACTGGATCTATAGTTTGGAGGTCTGGAATCGACTGGAAGGACTGATTATGTTAAGACAAGGGAAAACTTGACGAGTTGCCCTGGCGACTCGTTGAGTTGGAGCGGGTTTTCCCGTTTTTGGTATGCAGAGTAAAGTCGGCGAGTTGATAAGATAACTTGACGAGTTGGATCAGATTTTTCCCGTTTTCGGTCTGACGAGTGACTCGGCGAGTTGATAAGATAACTCGGCGAGTTGAATAGGGTTTTCCCCAGTTTTCTGAATACTGGAGGAACTCGACGAGTTGCTATATGCACTCGACGAGTTGGGTCAACATGGACTGTTGACCTTGATCGTTGACTTTGACTTTGACCATGGTTGACCAAGTTGGACTTTTAAGGGTTTGAAGGGTTGAGTTGTATACTAAGGAGTTGTTTATGATTAGGGAGTTGGCAGAGCTGATACTCGGAGCTTGGACATATTTAGCTACAGTTTGCATTTGAGGTGAGTCTCCTCACCATACCAATGTGTCTAAGGAACCAAGGCCGGCCCATTTTATGATATGTGGTACACTAGTTGATGTAGTGTTATGTGGCATGTTAGTTGGTTATATTCTAGGTGGTATGTTAGATGTATATGTGTTATACTTGTATGGAAGACCATGGGGGAGCCCATGGCACTTGGATGTCAGACCATGTGGAGAGCCCATGGCTTTCCTATTAAAGACCATGGGGGAGCCCATGACACTTGGATGTAAGACCATGTGGGGAACCCATGGCTTTCCTAATAAAGACCATGGTGGAGCTCATAACACTTAGGTGTAAGACCATGTGGGGAGCCCATGGCATCCTGGAGTAAGAACCTGGGGGGGGGGGGGGGGGGAGCCCACGACATCCGTATATGTTGTATGCTTGGCTTATGTGGTTTATGTAGCTTTTATAGCTAATATGGTTTATGTGATTATGTGGATTGTGTGGGGTATGCTCTGGGGAACTCACTAAGCATTAGCTTACAGTTTGTTGATTTGTCAGGTACTTCTGAGCCTAAGGGAAAGGGCAAGGCTTGATGGTGCGACATGCACACTTTCAGGCGTTTTTATTGGACTCTCTGATATTTGAAATAAAATGATGATGTTATGAATTTGAAAACAATTGTTCTTGAGATTTTGTGGTTTATTGGAAATGTTTTGATTATTTAAAAATGAAAATTTTATTTGGAAATTTGGGTCGTTACAAGTTGGTATCAGAACCTTGGTTTGAGGGATTCGGGCATACTCTCGGGTGTGTCAGGACTCAAACTAAGGAAATGGTAAAATTGTTTTTCAAAAATCAAATGTTAATAACTTTTAAAATGGAAAAAGGAGAGAGTGCAATACACGTGATCGGCCGAGCTCAAGTAAGTGATTCCCATACTGATATTTGGATTATGATAGCCGGATGGATTTTTCGATACGTATGCTTTAAAAATTGAATACGGTTAGGAGCTTATAGCCTTAGAATGATTGATTTGGCCTTATTTCCTGTTCCTTGTCTGGTTGTGGTCCTAGGGTAGAATCTATTATTTAAAAGTCTATTTGATTTTGTTATGTGTATAATTTGCATGCATAATGCTACCTGTTATGATCGATTTGAGATCTGATTTGATGGGATTGAACAAATCTTAGGATAGCCTAGAATTTGAGTTATACAGTGGCCCGTGAGATATGTTTTGTTCTGGGACGAATTAGGGTTTTCAGGTAGAGATTTTAGGAAGGTACAGGTAGGTGTGGAAGGTAGTATTGGGCCCGTACTACTGAAAGCACATGACCTGTACCCGAACTAATGTTAGACCTGGAAGCTCTAAGGAGAACCGATGTAGGAAGATCCCCTTTTGGGCATTTTGATCATTCTGTCTTATGGTATTTCAGATCATAATGGTGGTGACACGACTGGGAGCAGGGGGATCAGGATCAGGATCCGGATCTGGATCTGGGTCGGGTGACGGTACAACGCCCATTGATGAGAGGCTACGCGAGATCATTGTAGCCGAGGTTACGAAGGGAATCCTTGATGCTACCCCAGTGATTTTTGGGACGATCAAGGAAGGGATGACGGAGATCATGGAGGAGCGGCTCAGGTCGTTCAGAGCCGAGATTGTTGCGGGTCAGATCGGGGCCCGAACTCCCTCGTTCCGGGAGTTCAAGGCGTGCGGGGCGCTAGAGTTTTTCGCGATCAGGGACCCCATTGTTAGCCGACGCTAGGTGGCAGACATGGAGAACGCCCAACGCACGAGTTATTGCCCTGATGCTGCAAAGGTGGGATTTTCTTCGTGTATGTTGAGAGATCGAGCTCGGGACTGGTGAAGAGAGGTGACTAGCCAGGTAGGAGCAGCTGGTGTGGCTGAGATGACATGCGCAGAGTTTGTCAGAAACTTTCATCTGGAGTTTGCACCCCTTATTGAGGTGTAACGGTTAGTGAGGGAGTTCTAGGAACTCCAACAGACCAACGAGACTGTGGCGGAGATCACCGCCAAGTTTCGGGAACGAGCACTGCTGATCCCACAGTATGCTACAGGTGAGGACATGAGGAGGACGAGGTATCATTCCATGCTGAGGGATGATATCCGAGAGTTTATGAGCTTTACAGGGTGCAAAACCTTGAATGAGATGGTAGAGAAGGCCCGTGAGCGGGAGATGGAGTTGGACTTCCGCACCAAGCGGAAGATAGAGCAGGCACAGACAACAGTAGGTCAGGCTAAAAAGCCTAAGACCTCGGATTCTTCCAATAGGCACCAGCAGGGTTGTAGACGGCGTGCCAAGTGCTGTAAACCGCACAGTGGGGCTTGTCGAACGGCAGGCTCGGGATGCTACGCATGTGGCAGTCGGGCCACGTGATCAGGGATTGCCCCAAGAAGGGCTTGATTTGTTTCAAATGCAACCAGACCAGCCACAAACGGGCCGATTATCCGAGGTTGCAGGGAGGAGGAGGAGCAGAGAGTAGGATTTATTATATGAATAATAAATTATCACTACCCGATGGGTTGGATGATTTGGTGGTGTACTATGATGCGTCTATCACGGGGTTAGGCGTTGTACTGATGCAGAGAGGGCATGTGATCGCGTACGCCTTGAGGCAGTTGAAGCCTCACGAGGCGAACTACCCCACTCACGACCTGGAATTGGGGGCAGTGGTGTTTGCCCTCAAGATTTGGAGGCACTATTTGTATGTTTTGGATTAGGTGTCTAAGCCCATAACTATTATTGGTATGTACTTGACCCGATTATGAGCATGGTCCTTTTGGGTTGCCTTCACTCATGCAACTTGATAGGATGACAAGAGGAGCGAGAGTAGGATTTATTATATGAGTAATAAATTAGTACTAAAAATGGTTTATTAATATATTACAAGATTTATATATTATTTGGAAATCACATTATTTAATTAGTATTGATTAGAAACTAATTTGGAATTAATTTCGTGGTCAAAAGAGGTTGATTAAATAATTGGGGACTGATATTGCAAATCACTGATAGTTGCAATTGGGCTGATGGATCACCTTGGAATAAGGTTGGACGAATTTTATGGAAAGCCCATGAATAATTCGTCTAAAGGGTATTCTAGAAGGTATCCATGGGCTGCTTAAGACCTAAGCAGTCATATTAGGGTTTCCACCAAAAACCCTAGCAGCCACAAGTATAAATAGACCCCAATATTAAGGATTTTCGCCCCATGCTTCATGAAACCCTAAGATGGCCGAAATCCTTCTCTCTTAAGTCATTCTTCTTGCATTGAGTGTTTGTGACTCCATTAGAGGTGCAACACTTGGGGCACTAGGCTTTCAGAAGTCAAGATTAAGAAGGACTGTTCTTGTTATTGCTACATAACAAGTAAGGAAAAGTTCCTAACCCTAATCGTATGCGATTTTCGAATTGTGTATGTTAGTTCATAGGGTTATTGCTTTGGTATTCATAGTTGTATGTTCAATAGAGAAAAACCTAGATCCAAAGCAATTCTGGTTGCATGTACACCATCAGATGTTGTTATGCTTAAATCCCATCAGTGGTATCAGAGCCTAGGTCATTTTTCAATTGAATAGATGCAAAAGTGAACTGCCAAAGGCTCAAAAAGTCAAAAATTATGCTGTCTGTCAGGCTGACTCGACGAGTCCAAGTATGGACTCGACGAGTTGCATGAACTCGACGAGTTCCATAGTGGACTCGACGAGTTGTGTGATCTGCTGTTAGGATTTTCGATTTTTTGGCCAGTTTTTGATTTGGATAATTATCATAACTCGTTTTTATTTCCTAAAATCGATTTTTATGATTGATATGAGATATTCTTATCAAAATTGGTGAATTTGGTTAAATATGAAAAATATAGGATTATTTTGATTCAAATATTTAAACTAGTAATTTTGAAAAAGTTTTAAATTACACCATTTTCGTTTTATTATTTAAAATTTGAAACTAAAAGTTTTAGTTTTTGAAAATTTAAATAGTTAAACCATAATATTTTGAAAAGTTTCAAATTTGTCCTCAAGTTTTGGAATTTAAAATTTAATTAAAAGTTTTAATTTGAAATGTTAAATTCTAAAACCCTAGTGCTTTGAAAAGTTCAAATTATACCCTTATGGATTTTATTAAATTAATTAAGTGTTTAATTAAGAGAATTAATAAATCCATAATAATACGGTTTAATTAAATTAAAAGTCTAATTTATAGTTTAAACCACCTAGTATTTTAAAAGTGTAAAATACACCATTATACTATATCAAATTAAAAGTTTAATATATTATATATGTATAAGTAAAAGGTCAGTCTTACCGTTAGTAGGCCGCATTCACGAAGCTGGTCTATAAGGGGTGTTTAAGGAAGCGGCATGTAAAATGACCGCCATTGGTATCCACTCTTACCCACCGCACCCTTGACTAGTGGAGGGTCGTTAGCCAAACGGGTAGGATAGGACACAAACTTCCATTATAAGTATAACGAAATAGAAAGTAACTAAATATTTTATAAATTCCCAAAACTTAGTTACTTAGGAAAAATGTGAATTTGGTGCTAATCCATGAAATTGCACATTGCACCTTGTTGGTCGTTAGTGGAGCGTGTGTGGTTAACCGACACACTAATATGAGACTAATGAAGGATGGCAATGGGTAGCTCGTAGATTATCATAGATCAATGGAGCGTGTGTGGTTAACCGGCACATTGATTAGGTGATAAATGTCTTCGAGAGTACCAAGCTAATTTGCATGGTTATTCACACCTTGTTTGTGATCCTCGGTATCCCAGTCACAAACTTGAAGGGCATAATCGAGATTAAACATGCCATTGAAACGTTCAATGAATCTCAAAGAATCTAGGAATTTCAATTCATTTAAAACCTAATGTTCATTTTCGTTTTTCATGGTGGAATTGGTAAATCGTCATTTACCTACCGACAAATAGTTTACAATTGGATTACGGCATCCCTCTTCCGAATTGTGAATTATTGTGTCGGGTCCTAGCATTAATATTTCATTTGGGTGTTATATTAAGGACTTAAATCGACTAACTTGAATTTATCCCTTTTGTAGATGTCTTATTCTAACAACTATGGTTTCCCCGAATCTTTTGGAAAAGGATTTCCACATGAAGATGATGTTCCACGATTGGATCGTGGAAATGGAAACCATACTTCACTTCCTCCACCTCCTCCAATAGTTCTCCCTGACCCACGTGTTCATCAACTTGAAAAAGTTCAAGGTCGCTCAAGCCCTATTGGCAAGTAAACATGAAAATGGAAAATCTATGTGTGCTCACGTCTTGGAGATGAAGCTACACATTGACAAACTAGGAATGTTGGGTGTCGTGTTCCCAAGGAAGCTGGCTGTTGACTTGGTTCTTCAATCACTTCCTGAGTCGTATAGTCAGTTCGTAAAGGACTACTATATGACAGATCACGATGTGACCCTTATCGATCTAACATATCTGCTAACTGCTGCTGAATCAGCAATGATTTGGCGCACTGGTAAGGTGGAATTGATTGGAAGATCTACTTCCCAATCTACCCTGGATATAGGCAATGACATAGATAGTCCAGAAATGATTCCTTCTCCTAAGGGAAAGGAATTGGCTATGGTCAAAAGATTTGACCATAAGAGAAAAGTCAGTTATGAGATTATTCCATATGCGAATGCCAAAAAGTCCACTTGTTTCTACTGCCATTTGAAGGGACATTAGAAGCGAAGCTGCCCTGATTACCTGAGAGATGGTAAAATCAAATTGTATGGTTCTACTTCAAGTAATTCCACCATCTAACTATATTAAGTTCCTATTTGTAGATTCTTAATACATGATGTGATAAGATTACATTTTGATGTTTTGTAGGATCGAAGAAAAGAAAGGATCCTTAAAGGAAGAATGAGCTGAGTCTGATCGCGAAGAAATGGATCGCTTGGTTCGATGATCAGATTTTTGAGCTAATGCTTAGGAGTTATGATAGATTGCTTAGGAATATTTAGAAACATAGTTTTCATTTGTAATTGCATTGCAAGGACAAGGTTTTCCGTACTTTTATAAATAAAGAAAATTTTTGATTTTATCTTATTTTATATTTTCTTGCAATGGCATTTGTGAAAATTGATGTTTTTATGTTTTTATTGTTAGCAATATTGAAAATGGATGTGATTATTAGTTATGTTATTTGTGGTAATGTCAAAAATTTACCAAATAAGGAAAGCTTCTCATCACCCAAGGTTCAATTGGACAGAAACTTGGAATCATGCGACTTGTATTGTGTGATGAATGAGAACCTTCATCTTTGGGAAATTAAGACTAATTATTTGTTCACATGAAGATGTGAGTCAAGTGAAGGACTAGGAGATCTAGTACACATTGTTGTGCATTAGTCAAGTCCACCACAAAGAACGATAAGATTGTTCGTCATGATTTAATAAATGTTTAGTGGACATGGTTATACTTACAAGATTAAGTGTAATTCTGAATCATTGGACAAAGTTTTGATGTATAGCAGAACGAATAAGAAGAATCAATTAGGCAAAAAGATAAAAGTTTCTCCAATCCTAAAGGAAAGGAGAGTACTTTAGTATCGTGTTTTATGATCATCTTATTGATTATGAAACCATATCACGATTGATCCTCTAAGTACACCTTAGTACATTTGAGTGGCTAAGAAGAGGAATCAGGAATTGTTGAAATGGTTAAATCAATTAAGGTGAGTCATACTTCGTTCCAAAATCGAGTCTTAGAGTCATACTCCAGGATTGTGACTTGAGTGACATATCTTAAGCAGGTTTATAACACCTCATACAATGTGGTGTAGAAATGTTTCTTGCATATTTGTAATTGGTAGTTGTGATGTATTGGATAAGAAAAAGACCAACTGAGACCAATTATATGAAGTGTCATTCTTGATAAGAATCCGCACTAACTCTTGAATATTTGTTTGTCAATAAATGTTTCTTGAGAAGAGAATCTTATATGTCAAGAGGCCATTGGGAGTCTTACAGATCTTGAAAAGTTTCAAGAACTAATCAAGAGTAAACCTATTGTTAATCGCTAGCGTGCAACTTGAGATTTGTAACCTATCGTGTTGACATATTCTTGTTTTTGTGCCCATTCCAGTTAAGTTAACTATGCATGTGAGTTCTGTGAATTCTCAATTGATTGCATAAGGAAAAGAACCCTGATCAATGGAAAGTACATTAATCTATAGTAGTGAGCTGCACAATAACTTGGAAGCAATGGTAGGACCCTTGTGCTACCAGATGGCAAGAAATTAAGATTGAACAAGTTCAGACCATATGATTTTGGATTTGTCACAGACCTTGTCTTGTGATTATTGTTATGACAAATTCACATGGATAGGAACACATACACTATAAAATCTAAGTGGCAAAAGGTTTCTCTCCTTCATGAAAATGATTGTGAGGAAATACTTTTACTAAATAGATTTTAAATGGACAGCAACTGTGTTGATTGCGTTCTCAAATTTGATTATGATTACGACATCCCTCTTCATAGTTCGAATTGTGAGAAATGGCAAATAGTCTGAACATTCGGGACTTACTGCTATGAGTTCTGAAATAGTTTAGACATACATATGAGCTATCTAAGGAAAGGTGTATGAGTTTAAGAAACCTAGATAAAGTCTTATCGAAGCATCTTGTATCAAAAATCTAAACTTTGGTAAGAAAGTCAATAAGTATTGATTTCTAAAAGTCTAGCTGATTTCGGGGTACATGTCAAAGCTAGTGGGAGAATAAGTGTTATTCTAGTAAGGACGTAATTATTGTGCTAGTGGGAGCATAATCATTATGACAGGTGTTGCGAATTAGCAATGCTATTTATAGGAAACAAAGTTTTGATTTTCAAAGTTGCAGAGTTTGAAAAGTTGTTTTGCTATAGTAAGGGAAATGATACTTATACTTTATTTTGAATCTAAAAATTTAGATTGAAGTATTAATCAAGCTCAGTCATGAGCATATATGATTACCATGTTGAAATGTTTCAACATTGGAAATTCTATATATGACAATATTATGGCAAGAGACTGGTAAAATGTCATGTCTTTATGTAAGACATGAATCATATCCCATACACTTCGGGTATAGGGTCGATTGCATATGCTGTAATATTCGACCGTTCTGATTTTCCAAATGCCTATGGCATTAAGAAGGAAAAAGGACCAGAACCGGATATGAATAAAATTATTAAACAACTGTCAAGGACAATCTAAGGTTTACCAAAGATTGGTTGCTTGGGACAGTTGGAAGTATAAGTAATGGATGGACCATATTGATATAATTCTGAATAGATAAGATTCTATTTAGAATGGATAATCATATGGCAATTATGGAAATATTTCCATAATAGGAGTTGGATAATAAGAATCTATGTGTAGGTTAGAAACTTTTATGCAAGAAGGATGTTCAAAGGAATGTACTTTGAATGTGAGACTTCATATCTATGGAGTTGTCTTGTAACAATCTCCAATAGATCACTTTGTAATATCATTGGCAGAGTCTTTGTGACCTTGGTACTATGACATTACAAAAGGATCATTGCATAAAATGTTAGGATCTAACACATTCTAGTAGTGGCAAGAATTTGGTATTCTTACACTTATGATAAATATTTGGAATTGTGAAATGAGAATCATTGAAGATGTGTTCAATTGATCTATTTCACAAAGTAAGGACCGTAAGTAAACATAGTGTGCATGCTTGGATCATGGGATAACTTGTAACACCCAAAAATTCAAACCAATTTAAAACTTTTCAAAACGTTTAAGATCCATTAATGATTACAAATTCATTTTCCAAAATAGTTTATATCATAGTTTTTCCCAGAAACAATAATAAAACATGAGGAGCTGTACGATCACGCCTTAGCCTTGCCGCGATCCCCTGCCGTACCTGAAACAATAAACTGAAACTGTAAGCTCGAGAGCTTAGTGAGTTCCCCCAAAATACCCATACTCACAACAATACACATATAATCATAAACAACATACTATGGGTTCAGTCAACCATCGGGTTGGAATACTCCAGGCCCTCAACCAACAGGTTGGAATGCCAACATACTATGGGTCCAATCATCCTCGGGATGGAATACCCCAGGCCCTCAACCAACAGGTTGGAATGCCAACATACTATGAGTCCAATCATCCTCGGGATGGAATACTCATGGCCCTCAACCAACAGGTTGGAATGCCCAAGTCTATTGGCCTCCGCACAAAGCAGACAAACCTCAACCGCCAAACAACATGTGCACATATAACAGATAATCACATAATAGTCTATAAACAACAACTGATCTAACAGATCATACCACATAGCACATAATATTATCCTACCCTCTAGGATACCGATCTAACAGATCATACTAGCATAACATAACCCGATCACAATCTAAAGGGCCGACCTTGGTGCCTTAGACCCTTGAGTATAGTGAGGATAACTCACCTCAAAAATAGTGTTGAAAATGTTGAAACTCTGATTCACTGATTCACCGGAGATCCCGAACTATCACACAATAAATATCCAGTTAATACATGAAATAACCTTCTTGACTAAGAGTCCACTCAATTCATTGAGTCCATTTTCTTTATTGGGCCTAAGCCCAAAGCCAAGTCCTTAACTTAAAGGTCCTTATACCAAGCCCATTATTGGCCAAATTTACGGAATTGGGCCTAAATCCCTAATTGGGCCTTAATTCTAGATCCATAAACAAGACTTGGTCTAAATCATCATGTTCATATAATCCAGCAAAGGCCCAAACCCCTTTTGTCTATAGACATTCCAATATCTAAGGTCCAAATGCCAAAAGCCCAACATAGGACGTACGCGGGGCGTACTCCTCTGGTACACGGGGCGTACTCGTCCGGAATTTGACCACCGTCGGGGTGGTTGACTCAGTACACTTGGCGTACTGATTTTACGCCGGGTTTTGCCAAAACTCCATTAAGTGCTTAATGGCTTAAGCACTTAAGCCCAAATTTCAGATCCAGAGTCCCAATGTGCCCAAGACCCATAAAGTCTCGAACTTTACCACTTTGGATGCCCATAAAGTTCTTAATCCAAGGTATTAATCTATTAAGACCTTTTTACAAGGTGCATGGGACATCTATAGTCATTGGGACCTCATTTTCATCACTGAACACCCCAAAAAGAGCCTAGAAGGACAGATCATTCGTCCTAACCACAACATGCACCATCTTTGGGCCTTTTGGGACAAGAAATGATTTTATAAAGCAAAAAGAAAAGATGTATACACATGTGCATAAAGTTTGAAGCTTTTTACCTTCTGGAGCTTCTAAGGCACCTTCTAACTTCAGATCTATAAGTTTGATCTTCTTCTCCAAAGCCTTGATGCAACACCACCTTCTTAGTACATTTCAAGAAACACTCAATAAGCTCAAAACTCAAAGAAAGGGGCTAGGTTTTGGGGAGGAAGATTCTAAATAGTGGAGGCTGAGGTAAGGGAAGGGAAGGTGCTCATAAAGTTGTTTAAATAGCCCCCAAACCCTAAATATTAGGGTTTCCTCCAGACATGAGTATGCCCCGCGTACACAAGTGTACGCCCAGCGTACTAAGGCGGACCTTAATACGCTTAGCGTACTCCTATGTACACACGTCGTACTCCTTCTTGGCCCAAAGTTACAACTTTGGTCCTTATGCTTGTCTTGGCCTTCACTTCCAAACTCCAACAGCTATAAATGACAAGGAAAAAAAGGTAGAGGAGAGTTCGGAAATACCTGGAAATCTCAGGGTGTTACATAACTATTGTTTTAATTCAAGTGTTAAGTTGATTAGTCGAAACATTATACAATGAATAATGTGTAATCAATATGGTGATTAAATAATAAGTGTTTTATTTATACTCAAAAGTGCTGAGACCATATTGGATTCGATTATTCTTGTGTTTCACTTCGCATGTTTTGACTTACCGAATAATAAGATTATTCAAACATCCACAGTCAATCATACTTTGGAAGTAAGTAATGAGGTAAGGTTGTCATGAATCCGACTGTAGATTGTCTAAAGTGTTTAGACATAGCAAAAGTTTGTTACAGTATTCATGAGTGCTCCGGAAATAAGATTTGAGTATTGGATTAAACCCACACTCACTAGAATCACTTCATGGATTTTATCATGAGTAATTGTGAGACGATAATATCTTATATTCCTGAAATTGAGACATATGAGTTGTTGTTTACGAATCGGTTGCGCATTGATAATACATAAACGCATCAGTAACTTGATGTTATAAAACGTATTGTTGTGTGTGATTTGATGAGTAAATAGTACAAGCATATGAGTCGAAGTTTATCTGTTCCTTTTACCCTAAGAGGAATAAAAGCGATATCTGTGGGCCCCTTGATGATTTAGTGATGACAACCCTAAAGCGCTTGACCAAGCCTGGACTAATTTGATTTGTTTAATTAGTCAGTCGTCATAAATCGGAAATCGGGAAACAACACATGAACAGAGAGAATGATTATAATCCATGTCTCAATTCGTACGATATCTTATAGAATGGAGGAATATATAATCCCTTATCTAAAGGACGCTTTACTGATAAGATCAAAGTTTGACAGCGGCTTTTGAAAGCTACGATTGCTAATCAGGTTCTGAAGTCGTACTTGAAATAATAGTTATTAGACTTATCCAAGTGGGAGACTGTTGGATTAGGTGTCTAAGCCCATAACTATTATTGGTATGTACTTGACCCGATTATGAGCATGGTCCTTTTGGGTTGCCTTCACTCATGCAAATTAATAGGATGACAATAGGAGAGAGAGTAGGATTTATTATATGAATAATAAATTAGTACTCAAAATGGTTTTATTAATATATTACAAGATTAATATATTATTTGGAAATCACATTATTTAATTAGTATTGATCAGAAACTAATTTGGAATTAATTTCGTGGTCAAAAGAGGCTGATTAAATAGTTGGGGACTGATATTGCAAATCACTGATAGTTGCAATTGGGCTGATGGATCATCTTGGAATAAGGTTGGACAAATTTTATGGAAAACCCATGAATAATTCGTCTAAAGGGTATTCTAGAAGGTGTCCATGGGATGGTTAAGGCCTAAGCAGTCATATTAGGGTTTCCACCTAAAACCCTAGCAGCCATAAGTATAAATAGACCCCAATATTAAGGATTTTCGCCCCATGCTTCATGGAACCATAAGATGGCCGAAATCCTTCTCTCTTAAGTCATTCTTCTTGCATTAGGTGTTTGTGACTCCATTAGAGGTGCAACACTTTGGGCACTAGGCTTTCAGAAGTCAAAATCAAGAAGGATTGTTCTTGTTTTTGCTACATAACAAGTAAGGTGAAGTTCCTAACCCTAATCGTATGTGATTTTCGAATTGTGTATGCTAGTTCATAGGGTTATTGCTTTGGTATTCATAGTTGTATGTTCAATAGAGAAAAACCTAGTTCCAAAGCACTTAGGGTTGCATGTACACTATAGGAATGTTGTTATGCTCAAATCCCATCAGTATGGAGTTCGGTGCACCATCTTCACTGATCACAATAGTTTGAAGTATTTGATGGATCAGCAGAACCTGAACATGCGGCAGAGGAGGTGGTTGAATGTACTGAAGGATTATGATTGCGAGATCTTGTACCATCCAGAGAAGGCCAATGTGGTGGCTGATGATTTGAGCCGCAAAGCGGCAAGTGCACCGATCGGGAACGTTTGTTTGAGGATTACAGTAATCTCTCCATTGCTGGATATGATCAAGCAAGCTCAGGTGGAGGGTGTGAAGAAAGAGAATTGGAAGATAGAGCTGATTCGGGGTCATTATCCCTTGTTTGTTCGGGATAGTCCGAGGTGTTCTGACACAGTGTGGCCGGGTGTGGATACCGGTAACCGGGGGTGTGAGGCAGAAGATTTTGGAGGAGGCACACAAATCTAAGTTCTGAATTTACCCGGGGGCCACGAAGATGTACATGGATCTGAGGTTAAGTTGCTAGTGGCCCTGCATGAAGCGGGAGATTGCATGGTTCATGGAGCGGTGCTTGACCTGCAGGAAGGTCAAGGCCGAGCATCAGAGACCTCACGACAAGGTTCAGCCGTTACCCATTCCGATGTGGAAATGGGAAGATATCACTATGGACTTCATCATGAAGTTACAGAGGACGGAGAGGGGTGTGGATGCCATATGGGTTATTATGGATAGACTGACAAATAGTGCCGACTTTATTCCGATCTCCGAGAGCATATCCGTTGAGAAATTAACGGATATTTACGTGCGAGAGGTGGTGGCTAGGAACGGGGTGCCAGTATCAGTAGTCTCTGACCGAGATATTCGATTTACATCTCTGTAGGTAGTTCCACGAGGAACTGGGCACTCAGTTACATTTCAGCACGACGTACCACCCCCAGACAGATGGCTAGAGTGAGAGGACGATCCAAACGCTCGAGGATATGATTCGGGCATGCGTGTTGGATTTTGGAGGGAGTTGGGATATATACCTCCCACTAGAAGAGTTTTCATATAACAATAGTTATCATGCTAGTATCGACCGACCACCATTTGATATGTTGTATGGTTGGAGGTGTAGGACCCCTGTTTGCTGGGGTGAGGTGGGACACCGAGTCATGGGGAGCACTGAAGTGGTGCTCAAGACTACCGAGTTGATTCAGCAGGTGCACGATTGGTTATGAGTCGCACAGAGCCGCCAGAAAAGTTATGCTGACCGGCGTCGATCAGATCTCGAGTTTCAGGTGGGAGATTTCGTTTTGCTGAAAGTGTCACCATGGAAGGGTGTCATTAGGTTTCGGAAGAGGGGCAAGCTAGGGCGCCGATATATTGGACCGTTCAGGATTTCTGCGTGGGTGGGCAAGGTGGTCTATCGTTTGGATCTACCGGACGAGCTTAGCCAGATACACAACACCTTCCACGTGTCCCAGCTTCGGAAGTGTGTCACAGACGAGGCCGCAATTGTTTCTCTGGACGACATTCAGGTGGATGAGAGCCTGAACTACATTGAGAGGTCCGTTGCGATTCTGGATAGGAAGACCAAGGTCCTTCGTAACAAAGAAGTGAAGTTAGTGAAAGTGCAATGGCAGCAACGAAGAGGCTCTGAATGGACATGGGAGACGAAAGAGGAGATGCGAGATCACTACCCAGATTTGTTTGTGTCAGCGGACTTCGAGGACGAAGTCTAGTTCAAGTGGGGGAGATTTGTAACGCTTGTTCCAGGTATCATTTATTTTTCATGTTTTAGGGTTTTGTAGTGGGACTCGACGAGTTGGGGAGCCCAACTCGGCGAGTAGAGATCAATATTGGACACATGACTTAGGGTCTACTCGACGAGTTGGAAGACCCCAACCCGACGAGTAGACACTGTAAAGGAAAACCCTAATTTTTAGGGGTTTGTACCATATTTAAGGAACTTATGCGTCATTTGTGGCCTCCCTCATCGTCCTAACTGTCCAAAGAGAAACCCTAGCTGCGCTTTACTGCGTTCTTGAGTGTGTGCGAGCTTTGGAGAGTAAATCTTGTGCTTTTTGGATGGAAACTAGAAGATTGAATAGATTGAGGTGAGGAGAGGGCTTTAGATCCAACATCTACCTCGTGTTAGCATTCATTTGGAGGTAAAAAGTTGCTAACTTGATCTCTATTTGCTTATATCTCATCCTATGAAAGTATATGGTAACTTTTGGTGCAAAAATGGTGTCATACTCGGATTTGGACTTGTCATGAGGATATGGTTCCAGATCTAGACACCTGTAGGTCTTCATGGACATAAATTTGCTCACTTTATCTAGTCTAGCCCCTTTTCCATGCCCTAAGCATTGTATGAACCTTAGTTTTAGTGTTTTAGCCTTTTGAGGCCATGCATGCACGTAAAGTTTGCAACTTTACGTGGTATTTTAGTATTAAGGGACTAGATCTGTAGTTTTGAGGTTTGGATTCGACTGGAAGGACTGATTATGTTAAGACAAGGGAAAAATTGACGATTTGCCTTGGCGACTCGGCGAGTTGGAGCGGGTTTTCCCGTTTTCGGTCTGCAGAGTAAACTCGGCGAGTTGATAAGATAACTCGGACTTTGGTCCGATGCAGTAGTACAGTATGCTTGATGTCTTTGTGATTCAGGCATGTTTATGTGTTAGTTAGTCCGGACCTCGGTCCGATGCAGTATGCAGTATATGTGTTTATGCTAGTAGTTATGATTATGTTATGCTATGTTCGGTCAGTCCGGACTTCGGTCCGATGCAGGGGGCAAGGCCCCAGTTAGTCCGGACTTCGGTCCGATACAGGGGGCAAGGCCCCAGTTAGTCTGGACTTCGGTCCGATGCAGGGGGCAAGGCCCCAGTTTGTCCGGACTTCGGTCCGATGCAGGGGGCAAGGCCCCAGTTAGTCCGGATTTCGGTCCGATGCAGGGGGCAAGGCCCCAGTTAGTCCGGCTTCGGTCCGATGCAGTGGGCAAGGCCCAATATGTGCTTTATATGTTATTGTATGGTGTGTGGTAGTTTGGGGGAGCTCACTAAGCTTCGTGCTTACAGTTTTCAGTTTTGGTTTCAGGTACTTCCGCTAGTAAGGGGAAGAGCTCGGGATGATGACATGGCACACACCACAGCTTCAGTTTATCCTGGGAGTTTTATTCATATATTTTGATATGTTTTGACATCAGTTGATTTGATAACTTATTATGACATTTTGAGACACATGATCCATGGATTTATCTTTTAATATTTGAGATGATGATTTCGTAAGGTTTTCAAACGAAAAATTTTGGGTTGTATTTTTGGGATGTTACAAGTTGGTATCAGAGCCTTGGTTTGAGGGATTCAGCCACACTTTCGGGTATGACTGGACTCAAACTAAGGAAATGGTGAAAGATTTTCAAAAGAAAAATGTTTTTGAAAGAATTTTTGAAAAAGAAACTTAAAAAGAAAAGAGTTTTGAGAAAAGGAAAAGGAAAAGGGTGTGGTGCATGCGATCAGCCGAGCTCAAGTAAGTACTCCCAAATTACCCATACAAGTTTATGTTATAATTATCAGTTCCAGTTTCAGTAGAACAACATGCTAGAATAGGAATAAGGATCTAGGAGGATGCCTTATGTGCCTGTTATATGTGTTTCAGCTTATTGAGAATTGCATGCTAGTATTGAGTAGACAGCAGTAGGATAGCTTGTTTAGGTTATGCCTGATAGTATGAGCTTAGCATTGTATGCTAGTACAGTTTCTCGTTATGAGGATAGAAGTACTTGAGTAGTTTCCTGTGTCCGAATGCTGCTTGCTTCGTGTTTGTAGGACTCGGAGTGATGGGAGTTAGCCATTAGGTGAATACGTCACGTCACATGTGATCAGGGTTGAATAATCTCAGAGTGATGGATTTGGCCCTATTGCGCAGCTCTTGTCTGAGTCTAACCGTTGTAGGGACGAGTCTTTTACTCGAAGGATTATCTGAGCCTCGTCACATGTGATGGTATTCATGTGATGACTAATTGGCATTACAAGGAGGCCTTCAGCATCTGAGGACTGGTTTGGGTAGAGTCAGAGATTTGCCTAGGGCAAGCCTAGGATGAGAGTAGCAGGGATCAGTAGCAGTAGAAGGGGCTGGTTGAGCTAAGGTAATTCTTGAGAAAAGTACGGATAGATGTGGAAGGTAGTATGGGCCCGTACTACTGAAAGCAGAGGATCCGTACTCGATTTAAGAGGGGCCAAGGCGAAACCAGGGAAATTGTAGAGTGTATGTGAGATCCCTCAGCAGCAATAAGAATTCTGACAGTTATTGCGATATGTTTTCAGCATGGTGACGTTGCGCGAGATACCAGTTGGCAGTTCAGGTGCCGGGGAGGGATCTGGCTCAGGCTCTAGAGCCGGATAGCTTGATGATCAGATGAGAGATGTCATTTCCGCAGAGATTATGCGCAACATCATTGATCAGACTCCTGTGATATTCGGTTCGGTTAGGGAGGCCATCGTGGAGCTTTTGGATAGTCGTCTTGAGGCCTTTAGGGTCGGGATAGTTTCAGGGCAGTTTGGGGCTTGTCTAGAGCCCGACTCTTATGGATCCCAGGGATCCATCAGGGAGGGGGATCCCATGTTTAGCTCTTTCCATCAGGGGTCGGGAGTGAGTGGGGCACCCTGTCCCCATGAGAGTTCTCTGCGTGATTGGGTTGCTGCGGAGGTATCACGAGTCGTTCGCGAGGAGCTACCCGACATCGTCGAGAGGGTCATTGATAGGTTGATCGAGAAGCTCCATGATCAGACAGCGGTTGTTCAGACGATTGATGGGGACGATGGGGTAACGCAGGAGCGAGAGATTGACCGGGAGTCAGAAAGGAAGAGGAAACCGGATGAGGTTCAGTGGCCCACAGGTTCGGGTAAAAGAACCAAAGGGCCGAGTTCGAGATCGGGAGACTTCTAGGGCCGCAGCCGATGCGGTAAGTGTGGCAGGACGCACGGGGGTGCGTGTAGGAGTAGTAGAGGTGGTGATCCTGGTTGTTTCAAGTGCGGCCGGACTGGTCATTTTAGCAGAGATTGTACTGCTACCATCGCCCAGGGACTTGACCCAATATGTTTCCATTGCAGTCGGAGGGGCCACAAGAAGGCCCACTATCCGAGTTTGTGTTCAGCAGGGCAGGTGACAGCTCCTGCCCCTGTGACTTCAAGAACCGCCAGCAGACGTCAGGGTCGGGCAAGGGCGCCCACGGCTCGGAGCAGAGCATTCCGGTTGATTTCAGCAAGGATTCGAGCAGCACGGGAGGTTAGAGGTATGTATCTTTTACCTTCCTGTTAATTATTATTTATGATGTTGTTATGTTACTGCACCGATTTAGTAGGTACATATATTGGAATATTATATTACCTATTTATGAGTGAGTCATATGCCATCTGCATATCTTAGATTTGGAATGATAGCTGGAGGACGTCCCCTGTAGAGCAGGTTACTTCGGATGCAGTAACTGTAGCAAGTATGAGTAAGACTCGATAGTATCTCACTACCTTTGGGAAGGTGTAGTTCGGGTTTAGATCGGTTATATTCCAGCACGAGGAGCACCTGAGGGAGGTGCTAGAGACCTTGAGAAGGGAGAGACTTTTTGCAAGGTACTCCAAATGTGAGTTCTGGTTGTGCGAGGTGAAATCTCTTGGGTACCTTGGCAATCAGAAGGGTATTCTAGTCGTTCCGGCTAAGGTAGAGGCCGTGATGCAGTGGGAGTTTCCGAGGTCTCCAATTGAGATTCGGAGCTTCCTAGGTCTAGCAGGTTATCACCGGAAATGTATTCAGATTCTTGGAAGTGGTGTGATCTTTTGGATTGGTTAGTAGTGACACACTAGCAATGGCAAACATGGTTTTCAGCCGATTAGGCATAGAATGGTAAGAAGGATTGAGGATACTTCCAGCATTGTGTGCTGTAAGACGTTAGTTGAATCAAAGTGGGGGAGAATCATCCAAGGATTCAGAAGTAGGAGCAGTTTTGAAACTGAGATAAGTTTCGCATCCTTATCAGAAAGGAAGACAGTCCAAGCAGATGTGTGGTTTGAGGATAGTGTGAGATGGAAGTTTGGAAAAACTTGCCAGTAAGGAGATCGCATTCCCGTAATGTTTGCCAGCAAGCCTTAGGGAATCAGGTTGGGGATTCCAGTCAGGACATGGGTTCAGTCTTGAATGATAGGTCGTATGTATACTCATCGTCGGATGTGTTCGGATCAGTAACCAACAAATGAGATAGTGTTAGAGTGTTATAAGTCTGCGGGTGTAGCCGTAGCATTCACTAGCAGCCAGATAGTGTTAGAGTGTTGTAAGTCTGCGGGTGTAGCCGTATCATTCACTAGCAGCTAGATAGTGTTAGAGTGTTGTAAGTCTGCGGGTGTAGCCGTAGCATTCACTAGCAGCCAGATAGTGTTAGAGTGTTGTGAGTCTGCGGGTGTAGCCGTAGCATTCACTAGCAGCCAGATAATGTTAGAGTGTTGTAAGTCTGCGAGTGTAGCCGTAGCATTCACTAGCAGTTAGGTAGTGCTAGAGTGTTGTGAGACTGCTGGCGTAGCCGTGGAATACACTTGGCAGGTAGATGGCATGAGCGCGTTGTTAGGACGCGGAAGGAACATTAGCCCCCCAGTTCGGGCGTAGCAGTAAAGATGTGGAAATCCACGAAGTGGATTTCGGAATTGTCTGGATGGATTAGACCTAGTTGAGCCAGTGATAAGACTATAGGAATTCCACTGCAGTTGTGAGATCGAGGAAGCAATGGATTGCTTCAGGTTACTTGTTATATAAGGCTACAATTGGTCATGTAGCAATCGCGTTTAGCTGTGGGTTGGTAACCTCAGGATTCGACGTGTGGAATCGATCAGTTAGATCAGAAGGCCGCTAGGGCCACAGTGACAAGATAACTAGTAGTTGTTAGTTTCAGAGGAGGATGTCGTTCAGAAGTTGTGTGAGGCGACTAAGTAGGGAGTCCTTGGGGCTCCGCAGTCGGGCGGGAACCTGGTATGTCAGATGACTGACGAATGAATTGAGACCAGGAAGGCCTCGATAGATGTTGGAAAACAGCCATGTAGCAGCATGCTGTTTCAGGCAGTTCAGTCTTCAGGCAGCTCAGTGTTCAGGCAGTTCAGTGTTCAGGTAGTTCAGTGTTTCGGGCAGTTCAGTGTTCAGGCATTTCAGTGTTTCAGGCAGTTCAGTGTTCAGGCAGTTCAGTGTTTCCAGGCAGATCAGTGTTTCAGACAGTGTTGGGTCTCCAACGGTATTGGTATTTTGGATTTTCATGGATAGCTTGGGGAGTGGCAAGTCACTCATAGCACGATTATCTGAGTTACGGCCAAGTATAAGTGGATCTGTGAATTCTGTTGTTCTAGTGGCACGACATGGAGTGCATGTATCAGTAGTATCAGACCGAGACGTCCGTTTTACATCCAGGTTTTGGAAGCGGTTTCATGACGAGATGGGGACTCGTTTTCACTTCAGCACCGCTTTCCACCCTCAGACGGACGGGCAGAGCGAGAGGACGATTCAGACTCTCGAGGACATGTTGCGGGCATATGTTCTAGATTTTGGTGGCAGTTGGGATACGTATCTTCCATTAGCGGAATTTTCGTATAACAACAGTTACCACGCTAGTATTGACCGCCCTCCTTTCGAGATGCTTTACGGGAGGAAGTGTAGGACCCCGATTTGTTGGGGCGAGGTCGGTCAGAGGGTTATCGGGAGCAATGAGGTGGTGCTCAAGACCACAGAGTTGATCTAATAGGTCCGTAGCAGACTGCAGACTGCGCAGAGTCGGCAGAAGAGTTACGCCGACAGGAGGCGTTCGGACTTGGAGTTTCAGGTGGGTGATATGGTCCTCTTGAAAGTGTCACCCTGGAAGGGTGTTATCAGGTTCCGGAAGAGGGGCAAGCTGGGCCCCAGGTTCATTGGTCCTTTTAGTGTTTTGGCCCGGGTGGGTCGGGTTGCTTATCGGTTGGACCTTCCAGCAGAGCTTAGCCAGATCCACAACACTTTCCATGTTTCTCAGTTGAGGAAGTGTTTGGTGGACGAGTCAACAGTTGTACCCTTAGAGGATATTCAGGTTGATAGCAGCCTGAATTATATCGAGAGACCAGTTGTGATCTTGGATCGGAAGACGAAGACCTTGAGGAACAAGGTGGTTCAGTTAGTGAAGGTGCAGTGGTAGCACCGAAAGGGTTCAGAGTGGACGTGGGAGACCGAGGGGGAGATGAGGGAGCATTATCCTGAGTTATTTTCGGATTCAGCAGCAGCAGACTTCGAGGATGAAGTTTAAGATAAGTGGGGGAGAGTTGTAACGCCCCATTTCGGGTATGTAATTTTAATTAAAGTATCTCCATTTCTTAAGGGGTACTCGACGAGTCTGTAGCCCGACTCGTCGAGTAGAAGCGGGATGAGCTCGCGATTTAAGTTGGCTACTTGACGAGTCCATATGTTGGGACTCGACAAGTCTGCCTGTCTGGATGAAGCCCTAATTTCAAGGGTTTGTACCCTATTTAAACGTCATTATAGCCTCCCACCCCAGCCTCCAGCACCTTTAGAGCATTTCCCCTGTAAACCCTAGCCCCCATTGTTGAACTTAAGTGTGTTTGTGCTAGTTTGGAAGCTTGGAAGGGAAGGGAGGAAAGAAGGTCCATAAAAGAGAAAGGAGATCCAAGAGTTAGCTTCCATCTGTTTCTCATTCAGGTAATAAAGTTATTACCTTGTGTATTCCTCCATTAAACCCTCTTTTATGCTTGTTATGGCTTCTTTGGAGCCTTATATGATCCAAAACTTGAGATATGGACTCTCCTTTGGATGGAAACCTTAGATCTGGATGTTAGTGAACTCCAGAAGCTCATTATAGCCACCTTTATGCAATCTTGGCCTTGTTCCAAACCCTAAGAGCCTAGTATTTGATGATTTTGGGTATTTTAGCCTCATACCCTTGTGCATGCACGTAAAGTTGGAAACTTTACGTGTAAAACCAGTCCTAGAAGCTTAGATCTATGTTTTGGAAGCACTGAAATAGATTAGAATCGACTGTATAGTAATAACATGCTTGGGACTCGACGAGTTGTTCTTCAACTCGGCGAGTTGTTCTTCTGACTCGACGAGTTGTTCATACGACTCGGCGAGCCACAGACTGGACGTGTTCATATGATGAAGGAGAACTCGACGAGTTGTTCATACAACTCGGCGAGTCGGATGAAGTTAGACTCGATGTTAGTGTCGAAGAAGAACTCGTCGAGTCTTTGCCAAACTCGACGAGTAGAAGCGAGTAAAGGACTAGAATGGATGAAAGGGACTCGGCGAGTTGGCGGCCCAACTCGGCGAGTCCGGTCAACTGGAAGTTGACTTTGACCAGGGGTAAAATAGTCATTTTACCCTGAGATTAGTTATCAGTATTTGATTTAGTGTTTATGGGATTTGTAGCCGGGGAGTTCCGGAGCAGCAGTCAGACAGTCTCAGACTTAGCACCACAGCAGCCAGCGTTACGAGGTGAGTTTCCTTCTAGTAGGAACGGGTCTACGACCACAATGACGACCCGTTTAGATAGCAGTAGTTCCGGACTTTGGTCCGATGCAGTAGTACAGTATGCTTGATGTCTTTGTGATTCAGGCATGTTTATGTGTTAGTTAGTCCGGACCTCGGTCCGATGCAGTATGCAGTATATGTGTTTATGCTAGTAGTTATGATTATGTTATGCTATGTTCGGTCAGTCCGAACTTCGATCCGATGTAGGGGGCAAGGCCCCAGTTAGTCCGGACTTCGGTCCGATGCAGGGGGCAAGGCCCCAGTTAGTCCGGACTTCGGTCCGATGCAGGGGGCAAGGCCCCAGTTTGTCCGGACTTCGGTCCGATGCAGGGGGCAAGGCCCCATTTAGTCCGGATTTCGGTCCGATGCAGGGGGCAAGGCCCCAGTTAGTCCGGGCTTCGGTCCGATGTAGTGGGCAAGGCCCAATATGTGCTTTATATGTTATTGTATGGTGTGTGGTAGTTTGGGGGAGCTCACTAAGCTTCGTGCTTACAGTTTTCAGTTTTGGTTTCAGGTACTTCCGCTAGTAAGGGGAAGAGCTCGGGATGATGGCATGGCACACACCACAACTTCAGTTTATCCTCGGAGTTTTATTCAGATATTTTGATATGTTTTGACATCAGTTGATTTGATAACTTATTATGACATTTTGAGACACATGATCCATGGATTTATCTTTTAATATTTGATATGATGATTTAGTAAGGTTTTCAAACGAAAAATTTTGGGTTGTATTTTTGGGATGTTACAATTTGCATTTGAGGTGAGTCTCCTCACCATACCAATGGGTCTAAGGCACTAAGGCCGGCCCATTTTATGATATGTGGTACACTAGTTGATGTAGTGTTATGTGGCATGTTAGTTGGTTATATTCTAGGTGGTATGCTAGTTGTATATGTGGTATACTTGTATGGAAGACCATGGGGGAGACCATGACACTTGGATGTCAGACCATGTGGAGAGCCCATGGCTTTCTTATTAAAGACCATGGGGGAAGCCCATGGCACTTGGATGTAAGACCATGTGGGGAGCCCATAGCTTTCCTATTAAAGACCATGGGGGAGCCCATGACACTTAGGTGTAAGACCATGTGGGGAGCCCATGGCATCCTGGAGTAAGACCCTGGGGGGAGCCCACATCATCCCTATATGTTGGATGCATGGCTTATGTGGTTTATCTAGCTTTTATAGCTAATATGGTTTATGTCATTATGTGGATTGTGTGGGGTATGCTATGGGGAACTCACTAAGCATTAGCTTACATTTTGTTGATTTGTTTCAGGTACTTTTGAGCCTAAGGGCAAGGACAAGGCTTGATGGCGCGACATGCACACTCTCAGGTGTTTTTATGGGACACTCTGATATTTGAAATAAAACGATGATGTTATCAATTTGAAAACAATTGTTTTTGAGATTTTGTGGTTTATTGGAAATGTTTTGATTATTTAAAAATGAAAATTTTATTTGTAAATTTAGGTCGTTACAAGCTTAATCGATTAAGTTGCCTTCCTCGATTCCAAGAGCTCCAAAGCTCAAATATGGAACAAACTATGGTCTAAATGGATAAAGTTTCCAACTTTATCCATTAATACACCCAAGGAGATCAAGATCTTAAACCCTAGGTCCGTATACAAAATCCATAATGTCTTAACCATTATGCCCTTAATCCGAAAATCCCTTAACCCCAACTCTTCCAGAAGCTAAAGGGCGTATCAAAGGTCCATAAAAATGATTACTTGATGGGCATGCATGCCCCATGCATGTCCTTAACTCAACTTAGGTCAAAAGGCATGAAAATGACCTAAAACTTATGCAAGATTCATAAATCACAACCAAACTCTAGATCCATAATATATGATGCTTAAGGGACACTAGGGAGCAATAAATTGGCAACTTTATTCCATCAATTCACTCAAATTAACTCAATGAACCAAAAAAGGACCAAAACAACTTAGATCTAAGAGAATAACTCAAAAGATAGAGACTTGGATCCTTACAAATGGTCCAGAAGGTGATAACCAAGATGATAAAGTGTTGCTTGCTTGATCCTTGCACTAATTCTTCCTTACCTCCTTCCCAAAAGCACCAAAACCACCTAAAATGAGCCAAAAACACCAATAGGGAAAGGATTAGGGTTTATCTGAGGTTGAGGGGGATAGAGGCTGACAAATGAACCCTAGAACCGACTTAGAGAGGCTTAAATACGAAGGGGGCCCTAAAAGAGTCATAGGCTTGGGCCTGATCAGTTGCCACACCGTAGATTTCCTTGGCCACGTCGTGGTGACTCAATAAATTACGCATGCCACTTCTTCAATGCCACGCCGTGGCATAAAGTTTTTTTATTTTTATTTTCCAAAAACTCCCTCTTTAGCCCTAGAGAATAAAAACTAAACCATATTGGAACGCGAGTGTTACATAGAATGCTAGAAAACAAAAATAAATTATAAAATTTTCATTATATACTTATCTTAAAAGCATATAAAAACCCTTGTAGGGTGTAATTCAATTTTTGAGGTTCGTTTCTTTCGGTTCTTCTGGATGTATAAGCTTCTCAACCTTATTGAATACAATATGTAATTGTTTGTACAATTAATACCAAATTATCCTCCCTCATGGATATCTTCCACATAAAAAATAATTAACAATTTAATTTCTAAAAAATATTAGTAACGATAGGTAATTTAATTAATCAGTAATTATAAAATAGATGACATTATACATGTTGAATTCATCAAGGTTGGATAACAAAGTGAAATAATCTTCTATAACAGGTTGTTTAGTCAACCGCTCATTGGAACCCTTCTCTAACAGGTATAAAAAGACATACACAGACTGCATCCTCGTTTGATAACTCATTAAGTGAATTTTTAAGCACCATCGTGCCATGGTCTAATTTGACCAAGACATTCGTCGAGGCCGTAGGAAAGGCACGGGAACGGAATGCGGCAGCGGATGTAGAAGTAGGAAAATAGTCACCAAACTGGAAGGTGGTGATGAGACAAAATTCTTTCTTCCTGAAAGACAGCTCGTACCCCCAATCTCAAAAACCATTTCCTCTACTTGGCTTCGGGGGTCGGTGACAACTTCGTGGGCAAAGACGTAATGTAGAAGCAAAGGATCCCCGTTTACATTAGGGATGTCTAACCACCTCCCGAAACATGTATTCTGGAACATAGTCTCACATTCGGGTCTGTTTCTGAATGCCGCAAGGATTTACCTGCCGATTTTGGGTTTACACGAGAGTGTAACTGATGCATCAACAATTATGTCATGTTGCACAAATAAAAAAGGTGTTATCACTTCATTCTAAAATGGAAATAACCAATATTTTGGACTAGCTCCAGACCAATTATGGACATGTTCTTCATGTTCCGGATGCGTTCAACGTGTTCCAGAATGGTTCTTCGCGTTCCGGACGCTTCCGAAATGACATTTTAAGATCCAGAACACGACATTTTGATGTAAATCAACAATAACTAAACATATAAACTACTTTTCAGTTGGTCTTACAACAATGACATCTTTAATTTAATCTCCGGAACGTTTTCAGTTCATTCCGGATGTGGTCAACTACATTCGGAACAGTAAGTAACAGTAGAAAACAAAGAACATACTCGTAAAATAACGGGGTCGTAGTGCTCGTCTTCCATGTTGGAGATGGGTGTCGATGCATGTCGGAGATGGACGTTGTGTGTCGGAATCGAGTCGGGACGTCGTAATCTAGTCGGAATCGGAATGCGCCTTTTCGGAATCAAGTTGCCACCTCAAATTATATTATGGATTTTGAAATTCAAAATTCTTATCCAGAACATATACGGTTCCTCCGGAATTGTAACATCACAAAAATCATGACCAAAAATTTCGTTTTAAAATTATTAATCAACCATAATCAAGTCATACATAATCCTTATATGAAATCCAGTATCATTTCAAACATATTTATTTTATCAGAGTAAACATCCCAGGCTAAAAACTTCTTGGTATGTGCCATGCGATCATCCCGAGCTCTTCCCTCCGCTACCGGAAGTACCTGAAACCAAAACTGAAAACCGTAAGCACGAAAACCCGAGAGTGTATCCGAATCCCTCAAACATGGGCTCTGATACCAACTTGTAACATCCCAAAAATCATGACCAAAAATTTCGTTTTAAAATCATTAATCAACCATAATCAAGTCATATATAATCGTTATATGAAATCAAGTATCATTTCAAACATATTTATTTTATCAGAGTAAACATCCCAGACTAAAATTTTTTGGTGTGTGCCATGCGATCATCCCGAGCTCTTCCCTCCGCTACCGGAAGTACCTGGAACCAAAACTGAAAACCGTAAGCACGAAGCTTAGTGAGTTCCCCAACCTACCACATACCACATACATAACCACAGACTGGGCCCCCACCCGCTGCATCGGGACTTTACCAACATCAGACTAGCTCCGGCATCGGGCCGCGCCCGGCATCAGGCCCCGCCTGGCATCGAGCCCCGCTCGGTATACAGATTTGTTTCTCCTGGCCCCGCTTGTATTTGGTCCTCTCCCGCTAAACACATACAAACATATAACATAACACATAACAAATAGCTAAACATACTCGACTATACTCCTGATCTAAGGCCTCGCCTAACTTGGGCCTCGCCCCTGTCCTGCTACTGATGAGTCATGGAACCTCGTCCACAGCCCTGCTGATAGTGAGATACGGGCCCCCGCCCCCGCCCACACTCACCTCCCTCCTAAATCGGGCCTCGCCCCTGCTCTACTAATAATGAGATATAGAACCCCGTCCATACTTGGCTAGTGATGAGATCCGCGAACTCGCCCACACTCGCCTCCCTACCAGGCACATACAAGTATCACACAGATAAAAAGTATAACTAGCATACTAACATTCCTCGGGCTTGCCCCGGCATCGGACCTTGGTCTGGAAACATACTACCGACACATGCAAGATTCACAAAGACCTCTAGCAAACTAACATACCTCGGGCCTCGCCCGACATCGAATCGTAATCCGGAACATATATCATAATAATGCCTAGGGCTAACCCCCGAGTCTTCCTACTATACACAAACATAATGGGCCGGCATTGTGGCCGTAGACCCATGCACACAGTGAGGAGACTCATCTGGCACTTCTGAACCCTACTGATACTCCTCTGGCTGCTGACTGGCAAATTCCCGAACTGCTGACCCTTCGGCTTCCCGAACTACCAATACCAAACATCACTTATTCCAATACAATAATCTTTCTTAGGGTAAAATGACCATTCTACCCCTAGTCCAACTTGGTCCATATCTAAGGCCCAAAACTAAGGCCCAATACTAGGTAATCTTCCCAAGCCTACAAGTGGCCTGCTAATGGCCCAATTTGCTAAATCGGGCCCAATCCCTCTAATGGGCCTTACCCTAAGCCCAAACATTTCCTTGGCCCATGTTATCTGACTTCTGATGGCCCACTAAGGCCCAAAGACCCAAGGTCCACTACATGGCCCAAACCGAGGCCCAACACAACAATCCCATGACTGATGAGTACATTGGGCGTACCCCCTGCCTCGTCACTATCTCCTGACCGCAAACTCTTGACCGCAAACCTTTGGCCGCAAACAATGGCCGTAAACACGGGACCGTAAACCTTGACTGGTGAGTACTCTGGGCGTACTCCCCACTTTTAAGTCACTTCCCACTAAGTGCTTAATACTCTAGTCTAGGGGCTACAATTACAGATCCAAGTCCTCATTAATATCTTAATCCATAAAGTCGACTACTTGGTGGCTTGCAACCCACCAAATGGGACCAACTCAACAATATTCTATACCAAGGGGCTAGATCTCATTCATGAACACAAATGAGTCCTAAAGATTGAAACTTTACTGCTAAGGGTGTCAACCCTGGACCTAGAAAACGAGTTGAGTCATAAAGGTCCATTCTTGGGACCAAAAGAGTCCATAAACCCACCCTAAAGAGATCTAAAAGATTAATCATCAAGCTCATGACTTTATACCTTGAAAAGGTCTGAAGTAAAGCAACAATCCCAGATCTGAACCTTCTCCTTTGTACCAACACCTTGCCTTGACCTTTGCTTCTTTGAAGAGTGGATCCAAAACATCAAAATGCTCTCACAAAGCCTTCCAAGCTCCAACGATGCTCCAAGAGGATTAGGGTTTTCGTGGGAACTGTATGAAGATGAGAGGGAGGCTGATAACCAGGGTGTTATGTTCTTTATATAGTGGCTCACCCTAAAAGTTAGGGTTTTGAGACTCTGAGCGTACTCCTCGTACGCTGGGCGTACGCCTCTCCGCACCCGCGATCACTTTCCTCTATTACGCTGGGCGTAACCCAACTTTACGCTGGGTGTACTCGCGCGCTTACCACCCTGCATGCATGGTCCCTCCTTTCCATTTATTTCCATTAGGGTCCATTTCTGCCAATAACTTCAAAGTGTCATAACTCCTTCATTCCAAGTCCGTTTCCGACGAACTTTCTATCCACGAAAAGGTGGCGAGAAGCCCTACGCTTCTATCGATACACCCTGGCCCAAAACCTCTCGAATAAAAAGTCAAAACCCATAAAAGACCAAAACGCCCCTAGCCTTGGCCTTTGAAATCCACGAACGGATATTTTCAGAACAGGGTGTTACAACTCTCCCCCACTTAAACTAGACTTCATCCTCGAAGTCTCTCCTTACTAACACCCATCTCCCCAACAACTGATCTGCAGAACGCAACCGATGATTCTACGCGCGAAACAACATTCCCAAGACACTGAAAGCCAACTCGGTCTTCCATTCTGAAGAAGACAAACTTCAAACTTCCGCAAACCCCAAGCTACTTCGCACACAGGAACCATCATGATAGACACTTCTGCCCGAACACCATTAAGCCTCTTGCCTTCTTTCCAAAAGAACGGGGACCCCCCAGGTCCGAACCTTTCTGTCCACCATCCGGAATACCGGATTCCCTCCGGTCACCGAACCCAAGCTCAAACTCTCAGTCGCTCCCAGCGACCTCCGAAGAAACTTCGGCTAGCTAAAACTGCTCTATCTACCTTTCACTCTGGCTCCCGAAGTCCTGGGATCCTCGATCCCCTAACTTGGTCCTACGGTCTTAACCAAGTCCCACCTACGTTGTTATAATCATACGGGCCTCGCCCACGGGTCTCACCCAACTACATCTCGGAGTGGCCTCTCCCACAGGTCTCACCTATCTTAGGCTATGCAGGCCCCACTCCATCCTAAAACTCAACGAACTACTCTCTCTATCGATCTTAATCATGCTAACTAGGAGATACGGGCCTCGCCCACACTCAGCTAACTAGGAGATACGGGCCCTCACCCACACTCCTCTAACTAGCTGCTAACGAAATGCTACGACCATCCCACAGCCTTACTAATCTTCCCGCTCTGTCTAGCTGCTGGAGATTGCTACGGTGACCCCGTAGTCTTACATCCTAACTAAACTCGCATCCTACCGAGAAAATCTCCCACCTAGTTCCCACCCATGTATCATCTACCGCGAATACACGAACTAAATGTTGGGATGTTTCCCAAACTCCCAACTCGCGCGCTCCTCTATCCCAACAACCACTGGGGCTGCTTTCCTTTCCAACAAAGTTGCAAACTCATCCCAATTTTCACTTACTCGTGCTCCTGACCTCTGGGATAGTTCTCATCCACTTCGATTCGACTAGATCCCTACAGTTCCCAACTTGGGAAGGATTCCCAATCCTTCTCTCCATCTAAAGGGTTGATCTGCTGACATACAATACTTACCACTGCTAACGCTCCAACCAACCAATACCAAATCTGAATCACTCTTGAAGACTAACACAACACTCCCCGAACCCCACTCACGCCTGTTACAGTGACTGCATCCTGAGAACCGGTTCAAAAGGGGATACTACTATGAACTACCGCCCGAAAATCCATGGTATGTAGATGACATATGATCTGAACACGAACATAAATAAAATTCTAACATACATTCACTAACATGGATGCAGTACCATAACAATATGATCATGAATAAAAGTTGGCAGGAATGCAAAATATACATACCTGCAACGTCTGGCGCTGCTCGCGTTTCCACTGTAGACAACTGAAAAGCCCTGCTCCCCACCACAGGCGCCTCTGCTCGGCCCTAACAGCCATCAGTGATCCTCAATGTCGCAGGGGCAGGTGCCATCACCTGTCCTGCTGGAAGCAAACTAGGACACCGGGCCTTCTTGTGGCCCCTCTGACTGCAATGAAGACATATCAAGTCTGATCCCTGAGTGGTGGTCGCAGTACAATCCCTGCTGAAATGACCAGTCCGGCCGCACTTGAAGCAGCCTGAATCACCCCCACTACCACCCCTGCACGCACCCTCGTGCGTCCTGCCACACTTGCCAGAACGACTGCGGCCCTGATAATCCCTCGATCTTACATCTGACCCCTTGGGTCTCTTGCCTGCACCTGCAACTACCTGAACCTCCTCCGGCTTCCTCTTCCTGAGGTGCTCCAGATCGATCTCCCTCTCCCTGGCCCGAGCAATCATATCCTCTAGCGTCTTGCAGCTGGACCTGCTCACAAACTCCTTGATGTCACTCCTCAGCATCTCGTGATATCGGGCCTTCTTCATCTCCTCGTCCGCGACATACTGCGGAACAAGAAGAGCCCTCTCCCTGAACTTGGCGGTGATTTCCGCCACTGTCTCTGTAGTCTGCCGCAAATCCTGAAACTCTCGTGCTAACTGTTGCACCTTAATCACTGGTGAAAACTCGGCCCTGAACCTGGTTGAGAAATCACTCCATGTCATCGTGTCCAATGCAGAATCATCCCCAATGGAATGACCAACCTCCTCCCACCAATCCCGTGCTCTGTCCTTCAAAAGACAGGAGGCAAGTTAGACCTTGTCCCCCTCAGGGTACCGGCTCGTACGGAAAGCGTTAGCGACATCAGCCAACCACCTGCCGCTAGCAATGGGGTCCCTAGCCCCATGATAATCGGGAGCTCCACAAGCTCTGAACTCTCGGAATGTCAGCGAACGCGCCCCCATCATGGCCATTATCTCAGTACGAAAACCTCGCAACTTCTCATTTAGAAGCTCCAAAATACCCTCCTTGACCGAACCAAAGATCATAGGAGTCTGGTCTAGAATACTGCACGTAACCTCATTTGAAATAAACTCCTTCATCCGCTCCTCGAGCTGCTCGGCTCCTAAACCCGAGCCTGATCCCTCTCTGGCACCTGATCCTCCCACTGGTCTCTCACGCAACGTCACCATGCTGAACACGTAACATAACAACCATCAGAATACTCATCCCTACTGTGGAACCACACACGCATTACAAGTTCCCTGGTTTTATCTTGGCCCCTCTTGAATCAAGTACAGATCCTATGCTTTCAGTAGTATGGGCCCCTACTACCTTCCACATCAATCCGTTCTTTCCTCAAGAATTGCCTTGACTACACCAAGTCCCTTTCACTGCTACTAACACTGCTCCCAACACTACTCTCATCCTAGGCTTGCCCTAGGGTATCCTCTATCTCATTCTGTCCTCAGTTGCTGAAGGACTTCTCAGTAATGTCAACTAGCTACCTCATGAATATAGCCACATACAACAGAGATCAGATAATCCTTCGAGTAAAAGACTCATCCCTAGAACGGTTGGACTCAAACAAGAGCTATGCAATAGGGTCAAATCTTGTCACTCTGAGATTATCCAGCCTGTGCCGCATGTGACTTAGCATATTCACTTAATAGCTAGCTCGCATTACAAGAAGTCCCACAAGCACAAAGCAAGCAGCATTCTGACAATGGGAAAAACTAACCACATAATCCAATCAAATTGTTCTATCCCCTACTAAAGAATCTGTACTAGCATGCAATTCATAAAGTTCATATAATCAGTCATAACCTAAACAGGCTATCCTACCACTGACTAATCAATACTAGCATGCAGCTCAATAAATGCATATAACAGGCATACAAGGCATCCTTCCTAGATCCTTAACCCTAATACTAGCATGTTGATCACATAATCATATCATAACATAAACTTGTATGGGTAATTTGGGAGAACTTACTTGAGCTCGGCTGATTGCATGCACCACACCCTTTTCTCGTTTTCTCCAAATTCTTATCTTTTCTCAAAGTACATTTTTATAAAAACGATTTTCTTTGAAAATTTTCATACCAAGTCCTCAGTTTGAGTTCAGACACACCCGAGAGTGTATCCGAATCCCTCAAACATGGGCTCTGATACCAACTTGTAACATCCCAAAAATCATGACCAAAAATTTCGTTTTAAAATCATTAATCAACCATAATCAAGTCATATATAATCGTTACATGAAATCAAGTATCATTTCAAACATATTTATTTTATCAGAGTAAACATCCCAGACTAAAATTTTTTGGTGTGTGCCATGCGATCATCCCGAGCTCTTCCCTCCGCTACCGGAAGTACCTGGAACCAAAACTGAAAACCGTAAGCACGAAGCTTAGTGAGTTCCCCAACCTACCACATACCACATACATAACCACATACTGGGCCCCCGCCCGCTGCATCGGGACTTGCCCAGCATCGGACTAGCTCCAGCCTCGGGCCCCGCCCGGCATCAGGCCCGCCTGGCATCGAGCCCCGCTTGGTATACATATCTGTTTCTCTTAGGCCCCGCCTGTCTCTGGGCCTCGCCCGCTAAACACATACAAACATATAACATAACACATAACAAATAGCTAAACATACTCTACTATACTCCTAATCTAAGGCCTCACCTAACTTGGGCCTCGCCCCTATCCTGCTACTGATGAGTCATGGAACCCCGTCCACAGTCCTGCTGATAGTGAGATACAGGCCCCGCCCACACTTACCTCCTTCCTAACTCGGGCCTCGCCCCTGCTCTGCAGATAATGAGATACGGAACCCCGTCCATACTCGGTTAGTGATGAGATACGGGACCTCGCCCACACTCACCTCCCTACCAAGCACATACAATTATCACACAGACAACAAGTATAACTAGCATACTAACATTTCTCGGGCTTGCCCCGGCATCAGACCTTGGTCTGGAAACATACTACCGACACATGCAAGATTCACAAAGACCTCTAGCATACTAACATACATCGGGCCTCGCCCGACATCGGATCGTAATCCGGAACATATATCATAATAATGCCTAGGGCTAACCCCCGTGTCTTCCTACTATACACAAACATAATGGGCCGGCATTGTGGCCGTAGACCCATGCACACAGTGAGGAGACCCACCTCGCACTGCTGAACCCTACTGATACTCCTCTGGTTGCTGACTCGCAAATTCCCGAACTGCTGACCCTTCGGCTTCCCGAACTACTAATACCAAACATCACTTAGTCCAATACAATAATCCTTCTTAGGGTAAAATGACCATTCTACCCCTAGTCCAACTTGGTCCATATCTAAGGCCCAAAACTAAGGCCCAATACTAGGTAAGCTTCCCGAGCCCACTAGTGGCCCACTAATGGCCCAATTTGCTAAATCGTGCCCAATCCCTCTAATGGGCCTTACCCTAATCCCAAACATTTTCTTGGCCCATGTTATCTGACTTCTGATGGCCCACTAAGGGCCAAAGACCCAAGGTCCACTACATGGCCCAAACCGAGGCCCAACACAACAATCCCATGACTGATGAGTACACTGGGCATACCCCCTGCCTCGTCACTATCTCCTGACCGCAAACTCTTGACCGCAAACCATGGCCGTAAACACAGGACCATAAACCTTGACTGGTGAGTACGTTGGGCGTACTCCCCACTGTTAAGTCACTTCCCATTAAGTGCTTAATACTCTAGTCCAGAGGCTACAATTATAGATCCAAGTCCTCATTAATGTCTTAATCCATAAAGTCGACTACTTGATGGCTTGCAACACACCAAATGAGACCAAATCAACAATATTCCATACCAAGGGGCTAGATCTCATGCATGAACACAAATGAGTCCTAAATATTGAAACTTTACTGCTTATGGGACTCATATGACACTAAGGGTGGCAACCCTTGACCTAGAAAACAAGTTGAGTCATAAAGGTCCATTCTTGGGACCAAAAGAGTCCATAAACCCACCCTAAAGATATCTAAAAGATTAATCATCAAGCTCATGACTTTATACCTTGAAAAGGTCTGAAGTAAAGCAACAATCCCAGATCTGACCCTTCTCCTTTGCACCAACACCTTGCCTTAACCTTTGCTTCTTTGAAGAGTGGATCCAAAACACCAAAATGCTCTCACAAAGCCTTCCAAGCTCCAACGATGCTCCAAGAGGATTAGGGTTTTCGTGGGAACTTTATGAAGATGAGAGGGAGGTTGATAAGCAGGGTGTTATGTTCTTTATATAGTGGCTCACCCTAAAAGTTCGGGTTTTGAGACTCTGAGCGTACGTTGGGCGTACTCCTCGTACGCTGGGTGTACGCCTCTCCGCACCCGCGATCACTTTCCTCTATTACGCTGGGCGTACTCGCACGCTTACCACCCTGCATGCATGGTCCCTCCTTTCCATTTATTTCCATTCGGGTCCATTTCTGCCAATAACTTCAAAGTGTCATAACTCCTTCATTCCAAGTCCGTTTCCGACGAACTTTCTATCCACGAAAAGGTGGCGAGAAGCCCTACGCTTCTAGCGATACACCCCGGCCCAAAACCTCTCGAATAAAAACTCAAAACCCATAAAAGACCAAAACGCCCCTAGCCTTGGCCTCTGAAATCCATGAACGGATATTTTCAGAACAGGGTGTTACATGAATAAGCATTCCGAATCCAATGAAATAGGCTGTGCCACTTGAAAAATAATCTGGAATTCGTTCCGGAACGACCCATTCCGAAATATGTGGTTATTTTACAAAAAAAAGTTACATTTAAAAAAAATAACCCAAAAAAGTGGTTATTTTACTCAATTTCTCAATATATATTTCTTAAAGAAGTGGAGAGTGACGCATGAGGCGACCCTTAATGTTTCACATATTATATATACATCAAATAAATAAAATTATTAGTGTATATAAAATTATAATGAAGAATAAGCTAAAGAAAACTGGCTAATTAGTTAGTCTCAAATAGGTTAGTAATTGCCATTAGTCCCCATATGTTCAAGTTATTTTACTAAATCTAAGAAAGATTAATGCTCATAACCTTGACTCTTAAAACCGCAAAAAATAGTATCAAATTAACGTGATTAAAAACTATACAAAAAAATCACTCCAAACACATGTGGTTAATAAACGCAACTGCAAATAACCAAACCGCGTTACCTCACTGACTACAACATTCAGTTTCTAAAATTTAATAACCGAATTTGCAGTTAAAGGTTTAGTTTTAATCAATAACTACACCTAACCGCATCACCTCTACATTCAAATACCTAACATCCAAAGATATGGAATTAGTTCTATATATTCACTTTATGTTATTAATTCAATTAAAACTGTTAAAAAAGAGAAATCATTCGGTTTTCATCCACGTTTATTAAAGAGCTAGGCGAATGCTCGTGCATTGTGCATGTATAAAATTACCAAGTTAAATTGAAGAAACAATATATATTATTCTAAATATAACTAAATCATTCTAATTAACAATTAAATAATTATTTTATAATAAATCTAAAATTAAAATTTGTTAAATCATTGTTATTAATAGTTAAATAATAATTTTATAATAAATCTAAAAATGATTTTAAATATCATTATTATGTTGAACTATATAAGAAGATATAAGATTAGAAGTTGGAGTTGTACATATATAAAGTTATATAGTTAAAATATAAACAAATGTAAGTTGTTAAAAATAACTAAGTCATTTGAAACATCTTGATCCTAAGGTACTTTATGTTTGCTATTTTGGCATTTTAGGGTTTGCCACGACGTGGTGGAGGTACCACAACGTGGCAGGTCAAGATAAGATCACGTGTTTCATTTAAGCCGTCACGACGTGGGAGATGGCTTATGAGAAATCCTATTTTTTGGGTTTTTCTCCCTATTTAAAGGAAAAAGGAGATTAGAGTTTGCTCACCCTCAACCTCCATTAGCCTCCTTAAGATCTGAGAAACCCTAATTTCCATCATCCTTTATTTAAGCCATTTTTGGTGTTCTTTGAAGTCCTTGAAGGAAGATAGAAGAAAAAGTGAGCTAAGATTCAGCAAGCAAGTGCCCACGACGTGGCATTAGGTTGCCACTGCGTGGCGACTAGGAAAATCAAGATTGTCTGGATGTTTGAGAGCCACAACGTACCGGTTGACTAAAGTCAATGTTGAATATTGACTTTCGACTTGAGTTGACTTGTGGTTAAACACCTAGTTTGGAAGAAGAGCTAAGGGTTTGTCTGGTATGATTGTATAGGTGGTGCGTATCAACGATATAATGACAGTGAGAGCAGTAGCACTTGAGCATTTTATGCGAGGTGAGTTTTCTCACTGTATTCATGGGTCGAAAACACCAATGTCGGCCCATTGGATTGTGTATGTAGGATGCTAGCTGTCTTTGTGATTCTTGCATGTTGTATGATTGGGTTGAAATAAACCCTAGGCTTGTGCCCATTATAGTTTGTTTGGGTTGAAAAGAAACTCAGGGTTGGGCCCATGATTATGTGATGGGTTGAAAGAAACCCTAGGGTTGGGCCCATTATTGTATATTAGGTTGGAATATACCACAAGGCTGGGCCCAACTATATGTTTGGTATGTGGTACTTTAGGAAACTCACTAAGCTTTGTGCTTACAGTTTGTGTTTATGGTTTCAGGTACTTCCGGTATGAAAGGGAAGGTCCCGATGTGATGGCACAACACCTCCCCTCGTGCTTTCGCACTTATGATTGTTTTTAATCTGATGATTTGACATTTTGTATCATGGTTGAATTTGAGGCATCTGATGTATGAGATTAATGATTTAAAAAAAAATTGTATCACTATTTTTGGGATGTTACAAGTTAGTATCAGAGCCTTGGTTTGAGGGATTTGGGCACACTTTCGGGTGTGTCAGAACTCAAACTGAGGAATTGGTAATCTTTCAAAAGAAAATTGAAATTTTCTAAAAATATTTTTACGAAGAAAAGGGGTTGTGATGCGTGTAATCATCCGAGCTCAAGTAAGTGGTTCCCAAAATACCCATACCCATGTGTTATGATTAGTATGTCTGGTATGTAAATTGCATGCTAGAGTAGGGGTAAGGATACCTTCAAGAATCATATGATAGAATTGTCTGATTAGCGTGATACTTTATAGCCTAGGAGGATTGGATGCTATGTGTTACTTGGAATTGATATCGAATCAGTTAATTGTTAAGTGTTTGCTTTAAAAGTTGTATACAATTAGGTTCATATAGAACTAGAATGATCGATTTAGCCTCATTTCGCGTTCCTTGTTTGGTTGTGGACTTAGGGTAGAATCATTATTAGACAGTCTGTGTGATCCAATTTTTTGTACAAATTGCATGCATAAGGAAACCAACAGTGTTGGTTGAGGTTCTCAGTATTTCAGGGTGGTTGAGTTTAGAATTCCTAGGAGAGCCTAGGAAATGCCATAGTAGGATATGTAGGCTATTTAGCATAGGGATGGTGTGTATGGATTTAGTGTGGTGACTTAGAGGATTTAGGATGTTTCTTAAGGAAAGTACAGATATGTGTGGAAGGTAGTATTGGGCTCGTACTACTGAAAGCACAGGATCTGCACTTGAGGCAAGGGCGGTCTTGAAAATTCTAAGGGGCCTGTAGAGTGTAAGTCTCCTCGATATTATGTTGATCATTTATATGTTTGTATTTCAGTTGAGCATGGTGTCTACTCGAAAAAGAGCTTTTGGATCTGGTTCTGGCGCTGGTGCCGAACCAATAGATGAGCGGTTACGCTAGTTTATCACATCAGATATCACTTGCGGTATCATGGAGGCCACCCCAGTAATTTTTGGTTCCATCAAGGAGGGGATTATGGAGCTTCTGGATAAGCGACTTAGGACCTTCGAGAAGAGGTCGCTACAGGACAGATAGGAGCACGGACTCCCTCGTTTCGGGAGTTCAAGGCCTGTGAATATCCGAAGTTCTTTAGGGCTAAGGACCCCACTTTCAGCTGCTGGTGGATCTTTGACATGGAGAATGGTCAACAAACAAGCTTCTTCCCTGAGGGGGTGAAGGTGGGGTTTGCCTTCTACCTTCTGAGAGACTAAGCCCATGGCTGGTGGAAGGAGGTCGGTCGTGCATTGGGATCTGAGGCGGTGGTGGCCATGACTTCGGAGGAGTTTGTTATGAGATTTCATGAGGATCTTGCACCAATGATTGAGGTGCAACAGCTGGTGAGGGAGTTTTAGGACCTTCGCCAGACTATTGAGACCATGGAGGAGATCACCGCCAAGTTCTGTGAGAGGACTTTGTTGGTTCTTCAGCATGCTATGGATGAGGAGATAAAGAAGACGAGGTACCATGACATGCTTGATGGGTTTTGAGCATTCTAACACTCCTATGGTGTACATGCAACCCTAGAAACCTTGGATCTATGTTTTCTCTAACACATGAAAAATTGATTTTTTCCAAGGTTATTATCCTAACTAGCATGGCATGGGGAACTTGAACATAAAAACTAGTAGAATAACATACCTTTCTTGTTTCTTGGATTCCTTAAGAACTTTGTGAGCCTAGCACCCCAAATGTGATGCCTCAAATGCTTCACACAACACCACAACTCTTGGAATAACTTGAGAGAAGTACACTATCACTCAAAATCGGCTAGCCATCCTTGTTCTTTCTTATGTGCCAATTTTGCTAGCCTATGGGGTCTTTATATAGTGTGTCACAAGTAGGGTTACACCATATAAACCCTAATTGACACGGCTTTTCATTTCCTCCATGATCCATGGGTTTTAAACTCCATGGAGCATCCATGGAGCACCCTATGGGTTTTAGCCCAATTCAATAAACCATGGATCATTAGCCCACTATATAAGAATGGATGATTTACACAATCAACCCCATATATTTAATTAGTCTCAATTTTGATCACAAAATTAATTCCAAATTAATTCTTGATCAATACTAATTACATAATATGATTTCAAATTAATATATTATAAGTTATAATATATTAACAAATCATAAATGTCCTTCTTCTTATTTTGTCTATCCAAGTGTGATGATGCCATGCAACCCAAATGGACCATGCCAACCGGGTCATGTACATACCAGAAATAGCTATGGACTTAGACACCTTATCCAACAGTCTCCCACTTGGATAAGTCTAATAACTATAACTGCAAATATGACTTCAGGAACCGATCAGCAGTCGTAGCTCTTTCAAAGTCTCGCGGAACTAAGATGACGTGCCATTTAAGATAAGTGATCATATAATCCTCTGCTCTCAAGATATCAGCCGGACAAATATATGGAACAATGTCGTACTTATTGTCCAGCATTTTGTTTCCCGATTTCCGATTTGTTTGACATAGAACTTAATCGAACACATCAATTTAGTTCTGACCGGGCCCGGTAGATCGGTCAAAACAAAATCATCGAGAGGCCCAGATATCGCTTCTAATCCTAGAAGGAACAGATAAACTTCAACTCATATGCTTGTTCTACTACTTGTTGAATCATACACAAAGGTACGTTTTATAACATCGAGTTACCAATGTGTTTTCGTACAATCAATGTATAACCCACTTATAGTCAACAACACATATCTCTAGGTTTGAAGACTTATATGATATTACCGTCTCACGATCACTCGAGATAAATTCCATGAAGTGATACAAGTGAGCGTGGGTTGAATCCAATACTCGAATCGCTATTCCAGGAGTACTCATGAACACTGCAGCCCCTTTGTACCAAACAAACTACAGACCCTTCATGACAGTCTTGCCTCATTACCTACTTCCAAAGTATGATTGACTGTGGATGGTTTGAATAATATGATGTATCATAACATAATTATTCTGGAAGTCAAAACATGCAAAAATTGAAATGATAGTAAACGATTGACAGAAGATAGTAACGCTTTACATATAAATAAACAACTTTTATTTATCATCAAATGTCAATTACACTTTACAAATTTCAAAAGCTATCTAATTTCTAAAACTAATATCATCCTTTAGCCCGATGCGCCTCGCATGCTGAAGATGCTTAACCCTACTCAGTCCCTTCGTGAGGGGATCTGCTGGGTTCTCATCCGATGATACCCTCTTTGCCACGAGGAGTACTTCTTCTATTCGATGTCTAATGAAATGGTATTTTCTGTCGATGTGTCTGGATCTCCCGTGATCCCTTGGTTCCTTGGCTAAGGCAACTGCACTTTCACTATCACAGAAAATCTCCATAGGCTCCTTTATAGCTGGTACTACTCCAAGGTATCCAATGAAGTTCTTCAGCCATATCGCCTCCTTTGTTGCCTCGCTTGCTGCTATATACTCTGATTCACAAGTTGAATCTGCCACTGTCTCCTGCTTGGAACTTTTCCATGTAATTGCTCATTCGTATAAGGTAAAGACCCAGCCTGACTGAGAGCAGAACTTATCCCTATCAGTTTGGAAGCTAGCATCACTATACCCTACTACTCTCAAGTCATCACTCCCACCGAGGGTAAGGACCCAATCCCTAGTCCTCCGTAGGTGAGAATATTCTTCACCGCAGTCCAATGAGCCTTTCCCGAATTCCCTTGATATTTGCTAACCATGCTCAAAGCAAAGGCCACATTAGGGCGAGTACAAGTCATAGCATACATGATTGAGCCCACAGCGGAAGCATATGGTACATGACTCATCTCAGCTATCTCAGCCTCGGTACTCAGACTTTGAGTCTTACTCATCGGTAACTCTCCTTTCTTGGAATCCCGCATGCTGAACCTTTTCAGCACCTTATCCAAGTAGGTACTTTGACTAAGTCCAATTAGTCTCTTACTCCTGTCTCTCAAAATCCTTATCCCTAGGATATAGGCAGCTTCTCCAATGTCCTTCATAGCGAAACACTTCCCAAGCCAGGACTTCACCTCCTGAAGAGTTGGGATGTCATTTCCTATGAGTAGTATGTCATCCACATACAATACCAAAAAGCTAACTATACTCCCACTAGCCTTGACATATACACAGGACTCATCTTCGCTCCTTGAAAATCCAAACTCTTTGACTTTCTCATCGAAACAAAGATTCCATCTGCGAGGTGCTTGTTTCAATCCATAGATGGATTTCTCAAGGTTACACACTCTATTAGGGTACTCTGCGCTGACAAAACCCTCTGGCTGACTCATGTAAACATCCTCAGCCAACATTCCATTAAGGAAAGCGGTTTTGATATCCATTTTCCATATTTCATAATCATGAAATGCAGCAATGGCTAGCATAACCTTAATCAACTTAATATTCGCTACTGGTGAAAAGGCCTCATCATAATCAACTCCCGGAGTTTGAGAAAAGCCCTTTACAACTAGTCGCGCCTTATAAGTGTGTACATTACCATCCATGTCAGTCTTCTTCTTGAAGATCCATTTGCACCCGACTGTCTTATGACCTGGTACATTGTCAACCAAGTTCCAAACTTGATTGTCATACATGGACTGTATCTCGCTGTCTATTGCCTCTTTCCATTTAGCAAACTTGGGGCTTGCCATGGCTTCCGTGTAGCTATTAGGTTATGTTGGATTAATGTCTAAGTCCATAACTATAATTGGTAAGACTTGACCCGACCCGGCATGGTCCATTTAGGTTGCATGGCATTATGCATTTGGATAGACTATAATGAGAGAAATAACACTTAAGGTTGGTTAATATATTATAAGTTCTAATATATTAATAAGGTTATTTAATTAGTATTGATCAAGAATTAATTAAGTGATCAAAAGGAGACTAATTAAATATATGGGTTGATTATGTAAATCATTCATTCTTATATATGTGGGCTTGTGATCCAAGATTCCTTATGTTGGACTAAGTCCATGGGGTGACCCATGGATACTCCATGGAGGTTAAAATCCATGGAGCATCAGGAATGGGTAAAGTTATGAGTTACATGGTGTAACCCTAATAGCCACCATATAAAAGAATCCCATGGCTCAAGAAATCGTACACTAATGTGTGAGTGTGAGGGCTAGACGATTTCAAGGAGTGTTCAAGTTTCTCTCAAGTTATTCCAAGTGTATTTGGTGTTGTGTGAACCATTTGAGGTGTCACACTTGGGGCACTAGGCACTCAAGCTTCATGAAGACATTCTACATCAAAGAGGTATGTATTCTATCTTGTTATATTTATTATTTTGTATGCTAGATTAGGATAATACCTTGGATGTTCATAGTTGTATGTATAATAGAGAAAACATAGATCCAAGGTATTTAGGGTTGCATGTACACTTAGGAGTGTTAGAATGCTCATAACCCAACAGTGGTATCAGAGCCAAGTTTGTTTTCTTGTTATACTTGCAAAAGTAGCTGAAAAATAGAGTTGGATGCATATATTCGATTGTTTTGGCTGGAATTGGACTAGGAACATTACCCTAAGATGTTTTTGTAAACTTGTTTTTGATGTGGTAATGTTCATGCTAATCCAATTTCTAAGATAATTGTCATAATTTCAAGATTTGTATTAGTTTGTATGTTCATGCTAATTTCTTGAAGATTGATGATTTGAATTATCTTGTTCTTATGAGGTTCTTAGATTAATAGAAAAGTTGTGTGAAATAGTTGTTTTCAATCCATTTTAATCTAAGAGTTGATTCCAAAGTGTGTTTTTGTAACTTGTCCTCAAGTTATATGAAAAGTCACATTTAAGAATCATAAAACTCATAAAAGTTGGCAAAGGTTACAAAATGAAGAGTCTAGTTCTAATTAAATGGTTTTATGACTCCATAACTTGTCCTCAAGTTATGGAGGTTCAAGAGTCTCTTCATTAAATTAAAAAAAAAGTGTAACCTTAATTAGTTCCATAAGTTACAATAAAAAAAAGTTATTTTTTTTTATTAATTAGTTTAAAGTCTTCCATAACTTATCCTCAAGTTATGGAACTTGAAGAGTTTTTTTTTAATTAAAACTACTTTAAACTCATAAGTTATGGAATTAATTAGTTTTGAATAGTTTCAAAACTTGCCCTCAAGTTTTGGAATTTGAAAAGTTTTCGCTTATGAATACTTTAATTCCAAGTTAGCCCTTAGAATTTTAAAAGTTAAAACTCAACCCTTATACTTTATAATATTATAAGTTAATAATATTTATATATATGTATAAGAGTAAAGTCAGTCTTACCGTTAGTAGGCCTCATTCACGAAGCCGGTCTATAAGGAGGGTATAAGGTTACTGCCTATAAAATGGCAGTTTAATGGGTGTCCACTCTCACCCACCGCTTCCTTGACTGGTGGAGGGTCGTTAGCCGAACGGGTAGGACAAGGACTATAATTCTCCTTTCATTAAAAGTATTAATGATAAATACTAAGTAACTAAACTCTTATTAATACCCAATCTTAGTTACTTAGGAAAATGTGAATTTGGTGCTAACCCATGAAATTACACTTTGCACTTTGCTTAAGTCGTTAGTGGAGCGTGTGTAGTTAACCGGCACACTAACCTGGACTTAACAAGGTAGGCAAAGGGTAACTTAATATTTATCATAGTATCGGTGGAGCGTGTGTGGTTAACCGGCACACTGATTAAGGGGTAGATATTAAGGGTACCAAGTATATTTGCATGGTTATTCACACCTTGTTTTGTGATCCTCGGCATCCCAGTCACAAAACCTGAAGGGCACACTCGAGATTGAAACATGCCTTTGAACAGTTCAATGAATCTCAAAGATCTAGGACTTTGAAATCCAATTAAAACCTAATAAATTATTTCGTTTTTCATGGTGGAAATTGGTGAATCGTCATTCACCTACCTTCAAATATTTTATAGCTTGGATTACGGCATCCCTCTTCTAAGTTATAAAATAGTTTGTTGGGTCCTAGCCTTAATATTTCATATTGGGTGTCATATTAAGGACTTTAAATCAACTATCTTGAATATCTCCCAAAAAGATGTCTGGTCTAGACATTTATGATCTTCCCAAATCTCTTGAAACAAGCTTTCCTAAATGAAGATGATGTCCCATGGATATCATACTTCTTTCACCTCCTCCAATTATTCTCCCTAACCCACAAGTTCAAGGTCACTCAACCCCTAATGGCAAGCAAGGTCTATGTGTGATCACATCTTAGAGATGAAGTCACATATTGACAAGCCGGGAGAGTTGGGTGTCAAAGTCTTGAGAAAGTTGGATGTTCAATCACTTTCTAAGTCACATAGTGAGTTCCTTTGGGACTACTATGAAACAGACTATGACATGAACCTTAATGATCATATCTATTTGCTTGGTGCTGCTGAATCAGCAATGATTTGGAACGATAGTAAAGCAAATTTGATTAGAAGATCAACTTCCCAAAAACTTTATGGACAGTGACAATGGTGACACTGGAAATCCAGAAAAAGCATTCTCTTCCCAATGGAAAGGGATTGGCCATAGTCAATCCAGTTGACCAAATGGTAAAGAGAAAGGCTAAGTCTGAGATAGTCCCATTACCAAAGGGTCCATATGTTTATTTTGCCAAAGGAAGGGGCGTTGATTGCAAAGCTGCCAAATTTACCTAAGGATGTTAAAGTCAATAAGTTTGACTCTACATCAGGTAGAGCCCATTATCTAACTCTGTTAAGTTCTATACTGAGATCCTCATTACATGATGTGACTGGGTCACATGTTGATGTTTTAAGAATCAAAGAATAGAGAGAAATCTTAAAGGAAGTATATGTTGATTCTGATCGCGAAGGTGGATTTCGATCGCATCAGAATTTTGAGCAAGGAATAGATAACAACAATTTTCCATGTGGATTGTAAGGATAAGTTTTTCCGCAAAGTTTTAAAATAAAAGAAAATTGTTTAATTTTATTTATTTGAAGTATCCTTACAATGGCATTTGTGGAAAATTGTTGCTTATATGATTCCACTGACAGCAATATTGGAAAATGGATTTGATTCTTTCATTTGTGGTAGTGTCTAAATTTACCAAATCAAGAAAGTTCCTCATCGCCCAAGTTTCAATTGGACCGAAACTTGGAATCATGCAAGTTGAATAGTATGATGAATGAGAACTTTCAAGCATTGGAAAATCAAGACTAATTACTTGTTCACATGGATGTGTGAGTCAAGTGAAGGACTAAAGGGATCGAGTACACATTCTTGTGCACTGGTCATGTCCACCACAAAAGATCGATAAGACTATTCGTCATAATTTACTATAGCTCAGTAAATATGGTTATACTTACAAGCTTAAGTGTAATTCTGAGACATTGGAAAAGGTTCCAATGTATGGCAGAGCGAATAAGAAGAATCAAATTAGGCAGAAAGATAAAAGTTTTCTCAAATCTGAAAAGATGGGAGAGTACTTTAGTATCATGTTTTGTGATCATATTAATGATTTAAGAACCACATCACAATTGGTCTTCTAAGGACATCTTAGTGCATTCTTATGACTAAGAAGAGGAGTCATGAATTGTTGAAATGGTTAAATCAAGAAGATGAGTCATACTTCGTTTCAAAACAAGTCTTAGAGTCATACTCCAAGACTATAAGTTGAGTGGCATATCTTAAAGAAAGGTTTATAACACTTGTCAAATGTAAGAGTAAAAGTGTCCTACTCTTGTACATTTGAAGTTGGTAAGTTGTGATGTTTTGGATTAAACAAAGACCAACTAATGCCAATTTTCTGAAGTGTTTGTCTTGATAAAGAATCCGCACTATCTCTTGAATATTTGGCAAGATAGTCTTATATGTCAAGAGGACAGCGGGAGTCTTAAAGATCCTAAAAAGAATTTCAAGAACTAATCAAGAATAAAACCTGAGGTTCTTCACTAGCACACGACTTGAGGTTTATAACCTATCATGTTGACATATTCTGTGCCCATTCCAGTTAAAGTTGGCTTTGCATAGGAGTTCTGAAAGTTCTCAATTGGTTGCATAAAAACTTGGAAGCAATGGCAGGTCCTGTACTGCCAGGTGGCAAGAAGTTAAGATTGCATAAGTTCAGTCCATATGAGTTTGGATTTGTTATTATCCTTGTCTTGTGACTATGGTTTTGACGATTCACATGGATAAGAACACATACACCATAAAATCTAAGTGTCATAAGGTTTCTCTCCGATTCATGAAAATGATGGTGAGGAAACACTTCCACCAAGTAGATTTGAAGCAGATGGCAAAAGGTCTAAACAATTGAGACTATGATTACGACATCCCTTTTCATAGTTCTGAAATTGTTTAGACACACATGCGTGCTATCTAAGGAAAGGTGTATGATTTTGATAAAGTTTTATCAAAGTATCTCGTATCATAAATCTGAACTTTGGTAAGAAAGTCAATAAAGTATTGATTTCTAGAAGTCCAGCTGATTTCTGAGTACATGTCAAAGCTAGTGGGAGCATAAGTGTTATGCAAATAATCATCATGTTAGTGGGAGCATGATAATTATTGTTAGTGTTGCAAGTTAGCAATGTTAATTATAGAAAACAAAAGTTTCAATTCGTGAGGCTGCAGGGATTGAAAAAGTTGTTTTGCTATAATTAAGGGAGAGGATATACTTCATTTCAGTTCTAAAGGCTTAGATTGAGACCTTAATCATCTTTAGTCAAGAATATATATATGAATTTCATGTTGGATTGGTTCAACTTAAGGAAATTCTATATATTGCGTTCTCAAAATTCGATTATGATTACGGCATCCCTCTTCATAGTCAAATTTTGAAAACATGGCAAATAAAAATATTGTAGCAAAAGACTGGTCTAGAATCATGTCTTTATGTGAGACATCATGAATCGTGTACCATTTGCTTTGGGTACAGGATCGATTGCATGTGCTATAATATTTGTCATTTCTAAATTTTTCCAAATGCCCAGAGGCATTAAGAAGGGAAAAGGTCTAGAATTGGATATGACTAAAATGATTAAGCAATTGTCGAGGACAGTCTGAGATTTACCAAAGATTGGTTGCTCAGGGACAGTTGGAAGTATAGTGCTAATTTTGGAAGGACCATATTGACATATTCTGAAAAGAGGCATCTCTTGTTCAGAAGTGATAGTCAAAATGAGAATATGGAGTTGTCTCCATAGGTGGAAGTTATCTGTGTAAGATTAGAAAACTTAATGCAAGAAGCATGTCCAAAGCAATGTACTTTGAATATGAGACTTAGTTTCCATGGAGTTGATCTCCATTGGAATACCTTATAATGACTGTTGACAAGTCTTTGTGACTTTGTACATATTCATTACAGGAGGGTCAGTGCATATAAGTTTAAAATCTAAACAGATTTCGATAAATGATAGGAATTTGAAATTCTCACATTTTTCGATAAGGATTTGGGAGTGTGAAATTAGAATCATTGAAATTATGTTCAATTGGTTTATTTCACAAAGTAAGGATCATAGACAAACATAGAGTGCATACTTGGTGTATGGCAAAGCTATTGTTTAAGAAAAACATAGTGTACATGCTTGGAGCATGGGACAACTAGTGTTTTTAATTCAAGTATAAAGTTGATAAAACCGAAACAATGAATAATGAGTAATCAGTATGGTGATAAATAAAAGTGTTTATTTATATTCATAGGGTTTGATACCATATTTGATTCATTTATTCTTGTGTTTCACTTTGCATGTTTTGACTTCCAGAATAACTAAGTCGCTCTTCCTGAATGATTAAGTTATTCAAACCATCCACAGTCGGTCATATGTTGGAAGTAGATATGAATCAAGACTGTCATGGGTTGGTTTGTAGAGGTCCAAGTTGGTGGACAAAGTGGTGCTACAACACTCATGAGTGCTCATAAGTTCTGAGTATTGGATTCAACCCGCGCTCATTTGAATCACTTCATGGATTTTATCACGAGTGATCATGATACGATAATATCTTATATTCTTCAAACCTAGAGATATGAGTTGTTACTATGAGTTGGTTATACATTGATTGCACGAAAACGCATTGGTAACTCGATGTTATAAAACGTGCCTTTGTGTATGATTTAACAAGTAGTAGAACAAGCCATATGAGTCGAAGTTTATCCATTCCTTTTACCTTCGGGATAAAAGCGATATCTGTGGGCCCCTCGATGATTTAAAGATGATACATGTGAGTGCTTGGCCAAGCCAGGACTGATTTGATTTGTTCAATCAGTCAGTCATCATGAATCGGAAATCGGGAAACAACAAATGGACAGAGAGAATGATTGATAATCCATGTCTCAGTCCATATGATATCTAGAATGGAGGAATATATGATCCCTTATCTAATGGACAAGTCATTGACAAAGGTCAGAGTTCATCGACAAGGTCAGAGTTCGACAGAAGCTTTTGAGAGCTACGATTGCTGATCGGTTCCTGAAGTCATACGCAATAATAGTTTTAGACTTATCCAAGTGGGAGACTGTTGGATTAATGTCTAAGTCCATAACTATAATTGGTAAGACTTGACCCGACCCGGCATGGTCCATTTGGGTTGCATGGCATCATGTGTTTGGATAGACTATAATGAGAGAAATAACACTTAAGGTTGGTTAATATATTATAAGTTCTAATATATTAATAAGGTTATTTAATTAGTATTGATCAAGAATTAATTTGGAATTAATTAAGTGATCAAAAGGAGACTAATTAAATATATGGGTTGATTGTGTAAATCATTCATTCTTATATATGTGGGCTTGTGATCCAAGATTCCTTATGTTGGACTAAGTCCATGGGGTGACCCATGGATACTCCATGGAGGTTAAAATCCATGGAGCATAAGGAATGGGTAAAGTTATGAGTTACATGGTGTAACCCTAATAGCCACCATATAAAAGAATCCCATGGCTCAATAAATCGTGCACTAATGTGTGAGTGTGAGGGCTAGACGATTTCAAGGAGTGTTCAAGTTTCTCTCAAGTTATTCCAAGTGTATTTGGTGTTGTGTGAACCATTTGAGGTGTCACACTTGGGGCACTAGGCACTCAAGCTTCATGAAGACATTCTACATCAAAGAGGTATGTATTCTATCTTGTTATATTTATTATTTTGTATGCTAGATTAGGATAATACCTTGGATGTTCATAATTGTATATATAATAGATAAAACATAGATCCAAGGTATTTAGGGTTGCATGTACACTTAGGAGTGTTAGAATGCTCATAACCCAACAGGTTAATCCAAACTTACCAGTGTACTATCACTGATAAGTGTATCACCTTCCGCAGTAATATAGAAACCATAGTAGTGCTCAAGTGCATTCCTAACTTTAGTGGAACGCCTCAGAGGTACGCACTCGTCAGTTGGATCAACAGGAGTTTCCTCCTCAGGTTGATTGCTAGGGTTTGAGGTTCCTTCACCACTTGACTCTTGAATTTCTTCAAGGTCAATTTGACTCCCACTATCTCCTTGTCTTATGAACTCTCTCTCGCGAAAGACTCCTCTCCTTGCCATAAAGACCACATTATCACTGGGTCTATAGAAAAGGTAACCAAAGAATTTTTGTGGGTAGCCGATGAAAATACACCTCTCACTTTGAGGTTCGAGCGTATCGTGAGTCTCGCGCCTAATGAAAGCCTCGCAACCCCAAATCTTGATGTGGTCCAAATTGGGAACTTTCCCAGTTCACATCTCGTGGGGTGTTTTGGAAACCTTTTTGGTAGGGACTAGATTAAGAATATGGGCGGCAGTCTCTAAGGCATACCCCCAGAATGAGATTGGTAGCGAAGCTCGACTCATCATGGAACGAACCATGTCCAACAAGGTTCGATTACGCCTCTCAGCCACACCATTAAGCTGTGGTGTTCTGGGAGGTGTCAATTGTGAGACAATCCCACATTCCTTAAGATAGTTAAGTAACTCTGTACTAAGATACTCACCACCTCGATCGGATCGAAGCATCTTAATGTTCCTGCCCAGCTGATTCTCCACTTCCTGTTTAAACTCTTTGAACTTTTCATAGGTTTCTGACTTATGCTTGATTAAGTAGACATAACCATATCTGCTATAATCATCAGTAAAAGTCACATAGAAGCGGTTAGCATCCCTTGTGGCGGTTCTGAAGGGTCCATACACATCTGTGTGTACAAGATCCAACAAACCTTCACCCCTGGCACAGGTACCAGTGAAGGGTGACTTTGTCATTTTTCCAAGTCAACAAGATTCACAACTATCATCTGACTTTAGATCAAATGACTCCAAGACTCCATCCTTCTGGAGTTGGCCTATGCGTTTCTTGCTCACATGTCCAAGACGGCAATGCCATAATGATGCTTTATCCAAGTTAGTGGAAGAATCGATACACAACACATTATTTCCTAGGTTATCTACAACCGACACAGTTTCATATACTCCATCACAAGGTAATGCTTTAAAATAAAGAACATTATTATAGAAAACATTAATACCACCACATTCATTATCAAATGAAAAAGTAAATCCTTGTTTGTACAAACCATGAAAGGAAATAATATTTCTCGCCATTTCAGACGAGTAACAACATTTATTCAAATCTAATGTTAATCCACTACTTAGCAACAAAGAATAAACTCCAATCTTGGTGAAAGGTGAAGCTTTCCTATTCCCCATGATTAAGTTTATCTTCCCATGCTCCACATTCTTACTTCTTCTTAGTCCCTGCAAATCAAAATATATGTGAATACCACAACCTGTATAAAGGACCCAAGAATTAGAATATGGTGAGATATTAGACAATATAGTGTAAATACTGTTGGATTAGGTGTCTAAGTTCATAACTATTTCTGAAATGTACTTGACACGATTGGCATGGTCCATTTGGGTTGCATGGCATTGCAACACTTGGATAGACTAAATGAGAGAAATGACACTTATGGTTTATTAATATATTATAAGTTCTAATATATTAATAATATTATTTACTTAGTTTTGATCAAGAATTAATTTAGAATTAATTTGGTGATCAAAAAGGAGACTAATTAAATATATGGGGTTGATTGTGTAAATCATCCATTCTTTTATAGTGGGCTAATGATCCATGGTTTATTGGATTGGGGCTAAATCCATAAGGTACTCCATGGATGCTCCATGGAGGTTATAAACCCATGGATCATGGAATATAAAAAGTCATGTCAATTAGGGTTTACATGGTGTAACCCTACTTGTGACACAACTATAAAAGGACCCCATGGGCTACCAAAATCGGCACTATGTGTAGAACAAGAGGACTAGCCGATTTTGAGTGAGTGTGGACTTCTCTCAAAGCTATTCTAAGTTTTGTGGTCTTGTGTGAAACATTTGAGGCATCACACTTGAGGTGCTAGGCTCACAAACTTCTCAAGGAATCCAAGCAACAAGAAGGTATGTTCTTTCTACTAGCTTCTATGTTTCAAAGTTCCCCATGCCATGCTAGTTAGGTTAAGAACCTTGGAAAATCAAATTTGCATGTATCTTTGTAAAACATAGATCCAAGGTTTCTAGGGTTGCATGTACACCTTAGGAGTGTTAGAATGCTCAAAACCCTTCAGTGGTATCAGATCCCAGGCTTCTTTTCTTGATACTTGATGCAAATTGTTGAAAAAACTCAAGTTTTCTGCATTCTGCGACATGAACTCGCCGAGTCCATGGGGGGACTCGACGAGTCCATGTGTTATTTCATCCTACTCGTCGATTAGGTTCTTGCACTCGACGAGCAGGAGGCCCTGAATGCATATTTTCGAGTTTTGCTGCTGGAAATGGACTAGAAACATTACCCTAAACTGTTTTGGTCTTATAAAACTTGTTTTAGATGGTGTAATGGTTATGCTAATCCATTTTCAATGGCTATTATCAAAATCTCAAGTTTTGTATGTGTTATTTATGATTCTTGAAATTCTTGAGATGAATGTTCATGAACTTATGAGTTTAGAAGATCATAGGAATTATTTGCAAATTGGTTGTTAATTAATTCTTGATCATTATGTGTTTTAATGGATTACCAAAAGGCTTTCTTTTAAAGTCCATTAATGAACACACAGGTTACATAAAATGAAAAGCCTCTCATTTTAATAAACCATTAACTCATAAGTTATGAAAGTTGAAACGTTTTGAAAGTTACAAAACTTGCCCTCAAGTGTGGAACATGTAAAGTCACCTTAAAAACTTTAGTTCCAACCCCTAGAATTTTAAAAGTTAAAATTCAACCTTTATACTTTATAATATTATAAGTTAATAATATATATATATATATATATATATATATATATATATATATATATATATATATATGAATAAGAATAAGCCGTTTTACCGTTAGTAGGCCTCATTCACGAAGTCGGTCTATAAGGGAGGGGGGGGGGGTATAAGGTTGTTGCCTATAAAATGACAGCTTAATGGGTGTCCACTCTCACCCATCGCTTCCTTGACTGGTGGAGGGTCGTTAGACGAACGTGTAAGACAATGACTTTAATCCTCATTAAAAGTATGATGATTATAAAGTAACTAAATGTTTTATAAATTCCCAATCTTAGTTACTTTAGGAAAATGTGAATAAGGTGCTAACCCATGAAATTACACTTTGCACTTTGCTTAAGTCGTTAGTGGAGCGTGTGTGGTTAACCGGCACACTAACCTGGACTTAACAAGGTAGGAAAAGGGTGGCTTAAGGTTTATCATAGATCGGTGGAGTGCGTGTGGTTAACCGACACATCGGTTAGGTGATAAACATTAAGAGTACCAAGTAATTTGCATGGTTAATTCACACCTTGTTTTGTGATCCTCGGCATCCCAGTCACAAAACTTGAAGGGCACATTCGAGACTGAAACATGCCATTGAAAAGTTCACTTTCCCCTCCTTAACATCTTGCAAGTACTTTGGGCAGTTTCGCTTCCAGTGCGCCTTTTCATGGCAATAGAAGCATTCAGCCTCATTAGGGTTGGCAGAAGGAGCGACAGAACCTCTTTTGGTTCCACTCGAAGAGGAGCCATCAAGGGACTTTCCGAGGATCACAAAACAAGGTGCCCTTCAAGTTTTGTGACTGGGATTCCGAGGATCACAAAACAAGGTGTGAATAACCATGCAAATTAACTTGGTACTCTTAATGTTTATCACCTAATCGATGTGCCGGTTAACCACACGCGCTCCACTGATCTATGATAAACCTTAAGCTACCCTTTGCAAACCTTGTTAAATCCATGTTAGTGTGCCGGTTAACCACACACGCTCCACTAACGACTTAAGCAAGGTGCAAAGTGTAATTTCATGGGTTAGCACCAAATTCACATTTTCCTAAAGTAACTAAGATTGGGAATTTATAAAAAAACATTTAGTTACTTTATAATAATCATTATACTTTTAATGAGAATTAAAATCATTGTCCTACCCGTTCGGCTAACGACCCTCCACCAGTCAAGGAAGCGGTGGGTGAGAGTGGACACCCATTAAGCTGCCATTTTATAGGCAACAACCTTATACCCCCCTTATAGACCGGCTTCGTGAATGAGGCCTGCTAACGGTAAAACGACTTGATCTTATACATACATACATATATATATATATATATATATATATATATATATATATTATTAACTTATAATACTATAAAGTATAAGGTTTGAATTTTAACTTTTAAAATTCTAGGGGTTGGAACTAAAGTTTTCTAAAGTGACTTTACATGTTCCAAAACTTGAGGGCAAGTTTTGTAACTATTCAAAACTTTTCAACTTCATAAATTATGAGTTAATGGTTTATTAAAATGAAGACTCTTCATTTTATGTAACCTATGTGTTCTTTAATGGACTTTAAAAAAAAGACTTTTGGTAATCCTTAGGACAAATTATGGACTCCATTAGAACATTTAAATCAAGAATTAAATTAACAAGCAATTTGCAAATAATTCCTATGATCTACCAAACTCATAAGTGTATGAACATTCATATCAACAATTTAAAGAATCATATAAACACATATAAAGCTTGAAATTTTGATAATAACCTTTGAAATTGGATTAGCATAATCATTATCACATCAAAAACAGGTTTTAATGTTCAAAAAGCAGTTTAGGGTAATGATCCTCATCCAATACCAAGCAAAACCCCGAAATTTTACATCCAGAGGCATCACCACGTTGTGGTAAAGACTGCCACGTCGTGGTGAGCAGTCAGATGCAAAAAATGCAGAATTTCAACTTTGGAAAAAACATGTAGCATCAAGTATTGTTGAAAACAAGCCTAGACTCTGATACCACTGATGGGTTTTGAGCATTCTAACACTCCTATGGTGTACATGCAACCCTAGAAACCTTGGATCTATGTTTTCTCCAACACATGCAAAATTGATTTTTTCCAAGGTTCTTATCCTAACTAACATGGCATGGGGAACTTGAACATAAAAACTAGTAGAATAACATACCTTTCTTGTTGCTTGGATTCCTTAAGAACTTTGTGAGCCTAGCACCCCAAATGTGATGCCTCAAATGCTTCACATAACACCACAACTCTTGGAATAACTTGATAGGAGTACACTATCACTCAAAATCGGCTAGCCCTCCTTGTTCTTTCTTATGTGCCGATTTTGCTAGCCTATGGGGTCTTTATATAGTGTGTCAGAAGTAGGGTTACACCATGTAAACCCTAATTGACATGGCTTTTCATTTCCTCCATGATCCATGGAGCATCCATGGAGCACCCTATGGGTTTTAGCCCAATTCAATAAACCATGGATCATTAGCCCACTATATAAGAATGGATGATTTACACAATCAACCCCATATATTTAATTAGTCTTAATTTTGATCACAAAATTAATTCCAAATTAATTCTTGATCAATACTAATTAAATAATATGATTTCATATTAATATATTATAACTTATAATATATTAACAAATCATAAGTGTCCTTTTTCTCATTTTGTCTATCCAAGTGTGATGATGTCATGCAACCCAAATGGACCATGCCAACCGGGTCAAGTACATACCAGAAATAGTTATGGACTTAGACACCTTATCCAACAATAATAAGGGATGATATCAGAGAGTTAGTGAGATTTTTAGGGTGCAAGACCCTGAACGACATGATTGCGAGAGCCCGGGAACGGGAGATTGAGATGGAGCTTCGGACGAAGCGCAAGCCGAAGCAGGTACAGACAGTGTTGGGACAGGCTAAGAGGCCCAAGACTTGTGATTATCACACTAGGGGCCAGTTGGGTCGGAGCCGTTGCGGAAAGTACGACAAGCCGCATGGTGGAGCATGTTGAGCAGTTGGTTCAGGTTGTTTCAGATGTGGACAGACTGGTCATATGAGTAGAGACTGCCCACGGGGTGCACTGATTTACTTTCATTGCAATCATACTGAACATAAAAGGGTCGATTGTCTGAGGCTGACAGGAAGAGTAGTGACAATGCCTACATCGACCACTTTGAGGATCACCGATGGCCACCAGGGCAAGGCGGAGACACTTGTGGTGAAGAGCTGGACATTCCAGCTGACAACGGAGGAGGCGCGTTCAACACCTGATGTGGTCACTGGTATGTTTTCCTTCTTTATTCTATTTTATTGTCCTTATTTATGCTTATGTTTTATCTTATTATGTATGGGGACCTTCTTGGTCAATGGTACCACTGCTCATGTCCTGTTCGATTTGGGTGCTACCCGATGCTTTGTATCTCTTGCGCTTAGCAAGAAGTTTAGTGATGCTCCCGGGATTCTGGATTATCCATTTGAGGTAGAGATTATTGATGATCGTTCTATGAGTGCTTTGAGGGCTCATCGTAGGTGTGTTCTTAATCTGTTCAACGAGATATATTCTATTGACTTGGTTCTGATTCATCTGCGAGGGTCAAAGGTTATAATATGGATGGATTGGTTGGGTCCCAATGGGATAGTGAGAGTTTGAACCCTAACTACGGGAGAAATATTTATTCATGGAGAGTAAACTCCACGTGGACCGACCCTCTGTTCAGCTGTGAGGGCCAGGAGATATCTTTAGCAGGGTTGTTCTGGGTTTCTGGCTTATATGACGGATGCTCGGGATGGGGGCACGACAACGTTGAGTGAGGTGCCCATCATTCGGGATTTCCCCGATGTGTTTCCTAAGGAATTACCAGGAGTGCCTCCCGAGAGGAAGGTTGAGTTCCAGATTGACATGATACCCGATGTGGCTCCTATAGCCAAGGCGTCGTACCATTTAGCACCTCCGGAGATGCAGGAGTTGTCTATGCAGCTGTAAGAACTACTGGACAAGGGGTTTATCAGACCGAGTAGTTCACCATGGGGAGAACCGATCTTGTTCGTGAAAAAGAAGGACCGTTCACACAGGATGTGCATTGACTACTGGGAGTTAAATACGTTAACAGTGAAGAATCGTTATCCACTTCCGAGGATCGACGATTTATTTGACCACCTTCAGGGTGCATCTTGGTTTTCCAAGATTGATTTGCAATCAAGTTAATACCAGATGAGGTTAGGAGACGAGGATATGCAGAAGACGACTTTCAGGACTTGTTATGATCATTACGAGTTCGTGGTGATGCCATTCGGACTCACCAATGCACCAGCAGCGTTCATGGATCTCGTGAACCAAGTATGTAGACCGATGTTGGATCGGTTGGTAATTGTGTTTATTGATGATATCCTGGTCTACTCCAAGACCAATGAGCAGCACGAGGAGTATTTGCGGGAGGTACTGGAGACTCTAACGAGAGAGAGGTTGTATGCCAAATTCTCTAATTGTGAGGTTTGGTTGTGTGAGGTGCAGTTTTTGTTGTAATGTGTGTCCAAGGTCATTAACTATTGGTAATATTTCTAATAATAACGAGGTCCTTTTGGGTTGCCCTCAAGACTCACATTGAGTAGAATAAATAAAGGAGAAATTGGTTTATGAATTATTATGGTTAATAATTAATTAAAAACTAATTGGAAATATATTTTGGGAATTAATTAACTGTTTAATTAATTAAAAGGTTGATAATTCATTAATCGATAGTTGGTTAATGAGGAATGTTCCAAAACCCTTATGGAATTAGGGTTGGACGAAAAATACTCCATCCCACATGGGAAAATGAGTGAATTTCGTTCTAGGTATTCCATCCCACATGGGAAGCCTTGAGAGCAAGTGTCACAAATGTCACGCCTCTAATGGTTCACACCCAACACTAGCAAAGGAAGATGATTGAGAAGGAGGAGAGATGATAGAAATTCCGGTCTAACCCTCTTAGGAATAGCATGACCGGAATTCTTAGGGTTTAGGTTGTTTATATAGTGCAGTCAAGAAACCCTAGATAAGCCCTAATCCAAGATTATCTTAAACCGGGTAGTTATCCACTTTCCTGTTTATCCACCTAGGACTATGCTAGAAACCCTAAGGCTCAAGAAATCACCCCACCCCTTATGCAGGGTTCTAGATTGTCTATTGCTCAACTATTGAACAATTACAAGTCAGTCCATGCACTATTAATTAATTCTTTTAATCTTGAAATTAATTCCAATTAATTTCTGATTAAGTATTAATTAAATATTACTATTTCAACTTCTCTCTCCAAAAGTCATCCTTCCCAGTTGCTAGTCTTGAGGGAAACCCAAAAGGACTGTGCTACTATCAATTCATGTATATACTAATTATAGTTATGGGCTTAGACACCTAATCCTACATACTTGTGGTCAAACACCTAGTTCGGAAGAAGAGCTAAGGGTTTATCTGGTATGACTGTATAGGTGGTGCGTAGCAGTGGTATTCTGACAGTGAGAGCAGTAGCAGTTGAGCATTTTCTGAGTGGTAAGTCTTCTCACTGTATTCGTGGGTCGAAAGCACCAATGTCAGCCCACTGGATTGTATATGAAGGATGGTAGTTGTCTTTGTGACTCTTGCATGTTGTATGATTGAGTTGAAATAAACCCTAGGGTTGGGCCCATTATTTTATGTTTGGGTTGAAAGAAACCCCAGGGTTGTGCCCATGGGTATGTGATGGGTTGAAAGAAACCCCAGGGTTAGGCCCATTATTGTATACTAGGTTGGAATATACCCAAGGGTTGGACCCAAATGTATGTTAGGTATGTGGTACTTTAGGAAACTCACTAAGCTTTGTGCTTACAGTTTGTGTTTATGGTTTCAGGTACTTTCGGTATGAAAGGGAAGGACCCGACGTGATGGTACAACACCTCCCCTCATGATTTGGCACTAATGATTGTTTTTACTCTGATGATTTGACATTTTGTATCATGGTTGACTCTGAGACATCTGATGTATGAGATTAATGATTTTTAAAAAGAAAAAAAAATATCACTGTTTTTGGGATGTTATAGCGTTACTGTTATCAATTAATAATAATTTCATATTTAAATTAAAAAGTTTACCTTAAATATTGTCATTAGGTCGAACATATGATAAGAGAGACATCTTATATAAGTTTGGAATTTAAAAGTGTATTAGTTACATGGTTGTAAAACCCAGTCAACTCAATCAAATATTGTGTAAGTTATTCAGACTTGGCCTCTAACTGAGGCGAGTTTGGCAAACTCTCCTAAAAGACTCAGATATTAATCCAATTCGGTCTAATTCAGTTAAAGTATGACCTGCTCAACTCAAGATATCCAGTTGCATAATTTTTTTTTATTGAAAACTCGAGTTGAACCAAGAAAATCTAATAAAAAACAATTTTTCAATATCAAAAACTTAATTGGAAACTTGCCAACAAAGACGAAATTACCAAACAATACTCTCAACATCCCATAAAGGAATTTGCAAGGACGTTCCTAGGGCTTAGTCCCTTCAGAACATTTTACAGTCTTTCCTATCTATAAGAGCGGATACACTCTTTTGTTTATTCTCACCATCGATGTGGGATGAACACATTTTAATCAAACTCCTTTATTTATTTCACAATAATTTCATCTTGTTAAATAATATATTAGATAAATAAAATAAATAAATGTTATATAAAATTTTATTATTCTATAATTCTTTTTTTTTTCAGTAATCTCGTAATATGTTATTCAAAAAGGTAAGTTTTTATTGAATAACTTTTTGTTAAATCCTAAAATCACAAATCCATTAAAGCTATGTAATATATAGAGTTTGCTTATATGTATTTTCATGATTCAAAAAATCCATGGGGGGCGTCGAGGTGGACAAAGTGGACAGCTGCACAAGACCTGATTTTTTATTATATATATTTATTTAAAAATAAAAACTTATAATAACGAAAAGAGCCCTTTTTATCTAGCTCGTCCTGGGCTTTTGATGATATTTAATTCCTCAGGATCGGCCATGAAAAATTCATTATAAAATAAATTTGTTTATAATATATAACTAAGTATTCATTGTGTGCTTATGAATCAAATGGATATTCAGAAAATAAATAAATAAACGTTATCAAAAAAATTTATTGTTCAATAATCCTATTTTTTAATAATCACTAAACTTGTTATACAAAAATTAGCTTTTTATTGAATAACTTTTTGTTAAATCTTAAAATCATAAAATTTCATTAAAGCTATGTAATATTAAAAGTTCTTTCATATGTATTTTCATAATTCAAAAAATCATTACAAAAATATAACCATGTGTATATATATATATATATATATATATATATGTATATATATATATATATATGTATATATATATATATATATATATATATATATATATATATATATATATATATATAAAACTTATAATGTGGATGTACAACTATTGTGCTGACTTGTGGACAATGCTATTTTATGAGATTTACTAAGAGAATAAGTTGTTTGCTAATGTGAATACGTTCAACCTTACATAACTATCGTCATTTTCATGCATTCTCACTAATTTTTATTCATTTTTGTTCTCACGCATCGTTTTTTTCTTCATTTTCATTCTTTTGACAACATTCTGATAGAATGAGAAAAATAATAAAAAGTCTATAATAACTTTATAGACGATTTAATTAGTGAGAATGCGTGATAATGACAATAATGATGTAAGATTGAACGTATTCACATTACCAAACAACATATTTTCTTTGTCATTCTCACAAAATAACATTGTCCACACGTGCGCACAATAGATGTCAATCCACATTTGAACCTAGCGTTCTCTCTCTCTCCCTCTCTCTCTCTCTCTCTCTATATATATATATATATATATATATATATATATATATCTTATGAATAAATAAAATTTTCAAATAATTATAATTTTATATTTTAGGTAGATTGATTTATTTATTTAATATGACTTAAAATTTATAATTTTAGGCTGAACGGAGTGGGAGGTGCCAAAGCACTCGCTAGGCTCGCTAAGGGAAGGAAAACACCGCCCCCTAGCGCTTGCTGGGGGTCGCTATGTTGCACTCGTTACCTTTTTGGCGTGATGAGAGAGAAGGAGAAGGGAGAAACTAATTGGTGGTCAGGGACATATTGGTGATCCAACAATTTGTTATTTGTTTGTGGCCTCTAGAACCCAAGTTGAGCTTCGTTTGTAAACCATGATTACAGAAGTTAAAACAATCAACCATTTTAAATCATAATATCAAAGAATCAATTTTATTCATATAATTTTATGGTAGACATAATTGTATAATGTTAATGATTTGAGTGTCATCAGAACATTTTGTGTAATTAGAACTTACATGTGAGGTACGGGTCTTCATAATTTGTACTCTAATATATGTTTGCATGCATGTATAAAGTATGTGCGGAGTGCACGCATGTATAAGATCGAATTAGAAGCCGGTTCGACGACAAGTCGGAGGTCCGGGGGCAGCGCCCCTTTGGCGGGGTCTTGAGGGTGATTATGGTAAAACTAACTAAGATCGTCAGTTTTGGAAACCATTGATTTCTTCATTAATTCTAGATTCCTTTGACTTGTTTCCAAAGCAACCCATGACGGCCAACCCTAAAACGACACCCTACTTATCGTTTTCTATATAAACTGCTCTCTTTGTGGAGAAGAATCACCTTTTAGCTCTCGTTTTTCTTCATACAAACTCAGAATCTTCTAGAAAATTGGCTTACGTTTTTTGTGTCTAGATTCGTAAGTGTCCCCTTGGGATTATCCTAGGCTGAGTTTCTTGTAACCCAGACATAGGGTAGAAATATCAATAGGGATTTACACGATCCAAGGGGTATCTAGATCTCCACTATAAACCCTACCAAATTTCTAACATACAAGATAATAATAAAAAAACTCATTTTTTTTTATTTCACTTTTAAAATTTTTATGATTAATCTTATATCGAAAAAAAACATAAATTCATAATTTTTTATCCTCTTTCTATATAGAAATCAATATCGATATACAAAAAATGAATATATTTTTTTTTTCAAAAAAATCATTTCGTTTTGTTAGTTTTTTTAATATGTAGACTTATCTTTTATAAAAAAAATAAAAAAAAATATATTAAAATTCATAATTTTTGGTACTCTTAAAATAAACATTCATATTGATGTAAAAAACAAAAAAAAAATCAAAATTTTAGTTTAGATTCACGTTGTGAATACTGAAAACTGAAGTGTATATATATATATATATATATATATATATATATATATATATATATATAATAGTAAATCAGATTCACATTGTGAATGATGAAATTTGAATTATATATAACTCAAATTTATAGTGTGAATAAATTCATTTGCGAATTTTACAAAACTATTGAAAAAAATCCACTTCGTTTTGTTGTTGTTGTTTTTTTTTATTATTATTATTTTTTTTAATATTTGGGTTTATTTTTTATCGGAAAAACAAAAAAAACATATATAAAAAATTATAGCCTTTTGTACTCTTTAAATAGACATTCATATTGATGTATAAAAAATAAAATCAAAATCAAAATTTTAGCTCAACCGATTTATGGCTGGGTGATTTGATTTTCCGAACCAGATTCCATCGACTGTTCACCTTAGTTGTCTTCCTTACGTCGGCAGCCTAGAGGCAGGGCAAAGAGTGAACAATGGACTGATCTGACTCGGTTAATGTTTTATGTTGTGTTGTCTTCTACTCCTGATAGGTGGTCGTAGATGTTATAGGGCTCTATCGAATTTTATGTTTCTTCGACTCGTTCTTACATTGACAAGGTTTTGCTACCTTCAATCCTTATTCAGACTCGCTGTAACCATTTGGTTTTAATCAATGTCAATGCTTTTATTTGGCGTTTAATTCTTGATAGATTACTTTTTTGTTTGAATCTTTCAGTTCGTGGCTTGGAGATTCCTTCTCTCACGTGTCCAATTTGTGAAAGTGCCACAAATTCTTCTTCTCATTTATTCTTTCAGTGCTCGCTTGCAAGAGAGATTTTAGTCTTGTTTTGTCGTTAGTGGGACATATCAAGACCTGCTGGTGATTCTTTCCAACATTGGTCGAATTGGTTATTGGCTTTGAAGGCTAACTCCACGATGAAAGATTATTTGGAGGCCACTTTTTCACTTTTTGGTGGTTGATTTGGCGTTTTAGAAACTCTGTTATTTTTAATAGTCACGAGTTATTTAAGAGGGAGTTATTTGATAAAATTACTACCCATTCCTTTATATGGGTTAGTAATAGGAGTAAGAGCTCTAAAATCAACTAGGTAGGTTGGTTGCAAAACCACATCCTTGCTATTACTTCTTTGTAATCTCTTTTTTGTTTTGTTCCTCTGTAGGGTTCAAAGTACTCCATGGATTATGAAAATGGGCCCCCTTGATGAAGTGTAGGTTATTAGGCCCAAGATTTGTTTTTTTCCTTATATATTGTCATGTATTATTCATAATTAGGGTAAGAGTGAGGCAAAATGTAGCCACCAAACATAATGAGGTTTCATAGGTAGAATAGATTTACTTTAATCAGTTCTTATAGTGTAATTTATTCCTCATGTTCTTGAATAAATCGTTTGATCATTCGACATAGCTTCATTATTGTGTTTGTTCTTATTTTCCGCATTATGTTCATCAAATCGTTCTTAGGGTTTTGACCTAACAAGTGGTATCAGAGCGGGTCTTTAAAGATCAATTGAGTTTTGAAGTATCGGTTCTTGATTTGATGATTTTCTGCACAAGTTATTGAAGATTTTTGGTATTTTGGCGGTTTGGAATCAAGGTTCTTGTTCGATCTTCTGTTCATGAAGATTTATGGTGTTTTTCTACTGTTCATCTGGTATTGTTTCAATCCGATTCGTTTTTAGTTCGTATTTTCTGATTGGATCTGATCGTTTGTTTAATCCAAAAACAATATATTGTCGATGGATCTATTTCTCTTGATTTAGCCCATTGATTCATCGTATTTTTCTAATGGATCAGATCTGAAAATCATTGTTCAAGACAAATTTCTTTGATCAGATTAATTAAAAGTTCTTCATAGTATCGATTCTAAAATCTATTTGTTCAGTTTCATCATCTATCTCAGTTGTTGTTTATCATTGTTAAAATCGATTTCATTAAGTTCTGATTACAATCGATTGGTTTCTCAATTTTATTGTTTGACTTCAATTTCACTTTCTCACCATTCACGTTTATTTGAAAATCCTTACCGATTGAATGAATGATTGGAGATTTTGATGAGATTTCTTGTTTATGATCATCGATGAATCTGTTATATGCTATTCGACATCTCAATTTGATCTGAAAATCGATTTGAGAAAAATAATTATTGTTTGTCAATAATTGGTTTCGATCTGCGAAAGTTAAAATCACATTGATGGGTTAAAAGTGAAAATCCAAACGATTATCCATTGTTTGATCGAATCCAATGTCTGCGAAGCCTTCACAATCGAAGTTTGAGCTAAAGATCAAAACGAAGGCAATGTTGGAATATGGATTTGCATCGATCGGATTGAGAAAAATCAAAATTGCAAAGGAAATTGATGCGACTACGAGATTAAATGGAGTGAATGTTTCGTATTTGCTATGTTTCACAATAAAGTCAGTCAATATGAAGCTCCTAAGACCATCAGAACGAAGGAAATCGAAATTGAGAATGTTGTTGATGCGACGGACTCGCAGTTTTATTTGTTGGTCTCGCATTTAGAACTAGCCTTTGCAGTTATGGGTCTTACAAACGCATTGTCGCATTGATGCTTCATAGTTGATCTATTTCGCAGTGATGGGTCTCGCAGAACAAAGGCATCACAATCGAAATTGTTTGGCTTCGGAACTATATCAGAATTCGCAATTGGAAGTGTGATTGGATGGATTGATTCGGAACGAATGGATTCGGAATTGTAACTCACATCTAAATCGAAAACGAACCTGTGCTCGGAAACAAAGGGTTGATCGGAGTTTGGAATCTTTGTTTGATCTCCGAATCGATCTTCATATTACGAGTGGATTTGGATCGGAGTGAGGCTGTGTTCGTTTATCAGGGGCAAATGGGGAAGAAGACTTTGATTTACATATTTGGTCCCTGTAACTTCAGCAACTTGGCAGTTTTAGTTCTGTTTTAGAAATTGTTACAAATCAAAGGGAAAATGATGCATAATTACTATTTAAGTCCCTGACTTTCAGCAAATGACAGTTTCAGCCCAATATTCAGAATTGTTTGCATATTTAAGGGCTGATGAACAAATTTGGATTTTTCTTGAACATATTTTTTTTGTGAACAATAATTTATGGATTCCAACAAATCTTGGCGGTTCGGAATGTCGTTTTTCGCGATAACGTCAAATTTTTTTGACTATTTCGGATTTTAAACTTCATTGTTTATTCCATTTTGTCATGGGGGAGCATAGTATTTGTTTATCCATTCAAGATCATTCTCATGACCATTTGAAGGTTTTATAATCACGTTTTTTATTATAAAAAGGGGGAGAATTTGATATGGCCATTCGAAATTGGATTTGTGACTTTTCAAATTTGAAGATTTTTGATGAAGCTTGTGGTTGGTGTCGATATGAAGGTAGCTTTTACAGAAAAGTTCAATAGGAACTCTTCTAAAGCGTTTACAGTGAAATAGCTTTTATAGAAAAGTTCAAAAGGAACTCTTCTAAAGCTTTGATATATCTCCGACTTTTAGTGATTTCTCGATCAAGCGACGTTACGAATCTTAAATTTGGATTGTTACATGATATTTTTGGTGGCTTATATCATTAGCTTATTTGAAGATCATTGTGACTTGGATGGGGAGTTCTTAAAAGACAAGAATTGATTTTGGTTCTTAATTCCGAAATGGGTTTTTATGGCGGGTTTGGCTTTCTTGAAGATCTTTGGGATTACATTACAAAAATGAAGTTTAAAAACATTACTTCAGTGCTTGGTTTATATATCCTAGAACCCGTTTTGAAGACTATTGAAGAATCAAGATTCGTGGATCGCTTTTGATATTCCTCGTCACAAGATCCTTTTTTTATTTGCTAGATGCTTGCTTTGGAAGTTAAAGCCTTGTCATCCATTCTAAACTTTGAGGGAGAGAATGTAGGGTTCAAAGTACTCAATGAATCATGATAATGGCCCCCTTGATGAAATGTAGGTTATTAGGCCCATGATTACAGAGAACTGAGAAGAAACAGAAATGCCTACTTTGTTTGGATCTTCGCTGCGTTCCACATATCTCAAAAGCGATTGGATTAGATATTCTTTAAAAGGCTTTATATGGGCTTTAATGGGCTGTTGGGCTTAAATTACTTTAGCCGTTCATTGAGTTATTTAATCTAATTGTATATGTAAGTTATGTATTTCACTTTAACACGATTTGTGGTAAATTATTTTATTATCATTTATTGCTAGTTTATCTGTTTTATGTTAATAAATTTGTTATTAAAGAATTTTTTTCGTTTGTGCAAAATAAAGTTTGGCATTTCGTTTGTGCATAAAATTTGTTTAATATTTATACATAAAAAATGTTTTTATATTAAAATAAAGTAATTTAATTAAATTAAAAAAAGAAAATAAAAAATAAAAAATAGAGTGCTAGGAGTGTTACCACCCTTTACCAAATGCTAAGATTGGGTGTTAAATGGTCAAAAATGAGGTGACACTCCAAAATCTGACGTGACAATGTGTTAAGAGTGTTACCACTCCCCTTAGCTTTATTAAAAAGAAATTAAAAAATTATGAAAGTTTTATAAATAAATATGATGAAAGAAAAATTACTTTAATTTATAATATAATATAATATGATGACAAAAAGTATAGTTGTCGATGAGAGAAGGTATAGTTGTCGCCGTCAAGATTTGATATTGAGAGAAGGTAAATAGACATTGAATGAAAGAAATGCTAAATTACATTAATGCCTCAAGACGGGTCTCATTTGATTCCTCCCAATCGTTCTCATGCATGTACTTTGAGACACGTTAGCAATGATCTCATCGTTGTATAAATATTATTATTATCAATGCATCACTCTTTTCCTAGGTACAAAATAGTCCCTCTAGTATTATACAATGTTCGTTTTGCTCATTCAAAAAATGTTTTAAGATATGTCCTTTTATTTAAAACTTTCTAACTTTTTCATGTCTATCGATGGAACAGTGCGGATGCATGACAAAATCTCAAGGATAACACACTTACACACATGATTTTAGAGGCGCCATGTCGAAAAATTTACATTACCCCATAAAATTTCTCAAAAAATTTACACCATGGTGCAAAATTTACGGAAACCCCTATATCCGCCCAAAGATACCCCTATGTCCGCCCTTAAATGGAAACGTGACTATTTTCTATTATCTTGTATGCGTAGGTAACGAAGTAAATAGATATTCAATTCGTTACACAGATATTCACTAATCCTTGTTTGGTTACACACATATTTACTAATCTTGTGTAAACACGATGCTTAACTTATGTATAATCATGAAAATGAACATTTTCTATAAATAGATATCACTAAATGACCACTGTTTTAGCAACTGCCATGATACTTATAAAGTTTAAAATTTTAGCCTGGTGCGGATTTCAATTTTTTTACAAAAAACATGTTTAGAGCTAATAGGATGATACATTAAGAAGGTAATTTCTTATCTTAATTGTTATATATGTTGAAAGTCAATGTCTCAGTCTACAGAGCAATCTATTTTTGCACATTTATTTTACCGTTATTTATCTAATTGAATAAGTCTAGGTATTGATTTGGTCTTCCTAGTTTTCTGGTTTGTTAGCTGGTATCATGGTAGTAGTGCATGTGCACGTGGTCTTTGTTTTTCTAGTACTTATGTATGTCATTTTTCTGTTAATGAATCTATCCAGAAAATTTGCTACAACTTTGTTCTTCCTATCAATTGCTTATTCTTAATTACCTGTTAGTTTCAACCTTGTGCCTTACCTGTTCAACAATTGGTATCAGAGCCCACAGGTTGGTTCTAGTTATCTATGGCTGAACTCCAGTTAGTCGGTGGTGTGAAGAAGTTGAACAATGGAAACTACAACACCTGGTCTACATGCCTGAAGTCGTATTTGCAGGGCCAATACTTATGGGAGATTGTAAGTGGTACGGATACCACACCACCATTACGAGAAGATGCTAATGGAATTCTGAGGAAATGGAAGGTGAAGGCTGGTAAAGCTCTTTTTATTATGAAACAGTAAAAGATGAAGTGTTGGAACACATACGAGACTCTGTGACACCCAAGGAGGCTTGGGATACCTTAGTTACTTTGTTCTCTAAGAAAAACGATTCCAAGCTGCAACTCTTAGAGAATGAATTGTTGTCGGTATCTCAACGAGATTTAACAATCCCTCAATACTTTCATAAGATCAAAACGTTGTGCAGGGAGATAGGAGAGCTCGATCCACAATCCATGATTGGTGAGGCACGGATGAAACGAATCATAATACACGGGCTAAAACAAGATTACAGAAGTTTTGTAGCGGCTGTTCAAGGATGGCCTACACAGCCAACCCTAGCTGAATTTGAGAATTTATTGGCTTCCCAAAAAACTCTCGCTAAGCAGCTTGGAGATATGTCCATCATTTCAACGCCAAAGACAGATGCGGAAGCCCTTTATGCTAACAATAAGCACAAAAGTAAAAACTGGAATAAAGGCTCGTCTAGTAACTCAAATTGGCCCAACAAATCAGAAGCCCAGTCCAAGAGGGGGAATGAGTCCGAAAAAGGTGAAGCAAGTGGAAATGGAAACGGGAATAGAAAATCTAAAAAGTATGGAAAATGTTTTCCATACAATTGCCATTCATGTGGTCGAAGGGGCCATATGGCCAAGGATTGTCGCACACCTCAACCAGAACAAGGAAACGCAGCAGCTGTAAGAGAAGAGGAAGAGTGGGATGTACAAGCCCTAGCATCACATACAGATGACGAAGTCAAGAAAGAAGAAGACGCCGTGTTGACAGTAACAACTAATCAATTTGAAAATCGTCTCAATGATTGGATTGTTAATTCAGGTTGTTCAAACCATCTCACTGGTGATAAGGAGAAGCTAAGCAATCCAGTCAAGTACAATGGTAGCAGGGTTGTTGTCATAGCTGACAACTCACGTCACACGATTTCTCACATTGGGAATGTTGTCTTTCCCTCTGAAGACCAGCGATATAAACTAAAACTTTCAGATGTCTATCACGTTCCGGGAATGAAGAAAAACCTTCTCTCAGTCCCTCAACTGACTGCAGAAGGGAAGTATGTTCTCTTTGGTCCTGAAGAAGTATATGTGTTCAAGGAATTTCAAACCTCTTCAGTTCCAATCCTTAAGGGTCGTAAAAATGAATCGGTGTATGTTTTGTCTGCTGAACATGCTTTTGTTGAGAAGACAAAAGACACTCAGAATGCTGATTTATGGCACCATCGGTTAGGGCACGTGGGATACGACAAGATGGAATTAATGATGAAACAGGGGCTGGTTACCGGGTTACCAAGACTCGAAGTAAGGAAGGGCATAGTATGTGCTGGCTGTCAGTATGGCAAATCCCACCAAGAGTCGTTTCACTCTTCTAGCTATCGAGCTGAAGCACCACTCATTCTAGTCCATTCAAATGTCTGGGGACCTGCTAAACATGCGTCAATAAAAGGATTACGGTATACAGTAACGTTTATTGATGACTATTCCCGTTTTACCTGGATTTACTTTATGAAAGAAAAATCTGAAGTACTTGCAAAGTTCAAGGAGTTTGAGGCAGAAGTTGAGCATGAAACAGGTCACAAGGTGGGATGTTTGAGGTCAGATAACGGAGGTGAGTATTTATCAGCTGAGTTTGATCAATACTTGAAGCAACACCGAATTAGGCGCCAACTTACTTGCTCAAACACACCCCAGTAAAATGGTGTGTCCGAACGTAAGAACAGGCATCTAGCTGAAGTTATGAGAAGTATGATGCATGACAAGAATCTTCCGGGGCGTTTTTGGGCTGAAGCAATGAAAACGGCGTGTTATGTAATCAACCGGACACCTTCACAGAACCTATAATATACATCTCCATTTGAAAGGTTACTCCAAACCAAACCTAATGTTCATTACTTTCGAGTATTTGGGTGTGTGTGCTATGTGTTTGTACCTAATCATTTGCGCCACAAGCTGGAGAAGAAGGCCACTCGCTGCATCTTTATAGGTTATGATCCTGAAAGAAAAGGGTGGCGGTGCATAGAACCAAGTTCAGGCAAAATTCACATTTCAAGAAATGTATTCTTTGATGAAATGTCTTCATGGTGGGGACCTGAGAATGAACCACTACAAGATTCACAAAAGTTGACCAATAATGTTGGTTTATCTTTAGCAAAGCTGAACTTGACAGATGAATTGACAAATGAGGGTGTCTTAACTGAAGAAGAAGAACAAGTGATCTCTACTCAACCTGGACAACAACCTCCTGATTCAGAACCCACTTCTGAACCAGCGCTAAGGAGGTCACAAAGAGAACGAAAACCCAACTCAAAGTATGCATACATGTATGCTCGGGTTGCTAAAGTTGAAGATGTTTTTCGAGAACCAGAAACATACAATGAAGCAAGTGAACATGAGCAGTGGAGAAGAGAGATGAAAGCTGAAATGGATGCTCTTATATCAAACCAAACTTGGGAGTTAGTTCCGAAACCTCACGATGTTAAACCCGTGTCTTGTAAGTGGGAAAGTGAAGCAGAAAGCTGATGGAACTGTTGACAGGTTCAGAGCTCGTTTGGTGGCTAGAGGTTTCTCTCAACAACCCGGGTTAGATTACGAAGATACATTCAGCCCGGTTGCAAAGATTACAACCATTCGAGTACTTCTATCCCTAGCAGCCTCTAAGGGTTGGAAGCTGTGGCAAATGGATGTTTACAACGCGTTTTTATATGGAGAGCTCGATCATGTTAACTACATGATGCAACAAATGGGGTTTGAAAGTCAAGAACATCTGGAATACGTATGTAAACTGAAGAAAGCAATCTACGGTTTGAAGCAATCATCAAGGGCGTGGTTTGGTAAAATCGCAGAATTCCTAGAACAAAACGGGTACCAACTCACTTCAGCCGACGCAAGTCTATTTGTCAAGAAACTCGGTGAGAAAACCATGTTTATACTTGTATATGTAGATGATCTAATTATTTCAGCAGATGAAGAAGGAGAAGTTGAGTTGTTAAAGTCTAACTTGTCCACTCGGTTTAAGATGAAAGACCTTGGAAGGCTAAAGCACTTTCTGGGTCTAGAAATAGATTACACTGAAGATGGGATGGTATTACATCAAAGGAAGTACACCAATGATCTGTTGCACAAGTTTCATGTTGCCTCATGCAAGCTAGCAACAGTTCCTATGGATCAGAATGCTAAGTTGTATGCCACCGAAGGGAAGAAATTGGATGACCCAACAAGATACAGGAAGATGGTTAGAAGCTTGATTTATCTCACACTGACCCGACCTGACATTGCATTTGTAGTTGGAGTACTTAGTCGGTTCATGCAAGACCCAAGAAAACCACACATGGTAGCTATGAAAGAAGTTCTTAAGTACATTAAAGCTACTGTAGGAAAGGGTATATAGTTTAAGAGGGAAACCAAGTCTAAGTTGTCCGGTTATTGTGATGCCGACTATGCTGGTGATGTCAATAAAAGAAGATCTACAATCGGGTATGTTTTTATGTTTGGATCAAGTCCTGTTTCCTGGTGTAGCAAGCGACAACCAACTGTTTCCTTATCTACAACGGAAGCCGAGTATCGGGCTGCTGCTATGGCAACCCAAGAGTGTGTATGGCTTGTTGAACTGTTGAGAAACCTGAATCAGAGGGTGGAGTATCCGGTGCAACTATGTTGTGATAACATTTCAACAATTAAACTGGCTCAAAATCCGGTGTTTCACGCCAGGACAAAACACATTGAAGTTCATTACCACTTTATTATAGAAAAGGTATTAAGTGGTGAAATCAATTTGGAAGTGATCAGCTCCGAAGAGCAAGTGGCAGATGCTTTAACAAAAAGTTTAACCGGAGTAAAATTGAAGCAGCACAGTACAAGCATGGGAATGGTGGACTATGACATGAGAGGGTGTGTTGAAAGTCAATGTCTCAGTCTACAGAGCAATCTATTTCTGCACATTTATTTCACCTTTATTTATCCAATTGAATAAGTCTAGGTATTGATTTGGTCTTCCTAGTTTTCTGGTTTGTTAGCTGGTATCATGGTAGTAGTGCATGTGCACGTGGTCTTTGTTTTTCTAGTACTTATGTATGTCATTTTTCTGTTAATGAATCTATCCAGAAAATTTGCTACAACTTTGTTCTTCCTATCAATTGCTTATGCTTAATTACCTGTTAGTTTCAACCTTGTGCCTTACCTGTTCAACAATATATGCTTTAAAAACATACATGACATATTTAGGGACTTATCCATCATGTTTTACAAATTACACAACCAAAAAAATTAATTTTCAAGTTCGACACTCGTGAAGAAAAGCACATGTTCAAAACTTTCGAAATATAATTTTTTAGGTTTACAATTATGCTGGCCTTATAAAAGAGTCAAAACTCATATGAACCAGAGACAATATAAACTCATATAGAGTATATCTTTAGTTATTGTTTTGTCGAGATCTTACATTTTGCTTAGAACGGTGACAAATTTATTAAAAAACTAACAAAAAACTAGAAATTACATAGATGAAATAGATATATTATGATTTTGTAAGCACCCTGTCCATTTAAAACACCATTTCTAGCCATAATCCAAAAGAAAAAAGTAACAAACAACAAAATCTCACAAAACCTTTTTCAAAGGATTTTTATGATCAAACAAAATAAAGTTTTTTCTTCTTGGTTATTATTGTTGTTGTTGTTGTTGTTATTTTAGAACGATGAGTTAATATTTTGTCTGAAATTAAACCTAAGACCTCTCCTGGTTAGAAACATCTTATTAACCAAGTGGCTAACCCAACTTATCCTTCTTGGTTTATTATTATCTCAAACATGACACTTTTCTTCTTTCCAATGCTTCTTTCTTTTCGCTTTTTATGTTTGCATTGTTAGTGCTTGAATTCCGATTCCTATAGATCCGATCAATATTATGATCTCGAAAAAGAATATTAGACGCTAATATCCCATTTAACCATATGTTTATGTTGGCGTACAAATAATATAAGTACCACCAGAAACATGTTGAAACTTTTCGTTCATTCATATGTTTATATTTTAGTACATACAATCCTATTATATGATTAGTAATGATTTGAATTGCTTGATTTACCTTTTTGTTTTGTGAATATGGACATAAAATTGGTTTATAATTTTTATGTAATCTTTAAATGTTTATTTGTTTTAGTAGAATTGTTAAACTTATGTTAGTGGTCCTGATTCATGTAAAACCCATACTCGAACCTTGCAAACCAAAAAATATAAAAATCAAAATTGATCAATACCACCCGGATTGTATGAGACATACGTAACACATATTTTCCTTCAACTAGATCCCATCCAAAGTATTGGATGTTTGTCTCCCATGACATAATCGTAGATAACATATCTTAAAAAATGCGCAAGTCCCAACTTAAAAAAAATACATGTAATTTACCTCTATATATTCTACACCGGAATTTTGTCAACTCTCTTTCAGCGGGTTGAGCAACTTACGCCTTGTGATCGTAGTGCTATTTTTGTTGTTTAAAGAATGTGTGTGATTCCTTTTTCCTATAATTCTATTTGGACTATAAATTTTAATATATACAAACAACATTGATTTTAATCACAATGACTAGATGTTTTGAAAAAGTCACTATTATTATCAAATATAAAACCATGCTATAGTACATAAATGGGAAGAAACAAGTGTCATCGGAAAAAAGAAAAACTTTTATTCCATTTATTTTATATGACATTTTTGTATACTAATAAAGAATGCTTTAGCTTATATTGTAGCATAGGTTATTGCTTTGGTTACGAATACCCAATCTCTAATGTGTTTATTTATTCAAACCTTGCTCTAATTCAACCACATGTAACGTCGCTTAAATGTTAATTTCTATAGTTTTCATATGCCCTTCAACTTTCTAAACTTTATTTTAAACACAATACTTTAACAATCAATATCCCATTCATAACAACTTCTTCTTTTGACTCGTATGCCATATCAAAATGAAGTTATCTTGTAATAAACTATTACGAATTAGAGCTCGAACTCAACTTTGTTATTGGTTCCGAAGTGGAGACACAAACCACTTTTTTCCAACAAAATCCCAATTCCTAGAGATTATCGTTCCCTGTTGAAAATGGACACGATGATGTATTTATATTCCCCGATGGGTATAATGAATATATGGGCAAGAATTCGGGGATGAAATTTTGGATTGGGTCCAATGTATTCCTCAAACCCCATTACAATCTCTTATTTGCATCCCTTGTAAAAAGAAAACCAAGGTGTGATGCAAAGATGGTATATGAAATGACACCCTACACATATCGAACTCATTATATGAAATGGCACCCCACACATATCGAACTCATTATATGAAATGGCACCCCACACATCTCGAACTCATTAAGTCACTATAAATATTATTCAATTATATATTTTAGGGCTTTAAACGAACCGAACATTCAACGAACCGTTTGACGGAAAGTTCGTTTATGTTCGTTCATTTAATAAATGAAAGAAAATGAACACACATTCTTGTTCGTTTAGTTAAACAAACAAACATGAACAATAGTCTCGTTTTTTCATTTATTTTCGTGAACGTTCGTTTATGTTTATTTATGTTCGTTCGTTTAAGTTTATTATGGTTATATATATTCATTTTTTTTTATTACATTACTATCTTATATGTTCTTTTATGTTTATATATGTTCAATTGTGTTTGTGTAGCTTTGTTCGTTTAGCATGTACATGTACGTATCATTTTGTTTTGAATAGTAAGATAAGATTTTACATCTAAAACTATTGATATCAAATCAAACTCTCTATATGGTATTAGAGATCGGCTCAAACTCTTCCTCGCCAAGTTTTTCTCAGTCTTCATCCCCAGTTCATCCAAGATCTCCGATGTCAGACCACTCGTCTTTTTTGGTTAACCCATCCATGAAAAACCTTACAGTTGTAACATTCCCTGCAACCCTAAAACTAAACTCATCCAACTTCCTGGCCTGGAAAACTCAAGTTTAGACGCTGCTCTATGGTCTTGATCTCTTTAAATTTCTCGATGGCTCTCACCCTAAGCCGTCACCTACTGTTAATACCGACGGAAAACAAGTTCCTCATGACGACTATCCACAATGGTTCCGGCAAGACAGGCTGATTTTCGGTGCTCTTGTTGGCAGTCTCTCTGAAACGATAGTCCCAATAATCCAAGGTGTTGTTTCTTCTCGTGATGCTTAGGAAATCTTGGAGAAAACCTATGCCTCTCCAAGTCGTGGTCACATAAAACAACTAAAACATCGGCTGAAACAAACTACAAAACTTCCAACCCAATCTGTTTCTGACTACATGTGACAAATCAAAACTATCACTGATGAACTGGCAATCCTAGGAAAGAAGATGGATAATGAAGACATCATTGACATCATTCTTGATGGCCTCGATCAATCTCAATACAAACCCATACTTGATGCAATTCATGCTAGAGATACCCTGATCTCATTCAACGAATTACATGAGAAACTAATCAATCACGAGCTTTCTCTGGCCCAACAAACTCAGGTCACTGGACTTCATCAACCAGCAGATGTGTTTCACATGCAACAGAACCATCAGCAAGGTTCCGTCCATCGTTCTTGGCCGCCAAAGAACCAAAATGTGTCTTCTGTCAATTACAGTAGTTCTCCTCATCATGGACAAGGCATATTGCCCACTCCGAATTCTAATGCAGGTTCAAAACCCTTCCTTGGCAAGTGCCAATGGTGCCATCAAAAAGGGCATTCTCTCACACACTGTCAATCGTTCAAGAAGATGCATCCCAAGATCATTCCTCCACCGTATGAGCGTAACATGCAGACAAAACACGCTCAAGTTAACACCATGGGACTAGCTTCTGCTCCAGATTAGGCTAGTTGGATCTTTGACAACAAACTCTAATTGACCCAGTATAACAATTTGAATTTAAATACAACAATTAATTTGGCGGGTCACTTAACACGAATATGAACAAGATTCGTTCGTTTATCCGTTTGTATTTGTTTATTTTTTTAGTTAACTTAAATGAACGAACATGAACAAACCGTTCTTTGCATTCGCTCGGTTCATTTACAACTCTATATATTTCTATCCACCAAAATATTTCAAGTCAAAATTTATGTATCCAATATTATTCATAAAATCATACATAACTAATATATGTGAATAAACTTGTTTAACTTATAAACCAACTCTGTTATTTCATCAACACATACCACTCTCCATCTTCACTTCTTCCCCAACTCACTCATAACGTTGTCACATGGAGGGAGTATTTTGTCACTTATTAATCACAGGGCTAAAGTCATAACTTAGTAAGGTTTAAATTGCCAATTTAGTAACAATTGACGGACCATTATTGTAACTTACTTATGGCATATATTATTGAGTGAAGTCCGTAGATTTTTATCTTCTTGCCCAATTCCATTTTCCTCCTCCGAATCTTTTTCTCTACCGAGAGAAAGAACGAGGAGAAAAACTCGGTTTGATTTCAGATCAAAAGACAGAAAGTGCGATTTTTTTAAAGGGTTGAATCTTGATTCAACAAATGACGAACAACAGTGAGCTAAAAAAGGAGCTTTTGGAGCAAGTATACCATGAAAACTGCCCGGGTTGTAAAGTGGATCGTCAAAAACGGATGCAAAAGGGGTTACCCATTAAGGAGCTCATTTTTATTTGGATCGTGGTCTTATGTGTTGGTAAGTATATTGCTAATGCTTTTATTTATTCCTTCAAGTTTAATTAAGAATATGTTTGATAGAGTAGCTTGAAAAGTTAATTTCAACTAAGAACTAGTTTTTGTCTTATACATCAAATGTTGCCGATAAAGTAATCATCTTTGGTAAAATTGATAAGTGAGATAAGAATATATAAAATGACATAGAAGAGTGTTAACTGAAAATATACATATAAAAATATATTTGAAAATTTTGTAAAGAAATACGGAGTATGAGTTTATCAGTAAAATATAGAAAATAACTTTTCAAAAACAAGAATCTAATGCCTTATTATTATTATTATTATTATTATTATTATTATTATTATTAATTTCATAAGTTAAAGAATTTAATAAAATCTTTTTGATGGTTTTTCCTATTTTAATGTGTTTTCAGTCTACTCGAGACATGTGTGGCCGCCTTAGTTTATTACTGTCGAAAATAAAACAAATCCTAAATCAAGCAATTTGTATACAAATGGTTCTGCATATATCACATTAAATACCTTTTACAAGGGAAATGATTTATTATATAATACACGTTTTTTTTGTTTTTTTTGTTTTATTTTATTATTTTTTATTTATAATTAAAATGTTTTTAATCAGCGGGTATCAGATGATGCCTTTTCTTTTTAAGATTGAGGGTTTAAGTCTTGTCGGAGACATATATGAATTTAGAAATAGTTTAAAATTAGATTAGTTTGCCCTTCCGAAAAAAAATATAATGCACGTTTTGTAATTTATCTATGCTTTAAAAAAATGTATAATTTGTATATTTTATAATATGTTAAAACATAAATCGTTATATATATTAGAAAATTGATATATATGAATATCTTCTTTTTAACATTATTTAAGTCGTTTATCATTTTGTCTTTATGTACATTTAAAAAATAATGACATAATGTCAATAAAGTTCATCAAACAGCTATATATCGGAAACTTGTTTCTTTAAAATAACCCAAAATTTATAAAAACACGTAATAAATTAAATAACTTGGTAATGACAAGATATTATAATATTTCATATTGGTCTAAATAAATATATATAATCAATCAAAGGTCTGGGTCGCTATTTATTTATTTATTATTATTTTTTTCAATCTTGGTGAAAGAAACATGACATAAGTTTGAAACGTGAGGCTCATTTCATTTTTGCGAACTGAGATTTTTGTCCATTTAAATGTGGGTAAGTATTATGTGGTGTGTGTGCGTGTTTTCATTTTTGCTAAAAAAAAATCTTAAAAAAAATATTTTTTTTTTGTCAAAAAATCGATTTCTTTTGTTTTATTTTTTCATTTTTTGGATTCAGTTGGATTAGTCGTAGTTTTTTTTTCAAATGGAATCAAAAGAATTAAAATTAACCAATAAATAATTTATATATATATATATATGATTAAAATTATGTCGTTTTGAGGACATTTTTCCGTTTCAGTTTCAGAAAAATTTACATATTATTATTATTTAGATGAATATAAAACAGTCGGATTTATATAAAATATGACGTTACAAAAGTCATAGTAAAAGATCAAATTAAACTGTCTTAAACTAATTACAAGGATATAATAATAATAATAATAATAATAATAATAATAAAGTAAATATTTTCACTATTCATTTATAGGAAATTATTATCAATGATTTGGGTAAAAGAAAAAGGTGTATTTGATACAATTAAATAGTTAGAATATATATATATATATATATATATATATATATATATATATATATATATATATATATATATATATATATATATATATATATATATATATATATATATATATATATATATATATATATATATATATATAATCCAAAGCCTTATATTTTTGAACCACGTCCGCCGATTATTTTGGGAATTAATTCGAGTCATTTCATCAAGAAAACGAAAGTAATCTCCGCCGACAAAAAGCTCCGCCGTGGTAAAATCTATCACCACCACTTCATCTTTAAGCTCATACCCAGACATGCAAGAACACCAACAGCACTAATCTTTTCGGAAGAGATGAAAATTCACAATTTTACGATTTTGGCAATGCTTTATGCTTCGATTCTAAATTCTTGGTTTATCTCCATTACGTATTGTTTACGTCTTCCTCGTAGAATCCTTTTAAAAAAATGAGAGACGTAAGAGAAGAAAACGACAATGCGGTGGGTGATGGCGGCTACAGACGAGATCCAATCGGTGGTCGTTTGTCGTCTGCACATCATGTGTTCGATTATATGCCTCAACCAGCCCTATCAACTAATCAATTCAATCAAATCCCAATGTTTGATTTGAATTCTGATACAATGTATCATTTGTTGTCTCCATCGATGGCTTCTCAATTACTGACATATGTGATGATGTCATGATCTGCAGCCTAAATAACGATGTTTCTTAAGTTGATTTTTCACCCATTTTATATTGTAATAATCGGAGTCTGAGTTCCCTACTTCAACAAAAAGAATCGTTTCCATTTTCATTTTCGATCATTCTCATTTCTCCCTCAACTAACATGATCATATCCTTTTGAGAAGAATCAATTTCTAGACATTTTTTGACAGCTGAATTGGGGTTTTAATTTGTATGAAATGGGTGGCAATGAATTTAAGAAGCCACTTTTGAATAAGGTATTCTATAAAAATTGTCCTGGTTGTAATGTGGATCAGTATAAAGAGCTGCAAACAGGGTATCCGATAAAGGAAGTGTTATGTATATGGTTCCTTGTGCTCTCTACTGGTAAGCAACTGTCATGTCTAACTGTTTATTTAACTAATTTTTAGTTTATAAACTAATTTATCAATAAAGCTATCCCAAGCTAATTTATCAAAAAAAAAAAAACTTGCTTACATGCTATGATAAGTATTTTTGTAGTCTTAACAAACGCTAATTACAATAAGTTAATTTATTTCTGCCAAACAAAACCTTATACTAGGGAAGTGATGTTTAGTCGTAAATAATTATTCAATGTTACTCGAATGCTACATGAAATAGTAGTGAAAATGTGTGTTTTAATAATAACGCATGTCTGGTATCATGAAATTAGTTGGAAGATAAAAAAGAATGATAACTTTGAATGTTAAGCACAAAATTTGGAAAAAAAAAATATTATATTATATTTTATTTTGAATATGGCCAAAATCGTAATAAAAGAAGAACCCTTTTTGTAAAGAGATTATTTTCTAAGAACAAAAGAAAATGACATAAAAGGGTGATAATTTTTGCACTTCACTCTAAAAATATTTTAAATCAACATTTTTCACAGTAAATGATATGGAATATTACATTTACAATTTTTGTGAAATCATTAGTCAATCCATCGTTACTAAATTTGAATTTGAATTTTAAAATGACATATTTGTTAAAGCTTGTCAAATTAAATATGTTACAAGAATATTATCTTTAACATAACATTAAAGTTAGAATACTACGTAATAAAATATCTAAATATAGAATCTTTTAATAAAAAATAGGGAAAAATCACATGTTTTGGGCCACTCTTTAACAATAGGTTTTGTGTGTGTATTTTAGACTTTTGGTGAAAGAAACGTGACATGGGTTTGAAACGTGTTGTTGTTTTCATTTTCTTCCTTGACTAATGACTAAACCAATTTCTTATTAGGAAGAATTGTTTCAATTCAATGTACGTGTATTATTCTGCTTATGTTTAATATTGATACCAAAAATAAGTTGCTACCTAAAAGTTTGGTTTTTCTTTTCGGTTTTTATCGCAACTCCAAAAAGGTTGAATTCGGAAACCTAATCGCCCTACATTGAACAATTGTATGTACACTATAAGCGTGTTCGGCACATAGTTTTTGAAAGCTTTTAGACTTTTTTTTTGCAAATTGACTTTTTTATTATTTTTTTTTATCAATGACGTGTTTTAGATAAGTCATTTTATGTGATTTTACAAGGTTTAAAAGTTTTCAGTTATTTTTGCCGAACACTCATATATAAATAAAAGCTATAGTTTTCAGCTTCCAACTAGTTTTGCCGAACATGTTCTAGATGAAAAATAAGTCAATTGTTGAACAACTGTTAGAATCAAAGATTGACCGGTTAGTAAAAAATCTCTAATGAAAAAAGAAAACCAGAACTAAAAAAACCCTATCAACTATCATTAACAAGTCTCGAACCCAAGACTTTATGACCTCTTTTTTTTTTTTTTTTTCTCTGTTTGTTTTTGTTTTTTTCTACTTTTAGCAAAAGTATAATTACTAAATGTCAAAAAAATATTTACAAAAAGTAATAACGGGACACATTAGTTTTCATTTAGGTAATAAAATATCTATACTTTTTTTTGTATATTTAAGTTAAGTTTGACGTACTAGTTGAAAAGTTAACTGATAATTAAAAAGGTAACTGATAGTTAAAAAATTAGTTGTTATATGAAAAGTCAGTTGATAGCTAGAAAACTAACTAATAAAAAATAACGTTTGGTAAAAACTAGCTAAAAGATACAAAATACAAACATTTAAAAAAAAATGTTTTTCATAATTAATTACGAGTATATGATTTAAAAAAAATCATAAAAAGCTAGTGTAATTGACTTTATAAAAATATTGTTTATAAACTATTTTTTAGTTTATCAAACAGTTAAAAAAACTCGAAAAAAAAAAGAGTACTCCAAATATTTAAGTATTTAAGAAACACCACTATTTAACAAGCCACTACCGCGAGGGTTAGTGGCGTCATTCGAGATTTTGGTTCTTTTAATTAAGTTTAATATAACCAAATTATATTAAAAAAAATGGAATAAAAGATTAAAATAAAAACAAATATGAATTGTAACTTTCATGCGACCAAAACTTTGGAACAATTTTGTGTTTAAAGCGAGAATGTGTGGATGTTTTTGATACACCTAAAAATGAATTGACAGAAAATGTCGATGTGAAGAAAAGTAACCACTAACCACCACCAAACCTCCGCCGTCGTGGCCATGATAAAATCCATCGCCACCGCCTTACCAGACAAATAGACATGGAAATTTTTTGTCTTTGCATGAAATGAAACTCCAAATTATACAATTTCACATGTACACGACTCTGGAAATCTTCGGTTTTTTTTCAAAATTATTGGTTTATCCATAGCCGGTTGCTTACGTCTTCCACGTAGAATCATTTTAAAATGGGAAACGTAATAGAGAAGAAAACGATAGTACGGTTCGATGCTCGTTTGTCATCTTGCCATTAAAACCGATCTCCTAATTTCTGTTGGAACTTTAATTATTGCACTGCATCGCATCTGTTCGATAAAATGTCTGAACCACCGCCATTATGGCAATGTCCAGAACTAACCCAATCAATCAACATCAAACCGGGTATCCAAAAAACGCGAGTAGTTTATGAAAATCGGAGTCTGAGATCCCTACTTCAATAAAACAGAATCGTTTCCCTTTTCTTTCGTTCTCCCGCAAATTAAAATTAGCATGATCATATGGGCTTCACCTTTATGGAATTTCTGATCTTGTTTATTTGTAAACCACCCTATCTCCAAATTAAATCAACAAGAAACCTCTTAATTAGTTGGATAGTTGAATTGGGATTTTAGTTTGCTTTTATGAAATGGGTGGGAAGGAGTTTAAGAAGCCACTATTGAATAAGGTATATTATGAAAAATGCCCTGGGTGTAATGTGGATCAGTATAAAGAGCTGCATACCGGGTTACCAATAAAGGAAGTGGTATATATATGGATTGTGGTGCTCTGTGTTGGTAAGTGGTATATTATTGTGCATTTAGATTAAAAAAGTTAATGATTAGTATTTAGTAGTAATTTTTTAATGTTACTCAAAAGCTGCATGAAATCTTTGATTGCTAATTACAGTCTTTATTCATCTTAGATTATGTAGAAAGAAAAACTATCTCTAACACCTATTTCCATTTTTCCTTTACAGCACTGCCAATATCATCTCTCTTTCCATTTCTTTATTTCATGGTAAGTCTGTTCATCTCCATCTCCATCTCCATCTCTTGCAAAAGACTAAAATGCCCTTCTCGTCGTCATAATGATGATTTTTTATTTCTATTGTAGATAAAGGATTTTAACATTGCGGAGAAAGAGGAGGACATTAGTTACTATGCAGGTTTTGTTGGTAAGCAACTTTTCCCCATTATGTTTCATGAATCAATGGAACAAGGTGATACATTGAAAAAGACGTAAATGCCCTCCTCATTGTGTTTGTGAATGTTATGAAGGGTCTGCATATATGATTGGAAGGGCAATGACATCTGTCTTTTGGGGAGTGGTGGCTGATAGATATGGACGCAAACCAGTTATTCTTTTGGGCACATCAACAGTGTTAGTGACTTCTTCACTTAAATTGTTTTCATAATCCGTTTTTTTTTTTTTCTCATAGTTGTGGTTTTAATCTTTTCAGGGTTATTTTCAACACACTTTTTGGTTTTAGTGTAAATTATTGGATGGCTATTGCTACAAGGTTTCTTCTTGGATTTTTAAATGGGCTACTTGGACCAATAAAGGTATTCCTTAGTCCTTACCCTACAAGAAATTAATGGACTCACATATTTAGTATCTTAAAAATGTGTAAAGTTATGAAGTTTTTAATTTTAAACTTTCTGCGAATATACAGGCATATGCATGTGAACTTTTCCCTGAGGAACATCAAGCCTTGGGATTGTCAGCTGTAAGCAATTGTCCCCTTTTATTTTCTTTCTTTCTTAATACATAAAAAGATTCCAATTTCAAGTTGATATATTATCAGATACTTGTTATTGTTTTATTAGAATAATAAGCAACATGAATATTTCAAATAGTAGTGGTTTAATTTCATTTTTGTCCCCTCCCCTTCAAACATGATATATCTATGAATGGGTGAAACTTGCAAAATTCTTTTATTTATGATTTTATACAATATTTCCTTTTTAACAAATGAGTAATTTATTACAGATTAGTACATCATGGGGAATAGGACTCATCATTGGCCCAGCTTTGGGAGGTTACCTTGCACAGGTTTATATCTCTACTTGTATCTTGATATGATCTATGCCAATTGCATATAACATATAGCAAAATGATTGAAAGAAGGGTATAATATTTTTTGTTAATTCCTTTTATCTTTTTGTTTTTGGTTTAAATTAAGCCTGCAGAGAAATTTCCTGCTCTAGTATCTTCAGATTCACTATTTGGGAGGTGACTTACTTATTTCTTAATAATGATTTATTATTGTTATGTTTTCAAGTGGCAACAAATTACAACTTTGACTTGTGATGCAGATTTCCATACTTATTGCCTTGCCTTTGTATCTCCATTTTTGCACTTTTTGTGACCATTGCTGCATTTTGGCTTCCGGTATGCAATTTAAACTCTCTGTTTTTCTTGTACTTCCCAGTTTTTTTTTTCTTATTTGGACAATGTACTTTGAAAATGAAAAAAAGAAAAAGAAAATCTATCCGATTATAGCTGTGAAAATTGCTTTGTATCTAGATGATATTGCTATAACTTCGTAAATTTTTCAACATACAATATGCTTTAATAGGAAGAAATGAAAGTAAGATGCTATAATAAACAAATCAATAAAAGTTCATTGTTATTTCTTGCATTTAACTAATTTTCTCAAACTGTAGGAAACATTACATTTTCATAAAAAAGACGAGTTGGAGTCTGCTTCATATGATACTGAGGGAAAGACAAATGAAGGAAAAGATTCAAATTTAGGAAGCCTCCTGAAGAACTGGCCACTAATGTCTTCTATTATTGTCTATTGTGTTTTTTCACTTCATGACATGGCTTACTCAGAGGTAAGTTTACCTTCTTTTCTCTTTTACCCTAGGATTGATTTAGGGCTATTGTTTATTGATTTATATACAATTCTAGACCACAAAAAGAAAACTAAATCAGTCATAAGGTAACACAATCAAATCAAGAAACCCTAATATTAAATCATATGGTAACATGATCAAATCAAGAATCCCTAACATGGTGTTTTCTTTTATCTTTTTTTACAGATTTTCTCATTGTGGGCTGTGAGCCCTAAGAGTTTGGGGGGGTTGAATTATACTACTGAGGATGTTGGGACAGTTTTATCTGTTACAGGTAAGAATGTAAGAAATAACAATGTAGTTTCATTAATTTGTGTATAAATAATACACATCCCATTTCCATTTCTTTCTATTACAACGTTTTATTTTCAACCCTTTATTATAGCATTCCTATTACAACATTGTATTTTGAAAAATACACCGAAATATAGCAATATCATCAAAATAAAAGCAAACCTCACTGCTATAATAAGAAAATTATATATATGAAGTACAATGCTATATAATTCGGTAGATTTTCTAATATACAGTGACTTAATAAGAATAGAATTTAATGTACAATCTTTTAAGATAAAGAAATGGAAAGTATGATGCTACAAATACAATACAGTAATTTGTCTTGACACAAAGTATGATGCTATTTACAAAAATTCTTATTTTTGTAGGAGTTGGACTTCTTGTCTTCCAATTCACATTGTATCCAATTATGGAGAGGATATTTGGCCCCATAGTAGTAGCTCGCATTGCAGGAGTAAGCAATTTTTCTTTAATTTAGTTATTCTTTTACCATTTCTTTAACTTAATTATTCATTTTTGATGTAATTATTGAATTTGCACGAGAGAAAAAAAAAGGTTTTATATATGAATCTTGAAAAATGGGAGGTTTGTTTGATAAGTGGATTTGAATATGTTTTGTGTAGGTTGTGTCTATACCACTACTCACAAGTTATCCATTCATAGCCATGTTGACTGGATTTGCTCTCTCGTTGACTTTAAATTGTGCATCGATTATAAAGAATGTTTTATCTGTAAGTTTTTCAGGGACTAAATCTGTCTACTTCATTAATTTGCACGCTACTATTAGTTTATTACTTAATATAAGATAAGATTTGCACATATTTATGCAAAATGCTAGAAATGTTATAATTATTTTTATCATGATAATTTGGTTTCTTGTCATCAACAGGTATCCATCATAACAGGGACATTCATGCTGCAAAATAAAGCTGTGGTAATCTTCGCCTCCTTAATTCTATAGCTTTTTTCGTTTTAGGGTTAGATTCATAAAGTAACAATGCACTTTCATTGATTTATTTATGTATTACAAGTTTATAACATCCTAATTTCATTTTTTCTTATTAAAACGTTGTACTTTGAAAAATCTTACCCAATTATAGCATTGTCATCCAAATACAAAGCGATTTTCACTGCTATAATTGTGTAGATTTTTCTAAGCATAAGAAATGAAAAAAAAAAACTGAAAGTAGAGTGCTACTATTAGAATTTTTTTTTTCAAAGTTTACAATAAATTAATAAGGAAAAAAAGTTGAAAGTAGAATGTTGTAATAAAAAGAAACGAAAGTGTGTTGTTATTTCTTGCATTTAGCCCTTCTTTATATTTGATTGTTATTCATGTGTGTAAATTAACTTTTATATTTTATAAATTTACATCAATTATATAAATAAATAAATAGGATCAACGCCAAAGAGGTGCAGCGAATGGTATAGCCATGACTATGCAGTCAATTTGCAAAGCCATTGGTCCAGCTTGTGGAGGAGCACTGTGAGTACTATACTCATTTTTTATAGTGATTATGTTTTTTGATACTTTAAAAGAATCATTTTCCTGATACCACATCATACATCTGCCATTTAAACTATTATTCTTTTTATGTGATTATTATCATAAGAGTTGAGAGGCTAAATCAATAAAAAAAAAATAGTAGTTTATTGGCTAAAACAATTAAATTGTGAAAATATGTTGTGCTAATCTGTATTTTCCCCGGTTAAAATGTTTTCTTTAAGGGTCAAAAGAAGTATAATCATGTAACCACTATAGAAAATAATTAAGTAGCTAAATTGATAAAATGGTGAAAGTATAAGTACCCTTTTCTGTATTCTATGCTTCTAATATTAAATATATAAAGACTTGCAATAATATCAAAACTCAATTTATTTTATTTTGATTTTTTTTTTTTTTTTTTTTGTAGATTGTCGTGGTCCCAACAAAGAAAAAATGCAGCATTTCTTCCTGGTACGTGTTTTCCCTTGTATCGCATAAGCATTTGGTATGCATTGGACTGGACTGAGAAAAAAGTTAAATTTAATGGTTTGTTTATTTAATTTGCATTGCATTGCAGGTGACCAAATGATATTTTTCATCTTGAATATAATCGAAGCAATTGGAGTTATATTGACGTTTAAACCGTTTTTGATCACACACCATTACTAGTTGGTAGCATTCACATCTAGCTTCAACTCACATTGGGTAACCATTTATACATAGACTTTCAATAATGTCAATATCTATTGACTATTGTTGTAACTGTAAAAATGAGGCCTCTAGCTTGTATTGTATTGTATTGGGTTTTGGATGTAATTTATATAAGGGTTAGAATATGTTTCATGTATTATTATTAATAATTTGATTATTCTAGATAAGGAAGAGAAGGGTTTTTTTTTTTACAACTTTTTCTTTGCCATTTTTTTTATAACAAGTAATCCGATAATTTTAGTCTTTTTTTTTTTTTTATGTCAAACTGGGTCGATTTTATTGCTAAAATATTAAACTGGTAAAACCCCATGCTATAATAGTCAAAACAAGTATGTGTGGGTGTGAGTCCATCAAGTCGAGTGTAAACATTTTATTAGCGTTACAAATTAATGTACTAAATATGATAGTAAAAAACAGTATTTGAATGCATTTTGTATGACTTTCAACTTGTTTGGCCACCTGAGTAATTTGACCCATTTGTTTTTAACAAACTTTTTGAATTACTCATGCATAACCAATAGTTTTTATTCGTGGTGAACCATCGATCTTGCATAGTTCTATATAAGGGCTACCAAACAAGCTGCTTAACGAATTTAATATAACAAATTGGTCAAAAGATAAATAAATACCCATATTTTGCTGGCCTAAAAAAAACCATTCCTCAATTTCTAAGGCAAAATACAAACCAAAAAGGGGGGAAATTATAAATAGAATCAAGGAAAAACAAGTGATAAAACACAGTGAAACCCAAAACTTTCTTTTCATTCATCGGTGGATATGCTATATCCAAAAGAATTCTAGTCATTTGTTTTATAATAAGGAACATTTTTTACATCTTTAAGGGAGCCTTTTTCGTTTTTTCCCATGTGCCAAAATATGTTTGGATTGAATCAAAATGTAGCAAACAATAAAAGTTCAAGTGTTTGATAAATTATGTTATAATAATACATAGTACATACTACATACCACAACATATACAAAAAAAAGGGGGAATTGGATGATTTTGGGGTATTATGAAGAAGATCTGAGTTGTCGTAATCTTGATATTGTTAAATCCGGAGCACCAAAACTATCCAATATTGCATCTGCTGAAGGAAACTCAGCCCTTGATGTCAATCTGTAACAAAAAAAATACCTTCAAGAATGTTTAAAAGGGCCATGATAAATAACCTGTTGTCCATATTGACTTAGACAGAGAATATGACATTATAAACGAGATAAATACTCTATCAAAATTCTAAAAAAGTTAAACTATAAACTCAATAAAATCATACCTGCTGCGAAGAACAACACATGGCATGCCAATTTGCTCAGCTGCAGTCACCCCAGGAAGACTTCCAGCAACAAGAACACAATCAGGAACACCTACTTCTGCATATTCAGCTCCTGCTCTAAGTGCAGCCACAATTTTCTTTACACTGAATACGTGAAAATTTAGTTTTTATAAAAAAATCATAAATAGTTATAGACAACTAATTACAAAAAAAAACATACCTTTCACTTGAAGTTGTATCAATGTCAACACTCAATTTCAGAGCTGATGCAACCTCTTTAGCAATTTTTTGCTTCTCAATAGCAGCTGGACCAAAAAGCAAAGAGCTTCCTATTACAAATTGTCCTTTTGAAAAAACAATGAGGATTAGTAATAATAATAATAATAATAATAATAATATACCTGCTTTTCTTGCTTCACTAATTAATTTCTCATCCAAACTTGAAGAAACTCCTTTACCCAATACAAGCTGTCCATAAAAACTTTCCTCCACCTCAATCTTCCCAACAATTTTAATTTTTGACATCCTATCTTTGCCAAGCCTTTCGATAATTGGCCTGTGATTTTTGAAGGGTTAAATGCAAGAAATAGCAATGTACTTCTATTGATTAGTTTATTATATTTATATTTATAGCATATTGCTTTCATTTCTTCCTATTACAACATTGGAATTTGAAAAATCCACCCAATAAGAACAAAAATGGAAGTATAAGCACTTAGATTACTTTGCTATATTTTCACCACTTTTACTGTAGGCAGCTAGTACAACCACAGGAACACCTTCTTTATGTGCATCGTCAATAAAGCTGTAGAAGAAAGAAAGAAACAACATATTCAAGTTAAAATAAGAAATAAAGTACAGAAAATGAATGATGCAGTAAATAAGGACAAATATTATTTACAGAAAAGGATTGCACAACTCACTCTTCAGCACCAGGTCTCAAAGGCAAAGATTTTGACATCACAAGATCTTCCAATGCTTTTTGCTGTCAAAAGTCCCATTGTCTTGGCACATCAAAAACAACACCAAGAAGCAGTAATCATAATAATAATAATAATAAATTCAAATGATAATAGTTATGACAATAATGATGTTCTGCTCAAATGTTTGTGCAGAAATCTCATGTGAGTCACTCATAGACATGCACACATAATAACTGTAGTCCTCAATGTATGCAAAATGATTATTCATCCAAATGAAATGAATTTTTCAGCGATAAAAAGTTGGAAAAGAATAAAAAAGAAGACTTTATTTATATGAATCAGACCTTTTCTCGCAGAACACTTTTCATGAAACTTCCCTTCTCATTAGTGGGGAGTGAAGTAGGCCAACCTATCTGAGAAATGAATTAGCAATAGAAGAAAAAAAAAAGCCATAGAAAGATGATATATGTAATCCATATTTGCTAGCTTGATATGAAAAAAAAAAAAATCACCTTATTGAAGTACAAAGTTAGCATTTCCTCCTCACCACCAAAGCTCTTCCTACAAAGTAAATTGGTACGTCAGAATCTCCTAGAGCAAACACAATGTCAAAAAAGCATATCCATTTAAAATACAGAGAAAACAATCCCATCTGACCAAGTCAATACAGAAGTAGTTCAACTGAATGAAGTAAAAGGAAGAAAGAAAAGAGGAAGATCCAATCATGTGACAACAGATTATTTCCCAAACAATTGAAAGCATGATCTACAATGGCTGAGCCATCTGGTTTTGTAGTAACAGATGATAATCAAATAGATAAGCTTAAAAAAATCACACCTTACAAGATCTAAGTAGATTGGTTCTGTCCAATTTGCACAATCCAACCCCAATTTCTTAAATGCTGGATAAATTAGAGATGCAAAACGTCAATCTACATAAGTTAGAAACTTACAGAGCATTTATTAAACAAAAAGAAAGAAATTTGCAGGTCACCTAAATTGAAGGCTTCACGATTGCCCATGCGATATACATCCATGAGGACCCTGATAAATGGTAAAAGTTCATCAAAATGAAACAAGTTAATCAACTTTTTTTATAAATTAGCCTTACGATCGATGCAAAAATCTTAATTTTATGAGAAAAGTATGCTAACTATATTAGTTTTACAAGTGATACAAATAGAAAATTCTTACTAGTTTTAGCGTAACTGAATTTATTCATAACTCTGACCACATATAAGAAACGAAACATTGTGACTTCTTAAATTCTAAATTTTAGGAACTCTGTCCAGCTTGAAAACTGATGAAAACAAAAAATCTACACTTCATGAGAAATCTGGTAACTAATCGAAAACGGTACTTGGTAGATTGGATAACAAAAATCATAATCGATTTTGCATATGTGATTAAATACAGTATCCACATAGATTTTGCATCTCGAAGCCAACAAAAATCGAAGTTTAGTAACGAATTAGAGAAATTGATTACCCTTCAACTTCGAGAAGAACAGCCAGCTGTCTAGTTGAGTTGCTCGGATCATCAGAACCGCTGCCGGAGGAGGCATTTGCAGCATTAACCCTAGAATGCCACTGCTTGCTTTTGCGGCAACAATTATAGGAAGGAATGCGACCTGAAGTAACAAGACCTTGGGCAAAATTGCGGTTGTGTGACTTGACAATGATTTTGATATTTCTACCACTGCCGGAGCCGGAGCCGGCGCCGGGAATGACGGTTGAAACAAGAACCGTACGTAGAGGTGCGATTTCTATGGCCAGTAGCCGCATACTTTCGTATCTTTGCAGTTGCAGTTGCAGCATGTAGATTCTGTTTTCAATTCATATATACGGGCCATACGGCCAATGTACGAACCTATTTGGGCTCTTATGGGCCTAATTATCAAATAACCCAAACCATCGCGGGACACTTGAGCGTGAGGGTGGAAATTGGAATTGCGATGATAGAGTTTTATGATGTTTTATAGATTAAATTACACGAATGGTTCGTTTGTTTGCTTAGACAAAAGTTAAAACAATCAACCATTTTAAATCATAATATCAAAGAATCAATTTTATTCATATAATTTTATGGTAGACATAATTGTATAATGTTGATGATTTTAGTGTCATCAGAACATTTTGTGTAATTAGAACTTACATGTGAGGTACGAGTCTTCATAATTTGTACTATAATATATGTTTGCATGCATGTATAAAGTATGTGCGGAGTGCACGCATGTATAAGATCGAATTAGAAGCCGGTTCGGCGACAAGTCGGAGGTCCGGGGGCAGCGCCCCTTTGGTGGGGTCTTGAGGGTGATTATGGTAAAACTAACTAAGATCGTCAGTTTTGGAAACCATTGATTTCTTCATTAATTCTAGATTCCTTTGACTTGTTTCCAAAGCAACCCATGACGGCCAACCCTAAAACGACACCCTACTTATCGTTTTCTATATAAACTGCTCTCTTTGTGGAGAAGAATCACCTTTTAGCTCTCGTTTTTCTTTATACAAACTCAGAATCTTCTAGAAAATTGGCTTACATTTTTTGTGCCTAGATTCGTAAGTGTCCCCTTAGGATTATCCTAAGCTGAGTTTCTTGTAACCCAGACATAGGGTAGAAATATCAATAGGGATTTACACGATCCAATGGGTATCTAGATCTCCACTATAAACCCTACCAAATTTCTAACATACAAGATAATAATAAAAAAACTCATTTTTTTTTTATTTCACTTTTAAAATTTTTATGATTAATCTTATATCGAAAAAAAACATAAATTCATAATTTTTTATCCTCTTTCTATAGAAATCAATATCGATATACAAAAAATGAATATATTTTTTTTTTCAAAAAAATCCATTTCGTTTTGTTAGTTTTTTTTAATATGTAGACTTATCTTTTATAAAAAAAAAATAAAAAAAATATATTAAAATTCATAATTTTTGGTACTCTTAAAATAAACATTCATATTGATGTAAAAAACAAAAAAAATCAAAATTTTAGTTTAGATTTACGTTGTGAATGCTGAAAACTGAAGTATATATATATATATATATATATATATATATATATATATATATATATATATATATATATATAATAGTAAATCCGATTCACATTGTGAATGATGAAATTTGAATTATATATAACTCAAATTTATAGTGTGAATAAATTCATTTGCGAATTTTGCAAAACTATTGAAAAAATCCACTTCGTTTTGTTGTTGTTGTTTTATTATTATTATTATTATTATTATTATTTAATATTTGGGTTTATTTTTTATCGGAAAAACAAAAAAACATATATAAAAAATTATAGCCTTTTGTACTCTTTAAATAGACATTCATATTGATGTATAAAAAATAAAATCAAAATCAAAATTTTAGCTCAACCGATTTATGGCTGGGTGATTTGATTTTCCAAACCAGATTCCATCGACTGTTCACCTTAGTTGTCTTCCTTACGTCGGCAGCCTAGAGGCAGGGCAAAGAGTGAACAATGGACTGATCTGACTCGGTTAATGTTTTATGTTGTGTTGTCTTCTACTCCTGATAGGTGGTCGTAGATGTTATAGGGCTCTATCGAATTTTATGTTTCTTCGACTCGTTCTTACATTGACAAGGTTTTGCTACCTTCAATCCTTATTCAGACTCGCTGTAACCGTTTGATTTTAATCAATGTCAATGTTTTTATTTGGCGTTTAATTCTTGATAGATTACTTTTTTGTTTGAATCTTTCAGTTCGTGGCTTGGAGATTCCTTCTCTCACGTGTCCGATTTGTGAAAGTGCCACAAATTCTTCTTCTCATTTATTCTTTCAGTGCTCGCTTGCAAGAGAGATTTTAGTCTTGTTTTGTCGTTAGTGGGACATATCAAGACCTGCTGGTGATTCTTTCCAACATTGGTCGAATTGGTTATTGGCTTTGAAGGCTAACTCCACGATGAAAGATTATTTGGAGGCCACTTTTTCACTTTTTGGTGGTTGATTTGACGTTTTAGAAACTCTATTATTTTTAATAGTCACGAGTTATTTAAGAGGGAGTTATTTGATAAAATTACTACCCATTCCTTTATATGGGTTAGTAATAGGAGTAAGAGCTCTAAAATCAACTAGGTAGGTTGGTTGCAAAACCACATCCTCACTATTACTTCTTTGTAATCTCTTTTTTGTTTTGTTCCTCTGTAGGGTTCAAAGTACTCCATGGATTATGAAAATGGGCCCCCTTGATGAAGTGTAGGTTATTAGGCCCAAGATTTGTTTTTTTCCTTATATATTGTCATGTATTATTCATAATTAGGGTAAGAGTGAGGCAAAATGTAGCCGCCAAACATAATGAGGTTTCTTAGGTAGAATAGATTTACTTTAATCAGTTCTTATAGTGTAATTTATTCCTCATGTTCTTGAATAAATCGTTTGATCATTCGACATAGCTTCATTATTGTGTTTGTTCTTATTTTCCGCATTATGTTCATCAAATCGTTCTTAGGGTTTTGACCTAACAAGTGGTATCAGAGCGGGTCTTTAAAGATCAATTGAGTTTTGAAGTATCGGTTCTTGATTTGATGATTTTCTGCACAAGTTATTGAAGATTTTTGGTATTTTGGCGGTTTGGAATCAAGGTTCTTGTTCGATCTTCTGTTCATGAAGATTTATGGTGTTTTTCTACTGTTCATCTGGTATTGTTTCAATCCGATTCGTTTTTAGTTCGTATTTTCTGATTGGATCTGATCGTTTGTTTAATCCAAAAACAATATATTGTCGATGGATCTATTTCTCTTGATTTAGCCCATTGATTCATCGTATTTTTCTAATGGATCAGATCTGAAAATCATTGTTCAAGACAAATTTCTTTGATCAGATTAATTAAAAGTTCTTCATAGTATCGATTCTAAAATCTATTTGTTCAGTTTCATCATCTATCTCAGTTGTTGTTTATCATTGTTAAAATCGATTTCATTAAGTTCTGATTACAATCGATTGGTTTCTCAATTTTATTGTTTGACTTCAATTTCACTTTCTCATCATTCACGTTTATTTGAAAATCCTTACCGATTGAATGAATGATTGGAGATTTTGATGAGATTTCTTGTTTATGATCATCGATGAATCTGTTATATGCTATTCGACATCTCAATTTGATCTGAAAATCGATTTGAGAAAAATAATTATTGTTTGTCAATAATTGGTTTCGATCTGCGAAAGTCAAAATCACATTGATGGGTTAAAAGTGAAAATCCAAACGATTATCCATTGTTTGATCGAATCCAATGTCTGCGAAGCCTTCACAATCGAAGTTTGAGCTAAAGATCAAAACGAAGGCAATGTTGGAATATGGATTTGCATCGATCGGATTGAGAAAAATCAAAATTGCAAAGGAAATTGATGCGACTACGAGATTAAATGGAGTGAATGTTTCGTATTTGCTATGTTTCACAATAAAGTCAGTCAATATGAAGCTCCTAAGACCATCAGAACGAAGGAAATCGAAATTGAGAATGTTGTTGATGCGACGGACTCGCAGTTTTATTTGTTGGTCTCGCATTTAGAACTAGCCTTTGCAGTTATGGGTCTTACAAACGCATTGTCGCATTGATGCTTCATAGTTGATCTATTTCGCAGTGATGGGTCTCGCAGAACAAAGGCATCACAATCGAAATTATTTGGCTTCGGAACTAGATCAAAATTCGCAATTGGAAGTGTGATTGGATGGATTGATTCGGAACGAATGTATTTGGAATTGTAACTCACATCTAAATCGAAAACGAACCTGTGCTCGGAAACAAAGGGTTGATCGGAGTTTGGAATCTTTGTTTGATCTCCGAATCGATCTTCATATTACGAGTGGATTTGGATCGGAGTGAGGCTGTGTTTGTTTATCAGGGGCAAATGGGGAAGAAGACTTTGATTTACATATTTGGTCCCTGTAACTTCAGCAACTTGGCAGTTTTAGTTCTGTTTCAGAAAATGTTACAAAACAAAGGGAAAATGATGCATAATTACTATTTAAGTCCCTGACTTTCAGCAAATGACAGTTTCAGCCCAATATTCAGAATTGTTTGCATATTTAAGGGCTGATGAACAAATTTGGATTTTTCTTGAACATATTTTTTTGTGAACAGTAATTTATGGATTCCAACAAATCTTGGTGGTTCGGAATGTCGTTTTTCGCGATAACGTCAATTTTTTTTTGACTATTTCGGATTTTAAACTTCATTGTTTATTCCATTTTGTCATGGGGGAGCATAGTATTTGTTTATCCATTCAAGATCATTCTCATGACCATTTGAAGGTTTTATAATCACGTTTTTTATTATAAAAAGGGGGAGAATTTGATATGGCCATTCGAAATTGGATTTGTGACTTTTCAAATTTGAAGATTTTTGATGAAGCTTGTGGTTGGTGTCGATATGAAGGTAGCTTTTACAGAAAAGTTCAATAGGAACTCTTCTAAAGCGTTTACAGTGAAATAGCTTTTATAGAAAAGTTCAAAAGGAACTCTTCTAAAGCTTTGATATATCTCCGACTTTTAGTGATTTCTCGATCAAGCGACGTTACGAATCTTAAATTTGGATTGTTACATGTATTTTTGGTGGCTTATATCATTAGCTTATTTGAAGATCATTGTGACTTGGAGGGGGAGTTCTTAAAAGACAAGAATTGATTTTGGTTCTTAATTCCGAAATGGGTTTTTATGGCGGGTTTGGCTTTCTTGAAGATCTTTGGGATTACATTACAAAAATGAAGTTTAAAAACATTACTTCAGTGCTTTGTTTATATATCCTAGAACCCGTTTTGAAGACTATTGAAGAATCAAGATTCGTGGATCGCTTTTGATATTCCTCGTCACAAGATCCTTTTTTTATTTGCTAGATGCTTGCTTTGGAAGTTAAAGCCTTGTCATCCATTCTAAACTTTGAGGGGGAGAATGTAGGGTTCAAAGTACTCCATGGATTATGACAATGGCCCCCCTTGATGAAGTGTAGGTTATTAGGCCCAAGATTTGTTTTATTCCCTATATATTGTCATGTATTATTCATAATTAGGGTTAAGAGTGAGGCAAAATGTAGCCGCCAAACATAATGAGGTTTCTTAGGTAGAATAGATTTACTTTAATCTGTTCTTATAGTGTAATTTATTCCTCATATTCTTGAATAAATCGTTTGATCATTCGACATATCTTCATTATTGTGTTTGTTCTTATTTTCCGCATTATGTTCATCAAATCGTTCTTAGGGTTTTGACCCAACATCCCCAGCTCCTTGCTAGTTGTTATAAAGTTGTTGTTCTAAAAAAAATCATGTTGTGAATGCTGAAAACTAAAAAAAATTTAGTTCAGATTCACAATGTGAATAATAGTAAGTCATAGTCATATTGTGAATCCTAAAAATTGAATTATATACAGTTCAAATTCATAGTGTGAATACATTCACTTATGAATTTTACAAAACTAATTTATGAGTAATCAAAACGTTAAAATATTATAAATTATAAGAAATATACTTCGATTCACATGTAAATTTCACTAAAGTAATTTGTGAATGATCAGAGTGTTGAAATAGTAAGTTAGATTCACATTGTGAATGTTAAAAATTGAAAAATATGCAATTTAGATTTACAATGTGAATCTGATTCATAGTGTAAATGTAACTTAAGAATTTGGAGTATTCTCATGGAGAATTTGAGTTCAGTGGAGCACTTGGAACTCAATGGAGCACTTAGGGTTCATGGAGCATGTAACAAAGGAACAGATCATATGAGAAGGGAACAGATCATCTGAAAAAGGAACGGATAAAGTGTGTAAGTCCCTAAAAAGCTATGATGTATCAATCAGATTCACTTGATGGTGCGGAATCCCAATTAAGTGAATTAGACAAGACGAAATATAGAATAAGAACACAATGGTTAATCTTCAATGCACACTATTATTAAATAGTCGGGTACATAAGATTCTTGATTACACATGGTTCTCTGTTGTTTCTCTCCAAATCACGTTCTAAGCTTATGGCAGCCCCCAAAAATGTCCAAATCCCTTTACAAGGCTCAAATGACACTATTTATACCTAGACCTAATAACCAAAGCCCAACCCAAAACCCCAAAGAAAAAACAATATTAAGCCTAACTGAAATCACATGTGATTTCGGTCCAAACAACACCAAAACATGGTGTTTTCGTTCCTAGACCGAGAACTCTAGTATCTTATGAAAAGAAAAGTATAAACCATAATTTATGACGTAACAATCTCCCCCTTGGTTTATAGCTTTCTTTTCACTTAGATTAAACCATAATTTAGTCCTAACAATCTCCCCTTGGTTTATTGCTTTCTTTTCTTTTTAATCTTCTCTTCGTTCTTGACTTCAACTTTTGTCTTCGATTTCTTCACAACTTCAAGATGAACATATGAGTTTCTGCATGAATGACTTTATCTTGAACAGTTGGACTTCTTTTAAAGATATGACTTTGAACACACATTGGACATATGAGGCACCTTGTAAAGGTTCTTGAAAATCAGCACTTTCAGCTTTGAAATACTTTAGAGAAAATAACAGAGAGACCGATTCTTCTGGATCACTTCAGCAAGTTCATAGATAGAATCAAATTGATTGAGGAGGCTTTAATGAAATCTGTCACATAACATCAAGTACAGCTTCACCTTGTGTAACACCGTAAATTTTCAAACAAATTTTTCGCTTTATAAATCACTTAATTCTCATAAACACATTTCACCAAATCCCAAATGTCAAATTATCAAAACATAACTCCATAATTGTTTGATTAAAAATCTAGGATCCATAAAACATCAACTCCATCTCAAGTGTGTGTACAATAAAGCCGGCGCCTTCCTGCGATCTTGAGAAGTACCTGAAACACATATCACATAACACGGTAAACACGAAGCTTAGTGAGTTCCCCAAAATACCACACATATATCATTAGCCTCTCATGGCTATGCTCAAAATAAGACCCTCTGGTCAATGTGTCTCAGTGGGACCCTCCGGTCCCACAACTCGGGTGGACCCTCCGGTCCTAACTCAGTAAGCTCAGGATAATACACAACATAAATCACATATACATAATGCAGGATATCACAGTACTCAATATAAGCACATAAGACCCTCCGGTCACACAAAGGTTACTACTCTAGGTAAGTATAGTGAGAAGACTCACCTCGAAAGCAAGCAAGCAAATAATCTCGTACACAAATCTCCGAATTAGCCTCCGCCTAACACATAGGATAATTATCTCTAATTAATACTCTGTTCACAAGTCTAATAAACCATAGGTTATTCTTTCTCTTTCTCTCTCTCTCTCTCTCTCTAACTCTTGGAATGGTTAAAAGACCATTTTACCCCTCCATGGTCCCCATAATCCCTGTCTTGACCAAACCTTAAAGTCAACATAAGTCAACACTTGAGTCAACAGTCCATGTTGACCCGACTCGCCGAGTGCATCTATGTGACTCGCCGAGTCCCTTTGGTCCCCCCAGAACCCTCATAAAGTCCAACTCAACTCGCCGAGTTAACCCGTCAACTCGCCGAGTTATCGCGTGTTTAGTATCATCGTGAAAACCCTAGCCGACTCGTCGAGTCAGCTCATTGACTCGTCGAGTCCCTTAAGTCAAATCCTCATTCAGACGTTTTAAGGCAGATCTGCTACTCCAAACTCTAGATCTAGACTCCTAAAGTTTGAATGCCACGTAAAGCTTCGATCTTTACGTGCATGCATGGCATATTTACTCCATAATGCCACTACAAGCTCTAACTAAGGTGTTTAAGCACAAGAACTCTCTTATGGCTGGATAAAGCTGGTACCTTTGGACTCTATGGACCTCACAAGGTCCAGATCTGAAGTCTAGACCTCTTGATAAGCTCAATGCACTCAAAGTCCCAATAAAAGGTGATAAAAGCCCTAGCTTCCATAATCATGAGATCTAACCCATAAGATGAGAAAGGTGTAGGCTTTTTACCTTCCACAGAAGCTCTGGACGAAATAGCACTAGATCCAACAGTTTCTCCTTGCTCCTTGCTGGATAATCTCCTCTTCTCCTCAAAAGATGCACTAGAATACTCAAGGATTAGCTCTATAACTCTCTTAGCTCACTACAAACATTTAGGGTTTCACACAGGGGAGTTGGGCAGCTGGTGAGGCGGAAATGAGAACATAAGTTCTCTTAAATAGGCCCCAACCCCGAAGATTAGGGTTTTCATCTCACAATGCCTACTCGGCGAGTCGGCTCTCTGACTCGTCGAGTCGGTCTTTAAACCCACATGCTCAATCCAACTCTACTCTATGAGTCGAACACCCAACTCGTCAAGTCACTCACTAAATAAATAAATAAATGAAGTACCTGGGAGTCGGGATGTTACAATTCTCCCCCACTAGAATTAGACTTCGCCCTCGAAGTCACACTCCGAAAATAACTCGGGTTACTACTCTCGCATCTCGAACTCCGGCTCCCAAGTCCACTCGGACCGCTTCCGATGTTGCCACTGAACCTGAACCAGGGGCACCTCTTTGTTCCTCAGAACCTTCACTTTTCGATCCAAGCTCGCAAACGGCCTCTCAATATAATCCAGGCTATCATCAGTCTGAATATCCTCCAATGGCACACTGACGTCTCATGTCATACAAAAATCTATTTCCCAAGACACCTAAACCATGCATGAACTCTCTATCCCGCCACAGGACGGATACCCCCGCCGTTGTGGTTCCAGTTCTGACTCTTCAGAACCTGGGACTCTAGCAGTTTGACTCCCTGCACGACCGCCCTTGCAAGATATCATAATGTCATTTGCTCATCGAATGACCGATCTCAAAATCATACCTCCAGCTCTAATCATCTTGATGCGACTGATGAAATCAGATCATTGACCATAACAACTGTCGAACACTCATACCTGAAATATTAGTCGATCCAGATCGTACTCCAAAGGAACGAAAGGGTCACATCTCACCAGAGATCCATCAACTGCACTGCTATCAGAACCCATCTGAACAAAACGAACCCCAATACTCTGTTCTCAATACAAGAAAATAATCGTGCCCACTCAGAAGTATCCTCAGACCTCTATGAGCATAAGCCCCAACTCCCTGTCACATATCCCTTTCAACACTGAGCACCAGGTCAACTCTCGACCCAATAGTTGAACCTCCAAAGGTTACCCATTGCACATGTAACGCCCGTAGATCCGGGCTAGTCAATTTAGAGATACAGGGGTCGAAAACGACTTTTCGACAAAAGATTATTTAGAATAAATAATCTTAACCAAGTTGTAGAATATGTCTCAAGGGTTCCGTACATATAAAGAACGCCGAAATCCGAGTTATAACGAAGAAGTTATGGCCCGTCGAAGTTTCGCGACAGAACCGACACGACACCGGGAGACGTAAATAGTGAATTTACGATAGAGCGACTTTTAGCCTTAGCGATCTAAACGAAAGTCATAGAATACGTTAAACCGAGAGCGTGCATGAAAAGAACGCCCGAATCTGACTTCGTATGAGGAAGTTATGAATTTTCTAAGATTTGGTTTAGGAGTGCACGACCCGAAACTCAAATTTTAGTTCGAGCGGTTTTTGGCTTACGCGACCTAAATGAGAGTTGAAGATCTCATTAATAGGAACTCAACGATAAAAAGACAGATGAAAACGGAGTCTGTATGAAGAAGTTATGAATTTTACGCGGACATTTAACAGTGTAATCTTCTCATACTATTAAATTTAATATCGGTCGATAATTAGCCGATGGAGTCAAAAGGAAAGTTATAGACCTTGTCTTTACCTACGCGTGGATATAAAGAACGTCAAAAACACAGTTCGTATGCGAAAGTTATGAATTTTTAAAGATTTGCTGTTTTACCTGCGTCCGGCGCCACGTGTCAGCACCAGACTTCGCCTTGGAGCCTACACAAGGCTCACGACGTGAGCACCCTTTCTCACGACGTGAATCGGCCCAGACAGCCTATAAATAGTGGCATAAATCACCCCCAAAACTCACACCTTTCATACTCTTTCTCTCCCATTACCCCCAAACCCTCTTCCCCCTTCCCTAGCACTTCCTAGATGTTAGAGGTGAGTCCCAGAGCCCCGGAAGGCTCCGAGAAGAAGAGCTTTCGGCTCGGAAGTTCTGTCCCTACAGAGCCCGGCTCCTAGCCAAACCCCTGGTAAGTGAGATATGCTTACCCTACCTTAAGTATAACTTATGTTTAAATATAGTAATGTTATTAGGACCTTATAATAAATATATGAGTTATTATTATGAGTTATATAAGAGTGTTACTTAACGCTTATATAATAGTAATAATAGCTAGACTATTAATTAGTCGCAGTTAACATTATACTAAACTCTAGTGGTATTGATACTAGGTTTTGTTAAAGGAAAATTGTTTTGAGATAACGAAGTGCTGTCCGAGTACCGAGTCACCACCTTACCAGGTGAGTGCATAGTTACTTTCATCTTACACATAGATATGAAGTATTTTATATAAACTACGTGCTATGTGTGTATAATATCTTTATACTTGCTATCTATGCTGGATGAATGATTTTATACATGTTTTAACTGATTTAAACTGTATATGTATTTTATATCTACAAATATGTTGGGTAAAACATGGGTAGATGAAATATGAGTTGGATAATGAGATGAGAGGTGGTATAGACCATGAGATAAGGGTGAGAGGTGAACAATGAGAGAAGCCTTTTACCCAAGTGTTGGCCCCATCATTCAGCAGAGTATGGATGACAACCACAGACTATTCTAGACAGTCCAGTAGAACACTAGCGGGTTCGCAACCTGTAGGTGTTGTGAACGATGTGTTCTTTGGTGTACTCTAAACCCTGGCGACCATGCAGACTTGGTGCCTAAACACTGGCGACTATGCAGACTTAGTGCCTAACCCTGGCGATCATGCAGACTTGGTGCCTAAACCCTGGCGACTATGCAGACTTAGTGCCTAAACCCTGGCGATCATGCAGACTTGGTGCCTAAACCCTGGCGATCATGCAGACTTGGTGCCTAAAACCCTGGCGACTATGAGACGTAGTGCCTGTTGAGTAAACCATGGCAACGATGAACTTCGTGCCGATTCCTTAGGATAATCCTTAGGAATAAATGAACGAGGAATAGCTGATTATTAGGATAGAATAAAGAAGATAATGGGGATGGGTAATTGGGTTGATTGATTAATTGTTTGAATATAATAATTATATTATTATGGGTTGAAAACCCTATGTACTCACCAGGTTTCCCAACCTGACCCACTCAAACTTATTTGTATCACAGGTGTCGATATGAAGCTACTTTACACTGAGAGATTTAAAAGAGATGTAGATCACTAGTGTAAATGAATGTAAGTTCTGTTTATGCTTATGTTTCAGTATTGACGATGACATCCCAATGTTTTAAAAATAAATAAAAATACATTTCTTCGGAAATGATTTGATAACGTATTTATCATGTTTTTCTGGGAACAAATTCCGCAACATTTTTATTAAAAGAAGTACTCTGATTTTTATAAAGCATAAACAAAATCAGTCTTTTCTGGCCGTGAAAATGGGGATGTCACAGTTGGTATCAGAGCATTAGTTTAAGCGAACTAGGAATAAGGATTTATTTCTAGACGTAAACTTAGAATGCTAAGCGATGATTGTGAGGAGTGTGTCTAATATATTTTAGGAAGTACACCTGAATAGACACGAGCACTAGTTCATTTAGGGAAAATGCCTAAATTGCTTTTATGTGCTAAATGATTTGCGATGCTTTATGATGTTATCGCTTAATCGGATCTATGGTCTATTGCCGACCGGATCTGGAAACTTTATGTGTTCAGATTTCTAAACGTTTAATTACGATATTAGAACTGGCATGTAATTTTTGAAGTAATAAGGAAGAATACGCGTCTAAACCTTCCTCTATCTATATTCTCGTCTCGATACACCAAACGAATGATTTGGCATGCAGAACATCATGGTGAAGATTCGTAGTGAATTAAGTAAATGGAGGAAATGAGAAGGCTTACGATAGTGAATGATACATATCGGAAGATATAGTAAGAGTGATATCTTGCCTTTAGAATGCGTCTAATAAATAATACGTCTAGTACGGGAGAAGTACACGTTCGATTAGCAGAAAAAAAGATTTTTGGTATAATCCATGAAGTTATCCCATCGTCTGACATTTCCATCACCAACCGAGTTGAAGCAGAATTGATGATTGAAGATATGCATGGAAGAAGTCCTAGTAGAGTCTAGGGAAAATTTTATGATTGTTTGGACACATTTATATGTGTTAAAAAATTGTTTTTTTTGTGATAATGACTTGGAAAACTGCGAGACAATACTTGGGACGAGTATGAGTAGGTGTGAAAGGTAGTAGAGGCCTATACTACCGGAAGCACATGACTCGCACTTGGATCAGGGAAAGTCACAAGGTTACCAAGAAGCTAGTAATTGATACCATTTTATTCAAATATGTCGTTGCCATTGTTTTGGTAATGAATAAGAAGATTGTTGTTATTCCGACCCTAGTGGTCATATCGAATTAAGTCCGACTAAGACGAGTATGTTACATGGTTCAGAGAACCAAATCCGATGTAGCACCCGACTTAAGCCGAAAGAATTAATCAAAGCGATCAGTAGAGGTATCGCGACGGTTGCTTGTAGCTAGAAATGCTACCTTTTAATGAAAGAAAGTATAGTCTGTTCTGGAAGACTCTAAGAGACCTGAGTCTAAGCGTTGCAACATACGATGATAGGTCATTAGAATATGACACATCGTTCCATTGTAGTAATAAAAGAACTTATCTTAAGTTCGTATCCAGTGAGGATCGAGATTGTGACTTGAAGGTCATAATTTGGAGTCTAACGTGAGATAGGGAGCAAGTGCAAGATCGAGCACCGCCTGCAGTCAAGGAGTCCAAGAGTTAGATACTCATTCGAAGGAACATAGAAGTTACGATTATTACCTAGGATAAAGAGATAACGTACAGAGTCATTATACAACCCTGTTTCGTTGATGATTTTGGGACGTAATCATCCTAAGGGGGAGATAATTGTAACGCCCGTAGATCCGGGCTAGTCAATTTAGAGATAATAGGGGTCGAAAACGACTTTTCAACAAAAGATTATTTAGAATAAATAATCTTAAACAAGTTCTAGAATATGTCTCAAGGGTTCCGTACATATAAAGAACGCCGAAATCCGAGTTATAACGAAGAAGTTATGGCTCGTCGAAGTTTCGCGACAGAACCAGCACGGCACTGGGAGACGTAAATAGTGAATTTACGATAGAGCGACTTTTAGCCTTAGCGATCTAAACGAAAGTCGTAGAATACGTTAAACTGAGAGCGTGCATGAAAATAACGCCCGAATCTGACTTCGTATGAGGAGGTTATGAATTTTCTAAGATTTGGCTTAGCAGTGCACGACCCGAAATCGAATTTTAGTTCGAGCGGTTTTTGGCTTACGCGACCTAAATGAGAGTTGAAGATCTCATTAATATGAACTCAACGATAAAAAGACAGATGAAAACGGAGTCTGTATGAAGAAGTTACGAATTTTACGCGGACATTTAACAGTGTAATCTTCTCATACTATTAAATTTAAAATCGGTCGAGAATTAGCCGAAGGAGTCAAAAGGAAAGTTGTAGACCTTGTCTTTACCTACGCGTGGATATAAAGAACGTCAAAAACGGAGTTCGTATGCGAAAGTTATGAATTTTTAACGATTGGCTGTTTTACCTGCGTCCGACGCCACGTGTCAGCACCAGACTTCGCCTTGGAGCCTACACAAGGCTTACGCCATGAGCACCCTTTCTCACGACGAGAATCGGCCCCGACAGCCTATAAATAGAGGCGTAAATCACCCCCAAAACTCACACCTTTCATACTCTTTCTCTCCCATTACCCCCAAACCCTCTTCCCCCTTCCCTAGCATCTCCTAGGTGTTAGAGGCGAGTCCCGGAGCGCCGGAAAGCTCCGAGAAGAAGAGCTTTTGGCTTGGAAGTTCTATCCCTGCAGAGCCCGGCTCCTAGCCAAACCCTTGGTAAGTGAGATATGCTTTCCCTACCTTAAGTATAGCTTATGTTTAAATATAGTAATGTTATTAGGACCTTATAATAAATATATGGGCTATTATTATGAGTTATATAAGAGTGTTACTTAACACTTATATAATAGTAATATTAGCTAGACTATTAATTAGTCGCAGTTAACGTTAGACTAAACTCTAGTGGTATTGATACTAGGTTTTGTCAAGGGAAAATTGTTTTGAGATAACGAAGTGCTGTCCGAGTACCGAGTCACCACCTTACCAGGTGAGTGCATAGTTACTTTCATCTTACACATAGATATGAAGTATTTTATATAAACTACGTGCTATGTGTGCATAATACCTTTATACTTGCTATCTATGCTGGATGAATGATTTTATACATGTTTTAACTATTTAAACTGTATATGTATTTTATATCTACAAAATATGTTGGGTAAAACATGGGTAGATGAAATATGAGTTGGATAATGAGATGAGAGGTGGTATAGACCATGAGATAAGGGTGAGAGGTGAACAATGAGAGAAGCCTTTTACCCAAGTGTTGGCCCCATCATTCAGCAGAGTATGGATGACAACCACAGACTATTCTAGACAGTCCAGTGGAACACTAGCAGGCTCGCAACCTGTAGGTGTTGTGAACGATGTGTTCACCGGTGTACTCTAAACCCTGGCGACCATGCAGAATTGGTGCCTAAACACTAGCAACTATGCAGACTTAGTGCCTAAACCCTGGCGATCATGCAGACTTGGTGCCTAAACCCTGGCGACTATGTAGACTTAGTGCCTAAACCCTGGCGATCATGCAGACTTGGTGCCTAAACCCTGGCGGCTATGCAGACTTAGTGCCTAAACCCTGGCGATCATGTAGACTTGGTGCCTAAAACCCTGGCGACTATGAGACGTAGTGCCTGTTGAGTAAACCATGGCAACGATGAACTTCGTGCCGATTCCTTAGGATAATCCTTAGGAATAAATGAACGAGGAATAGCTGATTCTTAGGATAGAATAAAGAAGATAATGGGGATGGGTAATTGGGTTGATTGATTAATTGTTTGAATATAATAATTATATTATTGTGGGTTGAAAACCCTATGTACTCACCAGGTTTCCCAACCTGACCCACTCAAGCTTATTTGTATCACAGGTGTTGATATGAAGCTACTTTACACTGAGAGATTTAAAAGGGATGTAGATCACTAGTGTAAATGAATATAAGTTCTGTTTATGCTTATGTTTCTGTATTGACGATGACATCCCAATGTTTTAAAAATAAATCAAAATACATTTCTTCGGAAATGATTTGATAACGTATTTATCATGTTTTTCTGGGAACAAATTCCACAACATTTTTATTAAAAGAAGTACTCTGATTTTTATAAAGCATAAACAAAATCGGTCTTTTCTGGCCGTGAAAATGGGGATGTCACAACACACCCAATAAAACGACTTACCGGCTTCCTTCTCACAATGACTATCTCAGCCCGTCGTGACACACAAGTCACGAAGTTCGCTTTACCCCAAGTGAATACTACATCCCCATCTGAAGTCGCCTCACCTCCGACCTCTGTCGTCTACTACTCACTAGTTCCATGCGTCTCGCGGTCCATTCCTAAACCAACGAACTAGACTACTCAAGTTTAAAACATCAGATGGAAACACATCCCTCTCAGAATGAGATCCACCCGAAATCCCAACCTGCTCGTCCTCCACCCAGATAGAGCCAAACTCACCCTCCAGAATCTGGTCCGACACAGAATTGGAACCACTCATCCCGATCTAGCACTCAACTCAGGACCCATGTTCCACGATTATACCTGTGCATTACACCTCGATCCGTCCGATTCACGACAACCCCTCTCTAACTCAAACACAACAGTTTTCGACCACTGCCGAGACCCTAGTCTCGTCCTTGGTTCGGCCACCAGGTTCTCACAGACTCCTCTGGTAAGGCTACCCAAGCCTACGAGTCGCTCTGCGTCACACCCTGACTAGTAAGGCTGCGGCTCCCCGCAGTTATACAACACTCTCTCTCACCGACTAACAAGTGTTGCGGCTCCCCGTAGTCCTATGACACTCCCTCATTGCCTCGCAAATGCTACGCCCCCCAGTCTTGCGATATTCTCTCTTTCTCTCTCTCTAGCTCACGAATGCTACGGCTCCCCGCAGTCTCATAATACTCTCTCTCTCTCTTTCTCTCGCTGACTCACAAATGTTACGACTCCCCGTAGTCTTACGATACTCTCTCTAACTCATGTATGCTACGGCTCTATGCAGTCACTCGATACTCTCTCCCTGACTCACGTATGCTACGGCTCTCCGCAGTCACACGACACCCTTTCTCTGACTCACGTATGCTACGGATCTCCGCAGTCACACGATACCCTTTCTCACTGACTCATGGATGCTACGACTCCCCGCAGTCTTACAACACTCTCTCACTCATTGACTCACCATGGGCTCACTCCATGGTTTTCCCCTGATAATCCCAAGTGATTACTCCCACTCGGATCCACTCGCTCTCTTATCACTCCATAATCTCATCATCAAGTCATCACTACACTGAGTTCACTAACTCATGCTCCACAACCCAACATAGATAGGTGCACACACCCACCCAACTTATACACCACCACTCCTGATGTAAATTCTCATAGGCAAGACACTTTTCTCATCACAGGTACACCCTTAGACAGTCCCACTCCGACGACAATTAACCGATAGGTTCCCACTGGAACAATAGTCACTCGGTACTCCACTTGCCATCTCACAACTCGAGTCTCAATATGACCAAAAATTAGGACATCATACTCGGGTACCTCGGTACACCATCACAACATCTCACGATGTCTTGCCTCACCCACTGATCTCACTCACGCAACTCATAACCTCGAAATACTTCAATCTCCCAAATTGAAACACGGAGGAATCATCAATGACTGAAAACGCGTTGACAAAAATCTGAAGCTCCATCCCCTACTGATCACAACTCATACGAAACTACTCATACCGAATCTGAAATTGGTTGCCAAATCAACTGCTGCCCCTCCTGGAGTATATATCACAATCTCTGGCCATAGTAAATTCTCTGACCAACGGCCACCTGCTGTGGATTCACTCATCCCTTCTTAAGCACATACACATACATCATCTCACTTTGTATCTGACCTTGTCCACCCATAACCCAATTCTTCGTGTGTCCGCACCGTAGATCTCACTGGAGTGGAAGCCAAATGAAACGACGGGGCCGAAAATCTGTGATCGACCCGAAGAACCCTTACCTTGATGCCTATAGAAAAATTGATTTGACAGTGATGGATGCCTTCACCCTATGAGTGGGGTCTTTACCTGGAAAAAAGGCTTTCACTATAGAAAATTCTCAAGTAGATGTTCCCTGAAATGGTTGCTCTTTCGAAAGCAATGGTTGCTAGGAATGGTTTTGCTGTCTAGCTCTTGCAAGCAAGGCGTGAAGCATAACCAGTGCTCTAACCGCCCTTGAACAGATCGCTGATCCTCTCAATGGAATACCCAGCTCTCCCCCACTCAGGGTTCGAACCTATCACCAATGGCATACCAACAGTCTACTCCATAGGCTGTTTCACCAGATACATCACTCTTGACTCTTGGAATCGTACAACGTAACACTCGATGATCTTTCCGATAGAGACCAAGCAACCCCAAGTATCTAGAATCTCAGATGAAATCCTCTGAACCCTCCCAACGCGACTGCCTCTATTCATCCCGAAATCTCATACCGACAGACCGCCGGATACTCCATCTGTACTGAACTAGTCACGACTCTTACTCTGGCAGTAATGCACTATTACACACCGCGTCTCCGACCCCTCGACCAACACTCCATCACGTGGATCATCATAAGACAGAGACCTCACTCTCACAGTCGATACACATTGTGGACAACAATGGCCACCGGCCCAGTATACTCCTCTTGATCACTTGAAACTGCTGCTAAAAGTATGCCTGACTCGACTAAGGCATCTCCTTGTCCTCATCTCAGTCTCCACTAATAACTCTTTCACGGTATAAGAAATACCGCGCAGCAAACATACCACAATCACTCTGGCAAAAACATCGCAACTATATGATACCCCATGGAATTACCTCCAAACTCTGGAACCGGAAGCTCGTTATCTCGTTCGCTCTACACGAGAAGCGGAAATAGTGTAATCTTCGTCACAGGATGCGACATCTCAACCATCGGTCGATCACTCAACCCAGCTCGAAATTCTCCTCCGCGTATCACCTCCACATTTCCTCAAGTCCTCTGACTCCAACTGGCAGCCCACTAGTAAACTCATCGGGATCTAAACTCAATCCCCTCAAAAGGTACACTCTATCGAAGCTCAACCGACATGGCCCTCTGGCCCCACAGTTTACCATATCCATTCCCGGTCTGAACACCCATCGTCGGATAACTGGTAAAATTGGCAACACACTCTGTTACGAATCATGGTACCCGAACCATGTTATCTCCCTACTACCTGCTATTTAGAACCTCTGGAATCCTCCCTGTTTCGAGTATGGGTCATCTGCTTTCAGTAGTACGGGCCCATACTACCTGCCACATCTACCCATACTTTCCACACGGATCGTCCCAGGTTTCCTAAATAGCTGCTCAACCTCCTCGATCACCAATCCCATTGCACATGGTCGCTCTCCAGCGAATACTCTCCTCTATCAGCGTACTTATCTGACTAAGGTATCTCCTTAGGCTCTTCCTAGGTTCTCACACTTCTATGCCACCAACTGCTGAAGAACTCCTCATCATGCCAGCCATCTACCTCCTGAATATCGTCACATTCACTCGGTAGCTGACTCCCATCATCAAGAGTTCCACAAAGCATAAAGCAAGCAACATTAGGGCATCTAATAACCTACACCAGCACGTAAAACCACTCTGTCATATAACTCCTCTCGCTCTATCCACAACTCAAAAGGCATCACCGACTCAGGCAATCCCACCCCTCGTGGCATCTAACTACCCTCTCAGTAGGTTCCTCTAAAATCACATCTAGGTATCTCTCCTAGATTACTCCACTACTCAAAGCTCTCTTTAAAAGATTCCTGCTAGATACTCCTACTCAGCACATACTCAAGGCACATAACACATAGCAACAACTCCTAGGCTAAGGCATCACAAATCAGGCAACTCTAGCCCTAAAATATGAAATACCTAGCCTATCCTCTAGCATGCATCACTAATATCTCATAAATATCTCATAATACAGATAAGTATGGGTATTTTGGGAAATCACCATTCGGGCTCTGGCTGATTGTACACACTGCTCCAACTCGTTTTCTCTTAAAACTCTTTCTCATTTTAGAAAAATCATTTTTTTTGAAAATTTTTCCTCGAATCCTCAGTTTGAGTCCAGACACACCCGAAGGTACATCCGAATCCCTCAAACCAAGGCTCTGATACCAACTTGTAACACCGTAAATTTTCAAACAAAATTTTCGCTTTATAAATCACATAATTCTCATAAACACATTTCACCAAATCCCAAATGTCAAATTATCAAAACACAACTCCATAATTGTTTGATTAAAAATCCAGGATCCACAAAACATAAACTCCATCTCAAGTGTGTGTACAATCAAGCCGGCGCCTTCCCGCGATCCTGAGAAGTACCTGAAACACATATCACATAACACGGTAAACACGAAGCTTAGTGAGTTCCCCAAAATACCACACATATCTCATTAGCCTCTCATGGCTATGCTCAAAATAAGACCCTCCGGTCAATGTATCTCAGTGGGACCCTCCGGTCCCACAACTTAGGTGGACCCTCTGGTCCTAACTCAGTAAGCGCAGGATAATTCGCAACATAAATCACATAGACATAATGCAGGATATCACAGTACTCAATATAAGCACATAAGACCCTCCGGTCACACAAAGGTTACTACTCTAGGTAAGTATAGTGAGAAGACTCACCTCGAAAGCAAGCAAGCAAATAAGCTCGTACACAAATCTCCGAATTAGCCTCCGCCTAACACATAGGATAATTATCTCTAATTAATACTCTGTTCACAACTCTAATAAACCATAGGTTATTTCTCTCTCTCTCTAACTCTTATAATGGTTAAAAGACCATTTTACCCCTCCATGGTCCCCATAATCCCTGTCTTGACCAAACCCTAAAGTCAACAGAAGTCAACACTCGAGTCAACAGTCCATGTTGACTCGACTCGCCGAGTCCCTTTGGTCCCCCAGAACCCTCATGAAGTCTAACTCAACTCGCCGAGTTGACCCGTCAACTCGCCGAGTTATCGCGTGTTCAGTCTCATCGTGAAAACCCTAGCCGACTCGTCGAGTCAGCTCATTGAATCGTCGAGTCCCTTAAGTCAAATTCTCATTCAGACGTTTTAAGGTTGATCTGCTACTCCAAACTCTAGATCTAGACTCCTAAAGTTCGAATGCCACGTAAAGCTTCGATCTTTACGTGCATGCATGGCATATTTGCTCCATAATGCCACTACAAGCTCTAATTAAGGTGTTTAAGCACAAGAACTCTCTTATGGCTGGATAAAGGTGGTACCTTTTGACTCTATAGACCTCACAAGGTCCAGATCTGAAGTCTAGACCTCTTGATAAGCTCAATGCACTCAAAGTCCCAATAAAAGGTGATAAAAGCCCTAGCTTCCATAATCATGAGATCTAACCCATAAGATGAGAAAGGTGTAGGCTTTTTACCTTCCATAGAAGCTCTGGACGAAATAGCACTAGATCTAACAGTTTCTCCTTGCTCCTTGCTGGATAATCTCCTCTTCTCCTCAAAAGATGCACTAGAATACTCAAGGATTAGCTCTATAACTCTCTTAGCTCACTACAAACGTTTAGGGTTTCACACAGGGAGTTGGGCAGCTGGTGAGGCGGAAATGAGAACATATGTTCTCTTAAATAGGCCCCAACCCCGGAGATTAGGGTTTTTATCTCACAGCGCCTACTCGGCGAGTCGGCTCTCTGACTCGTCGAGTCGGTCTTTAAACTCACGTGCTCAATCCAACTCTACTCGACGAGTCGAACACCCAACTCGTCGAGTCACTCATTAAATAAATAAATAAATGAAGTACCTAGGAGTCGGGGTGTTACACCTTGTTTCTGGGGTTGAAAGATTGAATGTTGAAAACTAATCTTCACTTCTTGTTCCTTCGAATGAGTATTCTTTAATGATCACCGTTGCGCCTTGAAAAGTAATCATGACTAAAAAGTACCTGTGGATCACAGAATCATAAAGACCCTTCTCACCACAGTTGTTCAAGGACCCAGCCTTGGCTCAGAAGGAGACTACTCGCAGTATCTGTGTGAACACGAAGGAACGCACTGCGATTTGTTGAGTATAGGCGAACTACTCATGGCCCTTTTGATGTTAGCACATGTATATCCTAGATCAAAGATCTCAATACAGTTTTTCAAGTTAACAAGTTAACTTGGCCCTTGGCGAGACGTTCATCGATAATCGTGCCTTGCGAGGTGCATCGCCTTTGTGCCATGACATCTGTACAGTTTCAGACTTTTAATTCCTTAAATACGACAGTTCTTTGAAAGATACTGCCTAACTGACAATCTGTACAGTTTCAATCCTTCAATTCCTTGTGAAAATACAGTGAAATGTAATGACCATCAACTCCATTCAAAGTTTCTTCTCCTTGCTCAGAAAATTCCGATACAGTCTCCTTGAGTCTCTTCTTGTTTTTTAATTCGCTTTTTAAGACAAACAAAACTTTGAGATAAAAAATAAAAGTAAAAATAAACTTAGCACACAATAGAAATAATTAAGAAATAAAAATAAAATTAAAATACACTCAAAAGTAAAAATAAAATATGTTTGGATTTTTAATTTTCTGAAACGCTATGATGTATCAAAACAAAGATTTAGTTAGAATGAGGGAAGAATATAGCACCAAATGTGCCATCATCGTTATGCCAAAGAGGAAATTGCCAAATTAACTGCTGAACTTGATGCATTAAAGGCTAAATTTAAGGATGCTGACTTTACTTTTAAGAAATTGTAAGTCCCTAAAACGCTATGATGTATCAATCGGATTCACTTGATGGTGCGGAATCACAATCAAGTGAATTAGACAAGATGAAATATAGAATAAGAACACAATGGTTAATCTTCAATGCACACTATTATTAAATAGTCGGGTATATAAGATTCTTGATTGAACTTGGTTCTCTCTTGTTTCTCTCCAAATCACGTTCTAAGCTTATGGCAGCCCCCAAAAACGTCCAACTCCCTTTCCAAGGCTCAAATGACACTATTTATACCTTAGACCCTTATTCTGATTATCTTTAAATTTTAATTATTTTTCTATCATGGACACAACTACCTCACTTGACACGTCAAATTTCTTAAAGTTAAAATCAACATCTTTAAATTTAGCTTTTAATGCATCAAGTTCGGCAGTTAATTTGGCAACTTCTGTCACAACTAGCAAATTAGGGTTAAGATATTGATCCTTGTACAAGACAATTTCCTCTATGTAACCTTGCAACATTTCATTTAGTGAAATTCAAACTGCAATGCTATTAAATTCCTACATTCATACATTGTGATTCAAGCCGAAACGACCTCATGCAAGTCCAAAACTCGATCCAATAAGCCAAGTTCAATCAATTTTGGGCCTTAGCCCAATAATTCTCGGCCCAAAACCCTTATTGGACCAAGACTTCTTCATTGTGCCCTATTGGGCCGATGGCTTCTTCTCTTAGTCTTATTGGACCGAAAACCCTTCTTTGGGCCCTAATGGGCCGAAAACTTCTATTGGGCTCTATATTGGGCCGAAAACCTTTTATTGAGCATCAGTGGGCCGAAAACCACTATTGGGCCTTCCATTGGGCCCAGAACATTTTGATGGGCCTTGTTAGGCCGAAAACCTCTATTGGGTCCTCCTATTGGGCCGAAAACACTTTTGGGCCAAGCCAAAAATTGAAACCATTCCTTTTGGGCTACCCTTTGGATCGAAAACCCTCTTGGGTCGGTTGGAGTAATAAAAAAATAGAAAAAGGATAGGAAATTACCATGACACCTCATGTTTAACTAACATGTAACAAAGCAATTGTCCACCAAACATATATACACCTCCCATCACCTTTAGGAGAAGTCAACCCCTACTCCCCCTCTCCTTCTCTATTATCGGCCGCAAACCCACCACCCCCCTCCAATACTCTTCAAGAATTTTCCTCTCTAAGTCTCAAGAACACCCTTTTCCTTCTCTCCAAAAATCTCGAGTTCATCCTCATCAAAAATCAGATTCAAGGCTTCTTGGTAAGTTCTATGTTAAACTCAAGTGTTTTGCTTCATGTTTATGCCAAGATCATTCCACTTACACTCTCATTTTTGTGTATATGAACCTCAGAGCACCACCATTTCGAGAATCTCACCAAGAACACAAGCTAGGCTCGAAATTCCTTCTTATTTTTCTTCTACATCTCGAAAATCCCCAAGGTGAGCTTCATACCCCACTATTTTTCATGTTTTTCATCCTTGGGGGGGGGGGGATACAAGTCAAGTTTTGTTTAAATCTTTGGATGTTTACATGCTATTGTGTGTTTATGTAACTACTTGTGTTTGAAATGTTGAATATTCCATTGCTAATACTCCATAACTCGAGATTTACAAGCCTCATGAGGGTAGGGTAAATCTATTTCTAGGAAATTTCATATATCATGGTTATGTGTTAAAGATGAAACAAGTCACCACTAAAAAGGTTCTTATACATGTTCAAAATCATAAAATATATAGTAATAACATTTTTGTGCTAGAAAGTCTTGTAGTTATGTTTGTTCATTTAAAATGGTAAAAATATGGGTTACACTAAAAAATGGTTAACTTTTGGTTGTATGAAATTTTAACCTTTATTTTTACACAAATAATGGAATATAATAAATTTCAAGATTTCTATAAATATTCTTGTAAAAATCATGACATGCTAGAGTCACACCAAAATAGTATATTTTGTGTTACAAATCTCTTAAACTAAATTTGGTGTGCTAGACAAACTACAAAACTTTGTTGTTTTACTAAAAACTATTTTTATTAGTAAAATAGACGTAATATGTTGTCACATTTTAATAGTTTGAATACTTAAAGGATTATACTATTTACACAACGTATATTACAATTAGACGAATTCATTAATGATTATTTATAAAAAGCGTTATAAATAATTGAACTAAAACGGTATACAAACCAAAAGTTTTACGACAGAAAATTTCGCGTAAACCTGTTAAGGCACTTGTGAGACTCTCCTTTGCCGTACCTACCTAGCGTACACCGTAAGTCCTGTAGTTATAACCAGAGTCTCCTGGAGGGAGAGCGAGGTAATTGTGTATAGATCTATATGGGGTTGACACCCCCACACCTGAGCTGTTCGCTACAGCTAGACGAGGCCAGTCTAGGGTGACAAATATCTTACCGAAACCGACGCCTGAAGAACGGCATGACATGCATTTTAGTCGTATAAAGCATGGTTGTAACGACTCACATAGGGATTAACAATGTATTTTGGATTTACGAAATTATACACTTCACAGGTTTTATAAAAATATAAAACTATGCATCACTCTCGTACTTTACTATCACCACTCCAGTCTTAGGGTTTTAAGACTGTACTTTTTCATAAAACAGGAAATATGAGATTTTCTGGGAACACACACTCTTTTCAATTACGAAAAAAAGAAAAAAAGAACACGCAAACGAGACTTACGAACCATTTTCACAGAAAATATCAGATTTTTTCTAGAGTTTTACAAATCATTACAAATCAAAGATGTTACAAAGTTTTTATACAAATATGCTTATGAACTCACCAACTTTTTAGTTGACACTTTTTAAAATGACTTGTATTCTCAGGGACTCCGTGAGCAGGTACTCGGGCTATGGATTTTGGATATTTACTACATTTTTGGAACATCATATTTATTGTCACTTTTGTGTAAAGTTGTGAACAAATACAATTTTGTAAACAATGTATGTTGGTATCTTTAATGTATGATGCTGGTTACTATGTTTTCAATTATATTCAATTGTAATGATACAATACAATGAAGTCATCCGCCCCCAGACGTTTCCACCGTCCTGGTTCGGGGGTGTGACAACTTCCTCTTTAGCATAATGATGATGAACACATTTGGTACTATATTCTTCCCTCAGCCTAACTAAGTCTTTATTGTGAGCATCTAATTTTTCTTTAAGAGGCTTGTTTAATTTCTTAACTTCATAGATTTCATTTTTAAGATCGAAAATCTCTCTAAGTAATAACTCATTATGTTCACGATATTTATTAACTTTATCTATGCAAGATTTAGAGCATGAAACTTCACTAACCTCTTTGGTGATTGAAGAACTCTTTATTCACCAAAAAGAATAATTTACCAAAAATAGAACTGATTGTGAAGCCAAGAAAAATGCCTTTTAACTTGAGACCTCGAAAGTCAAAATTTGAAAAGTCAAACTTAAAAGTCAAAGATGAAATTCAAAATTTTTTTCCAAAAAGAATAACCTTGACCGAAAACGAAAATTTCTAGACCGAAAACGAAATTTGAAGATAAAAAACGAGGGTATTTGACTGAATACGTGGATTTTTGACCAAATACGATGCTTTAGGACCAAAAACGAAGTTTCTAGACCGAAAATTAGCCAAAATATTTAAAATCCGAAATTAGCACCGAAATTGCGAGGCCTTTCAACCAAACCGAGAAGGCTCGCACCGAAAAGAGCTGCTGACCGAAAACACGAGACCGAATCGGAGGCCGAGGACTCAGACCGAGATCTCGCAAATTTCGACCAAAAACACCCAAAACTTGCCAAAAGCACGGGATTTTCAAATCTTTAATACCAAACTCGATCAAAACTCCAAAAATATGAAGAACACGAAGAACAAACAACCAAAAATTCGTCCAAAACAATTCAAAAACACCCGGAAATCCAAGAAACTCTTAATATCTTGCCAATTCGATTGATACCGAACCTTGCTCTGATACCAATTGTAAGTCCCTAAAACGTTATGATGTATCAATCGGATTCACTTGATGATGCGGAATCCCAATCAAGTGAATTAGACAAGACGAAATATAGAATAAGATCACAATGGTTAATCTTCAATGCACACTATTATTAAATAGTCGGGTGCATAAGATTCTTGATTACACTTGGTTCTCTCTTGTTTTTCTCCAAATCACGTTCTAAGCTTATGGGAGCCCCCAAAAACGTCCAACTCCCTTTACAAGGCTCAAATGACACTATTTATACCTAGACCTAATAACCAAAGCCCAACCCAAAACCCAAACAAAACAATAATAAGCCTAACCGAAATCACATGTGATTTCGGTCCAAACAACACCAAAACATGGTGTTTTCGGTCCTAGACCGAGAACTCTAGTATCTTATGAAAAGCAAAGTATGAACCATAATTTATGACCTAACAGTGATTATAGGATGTATGCATGTCCTGGTTTTGGGCTTTGTAGCCGGATGGTCCGTGATGATCTTTCGAGACAAATACGGTTAGGTGTGGATGGTAGTATGGGTCCGTACTATTGGAAGCACATGACCCGTACGCGTATCATGGAAGTCATGAACCCAGAAGGTTTAGTAATCCTGTAATGATGTAATTGTATGAATTGTGGCTTTTCTGATGTATTTCAGTTTGTTTTCAGTATGCCGATCACTAGAGGTTCAGGATTAGGAGTTGGTGGCCTAGTGAGGCTAGGATTGACTTACGACGAGATTCGTGAGATGATCACTACCCAGGTGACCATGGTTGTTAGGGAGGCAATCACGAAGGTATTTAAGTATATTAATACCACCATGATCGAGACGTTTGATGAGCGTTACGCCGCCGTCACTAAGGCTGCCGATGCCAAAGCCACTGTAGCTATTGCTGCTGCGGGATTACGAGGAGGAGGGTCATTTAAGTACCAGGAGTTTAGAAAAACAAAGCCCCAGAGTTTGATGGAGGGTCAAGGATCCGATTATTGCTATGAGGTGGTTATCCGATGTGGAGGGTTGTTTCTTCACTTGTCCGTGTCCGGAGGACCAGAAGGTCAGGTGTGCCCTGAAGCTTCTATGCTTGGGGGTGAAGAATTGGTGGAAGTTAGCAACCGACTCTTATTCACATGCAGAGATGGCCGCAATGATTTGGGGGCAGTTCACCGTGATGTTCTGTGCTGAGTATGTGTCATTGATGGAGAGAGAGAGAGAGAGAGAGGTTAGCCCAGGAATATCTATCGCTCAAGCATACAACATAATCGGTGCTGGAGATCATCAAGATGTTCACTGAGAGAACCCTTTTTTACCACTTTGATCAGGTTGGCCATGTGAAGGCCAGTTGTCCATTGCTTGCTGCGAAGCCGGTGCAGACGCCAGTTCCGACCACTCTTTAGATCACATATGGTCATCAATGGAGATCTGAGGCCCCGAAGGCCAGAGGTCGTGCTTTTCATCTCACATCGGAGGAGTCCAGGGTGGCTCCTGATGTCGTTACTAGTATGTATTCATTTATTATATGTTCATTTATTGCATGTGTGTTTATGCTTGTATCTCTGATTGGTACCTTCTTAGTGAATTCCTTGGATGATCTTATGCTTTTTGACTCAGGTGAGTTAGTCCTTTGTATCTCAGTCATTCAGTAGGAATTTTGATATGACTCTTGGAGATTTGAAGTGTCCATTACGAGTTTCCATCGCCAACAAACACAGGGTTTACGCTTCGAGGGTCTTTCAAGATTGTTCTTTAGAGATATTTGGGGTCCATTACGAGTTTCCATCCCTATGGGGGATGTGTGCATAATTGTAGGGATGGACTGGTTGAGCAGATTTGGAGCCATGATCGATTACGAGAGGAAGCTAGTGGTAGTTCGAACCCCAAGTAGGGGAGAACTGATTATTTATGGCAAGGGTACCAAAGTTGGTTCGGCTTTATGTTCAGATGCCAGGGTTCAAAAATATCTTCAACATGGGTGTTCGGGTTAACTTGCGTATATGGTTGACACCCGAGTTGAGGGGAGAGTTTCAGTTTCAGATGTACCAGTAGTCAGAGAGTTTCTAGATGTATTTCAAGAGGATTTACCCGGCGTGACTCCGGTGAGGTAGGTGGAGTTCAGGATCGATCTGATCCTTGGTACAACACTGATTGCTATGGCACTGTATCACCTCGCATCACCATAGATGCAAAAGTTGTCATCTCAGCTTCAGGAGCTGTTGAGCAAGTAGTTCATCCGACCAAACAGTTCAACCTGGGGGGCACCGATGTTCGACCGGTCGGTGATAGTTTTTATAGATTATATTCTGGTCTACTCCAAGACCATAAGCAACATGAAGAACATCTTAGAGAGTTACCTGGAGTACTGAGACAGGAGAGGCTTTATGCCAAGTTCTCCAAGTATGAGTTCTGGTTACGAGAGGTCCAATTTTTGGGACATCTCATCAATCAGAACAAGATTCTGGTCGATCCAGCCAAGATTAAGGTAGCGATGTAGTGGGAGGTTCCGAAGTCCCCATATGAGATTCAGAGTTTTCTGAGGTTGGCTGGTTACTATAGGAGATTTATTCAGGATTTCTCTAAGATTTCCGTTCCTCTAACCCGTCATATGGATCAGCCAAATCTGAACATGAGGCAGCGTGGATGGCTTGACGAGGTCAAGGGTTATGACTGTGAGATTCTTTATCATCCAGTGAAGGCCAATATGGTCACCGACGCCTTGAGCCACAAGGTGGATAGTAGCCCTGTTCGAGAGCACTGTTTGAGGATGAACATCGACGCCTCACATATAAATTTGATTAGGGAGGCTTAGGCCGAGGGAGTCAAGAGGGAAAATTGGAAGAAAGAGAGGATCATGGGTCAAATTGACAAGTTTACCCCGGATATTTGTGGGCTTCTGACCCAGTGAGGTGGGGTTTAGGTTCCTTTTTTTGGTAGGATACGACAAACAGTGATGGAGGAGGTGTATAAGTCCAGGTTCTAGATCCACCTTAGAGCCACAAAGATGTATCGAGACTTGAGGCTTAGCTACTGGTGGCCATGCATGAATAGGGAGATAGCATGGTATGTGGATAGATGCTTAACCTATAGGATGGTCAACGCTGAGCACCAGAGGCCACCTGGAAATTACAGCCGTTAGAGGTTCCTATGTGAGAGTAAAAAAGATCTGCATGGACAAGGTTTAAGAACTTAAACCTTGAGTTAACTTAAGATCAATGTCTGCTAATAAAAAAGATTTAGTCTAGTATGGTAAACCGGTCTAATATTAGAATTAATATAATCAACAAAGTACTCAAAAGTATAAAAAAAATTAAGTATGAACAATGTAAAGCAGCTTAAGAAGAGGAAGAAAGTAAGAGAGAATGATTGACTGAATAATTCTTGATTGATGTGAAAAAGGTGCTTGTTTTCCACACATGATACATAAGAGAATAATCCTTAAATAGACTAGGAGTAACTAGAGGAAAAATCATGAAAAGTAAGCGTGGACTGCTAGACCTTTAAAGATTAACAGACTAAAACAGTTGTTGCTGTTGATCTTGTCTCATGTACGATACAATGTGACAATGGGAACAAAATAAAATAGTACTTGCAGCAATTAATGTACATTACAGAATTAAAAATACTTTAACACAAAGATGCATCTCGGACTGGTCTTCTACTTCGGAATAGTCAGCACTTCGGAATTCATCACCTCAGACATGCTCCATTTCGAATTGCTTAAGGATCACTTTTTATGTTCCAAGAATCTCCCCCTAAGTGACCTTAGAAATCATCCAATTTATCACTTAGATTCATCAAATACAAACAAGTAAGCACTCTGGAGCCAGCTTCGGACTTCAAAGTACCATTAGAGATGCTCAATAAATTTCTTTTTGATATGCTTGGAAGAATCACTCTTGGCAGCATTTGAGATGAACTTCTGAAGAATCTTAGTGGGAACAAGATGTTTTTCAAGCACTCTGAAAAATTCCTTTTGATTGGTCTTCTTTTTGAGGTAGACATAACCAAGTTCTGGTTCTTCAATTGGCCCTTCTGCTAAGATCCAGGTCAGGAAGTACGGTAGTAATCTTGGCCAAAACGTTTTCCGTTCCGAAAAGATGAGCAAACTCCACATCGGATCTACATAATTTAGGGATGTAGTCCTTTAGAAAGCTGATAGCAAAATTGTAAGATCCGATGCTTGATTAGTTTGTTTGGCGATCTTGGAGATGAGCAACTATAATGAGAATATCGTTTGGATTCATTGATGGAAAGTCTGCATCAGTGATGGTGATGGTGGATTCCTTGCTCCGAGATATGAAGTATTTATACTGAAGACAGTCAAGATCGACATTGACTTGGACCTTTTTTACCATGGCCAACTATCTTGGTAATTCTCTTCTGAGACCACACTTCCTTTCGAGGTCGTGCGTTGGTAGAATAGAAAGTTCTCAATCTCTGATGCTCAGTTCAGATAATGACTTGAAGAACATCAAATGGATGCAGGGGTGCGAACTTGATGTAATAGCATCCATGTGGTGAGATTGGTAGGTCGAGTTGATCAACATCTTGTGTTGGAAGATCAAAGTACATAAATAGAACGAAGTGTATGTCATGAAGAATCCCTTCTCGGAAGAGAGGAGAAATGCCCAACATTAGATTTGGATTGTCTTTGAATGCTTGAATCCGAATGATTTCTTCCAGTGCTTGCTGTAATTGTTCTTTTAACCAACCCTCATACTTTTTTAACGATTTCATTGGGCTGTCAAAACTCGTGGCTATTTGTTTTCCTTTGTCTATTGATTTATCAACCTGAGATGAGATGGAGGAAATGATTTATTGGCCAGATTGAGTAATGAACAGCTTGGATGAAGGTGGGAGAAAAGGTTCTTCCGGGATCTCATCAATTTTTTTGATAGGAGAACGTGCATGAATTTGGACAATCCTTGGAGCATAAATTGGAGGAGGCATTGGTTGAGTGGCTTGGAAGGCATCGATTTTCAGCTTTGTTTTGACCTTCGCCATGTCTTGGCTCCTTTTGAATGCTTCAGACAAAGATAATGACCATGAAACTGAGGACCATTTCATCTTTTTTGCTTCCGAAAGGACTTTGGTAGGTTGTTCCCATATAGCTTGAAGTCAAAGAATTGCATCATCCACATAATCATCTTCAACATCATCAGGTTCAGAGGAACCTAATTTCATAACATCTTTATCAAAATCTTAATCTCGGAGAACAAAATCTGATATTGGTTTCCATTGAACTGTCTGTTGTTTTCTTAGTTGTTCTCCCCCTCTTGCATGGGAAGGCTCTGCCTCCGATGCAAGTAATGCATTTGAATTGAGCTCGTTCAAACGTTAAAAGACACGTTGAAAGCTCATGTTGATTTGCTTGGAAAGCGAATCGTAAGCTTCGGCAGTTGGAGCTTGAGCTTTGAGATGATTAAAGGGTTCATGAAGAATGAGAAGCATTTCATCAAACTTGTGGTTTGGAATATCCAGATGATGTTGAGCTGCACGGATGAATTTGATCGGCACTTCTTACATAAACATATTCATGGCATCTTTGTGACGAATCTCTTTCTCCAACCTCTGAATCTGTATTTCGTGACGGATGTGAGTTTTCTTGATCATGGTGTTTGTATCAGAGAGCATATCATCATGAAATTTGAGTATAGTGGTGACGGTAGAGATATGATAATCCATGTTTTCCTTGTAATGTGCTTTGGCATTTTCTAGAGTTTGAATAAGGAAATCGAGATAAGTTGGTCCGGTTGATTGGCACGGTCAAGTTCGGATGGGGCGGTGTCCCTGATTTCCGAAAGAGATTTGAGTGCTTGGTTAAGTTTTGACTAAAGACCTACTACTTGCTGAGTGACCTTGTCAACTTTGGAGTTTGTTGTAGCAACGGTATCTCTGAGTTCCAATAAGGCAAACAGATCCGTAATGTTTTCGTCGAAGGATCCGGTGTCAGAAGTAGAATTTTCAGACTTGTGATCAACATCAGCTTTGCTCTTTTCATCATTGCATGGAACTTCTTGAAGAGGAGAATATTGATGTCCTTCAGATGTGTTTTCTAGAGAAGGAGGAACAATGTCATTTTGCTCAGGTTCAACATTTTCGTCTGAAGCTTTCGAGGACAAAGTGAGTCCGCAATGGAAATGTGCTTTGGAGGAGGAAGGCTTTTGAAAAATGTTGAGCGAGGTGCGAATAAGAAGAACACCGAAAGTTGCGTTTTCATCTTCAAATAGGATTTCTTCTGAGACTTAATCATATGCAGCTGGGGAAGGAACATCTGCAACACTCACAAACTTTGGAGTAGGATCATCCAAAACATTGGTTGAATCGGGAACATCTCCTTTAGCGGCTTCTTCATTCCGAGGAGGATCATCCACTGTGTTGATAGGAGTGGGAACTTTTTCACTCTGATTTGTCTTCAAAGCGTTGAGAAATGGTTGAAGTTCTTGATTAGTCTCCTCGATTGATGGAAAAGTGAAGGAAATGCAATTTCTGACCGCTCGTTGATGCATAAAAAGAAGCGTATATCCAACTTGGTCTCAAGTAAGCTCAGGATGCCTGGAGTGAAATCTGTTAACAAAAGCAATCCAATCACTGTTAAAAATACCCGATCTTCCTTTACATGTGGTAGGTATCAGATCGGTTGTGGCTTCCAAGGTGGGAGGGACTACTCCTATCTCAGTGAGCTTAGAATCAGTAGCAGGGGTCCCTGATTGTGCTTGTGTACAAATGAGAAGGGTATCCAAAATGACTCGTGAGTGTGTCCCAGGGGGCTTCAATGGACTTTGTTCAATACCAACACCACCTATTTGAGAAGATGGGGGTAGATTATGAGCAGAGTCCCCACGTGTGTGTGTGTGCAAGATGTGATTTTGAAACTCCCAAGGGTACTTTGGAAGAGTGGCTGGGTAGGGTAGGCTGAGACCTAGAGTCAGGCCGAATGCCGATTTATGAACCCTTTTGAGAGGATTAAACAACTTTGGTTCTCTTTATGGCTTTAACTTTAGAAGGGGGTGCCTTACGCTTACCAATCTGTTTCACTCGTCCTTTCGAGGCGGTTGAGTTATTCTCTTCCAAGGCTGTTTCATCCGAGACCGGGGTAGGTTGTGTTGGGTTGAACACAAACGAGGTCTCAAGATGTTGTTTGAGATGTGGTGAGTCAGAAGGAATAGTGGATAACATGTGCTCAGGTAAATGTCTAATAGGTCCGAAAGCATATTGACTCGGTAGCCTATAAGTCTTAATAGTTTTGAAAGAGCAGTATACCTCTCAGATGCCTGATTTGAGTGATATAGCTTCATGTCTTTCAGAGTACAACTAGTGTAGAGTCAGAGCCCAGAATCTTGGAATTGGAATATCGTTGGGATTCCTCTTGACAACTAATTTCCGAAAATCTTTCCACATAATTTCCGGTTGATCAACATCGTTGACTTTTCCGATGAAGATGATGTATACCACATAAAGCCACTCTTTGCTCATGGTGTCTGTACCACCATGTTTGCTGGACAAACCCTTAAGAATAAAGTGCATTAAGATAGTCCAAACACCAGGAACGGCTGATTTCTTGAAATCCGTAGCCTTAAACATGCCATTGTAGCCGATTTGAGTCAAGAATGACTGAAACTCTTCAGATGATGGTTCGTGCACTTAAAAACCTTTGGGGTTTTCTGCAATGCTAATTTCTTTGAGAAAAGTTGCTTTGTGAACCGGTATGATCCTGTCATCATTGATCATTAGTTCAAGAACATCATCTTCAATCCTCACTCTTTCGAAGGTTTTGTGAAGAAGTCCGAGAGGGAAATTATGGTTAGGGATTTTGGTGAGAGGAATGGCGATGGGATGACGGGAGATGAACTCGATCATGACTCTCACAGATTCATCAAATCTGTTGGGTCAAGAGAGAACAACAAATTCATCATAATATTTGGAAGATTTCTTCTAGAATGCAGGTTTCGATGATTTAGGAGCCACAACAGATGATTTGGAAGCCATTGCAAAGAGTGAGATAAAGCTTGAAGAACAGAGTATGGAAGAAAAGCACTAAGAAGACGATAGGAAAAGTGAAAAGTGGGAACAGTTAGGATTCAAAATCCTTATATATGTTAGAATTTTTGGGTCGGGTCGAAGAGTTGAATGATGACAACCGAAAACCAAAATGGGTTGCATTTAATGCATAACCTAAAAAGGCTTCGTATGTGACACTCAATACTTTTATTGAAAAGTGTGCCAAAATCGTGTTAATTGAGAATTAAAAGGATTATCATAAAAGAAATTACCGTTAAGATAATCATGAGAAAACGTTTCAGAATCAGTCCTTAAATGATAACCTTAAAATTCATTTATTGATGAGAGTCTCAGAATAAAAGGATTCCAAGATGCAATGTCATAAGATGCTTCGGAAATAATTGAAATACATCATTAGTACATGATATAGATTTGGAGATGGCACAAACTCTAAATAAATATCAGAGGTAAAAATTCATGAAGATCTTAGAGGACAAGTTTTTGAAAAAAACTTGAAATTTTGAGAACTGAAGGAACCGATCTCGGAATGAGATAAATGATGAAATCACATTACCATTTCAGATTTGAATTCTGAGGTGCACTTCTTGGAGAACGTTCCGAGGTAAAATACTCCGAGATAAATTTTTTTCAAGATATCCGATGTAACTATATCGGACAGGACTTCAAGTTATGAGGAATGTTGAAAAACTTTAGACTAGAGGAAAAGGTTAGACAAAAAGACATATAATGATCCTTTATTTTCCGAGAAGAAATAATTCCGAGGAGAAAAATGTTTTAAATCGGAATTATTTAACTTTCTAATGTTTCCATTAGAGGGTACAAATTACTTGGAAGAATTGAGGATCAGGCATCATCATTCCCATTTTGTTTAGAAACCCATTAAATTTGGTTTCGTCTAATGCCTTAGTAAAGACATCAGCAATTTCATCGTCAGATGGAACAAAAATGAGCTCAATGTTACCTTTTAGAACATGATATTTAATGAAATGGTACCGCGTATCAATGTGTTTGGTCATGGGGTGCTGAATTGGATTGTGAGAGATCGCAATTGCACTTTGAGAGTCACAATAGATAGGAATTTGTTGAAATCAATAACCATTGTCCAAAAGCTGAGATTTCATCCATAGAACCTGTGAGGTGCAACTTGAAGCAACAATATATTTCGCTTCGGTTGTTGAAAGAGCAATACAGTTCTGTTTCTTGGGTGACCAGCTAACCAATCTTCCACCTAAAAATTGACCACCACCAGATGTACTTTTTCTATCAAGTTGAAGTCCTCCATAATTTGAGTCGGAATAGGTTTGAATAAGGAAACTTTTGTTTGCAGGATACCAAATTCCGAGGTTCTTTGTTCTTTTGAGATATCAGAAGATTTGTTTGACAGCCAAAAGATGAGGTATCTTTGGATTAACCTGGAATCTAGCACACAGACACGTTGAGAACATGATGTCGGTACGACTTGTAGTGAGGTAGAGTAGCGATCCGATAATTTCTCTATACTTCTTCTCATCTACAGTAACACCGGATGGGTCCGAAAAGACCTTGTGTGCAAAACCCATTGGAACTTTTGCAGAAGCACAGGTGTGCATAGAGTATTTCTTTAGAAGTTCGGAAATGTATTTCTCTTGATGAATGAAGATTCATCCGTTGGTCTGTTTGACTTACAGTCCTAGGAAGAAGCTTAATTCACGATTCATACTCATTTGGAATCGACTAACCATCAGTTTTCCAAAGTCAGAAACCATCAATGGATCAGTTGACCCAAAAATGATATCGTCGACATAGATTTGTACTAGCATGAGTTGTTTGCTGTTTTTTTCGGAATAATGTAGGATCAAGAATTCCTCTTTAAAAACCAGAACGCTTCAGAAAATCAATGAGAGTCTCGTACCAGGTGCAAGGAGCTTGCTTGAGGACATAAATAGCTTTTTGGAGTTTGTAGCAGTAGTTCGAATATGAAAGATTCACAAATCTAGGAGGCTGCTGGAGATATACTTCGCTATCAATTTCACCATTGAGGAAAGCACTTTTGATGTCTATTTGGTAAAATTTAAAGCCTTTGTGAGCAACATAAGCGAGAAAGATGTGGATAGCTTCAAGACGGGCAACAAGAGCAAAGGTCTTGTCGTAGTAAAGTCCTTTGATATGAGTAAACCCTTTAGCTACCAATCTTGCTTTGTTTCGGATTATAACTCCAACATCATCGAGTTTGTTTCAGAAGACCCATATTGTACCAACAATAGGGTGATCATGAGGAGGAGGGACAAGAGTCCACACTTGATTTCTATCAAATTCTTCTAGCTCTTCTTGCATGGCTATAATCCAATCGGAATGTTCAAATGTTTCTTTGATGGATTTAGGTTCAACCATTGATGGATTTAGGCTGTAATCCAATCGGAATGTTCAAATGCTTCATCTGATTTTGTTTGAAACTTTATGAGTTGATCATAGTTGTTTTTGATAAAGCATCTACATCCAAAAATGTGTAAGAATGAGATACTCATCTTTCTTCCATGCATTGCTTCATATGGTGTAATGTTGAGGCGATAATTGATGATGCTTCGATTTTGAGTGAACCATGCTATAGAGACAGATTCGGCCCAAAGATAGAGATGAAGTTTTGCAAAGTTCAACATCGACTGAGTGACTTCAACAACAGTTCGATTCCTTCTTTCAATAACACCATTTTGCTGAGGAGTGTAGGGAGCAGAGAAATTGTGTTTAATGCCTTTGTCAGTGAGAAACTTTTTCGATTGTGGCATTTGTAAACTCGGATCCATTGTCACTTCGGACTCTCCGAACAGGAAGTTTAATCAGAACTTCTATGCCTTTGATGAAATTTATGAGCTCGGAGGCAGTATCTGAATTTAACCTTAAGAAGAATACCCCAAGTGAACCTTGTGTAGTCATCAACAATCACAAGAATGTACTTTTTGTGATGTAAACTTTCTATGGAAGATGGTCAACAAAGATTGATATGAAGAAGTTCAAGTGGTTCGAAAATGGATTTTTCAATCAGAACGGGATGTCCTTTCTTTGATTGCTTCCCACGTTCACATGCAGTGCATAAATGACCGTTTTCAAATTTAAGGAGAGGTAGACCTCAGACCATTTCACCAGAAACCAGATCATTCATGTATCGGAAGTTGAGATGAGCAAGCCTCCGATGCCATAGCCAACTTACGTCATGAACGAATTTTGAGAGAAGACAGAGTTGAGGCTTTCCGATGATCATGTTGATGTCCAAAGGATACATATTCTTGAAGCGATCTGATTTGATGAGACATTATTTTTGGTCTTTTGTCATAACATAACTATGTTTCTTGAAGAATTCAACTCTTCGATTTGCATCAGTTAGTTGAGCCACGCTGATTAGATTATTCTTGAGATCAGTTACATAAGCCACATTAGAGACAGAGAAGTTTCTGTTGGTCAAGACACCATAACCTCGAATTTGAGACTTTGAATTATTTCCATAAGTAACGTAGCCAGCATTTGGAGCAAGTTTGAAGTCACGTAGAAAGTATTTTTCTGCCTAGTATGTGCATAGAACAAGCACTATCAATATACCATATTGTATCTTATCCGAAGCACAAAAGGCCTGCAAAATTAGTGAGACTTAGAGTTTTTAGGCTCCGACTTGGATTTAGGGACTTTAGCATAGGCTTTCGACTTGTTTTGTGATTTCTTAACAACTGGTATCTCGAAAGGCTTTTTCTGAGATTCTTTGGGAAAGATGCAGAATGTCAGAGTCTTTTCATTTATCCAGAAATAATATTCAACCATTGGTTGTTTAGACACTACTTTCTTCGGAAGAACATTTGTCTGAGATGTTGCTAGAAGAACTGTGTTAAGAGTTGTTTCAATTGAATTTTCAGATTGTTTCACTTTCTATTTAAATTTTTGTTATGGACCTTTAGAGGGTTTTCGAACATCCGTGTTCCGAACATCTTTTCCTTTGTTTATTGCATTCGTAGGAACATTTGATTTCGGAAGTTGTTTTGCTTTAAAAATCATACCATTCGAGTTAGCAATAAAAACAGAAGAAGAAATTTTCCGAGGAGAGTCATTTTTGTTAAATGAGTTCTCAACAGTAACATTTTTTACACAACTATTGACAGATGTGTTATGAACATCCGAGCTAACAGGAACAGATGGTCTCTTAAGAATCTTAATAGGCATGAAGGTATTGTGATTCCTAGTAGTTGGACTAACTTTTTGGGGCCTTTTCTTCTCGGATTTCTCAAGGAACCTAAAGCATTGTATAGACCTAATTTCTTTCTCAAGAACTTTCCTAGGTTTGGTCTTTGGATGAAGAATATCCTTCATGTTCAGCCAAGGTTTCTTTTGAGTGTCAGATGATGCATTGTTTAAATGAGGCTTAATTGGCACTAGAGTCGATTTAGAAACCACATTTGAGTTTGAGATACAGGAATCAGATGATGTGTCGTTATCACTCTTAAGTTCTACATCACTATCTAAGGATGCCCAAAAGGAATTGACATGGTCTGAGTCATGTCCGTTTGTCTCAGGAATGATTTCCTCGATAACATAATTGTTCAGAGGACCAGAGTTCGGAATGCAAATTCCAGTACTGCGTGTGTTATGTATGGGTTCTGAAGACTGATTCAGGTCCAGGGATACTAGAGGCGGAAATTGTGTGGAATTAGGACATGTAATAGTGATTAGTGTGAACTAAGGAATCAATGAATGATATTTGTCTGGGGTCTCATGAAGGGACGACAATGATGAGAGAGGGGTATCTGAATAAGTGTAGTTCAGAATGTCTCCCATAAACATTAGGTTTTGGAGTTCCTACAGGGGACGAACAACCGGTTTCAGAAAATCACTTCCAACACCAGGTGCTTTGGACCAGGGATGACGAAAATTCGGAGTCATTATTTCATTGCCTTCAAGAATATCAATAGAATGATACAAAATATCAATTTTTGCGTTAAGACATTTATTATCAGTAACCAAAACATTTCTTTCTGTAACACTCTAAATTTTCAACCAAAATTTTCATTTTTAAAATACATAAAAACTCATGTCACATTTCTCAAAACCACAATTGTCTCAAATGTCAAACACAAATCCACAAAATAACTGATAGTATCCAAGAATCCTCAAACATAGTCTCGAACAGGTGTGTACAATCAAGCCGGCGCCTTACTGCGATCCTGAGAAGTACCTGAAACACATAGCACACAACACGGTAAGCACGGAGTTTAGTGAGTCACCCAAAATACCACATATACAGATAATAAGCCTCTCATGGCTATAACTCGACATGGACCCTCCGGTCTCATGCGTCTCAGTGAGGACCCTCTAGTATCACGGCTCGGTGTGGACCCTCCGGTCATGTGTGTCAGTGAGGACCATCCGGTCTCACAGCTCGTGTTGGACCCTCCAGTCCTATATCTCAGTGAAGACCCTCCGGTCTCAGAACTCGGTTTGGACCCTCCAGTCCTAACTCAGTAAAGCACAGAATAATATAGCATATATCACAAAGACAAAATGCATAATATCACATAACTCAATATAAGCACATAGGACCCTCTGGTCACTCAGTATTACCACTCAGGTAAGTATAATGAGAAGACTCACCTCGGAAGTAAGCAAGTAGATCTAGTACCCCACGAACAGTCTAGACTCCCCATACATAATATAATTATCTCTAATAAGCAAATCGAAATAAGCAATCCGAAATGCTAAGCTAACTCCTCCACTAAATCTCAAAAAGGGTGAAAAGTCCATTTTACCCCTCCATGGTCTCCAAGGTCCACAGTTGACCAAACCCTAAATGTCAACGGAAGTCAACTCTAAAGTTAACAGTCCATGTTGACTAAACTCGTCGAGTGCATCTATGTGACTCGTCGAGTTCCTTCATTTTCTGTGAAGTATCGAGAAAATCCAACTCAACTCGTCGAGTTGTCTCGTCAACTCGCCGAGTTGTAGCTCGTCTAGTCTATCGGGTAAAACCCTAGCTAACTCATCGAGTTGGCTCATGCACTCGTCGAGTCCCTCTATACCAATTCTCATTCAGACGATTCTAAGCAGAAATAATGTCCCAAACTCTAGATCTAGCCTCCCAAGGCTGAAATACCACGTAAAGCTGCAAGCTTTACGTCCATGCATGACATCTAGGGCTTGAAATGCCATAGCAAGCTCTATATGGGGTTTAATGCATAACAACTTGTCACTAGCTTGATAAAGCTTGGATCTTTGAACTCAAATGACCTCATTCAGTCCAGATCTGATGTTTCAACTTCATGTCATGCTCAAATGACTCAATACCCAAAAGATGGATGGGAGAATGCCCTAAAACTCCCTAGAAATAGATCTAACAAAAGAAATGATCAAGGTGGTAGATTTTTACCTCCAAACAGAAGCTAACACTGAAGAACATTGGATCCAAAAGTCCCTCCTCGTTCCAAGCCTTGTTGCTCTCCAACCTCCTTCCAAAAGTGCACTAGAACACACAAGATTAGCCTCTCTTTCTCTCACACAAGGTTATAGCTCGAACAAGGTTTCTCACAGAGTGTTAGGGTGATAAGGGAGGCGAAAATGGAGGCTTAAGGTCCTTTAAATAGGACACAAACCCTGAAAATTAGGGTTTTCTCACTTCGTACCTACTCGTCGAGTTGGGGTCCTCCAACTCGTCGAGTAGACTCTAAAAATCCCGCGACCATTAACTCCTCTACTCGGCGAGTTGGGACATCCAACTCGTTGAGTTGCTCTGAAATTATGAATGCAAATTAATTAAATATTATACCTGGGAGTCGAGATGTTACAATTCTCCCGCACTAGAATCACACTTCTCCCTTGAAGTCGTCCTCCGGAAATAACTCTGGGCACTGCTCCCGCATCTCGGACTCCGGCTCCCAAGTACACTCGGATCCCATCCTATGTTGCCACTGAACCTGAACCAAGGGCACCTCTTTATTTCTGAAGACCTTCAGCTTCCTATCCAAGATCGCTATCGGCCTCTCAATGTACTTCAGGCTTTCATCAACCTGAATGTCCTCTAAAGGGACCACTCCGTCTCATCGGCCACACACTTCCTCAGTTGGGACACGTGGAAGGTGTTGTGAATATGGCTCAACTCTGCATGCAACTCCAACCGATAAGCTACCTTATCCATTTGGGGGATCACCCTGAAAGGACCTATGTATCTAGGGCCCAACTTTCCCCGTTTCCTGAATCGAATCACCCCTTTCCATGGGGATACCTTCAGGAGGACAAACTCTCCGACCTGAAACTCTAGCTCTGAACGGCGCCGGTTGGCGTAACTATTCTGACGACTCTGGGCCGTCAGTAACCTCTGTCTGGCCTGCTGGATCTTCTCTATCGTCTTGAGCACTATCTCAGTGCCCCCATCACTATCTGCCCTACCTCTCCCCAACAGATGGGAGTCCGAAACCTCCTCCCATATAAGAGCTCAAAGGGAGGCATGCCAATAATGGAATGATGGCTGTTGTTGTATGAAAACTCAGCCAAGGGCAAATAAGTGTCCCAACTTCCACCGAAGTCCATAACACATGCACGCAGCATGTCCTCGAGTGTCTGAATCGTCCACTCTCTCTCTGCTCGTTTGTTTATGGGTGATATGCGGTACTAAAGTGCAATCGGGTACCCAACTCCTCATGAAATTTCTTCCAGAACCTGGAAGTAAAACGCATATCTCGATCTGACACTATCGATGTCGGCACCCCATGCCGTGCTACCACCTCTAGAACGTAGATCTCAGGCAATCTCTCCGCAGAAGAGCTCTCACTGATAGCCAGGAAGTGAGCACTCTTCGTCAATCGGTCTACAATCACCCATATCGCGTCAACACCTCGTGCGGTCCTCGGTAATTTGGTGATAAAATCCATGGATATCTATTCCCACTTCCACTGGGGAATCTCTAGAGGCTGCAATGGGCCATGTGGACGCTGGTGCTCTGCCTTGACCTGACGACAGGTCAAGCATCTCTCGACTACCCATGCCACATCTCTCTTTATGCAGGGACACCAATAATCCATTTTTAAGTCCAAATACATCTTGGTGGCTCCCGGGTGGATCGAGAATCTCGACCTATAGGCCTCCCCCATCAAAATACTTTGAGCTCCACCCGTATATGGCACCCAAATCCGCCCACGGAAGGTCATAAACCCCCGACTATCCGTCCCAAACTCAGAAATCTTCCCGATCACCCGCTCTCTCTTACGGTTCTCTGGTCTCACGGCTACCACCTGAGCCTCTCAGATGGTATCTAAGACTGGAGTCATTACCATCATCCTCATGCACACGTCTCGTATCGGAGCACTCACTGCTCTGCGACTCAGGGCATCAGCTACCACATTATCCTTGCCAGGGTGATACAAAATCTCACAGTCGTAGTCTTTCACTACATCCAACCACCTCCTCTGTCTCATATTCAGGTTGGGCTGATCCATAAGGTACTTCAGGCTCTTATGGTCCGTGTATATGGTATACCAGATACCATAAAGGTAGTGGTGCCAAATATTGAGGGCGAAGACCACCGCCCCCAACTCCAAATCGTGGGTGGGATACCTCGTCTCCCGAGGCCTCAACTTCCTTGATGCATATGCTATCACGTGTGCCCTCTGCATTAACACCGTACCCATCCATGATATAGATGCATCATAATAAACTACGAAGTCCACCACTCCCTCGGGAAGGGCTAACACTGGTGAAGGGCCAATATATATGGTTTGGGCTAGGCAACAATGTATAGACGAGTTAGGGAATTTGAGATTGTATTTTGGAGTCTATTGTGTGTGTTTGACGTTTTCGGTCTAGGCAAGCTTTCGGTTGGGAAGTGACCGAAAACAGGTTTTCGGTCTGCCTGACCGAAACCTGTTTTCGGTCCAATTGGGTATATATAGTATTGTCAGGTTGTCAGTAGAGGTGGTTGATCTACAGTTGTTTACTGTGTGGTTTTCGGTTCCCTTTGAGTTGTATCCGACAATTTCGTGTGTGAATTGTATGCAAGCTCAAGTTTCATTCCACTTCTACTCAATTTTTTCTTTGTTTTCTTATGCTTGATTGATCATTGGTATAGATCCTTCCATCAAGGACCTTACAATTGGTATCAGAGCAAAACCGGTGTCAATCAAGCTTATTATTCAGTTTTCGGCTTCACAGTTTGTGTTCATCAAGTTCTCGGTCACTAGAAGCCTGTTTCTGCTTGGGTTTTGAAGATCAGATTGTAGCTTGTTTGGTGTGGAATCGAGATCTGCTTGGATTTCAGCTTTTCGGTTGAAATCTTATTGTTTTCGGTTTGATCTTCATCAACCGAAAACCTATCTTCAACCGATTTCTGTCAGATCTAGTGTGTTTTGAAGCTGTAGTTGGTATTTTCAGTGTGTAGAAATCAATTTAGGATCAAAAATCTAAGTTTTTCATTGAAAACTGTTAGTTTTCGGTTCAATCTTCAGAAACCGAAAACTGTTCTTCAAGTTCTTCAGAAACCGAGATCAGTTTTTCATCCGGAAAACTTCAAAGTTCTTCAACCGAAAATCATTTTTCTTTGAATCTTCAGAAACCGAAAACTCCTCAACCTTCAGAAACCGAAAACCCCCTTATCATCATAAACCGAAAACCCTTGATAAACAGAAAACCTCTTCTCTTCAGAACCGAAAACCTTATTTTCCTTTCAACCGAATTCCTTGTTTTCGGTCAACACCACTCAATCGAAAACCCTATTTTCTTGATCCTTTTGTTTGTTTTTATTAAAAATTAAAAAAAAAATCAAAAAACAACAAAAATCTAAAACAAAAATGGAATCTCAAAGCATGTCAGCTCATCACGAATTAGATGCCATTATGGGAACCACTTCTCGAATTCCACGACTTTTATCCACAGAAGGATTTCCAGAATGGAAATATCGGATCGAGAAGTACATCAAAATGAAGGATTTCAAGATATGGCGAAGCATTCTTAGAGGTCCAATCCGCATCACAACCACATTGGAAGATGGAACCATAATTGACAAGCAGGTTGGAAATTACACGGACGATGATTTTGAGAGAGTCGAGGAGCAGGAAAAGGCTCTTGCCACACTTACCATGGCATTATCTCCGGAAATTGCTCAAGGTTTCCGTGAGTATACATCAGCAAAGGCCTTATGGGAAGCACCGATTGAAGTCTATGAAGGCAATGAAGACATGAAACAGAGTCGCCAAGATATGCTGCGACAGAAATTCAATATGTTTAACCATGTCTTGGGAGAAACACTTGAAAATCAGTTGCAGATGTTTATCACACTTACCACAGAAATGAGCTCTGCCGGTGTTATGGTGACAAGATCAGAGATAAACAAGAAGCTGCTGAACTCTCTACCAAAATCCTGGGACATGAATGTCTCAGTGATCAAAAAGACCAAAGATTTGAACATGTTGAGTTTAGCTGAAACAATGGCGATCATCAAGGCTTGCGATCTCGAGGATAAGCAAAAGGAGATTAATCATGTTAATTCATACTCCACAACAAATCTTGGGATCCAAACCACAAACAACACTGCTTTCTCAAGCTTTTCTACCCCTCAAGCTCCTCCAATTTCTCATGTTCCACAAGTTCAACCCTATGTGACTCATCAGCCTACCTCATACGTGATCCCTCAAATGCAACACATTCAAGTTCCTCAACCTCAAACTTTAGCTCAACAAGTTGGTTCTAGTGTTGGTTCATCCACAGCTGCACCCATTCAATCTCCTGGAATCAGTTCTCAAGCTTCATCTTTAAAAGAGAAGGAAGAAAATCTGGCCCTCGCCACTGGTTTGGTAAACTGCTACAACGCTTTTGTGGCCGGAGAGCTTTCCCCACAACTGTCTTTTGCTGACCTAGACCAGATCCATCCAGAGGATGTGGAGGAGATGGACATCACCTGGCAAATGGCCGTGGTTGTTTTTAGGGCAAAGCAATTCTCCAAGAAAACTGGGAAAAATAATTGGAGCGTGAACTCTGACAAAAAAGTGGGGTTCAACAAAGGGAAGCTGCGATGTTACAACTGCCATGAGCCTGGACATTTTTCAAGGGAGTGTCCAAAGCCAGACCGAAGAGAGAATTCTGAGCGAACCATGGTGCCGGTGAACAATGTCAACAGAGGATCATCTTCAAGCAATCAGACTGCTAACTTGGCGATGGTGGCCCAATCCTTTGATTGGGAAGATCAAATTCAGGCTCTGAATATTTCAGGACCTGAAAATGCGAATCTTGCTCAAATCAAGGATTGTATGGAGGAAGAAGCAGAGAAGGACCCTGAAGAAGAGATGATGAATCTTTAGTTTGCGTTCATGGTGCAAACTACTCCTGAGCCAGCCAAACCTGAGGTCAGTGAATTTGGTTGCTCTCAATCTTGTATGAAAACTGTTAAATTCTTACGTGACCAAATTGAATTAATCAAGAGAGAGAACGAGGACCTTAAGTATGAGGGTTACACACTTAAGAAAAATCAAAAGCCTTTAAAAACACAATTAGAGAATAAAACAAAGGACTTTAAGAAACTGCAAGAGGATTACAGCAACAAATGCGAGAACTATGATCATCTCAAAAGAAAATTTGCTGCTGTGACCGCTGAACTTGACTCATTGAAAAATCGTCTTGAAAATGCTGAATTTATTTTTAACAAATTCGATGGGTCAAGTGAAGTAGTTGAAAAAATGATAGAGGGACAGATGCAGTGGAAGGACATTACATGTGGAAACCAAAAGAAAGTAGGATTAGGTTTTGAGAGTGTCCCTCCTCCATTCAATCATAACTATACTGTCATTCCTCTATCTCAAGAAGAAATTGACAGAGAACCTTTCATGGTTTATGGGAAATCAGCTTCTGAACAAGCAACACGGTCTAATGATAAAATTTTGGATACTAACATTTCTACCTCAAGTGCAGATATGTTAGTAGTTCAGGGGGAGCAAGAAGCTGAAAAGTCTAAGTCAAATAATTCTGTGTCTAAATTTGGTGTTGAATTTTGTGATGAATCTGTGTTAAACTCAAACACTAATGTTTTTGTTTCTGATGGTGTGTTATTTCAGACTGATAATTTTGAAAATAATGGTGTTGTTTCTGATAAAGTTGCTAAATCTGATTTGAATGCTTCTACATCTTCCACGTTTGCTACACAATCTAGTGCTTGCTCTTGCAAATGTGAAAATGCTAGAAAAGATAATAAAAACCAGAAATCTGACAAGAGCAGTACCCAATCCAATGATAATAAACAAATTTGCTTCAATTGTGGTATTACTGGTCATATTGCCAGAAATTGTTTAAACCGGATGTTTGTGCATCACATGTCAAAAAGGGGAGAGAATGAGTCTAGAGGATGATCTTTAATTAGAAAATCCTCCAGAACTCGCTCTCGAGATGATGACTGGAAAACAAATCAAAACAAGAAAATGGCAGGTTTTCAAAAGAACAAACAGGTTTTCAATAAATTCACAAACAGTTTGCCAAAATCGACACAAGCTAAGCCAAAGTCGATTTCGTCAAAGAGTAGGTCTGTATCTTCAATCTCTTCGAGTAGAAAATCCATCGGCTCGAAGCAAACTCAAACGAAAAATGTTTCAAAACCTAAATATCAATGGATGCCAAAATTAAAATCTGATCAGTCATCATCCTCCTCTGTATCTGTTGAAAAAGAAAAATCAAAAGAGAAATTAAAAGATCAATCTGTGAAAGTTAAGGGTCAACCCAGGACTGTTATGACCTGGGTCCCCAAATCTAAATGATTCCGCTCATCGTGCAGGGACAGTTGCGGAGGAATGTCGTCAGACCCTGGTATGTCGACAGCGGCTGCTCCCGGCACATGACCGGAGACATCTCCCAATTGAGCAACATTCAATCTTTTAATGGGGGCTATGTGTCCTTTGCGGGAAAGGAAGAAAGGAAGAGATCACAAATGGGGTTAGTGCTTAATGACATGAAGAATTTTCGGATCTGTTCTGAGATTACGCGTGCGGTTCTCAGACCTTCTGGATGCAAATTCAATCGGTGACTTACGGTTTGAGTTTTCTTCTCTATACTCCTGAGTTTTTCTTAAGTTGATTCTTTTTAAAGACTATTTTTTGTTTTAGGATAGTTTAAATTTGCGCATTTTCTTTCGTTTCTCTCCTATGCACAAATTTAGGGGGAGAAATAAAAACAAAACAAAAATTAGAAAATTTAAAAAAAAATCCAAAAACATTAGAAAATCAGAAAATCCAAAAATATGTTGGTTATGGAATGTTCTTGCAGGTGATGTGATGGGAAGTGATATCAGCTTGTGATAACAGGTAATCTGAGTCTGTGTAAAGTACCAAATCTAAATTGTCTAGGCTCTGTGTTCGATGCGCTGGTAGGCACGACAAATTTAATGGTCTTGACTAGGTGCAGATGAACTTAAGGAATCTAGAGATTTGACAATTTCTGATCTAGATAGTTCTATTTAGCCTGACAAAACGACGCTTGGATAGGTTGAGCAGAGAGATATACATGAGAATCCACCAGTCACATTAAAGAACCCGTATCTAGAACTGTGATTTAACTTTTCCTCGATGTACGGATTATGTCCTTAATTCCGGTATTGACGGACCGACTGGGGAATTCCGATAAAGTAGGTCTGTAGGAAATTATTTTCTTTCTCTCCTACTGTTAGTCATATGTTGCCTCCTCTGTGTGATCGAAAGATCGGACCTGGACTGCAGCATATGCAACTCTATTTCTCTGCATCTTCTATCTATGCAATTCTTCTTATCTGTTAGCCATATGATGTCTCCTTTGCGTGACTAACAATCCGACCTGGTACACAACATATGCAACTTTCTACTTCTCAATCCCTCTGAAATTCTAGTCAGTCATATGTTTCACTCTCTGCGTGATTGAAAGATCCGACCTGAGTGTACAACATATGCATTCTAAATCTATCCTTTCTATTAATAATTGTCTGCTCACCTAAAGTAAGGAGTATTTCGGAAGTTCTTGATTATTGGGGTACATCAGGAAGCAGGAAACATGTTCTTGTACATCTAAAATTGAACAATTCTAGATTGTCTGTAGATCTCGCTGCTTAATTTAGGTGGACAACAATATCCTTGGTCGTCGTCAGATAAATGGTCCTTAGGTATTTTTATCTAGTAACTTAGGATCAATCTGTCCTTTCACTGATAGCATTCCTAAAATTTGTCACAATTTTTCATGCTTAAGTGGATCACAATACCGGCGATCGACCAGATCTTTTCATGAAAGGAGAGGTACTGAGAAACGAATAAAGGCTGTCTAAAAACTTTAATCCCAAATCACTCTTAAAGTTAGATATCATTTTTATTTTTGTTAAATTTGTTCATAGTTTTCTTCTAATTTAAATATCAGGGGAGAATTAAAAATTTTAAAAATAAACCAAACAAAAATCAGAAAATTAAAAAAAAAATCCAAAAATAGTGTTATTTCTGTTTTATTTCTTTTTCAGAAAATATGAAAAATCCAAAAATATTGTGTGCTAAGTTTTCTTTTAGTTTTGTTTTGTCTTGAAAGGTGAATTCAGGTGTAGATGAGACTCATGGAGTTTGAATCGAAAATTTCTGAGCCAAGGCTTCATCCGTGATAATCGAAGAATTCTCATTCGAAGGAGGAAGAAATGAAGATTATTCTTTCAAACATTCAATCCTTCAACCCCAGAAGCAAGGTGAAGCTGACTTGAAGATTATGTGACAGATTGCATTGAAGCCTCCTCAATCAATTTGCTGCTATCTTGTACCTGCTGAAGTGATCCAGAAGATTAGTTCTCTCTGATGTTCTCTCTGAAGATTCTCAAGCTGAAAGCGCTATCTTTCAAGAATCAGTACAAGAAGCCTCCTCACCCAATGTGCGTTCAATGTCAAATTCTGAAGAAAAGCCCAACTTCTCAATATGAAGTCATTTATTGAAGATCCATGGGAAAATCCGACTTGAAGCTGTTCGAAAATCCTGGAGAATGAAGACTAACTCATGCTAGCCGCAAACCAAGGGGGAGATTGAAGGGCCAATATATATGGTTTGGGCTAGGCAACAATGTATAGATGAGTTAGGGCATCTGAGATTGTATTTTGGAGTCTATTGTGTGTGTTTGACGTTTTCGGTCTAGGCAAGCTTTCGGTTGGGAAGTGACCGAAAACAGGTTTTCGGTCTTCCTGACCGAAACCTATTTTCGGTCCAGTTGGGTATATATAGTCTTGTCAGGTTGTCAGTAGAAGTGGTTGATCTACAGTTGTTTACTGTGTGGTTTTCGGTTCCCTTTGAGTTGTATCCGACAATTTTGTGTGTGAATTGTATGCAAGCTCAAGTTTCATTCCACTTCTACTCAATTTCTTCTTTGTTTTCTTATGCTTGATTGATCATTGGTATAGATCCTTCCATCAAGGACCTTACAACTGGAGCTTCGCATAGTCTCTGGCGAAAAGTCTCGGATGAGGCCTGCTGCTCGGGCCCCCAAGCAAAAGTAACACCCTTCCTGGTCAATCTGGTAAGAGGAACGACAATCTTGGCAAAATCCCTGATAAATCTCCGGTAGTAGCCTGCCAGGCCAAGAAAACTCATGATCTCGGATGGGGACCTCGGCACCTCCCATCTCATAACCGCCTCAATCTTGGTTGGGTCGACCAAAATCCCATTCTGGTTAACGAGGTGTCCTAAGAATTGGACCTCTCGTAGCCAGAAATCACACTTGGAGAATTTTGCATAAAACCTCTCCGTCCTCAATACCCCAAGAATATCCCGAAGATGCTCCTCGTGCTGCTCTCTGGACCTCGAGTATACCAAAATGTCGTTGATGAACACGATCAACGACCAGTCCACATGGGCCTGCACACCCGGTTCATGAGATCCATGAATGCTGTCGGTGCATTGGTGAGTGCGAAAGGAATCACCACAAACTCGTAGTGCCCATACCGAGTCCTAAAGGCCGTATTTTGGATATCCTCCTTGCAAACTCTCATCTGATGATACCAAGATCTCAAATCAATCTTGGAAAGCCAAGACACCCCCTGCAACTGATCGAATAAATCGTCGATCCTCGGTAGTGGATAACGGTTCTTGACCGTCAGCTTGTTCAACTCCCGGTAGTCAATGCACACCCGGTGTGAATCATCATTTTTCTTGACAAAAAGGATCGGCGCTCCCCACGGTGAGCTACGCGGTCTTATAAAACCCTTCCCCAACAACTCCTGAAGCTGCGAGGATAACTCCTGCATCTCGGGCGGCGCAAGGCGATAAGGTGCCTTGGCAATAGGCGCCACACCCAGAATCAAATCAATCCGGAACTCCACCTGCCTCTCGAGAGGCACACCCGGTAACTCCTCAGGGAAAACATCCGGGAACTCACTGATGAGTTTTATGTACTCTAACATTCCTATGGTGCACATACAACCCTAATGCTTTGGATCTAAGTTTTCTATAAATATACATGCAACATTGATATCCAAAGCATGAAGCCTAAACTAGCATACAAAATTTGATATATGAATCATAAAATTGATTAGAAGGTTACCCCTTTATGTAGCTAGTAAGACTTTGGCCTTGTGAGAACTTAGCACCCCAAGTGTTGTGCCTCAAACAAGTCACAAACACAAATAAACAACTAAATGGATATGAGAGAGGCTAAGGAGACTCAAAATCGACTTCTCTTCTTGGAATGCAAGTAGTGGTCGATTTTAGGGCTTATGATAACATATTTATATGTGTAGTGTAACACTCGTGTTTCTAGCCTAGGCATTAATATTAAGGTGATAGTCTAGGTTAACCTTTGTAACTCATTTTGAAGAAATGAAAAAGGAATTATGTGAATTTTATGTGTTTTATGCTTAATTACTAGGAGTTAATTAATTAAGAATAAAAATGAGCATCAAAATTAAATTTTAGATAAAGCCGATATATAAAGAATGCTGAAATCCGAGTTATAACGAAGAAGTTATGACCTGTCGAAGTTTCACGACAAAACCGGCTCGATGCTGAATGTCGTAAAAAGTGAGTTTTCGATAAACTACTTTTTAGCCTTAGTGATCTAAATGAAACTTGTAGTGTTCGTTAAACCGAGAGTAGGTATAAAAAGAACGCCCAAATCTGACTTCGTATGAGGAAGTTATGAGTTTTCGAAGTTTCAGCTTAGCAGTAGACAGCTAAAAACTCGAATTTTAGATCGAGTGATTTTTAGCCGACACAACCTAAACGAGAATCGAAGGTCTCGTCATTAGTAGCACAACGGTAAAAAGTATGACAAAAACGGACGTCAGATGAAGAAGTTATGAATTTTTAACGGATTTCCTGTCCCGGTATGTTAAAAATAATAATATAAAAATTAAATTCAAAATTATCTGACGAAGTCTAAACGGAAGTTGTAGAGCGTAATTTTACCTACGCGTGCATATAAAGAACGTCAAAAACGGAGCTCGTATGCGAAAGTTATGGATTTTAGAAGTTTTTGCACAAAAACCGAGAAAATTCGCATAGTCACGATTTGCCACGTCACCCTCGCTTAGAAGGTGCCACGTGTCCGAAATTGGTGAGTCAGGCAAGCCACATGTCCGAGCTGCTGAGTCATCCGAGCACCTGGCCTAATTCGAAGTGGTCCAATAGCGGTGCGACACGTACTCTCTTCGCTCGTGTCCGAAACCTCGCAAGAATGCCACGGATCCCCCCTACTTCGGACTAGACCTCGGTCCAATCAGGAGAGGACAACGAGGCCTTCACACGTGCAGCCACCTGCGCACCCTCGCCTGCGGACCCCACCACCAGAACCGACTTCGGACCCCTATAAATAGAAGGGTCCTGCGAGCCTTCTCGGGTACTTTTGGGATTTCACCATTTTTCACCCCTTTCTTCATATTTTCTTCATCTTAACATTCCCCGAAGCCCCGGTATCGATTATAAGCCCCGGAATACGCCACGAAGTGCCCGTGAAGCCCGGAAAATTTATCTTTTCGGTTTCGAAGCCCGACTTTTGCAGAGCCCGGTTTCTCAATAAAACTCCCGGTTTTATTAGAAACGATCGTTTTAGGAAACGAATTGCTGCCCGATTTTCATCAAAACATGTGAGTGTGTAGTTACTTTCAATTTACACATAGATATGAATTATTTAGCTTAAAATACGTGCTATGTGTAAATATGTTAATTGTTTATTTGAGGTGACTGTTGAATAGATGTTTTATACAAGTTTTAAACTGTATATGTATTTTATCTACAAATATGTTGGGTAGAACATGGGTAGACAAAATAGTCGGTGGGTGTTAAAATGATGAGAGGCCTCGGTGTCGGTGTTGTTGTTGGTGTTGTTGTAGTCGTCTAGCGGAGTATAGATGACGATCACGGACCTTTCTAGACAGTCTAGTGGTACACTAGCAAGTTCGCAACTTGTAGGTGTTGATGAACTAAATGTTCATTGGTGTACTCCAATCCCCCTCATGGTTGCCTTTAGGACATATATGGTTGAGGAGTCCCCTTAGCAGTAGTGTCCAACCCGATGATATTTCTTAGGCTAAGTCCCTTGTGTTAGGTGTTTAGGGACGTAAAGTGAGGACAATGGGAATTGGGTAATCAGGGTTTTTGTTGATTGATGAACTTAATAAGTTATTATTATTGTGGGTTGAAAACCGTATATGCTCACCAGGCTCCCAAGCCTGACCCACTCAGCTTTTTATGATTATAGGTAGTGGACCCCGAGCATAGTCGGAGGACGATGAGAGATTTTTTATTATAGGCCAGTAGTTGTAAATAACTGTTGAAAGGCTTATAATGTCTTGTTTATGCTTTTGATCTGTATCGGAACATGACATCCCGAGGTTTTGATATATATGGAAAATATATACCTTCTTAAAGAAGGGTTTTGATAAACATTATCATGTTTTATATTGGGGACCTATTCCGCAACATCTTTTGAAAAGATTTCTCTGATTTTATTTTAAAAAGCATAAATTAAATCGGTCTTTTCTGGCCGAGAAATTAGGGGATGTCACAGTTGGTATCAGAACATTAGTTTAAGCGAACTAAGAAATATCCTACGATTTCTAGACTTAAACGTAGAATGCTAAGTGATGATTGTGAGGTGAGTGTCTACCATATTTTAGACATGAGCACTAGTTTATTTTAGGAAAGGTGCCTAAAATGCCTTTATGTGCTAAATGCTATATGTTGCCATATATGCCATTATTTGTTCGGATCTATGGTCTGTTGCCGACCGGATCTGGAAACCTTATGTGTGTAGGATTCTAAGCGTATGATTACGAGATTAGAACTAACATGTAAACGTTTCGGAGTGATAAGGGAATTGACATGTCTAACAAGGATAAAGACCTAAATTCGCCTTATTCGGTATATAGATTGTAATGGCAAAAACTAGAAGTGGAGCGGGAAATGCAAACAGAAACCAACAACCTCAACCTCAAGTGGTGGAACAGGTGCCTATAGTAGGAGCTGCACCAGAACCCATCACCATGGCTGGAGTACGAGCTGTGATTCAGACCATGATGGCTGAACAGAGGGTGGAGTTGAGGAAAATGTTGCTGAACAACAGGGATGAACCTTCAGTTCCTGTTGAACAACGTGAACTAAATGACGATCGATCTGAAGAAGGGAACAACAGCAGATCGGTTGGTCATAGTGAACCGCTTGTGGTTGGGAGGAATAACCACGAGGGCAGAGTGGAGAGAAATGGGTGCAAGTATAAGGACTTTATGACTTGCAAGCCATCGACCTTCACTGGAAAAGAAGATCCTGTCGGAGTAATGGACTGGATCTCGGAAATGGAGTTGGCTTTCATGACTTGTGATTGCCAAGGCAAGTTACAAACCACCTTTGCAGTGCGTCAGTTCAGGGGTAGTGCTGCTCGTTGGTGGAACACATTGGGGAAAACCCTAAGCCCTAATGAGCCACTGCAAATGACTTGGGCAGAGTTCTTGGTGCACTTTAAGCGCAAGTACTGCTCGGCCCAAAACGTACTTGAGTTAGAAAACCAATTTCTAACGTTGAAGAAGGAGAGTATGACCGTTGACGAGTATACAAATAACTTCACAGACAAAATGGAGTTTGCTCTGCGTATTGTCCCAGATGAGCTGGCGAAAATTGACAGGTACGCAAAGGGACTTCCATGGGAGTATGCGGTGCCAGTACGTCAGGCACTTACTTTGGAGGCAGCTATCTGGGCTGCCAAGTCTTATGAAGATATGATCAAGGGGAGAGCCGCCAGCAAGGTTGAAGTTGGCGAAAAGAGAAAGTTTGAAGGAACGTCAGGTTCCAACAAAAAGAACAAATTCTCGAAGTCTGGTTCGAGATAATTTGGAGGAGGAGCCGAAGCCAAGTGGTGTGACAGGTGCAAGAAGAAACATTCTGGGAAGTGCAGCGTGGAAATCACTTGTTACAAGTATGGAAAGCCAGGGCATTATGCCAATAATTGCACCTTCACTAATAACGTCTGTCATGGGTGCCATGAAGAAGGGCATATTTTGAGGGATTGCCCTAAGAAGAAAGACGCAGCGAAACCCAATCTGCCACCAAAGCCGAAGGCGAGAGCCTTTCAGATGACACTCGGAGCTGCGAAAGAAGAAGCCGATGTCGCTTCAGGTACCTTTCTCGTAAACGAATTGCCTACCCAAATTTTGTTTGATTCTGGAGCCAATTACTCCTTTATATCGCATGAATTTGGTAGAAAACTAGCTTTGCCTGTTGATAGACTAGTTAATGCCTTATTAGTCGAGATTGCTAGTGGCAAGTTTGTACCTGTTAGCCATCGTATGAAAAACATCCTCATTGACTTGGATGAGAATAAGTTCCACGAGGAATTATTGCCTATCGAGTTAAATGGTTTCGACATAGTTTTAGGAATGGATTGGCTTAGTGCCAATGATGCCGAAATAATGTGTAGGAAGAAGATAGTAAAAGTAAACCCGCCAGGGAAAGAGTCATTTATGGTGTATGGAGACAAACGCAGAGTAAACTCTGGAATCATTTCCCTAATGAAAGCCAGAAAGTGTTTGGCCAAGGGGTGTACATCATATCTAGCGTTCGTGATCGATGCTCAGAAGGAAAAGAAGGAGGTGCAGGATATTCCGGTGGTGTGTGATTATCCGGAAGTCTTTCCCGAAGATCTTCCCGGATTGCCCCCTGATCGACAAGTAGAATTTCGTATCGACTTGTTACCAGGAACGACGCCGATAGCCAAAGCACCTTATCGATTAGCACCAACCGAAATGAAAGAACTTATGACACAACTTCAGGAGTTATTGGACAAAGGTTTCATTCGACCTAGTTCATCACCATGGGGAGCCCCTATGTTATTTGTAAAGAAGAAAGACGGGAGCATGAGAATGTGCATCGATTACAGAGAGCTGAATAAAGCGACGATAAAGAACAAGTACCCGTTGCCGAGGATCGAGGACCTGTTCGACCAATTACAAGGTTCGAGCTATTTCTCGAAGATCGATCTTAGGTCCGGATACCATCAACTAAAGGTGAGGGAGCAGGATATCGAGAAGACTGCGTTCAGAACAAGATATGGACACTATGAATTTTTGGTTATGTTGTTCGGATTAACCAATGCCCCAACAGCTTTCATGGATTTGATGAATAGGGTTTGTAAACCATACCTTGATAAATCCGTGATAGTATTCATAGACGATATCTTGATCTATTCGAAAAGCAAGCAGGAGCATGAAAAACATCTGCGTGAAGTGCTAGAAGTTCTGAAAGAGGAGAAGCTGTATGCAAAGTTCTCCAAATGTGAATTTTGGATTCAAGAAGTCCAATTTTTAGGTCATGTGGTTAACCAAGATGGAATAATGGTTGACCCAGCAAAGATTGAAGCTGTGATGAAGTGGGAACAACCAAAAAGTCCCACGAAGATTCGAAGCTTTTTAGGATTAGCCGGATATTATCGCCGATTTATCCAAGGCTTTTCTTCGATCGCTACTCCATTAACAGCTTTGACCCACAAATGAGCTACTTATGCTTGGAATGAGAAGCATAAGGAAGCCTTTGAGAAGTTAAAGAAGAGATTGTGTGAAGCACCAATTCTTTCGTTACCTGAAGGAGTTGATGACTTTGCAGTCTATAGTTATGCCTCTGGAGTTGGGTTAGGATGTGTTCTGACCCAAAGGGATAAAGTGATAGCGTATGCATCGAGGCAGTTGAAAGAGCATGAAAAGAACTACCCCACTCATGATCTGGAGTTGGCAGCGGTAGTATTCGCCTTAAAGATATGGAGGCATTATCTTTATGGTACTAAGTGTAAACTTTTCACTGATCATAAGAGTCTTCAATATCTCTTTAATCAGAAGGAATTGAACATGAGACAGCGGCGCTGGCTGGAACTACTCAAGGACTACGACTGTGAGATACTTTACCACCCTGGTAAAGCAAATGTTGTTGCTGATGCTCTCAGTCGGAAGGTAAATCTTGAAAAGAGAAGGACAACAGCGCTGAAAATTGAAGTCGTCTCGACAATTGTGGAAAGTATAAAGAAAGCTCAGGAGGAAGCTTTGGAGAAAAATGACCGGAAGGAGGAACGTTTGGGAAAAACGTTGGTGTTTGATACAAACGGTCAAGGATTGAAGGTATTCAAAGATAGGATATGGGTACCTAAGACGGGAGGAGTAAGAGGTCTTCTGATGGAAGAAGCTCACAAAACCATGTACTCGATTCATCCCGGCAGTACGAAAATGTATAGGGACCTAAAACCCTATTACTAGTGGCCGACGATGAAGCTCGATGTTGCTAAGTATGTGGCCGAGTGTGTAACTTGTGCTAGGGTTAAGGCACAACATCAGAAACCGTATGGGAGTTTAGAACCTTTACCTGTACCCATGGGTAAATGGGAGGACATTACCATGGATTTTGTGACTAAACTGCCCAAGACAAGGAACGGTCACGACATGATTTGGGTGGTCGTTGATCGCTTCACTAAGAGTGCGCATTTCATAGCCGCAAACGAGAAATGGACTATGGATAAACTTGCGAATTCTTATGTGAAGGAAATTGTGAGGCTACATGGTGTTCCGTTAACGATTGTATCCGATCGTGACAGCCTTTTTACCTCAAGGTTTTGGAGGAGTCTACAAGAGGAATTGGGTACTAAGTTGTGTTTGAGTACGACTTACCATCCTCAAACCGATGGCCAGAACGAACGAACGATTCAAACATTAGAGGATATGCTGAGAGCATGTACCCTAGAATTCCAAGGTAACTGGGATGAACACTTACCTCTAGTAGAATTTTCCTATAATAATAGTTTCCACTCAAGCATTAAGATGGCACCTTATCATGCTTTGTATGGAGAAAAGTGTCGAACGCCATCATGTTGGCTGGAAGCTGGGGAAAAGCAGTTTATGGGACCTGAAATAGTCCATCAGACTGCTGAAAAGTTGAAGGTGATAAGAGAAAGGATGTTAGCTGCTCAAGATCGACAAAAGAGCTATGCTGACAAGAAAAGACAAACGATATCCTTCGAAGTTGGAGATTCGGTTTTACTTAAAGTCTCGCCGTGGAAGGGACTTATAAGATTTGGTAAAAGGGGAAAGTTGAGTCCAAGGTTTATTGGACCATTTAAAGTTCTTCAGAGGATCGGGAATCAAGCTTACAAGCTAGAATTACCGGAAGAACTGGAGGGTATTCATAACACATTTCATGTGTGTTATTTGAGGAAGTTCACGGGAGATGTGCCCGACATAATTCCAATTTCTAAGTTAAGGTTGGATGAAAACAAAAGGTTGATTGAAGAACCTGAGGCAATAGTTGACCGTAAGACTATGAAGTTGCGACGCAAGATGGTTGATTTAGTGCTTGTGCGCTGCAAACATACGAATGGACCAAATCTCACCTGGGAAACAGAGAGTGACGTGATGAGTCGCTACCCGCAGTTGTTTGGTGATGTGTGATTCTGGGGACGGAATCATCCTAAGGGGGAGAGAATTATAACACTCGTGTTTCTAGCCTAGGCATTAATATTAAGGTGATAGTCTAGGTTAACCTTTGTAACTCATTTTGAAGAAATGAAAAAGGAATTATGTGAATTTTATGTGTTTTATGTGTTTTATGCTTAATTACTAGGAGTTAATTAATTAAGAATAAAAATGAGCGTCAAAATTAAATTTTAGATAAAGTCGTTATCTATTAAGAAAGTTGTAGTGGTCGTGACAAGGATTACAGATATATAAAGAATGTCGAAATCCGAGTTATAACGAAGAAGTTATGACCTGTCGAAGTTTCACGACAAAACCGGCTCGGTGCTGAATGTCGTAAAAAGCGAGTTTTTGATAAACTACTGTTTAGCCTTAGTGATCTAAACGAAACTTGTAGTGTTCGTTAAACCGAGAGTAGGTATAAAAAGAACGCCCAAATCTGACTTCGTATGAGGAAGTTATGATTTTTCGAAGTTTCAGCTTAGCAGTAGACAGCTAAAAACTCGAATTTTAGATCGAGTGATTTTTAGCCGACACAACCTAAACGAGAATCGAAGGTCTCGTCATTAGTAGCACAACGGTAAAAAGTCTGACGAAAACGGACGTCAGATGAAGAAGTTATGAATTTTTAACGGATTTCCTGTCCCGGTCTGTTAAAAATAATAATATAAAAATTAAAGTCAAAATTAGCCGACGAAGTCTAAATGGAAGTTGTAGAGCGTAATTTTACCTACGCGTGCATATAAAGAACGTAAAAAACGGAGCTCGTATGCGAAAGTTATGGATTTTAGAAGTTTTTGCACAAAAACCGAGAAAATTCGCATAGTCATGATTTGCCACGTCACCCTCGCTTAGAAGGTACCACGTGTCCGAAATTGGTGAGTCAGGCGAGCCACGTGTCCGAGCTGCTGAGTCATCCGAGCACATGGCCTGATCCGAAGTGGTCCAATAGCGGTGCGACACGTACTCTCTTCCCTCGTGTCCGAAACCTCGCAAGAATGTCACGGATCCCCCCTACTTCGAACTAGACCTCGGTCCAATCAGGAGAGGACAGCGAGGCCTTCGCACGTGCAGCCACCTGCGCACCCTCGCCTGCGGACCCCACCACCAGAACCGACTTCGGACCCCTATAAATAGAAGGGTCCTGCGAGCCTTCTCGGGTACTTTTGGGATTTCACCATTTTCACCCCTTTCTTCATATTTTCTTCATCTTAACATTCCCTGAAGCCCCGGTATCGATTATAAGCCCCGGAATACGCCACGAAGTGCCCTTGAAGCCCGGAAAATTTATCTTTTCGGTTTCGAAGCCCGACTTTTGCAGAGCCCGATATCTCAATAAAACTCCCGGTTTTATTAGAAATGATCGTTTTAGGAAACGAATTGCTGCCCGATTTTCATCAAAACATGTGAGTGTGTAGTTACTTTCAATTTACACATAGATATGAATTATTTAGCTTAAAATACGTGCTATGTGTAAATATGTTAATTGTTTATTTGAGGTGACTGTTGAATAGATGTTTTATACAAGTTTTAAACTGTATATGTATTTTATCTACAAATATGTTGGGTAGAACATGGGTAGACAAAATAGTCGGTGGGTATTAAAATGATGAGAGGCCTCGGTGTCGGTGTTGTTGTTGGTGTTGTTGTAGTCGTCTAGCGGAGTATAGATGACGATCACAGACCTTTCTAGACAGTCCAATGGTACACTAGCAAGTTCGCAACTTGTAGGTGTTGATGAACTAAATGTTCATTGGTGTACTCCAATCCCCCTCATGGTTGCCTTTAGGACATGTATGGCTGAGGAGTCCCCTTAGCAGTAGTGTCCAACCTGATGATATTTCTTAGGCTAAGTCCCTTGTGTTAGGTGTTTAGGGACGTAAAGTGAGGACAATGGGAATTGGGTAATCAGGGTTATTGTTGATTGATGAACTTAATAAGTTATTATTATTGTGGGTTAAAAACCCTATATGCTCACCAGGCTCCCAAGCCTGACCCACTCAGCTTTTTATGATTACAGGTAGTGGACCCCGAGCATAGTCGGAGGACGATGAGAGATTTTTGATTATAGGCCAGTAGTTGTAAATAACTGTTGAAAGGCTTATAATGTCTTGTTTATGCTTTTGATCTGTATCGGAACATGACATCCCGAGGTTTTGATATATATGGAAAATATATACCTTCTTAAAGAAGGGTTTTGATAAACATTATCATGTTTTATATTGGGGACCTATTCCGCAACATCTTTTGAAAAGATTTCTCTGATTTTATTTTAAAAAGCATAAATTAAATCGGTCTTTTCTGGCCGAGAAATTAGGGGATGTCACATGTAGAAACCCAAGAGTCATGTTCAACCCTAATCCACACATATAGGCTTATGATCCATGCATTTGATTTGGACTAATACTTCATGGACTATCCATAAGCTTAACCCATCACAAATCAATTATGGATTTTTAGCCCAATTCATATGTATCAATTTAATTAGTCTCTTTTGATCAGTAAATTAATTCTAAATTAATTCTTGATCAATACTAATTAAATAATACGATTCCTCAATTAATATATTATACTTATAATATATTAATAAATCATAAATAACCTCTTACTCAAATATCCATCTATCAAATTGTTCTAGTGAAGGCAACCCAAAATGGACCATGCTACTATCGGGTCAAGTACATACCAATTATAGTTATGGGCTTAGACACATAATCCAACAGTCTCCCACTTGGATAAGTCTAATAACTATAATTGCCAATGCAACTTAAAATCCGATTAGCAATCGTAGCTCTAAAAAAGCCGTTGTCATACTCTGATGCGTCCATTAGATAAGTGATCATATAATCCTTTGTTCTACAAGATATCGAGTGGACAAAGACATGGAATAAAGTCATAATTATTGTCCAACAATTTGTTTCCCGATTTCTGATTTGTTCGACATAGAACTTAATTGAACACATCAATTGAGTCTTGACCGTGCCCGACACATAAGTTAAAACAAAATCATCGAGGGGCCCAAGATATCGCTTTTAATTCTCTTAGGATAAAGGGAACATATAAACCTCGACTTATATGCTTGTACTAATTACTCGTTAAATCATACACAACAGCACGTTTTATAACATCGAGTTACCGATGCGTTTTCGCACTATCAATGTACAACCAACTCATTATCAACAACTCATATATCTTAGTTTGAAGACTATAAGATATTATCATCTCACAATCACCCATGATAAATTCCATGAAGTGATTCACGTGAGTGTGGGTTTAATCCAATACTCAAATCTTATTTCAAGAGCACTCATTAATGTTTATAGCAAACTTTGCTATGTCTAACACCTTAGACAATCTTACAAAAACCCATTCATGACAATCTACTTTCATAACCTACTTCCAAAGTATGATCGACTGTGGATAGTTTGAATAATTATATTATTCTAGAAGTCAAAACATGCAAAATGAAACGATAGTAAATAATTGACACAAGATAGTAACTTTACTTAGAAATAAAACTCATTTTATTCAATCATCAAATGTCAATTACATTTTAGCTATTACAAGTTCCTAAAAAGCTATCTAATCATTAAAACTAATATCGTCCTTCAGCCCGATTCTCTTAGCGTGCTGCAAGTGCTTAACCCTACTCAGTCTCTTCGTAAGGGGATCTGTTGGGTTCTCTTCTGACGATATCCCCTTCATCACGAGGAGTCCTTCTTCTATTCAATGTCTTATGAAGCGATATTTTCTGTCGATGTGCCTGGATCTGCCCTGATCCCTCAGTTTCTTGGCTAAGGCTATCGCACCCTCGTTGTCACAGAAATTCTCCACAGGCTCCTTTACAACTGGTATAACTCAAGGTCTCCAATGAAGTTCTTCAGCCATATTACCTCCTTTGCTGCTTTGCTTGCTGCTATGTACTCTGATTCGCACGTTGTATCAGCCACAGTTTCCTGTTTGGAACATTTCCATGTTATTGCTCCTCCATTAAGGGTAAATATCGTCCAACCCGACTGAGAGCGGAAATTATCTCTATCGGTCTGAAAGCTGGTGTCACTGTACCCTGTCACTCTGAAGTCATCACTCCCACCAAGGGTAAGGACCCAGTCCTTAGTCCTCCACAGGTACATAAGAATGTTCTTTACCGCAGTCCAGTGAGCTTTACCAGGGTTCCCTTGATATCTGCTGACCATGCTCAAAGCAAAGGCCACATCATGGTGAGTACACGTCATAACATACATGATCGAACCAACAGCAGAAGCATATGGTATTCGACTCATTTCTGCTATCTCAGCCTCTGTACTCGGAGTCTGAGTCTTACTCAGTTTGGTATTGCTTTGGATAGGTAATTCTACTTTCTTGGATTCCTCCATGCTGAAACGCTTCAACACTTTGACTAAGTCCTATTAGTCTTTTACTCCTGTTTCTCAATATCCTTATCCCTAGAATGTAAGCAGCTTCCCCAAGGTCCTTCATAGCAAAACACTTCCCAAGCCAGGACTTAACCAAGAGCAAGGTTGGGATGTCGTTTCCCATGAGCAGTATGTCATCTACATACAATACCAGAAAGCTAACTATACTCCTACTAGCCCTAACATATACACAAGACTCATCCTCGCTTCTCGAAAATCCAAACTCTTTAACTTTCTCATCGAAACAAAGATTCCATCTGCGAGATGCTTGTTTCAATCTATAAATGGATTTCTCAAGCTTACACACTCTATTAGGTAACTTTGCATTGACAAAACCCTCTGGCTGATTCGTGTAAACATCTTCAACCAAATTCCCATTAAAGAAAGCGGTTTTGACATCCATTTGCCATATTTCATAATCATGAAATGCAGCTATGGCTAGCATAACCCTTATAGATTTAATCTTGGCCATTGGTGATAAGGTCTCATCATAGTCAACTCCAGGAGTTTAAGTAAAGCCCTTCCTAACCAATCGCGCCTTACAAGTGTGTACTTTCCCATCCATGTTGGTCTTGTTCTTGAAGATCCATTTTCACCCGACTGTCTTACGGCTTGGTACATTGTCAACCAAGTTCCAAACTTGATTATTTTACTTGGACTGAATCTTGCTGTCCATTGCCTCCTTCCATTTAGCAGACTCGGGGACTGCCATGGCTTCCTTGTAGTTGTTAGGTTCATCCAAGTTTACAAGTGTACTATCACTGATAAATGTATCACCCTCAGAAGTAATATAGAAACCATAAAACTCAGGTGTCTGTCTAACTCTACTGGAACGCCTCAAAGGTAAGGACTCGTCAATCGGTTCAACAGGAGTTTCCTCCTCGGGTTGAGCGCTAGTGTTTGAAGTTCCTTCATCGCTTAACTCTTAAAGCTCTTCAAGGTCAATTTGCCTCCCACTGTACTCTTGGCATATGAGTTATCTCTCACGAAAGACTCCTCTCCTTGCGACGAAGACAACATTGTCAATCGGTCTATAGAAGAGATATCCAAAGGATTTCTGTGGGTAGCCGATGAAAATACATCGTTCACTTCGAGGTTCGAGCTTGTCGTGAGTTTCTTTTCTTACAAAAGCCTCGCAACCCAAAACCGTGATATGTGCTAACGAGGGAACCTTCCCTGTCCACATCTCGTGAAGTGTTTTGGAAAACTTTTTAGTTGGGACTAGATTAAGGATATGGGCGGCAGTCTCTAAGGCATACCCCTAGAATGAGATAGGTAACGAAGCTCGACTCATCATAGAACAAACCATGCCCAGCAAGGTTCGATTGCGCCTCTCAGCCACACCATTAAGCTGTGGTGTCGTAGGTGGCGTCAATTGTGAAACTGTTCCACATTCCTTAAGATAGTCGTGGAACTCGATACTAAGATACTCTCCTCCTCGATCGGATCAGAGCATCTTTATCTTCCTGCCCAGCTGATTCTCCACTTCTTGTTTAAACTCTTTGAACTTTTCAAAGGTTTCTGACTTATGCTTGATTAATTAGACATATCCATATCTACTATAATCATCAGTAAAAGTCACATAGAAGCGGTTAGCATCCCTTGTGGCGGTTCTGAAGGGTCCACACACATCTGTGTGTATGAGATCCAACAAACCCTCACCCCTTTCACATGAACCAGTGAAGGGTGACTTGGTCACCTTTCTAAGTAAACAAGATTCAAAAGTGTCATCCGACTTTAAGTCAAATGACTCCAAGACTCCATCCTTTTGGAGTTGGGCTATGCGCTTCTTGTTAACATGTCAAAGACGACAATGCCATAAGAATGTTTTATCCAAACAGTTGGACGAATCGATATGCAACACATTATTTCCTAAGTTATCTACAACCATCACAGTTTCATATATACCATTACAAGGTAATGCTTCAAAATAAAATACATCATTATAATAAGCATTAATACTACCAATTTCATTATTAAAAGAAAAGGTAAAACCTTGTTTATACAAACTATGAAAGGAAATAATATTTCTTGCCATGTCAGGCGAGTAGCAACAGTTATTCAGTTCTGAATTTAACCCACTACTAAGAAATAAAGTGTAAACTCCAATCTTGGTGACAAGTGACTTTCCCCTATTCCCCATGATTAAATTCATCTTCTCGTGCTCCACATCCCTACTTCTTTTTAGACCCTGCAAAGGAGGGCTTGATCTTCCCATCCTTTATGTCCTGCAAGTATTTGGGGCAGCTTCGCTTCCAGTGCCATTTTTCATGACAATGGAAGCACTCTGATTCCTTTGGGTTTGAGGAGGGTGTAGCAGGACCACCTTTGGACCCACTAAATTAGGATCCAACATGGGACTTTCCCTTGCGGTTCTTTGAGGAAGCTTTCCTCTTCTTTCCCTTCCCATGTCCAATTGCCAAGACATGGGCAGTAGCAGTAGGAGTAGAAACAACAGATTTTCCTTTCAGACTACTTTCAGCAGTCCTTAAAAGGCCTTGAAGCTTGCTTAGAGCGACATCCTCCTTGTTCATATGATAGGTCATACGAAACTGATCATAACATGGAGGCAAAGAGTGTATAATAATATCTATGGCCAACTCTTCATCGAAGTTGACATTCAACTTCAGCAGGCGGTCCACAAATCTTTTCATCTTCTGCAAGTGGGCCGTGATAGACTCTCCATCCTTCATTTTGGTAGTAATCATGGAAGCTATGATTTCATACCTTTCCTGCCTTGCACTTTGATGGTACCTTTCCATCAAGTCTATGTGCATTCGTAAGGCCAAAATTCCTCATAGGACTTCTGAAGCTCAGCAGTCATGGTAGCAATCATAATACACAACACTTTGGTCGCGTCCCTCTCATGGGCATTGTATTCAGCAATCTGTTTGGGAGTAGCGGTAGATTCATCAATCTCCTTCAACTCTTTATCTAGGACATATTCTTAATTTGTCCTCATAGTGAATGGCCATTCAGATGTTTCGAATCCAATCATTGAAGTTTGAACCATCAAATATGACCCTCCCACATAGGTTCATGAGGGAGAAAGAGCCTGAATGGTTTGGGTTTGAAGCAGTGTTGGAAGACATCTGAAAAGAAACACAAAGTTTAGATTAGATAATGATCCTTAATATAGCACCCAAATGAAATATTAAGGCTTGGACCCAACACAATATTTTACAATTCGGAAGAGGGATGCCGTAATCCAATTGCAAAATATTTGAAGGTAGGTAAATGACGATTTACCAATTTCCACCATGAAAAACGAAATAAGGTGTGAATAACCATGCAAATGTGCTTGGTACACTTAATGTTCCAAATCACCTAATCAATGTGCCAGTTAACCACACACGCTTCATTCATCCATGATTAACATCAAGCTACCCTTTGCAACACATTGTTAGTCCCAAATTAGTGTGTCGGTTAGCCACACATGCTCCACTAACGACTTAACAAGGTGCCCAGTGCAATTTCATGGAATAGCACCTTTTTTACATTTTCCTAAAGTAAATAAGATTGGGAATTTATAAAAGTTTAGTTACTTTAATAATTATCATTATACTTATTAATGAGAACTAATGTCCTATCCTATCCGTTCGGTTAACGACCCTCCACCAGTCAAGGAAGCGGTGGGTGAGAGTGGAAACCCATTAAACCACCATTTTATAGGCAGTAACCTTATACCCCCTTATAGACCGACTTCGTGAATGAGGCCTACTAACGGTAAGACTGACTTGTATTATACACACACACACACACACACATATATATATATATATATATATATATATATATATATATAAGTATTAAACTTTAATATTATAATAGTATAAGGGTTGAATTTTAAACTTTTAAGTCTCTAGGGTTTGGAATTAAAGTTTCATAAATGAGACTCTTCAAGTTCCAAAACTTGAGGGCAAGTTTTGTAACTTGTCAAGACTTTTGATTTCCATAACTTATGGATTTTAAAGTTCCATGAATGAGACCTTTCAAATTCCAAACTTGAGGACAAGTTATGAAACCTTTCAAGTTCTCTTTAACTCTATAACTTACAATAGTTAATAGTTTCATAAATAAAGGCTTTTCATATTCCATAACTTGAGGACAAGTTATGGAACTTTTCAAGAACACATAGATCAAATTAAACCAATCCAATTATCATATAATTCATCATTTACCAATTTGACCTAGTTCATATTCAAGATAGTTTCAAATTTTACCAATAATTAGTTTTTCATACAATCAAGTAATTATCTTAAAATTTGATAACCTTCATGGTTTTGGATGGGGATAAAGATTACCATACTAATAAAATCAAATTTTATGAACCAAAACAGTTTGTGGTAATGATCCTAATCCAAAACAGGGCAAAAACTCAAAAAATCTGCCACCAGATGAGCCAACTCGTCGAGCCAGGCTTTCGACTCATCGAGTTCATGGAAAAACTCATCCAACTCGTCGAGTCCATCAGACAGTGGCCAGAAAAGTCATTTTTCCAACTTTAAAAATCACACATTTGCATCAATATAATAGAAAACACCCTAGGCTCTAATACCACTGATGGGTTTTATGTATTCTAACATTCCTATGGTGCACATACAACCCTAATGCTTTGGATCTAAGTTTTCTCTAATTATACATGCAACATTGATATCCAAAGCATGAAGCCTAAACTAGCGTACAAAATTTGATATATGAATCATAAAATTGATTAGAAGGTTACCTCTTTATGTAGCTAGTAAGACTTTGGCCTTGTGAGAACTTAGCACCCCAAGTGTTGTGCTTCAAACAATTCATAAACACCAATAAACAACTAAATGGATATGAGAGAGGCTAAGGAGACTCAAAATCGACTTATCTTGTTGGAATGCAAGTAGTGGTCGATTTTAGGGCTTAGGATAACATATTTATATGTGTAGAAACCCAAGAGTCATGTGCAACCCTAATCCACACATATAGGCTTATGATCCATGCATTTGATTTGGACTAATACTTCATGGACTATCCATAAGCTTAACCCATCACAAATAATATGATCAATACTAATTAAATAATATGATTCCTCAATTAATATATTATACTTATAATATATTAATAAATCATAAGTAACCTCTTACTCAAATATCTATCTATCAAATTGTTCTGGTGAAGGCAACCCGAAATGGACCATGCTACAATCAGGTCAAGTACATACCAATTATAGTTATGGGCTTAGACACCTAATCCAACAATCACACACAACCGGAAAATCGAAAATAGAACTCGGCCTCTCAGTGGCAACTCTCGTATCCATCACATATGCTAAAAAGCTCATACATCCCTGCTGTACACTCTGCCTCGCCCTAGCGGGAGAATAGAAATCTAATCCAGATCTGGTCCCTTTGCTACACACAGTAAGCACTCCCCCACTAGGGTCTCGTATGGTTACCATCTGACGCTCACAGTCAATCACAGCTCCAAATCGGCTCAACCAGTCCATGACCACCATGACACAGACATCACCCATCGCTATCGGCACCAGATCTATCGGGAACTCGACACCGAAAATATCCAATACACATCGCCAAAATACATCGGTGGCAAAAACCGCATGCTCTTCGGCTATAGAAGCCCTCAGTGGTCGACTCAACGCCTCGCGTCTGACACTAATGTGACGACTAAAGGATAGAGACACAAAAGATCGACTCGCACCCGAGTCAAATAACACCAAAGCAGGCACAAAACTCACAAGAATAGTACCTATATACAGCACAATATAAGCATAAACAAATCTCAAAATAATATAAATAAGGAGATACGTACCATCAACGACATCAGGTGCTGCGCGGACCTCCTCCGCGGTCAACTGAAATGCTCTCCCACGAGCCCTCGGAGGCTCAGCCTTCCCCGGACGGCCATTACTAACACGTAAAGCAGCAGGAGCAGCAGTCTGGGATGATCCCTGAGTGAGCTGGGGACACTCAACCTTCCGATGGCCCGTCTGGTTGTAGTGAAAGCAAATCGAGAATCCCTTGGGGTAGTCCCTTGCCATATGCCCCTCTTTTCCATATTTGTAGCAAATCCCCACTCGGCAAGACCCCTCGTGGATCTTGCCGCACTTGTTACAAGTACGGCCCTTGTGGCCTCCAACTCTCAAATCAGCAGGCTCAGCCCGCTTCGTCGCCCGCTGCGACTATACCGGCCTCCTATCTCTCCCCTGCTGCTCTCCTTCCTCCCTGGTCTGAATCTCCAGCTCAATCTCTCTCCTCTTTGAATTGGTCTGCAACTCAGCCAATGTCCGATAAGACGATTTCACCACGAACTCCCGAATATCCCTCCTCAAGATGCTCAAATATCGACTCACACGTGCCTGCTCAGTAGACACGTGCTCAGGGTAGAACAACGCCCTCTCATGAAACATCCTCGTAATCTCTGTCACTGACTCTGTCTTCTGCTTGAGAGACAAAAACTCCTGTGCCAAACGTTCCCTCTCCACCTGGGGAACATACTCATCTCGGAACAACTTGGTGAATCTCTCCCAAGTCACTGCAACATGATCTGCAGGGGTAAAATCAATCATCACAAACTTCCACTAGTCCTTCGCTCCCAAGCGAAGCTGGTTCAACATAGTGTCTCTGAAACGCAAACAAAAAATCATTAGAGACTAGCTCAATACACACACACTCGATTACCCACCTCTACACGCTCCTCAGCATCCTAAGATTCTTACTTGAGTCGCATATAGATCCTTTGCTTTCAGTAGTACGGGCCCAATACTACCTTCCACACCAATCCTGTAGTCGCCCCAAGTCCTTCTCCTAGGATCCTAATTCACAGTACTCTATCCCTCACGAATCTCACTACTCTCTTGGTAGATTCCTCAATGCTCATCTAGGTATCTCTCCTAGATTACTCAAAACTCTCTCTAATGATTCCTGCTATGTTTCTACCTACTCAGTTCACACACAGAGCAAATAGCAGATAAAATCAATAAATAGCATACCCTAGGCTAAGACATCATGAATCAGGCAACTCTAGCCCTAATTTCTGAAGTACCTAGCCTATTCTCTAGCATGCAGCTCTAATATCTCATAATATAAACAAATAATGGTATTTTGGGAAATCACCATTCGGGCTCTGGCTGATTGTACACACTGCTCCGTCTCGTTTTCTCTTTAAAACTCTTACTCGTTTTAGAAAAATCATTTATTTTTAGAAAATTTTTCTCAAATCCTCAGTTTGAGTCCGAACATACCCGATAGTACATCCGAATCCCTCAAACCACGGCTCAGATGCCAACATGTAACGCTCTAAATTTTCAACCAAACTTTTCATTTTTAAAACATGTAAAAACTCATGTCACATTTCTCAAAACCACAATTGTCTCAAATGTCAAACAAAAATCCACAAAATAACTGATAGTATCCCAGAATCCTTAAACATAGTCTCGAACAGGTGTGTACAATCAAGCCGGCGCCTTCCCGCGATCCCGAGAAGTACCTGAAACACATAACACACAACACGGTAAGTACGAAGCTTAGTGAGTTCCCCAAAATACCACATACACAAATAATAAGCCTCTCATGGATATAACAAGGCATGGACCCTCCGGTCTCATGCGTCTCGGTAAGGACCCTCCGGTCTCACAGATCGATGTGGACCCTCCGGTCATGTGTCTCAGTGAGGACCCTCCGGTCTCACAGCTCGGGTTGGACCCTCCAGTCCTATATCTTAGTGAAGACCCTCTGGTCTCAGAACTCGGTTTGGACCCTCCGACCCTAACTCAATAAAGCATAGAATAATATAGCATATATCACAAAGACAAAATACATAATATCACATAACTCAATATAAGCACATATGACCCTCCTGTCGATAACTCAAATAAGACCTTCTGGTCACTCAGTATTACCACTCAGGTAAGTATAGTGAGAAGACTCACCTCGGAAGTAAGCAAGTAGATCTTGTAGCCCACGACAGTCTAGACTCCGCCTACATAATATAATTATCTCTAATAAGCAAATCGAAATAACCAATCCGAAATGCTAAGCTAACTCCTCCACTAAATCTCAAAAAGGGTGAAAAGACCATTTTACCCCTCCATGGTCTCCAAGGTCCACATTTGACCAAACCCTAAAAGTCAACGGAAGTCAACGCTAAAGTCAACAATCCATGTTGACTAAACTCGTTGAGTGCATCTTTGCGACTCGTTGAGTTCCTTCATTTTCTCTGAAATATCCGGAAAATCCAACTCAACTCGTCGAGTTGTCTCATCAACTCGCCGAGTTGTAGCTCGTCACTCTATCGGGTAAAACCCTAGCCGACTTGTCGAGTTGGCTTATGCACTCATCGAGTCCCTCTTGAACAATTCTCATTCAAACGATTCTAACCAGAATTAATGTCCTAAACTCTAGATCTAGCCTCCCAAGGCTGAAATACCACGTAAAGCTGCAAGCTTTACGTCCGTGCATGGCATATAGGGCTCGAAATGCCATAGCAAGCTCTATATGGGGTTTAATGCATAAAAGCTTGTCACTAGCTTGATAAAGCTTGGATCTTTGGACTCAAAGGACCTCATTCAGTCCAGATCTGATGTTTCAACTTCATTTCATGCTCAAATGACTCAATACCCAAAAGATGGAAGAGAGAAAGCCCTAAAACTCCCTAGAAAGAGATCTAACAAAAGCAATTATCAAGGTGGTAGCTTTTTACCTCAAAACAGAAGCTAACACTGAAGATCACTGGATCCAAAAGTCCCTCCTCGTTCCAAGCCTTGTTGCTCTCCAACCTCCTTCCAAAAGTGCACTAGAACACACAAGATTAGCCTCTCTTTCTCTCAGACAAGGTTATAGCTCGATTAGGGTTTCTAACAGAGTGTTTGGGTGATAAGGGAGGCGGAAATGGTCCTTTAAATAGGACACAAACACTGAAAATTAGGGTTTTGTCACTCAGCACCTACTCGTCGAGTTGGGGTCCTCCAGCTCATCGAGTAGACTCTAAAAATCCTACGACCATTAAATCCTCTACTCGGCGAGTTAGGGCATCCAACTCATCGAGTTGCTCTGAAATTATGAATGCAAATTAATTAAATATTATACATGGGAGTCGGGATGTTACACTCTCACTAATCGAGATTTCACATTTATCATTCAAAATAATATATTCATCCTTAGCCATTACAACTTCTCTTTCTAATGAGTCATTCTTAAGATTGTAATCTTCAAAACATAATCTAAGTCTAGTCAATTCACTATCCAACTTCTCAATAACTTCTATGACATACTCATAGGCTTTATTGACAACTGTCATATCTGATTGAATTTGAGTTAGATAAGGTTCACAAATAGATAAATCAAAACTGTTATCAATTTTCATAGATTTTATCTGCTAGATTATGCTTCGGCCAGGTGGATCGTTTGTTGCCATGTAGTAGTAATGTGGCTCAGCATCCTCATCACCAGCTTCTGAACCGGAAGACCAATAACCCTCATCACACTTAATGGATTGTCTAGCCATAAGACATAAGTTTCTTCATGATTTTCCTTCTTCCTCATCACCAGATGGCCAGTACCCATCAACATTCCTTGAAACTGTGGTAACAAATGCCTTTTCACTTTCATCAAGTTCATGTGCTCGACGAGCATAGTAAGCAGAGTCTTTCAGCTTTGGTTTTTGAGGAACTTTAACCAAACAATCTTTAGCATAATGGTTTTAGAGACTACATTTATGACATATAACGTTTGGTCTGCCCGATCTCGGAACTTCCTGAGGTTTCGAAGAGCGATTTAGAATGTTGGGTTGTTATGCATGTGCATTTTCAATGGGTTTACGGTTAGGTTGAGGATTACTTTGGTGAGGAGCTTGAAATCTATTTTGGGAAGGTGTTTGATTGGAATTCCAAGGATGTCTGTACTTCATAGATAGAAGTGAAAACTCTTGTTGGAAACAAAGTTTGGAATCAGCAGATTCTGGGTCAAGGTGTTCTTCAAACGGATAGTTCGGAACTGGAGTAACAGGTGCAACAAGTGGTGTAGGTTGAACATGTGGAACAGGTGGGATAACTTCAAAAGCATCTGAAGCAGATAGGTTCAAAATTAGTGGATTGACCAAAATGACTAAAGCGAAAGGACCTCCTGAAAGTTCTCTCAATGTTTGAGCAACGCTGGATTCATAACCTTGCAGTTCGTCAAACAAATTACAGAGCTTCAGTTTCTTCAGAGATCCATTACTCTGAAGACAATACTTTACATTTCCACATCCTTTTATAAGGCTGTTGATGAAATCGAGGTTATACTTGAGTGGATTTCAGAATACTCCATGTGCTGTCATGTTGTTTACCACGATCCTATACTGGTTTGATGCAAAGGCTCCTGATTCACCAGGAGTTGTTGTGAAGGTGTCGAAGTCATTTACAATGGATGTCAAACGCTTATCCTTCATGTTCTCTGATCCTTCAAACAAATCTTGTAGTGTATCCCAAATCTCTTTAGCATATTTGCATAACTTAATGTGCTCAAAAAGAGATGGAGGTACACCAAACACCATTTCAGAGAAGGTAATTTGATATGCATGAAGCTTCTCAATGTCTGATGCAGTCAGTGGTATTGGTTGAGTCTCATCTTGACCCATGAGAGTGGAAACAACATCTCTAACCATTTGTCTTACTGGAACATGAGGACCTTCTTTCACCGACCACCATATTTCTTCACCATTTTCTTTACCAAGTAAAAATCTCTCCATTCTAACTTTCCAGTGATCATACTTTTCAAAAACTAGCAATGGGGCACGGGTTGGGCAACCCATGCTATTTGCTATTTTCAGTGAATACATTTGTTGAGGTTGATTAGAAGAAGCCATTGAACTTAAGATATTAGACCTGAAGTGGTATATAGAAGAACTTTTATCCTGAACACATAAATGATTGAGATACCGAGGTAATCTACAACCAACTATAATCTGTTCTTATGAATTCAAAGGACAACCACTTAGTCTCTGATACCAACTGAGAGTACAAAATATCTGCATGGACAAGGTTTGAGAACTCAAACCTTGAGTTAACTTAAGATCAATGTATACTAATAAAAAGATCCAGTCTAGTCTAGTAAACCAGTCTAATCTCATAATTAATATAATCATCAAAGTACTCAAAAGTATAAAAGATTAAGTATGAACAATGTAAATTAGCTTAAGAACAAGAAGAATGTAAGAGATAATGATTGAATGAATAATTCTTGATTGATATGAAAAAGGTGCTTGTTTTCTACACATGATACATAAGAGACTACTCCTTAAATAGACTAGGAGTAACTAGAGGACAAATCATGAAAAGTAAGCGTAGACTGTTAGACCTCTAATGATCAATAGACTGACATAATTGTTGCTGTTGATCTTGTCTCATGTACGATACAATGCGACAATGGGAACAAAACAAAATAGTACTTGCAACAATTAATGCACATTATAGACTTAAAAATACTTTAACACAAAGATGCATCTGAGACTGGTCTTCTACTTCGGAGTAGTCAGCACTTCAGAATTCATTACCTCGAACATGATCCACTTCGGATTGCTTAAGGATCACTTTTTATGTTCCAACACCATGTGGAAATGGGAACAAATCACCATTGTTTTTATCACCAAGTTGCCGAGGAAGGAAAGGGGATGCGACGCTATTTGGGTCATTGTGGATCGTTTAACCAAGACTACCTATTTTCTCGCTATTCGGGAGAGTTCTTCTGCGGAGAAGTTGGATGACGTGTATGTGCACGATTTTTTCGCTCGCCATGGTGTGTCAGTTTCCATGGAATCTGATCATGATGTACGGTTTACTTCTCGGTTTTGGCAGAGATTTCATAAGGAGCTGGGTATAAGGCTGCATTTTAGCACGACTTATCACCCTCTGACTAATGGTCAGAGTGAACGGACCATTCAAACACTCGAGGATATGCTGAGGACTTGTGTTATAGATTTTGGTGGGAGTTGGGATTCCTCCCTTTCCCTAGCCGAGTTTTCTTACAACAATAGCTATCACTCCAATATTGGTGCACCACCGTACGCGCTTCTCTATTGGAGGAAGTATCGTACACCAATTTACTGGGGAGATGTCGGCCACAGGGTTATGAGGAGTACTAAGGTGGTCCTCTAGATGAAGGATCTCATTCAACAGATTAGGCAAAGTTTACAGACAACCTAGAGCCGACAGAAGAGTTATGATGACAGGCGACGATCCGAGTTGGAGTTCTAGGTCGGAGATATGGTTTTACCGAAGGTATCACCATGAAAGGGTGATATACACTTTAGGAAGAGGAGAAATTTGGGTCCATGATTTATCAGACCGTTTTGAGTAGTGGCCAGGGTAGGCAAGGTGGCCTACCAATTGGATCTTCCTGAGGAGCTTAGTCAGATTCACAACACCTTCCATGTTTCTTAGCTTCAGAAGTGTGTGGTTGACGATACAGTGGTGGTTCCTCTATATAACATTCAGTTTTATGAACACCTGATTTATGTGGAGAGACTAGTGTCTATTATGGATAGGAAGATAAAGACCTTGTGCAACAAGGTGGTACCTTTGGTCAAGGTCCAGTGGTAGCATAGGAAGGTTTCCGAGTGGACCTGGCAGAAATGTGGAGAGACTAGTGTCTGTTTGTAGTTGAGGATTTCAAGGATGAAATCTAGTTCAAGTAGGGGATATTTGTAACACCCAGTTCCAGGTAGACACTTTTCTGAATCTCTAATTTAATTACGATGGAAGAAATGTCCATATTTTTGGGACTCACGACGTGAGACCTGTTGCGAGCCAAACCCAAAATTTGGGGATTATTCCAATATTTAAAGGAAGTGAGGGCTAGGGTTAGCCCACCCTCAGCCCCTATCACCTCCTAATACTCCCCTTTGAAACCCTAATCCTCCATAGTTGATTTTGAGCTCCATTTGGGTGTTTTCTAGCAAAAAAGAAGAAGAGGAGGAGCATTTGGTGCACCATCTCAACTTGCAAGCTTCACCATCATCTTTTCTCACATTCCGGACCCTTGTAAGTATCCAAAGTTCCTTACTTTATGATTCCAATTGCTTAGATCTAGGTTTCCCATGGATTTTCTTCATGTTTGGTTAATGGGAGTGTTGGGGTTCCATAAAGTTGCCAACTTTATGGATCACCAGGGTTCTTTTTATTGGATTATGTGTTTAATCCAATAACTAAATTGGTATATACTTGAATTAAAAGCAAAGTCCTTTTGGGTTGCCCTCAAAACTAGTAATTGACATAATGAATTTTGGAGAGAGAGGTTTATTTTATGATTTATTATAAGATTAATAAATAGTAATAAATGAGTTATTAATATATTATGAGATTAATATATAAATTAGAAGTAGTATTATTTAATTAATAATTAATAAGAAATTAATTAGAAGTAATTTTGGGATTAATTGGATTAATTAAAAGTGCAATGACCTAAGCTGTAATTATTCAATTGTTGAACAAAAGAATGATTCTAAATCCTTCATAGGGTTGGCGAAATTAGGGAGCCACCTTAGGGTTTCTAGATTAACCCTTAAGGATAATTAGGACTGTGGATAATTACATAAATTTGACATAATAGTATTATATTCAAATTAGTGTTTCTAGGGTTTCCTTGGTTAGCTATGTAAGGAGCGTTAGACCTTCAATTTTCAGCCACTCCTTTCATAAGAAGAAAATCCGAAAATTCCTTCCTCCCTCCTATCTCCTCTCATGTATTCTATTGCTAGAGTTTGGGTACAACCATTAGAGGCACGAGATTTACGGTGCTTGCTTTTTAAAGCTTGCTCAAGAAGGAATTGTTGATTATTTACTACAATAATAAAAAAGGTATGTAAATCGTAAAACCTTTATGGATTTTTATAATCATAGGGTAATCCTAGGATTCTTGATGTTAAATTGTTTGTTGCTATCAATAGAGAAATCTTAGATCCAACAGGTTGCATGTGAACTTAGGTTTAAGTTTTTTTTTTCTGCCACATAATTTTTGTAACCTATAAACCCTATCAGTGGCATCAGAGCCATAGTTTTTAATTGATCTTGCAAAATGTTGAATATATCAAAATTAGGGTTTATAAAAACTAAGTCCCCTAAGAGAGGAATTTTTGAAATTTGTTAGTGGGGGGGGGGGGGGGTGGATTAAGATTAAATTTGAATTATTTTATGATTTGGTTAATAGTAAATAATTATTTAATCCATAAATGATTTAATTAATTTAATTAATTATTTAATTAAAAGATAAAGATAAATCATAATCGGTTTATTATTAACTAATTAAAGATTAATTTAAATAATTAATATTTAAACCTCATATTTTGAAAAGTTTTATATATATATATATATATATATATATATATATATATATATATATATAAGAAAGTTAGTCAAATCAGTAGTAGACATCATTCATGAAACAATGCTATAAAGAGGGTATAAGGAAGCGGCCTATAAAATGGCCGTTGAATAGGTGTCCACTCTCACATACCGTTCTCCTATTTGGTGGAGGGTCGTTAGCCAAATGGGTGTGATAAGACATAATCTCATTAAAAGTATAATGATATAATATTACTAGAACCTTCTTTTAAAAATCCCACTCTAGTTACTTTAGGAAAAAATGTGAAAAGTATGCTAATCCATGAAAATGCACATCATACTTTAATATGTCGTTAGTGGAGCATGTGTGGTTAACCGGCACACCAATATAGACTTTAAAGAGAAATGATAGGCATCTCGAAAATTATTATTGTTAACGGAGCACGTGTGGTTAACCGATACATTAGTTAGAGATGATAAACGACATCGAGGGTCCCAAGCGTGTTTGCATGGTTATTCACATCTTGTTTGTGATCCTTGGCATCCCAATCACAAATAGAAGAGCTTAATCTGAGATTAAACATGCCATTGATAAGATTCAATGAATCTCAAAAGATGTAGGAGTTTCATAGTTTGAAATTGGTGAATATTTTTACCTACCTTCATAAATTTGCAATAAGATTACACCATCCCTCTTCTTAGTTGCGAATTTTTATATTGGATCATAGCCTTGAATATTAATTATGGGTTAAAATATTAAGGATTTATATTAACTAACTAAAACTATTTATTTCATATAGATGCCTACTCCAGGAGATGCTACTGCTGCTCAATCATCCACCAACAACAACTTCACTCTACTATCGATCCTCTCTAAAGAGAAATTAGTTGGTCCAAACTACATGGACTGGACGCGAAATCTCAAGATGACTCTTTGATAAGAGGGCAAAGAATACGTCCTCAAAAAAGCTCTTGTCGAAGTTGATGAGTCAACTGTTACTCTAGAAGAGATTGCCGCCTACAAGAAACACTATGAAGACGCAACAAAGGTTGCTTGCATTGTGAGAACTGGTAAAGTTAGAGTTAAGCAAAGTCTAAAGATGTATTATGTATAAATGAAACCACATCTTAACCTTGTTGCAATGAATCATCTATAGACAAAGAAGCATCATATGTGTAAGCAAATATATATATATATATATATATATATATATATATATATATATATATATATATATATATATATATATATATATATATATAACCATGTTGGAATGAACCAATGAAAGTCAAATAAGGTCAACAAGTTATCAAGGAATAAAGGAGTCAACAAAAGTCAAATATTTAAGCCTTAGAGCATGAATTATACTTTGTAAGGAGGGTTTTCGACTTTTAGGCCCTATACCTTTGAGTTTCGGTCACATAGGACCGAAATCACCTTCATGGGATTTAGCCAAAATCAAAAACACCTTGTTTAAGGCCCATTAAGGCCGAATTCTCATTCTTGGATCATACTTAGACGGAAATTTCCTCCGTAGTTCAAGCTAGGACCGAAATCAACATTTTAAAGTGGTATGCAAGTGATTTCGGTCATGCCTTGACCTAAATCAATCTTAATTAGGCCGAAAACCCCATAGGATTTAGATATTTTATGCAATATGATTGGTTGATTCATTTCCCAAAGCGATATATTACACTTACCAGCGTAAGTGTCACTTCTCTTACACATCTTATCTCTTTTATCCCCATATATATAAACCACCATTTAAGGACCATTCTCAAACACTTCACAGTTAACAACTTCAGTTCCATTCTCTCTCAAATATCAAGCCTTATTTTCCTCTCCAAACTCATCAATTAAACATCCCCTGGAGCTTTTTCCTTCAAGGTTGTTCTTAAGGATCATTGTAAGTTCCTTATAATCTAGTGTTTATGAAAACCTTTTTATGTTAAGTTCATCTTATTCACATATTAGTATGTGTTTAAACTCTTAGGATTCAATCATTTTCGAGTGTTCGTAATTTGAAGATCGTCACCGTCACTTCGTTATCAAACCGCATATACAGATAAGGTGAGTTCATACCCCCACATTTTCCAAGACTTTTCTATGTTTTAGGAGGGGGGGGGGGGGTGGAATACATGTAAAACACAAGAAAACTAGTGTTAAAATACAAACCGTTAATTTATGTTTTCTTATATTCTATATGCATTTTACGTGAAAATATCGTTACTATCAAAATTATAAACTTTTACATACAAAGTTGCTAAAACGCAAAGGTTTTCATTTCGACGGAACATACATTTACAAACTATAATATGTATAGTTTGTGGAATATTCACGCTATTTTACCCTTTTGGGACAAATAAATAATTATATAAAAATATAATTATTTTTACGCCACAAAAGGGTAATACATACATTTACAAAAAAAGGATTTTCATTTTATTTTGACGTAAACCTATTAATGAATAAATTTGTGAGACACGTCTTCAAGTACTTATCTAAGTACCAACAAAAGTCTTATATTATAAACAGAGTCTCCTAGAGGGAGAGCGTGACACTTGTGCATAGATCTATACGGGACTGACAATCCCGCACCTAAACTGTTACCTACAGTTATACCGGCAGGTCTGGGGTGATAAATGTCATAACATTCCGACGCCTGAAGAACGTCGTCATATGCCAACTAGTCGATACCATGGTTATGATAACTCACATGGGGTATTAACAACACATTTTGGTTTACGGGGCTAACAAACACTTAAATGGTTTTGTATACATATAAAACTACATACACTATTTTAAGTATGGAAAATACTTATAATTTTCGGTCTTGGAGCATTTAAGATTACAATTCATTTTATAGAAAATATTGGATTTTCTGGAACAAACACTACCATTTCACAAACAAACGACTTACAACTCACTTTATGGAAAACATCGAATTTTCTGGAAATAAACACGATTACTTTACACGGAAAGGTCTACAGTTACTCATACAAATTCTTACGAACTCACCAACATAATTGTTGACACTTTTTTCAAAACAACTTGTATTCTTAGGGAACCAGTAAAATAGGTAACCACCAGCTTTTGAGGACGGGACGCTAAGGCGTCAGTTAAAAACTCATTTTGTCATCATATTGTAATTTATTTGGAAACATGTAACTCATGCAACAATGTAACCTTTTAAATTATATTTATGATGGTTGTATTTGCTTTCTTTACTATTAATCAACTGTTATAATGAACTATGTATATCAAACCACGTAAGATATACAAACTATAAATACAGTGGGACTAAAACTCTCTGACATAACATTTTCGTACAAGTATACTTTAAAATATTATGATATTTTTATAAAAGTATAAGTACAATCATACTCACTAGTTCAGTATCGTAACAGTAACAAAACAAAAAGTATTGAGATGAGTTGAACACCACGAGTAGGCCTCGGGGTATGTATTCAGATCGGGGATAAATATAGCTTGATCAACTATATTTATCCGGGATGTGACCAACGTATGCCGAGGAATGGTCGTAGTGAACAACAAGTCTAAAACTTACCAACCCCTCATAGCAAGAAACTCTAGAACCAAACATAAAAGTTAATATACTATAGGAGTATTTTAAGATACTAAAAGAACCGTAACAACAACGTTTAGGCCACGATATTAAAACTAGAAGTCGTAAGTAACCTTCTCACCAGAATAAATCAAATCATTCACATAAAAGCTAAGGACCCTTACTGGTAGATCTATAATTGCAAGGTGCATACGTTAAGGTTATATATAATTAAGATTCTATAGACTTAGGATTTGTGACTCCACTTTAAATCCTGTTCCTTGTTTGGTTGTGGGCTTAAAGTGGAGCTACTTATCCAACGGTGTATTCAATCTTGATTATATACAACATGTATATAGTAAGTAATTATAGGAGGACCCGGTATGGGCCACAATTTTATTAAAAATATTTCTATTATATTTTTTCCCTCAAAAACATTACAACTTAAGTTTTTCATATATTTCTCATATCCCTATTCTCGCACAGACGCAATGGCAGGATTTCATATGCCAGGAGACCCCTATTTCCCTAACCAAGGGAATGGTGATTAGATCGAAGAGGATCCCGAGGAGGATCCTGAGGAAATGATGGAGGAAGACACCGAAGACGATTCAGAGGGAGAAAACGATTCAGAGCAAGAAGACGAGGAGGAGGATCAGGATGACACCGACTCGGAACCAGAGGTCTACAATCCACCCCAGGCTGTCTGAAACCCTGCTCCCAGACGGAACTTCCAAGGCCCGAGCCTCGATGGGCGGTAGATTTAAAAAGATGGATCTAGGAACAGGGCCAGCACCCTCCCTATGGTATGGAACGAGGTTTCTACGACCTCGACAGAGGGGGCTTAGCAGACAGGGCTCTCCCTGTCATAGTTCGTTGCATCGCTCGCCATGGTGAACAAGCAAGGGCATCCACCAACCACATCATGGAAATTGGCGCCACCACCGAAATCACCGCAGTTCGCCTTTGTCGCCTGGACGAAGACCATGATCAGACCAGGAACCACACTGAGGCTCTTCAGGAAGAAGTTACCGCAGCTCGAGCCGAGGTTAGAAAGTTTCGAGAACGTCAAGCCGCATTAGAAGGACATATGATAGAGGCAGAACACCAAGTGGCAGAATCCAGAGCACAAACTAGGGCAATGCAAAATTTCATGACTTCATTTCATGGCCCTCATAGCAACACCCGCCGCGAGTAGTGCGTACACTACTCACATTTTGATATAGACTAGGTTTACGAGTAGGCATTGGTGCTACCCTTTTCTATATATATAGATTCGACCCTGTGATTCAGTGACTACACTATTCGAGGGTTCGTGAGGCTGTCAAAAATTTCCCTTACATTGATGTAATGTTGACCTGCATCGAGGTCAAATTTTCCAAAACACTATGTACTAAATTATATCAATGAAATTGGCATGTATTTTATTTCATTGGGAGTGTTACCACAAATTTCATAACCTTGTTTTTACAAATTGGTTGCTCATGGTAAATCTATGATTGCTTAGCGTATACATCATAGTCATATATAATTAAGATCCTATAGACTTAGGATTTGTGAGTCCGCTTTAAGTCCTGTTCCTTGTTTGGTTGTAGGCTTAGGGTAGAACCACTTATTTGACGGTCTATTCAATCTTAATTATATATAACTTGTATAGACCAAGTGATTTTAGAAGGACCTAGTATGGATCAAGTCACGGATTTTCATTTGAAGCATCACTATTAAAATTCATAAGTTTATTTTACATAGACTTCTATTATGAATTGCTTACAAATACTTTAAAGTCAGAACACAATACATATAGAACCGATATAATCTAGTTCAATAACATCCGACTTAAAGCCACTACTGAAGACTTACCATCATTTCGTCTTTAACCTTATGGCAGAAAAATGCCACCGTGCAAATCTAACAGACGTTTCAAAAACACCACAGCAACACCACCACCGCCACCACCTCCACAATTCGAACCTGTCGTTTTCTAGGCTACGGTAACAGCCGCAGTGGCTGCCTCCATGTCACAAATCAGCACTAATGGTACCAGTGGGGCGGGAAATGGTACTACAAATTCTAACCAAGGAGACAGTAAGGGACGCACACGAGAATGTTCCTACACATACTTCACTGATGGCAAACCCAAATCCTTCAATGGAAGTGGAGGTGTCATAACTCTAATGCAATGGTTCGAGAAAAATGAATCAGTCTTCGAAATTTGAGTGTGCCCCGAAGCAAGCAAAGTCAAATTTGCAGCTTGCACTTTCTCTGACAGGGCCCTTACCTGGTGGAACGGCCATGTCAAGTCATTAACCCTCCCAGTGGCTAATTCGATGAGCTGGGAGGACTTGAAGACTTTAATGCTGGAAGAGTATTGCCCAAGGGGCGAAGTGAAAAAGCTAGAACAAGAGTTGTGGAACCTCAAAATGACAGGCTCTGACATCACAGCCTATACTGCCAGATTCAATGATCTAGCCGTATTGTGTCCCGGGATGGTCACCCCGGAGAGTAAAAAGGTGGAAAGATACATCTAGGGACTATCCCCCCAAATTCAAGGGAATGTGTTAGCTTCAAACCCGATTACTTTTGACCGTGCCAAACGCTTGGCCCAGAGATTCATTGATCATGGAGTCCACCAAGGCATCATGGCCCCCGTCCCCGAACAAACGAAAGGGGGCGACAATAAAAGAAAGTTCTGGAACAAAAAGAAGAACCAGCCAACACAGGAGCCCGCCAAGAAACAACAAATTGTTGCTGTTCACGCTGCCACCACCCCTATCGCTCCAACGCCATTGAGACAATATGTCGGGAACTTACCGAAATGCAACAAGTGCAACTTCCACCACACAGGCCCTTGTCGGGAAATGCACTGCAATAATTTCAACAAAAGGGGCATACAACCCGTTTCTGTAAGGCGCCAGCCCAACAAATTACCCAAGCCGCCAATACCATGGTAAACCGAGCCTGCTACGACTGTGGAGAGACCGGACATTTCAAAAGAGAGTGCCCAAAGGCAGGAAACACTAATACCGGCGGTGTGGGAAGAGTGTTGGCCGTAAGGCACGAAGAAGCAGTTGAAGACCCCACGGTGGTTACCGGTACGTTCCTCCTCAATAACTCATATGCATGCATACTTTTCGATAGTGGAGTGGAGAAGAGTTTCGTAAGCCATAAATTTAAACACATACTCAATCAAAAACCACAATCACTCAACGAAATGTTCACAGTAGAAATGGAAAACGGTAAAACAGAAAGCACTAAGGATATGTACATAAGATGCACTCTAAAACTAAACAAACATTCCTTCAAAATCGATCTAATGCCGATCACTATAAGAAGCTTTGATGTCATTATTGGCATGGATTGGCTAAGTCTTTACCGCGCTGATATCATGTGCTACGAAAAGGCCGTTCGCCTTAATCTTCCAAGTAACAAAACCCTCGTCATTATGGTGACAAACCCGGCGCAAAGCTACAAATCATCTCTTGCGTCAAAGCCCAAAAGTATCTACGCAAGGAATACCACGTATTTCTAGCTCATGTGGTAGATAAGAAGCAGGAGGTGAAAGACATCAAAGATATTCCCGAAGTCTGTAACTTTCCTGATGTATTCCCAGAAGACCTTACAGGAGTACCACCTACGCGACAAGTCAAATTCAGAATCGACTTAATTACTGAAGCCACCCCTGTTGCCAAATCCCCATACAGTCTAGCACTAGAAGAAATGCAGGAATTGTCCCTCCAGCTGAACGAACTATAAACCAAAGGATTCATTAGACCAAGCTTCTCGCCTTGGGGAGCATCGGTCCTGTTTGTAAAGAAGAAGGATGGATCATTCCGAATGTGCATCGACTACCGGGAAGTGAATAAACTTACCATCAAAAACCGATATCCCCTGGCCCGAATTGACGACCTGTTCGACCAACTCCAGGGGGCAAGCTATTTCTCAAAAATCGATCTGAGGTCGGGGTACCACCAACTACGAGTCCAGGAGGAAGATGTTCCAAAAATTGCATTCAGGACTTGCTACGGAGACTACGAATTCATAGTTATGCCCTTCAGATTAACAAATGCACGCGCGGTGTTCATGGACGTAATGAACCGCATATGTTGGCCTTACTTAGACAAGTTTGTGATTGTATTCATCGACGACATTCTGGTCTATTCGCGAAGTGAAGAAGAGCATAGTCATCACCTTCGACAAGTATTAGAGACATTAAGGGCGGAGAAGTTATATGCGAAGTTCTCGAAATGCGAGTTCTGGATAAGGACAGTGGACTTCCTCGGTCACATGGTCAGCAAGGAAGGAATACATGTGGATCCCTCCAAGATCAAGGCAATTGAAAGCTGGGCAGCACCAAGAACACCTACAGAAATCCGTCAATTCTTAGGCCTCGCTGGCTACTACCGAAGGTTCATACAAAACTTCTCCAAGATCGCTAAACACCTCACCACCTTGACTCAAAAAGGTGTAACATTCAACTGGGAGGAGAAGCAAGAGGCTGCTTTCCAAAAGCTAAATCAAGCCCGATGCAGTGCATCGATCCTGTCTCTACCAGAAGGAATAGAAGATTTTGTGGTCTACTGCGATGCGTCCAAACAAGGGCTAGGCTGTGTACTTATGCAACGAGGAAAGGTCATTGCCTAAGACTCAGGGTAGCTAAAGACACACGAGGTTAACTACGCAACACATGACCTCGAACTGGGAGCAATAGTATTTGCCTTGAAGATCTGGAGGCACTACCTTTATGGTACGAAATGCACAACCTTCACAGACCATAAAAGCCTCCAGCACATCCTCAACCAAAAAGAGCTCAACATGAGGCAAAGACGATGGGTAGAACTACTAAACGACTATGAATGCAGAATTCGTTATCATCCCGGAAAGGCCAATGTAGTAGCGGATGCCCTCAACCAAAAGGAATACTCGGTCCGTCGAGTAAAATCATTAACCATGACTATCCATTCACACCTATCCACGCAGATCAAAGAGGCTCAGCTGGAAGCCTTGAAACCCGAAAATGTCACAGGTGAAACCTTAAGAGGAATGGATACAAATATAGAAGTCAAGAATGACAGAGTTCGTTATCTCATGAATCGGATCTGGACACCGAAGTTCGGTGGATTCAGAGATGTTTTCATTAACGAGGCTCACAAGACTCGATACTCCGTTCACCCCGGTTCAGACAAGATGTACATGGACCTCAAGAAACTTTATTGGTGGCCGAACATGAAAGCCGAAATCACTACCTATGTGGGCAAGTGCCTGACTTGCGCCAAGGTCAAGGTAGAATACCAAAAGCCCTCGGGTTTGTTGCAACAACCAGAAATACCCGAGTGGAAGTGGGAACGGATAACCATGGACTTCATAACCAAGTTACCCAAGACAACGGGTGGACTCGACATCATCTAGGTAATCGTTGACAGATTAACCAAATCCGCACACTTCCTACCAATAAAAGAGTCGGACAAGATGGAGAAACTGACCAGAACGTACATTAAAGAGATCGTGCAACTGCATGGAGTGCCAATATCCATTATCTCCGACACGGTTTACAGAGTAACCTCACGGTTCTGGCGGTCACTACAAAAATCCCTGGGAACTAAGTTGGACATGAGTACGACCTACCACCCGCAGACCGACGGGCAGAGCGAAAGAACTATCCAAACATTGGAAGATATGTTGAGAACTTGCGTGATAGACTTTGGTAAAGCTTGGGATACCCATTTACCACTCGTCGAGTTCTCATACAACAATAGCTATCACACCAGCATCGACGTTGCCCCATTCGAAGCCCTCTATGGCTGCAAGTGTAGATCACCTATGTGCTGGGCTAAAGTGGGTGACACACAACTAGCAAAGGGCAAGTTCCTGACAGCATTCTCACCGACCCTAAGATCATAAGAGAGACAACAGAGAATATCATCCAAATTCAAGAAAGACTGAAAGCATCTCGAGATCGACAAAAGAGCTATAAAGATTAGCGACACAAACCCTTGGAATTCCAGGTTGGTGACCGCGTTCTGTTAAAACTCTCACCCTGGAAGGAAATGATACGTTTTGGAAAGCGTGAGAAACTGAATCCAAGATATATCGGACCATTTGAGATCCTCGCAAGGATCGGTCCGGTAGCTTATAAACTTCGACTACCACAGGAACCGTACACCCCACCTTCCACGTATCCAATCTAAAGAAGTGTCTATTCGACGAGACTCATGTTATCCCACTCGACGAAATCGAGGTAAATGAGAGTCTCAATTTCATCGAAAAGCCGGTGGAAATCATGGATAGGGAGATCAAAAGGACGAAAAAAACCCGCATACCAATAGTAAAGTTCCATTGGAATGCCAAGTGAGGACCTGAATTCACCTGGGAATGAGAAGATCAAATGAAACAGAAGTACCCACATCTTTTCCCCAACCCTTGAAGTCCCACTGTGAATGCTAATTTCGGGACGGAATTCCCTCTAACGGGGGGATGATGTGACAACTGGCAAAGTTAGAGTCAAGCAAAGTCTAAAGATGTATTATGTATAAATGAAACCACATCTTAACCTTGTTGCAATGAATAATCTATAGACAAAGAAGCATCATTTGTGAAAGCAAATTTATATATATATATATATATATATATATATATATATATATATATATATATATATATATATTTAAAACCATGTTGGAATGAACCATTGAAAGTCAAATAAGGTCAACAAGTTATCAAGGAAGAAATGAGTCAACAAAAGTCAAATAATTAAGCCTTAAAGCATGAATTATACTTTGTAAGGAGGCTTTTCGACTTTTAGGCCCTATACCTTTGAGTTTCGATCACATAAGACCGAAATCACCTTCATAGGATTTAGCCAAAACCGAAAACACCTTGTTTAAGGCCCATTAAGGCCGAAATCTCATTCTTGGATCATACTTAGATCGAAATCTCCTCCTTAGTTGAAGCTAGGACCGAAATCAACATTTTAAAGTGGTATGCAAGTGATTTCGGTCATGCCTTAACCGAAATCACTCTTAATTAGGCCGAAAACCCAATAGGATTTAAATATTTTATGCAATATGATTGGTTGATTCATTTCCCAAAGTGATATATTAAACTTACCAATGTATGCGTCACTTATCTTACACATCCTATCTCTTTTATCCCATATATATAAACCACCATTTAAGTACCATTCTCAAACATTTCACAGTTAACAACTTCACTTCCATTCTCTCTCAAATATCAAGCCTTATTTTCCTCTCCAAACTTATCAATTAAACATCCCCTGGAGCTTTTTCCTTCAAGGTTGTTCTTAAGGATCATTGTAAGTTCCTTATAATATAGTGTTTATGTAAACCTTTTTATGTTAAGTTCATCTTATTCACACATTAGTATGTGTTAAAACTCTTAGGATTCCATCATTTTTTTAGTGTTCGTAACTTGAAGATCGTCACCGTCACTTCGTTATCAAACCACATATACAAATAAGGTGAGTTCATATCCCCACATTTTCCAAGAATTTTCTATGTTTTAGGGGGGGGGGGGGGAGGGGATACAAGTAAAACACAAGAAAACTTGTGCTAAAATACAAACTGTTAATTTATTTTTCTTATATTCTATATGCATTTTACGTGAAAATAACGTTACTACCAAAATTATAAACTTTTACATACAAAGTTGCTAAAACGCAAAAGTTTTCATTTCGATGGAACATACATCTACAAACTATAATAGGTATAGTTTGTGGAATATTCACGTTATTTTACCCTTTTGGGAAATAAATAATTATATAAAAATATAATTATTTTTACGTTACGAAAGGGTAATACATACATTTACAAGAAAATGATTTTCATTTCATTTTGACGTAAACCTGTTAATGAATAAATTTGTGAGACACGTCTTCAGGTACTTATCTAAGTACCAACAAAAGTCATGTATTATAACCAGAGTCTCCTGGAGGGAGAGCGTGACACTTGTGTATAGATCTATACGGGACTGCCAATCCAGCACCTAAACTGTTAGCTACAGTTATACCGACATGTCTAGGGTGATAAATGTCATAACATTCCGACGCCTGAAGAACGTCGTCACAAGCCAATTTGTCGATAACATGGTTATAATAACTCACATGGGGTATTAACAACACATTTTTGTTTACGGGGCTAACAGACACTTAAATGGTTTTATATACGTATAAAACTACATACACTATTTTAGGTATGGAAAATACTTATACTTTTCGGTCTTGGAGCGTTTAAGACTAAAATTCATTTTATAGAAAATACTGGATTTTTTTGGAACAAACACAATCATTTCATGAACAAACGGCTTACAACTAATTTTATGGAAAATATCGTATTTTCTGGAAATAAACACGATTACTTTACACGGAAAGGTTTACAGTTACTTATACAAATTCTTATGAACTCACCAACTTAATTGTTGACACTTTTTCAAAACAACTTGTATTCTCAGGGAACCAGTAAAACAGGTAACCACCAGCTTTTGAGGACGAGACGCTAAGGCGTCAGTTAAAAACTCATTTTGTCATCATATTGTAATTTATTTGGAAACATATAACTCATGCAACAATGTAACCTTTTAAATTATATTTATGATGGTTGTGTTTGCTTTCTTTACTATTACTCAACTGTTATGATAGTGTACATGACGTCATCCGCCCCCGGACGTTTCCGCCGTTCTGGTTTGGGAGTGTGACATGCATCATGGTTGCAACCATGGTACCTGAGTTGCAAAAGTTCTATGATGACTATTTCCCGTACAGGATGGGCTTAGATCTTGCGGAAAACTTCCACAAAAGAGCGCATCAAGAAAAGTATGAAGTCGTCAAAGCATTAATGACCTGCTAGTTGAAGGAGTGTGAGTCTGTCTATAATCATGTGTAGAGAATGCAGAGATACGTGGAGCATCTTGAAAGGATTAATTTGAATTTTGATGAGGATTTAGACATTGACATATTCCTTAACTCCTTGCCATCTTGTTATGATCGATTTATCCTAACTTATCATTTGAGCAACACAGAGACCACATTGGCCCAACTCCACAACTTGTTGCAGACAACTAAGTCTTGGATGAAAAAGAATAAAGTCCCTTCTGCTACAAGTACTCCTGTCATTGCCATTTGGAAAAATAGAGGAAAGAAAAGGAAGTCTAATCCTCATTCGAACTCGAAGGGCAAGGCTCATGTTGGGTCATCTAGCAGTAGGTTGAATACAAAGCCCAATTCAGACATTCCTACTGTTATTGACCCCAAAGAGGCCACTTGCTACTATTATACTGAAAAGGGGCATTGGAAAAGAAGTCTCCTAAATACTTGCAAGACAACAAGGATAGCAAGGTCAAGCCATCATTTGTAGGTATGTACACTATTCAAGTCAATAACTCACAACGTACTCGTTCTTAGGTCCTTGATATAGGATGTGGATTTCCCATTTGTTCTGATTTGTAGGGGCTAAGAGAAAGTGAGGAGGTGGAGCATGGAAGAATAAATTTGATCATGGGAAATTGGCGATCTTCTCCTCTTACCAAGATTGGAACTTATGGTCTTGTGCTTAGGGGTGACGTTAGGATAGATTTGATTAATTGTTGCTATTTATCAGAAATGACGCAAAACATTATTTCTTTTCATGCATTGTTTAGACCAGGATTTTGATATTCTTTTAATGATATGAATGGTTCAATTTTAGCTTATAAAAATGGTTTTTTTATGTTTGGAGCTTTACCTTGTAATGGTGTGTATGAAACTGTGATTTGTGTTGATAGCTTAGGCAATAATGTATTGAATATTGATTCGTCTAATAGTGTAGACAAAGCATGCTTGTTGCATTGTCTTCTTGGACACATTAACAAGAAACACATCGCCCAAATCCAAAATGATGGAGTGTTGGAATCATTTGAATTAAGGCCAGATGATGAATGTGAGTCTTGTCTTTTGGGTAAGATGACAAAATCACCTTTCACTGGGTCTTGTGAAAGAGGTGAAGGTTTGTTGGATCTCATACACACAAATGTGTGTGGGACTTTTAGATCTACCATAAGGGATGGAAATCGATTCTATGTAACCATTATAGGTGATTATAGCAGATATGGATATATCTACTTAATCAAACATAAATCAGAAACCTTTGAAAAGTTCATAGAGTTTAAACACGAGGTTGAGAATCAATTAGGAAAGAAGATAAAGATGCTTCAATCTGATAGAGGTGGGGATTTCTTAGTATCGAGTTCCACGACTATTTAAAGGAATGTGGGATAGTTTCTCAATTGATTACTCCTAGGACACCACAACTTAATGGTGTAGCTGAAAGGAGAAATCGAACCTTGTTAGACATGGTTCATTCCATGATGAGTCGAGCTTCCCTTCTTATTTCTTTCTAGGGGTATGCCTTAGAGACAGCCTCCCATATCCTTAATCTTGTCCCTACTAAGAAGGTTTCCAAAATACCTCATGAGATGTGGACATGGAAAGTTCCATCGCTAGGTCACCTCAAGGTTTAGGGCTGTGAAGCTTTTGTTAGATGAGAAACTCACGACAATCTAGAACATAAAAGTGAGAGGTGTATTTTCATTGGTTACCCATAAAAGTCTTTTGGATACTTTTTCTACAGACCTAGTGAGAACGTGATCTTTATAGCTCGAAGGGGAGTCTATAACAAGAGAGAACTCATATTTAAAGAGAACAGTGGGAGTGTAGTTGATTCAAAGAAATTCTAGAATCAACCAATGAAGGAAGCTTAGAAGACACTAACTCTCAACCAAAGGATGAGACTCCTATTGAGCCCATTGACAGTTAATTACCTTTGTGCCGATTAGGTAGAGTTAGCATGCCAGAAACATTCTATGGTTTCTATATAATGTCAGATGGTGACACATTTATCATTGATGGTACACTGGTAAATTTGGATGATCCAAATAACTACAAGGAAACAATGGTGAGCCCTAAGGCTGCCAAATGGAAGAAGGCAATGGACAGTGAGATTCAGTCCATGTATGACAACCAAGTTTGGGATTTGGTTGATCATGAACCTGGTCGAAAGACAGTAAGTTGTAAATGGATATTCAAGAAGAAGACTGACATGGATGGGAAAGTACACACGTTCAAGGAACAACTGCTTGTGAAGGGCGTTACTCAAACCTTCGGGGTTGACAATGATGAGACATTTTCACCAGTGGCTAAGATAAAGTCTATTAGGATAATGCTTGCGATACCTTCCTTTCATGATTATGAAATATGGCAGATGGATGTCAAAACTACTTTCCTTAATGGGAAGTTGGCTGAGGATGTTTACATGAGCTAGCCAGAGGGTTTTGTGCATGCAAAGTTTCCTAATAGAGCGTGTAAGCTTGAGAAATCCATTTATGGATTGAAAATAATCTCGTAGTTGGAGTCTTTGCTTCCATGAGAAAGTCAAAGAATTTGGTTTCTCTAGGACCGAGGATGAGTCATGTGTGTATGTCAAGGCTAGTGGGAGTATAATAACTTTTCTAGTATTGCATGTTGATGATATACTCCTTATGCGATACAACATTTCAACCTTGCATGAAGTGAAATCTTGGCTTGGGAAGTGTTTCGCCATGAAGGATCTAGGGAAAGCAACCTAGATTCTTAGGATAATGATTCTAAGGGATATAAAGAAAGGACTTATTGGTCTTAGTCAGAGTACGTACTTAGACAAGTTTCTAAAGAGGTTTAGTATGGAAAAATCCAATAAAGGGGAATTGCCTATTCACAGTATTTCCAAGTTGAGTAAGACTCAAAGCCCTAGTATATATAAAGAGACGGATGAGATGAGTCGAGTCCCATATGCTTCGACTGTAGGTTCGATCATGTATGTTATGACATGTACATGCCCTGATGTGTCTTTTGCTTTGAGCATGGTTATCCGTTTTCAAGGAAATCCTGGTAGAGATCATTGGACTGCAGTAAAGAACATTCTTAAGTATCTACGAAGGACGAAGGATATGATTCTAGTCCTTGGTGGCAGTGATATGTTAAGAGTACTAAATATACCGATGGCAGTTTTCAGACGGGTCAAGACAAATGTTGTTATCAGTCAGGCTGGGTGTTTGTTTTAAATGGTGGAGCAGTGACTTGGCAAAGTTCTAAACAGGAAACATTGGCTGATTCTACTTGTGAATCAGAGTAAATATCAGCGAGTGAAGCATAGAAGGAGGCGACTTGGTTGAAGAACTTCATCGACGATCTCGGAGTAGTTCCGACCATTCAAGAGCCATTGGAACTTTACTGTGATAATAAAGACGCGGTTGCTTTGACCAAAGAATCCAAGGATCATGGCATATCCAAGCGTATCGACAGAAAGTACCATTACATCAGACATAGGGTTGAAGAAGGTCATCTTATAGGGAAAATAGTATCACTAGAAGATAATCATGCATACCCTTTCATGAAGGCTCTGAGTAGGGTTAAGAATAACCAGCATGCTAGGAGCATAGGCTTGAGAGATGATATTAGTTTAGTAGTTAGTTAATATATTAAAACTTGTTACAAAAAAATGTAATTGACTTTGGTGATTAAATAATAGAGATTTTTTATGAGTATGGTTACGGCTTTTTCAATTATTTATTTTGTGTTTCGTTTTGCATGTTTTACTTCCTGAATGATTTGATTATTCAAAAATTCCACAGTCACTCATACTTTTGGAAGTAAGTAGTGAATGAAGATTGTCATGAATGGATTGTATATTGTCTATGGAGATTAGACATTGCAATAGTTGCTATAATATTCACGAGTACTTAGAAAAATGGAGATTTTGAGTATTGGATAAACCCACGCTCGTATAATTACTTCATGGATTACATCACGAGTAATTATGAGATGATAATATCTTATATTCTTAAAAAAAGACATACGAGTTGTAATTTACAAGTCGGTTGTGCATTGGTATTGCGAGGACACATCACTAATATGATGTTATAAAATATAGTGTCATACATGATTTGGTGAATAAAAGATTCAATAACATGATGTTAGAAAACACATTAGGAAAAGCGATATCTTTGGTCCCCTCGGTGATTTGGTTTTGAAATTATAGTTTTAGGCCCAACCAGGACTAAATGTAATGCCCTTCGGTCTAACGAATGCCCCTGCCGCATTCATGGACCTGATGAATCGAATCTGCCGACCATTCCTCGACAATTTTGTCATTGTTTTCATCGACGATATCCTAGTCTATTCTCGAAGCGAAGAGGAGCATGGCCGACATCTCCGGCAAATCTTGGAAACCCTACGAACTGAAAAGTTATACGCAAAACTCTCTAAGTGTGAGTTCTGGCTCCGTAGCGTGAACTTTTTGGGTCATGTTGTCAGTCAAGAAGGGATACATGTAGACCCTTCTAAGGTCAAAGCCATAGAAGGATGGGCGGTCCCAGCGACACCCACATAAATTCGTCAATTTTTAGGTCTCGCAGGCTATTACAGGAGATTCATTCAGAACTTCTGCAAAACAGCCAAGCCACTTACCATGCTTACACAAAATAACGTGCCATTTGAATGGATAGAAAAGCAGGAGGTTGCCTTCCAAACTCTGAAGCGAGCTCTCTGTAGTGCACCAGTACTATCACTACCAGAGGGAACAGAGGACTTCGTAGTTTACTGTGATGCTTCGCATCAGGGTTTAGGCTGTGTACTAATGCAGCGAGGAAATGTGATAGCTTATGCATCCCGACAACTAAAGACACATGAGGTGAATTATACCACCATGATCTTGAATTGGGAGTTGTGGTCTTCGCCTTGAAAATTTGGAGGCACTACCTTTATGGTACCAAGTGCACCATTTTCACCGACCACAAGAGTCTCCAGCACATTTTAAATCAAAAGGAGTTAAACATGAGGCAGTGAAGATGGGTTGAGCTGCTAAACGATTATGAATGCGAAATCAAGTACCACCCAGGCAAGGCTAACGTGGTAGCTGATGCCTTGAGTCGGAAAGAATACTCAAGTCGTCGTGTGAAGACTCTTTCAATAACCATTCAATCCCATCTGTCCTCACAGATCAAAGAAGCCTAGTTCGATGCCATGAAGATAGAAAACAGAACAAGCGAAGCGTTACGTGGAATGGAAAAGAACTTGGAAGTCAAGGAGGACGGAGCATATTATTTCATGAACCGAATTTGGGTCCCTAAACTTGGGGGATTCAGAGAAGTAGTCATGAATGAGGCTCATAAGACACGATACTCCATCCATCCGGGTTCAGATAAAATATACTTGGATATCAAGCAACAGTATTGGTGGCCTAACATGAAGGCAAAAATTGCCACATACGTTAGCAAGTGCGTCACTTGTGCTAAAGTGAAGGTAGAATATCAGAAGCCCTCGGGACTATTACAACAACCGGTAATACCCGAGTAGAATGGGACAGAATTACTATGGACTTTGTGACCAAATTACCCAAGACAACAGATGGATTGGATACCATATGGGTAATAGTCGACAGGTTGACAAAATCCGCCCATTTCCTGCCAATAAAGGAGTCATACAAGATGGAACGATTGACAATAATCTACATCAAGGAAATCGTGAAACTCCATGGAGTACCAATATCTATCATCTCAGATCGAGATAGTATGTTCACTTCACGCTTTTGGCAATCACTTCAGAAGGCTATGGGGACACAACTCGATATGAGCACTGCTTACCACCCACAGACGGATGGTCAAAGTGAGCGAACCATTCAAACGCTTGAGGATATGCTTCGAGCATGTGTGATAGACTTTGGAAGGTCGTGGGATACCCACTTACCTTTAATTGAGTTTTCGTACAACAACAGTTATCACACAAGCATCAAAGTTGCTCCTTTTGAAGCATTATATGGTCGTAAATGTAGATCACCGTTGTGTTGGACTGAGGTAGGCGACACTCAGCTGGCAAGAGGGCAGACACCAAGAAATGCATTAACAGGACCAGAAATCATACGAGACCGACAGAAGAGCTACGCTGATAAACGGCGAAAGCCCTTGGAATTCCGAGTCGGGGATCGGGTATTGTTAAAATTCTCTCCCTGGAAAGGGGTGATTCGTTTTGGGAAATGGGGAAAGCTAAACCCACGGTACATTGGACCATTCGAAATTCTTGCCCGAATCGGTCCGGTGGCTTATAGACTGCAACTACCTGCTGAACTCAGCAGTGTACACCCCGTGTTCCATGTTTCAAATTTGAAAAAGTGCTTATCCGACGAGACTCTCGTCATCCCGTTGGAAGAAATCGAAATCAACGAGAACCTCCTGTTCATTGGGCTCACTCTCATGAGACTTAACTGTTTTGGGCCTTATAAGCCTAAAATGGACTAGTTTACCTTAATGGGCCTTATTGGGCCATAACAAATCCAAATAACTTTAATAGACTCAAATCCATTCCTTTATGCTAAATTGGGCCGTAAACTACTCTAAAGGCCCAATGGGCCGAAAATCATCAAATTGGGCCTCATATTATGGACTCAAGCACAAAAGGCCCAAGCCATTCTCTTCCTTCCCTCTCTCTCGGCCCAAGTAGAAAACAAAAAAAAAGGGGAAATGGAGGTTGACTTTGGAGGTGCCACCTCCATATTACACATCAAATAACAAGACAATTGCATCTCATACTTCCATGCAAGTTTTTATGATCCAACATGCATCAAGGTTTCTCTTTCTCCTCTCTTCTTGATATCTCGGCTGAGAGCCACAACCCACACACATAAACTTCTTCAAACATCTTCCTTAATCACTCTCAAGTATTCCTTTCCTTCTCCCTTCAAAGATCTCGACGTTTTGCTTGTGTATCAAGAGGATTTCCACAAGAACATCATCATTTCTTGGTAAGTTATACCTATCCAAGCATTATATAACTCTTTTCTCATGTTGGATCACTTCTCGTAAACATTTTTGGTAATCATACTCCTAGAATCATCTCAAGTTCGAGATCTACTCAAAGGTGTTGCTAGGACCCAAAAATCTTCTTTACATCTTCTTCAAAACCAAAACAACTAAACAAGGTGAGTTCATGCCCCTCTATTTTCGGTTTTCATATGATTTATGGGGGAGAATACAAGTAAAATGTGAAGATCTATGTGTATTTGTATGTTATGTGTGATTTCTTGTGTTTTGTGGTAAATATATACTAAAAATGAAAGATATTTCGAGATCTATAGTTCAAGAAGGAAAAATATGTGATCTAGGAAATGGGAAGTTTTCTCAAAATAGGGGCTATAAACGTAAATAAACCTATTTCAGGGGTTAAAATGGCCTTATTTATCAAAAGGGACTAAAAATGCAAAGATTTTGGATTTTGGGTAAAAAGTGTAAAAATTGCGAAAAGTGTGGATATAAATGCAAATCTTCTAACTAAGGGGCTGAAACTGTCCAAAATAAAACTTTGGGCTTAAAACATTATTTAATTAAGTGTTTAGGCCAAAAATTTCAAGAATAATAGTTCAAGGACCTAATATGTCATTTTTCATAAAAAGGGCTAAAAATTGCCAACTTTACCAAAATAAGGGCTGAATAGGTCAAACTAATATTTTTGGTCAATTATGTTAATAATAAAATAATTGGGTCAAAATATACAAAACTTTATAACTTATGGGTTTTAAATAGAAAAATAACTATTTTTATAAATCTATGATTCGTTATAAAACAAATTCGTGATTATTACGACATATCGATTAAACAACTTCGCTACCAAATACTATACAAAACAAGTAAACATTCAAATGGTTGGGCTTGAGAGATTCTAATCATGCTTATTGGGCCTTCGTGACCCATTAACATGACTTTTGGGCCCAACATAAATAATACATGTTATTGGGCCTCCTGTGACCCAATTACATGCTTAAGGGACCCTTAATGGTTTTTACCTGCTATTGGGCCTCAGTGGCCCATTAGCATTACTAGTAAGGTCCAAATAAATCATATGCGAAATGGGCCAACGCGCCTTTCGTATACTCGACAGCCTTAAATAACATACGTAATTAGTAGGGCCTATTAGTCCTCTTCTCCTCGTCTGTTAGGCTTACCTTCTCTTCAAATAAACTAAAATCAGGTCATTAATCAAGGTTAATCAAATTCATGTGGATTAAGTGAGTAATAACGGGTGACACCAATAAGTGTCGGTCGTAGTCTGTAGTTGTAATCAAAGTCTCCTGGAGGGAGAGCGAGAGTTTGCGTATAGATCTATACGGGGGTGACTCCCCCACACCTAAGCTGTTCGCTACAGTTAGACTCAGCCAGTCTAGGGTGACAAAATCTTAAGATCAATCCCGGTGTTCATTAGAATACCAAGACAGACGAACTACTCATTATCATGCATAGTTATAACGACTCACATAGAAATCCTATATCATTTAAGAAATCAAGGGAAATCATATTCATTCGCTGTGACGATACAATAATACAGAACAATTATAACTTTTTATCGGAAAACATCGGGTTTTCCGAAGGAAACCAATCTTATTCACTTGTACTTTCAAAAGCTATAATGCAAAACTACTCATTTATACACGTTTTGAAATCATTCACGCATATACTTACAGGATCATCACAACATTTTCATGAAAAGTCTTATTACAGAAAATATTGGATTTTCTGGGTTTTACGAACGACATAAACTATTTTACATCAAACACACTTATGAACTCACCAACATTATATATGTTGACCGTTTTCAAAATAACTTGTATTCTCAGGTAATCGTTAGAACAAGGAAGCATCCAGTGTGTTGAAAGTTTTTTTTGTATTTGCTAATCACCAAACACTTTATATTTTGGGATCATGTAATGTAAACCATGTACTTGATGTAAACAATGCCAATTGTACTATGTAATGCTTGGTGATGAATGTGTTAAGTTTCATGTATATTCATTGTGATGATATTTCAATTTAAGTCACGCGAGCCCTCGGACGTTTTCGCTGTCTGGTTCGGGGGTGTGACACTAAATTGATGTGTTCAATTAGTAAGTCTTATGAGGTCATCACAAATCGAGAAATCGGGAAACAAAATTTTGGACAAGGGATTGATTGTAATCCATGTCTCATGTCCATACGATATCTTGTAGAACCAAGGAATATTTTATCACTTATCTTAGGACCGATATCTGATCAGATTAGAGTCTGGAGTTGCTTTGGAGAGCACCCTTTGTTGATTGATTTAGAAGATATACTTGTTATTGTAGTTATAGACTTATCCAAGTAGGAGACATTTGGATTAAGTGTCTAAGCCAATAACTAAATTGGTATATATGTGAATTAAGAGCAAAGTGTTTTTTAGGTCGCCTCAAAACTAGTAATTGACATAATGAATTTTGGAGAGAGAGGTTGATTTATTGATTTATTATAAGATTAATAAATAGTAATAAATGATTTATTAATATATTATGGAATTAATATATTAATTAGAAATAGTATTATTTAATTAATAACTAATAAGAAATTAATTAGAATTAATTGGATTAATTAAAATTTCAAGGACCTAAGTTGTAATTGTTCAATAGTTGAACAAAAAGAAGTATTCTAGATCCTTCCTAGGGTTGGCGAAATTAGGGAGCCTCCCTCGGGTTTCTGGATTAATTCTTAAGGATAATTAGGAATGTGGATAATTACTTAATTTGAAATAATAGTATTATATTCAAATTAGGGTTTCCAGGGTTTCCTTGTTCAACTATATAAGGAACCTTATACCTTCAATTTTTGGCAACTCCTTTCACAAGAAGAAAAGACGAAAATTCCATCCTCCATCCTCTTTCTCTCAAGTCTTCTATTGCTAGGGTTTGAGTACAAACCATTAGAGGCACGGGATTTCTGGTGCTTGCTTTTTGAAGCTTGCTCAAGAAGGAATTGTTGATTATTTACTACAATAATCAAAGAGGCATGTAAACCCTAAACCCTTGATGGATTTCGATAATGATAGGGTATTCCTAGGGTTCTTGATGTTCAATTTTTTGTTGCTATCAATAGGGAGAACATAGATCCAATAGGTTGCATGTGAACTTAGGGTTAAGTTTTTTCAGTCACATAATTTTTGTAACCTATAAAACCTATCACTTTTGTGGTTAGAGATCATCGATCTAAAGTTTTATAGAACCTTAAGCTTTTGCATGAGATATTGGCCCCATTTTGCACCATTTTAGACCTAGCTTGTGTTTGAGACATGCATTGGCCATGCATTTCTAAAAAGCCTCGATTTTTATGGTATTTTGAAGTAAATAAGACCTTCTGGAAGTTTTTCTTGCATGCCTTAAGGGATTAAGAGATTTTTGCATAAATGTGTCCAGAGCACTTCTCACGGCATGACAACTTGGGTGTCACGATGTGAGAATAGAAGGATTGCAATTAATCTGTCTTATTAGGTTACGGCATGACCAATAGATGGCCACGACGTGACGACTGACTGAGTGGCCTTGGAATATTGACTTTGACCTTTAACCAAGTTTGACTTTAGGTCAAATGGAGTAATTTGAGTAGTAGATTGAGGCTTGGCCCCTGTTTGTTGTATAGTTGTCTTGTAGAGCGAGCTTTTGGAGCAGTGATCAGTTCAGTTATCTTTCGGACCTTGAGGTGAGTTTTCCTCACTGTACTAGTGGGTTGTAGACATTAATGCTGACCCACTAGGTCATGTATCCTGGTATATAGGATGATGTTATGTTGGTTATATGTTAGACTGGTAGATCTGTATGATTACATATATTCGTTGGTTATATGTTAGATTGGTAGACTTGTATGATTACCTGTACTTGTTGGTTATTTGTTTATCTGTTGCATATGTCGACATAGTGTGGGTGGGTTGAGGCACTATTGCTTTATGATGTAGGCCAACAAACCCGGAGCAATCTAGTCAGGAGACTGTGGGCCAAAGGGCAATCCAGTCGGGAGATTGTGGGCCAGAGGGGCGATCCAGTCGGAAGACTGTGGGCCAGGAGTAATCTAGTCGGGAGACTGTGGACCCAACATGCATGTTTGTATATGTTCTGTTATGTGGGGTAATTTGGGAGAAATCACTAAGCTTTGTCTTATAGTTTGATTTCATGGTTCAAGGTAGATTAGATGATTAGGGCAAGGCAAAGGCGTGATTGTTCACATCATCCTTGGACATTTTATTGATAGATGATTTTTGGAATACTCTGATTTACGATTATGGATTTTTCTAGCAATGTTTTATTTGATCTATGAGTTGTTAAATGGTTTTGGAAATGAAAATTTTTACTATGATTTTTGGGATGCTACTAGGAGGATGAGGTACCAATTCCCAGGTGTTGTTATTCTGTAATGCATGCATTTCCTATTGTATAGCCTTTACCCATTTGGTATGTTTAGATGTTGACTTATATCCCTTAGGATCATGTGCGATAAGAAGAGCATGATGTAAGTTATTGGTAAACATGGAGAGGTCAGCACATATTTAGGCATGAAGATGTCGTTTTTTGATCTAGTTACCATATGATGGGAATTGGTAGGTAGTGGAGCTATTGGCGAGGAAGGGGTTGTTGGAGATTGGGCTGGTGTAGCAGGTTTTTGAGCTGGATCAGAAGCGATTTGGCCTGCTGTATGTGTGAAAGAGGAAGTAGGGGAAGCCAAAGGTGTTGGAGATGGAGGGTGTGATGGTGGTGTAGTGAGAAAGACATGTGATGGATGAGTTTGATTAGTGGTGATAGGACACAAGACACAAGTAGATGCATGGGTGCATGGGTATGCAAATCTTGTAGAATGGTGGGGCTTGTTTTGTTGAATAATGGAGGATGCAATGATTCATAAAAATTAGAAAAAAACAAGTTTAGCCCCATCTATAGGTGGAACATTACCACTGAATGGAAACACATCTTCATCAAACTGAGCGTGACGCGCAACATATATGCGGGATGTGGTGGGATCCAAACATCGATAACCTTTATACTTAAGACTATAGCCAATGAAAATACACAAAGCACTTCGTGGTGAAAGTTTGTGTTTGGCATAGCCTCACAAGTAAGGAAATACTAGACATCCAAAAATTCGAAAGTTTACATAAGTAGGAGGTTGGCCAAAAAGAACTTCAAATGGAGACTTATGATCAAGCAATGAGGCGGGTAACCTGTTTCTAATGAATGTTGCAGAGGTAAAAGCATCGACCATTAGATTCGACGAAGCTTAAGAGTTTAATAACATAGTAAGACCGATTTCTATGATATGTCGGTGCTTCCTTTCGGCTCTCCCATTTTGTTGGGGTGTATGAGGGCACGAAAGGTGATGTTGAATCCTACATTCTTGAAAAAAAAACGTTGTACATGGTTGTTGGTGAATTCAGTACCACTGTCTCTTTGAAAAACTTTGATTTTGCATAGAAGTTCATTTTCCACAAGAGGAACGAATGCCAACAATGCAATAAAAAAACCAGACTTGGTTTTTAAGGGATATAACCATGAGAACCGTGAATAATCATCAATAAAAATTACATAGTAACAATAACCATCTAACAAATAGTTGGCGCGGGTCCCTAAAGATCACAATGGAATAAATCTAAAGAATGCATAGAATGTTTATGATTTAGATCAAACGGTAAACGATGTGACTTTGATAACTAACAAGAAGAACAAAGTCCCGATTTTGGTAATAACGAAGTAACACATAAATGACCATTTTTATGCAACTTAGCAATAATATCAAAAGAGACATGACCGAGTCTACTATTCCACTTTTCAAACGAAGCTTTGAGTTGTTGTGACAAACAAGACACCACAAATGCACGGTCTCCCTCTCGTAGACTGTAGAATCCATTTTCCCATGGCCCTCGGGCTAGAACTCCTTTCATTTTTCAATCCTGAATATGACAGAAATTATGAGAAAATAGTACATCAACATGAGAGTCATGTGTTAGTGTACTGATAGAAAGAAGTCTCTTTGTGAAATGAGGAACCACAAGGACATGACGTAATGGGAGCTTGTTGTTGATACATGTGTCTCCATTTTTTGAGATATGTAGGGATTGGCCATTGCCAAAAGTCACAAAATCATTACCTAAATTAGTGTAGGTAGCAGAAAGATCATCCTGGTTCGGTGTCATATGTGCGGTTGCACCCGAATCAACATGCCAATCCGGATAGTTTCTGGTAACATGGTACTGAGCCTGAAACTCTTGTGCAAGGTTGGCATCAAGTGTAGGAGAACGATTGGCAAAGGTAGATAAGTTAGGACACGTTGTAGCATAGTGTATTTCTTTCCTACAAAGTTGGCAGTGTGGTGGTATACAACCACAACCACGACCTGACCCACGTGATCGACCTCGATTAGAATAAGAAGAACCCTTGAAATTTTTGGAAGAATTTCCAGGACAGGGCTGTTGAGAGACAAAGGCAAGTTGTGGATTAGAAGGGACATGAATAGGTTGAATGAAAAGCTCATGGTTTTCTGGATTGGATAGAAGATCATGAAAAGATGATGATGGAAGGGCCCGATGAGCGGTAGAGAACGTTTCGAAAGCCAAGCCAAGACCGCAAAGAAACTGGTGGCATTTGTCATTGTTGTCTACAAGGTGACCAATCGCTGCGAGTTGATCACAGATAAGTTAGGATTTTCGACCATATTCAGAAACAGTAGAAGAACCCTTTTACAATTGGCGAAGGGTATCCCGAAGAGTGTGCATTCGCTCCAAAGAGTGGTAGCTGTAAGCAGCCTCAATAGCAAGCCAAACCTATCTAGCAGAGGTTAGGCCAAGGATTTTGTCCAGGGCTTCTTCTGTTAATGAGGACTGGAGCAAGAGAAGAACCTTTTGGTCGGAATCTTTCCAACTAACATAAGCAGGATTGGCATAAATATTTCCATCGATAATGATGGTTTTGGGTGGATAAGATAAGGTCCCGTCGATATGGCTTGTTTGGTTTTGATAGGCTAATAGAGGAGAAACTTGGTTTTTCCAAATAAGATAGTTGGAATATGAAAGTTTAATAAGAAAAAGATGAAGAAGGGTATGGAGGGGAACAGTGGTGGAAAAAGAATCGGCAAGTTAGGTTGATACCATGTGAATCTCCATAATTGATTTCAAAAGAAAATAATTATAATCATAAATAGGCTAAAGGTCTCGTATAATTGAGGAGATAAAATCTATCCTAAAATAAGATGATTGCCTATCTAAATAAACATTCAATTACATATAACAGAGTCTGAAATTATGTGGACTATTAATTAATAATCTTAACCAAAATTATAGTATATGTGACAAGGATTCCATACATATATAGAAATTCCAAATCTGACTTCATATGAGGAAGTTATGATTTTTCAAAGTTTCAACGTAGCAGTGTGCGACATAGAAACTGTAATTCAAATCGGTCGATTGTTAGGAAAAACAATTTAAACGAGAGTCGAAGATCTCATCGATATGATTCCTTCGATATAAAGAGAGTCAAGAACGGATGTCGTACGAAAGAGTTATGATTTTTATACGGACTTTAACAGTCTAAGCCTGTTAAAAATATAACTTTAAAATAAATGGAGAATTCGCCGACAGAGGCTAAATGAAAGTTATAGATCTCGTCGATAGCTATGCGTGGATAGAAATAACATCAAAAATGGAGTTATATATATACATTTCGAATTCAGCCTCATTTCCTCACAATCACTTCAACAATTCTCTCTGAAATTCCTACAAGTTTTAAACTCGATTTTTCTTTAGATTTTAGGGTATTTAGCTAGGCTCTGAAGCAGCTAAAAGCCCAGAAAATAGAAGCTATTTTTGGATCTATATGCTCAATAATCATTATTGAGTGATATTGATAATAAAATATGATCCTATAGGGTCACACCTTTATCAAGTTGGCACATTTTGTATATTTATTATTAATATGATTGCTAATAAATAATATCAACTCTTGTATTTAATTAGGGAATAATTATTGCTTTTGTGAAAATAATAATTAAAGAGAAGACAAACTAGTTATTATATCAAATGGTATGATTAATAAGTCTTGTACAAAAGTTCTGGACACTTTAGCTAACCATGACTTAACTAGTTAGTTGGTCTTATTTGCTTGGAGAAACTATAAGACAAATTTTTGTCATCTTGTGAAGGCATGGCCGAATTTCATAATGAAGAAGAGAGGTGTTTGTCAATATTCTTCTAATACTCTCCATGCTCCTAAACGCTACCATTACTTTATATTATTATAAGCTAAAGGTTTTTTTTTGCATGAGAATATATAAGAAAGTGCATGAAACTTGTTTTTGGCTAGTTTTTTGCTCTTTGCTACATGATGGCCAAAACCTCTATTCTTTCCTTCATTTCTCTCTCTTTTGAAGCTAGTTTGGAGATTAAAGCTTCCTTGAGTTATCTCCTTTAGTGCTTATTTGATTTAAGTGCTTAAAGGCTTAAGATACTCAAGATTACAATAAAGAACTAGCGTTCTAAGTGCCTTATTCTTGATGGTGGATACTTGTAGAGAATATCATCCTCTTTGATTTTTCTATCTTCATCAACACCCAAAACCCAAGTGGGTTTAAAGGCTCCAAATGTTGTCATTCTAAAACACTCTATGGTTGTTTTAAATATCATTCTAACATCTATAAATGGATACTTGGTGTTTTTTTTTTCTTTTTGTAAAATATTCGAAACTAATATTGTTATTTTTAAGCTTCCATTGGCCATTTTTTATATGAAAAACTCTCTTATATTTTGTATGAAAACCCATCAACTATCGAGTCAGAGTTGTTCCAGTACAATTTCCGGACTTTTGTCAGGAAAATATCTATATGTTAAGCTATACTTATATTGCTATCAGTGTAACTTCTATTTATATTCATAGTCGTTGTTATGAATTTATAAATAAGATTTATCAGTGATTCCATGTCATATTACTGATTGATCTACTTACGGGGGTGATGTCTAGGCTAGATTTAGCGAGGTGTTTAAAGTAGAATTTCCAAACAGTATACTCTATATACCAAGCGGATCCTAACTTTGATATTATCTTGTCTGGTTGCTCCTTATCAGCTATAGATATGTAGACATTGGGATTATTAAGGAATCTAGAATATAATTAGTTACAAGAATATAAGACTAAGACTTAGTGATATTTGTACCTAGGTCACATCAAAGGAAAAGCTAAAGTGCTAAGGTGAAGCGCTACCCAAATCACAAGTCATCCACTTTTAACTTGTGAGTGCATATCTACTTTCATCTCACACATAGATATGAAGTATTTAGATAATTAAATGTTATATATTCCTATTATCTATAATTAAGACAGTCTGTGTTAGATGAAACTATATGAGATGATTTTATTTAACCATATACATATTTTCATACTTATAATATATGGGGGAGTGAAGGGTAAAGAGAGATGAAATTATGAAAATAATGATGATAGGCCGTGGCTTTTATAGTACTACCGAACTAGCATTGTAGTCACCTAGTAGGGTATTGATGACTGTGACAACCGTCAAATTCTGGTCAAGTCAAAGTCAAATAAAGTCAACAAGTCAAACCGGTCAACTCAATTAACCTTGTATATTAGGGTTTACATTATGTTACTACTGTACAACTCGCTATTTTAATAAGAATTTATCACTTGAAAAATTCATATGTTCAGAATTATCAAACCCTAACCAGGGTAAGTGATGAGACTACTTGGTAAAACACTATCACGTACCCCTCGGGGGCGTATAACATTCATAACGAGGCTTAACGAGGTTTACAAACCTCGCTTGGCGAAGCTAAACATCCAAAAAGGTCATAAACGAAGTCTATCTCAAATCTCTCTCGCTCTATCTCTCTCTCCATCTCAAATCTCTCCAAGTATGTGAAATCTCTCCCAAATCTCTCTAATTATGTGAAATCTCTCCCAAATCTCTCCACGTATGTGAAATCTCTCCCAAATCTCTCTAAGTATGTGAAATCTTTCCAAGAATATGAAATCTCTCCCAAATCTCTCCAAGTATGTGAAATCTCTCCCAAATCTCTCTAAGTATGTGAAATCTCTCCAAGAATATGAAATCTCTCCCAAATCTTTCTCAAAAATCTCTCTCAACTTTTTATAATCACTCGGGGCATCCCGACCCTTAATTTAGTCAAAAACAACTCGAAACGGGAAGATAAACGGAAAAACAGCTCTATAGGAGCGAAACCCTCTTAGAGGCGAAACCCTAAGAAGCGAAACCCTAAGAAGCCTCTTGGACTGAAACCCCTCTCATGGACCGAAACTCCTAGTAAGAACCGAACTTGCTTGGACCGAACTGCTATTAGAACCGAAATCCCTATTAGAACCGAAACCCCTATTAGAACCGAAGTCACCTTCGGGTTCGGCTCCTTGCACGCCTCTCGGTCCGTTTCGCTCCTTTAGAGTTCGGTCTATTTCGCTTCCCACCACCTTCGGTCCTAGCCTTGCAACCGAACCCTTCTCGGACCGAACCTGCTTTCGGTTGTTCAACACCATGGACCGAACCTCTCCTCCTGACTTCGGCTGTTCGCAGCTTCTTCCCGGTTTTCGACCCCAACTTCGTTTTAAGCACGTTTTTCCTGATTTTAACGCGGGATTTTAACCCAAACTCGTGTTTTGACTTAAGAGACCCTATATTATAATATATTAATCACATTTTGAGGAGGGGGATCCTAAACTAAGTACAATATCTTTTGGGAAAGATATGCTCTTGGAGTGTTGACTTTATCTAGAGTATGACACAAGTTAACACGCATACCCTCATAGGACAACCCTCAGTCACTATTCCTCCCTACCTAGTCAACTATTTGTCCTTTGACACCCCTCCTCCAGCTGCATAGATTCATCAAAAGCTGGAAACTCTCATATCTCCTTCCATTTTACTCACTCTCTCTCACCAAAAAGCAAACACCACTCTCTCTCACTTTCCCTCTCTAGAACTCGAGATTTCAAAGCTGTTCTTGAGGTTTTTCACTTCAGTCTTGGTAAGTATATTCATCCTACATTTGAATACTCTACACTTCTTCACTCAAATTATGAATCTCTTATACAAATATCGTCATATTTGTGCTTAGGATCTTCGAATCTTCAAGTATCTCCCAAGTGTTCTTGACTTGGAAACCATTCTTCTTCCAACTTCATCTCAGGGAATAACTCAAGGTGAGTTCATACCCCCACATTTTCATGTTTTTTTTCAAGTTTTAGGGGGAGAATACAAGTTAAAACACCAAAAATTTAACTAAACTCAAACATCAGTTTTCAACAGGAAAGTTTGGTTCTATTCACGGACTGTTTTGACCATCTTAACCCTAATATCTTTCAAACCTGTTTAATATGAACATAGTTCAGGTTCTTACCTTTAAAATGACTACTTGGACATCTACATACGATTTTTCTACGATTTATGGTGATTTTTACAAAACTGCCTATCATTTCAAAAACGAATTCGGACCAGTTTGTGAATATGAACATTTTCACACAAGTTAGAGACTTCTAAAAATCATAATAAAAATTATGAATAAACTAGACACACTTTCTAAACTCTCAGAGTTTACGGATTCGGTTTTTGACTTCGTATGATTTTTCTATGACTTTTCTAAAACAGTGTAGAAAGTTAAAAACAAGTTAACAGCTTACAATATTCATAACACTTTGTAACATGTTGAGCAAAGTGTAACCTTTGATGACTTTGTATTTTGCATGTGTTTATCTGTTGTGATATGTCTATATAAAAGAAACTACTCTATCAAGTATAAGGGTCCTTTGTAATTTCAAATAATGCAAGATGAAATATAATAAGTATAGTCATGCATTGGTTAAACTGTTACATACACATAAATGGTCTCACCACAATACTATCGGATTTTCAACTACTACATGATATACTATAATAGGTATGGTTTAGGAAATTCACATCACTAATCTGGCACGCAAAGGGGGGATTTCACTCCCACCACAGAAAAGGGTTCTTACTCAAACACTACACGTAAACTCGTTAACGTAAGTTGTGAGACAATTCTTCAAATGTACTCTTACAGCACGGGTTAGAAATTCATGTAAGTTATAACCAGAATCTCTTGTAGGGAGAGCGTGATAATTGTGTGTAGATCTATATTGGGATTGACACCCCACACCTTGCTGCTAGCTACAGCGGGACCTGCAGGTCTACGAGTGACAAAAGTCATAACAAAATTTTAACGTCTGAAAAACGTTGTAACAGGTCATCCGGTTGTAGTATGGTTATAGCGACTCACATAGGGAGTTAACATCACTTAATGTTTACGGGAAATTATACTTTAAAAAGGAAAACAAAAAGGGGTTTCATCTATTTAAAACTGTATCCTTCGTTTAAATTACGAACACACACTCATGCATTCGGTCTTGGGATTTAAGACTACATAATATTTTATGAGGAAAATATTGGATTTTTCTTGTGTATACATTTCATTTTACCAATAAAGGTTTTTCCAACATTTCACCCAAAAGCTTATGAACTCACCAACTTAATTGTTGACACTCTTTCAAAACTACTTGTATTCTCAAGAAACTAGTGAAACAGGTAATCAACTGCTTTTGAGAATGGGACGCCAGACATCAAATTATATATTTTTGTCATCATAATGTAATTGATTTTGAAACATGTAAACTCATACTATGGTGTAACATTTTCAATTATATTTATGATGGTTGTATTTACTATGCACACTATTATACTCGTTGTTGTGATACTATATATGAAGTCCTCCACCCCTGAACGTTTCCGCCATCCTTGGTTTGGGGGTGTGACAGATTGGTATCAGAGCATTGTTTATAGTGAACATAGTATATCAAACCAAATAAGATATACAAACTATAAACACAAAGGGACTAAGACTCTCTGATTTAAAGGTTTTCCCTACAAGTATACTTCTAAAATAATAAAAGCGTTATTTTTATGAAAAAGTATAAGTACATACCTGCATACCGATATAGTGTTACGTCTAAGGAAAATGCAAAAGTTAAAAATAGAGGAGTTGTGCAATGTGAATATGCCTTGGAATATGCAATCAAGTCTGGGAGGAATATAGCCTGATCAACTATATTCGTCCGAGAAGTGACTAGTATATGCCTGGGGATAGTCATAGTGGACAACAAGTCTATCAACTTACCAACACCCATACAAGAAACACGTTAAGAATCAAACACAACCGTTAAAATACTATAGGAGTATTTTTGTTAACTAAGCACAATATTTCTAGATCCATTATGTGCCTCTTACACCCTCTTTTCTCGTACAGACGGCATGGCAGGATTCCATTTACTCGGAGACCCCTACTTTCCAAACCAGGGGAACGGTGGTTGGTTGGAAGCAGAACCAGACGAGGATCCCGAGGAGGTATTCGAGGTGGAACCCGAAGAAGACCCCGAAGAGGACGAAGAAGAAGAGGAATTGGAGGACGAAGTGGAAGAAGAGGAGCCGGAGGAGGAAGTCATCAACCCTCCTTACATCGCCAGTGTGCCTGCGAACCGATTTGGCTACAACGGGCCTGAGCCCCGTTGGGCAACAGTAATCGAGAGATGGAGCCGTCAACAACGACAACAATCACCATTTGGCGATCAACGGGGTTACTACGATCTGACAGAGCCCTCCCAGTCGTGATCCAGCAGATCACGAATCTTGGGGACCAGAATCGAGATATGGTGAATCAAGTTCGGGACCTCAACGTTGTAGTGGATGCATCCGATGCTCGTACCCGGGACCTGGAAAGAAACTTCTACCCCATGGACCAACTCATCGAGGACCTTACCACCGCTCGGGCGGAAGTAAAGGAGTACCAGATAAGGCACGTGGCTCTCGAGGAGAGAGTGATCGCGATCGAACGCCGGATTGCGGAGCTTCAGGGAGCCTCGACCTCGTCTCAAGGCCACAATGGACCAGCTGATACCACCCACCTCGAGTAGTGCTTGCACTACTCACATTTTGTTATAAACTAGGTTTACGAGTATGTGTTGGAACTACTCTTTCTTATAAGGAGGTTTGACCCTGCGTCTAAGTGATTACACCAGTCAAAGGGTCTATGTGCTGTCAAAATTCTCTGTTATGTTGATATAATGTAGAACTTCTATAAGGTCAAATTTTCCTAAAATCATGTACTAAATTATATCAATGAAAATTGGCATGCATTTTATTTTATTGGGAGTTCACCTCAAATTGCATAACATGGCATTAACAAATGATTTGCTTATGGTAACTCTGAGATTATTTAATATATACCTCGAGGTTATGTGTAATCAAGAGGTGATTGACTTAGAAATGGTGAGTCCGCCTTGGATCCTGTTCCTTGTTTGGTTGTGGGCTCAGGGCAGACTCATTAAGTTCGACGGTCTGTTGTACCTTAGTTATACACAACTAGTATACATTAGGTGATCTTATGAGTGGGCCAGGCATGGAACAAAGATTACAAGATTTCATTTGAATCATTACTACTAAATTCATAAGTTTATTTATATAGACCTCTGATATGAAGTGTTTGCAACATTCGAAAAATAGGGAAAATACTATACTTGAAAACTAATAACCTTGTTTTGCATCTCCCGACTGATAACCATTACTAAAAGACTTATACTCACTTCGTCTTTGAAATTCTATAACAGAAAAATGCCGCCTCGTAGATCTGCTAGACGCACTGGCGGAACACAAACAAACACACCACCGCCGCCTCCCCAGTATGACCCTGTAATGTTCCAAGCTGCGGTCACAGCTGCGGTGGCAGCTGCTATGTCCCAAATCAGCACCGAAGGTGCTAGAAGGACAGGGAGTGGTACTAATAACTCCACTCAAGGAGATAGCCAAGGGCGTTCGAGAGAGTGTTCCTTCAAAGACTTTACTAACGGCAAACCCGATTCGTTCAATGGAAGCGGGGGAGTCATCGATTTGATGCAGTGGTTCGAGAGGACCAAATCTGTCTTCGAAATCTGTGTGTGCCCTAAAGAAAACAAAGTCAAATTCGCAGCTCGCACTTTCACCGGCAGGGCCCTTACTTGGTGGAATGTCCACGTAAAATCCCTAACTCTCGCCGTGCCAAATTCGATAAGCTGTGAAGATTTGAAAACCATGATGCAGAAGGAGTATTGCCCAAGGGGTGAAGTGCAGAAATTAGAATAGGAACTTTGGAGTCTCAAGATGACGGGCTATGACCTCACAGCTTACACTACCCGATTCAATGATCTAGCACTCCTCTGTCCGGCGATGGTCACTCCGGAAAGCAAGAAGGTGGAGCGATATCTCTAGGGATTATCTTCCCAGATTCAAAATAGTGTATTGGCCTCACGACCAACTACTTTCGAGAGTGCCAAGGAGTTGGCACAACAACTCATTGATCATCGAGCCAACCATGCCACTGTGACAACCACCTCCGATCAAGCACGACGAGGGAACAACAAGACGAAATTATGGGATAATAAAAAGAAGCAACCGGCGTAGGGCCCCACAAGGAAGCAGCAAACTGTTGCCATCCATGCTGCCACTACTCCTTCCACTCCAGCACCACTGAGACAATATGCTGTAACTCTTCCCAAGTGCAACTTTCATCACAACGGTCCTTGCCGAGAAATGCACTGCAACCGCTGTAACAAAAAGGGGCATACCGCCCGTTTCTGCAGGGCGTCTGCCCAACAAGCCAACCCAGCCGCCAACGTCGGAGCAAGCCGAACCTGTTACGGTTGCGGGGAGACTGGAAACTACAAGAGGGATTGCCCAAAGGATGGAAATGCAAACGCCGGCGGTGTCAGAAGGATTTTGGCCATAGGGCAAGGAGAAGCAAGGGAGAATCCCGCGGTGGTTACCGGTACGTTTCTCCTTAATAACTCATATACATGCATATTATTCGATAGTGGAGCAGAGAGGAGTTTCGTTAGCCACAAATTCAAACAATTATTAAAACAAAATCCCCAGTCACTAAAAGATACATACGTAGTAGAGAGGGCTAATGGAAAAATAGAAAGCACTAATGACATATACTCAGGGTGTACCCTCACTCTAGACAATCACTCATCCAAAATCGATCTATTGCCAGTCTCAATAAAAAGTTTTGACATCATCATTGGCATGGATTGGTTAAGTTCAAATCATGCTGACATTCTATGTTACGAAAGGGTCGTACGCCTTAATCTGCCGAGTGGCGAAACTCTTGTCGTCTACTGCGACAAACCCAGTGCGAACCTACAAATCATCTCTTGCGTCAAAGCCCAAAAGTACTTCCGCAAGGAATACCACGCCTTCTTAGCCCACGTCGTGGATAAGAAACAAGAGGTGAAAAACATCAAGGACATTCCGGAGGTCTGTAATTTCTCTGATGTATTCCCGGAAGACCTTCTCAGAGTTCCACCCGCACGACAAGTTCAATTCCGAATCGACCTAATCCCCGGAGCTACCCCCGTAGCCAGAGCGCCCTACCGTCTAGCGCCAGCCGAGATGCAAGAACTATCCAGCCAGCTAAACGAACTGCTGAGCAAAGGGTTCATTAGACCCAACTTCTCGCCTTGTGGAGCACCAGTTCTATTTGTGAAAAAGAAGGATGGATCGTTTCGCATGTGCATCGACTACCGCGAGCTGAATAAGCTTACTATCAAAAACCGATACCCTTTGCCCCGAATCGACGACCTATTTGACCAACTTCAAGGAGCATCTTACTTCTCAAAGATCGACCTGAGGTCGGGGTACCATCAGCTACGATTTCAGGAGGAGGATGTTCCCAAAACGGCGTTCAGAACTCGGTACGGTCACTACGAGTTTGTAGTAATGCCCTTCGGATTAACCAACGCACCCGCGGTGTTCATGGATCTAATGAACCGGGTGTGACGGCCTTACCTAGACAAGTCCGTGATTGTCTTTATATACGACATCCTGGTCTATTCCAGGAGTAAGGAAGAGCATAGCCAACATCTACGACAGGTATTGGAGACTCTAAGGGCGCAGAAATTGTATGCAAAATTTTCGAAGTGTGAATTTTGGATCCGAGAAGTGGACTTCCTCGGTCATGTGGTTAGCGAAAAAGGGATACACGTGGATCCCTCCAAAATCAAGGCGATTGAGAACTGGTCAGCACCAAGGACGCCTACAGAAATCCGCCAATTCTTAGGTCTCACTGGCTACTAACGCAGGTTCATCCAGAAGTTCTCCAAGATTGCCAAACCACTTACCACCCTAACCCAAAAAGAGTGTGGCCTTCAGCTGGGGAGAGAAACAAGAAACCGCTTTCCAAACATTAAAGCAAGCACTGTGCAGCGCCCCAATTTTGTCCCTACCCGAGGGAACTGAAGACTTTGTGGTCTACTGCGATGCATCAAACCAGGGTCTGGGGTGTGTGTTAATGTAACGAGGAAGGGTCATTGCCTATGCATCAAGGCAATTAAAAACGCACGAGGTCAACTATGCCACGCATGACCTCGAATTGGGAGCAATAGTATTCTCCCTAAAGATCTGGAGGCACTACCTTTACGGAACAAAGTGTACCATCTTTACTGATCACAAAAGCCTTCAACACATCCTCAATCAAAAAGAGCTCAACATGAGGCAGAGACGGTGGGTAGAATTACTGAATGATTATGAGTGTGAGATTCGTTATCACCCAGGCAAGGCCAACGTGGTAGCTGATGCCTTAAGTCGAAAAGAATACTCGGGTCGCCGAGTAAAGTCATTAACAATGACAATACATTCGCACCTGTCCATGCAAATCAAAGAGGCCCAGCTGGAAGCTCTGAAGCCTGAGAATGTGGCAGGTGAGGCTTTAAGAGGAATGGATAAGAATCTAGAGGTAAAGGACGACGGAGCTTGTTATCTCATGAACCGAATTTGGACACCGAGATTCGGCGGGTTCAGGGACGTCGTCCTGAATGAAGCACACAAAACGTAATACTCCGTACATCCTGGCTCAGACAAGATGTACCTGGACCTGAAGAAACTCTACTGGTGGCCGAACATGAAAGCCGAAATCGCTACATACGTGAGCAAGTGTTTGACTTGTGCCAAGGTTAAGGTAGAGTACCAAAAGCCTTCGGGTTTGCTACAGCAACCTGCGATACCCGAATGGAAGTGGGAACGAATAACCATGGATTTCATAACCAAACTGCCTAAGACAATGGGTGATCTTGATAACATTTGGGTGATCGTCGATAGATTGACTAAATCCGCGCACTTCCTGCCAATAAATGAGACCGACAAGATGGAGAAGTTGACTAGGACGTACATCAAATAGGCTGTACGACTACATGGTGTGCCGATATCCATTATCTCTGACAGAGATAGTAGATTCACTTCACGGTTCTGGAAGTCCTTACAGAAAGCTCTAGGGACCAGGCTGGACATGAGTACGACCTACCATCCTCAAACTAACGGGCAGAGCGAAAGAACTATTCAAACCCTGGAGATATGCTAAGAGCGTGTGTGTGATAGACTTCAGTAAAGCTTGGGATACCCATTTACCACTTATTGAATTCTCATACAACAACAGCTATCATACCAGCATCAAGGTCGTGCCGTTTGAAGCTCTTTATGGCCGCAAGTGCAGATCACCACTGTGCTGGGCTGAAGTGGGAGATACACGGTTAGCAAAAGGGCAAGTCCCTAACAGCACCCTCACTGGCCCTGAAATCATAAGGGAAACTACAGAAAAGATTGTTCAAATTCGAGAAAGACTGAAAGCATCTCGAGATAGACAAAAGAGCTACGCTGATAAGCGACGCAAACCCTTGGAATTCCAGGTTGGGGACCGGGTGCTACTGAAGGTCTCAGCATGGAAAGGAACGATACGTTTTGGTAAACATGGTAAGCTAAACCTAAGATATATCGGGTCGTTCGAAATCTTTGCCAGGATTGGCCCGGTAGCATACAAACTTCGGCTACCCCAGGAACTTAACAACGTACACCCGACTTTCCACGTGTCAAATTTAAAGAAGTGTCTGTCTGACGAGACTCTTGTGATCCCACTCGAGGAAATCGAGGTCAACGAGAGTCTCCACTTCATAGAAGAACCGGTAGAAATCATGGATCGAGAGATCAAGAGGACGAAACAAAGTCGTATTCCTATTATGAAGGTCCGTTGGAACGCAAAACGAGGACCTGAATTCACCTGGGAACGCGAGGTTCAAATGAAACAAAAATACCCGCATCTTTTCCCCAACTCTTGAAGTCCCAGTCAAAACGCTAATTTCGGGACGAAATTCCTTCCAACGGGGGAATGATGTGACAACCGTCAAATTCTGGTCAAGTCAAAGTCAAATAAAGTCAACAAGTCAAACCGGTCAACTCAATTAACCTTGTGTATTAGGGTTTATATTATGTTACTACTGTACAACTCGCTATTTTAATAAGAAGTTATCACTTGAAAAATTCATATGCTCATAATTCTCAAACCCTAACCAGGCTAAGTGATGAGACTACTTGGTAAAACACTATCACGTACCCCTCGGGGCCGTATAACATTCATAAAGAGGCTTAACGAGGTTTATAAACCTTGCGTGGCGAAGCTAAACATCCAAAAAGGTCACAAACGAAGTCTCTCTCAAATCTCTCTCGCTTTATCTCTCTCTATCTCAAATCTCTCCAAGTATGTGAAATCTCTCCCAAATCTCTCTAAGTATGTGAAATCTCTCCTAAATCTCTCCAAGTATGTGAAATCTCTCCCAAATCTCTCTAAGTATGTGAAATCTCTCCAAGAATATGAAATCTCTCCCAAATCTCTCCAAGTATGTGAAATCTCTCCCAAATCTCTCTAAGTATGTGAAATCTCTCCAAGAATATGAAATCTCTCCCAAATCTTTCTCAAAAATCTCTCTCAACTTTTTATAATCACTCGGGGCATCCCGACCCTTAATTTAGTCAAAAACAACTCGAAACGGGAAGATAAACGGAAAAACAGCTCTATAGGAGCGAAACCCTCTTAGAGGCGAAACCCTAAGAAGACTCTTGGACCGAAACCCCTCTCATGGACCGAAACTCCTAGTAAGAACCTAACTTGCTTGGACCGAACTGCTATTAGAACCTAAATCCCTATTAGAACCGAAACCCCTATTAGAACCGAAGTCACCTTCGGGTTCGGCTCCTTGCGCGCCTCTCGGTCCATTTCGCTCCTTCAGAGTTCGGTCTATTTCGCTTCCCACCACCTTCGGTCCTAGCCTTGCAACCGAACCCTTCTCGGACCGAACCTGCTTTCGGTTGTTCAGCACCATGGACCGAACCTCGCCTCCTGACTTCGGCTGTTCGCAGCTTCTTCTCGGTTTTCGACCCCAACTTCGTTTTAAGCCCATTTTTCATGATTTTAACGCGGGATTTTTACTCAAATTCGTGTTTTGACTTAAGAGACCCTATATTATCATATATTAATCACATTTTGAGGAGGGGGATCCTAAACTAAGTACAATATCTTTTGGGAAAGATATGGTGTTGGAGTGTTGACTTTATCTAGAGTATGACACAAGTTAACACCCATACCCTCATAGGACAACCCTCAGTCACTATTCCTCCTACCTAGTCAACTATTTGTCCTTTGACACCCCTCCTCCAGCTGCATAGCTTCATTAAAAGCTGGAAACTCTCATATCTCCTTCCACTTTACTCACTCTCTCTCACCAAAAAGCAAACACCACTCTCTCTCACTTTCCCTCTTTAGAACTCGAGATTTCAAGGCTGTTCTTGAGCTTTTTCACTTCAGTCTTGGTAAGTATATTTATCCTACATTTGAATACTGTCACACCCCCAAACCGGAACGGCGGAAACGTTCGGGGGTGGTTGACGTCATGCGTAGTATCACAACAGTTGTATCATAGCAAGCATAGTAAACACAACCAAACATTGAATACATATATGAAAAAGGTTTACATTGTCTTAATACATAATTTTTTCATATCAATATATATAACAAAAGTAAAAGATGTGACACCATAATGCTCCATCTTCTCCAAAAGTTGACAAGAGTACCTGTCTATTGTTTCCCTGAGAATACAAGCAGTTTTAAAAATATCAGCATAAAGCTGGTGAGTTCATAAGCGTTTAGTTCTGGTGAAAGAAATGTTTCTTTGATCCTTTGAAAAGTGTTTCCCAAGAAAATCCAATATTTTCTTATGAAAGATGTTTGATTATCCATTAGTTATATGTTAAACAGCCTGTTTATGTAAAGTTGAGTTATCCCAGGAAAATCCTATATTTTCCTTAAAAGTTGAAAGTTGGTTATCTTTTCTTGTCTGAGGTGTACAAGTATCTACCATACTTGTATCGTTAGATGTAGTTTCCTTGATAAACCCTGTTTTCTCTCAGTGAGATGTATTAGCCTTATTACATAAATAAAACTAATAAATAAGTAGTGAACTAGATCCTAAGGGTATTACTAATGCTCTCTAGTAATCAAATCGGTTATTACTTTGAGGTTAGTTCACTTGTTTCATTATTACAAAAGTAAATCTCTGTTATCTAGGTTGCGAGTTTTATAACCATACATTAAACTTGATATGGCACGTAACGGGGCCAGTATCCTTTTATGACTTTGTCACCCGTAGACCTGACCGTCCCACTGTAGCTAGCATCGAGGTGCGGGATAGTCAGTCCCGTATAGATCTATACATAATAGTCACGCTCTCCCTCCAAGAGATTTTGGTTACAAGGGTTAGTCCTACACTCACGAATCCGGTGGAGTGTTACCAAGGACGTGTCTCCAACTTAAAATAACAAATTTACAAGTAATAATACCGAAAATCATGTTTATGATTTGTATAAATCCTTTATAAAATATCACATTTTATGACAAGATTTACAAGTTCCTTGCTTTAGTTTTGAAAACTGTTTCTACGAGTTGATTTCTTAATCGTTTGGTAAAACGGTTTTCTGTGTTAAAAGCATGCTGAACATATAATTATTTTATGCAAAATAAGATAACTTGAGCACAAGTTTCCTTGTACTTTTGCTTGTATTCTCCCCCTGAAAACATGAAAACTCGGAAAAGCGTAGGGGTATGAACTCACCGTTTGACGGATGATTCGAGCGGATGATCGGTTACGAGTGTTGAGTGTCAATTGATGTTTCGTACTCAAGTGGATCCTAATAACATATAGTAACACATACATGTGTTAGAATTAGGGTGTTTCATGACTAAACGTGACGGGAAAACACCCTTAAGACTTGGAAATGCTTGTCGGGACCCTATATGATCAAACCAAGGAGGTGTACGGCCAAAAGAGTGTGTGTGCGGTCAGCATGTGTGTGCGGTTGCACACAGGAGTGTGCGGCCGTACAGAGGGCGTGTGCGGTCGTACAAGCGAGTGTGCGGCCGTATAGAGGGGTGTGCGGCTGTACACTCTTCATTCATGCTCAAAACGTTGATTTTCAGGTGCTTCAAGACCAATACCAAGTCCAACTAGCAGATAGGGGATCAAACTCTCACTTTGGAGGGTTTTTGAGGTGTTTACGTCCACCTTATGAAGGTGTGTGGCCGTACTCCTTCACTCAAATTATGAATCTCTTATACAAATATCGTCATATTTGTGCTTAGGATCTTCGAATCTTCAAGTATCTCCCAAGTGTTCTTGACTTGGAAACCTTTCTTCTTCCACCTTCATCTCAGGGAATAACTCAAGGTGAATTCATACCCCCACATTTTCATGTTTTTCTTCAAGTTTTAGGGGGAGAATACAAGTTAAAACATCAAAAATTTAACTAAACTCAAACATCAGTTTTCAACAGGAAAGTTTGGTTCCATTCACTGACAGTTTTGACCTTCTTAAACTTAATATCTTTCAAAACTGTTTAATATGAAAATAGATCAGGTTCTTACCTTTACAATGACTACTTTCACATCTCCATACGATTTTTCTACGATTTATGGTGATTTTTACAAAACTGCCTATCATTTCAAAAACGAATTCGGACCAGTTTGTGAATATGAACATTTTCACACAAGTTAGAGACTTCTAAAAATCATACTAAAAATTATGAATAAACTAGACACATTTTCTAAGCTCTCATAGTTTACGGATTCGGTTTTTGACTTCGTATGATTTTTCTATGACTTTTCTAAAACAGTGTAGAAAGTTAAAAACAAGTTAACAGCTTACAATATTCATAACACTTTGTAACATGTTGAGCAAAGTGTAACCTTTGATGACTTTGTATTTTGCATGTGTTTATCTGTTGTGATATGTCTATATAAAAGAAACTACTCTATCAAGTATAAGGGTCCTTTGTAATTTCAAATAATGAAAGATGAAATATAATAAGTATAGTCATGCATTGGTTAAACTGTTACATACACATAAAGGGTCTCACCACAATACTATCGGATTTTCAACTACTCCATGATAAACTATAATAGGTATGGTTTAGGAAATTCACATCACTAATCTGGCACGCAAAGGGGGGATTTCACTCCCACCACAGAAAAAGGGTTCTTACTCAAACACTACACGTAAACTCGTTAACGTAAGTTGTGAGACAATTCTTCAAATGTACTATTAGAGTACGGGTTAGAAATTCCTGTAAGTTATAACCAGAATCTCCTGTAGGGAGAGCGTGATAATTGTGTATAGATCTATATTGAGATTGACACCCCACACCTTGCTGCTAGCTATAGCGGGACCTGCAGGTCTACGAGTGACAAAAGTCATAACAAAATTTTAACGTCTGAAAAACGTTGTAACAGGTCATCCGGTTGTAGTATGGTTATAGTGACTCACATAGGGAGTTAACATCACTTAATGTTTACGGGAAATTATACTTTAAAAAGGAAAACAAAAAGGGGTTTCATCTATTTAAAACTGTATCCTTCGTTTAAATTACGAACACACACTCATGCATTCGGTCCTGGGATTTAAGACTACATAATATTTTATAAGGAAAATATTGGATTTTTCTTGTGTATACATTTCATTTTACGAATAAAGGTTTTTCCAACATTTCACCCAAAAGCTTATGAACTCACCAACTTAATTGTTGACACTCTTTCAAAATTACTTGTATTCTCAGGAAACCATTGAAACAGGTAATCAACTGCTTTTGAGGATGGGACGCCAGACGTCAAATTATATATTTTTGTCATCATAATGTAATTGATTTTGAAACATGTAAACTCATACTATGGTGTAATTTTTACAATTATATTTATGATGGTTGTATTTACTATGCGCACTATTATACTCGTTGTTGTGATACTATACATGAAGTGCTCCACCCTGAACGTTTCCGCCATCCTTGGTTTGGGGGTGTGACAATGATGACCACAGACTATTCTAGACAGGTCGGGTCAAACATGGACATACTTGTAACTTGTCGATATTTATAAGCCATACACGGACAAGATTACAACCTGTAGGTGTTAATCGATCATATATAGGCAGGTTTAAAACCTTTAGATGTTAATAAATTGTTTTGCGGACATGTCTACGACATATAGGCATAGATGAATCATACGCGGACGGGTCTACGACCTGTAGGTGTTACTGAATTATACATAGACATGTCCCCAACCTATATATGTTATGAAACCACATACGGACATGACTACGACCTATAGGTATGAACGAATTATTCATGTGGATACTCCGTTCACCCCATTGTTGTCTTATTAGCACATATTGCTAAGGAATCCCCGAAGCAATATTATTTACTTAGAGATCCTCTAGGATAAATCCCTTGAGATCATCGGTATAGGATCAGGGAGTGAGAATAATAGGAATGAGTAATCGGGTTCTTTATTTGATGTGAAATATATAAGTATAACAAATTAATTCTAAAGTTATAGGTTGAAATCCCTATGTACTCACCAAGTTTCTCAACCCGACCCACTCGGTTTATTTGTATCACAGGTAGCAGTACGAACGTATATGATGTTTTGATCTGATGAGAGGTTCGAGGAAATATAGGCCAATAAATGTTGTAAGGCCAGTAGAGATTATGTTTATACTTATGTTTCTTGTATCAGTTATGACATCCTAAGTTTTTTAATAATCAATGAAAAATACTTTTTCGGAAATACTTTTTATGGGGCAAATTCCGGACTTATAAAGATTACTCTATTTTAAAATAAGCATAAATAAAATGTATTTTCTGACCGTGAAAACTGGGGATGCCACAGTTACCTACACATGGCTAAACTATGAACAAGTTTAAACTAAGTTCAAACACAAATTAAACATACAAATTGCAAATTAATGTGTTTCCAAGTGTTACTTTGACAATAATTACTTCCAGGATCATCCCTATACTTCTTTGAACTGAGTCTCCCTCAAAATGGAGGTTAGATTGTCTCTAAATCATAGATAGAGAAAATCACTTAATTGTCCAAATCATGAAAGCACTAATGTGTAATATTACACTGAAAATTACATGGTCGTGTAATATTGAAGGTACGCTGTTGTGATGGAATTTCACCCCGAAGTACAATGTAACTCCCGCAAATTCAGGCTACACATAATAAGTAATAATTAATTAAATTAAATCCTTGATTAAGATAATCTATAGTCGTGCACGCTGCATGCTATATAATATAAGTTTTGTATTAAGGAAAAATAGGAAAAATCAGTCGAATCGTCCGTAAGTCGTTAAAATAAGTGCCCTAAAACACACACACACTCACACACACACACATATATATATATATATATATATATATATATATATATATATATATATATATATATATATATATATATATATATATATATATATATATATATATAGAAAGTATACGTCGTCCCGATCCCGGAAATATGAATTTCGTAGAAATCCGACTCCGTATAAGTTAGATATGATTTTTATAAAGTATAAAAGTCAGTCGCGCACAAACAATGTGTGACGTCAAAATGTACGAAGAGAATGGTTGACTTTTCGATAAAGTCACCAAAATGAAAGTCGTAGTACTCTTTAAGATAGGAATTTTGGTAAAAGGAACACCAAAATCGGAGTCCGTATGAGAGAGTTATGCTTTTTGTAAAATCATTAAATCATATAAAAATAAGGGCTAAAAATAAAGTCAGAATTAGCTGATGGAGCCTAAAGGAAAGTTGTAGTACTCGTTGAGAGCTACGCGTGAAAAAAAAACGTCAAAAGCAGAGTCCGTATGAAGAAGTTATGGAATTTACAAAATCTGCGATTTGCTTCCCGCGCAGTGCACACATGGTGTGTGACGCGCGCTTCTAGAAGGTGAAAACGCGGACCACAGAGAGCTTGACACATGTCACAATGTGTTTGGGGAGACATAGCCTTAAAATGCGCGACGTGCACCCCAAATTTGGCTATAAATACCTCATTTGTGCTCATTTCCTTCCACACACACATCTCCACAACTCCCTCTCTTGATTTCCTTCGATTCTAGCCTCATTTTCTCTTAGGTTTAGTCTTTGACGAAGCCCTGCGACCCCTGAAGTAGTAGTAGCTAGCAAGTAGAAGCTCTTCCAGTGTAATTTCCTAACTTTTGTCAGGAAGAACCGCCGTAAGTTAAGCTACACTCTAATCCTTTTAGTGTAACTTATATTTTTAGTCATAAGTCGTTATTATGAACCTATAAATAAGATTTATCAGTAATTCAATGTCATTATACTGGTTAATCTACTTACATGAAGGTGTCTAGAATGGTCACATTGGCTTCGTTGTTGGATTTCAGAAAAGCTATTATGGCGAAGTGGTCCTACCTCCCAACTGTCCTGCCTGGCTGATTTTTAGTTGATAGATCTTGATGTAGACAATGAGATTAGTGACGAATCTAGACTATAATTATAATCATTGGGATTATGAAACTAGACTATGACTTAGTGTTATAAATTTAGGCCATTGAAAGTGCTAAGGCGAGGATTTGCCCAACTTTTACGGCATCCACTTTTATCAAGTGAGTGCATAGTTTCTTTCATCTTACACATAGATATCAAGTATCTAGATAATTACATGTTTATGTGCTTATTATCTGTGCTGAGAATATTATGTGTTAGATAAGATATTATGAGATGATATTTAACTGATTTAATCATATAAGTATTATAGACTTATAACTATGCATTGGGTAGAAATATGTGATGGTATATAGGAGATGATGGATAGATGATGGTAGATAAGTGATGATAAATAAGAGATGACTATGATATTCCTTGACCTTGACTTGTGATGTTGCGATGTAGTCTTCTACTAGAGTATAGATGGCAACCACTGACTAATCTAAACAAGTCATGTGGAAACACTGATAGGCTCATAACCTGTAGGTGATGAATTATGAGTTTAGGCAATGTAGTTCATGCGATGATACTCTAGCCCTGACTGGACATGTATTGGGGGAGTAATTCTTGAAAGAGTACTGTCTATGCGATGTAGGCGATGATCCTTAGGAAATCCTTATCAACAAACATATAAGGAAATGTGATGTAGGGGGTGATAGGTAAATGCGATGTAGGAGATGACCCTTAGGATAAATCCATAGGAAAGAATAAATAATAAAACGGGGATGGGCAATTGGGTTAATTGTTTGATAATTGAACATATTAACTATATTATTGTGGGTTGAAAACCCTATGTACACACCAAGTTTCCCAACCTGACAGACTCAGGTTATTTGAAATACATGTTATTAAATAAAGATACTCAGATAATCATGTATGAGAGATTTAAGGAAATGTAGACTGTTAGAATATTGAAACATTGTAAGTCTCCGTTTATGCTTGTGTTTCTGTATTGAAGATAACATCCCGAGCTTTATAAATAAACAACGTTTTTCTAAAAACGCTTTGATAACATTATTATCATGTTTTTGGGACAAATTCTGCATAATTAATATTTTTAAAAGAATACTCTGATTTAATAAGCATAAGCAAATCGGTCTTTTCTGACAATAAAAATGAGGATGTCACTTACAATTCTCAAATTGTGGCATTTCCTTAAAAATATATGATCGTGTAAGATTGTTCTTTAGAAAGTGAGACTACTTCAGGTAAAACATAGTCATGTAATATCCTTTTGATAAAGGATTTACGTCATATTTGATCATTTAATTTTTGGTTTTATGCTCATTTTGTCACCTAACTCATTTTAAGTTTTTGAAAGGTTACTTGACTTTTTTTTTTGCTAAAATGGTCACTATGCCCGACAATAATATGTTTTCAGATCTTTTTTTTTTTTTGTTATCTAAGGTTATCAAACTTTCTTTTTTGGCTATTTTAGGTCATTGAACTTTTTTGAGCTATAATTAGTCACTAAACTTTTGAAATTGTGCTCATTTTGTTTTTTTATATTTTTCCACAATTTTATTTTATAACTTTTTTTTCTTTCGTTTTTACATGTTATTTTTCATAATTCGTTTTTATAACTTCAATGTTATTGCGTTTTTGTACTTTTTTTCACAATTTATTTTTAAAACATAACTTTTTTACTTTATTTTCATGTTTTTTTCTAAATTCATTTTTACAACTTAATTTCTTTTCCCTTTAATATATTTTTCATAATATGTTTTAGAGCTTCATATATTTGTTTCGCCAAATAGGTGTCAATACCGAACTATATAATTATTAACCAAAGTGATAATCGTAGAATTATTTGTTTCTCACGTATCCAGTAATGTTAGATATTAGCAACTTTCTTATATAAAGGTTTACCTATTACAACAGTAACAACACCTCACATATTTTTCTCAAACAAAAAAAACCATCATTCTTTTCTCATTTTTGTTGTTGATTTTTCTTTGGTACTAAATTATATGTTTTGCTTTATTATTGGTATTATAAAATATGATTCTCTCTGGTCAATTAGTACCCAATTTGATAACACCCAATTTGATAACAGGAACTATGCATAGTATAAGTTATGTAATGATGTTTTTTTTGTTAGAAACATATGTGAGGTATTGTTATTGACGTAATAGGTAAACCGTCAGATGAGTAAGCTGCTAGTTATGCAACATTATTAGATGCATGACAATCTGATAATTTTACGATCACCACTTGGGTTAATAATTATGCAGTTCAATTAATTTACATCTAATTGGCGAAACAAATATATGAAGTTTTAAAAAACATTTTCTTGAAAAACGTATAAAAACAAAGAAAAAAATGAAGTTGTAAAATGAATTTTGAAAAAAAAACATGAAAATGAAGTAAAAAAGTTAAGTTGTAAAAATAGATTTTGATAAAATATGAAAAACATAATAAAAATGAAGTTATAAAAACAAATTATGAAAAAAAAACACATAAAAACGAAAATAAAAAATAAAGTTATAAAAACGAATCGTGAAAAGCATGTAAAAACTAAACAAAAATGAAGTTATAAAAATGAATTGTGGGAAAAAAGTATAAAACCGAATGACCACAATTTCCAGATTTAGTGACTAATTATAACCCAAAAAAGTTTAGTAACCTAAAATAGTCTAAAAAGGAAGCTCGATAACCTTAGATAGCCAAAAACAATTATGGATACCTATTATTTCCGGTCATAGTGACTATTTTGGTAAAAAAAAAAAAAAAAAATTTAAGTGACATTTTAAAACTTAAAATGAGTTAAGTGATCAAATGAGTACAAAACCAAAACTTAAAGTGACCAAATATAACATAAACCTTTAATAAATTACATGACCATGTAATCCACTACATCTAGATTTATTGTGATTTCGCAACTCCTTTGTTCTTGGCCTGCAAATTATAAATTTTTGCACAAGGCTTCCTTTTTATGTACTAAACATGATCTATTATTCAAACGAGCCTAAAAAATAACCAAAAATATGAAAGTATGAAAGTCCTAAAATTGTCCCTAAAAGATGAAAAGTACGCAAAAATCTAACCTAAAGTGCAATACATAATATGAAATAATCAAGTAAAAAGGTGCATTTTATACACCTAACAACACTCGATATGCTTTCTAAGCCTAACACTTCTATTTTATCAAGTATTCAAATTAGATGAGCTTGTGATGGATATTTAATAGTAAAAAGGATATTTAGAAGATTTGGGCTTGTAATAACATTTATTTTACGTGAACTGTGATTTCTATTAGTTATAAATACCTTGTTTAAATAAACTTTGTATTAGGGATTTAGAAGAAATTTTTTGCAACACGGATATAACAAAAATTGAACTGTTAATATTAAAATGGTTATTTAAAATGACGCATACGAGGGGTGTTATACCTATTGGAAAGAGTGTTTCAAGTCATTAATTATTAATAATATTTCTGATAATAACACGGTTCTTTTAGGTTTCCCTCAAAACCTATTTGAGCAATTAAAAGATAAAAAGAATTTTGGAGAAATTAGTTTATTAATTTGTCATGTTTTGATATTAATTAGAAGTTGATTTTGTATTAATTAAAAGTTAATTAACTAGAAGGACTAAATGTTAATTAATTAAAGGTTTAACTAATTTGAACTATCCATAAAGGGATAGGGTAAGGGACAAATCTGATAAGCCTTATCAAATTTTTGGAGTTGCTTTGGGACTAACCAACTGAAGCCTATAAATAAGGAGCTTGTGGTCAAACCCTAGACGCTCATTTATTGCTAGAATTTTCGTTCCCCTTCATCCCCTTAAGGTGAATGGAAATTTTTAACCCTTTTAGGGTTTGTAGAATTTTCAATCTTGCCTCCCCTCTCCTAGGGTTTTTTCATATTTTCTCTTTGGTGTTTTTAGGTGTGAACCCATAGAAGGATTTTGGTTTGGTTCCTCTCACCCAAACACGGTGGCAAGAACAAGATATCAATTAAGATGAAAAAGAGGTATATATGTTTTACTATTAATCTTGCAGTTGCAATAATAAAATAAAACTTAGATCCTTATAGGTAGCATGAACACATAGAATTTTGTTAAGTCTTCCGTTGCTATAATCATGTGTTTAGAATGCCTTATAACCTAATAATGATATTAGAGCCTTAGTTCATAATTTTTTGCACTACTTGATCAAAATAGATGTGAGTTAAATCTTGTTTGCTTATAGGAATTTTCAAAATTAGGGTTTTGTAGGTTTAAAATTTTCGTTTTTTAAACATAATTTTTAAATTTTCGAATTTAAAAAATCTAGGATTTTAGTTTACTTAAACATAGTTTTGAAAATTAGGGTTTAGAACCCTTGCTTGTTTGGGAAGTTCCATATATTGGTCTACAAGTAAAGCAAATCTGAAGATTTTTCAAAATTTTGATATACCTCTTTTAATTTAAATATATTTTTTTTTATTATAGAGACTATAAATGTGAATATTTATTTGAAAATTATCTATATATGTATAAGATATATATATAACATTGCATCCTCACATGTTTAATAAAGTCAAGTCTTACCATGACTAGGCTCATCCACTCTAATGGTATAAAAAAAGGTTTAGAAAGGTTTCTTTGATTCCTAATGGTGTCGTTTTTAAATGCTTATTGCTTACCACCCTCACCACCTTTTTGCGTTTTGAGTGGAGTTACCGAAAGGGTTTGATAAGATAATGTTGAAGTTAAAAGTATTAACTTAAAGTATTAAAAAACTCATTTTATATAAGTAAAACGTGAGTCATATGCTACCCATGAAAAATACACATTTTATTTATAATTTGTTAATGGAGTGTGTGCGGTTTTCCGGCACATCAATTTGAGAGTATAGTAGAAAATGACGTGGCACTCATAAATCTCAAGTGTAACTTGAGTCGGGGATCACACGGTTTTGCATGGTTAATTCACTATCTAATATATGATCCACAACATCCCTGTCATAGACCCTAGTTAATGAAACTAAAAAAATCTAAGAGTTTTATAGTGAATGCAATTGGTAAATAGTATTGCCTACCTAAATAACTTCTTGGTGTGATTATGACATCCCTCTTCACATCATGGAGTGAAATATATATCCTCGAATTATCTAAATAATTTTGAATTGGGTAATCATTTTCTAAGGATTAATAAAAAAAACTAGAATGAAAATTAATATTGAACATCATAATTTTATCCACTAAAATTCACTACTATAAAATCTATGAAAGCATAAGCTGAAAGGATTAATCAATATTGTCTAAATTCATAGTTCGAAAATAGTTCTCATAAACGAAAAGAAAGATCATGCCTTAGACAAAGATCTTCCTTAGGTTCCTCCCGTCACTGAGTTTTAAGCTATAGGAATAAGAAGATACCAAGTATACATTGTATACTAACTGTAACGTTCAAAATTTACAACCAAAATTTTCATTTTTAATTTCATATAAAAACATTGTTAATAAAAACCATCACAAGAAAATCACAGTGTCAAATACAATCATCATCAAATTATCAGAGTGTCCCAAAATATTCAGCATCATAAACAGCAGGCGAATGTGTACAATCAAGCTTTCGCTTTTCAGCGATCCTCAGAAGTGCATGAAACGCATTTAATCGACAACTGTAAGCAAGAAGCTTAGTGAGTTCCCCAGAATACCACATACAATACATCACAAAATAAATAGCTATGGGTTATCAGCAACCCTAGAGAATACCCGAAGTCTCAGTGGGTATACAACACGCCTTATGGGATATCAGCAACCCTGGAGACTACCCGAAATCTCAACACCCGTAAAGTAATACATATCATAGTGAAAGCGCATAGACCCAGTTGGTCATCACATATATATAAATTTATTCTACCACACAGGTAAGAATAAGTGAGGTGACTCACCTCGCACAGATGATTGATAGAACCCACAACCGAATTGCCAGAACTAGACTCCACCTAATAATTACACCAATTAACCCTAATTAATAATTAAGGTAAATTTTCATACTTCACTAATCCCAAGCCCAGACTAATTGATAAATTGGGAAAAAGACCATTTTGCCCCTCGCAAGATCCAAAACCCTCACTAATTGTCAAAAAGGCACACTTGGTCAAAAGTCAACGACAGTCGTACATGCGACATACAAATCTCTACGCTGTACGTAGAGTGTAGGGCAGGAGGAGTCGAGTTCGCAACTAGTTACGCCGGGTGTAGCCAGGATTACGCTCAGTGTACGCGGCCTTGCCTCAAATCCAATTTTTAATGTCTTAATCATTAAGACATTTATTACAACCTCAGTTCTGATCCTTAAAGGATGTCCTAAACCATAAAGTCTCTGTCTTTATGCCTTTGCATGGATAAAAAGAGCTTAATCCCAAAACCCTGACATTTCACTTCACCAAAATCTCCATGACTCATGCATGGAAGAAAGGAAAGGACCAAGCTAACATTTTTATGACTCTAAGCACCCTAAAATGTCAGAAAGGTCAGCTCATATGATCTGGAGTGTTCCAAACTCACAAATATCAAGGCTTTAGGACAAAATGAACTTAAACCCAAGTCTAAACTAGATCTATCAAAACAAGCTCCAAGGTTTGAACTTTATACCTTTAAAAGGTGAACAATGAGATGTAGATTCTAGATCTAAAGTCTAGAATGCACCACCTCTTGAATGATCTTCCTTCTTTATCAATAATACTCAAGGATCACTCTCAAGCTTCAAATCTCACTCACAAGAGCTAGGGTTTCGATTTTGGGGTTTGGAGGAAATAGATGCTGGTCATAAGGAGGTCCAAGGGGATTAAGATTCTTAAAAAGGGGTCACAATCCTAACTTTTAGGGTTTTGGAACCTGCACGAGTATGCCTAACGTACTTATATGTACGCTAAGTGTACTCCTCCACCACATCGATCCTTATCCTGGATTACACCTGACGTACAAGGCTAGTACGCGTAGCGTAAAGTGATGGTTTTGAGTACTATAACACTCCTATGGTGCACATACAACCCTAATGCCTTGGATCTAAGTTTTCTCTAATTATACATGCAACTTCATATTATCCAAAGCATATACCCTAGCTAGCATGCAATTGGAGATATACAACATAAAAAAAACTAGTTAGATGAAAACCTCTTTTATGTAGCTTGTAGAACTTGGCATTTCAAGAGCTTAGCACCTCAAGTGTGATGCCTCAAATAAGTCACAAACACCAAGAACAATTAGAGGGATATGAGAGAGGTTTAGGAGATACCAAAATTGACTAGCCACTTCTAGGGATACATGAGTGCCGATTTTAGGGTTTAGGTAATACATATATAGTGTAGAATTCCAAGACTCATATGTAAACCCTAATTCTTACACTTAGGCTTATGATCCAATAACTCATATGGATGGACTCTCACATCAGCTTAGTCCATCATGGATCAATAGCCCAAACCATATGTATCACTGATTTACATAATCAGTCCCCGTTAATTTAATTAGTCTCTTTTGATCACTAAATTAATTCCAAATTAATTCTAGATCAATACTAATTAAATAATATGATTTCTCAATTAAGATATTATACTTATAATATATTAATAAATTACAAATAACATCTTTCTCAAATATCCATCCTATCAAATTGTTTTGGTGAAGGCAACCCGAAATGGACCGTGCTACTATTGGGTCAAGTACATACCAATTATAGTTATTGTCACACCCCAAAACCGGAACGACGGAAACGTTCGGGGGTGGAGGACGTCATGTTTAGTATCACAAGACATGCATCATAGTAATAAAAGTAATAAACAACCATTTCATTAGAAAGAAAGTGTTTACAAAGTATGTGGTTCACATAACATAGACTACAAAGTAAATAACAAAAAGACATGAAGCTATTATGCTCCATCTTCTGAATACCCAGTGCGCGTACCTGTCTACTATTTACCTGAGAATACAAGTTATTTTGAAAGAGTAGATCAACATGTAAGCTGGTGAGTTCATAAGATTTTAGTGATGTAAGTTGTAAGAAAGTTGTAGTAAGTTGTAAGTAAATTGTAAGTTCTGTTTAGAAAAGTTCGCCTGTTCCTCCAGAAAATCCTATATTTCCTGCTTTGATGAAAGATAAGTAAAAATGACTCTACAATCCTTTCTATGAGTACTAAATGGATACAAGTTATATAAAACCCAGAGTAAACAAACAATCGGTTGTGTGTATCTGCCCTAAGCCCACAACGAAACAAGGAACGGGAAATGAGGCGGAAGGCACACATCCCATTGGTTGTTAGATCTTCGTTGTATATAACCCTGGTGTATTCCCTTGGTACTCACGGAGTTCACTGTAATAGTTCCTTTATATTTGATGAAATTATTCTTTAAGAAAACCCTTATTTCTTTTAGTAAAAATGGTAACCACAATGGTTCCTTCTATTATCACTTAGTTTATACTAGCTATATATAATCTAATATTGGACAGATAGTTAATTGTGTGAATCTGCCCTAAGCCCACAACCAAACAAGGAACAGGAAATGAAGCGGAAAGCACACATCCAACGACCTATCGGGTATTAATTATATATAACCCTGATGTATAAACTAAGGTATTATAGAATTAACCATCTAAGGTCCTTTAAGTTATACTGGTTTAATAAAATGGATTAATGTGAGAACAAGATCGATGCGCAGGGACAAGGTTTGAAAACTCAAACCTTGAGTGAATGCTTAAGATCAATGTCTGCTTGCTAATGAATGTTCAAGTCAAGTCTGGAAAGACCAGTCAAGTCTTAGATATTATATTCAGCAAATGATCAATTCATTTAATAAGCAATGAGAATAACTGATCAAAGTAAAGATAATAAATGGAGAACAAGAAGAATGTTTGAAGTAAACTATTAAGGAGAATAACACAAGTGAGTGAAAGATCCGTAGTTGACTTGTATTGAATGCTCCTATATATAGGAGTGAAAGTTATAGCGAATAAACCAAAGTGTTTACATAGGACCGGACAAAAGAGATCAGTCTGACATTCTGATTGTCCAAATACAACTATAGACTAAATCCTATGAAACGTTACATCAAATACAAGACAAAAGTAATAAATGCATAAAAGACAAAACAATGATGTTCCGGATCAGCATGCATTCCGGACATGAGGGTCAGCTCCGGAATGCCTTCATTCTTCACATCTTCTTCTTACTTGGTCCGGACAGGTTTTAGACCACTCTCTACTTCGGAAAGTACACGCTTCAGAATAGGGACTTAGGATTGCTAGAGGTTCACTTTCAGGTTCTAACAATCTCCCCCTAAGTGAACTTAGCAATCCAACAAGCTTAGTTCATTTCTTCCTTTATGAAGGTGTAGGCTCTGAACAACCATTCTCGCACCGCAATATACCATGCCAATTGACTTACAAACTTTGCCTTGACCTTTTCCGGAGCATCAGACTTGGATGCCCGGGATATGAACTTCTTCAGAGCTTTGGTCAGAACTAGGTGTTTGTCAAGCACTCGGAAGAAGTCCTTCTTGTTAGTTCTTCTTGTGGTGTAGACAAACCCTAGAACCGGTTCTTCAATCGGACCATCTGCAAGAATTTCAGCTTCCGGAAGAAAGAAGTTGATTTTGGCAACAAATTGTTCTGTTCCATAAAGGTGTGCAAGTTCGTAGTCACATCGGCAGAACACAACAACATAATCTTTTAGAAAGCTGAGAGTTGCGTGGTAAGCACCCATACTGATGTCATCCTTTTGATTTTCTCTGAAGTAAGCAGATAAGGTGAGGTTGTCGTTCGGATTTATTGAAGGAAAATCCGCATCAGTAACGGTCCGGAGAGTTGGCTTGCTCCGGAGGAGGTGGAAACGGAATAACGGACAGTTCAGCTCAAATTTCACCAATATTTTTCTTCCGAAGCCTTGAACTTTGGTGATCCTCTTCCTTGTCCATACTTCCTTTAAGGGTTGAGCGTTCTTAGCATAGAAGGTCTTGAGCCTTTCTCGCTCTGTCCGGATGATTACTTCCGGATCGTCTGATGGATGAAGAGGGCAAATTTGGTGTAGAATTTGTTGTAAGGAGAGAGAGGAAGATCCAGCTGGTCGGAGTCATTGGTGGGAAGTTCGTAGTAAAGGCACGGAACAATTTCCTAAGCCTGAAGAATGCAAAGAGGGGAAATGCCACGCATCGGATCAGGATTGTCTTTTAGGGTCTGGATCCGGATGCTGTCCTCTAATGCCTGATTAATTTCCTCCTGAGACCATCCATGTTTGTGCTTGAGAGGAGGTTAGGAGTGAAGGATTTGTGGTTCGGCAGTCATTGGTTTCTTCCCTTTGTCTCTTTGGAGTGAATCTATAACCACCTTCATATTCTCATCAATCGTGAATTCCGGAGAGGGAGTTGGAAGAGGTTCTTCCGGAATTTCATCAGGGGTCCGGAGGGGAGAGCCCTGGTCGATTGGAGCGATTTTTGGTTCCGGAATGGGAGGCAGAACTGAAGGAGTGGCTCGGAAGGCTTGAGCGGTCAGGAATGATTTTGCCTTAGCCATTTTAACAGCCATTTGAAAAGCGTCCGGAAGAGAGGATGGCCAAGAGACTGCGGACCGAATCCTCTTTTGTTCTTCAGTCATTTCCTTCAGAATGGTCAGCTTTGGAGCTTGAAGACCAATAACTCCTTTGGGAGTTTCACCCGAAACATATACATCATCTTCACTACCTTCTCCTTTAGTGATCTCTAGAGTTCCGGAGACGATTTGAACGTCTTTTTCTTCGGAATCCAGATCTTCATCCCGGAGTACAAATTCTGAGGCGCGTTTCCATTGTCTACTTGGGCCTTCTCCCCCTCTTGCATCGGTGAATTTCGGAACCGGTGCAAGCAGCAAGGTATCCTTGAGATCATCGAATTTGGAGAAGACTTTCTGAAGGCCTGTGGAGAGTTGAAGAGTGAGAGTATCGTAGGCTTCGGCCGTGGGGGCTTGAGCTGAGAGGTGCTTAAACATGTTGATGGGGATGGAAAACATCTCATAAAACTTCTGGTTCGGAACATCAACAATATTCCAAGTTGAGTGAAGAAGTTTAATAAGGACTTGTTGGATGATCATGTTCATTTCATCCTTTTTCTGGATCTCCTTCTCCAGCCTTTGAATCTGTTTCATGACGAATGTGGGTCTACTTGATTAGGTCGTTGGTAGCAGACACCAGATCATCATGGACCTTGAGCATAGAAGTTATGGTGTTAAGATAATTATCCACCAAAGCATCGTACTTGGAGTCAACTTCCTCTATTGTGTGCTTGAGCCGGATGGAGATCAACTGATCAAGTTGGGCTTCTCTTTCAACAACAGATGGTCCGGACTGCCGGGATAGTGACTGGAGAATGGCATCAAGTTTGGAATCAAGTCTGGGGACTTTTTGATCCAATTTGGTGTTAAGCGTTGTTACGGATGTCTCCACAGATGACACTTTCTTCATGCTGTCAGAGACATTGGTTCGGATCTCGAGAAGAGCAAAGGGGTCAACATAGTCACCAGCTGATGATTCCGAATCAGAACCTGAGTGTTGCGAAGGAGGTTGATGTGAGAAAGGATTTGTAGAGGGACCCAGTTTGGTTACATCATCATCTTCTTGAAGTTTGGAGTTTGAACTCCGTCCGGAGTGATAGAGGATGAGGATCCGAAGTCATAAGCAGACTTGGATACAGATGCCTTGGATTGATAGTGAACTGAAGTCATGAGATGTGCGTCCGGAATGGTTTTTACCTCTTCAGCCAGCATGATTTCTTCAGAGATCTCTTCTTCCGGATCGGTATGGAAGATGCTTTGATGAGTTGTGATGGGATGCAGTTCCGAAGTGAGCTCATTTATAGCATCGGCGTCAGTGGGAGGAACATAGGGCAAGTTGCTTTGGATGGCCCTGTTCCTCATGGAGATAAGAGTGGACTCCACTTGAGCTCTGGTGAGATCCGGACGTTTAGATGCAACCCTTTTGACAAAATCTTCCCATTATGGATCGTTAACACCTGGTCGTCCTGTACGCCTTCTGGGTATCAGACCACTTGAGGCTTCCAGTGGAGGAGGGACTACTCCAGCTCCGGAAAGCTTAGGGTCCGGAACAGTGGTTCCGGAGTGTGTGCGTGTAGAAGAAATAATGGGATCATCAAAGGTGACTCGTGGGTGTGTTCCAGGGGGCTGCAAGGAACTATGATCAACACCGGTATCACCTTTTTGGGAAGGTGAGGGTGGATTATGTAAAGACTCCCCGTGAGTGTGTGCAGGTGATTTTGAAACATCGAGGGGTACCTCGGATGAGTGGATAGGTGGGCTGTGCTGTCGGCCAGAATCAGTCGGAATGTCATGGGTGCTCTCCTGTTGAGAGGGAGAACTGACTTTGGCTTTCTTTTTGGTTTTGGGCTTTGTGGGAGAAGCCTTTCGCTTGGCCGATTTTTTAATCTTAGGTCCGGACGTAGTAGTTTTGGCCTCTTCCGAGATGGGCTCAACAGAGACAGCGGCAGGTTGTGTTGGGTCGAATACAACCGAAGTCTCTAAGTGTTGTTTCAAATAAGGGGACTCGGAAGGAATGAGGGCCAACATGTGGTCCGAAAGTCGTCTGACCGGACCAAAAGAGGATTGGTCAGGAACCCTATAAGCCTTTACAAGTTTAAAAGTGACACATACCTCCGGAGGGATGGTGTTAACCGGAAGTGGTTCGGAAAGCTCCTTGAATACTTGTTCGAGCGTCAGTGCCCAGAACCTAGGGCTTGAAATTTCATTCGGCTTCCTCTTGGTAGCAAACTTGCAAAAATCTTGCCACAATACTTCCGGAAGATTAGCAGCATTCTCGCGTCCGAAGTAGATGCTGAAGACGACATTGAGCCAGTCCTTGCTTAGGGTGTCCGTTCCTCCATGCTTTCTGGACAACCCTCTGAGGATGAGGTGCATCAGTACAATCCATAGTCCGGACACAACAGTCTTCTTGAAATCTTAGGCTTTGTAATCGTGAGAATACCCGATGTAGTTGAGAAACGTCTGAAACTCTTCAGTCGTTGGTTCAACGACTTTGAAACCCCTTGGGTTTGATTTGACACCAATCGCCTTGAGAAAGGTCGATTTGTAGATGGGAACAATTCTGTCATCGATAATTGGAGTTTCTAGAGCACCATCGATGAATCTGATACTGGTGAAAGCACGATGGAGGTGATGAAGTGGTAGTGGAGGTTCAGGAACTTTGGTGAGGGGAATGGCGATGGGGTGATTTGCTATGAACTCAATCATCACTCTAATCGATTCATCGTAATCCAGTGGGTTTAGGGAAAACAACTGGGTAGTGTCTCTCAGAAAGGGTTCTTGATCAGCAGAAGAGGAGGAACCTTTTGATCCTTTGGAAGTTTTCTTCTTGGCAATCGATTTCTTAAGAATGGGAGCAGTTTGTGAGGGTTCTTGAGAAGACGCCATTGTTGTAGGTGATGAGTTCTTGAAGAACACGAAGAGCAGTTGAGAGAATTTGGGAGTTGAGGGTTTAGAGAGCGTAAAGAGGTAAAAGAGGGATTGGAAAGGTATTTATAGGTAAGGTGTTGGGTCGGGTCGGTGAAAGTAATGATGACGATCCGAATGAGAAAATGGGTCGCATTTAATGACAAACGAATTTTAGGATGTTGATTTGACTTGGGAGGTGAAAGGTAAAATGGTTTGTGGCTAAAAATGGAAGACTCAACCAGCGATTCGATGGCTATTTTCATGGGGACGTGCAATCGTGTTACGCAAATCGAGGAGGATTGGATAAGGATCGTCCTAGAAAGTAACCGTTGAGAAAAACGTTTCATCTTATTGTCTTTTGGTATTCCGGATGAGTTGTTCCAGACGGAGTATGATCCGGAGGATAAAGAGTTGTGTTCCGGAACATACTTGTTTTGAAAAAAGGTCCGGAATGCGAAGACGATCCGGAGTGAGTTTTGATTCCGGAGCTAAGATTCATTTTGTTTGGAAATTCCGGACCAGAGACTCAGTTTGTTTGAAGAATTCCGGAAAGGTGATTTTAAAGAAATTCCGGAGTGAACTTTGAAAATGGTTTCGAAACATGATTGTGACAGCCTTCCGGAGTGAAGGTTAAGGTTTCCGGAGCAAAAGTTGTAAAACATTCCTGGTTGAAATATGAGAAACCTTTTGGAGCAAGTTTGAAATTCCGGAGCACATTTGAAGTTCCGGAGCACATTTGAAGTTCCGGAGCAATTTTTGAAGTTCTGGAGCAAATTTTTAAAATTCCGGAGCAAATTTTTGAAATTCCGAAGCAAATTATTGAAATTCCGGAGCAATTTATTGAAATTCCGGAGCAAGTTTTTAAAGTTCCGAAGCAAGTTTTTCAAGTTCCGGAGCAAGTTTTTTGAAGTTCCGGAGAAAATTTTTTAAGGTTTCGGAGCAAGTTTGAAAATTCTGGAATGTAACGTCTTGTCCGGAGTAATTCCGGTGTGCTTTTGACAATGTGGACTTTAAATGGCAAACAATCAGGATGAACTGTACAGCTTAAAAAAAACTCAAGTGAAGGTCAGAACTAGATTTCTTTCAAATACGTTTATCAAATACGTCTATCAAAGAGAACAAGATTTCTTTCAAATACGTCTATCAAAGAGAACAAGTCTCTTGAAAGAACTATATTTCTTTCAAATACGTCTATCAAAAGATTTTGAGATCGGAACTAGATTTCTTTCAAATACGTCTATCAAAGAGAACAAGTCTCTTGAAAGAACTGAGGATCTGGTATCATCATACCCATCTTGTTGAGAAAACCATTGAATTTGGTTTCGTCTAATGCCTTGGTAAAGACATCAGCAATCTCATCGTCAGATGGAACAAAAATGAGTTCAATGTTACCATTTAGTACATGATCTTTTATGAAATGGTACCTGATATCAATGTGCTTAGTCATTGAGTGCTGAATTGGATTGTGAGAGATCGCAATGGCACTTTGAGAGTCATAATAGATAGGAATGCGTTGAAAGCGGTAACCATAATGCAAAAGTTGAGATTTCATCCACAGAACTTGAGATGTACAGCTGGCAGCAACAATGTATTCGGCTTCGACTGTAGAGAGTGCAATGCAGTTCTGTTTCTTGGATAACTAACTGACCAAACGACCACCTAAAAATTGACAGCCACCTGAAGTGCTTTTTCTATCGAGTTGAAGACCACCATAGTTTGAATCCGAGTAAGCTTGAAGTAGGAAGCTCTCATTCGCTGGGTACCAAAGTCCGAGACTTTTTGTGCCTTTAAGATATCGGAAGATTTGTTTCACAGCCAAAAGATGGGACATCTTTGGGTTGACTTGAAATCTGACACATAGGCATGTAGAGAACATAATATCCGGACGACTTGCTGTGAGATAGAGCAGAGAACCAATCATTCCGCGGTATTTCTTTTCATCAACAGGAGCACCCAATGGGTCGGCAAAGATCTTGTGTCTGAAGCCCATTGGTACCTTTGCGGAGGCACAGGTGTCCATGGAGTATTTCTTGAGGAGTTCCGAAATGTACTTCTCTTGGTGAATGAAAATTCCTTTGTTAGTCTGTTTGACTTGGAGGCCAAGAAAAAAGCTTAACTCCCTATTCATGCTCATTTGGAATCGATTGACCATAAGTTTAGCAAAGTCAGCAACCATAGATGAATCCGTAGATCCAAAAATGATGTCGTCCACATAAATTTGTACCAGCATGAGATGCTTTCCATTTGATCTTCGTAATAGAGTGGGGTCTAGGATTCCTCTCTGAAAACCGAAGCGTTTGAGAAAGTCAGTGAGGGTCTCGTACCATGCCCGACGAGCTTGCTTGAGTCCGTAGACAGCCTTCCGGAGTTTATAACAGTAATTCGGAAAGGAAAGATTAATGAATCTGGGGGGCTGTTGAAGGTACACTTCAGTGTCAAGTTCACCATTAAGAAATGCACTCTTAACATCCATTTGGTAAACTTTGAAACCTTTATGAGCAGCATAATCAAGAAAAATTTTGATGGCTTCAAGACGTGCAACAAGAGCAAAGGTCTCATCATAGTCAAGCCCTTCGATCTGAGTGAATCCTTTAGCCTTCAACCTTGCTTTATTTCTAATGATCACTCCTGCGTCATCCAGTTTGTTGCGAAACACCCATCTCATACCGACAATGGGATGATTCTGAGGGGGAGGCACGAGAGTCCAAACTTCATTTCGATCAAATTCTACAAGTTCGTCTTGCATGGCTGTAATCCAGTTACCATGCTCCAATGCTTCCTTGATGGATTTGGGTTCAACCATGGATATGAATGCTGAGAAATGGCATTCATTTTGAATATTAGTGGCCGAGAGAGTCTGTACACCAGCATTGGGGTTTCCGATTACTTGGTTCGGAGGATGATCCTTTGTCCAAACATGTAATCGTAGGAGTTCTTGGGCAGCCGTCGAACCGATGTCAACAGTGGGATTCATTTGCTCCCCCTAAATGGTTTGAATGTTGGGATGATTCTCCCCCTGAACATCTGAACCAGAGAGATTGACATCATCATCAGAAGGGAACTCAAAGAAGTTTTCATTTTCATCATTGTTGAGCGGATTGAAATCATCAAAATCAGCAGCTGCATCTTGGAAGCCTTCCACATTTGATTCAAGAGAGGGATTAGCATTCTCCCCCTCAACCTGAGAAGGTTGAAATGGAGCGGAATCAATTGGAGATAGGCTGGGGATCAGACCGGAGACGTTTAGAGAGACTGGAGCTTCCGAAGAGAGAATTGGAATGAGAGGAGGTCTTGATCGAGATTCCGAATCAAGAGCGGTTTCGGAAGGACCAAAGAGAGTTTCAAAGTCAACTTCAAGAATTGTCTGAGGGTTCGGACATCCTGGCGGAGGAGCATCGGACTCCATAATGTGAGTTGTAATGTGAGTAGGGCCAGAATTCTGAACGAGTTGTAATGTCAAAGCTTTCTTACAGAACACGAGTTCTCCGGTTAAGAACTCTATAAGCTTTCGATTTTGAAGAGTACCCAAGGAAAATGGCTTTGTCAGCTTTAGGTTGGAACTTGGTGAGCTGATCACGGTTGTTCTTGATGAAGCACCTGCATCCGAAAACATGTAGAAACGAGATTGTTGGCTTCCGACCATTCATTGCTTCATATGGTGTCATGTTGAGGCGTCGATTGATGATACTCCGATTTTGAGTGAAGCAAGCAGTAGACATGACTTCAGCCCAAAGGTAGAGTGGTAGATTTGCGAAATTCAGCATAGATCGAGCAGCTTCAACGAGAGTTCTATTGCGTCTTTCGACTACACCATTTTTTGAGGAGTATAAGGAGCTGAGAAGTTGTGGTCGATTCCTTTGTCTGTGAGAAAGTTCTCAATGGTGGAATTAGTGAATTCTGATCCATTATCACTTCGGATTCTCCTAACTGGGAGTTTTGTAAGAACTTCTATTCCTTTGATGAAATTTATGAGCTCTAAGGCTGTTTCGGATTTCATCCTTAGGAAGAAGACCCAAGTGAACCTTGTAAAATCATCTACAATCACAAGAATGTATTTCTTATGATGAAGACTTTCAACAGTGGATGGTCCACAGAGATCAATGTGTAGAAGCTCCAATGGTTCCGAAATGGATTTTTCGATGATAACAGGATGACCCTTTTTCGATTGCTTACCACACTCACAACCAGCACACAAATGATCATTTTCGAATTTGAGAAGAGGTAAACCTCTCACCATTTCGCCGGATACAAGATCATTCATATACCGAAAGTTTTGATGAGCGAGCCTTCGGTGCCATAACCAACTGACGTCAGGAACAACTTTGGAGAGAAGGCAGAGTTGCGGTTTGCCAATAATCATGTTGATATCGAGCGTGTACATATTCTTGTTGCGAAGTGACTTGATTAAACACTCTTTCCGGTCTTCGGTCATTACATAGCTGTACTTTTTGCAAAATTCCACACGTCGATTTGAATCAGTAAGCTGAGCAACACTTATTAAATTATGTTTTAGATCAGCCACATAAGCCACATGTGAAATAGAGAAGTTTCCGTTGGTGAGAGTTCCATAACCACGAATTTCAGAGTTGGAGTTGTTGCCATACGTCACGTAACCAACATTTAGAGAAAGCTTTAAATCTCGCAAAAAATCTTTCTGTCCCGTCATGTGCATGGAGCAAGCACTATCAATATACCATATTGTTTCTTGCTCCGAAGCACAAAGTGCCTGCAAAATTAGTGAGTGATGGAGTTTTTAGGCTCCGAATTAGACTTTGGGACGTAGGCACGGGCTTTGGACTTTGATTGTGACTTAGGAACAACTTTGTGTTTCTGGGTGATATTCTTGGAATTCTTTGGAAACATACAGAATGCTAATGTATTTTCATCTATCCAGTAGTCATATTCAATGACTTGAAGGTCCCGAACTTCCTTCTTCGGACCTTTGACGTCCGGAGGGTTGGTATCATTTGTTTCCTCCGGAATTGCTGTTTCAGCAATGGGAGTTTTGACTCTCCACACACAATTTTTCTTGGAAGATTTTAAAGATGTTTTCTTTTCATTTGTGGATTTTCTTGATGACACATTAATTTTTGAAAGATTTGGTTTAAAAATTGTGCCATCAGTTTTTGCAATAAGGACAGATGAAGCATTCCGAGATTCTATTGGAGTATTTCGGACGGATTTGGCAGTTACATGAGCTTGAGACTGAGTTGAGCTGATGACTTTCTTAGGTTCTACATGACCAAGAGGTTCGGAGGGTCTTTTGAGAATCTTAGTGGGAACAAAAGAGTTTTGACTATGAGTGGATGCATGAGAATTCCGGGATGAACTTGGTTTAAAGTTTGCAAGGAACCTCAAATTTTGTCTAGTCTTGACTTCCTTTTTATGAGCATTTCGAGCTTTTACTTTGGGATATACAACATCCTTCCTATTCAGCATTGGTTTTCTCTTAGGATGAGACGAGGATTTTGAGGTTTGTCCTACGGATGGATTCTTAAACTCAGGAGTAATGGGAACCAATTTAGTTTTTAAGATGACTAAGGAATCCGATTCACAAGAATCAGAGGACACACAGCTTGAGACTTCAACTTTATCATCTAAGGATGCCCACACAACCTCAGAAGCAGTGGTTTCAGTTGTCATCGGATTAATTTCTTCAATCACACAATTGTTCACGTGATTATTTTTTGGAACATAGTCTACACAATTTCTAAGACTGTGATGAAAATCCGTGGTCCGATTCAGGTCCAGGTTTGTCAGAGGCGGAAGAGGCGTGGAATCAGTATATGTGACAACTATTGGTTTGAACTCAGGAATTAAGGACTCAAAATGGTTTGTAGTCTCAAGAAGTGGAGACAAGGGAGAAACAGGGGTGTCCGAATGTTTGATACTCGGAACCTCTCCCATGAATGTCAAATTTTGCAATTCCTTCAAGGGACTGACAACTAGTTTCGGAAACTCGCTTCCGAGACCAGGTGCTTTAGACTATGGTTGACGAAAATTGTGAGTCATCTGAATGTCCGCTTCAAGCATATCAACAGAATTATGCAAAGCATCTATTTTTGCATTGAGACGTGTGTTATCAGCAATTAAAACATTTCGTTCAGAATAGCTGATTTCACATTTATCTTTCAAAATGATACATTCATTGTTTGACATTACAAGCTCATGCTCTAAAGACTCGATTTTCAATTTTTTATCCTCAAAATGTAACCTAAGACGATTTAGTTCACAATCCTTCTTCTCACTGGCTTCTATGGCAGACTCATAGGCTTTATAAATGGTGTTCATATCTGTTTGGATTTGGGTCAGATAAGGTTCACAAAGAGATAAGTGTAAGTCCCCAAATCTGCTTGTGTATCAATCAGATCCGTTTGATGGTGCAGAATCCCAATCAAACGGATGATTTCAGATCTAATAGAAGAGAAGAAGAAGAAGAAGAACTTGAATCTATGATGTATTCAATGAAATGATTGATGCTCCACACACATAGTTCACACACACTCTTCTCTCTCTAGTTTCTCTCACACCTTAGAATGCACACACTTAAGTTCCTTGGCTCTTACCTCACATGCACTCCTCACCCTATATACATATGGACCTAAGGCTAAGCCCAAAATACAAATAATCCAATGCTAGACCGAAAACACATGGGTTTTCGGTCCAAGCTACAATTAATCCTATACTATTTTCGGCCCAAATAATAAAAACAATAAATGCTTAGAAAAGCAAAGTATAAACCATATTTTTGACCCAACAATCTCCCCCTTGGTTTATAGCTTTCTTTTCTAAATGACCCAACAAGCTCCCCCTAAAAAGTAGCTGGAACTTTTTGTCAATCTTCATTAGGAGCTTGGCTTCAGCTATTATCTTCAAATTCTTCACAACGTCAAGATGATCTTGATGAATCTTCAATGAATGACTTCATCTGGAGCAGTTGGGCTTTTCTTCAAGATTTGACATTGAACGCACATTGGGTGAAGAAGCTTCATGTACTGATTCTTGAAAGATAGCGCTTTCAGCTTGAGAATCTACAAAGAGAACTAACAGAGAGAAATAATCTTCTGGATCACTTTAGCAGGTACAAAGATAGCAGCAGACTGATTGAGGAGGTTTCAATGCAATCTGTCACATAATCTTCAACTATAGCTTCACCATGCTTCTGGGGTTGAAAGATTGAATGTCGAAAGAATAATCTTCATTTCTTGCTCCTTTGAATGAGAATTCTTCGATGATCACGGATAAAGCCTTGGCTTAGAAAATCTTCGATACTGTCTCCATGAGTCTCATCTACATCTGAATTCATTTTTTCAAGACGAAACAAAACTAAAAGAAAAACTTAGCACACAATATTTTTGGATTTTTTATATTTTCTGGAAAAATAAAAACAGAAACAAAAATATTTTTGGATTTTTGATTTCTCTGAACAAGAAATAAAACGGAATATAACATTATTTTTGGATTTTTAATTTTCTGATTTTTGTTTGATTTTTGAATTTTTTTTTTAAATAATACTCCCCCTAAATTTGTGCATAAAGGAAAACTATGAACAAATTTAACAAAAATAATAATATTTGGGATCAAAGTTGTTAGACAGTCTTAATCCGTTTGTCAGTACCTTCCCCTTCATGAATAGATCTGGTCGATCGCCGGTATTGTGATCCACTTAAGCACGAAAAATTGTGACAAATTTTGGACATGCTATAAGTGATAAGACAAGTTGATCCTATGTTCCTAGATAAAACTTCCTAAGGACCATTCATCTGACGACGACCAAGGATATTGTTGTCCACCTAAATTGAGCAGCGAGATCTACAGACAATCTATAATTGTTCAATTTTTAGATGTACTAGAACATGTTTCCCGCTTCCTGATATACCCCAATAATCAAGAACTTCCGAGATACTCCTTACTTTAGGTGAGCAGACAATTATTAGGAGAGAGAATTGATTTAGAGTGCATATGTTGTACACTCAGGTCAGATCATTCAATCACGCAGAGAGTGAAACATATGACTGACTAGAATTCCAGAGGGATTGAGAAGTAGAAGGTTGCATATGCTGTGTACCAGGTCGGATTGTTAATCACGCAAAGGAGACAGCATATGGCTAACAGATAGGAAGAATTGCATAGATAGAAGATGCAGAGAAATAGAGTTGCATATGCTGCAGTCCAGGTCGGATCTTTCGATCACACAGAGGAGGCAACATATGACTAACAGTAGGAGAGAAAGAAAATAATTTTCTACAGACCTACTTTATCGGAATTCCCCAGTCGCTCCGTCAATACCGGAATTAAGGACAGAATCCATACATCGAGGAAAAGTTAAACCACAGTTCTAGATACGGGTTCTTTAATGTAACTGGTGGATTCTCATGTATATCTCCCTGCTCAACCTATCCAAGCGTCGTATTGTCAAGCGAAATGTAACTATCTTGGTCAGAATTTATCAAGTCTCTAGATTCCTTAAGTTCATCTGCACCTAGTCAAGTCCATTAAATTTTTCGTGCCTACCAGCGCATCGAACACAGAGCCTAGACAATTTAGCTTTGGTACTTTACACAGACTCAGATTGTCTGTTATCACAAGCTGATATCACTTCCCAATAATACCTACTAACGAAAAACTATAAGAAAATAAAAGATTAACTTCAAAATGAATCAATGTAAAATAAACTCAGGAGTATCGAGAAGAAAACTCAAACCGTAATTCACCGATTGAATTTGCATCCAGAAGGTCTGATAACAGCATGCATAATCTCAGAACAGATCCAAAAATTCTTCATGTCATTAAGCACTAACCCCATTTGTGATCTCTTCATTTCTTCCTTTCTCCCAAAAGGACACATACTCTCAAACAAAGATCTGAGTGTTGTACAGTTGAGAGATGTCTCCTATCATGTGCCTAGAACAGCCACTACCAACAAACCGAAGTCTGATGATATGCCTCCATAGCTGCTCCGACACAGAGCGGGATTAGTTGGTCTTTGGAACCCAGTCCATTTTGAAACTGGGTTGACCTTTGTCATCTTTACAAGGAACATTCTCCCATGACATGTCGTGCATATCACAAATAGAAGATAATGAAATATTAGAATCGTTAGATGATGTGGGATATTGAACCTTTGGTACCTATTTATAGTTGGGTTTAATCCATTTCTTTTTCGGTCTGATGGGTGCCTCGGCACTTGATTTTGAACTTGAAGCCGATCTTCGAGTTGACTTTGATTTTGGATTGGGCTTTTTGGCCGACATTCCCTTCTTGACCTTGGGAGTTGGATTCTTGGTCTTGTGGGATTGATTTTTGGCCTTCGTGGCATTCCAGTCGCCATTTTCTGAACGTGACCTCGAAGGTTTTCCATTGTAGAATCTCCCTCTTGGCGCGTTTTGCAATCCTTGTGCGTAGTAGGGAACATATGCGCTATTTGGACAGTTTCGGGCAATGTGACCAGGTGTTCCACAGTGAAAACAAGTCTTTTTCTTCACAGTGAAGTTGTTTCTTCCTGCCCCTGGTGGCGTATCCTTGCCTTGTCTCTTGCTTTTCCCACACGCACAGTTACAGCAGGCATTCTGTTTAACTTGTGTTGGTGGCCTGTGTTTCTCAACAGTAGGCTTGTTAGGAGTAACAGAATTAGAAGCAACAGAATCAGAGTTCAAGGAATCATTGGACTGTTCAATAGTTTTCTCCTTGTTCTAATCCTCTACTGCTTTACCTGCATAGGAAGTAGAATCATTAGTATCTTTCATCTCAACACCCTCAGTTGCCTGTTCAGCAGCTGGTTTACCATAAACCATATATGGTTCTCTATCAATCTCTTCCTGAGTCAAGGGATTAACATACTACGAATGGTTAAATGGAGGAGGGACACTCTCATATCCTAGACCTTTGGTTTGATTATCTTTAAAATTTAATTGGTTTTCAAATAAGGACTCGACTGTCTTACTTGACGCAGTATAATTTTTGAAACTAACATATGTTTTTCAACACTTAATTTTCAAAGCGTCAAGTTCTTTAGTTACAGCAACAAGTTTTTTCTTAATGTGATCGTAATTTTCACACTTGTTGCTGTAATCTTCTTGCAATTTCCTAAAGTCCTTAGTCTTGGCCTCTAATTGAGCTTTCAGAGGTTTCTGACCTTTCCTAAGAGTATAGCCTTCGTATTTGAGGTCCTCATTTTCTCTTTTTAATAAATCGATTTGATCTCGCAAAAATTTAATTGTTTTAATGCAAGTTTGAGAACAAGAAACTTCATTAACCGGAATGTTTGAGGAACTCATTTTTATCAAAAAAGCCCTTTAACAATAAACCTTAAAAAGTCAAACTTGAAAAGTCAAACTTGAAAAGTCAAACTTAAAAGTCAAACTCAAAAAGTCAAACTTAAAAGTCAAATCGAAAAGCTAAATTTGAAATTTTGAAAATTAAACGAAAAAGTCAAAGTTTAAAGTCAAAGGTCAAACTTGAAAGTCAAAGTCAAAATTTTAAGGTCAAAAGATAAAAATAAAATCAAAGATTAAAAACTAAAATTTTTTGGTTGAAAATGGAATTTTAAAATAAAAGAAATTGATTTTTGGGGTTAAAAATGCCAATTTTCGAAAGTTGAAACCGAGAAGGTCAGCTTATGTTTTAAATTTCGAAGGGATGACACAAAGGATCTGCTAGCCGAGTTGGGTAAGGCGTGGGGTTGATGAACTAGAGGTCCCGGGTTTGATCCCCGGCACCCTCCAATTCTGCTTTCCCTTTTTTTATAAGAAGCTGCGATGCGATGTGATGCGAGGATGCCACGTGCGAGGACGCGAGCCGAACACGCGAAGCTGCAGACCGCAAACCCACCAGACCGAACACGTGCGAACCTCGGACCGAAAGCTCAAACCGAACACGTGACCGAGAACCTCGGACCGAAAACCCGTCCGAAAACTCGGACCGAAAAACCGACCGAAAGCTCCTCGGAAATCGCTGGTTACGACGAAAAACAGCCTTTTTTGCTCCTTTTTGCTCCAAAACTCGATCAAAAACTCATTTTTATGAAAAACGCGAAGAGCAAACCCCCCTTATTTTTCCAAGATCTATGCAAAAACGCAAAAATCTCTTCAAAATAAGATCAAATAAGCTCCAGATCTGAAAAAATTGATTGATAGAATCCAAGCTCTGATACCACTTGTAAGTCCCCAAATCTGCTTGTGTATCAATCAGATCCGTTTGATGGTGCGGAATTCCAATCAAACGGATCATTTCAGATCTAATAGAAGAGAAGAAGAAGAAGAAGAAGAACTTGAATCTATGATGTATTCAATGAAATGATTGATGCTCCATACACATAGTTCACACACACTCTTCTCTCTCTAGTTTCTCTCACACCTTAGAATGCACACACTTAAGCTCCTTGGCTCTTACCCTCACATGCACTCCTCACCCTATATATATATGGACCTAAGGCCAAGCCCAAAATACAAATAATCCAATGCTAGACCGAAAACACATGGGTTTTCGGTCCAAGCTACAATTAATCCTATACTATTTTCGGCCCAAATAATAAAAACAATAAATGCTTAGAAAAGCAAAGTATAAACCATATTTTTGACCCAACAATAAGTCAAAATTATTATCAGAGATCATAGATTTTACCTGCTGAACGATGCTTCGGCCAGGTGTATTGTTGGTGGCCATGTAGCAGTGGTGAGGTTCAGCAACATCATCATCATCTTCGGACCCAGAAGACCAATATCCTTCATCACATTCAACCGTTTGTCTTACCATCAGACACATGTTTCTTCCAGTTACCATGTCATCATCATCTCCGGATGACCAATATCCTTCAACATCTCTTGAAACTGTTGTAACAAATGTTTTCTCACTTTCAGCCATTTCTTGTGCTCTTCGGACATAGTAGGCCGAACCCTTGACTTTTGGTTTTTGTGGAGCATCAGCCAGGCAATCTTTCGCAAAATGATTTGCATGTCCACACTTATGACACACAATCTTTGGTTTGTCCGATTTGGAACTCAGAGAGGGTTCCGGAGTAGTGTTTGGTTTAGTGATGTTTTGTTTGTATGCTGGAGGATTTTCGGAAGTTGGTTTAGGTTCCGGAGCTGAGTGAGGTTGAGGATTGTTATGGTGAGGAGCATTGAATCGGTTTTGGTATGGTTTGTAAGAGGAGTTTAACGGACGTTTGTACTTCATTGAGAGTAGGGTGAACACCTGTTGGAAATGGAGTTCAGAGTTTGTGGCTTCAAATTCATCAACCGGATAGGTTTGTGTGGGTAAGGTAGGTGCGGATGTTTGAACCAATGGAACAATGGGTGTGAAGGGATCCGAGGTAGATGAGTTCGGAATGGTTGGTTCAAAGGAACTGGCAAGGGCAAGAGGACCTCCGGAGAGTTCCCTTATGTTCTGAGAAACATTTGAGTCACGTCCTTGAAGTTCATCAAAAAGTTGATAGAGCTTCAACTTTTTGAAGGAACCATTGCTTTGGAGACAAGATTTCACATTACCCCATCCTTTGGCGAGACTGTTAATAAACTTGAGATTGTACTCCAAAGGAGTTCGAACAATCCCATGAGCAGTCATGTTGTTGACAACAATTCGGTAACGGCTGGAGGCTGAGGCCACAGATTCACCTGGAGTGGTAGTGAAGGTGTCGAAGTCGTTGACAACTGAGGTGAGGCGCTTGTCCTTCATGTTTTCGGAACCTTTAATTAGGTCCTGAAGAGTGTCCCATATCTCTTTGGCAGATTTGCACAGCTTGATGTGCTCGAAGAGTGAGGGAGGAACACCAAACACCATTTCAGAGAAAGCAACTTGATCAGCATGAAGCTTTTCAATATCATCTGCAGTTAGAGGAGCATGACGAGTTTCATCTTCTCTCATGAGCTGAGCAGCTGCATCTCTTACAATTGTTCTTACAGGAACATGTGGACCTTCAGTGACGGATCTCCATATTTCTTCACCTTTTTCTTTGGCAATTAGAAATCTTTCCATTCTAACTTTCCAGTGATCATATTCTTCCACAACTAGTAATGGGGCACGTGTAGGTGTTGGATATAGTGTCTAAGTCCATAACTATATTTGGTATGTACTTGACCCGACCCGGCATGGTCCATTTGGGTTGCACTTCACCCGAACAATTTATGGATAATCGTTTGAGAATAGTATAAGTTATGATTTATTAATATATTATAAGTCCTAATATATTAATATAAAATCATATTATTTAATTAGTATTGATCTATAATTAATTTAGAGATCAAAAGTATGACTAATTAAATATGGGCTCTTGTATTTATATAGTGTGGGCTAATGCTTATTTGGAATGGGCTAGGCTTGCATGGAAAGTCCATGGATACTCCATGGAGCTTTAATCCATGGATCTCATGGAAATGAAAAGACATGGGTATTAGGGTTTACATGAATGTAACCCTAATCCACCACACTATATAAAGGAGGCTTTGGTTCTTGAAATTGCACTAGTTGATGTGTGTAAACTAAGAGGGCCGATTTCAAGAAGTTTGTGACTATTCTCTCAAGTTTCCAAGTTTGTGGTGATTTGTGACTTCCATTTGAGGCATCCACATTATTGGTGCTAGGCTCCCAAACTCCAAGCAATAAACTACTACTACAAGGTAAGTAATTCTACTAGTTTTATTTGATTCAAGTACCCCATGCCATGCTAGTTAGGATAAGAACCTTGGAAAAATAATTATTTGCATGTATTTTAGTCAAACATAGATCCAAGGTTTCTAGGGTTGCATGTACACCATAGGAGTGTTAGAATGCTCAAAAACTCATCAGTGGTATCAGAGCCTGGTTTGTTTATTTGATACTTGATGCAAAAAAAAAAACGTGAAAATCGAAGTTTTGTTCAAAAGCTTGTATCAAAATTTCAAGTTTTGTATATGTACTTACGATTCTTGAAATTTTTGATATGAACATTCATAAACATATGAGTTTAGAAGATCATAGAAATTATGTGCTAATAATTGATTAGATTAATTCTTGATCTTTATGTGTTTTAATGGAGTCCATAACTAGTTCTTAAGTTATGGATAACCAAAAGTCAAATTTATAAATAACCATTAAAAGAACACATAGGTTACAAAAAATGAAGAGTCTTCATTTTTAATAACCATTAACTCATAAGTTATGAGAAATGAAAAGTTTTGAAAGTTTACAAAACTTGCCCTCAAGTTTTGGAACATGTAAAGTCATATTAAAAACTTTAGTTCCAACCCCTAGAATTTTAAAAGTTAAAATTCAACCCTTATACTTTATAATATTATAAGTTTAATAATATTTATATATGTATAAGATCAAGTCGTCTTACCGCTAGTACGCCTCATTCACGAAGCCGGTCTATAAGGGGGGTATAAGGTTGTTGCCTATAAAATGGCAACTTAATGGGTGTCCACTCTCACCCACCGCTTCCTTGATCGGTGGAGGGTCGTTAGCCGAACGGGTAGGACAAGGACTTATAAATTCTCATTAAAAGTATAATGATAATACTAAAGTAACTAAACTTTATTGAATTCCCAATCTTAGTTATTTTAGGAAAATGTGAATGAGGTGCTAATCCATGAAATTACACTTTACACTTTGTTTAAGTCGTTAGTGGACAGTGTGTGGTTAACCGACACACTAACTTGAACTTAACAAGGTAGGTAATGGGTGACTTAATGTTTATCATAGTATCGATGGAGCGTGTGTGGTTAACCGGCACATCGATTGAGGGGTAATACATTAAGGGTACCAAGTAATTTGCATGGTTACTTCACACCTTGTTTTGTGATCCTCGGCATCCCAGTCACAAAACTTGAAGGGCACACTCGAGATTGAAACATGCCATTGAAGAAAGTTCAATGAATCTCAAAGAATCTAGGAGTTTCTAAACCAATTAAAACCTAATTAAATATTTCGTTTTTCATGGTAGAAATTGGTGAATCGTCATTCACCTACCTTCAAATATCTTATAGCTTAGATTACTGCATCCCTCTTCTAAGTTATAAAATATTGTGTTGGGTCCTAGCCTTAATATTACATTTGGGTGTTTTGTTAAGGACTATCTCTATATCTAATCTAATCTATTCCCTCTTCTTTTCAGATGTCTTCCAATAACAATGCTTCTGGCTCAAACCCTACTAGCTCCTTCTCTCTCATGAATCTTTGTGGGAGAGTCATCTTTGATGGGTCCAACTTTACAGATTGGATCAGAAACATCAGGATGGTCACTCGGTATGAGAACAAAGAATATGTTCTCGACAAGGAGCTGAAGGTACCCGAGCCAACTGCTACTCCTGAAGAGCTTGCTGAATATGAGGTACATGAAAGAGATGCTACAAAAGTGGCATGCATCATGATGGCCACCATGACAACCGAGCTCCAAAAGTCCTATGAGGACTATTATCCTTTTGAGATGCACCTGGACTTGATGGACCACTACCATCAAAGTGCTCGTCAAGAGCGATATGAAATAATCTCCTCCATGATAACAACCCGAATGAAGGATGGTGAACCCATCACAGGCCACATGCAGAAAATGCAAAGGTATGTGGACCGTTTACTGAAGCTGAATGTGAACTTCCCTGAGGAGTTAGTAATAGACATCATTTTGCACTCCTTGCCATCGTGTTATGATCAATTCCGCATGACATATCACATGAACAAGGAAGAAGTCACCCTCAGCAAACTTTAAGGACTCTTGAAGACTGCCGAAAGTGGTCTAAAGGGTAAGTCGGTTGTTACTACTCCTACTCCTACTCCAACTGCGGCCAATGTCTTGGCAATCGGTCATGGGAAAGGGAAGAAGAGAAAGAACCCTTCTAAGGGTACCAAGGGTAAGACCCTTGAAGGCTCCTCTTCAAGCAAAACCAAGAAAGGTTTTGTCACTCCTTCTGCTAACCCTAATGAGGCTGAATGCTTCTATTGCCATGAAAAGTCGCACTGGAATCGAAACTGCCCAAAGTACCAACAAGATTTGAAGGATGGGAAAGTAAAACCCAACCATGCAGGTGTATACACTATATTGTCTAATAACTCACCTCATTCTAAGTCTTGGGTCCTTGATACAGGTTGTGGTATTCACATATGTTGTGATTTGCAGGGACTAAAAAGAAGTGAGAATGTGGAGCAGGGAAAGATAAACTTGATCATGGGAAACAGGAAAGCTTTACCTGTCACCAAGATATGAGTTTATTCCTTAGTGCTAAATAGTGGGTTTACATTAGATTTGAATAAATGTTATTATTCACCAGAAATGGCAAGAAATGTTATTTCCTTTCATGCATTGTATAAACAAGGTTTTACCTTTTATTTTGATAATAATAATGGTAGTATTGATGCTTTCTTTAATAATGTTCTTTATTTTAAAGCATTACCTTGTGATGGTGTGTATGAAACTGTATCTATTGTAGATAATCTAGGAAATAATGTATTGTGTATTAAATCTTCCACTAGCTTAGATAAAGCATCCTTATGGCATTGTCGTCTTGGACATGTAAGCAAGAAACACATAGGCCAACTCCAAAAGGATGGAGTCTTGGAGTCATTTGACCTAAAGTCAGATGATAGTTGTGAATCTAGTTTGCTTGGTAAAATGACAAAGTCACCTTTTACTGGCACTTGTGCTAGGGGTGAAGGTTTGTTGGACCTCATACACACAGATGTGTGTGGACCCTTCAGAACCGCCACAAGAGATGCTAATCGGTTCTATGTGACTTTTACTGATGATTTTAGTAGATATGGATATGTCTACCTAATCAAGCATAAGTCAGAAACCTTTGAGAAATTCAAAGAGTTTAAGCAAGAAGTGGAGAATCAGTTGGGCAGGAACATTAACATGCTTCGATCCGATCGTGGTGGTGAGTATCTTAGTACTGAGTTCCTTGACTATCTTAAGGAATGTGGGATTGTCTCACAATTGACACCTCCTAGGACAGCACAGTTGAATGGTGTAGCTGAGAGGCGCAATTGGACCTTGTTGGACATGGTTCGTTCCATGATGAGTCGAGCTTCTCTACCAATCTCATTTTGGGGGTATGCCTTAGAGACTGCTGCCCATATCCTTAATCTAGTCCCTACAAAGAAGGTTGCCAAAACACCTCACGAGGTGTGGACTGGAAAAGTTCCCAATCTAGACCACATCAAGATTTGGGGTTGCGAGGCTTTCGTGAGACGCGAGACTCACGATAAGCTCGAACCCCGAAGCGAAAGGTGTATTTTCATCGGCTACCCACAGAAATCATTTGGTTACATCTTCTACAGACCCAGTGATAATGTGGTCTTTGTAGCAAGAAGAGGATTCTTTCGAGAGAGAGAATTCATGAGCCAAGGAGACAGTGGGAGGCAAATTGACCTTGAGGAAATTCAAGAGTCAAGTGGTGAAGGAACCTCAAACCCTAGCCCTCAACCTGAGGAGGAAACTCCTATTGAGCCGACTGAAGAATCTATACCTCTGAGGCGTTCTACCAGAGTTAGGAATGCACCTGAGCATTATTATGGTTTTCATATTACTGCAGAAGGTGAGACACTTATCAATGATAACACACTGGTAAATCTGGATGAGCCTAACAGCTACACGGAAGCCATGGCAGGCCCTGAGGCTGCTAAATGGAAAGAGGCTATGGATAGCGAGATACAGTCCATGTATGACAATCAAGTTTGGAACTTGGTTGACAATGTACCTGATCGTAAGATAGTTGGGTGCAAATGGATCTTCAAGAAGAAGACCGATATGGATGGTAATGTACACACTTATAAGGCACGACTGGTTGCAAAGGGTTATTCTCAAACTCCGGGAGTTGATTATGATGAGACCTTTTCACCAGTGGCCAAGATTAAGTCTATTAGGGTGGTTCTGTTAGCCATTGCTGCATTTCATGATTATGAAATATGGCAAATGTATGTCAAAACTGCTTTCCTTAATGGAAAGTTGGCTGAAGATGTTTACATGGTTCAGCCAGAGGGTTTTGTCAGTACAGAGTACCCCAGTAGAGTGTGTAAGCTTGAGAAATCCATTTATGGATTAAAACAGGCACCTCGCAGATGGAATCTTTGCTTTGATGAGAAAGTCAAAGAATTTGGCTTTTCAAGGAGTGAAGATGAATCTTATGTCTATATCAAGGCTAGTGGGAGTATAGTCAGCTTTTTGGTACTGTATGTGGATGACATACTACTCATAGGAAATGACATCCCAACCCTGCAGGAAGTAAAGTCCTGGCTTGGGAAGTGTTTCGCTATGAAGGACCTTGGAGAAGCTGCCTATATCCTAGGGATAAGGATTTTGAGAAACAGGAGTAAAAGACTAATTGGACTTAGTCAAAGCACCTATGTGGACAAAGTGTTGAAAAGGTTCAACATGCATAACTCCAAGAAAGGAGAGTTACCCATCCAGAGTAACGCCAGATTGAGTAAGACACAAAGCCTTAGTACTGAGGCTGAGATAGCAGAAATGAGTCGAGTACCTTATGCTTCAGCTGTAGGATCGATCATGTATGCTATGACGTGTACTCGACCTGATGTAGCCTTTGCTTTGAGCATGGTTAGCAGGTATCAGGGGAACCCTGGCAAGGCACACTGGACTGCGGTAAAGAATATCCTCAAGTACCTACGGAGGACTAAGGACTGGGTCCTTACCCTCGGTGGCAGTGAGGACTTGAGAGTTGTAGGGTACAGTGATGCGAGCTTTCAGACTGACAGGGATAATTTACGCTCTCAGTCGGGCTGGGTCTTTACTCTAAACAGAGGGGCAATTACTTGGAAAAGTTCCAAGCAGGAGACAGTGGCTGATTCCACTTGTGAATCAGAGTATATAGCAGCAAGCGACGCAGCAAAGGAGGCTATATGGCTAAAGAACTTCATTGGAGACCTTGGAGTTGTACCAGCTATAAAGGAGCCAATGGAGATTTTCTGTGACAGCAATAGTGCGGTTGCCTTAGCCAAGGAACCAAGAGATCATGGGAGATCCAGACACATTGACAGAAAATATCACTTCATCAGATTTGAGAATGCAATTAACACAACTGTAATCTCTTTAAAATCTACTTAGTGAAAGTGTTTCCTCACAATCATTTTCATGAAGCGGAGAGAAACCTTTACCACTTAGATTTATTGGTGTTTGTGTTCCTATCCATGTGAATTTTTCATAACCATAATCACAAGACAAGGTTAGTGACTAATCCAAACTCATATGGATTGAACTAGTTCAATCATAATTTCCTGCCATCTAGTAACACAAGGGTCCTACCATTGCTTCCAAGTTGTTAAGCAGCTCACCTATACATATCAATGAACTTTCACTGATCAAGGTCCTTCGCCTTATGCAAACAATTGAGAACTCATAGAACTCACATGCATAGTCAACTTTTAACTAGAATAGGCACAGAAACAAGAATATGTCAACACGATAGGTTACAACCCTCAAGTTGTGAGCTAGTGATACACAATAGGTTTATTCTTAATTAGTTCCTGAAACTTTTCAAGATCTTTAAGACTCCCACTGACTTCTTGACATATAAGATTCTCTTGTCAAGAAACACTCCTTGACAAACTAATATTCAAGAGTTAGTGCGGATTCTTATCAAGGAAAAACACTTCATACAATTGGTCTTAGTTGGTCTTTGTCTTAAAGACACCACAACTACCAATTCTAAATGTGTTATAAACCTACTTAAGATATGTCACTCAAGGAACAATCTTGGAGTATGACTCTAGGACTTGATTTTGGAACGAAGTATGACTCGCCTTTATTGATTTAACCATTTCAACAATTCCCGATTCCTCTTCTTAGCCATACAAGTGCACTAAAGTGTCATTAGAGGATCAATTGTGACATGGTTCCATAATCAATAGGATGATCATAAAACATGATACTAAAGTATTATCCTTTCCTTTCAGATTAGAGAAACTATTATCTTTTTGCCCGATTAATTTTTCTTATTCATTCTGCTATACATTGAAACTTTTCAATGATTCAGAATTATACTTAATCTTGTAAGCATAATCATATTCACTAAACTTTTAGTAAATCATGACGAATAGTCTTATTGTTCTTTGTGGTGGACCTGGCCAGTGCACAACCAAGTGTACCCGATCCCCTAGCCCTTCACTTGACTCACATATACATGTGAAAAAGGAATTAGTCTTAATTTCCCAAAGACGAAGGTTCTCATTCATCACACAATACATGTCGCATGATTCCAAGTTTCTATCCAATTGAAACTTGGGTGATGAGAATCTTTCCTTATTTGGTAGATTTTTTACACTACCACAAACGAAAGAATCAAATCCATTTTCCAATATTTCTAACAATATATAAGCACCAATTTTCATAAATGTCATTGCAAGGAAATATGAAACAAGATAAAATCAAAATTTTCTTTATTTATAAAATTGCAGAAAATCTTGTCCTTACAATGCAATTACAAATGAAAACTATGTTACTACATATTTCTAAGCAATCTATCATAACTCCTAAGTATCATCTCACAATTCTGATCATCGACTCATGAGATCGAAATCCATCTCTTCGCGATCAGACTCAACATGCTCTTTCTTTAAGCTTCCTTTCTCTTCTTCGATCCTACAAAACATCAAAATGTGATCTCATCACATCATGTATTAAGAATCTTCAAATAGGAACTTAATAGAGTTAGATAGTGGACTTACCTGAAGCAGAGTCATATATTTTGACTTTACCATCCTTATGGTCCTTCAGGTAGATACGGCAGCTTCGCAACCAATGCCCCTTCTCTTGGCAGTAGTAACAAACAGACTCTTTTGGAATGGCACACGTGACAATCTCAGACTTAGCCTTTCTCTTTACCATTTGGTCTAATGGTTCGACCATGGCCGATCCCTTTCCATTGGGAAGAGAAGACTTTTCTGGACTTCCAATGTTTCCATTGTCAATGTCCATGGAAGTTTGGGAAGTAGATCTTTCAATCAAATTTTCATTACCAGTGCGCCAAATCATTTATGATTCAGCAGCAATTAGCAAATAGGTAAGATCGATAAGGGTCATGTTGTGGTCTGTCATATAGTAATCTTTAACAAACTCACTATATGACTTAGGAAGTGATTGAAGAACCAAGTCAACATCCAATTTCCTCGAGACAACAAAACCTAACATTCCCAGCTTGTCAATGTGTGACTTCATCTCCAAGACGTGTGCACACACAGACTTTCCATCTTTGTGTTTGTGTAACACTAGTCAAATTTAGGTCAAAAATAAATTGTTCAATAATCTTAATTGGGATGAACAAAGTGGTAGAGATTGTAACAAGGTTTCCAAAAATATAAAGAACACTGAAATCCGAGTTATAACGAAGAAGTTATGACCAATCGAAGATCCGCGACAAAACCGGCAAAACACTATTCAGTGTAAAAAGTGAATTTTCGATAAAAAATCTTTTTAGCCATAACAATCTAAATTAAAGTTATAGATTATGTTAAACTGAGAACTTTCATAAAAAGAACGTCAAAATCTGACTTCGTATGAGGAAGTTATGATTTTTCTAAGTTTCAGTATAACAGTATACAGCTAAAAACTCGAAATAAGGATCGAGTGATTTTAGCCGACACAACATAAACGAGAATCGAATGTCTCGTCAAAAGTAGTACAACGGTAAAAAGACAGACGAAAACGGACGTCGGAACTAGACATCTACAAGGGAGAAATTCAAATTAGTTGATTTAAGTCCTTAATATAACACCCAAATGAAATATTAAGGCTAGGACCCAACACAATATTCTGCAATTCGGAAGAGGGATGTCGTAATCCAATTGCAAAATATTTGAAGGTAGGTAAATGACGATTTACCAATTTCCACCATGAAAAACAAAAATGAATATTAGGTTTTAAATGAATTGAAATTCCTAGATTCTTTTGAGATTCATTGAACTTTTCAATGTCATGTTTAATCTCGATTATGCCCTTCAAGTTTGTGACTGGTGTACTGAGGATCACAAACAAGGTGTGAATAACCATGCAAATTAGCTTGGTACTCTCGAAGTCAATTATTACCTAATCATTGTGTCGGTTAAACACACACGCTCCATTGATCTATGACAAACTATGATCTACCCATTACCATACTTTATTCGTCCACATTAGTGTGCTGGTTAACCACACACGCTCCACTAACTGACCAATAAGGTGCAATGTGCAATTTCATGGGTTAGCATCAAATTTACATTTTCCTAAAGTAACTAAGATTGGGAATTTATAAAGTGTATAGTTACTTTATATTTCATTATACTTTTAATGAGGATTTAAGTGTCCTATCAAACCCGTTCAGCTAACGACCCTCCACTGGTCAGGGTGTGGTGGGTAAGAGTGGATACCCAATGGCGGTCATTTTACAGGCCGCTTCCTTAAACACCCCTTATAGACCATCTTCGTGAATAAGGCCTACTAACGGTAAGACTGACTTTTAACTTATACATATATAATATATTAAACTTTTAATTTTATATAGTATAAGAGTGTATTTTACACATTTAAAAATATTAAGTGGTTTAATCTATTAATAAATTAGACTTTTAATATAATTAAATTTAAACCATATGATTATGGATTTATTAATTTTCTCTTTTAATTAAACATTTAATCAATTTAATAAAGTTCATAAGAGTGTAATTTGAACTATTCAAAGGAAACATCAAGGTTCTAAATACAAAATTCAAAATTAAAACTATTTAATTAATTTTTTAAGTTATGAACCCAAGAGTTGCACCTTTTCAAATTACTAGGTTTTCAGAATTCAATATTTCATAAATGAGACTTTTCAATTTCCGAAACTTGAGGGCAAGTTTTGTAACTCTTGAAAACCTTTTCAATTCCAAACTTGATGGCAAGTTTTGTAACTCCTTAAAAAAACTTTTTGAGTTCCAAAACTTGATGGAAAGTTTTGTAACTCTTCAAAAACATTTGGACCAAATTTTAACCAATAAAATAATCATATTATCTTCTACCAATTTGACCTAATTACAATTCATGTAGCAAGATAAATCAAATAATACAAATAATTAGATTATCATATAATCTAGTAATTATTTTATAATTTGACAATTTATCTTTTAATTGGATGAGGATAATCATTACCTTATAAGAAAAATGAATTTTAACAGTCTAAAACAGTTTGTGGTAATGATCCTAATCTAAAAATGGACAAAAACTTGAAAATATGCACACAGATGGTCCACCACGTCGTGGTAACTTTGACCACGTCGTGGTCATCTGTCAGATTCCAAAAAACGTTTTTCTTTTGCTTTGAACAATCAACCAATACATAAATATAACAGAAAACACCCATGGCTCTGATACCACTGATGGTTTTGAGTATTATAATACTCTTATGGTGCACATACAACCATGATTCCTTGGATCTAAGTTTTCTCTAATTATACATGCAACTTGATATTATCCAAAGCATATACCCTAGCTAGCATGCAATTGAAGATATACAACATAAAAAAAACTAGTTAAATGGATACCTCTTTTATGTAGCTTATAGAACTTGGCCTTTCAAGAGCTTAGCACCTCAAGTGTGATTCCTCAAACAAGTCACAAACACCAAGAACAATTAGAGGGATATGAGAGAGGTTTAGGAGACACCAAAATCGGCTAGCCACTTCTAGAGATACATGAGTGCCGATTTTAGGGTTTAGGGAATACATATATAGTGTAGAATTCCAAGACTCATATGTAAACCCTAATTCTTACAGTTAGGCTTATGATCCAATAACTCATACGGATGGACTCTCACATAAACTTAGTCCATCATGGATCAATAGCCCAAATCATATGTATCACTGATTTACATAATCAGTCCCCGTTAATTTAATTAGTCTCTTTTGATCACTAAATTAATTCTAAATTAATTCTTGATCAATACTAATTAAATAATATGATTGAGCAGTAATAATATTGTACTTATAATATATTAATAAACTACAAATAACCTCTTTCTCAAATATCCATCCTATCAAATTGTTTAGATGAAGGCAACCCGAAATGGATCATGCTACTATCGGGTGAAGTACATACCAATTATAGTTATGGGCTTAGATACCTAATCCAACATAAAGGACTTAAGTGCAAAAATCTTAAAATGTCGAGGGCTTAAATGGAAATACCTGGAAACGGGTGTTATAATTCTCCCCCACTAGAATCAGACTTTGTCCTCGAAGTTAGCCTCCATGAACTAGTCATCATAATGCTCATACATCTCATCCTTGGGCTCCCAAGTCCACTCAGAGCCTTTTTGATGCTTCCATTGAACTTTGACCAAGTTCATTACCTTGTTCCTCAAGGTATTCACCTTCTTATCCGGAATCGTCACTGACCTCTCGACGTAATTCAGGTGACCATCGAAGTGAATGTCGTCGAAACGAAGCAACACTGTCTCATGGGCTACACGCTTCCTCAATTCAGAAACATGGACGGTGTTGTGAGTCTGGCTCAATTCCTCAGGCCGCTCTAACAGTATGCCACCTTGCCTACCCGAGCCATCACTCTGAAAGGGTCAATAAACCTGGGGCCCAACTTGCCCCGCTTCCTGAATCGGATAACACCTTTCCAAGGTGATACCTTCAGGCGAACCAAATCACCAACTTCAAACTCCAACTCAGAGCATTGTCGATCCACATAACTCTTCTGGCGGCTCTGGGCCATCAACATGTTTGACTTGCTGAATAAGCTATATCGTCTTGAGCACTATCTTAGTTCTCTCCAGGACTCGCTGTCGTACCTTACCCCAACAAATAGGAGTCTGACACTTCCTCCCATACAGGATCTTAAAGGGAGGCATGTCGATGTTGTAATGATAGCTTTTTTTGTACGAAAACTAAGCCAAAGGAAGGTAAGAGTCCCAGCTCCCACCAAAATCGATAATATAGGCCCACAACATATCGTCAAGTGTCCGAATAGTTTTCGCACTATGCATTTCTGTCTGCGGATGATACGCGATACTGAAGTGCAATCGGGTGCCCAGCTGCTCATGAAACCTCTTCCAAAATCTAGAAGTAAAACGAACATCTCGGTCTAAAACAATGGAAGTCGGCACCCCATGATGAGTCACTACCTCTTGGACATAAATCTCGGCCAACTTCTCAGCAGAAGAGCTCTCACTTATGGCTAGGAAGTGACCACTCTTCGTCAAATGATCAACTATCACCCAAATCGCATCAAAACCCTTCGCAGTCTTCGACAATTTTGTAATAAAATCCATCGTCATCTGGTCCCACTTCCACAGTGGGACCTCCAAGGACTATAATTTGCCGTGAGGGCACTGGTGTTCGACCTTGACCTTCCGGCAGGTCAAGCACCGCTCCACAAACCATGCCACATCCCTTTTCATACACGGCCACCAATAGGTATGTTTCAGATCAAGATACATCTTTGTAGCCCCCAGATTAATGGAGAACCTCAACTTATGGGCCTCTTCCATCAACACCCGTTAAGCCCCACCAGAATATGGTACCCAATCCCACTCATGAAGGGTCAATAACCCCCTTTTTATCAATCTCAAAGGTTGAAATCTGACCAACCACTCGATCAATCTTCCGATTCTCCTCCTTGATGGCCTTCGATTGCGCATCTCTGATCAAATCGAAGACTAGAGTCATTACAGTCATCCTCAAACACATATCTTGAATCGGGGCAATTACTGCTCTGCAGCTCAAGGCATCGGCCACTACATTGGCCTTGCATGGGTGATATAGAATCTCGCAGTCATAATCTTTTACAACATCAAGCCACCTCATATGCCTCATGTTTAAATTAGGCTGATCCATAAGATACCACAGACTCTTATGGTCCGTGTAGATAGTACACCGAACCCCAAAAAGATAGTGGCACCAAATCTTGAGGGCGAAAACCACTGCCCCCAACTCCAGGTTATAGGTGCGATACTTCGCCTCATGAGGCTTCAGCTGCCTCAAAGCGTACACAATTACATGCCCTCTCTGCATCAACACATAACCCAATCCCGAGATGGATGCATCACAATAGACCACAAAATCCTCGACTCCCTCAGGGAGGGCAAGTACCGACGCCTCGCAAAGTCTTTGCCGTAGAGTCTCAAATGATGTCTGCTGCTCAGGCCCCCATCTAATCACAACATCCTTCCCCGTCAACTTAGTGAGAGGAACTTCATTCTTAGAGAAGTCTCAAATGAATCTCCGATAATACCCCACCAAACCGAGGAAACTCTGAATCTCAGATGGAGACTTTGGAACCTCCCATCACATAACCGCCTCTATCTTGGCTGGGTTAACCAAGATACCGTTCTGATTGACGAGGTGTCTTGGAAACTGAACCTCACACAACCAGAACTCATACTTGGAGAATTTGGCGTATAGCCTCTCCATCCTCAAAATCCCAAGAATTTTGCGCAAATGCTCCTCATGTTGCTCTCTGGTCTTCGAATACACCAAGATGTCATCGATGAAGACAATCACTAAAAGGTCCAAAACGGGCCTACACACTCGGTTCATGAGATCCATGAATGTTGCCGGTGCATTGGTGAGCCCAAAAGGCATCACCACGAACTCGTAAAGTCCATAACAAGTTCAGAAGGTCGTCTTCTGAATATCTTCTTCTTGCACCCTCATCTGATGGTATCTAGACCTCGGATCGATCTTGGAAAACCAAGATGCCCCTGTAACTAATCAAAAATATCATCAATCCTCAGCAACGGATAACGGTTCTTCATCTTCAGCTTGTTCAATTCTCGATAGCCAATACACATCCGATGCGAACGGTCCTTCTTCTTGACAAACAGGATTGGTTCTCCCCACGAAGAACTACTCAGCAGAATAAACTCCTTTCCTAATAACTCCTGAAGCTGAGAGGATAATTCATGCATCTCGGGTGGTGCAAGGCGATACGATGCCTTGGAAATCGACGCCACACCAGGGATCAGGTCGATTCGAAACTCCACCTTCCTCTTGGGAGGCACACCTGGTATATCCTCCGTAAAAACATCGCGTAAATTAAGCACAACAGGAACATCAGAGATGGAAATTGATCTCTTCTTATCAATTCGGGTATCCACCACATATGCCAGATAGTCCATGCACCCATGTTGCAAACACTACCTCGCCTTGGTGTTAGAGTAGAAAGTCGTTCCTAACCTGGTTCCCTCACCGTAAATAGTAAGCACTCCCCCAATAGGGTCTCTAACCGTCACCAATTACCACTCACAGTCAATCAGATCCCCAAACCGGCTCAACCAATCCATACCCATGATAACACAGACATCTCCCATCGTAATAGGGATAAGGTCTATCAGATACCCAACACCAAAAATCTCTAATACACATCCTCGATAAATGTTAGTAGCAGAGACTGCATGCTTATTCTCTATAGAAATTCTCAACAGTCTACTCAAAACCTCACGTGCAATGCTAAAATCACGGAATAAGGATGATGACACAAAAGATCGACTCGCACCCCAGTCAAACAGCAATAGAGCAGGTACATAATTCACAAGGAAAGTACCTAACAGGAGCAATATCATAAGCAAGAATAAAACAAATCAACATAAATAATAAAGAAACACATACCAGCCACGATGTCCGGTGCTGATCGGGCCTCCTCTGCCATCAGCTGAAATGCTCTCCCTCGATCCCTCAGAGCCTTGGCCTTCCCCTGCCAGCTATCAGTAATACACAAGGTAGTAAGAGGAAGAGCCTGAACTATTATCGATGCAAGATGAGGACACTCGGAACTCAAATGACCCGTCTAGTTGCAATTAAAGCAAACCCGAAATCCCTTGGGGCAATCCTTTTCCATATGTCCCTCCTTGTCATTCATGTAGCATATAGTTTGTGACAGACAATGTCCCTCATGCCCCTTTCCCCACTTGTTATAAGTGCATTCCTTCTGGACTCCAACTCTCGAGTCAGAGGATTTGAACCACTTAGTCACCGGTTGCGACTGCACTGGCTTCCTATCTCTCCCCTGAGTCTTCCTCTCCTTTCTTGTCCGAGTCTCCAGCTCAATCTCCCTCCTTCTGGCATTGGTCTGCAACTCAACCAATGAACGATATGAAGTGTTCATCATGAACTCATGGATATCCTTTCTCAGGATACTCAGATACCAAGTCATACGTGCCTGCTACGAAGACAGGTGCACAGGGCAAAAGGGCCCTCTCATGGAACATTCTACTGATCTTAGTCACTGTCTCTCTCTTCTTCTTGAGAGACAGGAACTCCTAGGCCAACCTCTCTCATTCAACCACTGGCACAAAATCATCTCTGAACATCTAAGTAAATCTCTCCCATGTCACTGCAGAATTCTCCTTAAGGGAATAATCAGTCGTCACAAACTTCCACCAATCCTTCGCTCCCAAGCGAAGTAGGTTCAGCCCAAAGTGAACCCTCAACTTCTTCGGATAGGAGCAAGTGTAGAAACAACCCTCAACGTCATAAATCCATCTAATCGCGGAAGTTAGGTCCTGGGTCTCGTCAAATTCTGGTGGCTTCAAGTGTTGAACTCCCAGTACCACAACGAATCACCCCCTTCAGTCTCGCATCAGCAACGGTTATGGTGGCTGCGGTAGCAGCAGCTTTAGTGATGGCGGGATAGCGCTCATCAAAATCCTCAATCATCTTGGTCTTAATAGACCCAAACATCTCTGGTATGGCCTCTCTGATCATCGTGACCACCTCGGCGGCAATGATCCTACGTATCTCATCATTACTAGCACTCGGCATCTTGGGGTCGTCGGAGCTTGAACCTCGGGTAACCACCATACTGAAACACACAAGAAAACCATCAGAACAGACTAAAGCGCATACACAATCACTTACACACTACTTCAAGCTCCTTAGTACCCTAAGATTCCTTCTTGAGTCGCGTACGGATCCGATGCTTTTAGTAGTACGTGCCCAATACTACCTTCCACACCAATCTGTATTTTCCTCAAGCCGTCCTCTTAAGACCTCAAGTCACAAGAGCTCTATTCCTCAAGGGTATCTCTACACTTACCCTGCAGGTTCCTCAGAACCACTACTAAGAATCTAGGCACTCATCCTAGACTACTACCCCAACACTACTCTGTGTCACAAAGATCTCCGCTATCCTCGCCATTTGCTCCGCGTATGCCAATAATACACAGTACATAACTTAATAGACAGTCGAATAAATTATTCTACCTCAAGTTCACAACCAAACAAGGAACAGGAAGAGAGTCTAAATCAGGTATTCTAAGGTTATAAAATCCTAACTGTGTACAATTATGCAACATACACTAAGCAAATAGCAAGGATAGGTTCAATCTTGTAAAAGCAATCTCCTAGGCTAAAGGCATCACAAATCAGGCAAATCTAACACACTCTTCTTGAAGGATCCTTAGCCTATCACTTATCATGCAGATCTATCAGTTTATAAGATAACAGGTCACACTACACATAGAATAAGTAGAGATATTTTGGAAAACTACCGCTCGAGCTCTAGTTGGTTGTACACACCGCTTCATCCGATTTTCTCTTTTGAAATTCTTTTTTTCTTTTTAAAAGTTTTTATGAAAATCCTCGTATCCTTAATTTGAGTTTGGAATCCCACGAGTGTTCATCCAAATCCCTCAAACCAGGGCTCTGATACCAACTTGTAACGTTCAAATTTTTCAACCAAAATTTTCATCTTTAATTTCATATATAAACATTGTTCATAGAAACCATAACAAGAAAATCACAGTGTCAAATGCAAATCATCATCAATTTATCAGAGTGTCCCAAAATATCCAGCATCATAAACGGCAAGCGAATGTGTACAATCAAGCCTTCACTTTCCCGTGGTCCTCGGAAGTACTTGAAACATATTTAATCAACAACCATAAGAATGAAGCATAGTGATTTCCCCAAAATACCACATCAAATACATCACAAAATAAACAACTATGGCTTATCAGCAACCCTGAAGACTACCCGAAATCTCAGTGGGCAAACAACACTCTCTATAGGTTATGAGAAACCTTGGAGAGTACTCGAAGTCTCAACACTTTTAAAGTAACACATATCATAGTAATAGTGCATAGACCCAGTTGTTCATCACATATATAAATCTATTATACCACACAGGTAAGAATAAGTGAGGAGACTCACCTCGCATAGATGACTGATAGAACTCACAACCGAACTGCCAGAACTAGACTCCGCCTAATAATTACACCAATTAAACCTAATTAATAATTAAGGTAATTTTTCATACTTCACTAATCCCAAGCCCAGACTAATCCATAAATTGGGAAGAGCATTTTGCCCCTCCCAAGATCCAAAACCCTTACAAATTTTCAAAAGGCACACTTGGTCAAAAGTTAACGTAAGTCAACGGCCGTTGTACGTGCGGGGTACACATCTCTACATTGGGCGTAGAGTGTAGGGTAGGAGGAGTCGGGTTTGCAACTGGCTACGCCGGGTGTAGCCAGGATTACACTCAGCGTACGCGGCCTTGACTCAAATCCAATTTTTAATGTCTTGATCATTAAGACATTTATTACAACCTCAGTTCTAATCCATAAAGGATGTCCTAAACCGTAAAGTCTCTGTATTTATGCCTTTTCATGGATAAAGACAGCTTAATCCCAAAACCCTAACATTTCACTTCACCAAAATCTCCATGACTCATGCATGGAAGAAAGGAAAGGACCAAGCTAACGTTTTATCAATCTAAGCACCCTAAAATGGTTGAAAGGTCAGATCATATGCTCTGGAGTGTTCCAAACTCACAAAGATCAAGGTTTTAGGAAAAAATGAACTTAAACACAAGTCTAAACTAGATCTATCAAAACAAGCTCCAAGGTTTGAACTTTATACCTGTAAAAGGTGAACAAGGAGATGTAGATTCTAAATCCAAAGGCTAGAATGCACCACCACCTCTTGAATGATCTTCCTTCTCTATCAAGAATACTCAAAGATCACTCTCAAGCTTCAAATCTCACTCACAAGAGCTAGGGTTTGGAGGAAATGGAGGCCTGTCATAAGGAGGTCCAAGGGGTTTAAGATGCTTAAATAGGGTCACAACCCTAAATTGTAGGGTTTTGGAAGCTACACGTGTACGTCCCGTGTACTCATATATACACCCAACATACTCCTCCACCACCCCGATCCTCATCCTAGTTTACGCCCGGCGTACAAGCTGGTACACCTAGCGTAAGGGACTTAAATGAAAAAATTTTAAAATGCCAAGGGCCTAAATGGAAATACATGGAAACGGGTGTTACACTAATATATTACAGTAAAATGGAATTTCAGTAAGTTATGAGTTGACTATGGTTATCATTATCAACTAGCTGACATGTAGAAATAATCAGGTCACTCTGATTTTGATATGAATAACCTTGAAATCTCCATGAAGGACTTGCATGGCATGTTTGAGAGGCTTTTGGAACTAACATGGCCAAAAATAGAAACTTCAACATCAAATGCTCCTATATACTCTATTATGAATGAAAGGTTCAAGAAGAAGAAAGCCAACTACCCATGGGTAAAAGGCGGTTAGATTTGGTATACCTAATTTCGGCCCAAAACTCGAAGGAAAAAAATAAGGTTTATTCTGAGATGTATTCTGATAGGCTATTCGTTTCTATAACAAGAAAAGGACCAAGAAAGCATCCATGCCTAATATATATATATATAATGGGAAGTAAAAGGCTGAAGCATGGAGAAGATAATTTGATCATGGATAACAAGCTCCTGCTACTATCCATAGGATAAAAAGACAACTCATTCTCCCAAATGTTTAGTCCACATTCAGATATGTGAATTGATACCACTATTAGAGTATTACTTTTAAACCTTGAGTATTTTACTAAAGATAAAGTACTGACATTTGCAAGAATATGTAGTGGCTGAAAGGAAGTAAAAAGACTGAAACATGGAGAAAAGAATTTAATCATAAATGTCGAGCCCTTACTAATATTCATAGGATCAAAAGACAACTCGTTCTCCTTAAATGTTTAGTCTATGGTCTTATGACTCGAATTGTTTATACAATGTTTCATAAGACTGTTCTGACTTATTTAAATAGTAGAACATTTTAATATGTTTAAAAGATAGTCATGAAATCTATGAAACTAGTATAGTAACAGTATTTCAAAACCGATTCGAATATTTGAATGAGATGTATTATTGTGGAATTCTCTTATTGGAGATGAAAATGAGAATTGTGTTACCAAATATCCATTTGGATAGGATCTTGGACTTCATTTGAACACAAGTCTTATGATTAATGCAAGTCTTATTCGTGAAGATGGATGACAAAATCACTATGTTATAGTGCGAATATTTGTTTGAATTAGTTTAACTAATGGACTATTCAGATCAACCACAATACGTGCTAATTAGAATACATCCAAAAGTGTGGATGAAATGTATTTGTGAAATAATAGTCATGAACATATAAATAAGAAATGCATTACTAAATATCCAGTTGGATAGGAATTTAGAAATCATTTTACCACAAGTCTTATGATAAATGAAAGTCTTATTTGTCAAGATAAGATAACAAATACATCACTTGGTGATGTGAATATCTAATGGAATTAGATCACACTAATGGACCATTCAAAATAACCATAATACATGGTAAAACCAACTTTGTATGAACATGTTTATCTAAATAAACATAAGTCTGAAGCCTTTTAATGTCTTCATAACTCGCATAAAACGAAGTTAAGAGTAAATTGGGAAATAGGATGAGATACTCATATCCAATAGGGATAGTTGGAATCTTAGTCAAAACTTTATTGATCATTTAAGGAATTGTGTGTTGATACATAAAAGTGAACCTCTAGCAATCCGAAGCCAAACCAGAAACGAAGTTAGTGCAATTTGAGATATGTAGAGTTCCGAAGTCAGTTTTCTTCCGAGATGAAGAAATTTCTGAGACATTCATAGTTTTTGATGTAATAGAGTCCGTACAAGAATTAAATGCTCCTTTTCATTTTTATTGATTGAACTGTTAATAGGACAAAATCGAGTAAATCACGTATGTCAGCTTTTCTCGCTTATTAGATTTACATTCTCTATGTAAGTCTTGTATTTTGTCTTATTTTCTCTCCTTTCCTGTTTTAGGAGATGATTTTTCCATGCATTGTAACCTTGACGTAGCAATATTCTTTTCACATCAAATACAAAATCTCTTGCAAGTCAAATCTCTTTCACCATCATTCTTCTTGTTCTTAAGTTATCTTTACTTTGCTTATACTCAGTTTAAATATTTTGTTGGATACTTTGTTGATCTTCATTCTTCAAGAGAAGACTGATTTACTAGACTTGATTGGACCAAAATATTAGCAGCAGACATTGATCTTAAGTTAATTCAAGGTTTGAGTTTTCAAACCTTGTCTGTGCATTAAGTCTTGCATTTTCATTTGGTATCAAAGCTTAATTGGTTGTCCTTTGAATCCATAAGAACTGATTATAGTTGATATGAGATTACCTTGGTATCTCAATCATTTCTGTGTTCAGGATAAAAGTTCTTCTATATACCGCTTCTGCTCCAATACTTTAACTTCAATGGCTGTTCCTAATCATCAAACTCAACAAATGTATTCAATGTAAATAGAAAATAGCGTGGGTTTTCCTTCTCTTGCCCCATTGCTAGTTGTTGAAGAGTATGATAACTGGAAAGTTAGGATGGAAATATTTTTACTTGGTAAGGAAAAATGTGAAGAAATATGGAGATCTGTGAAAGAAGGTCCTCATGTTCCAGTAAGACAAATGTTGAGAGATGTTGCTGCTACTCGCATGGGCCAAGAAGAACAATGTCCAACACCTCTTACTGCTTCATACATCGAAAAGCTTCATGCAGAACATATTGCATTTTCATAGATGGTGTTTGGTGTTCCTCCGTCTCTCTTTGAGCACATTAAGTTGTGTAAATCTGCAAAAGAGATTTGCGACACTCTTCAGGACTTGTTCGAAGGGTCCAAGAACATGAAGAATAAGCTTCTGACTTCGGTTGTCAAAGATTTTGATACCTTCACTAGAACTCTCGGTGAATCTGTAGCCTCATCTTCAAATACGTACATAATTGTTGTGAACAATACGACTACACATGGTATAGTCAGAACTCATCTCGAGTACAATATGAAGTTTATCAATAGCCTCAGAAAAGGTTGGGGGAACGTCAAATCATGTCTTCAGAGTAACAGATCTTTGAAGAAACTGAAGCTTGATCATCTATTTGACGAACTACAAGGCCATGAATCTAATGTTGATCAAATGTTAAGAGAACTGTCAGGAGGTCCTCTTGCCTTGGTTAGTTATGTTAACCCACTAATTCTGAGCCCATCTACGTCAGATCCTTTTGGAACTATCCCACCTATTTTGTATGCTCTACCAAAAATTCCTACCCCACTTACTCCATATGTTCCGAATCATTCATTTGAAGAAATTTTTGATCTCGATCTAGCTGAGTTTGAACTCTGTTTTCAACAGGAACTCACACTACTATCCATGAAGAAAAAACGTCCTTGGAATCCTAGTCACAAACCTTATCAGAACCGATTTCAAGCCCCTCATCAAAATAACCCTCAAACATTTCCTAAACCTTCAGAAAACCCACCTACATACCGACCCAACATCCCAAATCACTCCTCGGAATCCCAAGAAATTCCGAAATCAGCCAAAAAGATAGTTTGTCATAAATATGGTCTGGGTAACCACTTTCTAAAAGATTTTCTGGCTGAAACCTCTCAAAAACCGAAGGTAGAAGATTTTGCATACTATGCTCGTAGAGTCCAAGAGCTAGCAGAAAGTGAGAACGCTTTTGTGACCAGCGTGTCAAGAAATGTTGATGGGTACTGGTCTTTTGGAGATGAGGATGGAGTAAGATCTGGAAGGAACATGTGTCATATGGCTAGACAATCGATCAAGTGTAATGAAGGCTACTGGTCTTCAGGTTCAGAAGAAGACGATAACGATGCCAAGCCAAAATTTTGCTTGATGGCAACAAATGATCCACCCAGCAAAAGCATCATCTAGCAGGTAAAATCCATGATCACTTACAATAATTTTGATTTATCTGTTTGTGGACCATATCTAACCCAGATCCAATCAGATATGACAGTTATTCATAGAGCCTATGAGTCTGCCATAGAAGTAAGTGAGAATCTGGATAGTGAACTAACTCATCTTAGATTGCGCTTTGAAGATCGCAAGCTTAAAATAGAATCACTAGAAGGAGATCTTGTAATGTCTAAAGATGAATGTATCATTTTAAAATACAAATATGAAATCATTTTTTGTGAAAAGGAATATCTTAGTTTCTTTTAACAAACTTCTTAATGCCAAAATCGATTCTTTGTATAAATCTATTGATATTCTTGAAGCAAACAAACGGATGACACATAATTTTCGTCACCCATGGTCCAAAGCACCATGCCACAGAAGCGAGTTTCCGAAACCTGTTGCTCGTCCCTTGAAGGAACTGCAAAATCTAATGTTTATGGGAGACGTTCCGAACATACTCATTCAGGTACCCCTGTCTCACTACTGTTGCCCCTTCCTGAGACTCCAGACCAGCTCCAATCTCTGATTACTGAGTTCCAACCTATCATTGTTAAATGTCTTGATTCCACGCCTCTTCCGCCCCTGATATCCCTGGACCTGAATTAGTCTTCAGATTCATTCCCTGACACCAACTGTATTGGCGTTTAATTCCGAAATCCGGTCCTCCAAACTATTGTGTTGTTGAGGAAATTATTCTTGAGAGAACTGGACACGACTCTGACAAATCCGACTTCGTTTGGGGATCATTTGATAGTGACGTAGATGAAGAAATTGTGTGTGACGATTCATATGACTCTTGTATCTCTAACTCTGATGTGATTTCGAAATCCACTCTAGTGCCAATTAAGCCTAAGTTCAACAATCCATCGTATGGACAAACTTCCAAGTCATCATCTGACTCTCGGAAGAAACCTTGGTTAAATAAGAAAGATATTCTTCACCCTAAGACCGAAGCTAAGAATGCCCTTAAAAAAGAAATTAGGTCTAGGCTAGATTCCATATTCATTGAGAAGTCCGAAAAGAAAGTGTCTCGAACAGTTAGTCGAGCCACTAGGAACCATAAAACCTTTATGCCTATTAAGATTCTTAGGAGGCCATATAATCCTCCTAGTTTGGTTGTTCAAAACAAATATGTCAATCCAAAAAGGTCATTGTTGAGACTCCTTCTGTGAAAACCGACTCTCTTCGGACAGTTTCTTCTGTGTTTATTGCTAAATCTGATGGCATGATATTCAAATGAAAACAATTTCCGAAACTAAATGTGTCATCGAAAGCAACAAGGAAAGAACAGGTTGCTAAGAACAGTGTTGTTCCAAAATCCTCAAAAGATTCAAAACAAAACTTTGAGTGGAAAGTAAAAAGGTTGAAAACACATCTGTAATATCTATCAACACAGTGATTCCTACAACATCTCGAAAAATTGTTGGTCCGAGAAAAGCAATATCCAAACAACCTTCGGTTTAATACGATTTTTGGATAAATGAAAAGACCATGACATTCTGCTTCTTTCCCAAAGAATCTCGGAACAAGCCCTCCGAGATGCCAGTTATTCAAAAGCCATAATCCAAGTCTAAAGCCCATGCCAAAGTCCCTAAGTCTAACTCGGAGCCTAAAAACTCCAAAACTCACTAATTTTGCAGGCACTCTGTGCTTCGGAACAACATAAAATATGGTATATTGATAGTGCGTGTTCCATGCACATGATTGCGCAGAAAGACTTTCTGCGTGATCTAAAGCTTGCTCCTAATGTTGGTTATGTGACATATGGCAACAACTCAAATTCACAAATTCAAGGTTATGGCGTCCTGACCTATGACGATTTCCCTATCTCCAATGTGGCGTATGTGGCTGATCTCAAGCATAACCTGATTAGTGTAGCTCAACTCACTGATGCAAACCGAAGAGTTGAATTCTGCAAAAAAGCATAGCTACGTCATGACAAAAGACCGGAAAGAATGTCTAATCAAATCAGATCGCATAAAAAACATGTATCCATTAGACATCAACATGATCATCGGCAAGCCTCAACTGTGTCTTCTTTCAAAGGCGGTTCCTGATGTTTGTTGGCTATAGCATTAGAGGCTCGCTTATCTCAACTTCCGATATATGAATGATCTTGTTTCTGGTGAAATGGTTCGTGAAAGAACCCTTTTCTAAACTTTCGTATTTCTGAAACATGCTACATGCATATTTATAAATAATATTTTACATTGATAATGTGATTACAAAAGACTGGATACAAACCGACTAAGTTTTAGTATATTACATGACTATCCAGGATATTGTAATTTTATACATACGTAAACCGAAGTACAAAAGTAATAGTAAAAACTATTCTACATCTTCCGACAGTATATAACCATACTGGTTACTTATCTCCTGCAATTTGTTAAACACTGAGAGGGGTAAGCGGTGACGCTTAGTGAGTTCAATAATAGATACAATATAACGTTATGCCATATATATACTTCAATATGGCAGAAGCAAAGAGGAACAAGAAACAACTAAGGCATATGTGAATCATGTGATCAACTTTCCATATCAATCAATGATTTGATTCAAAGATATACAATCAACGAGACATAACAATTTCCATACTTGATATACATCAATAACACTTTGGCCCAAATGGCATAGAAAACATACAATTTCTTATTATAATTTTGCTAGAATATACAGACTTTCAGCCCTACATAGCCCTATGCCAATACCAGAAGTTATACGAGTCATGCTCTACATGGCCAAAGGCACAAAGCCAATACCAGAAGTGATACGAGACATGCTCTACATGGCCAAAGGCATAAATCCGATACCAGAATAATACGAGACATGCTCTACATGGCCAGAGGCTCAAAGCCAATACCAGAAGTGATACGAGACATGCTCTACATGATCAAGAGTATAAAAACCAAAATAACTTAGGAAAGCATTTAGCACATATAACACATAACATACAATTGTTCCTATATATTAAACTCACCGTGAAATAACCAGGGGTAAAAATAGTAAATTGGGCAGCACTTCGGCTCTAAATATAACTTCTTTTATTGAAAACCGGGAGATTTATTGAAAACCGAGCCCTGCGAGGTTGGGCTTCAAAACCGAAAAGATAAATTTTTCGGGCTTCTCGGGAACTTCAGGGCGTGTTTCGGGCGTTGAAAATAATCTCGGGGCTTCGGGGGAAGTTGATTTGCAAGAAATATTGATTTTTGGGGTAAAAAGTGGCAATTTCCAAAGTTTACCCGGGAGATCTCGCAGCCACTATATATAGCTGCGAGGGTCAGATCCGGAGCAATGAGAAGCAAGCATGTGACTCGCATGCAAGGAGGCAGCTGGCGTCGGACAGGTGGCTTCTACACGCGTCGGACTTGCAAGGCGAGGTGGCATCGGACGGAGGCTGCACACGCGTCACGCTTCGGACGAGCCACGAGTCGGACACGCAGATGGATTCAGCTGGACCTCCCCTTCGGATGACTCATCAGATCGGACACGGGTCAGCCTCGCATGCGAGGCGACGTGGCTAAACCCCAACCATGTGAATTTTCTCGGTTTTAGCATTTTTCCTCGATCTTTGTGTCCCAAACTTCTAAAATCCATAACTTTCGCATACGGGCTCCGTTTTTGACGTTCTTTATATGCACGCGTAGGGAAAATTATGCTCTACAACTTTCGTTTAGACTTTGTCGGCTAATTTTGAATTTATTTTTAATATTATTATTTTTAACAGACCGGGACTGGTAAATCCGTTAAAAATTCATAACTTTTTCATCCGACATCCGTTTTCGTCAGACTTTTTACCGTTGTACTACTATTGACGAGATCTTCAATTCTCGTTAGGTTGTGTCGGCTAAAAATCACTCGATCTAAAATTCGAGTTTTTAGTTGTCTACTGCTAAGCTGAAACTTAGAAAAATCATAACTTCCTCATATGAAGTCAGATTTTGGCGTTCTTTTTATCAAAATTCTCGGTTTAACAAGTACTGCGACTTTCATTTAGGTCACCAAGACTAAAAAGTAGTTTATCAAAAACTCATTTTTTACGTCATTCGGCGCCATGTCGGTTTTGTCGCGGATCTTCGATTGGTCATAACTTCTTCGTTATAACTCGGATTTCAACGACGTTTTCGCCTACATGTTTCTAACGAGATTATCTACAACTTTAAATAATAAAATTTTAATTATTTCAAATTTTATATTTTCGCTAAATTTCACTATTTTGCCTAAAGTTCGGAATCTCATTAGACTTCCAAAACATTCTGGATTATACTAAACATAGTTTTACTTCATTTCTAGTAAAAACTATCTGTTAGAACTCAATACTCATAATTATATAATATTTCATAATATTATTCACTTTTAAAATTACATAACACGATAACCGAACGTGTATGTTACAGTTCGAGGTCTGCCACTTCTCAAATTTGAATATGATCATCTCTGTACTGCGTGTGAATGTGGGAAGCAATCCAAGAAAGGTCATCCTGTAATCATTGAAAAATCAATTTCGGAACCATTAGAACTTCTTGATATTCATCTTTGTGGACCATCCACCGTAGAAAGTCTCCATCACAAAAACTACATTCTTGTGATTTTTGATGACTACACAAGGTTCACCTAGGTCTTCTTCTTTAGGCTAAAATCCGAAACAGCCTCAAAACTTATTAACTTCATCAAAGGAATTGAAGTTCTTTTCAAACTTCCTATTAGAAGAATCCGAAGTGACAATGGTTCGGAATTCACCAATGTCACCATTAAGAAATCCCGATTCGACAAAGGCATCGACCACAATTTCTCTTCTCCCTACACTCCTCAACAAAACAGTGTGGTTGAAAGAAGAAACCAAACTCGCATTGAAGCCGCTCGATTGATGTTGACCTTTGCAAATCTTTCTCTTTATATTTGGGCTGAAGCTGTGTTGACTGTCTGCTTCACTTAAAACCGAAGAATCATTAATCTCCATCTCAACATGACACCTTATGAAGCCATGAATAGTCACAAGCCGAGTATCTTGTTTTTACATGTTTTCGGCTGCAGAAGCTTTATCAAAAACAATCGTATCAACTCACCAAGTTTTAACCCAAAGCCGATGAAGCAATCTTTTTGGGATACTCAGCTAAATCCAAAGCCTACAGAGTTTTGAATCGTCGAATTCTAGTACATGAAGAAAGCTTTGATGTCACTTTTGATAATAATTTTGTTCGGAACTCTGGTCCCACTCATGTGACAACTCACATCATGGAGTCCAATGCTCCACCTCTTGGGTCTCCGAATTCCCAAATCATCCATGAAGTCGACTTTGAAATCCTGTTCGGACCATTAAAAACTGCTTCAAACTCAGAATCTCGATCAAGACCGTCTTCATCAGCTGAAGCTCCGATTTCTCAAAATGTCTCTGGTCTGAGACCCACCTTTCCTCCATTTGATTCTGATCCATTTCAACCTTCTCAGGTTGAAGGGGAGAATTGTCATCCATCCCTCGAATCAAATTGTTGATGGATTTCAACATGCATCAGATCAATTCGCTGAATTTGATCCCATTCCAAACATCAACGAAGACGATGATAACTTCTTTGACTTTCCGAACAATGACGACGTCGACATATTCGGTTCAGAAGTTCAGGGGGAGCATCATCCTCAAATTCAAATTGTTTAAGAGGAGCAACACAAACCCATTGTTGATATCGGATCATCTGCTGCATAAGAACTTCCGAGATTACACATCTGGACAAAGGATCATCCTCCAAATCAAGTCATTAGAAATCTCAACGTTGGTGTTCAAACTCGTTCTACTACCCATATCCAAAATGAATGTCACTTCTCGGCATTCATATCAATGGTTGAACCAAAATCCATTAAGGAAGCTTTAGAACATGCTGATTGGATTACAACCATGCAAGAAGAGTTAGCAGAATTTAACAGAAACCAAGTGTGGACTCTTGTCCCTCCTCCTCAGGATCACCGTATTGTTGGCACAAGATGGGTCTTCCGAAACAAGCTCGACAACACCAAAGTAATAATCACAAACAACGAAAGATTGGTGGCCAAAGGATTCAGTTAGATTGAAGGAGTCGATTATGACAAGACTTTTTCTCCTGTTTCTCGTCTTGAATCTATCTGAATATTTCTTGCTTATGCGGCTCACAAAGGCTTTAAAGTTTACCAAATGGACGTTAAAAGTGCCTTTTTCAATGGTGAACTAGATACCGAAGTGTATCTTTAACAGCCTCCTGGTTTTATAAATCTTTCATTTCCAAACTATTGTTACAAACGTCAAAAAGTTGTTTATGGCCTCAAGCAAGCTCGACGCACTTGGTACGAGACTCTCACTGATTTTTTGAAGCGTTTCGGTTTTCAAAGAGGAATTCTTGATCCTACCCTATTCCAAAGATCTAATGGAAACCATCTAATGTTCGTCCAAATATATGTTGGCGACATCATCTTTGGATCCACAGATTTGATGATGGTTGCTGATTTCACAAAGTTAATGGTTAGTCGATTCCAAATGAGCATGAATCGTCAATTAAGCTTTTTCCTCAGACTCCAAGTCAAGCAAACCAACAGATGAATCTTTATTCATCAAGATAAATACATTTCTAAACTTCTAAAAAGGTATTTAATGGAAACCTATGCTTCTGCAAAGGTTCCAATGGGTTTCAGACACAAGATCTTCTCGGACCCATCAGGTGTTGCTGTTGATCAGAAGAAGTATAAGGGAATGATTGGATCACTACTCTACCTTACTGCAAGTCGTCTGGACATCATGTTCTCTACATGCCCGTGTGCAAGATTTCAGGTTAATCTGAAGATGTCTCATCTTCTGGTTGTCAAGAAAATATTCTGATATCTGAAAGGAACAAAGAACCTCGGAATTTGGTATCCAGAAAATGAAAGTTTCATTCTTCAGGAATATTCCGACTCAAACTATAGAGTTATTCAATTGGATAGAAAAAGAACTTCCAGAGGTTGTCAATTTTTGGGTGGAAGATTGGTTAGTTGGTCATCTAAGAAACATAATTGTATTGCTCTCTCAACAACCGAAGCAAAATACATCGTTGCTGCAAGCTGTACTTCGCAAGTTCATTGGATAAAATCTCAGCTTCTGTACTATGGTTATCGATTTCAACAAATTCCAATCTGTTGTGACTCTTAAAGTACAATTGCAATTTCTCACAATCCAATTCAGCACTCCGTGACCAAGCTCATCGATATTCAGTACCATTTCATTAAAGATCATGTTTTAAAAGGAAACATTGAACTCCTTTTTGTTCCATCTGATGATAAAATTGTTGATGTCTTTACTAAGGCATTAGACGAAACAAAGTTTAACGGGGTTCTGAACAAAATGGGAATGATGATGCCTGGTCCACAATTCTTTCAAGAGGCTTGTACTCTCTGATGGAAACATTAGAAAGTAAAATAATTCCGAAGTCAAATTTATTTTTACTCGGAATCATTTCCTCTCGGAAAATATAGGATCATTATATGTTCCTTTTTGTCTAACCTCTTCTTCTAGTTTTTAACTTGTTCAGCTTTCATCATCTGTTGAAGCATCTAACTGATATAGTTACATCCATGTTTTTGCAATCATCACATCTTGGAGTTTATGTCAAAATCAAGTGTGTTATGAAGTTCATCTCGGAATTCAAATCCGAAACGGTAATGTGAGTTCATCTCTTATCTTCATCCGAGCTCTGATCCTTCAATTCTCGGAATCTAAATCTTTTGAAACCGGTCCTCTAAGATCTTTATACATTTTTACCTCTGATATTCAGCTTGAGTCTGTGGCATTTTGAACTCTATACTATGTACTAATGATGTGTTCATATTCTTCTGAAGTATCTTATGACATCTCATCTCGGAATCCAATTTTCCCGACATCCTTAGCTGCAAAAGAATTTCAAAGGTTTTCATTATTATTTTTTAATCCGAAACATTTTCTCATTTATATATTAACGACAATTTTTCTTGATGATTATCCTTTAATTCTCAATAAGCATGCTTTGGCACACATTCCAATAAAGCACATTACAAGTCAGAACTGAAACGATGGTTTTCTCTTTTGGAATAAACGGAGCCGTTTTCGTCAATGCATTAAATGCAACCCATTTTGTGTTCGGGTGTCATCATTACTTTTTTCTACCTGACCAAAAATATCAACCTATAAAATCATTTTGAATCCTAATTGTTCCCACTTTTCACTTTTGCTATCATCTTCTTAGAGCCTTTCTTTGTACTCCGTTCTTCGAAGCTATCAAGCATTCATCAATGGCGTCTTCTTAAACCGTTCCTCAAGTTTCCAAACCTACAACAAAGAAGAAATCTTCCAAGGGTTCCGCCTCATCATCATCCACTGAGTTTATCATTGGGGAAACAACCCAACTGTTCTCACTAGGTCCCATGGATTATGATGAATCAATCCGCATCATGATCAAGTTCATCTCCCATCATCCTACAGCAGTTCCTCTCACCAAAACCCCCAACCCTAAACTTCTTCCACATATTCTTCATAGAGCATTTGAACAGATCAAGATCGAAAACAACGTGCTGGAAGTTAAGATCGCTGAAGACAAAATCCTTCCTCTGCACAAGAACACTTTCCTCAAAGCAATCGGCATTCTAGAAAACCCCAAGGGTTTTCGTGTTGAAGAACCCATGTCTGAAGAGTTTCAGATGTTTCTCAATCAAATCGGGTACAATTTCGTTGTTCCTGGCCTTTGGACTATTCTGATGCACCTAATCCGTCAAGGATTGTCCGACAATCATGGTGGTACTGACACCATGAGAAAATACAGGTTGTACGTTGTTTACAACATCTATTCAGGAAGAAGCAACACATTTGATTGGACCGAGGTGCTATGGCAGGACTTTCGGAAGTTTGCCATCAAAAAGAAGCCTAACAAGATCTCGGATATGAGATTCACGACTCTAATGCCTCAACAGCTGTATGATGAACGATTAGAATCCATTCCTCTCAATTCCGATATCAAAGTGGTATACTATTCCTTTAAGGCTATTAAAACTTACAGGTTACCAAACCAATTTGATTTCGGACCTATCCGACATTTGCCAGAGCATATGTTGGCTGCAGTTCCATCCAATTCACTATATCTCAAACGCCATCTTGAGACTTCAGTTCTGTATGACCCTACACAATCTACCCCAGTCCCAGATGATCATCCTTCGGTTGTGAACAAACCAGTTTCTACCGGCGGCCGAAAGAAGAAAATGGCCAAACGAAAGGCCTCACCCTCAAACGTTAAAGCCAAAAAAAGATCCAAAGCCAATGGATCCTCTTAACAGGAAACACATGTGACATCCCCTAATTTCTCGGCCAGAAAAGACCGATTTAATTTATGCTTTTTAAAATAAAATCAGAGAAATCCTTTTAAAAGATGTTGCGGAATTGGTCCCCAAAACAAAACATGATAAAAGTTTATCAAAACCTTTCTTTAAGAAATATATAATTTCATTTCATATCAAAACCTCGGGATGTCATGTTCCGATACAGATCAAAAGCATAAACAAGACATTATAAGCCTTACAACAGTTATTTACAACTACTGGCCTATAATCCAAAAATCTCTCATCATCCTCCGACTATGCTCGGGGTCCACTACCTATAACATAAAAGCTGAGTGGGTCAGGCTTGGGAGCCTGGTGAGCATATAGGGTTTTCAACCCACAATAATAATAAACTTATTAAGTTCACCAATCAACAATAACCCTGATTACCCATTCCCGTTATCCTCACTTTACGTCCCTAAACACCTATCACAAGGGACCTAGCCTAAGGAATATCATCGGGATGGATATTACTGCTAAGGGGAGTCCTCAGCCATACATGTCCTAAAGGCAACCATGAGGGGGATGGAGTACGCCAATGAACATTTAGTTCACCAACACCTACAAGTTGCGAACCTGCTAGTGTTCCACTGGACTGTCTAGAAAGGTCCGTGGTCGTCATCTATACTTCGCTAGACGACTACAACAACAACATCGAGGCCTCTCACCATTTTAACACACATCGACTATTTTGTCTACCCATGTTCTACCCAACATATTTGTAGATAAAATACATATACAGTGTAAAACTTGTATAAAAAATCTGTTCAACAGTCACCTCAAATAAACACTTAATATAATTACACATAGCACCTATTTTATAGAAAATACTTCATATCTAGGTGTAAGATGAAAGTGACTACACACTCACATGATTTGATGATAATCGGGCAGCACTTCGTTTCCTAAAACGATCATTTCTAATAAAACCGGGAGTTTTATTGAGAAACCGAGCTCTGCGAGGGTCGGGCTTCAAAACCGAAAAGATAAATTTATCGGGCTTCTCGGGCACTTCGGGGCGTATTTCGGGTGTTTGGTATAATACCGGGGCTTTGGGGGAAGTTGGATTGAAAGAAATATTGAAAGAGGGGTTAAAAATGACAATTTTTCAAAGTATCACCGGGAGGTCTCGCACCCTCTTATTTATAGGGGCGAGGCTCCTGATCGGACGGCTGAGAGGCTTCCAGGTGGCATCAGATGCGAGGAGAGGTCACATGGGTCGCACGTGCGAGGGGTGGGCTACTGACTTCTGATTGGACCGAAGTCTAGGTCCGAGGTTCGGACCCGAAGCAGGAGGGAAGGGAGACAGCTGGTGCGAAGGTCGGACACGCGGCAGGCGGTGCGAGGCTCGAACTAGGCTGCACACACGTCACTCCTCGGATGCGCCACAGCTTCGGATGACTCAGCAGATTTCGGACACGTGGCACGTTTTGAGCGAGGGTGACATGGCCGAAGTCCACCTATGCGAAATTCCTCGGATTTGACTTTTTTTTTCGATTTTTGTTCAAAATCTTCTAAAATCCATAACTTTCGCATACGGGCTCCGTTTTTGACGTTCTTTATATGCACGCGTAGGTAAAATTACGCTCTACAACTTTCGTTTAGAATTCGTCGGCTAATTTTGACCTTAATTTTTATATTATTATTTTTAACTGACCGGGACAGGAAATCCGTTAAAAATTCATAACTTCTTCATCTGATGTCCGTTTTCGTCTGTCTTTTTACCGTTGTACTACTATTGAGGAGACCTTCGATTCTCATTTAGGTTGTGTCGGCTAAAAATCACTCGATCTAAAATTCGAGTTTTTTGTTGTCTACTGCTAAGCTGAAACTTAGAAAAATCATAACTTCCTCATACGAAGTCAGATTTGGACGTTCTTTTTATACATACTCTCGGTTTAACGAACACTACGACTTTAGTTTAGATCTCTAAGGCTAAAAAGTAGTTTATCAAAAACTCACTTTTTACGTCATTCGGCACCGTGCCGGTTTTGTCGCGAAACTTCGACAGGTCATAACTTCTTCGTTATAACTCGGATTTCGGTATTCTTTATATATCCGTAATCCCTGTCACGACCACTACAACTTTCTTAATAGATATCGGCTTTATCTAATATTTATTTTTGACGCTCATTTTTATTCTTAATTAATTAAATCCTAATAATTAAGCATAAAACACAAAATTCATTATATTCACATAATTCCTTTTCATTTCTTCAAAATGAGTTACAAAGGTTAACCTAGACTATCACATCAATATTAATGCCTAGCCTAGAAACACGGGCATTACAAATCTCTCCCCCTTAGGATGATTCCGTCCCCGGAATCACACATCAACAAACAACTACGGGTAGCGACTCATCATGTCACTCTCCGTTTCCCAGGTGATATTTGGCCCATTCATATGTTTCCAACGCACAAGCACTAAATCGAACATCTTGCGTCGCAACTTCTTAGTCTTACGGTCAACGATTGCCTCAGGTTCTTCAATCAACCTCTTGTTTTCATCCAACCTTAATTCAGAAATGGAAATTATGTAGGGCACATCTCCCGTGAACTTTCTCAAATAACACACATGAAAGGTGTTATGAATACCCTCCAGTTCTTCCGGTAATTCTAGCTTGTAAGCTTGATTCCCGATCCTATGAAGAACTTTAAATGGTCCAATAAACCTTGGACTCAACTTTCCCCTTTTACCAAATCTTATAAGTCCCTTCCACGGCGAGACTTTAAGTAAAACCGAATCTCCAACTTCGAATGATATCGGTTGTCTTTTCTTGTCAACATAACTCTTTTGTCGATCTTGAGCTGCTAACATCCTTTCCCTAATCACTTTCAACTTTTCAGCAGTCTGATGGACTATTTCAGGTCCCATAAACTGCTTTTCCCCAGCTTCCAGCCAACATGACGGCGTTCGACACTTTTCTCCATACAAAGCGTGATAAGGTGCCATCTTGATGCTTGAGTGGAAACTATTACTATAGGAAAATTCTACTAGAGGTAAGTGTTCATCCCAGTTACCTTGGAATTCTAGGGTACATGCTCTCAGCATATCATCCAATGTTTGAATTGTTCGTTCGCTCTGACCATCAGTTTGCGGATGGTAAGCTGTACTCAAACACAACTTGGTACCCAATTCCTCTTGTAGACTTCTCCAAAACCTTGAGGTAAAACGGCTGTCACGATCGGATACAATCGTTAACAGAACACCGTGAAGCCTCACAATTTCCCTCACGTATGAATTCGCAAATTTATCCATAGACCATTTCTCGTTGGCTACTATGAAATGCGCACTCTTAGTGAAGCGATCAACGACCACCCAAATCATGTCGTGACCGTTCCTTGTTCTGGGCAGTTTAGTCACAAAATCCATGGCGATGTCTTCCCATTTACCCATGAGTACAGGTAAAGGTTCTAAACTCCTATACGCTTTCTGATGTTGAGCCTTAACCCTAGCACAAGTTACACACTCGGCCACATACTTAGCAACATCGAGCTTCATCGTCGGCCACCAGTAATAGGGTTTTAGATCCCTATACATTTTTGTACTGCCGGGATGAATCGAGTACATGGTCTTGTGAGCTTCTTCCATCAGAAGATCTCTTACTCTTCCCGTCTTAGGTACCCAAATCCTATCTTTGAATACCTTCAGTCCTTGACCGTTTGTATCAAACACTAACGTTTTGCCCAAACATTCCTCCTTTCGGTCATTTTTCTCTAAAGCTTCCTCTTAAGCTTTCTTTATACTTTCCACAGTTGTCGAGACAACTTCAATTCTCAACGCTCTTGGCCTTTTCTTTTCAAGATTTACCTTCCGACTGAGAGCATCAGCAACAACATTTGCTTTACCAGGGTGGTAAAGTATCTCACAGCCGTAGTCCTTGAGTAACTCTAGCCAGCGCCGTTGCCTCATGTTCAATTCCTTCTGATTAAAGAGATATTGAAGACTCTTATGATCAGTGAAAAGTTTGCATTTAGTACCATAAAGATAGTGCCTCCATATCTTTAAGGCGAATACTACCGCTGCCAACTCTAGATCATGAGTGGGGTAGTTCTTTTCATGCTCTTTCAATTGTCTCGATGCATAAGCTATCACTTTATCCCTTTGGGTTAGAATACAACCTAACCAAACTCCAGAGGCATCACTATAAACTGCAAAGTCATCAACTCCTTCAGGTAACGAAAGAATCGGTGCTTCACACAATCTCTTCTTTAACTTCTCAAAGGCTTCCTTATGCTTCTCATTCCAAGCATAAGTAGCTCCTTTGTGGGTCAAAGCTGTTAATGGGGTAGCAATCGAAGAAAAGCCTTGGATAAATCGGCGATAATATCCAGCTAATCCTAAAAAGCTTCGGATTTCCGTAGGACTTTTTGGTTGTTACCACTTCATCATAGCTTCAATATTTGCTGGGTCAACCATTATTCCTTCTTGGCTAACCACATGACCTAAAAATTGGACTTCTTGAATCCAAAATTCACATTTGGAGAACTTTGCATACAGCTTCTCCTTTTTCAGATCTTCTAGCACTTCACGCAGATGCTTATCATGCTCCTGCTTGCTTTTCGAATAAATCAAGATATCATCTATGAATACTATCACGGATTTATCAAGGTATGGTTTACAAACCATGTTCATCAAATCCATGAAAGCTGCTGGAGCATTGGTTAGTCCGAACGACATAACCAAAAATTCATAGTGTCCATATCTTGTTCTAAACGCAGTCTTTTCGATATCCTGCTCTCTCACCTTTAGTTGATGATATCCCGACCTAATATCGATCTTCGAGAAATAGCTCGAACCTTGTAACTGATCGAACAGGTCATCGATCCTCGGCAACGGGTACTTGTTCTTTATTGTTGCTTTATTCAGCTCTTTGTAATCGATGCACATTCTCATGCTCCCGTCTTTCTTCTTTACAAATAACACCGGGGCTCCCCAGGGTGATGAACTAGGTCGAATAAAACCTTTGTCCAATAACTCCTGAAGTTGTGTCATAAGTTCTTTCATTTCTATTGGTGCTAGTCGATACGGTGCTTCTGCTATCGGCGTTGTTCCTGGTAACAAGTCGATACGAAATTCTACTTGTCGATCAGGGGGCAATCCGGGAAGATCTTCGGGAAAGACTTCCGGATAATCACACACCACTGGAATATTCTGCACCTCCTTCTTTTCCTTCTTAGCATCGATCACGAACGCTAGGTATGATTTACATCCCTTGGCCAAACACTTTCTGGCTTTCATTAGGGAAATGATTCCAGAGTTTACTCTGCGTTTGTCTCCATACACCATAAACGAGTCTTTCCCTGGCGGGTTTACTTTTACTATCTTCTTTCTACACAATATTTCGGCATCATTGGCGCTAAGCCAATCCATTCCTAAAACTATGTCGAATCCATTTAACTCGATAGGCAATAATTCCTCGTGGAACTTATTCGCATTCAAGTCAATGAAGATGTTTTTCATACGATGGCTAACAGGTATAAACTTGCCACTAGCAATCTCGACTATTATAGCATTAACTAGTCTATCTACAGGCAAAGCTAGTTTTCTACCAAATTCATGCGAAATAAAGGAGTCATTGGCTCCAGAATCAAACAAAATTCAGGCAGGCAATTCGTTTACGAGAAAGGTACCTGAAGCGACATCGGCTTCTTCTTTCGCAGCTTCAAGTGTCATCTGAAAGGCTCTCGCCTTCGGCTTTGGTGGAAGATTGGGTTTTGCTGCATCCTTCTTCTTCGGGCAATCCCTCAAAATAATGCCCTTCTTCATGGCACCCAAAACAGACGTTCTTATTGAAGGTGCATTCATTGGCATAATGCCCGGGCTTTCCACATTTGTAACAAGTGAGTTCCACGCTGAATTTCCCAGCATGTTTCTTCTTGCACATGTCACACCACTTGGCTTCGGCTCCTCCTCCGAATTTTCTCGAACCAGTCTTCGAGAACTTGTTCTTTTTATTGGAAACTGAAGTTCCTTCAAACTTTCTCTTTTCGCCAACTTCAACCTTGCTGGCGGCTCTCCCCTTAATCATACATTCAACAGACTTGGCAGCCCAGACAGCTGCCTCCAATGTAAGTGCCTGACGTACTGGCACCGCATACTTCCATGGAAGTCCCTTTGCGTACCTGTCAATTTTTGCCAGCTCATCTGGGACAATACGCAAAGCAAACTCCATTTTATCTGTGAAGTTATTCGTATATTCATCAACGGTCATACTCCCCTTCTTCAACGTCAGAAATTGGTTTTCTAACTCAAGCACGTTTTGGGTCGAGCAGTACTTGCGCTTGAAGTGCACCAAGTACTCTGCCCAAGTCAGTTGTAGTGGCTCATTAGGGCTTAGGGTTTTCCCCATAGTGTTCCACCAACGAGCAGCACTACCCCTGAACTGCCGCACTGTAAATGTGGTTTGTAACTTGCCTTGGTAACCACAAGTCATGAAAGCCAATTCCATTTCCGAGATCCAATCCATTACTCCGACAGGATCTTCTTTTCCAGTGAAGGTCGATGGCTTGCAAGTCATAAAGTCCTTATACTTGCACCCATTTCTCTCCACTCTATCTTCGTGGTTATTTCTCCCAACCACAAGCGGTTCACTATGACCAACAGATCTACTGTTGTTTCCTTCTTCAGATCGATCGTCATTTAATTCACGTTGTTCAACAGGAACTAAAGGTTCATCCCTGTTGTTCAGCAACATTTGCCTCAATTCCTCCCTTTGTTCAGCCATCATGGTCTGAATCATAGTTCGTACTCCAGCCATGGTGATGGGTTCTGGTGCAGCTCCTACTATAGGCACCTGTTCCACCACTTGAGGTTGAGGTTGTTGGTTTCTGTTTTCATTTCCCGCTCCACTTCGAGTTCTTGCCATTATAATCTATATACCGAATAAGGCGAATTTAGGTCTTTATCCTTGATAGATATTTCAATTCCCATATCACTCCGAAACGTTTACATGTTAGTTCTAATCTCGTAATCATACGCTTAGAATCCTACACACATAAGGTTTCCAGATCCGGTCGGCAACAGACCATAGATCCAAACAAATAATGGCATATATGGCAAACATATAGCATTTAGCACATAAAAGCATTTTAGGCATCTTTCCTAAAATAAACTAGTGCTCGTGTCTAAAATATGGTAGACACTCATCTCACAATCATCACTTAGCATTCTAAGTTTAAGTCTAGAAATCCTACAATTCCTTAGTTCGCTTAAACTAATGCTCTGATACCAACTGTGACATCCCCTAATTTCTCGGCCAGAAAAGACCGATTTAATTTATGCTTTTTAAAATAAAATCAGAGAAATCCTTTTAAAAGATGTTGCGGAATTGGTCCCCAAAACAAAACATGATAAAAGTTTATCAAAACCTTTCTTTAAGAAATATATAATTTCATTTCATATCAAAACCTCGGGATGTCATGTTCTGATATAGATCAAAAGCATAAACAAGACATTATAAGCCTTACAACAGTTATTTACAACTGCTGGCCTATAATCCAAAAATCTCTCATCATCCTCCGACTATGCTCGGGGTCCACTACCTGTAACATAAAAGCTGAGTGGGTCAGGCTTGGGAGCCTGGTGAGCATATAGGGTTTTCAACCCACAATAATAATAAACTTATTAAGTTCACCAATCAACAATAACCCTGATTACCCATTCCCGTTATCCTCACTTTACGTCCCTAAACACCTATCACAAGGGACCTAGCTTAAGGAATATCATCGGGATGGACACTACTGCTAAGGGGAGTCCTCAGCCATACATGTCCTAAAGGCAACCATGAGGGGGATGGAGTACGCCAATGAACATTTAGTTCACCAACACGTACAAGTTGCGAACCTGCTAGTGTTCCACTGGACTGTCTAGAAAGGTCTGTGGTCGTCATCTATACTCCGCTAGACGACAACAACAACAACAACAACAACAACAACATCAAGGCCTCTCACCATTTTAACACACATCGACTATGTTGTCTACCCATGCTCTACCCAACATATTTGTAGATAGAATACATATATAGTGTAAAACTTGTATAAAACATATGTTCAACAGTCACCTCAAATAATAACTTAATATAATTACACATAGCACCTATTTTATAGAAAATACTTTATATCTAGGTGTAAGATGAAAGTGACTACACACTCACATGATTTGATTTTAATCGGGCAGCACTTCGTTTCCTAAAACGATCGTTTCTCATAAAACCGGGAGTTTTATTGAGAAACCGGGCTCTGCGAGGGTCGGGCTTCAAAACCGAAAAGATAAATTTCTCCGGCTTCTCGGGCACTTCGGGGCGTATTTAGGGTGTTTGTGTTGGGTTTTGATCATTCTAACACTCCTATGGTGTACATGCAACCCTATAAACCTTGGATCTATGTTTTCTCTATTTTACATGCAAATATTAACTATTCCAAGGTTTCATCCTAACTAGCATATTATGAAGCACCTATACTACAAAGTTATAGTTAGATGACCTACCTTTTGATGTAGCTTGATGTATTCAAGCTTTAAGAGCTTAGCCCTAATAGTGTGGAAGCCTCAAATGGAATCACAAATCACCAAAACACCTTGGAAGAACTTGAGAGAATATGTATGCGCACTAAAATCGGCCCACTCTTATTTTCACACACTTGTGCTAATTTTGTGAGCCAAGGACCCCTTTATATATTATGGAGGATTATGGTTACATCCATGTAAACCCTAATACCCATGACCTTTCATTTACATAGGATCCATGGGTTAAAAGCTCCATGGACCATCCATGAAAGCTTAGCCCAACCTAAATGAACTTGGCCCATTCCATATATATAAGAGTCCATATTTAATTAATTCTTTTTGATCACTTAATTAATTCTAAATTAATTCTTGATCAATACTAATTAAATAATATGACTTCATATTAATATATTAGAAGTTATAATATATTAATATAAATCATAAATATACTATTCTCAAAAGACTATCCACATAAATTGTGTCGGTGAAGTGCAACCCAAATGGACCATGCCGGGTCGGCTCAAGTACATACCAAATATAGTTATGGACTTAGACATTAATCCAACAGTCTCCCACTTGGATAAGTCTAAAACTATTATTGAGTATGACTTCAAAACCTAACTGGCAATCATAGCTCTTAAAGCCGCTGTCGAACTCTGACCTTGTCAATGACTTGTCCATTAGACAAGGGATCATATATTCCTCCATTCTAGATATCATATGGACTGAGACATGGATTATAATCATTCTCTCTGTCCATTTGTTGTTTCCCGATTTTCGATTTATGATGACTGACTGATTGAACAAATCAAATCAGTCCTGGCTTGGCCAAGCACTCACATGTGTCATCGCTAAATCATCGAGGGGCCCACAGATATCGCTTTTATCCCGAAGGTAAAAGGAATGGATAAACTTCGACTCATATGGCTTGTTCTACTACTTGTTGAATCATACACAAAGGCACGTTTTATAACATCGAGTTACCAAATGCATTTTCGTGCAATCAATGTATAACCAACTCATAGTAACAACTCATATCTCTAGGTTTGAAGAATATAATATATTATCGTCTCATGATCACTCGTGATAAAATCCATGAAGTGATTCAAATGAGCGCGAGTTGAATCCAATACTCAGAACTTATGAGCACTCATGAGTGTTGTAGCACCACTTTGTCCACCAACTTGGACCTCTACAAACCAACCCATGACAGTCTTGATTCATATCTACTTCCAACATATGACCGACTGTGGATGGTTTGAATAACTTAATCATTCAGGAAGAGCGACTTAGTTATTTTGGAAGTCAAAACATGCAAAGTGAAACACAAGAATAAATGAATCAAATATGGTATCAAACCCTATGAATATAAATAAACACTTTTATTTATCACCATACTGATTACTCATTATTCATTGTTTCGGTTTTATCAACTTTATACTTGAATTAAAAACACTAGTTGTCCCATGCTCCAAGCATGTACACTATGTTTTTCTTAAACAATAGCTTTGCCATACACCAAGTATGCACTCTATGTTTGTCTATGATCCTTACTTTGTGAAATAAACCAATTGAACATAATTTCAATGATTCTAATTTCACACTCCCAAATCCTTATCGAAAAATGTGAGAATTTCAAATTCCTATCATTTATCAAAATCTGTTTAGATTTTAAACTTATATGCACTGACCCTCCTGTAATGAATATGTACAAAGTCACAAAGACTTGTCAACAGTCATTATAAGGTATTCCAATGGAGATCAACTCCATCGAAACTAAGTCTCATATTCAAAGTACATTGCTTTGGACATGCTTCTTGCATTAAGTTTTCTAATCTTACACAGATAACTTCCACCTATGGAGACAACTCCATATTCTCATTTTGACTATCACTTCTGAATAAGAGATGCCTCTTTTCAGAATATGTCAATATGGTCCTTCCAAAATTAGCACTATACTTCCAATTGTCCATGAGCAACCAATCTTTGGTAAACCTCAGATTGTCCTCGACAATTGCTTAATCATTTTAGTCATATCCAATTCTAGACCTTTTCCCTTCTTAATGCCTCTGGGCATTTGGAAAAATTTAGAAATGACAAATATTACAGCACATGCAATCGATCGTGTACCCAAAGCAAATGGTACACGATTCATGATGTCTCACACAAAGACATGATTCTAGACCAGTCTTTTGCTACAATATTTTTATTTGCCATGTTTTCAAAATTTGACTATGAAGAGGGATGCCGTAATCATAATCGAATTTTGAGAACGCAATATATAGAATTTCCTTAAGTTGAACCAATCCAACATGAAATTCATATATATATTCTTGACTAAAGATGATTAAGGTCTCAATCTAAGCCTTTAGAACTGAAATGAAGTATATCATCTCCCTTAATTATAGCAAAACAACTTTTTCAATCCCTGCAGCCTCACGAATTGAAACTTTTGTTTTCTATAATTAACATTGCTAACTTGCAACACTAACAATAATTATCATGCTCCCACTAACATGATGATTATTAGCATAACACTTATGCTCCCACTAGCTTTGACATGTACTCAGAAATCAGCTGGACTTCGAGAAATCAATACTTTATTGACTTTTTTACCAAAGTTCAGATTTCTGATACGAGATGCTTTGATAAAACTTTATCAAAATCATACACCTTTCCTTAGATAGCATGCATGTGTGTCTAAACAATTTCAGAACTATGAAAAGGGATGTCGTAATCATAGTCTCAATTGTTTAGACCTTTTGCCATCTGCTTCAAATCTACTTGGTGGAAGTGTTTCCTCACCATCATTTTCATGAATCGGAGAGAAACCTTATGACCCTTAGATTTTATAGTGTATGTGTTCTTATCCATGTGAATCGTCAAAACCATAGTCACAAGACAAGGATAATGACAAATCCAAACTCATATGGACTGAACTTATGCAATCTTAACTTCTTGCCACCTGGCAGTACAGGGCCTGCCATTTCTTCCTAGTTGTTATGCAACCAATTCAAAACTTTCAGAACTCCTATGCAAAGCCAACTTTAACTGGAATGGGCATAGAATATGTCAACACGATAGGTTATAAACCTCAAGTCGTGTGCTAGTGAAGAACCTCAGGTTTTATTCTTGATTAGTTCTTGAAATTCTTTTTAGGATCTTTAAGACTCCCACTATCCTCTTGACATATAAGACTATCTTGCCAAATATTCAAGAGATAGTGCGGATTCTTTATCAAGACAAACACTTCACACAATTGGCCTTAGTTGGTCTTTGTTTTATCCAAAACATCACAACTTACCAATTTCAAATGTACAAGAGTAGGACACTTTTACTCTTACATTTGACAAGTGTTTTAAACCTTTCTTTAAGATATGTCACTCAAGTTACAATCTTGGAGTATGACTCTAAGAATTGTTTTGGAATGAAGTATGACTCATCTTCCTGATCTAACCATTTCAACAATTCATGACTCCTCTTCTTAGTCATAAGAATGCACTAAGATGACCTTTAGAGGACTAATTGTGATATGATTTCTAAATCATTAAGATGATCACAAACATGATACTAAAGTACTCTCCCATCTTTTCAGATTTGAGAAACTTTTATCTTTCTGCCTAATTTGATTCTTCCCATTCGTTCTGCCATACATTGAGACTTTTCCAATGTTTCAGAATTATACTTAAACTTGTAAGTATAACCATATTTACTAAACTTTAGTAAATCAAATAGTCTTAACGAGCTTTGTGGTGGACATGACCAGTGCACAAGAATGTGTACTCGATCCCTTTAGTCCTTCACTTGACTCACACATCCATGTGAACAAGTAATTAGTCTTGATTTTCCAATGCTTGAAAGTTCTCATTCATCATACTATTCAACTTGCATGATTCCAAGTTTCGGTCCAATTGAAACTTGGGTGATAAGGAACTTTCTTGATTTGGTAAATTTAGACACTACCACATATGAAAGAATCAAATCCATTTTCCAATATTGCTGTCAGTGGAATCATATAAGCAACAATTTTCCACAAATGTCATTGTAAGGATACTTCAAATAAATAAAATTAAACAATTTTCTTTTATTTTAAAACTTTGCGGAAAAACTTATCCTTACAATCCACATGGAAAATTGTTGTTATCTATTCCTTAGCAATATATCATAACTTCTTAAGCAACTGCTCAAAATTCTGATGCGATCGAAATCCACCTTGGCGATCAGAATCAGCATATACTTCCTTTACGATTTCTCTCTATTCTTTGATTCTTAAAACATCAACATGTGACCCAGTCACATCATGTAATGAGGATCTCATAATAGAACTTAACAGAGTTAGATAATGGGCTCTACCTGATGTAGAGTCAAACTTATTGACTTTAACATCCTTAGGTAAATTTGGCAGCTTTGCAATCAACGCCACTTCCTTTGGCAAAATAAACATATGGACCCTTTGGTAATGGGACTATCTCAGACTTAGCCTTTCTCTTTACCATTTGGTCAACCGGGTTGACTATGACCAATCCCTTTTCATTGGGAAGAGAATGCTTTTTCTGGATTTCCAGTGTCACCATTGTCACTGTCCATAAAGTTTTTGGGAAGTTGATCTTCTAATCAAATTTGCTTTACTATCGTTCCAAATCATTGCTGATTCAGCAGCACCAAGCAAATAGATATGATCATTAAGGTTCATGTCATAGTCTGTTTCATAGTAGTCCCAAAGGAACTCACTATGTGACTTAGAAAGTGATTGAACATCCAACTTTCTCAAGACTTTGACACCCAACTCTCCCGGCTTGTCAATATGTGACTTCATCTCTAAGATGTGATCACACATAGACCTTGCTTGCCATTAGGGCTTGAGTGACCTTGAACTTGTGGGTTAGGGAGAATAATTGGAGGAGGTGGAGGAAGAGAAGTATGACTTCCATGAGCCAAACTCGGGAAGTCATATGCATTAGGAAAGCTTGGTTTGGGAAGATCATTGTTGTCTAAACCAGACATCAACAATGGGAGAAATTCACGTGAAGTTGATTTAAGTCCTTAATATAACACCCAATATGATATATTAAGGCTAGGACCCAACAAACTATTTTATAACTTAGAAGAGGGATGTCGTAATCCAAGCTATAAAATATTTGAAGGTAGGTGAATGACGATTCACCAATTTCCACCAAGATAAACGAAATGTATTATTAGGTTTTAATTGTTTTTGAAACTCCTAGATCCTTTTGAGATTCATTGAACTTTTCAATGGCATGTTTCAATCTCGAGTGTGCCCTTCAGGTTTTGTGACTGGGATGCCGAGGATCACAAAACAAGGTGTGAAGTAACCATGCAAATATACTTGGTACCCTTAATATTTACCCCTCAATCGATGTGCCGGTTAACCACACACGCTCCAACGATACTATGATAAACATTAAGTTACCCTTTGCCTACATTGTTAAGTCCAGGTTAGTGTGCCGGTTAACCACACACGCTCCACTAACAACTTAAACAAAGTGCAAAGTGTAATTTCATAGATTAGCACCTTATTCACATTTTCCTAAGTAACTAAGATTGGGAATTTATAAGTGTTTAGTTAATTAGTATTTATGATTATACTTATAATGAAGGGAGAATTATAGTCCTTGTCCTACCTGTTCGGCTAACGACCCTCCACCGGTCAAGGAAGCGGTGGGTGAGAGTGGACACCCATTAAACTGCCATTTTATAGGCAGTAACCTTATACCCCCCTTATAGACTGGCTTCGTGAATGAGGCCTACTAATGGTAAGATGACTTGCTCTTATACATATAATATATTAAACTTTTAATATTATAATAGTATAAGGGTGTATTTTTAGACATTTAAAATACTTGGTGGTTTAATCTATTAATTAAACTAGACTTTTAATTTAATTAAACTCAAACCACATATTTATGGATTAATAATACTCTTTTAATTAAATGCTTTAATTAACTATTAATAAAGTCCATAAGAGTTAATTTGAACTATTCAACAAAACATCATAATTTCAATTATTAAACTCAAAATTAAAACCATTTAATTAATTGTTTAAGTTATGAACCCAAGAGTTTTAGAATTCAATTCTTTTTTTCATAAAAAACTTTTCTCAAATTCCAAAACTTGAGGGAAAGTTTTGTAATTCTTGAAAACCTTTGGATTCCATAACTTATGGAATTAATGGTGTTTTATGATGAAACTTTCCATGTTCCATAACTTAAGAACAAGTTATGGAATTCTTTAAAACATTAACACCAAATTTTGTAACTCCATAAAAACTTTGAATCAATTTTTTTTTTTTTTTAAAAAAACTTTCATATCCATAACTTATGGAAGTTTCAAAAACCCTTAAGATCACAACTTAAAAAAAAACTTTTGAGCTCCAAAATTTTATAACAAAATATGTAACTCCTTAAAACATTTAGATCAAACTTTTAAAACTAATAAAATAATCATATCATTTTATCTTTTACTAAATTTGACCTAATTCAACTCATATAACAAATGATTCAAATTTTACAAATAATTTGTTTTTCACAAAACAAGTAATTATCTTAAAATTTGACAAACGTCATGTTTTTTTTTTCAACTTGAAAATAAAACATTTGCATCAATATAACAGAAAACAACCCATGGCTCTGATACCACTGTTGGGTTTTGAGCATTCTAACACTCCTATGGTGTACATGCAACCCTATAAACCTTGGATCTATGTTTTCTCTATTATACATGCAAATATTAACTATTCCAAGGTTTCATCCTAACTAGCATATTATGAAGCACCTATACTACAAAGTTCTAGTTAGATGACATACCTTTTGATGTAGCTTGATGTCTTCAAGCTTTAAGAGCTTAGCCCCAATAGTGTGGAAGCCTCAAATGGAATCACAAATCACCAAAACACCTTGGAAGAACTTGAGAGAATATGTATGCACACTAAAATCGGCCCACTCTTATTTTCACACACTTGTGCTAATTTTGTGAGCCAAGGACCCCTTTATATATTATGGAGGATTAGGGTTACATCCATGTAAACCCTAATACCCATGACCTTTCATTTACATAGGATCCATGGGTTAAAAGCTCCATGGACCATCCATGAAAGCTTAGCCCAACCTAAATGAACTTGGCTCATTCCATATATATAAGAGTCCATATTTAATTAGTTCTTTTTGATCACTTAATTAATTCTAAATTAATTCTTGATCAATACTAATTAAATAATATGATTCCATATTAATATATTAGAACTTATAATATATTAATATAAATCATAAATATACTATTCTTAAAAGATTATCCATATAAATTATGCCGGTGAAGTGCAACCCAAATGGACCATGTCGGGTCGGGTCAAGTACATACCAAATATAGTTATGGACTTAGACATTAATCCAATAGTTTGGTATAATACCGGGGCTTTGGGGGAAGTTGGATTGAAAGAAATATTGAAAGAGGGGTTAAAAATGACAATTTTTTAAAGTATCACCGGGAGGTCTCGCACCCTCCTATTTATAGGGGCGAGGCTCCTGATCGGACGGCTGAGAGGCTTCCAAGTGGCATCAGATGCGAGTAGAGGTCACATGGGTCGCACGTGCGAGGGGTGGGCTACTGACTTCTGATTGGACCGAAGTCTAGGTCCGAGGTTCGGATCCAAAGCATGAGGGAAGGGAGACAGCTGGTGCGAAGGTCGGACACGCGGCAGGCGGTGCGAGGCTAGGACTAGGCTGCACACGCGTCACTCCTCGGATGCGCCACAGCTTCGGATGACTCAGCAGATTTTGTACACGTGGCACGTTTTGAGCGAGGGTGACGTGGCCGAAGTCCACCTATGCGAAATTCCTCGGATTTGACATTTGTTTTTCGATTTTTGTGCAAAAACTTCTAAAATCCATAACTTTTGCATACGGGCTCCGTTTTTTGACGTTCTTTATATGCACGCGTAGGTAAAATTATGATCTACAACTTTCGTTTAGATTTCGTCGGCTGATTTTGAATTTAATTTTTATATTATTATTTTTAACAGACCGGGACAGGAAATCCGTTAAAAATTCATAACTTTTTCATCCGACGTCCGTTTTCGTCTGTCTTTTTACCGTTGTACTACTATTGACGAGACCTTCAATTCTCGTTTAGGTTGTGTCGGCTAAAAATCACTCGATCTAAAATTCGAGTTTTTTGGTTGTCTACTACTAAGCTGAAACTTAGAAAAATCATAACTTCCTCATACGAAGTCAGATTTGGACGTTCTTTTTATACATACTCTCGGTTTAACGAACACTACGACTTTCGTTTAGATCACTAAGGCTAAAAAGTAGTTTATTAAAAACTCACTTTTTACGCCATTCGGCACCGTACCGGTTTTGTCGCGAAACTTCGACAGGTCATAACTTCTTCGTTATAACTCGGATTTCGGTATTCTTTATATATCTGTAATCCTTGTCACGACCACTACAACTTTCTTAATAGATATCAGCTTTATCTAATATTTATTTTTTACGCTCATTTTTATTCTTAATTAATTAAATCCTAATAATTAAGCATAAAACACAAAATTCACATAATATTCACATAATTCCTTTTCATTTCTTCAAAATGAGTTACAAAGGTTAACCTAGACTATCACATCAATATTAATGCCTAGCCTAGAAACACGGGCATTACAACACATATGGGCATTCAATCTAACTATGGATAATAGAATACCCCTCCCATCCACTCTTCCGAAGTACCCTTCGGAGTTTCAATATCACATGCACACACTCGCGGGGAGTCACCACATAATCTACCCCCATCTTCCCAAAAAGATGGTGTTGGTATTGAAAATAGTCCCATGAACCTCCCTCGGACACACCCACGAGTCTTTTTGAAAATCCCTTTTGGTTCTACACGTGCATAATCAGGGGTCCCTGCCTCTGATTTTATCCTTTATGAAGCTGGAGTTGTCCCTCCAACTTCGAAAGCCCTAACCGGACTGATACCTGGCTCAGGTAAAGGACAATCGGGTATTTCTGACAAAGACTAGTCTGATTTTGTAGACAAGGCTCACTCTCATCATCAGGAGCTAACAAGAGCACAAGTGGAGTATACGCTTATTTCAATGCATCACAAAGCTATTCAAAGCAGTCTTCCATTCACTTTTCCATATGATGAAGAGATTGATCAAGTGTTCCACCCTTCCGAAGAAGCTCAGCAAACCGCTACATCAGATGTTCTTATCCCACAATTGTTTCGTATGATCCTCATCCGATTTTCACAAGCGAAGAAACTCCCAAGCCTCCCTCTGCCGAAGAACATTCAGATGATGTAATGTTTGAAAATGACATCACATCTGCTGGTGCTATTCTGATCCTCACATATTTCAAGTTGTGACATCCCAATTTTCACTGCCAAAAAAGACCGATTTGTTTATGCTTCATTTTTAAAATCATAGTATACTTTTATAGAACAGTGTTGCGGAATTTTGTTCCCAGAAAACATGATAAGTGTGTTATCAAAACATTTTTTCGAAGAAATGTATTTTATTCATTTTAAAACTTTTGGATGTCAACGTCAATTCAGAAACATAAGCATAAACAGAACTTACATTCATTTACACGAGTGATCTACACCTCTTTAATCTCTCAGTGTAGTGTAGCTTTATATCGACACCTGTGATACAAATAAACCGAGTGGGTCAGGTTGGGAAACCTGGTGAGTACATAGGGATTTCAATCCCACGATGTTATATCATATATGTATTTTAGAACTCACAAAATATACAATTTCACCATATATAAGCAACTTTACCCCACCCCGTCGATCCTCACAACGAGACGATCCATACTCTAAAATTAACCTCTTTACCTAATCCATACTCCCAGATACAAAATTTACCTCTTTACCTAATCCATACTCCTGGATCTAATAGTTACCTATTTAACAAATCCATACTCCTGGATCTAAAAGTTTCCTCTTTACCTAATCCATACTCCCAGATCTAAAAGTTCCCTCTTTACCTAATCCACACTCCCATATCTAAAAGTTACCTCTTTACCTAATCCATACTCCCGGATCGGATATGTCTGATCCATACTCTCGGATCTAAAATTTACCTTCTTACCTACTCCATACTCTCGGATCGGGTATGTCTGATGCTTACTCCCGGATCTAAAATTTACCTCTTTACCTAATCCATACTCACGGATCGGGTATGTCTGATCCATACTCTCGGATCTAAAAACAAGTAACTATGTCCTAACCATACTCTCGGACTAAGGACAACTGACTAAGTCTAATCCATACTCTCAGATGGATGACAAGTTTTAAAGTTATTCCCTCCGTGTATATCTCATTTGTACTCACAAGGAGATACTACCCAATATCCCTCTTAATTTATTTAGGTCTACTATGTATCCTAAACCATCATATATTTATCAGATATGCTCTTAACACGTATTTCAGGCAGTATCAAAACCAACTATTTCACCTACCCATGTTCTACCCAACATATTCGTAGATATAAAATACATATACAGTTCAGATCTGAAGAAAAAGTTTAGATTTGAAAAGAAATTGCATATACGGTTCAGATCTGAAGAAAAAGGTCTAGATCTGAAAAACAAAAGATATCTACAGCCTAGATCTGAAGAAAAAGGTTTAGATCTGAAAACAAAATACATCTACAGTCTAGATCTGAAGAAAAGGTTAAGATCTGAAAACAAAATACATCTACAGTTTAGATCTGAAAAACAAAGAAGTTTAAATCTTTCATCTAGCACAGATCTCAAGTAAACAGATAATATGCACACATAACTCTTGAACAAATATTTAACTCTTTAACAGATATTAATACTTTAATTAATACTTGTATTAAAATCATGTTCATGAAAGGGACTATGCACTCACCTGATAAGGAGTGATTCGGACAACACTTCGCTTCTTAAAACAATCTTCTTTAACGAAACCGGGAAGTTTGCTTGAAAACCGGGCTCTGCGCGGGCAGAGTTTCAAACCGAAAAACTCTTTTTCTCGAAGCCTTCGGGCTCTCCGGAGCTTTCTTCTAGTGCTAGGGGGTTTTCCTAGGCTTTAGGGGGGTTTTAGGGGCTAGAGAGAGAAAGTAGTGAGAGAAAGAAGTGAGAAATGACTGAGAAATTCGGCTGGCTTCGCTGCCTTTTTATAGCCTGTGAGGCCTCAGTACGCTGGGCGTACCTCGGACCTACGATGGGCGTAATGCCTCGCTCGTACAACACGTGTCCGAAAATGGTTGGGTCATCGTGGACGTCTCGGAACCGCACAACCGGAGATCGTTGGGCGTAACCGAGCTCGAACGCGGGGCGTACACGTTACGTGGGGCGTTCGGAGCTTACGTTGGGCGTCCGAAGTGTGACGTGTCATCATCCTGTGCGAGACCTTGGGCAGCAAGCGACAGCTGAGATCGTGCCACATCAGCAACTTCACAACATTTTTGCAAATCGTATACTCAACTTCTAAAATTTGTAACTTTTGCATACGAGCTCCGTTTTCGACGTTCTTTATATCCACGCGTAGGTGGGATCGTACTCTAAAACTTTCATTTAGACTTTTTCGGCTAATTGTCGATCAATTTTAAATTTAAAAGTATGAGAATATTACATTGTTAAACGACCGTGTAAAACGCATAACTTCTACATACGGACTCCGTTTTCGTCTGTCTTTTTATCGTTGAGCTCCTATTGACGAGATCTTCGATTCTCGTGTAGGTTGTGTCGGCTAAAAACCGCTCGATCTAATATTCGAACTTCGGGTTGTGCACTGCCGATCCAAAACTTAGAAAAATCATAACTTCCTCATACGAAGTTAGATGCTGGCGTTCTTTTTATGCACGCTCTCGGTTTAACGAACACTACGCCTTTCATTTAGATCAATAAGGCTAAAAAGCACTTTATCATAAACTCACTTTTTACGTCACGCCGTGTCGTGTCGGTTCTGTCGCGAAACTTCGACAGGCCATAACTTCTTCTTTACAACTCGGATTTCGGCGTTCTTTGTATGTACGGAACCCTTGTGACATATACTACAACTTAGTTAAGATTATTTATTCTAAATAACCTTCTATCAAAAAGTCATTTTTGCCGCTTATTGTGTCTTAACTGACTAGCCCGGATCTGCGGGAGTTACACAAGTCATTACAAAAGCCTTCCTCCTCTAAACCAGTATATGATTTCGGCTTTTTCTCCTCCTTCTCCTCCTCCTCCTCATAAGAAGAAGAAGAAGAAGAAGAAGAAGAAGTAAATTTTGATGTCAACACTCAAGGAAATCAACGCAACGAAGATCAAACCAATCCAGTTGATAATCCGAAGTCTTCCGAACTACAAGATGATGATAATGGTGATGATGATGATAAAAAGTCTGAGAGTTCTACCTCGGACATAGGATCTTCGGGATGAAAACATTGTAGATCCTTTTGCCTTGTTAGAACTTCGAGACAACGCTGCAGCTGTTGTTTTCAAAGTTGACTCTCTCGACAAGATTGTTGCACAGCTTGATTCCAATATTGATCAGAAGGTTACCAGTTTCGACTCCAAGCTTGAACTCATTCTCAAATCTCTCTCTGAGATCAAAGATGTTGGCCCCTTCGAACTCGATAGAGCGAATCAACTCTACCAACTCATTTCCCTCTGATTCAATCACTCTCTGGAAGAAGTAGAACAGAAATACAACGGCAACCTCGATCATCATATCTCCACCACCACTATACTCAAGATTCATGATGACATGATCAGTGCTACTAATGAACTCATCAAACAGACTCATGCTCATCATGAGAAGCAAATATAAAGGCTGGAGAAGGAGATTTTGAAAAAGGATGAGATGAATTTGATTATGCAACAGGTTCTCATCAAGCTGTTCCAAGCCACCTGGAATATTGTTGATGTTCCGAATTATAAATTCGATGAGATGCTTGTCATCATCGATGATATTTTTGCCCATCTCAAAGCTCAATCTCCCACTGACGAAGCTTATGACTCTCTCTCCAAACATATTAATATGAGCTTTCAGAGAGTGTTCGAACGTTTAAGTGAACTTCAAAGTAGTGCCAGACTTGCATCGGATGCAGGGCCTTCCAATGCAAGAGGGGGGGGGGGGGAGGAGCTAGTCAAAGAGAAAGAAGGGTTCAACTGAAGCATGTCTTGGAATTTATACTTCAAGATGAGTCGTCCGAAGAAGATATACTCGAGGTTGAATCTCTTGAACCTCTTGAGTCTGGTGATGAAGAAGATGAAGACCTGATTGAAAATGGTGTTTTAGGATTTCAAGCTATCAGAGAACAACCAGTGAAGGTCATTTTGGATGCAGATAAGCTCAAATGGTCATTGGTTACTTGGCCATCATCGTTAGCATAAACGTTCAGACGAAGCTGAGATATACTAAAAATTAAAACGAAGCTAACCTTCGACGCATTTCGAGCTACACAATCTATGCTTCCACCAATCCCTGCTCCGAGGATCGTTCAGATCGATGAAGGTTCACCAAACCTGAAACCTGATGATCTCCCTGGATAGCCTCTAGTCCCTCCTCCACCAAAATTCATCATCACCGAACCTGGTCAACAAATAATCTCTGGCCTAAACGAACCTCCACAAGTCGAAAGAAAAGAAGATTGCTACTGAATCAGACAGCCCAGTGAAGACGTCGAAAAAGTATGAGGGATGGTCTCAAGAACAAATAGATCAAGCTTTGGAAGAAAGCATCACGATTCAAGAACAAAAAGACAATCTGAATCCGATGCTGGGCATATCTCCTCTTTTCCAAGATGGAGTTATTCACAATATTCACTTTGTACCCTTCATGTACTATGATCTTCCAACTCAGGATGCCGATCAAATTGATCTACCAATCGCTCATCACTGTCAATTCTACATCAAGTATGCCTCTCTTCATCCAAATGATGATCCTTAAATACTCATTAGGATAGAGCGTGAGAGATTGAGAACCTTCTACTCCGTTAACGCACGTCCCTAAAAAAAGTGTGGTCTCGGAAGCAGATTACCAAGATCGTTGGATTCGGTAACAAGGTTCAGAGCAAGTTCGATTTCAACTGTATGTTGTACAAATACTATGTCTCTCAGAACAAAGAAGCAACCATCACTCTCATGGATGCCAACTTTCCCTTAATCAACCCTAATGACATTCTCACCATTGTTTCTCACCTCCGAGAACGCCAAACAAATCACTCAAGCATCAGAGCTTACAGTGTTGCAATTAATTTCTTGAAGGACTACGTTGTGGAGTGTTGTAGGTCCGACATTGAATTTGCTCATTTGTTCGGAACCGAGAATGTTTTAGCCAAAATCACTTACGAACTGCCTGAAGCTCATATCTTGGTAGAAGGCCCCATTGACGAACTGGAACTCGGATATGTCTATCTCAAAAAGAAGACCAACCGAAAAGAATTCTTTAGAGTTCTTGACAAACATCTATTTCCGTCAAAGATCCTTCAGAATTTCATCTCCAACGTTGCAAAAAGTGATGCTCCTGAGCATGTGAGGAAGAAGTTCATTGAACACCTCAAATGGTATTTGGAAGTCTGAAGCTGGCTACACAGTGTCTATCTCTTTATGTCTGATGCAGCCAACTGAGTTGATTAATTGCTAAGTTCACTTAGGGGAGATTGTTGATACATAAAATTGAACCTCCTAGCAATCCATAGCCAACCCAGAACCGAAGTTAGTGCAATCTGAGATGTGAAGAGTTTCGAAGTCAGTCTTCTTCTGATATGAATACATTTCCGAGACATTTGTAGTTTTTGATGTAATAGAGTCCGTACAAGCATTAAATGCTCCTTGTCATTTTTATTGATTGAACTATTCATAGGACAAAATTGAGCAAATCACGTATGTCAGCTTTTCTGACTTATCATATTTACATTCTCTATGTAAGTCTTGTATTTTGTCTTATTGTCTCTCCTTTCCTATTTAAGGAGATGATTTATTCATGCATTGTAACCTTGAAGTAGCAATATTCTTTTCACATCAAATACAAAATCTATTGCAATTCAAATCCGTCTCACCATCATTCTTCTTATTCTTAAGTTATCTTTACTTTGATCATACTCACTTTACTTTACTTAAATATTTTTTTGAATACTTTGTTGATCTTCATTCTTCAAGACAAGACTAGTTTACCATACTTGACTGGACCAAAATATTAGCAGCAGACATTCATCTTAAGTTAATTCAAGGTTTGAGTTTTCAAACCTTGTCCGCACATTAAGTCTTGCAATTTCATTGGGAAACTGTTTCATGAAATATATCCACCTAGAACACTACCAAAAATAGTATAGTTGGAAAGAAAAATAATCATTATTTGATTTAGTATTGAATAATTCATATTATGCTTACCAACAGTTCATGGATTGTACCATGAATAGTATTACAAGAGTCAATGGTCTTGCACAAACTAACAAGGTTTATGAGACACTCTTTAAGACGTAAAACATGGTTCATTCCTTACTAACACATATATAAGTCTATGATTATGAGGCTTACGCTCGTCATGAAATGCTCAACAATCTAGAACATTGAATAGGGATGTGTTATCTCGTTGGATGTCCCAACAAGCCTTTTGGGTAGTTGATTAACAAACCCTCTAAGAGAAAAGTGTTTGTTTCTCAAAGGCCAGTCTTTTAAGAGAGGGTGTTGATATCAAAAAAGGCTATAGGAGCCATATTGATCTTGATAAGATTTAAGAGTCAACCAACAAAGAACCTAAAGTTTTTCCTAACATTCAGTTTGAGGTTGAAAGACCTATTTAGGAAACTAACATACCTCCACCCCTTCCTTATAAATTTGATAGAGGATGTCATACACCTAGTTATATAGATACTATATTATTGAGGTGAATGAGTCACTAGTAGATAACAATCAAAGAATACCAGTTATCGGTAGCGATAGCATGCCCTAAAGCGTGTAAGATAGAAGGAGGCCAAGGAGAGCAAGATTCAGTCCATGTATGTTTGAAACTTGGTTGATCAAACATTAGGCCTTAAAACCGTAATTGTAAGTAGGTCTTCAAGAAGATGACAAACATGGATAGGAACAAACACATATTCAAACAAAGATAGGTTGTGAAGGATGTGTAAGCTTATGAAGTTCATTTATGAATTGAAACAAGCATCTAGAAATTGAACTCGTTGCTTCAATGAGAGAATTCAAGGAGTTTGAATTTCAAGAAACAAATATGAGCCATATATATATATATATATATATATATATATATATATATATATATATATATATATATATATATATATATATATATATATATATATATATATATATGTTCAAGTTCATTTGAGACCATGCTAATTTTGTGAGACCGTGAGACCAAATCTAAAAATAATTTTAAAATACAAAATAAAAGGAAAAATCCGAAAATTCTTTTTTTAATTATTATTTTCGTCACATTAATTACCTAAAAAAATAAAAACAAATAAAAAAAAATTACCGTTTTTTTTTTAAAATACGTGAAATATTCTAATAGAATATTACACTGTAAATATTCTAATGTGATTTTTAGAATGTTATAATATTCTACTAGATTCGTCAGATATGTAGAATATTCTAATATTCTACTAGAATATATAAAAAAATGTATTTATTTATTTATTTTTTATTTTTTTTGGTATTTTTTTAATTTTTTTTTGGAAAATATAAATTCCGAAAATAATATTTGAATTTTTTTTTCAAAAATTTTCAATTATTTTGCATTTTAAAAATGTTTTTTTATCTACCAAATGAGTTGCTAGAATTGCGTCTCACGGTCTCACAAAATTAGGCCATCTCACATGAACCTAACCCTATATATATATATATATATATATATATATATATATATATATATATATATATATATATATATATATATATATATATATATGTGTGTGTGTGTGTGTGTGCGTATGTGTGTGTGTGTGAGACACAGATAGTGGGAGTAATTGGAATCTTGGTTTCAATAGGAGAATTTAAGAGTTTGAATTTAGAGAAATGAGGATGTGCTATATATATATATATATATATATATATATATATATATATATATATATATATATATATATATATATATATATATATATATATATATCAATGCTAGTGGGAGCACTGGTTCCACGCATGTATTATATATGGATAATATGCGATTCATATGAAACGATGTTATAACTTAGCAAGTGTATAAGCTTGGCTTGTTTTGGGAGTTGTTTCATTATGAAAGACATGGGAGAAGCAACACACGTACAAAATGTAAGTATCTATGGAGATGGATTTGTGTGATTCATTGGATTAAGCCAAAGTATGTAAAATCTTGAGGAAAATCAACATGCAGAACTCCAAAAGAGTTCATGCTTATAAAGCATGACATGACATTAAGCAATGCTAATGTCCTAGTTGTACTGTTGATATAGAGGAAATGACTCGAGTCCTACATGCTTCTACTATAGGATCGATAATATATGCCATGACATGTAATAGAACTGATGGCTCATATGCCTTGAGCATGACAAGTAGTATCATATGAATTTGGAGAGAATCAATGAATCAAAACCAAGAACATTCTTAAGTGTCCTAGAATGACAAAAGAGATGATATTAATAGTTTGGAAGAGATGAATTGTAACATCCCCAAAAAAATACAGATAAAATTTTGCTTTTAAATTCATTTAATTCATAAAAAATAGACACCAAAATATTCAAAAGAGTCACATTGTATCATATTATTAGAGTACAAATCCCAAAATACTAAGTGTGGAAAAACATGGAGTGATGCGGTGCGATCAAGACGGACCCTTCCCCTTCGAACTGGAAGTACCTGAAACAGAAACTGAAAACTGTAAGCACAAAGTTTAGTGACTTTCCCCAACATACCACATACTAAACAAACATACTAAACATACTGAACAACATACTGCCAAGCATATATGGGTGCTGGCCTACCCCTTCATTCTATTTCAACCAGATACTGCCAAGCATATCTGGGTGCTGGCCTACCCCTTTCGTTCTATCTCAACCAGATACTACCGAGCATATATGGGTGCTGGCCTACCCCTTCGTTCTATTTCAACTGAATATCGGGTCTATTTCACCCCTACTACTACCACATAATATCATCACAGTAATTACAAAGTCATCAAGCAAATACAGACATGACTGACAATTATCATACTATAACATAACTAGTGGGTCGGCCTTGGTTCCTTCGACCAATGGCTATTGCGAAGGAAGACTCACCTCAGACTGTGGGTGTCAAATCATACTCAACGGATGACTCGCGAACTCCTCTCCCTATCGCACAAGCATAAAATCCTAATTAGCAATTAGGTCACATTCTAACCCAAAGGTGCAAAATCCTAATCCTTGAATTAAGGAAAAAAGGTTCCTTTACCATTTCCTTATTGGGCATCCTTCCTCCAAGGCCCAAATCCATAACAACCCAAAAGTATCCAAGCCCAACAAAAGGCTTCTAAGGCCCAATATGGCCCAAAGACATCTAACATGATCCTAGGCCCAAAATGCCTTGTTACAACAGATGTGCTTCAAGCCCAACCTAGACAAGTCCAAGGCCCAACAAAACCGAGAGCCCAAAATCCTTTTAGACCACTGTCTGGGTACGCGCGACGTACTTGACATGTATGCCCAGCATACGCTGGTGTTGACCCAGAGTTGGGGTGTTGACCCAGTATGCTCAACATACTGGTCTGCCAACCCAAAACCACCTCCATGACTTATTCCATTAACACCTAAGGTCAAAAACTTAGATCCAATCCCCTAAAAACTTCTTAAGCCATAAAGTTGCAAACTTTATGCATTTTCATGCACTAATGGGACTCAAAACATGAATTAATTCCATAAGCATACTTGGATGGTTCTTAACTCTTGCATGGTTGAGGCTTAACCATCAAGATAAGATTTTTATGACTCAAAACACCTCCAAGAGTCCAAAAGGATAACTCATATGGTCTGAAGTTTCTCATACACTAAGAAGTCAAACCATGGGACCAAAATATGTCATATTCTATCCTAAACTTAGATTTATGCATATAATGGACAAGGTTCAAACTTTATACCTTCAAAGAGCTGGAAATGGTGTCAAACTGTTGGATCTACAAGCTCCTTCCATGTCCTTGCTTCTTCCCAAACTTCCCTCTTCTTCAAAACCCACAAAAATCACCAAAATCACCAAGGTAAGCTTAAAAATGCATGGAAGAGGGTTAGGGTTCGAATTTGACACCAAAAGGAAAAGGGAGGCTGAGAGGGTGAAGATGATGAGGGACTTAAGGTCATTAAATATGGTGTGAACCCTAAAAATTAGGGTTTGCCCCTAGCATGAGTACACCCAACGTAACCCCACATATGCCCAGCGTACGTGGGCAATGTCCGCGATCAAAGTCCAGCTAGTACGCTAAGCATACTCATAGAGTACGTACCACGTACTAGCCAGAGAACCAATAATGTAAAGATTTTGTTTAATGGGGTTTAAAAGGAAACTTACAAGGTCCGAATGTTACAATTCTCCCCCAATTTAATTAGAATTCTTCTTCCAAGTTCGTTTCTCTAAATAATCCTGGGTAGTGCTCCCTTATCTCATCCTCTGGCTCCCACGTCTACTCTGAACCCTTGTAGTGCTGCCATTACACCTTAACCAGATCGAGAACCTTTGTCCACAAGGTTTTTGTATTCCTGTCAAGGATCGCTATAGGTCTCTCAATGTAGTCCAGGTGGTCATCGAACGGAATGTCCTCCAAAGGAACCACTGCAGAATCATCAGCCAAACATTTCCGCAGCTGCGAGACATGAAAAGTACTGTGAATCTGGCTAAGCTCCTCCAGAAGGTCCAATCGATACGCCACCCTGCCCACCCGGGCTATTACCCTGAAAGGACCGATATACCTGGGGCCCAGCTTTCCCGCTTCCTGAATCGAATGACACCATTCCAAGGTGACACCTTCAGGAGAACCATATCCCCAACCTAAAACTTCAAGTCTGGTCGGCGCTTATCGGCATAGCTTTTCTGCCGACTCTGAGCTGTCTGAAGCCTGCTACGAACCTGCTGAATGAGCTCGGTTGTCTTGAGTACGACCTCGATACTCCTCATAACTCCCTGACTGACCTCGCTCCAGCATATTGGGGTCCTGCATTTCCTCCCATAGAGCATCTTAAAAGGAGGTCGATCGATACTGGCGTGTTAGCTATTGTTATATGAGAATTCCGCTAACCAAAGATACGTATCCCAACTACCACTAAAATCCAAATCACACGCCTACAACATATCCTCCAATGTCTGGATGGTTCGCTTGCTCTGACTATCCGTCTGTGGGAGAAAGGCACGCTGAAATGCAGACGAGTAACCAACTCGTCATGAAATCTCTTCCAAAATCTGGAAGTAAACCGGACATCCCTGTCAGAAACCACAGAAACCGACACCCTATGCCGTGCTACGACCTCCCTGATGTATACCTCATCCAACTTCTCCGCAACAATACTTTCCTGGATAGGGAAAAAATGTGCGTTCTTGGTCATCAATCAACGACGATCCAGATCGAATCCACACCGTGCGTAGTCCGAGGCAAATTCATAATGAAGTCCATAGTAATCTCTTCCCACTTCCAAACGGGAATATCTAATGGTTTCACCTTGCCATGAGGTCGTTGATGCTCGGCCTTGACTTTCCTGCAAGTCAACCACCTCTCCACATACCAAGCTACATCCCGCTTCATGCGGTGCCACCAATAATCAAGACGAAGATCCCTATACATCTTCGTCGCCCCGGGATGAATGGAGAATCTTGAATTGTGTGCCTCCTCCATCAGAACCTGTGTACAACACCGCAGTAAGGAACCCACACTCTATGATGGAGAGTCAATAATCCCCGACTATCATAATCGAAGGAAGTCACCTGATCCATAATGTCCTCACTATTACGGTGCTCCTCCTTCATAGCCTCAACCTGAGCCTCCCGAATCCGCTCCAGAAGCGGCGTAATCACTGTCATCCTCAAACATATATCCCTAATTGGAGTCGCGACTGCCTTGCGGCTAAGAGCATCGGAAACCATATTGGCCTTCCCTAGATGGTAAAGGATCTCGCAATCATAATCCTTCACCACATCCAACCACCGACGCTGCCTCATATTCATATTTGGTTGATCCATCAACTACCTCAGAATCTTGTGATCTGTGTAAATAGTACAACGGACCCAATAAAGGTAATGTCACCAAATCTTGAGGGCGAAAACCACATCCCCCAGCTCCAAATCGCATGTCGAATAGTTCTCCTCATGAGGATTCAGCTGCCTCGAGGCGTAATAAAAAACGTGACCCCTGTGCATCAAAACCGCGACCAATCCCGTGATAGACGTGTCACAGTAAAACACAAAATCCTTGACACCCTCTGGAAGGGTCAGCATCGGTGCCTCGCACAATCTGTCTCAAGGTCTCAAACGCTGCCTGCTGCTCAAGCCCCTAGCGAAAAGTGGCAGTCTTCTTCGTCAATCGAGTCAGGGGAACAACTATCTTGGAAAAGTCCTGGATAAATCTCTTGTAATATCCTGCCAACCCATGGAAACTACGAATCTCATATGGAGACATTGGAACCTCCCATCTCATCATGGCCTCCACCTTGGCCGGATCGACCAAAATACCATTCTGGTTGACAAGGTGCCCCATAAACTGCACCTCACAGAACCAGAACTCGCACTTGGAGAACTTCGCATACAACCTCTCCCTCCTTAAGGTCTCGAACACCTCTTGCAAGTGCTCTTGGGTCCTGGAATAGAACAGGATGTCATCGATGAATACAATCACGGACCGATCCAACATCGGTCGTCACACGCGGTTCACGAGGTCCATGAACGCGGATGGAGCATTGGTGAGCCCAAAGGGCACCACCACGAACTTATAATGGCCATAGCGAGTCCCGAAGGCCATCTTCTGCACATCATCCTCTCTGACCCTCATCTGATGATAACCCGAATGAAGATCAATCTTGGAAAACCAAGATGCACCCTAAAGCAAGTCAAACAGATCATCAATCCTCAGGAGTGGATAACGATTCTTCATCGTTAGCTTATTCAGCTCCCGATTGTCAATACCCATCCGGTGTGACCCGTCCTTCTTCTTCACAAACAGGATCGTTGCACCCTAAGGCGAACTACTCGGTCGGATGAATCTTGATATGTGCATATATGTATATATATTTTACATCATATCTTAATATTATTAGCTATATTTATGCTTATTATAGTAAAATATGTACTTATTATGTTTAATATTTGTTATGAAGCGTAAAAGACATTCTCGGAAGCAATATGGAAGTTGGAAGCAGGAATGAAGAGCTTAGGCAAGAAGAAGACACAAGAAGGATGTTGTTGGACAGCTTGACCCCTCATCAATATTTTTGCCATATCACATGATTCGTAACTCCGATTGACGTGATTCAAAATGATCTGAAAACTGGACACAATTTCAGAAAATTTTCATGTTTTGAGAAAATGCTGATTCTCGATAACCATGACGTGGTGATCCCAGCACGACGTGGTGATTGGAATCTTCGCGATTCTTGGCGCTAACTTGGAGAATACGGGATAAGCACGAAGACAACGACGTGGTGCCTGTACCACGTCGTGGTGACCAAATTTTAGTCAAATATATATATCCGAACATTATGACGAATTGGGGGACTTGGAGGTGACTTTCTGGAGAAGTATTACGAAAAAAAACCTCTGCAAAACCCTTAGAAGAGGAGGAAACAATTGGAGTTCAAGAGTTGAATAGATCTAGAAGAAAACATCATCAATTCATTCGGTTTGATCATGTCACTTTTCCATGAGCTTGTGTGTTTGATTTTAAATATGAGTAGCTGAACTTCTTTACTTTCGATTAGTTAGATGAAACCCTAATAACTATGGTTTATTTTATTAGTTTATGGATTTATAAAAGTTGGTTTGGAGCTTGTGTTTGATTAACTTACCTAGCATGTTAAAGTGTTTCTCTTTGTTGCTTTAATTCAAGTTAAGTGTAGCTTAGTGACCATTAAATTACATGAACTTGTTTACCTAGTGATTTAGTGACCATTAAATTGCTAGAGCTAGGATTGACCACATCTTAGTTAAGTGATAAAAGTACAATTTAACTGTGTTAGAGAACATAATTGTGACCATAACTGTGTTTAACAAATCTTACATAGCCCAATTATACTTAATAACTAATTTTGTGTTTGCTTGTGTAGGACCTTACAAAGTAGTACATGAATTGGTGAAAATATTAGTAGATTTGACCAAATTTATAATTACATATAAATTGGTAACCAACTTTATTTTATGGATTTTGGCTCATTACCGCATTTTATAATAAAAGGAGAATAATAGTGTTTTAGGGCGTAGAATTAGCTAATACTTGAAATATGAGATAAGTCGAGATTATTAATATGGTTTTAGGTGTCCATGGAGCTGGAGATTCATCTCAGCCACTTCGATAGTCTTAGTATGTGTTTTGCTGCTTCAGGTGAGTTTTCCTCATTGTACCCGTGGATCAAAGGCACCAATGTCAACCTACTAGATTATGTATCTTGATTGTATGATAGTGTTACGCTGGTATATGACTGATTAGTAGATCTGTATGATTATTTGTATTTGTTGGTTCTGTGTTTATGTTTGTCTGTTACATATGTCGACATATTGTGTTGGGTTGAGGAGGTCCTGCTTTGTGTTGTAGGCCAAGACACCCGAGGACGACCGAATAAGTTGTAAGCCTTGCAAGGGGGTCCAGTCAGGCTGGCGGCCCGTAGAGCGGTCCGGATAGACTGTAGGCCATGTGAGGCTATCCAGTCATGTTGAAGGCTCGTACAACGGTCCATATAGGCTGTAGGCTCTGCGAGGTGGTCCATTCAGGCTGGTTGCTCATATTTGTATGCTTGTTTGTTATGTGGTGTATTGATACTTTGGGGGAACTCACTAAGCTTTGGCTTACAGTTTCAGTTTATTTTTTCAGGTACTTCTGAGGATCGTGGGAAAGCAAAGGCGTGATCGTGCACATGTTCCTGTTTTATGTCACTAGGTCTTGGGAAAAGAACTCTGATTTTGAATAATGCTTTTGAAACAATGACTCTTTTTGTAAATAATGTTGGTTAATGGTTGGTTTTAAAAATTTTAAATTTCTTTGATTTTTGGAGTGTTACAGTCCAGGTCGTTACATATATAACTTACATTTTCCTAACATTATATGCTACTCTTAGACAAATGTACTAAGATAATACCATAAATACATTCATCAACATTCATATCAAACTACAATAACACACTAAGACATTACCATGAACACACTCATCTACATTCATCTTGAACTACTCATATAGTAACTACAAGTTCTATCCTTAGAATTTCATATAGCCTATACTTTACTTTGACAAATCTCGATGAAGGTTAGATCTACACATTTGTTCTATAGTAGTGACACTTACTGGTATGAATTTATGGTCTAAACTTAGGTTAGTTCAATAATTAGTAATATGATTTGAAGCCTATGTATCTACAATTGATATATATATATATATATATATATATATATATATATATATATATATATATATATATATATTAGCCATGACTTTGATACCATTTGAAACATACATATGTGTAATTTTCCATATAAAATTAAGTTAATGCATATAAATGTTTATTTTCTGAACGTATGAACAGAATTCAGTTTAAATAGATATATATGTAGTTAAAAAACATTATATTTACGAAATTGAATTTGAATTAAACTGTATTTTGTTTATATGTTAACAAATGTTGCTAACCATCAATATCATTAACTTTAAATGGAGTTGACCATACAACGATATGTAAATGGAATTAGACCTGTAAATATAATAAAATTTGAGAATTATGTCGTCAAGTTATTGATCGTTCAACGCGTGTCTTCCACGCTCTTCTTGGCCATGCTCTTTCTTGACTTTTTTTTTTGTAACGTTCGACGAAGAGTAAACACCAACAACGTGACCAACTAAGAAAAAAGATTCTTTATATTTTTGTCATCGAACTTTCACCAATTTCCATAGTAATACTTGTTGTTTCAAGATTGTCATGTAAGTCCTTATTGCACACATATGGTAGTCGTAGACCCGTTTAGCCAATTTAAATGTATAACTATCATGTGATAAATATTAAAGCCATTGATCAACAAAGATTAGTTGGAACAATGAGAGGAAAAATGACTAGAGACTCGTCATATACACCAGTCAACCTAGATGCAAGAAGAGAATTAAGCGGGTACAGCACCATGTTCAAATAAATAGTTTAAAACATGTTCAAATAGAGAATTTAAAGTTGGGATCAAAATAAGTTAGTCAGCATTTTTAGTCTTTTATTGAATTTTATTAATAATTAATATATTAATTCTAATTCAAAATCATATTAATAGAATAAATATATAAATTAATAATAATACCTTTTAATTAAATAATTTAGAAAATTATATAAAATTGAAAACACCATTTATCCCCATTTGAGTATTCAATTTATAACAATTCTTTTATTCTATTTGTGTGAGTTATAAGTTACAATCATCAAAATGTTCACACATATTTTCCTTCTTAGAAAGAGTTAGAATTTATAAATGAGATCTTACTTCAAGATTGTATATATTACTTGCCTAGGTATATTGTAATTTTTTCATATTGACAACAAAATCGATTGATAGATATAACAAAGGATCACATTTACCCCACTTAAAATACAACCCGAAATGACTAATATTTAATTTTCTTCTAACACTTTTACATTGTTCAACACAATCCTTTTTGTTTCTTAATAAAGCTAACGGATATGGTCATCACTAACCCACTAGAAAAGTGTTGTCACATATACGATACGTCAACTTTACTACATGTCTACCATCAAACCACTAGTCATTGAAAATGGTTACCATTCTTTTGTATTTATCTTTTTATTTTTTTATTTTTATTTTTGACATTAGAATAAATTAAAAAAAATAATTATTAAACAAAAATAAAATATAAATATTAATTAAAACACATTACATTATCTAAAAACATACAAATTTAAATCCTAAATTACTTAAAAACATAAAAAAATATTAAAACCTAAATAACTAAAAAACATAGAAAACATAAAATATACTACTCGTCATCATTGTCGTCCTCGTCGTCGACGACCTCTTTTTCATCAACCGCGTCCTCATTTTCCTCCTCGTCGCTATTGTGTTGTTGGGATTTCCTTTGCCATATGTGCTCAGTCTAATCATAGTCTAATCATGTCGTAGATTGTGACGTGTTTCACTGCTTTGTATTTTCAACAGTCTTGCGAAGTGTGCCAGACTTCCTACTTGTATTACTGCATGTGAATTAAGTATGTCGTCCAGACTATACATACAAATCGCTCTGCTCTCTTCTTCTATTATCATGTTATGTAAAATAACACAAGCTATCAACACCTTCATCAATTTTTCTCTATCTCATGCTCGTGCAGAACGTTTGATCATGTGTCACTTTTGTTTGTGGACCCCAAACGCCTGTTCCACATCCTTCATTGACGATTCTTGTGCCAACTTGAACAATTTTCGTTTTTCATCAGCCGGATATAAGTATGACTTGACAAACATAGCATACTCTGGATATATCTCATCACCAATGTAATACCTATAATTATAATGATATCCATTCACAAGGTATGACATGTTTGATGCTTTGAAAGTGTTTGTTTGTTGAAAATATGTGTTAAGTATATATATATATATATATATATATATATATATATATATATATATATATATATATATATATAAAAGTTATGTTTTACATTTGATTTCTTTTATTCCAACACGTTCACAAAAGAAAAAAAATGGTCAAAAGCCTCTAAGCCAATCAGGTTGTCCGTCTTCGTCCGTAACTCGTACCACGCCACAAGACACCCACCCACCTTTGGGGCGGTGTTCACGCATGACTTTCTTTGCCACATAGGACCTCACGCGTAGGGTGAAACCCCATTCCGGATAGTCTAAACATACGATATCATTTGCTACCTAAGTAAAAGTTACTTAAGAAGTAAATAAAATAAAGTTATTATAGTTTAATATTTTTAATTATGTACCTAAACCAATTAGTTAATTAACTTCATACATATTTGATTGAGTACATCTTCTAGGTAATCATCGTTACTAGAATTAATATGAGAAAGGCAAATTGTATAGACATTTTCTATTTTTTAATTTACAATTTATATTTCTTAAATCAACATTTAATAAATGAAAAAAAAATAGTCCTTATAATGGAGATTTTAAATCATGAATTACAAAATGAAAAACAACTTATAGTATAACTCTTTCTATGCAATTTACCAATTTACAATTGACTAAAAGTTAAAGGTCTTAAATACAAATAACCCCTATGATCAATCAAACTCTGGTTATAAATCTTACCTGGCTCAAGTTAACTAACCATATACCCCCTCCCCCCTCCTCACGAACCACTTAAATTCTCTGCTTTTTCTTCATGTTTTTTAGTATAACTCTTAAACAACATACTCTCCCTCTCCCCCCCTCTCTCTCTCTCTCTCTCTCTCTAAAAGAATTAGTATAGAAAAAAAAATTATAAATGAAGAGAAATGTGAAGAGAAATATGTCACCATCTTCTTCATGCAACAATGAACAGCCATTGATGAATCCAAAATCCAAGAACAAGAAAAAGCAACCTGCTTCTGCAGAACCTCTGCCCAGGACCTCCATTTTCAGAGGTGTTACAAGGTACCAAAAATCTTCAAAAAACTTCAATGTAACTCTTCATTTTTCTATAAATTTGTATGAAATTCGATTTGCATGCATGGAAAATGAACAGGCATAGGCTTACAGGACGATATGAAGCTCATCTGTGGGATAAAGAATCCTGGAATCAGAATCGTAAAAAGAAGGGGAAACAGAGTTTGTTAATTTCTAGTTAATTAAGTTTGAATTTATTAAATTATTATTAATCAAGAGACAGAGATCTGCATTCTGCAATCTTTATCTCTTAATATATAATCTAAATTCAGTTACGAATTTTCTGACTTTGTCTTCTTTTTACTCTGTTTGGGTGTCATCCCCTGTTCCTCCATTGCTGCTTATGTAGTATATTTGGGTAAGCTTTTACTCTCTCTGATTCTCTCCTCATTTTTTTTTTTTTTTTAAATTGAAATAGTTTTTCTTAATATATTTTTTTGTCATTTTTATAATAAAAAATCATTATATTTATGTTTAAAAGGTAAATATATAAGAATTTTACTCAAAGGAAATGATAATAATCATTTTCTGATGTTGATCGATGATCGATGATCAATCAACGAATAACCAATTGCAACTTTTCTTAATACATTTTTTTTATGAATTGGACCACTGAAATTCTTGTTCTGACCAATCTTTGTTTGTTGGTCTTGGTTTCCAGTCATAATAATATTATATTGCGTTGTAATAATGAGCATTTATATAGTATACAAAACATACATGCAATATTTGATATCTAAGAAAAATGTAAAATTTTGTTATTTTAAAATAATAATTATTTGTATTTTTTGTTAGTTGGCAATTATATGTAAAACAATTTGTTATAGATGTTATTTAACTTTTAATGAAATTGATTAATAATGGAACTTTTTACTATTGATGTGAACAATTAAATATTGAATTTATACTTGAGCACTTTTAGTTGTAATCTTTTGTAAATGAGTTTTCCTATTTGAAAAACTATTCAATAGCATTGTAAACTAATACAGTATTTTTTTAAACATCAACTCCAATCACTTATTCTGAGTATTTGTTTTTTTAATTATATTTTACCATCTACTTTTAGTAACATACCATTTGATGCTATAATCATATTTACTTATCAAACATTTATTAAATTTTTATTACTCAATTTATTTTATTAAATATGCAAAACAAAAATCAATATATATATATATATATATATATATATATATATATATATATATATATATATATATATATATATATATATATATATATATATATGTATTAAAAAACTTTAAATAATACAAACAACTACTGGATTTTGTCCTAGAATTATAGTATATATATATATATATATATATATATATATATATATATATATATATATAAATCCATTACGAATCCGTTGAAAATTCATTCCAAAGTCGTATAAGACTATTCAGTGTAAATCCGTTGGTAAGACCCTTTGTTTATGGATTTTGTTACGAAAATGAGTTTTTCTAATAGTGTAATTCTTAAAACTTTTGTGTTATTCATTATTTTTATTTCTTGATCCGCACCATTGATAAAACTATTCATAGAAAAAATAAAATAAAGACTAATAGACTAATATACTCTTTTTGGGTATAATCCAAAAGGTTTATTTTTAAAATTGAGTTATATATATTTTATACTGAACTTCATTTTGGAGGCTAGTATAAAATAAGTTGTCATGCGCGGCGTCCGTGTGTCACTCAAAAATATTTTCCAATTTAATAAATTAAGGGCAAAGTCTAATATCGTATATTTTAGTTTCTTTTTTTTTTCTTTACAAATAATTTCATGATGATATGGTTGATTTAGGGGCATATGATGAAGAAGAGGCTGCTGCTCGCACTTATGATCTTGCTGCTCTTAAGTATTGGGGTCCGGAAACAACTCTGAATTTTCCGGTAACGACTTTATATGGTCTCTAATATTACTTTATACTTCTTATGGGTATGTATCAATCGAGAGAGTTGCATATTAATTTGTATTTGTTCATTTTAACATAGCAAACGTTTGCATCTTTTTGTGGATTTATAAACTTTCCTTTTTCTAAAGTTTATTTTACTAAATCCAATGCATTTTTTATATGACATGCAAAAAAGTTTGTCAAAAAAGGGGGGCTAGTGAACATATCAAATGTGTACATTCAAAAATGTGCTTTTTGTAACTGGAAATGGTAATCACAAAGATCTTCCATACGAATAGTTATATGGAAACTTATACAGTATGAATTAAAAGTTGTACACTATCAATATCTCAACTGATTCGATCTTGCAAATAATATGATAGCCGGAAATGTACAAAATCGAGATGGAAGAAATGCAAAAAATGTCTAAGGAAGAATACTTAGCCGTGTTAAGAAGGAACAGTAGTGGATTTTCTCGAGGCGTTTCAAAATTCCGAGGTGTAGCAAGGTAAATTGCTTCTCCTAGCTTTATATTTTCACTAGTTTGCAATATTTTAAATGAGATTTGATATTTTCATTTAAGTTTTTTTTTCATCCGCTTAAACAGTAAACGATTTGAATTTTATACTTTCACTTAAATTGAAGAAAGAAAATCATGTTGAAATATATAAAAGTGATATCACCTGGTTGAATAAAAAATCTAAATAAAAATATTAAATCATTTTCGTTTTAAATATTTATTATTAGTGTGAGAAAAAAACAAAACTTTTCTCTAATAATTCAGTTATGAATCGTGCGCAATATATAAATTTTAGTGCACGATATACAAGTGATTAAAGAAACCTTTTCTTGGATTAGTTAATGATTGGTTTGGAGAAAGTTTCGTGTAACTAAAAACATGGTCTAAAATGATTTTAGATTAAAGGGGTCAAAATTGGACAAAGGTGTATTTGAATATAATAAATCTTTTAAAACGTATACATTAAACAAAATTTGGTAGTTATTATAAATACAACGTTTTAATCATTTTTAATATATTTATGTATTAGTTACTTATGGAATCTAATAAGTAATAACAAAGACCAATTTTTTTAGTACTTTTTAAAATGTTAATTATTAATAGACATGGTATTCAACTAGACGTTACAAATATTAATACACGACACCAATATGACATGTGTTTCCGTGTATAAGTTTGGGCAATTCATGTTTTGTATTTATTCTTGTCGACACATATTTAAAATTTGTATTTCGTGTTAGACACGAATTTGCATGTATAAATACATATAAGACCCAAATAAAATACATGTGACATGCAATATAAAACACATATAAACATGATTAAAATGAAAATTTTAAATTTCTTCCATTACCCCTTTGACCTTTGACCCATTGATAAAACATGTTAGGAACGTAGATAGGAGTTTGTACCTTGGATTAAGATTTTTTCAATTGTTTTCCGAACTTACCAAAATGGTATTCGTGTAAATTCATAAGTTTGTATAACACTACTAAAAAGTGTCGTATTTATATTGTGTCATGTATTAAACATATTGTTTGTGTGTTGTGTTCATGTTTCATAATCAGACATATTTTACAATTTATATTATGTTTCACAAATTCGTATCGTTTAAAATTCTTGTCTGGCCCATAACATGACACACATATACAAATTGTCAGATCTATATACAACCAGTTTTCTTTGCCATTTTATCACCTTCAATGCATCCTCTACAATTTTTTTTTAATTTTTTTTTATTTATTATTATTTTTTTGTGATACGTTATAATAAATGATCATATAAATCATAATAAGATTAAATTTATTGATTTGTCTTTATTTATTTGGTTTTAATGTCTCCAAATATAATAATAACTATTTTATTATTTAGGGTGACTTATCTTTTAATCGTTTTCGACATACCAATAATTTTTTTGAGTTATCATTACACCATTGAAATAGACTTCAACCGAGTAGTTATGTCATATTAAATGTCATAATGGACGTAGTGTCATCGACGAACAGAAATAAATGAACAAATTATATCATATTAGATTCCATCACATGCTACGTATGATTCAGTGGTAGTTTATTCGTTTGAAATCCGTTCTAACAGTGTAATGGAGATCCAAAAAATTGTGTATCAGATTATTGAGTATAATTTAAAGATAATCGATATAAAAGCACACTAACTATTACTAGTTATCATTTTATGAAAAAAAAAAAAAAAACTTGTCAAATGAAAAATTACAGAAAAAACTATTATAATTGATGCAATTTAATGATATATGTTATTTTTTTTAGCATAAATTACAAATTTGGCTCTTCTATATTACACAAAATTACAAGTTCGGTCGAGATTTTAAAATTATTCCAGTGTCGTCCTTAAGTTTGTATTTCGTTACACATATGGTCCCCATGTTTTACTCAAAATTTGCATGTTTAGTTCAAATTTCGAATTAATTTTATATAGGCGGGATGATATGCAACCAAATGCAAACATAAAGACAATGTTGAGACGATATAAAAATTTGGACTAAATTTGTGATTTTTTTGTAAAACAAAAAAACCAAATACGTAATTTACTCTATTTTTTTATTTCCAAATCATAAATTTTTTTGACAAATTTGTTTCTCAAATTAACCGAATATAATATATAAAAATGGTTAATTTGAAATTTAATACGTTTCCTTCAACAAAAACAATTACAGATAAAATATGATATAACAAGTAAAAATGGTTAACTAAAAAAATAATCAAAATATTAAAGATTTGATTGAATTATATTAAAATATTAAAATATTTTAATTAATTTTCTCCATCCAAAAAGTACATTAAATATAATAATCTGTTGACGGGAATAAATAATAAGAGTATGCATCTTGTGAATATAAATATATCGGTCCATTGCATTAGTTTATAAATACATATATCATGGTTGATTTGGGATAAACAATCCCTTACTAATTATTTATAATTTTTGGAGTAAATATTATAATAAAATGACATACATTTGCTTTTAATTTTTAAATATCAAATAAACCAGACAACCACGTTTCTATGACCATTTTTTTAATAAACGTACTTATCATATTTTTACTTTAGAGCATGATTTTCAGTCAATAAATACTAAAACTTAATTAGTTTTTAAAAGCTTTTGAGTGTGTATCCTCCATTCAAGATATTTCTCCCAAAACCCCTACATTTAGGGCTATAAACGAACTGAACGTTCACCGAACTGTTTGTGAACCGTTCGGCGGGAAGTTCGTTTATGTTCGTTTATTTAATAAACGAACGAACATGAACACAAAAAATCTCGTTCGTTTAGTTAAACGAACGAACATGAACAATGGTCTCGTTCGTTCAATTATGTTCATGAACGTTCGTTTATGTTGTTCGTTTACGTTTGTATATGTTCGTTCATATAAGTTCATTTTATCTTCATATATGTTTAATTGTGTTTGATTACATTACTATATTATATGTTCATTTATGTTCATATATGTTTGCTTATCTTTATTTGTTTGTTTATGTTCGTTTAGCATGTTCACGAACATAAACGAACGAACATGAACAAAAAAACTCGTTCGTTTAACCGTTCGTATTCGTTCATTTGTTCGATTAACTTAAACGAACGAACATGAACAAGCCATGTTCGTGTTCGTTCGGTTCGTTTACAGCCTTACCTACATTTGGTCTAAAGTAAAATCTAACCCGCCATATTTTAACATCTCTGTCAAATATGAGCTATTATGTTTTTTGGTCAGTTTAGCAATATTTATCATGATTATAAGTAACGTTAGGTGTGATTTGAAGGTAATGTCAAAGCCTCAAACTTTTATAAGTTGTGACGAGTCATGTCGTTTGTAAGACGTGACTTAAAATAACAATTATATATATATATATATATATATATATATATATATATATATATATAGAGAGAGAGAGAGAGAGAAAGACAGAGAGAGAAAAAAAATTCAATAGAGAACCATAATTATTGGTTCTCCAAAAAACATTTTTTTAGAGCTTACTATTTATTGAAAAAAACACTAAAATTTTTTAAATTAATAACTTCACATTGTAAATGCTAAAAAATAAATTATATATTTTTCGAGTTCACCGTGTGAATTCAGATTCACACTGCGAATTTGCACAAATTTACACTGTGAATTTGACGAAATTCACACTGTGAATTTGACGAAATTCACACTGTGAATTTGACGATTTTTTTTATCGAATTTGATGTCATTTGAAAAATGATAAAAAGTTATTAATTTCTGTACATTTAGTTTTTTTTTTATATAAGAAAAACAAGCTCTAAATATTGAAAAAAAGATTGATTCTTTGGTTAACTATGATTATCTATTGAACCTCACTCTCATATATATATATATATATATATATATATATATATATATATATATATATAACTTAAGACGATATTTTATTAAAGTTTTGCGTTAAATACAAGTTTTGGAGCTATCACAAAGTCAAAATGAATTTTTTAGAACCTTAATATTTACATAACAACTAAAAATTAAGGGATATTTAAAACATAAACACATCATATTTTTTTAGGTCAAAATCATATCATACAAAGACTTAACCTTCCAAATCTCTTGGTAAAATAGATTTGATACTAAAAGATAGTATTTAATTTTTTTTTTTTGCCTCGCGCAGACATCATCACAATGGAAGGTGGGAGGCACGGATTGGACGAGTCAATGGTAACAAATACATATATCTAGGAACTTTCGGTATGTATATACATTCTCACCCTTATTTAGGAAAAAAGAAAATTTTAATATCACTAAAGACCTTATAAATTGTATTTTTTTTAGATTACATCTTAATTTTATTTTTATTAACTTTTTTTTGAAAAAGACTCGTATATTTAGTTTACTTTTTTAGCAGTTTTTCCGAAAAAACATGTTAAATGTGAGAGTTATTTCGATAAAAAAAGTTAAGAGACTTTTTTTTTCAGAAAAAAAGTTAAAGAGTTGAACCGGAAAAAAGCTAAAAGTTAAAGGATTTTTTCATAGAAAATGAAAAATAAAAATGTATTTAAATAAAAATTTAATCTAAAAGCTAAAAGTTAAAAATGTATTATATATATATATATATATATATATATATATATATATATATATATATATGACTGAATTATTGTGAGAACTAAAAAAACGTGTGAACTTAATAATCAACTCGTCATTTTTTAATACCAAAAACACCAATATTTTCCAAATTGTGCGTCTAAGTCTTATCTCAGCTCAAAAAAAAGATTTAATAATTGTTTTTATTTATTTTCGAAATTTGCATGTATACACAATCAGTTGTTGTATAGACCGTTGATTGTGCTCATCAGCAGTCCGTACAATTGCTAATTGTGTTCATCAGCAGTTTTACAAAAAAAACCAAAAAAAAAAAAAAATTCGTTAAATTTTTTTTTAGCCTAGATATGGCTTAGACGTATCATTTAGAAAAGATTGGTGTTTTTGGTGTTGAAAAATGATGAGTTGATTATGAGTTCACGAGTTATCACAAATCTTTTGGTTCTCATATATATATATATATATATATATATATATATATATATATATATATATATATATATATATAAAAGCATGTTTTTAGAGCATCTTTAATTAGCACTTTTCTTTTATTGACCACTTAAAAGCTTTAGGGCACATAGTTTATTTGTTTTTTTATTAATCACTCGATATAGATAAGATATAGATAATGAATGATCAATATATTTTTATGTTTAATACAATTAACCCATTATTCTTTAATTATATTTTATTTTATTCTCTTAATTATATTTTAGTTTTAATCATTTGTTATTTATTTACTAAATATTTTTTTCTTATTATATATTTAATGATCGTTCATCTATGAAATATAAATTTTATAATAATTATATAACATTTTTAATATTTTATAGCATAATAGTTTTTTATATATAAATACCCAATATAATTGTATTTATATAATTTATTTGTTTGTGTGTAAAATCCCAAAATTCAAGGCCAAAAATTTTATTTTTAGATAAGTTATTATAAACCAACAGTATAAGAAAACATCCATAATATCATGTCATGTCAAAATCAAAGTAGAAGTAATCAAAACATGTTATCATAAAACAATATCAGAGTGTAATCCCAAAGATCTCATGTGCGGAAAACCATAGTGTGATGCGCTGCGATCGAGCCGACTCCTTTCCTTGAAAACGAACTACCTGAAACCAAAACTGAAAACCGTAAGCACAAAGCTTAGCGAGTTCCCCATCATACCACATACCATATCTGGGTGCCCGACCTACCCCTTCGGTATCTTTCAACCGGTAACCACCTAGCATATCTGGGTGCTGGCCTCCCCTTCGGTCTCTTTCAACCGATAACCGCCTAGCATATCTGGGTGCTGGCCTCCCCTTCGGTCTCTTTCAACCAGTAACCGGGAGCTAACCTCCCATTCGGTATCTTTCAACCGGTAATTGGGGACTATTTCACCCCCTACCACTACCACATAATAACATAGCATAACATACATGAATATATTGTCAGGCATATCTGGGTGCCCGACCTACCCCTTCGGTATCTTTTAACCGGTATCCGAGGACTATTTCACCCCTACTACTACCACATAATAACATATCATGATTATACTGCTAGGCATGCATGGGTACTATCTACCCCTTTGGTATCTTTCAACCGGTAACTAGGTCTATATCACCCCTACCACCACTAACACATATGTCATAGCATCCTAGCACATAAAGCATATCAGATAACAACACACCAGATAATTATCACAAAGACAATCATCTAACAAACAATTCCTACTAGTGGGCCGGCATTGTGGCCGTAGACCCACTCCTACTGGAAGGTAACTCACCTCACACTGCTGAAGTCCCGTAGACACAATCCCACACTACTGAAGTCCCGCAGACTCAACCCCAGCTGCTGGATGACAGATTCCCGAACTGTCAACACCAAAATAACACCCAATTAAGAATTGGGTTCCAATACATAACCATAAGTCCATGCTTGGGGGTAAAATGCTACTCTACCCCTAACTTGGCTTGATTCAAGCCCGAGGCCCAATCCAAAGGCCCAAAAGTCCAACTATGGCTCAAAGCCCAACATATGGTCCAATTTTCCAAATTGGGCCCAAGCTTTACATCTCTTATTCAAAGGCCTAACCAAAAAGTCCAGTCCAACTTTCAACATTCTAATGGCCCAATTATCACATAGTCATAAAGGCCCAAACTATGGCCCATCTATGGCCCAATTTTGCAAATTGGGCCCAACTCCTCATATGGGCCTTACCTCAAAGCCCATTACATATTCTAGTCCATTTGCTTGATCTTGGATGACCCATTATTATCCTAATCATCAAAGCCCAATAGAAAGGCCCAACTTAAGGCCCAACTTAAGGCCCAAGTGAAATTAGGGTTTCACCTAAAATGATGATTAGGGTTAAGTTTTCCTACTTAACCCATTAAGGACTTAATCCATTAAGTCCAATGTTGACTTAGGTTGATTGTAAATGATTATTAATTAATATTCTAAGTTCATTAATTAATCCCGATGCGATCCCGATAAATCCCAAATTAGGGTTTTATTGCATTAGGGTTTTCCAAACCCTAATTAGGGTTTCCAACCGACATTAGCCCATTAGGCCCAATAGCTAAGTCCTTAGATCCATTAGGGTTCTCTAAGCCCATTCGACACATGTTTGGATTTTAATGTCAATTAGGGCTTTATTGGGCCCATTAGGGCTTACAAGGCCCATTAGGGTTTTAGTCCCTTGTCCAAACATCCCAACCGAATCACAACACAACTAAGTACACCGTCACCCGACACGGCGGCCGGTGGCGGCAGCCACCACCCTAAGGTGGTGGTTTTCAAGTTCTTTTCATTATTCCATTTTTTTTGTTACAATTACAATGAAAGTACCAAAGTAACACACCCACTAACTAAGCTAAACATACACACACATAACCATCTTGGTTGTCGGCGGTGGTGAGTGGCGGCAGCCACCATCCTATGGTGGCGGTGATGCCATTTCCGAGAGCTTCAGCCATACACACACATTCACCAACTCAAACACACACATCTTCACTTCTTTGCTCGGGAAAGGAAGCCAACCACCCATTGACGGCGACAGTGGTGATTTTACAATGGCAGCCACCACCTCACGGTGGTGGCGGTGGCTTTTGATAGTCTCCGGTCTTACAGCCACACACACATGACCCTTGAAACAGAATCACACCCATACGAACTCACGGTTACCTCCCCTGGTGGCCGGTGGCGGCGGCGATGACGGAAAATAGAAAGAAATGGCGGCATGAGGAGGCATAAGACGTCGAACCCATAAAAAGGAACAAGAAGGAGGTGTTGTCGACATTCCGAGAGTCTTCTGGTTGCTCATAGCCCACACAACGACGTCCCTAGCTCCGATCTCCAGTCTTCAAAGGCACCTCCGGTTGCACAAACGTCATCGGCAGCAGGAGGTCACGAGTCGGCGACACCCACGACGTCGTATCCTTCTCCAATCTTCGACTGATGCAGTGCCTGATCCCGGTTCTCATCGGTCTCCGTTATTGCCGGCGACAGAGGCATTTGACGGTGCTAGGTGGTCGGAGGTAGCAGCGGCGCCGAAGATGGGTGAGGTGAGAGTGGCGGCTGCATATGATATTAGGTATAGGGTTTTAGGAGGCCGGTGCACGGTGATGGGTTAAATACCCGTATCCCATACAAACTCGCTACAGATTTGTCACAACCAGTCCCTCCTTACCATATCTTTTCCAAACTAAACCCAAATTTTACCTTTTCTACCCCATCTTCGGAAATTCCCTTCAAATTTGATACCTGATTTACCAAACCGCCCCTAGGCTCCCAAAATCTCTTCAATGAAGTCCCAATAATTACCATTTAGTCCCTGCCTTCCATAATACTTACAAATTAAGTCCGGATTTTACACTTTTAACCCCCAATCTCTTAAAGTGTGACAATTAGCTCTACGAGACCATCATTTGATATATAGTTATTTATTTTAGGGCTATTATTCATTCATTAATTTGTTTATTTATTTAATAAATAAACAAGGTGTTACATTGTGGGATATAATATATGTTTAAAAACGACTAAATAGAAGATTTTATAGAACATTTAATAGGAATGATGAAAAATTAGTAAAGTTTAAAGAAAAAATCTAGTGGAAGAAGTTGAAGATGTTATTTATTTGAAGATAACTTGACATATTCTCATACCTCTTAGATTAAAAAGGGGGTATCCGAAACTTAATCCTGTAAATATGGGGGCAAAAGCATGAAGTTGTATATTAAAGAGTGTCCTAAAAGAAAATTGGAACCTGTCTAGTGTGTAGTTTATGCTCATGTGTCACATAATGAAATGGCATATAAGGACATGGATTTTTTAATTTAGATTGGGATTATTGGCAGAAGAAAGTAGACTTATTTATTTATTTATTTATTTATACTTTTCAGTCAACTAGATCTCATATTAAAATAACGACTATTAAAATAATAAAGAAAAATGGAGTAGAAATGTATTCTACTATTCTTTATTATTTTTTGTGTGATATTCTAACTTGGCGAATTGCTATTTCATATTTAACCCCCCCCCCCCCCCCCCCCCCCCCCAAAAAAAAAAAAAAAAAAAAAAAAACAAATTGAAATTAGTTTGTTTGACCCAAGGGTCAAAGAATGAAGTACGATTTAATCTTATTGCTCATGTCATTTCCAAATAGATCATGTAATCTTTGTAACATCCAGTTCGTACTTGGCTTTGACCGCTATTCATGTTTGATGTTTACAGGCACCCAAGAGGATGCAGCCAGAGCATATGACAAAGCAGCCATAATGTATCGAGGAGAAAATGCTGTAACCAACTTTGATATTAGCAATTATACTAACTACTTCGATGATTCCCCACAAACTGAACAAGCTCCATCAAATGCTGAACTGAATGAGAACAATCATGATGATGGCATAAGATCTGAACAACAAGAACAACAACAAAACGAGGAAGAAGTTGCTCATGAAGTTAAAGAGGAGATGTTTCCTGAAACACATTTTGCATCTTCAGTTGATGAAGACCATCCTTGGAGACATTTTATGGATCCAGAACATATATCTCATCTTCCATTTGATGAGTCTAGTGAACGAATGGACTTGCTTTATGATTATGGCTTTGAGGCTAACCTTGACTCCATTTTCAATGACCCTATTGTCAATGGGAGTGGTTGCATGACTTTGCCAGAATCTTCTTTCATGTACTCCACATCCTCAATGATGAACCCCGTTTCTGGCCCTTTGGTTTAGACCTCTGATCGATTCAGGATGAGTTTTGGAGTAAGATATTGGTATTAGAAAAGTTTTTATGTATTATTTCTTTGTTTCAGACTATAGTAGGCCTGCTTATTTTTTTAGTTCGTCATATACTTAGAGGAGCACAAAGATGGTGTCCATCTTGTAGTCTTTTTTCTTTCTTTGTCAAAAAAAACATGCTTTTTCTAGCTTATGAAATCAATGACAAAAAAATTGTACATAGAAAATTGATAAGGACTTTCTTCCCTATGTCTTTTTTTGTTTGCATGGTTCTAACATGCTTTCTTGTAAGATGGCTACACTACAAGAAACTGCCGCTTTAGTCACCACATGTTGTAGCTGTTGTAAAAGACCTTTGTGTGAACGAGTATCATTGGTGAAAGTTTTTTTAACAAAATTTGAAAATTTTCACTATAAGGCCGGACGGTATCATAGCGGGGAAGAGGTGCGGGAGCCTTCCCGCACGACGGAACACCGGACCGTCACTGAGGGAGGCGGAGGTGCGGGAATGGGGGAGGGGACGATACCCCACGTTCTCTCTCCCTCTATCACTGGCTGAGCAATTTTTTTTTGTGTAATAGCCGTTGATTAACGGTAAAAAAAAAATTGTTTTGTTTTTTTTTTCCAACGGATATATGCATTTAAACTCAATTTTTTTTGTTTTTTTGTTTTTGTTTTTGTTTTACCTTTTTAAACACCTATAAATACCCAACTATTTACCTTCAATCAACATTCAAACAAACCCTCTATTCTCTCTATTTTCTTCTAAAAAAAAATGAATCCTGACAATCAAACCCCAACTTCCGATCGAAGGAAAAAAAGTCATGGTTCGAGTTTAAACATCCCTACTCGAAACATTTTTGTTATAGATTCATCACCACAAGGAGTTTATCGCCCACAACTCGATGCTCTCATTCAATCCTCACTACAATTTCAATACCAAAATGTTGGGCAATATTACCCGATCCAAGTTCCAAATGTTACGTCGCAAATGTTTTCAAACTTTGTTGTTTTTCCGGATCAACAATCGCCAAATCAACCTCAACCCCAAACCCAAACTCAAACTCAAACCCAAACCCAACAACAACGCCAACTTGTCGATGAGTTGGATGACTCGGAAGAAGAAGAGATGGTTCCCGAAACTCAACCCACACCACCCCCACAAAGACGTAATGGGAAAAAACAAGCGCGCGAGGGTGTCGCACAACCGGGAAGACAAAAGTCGACAGCATGGCTTCCACACGAAGAGCTAATTTTGGTCAAAGCTTGGGGTGACATTTCTGAGGATTCGATTCAAGGAAACGCACAACCAGAGACCATTTTTGGTTTCGCATTTTAGAACGGTTTCGAGAGGAGCTAGAAAAAGGTGACGACTACCGTACGAAACATCAACTGAATTCGAAGTTTCGAGAAATAGCAAAAGGGGTTTCAAAAATAAACGGGTTGTACAACAACCTAAAAACCCAATGAAAAAGTGGCCAAGGCGACGGACAAATACTTCAAGAAGCTTTGCAGTTTTACCTTGAGGAAGTCGGAAAACCATTCAAGTGGCACGATTGTTGGAAATTATTGGTCTGATGTCCTAGGTGGAAAAAATACGAGTAAGATTTTATTTTTGAAGTCCAACAATCAAAGCGAACGAAAACGGGCTCTAGTGGTTACACAACCTCCTCCGATGCTCGGGTCGGTCTAGATTTAAATCAGGATGACGAACTCGAGCTAGAAGAAATTGTCCGCCCAATGGGTAGAGACAAAGCGAAGAGAAAGGGAAAAAGGACTTCTTCGGGTGCATCTGATTTCAGCGTGGACATTGACGAAATGCGGACAATAACATCGTCGTTTGATCGATATAATCTTAATTTCTCCGAGCGTTTGGCTTTCGACAAAGAAAAAGAAGAAGCAAGGAAAAATGAGCGGGCGGAGAGACAAGAAATGGAGGATATGAAGTTTTTGATGGAAAACACCGATCATCTCTCGGGACCGACTCTCGAGTTCGTGATGAAGAAGAGGGAAAAAATTTTGAAAAAATATTTTTCGTAGGTCGTTGTTGGTTTGTTTGATTTTTAGTTTGTGTTTTTTTTTCTAGTTTTTTAAATTTTAGGTTTAATGTAATTTTTATTTTAATTAATGAAATGCTTTTATTTTTAATTAAATTTTATGTTTAGTATTAATTTAAAAATTATAAATCATAAAAAAAATTATTTAAAAAAAAAAGTGAGGGAACCCTTCCCACCCATTTCTTGGGTTTTAGGTGAGGGAAAGGAAAGTGAGGGAAAGAGGGCTATAGCCCACAAAAAGTGAGGGAAGCTTCCCTCCCATACCCTCCGGTCTAAGGCGAGAGACATATGTCACTAGAAGTTTTACCTATCCTAAACTTTGTTGACTGAATTTTATCTTTATGTCTCTAAAATATTATTTTAAAATACTTTTTATATTCATTTTTAGTTAAAAAATATAGTGTGAGTTAAATTTTCTATCATCAAACAACAAAATGTCGTCCTTAACTTTTCGTTTGGGTAACACCTCTCGTGTTTTCTCTCTCTCTCTCTCTCTCTCTCTCTCTCTCTCTCTCGTTTGGGTAACACCTCTCGTGTTTTCTCTCTCTTTCGTTTGTTTGAGACTATTGTTGAGTTGTGAAGTTATATTCTCATTTGACCTCATAGCCGTTAGGCAGACCCGAAAGAGCGGGCGGAGGCCAAGGGGAGCCGCCCCTTGTGGGGGCCAAGGGCCTTAGAAGAAATTTTTTCAGGCAAATTCTTATATCGTATTCGTCCTTTAAATGTGTCATGTGACAGATTTGTTAAAGTTTCTAGGCTTTAACTTATTGGCCTAATTTACGTTAGTTTGCTCATATAAATAGCTTAGGGATGTCAACGGAGGTAAATAAGACGGAGATTGCATCTCCCACCCACATCCCTAAAATTTCTTCATTACCCCGCCCCGCCTTCGCCCCGCCCCCGAAATTTCCAGCCTCGCCACCCTAGCCCCTGCCCGCGAATTCATGGATTACCCCCGCCCCCAATTGATTGCGGGATTTTTTATTGGACTAAAAGAAGTTTTTTGAGTTTAAAGAAGCTTTTTTTAGTTAAAATAGTTGTGTATAACATAATTTTACATGTTAAAAACAAAAATGTTATCACATCTCGAAAACGTTATACTAACAACTTAAAAACATGTTTTTTTGCTGACTTTTGAAAGCACAAAATCATTGTTATTGTTTATTATATTTATATAACTAATATAATATATATATATATATATATATATATATATATATATATATATATATAATATTAACGGGGCCCCCATGGGGGGGTTTAGGACGGGACTACCTACCCCCGTCCCTGCTCCCGAAATTAAAACGAGCGGTAACCTTGCCCCCACCCCTGGTTTTTTTAACAAATATCCCTCATATGGGATCGGGGCCCCACGAGTTTGGGTTCCCACGAGACTTTTTGACATCTCTAAAATAGATAATTGAATTTGTGTAACCTAATTAAAGTAAGTTAAGCAAGCAAAATTTTAATTTGATAGTCATCAATAAAATCTTTCTATTTATTTATTTCTCTCTCTCTCTCTCTCTCTCTATATATATATATATATATATATATATATATATATATATATATATATATATATCTTAACACCTTATAAAGTATATTTAGTTAAATGCTGAATTTTAAGTCGTACAAGCCCTTATGCAATATATACAATAAATTTATGCATCGAATCTTATTTGGTCAAGATACACATGGCTTTTGACCAGATCTCATTTCCTATCTCGTCCAACAACCTCCCCACTATTTCGCCCTTTCTTCATCCTTATAATCATATACCTCTGGCCATTTATATAATATATACGCTCTTCTCCATTCACCATCTACGCCTACCTCCATCACCACTCTCCTATTTCTCCATAACCGGTGACCAACACCACCTCACACCTAATACCACTGTCGTCATCAGCTCTGTATCACAGCACCAACGTCACACCACTATTACACCGCCATCACCAGACACTCAACTGTCATCATTCTCCTCCTTCTCTCCCTTAATTGGAGACCATCGCAAGCATATACTCATACCCTACTCCATCTTCAGCCACCTGGATACCCTCCTCGACGATCGATGCAGTGAGAAACCCTAGTCACCATAATCTTCATATTCATTAATCGGAGATCATCGCAAACTCATTCATCTCTCTCACTATAATCTCCATGAATAACCCTAGCTTAGAGTTCCAAGAGCCCCCTGTTCCCTAACTATGAATGGTGTGTGGTGGTGAAGGTTGCCTGTTAGGGAATACCACCACCCTTCTCCTTCTCTATTCCACTTATAGCCCTCCAAGTACGATTTCAGATAATCTTTCGATCACCTTCTTTCTCTCTCTTTTCTTAATGTTTTCCAGTCACCATTATGTTCTCTCTTAAAAAATTGTAGACACTACCCAAATGTAAATAATGTGTATTTAATCTATTCTGTGAAGTTCTTGTTTGTTGTTGTAACTGTTTTCTTTTGAAGAACAAGGCAAGGCACCGCATGTTTTCGATGGAAAGCCCCAAATAAGATGCACTTTCTTATTATGCTACATCTCTTCTCCCTCTTATGGCCACGGTAGGATTATTGATGGACATACATATTCTTCGATTTTGTTTGCATCTTTTTGTTAACTTTGAGTTCTGACAGGTTCAAATATAAGGGGTGGAAAATATAAGGGTGAAAATATTGATCTACTCTGGAGGGCTTGGATCTTGTTATTGTTGCAAGTATATTTCTATTTTATAAAAGTGTTGGGATTCAAACTTATTTTTTTCTGTTTCTCTTCTGCTCTTTCTTTGTTGCAAAATGATGGCCCAAAAGATTACTGTAGGATAGATGCATCTAGAAAACAACTTTGTACATGCATCTCTTTTAAGTTTCATCTATTTGAAGAGCCTACTTAGCTTTAGTTCTAATATTTATGGTTGTTTGTTCTTTGTTTACATTGTTTATTTGATTCAGAAAGGGAATAAGTGGGGATTGTCTTTTAACTATTGATCAAAACTATTTTGTTTGTGAACAAAATAGTTTTGATCTTATCTATTAGATTGTATCTAATCTATACTAAGAACTGATCTTATCATAAAGATACAAGATCTGATCTATTCTATATTTATCTATAATAACTGCCTAATATACAAAAGATTACAAGAGAAGAACTATACTATAAGCTGACGCTGTTGAACTTGTTAAGCTGGCGTTGGCGCTGCGACCCGTAAACACTGATGCTAATGAATCAGCATGTTATGTGTTTGACTCATCAGATCATAAGGTGTGACCTTACAATCTACCCCTATCTGATGATGTCAAAACTAATATTTTAACGAATTCTTTGGCTCCTACTCCCCATGAGAATAAGAATGTATTTTTAACTCTTCAGCTTTAATGAATGCTCCCCTGAGAATAAGAGTGGCTCCCCATTTGAGAGAAGATGAAGAACTGATAATGTTGATATCAGCTTAACTCCTGCATGGAATGTGCTTTACCAAGTGGGATTTTCTATTCTAGTAGAGAGATTTCTTTCTATTTCAACCAAGATTCTTTATCTCCCTTTTTTGACATCAGCAGCTAATCTTCAAGCAGAATAGACTATCAACTTGTAGTCTACTAATATTGTGACGTGTTCTGGTAGCGTGGGTTAAAACTACGATTCACTGACATAGTGTTTCGAGATCTCATCAGCATGTGGTTTCATACGTTGAATCATAAATCTCTTTTATTAGAAGAAAAATGGCAAGAATAGATAGGTGCGTGTAATATATCACGGAGAATGATATACCCATCAACACAGATTTTTCAAGTTGTCATCAGCGTATGGTACATTACGCTGAATCATAAAACTTTAAAGAAGAGTATAAGGGCAAGACTGGATTGATGCGTGTGATAGCCTACATATATAGACTAACCATCGGCATAGACTTTTGAACTTTTATCAATGTATGGTTTTACACAGTGAATCATTAAGCACAAATTAAGATGACTTGTGGAAGAGAAGTAGGATGTCTCAGTCACGCTAAGGTGAAATCAGCTTGAATCATTGACAATGATAACCCATCAGCAAGAAGGGGTTTAATCCTTGCATCATGGAGTTAATTGCAGTCTAGAATCAAAGATTCACCGTTAAATCATAATGGTACCATGTCTACCTCAAAATAGGAGGTTAGGGACATGAACAACCCTTTGTCATCCAGGTACCTGACAAGTATCTCTTACACTAATGACTATGCATTCAGGGTAAGCAATTGGATTATGCTCAATGTTTCAGTAAAAAAAATAATAAACACCCTAGCCTTTTGATCAATATTTTTCATTTGGACCAGGCTATATCACTTCTGAGAGTTTAAACAATTCTAGACAACCAGCATGAGAGGGTGACTTAGTGTTCTCAGAAGATGGTCTCGCTGATGAGAAACTTAGAGAGATTTCTTTGTCACATACAACATCATGCTTCTAGGGACGATGATATGTCAAAACATAAATACCAGTCTAAAAAATGCCACCGTCAGATTCCTTTTATATATAATGGTACAAGAGAATAATATAAGAATACACACAAAAGAATAAGTCAAACAAGAAATAGTTTAAACAAAAGAAGGTTCAACTTTTTCAGAAAAGTGTTCAAGAGTTGATCCATCAAATCTTTGGAATTGAATGGTTATAAATATACTTCCATTTTCCAAGATATCTACCACTTAAAATATCAGTTATAAAAAGGAACAAACAAGGGTAAGTACGTCATCAAGCAACTCACAATTGATGAATTCTTTTATCATTAAAGTGTCACAAATGGATTTCAAGCTTCATCAGGGGCAAGATAGAAACAAGTATAAGTCTTTGTAACGAACGATTTAACTGACTTGAATCCATAAGACCATCGTATCTTCAAGATCAACATGAGGAAATACGAGGTTTTATTGGATTATGAGTCAGTAGATGAAGCTAAGACTTACTGCTTTGATGGTTTCTCTTTACATCCATAACAGTGAGTGGATGAGAAAGATGGTATCCGTAAGAGGAAAAGGACACGATGTCACTCTTTTTCACAATACCGAAAACATTGAGATCCTTCAAGACAACTTCAGCCCTTTAAAATAAGATGTAGAAAAATCTTAGATAGGTTTGAAAAGGAAATATATGTATATACTAAATGTAAGACTTTGCATTCATAATGAAAGAAGCACTTGTTTGTTTTTGAGTTTTTCATAAGATCAAAAAAGGTAATTAACAATTAAACCATAGAGAGCATGCCAAGAGCAGCAATTAATTTGTTCAAACTCTTTTCATCTAATGCCTTGGTGAAGATGTCAGCTAGTTGATCAGTTGATGAAATATAGAACAATTCCACTTTTCCCTTCTGAACTATGTCCCTGATGAAATGATGGCGAATGTCAATGTGCTTGGTCTTGGAATGTTGCACTGGATTTTGAATCATCTGAATGGCACTGGTGTTATCACAGCAGATGGGTGTCTTTGAGAAGTTCAGACCATAATCCTAGAGCTGATTTTGAATCCATAGAATCTGGGCACAACACCTTCCAGCGACAACATATTCAACCTCAGCGGTAGAACAAGCCACTGATGTCTGCTTTTGTCTTGACCAACTTATCAATATATTTCCAAGCATTTGAACTCCTCCTGAAGTGCTTTTACGATCAATGCCACACCTACCATGATCGGAGTCAGTGTATCCTACCAGCTTGAATTCATAGTCATGAGGATACCATAACCCAAGATTAGGTGTATGTTTTAAGTACCGGAAGATCCTCTTGAAATAATGAAGATGAGATTCCTTAGGAGTGACATGATAAGGAGCACACAATATAGTGGTAGATATAATGTCAGCGCGACTGTCTGTACGATAGAGTACAGAGCCTATCATTCCTCCAAACAGAGTTGCATTCACATCAGTGCTACTTGGATTACTGCCAATAGACGTTGATGAAGACATTAGTGTCTTTGCCGATTTGCAATCGGTAAAACCATACTTCTTGAACATATCTGCAATATATTTAGCTTGAAAAACAAAAACACCATCAGTTAGTTCTTTGACCTGCAAGCCCAAAAAGAAAGTTAGTTCACCCATCATGTTCATCTTGAATTTCTTGGCCATGACCTCCACAAATTCTGAACTTAGCTTCTCATCAGTGGATCCGAAGATGATATCATCCACATACACTTAAGCAAGAATGATATGAGATCCTGATTGCTTTATGGACATAGTGTTATCAATATTTCCTCGTTTGTATCCTCTTGAGAGAAGATAGCTTGCCAACGTGTCATACCATGCCTTGGGAGTCTGCTTTAAGCCATAGACAACTTTATCAAGACGATCCACATGATCTGGAAACTCATCATTTTCAAACCCTGAAGGTTGTTTTAGAAAGACTTCTTCTTGAAGAACTCCACATAGAAAGGAATTCTTGACATCCATTTGGTAGACTTTGAAGTTTTTAAAAGAGGCAAAAGCTAGAAACAGACGAATTGCTTCAAGTCTTGCAACTGGAGCAAATGTTTCATCATAGTCTAACCCTTCAAGTTGACAAAAAACTTGAGCTACAAGCATGAATTTGTTTCTCATTACGATTCCATCTTCATTGATTTTGTTTTTGAAAACCCAACGAGTACCAACGATAGTCTTTCCTTGAGGTTTGAGAACAAGAGTCCAAACACGATGACGTTCAAATTCATTTAGCTCATCTTGCATGGCCTTAATCCCATCAGCCTCTTTCAACGCATTAACGACATTCTTTGGTTCAATCATTGAGACGAAGTTAACAAACATGAAAAAGTTGTTGATGACTCTGCTACGAGTGAGAATCCCAGAATTTACATCTCCAATGATTTGAGATTATGGATGATCTTGAAGGATTCTTGGATTAGACACTTCATTTGTATTGCTTTGGGCAGAGTCTTCCTGATTTGATGAATCAGCTTCTTCATGAACACCTGGATGATCTTCAGAGATAGGCTAAGAACTAATTAATTGATCAACATTGGGAACAGTGGGATCTGTGTCATTTGACATGAGCTCATGAATTGGGTCTGAAGGACTGAAAGTGAGCTCATTTAGAATTGACGAGGGGTGATCAACTCATGAATGAATGAATCCTCATCAAAGGTGACATGAATTGTTTCTTCAACAATTTTTCCTTAAAGATTAAATACTCTGAAAGCCTTGGACACACTGGAATATCCTAAAAATACCCCCACATCAGCTGTAGCCTCAAACTGAATGCTGATCTCTTTGATTCAAGATGTAACAAACACATCCGAACACATGAAAGTAAGAAATGTCTGGTTTTCTTCCTTTTAATAGCTCATAAGCAGTTTTCCCATGACATTTGACAATAATAGACCAGTTTTGAGTATAACACACTGTATTGACAGCCTCAACCCAAAATGACAATGAAAGACCAGCTTCAACAACCATAGTTCTACTAGCTTCAAACTGTTTCTTGTTTCTGCAATGACATTTTTTGGGGGAGTTCTAACTGCTGAAAAGTTCTGAGAGATTCCCGAGACAGAGCAAAAATCTTCCATAGAAGAGTTTCTGAACTTAGTTCCATGATCACCTCACAATTTATTTACTTTGTGATCATAAAGAACTTCCCATTGCTTAATGAGAGCAATGATTTCATCAGTGGCATGACTTTTCTTTCTTAAAAACACAACCCATGTAAACCTTGAAAATTCATCTACAATTCTAAGAGTGTATTTCATTCCAGCCTTTGACTTAATTGGAACTGGTCCAAAAAGATCCATATGAAGAAGATGAAGAGGTTTGATAATTGAAGAACAAGACTTTGGTTTGAACGAATACTTGGTTTTCTTCCCCTTTTCACACGCTGAGCACACTTTGTCTTTGATAAATTGCATCTTAGGAATTCCTCTCACAAGCTGATTTCCTGCAATCCTAGAGATGCTCTTGAAATTTAGATGTGATAGCCTTTTGTGCCAAAGCCAATTTAGATGAGACTAAGCACGATAGAAAAAGCAACGACGAAGAGATTTTTCAACAGAAAACATATCCAGAACATAGATGTTGTTTTGTCGATTTGTAGTAAGAATAGTGATGTTCTATTGATCAACAAATTTTCCTTCTTTCTTATTAAATAGAACTTCATAGCCAGCATTGTTGGGTCATATTTATGTGGTTTATGTTGGGATTATAGTTCCTCTTACCACTGAGTGTCCATATAGGAGTGATAAAGACGTTTCAAATGCCTCCCTGATGCCAAGAAAGCGAAGACGTAGAGATCCAATGCCGGGAGTGCTAATTACTGAACCAATACAACAACCAACTTCAACTGTTGAACCAGCACAGGTTCATTAAGATAATCAAAGCCCAATCGTTGAACCAGCACAGGTTGATCAAGATGATCAAAGTCTAATTTTTGATGAAAACTTCTTAGTTAATGAGGAAACTTTTGCCTCGGGAGTTCTTCTGCCCCACCACCTCCAGAGCACGATTCTGCCTTTGTCAAGTTAGCTAAGTTACTTGCTTTTCAAGACTCTATTCCCTAGTCAAGAGGAAAGGGAATATCTATTGGCTGAGAACAAGGAGGTGATGAAGACTCTCAACAAATTATTTCAGAGCTCAAACAAGAGATCGTAATTCTGAAGCAGGAGTCCATTGAGAAGGACCTGTTGATTGGAAATTTGGATCTGAGAGTTTCTGAGCTTGAAAAGGAGAATTCTCAAAAGAATAAGCAGATCGTAGATCTTCAGGCTAATCTTGGCGGGTTGACAACTCTTTATTTTGATCTCAGAGACAAATTAATTGGAAAATTTGGTGATGAGTTCAAGACTTCAAGTTCTGATGATGGAATAGCTTCAAAGACGTTTGAGAGAGTCTTGGTCTCTCCTGCCCCAGATGCTAATATTGATCAATTTCTGTCTTTTGGCCCTGTCACTGCTGAAGAAAGAAGGGAGAAGAAGAAAAAGGTTGATAAGTTGAAGAAAGACAAAATGCTTCTGATGAAAAACTCTAATCAGAATGCACCTGGTGATCACCCACAGATTTTTATCAAAGAAATTGGAAAAAGAAAATTTGCTGATAAATATGGTGATCGTTCTGAAATTCTCATGTAGGGATATAAAGCTGATAAGAAGATGTGGATTGTAAAGTGAAAGAGCGGAATCATTGAGTACTATGCGAAGAAGATTGACTTTGTGTCTTGGACAAAAGTTGATCTTGCAGAGCTGGTCCACGCACCGTTCCACAATCCTACAAATGATCCCAACGCATGGGCGTTTAAAAGGTTCTTGGAAGACAAAGCAAAGCTGAACTTTGAAGGATTGAAAACAGCATCATCAGTCGTTAAAAAGGTCAAGGGTGTTATTGATCCATGCACCAACAAGACTATGGGGAATGTTATGTGGACGCCTACGAATAAAGAGAAGAAGATCCTTATAACTCAGCGTGTACCCGATGGCTCTTTGAATGACTTACTATATTGGGTATATGATGAGGCTACAACGATTGTCGTAATCAAGATGAAAAAGGATCAGATTCGTCTTGTTGATCCTAGGGATTTGCAGAAATTTGGCGAGCATGACATTCATACTTTATCCAAGCATCAGCTTATGGTTGAAAATGAAATGTTTGAAGCTGCTGCAATGGCTTTCACCGGAATGATAGCGACAATCATTGATAAGAAGTTGTGGGCAGGAGCATTGGCTGATTCTGATGTTCATCTTATGGAGAAGCCGTAAAGTCAGCCAGCAATAAACCAAGGGGGAGATTATTGGGTCATATTTATGTGGTTTATACTGGGATTATAGTTTATTATTGTACTTGGGCTTAGATATATTTATGTTAGTGGGCTTTTTGTGTTTTCGGTTATGGGGACCGAAATCACCATGGTGATTTCGGTCAGCTTGGGCTTGGACCGTGTTAAGGCTTTGTATTAGGTTCATATATATAGTCTTTCAGCCGTTTAGGTGACTTAGTTTTTTATTATTGTGGTATTTGGCTGCTAAGAGTTTCTTTGGTACCAGACGCTTTCATCTAATAAATCGTGTGCATTAAGAGTTATTTGTGTGTTCTTGAATCACTATCTGATTTATATTCCGCATTCTCTAGATAGTTTGATTGATATCTTTTGAGCTAAGTGTTTTGGGATTTACAATTGGTATCATAGCTTGGAAAGGGTATCAATCGATTCAAGGACCTTGATGACTCGTTTTTAACTCGTTTTTAACTGTTTTGAGATCATTAGTTTAATCGAAAATTGATAAGTTTCGATTTAAATTGATAAAATTTTTTGTTGTTCATCGATTAACTGTTCTTGGGATTCTCAGTATTCATCGTGTTCTTCGTGGATTCATCTGAATTTTCGGGATTAAATTTGGATCCTTATCAATTAAAATCACGAAATTTAAGGGTTGTCGGTAACTTCCTGATAAGAAAGCAAGGTTTTCGGTTCCAACATCTTAAGGGTTTTCGGTGGGTCTTGGTCAAAGTTGAAGGTTTTCGGTCAACGGTTTGACAGAAATCTATACTAGAAATAAGCGCTTTCAGTTTTTGTTCTCGGCCGAAATCAACAGTTCTCGGCCAAACTTTTCCTTGTTCTCGGTCAACGCTTTTTGGAGTTTTCGGTCAACTCACCTGTTAACTTTCCTTGTTTTCGGTCAATTTTTGATTTTTGGTTGTTCTCAGTTTTGTTAATTAAAATGGAATCTCAGTACAACAGTTCAGTGCATCAGGATTTGGATTCTATTATGGGGACTGCCACTTGTATTCCTCGACTTTTATCTGCTGATGGGTTTCCGGAATGGAAATTCAGAATTGAGAAGTACAATAAAATGAAGGATGCCAAAATATGGAGGAGCATTCTCAGAGGTCCAGTAAGGATTACAACAATTTTTGATGACGAAGATAAAACTGTTGTTGATAAAAAGATAGAGAACTACACGGATGAGGACTTTGAAAAGCTTGAAGAACATGACAGAGATCTTGCCACTCTTACCATGGCCTTATCTCCTGAAATTTCCCTAGGCTTTAGGGAATACACGTCTGCAAAGGATTTATGGGAGGCTTTGATTGAGGTGTATGAGGGAAATGAGGACATGAGGCAGAGCAGACAATACCTGCTTCGATAGAGGTTCAACATGTTTAATCATGTTCTAGGGGAGTCTCTTGAAGTTCAGCTGCAAAGGTTTATTACTCTTACTACTGAGATGAGTACGGATGGGATCAATCTACCACGAACAGAAATTAACAAGAAGCTGCTGAATTCTCTTCCACGTAGATGGGACATGAATGTGTGAGTGATCAAGAAAACTATAGATCTGAGTAAGCTTTCCCTTGCAGAAGTAATGGCTATAATTAAGGAATGTGACATGGATGATAACCAGCGTGAAATCAACCATGTGAATTCCTACTCTACCACCAATCTAGGAATCTCAACAAATAGTGCCTTCTCAGCTCAACAAACACATTATGTTCATCCTGTTGTACCTCATCAACATCTGGCACCTTCAAGTTCTTCTAGTTCAAGTTCTAAAGCCACATCTACAGTTCAAACTTCATCAATTCCAAAAGAATCTGAAGAGAACATTGCCTTAATGGTTGGGTTCATGAATTGCTACAATGCTCTCTTGGCAGGAGATTTAACTCCTCCAATCATGGTTGGAGAACTGGATCAGATTCATCCTGAGGACGTGGAAGAGATGGACATCATGTGGCAAATAGCTATGGCTGTATTCAAGGCAAAGAAGTTTACTCAGCGCATAGGGAAGAACAACTGGGGAACGAACGTGGAGAAGAAGATGGGGTTCAACAAGAGCAAGCTCCGGTGCTTCAACTGTCACGAGCCAGGTCATTTTACTCGTAAATGCACCAAGACAGATGCCAGGAACAATCCCGATAGGACACTGGTGCCTGCAAGGAACAACAGAGGAGCTGCAGCCAACAATGAAACAACTAAACTAGCGATGGTGGCACAAAGTTTCGACTGGGAGGATCAAATGCAGGCGCTGAATCTGACAGGACATGAAACAACAAATTTGGTGCAGATCAGTGAGAGCTCAAAGGTGGAGGAAGCTGAAGAAGAGATGATGGAACTGCAATTCGCCTTCATGGTCTCTACCACACCTACTACAAAAGAGGTTAGTGAAACTTTCTGTACTCAAGCCTGTAGTGATAAAATTAAATATTATCGCGATCAACATGATTTATTAATTAGGGAAATTGAGGACCTTAAATATGAAGGATATACTCTCAGAAAGGCCCAAAAACCCTTAAAAGAAAAATTAGAGGCCCAAACAAAAGATGTAAAAAGAATCAAGGAAGAATACAACACTAAATGTGAACACTATGATTATGCTCAAGATAAGATTTCCAGTCTAACTGTCGAGCTTGACACATTGAAAATTAAGTTTGAAAATGCAGATTTTAATTTTAAAAAATTTGTTGTGTCAAGTAAGAAAGTTGAGACAATGATTGAAAAACAACTTAGATGGCAAGGTAATAAGAATATAGGTCTTGGTTATGATAGTGTTCCTCTTCCATTCAATGATAACTACACCTTTACTCCTTTGACCGAGGAAGAAATGGCAAGGGAAGCACATCTACAATATGGCAAAACTACTGTAGTTGAGTTAGTAAATAATGATAGGGTGAACGATACTAATGTTTCTACCACATATGCAGATGAACCTCTAGTGCAAGACAGGAAATAGGATGGAGAAAGTGTTTCTGTTTTGAAAAATGACACTGCTTTGAAAAATAATGTTATAAAAACTGATACTGCTATTTTCGTTAATTCTGTTGATTGTTCGAACAATGTCTCTTTGAAAACTGATACTTCCGTTGTTTCTAATATTTGTGATGATGTGGTTGTGAATTCCAATATTAATGGACCTGTCGTTAGTAAATATAATCCATCAAAACAAGCCAAACAGACTGCTAACTGTAAGTGTGCCTGTGGATACAATCTCGACATGCAACCAGGGACAAGATGTAACAACTTTTATGTGAAAACAAGCAAACATGTTTCCACTGTGGAACACCTGGACACATTGCCAGAAACTGCCCAAAATCGTGCACATGTTCCTTACTATGCACAAGGTAGGAAGAACGTATCACGAGGAAGATATCTCAAAAGAAATTCCTCGAGGTCACGTTCCAGTGATGGTGATTGGAATGCTAAAAAGGAAAGAAATCAGGCTGTCAAAGAAAATAAGAACAAAAAGATTTTGAAACAGAATTCCAGAGATAATTTGGCGAAACCGAAATTGGTCAAACCAAGATCGGTGTCACCAAAGTCATCTCATGGGTCATCATCTAACAAAAGATGGATACCCACTAGATCAAACACAAAGGACAAAAATTCTTCAAAATCAAATGTCAAAGCCCCCATCTGTGTCAGTAATAAAATTCTTAAACCTGATTAAAGATGGCCAAAAGTCATGCGGCCCTTCACCTCATCGTCCTTTAAATTCGTCAAGTACATTATTTGATTCAAAGGATATGGTATAGTAAGAAGTTTCATGTGTTGATGGAAATGGTCAACCCAGTGTCACTATGGACTGGGATCCCAAATCTAACTAATCTCGCACATTGTGCAGGAACAACTATGGAGATATATCATCAGACATTGGTATGTTGATAGTGGCTGTTCCAGGAACATGACAGGAGACATATCTCAACTGCATGACATTTAGAACTTTAATGGAGGGTATGTTTCCTTTGCGGGAGGAGAAGGAGGAAAAATCACTCAGAAGGGTACAGTTACTAATGGCATTTTGAGCTTTGATTCTCCGGAGTTGAAACATAGTTTTCTGAGCGTCTCTCAGATCTGTGACAGGTTTTTCAACTCATTTCACAAATAAGGAGTGTCTAATTTTGAAGCCTGGTATCATCATACCAGAGGATTGGATTTTGGTAAGATCTGAGCGTGAAGGGAATGCTTACATCATCGACATGAATCACAATATTCCCGAGCAAGTCACATTTCTATTTTCAAAGGTCTCATAACACAATGCTATGCTCTGGCAACGTCGTCTCGGTCACGCAAACGCTAAGAACCTCAATCGTCTTGCTAAGAATGACATTGTCCGTGATCTTCCAATAAAGGACTTCATCACTTTTGAGAAATGTGTGGCCTCTGCTCAAGGAAAATATCATCGCAAGCCACACAAGCCCAAACTGGTCAACACAATCAACAAAACCCTCTAGCTGCGACATATGGATTTATTCGGTCCCATGAATGTTCTGAGCATCAACAAGAATTCTTATTGCTTGGTTATAATCGATGATTACTCACGTTTCACCTGGGTCTTCTTCTTGTCTAATAAGAGTGAAACTACTGAACTTATCAAAAGGTTTATTGTGCTCATTGAAAATCAGACCAACGAGAAGGTGAAGGGGATTCGAAGTGACAATGGCACAAAATTCAAGAATGCTGTCCTGGATCATTTTTGTGCTGAAAAAGGTATACTGTGTCAGTACAGTGCTACTCGGACACCTCAACAAAATAGCGTAGCGGAGCATTGAAATCGTACTTTAATTAATGCAGCAAGGACCATGCTTTGTGACTCTAAATTACTGGTCTTTTTCTGGGCTGAAGCCATTAACACGACATGCTACGTTCAGAACCGTGTTCTGATCAACAAACAACATTTGAAGACCCCATATGAAATTCTACATGGTCAGAAGCCAACGGTTTCTCACTTTAGGATCTTTGGTTACCCTTGCACACTACTTCACCTGGAGTCCACTCCTAAGTTCAATTAAAAAGTTGATGACTGCTATTTCGTGGGATATGCTGGACGCACTGCTTATCAAGTTTACAACAAAACTACCAAACAGATCGTGGAGTCATTTGATGTGCGCTGGCTAGAAGAGAACGCGATAGACGCTCTGGTTGGACCAGACTGGTTATTTGATTACACTTCTTTGTTTAAATCATTCAATGTGTTTTCAGAAGATGTTTCAGGTACATGCTCAGGTTCGAGTACAGCTGTTGAAGATGATGAGGAAGATGTTATATGTAGACGGGGTTCATGGTATGTTTTTAAATTATAATTTTATTCATTTTTAGGCAGGAACTTGACGAGTTGGAGGCCCCAAACTCGTCGAGTAGGAAATGGATTTGGACGCGGGTTTTGAAGTCTACTCTACGAGTTGGAAGCCTCAACTCGTCGAGTAGGACTACCAGAGTGAAACCCTAATTTCGGGGTTTTGCACCCTATTTAAGCATCTTAATCCCCTTATGCCAACCTCATTTATAGCCTCCAAGTTCCAAACCCTAGATCCAGAAACCATAATGCAATTGTGAGCTTGTGAGCCATTTTTTAGTGAAGTTTTGTGTGTTTGAAGCTTGTGAAAGAAGAAGAAGCTAGAGGATTCAAGGAGAAGCTAGTAGATCCAGAGACTTGCTTTCATTCTCGTCATTTTCTAGTAAGCAAGTCTCAAACTTGCTTAGTAACTTCTTAGATCTCTTTATTGTTATTTTATGGGGTTTGGTCCAAGAAGCTTGAACTTTGGGTTATGGACGTCCCAAGTGGGTAAACCATCAGATCTGGAATCATGGGGGGTTTTCATGGCATAAAGGTGCAAACTTTATGGCCATTGAAGCCCCATGCAAGCTATAGGATGTCCTTTTGGCCTTTTAAGCTCCAAAAGGCCATGCATGGAGTGAAAGGAGGAAGCTTTACGTGTTCATGTAGTGTTTAGGGTCTATATCTCTTTTTGTATGCTTTAGTTTGGAGTATGGATGACTTGTGGACCAAGATCTAGGTCCTAAAGAGTTAGGGTTTTAGCTAGGTTCTTCAAGTAAGGGTATTAACGGGTAAAGTTGGAAACTTTACCCTTAAAAGGACAATTTTAGTGTATAGGTGAAGCATAGGGCTTGGATCTAAAGATTATGGGCTTAATCTATTAAGATGGCTTAACAGAATGAAGAACTCGTCGAGTCCATAGAGGAACTCGACGAGTTGGGACGACGTATCCCGATTTTGTTAAAGGCAAAACTCGACGAGTTCAAGGATAGCTCGACGAGTTGATTGGAGAAGTCCTAATTCTGTAGATAGGAGGAACTCGACGAGTTATGAAAGAACTCTTCGAGTGGGATCGCGATTTCAGGGTTCATGATTCATAGAACTCGAAGAGTTGATGGACCAACTCGGCGAGTTAAGTCAACCCAGGATGTTGACTTTGACTTTGACTATGACTTTGACCAAGGTTGACCCATGAAGGGGGGTGTTGAGCATAGAATGTTATCTAAGAGCTTGTTCTGTGTAGGGTGTGAGTAGAGTCGGTTGCGGAGCAGGGACTTTCAGCTATTCACGACATTGAGGCGAGTTTCCTTCAGTAGGAACGGGTCTAAGGCACCAAGGCTGGATCGTATATGTGATATGATTAGTAGCTGAGTATGGGCGGGGACCGTATCTCATAGATAGCTGATATGGTATAGATTTATATGCTTAGTTATACTTGTTGTCTGTGTGATACCTGTATGTATTTCCATGACTAGCTGAGTGTGGGCGGGGCCCGTATCTCATAGTAGTTGAGTGTGGGCGAGGCCCGTATCTCATAGTAGTTGAGTGTGGGCGGGGCCCGTATCTCACTGAGTGTGGGCGGGGACCGTATCTCCTAGTTGCCTGTTATGTGTATGGTATGTGGTAGTTTGGGGAGACTCACTAAGCCTCGTGCTTACAGTTTTCAGTTTTGTTTCAGGTACTTCTGGTAACAAGGGCAAGAGCTCGGGATGATTGTAGTGCACACACCATTTGTTTAGCCTGAGATGTTTACACTCTGATATTTTTGACAGATATTTATGATATTTTGAGATACATGACTTATGGTTTTTATATGATGTTTGGGTAACTATTGTTTTATTAATGATTTAAAATGAATATTTTGGACCGTATTTTTGGGATGTTACAAGTTGGTATCAAAGCCTTGGTTTGAGGGATTCAGGCACACTCTCGGGTGTGTCTGAACTCAAACTGAGGACTTGGTATGGAATTTTTCAAAAGAAAATCATTGTTATAAAAAGAATTTTAAAAAGAGAAAAAGAACTTTGAAAAGAGAAAAGGGTGTGGTGCATACAATCAGCCGAGCTCAAGTAAGTACTCCCAAATTACCCATATAAGTTTATGTTATGATATGTTTATGAGAACTGCATGCTAGATTAGGGCTAAGGATCTAAGAAGGATGCCTTATATGCCTGTTATATGTGTATGGGCTTTATGAACTGCATGCTAATACAGATTAGTCAGTGATATGATGGCCTGATTAGGATATGCTTGATTATGTGTACTCAATGCTGGAATGTTGCTTGCTTTGTGCTTTTAGGAGTTCTAGTTATCTCTAACTAACTAGTAAACGAATATGTTAAGTCACATATTGTAAGGACTAAATAATTTCAGAACGTTAGGTTTAGCTCTATTTCGCAGCTCTCGTTTGAGTCTAACCGTTGTAGAATTATCTGGTCTTAGTGATATGTAATGGTATTCGCGGGCTAGTTAGGGGGAGATAGCAGGGACTTCTTCTGCAGTTGATAACAGAGAGTGGGATGTTGATTACCCAAGGGCAAGCCTAGGATGAGATTAGCGTGAGAACAACAGTAGCAGTAGAAGGGACTTGGTGGAGTCAAGGCAGTTTTTGAGGAAAGTACGAATAGATCTGGAAGGTAGTATGGGCCTGTACTACTGAAAGCAGAGGATCCGAACTCGAATCAAGGAAGGATGAGATGAGTCCAGGTAACTTGTAGTGTGTGTGATCCCTCGAGTTATGATGAGTATTCTGATGTTTGTTATGGTGTATTTTCAGAATGGTGACGCTACGCACTAGACCAGTCGGCACTTCGGGAGCCGGAGAGGGACCAGGCTCGGGCTCTGGAGCTGGGCAGCTTGATGAGCAGACGAGAGAGTTCATTTCGTCTGAGGTCATGCGCAATATTTTAGACTAGACTCCTGTGATCTTCGGTACGACCAAGGAGGGTATGTTGGAGCTTTTGTATGAGAGTTTGAATGCATTCCACACTGAGGTGGCGGCCATGATTGGGTCGCGCACGCTGACGTTCAGGGAGTTCAGAGCTTATGGAGCTCCCGACTATCATGGGGCTCAGAACCCCATTGCTAGCAGCAGGTGGTTGGCTGATGTCACCAACGACTTCCGTACGAGTCGATGTCCCGAGGGGACAAGGCCCGACTTGCTTCCTATCTTCTGAAGGACAGGGTACATGACTGGTGGGAGGAGGTCGTACATGCCATTGGTGATGATGCAACTTTTGATGCTATGACTTGGAGTGACTTTTCGGCCAGGTTCAGGGCCGAATTTGCACCTATGATCGAGGTGCAACAGCTTGCTAAGGAGTTCCAGGATCTCGAGAAAACTTTTGATACGGTGACGGAGATCACCGCTAGGTTCAGGGAGAGGGCCCTTCTCGTTCTGCAGTACGTTGCGGACGAGGAGATGAAAAAGGCCCGATATCATGAGATGTTGCAGAGTGACATCCGCCAGTTTGTGAGCAGATCCAGCTGCAAGACGCTGGAGGATATGATTTCTAGGGCTCGTGAGAGAGAGATTGATTTAGAGATGGAGAAGAAGAGGAAGTCAGAGGCGGTGTCTGGCGTGGAGGGCTCGGGAAAAATCCCAAGGTAGATTCCTGAAGGAAGGGCCAGCAGGGCCGAGGCAGATGCGGCAAGTGTGGTAGGATGCACGAGGGCACGTGCAGCGCGGGTAGTTCGGGCTGCTTCAAGTGCGGCCGAACTGGACATGTCTGTAGGGATTGCACTGCTACCACCACCACCATAGTATCTGATTTGATTTGGTTATAGTGCAATCAAAGGGGCCACAAGAGGTCCCAATGTCCAAGTTTAGCAGTAGCAGGGAAGGTGGCGGCACCCGCTCCTACTACGTTAAGGATTATAGACGGCCGACAGAGCCGGATAGAGGCACCAGTAGCGAAGAGCAGAGCCTTCCAGTTGACAGCAGAGGAGGCACATGCAGCTCCTGATGTCGTTACGGGTATGTATCTTCTCCTTATCTCTTTATTTATATTTATTGTCACTCATGTTTATGTGTTTCCTTATAGGATCGTTCTTAGTGAACGGTATATCTGCTCTGGTATTGTTTGATTCAGGGGCTAGCCGATCTTTTGTATCGCTCACGCTTAGCAAGCAATTTGTTGGAGCTCTGGGGAGCTAGAATGTCCGATGGATGTAGAGATAGCAGATGATAGGACCGTGCGGGTTGCCAAAGTTCATCGAGGGGGTACACTGCAGTTGTTCGACGAGCAGTTTTCAGTAGATTTGGTCCTCATTCCCCTGAGAGGGAATAAGGTTATTGTGGGTATGGACTGGTTGAGTCTCAATGGAGCAGTAATCGACTGCGAGCAGCAGCTAGTGAGAGTTCGGACTCCTAGTGGTCGAGGGTTAGTGATTCAGGGTGAGAGGTCGCAGGGTGAACCGACTATGTGTTCAGCAACAAGGGCTAGGCGCTACCTTCAGCAGGGTTGTGCAGGTTATGTTTCCTATGTTATGGATACCCGGGATAAGGTTAAGGCGACAGTGCATGATGTACCGATCGTACGGGATTACCCGGACATGTTCCCAGAGGATTTGCATGGGGTGCCTCCGGAGAGGCAGGTTGAGTTCAGGATTGACCTAGTTCCTGGTGCGGCTCCGATAGCCAAGGCATCGTATCGATTGGCTCCTCCCGAGATGCAGGAGTTGTCTACACAACTACAGGAGTTATTGTCAAGGGATTCATCAGGCCGAGCAGTTCGCCATGGGGAGCCCTGATCCTGTTTGTGAAGAAGAAGGACGGGTCACATCGGATGTGTATAGATTACCGGGAGCTGAATAAGGTAACGGTGAAGAACTGTTATCCCCTCCCGAGGATAGATGATTTATTTGACCAGCTTCAGGGTGCATCTTGGTTCTCCAAGATTGATCTGCGATCGGGTTACCACCAGATGCGAGTCGGGGACGAAGACGTGCCAAAGACAGCCTTTCGGACTCGCTATGGTCACTATGAGTTCGTGGTGATGCCAATTGGGCTCACCAATGCTCCTGCCGCGTTCATGGACCTCATGAACCACGTGTGCAGACCGATGTTGGACCGGTCTGTGATAGTCTTCATAGATGACATCTTGGTTTACTCCAAGACTCAGGAGCAGCATGAGGAGCACCCGAGGGAGGTGCTGGAGACGTTGAGGAGGGAGAGACTTTTCGAAAAGTTCTCCAAGTGTGAGTTCTGTTTGCGGAAGGTGCAGTTTCTGGGGCACCTTGTCAACCAAAAGGGTATTCAGGTTGATCCGGCCAAGATAGAGGCCGTGATGTAGTGGGAGGTTCCGAGGTCTCCATCTGAGATTTAGAGATTTCTTGGTCTAGCGGGTTACGATCGGAGATTCATACAGGATTTCTCCAAGATCGTTGTTCCTCTGACCCGACTGACCAAGAAGTCGGTGACATTCCGCTGGGGGCCTGAGCAGCAGGCAACCTTTGAGACTCTCAGACAGCAGTTATGCGAGGCATCGATTGTGACTTTGCCGAAGGGCATTGACGACTTTGTAGTTTACTGTGACTCTTTGATCACGGGCATGGATACGGTGTTGATACAATGTGGTCATGTGATAGCTTAAGCTTTGAGGCAGTTGAAGCCTCACTAGGCTAACTATCCGACTCACGATTTGGATCTGGGAGCTGTAGTTTTCGCCCTCAAGATTTGGAGACACTACCTCTATGGGGTTCGTTGTACCATTTACACAGACCACAAGAGTTTGAGGTACCTCATGGATCAGCCGAATATGAACATGAGGCAGCGTTGGTGGTTAGATGTGGTGAAGGATTACAACTATGAGATCCTTTATCACCCGGGCAAGGCCAATGTGGTGGCCGATGCTCTGAGCCGAAAGGAAGTGGCGGCTCCGATTCGATACATATGTCTGAGGATGACAGTGGTTACCCCGTTGTTGGAGCAAATCTGGGTGGCGCAGGTTGAGGGTATGAAGGAAGAGCGCCGGAAGTGTGAGCGGATTGTCGGCCAGGTAGCCTCATTTGATTACGACATCCGTGGATTGTTGTCCCTGCATCGGAGGGTCTCGGTTCCTTACTATGGCGGGGTATGCCAGATTCTGATGGATGAGGCTCACAAGTCGAGGTTCTTCATCCATCCCGGGGCGACGAAGATGTATCGGGATCTTCGCCCTGATTATTGGTGGCCCTGCATGAAGCATGATATAACATGGTATGTAGAGCGGTGCTTGACCTGCAGGAAGGTCAAGGCCGAGCATCAACGACCTCATGGCAAGATGCAACCATTAGAGATTCCCGTGTGGAAATGGGAAGATATCACTATGGATTTCATCACGAAGCTTCCCAGGACCGCACGTGGAGTGGATTCGATATGGGTCATCGTGGATCAGTTGACCAAGAGTTCCTATTTCATCCCGATCCAGGAGAGTATATCGGCTGAGAAGTTAGCCGAGATCTACGTTCGAGAGGTAGTCGCACGTCATGGAGTGCCAGTTTTGGGTTGTGTCGGACCGCGACGTCCGTTTTACTTCCAGATTTTGGAAGCGGTTTCACGGCGAGATGGGTACTCGTCTCCACTTCAGCACTGCTTTCCACCCTCAGACATATGGGCAGAGCGAGAGGACGATCCAGACTCTCGAGGACATGCTGCGCACATGTGTTTTGGATTTCGGTGGCAGTTGGGATACGTATCTTCCGTTAGCGGAATTTTCGTATAACAACAGTTACCACGCCAGCATAGACTGACTCCCTTTGAGATGCTCTACGGGAGGAAATGCAGGACCCTAATCTGTTGGGGCGAGGTCGGCCAGAGAGTCATGGGGACTACTGAGGTGGTACTTAAGACTACTAAGAGGTTCGAGCAGGTCCGGAGCAGGCTCCAGACTGTGTAGAGTCGGCAGAAAAGCTATGCCAACAAGCGCCGTTCAGACTTGGAGTTTCAGGTGGGCAACATGGTTCTCCATAAGGTGTCACCTTGGAAAGGTGTCATCCGGTTCAGGAAGCGGGGCAAGCTGGGCCCCAGGTACATCGGTCCTTTCAAGGTTATAGCCCGGGTGGGCAAGGTGGCGTATCGATTGGATCTTCATGCAGATCTCAGCAAGATCCATAGCACTTTTCATGTTTCCCAGCTGCAGAAGTGCTTAGTGGATGACTCAGCAATTGTGCCTTTAGAGGATATCTAGGTTGACGACAACCTGGAATACATTGAGAGGCTTGTGGCGATTCTGGATCGCAAGACAAAAACCTTGAGGAGCAAGGTTGTTCAGTTAGTGAAGGTGCAGTTGCAGCACCGTAAGGGCTTGGAGTGGACTTGCGATCCAGAGGAGGAGATGAGGGAGCACTACCCAGAGTTATTCGAGGCAGCAGACTTCGAGGAAGAAGTCTAAGACAAGTGGGGGAGAATTGTAACACCGGGTTCCTGGTATGTTTTGAAATTATAATTTTATTCATTTTTAGGCAGGAACTCGACGAGTTGGAGGCCCCAAACTCGTCGAGTAGGAAATGGATTTGGATGCAGGTTTTGAAGTCTACTCGATGAGTTGGAAGTCTCAACTCGATGAGTAGGATTGCCAGAGTGAAACCCTAATTTCGGGGTTTTGCACCCTATTTATGCATCTTAATCCCCTTATGCCAACCTCATTTACATCCTCCAAATCCCAAACCCTAGATCCAGAAACCCTAATGCAATTGTGAGCTTGTGAGCCATTTTTTAGTGAAGTTTTATGTGTTTGAAGTTTGTCGAAGAGGAAGAAACTAGATGATTCAAGGAGAAGCTAGTAGATCCAGAGACTTCCTTTCATTCTCGTCATTTTCTGGTAAGCAAGTCTCAAAGTTGCTTAGTAACTTCTTAGATCTCTTTAATGTCATTTTATGGGGTTTTGGTCCAAGAAGCTTGACCTTTGGGTTATGAACGCCCCAAGTGGGTGAACCATCAGATCTGGAATCATGGGGGGTTTTCATGGCATAAAGGTGCAAACTTTATGGCCATTGAAGCCACATGCAAGCTATAGGATGCCCTTTGGCCTTTTAAGCTCCAAAAGGCCATGAATGGAGTGAACGGAGGAAGCTTTACGTGTTCATGTAGTGTTTAAGGTCTAGATCTTTGTTTGTATGCTTTAGTTTGGAGTATGGATGACTTGTGGACCAAGATCTAGGTCCTAAAGAGTTTGGGTTTTAACTAGGTTCTTCAAGTAAGGGTATTAACGGGTAAAGTTGGAAAATTTACCCTTAAAAGGACAGTTCCAGTGTATAGGTGAAGCATAGGGCTTGGATCTGAAGATTAGGGGCTTAGTCTATTAAGATGGCTTAACAGGCTGAAGAACTCGTCGAGTCCATAGAGGAACTTGACGAGTTGGGACGAAGTATCCTGATTCTGTTTAAGGCAAAACTCGACGAGTTCACGGATGGCTCAACGAGTTGATTGGAGAAGTCCCGATTCTGTAGATAGGAGGAACTCGACGAGTTATGAAAGAACTCGTCGAGTTGGATCGCGATTTCAGGGTTCATGATTCATAGAATTCGACAAGTTGATGGACCAACTCGGCGAGTTGAGTCAACCCAGGATGTTGACTTTGAATTTGACTTTGACTTTGACCAAGGTTAGCCCGTGAAGGGGGGTGTTGAGTATAGAATTTTATCTAAGAGGTTGTTCTATATAAGGTGTGAGTAGAGCCGGTTGCGGAACAGGGACTTTCAGTTGTTCACGACATTGAGGTGAGTTTCCTTCAGTAGGAACGGGTCTAAGGCACCAAGGTCGGCCTGTATATGTGATATAATTAGTAGCTGAATGTGGGTGGGGCCCGTATCTCATAGATAGCTGATATGGTACAAATTTGTATGCTTAGTTATACTTGTTGTCTGTGTGATACCTGTATGTATTTCCATGACTAGCTGAGTGTGGGTGGGGCCCGTATCTCCTAGTAGCTGAGTGTGGGCGGGGCCCGTATCTCATAGTAGCTGAGTGTGGGCAGGGCCCGTATCTCATAGTAGCTGAGTGTGGATGAGGCTCGTATCTCATAGTAATTGATTGTGGGCAGGGCCCGTATCTCATAGTAGTTGAGTGGGGGCGGGGCTCGTATCTCATTGAGTGTGGTCGGGGGCCGTATCTCCTAGTTGCATGTTATGTGTATGGTATGTGGTAGTCTAGGGAGACTCACTAAGTTTCGTGCTTACAGTTTTCAGTTTTGTTTCAGGTACTTCCGGTAGCAAGGGGAAGTGCTCGGGATGATTGCAGTGCACACACCATTTGTTTAGCCTAGGATGTTTACACTCTGATATGTTCGACATATATTTTTGATATTTTGAGATACACGACTTATGGTTTTTATATGATGTTTGGGTAACTATTGTTTTGTTAATGATTTAAAATGAAAATTTTGGACCGTATTTTTGTGATGTTACATTATCATTGGCTCATTCAAACCATCAATGGTGAATCCTGAATCACCTACGATGGATGCAGCTACACCAAGTGCACCTCCTTCCTCACCAGTCCAAAATGCTAGTTCTGACACCGAAGCAACTCCACTTATGTTGGATAAGGTGTCTAAGTCCATAACTATTTCTGGTATGTACTTGACCCGACCCGGCATGGTCCATTTGGGTTGCATGGCACCATGCAATTGGATAAACTAAAATGAGAGAAATAACACTTATGGTTTATTAATATATTATAAGTTCTAATATATTAATAATATTATTTAATTAGTTTGATCAAGAATTAATTTAGAATTAATTAAGTGATCAAAAGATAACTAATTAAATATATGGGTAGATTATGTAAATCTTCCATATCTTATATAGTGGGCTAAGAGGCTCCATGGATTATCAAGTTGGGTTCCACCCATAGGATGCTCCATGGATGCTCCATGGGAGTTACAAACCCATGGGTCATGGAAATGAAGAGTCATGACACATTAGGGTTTACATGGTGTAACCCTAGATGTGTCAACACTATATAAGAAACCCATTCTCCACCAAAATAGGCTACACATAAGAAACAAGAGGGCTAGGCCGATTTTAGAAGTGTGTATTCTCTCTAAAGTCATTCCAAAAGCATTTGGTGTTGTGTGAAGCATTTGAGGCATCACACTTGGGGTGCTAGGCTCACAAGGTTTCAAGGATCATAAGCAACAACAAGGTAAGTTATTCTATCTTTCATGCAAGTTAAAATTTGTTCCCCATGTATGCTAGATAGGAATATAACCTTGGAATTCAACTTTGCATGATAATTAGACAAACATAGATCCAAGGTTATTAGGGTTGCATGTACGCTTAGGAAGTGTTAGAATGCTCAAAACCCATCAGTGGTATCAGAGCATGGTTCGTTTGTTGTTTTTTTTGTGTGCAAACAGCTTGAAAAAAAATCGTTTTTCTGTTTTCTGCTTGTATGAAAGTTTGCACATTTGTTGCTGGAAATGGACTAGAAACATTACCCTAAACTGTTTTGATGTTTTAAAGCTTGTTTTAGATGGTGTAATGTTTATGCTAATCCATTTACAATGGCAATTATTAAAATTACAAGTTTTTTTTAAGTGTAATTTTTTGATTCTTGAAAGTGTTCATATTCATGTTCTTGAACTTATGAAGATTAGATGATCATATGAATTGTTTGTAACCTTCATGGTATTTTAATTCATGATCATAATGTGTTTTAATGGAGTCCATAACTTGTCCTCAAGTTATGGAAAACCAAAAGTCTCACTTTTATTAAAGCCATTAAAAGAACACAAGAGTTATAAAAATGAAGAGTCTTCATTTTTATTACTCAATTAATTCATAAGTTATAAGAAATGAAAAGTTTTGGAAGTTTACAAAACTTGCCCTCAAGTTTTGGAACATGTAAAGTCTTGATTAAAACTTTAGTTCCAACCCTTAGAATTTTAAAAGTTAAAGTTCAACCCTTATACTTTATAATATTATAAGTTACTAATATATATATGTATGACGTCAAGTCGTCTTACCGCTAGTACGCCTCATTCACGAAGCCGGTCTATAAGGGGGGTATAAGGTTGTTGCCTATAAAATGGCAACTTAATGGGTGTCCACTCTCACCCACCGCTTCCTTGATCGGTGGAGGGTCGTTAGCCGAACGGGTAGGACAAGGACTTATAAATTCTCATTAAAAGTATGATGAATATTATAAAGTAACTAAATGCTTTTATTAAATTCCCAATCTTAGTTACTTTAGGAAAATGTGAATAAGGTGCTAATCCATGAAATTACACTTTACACTTTGTTTAAGTCGTTAGTGGAGCTCGTGTGGTTAACCGGCACACTAACTTGGACTTAACAAGGTAGGTAAAGGGTGACTTAAAGTTTATTATAGGTCGGTGGAGCTCGTGTGGTTAACCGGCACATCGATTGAGTAATAAACATTGAGTGTACCAAGTGATTTGCATGGTTACTTCACACCTCGTTTTGTGATCCTCGGTATCCCAGTCACAAAACTTGGATGTCACACTCGAGATTGAAACATGCCTTTGAAAAGTTCATTGAATCTCAAAAGAATCTAGGAATTTCTAAGAGCCAATTAAAAACCTAATATTTATATTTCGTTTTTCATGGTGGAAATTGGTGAATCGTCATTCACCTACCTTTCAAATATGTTATAGCTTGGATTACGGCATACCTCTTCTAAGTTATAATATATTGTGATTGGATCCTAGCCTTAATATTACATTTGGGTGTTTTATTAAGGACTCTCTTAATATCTAAACTAATCTTGTTCTCTTCTTTCAGATGTCTTCAAACAATGCTGCTTCTGGCTCTAATCCTAATGGCTCCTTTACCCTTATGAACTTGTGTGGGAAAGTCACTTTTGATGGATCCAACTTCAATGAATGGATCAGAAACATCAAGATGATTACCCGCTACGAGGAAAAAGAATATGTCCTTGACAAGGAGCTTAAGGAGATTGATGAGACCACTGCAACTCCCCAGGAGATCGCTAACTTCCGGGCACATGAAAGGGATGCTACAAAAGTGGCATGCATCATGTTGGCCACCATGACAGCGGAACTCCAAAAGTCCTATGAGGACTTCTACCCTTTTGAAATGCACCAAGATCTGATGGAAATATACCATCAAAGTGCACGACAAGAGAGGTATGAAATCATATGCTCTATCATAACAACCATGATGAAGGACGGGGAATCCGTCACGAGCCACATGCAGAAAATGCAAAGGTATGTGGATCGGTTGCTGAAGCTTAATGTGAACTTCCCTGAGGAGCTTGCAATAGATATCATTTTGCACTCCTTACCATCATGCTATGATCAATTCCGCATGACATATCACATGAATAAGGAAGAGGTCACACTCAGCAAACTTCAGGGACTCCTCAAGACCGCACAAACAGGTCTTAAGGGTAAGTCGGTTGTTAACACTCCTACTCCAAACTCCGCCTCGGTTTTGGCAATCGGGAAAGGTAGAGGGAAGAAGAGGAAGAGCTCTTTGAAGGGTACCAAGGCTAGGACCCTTGATGGCTCTTCTTTAAGTGGAACCAAGAAAGGTTTTGTCACTCCTTCTTCTGACCCTAAAGAGGCTGAATGCTTCTATTGCCATGAAAAGTCACATTGGAAGCGGAACTGCCCAAAGTACCAGCAAGATGTGAAGGATGGGAAAGTTAAACCCAACCATGCAGGTATTTACACTATCTTATCTAATAACTCACCCCATTCTAACTCTTGGGTCCTTGATACCGGTTGTGGTATTCATATCTGTTCTGATTTGCAGGGACTAAGAAGAAGTGAGAATGTGGAGCATGGAAGAATAAACTTAATCATGGGGAATAGGAAAGCTTTACCTGTCACCAAGATTGGAGTTTATACTTTATCGCTAAGTAGTGGGTTTAGTTTAGATTTGAATAAATGTTGTTATTCGCCAGAAATGGCAAGAAATATTATTTCCTTTCATGCATTGTATAAACAAGGTTTCACCTTTTCATTTGATAATGAAGTTGGTTCGATTAATGCTTTCTTTAATAATGTTCTTTATTTTAAAGCATTACCTTGTGATGGTGTGTATGAAACTGTATCTGTGGTTGATAACTTAGGAAATAATGTATTGTGTATTGATTCTGTTAATGATAATAACTTGGATAAAGTATCATTATGGCATTGTCGTCTTGGACATATAAGAAAGAAACGCATAGGCCAACTCCAAAAGGATGGAGTCTTGGAGTCATTTGACCTAAAGTCAGATGATAGTTGCGAATCATGCTTACTTGGAAAAATGACAAAGTCACCCTTCACAGGTTCTTGTGAGAGGGGTAAAGGTTTGTTGGATCTTATACACACGGATGTGCATGGACCCTTCAAACATGCCGCAAGGGATGCTAATCGTTATTATTTGACTTTTACTGATGATTACAGTAGATATGGATATGTCTACTTAATCAAGCATAAGTCAGAGACTTTTGAGAGGTTTAAAGAGTTTAAACAGGAAGTCGAGAATCAATTGGGCAAGAACATTAAGATGCTTCGATCCGATCGAGGTGGTGAGTATCTTAGTTCAGAGTTCCTCGACTATCTTAGGGAATGTGGGATTGTCTCACAATTGACACCTCCCAGGACACCGCAGTTGAATGGTGTAGCTGAGAGGCGTAATCGAACCTTGTTGGATATGGTTCGTTCCATGATGAGTCGAGCTTCGCTACCAATCTCATTTTGGGGGTATGCCTTAGAGACTGCCGCCCATATCCTTAATCTAGTTCCCACAAAGAAAGTTGCCAAAACTCCTCATGAGATGTGGACTGGTAAAGTACCCAAACTAGACCACATTAAGATTTGGGGTTGCGAGGCTTTCGTGAGACGCGAGACTCATGATAAGCTCGAACCTCGAAGTGAGAGGTGTATTTTCATCGGCTACCCACAGAAATCCTTTGGTTACCTCTTCTACAGACCTAGTGAGAATGTAGTCTTTGTAGCTAGGATGGCTTTCTTTCGAGAGAGAGAGTTCATAAGCCAAGGAGACAGTGGGAGGCAAGTTGACCTTGAAGAAATCAAGAGTCAAGTGGTGAAGGAACTTCAAACCCTAGCACTCAACTTGAGGAGGAAACTCCTGTTGAGCCAATTGACAAGTCTGTACCTCTGAGGCGTTCCACAAGGGTTAGGAATGCACCTGAGCATTAATATGGATTCCATATTACTGCGGAAGGTGACACACTTATCAGTGATGAGACACTGATTGGTCTGGATGAACCTAACAGTTACGCGGAAGCCATGGCAGGCCCTGAGTCAGCCAAGTGGAAAGAGGCAATGGACAGCAAGATACAATCCATGTATGACAATCAAGTTTGGAACTTGATTGAGAATGTACCAGGTCGTAAGATTGTAGGGTGCAAATGGATCTTCAAGAAGAAGACCGACATGGATGGTAATGTACACACTTATAAGGCACGACTGGTTGCAAAGGGTTTCTCACAAAATCCGGGAGTTGATTATGATGAGACCTTTTCTCCAGTGGCCAAGATTAAGTCTATTAGGGTTCTGTTAGCCATAGCCGCATTTCATGACTATGAAATATGGCAAATGGATGTCAAAACCGCTTTCCTTAATGGAAAGTTGGCTGAGGATGTTTACATGAGTCAGCCAGAGGGTTTTGTCAACACAGAGTACCCTAATAGAGTGTGTAAATTTGAGAAATCCATTTATGGGTTAAAGCAAGCACCTCGCAGATGGAATCTTTGCTTTGATGAGAAAGTCAAGGAATTTGGCTTTTCTAGGAGTGAAGATGAATCTTGTGTATATGTCAAGGCTAGTGGGAGTATAGTTAGCTTTTTGGTATTGTATGTGGATGACATACTACTCATAGGAAATGACATCCCAACTCTGCAGGAAGTTAAGTCCTGGCTTGGGAAGTGTTTCTCTATGAAGGACCTAGGAGAAGCTGCCTATATTCTAGGGATAAGGATCTTGAGAGACCGGAGTAAAAGACTAATTGGACTTAGTCAGAGTAGCTACTTGGATAAGGTGCTGAAGAGATTCGGCATGCAGGACTCCAAGAAAGGAGAGTTACCCATCCAGAGTAACGCCAGATTGAGTAAGACACAAAGCCCTAGTACTGAGGCTGAGATAGCAGAAATGAGTCGAGTACCTTATGCTTCGGCTATAGGATTGATCATGTATGCTATGACGTGTACTCGACCTGATGTAGCCTTTGCTTTGAGCATGGTTAGCAGGTATCAGGGGAACCCTGGCAAGGCACATTGGACTGCGGTAAAGAATATCCTCAAGTACCTATGGAGGACTAAGGACTGGGTCCTTACCCTCGGTGGGAGTGAAGACTTGAGAGTTGTAGGGTATAGTGATGCTAGATTTCAGACTGATAGGGATAATTTCCGCTCTCAGTCAGGCTGGGTCTTTACCTTAAATGGAGGAGCAATTTCTTGGAAGAGTTTCAAGCAAGAGACAGTGGCTGATTCAACTTGCGAATCAGAGTATATAGCAGCTAGCGAGGCAGCAAAGGAGGCGATATGGCTGAAGAACTTCATTGGAGACCTTGGAGTTGTACCAGCTATTAAAGAGCCAATGGAAATTTTCTGTGATAGTGAAAGTGCAGTTGCCTTAGCCAAGGAACCAAGGGATCACGGGAGATCCAGACACATCGACAGAAAATACCATTTCATCAGACATCGAATAGAAGAAGGACTCCTCGTGGCCAAGAGGGTATCATCGGATGAGAATCCAGCAGATCCCCTCACGAAGGGACTGACTCGGGTTAAGCATCTCCAGCATGCTCGGAGCATAGGGCTGAAGGATGATATTAGATTTAGTTGTTAGATAACCTTGAAATTTGTAAAGTGTAATTGACATTAGATGATGAATAAAAGGTGTTTTATTTATGAGTAAAGTGTTGCTATCTCTTGTCGATCGTTTACTATATTTCTTTTGCATGTTTTGACTTCCAGAATAATTATGTTTGGTATATCATATTATTCGAACCTCCACAGTCGGTCATATGTCTGAAGTGTTGGGTTTTGAGCATTCTAACACTCCTAAGTGTACATGCAACCCTAAATACCTTGGATCTATGTTTTCTCTATTATACATATAATTATGAACATCCAAGGTATTATCCTAATCTAGCATACAAAATAATGAATATAACAAGATAGAATACATACCTCTTTGATGTAGAATGTCTTCATAAAGCTTGAGTGCCTAGTGCCCCAAGTGTGACACCTCAAATGGTTCACACAACACCAAATACACTTGGAATAACTTGAGAGAAACTTGAACACTCCTTGAAATCGTCTAGCCCTCACACTCACACATTAGTGTACGATTTCTTGAGCCATGGGATTCTTTTATATGGTGGCTATTAGGGTTACACCATGTAACTCATAACTTTACCCATTCCTTATGCTCCATGGATTTTAACCTCCATGGAGTATCCATGGGTCACCCCATGGACTTAGTCCAACATAAGGAATCTTGGATCACAAGCCCACATATATAAGAATGAATGATTTACACAATCAACCCATATATTTAATTAGTCTCCTTTTGATCACTTAATTAATTCCAAATTAATTCTTGATCAATACTAATTAAATAACCTTATTAATATATTAGAACTTATAATATATTAACCAACCTTAAGTGTTATTTCTCTCATTATAGTCTATCCAAATGCATGATGCCATGCAACCCAAATGGACCATGCCGGGTCGGGTCAAGTCTTAGCAATTATAGTTATGGACTTAGACATTAATCCAACAGGAAGTAGGTATGAATCAAGACTGTCATGATTGGTTGCAGAGGTCCAAGTTGTTGGACATGGCTACAACACTCATGAGTGCTCATAAGTTCTGAGCATTGGACTCAACCCACGCTCACTGGAATCACTTCATGGAATTTATCTCGAGTGATCGTGAGACGGTAATATCATATAAGTCTTCAAACCTAGAGATATGATTTGTTACTTATGAGTTGGTTATGCATTGATTGTACGTTAACGCATTGGTAACTCGATGTTATAAAACGTGCTTTTGTGTATAATTCAATGAGTGGTAGAACAAACATGTGAGTCGAAGTTTATCTGTTCCTTCTTGGATTAGAAGCTGATATCTGGGCCCCTCGATGATTTTGTTTTGACCTATGTACCGGGCCCGGTCAGAACTAAGTTGATGTGTTCAATTAAGTTATTTGTCAAACAAATCGGAAATCGGGAAACAAACTGCTGGACAATAAGTAAGACATTGTTCCATGTATTTGTCCGGCTGATATCTAGAACAGAGGATTATATGATCACTTATCTTAAATGGCGTATCATCATCTTCTCAGTTCCGAGAGACCTTGAAAGAGCTACGATTGCCGATCGGTTCCTGAAGTATTGCTGTTATAGTTATTAGACTTATCCAAGTGGGAGACTGGTGGATAAGGTGTCTAAGTCCATTACTATTTCTGGTATGTACTTGACCCGACCCGGCATGGTCCATTTGGGTTGCATGGCACCATGCAATTGGATAAACTAAAATGAGAGAAATAACACTTATGGTTTATTAATATATTATAAGTTCTAATATATTAATAATATTATTTAATTAGTTTGATCAAGAATTAATTTAGAATTAATTAAGTGATCAAAAGATAACTAATTAAATATATGGGTAGATTATGTAAATCTTCCATATCTTATATAGTGGGCTAAGAGGCTCCATGGATTATCAAGTTGGGTTCCACCCATAGGATGCTCCATGGGAGTTACAAACCCATGGGTCATGGAAATGAAGAGTCATGACACATTAGGGTTTACATGGTGTAACCCTAGATGTGTCAACACTATATAAGAAACCCATTCTCCACCAAAATAGGCTACACATAAGAAACAAGAGGGCTAGGCCGATTTTAGAAGTGTGTATTCTCTCTAAAGTCATTCCAAAAGCATTTGGTGTTGTGTGAAGCATTTGAGGCATCACACTTGGGGTGCTAGGCTCACAAGGTTTCAAGGATCATAAGCAACAACAAGGTAAGTTATTCTATCTTTCATGCAAGTTAAAATTTGTTCCCCATGTATGCTAGATAGGAATATAACCTTGGAATTCAACTTTGCATGATAATTAGACAAACATAGATCCAAGGTTATTAGGGTTGCATGTACACTTAGGAAGTGTTAGAATGCTCAAAACCCATCACCTTACACCCGAAGAAGCTGAGATTCTCTCAAGGGAAAATGTATCTGCCATACAAACTTTCATGGAATTTCTCTTTCTATAGCCATTCGCAAATGAATTTGTGGCAAGTACTTCTCATGATCAAAGACCGTCTGAAGGGGGTGATTCGGCAGCAGGCAGATTTGATAACATCACAAATTTTCCAGTCACAATCAATGATATCATCCATCCAATCCCAACTAGAGTTCAACGCGATCATCCTATCCAAAAAATTATTGGTCCACTAGAAAGCGGGGTTCAGACCAGAAGTCAAAGCGGAGATGTCAATGAGTGTCTTTACTCGTGCTTCGTATCCCAAATTGAACCAAAGAATGTGGACATGGCTCTAAATGAACCAAGCTGGGTGGATGCAATGCATAAAGAGCTGAATCAGTTCGAGAAGTTGAAAGTATGGCAATTGGTAGAGCTACCGAAGGGCAAGAAGTCCTTGGATACACGCTGGGTGTTTAGAAATAAGCAAGATGATAGCGGGGTGATTGTGCGCAACAAAGCTCCTTTGGTCGTTCGTGGATTCAGGCAAATAGAGGGTCTTGACTACACCAAAGTGTATGCTCCTGTGGCGCGTTTGGAAGCCATTCGTATATTCCTAGCATACGCTTCCTACATGGGATTTATGGTTTATCAGATGGATGTCAAGACAACCTTCTTGTACGGAGTCGTGAAGGAGGAGATTTATGTTGATCAACCTCCAGGGTTTGTCAATCCAAAGTTTCCAAATCATGTCTACAAACTGGACAAGGCTTAGTATGGTGTCGACCTCGACGGCTGAGGCTGAATACGTTGCCGCCTCAGCCTGCTGCTCTCAGGTTATCTGGATTCAACACCAATTTCTGGATTACGGTTTGAATTTTCTTGACACCTCCATTTTCTGTGATAATGATGCGGCCATTGAAATTGCCAAAAATCCTGTTCAACATTCAAAAACCAAGCACATTGACATTAAAATTCATTTTATTCGAGAATGTTATGAGTGTAAGCTCATTCGTTTGGAACAAATTCACACTGATAATAATGTGGCGGATTTGTTCACCAAACCTTTCAGTAAGGCTCGTTTCCATGTGCTTGTGGGTTTTCTGAAAATGATTCGTTTCGAAGATTAATTTTTTATTTTTATTTTTTTATTTTGTTTGTTTAAATTTGCGCATTTATTTTATTTTCCTTTCTTCCTGATGCACAAACTTAGGGGGAGAAATCAAAAATTAGAAAAATAATAATAATAAAAAATATAAAATCAAAAACTCCAAAAATATGTCTTCTTTCGTAAGTGTTCTTGGGAATTGATATGAAGTTTAGTGTTAAAGGGCAATCTGAAATACGTGTAATGCATTGAAACTGAATTGTTTAGACTCTGTGTTCAATGTGCTGGTAGGCACTAAGGATTCAAAATGAAGGGACTAGACACTGCTGACAATGAAAGGACGTGACAATGTTAATTCATTTGGACTTAGATAGTTACATTTGGACTGACCATACGACGCTTGGATAGATTGAGCAGTGAGATAAACATGGGAGCACGCAAGATACATTAAAGTTACTCATCATCTAGAACTGTTGCTCAATACTTCTTCGACGTACAGACTTATGTCCTTAATTCTGGTGCTGATAGGGTGACTGGGGGGGGGGGGTGGGGGTCTGATAAAGTAGGTCTGTGTGAAATTGTTTTTCTTTCTTATCCTCTATGTCATTCATATGTCTCCCCCTTTGCGTGATTGGAAGAGATCCGACCTGGGACACAACATATGCATCTCTATTTCTATGCATCTCAATCTATGCATCTCTCTATCTATCTATGTCAGTCATATGTTGTCCCCTTTTGCGTGATTGGAAGAGATCCGACCTGGGACACATCATATGCACATTTCTATCTCTCTATTCCTCTTTCTATCTTAGTCCTATGTTGTCCCTCTGCGTGATTGGAAGAGATCCGACCTGGGACACAACATATGCATCTCCATATCTATCTTCTCTCTCAAATAATTGAACACTCACCTAAAGTAAAGAGCTCTTTTTAAATCCTTGATTGCTAGGGTATGTCGTGTAGTGGGGAACACGTTCTAGTGCGCTTAAAATTGAATTGATTCATGACTAAAGGTTGACTGTAGATCTCGCTGCTGAATTTAAGTGGACAACAATATCCTTGGTCGTCGTCAGCAATATGGTCTATTTAGGAATATAATTGCAATGTCTTGTCACTTATAATCTGTCCAACTTGCAAATATCCTTTTTGTTTAAGTGGACCACAATATTGGTGATTGACCAGATCTATTCATGCAGGTGTGTGCTGAGAAACGATATTAAACTAGATGGAATTAGCTGCGCCTTTGGCGTTGTGTTTTTTTTTTTCGTTATTTCAGGCTGTAGAAAATAAGAAAGCATATTATTATTTTTACGAAAGGATATTACATATATGGAAGGGGTGTTCATACCAGTTACATAGCAAATACTACATTATATTTAGAAAATCAAGATACTTGAACGCAACAAAAGATTATTTATACGAACATGTTACTTTCTCAGCAGTTTAGTGATTTTGAGATTCATTTTGTACATCTTCTTCAGAGATGGAAATGAATTCAACTTCAAATTACCTATAAGAATTTAGAATGTGATCAAATTAAAAGGGTATATATGGAAATACCAATATAAACATTTTAAAGTACCTTCATAGCAATTTTGTGGCAGCTGAATCATATCTAAGTTTGCAACAAATAAGACAACAATCATTAATTTAAGTTTTCAAATAAATGGGACCAAAGTTAAGTACTGCACGAAATTCTGGTATGAAAAAGTAAGTGAGAGGACAAATTTTCAAATGTACGCTTCAACTTCGTATATGATGGGATTTCAAAAATAATGAGTTATGGGCCACCACACAAACTATTATTAAGCCAAGTTTAAATCATTTTTAAGAAAATAATTAATAATCAAATAAAAAATAAATATTGACCACATGTAACCCTGGAATTGTGACCTATAAAAAGAATAACATACACAACGAAATTAGTACTCGGCTTAAAGATGTTTTGTTTTGGATTTACCGATGCTTCTTCTTCTGATTTTGCTTTCCACCATATGGTTTCACCTGTTGTTGGTTATTTTAACTGGTACCTCCTCCAAATGTAATATCCTAACATATGAACAAAGTCAATTATTAATTACATGGTTTGATATTTCCTTAAACGATGATTACTTATGATTTCTGAATATTTGAACTACTTTCTTTTCAGGGTATCAAAAATACGAAATACAGTTATGATTTCTTTTTTTAGGGTATCATATAAAAGTATAATTTAATGGCTGACTGTACTTTTGTATTTATAAGATGGTTGGCCTTCTGTAAACAATAGAAAATGAGAAAAATATTTTTTTTTGCATATTGCAATATGACAATTGATTTCTATAATTAAAGTGGAAAAAAAATTTCATTTTTACCTGTGCAATTTGTAACACCGGAATTGTATCTATTGTGATTGTGGTTAAATATTTTGTTATTTAAATTGTTGTAAACCATCCATCCCCACATACCCAAACAGTTGTATAAGAAACACATCCGACAGCACTCCATAGCCACAACACAACATCATCTTCTACATCAACTCCAAAAAAACCCAATAAAAATGAAAACCGATTGATTCCATCATCCCAATAATATTTTTTTTTCAAGAAATCATTGAATGTTTGATAAAAATAAAACACAAACAACTTATTATATATGGAACCAAAGCGGTTGTATGCATAACTTACTTTTTCTTTTACTATATTATAGCAACCTACTTTCACGTCTTTACATACCATGTTTCCAGTTCTATTCGCAAGCCTGTAAAAAAAATACAACACTAAATCATCTATAAATATAATGTGTACATGTATATGTGTGTAAAAAGTTACATTTTTGGACCCATCAAACACGTCAATGCTTACAACATAAAATGGGACAAAAAAGAGTGTAAGTACATTTATATTATGGATAACTAAATTATGTATAGTATCTATATTGGTCAAAGATCAAATCTCTATTATATAACCATATCAAATCATTACCCTTCGACCTTCTATTTCACAATATAATTCTCAATTCCACATCATCCGTTGTCAACTCAGGCATATCATTTTTGTCCATGTGGTTTCTCCGGAGACCATGTCGCCATAGCTTGCACATCAATATCTTTTTCTGCTAAGTTTACAACTGAGTTGTTCAAAAACTGAGGAAGTCCTGAAATCTGAAATAATTACATGAAAAATACTTATAAAGCTTTTAGGTGACATAGATCTAGTAAAACAATACAATTATGGAAGTGTTGAATTTAACTTTACTAATCCTTACTACTAAGCACAAAAGGAGAAATTAATAAAGATTTGTTGCTAATCTACTGCTAACAAGTTCAAAGTTACACATGTTATTACAGGAGCTATGCCAATAGTCAATATTAAGATTTAAGATCCTCCAGTCATGCATTTTGCTATCTAAGGGACTTCATGACATGGATATCGAACATAAACACATAACCACATGGATATTTTGACATAAACCAGTCTACTTGGCGTTAGTTCCGCCAATATTCATCAATTTGTACTCTTGCTAACCTAATAAACTTGCAAAAATAAGTTGATTTATCTTTAAAAAAATGAAGTTATGCCTATATACAGTGAGATAAGAGAGATACATGATTCAGTAAATGAACGATTGATATACAAAAAGAGTGAGATTAGTTAACAGAATGCAACCAATGACGATGGAAGGTTAGAAGGAGTATATTGTTTTTATGTCTGATTTTTGAATTAAATAAACCAAAGGGTGTTATGAATGCCAATCATCGTCTATGGATATGTTTGTCATCACAACCTGATAGCAAATAAAAGAAAATTATATGTTAAAGAAAATAAAGAATTAAAAATATATATAAATAGTAGATGTTTCTGTTGGATTAGGTGTCTAAGCCCATAACTATTTTTAGTATGTACTTGATTTGATTATGAGCATGGTCCTTTTGGGTTGCCTTCACTCATGCAACTTGATAGGATGACAAGAGGAGAAAGAGTATAATTTATTTTGTGAATAATAAATTCGTACTCAAAATGGTTTTATTAATATATTACAAGATTAATATATTATTTGGAAATCATATTATTTAATTAGTATTGATCAGAAATTCATTTGGAATTAATTTGGTGATCAAAGGAGACTGATTAAATAAAGAGGACTGATTTTGAAATTATTTGATAGTTGCTATTTAGGCTATGGATTCCTAATAGCAGGGATTGGACGAAATCTATGGGAAACCCATAAAGATTTCGTCCAAGGGGCCTTCTAGAAGGGTTCCATGGATTTCTTAAGGCCTAAGCAAGGAAATTAGGGTTTCCACCTTAAAACCCTAATAGCCTCAACTATAAATAGACCCTGATACATGAGGAAATCGGCCTATGTCTTCTTTGAGTTGCCCTAGCCTATTTCACCTCCCTCCCCAGTCATCTTCTTGCATTGGGTATTTGTGACTCCATTAGAGGTGCAACACTTGGGGCACTAGGCTTTCAGAAGTCATGATCAAGAAGGATTAAACTTGTTATTGCTACATAACAAGAGAGGTAAACATTCTAACCCTAATCATATGTCAATTTCGATATATGTATGCTAGTTATAGGGTTATTGCTTTGGTATTCATAGTTGTATGTTCAAATTAGAAAAACCTAGATCCAAAGCAATTAGGGTTACATGTACACCATAGGATTGATGTTATGCTCAAAACCCAACAGTGGTATCAGAGCCTAGGTTGTTTTTCTATTGAATAGATGCAAAAGTGAACTGCCAAATGATCAAAAAGTCGAGAATTTTGCTGTCTAGCAGGTCTACTCGACGAGTCCATGTATGGAGTCGACGAGTTTCATGAACTTGACGAGTTCCATAGTGGACTCGACGAGTCCAGGGTTCTGTTGCCGGGATTTTCGATTTTTGGTCAGTTTTTGATTAGGATAATTACAAAAACTCATTTTTCTAGTCTAAAATCGATTTTTATGATTGGTATGAGATATCCTTATCAAAATTGGTGGATTTGGTTAAATATGGATAATATAGGATTATTTTGATTCAAATATTTAACCTAGTAATTTTGAAAAAAATTTAAATTACACCCTTTAGGTTTTATAGTTTAAATTTGAAACTAAAGGTTTTAGTTTTTGAAATTTAAATAGTTAAACCCTAATATTTTGAAAGGTTTCAAAATTTGTCCTCAAGTTTTGGAATTTAAAATTTAATTAAAAGGTATTAATTTTGAAATATTAAATTCTAAAACCCTAGTTTTTTTTGAAAATTTCAAATTACACCCTTATGGATTTTATTAAATTAATTAAGTGTTTAATTAAAAGAAAAAAAATTAATAAATCCATAATAATATGGTTTAAGTTTAATAAAATTAAAAATATAATTTATTAACAGATTAAACCACTTAGTATTTTAAATGTATAAAATACACCCTTATACTATATAAAATTAAAGGTCTAATATATTATATATGTATAAGTAAAAAGTCAGTCTTACTGTTAGTAGGCCTCATTCACAAAGCTGATCTATAAGGGGTGTTTAAGGAAGCGACCTGTAAAATGACCGCCATTGGGTATCCACTCTTACCCGCCGCACCCTTGACTAGTGGAGGGTCGTTAGCCGAACGGGTAGGATAGGACACAACCTTCCATTATAAGTATAATGAAATATGAAGTAACTAAACACCTTTTATATAAATTCACAAAATCTTAGTTACTTTAGGAAAAATGTGAATTTGGTGCTAATCCATAAAATTGCATATTGCACCTTGTTGGTCGTTAGTGGAGCATGTGTGGTTAACTGGCACACTAATATGGGACTAATGAAGGATGGAAATGGGTAACTCGTAGATTATTGTAGATCAATGGAGCGTGTGTGGTTAACTGACACATTGATTAGACGATAAACGTCTTCGAGAGTACCAAGCTAATTTGCATGGTTATTCACACCTTGTTTGTGATCCTCTGTATCCCAGTCACAAACTTGAAGGGCATAATCGAGATTAAACATGCCATTTAAAGGTTCAATGAATCTCAAAAGATCTAGGAATTTCAATTCATTTAAAACCTAATTTTCTTTTTCGTTTTTCATGGTGGAAATTGGAAAATCGTTATTTACCTACCTTCATATATTATGCAATTGGATTATGGCATCCCTCTTCCGAATTGTAGAATATTGTGTTGGGTCCTAGCCTTAATATTTCATTTGGGTGTTGTATTAAGGACTTAAATCAACTAACTTGAATTTCTCCCTTTTGTAGATGTCAAATTCTGACAACTATGTTCTTCCTGAATCCTTTGGAAAAAGCTTTCCACATGAAGATGATGTTCCACGATTGGATCGTGGAAATGGAAATCATGCTTCACTTCCTCCACCTCCTCCAATAATTCTCCCTGAACCACGTGTTCGTCGACTTGAAAAGTTCAAGGTCACTCAAGCCCTATTGGCAAGCAAACACGAAGATGGAAGGTCTGTGTGTGCTCACGTCTTGGAGATGAAGTCACACATTGAAAGGTTGGGAATGCTGGGTGTCGTTCTCTCGAGGAAGCTGGATGTTGACTTGGTTTTTCAATCACATCCTAAGTCATATAGTGAGTTCATTAAAGATTACTATATGATGGACCACGACGTGACCCTCATTGATTTGACTTATTTGCTTATTGCTGCTGAATCAACAATGATTTAGCACACTAGTAAAGAAAATTTGACTGGTAGATCAACCTCCCAAAATGGCAACATTGGAAGTCCTGAAAAGTTTTCTCCTCCCAATGGAAAGGGATTGGCCAAGTTCAAACCGTTTGACCGGATGGTAAAGAGAAAGGCTGAATCTGAGATTGTCCCATGTGCTATTCCAAAAGAATCCATTTGCTTCTATTTCCAAGAGAAGGGACATTGGTTACGAAGCTTCCGTATCTACCTGAAATCCACTATCTAACTCTATTAAGTTCCTATTTGTAGATTCTTAACACATGATGTGATAAGATTGTATTTTGATGTTTTGTAGGATCGAAGAAAAGAAAGGAAGCTGAAGAGTGAGTTGAATCTGGTCACGAAGAGATGGATTTCGATCGCATGGTTCGATGATCGGATTTTTGAGCTGCTACTTAGGAGTTATGATAGATTGCTTAGGAATATTTAGTAACATAGTTTTCATTTGTAATTGCGTTGTAAGGACAAGTTTTTCCGCACTTTTATAAATAAAGAAAAATTTTGATTTATCTTATTTTTTATATTTCCTTGCAATAACATTTGTGAAAATTGATGTTTATATGTTTCTATTATTAGCAATGAATGTGATTCTTAGTTATGTTATTTGTGGTAGTGTCAAAAAATTTACCAAATAAGGAATGATTCTCATCACCCAAGTTTCAATTGGATAGAAACTTGGAATCATACGACTTGTATTGTGTGATGAATGAGAATTTTCGTATTTGGAAAATTAAGACTAATTCCTTGTTCACATATAGATGTGAGTCAAGTGAAGGACTAGGATCTAGTACACATTGATGTGAACTGGTCAGGTCCACCACAAAGAACGATAAGATTATTCGTCATGATTTACTAAAAGGTTAGTAAACATGGTTATACTTACAATATTAAGTGTAATTCTGAATCATTAGAAAAGTTTCAATGCATAGCAGAACGAATAAGAAGAATCAATTAGGCAGAAAGATAAAAGTTTCTCCAATCTGAGAAGAAGGGGGATACTTGAATATCATGTTTTATGATCATCTTGATGATTATGAAACCATATCACAATTGATCCTCTAACGACAACTTAGTACACTAGCATGGCTAAGAAGAGGAATCGGAAATTGTCGAAATGGTTAAATCAAAAGATAAATCATACTTCGTTCCAAAATTGAGTCTTAGAGTCGTACTCCAAGATTGTGCATTGAGTGACACGTATTTAGTAGGCTTATAACACTCATCAAATGTGGAGTTGAAAAATGTTTTCTTACTCCAGCACATTTGAAATTGGTAAGTTGTGATGTCTTGGATAAGACAAAAACCAACTAAGACCGATTATGTAAAGTGTTTGCCTTGATAAGAACCCACATTAACTCTTGAATATTTGTTTGTCAAGAAATGTTTATGGACAAAAGAATCTTATATGTCAAGAAGTCAGTGGGAGTCTTAAAAATCTTGAAAAAGGTTTCAAGAACTAATCAAGATTAAACCTATTGTTAATCACTAGCACACGACTTAAGGTTTGTAACCTTTCATGTTGAAATATTCTTGTTTCTGTGCCCATTCCAGATAAAGTCAACTATGCATGTGATTTCTATGAGTTCTCAATTGTTTGCATAAGGCAAATCACCTTGGTCAATGAAAGTACATTGATCTGTATAAGTGAGCTGCTAAACAACCTGGAAGCACTGATAGGCCCTAGTGCTGCCAGATGGCAAGAAATTAAGATTGAACAAGTTCAGTCCATATAAGTTTGGATTTGTCATAAATGTTGTCTTGTGATTATGGTTATGACAAATTCACATGGATAGGAACACATACACCATAAAATCAAAGTTACAAGGTTCTCTCCAATTCATGAAAATGATTGTGAGGAAACGCTTTCACTAGAAAGATTTTACGGAGATAGCAATTGTGTAAATTGCATTCTCAAATTTGATTATGATTACGACATCCCTCTTCATAGTTCGAATTGTGAGATTTGGCAATTAGTCTGAACATTTGCGACTTATTGATATAAGTTCTGAAATGCTTTGGACACACATGAGATTTCTAATAAAAGGTGTATGAGCTTAGACAAAGTCTTATCGAAGCATCACGTATCAGAAATATGAACTTTGGTAAGAAAGTCAATTAGCATTGATTTCAAGAAGTTCAACTAATTTCTGAGTACATGTCAAAGCTAGTGGGAGCATAAGTGTTATGCTGGTAAGGATATAATTATCATGTTAGTGGGAGCATGATTATTATTTTAAGTATTGCGAGTTAGCAATATTAATTATAGAAAAGAAAAGTTTCAATTCGCAAAGTTGCAGAGGTTGAAAAGTTGTTTTGCTATAATTAAGGGAGAGGAACCTATACATCATTTCAAATCTAAAAGCTTAGATCAAGAAATTTTAATCAAATTTAGTCAAAGGACATATATGAATGTTTTGTTGAAAAGATTCAACTTAATGGAATTCTATATATGGCAATATTATGGCAAGATACTGGTAAAGTATCACGTTTCCATTGCGTATCGTTTCCCATACGCTTCAGGTATAGGATAGATTGCATATGTTGTAATATTCGTCCGTTCTAATTTTCCAAATGCCTAGGGAATTAAGAGGGAAAAAGGACCAGAACCAAATATGACTAAAATAATTAAACAACTGTCAAGGGCGATCTGAGGTTCGCTAAGGATTGGTCGTTTGTGGGAAGTTGGAAGTATAGTAATGGATGGACCATATTGGCATTATTATGAATAGATAGGATTCTATTAAGAATGAGTTGTCATATGGCAAATATGGAAATGTTTCCATAATGGGAGTTGGATATTTAGAATCTATGTAGGTTAGAAACTTTTATGCAAGAAGGATGTTCAAAGGAATGTACTTTAAATGTGAGACTTCATATCTATGGAGTTGTCTTGTAACAATCTCCAATAGAGCACTTTGTAATTTCATTGGCAAAGTCTTGCTGACTTTGGTGCTATGACATTACGAAAGGATCATTCCATAAAATGTTAAAATGTAACATATTCTAATAGTGGCAAGAATTTGGTATTCTTGCACTTACAATAAGGATTAGGAATTGTGAAATGAGTGTCATTGGAAGTGTGTCTAATTGATCTATTTTACAAAGTAAGGACCATAGGTAAACATAGTGTGCATGCTTGGAGCATGAGATAACTATTGTTTCAATTCAAGTATTAAGTTGATTATCCGAAACATTATACAATGAATAATGTGTAATGAATATGGTGATTAGATAATAAGTGTTTTATTTATACTCAAAAGTTTGAGACCATATTGGATTCGATTATTCTTGTGTTTCACTTCGCATGTTTTGACTTCCCGAATAACTAGGTTATTCAAAAATCCACATTCAATCATACTTTGGAAGTAGGTAATGAGGTAAGACTGTCATGAATTGGACTGTAGATTGTCTAAAGCGTTTAGACATAGCAAAAGTCTGCTGCAGTGTTCATGAGTGCTCCAAAAATAAGATTTGAGTATTGGATTAAACCCACGCTCACGTGAATCACTTCATGGATTTTATCACGGGTGATTGTGAGACGATAATATCTTATATTGTTTAAACGGAGAGATATGAGTTGTTGTTTGCGAGTCGGTTGCACATTGATAATACGTAAACGCATCAGTAACTTGATGTTATAAAACATATTGTTGTGTATGATTTGATGAGTAAATAGTGCAAGCATATGAGTCGACGTTTATCCATTCCTTTTATCCTAAGAGGGTAAAAGCGATATATGTGGGCCCCTCGATGATTTAGTGATGACACCTAAGCACTTGGCTAAGCCTGGACTAAGTTGATGTGTTCAACTGAAGTCTATTGTCAGTCGTCTTAAATCGAAAATCGGGAAACAACACATAGACAGAGAGAATGATTATAATCCATGTCGCATGTCTATACGATATCTTGAGAATGGAGGAATATATGATCCCTTATCTAAAGGACGCGTTACTTATAAGATCAGAGTTTGACAACGGCTTTTAAAAGCTACAATTGCGAATCAGATTATGAAGTCGAACTTGCAAAATAGTTATTAGACTTATCCAAGTGGGAGACTATTGGATTAGGTGTCTAAGCCCATAACTATTTTTGGTATATACTTGATTTGATTATGAGCATGGTCCTTTTGGGTTGCCTTCACTCATGCAACTTGATACGATGACAATAGGAGAGAGAGTAGAATTTATTTTGTGAATAATAAATTCGTTCTCAAAAAGGTTTTATTAATATATTACAAGATTAATATATTATTTGGAAATCATATTATTTAATTAGTATTGATCAGAATTTAATTTGGTGATCAAAAGAGACTGATTAAATAAAGGGTACTGATATTGCAATTATCTGATAGTTGCTAGTTGGGCTATGGATTCCTAATAGAAGGATTGGACGAAATCTATGGGAAGCCCATAAAGATTTCGTCCAAGAGGCCTTCTAGAAGGGTTTCATGGATTGCTTAAGGCCTAAGCAAGGAAATTAGGGTTTCCACCTTAAAACCCTAATAACCTCAACTATAAATAGACCCTGATACATGAGGAAATCGGCCTATGTCTTCTTTGAGTTGCCCTATCCAATTTCACCTCCCTCCTAAGTCATATTCTTGCATTGGGTATTTGTGACTCCATTAGAGGTGCAACACTTGGGGCACTAGGCTTTCAGAAGTCAAGATCAATAAGGATTAAACTTGTTATTGCTACATAACAAGAGAGGTAAAGATTCTAACCCTAATCATATGTCAATTTCGATATATGTATGCTAGTTATAGGGTTATTGCTTTGGTATTCATAGTTCTTTGTTCAAATTAGAAAAACCTAGATCCAAAGCAATTAGGGTTGCATGTATACCATAGGATTGATGTTATGCTCAAAAGCCAACAGTTTCACATTTGAGAGAGAGAGAGAGAGAGAACTTTTGATGGACCAACTTTGTAAAGATGGTTGTATGCTTCCCACCCATCTTCCTCGGATGCAATTATACAAAAGATGGATAAATATAACAAAATATATGTCCTAGAAATTAATTTGTTGCTATTTTTTCTGACATTTTCAAATAAGAACAGTCAAAATTTCCTTTTTATTAGTGTGTGTGTGTGTGTGTGTTTAAAAGAGATTCAATGTTGTTTATTTTACAAGTACCTGAGTCCAGTCAATTGTTCACTTCAAACTAATTGGGAGTCAAGATGAACAACCTAAACATGAATTACAAAAGGATGATTTTTATTTTGACCTAATTATGTTATTGAAATAAGCTTGTAAAGAGTTGTTGTGACTTTTGTATATGAATGAATATTGCAAGTGAAATACTTCATGAAACTTCTTATAAACATATCAATTTGTTACCTTTTCAAGATATAGCGACACCGATTCTTGAGGGACATGAAACTTTTCTTCATCACCCATTAGTGGATGATAAACTGATATTTGGAACATTTCACCGAGCAGTTGGCGGGAAATATGAGAAAGATTAGACATATGCCACCTATAGTTTATACAACACCACAAAGCTTAGAAGCCAACTTCAATTGATCCTAATTTAGAGTTTTTTTAGAGGGTACAATTTGTTACCTTTTCAAGATATAGTGACACCGATTCTTGAGGGACATGAAACTTTTTTTCATCACCCATTAGTGGATGATAAACTGATATTTGGAAAATTTCACCGAGCAGTTGGCGAGAAATATGAGAAAGCTTAGACATATGCCACCTAAAGTTTATACAACACCACAAAGCTTAGAAGCCAACTTCAATTGATCCTAATTTCGAGTTTTTTGAGAGGGTATTTATTCGGGTTTACATGTGAGTCATATAGAAACTAGAAATATTGAAATTGGGAGGGTTTTTTTATGTTATAACATGCCCGAAACCGTATTGAACATGAAACCCATATGGTTGGTTGGAACTGTTCTTCCTCTAAATTCAATCCAGGATACAGTTCAAATTACTTTATGTTAGAATAGTAAGATATACGATATGAAATTTGAATTTGTTACATCCAGAGTATAGGAGAAAGAAAAGAATGGTAAGAGAACTTACTAGATGGGATGTTGATGTATGTGTGTTTCCACAATAATTCATCTGATTTCACTAAGAAAGAGAAAGGCGGAGCTCCTTGTCTATAACAAATACTACTAATAAAGAAAGAAGAAGTAAAAACGAAAGTGAAAGAAAAACCAAGCAGATAGAATGTTCCAATTACCTACAGGCGTGAAGAAGTAAAGTGGAAGAAGCGATGGTTATTCGACTCGACTGATTCATCCATATGGTGAACTAACCGATTTGTAGGATTCAGATCGACTGTTACGAGCATAAGAAAAATCCGATACCATGTATTGCAGTCTATGCGAACTGCGCGAGCATCAAGCAAAAAGAAAACATTGGTAGCCTGCACCTATTCCGTTGTTTCATCAATTTCACAGAAGTGTAGAAGTGTGTTGGACAAAAAACGTAATACCTAGAACCAGAAGTGAAAAAAGAAAATCAATTTTGCAACCGACCTCTATCTATCTGAAAATCAAAAAAGCTTTCTACACATGTCTTCCAGTTGTGGATACTGTGTAATTGAAAAGATTCAATCGATGGCGTAGTCAATCTGAAGCGGGAAATAAGAAATAGGGAAAATGCTTTACCGTACACCTTTTTTCCGGTAGCCTCCGACAATGGCGCTGGCTTCACCGGTGGTGCATCTGCGACCGACCTCTCTTTTTTCCTTCCCGTTATGAGAGAGAATAAGAACGCACTAGAAGAGCAGGGAAGAGTAAAGAAGAAAGAAAGAGGAAATAAAGAAAAGCCAAAAAAATAGTATTGGATAAGGAGGGCGGAAAGCGGCAATGAAAGCGGATAAGAACTGTCACACCCCCGAACCAGACAGCGGAAACGTCCGAGGGCTCGTGTGACTATCAATTGAAATATCATCACAATGAATATACATGAAACATAACACATTCATCACCAAACATTACATATTACAGCTGGTATTGTTCACATCAAGTACATTATCATAGGTTACATAAATCAAAAGTATTAACAGTATGATGAGTGACGTTACACAAAATAAATCCATACACACTTGAAAGTCCTTCTGCTTAACGATTATCTGAGAATACAAGGTATTTTGAAAACGGTCAACATATATAATGTTGGTGAGTTCATAAGCATGTTTGAATAAAAGTCTTTGTATCGTTAAATCCGATATTTTCTGTAAAAAGTGTGAAAAATGATGTGAAAATCGAGTATAAATGCATGTGTGAATTTCATAGTAGTAACATATAGGAATGCAGCTCAAATTTCTTTGTATTCTTTCTGTTGTAAGTAAGTGGTATTTGAATAATAGTATTTCCCCAGAAAATCCGATATTTTCTGATTTATAAAAATGTCACGGTCTTTGCACTGTTGCAATGTTTTGTATCATTATGACTTATGAGTTATTAATTTTCCGTAATGTCTTAATCGGAATGGATCTCTATATGAGTCGTTATAACCATACATGATAGTGACTGATTTTCCTGTCTTGGCATTTTTCCAAACACCGCATTTTCGATCAAGGTTTTGTCACCCTAGACTGGCCTAGTTTAACTGTAGCGAACAACTCAGGTGTGGGGGAGTCACCCCCGTATAGATCTATACACAAACTCTCGCTCTCAGTCTAGGAGACTCTGATTATAACTACAAGCTACGGCCATACACTCAGTGGTGTCAACCGACATGTCTCACTAGATCCCATTTGTTTCCACATGAATTTGTATAATGTTATATGTGTTTAGAAGTTCGAACACTAGATGATGTATGAAAAGATAAGGCCCAACAAACATGAAGAAAAGACAACTATGGCCCATTACGTGTAAGTTATTTCCAGGCTAATTTAGCATGTAAATGGGCCACTAAGGCCCAATAACATGTAATGAATACATTGGGCCCAATAAATATGTAATTGGATCACGAAGGCCTAATAAACATATATAGCAAATACTAGGCCCAATAATCGCACCATTGTTGTATTTCGTTTAATCGAATTATTTATCCGTAGCGTTTTAAAAAGTCCAATGTTTTATTGTAATGATATTTTTAGTTTGATACGTCAAAATTCTATAATTTGAACCCGTATTTATTAAAAATTACACTTTAGGTCCATTGCGAATTAATTTGAACATTTAAAGGCTTATTTTACATAAAATGTCATTTTGGTCTATTTTAAATTAAAAATAACATTTTAGTCCATAAATTTATAAAAATCTATATTTTCGCCCCAAAGGTTTAGTGATTGACGGGTTTGGCCCAAAAATACATGTAATGACATTTTCAGTCCATTTATGCAGAAAATTACAAATTCAGCCCTTATTTGCATAAAATGACATTTTCGGCCCAGTTTTTATAAAATTAACATTTTTGGTCCAAATCTTGAGATAGTGTCATTTTCAGCCCCTAATCTTGTTTATTCTCATTTTTGGCTCGAGTTTTGATTAAATAAAAATTTAATCCCCAAAAATTGACATTTTTGCAAGTTTGGGCTAAAAGTGAAGTTCAAAACTCTACTCAAAGCATCCAAATTTTGTGCCAAATTTTGTAAATCCCCACATTAAGGCCTTACATATCTAAGCATCCAAATAGTCAATTAGGTAGTTGAAAATCATCTTTCCTTGGTAAGTCCTTACATATCTAAGTTGTAAATCCCCACATTAAGGCCCAAAATGCCAAATTTTACACTTTTGACCCTTAGAGAAATATGGTTGTTATAAAAACTCATTTTTTAGCTAATAATACCCTTTTAGTCCCTATAAAACCGTGGGTGTCACTCTTGACCCCAAACTTTTGTTTATTTGCCAAAAATGATCCTTATACAAGATTTTGTTTGGTTTTTCACAATTTAGGCATTTATAACACTTTTAACTTTGTAGTATAGTGTCTAGAGTGTTTTTGTTGGTGATTCTCACTTATTTTTATTAGAGTTTTATAGATCCATCGAGTTTATCACTCAAACACAACAGAAGCCAAGATAATCACACACATAACATGCATAAATACATAGATCTACACATAAATACTTGTATTCTCCCCCAAAAACAAGTGAAAACCGAAAACAAGGGGGTATGAACTCGCCTTTGCTTGTTGTTCTTGGTTTTGAATAAGAAATGGAAGAGGTTTCGGTTCTAGCAAGCCTTACTTGTATAGATCTCGAGCTTATGGGGGTTTTCTAAGAGTATGATCACAAAAATGCTTAGAAGGAGTGATCTTAACATAATAATGAAGTTATACAACTTAGATATGTAAGGACTTACCAAGGAAAGATGATTTTTGGTGGAAATCTCCTTAAACAACCCTAGATCTTCGAAAATTTGGAGAAGAGAGGAAGTTTTCTAGAGAGAGTGTTCTTGAAAGATTTTTGAAAGAAAATGAGGTGGTGAGGGTGAGGTTCGGCCGAGAAGAAGAAGAGAGAGGAGAGAGGGAGTGAGGTGATGTGCATGGAGATCCACAATGCAATAAGGAGGTGGGTAACTTTCATTAATCCTCTAATTTCCTTTTATTTTTTTCTTTTCTTTTACTCATTGGGCCGAGAATGGGCCAAAGAGAAAGGAGGTGGATTAGCTTGGCCCATTTCTAGCATTGGTTTGAAATTATGAGGCCCAATAAATTCTTTGCGGCCCATTTGAAAGAAGGAAAGGAGTTTATGGCCCATTAAGGCAAATTAATTCATTTATGGCCCAATAAGGCCAATTAGGGTTAGAATGAATCATTCTAGGCCCAAATGGTCCAAAATGTTATAGATTTATGAATTGGGTCACATTAGAATCCAAATAGGGTTTCTAAGCCCAATGTAGTTGGATTGAATGCTTATTGGTCCATTAGGCCCAATAAGGAAATCCTACTCCATAATGAACTTGAACCAGGGTCTCTAGGGTTTTCAACTACCTAATTGACTATTTGGATGCTTTGAGTAGAGTTTTGAACTTCACTTGCGAATTTTGATTAAGTTTGTTGTCATAGAATGAACATAGTGTATGATATCAAGTTAGGGTTACAAGTATTATCATAGATGATGTTTACATGATTACATAATTTCCTGGCTAAAAAATGCCAGTTGTGACAAGAACAGAAAAGAAGAATGAGGAAAGGAAATCGTGATAGTGGCGACTATTCGTCCAAAAGGGCGGTAAGGCGGTAAGAAGAAAAGATAAGGACGAGAAAAGATATGAAGTCTGTGCAGTAGAAGAGAAAGTAAAACTTCAGTGTCGAAATAACGAAAAGTAAAACTTTTGTGGCCAGACATGAAAGAGAAAAAAGGTTACTGCAGACAAGGATTTTAAGAATTTGTAGTATATATAATTGCTTGACAACTTTTGATCCCAAATTGTTTTAAATTTAGTTATTAAAATGTGTTTATTTTTGTTTTTTGTTAAATTTGTTCATATTTTTCCTCTATCCACAAATTTAGGGGGAGAATTAAAACCAAACAAAAATCATTAAATTAAAAAAAATCCAAAAATATTGTTTTTGAGCGTATTTTATTTTTATTTTTTAATTTGCATTTATTTCAAATTTTTATTTTAGTTTTATTTTATTTCCAACTTTTTTTTAAGAAACGAATTAAAGAAAATGAATTGTTAAATGGATTGGGGCCCACCGAATTCGGTGGCCCAAAGGGCCGAGAACCCATTTTGGGGGTTTAATAGAGTTTTCCTCTTCATTTCATTCATCATCACCGAAATCAACCTTTCTCTCTCTAAACCCTAAACGAAAACTCTCCTCTAATCATTGTTCACTTTTCATCTGCTTCATCCTCATTCTCGGTCCAAATCATCTATTTTTCATTGAATCTTCACAATCTTGACTAGGTAAGTGGATTCCGAGTATCATGCTTCACTTTTTATGACTTTTCTTGGAGTTTTTGCAGGTGCTCAAAGGGTTTCTGACATGGTTGGCGGTGGTTTCCGGCGAATATGTCAAGGGTTTCAAAATTTGAATCGTCGGGTTTTTGGTTTGACCCGGATCCGATTGAAATCGATCAAATTTGACCCGGATCCAACCGAAATTAGTTCAATCTCTGACCGAAAACAACTTGTTTTGACCGAAAACATCCCCTTTGACCGAAATCTTTAGTTTGACCAACCGAAATCACTTGGTTTTGACCGAAATCACTCAAGTTTGACCGAAATCAATATCTTTTGACCGAAATCAACATTTTAACCAAAATTTGAATTTTTGAGAAAATAAAATTTTAATTTTAATTTTTTATTGTTCTCACTTGATTCGTTTGGTGCAGATAAATGGTGGATCAGTTGAAGTTTGTTGATTCTCACAATATCGCAGGATATCTCTTGGATCCACCTGCCGCACACAATGAATTCAAATCCACGATCGTGGGTTTGAACAATTGCAAAATTTCCCACGATCTGCGTGCCAATCCAGTCATACGGAAGGACCTGATTAACCATTTATGGAGGAATGCATCGTTCAACTGTGTAGGAGCGGATGGTGCTGGTGCTATTGAATCTACTGTGAAAGGCAAGCAGATTATCATTACAGAGAAAGTCATTAGGGAAGTGCTTCAATTTGAAGATCAATCTACTTTCCCAACAGAACTCCCTGCTGCCAAGATCACATAAGTGTTAAAGAAGATGAATTACGAAGAAATTTTTCCTCCAACAGTCAAGAAACTACTTCCCCCTTATTGGAGATTTTTGGCTCATACTTTTGTTAGCTGCATCTCTGGAAGAAAGGGAGGGTCAGACAAGATAAGCCAAACAGAAACATCAGCCTTTGTTGCTCTAACAATGGATTGGGAGTACAATTTCTCAAAGTTTGTCTTTGACGAAATGAAGAGCAACCTTTCTGGGAAAAAAAGGATCTTTTTTTTATGTATCTTCGGTTTTTACAAATGATCTTTGATGCCATGCATCCCGAGCTGGAAAGGACCCCTGATACTCTTGATGTCAAATCCCTAGGTCCAAACACCTTTGGACTCATGAAAAAAGTATGAAAAGCGTCAAAGGTTGTTTTCAATGAAACAGAAGAACTAGTGAAATTTGGAAATTTGGAAATTTTGCAGAAACTGAAGGTGTTCAAACTGCTAGTACTCTAATTGCTATGGTAGCAGAGGAACATGTGGCGCCATCAAAATCAAATCTTAATTTTCGTTTGAGGTTTCGGAAGATGATGATGATAATGATGATGATGATGATGATGATGATCATATGGATTTTCGTATGTTTGTACCATCGAAGGAGCCAGTCAATGAAGCTGTGATTTCTCCAGCTGAGATAGAGAATGAAATCAATATTTTCAAGCAACCAAACAATCCAACGCCCGAACAGATGGAATCCCTTATTGAAAAATTACAGTCAGCTGCTAGGAAGCCTCCCCAAGCAGTTCCTGTTGCTACTGAGTGTCCATTTGGGAGTGATAAAGACGATTCAAATGCCTCCCTGATGCCAAGAAAGCAAAGACGTAGAGATCCAAGGCCGAGAGTGCTTATTATTAAACCAGTACAACAGCCAAATTCAACTGGTGAACCAGCCCAGGTTCAACAAGATAATCAAAGCCCAATCGTTGCACCAGCATAGGTTGATCAAGATGATCAAAGTCCAATTTTTTATGAAGACTTCTTAGTTAATGAGGAAACTTTTGCCTCGGGAAGTTCTTCTGCCCCACCACCTCCAGAGCACGATTCTGCATTTGTCAAGTTAGCCAAGTTACTTGCTTTTCAAGACTTTATTCCTCAGTCAAGAGGAAAGGGAATATCTATTAGCTAAGGACAAGGAGGTGATGAAGACTCTCAACAAATTATTTCTCAGCTTAAACAAGAGATAGTAATTCTGAAGCAGGAGTCCATTGAGAAGGACATGTTGATTGGAAATTTGAATGTGAGAGTTTCTGAGCATGAAAAGGAGAATTCTCAAAAGAATAAGCAGATCTCAGATCTTCAGGCCAATATTGGTGGGTTGACAGCTCTTTAATTTGATCTCAGAGACAAATTAATTGGAAAATTTGGTGATGAGTTCAAGACTTCATGTTCTGTTGACGGAAAACCTTCAGAGACGTCTGAGAGAGTTGTGGTCTCTCCTGCCCCAGATGCTAATATTGATCAATTTCTGTCTTTTGGCCCTGTCACTGCTGTAGAAAGAAGGGAGAAGAAGAAAAAGGTTGATAAGTTGAAGAAAGACAAACTGCTTCTGCTGAAAAACTCTGATCAGAATGCACCTGGTGATCACCCACAAATGTTTATCAAAGAAATTGGAAAAAGAAAATTTGCTGATAAATATGGTGATCATTCTGGAATTCTCATGTGGGGATATGAAGCTGATAAGAAGATGTGGATTGTAAAGAGAAAGAGCGAAAACATTGAGTACTATGCGAAGAAGATTGAATTTGTGTCTTGGACAAAAGTTGATCTTGCAAAGCTGGTCCACGCACCGTTCCATAATCCCACAAATGATCCCAACGCATGGGCGTTTAAAAGGTTGTTGGAAGACAAAGCAAAGCTGAACTTTGAAGGCTTGAAAACAGCGTCATCGTTCGTTAAAAAGATCAAGGGTGTTATTGATCCACGCACTAACAAGACTATGGTGAATGTTATGTGGCCGCCTACGAATAAAGAGAAGAAGATCCCTATAACTCAGCTTGTACCCGATGACGCTTTGAATGACTTACAATATTGGGTATATGATGAGGCTACAACGACTGTCGTAATCAAGATGATAAAGGATCAGATTCGTCTTGTTGATCCTAGGGATTTTGCTGAAATTTGGCGAGCATGACATTCATACTTTATCCAAGTATCAGAATATGGTAGAAAAGTAAATGTTTGAAGATGCTGCAAAAGCTTTCACCAGCATGATAGCAACAATCATTGATAAGAAGTTGTAGGCAGGAGCATTGGCTAATTCTGATGTTCATCTTGTGGAGAAGCCGTAAAGTCAGCCAACAATAAACCAAGGGGGAGATTGTTGGGTCATATTTATGTGGTTTATGCTGGGCTTATAGTTTATTATTTTACTTGGGCTTAGATATATTTATGTTAGTGGGCTTATTATGTTTTCGGTTATGGGGACCAAAATCACCATGGTGATTTCGGTCAGCTTGGGCTTGGACCGTGTTAAGGCTTTGTATTAGGTTCATATATATAGTTTTTCAGCCGTTTAGGTGAGTTAGTTGTTCATTATTGTGTTATTCGGCTGCTAAGAGTTTCTTTGTGTACCAGACGATTTCATCTAATAAATCGTGTGCATTAAGAGTTATTTGTGTGTTCTTGAATCACTATTTGATTTATATTCCGCATTCTTTAGATAGTTTGATTGATATCTTTTGAGTTAAGTGTTTTGGGACTTACAAGCATCACACAGTTTATTGATAGAGATGAGATTATACTGAAGACCTTTTAGATAAGAGACATTCTTGAAAGTAACAGAATTGAACTTTATGGTTTGAAAACCCTTTGTACTTCCTTTGCCATTATTGCCATATGTAACAGTCGGACCATCCTTCTTTATGAAATCTTTTAGGAGAGATTTCAATCTTGTCATATGTTTTAAGCAGCCGCTGTCTAAATACCAAATGTGCTCTTTACCCTAAAACTAATATGTACAATAAGTCCAGAAAAAAAATATACACACAATATACATTGATCCTTTAACAAAGAATCACTAAGAAAGAATGTTATAACAATCATTAGGAAGACAGTTCAGCGAGTTCCCTTTTTTGATCCACTTGTCATTTTGAGTCAAGATATTATCAGCGTGAGCAGTGTTTCTTTTAAAAGAGCACAAGCTAACATTATGAGAGGCATCACCACATCGATAACAAACTTTAATTCCAAGATTTTTTCTTTTAAGATTAGATTTTGAATTCTTTTCACTTGCTGAATCTGAAAAACTTTGATCATTTGATTTATGAATTCCTGATTTAGCTTTGGAACAATGAGTGTTATCAATGGTATGCCTATATACTACCTTGTCATGAGACTTATGATCCTTTGAAGAGTAGTCAGGATTAGAAGGCTTTTACTGATCTTTAGGTTCAGAAATGCTAACTGAGCACTGAGGAAATATGCTAAAAATTTTGTTTACAGAATGAACTTCACCATTACTTATAGGAAATTTTAGCAAAGTCTCAGTAGAGGGAAGAACATACTCACGATGTGAAAGTTGTAGAGAAGGATGTAGAGCATACAATTTAGTAACACACTTAGTAATGCCATTAGAATCAGTAGAGAAATGAGTATCAATTAGGGTTTGATTTATAAAGTGAAAACTGACAAATCTACTTTTGAAGTCTTCTTTTAAACTATCAGCTTTATAAAAGGTTTATGTAGTTTCGACTTTGGTAGAAGATACAACACCTTCTATATCACCTGCAAGGATTTTCTTACACTGATCTGGAATATTAGCATTAATGATTTTTATGACATTAAAGTGAGAGGATGCGCAAAAATTCAAGATAAGTTGAATGCGATTAGCATAATCAACAAGCTTTTCTTTTTCAATGTGAAGAAAATTATTGGTAAGCGATGTACAAGTGTTTTTTTTTAAAGCAGAAAGAGATTTTTCTAGAGAAAAAAAAATTCTTTGAAAATCTTTAGCTCAAGACTAAGAGAAGATTTTTCTTTATTTGAGATCAATAAATTAAAACATAAGATATCAATCGTGTCATCTTTTTCAAGATTAAGAATAGAAGAAGAATTAACATGATCTTTTACCTGATACGCTGATGCATCGTCCCTTTCTGGCTTGAGATTATCAGTGGTAGAAGAATTAGCGTCAAGAATCTCGATGCTATCATGTGAAGCGTTAGCGTGAGATTCAACACTTTGAGCCATAAGACATTTAACTTCATCATGTGAAGATATTTCTTTTTCAAAAGCAGATGATAGAGTGATCATCATATCTTAAGCGGATGAGTAGTTTTGGACAAAACGATAAACATAAAAAGTAAGGGAGTTTCCAATAGCAATTCTAGCTTTTACATCAAGACTTAGCATCCTTTTCTCTTCCTTGTTGTAACATGAACCATGCTTCCCTTTCAGCTTACTTCCAGATGCACCATTGTTTGATGATTGATGTAAAGTGACTATAGGACCTTAGTTGACGATGTCGAGCATATCAAAATCCATGAACTCTAGAACATTCATGGCCTTTGATTTCCAATCAGAGAAGTTGTATTTATCAAATGTAGGGATTTTGTTACAAATAGATGACTTAGGAACTAAGGAAGACGACATGATTACTTGAATGTATCACAAACCCGCTCTAATACCAATTGAAGGTTTGTCAATCATCAGATACACTTTAAGTACGAATGAAATAGAAAATAAATGACACAAGAATTCTATAAATGTTACTTTCACTAAGAAAAGAGGTTTTGTCTTCACAAAGAAGATGGGTTTGTCACAAAGACAATTGACACAAAGCCACAAACTCTAGCACTACACTATGGTTAACCCTAATGTAGTATATATACTAATCTATACATATATATCCCTTGATGAATGGGATTGTATCTAATCTATACTAAGAACCGATCTTATCATAAAGATACAGGATTTGATCTATTCTATATTTATCTATATTAACTGCCGAATATATAAAAGATTACAATAGAACAACTATACTATAAGCTGACGCTGTTGAACTTGTTAAGTTGGCAGTAGCGATGTCGACCCGTAAACGTTGACACTGACGAATCAACATGTTATGTGTTTGACTCATCAGATCATAAGGTGTGACCTTACATTAATTGATATTAATGTGGCGTCTCTAAAAGCACAAATCAAGAAACATTCGAGTGTTGAGTTATCTAAACTACTGCATCGCCTAATCTTACAATCCTATCCTTCCAATCCTGCAACCTATACTAGCATGCAATTCGAAAGGCTCATACAACAGATATACAAATGCATCTCTCCTTGCATTCTATCATGAAATTATGAGCAGATCCTTAGCCTTAATGTAGCATGTTCTACATATATACACATACTGCAACACATAAACATGCATATGTATTCTATTGGCTGATTGCAAGCATCGCACCCCTTTTATTTAGGAAAACCTCTTTTTTGAAAATCATTATCTGATACCAATTTGTAACGTCCTAAAAATACCAAATAAAAATTTTTGTTTTTAAGTCAACCAAAGTAACTATTCTTTCATTCCAAAAGCCCATCAAAGTATGGAATTGTATCAAATAGTTATCAGAGTACAAAACAAGTCATAAAATGCGGAACACTGGTGGATGTGATGCAATCACGTCGATCTCTTCCCGTTGGAACCGCAAATACCTGAAACTTAAACATAAACCATAAGAAAAAATCTTAGTGAGTTCCCCAAAATACCACACACCATAAAAGCATCAGTGCTCGCTTGGCATTCATCAGGCCCCAACTAGTACTCATCGGTCCCTCCCTATACTCATCGGGCCCCACACGATACTCATCTGGCCCCACCCGGTTAATAGGCCCGTCTATAACATATAGTGGGCCCCACCCAACACATATAATGGGCCCCACCCAACATACATAAAAACACATGCAAGAGTCACAAAGACAACTAGCATCCTACAACACAATCCAATGGGCAGACATTGGGGCCTTCGACCCACAAGTACAGTGAAGAGACTCACCTCAATCAATTAACAAATAGATCTCACACACGAGGTACTGGTGCTGAAGTCTATCCTACTAAAGATAGCCAAAACCAAACCCTAATTAGCTATTAGGTTAATTATCTCAAATTAGCAAGTCCATAATACCATGACAAATCCTTATTTGGGCAATAGACCATTTTGCTTTTCCAAGTCCTAAACCTTCATAGTTGACCAAAAGTCAAATTGGTCAAAAAGTCAACGGTCAACCTTGTTGACGTACGCGCTACGTACTCAAGCTCTACATTGGGCGTAGAGTCTTACTCCAGAAAATGGGTGGCAAACAGGCTACACGCTGCGTAACCCAGATTACGCCTTGCGTAACATTGCAGTTTTCCATTTTCTGCATTAAGGTCGTAATACATTTAGACCAGACATCCAATTCTCAGATATGGACCTAACAGACGTCTTAACTGATAAAGTCATAAACTTTATGCCTCTGCATGGCTCAATAGGTTATAAAACCAAACCCTAAGTCTAAAGATCACTCAAAAGCTTATGATGTCTTGCATGAATGAATTGGAGTGCCCAAGTTCCCTTTTTTATGACTCCCCAAACTTAATTACAACATAATATGGTGTTCACTAGGTATGGAGTAGCTCATGCTCCATAAAAGCAAAGTCTTGGGACCAAATGCTTAACAAACCATGAACCAACTCAAGATCTAGCAAAGTGAAACATTAAGGTTCAAGCTTTATACCTCCTTGAGGTGAATGATGAAGCACAAAGTCTCGATTTTCAAGTTTGAGGCTTTCCAATGCTTCTCCAAAGAACTTCCTTCTTCACAAAACACATAAAAATCACATTAAGGCCTTAAACTATCACAAATGAGGCTAGGGTTTTAAGAGGACTGATGGAGAAGGGGGAGGCAAATGGAAAAAAAGGGCTTCAATGAGATTAAGGTCCTTGAATAGGGTCTAAGACCCCGAAATTAGGGTTTGCACCCCACGCTGTAACACCCAACATACTGCATTAAGTCCCCGTGTCCAAGTTAATGAGTTACGCCCTACGTGTCACACCCCAAATCGGAACGGCGGAAACGTTCGAGGGCGGATGACGTCATGTACAGTATCACAACAATTGCATAATAGTAATCAAAGTACAACAACTATTACATTGATAAAGTATAGTTTTACATTCGTGTTCAAATGAATGTATACTTGACACCAAAATGTATAGCAAAAACTAAAAGACATGAGTCTATGAAGCTCCGTCTTCTCAAAACCTGTGGATACCTGTTTACTGATTTCCTGAGAATACAAGTAGTTTTGAAAAGAGTGTCAACAATTAAGTTGGTGAGTTCATAAGCATGTTTGTAACTGAAATCTGTTATTTGTTCCTTGAAAATGTAAGTATGTTTTCCCAGAAAATCCTATTGTTTCTGTTGTAACGTACTGTAGTCTTAATACCATAAAACTAAAACGTGTAAATGTTATTGTACTCTGAAATAGTATAATGTAGTTTTAATTCACATAAAAGCAGGAAAAGTACGTTTTCTCTGTACTGGAATAGTATTCTACATTTGTACTTGTATAAAAACTGTGTAATTGAAAATACCTGGATTTACCAGTTGTACTGTAAAATACTATATTATAGTTTTATTATTTAATAAAACTATGTGAAGTTGTTTACTTATTCATACACTAATCGTATTGTTCAATACCAAATTGTGAGTTATGATAACCATGCTTGATAACCTAAGATGGCCTGAACACGACGTTCTTCAGGTGTCACAATCGTTACGACATTTGTCACCCCATGCTTGTCGGCCTAACTGTAGTGAACAGTTAAGGTGCGGGATTGTCAGTCCCGTATAGATCTATACACAAGTGTCACACTCTCGCTCCAGGAGACTCTGGTTATAATTTCAGGACTTGGTTGGTACTTAGATAAGTACGTGAAGTGTGTCTCATAAATGCTATGTTAACGGTTACGTGTAGAATAATGAAAAGTTACTTTGTAATGGATAAACTGTAAGTATGTCTCATAAACTATATTTATTATAGTTTATATGTTTATTTTCCATAATGTATTCTGAATATGTCACACCCCCAAACCAGAACGGCGGAAACGTTCGGGGGCGGAGTACGTCATGCTCAGTATCATAACCATAGTGAAGAAAGTAAACACAACCATCATAAATATAATTTAAAAGGTTACATCGTTTCAAAAGTACATGTTTCCAAATAAATTACATATGATGTCAAAATATAGCAAAAGAATCTACGCCTTAGCGTCTTGACTTCAGAAATCTTGTGATTACCTGTTTTACTGATTACCTGAGAATACAAGTTGTTTTGAAAGAGTATCAGCATAAAGCTGGTGAGTTCATAAGCAATTTATGAATGAAAAATGAATGATGTTCCTTTTTGTTTGTTATAAGTTTGTCTCCAAAAAATCCAATATTTTCTAAAATGTTTGTTGTAGTCTTAACTTAACCAAAACTTAGTATATGTAAGTAAATCGTCATACTTATGTGTGGTTCTATATTTAAATAAAACTCCTTTGTGAAAATCTTAGAATTCTTGTGAATTGTATGTTTTGTTAATACCCCATGTGAGATGTTATAACCATACTAAAGACTAGAAGGCCTCGTATGCGACGTTCTTCAGGCGTCGGAATGTTATGACACTTGTCACCCCAGACCTGCCGGTCTAACTATTGCAAGCAGCTTAGGTGCGGGTTGGTCAGACCCAGTATAGATCTATACACAACTATCACGCTCTCCCTCCAGGATATTCTGATTATAACTACAGGACTTTACTGTGGTACTTAAGAGTACTCCGAAGGAGAATGTCTCACAAATTTATTCATTAACAAGTTCACGTAGTGTGTAATGAAATACTTGTTTTGTAAATTGATTGTGTTACTGTTTTTCTTTGTTAAATGAAGTGCTCAAACTATACCTATTATAGTTTTTGTATATTTGAATGAAACCTTGTTGTGCATGTCTTTGTATTTCAATAAATTGACATTGAAAATACTAAGTGTAAATCGTACACACCTTGCTCAGCATGTTACAAGGTGTGAATAACTCTTAAAGCATGTTTTGACAGTTTTAACCTTAACTGTCTCTGTTTTAGAGTATTTATAGAAAAATCATTGTAAGTCGAAAACTGAATCCGTAAACTCGGATAGTTTGGAAAAAGAGTCTATTGTATTCATAAATTTTCCTATAATTTTTGGTGGTCTCAAACCAGGGTGAAAAAAAAGTTCATCTTCACAACCTGGTCCGGCTTGGTTGCTGCAGTGATAGGCAGTTTTGTAAAAAATCACCATAAATTTTAGAAAAATCGTATGAAGATGTGCAAGTAGTCATTTTAAAGGTATAAACCTGAACTATTTGTGTATTATACAGTTTTGAAAAATATTAAGTTTAAGTTGGGTAAAACAGTTCGTGAACAGGTCACAACTTTTCTGTTGTAAGCTGTCAAGTTAAGTTTCAAATATGTTTTGGTGTTTTAACTTGTATTCCCCCTGCTAAAAACTAAAGAAAACTGGAAAATGTAGGGGTATGAACTCACCTTGAGTGATTTCTTGAAGAATGGAAGGTCGAAGACGAGGAGTATCAAGTCAAGAACACTTGATGAACACGTGAAGTGTTGGATGATCCTAAGAACGATTTTTGGTGTTAAATGAGTGTAGATGATTCAAGGATGTTATGAAAACATGGAATAACACTTGAGTTTAGGTGGATTACTTACCAAAAAGTGAGGTAATAACTCAAGAACACTTCCAAAAAGTGGCTGAAGTAGAGAGAAAAAGAGGCTCTTGTGGTGGTTTGAGAAATGTGTAAGTGAAGGAATTGATCAAAGTCAACAAAGAAATCCTCCAGGGATTTCTTTATATAGATGTTTCTGGAACAAGTGGCAAAGTTGAAAGGATGTTTGCCTTGGTTTGTGTGATGTGGATAGGGTTGGGCTAATGAGGGGATGACACATGGAAGGCAAGTGGGCACACTTGACCCACTTGTGGTGTAAACATCCTTAGATGTTTCTCTTAATGTAAAATAATAATTTATAATTAATAAATCCTTGAGAAATAAATAAAATATGAGTTTTGGGGGTTTAAAATGGTAAAAATATGAATTTGGTGAAAAATCCCCGTCAAAAACGGGCTTAGGAAGCGAAAGTAGTCGAAAACCGGGCTTAAGGAGCGAACCTGCGAGGTTTGGCTCTTGGAGGTGCTGAGGACTGAAGGTAGGGGAAGGAACCGAGAGAAGGGAGAAGGGACCGAAGGTGGGTCTCGGTCCGAAGTGGTGAGAGAAGCGAAATAGACCGAGGGCTCGGTCTATTTCGGTTACATGCAGGTTTGGTATGAGGTGCTGGTTCGCTTCTTACAACTTCGCTTCTGACAGCTTCGGTTCTGAGGGGCTTCGGCTCTAATAGAAGGGTTTGGTTCCTAAGAGGTTCGGTTCCTAAGACGGTTTCGGTTCCTAAGAGGGTTTCGGTCCTATTTAGCTGTTTCCACTATAACCTCCCGTTTTGAGCGGTTTTTGGCCAATTTAAGGGTCGGGATGACCTGGATGACTATAAAAAGTTGAGAGAGATTTTGAGAGAGATTTAGGAGAGATTTCACATACTTGGAGCGATTTCACATACTTTGAGAGATTTAGGAGAGACTTCACATACTTGGAGAGATTTCACATACTTGGAGAGATTTGAGAGAGATTTCACATACTTGGAGAGATTTGGGAGAGATTTACTTTTAGCCATTATTATCGTATAATCTCGTAATGCAAGGCTCGTGAACCCCGTTATGTTTCGTTTATCATTGTTTTAAGTCCCCGAAAGGGTCCTTAGTCGTGTTTTGATGCATTAACTCCCTTTTTAGGGTTTTACATTGCTAAACACATAGAATATCTGAGACACTTGAATTCTTGGCATACCAATACACATTTTTATAGAATAACTTTTCACATACACGTATTGGTTAAGTTTGACTGTTTTGACTTGTTGACTTTGACTTTGACTTGTTGACTTTGACTTTGACTTGAATTTGACGGTTGTCACAGAATATGTAAAGTAATGCATATGATCCATAAACTATACCTATTATAGTTTATATGTTTGTTTTCCGTAATGTATTTCGAACTTTGAAAAGTAATATGTAAGTTCCATAAACTATACCTATTATAGTTTATATGTTTGTGTTCTATTGAAACGAAAACCTTTGTATTGTTAATAATTCGGCAAGTTTAAATTGTAAAATCCGTGATACGGTTGTTCCGTGAAATTCAATATTCATGTCCAAATAGTACTAAAATAGATTGCAAAAATAATATTTTAGTTTAACAAGTTTTAAATGGTTTTATACTTATATAAATATAATATTTATATAATTATGATTAAATAAACAATCGAATAAATAATTCTACCCCAAACCCACAACCAAACAAGGAACAAGAAATGGAGCAAAATTATCAATTCTAAGCCTGTTGAATCTTAATTATATAATTTATATGTATATAAATATATGTTTTTAATAACAACAACGATTGACAAAATATTGAAAACATTTAGATATTAACATAAAATTTCTTGTGTTACACTTGTATTCCCCCCTCCCCCTAAAACAGAGAAAACTCATGAAAACGTAGGGGTATGAACTCACCTCGAGTGCGTGTTTTTGGTTGGGAATAACTTTATCGTGATGATTCCCGAGATAGAATACGTATAATTAACCGTATCAATGTTTTCTTAATACACCAGTGAGAAAATGGTCTTTGAAGATATAAAAATATGAAAGGGTTCTTTAGGATTTTCGAGAGAATGAACGTGGATTTGCAAGTGAGAATTGAGAGAAGTGATGAGGGTTTTCGGTTATATGTTTATATATGGGGTTAATATTTAACGTGATAGATGCCTAGGGAAATGTAATTTATCATTTAGGGAGGTGTGCCAAAGGGATAAAAGTTGGAGATTTCGGCCGAGAAAGGGTTTGCGGTGGAGAGGATTACGGCCAAGCTGTTTGCGGTCCGAAGAAAAGGCAGCTTCGCACGTTTGCGGTCATGACCGCAAACCTGATTTCGGTCCGAGGATAAGACTCTAGCATGGGGTTTTCGGTTGGTGCGTTCTCGGTCTCACATGAAATCACCAAATGGTGATTTCGGTCCGATGTACCTTGGATTTAGTTTTCCACGCTTTCCGAAGCGTATCATGCCCTTCCAGGGTGATACCTTCACTAGGACGCGGTCACCAACCTGAAATTCCAAGGGTTTTCTTCGTTTGTCCGCATAACTCTTTTGTCTGTCTCTAGAATCTTTCAGTCGTTCTCGGATTTGGACGACCTTTTCTGTTGTTTCTCGAATGATCTCTGGACCGGTTAAAGTACTATCGGGTATTTGATTCTTGGCTAGTTGCATGTCACCCACTTCAGTCCAGCACAGAGGAGATCTGCACTTACGGCCATAGAGGGCTTCAAATGGAGCAACTTTGATGCTAGTGTTATAGCTATTGTTGTACGAGAATCCGATGAGTGGTAAATGGGTATCCCAATGAAAGACCCACACTTTCATATTTGACAATTGTTACTCCAAAACATGCTACTTGCATATTCATAAATAATATTTTACATTGATAACTTGTTTACATAAGACTGGATACAAACCGACTATTACAAAGTGTTATATATTACATAACTTCCCAGGATACTATAATTTATACATTCATAAGTACAAAATACAATAGTTTCTAACTATTCAAAATCTTCCAACAGTATACGATTATACTGGTTACTTATCTCCTGCAAATTTTTAAACATTGAGAGGGGTAAGTGGTGACGCTTAGTGAGTTCAATAATAGATACAATATAACGTTATGTCATATACATACTTCAATATGGCAGAAGCAAAGAGGAACAAGGAACAACAAAGGCATATGTGAATCATGTGACAAGCTTTCCATATCAATCAATGATTTGATTCAAAGATATACAATCAATGAGACATAACAATTTCCATACTTGATATACATCAATAAAGCTTCGGCCCAAATGGCACAGAAGACATACACTTTCTGATTAAACATTTTGGTAGATTTCAGGCTTTCATCCCTATCTAACCTTCTGCCAATGCCATAGAATAGAAGTCATTCTCTTACGAGACATGCTCTACATGGCCAGAGGCTACACACCAGTTCCACCGTGAATCTAAGTCCTTTCACTGATCACATGGTCAAAGGTATAGCTTTGCTATCATAAATAGCGGAAATAATAACAACGGAAAAGCACATAGCACATATAACACATAACATACAATTTTTCCTATATATTGAAGTTACCGTGAAATAACCGGAGGTTGGGCTTCAAAACCGAAAAGATAAATTTTTCGGGGTCTTCGGGCACTTCGGAACGTATTTCAGATGTTTGGTATGATCTCGTGGCTTCGGGGGAAGTTTAAATGCAAGAAATATTGATTTAGGGGTGAAAATGGGCAATTTTCCAAACTTACCCGGGAGGATTCGCACCCTCCTATTTATAGGAGGAACTTCGGACCGAAGGGCGCACGTGGCTCGCATGCGAGGGTGCCAGGCGTCGGATGCGAGGTGAGGACAGATGGCGCGCATGCGAGGCGAGGCAGCTGGAGGACACACATCGTCTTCGGATTGGTCGAGCGCTTCAGATGACTCACCTGCTTCGGACAAGGGGAGGCTCGCAAGGGAAGGGCGACGTGGCTCGCTTCGGACGCCTCCACTGTAACGCCCGCATATCCGGGCTAGTCAATTTATAGACAATAAACATCAAAAATAAGTTTTTGATGAAATATTATTTATAAGAATTAATCTTAACCAAGTTATAGTATATGTTACAAGGGTTCCGTACATATAAAGAACGCCGAAATCTGACATATAACGAAGAAGTTATGGCACGTCGAAGTTTGGCGGCAAAACCTACACGACACCGGGAAACGTAAATATTGAATTTATGATAGAGTACTTTTTAGCCTTAAAAATCTAAAAAAAAGTTGTAGTATACGTTAAACCGAGAACATACAAAAAAAGAACGCCCAAATCTGAGTTCGTATGAGGAAGTTATGAATTTTCTAAGATTTGGCATAGCAGTGCACGGCCCGAAACTCGAAACATAGATCGAGCGGTTTTTGGGCTACGCGACCTAAATGAGAGTTGAAGATCTCATTAATAGGAACTCAACGGTAAAACGACAGGCGAAAACGGAGTCTGTATGTAGAAGTTATGAATTTTACACAGACATTTAACAGTATAATCTCCTCGTACTGTTAAACTTAAGATCAGTCAAAAATTAGCCAACGGATTGAAAATCAAAGTTGTAGATCTTATTTTTACCTACGCGTGGATATAAATAACGTCGAAAACGGAGCTCGTATGCGATAGTTATTAATTTTTGAAAATCGGCTGATTTCCACCCTGTGTGCGATGCCACGTGTCAGCACCTGGCTCAGACTTGGAGCCCAAGCTCACTCACGACGTGAACATCAAGAAATTCATGACGTGAATCTTCCTCCATCCCCTATAAATAAGAGGTGAAGCCGTCTTCATTCCTCACACCTCCCATCACTTCCCTCTCTCTCTAGAACCTCTCTCTAGCCCTGAAACCCCCCAAAAAGCCTAGGCAACCTCCCTAGCACGAGGCGGAAGCCCCGGAGTACCTGACGGCTCCGAGAAGAAGAGTCTTTCGGCTCGGAAACGCTGCTCCAGCGAAGCCCGGTTTTGAGAAAAACCCGCTGTAAGTGAGCTACGCCTAACCTAACTTTAGTATAGCTTATGTTTCAATATAGTAATGTTATTAGGACCTTATAATAAATATTTGGGCTATTATTATGGGTTATATAAGTGTCGTTATAATATCTTTTTAACCACTCGTGGTAAGGGGAATCTGGTTTAAAGGGTCGCATAGGGTTGTTGGATTTCAGAAGTGCTATATGCCAAAATGGTCCTGCTCTCTAGTGTTTTATGTCTGGCCCCTGTCTGTACATAGTGGTTGGAAAATATTGTTTAAACGCTTATATAATAATAATAATAATAATAATAATAATAATAATAATAATAATAATAATAAGACTAATAATTAGTTACGGTGAATATTAGACTAAAGTCTAGTGGTAATAATACTAGGTTTCGTCGAAGGAAATTATATTGTTAAGAAGCGAAGCGCTGTCCGAGTTTGGAATCATCACTTTAACAAGTGAGTGCATAGTTACTTTCATCTTACACATAGATATGAAGTATTTTATATAAACTACGTGCTATGTGTGCATATTATTTGTATACTTGCTATCTATGTTGGATGAACGATTTTATACAAGTTTTATATGATTTAAACTGTATATGTATTTATATCTACATAATATGTTGGGTAAAACATGGGTAGATGAAATATGAGTTGGACGATAAGTTTAGAGGTAATATAGACCATGAGGTAAGGGTGAGAGGTGGACAATGTGAGAAGCTTTTTTCCAAATGCTAGCCCCGTCATCTAGCAGAGTATGGATGACAACCACAGACTATTCTAGACAGTCCAGTGGAAGACTAGCAGGCTCGCAACCTGTAGGTGTTATTTGAACTGTGTATTCACCAGCTGTAATCTAAAAACCCATTGACATGTTTTGCGAGTGGATTCTCGGAAACGATATTGTCAATAAACGAGATAACCCTGGCATATGCGCCTAAAGGACTTTACCGGCAGAAGCGCCTAATAGAGAACCTCATAACCCCGACAGATACGCCTAAAGGACAATACCGGCAGATGTGCCTCATAAGGAATTTCACAATTATGGCAGCTGCGCCTAAGTGATAATATTAGTAGCTGTGCTTGACAGATGTGTCATTAGCAACGATGGATTTCGTGCATATTCCTTAGGATAATCCTTAGGAATGAATGAACGAGGAATAGTTGATTCTTAGGGTAGATCCTTAATAGTAAATAAGATAATGGGGATGGGTAATTGGGTTGATTGATTGTTTGATGATTAAACATAATGATTATATTATTGTGGGTTGAAAACCCTATGTACTCACCAGGTTTCCCAACCTGACCCAATCAAGCTTATTGTATCACAGGTGTCGATATGAAGCTACTTTACACTGAGAGATTTAAAAGAGATGTAGATCACTAGTGTAAATGAATGTAAGTTCTGTTTATGCTTATGTTTCTGTATTGATGATGACATCCCAAAAGTTTTAAAATGAATAAAAATACATTTCTTCGGAAATGCTTTGATAATATATTTATCATGTTTTTCTGAGAACAAATTGCGCAACAATTTTATTAAAAAAGTACTCTGATTTTTATAAAGCATAAACAAAATCGGTCTTTTCTGGCCGTGAAAATGGGGATGTCACATCCATGGATGCGACACGCGTCGGATTTCCGCTGGACCGCGCATCGGATGAGTCACCGGGTCGGACACGAGGCAAGCAGCGAGCGAGGGTGACGTGGCCGAACCTGAGCCATGCAAAATTTCTCGGATTTTGGGATTTTCTCGATTTTTGTGTCCCAAACTTCTAAAATCCATAACTTTCGCATACGAGCTCCGTTTTTGACGTTCTTTATATGCACGCGTAGGAGAGAATATACTCTACAACTTTTGTTTCGACTTCGTCGGCTAATTTTGACTTTATTTTTAATATTATTATTTTTAACAGACCGGGACAGGAAAATCCGTTAAAAATTCATAACTTCTTCATCCGACGTCCATTTTCGTCAGTCTTTTTACCGTTGTACTAGTATTGACGAGACCTTCGATTCTCGTTGAAGTTGAGTCGGCGAAAAATCACTCGATCTTTATTTCTAGTTTTTAGTTGTCTACTGCTATTCCAAAACTTAGAAAAATCATAACTTCCTCATACGAAGTCAGATTTGGACGTTCTTTTTATGAAAATTCTCGGTTTAACAAATAATACGACTTTCATTTAGATCACCAAGGCTAAAAAGTAGTTTATCAAAGACTCACTTTTTATGTCATTCGGTGCCGTGCCGGTTTTGTCGCGAATCTTCGATTGGTCATAACTTCTTCGTTATAACTCGGATTTCGATGAGGATTTTGCCTAAATGTTTCTAAAGAAATTATCTACAACTTTCAATAATAAAATTCTACTTATTTCAAATTTTATATTTTCGTTAAATTTCGATATTTGACTTTTAATTGGAATCTCATAAGACTTCCAATATTTTCCGAGTGAGTCTAAACATAGTTTTACTTCATTTCTAGTAAACACTATCTGTTAGAACTCAATGCTCAAATTCATATAATATTTCATTATATTTTTCACTTTTTAAAAATACATAACACGATAACTGAACGTGTATGTTACAAATACCTCCTCCTTTTGAGGATTTTGTCCCCGAAATCACAACGATTTAAACAAATGGAGATATTTCGCTCTTATCTCATTCTTATTTTTCCTAAACATAAATTGGGCATATATACAAAGCATATTTTCTACTGTTTGGATTGTTCTCTCCGTCTAACCATCTCCTTCTTCAATTATCTGACTGAAATTTCGTCACTACACGAGACATGGTTCTCTGAACCAATCAATTCACTTCGCAGATCTATATTAGTCGGACTCGATTCTTTACGACCATTTAGGTGTGAACGAAAATCATCTTCTTAGTCATCACTGAAACGAAGGTAATGACATACTCAAACAAAAACGGAATCGATTACTAGCTTCTTGGTAACCTTGTGACTTTCCCTAATCCAAGTAAAAGTCATGTGCTTCCAGTACTATAGGCCTCTACTACTATTCACACCTACTCATACTCGTCCCAAGTATTGTCTCGTAGTTCCCAAGTCACCATTCATAAGTTTTCACAAAGAAACTTTTCACGCCTGAGTGTTTAACAACCATTCCATTCCGAGAATATTATCAAATTTGGGTAAGGAGATAGGAATCAGATTGGCAAGAAAATTATAGCCTTCAATTTCTATGACACAATCTCTATAGATTTTATCAGTAAATAATGATATACTTCCTATGATATCTACGTGAAATGGTTGCGTGAGTGCATAGCAAGCAATTTGAAAAGAATGTGCAAATTCATGAGACACAAAAGAATCTGAGGCACCAGAATCAAATAAGATGTGAGCAGGTCTAGAGTTGACAAGAAATGTACCCGTCACAACATTCTGGTCCTCGCGTGCCTCTTCTGTGGTAATCTGGAATGCACGGCCCTTATCTTTTGTCACCTCCTCCTTTGGAGTATTCTTTGGTTGTTGAACGGAAGCTTGACTCCCCGCCATTTGACTAGTAAGAGTAGGGAAAAAACGCTTCTTGTGGCCAGTAATACCACATGCATAGCAAGTAACAACCTTCCTTGGGCAAGCTGGCTTTATGGGACCCGCTTATCCACATCCATAGCAGACCACGTATTCCTTTTCTATTCTGCATTGGCCCGTATGATTCTTTCCACAAACGCGACATGATAGCGATTGAATAGAAAAAGATTGTGATCTATCGCGACCACGAACGGCGCTCTGAGATTGCTCTCTTGTATTAGAATCAGATCGAACAGATAGAACTGATGGAATAGAGGAAACAGGAACAGATTGATGGATACGTGGATGTTTTGGAACAGAAAGAGTGGCACCACGTATCTCTAAGTCATGCTCACGCTTTCGAGCATACTCAACAGCTTTGTCAAAGGACAGAACATCCTGATTTGCTACGAAATCGTGGATTTCATACCGCAGTCCATCCAAGAATAACTGAATTTTATCGTCTTCAGTTGGGATATACTTTGCAGCAAACCGTGCTTTTTGATTGAATTGAGTTTCATACTCATTCACGGTCATTCCTTTTTGCTTAAGCTCAAGAAACTCTTTCTCCAATATTCTTCTCATATCTATAGGACAATACTTTTCTAGTAAGCGAGTTTCGAACATTCCCCAAGACAAATTCTCCTGATCATACTCTTTAAGAGCTTCAAATGTTGCTTCCCACCTGACTAGGGCCTCTCCGGTGAACATTGCAGAAGCATAATTTGCCTTGTCCTCATTATCCACATGAGAAATACGAAATACTTTCTCTGTGTTCTGAATCCAAGTTAGAACAACAATAGGATTAATGGCACCTGAAAACTCCGTAGCACCACTACTCTTGAAATCTTTGAACGAGGGACGCTTCACTTCTCCTTTTGAAGATTCTCCAGTGGCTTTCTCTTTGCCTTTATCATTATCTTTCTTGTGTTCTTCGAGAGTCTGTTGAATAATACCAGTACGTTTACCCAACAGTCGCTCCTCACGAGGGGATACTGGAGTATTTACTTCACCAGGTTTAGGATCTCCACCCACTTCTGGTGTATGGCTACCTTCCTGTTCAGCGATTCTTCTGAAAATTTGGAGCAATATAGTATTTTAGAATATTAGGATTTATTATTACCTAATACTTTACTTAAGTCTTTCCTATGATTTGTATCCATATACTCCTAATGAATCTGTTCATATATTGAACTTCTGACGGTTTAAGTCTAAATACCAATCCGTGGAATTTAGTTCACTTAAACCACCGCTCTGATACCATGATTGAAAGACACACACTTTCATATTTGACAATTGTTACTCCAAAACATGCTACTTGCATATTCATAAATAATATTTTACATTGATAACTTGTTTACATAAGACTGGATACAAACTGACTATTACAAAGTGTTATATATTACATAACTTCCCAGGATACTATAATTTATACATTCATAAGTACAAAATACAATAGTTTATAACTATTCAAAATCTTCCAACAGTATATGATTATACTGGTTACTTATCTCGTGCAATTTATTAAACATTGAGAGGGGTAAGCGGTGACGCTTAGTGAGTTCAATAATAAATACAATATAACGTTATGCCATATATATATATATATATATATATATATATATATATATATATATATATATACTTCAATATGGCAGAAGCAAAGAGGACAAGGAATAACAAAGGCATATGTGAATCATGTGACAAGCTTTCCATATTAATCAATGATTTGATTCAAAGATATACAATCAATGAGACATAACACTTTCCATACTTTATATACATCAATAAATCTTCGGCCCAAATGGCACAGAAGACATACACTTTCTGATTAAACATTTTGGTAGATTTCAAGCTTTTAGCCCTGTCTAACCTTCTGACAATGCCATAGAATAGAAGTCATTCTCTTACGAGACATGATCAACATGGCCAGAGGCTACATACCAGTACCACCGTGAATCTAAGTCCTTTCATTGATCACATGGTCAAAGGTATAGCTTTGCTATCATAAATTGCATAAATAATAACGGAAAAGCACATAGCACATATAACACATAACATGCAGTTGTTTCCTATATATTGAACTCACCGTGAAATAATCGGAGGTTAAAATAGTAATTTGTGCAGCACTTCGTTCTATTAAATAAGTTTCTTTGTTGAAAACTGGGAGCTTTCTTAAAAACCGGGCCTTGCGAGGGCTGGGCTTCAAACCGAAAAGATAAATTATCCAGGGTCTTCGGGCACTTCGGAACATATTTCAGATGTTTGGTATGATCCCGGGGCTTCGGGGGAAGTTTAAATGCAAGAAATATTGATTTAGGGGTGAAAATGGGCAATTTTCCAAACTTACCCGGGAGGATTCGCACCCTCCTATTTATAGGAGGAACTTCGGACCGAAGGGGGCACGTGGCTCGCATGCGAGCGTGCCAGGCGTCGGATGTGAGACGAGGACAGATGGCGTGCATGCGAGGCGAGGCAGCTGGCAGACACGCATCGTCTTCGGATTGGTCCAGCGCTTCGGATGACTCACCTGCTTCGGACACGGGGCGGCTCGCAAGGGAAAGGCGACGTGGCTCGCTTCGGACGCCTCAACGGATGCAACACGCGTCGTATTTCTGCTGGACCGCACATCCGATGAGTCATTGGGTCGGAAACGAGGCAAGCAGCGAGCGAGGGTGACGTAGCCGAACCTGAGCCATGCGAAGTTTCTCGGATTTCGGGATTTTCTTGATTTTTGTGTCCCAAACTTTTAAAATCCATAACTTTCGCATACGGGATCCGTTTTTGACGTTCTTTATACACACACGTAGGCGAAAATATACTCTACAACTTTCGTTTAGACATCGTCGGCTAATTTTGACATTATTTTTAATATTATTATTTTGTAACAGACCGGGACAGGAAAATCCGTTAACAATTCATAACTTCTTCATCCGACGTCCATTTTCGTCAGTATTTTTACCGTTGTACTAGTATTGACGAGATCTTCGATTCTCGTTGAAGTTGAGTCGGCGAAAAATCACTCGATATTTATTTCGAGTTTTTAGGTGTCTACTGCTATTCCGAAACTTAGAAAAATCATAACTTCCTCATACGAAGTCAGATTTGGACGTTCTTTTTATGAAAATTCTCGGTTTAACAAATAATACGACTTTCATTTAGATCACCAAGGCTAAAAAGTAGTTTATCAAAAACTCACTTTTTACGTCATTCGGTGCCGTGCCGGTTTTGTCGCGAATCTTCGATTGGTCATAACTTCTTCGTTATAACTCGGATTTCGATGAGGTTTTCGCCTAAATGTTTCTAACAAAATATCTACACCTTTCAATAATAAAATTATACTTATTTCAAATTTTATATTTTCGTTAAATTTCGATATTTGACTTTTAATTAGAATCTCATAAGACTTCCAATATTTTCCGAGTGATTCTAAACATAGTTTTACTTCATTTCTACTAAAACTATCTGTTAGAACTCATCGCTCAAATTCATATAATATTTCATTATATTTTTCACTTTTTAAAAATACATAACACGATAATTGAACGTGTATGTTACAAATACCTCCTCCTTTACACAAATGGAGATATTTCGCTCTTATCTCATTCTTATTTTTCCTAAGCATAATTTGGGCCTCGATGGTGTTTCCACTTGACGTTTATCAACTCCAAGACATATGTACAAAACATATTTTCTACTGTTTGGATTGTTCTCTCCGTCTAACCATCTCCTTCTTTAATTATCTGACTGAAATTTCGCCACTACACGAGACATGGTTCTCTGAACCAATCAATTCACTTCGCAGATCTATATTAGTCGGACTCGATTCTTTACGACCATTTAGGTCTGAACGAAAATCATCTTCTTAGTCATCACCGAAACGAATGTAATGACATACTCCAACAAAAACGGAATCGATTACTAGCTTCTTGGTAACCTTGTGACTTTCCCTGATCCAAGTGTGAGTCCTGTGCTTCCAGTAGTATAGGCCTCTACTACTATTCACACCTACTCATACTCGTCCCAAGTATTGTCTCGCAGTTCCCAAGTCACCATTCATAAGTTTTCACAAAGAAACTTTTCACGCATGAGTGTGTTCTTTAACAACCATTCCATGCCGAGAATATTATCAAAGTTGGGTAAGGAGATAGGAATCAGATTGGCAAGAAAATTATAGCCTTCAATTTCTATGACACAATCTCTATAGATTTTATCAGTAAATAATGATATACTTCCTATGATATCTACGTGAAATGGTTACGTGAGTGCATAGCAAGCAATTTGAAAAGAATGTGCAAATTCATGAGACACAAAAGAATCTGAGGCACCAGAATCAAATAAGATGTGAGCAGGTCTAGAGTTGACAAGAAATGTACCCGTCACAACATTCGGGTCCTCGCGTGCCTCTTCTGTGGTAATGTGGAATGCACGGCCCTTAGCTTTTGGCACCTCCTCCTTTGGAGTATTCTTTGGTTGTTGAACGGAAGCTTGACTCCCCGCCATTTGACTAGTAAGAGTACGGCAAAAATGCTTCTTGTGGCCAGTAATAGTACATATATAGCCAGTAACATCCTTCCTTGGGCAAGCTGGCTTTGTGTGACCCGCTTCTCCACATCCATAACAGACCACGTATTCCTTTTCTATTCTGCATTGGCCCGGATGATTCTTTCCACAAACGCGACATGATAGCGATTGAATAGAAAAATATTGTGATCTATCGCGACCACGAACGGCGCTCTGAGATTGATCTCTTGTATTAGAATCAGATCGAACAGATAGAACTGATGGAATAGAGGAAACAGGAACAGATTGATCGATACGTGGATGTTTTGGAACAGAAAGAGTGACACCACGTATCTCTAAGTCATGCTCACGTTTTCGAGCATACTCAACAGCTTTGTCAAAGGACAGAACATCCCGATTAGCTACGAAATCGCGGAGTTCATACCGCAGTCCATCCAAGAATAACTGAATTTTATCGTCTTCAGTTGGGATATACTTTGCAGCAAACCGTGCTCTTTGATTGAATTGAGTTTCATACTCATTCACGGTCATTCCTTTTTGCTTAAGCTCAAGAAACTCTTTCTCCAATATTCTTCTCATATCTATAGGACAATACTTTTCTAGTAAGCGAGTTTCGAACATTCCCCAAGACAAATTCTCCTGATCATACTCTTTAAGAGCTTCAAATATTGCTTCCCACCTGACTAGGGCCTCTCCGGTGATCATTGCAGAAGCATAATTTGCCTTGTCCTCATTATCCACATGAGAAATACGAAATACTTTCTCTGTGTTCTGAATCCAAGTTAGAAAAACAATAGGATTAATGGCACCTGAAAACTCCGTAGCACCACTACTCTTGAAATCTTTGAACGAGGGACGCTTCACTACTCCTTTTGAAGATTCTCCAGTGGCTTTCTCCTTGCCTTTATCATTATCTTTCTTGTGTTCTTCGAGAGTCTGTTGAATAATGCCAGTACGTTTACCCAAGAGTCGCTCCTCACGAGGGGATACTGGAGTATTTACTTCACCATGTTTAGGATCTCCACCCACTTCTGGTGTATGGCTGCCATCCTGTTCAGCCATTCTTCTGAAAATTTGGAGCAATATAGTATTTTAGAATATTAGGATTTATTATTACCTAATACTTTACGTAAGTCTTTCCTATGGTTTGTATCCATATACTCCTAATGAATGCATTCATATATTGAACTTCTGACGGTTTAAGTCTAAATACCAATCCGTGGAATTTAGTTTACTTAAACCACCGCTCTGATACCATGATTGAAAGACCCACACTTTCATATTTGACAATTGTTACTCCAAAACATGCTACTTGCATATTCATAAATAATATTTTACATTGATAACTTGTTTACATAAGACTGGATACAAACCGACTATTACAAAGTGTTATATATTACATAACTTCCTAGCATACTATAATTTATACATTCATAAGTACAAAATACAATAGTTTCTAACTATTAATAATCTTCCAACAGTATATGATTATACTGGTTTCTTATCTCCTGCAATTTATTAAACATTGAGAGGGGTAAGCGGTGACGCTTAGTGAGTTCAATAATAAATACAATATCACGTTATGCCATATATATACTTCAATATGGCAGAAGCAAAGAGGAACAAGGAACAACAAAGGCATATGTGAATCATGTGACAAGCTTTCCATATCAATCAATAATTTGATTCAAAGATATACAATCAATGAGACATAACAATTTCCTTACTTGATATACATCAATAAAGCTTCGGCCCAAATGGCACAGAAGACATACACTTTCTGATTAAACATTTTGGTAGATTTCAGGCTTTCAGCCCTGTCTAACCTTCTGCCAATGTCATAGAATAGAAGTCATTCTCTTACGAGACATGCTCTACATGGCCAGAGGCTATATACCAGTACCACCGTGAATCTAAGTCCTTTCACTGATCACATGGTCAAAGGTATAGCTTTGCTATCATAAATAGCAGAAATAATAACAACGGAAAACGACATAGCACATATAACACATAACATACAATTGTTCCTATATATTGAACTCACCGTGAAATAATCGGAGGTTAAAATAGTAATTTGTGAAGGACTTCGTTCTATTAAATAAGTTTCTTTGTTGAAAATCGGGAGCTTTCTTGAAAACCGGGCCTTGCGAGGGTTGGACTTCAAAACCGAAAAGATAAATTATTTGGGGTCTTCGGGCACTTAGGAACGTATTTCAGATGTTTGGTATGATCCCGGGGCTTCGGGGGAAGTTTAAATGCAAGAAATATTGATTTAGGGGTAAAAATGGGCAATTTTCCAAACTTACCCGGGAGGATTCGCACCCTCCTATTTATAGGAGGAACTTCGGACCGAAGGGGACACGTGGCTCGCATGCGAGGGTGCCAGGCGTTGGATGCGAGGCGAGGACAAATGGCGTACATGCGAGGCGAGGCAGTTGGCGGACACGCGTCGTCTTCGGATTGGTCCAGCGCTTCGGATGACTCACCTGCTTCGGACACGGGGTGGCTCGCAAGGGAAGGGCGACGTGGCTCGCTTCGGACGCCTCCACGGATGCGACACACGTCGTATTTCCGCTGGACCGCGCATCGGATGAGTCATTGGGTCGGACACGAGGCAAGCAACGAGCGAGGGTGACGTGTCCGAACCTGAGCCATGCGAAATTTCTCGGATTTCGGGATTTTCTTGATTTTTGTGTTCCAAACTTTTAAAATCCATAACTTTCGCATACGGGCTCTGTTTTTGACGTTCTTTATATACACACGTAGGCGAGAATATACTCTACAACTTTCGTTTAGACTTCGTCGGCTAATATTTTAAATTATTTTTAATATTATTATTTTTAACAGACCGCGACAGGAAAATCCGTTAAAAATTCATAACTTCTTCATCCGACGTCCATTTTCGTCTGTCTTTTTATCGTTGTACTAGTATTGACGAGACCTTCGATTCTCGTTTAAGTTGCGTCAGCTAAAAATCACTAGATCTTTATTTCGAGTTTTTAGCTGTCTACTGCTATTCCGAAACTTAGAAAAATCATAACTTCCTCATACGAAGTCAGATTTGGACGTTCTTTTTATGAAAATTCTCGGTTTAACAAATAATACGACTTTAATTTAGATCACCAAGGCTAAAAAGTAGTTTATCAAAAAAACTCACTTTTTATGTCATTCGGTGTCGTGCCGGTTTTGTCGCGAATCTTCGATTGGTCATAACTTCTTCGTTATAATTCGGATTTCGATGAGGTTTTCGCCTAAATGTTTCTAAGGAAATTATCTACAAATTTCAATAATAATATTATACTTATTTCAAATTTTATATTTTCGTTAAATTTCGATATTTGACTTTTAATTGGAATCTCATAAGACTTCCAATATTTTTCGAGTGATTCTAAACATAGTTTTACTTCATTTCTAGTAAAAACTATCTGTTAGAACTCAATGCTCAAATTCATATAATATTTCATTATATTTTTCACTTTTTAAAAATACATAACACGATAACTGAACGTGTATGTTACACCCAAGCTTTACCAAACTCTATCACACAAGCTCTCAACATGTCTTCCAGCGTTTGTATGGTTCTCTCGCTTTGCCCATCAGTCTGAGGATGGTACGCTGTACTCATGTCAAGATTGGTTCCCAATGACTTTTGCAGTGATTGCCAAAACCGCGAGGTAAATCTACTCTCTTGGTCAGAGATAATGGATATTGGCACACCATGCAATCATACTATCTCTTTAATGTACGTCCTTGTTAACTTCTCCATTTTATGAATTTCTTTTATTGGCAGGAAGTATGCGGATTTGGTTAATCTGTCGACGATTACCCAAATGGTGTCATGACCACCCGTTGTCCTGGGTAAGTTGGTTATGAAATCCATAGTTATCCGCTCCCACTTCCATTTAGGTATTTCTGGTTGTTGTAATAAACCCGAAGGCTTCTTGTTGGGTCAAAAATATGGTTTATACTTTGCTTTTCTAGGAAAATGTATTTTTGTGTCTTGGACCGTAAACAGCTTGGTGTTTACGGTCGTATACGTGTTTACGGTTGTGTTTACGGCCGTAAACCCATTTACGGCCCATGTTCACCAAGCCCATGTTTCTTATGTATAAATATAGGTGTAAGGGGTGAGGAGTAGAGTGATGAACACTAGAGGAGCTTAAGTGTGTGCATTTGAAGGTGTTCTAGAGAGAGAAACTAGAGAAAAGAGAGTGTGTGTGAGTGTGTGTGAATCTCATGTAAAGGATCATCATTCTATTCATTAATACATTGAGATTCACATTATTCTTCTTCTCCTTCTCTTCTATTTGATCTGACACCATTCGTTTGATTGGGATTCCGCACCATCAAACGAATCTGATTGATACACAAGCAGATTAGGGACTTATAATTGGTATCAGAGCTTGGATTGTATCACTCATCTTTGTCTGGTCTGGAGCCGATTTGATCTTATTTTGGAAAGATTCTTGCGTTTTTGGATAGATCTCTGAAAATTAGGGGGGGTTTGTTCTTCGCGTTTTTCGTAAAAACGAGTTTTTGATCGAGTTATGAAGCAAAAATGGTGAAAAACGCGTTTTTTTCACGATCTGAAGTTGTGTTTACGGTCTTTGAAGGGTTTACGGTCCGAGGTTTACGTTCCGGAGTTTACGGCCGTAAACGTGTTTACGGTCGCCGGAGTTTACGGTCGCCGGTTTACGGTCGCCGGAGTTTGCGGCCTCGGCTCGGAATTCGGCTCGGTGAACGGCTAGGGAAGTCGGCTCAGCAGCAGCAAGCTTCGCATCAGCGCTTCGCACCTCGCCTCGGTCTCGCGCCTCGCACCTCATCCTCGCAAGCAGCAGCATCTTCCTTTGGACTTCAAAAATTGAAACGGATTTCGGGGGTGCCGGGGATCGAACCTGCGACCTCTAGTTCATCAACTCAGCGCCTTAACCAACTCCTCTAGCATAACCTTTGTTCCTTTCCTTCGCATTCTTTATTCAAAAACACTCCTTTTCGGATCCAAGTTTCGCAATTTTGACAAATTCAGCCCAAAATTCAATTTCTTTTCATTTTAAATTCCAATTTCAACCAAAAATTTTAATTTTTAATTTTTGACTTTTTACTTAAAATTTTGAGTTTGACTTTTAAAATTTGACCTTTTGACTTTAAACTTTGATTTTCTCGTTTAATCTTCAAATTTCCAAATTTAGCTTTTCGGTTTGACTTTTAAGTTTGACTTTTAAGTTTGACTTTTGAGTTTGACTCTTTAAATTTGACTTTTAAGGTTGACTTTTGAGTTTTTAGTCAAAGATTTTTTTTTAAAAAAAAAAAATAATAATAATTTAAAACAAAAAAAATGAATTCCGAATCCATTCCGGTAAATGAAGTTTCATGTACTCCAGCTTGTAAAACTACGATTAATTTTCTTCGGGAACAAATTGATTTATTAAAAAGAGAAGTTGAGGACCTGAGATATGAAGGATATCAACTCAGGAAAGGACAGAAACCCCTTAAGACCCAATTAGAAACAAAAATAAAGGACTTTAAGAGAATTCAGCAAGACTACAGTGAAAAATGTGAAAATTATGATTATATCAAGAGACATAATGATGAGTTAATTGTTGAGCTTGATAAATTAAAGAGACAATTTGAAACTGTAAATTTTAATTTTAAAAGGTTTGATGGATGAAGCGAGGTAGTTGCCAACATGATTGATCATTGCATGCAGTTCAAACGAAACCAGCAGAAGGGTTTAGGATTCGATAGTGTACCTCCTCCTTATAATCACACATATCAGTATCAACCTTTGTCAAAAGAGGAGATTGCAAACGAACCATTCATGGTTTATGGCAAGCCATCTGGTTTTGTTTCAGGAGGATTTATTAATGTTGAAAGTACTAACGTTTCTACTTCCCCTGCAGATCAATCCTTAGATCAGTCAAAGCACAAAGTTGAAGGATATGTTTCTGATAACAAAACTGAGCCTGAACCCGATGTTTCTGTTTCCAATGAAAAACCTTCTGTTTCTGATATTAAAGTTGATGATACATCTTGTGATGCTTTTGATGCTTTTGCATCGGATCATGTCGAGTTAAATTTTTTTGACATATTTGATTATTTGTTTGAAAATACTGATGTTCCTGTTTCTAGCACATCTACTTCATGTGCAGGTAAAGTAGCAGAGGATGAGAACAAGGAGAACACCACTGAACAAACCAACATCTCCTTGAGCTCTGAATATGTTGCTTCGAACTCAGCTGCTTCTGATCAACCTGCTGTTCAGAAATACAGGCCACCAATTCCAGTGAAACAGAGTGCCTGTTGTGATTGTGCTTGTGCAACAATAAGAGACAAGGCAAGGTTACGCCACCAGGGGCAGGAAGAAACAACTTCACAGTGAAGAAAAAGACATGTTTTCACTGTGGAACACCTGAACACATTGCCAGAAATTGTCCAAATCGCGCATACGTTTCTTACTATGCACAAGGCTGGCAGAACGCGCCAAGAGGGAGATACTTCAAAAGAAACCCCTCAAGGTCACGTTCAGACCATGGTGACTGGAACGCGCAGAAGACCAAGAATCAATCCCACAAGGCCAAGAATCTAAATCCCAAGGGCAAGAAGGGAATGCCGGCCAAGAAGCCAAATCCAAGAGATGCTCCCGTGAAGCCAAAATCAAAGTCATCTCAACGGCTAACGTCAAGATCAAAACCAAGTACTGAGCCACCCATCAGATCGAAAAAGAAATAGGTTAAACCCAACTACAAATGGGTTCCAAAGGCTCACTCTCCCAAATCAACTAATGACTCTAATATTTCTTCATCTTCTGTTTGTGATAAACAGGATATGTCATGGGAGAGAGTACCGTACAAAGATGAAAAAGGTCGACCCAGTTTCAAAATGGACTGGGTTCCAAAGACCAACTAATCCCGCTCTGTGTCGGAGCAGCTATGGAGGCATATCATCAGACTTCGGTTTGTTGGTAGTGGTTGTTCCAGGCACATGATAGGGGACATCTCTGAACTGTACAACATTCATAACTTTGTTTGGGAGTATGTTTCCTTTGCGGGAAAGGAAGAAAGGAAGAGATCACAAACGGGGTTAGTGCTTAATGACATGAAGAATTTTCGGATCTGTTCTGAGATTACGCGTGCAGTTCTCAGACCTTCTGGATGCAAATTCAATCGGTGACTTACGGTTTGAGTTTTCCTCTCTATACTCCTGAGTTTTTCTTAAGCTGATTCGCTTTAAAGACTAATTTTTGTTTTAGGATAGTTTAAATTTGTGCATTTACTTTCGTTTCTCTCCTATGCACAAATTTAGGGGGAGAAATAAAAACAAAACAAAAATTAGAAAATTTTAAAAAATCCAAAAACATTAGAAAATCAAAAAATCAAAAAAAAATGTTGTTAATGGAATGTGCTTGCATGAGATGTTTTGGGAAGTGATATAATCATGTGATAACAGGCAATCTGAATCTGTGTAAGGGACTGAATCTGAACTGTCGAGGCTTTGTGTTCGATGCGCTGGTAGGCACGAGAGATTAAAATGGACTTGACTAGGCATTAATGAACTTAAGGAATCTAGAGACTTGAAAATTTTTGACCTAGTTAGATCCGTTTAGCCTGACAATACGACGCTCGGATAGGTTGAGTAGGGAGATAAACACAGGAATCTACTGGTTACACTAAAGAACTCGTATCTGGAACTGTAGATTAACTTTTCCTTGATGTGCGGATTATGTCCTTAATTCCGGTATTGATTGGGTGACTGGTGAGTTCCGATAAATTAGGTCTGTAGAAGGTAATATTCTTTCTTTCTATCTGTTAGTCATATGTTGCCTCCTCTGCGTGATCGAAAGATCCGACCTGGATTGTAGCATATGCAACTCTATTTCTCTGCATCCTCTATCTATGCAATTCTTTCTATCTGTTAGCCATATACTGTCTCCTTTGCGTGACTCACAATCCGGCCTGGTACACAGTATATGTATGATTCTTTTTCTCAATCCCTCTAAAGCTTCAGTTAGTCATATGTTTCACCCTCTGCGTGATTGGAAGAGATCTGGCCTGGGTGTATAGCATATGCATTCTAAATCTATCTTCTCTCTTAATAATTGTCTGCTCACCCGATGTAAGGAGTATTCTGGAAGTCCTTGATTACTGGAGCATATCAGGAAGCGGGAAACATGTTCTAGTACAATTAAAATTGAACACTTACAGATTGTCTATAGATCTCGCTGCTCAATTTAGGTGGACAACAATATCTTTGGTCGTCGTCAGCTGAATGGTCCTTAAGGAATATTATCTAGGAACTTAGGATCACATTGTCTTGTCACTTATAGTATGTCCTAATTTTGTCACAATCTCTCGTGTTTAAGTGGACCACAATACCGGCGATTGACCAGATCTATTCATGAAGGGAGAGGTACTGATAAACGGATAAAGGCTGTCTAAAAACTTTGATCCCAAATCACTCTTAAAGTTAGATATCATTTTTATTTTTGTTAAATTTGTTCATAGTTTTCTTCTAATTTAAATATCAGGGTAGAATTAAAAATTTTAAAAACCAAACAAAAATCAGAAAATTAAAAAAATCCAAAAATAGTGTTACTTCTGTTTTATTTCTTTTCCAGAAAATATGAAAAATCCAAAAAATATTGTGTACTAAATTTTCTTTTAGTTTTGTTTTGTCTTGAAAAGTGAATTCAGGTGTAGATGAGACTCATGGAGACTGTATAAAGATTTCTGAGCCAAAGTTTCATCCGTGATCATCGAAGAATTCTCATTCGAAGGAACAAGAAATGAATATTATTCTTTCGACATTCAATCTTTCAACCCCAGAAGCAAGGTGAAGCTGCACTTGAAGATTATGTGACGGATTGTCTTGAAGCCTCCTCAATCAATCTGCGACTATCTTGTACCTGCTGAAGTGATCCAGAGGATTAGTTCTCTCTGATGTTCTCTCTGACGATTCTCAAACTGAAAGCATTATCTTTCAAGAATCAGTACAAAAAGCCTCCTCACCCAACGAGCGTTCAACGCCAAATTCTGAAGAAAAGCTCAAGTGCTCAAGATGAAGTCATTCATTGAAGATTCATCAAGTTCATCTTCAGGTTGTGAAGAATTTTAAGATAAATGTTGAAGCCAAGCTTACAATGAAGATGAACAAGAAAGCCAACTACTTTTTAGGGGGAGTTTGTGTTGGGTTATGAGCATTCTAACACTCCTAAGTGTACATGCAACCCTAAATACCTTGGATCTATGTTTTCTCTATTATACATACAATTATGAACATCCAAGGTATTATCCTAATCTAGCATACAAAATAATAAATATAACAAGATAGAATACATACCTCTTTGATGTAGAATGTCTTCATGAAGCGTGAGTGCCTAGTGCCCCAAGTGTGACACCTCAAATGGTTCACACAACACCAAATACACTTGGAATAACTTGAGAGAAACTTGAACACTCCTTGAAATCGTCTAGCCCTCACACTCACACATTAGTGCACGATTTCTTGAGCCATGGGATTCTTTTATATGGTGGCTATTAGGGTTACACCATGTAACTCATAACTTTACACATTCCTTATGCTCCATGGATTTTAACCTCCATGGAGTATCCATGGGTCACCCCATGGACTTAGTCCAACATAAGGAATCTTGGATCACAAGCCCACATATATAAGAATGAATGATTTACACAATCAACCCATATATTTAATTAGTCTCCTTTTGATCACTTAATTAATTCCAAATTAATTCTTGATCAATACTAATTAAATAACCTTATTAATATATTAGAACTTATAATATATTAACCAACCTTAAGTGTTATTTCTCTCATTATAGTCTATCCAAATGCATGATGCCATGCAACCCAAATGGACCATGTCGGGTCGGGTCAAGTCTTACCAATTATAGTTATGGACTTAGAAATTAATCCAACAGTCTCCCACTTGGATAAGTCTAAAACTATTATTTCGTATGACTTCAGGAACCGATCAGCAATCGTAGCTCTCAAAAGCTTCTGTCGAACTCTGACCTTGTCGATGAACTCTGACCTTTGTCAATGAATTGACCATTAGATAAGGGATCATATATTCCTCTATTCTAGATATCATATGGACTGAGACATGGATTATCAATCATTCTCTCTGTCCATTTGTTGTTTCCCGATTTCCGATTCATGATGACTGACTGATTGAACAAATCAAATCAGTCCTGGCTTGGCCAAGCACTCACATGTATCATCTTTAAATCATCGAGGAGCCCACAGATATCGCTTTTATCCCGAAGGTAACAGGAATGGATAAACTTCGACTCATATGGCTTGTTCTACTACTTGTTGAATCATACACAAAGGCACGTTTTATAACATCGAGTTACCAATGCGTTTTCGTGCAATCAATGTATAACCAACTCATAGTAACAACTCATATCTCTAGGTTTGAAGAATATAAGATATTATCGTCTCATGATCACTCGTGATTAAATCCATGAAGTGATTCAAATGAGCGCGGGTTGAATCCAATACTCAGAACTTATGAGCACTCATGAGTGTTGTAGCACCACTTTGTCCACCAACTTGGACCTCTACAAACCAACCCATGACAGTCTTGATTCATATCTACTTCCAACATATGACCGACTGTGGATGGTTTGAATAACTTAATCATTCAGGAAGAGCGACTTAGTTATTCTGGAAGTCAAAACATGCAAAGTGAAACACAAGAATAAATGAATCAAATATGGTATCAAACCCTATGAATATAAATAAACACTTTTATTTATCACCATACTTATTACTCATTATTCATTGTTTCGGTTTTATCAACTTTATACTTGAATTTAAAACAATAGTTGTCCCATGCTCCAAGCATGTACACTATGTTTTCTAAACACTAGTCATGCCATACACCAAGTATGCATACTATGTTTGTCTATGATCTTTACTTTGTAAAATAGATCAATTGAACATCACTCAAATGATCCTCTTTTCACAGTCCCAAATCCTCACTGCAAATGCAAGAATTCCAAATTCATGCCATTTACTGAAATCTGTTAGATTCTAAACTTATATGCATTGATCCTCTTAATGATTATGCACGAAGTCAGAAAGACTTGACAACAATCATTACAGAGCATTCCAAAGGAGATCAGCTCCTTGGAAACATCCTTCTTTCATTAAGTTTCCTAATCTTACACAGATTGAATAATTTCTAACTGTGATACATTTCCATATTCCATTTTGACTATCACTTCTGAACAAGAGTTGCCTCCATATAGATTATGTCAATATGGTCCTTCAAGAATTAACATTATACTTCCAACTGTCCTTGAGCAACCAATCTTTGGTAAACCTTAGATTGTCCTCGACAATTGCTTAATCATTTTAGTCATATTCAATTCTAGACCTTTTCCCTTCATAATGCCCCAGGCATTTGGAAAATTTTAGAAAGGATGAATATAGCACATGTAATCGATCCTATATCCGAAGCATATGGGACACGATTCATGATGTCTCACATAAAGACTAAACCAGTCTTTTGCTATAATATTTCCATTTCAATTTGCCAAGTTCTCAAAATTCAGATTATGAAAAGGGATGTCGTAATCATAATCGAATTTTAGAACGCAAATAATGGACCCATATATAGAATTTCCTTATGTTGAGCCATTCCAACATGAAATTCATATATATATATATATATATATATATATATATATATATATATATATATATATATCCTTGATTAAATACGATTAAAATCTCAATCTAAGCTTTTAGAATTGAAATGAAGTATAATTTCCTCTCCCTTAATTATAGCAAAACAACTTTTTCAACCCCTGCAACCTCACGAATTGAAACTTTTGTTTTCTATAATTAACATTGCTAACTTGCAACCTTTGTCATAATTATCATGCTCCCCCTAACATGATGATTATTAGCATAATACTTATGTTCCCACTAGCTTTGACATGTACTCAGAAATCAGCTGACTTTCTTACCAAAGTTCAGATTTCTGATACTAGATTGTTTTGATAAAACTTTATCAAAATCATACACCTCTCTTAGATAGCTCACATGTGTGTCTAAACAATTTTAGAACTATGAAAAGGGATGCCGTAATCATAGTCTCAATTGTTTAGACCTTCGCCACTTCTCACAAGTCCATGTTAGTGTGCCGGTAAACCACACACGCTCCACTAACGACTTTGAGAATGCAAATATCACAATTGCTATCTAGCTAAAATCTACTTAGTGAAAGTGTTTCCTCACCATCATTTTCATGAATCGGAGAGAAACCTTATGACACTTAGATTTAATAGTGTATGTGTTCTTATCCATGTGAAGTTGTCAAAACCATAATGACAAGACAAGGTTAGTGACAAATCCAAACTCATATTGATTAAACTTGTGCAATCTTAAATTCTTGCCATTTGGCAGCTCAGGTGCTTGCCATTGCTTCCAAGTAGTTGTGCAACCAATTGAGAACTCTCAGAACTCCTATGCAAAGCCAACTTGAATAGGCACAAAAATTTCAACACGATAGGTTATAAACCTCAAGTCGTGTGCTAGTGACGGACTTTAGGTTTTATTCTTGATTAAGTCTTGAAACTTTCAAGAGCTTTAAGACTCCCACTGTCCTCTTGACATATAATACTCCCTTGTCAAATATTCAAGAGATAGTGCGGATTCTTTATCAAGACTAACACTTTACACAATTGGCCTAAGTTGGTCTCTGTTTTATCCAAAACATCACAAGTTACCAATTTCAAATGTACAAGAGTAGATAACCTTTTACTCTTACATTTGACTAGTGTTAACAAACCCTCTTTAAGATATGTCACTCAAGTTACAATCTTGGAGTATGACTCTAAGAATTGTTTTGGAACGAAGTATGACTCATCTTTTTGATTTAACCATTTCAACAATTCATGACTCCTCTTCTTAGTCATAAGAATGCACTAAGATGACTTTAGAGGACCAATTGTGATATGGTATCTTAATCATTAAGATGATCATAAACATGATACTAAAGTACTCTCCCATCTTTTCAGATTTGAGAAACTTTTATCTTTCTGCCATACTTTGATTCTTCTTATTCGTTCTGTCTCACATTGAAACTTCTCCAATGCTACAGACTTATACTTAAACTTATAAGTATAACCATATTTACTGAACTTAAGTAAATCATGACGAATAGTCTTCTTGATCTTTTGTGGTGGACTTGACCAGTGCACAAGAATGTGTACTCGATCCCTTAGTCCTTTCCTTATTCACATAAGGAATTAGTCTTAATTTTCCAAGCTGAAAGTTCTCATTCATCATACTATACAACTTGCATGATTCCAAGTTTCGGTCCAATTGAACCTTGGGTGATGAGAATCTTTTCTTATTTGGTAATATTAGACACTACCACAACCGAAAAAATCAAATCCATTTTTCCAATATTGCTATCAATGGAATCTTATAAGCAAAAACTTTTCACAAATGCCATTGTAAGGATACTTAAAATAAATAAAATCAAAACCTTTTTCTTTTATTTTAAAACTTTGCGGAAAAACTTATCCTTACAATCCATATGAAAACCTTGTTGTTATCTATTCCTAAGCAATATAAATATCATAACTCTTAAGTAATAGCCCAAAATTCTGATCACCGAACCATGCGATTGAAATCCATCATCGCGATCAGAATCAGCATGTACTTAATAGAGTTAGACAATGGACTTTACCTGAAGTAGAGCCAAACTTATTGACTTTAACATCCTTAGGTAAATTTGGCATCTTCGTAACCAATGCCCCTTCCTTTGGCAATAGTTACCTATGGACCCTTGATAATGGGACTATCTCAGACTTCGCCTCTCTCTTTACCATTGGTTCAACCGAGTTGACTATGGCCGATCCCTTTCCATTGGGAAGAGAGAGCTTTACTAGATATCCAATGTCATCATTGTCAATGTCCATAGTGTTTTAGGAAGTTGATCTTAGCAAATAGATAAGATCATTAAGGGTCTTGTCTTAGTCTGTTTCATAGGATTCCCAAAAGAACTCACTATGTGACTTAGAAAGTAGTTGAGCCACCAACTTTCTCAAGACTTTGACACCCAACTCTCCCGGCTTGTCAATATGTGACTACATCTCCAAGATGTGATCACACCTAGACCTTGCCTTGCCAATAGGGCTTGAGTGACCTTAACCTTTTTAGGAACTTGTGGGTTAGGGAGAATAATTGGAGAAGGTGAAAGAAGTATGATATCCATGGGACATCATCTTCATTTAGGAAAGCTTGTTTCAAGAGATTTGGGAAGATCATAAATGTCTAGACCAGACATCTTTTTGGGAGATATTCAAGATAGTTGATTTAAAGTCCTTAATATGACACCCAATATGAAATATTAAGGCTAGGACCCAACAAACTATTTTATAACTTAGAAGAGGGATGTCGTAATCCAAGCTATAAAATATTTGAAGGTAGGTGAATGACGATTCACCAATTTCCACCATGAAAAACGAAATAATTTATTAGGTTTTAATTGGATTTGAAAGTCCTAGATCTTTGAGATTCATTGAACTGTTCAAAGGCATGTTTCAATCTCGAGTGTGCCCTTCAGGTTTTGTGACTGGGATGCCGAGGATCACAAAACAAGGTGTGAATAACCATGCAAATATACTTAATATTTACCCCTTAATCAGTGTGCCGGTTAACCACACACGCTCCACCGATACTATGATAAATATTAAGTTACCCTTTGCCTACCTTGTTAAGTCCAGGTTAGTGTGCCGGTTAACCACACACGCTCCACTAACGACTTAAGCAAAGTGCAAAGTGTAATTTCATGGGTTAGCACCAAATTCACATTTTCCTAAGTAACTAAGATTGGGTATTAATAAGAGTTTAGTTACTTAGTATTTATCATTAATACTTTTAATGAAAGGAGAATTATAGTCCTTGTCCTACCCGTTCGGCTAACGACCCTCCACCAGTCAACGAAGCGGTGGGTGAGAGTGGACACCAATTAAACTGCCATTTTATAGGCAGTAACATTATACCCCCCTTATAGACCGGCTTCGTGAATGAGGCCTACTAACGGTAAGACTGACTTTACTCTTATACATATATATAAATATTATTAACTTATAATATTATAAAGTATAAGGGTTGAATTTTAACTTTTAAAATTCTAAGGGCTAACTTGGAATTAAAGTATTCATAAGTGAAAAACTTTTCAAATTCCAAAACTTGAGGGCAAGTTTTGAAACTATTCAAAACTAATTAATTCCATAACTTATGAGTTTAAAGTAGTTTTAATTTAAAAAAAAAAAAAAAAAAAAAAAAAAAAAAAAAAAAAAAAAAAACTCTTCAAGTTCCATAACTTGAGGACAAGTTATGGAAGACTTTAAACTAATTAATAAAAAAAATAACTTTTTTTTATTGTAACTTATGGAACTAATTAAGGTTACACTTTTTTTTAATTTAATGAAGAGACTCTTGAACCTCCATAACTTGAGGACAAGTTATGGAGTCATAAAACCATTTAATTAGAATTAGACTCTTCATTTTGTAACCTTTGCCAACTTTTATGAGTTTTATGATTCTTAAATGTGACTTTTCATATAACTTGAGGACAAGTTACAAAAACACACTTTGGAATCAACTCTTAGATTAAAATGGATTGAAAATAACTATTTCACACAACTTTTCTATTAATCTAAGAACCTCATAAGAACAAGATAATTCAAATCATCAATCTTCAAGAAATTAGCATGAACATACAAACTAATACAAATCTTGAAATTATGACAATTATCTTAGAAATTAGATTAGCATGAACATTACCACATCAAAAACAAGTTTATAAGTCCAAAAACATCTTAGGGTAATGTTCCTAGTCCAATTCCAGCCAAAACAATCGAATATATGCATCCAACTCAATTTTTCAGCTACTTTTGCAAGTATAACAAGAAAACAAGCCTAGGCTCTGACACCACTGTTGGGTTATGAGCATTCTAACACTCGTAAGTGTACATGCAACCCTAAATACCTTGGATCTATGTTTTCTCTATTATACATACAATTATGAACATCCAAGGTACTATCCTAATCTAGCATACACAATAATAAATATTAGAAGATAGAATACATACCTCTTTGATGTAGAATGTCTTCATGAAGCGTGAGTGCCTAGTGCCCCAAGTGTGACACCTCAAATGGTTCACACAACACCAAATACACTTGGAATAACTTGAGAGAAAGTTGAACACTCCTTGAAATCTTCTAGCCCTCACACTCACACATTAGTGCACGATTTCTTGAGCCATGGGATTCTTTTATATGGTGGCTATTAGGGTTACACCATGTAACTCATAACTTTACCCATTCCTTATGCTCCATGGATTTTAAACTCCATGGAGTATCCATGGGTCACCCCATGGACTTAGTCCAACATAAGGAATCTTGGATCACAAGCCCACATATATAAGAATGAATGATTTACACAATCAACCCATATATTTAATTAGTCTCCTTTTGATCACTTAATTAATTCCAAATTAATTCTTGATCAATACTAATTAAATAACCTTATTAATATATTCGAACTTATAATATATTAACCAACCTTAAGTGTTATTTCTCTCATTATAGTCTATCCAAATGCATGATGCCATGCAACCCAAATGGACCATACCGGGTCGGGTCAAGTCTTACCAATTATAGTTATGGACTTAGACATTAATCCAACAATTTGTTGGGTCATTTAAGAAAGGAAAAGAAAGCTATAAACCAAGGGGGAGATTGTTGGGTCAAAAATATGGTTTATACTTTGCTTTTCTAGGAAAATGTAATTTTATGTCTTGGACCGTAAACAGCTCAGTGTTTACGGCCGTAAACAGGTTTACGACCGTAAACCCTGTTTACGGCCCAATGGGTGTTTACGGCCGTAAACCCATTTACGACTGTAAACCCATTTACGGCCCATGTTTCTTATGTATATATATAGGGGTGAGGGGTGTGATGAATAGAGTGATGAACACATAGAATAGAGGAGCTTATGTGTGTGCATTTGAAGGTGTTCTATAGAGAGAGAGAAAAGAGACTGTGTGTTAGTGTGTGTGAATCTTGTATTCGGATCTTCATTCATATCAATACATACAAGATTCATCATCTTCTTCTTCTCCTTCTCTTCTATTTGATCTGGCATCATCCGTTTGATCGGGTTTCCGCACCATCAAACGGATCTGATTGATACACAAGAAGATTAGCGACTTACACTTCTAATATTCTACCTTTACTTTGGCACAAGTTAGACACTTGCCCACAAAGGTAGCAATTTCAGCTTTCATGTTCGGCCACCAATAGAGTTTCTTAAGGTCCAGATACATCTTGTCTGAACATGGATGAACGGAGTATCGAGTTTTATATGCTTCATTCATGACAACATCTCTGTAGCCACCAAACTTCGGTGTCCAGATCTGATTCATGAGCTAACGAACTCTGTCACCCTTGATTTCCAAGTTCTTTTCCATTCCTCTTAAGGCTTCACCTATCACGTTCTCGGGTTTCAAGGCTTCCAGCTGAGCCTCTTTGTTCTGAGTGGACAGGTGTGAATGGATTGCCATAGTTAGATACTTTACTCGATGACCCGAGTACTCTTGTCGACTAAGGGCATCTGCTACTACATCGGCTTTGTCGGGATGATAGCGAATCTCGCATTCGTAATCATTGAGTAGTTCTACCCATCGTCGTTGTCTCATGTTCAGTTCTTTTTGATCGAAGATGTGCTGGAGACTTTTGGGATTTGTGAAGACTGTGCATTTCGTACCATAAAGGTAATGCCTCCAGATCTTCAGAGAAAAAACCACTGCTCCCAGTTCAAGGTCGTGCGTAGTATAGTTGACCTCGTCGTTCTTAAGCTGTCTCGAGGCATAGGATATGACCTTTCTGTTGGGTTATGAGCATTCTAACACTCCTAAGTGTACATGCAACCCTAAATACCTTGGATCTATGTTTTCTCTATTATACATACAATTATGAACATCCAAGGTATTATCCTAATCTAGCATACAAAATAATAAATATAACAAGATAGAATACATACCTCTTTGATGTAGAATGTCTTCATGAAGCTTGAGTGCCTAGTGCCCCAAGTGTGACACCTCAAATGGTTCACACAACACCAAATACACTTGGAATAACTTGAGAGAAACTTGAACACTCCTTGAAATCGTCTAGCCCTCACACTCACACATTAGTGCACGATTTCTTTGTTGGATAAGGTGTCTAAGTCCATAACTATTTATGGTATGTACTTGACCCGACCCGGCATGGTCCATTTGGGTTGCATGGCACCATGCAATTGGATAAACTAAAATGAGAGAAATAACACTTATGGTTTATTAATATATTATAAGTTCTAATATATTAATAATATTATTTAATTAGTTTGATCAAGAATTAATTTAGAATTAATTAAGTGATCAAAAGATAACTAATTAAATATATGGGTAGATTATGTAAATCTTCCATATCTTATATAGTGGGCTAAGAGGCTCCATGGATTATCAAGTTGGGTTCCACCCATAGGATGCTCCATGGATGCTCCATGGGAGTTACAAACCCATGGGTCATGGAAATGAAGAGTCATGACACATTAGGGTTTACATGGTGTAACCCTAGATGTGTCAACACTATATAAGAAACCCATTCTCCACCAAAATAGGCTACACTAAGAAACAAGAGGGCTAGAGCCGATTTTGCAAGTGTAAGATTCTCTCAAAGTTTACTCCTTTGCATTTGGTGTTGTGTGAAGCATTTGAGGCATCACACTTGGGGTGCTAGGCTCACAAGGTTTCAAGGATCATAATCAACAACAAGGTAAGTTATTCTATCTTTCATTCAAGTTAAAAATGTTCCCCATGTATGCTAGATAGGAATATAACCTTGGAATTCAACTTTGCATGATTATTAGACAAACATAGATCCAAGGTTATTAGGGTTGCATGTACACTTAGGAAGTGTTAGAATGCTCAAAACCCATCAGTGGTATCAGAGCCTAGGTTTGTTTGTTGTTTTTTTTTTTGTGTGCAAACAGCTTGAAAAAAAAAAATTTCTGTTTTCTGCTCGTATGAAAGTTTGCACATTTGTTGCTGGAAATGGACTATAAACATTACCCTAAACTGTTTTGATGTTTTAAAGCTTGTTTTAGATGGTGTAATGTTTATGCTAATCCATTTACAATGGCAATTATTAAAATTACAAGTTTTTTTAAGTGTAATTTTTGATTCTTGAAAGTGTTCATATTCATGTTCTTGAACTTATGAAGATTAGATGATCATAGGAATTGTTTGTAACCTTCATGGTTGTTTAATTCATGATCATAATGTGTTTTAATGGAGTCCATAACTTGTCCTCAAGTTTTGGAAAACCAAAAGTCTCACTTTTATTAAAGCCATTAAAAGAACACAAAAGTTATAAAAATGAAGAGTCTTCATTTTTATTACTCAATTAATTCATAAGTTATAAGAAATGAAAAGTTTTGGAAGTTTACAAAACTTGCCCTCAAGTTTTGGAACATGTAAAGTCTTGATTAAAACTTTAGTTCCAACCCTTAGAATTTTAAAAGTTAAAATTCAACCCTTATACTTTATAATATTATAAGTTACTAATATATATATATGTATAACGTCAAGTCGTCTTACCGCTAGTACGCCTCATTCACGAAGCCAGTCTATAAGGGGGGTATAAGGTTGTTGCCTATAAAATGGTAACTTAATGGGTGTCCACTCTCACCCATCGCTTCCTTGATCGGTGGAGGGTCGTTAGCCGAACGGGTAAGACAAGGACTTATAAATTCTCATTAAAAGTATGATGAATATTATAAAGTAACTAAATGCTTTTATTAAATTCCTAATCTTAGTTACTTTAGGAAGATGTGAATAAGGTGCTAATCCATGAAATTACACTTTACACTTTGTTTAAGTCATTGGTGGAGCGTGTGTGGTTAACCGGCACACTAACTTGGACTTAACAAGGTAGGTAAAGGGTGACTTAAGGTTTACCATAGCATCGGTGGAGCGTGTGTGGTTTACCGGCACATCGATTGAGTGATAAACCTTGAGGGTACCAAGTGATTTGCATGGTTACTTCACACCTCGTTTTGTGATCCTCAGTATCCCAGTCACAAAACTTGGAGGGCACACTCGAGATTGAAACATGCCTTTTAAAAGTTCATTGAATCTCAAAAGAATCTAGGAATTTCTAAGAACCAATTAAAAACCTAATATCTATATTTCGTTTTTCATGGTGGAAATTGGTGAATCGTCATTCACCTACCTTTCAAATATGTTATAGCTTGGATTACGGCATACCTCTTCTAAGTTATAATATATTGTGATTGGATTCTAGCCTTAATATTACATTTGGGTGTTTTATTAAGGACTCTCTTAATATCTAAACTAATCTTGTTCTCTTCTTTCAGATGTCTTCAAACAATCCTGCTTCTGGCTCTAATCCTAATGGCTCCTTTACCCTTATGAACTTGTGTGGGAAAGTCACTTTTGATGGATCCAACTTCAATGAATGGATCAGAAATATCAGGATGATTACCCGCTACGAGGACAAAGAATATGTCCTTGACAAGGAGCTTAAGGAGATTGATGAGACCACTGCAACTCCCCAGGAGATCGCTAACTTCCGGGCACATGAAAGGGATGCTATAAAAGTGGCATGCATCATGTTGGCCACCATGACAGCGGAACTCCAAAAGTCCTATGAGGACTTCTACCCTTTTGAAATGCACCAAGATCTGATGGAAAGATACCATCAAAGTGCACGACAAGAAAGGTATGAAATCATATGCTCTATCATAACAACCATGATGAAGGACGGGGAATCCGTCACGAGCCACATGCAGAAAATGCAAAGGTATGTGGATCGGTTGCTGAAGCTTAATGTGAACTTCCCTGAGGAGCTTGCAATAGATATCATTTTGCACTCCTTACCATCGTGCTATGATCAATTCCGCATGACATATCACATGAATAAGGAAGAGGTCACACTCAGCAAACTTCAGGGACTCCTCAAGACCGCAGAAACAGGTCTTAAGGGTAAGTCGGTTGTTAACACTCCTACTCCAAACTCCGCCCTGGTTTTGTCAATCGGGAAAGGTAGAGGGAAGAAGAGGAAGAGCTCTTCAAAGGGTACCAAGGCTAGGACCCTTGATGGCTCTTCTTCAAGTGGAACCAAGAAAGGTTTCGTCACTCCTTCTTCTGACCCAGAAGAGGCTGAATGCTTCTATTGCCATGAAAAGTCACATTGGAAGCGGAACTGCCCAAAATACCAGCAAGATGTGAAGGATGGGAAAGTTAAACCCAACCATGCAGGTATTTACACTATCTTATATAATAACTCACCCCATTCTAACTCTTGGGTCCTTGATACCGGTTGTGGTATTCATATCTGTTCTGATTTGCAGGGACTAAGAAGAAGTGAGAATGTGGAGCATGGAAGAATAAACTTAATCATGGGGAATAGGAAAGCTTTACCTGTCACCAAGATTGGAGTTTATACTTTATTGCTAAGTAGTGGGTTTAGTTTAGATTTGAATAAGTGTTGTTATTCGCCATAAATGGCAAGAAACATTATTTCCTTTCATGCATTGTATAAACAAGGTTTCACCTTTTCATTTGATAATGAAGTTGGTTCGATTAATGCTTTCTTTAATAATGTTCTTTATTTTAAAGCATTACCTTGTGATGGCGTGTATGAAACTGTATCTGTGGTTGATAACTTAGGAAATAATGTATTGTGTATTGATTCTGTTAATAATAATAACTTGGATAAAGCATCATTATGGCATTGTCGTCTTGGACATATAAGCAAGAAACGCATAGGCCAACTCCAAAAGGATGGAGTATTGGAGTCATTTGACCTAAAGTCAGATGATAGTTGTGAATCATGCTTACTTGGAAAAATGACAAAGTCACCCTTCACAGGTTCTTGTGAGAGGGGTGAAGGTTTGTTGGATCTTATACACACGGATGTGTGTGGGCCCTTCAAACATGCCACAAGGGATGCTAATCGTTATTATTTGACTTTTACTGATGATTACAGTAGATATGGATATGTCTACTTAATCAAGCATAAGTCAGAGACTTTTGAGAGGTTTAAAGAGTTTAAACAGGAATTCGAGAATCAATTGGGCAGGAACATTAAGATGCTTCGATCCGATCGAGGTGGTGAGTATCTTAGTTCAGAGTTCCTCGACTATCTTAGGGAATGTGGGATTGTCTCACAATTGACACCTCCAAGGACACCGCAGTTGAATGGTGTAGCTGAGAGGCGTAATCGAACCTTGTTGGATATGGTTCGTTCCATGATGAGTCGAGCATCGCTACCAATCTCATTTTGGGTGTATGCCTTAGAGACTGCCGCCCATATCTTTAATCTAGTTCCCACAAAGAAAGTTGCCAAAACTCCTCATGAGATGTGGACTGGTAAAGTACCCAAACTAGACCACATTAAGATTTGGGGTTGCGAGGCTTTCGTGAGACGCGAGACTCATGATAAGCTCGAACCTCGAAGTGAGAGGTGTATTTTCATCGGCTACCCACAGAAATCCTTTGGTTACCTCTTCTACAGACCTAGTAAGAATGTGGTCTTTGTAGCTAGGAGGGCTTTCTTTCGAGAGAGAGAGTTCATAATCCAAGGAGACAGTGGGAGGCAAGTTGACCTTGAAGAAATTCAAGAGTCAAGTGGTGAAGGAACTTCAAACCCTAGCACTCAACTTGAGGAGGAAACTCCTGTTGAGCCAATTGACAAGTCTGTACCTCTGAGGCGTTCCACAAGGGTTAGGAATGCACCTGAGCATTACTATGGATTCCATATTACTGCGGAAGGTGATACACTTATCAGTGATGAGACACTGATAGGTCTGGATGAACCTAACAGTTACGCGGAAGCCATGGCAGGCCCTGAGTCAGCCAAGTGGAAAGAGGCAATGGACAGCGAGATACAGTCCATGTATGCCAATCAAGTTTGGAACTTGGTTGAGAATGTACCAGGTCGTAAGACTGTAGGGTGCAAATGGATCTTCAAGAAGAAGACCGACATGGATGGTAATGTACACACTTATAAGGCATGACTGGTTGCAAAGGGTTTCTCACAAACTCCGGGAGTTGATTATGATGAGACCTTTTCTCCAGTGGCCAAGATTAAGTCTATTTGGGTTCTGTTAGCCATAGCCGCATTTCATGACTATGAAATATGGCAAATGGATGTCAAAACCGCTTTCCTTAATGGAAAGTTGGCTGAGGATGTTTACATGAGTCAGCCAGAGGGTTTTGTCAACACAGAGTACCCTAATAGAGTGTGTAAGCTTGAGAAATCCATTTATGGGTTAAAGCAAGCACCTCGCAGATGGAATCTTTGCTTTGATGAGAAAGTCAAGGAATTTGGCTTTTCTAGGAGTGAAGATGAATCTTGTGTATATGTCAAGGCTAGTGGGAGTATAGTTAGCTTTTTGGTATTGTATGTGGATGACATACTACTCATAGGAAATGACATCCCAACTCTACAGGAAGTTAAGTCCTGGCTTGGGAAGTGTTTTTCTACGAAGGACCTAGGAGAAGCTGCCTATATTCTAGGGATAAGGATCTTGAGAGACCGGAGTAAAAGACTAATTGGACTTAGTCAGAGTACTTACTTGGATAAGGTGTTGAAGAGATTCGGCATGCAGGACTCCAAGAAAGGAGAGTTACCCATCCAGAGTAACGCCAGATTGAGTAAGACACAAAGCCCTAGTACTGAGGATGAGATAGCATAAATGAGTCGAATACCTTATGCTTCGGTTGTAGGATCGATCATGTATGCTATGACGAGTACTCGACCTGATGTAGCCTTTTCTTTGAGCATGGTTAGCAGGTATCAGGGGAACCCTGGCAAGGCACACTGGACTGCGATAAAGAATATCCTCAAGTACCTACGGAGGACTAAGGATTGGGTCCTTACCCTCGGTGGGAGTGAAGACTTGAGAGTTGTAGGGTATAGTGATGCTAGCTTTCAGACTGATAGGGATAATTTCCGCTCTCAGTCAGGCTGGGTCTTTACCTTAAATGGAGGATCAATTTCTTGGAAGAGTTCCAAGCAAGAGACAGTGGTTGATTCAACTTGCGAATCAGAGTATATAGCAGCTAGCGAGGCAGCAAAGGAGGCGATATGGCTGAAGAACTTCATTGGAGACCTTGGAGTTGTACCACCTATTAAAGAGCCAATGGAAATTTTATGTGATAGTGAAAGTGCAGTTGCCTTAGCCAAGGAACCAAGGGATTACGGGAGATCAAGACACATCGACAGAAAATACCATTTCATCAGACATCGAATAGAAGAAGGACTCCTCGTCGCAAAGAGGGTATGATCGGATGAGAATCCAGCAGATCCCCTCACGAAGGGACTGACTCGGGCTAAGCATCTCCAGCATGCTCGGAGCATAGGGCTGAAGGATGATATTAGATTTAGTAGTTAGATAACCTTGAAATTTGTAAAGTGTAATTGACATTAGATGATGAATAAAAGGTGTTTTATTTATGAGTAAAGTGTTGCTATCTCTTGTCGATCGTTTACTATATTTCTTTTGCATGTTTTGACTTCCAGAATAATTATGTTTGGTATATCATATTATTCGAACCTCCACAGTCGGTCATATGTCGGAAGTAGGTATGAATCAAGACTGTCATGATTGGTTGCAGAGGTCTAAGTTGTTGGACATGGCTACAACACTCATGAGTGCTCATAAGTTCTTAGCATTGGACTCAACCCACGCTCACTGGAATCACTTCATGGAATTTATCTCGAGTGATCGTGAAACGGTAATATCATATAAGTCTTCAGACCTAGAGATATGATTTGTTACTTATGAGTTGGTTATGCATTGATTGTACGTTAACGTATTGGTAACTCGATGTTATAAAACGTGCTTTTGTGTATAATTCAATGAGTGGTAGAACAAACATATGAGTCAAAGTTTATCTGTTCCTTCTTGGATTAGAAGCTGATATATGGGCCCCTCGATGATTTTGTTTTGACCTATGTACCGGGCCCGGTCAGAACTAAGTTGATGTGTTCAATTAAGTTCTTTGTCAAACAAATCGGAAATCGGGAAACAAACTGCTGGACAATAAGTAAGACATTGTTCCATGTATTTGTCTGGCTGATATCTAGAACAGAGGATTATATGATCACTTATCTTAAATGGCGTATCATCATCTTCTCAGTTCCGAGAGACCTTAAAAGAGCTACGATTGCCGATCGGTTCCTGAAGTATTGCAGTTATAGTTATTAGACTTATCCAAGTGGGAGATTGTTGGATAAGGTGTCTAAGTCCATAACTATTTCTGGTATGTACTTGACCCGACCCGGCATGGTCCATTTGGGTTGCATGGCACCATGCAATTGGATAAACTAAAATGAGAGAAATAACACTTATGGTTTATTAATATATTATAAGTTCTAATATATTAATAATATTATTTAATTAGTTTGATCAAGAATTAATTTAGAATTAATTAATTGATCAAAAGATAACTAATTAAATATATGGGTAGATTATGTAAATCTTCCATATCTTATATAGTGGTCTAAGAGGCTCCATGGATTATCAAGTTGGGTTCCACCCATAGGATGCTCCATGGGAGTTACAAACCCATGGGTCATGGAAATGAAGAGTCATGACACATTAGGGTTTACATGGTGTAACCCTAGATGTGTCAACACTATATAAGAAACCCATTCTCCACCAAAATAGGCTACACTAAGAAACAAGAGGGCTAGAGCCGATTTTACAAGTGTAAGATTCTCTCAAAGTTTACTCCTTTGCATTTGGTGTTGTGTGAAGCATTTGAGGCATCACACTTGGGGTGCTAGGCTCACAAGGTTTCAAGGATCATAATCAACAACAAGGTAAGTTATTCTATCTTTCATTCAAGTTAAATATGTTCCCCATGTATGCTAGATAGGAATATAACCTTGGAATTCAACTTTGCATGATTATTAGACAAACATAGATCCAAGGTTATTAGGGTTGCATGTACACTTAGGAAGTGTTAGAATGCTCAAAACCCATCATTCTTGAGCCATGGGATTCTTTTATATGGTGGCTATTAGGGTTACACCATGTAACTCATAACTTTACCCATTCCTTATGCTCCATGGATTTTAACCTCCATGGAGTATCCATGGGTCACCCCATGGACTTAGTCCAACATAAGAAATCTTGGATCACAAGCCCACATATATAAGAATGAATGATTTACACAATCAACCCATATATTTAATTAGTCTCCTTTTGATCACTTAATTAATTCCAAATTAATTCTTGATCAATACTAATTAAATAACCTTATTAATATATTAGAACTTATAATATATTAACCAACCTTAAGTGTTATTTCTCTCATTATAGTCTATCCAAATGCATGATGCCATGCAACCCAAATGGACCATGCCGGGTCGGGTCAAGTCTTACCAATTATAGTTATGGACTTAGACATTAATCCAACAGTCTCCCACTTGGATAAGTCTAAAACTATTATTGCGTATGACTTCAGGAACCGATCAGCAATCGTAGCTCTCAAAAGCTTCTGTCAAACTCTGACCTTGTCGATGAACTCTGACCTTTGTCAATGACTTGTCCATTAGATAAGGGATCATATATTCCTCCATTCTAGATATCATATGGACTGAGACATGGATTATCAATCATTCTCTCTGTCCATTTGTTGTTTCCCGATTTCCGATTCATGATGACTGACTGATTGAACAAATCAAATCAGTCCTGGCTTGGCCAAGCACTCACATGTATCATCTTTAAATCATCGAGGGGCCCACAGATATCGCTTTTATCCCGAAGGTAAAAGGAATTGATAAACTTCGACTCATTTGGCTTGTTCTACTACTTGTTGAATCATACACAAAGGCACGTTTTATAACATCGAGTTACCAATGCGTTTTCGTGCAATCAATGTATAACCAACTCATAGTAACAACTCATATCTCTAGGTTTGAAGAATATAAGATATTATCGTCTCATGATCACTCGTGATAAAATCCATGAAGTGATTCAAATGAGCGCGGGTTGAATCCAATACTCAGAACTTATGAGCACTCATGAGTGTTGTAGCACCACTTTGTCCACCAACTTGGACCTCTACAAACCAACCCATGACAGTCTTGATTCATATCTACTTCCAACATATGACCGACTGTGGATGGTTTGAATAACTTAATCATTCAGGAAGAGCGACTTAGTTATTCTGGAAGTCAAAACATGCAAAGTGAAACACAAGAATAAATGAATCAAATATGGTATCAAACCCTATGAATATAAATAAACACTTTTATTTATCACCATACTTATTACTCATTATTCATTGTTTCGGTTTTATCAACTTTATACTTGAATTTAAAACAATAGTTGTCCCATGCTCCAAGCATGTACACTATGTTTTCTAAACACTAGTCATGCCATACACCAAGTATGCATACTATGTTTGTCTATGATCTTTACTTTGTAAAATAGATCAATTGAACATCACTCCAATGATCCTCTTTTCACAGTCCCAAATCCTTACTGCAAATGCAAGAATTCCAAATTCATGCCATTTACTGAAATCTGTTAGATTCTAAACTTATATGCATTGATCCTCTTAATGATTATGCACAAAGTCAGAAAGCCTTGACAACAATCATTACAGAGCATTCCAAAGGAGATCAGCTCCTTGGAAACATCCTTCTTTCATTAAGTTTCCTAATCTTACACAGATTGAATAATTTCTAACTTTGAAACATTTCCATATTCCATTTTGACTATCACTTCTGAACAAGAGTTGCCTCCTTACAGATTATGTCAATATGGTCCTTCCAGAATTGACATTATACTTCCAACTGTCCTTGAGCAACCAATCTTTGGTAAACCTTAGATTGTCCTCGACAATTGCTTAATCATTTTAGTCATATCCAATTCTAGACCTTTTCCCTTCATATTGCCCAAGGCATTTGGAAAATTTTAGAAGGGATGAATATAGCACATGTAATCGATCCTATATCCGAAGCATATGGGACACGATTCATGATGTCTCACATAAAGACTAAACCAGTCTTTTGCTATAATATTTCCATTTCAATTTGCCAAGTTCTCAAAATTCAGATTATGAAAAGGGATGCCGTAATCATAATCGAATTTTAGAATGCAAATAATGGACCCATATATAGAATTTCCTTATGTTGAGCCATTCCAACATGAAATTCATATATATATATATATATATATATATATATATATATATATATATATATATATATATATATATATATATATATATATATATCCTTGATTAAATACGATTAAAATCTCAATCTAAGCTTTTAGAATTGAAATGAAGTATAATTTCCTCTCCCTTAATTATAGCAAAACAACTTTTTCAACCCCTGCAACCTCACGAATTGACACTTTTGTTTTCTATAATTAACATTGCTAACTTGAAACCTTTGTCATAATTATCATGATCCCACTAACATGATGATTATTAGCATAACACTTATGCTCCCACTAGCTTTGACATGTACTCAGAAATCAGCTGACTTTCTTACCAAAGTTCAGATTTCTGATACTAGATTGTTTTGATAAAACTTTATCAAAATCATACACCTCTCTTAGATAGCTCACATGTGTGTCTAAACAATTTTAGAACTATGAAAAGGGATGCCGTAATCATAGTCTCAATTGTTTAGACCTTTTCCACTTCTCACAAGTCCATGTTAGTGTGCCGGTAAACCACACACGCTCCACTAACGACTTTGAGAATGCAAATATCACAATTTCTATCTAGCTAAAATCTACTTAGTGAAAGTGTTTCCTCACCATCATTTTCATGAATCGGAGAGAAACCTTATGAACCTTAGATTTTATGGTGTATGTGTTCTTATCCATGTGAATCGTCAAAACCATAGTCACAAGACAAGGTTAATGACAAATCCAAACTCATATGGACTGAACTTATGCAATCTTAACTTCTTGCCACCTGGCAGTACAGGGCCTGCCATTGCTTCCAAGTTGTTATGCAACCAATTAAGAACTTTCAGAACTCCTATGCAAAGCCAACTTTAACGGGAATGGGCACATAATATGTCAACACGATAGGTTATAAACCTCAAGTCGTGTGCTAGTGAAGGACTTTAGGTTTTATTCTTTATTAGTTCTTGAAATTCTTTTTAGGATCTTTAAGACTCCTACTATCCTCTTGACATATAAGACTATCTTGCTAAATATTCCAGAGATAGTGCGGATTCTTTATCAAGACAAACACTTCACACAATTGGCCTTAGTTGGTCTTTGTTTTATCCAAAACAACTTACCAATTTCAAATGTCCAAGAGTAGGACACTTTTACTCTTACATTTGACAAGTGTTTTAAACCTTTCTTTAAGATATGTCACTCAAGTTACAATCTTGGAGTATGACTCTAAGAATTGTTTTGGAACGAAGTATGACTCATCTTCCTGATCTAACCATTTCAACAATTCATGACTCCTGTTCCTATTCATAAGAATGCACTAAGATGACTTTAGAGGACCAATTGTGATATGGTATCTTAATCATTAAGATGATCATAAACATGATACTAAAGTACTCTCCTATCTTTTCAGATTTGAGAAACTTTTATCTTTCTGCCATACTTTGATTCTTCTTATTCGTTCTGTCTCACATTGAAACTTCTCCAATGCTACAGACTTATACTTAAACTTATAAGTATAACCATATTTACTGAACTTAAGTAAATCATGACGAATAGTCTTCTTGATCTTTTGTGGTGGACTTGACCAGTGCACAAGAATGTGTACTCGATCCCTTAGTCCTTTCCTTATTCACATAAGGAATTAGTCTTAATTTTCCAAGCTGAAAGTTCTCATTCATCATACTATACAACTTGCATGATTCCAAGTTTCGGTCCAATTGAACCTTGGGTGATGAGAATCTTTCCTTATTTGGTAATATTAGACACTACCACAACCGAAAGAATCAAATCCATTTTTCCAATATTGCTATCAATGGAATCTTATAAGCAACAACTTTTCACAAATGCCATTGTAAGGATACTTAAAATAAATAAAATCAAAACCTTTTTCTTTTATTTTAAAACTTTGCGGAAAAACTTATCCTTACAATCCATATGAAAACCTTGATGTTATCTATTCCTAAGCAATATAAATATCATAACTCTTAAGTAATAGCCCAAAATTCTGATCACCGAACCATGCGATTGAAATCCATCTTCGCGATCAGAATCAGCATGTACTTAATAGAGTTAGACAATGGACTTTACGTGAAGTAGAGCCAAACTTATTGACTTTAACATCCTTAGGTAAATTTGGCAGCTTCGTAACCAATGCCCCTTCCTTTGGCAATAGTTACCTATGGACCCTTGATAATGGGACTATCTCAGACTTCGCCTCTCTCTTTACCATTGGGTCAACCGAGTTGACTATGGCCGATCCCTCTCCATTGGGAAGAGAGAGCTTTACTGGATATCCAATGTCATCATTGTCAATGTCCATAGCGTTTTAGGAAGTTGATCTTAGCAAATAGATAAGATCATTAAGGGTCTTGTCTTAGTCTGTTTCATAGGATTCCCAAAAGAACTCACTATGTGACTTAGAAAGTAGTTGAGCCACCAACTTTCTCAAGACTTTGACACCCAACTCTCCCGGCTTGTCAATATGTGACTACATCTCCAAGATGTGATCACACCTAGACCTTGCCTTGCCAATAGGGCTTGAGTGACCTTAAACTTTTTAGGAACTTGTGGGTTAGGGAGAATAATTGGAGGAGGTGAAAGATGTATGATATCCATGGGACATCATCTTCATTTAGGAAAGCTTGTTTCAAGAGATTTGGGAAGATCATAAATGTCTAGACCAGACATCTTTTTGGGAGATATTCAAGATAGTTGATTTAAAGTCCTTAATATGACACCCAATATGAAATATTAAGGCTAGGACCCAACAAACTATTTTATAACTTAGAAGAGGGATGCCGTAATCCAAGCTATAAAATATTTGAAGGTAGGTGAATGACGATTCACCAATTTCCACCATGAAAAACGAAATAATTTATTAGGTTTTAATTGGATTTGAAAGTCCTAGATCTTTGAGATTCATTGAACTGTTCAAAGGCATGTTTCAATCTCGAGTGTGCCCTTCAGGTTTTGTGACTGGGATGCCGAGGATCACAAAACAAGGTGTGAATAACCATGCAAATATACTTGGTACCCTTAATATTTACCCCTTAATCAGTGTGCCGGTTAACCACACATGCTCCACCGATACTATGATAAATATTAAGTTACCCTTTGCCTATCTTGTTAAGTCCAGGTTAGTGTGTCGGTTAACCACACACGCTCCACTAACGACTTAAGCAAAGTGCAAAGTGTAATTTCATGGATTAGCACCAAATTCACATTTTCCTAAGTAACTAAGATTGGGTATTAATAAGAGTTTAGTTACTTAGTATTTATCATTAATACTTTTAATGAAAGGAGAATTATAGTCCTTGTCCTACCCGTTCGGCTAACGACCCTCCACAAGTCAAGGAAGCGATGGGTGAGAGTGGACACCCATTAAACTGCCATTTTATAGGCAGTAACCTTATACCCCCCTTATAGACCGGCTTCGTGAATGAGGCCTACTAACGGTAAGACTGACTTTACTCTTATACATATATATAAATATTATTAACTTATAATATTATAAAGTATAAGGGTTGAATTTTAACTTTTAAAATTCTAAGGGCTAACTTGGAATTAAAGTATTCATAAGTGAAAACTTTTCAAATTCCAAAACTTGAGGGCAAGTTTTGAAACTATTCAAAACTAATTAATTCCATAACTTATGAGTTTAAAGTAGTTTTAATTAAAAAAAAAAAAAAAAAAAAAAAAAAAAAAAAAAAAAAAAAAACTCTTCAAGTTCCATAACTTGAGGACAAGTTATGGAAGACTTTAAACTAATTAATAAAAAAAAATAACTTTTTTTTATTGTAACTTATGGAACTAATTAAGGTTACACTTTTTTTTTTAATTTAATGAAGAGACTCTTGAACCTCCATAACTTGAGGACAAGTTATGGAGTCATAAAACCATTTAATTAGAACAAGACTCTTCATTTTGTAACCTTTGCCAACTTTTATGAGTTTTATGATTCTTAAATGTGACTTTTCATATAACTTGAGGACAAGTTACAAAAACACACTTTGGAATCAACTCTTAGATTAAAATGGATTGAAAACAACTATTTCACACAACTTTTCTATTAATCTAAGAACCTCATAAGAACAAGATAATTCAAATCATCAATCTTCAAGAAATTAGCATGAACATACAAACTAATACAAATCTTGAAATTATGACAATTATCTTAGAAATTGGATTAGCATGAACATTACCACATCAAAAACAAGTTTACAAAAACATCTTAGGGTAATGTTCCTAGTCCAATTCCAGCTAAAACAATCGAATATATGCATCCAACTCGATTTTTCAGCTACTTTTGCAAGTATAACAAGAAAACAAGCCTAGGCTCTGATACCACTGTTGGGTTATGAGCATTCTAAGACTCCTAAGTGTACATGCAACCCTAAATACCTTGGATCTATGTTTTCTCTATTATACATACAATTATGAACATCCAAGGTATTATCCTAATCTAGCATACAAAATAATAAATATAACAAGATAGAATACATACCTCTTTGATGTAGAATGTCTTCATGAAGCTTGAGTGCCTAGTGCCCCAAGTGTGACACCTCAAATGGTTCACACAACACCAAATACACTTGGAATAACTTGAGAGAAACTTGAACACTCCTTGAAATCGTCTAGCCCTCACACTCACACATTAGTGCACGATTTCTTGAGTCATGGGATTCTTTTATATGGTGGCTATTAGGGTTACACCATGTAACTCATAACTTTACCCATTCCTTATGCTCCATGGATTTTAACCTCCATGGAGTATCCATGGGTCACCCCATGGACTTAGTCCAACATAAGAAATCTTGGATCACAAGCCCACATATATAAGAATGAATGATTTACACAATCAACCCATATATTTAATTAGTCTCCTTTTGATCACTTAATTAATTCCAAATTAATTCTTGATCAATACTAATTAAATAACCTTATTAATATATTAGAACTTATAATATATTAACCAACCTTAAGTGTTATTTCTCTCATTATAGTCTATCCAAATGCATGATGCCATGCAACCCAAATGGACCATGCCGGGTCGGGTCAAGTCTTACCAATTATAGTTATGGACTTAGACATTAATCCAACACTTTCCTCGCTGCATAAGAACGCAGCCTTGCCCTTGCCTGGACGCATTGCAGTAGACTACGAAATCTTCAGTCCCTTCTGGGAGGGACAAGATCGGTGCACTACATAGGGCTCGCTTTGGTGTCTGGAAAGCAGTTTCTTGTTTCTCCTCCCAGCTGAAGGTTACACCCTTCTGAGTCAGAGTGGTGAGGGTTTTTGCGATTTTTTAGAAGTTTTGTATGAACCTTCTGTAATAGCCAGCGAGACCTAGAAATTGACGAATCTATGTTGGGGTTCGTGGGGTCGCCCAGTTTTCAGCAGCTTTGATCTTGGAGGGATCAACATGTATCCCTTCTTCGCTGACTACATGACCTAGGAAGTCCACCTTTCGAATCCAAAATTCGCACTTCGAGAACTTCGCATACAATTTCTATGCCCTTGAGGTTTCCAAGACTTGTCGTAAGTGTTGGTTGTGTTCTTCCTTACTTCGGGAATAGACTAGTATATCGTCGATGAAAACTATAACGAACTTGTCTAAGTAAGGTCGACACACACGGTTCATCAGGTCCATGAACACCGCGGGCGCATTCGTTAGACCGAAGGGCATCACTGCGAATTCATAGTGACCGTAGCGAGTTCTAAAAGCGGTCTTTGGAATATCATCCTCTTGGACTCGTAGTTGATGGTATCCTGATCTCAGGTTAATCTTGAAGAAGAATTGGCTCCTTGAAGTTGATCGAAGACGTCGTCTATTCGTGGTAGAGGGTATCGGTTCTTGATAGTGAGTTTATTTAATTCCTGGTAGTCTATGCACATTCGGAACGATCCATCCTTTTTTCATGAACAAAACCGGTGCTCCCCAGGGTGAGAAGCTTGGTCTTATGAATCCTTTTCTTAAAAGTTCGTTTAATTGGATGGATAGTTCCTGCATCTCTGATGATACTAAACGGTACGGGGATTTGGCTACGGGGGTAGCTCCGGGAATCAAGTCGATTCGGAATTCGACTTGGCGTTCAGGAGGAACTCCTGGGAGATCTTCGGGGAAAACATCGGGAAAATCACAAACTTCGGGGATATCCTTGATGTTTTTCACTTCTTGTGTTTTATCTACCACGTGATCTAAGAAGGCACAGTATTCTTTGCGAAGATACTTCTGGGCCTTGACACAAGAAATGATTTGAAGATTCGTATCGGGTTTGCCGCCATAGATAATGAGAGATTCGTTACTTAGCAGATTAAGACGAATGGCTTTTTCATAACATAGGATATCAGCATGGTGAAGACTTAACCAATCCATGTCGATGATAATGTCAAAGCTTTTAATTGAGACCGGCATAAGGTCAGTTTGGAAGGAATAGTTGTTTAGAGTAAGTCTGCATCCTATGTATATTTTGTTTGTGCTCTCGGTCTTTCCGTTTGCCATCTCTACGGTAAATGTGTCTTTTAGTGATTTGGGATTTTGTTTTAGTAGATGTTTGAATTTATGGCTCACAAAGCTTTTCTCTACACCACTATCAAAAAGAATGCATGTGTAAGAATTGTTGAGAAGAAACGTACCGGTAACCACGGTAGGATCTGCTATCGCTTCTTCATGGCCAATTGCCAAAACTCTTCTTACACCGCCAGCATTCTTTGTCTTTGGGCAGTCTCTCTTGAAGTGCCCGGTTTCACCACACCTATAACATGCTTGACTTACTCCCAGGTCGGGGACTTGGGAGATGGGTTGTGCTGGTGCTTTATAGAAACGGGCGGTGTGCCTCTTCCTGTTGCAGTTTCTGCAGTGCATTTCCCTGCAAACTCCCATGTGATGGAAGTTGCACTTATTGCACTTTGGCAAAGTTCCAGCATATCGACTCGGGGGTGCTGGAGTAGCATAAACAGTGGTAGGAATAGAAGCATGAACAACAGCGGGAACAATAGCAGTATGTACTGCCCTAGTTTGTTGCTTCTTAGAAGGCTCTTGTGACAATTGCCCCTTTCGTTTATTCCAAAACTTCTTTTTGCTGCCTCCTTCTTTAGGTTGTTCAGAAATGGCTGGCATGGAGCCTTGACGAACTCCATGATTTACAAGTGTCTGTGCCAGGCGCTTGGCACTATCGAAAGTAAGTGGATTGACAGCTATAACGTTTCCTTGAGTTGGGGGAGTTAATCCCCAGATATACCTTTCCACATTTTTACTCTCCGGGGTGACCATCCCGGGACACTGAAGAGCCAGGTCACTGAATCTGGCAGTATAAGCAGCAATATCGGAGTCCTTCATCGTCAGACCCCAAATTTCCTGCTCTAACTTTTGTATTTCGCCTCAGGGATAATATTCTGCCAGCATCAGAACTTTTAAGTCTTCCCAGCTCATAGCATTGGCTATTGGGAGAGATAACGACTTGACATAGCCGTTCCACCAAGAGAGGGCTCTATCCAAGAAAGTGCATGCTGCAAACTTCACTTTGCTAGCTTCAGGGCACGTACTAATTTCAAACACTGATTCGGTTTTCTCGAACTAGCGTGTTAGAGCAATGACACCTCCAGTTCCATCAAAGGATTTGGGTTTAGCATTCTTGAAGTCTTTATAAGAACACTCCCTTGGGTGTCCAAGACTTTCTCCATGATTAGAGTTGTTGGCACCACTACCGGCTCCACTAGTACCACTGATGTTAATTTGCGTCATAGTAGCAGGCACGTCGGCTGTTACTGTTGCTTGGAAGACAACAGGGTCATACTGTGGAGGTGGTGGAATTGGTGGATTTTTGTTGAAACGTCTATTTGATTTACGTGGCGTCATCTTTTTCTATAAGATTTAGAGAGGAATAATGATAAGTCCTCTATAGTAGTTACGAGTCAGGTGATATTTGAACAAGATATATCTTAGTTCTAAACGTATCATATCCTGACTTTCATAGTGTTCTGCGATTTACAATAGAAGTTTACTAATATAAATAAACAATCGTAATTTCAATTTATGAAATTTATACCAACACTTCTAAGGAATTTGTATAGTATGAGTCATACTGGGTCCCCGTATAATCACATAGTGTATACAAATTATATATAATCAAAACTAAATAGACCTTCGAATAAGTGATCCTACTCTAAGTCCACAACCAAACAAGGAACAGGAAGTAAAGCTAAATCACAAATTCTAAGTCTATAAAATCTTAATTATATATAACTCTTACGTATACACTTAGTAACTATAGATCCACCAGTAAGAGTCCTTTGTTTTCACATGTTTGTTTCTTCTAAGAATGACCTTCTTGAATATTGTTGTTCTAGTGTTATAGTGCCATAAAATACTCTTATAGTATTTGAACTTTATGTTTGGTTCTAGAGTTCTTCTGGTATATAGATTTGGTAAGTTTTAGACTTGTTGCAACACCACGATCACTCCCAAACACATGTTGGTCGTATCTCAAATAAATATAGTTGATCAGGCTATAGTAATCAAAGTATAACAATCATTACATTGATAAAGTATAGTGTTACATTCGTGTTCAAATGAATGTATACTTGATACCAAAATGTATAGCAATAACTCAAGGACATGAGTCTACGAAGCTCCGTCTTCTGAAAACCTGTGGATACTTGTTTACTGAATTCCTGAGAATACAAGTAGTTTTGAAAAGAGTGTCAACAATTAAGTTGGTGAGTTCATAAGCATGTTTGTAACTGAAATCTGTTATTTGTTCCTTGAAAATGTAAGTATGTTTTCCCAAAAAATCCTATATTTTCTGTTGTAATGTGTTATAGTCTTAATACCACAAGACTAAAACGTGTAAATGTTATTGTACTCTGAAATAGTATAATGTAGTTTTAATTCACATAAAACCATGAAAGGTATGTTTTCTCTGTACTGGAATAGTATTCTGCATTTGTACTTGTATAAAAACTGTGTAATTGTAAATACCTGGATTCACCAGTTGTACTGTAAAATATTGTATTATAGTTTTATTATTTAATAAAGTTATGTGAAGTTGTTTACTTATTCATACACTAATCGTATTGTTCAATTCCAAATTTTGAGTTATCATAACCATGCTTGATGACCTAAAATGGCCTGAACACGACGTTCTTCAGGCGTCGCAATCGGTACGGCATTTGTCACCCCATGTCTGCCGGCCTAACTGTAGCGAACAATTAAGGTGCGAGATTGTCAGTCCAGTATAGATCTATACACAAGTGTCACACTCTTCCTCGAGGAGACTCTGGTTATAATTTCAGGACTTGGTTGGTACTTAGATAAGTACGTGAAATGTGTCTCACAAATGCTATGTTGACGGTTACGTGTAGAATAATGAAAAGTTACTTTGTAATGGATAAACTATAAGTATGTCTCATAAACTATATTTATTATAGTTTATATGTTTGTTTTCCATAATGTATTCTGAATATGTAAAGTAGTGCATATGATCTATAAACTATACTTATTATAGTTTATATGTTTGTTTTCCGTAATGTATTCTGAACTTTGATAAGTAATATGTAAGTTCCATAAACTATACCTATTATAGTTTATATGTTTGTGTTCTACTGAAACGAAAACCTTTGTATTGTTAATAATTCGGCAAGTTTAAATTGTAAAATCCGTGATACGGTTGTTCCGTGAAATTCAACATTTATGTCCAAATAGTACTAAAATAGATTGCAAAAGTAATATTTTTGTTTAACAAGTTTTAAATGGTTTTATACTTATATGAATATAATATTTATATAATTATGATTAAATAGACAGTCGAATAAATAATTCTACCCCAAGCCCACAACCAAACAAGAAACAGGAAATGGAGCAAAATTATCAATTCTAAGCCTGTTGAATCTTAATTATATAATTTATATGTATATAAATATATGTTTTTAATAACATCAACGATTGACAAAATATTGAAAACATTTAGATATTAACACAAAATTTCTTGCGTTACACTTGTATTCCCCCCCCCCCCCTAAAACAGTGAAAATCATGAAAACGTAGGGGTATGAACTCACATCGAGTGCATGTTTTTGGTTGGGTATAACTTTGTCGTGATGATTCCCGAGATAGAATACGTATAATTAACCGTATCAATGTGTTCTTAATACACCAGTGAGGAAATGGTCTTTGAAGATATAAAAAAATGAAAGGGTTCTTTAGGATTTTTGAGAGAATTAAGTGGATTTGCAAGTGAGAATTGAGAGAAATGATGAGGGTTTTCGGTTATATGTTAATATATTGGGTTAATATTTAACGTGATAGATGCCTAGGGAAATGTAATTTATCATTTAGGGAGGTGTGCCAAAGGGATAAAAGTTGGAGATTTCGGCCGAGAAAGGGTTTGCGGTGGAGAGGATTGCGGCCAAGTTGTTTGCGGTCCGAAGATAAGGCAGTTTCACACGTTTGCGGTCTTGACCGTAAACCTGATTTCGGTCCGAGGATAAGACTCTCGCATGGGGTTTTCGGTTGGTGCGTTCTCGGTCTCACATGAATGGTGATTTCGGTCCATACATTTTCGGATTTAACTCTAAAAATCAAAACACATTTATATTAAAGTTATTTTCCCTTATATTAAATCAAATAATTTTAATTATTTGACTTTGTTTTGACTTTCCTTGTCTTTTATAGACTTGTATATTAAGTTATATATAGTTTTCAATATATAAGTGTTTATAACTTATATATAAGTATGATTATCAAAGTATGCAATAAAATAACTTATATAAGCATGCCCTTAAGACATTTAAGTTCTTATTGTATTAATGCTATGACATGGATTTACTTGTATATGATTATAGTTTAGACTTTTATTCGAATAAGTTTGACTTACATTGACCTGAAATAACGGGTTGTTACACTGCGTAACTCGGCTAACTACGCCCTACAAAGAGCCATCACTTACAAAATAAATAAACTTTAAATATAAAAAAATGCATCTGGAAACCATGTGTTACATGTAATCTCTCATACACAAATGAATATTTCGAAATTTCTTTAATGGAAAATAGAGGAAGCCCATGGAAGATCTGCGATTCATCTCAGTTTCTTGATGTTGTAGATCTTTATGGTATGAATGATGTTAAGTTTATTATATTTTATGTGAAGATTTATGTGTACATTTTAATTTAAATTGTATATGTTTATCAAGATCAACGAATAACATCTACTTTTCAATCAAGATATAGCATGGAGGTCATTTTGATTACTCACCAAAAAGATGTTACGTCGGTGGGTATGTTGACTATGTTGACTATGTCAATATAATTTATTTCTCCTTTGAATAACATTGTAGGATTATGAGTTCTTTGGGTTATAATCCTACAACCGCTTTCTGATACTCTTGTGTGGATTTCATACCGTTGGATGTTGGTCTAAATCGACTTCAACGTCTAAATGATATGGATCAATTCTTAAACAAAGTTCAAAATGATGGTTTCCATGTCATTCAGGAGATTTTCGTTGAACATTATCTGCCATCTATTTTTTAGTTTGTTGCAAACACACTAAACATATCATCAAAAAGTTATTTTTCAAAACTCTTGCTTAAATTCATGGATCATTACCCAACAGTTACTTTGTGGGATGCTCAGAGGTTTATGTATGAAAATTTTGGCATTTGGATGAGAGAGCGAAAGTTGGAAGAAACTCTGATGTATACGAAGGAGCATGTCCTATGTTACAAATGCTCTTGGTGTTTTTGATGCTTATGATAACTTATGCAGGTATGTGTTTTTGAGGTTGCAGATTCCTTATATATAATGAAAGGGTATGAATGTTTGTTTTTTGTGTATGAATATGAATATTTAGAATGTTTTGGGTAGGTAATATTGTGAACAATATCTACTATGTTTGTAATATATTTGTTATTTTGGTTATGGTTGTTTGATAAATTATATGTTTTTTTGCTGCAATATTTTATATATACATATTTGATTGAATGTATATGTGTTCAACATATGTTATTATTATCATATATACAACTATAATTAAAAACCAGGGGTAATTTCGTCCAACATTGTAATGTGAACTGAAACTATGGAAGAATGATCATTGGATAGATGATTTTCAAAATAGAAATCTAAATCAAAAAATAAGAATCATCTTTTGGTAGATATTCTTCAGAAACTTTCTTCTTTTTTATATATTTGTTTAATAGGTTAGTTTTTTTGTTAAATACAAGAAATAGTTTATTCCAACATTGTGAAGTGAAGGGTTAGTGGTAAGTGCATGCTAGGAAGTGGTTTTATTGTGACGGTAGTGGTTGCATCCAAATAACTTGTCAAAGATGATACTACATAGAACAAAATTCCTGAAAAAGATTGGGAATCAACATCATTGTGGAGTATGTTGAAGACTTGCGAGGATGGTTAAATACATGGTTAGAATTGTACACTTACTGATAGATGTGATCTTATTTGCAAGGGCTTTTCTTTCATCATTTGATTAAAAGAACAAGATATGTTGTCAATGTTTATTCTCAGATTTATTGTCCTTCTGGAGTGATCATGTGGTTTTAGCATGTAAACTAGAGATTAGAGGGATTCGTTTTGTAGAACTTTTGTATGCCAACAAACTCATTGATATAAATCGTTCCTAATTCCATCAGGTGGTTTTTATTTGATCTTTTGGTCATGAGATTTTTATTAAGTTGATGACAAGTCTTACTCTTGAAATCTCGGATGATTTATACCATTGGATCAAGAAGGCATTTAATTATCTTTTGTTTTTTACCAGTGTGATGCTATAAAACAAAGTGGAATCAATTTAATTCATCAAGTGGTTTTTATTTGATCTATTGGGTTTGTAAGTTAGTAAGTAATGGGTTGGTACTAGGGATATTATTTGGGTCGGAGACAGACGGAAACGAACCAAAACCGGATCGGTCAACCTAATACAGGTTCGGTTCGATTCGGGTATTGATCGTTTCGGGTCAGTTACTACTCAAATAACCCAAATAACATTCACAATATGATTAACAACCTAATATCACTGAAAAGAACCAAATAAACTGTATTACTATTCCATAACCCAAATAACATTTACAATATGATTATAAACACTATAATTTTTTATTACTTTTGTAGCTTTTGATTCCATAACAAAACTTTTAATGAAAAAAATTTGTTGATTAAAAATAATGAAAGTATACATAACTATTTCAAAGGTGCAAAAAAATGTTAGAGTTTTTGTAGTAAGCATGCCCAGTAATGAAAAACATATAATTGTAGGCTTACATGTAAACACGAATTATATATTTTGTATGTTTTTGTTCCCAAGTTAACGGATGAAATATTCGATATACACTGAAAATGATTTCACTATTTCAATAAATTTATCGTAAACACGAATTAACTATTATTGAGATATGAAAATGTAAAATCCAACCACCAAAATCATCAAATCGATCAAATAACGAAGACACTATGACAATTCAAAGTTGCCTAACATTCTGAAAACATGCTGAAATTTCGAGTCGGGTATTTAGAATCGAAAAAGCTCTTATTTGGGTAACCTGAACCGAAAAACCCAAGAACCGAATAAGCCAAATATAGATACCCAAAACCCAAACCAAATTGCTTATTTGGGCCTAATTTGGTTCGGGTTTCAGTTCGGTTCGTGTTTTCAGTCATAACGTTGATCCCTAGTTGGTACTTGGTAGGGATTAGGGAAGATACGAGCGATGTTAATTGTATTATTTGTTGTTTTTGTTATGTATTAGTACTAGAAAATAAAGATTGTTATTTAATTTGCCTAATTTATTAAATCCTAAAAATATGGAAGAAACATAATGGCTTAGTAGGGTAGACGGTTTTTGATGAACTTCCACATAGTAGTTTCCAATCCACATTCATTTGAGGTATTTAAGGTCTCATGTCCATCTTAAGGCATTAACAAATGTTGTGTCTACTACTTTCTTTTTCCTTGTCCAAAAAATGTGTGTTTTTTCTCATATTTGAAGAATTCAAGGTGTTAATCAATGGTACGTAGTTTATAGTACTTATCAATTTAGACTTTTGTAGATTTTGTTTTGTTATATGGTTTACTTTGTAGCTAATCTATTATGATACAAATTTTTTTGTAAAAGATGCATGTAAAATATATTTTTTAAGAAGTGTTACTTGATATGAAGGTTTCGTTACTAATAAGTAACATATAAATCATAAAATTTAATTTAAACTTCTTTGAAAATTTATGTCAAGATTTCAATACAATTTTTTTATTATCCGAAGTTCACCAAGCAATTAATCTCTTCGTGTAATAGAATAAGAAAGCTACCAAACAAATATACAGTCAGTTATTATTTAAATTATATATTTCAAATTATGAATCTAAAAAAAATTAACATATTTTTGTATGATAACATTGTATTACTATATGTTTGATATTATATTATCTTGTCATATTTTTTTTTATTTAATTTTACTTGTAAATATTAATAGACCATGGACGGACATGTTAATGTTCAAGTTTTTCAATCTCTTCGGTTCCAATATACTAGAGTTTCATATATGTAACGACCCAATTTTACAAAGAAAATTTTCATTATATTTTTTTTTCCTTTTAAAACCAAAGCCAATCCCCTAAACCATAAAATCCCAAAACATTTATTTTCAAATCAACATTCATTACTTCATTGTTTTCCTTTTTAAAACATCAGAGGGTCCCAAACACATCAAAAGAGAGATAGAGTGCACGCCACGTCATCACGCCTTGCCCTTGCCCTTAGGCTCAGAAGTACCTGAAACAAATCAACAACATGTAAGCGAAATGCTTAGTGAGTTTTCCAGAGCATACCACACACATTCGCATACATATATCCTGATAGCTAAAAATAAGCTATAAACATGCCACAGAAACTATGCAATACGATTCAACAAGAGTGTCATGGGCTACCCCACATGGTCTTTACCTAGGACCACCATGGGCTACCCCACATGGTCTTACATCCAATGTCATGGGCTACCCCACATGGTCTTTACCTAGGACTGCCATGGGCTACCCCACATGGTCTTATATCCAATGTCACGGGCTCCCCCCGGGGTCTTCCATACCAACATAATATCACACAACATATCAATTCATAAATGAATAACATACACATAACATGATCACATAATGGGCCGGCCTTGGTGCCGTAGACCCATAGGTATGGTGAGAAGACTCACCTCCGTCCAATGAATACAATTACTGCCCTCCCAATAATCCGCAACCTACCAAGCTGAATAATAACAATAATATATAATCAATGATAAGACCTTAAATTACCCAAGGAAAGGCCCAACCTTCAAACTCTACCCCCAAGGCCCAATTACCCCTTTCTTGCAAATTGGACCCCAAAATCCAAGTCCAATATCCTTAATGGGCCCCTTGGCCCAATAAGGCCCAACCAATAAGTCCTTGGCCCAAACAGATGAAAAGGCCTCAATCTTACAGAGTCCAAACAAGCTCATCAGCCAAATGAGGCCCGAAGGCCCAAAACAGATTAGGGCCCATCTGAGTTGCGTACGCCCAGCGTACCTCCCTGGTACGCGCAACGTACTGGGGGTCTAGTGACTACGCGCTGCGTATAGACAGTTACGCCCAGCGTACAATCGTATTAAGCACTTTTCCTATTAAGTGCTTAATGCTCGAATCTCTCACGTCCAAAAGCTAGATCTAAGATTGAAAAGATGTCCCAAGGCATAAAGTTGGCAACTTTATGCCCTTGCATGTCTCATACACTCCCAACCACGCCATTAAGACCTTTTCAAGGTCTTTTACCCAAGCATGAGGTCACAACTCTAATCAAGCTTCCATTTTTATACTTCTAAATGACCAGGGGACCTCAGATCTGACTTTCATATCAAAAGGGAAGGCTTAACTCAACAAAAGAGGTCCAAAGTTCATAAAAGGGACAAACCACCAAAACCCTAGCTAGATCTAAAGATTAGAAAGGAAAGATGCAAGCTTTTTACCTCCAGAAGCTTTGCAAGATGCTTTTGGTGCATGATCTTGAAGCACCCTCTTGATCCAAGCTTGCTTGACCACCCCTTCTTCTTGAAATACACACAAAAAGGCCACAAATGCACTCTTTAAGGCCTAAGAATGATCTCACAAGGTTTCCAGGAGTATATGGACGTTCTAGGGCTGTGGAGGCTCTCTAGGGTTTAGTCCAAGGGACTTAAAGTTGTTTAAATAGGCCTCAAGTCTGGAAAAATTAGGGTTTGCGTCCCTGGCGCGTACGCCCCGCGTAACTCAAGGTACGCCCGGCGTACCCTGAATTCCCCGCGACCATTTTTATGTGGTACGCTAAGCGTACACTTAAGTACGCCCAGCATACTTAAGGGACCAATTATGCAAACTTATCATTTCTTAGGGTTTCAGGACATACCAGAATTTTGGATCTTACAACTCTCCCCCACTTGAACTAGACTTCGTCCCCGAAGTCTGCAGCTGAAAACAGTTCGGGGTAATGCTCCCGCATATCCTCTTCTGGCTCCCAGGTCCATTCGGAGCCCTTTCGGTGCTTCCATTGCACTTTTACCAACTTTACTTTCTTATTCCGAAGTCCCTTCATCTTCCTGTCTAGAATGGCAACCGGCCTCTCGACATAATTCATGCCCCCATCCACCTGAATATCGTCCAAGGATATAACCGCGGACTCATCAGCAACACACTTCCGAAGCTGAGACACGTGTCAGGTGTTGTGAATCTGACTAAGCTCCTCTGGAAGCTCTAAGCGATAGGCTACCTTGCCCACTCGGGCTATGATACTGAACGGGCCTATAAATCGAGGCCCCAACTTGCCTCTCTTACGAAACCTGATAATCCCCTTCCAGGGTGACACCTTCAGCAAAACAAAATCCCCCACCTGAAACTCCATATCTGATCGTCGTCGATCAGCATAACTCTTTTGACGGCTCTGCGCGATCCGTAACCGGTCGCGCACCTGCTGAATCAACCCGGTGGTCTTGAGTACCACCACCGTGCTTCCCATCACACGATGACCAACCTCGTCCCAGCACACTGGGGTCCTGCACCTCCGACCATATAACATCTCGAATGGAGCTCGATCGATACTGGCATGATAACTGTTATTGTATGAGAACTCTGCCAGTGGGAGGTACGTATCCCAACTTCCTCCAAAATCCAGCACGCACGCTCGCAGCATGTCCTCCAATGTCTGGATCGTCCTCTCACTCTGACCGTCAGTCTGAGGGTGATATGTTGTACTGAAGTGTAGCTGAGTCCCCAGTTCCTCATGGAACTTTTGTTGGGTTTTGAGCATTCTAACACTCCTATGGTGTACATGCAACCTTATAAACCTTGGATCTATGTTTTCTCTATTATACATGCAAATATTAAATATTCCAAGGTTTCATCCTAACTAGCATATTATGAAGCACCTATACTACAAAGTTCTAGTTAGATGACATACCTTTTGATGTAGCTTGATGTCTTAAAGCTTTAAGAGCTTAGCCCCAATAGTGTGGAAGCCTCAAATGGAATCAAAAATCACCAAAACACCTTGGAAGAACTTGAGAGAATATGTATGCACACTAAAATCGGCCCACTCATATTTTCACACACTTGTGCCAATTTTGTGAGCCAAGGACCCCTTTATATATTATGGAGGATTAGGGTTACATCCATGTAAACCCTAATACACATGACCTTTCATTTACATAGGATCCATGGGTTAAAAGCTCCATGGACCATCCATGAAAGCTTAGCCCAACCTAAATGAACTTGGCCCATTCCATATATATAAGATTCCATATTTAATTAGTTCTTTTTGATCACTTAATTAATTCTAAATTAATTCTTGATCAATACTAATTAAATAATATGATTCCATATTAATATATTAGAACTTATAATATATTAATATAAATCATAAATATACTATTCTCAAAAGACTATCCATATAAATTGTGCCGGTGAAGTGCAACCCAAATGGACCATGCCAGGTCGGGTCAAGTACATACCAAATATAGTTATGGACTTAGACATTAATCCAACAGTCTCCCACTTGGATAAGTCTAAAACTATTATTCAGTATGACTTCAAAACCTAACTAGCAATCGTAGCTCTTAAAGCCGTTGTCGAACTCTGACCTTGTCAATGACTTGTCCATTAGATAAGGGATCATATATTCCTCCATTCTAGATATCATATGGACTGAGACATGGATTATAATCATTCTCTCTGTCCATTTGTTGTTTCCCGATTTTCGATTTATGATGACTGACTGATTGAACAAATGAAATCAGTCCTGGCTTGGCCAAGCACTCACATGTGTCATCGCTAAATCATCGAGGGGCCCACAGATATCGCTTTTATCCCAAAGGTAAAAGGAATGGATAAACTTCGACTCATATGGCTTGTTCTACTACTTGTTGAATCATACACAAAGGCACTTTTTATAACATCGAGTTACCAAATGCGTTTTCGTGCAATCAATGTGTAACCAACTCATAGTAACAACTCATATCTCTAGGTTTGAAGAATATAAGATATTATCGTCTCATGATCACTCGTGATAAAATCCATGAAGTGATTCAAATGAGCGTGGGTTGAATCAAATACTCAGAACTTATGAGCACTCATGAGTGTTGTAGCACCACTTTGTCCACCAACTTGGACCTCTACAAACCAACCCATGACAGTCTTGATTCATATCTACTTCCAACATATGACCGACTGTGGATGGTTTGAATAACTTAATCATTCAGGAAGAGCGACTTAGTTATTCTGGAAGTCAAAACATGCAAAGTGAAACACAAGAATAAATGAAACAAATATGGTATCAAACCCTATGAATATAAATAAACACTTTTATTTATCACCATACCAATTACTCATTATTCATTGTTTCAGTTTTATCAACTTTATACTTGAATTAAAATCACTAGTTGTCCCATGCACCAAGCATGTACACTATGTTTTTCTTAAACAATAGCTTTGCCATACACCAAGTATGAACTCTATGTTTGTCTATGATCCTTTTCTTTGTGAACTAGATCAATTGAACATAATTTCAATGATTCTCTTTTCACACTCCCAAATCCTTGTCTTAAATGTAAGAATTCCAAATTCCTATCATTTATCGAAATCTCTTTAGATTTTAAACTTATATGCAATGTTGCTCTTGTAATGATTATGCACAAAGCCACAAAGGCTTGGCAACAATCATTACAGAGTATCCCAATGGAGATCAATTCCATGGAAACGATGTCTCAAACTCAAAGCGCATTGCTTTGAACATGCTTCTTGCATTAAGTTTCTTTAACCTTACACAGATTGCTTCCACGTATGAAGACAACTCAATATTCCCATTTTGACTACCGCTTCTGAACAAGAGTTGCCTCTTTTCAGACTATGTCAATATGGTCCTTCCAATATTAAACAGTATACTTCCAACTGTCCTTGAGCAACCAATCTTTGGTAAACCTTAGATTGTCCTCGACAATTGCTTAATCACTTTAGTCATATCTAATTCTAGACATTGTTCCCCTTAATTCCCCAAGGCATTTGGAAAATTCAGAAAGGGTAAATATTATAGCACATGTAATCGATCTTGTACCCAAAGTAAATGGGACACGATTCATGATGTTTCACATAAAGACATGGTTCTAGTCTTTTGCCATGATAATTTTGTGTTTGCCATATTCTCAAATTTTGACTATGAACAGGGATGCCGTAATCATAATCGAATTTTGAGAACGCAATATATATAATTTCCTTAAGTTGAACCAATCCAACATGAAATTCATATATATATATATATATATATATATATATATATATATATATATATATATATATATATATATATTCTTGACTAAAGATGATTAAAATCTCAATCTAAGCTTAAAATCTCACTCTAAGCCTTTTAGAATTGACATGAAGTATAATATCCTCTCCCTTAATTATAGCAAAACAACTTTTTCAACCCCTGCAACCTCACGAATTGAAACTTTTGTTTTCTATAAATAACATTGCTAACTTGCAATACTTATCGTAATTATCATGCTCCCACTAACATGATGATTATTAGCATAACACTCATGCTCCCACTAGCTTTGACATGTATCCAGAAAACAGTTGGACTTCTAGAAGTCAATACTTTATTGACATTCTTACCAAAGTTCAGATTTCTGATACTAGATTGCTTTGATAAGACTTTATCAAAATCATACACCTTATCTTAGATAAATCACAAGTGTGTCTAAACAATTTCAGAACTATGAAAAGGGATGCCATAATCATAGTCTCAATTGTTTAGACCTTTTGCCATTTCTCATAAGTCAATGTTAGTGTATCGGTTAACCACGCACGCTCCACTAACGACTTTGAGAACTGCAAATATCACAATTGCTATCTACTTAAAATCTACTTAGTGAAAGAATTTCCTCACCATCATTTTCATGAATCGGAGAGAAACCTTATGACACTTAGATTTTATGGTGTATGTGTTCTTATCCATGTGAATTTGTCAAACCACAATCACAAGACTAGGTTAGTGACAAATCCTAACTCATATGGATTGAACTTGTGCAATCTTAACCTCTTGCCACCTGGTAGCACAAGGGCCTGACGTTGCTTCCAAGTTGTTATGCAAACAATTGAGAACATGAGAACTCAAATATATATAGCCAACTTAACTAGAATGGGCACAGAAATGTCAACACGATAGGTTATAAACCTCTAGTTGTGTGCTAGTGATGAAATACATGTTTTATTCTTGATTACTTCTTGAAACCCTTTCAGGATCTTTTAGACTCCCACTGTCTCCTTGACCTATAAGACTTTCTTGCCAAATATTCAAGAGATAGTGTGGATTCTAATCAAGACAAACACTTAACACAATTGGCCTAAGTTGGTCTCTGTTTTATCCAAAACATCACAACTTACCAAATTCAAATATACAAGAGTAGAAAACCTTTTACTCTTACATTTCACAAGTGTTATAAGCCTTTCTTTAAGATATGTCACTCAACTTATAGTCTTGGAGTATGACTCTAAGACTTGTTTTGAAACGAAGTATGACTCATCTTCTTGATTTAACCATTTCAACAATTCATGACTCCTCTTCTTAGTCATAAGAATGCACTAAGATGTCCTTAGAAGACCAATTGTGATGTGGTTCGTTAATCATTAAGATGATCACAAAACATGATACTAAAGTACTCTCCCATCTTTTCAGATTTGAGAAACTTTTATCTTTCTGCCTAATTTGATTCTTCTCATTCGTTCTGCCATACATTGAGACTTTTCCAATGTTTCAGAATTATACTTAAACTTGTAAGTATAACCATATTTACTAAACTTTAGTAAATCATGACGAATAGTCTTAACGAGCTTTGTGGTGGACGTGACCAGTGCACAAGAATGTGTACTCGATCCCTTTAGTCCTTCACTTGATTCACACATCCATGTGAACAAGTCTTAATTTTCCAATGCTTGAAAGTTCTCATTCATCATACTATTCAACTTGCATGATTCCAAGTTTCTATCCAACTGAAACCATGGGAATGAGAATCTTTCCTTATTTGGTAAATTATGACACTACCACAAACGAAAGAATCAAGTCCATTTTTTTCCAAATATTGCTATCAATGGAATCATATAAACAACCATTTTTCACAAATGCCACTTGTAAGGATATTAAAAATAAATATAAAATTAAAACCTTTTATTTTATTTCAAAACTTTGCGGAAAAAACTTATCCTTACTGTGCAAATGCATATGAAAAACTTGTTGTTATCTATTCCTAAGCAATATATCATAACTCCTAAGTAACAGCTTCAAAAATTCTGATCACAGAACCATGCGATCGAGATCCATCTTCACGATCAGAATCAGCATATACTTCCTTTAAGTTTCTTCACTTTTCTTTGATTCTTAAAACATCAACATGTGACCCAGTCACATCATGTAACAAGAATCTCAGAATAGAAACTTAACAGAGTTAGATAGTGGACTTTAACTGAAGTAGAGTCAATCTTCTTGACTTGATCAACCTTATGATCTTTCAAGTAAATAGGCTGCTTCGCAATCAATGCCCCTTCCTTTGGCAAGAGAAACATAGGGACTCTTTGGGAATGGTACATGGGACTATCGCAGACTTAGCCTTTCTCTTTACCATTTGGTCAACCTAGTTGACTATGGTCAATCCCTTTCCTTGGGAAGAGAAGGCTTTTCTAGATATCCAATGTTACCATTGTCAATGTCCATGGTAGTTTGGGAAGTTGATCTACTAATCAAATTTGCTCTCCCAGTGCTCCAAATTATTGCTGATTCAGCAGCACCAAGCAAATAGATAAGATCATTAAGGGTCATGTCATAGTCTGTTTCATAGTAGTCCCAAAGGAATTCACTATGTGACTTAGAAAGTGATTGAACCACCAACTTTCTCAAGACTTTGACACCCAACTCTCCCGGCTTGTCAATATGTGACTTCATCTCCAAGATGCGATCACACATAGACCTTGCTTGCCAATAGGGCTTGAGTGACCTTGAAGTTGTGGGTTAGGGAGAATAATTGGAGGAGGTGGAGGAAGTGAAGTTCCAAGAGATTTGGGAGGATCATAGATGTCTGAACCAGACATCTTTTTGGGAGATATTCAAGATAGTTGATCTAAAGTCCTTAATATAACACCCAATATGAAATATTAAGGCTAGGACCCAGCAAACTATTTTATAACTTGGAAGAGGGATGTCGTAATCCAAGCTATAAAATATTTGAAGGTAGGAGAATGACGATTCACCAATTTCCACCAAGATAAACGAAATGTATTATTAGGTTTTAATTGGTTTTGAAACTCCTAGATTCTTTTGAGATTCATTGAACTTTTCAAAGGCATGTTTGAATCTCGAGTGTGCCCTCTCAAGTTTGTGACTGGGATGCCGAGGATCACAAAACAAGGTGTGAATAACCATGCAAATATACTTGGTACCCTTAATATTTACCCCTCAATCGATGTGTCGGTTAACCACACACGCTCCACCGATACTATGATAAACATTAAGTTACCCTTTGCCTACCTTGTTAAATCAAGCTAGTGTGCCGGTTAACCACACACGCTCCACTAACTGACTTAAGCAAAGTGCAAAGTGTAATTTCATGGGTTAGCACCAAATTCACATTTTCCTAAGTAACTAAGATTGGGTATTATTAAGAGTTTAGTTACTTAGTATTTATCATTAATACTTTTAATGAAGGGAGAATTATAGTCCTTGTCCTACCCGTTCGGCTAACGACCCTCCACCGGTCAAGGAAGCGGTGGGTGAGAGTGGACACCCATTAAGCTGCCATTTTATAGGCAACAACCTTATACCCCCCTTATAGACCGGCTTCGTGAATGAGGCCTACTAATGGTAAGACTGACTTGCTCTTATACACATATATATATATATATATATATATATATATATATATATATATATATATATATTATTAACTTATAATATTATAAAGTATAAGGGTTGAATTTTAACTTTTAAAATTCTAAGGGCTTAACTTGGAATTAAAGTATTCATTAGAGAAAACTTTTCAAATTCCAAAACTTGAGGGCAAGTTTTGAAACTATTCAAAACTCTTGGATTTTCATAACTTATGAGTTTTAAGTAAAGCTTTAAAACTTTTAGTGAAGAGACTCTTGGACATCCATAACTTGAGGACAAGTTATGGAGCCATAAAAACTATTTATAAGAAAAGACTCTTCATTTTTTTTGTAACCTAAGGCATATTTATGAGTTTTTAAGATTCATAAATGTGACTTTTCATATAACTTGAGGACAAGTTACAAAAAAAACACATTTTATGAACAACTTTTAGATTAATTAGGATTGAAAACAACTAAAACACAATTTTTTTTCATTAATCTAAACTAACTCATAAATCAAGGAAACATAGAACTTTTGGTAATCCATAACTTATGGAGTTAAATGCTTGTTTTATGATGAAACTTTTCATGTTCCATAACTTAAGAATAAGTTATGGAATCCTTTAAAACATTAACACCAAATTTTGTAACTCCATAAAAACTTTGAATCAATTTTTTTTTAAAACCTTTTCATATCCATAACTTATGGAGGTTTCAAAACACATAAGATCACAACTTTAAAAAAAACTTTTTGAGCTCCAAAATTTTATGACAAAATTCGTAACTCCTTAAAACATTTAGATCAAACTTTTAAAACTAATAAAATAATCATATCATTTTATCTTTTACTAAATTTGACCTAATTCAACTCATATAGCAAATGATTCAAATTTTACAAATAATTAGTTTTTCACAAAACAAATAATTATCTTGAAATTTGACAAACTTCATGTTTTTTTTTTCTTTTTTTTCCACTTGAAAATCAAACATCTGAATATAACAGAAAACAACCCATGGCTCTGATACCACTGTTGGGTTTTCAGCATTCTAACACTCCTATGGTGTACATGCAACCCTATAAACCTTGGATCTATGTTTTCTCTATTATACATGCAAATATTAAATATTCCAATGTTTCATCCTAACTAGCATATTATGAAGCACCTATACTACAAAGTTCTAGTTAGATGACATACCTTTTGATGTAGCTTGATGTCTTCAAGCTTTAAGAGCTTAGCCCCAATAGTGTGGAAGCCTCAAATGGAATCACAAATCACCAAAACACCTTGGAAGAACTTGAGAGAATATGTATGCACACTAAAATCGGCCCACTCATATTTTCACACACTTGTGCCAATTTTGTGAGCCAAGGACCCCTTTATATATTATGGAGGATTAGGGTTACATCCATGTAAACCCTAATACCCATGACCTTTCATTTACATAGGATCCATGGGTTAAAAGCTCCATGGACCATCCATGAAAGCTTAGCCCAACCTAAATGAACTTGGCCCATTCCATATATATAAGAGTCCATATTTAATTAGTTTTTTTTGATCACTTAATTAATTCTAAATTAATTCTTGATCAATACTAATTAAATAATATGATTCCATATTAATATATTAGAACTTATAATATATTAATATAAATCATAAATATACTATTCTCAAAAGACTATCCATATAAATTGTGCCGGTGAAGTGCAACCCAAATGGACCATGCCGGGTCGGGTCAAGTACATACCAAATATAGTTATGGACTTAGACATTAATCCAACAACTTTTTCCAAAACCTGGATGTAAACCGAACATCCCTATCTGAAACCACTGACACCGGCACCCCGTGCCTAGCCACCACTTCTCGAACGTAGATATCTGCCAACTTTTCTGCGGATATACTCTCGGAGATCGGAATGAAATGGGTACTCTTCGTTAGTCTGTCCACAATAACCCATATGGCATCCACTCCCCTCGCCGTCCTCGGTAGCTTCGTAATGAAGTCCATAGTGATCTCTTCCCACTTTCACATGGGAATGGGTAACGGCTGAACCTTGCCATGAGGCCGCTGGTGCTCGGCCTTGACCTTTCTGCAGGTCAAGCACTGCTCCACAAACCCGGCGATCTCCCGCTTCATGCAGGGCCACCAATAACTCAGTCTCAAGTCCCTATACATTTTTGTTGCACCTGGATGTATAGAAAACTTGGACTTATGCGCCTCCTCTAACAGTCTCTGCCTCACGCCCCCTGCCAATGGTACCCACACTCGGCCACACTGAGTCAAAAGACTGCGGCTATCCTTGACAAACAAGGATGATACTGACCCCGAATTTTCTCTGTTTTCCAGTTCTCCTTTTTCACCCCCTCAACCTGAGCCCCCTTGATCATTTCCAACAAAGGCGAAATCACTATCATCCTCATACAAATGTCCCTAATCGGGGACCCCGTCACCTTGCGACTCAAAGCATCGGCCACCACGTTGGCCTTCCCTGGATGGTATAGGATCTCGCAATCATAATCCTTTAGTACATCCAACCATCTCCTCTGCCGCATGTTGAGGTTCTGCTGATCCATCAAATACTTTAGACTCTTGTGATCGGTATAAATAATAAACCGCACTCCATACAAATAGTGTCTCCAAATCTTGAGGGCAAACACCACCGCCCCCAGTTCCAAGTCATGCGTGGGGTAATTTGCCTCGTAAGGCTTCAACTGCCTCGAGGCATAAGCAATCACATGCCCTCTCTGCATCAACACTGCACCCAACCCTGATATCGATGCATCACAGTATACCACTAGATCATCCAACCCCTCAGGCAGTACCAGGACTGGAGCCTCACATAATCTCCGCCTCAGGGTCTCAAAAGCCCTCTGCTGATCCTTATCCCACCGGAAAGTCACATTCTTCTTGGTCAAACGGGTCAATGGCACAGCAATCTTGGAGAAATCCTGGATAAACCTCCGGTAGTAACCCGCTAAACCCAAGAAGCTACGAATCTCTGAGGCATTCCTCGGTACCTCCCATCGCATCACAGCCTCCACCTTAGCTGGGTCGACCGAAATACCCTCTTGATTGATGACATGCCCCAAAAACTGCACTTCCCGCAACCAGAAATCACATTTGGAGAACTTTGCATAAAGCTTCTCCGCCCTCAAAGTCTCCAGTACCTCTTTCAAGTGCTGCTCGTGCTGTTCCCTGGTTTTGGAGTAAACCAGGATATCATCAATAAAAACGATCACTGACTGATCCAACATCGGCCTGCACACCCGGTTCATGAGGTCCATGAATGCTGCCGGGGCATTGGTGAGCCCAAATGGCATCACCACAAACTCATAATGCCCATAACGAGTCCTGAAAGCTGTCTTCGGTATATCCTCGTCCCTAATCCTCATCTGATGATACCCAGACCGAAGATCAATCTTGGAAAACCAAGATGCACCCTGAAGTTGATCAAATAAGTCGTCGATCCTTGGCAAAGGATAGCGGTTTTTCACTGTCAGCTTGTTCAGCTCCCTATAATCAATGCACATCCTGTGCGATCCGTCCTTCTTTTTCACGAAAAGGATCGGTGCTCCCCATGGAGAACTGCTCGGACGGATGAACCCTCGGTCTAGCAGCTCTTGAAGCTGCGTAGATAACTCCTGCATCTCAGGTGGTGCCAACCGATACGGTGCCTTGGCTATCGGAGCGGCATCCGGCACCAATTCGATGCGAAACTCCACCTGCCTCTCCGGAGGCACCCCAGGCAACTCTTCGGGAAAAACGTCCCGAAAGTCCTGCACTATCGGCACACTGGACCCGGCCCTGCTAGCCCCTACCCAAAGAATCGGAGGTCTTAGGCTTCTTAGCCTGAGCCCCTGCTGCCTGTACCTGCTCATTCTTCCGCTTCGTGCGGGACTCCAACTCCATCTCCCTCTCACGGGCCTTCTCCACCATCTCATTCAGGGTTTTGCACCCTATAAAGCTCACAAACTCCCGAATATCATCCCTCAGCATGGAATGATATCTCGTCCGCCTCATATCCTCATCCGTAGCGTACTGTGGGATCAACAACGCTCGCTCCTGAAACTTGGCGGTGATCTCCGCCACGGTCTCGGTGGTCTGCTGAAGGTCATGAAACTCCCTGACAAGTCGTTGCACCTCGATAGGTAGTGCAAACTCCAAATCAAATCGCCGAACAAACTCAGCCCACGCCATCTCAGCCACTCCGGTTGGCCCCACCTGGCTAATAACCTCGCCCCACCAATCTCGGGCCCTGTCCCTCAGCATACAGGAGGCAAATCCAACCTTTGCCTCCTCCGGGCAAGAACTTGTGCGCTGGGCATTCTCAATGTCCGCTACCCAGCGTCTGCTCACAATGGGATCCCTGACCCCCGAGAACTCTGGAGCTCCACATGCCTTGAACTCCCGAAACGAGGGAGTTCTGGCTCCACCCTGACCCGTAGAAACATCAGCCCTAAATGCCCTAAGCCTCTCTTCCATGATCTCCATCATGCCCTCCTTGACCATCCCAAAGATGATTGGGGTAGCGTCAAGGATGCCCTTCATAATCTCGGCCGCAATCAACTCACGCAGCCTCTCATCAATACCATCAGTAGGGCCGCCTGACCCAGCCCCGGACCCAGATCCCGATCCTGATCCCCCTGCTCCAAACCGCATCATCACCATGTTGAACTGAAATATCAAAACATAATGATCAGGATATCTATAACGAGGGTTCTTTCATACTGGTTTCCCTCCCCTTTGGAGCCCCAGGTAAAACATGGCTTTGGGTACAAGTCTTGTGCTTCCAGTAGTACGGGCCCAATACTACCTTCCACATCTACCTGTACCTTTTCCCCACTGCTCTACCTAATGACTCCAATACAACCCAATACAATACCATAATCCATTCCTAACACCCGAAACAAATCCTAGGCTGCCCTATGATTTGTCCTACCCATGACAATCAAACCCATCACAACAGGTTGCTTTTATGCATGCAAATTATACACAGAAAGAACCAAATAGACTTTCGAATAAGAGATTCTACCCTAAGACCACATCCAAACAAGGAAAAGAAAATAAGGCCAAATCAATCATTCTGAGGCTATAAGCTCCTAGCCGTATATAATTCTAAAAGCATACACATATCAAGCTCCATATAAGCCATAAGACTCAAATATCAGTATAGCATGGCTATTCAAATTGGGAAACTACTTACTTGGCTCGGCTGATCACGTGCGTTGCATTCTCATCTTTTGGGTTTCTTTTAATTCCTTTTTGGTTACTTTTGAAAACATTTTATTACCTTCTTAGTTTGAGTCCTGACACACCCGAGGATGTACCCGGATCCCTCAAACCAAGGCTCTGATACCAACTTGTAACGACCCAATTTTACAAAGAAAATTTTCATTATATTTTTTTTCCTTTTAAAACCAAAGCCAATCCCCTAAACCATAAAATCCCAAAACATTTATTTTCAAATCAACATTCATTACTTCATTGTTTTCCTTTTTAAAACATCAGAGGGTCCCAAACACATCAAAAGAGAGATAGAGTGCACGCCACGTCATCACGCCTTGCCCTTGCCCTTAGGCTCAGAAGTACCTGAAACAAATCAACAACATGTAAGCGAAATGCTTAGTGAGTTTCCCAGAGCATACCACACACATTCGCATACATATATCCTGATAGCTAAAAATAAGCTATAAACATGCCACAGAAACTATGCAATACGCTTCAACAAGAGTGTCATGGGCTACCCCACATGGTCTTTACCTAGGACCGCCATGGGCTACCCCACATGGTCTTACATCCAATGCCATGGGCTACCCCACATGGTCTTTACCTAGGACTGCCATGGGCTACCCCACATGGTCTTATATCCAATGCCACGGGCTCCCCCCGGGGTCTTCCATACCAACATAATATCACACAACATATCAATTCATAAATGAATAACACACACATAACATGATCACATAACGGGCCGGCCTTGGTGCCGTAGACCCATAGGTATGGTGAGAAGACTCACCTCCGTCCAATGAATACAATTACTGCCCTCCCAATAATCCGCAACCTACCAAGCTGAATAATAACAATAATATATAATCAATGATAAGACCTTAAATTACCCAAGGAAAGGCCCAACCTTTAAACTCTACCCCCAAGGCCCAATTACCCCTTTCTTGCAAATTGGACCCCAAAATCCAAGTCCAATATCCTTAATGGGCCCCTTGGCCCAATAAGGCCCAACCAATAAGTCCTTGGCCCAATAAGGCCCAACCAATAAGTCCTTGGCCCAAACAGATGAAAAGGCCTCAATCTTACAGAGTCCAAACAAGCCCATCAGCCAAATGAGGCCCAAAGGCCCAAAACAAATTACGGCCCATCTGAGCTGCGTACGCCCAGCGTACCTCCCTGGTACGCGCAACGTACTAGGGGTCTAGTGACTACGCGCTGCGTACAGACAGTTACGCCCAGCGTACAATCGTATTAAGCACTTTTCCCATTAAGTGCTTAATGCTCGAATCTCTCACGTCTAAAAGCTAGATCTAAGATTGAAAAGATGTCCCAAGGCATAAAGTTAGAAACTTTATGCCCTTGCATGTCTCATACACTCCCAACCACCCCATTAAGACCTTTTCAAGGTCTTTTACCCAAGCATGAGGTCACAACTCTCATCAAGCTTCCATTTTTATACTTCTAAATGACCAGGGGACCTCAGATCTGACTTTCATATCAAAAGGGAAGGCTTAACTCAACAAAAGAGGTCCAAAGTTCATAAAAGGGACAAGCCACCAAAACCCTAGCTAGATCTAAAGATTAGTAAGGAAAGATGCAAGCTTTTTACCTCCAGAAGCTTTGCAAGATGCTTTTGGTGCATGATCTTGAAGCACCCTCTTGATCCAAGCTTGCTTGACCACCCCTTCTTCTTGAAATACACACAAAAAGGCCACAAATGCACTCTTTAAGGCCTAAGAATGATCTCACAAGGTTTCCAGGAGTATATGGACGTTCTAGGGCTGTGGAGGCTCTCTAGGGTTTAGTCCAAGGGACTTAAAGTTGTTTAAATAAGCCTCAAGTCTGGAAAAATTAGGGTTTGCGTCCCTGGCGCGTACGCCCCGCGTAACTCAAGGTACGCCCGGCGTACCCTGAATTCCCCGCGACCATTTTTATGCGGTACGCTAAGCGTAAACTTAAGTACGCCTAGCGTACTTAAGGGACCAATTATGCAAACTTATCATTTCTTAGGGTTTCAGGACATACCAGAATTTTGGATGTTACAATATAAGATGCAATTGGTTTGCGTTGACTTTATTTGACATGACATCGAGGGAAATAGAAAATGGGTTAAATTCGTTGACAAAAATGTTAGTAATTATCTTTCTTTTTAACTTTATATTTATTTCCATAACTTTGTACTAAATTTAATTTCTTTTTGAGAGAAAAATGGGAGGTTTTGTCCCACCACATTTGTTTGATGACTTCGTGTGAGGTATTTTTTCGTTATCCTCTTTTAAAATTGAAAAGTTTCACTTCCATGAATACCCGGAATATGAAAAGTATAGATTCATTTATGGTTATTTAAATATTACTATCAATGAAAAGACACAACTAACTCCTGGATCTATGCAATGGATTTCCTTTGTATCCATTGGTGTTTCCTATTAGAACACTTGTGCATTCCACCCCACCCCTATTTGGAAACTTATGATAGGTACGTATAAAACCAAACATATTTTTTCATTATATTATTAACAAATACATACATTATATATTTTTTATTAAAAAGTTTTTTTACTTTTTATGTAGATTTTGTTGGAAAAATTGTATCGGGCAAATGGATTGAGTTGAAATATAAATTTATAATAGAATTAGAAGATGAAGTGTAAGCAAATATGTTTATTACATAAGTTTATCAGTATGTTGCATGTAGTATAATATAAAAAAAATAAAAATGTAATTAATAAAATTTAAAATATTTTTATGGGACACAAGATAAAATGAAGTTGTATGACACAAGTGTTTCAATTATTGTTCCAACTTATTGTGCAATATCAAGGACATATATAATTTATGCATCTAGGGTGAAGGTGGTTCGCTTAACATCAAGTATGTTATAAATTATATTATCCTTACTATTATATAATCTTTTTATTCTTTCACATTATTAAATACCATTGTTTTATGTATAATATATATTTTAACCTTTGTGGAGGTTGTCTTTTGTATCAACAAAATTTTCGAATATTGCATTTAAACGGCAGATGCATGAAGCATACAAGATTTAGATTTATTATAATAGTTAAAGATGAATTTTGCTTTCATTGAATTTTAGTTTTTTTTATCATATTGTAATTTGAACTTTTTTTATTTGTATTCTATTGTCTTGATTATAAATTTATTTGATTTATTTAAGTTTGTAATATATACTAATTTAATAATTTTTATAATTTATATTTAAACATAAGAATCAAATATTAACCATATACTTTAATGTAAAACCAAAAACAAACGGTAATTTCCTTAAAAAAACTAAAAATCAAATGTGTAACTTTTACAATTTTTATTCTCTTACATAACATGGAAAAGACAATTGGTTGTTAAATCCTTTTAATTAAAATTTACATATTTCATATATATTCATTCTTTTCGTTTAACATTTTAACAATTTATACTTTGTTCAATTTGTTTATGTAATATAATGAATACTAATTGTTAGTAATTAATAGATTTTAGCTTAACTTTAAAGTATATTTTGTACTTTAAATTATGTATGGAAATCTTTGTTTATGTGTTGAATGATGTACCATATATTCTTAAAATAGATATACTCTAATGGATAGTCTCGGTTGTTGGGAAAATACAACCCAATATTGCACGAAAGAACACAAAGTAAAATTGGTTTACTGAGGCCTATGTTTAACACAGTTTCCTTAAAATAAATTCACCATATATGAGTGTTTGTTTTCCAGGATACTATAGTAGAAATCAGTTCTTCTAGATTACCCAAACCCTCACTTGGCCCGGAGGATTGTACCTTGGTTGCAGCAAAAGATGGAAAAAAAAAGAAGTGCAAGAGAATAATTGCAAAAAAGGTCCTTGAACTTTTTCGGTAGACCGGTGGTGCATTTGTACCCGTAGGACGCATGCTTGAACACAAGTTCAGTGAACCGAAGCAAAACTGGCTCAAATTTGCAAACCTAGCATGCGCGCGCAAGATAGAGCCTTGGTTCCAAAAGTATTACAATGGTAGCTAGTCTTTATAGTTATAAAACCATTTCCTTTTCATACTCTCACTAATGTGGGATGGAACAAAATCCACTTAACTCCTTTTTAATCTCTTTCAACTACCATACTTTGACAAGTAATTTCTCATTGAATTTTAATCTGTTTTGTAGATGTAATATATCAAAACGAAGGTAGCACAGAGGAGAACACGAACATATAATCATTTGTCCTTTTTTATTACATTTAGAGTTTAAAATTCGTGCTCAAAAATGGGAAAAAACCCATTTTTGGAAATTAGTATAAATAATTTTTCAACAATCCCCCATATGAATGAAAATTGCTTCAACAATTTCAATCTGCAGCAGTTGAATCATGCATATGATAGGTAGGTGTTACCATGTGAAGCTTCATTTAAGATACATATTTATTTTATTGGTAGACCAGTAGACTCGTTGTCCTTGAACTGTTCCTCCATTTATGTAAATAATAAATACATATCTCACATGATTCTCCCTGACCTAGTTAGGTTCTCATTGATGTGTCCGTTATGGTCATGCAGACTTGCCTGGTTCTGTAAGAGCTCCTAGGAACTTTCCCTTTCAATTCACTTTGAAGCGACCGCACTTCTCTCTCACATAGGTGATTCTATCATAATCATTAAAAGCTTAAGCCTGATGATTTCCAACTTATCATCAACTAATATAAGCTTAACCTGCATCACTGTTTGTTTATAGGAATGGGTTGGGTTTGACCCCCACAGTGATCTAAATATGTTATATGCAAGTAGGTTGTCCCATTGAACCTAGATCTTGGGATCTCCAGTCAACTAGGTTGGGTTTTCCTTCACAATAACTTATTCGTTCATGGGTCTTAATCACATTCCTCTTGACGACTTTGAAACTAACTTCCTATTTAACCCTTTGGTTAGCGGATCCACAATGTTATCCTTGGACCTTATGTAGTCAATTGAGATTACTCCAATTGAGAGTAGTTTTTGAATGGTGTTGTGTCTTCGACGAATATGTCGAGACTTAACATTATACATAACACTTTGCGCCCATCCAATTGCTGATTGACTATCGCAATGGATTGATATTGCAAAAACTGGTTTAGACCATCCCGATATTGATGGGATTTAGGTAAACAAACAAAATTAAAACACTTAACTTTGCATGCAACCTAAATAGGATCTATTTTTTCTCTATTGAACCTATAACTAAGAAGATCAAAAAGAAACCTGCAAACCCTAGGCTATTTACGAAATATGATGAAAGGGTTTTAGGATTACATGCCTTTTAGTTGTTATAGCAAACAACTAGAATTCCTCTTTGTTGATCTCTTAGAAGAAAGCACCACAAGTGTCATGCCTCCAATGGAATCACACCCAAACTAGCAAGAGAATGAATTAGGAGAGAGGAAAGAACAAGGCTTGTGGAGGGAAGGCATATACGAAATCAAGGGCTAGGGGACTCCTTATATAGTTGAGGAAACTTGGTGCCAAAGCTAGGGTTTAAGGGATATGCCCTAGATCTTTTGCTTGGTGACCAAGCAACCCAATCTCTTTGTCCAAGGGGCCTTGGACGAAATCTTCTACGGTTTCCCTAGAGATTTTCGTCCACCTCATTTCATGAGGTTCTAGAGCCTTCCTTTCTCAACTATTAATAAATAACAAAACAGTCCTTGTACTTCTAATTAATCCAATTAATCCCAAAATTAATTCCAATTAATTTTTGATTAATTGTTAATTAAACAATATGATTTCTGATTAATATATTATTCTCATAAGACATTAATAAACCATTTACTTAATTTATTATTCACATAATAAATTAACCTCTCTCTCTCTCACTAAAATCATCATGTCTAATTATTATGTTTGAGGGCAACCCAAAAAGACTATGCTACTATCAATTCAAGTATATACCAATTTTAGTTATGGGCTTAAACACCCTATCCAACAGTCTTCCACTTCGATAATTCTATAACTATAATTGTCAGTATAACTTCTGAATCGATCAGCAAATTGTAGCTTTCAAAAGCTGCTATTGAACTCTGACCCAGTCAGTTATGTGTCCTAATTAAGTGATTATATAATCCCCCATTCTGCAAGATATCATTCGAACATGAGACATGGAACAAAATCAATCTCATTGTCCAAGACTTTTTTCCCGATTTCTGATTTGTGATCACATAAAACTTCTAATTGAACATATCAATTTAGTCATGGCTGGGGCCAGCACTATAAGCCAACACCAAATCATGGAGGAGCCCAAAAATATCGTTTTTCCCGTTAGGGAAAAAGGAACGAATAAACTTCGACTCATATGCTTGCATCTTTTACTCATCAAATCATGCATGGCAATTCAATTTATAACATCAAGTTACTGATGCGATTATGCATTACCAATGTACAACTGACTTGTAAATTACAACTCATATATCTCCGTTTCAAAATCAAAATATATTATCGTATAAGAATTACTCGTGTTAATTTCCATCAAGTAAAACTCTGAGTGTGGGTTTATCCAATACTCAAATCTCCATTTTCTAAGTACTCATCAACATTGTATCAATCTGATTGCAATGTATAATCTCCATAGACAATCTACAATTCAATTCATGACAGTCTTAATTCACTACTTACTTCCAAAAGTATGAGCGAATGTGGAATTCGAATAATCAAATTATTTAGGAAGTAAAACATGCAAAGTGAAACACAATAATAAACTAATTAACTATGGTCTCAAACCAATTCAAAATAAATAAATCTTTATCATTTAATCACCATAATACTTACGAATTTACTTATTGTATAATGTTTCGAGTAATCAACTACCCACTTGAATTAAATAACATCAGTCATTCCATGTTATGAACATGCATACTATGTCTCTCTATGGTCCTTCCTTTGTGAACAGATCGACTGGACACTATTCCTAAGATGCTCATTTCATAATTCTAAATTCTTGTCACAATCTAAAAATATATTGCAATTCCAACTTTACATGCATTGACCTTCTGTGATGTCGAGGCTTCAAAATCATAAAGACTGAGCCAATGATATTATAGAATGTCTTATTTCAAGTTTGTTACTAGAAACAATTCCATGGTAATGAAGGTTCAAGTTCAAGGTACACTCCTTGAACACTTCCATTGCATTAAGGTTTTCAACTCACATGTCGATTTAATAATCAATCCCCATTATGGAAACATTTCCATATTCCCATACGACCATCTATTCTAATTAAGAATCATCTTAATCCAGAATCATGTCACTATGGTCCATCCAAATTAACACCATACTTCCAACTGTCCACAAGCAACCAATCTTCAATAAACATCAAAATGTTCTTGGCAGTTGTTTAACCACTCTAGACACACAAAAAATTTTAATCCTTTTCCAATTTATGCTCAAGGCATTTGGAAAAATCAGAATACGTGAATATTATAGCATATGTAATCGATCCTATATCCGAAGCATATGAGACTCGATTCATTATATTCAATGTATGTTCAATCTCTTGCTATAATAATTTCATATATGGAATTCCATATGCTAAAACATTTCAACATGATATTCACATATGTCTACAACTCGGTTCTATTAAGCTATATGATCTAATCCTTTGAGGTTAGTAAATTGAGAACTTTGTTCCATACGAACAATATTTTCAACATGCGATACTATCATAATAGTTATGCTCCCACTAGCTCTGACATGTACCCAGAAAATCAAATGGACTTCTAGAAATCAATACCCTTGAATTTCTTATTGATGTATAGATTTTTATGATGTGGTGTTTCGATAAGTCTCCAACTAGATTTCATAAGCTTATACACCTTTATTGGATATGTGTATGGTCAAACCCTTTCATAACTCATAACTATAAGTCTTGAAAGTTCAAACAATTCCTATCCATTCCTCACAATTCGAAATATGAGCAGAGATGCCGTAATCATATTGTGAATTTGAAAATTCAATTTGTAACTCCCAAAACTATGGATCTTATACGACATCAATCTTAATTGCTTTAAGAATGCGAAATGTTAATCAAGCAACGATTCAAGAACACACAAAACAACTTCAAATGCACATGATATATTGATTAATCGTCTGGTACATATGAATTCTATCTTGACAACCGAATACAATGAATGGAACCCTTAAAAACCCTAAACGACTATCACCTATTTATATGACCTAAATACATAGCTTAATAAAAACCCAAGCCCAGCCCACTAGACCTACTCAGACCGAAAGCAAGATGGATTTCGGTCCATTTAACCGAAAACACTACAAACCCATTTAAATAATATAAACCTAGCATAAACCACATAAATATGTCCCAAAAATCTCCTTCTTGGTTTATTGATAGTTTTCTTCAATGTTTCTTTGCAAGATGAACATCTGATCGAACCATTGTAGCAGCCCACAGCTTCGTCTCAAAATTTTTGGGCTATGAACATCTTCTGTAACTTGGGTTGGTCTAATGGTTGTAGCCGGCGTTTGTATAAGGTCATAAATCAGCACTCCCCCTGAATATCTGCGTTTGTGATTCCTTGACAATAGGGAGGAATCCGATTTTTCTTTCTCACTCTCAGAAGGTGATTCTGTGGTTACAGGAACTGTTTGGGGGAGGAATCCTCGCAACTCGATGTAGTTCTTCTATGTGAGCATCCATCTGGACAGGTGTTGGCACGTTTGACTGCTTGAATGATTCACTTTCTCTGTCAGTCTTAGTCGATGAAATCATCGCTTCACTGAATATCTCTGTCATTGGTTGAAATAAAGGAATGTCTTCATCAACGTCATCTGAAATATCTTCAGTCTTTGTAAACTTTCCAAAATTTGACCGCTCCTTTGTTCCTTCAAATGAATTTCTTCATCCAACACAGGTACATCTTGAAAGGTAACCATGACTAAAAAGTCCCCGTGGATCACAGAATCTTAAAGACCCTTCTCACCACAGTTGTTCAAGGATGTAACCTTCGCTCAGAAAGAGACTACTCGCAGTATCTGTGTGAAATCGAAGGAACGCACTGCGATTTGTTGAGTATTGGAGAACTACTCATGGTTATTTTTGATGTTTTCCCCTGTATATCCTTGATCAAAGATCTGGATACAGTTTTTCAAGTTAACAAGTTAACTTGGCCCTTGGCGAGACATTCAATGGTTTCCGAATCTCAGCTGAGTGTACCATTCTAGTGTCAGTGAGAGTTAATTAGGAATAACTCTCAAAACCATCCTATGACAAAAATATCTGAAGACATATTTCCACAGTTTAGCATGACACGAAGTCAAGGCCCTTTGGTGGGACATTCAGCGATATCTATTTCTTGGTGGGGTGAATCGCCCTGGTGTCATGACAGTTCTTAGGCAAAGATAACTGACAAGACCAATTTTGACAATCTGTATAGTTTCAAACTTCAATTCATTAAATACGACAGTTCTTAGAAAGAAACTGCCTAACTGACAATTTGTACAGTGTCACACCAGGTATGAACCATTATCCATCAATTTCATGGGTGAAAATATGTTGAACATTAAAATGTTCACCGTCAATTCAGAAATAGATGGATTTCCGATTTTGGGTTTCACTTAGAATCGTGGTGACAATGACTTCCAAGATCATGAACACATAAGTTGTGTAACCTAAACCTCAGTGGTAATTTCCGAGAGTCTTAAGGATTACGTTTATGAACATGAATATGATGGAGAATAAAGGATGGGTGAAGAATGGTTGGGTGTTTCACATTAATCATGGTGAAAATGACTTTTGATCATTAACATTTGATGTGAAGACTCCTATTAAGACTTGTATATGTCTCAATATGGAAGAGTCTATCATTCGCATTGGAATCCTCCGTCAATTCATTGCTTCAGACTGAAATTCATGAATGAATTTACCATTAAACTGACAAAAGAAAAGAAATGTTTTTCTGTTTTTGTAATTTTTGAAAAACGAAAAAGAAAATCTTTTTGGGTTTTTGAGATTTAAAAATAAAATAAAAACTAAAATTTTAAATAGAATGCAAAATTTAAAATTTAGAAAATAAAATAAAGTAAACCTTTTGGGATTTTGGGATCAAAAGTTATAAAGCAATTTAGCTTGCCCTTTATCACTAAATCTCATATCACTTCCCGAAAACACTTAAGAAAGAAAACATTTTTTAATTTTTTGACCTTTTTCAAAAAAATATTTTTGGAATTTTTTGATTTTATAATTTTTTTTTATTTTTGATTTCTCACCCTGAATTTGTGCATAGGAAAGAAAAGAAATAAAAATGCGCAAATTTAAACACAAAATAAAATTTTATTCATCGAAATGAAAATGTAAGTGTTACCTCTGCGTTCAATTTCCATAGTAAAAATGTCATCTTCAAAGCTTAATACACCGATACTTACCGTACCCTTTTGAGTGATTTTACTTCCTTCTCTTCCCGCAAAGGAAACATACTCTCCAGTAATGATCTGAATGTCATGCAGTTGAGAGATGTCTCCTTTCATGTGCCTGGAACAGCCACTATCAACATACCAAGGTCTGATGATATTCCTCCATAGTTGTTCCTGCACATGTGCGAGATTAGTTATATTTGGGGACCCAGTCCATACTGACACTGGGTTGACCATTTCCATCTACACATGAGACTTCTTGCCATATCATATCCTTCGAGTCAAATAATGTACATAAAGAATTTTAAGGACGTGGAGGTGATTGGGCCACGGGACTTTTGGGCACACATTTGTAATCAGATTTAAGAATTTTATCACTGACACAGACAGAGGTTTTGACATTAGATTTTGTTGAGTCTATGGGTTGCGCCATTGGGTTTTGTTAGTTTAGTCCAATGTATTCACGGTTTGGGCCTGTCCAACCGTGTATTTGTTTTTAGGGTTTAGTATTTATGGTGCATGCATGCATCCCATTAGAAACACTTCTTGAATATTTTATTTAACAGTACTGTAACCCTAGAACACCTCTACAGTAGAAGTTCTTCATCGAGCGCTTCTGAGGTGTTGCTGTTTTAATCATTCGACATCCGTTTGATTCATTGTCTGTTTGTTCTTTGGTTTACTTTCTGTTTTATTTGTTAAAAATCTTATCGATCTTAAAAGAGTTTTCAACTCATCAATTGGTATCAGAGCAGGAGGTTGTGTAAATCATACACATCTCTTCTGTTTGAAGAATTTTCGTAGCTTTTCCGCTTTTATTGAATCTGTTGAGCCGTCATTCCTTCATTGACGTTGTTCATAGATCTCGATATTACCCTATTCAATCTTTACAAGTCTGATTCTTGACAAACATTCTAAACAGGTCGTCATGTCTCTCGATGATTCACAAACCAACCCCATCAACATATCCAACAACATCGGATCTACTACGAGAATCCCAATCTTGTATACTTAAGATTACAAAGTTTGGACGCATCACTTTGAAGACTATGTTCTTGGTTCAGAAGACAATGGTTATCTAATCTGGAAAGCGATCACAGTGGGTCCTTTTTCTCATACTGGAACCGAAAGAGTCATCAAGACTCAAAAGGAGTACAACCAGCTGATGATTGACGTGAAAGATGTTGCTAAAGACGAGAATGACAAGCTACTTTGCAACATTAAAGCTATGAGGATGATCAGATTTGCATTGCAATTAGATACCTTTCGTCTGGTTAGTACATGCACAACGGCGAAACAAATCTGGGATAGACTTAAAGAGCTTTATTCTACAGATGAAGATTTAGAGCATTCAATACAAACTCTTTTGCTCTCTGAGTTTGGTGATTTCAAGCAGAAGCCAGAAGAAAAACTCATTCAGGCATTTGAACGCTTTAATCATCTCCTCAGCAAAATGATCAAGCATGGAATTGTCAGAGAAGTAATTGAGCAGAAGGTCACCTTTATGAATGGCCTAAGACCCTAATGGATGGCGGTGGTTTCGACTGTAAAAGCTCATGAACAGTTCAAATCCTATTCGTTGGCGAAGCTTGTGGGAATACTGAAATCACACGAAAGCGTTGTGACTAAGGAAACAAATGTGGTCTCTAGTATGGGATCGTTGGCACTTCTTTCCTAAGGAAAAAATGTGGATGAAGAAGAAGAGTTGGATCTCTCTGAATGTGATCTGACGAATGATGAATATGCTTTAATGATCTTCAATCCCAAAAAGTTTGCTCGCAAAAAGTTCTCTACCACTAAGAACCGAAACTGGCAGGGTAGCTACAGCTCCGAAAAGGCGAAAGAGGAACCTAAAAGCGCTCCTCAACATGAAGAAGCGAAGAAGGAGAACAAGCTTGTTGGTGACTCCGGATATGATTGCAATTTCTGCCACGGCAAAAATCACTTTGCCAAAGATTGCATGTTGAGAAAGCTGGCTGAGAAGAAGGATGGAGAAGATGATGAAGCATACTATTCACGCAATCTAGAGGAAATAAAGAAGAAGAAAACATCTAACAATACTATGAATGCTTTGATTGTGCAGGGAAACATTGCTGATGATGAGTTCGGTGGTGTAGAAGTCTGGTCTACAGACTCTGAAGATGAAGAAGTTCGCAAGCCCACACATGGCAGAAGTTTTGGGCCGAAGGAAGGAAACTCTGAGCTTGGTGGAAGATGTTTGATGGTGACTGCTGAAGTGTCACAGATGAGAGGCTATACAACCGAAGGAGAAGGTGAGGAAGCGAAGGAAAGAGAATACAAGTGCTTCGCAGCCAAACCAATGGGAGAATAGATCAACGAATGTGATAAGTTGATCAAGAAGGTACAATCTATCCTCGAGTCTCTGAAAATACCAGTTAATAACTATGAAAAGGAATTAAATGATTTAAAATTCAAGTTTTCTAGTTTAAGTGGTAGTCTAAAACAAAATCGCCTAGAAAATTCAAACCTAACTGATCAAATCAGCAGGGTGTCTTCAAAGAGTGAGGAAAGAAGAATTTTTATAGAGCAGAAGGAGGTGGAGTTAGTTAGGACGAAAGATGAAGTTATTTATTTGCAACGTGATAACTTGAAACTTTTGAAACAAAGAAACATTTTTTGCTTAATTGCTAAACGTTTATATACTAATATCACTCAATTGCATTTAGACTGTGAAATCGGCAAAAAGATTCACAAAATGATTTTGCCCTTCCTGGAATTAAAGGAGGACGAAGTCGATATTGATGGTTATAACTGTGAATCAATTGTCTCTTCAAATGAAATTTCTGATGCTTACAAGTTCGGTCTGGATAAAATCGAGTCCTTTATTAAGTCCAAATACCATAAGGACATGCTTAAAAACCTTTTGGACGAAAATGATAAATTAAAAATAAAGACTGAAACCATGCAGAAATTTGACTCATTGAATACCAAGTTAAGTTCAGAAAACAAAATAAATGAATTTGACGAGGACAGTGATATGAGTGAAATTTATGTGGAGGATGTAATTGACTGTTCAGAATTTGTCAAAAGCAAAACCGAACCTACCAAAGGTCTTATATCTGAGAATTCGGTTGAGTTCGCTCGGGCATCCCAAGAGAAATCCAAAGTTCTAAAACCGAAGGCAGTGGTTTATCAAAAGGTACAAACAGTACCAAATCAAGTATATACCACAACAGGAGTTACTCAGAAACACACAGCCGAACTTACAGCCATAGTAAACGAAGACAACACAGGTGGTTGTGATAATTATTTTTGGTCTGCTCCAATCGATAATGCAGACGAAACCGTTGGTTTATAGAAAGAACATCATGGAGGGTCAAAGGCAGATATGTGGCAGAACCACTCAACAAGCCAACAAGCTTTGTTGTACCGAGCACAAGTGGTACGAAAGAAATTCCAAGCGAACCTATGAAGGCTGCAAGCGAAACCTCTTCATTAAAGAGAGAAACTCATGCTGAGAGACCGAAGCCAAGGGCAAACATACACAAATCTCAAAAGCAGCTTGCTGAACAAAAACGTCAGCGAAACAGAAGATATCAAAAGAATCTCAATGAAAGGAAGCAGTTTTGGAACTCCCAAAACTCCAATTATGTTCGCACAGAAAAGGCGTCAAATCTGAAGGCAAAAGCAGGATCAAAGGATAATTCTGATCCATGCACTCACTGCCAATCCTACAGTCAAGCGAACCGAAAGACCAGTTTCGGTCCCAAATCTTGCAACGACAAGAACCAAAAGACTAGTTTCGGTCCCAAAACTAGCATTGATAAGAACCGAAAGACAAGTTTCGGTCCTAAATCCCATCCTCCTCATTCTCGACCAAAGCAGAATCCTCACAAGGATGTCAAGGATGGCAAGGGAAAATGGAAGCTCGTCTCTGAAGACAAAACACAAACAAAGAAGACGTCAGCCAACCCTAGGAAACACGAAAACAAGTTTGCTATAAATCAAAATAAAAATCCTCAACCTGATTTAAACAAACTCAAGGTCTTTACCATCAAAAGGAAAGATGAAACCACTCTAATAAAAAGAACTTATATGGTTGATCTTTCAATTGCTATTCCCTGTTCTGTAAAAGGCTCACGTGGACCCAAGCAACTTTGGGATTTTTGCAGGTTATCAGTGACGAGCAGTTCGACGACGAATGGTACATAGATAGTGGCTGCTCACGTCACATGACAGGAAGAAGGGAAGAGCTGAGGGAGTTTCAGGCTCTAAAAGATGGTGGATGTGTCAAATATGGTAACAACTCATATGGCACAATAAAAGGCTATGTAATGATCACAAATGGAGATTTCTCGATTCGAAGGTGGCATACGTGGAAGGATTGCAACACAATCTCATCAGCGTCTCACAATTGGTTGTAGGGACTGGCTTGAAGGTCTCATTTGGTGATGAAGGATCAGAGATCATTGATAAGAAAACTAAGACGGTTCTGCTGAAGTCACAGCGTAAAGGCGAAATGTATCCATTAAATCTGAACCCGATACGTGGAAAGCCTGTTGTATGTCTCCTAATGAAAGCTCATTCTGATGAAAGCTGGCTGTCGCACGGCGACTTTCGCACCTTAACTTCAAAGACATCAACAAGTTAGTTCTTGGTGATCATGTGCGAGGACTGCCACTTCTAAAGTTTGACAAGGAACATCTGTGTGCTGCATGTGAAATGGGAAAGCAAAGCCGAAAGAGTCATCCCACAATTGTCAACACAAAGATCATCGAACCTCTTGAGCTTCTTCACATTGATCTATGTGGTCCTTCGGCCATAGAAAGCATTGGTGGTAGTAAGTACATTCTCGTTATAGTTGATGACTTTTCACGCTTCACCTGGGTTTTCTTTCTTAAACAGAAATCAGAGGCAACTCCAAAGCTCAAGAACTTTATTAAGCAAGTGGAGCTTCAACTGCAAAAGGTGGTTAGAAATGTCCGAAGTGACAATGGGCTGGAATTCAAAAACCAAGAGTTTGAAGAATTTCTCACTGAAAAGGGAGTGACTCACAACTTCTCTGCTCCCTATACTCCAAAACAAAATGGCGTAGTTGAAAGGCGAAACCGTTCGTTGTGTGAAGCGGCCCGAACCATGCTCAGTTTCGCTTCCCTACCTCTGTAGTTCTGGGCTGATGCAATTATAGCTGCCTGCTATACCCAGAACCGAACCTTCCTCAATAAGCGATTTTCAATCACACCGTATGAAATTCTCAATAATCGCAAGCCTAATGTGAAATTCTTCCATGTCTTCGGTTCTAGGTGCTTCATCTTCAATTCTAAAGAGAACCGAAACAAGTTTGATGTGAAGGAAGATGAAGGGATCTTTCTTGGCTACTCTCTGACCTCCAAGGCATATAGGGTTTTGAACAGAAAATCAAAGAAGATTGAAGAAACCTATTATGTCACATTCGATGATAGTTACGTGAAGAAACTTCAATCAAGCGAAAGTCCAATGAGGGAGATCTTTCTACAAAAAGGTCATGTCATGGTTCCAATATCAACTCTGTTTGAAGAGTACATAATGCTCTTTGATGAACCGGAGAAGGCCATTCTCTCTGAAGCAAAAGCAGCAGATAATAAAGTTGACAACCTGAAGGAGATAATAAAGCGGTACAAGACATGGAAAGCGAACCTCAAAGCTTACGCGAACCTCAAGATCAAAGCGAACCTCAAAGCTCAAGCGAACCTCAAGATCAAAGCGAACCTCAAAGCTCAAGCGAACCTCCAGATCAAAGCGAACCTCAAAGCTCAAGCGAACCTCAAGATCAAGGCGAATCCCAAAGCTCGAGCGATCCTACTCATAGATGTTCTACATTCCAGGGGGAGAGTTCATCTACACCAAGGCGACCTGACTTGCCATTTCAGGGGGAGAACTCATCTCCAACAATAACCCATGAAAGTCCAATCGAGGGGGAGAATTCTGAACCGGATGTTGAGATTGTTTCGTCATTCAAGGGGGAGAATAACAATACAAATGACGAAGATTCTCAATCAGAATTCGAAGAAGAAATAAATGTTGAATTGGATCCTGCTTATGATCCAGATTATCCTCCACTCGTAAAATGGACACGCGATCATCCAAAAACTCAAGTAATCAGCGAATCATCTGAGGGAGTTCTCACATGTTCTCAACTGAAGCGAAGCAAACTTCTTTATTCTCTCAAGTAGAATTCTGCATGTTTAATTCGTTTGTTTCCAAGATTGAGCCGAAAACAGTGAATACTGCACTTGATCACTCCAATTGGGTACATGCCATGCAAGACGAACTCAATGAGTTTGAGAGAAATTGAGTCTGGAGACTGATTCCCACACCAAAAGATGCATCTGTGGTTGGATTGAAATGGGTATTCAGGAACAAGATGGATAAAGAAGGGAACGTAATTCGCAACAAGGCAAGGCTGGTTGTTAAGGGATATTGTCAAGAAGAAGGTATAGATTACGAAGAAACTTTCGCTACTGTAGCAAGGTTAGAATCCGTTCAGATCTTTCTGGCATACGCTGCTCACAAGAATTTTGAAGTCTTTCAAATGGATGTCAAATGTGCATTCTTGAATGGAGAACTGGAAGAGACAGTGTACGTCGAGCAACCTCCTGGGTTTGTGAACGAAAAGTTTCCCAATCATTGCTACATCCTGGACAAGGCAGTTTACGGTCTGAAGCAAGCCCTGAGAGCCTGGTATGAAACATTAACTCGTTTTCTGAAAATGTCTAAATTCAAACAAGGTTCGGTTCACCCAACCTTCTTTCGCAAGAAAGAGGGCGAACACCTAATGATCGTCCAAATTTATGTTGATGATATCATCTTCGGTTCCATGAATCCTAGCTTAACAGCTGAATTCCGGAAGTTGATGTAGACTAAATTTGAGATGAGATCAATGGGTCCGATTAACTTTTTCCTTGGACTGAACATAATACAGGGACCCGAAGGCATATTCATCAATCAGAAGGCTTATACTAAGACACTACTGGCAAAGTTCGGTATGTTGGGAGATTCTAAAGTTGTGACACCCAAAAATTCAAGCCAATTTAAACTAAAAAAAACAGTTTAATCCATTAAGTCATTACAAAATTTGTTTTCAAAATGCAGTTATCAGAGTATCCCAGTATCAAATCATAAAAGTCATAACAGCGAGAGGAGCGGTACGATCATGCCTTCACCTTCCCGCGATCACCAGAGGTACCTGAAACAACAACTGAAACTGTAAGCCTGAAAGCTTAGTGAGCTATCCCCCAAAATACCAACCACATAACCATGCCATATAAACATATAACCAAATAGCAAGCATAATGAGCCTTCAGCCTGACTGGACCGCCTCACAGGCCTTCAGTCTATTTGGACCGCTCTCCGAGCCTTCGGCACGTCTGGACCGCCTCGCGGGGCCTTCAGCCTATCCGGACCGCTCACCGGGCCTTCGGTCTGACTATCCTACCCTCTTGGGTTTTGTAGTCTATCCGGACCGCCCTGGGTATGTTGGCCTTCAGCACAAAGCAGGACCGCCTCAACCCGACACCCAAATCAAACAACATGTGCATATACATCCATAAGCTATCATAATAACAAGCAAACCGATCTAACAGATCAAATAGCATAGCAACGTCCTACACCAGGCCTCTGACCTACCTAGGTCATATCATAGCATAATCCTGTAACTAGGATATCGACCGAACCCAATCACTAAGAATAAGCATATCACCATCCTAACTAACAGGATGCGAAACGATGCACATATTATGTAATAATCCAAATACAAATCCATAAGGGTCGGCCTTGGTGTCTTAGACCCTGTTGATATAGTGAGGATAACTCACCTCGCAAATGTCGACCCGGAAGATAAAACCCAACCCTCGAGTCACTTGGCACAGGCTCCACCACCTAATACCATAGCACAATATACTCATAAGTCCTTAACCTTATAAGGTACTCCATAACCCACTAGTCAACCCCTAGTCAAAGTCAAAGTCCTCAGTCAAGGTCAACAGTCCATGTTGACCCCAACTCGCCGAGTACCCTCGGCTACTCGCCGAGTTCCTTGAAGCACAATCCAACTCGCCGAGTCTTCGGGGTGACTCGTCGAGTTGCTTCGATTCTCGTTCAAACATTAAGGCCACCCGTCGAGTTCCCTCCTTGCAACTCGACGGATACACACGCAAACATATCCTAGGGAAAACTCATCCGACTCGCCGAGTTGTTCTTCAACTCGCCGAGTCTTATGGTAATCTTCATCGGACTCGCCGAGTTGTTCATCCAACTCGTCGAGTTCGATGCCTATATTCATATGACTCGCCGAGTCAACTATGCGACTCGTCGAGTCCCTTCAGTCCTTTAACCATGCAGACACTTTCTAAGCCATGTCAAGGCCCCAAATTGCAGATCCAACCTCCTTAGGCATGCTTATCACGTAAAGTTGCAAACTTTACGTGTATGCAAGGCTTTAATGATGGGTTTTTGAGCATTCTAACACTCTTATGGTGTACATGCAACCCTAGAAACCTTGGATCTATGTTTCACTATGATACATGCAAATAATTATTTTTCCAAGGTTCTTATCCTATCTAGCATGGCATGGGGAACTTGAATTACTTACCTTGTAGTTGTAGTTGATTGCTTGGAGTTTTAGAGCCTAGCACCAATAGTGTGGATGCCTCAAATGGAAATCACAAATCACCACAAACTTGGAACTTTGAGAGAATAGTAATCACCTTCTTGAAATCGGCCCTCTTGGTTTACACACATCAACTAGTACAATTTCAAGAACCAAAGCCTCCTTTATATAGTGTGGTGGATTAGGGTTACATTCATGTAAACCCTAATACCCATGTCTTTTCATTTCCATGAGATCCATGGGTTAAAGCTCCATGGAGTATCCATGGACTTTCCATGCAAGCCTATCCCATTCCAAATAAGCATTAGCCCACACTATATAAATACAAGAGCCCATATTTAATTAGTCATACTTTTGATCTCTAAATTAGTTCTAGATTAATTATAGATCAATACTAATTAAATAATATGATTTTATATTAATATATTAGGACTTATATATTAATAAATCATAACTTATACTATTCTCAAACGATTATCCATAAATTGTTCGGGTGAAGTGCAACCCAAATGAACCATGTCGGGTCGGGTCAAGTACATACCAAATATAGTTATGGACTTAGACACTATATACAACAGTCTCCCACTTGGATAAGTCTAATAACTATAGTTGCAAGTATGACTTCAGGAACCGATCAGCAATCGTAGCTCTTTAAACTCTGTTGAACTATGAAGCACCATTTTAGATAAGTGATCATATAATCCTCTGTTCTAGATATCAGCCGGACAAATACATGGAACATGGTCTTGCTTATTGTCCAGCATTTGTTTCCCGATTTCCGATTTGTTTGACATAGAACTTAACTGAACACATCAATTTAGTTCTGACCGGGCCTGGTACATAGATCAAAACAAAATCATCGAGGGGCCCAGATATCGCTTCTAATCCTAGAAGGAACAAATAAACTTCGACTCATATGTTTGCTCTACTACTTGTTAAATTACACACAAAAGCACGGTTTATAACATCGAGTTACCAATGCGTTTTCGTGCAATCAATGCATAACCAACTCATAGGCAACAAATCATATCTCTAGGTTTGAAGACTTATATGATATTACCGTCTCACGATCACTCGAGATAAATTCCATGAAGTGATACAAGTGAGCGTGGGTTGAATCCAATACTCAGAACTTATGAGCACTCATGAGTGTTGTAGCCCCGCTTTGTCTAACATCTTAGACCTCTACAAGCCAACCCATGACAGTCTTGATTCATATCTACTTCCAACATATGACCGACTGTGGAAAGTTTGAATAATATGATATAAACCATAACATAATTATTCTGGAAATCAAAACATGCAAAAAGAAATAATAGTAAACGATTGACAAGAGATAGCAACACTTTACTCATAAATAACAGCTTTTATTTATCATCAAATGTCAATTACATTTTACAAATTTCAAGATTATCTAACTACTAAAACTAATATCATCCTTCAGCCCTATGCTCCGAGCATGCTGGAGATGCTTAGCCCGAGTCAGTCCCTTCGTGAGGGGATCTGCTGGGTTCTCATCCGATGATACCCTCTTTTCCATGAGGATTCCTTCTTCTATTCGATGTCTGATGAAGTGATATTTTCTGTCAATGTGTCTGGATCTCCCATGATCTCTTGGTTCCTTGGCTAAGGCAACCGCACTATTGTTGTCACAGAAAATCTCCATTGGCTCCTTTATAGCTGGTACAACTCCAAGGTCTCCGATGAAGTTCTTTAGCCATATAGCCTCCTTTGTTGCCTCGCTTGCTGCTATATACTCTGATTCACAAGTGGAATCAGCCACTGTCTCCTGCTTGGAACTTTTCCAAGTAATTGCCCCTCCGCTTAGAGTAAAGACCCAGCCCGACTGAGAGCGGAAATTATCCCTGTCAGACTGAAAGCTAGCATCACTGTACCCTACAACTCTCAAGTCCTCACTGCCACCGAGGGTAAGGACCCAGTCCTTAGTCCTCCGTAGGTACTTGAGGATATTCTTTACCGCAGTCCAGTGTGCCTTGCCAGGGTTCCCCTGATACCTGCTAACCATGCTCAAAGCAAAGGCTACATCAGGTCGAGTACACGTCATAGCATACATGATCGATCCTACAGCTGAATCATAAGGTATTCGACTCATTTCTGCTATCTCAGCCTCAGTACTAGGGCTTTGTGTCTTACTCAATCTGGCGTTACTCTGGATGGGTAACTCTCCTTTGTTGGAGTTGTGCATGTTGAACCTTTTCAACACTTTGTCCACATAGGTGCTTTGACTAAGTCCAATTAGTTTTTTACTCCTGTTTCTCAAAATCCTTATCCCTAGGATATAGGCAGCTTCTCCAAGGTCCTTCATAGCGAAACACTTCCCAAGCCAGGACTTTACTTCCTGCAGGGTTGGGATGTCATTTCCTATGAGTAGTTTGTCATCCACATACAGTACCAAAAAGCTGACTATACTCCCACTAGCCTTGATATAGACACAAGATTCATCTTCACTCCTTCAAAAGCCAAATTCTTTGACTTTCTCATCAAAGCAAAGATTCCATCTGCGAGGTGCCTGTTTTAATCCATAAATGGATTTCTCGAGCTTACACACTCTACTGGGGTACTCTGTACTGACAAAACCCTCTGGCTGAACCATGTAAACATCTTCAGCCAACTTTCCATTAAGGAAAGCGGTTTTGACATCCATTTGCCATATTTCATAATCATGAAATGCAGCAATGGCTAACAGAACCCTAATAGACTTAATCTTGGCCACTGGTGAAAAGGTCTCATCATAATCAACTCTCGGAGTTTGAGAATAACCCTTTGCAACCAGTCGTGCCTTATAAGTGTGTACATTACCATCCATGTCGGTCTTCTTCTTGAAGATCCATTTGCACCCAACTATCTTACGATCAGGTATATTGTCAACCAAGTTCCAAACTTGATTGTCATACATGGACTGTATCTCGCTATCCATAGCCTCTTTCCATTTAGCAGCCTCAGGGCCTGCCATGGCTTCCGTGTAGCTGTTAGGCTCATCCAGATTTACCGGTGTGTTATCACTGATAAGTGTCTCACCTTCTGCAGTAATATGAAAACCATAATAATGCTCAGGTGCATTCCTAACTCTGGTGGAACGCCTCAGAGGTATAGATTCTTCAGTCGGCTCAACAGGAGTTTTCTCCTCAGGTTGAGGGCTAGGGTTTGAGGTTCCTTCCCCACTTGACTCTTGAATTTCCTCAAGGTCAATTTGCCTCCCACTGTCTCCTTGGCTCATGAATTCTCTCTCTCGAAAGAATCCTCTTCTTGCTACAAAGACCACATTATCACTGGGTCTGTAGAAGATATAACCAAAGGATTTATGTGGGTAGCTGATGAAAATACACCTTTCGCTTCGGGGTTCGAGCTTATCGTGAGTCTCGCGTCTCACGAAAGCCTCGCAACCCCAAATCTTGATGTGGTCTAGATTGGGAACTTTTCCAGTCCACACCTCGTGAGGTGTTTTGGCAACCTTCTTTGTAGGGACTAGATTAAGGACATGGGCGGCAGTCTCTAAGGCATACCCCCAAAATGAGATTGGTAGCGAAGCTCGACTCATCATGGAACGAACCATGTCCAACAAGGTCCGATTGCGCCTCTCAGCTACACCATTCAACTGTGGTGTCCTAGGAGGTGTCAATTGTAAGACAATCCCACATTCCTTAAGATAGTCAAGGAACTCAGTACTAAGATACTCACCACCACGATCGGATCGAAGCATCTTAATGTTCCTGCCCAACTGATTCTCCACTTCTTGCTTAAACTCTTTGAATTTCTCAAAGGTTTCTGACTTATGCTTGATTAGGTAGACATATCCATATCTACTAAAATCATCAGTAAAAGTCACATAGAACCGATTAGCATCTCTTGTGGCGGTTCTGAAGGGTCCACACTGAGCAGGTGTCTCTACCTCATTAGTTTCAAGGGGCGGGTATAGTTATCATTGAAAGGAGGTCGAACACTGTGATACCCTAGACCCTTATTCTGATTATCTTTAAATTTTAACTGTTTTTCTATCATGGATTCAACTATCTCACTTGACACATCAAATTTCTTAAAGTTAAATTCAACATCTTTAAAGTTAGTTTTTAACGCATCAAGTTCGGCTGTTAATTTGGCAATTTCCTCTTTAGCATAATCGTAGTGTTCACATTTAATGTTATATTCCTCTTTAATTCTCTTTAGATCTTTAGTTTGAGAATCTATTTTTTCTTTAAGAGGTTTATTGAGATTCTTAACGTTGTAGATTTCATTTTTAAGGTCAAAAACCTCTCTTACCAATATTTCCTTTTGTTCAGGGTAATGATTTACTTTATCCTCACAGGATTGAGAGCATGAGGTTTTACTTACCTCTTTTGTGGTAGACTCCATTTGAATAACACCAAATAAAGAGAAATTAGCCGAAAGCACCAAAAATCAACAAGGATTGTTGACCGAGAACAAATTGAAAAGCAATACCGAGAACCAATTGGTTTTGGCCGAGATCAAAAACCGAAATCAATTTTAAAAAAAAATTATACTGACTTCAATTTTAGAAAAATATGTGATTTGCATTTAAAATGGACCGAAATCAATTTGTTCCGCAATCAAAAGTGAAATTAAAGAAATTAATTTTGAAATCAGTGAAGTGAAAATCAATTTGCGAAATCAATTAATTTTTCGTCAGTACCTAGAGCCCTTTGGTGGACCGAAATCAATTTTGAAATAAAGAACCGAAATCAATTTTAGGGAGGATTAGGACCAAAATCAGTTTTAAAATATGGGGACTGAAATCAATTTAAGAAAATTTGACCGAAATAAAATAAAAATGATTTTAAGGAATGAATGTAATTTGAATTTTTAGGTGGACCGAAAACAATTTTAAAAACAATGACCGAATTCAATTTTGAATTATAGGACCGAAATCAAATTTGCCGAAAACAATAATTTTCAAATTTGGCCGAAATCTAGATAAAAAAGATAAAGGACCGAAATCAAAGTAATTTGAATTATTATTTCATCGAATTCCTTGAAATGTTTGAAACATAAACAAATCAAATTGCTTAAAATACGTGATTCAAATTGATAAGGTTCCAATTTTAAATCCAATGAACACGAAGAAGATTTGATGAACTGATGAACTCCCAAGAACAAAATATGATGAACAGTAGAACCTTTTAATCAAATAAAAATTTATTAAAATTTCGAGTAAGTTCAAAATCCAAAACAACAACAAAAACGAGTCTCCAAAGCCTTCTTGAATCGATTGATACCAATATTGCTCTGATACCAATTGTAAAACTCGATCCCGTGATGTATCAATCGATTTCACTATGATGGTGTGGAATCCCAATCTAGTGAATGATGCAAGATGTAGTATGGAATAAGACAATGATTAATCTTCAATGCACACTATTATTAATTAATAGTCGGGTACATAAGATTCACAACTACACTCTTGGTTCTCTTTGTCTCTCTTAGAACACGATGTGTTCTTCTTGGAATGATCGAATGACTCTCTAACATGACTCATATAACATTATATATACCTAGACCTAAATACAAAGGCCAAGCCCAATACCCAAAACCGAAATCATCTTAAGCCCACCAAAATCACATGGTGATCTCGGTCCAAACATATCCGAGATCATGGATATTTTGGTCCTAAACTGAAAACTATAAAAGCATTGAAAAGAAAAGTATAAACCACAAATATATGTCCTAACAATCTCCCCCTTGGTTTATAGCTTTCTTTTCTTTTCAAACTTCCTTGATCTTGACTTTCAGCTCTTTCCTCGATCTCTTCACGACTTGACTACAAGATGTACATATGGATCTTCTACACGAATAACTCCATCTATAGTAGTTGGACTTCCTTCAAAATTTGACTTTGAATGCACATTGGGTATAGTGACTTCTTGTAAATCAGCACTTTCAGCTTTGAGAAACTTCAGAGATAATTACAGAGAAACCAATTCTTCTGGATCACTTCAGCAAGTTCACATATAGCAGCAGATTGATTGAGAAGGCTTCAATGCAATTCGTCACATAACTTCAAATACAACTTCACCTTGCTTCCGGGGTTGAAAAATTGTGTGTTGAAAAATAATCTTCACTTCTTGTTCCTTCGAATGAGTGTTCTTTGTTGATCACAGATGCATCTTGAAAGTAACCATGACTAAAAAGTCCCTGTGGATCACAAAATCATAAAGACCCTTCTCACCACAGTTGTTCAAGGACCCAACATTGGCTGAGATGAAGACTACTCGCAATATCTGTGTGAACTTGGAGGAACACACTGCGATTTGTTGAGTATCGGAGAACTAGTCATGGCTAGTTTTGATGTTAGCCCCTGTATATCCTTCATCGAAGATCTCAATACAGTTTTTCAAGTTAACAAGTTAACTTGGCCCTTGGTGAGATGTTCAATGGTTTCCGAATCTCAGCTGAGTGTACCATTCTAGTGCCAGTGAGAGTTGATTAGGAATAACTAACAAAACCATTCATGTGATAAATGTATCCGAGGACATATTTTCACAGTTGTGCATGACACGACGTCAAGGCCCTTGGCGGGATATTCAGCGATAATCGTGCCTTGCGAGGTGCATCGCCTTAGTGCCAATAGCCGTTAATTCCTTACCTGTGAAGAATGTACCCAAGAATACATTAGAGTCTCCATAGTTTTGCATGACAATGAGAATGTCATGACCCTGGGCGGGATGTTCAGCGATACCTATTTACCGGTGGGGTGAATCGCCCTGGTGGCACGACAGTTCTTAGGTTACATGAACTGAGAAGACCGGCATGGAGACGTAACTCATAACCACTGCTCATTGAATGAACACGGTCAGCCCGTAAAGGGCAACACCTTTCTTAACAGGGTATAAAATGACAATTGGTACAATGTCACACCAGGTATGTGTTGGATTAATGTCTAAGTCCATAACTATAATTGGTCAGACTTGACCCGACCCGGCATAGTCCATTTGGGTTGCATGGCATCATGCATTTGGATAGACTATAATGAGAGAAATAACACTTAAGGTTGGTTAATATATTATAAGTTCTAATATATTAATAAGGTTATTTAATTAGTATTGATCAAGAATTAATTTGGAATTAATTAAGTGATCAAAAGGAGACTAATTAAATATATGGGTTGATTGTGTAAATCATTCATTCTTATATATGTGGGCTTGTGATCCAAGATTCCTTATGTTGGACTAAGTCCATGGGGTGACCCATGGATACTCCATGGAGGTTAAAATCCATGGAGCATAAGGAATGGGTAAAGTTATGAGTTACATGGTGTAACCCTAATAGCCACCATATAAAAGAATCCCATGGCTCAAGAAATCGTGCACTAATGTGTGAGTGTGAGGGCTAGACGATTTCAAGGAGTGTTCAAGTTTCTCTCAAGTTATTCCAAGTGTATTTGGTGTTGTGTGAACCATTTGAGGTGTCACACTTGGGGCACTAGGCACTCAAGCTTCATGAAGACATTCTACATCAAAGAGGTATGTATTCTATCTTGTTATATTTATTATTTTGTATGCTAGATTAGGATAATACCTTGGATGTTCATAATTGTATGTATAATAGAGAAAACATAGATCCAAGGTATTTAGGGTTGCATGTACACTTAGGAGTGTTATAATGCTCATAACCCAACAGTATGAACCATTATCCGTCAATTTCATGGGTGAAAATATCTAGAATATTAAAATGTTCACCGTCAATTCAGAAATGGATGGATTTAGGATTTTGGGTTTCATTTGGAGTCATGGTGACAATGACTTCCAAGATCATGAACACAGAAGTCGTGTAACCTAAACCTCAGTGGTAATTTCCGAGCGTTTTAAGGGTTACGTTTATGAACATGAATATGATGGAGAATAAAGGATGGGTGAAGAATGGTTGGGTGTTTCACATTAGTCATGGTGAAAATGACTTTTGATCATTAACATTTGATGCGAAGACTCCTATTAAGACTTGTATATGTCTCAATATGGAAGAGTCTATCATTCGCATTGGAATCCTCCGTTAATTCATTGTTTCAGACTAAAACTCATGAATGAATTTACCATTAAACTGACAGAATAAAAGAAATGTTTTTGTGTTTTTGTAACTTTTGAAAAACGAAAAATAAAATCTTTTTGGGTTTTTGAGATTTAAAAATAAAATGAAAACTAAAATTTTAAATAGAATGCAAAATTTAAAATTTAGAAAATAAAATAAAGTAAACCTTTTGGGATTTTGGGATCAAAAGTTATAAAGCAATTTAACTTGCCCTTTATTACTAAATCTCATATCACTTCCCGAAAACACTTACGAAAGGAAACATTTTTTAATTTCTGACCTTTTTTAAAAAAATATTTTTGGAATTTTCTGATTTTATAAAAAAAAAATTGATTTCTCCCCATGAATTTGTGCATAGGCAAGAAAAGAAATAAAAATGCGTAAATTTAAACATAAAATAAAATTTTATGCATCGAAACGAAAATGTAAGTGTTACCTCTGCGTTCAACTTTTGGAGCAAAAATGACATCTTCAAAGCTTAATACACCGATACTTACCGTACCCTTTTGAGTGATTTTACTTCTTTCTCTTCCCGCAAAGGAAACATACCCTCCAGTAATGATCTGAATGTCATGCAGTTGAGAGATGTCTCCTGTCATGTACCTGGAGCAGCCACTATCAACATACCAAGGTCTGATGATATTCCTCCATAGTTGTTCCTGCACATGTGCGAGATTAGTTAGATTTGGGAACCCAGACCATACTGACACTGGGTTGACCATTTCCATTTACACATGAGACATCTTGCCATACCATATCTTTTGAATCAAATAATGTACATGAAGAATTTTAAGGACATGGAGGTGATTGGGCCGCAGGACTTTTGGGCACACATCTGTAATCAGATTTAAGAATTTTATCACTGACACAGACGGAGGTTTTGAGATTAGATTTTGAGTCCTTTGTCTTTTACCTTTTGGACATACATCTAAGGTTAGATGATGACCCATGAGATGACTTTGGTGACACCGATCTTGGTTTGACCAATTTCGGTTTCACTAAATTATCTCTTGACTTTTGTTTCAAAATCATTGTGTCCTTATTTTCTTTGATAGCCTGATTTCTGTTCTTGTTTGCATTCCAATCACCATCACTGGAACGTGACCTCGAGGATTTTCTCTTGAGAGATCTTCCTCGTGATACGTTCTGCCTACCTTGTGCATAGTAGGGAACATATGCACGATTTGGACAGGTGTTCCACAGTGGAAACATGTTTGTTTCTTCATGTGGAAGTTGTTTTTGCCTGTCCCTGATTGCGTGCTCATGCCTTGTCTCTGATTGTTCCCACTATCACACTTACAAAAATCAGACTGTTTCGCTTGATTTGGTCGCTTATATTTACTAACGACAGGTTCATTAGTAGAATTAACAAAATTCGAAGCAACAGATTCAGAATTCAAAGATACATTGGTTAGACAATCAACATAAATAGAATTATTTCTGTTCTCCTTGTTCCCATCTTCGACTACTTTACCTGCACATGAAGTAGAAGCATTAGTATACAAGCAATATCCATATTGATCTTTATCAGATCCTTTAAAATCCACTAGCGGAAGTGTTTCCTCATAATCATTCTCATGAATTAGAGCGAAAACTTAGCCACCTAGATTTTATGGTGCATACGTTCCCATCCATGTGAATTTATCATTTCCAACCTACAGTCATAAGACAAGGTTTAGGACCAAAATAAATTCAAATTTATCTTTCTTTTCACGAACTGAATTTGCTTAATTTAAATTTCTTGCCCTCTGGTAGCACACGGTCCTACAAGTGCTTCCATATTATTAGCAGCTTACCCATATTGATCAATGTACTTTCACTGATAAATTTAATTAGTCTCTTTTGATCACTAAATTAATTCCAAATTAATTCTTGATCAATACTAATTAAATAACATGATTTCATATTAATATATTAGAACTTATAATATATAAATAAATCATAAATAACCTCTTCTCAAAAGTTCATCCTATCAAATTGTTCTGGTGAAGTCAACCCAAATGGACCATGCTACTCTCGGGTCAAGTACATACCAATTATAGTTATGGGCTTAGACACCTAATCCAACAGTCTCCCACTTGGATAACTGTAATAACTATTATTGCAAGTACGACTCCACAACCCGACTAGCAATCGTAGCTCTTAAAAGCCGTTGTCGAACTCTGACCTAGTCAATGACGCGTCCATTAGATAAGGGATTATATATTCCTCCATTCTACTAGATATCATATGGACTGAGACATGGATTATAATCATTCTCTCTGTCCATCTGTTGTTTCCCGATTTCCGATTTATGACAAATGACTAATTAAACAAATCAAATCAGTCCAGGCTTGGCCAAGCGCTTAGTGTGTCATCACTAAATCATCGAGGGGCCCACAGATATCTATTTTATCCCACATTGGGTAAAAGGAATAGATAAACTTCGACTCATATGCTTGCTATATTTAGTCATAAAATCACACAAAACAATGCGTTTTATAACACCAAGTTACTGGTGCGTTTACACATCATCAATGTGCAATCGATTTGTAAGCTACAACTCACACGTCTCTGTTTTAAGAATATAAAATATTATCGTCTCACAATCACTCATGATAAAATCCATGAAGTGATTCAGATGAGCGTGGGTTTAATCTAATACTCGAATCTTATTCCAGAAGTACTCGTGAACACTGTAGCAAATTTGTGCTATGTCTAAACGTCTTTAGACAATCTACAGACCCATTCATGATAGTCTTGCCTTAATACCTACTTCCCAAGTATGATCGACTGTGGATAGTTTGAATAACCTAGTTATTCGAGAAGTCAAAACATGCAAAGTGAAACACAAAAATAATCTAATCCAATATGCTCTCAGAGCTTATGAATATAAATAAAACGTCTTTTATTTAATCACCATATTGACTACACATTATTCATTGTATAATGTTTTGATTAATCAACTTAATACTTGAATTAAAACAATATTTATGCCATGCTCCAAGCATGCACACTACGTTTGCCTATGGTCCTCTCTTTGTGATATAGATCAATGGACAACATTTCAATGATGCTCATTTCACAATTCCAAATCCTTATCATAAATGTAAGAATACCAAATTCTTGCCATTTACTATAATCTATTAGATTCGAAACTCAAATGCAATAATCCTTTTGTAATGTCAATGCACAAAGGTCACAAAGACTATGCCAATGATATTAAAAAGTATTCCCTTTGGACATTGGTTATTGGACCAATTCCATGGAAGCGAAGTCTCATATTCAAAGTACATTCCTTTGAACATCCTTCTTGCATTAAGGTTTCTAATCTTACACAGATTTTATGATCAACTTCCACTTATGGAACATTTCCATAATCCCATTTTGACTATCACTTCTGAACAAGAGTTACCTCTTCTCAGAGTATGTCAATATGGACCTTCCAAAACTTATACTATACTTTCAACTGTCCATAAGCAACCAATCTTTGGTAAACATCAGATTATCCTCTACAATTACTTAACCATTTTAGTCATATCTCATTCTAGTCCTTTTTCCCTCTTAATGCCCTAGGCATATGGAAAATTAGAACAGATTAATATTATAGCTTATGTAATCGATCCTATATCTGAAGCATATGGAATACGATTCATAATGTCTCACATAAAGATATGATACTTTACCAATATTTCGCTATAATATTTCCACATATAGAATTTCCTTATGTTGAATCATTTCAACATAACATTCACATATGTCCATGACTGAATTCGATTAAAATCTCAATCTAAGATTTTAGATTCGAAATGAAGTATGAATTCCTCTCCCTTAATTATAGCAAAACAATTCTTCAAACCCTGCAACTTTGCGAATTGAAACTTTGGTTTTCTATAATTAACATTGCTAACTCGCAACACTTGCCATAATAATTATGCTTCCACTAGCATAATAATTATTATCTTACTAGCATAGCACTTATGCTCCCACTAGCTTTGACATGTAACCAGAAATCACCTGGACACTAGAAATCAATACTTATTGACTTTCTTACCAAAGTTCAGATTTCTGACATAAGATGCTTCGATAAGAATTTATCTACGCTCCTCAAACTTATACACCTTTCATTAGATAGCACACATGTGTGTCTAAACAATTTTAGAACTTACAGCAATAAGTCTCAAATGTTTAGACCTTTTGCCATTTCTCACAATTCGAACTATGAAGAGGGATGTCGTAATCATAATCGAATTTAAGAATGCAAATATCACAATTGTTATCTCCTTAAAATCTACTTAGTGAAAGTGTTTCCTCACAATCATTTTAATGAAGCGGAGAGAAACCTTATGACACTTAGATTTTATGGTGTATGTGTTCCTATCCATGTGAATTTGTCATAACCATAATCACAAGACAAGGTTAGTGACAAATCCAAACTCATATGGACTGAACCTGTTCAGTCTTAATTTCTTGCCACCTGGCAGCTCAAGGGCCTACCATTGCTTCCAAGTTGTTATGCAAGCAATTGAGCACTCATAGAACTCACATTCATAGTCAACTTTAACTGGAATGGGCACAGAAACAAGAATATGTCAACACGATAGGTTACAAACCTCAAGTCGTGTGCTAGTGATTAACAATAGGTTTATTCTTGATTAGTTCATGAAGCTTTTCAAGATCTTTAAGACTCCCACTGACCTCTTGACATATAAGATTCTATTTTTCAAGAAACATTACTTGACAACAAATATTCAAGAGTTAGTGCGGTTTCTTACCAAGACAAACACTTCACACAATTGGTCTTAGTTGGTCTTTGTCTTATCCAAAACATCACAACTTACCAATCTCAAATGTACAAGAATAAGAAACATTTTACTCTACATTTGATGAGTGTTATAAACCTTTCTTAGGACCATGTCACTCAAGTTACAATCTTGGAGTATGACTCTAAGACCTGATTTTGGAACGAAGTATGATTTATCTTCTTGATTTAATCATTTCAACAATTCATGATTCCTCTTCTTAGCCATACAAATACACTAAGATGTCCTTAGAGGATCAATTGCGATATGGTTTCATAATCACTAAGATAATCATAAAACACGATACTCAAGTACTCTCCCTTCTTCTCAGATTGGAGAAACTTTTATCTTTCTGCCTAAGTTGATTCTTCTTATTCATTCTGCCATACATTGAAATTTTTTCAATGATTCAGAATTACACTTAATCTTGTAAGCATAACCATATTTACTAAACTTTAGTAAATCATGACGAATAGTCTTGTCGTTCTTTGTGGTGGACCTGACCAGTGCACAACCAAGTGTACCTGATCCCCTAGTCCTTCACTTGACTCACATATACATGTGAACAAGGAATTAGTCTTAATTTCCCAAAAATGAAGTTCTCATTCATCACACAATACAAGTTGCATGATTCCAAGTTTCTATCCAGTTGAAACTTAGGTGATGACAATCTTTCATTATTTGGTAAATCTTGACACTACCACAAACAAAAGAATCAAATCCGTTTTCCAATATTGCTATCAATGGAAACATATAAACAACAATTTTCACCAATGCCATTGTAAGGAAACTTAAAAAAAATAATATCAAAATTTATTTATTAAAATTGCGGAAATCTTTTCCTTACAATGCAAATACATATGAAAACTATGTTGTTATCTATTCCTAAGCAATCTATCATAACTCTTAAGCATCAACTCAAAATTCTGATCATCGAACCATGCGATCGAAATCCTTCTTTTTCACGATCAGACTCGGCTTACTCTTCCTTTAAGCTTCCTTTCGATCCTACAAAACATCAAAATGTAATTACATTACATCATGTATTAAGAATCTCCAAATAGGAACTTAATCGAGTTAGATAGTGGACTTACCTAAAGTAGAGTCAAACTTTTTGACTTTACCATCCTTGCGATCTTTCAGGTAAATTATGGCAGCTTCGCAACCAATGCCCCTTCTCCTGGCAATAGAAACAAATGGACTCTTTAGGAATGGTACATGGGACAATCACAGACTTAGCATTTCCCTTTCCATTGGAAAGAGAAATCTTTTTCTAGACTTCCAATGTTTCCATTGTCAATGTCCATGGAAGTTTGGGAAATAGATATTCCAATCAAATTTGCATTACCAGTGCGCCAAATCATTGCTGATTCAGCAACAATTAGCAAATAGGTAAGATCAATAAGGGACATGTCGTGGTCTGTCATATAGTAGTCCTTGAAGAACCCGCTATATGACTTAGGAAGTGATTGAAGAACCAAGTCAACAGCCAACTTCCTTGAAACAATGACACCCAGCATTCCCAGCTTGTCAATGTGTGACTTCATCTCCAAGACATGTGCACACACAGACCTTCCATCTTGATGTTTGCTAGCCAATAGGGCTTGAGTGACCTTGAACTTTTCAAGTCTTTGAACTTGTGGGTCAGGAAGAATTATTGGAGGAGGTGGAGGAATTGGAGTTCCACTATAGCATGACGAAGGGATTAATCTTTCACCTTGATCGTCTTGTGGAATATCATCTTTATAAAGAAAGGATTTTCCAAAAGATTTGGGAAGACTATAGTAGTCTAAACTAGACATCTACAAGGGAGAAATTCAAGTTTTGTTGATTAAAGTCCTTAATATAACACCCAAATGAAATACTAAGGCTAGGACCCAACACAATATTTTATAATTCGGAAGAGGGATGTCGTAATCCAATAGCAAAATATTTGAAGGTAGATAAATGACGATTTACTAATTTCCACAATGAAAACAAATTGATTATTAAGTTTTAAATGAATTGAAATTCCTAGATTCTTTGAGATTCATTGAACTTTTCAATGGCATGTTTAAATCTCGATTGTGCCCTTCAGGTTTGTGACTGGGATGCCGAGAATCACAAACAAGGTGTGAATAACCATGCAAATGTGATTGGTACTCTTAATGTTACAGATCACCTAATCAATGTGTCGGTTAACCAAACACGCTCCATTGATTTATGATTAACATCAAGCTACCCTTTGCCACACACTGTCAGTCCCAGATTAGTGTGCCGGTTAACCACACACGCTCCACTAACGACTTAACAAGGTGCAAAGTGCAATTTCATGGGTTAGCACAAAATTCACATTTTTTTAAGTAACTAAGATTGAGAATTTATAAGTGTTTAGTTACTTAATATTTTCATTATAATTTTAATGAGAATTAATGTCCTATCCTACCCGTTCGGCTAAAGAACCTCCACCAGTCAAGGAAGCGGTGGGTGAGAGTGGACACCCATTAAACTACCATTTTATAGGCAGTAACCTTATACCTCCTTATAGACTGGCTTCGTGAATGATGTCTACTAACGGTAAGACTGACTTGTCTTATATATATATATATATATATATATATATATATATATATATATATATCACTAGTACAAAAATGAGCTACGGACACACCATAAAAGTGTGACCATATGCGTATAGTGAGACATTTTATTTTTTCATTGAAAGTGTGACGGAAGGTGACGCCATTGTATGGTTCTTATGATCACTTTAAAATGTAGTGTCCGTATGATATGAAAACATGTGGCCATATTATAAAAGTGTGCCAATTGGGTAGGAAATTTTGTTCCTAAAATCAATCATTTTATCCAATATTGTGGCGTTAAACCGTCAGTAGACACATTTATTTAGTAATTATTGTGAGTGTATATTTCCAACTTGCGACATACATGTTGTTTTAGTGTAGTTTTTTCTAATATATTGTCACATAGTTTAAAGTTTATTAAGACTATTGGGTATCTTTTGCAAACATGTAATTAAGGTGAACATAACCATATTCGCTAAATGGCCACATGTAATTAATTTCATAAGTGACAATTTGCTAATAATTAGTCACAAAAACAATCTTTTATTGTGACTATTTTATATCGTATAGAGACACACAATTAAGTGGAACATGATCATAAATATTATAAAGACACACATTTTATTAAAATTATAGACTCACTTGTACAAAAATTGATATTAGCCACACCACAAAAGTGACGTTGTAAGAAAGTATTATGTCGAATAATTGTGACCATAGACGCTTTGTAGACACATAAACGCTTTGTCACATTAAATTACTCCGCGCATGAAGTTTGATATCATTTAGTCATATCTACAATATATCAAAATGACTAATTTTTATGTAAAGCCACATGAAATTTTCAAATATGGTGTGACTAATATTTATGTAAAGTCACATGAAGTTTTTTTGATTATTGTGTGACTAATGTTTATGTGTAGCCACGGTTATAAATAAATATATTATCCATTTTATTTCATTTATGTATAAAATAAAAACAACAATAAACGTAATAAAACCTAGAAAACAAAGGATATTAGCACTAATAAAAAAAATCAATACATAAGTTTTCAATTCAAATACAAAAGACATAAATTTTTAATCAAAAGATATCTATACAAGTTTTAAAGAGAAATGATTGTACACATAAGCTAATACTATATCTCTAACGGTTTTGTCTTGTTCGTCTTGATCTTTGTTTGCTTTTGATGTCAACTAATGTTGTCAAAGTTTTCTTTTGCTACTTGGAAATGTGAAGTTAGTGGATTTTGTACCTAGAGCTACAAAAGTTGTAAGTGTCAAACATTGAAACAAAAGTTATAGGTGCCAAACATTGAAAAAAATATGCATAGTTAAGTAATTTGGTGAAACATGGACAACTTCTCACAATGTACTACACATGGATATTTTATGTAATAATACTATTACACACGAACCATATATTTATTTCTCTAAATTTTTTAAAAAATAACAATATGACCACAGAAGCAGTAGCTAACATTTGCTAAATATTAAAATATTAATTTGTCAATAAAATATAATCATAACCATGCATCACCTAAATCGAGGTACACAAGTCAGAAACTTGGATAACGGTAATTTGTATTTTTTATTTCAACCAAAAAATGAAAAAAAAAATATAGAATATTAACCGGTAATGTTGTTATTTCTAACCCAAATGAAGCAACTGGTCTCTTATTATCATTTGGAGAATTTGTAATATCAACTAAAACTATATTATGAAGAAGAAACTTAAAAAATTAACTTGAGGGATCTTATGAAAAGTGAACCACTAGAGTACTTGCTCCCTGAATGCCTTTCCAACATCATTTAGTATGTATTTATGTTCCCCAACACTTGGATTATAATCATCTGAATAGAAGTATTGCAGTGAGAGAGTATATAATCATAAATATTATAAATCGTTATGACCATCAAAATAAGCTTTATAAAGATGTGGATGGCAATCATAAACATAATCTCCGATTTAATTTGCTCAATGAAAATAAAGATGTTTCCCAAAGCTGGCTTGAACTTCTTACTTGCGTCTCCAAATAAAATTATTTTTCTCATAAATAATCAACGAACCACATGGTTTTTTAGGCAAATATGAATTTTTTTGATCCATCGCCTCTTTCTCAAACTTTATGCAATGGAACAATGTCCCACATCATGAGTCTTGATCTTCTTATTGCTAGATGCATAAAAATCGTTCTAGTTTCTACTCAATCTTCTTGTCATAGCCATTCCTACACTTGAAAAACAAAACACACGTTCTTGATGATCATACAAGACCTGTAACGGAAAAAGAGTAATCAAACACAAGAATGAACAATATTCACATGCGAAAACAAATACAAATTTTTTTGAGCATATGCTTGAACTTTTTTCTATGTCGTTTATTCTTGTAATCAGAATCAACATACTAAGTTCAAACAAACCTTAAAAATCCAAACACTTAAAGAAATGCTATATCAATTATCCAACTATCACAGAATATCCTAAATACAAAGCTTAATAACTATATGATCACATGGCATGCTCAAAAAATAAATAATCACTTGGGTGAGCAAAAACCGAATCGTTTAAAGAAAAAACCGCAAACCTGCAACAAACCAAAACTGATAGACAAACCGATGGTGCGGTTTTCAATTTTGTAAAAACCAAAGTTCTGCGGTTCAGTGCGGTTTTCATACACAAATCGGCCGATAAAAACTGTACCGCACCGAGTATGCTTATAATAATAAGTATTTAAAATAAATTATATATATATATATATATATATATATATATATATATATATATATATATATAAATAGTAATACTCTATATTATGTGGGTTGTAAGTGCAAATGGAATAGAAAAATTAATCCATACTCCATAGTTTGTGCTTTTGTGTTTGTGACTTTGCGTCTCAAAATGATAGCGAGGAGATGCACATTATAATCTGTAACTCTAATTAGACATTGTATTTGTAACTTTGTGATGCAAACAAATGTTAAAAGTTAAAATCAAATGGACTTTTTGAATTAGTTCTTGTTCACAGTTTCAAAAAGTGAAGAAAGCGCACCATACAATATACATCCAGACATGGATTTTACAGTTTAAAAAACCACATCAAAGCAACGCATCTAATTCCAAATGCAGAAAAAAAATCAAATCAAATCAGCCATCTACAAAATGTTTGTTGTCATGTTCTTGAGAAAGATTGTAGTCATCTACAAAATGTTTGTTGTCATGTTTTTGAGAAAGATTGTAGGATCATTGCCTACCTACATCTTATGAAATAGAAGAAATCTTAGCCGTTAACCCATCAACAATGTAGTGGGGGTTATTATAGAAGCTACATAATCCTTTAAAATCAAATCAGCCATCGGTTAATTCTAATTACTTATCGTATTATATAAAGTTTTCATTATTGCATTTTGAAACAGAATTCCTTCAAAAACCTTGAAGAAAAGAGCTTACTTGAAAACCAAACGCAGATAACACCAATGGGAATATGGAGCTGTTTCGTAAGAAGATCTCCGAAAAACGTTGCTGACATGAGACGGAAGGAACCTGATGGCATCGATATGGCTAAGGGGCAATGTGGCGAAGTCAAGGTGGAGGAACGGAGAGGCGACCCCATGAGAAACGAAAGAAGGAACCCAAGCGGTTCAGATTATGTTGGGGGTAATGCGAATTAGGAAACCTGAGCGGGATGTAATTGATGTTTTCAATATTAAGGATCGACAAATCTTAATTTTGAAATTTTTGACAAATCTTCAAATTTGAATTTTTGGAATATATTCATTTTGAAAATTTTGAAATATATATAATTGTTTTTTCAAAATAAAACCCGCTAAGAAAAATAATTGTTTTTTGGTTGTATGTTTTATGTCAAAATTAAATGATTTTAGGTGAAAATTACATTTTTGATAGTTTATAAACTTATAATGTGTATAAGATTATGTAATTTATCAACCAAAATAATGTGTTAAATTTGATATATTAGTATTTGATTGCGTTCTTTAAAAATTATAAAATACTTTTGTGATGTTAAAAGTTGTGTTTTCACACAATTAATTAAAGGTTATATATTTATTTTTGCGTTTTATCAATTATGGTCTGATCCAATTATTTTGATCATTTTGATCGTCTCGGTCATATAATCGTTTGCTAGTTCGCTAGTGCCCCCAATCAAAAAAGTTTTTGGATCTGCCTTGCGACAGAGGTGATGGTAGTGGTGGCGCCAGAAAAGGTGGTTGTGGTTGACCAATTGTGAAGAAAATGGTGGCGGTGGTATTGAGATCAAACCATCTACTTGAGGGGTATTAGGATCAAACCAATCAAGACTAACAACCTCATCCCCATTAACGTAGGACAAGACTACATATATCACATTTTTCGTGTTTTGTTTAACCTGTATTTGATAATTCTATGACATAAGGACCTAATGGTGGTATTACATATTAGCTGGTAAGGTCTTTTGACTTTTTCCCCATTTGTAGGGGTGTTTGTAGGTGTGGATTTTAGGTTGGGTAGCATATGAGGGAGGTGGGTAGGAGTATGTGTGTTGGTGTGGAGTAAGTGGATGGGTTGGTGGTGAAATTCTAATTATACCTAGAACAACTACCATATTTAAAATGTAAAAAAAAGAATTAAATAAACTCAAAATGTATAAACTTAAATTTGGAATAAACTCAAAATATATACACTTAAGCTTGAAGGGTCAAATATGAGTAAAGGATGGTGGTAAGAGTTTGGGGTGGTGATAGAATGTGTAGGGTGTGTGGTATGTAGGTATAGGTGAGTTGGAGGAAGGGTGAGTTGGTATGCTACATCATGGTCTTGTGGGAATAGGCATATAGGTATAGGTGTAGGTATGTATGGTATAGGTTTGTATGTGATTATTAGTGTAGCTTATGGTGAGGATGGGTGGGAGTGGGAGTGTGGTTGTGGATGTGGGGTGAGGTGGGTGGTATGGGTATGGGTGTGGGGGGGGGGGATAGAGTCTGATAAATGGGTGGATAGGTGTGGGGTATGGGAAGTGGAGGTAGTTGAGGTGGAAGTGGGCCTTTGTTATAAGCCCAAATCCTAAGTATGGCTTATGCCTTATGCCATGAGCCCTACATCCCCAGACTCAAGCCTTAATACTTAATCTGGAAGACATAAACCATAGGCTTAAGCCATACGGCATAAGCCTTAAGTCATATGACCCAATCATAATCATCATGCCATAAGACTTTAATCCTTAAGTCATAAGCCCTAATATCCAAGTCATAAGCCCTAAGCTATAAGTCATAAGCCTTAATCCCTAAAATATAATCCATAAGCCCTGATACTAACGCATAGGCCATAATACCTAAGCTATAAAGCCTTAAGCCTTAAGTCATAAGTCATAGTTCATAAGTCATTAGCCATTAGGCGTGCCCTAGGCTAACCTAAATCATAAGTTATCAGACATAAGCCCTAAAACCTAACTCCTAAGCCATAAGCCATAAGCCATACACATTGTAACACCCAATTCAAAGTACTTTTTCAGCTTAGACCCTTGTTGTGTTAATTTTTGGCTCTTTAGTCCAAACGCCAGGCATTTGGCATAGAACGTTGGGCGTTCAAACACCAGGTGTTCTATGATGGACGCCCGATGTTTATACGTAGAGACTAAACCCTAATATTTAGGGTTTGCACCCTATTTAAAGAGCATTATGGCCTCAAAACCCTTCACCACTCTAGCCTCCATCCTCATTTCTCAGCAGAAGCCCAATGGATCGATTTTGGGCCTTGAGCCATTAGGTTTTTGGGCTTCCTTGACTTATTGACTCTTTGACATTTGATCATTGACTAGAAGTTTGACTAGGGTTGACCAATGGATATTTTGGGCCTTTTAGGAAATTGGGACTTCTTGGATTAGTCCCATGATGGGTTTTGGGCCCAATTTGGATATTGGACCATATTAGGCTTTTGTTACTATTGGTTTGGGCTTCGGATTTTAGGCCAAGAGAGGAAAGGGTCAAATGGATTTTTACCCTGAGTATTGGACAATCGGACTAGTTTTTCGGCTATGGGTTGAGGACCAATCATTTGTTTGGTGTTATTTGATGTTGTTAGCACGTGGATTTTCCAGATCGGCAATTCGAGCTTTTGGTATGTGTTATTCAGCAGCTTGAGGTGAGCCTCCTCTCTATACTATGGGTCGAAGGCACAAATGTCGGCCCATTGGCTTATGAGATATAGGAAGACCAGGGGTGGCCCTTGGCGTTTGTATGAAAGACCCGTAGGTGGCTCCTGGAAAATTGTATGCAAAACCAGGGATCGGACCCTAACAAATAGGTAGATAGTTTACGTGTATAAATAGTATGCTAGTTGTCTTTCTAAAAAAAGATAAGATTTCCAAGTTTTTTCGATTTTGATCGATTCCGACTTTTTCCAATTTTGACTGATTTTAACCGAATTCTACAGATTTTGACCGTTTTTTACAGATACCCCCTTTTCCCCTGTTGTAGACACCATTCTCCCTCGTCTACCTTAAATTGAAATTTCAGTTCCCTCCCCACACATAATCTTTCCCGTTGTTTCTTCTTTTCCTCTTCTTTTTATTTTCAAGGATCGAAGCTCTAATTGAAAGAAAAAGGGTATCAGGAACCCTTTCTCGTTCTCCCACCCCTTAGGTCCCTTGTCCACCACCGGTACTCCATCGCCCCCATGTTCGATCACGAGCTTACCGATGGTATTGTTGTATGGCTTCAACCCTAATTTAATATCATCCAATTACGTGAGAACCCAACACCGTGAAATCCCTTTGAAACCCATAAACCCCTTTCAAATCGTTGGCGCCGTTCCACCACCCCTATTTGTCGGTTGCAGCTCCACCACCCCTTCTCGCCAGCCGCTGCTCCACCACCCACTCCGTCTCACTAGGATAGATTTAGTAAGACAAAGCTCAACAAAAACCTATATACAACGAATGAGGAAGACTGATGAGGAAGAAGACTGATACTCTCTCTCTTTTATGATATTACATGGAATGAAAAAAACTGAGGTATATTTCTGCCATTTGTTTCATCTTTTGTGTTCATTACATGAAAATTCATGATTTCTTAATTGAAAGACACAAATCAATGAACCTCCCATATCGCTCACATGGTTTCTTAATTTGTCTAAATTTAAAGCTTCTTGGTTGTTAAATTCTATTTCTTACTTTGATGCAAATTCTATTTTTTTTACAATGTAATACAATTTTAATTTCGTAGACTGTTAAATTTGATTTTTTTTTTCAAATCTGATGCTGTCATTCCATTATTCTGATTTCTGATGCATTCAAATTTCTTATTCTTAAACATTTACACTGTCTCATTCTTAATTTTAGATTTCTGATGAATAATAAATTTCCTACACATTTACAGCATCTTCGACCAGATTACACTGTCTCACCTTTTTTTACAATGTCAATGTTATTGATGTGAGTGTTTTTCTATACCTAGACCATTTTACCCCTACATCGCATTCATTGTGTGTTGCTTTGTTGGTGCCTTGAATTGCAAATTTCATATAAACTTCATATTTCTAGTTAGTATGCTTTTGGTTGTTGTTTGATGTTGAGATTGCTGTTGGGAGTGTGTTCCTATATCTTGACCATTTTACCCTTGGATTTTCTGGTGTCCTACTATAATCTTTACTTTTGTTTGTAGAAGGTAAAGGCCAAACCTTAATCCTAGTGTTTTGTCGTGAAAGAGTTCCAAGTAGTATCTTATTTGAAGGTAATTTCAACCCACAAACATATAACCTCCTTCACCATTATGGTTATTTTAAAGTAGTTTTTTACTCTTTTAGTATGTTTATGGTAAAGATAAACCATTTCGATGCAGGTATTGATCGATGCATGCAATACTTTGTGTTTCGCTCTCGAGTGTTCAAAAAATAATAGTTACTTCCATAAAAGATAAGAAATGTTGCTAGGAAGTTTGTTTGGAAGTTTGAGTTAGTATGCATACTAGTAACTACTCCGTGTGGTGTTTCAGCCCCAAATTGACAATATTACCCTTATTATTTTTCTTAGTTTAAAAAATTGGTGCTTAGATATATCTATAAGATTTTAGTATATGTTTCTATCCTTTTAATTGTACTATTTCCAACACAATGCTACCAATTCATATTTAATACAATTTATCTACTCAGTCATTCAATTTTTTATTGTTTTTTTGAATTGTGTGATCAGAAGTCGAAAGGGGGCATTTTAAAATTGAATGCTATTGTTGGTATTCTCTATGGGGAGTTGTTTTGGTTTGGATTTTCAACTCTAAAATGGCATATAATAAGAAAACTGAGACTATTTTAGTACAAAAGGGTAATATGGCCTTTTACATTTTTTGTGGTTCTAGATGCATAAATTGGTACAGACCGTAGTAACAGTTTATGTTCCCTTCTAGAGGGTATTTTGGTCGACTTAAACGAGCCCTGCAGATGCAACTTTAACCATTTATTTTTTACATGTTGACATCACTCCAACTGTTATATGACCAAAATAGGTCCCAAAAGTAAAACTGATTTATAACCAAAAATCATTTGATGTAGGTAATTCCAACAGTTTTCAAATGAAAATTATTACATTTTTTTTGAAAATCTGTCCCAAACTCCAATAATAAGTTATGCGGTTTGGGTTTGAGTCAATGGCTCTATATAAGTCACATGGTTGACTATTCAACAAATGGTATTTTGATGAAGGTTATTCTTTAAATTTATACACAAACTAGTACAAAAAGAATGACCATTACATAATTATAGTCACATATTCAATGACCATACTATAATTATACTGATCAGATATTATATTTCTTCTAACTAGATTTACTTATAGACACACATAATAATTGTAAACATAACCAAATTCAACTTACACTCATATTATTTGTTTTTTTTTCAAAGCCAATTCATCATATTTTGACACACACAATAAAAGGAACATAACCATAAACCACTAAAATTAACTTGTTTTTATGCTTTTACTTAGTTACTGCTAAACACCATTGTATGGACACACTAATATTTAATGTGGCCATATGTATCCCATGTTAGCTACATTGGATTTCATGTGTCAAAATAGCACCATGATACCGAAACATATACAATTGTCTCATGTCACCAGATATCTATGTATTGTCTCTTATATAAAAAAATATCATAATGTTAATCTATAAATTTGGTTGATAGTGAAATGTGGCCACAGTCTTCGAGTGTGTCTAATAATTGTCACATTTAGTATAATTAACTGTGGTTAAAGATTTGATTATCTATACAATGGACACACAAACTAATTTAAATGTATCCGAAAACAGTCTCTAAATTTTTTTAGTGACCTTTTTAATAAAAAGTGTGACAGACAATTTTTCGAAAAGTGTCACCGTAAGTCATTTTTATACTAGTGATAATTGTTAACTTATAATTTTATATAGTATAAGGGTGTATTTTAAACTTTTAAAATACTAGATGGTTTAATCCATTAATAAATTATACTCTTAATTTAATTAAACTTAAACCATGTCATTATGGAATTAATAATTCTCTTTTAATTAAACACTTTAATTAATTTAATAAAGTCCATAAGGTGCAATTTGAATTATTCAAATACTTCAAGATTCTCAATATATAAAAAAAATTCAAAATTAAAAACCTATTTAATTAATTTTTTTTAATTTATGAACCCAAGAGTTATACCTTTTTAATTACGAGGGTTTCTTAATTTGAGACTTTTCAAATACCAAAACTTGAGGGCAAGTTTTGTAACTCTTGAAAAACCTTTGATTTTCATAACTTATGAGTTTAAGGTGGTTTTTATGGAAAAACTTTTCATGTTCCATAACTTGAGGGCAAGTTATGGAGGACTTTAAAAAACATTTAAGATCAATTTTACCAAATAAAAAATTATCATGTAATTTATCTATGATCTAGGTAAACTCATAAGTCAAGACAATTCATATCAACAATTTACAAGAAATTAGCCTCTTATATAAACTAATACAAATCTTGAAATTTTGACAATTATCTTTTGATTGGATGAGTATAATCATAACCATACCAACAAAATCAAATTTTATGAAGTAAAACAGTTTGTGGTAATGATCCTAATCCAAAACAGGCCAAAAAAAACTTGAAATTCGGCAACCAGAAGCACCAACTCGTCGAGTGAATGAACCTGACTCGTCGAGTTGGCCTTTTACTGAGTGGACTCGTCGAGTCAGCCAGTGGACTCGGCAAGTTCATCAGTCAGAAGCCAGAAAATTGATTTTTTTGAACTTTGAAAAATTAACAAGCATCAAATATAACAGAAAACAATCCTAGGCTCTGATACCACTGTTGGGTTTTGTATACTACAACATCCTATGATGCACATACAACCCTAATTGTTTTGGATCTATGTTTTCTCTAATTATACATGCAATATTGTTTCCAAAGCATGAAGCCTACAACTAGCATACAATTGATATAAACAACACAAATATGAGTTATAGAATTACCTCTTGTTGTAGCTTGTAGTTTTGGCCTTTAAGAACTTATCACCTCAAATGTGATGCCTCAAATGGTTCACAAACACCATGAACAAATGGATGACTTTTGAGAGAGAATATCCTTGCATAAAATCGGCTCAAATGAACTCTTAGAACATATGTAGTAACCGATTTTAGCTATAGGGTGACATATATATATTGTAGGATTCTAAGAGTCATGGTTAAACCCTAATCCATACCCTTGGGCTTATTATCCATGATCCATGATCCATATGGACGAACTCTTTATGGATTCTTTCATAAACTTAGTCCATCATGTATCATAAGCCCAAACAATATATATAACTAATTTACACAATTAGTCCCCATTAATTTAATTAGTCTCTTTTGATCACTAAATTAATTCTTGATCAATACTAATTAAATAACAGGATTTCATATTAATATATTAGAACTTATAATATATAAATAAATCATAAATAACCTCTTCTCAAAAGTCCATCCTATCAAATTGCTCTGGTGAAGGCAACCCAAATGGACCATGCTACTCTCGGGTCAAGTACATACCAATTATAGTTATGGGATTAGACACATAATCCAACAGAACATTCCTTGACGACCTAAAACAAACATTCAAAAGTTCGTGTGGATTCTCGACAAGAAAACACTTCACAGAATAGGTCTCAATTTATCCTTTGTTTCTCGATTAATGAAAACATCACAACTCTAATTCTATATGTGCTATAGTAAGAAAAATTTTAACTCCACATATTTCAAGGTGTTTTTCAACCTTCTTAACTTGAAAAGAGTTTCAAGATACAATTTGTAGTTACTAGAGTATGACTCGAAAACTTGATTGGAACAAAATATGACTCATCTATGATCGACTTATTTCGAACAATGTTCAATTTCTCTTCTTAGTCATACAATTATACTAAAATGTTCTCCGAGGATCAATTGCAATATAAAATCACAGTCACTAAGATGATCATAAAACATGATACTAAAGCATTCTCCTTTCTTCTCAGATTAGAGAATCTTTTATCCTTCTACATAATAGATTCTTGTTATTCGTTCTGCTACCCTTTGAATCTTTTCAAAGTATCAGAATTATGCTTAATCTTATAAACACAACCATATTTACTAAAACATCAGTAATTATGACGAATATAGTTATCGTCCTTTGTGGTGGATATGAATAGTCCATCTCAATATGCACTAGATCAATTAGTCTTTCACTTGACTCACATAAACATGTAATCAATGAATTCGTTATTATTTTTTCCAATGAACAAGATTCTCATATACAATGTGAATTGTATAACAACAGATATTTGTCCAATTAGTGATGAGATTTCTTTTCACTTGGTTAATTATGACAATACCACAAGCGATATTATAAGAATCAAATCCACAATTAAAATTGCTAATATTAGAAATGTAACCAACACTTTCATAAATGCTATTGCAAGGAAATATAAATAGGGAAACCAGATAAACCAAAATTTCACTTTATTGAAAATAAACGAAAAATTGGAACTTGTCCTTACAACGCAGAAAATAAAAAACTAGACATCTCCAAAGAGTAATAACAATCTATTAAATTATCCCAACTTCTTAGTAGTAGCTCCAAATTCTAATCTTCGAACCATGTGACCAAAGTCTATTTCTCATGATCATATTTAGCTCACTTTGTTCAAGCTTCCTTCTTTCTCTTAGCTCCTTTAATACTATCATAATGTGATCATCACATCATGCATTAAGAGTCTATGAATAGGAACCTATAAAACAATGGAGTCAGATAATGGATATACCTGAAGTAGAGTCACACGACTTGACTTTACTATCTCTAAGATCTTTTAGGTATTTTAGGCAGCTTTGTTTCCAATGTCCCTTCAATTAGTAGTAAAACAAATGGAACAATCCCAGAACTAGTCATTTCTCTTTACCATATGATCACAGTTAATCTTGGATGACCCCTTTTCGTTGGGATGAGAAATATTTTCTGTACCACCATTGTCACCATTGTCAATGTCCATGGAAATCTTGGAATTACACTCAATAAGCATCTCCGCTTCAGGTGTGCTTTTAAGCATTTCAACTTAAACAACAATCTAATTTGGTTCAGATCAATTAGGGTCACGTCGATATTCCTCATACATAAGTTCTTAATGAACTGATCCTATGACTTTGGAAGCAATTGAAGAACCAAATCAATGGCTTTATTTCTTGTGAAAACGACACCCATTCTATCAACTTGTCAATGTATGATGTGTACACACAAAGTTTCCATCTTGATGTTTATTTGCCAATAGGGATTAAGTTATCTCGCATCTTTCAACTTGAGGAAAACGTGACGTTAGGAGAGTCACATGAGGAGGAAGTGGAAGAAAGAAGGTGTCTAGTTCCATTATTTACTAAGGAAGGGAAAAACAATTCCATCTTGACTTGAAATTGGAAGACCATTTCTGGAAGATTGAGGAAAACTATTTCCTTAAATGTGAGGAAGACCATTTATATCTGATGGGTTTTACATGTATTAACGCGGATAAATCCTTAACACTTAAGGGTACATGCAACCTATTAGATCTATGTCATAACACTATTGTAGTAACATTCTATTGAACAACAAGAAACCTATGAACCCTAGGTATTTTCGAAATTGATAAACCAAATAGAAATTACATACCATTTTGATTGTTGTAGTAAACAATAAAAAAAATCCTTTCTTCATTGATTTGGAAGCTAGCAACACAAGTGTCATGCCTCTAATGGTTCACACCCAAACCCGAGCAACCAAGGAAACTTGAAGATAAAGAGGAGAGATATCAGGATTTTGGCTATCCTTAGGTCTAGAAGACATGGCCAAAATTGCTAGGTGTAGGGATCCATATATAGTGCAACTTGGAAACCCTAGATAACCCTAAAAGAAATAAAAATAATATTATTTTCTTTCGATAATTATCCAGCTTCCTAATTATCCTCCAAGGATAATTCTAGAAACCCTAGACCCTCCTAAAACTGTCCAAGGCTATAGGAAGGTCCTGGAATGCTTCTTATTCAACTATTGAACAATTACATATTAACCCCTATACTTTTAATTAATCTAATTAATCCCAAATTTAATTCCAATTAACTTTCTGATTAATTGTTAATTACATAACAATATTTCTTATTAGTATATTATTCTCATAATATATTAACAATATATTTATTTTGATTTGTAATTAATTTATTAATCATACAATAAATTAATATATCAATATCTCTCTCTCTCTCTCTCTCTAAAAGTTGTCCTATTCAATTACTAGGTTTGAGAGCAACCCAAAACGATTGTGCTACCAACAATTCAAGTGTATGCCAACTATAGTAATAAGCTTAGACACCTTTTCCAACAGTCTCCCACTTAGATAAGTCTATAAGTATAACTGCTAGTAAACTTCTGAACCGATCAGCAGATTGTAGCTTCCAAAAGCCGCTATCAAACTCTGACCCAGTGAGTTATGTGTCCTACGATAAGTGATCAATTCCTTCGTTCTACAAGATATCGTATGGACACGAGACATGAATTGAAATCAATCTCATTGTCCAACATTCTGTTTCTCGATTTCCCGATTTATAACGACTGAAACTAGACCCCTAATTGAACACATCAATTCAGTCCAGGCTTGGCCAAGTACTTCAGATGTCGAAATCAAATCATAAAGGAGCCCAAAGATATCGCTTTTTCCAATTAGTGAAAAAGGAACGAATAAACTTTGACTTATATGCTTGCATCTTTTACTCACCAAATCGCACATGACACTACATTTTATAACATTAAGTTACTGATATGTTTTTGCAATACCAATGTACAACCGACTTGTAAATTACAACTCATATATCTCAGTTTTAAGAATATAAGATATTATCGTCTCAGAATTGCTCGTGATAAAATCCATGAAGTAATTATCTGAGCGTGGGTTTGTCCAATACTACAAATCTCTATTTTCAATTTACTCATGAACATTGTAGCAATTTTATTGCAATGTATAATCTCCAAAGACATTCTACAATTCAATTCATGACAGTCTTCATTCACTACTTACTTCCTAAAACATTATTGCAATGTATAATCTCCATACACAATCTACAATTCAATTCATGACAGTCTTCATTCACTACTTACTTCCTAAAGTATGAGTGGCTGTGGAGTTTAGAATAATCTAATCATTCAGGAAGTAAAACATGCAAAGTGAAACAAAATAATTAACTAATTAACTATGGTCTAAAACTATTGAATATAAACAAAACTCAGTTGGTTTCAAGCTCGTTTTTCTCTCAGATCTGTTCAGATCTGTTGCATTTCACATCAGGTTTGCTTAGATCTGTACATTTCTACCCATAATTTCTTCAGATCTTCTTGTTTCTTGCCAAGATCTGTCCATTTTCATTTTCAGTTGAGATCTATGGATCTACACGATTTTCTTCACCCAAACATTCCCCAAGTTTTAAAAAATCTTCTTAGATCCGTTTTTTCTTTATATTTTGGGGGTTTGTTTCAAAATAAAATAAGTTTTATGAGTTCTTACTCATATTTTTCAGTTCATAAAATCAGCAAAAAAAATGCTTGTGAACACAGCTGAGACGTTTGTACATTTAAAAAAAAAAATCGAGTTTTACACCACTTTTTGTTCATATTTTTGGTGTTTTTTCTTTAGAAGTTTAGAGAAGAAAAATGAAAATTTTTCCAGATTTGTTTCTTGCTAATATCTTGATAGCTTGTTGAACAAGCTGAAAAGAAAATGAAGTTTTATGAGCAACACCCCACATCAGATCCGTTTTTTATTTATAATATGGGGTTTGTTCAGCAAGTCTGATAAGAAGAGAAGTTTTTACCCAATTTTTAGTTTATATGTTACAGAAAAATGATTTTTTTTTTAAAATTTTATATGTAGAACTTCAATCTCTGAAACATTTATTTGTAACTACAGCTGTATAGCTTGTATATTTTACAAAACTCTTCAGAAAAAAAGAGAGAGGACAAGTTTTGATGGGTCTTATCCCACTTTCAGTCCATATATTTTTTTATAAAATCTCTTGTTTATGATTTTCTGTATATAAGTTGTTTAGAAGTTTAGAGAAGAAAATAAGTTCCTATAAATTTTTTACCTTCTTGAACTTTCAGAAAACCCATTTTTTATCTCAGATCTGTTATGTCATTCTTTTTGATGACTTAGGAAGAAAGTTGAGAAGAAAAGAAGTGTTTTTGGATTTTATCTTACTTCAGTTTATTTAGATGATTTATTCAGCACAATGAAGAGGAGAAGTATTTGATGAGTTTTTACCTCATTTTAAGTTCATATCACCAAAAAAATCTATTTAGTTGATTTTCATGCACAAAACATTTGCTTGTAAGCTCAGCTGTAATGTGTGTACATCCCAACCATTCCAACTTACTGTTAATATTTGCAGTTCATTATGTCAAAAAAAAAAATTATTTCAAAAAAAAAGAAACAAAAAAAAAGGTGTTGTTTTGTGTTTCTTTTGAAAAAACAAAACAAACATAAAAATAGCTATTATGAGTTTTTACCATCTTTTAGTTCACATGCAATGAAAAGTTCATTTCAAGTAATGAGTCTAAATGTACAAGTTTTCTTAAGTTGTACTGTATTTTTGTACATTTCAAAACATTGTTAAAATTACCTTTACCCCATGGTTTTACCATTTTAGTTAATGGTTTTCAAAAAAAAAAGGGAAAAGGGTATTCAGTATATCCCATAAACTAAGACAAACGCAGGTTTTGAAAAGCCTAGTCAGGAGGCAGAAAGAAGAGAAAAAACACATACATTCAGTTTATTGCTCAACATAAAACATTTACAAGAAAAGGCTAGGTGGTGTTGTTTCACATCATAAAAAATAAATAAATAAATAAATAAAGGGAGGGGGTGGTACCAGCTGTACGCCTGTACCACCTATTGCATAGCTCTTCACAGCCCAAAGAGTCAGTAAATACAAATAAATATTAAAATTCAGCAAAGTCAACAGAAAGCACAAAAGAAGGCAGGACCCACCATTCCATTGCTCTTTCCACATATGACAAAATGACCTCTGCTGATGAACCATCTTCTACAAACCATCCTAATGGCAGCACCTCCAAGAAGCAACAGTTCTGATGAGCAAACCTCAAACCAATCACCGGAGGTCAGAATCCGAGTACTACTGGTCGGAGCACCAGCAGCCACTGTAGACCGGATTTAAAAGGCCACCGGTCACTTCTGATTCCGATGAGCGCCCCCGATAGCAGCTCTCACCTTCACCCCAGAACGTTTCCGCCGTTCCGGTTTTGGGGTGTGACAGATTGGTATCAGAGCATTGTTTATAGTGAACTCAGTATATCAAATCATAAAAGATATACAACTATAAATACAATGGGATAAAAACACTCTGACCAAGAGTTATACTTTAAAATATAACCATATTTTACAAAAGTATAAGTACATCCAGAATATAAAAACCCGAACAAGTATCACAAGAAGAACAAGAATAAAAGTCTTTGGATGTTGAGCATTACCGTCAAACCTGGGCAGTTATGTAATCGTAGCTGGAATAAATATAGCCTGATCAACTATATTTATTCGAGATGCGACCAACGTGTGTTTGGGAGTGATGGTGGTGTTGCAATGAATCTGAAACTTACCATATAGGAATGCTAGAGCCGAACATAAAGTTTAAAATACTATAGGAGTATTTTACGATGCTAAAAGACTGACAATAAACCTAAAAGCATGTTCAGAAATTCTAAAATCCAACATGTAATTAAAATATTATAGGAGTATTTTAGGAACCATAAATAACCTTGCGTGAAAACTAAAAAGACCCTTATTGATGGATCCATGATTTCAGAGTCTATGCTCTCAAGGTTATATATAGTGAGGATCTCATAGACTAAGAATGTGTGGTTTCGCTCTACTTCCTTTTCCTTGTTTGGATGTGGATATACAGTAGTATCACATATTCGAAGGCCTATTAGATCTAAGTTATATATGATTTGTGTACACTCTGAAATTGTAGAAGGACTCGATATGGATCACACATTAAAATGTTTTAATAATCTCTTGAGATTCTTTAGACATTCTCATTCTCGCATAAACCCCCTTTAGAAAACCTTATCCACTTCAATAATCGACAGGGGAGTCGATAAAGACCCGGGAGAGGTTCATTGAGAAGATTTCCAAGTAGGAAATAATTGAACTGTAACGACCCAATTTTCGAGTCCAAAAATTTATTTTTGATTAACTGACTCATAAAAACATTCATAAGAAAATACTGTGAAAGCACGTCATCTCATAAAACAAAGCATCTTGTCTGAAAACCTAAGTCATAAAATAATACATATCAGAGTACAATCCCAGAAAGCTCCATGCGGAAATCATGTGTGTGTGTGTGTGTGATGCGATGCTACGCCGCCGGCTCCTTCCCCTTAGACGAAGAGGTACCTGAAACCAAAACCGAAACCGTAAGCACAAAGCTTAGTGAGTTCCCCCATCATACCACATACCATACAATATCCTCGGTATCTTTCAACCGGTAGTCATCGTCGGTATCTTCCAACCGGTAATCATCATCGGTATCTTTCAACCGGTAATCATCATCGGTATCTTTCAACCGGTAATCATCATCGGTATCTTTCAACCGGTAACTATCATCGGTATCTTTCAACCGGTAACTGGGGACTATTCCACCCCCTACCACTAGCATACAACAACAAGATATAAACATACAGTCAGGGATACCAATCCCTATCATACAATATCCTAAGGACCGCTATCAGGGATACCAATCCCTATCATACACGTAACATATCATACAAATAAAACTCATGACCAAAGCATGTAACCAGACCAAGATAATTATCACAAAGACAATCATCTTCTAAATACTCCTCTTTGGTGGGCCAACATTGTGGACTTAGACCCACCCCTACTGGAAGGTAACTCACCTCGTACGAGAAACTGCTGATAAGCTGTGCGGGAAACCTCCGTCCGCTGCTGTTCCGGAAGTCCTCCGGCTACAATCCCCACAAAACACTCAGTTAGAAACTGATATCTACTCTTAGGGTAAAATGACCATTTTACCCCTAACCAAGTCCAAGTCAAAGTCAACTTCCAGTTGACCCGACTCGCCGAGTTGGGCCGTCAACTCGTCGAGTCCCTTCCCTTTACTCGACCTTATCCACGACTTGACTCGTCGAGTTTGGCAATGACTCGACAAGTTCCCCTTCCTTACGAACATCAATGAACCTTCATCCGACTCGCCGAGTCGGACGAACACTCGCCGAGTTCACCTTCAACTGATGAACAAGTCCTGACCTTGACTCGCCGAGTTGTATGAACAACTCGTCGAGTTCATCTTCAAACATAAGGAGATTGCCTTGGACTCGCCGAGTCTGTTCTAGCACTCGTCGAGTCCCATGAACTCCAGGTCTAAAATTAAGTCCAATGTGTTGGGTCACTATTTCTGTCCTGCTACAATCCTTCTAACACCCAACTGAGTCCTTTTGACCCTCAACAAATATAGAACTCAAAGCCTTGGACTCGTCGAGTCCCAAGAACGGACTCGCCGAGTCGATAACATTCACACCCTAAATCCTCGATTTCTGATGTACAACACTTGACCAAATGATAGATCCAAGCCCCTAAGCTCGATCTAGCACGTAAAGTTATGAACTTTACGTGCATGCATGGGACTTTTGAGCCAAAAGGCTTTAAAATGGCTCTTATGTTGCATGGGGCCTTCCTTGAGTGCAAAAGCAACCCAAATCTGCCTTGTAACCCCTCCCAAGACTTAGATCCAAAGTCTTGACCCCCAACCATGTTTGCAATCATGGTTGGCTACCTCATATGGCTTAAAAAGCCCTAAATCTTCCCCAAAAAGGGATCTAACAAAAAATCAAGCAAGGTACCTACTTTATACCTTTCAAAGACTGCAAATGATGAACCAAACTCGAATCCTTCAGTATCCTCTTGATCCTTCTATGCTCTTCCTTCTTCCTTTTAGGTCAAAACCCACAAAAATCACTCAAAAGCCTTAGAACTTGCACCAAAACACTTAGGGTTTGCTATGGAGGGTTTCTGGGAGCATAAGGGGCGATGGAGGCTGCATAAGGTTGTTTAAATAGGGTGCAAACCCTCAGATTAGGGTTTTGTCCAGTCAGAGCCTACTCGTCGAGTCCGGGACCCGACTCGACGAGTCCATCACTTAAATCCCGCGTCTCATCCCGCTTCTACTCGGCGAGTTGGTCCTTCAACTCGCCGAGTCCAAGGTCAAAAATGCAAAATACTTAAATAAAATACATACCAAGAACCAGGTGTTACAAATCTCCCCCACTTATTTTAGACTTCATCCTCGACGTCTGCTGCTCGATCCTGGAATAGCCCTGGGTAATGCTCCATCATCTCATCCACCGGCTCCCAGGTCCATTCCGAGCCCTTCCGGTGCTGCCATTGCACCTTCACGAGCTCCACCCGCTTGTTCCTCAGATCCTTCGACTTCCGGTCGAGAATCGCTACAGGCCGCTCAATGTAATTCAGGCTGTCATCGACCTGAATATCCTCTAATGGTACCACTGCCGAGTCGTACACCAGGCACTTCCGCAACTGGGAGACGTGGAAAGTGCTGTGGATCTGGCTGAGTTCGGCTGACAGATCCAACCTATAAGCCACCTTGCCCACCCTGGCTATAACCCTGAAGGGTCCAATATACCTGGGACCCAACTTGCCCCGCTTCCTGAATCGGATGACGCCCTTCCATGGCGACACCTTCAGGAGAACCATATCCCCGACCTGAAACTCCAGGTTCGATCGACGCTTTTCGACATAACTTTTCTGCCGACTTTGAGCGGTCTGAAGCCTGCTCCGAACTTGCTGAATCCTCTCTGTCGTCTTGAGCACCACTTCGGTGCTCCCCATGACCCTCTGGCCAACCTCACCCCAACATATCGGGGTTCTGCACTTTCTCCCGTATAACATCTCGAAGGGAGGACGGTCAATACTCGCATGATAGCTATTATTATACGAGAACTCCGCCAACGGAAGGTAGGTATCCCAGCTACCTCCGAAGTCTAAAACACATGCCCGCAACATATCCTCTAATGTCTGGATGGTCCGCTCGCTCTGACCATCCGTCTGCGGGTGAAAGGAGGTGCTAAAATGCAGACGAGTACCCAGCTCGTCATGAAACTTCTTCCAAAACCTGGAAGTGAACCGCACATCCCTGTCTGAAATCACCGATACTGGCACCCCGTGTCGCGCCACTACCTCCCTGATATAGATGTCGGCCAACCTTTCGGCCGAAATACTTTCCTGAATCGGGATAAAATGGGCGCTCTTGGTCAATCGATCGATGATGACCCAAATCGAATCCACTCCCCGCGCGGTCCTGGGAAGCTTTGTGATAAAATCCATCGTAACGTCTTCCCATTTCCACAGCAGGATATCCAACGGCTGCATCTTTCCATGTGGCCTCTGGTGCTCGGCCTTGACCTTCCTACAGGTCAAGCACCGCTCCACATACCATGCTACGTCCCGCTTCATGCAGGGCCACCAATAGTCAGGACGAAGATCTCTATACATCTTCGTCGCTCCGGGATGGATAGAAAATCTGGATTTGTGTGCCTCCTCCATCAGCATCTGGCGCACGCCTCCATGATAAGGGACCCACACCCTACGGTGAAGATTCAATAACCCTCGGCTATCATAGTCGAAGGAGGAAACCTGCCCCACAATCTGCTCGCTCTTCCGATGTTCCTCCTTCATGGCCTCCTGCTGGGCCTCTCGAATCTGTTCCAATAGCGGAGTCACCACTGTCATCCTCAGGCAGATCTCCCTGATTGGCGCTGCCTTGCGGCTAAGCGCGTCGGCCACCACATTGGCCTTCCCCGGGTGGTAGAGGATCTCACAGTCATAATCCTTTACCACATCAAGCCACTGACGCTGCCTCATATTCAGATTTGGCTGGTCCATGAGATACCTCAGGCTCTTATGGTCCGTGTAAATCATACAACGAACCCCATAGAGGTAATGACGCCAAATCTTGTGGGCGAACACAACAGCCCCCAGCTCCAAATCATGCGTAGGGTAGTTCGCCTCGTGAGGCTTCAGCTGCCTCGAAGCGTAAGCAATGACATGCCCTCTCTGCATCAATACTATGCCCAAACCCGAGATGGATGCATCACAGTACACGACGAAATCCTCCATGCCCTCTGGCAGGGCTAAGATTGGCGCCTCGCACAATCTCTGTCTCAGTGTCTCGAATGCGGCCTGCTACTCAGGCCCCCAGCGAAAGACCACGACTTTCCTCGCCAGCCTGGTCAGGGGCACGGCTATCTTGGAGAAGTCCTGAATGAATCTCCGACAGTAGCATGCCAATCCCAGAAAGCTCCGAATCTCAGATGGAGACCTCGGTGATGGGTTTTGAGCATTCTAACACTCCTATGGTGTACATGCAACCCTAGAAACCTTGGATATATGTTTGACTATGATACATGCAAATAATTATTTTTCCAAGGTTCTTATCTTATCTAGCATGGCATGGGGAACTTGAATCAAATAAAGCTAGTAGAATTACTTACCTTGTAGTTGTAGTTGATTGCTTGGAGTTTTAGAGACTAGCACTAATAGTGTGGATGCCTCAAATGGAAATCACAAATCACCACAAACTTGGAAACTTGAGAGAATAGTCACAAACTTCTTGAAATCGGCTCTCTTAGTTTACACACATCAACTAGTGTAATTTCAAGAACCAAAGCCTCCTTTATATAGTGTGGTGGATTAGGGTTACATCCATGTAAACCCTAATACCCATGTCTTTTCATTTCCATGAGATCCATGGGTTAAATCTCCATGGAGTATCCATGGACTTTCCATGCAAGCCTAGCCCATTTCAAATAAGCATTAGCCCACACTATATAAATACAAGAGCCCATATTTAATTAGTCATACTTTTGATCTCTAAATTAATTCTAAATTAATTATAGATCAACACTAATTAAATAATATGATTTTATATTAATATATTAGAACTTATAATATATTAATAAATCATAACTTATACTATTCTCAAAAGATTATCCGTAAATTGTTCGGATGAAGTGCAACCCAAATGGACCATGCCGGGTCGGGTCAAGTACATACCAAATATAGTTATGGACTTAGACACTATCTCCAACAGTCTCCCACTTGGATAAGTCTAATAACTAAAGTTGCAAGTATGACTTCAGGAACCGATCAGCAATCGTAGCTCTTAAAACTCTGTTGAACTATGAAGCGCCATTTTAGATAAGTGATCGTATAATCCTATGTTCTAGATATCAGCCGGACAAATACATGGAACATGGTCTTGCTTATTGTCCAGCATTTGTTTCCCGATTTCCGATTTGTTTGACATAGAACTTAACTGAACACATCAATTTAGTTCTGACCGGGCCCGGTACATAGGTCAAAACAAAATCATCGAGGGGCCCAGATATCGCTTCTAATCCTAGAAGGAACAGATAAACTTTGACTCATATGTTTGCTCTACTACTTGTTGAACTACACACAAAGGCACGGTTTATAACATCGAGTTACCAATGCGTTTTCGTGCAATCAATGCATAACCAAATCATAGGCAACAAATCATATCTCTAGGTTTGAAGACTTATATGATATTACCGTCTCACGATCACTCGAGATAAATTCCATGAAGTGATACAAGTGAGCATGGGTTGAATCCAATACTCAGAACTTATGAGCACTCATGAGTGCTGTAGCCCCGCTTTGTCTAACATCTTAGACCTCTACAAGCCAACCCATGACAGTCTTGATTCATATCTACTTCCAACATATGACCGACTGTGGAGAGTTTGAATAATATGATATAAACCATAACATAATTATTCTGGAAGTCAAAACATGCAAAAAGAAATAATAGTAAACGATTGACAAAAGATAGCAACACTTTACTCATAAATAACAACTTTTATTTATCATCAAATGTCAATTACATTTTACAAATTTCAAGATTATATAACTACTAAAACTAATATCATCCTTCAGCCCTATGCTCTGAGCATGCTGGAGATGCTTAGCCCGAGTCAGTCCCTTCGTGAGGGGATCTGCTGGGTTCTCATCCGATGATACCCTCTTTTCCATGAGGATTCCTTCTTCTATTCGATGTCTGATGAAGTGATATTTTCTGTCAATGTGTCTGGATCTCCCATGATCTCTTGGTTCCTTGGCTAAGGCAACCGCACTATTCCTGTCACAGAAAATCTCCATTGGCTCCTTTATAGCTGGTACAACTCCAAGGTCTCCGATGAAGTTCTTTAGCCATATAGCCTCCTTTGTTGCCTCGCTTGCTGCTATATACTCTGATTCACAAGTGGAATCAGCCACTGTCTCCTGCTTGGAACTTTTCCAAGTAATTTCCCCTCCGTTTAGAGTAAAGACCCAGCCCGACTGAGAGCGGAAATTATCCCTGTCAGTCTGAAAGCTAGCATCACTGTACCCAACAACTCTCAAGTCCTCACTGCCACCGAGGGTAAGGACCCAGTCCTTAGTCCTCCGTAGGTACTTGAGGATATTCTTTACCGCAGTCCAGTGTGCCTTGCCAGGGTTCCCCTGATACCTGCTAACCATGCTCAAAGCAAAGGCTACACCAGGTCGAGTACACGTCATAGCATACATGATCGATCCTACAGCTGAAGCATAAGGTATTCGACTCATTTATGCTATCTTAGCCTCAATACTAGGGCTTTGTGTCTTACTCAATCTGGCGTTACTCTGGATGGGTAACTCTCCTTTCTTGGAGTTATGCATGTTGAACCTTTTCAACACTTTGTCCACATAGGTGCTTTGACTAAGTCCAATTAGACTTTTACTCCTGTTTCTCAAAATCCTTATCCCTAGGATATAAGCAGCTTCTCCAAGGTCCTTCATAGCGAAACACTTCCCAGGCCAGGACTTTACTTCCTGCAGGGTTGGGATGTCATTTCCTATGAGTAGTATGTCATCCACATACAGTACCAAAAAGCTGACTATACTCCCACTAGCCTTGATATAGACACAAGATTCATCTTCACTCCTTGAAAAGCCAAATTCTTTGACTTTCTCATCAAAGCAAAGATTCCATCTGCGAGGTGCCTGTTTTAATCCATAAATGGATTTCTCGAGCTTACACACTCTACTGGGGTACTCTGTACTGACAAAACCCTCTGGCTGAACCATGTAAACATCTTTAGCCAACTTTCCATTAAGGAAAGCGGTTTTGACATCCATTTGCCATATTTCATAATCATGAAATGCAGCAATGGCTAACAGAACCCTAATAGACATAATCTTGGCAACTGGTGAAAAGGTCTCATCATAATCAACTCCTGGAGTTTGAGAATAACCCTTTGCAACCAGTCGTGCCTTATAAGTGTGTACATTACCATCCATGTCGGTCTTCTTCTTGAAGATCCATTTGCACCCAACTATCTTACGATCAGGTACATTGTCAACCAAGTTCCAAACTTGATTGTCATACATGGACTGTATCTCGCTATCCATAGCCTCTTTCCATTTAGCAGCCTCAGGGCCTGCCATGGCTTCCGTGTAGCTGTTAGGCTCATCCAGATTTACCAGTGTGTTATCACTGATAAGTGTCTCACCTTCTGCAGTAATATGAAAACCATAATAATGCTCAGGTGCATTCCTAACTCTGGTGGAACGCCTCAGAGGTATAGATTCTTCAGTCGGCTCAACAGGAGTTTCCTCCTCAGGTTGAGGGCTAGGGTTTGAGGTTCCTTCACCACTTGACTCTTGAATTTCCTCAAGGTCAATTTGCCTCCCACTGTCTCCTTGGCTCATGAATTCTCTCTCTCGAAAGAATCCTCTTCTTGCTACAAAGACCACATTATAACTGGGTCTGTAGAAGATGTAACCAAAGGATTTCTGTGGGTAGCCGATGAAAATACACCTTTCGCTTCGGGGTTCGAGCTTATCGTGAGTCTCGCGTCTCACGAAAGCCTCGCAACCCCAAATCTTGATGTGGTCTAGATTGGGAACTTTTCCAGTCCACAACTCGTGAGGTTTTTTGGCAACCTTCTTTGTAGGGACTAGATTAAGGATATGGGCGACAGTCTCTAAGGCATACCCCCAAAATGAGATTGGTAGCGAAGCTCGACTCATCATGGAACGAACCATGTCCAACAAGGTCTGATTGCGCCTCTCAGCTACACCATTCAACTGTGGTGTCCTAGGAGGTGTCAATTGTGAGACAATCCCACATTCCTTAAGATAGTCAAGGAACTCAGTACTAAGATACTCACCACCACGATCGGATCGAAGCATCTTAATGTTCCTGCCCAACTGATTCTCCACTTCTTGCTTAAACTCTTTGAATTTCTCAAAGGTTTCTGACTTATGCTTGATTAGGTAGACATATCCATATCTACTAAAATCATCAGTAAAAGTCACATAGAACCGATTAGCATCTCTTGTGGCGGTTCTGAAGGGTCCACACACATCCGTGTGTATGAGGTCCAACAAACCTTCACCCCTAGCACAAGTGCCAGTAAAAGGTGACTTTGTCATTTTACCAAGCAAACAAGATTCACAACTATCATCTTACTTTAGGTCAAATGACTCCAAGACTCCATCCTTTTGGAGTTGGCCTATGCGTTTCTTGCTTACATGTCCAAGACGACAATGCCATAAGGATGATTTATCTAAGCTAGTGGAAGAGTTAATACACAATACATTATTTCCTAGATTATCTACAACAGATACAGTTTCATACACGCCATCACAAGATAATGCTTTAAAATAAAGAACATTATTAAAGAAAGCATCAATACTACCATTATTATTATCAAAATAAAAGGTAAAACCTTGTTTATACAATGCATGAAAGGAAATAACATTTCTTGCCATTTCTGGCGAATAATAACATTTATTCAAATCTAATGTAAACCCACTATTTAGCACTAAGGAATAAACTCCTATCTTGGTGACAGGTGAAGCTTTCCTGTTTCCCATGATCAAGTTTATCTTTCCCTGCTCCACATTCTCACTTCTTTTTAGTCCCTGCAAATCACAACATATGTGAATACCACAACCTGTATCAAGGACCCAAGACTTAGAATGAGGTGAGTTATTAGACAATATAGTGTATATACCTGCATGGTTGGGTTTTACTTTCCCATCCTTCAAATCTTGCTGGTACTTCGGGCAGTTTCGCTTCCAGTGCGACTTTTCATGGCAATAGAAGCATTCAGCCTCATTACGGTTAGCAGAAGGAGTGACAAAACCTTTCTTGGTTTTGCTTGAAGAGGAGCCTTCAAGGGTCTTACCCTTGGTACCCTTAGAAGGGTTCTTTCTCTTCTTCCCTTTGCCATGCCCGATTGCCAAGACATTGGCCGCAGTTGGAGTAGGAGTAGGAGTAGTAACAACCAACTTACCCTTTAGACCACTTTCGGTGGTCGTCAAGAGTCCTTGAAGTTTGCTGAGGGTGACTTCTTCCTTGTTCATGTGATATGTCATGCGGAATTGATCATAACACGATGGCAAGGAGTGCAAAATGATGTCTATTTCTAACTCCTCAGGGAAGTTCACATTCAGCTTCAGTAAACGGTCCACATACCTTTGCATTTTCTGCATGTGGCCCGTGATGGGTTCACCATCCTTCATTCGGGTTGTTATCATGGAGGAGATTATTTCATATCGTTCTTGACGAGCACTTTGATGGTAGCGGTCCATCAAGTCCTGGTGCATCTCAAAAGGATAATAGTCCTCATAGGACTTTTGGAGCTCGGCTGTCATGGTGGCCATCATGATGCATGCCATTTTTGTAGCATGTCTTTCATGTACCTCATATTCAGCAAGCTCTTCAGGAGTAGCAGTTGGCTCGGGTACCTTCAGCTCCAATCTGTAAAGTTGGACCCATCAAAGATGACTCTCCCACAAAGATTCATGAGAGAGAAGGAGCTAGTAGGGTTTGAGCCAGAAGCATTGTTATTGGAAGACATCTGAAAAGAAGAGGGAATAGATTAGATTAGATATAGAGATAGTCCTTAACAAAACACCCAAATGTAATATTAAGGTTAGGACCCAACACAATATTTTATAACTTAGAAGAGGGATGCCGTAATCTAAGCTATAAGATATTTGAAGGTAGGTGAATGACGATTCACCAATTTCCACCATGAAAAACGAAATATTTAATTAGGTTTTAATTGGTTTAGAAACTCCTAGATTCTTTGAGATTCATTGAACTTTCTTCAATGGCATGTTTCAATCTCGAGTGTGCCCTTCAAGTTTTGTGACTGGGATGCCGATGATCACAAAACAAGGTGTGAAGTAACCATGCAAATTACTTGGTACCCTTAATGTATTACCCCTCAATCGATGTGCCGGTTAACCACACACGCTCCATCGATACTATGATAAACATTAAGTCACCCTTTACCTACCTTGTTAAGTTCAAGTTAGTGTGCCGGTTAACCACACACGCTCCACTAACGACTTAAACAAAGTGTAAAGTGTAATTTCATGGATTAGCACCTTATTCACATTTTCCTAAAATAACTAAGATTGTGAATTCAATAAAGTCTAGTTACTTTAGTATTATCATTATACTTTTAATGAGAATTTATAAGTCCTTGTCCTACCCGTTCGGCTAACGACCCTCCACCGATCAAGGAAGCGGTGGGTGAGAGTGGACACCCATTAAGTTGCCATTTTATAGGCAACAACCTTATACCCCCCTTATAGACCGGCTTCGTGAATGAGGTGTACTAGCGGTAAGATGACTTGATCTTATACGTATATAAATATTATTAAACTTATAATATTATAAAGTATAAGGGTTGAATTTTAACTTTTAAAATTCTAGGGGTTGGAACTAAAGTTTTTAATATGACTTTACATGTTCCAAAACTTGAGGGCAAGTTTTGTAAACTTTCAAAACTTTTCATTTCTCATAACTTATGAGTTAATGGTTATTAAAAATGAAGACTCTTCATTTTTTTGTAACCTATGTGTTCTTTTAATGGTTATTTATAAATGTCACTTTTGGTTATCCATAACTTAAGAACTAGTTATGGACTCTATTAAAACACATAAAGATCAAGAATTAATCTAATCAATTATTAGCACATAATTTCTATGATATTCTAAACTCATATGTTTATGAATGTTCATATCAAAAATTTCAAGAATCGTAAGTACATATACAAAACTTGAAATTTTGATACGAGCTTTTGAACAAAACTTCGATTTTTCAAGTTTTTTTTTTTTTTGTTTTTTTTTTTGTTTTTTGTTTTTTTTTGCATCAAGTATCAAATAAACAAACCAGGCTCTCATACCACTGAGGGGTTTTGAGCATTCTAACACTCCTATGGTGTACATGCAACCCTAGAAACCTTGGATCTATGTTTGACTATGATACATGCAAATAATTATTTTTCCAAGGTTCTTATCCTATCTAGCATGGCATGGGGAACTTGAATCAAATAAAGCTAGTAGAATTACTTACCTTGTAGTTGTAGTTGATTGCTTGGAGTTTTAGAGCCTAGCACTAATAGTGTGGATGCCTCAAATGGAAATCACAAATCACCACAAACTTGGAAACTTGAGAGAATAGTCACAAACTTCTTAAAATCGGCCCTCTTAGTTTACACACATCAACTAGTGTAATTTCAAGAACCAAAGCCTCCTTTATATAGTGTGGTAGATTAGGGTTACATCCATGTAAACCCTAATACCCATGTCTTTTCATTTCCATGAGATCCATGGGTTAAAGCTCCATGGAGTATCCATGGACTTTCCATGCAAGCCTAGCCCATTCCAAATAAGCATTAGCCCACACTATATAAATACAAGAGCCCATATTTAATTAGTCATACTTTTGATCTCTAAATTAATTCTAAATTAATTATAGATCAACACTAATTAAATAATATGATTTTATATTAATATATTAGAACTTTTAATATATTAATAAATCATAACTTATACTATTCTCAAAAGATTATCCGTAAATTGTTCGGGTGAAGTGCAACCCAAATGGACCATGCCGGGTCGGTTCAAGTACATACCAAATATAGTTATGGACTTAGACACTATCTCCAACACTCGGAACCTCCCATCTCATCACGGCCTCCACTTTGGCCGGATCTACCGAAATCCCGTTCTGGTTGACAAGGTGCCCAAGAAACTGCACCTCGCGCAACCAGAACTCACACTTGGAGAACTTAGCATACAAGTTCTCCCTTCTCAAAGTCTCCAGAACCTCACGCAGATGCTCCTCATGCTGCTCTCGCGTCTTGGAGTAAACGAAGATATCATCAATAAACACTATCATAGACCGGTCTAACATCGGTCTACACACGCGGTTCATGAGGTCCATGAACCCGGCAGGAGCATTGGTGAGCCCGAAAGACATCACCACAAACTCATAGTGGCCATAGCGCGTCCAAAACGCAGTCTTCTGTACATCCTCCTCTCTGACCCTCATCTGATGATACCCTGATCGCAAATCAATCTTGGAGAACCAAGATGTTCCCTGTAGCTGGTCAAAGAGGTCATCAATCCTCGGGAGTGGGTAACGGTTCTTCACCGTTACCTTATTCAGCTCCCGATAATCTATACACATCCGATGCGACCCATCCTTCTTCTTCACAAACAGAATCGGGGCTCCCCAGGGAGAACTACTCGGTCTAATGAATCCCTTGTCTAACAGCTCCTGCAGCTGTGTAGACAACTCCTGCATCTCAGGAGGAGCCAACCGATACGGTGCCTTGGCTATTGGACCCGCACCAGGGACTAGGTCGATCCTGAACTCCACTTGTCGCTCCGGAGGTATCCCAGGCAACTCGTCGGGGAATACGTCCGCAAACTCTCGTACTACGGGCACATCGCCCACCGTCGCCCTACCCGCCTCCCGGGTATCCATAACATAGGCGACATAACCTGCACAACACTGCTGGAGGTAGCGCCTAGCCCTCGCTGCCGAACATAAAACTGGTCCTTACTGTGGCCCTTCGCCCTGAACCACCAGCTCTCCCCCACTAGGGGTCCTAATCCGCACTGATTGCTGCGCGCAGTCAATCACTGCCCCATTGGGGCTCAGCCAATCCATAACGATAATAACCTTGTTCCCCCGCAAAGGTATGGGAACCAGATCTACCAGATAACGCTCCTCAAACAGCCTCAAAACACAATCCCGGTAGACCTCTGACGCCCGTACCGACCGGTCGTCCGCAATCTCGACCTCTAGAGGGCAATCCAACATGCCCGAAGACTCTGGAAACTTCTTGCTAAGCACAAGAGAGAAAAATGATCGGGTGGCACCCGAATCAAACAACACCTGAATTGGGATACCGTTCACATGGAACGATCCTAAGCAAGGCACATAATATATCAAAATCACAGCGACATATCATGAAAGCATAAAAACAAGAAATCATACCCGTCACCACATCAGGTGCAGCGTGTGCCTCTTTAGCTGTCAGCTGAAATGCTCGGGTCCGAACCATTGGAGCCTCCAACTTGGCCTTCCGGCCATCCACAACCCGTGCTGTCGCTGGAGTTGAAGCCACTGCCGGCGCCACTGCTGCTGTCAATCTGGGGCAACTGGCCTTTTTATGGCCCTTCTGATTTCAATGAAAGCAAATCAGGTCTGATATCTGAATCGTAGGAGCAGGGGCAGTGCAATCTCTGCCAAAATGCCCAACCTTGCCACACTTATAACAACCTGAACCCGGCCCAGTGCGACAAGCTCCCTCGTGTGACCGGCCGCATTTCCCACAGCGGTCCCGCCCTGACTGGCCTTTCGGCCTACCATCGGATCCCTTGGGCTTCTTCCCCGAAGCCACCGTCGTCAGCCCCTCCGCTGCCTTCCTCTTCCGGATGTGCTCCAGATCAATCTCCTTCTCCCTAGCCCTGGCAATCATGGAATCCAGGGTAGGGCAATCTGAGAAACTAACATGCTCCCGGATGTCAGCTCGTAACATATCATGGTAGCGGGTCCTCCTCATGTCCTCATCACCCGCATACTGGGGTACCAGCAATGCCCTCTCCCGGAACTTGGCGGTGATCTCCGCCACAGTCTCCGTAGTCTGTCTCATGTCCAAGAACTCCCTGGCCAGCTGCTGAAGCTCCACAGCTGGCGCAAACTCCACCCTGAACCGAGTCAAAAAATGCGGCCATGTCATAGCCTCAACAGCCGAGGCTCCCAGAGAGTCACCAACCGACTCCCACCAATCTATGGCCGTGTCTCTCAAGCATCCTGTTGCATACCTCACCTTCGACTCCTCGGAGCAGAAGCTAGTCAACTGTGCAGACTCAATGTCTGCGATCCATCTCCTAGCAGCAATGGGGTCTTTCACCCCATGGAAATCCGGCGCACCACTCCCACGGAAGTCCATAAAGGACAGTGTGCGCGTACTCGTCTGGCTAGACGCCATATCACTCCTGAATGCCCGGAGGCAATCCTCCATTAGCTCAACAATCCTTCCTTGATCGACCCGAAAATGACTGGGGTCGACTCAAGAATGCCTCTCGTGATCTCAGACGCGATGAACTCGTGCAGCCCGTCATCAACCTGCTCGGATCCTGCACCCGAGCCTGATCCTAATCCTGATCCGGAACCTCCTGCTCCATGTCGCGTGGTCACCATGCTAAAAATACACGCATAAATGTCAGGATCATACATACTCTCGAGAGGTCTAACACACTCTCCAAGGTTCCCGGTTCTGTCTCAACCTTCCTTGATCCGAGTACGGATCCTCTGCTTCCAGTAGTACGGGCCCATACTACCTTCCACATCTATCCGTACTTTCCTCAAGGACTGTCTCGACTTCGCCAGGTCCCTTACCCAATATCCCTTTCCATCTAGTCTCATCCCAGGCTTTCCTGGGGCACTCTCCGACCTACCCTCCGCCATCAGCTGCACTAGGAGTCCCCACCACTTCCCCCTAACTAACTTGCGGATACTGTTACATATCCGTTCCTTAGCTAGTTGAAGGTGGCCAGAACCCCCATAGCACAAAGCAAACATCATTCGTGCATTGGGTAACCAAATCAGGCATAACCTACACAGGCCATCCTACTGCTGACTAAACAGTCCTAGCATACAGCTCATACAACAGGCATATAAGGCATCCTCCTAGATCCTTAGCCCTAACTAGCATGCAATTCTCAGAATCATATATCAGGCACACAAGGCATCCTCCTAGATCCTTAGTCCTATTGTAGCATGCAATTTTCTGAATCAAAACCATATAGCATAACATATCAGGTATGGGTATCTTGGGGAAACTTACTTGAGCCCGACCGGTCGCATGCATCACACACTTCGTCTTTCTTAAAATCCTTCCATTTAGATTTTAGAAAACCATTTTTCCTTGTAAAAACCTTTTAGCCCCTCAGTTTGAGTCCAGACACCCCCGAGGGTGTGTCCGAATCCCTCAAACCAGGGCTCTGATACTAACTTGTAACGACCCGATTTTCGAGTCCAAAAATTTCTTTTTGATTAACTGACTCATAAAAACATTCATAAGAAAATACTGTGAAAACACGTCATCTCATAAAACAAAGCATCATGTCTGAAAACCCAAGTCATAAAATAATACATATCAGAGTACAATCCCAGAAAGCTCCATGCGGAAATCATGTGTGTGTGTGTGTGTGTGTGATGCGATGCTACGCCGCTGGCTCCTTCCCCTTAGACGAAGAGGTACCTGAAACCAAAACCGAAACCGTAAGCACAAAGCTTAGTGAGTTCCCCCATCATACCACATACCATACAATATCCTCGGTATCTTTCAACCGGTAGTCATCGTCGGTATCTTCCAACCGGTAATCATCATCGGTATCTTTCAACCGGTAATCATCATCGGTATCTTTCAACCGGTAATCATCATCGGTATCTTTCAGCCGGTAACTGTCATCGGTATCTTTCAACCGGTAACTGGGGACTATTCCACCCCTACCACTAGCATACAACAACAAGATATAAACATACAGTCAGGCATTTCCGGGTACTGACCTACCCTTTGGTCCTAAGGACCGCTATCAGGGATACCAATCCCTATCATACACGTAACATATCATACAAATAAAACTCATGACCAAAGCATGTAACCAGACCAAGATAATGATCACAAAGACAATCATCTTCTAAATACTCCTCTTTGGTGGGCCGGCATTGTGGACTTAGACCTACCCCTACTGGAAGGTAACTCACCTCGTACGAGAAACTGCTGATAAGCTGTGCGGGAAACCTCCATCCGCTGCTGTTCCGGAAATCCTCCGGCTACAATCCCCACAAAACACTCAGTTAGAAACTGATATCTACTCTTAGGGTAAAATGACCATTTTACCCCTAACCAAGTCCAAGTCAAAGTCAACTTCCAGTTGACCCGACTCGCCGAGTTGGGCCGTCAACTCGTCGAGTCCCTTCCCTTTACTCGACCTTATCTACTACTCGACTCGTCGAGTTTGGCAATGACTCGACGAGTTCCCCTTCCTTACGAACATCAATGAACCTTCATCCGAGTCGCCGAGTCGGACGAACACTCGCCGAGTTCACCTTCAACTGATGAACAAGTCCTGACCTTGACTCGCCGAGTTGTATGAACTGTTGGGTTTTGAGCATTCTAACACTCCTATGGTGTATATGCAACCCTATAAACCTTGGATCTATGTTTTCTCTATTATACATGCAAATATTAAATATTCCAAGGTTTCATCCTAACTAGCATATTATGAAGCACCTATACTACAAAGTTCTAGTTAGATGACATACCTTTTGATGTAGCTTGATGTCTTCAAGCTTTAAGAGCTTAGCCCCAATAGTGTGGAAGCCTCAAATGGAATCACAAATCACCAAAACACCTTGGAAGAACTCGAGAGAATATGTATGCACACTAAAATCGGCCCACTCTTATGTCCTCACACACTTGTTCCCATTTTGTGAGCCAAGGACCCCTTTATATATTATGGAGGATTAGGGTTACATCCATGTAAACCCTAATACCCATGACCTTTCATTTAAATAGGATCCATGGGTTAAAAGCTCCATGGACCATCCATGAAAGCTTAGCCCAACCTAAATGAACTTGACCCATTCTATATATATAAGAGTCCATATTTAATTAGTTCTTTTTGATCACTTAATTAATTCTAAATTAATTCTTGATCAATACTAATTAAATAATATGATTCTATATTAATATATTAGAACTTATAATATATTAATATAAATCATAAATATACTATTCTCAAAAGACTATCCATATAAATTGTGCCGGTGAAGTGCAACCCAAATGGACCATGCCGGGTCGGGTCAAGTACATACCAAATATAGTTATGGACTTATACATTAATCCAACACCTTCCACCATCACCGGCATTTCGTGCACTTGGGCAGTCCCTTTTAAAGTGTCCCGTTTCGCCGCACTGGTAACAGGCTGGGCTAACTCCAGTGCCGGGGACCTGGTTGATGGGTCGTGCTGGTGCCTTACAGAAACGGACAGTGTGCCCCTTTCTGTTGCAATTTTTGCAATGCATCTCTCGGCAAGCCCCAGTGTGATGGAAGTTACACTCGTTGCATTTCGGAAGGGTTCCAGCGTATCGATTTATGGGTGCTGGCGTGGCGTGGGTTGTGGCAGCATGAACAGCAACGCTCTGTTGCTTCTTAGTGAAGTCCTGGGTTGGTTGGTCCTTTTTGTTGTCCCCGAACTTCCTTTTGTTGTTTCCTCCTCTTGCTTGATCCGGGGTGGTTGTCGCCGTGTCATGGCTGGCACGATGGTCGATGAGTTGTTGTGCCAATTCCTTGGCACTCTCAAAGGTAGTTGGTCTTGAGGCCAACACGCTATCTTGAATTTCGGAGGACAATCCCCAGAGTTATCGCTCCAACATTTTGTCTTCCGGGGTGACCATAGCGGGACAAAGGAGTGCTAGGTCACAGAATCGGGCGGTATAAGTTGCAAGGTCAGAGCCTGTCATTTTGAGGTTCCACAGTTCTTGCTCTAGCTTTTGCACCTCGCCCCTTGGGCAATACTCTTTCAGCATCCTTGCCTTCAAGTCCTCCCAACTCATCGAGTTAGCCACTGTAAGCGTCAGTGACGTAACGTGGCTGTTCCACCAAGTAAGGGCCCGGCCGGAGAAAGTGCGAGCTGCGAATTTGACCTTGTTCGCTTCGGGGCATGCACAGATTTCGAAGACAAATTCGGTCTTCTCGAACCATTGCATCAAATCGATGACTCCCCTGCTACCGTTGAATGGATCGGGTTTACCATTGGTGAAGTCCTTAAAGGAGCATTCTCTAGAACGCCCTTGGCTATCTCCTTGAGTGGAGTTATTAGTACCGCTCCCTGCCCGTCCTGCACCATCAGTGCTGATTTGGGACATAGCAGCTGCCACCGCGGCCGTGACCGCAGCTTGGAACATAACAGGATCATATCGGGGAGGCGGCGGTGGTGGATTTGTTTGCGTTCTGCTAGTGCGTCTAACGGACCTTCGAGGCGGCATCTTTCTGTTATAGAATTTCAAAGACAAAATGAGTATAAGTCTTTTAGTATTGGTTATTAGTCGGGCGTCGTAAAAACTAGGTTATTAGTTTTCAAGTATAGTATTTCCCGATTCTTCGATTGTGGAAAACAATTCATAACAGAGGTCTATATAAATAAACTTATGAATTTAGTAGAAATGACTCGATTGTAATCTTGTGATTTGTTCCATGCCCGATCCACCCCTAAGATCACCCAATGTATACCAGTTGTGTGTAATTAAGGTCCGATAGGCCGTTGAACTTAATGAGTCTGCCCTAAGCCCACAACCAAACAAGGAACAGGACCTAAGGCAGACTTACCATTTCTAAGCCGATCGTCTCTTAATTACACATAACCTTGAGGTATATATCAAGTAATCTTAGAGTTTCCATAAGCAAATTGTTTCTAATAACAGGTTATGAAATATGTGGTAAACTCCCACTGAAATAAAATGCATGCCAATTTTTATTGATATACATTGGTTATATCCTTACCCGTTATATACACACGTAATAAATTTCGCACTTTACTGAACTATTCTCGGTGTTTCTGCTAACGTCCCTGAGACGGAGTTATGGTAGTGGGTAGAAGTAGGTTTTGTACGGGCGTTAAGATTTACTCATCACGTTGCTCGCGCGAGAATAGGGGTAGAAGGGATAGTTAATAGACGTCTAATCCTATAATTACTTATAGGGGGTGATCCTTATTAGTCACGTCTATAATCACGTAGTGCATACCAGTTATACATAATCTGAGATAGAATAGACCTTCGAATAAATGACTCTACTCTAAGTCCACAACCAAACAAGGAACAGGAAGTAGAGCAATAGTTATAGATTCTGAGTCTATAATATCTTTAATCATGTATAACCTTAGCGTATGCACTTAGTCATTATAGACCTACTAATAGGGGCCTTTAGTTTTCACATAAGTTGGTTATAGTATCACCAAATACTCCTATAGTATTTTAATGTTTGTCTTATGTTTTCGTTGTTTGTTTGTAGATAGAGTTGGTAAGTTTTTAGACTTGTTGCAACGCCACAACCATTCTCGGGCATATGCTAATCACTTCTGGGTCAGACATAGTTGATCATGCTATGTCATTCCCAGACCTGACTATACATCCCCAAGCCTACTTGTGCCATTCAACAATCATTACTTTTGTTTTGTTCTAGAATGATGCTGACCTTAGTATGTATGCATGCATGTATACTTTTAACAAGAAACTATTTATTTCTAAAAGTATAGTTATTTGAAAAATGTTAAATCAGAGACCTTAGTCCCAATGCATTTATAGTTTGTATATCTTATGTGGTTCGATATACTTAGTTCACTATAAACAATGCTCTGATACCAATCTGTCACACCCCCAAACCAAGGATGGCGGAAACGTCCGGGGGTGGAGGACTTCATGTATAGTATCACAACAACGAATATAATAGTGCTCAAAGTAAATACAACCATCATAAATATAATTGAAAAGGTTACACCATGGAATAAGTTTACATGTTTCAAAATCAATTACATTATGATGACAAAATGAAACGTTTGACGATTTATCGTCCAATCCTCAAAATGCTGTTGGTTTTCCTGTTTCACTGATTTCCTGAGAATACAAGTAGTTTTGAAAAAGTGTCAACAATTAAGTTGGTGATTTCATAAGAGTTTGTTTGAGAAAGAAACCGTTTTCCTTGTAAAATCGATAAAGTATGTTTCCAGAAAATCCAATATTTTCTTTATTAAGTGAAATGAATGCTTCTATGTTATGCAATAATGAACCCTAGAAAGGCCCATAGATTTCCTTCTATAATCGCCCAGTGTATATAAGTTATATAAAATTTATGTTAAATAAACCGTCGAATATAATGGGTCTGCCCTAGGTCCACAACCAAACAAGGAACAGGAAGTAAGGCGGGCCCACCAATTCTAAGTCGATTATGACTAGATTCTTATATAACTCTAGCATATACACTTAGCAATTATAGCTGAAGTCTAACAATTCTAGATGAAATATAGTTTTAACAGAGATATGATTCCAAAGAAAATCCTATATTTTCCTTATAAAAGTTATGTGGTCCTAAATCCTAGGACCGGAAATAAACAAGTATTTTCCATACTTAAAGATATAAAAGTGGTTTTAAATCGGCATAAACTCGTTTAGTTTAGAAGTAAAACCCCTTTTCAAAGTAGAAGTTTCAATGTAAACTTAAAAGATTGTTAACTACCTATGTGAGTCGCTATAACCATACTATGACGAGAAATAACCTGCACAACGTTTTTCAGACGTTAAGATACTATGACTCTTGTCACCCGTAGACCTGTAGGTCCCACTGTAGCTAGCAGCAAGGTGTGGGGTGTCAAACCCAATATAGATCTATACACAATTATCACGCTCTCCCTACAAGAGACTTTGGTTATAACTTACAGGAATTGGGATCCCGTACTCGAACGTACGGGGAGAGAATTGCCTCACATCCTGAGTTAACTAGTTTACACACAGTTTGATATTAAAACCTCTTCCATGAAGGAAGTAAAATCATCTTTTCTGAATAAATTAGTGATATGAAATCCTTAAACTATTACTATTATATTTTATTACGTAAAGATATGAAAAACCCATTTGTTTTGAGAGTAAAACCTTTTTCATGTAGTAAAAATCCATAAACTATGCTTATTAAAGTTTATTATAAGTATTCGAAATGAATGAGTAAACCTTATCATGAATGACTAAATTTCAGTTTATGATGATAAACTAACAAGAAAATACATTCAATATTTAGAACTTATTGTTATACACTTTGCTCAACATAATACAAAGTGTATTGAAAGTTATAAGCTGTTAACTAGTTTTTAACCGTTCTGCACTGTTTTAGAAAAATTCATAGAAAAATCATACAAAGTCGAAAACTGAATCCGTAAATTCTGAGAGTTCATAAAATATGTCTAGTTTGTTCATAATTTTTATTATTATTTTTGGAAGTGTTTAACGTGTGTTAAAATGTTCATATTCACAGACTGGTCCGAATTCGTTTTTGAAATGATAGGCAGTTTTGTAAAAATCACCATAAATCGTAGAAAAATCGTATGGTGATGTGCAAGTAGTCATTTTAAAGGTATGAACCTGAACTATATGCACCTAATACAGTTTTGAAAACTAAAATTTTTAAGTTGACCAAAACAGTCCGTGAATGGAGTTGAACTTTTCTGATGAAGGCTGTTAAATGAGTTTAGTTGAGTTCTTGGTGTTTTAACTTGTATTTCCCCCCTTAAAACTTAAGAAAAACATGAAAAGATAGGGGTATGAACTCACCTTGAGTGATTTCAGTAGATGGATGATGGAGAAAAGAAGTGCTCAACTCAAGAACACTTGGGAGGTGCTTGAAGATTTGAAGATCTAACACAAATATGACGATATTTGTGTAAGCAATCTATAATTTGGATGAAAGATAGTAGAATATCTAAGTGTGGGAGGAAGATACTTACCAAATGTGGAGGAAAAACCCAAGACCAGCCTTTGAATCTCGAATTTTTAGAGAGAGAAAGTGGAAGAGAAGTGTTTGTTCTTCTTAAGAAAGAGTGAATAAAGTGGGAGGAGAGGGGAGGATATCTCCAGCTTTTGATCAACATTATGGCTGAAAAAGAGTGGGAAAAGAACAATGATTGACTAGGTATGGGTGAATAGTGACTAGGGGTTGTACTATGAAGGTATGGGGAGGTTGCTTGTGTCCTTGTTCAAAGGATAAGTCAACACTCCTCCTAAATATCTTACCAACTAGATTTTATTCTTAGGCAATGATTTTCCCCAAAATATAATTAAAATATGAATATTTGGGGTTTATTATGTTAAAATACGAGTTTGGGTGAAAATCCCGCGTTAAAATCTCGAAAAACGGGCTCAAAACGCTAAAAATATTGAAAACTGGGTAGGAATTGCTGAAATCCGAACTTCAGGGCCGAAGGTGCGCAGGTTCGGCTCCTTAGGAGCATAGAACCAAAGGCGAGGCTCGGTTGTGCATGGGAACCGAGAGGTCTCGCAGGCTGCTCATCAGAAGGGACCGAGAGTGGAGGGGTTCGGCTGCGCAGGTGCTTCTCGGACCGAAAGTGAGAAGTCTTCTCGGACCGAAGGTAAGAAGGGAAGAGCCGAAAGTCAGGTCTCGGTTCTGATTAGTCAGGGGACCGAAATAGACCGACCGCTCGGTCCATTTCGGTTGAGAGGGTTTCGGTTCTCAGGAGGTTCGGCTCTAAGAGTTTCGGCTCCTAAGAGGAGTTTCGGTTCCTAAGAGGAGTTTCGGCTCCTTAAGGCTGTTTTTCGCGTAGACTTCCGTTTTCGAGCTGTTTTCGTCAAATTCGAGGGTCGGGATGCCCCGAGTGATTATAAAAAGTTGAGAGAGATTTGGGAGAGATTTGGCATACTTAGAGAGATTTGGGAGAGATTTGACATTCTTGGAGAGATTTCTCATACAGAGAGAGATTTGGGAGAGATTTCACATACTTGGAGAGATTTGGGGGAGATTTGACATTCTTGGAGTGATTTCTCATATAGAGAGAGATTTGGGAGAGATTTCACATACTTGGAGAGATTTGGGAGAGATTTGACATTCGTGGAGAGATTTCTCATACAGAGAGATTTGGGAGAGATTTCACATACTTGGAGAGATTTGGGAGAGATTTGACATTCTTGGAGAGACTTCTCATACAGAGAGAGATTTGGGAGAGATTTCACATTCTTGGAGAGATTTCTCATACAGAGAGAGATTTGGGAGAGATTTCACATACTTGGAGAGATTTGGGAGAGATTACACACACTTGTAGCAATTTCTCCTACTTAGAGAGTTTTGGGAGAGTTAGAGTGAAAGAGATTGGGAGAGACTTGTTTTGTGACCTTTTTGAGTGTTTGGCTTCGCAACGCAAGGTTTGTACATCCCGTTAAGTCTCGTTATGATTGTTATATGCCCCTGAGGGTTAAGGAATAATGTTTTATTGAGTAGTTTCATCACTTGCCCTGATTAGGGTTTAGAATTTCCGAACATGTGAAAACTCTAAGTGATACTTTGTATTAAGATTGCGAGTTGTTCAATAAGAAACATAATGGAAACCCTAATGTACAAGGGTTAGATGAGTTGACCGGTTTGACTTGTTGACTTGTTGACTTTAGTTGACTTTGACTTGGCCAAAAATTGACGGTTGTCACAATGTTCACGTTTCCCTTCTTCTTTTTGTAGCTTCTTAGGTTCTAAATCCACCTTGTTCAAAGTTGGTTGTTTCAAGTCTTGAGCAACTTCTTCTTCATCATCACTAGACACCAAATTGTCTTCACTCTCCTTACTAACTAGAGAGCTTGGAGTTTTATAAGGAAAGACTTCAAAATTTATTGGAATTGATGCTCTAGGATTAGTATGCTTGACTTCTTTAATTGCTTGAATTTCTTCTTCCATCAATTTCTCCAACTCTTCAAGCTCTTTTTCTTCATCTATATTGAATACTTCATTTTGAGCATAATCATTCTTGAATTCGTCTGCCACTCCAAAAGTCATTTCTTCATCTCCTACTCGCAATGTAACTTTAGACTCCAAAATATCCACCAAGGCTCATGCGGTATTAAGCAAAGGGTGTCCAAGGATAATTAGGACATTTTTATCCTATTTCATGTCCAACACCACAAAATCAATTGGAACAATAACTTTTCCAATTTTTACCAAAATGTCCTCAACTATGCCTCAAGGATTAGTCATTGAACGATTTGCCATATGAATAGTCATTCTAGTGGCCTTCAAATCTTGAAGATTGAGCTTTTGATAGAACGAATAAGGCATCAAATTTTTGCTTGCTCCAGAATCGGCTAAGGCATATGTCTTCATATTATTTCCAAGTTCACATGGAAGTGTAAGGCGTCCAGGATCTCCCATCTTCTATGGTATCCCTTCCATAATGACCTTAGAACTCTGCTCACTAAGGACAACTTTGGAGGTCTTCTCTAGTTGTTTCCGAGTGTTGAGTAAGTCTTGAAAAAATTTGGCATATTCGGGCACTTCTGTGAATGATTCAATAAAATGAGTATTAATAGGAATACCCTTAACTTGCTTCATGAATTACATATGCTCTATCTCTAGTGGGTGAACTCTGGCTCGAGAAGGAAATGGTAGCGGAGGATGAAAAGCTTGAGCACAAGAAATTTTTTTCTGTTCTGACCATGCCCACATCGTGAGGATTGAATCCCCACGTTGTGAGGACGATGATTCAACAACTTCTTTCTCATTGATTTTTATCTGATTTGGCTGTGATTTGGGCTGCTTTGTCTCTTCTTCCAAGGCTTTTAGGAACTCAGAAATGGTGTCTTCTTCAGTAGTGATGGCCATGATATGCGGTTGTAGTTTCTTATCGGGATTTATAGGAGGTAACCGCTCGTTAACCAATGTAGTTAATTGCCCGAGTTGCGCTTCAATATTTTTGATGGATGCTTGATGATTTATAAGTAAATCTTGCTGATCTCGAATTAGAGCTAGCTGATCTTTCATTGCTGCATCAGTTTCATCATGCCTTTTGCTGACGCGGCTGCAAAGCGGGAAAGCATTGTTTCAAAATCCGTTTTCTTTTCTGGTGCCGGTTCTTCTTTTAGATATAACCCTCTCGCCTTTTTCTTGTACTTCTCTTCTTTTTGCTTTTTATACTTATCGTAAGGCAACCATTCCTTCTTCGGCTTCCTCGAGTATTCATCATATTGGTTTCCACTTGATTAGAATACTTGAGTCTTCCTATTCCCGTTATCGTCAAGATGACAATCTTTCGTCAGATGTGGACCATTGCAATTCTCACAACCCACATGTATCGCGTGTATTGATTGCTCCATCTTGTTCATTCTTCTATCCATGTTACTTAACATTTCCATAACAACCACCATATCTTTCGATGCTCCATGCCTGATTCCCTTTGTTCCATCATCACGATGGTTGTGATATTCCCATGAATGCTTCGAAAATTCTTCAATTAATTATTTAATTTCAACGGGATTCTTCATAGTTAAAGGTCCTTGCGAATCTAGGAGTTTCCTCGTCATGACATTCACCCCATCATAAATGGTTGAACCTCTTGCTGCTCGTTTAAATCATTTTAGGGATAATTTATGATTAACCCTTTGTATCTCTACCAAGCTTCATACAAGGACTCCCCCATTTGTTGCTCAAAGTTTGATATGGCCTTCTTGAGTTTAGAAACTTTAGATGGTGGGCAAAATTGTTGGATGAATTCTTCACGCATCTGTGTCCAAGTGGTGATTGAGCCTGGTGAATGTGCCTTTAACCAGTCTTTAGCTGCTCCTTTAAAAGTAACCAGAAGCATTCTTAACAAGACAGTCTCTCAAGGAACATTAGGAATGTTGAAATAGTCGGCTATGTCATTGACTTCATCGAGGTGCTTGTATGCATCTTCATTGTCTTTTCTGGAAAATGGAATAACCTTTAGCGCGGTAAGGATATGTCCTCAAAGCTCGAAGGTACAAGTAACGGGAATTACGGGTTGCACAAGTCCAGGACCGGTGTCCTCTCATATTATTTTCTTCTAGGCCTCCATTGTCATGTCAACAATTTCCGTCATTTTGTTTGTTGGCTCGCTTTCGTGTTCAATACTTTTTCTGTTTCGTAACCAAATTCCTTTTTATTATGAGTGTTCTCAATGCCTTCAAAAGTGCCTTCGGCTTTCGGGATGTTGCTTGATTCTCCTACGTGCTTGCCTCTCTTTTTACTAAAAACGGATTTTAGATCCTTGAATGGTGATTTCTTTGGTGTGTTTGATTCTCATACGTTCTTGTCCTTATTTTTATGAAAAGCTGACTCTAAATCTTCAAGTGGTGGTATCAAAGGTGTGTTTGATCCACGGGTCATGTACTACTGCAACAAAAACAAAAATAAAAACGTAAAAAAGAACAAAAAGTAATAAAATAAACTTCCTACTAATCGTTTAACACAACGTGGTAATGATACCACCTCGTGGTGAAGCAGATAAACTAAACAGAAAGAAAAAACGAAAGAAAACGTAAAACTAAAAATTAACTTTTTGCAGGTTTTACCCCACAAAAATGATCGATTAACCTAAAACAATTAAATCAAAAACTAAAATAGTCGTTCCCCGAAAACGTCGCCAAGAACTTGATACGTAATATTACTACACGTATTAGTTTTACTAACTATCTAACTAACTATTATGATTTAAGGCAGTGCACCTTCTCGCAAATAATATAGCACTAACAGTCGGGTATCGAACACAGGGAACAAATTTAATTAACTAATTTAATTACTAAAAATCAAATTAAAAGCAAGCAAAAGTTTAAATGGTTTTTATCTGATTTTACAAGATCAGGCAAACTTAAACAATTAACTAATAGTTTTAATCAATATTCAAAAAAACTTTCGTTTAGCTCGAATCCACTTCTCCTCTATGGTTAGCTAGTAATTATGGATTATTAAAGTTGGGTACCAATTATTACTCAATTGACAATTCAAGTCCAAATTTACTAATTTTGTCATCAATTCATGAACTACCTTGTATGGTCATATATGAGCAAGACACATAATTAGTTATTAATTATATATGGGCTATCTAAGATTTATTTAAGCAAACACAATTATGGTCATAATTTATGTTCTCCAGCACGGCTAAATTAGTTACTTTTATCACTTATCTAGGATTTGGTCGATCCTAGCTCTAGTAATTTAATAGTCACTAAACTACTAGGTAACATGTTCATGTAATTTAATGGTCACTAAGCTACACAAAACCTGAATTAAAGCAATCAAAGTATCAAATATTAACATGCTAGTTAATGACAATTAAACACGAGCTCAAAACCAACTATTAAAATTCATAATTTGATAAACTAAACCATAGAGTTAGAGCTTCATCCAGCTAAACGAAAGCGACTAAATTCAGCTACTCATTGCTGAAAAGATAGACAATCTCCACATAAATTGACATGATTAAAGTAAAAAAACAACGTAATGATTGTGTTCTTCAATCTCTTGATCTCCAAGCTAATCTCCTTCAAAAGGATGTTTTGTGCACTTTCTGGACTCCAAAATCGGTTTCTCAGAATACCTTTCCTCCAAAAAACTCTCTAAAAGCCTCCTAAAGCCGTGAGAATGACGAAATATTTATAGTTTAAGTAAACATGTTGATGTATCACGTCGTGAGCTCGGTAGTAATCCTTATCTTCCAAGGAAATTAGATCCTGTATGTTGATCTTCTAGAACTTGTTTCTCATGTCGTGAGATTTGATCCCTCACGTCGTGAGCTTGGATTTTCATCTGGAATTTCCTTCTTTTAATCTTCAATCCTCCAAAGTTCCAATTCTTATCAATTTTGGTCCTTACTCTTCAGGAGTGTTCTTTTTGGCTGCAAAATACTATTTAATCTAATAAGTATCATATATCTTTGCAATTAACCGAAATATTAATCAAATATATTAAAATATTGCCTAAAAATGTGTATAAATATGTCGATGTCAGTTTCTCAACTATATGTAGTTCTTTTTAACATTAAGAGCTAACACTTAGCATGACAAGTGTCACGGCTCATGGATCATCTTGTACCATCAACTTGATTTTTCTGTGGTAACTTTCACTATTGGTGCCAATAACATAAGAATTAGTCCACTAGTAACTGAAAATGGCCTTGTATGTTATTTTTTTAATCAATGAGACTTAGTAAACACAAAAATTCTATACTTAGTAGATTTTCACAGCAAGGAAAAGGGAAGACGGAATCACACACACACACACACACATACTGTCACACCCCGGCCGTCGGCGGAAACACCAGGTGGTGTAACGTCATTCTTCGTATCACAGTTATATAACATACATTGAACAATACTAAAGAAAATACATACCTTTATTGACAATTGAAAGTTACATAATTGTTTTTCTAGAACCTATTACACAATATCCGACTATTGTATACTTCTTAACGAACAAAAAGGTAATAGTAAAACTTCTCCTATTCGAATACATACCAGCTTTTCAATTTCCTGAAAACACATGCATTTAAAAATACGTCAACATAAAGTTGGTGAGTCCACAGGTTTTGACTCCATATAAAAGTAATACATTTTCCAAGTTCAAAAGTATAGTTTTGAAAGTATTATTTTGACTCTCCAACATTTAGTATGTATATTAGGTATAATAGTTTACTAATCAATTAAGTATTGTACCTAAACATTCCTTAAACCTAAGGTATAAGTAGGGGAAACTTATACTTAACATTAATACTTGTGTACGACAAAGTATAATGTTTCTAACAATTTGCTACCATGAGCCTGTAACCACTGCTATGACATAATACCTCTGATAAAACCCACTCATGATTTCCATGAGGACAACCCACTCATGGTTTCCATGAGGACAACCCACTCATGATTTCCATGAGGACAACATCGTACGCTTCATTGACGCCGGAACAATAACAAGTAAAAGGATAGTTCGTCACTCGCTTATGGTTGACTGTAGCTAACAATCACAAGTGGGGTGGTCAACCCGTATACTAATTATACACGACTTCCTCACTCACACATGATTAACGGTTACAATTCAGAGGATTCCCGCTAAGATCCCCAATCTTAGTTGATGAATACAATTACTCATGTAGACTTCGACGGCTTCCTATTTCATGTCTAAAACCCTAAGTTACTAGACTATGCTTTTAAACATTACTCCTAACTTCATATCATTTAGGCAGTATAACAGCTATAACTTGAAGTAAAACCAGGTTTTATCTTGACATAAAACCAATAACAACAACAACATATAACATACCAAGTTTTATCTTGTCATAAAACTAACAATAAAAACATATAGCATACCAAGTTTTATCTTGACATAAAACCAATAATAGCAACATACTTTATAAATTAACATATAGAACTTCTGAATATAACTTCGGAACTATATCGCACACAACATATATATAGAATCCTAAGTATAAATCAAGATCTACATTAGTATAATAACATGCTAACAAGTTGATAATAGTTGTACATATTCAAAATATTATATTTAGAACAACTATACCCCGATTATTATAACTATCTACGTTGATACTAATATACTATCATGAACTACATAGCACGTTTATCACATTACTAGTTTAACAAAATCACATTACATGATTAGCATAATCACATGTGATTGTCTATTGACCTATTTTGACTGGTGTTACACATACACAAACAATGTTTTCTGGAACTACTTCATATGAAAAAGAACTTGCATAAATACATAATTGAAGGACAACAAAGCTAGAACTACCCACTACATGAAGCATTTTCTACAAAAGGAACTACCCACTAACAAACGGAAATGACTAAATAAATAAAGCAAAACAACAAATGAAACATAAATGATAGAAATGTACATGAACACATTTATACCATACATGAGATGGTGTTACACGTTAATATCCCTTCTCAACAGGAGCTTTGCCCATTCCCATTCTCACCGAATTCCTCTGGTTTTGGACATGTTAAACCTTTGGTAAGAGAGTCAACAACTTACTTGGTATTTTGCATATACTTCAGATCAATGCCTCCTAAAACTTTCTTTCTTATGAAATGGTAGTGGAATTCAATATGTTTGGCTCTTACGTGGAAGGTGGGGTTCTCTGGGAGTTGGATCAATAAGAGATTATCACATTGGAAAGGAATCATGTAGTCAACTTTTTCACCAAAATCTTCCAACAATTGTATAAGCCATACACTCCCTTGATCTGCTGCTATGGCAGCTCTATATTCAACTTCTATATTCAACAGGTAAATAATGGGCTGACGTTTACTATACAATGTCACAACACTAGATCCGAGAATGAACACTTTTCTTCCTTTTTTGAACACGACACCATAGTTTAAGTTTGTTTTAACATACCTTAGAACAATGAGAATTGCATCAAGGTGGGTTTTCTTGGGATTTCGCATGAATTGACTAAGTACTCCCATAACATATAATATGTGAGGTATATTTAGTGTTAAGTAAATGAGGCTTCCAACAATCTTTCTATACATCATTGGATCTTCTAGTCTTTAGCCAACATCCATCCTCAACTTAATGTTTGGTTGCAGTGGAGTCATTGTGGGTTTACATTTAAACCACCCCAAAGTTTTTGAGTGCATCAGATAAGTACTTTATTTGATGAAGAAATGTTTTCCCTTCACCATACTCAAATTCCAGGCCTAAAAATGCATTAGTTTTCGCATATATTACATATGAAAACGAGTGCATAGGCTCTCCTTTAGTTGATAAATCATCCTTTTAAAATCTCTTATGATGATCAAATCATCTACATAAACAAGGACTATGGCTATCTTGCCTCTCTTAGTTTTCACAAGGAGGCTAGTAACAACAGTAATGTTATGGTGTCAAACCCAAAAAAATAAAGGGGTTCAAACTGAATTCCAAAAACATTATTACTTTTCCCTAAAAAGTAATACAAGGTAAACATGGTTGATCCACAGAGACATGTGAAAAATGATTATATATGTTTGTGTAAGGTAATAAAGTCACAAAATGGGGGGGGGTGATTTTGATTAGCAAAAATTAGAACTAAACACATGTAATTAAAGAAAATGTAACTTGATAATAAAATGGTTCTGGTCTCATAGTAAACTCATGTGTCATGCAATTCAACCACGTGATAAATTTAAGTCATAATTTATCTAATTTGGTACTTGAAAACACTAACAAACTCTAGCATTTTCCATTCACCAAAGTGTTTGATAAAAATATTATCTTTGAACTAAAACTACCCTTACTAATCTAACCTAAGCAAGCTCTTAGAATTAGAGTGAAAAACCACAATAAGATTAATGTGAATGTTCCCAACAATGTTTAATATTTCTCATAACCTCGTAAATGTAAAAAATGCAATTATCATTTCCACCAAAGTTAATTTCATCATAGAAAAAATTTGATGCTTGTACTTTAATTTCAATTCATAAAATGATTACAGATTCCATATATTGAATAATGGGAATGAAATAACCCTAATTCTAGTGGCCAACTTGAGAAAAGATTAAATCAAACATTAGGTTAAAACAAAACTACAATTGCTGGATAGAATCATGAACATAACATCAAAATACATGATTAAAAGCATAAACACAATCATACTACAAAATCAGAATGAAAGGGCTTTAGCGGGACATAGCTAAATCTTGAATCCAAAGTCTAGAAATAGTAATGACAAGGATTATCGACTTTCAATTAAAACTAAAATGTTTCCAAGATGATTCGAAATGAGTTCTAGAAAAAAACCCTAATAAAAATCGCCTTCTAGTCGTCTGAAGTCCGAGAGAGCGTGAAAAACCCCCCCAAAAATCCTATAATAAGCCATCAGGAAAATCTGCCAATAAGAAGTTATCAAGATCCACACGCCCCATATGCATTTACACTAATTCCACACACTTGTATGCAAGGAAAATAGGCTGCTATGATCGGAAAATATTCATAAGTAGAATGCTTAATTTTTCTCTTTTTGTATTTCACACTCCCTTTGTGGATTTAGTACACATCCACACATCCCGTGTGAATGAAGTTCAACACATGGATTGCTGGTCAACATAGCCCTTGTGGATTTTCTTGTCCGTTAAATGTTTCCAAGATGATTCCAAATGAGTTCTAGCAAAAAAAACCCTAATAAAAATCGCCTTGTAGTCGTCTGAAGTCCGAGAGAGCGTGAAAAAGCCCCCAAAAATCTCGTAATAAGTCATCAGAAAAATCTGCCAAAAATAAGTTATCAGGATCTACACGCCCCGTATGGATTTACACTAATTCCACACAACCTGTATGCAAGGAAAATAGGATGCTATGATCGGAAAATATTGATAAGTAGAATGCTTAATTTTTCTCTTTTTGGATTTCACACTCCCCTTGTGGATTTAGTACAAAGCCACACGTCCCATGTGAATGAAGTTCAACACCTGGATTGCTGGTTAACATAGCCATTGTGGATTTTCAAGTCCATTTTTCACAGCTTCACATGTCTAGTGTAAAACCCACTGTTTTTTCCCGCCTCAGTTTTTCTTATTTCTTCATTTTTGATCTGTTTGCTTCCAAATTTTGTCCCAACCTCCCTTGATACTTCCATAGTGCATCTCCATCTTCAAATACACCTTAAAAATACCATAAAATGTGCAAATAAAAACGTCCCACCGATATACTAGAAATAGTCAATAAGATGTAAAAATTCATGTTTTTACTTTTAAATGCAATGAAATGAATGAGATAAAGTATGCAAAATAGGTGCATGAGATGGGGTTCCATTTTCTAAAATCCAATGTGCTTGGCCCATTAGGGTTTTAGGTCTGATCCCTCAAGTATAAATAGGGATGCATGGAGAGTCATTGAAGTGTCTTGTATCTTGTTTCTTGTATCTTTAGTGAGTAGGATGAATCTCTAGTGAATTGTACTTATAACCTCTGCATTGAGAACTCTGAAATAAAGAATACTCCCTTCTACCCGTGGACATAGGTCACCTTTACCAAACCGCGTAAATACTGTGTCTTTGTGTGCTTTTAGTTTTGTTTGTTATACACATTACTTCCTAACATGGGTCTGTTGGATTAATGTCTAAGTCCATAACTATATTTGGTATGTACTTGACCCGACCCGGCAGGGTCCATTTGGGTTGCACTTCACCGGCACAATTTATGTGGATAGTCTTTTAAGAATAGTATATTTATGATTTATATTAATATATTATAAGTTCTAATATATGAATATGGAATCATATTATTTAATTAGTATTGATCAAGAATTAATTTAGAATTAATTAAGTGATCAAAAAGAACTAATTAAATATGGACTCTTTTATATATGGAATGGGCCAAGTTCATTTAGGTTGGGCTAAGCTTTCATGGATGGTCCATGGAAGCTTTTAACCCATGGATCCTATGTAAATGAAAGGTCATGGGTATTAGGGTTTACATGGATGTAACCCTAATCCTCCATAATATATAAAGGGGTCCTTGGCTCACAAAATGGGAACAAGTGTGTGAGGACATAAGAGTGGGCCGATTTTAGTGTGCATACATATTCTCTCAAGTTCTTCCAAGGTGTTTTGGTGATTTGTGATTCCATTTGAGGCTTCCACACTATTGGGGCTAAGCTCTTAAAGCTTGAAGACATCAAGCTACATCAAAAGGTATGTCATCTAACTAGAACTTTGTAGTATAGGTGCTTCATAATATGCTAGTTAGGATGAAACCTTGGAATAGTTAATATTTGCATGTATAATAGAGAAAACATAGATCCAAGGTTTATAGGGTTGCATATACACCATAGGAGTGTTAGAATGCTCAAAACCCAACAGTGGTATCAGAGACATGGGTTGTTTTCTGTTATATTGATGCAAATGTTTTATTTTCAAGTTGGAAAAAAAAGGAAAAAAAAACATGACGTTTGTCAAATTTAAGATAATTACTTGTTTTGTGAAAAACGAATTATTTGTAAAATTTGAATCATTTGTTATATGAGTTGAATTAGGTCAAATTTAGTAAAAGATAAAATGATATGATTATTTTATTAGTTTTAAAAGTTTGATCTAAATGTTTTAAGGAGTTACATATTTTGTCATAAAATTTTGGAGCTCAAAAGTTTTTTTTAAAGTTGTGATCTTAAGGGTTTTTGAAACTTCCATAAGTTATGGATATGAAAGTTTTTTTTTAAAAAAAAAAAAAAAATTTGAATGAAAGTTTTTATGGAGTTACAAAATTTGGTGTTAATGTTTTAAAGAATTCCATAACTTGTTCTTAAGTTATGGAACATGGAAAGTTTCATCATAAAACACCATTAATTCCATAAGTTATGGAATCCAAAGGTTTTCAAGAATTACAAAACTTGCCCTCAAGTTTTGGAATTTGAGAAAAGTTTTTTATGAAAAAAAGAATTAAATTCTGAAACTCTTGGGTTCATAACTTAAACAATTAATTAAATGGTTTTAATTTTGAGTTTAATAATTGGAATTATGATGTTTTGTTGAATAGTTCAAATTAACTCTTATGGACTTTATTAATAGTTAATTAAAGCGTTTAATTAAAAGAGTATTATTAATCCATAAATATATGGTTTGAGTTTAATTAAATTAAAAATCTAGTTTAATTAATAAATTAAACCACAAAGTATTTTAAATGTCTAAAATACACCCTTATACTATTATAATATTAAAAGTTTAATATATTATATGTATAAGAGCAAGTCGTCTTACCATTAGTAGACCTCATTCACGAAGCCGGTCTATAAGGGGGGTATAAGGTTACTGCCTATAAAATGGCAGTTTAATGGGTGTCCACTCTCACTCACCGCTTCCTTGACCGGTGGAGGGTCGTTAGCTGAACATGTAGGACAAGGACTATAATTCTCCCTTCATTAAAAGTATTAATGATAAATACTAAGTAACTAAACCTTTTATTAATTCCCAATCTTAGTTACTTAGGAAAATGTGAATAAGGTGCTAATCCATGAAATTACACTTTGCACTTTGTTTAAACCGTTAGTGGAGCGTGTGTGGTTAACCGGCACACTAACCTGGATTTAACAAAGTAGGCAAAGGGTAACTTAATATTTATCCTAGTATCGGTGGAGCTCGTGTGGTTAACCGGCACATCGATTGAGGGGTAAATATTAAGGGTACCAAGTATATTTGCATGGTTACTTCACACCTTGTTTTGTGATCCTCGGCATCCCAGTCACAAAACCTGAAGGGCACACTCGAGATTGAAACATGCCAATGAAAAGTTCAATGAATCTCAAAAGATCTAGGAGTTTCAAATCCAAGTAAAAAACCTAATTAAATTATTTCGTTTTTCATGGTGGAAATTGGTAAATCGTCATTTACCTACCTTCAACTATTTTATAACTCGGATTACGGCATCCCTCTTCCAGTTATAAATAGGTTGTTGGATCCTAGCCTTAATATTTCATATTGGGTGTTATATTAAGGACTTTAAATCAACTATCTTGAATATCTCCCAAAAGATGTCGAGTTCAGACATCTATGATCTTCCCAAATCTCTTGGAACTTTACTTCCTCCACCTCCTCCAATTATTCTCCCTAACCCACAAGTTCAAGGTCACTCAAGCCCTAATGGCAAGCAAGGTCTATATGTGATCACATCTTAGAGATGAAGTCACATATTGACAAGCCCGGGAGAGTTGGGTTTCAAAGTCTTGAGAAAGTTGGATGTTCAATCACTTTCTAAGTCACATAGTGAGTTCCTTTGGGACTACTATGATACAGACTATGACATGAACCTTAAAGATCATATCTATTTGCTTGGTGCTGCTGAATCAACAATGATTTGGAACGATAGTGAAGCAAATTTGATTAGAAGATCAACTTCCCAAAAACTTTATGGACAGTGACAATGGTGACACTGGAAATCCAGAAAAAGCATTCTCTTCCCAATGGAAAGGGATTGGCCATAGTCAACCCGGTTGACCAAATGGTAAAGAGAAAGGCTAAGTCTGAGATAGTCCCATTACCAAAGGGTCCATATGTTTATTTTGCCAAAGGAAGGGGCGTTGATTGCAAAGCTGCCAAATTTACCTAAGGATGTTAAAGTCAATAAGTTTGACTCTACATCAGGTAGAGCCCATTATCTAACTCTGTTAAGTTCTATTCTGAGATCCTCATTACATGATGTGACTGGGTCACATGTTGATGTTTTAAGAATCAAAGAATAGAGAGAAATCTTAAAGGAAGTATATGCTGATTCTGATCGCGAAGGTGGATTTCGATCGCATCAGAATTTTGAGTTGTTGCTTAAGAAGTTATGATATATTGCTAAGGAATAGATAACAACAATTTTCCATGTGGATTGTAAGGATAAGTTTTTCCGCAAAGTTTTAAAATAAAAGAAAATTGTTTAATTTTGTTTATTTGAAGTATCCTTAGAATGACATTTGTGGAAAATTGTTGCATATATGATTCCACTGACAGCAATATTGGAAAATGGATTTGATTCTTTCATTTGTGGTAGTGTCTAAATTTACCAAATCAGGAAAGTTCCTCATCACCCAAGTTTCAACTGGACCGAAACTTGGAATCATGCAAGTTGAATAGTATGATGAATGAGAACTTTCAAGCATTGGAAAATCAAGACTAATTACTTGTTCACATGGATGTGTGAGTCAAGTGAAGGACTAAAGGGATCGAGTACACATTCTTGTGCACTGGTCATGTCCACCACAAAGCTCGTTAAGACTATTTAATTTACTAAAGTTTAGTAAATATGTTTATACTTACAAGTTTAAGTATAATTCTGAAACATTGGAAAAGTCTCAATGTATGGAAGAACGAATGGGAAGAATCAAATTAGGCAGAAAGATAAAAGTTTCTCAAATCTGAAAAGATGGGAGAGTACTTTAGTATCATGTTTGTGATCATCTTAATGATTTAGAAATCATATCATAATTAGTCCTCTAAAGGTCTTCTTAGTGCATTCTTATGACTAAGAAGAGGAGTCATGAATTGTTGAAATGGTTAGATCAAGAAGATGAGTCATACTTCGTTCCAAAACAATTCTTAGAGTCATACTCCAAGATTGTAACTTGAGTGACATATCTTAAAGAAAGGTTTAAAACACTTGTCAAATGTAAGAGTAAAAGTGTCCTACTCTTGTACATTTGAAATTGGTAAGTTGTGATGTTTTGGATAAAACAAAGACCAACTAAGGCCAATTATGTGAAGTGTTTGTCTTGATAAAGAATCCGCACTATCTTTTGAATATTTGGCAAGATAGTCTTATATGTCAAGAGGATAGTGGAAGTCTTAAAGATCCTAAAAAGAATTTCAAGAACTAATCAAGAATAAAACCTGAGGTTCTTCACTAGCATACGACTTGAGGTTTATAACCTATCGTGTTGACATATTCTGTGCCCATTCCAGTTAAAGTTGCCTTTGCATAGGAGTTCTGAAAGTTCTCAATTGGTTGCATAACAACTTGGAAGCAATGGCAGGCCCTGTACTGCCAGGTGGCAAGAAGTTAAGATTGCATAAGTTCAGTCCATATGAGTTTGGATTTGTCATTATCCTTGTCTTGTGACTATGGTTTTGACGATTCACATGGATAAGAACACATACACCATACAAACTAAGGGTCATAAGGTTTCTCTCCGATTCATGAAAATGATGGTGAGGAAACACTTGCACCAAGTAGATTTGAAGCAGATGGCAAAAGGTCTAAACAATTGAGACTATGATTACGGCATCGCTTTTCATAGTTCTGAAATTGTTTAGACACACATGCATGCTATCTAAGGAAAGGTGTATGATTTTGATAAAGTTTTATCAAAGCATCTCGTATCAGAAATCTGAACTTTGGTAAGAAAGTCAATAAAGTATTGATTTCTAGAAGTCCAGCTGATTTCTGAGTACATGTCAAAGCTAGTGGGAACATAAGTGTTATGCTAATAATCATCATGTAAGTGGGAGCATGATAATTATTGTTAGTGTTGCAAGTTAGCAATGTTAATTATAGAAAACAAAAGTTTCAATTCGTGAGGCTGCAGGGATTGAAAAAGTTGTTTTGCTATAGTTAAGGGAGAGGATATACTTCATTTCAGTTCTAAAGGCTTAGATTGAGACCTTAATCATCTTTAGTCAAGAATATATATATGAATTTCATGTTGGATTGGTTCAACTTAAGGAAATTATATATATTGCGTTCTAAAAATTCGATTATGATTACGGCATCCCTCTTCATAGTCAAATTTTGAAAACATGGCAAATAAAAATATTGTAGCAAAAGACTGGTCTAGAATCATGTCTTTATGTGAGACATCATGAATCATGTACCATTTGCTTTGGGTACATGATTGATTGCATGTGCTATAATATTTGTCATTTCTAAATTTTTCCAAATGCCCAGAGGCATTAAGAAGGGAAAAGGTCTAGAATTGGATATGACTAAAATGATTAAGCAATTGTCGAGGACAATCTGAGGTTTACCAAAGATTGGTTGCTCAGGGACAGTTGGAAGTATAGTGCTAATTTTGGAAGGACCATATCGACATATTCTGAAAAGAGGCATCTCTTATTCAGAAGTGATAGTCAAAATGAGAATATGGTGTTGTCTCCATAGGTGGAAGTTATCTGTGTAAGATTAGAAAACTTAGTGCAAGAAGCATGTCCAAAGCAATGTACTTTGAATATGAGACTTAGTTTCCATGGAGTTGATCTCCATTGGAATACCTTATAATGACTGTTGACAAGTCTTTGTGGCTTTGTACATATTCATTACAGGAGGGACAGTGCATATAAGTTTAAAATCTAAACAGATTTCGATAAATGATAGGAATTTGAAATTCTCACATTTTTCGATAAGGATTTGGGAGTGTGAAATTAGAATCATTGAAATTATGTTCAATTGGTTTATTTCACAAAGTAAGGATCATAGACAAACATAGAGTGCATACTTGGTGTATGGCAAAGCTATTGTTTAAGAAAAACATAGTGTACATGCTTGGAGCATGGGACAACTATTGTTTTAAATTCAAGTATAAAGTTGATAAAACCGAAACAATGAATAATGAGTAATCAGTATGGTGATAAATAAAAGTGTTTATTTATATTCATAGGGTTTGATACCATATTTGATTCATTTATTCTTGTGTTTCACTTTGCATGTTTTGACTTCCAGAATAACTAAGTCGCTCTTCCTGAATGATTAAGTTATTCAAACCATCCACAGTCGGTCATATGTTGGAAGTAGATATGAATCAAGACTGTCATGGGTTGGTTTGTAGAGGTCCAAGTTGGTGGACAAAGTGGTGCTACAACACTCATGAGTGCTCATAAGTTCTGAGTATTGGATTCAACCCGTGCTCATTTGAATCACTTCATGGATTTTATCACGAGTGATCATGAGACGATAATATCTTATATTCTTCAAACCTAGAGATATGAGTTGTTACTATGAGTTGGTTATACATTGATTGCACGAAAACGCATTGGTAACTCGATGTTATAAAACGTGCCTTTGTGTATGATTCAACAAGTAGTAGAACAAGCCATATGAGTCGAAGTTTATCCATTCCTTTTACCTTCAGGATAAAAGCAATATCTGTGGGCCCCTCGATGATTTAAAGATGATACATGTGAGTGCTTGGCCAAGCCAGGACTGATTTGATTTGTTAAATCAGTCAGTCATCATGAATCGGAAATCGGGAAACAACAAATGGACAGAGAGAATGATTGATAATCCATGTCTCAGTCCATATGATATCTAGAATGGAGGAATATATGATCCCTTATCTAATGGACAAGTCATTGACAAGGTCAAAGTTCGACAACGGCTTTAAGAGCTACGATTACCAGTTAGGTTTTGAAGTCATACTCAATAATAGTTTTAGACTTATCCAAGTGGGAGACTGTTGGATTAATGTCTAAGTCCATAACTATATTTGGTATGTACTTGACCCGACCCGGCATGGTCCATTTGGATTGCACTTCACCGGCACAATTTATATGGATAGTCTTTTGAGAATAGTATATTTATGATTTATATTAATATATTATAAGTTTTAATATATGAATATGGAATCATATTATTTAATTAGTATTGATCAAGAATTAATTTAGAATTAATTAAGTGATCAAAAAGAACTAATTAAATATGGACTCTTATATATATGGAATGGGCCAAGTTCATTTAGGTTGGGCTAAGCTTTCATGGATGGTCCATGGAAGCTTTTAACCCATGGATCCTATGTAAATGAAAGGTCATGGGTATTAGGGTTTACATGGATGTAACCCTAATCCTCCATAATATATAAAGGGGTCCTTGGCTCACAAAATGGGAACAAGTGTGTGAGGACATAAGAGTGGGCCGATTTTAGTGTGCATACATATTCTCTCAAGTTCTTCCAAGGTGTTTTGGTGATTTGTGATTCCATTTGAGGCTTCCACACTATTGGGGCTAAGCTCTTAAAGCTTGAAGACATCAAGCTACATCAAAAGGTATGTCATCTAACTAGAACTTTGCAGTATAGGTGCTTCATAATATGCTAGATAGGATGAAACCTTGGAATAGTTAATATTTGCATGTATAATAGAGAAAACATAGATCCAAGGTTTATAGGGTTGCATGTACACCATAGGAGTGTTAGAATACTCAAAACCCAACAGGGTCATCATAACTTGGCAAGTTGCATCAAATTTGTTGTGAGTCTTAATGCACCTAACAAGTAGTTATCATAATGCCATTAAATCAAGAAACTCAACATTTTTACTGAACCAGTCCCTCTGTGATTGTTTTAAGCCATAAACATCATTTTTGAGTTTACATACATGGTTTGGGTTCGATTTACTTACAAATCCAAGTGGTTTGTCCATGTTGATTACTCGATCAAGATCACCGTATAAGAAGGAGTTACTTATGTCCATCTGCTAGAACGTCCATCATTTGTTGATAGCTACTACAATTAAAACTCGACCCATTTTTAGTTTGGCTAAGGAACTAAATGTTTCATTATAGTCCAATCCATGCTCTTGAGAGAAACCATATGCAACTAGACGAGCTTTGTATTTGTCAATCAACCATCTTCCTTCTTCTTAACTTTGTACAACCACTTACATGAAACTGTTTTTTTACACCAGTTGACTTAGGAACCAATTCCCGGGCTTGAGTCCTTATTAATGCATCATATTATTCCTTTATGAACATGATCCATTATCTTTTTGTATAGGCTTAACCATAATTCTCCGGTTCTATCATTTCATCTTCGACCACTATAACATTGGCATACTTGGCGTTAGGCCTTATAGGCCTAGTTGATCGTCTAAGACTTTATGTTTCATCAACCCTCTCATCATCATACTCAAAGTGATAATTTCCTTTTTTCCATGTTCGTGGGCTTTCTGTTTGAATTTCTTGGAGATCAATAGTAATATCACTTTCATCAATGTTTAGACTAACTCGAGATGATTCGAGTTCTTCTTTAAGAAATGATGAGTCAGGTAGGGTTTCTTTATTTGATGACCATGAGATATGAATAAATAACTACATACTTAATCCATATTTCTAATACTTTTAGCTACAATTATGCTTAATATGGAACAAAAGATACTTAATATGCTTAAATTATGTTTTGTAGCTGCAAAGACTTGCTCAGGGCAAAAAGGAAGCATACGAGGAGCTGGAAGCGGGAAACGGGAGCAAAAACAAAAAAAAGGATCTAAAGACCAAGTCATGGTGCCTTAACCACGAAGTTATAATTTGATGGATCGAGAACCTTATGCTGACATGGCAGATACGAAAAAAACACGAAGACCACTTCATGGTGGCGGTCAACCACGACGTGGTGGTCAACTTTCCTTAAATATAAATCCCGGTCATGAGGTCGAATTGGGGGACATGCATTCAGTTATCTAAGGTTAATAACGAGTAATAAACCCTTAGAAACCCACAGGAAGTCAAAATTCAAGAGAAGCTCAAGGATTAAAGAAGATTTAGAAGATATTCAACATTGATCTAGTGGGTTTGCTAATTAAACTTATGTCTAGCTTATTTTACTTAGATCTAACGTGTTTTCTAATAAAATGAGAGGCCAATCACCTTTTACTTATGTTTGGTGAAGATGAGCTTGATACTTATGTGTTGATTTCGATATTGGAATATTATTACTGATTTTACTTGTGTTTGATTTAAATAAACCCTAGCATGTTTTAGTTCTAGTTTATATTGCTTATAAATCAGATTTTGTGTGTTAATTGATCATATTAATTGCATTAATGTGTCTCCTAATTGTTTATGATCATTAGATAATTAGAGCTAGGATTAATCATATCTTAGTTTAAGTAGTAAAAATTAGTAACTTCAATTACGTTAGAGAACATAATTAGTATTAATTTGTGTTTGGTTGGTTGAATTGATCATAGGAGAGTAACATATTATCCATAGTAAAATTGTGTTATTATCAATTTGGTGTTTAACTTGTGCATGATCATTGCTTAGTCATTCATAAATTGGTAGACCTAGATATTTGATCATAATAGCTAGATAATTCGTAATCAATATAATATATCCATAAAAAATCAACCATAGGAGGAAGTGAAATCAGATCTAGGCAGAAGTATTCTTTTAATTTTTGAAGTTTAGTTGTTTTCATTGCTTGCTTGTTTGCTATTTCATAGTAAGTTATCCTGATCTTGAAAAAATAGTAAAAACCCTTCCAATCATAGTCTATTTAATAGTTTAATAGAAGTAGTTAAGTTAATTAACTGAATTATGTTCCCTGTGATCGACACCGACTTACCTGAGCTATGCTATAAACTGACTAGGTACACTGCCTAAAGGTGCATAGATAGTAAAAGTTTTTTAGGTTATAAATTTAAAGCTAAGTAGGTACTTTACACCACATCAACCACCAAGATGAACATTTATCAAATACTATGTTCCTAGATACGTAACACTTTTCTGTGACTGGATTGCGACACCTCCAACCCTTTCCTCCTGAATCATACCTAACAAAGATACTTTGTATGGATTTCTTTTCAATCTTCTGACGAAGATGACTCGATATAAAGACCTAACACACAGACGAAGATGAAAAATTGACTTACATTATGCTTTATGTTCCAAAGCTCCTCTAATGGTGATACACATTGTAACCCATTTTGAGGAATCCAATTGATCACATAGGTTTCTGTTTTCATTGCCTCTGACCTATAACAACCTGGAACATTCATGTCATGGATCATGCTACAACATGTTCCGACTAAGTAATGATTCTTTCACTCCAAAACCATATTTATCTACGAGGTATTAAGGGAAGTTAGTTGTAGGATTATCTTTTTATTCTTCAAGTAATCATCAAGGTTGGATGACATGTATTCCCCCCCCCCCCCATTATCTGATGCTAGTTGACATATATTGTGATATGTATCCCTTTCTACCTCTTCCTTATATTCTTTGGGTTTGGTTTATATTTCACATTTTTCCTTCATGAAGTACACCCAAACATAGCATGAAAATTTCTTAATAAATGTTACCATTAATATCATGCCTTTAACTAAAGGATGCTTTACTGGTCCAAAAACATCTGAGTATACTAGTTCGAGAGGGTACTTAGCTTTAATAGTTCAACATTTTGTAAGGTTATCGGTGGGCTTTACCATACTGATAACCAACACATACTAATTCTTTCTTTACATCGAGTTAGAGGAGGCCATTAACTAATTTTTTCTTCATCATTAGTTTGAGATTTTCATAACATACATGTCGAAGGTGTATATGCCATAGATGTGTAGTTACATTCCTCTTTTGCTTCTTCACATGTGATGTTACAACAAACATTGCATTAATAGACTCAGATCTTCTTCCTTACATTACAAGAATTGATGGGGTTTTAAAATTCGTGTATATCTTCATTTTGTTAGATCCAAACAATACGTAATGAACAACATATTCTAGTTGTTTCATTGACATCATATTCTTCTTCATTACAGGCATGTGGTACACACCTTGAATATTTAGCTCACTCTTGTTGTCTTCTGGTGAGAAACTAACATCTCCACTGTGAGATATCTTCAACTTTGAGTTATCTATTATTTCAACGTTATCTTCCTTGATGGGTGATGATCGATAACTTCTAGCCAAATGACATATAAACCCGTAGTTGTAAGACTTGAAAGACACATATTTGCTTCTATATCACCCTTTGTGCTTCTGACCAAATGTACCTCCCCTTTCATTCTGTAACATCCAAAAAATTTCAGATACAAATTTCATTTTTAATTCATTCAAAAACATGCAATAATTATGTCAAAGCAACAAAAAGTGTATCGTAGTGAAATAATATCAGAGTACAAAATCCCAAAATCACATAATGCGGAGAACATGGGAGCATGCAATGTGATCATGTCGGGCCCTTCCTTTTCGAGCTGGAAGTACCTGAAACATAAACTGAAACCCTTAAGCATAAAGCTTAGTGAGCTCCCCCAAAATTCCCCATACCATACATCCATAATAGTCAAAACATAATTGGGTCTATTTCACCCCCTACCTTCGGTCTCTTTAAACCTGTACTAAGTAAGTTGTACCCACTTCGCTCTCTTTCAACCGGTATTGGGTCTATTTCACCCCCTTCAGTCTCTTTCAACCGGTATTGGATATATTTCACCCCCTTTGGTCTCTTTCAACCGGTATCGGGTCTATTTCACCCCCTACAATTAGCATACAATCATAACAGCAAGAGTCATAGAGACAACTAGCAAATACAAGCATAACAAGAAATTTTCACAAGGACAACTATCATCCTCTAAATATAATTCAGTGGGCCAGCATTGGTGTCTTCGAACCACGAGTACAGTGAAGGAAACTCACCTCAGTCTGATGATAAACAACTCACACTCGGGCTGCTGAATCGTAAAATCCCCCACTAAATCACAAATAGTACAACCCTAATTAGAAATTAGGTCATAAACCCAAACCGAGAGTCCAAATCCTAAATCCCGACTCCTAGGGTAAAAAGGTTGTTTTACCCTTCCCTTATTGGACCAAACATATCATAGTCCTAATCCAAACTGGCCCAAAGTCCAAAAGACACTCAAAGCCCAATATGGGCCCAAATCCAAAAGACCCAAGGCCTAACGATGGCTCAACTCAGAAAAACTTGTGGCCCATGAAGCGCCCAAAATCCTAGAGTCCAAGGTGGCCCGAAATCAAAAACACAAAAACTCCCTGGTGAGTACGCTAAGTGTACCACCAGTACACCCGGCGTAGTCGATGGCTACACGTGAATCGGGATTACAGGCGCGTACGCCCCAGTTGGCCAAAACCTCATTTTAAGTTCTTAATACGTTAGGACTGTTGGGACCAAGATCCTTACTATATCCGGGATCTTCAGCAACATCAGGATCCCGGTTAAATATCGTTATTATTTTTATCAATATTTATAACAGTCATATTTTGGCTATAACTAACACGTGTGGAGAAGTAGTCAAGGGAAGACCAATTCTCAACGAAGAATCATCTCAACTATGCTAAAAACCCCAAATACTTGGTCAAATAACGTTCATGAAGCTGGTCATAGAGGATCCCGAAAATATCGGACATCTTGTTGGCTGGATTAGACTATAAATTAACACTTGTAATCTACACACAACACACTGCTCTTTAGCTTAAGCTTACTCTACGAAATTCTCTACTCATTGTTACTAATGACTCATTGTAATCTTTACATTATATCAATAAAATCATCAAGGCGGGTGATCATTATCACCTCCCAAGGTTTTATGCCGGAGATCCTAGCAAGGATCAAGGGCTTTCCTTGTAAACTATCGTGTCATTTTTCTTTTACTACTTGCTATTACACAATCTGAACATCACAACATCTCATTCAATTTGGTTGATTAGTACTTGTGTAATTTTTGACCAAAACAATTTGGCGCCCACCGTGGAGCCGTGGTGTTCAAAATCCTCAAAAAAAAAATTATGTCTACACAACCGATCCTCTCTTCGTCCTATGCTTCTTCCATTCCAACAATCGCTTGACACTTCCATGAAAAGCACCCCTGCAATCGCTAATCTAGGAAGTTTGGGATCCTCGGGACTCCAGGATCCGACTGCCTCAGTCACTACTGGAGAACTTTTCGCGATGATGAGGAAAACGAGGCAACAGGTGACCCAACAACAAGAGGAGAATAGAGCACTACTCAAATAAGTGGAGAGGATGAAGGCGAAATTTCAGAAATCCCAGAAAACTACTCCCACAGTTGTGCAACCAAGGATCCTGGACTTCAATAATGCAGGATCCTCAGAAAATCGCCAGAAGGACACAATTCCTACCACTGTGGCGTCACCCTGGGGGGCAACTATGGACAACCGAGCATCCATGATCAATGATCTCAATAAGACTTTCAACACTCCTATAAACCTTGACTCTAGTAACTTCTTAAACTGCACTATTAATACTAACTACACTAATGTTGATGCAGGAATAAACCTGAACATGGCTGCGGAACTTCAACAATTAAGACAAATGATCTCCAGTGTACCCGAAGTGGTCCAACCAATACCAGAAGAATCCCCTAGAAGCCATAGGATCTCGAGATTTGCTCCTACGATTCGAGATTTGCTCCTACGATAGCTGATACCGAAGTTCCTAAACACTTCCAAACTCCTAGCATGAAGCTATACGATGGGACTACAAATCCTAAAGAGCATATAGCCCAATACGGAGAAAGGATGGATATCATTCCCATCCCAGGGCACTTGAAGGAGGCTTGCCTATGCAAAGGCTTCGGTTCGACTCTAACAAGATCAACCCTCAAATGGCTACTAAACATTCCCCCATAGTCTATTACTTCATTTGCACACTTAGTCAATATCTTTAATAACCAATTTTCTTGCAGTAGAACCTTCGAGAAGATCACTAGTGATCTTTAACGAGTGGTTCGGGACCTAAGGAAAAACTTAGGGACTTTGTTAACAGGTTTGGCAGGGAAGATTTGAGCATCCCCAACATTGACATGGCCACCGTTTTGGAATCTTTCAAAATGGGATTAAGAAAAGATTCACCCTTCTACGAAGACCTTGTGATGACCCCATGCAAAATATTGGATGAAGTCAGATGCCGAGCATTGAGGATCACAAGGCTCGAAGAGGATAAAGAGATCCAGAAGAGAAGCAACCCTTCAGATCAGTATGAGAACCCCAACAGGAAGGCCGAATCCTCGACTCAAAGATCCTACAAATCGAAGCCATATTCCAAACTGGATCATCACAGGGTTAATGCCCTTGAAGATGGAGGAGAAGAGAAGAAGAACTTCCTAAAATCACTAACTATTGTTTTTCTGTGGATGTTTCAGGTGTAATTTATGCTATATAGGATCTTGGAGATAAAACAAGATGGCCAAAGAGAGATAACAAGTCCACCGCTTGGAAAGACAAGTCCGAATGGTGTGCTTACCATGAAGACTTTGGCCACATGATGGAGGACTACATAACTGTACGAAAAGAAATCAGTTACCTCCTTAGAAAAGGACACCTCAAAGAGATCCTCAGGAGAAAAAGAGAAAAATCCAAGGAAAACAGCCAGGACGATCACAGGATCCCCGACAAACCAGGATCTCTACCCTCTGACGCTAAGATAATTAACGTTATTTCAGGCAGATCTAACATCTGTGGCACCTCTTATTATCAGGCTAAAAGGCACGCCAAGGTCTCCAAAACATAAAAGGAGGATAGGCCATGAAAGAATACCATGGTTAGTAGTGAAAAAGAAATTACATTTGACGAGACTAACAGGGAAGGAATTCAGGATCCTCATCACGACTTGTGATAACACTATACATGGCTAACCATTTCGTCAGAAGGATCCTCGTTGACAGAGTATCCTTGGTCAATATCATACTCCTAGAAGCGCTGAAAAGAATGAACATCCCAGAATCAAATATAGTTAAAAGATCCTTATTCCTCATAGGATTTGGCGGGGAAACAAAACACACAGGTTGAGAAATAAAGCTACCAATATACATAGAAGGGGTAAACTAATGGGTTTTGAGCATTCTAACACTCCTATGATGTACATGCAAACCTATAAACCTTGGATCTATGTTTTCTCTGTTATACATGCAAATATTCAATATTCCAAGGTTTTATCCTAACTAGCATATTATGAAGCACCTATAATACAAAAGTCTAGTTAGAAGACATACCTTTTGATGTGGCTGGAAGTCTTGAAATTTAAGAGCTTATCCCCAATAGTGTGGAAGCCTCAAGTGGAATCACAAATCACCAAAAATACCTTGGAAAAATTCAGAGAATAGTAAGCACACTAGAAATTGGCTCACTCTTGTTTACTCACACACTAGTACCATTTCATGTGCCAAAGACCTCTTTATATAGTATGGAGGTTTAGGGTTACATTCATGTAAACCCTAATACCCATGACCTTTCATTTCTATAGGATCCATGGGTTAAAAACTCCATGGACTATCCACGCAAGCTTAGCCGAACCTAAATGAACTTGGCCCATGCTATATATAAGATTCCATATTTAATTAGTTCCTTTTGATCACTAAATTAATTCTTGATCAATACTAATTAAATAATATGATTCCATATTAATATATTAGAACTTATAATATATTAATATAAATCATACACATACTATTCTCAAAAGACTATCCATATAAATTGTTTCGGTGAAGTGCAACCCAAATGGACCATGCCAAATCGGGTCAAGTACATACCAATTATAGTTATGGACTTAGACACTAATCCAACAGTCTCCCACTTGGATAAGTCTAAAACTATTATTGCGTATGACTCCAAAACCGAACTAGCAATCGTAGCTCTTAAAGCCGCTGTCGAACTCTGACCTTAGTCAATGACTTGTCCATTAGATAAGGGATCATATATTCCTCCCTTCTAGATATCATATGGACTGAGACATGGATTATAATCATTCTCTCTGTCCATTTGTTGTTTCCCGATTTTTGATTTATGATGACTGACTGATTGAACAAATCAAATCAGTCATGGCTTGGCCAAGCACTCACATGTGTCATCGCTAAATCATCGAGGGGCCTACATATATCGCTTTTATCCCTTTAAGGGTAAAAGGAATGGATAAACTTCGACTCATATGCTTGTTCTACTACTTGTTGAATCATACACAAAGACACGTTTTATAACATCGAGTTGCCAATGCGTTTTTGTGCAATCAATGTATAACCAACTCATAGGCAACAACTCATATCTCTAGGTTTGAAGAATATAAGATATTATCGTCTCATGATCACTCGTGATAAAATCCATGAAGTGAGTCAAATGAGCGTGGGTTTAATCCAATACTCAGAACTTATGAGCATTCATGAATGTTGTAGCAACTCTTGCTATGTCCACTACCTTGGACATCTACAAACTAGCTTCATGACAGTCTTGCCTTAATACCTACTTCCAACGTATTATCGACTGTGGATGGTTCGAATAACTTAGTCATTCAGGCAGAACGACCTAGTTATTCTGGAAGTCAAAACATGCAAAGTGAAACACAAGAATAATCGAATCCAATATGGTCTCAGAACTTATGAATATAAATAGAACACCTTTTATTTATCACCATATTGATTACACATTATTCATTGCATACTGTTTCAAATTATCAACTTTATACTTGAATTAAAACAATAGTTGTCCCATGCTCCGAGCATGTACACTATGTTTTCTAAACACTAGTCATGCCATACACCAAGTATGCACACTATGTTTATCGAAACATTAGTTATGCCATACACCAAGTATACACACCAAGTTTGTCTATGATCTTTACTTTGTGAAATAGATCGATTGAACATAATTCCAATGATTCTCATTTCACAGTCCCAAATCCTTACCGCAAATGCAAGAATACCAAATTCCTGCCATTTACCGAAATCTGTTAGATTTTAAACTTATATACACTGATCCTCTTGTAATGATTATGCACACAGTCATACAGACTTGTCAACAGTCATTACAGAGTATTCCAATGGAGATCAACTCCATGGAAACGAAGTCTCAAATTCAAAGTACATTGCTTTGAACATCCTTCTTGCATTAAGTTTCCTAATCTTACACAGATCTAATGAATAACTTTCACCTATGGGAACATTTCCACATTCCCATTTTGACTATCACTTCTGAACAAGAGTTGCCTCTTTTCAGAATATGTCAATATGGTCCTCTCCAAAAATTTACACCATACTTCCAACTGTCTCTGAGCAACCAATCTTTGTTAAACCTTAGATTGTTCTCAAAAATTGCTTAATCAAATTAGTCATATCTGAAATATTTGAGGCATCACACTTGGGGTGCTAGGCTCTCAAGGGTTTTCAAGGAATCAAATCAACCACAAGGTATGTAATCCCAGCCATCTTTTATGATTAAAGTTCCCCATGTATGCTAGATAGGATTATGAACCTTGGAAAAAGTATTTTGCATGTATTTTAGACAAACATAGATCCAAGGTTTTCTAGGGTTGCATGTACACTTAAGAGTATTAGCATGCTCAAAACCCATCAGTGGTATCAGAGCCTAGGCTTGTTTGTTTGATACTTGATGCAAAATTGTGAAAAAACTCATTTTTATGCATTCTGAAGCATGAACTCGCCGAGTCTATGGGGGGACTCGACGAGTTCATGACCAAACCCATCCTACTCGTCGAGTAGGTTCTTGCACTCGACGAGTAGAAGCCCCTGAGTGCAGTTTTTCGAGTTTTGCTGCTGGAAATGGATTAGAAACATTACCCTAAACTGTTTTGGTGTTTTAAAACTTGTTTTAGATGGTGTAATGGTTGTTCTAATCCATTTTCAATGGCTAATATCAAAATTACATGATTATATGTGTTCATATGTTCTTGAAATTTTGATATGTTGATTCATGTTCTTATGAGTTCTTGATAGATCATAGGATTACTTGTTTAATGCTTAATTCATGATCTTTATGTGTTTTAATGGAATCGATAACTTGTCCTCAAGTTATGGATAACCAAAAGTCACTTTGTATTAATTCCATTAAAAGAACACATAAGTTACAAAAATAAAGAGCCTTCATTTTAATAACTCATAAGTTATGAATTGAAAGGTTTTGTAAAGTTACAAAACTTGCCCTCAAGTTTTGGAACATGTAAAGTCATCTAATAAACTTTAGTTCCAACCCCTAGAATTTTAAAAGTTAAAATTCAACCCTTATGCTTTATAATATTATAAGTTTAATATATATATATATATATATATATATATATATATATATATATATATATATATATATATATATATATATATATATATATATATATATATATATGTATAAGATCAAGTCGTTTTACCATTAGTAGGCCTCATTCACGAAGCCGGTCTATAAGGGGGGTATAAGGTTGTTGCCCATAAAATGGCAGCTTAATGGGTGTCCACTCTCACCCACCGCTTCCTTGACTGGTGGAGGGTCGTTAGCCGAACGGGTATGACAATGCTTAAAATTCTCATTAAAAGTATGATGATTATTATAAAGTAACTAAATGTTTTTTATAAATTCTCAATCTTAGTTACTTTAGGAAAAATGTGAATAAGGTGCTAACCCATGAAATTACTCTTTGCACTTTGATTAAGTCGTTAGTGGAGCATGTGTGGTTAACCGACACACTAACTTGAACTTAACAAGGTAGGCAAAGGGTGACTTAAGGTTTTTCATAGGTCGGTGGAGCACGTGTGGTTAACTGGCACATCGATTAAGTGAAAAACATTAAGGGTACCAAGTAATTTGCATGGTTACTTCACACCTTGTTTTGTGATCCTCGGTATCCCAGTCACAAAAACATGAAGGGCACACTCGAGATTGAAACATGCCATTGAAAAGTTCAATGAATATCAAAAGAATCTAGGAGTTTCTAAGAACCAAATAAAACCTAATACTTATATATTTCGTTTTTCATGGTGGAAATTGGTGAATCGTCATTCACCTACCTTTCAAATATGTTATAGCTTGGATTACGGCATCCCTCTTCTAAGTTATAATATATTGCGATTGGATCCTAGCCTTAATATTACATTTGGGTGTCTTATTAAGGACTATCTTTATATCTAAACTAAACTTGTCTTTTCTTCTTTTCAGATGTCTTCCAACAATGCTGATTCTGGCTCAAACCCTACCGGCTCCTTCTCTCTCATGAACTTTTGTAAGAGAGTCATCTTTGATGGATCCAACTTTACAGATTAGATCAGGAACATCAGGATGGTCACTCGGTATGAGAACAAAGAATATGTTCTCGACAAGGAGCTTAAGGTACCTGAGCCGACTACTACTCCTGAGGAGTTTGCTGAATATGAGGTACATGAAAGAGATGCTACCAAAGTGGCATGCATCATGATGGCCACTATGACAGCCGAGCTCTAAATGTCCTATGAGGACTACTATCCTTTTGAGATGCACCAGAATTTGATGGACCGCTACCATCAGAGTGCTCGTCAAGAGCGATATGAAATCATCTCCTACATGATAACAACCCGAATGAAAGATGGTGAACCCATCACAGGCCACATGCAGAAAATGCAAAGGTATGTGGACCGTTTGATGAAGCTGAATGTGAACTTCCCAGAGGAGTTAGCAATAGATATCATTTTGCACTCCTTACCATCGTGTTATGATCAATTCCGCATGACATACCACATGAACCAGGAAGAAGTCACCCTCAGCAAACTTCAAGGACTCCTAAAGACCGCAGAATCAGGTCTTAAAGGTAATTCGGTTGTTACCACTCCTACTCCTACTCCAAACTCCGCACATGTCCTGGCAATTGGGAAAGGTGGATGGAAGAAAAGGAAGAACCCTTCGAAGGGTACCAAGGGTAAGACCCTTGATGGCTCCTCTTCAAGCGGAACCAAGAAAGGTTTCGTCACTCCTTCTTTTGATCCTAAAGAGGCTGAATGCTTCTATTGCCATGAAAAGGCGCACTGGAAGCGGAACTGCCCAAAGTACCAGCAAGATTTGAATGATGGGAAACTGAAACCCAACCATGCAGGTATTTACACTATATTATCTAAAAACTCACCCTATTCTAACTCTTGGGTCCTTGATACCGGCTGTGATATTCATATTTGTTCTGATTTGCAGGGACTAAGAAGAAGTGAGAATGTGGAGCATGGAAAGATAAACTTGATCATGGGGAATAGGAAAGTTTCACCTGTCACCAAGATTGGAGTTTATACTTTGTTGCTAAGTAGTAGGTTTACTTTAGATTTGAATAAATGTTGTTATTCGCCTGAAATGGCAAGAAATGTTATTTCCTTTCATGCTTTGTACAAACAACGGTTTACCTTTTCATTTGATAATGAAGTTGGTGGAATAAATGCTTTCTTTAATAATGTGTTTTATTTTAAAGCATTACCTTGTGATGGTGTGTATGAAGTTGTGTCTGTTGTAGATAACTTAGGAAATAATGTGTTGTGTATTGATTCTACTAATGATAATAACTTGGATAAAGCATCATTATGGCATTGTCGTCTTGGACATGTAAGCAAGAAACGCATAGGCCAACTCCAAAAAGATGGAGTCTTGGAGTCATTTGACCTAAAGTCAGATGATAGTTGTGAATCATGCTTATTTGGAAAAATGACAAAGTCACCCTTCACAGGTTCCTGTGCTAGGGGTGAAGGTTTGTTGGATCTAGTGCACACGGATGTGTGCGGACCCTTCAAAACTGCCACACGGGATGCAAATCGTTATTATGTGACTTTTACGGATGATTATAATAGATATGGATATGTCTACTTAATCAAGCATAAGTCAGAGACTTTCGAAAGGTTTAAAGAGTTTAAACAGGAAGTCGAGAATCAATTGGGCAGGAACATTAAGATGCTTCGATCCGATCGTGGTGATGAGTATCTTAGTACAGAGTTCCTCGACTATCTTAGGGAATGTAGGGTTGTCTCACAATTGACACCTCCCAGGACATCACAGTTGAATGGTGTAGCTGAGAGGCGTAATCGAACCTTGTTAGACATGGTTCGTTCCATGATGAGTCGAGCTTCGCTACCAATCTCATTCTGGGGGTATGCCTTAGAGACTGCCGCCCATATCCTTAATCTGGTCCCTACTAAGAAGGTTGCCAAAACACCTCACGAGATGTGGACTGGAAGAGATCCTAATCTAGCCTACATCAAGATTTGGGGTTGCGAAGATTTCGTGAGACGTGACACTCACGATAAGCACGAACCTCAAAGTGAGAGGTGTATTTTCATCGGCTACCCACATAAATCCTTTGGTTACATCTTCTACAGACCTAGTGAGAATGTGGTCTTTGTAGCAAGGAGGGCTGTCTTTCGAGAAAGAGAGTTCATAAGCCAAGGATACAGTGGGAGGCAAATTGACCTTGAAGAAATTCAAGAGTCAAGTGGTGAAGGAACCTCAAACCCTAGCAGTCAACTTGAAGAGGAAACTCTTGTTGATCGAATTGACAAGTCTGTACCTCTGAGGCGTTCCACAAGGGTTAGGAATGCACCTGAGCACTATTATGGTTTCCATATTACTGCGGAAGGTGAGACACTTATCAGTGATGAGACACTGGTAAGTCTGGATGAACCTAACAGCTATACGAAAGCCATGGAAGGCCCCGAGTCTGCTAAATGGAAAGAGGCAATGGACAGCGAGATACAGTCCATGTATGACAATCAGGTTTGGGACTTGGTTGACAATGTACCAGGTCGTACGACAGTTGGGTGCAAATGGATCTTCAAGAAGAAGACCGACATGGATGGTAATGTACACACGTATAAGGCACGACTGGTTGCAAAGGGTTTTTCTCAAACTCCGGGAGTTGATTATGATGAGACCTTTTCACCAGTAGCCAAGATTAAGTCTATTAGGGTATTGTTAGCCATAGCTGCATTTCATGACTATGAAATATGGCAAATGGATGTCAAAACCGCTTTCCTTAATGGAAAGTTGGCTGAGGATGTTTACATGAATCAGCTAGAGGGTTTTGTCAGCACAGAGTACCCTAATAAAGTGTGTAAGCTTGAGAAATCCATCTATGGATTGAAACAAGCACCTCGCAGATGGAATCTTTGCTTCGATGAGAAAGTCAAAGAGTTTGGCTTTTCGAGGAGTGAAGACGAATCTTGTGTATATGTCCAGGCTAATGGGAGTATAGTCAGCTTTTTGGTACTATATGTGGATGACATACTACTCATAGGAAATGACATCCCAACCTTGCAGGAAGTGAAGTCCTGGCTTGGGAAGTGTTTTGCTATGAAGGACCTTGGAGAAGCTGCCTATATCCTAGGGATAAAGATTCTGAGAGACCGGAGTAAAAGACTAATTGGACTTAGTGAGAGTACATACTTGGATAAAGTGCTGAAGAGGTTCAACATGCAAGATTCCAAGAAAGGAGAGTTACCCATCCAGAGTAACGCTAGATTGAGTAAGACTCAGAGCCCGAGTATCGAGGTTGAGATAGAAGAAATGAGTCGAGTACCATATGCTTCCGCTGTAGGCTCGATCATGTATGTAATGAATTGTACTCGAGCTGATGTGGCCTTTGCATTGAGCATGGTCAGCAGATATCAGGGGAACCATCGTAAGGCTCATTGGACAGCGGTAAAGAATATTCTTAAGTATCTGCGGAGGACTAAGGACTGGGTCCTTACCCTCGGTGGTAGTGACGACTTGAGAGTAGTAGGGTATAATGATTCTAGCTTCCTGACTGATAGGGATAATTTCCACTCTCAGTCAGGGTGGGGTCTACCTTAAACACAGGAGCAATTACTTGGAAAAGTTCCAAGCAAGAAACAGTGGCTGATTCAACTTGCGAATCAGAGTACATAGCAGCAAGCGAGGCAGCAAAGGAGGCTATATGGCTCAAGAACTTCATTGGAGACCTTAGAGTTGTACCAGCTATAAAAGAGCTTATGGAAATTTTCTGTGATAGTGAAAGTGAAGTTGCCTTAGCCAAGGAACCAAGGGATCACGGAAGATCCACACACATCGACAGAAAATACCATTTCATCAGACATCGAATAGAAGAAGGACTCCTCGTGGCAAAGAGGGTATCATCGGATGAGAACCCAGCAGATCCCCTCACGAAGGGACTGAGTAGGGTTAAGCATCTTCAGCATGCAAGGCGCATAGGGCTAAAGGATGATATTAGTTTTAGAAGTTAGATAATTTTGAAATTTGTAAAGTGTAATTGACATTTGATGATAAATAAAAAGTTGTGGTTTATTTATAAGTAAAGTGTTACTATCTCTTGTCAATGGTTTACTATTATTTCTTTTTGCATGTTTTGACTTCCAGAATAATTATATTATGGTATATATCATATTATTCAAATTATCCACAGTCGGTCATATGTTGGAAGTAGATATGAATCAAGACTGTCATGAAGTTGGTTGTAGATGTCTAAGATGTTAGACATAGCAAAGAGTTGCTACAACACTCATGAGTGCTCATAAGTTCTGAGTATTGGATTCAACCCACGTTCACTCGTATCACTTCATGGAATTTATCTCGAGTGATCGTGAGACATTAATATCATATAACTCTTCAAACCTAGAGATATGATTTGTTGCCTATGAGTTGGTTATACATTGTATGTGCGAAAACGCATTGGTAACTCGATGTTATAAAACGTACCATTGTGTATAATCCAACAAGTAGTAGAGAAAACATATGAGTCGAAGTTTATCTGTTCCTTCTTGGATTAGAAGCGATATCTGGGCCCCTCGATGATTTTGTTTTGACCTATGTACCGGGCCCGGTCAGAACTAAATTGATGTGTTCAATTAAGTTCTATGTGAAACAAATCGGAAATCGGGAAACAAAGTGCTGGACAATAAGTAAGACATTGTTCCATGTATTTGTCCGGCTGGTATCTAGAACAGAGGGTTATATGATCACTGATCTTAAATGGCGTATCATCATCTTCTCAGTTCCGAGAGACCTTGAAAAGAGCTACGATTGCTGATCGGTTCCTGAAGTCATACTTACAGTTATAGTTATTAGACTTATCCAAGTGGGAGACTGTTGAATAAGGTGTCTAAGTCCATAACTATTTCTGGTATGTACTTGACCCGACCTGGCATGGTCCATTTGGGTTGCATGGCATCATGCAATTGGATAGACTAAAATGAGAGAGATAACACTTATGTTTTATTAATATATTATAAGTTCTAATATATTAATAATATTATTTAATTAGTATTGATCAAGAATTAATCTAGAATTAATTAAGTGATCAAAAAGGAGACTAATTAAATATATGGGTTGATTGTGTAAATCATCCATACTTGTATAGTGGGCTAGATGCTCCATGGATTATCTAGTTGGGCTAAGGTCCATAGGATGCTCCATGGGAGTTACAAACCTATGGGTCATGGAAACGAAGAGCCATGTTACATTAGGGTTTACATGGTGTAACCCTAATACAACATACTATATAAGCATACCTATAGCAACCAAAATCGGCTACACTAGTGAGATAAGAGGGCAAGCCGAATTAGAAGTGTTCTACATTCTCTCAAAGTTTATTCCAAGAGCATTTGGTGTTGTGTGAAACATTTGAGGCATCACACTTGGGGTGCTAGGCTCTCAAGGTTTTTCAAGGAATCAAATCAACCACACGGTATGTAATCCCAACCATCTTTTATGATTAAAGTTCCCCATGTATGCTAGATAGGATTATGAACCTTGGAAAAAGTATTTTGAATGTATTTTAGACAAACATAGATCCAAGGTTTTCTAGGGTTGCATGTACACTTAGGAGTGTTAGAATGCTCAAAACCCATCAATATCCAGTTCTAGTACTTTTTCCATCATAATGCTCTAAGCATTTGGAAAAATTTAGAAAGGATGAATATTATATCACATGCAATCGATCCTATATCCAAAACATATGGGACACGATTCATGATGTCTCACATAAAGACATGATCCTAGACCAGTGTTTTGCTACAATATTTTTCATTTGCCATGTTTTTCATAATTTGACTATGAAGAGGGATGTTGTAATCATAATCGAATTTGAGAACACAATATATATAGAATTTCCTCATGTTGAACCATTCCAACACAAAATTCATATATATATATATATATATATATATATATATATATATATATATATATATATATATATATATATATATATATATATATATATATATATATATATATATATATCCTTCACTAAAGATGATTAAAATCTCAATCTAAGCTTTTTTGAATTGAAACGAAGTATAATTTCCTCTCCCTTAATTATAGCAAAACAACTTTTCCCAATTGAAACTTTGTTTTCTATAATTAACATTGCTAACTTGCAACGCTTATCATAATTATCATGCTCCCACTATCATGAGAATTATCAGCATAACACTTATGCTCCCACTAGCTTTGACATGTACTCAGAAATCAGCTGGACTTCTAGAAATCAATATTTTATTGACTTTCTTACCAAAGTTCAGACTTCTGATATGAGATGCTTTGATAAAACTTTATCAAAATCATACACCTTTCCTTAGATAGCACACATGTGTGTCTAAACAATTTCAGAATTATGAAAAGAGATGTCGTAATCATAGTCTCAATTGTTTAGACTTTTTCCATTCCTCACAAGTGCATGTTAGTGTGCCGGTTAACCACACACGCTCCACTAACGACTTTGAGAATGCAAATATTACAATTTCTATCTACCTAAAATCACTTAGTGAAAGCGCTTCCTCACCATCATTTTCATGAATCGGAGAGAAACCTTATGACACTTAGATTTTATGGTGTATGTGTTCCTATCCATGTGAATTTGTCAAAACCATAATCACAAGACAAGGTTAGTGACAAATCCAAACTCATATGGATTGAACTTGTGCAATCTTAACTTCTTGCCACCTGGCAGCACAAGGACCTACCATTGCTTCCAAGTTGTTATGCAACCAATTGAGAACTCTCAGAACTCATATGCAAAGCCAACTTTAACTGGAATGGATACAGAAATAGGGATATGTCAACACGATAGGTTATAGACCTCAACTCGTGAGCTAGTGTGAAAATACAGGTTTTATTCTTGATTAGATCTTGAAATTCTTTCACGATCTTTTAGACTCCCGCTGTCCTCTTGACATATAAGACTCTCTTGCCAAGACCCATTCATTGACAAACAAATATTCAAGAGATAGTGTGGATTCTTATCAAGTCAAACACTTCACACAATTGGCCTAAGTTGGTCTCTGTTTTATCCAAAACATCACAACTTACCAATTTCAAATGTACAAGAGTAGGACACTTTTTACTCTTACATTTGACAAGTGTTAAAACCTTCTTTAAGATGTGTCACTCAAATTACAATCTTGGAGTATGACTCTAAGACTTGTTTTGGAACGAAGTATGACTCGTCTTCTTGATTTAACCACTTCAACAATTCATGACTCCTCTTCTTAGCCATAGGAATGCACTAAGATGTCCTTTGAGGTCTAATTGTGATATGGTTTCTTAATCATTAAGATGATCACAAAACATGATACTAAAGTATTCTCCCATCTTTTCAGATTTGAGAAACTTTTATCTTTCTGCCTAATTTGATTCTTCCCATTCGTTCTGCCATACATCCAAACTTTTCCAATGCTTCAGAATTATACTTAAACTTGTAAGTATAACCATATTTACTAAACTTTTGTAAATCATGACGAATAGTCTTATCGATCTTTTTGTGGTGGACCTGACCAGTGCACAACCATGTGTACCTGATCCCTTTGTCCTTCACTTGACTCACATATACATGTGAACAAGGAATTAGTCTTAATTTTCCAAAGATGAAAATTCTCATTCATCATACTATACAACTTGCATGATTCCATGTTTCGGTCCAATTGAAAACTTGGGTGATGAGAATCTTTCCTTATTTGGTAAATTTAGACATTACCACAAATGAAAGAATCAAATTCATGTTTCTATTATTGCTAGAAACATACAAACATCAATTTTCATAAATGCCATTGCAAGGAGATATAAAATAAAATAAAACAAAATTTTATTTATTATAAAATGCGGAAAAACATTCTCCTTACAATGCAACTTTAAATGAAAACTATGCAATTACATATCTTCTAGCAATCTATCATAACTCCTAAGTAGTAGCTCAAGAATCCGATCTTCGAACCATGCGATTGAAATCCATCTTCGTGATCAGATTCAACATACTCTTTCTTTAAATTTGCTTCCCTTTGCTTGATCCTGCCATACATGAAAATGTATTAAGAATCTCTAAATAAGAACTTAATTGAGTTAGATAGTGGACTTACCTGAAGCAGAATCAAACTTTTTGACTAGACCTTCTCTCAGATCTTTCAGGTAGTTAGGGCAGCTTCGCAACCAATGCCCCTTCCTTTGGCAATAGAACCATATGGACCCTTTGGGAATGGTACACTGGAGTATCTCAGACTTGCCTTTCTCTTTGCCATTTGGTCAACCGAGTTGACCATGGCGAATCCCTTTCCATTAGGAAGAGAAGGCTTTCTGGATTTCCAATGTTACCATTGTCAATGTCCATGGAAGTTTGGGAAGTTGATATTCTAATCAAATTTGCTTTACCAGTCCTCCAAATCATTACTGATTCAACAACACCAAGCAAATAGATAAGATCATTAAGGGTCATGTCATAGTCTGTTTCATAGTAGTCCCAAAGGAAACTCACTATGTGACTTAGAAAGTGATTGAACAACCAACTTTCTCAAGACTTTGACACCCAACTGTCCCGGCTTGTCAATATGTGACTTCATCTCCAAGATGTGAGCACACATATACCTTACTTGCCAATAGGGCTTGAGTTACCTTGAACTTGTGGGTTAGGGAGAATACTTAGAGGAGGTGGAGGAAGTAAAGTATGATTTTCGGGACATCATCTTCATTAGGAAAGCTTGTTCAAAGAGATTTGGGAAGATCATAGTTGTCTGAACCAGACATCTACTATGGGAGAAATTCAAGTTAGTTGATTTAAGGTCCTTAATATAACACCCATTATGAAATTTTAAGGCTAGGACCCAACACAATATTTTATAACTTGGAAGAGGGATGTCGTAATCCAAGCTATAAAATATTTGAAGGTAGGCGAATGACGATTCACCAGTTTCCACCATGAAAAACGAAATAATTTATTAGGTTTTAATTGGATTTGAAACTCCTAGATCTTTTGAGATTCATTGAACTTTTCAATGGCATGTTTCTATCTCGATTGTGCCCTCTCAAGTTTTGTGACTGGGATGTCGAGAATCACAAAACAAGGTGTGAATAACCATGTTATATACTTGGTACACTTATTATATATCACTTAATCGATGTCCCGGTTAACCACACGCGCTCCACCGATCCTATGATAAACATTAAGTTACCATTTGCCTACCTTGTTAAATCCAGGTTAGTGTGCCGGTTAACCACACACGCTCCACTAACGACTTAAGCAAAGTGCAAAGTGTAATTTCATGGGTTAGCACCAAATTCACATTTTCCTAAAGTAAAAACGATTGGGAATTTATAAAAGGTTTAGTTACTTTATATTTATCATTATACTTATAATGAGAGAATTATAGTCCTTGTCCTACCCGTTCGGCTAACAACCCTCCACCAGTCAAGGAAGTGGTGGGTGAGAGTGGACACCCATTAAACTGCCATTTTATAGGCAGTAACCTTATACCCCCCTTATAGACCGGCTTCGTGAATGAGACCTACTTATGGTAAGACTGACTTTGTTCTTATACACACATATATATATATATATATATATATATATATATATATATATGTATATATATATATATATATATATATATTATTAACTTATAATACTATAAAGTATAAGGGTTGAATTTTAACTTTTAAAATTCTAGGGTTTGGAATTAAAGTGTGTGTGAAACTTTACAAATTCCAAAACTTGAGGGCAAGTTTTGAATAATTCAAAAACTTTTCTATTCCATATCTTGTGTGTTTAAAGTAGTTTTTAATAAAAAACTCTTCCAGTTCCATAACTTGAGGACAAGTTATGGAAGACTTTAAAGCATTTACAAAATGAGACTCTTCATTTTTTATAACTTATGGAAATCTTATGAGTTTTAATAATCATAAATGAGACTTTTCATATAACTTGAGGACAAGTTACAAAAATACATATTATGAACAACATTTAGATCAATATGGATTGAAAACATATTATCACATAACTTTTCTATTAATCTAAAACAGCTCATAAGAACAAGATAATTCAAATCAAACAATTTTCATGAAATTAGCCTAACCATTAAACTAATACAAAACATGAATCTATTGACAATTATATTTGAAATTGGATTAGCATGAACATTACCACATCAAAAACAGGTTTACAAGTTCAAAAACAGCTTAGGGTAATGATCATCATCAAATACCAAGTAAAAACCCCGAAATTCGGCATACAGGGGCATCACCACGTCGTGGTAAAGACTGCCACGTCGTGGTGAGCACTCAGATGCACGAAATGCAGAATTTCAACTTTGGAAAAATATTGTAGCATCAAGTATAATTGAGAACATGCCTAGTCTCTGATACCACTGATGGGTTTTGAGCATTCTAACACTCCTATGGTGTATATGCAACCCTATAAACCTTGGATCTATGTTTTCTCTATTACACATGCAAATATTCAATATTCCAAGGTTTTATCCTAACTAGCATATTATGAAGCAACTATACTACAAAAGTCTAGTTAGAAGACATACCTTTTGATGTGGCTTGAAGTCTTGAACTTTAAGAGCTTAGCCCTAATAGTGTGGAAGCCTCAAGTGGAATCACAAATCACCAAAAATACCTTGGAAAACTTGAGAGAATAGTAAGCACACTAGAAATTGGCTCACTTTTGTTTGCTCACACACTAGTACCATTTGATGTGCCAAAGACCTCTTTATATAGTGTGGAGGATTAGGGTTACATTCATGTAAACCCTAATACCCATGACATTTCATTCTATAGGATCCATGGGTTAAAAACTCCATGGACTATCCATGCAAGCTTAGCCCACCCTAAATGAACTTGGTCTATGCTATATATAAGAGTCCATATTTGATTAGTTCTTTTTGATCACTAAATTAATTCTAAATTAATTCTTGATCAATACTAATTAAATAATATGATTCCATATTAATATATTAGAACTTATAATATATTAATATAAATCATAAACATACTATTCTCAAAAGACTATCCATATAAATTGTTCCGGTGAAGTGCAACCCAAATGGACCATGCCAAATCGGGTTAAGTACATACCAATTATAGTTATAGACTTAGACACTAATCCAACATAAACTCCATATTAAATTTATGTGTTATTGACACCCTGTCTTCTTATAATGTGATAATAGGTAGACCATGGATCCATGAGATGAAAGTGGTTCCATCAACATACCATCAGTGTGTGAAGATGCCTACTCCATGGGCGACAGTGAAGATCATGGGAGATCAACAAGAATCGAAAGAGTGCTACAAAACCTCTATGAAATCTACGACCAAATGCTAACAAGTTTAGCAATTAAGGAAGGGGGCACGACATGTTCTAGAGACAAAGGAACAAGACGTAAAGGAAGTGCCCATGGGCATCGAGGATCCTAAAGCCAAAGTCCTCATAGGATCCTCAATGCCCGAGCAGATCGAGCAGGATCTACTGATTTCTTAAAAACCAGAAGCAAGACATTCGCATGGAAACATGAAGATATGACAGGTAGAGACAAGAATATTATTACTCATAAACTTAATATTGATCCTTCTTTCAGACCAATACACCAAAAGAGAAGGAAGTTTGCACCAAAAAGGAATCAAATAATCCAATAGGAAGTAGAGAAGCTCCCTAAAATAGGGATGATCAAGGAAGTAAATTTCCCAAGATGGCTAGCTAACGTGGTTTTCGTACAAAAAAGAAAAACGGCAAATGGTGAGTGCGTGTATATTACACGGATCTCAACAAGGATTGTCCTAAGGATCCTTTACCTCTACCACATATTGACTCTATGATAGATGCGACGGTTGGCCATGAACTCCTGACTTTCATGGATGCTTCAGCAGGATTCCAACAAATCCAAATGGAACCTTCAGACCAAGAAGATACTGCATTCATAACACAACCAGGTATATAGAGTTACATCGCAATGCCTTTTGGTCTTAAAAATGCAGGTGCGACATATCAAAGATTAGTGAATCGGATGTTTAAAGACAAACTGGGGGACACCATGGAAGTTTATATTGACGACATGGTAGTGAAGTCGATGAAAGTTGAAGATCACCTTAGAGACCTCAAGGAAGCGTTTGACATACTGGTTGAATACAATATGAAGTTGAACCCACTCAAATGTCACTTTGGAATGAAGTCAGGCAAGTTCCTTGGATATATGGTAACCAAAAGAGGGATGTTCTCGTTAAGGATCTTAACGGGGAGCAACATCCTATCTACTATGTAAGTAAAAGTCTCCTCGATCCTGAAACTAGGTACTCTCATCTCGAAAAATTAATTATTGCCTTAGTAACTGCTTCTACTAAATTAAGACACTACTTTGAAACACACATTATACATGTAAAAACTAACTATCCTATCAAGAATGTCATGAGAAAACCAGAAATGTCAGGAAGGATGGGAAAATGGTCGGTGAAGTTAAGCACATTTGACATCAGATACGAACCAAGATCCGTCATAAAATCACAAGCATTAGCTGACTTTGTCGCTGACTTTAGTGATGATCTACAAAACGAAGTAGACATGGAAGCCAAGCGACTCCTAGAAGATGAACACCTGGGAAGATGGACGCTGTTTACAGATGGAGCTTCAAATCAGAAAGGAACAGGCCTTGGGATCATACTAAAGTCGCCATAGGGGGACATCATACCCCAGGTAGTTAGTTGTGAATTCAACACTACCAACAACGAAGCAGAATACAAAGCACTCATCATGGGACTACAATTACCTAAGGATCTTCAAATCAAGGATCTTCAAGTATTTGTTGATTCTTTGTTACTAACCAATCACTACAATGGATCTTATGCAGTGAAAGGTGAAAAATTAGCATTATACCTAGAGATCCTCAAAAAATTAGCTACTGATTTCAAAAAATTTAGCCTAACCCAAGTTCCTAGTGAGGAAAACACGGAAGCAGATGCACTAGCCAATTTAGGATCCTCCCTTAGGATCCCACCAGAGATTAAGATTCCTATAACTCACATAATAACCCCAGCCATAGAAACCCTCTCCGACAAGTCAGAAGATCCTAAGCGTCCAACAAGCATAGCGGCTATTGAAGATCCTGACCCTATGATCCTTCCTCCAAGAGATCCCAACGAACAGGATCCTCAAAGAAGTTCGCAATCATTGACAATTCCATACCTAAGATGCTTGGAAGATCCTGAAGGTGCGAAATGTATTAAAGGGTATACACGAAGGAGATTATGGCAATCACACCGAGGGCAGATCCTTATGCTCCACAATATTGAGAACAGGATACTACTAGCCAACCATAAAGAAAGACTCCTTTCTACATGCTAAAAAATGTGATGCTTGCCAAAGACACATCAACATCCTGCACCAACTGGCAGGACCTCTACATCACATTATCTCCACATGGCAATTCATGAAATGGGGGATAGATATTGTAGGAAAATTGTCAGTAGCCCCAGGAGGAAAAGTTTTCATGTTGGTGATGACTGATTACTTCTCCAAATGGAGCGAAGCTGAAGCTTTCGTCCAGGTAAGAGACAAAGAGGTAGTATCATTCATTAAACGTAATATATTGACCAAGTTCGGGATCCCGACTGAGATCATATGTGACAATGGATCTCAATTTATTAGCAAAAGAATAAGAAACTTTTGCACAAGCTGGGGGATCAAAATGATAATGTCCACTCCTATTAATCCCCAAGCTAATGGTCAAGCGGAGTCCAGCAACAAAATCATAGTCAACAATTTGAAGAAAAATGCTGGACAAAAAGAAGGGAAGATGGGCAGAACAACTTCGTTTCGTTTTATGGGCAGATAGAACCACTTCCAAAGTGGCCACAAGTCAGACCCCCTATTCCTTGGTGTTTGGGACAGAAACAGTAATCCCTGTTGAAGTAGTGATCCCAACGGCAAGATACTTGCTGCAAGACCAAGAAAATAATGAGATGATCCTAGCACAGGATCCTGACACTATTGACGAGCTTAGGGATCTTGCCAAAATACGCATCGCTGCTCACTAACAAAGAATCACCAAGGCTAACAATAGGAATATAAGGGTCATAAGGTTTCAAATAGGGGACTTGGTACTAAGGAAAACATTCCAAAACACCAAGGATCCTACTGCAGGAAAATTGGCTCCCAAATGGGAAGGACCATATCTTGTAGATGCTGAAGCAGGAAAACGAGCATACTGGCTAGCAACACTCGAAGGAGACGTTATGCCAAGATCCAGGAATGCCATACACCTTAAAGCATACTACATGTAAGTAGGATCAAATGATCCACAACAAAACCAAGGTACACATGTTCTTTACCTTAAAACTTTTATTATCACTGATTTTCTCCTCGAACACATTACTAACTTAAGCATCAGAGGAGCGGTACCTAGACTAACACCCACCCTTAGCTAATGTTTGCTATGCAGAACAACATATGGTTGAGGATCCTCAAGAGTGAAGTTCCTGAAACATCAGGATCCTCACAATCGGAGATCCCGAAACGACCGGATCCTCAAATTTGAACACCCCGAAGCACAAGGATCTTAACACATAAAGATCCCAATACTTGGTAAGGGTACTTAATCCCCTCTAAGGTTTAAAGAGCTAATTATCTCTTTCACACAAATTAAGGTTTATACACCTCTGTGACAACCCGAAATTTCTATCTTGTAAAGCCATTCAATTCAATCAAAAGTCAGACTTGTTTCTGCTTTCTTCTAGCATTGTTAAGGGTCTGTTTGAGTGTTCTAAGCCTAGTACATTCAAGGAATAGGTGTTAGGAAGTATCTTCTAGAGTTTAGTGTGCAGCATTCAAGCCAGAAAACTCCAACACTTGGAGTTAAAGGCCGTAAGCTAGAGATTACGGTCGTAATCTCTTGCTTGGCCGTGAACTCAACCCTTATGTAAGATATTCCTTCATTTTTCATCACTTCTCACACTTCCAAGTCAAGAACACTCAATTCTCTCTCAAGCATCATCAAGAACACTTCCATTTCTCTTCAATTTTGTAAGTGATTCTTCCATTTATTAGTTGATATCCTTCTTGATCTAGTAAAACCCCTTGATTTCATCCGTGAATTCATCTCTTTTGGGTTAGATCTTCATGAACACCAAGAACACCAAGAACACACACTAGTTTCTTTGGGTCGTAATCACCTCTTTTAGCTTCCAAATCGTAAGTATCCTTTCCCTATACTTGATATTCATTGGAAGCTCTTGATTAACATCCTAGAATCAACCATTTCATCAAGAACATCAAGAGTTTACGGCCATAGTTCTCCCTTGGCCGTAAACCCTTACATGGCCGTGAACTTCTTCAAGTCTTGGCCGTAAACTCAATCCATTTCATGTATTGGCCGTAAACATTTTGGGCCGTGAACAACCATGGCCGTAAACACATTGGCCGTAAACACCCACAGCTGTGAACACCTTGGTCGTAAACACACCCTTGCGTGTGGCCGTAAACATCTTTAATGCAATCATATGTGATTTTAACACTTCATTCCAAGTGTTTCCTAGTCCTTAAGGTTGTTCCCTAGCAAGATTAGTTGTTATACACACTAATTATATCTATATATGTGTCATTATATGCTTAATAGGATCCGTTTGTGCTCCAGACTTCACCTGACACTTAGCATCCTATATCGATCTTACATTCGAATCATTCACTACAGGTGAGTTCATACCCCCGTATTTTCATAGTTTTTACTATTTTAAGGGGGGGGGGGGATACAAGTCTAACACAAAGATTTTGTGTTATAAACAAAAGGTTTCAAACATCTTATCAAAATGGATTTCAGTTATCATCAATTCAATTGGTTTTCAAAGATCGTGTTAAAATGACATTAAGTCACCAAAAGTATTTCAAAATATTAAACTTCTTTTAAATGTTTTTATAAACTTATATTTTTCCCCACAAATCATATATATATATATATATATATATATATATATATATATATATATATATATATATATATATATATATATATATAAATAAGATTTAAAAGGCTTAGGACTGATAACCCACTTTGGTTCCTTTTCCTTGTTTGGATGTGAGATTATAAGTATCAATTATTTGTTGAGTGTCATTTAGATTTTACTTACATATATATATATATATATATATATATATATATATATATATATATATATATATATATATCCGTATATGTATATAAGTAGAAAAGTTATTTCATTAAGTTCAAATACCCTTTGTAACATGTTGAGCAAAGGGTTGCAATCATGAATACTCAGTATCAATTCAGAAAGTACATATAAATTATAATAGGTATAATTTATGGTTCATAGAATATTAATTCACGATTCAAGTATACTAAAGTACATTGTTTTACAAGAACAAAGGTTTGATTCAAAACTAATCAAGAGTATACATCTTTCATATACATGTTAAGAATACTAATTCAAAAACATACTGTCAATCATTTATTTCAGAATGATTAGGTTTTCATAACTAATATACATGTAACCTTTATATGCTTTTTATGAGTCATTTGATATAGGTTGTTTAACTTATTTTAAACAATATAGTTAAAGTCCAGACATTATAACCAGAATCTCCAATCGGGGATCGAAACAATGTGTGTATAGATCTATATTGGGATTGACAATCTCGCACTCATACTGCTAGCTACAGTCAGGCATACACGCCTACGCGTGACAGTGGTTAGGCCATCTAGTCTCAGTATGGTTATAATAACTCATTAAAAAAATATTAACAATACGTTAGTGTATAGTTAACTAAACATAAGTACATATTCAAAGTACAAGTTTTACAAGATACAATTTACATAATTACATTATAGTTTGCAATAACAGCTGGTGGAACCAGGCACACTCACAGTTACAAGTTTTACAAAAGGAATACAAATACATAACATTGGTTTACAAACAGAACGGTTTTATGTGATTAAAACTACTTTTCATATACAACATAAAATATAGGATTTTCCAGGAACAGTTTACATATTCAAGAAACAGAAAACATTCTTTCAAACATAAACACTTATGCACTCACTCAACTTTATGTTGATACTCTTTTTTTCAAATTACTTGTATTCTCAGGGAACCAGTAGACAGGTACTCCCCGAGCTTTTGAGAAGATGAAGCTATTTTGAGTCTTGTCTTCTTCTTTTGTATAACTATTTTTGTTTCAATATACAATGATTGAACACATGTAAATAAATACACTTTTTAAATGCAATGGTTGTTTGTACTTTGATTACTATAATGCATGTGTTGTGATACTACAAGTGAAGTCATCCACCCCCGGACGTTTCCGCCGTCTGGTTTGGGGGTGTGACAACCTCACTTGGGCGCATGATATCTTACTGTGGGATACGGATAAGGGGATCATTTCATGATTCAGTGGCTTGGAACCCTCTTATCTTTGAACACAAGTTGAGATCGTCAAGGTTTATAACATTTTCATGTTATCCAGAAATCGGGATCCTACCCCGGTGATTACTTAAGGATTATGACATTTTCATGTTATCGGGATCCTACCCCAGTGATTACTTAAGGATTATAACATTTTCATGTTATAGAGATCCTACCCTAGTGATAAATTATGACATTTTTATGTTATCAAAGATTGGGATTTTGCCCCAGAAATTACACAACACCTACACCAGCTTCGTGTTGTCACATGTTGGGAATGTTCCCCAGAAAATTCGGTCAGACAATAACATTTTCATGTTACCTACCTAATGAATTATACCTCAAGTAGGGATCCTCCCCAGAATATATCATTGACGTGTTATCTATTTTTTCTAAGTCTATAATCTAAACATGTTATCCTAAGGAGAAATTTCCTTTACAAGATCCAAAATCTTTAGGATCTCTGGAGGTAAGGATCCTTAACATTAAGGATCCTTATCAACCTTTGTTGGTTCCTAACGTTGAACCAAAGTGCTCTCCTAAGTTGGGATTTATCCTCGGTAAATTCTCAAATTCAAAGACTCGTGAAGCTTAAACTGAAACTCGAAGACAATCAGGTTCCATCTTTCCTTAACTTTGAAGTTTTAAAGTTGAGGATCCTAAACTTTCTAGGATCCTAAACTGATGTAACAACGTAAATTTTCAAAACAATTTTTCATTTTTAAAACATACTTTTAAAAATAGGGTAATATCAAAACATAATGTATCCAATGTTATCATAACAAAGCATATCCCAGAATCTCAAGACATAAACTCCAAGAGTGTGTACGGATCATGCCGGCGCCTTCCCGCGATCCTCGCTAGTACCTGAAACACATAACACAACAACTGTAAGCATAAATGCTTAGTGAGTTCCCCAAAATACCACATACGCACATACGCCACTCAAGGCTATAAGACTTTCCGGTCACTGTGTCTCAGAGGACTTCCGTCCCATAACCCTGGTAGACCTTCCGGTCCTACCCGTAATGACCTTCCGGTCCATATCATCATGACCTTCCGGTCCATATCATAATGACCTTCCGGTCCTTCTCATTCATAACATACATAACACATTGTTGAATCATAAAGAGTGACCCTCTTGAACTTCAGCTACCGCAACCTCTTCAGCTACCGCAGCCATCCAGCACCCACAGTCAAGTTACTTCTTCAGCAACCGCATCCGGAGTCTCTACCTACCGCAGTCACTTAACTAGATTACTTTACTTGTCTTTTATTGTAACACTCTCTATTGTCCAGTATGCCTTGCATGGCTACTCTTAGAGAGGTAATCTAGTGTACATCGTGAGTCTCTATAAATAGAGCTCATTGTCTTTGTATTTATAACACTTACACTCATCTATCTATTCTGAATACACTTCTCACAAGTTATCTTTTCTATCTCTCTATCTAATTACGCATCACCTCTTACTCTCAAATCTTACTAGAATACAACTGATTATAACTTCTCTTCGGAGCAAGTCTTCTGTGATTTAATCACTAAGTTTGATCTTCCTTATTAACCTGGATTGAATGCATTCCTCGTTATGAATCAACTTATGTGTATTCTTGATATAACAATTGTTGTCATTTCTATTTCTTTACTTTTCCGCAACTAAGTCTCTAACTATCTAACTCTAACTTATTAATATTATTGTTGAGCTTTTAGATCCTTCGAGATTAACTATTCCGCAATATACTTGTTCTAACGTTTGTTCAAGTGTCTCTAAGTTTTTCTCTCAACAATTGGTATCAGAGCCATAGTGGTTGCTTTTTGAAAACGGAACTATGATTTTCAAAAGGCCTTCTATACCACTATAGCTCATTTCTTAAAAAAAACTTCAAAAATGGCACAATCGTTATCTCTGAATGTTTCCAACAGTGTTGGTGGTTCTAACCGAGCCCCAATACTGGTAGCAAATGAATATCATCACTGGTCACAAAGAATGGAAAGATACTTAAGGAGACTTGGTAGAGATGTATGGCGATCCGTAGAAGAAGGACCTCATGTCCCAGTCCTTACACCAGTCCAAACTGACGGCACTACAACCAGACTAGGAGGAGGACAACCAGTGATGAGCCGTCCCACCAAGGATGATCTCGATAAAATGGAAAATGATGATGTTGCTTTTTATGAAATCTCCTGTGGAGTTGCTCCTAACAACTTCAATATTATCATAAATTGCAAATCAGCAAAAGAGATCTGAGAAGTTCTCAAGAATTTGTACGAAGGCTCAGAACAAGCACAAGACAAGAAGCTTACTACCGCACTCAATAAGTTCAAAAACTTCAAAGCTCACACTGGCGAAAGTTTGGAAGACTCCTTCAAAAGGTTCAACCTGATAGTCACCAAGTTATCCAATGCGGGCACCATCCGCAGTAACCATGAAACAAATCTTCAGTTTCTTAATGGTTTGGGAAGACATTGGACTACGGCTAAGATGATAGTCCAGGGCGATAGAAAGATTCACTCTTTGTCACTCTACAAGCTCTATGGAGAGCTGCAAGCACAAGAATCCACCGTACTCAAAGACTGTGCTGACTTCGGAGGACCACTTGCTCTCATAGCACAAGCCCCACCGCAGCCACTCTACTCTCCCTCGTATGACACTCCACCGCAGTCATACGAAGCTGATTCAGAGTATGATGATGAAGAAGAATTTCAGAAGGCTATTGCTTTGGTTAGCCAACAGTTCAACCGTCTACCACCTCCTTCCTTCCGCAAGAATCAACAGTTCAACAAACCTCCATTCAACTGTAACTTCAGTTCCCAGAACAACCATCCTCGATATCCCAAAAGTTCTCATCCACCACCGCAATCTCAAAATAATCAACCAAAAGAGGCACCGCAGTTTACCCCAACCACTGACTCCGGTATTACCTCTGAAGACAAGACTGATGTCGTGATTTGTCACAAATACAACAAAGAGAATCACTTTGCAAGAGATTGTAATGCCAATGTAGTAAAAGATAGAGCATTCTACCTTAGAATGGCTCAAGAGTTGGAAGATAAGGAAAAGGCAAGGGCATACGTAGCCCATGTCAAAAGAGACCATCAAGTTTGGTCATCCGGAGACGAAGATGAAGCCATCAGCAGTGTCAAAGGAAAAGGGAAAATATGCATGCTGGCAACTGCGGATGATGATGAATCTACAAAGCTGGAAAAGAACTACTGCTACATGGCAAAGGATGGAACTCTAAGCATCGTCGAACAGGTAAAACTCATGATCCAAACTCAAAACTATAGCATGCATGACTGTCAACCATACATAGATGATCTTAATGACACTTGTGCTGCCGTCCTTACAGACTATAACAAAGCCTTAGATGAGAAGAACATTGCGTCCCAAGAAATGTTCCATGTGAGAGGATGCCTGGATAACAAAAGACTCAAAATGGCTATGTTAGAAAAATACTTAGAGTTAGAGAAAGATGCAAGAATGTTGAGTGAAACATAATTAGAGATAGCTTTGAACCAAAAAGATTTAGCTCATAGTGAAATTGTACGCTTAAATCTTTTAATCGAAAAATTGTTCAATGAAAGTGAAGCTATTGAAAATTTGGTAGATAATGGCACAGTGGACAATACATACAATTAGGGTTGGTCAAATGGATATCCTACCACAATGGATTCCTCATCCCGGTTCAACAAAGACAGACTGTATGTCCCTCCAGACCGAGAATTTCATTTCCCAGTCAATGACAAGACCTTCCCCGAAGACATCAAAACTCACTTTGGTAGACTCCATAATCTAAGCAATAATTGTGTCATTGAGGAAATTATGCCTGAGGTTTCGGGTCACACAAGTGATCAAATTCCTATCTGTGGCACCATTTACCCAAATTCTCAAACCTCATCTGTAGTTGATGAAGAAATTGTCATTGAGGGCCCCGAAGTCTCAAAAGACTTTCCATCTCTGCCCTCAGACCGCAGTGTCTCACACTATAGTCAAAAGTCCCTCAAGAGTCCCACTGAAGTCCCAACTAAGACTTACTCTGCAGTAGTCAAATCTTCACTACCGCAGTCCTCAGTAAAAGGAACCGTGACCCTTCAGGCGATTCATCATGAATTACCTATAGAGAACTTTGAAGTGGGTCAATGCTCTCAGACCCCAGAATCTTCAAGTTCGGATGACTCAAGTCCACGTTTTCAAAATCATTCTAAGAATTCCAGAAAACCGCAGTTGAACAACAATGACTGCGGTTCACCAAAATCCTTGGCCAAAAAGGCCTTCAAAGAGGAAATTAGATCTCGAGGCACAAATAGACATACTTTTTCAAAAAATAAGAAGCATGTCAGAATTCCAAAGTCCAAGAGTCCAGAAAAATTTGTTTTCTCACACTACTTTTCAAAAAACTCTCCCACCAAGAAAACAAACAAAAGGGAAAGTCCAGCTTCAAAAGTCATTCCTACTTCTTCTGACACAACCCAAAAGGGTGTTTAGTCTTTTCGAAACAATGGTTTTCAGGTCTATTCCTCAAATGATCCTAAATGGAAAGGGATTTTACCCACTCCAACACTCTCAAACTCACGTCAAAATTTCAACAAGTGGAACGGTATTCTACCAAATCCACCAAAAAGGACTCAAAGATTTGCACGTGCCAAACCTTTTCAAAAACAAACTTTTTCAAAATCCAACAACTTTCATGTCAGGGATCACCAACCTCGGACCAGTAACAAGTTCAATTCATCCTATAGACCGCTGACCAAGCATAGTGTCAGATCAAATGACAAAATCTCTTTTTGTAAATGTCAGTGTAGTTGTCAAAAGGATTCATCCTATGTCAAATCTAGTCGGAGTCAGAAACCTCGTACTTTTTCAAAAACTCACAACACTCCAATTCTGCACAAACATGATGCAGGAAGGTGTTAAGTTTTGTGGAGTCGAGCGCTTTTGTGAACACATCAACAATCTCTTCATGAGTATGGACAAAGATGAGTTTAATGTTACCTTTCAAGATGTGGTCTTTGATGAAATGATACCGTAGTTCAATATGCTTAGTCTTGGAGTGCTGAATAGGATTATGAGAAATAGAAATAGCACTTTCAGAGTCACAATATATCGGTATCCATTGCATTCCTAACATTTTAAGTGGGTCAATGCTCTCAGACCCCACAAAACTTAACACCTTCCTGCAAATGTTCGACTCCACTTCCCCCTCTTGAGGAATGCAACAGACTTCATCTTCACTGTGATGGACTTCGTCTTCACTTCCCCCTCAAGAAAAACCAACTGCCTGCGGTCTGGCAATTTGTTTGCCATTTCGTCATCCCAAGTCTATCCGGCAGAACCGGAGGCACAGACAATATGGGACTGAAGCTTCTAGAGTTGGTATGGAGCATCTTCACAGGACACGATGTAAACTACGGGCAGATCTTATGGGACGACTTTATTCAATACATTCCCAAGGAGAACCCAAGGGAGAACCCAACCGAGCTCACCTTTACAAGGTTCTGGTCACTCTGCATTTCAGACCTTCATGCGGATGCAGGAATCGACATGGGCAGTGACATCAATTTCTTTGTCACTAAGGATCTTAAAAGGTACAATCCATCTTCTGATCAATATCTTTTTGGACCAATTAGAAGACTTCCCATCCACATTCTATCTACTTTTGGTCTTGAGATTGCTGATGTCTCAGATCATATTGAGGCTACGGAAGGTATTGTGTGACATCCCCATTTTCACGGCCAGAAAAGACCGATTTTTGTTTATGCTTTATAAAAAATCAGAGTACTTCTTTTAATAAAAATGTTGCGGAATTTGTTCCCAGAAAAACATGATAAATACGTTATCAAAGCATTTCCAAAGAAATGTATTTTTATTCATTTAAAACATTTGGGATGTCATCGTCAATACAGAAACATAAGCATAAACAGAACTTACATTCATTTACACTAGTGATCTACATCTCTTTTAAATCTCTCAGTGCAAAGTAGCTTCGTATCGACACTTGTGATACAAATAAGTTGGAGTGGGTCAGGTTGGGAAACCTGGTGAGTACATAGGGTTTTCAACCCACAATAATATAATTATTATATTTAAACATCAAACAATCAACCCGATTACCCATCCCCGTTATCTTCTTTAATATTCCTTAAAGAATTATCTTAAAGGTCATCTCCTATATCATATTTACCTCTCATCTTTCTACCTCACATTTCCTTATATGCTCGTTCCTAAGGCATGAATACGTAGTTACAACGTCGCCTGAACTCGTAATTCATAGTAAGGGTTAGAGTATCATCGCATGAATATACAGTCACTACATCACCTGGACTCGTAATTCATCACCTACAGGTTATAAGTCTGCTGGTGTTTCCACGGGTTGTCTAGAATCTTCCGTGGTCGCCATCTATAATCTAGTAGATGACTACATCTCCAAATTGTCGGACAAGGTTATAGTATCTTTCATCCTACATCACCGATTCATCATCACCTATCCATCACCTAATTATCATCACCTTCCTATCATCACCTATCTCTCATCATTTTATTTCATCACACACCAACTATTTCATCTACCCATGTTTTATCCCAACGTATTTGTAGATATAAAATAAATATATATTTAAATCATTTAAAACATGTATAAAATCATTCATCCATCATAGACAGCAAGTATTCAGATAATATGCACACATAGCACGTAATTTATATAAAATACTTCATATCTATGTGTAAGATGAAAGAGACCATGCACTCACCTGTTAAAGTGATGATTCCAAACTCAGACAGCGCTTCGTTACTCTTAAAACAATTTCCTTCGACAAAACCTAGTATCAATACCACTAGGGTTTAGTCTAACGTTAACCGCGACTAATTAATAGTCTAGCTATTATTATTATTATTATTATATAAGCGTTAAACAACAGTCTTATATAACTCATAATAATATCCCAAATAATTGTTTTAAGTTCCTAATAATGTTACTATAATTAATTAGAAGTTATATTAAAAATAGCGTAGGCGTAGCTCACTTACAACGAGTTTTTATTAAAAACCGGGCTTCGCTGGAGCAGCGTTTCCGAGCCGAAAGCTTTTCTTCTAGGAGCCGTCGGGCGCTCCGGGGCTTTCTTCTCGTGCTAGGGAGGTTCCCTAGATTTGGGAGGGGTTTAGGGAGGTTAGAGAGAAGTTAGAGAGAGAAATAAAGGTTTGAAGGTGTGAGGAAATTATGAAGAGTTCATCTCTTATTTATAGGAATTGTATAGTAAAGTAGTCTCCAAGCTTCGTTCGTAACTTTCGCATACGAGCTCCGTTTTTATCTGTCTTTTTACCGTTGAGTTCCTATTAATGAGATCTTCAACTCTCATTTAGACCTCGTTGACTAATTCTCATTCTATCTCGGATTTACAAAACTGTATCGAATTCGCCGCGCTCGAAAAGTAGAGACTAAGCTTCGTCCATAACTTTCGCATACGAGCTCCGTTTTTGTCTGTCTTTTTACCGTTGAGTTCCTATTAATGAGATCTTCAACTCTCATTTAGACCTCGTTGGCTAATTCTCATTCTATCTCGGATTTACAAAACTGTATCGAATTCGCCGCGCTCGAAAAGTAGAGACTAAGCTTCGTCCATAACTTTCGCATACGAGCTCAGTTTTTGTCTGTCTTTTTACCGTTGAGTTCCTATTAATGAGATCTTCAACTCTCATTTAGATCGTGTAAGCCAAAAACCGCTCGAACTAAAATTCGAGTTTCGGGCTGTACACTACTAAGCCGAAACTTCGAAAAATCATAACTTCCTCATACGAAGTCATATTTGGGCGTTCTTCTTATGGACGCTCTCGGTTTAACATTTTCTACGAATTTTGTTTAGATTAGTAAGGCTAAAAGTCGCTCCATCGTAAATTCACTATTTACGCTTCCCGATGTCGTGCCGGTTTTGCCGTAAAACTTCGACGGGCCATAACTTCTTCGTTATAACTCGGATTTCGGAGTTCTTTATATGTACGGAAACCTTGAGAAATATTCTACAACTTGATTAAGATTATTTATTATAAATAATCTTTTGCCGAAAATTCGTTTTCGACACTCATTGCCTCTAAATTGACTGGCCCGGATCTACGGGCGTTACATATTGCCCCATACCCTCCTACCCCGTCTTTTCAAAATCTATCCGCAACCATTAACCCTGAAGGTACCGCAGTCCCTTCTGCCACTACTCTCTCCAATCTTTCTCAAAGGACAAAGCAATTGGTCACCAAGAAGAAACAAAGAACACCCAAGAAGAATGATCCCAAACCAACAGCACCCTCCAAGAAATGCAAACCCAAACCTACCGCAACTACACCTGATAGTGATTCTGATGAGGATAGGCAACCAATTGCTATCCTTAAGAAAAGAAAAACCGATACCTCTGGCCAAATGCGTGACCGGACCGATACTGAAGCCTCTCAAAAGGCTCTGGTAGTCCTTGGGGTGGCCGCAGACCCGTTCAACACCACTATCATTTTCCAATCAGACTCAGAAAGTGAGTCTGATTCACAACATCGTGGAGACTCCCCCCAGTTCACTCCCAAGAGGATGAAACTGGTGCATGCCCTAAGGTCTCCAGGGCTTCCCGACTGCATTTCTTTTCTCCTGAGGAGTTGCACTCCATCCTTTTGAATGTCACCCAAACACTTCAAATACCTCTCCAACCGCAGGGCACTTCTTCTGCCCATGCCAGAACTGAGCCGAGGCCAAACTTGACCACGGGTCAAGGAGACCAAGGAAGCTCAGGAAATCCTACTCTGCTTACATCCGCAGCAGGTGGTTTAGGCACGGTGAGCACAAATGTGCAAGGATCCGTGGACCCGAAGGACACTTCGGTGCGTTTCCAAGGATTTGACGGAGATGAATCAAATGACTCATGGTTACGCTACACTCCGGTAACCGAGTCAGAAATCAATAAATATGCCGCTTTCAGAAGGGCATTCCAAGCCCGCAAGGAACAACAGATCAAGCAACAACAACAGAAGGAGCAAGAAATCCAGTCAGTGGCTAAGTATTGGGCAGACGCAATCAGTAATGCCAATACCATAGCCACCATTCTAAAGGTTCAAGACTGGATGACCGAGATGGCTGACACAATCCTCAAAGCTCAAGCAACTGGTGAAGGTGCAGGTACCTCTAGAGTAACTCCAACTCCTACTCCAACTCCTACTCCAACTCCAAATCCAATTCCAACTCCAACAGTTCATGAATCACAAGACGAAGGAACCGCAATAGAGGTCAGTTCTACTCCCACCTTCGGTCTTGATGATGAAGACATTCAGGAGGTAAATAAGCCCATCCCTTCTGATGATGACCTCATGATGTTCAACGAAGAAGAGGAATCCAGTGGCTCTCACCATTCAACTTCTAAACCCAAAGAGAAGAAGAAAAATGAAAAAGAATGCGGTCACGAGAAAGGAGTTTCTGAGCTTACAAGCAAAAGTCGATCAAATCTTAGCTGCGGTCAAGCCAACCCAACCGCAACCAGAAGACTCCCCCGGACCGCAGTCACTGATCGAACGGATAAAACGCCTGGAAACACGTGAGTGTTTGGCTGCTGAGAGAATTTCTCTCAAAGTTGAAATGGGGATCCGGTCCCTTGACAACAACCGCAAAGCAGATCACAAGGACTTCATGGCTGCTGCGGAACGCCTCATCTCTGAGGTGACCGCAATCAAAAAGGATCTCCAAGCAGCCATTGCGGATCAAGCCACACAGTCTCAAAAACTGATAGCTGAGACTCACACTGCGTATGAGTCCACTATATCAGTTCTTCAAGCCACGATCAATAGACTGCAACGATCCCTGTCCTCTAGCTTCCATGGTCCCGAGATTCTTCAGCTCACCAAGGAAATTCATAGACTCCTCTTCAACCCTACCATTCCCAATAATCAACAGTTGGCCGACGCCCTTAAAGCTCAATTTGAAGACGTTTTTGCCAAGGTTGATGGCCTTAGAAAATGGCTTGAGCAAGCTCCTCCATTGCATTCCTCAAGAGGGGGAAGTGAAGACGAAGTCCATCACAGTGAAGATGAAGTCCATCACTCCAATCATTCCATCTCACAACATCAGACCCCCCCATCATTACAGAAAAAATTCCTACACCACAATCCTCACCGCAACCATGTCATCGTACTCCACCTCATAACACTCCACCGCAAGAGAAGGTCACTCCTGAGAAACCAGAGACTCCCCCTCACTTCAAAAACCTGGCTGAGCACATTTCCTCTCCAAGCTCAAATGACTCTCCTGCCACCACCCAAAGGAAACAAGATTGGAAGGCAGCCAAACTTGCAGAGCTCATATGGAGAGAATACGGTTTTGATACTATGATGGACGAATCCTTGATAAACTCTTGGATCAATCCTCACCGCAGACAGCTGGACGAAGATTACAGACCCCACCTCATCTATGCTGAACTGCCTAATGATGGCTACTGGGATGTCCCAATATCTCCAAATGCAAAATACTTCACAATATTTGAGCAATTCGACCGCAGCCTTCCAGATCACAAAATACTGCCAATGGAATTTGAGAGACTTAGTCTTTTTCATGCTAAGCATGCCTCTCCCATTGAGAAAATATGGTCTAACGATAGACCATCCGCAGTCAAGAACTACAAGATTCGGAAGTTCATAAAGGCTGACTACATCCAGTATACCCTCACTTGAAGGGAGCATGACTATGTCCGCACCCAAGCAGACTTCCCTTGTATGAATCCGGAAGAAATCTTTCTCATTGACAAGGTGTTCCAGAACAAGTCAGAGAAGCACCAGAAAATGAAGATTGCGCTTGAAAGGGCTAATACCTTTTTGAAGGAAACGGTCTGTGATTTTGCCAAGATCGACGCAGACATCTACCCCATCATTGCCAAGAAATTTGATCTGCCACCAGTCGACCCTGCACCAATGCCTACCGAAGGCTATCAAGAAAGATCCTTAGGCACAACCAACTTTCCTGAACTTGGAGTCATTTTCAAAAGGAAGATCGATAATGTCAAATATTTCATTCCTATGACTTCCATACATCGCCTTACCAAGAAGCAACTTGACATCTGCCGAACCGCAGTTGAAAGATCGAAGCACACTACCGCAGAAGTCAAGTTCGAGATCTTAAGAAGAATCATCTGGCTGGAAAACATCAGGAAGTTTTGGTGGATTCTGATCAAGTTCCTCAAACTTGATAGCTGAACAAAAGTTAAAGAGATCACTTAGGGGGAAATTGTTGAATCATAAAAAGTGACCCTCTTGAACTTCAGCTACCGCAACCTCTTCAGATACCGCAGCCATGCAGCACCCGCAGTCAAGTTACTTCTTCAGCAACCGCATCCGGAGTCTCTACCTACCGCAGTCACTTAACTAGATTACTTTACTTGTCTTTTATTGTAACACTCTCTATTGTCCAGTATGCCTTGCATGGCTACTCTTAGAGAGGTAATCTAGTGTACATCGTGAGTCTCTATAAATAGAGCTCATTCTCTTTGTATTCATAACGCTTACACTCATCTATCTATTCTGAATACACTTCTCACAAGTTATCTTTTCTATCTCTCTATCTAATTACGCATCACCTCTTACTCTCAAATCTTACTAGAATACAACTGATTATAACTTCTCTCCGGAGCAAGTCTTCTGTGACTTAATCACTAAGTTTGATCTTCCTTATTAACCTGGATTGAATGCATTCCTCGTTATGAATCAACTTATGTGTATTCTTGATATAACAATTGTTGTCATTTCTATTTCTTTACTTTTCCGCAACTAACTCTCTAACTATCTAACTCTAACTTATTAATATTATTGTTGAGCTTTTAGATCCTTCGAGATTAACTATTCCGCAATATAGTTGTTCTAACGTTTGTTCAAGTGTCTCTAAGTTTTTCTTTCAACACACATACATATCACATAACAGGATATAGCACATACATCTCATAGCATATAAGACCTTCCATTCACACATAGGTACCATCCTAGGTACATTATAGTGAGAAGACTCACCTCGTACGAAGTCGGATAAACTCTCGTGCTTGACATCCCGACCTAGCCTCCTCCTATCATACGAATAACATTCCTGATGTAACACCCATAAATTTGAGCCAATTTAAAACATTTTAGATCATTCAAAAACCATTACGTTCATACAATTCGTTTTCAAAATAGTTTAAACATCAGAGTATCCCCCAGAACCATATCACATAAATCATAAAACATGCGGAGCGGTACGATCACGCCTTCGCCTTGCCACGATCTCCTGAAGTACCTGAAACAATACACTGAAACTGTAAGCCCGAAAGCTTAGTGAGTTACCCCCAAAATGCCAACCACACATATCATACTCATAACATATCACAAATAGAACAACCATGCACATCGGGTCTACTATGTGACTGGTCTGCCCGCACCGGGCCTTCAGTCCACCTGGTCCGCCCTCCGAGTCTAGCCATGTACGTCGAGTCTACAATGTGATTGGTCTGCCCGCACCGGGCGTTCAATCCACCTGGTCCACTCTCTGAGTCTACAGTATGACTGGTCCGCCCACACCGGGCCTTCAGTCGGCCTGGTCCACTCTCCGAGCCTCGGCACGTCTGGTCCGCCCTCTTGGGCCTTCAGCCTATCCGGACCGCTCGCTGGGCCTTCGGAATATCCGGTCCGCCCTGGGTATGTTGGCCTACAGCACAAAGCAGGACCCACCTCAACCCAACCCCCGTCAAACAACCATGTGCACATAAAACAATCAATCACATAACAAATCCTTAACCAGACTATCAGTCTAACAGATCACATAGCATATCAACATCCTAACCAGGATTCCGACCTAACCGGTCACTAGCATATCATTACCCTATATACCGGGTACCGACCTTAACCAGGTGACTAATATAACACCATCCTAAATACTAGGATGCAGATCTAGCAAAGCAATAACATAACAAACACTACCTGGATTTCCATCCCAGAAAGGGCCGGCCTTGGTGCCGTAGACCCTGTCGATATAGTGAGGATAACTCACCTCCAATTGCCGACTGAAGAGATACGACCAAGCTGCTCCGACCACCGACACGAACTTCACCACAACACACTACCAAAGAACCAATACCATAATTACCAAAATACCCTTGGAAGTCAAACTGGTCAACTCTTGGTCAAAGTCAAAGTCCTCAGTCAAAGTCAACCTTCCTGGTTGACTCTACTCGCCGAGTCAACCCATCGACTCGTCGAGTTCTTATACTCAGAAAACTCCCATAACACGACTCAACTCGCCGAGTCAACCCGTCGACTCATCGAGTTCAACGATCTCGGAATCCCATCCTGTCCAACTCACTGAGTCGCCAACCGACTCACTGATCCAAGGCTTTAACCATAAGAGGTTGGGTTCTGCGACCAGACTCGCCGAGTCCAAGAACAGACTCGCCGAGTCCAAGGCAATCTTCAACAGACTCGCCGAGTTGTTCTTCAACTCGCCGAGTCCATGCCTATGTTCATACAACTCGTCGAGTACACCCATGTGACTCGCCGAGTCTCTCCAGTTCTCAATCCATACAGTGGCTTTTCGAGCCATGCAGGGGCTCCAATCTATAGATCCACTCTTCTACAGTCTAACCCTCACATAAAGTTGCAAACTTTACGTGAGAGCAAGGAGATATAGGCCCAAAACACATTAGGTCTAGGGTTAAGGACTAGGGGGCTTCACCAACAACTCTTAGACAGATACTTTATGACATTCTGGACCAGCTCAAGTCCAGATCTGAGGTAGCAACCTCAGATCTACCCTCCAAACCCGAAATAACCTTCAATCATACCAAAAATGCCCCAAATCTCAAACAATAATAGATCTAGATGCAAAAGAGCCCAAGCAACAGATTATTACCTCCAATATAAGCTCTAAATGAAGTAGATCCTGGATCTACACCACTCCTTTACAGCAAGCCTCTTGATCTTCAAGCCTTTTTTCAAGATTTCCTCCTCCAAAACTCTATTCTCTCTAATAATGGAGGCTCACTCGATTTCCAGGGTTCACAGGCTCTCAAGAGTGGTAAGGAGGCTGAGGAAGGGATATAACATTCTTTATATAGGGCACAACCCCCGGGATTAGGGTTTTCTCCCTTCAGTACCAACTCGTCGAGTCCCAGCCTCCGACTCGGCGAGTTGGCCACTTATTCCACGACCCAAAACCCGCTCCGACTCAGCGAGTAAGAAGGCCTACTCGTTGAGTCCCTTCCTTCAATTAAACTTTGAGCCCTTTGATGATACTTCTGAAATTTGGGATGTTACAACTCTCCCCTACTTATATTAGGCTTCGTCCTCGAAGCCTACTGCAGTATACGCTTCAGAACAAACCCCTTTGCACTGCAGATTGCGATTACTCAATTAACTCCGGGTCTTACAAACTCTACTACTGCATTTCTTTTAAAATGACTTCTTCTCGCGTGGCATCCGTGCCACTATTCCAAGCCGACCATCGGCCTTTCAACTCAATAGTACCACATATCAACCACGTATCACCCGATGATACTATCCCTTCATATCAGGGACACACTTTCGCGCCCTGCAACGCTAGATTCTACAAACATCCACTGAGCTCTGCTATGAAACTAATCCGTCTTCCTTCGCCCAAAATTGGCGATAACCCTGATAACTTGCATCCTGGAACGAATCCTCATGATGGAATACCCCAAATTGGAATACCTCCACATACATAACTCAAGCCTACAACCATACTCGGAACTAAGGACTTGTCCTTACATCACCCTCGAACCCTTCGGTTCGACACAACGGAGTGCAACCCACTCATACCTCCCTATCACGATCTCTAGGTCCATAACCTCCGACTGTAATATCCTTATACAGTCCTCCGCACCAGTCCAGACTACTCCCGAGTCTGTTAACCTGCTGTCTCACCTTCCTCTGTCCCAATCTCCAATCTGGAACCACCTTCCTACTCCTCTTCCAAGGAGACTGAAAACATGCCTGCGCATCATCCAACATTTCCACAACCTCAACGGGAATCCAACCCGTATGTGCTTCCATATATCAGGTACAATTCCAGTGCTCACTACCAAGCACTTTCGATCATCCATTTACTCCACTGCCTTCCTTTCAGAGGACCCAAACTCCTTCCGGAGCTACATACCTTCCCTTTCCAGGAAGTCTACTCAACAACCCTTACCGCACCTATAAGTGCCACTAAGCTAAACTCCACTCTACATTATCCATGTAGAGCAACTGCTATTCTCGAACTCCCACATACTCCGAATCCGATCACGTAACTAACAAGGCCCACACACGGCCTCCATCCAACTTCATCATCATGATCAATACTTGGGGCCAGACCATATCGATTACTATTGCATGGCGACATATTCACTCATTCTCCGCATACAGATCCACTAACACATACAGAGTCTTCAGCATGACTGGACCGCCTTACCAGGCCTTCAGCCTATCTGGACCACTCTTAGAACCTTCAGCACGTCTGGACCGCCCTCCTGGGCCTTCAGTCTGTCTGGACCGTTCCCCGAGCCTTCGGTTTGACTGGTACGCCTTCCGGCCCTCAGTCTATCTGGACCGCTCAAAACTGTCATACGCCATCCTGAACCATTCTTCCTGGGAATCTCTCCCATGCATACTGCCCTAACCCTCTTGGGGTTTCGAACTCCAGCTCCATTCCATATACTCCATTCCCGGCTTATTCCTAGGCCTTACAACAATCAGTTACCTTTTCTGAAACCCATGGTCTGTGCTCCGCCCCACTTGTCTACCACTTGCTCTCACCGATCCACACCCTCAGCAAGACACTGCTGAAATCCAAACAGCTAACCATTCTTGGATGCATGCTGTTTCACCGGAGAATTTTCCAATTCTCGCCCACTTAGTGCACTGACTACTAACCACCAATGCCCAAAACCGGCATAGCTCAATCGCCCTTACTCCATATATTCCCTCTTAACCATGACTGACTCCCTCGGGAGTGAGTAACCTTCACCGAATAACCCTTCCGCCATCGCACACCCGAACTCCAAGGAAGTTTGAATCTCAACCGAACACTTCTCGCATCGCAGTTGCTATTCCTAGCAACGAGATCATAAACCTTACCTTTCGACCAAGAGTCTTCCTGAACGATAACTACAACTCCTAACTACTAAGATCCTCAATCATACTATGAAACATACGGAACAATGCAGACAGATTTACAATACCACACCAATAACAAGATAACAAGATGGAAACATACCCGCAGCTGCATCTGGCTCTGTCCTGACCTCCTCTGCTGTAAGCTGGAATGCGCGTCCCTCAGCCCTCGGAGGCTCCGCTCCACCCTGACCCCTGCCAGTAATCCTCAAAGTGGCCGGTGTTGGAGCCTGCACCGATCCTGCAGCAAACTGTGGGCAGTTGGACCTCAAGTGTCCAACCTGATGGCAATGATAACAAATCCTCATATCCTGCACCGGGGCTGACTGATGGCAATCCCTCGCATAATGCCCCTCTCTCCCGCACTTGCGGCACGCACCACCGGACCTACAAACTCCGGTATGACCCTTCCCACACTTTTCACAAGTGTGGCTGCTCTGACTCCCAATCCTGGAGTCAACGGTTTTGAACCGTTTCGGCGCCGGCTGTGACTGCACCAGGGCCTGCCTCTGCTCTCGCAACTGCAACTCAATCTCCAACTCACGCCACCTGGCGGCCTCCTGCAACTCTAACAAGGTATCACACCTCTGTGTGGACACAAACTGCCGGATATCCCTCTTGAGCATACTCAGATATCGGGACATCTGAGCCTGCTCCGAAGCAAACTCCGGGCAAAACATCGCCCTCTCAGTAAACATCCTGGTGATCTCCGTCACCGACTCTGAATCCTGCTTCAGCTCCAGGAACTCCTGAGCCAACCTCTCTCACTCAACCTGCAGAACATAACAAGTACTGAACATCTACCGGAACTGATCCCACGTAACCGCAGCCCGCTGCGTATCAGAGTAAGATCCCGTAGTCAACCTCCACCAATCCTTCGCCCCGAGCCTCAAAAGGTTCAGAGCACACCTCACCCTCTGATCCGCAGGGCATGAACACGTGAAGAAACAACCCTCCACATCTGACAACCATCTCATAGCAACGATCGGATCCTGAACTCCATCGAAAGTAGGGGGCTTCGTATTATCGAAGTCCCGATACTGAAAACCTCGACCGGTTCCTCCCCCTGCCACTGCTACAGCCGTTGTAGCTGCCGCGGCAGCCGCCTCCGCAAGAGCTGCATAGCGCTCATCAAAGTACTCAACCATGGCAGTCTTGATCAACCCAAACATCTCCAGCAACTCGGCCCGGAACATAGCAGCAACCTCATCATGCAGGATCTCACGAATCCTGGCATCCAACTCGTCTGTACTCATCTGACCAATGATCTCGGGTGGTACTGACCCATCCTGACCACCCTCTCCCGATCCTGATCCCGAACCGGATCCTGCCCCGAAACGTCTCGTAATCGCCATACTGCAATACACCAACGAGACCCTTAGACACATCACATATTCACCCGGGGAACTATCTCATAACCGATACCCTAGAGAGTTGTGACTTCCTTGATACACGTATGGGTCCTGTGCTTTCAGTAGTACGGGCCCATACTACCTTCCACACCTACCCATATTTGTCTCAAGTATCACCACAACACCCTACAATAAACATATACATAGCGATCGATAAATCCTCACTCCTAGAGGAATGCTAAATATCTCAGAACTGGCCTCCCGACATTTCACTACCCACCCATCCACCAACTGCCACACGACCCTCCATTGGTGCCAGTTAACTATTGCATGAATACAATCACATACCACACGACTTAAATAATCTTAGACTAAAAGATTTAACCCCAAAACGGTTGGACTCAGACAAGAGCTGCGCAGCAGGACCAAATCCCTTACCCTAAGACCATTTAACCCATGTAGCATGTGACTTAGAGTATTCACCCAATAGTTAGTTCACATGCGAAAGAGTCACAAACAATCAATTGAGGTACTCTACATAAGATAAGGCATCAAAGATCAGGCAATTCTATAATACGAGTCCTGAGGATCCCTATCTTATTACTAGCATGCTGTTCTAACATATCAAATAATATCAAATAACTTGTATGGTATTTTGGGGTCTACTTACTGACTCCGACTGATCATACACTCTGCATCCTCCTTTACTTATTTCGAAAAACTTTTGAAAACCATTTTGAAAATCCCTCCTTGATTTGAGACTGGATTCACACGAATGCTCCTCCAATTCACTCAAACCAAGGCTCTGATACCAACTTGTAACACCCATAAATTTGAGCCAATTTAAAACATTTTAGATCATTCAAAAACCATTATGTTCATACAATTCGTTTTCAAAATAGTTTAAACATCAGAGTATCCCCCAGAACCATATCACATAAATCATAAAACATGAGGAGCGGTACGATCACGCCTTCGCCTTGCCACGATCTCCTGAAGTACCTGAAACAATACACTGAAACTATAAGCCCGAAAGCTTAGTGAGTTACCCCCAAAATGCCAACCACACATATCATACTCATAACATATCACAAATAGAACAGCCATGCACATCGGGTCTACTGTGTGACTGGTCCGTCCGCACCGGGCCTTCAGTCCACCTGGTCCACCCTCCGAGTCTAGCCATGTACGTCGAGTCTACAGTGTGATTGGTCCGCCCGCACCGGGCCTTCAATCCACCTGGTCCACTGTCTGAGTCTACAGTATGACTGGTCCGCCCGCACCGGGCCTTCAGTCGGCCTGGTCCACTCTCCGAGCCTCGGCACGTCTGGTCCACCCTTTTGGGCCTTCAGCCTATCCGGACCGCTCGCTGGGCCTTCGGAATATCCGGTCCGCCCTGGGTATATTGGCCTATAGCACAAAGCAGGACCCGCCTCAACCCAACCCCCGTCAAACAACCATGTGCACATAAAACAATCAATCACATAACAAATCCTTAACCAGACTATCAGTCTAACAGATCACATAGCATATCAACATCCTAACCAGGATTCCGACCTAACTGGTCACTAGCATATCATTACCCTATATACCGGGTACCGACCTTAACCAGGTCACTAACATAACACCATCCTAAATACCAGGATGCAGATCTAGCAAAGCAATAACATAACAAACACTATCCGGATTTCCATCCGATAAAGGGCCGGCCTTGGTGCCGTAGACCCTTTCGATATAGTGAGGATAACTCACCTGCAATTGCCAACTGAAGAGATACGACCAAGCTGCTCCGACAACCGACACGAACTTCACCACAGCACACTACCAAAGAACCAATACCATAATTACCAAAATACCCTTGGAAGTCAAACTGGTCAACTCTTGGTCAAAGTCAAAGTCCTCAGTCAAAGTCAACCGTCCTGGTTGACTCTACTCGCCGAGTTAACCCATCGACTCGTCGAGTTCTTATACTCAGAAAACTCCCATAACACGACTCAACTCGCCGAGTCAACCCGTCGACTCATCGAGTTCAACGATCTCGGAATCCCATCCTGTCCAACTCACTGAGTCGCCAACCGACTCACTGATCCAAGGCTTTAACCATAAGAGGTTGGGTTCTGCGACCAGACTCGCCGAGTCCAAGGCAATCTTCAACAGACTCGCCGAGTTGTTCTTCAACTCGCCGAGTCCATGCCTATGTTCATACAACTCGTCGAGTACACCCATGTGACTCGCCGAGTCTCTCCAGTTCTCAATCAATACAGTGGCTTTTCGAGCCATGCAGGGGCTCCAATCTATAGATCCACTCTTCTACAGTCTAACCCTCACATAAAGTTGCAAACTTTATGTGAGAGCAAGGAGATATAGGCCCAAAACACATTAGGGCTAGGGTTAAGGACTAGGGGGCTTCACCAACAACTCTTAGACAGATACTTTATGACATTCTGGACCAGCTCAAGTCCAGATCTGAGGTAGCAACCTCAGATCTACCCTCCAAACCCGAAATAACCTTCAATCATACCAAAAATGCCCCAAATCTCAAACAATAATAGATCTAGATGCAAAAGAGCCCAAGCAACAGATTATTACCTCCAATATAAGCTCTAAATGAAGTAGATCCCGGATCTACACCACTCCTTTGCAGCAAGCCTCTTGATCTTCAAGCCTCTTTTCAAGATTTCCTCCTCCAAAGCTCTATTCTCTCTAATAATGGAGGCTCACTCGATTTCAAGGGTTTACAGGCTCTCAAGAGTGGTAAGGAGGCTGAGGAAGGGATATAACATTCTTTATATAGGGCACAACCCCCGGGATTAGGGTTTTCTCCCTTCAGTACCAACTCGTCGAGTCCCAGCCTCCGACTCGGCGAGTTGGCCACTTATTCCGCGACCCAAAACCCGCTCCGACTTGGCGAGTAAGAAGGCCTACTCGTTGAGTCCTTTCCTTCAATTAAACTTTGAGCCCTTTGATGATACTTCTGAAATTTGGGATGTTACAACTCTCCCCTACTTATATTAGGCTTCGTCCTCGAAGCTTACTGCAGTATACGCTTCAGAACAAACCCCTTTGCACTGCAGATTCTGATTACTCAATTAACTCCGGGTCTTACAAACTCTACTACTGCATTTCTTTTAAAATGACTTCTTCTCGCGTGGCATCCGTGCCACTATTCCAAGCCGACCATCGGCCTTTCAACTCAATAGTACCACATATCAACCACATATCACCCGATGATACTATCCCTTCATATCAGGGACACACTTTCGCGCCCTGCAACGCTAGATTCTACAAACATCCACTGAGCTCTGCTATGAAACTAATCCGTCTTCCTTCGCCGAAAATTGGTGATAACCCTGATAACTTGCATCCTGGAACGAATCCTCATGATGGAATACCCCAGATTGGAATACCTCCACATACATAACTCAAGCCTACAACCATACTCGGAACTAAGGACTTGTCCTTACTTCACCCTCGAATCCTTCGGTTCGACACAACGGAGTGCAACCCACTCATACCTCCCTATCACGATCTCTAGGTCCTTAACCTCCAACTGTAATATCCTTATACAGTCCTCCGCACCAGTCCAGACTACTCCCGAGTCTGTTAACCTGCTGTCTCACCTTCCTCTGTCCTAATCTCCAATCTGGAACCACCTTCCTACTCCTCTTCCAAGGAGACTGAAAACATGCCTACGCATCATCCAACATTGCCACAACCTCAACGGGCATCCAACCCGTATGTGCTTCCATATATCAGGTACAATTCCAGTGCTCACTACCAAGCACTTTCGATCATCCATTTACTCCACTGCCTTCCTTTCAGAGGACCCAAACTCCTTCCAGAGCTACATACCTTCCCTTTCTAGGAAGTCTACTCAACAACCCTTACCGCACCTATAAGTGCCACAGAGCTAAACTCCACTCTACACTATCCATGTAGAGCAACTGCTATTCTCGAACTCCCACATACTCCGAATCCGATCACGTAACTAACAAGGCCCACACACGGCCTCCATCCAACTTCATCATCATGATCAATACTTGGGGCCAGACCATATCGATTACTATTGCATGGCGACATATTCACTCATTCTCCGCATACAGATCCACTAACACATACAGAGTCTTCAGCATGACTGGACCGCCTTACCAGACCTTCAGCCTATCTGGACCACTCTCAGAACCTTCAGCACGTCTGGACCGCCCTCCTGGGCCTCCAACCTGTCTGGACCGTTCCCCGAGCCTTCGGTTTGACTGGTACGCCTGCCGGCCCTCAGTCTATCCGGACCGCTCAAAACTATCGTACGCCATCCTGAACCATTCTTCCTGAGAATCTCTCCCATGCATACTGTCCTAGCCCTCTTGGGGTTCCGAACTCCAGCTCCATTCCATATACTCCATTCCCGACTTAACCCTAGGCCTTACACCTGTCACGAATCGCGGGGCAACCCTGACTCGACTCGTCGAGTCCACTTATGAACTCGGCGAGTAGCGTTCATGGAAACACTCAAATGACCTTCTGAGGTCAGATCCGCTTCTCTAACCTATAGATCTGCCCTCCCCATTAACAATAATCACGTAAAGGTCCGACCTTTACACTCATGCAACACACATAGGGCTCTCTTTGGTGAAATCATCTCTAAAAAGGCAACCTAAGATCATTTCTTCCATGGAACAACATAAAGCAGATTGGATAAGGCTCTTTGGACCTTTAAAGGTCCAGATCCAGAGTCTAACACTCAAAGGGACAATATGTTCATCATTTCAAGCCAATAAAAGGGAATAGAAAACCCTAAATTCAAGGATCTCATACTAAACAGAAGAAGGGATCGATTTACTACCTCAAAGTTGCAGATCCAAGCTGGAAACCCACAGAATAGCAATCCCCTTGACCTCCTCTTGTTGGAAACACCTTCTTCTTTGCAAAATTACACTAATAAGGATCAAAAAGGCTCTCTCTCTTATACCACTCGTTCAAGCTCTCTAGGGTTCCTCTCTCTGGTCTGGTAGCCGCAATTGAGGGCTATAAGGACCCTTAAATAGGGCACTGCCCCAAAGATTTAGGGTTTTTGTCCACAGCGCGGACTCGTCGAGTCCACCCATCGACTCGCCGAGTCCCTTCATTAATCCAGTCAGCAAATCGCGATCCTACTCGACGAGTCTAGGCGTCAACTCGTCGAGTCCCTCCTTATAACTCAAAATAAATGAATAACATAGAATACCTGGGAATCCGGATGTTACAATTCTCGCCCACTAGAATCAGACTTCGCCCTCGAAGTCTCGCTCGACAAACAATTCTGGATGCTGCTCTCGCATCTCTAACTCCGGCTCCCAAGTCAGCTCGGACCCTCTCCGATGTTGCCACTGGACCTGAACCAGGGGCACCTCCTTGTTCCTCAGAACCTTGGTCTTTCGATCCAGGATCGCGATCGGTCTCTCAACATAATTCAGGCTCGCATCCACCTGAATATCCTCCAGCGGCACCACCGCGGACTCGTTGGATATACACTTCCTCAACTGAGACACGTGGAAGGTATCATGAATCTGGCACAACTACGCAGGTAGATCCAAACGATACGCTACCCTGCTTACCCTCGCGGTCACCCTGAACGGACCAATGTACCGGGGCCCCAGCTTGCCCCTCTTCCTGAATCGGATCACTCCTTTCCAAGGAGACACCTTCAGGAGTACGAAGCCTCCCACCTGAAACTCAAGTTCGGATCGTCGCCTATCCGCATAACTATTCTGGCGACTCTGAGCTGTCAACAACCTCTGCCTGACCTGTTGTATCTGCTCAGTCTTCTGAATCACTATCTCAGTGCTACCCATCACGCGTTGCCCTACCTCTCCCCAGCAAATGGGAGTCCGACATCTCCTCCCATACAACAACTCGAAGGGAGGCATACCAATACTCGAATGGTGGCTGTTGTTATAGGAAAAATCAGCCAACGGCAAGTACGTGTCCCAACTTCCTCCGGAGTCTAACACATATGCTCGAAGCATATCCTCGAGCGTATGAATCGTCCGCTCACTCTGTCCGTCCGTCTGTGGGTGGTAGGCGGTACTGAAATGCAACCTCGTACCCAACTCCTCATGGAACTTCTTCCAGAACCTGGAAGTGAAACGTACATCTCGATCTGACACAATCGAGATCGGTACTCCATGAAGCGATACCACCTCTCTCACATACAACTCGGCCAGCCTCTCTGCGGAAGAGCTCTCACTGATGGCAAGGAAGTGAGCGCTCTTCGTCAGCCGGTCAACGATCACCCAAATTGCATCGACGCCCCTCGTGGTCCTCGACAATTTGGTGATAAAATCCATAGAAATATGTTCCCACTTCCACAGGGGAACCTCAAGTGGCTGCAACTTGCCATGCGGACGCTGGTGCTCGGCCTTAAGCCGACGACAGGTCAAGCACCTCTCAACAAACCACGCAACATCCCTCTTCATACAGGGCCACCAATAGTCTCTCTTCAGATCCAAATACATCTTAGTGGCTCCGGGATGGATCGAGAACTTCGATCTGTGCGCCTCCTCCATCATAATGGTACGTGTCCCGCCTGTATACGGCACCCAAATCCGACCTTGAAAGTTCATCAGCCCTCGGCTATCGGTAACGAACTCAGACACCTGCCCGATCACACGCTCCCTCTTGCGGTTCTCTGGTATCACGGCTTCTGCCTGGGCCTCCCGAATGGTTGCCTGGGCCTCCCGAATGGTGTCCAACACCGGAGTCATCACCGTCAATCGCATACAAGTGTCTCGAATTGGGGAACTCTCTGCCCTACGGCTCAGAGCATCATCTACAACATTAGTTTTGCCCGGGTGGTACAGGATCTCACAATCGCAATCCTTTACCACATCCAACCATCTCTTCTGGCGCATATTCAGGTTGGGCTGATCCATCAGATACTTCAAACTCTTGTGGTCCGTGTATATGGTACACCGAACCCCATAGTGACGCCAGATCTTGAGGGTGAACACCACTGCCCCCAACTCCAGATCGTGGGTGGGATACCTTGTCTCATGAGGCTTCAGCTGCCTCGATGCATACACTATCACATGCCCTATCTGCATAAGCACCGCACCCAACCCCGATATCGATGCGTCGCAGTACACCACAAAATCCTTCATTCCCTCTGGAAGGGATAACACTGGGGCTTCGCACAACCTCTGGCGAAGAGTCTCAAACGAGGTCTGCTGCTCTGGACCCCACGAAAAAGCAACGCCCTTCTGGATCAGCTTGGTGAGAGGCACGGCAATCTTGGAGAAATCCTTGATAAATATCCGATAGTAGCCGGCCAACCCCAGAAAACTCCTGATCTCGGTGGGTGATCTCGGCACCTCCCAACTCATCACGGCCTCAATCTTGGCCGAATCGACCAATATCCCATTCTGGTTAACGATATGCCCCAAGAACTGGACCTCCAGTAACCAGAACTCGCACTTGGAGAATTTGGCATAGAGCCTCTCCGATCTCAAAACTCCGAGAATCTCTCTCAGATGCTCCTCATGCTGCTCTCTAGATCTCGAATACACCGGAATGTCGTCGATGAATACAATCACCGACCTGTCCAACATCTGTATGCATACCCTGTTCATGAGATCTATGAACGTTGCTGGTGCATTGGTGAGCCCAAAAGGCATCACCACAAACTCGTAGTGCCCATAACGAGTCCTAACCGCCGTCTTCTGGATATCCTCATCTCGCACCCTCATCTGGTGATATCCAGACCTCAAATCTATCTTGGAGAACCAAGATGCTCCCTGCAACTGATCGAACAGATCATCAATCCTCGGTAGTGGATAACGGTTCTTGACCGTCAACTTGTTCAACTCCCGGTAATCAATGCACATCCGGTGTGAACCATCTTTTTTCTTGACAAAAAGGATCGGCGCTCCCCAAGGTGAGCTACTCGGCCTGATAAATCTCTTCCCTAACAGCTCCTGAAGCTGTGAGGATAACTCCTGCATCTCTGGTTGCGCAAGGCGATAGGGCGCCTTGGCGATAGGCACCGCTCCCGGAACCAAATTGATGCGGAACTCCACTTGCCTCACGGGAAGCACACCTGGCAACTCCTCGGGGAAAACATCCAGGAACTTACGCACTATCGGTACATCACTAACCGAATCCGACCCCTCTGCGGCCACCCGTGAATCCATCACATAAACCACAAACCAGCTACAGCCCTGCTGTAGGCTCCGCCTCGCTCTAGCAGCCGAACAAAATGCTGACCCAGAACGGGTACCCTCGTCGTACACCATAAGTACTCCCCCACTAGGATCTCGTATCGTCACCAACTGTCGCTCGTAGTCTATAACAGCCCCAAATCGGCTCAACCAATCCATGCCCACTATGACACACACGTACCCCATCGTAATCGGGACCAGATCTATCGGGAACTCAACACCGAAGATCTCGAGTACACATCCTTGAATCACATCCGTAGCATACATCGCTCGCTCGTCAGCTATGGAAACTCGTAGACGTCGACTCAACGCCTCCCGCTGGATACTGATGTGCTGACTAAACGCTAACGACACAAATGACCGACTCGCACCCGAGTCAAATAACACCAAAGCAGGTACATAACTCACAAGAAAAGTACCTACGCATATCATAATATAAGCACAATATCTCAAACTCAGCATAAATAAATGAAAGAATACATACCAGCCACGACATCGGGCACTGCGCAGACCTCCTCCGCCGTCAACTGGAAGGCTCTCCCGCGGGCCTTCGGTGCCTCGGCCTTTACTGGCCGACCCTCAATAGCTCGTGCATTAGCAGGGGCAGATCCCTGCGTTGATCCCTGTAACAGCTGCGGGCACTCGGCCTTCCGATGGCCCGTCTGGTTGCAATGAAAGCAAACCATAAATCCCTTGGGGAAGTCCTTGGCTATATGCCCCTCCTTGCCACACTTGTAGCAAGCACCTGATCGATAAACCCCATCATGTCCCTTGCCGCACCTCCCACAAGTGCGACCCTTATGGCCTCCAGATCTCGAATCGGTGGGCTTTGCCCGCTTGGCTGCCGGCTGAGACTGTGCCGGCCGCCGATCCCTCCCCTGAGACTTGGCCTCCTCCCGGGCCTGAGTCTCCAGCTCAATCTCCCTCTTCCGGGCATTTTCCTGGAGCTCAGCAAATGTCCGGTATGATGAGTTCTCCACGAACTCCCTGATATCCCTCCTCAAAATGCTCAAGTACCGACTCATGCGTGCCTGCTCAGACGACACGTGCTCAGGGCAAAACAACGCCCTTTCATGGAACATCCGTGTGATCACGGTCACTGACTACGTCCCCTGCTTGTGGGACAAAAACTCATGTGCCAATCGTTCCCTCTCCACCGGGGGAACGTACTTGTCTCTGAACATGATGGTGAACCTCTCCCAGGTCACCTCCGAAATCTCTGCAAGAGTGAAGTTCGCCATCACAAACTTCCACCAGTCCTTCGCTCCCAAGCGAAGCTGGTTCAGTGCAAACCGAACCCTCAAATGCTCCGGACACGAACAGGTGTAGAAACACCCCTCGATAATAGAAGTACATCTCATCGCAGCAATCGGATCCTGCGTCCCATCAAACTCCGGTCGCTTCGTGTTGCTGAACTCCCGGAACAACATCGAGTCACCCCCCTGAGGTCTAGCAGCAGCAACAGCTGCAGTAGCTGCAGCAGCCGCAACCTCGGTAACCGTTGTGTACCGCTCATTAAAGGTCTCAATCAATGTGGTCTTGATAGACCCAAACATCTCCGGAATCTCGGCTCGGATCGCCGCAGCCACCTCATCGTGGATCATCTGACGAAGCTCCTCGTCACTCACACCACTCTTCTCAGGTCTGTGGCGTGTCCCAACCATGATGTCTCTGAAATACAACATAAAAATGTCAGATACTCGCTCGAGTATATTCGCACTCGATCACTCAACCCTACTTGTTCCCTAGTACCCTAAGGATTCTTACTTGGGCTGCGCACTGATCCGGTGTCTTCAGTAGTACGCGCCCTATACTACCGTCCACACCGCATCACTATTCACCCCAAGTCCTCCTCCTAGGATCCCAGATCACAAGTACTCTACATATTGCTAGCATAGGCTACCCTTCGGTACACCTCTCATAAGCTCCTCACTGCTACCTACTCACTCTCAAGCATCACATAGTAGCAGAAATCTTCCTAGGCTAAGGCATCACAAATCAGGCCACTCTAGTCCTAATATGAATACCTAGCTTACTCTAACATGCATAACATATCATATCATATCTCATAATACATAATGTAAGGGTATTTTGGGAAATCACCGTTCGGGCGTTGGCTGATCGTACACACTGCTCCTTTCTGCTTTTCTCAAAGTCTTTTACTCTTTTAGAAAAATTGTACCTTTTTATGAAAAACTTTCTGAAATCCTCAGTTTGAGTTCAGATACGCCCGAAGGTGCATCCGAATCCCTCAAACCAAGGCTCTGATACCAACTTGTAACAACGTAAATTTTCAAAACAATTTTTCATTTTTAAAACATACTTATAAAAATAGGGTAATATCAAAACATAATGTATCCAATGTTATCATAACAAAGCATATCCCAAAATCTCAAGACATAAATTCCATGAGTGTGTACGGGTCATGTCGGCGCCTTCCCGCGATCTTCGCTAGTACCTGAAACACATAACACAACAACTGTAAGCATAAATGCTTAGTGAGTTCCCGAAAATACCACATACGCACATACGCCACTCAAGGCTATAAGACCTTCCGGTCACTGTGTCTCAGAGGACTTCCGTCCCACAACCCTGGTAGACCTTCTGGTCCTACCCGTAATGACCTTCCGGTCCATATCATCATGACCTTCCGGTCCATATCATAATGACCTTCCGGTCCTTCTCATTCATAACATACATAACACATACATATCACATAACAACATACAACACATACATCTCATAGCATATAAGACCTTCCGGTCACACATAGGTACCATCCTAGGTACAGTATAGTGAGAAGACTCACCTCGTACGAAGTCGGATAAACTCTCGTGCTTGACGTCCCGACCTGGCCTCCTCCTATCATACGAGTAACATTCCTGATCAATACCCTCTCATAGCCTCATCTCTAAAGATTGGATAGAAGGCCATCCTACCCCTCCCTAAACACTCCTGAATCAGCTTGACCAAAACCCTAAGGTCAACTGAAGTCAACGATCAAACTTTGACCCAACTCGTCGAGTGCACATGGGCGACTCGGCGAGTCCATGCGGGTCCTCAGAATCCTTCTATCCTCACTTGGCACGTCGAGTCATCCCTTCACTCGACGGGTTACACCTGTCACGAATCGTGGGGCAACCCCGACTCGACTCGTCGAGTCCACTTATGAACTCGGTGAGTAGCGTCCATGGCAACAATCAAATGACCTTCTGAGGTCAGATTCTCTTCTCTAACCTATAGATCTGCCCTCCCCATTAACAATAATCATGTAAAGGTCCGACCTTTACACTCATGCAACACACATAGGGCTCTCTTTGGTGAAATCATCTCTAAAAAGGCAACCTAAGATCATTTCTTCCATGGAACAACATAAAGCAGGTTGGATAAGGCTCTTTGGACCTCTAAAGGTCCAGATCCAGAGTCTAACACTCAAAGGGACAATATGGTCATCATTTCAAGCCAATAAAAGGGAATAGAAAACCCTAAATTCAAGGATCTCATACTAAACAGAAGAAGGGATCGATTTACTACCTCAAAGTTGCAGATCCAAGCTGGAAACCCACAGAATAGCAATCCCCTTGACCTCCTCTTGCTGGAAACACCTTCTTCTTTGCAAAATTACACTAATAAGGATCAAAAAGGCTCTCTCTCTTATACCACTCGTTCAAGCTCTCTAGGGTTTCTCTCTCTGGACTGGTAGTCGCAATTGAGGGCTATAAGGACCCTTAAATAAGGCACAGCCCCAAAGATTTAGGGTTTTTGTCCACAGCGCGGACTCGTCGAGTCCACCCATCGACTCGCCGAGTCCCTTCATTAATCTAGTCAGCAAATCGCGATCCTACTCGACGAGTCTAGGCGTCAACTCGTCGAGTCCCTCCTCATAACTCAAAATAAATGAATAACATAGAATACCTGGGAATCCGGATGTTACAACTGATCACTGACATATAAACTCTCGTCACTTCGAAGTAATTCGCTATTCTAATATCTTCATGGAAGTCTTAAAAGCGTATTAAAAAACTCTTACGAGTTGCGAGCTAATCACTGAACTTCTAAGAGAAACTTTAGATCACTTAAAAAAATAGTTATTGTTATTTTTTAAATTATCATTATCAGTTCGTTTTATTTTCTGGATCTTAACCGTGCAAAGACCTTAGTATTGTGTTATGAAGGAAACAGAGAAAGACGAAAAGAAAATTAACCATTATATTCAAAAACAAAGATGCCTACAGCCTTACAAAAGTCATGCATTAACATCAAAAGATTATACTGCCCTAATCACCTAAAAGGCCTAGACCTTAACCTGGCCATCATCGACCTTCTGCTTCTCCTCTTCCTCTCTTCCTGGCCGCACTACGGGATCCTTAGCGACGGTGGTAGGCTTACCGGTTAGCTTTGCTAAAGTCTCATGCCATCCTTTCACGTCCCAGGATCCTAAATGTTCAAGATCCTCAGCCAGCTTGATCTTGGCCTCCAGGATAACCACAATAGCGCTAGCCTTCGCATCCTCTATCACCTCCTGAAGGTTTGCAAGGTGCTCTTCCTCTTTCTCGGCTTTCTGCTTGCTCAACAGCTCTACCATCTGGAGAAGATCTTCGTTGGTGGCCTTCCATATTTTCTCTTGCTCCTTTAGATCGTACTCGACTTTCTTGGCCTAAATCCTAAGATCGTTCGTGCATTGAGAAATATGAGTGAAGATCGGGAAGAAACATAGAGATCAACAAAGGAAGAAAACAGGTATGAAAAATAAATTCATTCATGCAGGAAACTTACAGCATGGGACAAAGAGGTCAGCTTCCCAAAAGCATCCTCAAGATTGAGGCCCTCTATACTGAAATATGTGGCCCCAGAGGTCTTTCTCTTCTGGGATCCTGGAGTCCTTACAACCAGGTCAAGTTGGGCTTTCTTTGGAGGAACCAGATCAGAAGACTTTTCCTGCTTGATTCTGACCAGGCCACTGGTCATATCATCCTCGAGGTCAGCTAGAGCGAAGCGAGCACTGGAGCGAATGGTCCTGGAACCTGTACAGAACATAAGGATCATAATCAGATCGAGGATCTTAAGGCAACTACTTCAAGTCAGAAAGTAAAAAGATGCGTACCTGTAGCCATAGAAGTTGTGGTAGAAGATCCTTCTTGGAGACTGGATTGGTCAAGTTTAAGAGATCTATCTGCCTCTGAGAGGGAGAGAAAGCTGGCAATCTTACCTTCTAAATCCTCAGCAACGGGAACAAGTTCCTCGAACTTGAAACTTGTAACAGAAAAACAAAATAAGTATAAGATTTCAGGATCCCAAAGGAAAATATTGAAATCCTACCCTTCTTAACCCAATCCAGGGGTAAGAGATCCCCGTCGGGAATAGAGTCACGTCTCTCGAAGAAGTATCTTCCTTTCCAAGCCCCATCGTTATGACTGGTTTTCAAGATCAAAGGAGACTTGTAGGTTTTGACCTTAAGGAGGAATCGGGAGTTTCCGAAAGTCGTAAGATGGTATACAAAGGCCAGCTCAGAAAGGCCTATATCCATGCATTTTGACTGATTTATCTGATCGATCCAATAAAGGATCCTCCAAATAAAAGGCATGACCTGGATATACGAAATCGTGGTCAACTTAAAGAATTCAGAGATTATTCCCGTGAAAGGATACCTCAGACCCAAAGAGAAGGGGTACTCAGGAAAGCACACCCAAGTGGGAGAGACAAAGTCCGGCTAAATAAAGGGATCAAAGGGTTTGAAAACGACTCCAGAAGGAAAGGCTCCAGCGAGTCTTAGAGAGTCGATATCGTCATCACCAAAAGAGCAGGATTCCTCAGAAGAGAGGATCCCCTGATCAACGAAATCATTGTCGGGGAGGGCCAAAATGCTTTTACGAGACACCGCCATTTTTCGACCCATGGTAGAATAAAAGTCTAGAGGAAAAATTACCTTCTAAATCGCAAGATGGTTCAAGAAAAGCGAAGGAGAACGGATAGCAGAACATGAAGATGATCCCTCATATTTATACTAAAACAGTTAATATGATTTGACGGCTAACGGCTAGTAAACTATCTGTTGGAATTTAAATAACCTAGCCGTTACGAATTAAAATTAAAAATTGATATCCCCTCTTCTTTTACCTATTTACTTTAAGCTATTCCTTTAATATTTACGAAACTAACCCATATATTTTCAGGAATAACTTAGGGGCAATTGTTGGGACCATGATCCTTACTATATCCAGGATCCTCAAATATCCAGGATCCTCAGCAACATCAAGATCTCGGTTAAATACCGTTATTATTTCTATTAGTATTTATAACAGTCATATTTTGTCTATAACTAACACGTGTGCAGAAGTAGTCAAGGGAAAACCAATTCTCAACGAAGAATCATCTCAACTATGCTAAAGACCCCGAATACTTGGTCAAATAACGTTCATGAAGCTGGTTATAGAGGATCCCAGAAATATCGGACATCTTGTTGGCTGGATTAGACTATAAATTGACACTTGTAATCTGCACACAACACACTGTTCTTTAGGTTAAGCTTACTCTATGAAATTCTCTACTCATTCTTACTAATAACTCATTGTAATCTTTACTATATATCAATAAAATCATCAAGGCAGGTGATCATTATCACCTCCCAAGGTTTTATGCCGGAGATCCTAGCAAGGATCGAGAGCTTTCCTCGTAAACCATCGTGTCATTTTTCTTTTACTACTTGCTATTACACAATCTGAACATCACAGCCTCTTATTCAATTTGGTTGATTAGTACTTGTGTAATTTTTTACCAAAACAAGGACCTAACATCAAACTTCAGATCTAGCCCTTTAGGGACGTTCTAAACAATAAAGTTGGCAACTTTACTCCTTTTCATGTCTTATTGGGACTCAAGCCATAGATTTAGCATTCTACTTCCATTAATGCGTACTAATGGGACTCAAGCCATAGATTTAGCATTCTACTTTCATGTACGAGGGGGCTAACCCGTCCCATGCATCCATCAAAGTACGCCCGACGTACCTTACGTATGCCAACGTACTAGGGTCCTTAAGCTAATTTAAATAAATAAAATAACCGACTAAGCGTTGTCTGGAGTCTGCCATGAACCTACTTAATCAATTCCATCTTTCGAAGTACCACCTCTGTACTCCCCATAACCCGATGACCGACCTCACCCCAACATATCGGGTTCCTACACTTCCTCCCGTAGAGCATCTCAAAAGGAGGTCGATCAATGATAGCATGATAACTGTTATTATACGAACACTACACTAAAGGAAGATACGTATCCCAACTCCCGCCAAATTCCAGTACACATGCCAGAAGCATATCCTCCAAAGTCTGGATAGTCTGCTCGCTTTGACCATAAGTCTATAAGTGAAAAGTCGTGCTAAAGTGCAGACGAGTACCCATCTCCTCATGAAATCTTTTCCAGAACCTGGAAGTAAACCGAAAATCCCTATCTGAAATGACTAAAACCACCATGAGATGTTATGCCACAACCTCTTAACGTAGATGACTACCAACTTGTCCGCAGAATTACTCGCTTGAATCGGGATAAAATGCGTGCTCTCGGTCAGTCGATCAACGATGACCCATATCGAATCCACTCTGTGCGCCATTTGCGGTAAACTCGTGATAAAATTCATTGTAATCTCTTCTTATTTCCAAACGGGTTACCCAACGGCTCCATTTTGCCGTTTGGTGACTAATGCTCGACCTTGACTTTCCTGCAAGTCAAGCACCTCTCAACATACCAGACCACATCCCGCTTCATGCATGGCCAACAATAGTGAAGTCGAAGATCTCTATACATCTTTTTCGCTCTGCGATGAATAGAGAACCTCGACTTGTGTGCCTCCTCCATCAAAACGTGACGCGCTCCACCTCAATATGGAACCCACACCCTCCGACGAAGGGTCAATAATCCCTTGCTATCATAATCAAAGGAAGCCATCTGTCCCACTATGCGCTCACTCTTTCGATGTTGTTCCTTCATAACCTCAATTTTAGCCCCTCGAATCTGATCTAATAGTGGGGTAATCACGGTCATCCTCAAACATTCATCCCTAATTGGGGAAGCAATTCCCTTACGGATGAGAGCATCGACCACCACGTTGGCCTTCCCTGGGTGATAAAGGATCTCACAATCATAATCCTTCACCACATCCAACCATCTACGCTACCTTATGTTCAGATTCGACTAATCCATCAGATACCTCAGACTCTTGGGGTCTGTTTAAATAGTACCACGAGCCCCATAGAGGTAATGTCACCAATTCTTGAGGGCGAAAACCACCGCCCCTAACTCTAAATCATTCGTCTTATGAGGCTCCAACTGCCTCGAAACGTAAGCGATCACATAATCCTGCTGCATCAAAATTGCACCCAAACCCGTGATCAACGCATCACAATATACCAAAAATTCGTCAACACCCTCGGGCGGGGTAAGATTCGGCGCCTAACACAATCGATGCCTCAAAGTCTCAAAAGTTGCCTGCTGCCCAGGCCCGAACGAAATATGACGGTCTTCTTCGTCAATCGGGTCAAAGGAACCGCTATCATGGAGAAATCATGAATGAATCTCTAATAGTAACCTCCCACCTCCCACCTCATCACCGCCACAACTTTGGATGGATTGACCACGATATCGTTATGGTTGACAAGGTGTCCCAGAAACTGCACCTCGTGCAAACAAAACTTGCACTTTGAGAACTTCGCATACAAATCTTTTTGGATAAGGTGTCTAAGTCCATAAATATATTTGGTATGTACTTGAACCGAGAGTAGCATGGTCAATTTGGGTTGCATTTCACTGGGACAATTTGAAGGACGGACTTTTGAGAAGAGGATAATTATGATTTATTAATATATTATAAGTTCTAATATATTAATATGAAATCATATTATTTAATTAGTATTGATCAAGAATTAAATTGGAATTAATTTTGTGATCAAAAGGGACTAATTAAGTATAAAGGGTTGATTTGGTAAATCATTCATTCTTGTGAAGTGGGCTTATGATCCATAGTTCCTTATGTTGGGCTAAACCCATGTGGTGACCCATGGATACTCCATGGAGGTTTTATGCCATGGAGCATGAGGGATATGGAAGGTCATTAGGGTTTACATGGTGTAACCCTAGTTTACCACGCTATATAAGAGACCTTAAGGCTACCAAAATTGGCACCTAAGTGAACTTAGAAGAGTGCTAGCCGATTTTGTGAAGCAAGGAATTCTCTCTCTAATTCTTCCATTTGTTGGTGGTGATTTGTGATTTCATTTGACGCGTTCACATTTATGGTGCTAGGTTCTTAAAGCTTCAAGGTTTTCAACTACACTAAAAGGTATGTCATATAACTAGAATTTTGTAGTATAGATACTCCATTGTATGCTAGTTAGGATGATGCTTTGGAATTTTGAAAGGTTGCATGTATATTAGAGAAAAAATAGATCCAAAGCATCTAGGGTTGCATGTACACCATAGGAGTGTTAGAATGCTCAAAACCCATCAGTGGTATCAGAGACTAGGATTGTTTTCCAATATACTTGATGCTACTTGTTTTCAAAGCTTGAAAAAATCGATTTTCTGTTGTCTGAACAGAGGACTCGCCGAGTCCACTAATAGACTCGCCGAGTCCACCCTATAATCTGACCAACTCGCGGAGTTAGTTCATGCACTCGACGAGTTGGTGCTCCTGAGTGCAGATTTTTGAGTTTTAAGGCTGTAATTGGACTAGGATCATTACCCTAAACTGTTTTTAAACTTATAAACCTGTTTTTGATGTGGTAATGATCATACTAATCCAAATTAAAAGATAATTGTCAAAGTTTCATGTTTAGTATTAGTTTATATGGTTAGGATAATTACATGAAATTTGTTTGATTTGAATTGTCTTGTTCATATGAGTTTAATTGTATCTTCTATCAACTATATGATTATTGTATTAGTTAAATAATGTTTTAAATGTTTTTAGTGGACCCCATAACTTGTCCTCAAGTTATGTATGTTATGGAATATGAAAGGTTTTTCTATTAAAGATGTCATTAAACTCATATGTTATGGACTTGAAGAGTTTTGACAAGTTTCAAAATTTGCCCTCAAGTTTTGGAATTTGTAAAGTCTCACTAAATGAAACTTTAATTCCAAACCTTAGAATTTTAAAAGTTAAAATTCAACTCTTATACTATTTTAATATTATAGGTTTAATATTTATATATATATATATATATATATATATATATATATATATATATATATATATATATATATATATATAAGACAAGTTGGTTTTACCATTAGTAGGCCTCATTCACGCAGCCGGTCTATAAGGGGGTATAAGGTTACTGCCTATAAAATGGCAGTTTAATGGGTGTCCACTCTCACCCACCGCCTCCTTGATTGGTGGAGGGTCGTTAGCCGAACGGGTAGGACAAAGACTATAATTCTTATTTAAAGTATAATGATAGTAATAAAGTAACTAAACCTTTTATAAATTCCCAATCTTAGTTACTTTAGGAAAATGTGAAATTGATGCTAATCCATGAACTTACACTTTGCACCTTACCAAGTCGTTGATGGAGCGTGTGTGGTTAGCCGGCACATTAACTTGGACTAGTAAGGGTGGAAAAGGGTAACTTAATGTTTATCATAAGGTCAATGGAGCGTCTGTGGTTAACCGACACATTGATTAAGGTGATAATTGACATTGAGAGTACCAAGTACATTTGCATGGTTATTCACACCTTGTTTGTGATCCTCGGTATCCCAGTCAAAAACCTGAAGGGCATAATCGAGATTTAAACATGCCATTGAATTGTTCAATGAATCTCAAAGGATCTAGGAGTTTCAATCCAATTAAAACTTAATAAACAATTTCATTTTTCATGGTGGAAATTGGTAAATCTTCATTTACCTACCTTCAAATATTTTGCAAGTTAGATTACGGCATCCCTCTTCCAAATTGTAAAATATTGTGTTGGGTCCTAACCTTAATATTTCATTTTGGGTAATATATTAAGGACTCTTTATCTAATCTAAACTTTGTCTTTCTTTCTTTTCAGATGTCTTCCAACACTACTTCTGGCTCAAACCCTACCAGCTCCTTCTCTCTCATGAACCTTTGTGGGAGATTCATCTTTGATGGGACTAATTTCAATGATTGGATTAGGAACATCAGGATGGTCACTCGCTAAGAGGACAAGTAATATGTCCTCGACAAGGATCTTAAGGAAATCGATGAGTCTGCTGCTACTCCTTAGGATATTGCTGATTTCAGGGCACATGAGAAAGATGCCACCAAGGTAGCTTGTATCATGCGTGCCACCATGTCTCCTGAACTCCAAAAGTCCTATGAGGACTTCTACCCTTTTGAGATGCACCAGGACCTGATGGAAAGATACTATCAGAGTGCTCGCCAAGAGCGGTATAAAATCATCTGCTCCATGATTACAAAAAGATGAAGGATGGTGAACCCATCACGGGCCACTTGCAGAAAATGCAAAGGTTTGTGGACCGTCTGCTCAAATTGAATGTAAACTTTGATGAGGAGCTGGCTATAGATATTATTCTACACTCCTTACCTCCATGTTATGATCAGTTCCGCATGACTTATCATATGAACAAGGAGGAAGTTACTCTAAGCAAGCTTGAGGGCCTTTTGAGGACTGCCGAAAGTGGTCTCAAAGGTAAATCTATGGTAACCACTCCTACTGCTAATGGCCCTGTTCTGGCAACTGGGCAAGGTAAGGGGAAGAAGAGGAAGGCCCCTTCCAAGAGCCGCAAGGGAAAGTCTCTTGATGGATCCTCTTCAAGTGGAACCAAAGGAGGTTCTGCTACTCCCTCGACCATCCCAAAGGAAGCAGAGTGTTTCTATTGCCATGAAAAAGGGAACTGGTAGCGAAGCTGCCCCAAATACTTGCAGGATGTTAAGGATGGGAAGGTTAAACCCACCCATACAGGTATTTATACCATTCTATCTAAAAACTCATCACATTCTAACTCTTGGGTTCTTGACACATGTTGTGGAATTCACATTTGTTCTGATGTGCACGGCCTAAAAAGAAGTAAGGACGTGGAGCACGGGAAGATAAACTTGATCATGGGGAATAGGAAGGTTTCACCTGTCACCAAGATTGGAGTTTATTCTTTATTGCTGAGTAGTGGGTTAGAAATAGATTTGAATAATTGTTGCTACTCGTCTGAAATGGCGAGAAATGTTATTTCATTTCATCGTTTGTACAACACAAGGGTTTAGTTTTTCATTTGATAATGAATGTGGTGCTATTAATGCTTATTATAATGGTGTTTTTTATTTTAAAGCATTACCTTGTAATGGTGTATATGAAACTATGATGGTTGTAGACAACTTAGGAAATAATATGTTGCACATTGATTCTTTCCATGAATTGGATAAGGCATGCTTGTGGCATTGTCGCCTTGGACATGTCAGCAAGAAGTGCATAGGCCAACTCCAAAAGGCTGGAGTTTTGGAGTCATTCGACTTAAGGTCGGATGACACTTGCGAATCTTGCTTACTTGGAAAGATGACCAAGTCACCCTTCACTGGTACTTGTGAAAGGGATGAAGGTTTGTTGGATCTCATACACACTGATGTGTGTGGGCCCTTCAGAACCGCCACAAGGGATGCAAACCGCTTCTATGTGACTTTTAATGATGGTTACATCAGATATGGCTATATCCACTTAATCAAGCATAAGTCAGAAACCTTTGAGAAATTCAAAGAGTTTAAGCAAGAAGTGGAGAATCAGTTGGGCAGGAAGATAAAGATGCTCCGATCCGATCGGGGTGGTGAGTCTCTTAGTATTGAATTCCTGGACTATCTTAAGGAATGTGGAATTGTTTCACAGTTGACGCCACCTAGGACACCACAGCTTAATGGTGTGGCTGAGAGGCGCAACTGAACCTTGTTAGACATGGTTCGTTCCATGATGAGTCCAGCTTCGTTACCAATCTCATTTTGGGGGTATGCCTTGGAGACTTCCGCCCATATCGTTAATCGAGTCCCAACTAAAAATGTTGCTAAAACACCTCACGAGATGTGGACAGGGAAGGCTCCCTTGTTAGCACACATCAAGGTTTGGGGTAGAGAGGTTTTCATGAGGCGCGAGACTCATGACAAGCTCGAACCTCGGAGTGAGCGGTGTATTTTCATCAGCTACCCGCAAAAGTCCTTTGGTTATCTCTTCTACAGACTGAGTGACAATGTTGTCTTCGTTGCAAGAAGAGGAGTCTTTCGCGAGAGAGAGCTCATAGGCCAAGGAAACAGTGGGAGACAAATTGATCTTGAATAACTTCAAGAGTTAAGCGGTGAAGGAACCTCAAACACTAGCGATTAACCTGAGGAGGAAACTCCTGTTCAGTCGATTGACGAGTCGTTACCTCTGAGGCGTTCTAGTAGAGTTAGAAATACACCTGAGTTTTATGGTTTCCATATTACTATTGAAGGTGATACATTTATCAGTGTGCTAACACTGGTAAATTTGGATGAACCTAACAACTACAAGGAAGCCTTGGCAGGCCCCGAGTCTACTAAATGGAAAGAGACTATGGACAGCGAGATTCAGTCCATGTATGAAAATCAAGTTTGGAACTTGGTTGACAATGTACCGGGTCGTAAGACAGTCGGGTGCAAATGGATCTTCAAGAAGAAGACCGACATGGATGGAAAGGTACACACTTATAAGGCGCAACTGGTTGTGAAGGGCTTTACTCAAACTCCGGGAGTTGACTATGATCAGACCTTCTCACCAGTAGCAAAGATTAAGTCTATTAGGGTTATGCTAGCCATTGCTGCATTTCATGACTATGAAATATGGCAAATGGATGTCAAAACTGCTTTCCTTAATGGGAAGTAGGCTGAGGATGTATACATGAGTTAGCCAGAGGGTTTTGTCGATGCAAAGTACCCTAATAGAGTGTGTAAGCTTGAGAAATCCATTTATGGATTGAAACAAGCATCTCACACATGGAATCTTTGTTTCGATGAGAAAGTCAAAGAGTTTGGATTTTTGAGAAGTGGGGTTGAGTCCTATGTATATGTCAGAGCTAGTGGGAGTATAGTTAGGTTTTTGGTATTGTATGTGGATGGCATACTACTCATAGGAAATGGCATCTCAACCTTGCAGGAGGTGAAATCCTGGCTTGGGATGTGTTTCGCTATGAAGGACCTTGGAGAAGCTGCCTATATTCTTGGGATAAGGATATTGAGAGACAGGAGTAAGAGACTAATTGGACTTAGTCAAAGTACCTACTTGGACAAAGTGTTGAAGAGGTTCAACATGCATAATTCCAAGAAAGGTGACTTACAGATCCAGAGCAATGCCAAACTGAGTAAAACTCAGAGTCCGAGTACAAAGGCTGAGATAGATGAGATGAGTCGATTACCATATCCTTCCGCTGTTGGCTCGATCATGTATGTTATGACTTGTACTCGCCCTGATGTGGCCTTTGCTTTGAGCATGGTCAGCATATATCAAGGGAATCCTGGCAAGGATCACTGGACTACGCTGAAAAACATTCTCAAGTACCTGCGGAGGACTAAGGACTGGGTCCTTACCCTCGGTGGGAGTAATGAATTGAGAGTGGTGGGGTATAGTGACGCCAGCTTCCAGACCGACAGGGATAATTTCCGCTCCCAGTCGGGCTGGGTCTTTACCCTGAATGGGGGAGCAATTACTTGGAAAAGTTCCAAGCATGAGACTGTAGCTGATTCAATGTGCGAATCAGAGTACATAGCAGCAAGCGAAGCGACGAAGGAAGCGATATGGCTGAAGAACTTCATCGGAGACCTTGGAGTTGTACCAGCTATAAAGGAGCCTTTGGAGATTTTCTTTGACAGCGATAGTGCGGTTGCCTTAGCCAAGGAACCAAGGGATCATGGCAGGTCGAGACACATCGACATGAAATATCACTTCATAAGACACAAGATAGAAGAAGGACTCCTCGTGGCAAAAAGGGTATCATCAGATGAGAACCCGACAGATCCCCTCACGAAGGGACTGGGTGGGGTTAAGCATTTACAACATGTGAGGCGCATTGGGCTGAGGGATGATATTAGTTTTAATGATTAGATAGCTATTTCGAAACTTGTAATAGATAAACTGTAATTCACATTTGATGCTTAAATAGATGTTGTTTTTTATTTACTAGTATGGTACTGTCTCATGTCAATTGTTTTACTATTGTTTAATTTTTGCATGTTTTCACTTCCAGAATAATTGGATTATTCAAACCATCCACAATCGATCATACTTTGGAAGTAGGTATTGAAGCAAGATTGTCATGAATTTGGCTTGTAGATTGTTAGAAATGGTTAGATATTGCTATAACATTCATGAATGCTCATAAGGTCTGAGTATTGGATTTAACCCACGCTCAGTTGTATCACTTCATGGAATTTATCTCGAGTGATCGTGAGACGATAATATCATATAATCTTCAAACCTAGATATATGAGTTGTTGTGTATGGTTCAGTGAATAGTTAGTACAAGCATATACTGTCAAAGTTTATATGTTCATTTTAGTCATTGGAGGATTAAAAGTGATATCTTGGGCCCCTCGATGATTTTGTTTTTACTTATGTGCCGGGCCCGGTCAGAACTAAATGGATGTGTTCGATTAAGTTCTATGTCAAACAAATCAGAAATCGGGAAACAAACTGCTGTACAATAAGATTGACTGTGTTCCATGTGTTTGTCCGACTGATATCTTGAGAACAGAGGATTCTATGATCACTTATCTAAAATGGTACGTCTAAGTTCGACAAAGGCATTTAAGAGCCACGATTGCTAGTCGGATCCTGAAGTTACACTTACAACTATAGTTATTAGACTTGTCCAAGTAGGAGACTGTTGGATAAGGTGTCTAAATCCATAACTATATTTGGTATGTACTTGACCCGAGAGTAGCATAGTCCATTTGGGTTGCACTTCACCGGGACAATTTGAAGGATGGACTTTTGAGAAGAGGATAATTATGATTTATTAATATATTATAAGTTCTAATATATTAATATGAAATCATATTATTTAATTAATATTGATCAAGAATTAATTTGGAATTAATTTTGTGATCAAAAGGGACTAATTAAATATAAGGGTTTGATTTGGTAAATCATTCATTCTTGTAAAGTGGGCTTATGATCCATAGTTCTTTATGTTGGGCTAAACCCATGTGGTGACCCATGGATACTCCATGAAGGTTTTAACCCATGGAGCATGAGGGATATGGAAGGTCATTAGGGTTTACATGGTGTAACCCTAGTTTACCACACTATATAAGAGACCCTAAGGCTACCAAAATTGGAACCTAAGTGAACTTAGAAGAGTGCTAGCCGATTTTGTGAAGCAAGGAATTCTCTCTCTAGTTCTTCCATTTGTTGGTGATGATTTGTGATTCCATTTGAGGCATTCACATTATTGGTGCTAGGTTCTTAAAGATTCAAGGTTTTCAACTACACTAAAAGGTATGTCATCTAACTAGAATTTTGTAGTATAGATACTCCATTGTATGCTAGTTAGGATGATGCTTTGGAATTTTGAAAGTTTGCATGTATATTAGAGAAAACATAGATCCAAAGCATCTAGGGTTGCATGTACACCATAGGAGTGTTAGAATGCTCAAAACCCATCAAATTCTCACTCCTCAAAGTCTCCAATACCTCTTTCAGATGCTCCTCATGTTGTTCCCGAGTCTTCGATTAGACCAGGATGTCATTAATAAACATAATCACTGACTCGTCTAGCATAGGCATGTATACGTGATTCATGAGGTCCATGAATAAGGATGGAGCATTGGTGAGCCCGAAGGCCATCACCACGAACTCATAATGAGCATATCGAGTCTAGAAGGCCGTCTTCTACATATTCTCCTCTCTGACTCTCATCTGGTGATAACCTGAATTCAGATCAATATTCGAAAACCAAGATGTGCCCTGAAGCTAATCAAATAAATCGTCGATCCTCGGGAATGGTTAACGGTTCTTCACTGTTAGCTTATTTAACTCCCAGTAGTCCATACACATAAGATGCGACCCATCCTTTTTCTTAACATATAAGATTGGCGCTCCCCATGCTGAACTACTCGGCTAGATAAATCCCTTGTCTAACAGCTCCAACAGCTATGTAGACAACTCTTCGATCTCTGGAGGTGCTAACCGATAAGGTGATTTGGCTATCCAAGCCGTACCTGGAACCAAGTCAATCCGAAACTCCACCCGCCTCTCCGGAGGCGCTCCCGACAAATCCTCTGGGAACACATTTGGGTATTCGCGAACAATCAGTACATCATCCACAATCACCTTATCCTTTTCCCGGGTATCCATCACATAGCCCACAAACCCTGAACATCCCTACCGAAGATAACGCCTGGCCCTCGCTTACGAACAGAGAGTCGGCCCATGCTGAGTACCCTCACCGTGGATCACTAACTCTCCCCCACTTAGGGATCGAATTTGTACCACTGAAGCCCACAATCAATCATCTCCCCATTGGGGCTCAACCAATTCATCCCCACAATGACCTTGCTCTCTCGAAGGGGAATATGAACAAAATCAATCAGATACTGCTCACTGAAAAACTCCAAAGTGCATCCCCGATGAACCCTCGACACTCGCATCGGACGGTCATCAGCAATCTCAACCTCTAATGGATAATCCAGCTCCCCTGGAACATCGTCAAACCTTTTCCTAAGCACACGAGATATAAAGGATCAGGTAGCTCCCGAATCGAATAAAACCAACGCAGGAATACCGTTCACAAGGAACGACCCTAAACAACAACACAGACATATAAGTATGATAAATAACATAAATAAAAAGGTAATGAGAAAATACATATCCGGACCAAATCAGGTGTTGCACGAGCCTCCTCGGCTGTCAGCTGAAATGACCTAACCCGTACAACTGGCGCCTCTGCCTTGCATTGGCGGCCATCAGTGTTCCACAGAGTCGCCAGAGCAAGTGCTACTACTGGTCCTACCGCTACTAAAATCGGGAAGTTGGCCTTCTTATGGCCCTTCTGATTGCAATGAAAGCAAATCAGATTAGATACTTAGGTGGTGGTAGTGGCAATACAACTCTTGCCAATGTTCCCTGTCTTGTCGCACTTGTAGCAGCCTAAACCACCTGCCCTACACACTCCGTCATGTTACTTGCCGCACTTAACACAGTGACCCCAGCCCTGCTGGCCCCTCGATCTAGAATCGAATCCCTTGGGTTTTTTGCTGATACCCAGTCGCCAGCCCGTGCTCTGCCTTCCTCTTCCATGTGTGCTCCAAATCAATTTCATGTTCCTGGGCTGTAGATATCATGTCATCCAGTGTCGGGCGGTCGAAAAAACTAACAAACTCCCGAATATCTCAGCTCAACATGTCATGGTATCGAGTCTTTCACATATCCCCGTCTACAAAATACTAGGGTACCAATAAAGCTTTCTCTCGGAACTTGGCGGTGATCTTCACCACGGTCTCAATCATCTGTCACATATCCAAGAACTCCTTCGCTAGTTATTGCACCTCAACAGCTGGTGCAAATTCCACTCGGAACCGGGTCACAAAGTCTGAACAGGTCAGGGCCTCAATGGATGGGGCTCCCAAATCATATCCAACCTCCTCCCACCAATCCCAAGCTCGCTCCCTTAGACAGCCTGTCGCGAACCTCACCTTTGAACCCTCGGTGCAGAAGCTAGTCATCTGGGCACACTCAATATCTGATATCCATCGTCTGGTGGAAATGGGGTCCTACGCCCCAAAGAATTATGACGTCCCACATCCCCTAAAATCCTGGAAGGGGAGAGTGCGGGCTCGGTTCTGACTGACAATCCCTTCGGCCCTAAAGACCCAAAGGCGATGCTCTATCAACTTGATGATACCCTCCTTGATCGACCCGATGAAGTCAAAGATGCCTCTAGTAATCTCAGACATGATGAACTCGCATAAACCCTCATCAATTGGTTTAGCGCCCGAGCCTGAACTAGATCTAGATCATGAACCTCCTGCCCCACCGCGTCTCATCACGATGCTGAAACATAATACACAAACAATTAGTATACACATGAAGAGGTCCACACAATGTAAGTTTATTGAATTCGTCATGGCCTTCCTTGTCTTGGATATAAATCTTGTGCTTTCAGTAGTACGGACCCAATACTACCTTCCACACCTATCTATACCCTCCCCAAAGTCTGTCTCGAATCCTCTAATTCACTTCATTTCTATCTATTACTCGCCTCATACCATAGAGCATACTATATGCCAAGATATATTCTAGGAACTCCCTAGGATTCCTTTCCTCACCACTCTCTGCTATAAGCTGTAGAAGGAACTCCTTCTAATACCATCTAACTACCACACGATTACAATTACGTACTATCTGTACTAGATAATTCTTCGAATGAAAGGTCCCACACTACAATGGTTGGACTCAAACAAGAGCTGTGCAATAAATTTAAATCTATACCTATAAAATTATCTAATCTCAACAATATGTAACCAAGCGCATTCATCCATTGGTTAGTTGGTATTAATGAGAATTCCTAAAAGCACAAAGCATGAAACATTCGAGCATTGAGCAATTCGAATCATAACATAACCTAAACAGGCCATCCTATCAGATAATTGATCTCACACTAGCATGCAGATCTATAAGCTCATACAATAAGCACATAAAACCATCTCTTCCAGCATTCTATCATTCACTCCTGAGCAGATCCTTAGCTCTAATCTAGCATGCGGTTCTCATATCATACTAATAACCATATAACATGTATGGATATTTTGGGAAGACTTACTTGAGCTTGGTTGATTGCAGACATCACACCCTTTCTTTTATTATAAATCCCTTAATAAAATGTTTCTTTTTATGAAAATCTACAGAATCCTCAATTTAAGTTTAGACACACCCGAGACTATGCCCGAATCCCTCAAACCAAGGCTCTGATACCAACTTGTAATATATTAAATTTTCAGATAAAAATTTCATTTTCAATTCATTCCAAAACATCCAATAATCATGTCATAACAACCAAAAGTGTATCATAGTGAAATTACATCAGAGTACAAAATCCCAAAATCAAATAATGCGTAAAACATGGGCGGATGCGGTGCGATTAAGTCGGGTTCTTCCCTTTCAAGTTGAAACTACCTGAAACATAAATTAAAAAAGTAAGCACAAAGCTTAGTCAGCTCCCTCAAAATACCCCATACCATATATGCATAACAGTCAAAACATAATTGGGTCTATTTCACCCCCTTCGGTCTCTTTCAACAGGTATTGAGTATGTTTCACCCCTCCACTCTCTTTCAACCGGTATTGGGTCTATTTCACCCCCTTCGGTCTCTTTCCACCGGTGCTGGTATACTTCACCCCCTTCGGTCTCTTTCAACCGATATTAGGTCTATTTCACTCCTACAGCTAGCATACATTCATAACAGCAAGAGTCACAGAGACAACAAGCACATACAAGCATAGCAAGAAATTGTTACCAGGACAACTATCATCCTCTAAATATAATTCAGTGGGTTGGCATCGATGCCTTCAACCCACGAGTACAGTGAAGGAAACTCACCTCAGTCTGAAGATAAACAAATCACACTCGGGCTGCTAAATCGTAAAATCCCCCCACCAAATCACAAATAATAAAACCCTAATTAGCAATTAGGTCATAAACCCAAACTGAGAGTCTAAATCCTAAATCCTGACCCCTACGGTAAAAAGGTTGTTTTACCCTTCCCTTATTGGGCCTGGCATATAATGGTCAAAATCCAAACTAGCCCAAAGTACAAAAGAAACTCAAAGCCCAATATAGGCCTAAATCTAAAAAGGTCCAACGCCTAACAATCGCCGAACTCAGAAAAACTTGTGGCCCATCAAGGGCCCAAAACCCTAGAGACCAAGGTGGCTTGAAATCAAAAGCCCAAAAGTTCGCTGGTGAGTATGCTAAGCGTACCACCAATGCACCCAATGTACTTGATGGCTACAAGCGAATCGGAATCCCAGGCACGTACGCCCTACGTACGCCTTAGTTGGCCAAAACCTCATTTTAAGGTCTTATTTTTAAGACCTAACTTTCAGCTTCAGCTTCATACCTAACTTTAAGACCTAACCTCATTATACATCCATTAAATGAACACTAACTCATGCATGGTTGATCTACAACCATCAAGATGCAAGCTTTATGGACCAAGGACCTTAGAAACATCAAAAGAAACATTTCATAAGATCTGGAGTAGCATTTACTCACAAGCGTTTATCCATGGGACCAAAATATTCTAAAATCTTCCCTAGATATATATCTAGACATAGGATGAGCAAGGTTCAGACTTTATACCTCCAATAAGCTGGAAAGACTGAATAATCCATGGATCTATAAGCTCCCACTAGTCCAATGCTTCTCTACAAGTCTTCTTCTTCTTCAATATGCACCAAGCACACTAACACACACATAAAATGGTCAATCTCTTGAGAAATGGGTTAGGGTTTCGAGGTATAGCTCAAAAGAGGCAATTGAGGTTGATAAGCTGAAAGCTTAGGGACATAATGTGTTTAAATAGGGTGAAAACCCTAAAAATTAGGGTTTCCCCTGACTGACGTACACTCTGCGTACTAATGGGTACGCCCAACGTATGAGGGGGGCTACTCCGTCCCATGCATCCATCGAAGTATGCTCGACATACCTTATGTACGCCCAACGTACTAGGGTCCTTAAGCCAATTTAAAGAAAATAACATGCTAGTAGTTTACTTGACAAATCGGGTGTTACACATTCTCTCTACACTTTTTCTCTTGCTCAGAAACTTTATGTTTGTCTTCATTACGCGTAACATAATGATTAGATTGTATTTTAGATTTTCATTTGCCTTTATCTGCATGCAACACTTCTTCTTCATTTTTCACTGATATTCCACCCATCTAATTAGCTAGCGTTTCTTGGGCTACTAGAAGATTTTCAAACTCGACAAGAGATGGTTGAACCGGCCAACCTTGAACTCTTGCAACAAATCTGTAACGTCCTAAAAATAAGACCAAAAATTTTCATTTTTAAATTAATGAAACCTGTATTCCACAAACATCATCTTAAAAATCCAAATAAAACCAATGTATCAATCATCACATCATATCAAAGTAAGTCAAGAAAATCTGGAACGAGGTGGTGTGTGCTCTGCAATCATCCCAAACTCTTCCAATTTAAAACCGAAGTACCTGAAACATAAACTGAAAATCATAAGCACAAAGCTTAGTAAGTTCCCCAAAATACCCATACCAATACATACAATTGCCATGGACTACCCCCATGGTCTTTTCCTTGAAATGCCTTGGGCTACCCCCATGGTCTGACATCCAAGTGCCATGGTCTACCCCCATGATCTTTCCTTGAAATGCCATGGGCTATCCCCATGTTCTGACATCCAAGTGTCATGGCTACCCCCATGGTCTTTCATACAAATGCCACGGGCTACTCCCGAGGTCTTCCATGCAATAATCACAGAGACAACTAGCATTCAACACAACAAGTAATGGACAGACATTGATGTCTTCGACCCATGGACATAGTGAGAAAACTCACCGCAAACAGCTGAAACCAATGGATAATCTCTAACTACAGATCCGCTAAAAATCTCGCGCTATCAATTACCAAAAATAACATCAAATTAATGACTGGGTCCCGACTCACACTAAGAGTCCAAACTAGGGTAAAAGAACTTTTTACCCTTTGCCAACCTAACCTATAGCCTAGGCCCAAACCACCAATCCAAAGGCCCAAATTCCAAATAAACACCCAAGGCCCACATATGGCCCAATTTTCCAAATTGGGCCCAAACCCTTTTAAGGGCCTTAAACCAAGGTCTAAAATATTCTTAGCCCAAAAACACTTGAATTCTGATGACCAAACATCGCCCAAAGCATCTAAGCCCAAAACATGGCCCAAACTGAAGACCAAATGACCGACGCCCACTCTGCTGAGTACGCGGGGCGTACTCAGCTCGTACGCGCACCGTACTTGCCTTAGGGCTTGTACGCTAAGCGTACCTACTTGTATGCCCAGTGTACCCTCGCATTCAACCATCTTCCCTTTTTCAGCTCTTAATCCCTTAAGACTTCATTCCAAAACCTAGATCTGACCTCCTTTGGTTGATTTATCATGTAAAGTTGCTAACTGTATGTGCATGCATGACTTATTGAAGCTCTTAAAGCTCAAAAGTACTTAACAAATGACTTAATGCATGCATGAGACCACCAAAACCATAAATCTTGCACCTTTAAGCCTAAGAAACTCTTTATATGACCAGGTCTAAAAGAATGAGCCCCACAAACAGCTTAACCCATAAAACTAACCCAAAAGGAACCAAAAGCAACAAAAACAAGATATAAAGAGATCTAAGCAAGAAGAATACAAAGTATGAACTTGATACCTTAAAAGACTTGCAAAATGGGTGGTGATTCTGGATCTATAAACTTCACACCAAGAAAAGCACCTTCAATCTTCTTTACTTCCTTCAAAAAGAGCAAAATAACCACCAAATTCTTCTCAAGAGCTCAAAGACACAACAATGGAGGCTAAGGGTCGAGATTTAGGGTTTTAGATCAATGGAGGCTAATAAAGAGGCCAACCATAGGGACTTAAGGACCTTATATAGGGAGTAACACCCTAAAATTAGGGTTTCTTAATCTCCTCGTACGCGAAGCGTAACCATCGTACCCCCAGCGTACAAAGCCTCACATCTACTACCATGCCTGCTGACTATGCTCGGTGTATTCCAGTTTACACCTCGCGTACTGTACCTCGCACTTGTATGCCTTGCGTACTCCCTGAGTACGCCCCACGTACTAGGGTTATCCCTAAACCCTAAATTCTTCCAAAGGCCATAACTTTTCCATTATAAGTCCGATTTCGACAATCCTTATATCCACGAAAAGGAAAAGAGAAGCTCCACAATTTTATCAACTCATACTTGCCTAAAAATATCCTGAACAAAAATCCAATTTCCATAAAAGTCCGAGCTGGCACTTTACCAAAATACCCCTTGGTTCCAAAATACAAATCGAACAAGCAGATCATCTAAATTACGTCACCCACACCCAAATAGGAAACGATTCGGAATCGAGACCATGGATAATTATCCTTTTAATCCTCGTGTCTCCAATTAGGGCTTGTGGATCTGACTCAATGATTTCTTTAAACATTGATTTTACTTTGTTAAAGTATTTTGGGATACTTATTTCCTTTTGTGATACAAACAAAAGGTCATTTTCAGCATTTGCAACCCATGTCATTCCTTTTGGAGAACAACATTAGTAATGTATCACATGCTTCCTTTGGTATCAGCGTGTCCACGATATGTTCTAGAGCTTCTTCTTCTATGATTTTTCAAAGAACCAACATTGCTTTGCCAGCCACAATCCTCCGCTTTTGAAGGATACCATTGTTATCTTTAGCATCTGGTTGTCGTATTTTGGATCCATTCATAACGTTGCACAAGTCCCAACCTTGCATATATTACATTATGCAAGTTGACAAAATATTGTAGTTATGTTGGTTGAGTTTCTTCATGTCACCAGTTACTTGAATCTCCTTTATGGTCAACCTCGCTCTGATACCAATTTACTAATCAATGAAATTGAGTAAACACAACAATTTATGCACTTAAAAGACTTTCATAGCAAAGAAAATGGAAGAAGGAATCATACACATACACACATACATACAACGTTTTATGGAACTAGTTTTACCCATTGCATGAAGCAGGTACTACAAAGGTGGAACTACCCATTGCATGAAGCAGGTACTACAAAAGGAAACTACCCATTGAGAAAAGGGAATGACTAAAAAAAATAAAGCTAAGCAACAAATGAAACATAAATGATAGACATGTGCATGAGCACACTTGTACCATACATGGATGGTGATGTACGTTAATAACTTTATCCAAAAACATTAACTCCAAATTTACATTCCAATTAAATGTATATCATCCTAGCTAAGTTCTAGGCTTTAAATCACTATATTTTATGGTGCTTCTTTTGATGGATCTATTTTCTATTGAACACTTGGAAAATGCTTTCCATTATCCAAATGAACACACCAATCGTAAATATATTTCAAGTGCAATCATTAAAATCACATGAATATTCTTGAATTATGATAACACCCATAAGTGTTGGAATTTTCATTACTTTTATGATAATATGAAATTGCACAAAAGTCATTATTATGGATAAATAACACAAAAGTCACTACATTTTTGTTTTTTTTTTCAATTTTAACACCTGGAATGTGATGTCAACAAAGAGTGTCACGTCTGCATGTCATCTCATTAAAGATTGTTCGTCACCAGACAATTAGGTGACCGGGTAAATTGTCAACATAGAAAAAAATTAGAAAACAGTGTCTGTATTAAGACAAAATATAACGTAGTATCAAAATCGAATCTGTGTGTAAACTTAGTGATTTTTGGGGAATTTCTTCTTTTTTTTAAATAGTTTAAAACGGTTAAATGTTTTAAGGGTAATACCTAAATCGATATGTAAATTAACTAAAAAAACCATAAACTATTTTTATAATAATTGATTTTTTTTTGAATAAATGGTTTCTAAATTAATTAACAATAATAATAGTTACCAATAATATAAAATTCTAAATTATATCATGTTACCTTACAAAAAAATCTCAAATAAATAATTTATAAATTAATTAATCATAACATTAAAAGTTATGGAAAATCGAGAATCTTGTTTGTTATATATGGAGGTGTGGTACTAAGAGAAACAAACTTGTTATCGAAGGAAAAAAGTGGTTCAGTGAAAGGATTCTTGATTCAATTACTTTGGTTTGTCCAGGTTTGCAATATTGCTCTCTTTATAATTGTTACTAGATGAATTCTCGCGCGTTGCGCGGCGCAGGTTAAAAATATATTGTTAGAATATAGTTTTCAGACACCTTTTAGTTAATTCGATTCATCAATTTAGGTTCTTTTATTATTATTATATTTAATGTTTTCCTTTTAACTAAGTTAAAAAATATTGAATTTTTTTAAAACATTGTTTGATATTTTACTTTAGGTTTTAAATTTTACACTAAATTTTTAAGCTTATTTGATATATTAATGTAGGTTATTTATTTAACTATATATTGAAGTTAACAAATTAAGTATATTATATTCATAAGTCACAAATTCTTCCATTTATGATAATGTTTAGAACTAAAAGCATATTTATGTTAATAAATTAAGTATATTGTATGGAAATATGAAAAGTTGGGAGTTTCAAATGAATGTGGTGAAAGAAAAAATGTTTCATTTTAAATATAGTATGATATGATGATTATAGTTTTAATTTTTAAGTCATTGTGATATATACAATTATTTGATAATTTTATAAACCGTTTAAAGTTGTTTAAATATTATATCAAACGTATGCTAATCTATATATAACGGGTAACAAAATGTATGAACAAAAATATGAACTACAACTTTTACTAACATAAAAATACAAAAATATCTATTATAACATTTGTATTAAAAAAGATATATATACAACGAATAATAAAAAATATGAAAAATAAACACTACAATTTTTAATAACATAAAAACACTAAAACATTTATTATAACATTTATATTACGTTTTTATATTTAAATCACAAATCTCTTAAAATACATTAATGTTTTTAATGAGCAAAATTTTACAACCTTATAAAAGAAAGGAAAATAAAAAGTGATTACTAATTAATAATCATAAGTTAAAAACTATTGAGTTGTAACTAATAAATATACATAAATTAGAAAACTTCTGAGTTGTAGTGTAAGTTTCAAATGAATACGGTACTTGGAAATGTGTATTTATTATTATTATTATTATTATTATTATTATTATTATTATTATTATTATTACTATTATAATTATTATTATTACTATTATTATTATTATTATTATTATATTCGTCTAAATAATTGGTTTTGATGCATCATTTTAATCCCTTCAATTATTAAACATAAAGATATTTAATTATAAATTTATAACATACATAGGTGCATATATATGTTAAACAAATCACATATAATATATATTTTCGTAAATGTCATATGTAATTCTTGTCGTAGTAATATGGATAAATTACTTTCATATCAAATGCTAAAAATTATGTTATCTTTTAAATATTGTCTTGTAAATATGTTGTGTAGGATAACCCAACAAAAAATAATAGAAAATAAACATAATCAAAATAGAAAAACTACAATCAAATAATTAAGAACATTGGGTGGTTGAATATATAAATAAATATGTTACATAAATATACGTTTAAATCAAAAGAAAAAACTAACATTCGTCTACTTTGCTCAAACAAAAAAAAAACCTATATCCGTTTTCTAAATCTTATTTCTTTATTTAACATCATTCAACCATAGAAACTTGATGACATATCTTCACTAACCTGCAATCAAAATGTTTTTCTTGAAAAGGAAGAATGAGAAAGGTATTCCAAGCAAAACGTTGATGTTTGGAGAGTCACATTCAAGATTGAGTAATACATACAAATCACATATAAAGATCAAATGAGAGATTGAATATAAAGAAAGAATAGAAAAGCTTCATTTGTTTTGGTTGAAAGAAAAAATCATATTACAATTACCATCGATGCGACATAACCCATTTCTTCAAATCATCATATTTAGATCGTGAATGCTCCAACTATATGAAAACTATTGAATCATAATATCTTCAACCAAATGACGACTTTTTGTAAGAAAATGTACTAATATAACTACATATATAATGAAGGTGAAAGGGTGTGGGGGTTTCAAATGCATGTAGTGTTGAACTTATAGAGTGTGTGATTTTCTTGAAATGAGATTATGTGTGATTAATTACTTTGAAGGTGAAAGGGTGTGGGAGTTTCAAATGCATGAGGTGTTGGCAAATTTTTATGTGGGTTTCAAATGCGTGAGATTCAAGAAAAAATGCTAGTTTTATAAGTATGTATGATATGCTGTAACTCTGGCTAGATTTTTAGGCATATTTATTTGTGTTTCAAAGAATCAATAGATAAAAATAATTGATAATAAATAACAAATAATCAGTAATAAATAATTGATAATTGATAATTGATAGTAGATAATAGATTATATAAGTAATTGAAAGATGAAAAAAATCCCAAGTATCCAAGGGTACACTTTTCTACAAAAGATAATTTTGCCCGAAAGATGCATGGAGGAGGTAGTGGTCGTCACTTGTGATTCTTGCCATTTGCCTAGATAATTAATGACCATCACCAAGCATGACATTCTAAGTAGCTTTATTTAACCATGGAACCTTAATAACATACATAGTGGACTAGTTGTCATTTCAATAACTTAAATACACTTACATCAGCTTATTTTAAACAACTAATCAACTTCATAATGCTCAATCGATTGTAGCTTTTCCCTTTGAAGATTCTTCAACTTTAGTGCCTGTGATATATAGTTATGTCAGTCATATATACGCCTTGTGTTTATGATTTAAAAACATCAAAAGAAACTGATTAACATAATTATTTCTCTGAAATATTATTTCTCTTGAAAGAACAAATTAAACAATATGATCAGCAACAGAAAACCCTAAAATGCTCTTTATAATCAATCAACCAGTTAGAAATGAGTGTAACCAAAAAGCTGGCAGAAAAGATCAAATTTTCATACATATATCGATTAAAAAGCTTTACGACTCTTGACTTAGCTTGAATAAAATATCAGAAAATTTATTCAGTAATAATATATATAAACAAAATGAATTAGAATTGCGTACATTTGGCGGGTGGAGGAAGATCGGAGCAGCTACTGCAGTGCCAAAGACAAGTTGGATGACGTACGAACAGGCGGAGACATTGCTTGTGATAAGGTTGATTACAGTTACCACACAGGATGATCTGCTGGTTTTTTCCGCCAGAGCCACATTGAATGCAGATCACATCATCGTCGTCTCCGTAGTTCACCACAGCTTGGTTAGCGGTCTTCAAGATGTCGGTCATTAACCTGTACTTTTGGACTCGTGGTTGTCGTTTCGCCGACAATGGAGTGAATCGGTGGGCAGATGACCGTTTGGAGGATCGATCTTCTGCCATTTTAGGGTGTTTGCGGTTATTGGCGAATGAATGCACTGGTGCTGAAAGCTATACTTTTCATATATGAAATGAGAAGGAAGCTTTGATATATATAGGAAGGAGGGTGGGGTAGGGTTACACTTCAGGCAACGATGACATGGTGTAAAATGATTGCATAGGCTAAAGTGCGCTAGATTCAGGGTATATATCATGAGCTTGCATCCGGAAGAACCGGGTTTCTTTGAGGCGTTACTAATTAGTGATGCAAGCTTTTGCATGTTTTTCTTTCTACTACTACAATCATTTTCTTTTTTGTTTTTTTTTGTTTTCTTTTCATTTTCTTATGAATCTTTTAATTACTAAATGATTAAAAAACTCAATTATATTTCTTGAATTTCAAATAGAAACCACTTATACTCAAGTATATTTCTGTAATTTTAAAGAGAAACCACTTATATTTGAAAGTTCATGCTTTTCATTGGATGTTCACGAGATAAGCTTGTTTGTTTCTAAAAAGAAACCACTAAAATTAGAAAATTGTAACTATAATTATGTTTTTATCACTATTTTTAGTTAAGTAGTTGTTAAAGGTAAGTAACAGGGAATATTTATGCATGAATAATGTGAATTGGACATATATTTTTGTGATCCTTAATTAATAAGGTTGAGTTTTGCTCCATTAATTGATATGCTTCAATTCATGTAAAATGTTTGTTAGACCAATCTTTATCGATTGTTTCGTTTCATTCCCTTACACATTAAATCTTTGTGTGTAAGTCATTAATCAAGGAGTTGCAAAACAACAATATTTACAACTTGCTGAATAGTAAAAAAAATAAATAAATAAATCCTCTTAGTTCAGTTAGTACGTTGCCATATTAAAAACTAATGTGCATGACTTGGTGACAACAAACATCTAACTTGTCAATTAGACCAACATAAGCGTATTTGCTTTCACAAAATTGATCGTCCAAATTTTATTATTTTAGAACTCAACATCGATTCTGATTACTCAACCATAGTTTTACTTTTATGTTTTAAAAACCGCTAAATTAAGAACATGCGTTTATTGTCTAATTTTCAATAATAATCATTATATATCGGCATGTATGTTTCTTCAATTTCCCGTAAAATGTTTGTTAGCCTGATCTTTATCAAATGTTTCGTTTCATTCTCTTACAGATCAAGTTTTTATGTGTAAGTCATCAATCAAGGAGTTGCTAAATGGGAATATTTACAAATTGGTGAATCGGGAAAATTTTCCCATAGTTCAGTTAGTATGTTGCTATATTATTTCAAAACAAATCCCTCATAGTTCAGTTAGTAAGTTGTCATATTATTATAAGTGGTGGTTGATTAAAAACTAATGTGCATGACTTGGTGACAACAAACATCTAACTTGCCAATTAGACCAACATAAGTGTATTTGCTTTCACAAAAATGATCGATCCATTTTTATTATTTTAGGACTCATCGATTTTGATAACTCAACCATAGTTTTACTTTTATGTTTTAAAAACTGCTAAAGACCATGCGTTTATTGTCTAATTTTCAATACTAATCATTATATATCGGCATATATGCTTCTTCAATTTCCCGTAAAATGTTTGTTAGCCCGATCTTTATCAATTTTTTTACAAATAGTTTTTTATATGTTTACTCTCGCTTAGTTATTATCCTAAACACTTTTTTTTTTGAAAAAATAGACATACATTTAGGTATATAATAAAAAACAATTCTATTTGCTTTATAAAATAGCCTGAAGGCTAAATTGAAATATAACTATGATCTACTAATAGTTTTGTTTCTAATTATTACTATGTTTTACTTGAAACTTGAAAGTTATATCGATTGTTATGTAGTAACACTTATGTTAAATTGTGTTAATTATTGTTATTGCTCACAAATATGTTACGGATTTTTCTATATATCATCTTGATGTCTTTGATGTTTTAAGGAAAGCTTGGTTATTTGTTATTTGAGTTCCATTACACATCTTATTACGACTTAGTATAATGCAATTATTTAAGTGAGCTAGGTAACGATTTTACAAGCTTGGACGCAAATAGTTGGATGTACAATAAGAGAGTGTCTAATGAGGAAATATTAACCTAAGAAAGAAAAATAAAGCTTTTAGGAATATGGTAAATATAGTTTGAGCAATGGCTGCTCGGGAGAGACTAATGTATATGTCTAAGAGTTTTTGTTTTGATATACCATATTTAAGAGTTTACAAAAGTTTAATGCATACAAATATGGTTGCCTATATTTAAAAAGGTAAGATAATATTTAACGGTTGACTTTATATGTGTAGCATTTATATAAATCTTAGAATATATATTATAAATTGTAGAGTATAAATTATTTAAATCAATAAGAACATTTAAAATAATGCATTTTGTTTCTTTTTAAATGTTTATTATATTATTGTTTTGTTATTGAAAATACATAAAAGGTATCAAAATATCATAAGATTGACAATTCATATATTAATTTTTTTAATTCTAAAAAATAATTATTTATCTTGAACCAAATGAAGCTAAATTGACAATAGATGGTAGATAAATAGATGATAGATAATAAAAACTAGACATGTGGGAGTTAAACCTTCAAAGTCTTACCAATGCAAAACGAGACGAACTACTAATCGAAGACATGAATGTGAGTTTATGTGAAAAAAGTTTTGGTTGTTGTCTTCTCTGTTATAAATACAGGTGCGGTTTATGAGAAATAGAATTGTTTTCGAAGGAAAAAAGTGGTTTAGTGAAATGATTCATCACTAAATTCCTCCGGTTTTTTTAATTGATTTAGTAATAGATGTGTAAAAATAAAAGGTTGACTAGATAACTAGATTGGTTTGTCCAAGTTCTCAATTCTCTCTTTATAATTGTTGTTTGCTCTAACTATGGCTAGATTTTTATACATATTAATTTTGTTGTTTAAAAAAAACAATACATAATAATAAATAATATTAATATATATAAAATAAATAATAACACCTTCCTACCAAAGATCATTGTGCCCTTATACAAGGATGAAAGATGCATATGGATTTGCCCGAGTCAAAAGGGTCTTCCCTTCTATTTCTTGCCATTTTCCTAGATAATGAACTTATATATGGCTATTACTTATAAACCATACAACAAGCATGACCTTGTAAGTCATATTATTTAAAAATGGAACCTTAGTAACATATATAGTTATCCTTACAATAAGTTAATTCAACTTACATCAACATATATAAACTTCCTAATTCTCAATCGACTGTGGTTTTTCCCTGTGAAGATTCTTCAACTTTAGTGCCTGTGATATTTAGTTATATATGTCAGTTATATGCCGTGTGTTTATGATTTGAAAACATCAAAAAGAAACTGATTAACATAATTATTTCTCTGAAATGTTAGGACTGTTGAAAGAACAAAGCTATATGATCATGATCAGCAACAGCAACAGCAACAGCAACAGCAACAGCAACAGAATACCCTAAATTTTCCTTAAAATCAATCAACCAGAAAACAAGGGTAACCAAAAGCTGGCAGAAAAGAACAGAGTTTCATACATTGATTAAAAAGCTTCACGACTCTGGACTTAGCTTGAATAAAATTTCAGAAAATTTATTCAGAATAATATATATATATATATATATATATATATATATATATATATATATATATATATATATATATATATATAATGAATTGGAATTGCATACTTTTGTCCGGCGGAAGAAGATCGGAGCGACAATGGCAGTACCAAAGACCAGCTAGATCATGTACGTATGGGCGGAGACAATGCCTGTGATAAGGTTGATTACAGTTAGCTCACAGCCTAGGAGGGCTTTCCCCCTTCTGTGCAGCCTGATTCACAGGATAAGCTGTTGGTTTTTACCACCAGACCCACATTCAATGCAGATCACATCGTTGTCGTTTCCGTAGTTCTCCACCGCTTGGTTAGCGGTCTTCAAGATGTCGGTCATTAACCTGTACTTTTGTACTCGTGGTTATCGTTTCGCCGACAATGGAGAGAATCGGTGGGCAGATGGCCGCTTTTGGAGGATCGATCTTCTGCCATTTTAGGGTGCTTCCGGTTATTGGCGAACGATGCACAGGTGCTGAAAGCGATACTTTTCATATGTGAAATGTGAAGGAAGATTTGATATATATATATATATATATATATATATATATATATATATATATATATATATATATATATATGATGGAGATTGGGGTGAGGTGGGGTTAACATGGCATAATATGACTGGAGAGGCTAACGTGCACTAGGTTCAGGTGTATATGATGAGCCTACAACCGGCAAAACCGTGTTGTTTTGAGGGGTTACTAATCAGTGATTTAAGCTTTTGCATGTTTTTCTTTCTACTACTACAATCATTCTCATAATTTTTCGTTTTTATCTTTTTTGTTTTGTTTTCATTTTTTATGTTTCTTTTAATTACTAAATCATTAAAAGAATTCAATTATATTTCTGAAATTACAAAAAGAATCCACTTATGTTTGAAATTTCTTGTTTTTCACCGGAAGTTCACGAGATAAAGTTGTTTATTTATAATTAAAGAAACCACTAAAAATAGAAATTTAATTATGTTCTTTTTACTATTTTTAGAAAAAGCGGTTTCTAAAGGTTAGTAACATGGAAATATATTGTGACTTTAGTTGTGAATATTGTGACTTGGACATACATTTTGTGATTGTTAATTAATAAGGTTGAGTTTAACTCCATATTAATAATTAGTATGCTTAAATTTCCTGTAAAAAAAGAAATTTCTTTCTAGAACAACAAAAATATTTATAAAAAAACTAACAAGTGACTAGAGTTACAACCACTTGAAACATTCATTCATCGGGTTATTACACTAATTCAACCCATCAATAAAACTATCATTTTTGCAACAGACCTTAATCCAATTAAAAGCTAAAACGTTTGTTTCGTTCGCCAAGTTATGACTGCTTTTTTTTAGAACAGCCGAATATATTAAAGTTAGCAAGAAGCTAGAAAGGAAAAAAAAAAAAAGATAAATCCATTAAGGAGTTTTGGAGCCAATCGCTCCAGAAGGCCATAAACTTTATGTTTATATTGACAAACCACAAAAATGAATAATCAAACTATACTCTGGAACAAAACTTCGCGAAAAGAATTTTATCACAAAACACAATCTTGTTTCTAAACCTCCATAGCACCCAAAGCAACACTCCTAAAATAGCTTCGAGAGCTAATTTACGAACCAAAGGCAACCATAGATCATCAAACCAGTCGTAGACATCACACAACTTGTCTGGAGAAAGAGGGGTAACATCAACCCACTTAAAAACTTTGGACCAAATAGTGGTTGCTAGATCAGAAGACCACAAAACATGGTCTATATCTTCTGGAACAATCAAACAAACAGGACACATAAGAGTGTTAAGATCCACACCTTTCCGACTAAGATTCCATCATAAAATTTTCCAAACAAGAATATTAACCTTCTTAGGAAGGAGTTTAGACCACCTAGTTTCCATATTGTTATAAGGAACAGTAAAATTGTCAATGTGCAACCTGATTTCCTTAACAAAGAAAGAAACGGAGCCTCCTAAACAACATCTCCAATGGTATTGATCATTAGAAAAGCTTACACCTTGCAGCAACATTAAAAGATCTTCAAGTTGACGGCTACTAACCCCTCCACGTATAGCTCAAGACCAGCTCCAATGCCAAACATCATTCCACTTATCTCGCACCAAACAGTTTTGTTGAGTTTCCAAACGAATCAATCTAGAGAATCTAACATTAAGTGGTAAGTCACCTAGCCAAACATCACTCCAGAAGCGTGTAGAATTTCCATCACCCACATTTTTTTGTAAGAAAGAATGAAGCATCGGACCCTTTTCGAGCATGGAATTTATGGATCCTACAATCCTAGACCATACGCCTTGCCCATGAGTACATTTGGTGGGTGGAGGAAGATCGAAGCAGCTACTGCAGTGCCAAAGACAAGTTGGATGACGTACGAACAGGCGGAGACATTGCTTGTGATAAGGTTGATTACAGTTACCACACATGATGATCTGCTGGTTTTTTCCGCCAGAAGCACATTGAATGCAGATCACATCGTCGTCGTCTCCGTAGTTCACCACAGCTTGGTTAGCGGTCTTCAAGATGTCGGTCATTGACATGTACTTTTGTACTCGTCGTTGTCGTTTCACCAGCAATGGAGGGAATCGGTGAGCAGATAACTGCTTGGAGGATCGATCTTTTTCCATTTTAGGGTGTTTGCGGTTATTGGCGAATGGATGCACAGGTGCCGAAAGATTTGATATGTATATAGGAAGGAGAGTGGGGTGGGGTTACAGTTCGGGCAAGTGTGACATGGTGTAATATGATTGGAAAGGCTAACGTGCGCTAGGTTCAGGGTGTATATCATGAGCTTGCATCCTGAAGAACCGGTTGCTTTGAGACGTTACTAATTAGTGATGCAAGCTTTTGCATGTTTTCCTTTCTACTACTACAATCATTTTCTTTTTTGTTTTTTTGTTTTCTTTTCATTTTCTTATGATTCTTTTAATTACTAAATGATTAAAAAAACTCAATTGTATTTCTGTAATTTCAAAAAGAAACCACTTATATTTGAAACTTCATGTTTTTCACCGGAAGTTCAGGAGATAAAGGTTGTTGGTTTCTAAAAAGAAACCACTAAAATCAGAAAATTGTAACTATAATTATGTTTTTATCACTATTTTTAGAAAAAATGGTTGTTAAAGGTAAGTAACAGGGAATATTTATGCATGAATAATGTGAATTGGACATACATTTTTGTGATCCTTAATTAATAAGGTTGAGTTTTGCTCAATTAATTGATACGCTTCAATTCGTGTAAAATGTTTGTTAGACCAATCTTTATCGATTGTTTGGTTTCATTCCCTTACGCATTAAATCTTTGTGTGTAAGTCATCAATCAAGGAGTTGCAAAATGGGAATATTTACAACTTAGTGAATCGGAAAAAAAAAATTCCCTCATAGTTCACTTAGTACGTTGCCATATTATTAGAAGTGGTGGTTGATTAAAAACTAATGTGTATGACTTGGTGACAACAAACATCTAACTTGTCAATTAGACCAACATAAGCGTATTTGTTTTCACTAAAATGATCGTTCCAATTTTATTATTTTAGGACTCATCGATTCTGATAACTCAACCATAGTTTTACTTTTATGTTTTAAAAACTGTTAAAGAACATGCGTTTATTGTCTAATTTTCAATACTGATCATTATATATCGGCATGTATGTTTCTTCAATTTCCCGTAAAATGTTTGTTAGCCCGATCTTTATCAATTGTTTCGTTTCATTCTCTTACAGATCAACTCTTTGTGTGTAAATCATCAATCAAGGAGTTGCAATATGAGAATATTTACAAATTGTTGAATCGGGAAAATTTCCTCATTGTTCAGTTAGTATGTTACTATATTATTCCAAAAAAATTCTCATAGTTCAGTTAGTATGTTGTGATATTATTATAAGTGGTGGTTGATTAAAAACTAATGTGCATAACTTGGTGACAACGAACATATAACTTGTCAATTAGACCAACATAAGTGTATTTGCTTTAACAAAAATGATCGTTCCAATTATATTATTTTAGGTCTCAACATCGAATCTGATAACTTAACCATAGTTTTACTTTTATGTTTTAAATACTACTGAAGAACATGCGTTTATTGTCCAATTGTCAATATTAATCATTATATATCAGCATGTATGTTTCTTCAATTTACCGTAAAAAGTTTGTTAGCCTGCTCTTTTTCAATTGTTTCATTTCATTCTCTTACAGATAATCTTTGTGTGTAAGTCATCAAACAAGGAGTTGCTAAATGGGAATATTTACAACTTGGTGAATTAGGAAAAATTCCTCATAGTTCAATTAGTATGTTGCCCTATTATTGCAAGTGGTCGTTGATTAAATGCTAATATGCATAGCTCGGTGACAACACACGTCGAACTTGTCAACTTGACCAACATAAGTGTATTCGTTTTCACCAAAATGATTGTTCCGGTTTTATTATTATAGATCTCAACATCGCTTCTTATGTCTTAACCATAATTTTACTTTTATGTCTCAAAGACTGCTAAAGAACTTTCATTATTGTCCAATTATCAATACTAATCATTATATATCGGCATGTATGTTTGTAGTTAACTATCATATAAAGTGCTTCTGATTTTAGGTGTTATCTTAAGTTGATTAGTTACGGTTATTCATTCTTAAAAATAGGAAGAAAAGTATTTAAGTAAAACTCGAATTATGTATTAATTTAAAACTCGATTTACGTATTGGTTTTGTATCTAACGTTTAATATATTCAAGGACCTTATATATCATTGAATTGATTTAAGTACAAGATGTTGCATGGTTTTCAATAGAATCGAGTATCTTTCGATTGAAACCTTAGTACAACTTATTATATATGTATCCTTTCTACATAAAAGAAAATACAATGTCTTAAGTATGCAAAACCTACAGACTCAACAATATTAGGTATGCTATTATGACTAAACAATGTTAGGTATGTTATACTTGTTACAGTTAGAGATGTTTAAGGTAATAATATGTTTATATTATGGTAATTCAAATTATGATGATTTTCTATAAGTATCATAGAATCTCAAGTATTATACGAGTTTGAGCGATTATCTGGTTACAGAAAAGTGAGTATATATGTAACATAAAGTTTTAATTGGTCACTCGTGAAATGCTCACACAAAAACAAACTTGAAATCGATTATAATGTCCACCCTACCTTAGTTTGATGGTATTGGTTTTCCTTATGTGGTTGTGGTATTTAAGTGAGAATTTATTGTAACACTCAAACTCAAATGTATGTTCATATGTCGCATTTCACCAGATTTACTAACACACCAAAATATATAAATAGTAAGGAAACTATTTATTTCGAGTATTTTATTATATGTTTGCTCTTACTTATGTAATTATCATAACACTTTTTTGAAAAAAAATATATAATAAAAGACAATTTTATTTAGTTTATAACATAGTTAGAAGTAATAAGGCTAAAATGAAAGATAACTATGATCTATTAATATTTTTGTATTTTATTATTACGATGTTTGCTTATAAGTTAAACTATATTATCGTTCAGAAGTATGTTAGAGATTTTTCTATATATGCTTTCATATCCTTGATGTTCTAAGGACAGGTGTGGTTATTTGTTATTTTCCAATAAACTAGTCATTACAAGTTAGTATAATACGACTATTTAAGTGTTCTAACTGTCAATTTTGAAAGCTTGGACTCAAATCTTTATATATACAATAAGAGGTGTCTAATGAGAAAAGCTTAACTCAAGAAAGGAAAATAAAGCTTATAGGATTATGGTAAATGTGGTGTGAAAAATGGTTGCTCAAGATACACTACTGTATAGTGTAAGATTTTTGGTTTTGATATACCATAATTGAGAGTTTATAAAAGTTAATGCATATAAATATGGTTGATTATATTAATAAAAAGGTAAAAGAATCATTAAGAGTTGACTTTGGGGAAAAAAGAAAGTTAATTGCTATTAGTGAGTTTGACTACATTTGACGCTTTTGGTCAATTAAGATTATGAAATTTAGTTAAATTAATGGTTTAATTATAGATAGGTTATATGGAAACCCCATTAATTAGGGTTGCATGTATAAATATCAATATATAGTATACACATATTACATAAGAGCCATATACTATGTACAAGATCATAAAATAGATAAATATTATTTAACACACCCCCGTAGTTAGTTGGAATAGGAGGATCTCGAATGTTCAAACTTTTTCCAAAATCCAAAAATAATGGAGTATGTAGGCCCTTTGTAAAAACGATTGCATACTGATAAACCAAGACTACACGTAAAACACGCATATGACCAATTACAACACACTCCGTAACAAAATGTAAATCTATTTCCACATGTTTGGTTCTTTGGTGTTGTACCGGGTTGCAGGCTAAATACATGACACTAACATTATCATAAAATACAATAGTGACACGAAAAAAAGGCAATATAACTCAAGAAGAAGATTTATAAGCCATGCAGATTCTGCAACCACATTAGCTACCCCCAGTACTCAGATTTGACACTAGAACGAGACACAACATTAATTACGGTTGCATGTATAGATATCAATATAAAGTGTAAGCATATTACATAAGAGCCCTTATACTATGTACTTAAAACAAATTAGTGTGGTCATAAAGTCAATATTGACCACAGTGTTGTGTCCATAAATCAATTTTAGTAAATTTGTCATTGATTTTCTATGTCAAAAAGATATAAAATAGTTACACTTATAAATTTTTATATGTATGAATGATAACAACGGTCATGATAAATAATATGCATATGGCTTTAAGTTATGTTAAAACAATAGTTAAAAAAAATTATGTGTCTTTAAAATACTTATTGTCATGTTTCGCTTAATTGTCTGTCTCTAAACGATAAACAATAGTCATAATAAACAATTTTTTTTTGTGTGACAAGTTATTAACAAAACACCACAGTAAAAGTAAAATTCATGTGATCATTTAGTGAATATGGTCATGCTTTGCTTAATTGTATATCTCCAAAAGATAACCAATGGTCATAATAAATAATTTTTTGTGTGACAAGTTATTAGCAAAACGTCACAGCGAAAAAAAATTAATGTGGCCATTCAGTGAAAGACAGTCACAAAAATAACTAAAATGTGTGTCTAGAAATGGTTTATAGCCACAATATTTGATAAAATGATTGAGTACAACAACAAAATTCCCTACCCAATAGCCACACTTTTATGGTACGGTCACAGTTTTTCATATGATACAACCACTAAATTTTAAAGTGGTTGTATGGTGCCTACAATGGCGTCACCTTCCGTCACACTTCCAGTGAAAAAAAATGTCACTATATGCATATGGTCACACTTTTATGGTGTGTCCGTATGTCATTTTTGTACTAGTGTATCCAACCAATCCCAAGAAGCTCCTGATGTCCGAGGGAGCTTTCGTTCTCGCCTCAAGACTCCCAATAGCTGCGGAAGATGCTCCTCATGCTGCTCTCGGGTCTTGGAGTACACCAAGATATCATCTATGAACACGATGACCGAGCGATCGAGCATCGGTCTGCAGAACCGATTCATCAGGTCCATAAACACCGTCGGCGCGTTGGTGAGCCTAAACGACATCACCACGAACTCGTAATGTCCATAACGAGTCCGGCACGCGGTCTTCTCCACGTCCTTCTCCCTAACCCTAACCTGATGGTACTCGGACCTCAGGTCTATCTTGGAGAACCAAGATGCCCCATGCAACTGACCGAAAAGATTATCTATCCTCGGGAGTGGATAACGGTTCTTCACTGTCAACTTGTTCAACTCTGGGTAGTCAATGCACATCCTGTGTGAACCATCCTTCTTCCTGACGAAGAGAATCGGCGCTCCACACGGAGAACTGCTCGGAACGGTTCCTTGGTGATAGGTTCCACACCTGGCACTAGGTCGATCATAATGTCGACCTGCCTCTCCGGAGGCATTCCGGGTAACTCCTCCGGAATCACGTCAGCGAACTCCCTGACCACTGGAACCTCTGAAACCGAGACCTCATCCCTGACCCGCGTATCCACCACATACGCTAGATAACCCGCACACCCATGCTGAATATACTGCCAAGCCATGGCAGTTCAACAAAACCTTAATCCCAACCTGGGTCCTTCGCCGAAGATAACAAGTTCTCCCCCACTTGGGGTTCGAACTACCACTCGCTGACCCTCGCAGTCGATCATGAAACCAAAGCGACTAAGCCAATCCATACCCATAATCACACATACATCCCCCATGGGGATCGGAATCAAGTCTATCGGAAAAGATACCCCGAATATCTCCAACACGCAACCTCGATAGACTGAAGAAGCAGAAATCTCGTGTTCGTTGGCGATGGAGACTCGCAACGGACACTCTAGCTCTCCTACTAGCAAACCGAACTCCCCTATTGAAAGACTGAGAGACAAACGACCGACTCACCCCCGAGTCAAATAATACCAAAGCAGGTAAGGAGTTCACTAAGAACGTACCTAATCATAGGTACAAACACATAAGCATAAAACATATATAAACAGTAAGATAAGGGATAGAAACATACCAGCAACCACATCCGGTGCTGTCTTGTCATCCTCGGCTGTAAGATGGAAGGCGCGTCCCCAAGCCTTCGGAGGCTCTGCTCTACCCTGACCCCCATCAGTAATCCTCAGTGTAGCCGGCGTTGGAGCCTGCGCTGGCCTGACAGCTAGTAGGGGACACTGGGCGTTCATATCGCCCACTTTCTCACAATGGTAACAAAGTCTGACCCTAGAAGCTGGAGTCTGCTGCCTATAATCCCTAGCAACGTGGCCCTGCTTGCCACACTTGTGGCACCTGCTCCCCAATCGGAAAACCCCCGAATGAGCCTTCCTGCACTTCCCACAAGTGAGGCCCGACTGACCTCCAGACTTAGAATCAGCGGTCCTGGACCGCTTCAGCGCCGGGTGTGACTGCATCGGGGATTGCCTCTGCTCCCGTAATTGTAACTCGATCTCCAGCTCACACTGCCTAGCGGCCTCCTGTAACTCCAGCAGCGTATGACAGTGCTGAGTAGCAACAAACTGATGAATATCGGTCTTGAGCATGCTCAGATAACGTGTCATCTGAACCTGATTAGAAGCAAACTCCGGGCAAAACATCGCCCTCTCAGTGAACATGTGGGTGATCTTATTCACCGTCTCCGTACCCTGTCTCAGATCCAAAAACTCTAGTGACAGCCGCTCGCGCTCGAACCGTGGAATGTAGCGAGCGCAGAACATCTCCCTGAACTGCTCCCAAGTAACCGCAGCTCTCTGATCATCAGTATATGAACTAGTCATCAACCTCCACCAGTCCTTTGCCCCGGACCTCAGCAAGTTCAGCGCACATCTGACCTTCTGGTCAGCAGGACATGAGCACGTGAAGAAACATCCCTCCACGTCAGACAGCCACCGCATGGCTATGTTAGGATCCTGAGTACCATAGAAAGTCGGGGGCTTCGTATTATTTAAGTCCCGGTACTGAAAAGCTCGCCATGTCCCCGTACCCGCAGCCGCAGTCTCAGCAATAGCTGTGTTTCTATCATCAAAATACTCAATCATGGCGGTCTTGATAGACTCGAATATCTCCAGAATCTGACCCCGGACAATTTAGACCACCTCCTCGTGGATGATATCCCTAACATGATCCTCTGTCAACGCTGGCCTATCCTGGCTGCCTGCTCCTGATCCTGACCCGAATCCGGTGTCAAATCGCCTCGTAACCATCATACTGAAAATAAACCAGGAAGATATCAGATAATCCGCATAAACAACGGGGAACCAACTCCCAACTAAACCCTAGAGGTTGTGACTTCCTTGCTATGCGTATGGGTCCTATGCTTTCAGTAGTACGGGCCCATACTACCTTCCACACCTACCCATATTTATCTCAAGTATCATCACAACGCCCTAACAATATACATATGCATGGCGAACGCTCAATCCTCGCTTCTAGAGGAAGGCTAAATATCTTGTAATTGGCCCACTGATCCCAAACAACCCATCCATGAAACTTCCACCAATCCTGCAGCTCTAGTGTATGCTAGTCATACATAACGTTGGACCCTATAGACTTTCGAATACCTGATCCTACCATAAGCCCTTCATCAAACAAGAACAGGAAATAAGGCCAAACCAAACATTCTCAGGCTATAAGATCTTAATTATGTACAGTCGTGATGCATACACTAAGCAACTACAGTAATGATGTCAATTTCATATAAGGAAAAACCCTAGTCTATCAGGCATCATATAATCATGCAATTCTATCATGCAATTCCTGAAGATCCCTAGCCTAGTACTAGCATGCTGTTCTAACATATCACAATATCAAATAACTGCATGGTATTTTGTGGTTTACTTACTGGCTCCGGCTGATCATACACTCTACTTCCTCCTTTCTTATTTTGAAAACCATTTGAAAATCATTTTAAAAATCTTTTCCTTGGTTTGAGACTGGATTCACACGAGTTTTCCTCTAATTCACTCAAACCAAGGCTCTGATACTAACTTGTAATATCCAAAAATTCAAGCCAATTTAAAACTTTTTCAACCATTAAAAACCATTAAGTTATTACAAAGTGTTTTCAAAATAGTTTAGACATCAGAGTATCCCAGAAATCAAGATCATAAAATTGTGCGGAGGTGCACGATCACGCCTTCGCCTTCCAGTGATCATCTGAGGTACCTGAAACAAAATCCAAAAACTGTAAGCCCGAAGCTTAGTGAGTTCCCCCAAAATACCCACACAACAAGTAACACACATATAATAACAACATACTATGTGCCCAATCAACCATCGGGTTGGAATGCCCCTGACCCTCAACCATCAGGTTGGAATGCCAACATACTACGGATCCAATCATCCTTGGGATGGTATACCCTCGGCCCACAACCATCGGGTTGGAATGCCCACATACTATGAGTCCAATCATCATCGGGATGGAATACTCTTGGCCCACAACCATCGGGTTGGAATTCCCTGGTCTGTTAGCTCTTGCACAAAGCAGATAAGCCTCAAACCACAATCAATCATGTGCACATATATCAGATAATTACATAACAGTCTACAGACAAACAAACCAATCTACAGATCACTAAGCATAGCAACATCCAATATACCAGGATACCGATCTAACTGATCATAACCACATAGAACGTCTTATCTACTAGGATACCGATCTAACATATCACACTAGCAGTAAAGCAGGATAACAATCCAAAGGGCCGGCCTTGGTGCCTTCGACCCTTGAGTATAGTGAGGAAAACTCACCTCACAATGTCGATCGGAACTAAAATGTCAAACTCCTGGAACACGGCTCCAAACACCAACACCTATAACCACCAATGGTCCACTTCTATAAATTCCCAAATTACCAAAATACCCTCAACAGTCCAACTGGTTAACCCTCAGTCAAAGTCAAAGTCAATTGTCAAGGTCAACAGTCCATGTTGACCCAACTTGTCGAGTGTAACTTACTGACTCGTCAAGATCCTTCAGAACTCAAGAAGTCGTGAAAACCCTTGTCAACTCTCCGAGTTCCTAGACAACTCGTCGAGTCCATGCAGTGTCCAAAATGTCGGGAAAAACCTAACCAACTCGTCGAGTCATCTCACCGACCCGCCGAGTCTCTGCAGAACCAAATATAGGCAATCTTCATCCGACTCGTCGAGTTGACCATGCAACTCATCGAGTTCCTTCATTACTTTTCTTATTCAGACGCTTTTAAGCAAAACCAAAGCTCCAAGTTGTAGATCTAGCCTCCTAGGGCATGGTTACCACGTAAAGTTGCAAACTTTACGTGCATGCAAGGCCTTAAATGCCAAAACCAAGCTAAAGAAGAAGTTTTAGGTAAGGAGAAGGCCATAAGTTGCTAAAGATTAGAACTTTATGACTATAAGGGGATAGAGGAGTCCAGATCTAAAGTTATAACTTCAAATCATGCCCAAAACAAGAAATAACTGCACAAGAAACTAGAATTAGCCCTAAACCTTTGCATGAAGAGATCTAGCTAGAGAGAAGTCAATATAACGACTTGTTACCTTCAAGATGATGCTAAGATGAAGTAGAAATCAGATCCACAAGCTTCTCCTTGCTCCAAGCTCCTTAGACTTCAAGCTTTTTTCACAAAATCCATCTTCCAAGCTTCTTAACACACAAAAATGGAGAATAGGCGCGATTATGGTTTTCTGAGCTCAAGGGGGACGGTAAGGGAGGCTAATTACCCTTTAAATAGGGTGTAAAACCCTGGAAATTAGGGTTTCATTTTCCAGCTCCTACTCGTCGAGTTGGGGACCTCCAACTCGTCGAGTAGACCTCCTAAATCACGCGGCCTGATGCACTACTACACGACGAGTTGAGGCATCCAACTTGTTGAGTAGGTCTAAAAATGTGAATATAAGTTTTAATTTTTATACCTGGGAGTCGGGGTGTAACATTTTTTTAATACACATTGCGCGTAATTTTTACTTACAACATAGTGAACAAGATGATGATTTGCTAATAGAAGGTTTGCTAATGTTAAAGGTTTAAACTAGAAGCTTTGTTTACTTTATATAATCGTGTATGTCATTATATATATATATATATATATATATATATATATATATATATATATATATATATATATATATATATATATATATATATATATAAACCGGTTCCGGCGGGTACCCATCGGGTAGCGGTTCCGAAAAAACTAGAATCGGAACCGAAATCGGTTAAGGTGGTTCCAAAACTTTAGGAACTGGAACCAGAACCGCTTAAGGCGGTTACAGTTTTGGAACCGACAATTCCAAGGCGGTTCTGGTTCCGAAAGCAGGTACCCTATTTTGCTGCTCATCCCTATTAAATGTATAAAAACCATGGTATAAATGTATGTTTTTTAACAACACTTCAATTCTATAAACAACCACTCTAACAAGGAGTTAGATGGACTAAACATACACAAATTACATAAAAGTAACATCCGTGAGGGGACTTTAATAAACTTTGTCCAAGAAATATTTAAACAACTATTTCTATTTCCATGAATAATAGCATTGAAATAATTCATTACCAAATAATCAAATATATATCTCCTCTTTCTTGGGATTATTCATCTGACAGGTGATCAAATTTCTAAAACGACAAATATTGGAACGAGATATACCAACGACCACATTAAAAACTATTTTAGACATCAAAATTCCTTTGACACCTTCTCTAAACGCCAGAAACTCTTACCCCAAGTTTTGAATCCCCTACCAAATAACGATTCTATTGCACGATTGTTGAGACTTAAGGAATGAGGTAAACATGTAAGCCGTGTTTCCGGGACAACACTACATATTGGACACATAGTAAGGGGATTTCAACCCCTATTTTTATCCAACTCTTCCCGTAGGTGGCAACCCGTTTAGGTTCAATCTCCATCTAAAGATGTTTGTTTTTATTGGCAGCCAATAATTCCAATAAATATGACAATCACCATGGTATAACTATGTGTGACATAAAAGTAAGAGATACATTCACCATAACCACCAACCATTCTTTAATTACTTGAAATTATGGGACCATTTCTTTGAATAATATATCATCAATATTCTGTTATAGTTAAATAATTAATTTAACAAAATTTCATAATCTTAGTTGACCTAAAGGGTCAAACGTAGTCAAACTCACTAATACCAATCGACTTTCTCTTTTTTTCCCCAAAGTCACCTCTTAAAGATTCTCTTAACTTTTTATTAATATAATCAACCACATTTATGTGCATTAAATCTTACTTATAAAATCTCAATTATGGTATATCGCAACAAAAAATCTTACATATTTATAAACCATTAACTATTATAAAATCTCAATTAGGTATATCACAACAAAAAATCTTACATATACACATTAGTTTATCTTGAGCAACCATTTCTCACACTGCATTTACTATAATTCTAAAAGCTTTATTTTTCTTTCTTAGGTTAAGATTTCCTTATTAGACACCTCATATTGTATTTAGATGTGACATCCCCATTTTCACGGCAAGAAAAGACCGATTTGTTTATGCTTTGTTTGAAAATCAGAGTAACCTTTTTAAAGAAAAGTGTTGCGGAATTTGTTTTTCCAGAAAAAAAACATGATAAATACGTTAGCAAAGCATTACCGAAGAAATGTATTTTATTCATTTTAAAACATCGGGATATCATTGTCAATACAGAAACATAAGCATAAACTGTCACACCCCCAAACCGAAACGACGGGAACGTTCGGAGGCGGAGGACGTCAGGTACAATATCATAAGAATGAATAATAGTAATCAAAACAACAACAACCATCGTATTAATAATATAGTATTTATAAAGTATAAGAGATCGTAATAAACGATTTATAGTTTTAAACACAATATTTCTTGTGTTTTACTTGTATCCCCCCCCCCCTAAAACATAGAAAAAGTTGGAAAAGTGTAGGGGTATAAACTCACCTTAAGTGTAATTATGAGTAGAATCTAGGTAGAGACGGACATCGGTTCGTGATCGTCGGCTCGGGAAAACGGCTCGAGTTCAGCAAAACGAGAGAGGGAAGAAAGATTTTTGGTGTGTGAAGTGAAATGATCGAGATTTCTATTTATAGGCCTATTTTTGGTCTCTCACGTCGTGAGCCTCACATGCTCCTGTCGTGAGCTTCCATGAGTCACCCCGTAGGCTTCCCAGGTGTTTTCTAGAATCGATTAGTGGCGTTTTGACTCCTCACGTCGTGAGCTTTAAACGTAGACTTGCCATCTGCATTCTAGGCTTGAAAAGTGGCGATTTGACTCCTCACATCGTGAGAAATAATGCTCACGTCGTGAGTCCAGTCAAATTAGGGTTTCTGACACGTGTCATGCTCTCAGACAGTTGTATCTTCAGAAGGTAATAACTTTTGCATACGAGCTCGTTTTTTGACATTCTTTATATCCACGCGTAGGTATTTCCGAGTACTACAACTTTCTTTTAGACTCCAATAGATAATTCTAAGTCTATTTTAAAATCTACTTGTTATAAAGGCTATAGTGATAGAATTTATCATAACTTCTTCATGTGAAGTCAGATTTAGAAGTTCTATATATTTTTGGAATCGTAGAGACTTGTAGTATTGAATAAAAAATCATTTAATGATTAAAGTAAATTGATTATAATATGTGTTTGTTATATTTATGGGAATTATCTTTGACCTAATTTTGACTGTTGTTACATTATCCCCCCTGTTAGAGAGAAATTTGTCCCGAAATTATTTTTATAGTGAGTGTTCATGAACTAGGAAAAAGATGCGGGTATTTTCGTTGCATCTGGTCTTCTTGTTTCCTAAGTGAATTCGGGTCCTTGCTTAGCATTCCAGCGGAGCTTCACTATTTCGTCTGTTGTTTTGATTGGTAGGGAGTGTGTGGGTTTGGTTTACTTGTTTACGCTCACCTGAATGGTAGCATGTCTATTCGTAGTCCTGAGCAGCTTTGTCCTGAAGTTCATGGTTGGATTCATACCTGGTTCATCTATCATCGCCTCGTGTATACAAGTCGTATATAATTAAGATTGATAAGACGGTCGGATGGGTGACTCTGCCCCAAGTCCACAACCAGACAAGGAATAGGAGATAGGGCGGAAACACACATCCTAGGTCCGTAGAATCTTAATTATATACCTCCCTCGCGTATACACTTAGTAGTGATAGGTTAACCGTATTTGTCCCTAGCCTCTGTGCTTGAACTTGTCCTGCCATACGAGTGACATTCCCGAAAGGTCTGCTGGGGATACTTCGAGAAGGTTACGGAAGGTATGGTACTCCTCGCATGAGTACTTTGGTGTTTTGAAACAAGAAACGATTCAGAGGTTAGTTTTGGATTTATCGGTATCGATTGAAAAGGGTTTCTCTAGTCGGTCGGTATGGTGAGGACCAAGCCAATTCATGTTGAATGATGACGTTGGGACTTTTTAGGTGTTAAGTCTATTTGGAAAGAGTGTTTGTTAGAACGATAGTGCATACTATGTGTATGTTTTCAGTGCTTTCAGTTTTATCCTTGTTATTACTACTGCTAACATTTTGTACCGCATTTAGCGAGTACTAGCAGTATGAGTGTTCTGATAATTGAAAATGATGAACTTTTATAGTCTAATCCCTACCAGGTCCTTCTATAATCGCTTGGTGTATACATGTCATGTATAATTAAGATTGGAAAGACAGTCGACTGAGTGACTCTGCCCTAAATCCACAACCAGACAAGGAACAGGAAATAAGGCGGAATCACTCATTCTAAGCCTGCAAATCTTAATTATAAATGACCATAATGTATACACTAAGGCATCATAGCTCACCTACAAGGGTCCTTAGTTTTTATATAAATGCTGTGATTTTGTTCGGACGAGAGAGTAAATTATAATTACTTTTTAATTGGCACCAGTTTTAGTAAAAATTTGAGCTTAAAATATTTTTATTGGGAAAAACGTACCGCTGTTCACAGGGTTCCAAAATAGTTTCTCCTGCGGTAATCATCAGTATTCTTCCATTCCGCCAGAGTTCCTTGTTATTGGACAATCCCTCTTGAAGTGTCCAGTCTCGCCACACCCGTAACAAGCCTGGGTCACTTCAATGCCGGGGACCTGAGAGATTGGTCGTGCCGGTGACCTATAGAAACGGGTAGTGTGCCCTTTCTTATTGCAGTTCTTGCAACGCATCTATCGGTACGCTCTGATGTGGTGGAAGTTACACTTGTTACACCTCGGGAGGGTTCCAACATATCGACTGACGGGTGTTGGGGTGGCAGGTGTTGTGGCAACATGAACCGCAACGATCTATTGTTTCTTCGAGGGCTCTTGAGTTGTTTGACCCTTTTTCTTGCTCCCAGACTTTCGCTTATAGTCACTTCCTTTAGTTGGCTCATGAACGGGGGTCATTATTACTTGGCGGACCCCATGGTCCACGAATGTTTGTGCCAGTCGGTTGGCACTGTCGAACGTGAGAGGTTTTGCAGCTATCACGTTTCCTTGGATCCGAGGAGATAGTCCCCAGATGTATCTCTCTATCATCTTGCTCTCCGGGGTAACCATACAGGGACATAGTGCCGCTAGATCACTGAATCTATTAGTGTAGGCTACTATGTCTGAACCTGTCATGGTAAGCTCCCACAGCTCTTGCTCCATTTTTTGTACTTCGCCCCTCGGGCAATACTCTTCCATCATCATTGCCTTTAAATTCTCCTAGCCCATCGAGTTAGCCACTATGAGAGTCAGTGACTTGACATGGCCATTCCTCCATGTTAGGGCCCTATTAGAGAAGGTGCAGGCAACAAACTTCACTTTGCTCCCTTCAGGGCACATACAAATTTCGAAAACTGATTCTACTTTCTCGAACCATTGCATTAGAGAAATGACTCCTCTACTTCCGTTAAAGGATTTGGGTTTGCAGTTCATGAAGTCTTTATATGTACACTCCCTCGGGTGTCCGTGGTTATTTCTGTGGTTAAAGTTATTAGCACCACTTCCCGCCCCACTGGCATTACTTTCGTGGATCTGAGTCATGGTGGCTGCTACGGCAGCAGTTACCGCAGCCTGGAACATAGTGAGATCATATTGTGGAGGTGGTGGTGGTGGATTTGTTGATGTTTTGTTGTTACGCCGGATATATCTATGAGGCGGCATCTTTCTGTCAAATAGTTTAAAGATGAAAGGTTGGTAAGATATCGGTAGTGGTTATAATTCGAATGTCATAAGAACTAGGTTATCTTAGTTTTGTGAGTATCTTGTTCTGAACGTGTTTTGTAAACAATCCATAACAGAGGTTTATTTAAAATAAACTTATGAATATTTACTAGTAAACATCCTCAATTGAAATTCCGTGACTTGATTTACATTTACTAGTTGCGACTAAAGACGAGATAAATCTAACACATAGTGTGAGTAGTGTAATCACTAACTCATTAGGTTATATTAGTTTCTTAGTTATTAATGTGACGTATAAAGTGTTCTACCACCTCGCATGACTCGCGAGCACTTCTCTCTCTCTGATCCCTTCTCGAGATCCTCCTCATGAATTCTTTCTGGTTCTTCCTCGATTCCTCCGTTGGCTGATGCAGTGGAGTAGTTATATCTAGCTATGTTGTTTGTGCGAGAATGGGAATGTCTAGAGAATCTATGAGAATAATAAAAACATTTTTATTTTTGTGGGGTGATCCTTACCGGGTCCTCCTATTGCTGGGTTTTGAGCATTCTAACACTCCTATGGTGTACATGCAACCCTATAAACCTTGGATCTACGTTTTCTCTATTATACATGCAAATATTCAATATTCCAAGGTTTTATCCTAACGAGCATAATAAGAAGTATATACAATACAAGAATCTAGTAGAATGACATACCTTTTGATGGAGCTTGAAGTCTTGAACCTTTAAGAGCTTAGTGCTCCAAGTGTTGCACCTCAAATGGTTCACACAACACCAAGAACCCTTGGAATAACTTGAGAATAAGGATACTTTCACCAAAATCGATTTTGCCCTCTTGTGTACACACACTAGTTCCCATTTCATGAACTAGGGACCTCTTTATATAGCGTGGAAGATTAGGGTTACATTCATGTAAACCCTAATACCCATGACCTTTCATTTACATATAATCCATGGGTTAAACACTCCATGGACTATCCATGAAGCCTTAGCCCAACCTAAATGAACTTGGCCTATCCTATATATATATATATATATATATATATATATATATATATATATATATATATATATATATATAAGAGTCCATATTTAATTAGTTCCTTTTTGATCAGTAAATTAATTCTAAATTAATTCTTGATCAATACTAATTAAATAATATGATTCCATATTAATATATTAGAACTTATAATATATTAATATAAATCATAAGTATCCTTTTTTCTCATTTTGTCTATCCAATTGTTCCGATGCCATGCAACCCAAATGGACCATGCCAAATCGGGTCAAGTACATACCAATTATCGTTATGGACTTAGACACTAAGCCAATAGTCTCCCACTTGGATAAGTATAAAACTATTATTGCGTATGACTCCAAAACCCGACTTGCAATCGTAGCTCTTAAAGCCGCTGTCGAACTCTGACCTAGCCAATGACTTGTCCATTAGATAAGGGATCATATATTCCTCCATTCAAGATATCATATGGACTGAGACATGGATTATAATCATTCCCTCTGTCCATTTGTTGTTTCCCGATTTCCGATTTATGATGACTGACTAATTGAACAAATCAAATCAGTCCAGGCTTGGCCAAGCACTTAGGGGTGTCATCACTAAATCATCGAGGGGCCACATATATTGCTTTTATCCCTCCAAGGGTAAAAGGAATGGATAAACTTCGGCTCATATGCTTGTTCTACTACTTGTTGAATCATACACAAAGGCACGTTTTATAACATCGAGTTACCAATGCGTTTTCGTACAATCAATGTATAACCAACTCATATTCAACAACTCATATCTCTAGGTTTGAAGAATATAAGATATTATCGTCTCATGATCACTCGTGATAAAATCCATGAAGTGATTCAAATGAGCGTGGGTTTAATCCAATACTCGAATCTCATTCCAGGAGCACTCATGAATGTTGTAGCAACTCTTGCTATGTCCAACACCTTAAACATCTAGAAACCCAATTCATGACAGTCTTGCCTTAATAGCTACTTCCAACATATTATCGACTGTGAATGGTTTGAATAACTTAGTCAATCGGAAAGAATGACCTAGTTATTCTGGAAGTCAAAACATGCAAAGTGAAACACAAGAGTAATCGAATCCAATATGGTCTCAGAACTTATGAATATAAATAGAACACCTTTTATTTATCACCATATTGGTTACACATTATTCATTGCATAATGTTTCATATAATCAACTTAATACTTGAATTAAAACTATAGTCATGCCATGCTCCAAGCATGCACACTATGTTTGTCCAAACAATAGTTATGCCATACACCAAGTATGCACATTATGTTTGTCTATGATCCTTACTTTGCGGAATAGATCAATTGAACATAATTTCAATGATTCTCATTTCACAATCCCAAATCCTTATCGTAAATGTAAGAATTCTAAATTCCATTCATTTACCGAAATCTGTTAGATTCTAAACTTATATGCACTGATCCTCTTCTAATGATTATGCACAAAGTCACAAAGACTTGTCAACAGACATTACAGAGTATTCCAATGGAGGTCAATTCCATGGAAACGAAGTCTCATATTCAAAGTACATTCCTTTGAACATCCTTCTTGCATTAAGTTTTCTAATCTTACACAAATTGAATAACTTCCACCTATGGAGACATTTCCACATTCCCATCTTGACTATCACTTCTGAACAAGAGTTGCCTCTTTTCAGAATATGTCAATATGGTCCTTTCCAAAAATCTACACCATACTTCCAACTGTCCATGAGCAACCAATCTTTGGTAAACCTTAGATTGTCCTCGATAATTGCTTAATCAATTTTAGTCATATCCATTTCCAGACCTTTTCCCCTCTTAATGCCCTAGGCATTTTGAAAATTTAGAAAGGATAAATATTATAGCATATGTAATCGATCCTATATCTGAAGCATATGGGACATGACTCATGATGTCTCACATAAAGTCATGATCCCAGACCAGTCTTTTGCTACAATATTTTTAATTTTCCATGTTTTCATAATTGGACCATGAAGAGGGATGCCGTAATCATAATCGAATTTGAAAATGCAATATATATGGAATTTCCTTATATTGAACCATTCCAACATAAAATTCATATATATATATATATATATATATATATATATATATATATATATATATATATATATATATATATATATATATATATATATATATATATATATATATATATATATATATATCCTTGACGAAAGATGATTAAAATCCCAATCTAAGCTTTTAGAATTGAAATGAAGTATAATTTCCTCTCCCTTAATTATAGCAAAACAACTTTTCCCAATTGAAACTTTTGTTTTCTATAATTAACATTGCTAACTTGAAACACTTATCATAATTATCATGCTCCCACTAACATGATAATTATCATGCTCCCACTAACATGATAATTGTTAGCATAACACTTATGCTCCCACTAGCTTTGACATGTACTCAGAAATCAGTTGGACTTCTAAAAATCAATACTTTATTGACTTTCTTACCAAAGTTCAGATTTCTGATACGAGATGCTTTGATAAAAATTTATCAAAATCATACACCTTTCCTTAGATAGCTTACATGTGTGTCTAAACAATTTTAGAACTATGAAAAGGTATGTCGTAATCATAGTCTCAATTGTGTAGACCTTTTCCATTTCTCACAAGTCCATGTTAGTGTGTCGGTTAACCACACACGCTCCACTAACGACTTTGAGAATGCAAATATCACAATTGCTATCTACTTAAAATCTACTCAGTGAAAGCGTTTCCTCACCATCATTTTCATGAATCGAAGAGAAACCTTATGACACTTAGATTTTATGGTGTATGTGTTCCTATCCATGTGAATTTGTCAAAACCATGATCACAAGACAAGGTTAGTGACAAATCCAAACTCATATGGACTGAACATGTGCAATGTTAACTTCTTCCCACTTGGCAGCATAAGGCCTACCATTGCTTCCAGGTTGTTATGCAAACAACTGAGAACATGTAGAACTCAGATGCATAGTTAACTTTAAGTGGAATGGGCACAAAAATAGGAATATGTCAGCACGATAGGTTACAAACCTCAAGTCGTGTGCTAGTGATAAACTACAGGTTTTATTCTTGATTAGTTCTTGAAACTCTTTCAGGTTCTTTTAGACTCCCACTGTCCTCTTGACATATAAGACTCTCTTGCCAAGAACAATTCCTTGACAAACAAATATTCAGGAGATAGTGCGGATTCATATCAAGACAAACACTTCACACAATTGGCCTTAGTTGGTCTTTGTTTTATCCAAAACATCAAAACTTACCAATTTCAAATGTACAAGAGTAGAACGCATTTTACTCTTACATTTGACAAGTGTTATAAACCTTCTTTAAGATATGTCACTCAAGTTACAATCTTGGAGTATTACTCTAAGAATTGTTTTGGAAATAAGTATGACTCGTCTTCTTGATTTAACCATTTCAACAATTCAAGATTCCTCTTCTTAGCCATAGGAATGCACTAAGATGTACTTAGAGGACTAATTGTGATATGATTTCTTAATCATTAAGATGATCACAAAACATGATACTAAAGTACTCTCCCATCTTTTCAGATTTGAGAAACTTTTATCTTTCTGCCTAATTTGATTCTTCTCATTCGTTCTGCCATACATCGAAACATTTCCAATGTTTCAGAATTATACTTAAACTTATAAGTATAACCATATTTACTAAGCTTTAGTAAATCATGACGAATAGTCTTATCGATCTTTTGTGGTGGACTTTGACCAGTGCATAAAAAAGTGTACTCGATCCCTTAGTCCTTCACTTGACTCACATATACATGTGAACAAGGAATTAGTCTTAATTTCCTAAAGAAGAAAATTCTCATTCATCATACAATACAACTTGATTCCAAGTTTCTATCCAACTGAAACTTGGGTGATGAAAATCTTTCCTTATTTGGTAAATTATGACACTACCACAAATGAAAGAATCAAATCCATTTCCCAATGTTGCTATCAATGGAATCATATAAACAACAATTTTTCCCAAATGCCATTGTAAGGATATTTATAATAAATAAAATAAAAACCTTTTTCTTTTATTTAAAACTTGCGGAAAAACTTATCCTTACAATGCAAATCCATATGAAAAACTTGTTGTTATCTATTCCTAAGCAAAATATCATAACTCTTAAGTAGCAGCTCAAAATTCTGATCTGCGAACCATGCGATCGAAATCCATCTCTTCGCGATCAGAATTAGCTTACATTTCTTTCTTCGATTCTATAAAACATCAAAATGTGACCTAGTCACATCATGTATTAAGAATCTCTAAATAGGAACTTAATAGAGTCAGATAATGGATTTTACCTGAAGCATAGTTAAACTTTGACTTTTACCATCCTTATGATCTTTCAGGTAAATAGGGCAGCTTCGCAACCAATGCCCCTTCCTTTGGCAATAGAAACATATGGACTCTTTAGTAATAGTACACTGGACTATCTCAGACTTAGACTTTCTCTTTACCATTTGGTTAACCGAATTAACTATGGCCGATCCCTTTCCATTGGGAAGAAAAAAAAATTCGGACTTCCAGTGTTACCTTGAGAGGCAGACCTTCCAATCAAATTTGCTTGACCATTGCGCCAAATCATTGCTGATTCAGCAGCAACAAGCAAATAAGAAAGGTCTATTAGGGTCATGTCGTGATCTGTCACATAGTAGTCTTTAATGAACTCACTATATGACTCAGGAAGTGACTGAAGAACCCATTCAATAGCCAACTTCCTTGGGACATCGACACCCAACACTCTCAGCCTGTCGATATGCGACTTCATCTCTAAGACGTGAGAACATACAGGCCTTCCATCTTCATGTTTCATTGCAAGCAGGGCTTGAGCGATCTTGAACTTTTCAAGTCTTCGAGCTTGTGGGTCAGGGATAACAATTGGAGGAGGTGGAGGAAGAGAAGTATCATTTCCATGATCCAATCGCAGGACATCATCTTCATTAGGAAAGCTTGTTCCAAGAGATTTGGAAAGATCATAATTGTCTGAACCAGACATCTACAATGGGAGAAATTCAAGTTAGTTGATTTAAGTCCTTAATAGAACACCTAATATGAAATATTAAGGTTAGGACCCAACACAATATTTTACAACTTGGAAGAGGGATGCCGTAATCCAAGCTACAAAATATTTGAAGGTAGGTGAATGACGATTCACCAAGGTTTCTAATTGGCTTTAAAACTCCTAGATCTTTTGAGATTCATTGAACTTTTCAATGGCATGTTTAAATCTCGATTGTGCCCTCTCAAGTTTGTGACTGGGATGCCGAGGATCACAAACAAGGTGTGAATAACCATGCAAATATACTTGGTACTCTTAATTTTTATCAACTAATCGATGTGCCGGTTAACCACACGCGCTCCACCGATCTATGATAAACCTTAAGCCACCCTTTGCCAACCTTGTTAAATCCAAGTTAGTGTGCCGGTTAACCACACGCGCTCCACTAACGACTTAAGCAAGGTGCAAAGTGTAATTTTTATGGGTTAGCACGAAATTCACATTTTCCTAAGTAACTAAGATTGGGAATTTATAAGTGTTTAGGTACTTAGTATTTATCATTATACTTTTAATGAAGGGAGAATTATAGTCTTGTCCTACCCGTTCGAATAACGACCCTCCACCAGTCAAGGAAGGGGTGGGTGAGAGTGGAAACCCATTAAACTGCCATTTTATAGGCAGTAACCTTATACCCCCTTATAGACCGACTTCGTGAATGAGGCCTAGTAACGGTAAGACTGACTTTGTTCTTATATATATATATATATATATATATATATATATATATATATATATATATATATATATATATAACTATTAACTATTAATATTATAATAGTACAAGGGTTGAATTTCAACTTTTAAAATTCTAAGGGTTTAACTTGGAATTAAAGTATTCATGAGGGGAAACTTTACAAATTCCAAAACTTGAGGTCAAGTTTTGAACAATTCAAAAAAACTTTTCAATTCCATAACTTATGAGTTTAAAGTAGTTTTAATGGAAAAACTCTTCAAGTTCCATAACTTGAGGACAAGTTATGGAAGACTTTAAAACATTTAAAAACGAGACTCTTCATTTCCATAACTTATGGAAATCTTATGAGTTTTAAAAATCATAAATGTGATTTTTCATATAACCTTAGGACAAGTTACAAAAACACATATTATGAACAACTTTTAGATCAATTTGGATTGAAAACACATTATCACATAATTTTTCTATTAATCTAAATCAACTCATAAGAACAAGATAATTCAAATCAAACAATTTTCATGAAATTAGCCTAACCATTTAACTAATACAAAACATGAATCTATTGACAATTATCTTTGAAATTGGATTAACATGAACTTTACCACATCAAAACAAGGTTTATAAGTTCAAAAACAGCTTAGGGTAATGTTCCTATTCCAATTCCAGCCAAAAAACTCGAATATATGATGTCAGGGGGTCCAACTCGCCGAGTGCAAAAACCAACTCGACGAGTTGGATGAATTTACACATGGACTCATCGAGTCCCTTAATGGACTCGTCAAGTCCCCTGTCCAGACAGCAAAAAAATCAAATTTTCCAGCTTTTTCCAGCAAATTGCATCAAGTATAATTGAAAACAAGCCTACGCTCTGATACCACTGCTGGGTTTTGAGCATTCTAACACTCCTATGGTGTACATGCAACCTTATAAACCTTGGATCTATGTTTTCTCTATTATACATGCAAATATTCAATATTCCAAGGTTTCATCCTAACTAGCATAATAAGAAGTATATACAATACAAGAATCTAGTAGAATGACATACCTTTTGATGGAGCTTGAAGTCTTGAACCATTAAGAGCTTAGTGCCCCAAGTGTTGCACCTCAAATGGTTCACACAACACCAAGAACCCTAGGAATAACTTGAGAATAAGGATACTTTCACCAAAATCAGTTTTTCCCTCTTGTGTACACACACTAGTGCCCATTTCATGAGCTAGGGACCTCTTTATATAGTGTGGAGGATTAGGGTTACATTCATGTAAACCCTAATACCCATGACCTTTCATTTCCATAGGATCCATGGGTTAAACACTCCATGGACTATCCATGAAGGCTTAGCCCAACCTAAATGAACTTGGCCCATCCTATATATATATAAGATTCCATATTTAATTAGTTCCTTTTTTATCACTAAATTAATTCTAAATTAATTCTTGATCAATACTAATTAAATAATATGATTCCATATTAATATATTAGAACTTATAATATATTAATATAAATCATAAGTATCCTTTTTTCTCATTTTGTCTATCCAATTGTTCTGATGCCATGCAACCTAAATGGACCATGCCAAATCGGGTCAAGTACATACCAATTATAGTTATGGACTTAGACACTAATCCAACACCTATAATCACGCAGTGTATACAAGTTGTTTATAACCAAGATTGAATAGACCTTCGAATAACTGATCATACTCTAAAACCACAACCAAACAAGGAATAGGTAGTAGAGCGAAAATCACAAATTCTTACTCTATAAAATCCTACTTACATATAACTCTGGGAGCATACACTTCGTAATTATAGACCTGCCAGTTAGGGTCTTTTAGTTTTCACATAAGTTATTTATAGTACCTAAAATACTCCTATAGTATTTTAACTTTTATGTTTGATTTTAAAGTTTCTTGGTATACGAAGTTTGATAAGTTCTTATATTTGTTTGTTATTGTATAGTATCATAAAATACTCCTATAGTATTTTAACTTTATGTTTTGTTCTAATGTTCCTTTTCATGTAGAATTGGTAAGTTTTAGACTTGTTACAACACCACTATCACTCCCAAACACATGTTGGACGTATCTCAAATAAATATAGTTAATCAGGCTATATTTATCCCAGATATGATTACATAACTGTCTAGGTTTGACTATAGTGTCCAACATCTAAACAATTTTGTTTTGTTCTTCTTATGATACTGTTTTAGTACATCTGTACCCGTGTATACTTTTATAAAATATTATTATATTAAAAAGTATAACTCTTGGTCAGAGTGTTTTAGTCCCATTGTATTTATAGTTGTATATCTTATATGGGTTGTTATACTTAGTTCACTATAAACAATGCTCTGATACCAATCCGTCACACCCCCAAACCGGAACGGCGGAAATGTTCGGTGGCGGAGGACGTCATGTACAGTATCATAACAATGAATAATAGTAATCAAAGTAACAACAACCATCGTATTAATAATATAGTATTTATAAAGTATAAGAGAACGTAATAAACAATTTATAGTTTTAAACACAATATTTCTTGTGTTTTACTTGTATTCCCCCTTAAAACATAGAAAAAGTTGGAAAAGTGTAGGGATATGAACTCACCTTAAGTGTGATTATGAGTAGAATCTAGGTCATCAAAAAGTTGGAAAAGTGTAGGGATATGAACCCCTGACAGCGGTTTGTGATCGTCGACTCGAGAAAACGGCTCGAGGTCATCAAAACGAGAGAGGGAAGAAAGATTTTTGGTGTGTGAAGTGGAATGGTCGAGATTTCTATTTATAGGATGATTTTTGGTCTCTCACTCCGTGAGCCTCACATGCTCACGTTGTGAGCTTCCATGAGTCACCCCGTAGGCTTCCCAGGTGTTTTCTACCATCGATTAGTAGCGTTTTTACTCCTCATGTCGTGAGAATTAATGCTCACGTCGTGAGCTTTAAACGTAGACTTGCCATCTGCATTCTAGGATTGAAATGTGCCGATTTGACTACTCACGTCATGAGAAATAATTCTCACGTCGTGAGTCCAGTCAAATTAGCGTTTGTGACACGTGTCATGCTCTCAGACAACTGTATCTTCGGAAGGTAATAACTTTTGCATACGAGCTCAGTTTTTGACGTTCTTTATATCCATGCATTGGTATTTCCGAGTACTACAACCTTCTGTTGGACTTCAATATCTAATTCTAAGTCTATTTTAAATTCTACTTGTTATAAAGGCTATAGTGATAGAATTTATCATAACTTCTTCATGCGAAGTCAAATTTAGATGTTCTATATATTTTTGGAATCGTAGAGACTTGTAGTATTGAATGAAAAAATCATTTTAAGATTAAAGTAAATTGATTATAATATGTGTTTTGTTATATTTATGGTAATTATCTTTGACCTAATTTTGATTGTTGCTACATAAACAGATCTTACATTCATTTAGACTAGTGATCTACATCCCCTTAATTTCTCAGTGTAATGCAGCTTCATATCAACACCTGTGATATAAAGAAACTGAGAGGGTCAGGTTGAGAAACCTGGTGAGTACAAACGGTTTTCAACCCATAGTAATATAGTTATTATGTTTAAAAATCAAACAATTAACCCAATTACCCATCCCCATTATCTTCTTTATTCTTAAGTATCTTCCCTATGAATAATTTATTCCTCATTATTTATTCCTAAGGATTTTCCTAAGGAATAGGCACGAAGTCCATCGTTGCTAGGGTTTATTCAATAGGCACTAAGTCCATAGTTGTCAAGGTTCATCCAACGGTCGCTAAGTCCATAGCTGCCAGGGTTATCTCATTTATTGACAGTATTATTTTCGGGAGTCCACCCGCAATACGTGTCAATGGGTTTTTAGAGTACACTGGGTGAACGTCTCGTTCACAACACCTACAGGTTGCGAGCCTGCTAGTGTTTCACTGGACTGTCTAGAATAGTCTGTGGTTGTCATCTATACTCTGCTAGATGATGTGTCCAATGCTTTGGGTAAAGGCCCCTCTCATTTTTCACCTCTCACCCTCATCTCATGATCTTTATCACCTTTCATCTCATCATCCAACTCATCTTTCATCTACCCGTCTTTACTCATCGTAATTATAGGTATAAAATACATATACAGTTTAAAAAAATTAAAACATGTATATTTTTTTTGTTCATCCAACATAAATATTAAGTACACAGACAATATGCACACATAACACACAACTTATCTTAAATACTTCATATCTATGTGTAAGATGAAAGTAAGTACGCACTCACTTGTTAAAGTGATGATTCCAAATTCGGGCAGCGCTTTGCTTCTAACGATTCTATTTTCCTTCGATGAAACCTACCATTATTATGGCTAACTTTTAGTCTATTCTTTATTGCGACTAATTATTAGTCTAGATTCATCATTAACTCAAAGTCTACTTTCATGATCTATCAAGTAAGGAACAACCAGGTAGGATCATATCGGAGGTAGGGTCTGTTTGGTATACAAAGTATACTGTTTGGAAATCCCACTTTAAACACCTCAACAAATCACAGGCTAGACATCATTCCCGTAAGTAGATCAATCAATATAACGACTTTGAATCATTGATAAATCTTATTCATGGGTTCATAATAACGATATTATATTTAAACATAAGTTATATTTAAAGTGGGGTAGGCGTATCTCACTTACAGCGGGTTTTGCTAAAAACCGGGCTCCGCTGGAGCAGAGCTTCTGAGCCGAAAAACTTTTTTTGTCGGAGCCGTCGGGCGCTCCGGAGTTTTCTTTTAGCGCTAGGGGAGTTTCCTAGGGCTTTAGGGGGGGGGGGGGGTGGGAGGTTTAGAGAGAGTTTAGAGTGAGAAAGAAAGAGTGGAAGGTGTGAGAAATGAAGGCACTTTCGCAAGGTATTTATTGGCTGAAATACTGCTCAACTCGTCGAGTTAGGGCCTCCAACTCGTCGAGTTGGTGCCACATGTCACCCTCTGGTGGCAAGGCTTGGGGAGAAAGCAATGGACCAGATTCAGCCACGTCACCCTCTTTGCAGCAGCACCCTGCCAACTTCTAAACCCTGTAACTTTCGCATACGTGCTCCATTTTCGACGTTCTTTATATCCACACGTAGGTATTGACAAGATCTACAACTCTCCTTTTGACTTTGTTGGGTAATTCTCTACCGATTTTAAATTTAACAGTATGAGAAGATTATACTATTAAATGACCGTGTAAAATTCATAACTTTTATATACGGACTCCGTTTTCGTCTGTCTTTTTATCGTTGAAATCTTATTAATGAGATCTTCAATTCTCATTTAGGTTGCATTGGCCAAAATTTTATCGACCTAATATTCGAATTCCGGGTTGTGCACTGCTATGCTAAATCTTAGGAAAATCATAACTTCCTCATACGAAGTCAGATTTGGGCGTTCTTTTTATGCACGTTATTGATTTAACGTATACTACGACTTTAGTTTAGATTGCTAAGGCTAAAAAGTAATTTATCAAAAATTCACTTTTTACGTTACGTGGTGTCGTGCTGGTTTAGCCGTAAAACTTCGACGGATCATAACTTCTTCGTTATAACTCGGATTTCAGTGTTCTTTATATGTACGAAACCCTTGTGACATATACTATAACTTAGTTAAGATTATTTATTCTAAATAATTTTCTATCAAAAAGTCATTTTTGACGCTTATTGTCTCTAAATTGACTAGCCCGAATCTACGGGCGTTACATTAGAACTATTTGAGTTCAAGCTCTTAAAATCGATACTTCGCTCACTTAAATAATTGTATTATACTAAATTATAATGACATGTTTATTGGAAAATATAACCATAACTTTCCTTAAAACATCAAGGATATGAAGAGCGTATATAGAAAAATCCCTAACATACTTATGAATGATAAAATAATTTAGCTTATAAGGAAAACATAGTAATAATAAGATACAAAACTATTAATCACTTGGCTTGTGATGACTTGGTAAGGCATATGGAAGATATGATATATAGTCTATTCACACATGTTCAAATCCTGACACTACTAAACCCTTGTGGCCATGGAGATTCGCCTGCAGTGATTCCAGGGAATAAGGCATAACCTCATGTTTGCAAAGGGGGATTAGTTGGTGCGCGAAAGTTGGCTCGGAACCCTCGTTAGGGAAGTTCCCTTTCCAAAAAAAGATACAAAACCATTAATAGATCATAATTATCTTTCGTTTTATCCTTATTATTTCTTACTGTGATATAAACTAAATAATTTTATTATAAACTTGAAATGCATATCTCTTTTTGCAACGAAGTGTTAGGATAATTGTGTAAGTAATAGAAAACATATAATAAAATGCTCAAAATAAATAGTTTCCTTATTATTCATGTCTTTTGATGTGTTATTAAATCTCCGTGCAATGCAACATATGAACATACATTTGAGTTTGAGTGCTACAATAAATTCTCAGTTAAATACCACAACCACATAAGGAAAACAATACCATAAAACTATGGTAGGGATGGACATTATAATCCATTTCAAATTTGTTTTTGTGTGAGCATTTCACGAGTGACCAATTAAAAGTTTAAGCTACATATATACTCACTTTTCTATAACCAAATAATCACTCAAACCCATACAATTCTTGAGATTCTATGATACTTATAGAAAATCATCATAATTTGAATTACCATAATATTAACATATTATTACCTTAAACATCTCTAACAAAAACAAGTATAGCATACGTAATAATTTTTAGTCATAATAACACCCTAACTTTAATTACAAACATTAGATTCTCACATGACGTTTCTAATAACAAAACATAATAGAAAATATATGTTACCTTTAGTATATAGAAGCTAAAATGGCTCATTATTGCACCCACAAAAATCTATGACTTCGTTGTCTTCAAAGTGATCTACAACTTCATCCTCTTGGAGTGTGCTCCACAAAAATAAGAAAAACTTCCTTTTAAAATTTGCTTTTATGATGATCATGCATCTCAATTTTTTTTGGGATATACAAGTCAAATGTAAATGCAACCTTGACTACACTTTATTGAAAACCCATATAATGTCAAGACACAATTTGAAAAATCATTTATTGAAAACCCATATAATGTCATGTACTTAATCAATCAAATGATATACATGTCCTTCAATATTGTAACGTCATAAAGTTTCAAACCAAAAATTCCATTTATAAATAAAGTAATCAACCACAAATATTTTCAAAAAATAATAAAAGCAACCATTTGTTCAAAACGTATCACAATGTGTTCCAAATCAGAGTAATAACAAAATAGAGTAAAATCATATCAACATGAGTCTCCAAAAACAAAACCTATGGATGAAGTACAGTCATGACACGCTCTTCCCCTTGCCACAAGAATAACTTGAAAACATTTAAATTTAACGAGTAAACACAAAGCTTATTGAGTTCCCTAAGATACCATATACACATGTGAATTCTATGGTCCAACCATAGTCCTACACCCATATATGATTACTATACTCCAACTATAGTCTTTCCTGCTATGGTCCAACTATATGAAAGGTCTATTATGCTCAAGAATCATATTAAAGCGATATTGCTAATTAACATATGATACTAGTGGGTCACACTAACAACAAATTGATATAATCGATTATTTATTAGAAATTGATTTTAATAAATATTCAATAAAACTCTTATAATTTAATTGGAAATTATTTATTTCATGGAAATAATAATTTTCATTAGCAAGTAATATTACATAATTCATATGGTATGGATTAATAAGTTATGTACAACTTTTTGGACTAGTTGAAACCCTTTTGTCTTTAACTCAAAAGACAAAGTTTATATTTTATAAAACTTAAGTTTATATTTTATAAGACTTACGTTTATAAAATTTAAACTAACTCTTCTTTTTATATATATAATTCCAAAAATTAGAGGAAAAGAAAAGAGTCATGGGCTTTCCATTAGTTTATTCAAAATAAATGAAGCATGGGAGACATGTTTATGACATGGGGACATATGTGCTTAAAGTGTTAAGACCTAATGGTTAATACTTTCACTTTATGCATATAACTAAGAGGCTTGTATTCTTGAAAGGCTTGATTCATTCCTCCATCTTAAAACCGTAACCTCCTTAGAGGAGGTTACTCTCTCCCTTTTGTTCTTCTTTTCTTTAAGAATACTTGCATCTTCATGCCCTCTTTAAGTTCATATTGGTTATGAGCTTAAAGCTTAAGAGTTTAAGTGTTTTGGACTATCATCTACATCAAGTTGAGTCATTGTTGGTGTCTCAAAGGTTCCGCATTATTCATCAACTTCCAAGCCTCCCAAGAGAACCCAAAGAACTACAAAGGTTGTAATTTCTTCACCTCTTCTTTGGTTGGTGTTTAAACCTTTCTATAACTTGCAAGAAGATCCTTGGTGGGTATAAAATATTTATGTTATTTCAAAAATTAAATTCTTCCGTTGCCATATATTTCAAGTTTATGAAACTATTTTTGAACTAAAACCCAATAATTGGTATCAAAGCCACCTTGCAAGTTTGGTTAGATTTTTGATTTTTGGAAATCTTAGTTTTTTGGAGAATATGGATAACTTGTTTTTGTATAAAAATAAGTTCATACATGTTTTCTTTGACAACGTTTTTTAATTGTTATTTTATGTGACAAAAGTTTCATGCATCTTTTGTCATTTAAAGTTGTCTTAGAAAAACAAAGGTTGTTTTATGTGTATGTTGATGTGTATGATGTGCATAAACTAGCCAAGGACCATTGTATTTGTTATTTTTGTTGTAAAACTGGTTGTAATAATTTATTTATTCATATGGTATGTAATAATTAAATAGATTAGTGTTTCTTGTTTATTTTTGTAAAGTAATAGATTAGTTTTTTGTAATAATTTATTTGTACAAAAATGTTACAAGAAATCAAGTTGGAACCTTTTTTTTGAAGACAAAAGGGAAAATTTTAAGTTCAACATGTGCTGGGCAGAACATGACACTTTCTAAAAAGTATGATGAATGCTACACATGTGCTGAACAGAAAGATGACACTTTCTGAAAAGTCTCGTGAAAGTTGAGATTTTTTCTTTTAAGAAGCCCATCAAATATTTTGCAAGCAATGGATGTTTACTCAAGTCTAAAAAATTTAGGGTTAAAATGGTGATTCGTGTACAAAAAAATTCCTCTATGTAACCTTACAACATCAAAGTAGTGAAACCCAAACTACAATGTTATTTGAATGCATACGAGCATACATTTGGAATAAGGCTGAAGTAGCCGCATGCAAGCCCAAAACTTTACCTAATAGCTAAGCCCAAAAAATTTTGGACCTTGACCCAAGGATTCTCGGCCCAACACCCTAGGCCGAAAACCCTTCTTTGGGCCTTAGTTGGACCAAAAACTCTTTATGGGGCCAAATTAAGCCCAAAAGCCATACATACTCTCCAAAAACCACAAACCCTTGAAGGAAATAGGGTGTTTTCGGCCACCCTAAAACCGAAAACCCCCTTGGGTAGCCACCATGGCCGAAAACCCTATGATTTTCGGTTGGAATAGACAAAAAAAAGAGAAAAAGAAATGGGAAAATGGTTTGCCACCTCATTTTTGTTCAACAAACAACAAGGTGTTTAACAATCATGTTTCTAGGTATGTATCCCATCAAACCCTCATGTTTACCTCACATACAACAAGGTGTGGACCAAGATGTTTCTAGGAAGGTATCCCATCAAGCCTCAAAGAAGTCAAACCCCCTCTCTCTTATTCTCGGCCAAAACCCCCACCATACACACACTTCAAACATTTGTTTCACTCAAAAATTCTCCCATCTCCCTCTCTCATTTCGTGTGTGTGTGTGTGCCTTCATCAAGGGTTTTTTCTTCAAAAAACTCATAAAAACTTGGTAAGTAATCTTGTAAACTTCAAGTATTTTTGCATCACTTCAAACTAAAACTCCATGTTTACACACACCATTTCGTGTGTAGCTTCTTAGAGCACTACCATTTCGAGTAACCTCCAAGATACACAAGTCAAGGCTCAACAACTTCTTTCTTCTTCTTCTACCACTCGAAATCTTCAAGGTGAGCTTCATACCCCCATCTTTTCGTGTTTTCCATACTTTTCAGGGGGAGGATACAAGTCAAATCTCCTTTAACCATTGGATATTTGCATGTAGCTATTTGTTATGTGTTTAACCTTTGGATAATTGCATGCATCTTAGTTATGTGTTGAAAACGGAACAAATTCTTGGGTAATAAGGTTTTTTTATCATGTTTTAGCTACATAAAATCATGGTGTACAACATATTTGTTACACAAAAATTTCGTGGTTAGGTTATTTCACTGAAAAATGTCAAAAACATGCATATGTAGGTCCAAGCATGTTTACCTAATGGATTCATGCATGTTCACCTTTTGAACTTTACACAAAGTTTTGAAATAAATAAATATTAGGAATTATCGAATGTGGTGTTGTCAAAAGTCATGTCTTACTAGAGTCAAATCAACATAAAAATATTTTTGTCACAAAACTTTCAAACCGGTAACAAGGTATAAAACAAAATACAAAGCTTGATATTTTACTAAAAATGACTTTATTCGTAAAATAGTCGTAAACTTGTATTCACTATTTTGATGGCTTAAAACCGGAGATATTATGCTATTTTTCACAACTTATGATACAATTAGATACGTTCACTAATGATTATTTATAAAAATTATTATAAATAATTTAACCAAAATGGTATATAAAACAGAATTCGTGACAGAAAGATTCGCGTGTCATGACCTGTCTATCATAAAGCTGTTAAAGCATGAGTAATAAACTGTATGTCATAAAGCTGTAAAACGCGTGTCATAACACTTCAGTCATAAATTTACACTAGTAATGTCGTTTTCATTATTCAATAATGGGAGTCAAAGTTCGCGTAAATCTGTTAAGGCTCTTGTGAGACTTTCCTTCACCGTACCTACCTAGCGTACACCGTAAGTCCTATAGTTATAACCTGAGTCTCCTGGAGGGAGAGCGAGGTAATTGTGTATAGATCTATATGGGGTTGACACCCCCACACCTGATTTGTTCGCTACAGCTAGACATGACCAGTCTAGGATGACAAATATCTTACGGAAATCGACGCCTAAAGAACGTCATGACATGCATATCAGTCACATCAAGCATGGTTGTAGCGACTCACATAGGGAATAACAATACGATTTTGGTTTACGGGAAGCTTACACTTCATCGGTTTTATTAAACTATAAAACTGCAAATCATTTTCAAGTATTCAGTCACTTACACTTCCGATCTTAAGGGTTAAGACTACAGTTTTTCTTACATCAGAAAATATTGGATTTTCTACGAACGTACGCTTTACTTTTACAAATAAAAAGATAACAAAGGACATGCATGCATATATTCACAGTTTTGGAATGAGACTTACAAATAATTTTCATAGAAAATATCGGATTTTCTGAAAGTACTACGAGAACTATTCTAAACAAGTGCAAAACCATTTTCATACAAAAATGCTTATGAACTCACCAACTTTTTAGTTGACGCTTTTCAAAACGACTTATATTCTCAGGGAACCAGTAACAGGTAATCAGCTCTTCTATAAGATCAAGTGGTGCGACTTCATGAAATTTTACTTCTTGTCACTTTTGTGTAACTGATGAACAAGTACAAAATGTAAACTATGTAAGTGTGTATTTTGAATGTATGTCGCTTGGAATGCTATGTTTCATTCATATTCAATTGTTATGATACTATACAATGACGTCATCCGCCCCCGAACGTTTCCGCCGTCTTGGTTCGGGGATGTGACAGATTGGTATCAGAGCATTGTTTATAGTGAACTAGTATATCAAACCATACAAGATATACAACTATAAATACAATGAGACTAAAACACTCTGATTAAAAGTATACCTTAAAAGTATAAATATTTTATAAAAGTATACATACATACTAGGACAGTGTCGTGATAATAACAAAACCAGAGTCTTCAAATGTTGGACACTACACTCAAACCTAGACAGTTATGTAATCATATCTGGGATAAATATAGCCCGATCAACTATATTTATTTGAGATATGACCAACATGTGTTTGGGAGTGATAGTGGTGTTGCAACAAGTCTAAAACTTACCTACTGTACATGCAAATGAATATTAGAATCGAACATAAAGTTTAAAATACTATAGGAGTATTTTAGGATACCATATAACACCGCACTTAAATCTTCTACATGTTTCTCATACCTCTATTCTCGCACATGCAACATGGCTGAGTTACACCATGAAGACCCCTACCACCCTGCCGTAGTAGCCAACGAATGGATCGAGGAGGAGCCAGAAGAGGTTCAGGAGGAAAACCCAGAAGTGGGCCCTGAAGAATATCAATAGATGGACTACGAGGGAGAGGATTTTGATGAAGAGTCAGACGAGGATGAAGGCGCCGTAGAGATCCTTAGCGAGCCTTACCCTTCAGGAGCAATACCGAACCAGCACGCAGGACAGGAGGACCTTACCGACCGTCTACGCTCCTTAAAGGAGGAAGTGGCCACCATAAGACAACAACTCATTGCAGTCGGGGCTAGGGCAGCCATATCTTTTTAAATGTCCCCTTAGGAATGGACTTGGAATATTTTGTGTTGGCTCACAAAAAATGTCATTAGTTGGTTATGTTTATGCACATATCTTTTTATGCATGTTTGTGTTGTTTATTTTATGCAATTATTATGTGTGGTTGATAAATTATTGTTTCACATGCTAAAATAATTTTGGACAAAATAAACATCACAAGGAGTTTGGGTTCTCAAAATTGGACATAAGATGTAACAAGTTATTATTTTAAAAATAAACCCGGTTTTATAAAATTATTAATAACGGCAAATTTTGAAATACTCCATTATAAGTTTAAAATGGTGATTTTTGTAACTTATACAAACTTCATATATATATATAAGTAATAAAATGAAGTTTTATTAAACATATAAAAGGTTCAAATGCACTCAAAATTAATATCGGTTATTAAAATTAAATTGCGTCAAATTATATTAAAACTAGATTTTTATATAGAACCTTTAAAAGTGATTTTCTTTTGAAAATTGATACCATGGTTTATTATATGCATGTAATAACCATGATATCATATGTTTTTAAACTTGAATTATAAAACATATAAAGACCCTTATTTTACAAACCTCAAATCTATGCAATCCGTTTGAAAAACACTCGCACATCTCTTGTATTCACTAGTGGGATAAAAGATATCAACCGCTTAGTGTTGTCTTTTGATAGCCGAGGTGTCTTCGCGATTTCTATAACCAAGTTATAGGCCGATTACACAAGTTTTTCAAATTGAACGATTTGATCGGAAATCTTTTGTGATAAAGGATACCTAAGCAAGAGAGATCCGAAGCATAGATGAGATTAAACATGTCTAATTAAATTTGTTATTAGCGATCCCATAAATCTAGGAATTATATAGTGAGATATAATTGATAATCGATATCTACCAGGTTGAATTCAAATGGATATGATAAAGGATACCTAACCATTTATTTGTTTTGCAACTTGGATCCTAGACTTTGATAATTAATGTTTTTGGAAACTAAAAGGGTATTAATTATTGAAGATTAATATATTGAAAATACTAAATGAGTTTTGTTAAAATTATGTAGTTAAATAATCCATTCTCATTATCATGAATTGTCATTTTCATTAATGACTTAATGAAACAATAACACTCAATAGATACAACTTCAATGAATGGGTTCATGTCTTAAGAGACAATCTCATGAGAGATATGAAATTGTATGCACTTAAAGGTCCTATTCCTAAACTATTAGGATTGTTTTCTATTATATTTGATGCATGGCTTAATTTCAAAGTTGAAAAATCGTTTTTCTGCATTATAACTGGTGAACTCGCCGAGTCTACTGGGTGACTCGACGAGTCCACTCAGAAATGGACAAACTCGACGAGTCATGTTCATGTACTCGCCGAGTTGGTGCTCCAGTGTGTAAAATTTCGAGTTTTGGCCAGAAATTGGATTAGGATCATTACCCCAAACTGTTTTTTGAACCATGAAATCTTATTTTTCATAAGGTAATGATCATGCTTGTCCAATTAAAAGATAATTGTCATAATTTCAAGATTTGCATTAGTTTATATGATTAGGCTAATTTCTTGAAGATTGATGATATGAATTATCTTGTTCTTATGAGTTTAACTAGATCATGTATGTATTATTTGATTATTGTGTTAATTAAAATAATGATCTAAATGATTTTAATGATATCCATAACTTGTCCTTAAGTTATGGAAAATGAAAAGACTCATTTTTAAGAGTCATTTTAAATGGTATTTAATTATTCCATAACTTGTCCTCAAGTTATGGAACTTGAAAAGTTTTTCATAAAAGCCACATTAAACTCATAAGTTATGGAAACCAAAAGTTTTGACAAGTTTCAAAACTTTCCCTCAAGTTTCAGAATTTTTAAAGTCTCACTTGTGAATACTTTAGTTCCAAACCCAAGAGTTTTAAAAGTTAAAATTCAACCCTTATATTATTATAATATAAAAAGTTTAATAATTATATATGTATAAGTTAAAAGTCAGTCTTGCCGTTAGTAGGCCTCATCAACGAAGCCGGTCTATAAGGGGGTATAAGGTTACTGCTTATAAAATGGTGTCGAAGTCTCGAGGAAGTTGGCTGTTGACTGGGTTCTTCAATCACTTCCTGAGTCATATGGCAGGTTCATTAAGGACTACTACATGACAGACCACGACATGACCATTATCGATGTTACCTATTTGCTAATTGTTGCTGAATCAACAATGATTTGGCGCACTGGTAATGCAAATTTGATTAGAAGATCTACTTCCCAAACTTCCATGGACATTGACAATGGTAACATTGAAAGTCCAGAAAAGCTTTCTCTTCCTAATGGAAAGGCATCGGCCATGTTCAAGTCATTTGACCAAATGGTAAAGAGAAAGACAAAGTCTGAGATAGTCCCATGTACAATTCCCAAAGAGTCCATATGTTTCTATTTCCAAGAGAATGGGCATTGGTTGCGAAGCTGCCATATTTACCTGAAAAATCGCAAGGATGGTAAAGTCAAAAAGTTTGACTCTACTTTAGGTAAGTCCACTATCCAACTCTATTAAGTTCCTATTTGGAGATTCTTAATACATGATGTAATGTAATTACATTTTGATGTTTTGTAGAATCGAAAAATTGAAAGGAAACTTAAAGGAAGAGTAAGCTGATTCTGACCGTGAAGAGATGGATTTCAATCGCATGGTTCGATGATCGGAATTTTGAGCTGCTGCTTGAGAGTTATGATAGATTTATTAGGAATAGATAACAACATATTTTCATATGTATTTGCATTGTAAGGAAAAGTTTTTCCGCAGTTTTATAAATAAAGGAAAGTTTTGAAAATTATCTTATTTTATATTTCCTTACAATGGAATTGGTGAAAATTGTTATTTATATGTTTCCATTGATAGAAATATTGGAAAAAGGATTTGATTCTTTCTTTTGTGGTAGTGTTATTATTTACCAAATAAGGAAAGATTCTCATCACCCAAGTTTTAGTTGGATAGAAACTTGGAATCATGCAAGTTGTATTGTGTGATTAATGAGAACCTTCATCTTTGGGAAATTAAGACTGATTCCTTATTCACATGTATATGTGAGTCAAGTGAAGGACAAGGGGATCGGGTACACTTGGCTGTGTACTGGATCAGGTCCACCACAAAGAACAAAAATACTATTCGTTATGATTTACTAAAGTTTAGTAAATATGGTTATGCTTGCAAGATTAAGTGTAATTCTAAATCATTGAAAAAGTTTCAATGTATGGCAGAACGAATAAGAAGAATCAAATTAGGCAGAAACATAAAAGTTTCTCCAATCTAAAAAGATGGGAGAGTACTTAAGTATCATGTTTTCTGATTATCTTAGTGATTACGAAACCATATCACAATTGATTCTCTAAGGACATCTTAGTGCATTTGTATGGCTAAGAAGAGGAATTGTGAATTGTTGAAATGGTTAAATCAAGAAGATGAGTCATACTTCGTTCCAAAATAAAATCTTAGAGTCATACTCCAAGATTGTGCCTTGAGTGACATAATCATAAGAAGGTTTATAACACTCATCAAATGTAGAGTAAAATGTTTTCTTACTCTTGTACATTTGAAATTGGTAAGTTATGATGTTTTGGATAAAACAAAGACCAACTAAGACCAATTGTGTGAAGTGTTTGTCTTGATAAGAATCTACACTATCTCTTGAGTATTTGTTTGTCAAGGAATGGTTCTTGACAAGAGAGTCTTATATGTCAAGAGGTCAGTGGGAGTCTTAAGGATCTTGACAAGTTTCAAGAACTAATCAAGAATAAAACCTATTGTTTATCGCTAGCACACGACTTGAGGTTTGTAACCTATCGTGTTGACATATTCTTGTTTTTGTGCCCATTCCAGTTGGTTGACTAAGCATGTGAGTTCTATGAGTTCTCAATTGTTTTCATAACAACCTGGAAGCAATGGTAGGCCCTTATGCCGCCAGGTGGCAAGAAATTAAGATTGAACAGTTTCAGTCCATATGAGTTTGGATTTGTCACTAACCTTATCTTGTGATAATGGTTATGACAAATTCACATGGATAGGAACATATACACCATAAAATCTAAGTGTCATAAGGTTTCTCTCCAATTCATGAAAATGATTGTGAGGAAACACTTTTACTAAGTAGATTTTAAGGAAATAGCAATTGTGTTATTTGCATTCTCAAATTCGATTATGATTATGGCATCCCTCTTCATAGTTCAAATTGTGAGAAATGGCAAAGGGTCTAAACTTTTGAGACTTATTTTTTTAAGTTCTAAAGTTGTTTAGACACACGTGTGAGCTATCTAAGGAAAGGTGTATGAATTTGAGAAGCCTAGATAAAGTCTTATCGAAGCATCTCGTATCATAAATCTGAACTTTAGTAAGAAAGTCAATAAGTATTGATTTCTAGAAGTCCAACTGATTTCCGGGTACATGTCAAAGCTAGTGGGAGCATAAGTGTTATGCTAGTAAGATAATAATTATTATGCTAGTGGGAGCATAATTATTATGGTAAGTGTTGCGAGCTAGAAATATTAATTATAGAAAACCAAAGTTTTAAGTCGCAAAGTTACAGGGTTTGAAAAGTTGTTTTGCTATAGGTAAGGGAGAGGAATTATACTTCATTTCAATTCTAAAAGCTTAGATTGAGATTTTTTAATCAAATTTAGTCAAGGATATATATGAATGCTATGTTGGAATGGTTCAACATAAGGAAATTCTATATATATGTTAATGTTAATTGCGTTCTCAAATTCGATTATGATTATGACATCCCTCTTCATGGTTCGAATTGTGAGAACATGGCAAATAGAAATATTATAGCAAAAGACTGATCAAGTATCATGTCTTTATGTATGACATTATGAATTGTGTCCTATATGCTTCGGGTACAGGATCGATTGCATATGTATAATATTCTCGTGTTCTAATTTTTCCAAATGCCTAGGGCATTAAGAGGGAAAAAGGGACTATAACGAGATATAACTAAAATGGTTAAGCAATTGTCGAGGACAATCTAAGGTTTACCAAATATTGGTTGCTTATGGACAGTTGGAAGTATATTTCGAATTTTGGAAGGACCATATTGACATACTCTGAGAAGAGTTAACTCTTGTTCAGAAGTGATAGTCAAAATGGGAATATGGAAATGTTTCCATAAGTGGAAGTTATTCTTTAAATCTGTGTAAGATTAGAAAACTAAATGCAAGAAGGATGTTCAAAGGAATGTACTTTGAATGTGAGACTTTGTTTCCATGGAATTGCTCTCTATTGGAATACTTTAAAATGTCTGTTGCCAAGTCTCTGTGACTTTGTGCATAGTCATTACAAGAGGATCATTGCATATAAGTTTAGAATCTAACAGATTTTAGCAAATGGCAAGAATTTGGTATTCATACATTTACGATAAAGATTTGGAATTGTGAAATGAGCATCATTGAAATGTTGTCTATTGATCTATTTCATAAAGAAAGGACCATAGGAAAACATAGTGTGCATGCTTGGAGCATGACATAACTATTGTTTTAATTCAAGTATTAAGTTGATTAATCGAAACATTATAAAATGATTAATGTGTAATCAATTTGGTGATTAAATAAAAGGTGTTTTATTTATATTCATAAGTTCAGAGACCATATTGGATTCGATTATTCTTGTGTTTCACTTTGCATGTTTTGACTTCCCGAATAACTAGGTTATTCAAACCATCCACAGTCGGTCATACTTTGGAAGTAGGTATTGAGGCAAGACTGTCATGAATCTGATTGTAGATTGTTTAGGTGTTTTAGACATAGCACAAGTTTGTGGCAGTGTTCATGAGTACTCCTGGAATAAGATTCGAGTATTGGATTAAACCCACGCTCATATGAACCACTTCATGGATTTTATCACGCGTGATTGTGGGACGATAATATCGTATATTCTTGAAACCAAGACATGTGAGTTGTAATTTAAAAGTCGGTTGCACATTGACATATGTAAACGCACCAGTAACTTGGTGTTATAAAACATATTGTTGTGTGTGATTTGATGAGTAAGTACAAGCAAGCATTTGTGTCGAAGTTTATCCATTCCTTTTACCCTTAAAGGGATAAAAGTGATATATGTGGGCCTCTCGATGATTTAGTGATGACACCCTAAGTGCTTGGCCAAGCCTGGACTGATTTGATTTGTTCAATTAGTCGGTCATCATAAATCGGAAATCGGGAAACAATAGATGGACAGAGAGAATGATTATAATCCATGTCTTCTGTACATATGATATCTAGAATGGAGGAATATATGATCCCTTATCTAATGGACGTGTCATTGACTAGGTCAGAGTTCGACAACGACTTTTAAGAGCTACGATTGCTAGTCGGGTTGTGGAGTCGTACTTGCAATAATAGTTATTAGACTTATCCAAGTGGGAGACTGTTGGATTAGGTGTCTAAGCCCATAACTATAATTGGTATGTACGTGACCCGAGAGTAGCATGGTCCATTTGGGTTGCATATCACCACGACAATTTGATAGGATGGAATTTTGAGAATAGGTTATTTATGATCTATTAATATATTATAAGTTCTAATATATTAATATGAAATCATATGATTTAATTAGTATTGATCTAGAATTAATTTGGAATTAGTTTAGTGATCAAAAGAGACTAATTAAATTAATGGGGACTAATTGTGTAAATTAGATATATATATATATATATATATATATATATATATATATATATATATATATATATATATGTTTTGGGCTTATGATACATGATGGACTAAGTTTATGGAAGAATCCATAAAGAGTTAGCCCACTTGAATCATGGATCATGGATAATAAGCCCAAGAGTATGGATTAGGGTTTACCCATGACTCTTGGATTCCTAACATATATATAGAGCACCCCAGAGCTAAAATCGCCAACCTAATGTTCTAAGAGTTCATGGAGACGATTTCTAGTGCAAGAATACTCTCTCAAAAGTCATCATTTGCCCAAGGTGTGTTGTGAACCATTTGAGGTGTCACACTTGGGGCACTAAGTTCTTAAAGGCCAAATACAACAAGTTCTACAAGCTACATAAATAGGTAAACTCCTAGCTAGGATTTTTATGTTGTTTATGTCAATTACATGCTAGTTGTAGGCTTAATGCTTTGGAAACAATATTGCATGTATAATTAGAGAAAACATAGATCCAAAGCATTTAGGGTTGCATGTGCACCATAGGATGTTGTAGTATACAATACCCAAAAAATACTATAAGGGTATTTTAGTATTCTATCTATTTCCTTGTGCTTATATATTCTCGTGCAAACGCCATGGCAGACTTTCACCACCCAGGAGATCCTTCCCCCTCAACCAGGGGAACGTGGGATGGATAGCAGAGGATCCTGAGGAGGATCCCTAGGAGATTCCGGAGGATGACTCAGAGGAGGAAGTCGAGGAAAAAGTAGATGAGGAGATAGACGAGGAGGAGGAGGATGACGATTCGGACGCGAAGTCCGAAGTCATCGACCCTCCCTACATGGCAAGGGCACCAGCGCAACGATGGGTGTACAATGGCCCTACGCCCCCCTGGGCCTATGACATTGACAGGTGGAGCCGACATCAGGGGCAGTGCCCATCTTTCGGGATGAAGCGAGAATTTTACGACCTTCGCCATGGAGGGCCCGTGGACCGAGCACTTCCCGTCATTGTTCGGAGGATTTCAGACATCGGAGACCAGGCTCAGATGACAGTCCACCGAGTCATTCTAGATGAGGGTTGCCTTGGAGGTCACAGCCGCTCGCACTCAAGATTTCCAGAGGGATTACTACCCTATGGATCGGCTCGTCGAGGACCTTACTACTGCGCGAGCGGAAGTGAGGGAATATCAGGAGAGGCATGCTGCCCTGGAGGAGAGGGTGAGGATAGCCAAGCGCCATTTGGCCGAGTTGCAGGGCGCCTCTATATCATCCCAGGCACCGCAGGGGACGAATCGACGTGAGTAGGATCTATCCTACTCACCAGTGGGTAGAATAGCTGTTTGGGTATGCGTTAGTGCTACCCCTTCTATTTTATTTTGTATGTAGGACCGACCCTATGTCTAAGTGATTACACTATTCGGAGGGTCGTTATGCTGTCAGATTATTATCATGATGTACTGTAGACCGTTTTAAAGGTCAATTTTCTCACACCATGTACTAAAATCTTATCATTAATGAAACAAATATGTGTTTTTATTGTTAGATGTTGTTATCTGCTATGTCTTATATATTCATTTATATATAAGACAACAACGTTCGACAGCGCCAATGACTCGCGCACAAGCTATATGACCATCGGGTACAAAAGGGTGCGAAGACTTCCGTCACTTGTCACACCCCCAAACCGGAACTGCGGAAATGTTCGGGGGCAGAGGACGTCATGTACAGTATCACAACAATTGTATAATAGTAATCAAGGCAACAACAACCATTGTATTAATAATATAAATTTTACATTGTGTTCAAAACATTGCCCGATTTACATTAAAACTATAGCAAAAGATAAGACGTAATACTACTATGCTTCGTCTTCGCAACACCTGAGAGGGTACCTGTCTACTAACTTTCCTGAGAATACAAGTGGTTTGAAAAAGTGTCAACATTAAAGTTGGTGAGTTCATAACCATTTTTGTTATAGAAAAGTATATTCTTTTATTCTTTGGAAAAGTTCGTGTGTTCATCCAGAAAATCCTATATTTTCTTAGTAAGAATGTGACCGTACTAGTTCCTTCTATGATTACTTAGTTTATACTAGTTATATATAAACTAATATCGAATGGACAGTTGAATGTGTGGATCTGCCCTAAGCCCACAAACAAACAAGGAACAACAAGTAAGGCGGAAATCACACATTCCACTGCCTATCAGATATTATTTATATGTAACTTTGATGTATAAACTAAGGAACTATAGAATTAACAATTAATGGTCCTTTATGTTATACTAATTTGTAAATAAGTGTTGAACCTTTTGTAAATATGTTCCTAGTTCCACTTACTCTATTGTAAAACATTGTTTTCACTAAATGATTGTATTTGTTTTCAGAAAGTTAAATCGAAAACTGTTTAATTATCATACTTAGTTTAATGATACCTAGTTTTAGTTATAAGTAAGACTAGCTAAAGATGTGGTTGCCCTGTAACTAAATGCAATGTTACTACCCTCCTATTATCACTTAGTACATACGAGTTCTATATAACCGAGATCGAATAGACAGTTGAATGGGTGAATCTGACCTAAGCCCAAAACCAAACAAGGAACACGAAGTAAGGCAGAAATCACACATTCCACTGTCTATCGGACATCAAAGTTATACAACCCTGATGTATATACTGAGTAATCATAGCATTAATACCCCTTAAGACTGTTTAAAAAGTATATTACTACATAAATATATTGTTGTTTTCTCCTTGTGGGTTCTTATAACCATACTAACCAGTCGGCCTGATCGCGACGTTTTTCAGGCGTCGGAATGTTAACGACATTTGTCACCACAAGCCTATTGGCCTAACTGTAGCTAACAGTTTAGGTGTGGGATTGTCAGTCCCAAATAGATCTATACACAAATATCTCGCTCTCCCTACAAGAGACGCTGGTTATAAGTCAGGACTTTTACCCGTACTTAGATAAGTACACGAAGACGTCTCACAAATTGCTTCAATGAATTTACTAGTAATAAAGCAGAAAAACCTTTTTGTAAATAACATATAACTTTGTAAAAATAGTCCTTTTGTTCCATAAACTATACCTATTATAGTTTATAAGTTTGTAAATTTAATAAATTTCACGTTTAAATACATATTAACGGTAAGAAATATAATAGATATATTATATTTTTAAACACAAGAATTCTTGTGTTTTACTTGTATTCCCCCCCCCCCCCCCCCTAAAAACATTGAAAAAACTTGGAAAAATATGGGGGTATGAACTCACCTCGTGTGCGTTTTTGACTAGATATCGAGATGAAAGCGGTCACCTTCGGGCTATAATACGGGAAAGATGTTGTATCCTAATAGATTTAAACACATAATCATATGTGTAAAATTTGATGAAACTAGAACTTATGTCTTGTATAAACACTAAAATGAAGAATACTTACTTAATATTATAACTTGTTGGGAAGAAGAATTATCTCTGGAGCTGCTTGATCTTAAAATGAAGGAAATGGGTTTTGCTATTTGAGAGAGAATTGATATTGATTTCGTTAACTTGAACTTTGAAATGGAAATGTCCTCTACGAAGTATCTTAAGTATGAAGGTAAGATAGGCGGTTGCATTGGTAAATGAATCATATCACCTTGGTATGCTGAATTTGGATAGGATATGAAGATATTTAAGGTTGTTTTCTGATGAATTATATATATATATATATATATATATATATATATATATATATATATATATAAAGAGGGGTTTTCGGACTTAACATGTTCTAGGAATGAGTTTTCGGTCCTACCATCTTAAAAGTAGTAGTTTTCGGACCTAGGAGAAAACACAAAAGGGTTTTCGGCCAAGCATTATTCCAAGGAAGTGTTTTCGGATCTATGTATTCCAAAAGCAAGTGTTTTCGGCCAAGGTGTTTCTAGAAGGGGGTGTTCACGGTTTTGGCTCCCCATAAAGCATGTGTTCACGGTTTTATTTTGGGGATTATACTCCCCAAACCAAAATCTCAATATATATAGGATATTTTATAGTTTAAACCTTGAACTTTTAACTTATGTTGACATGTATTAGCTTAAATCATCCTAGGTTTTAAACAATACTTAGATACATGCTTATAATCATGCCTTGAAGGCTATAGAGGATACAATGCAACAAGGATTGCAATGTGGTTTCACGTGTACTAGGTTAGGGTTTAGACCTTTCTGGCTCTAAAATTTTCGGATTGTGACATTATCCCCCCGTTAGAGGGAATTTTGTCCCAAAATTCGAGTTCTGAGTACTTATTCTTTGAACTAGGGAAAGAGGTCGGTATTTCTGTTTCTATTGATCTTCTCGTTTCTAAGTGATACTAGATTCTCACTTTACGTTCCAATGGACCTTTATCATTAGTATGAGACTTTGCTTCGTTTAATCTAACTGTCTGTGTTGGGATGATATGATGTACTTAAGATGGGAGAAAGTATGGGTTTGGTTTACTTTTCTACGTTTACTTGAATAATAGCATGCCCTTTCGTAGTCTCGAACAACTTTGCCCAGAAGTTCATGGTAAGACTCATACTTGGTTCTTCCACCACCACCTCGTGTATACAAGTCGTATATAATTAAGATTGAAAAGACGTTCGGATGGGTGACTCTGCCCCAAGTCCACAACCAGACAAGGCACAGGAGGTAGGGCGGAATCACACATCCTATATATGATTCTAATGTTACACTAAGCCATCATAGATCACCTATAAGGATCCCTAAGTTTTTATATAAATGATGCGTTAATTTATGATTTTGATTTTAATTGTCAAATATTTTTAGTGAAAATTCGATGTTTAATTATTGTTATTTGGAAAACGTACCAAAAATCCTAGAAGGTTCCTCGTTGCTCCTTTATGTCATGTCATTAATCTCCTCCCTCTCCTCCGTTATTTCTCTCTGCTGCACAATCTCTCTTGAAATGTCCCATTGCACCGCATGCATGGCATACTGGTCTTTCTCCCACATTGGTGGTTGAAGTGATGTGTTGGGCCGGAGTCCTACAAAAACGGGTAGTATGCCCATTCTTGTTGCAGTTTTTACAATGCATTACCCGACAAACTCCTGTATGATGGAAACCGCACTTGTTGCATTTTGGGAGGTTTCCAGCATATGTTTTTCTCGATGTTGAGGTAGTAGGTTTAGTGGGGGTAGGGACTGCCACAACTTGTTGCCTTTTGGTAGGCCCTTGAGTCGAACTGCCCCATTTCTTGATCCAAAACTCTCGTCTCTTGTTCTTAGGTTTGTGTTTTGGGGTGTAACTGTAGACGGTCACTCGTTGGTGCCCATGGTTATCACTACGATTGGAATTGTCAATACCATTTCCATTTTCACTTACGTTGTTAGCATTGACGTATATGGAGTTTCTTTAGTTTGTTCCTGATAGGGTAAGGTTCGTTAACGATTTCTCTAGTGTATTTCTCTTCGTTCGATCCTTTCTCAGAATCCTCCTCATGAACCCCCTTTTGGTTCTTCCTCAACTCTTCTGTTGGCTATTGTAATGGAGTGACTATATCCACCTATGTTGTTCAAGCGAGAATGGGAGTGTCTAAAGAATCTACGAGATTAATAAAACATTTCTATTAATAATATTTTTTTTACGAGGATGATCCTTACCAGGTCTTTCTATACTCACGTAGTGTATACAAATTATATATAACCAAGATCAAATAGACCTTTGAATAAGTAATCCTGCTCTAATACCACAACCAAACAAGGAATAGGTAGTAGACCAAAAAACACACATTCTAAGTCTATAAAATCTCAATTATATATAACCTTAACGTATACACTCAGTAATTATAGACCTACCAGTAAGGGTCTTTTAGTTTTCACATAAGTTAGTCATAGTGCCTAAAATACTCCTATAGTATTTTAATTATATGTTTGATTCAAGAGCTTCTTGGTATATGAAGTTGATAAGTTTTTAGACTTGTTGTTATTGCATAGTATCATAAAATACTCCTATAGTATTTTAAACTTTATGTTTGGTTCTAGAATTCCTTTGTATATAGAGTTGGTAAGTTTTAGACTTGCTGCAACATCACTATCACTCCCAAACACATGTTGTTCGTATCTCAAATAAATATAGTTAATCAGGCTATATTTATCCCATATATGATTACATAACTGTCTAGGTTTGACTGTAGTGTCCAACATCTAAATACTTTTGTTTTGTTCTTCTTGTGATACTTGTTCTAGTATATATATATATATATATATATATATATATATATATATATATATATATATATATATATATATATGTATACTTTCATAAAAATATTAATATATTTTAAAAGTATAACTCTTGGTCAGAGTGTTTATAGTTGTATATCTTTTTTAGGTTGATATACTTAGTTCACTATAAACAATGCTCTGATACCAATTGTATTTATAGTTGTATATCTTTTTTAGGTTGATATACTTAGTTCACTATAAAAAAATGCTCTGATACCAATCTATTGTTGGATTTGGTGTCTAAGCCCATAACTATAACTGGTATGTACTTGACCCGATAGTAGCATGGTCCTTTTGAGTTGCCTTCACCAATGCAATTTGATAAGATGGTTTTTTGGGAATAATGTTATTTACGGTTTATTAACATATTATAAGTATAATATATTAATATGGTTATTTAATTAGTATTGTCCAAGAATTAATTTGGAATCAATTTTATGGTCAAAAGAGACTAATTAAATATGTAGGGATTGATTATGTAAATCAATGATTCTTATAGTATGGGCTAGTGATCCATGATTATGTAGATGGGCTAAACTAGTAAGATAACCCATGGATAGTCCATGGAGGTTAAAACCATGGAGCATAGGAATGTAGAAAGTCATGGATCATTAGGTTTTACAAAGTGTAACCCTAGCACTTGCCACAACTATAAATGGAACCCTCCATACACCAAAATCGGTTACACCTAAAATTGAGATAAGTAACTTATTCTCTTAGAGCCACCTTTTGCATATTGGTGTTTGTGAACCATTAGAGGCATCACACTTGAGGTGCTCAAGCTTCCAAATGTCAAGAACTCTACCCTACTCAAGAGGTAAGCATCCAAACTATTTTTTATATGTAGCTTCAATTGTATGCTAGCTAGGGTGAATGCTTTAGAAAAATAAAAATGCATGTATAATTAAAGAAAACATAGATCAAAAGCATTTAGGGTTGCATGTGCACTAAGGAAGTGTTATAGTGCTCAAAACCCAACAGTGGTATCAGAGCCTAGGATTGTTTTCTATTATATTTGATGCTTACTTGTTTTCAAATTAGAAAAAATCGAGTTTTCTGCATTCTGCCTGATGAACTCGCCGAGTCCACTGGGGAACTCGACGAGTCCATGCATAAATGAAGCTACTCGACGAGTCCAGTTCATGGACTCACCGAGTTAGCTGATCAGAGTGCAGAATTTCGTGTTTTTGGCCAAAATTGGATATGATCATTACCACAAACTGTTTTGAATCATAAAAATATGTTTTTTAAGATATGGTAGTGATCATGCTCATCCAATTGAAAGATAACTGTCAAAGTTTCATGTTTTGTATTAGTTTATATGATTAGGCCAAATATATGAAATTTGTTTGATATGAATTATTTTGTTCTTAAGAGTTTGAATAGATCATGTATGGATTATTTGATTATTGTGTTAGATAAATTAGTGATCTAAATGCTTTTAAATGTGCTCCATAACTTGTCCTCAAGTTAAGGAAAATGAAAAGTCACTTCTTTAAAAGACATTAAAACTCATAAGTTATGGACTTTAAGAGTTTTAACAAGTTTCAAAACATGCCCTCAAGTTTTGGAATTTGCAAAGTCTCATTAAATTAAACTTTAATTCCAAACCCTAGAGTTTTAATAATATATATATATATATATATATATATATATATATATATATATATATATATATATATATATATATATATATATGTATAAGACAAGTCGGTCTTACCGTTAGTAGGCCTCATTCACGAATCGGTCTACAAGGGGGTATAAGGTTACTGCCTATAAAATGGTGGTTTAATGGGTGTCCACTCTCACCCACCGCTTCCTTGACTGGTGGAGGGTCGTTAGCCGAACGTGTAGGGCAGGACACTAATTCTCCCTCACTAAAAGTATAATGATAAATATAAAATAACTAAACTTTTATTTAATTCCCAATCTTAGTTACTTTAGGAAAAATGTGAAATGGTGCTAATCCATGAAATTACACTTTGCACCTTGTTAAGTCGTTAGTGGAGCGTGTGTGGTTAACCGGCACACTAATCTGGGACTGACAATCTGTGGCAAAGGGTAGCTTGATGTTAATCATAGATCAATGGAGCGCGTGTGGTTAACCGGCACATTGATTTGGTGATTTGTAACATTGGGTGTACGATGTTAATTTGCATGGTTATTCACACCTAGTTTTTGATCCTTGGCATCCCAGTCACAAACTTGAAGGGCACAATCGAGATTTAAACATGTCTTTGAAAAGATCAATGAATCTCAAAGATCTAGGAATTTCAATCCAATTAAAACTTAATAATATATATCGTTTTTCATGGTGGAAATTGGTAAATCGTCATTTACCTACCTTCAAATATTCTACAATTGGATTACGGCATCCCTCTTCGCAATTGTAGAATATTGTGTTGGGTCATAGCCTTAATATTTCATTTGGGTGTAATATTAAGGATTCTCATCTAATCTAAACTTTGGTCTTCTTCTTCAGATGTCTACCCCAAACAATGCTTCAACACCAATTCCTTCAGGATCTTTCTCCTTCATGAACCTATGTGGGAGGGTCATTTTTGATGGCTCGAACCTCAATGACTGGATTCATAACATCAAAATGACTATTTGCTATGAGGACAAAGAATATGTCCTTGATAAAGAGCTTAAGGAGATTGATGTCACCACTGCTACTCCTGAACAAATCGTTGAACACACTACTCATGAGAGGGATGCGACAAAGGTATTGTGTCTTATGATTGCAACCGTGACTGCAGAGCTACAGAAGTACTATGAGGACTACTATCCCTATGAAATGTATCATGACTTGTCACACCCCCGGACCAGACGGCAGAAACGTCCGAAGGTGGGTGACTTCATTATGCAGTATCATAACAATTGAATATAAATGAAACATAGCAAATCCAAACATCATACATTAGTATTAACTTACATTGTTTACAATACTTGTTCTGTTCCAAAAGTTAAACACGAAATAACAAACGTAGAAATAACAAAGTGCAGCGACGCCAGTCCTCGATCGTGGTGATTACCCGCTTACTAGATTCCTGAGAATACAAGTCGTTTTGAAAAGCGTCAACTAAAAAGTTGGTGAGTTCATAAGCATTTTTATATAAAAATAGTTTTACACTTGTTTAGAATTGTTCTCGTAGTACATTCAGGAAATCCGATATTTTCTATAAAATCGTTTGAAGTCTTGTTCTGAAATCATGGATATATGCATGCATGCCATTACTTTTTATACATCCTTATAAGGAGTGATTTTTGGAAAGTAATATAATTTATAAAGGCGAGCCGTATTTGAGAGTAGTTCTTTTGAGTACTAATAACAAATAGTTTCCAGAAAATCCCCTGTTTTCTAAAAGGAATATTGTTGTAAATCTTGTTTTCTTATCAGGTATAATTGGGTGCGTGTTTTAGTTTATCGTTTTCGAAATCGTATAAAATCGTTTACTCCAGAAAATCCTATATTTTCTTGTATAAAATAATCGTAAGTTCTATTTCCAATTGGGTATACTTGCGTATGTGTGTGTTAGTTTATCGTTTTCGAAATCGTATACAATCGTTTACCCCAGAAAATCCTATATTTTCTGATATAAAAAATGGTGGTCTTAAAACCCTATGACTGGAGAGGTGTTGACTGCCCCTATGCATGGTAGTGATGGTCCACATTCGTTGTGTTGACCGTCCATTTGAGCCAAATTATTTATGAGGTTTTCCTTACATAAATTCCGAAATACATTTTCATATTCTAGTGAGTCGTTATAACCATACTAATATGGCGGAGGCATGTCTTGGTGTTTCTCAGGCGCCCAAATTGATTAAGGACATTTGTCACCCTAGACTGGCCGGTCTAGCTGTAGCGAACAGCGAAGGTGCGGGGTGTCAACCCCGTATAGATCTATACACAAATTCCCGCTCTCCCTTCAGGAGACTCTGGTTATAACTCTTTACAGGGCTTTAGACGGACACTAATATATATATATATATATATATATATATATATATATATATATATATATATATATATATATATATATATATATATATATATATATATATATATATATATATAGGTACTTTTGAGCAAATCCATGAAATCCGTTATTTAATAAATAACAATAATTGTGCTAGTTGACTAGGTCTATCGTTTTCGTTTATTGAGGATAATCCACTTGGAATCATAATTATCAAATATGACCCAAAATTATCGGTATTGGCAAAAATGGCCCTTCTTTTTATAAATTATCAAATAAGACCCATATTTGTCAAAAGGTGTCATAAGTGGTTCAAAACTAGGTCAATTGTCGAAAATGGCCCATTTCTTCAAAAATGTTCATTTTAGACTTATATTTATGAAAATATTCAAAAAGGCCCTTGTTTATCCAAAAATTCCATTTTGGTCCTTTAAAAATTGAGATGTTCAATAATTCTTCAATATTATTTCATTTTCCAAAATGGTCCTTATATATATATATATATATATATATATATATATATATATATATATATATATATATATATATATATATATATGGCCGAAAATGGTCCCCAAAATATCATTATTTCCATATTTTACCCACTTTCAAAATATTATGTTCAACACTTGTTTAAGCGCATTTTTGAAGCAAATCCTTATGGTTCTTGACATAACAATTTATGATTAATATTCCATAAACATACTAGTTTTTGTGTTCTAACATATAATTGGTGATATATAGTTCAAAACCTTGAGACTTACTAAAAATCTCAAGTTCTTGAACCATTAGATGGAGTTCATAACTTTAAGCATATAAATCATAACATACATGCATAAGCAAGCACTTATACTAAGATTTCACAAGACCCTTGACTTGTATTCTCCTCCAAAAACAATGAAAACTCAAAAGATAGGGGTATGAAGCTCACCTTGGTTTGATTTGGTGGGTGATTTGGTTAGACGTTGAGAGGTTTCAAGTCCTAACACTTGAAGAGTTTTGATAATCTCTTTGAACCTTGGAACATCCTAAGAATATTAACACATATCTTTTTGTGTAAATATGATGAACTAAGCAAGATAATATATATAGAATCACTAACAAAAACTAGAAATACTTACTAGGATCCAGAGAGTGCTTAGAAGAATTAAAGCTTGAGGCTTGAATCCATTTGAGAGCAAGTTATGAGTTCACAGAATGTGAATATGATAAATGGGATACAATGAGGAGTTTACAGAGAGTGACTTGAGTTTGTGGAATGGGAAAACGGGGTTTACGCCCCTTTTTTATGGGGATAGGAATTTGATTTGATATGTGCTTGGTTTACTGGTGGATAATGCATGAATTACTGAGATTCGTATTGGAAATAGCCATTTACAGCTCATAAGCACCGTAAACGCATTTGAGTTGAGAGGAGTTTATGGTCTAAAAGCATCCTAGGTTTGAGTTCACGGTCAAATTGCCTTCTAGGATTGAGTTTACGCCCACTAGGTGGTCCACCAAAGGAGTTTACGCCCTAGATTCTTCCTTGGATGGGGTTCACGGCCAAAGGTAGTCTACTAAGGGTGTGAACGGCCTATCTTCCTTCTATTTATGTGTTTACGGCCAAACATGGCCTCATGGAAGGGTGTATGGTCTTAGATGCTTCCTAGGGAAGTGTTCATGGTCAAGAATGTATATAAAACTTTAATGTATTTGTTTTATGTAATATGACTAATAACTTGACGTGGTTTAAATTTCTTATTGTTCGCATTGGCTTAGGAGGCTTTAGGGTAGTATAATTCTCAAAAACATTATATTACCAAAGCATAATAATAGCATAGCTACAACTATTACATATACGGGGCTCTTTTGGCTTGGTTTCTAGACTTGAAAATTTCCAGTTGTGACATGACTTGATGGAAAGATACCATCAAAGTGCTCGGAAGGAGAGGTATGAGATCATTGCCTCCATGATCAAAACCAAAATGAAGGATGGTGAACCCATCACGCCCCACTTGCAGAAGATGCAGAGATATTTGGACCGCTTGCTAAAATTGAATGTCAATTTTGATGAAGAGTTGGCCATAGATATAATTCTACACTCTTTACCTTCTTGTTATGATCAGTTTCGTATGAATTATCATATGAACAAGGAGGAGGTCACTCTTAGCAAACTTTAAGGGATTTTAAGGACTGCAGAAAGCAACCTTAAAGGCAAGTCGGTTGTGTCTACTCCTACTACTACTACTTCTGCCCCTGTTCTGGCAATAGGTCATGGAAAAGGAAAGAAGAGGAAGGCTCCCTCCAAGAGCCGCAAGGGAAAGTCCCTTGATGGATCCTCTTCTAGTGGGACCAAAGCTGGTTCTTTTAATCCATCTTCCAATCCGAAGGACGCTGACTGGTTCCATTGTCATGAAAAAGGGCACTGGAAACGGAGCAGCCCCAAGTACTTGCATGACATAAAGGATGGGAAGATCAAACCCTCCTTTGCAGGTATTTACAATATTCAATCTAATAAATCATCACATGCTATATCTTGGGTCCTTGATACAGGTTGTGGATTTCACACTTGTTCTGATTTGAAGAGACTAAAAAAAAGTAGGGATGTGGAGCACGGGAAGATAAACTTATTCATGGGAAATAGGAAAATGTCGCCTGTAACCAATATTGGAGTTTATTCTTGATTGCTTAGAAATGGTTTAAACTTAGATTTGAATAATTGTTGTTACTCGGCCAATATGGCGAGAAATATTATTTCCTTTCATAGTTTGTACAAACAAGGTTTTACCTTTTTGTTTAATAATGAAGTTGGTGCTATTTATGCTTATTATAATGGTGTATTTTATTTTGAAGCATTACCTTGCAATGGTGTATATGAAACTGTGAATGTTGTAGATAACTTAGGAAATAATGTGTTGAATATTGATTCGTCCAATGTTTTGGACAATGCATGCTTGTGGCATTGTCGTCTTGGACATGTCAACAAGAAGCACATAGCCCAACTCCAAAAGATGGAGTCTTGGAGTCATTCGACTTAAAGTCGGATGACACTTTTGAATATTGTTTACTTGGAAAGATGACCAAATTACCCTTCACTGGTACTTGTGAAAGGGGTGAAGGTTTGTTGGACCTCATACACACCGATGTGTGTGGACCATTCAGAACCGCCACAAGGGATGCTAACCGCTTCTATGTGACTTTTACTGATGATTACAGTAGGTATGGCTGTATCTACTTAATCAAGCATAAGTCAGAAACTTTTGAAAGGTTCAAAGAGTTTAAGCAAGAAGTGGAGAATCAATTGGGAAGGAAGATAAAGATGCTAAGATCCGATCGTGGAGGAGAGTATCTTAGTATCGAGTTCCATAACTATCTTAAGGAATGTGGAATTATTTCACAATTGACGCCACCTAGGACACCACAGCTTAATGGTGTGGCTGAGAGGCACAATAGGACCTTGATAGACATGGTTCATTCCATGATGAGTCGAGCTTCGTTACCAATCTCATTATGGGGGTATGCCTTAGCGACTGCCGCCCATATCCTTAATCTAGTCTCTACCAAAAAGGTTTCCAAAACACCTCACGAGATGTGGACAGGGAAGGCTCCCTCGTTAGACAACATCAAAGTTTAGGGTCGCGAGGCTTTTGTGAGAAAAGAAACTCACAACAAGCTCGAACCTCGGAGTGAGCGATGTATTTTCATCGGCTACCCACAGAAATCCTTTGGATATCTCTTCTATAGACTGAGTGACAATGTTGTCTTCGTTGCGAGGAGAGGAGTCTTTCGAGAGATAGAACTCATATGCCAAGAGGACAGTGGGAGACAAATTGACCTTGAAGAGCTTCAAGAGTTAAGCGATGAAGGAACTGTTGGATTAGTGTCTAAGCCCGTAACTACATTTGATATGTACTTGACCCGGTTGTGCATGGTCCTTTTGGGTTGCCTTCACCAGAGCAACTTGACAGGGTGATTTATGAAGAGAGAGGTTATTATGGTTTATTAATATATTATATGAATAATATATTAAAGGAGAAATCATATAGTTTAATTAATATTAGACAATAATTAATTAAGAATTAATTCTGTGACTAAAAGACATTAGTTAAATATCGGGGACTTAAACTGTCAAATGTGTGATAGTTGAGTATTGGGCTGAGAAGGCTTATGGAGTAGGCTTGGATGAAATTAGGGATGTGTCCATCCTAATTTCGGCCATAGAGGCCTTATTCCAGAAGCTTCCTTGGACTGCTTAAGCCCTAAGTTGTCGATTAGGGTTTTGACTAAAACCCTAGCAGCACAAGTATATATAGAACCCCTGGGGCATCATATTTCGGCCACTTGAAACCCTAGAGAGTTCCATAGCCGAAATTGTGCCTCTTCCCTCTCTGCAATAGCATCCTATTGCTTGTTTGGTGTTTGTAAGCCATTAGAGGAGTGACATTTGTGACTGTAAGCTCCAAGACAAGAAGAATCAAGCCATTCTAGAAGAGGTAATAATCTAGATCTGTTTTCTTATGTTAATTTCGAAATATGTATGCTAGATCTAGGGTTTATAAGTCTTGGATGAATTGCATGTACAATTGAGAAACCTAGATCCAAGCATTAGGGTTTGCATGAGCACATAGGATGTTCTTTTGCCTCAAACCCATCAGTGGTATCAGAGCCTTGATTGGTTTCTATTGTATTGATGCTTTACATGTTTCATCTTCTGAAAAATCATTTTTCTGCCCTCTGCCTGACCTGACTCGGCGAGTCACTAGCTGAACTCGGCCAGTCACTAGCTGAACTCGGCAAGTCAGCCCAACTGGGCGAGTCCAGTTAGTGACTCGGCGAGTCGGGGAGTCAGACAGAGGGATATTCGAGATTTATTGTTGTTTTGCTATAGGATAATTACCAAAACTGTTTTTAACTAATAAAATCCGATTTTTATTGTTATTATATGATTATCCTTACCAAAACAAAAGATAATTACCATTTAATTGAATAATAAATTCCTTATGTGATAAAATTTGATTATTTGATTTATTTGATGAATTATCTTGTGATTGAAATATAATAGATCAAATTTAGATAATCATTTAATTAAATGTTTAATTGATATTATTTGCTATTTGATCTTATGTGTTTTGAAAATTTCAAAACTTGCCCTCAAGTTTTGAAATTTAATTTTTTAATTAAAAGTATAATTTGAATTATTTAAATTTCAAACCCTAGAACTTTACAAGTTTAAAATTCAACCTTATACTATATATATATATATATATATATATATATATATATATATATATATATATATATATATATATATATATATATATATGTACAACTTAAATGCTAGTCTTACCGTTAGTAGGCCTCATTCAGTATAAGCTTATGGCCTATAAAATGGTCGTTTAATGGGTGTCCACTCTCACCCACCGCTTCCTTGATTGGTGGAGGGTCGTTAGCCGAACGGGTAGGATAGGGCAAACCTTTCCTCATTAAAAGTGAATATATATAGTAACTAAATGCTTTTTCAAAAAATTCTCAATATTAGCTACTTTAGGCAAAAGTGAATTGATGCAATTCCATGAAATTAGACTTTGTAACCTTGCTAAGACGTTAGTGGAGCGTGTGTGGTTAACCGGCACACTAATTGGGCTCTAAGCAAAGGTGGCAAAGGGTGACTCGATGTTTGTCATAGTTCGATGGAGCGTGTGTGGTAAACCGACACGTCGAATAGGTGACTGTAATATTGTGGGCACCATGTAGATTTGCATGGTTTTTCACACGGTCTTTGTGATCCTCGGTATCCCAATCACAAACTTGATGGGCATATCGAGATTTAAACATGCCATTGAAAAGTTGAATGAATCTCAAAAGATCTAGGAGTTTTCAATACATTTAAAACCTAGCTTTAAATTTGTTTTTCACGGTGGAAATTAGTGAATCGTCATTCACTTACCTTCAAAATATTTTCTTGTTAGATTACGACATCCCTCTTCTAATTTGTAAATAATGTTGTTGGATCCTAGCCCTAATTTCTCATTTGGGTGTTTAATTGGGGATTCGTTTTCTAATCAAACTTTGTTCTTTTTCCTTTTCAGATGTTGAACGTCAACAACAACGCTTCTGGCTCAACTTCCTCTGGCTCGTTCTCACTCATGAACTTGTGTGGGAGAGTGATCTTTGATGGGTCCAATTTCAATGATTGGATCTGTAACATTTGAATGGTCACTCATTGCAAGGATAAATAGTATGTCCTCGATGAGAAGCTGAAGGAAATCAACATCAACAGTGCCTCTGCTGAAGAGATCGCGGCCTTTGAGGCCCATTAGCGTAATGCCACGAAAGTTCATTGCATCATGTTGGCGACTATGACTGCAGAACTCCAGAAGTACTATGAGGACATGTATCCCTATGAGATGCATCAAGATCTGCTGGACCGGTACCACCAAAGCGCTAGGCAAGAAAGGTACGAGATCATCACTTCGATGATCACTACCAAAATGGGTAATGGAGAGTCCCTTACTGCTCATCTGCAAAAGATGCAGAGATATGTTGATCGCCTGCTAAAGCTAAATGTTAACTTTGATGAACAGTTGGCAATTGACATCATCCTTCATTCCTTACCTCCCTGCTACAGCCAGTTCTGCATGACCTACCACATGAACAAAGAGGAGGTCACCTTGAGCAAGCTTCAAGGATTGTTGAGGACAGATGAGAGCAACCTCAAAGATAAATTTGTTGCATCATCTCCAACTCCTACTGCTGCCCCAGTCTTGGCAATTGGGCAAGGGAAGGGTAAGAAGAGGAAGGCTCCCTCAAAGAGCCATCATAAGGGAAAGTCACAAAATGGCTCCTCTTCTAGTGGAACCAAGGTTGGTCCTGCTAAAACCCAACTCCAACCCCAAGGAGGCAGAGTGCCACCACTGCCATGAAATAGGGCATTGGAAACGAAGCTGCCCGAAATATCTGCAAGATATCAAGGATGGAAAGATCAAGTCGTCCTACACATGTATTTACACTATTAAATCTAATGATTCATTACATGCTATTTCTTGGGTTCTTGATACAGGATCTGGTTTTCACATTTGTTCTGATTTACAGGGCATAAGAAGAAATATAGATGTGGAGCATGGGAAGATAAACTTGATCGTGGGGAACAGAAGATCGTCGCCTGTCACCAAGATCGGAGTTTACTCTTTAGTGCTTAGTAGTGGATTAGGATTAGATTTAAATAATTGTTGCTATTCTCCAGATATGGCAAGAAACATCATTTCATTTCATGGTTTGTATAGAAAAGGTTTTAGATATTCATTTGATAATGAAAAGGGTTCTGTTAATGCTTATCTTAATGGTGTTTACTATTATGAAGCATTGACTTGTAATGGAATATATGAAACTGTGATGGTTGTAGACAATTTAGGAAATGATGTGTTGTGTATTGATTCTTCCAATGGTTTGGATAAAGCATGCTTGTGGCATTGTCGTCTTGGACATGTCAACAAGAAACGCATAGCCCAACTCCAAAAGGATGGAGTGTTGGAGTCATTTGACTTTAGAGACGATGACGTGTGCGAGTCTTGTTTACTTGGAAAGATGACCAAGTCACCCTTCACTGGCACTTGTGCAAGGGGTGAGGGTTTATTGGATCTTATACATACAGATGTATGTGGACCCTTTAGATCTACCACAAGGGATGCGGGCCACTTCTATGTGACTTTCACCGACGATTATAGCAGATATGGTTATATCTACTTAATCAGACATAAGTCTAAAACCTTTGAAAAGTTCAAAGAGTTCAAACAAGAAGTGGAGAATCAATTGGGCAGGAAAATCAAGGTGCTTCGATCTGATCGAGGTGGAGAGTACTTAAGTCTTGAATTCCACGACTACCTCAAGGAATGCGGAATCGTTTCGCAATTAACGCCACCTAGGACACCACAGTTGAATGGTGTGGCTGAGAGGCATAATCGAACCTTGCTAGACATGGTTCGTTCCATGATGAGTCATGCTTCACTACCTATCTCATTCTGGGGGTATGCCTTAGAGACTGCCTCGCATATCCTTAACTTAGTCTCTATGAAGAAGGTTGCCAAACCACCTCACGAGATGTGGACAGGGAAAATTCCCTCGTTGGCACACATAAAGGTTTGGGGTTGCGAGGCTTTCATAAGACGAGAGACTCACGACAAGCTCGAACCTCGTAGTGAGCGATGTATTTTCATCGGCTACCCGCAGAAGTCCTTTGGATATCTCTTCTATAGACCGAGTGACAATGTTGTCTTCATTGCGAGGAAAGGGGTTTTCCGAGAGCGAGAACTCATAAGCCAAGGGGACAGTGGGAGGCAAATAGATCTTGAAGAGCTTCAAGAGACGAGCGATGAAGGAACCTCTAACAATGGCGCCCAACCCGAGGAGGAAACTCCGGTTGAACCGATTGATGAGTCCTTACCTCTTAGACGTTCCGAAAGAGTTAGTGTTCCACCCCAGTTTTATGGTTTCCATATCACTACTAAAGGGGATACATTTATTAGTGATAGTACACTAGTGAATTTGGACGAACCTAACAGCTACAAGGAAGCCATGGCAGGCCCGGAGTCTGTGAAATGGAAAGAGTCTATGGACAGCGAGATTCAGTCCATGTATGACAACTAAGTTTGGAATTTGGTTGACAATGTGCCAGGTCATAAGACGGTCGGGTGAAAATGGATCTTCAAGAAGAAGCCCGACATGGATGGGAATGTACACACATATAAGGCGCGATTGGTTGCGAAGGGTTTCACTCAAACTCCTGGAGTTGATTATGATGAGACCTTCTCACCAGTTGAGAAGATAAAGTATATCAGGGTGATGCTAGCCATTGATGCATTTCATGACTATGAAATATGGCAAATGGATGTCAAAACCACTTTCCTTAACGAGAAGTTGGCTAAGGATGTTTACATGGATCAGCCAGAGGGTTTTGTCAATGCGAAGCATCCCAATAGAGTGTGTAAGCTTGAAAAGTCTATTTATGGACTGAAACAAGCATCTCGCAGATGGATTCTTTGTTTTGATGAGAAAGTCAAAGAGTTTGGTTTTATGCGAAGCGAGGATGAATCATGTGTATATGTCAAAGCTAGTGGGAGTATAGTAAGCTTCCTCGTATTATATGTCGATGACATACTACTCATAGGAAACGACATCCCAACCCTGAAGGAAGTTAAATCCTTGCTTGGGAAGTGCTTCGCTATGAAGGACCTCGGAGAGGCTGCCTATATTTTGGGAATAAGGATAGTGAGAAATAGAAGTAAGAGACTAATAGGACTTAGTCAGAATACTTACTTCGACAAAGTACTAAAGTGTTTTAGTATGGAGAATTCAAAGAAGGGGGAGTTACCAATCCAAAGTAATGCCAAGTTAAGTAAGACTCAAAGCGCGAGTACCGAAGTCGAGATAGCATAAATGAGCCGAGTACCATACGCTTCCGTAGTTGGTTCGATTATGTATGTTATGACTTGTACTCGCCCTGATGTGGCCTTCGCTTTTAGCATGGTCAGCATATATTAAGGGAACCCTGGCAAAGCACATTGGACCGCAGTCAATAATATTCTTAAGTACATTCGGAGGACCAAGGAAAGGTTTCTAGTCCTCGGTGGGAGTGATGACTTAAGGGTGTGAGGGTATAGTGATGCCAGTTTTCAGACCGACAGGGACAACTACCGTTCACATTCGGGTTGGGTATTTACCCTAAATGGAGGAGCAGTGACTTGGAAAAGTTCCAAGCAGGAGACCGTAGTTGATTCAACGTGCGAATCAGAGTACATTGCGGCGAGCGAAGCTGATGGGATTTAGGTACAACAAATAAACTAGAAAAACAATTCCTAAGTTCACATGCAACCTACTTTGGATCTATGTTTTAACTATTGAACATACAACTTTGAATTGCAAAACAAGAACCCCAGAGGAGAGAGGCTAATTTCGAAATTAACAAACTAGGGTTTAGGGTTTACATACCTTTCAATTGTTATAGCAAACAATTGATATTCCCTTGATCTTGATCTTGATCTTCTTGGAAGCTTTAGCACCACAAGTGTAATGCCTCTAATGGAATCACACCCAATGACTAGCAAGAAGGAAAGTAGAAGAAGAGAGAGGGGAGGGAGTATGCAATTTCGGCCAAGGTATTCTTCCAAAGAATGAGTACCCTAAAATGTGAGCCAGAAGACTCCTTAAATAGTTGAGGGAACTAGGGTTTAGGGAAAACCCTACTTATCCTTTGCTTAGGGCCTAAGCAAGACCCAAGGCCTTATCTTGGACCCCTTGGACGAATTCTCTAGGGTTTCCCCTAGGGTTTTCGTCCACCCCCTTCCAAGGGAGTTCTGGATCCTTCCCTTCAACTATCAGTTAATTGCAAACTAGTCCCTGCACTTTATAATTAATTCTTTTAACCCCAAAATCAATTCTGATTAATTTCTGGCTAACAATTAATTAAACATAATGATTTCTAATTAATATATTAATCTTTTAACATATTAATAAATCATTTATATTAATTCATTAATATTATAAATTAATATCTCTCCTTTCATAATTTCCTTGTCCAGTTGCTAGGTTGAGGGCAACCCAAAAGGACTGTGCTGCTATCAATTCAAGTACATACCAATTATAGTTATGGGCTTAGACACCTAATCCAACAGAAGCGTCAAAGGAGGCGATATGGTTGAAGAACTTCAGTGGAGACCTTGGAGTTGTGCCAGCCATAATGAAGCCCATGGAAATTTTCTGTGATAATGAAGGAGCGGTTGCCTTGACCAAGGAACCGAGGGATCATGGTAGATTTCGATATATCGACAAAAACTATAACATTATTCGACATCGGGTAGAAGAAGGACTCCTCGTAGTGAAGAGGGTATCGTCGGAGGATAACCCAGCAGATCCCCTTATGAAGGGACTAAGTAGGGTTAAGCACTTGCAGCACGCTAAGAGCATCGGGCTGAAGGACGATATTAGTTTAGAAACGTGTAATAGATAAGTGTAATTGACATTTGATGATTAAATAAAAGAGTATTATTTATAAGTAATGTTATTGTCTTATGTTGATTATTTACCTATTGTTTCATTTTGCATGTTTTGACTTCCTGAATAATAAGATTATTCGAAAGTTCCACAGTCGCTCATACTTTAGGAGTAGGTATGAAAGAAGATTGTCATGAATTGGTGTGTTTCTCTTTTTTCCCCAAAGTCACCTCTTAAAGATTTTCTTAGCTTTTTATTAATATTATCAACCACATTTATGTGCATTAAATCTTACATATAAAATCTCAATTATGGTATATCGAATAAAAAAATGTTACATATTTATAAGCCATTAACTATTATAAAATCTCACTTATGGGATTAGTCGGTGCGCGAAAGTTGGCTCGGAACCCTCGTTAGGGAAGTTCCCTTTCCAAAAAAAGATACAAAACCATTAATAGATCATAATTATCTTTCGTTTTATATTTATTACTTCTTACTGTGATATAAACTAAATAAACTTGTCTTTTATTATATAGTTGAAATGCATATCTCTTTTTGCACCGAAGTGTTAGGATAATTATATAAGTAACAACAAACATATAATAAAATACTCGAAATAAGTAGTTTCCTTATTATTCATGTCTTTTGGTATGTTATTAAATCTCCGTGCAATGAAACATATGAACATCCATTTGCGTTTGAGTGCTACAATAAATTCTCAGTTAAATACCACAACCACATAAGGAAAACAATACCATCAAACTAAGGTAGGGATGGACATTATAATCCATTTCAAATTTGTTTATGTTTGAGCATTTCTTGAGTGACCAATTAAAAATTTATGCTACATATATACTGTAACCAAATAATTGTCAAACCCATACAATTATTGAGATTCTATGATACTTATAGAAAATCATCATAATTTGAATTACCATAATATTAACATATTATTACCTTAAAGATCTCTAACCATAACAAGTATAGCATAACTAATATTTTTTAGTCGTAATAACACCCTAACTTTAATTACAAACCTTAGATTCTCACATGACGTTTCTAATAACATAAAATATATGTTACCTTTATTATATAGAAGCTAAAACGGCTCATAATTACACCCACAAAAATCTATGACTTTATGTCTTCAAAGTGATCTACAAGTTCATCCTCTTGGATTGTGCTCCACAAGAATAAGCAAAACTTCCTTCTGAATTTTGCGTTTATGATGATCATGCATCTCAACATTTTTTGAGTTGTACAAGTCAAATGGAAATGCAACCTTCACTACACTTTGTGAGATAATAGAGATTACATACAAGTCATGACACAAATTGAAAAATCATTTATATATGATCACTACTGTAATGCTCGGGATTGTCAGGTATTTATGTTGCTTCCTATTCAAGTTATATTTAAGCATATATTTGGATTTTTTGGTTGGGGCGTACGCTGTGCGTACAAGGTGTACGCACAACGTACACAAGCGAGGCGCGAAGTTGGAAGTCCCCATTCGTACGCTGGACGTAGACTGGTCAGATGCAAACCCTAAATTTTAGGGTTTTCACCCTATTTAAGCATCTTATATCCCTCCAAACCCTTATCCTTTCAGCCTCCATTGTCCCCAAAGTGTCCAACTCGAACCCTAACCCCACTTGCATGTATCTTGAGCTTCATTGAACATTTTTGTGTTATTTTGGTGGATTTGAAGAAGAAGGATCTTGAAGAAGGAGAAAGGACTTGAAGAGGGCTTGTAGATCTAGAAGTTTGGCATCACTTCTGACCCATCTGAGGTATAAAGCTTTAAAATTAATCATTGCATGCTTAGATCTAGTTTTGGGGTGTTTTATGTCACATTTTGGTCCTATAATTGAAGTCCTTTGAGTTTTAGAAGATTCTATCCAAATGAGCTGTCCTTTTTGGCTCGTGGAGGAGTTTAGAACCATAAAAATCAGATCTTGATGGTTTAGCCTCAACCATGCAAGTGCTAGATGGCCACTAAGTGAGCTTATGGATTTAATGTGTGTCTTAATCCCCATCCATGCATGTAAAAGCATAAAGTTCATAACTTTATGGTTTAGGACGTTGTTAGGAGCCTAGTATGATGCGCCTACCAGGTCAGCTTCCCGCCTCTAGTCAAGGCCAGCATACGCTGGGTGTACATGTCGAATACGCCGCGCATATGCGTACAGTGGTTCAAACGTTGTTTTGGGCCACGCGACATCAGGCGTAGAGTTGTTGGGCCTCAAGCCCACCTGTGGATCGAAACCTTTGGGCCTAGGATTGGGATTATGGTATTGGGCCTTATTGGGCCTTAAATCCTAATTAGTTAGGCTTGGACATTTTATTGGGAAAGTTCGGCCTTGGAGAAAGAGGCCCAATAGGGCAAGGACTAGGGAACTTTTCCTTTATGTTATGAATTAGAATTTGGGCCCTTAGGGTTATTTTTGGATCTGAAAGCTGATTAGGAAGTTTGTTGCGCTTTAGGGAGAGGAGTCACGAGTAATCCGAGGAGTACGTTTTGGAATTCATAGTTGAGGTGAGTCTCCCTACGTAGAATTCGTGGGTTGAAGGCACCAAGGCCGGCCCACTTGTATTGATTTGGCTTGATGATTGTCTTTGTGATAATTGTTAAGGGTGTATGTATTGTTCGATGATCCTGTGAATTTGCATGATATTATATGGTAGTGGTAAGGGGTGAAATAGACCCGGTATCCGGCCATTGGGCGGAAGGGGAAGGTCGAGCACCTAGATATGCTCGGCACAGTCCGGTCGGGAGAGACTGAAAGGGCAGGTCGAGCACCCAGATATGCTCGGCATTATCCGGTTGAAGCAAACCGAAGGGGTAGGCTGTGCACCCAGATATGTAAGTCGTGTTTTCACGGCCAACACTACATATCATACATATAATTGAGGGAATTTCAATACCTATTTTATCTAACTCTTCCCTATGTGGCAACCCCATTAGGTTTAATCTCCATCTAAAGATGTTTTGCTTTAATCCGCGGCCAAGAATTCCAATAATTATGACATCACCATGGTATGAATATATGTGACATGAATTCAGAGATACATATACCATCACCACCAACCGTTCTATAATTACTTGAAATTATTCGACCATTTCTTTGAATAATATATCATCAATATTTAGTTATAGTTTTTAAACAATAGTTTTTTGTTTCATTATCTTGTATATAGTATAAGGGCTCTTATGTAATATGTTTACACTTTATATTGATATGTATACATGAAACCGTAATTGATGTTGTGTCTCGTTCTAGTGTCGAATCTGAGTACTGGGGGTAGCTAATGTGGTTGCAGAATCTGCATGGCTTATAAATCTTCTTCTTGAGTTATATTGCCCTTTTTTTCGTGTCACTGATGTATTTTATGATCATGTTAGTGCCATGTATTTAGCCTGCAACCCGGTACAACACCAAAGAACCAAACATGTGGAAATAGATTTACATTTTCTTACGAAGTGTGTTGTAATTGGTCATATGCGTGTTTTACGTGTAGTCTTGGTTTATCAGTATGCAAACATTTTTACAAAGGGCCTACATACTCAATTATTTTTGGATTTTGGAAAAAGTTTGAACATTCGAGATCCTCCTATTCCAACTACGGGGGTGTGTTAAAAAATATTTATCTATTTTATGATCTTGTACATAGTATATGACTCTTATGTAATATGTTTATACTATATATTGATATTTATACATGCAACCCTAATTAATGGGGTTTCCACATAACCTATCAATAATTAAACCATTAATTTAACTAAATTTCATAATCTTAATTGACCAAAAGCGTCAAATGTAGTCAAACTCACTAATAGCAATTAACTTTCTTTTTTTCCCCAAAGCCAACTCTTAATGATTCTTTTACCTTTTTATTAATATAATCAACCATATTTATGTGCATTAACTTTTATAAACTCTCAATTATGGTATATCGAAACCAAAAATCTTACACTATACAGTAGTGTATCTTGAGCAACCATTGTTCACACTACATTTACCATAATCCTATAAGCTTTATTTTTCTTTCTTGGGTTAAGCTTTTCTCATTAGACACCTCTTATTGTATGTATAAAGATTTGAGTCCAAGCTTTCAAAATTCACAGTTAGAACACTTAAATAGTCGTATTATACTAACTTGTAATGACCAGTTTATTGGAAAATAACAAATAACAACACCTTTCCTTAAAACGTCAAGGTTATGAAAGCATATATAGAAAAATCCCTAACATACTTGTGAACGATAATATAGTTTAACTTATAAGCAAACACCGTAATAATAAAATACAAAAATATTAATAGACCATAGTTATCTTTGGTTTTAGCCTTATTACTTTTAACTATGTTATAAACTAAATAAAGTTGTCTTTTATTATATACTTTTTTGCAAAAAAGTGTTATGATAATTACATAAGTAAGAGCAAACATATAATAAAATACTCGAAATAAATAGTTTCCTTACTATTTATATATTTTGGTGTGTTATTAAATCTGGTGAAATGCGACATATGAACATACACTTGAGTTTGAGTGTTACAATAAATTCTCACTTAAATACCACAACCACATAAGGAAAACCAATACCATCAAACTAAGGTAGGATGGACATTATAATTGATTTCAAGTTTGTTTTTGTGTGAGCATTTCACGAGTGACCAATTAAAACTTTATGTTACATATATACTCACTTTTCTGTAACCAGATAATCGCTCAAACTCGTATAATACTTGAGATTCTGTGATACTTATAGAAAATCATCATAATTTTAATTACCATAATATAAACATATTATTACCTTAAACATCTTTAACCGTAACAAGTAAAACATACCTAACATTCTTTAGTCATAATAGCATCCCTAACATTGTTGATTCTGTAGGTTTTTCATACTTAAGACATTGTATTTTCTTTTATGTAGAAAGGATACATATATAATAAGTTGTACTAAGGTTTCAATCGAAAGATACTCGATTCTATTGAAAAACATGCAATATCCTGTACTAAAATCAATTCAATGATATATAAGGTCCTTGAATATATTAAACGTTAGATACAAAACCAATACGTAAATCGAGTTTTAAATTAATACATAATTTGAGTTTTAGTTAAATACTTTTCTTCCTATTTTTAAGAATGAATAACCGCAACTAAACAACTTAAGATAACACCTAAAATCAGAAGCACTATATATGATAGTTAACTACAAACATACATGACGATATATAATGATTAGTATTGATAATTGGACAATAACGAAAGTTCTTTAGCAGTCTTTGAGACATAAAAGTAAAATTATGGTTAAGACATAAGAAGCGATGTTGAGATCTATAATAGGGCAACATACTAACTGAACTATGAGGAATTTTTCCTAATTCACCAAGTTGTAAATATTCCCATTTAGCAACTCCTTGATTGATGACTTACACTCAAAGATTATCCGTAAGAGAATGAAATCAAACAATTGAAAAAGAGCAGGCTAACAAACATTTTACGGTAAATTGATGAAACATACATGTTGATATATAATGATTAATATTGACAATTGGACAATAAACGCATGTTCTTCAGCAGTATTTAAAACATAAAAGTAAAACTATGGTTAAGTTATCAGATTCGATGTTGAGACCTAAAATAATATAATTGGAACGATCATTTTTGTTAAAGCAAATACACTTATGTTGGTCTAATTGACAAGTTATATGTTCGTTGTCACCAAGTCATGCACATTAGTTTTTAATCAACCACCACTTATAATAATATCACAACATACTAACTGAACTATGGGAATTTTTTTGGAATAATATAGTAACATACTAACTGAACAATGAGGAAATTTTGTCGATTCACCAATTTGTAAATATTCTCATATTGCAACTCCTTGATTGATGACTTACACACAAAGAGTTGATCTATAAGAGAATGAAACGAAACAATTAATAAAGATCGGGCTAACAAACATTTTACGGGAAATTGAAGAAACATACATGCCGATATATAATGATCAGTATTGAAAATTAGACAATAAACGCATGTTCTTTAACAGTTTTTAAAACATAAAAGTAAAACTATGGTTGAGTTATCAGAATCGATGAGTCCTAAAATAATAAAATTGGAACGATCATTTTAGTGAAAACAAATACGCTTATGTTGGTCTAATTGACAAGTTAGATGTTTGTTGTCACCAAGTCATACACATTAGTTTTTAATCAACCACCACTTCTAAAAATATGGCAACGTACTAACTGAACTATGAAGGAATTTTTTTTTTCCGATTCACCAAGTTGTAAATATTCCCATTTTGCAACTCCTTGACTGATGACTTACACACAAAGATTTAATGCGTAAGGGAATGAAACGAAACAATCGATAAAGATTGGTTTAACAAACATTTTACACGAATTGAAGTGTATCAATAAATTGAGCAAAACTCAACCTTATTAATTAAGGATCACAAAAATATATGTCCAATTCACATTATTCATGCATAAATATTCCCTGATACTTACCTTTAACAACCATTTTTTCTAAAAATAGTGATAAAAACATAATTATAGTTACAATTTTCTAATTTTAGTGGTTTCTTTTTAGAAACCAACAACCTTTATCTCCTGAACTTCCGGTGAAAAACATTAAGTTTCAAATATAAGTGGTTTCTTTTTGAAATTACAGAAATATAATTGAGTTTTTTTAATCATTTAGTAATTAAAAGAATCATAAGAAAATGAAAAGAAAACAAAAAAACAAAAAAGAAAATGATTGTAGTAGTAGAAAGGAAAACATGCAAAAGCTTGCATCACTAATTAGTAACGTCTCAAAGCAACCGGTTCTTCAGGATGCAAGCTCATGATATACACCCTGAAACGAAAAAGTCCTGAAAACCGGCAAAAATTTGCAGTTTGATCCTTTTTGACCGGTTGAAACCGGTACCAAATTAATTTGGGACTATTTCGTAAACTAACCCAAAATATTGGGACTTTTCTGTAAATAAAAAATATTAGGACTTTTCTGTAAACAAAAATATTAGGATTTTTCTACAAACAAAACCCTTATTATTATTATTATTATTATTATTATTATAAATAAGTATACTATTTTCTGAACTTGTTATTATTAATATTGTTACTAATACATATAAATGAATTTAAATGAAAAATAATATTAATGACATTGTTTAAGGGTGGAGGTGGAGGAGATGGTGATGCTTTTAGCATTGAAATCATGAATATTTGCTTGTATATTTTTACTTTGTATATGATCATTTCACATTTGTTATTATTGTATACTTAACAATTTAAAAGAAGTTGCATATTTGTAAAATTGTTTATAAATAGTTTAAGGTAGAAGGATTTCTCACTTTGCATATAAAAATGTTTAAGGTAGAAGGATTACTTTCCAAATCCAACAGATCCACTACAAACATCTACATAGGTAGCCCATATGAAAATTCAAAAATATTAATTACAATATCTTGTTTAATAAAAAGTAATAGGAATAATTCAAAAGTATTCATCAAAATTCAAAAGTATTAATCCAAAAAACATGTAGAAAAGTCATAATATTTTTGTTTACAGAAAAGTCATAATATTTTTTATTTGCAGAAAAGTCCCGATATTTTGGGTTAGTTTACTAAATAGTCCCAAATTAATTTGGTACCGGTTTCAACCGGTCAAAAATGGTCAAACTGCAAATTTTTGCCGGTTTTCAGGACTTTTTCGTTCAAAAAAATAATATTGGTACTAAAGTGTAACTTTTCCGTAAATATTGGGACTTTTCTGAAGATTTCTCTCTCTCTCTCTCTCTATATATATATATATATATATATATATATATATATATATATATATATATATATATATATATTACTGAATAAATTTTCTGATATTTTATTCAAGCGAAGTCAAGAGTCGTAAAGTTTTTTAATAGATATATGTATGAAAATTTGTTCTTTTCTGCCAGCTTTTTGGTTACACTCATTTCTAACTGGTTGATTGATTTTAAAAGGCATTTTAGGGTTTTCTGCTGCTGATCATATTGTTTAATTTGTTCTTTCAAGAGAAATAATATTTCAGGGAAATAATTATGTTAATCAGTTTCTTTTGATGTTTTTAAATCATAAACACAAGGCGTATATATAACTGACATAACTATATATCACAGACACTAAAGTTGAAGAATCTTCAAAGGGAAAAGCTACAATTGATTAAGTATTATGAAGTTGATGAGTTGTTTAAAATAAGCTGATGTAAGTTTATTTAAGTTATTGTAAGGACAACTAGTCAACAATATATGTTATTAAGGTCCCATGGTTAAATAATACGACTTAGAATGTCATGCTTGGTGAATGGATTAAAAGTAATAGCCACATATATATATATATATATATAGGCTCATTAATTACCTAGGCAAATGGCAAGAATGACAAGGAAGGAGCACTCCGACTCTGGCAAATTATCTTGGATGACCTCCTCCATGCATCTTTCGGGCACAATTATCTTTAGTAGAAAGGTGTACCCTTGGATACTTGGGATTTGTTTCATCTTTCAATACTTATATCATCTATTATGTACAATCAATTATCAATTATTTATTATTTATTATTTATTATTTATTATCAATTATTGTTATCTATTCATTCTTTGAAACACAAAAATAAATATGTATAAAAAGCTAGCAATAGTTAGAGCAAACAACAATTATAAACAGAGCATTGCAAACTTGGACAAACCAGAGAAATTGAGTCAAGAATCCTTTCACTAAACCACTTTTTTCCTTCGGTAACAACTTGGTTTCTCTTAGTACCACCCCTCCATATATAACAAAGAAGATGACATCGAAAGGTTTTTCACACAAAGTCATCTTCATGTCTTCGATTAATCTGTTCATCTGGTTTGTATTGGTAAGACTTTGAAGGTTCAACTCCTACTTCTCTATTTTTTATTATCTATCATCTATTTGTAAGCTGCCTAGCTATTAATATTAATTATGGAAAAATTATGAAATTGTAATGAAATTGAACCACATTATAACATTTATTAAAGCGATATCTTTTAATTGTGCTAGCGTGTGAATAAATTAAACATGATTCTCGATTTGGTATAACTTTTAACGTTATGATTAATTAATTTATAAATTATTTATTTGACCTTTTTTGTAAGGTAACGTGATATAATTTAGGATTTTATGTTATTGGTAACTATTATTCTTGTTAATTAATTTGGAAACCACTTATTTGGCCTTTAAATATGGCTTAAACCTCGAGAATTAAGGTTTGGGCCACTAGCTAAAACCCGTAGCGTCAGACACGCGACCAGGCACGCCATGTCATCAAAGACAAGCTCTGCATAGATATCTAACCTTAACCCAACCCTTCACTTAAATCAAAATCACAATATTTCCCAAAGAAGAACATATTGAAACCAAGTGTTGCATATATAGTAAACATTATATACACGTTTAAATCAATACATAAATTGAGTTTTACTTCAGGCACACCGCGTGGTCAAAGACAGCTCCGCGTCTAACCTTAATCCAACCCTTCACTTAAATCAAAATCACAAGATTTGCCAAAGAAGAACATACTGAAACCAAGCGTTACAAATATAGTAAACACTATATACACGTTTTAAATCAATATATAAATTGAGTTTCACTTCAGTAATTTGGGTTCTACTATTAGGAATGAATAACCATAACTTCTCTACTTAAGAAAACACCTCAAACCAGAAGCTCATTATATGATAGTTAACTATAAGCATACATGCCGATATATAATGATTAGTATTGAAAGTGGACGATAAACACAAGTTCTTTAACAGTCTTTAACACATAAAGTTAAAATTATCGTTAGTTCATTAGTAGTGATGGTAAGATCCATAAGAATGAAACAAACCTTTTAGCTTTTAATTGGATTAAGGTCTGTTGCAAAAAATGATAGTTTTATTGATGGATTGAATTAGTGTAATAACCCGATGAATGAATGTTTAAAGTGGTTGTAACTCTAGTCACTTGTTAGTTTTTTTTATAAATATTTTTGTTGTTCTAGAAAGAAAATTTATTTACAGGAAATTAAAACATACTAATTATTAATATGGAGTTAAACTCAACCTTATTAATTAACAATCACAAAATGTATGTCCAAGTCACAATATTCACAACTAAAGTCACAATATATTTCCATGTTACTAACCTTTAGAAACCGCTTTTTCTAAAAAATAGTAAAAAGAACATAATTAAATTTCTATTTTCAGTGGTTTCTTTAATTATAAATAAAAAACTTTATCTCGTGAACTTCCGGTGAAAAACAAAAAATTTCAAACATAAGTGGATTCTTTTGTAATTTCAGAAATATAATTGAATTCTTTTAATGATTTAGTAATTAAAAGAAACATAAAAAATGAAAACAAAACAAAAAAGATAAAAACGAAAAATTATGAGAATGATTGTAGTAGTAGAAAGAAAAACATGCAAAAGCTTAAATCACTGATTAGTAACCCCTCAAAACAACACGGTTTTGCCGGTTGTAGGCTCATCATATACACCTGAACCTAGTGCACGTTAGCCTCTCCAGTCATATTATGCCATGTTAACCCCACCTCACCCCAATCTCCATCATATATATATATATATATATATATATATATATATATATATATATATATATATATATATATATATATATATATATATATATATATCAAATCTTCCTTCACATTTCACATATGAAAAGTATCGCTTTCAGCACCTGTGCATCGTTCGCCAATAACCGGAAGCACCCTAAAATGGCAGAAGATCGATCCTCCAAAAGCGGCCATCTGCCCACCGATTCTCTCCATTGTCGGCGAAACGATAACCACGAGTACAAAAGTACAGGTTAATGACCGACATCTTGAAGACCGCTAACCAAGCGGTGGAGAACTACGGAAACGACAACGATGTGATCTGCATTGAATGTGGGTCTGGTGGTAAAAACCAACAGCTTATCCTGTGAATCAGGCTGCACAGAAGGGGGAAAGCCCTCCTAGGCTGTGAGCTAACTGTAATCAACCTTATCACAGGCATTGTCTCCGCCCATACGTACATGATCTAGCTGGTCTTTGGTACTGCCATTGTCGCTCCGATCTTCTTCCGCCGGACAAAAGTATGCAATTCCAATTCATTATATATATATATATATATATATATATGTTATTCTGAATAAATTTTCTGAAATTTTATTCAAGCTAAGTCGAGAGTCGTGAAGCTTTTTAATCAATGTATGAAACTCTGTTCTTTTCTGCCAGCTTTTTGGTTACCCTTGTTTTCTGGTTGATTGATTTTAAGGAAAATTTAGGGTATTCTGTTGCTGTTGCTGATCATATTGCTTTGTTCTTTCAAGAGTCCTAACATTTCAGAGAAATAATTGTGTTAATCAGCTTCTTTTTGATGTTTTCAAATCATAAACACATGGCGTATAACTGACATATATATCTAAATATCACAGGCACTAAAGTTGAAGAATCTTCACAGGGAAAAACCACAGTCGATTGAGAATTAGGAAGTTTATATATGTTGATGTAAGTTGAATTAAGTTATTGTAAGGACAACTATATATGTTACTAAGGTTCCATTGTTAAATAATATGTCTTAGAAGGTCATGCTTGTTGTATGGTTTATAAGTAATAGCCATATATAAGGTCATTATCTAGGAAAATGGCAAGAATCAGAAGGGAAGACCCTTTTGACTCTGGCAAATCCATATGCATCTTTCATCCTTGTATAAGGGCACAATGATCTTTGGTAGGATGGTGCTATTATTTATTTTATATATATTAATATTATTTGTTATTAGTTATTATTATGTATTGTTTTTTTTTGAAACAACAAAATTAATATGTATAAAAATCTAGCCATAGTTAGAGCAAACAACAATTATAAAGAGAGAATTGAGAACTTGGACAAACCAATCTAGTTATCTAGTCAACCTTTTATTTTTACACATCTATTACTAAATCAATTAAAAAAACCGGACGAATTTAGTGATAAATCCTTTCACTAAACCACTTTTTTCCTTCGAAAACAATTCTATTTCTCATAAACCGCACCTGTATTTATAACAGAGAAGACAACAACCAAAACTTTTTTCACATAAACTCACATTCATGTCTTCGATTAGTAGTTCGTCTCGTTTTGCATTGATAAGACTTTGAAGGTTTAACTCCCACATGTCTAGTTTTTATTATCTATCATCTATTTATCTACCATCTATTGTCAATTTAGCTTCATTTGGTTCAAGATAAATAATTATATTTTAGAATTAAAAAAATTAATATATGAATTGTCAATCTTATGATATTTGATACTTTTTATGTATTTTCAATAACAAAACAATAATATAATAAACATTTAAAAAGAAACAAAATGCATTATTTTAAATGTTCTTATTGATTTAAATAATTTATACTCTACAATTTATAATATATATTCTAAGATTTATATAAATGCTACACATATAAAGTCAACCGTTAAATATTATCTTACCTTTTTAAATATAGTCAACCATATTTGTATGCATTAAACTTTTGTAAACTCTTAAATATGGTATATCAAAACAAAAACTCTTAGACATATACATTAGTCTCTCCCGAGCAGCCATTGCTCAAACTATATTTACCATATTCCTAAAAGCTTTATTTTTCTTTCTTAGGTTAATATTTCCTCATTAGACACTCTCTTATTGTACATCCAACTATTTGCGTCCAAGCTTGTAAAATCGTTACCTAGCTCACTTAAATAATTGCATTATACTAAGTCGTAATAAGATGTGTAATGGAACTTAAATAACAAATAACCAAGCTTTCCTTAAAACATCAAAGACATCAAGATGATATATAGAAAAATCCGTAACATATTTGTGAGCAATAACAATAATTAACACAATTTACCATAAGTGTTACTACATAACAATCGATATAACTTTCAAGTTTCAAGTAAAACATAGTAATAATTAGAAACAAAACTATTAGTAGATCATAGTTATATTTCAATTTAGCCTTCTGGCTATTTTATAAAGCAAATAGAATTGTTTTTTATTATATACCTAAATGTATGTCTATTTTTTCAAAAAAAAAGTGTTTAGGATAATAACTAAGCGAGAGTAAACATATAAAAAACTATTTGTAAAAAAATTGATAAAGATCGGGTTAACAAACATTTTACGGGAAATTGAAGAAGCATATATGCCGATATATAATGATTAGTATTGAAAATTAGACAAGAAACGCATGGTCTTTAGCAGTTTTTAAAACATAAAAGTAAAACTATGGTTGAGTTATCAAAATCGATGAGTCCTAAAATAATAAAAATGGATCGATCATTTTTGTGAAAGCAAATACGCTTATGTTGGTCTAATTGGCAAGTTAGATGTTTGTTGTCACCAAGTCATGCACATTAGTTTTTAATCAACCACCACTTATAATAATATGACAACTTACTAACTGAACTATGAGGGATTTATTTTGAAATAATATAGCAACATACTAACTGAACTATGGGGAAATTTTCCCGATTCACCAATTTGTAAATATTCCCATTTAGCAACTCCTTGATTGATGACTTACACATAAAGACTTGATCTGTAAGAGAATGAAACGAAACATTTGATAAAGATCAGGCTAACAAACATTTTACGGGAAATTGAAGAAACATACATGCCGATATATAATGATTGTTATTGAAAATTAGACAATAAACGCATGTTCTTAATTTAGCGGTTTTTAAAACATAAAAGTAAAACTATGGTTGAGTAATCAGAATCAATGTTGAGTTCTAAAATAATAAAATTGGGACGATCAATTTTGTGAAAGCAAATACGCTTATGTTGGTCTAATTGACAAGTTAGATGTTTGTTGTCACCAAGTCATGCACATTAGTTTTTAATATGGCAGCGTACTAACTGAACTAAGAGGATTTATTTATTTATTTTTTTTACTATTCAGCAAGTTGTAAATATTGTCGTTTTGCAACTCCTTGATTAATGACTTACACACAAAGATTTAATGTGTAAGGGAATGAAACGAAACAATCGATAAATATTTGTCTAGCAAACATTTTACAGGAATTGGAGCATATCAATTAATGGAGCAAAACTCAACCTTATTAATTAAGGATCACAAAAATATATGTCCAATTCACATTATTCATGCATAAATATTCCCTGTTACTTACCTTTAACAACCATTTAACTAAAAATAGTGATAAAAACATAATTATAGTTACAATTTTCTAATTTTAGTGGTTTATTTTTAGAAACAAACAAGCTTATCTGGTGAACATCCAATGAAAAGCATGATGTTTTAAATATAAGTGGTTTCTTTTTTAAATTACAGAAATATACTTGAGTATAAGTGGTTTCTATTTGAAATTCAAGAAATATAATTGAGTTTTATAATCATTTAGTAATTTAAAGATTCATAAGAAAATGAAAAGAAAACAAAAAAACAAAAAACAAAAAAGAAAATGATTGTAGTAGTAGAAAGAAAAACATGCAAAAGCTTGCATCACTAATTAGTAACGCCTCAAAGAAACCCGGTTCTTCCGGATGCAAGCTCATGATATATACCATGAATCTAGCGCACTTTAGCCTATGCAATCATTTTACACCATGTCATCGTTGCCTGAAGTGTAACCCTACCCCACCCTCCTTCCTATATATATCAAAGCTTCCTTCTCATTTCATATATGAAAAGTATAGCTTTCAGCACCAGTGCATTCATTCGCCAAAAACCACAAACACCCTAAAATGGCAGAAGATCGATCCTCCAAACGGTCATCTGCCCACCGATTCTCTCCATTGTCGGCGAAACAACAACCACGAGTACAAAAATACAGGTTAATGACCGAAATCTTGAAGACCGCTAACCAAGCTGTGGTGAACTACGGAGACGACGATGATGTGATCTGCATTCAATGTGGCTCTGGCGGAAAAAACCAGCAGATCATCCTGTGTGGTAACTGTAATCAACCTTATCACAAGCAATGTCTCCGCCTGTTCGTACGTCATCCAACTTGTCTTTGGCACTGCAGTAGCTGCTCCGATCTTCCTCCACCCGCCAAATGTATGCAATTCTAATTCATTTTGTTTATATATATTATTACTGAATAAATTTTCTGATATTTTATTCAAGCTAAGTCAAGAGTCGTAAAGCTTTTTAATCGATATATGTATGAAAATTTGATCTTTTCTGCCAGCTTTTTTGTTACACTCATTTCTAACTGGTTGATTGATTATAAAGAGCATTTTAGGGTTTTCTGCTGCTGATCATATTGTTTAATTTGTTCTTTCAAGAGAAATAATATGTCAGAGAAATAATTATGTTAATCAGTTTCTTTTGATGTTTTTAAATCATAAACACAAGGCGTATATATAACTGACATAACTATATATCACAGGCACTAAAGTTGAAGAATCTTCAAAGGGAAAAGCTACAATCGATTGAGCATTATGAAGTGGATTAATTGTTTAAAATAAGCTGATGTAAGTTTATTTAAGTTATTGAAAGGACAACTAGTCCACTATGTATGTTATTAAGGTTCCGTGGTTAAATAAAACGACTTAGAATGTTAAGCTTGGTGTATGGTCATTAATTATCTAGGCAAATGGCAAGAATCACAAGGGACGACGACTACCTCCTCCATGCATCTTTCGGGAAAAATCATCTTTAGTAGAAAGGTGTACCCTTGGATACTTGGGATTTGTTTCATCTTTCAATACTTATATCATCTATTATCTACTATCAATTATCAATTATCAATTATCAATTATCAATTATCAATTTATTACTGATTATTTGTTATTTATTATCAATTATTTTTATCTATTGATTCTTTGAAACACAAAAATAAATATGTGTAAAAAGCTAGCGATAGTTAAAGCATATAACAATTATAAAGAGAGCAATATTAATGCAAACTTCGAATCAAGAATCCTTTCACAGAACCACTTTTTTCCTTCGATAACAAGTTTGTTTCTCTTAGTACCACTACTCCATATATAACAAAGAAGATGACATCCAACGCTTTTTCACACAAAGTCACCTTCACCTTCATGTCTTCGATTAATCTGTTCATCTCGTTTGCATTGGTAACACTTTGAAGGTTCAACTCCTGCTTATCTATTTTTTATTATCTAGTATCATCTATTTATTAGCAACCTATTAATATTAGTTATGGAAAAATTATGAAATTGAACCATAATATAACATTTATTAAAGTGATATCATTTTATTGTGCTAGCGTGTCGATAAAATTAAACAAGATTCTCGATTTTGCATAAATTTTAATGTTATGATTAATTAATTTATAAATTATTTATTTGAGCTTTTTTTTTGTAAGGTAACGTGATATAATTTAGGATTTTATATTATTGGTAACTATTATTATTGTTAATTAATTTAGAAACCATTTATTCGGAAAAAAAAAATCAATTATTATAAAAATAGTTTATGGTTTTTTTCGTCAATTTTACATGTCAATTTAGGTATTACCCTTAAAACATTTAACTATTTTAAAATATTTAAAAAAAAGATGAAATTCCACAAAAATCACTAAGTTTACACACAAATTCGATTTTGATACTACATTATATTTTGTCTTAATACAGACACTTTTTTCTAATTTGTTTCTATGTTCACAATTTACCCGGTCACCTAATTGTCTGGTCACGAGGCAATCTTTAATGAAATGATATGCAGACGTGACATTCTTTGGTGACATCACATTCTAGGTGTTAAAGTTGAAAAAAAAACTAACATGTAGTGACTTTTGTGTTATTTATCCAAAATAATGACTTTTGTGCAATTTCATATTATCACAAAAGTAATGAAAATTCCAACATTTATGGGTGTTATCATAATTCAAGAATGTTCATGTGATTTTAATGATTGCACTTGAAATATTTTTATAATTGGTGTGTTCATTTGGATAATGGAAAGCATTTTCCAAGTGTTCAATAGAAAATAGATCCATCAAAAGAAGCACCATAAAATATAGTGATTTAAAGCCTAGAACTTAGCTAGGATGATAGACATTTAATTGGAATATAAATTTGGAGTTAATGTTTTTGGACAAAGTTATTAACGTATAACACCATCCATGTATGGTACAAGTGTTCTCATGCATACGTGTATCATTTATGTTTCATTTGTTGTTTTGCTTTATTTATTTAGTCATTCCCTTTTGTCAGTAGGTAGTTTCCTTTTGTAGTACCTGCTTCATGCAATGGGTAGTTCTAGCTTTGTAGTACCTGCTTCATGCAATGGGTAAAACTAGTTCCATAAAACGTTGTATGTATGTGTGTATGTGTATGATTCCTTTTTCCATTTTCTTTGCTATGAAAATCTTTTAAGTGCATAAATTGTTGTGTTTACTCAATTTCATTGATTAGTAAATTGGTATCAGAGCGTGGTTGACCATAAAGGAGATTCAAGTAACTGGTGTCATGAAGAAACTCAACCAACACAACTACAATATTTGGTCAACTTGCATAATGTCATATATGCAAGGTTGGGACTTGTGCAACGTTACGAATGGATCCAAAATACGAAAACCAAAGGCGAAAGATAACAATGGTATCCTTCAAAAGCGGAGGATTGTGGCTGGCAAAGCATTGTTGATTCTTTGAAATATCATAAAAGAAGAAACTCTAGAACATATCATGGATACGATGTGTGACAACCCGCAACTTCTATTTTGTACACCTATTCAATTCAGTCAATGTTAAACTCATTTCTGTTTACTTCTAGCACTGTTTAAGGGTTCATTTAAGTGTTCTAAGCTTGAGTACAATCAAGGTGGAGATCAGGAATGAGTCAGCAAGTCGTATAGTAACAAAATCGGGCCATACACTCCTGTAAAAAGGAGTGTACGGCCGTACATATGGGTGTGCGGCCGTACACCCCCTCATGGCAGCACACCCACTCTTATATAAAGGGTATACCCCTTTCCTTTCATTCCTTTCACTCCTTGGCCGCACACTACACCATTCTCTCAAGCTTCTTCAACCGTGAACCCTCCAAAGCTTCAAGAACGTGAGTAATTCATCCTCTAACTTGTTATCCTTGAAAGACCACTCTATCTAAGCCTTGAGTCTGCAATATTCGTCAAGTTCTTCATGTCTTGAAGAGTGTGCGGCGGCACACCCCCATAAGATGGTCGTACACTCCTAAAAGACCCTCCAAAGTGAGAGTTTGATCCCTATCTTCGAGATAGACATGACCCTAGCCTTGTTGCACCTTAAAGTTGACATTTTTGGCATATATATGAAGGGTATACGGCCGCACACCCCTATGTACGGCCGCACACACACCTTAGGGCCGCAAACCCACTTCTATGACCCTTATTGACCTCAAACTTGCACTACAACTAAGCATGGACCTAGAACACTTCATAGATGCAAGTTAGGACCTTGGAAACACCTCAAAGACACATTCCATCATGAGTGTACGGCCACACACCTCATGGGCCGCACACCCATGGCCGTACACCTCCCTCACTCAATCACATGTGATTTTGGCACTTGGTTCAAGTGTTTCCAAGTCCCTAGAGTGGTTCCCTACCATGTCTAGTCTTGAAAATACCCTAATTCGAATCATATATGTGTTATTACATGATAATTAGGATCTAATTGTGTTCGAGGTTTCACTTGACACTCAACATCTCATACCGGTCTTCCGTGCAAACCACTCACTCAAGGTGAGTTCATACCCCTACATTTTTCCGAGTTTTTAATGTTTTCAGGGGGAATACAAGCCAAACATAACTGATTTTATGAAAGTTACACAAACGGATTTCAATAAACTTAAAACGGACGAAATCAGTACAAACAAACAGTTTCTACAATGTTACAAAATATTTTAGATATTTTATCCCTTCTGTATTATGTTGAGCGTAAGGGACGTTTTCAACGTACGAACTTAACCACATAGTTTTCAGAACAATACATGATTTACACTTACAAACATACAAACTATAATATGTATAGTTTGGGAATTCATACAAGGTTATACAAATACGTACACAAAAAATATATTAGGTATAGTTTGGGAATTCATACAAGGTTATACATATACGTACACACAAACTATAATAGGTATAGTTTGGGAATTCATACCACAGTTTACAAACTCATACTTTATAAACCTTTCAGTTATTTACAAAAAGGGTTTTCAGCATTATTACTTGTAAATTTGTTAGTCTAGTTGGAGACACGTCCTTGGTAACACTCACAAACTTAACTGAGTGAAGGACTAGCACTTGTGATCAGAATCTCCTCGAGGGAGAGCATGACTGTTGTGTATTGATCTATACGGGACTGACTATCCCGCACCTTGCTGTTAGCTACAGTAGGACCGACAGGTCTACGGGTGACAAAGTCATAAAAGATATTGGTGCCCGATTCGCGCCATATCATGTCAAAGTATGGCCATGACACTCACAATGTAGATAATATCGATTTACTTACGTAATAATAACACACGAACAATACTTGTTAGTACAAGTACGGACATATACATGGTTTCTCAAGGAAAACTAATACTACTATACGTACTGGTAGTAACCAGGGTTTTCAAACAGAACATTTCATAAAACGGTTTTTCATACAATGTTCATCCTACAATACATCTAGTGGTAGTCCAATCATACAACATCTTACTAACATTCTCTCACTTTTACTAAAGAAAATATTGGATTTTCTTGGAGTCATGCAAACATTTTCAGAGTTAACAACCGGTTTTCAATATACAAACAGTGCTTATGAACTCACCAGCTTTATGCTGATACTCTTTCAAAACTGCTTGTATTCTCAGGAAATCAGTAGACAGGTACTCCTGGAGTCTGAGAAGTCGGAGCAACAAAGTCATGTCTTTATATTTACTTACAGTTATGATGTATTTGAACAAGACTTAAACATATGTAAACCTTTTTTACACATGTATTCAATGTTTGGTTGTGTTTACTATGATTGCTATGATACAATTGTTGTGATACTACGCATGACATCCTCCACCCCAGAACGTTGCCGCCGTTCCGGTTTTGGGGTGTGACAGATTGGTATCAGAGCTCTTGTTTATAGTGAACTAAGTATACCGAACCTTACATGGTATACAACTATAAACACTAAGGGGCTGAAGCGCTCTGAAAACTAAAAGTATATTTTCAAAATATAAAGTATTTTATAAAAAGTATACGAGTATGCATACATAATAGAACCAGAGTCATAGATAGAACGAAACAAAAGTATTTGGATGTTGGGACACTTCGGTTAAACCTGGGCAGTTATGTAATCATGTCTAGGGTCAATATAGCCTGATCAACTATATTCATTCGAGACATGACCAACATGTGCTTGGGAGTGACTGTGGTGTTACAGCAAGCCTAAAACTTACCAAGGACAAAAACATCCAACATAAAATACTATAGGAGTATTTTAGCTAGAGCCAAATTCAGTATATAGATTCATTCCAAGTGTTGCTACGTCTTCTTTCTTAAGCGATAACTTACTTGCATTAGTAACCTTTATGTGCTTATCGCTTGGTAGAACACTTTTATTATCAAGATGAGATATATCTTGTTTCATATATCATGAGGACTTACTATCCTCTTCTTCATGGTTGTTTCTAGAATAAGATGCCTCCCCGAAGAAGACCCATCAGAAGAAACGACGACACCCCACCACCACCACCCCCTCAGTTCGACCCTGTCATGTTCCAGGCAGCAGTTACAGCCGTCGTGACTGCAGCAATGGCACAAGTGAACTCTGGTGGGGCGGGAAGTGGAACCGACCCTCAAAGACAAGACGGAAGTCAGGGACATCAAAAGGAGTGTTCCTACAAGGAGTTCATGACCGCAAAACCTAAGTCCTTCGACGAAAATGGAGGTGTTATCACCCTGACTCGATGGTTCGAGAAGATCGAATCCATCTTCGAAATTTGCGCCTGTTCCGAAGCAAAAAAGGTGAAGTTTTCCGCCTGCACTTTCACCGACAGAGCTTTTGACCTGGTGGAATGGTCAAGTCAAATCCCTAACTCTGCCAGTGGCTAATTCCATGGGTTGGGAAAGACTGAAGGAACTCATGCTTGCGGAATACTGCCCGAGGGGCGAGGTGCAAAAGTTGGAGCACGAACTCTGGAACTTGAAGATGAACGGTTCCGTCATTGCAACCTACACCACTAGATTCTGTGATTTGGCTCTCCTCTGTCCGTTAATGGTCACCCCGGAAAGCAAGAAAATTGAGAGGTACATCTAGGGACTGACGCCCCCAACCAAAGGAAATGTCTTGGCTGCTAGGCCGACTACATTTGAAAGCGCCAAGTGTCTGGCGCAGACTCTGATTGATCATAGAGTCGATCTTGATGAGGTAACAGCCGTCCCCGAGCCACAAAAGGAGAGTGGTGGGAAGAAGAAGAAGTTCGGGAACAAACGGAAGGGCCAACCTTCACAGGAGCCCTCCAAGAAACAACAAAAAGTGGCAGTCCACGCTGCTACTACTCCTGATGCAGTCCCCGTTACTCCAACAACCCCCAGTCGCTATGCTGGAAACCTACCACTGTGCAACAAGTGCAACTACCATCATCATGGGCAGTGCCGGGAAATGTTGTGCACCAGCTGTGGTAAAAAGGGACACACAGCTCGAGTCTATAAGGCACCAGTCCAACCTACCAAACAGGCTCCTGGAGCGGGTGTTGGTCAAGCCTGTTATGGCTGCGGAGAGGTTGGGCACTTCAAACGGAATTGCCCCAAGGCAACAACAGTTGGCAACACAGGGAGGGTGCTAGCTATGGGCCTGGAGGAAGCAGTCGTTGATCCTACCATTGTTACGGGTACGTTCCTCCTTGACAACTCTTATGCATGCATTCTTTTCGATTCTGGTGCGGAGAGAAGTTTTGTTAGTCATGCATTAAAACATCTAATCAAATGTAAATCCCAACCTTTAACCGAAATATTCTCCGTCGAGATGGCTAACGGAAAGAAAGAGAGCACTAACGACATATTCATAGGTTGTACTCTTACCCTAGACAATCATTCCTTTCCCATCGATCTTATGCCAGTCTCCATAAAAAGCTTTGATGTCATAATCGGCATGGATTGGTTGAGCCCCAATCGTGCTGATATCCTTTGCTACGAGAAAGCTATTCGTCTCAATCTTCCATTTGGTGAAGCCCTCATGGTTTACGGGGATAAACGCAGTTCGAACCTTCGTAGCATTTCATGCACCAAAGCTCAGAAGTATCCGCGGAAGGAATGCCATGCATTCCTAGCTCATGTTGTTGATGAAACGCAAAAAGTTAAAGACCTCGAGAGCATCCCCGAAGTCTGCAACTTTCCTGACGTCTTCCTAGAAGACCTTCCAGGAATTCCTCCCGAGCGTCAAGTCGAGTTTCGTATCGACTTAATCCCCGGAGCTACTCCTGTAGCTAAATCTCCATATCGTTTAGCGTCATCAGAAATGCAAGAATTAACCAGCCAGCTCAATGAGCTGATCAGCAAAGGATTCATAAGGCCGAGTTCCTCACCCTGGGGAGCTCCGATCTTATTCGTGAAAAAGAAAGACGGATCCTTCCGGATGTGCATTGACTACCGAGAACTGAACAAGCTGACCATCAAGAACCGTTATCCCTTACCCAGAATCGACGACCTCTTCGACCAGCTTCAGGGAGCCAGTTACTTTTCAAAGATAGATCTAAGATCAGGGTACCATCAGTTGCGGGTTCACGAGAATGATGTGTCCAAAACAGCATTCCGAACTCGCTATGGACACTACGAGTTTGTAGTAATGCCCTTTGGTCTGACCAACGCACCGACGGTGTTCATGGATCTGATGAATCGGGTGTGCCGCCCTTTCCTAGACAAGTTCGTGATAGTGTTCATTGCCGATATACTTATCTATTCGCGGAGCGAAGAAGATCATAAACAACACTTGAGACTAGTGCTAGAAACACTAAGGGCGGAGAAACTATATGCAAAATTCTCAAAGTGTGAGTTTTGGATCAGGAAGGTAACTTTCCTTGGTCACGTGGTTAGCGAGGAAGGCATACACGTGGACCCTTCCAAAATCAAAGCGATTGAGAATTGGTCAGCACCAAAGACACCCACAGAAATCTGCCAATTCTTAGGTCTCGCTAGCTATTATCGTAGGTTTATCCAAAACTTCTCCAAAATCGCTAAGCCTTTAACCACTCTGACACAGAAAGGTGTAACCTTTAGTTGGGGAGAAAAGCAAGACACTGCGTTTGAAACATTGAAGCAGGCCCTATGCAACGCACCTATCTTGTCCCTGCCCGAAGGGACGGAAGACTTCGTTGTCTACTGTGATGCATCCAATCAGGGCCTAGGCTGTGTGCTCATGCAGCGGGGAAAGGTTATCGCCTATGCCTCGAGGCAACTGAAAACACACGAAGTCAATTACACAACTCACGATCTAGAGTTGGGAGCAGTGGTCTTCGCGTTAAAGATCTGGAGACATTATCTCTATGGAACCAAGTGCACTGTATTCACCGACCATAAAAGCCTACATCATATCTTTGATCAGAAAGAGTTAAACATGAGACAGCGGCGATGGGTAGAGCTACTCAGTGATTACGAGTGCAAAATATGCTACCATCCCGACAAGGCCAATGTGGTAGCAGATGCCCTCAGTCGCAAGGAGTATTCTGGTCGTAGAGTGAAGGCATTGACTATGACCATCCATTCCCGATTATCCGCACAAATCCGAGAGGCTCAGCTGGAAGCCTTAAAACCAAAGAACATGTCGGATGAAGCCTTGCGGGGAATGGATAAGAACTTAGAGGTCAAGGGAGACGAAGTTTACTATTTCATGAACCAGATCTGAACCCCAAAGTACGGCGGGTACAGGGAGGTTGTCATGAACGAAGCTCACAAGACTAGATACTCCGTTCACCCGGGTTCAGATAAGATGTATCTGGATCTCAAACAACTCTATTGGTGGCCGAACATGAAAGCAGAAATTGCTACCTTCGTGGGCAAGTGTTTGACTTGCGCCAAGGTGAAGGTAGAATACCAAAAGCCCTCAGGTTTACTTCAGCAACCAGAAATACCTGAGTGGAAGTGGGAAAGGATTACAATGGATTTTATCACTAAATTACCCAGATCTCCGAGTGGGCACGACGCCATCTGGGTAATTGTCGATCGACTGACTAAATCCGCCCATTTTCAGTCGATTAAAGAAAACTTCAAGATGGAGAGACTCACACGAATATACCTTCAAGAAATAGTTCGCCTTCATGGGGTACCTGTATCCATCATCTCCGATCGAGATAGTAGGTTTACCTCAAGATTCTGGCAATCACTACAGAAGGCTCTCGAAACTCAGCTTGATATGAGCACGGCTTATCATCCACAGACAGACGGACAGAGTGAGAGGAGAATCCAGACATTGTAAGATATGTTGAGAGCCTGCGTCATCGATTTCGGCACGTCGTGGGACACTCATCTACCCTTGGTCGAATTTTCCTACAACAATAGTTACCATACCAGCATTAAAGTTGCGCCGATTGAAGCCCTCTATGGCCGAAAGTGCAGATGCCCTTTGTGCTGGGCTGAAGTGGGTGACACACAGCTAGTCAAGGGTCAAGTTCCCGACAGCACTCTTACAGGTCCTGAAATCATCCGAGAGACGAGTGAAAAGATCGTACAAATCCGAGAACGACTAAAAGCATCACGAGATAGACAAAAGAGCTATGCCGATAAGAGACGAAACCCCTTGGAATTCCAGGTTGGTGACCGTGTTCTGTTGAAGGTCTCACCCTGGAAAGGCATGATACGCTTCGGAAAGCGTGGAAAGCTAAACCCAAGATACATTGGACCATTCGAAATCCTTGCTAGGAGCGGTCCCGTAGCATACAAACTCCAGTTACCTCGAGAACTTAGCAACGTACATCCTGTCTTCCACGTGTCGAACCTAAAGAAGTGTCTGTCCGATGAGACACTTGTGATTCCCCTCGATGAGATCGAACTAGACAAGAGTTTACACTTCGTAGAGGAACCAGTCGAAATCATGGACCGGGAGGTCAAGCGAAAGAAACAAAGCCGCATCCCGATAGTGAAGGTCCGCTGGAATGCCAAGCGGGGACCTGAATTCACTTGGGAGCGCAAGGATTCAATGAAACAGAAGTACCCTCATCTCTTTCTAAGTTCATGATTTGTATTCTATTCTTAAATTTCGGGACGAAATTCCCTCTAACGGGGAGATGATGTGACAACCCGGAACTTCTATTTTGTACACCTATTCAATTCAGTCAATGTTAAACTCATTTCTATTTACTTCTAGCACTATTTAAGGGTTCATTTAAGTGTTCTAAGCTTGAGTACAATCAAGGTGGAGATCAGGAATGAGTCAGCAAGTCGTATAGTAACAAAATCGGGCCATACACTCCTGTAAAAGGAGTGTACGGCCGTACACCCGCCTCATGGCAGCACACCCACTCTTATATAAAGGGTAGACCCTTTTCCTTTCATTCCTTTCACTCCTTGGCCACACAGTACACCATTCTCTCAAGCTTCTTCAACCGTGAACCCTCCAAAGCTTCAACAAGTGAGTAATTCATCCTCTAACTTGTTAACCTTGAAAGACCACTCTAGCTAAGCCTTGAGTCTGCAATATTCGTCAAGTTCTTCATGTCTTGAAGAGTGTGCGGCGGCACACCCCCATAAGATGGTCGTACACTCCTAAAAGACCCTCCAAAGTGAGAGTTTGATCCCTATCTTCGAGATAGACATGACCCTAGCCTTGTTGCACCTTAAAGTTGACATTTTTGGCATATATATGAAGGGTGTACGGCCGCACACCCCTATGTACGGCCGCACACACACCTTAGGGCAGCAAACCCACTTCTATGACCCTTATTGACCTCAAACTTGCACTACAACTAAGCATGGACCTAGAACACTTCATAGATGCAAGTTAGGACCTTGGAAACACCTCAAAGACACATTCCATCATGAGTATACGGCCGCACACCTCATGGGCCGCACACCCATGGCCGTACACCTCCCTCACTCAATCACATGTGATTTTGGCACTTGGTTCAAGTGTTTCCAAGTCCCTAGAGTGGTTCCCTACCATGTCTAGTCTTGAAAATACCCTAATTCGAATCATATATGTGTTATTACATGATAACTATGATCCAATTGTATTTGAGGTTTCACTTGACACTCAACATCTCATACCGGTCTTCCGTGCAAACCACTCACTCAAGGTGAGTTCATACCCCTACATTTTTCCGAGTTTTTAATGTTTTCAGGGGGGAATACAAGCCAAACATAACTGATTTTATGAAAGTTACACAAACGGATTTCAGTAAACTTAAAACGGACGAAATCAGTACAAACACACAGTTTCTACAGTTTTACAAAATATTTTAGATATTTTATCCCTTCTGTATTATGCTGAGCGTAAGGGACGTTTTCAACGTACGAACTTAACCATATAGTTTTCAGAACAATACATGATTTACACTTACAAACATACAAATTATAATAGGTATAGTTTGGGAATTCATACAAGGTTATACAAATACGTACACAGAAATTATATTAGGTATAGTTTGGGAATTCATACAAGGTTATACATATACGTACACACAAACTATAATAGGTATAGTTTGGGAATTCATACCACAGTTTGCAAACTCATACTTTATAAACCTGTCAGTTATTTACAAAAAGGGTTTTTAGCATTATTACTTGTAAATTTGTTAGTCTAGTTGGAGACACGTCCTTGGTAACACTCACAAACTTAACTGAGTGAAGGACTAGCACTTGTGATCAGAATCTCCTTGAGGGAGAGCGTGACTGTTGTGTATAGATCTATACAGGACTGATTATCCTGCACCTTGCTGCTAGCTACAATAGGACCGGCAGGTCTACGGGTGACAAAGTCATAAAAGATACTGGTGCCCGATTCGCGCCATATCAAGTCAAAGTATGGTCATGACACTCACAATGTAGATAACATCGATTTACTTACGTAATAATAACACACGAACAATACTTGTTAGTACAAGTACGGACATATACATGGTTTCTCAAGGAAAACTAATACTACTATACGTACTGGTAGTAACCAGGGTTTTCAAACAAAACATTTCATACAACGGTTTTTCATACAATGTTCATCCTACAATACATCTAGTGGTAGTCCAATCATACAACATTTTACTAACATTCTCTCACTTTTACTAAAGAAAATATTGGATTTTCTTGGAGTCATGTAAACATTTTAGAGTTAACAACCGGTTTTCAATATACAAACAACGTTTATGAACTCACAAGCTTTATGCTGATACTCTTTCAAAACTGCTTGTATTCTCAGGAAATCAGTAGACAGGTACTCCTGGAGTCTGAGAAGTCGGAGCAACAAAGTCATGTCTTTATATTTACTTACAGTTATGATGTATTTGAGCAAGACTTAAACATATGTAAACCTTTTTCACACATGTATTCAATGTTTGGTTATGTTTACTATGATTGCTATGATACAATTGTTGTGATACTACGCATGACGTCCTCCACCCCAGAACGTTTCCGCCGTTTCAGTTTTGGGGTGTGACACGATGATACCAAAGGAAGCATGTGATGCATTAGTATTGTTGTTCTCCAAACGGAATGACATAGGTTGTAAATGCTTGAAAATGACCTTTTGTCTGTATCACAAAAGGAAATAAATATCCCAAAATACTTTAACAGAGTAAAATCAACGTTTAAGGATATCATTGAGTCAGATCTACAAGTCCCAATTGGAGACACGAGGATTAAAAGGATAATTATCCATGGTTTAAAGCCTGGCTTCAGAAGTTTTTGTAACACTATGTTCCAAATCGTTTCCCATTTGGGTGTGGGTGACGTAATTTAGATGATCTGGGTGTTCGATTTGTATTTTGGAGCCAAGGGGTATTTTGGTAAAGTGCCAGCTCGGGCTTTTATGGAAATTGGATTTTTGTTCGGGATATTTTAAGGCAAGTATGAGTTGATAAAAGTGTGGAGCTTCTCGTTACCTTTCCGTGGATATAAGGATTGCCGAAAGCGAACTTATAATGGAAAAGTTATGGCCTTTGGAAGAATTTAGGGTTTAAGGATAACCCTAGTACGTGGGGCGTACTCAAGGAGAACGCAGGGAGTACTAATGCGAGGTCCAGTACGCGAGGCGTACACTGGCGTACGCTGAGCATAGTCAGCAGACATGGTAGCAGATGCGAGGCTTCGTACGCTGGGCGTCCGAGGGTTACGCTTGGCGTACGAGGAGATTAAGACACCCTAATTTTAGGGTGTTGCACCCTAACCTCCATAGCTCTAAAACCCTAAATCTCGACCCTTAGCCTCCATTGGTGTGTCTTTGAGCTCTTGAGAAGAATTTGGTGGTTATTTTGCTCTTTTTGAAGGAAGTAAAGAAGATTGAAGGTGCTTTGCTTGGTTTTGATGCTTTTGGGCTCATTCTTTTAAACCTGGTCCTATAAAGAGTTTCTTAGGCTTAAAGGTGCAAGCTTTATGGTTTTGGTGGTCTCATGCATGCATTAAATCATTTGTTAAGTTCTTTTGAGCTTTAAGAGCTTCATTAAGTCATGCATACATGTACAGTTAGCAACTTTACATGATAAATCAACTAAAGGAGGTTAGATCTAGGTTTTGGAATGAAGTCTTAAGGGATTAAGAGTTGAAAATGGGAAGATGGCTGAATGTGAGGGTATACTGGGCGTACAAGTAGGTACGCTTAGTGTACAAGCCCTAAGGCAAGTAACTTGTAGGATTTATAAAAGCATAAAGTTCATAACCTTATGGTTTAGGAGGTTGTTAGGAGCCTAGATCTATGTTCTGGACGTTAGGACTTAATGGATTAAGTCAAAAGAAGGATCTTAGGGTAGCTGGTAGGAACGATGGGCGTACCTCCTAGTACGTTGCGTGTACCATGTCAGCTTCCCGCATCTGGGCGTACATGCTGAGTACGTCGCGTGTATGCGTATAGTGGGTGAAACGTTATTTTGGGCCATGCGACATCGGGCGTAGAGTTGTTCGGCCTCAAGCCCACCTGTGGACCGAAACCTTTCGGCCTAGGATTGGGATTATGGTATTGGGACTTATTATGACTTAAAGCCTAATTAGTTGGGCTTGGACATTTTATTGGAAAAGTTGGGCCTTGGAGGAAGAGGCCCGATAGGGCAAGGACTAGGGAACTTTTCCTTTATGTTATGAATTAGAATTTGGGCCGTTGGGGTTATTTTTGGATCCGATAGCTGATTAGGAAGTTTGTTGCGCTTTAGGGAGAGGAGTCCCGAGTCATCTGAGGAATACGTTTTGTCATTCATAGTTGAGGTGAGTCTCCCTTCGTAGAATTTGTGGGTCGAAGGCACCAAGGCCGGCCCACTAGTATTGATTTGGCTTGATGATTGTCTTTGTGATAATTGTTAAGGGTGTATGTATTGTTTGATGCTCCTGTGAATTTTGCATGATATTATATGGTAGTGGTAGGGGTGAAATAGACCCGGTATCCAGCCATTGGGTCGAATGTGCAGGTCGAGCACTCATATATGATCGGCACAGTCCGGTCGGGAGAGACCGAAGGGGCAGGTCGAGCACCCAGATATACTCGGCATTATCCGGTTGAAGTAAACCGAAGGGGTAGGCTGTGCACTAAGATATATATAGTAGTATGTTCTTTTCTGTATGGGGTATAGTGGAGGAAACTCATTAAGCTTTTTTCTTACCGGTTTAGTTTGTGTTCCAGGTAGCTCCAGCTCGAAGGGGAAAGGGTCGGCTTTATCGCATCGCATCACACTTTGATTTCCGCATTCAAGATTTTGGGATTTATACTCTGATGATGACCTTCTATGTACTGTCTTGATTGTACAACTAAAACTATATTGTGTCCTCATGGTTTTGAAAACAGTGATGCACGTATTATGATTTGATAAACTTAAAAATGAAATTTTTGGGTCGCAATTTTTGGGGATGTTAAAACTACTACCTCACACATCATGAGAATTCTTAGGAAATTCACCATGAAACTCTATAGAATTAAAGTGTGTTTTTATCATCTTCCTTATATGCAAATTAGACATACATGTCTGTTGGATGAGGTGTCTAAGCCCATAACTATTTTGGTATGTACTTGACGCGATTATGAGCATGGTCCTTTTGGGTTGCCTTCACCATAGCAACTGATAGGATGAATTAAGGAGGAAGAGGATTGATTATGATTTATTAATATATTATGAGAATAATATATTAAAAGAGAAATCATATTGTTTAATTAATATTAGTCAAGAATTAATTAAGAATTAATTTTGTGGCTAAAAGAGATTAATTAAATAAAGGGGCTTGTTATGAAAATCATGGATAGTTGCATAAATGGGCTAATAGACTCCATAGAGTTGGAGTAGACGAAATTTATGGGGAAGCCCATAAGATTTCGTCCACGGCCTCTAAGGAGGGAGTCAATGGGCTGCTTAGGGCCTAAGCAGTCAGATTAGGGTTTCCTAGTTGAAAACCCTAAGAGCCTAAGTATAAAAGGAACCCTTGGCAAGCCAAAAAACGCCCCTAACCTTCTAAGAGAAACCCTAGGACGTTTTTGGTGCCTCCTCCCTCTCTCCTTGTTCATCTTGTTGCTTATGGTGTTTGTGACTCCATTAGAGGTGCAACATTTGAGGCACTAGGCTTTCAGAAGTCAATTATAAGAAGGATTCAGATTGTTGTTGCAACATAACAATCAAGGTAAGATCTAAACTCTATTCTTTTGTCAATTTCGATTATTGTATGCTAGAATTAAGGTTTATGAGCTTTGGATGATTATTGCATGTATATTAGACAAACTAGATCCAAAGCTTTAGGGTTTGCATGTACACCATAGGATTGATGTAGTGCTCAAAACCCATCAGTGGTATCAGAGCCTAGGCTGTTTGTTTGATGTATTTGATGCTTTACATGATTATTCAAAGCTGGAAATCGAAATTTTTTGGATCTGGAGGCTGGACTCGCTTAGTCCATATGTGAACTCGCCGAGTTCACTGGCAACTCGACGAGTCCAATGTTGGCTCGACGAGTCGGAGTATCAGATGCCATATTTTTCGGTTTTTTGACTTATTTTGTTGTGGGATAATTACCAAAAACGTTTTTAATTGATATAATCTGATTTTTATTGATTTGGAGTGATTATCCTTGCCAAAATAGAAGATAATTGTCAATTAATTAGATAATCATTGTCTTATATGATAAACTTGATTTATTTGAATTATTTGATTGGATTATCTTGCCATAGAATTGAATTAGGTCAAATTTAGATAATTACCAATTATTTGATTAATTAAATTATTTTGCATTTTGACCTAGTAAGTTTGAAAAGTTTCAAATTGCACCCTATAGGTTTTATAGTTTAAATTTGAACTAAAAAGTTTTAGTTTTTGAAATTTAAATAGTTAAACCCTAATGTTTTGAAATGTTTCAAGACTTGTCCTCAAGTTTTTGGAATTTAATTTTAATTAAAAGGTGTTAATTTTTAAATATTAAATTCTAAAACCCTAAAGTTTTGAAAAGTTCAATTTACACCCTTATGGTTTTATTAATTTAATTAAGAGTTTAATTAAAAGAGATAATTAATAAATCATAATTATATTGTTTAAGATTAATAAAATTGAAGGTCTAATTTATTAAAATGTTTAAACCACTTAGTATTTTAATAGTATAAAATACACCTTATACTATATAACATTTAAAGGTTTAACATATTATATATGTATAAGTAAAGAGTCAGTTTTACAGTTAGTAGGCCTCATTCACAAAGCTGGTCTCTAAGTGGTGTTTAAGGAAATTGCCTATAAAATGGCGATTGAATGGGTATCCACTCTTACCCACCGCACTCTTGACTAGTGGAGGTTCGTTAGCCGAATGGGTAGGATAGGACACAACCTTCCATTATAAGTATAATGCAATGCAAGTAACTAAACCTTTTATAAATTCCCAAATCTTAGTTACTGTAGGAAAAATGTGGAATTGATGCTATTCCATGAAATTACACTTTGTACCCTTGCCAAGACGTTAGTGGAGCGTGTGTGGTTAACCGACACACTAATTTGAGTCTAGTGAAGGGGGCAAAGGGTGACTCGATGTTTGTCATAGATCAATGGAGCGTGTGTGACTAACCGACACGTTGATTAGGTGACTGTAACATTGGGGGCACCAAGTATTTTTCCATGGTTATCCACACCTTGTTTTCGATCCTCGGCATCCCAGTCACAAACTTGAAGGGCATAATCGAGATTAAACATGCCATTGAAATGCTCAATGAATCTCAAAAGATCTAGGAGTTTCAATTCATTTAAAACCTAATTTTCAATTTTCGTTTTTCATGGTGGAAATTAGTAAATCGTCATTTACCTACCTTCAAATGTTCTACGATTTGGATTACGGCATCCCTCTTCCAAATTTTAGAATATTGTGTTGGATCCTAGCCTCAATATTTCATTTGGGTGCTATATTGAGGATTTTATCAACAAACTTGAATTTCTCCCATTTTGTAGATGTCAAAATCTAACAGCTATGGTCTTCCTGAATCCTTTGGAAAAGGTTTTCAACATGAAGATGATGTTCCACGATTGGATTGTGGAAATGGAAGTCATGCTTCACTTCCTCCACCTCCTCCAATAATTCTCCCTGAACCACGTGTTCGAAGACTTGAAAAGTTCAAGGTCACTCAAGCCCTATTGGCAAACAAACACGAAGATGGAATGTTTGTATGTGCTCATGTCTTGGATATAAAGTTGCATATTGACAGATTGGTTGTTGACTTGGTTCTTCAATCACTTCCTGACTCATATAGTGAGTTCATTAGAGAGTACTATATGATGGACCACGACGTGACCCTCGTTGATTTGACTTATTTGCTTATTGCTGCTGAATCAGAAATGATTTGGCGGACTGGTCAAGCAAGTTTGTCTGGTAAATCAATGTCCCAACCTTCTATGGACAATGGCAACATTGGAAATCCAAAAAAGTTTTCTCTACGCAAAAGAAAGGCCAAGTCTGAGATAGTCCTTTATGTCATTCCCAAAGAGTCTGTGTGTTTCTACTGCCAAGAGAAGGGGCATTGGTTGCGAAGCTGCCCTGACTACCTAAGAGATCTAAGAGATGGGAGAGTCAAGATGTATGACTCTACTTCAGGTAAATCCACTATCTAACTCTATTAAGTTCCTATTTGTAGATTCTTAATACATGATGTGATATGATTACATTTTGATGTTTTGTGGGATCGAAGAAAAGAAAGGAAGCTTAAAGGAAGAGTGAGCTGAGTCTGATCACGAAGAAATGGATTTCGATCACATAATTCGAAGATCGGATTTTGAGCTGCTATTCAAGAGTTAGGATAGATTGCTTAGGAATATGTAATAAGCATAGTTTTCATTTGAATTGCATTGTAAGGACAAGTTTTTTCCGTGTTTTATAAATAAATGAAATTTTGATTTTTATCTTATTTATTTATCCTTGCAATGTTATTATTGAAAATTGATGTTTGTTAGCAATATTGAAATGGATATGATTCTCAATTATTTGTGGTAATGTCAGAAATTTACCAAAATAAGGAAAGATTCTCATCGCCCAAGTTTCAATTGGACAGAAACTTGGAATCATGCAACTTGTATTGTATGATGAATGAGAACCTTCATATTTGGGAAATTAAGACTAATTCCTTGTTCACATAAGTATGTAAGTCGAGTAAAAGACTGAAGGATGTAGTGCACATTGTTGTGCACTAGGTTGAGTCCACCACAAAGAACGATAAAATATTCGTTATGATTTGCTAAAAGATTAGTGAATGTGATTATACTTCAAAGATTAAGTATGATTCTGAATCATTGAAAAGGTTTCAATGAATAGCAGAACGAATAAGAAGAATCAATTAGGCAGAAAGATAAAAGTTTCTCCAATCTGAAAAGTTGGGAGAGTACTTAAGTATCTATTTTATGATTAACTTAGTGACTATGAAACCGTATCACAATTGATCCTCTAAGGACACCTTAGTACACTAGTATGGCTAAGAAGAGGAATCGGCAATTGTTGAAATGGTTAAATCAAAAGGTATATCATACTTCATTCCAAAATCGAGTCTTAGAGTCATACTCCAAGATTGTGACTTGAGTGACACATCTTAAGAAGTTTTAACACACTCATAAAATGTGGAGTAGAAAAATGTTTTTCTTACTCTTGCACGTTTGAAATTGGTAAGTTGTGATGTCTTGGATAAGACAAAGACCAACTAAGACCAATTGTGTGTAGTGTTTGCCTTGATAAGGACCCACACTAACTCTTGATTATTTGTTTTGTCAAGGAATGTTTCTTGACAAGAGAATCTTATATGTCAAGATGTCAGTGGGAGTCTAAATGATCTTGAAAAGTTTCAAGAATTAATCAAGGGCAAACCTATTGTTAAACACTAGCACACGACTTGAGGTTTGTAACATATCGTGTTGACACATTTTTGTTTCTATACCATTCCAGTTTAAGTCAACTATGCATATGAGTTCTATGAGTTCTCAATTGATTGCATAGAGGCAAGGCATCCTGATCAATGGAAAGTGCATTGATAGGTAGGGGTGAGCTGCTTGAAGACTTGGAAGCAATGGTGGGATCCTTGATGGCAAGAAATAAAGAATGAAAAAGTTATGTCCATAAGAGTTTGGATTTGTCACAAACATTATCTTATGGTTATGACAAATTCACATGGATAGAAACACATACACCATAAAATCTAAGTATCATAAGGTTTCTCTCCTTCATGAAAATGATTGTGAGGAAACGCTTTCACTAGGAAGGTTTTAAGAAGATAGCGATTGTGTAAATTGCATTCTCAAATTCGATTATGATTACGACATCCCTCTTCATAGTTTAAATTGTGAGATTTGGCAATTAGTTTGAACAATTAAGACTTATTGTTTTCAGTTCTGAAATTGTTTAGACACATATATGAGATATCTAAGGAAAGGTGTATGAGTTTAAGAAGCTTAGATAAAGGCTTATCATAGCATCTCGTATCAGAAATATGAACTTTCGTTAAGGAAATCAATAAGTACTGATTTCTAGAAGTCCAACTGTTTTCTGAGTACATGTCAAAGCTAGTGGGAGCATAAGTGTTATGCTAGTGGGAGCATGATTATTATGTTGCAAGTTAGCAATATTAATTATAGAAAACAAAAGTTTCACTTTGCAAAGTTGTAGGGGTTAAAAGGTCGTTTTGCTATAATTAAGGGAGAGAATATTATACTTCATTTCAAATCTAAAAGTTTAGATCGAGAAATTTTAATCAAATTTAGTCAAAAGATATATATGGATGTTATGTTGAAAAGATTCAACATATGGAAATCCTATATATAGGGCAATATTATAGCAAGAAACTGGTAAAGTATCCCATACGATTCTGGTATAGGATCGATTGCATATGCTGTAATATTCGACCGTTCTGATTTTCCAAATGCCTAGGGCATTAAGAGGGAAAAAGGACCAGAACCAAATATGATTGAAATTAATTAAACAACTGTCAAGAACAATCTGAGGTTCGCCAAAGATTGGTCACGTGTGGGCAGTTGGAAGTATAGTATTGGATGGACCATATCGACATTATCATGAATAGATAAGATTCTATTTAGAATGAGTTGTCATATGACAAATATGGAAATGTTTCCATAAAAGGGAGTTGGATATCAAGAATCTATGACTAGATTAGAAACTTTTATGCAAGAAGGATGTTCAAAGGAATGTACTTTGAATGTGAGACTTCATATCTATGGAATTTCCTTGTAACAATTTCCAATAGAGTACTTTGTAATATCATTGGCAAAGTCTTGGTGGCTTTGGTGTTGTGACATCACGAAAGGATTGTTGCATAAAAATGTTAGAATCTAACATATTCTAATAGTGGCAAGAATTTGGTATTCTTACACTAGTGATAAGGATTAGGAATTGTGAAATGAGCATCATTGGAAATGTTTTCAATTGATCTATTTCACAAAGAAAGGACCAACGGTAAACATAGTGTGCATGCTTGGAGCATGGGACAAATGTTGTTATAATTCAAGTAATAAGTTGATTATCCAAAACATTATACAATGAATAATGTGTAATCAATATGGTGATTAAATAAAAGGTGCTTTATTTATACTCACAAGTTTGAGACCATATTGGATTCGATTATTCTTGTGTTTCACTTTGCATGTTTTGACTTCCCGAATAATAAGATTATTCAAACCATCCACAGTCGATAAATACTTTGGAAGTAGGTATTGAAGCTAGACTGTCGTGAATTGGTTTGTAGACTGTCTAAAGTGTATTAGACATAGCAAAAGTTTGCTACAACGTTCATGAGTGCTTATGAATTAAGATTTGAGCATTGGATTAAACCCACACTCACTTGAATCATTTCATGGATTTTATCACGGGTGATTAGTGAGACGATAATATTATATATTCTTGAAACCAAGACGTGTGAGTTGTAATTTACAAGTCGGTTGCACATTGATAATATGTATACGCACTAGTAACTTGGTGTTATAAAACATATTGTTGTGTGTGATTTGATGAGTGAGTACAAGCGAGCATTTGAGTCGAAGTTTATCCGTTCCTCTTACCTAAAGTGGGATACAAGCGATATATGTGGGCCCCTCGATGATTTAGTGATGACACCCTAAGCGCTTGGCCAAGCCTGGACTAAGTTGATGTGTTCAATTGTAGTCTGTTGTCAGTCGTCATAAATCAAAAATCGGGAAACAACACATGAAAAGAGAGTATGATTAAAATCCATGTCTCAGTTCATACGATATCTAGAATGGAGGAATATATGATCCCTTATCTAAAGGACGTGTATCTGATAAGATCAGAGTTGACAGCGGGTTTTGAAAGCTACGATTGTTGATCAGGTTCTGAAGTCGTACCTGCAAAATAGTTATTAGACTTATCCAAGTGGGAGACTGTTGGATTAGGTGTCTAAGCCCATAACTATTTTGGTATGTACTTGACCCCGATTATGAGCATGGTCCTTTTGGGTTGCCTTCACAATAGCAACTGATAGGATGAATTAAGGAGGAAGAGGATTGATTATGATTTATTAATATATTATGAGAATAATATATTAAAAGAGAAATCATATTGTTTAATTAATATTAGTCAAGAATTAATTAAGAATTAATTTTTTGGCTAAAAGAGATTAATTAAATAAAGGGGATTGTTATGCAAATCATTGATAGTTGCATAAATGGGCTAATAGACTCCATAGAGTTGGAGTGGACGAAATTTATGGGGAAGCCCATAAGATTTCGTCCAAGGCCTCTAAGGAAGGAGTCCATGGGCTGTCTAGGGCCTAAGCAGTCATATTAGGGTTTCCTGGTTGAAAACCCTAATAGCCTAAGTATAAAAGGAACCCTTGGCAAGCCAAAAAACGCCCCTAACCTTCTAAGAGAAACCCTAGGACGTTTTTGGTGCCTCCTCCCTATCTCCTTGTTCATCTTTTTGCTTATGGTGTTTGTGACTCCATTAGAGGTGCAACATTTGAGGCACTAGGCTTTCAGAAGTCAATTATAAGAAGGATTCCGATTGTTATTGCAACATAAGAATCAAGGTAAGATCTAAACTCTATTCTTTTGTCAATTTCGATTATTGTATGATATAATTAGGGTTTATGAGCTTTGGATGATTATTGCATGTATATTAGACAAAATAGATCCAAAGCTTTAGGGTTTGCATGTACACCATAGGATTGATGTAGTGCTCAAAACCCATCAATGTCATGCTACAACCATGCATGCACTATAAGCTCTCATAAACTATCTTTTAACAAATTATAACATACTAAAATCATATCTCATTTACTTACAATTGTCCGCAACTAGCTTTATATTCTTATATTATTTATTAACTACCAATATTAATATTAATCGTTTACAAACATTCTTTGTACGTTAAATATATAGTTCTAATGTTAATATTCATGTTCATTAACATGCTTGTCATAAAAATTTGTCTATTAAATTTACCATGTTGGCTCTCTATTATTGTCAATAACTTTAGGAAATCCACATTCACAATCAATATGTTGATATCTTCATATTCTTATACAATAATAAGACACACTCAAATCAATGCACAGACCTACATGAAAATCGTAGGATATAGACTATTCTAAATCATATCTTAGTAATTAATTCTTACATGAGTCTATTAGTTTTTTCCTACTGAAATGATACATATATAATAAGATATATTAAGGTTTAAACCTAAAGATACTCATATTTATTTAAAACCCATACAATGTCATGTACTTAATCAATCAAATGATATACAAGTCCTTCAGTATTGTAACATCCTAAAGCTTCAAACCAAAAATTCCATATTTAAATATAGTAATCAACCAAAAATATTTTCAAAACATAATAAAAGAAACCATTTGTTCAAAACGTATCACAACGTGTTCCAAATCAGAGTAACAACAAAATAGAGTAAAATTGTATCAACATGAGTCTCCAGAAATAAACCTATGGATGTAGTATTGTCATGACACGATCTTCCCCTTGCCACGAGAATAACTTGAAAACATTGAAATTTAACGAGTAAACACAAATCTTAGTGAGCTCCATAAGATATCATATACACATATGAATTCTATGGTCCAACCATAGTCTTACACCCATATATGATTACTATACTCCAACTATAGTCCTTCCTGCTATGGTCCAACTATGGTGTTGACCGCTATAATCAAACTATAGTCTTTCATAAAACTGCTATAGTGCAACTATAGTCTTTCACACAGAATACAAAAAGACAACCTATCAATCAAGGACATCTAATATCATACATAGTATGATGAGAAAACTCACATGGTAATAACAACCACAATTATACTAGTACAATACCTTGAATCACCTAACATGAACCACCTAAATCTAAACATAGATCTAACCTCAATATATAGCTCAAAATCATAAAAGTTTGGTTGAAAGTCAGAATGGTCAAAAAGTCAACGGTAAAAGGTCAACAACCAGACTCGTTGAGGCCAAGAATTGACATGTCACATTCACTAAATGAAAAAAACAGTTGTGATTTTACCCTTAGACGTGCGGCGTCCAAGGGATGACGCTCTGCGTTTTCGAGCCAGAAACACTTCTTCCATTAAGTGCTTAATACTTTAAGATAAGTGCTTAACTCTAGTTACACGTTAGTTTTTTTATAATTATTTTTGTTGTTCTAGAAAAAAAACATTTTACAGGAAATTGAAGCATACTAATTATTAATGAAGCTAAACTCAACCTTATTAATTAACAATCACAAAATGTATGTCGAAATCACAATATTCACAACCAAAGTCACAATATATTTCCGTATTATTATGTCACACGCCCAAACCGGAACGACAGAAACGTTCGGGGGCGGAGGACGTCATGTACAGTATCACAACAATTGTATAATAGTAATCAAAGCAACAACAACAATTTTATTAATAATATAAAGTTTACATTGTGTTCAAAACATTGCATGATTTACATTAAAACTATAGCAAAAGATAAGACGTAATATTATTATGCTCCGTCTCCGCAACGCCTGAGAGGGTACCTGTCTACTAACTTTCCTGAGAATACAAGTGGTTTGAAAAAGTGTCAACTTTAAAGTTAGTGAGTTCATAAGCATTTTTGTTATAGAAAAGTATATTCTTTTATTCTTTGGAAAAGTTCGTGTGTTCATCCAGAAAATCCTATATTTTCTTAGTAAGAATGTGACCATACCAGTTCCTTCTATGATTACTTAGTTTATACTAGTTATATACAAACTAATATCGAATGGACAATTGAATGTGTGAATCTGACCTAAGCCGACAACCAAACAAGGAACAGGAAGTAAGGCGTAAATCACACATCCCACTGCCTATCAGATATTATTTATATATAACTCTGATGTATAAACTAAGGAACTATAGAATTAATAATTAAAGGTCATTTATGTTATACTAATTTGTAAATAAGTGTCAAACCTTTTATAAATATGTTCCTAGTTCCACTTACTCTATTGTAAAATATTGTTTTCAGTAAATACTTGGATTTGTTTTCAGAACGTTAAATCGAAAACTGTTTACCTTTAAAATAACGATGTTTATCCTATAAAATCCTATATTTTCTATTAAACCGATTTGTAGTCTTAATCGTTCCAAGACCGAAAAGCACAAGTATAATTACCATACTTAGTTTAATGATACCTAGTTTTATTTATAAGTAAAACTAGCTGAAGATGTGTTTTTCCCTGTAAACTAGATGCGATGTCACTACCCTCCTATGATCACTTAGTACATACGAGTTGTATATAACTGAGATCGAACAGACAGTTGAATGGGTGAATCTGCCCTAAGCCCACAACCAAACAAGGAACATGAAATAATGCGGAAATCACACATTCCACTGTCTACTGGTCGTCAGTTTTATATGATCCTGATGTATATGCTAAGTAATCATAGAGTTAATACTCCTTAATATTGTTTAAGAAAAACTATATTACTAAGTAAATATGTCGTTGTTTTCTCCACGTGAGTTCTTATAACCATACTTGATGACCCATGATGGCATAAAACGACGTTCTTCAGGCGTCGGAACCGTTATGACATTTGTCATCTCAGGCCTGTCGGCCTAGCTGTTGCAAGTAGCTCAGGTGCGGGATTGTCATTCCCATATAGATCTATACAAAAACTCACGCTCTCCCTCCATAAGACTCTGGTTATAAGTCATGACTTGGTTGGTACTTAGATAAGTACGTGAAGGCGTCTCACAAATTGCTTCAACGAATTTACTAGTAATAAAGTAGAAAAATCTTTTTGTAAATAACATGTAACTTTGTAAAATAATTCCTTTATCCATAAACTATACCTATCATAGTTTATAATTTTATTTCCATGTTTTAACCTGGACTTTGTAAAATAGTTCATATGTTCCTTAAACTATACCTATTATAGTTTATAAGTTTATTTCCATGTTTTAATAAATTTTACCTTTAAATACATATTAACGGTAAGAAAACATAATAAGTAAATTATATTTTTAAACACAAGTTTTCTTGTATCTTACTTGTATTCCCCCCCCCCCCCCTAAACACATTGAAAAAGCTTAGAAAAATATGGGGGTACGAACTCACCTTATGTGCGGTTTCGACTAGATATCGAGACGAACGCGGTGACCTTCGGGCTATAATACGGGAAAGATGTTGTGATCCTAATGGTTTTAAACACACAATAGTGTGTGAATAAGATGATCTTTATAACATAAGTGTTTCATAAACACTAAATAATATGAATAATACTTACTATGATGTCTTAAGGGAATTTGGTTTGAAGAAAATATGACTCCAGGAGGTGTTGATCTTCAAGTTTGTGAAGAATGAAGTTGAGTTTTGAGAGAGAATTTTGAGGAAATAGTTTATTGAATGTGAGAAATGTAAGAAATGATCTCTATTATGTATCTTAAGTATGAAGGAAACTCATGAGGCGGTGAATGTGAGGTTTACGGAGGTAATCACATTGGGAAGCTAACTTTGGATAAGATATAAGATATTTAGGAGTGTTTACAGATGAATTATGTGCTAAAAAGTTTGTTTTCATTTCTAAGGTCAAAAGGAAAAGAGTTTTCGGATCTATAGTCAAATTGAAAAGGGTTTTCAGACTTAATATCTTCTAGGAAATGAGTTTTCGGATCTAGGGATCTTGGGCCTTGGTGTTTACGGCTCTAGCTATTGGGTTTCTCCCTTAATGGGCTTTGGATTGTGTTTTCGGATAAAGGCAAGTCGAAAACACCATTTGTAAACAATTCAAATCCGTAAACCCTTCTTGAATTAATTCCAAATCCGTAAACCCCTTTCTCCTTGAATTACTTTGGGGGAAAACTCATTTAATGGTTATATTTATAGTTTAAACCCTTAGTCTTTCAACCTATGTTCATTTATACCACCATAAATTAGCTTAGGTTTCAATCAATACTTCTTTGTTAGCTCTAGTCACAAGCCCTAAGGCTACAGATGATACAATGCAACAAGAATTGCAATGTAGTATCACTTGTGTTTGGTTAGGGTTTAAGCTTCATCGGGTCTAAAATTTTTGAGTTATGACATATTAATCTTTAGACACTATTTTTCTCCATGTGAGTTCTTATAACCATACTTGATGACCCGGGATGGCCTGAAACGACGTTCTTCTGGCGTTGGAACTGTTATGACATTTGTCACCTCAGGCCTGCCGGCCTAGCTGTTGCAAGAAGCTCATGTGCGGGATCCTCAGTCCCGTATAGATCTATACACAAACTCACGCTCTCCCTCCAGGAGACTCTGGTTATAACTCAGGACTTGGTTGGTACTTAGATAAGTACGTGAAGTCATCTCACAAATTGCTTCAACGAATTTACTAATAATAAAGTAGAAAAATCTTTTTGTAAATAACATGTAACTTTGTAAAATAATTCCTTTATTCCATAAACTATACCTATCATTGTTTATTAGTTTATTTCCATGTTTTAACCTGGACTTTGTAAAATAGTTCATATGTTCCATAAACTATGCCTATTATAGTTTATAAGTTTATTTCCATGTTTTAATAAATTTTATGTTTAAATACATATTAACGGTAAGAAAACATAATAAGTAAATTATATTTTTAAACACAAGATTTCTTGTATTTTACTTGTATTCCCCCCCCCCCCCCCCCCCCGCCCTAAAAACATTGAAAAAGCTTAGAAAAATATGGGGGTACGAACTCACCTTATGTGTGGTTTTGACTAGATATCGAGACGAACGCGGTGACCTTCGAGCTATAATACGGGAAAGATGTCGTGATCCTAATGGTTTTAAACACACAATAGTGTGTGAATAAGATGATCTTTATAATATAAGTGTTTCATAAACACTAAATAATATGAATAATGCTTACTATGATGTCTTAAGGGAATTTGGTTTGAAGAAAATATGACTCCAGGAGGTGTTGATCTTCAAGTTTGCAAAGAATGAAGTTGAGTTTTGAGAGAGAATTTTGAGGAAATAGTTTACTGAATGTGAGAAATGTAACAAATAATCTCTATTTTGTATCTTAAGTATGAAGGAAACTTTGGATAATATATAAGATATTTAGGAGTGTTTACGGATAAATTATGTTCTAGAAAGTGTGTTTTCGTTTCTAAGGTCAAAAGGAAAAGAGTTTTCGGATCTATAGTCAAAGTGAAAAGGGTTTTCGGACTTAATATCTTCTAGGAAATGAATTTTCTGATCTAGGGATCTTGGGCCTTGGTGATTACGGCTCTAGCTCTTAGGTTTTCGCCCTTAATGGGCTTTAGATTGTGTTTTCGGATAAAGGAAAGTCGAAAACACCATTTGGAAACAATTCAAATCCGTAAACCCTTCTTGAATTAATTCCAAATCCGTAAACCCCTTTCTCCTTGAATTACTTTGGGCGAAAACTCATTTAATGGTTATATTTATAGTTTAAACCCTTAGTCTTTCAACCTATGTTCATTTATACCACCCTAAATTAGCTTAGGTTTCAATCCATACTTCTTTGTTAGCTCTATTTACAAGCCCTAAGGCTATAGATGATACAATGCAACAAGAATTACATTGTAGTATCACTTGTGTTTGGTTAGGGGTTAAGCTTCACTGGGTCTAAAATTTTTGAGTTGTGATATCATCCCCCCGTTAGAGGGAATTTCGTCCCGAAATTTGCATTTTGAGTGGTAATTCACGAACTACGGAGAGAGGTGGGTACTTCTGTTCCATATGATCTTCTTGTCCACAAGTGAATTCTAATCCTCGCTTGGCGTTCCGGCGGATCTTCACTATTGCATCTGTTGTCTAGATTGGTAGGGAGTGTATAGGTTCGATTTACTTGTTTATGCTCATCTGAATGGTAGCATGCTCACTCGTAGTGCTGAGCAGTTTCGTCCTGAAGTTCATGGTAAGACTCATACCTGTTCTACCTATCATCACCTCGTGTATACAAGTCGTATATAATTAAGATTGATAATACGGTCGGATGGGTGACTCTGCCTTAAGTCCACAACCAGACAAGGAACAGGAGATAGGGCGGAATCGCACATCCTAAATTTGTAGAATCTTAATTATATACTACCCTCGCGTATACACTTAGCAGTGATAGGTTAACCGGATGGATACTTAGTCTCTATTCTTTAAACTTGACTTGTTGTACGAGTGGTTTGCTCGGGAGATCTACTGGGGATACCTCGGGAAGCTTAGAGACTTTCAGAACATCCTCGGTGTTTTTCACTTTAAGTTTCTTGTCTACGGAGTAAGCTAGGAAGTCGTGGTACCCCTCACATGGGTACTTCTGATTTTAGGACCGAAAGACGATACAGAGGTTTGTGTCGGGTTTGTCGTTATGGATTGAAAATATTTCGTTAGACTGACGATTAAGGCGAAGGATATTTTTGTAGCACTGGAATTGATATGGTGAGGACCAAGTCAATCCATTTCTAAGGATGTCATCGGAACTTCTTATCGTAACGGTTGTTAAGCCAATTAGGAAGAAGTGTTTGTTAGAGCGGTAGTACTTTCTATGTTCATGTGTTTAGTGTTCTTTGTTTTATCCTGATTATTACTACTATGAATATTTATACCACATTTAGCGAATATAGACAGTAAGATTACTTCGATAATTACTGATGAAATCTCGTAATATGATCCCTACAAAGGTCCTCTATAACCGCTTAGTGTATACAAATCGTATATAGTTAAGATTGAGAAGACATTCGACTGAGTAATTCTGCCCGAAATCCACAATCAAACAAGAAACAGGAAATGAGGCGGAATCACTCACTCTAAGCCTGCAGAATCTTAACTATATATGATTCTAATGTTACACTAAGCCATCATAGCTCACATGTAAGGATCCCTAAGTTTTTATATAAATGATGCTTTATTTATGACTTTGATTTTAATTGTCAAATATTTTCAGTGAAAATTCGATGCTTAAATATTGTTGTTTGGAGACGTACCAAAAATCTCAGAAGGGTTCCTCATTGCTTCTTCATATCCTACTATTAAACTCCTCCCGCTCCTCCATCATTCTTGTCTGTTGCGCAATCTCTCTTAAAGAGCCCCATTTCACCGCATAAATAGCAGACTGGATTTACTCCAACATTGTTGGTTTGAGAGATTTGTTGGGTCGGAGTCCTACAAAAGCGGGCGATGTGTCCCTTCTTATTGCACCTATTACAATGCAACTCCCGGCAGACTCCATAATGATGGTAGTTACACTTGTTGCAGTGTGGGAGATTTCCTAAATATGGTGTTGTCGTTGTTGAGGTAGTAGGGTCAGTGGGGGTAGGGACTGCAACAGCTTGTTGCCTTTTGGTAGGCCCTTGAGTCGAACTGCTCCCTTTTCGTTCCAGAACTTTCGTTTCATGTTTTCAGGTTTGTGGGTTGGGATATTCTTGTAGGTAGGCACTCGTTGGTTTCCTTGGTTGTTATTACAGTTTGAATTGTCTACACCATTTCCATTTTTAGTAGTGTTATTTGCATTGAGATGTGCCATGACGGCTGTCACGGCGGCTGTAACCACAACTTGAAAAGTAGCAGAGTCTATCTGCAGAAATGGCGTTTCGTCAGTTGGCCGATTATTTCCATGTCAAGAAATGATTCTGTTACATGAAACGAGTTCGTTAATAACTATGGTCATTTCTAGTTGTATTATATCTACTTATATATATATATATATATATATATATATATATACATATATATATTTCTCATTTTGTTGTACGTTTCTCAATGTTTCGACCTACATCCCTATGATGTATTCATGGTAGAGAGTAGTAATCGGTTTTGTTCAGATGTTAAGTTTAACAAAGTAGGGTATAGATATTGAAATCTTAAGTTGATCGGATTTCATGGGTTTTGGAAGGGAGTAACTTCCTTGATTTTATTGTTACTAGTTGTGACGAAGTAACGGTAAACTTAACACATAGTGTGAGTAGTGTAATTACTAACTCACTAAGTTATATTAGTTTCTTAGTTATTACTGTGACGCATACGGTACTCTCTAGTTTGCTCCTAATAGGATAAGGTTTGTTAATGATCTCTCTAGTGCTTTTCTCTTCGTTCGGTCCTTTCTCGGAATCCTCCTTGTGAACCCTCTTTTGGTTCTGTCTCGACTCTTCTGTTGATTGTTTGAGATGTCTAGGTGTGTCGGTTTTACGAGAATGAGAGTGTCTAAAGAATTTATGATATTAGTAAAACATTTCTATTAAAAATAAATTTTTACGAGGATGATCCTTACTGGGTCTTTCTATAATCACGTAGTGTATACAGATTATATATAACCAAGATCAAATATACCTTCGAATAAGTAATCCAACTCTAAGATCGCAACCAAACAAGGAACAGGAAGTAGAGCAAAGATCACAAATTCTAAGTTTATAAAATCTCAATTATATATAAACTTAATGTATACACTCAGCAACTATAGTCCTACCAGTAAGGGTATTTTAGTTTTCACAAAAGTTATTTATAGCACCTAAAATACTCCTATAGTATTTTAATTGCATGTTTGATTTTAGAGCTTCTTGGTATACGAGGTTGATAAGTTTTTAGACTTTTTGTTATTGTATAGTATCATAAAATACTCCTATAGTATTTTAAACTTTATGTTTGGTTCTAGTATTTCTTTGTGTAAAGAGTTGGTAAGTTTTAGACTTGTTGCAACACCACTATCACTTCCAAATACATGTTGGTCGTATCTCAAATAAATATAGTTGATCAGGCTATATTTATCCCAAATATGATTACATAGTTGTCTAGGTTTGACTGTAGTGTCCAACATCCAAGTACTTTTGTTTTATTCTTCTTGTGATACTTGTTCTAGTATATATATATATATATATATATATATATATATATATATATATATATATATATATATGAAAAGTGAATATACCCTTAAGGGTAAATAAGCTTAGATACCCAAACTCATTATATTACTTCTAACTTGATTTCATTCCAAGATTTTTATAAATTTTACATTTATCTTTCTTTTACATAATTTTCATTTTCAACTATAATATATATAACCTAGTAGGTGTTCGGCATAAAGATGTGATGTAAGAGACAGATGATAGTGAAATTTTGAAAATCTTGAAAGTATGGAAAAGTGAATATACCCTTAACGGTAAATAAGCTTAGATACCCAAACTCATTATATTACTTCTAACTTGATTTCATTCCAAGATTTTTATAAATTTTACATTTATCTTTCTTTTACATAATTTTCATTTTCAACTATAATATATATAACCTAGTAGGTGTTCGGCATAAAGATGTGATGTAAGAGACAGATGATAGTGAAAATTTGAAAATCTTGAAAGTAAATCACGTTAGGGGTTGAAGTTTGAGAACATTATAATGAATATATCAAACAAAATGACATATTATGGTGGATATGGGTACCTAAGTTTATATACCCTTAAGGGTATATTCACTTTTCCCTATATATATATATATATATATATATATATATATATATATATATATATATATATATATATATATGCACGTATGTATACTTTTAAAAAAATATTAGTATATTTTAAAAGTATAATTCTTGCTCAGAGTGTTTTTATCCCATTGTATTTATAGTTGTATATCTTTTATAGGTTGATATACTTAGTTCACTATAAACAATGCTCTGATACCAATCTGTCACACCCCCAAACCGGAACGGCGGAAACGTTCGGGGGCGGAGGACGTCATGTACAGTATCACAACAATTGTATAATAGTAATCAAAGCAACAACAACCATTGTATTAATAATATAAAGTTTACATTGTGCTCAAAACATTGCATGATTTACATTAAAGTTATAGAAAAGATAAGACGTAATACTACTATGCTCCGTCTCCGCAACGCCTAAGAGGGTAACTGTCTACTAACTTTCCTGAGAATACAAGTGGTTTGAAAAAAGTGTCAACTTTAAAGTTGGTGAGTTCATAAGCACTTTTGTTATCGAAAAGTATATTCTTTTATTCTTTGGAAAAGTTCGTGTGTTCATCCAGAAAATCCTATATTTTCTTAGTAAGAATGTGACCATACCAGTTCCTTCTATGATTACTTAGTTTATACTAGTTATATATAAACTAATATTGAATGGACAGTTGAATGTGTGAATCTTCCCTAAGCCGACAACCAAACAAGGAACAGGAAGTAAGGTGGAAATCACACATTCCACTGCCTATCGGATATTATTTATATATAACTTTGATGTATAAACTAAGGAACTATAGAATTAATAATTAAAGGTCCTTTATGTTATACTAATTTGTAAATAAGTGTCAAACCTTTTGTAAATATGTTCCTAGTTCCACTTACTCTATTGTAAAATATTGTTTTCAGTAAATACTTGTATTTGTTTTCAGAACGTTAAATCGAAAACTGTTTACCTTTAAAATAACGATGTTTATCCTAGAAATTCCTATATTTTCTGTGAAACCGATTTGTAGTCTCAATCGTTCAAAGACGGAAAAGCACAAGTATAATTACCATACTTAGTTTAATGATACCTAGTTTTATTTATAAGTAAAACTAGCTGAAGATGTGTTTTGCCTTGTAAACTAGATGTGATGTAACTACCCTCCTATGATCACTTAGTACATACGAGTTGTATATAACTGAGATCGAACAGACTGTTGAATGGGTGAATCTGCCCTAAGCCCACAACCAAACAAGGAACAGGAAATAAGACAAAAATCACACATTCCACTGTCTACCGGACATCGGTTTTATATGATCCTGATGTATATGTTAAGTAATCATAGAGTTAATACTCCTTAATATTGTTTAATAAAAACTATATTACTAAGTAAATATGTCGTTGTTCTCTCCATGTGAGTTCTTATAACCATACTTTATGACCCAGGATGGCCTGAATCGACGTTCTTCAGGCGTCGGAACCGTTATGACATTTGTCACCTTAGGCCTGCCGGCCTAGCTGTTGCAAGAAGCTCATGTGCGGGATTCTCAGTCCCGTATAGATCTATACACAAACTCACGCTCTCCCTCCAGGAGACTCTGGTTATAAGTCATGACTTGGTTGGTACTTAGATAAGTACGTGAAGTCGTCTCACAAATTGCTTCAACGAATTTACTAGTAATAAAGCAGAAATTTTTTTTTGTAAATAACATGTAACTTTGTAAAATAATTCCTTTATTCCATAAACTATACCTATCATAGTTTATAATTTTATTTCCATGTTTTAACCTGGACTTTGTAAAATAGTTCATATGTTCCTTAAACTATACATATTATAGTTTATAAGTTTATTTCCATGTTTTAATAAATTTTACGTTTAAATACATATTAACAGTAAGAAAACATAATAAGTAAATTATATATTTTTAAACACAAGTTTTCTTGTATCTTACTTGTATTCCCCCCCCCCCTAAACACATTGAAAAAGCTTAGAAAAATATGGGGGTACGAACTCACCTTATGTGCGGTTTCGACTAGATATCGAGACGAACGCGGTGACCTTCGGGCTATAATACGGGAAAGATGTTGTGATCCTAATGGTTTTAAACACACAATAGTGTGTGAATAAGATGATCTTTATAACATAAGTGTTTCATAAACACTAAATAATATGAATAATACTTACTATGATGTCTTAAGGGAATTTGGTTTGAAGAAAATATGACTCCAGGAGGTGTTGATCTTCAAGTTTGTGAAGAATGAAGTTGAGTTTTGAGAGAGAATTTTGAGGAAATAGTTTACTGAATGTGAGAAATGTAACAAATGATCTCTATTTTGTATCTTAAGTATGAAGGAAACTCACGAGGCGGTGAATAGGTTTACGGAGGTAATCACATTGGGAAGCAAACTTTGGATAAGATATAAGATATTTAGGAGTGTTTACGGATGAAGTATGTTCTAGAAAGTGTGTTTTCGTTTCTAAGGTCAAAAGGAAAAGAGTTTTCGGATCTATAGTCAAAGTGAAAAGGGTTTTCAGACTTAATATCTTCTAGGAAATGAGTTTTCGGATCTAGGGATCTTGGGCCTTGGTGTCTAAGGCTCTAGCTATTGGGTTTTCGCCCTTAATGGGCTTTAGATTGTGTTTTCGGATAAAGGCAAGGCGAAAACACCATTTGGAAACAATTCAAATCTGTAAACCCTTCTTGAATTAATTCCAGATCCGTAAATCCCTTTCTCCTTAAATTAGTTTGGGAGAAAACTCATTTAATGGTTATATTTATAGTTTAAACCCTTAGTCTTTCAAACTATGTTCATTTATACCACCCTAAATTAGCTTAGGTTTCAATCCATACTTCTTTGTTAGCTGTATTCACAAGCCCTAAGGCTATAGATCATACAATGCAACAAGAATTGCAATGTAGTATCACTTGTATTTGGTTAGGGTTTAAGCTTCACCGGGTCTAAATTTTTTAAGTTGTGACATATTAACCTTTAGAAACTGTTTTTCTAAAAATAATAAAAAGAACATAATTAATGTTACAAATTTCTATTTTCAATGGTTTCTTTAATTAGAAATAAACAACTTTATCTCGTGAACTTCCGATGAAAAACAAGAAATTTCAAATATAAGTGAATTCTTTTTGTAATTGGAGAAATATAAATGAATTCTTTTAATGATTTAGTAATTAAAAGAATCATAGAAAGATGAAAACAAAACAAAAAAGAAAAAAACGAAAAATTAAGAGAATGATTGTAGTAGTAGAAAGAAAACATGCAAAAGGTTAAATCACCGATTAGTAACCCCTCAAAGCAACCTGGTTTAGCCGGTTGTAGCTAGGCTCATCATATACACCTGAACCTAGTGCACGTTAGCCTCTCCAGTCATATTACACCATGTTAACCCCACCCCACCCCACTCTCTATCCTATATATATATATATATATATATATATATATATATATATATATATATATATATATATATATATATATCAAATCTTCCTTCTCATTTCACATATGAAAAGTATCGCTTGCAGCACCTATGCATCATTCGCCAATAACCAGAAGCTCCCTAAAATGGTAAAAGATCGATCCTCCAAGCGGTCATATGCCCACCGATTCTCTCCATTGTCGGCGAAACGACAACCACGAGTATAAAAGTACAAGTTAATGACTGACATATTGAAGACCGCAAACCAAGCGGTGGAGAACTACAACAAGGACAATGATGTGATCTGCATTGAATGTGGGTCTGGTAGCATAACCCAACAGTTTATCCTATACGCTAACTGTAATAAACCTTATCACAGGCATTGTCTCCGCCCGTACGTACGTGATCTAGCTGGTCTTTGGTATTGCCATTGTCGCTCCGATCTTCCTCCGCCGGTCAAAAGTACGCAATTCCATTTCATTATATTTATATATATTATTATTCTGAATAAAGTTTCTGATATTTTATTAATGCTATGTCGAGATTCGTGAAGCTTTTTAATCGATGTATAAAAACTTTGTTTTCTTCTGCCAACTTTTTGGTTACCCTCGTTTTCTGGTTGATTGATTTTAAGGAAAATCTAGGGTATTATGTTGCTGATGTATATATTTGTTCTTTCAAGGGTCCTAACATTTCAGAGAAATAATTACCTTAATCAGTTTCTTTTTGATGTTTTCAAATCATAAACACACGACATATATCTGACATATAGAACTATATATCACGGGCACTAAAGTTGAAGAATCTTCAAAGGAAAAGCACAGTCGATTGAGAACTAGGAAGTTCATATATGTTGATGTAAGTTGAATTAAGTTATTATACGGAGAACTATATATGTTACTAAGGTTCCACTGTTAAATAAAATGACTTAGAAGCTCATGCTTGTTGTATGGTTTATGAGTAATAGCTATATATAGGGTTATTATCTAGGAAAATAGAAATAATCAGAAGGGAAGACCCTTTTGACTCTAGCAAATCCATATGCATCTTTCATCCTTGTATAAGGGCATAATGATCTGTGGTAGGAAGGTGTTATTATTTATTATATTATCTATTGTTTTTTTTAACCAACAAAATTAATATGTATAAAAATCTAGCCATAGTTAGAGCAAACAACAATTATAAAGAGAGAATTGCAAACTTGGACAAACCAATCAAGTTATCTAGTCAACCTTTTAATTTTACACATCTATTACTAAATCAATTAAAAGAAACCAGACGAATAGAGTGATAAATCTTTTCATTAAACCACTTTTTCTCCTTGGAAAACAATTCTATTTCTCATAAACCGTCTGCATATATAATATATATAACAGAGAAGAAAACATCCAAAACTTTGTTCACATAAAGCTCGTTTTGCATTGGTAAGACTTTGAATGTTTAACTCCCACATGTCTATTTTTTATTATCTATCGTCTATTTATCTACCATCTATTGTTAATTTAGGTTCATTTGGTTCAACATAAATAATTATTTTTTAGAATTAAAAAACTAATATATGAATTGTCATTCTTCGGATACTTTTATGTATTTTTAATAACAAAACAATAATATATTAAACATTTAAAAACAAACAAAATGCATTATTTTAAATGTTCATATTTATTTAAATAATTTGTACTCTATAATTTATAATATATATTCTAAGATGTATCTAAATGCTACACATATAAAGTCAACTGTTAAATATTATCTTACCATTTTAAATATAATCAACCATATTTTTATGCATTAAATTTTTATAAACTCTTAAATATGGTATATCGAAACAAAATCTCTTAGAGATATAGATTAGTCTCTCTCGAGCAGCCATTGCTCAAACTATATCTACCATATTCCTAAAAGCTTTATTTTTTCTTTCTTTGGTTAATATTTCCTCATTAGACACTCTCTTATTGTACATCCATCTATTTGCGACTAAGCTTGTAAAATCTTTACCTAGCTCACTTAAATAATTGCATTATACTAAGTTGTAATAACATGTGTAATGGAACTCAAATAACAAATAAGCAAACTTTCCTTAAAACATCAAAGACATCAAGATGATATATAGAAAAATCCGTAACATATGTGTGAACAATAACAATTATTAACGCAATTTACCATAAGTGTTACTACATAAAAATCGATATAACTTTTAGAAAGCTTGTTAGTTACTCGGCGTGCCCGATACTGGATAACATGATAGCCAGGGCACGCGAGCGGTAGATTGATATGGAGCACACAGGAAAGAGGAAGGCAGAGTCTGGGCTGACGGGTGGGGTTTCTTTCAAGAAACCCAAGGGATTCGACTCGAGGTCAAAGGGCCATCAGGGCCAGGGCTGCTGCGGGAAATGCAGCAGGACGCATGAGGGAGCTTGCAGGTCAGGGGGCTCGGACTGCTACAAGTGCGGCAAGACCGGGCACTTTAGCAGGGATTGTACCGCCCTACTGCCACCAATCAGACATCAGACTTGATTTGCTTTCATTATAATCAGAAGGGCCACCAGAAGGCCCACTGGCCGAGTCTAGCATCAGGAGCGCCAGTGGTGGTGCCAGCTCCAGCGACCCTACAGATCACAGATGGCCATAAGGGCAATACGGATGCTCCAATGGTGAGGAGTCGAGCCTTTCAGTTGACCGCCGACGAGGCGCGGGCCTCACCAGATGTGGTGACGGGTATGTTTCTTTCCCTTAACTCTTATTTTATGTTAATGTCGATACTTATATTTTATATGTTTTGTTTTAGGATCGTTCCTTGTGAACGATATTACTGTTTTGGTGTTATTTGATTCGGGGGCCACCCGATCTTTTGAATCTCTTGCACTCAGCAAGAAGTTTGTTGAGTCTCCAAGCGTGCTAGACTACCCACTAGAGGTTGAGATTGCAGATGAGCGATCCGTCCAGGCATCGAGGGTTCATCGAGATTGTGTTTTGAGGATGTGCGGAGAGTACTACTCTATTGACTTGGTTCCCATCCCTTTATGCGGTAACAAGGTCATAGTAGGGATGAACCGGTTGAACCCCAATGGGGCAGTGATTAATTTTCAGCATCAGCTACTATGAGTACGGACCCCAAGCAGGGGAGAGTTGGTGGTCTAGGGAGAGAGAGCTCAACGCGGTCCTATTTTGTGTTCAGCTGCTAGGGCCAGACGTTACCTCCAGCAGGGTGGCTTTGGGTTTGTCTCTTACGTTATGGATACATGAGAGTAGGATAGAGCGGCGATTGATGAGGTACCAGTTACTCATGAGTACCCAGACGTGTTTCCGGAGGAATTACCTGGGGTGCCTCCGGAGAGACAGGAGGAGTTCAGGATCGATCTGGTTCCTAGCGCAGCTCCGATAGCCAAGGCACCATATCGACTAGCCCCACTAGAGATGCATGAGTTGTCTACATAGCTGCATGAGCTGTTAGCAAGGGATTTATCCGACCGAGTAGCTCACCTTGGGGTGCCCCGATCCTATTTGTGAAGAAGAAGGATGGGTCGCACCAGATATGTATCGACTACCGGGAGTTGAACAAGCTAACGGTGAAGAACCGTTATCCACTCCTGAGGATCGATGATTTATTTGATCAACTTCAGGGGGCTTCTTGGTTTTCCAAGATTGATCTTCACTCGGGATACCACCAGATGAGGGTCAAGGATGAGGATGTGCAGAAGACGGCCTTTCGGACTCGATATGGGCACTACGAGTTTGTGGTGATGCCTTTTGGGCTCACCAATGCCCTAGTCGCATTCGTGGACCTCATGAACCGCCTGTACAGGCGGATGTTAGACCGATCGGTGATAGTGTTTATTGATGATATCATGTTCTACTCCAAAACCCATAAGCAGCATGAGGAGCACCTGCGAGAGGTGTTGGATACCCTGAGGAGGGAGAGGTTGTACACCAAGTTCTCCAAGTGCGAGTTCTGGCTGTGCGAGTTGAAATTTATGGGGCACCTTGTCAACTAGAATGGTATTCTGGTCGATCCGGCTAAGGTGGAGGTCGTAATGAGATGGGAGATTCCGAGGTCTCTATCCGAGATTTGGAGCTTCCTCGGTTTAGCTGGGTAGTATCGAATATTCATTCAGGATTTCTCTAAGATAGAAGTACCCCTAACCCGAATGACGAAGAAGACTACCGTTTTTCGCTGGGGGCCTGAGCAGTAGGCAACGTTTGAGACTTTGAGGCAGAAGTTGTGTGAGGCACTGATCTTGACCTTGCCAGAGGTTGTCGAGGATTTTGTAGTTTATTGTGTAGTGTCTATCTCGGTCTTAGGCGTAGTGTTGATGCAGAGAGGGCACGTCATCGCTTACGCCTCGAGGCAGTTGAAACCTCACGAGGCGAATTACCCGACGCACGATCTGGAGTTGGTGGCAGTGGTTTTTGCCCTCAAGATTTGGCGACACTACCTCTATGGGGTCCGCTGTACTATTTACATGGATCGGAAGAGCCTGAGGTACTTGATGGACCAGCCCAATCTGAACATGAGGCAGCGTCGGTGGTTGGACGTGGTGAAGGATTACGATTGCGAGATCCTTTATCACCCGAGAAAGGCCAATTTAGTGGCTGATGCCCTTAGCCACAAGGAATTTACGGCCCCGATCAGGGATATCCGTCTGAGGATGACAGTAGTGACTCTGCTCCTAGAGCGGATTCGGAAGGCACAGTTGGAGGCTATGCGGGAGGAGCACCGGAAGAGTGAGCGCATTGTGGGTCAGGTTGCCTCATTTGACTACGATAGCCGCGGTCTATTGAGACTCCATCGGAGAGTGTGGGTCCCTTACTGTCACACCCCTGAACCGGACGGCGGAAACGTCCGAGGGCTCGCGTGACTTAAATTGAAATATCATCACAATGAATATACATGAAACGTAACACATTCATCACCCAACATTACATAGTACAACTGGAATTGTTTACATCAAGTACATGGTTTACATTACATGATTCCAAAATATAAAGTGTTTGTTGATTAGCTACTACAAAAGAAACTTTCAACACACTGGATGCTTCCTCGTTCTAACGATTACCTGAGAATACAAGTTATTTTGAAAACGGTCAACATATATAATGTTGGTGAGTTCATAAGTGTGTTTGATGTAAAATAGTTTATGTCATTCGTAAAACCCAGAAAATCCGATATTTTCTGTATTAAGACTTTTCTTGAAAATGTTGTGATGATCCTGTAAGTATATGCGTGAATGATTTCAAAACGTGAATAAAAGAGAGGTTTTGCATTATAGTTTTAGAAAGTACAAATGAGTAAGATTGGTTTCCCCGGAAAACCCGATGTTTTCCGATAAAAAGTTATGATAGTTTTTCATTATTGTATCGTCACATCGAATGAATATGATTTCTCTTGATTACTTAAATGATATCGGATTTCTACGTGACTCGTTATAACCATGCATGATAATGACTAGTTCGTCTGTCTTGGCATTCTAATGAACACCGAAATTTGATCTTAAGATTTTGTCACCCTAGACTGGCCGAGTCTAACTGTAGCGAACAGCTTAGGTGTGGGGGAGTCACCCCCGTATAAATCTATACACAAACTCTCGCTCTCCCTCCAGGAGACTTTGATTACAACTACAGACTACAACCGACACTTATTGGTGTCACCCGTTATTACTCACTCAATCCACATGAATTTGATTAACCTTGATTAATGATCTGATTTTAGTTTACTTGAAGAGAAGGTAAGCCTAACAGACGAGGAGAAGAGGACTACTAGGCCCTACTAATTTCGTATGTTATTTAAGGCTGTCGAGTATACGAAAAGCGCGTTGGCCCATTTCGCATATGATTTATTTGGACCTTACTAGTAATGCTAATGGGCCACTGAGGCCCAATAGCATGTAAAAACCATTGAGGGTCCCTTAAGCATGTAATTGGGTCACAAGAGGCCCAATAACATGTATTATTTACGTTGGGCCCAAAAGTCATGTTAATGAGTCACGAAGGCCCAATAAGCATGATTAGAATCTCTCAAACCCAACTATTAGAATGTTTACTTGTTTTGTATAGTATTAATGTTGCGAGTTGTTTAATCGATATGTCGTAAAAATCACGAATTTGTTTTATAACGATTCATAGATTTATAAAAATAGTTATTTTTCTATTTAAAACCCATAAGTTATAAAGTTTTGTATATTTTGACCCAATTATTTTATTATTAACATAATTGACCAAAAATATTAGTTTTACCTATTCAGCCCCTTATTTTGGTGAAGTTGGCAATTTTAGTCCTTTTTATAACAAAATGACATATTAGGTCCTTGAACTATTTTTCTTGACATTTTTGACTCAAACACTTATTTAAATAATGTTTTAAGCCCAAAAGTAAATTTTAGAAAGTTTCAACCCTTTAGTTAAATGACTTGCATTTTAGTCCACCTTTTTCGCAATTTTTACACTTTTTACCCAAAATCCAAAATCTTTGCATTTTCAATCCTTTTTTTAGCAAATAAGGTCATTTTAACCCCATAAATAGATTCATTTACTTTTCTACCCACTGTTTTGAGAAATTTACCATTTCAACCCCTTAAAATCATATTTTTCACAACTTTGGGCCTATGGGTCGAAAAGCCCAAAATTTAGCCCAATAAGCTACAAATTTCATTTTTAGTCCTTTGAAAAACATAATATTCATAGAAACTTCCATTTTAACTGTTTTGACATTTTGAACCTTGTAAAAACCATAAATGACAACTTTTTCCCAAACTTTTGTTTATTTGACAAAAATAGTCCTATAATGAGTTTTATGTTGTAGTGTGTTATTTTAAAGCTTGTATAGTAGTTTATCTTGACATGTTAAATGAAATATGACCTAGATCACATATTTTTCCTTCTTGAACTATAGATCTCGAAATATCTTTCATTTTTAACACATATTTACCACAAAAACACAAGAAATCACACATGACATACAATACACATAGATCTTCACATTTTACTTGTATTCTCCCCCATAAATCATATGAAAACCGAAAATAGAGGGGTATGAACTCACCTTTGCTTGTTGTTTTCGGTTTGAAGAAAGAAATGGAAGAGTTTGATGCTATTTTCGGCCCTAGCAAGCTTTCTTGGGTGGATCTCGAACTTAGTATGTTTCTAGGAGTATGATCAAGAATTTAAGGTGGTAAGAAGAGTGAATGAGTGTAGAAAGGAAATACGTTTGCAAGATCTTACCACTAGTATGTAACTTGAAGTGATCTTTGGATGAAATCCCTCTTGAAGCCCTTATAATTCTCGAAGGTTTGAATGAAGGATGAAGAGTTGTTTTCTTTGAGAATGTTTAAGAAGATTTTTAGTGAGATGTGTGTGTTTATGTTTTTGGCCGAGAAGAAGAAGAGGGGGGGGGGGGAAAGAGAGAGAGATGATGATTTGACATGCATGGAAGTATGGGATTTTCAAGCTTTGTTACATGCTAAATAATATGGAGGTGGCAATGCCACATAAATCCTCCATTTTCTCTCTTTTTTTTTAAACTTATGGGCCGAAAATGGGCTTAAGGAAAGGAGTAGTGTATCAATTTGAGCCCATTCTTGTTTTGTTCGAAAACATGTAACCCATAACAAAAATTCTCAGCCCATTGGGCCCTTAAGTGTATTCACGGCCCTATTTGTATAAAAAAAATGGGTTTTATAGCACATTAAGGTCCATTAGGGTAATTTATTTCATTTTAGGCCCATTATGGCCCAAAATGTTAAATTTTATGAAAGTGGGTTGAATTAGAGCCCAATTACGAGTTTATAGTAGATAATGTTTACAAGAGTATAGAATTTCCTAGCTAGAATGCTAGTTGTGACATCATCCCCCCGTTAGAGGGAATTTCGTCCCGAAATTCTTTTTGAAGCTAGATTTGAGAATGCGAGAATAGGTGAGGGTACTTTTGCTTCATCTTGTCTTCGCGTTCCCATGTGAATTCCGGTCCACGTTTGGCGTTCCACCGAACCTTCACTATTGGAATGCGACTTTGCTTAGTACGCTTTACATCCGTGTCCATGATTTCAACTGGTTCCTCGATGAACAGGAGATTCTCGTTGATTTCGATTTCTTCTAACGGGATGACGAGAGTTTCGTCGGATAAGCACTTCTTCAAATTGGAAACATGGAACACAGGGTGTACACTGTTGAGTTCGGCAGGTAGCTGTAGTCTATACGCCACTGGACCAATTCGGGCAAGAATCTCAAATGGTCCAATGTACTGTGGGTTTAGTTTTCCCTGTTTCCCGAAACGGATCTCCCCTTTCCAGGGGGAGACCTTTAACAGCACCCGATCCCCAACTTGAAATTCCAAGGGCTTTCGCCGATTATCGGCGTAGCTCTTCTGTCGGTCGCGTGATGCTTGAAGTCGAGCTTTGATTTGAACTATTTTCTCTGTCGTTTCGCGTATGATTTCTGGTCCTGTTAATGCATTGTTTGGTGTCTGCCCTCTTTCCAGTTGAGTGTCGCCTACCTCTGACCAACACAACGGTGATCTACATTTACGACCATATAATGCTTCGAAAGGAGCAACTTTGATGCTTGTGTGATAACTATTGTTGTACGAAAACTCAATTAAAGGTAAGTGGGCATCCCACGACCTTCCAAAGTCTATCACACACGCTCGAAGCATATCCTCAAGCGTTTGAATGGTTCGCTCACTTTGACCATCCGTCTGTGGGTGGTAAGCAGTGCTCATGTCGAGTTCTGTCCCCATAGCCTTCTGTAGCGATTGCCAAAAGCGTGAAGTGAACCTACTATCTCGATCTGAGATGATAGATATTGGTACTCCATGGAGTCTCACAATTTCCTTGATGTAGATTCTTGTTAGTCGCTCCATCTTGTATGTCTCCTTTATTGGCAGGAAATGGGCGGATTTTGTCAACATGTCGACTATTACCCATATGGTATCCAATCCATCTGTTGTCTTGGGTAATTTGGTCACAAAGTCCATAGTAATCATTTCCCATTTCCACTTGGGTATTACCGGCTGTTGTAATAGTCCCGAGGGATTTTGATACTCTACCTTCACTTTAGCACGAGTGAGGCATTTGCTAACGTAAGTGGCAATCTCTGCCTTCATGTTAGGCCACTAATAACATTGCTTGACATCCAAGTACATTTTATCTGATCTTGGATGGATGGAGTATCGTGTCTTATGAGCTTCATTCATGACTACTTCTCTGAATCCTCCAAGTTTAGGGACCCAAATTCGGTTCATGAAATAATATGTTCCATCCTCCTTGACTTCGAAGTTCTTTTCCATTCCACGTAACGCTTCGCTCGTTCTGTTTTCTGTCTTCATGGCGTCGAACTGGGCTGCTTTGATTTGTGAGGATAGATGGGATTGGATGGTTATTGAAAGAGTCTTCACACGACGTTTGAGTATTCTTTCCGACTCAAGGCATCAGCTACCACGTTAGCCTTGTCTGGGTGGTACTTGATTTCGCACTCATAATCGTTTAGCAGCTCAACCCATCTTCGTTGCCTCATGTTTAACTCCTTTTGATTTAAAATGTGCTGGAGACTCTTGTGGTCGGTGAAAATGATGCACTTGGTACCATAAAGGTAGTGCCTCCAAATTTTCAAGGCGAAGACCACAGATCCCAATTCGAGATCATGGGTGGTATAATTCACCTCATGTGTCTTTAGTTGTCAGGATGCATAAGCTATCACCTTACCACGCTGCATGAGTACACACCCTAAACGCTGATTCGAAGCATCGCAGTAAACTATGAAGTCCTCTGTTCCCTCTGGTAGTGATAGTACTGGTGCACTACAGAGAGCTCGCTTCAGAGTTCGGAAGGCAACCTCCTGCTTTTCTGTCCATTCAAATGGCACGCCCTTTTGTGTAAGCATGGTAAGTGGCTTGGCTGTTTTGGAGAAGTTCTGAATGAATCTCCTGTAATAGCCTGCGAGACCTAAAAATTGACGAATTTCTGTGGGTGTCGCTGGGACTGCCCATCCTTCAATGGCTTTGATCTTAGAAGGGTCCACATGTATCCCTTCTTGGCTGACAATATAACCTAAAAAGTTTACGCTACGAAGCCAGAACTCACATTTAGAGAGTTTTGCGTATAACTTTTCAGTTCGTAGGGTTTCCAAGATTTTCCGGAGATGTCGGCCATGCTCCTCTTCGCTTCGAGAATAGGCTCGAATGTCGTCGATGAAAACGATGACAAAGTTGCCGAGGAATGGTCGGCAGACTCGATTCATCATGTCCATGAATGCGGCGGGGGCATTCGTTAGACCGAAGGGCATTACAACTAATTCATAATGTCCATAGCGGGTTCGGAAAGCGGTTTTGGGAATATCCTCTTCCTGGACCTTGAGCTGGTGATAGCCGGACCACAGATCTATCTTAGATAAGTAATTTGCTCCCTGGAGCTGGTCGAACAGATCATCGATTCGTGGAAGTGGGTAGCGATTTTTGATGGTGGGCTTATTCGGCTCTCTATAATCGATACACATCCTAAAGGATCCGTCCTTCTTCTTAACAAAAAGGACCGGAGCTCCCCAGGGTGAGAAGCTAGGTCGGATGAATCCTTTACTCAAGAGCTCGCTGAGTTGGCTTGACAATTCTTTCATCTCCTCAGGAGCCAACCTATAGGGTGATTTGGCAATGGGCGTAGCTCCCGATACCAGGTCAATTCGGAACTCGACTTGTCTTTCTGGGGGTATCCCCGGAAGATCTTCGGGAAAGACGTCCGGGAAGTCGCAAGCCACTGGGATGTCTCGAATATTGACCTCTTCCTTGGACTTATCCACTATGTGTGCCAGAAACGCCAAGTCCTTCTTTTGTAGATACTTTTGTGCCTTAATGCACGAGATAAGACGAAGGTTCGTACTGGGTTTGTCTCCGTATATAATTAGGGTTTCGTGATTAGGGAGATGAAGGAGAACGGCCTTCTCGCGACACAAAATTTCGGCATGATGGGGGCTCAACCAGTCCATGCCGATAATCACATCAAAACTCCTAATAGTTACAGGCATCAAGTTTATTTGAAAGGTATGCTGATTTAAAGTTAGGGTACATCCTACATAGATTTCCCCGGCTGATTCTGTTTTCCCATTAGCCATTTCCACTGTAAAGGTTTCATTAAGCTTTTGGGGTTGTTGTTTTAGCAAGTGTTTGAATTTGTTACTCACAAAGCTTCGCTCTGCTCCGGTATCAAACATGATGCATGCATATGAGTGGTTAAGGAGAAACGTACCGGTGACGACAGCGGGATTCTGAACCGCTTCCCCTTGCCTCATAGTCAGCACTCTTCCTGCTGCTCCTGTCGTCTGGGTGTTTGCATTGGGACAATTCCGTCTGAAATGTTCGGTCTTCCCGCACCCATAACAGGTATAACTGGCTCCATCCTTTGTGTTGTTGTTGTTGTTGTTGGGCATCTAGTTTTGTGGAAACTGGGTCCTACAATATTTTGTTGTATGGCCCTTCCGGTTGCATCTTGTGCACATCATCTCTCTGTATTCCCCGAGGTGATGGTAGTTACATTTGTTACACTTGGGAAGATTCCCTGTGTACTGTTTCGGAGTATTCGGCGTGGATGAGGCTGGAGCATGTGGTGCTGTGGTAGCTTGGGCTGCTGCATGGACAGTTACTGTCTGTTGCTTTTTAGATGATTCTGAGTTCTGTTTACCTCTTCTCTTGTTGTTCTTCCCTTTCTTATTCTCTTCTTCCTTCTTAACATCCGCTTCCACAATCTTAACACTCTTCTTGCTGCCATGATCATATAGTTTCTTGGCCAATCTTTTAGTGCTATCAAACGTCTCAAGGTTTGCCGCAATGACATTCCCTTGGATCGGTGCAGTCAATCCCCAGATGAACCTCTCAATCTTTTCCCTTCTGAGGTGATCATACCCGGACACAGAAGGGATAGCTCGCTAAACCTGGATATGTATGCTTGGATGTTGGAGTTCTGAACTGTCAAGTTCCACAATTCTTGTTCCATCTTTTGTATCTTGCCTCTAGGGCAGTACTCTGCCAACATCATTTCCTTCAGTTCTTCCCAGGGCATCGCGTTTGCCACTGGAAGGGTCATGGCTTCGATGTGACCATTCCACCATGAAAGAGCTTGATCAATAAAGGTACATGCTGCGAACTTGACCTTGCACCCATCTGGACACCCGCAAATATCAAAGACGGATTCAATTTTCTCAATCCACCTCTTTAGGGCTATGACACCTCCCGTTCCATTAAAGGTTCGTGGCTTGGCGTTGGTAAAGTCTTTGTAAGAGCATGTTTTGGTAGGTCCTTGATTTATTCCGTTGTTTGAACTTCCAGCTCCCTGCCCGTTTCCTCCGCCATTGTTCCCTTGGTGGATTTGCGCCATGGCTGCTGTGACTGCAGCAGATACAACGGCTTGAAACGCAGCTGAGTTGACTTCCGGTGGTGTCGGTGGTTGGTTATTTCCGCGGTTTGGTCTCTGAGGCATCTTGCTGTTACGGAACAGAAAGATGTTGAGTATGTATTGTTTTTAAGTTGAGGATTTCGTGAATCGATTTTTGTATCTAATTGTTCCCATATATTCACACCAAACAATAATAGTATAAAACACATAGCAGGTCACAACATCACCATAAAACACATAGTATTTTTCACTAATAATATCCGTACTTTGATACATGAAAATTTGCTCGAAAGAGCATACATAGAGGTACAAAGTTCGACAGCATAACGACTCTATGAGTAGTGTAATCACTTAAACATGGAGTCGGTAGTACATAATATAGCTAACATAAGAAAACATAGCACTAGTAGGGTAAAGCTGATCCTGAAACACTAGGAAGCGCCCAACGGTGGTAGCGAGATCATATACCGAAGTGTTATGCCAACAACTGGGCCATCTCAGTCATTTCTCCAATGACTTCATCTCTTTCCTGTTCAGCCTGCACCACTCGTGCTTCCATGGCGAATAGTTGTTGTCGTAGTGCGGCAACCTCAGCCTCCGGAGAACGATTCTCTCTCACGGGATTCCCTGGTGGGGCGGGGTGGTTCTGTGGTGTCTCGCCAGTAGGTGGTGTGACGGAGGCTTCGTCTGTGCCTCCTTCTTCCTTCATATCGCCATCGGTCCCATCAAACTCATAGTCTGTGTCTGTGTACTCGTCGGGTCCAACGCCGTGTGCTCCCCTTGCTCTTCCCCCAGGTCGTCCTCAATCATTCCATGGGCCACTAAGACCTGATGAAACTGAATGCCCTGATGCTCCTCTTCCATGGTGACTGTGAGGGGGAACACGTAAGGAGGTATATAAATAAACTATTATTAATCCTAAATTATTTTTAGTTGTTATAAAAATTGGGTTGATGCATTCTTCTTGTTTAACAATAGGGTATGCCTTGGGTTTACTGACCATCGCGATCGTTACAGGGCATGTGATAGTTGTATTACGAAGAAATGTAGTTGATCAGGCTACATTCATCCCTAATACAACTGTGAACAGTCCTGGCTTAACCGAGATGTCAAGTTCTCCCAATCGTCTTATTCGATTTCTTATTATGTTCATTTTTCTAAGTCGCACAAATAAGAGTGTTTATTAGTATATTTTATTTGTTTTGTTCAGAGTTATTTAGTCCCTCTTTGGGTTTATAGTTGCATATCAATGTGTGGTTAGATATGCTAGTTCACTATAAACAGAGCTCTGATACCAACCTGTCACACCCCCGAACCGGACGGCGGAAACGTCCGAGGGCTCGCGTGACTTAAATTGAAATATCATCACAATGAATATACATGAAATGTAACACATTCATCACCCAACATTACATAGTACAACTGGCATTGTTTACATCAAGTACATGGTTTACATTACATGATTCCAAAATATAAAGTGTTTGGTGATTAGCTACTACAAAAGGAACTTTCAACACACTGGATGCTTCCCCGTTCTAATGATTACCTGAGAATACAAGTTATTTTGAAAACGGTCAACATATATAATGTTGGTGAGTTCATAAGTGTGTTTTATGTAAAATAGTTTATGTCATTCGTAAAACCCAGAAAATCCGATATTTTATGTATTAAGACTTTTCTTGAAAATGTTGTGATGATCCTGTAAGTATATGCGTGAATGATTTCAAAACGTGAATAAAAGAGAGGTTTTGCATTATAGTTTTTGAAAGTACAAATGAGTAAGATTGGTTTCCCCGGAAAACCCGATGTTTTCCGATAAAAAGTTATGATAGTTTTGCATTATTGTATCGTCACATCGAATGAATATGATTTCCCTTGATTACTTAAATGATATCGGATTTCTACGTGAGTCGTTATAACCATGCATGATAATGACTAGTTCGTCTGTCTTGGCATTCTAATGAACACCGAAATTTGATCTTAAGATTTTGTCACCCTAGACTGGCCGAGTCTAACTGTAGCGAACAACTTAGGTGTGGGGGAGTCACCCCCGTATAGATCTATACACAAACTCTCGCTCTCCCTCCAGGAGACTGTGATTACAACTACAGACTACGACCGACACTTATTGGTGTCACCCGTTATTACTCACTCAATCCACATGAATTTGATTAACCTTGATTAATGATCTGATTTTAGTTTACTTGAAGAGAAGGTAAGCCTAACAGACGAGGAGAAGAGGACTACTAGGCCCTACTAATTTCGTATGTTATTTAAGGCTGTCGAGTATACGAAAAGCGCGTTGGCCCATTTCGCATATGATTTATTTGGACCTTACTAGTAATGCTAATGGGCCACTGAGGCCCAATAGCATGTAAAAACCATTGAGGGTCCCTTAAGCATGTAATTGGGTCACAAGAGGCCCAATAACATGTATTATTTACGTTGGGCCCAAAAGTCATGTTAATGAGTCACGAAGGCCCAATAAGCATGATTAGAATCTCTCAAACCCAACTATTAGAATGTTTACTTGTTTTGTATAGTATTAATGTTGCGAGTTGTTTAATCGATATGTCTTAAAAATCACGAATTTGTTTTATAACGATTCATAGATTTATAAAAATAGTTATTTTTCTATTTAAAACCCATAAGTTATAAAGTTTTGTATATTTTGACCCAATTATTTTATTATTAACATAATTGACCAAAAATATTAGTTTGACCTATTCAGCCCCTTATTTTGGTGAAGTTGGCAATTTTAGTCCTTTTTATAACAAAATGACATATTAGGTCCTTGAACTATTTTTCTTGACATTTTTGACTCAAACACTTATTTAAATAATGTTTTAAGCCCAAAAGTAAATTTTAGAAAGTTTCAACCCTTTAGTTAATTAAAAGACTTGCATTGTAGTCCACCTTTTTCGCAATTTTTACACTTTTTACCCAAAATCCAAAATCTTTGCATTTTCAATCCTTTTTTAGCAAATAAGGTCATTTTAACCCCAGAAATAGATTCATTTACTTTTCTACCCACTGTTTTGAGAAATTTACCATTTCAGCCCCTTAAAATCATATTTTTCGCAACTTTGGGCCTATGGGTCGAAAAACCCAAAATTTAGCCCAATAAGCTACAAATTTCATTTTTAGTCCTTTGAAAAACATAATATTCATAGAAACTTCCATTTTAACTGTTTTGACATTTTGAACCTTGTAAAAACCGTAAATGACAACTTTTTCCCAAACTTTTGTTTATTTGACAAAAATAGTCCTATAATGAGTTTTATGTTGTAGTGTGTTATTTTAAAGCTTGTATAGTAGTTTATCTTGACATGTTAAGTGAAATATGACCTAGATCCCATATTTTTCCTTCTTGAACTATAGATTTCGAAATATCTTTCATTTTTAACACATATTTACCACAAAAACACAAGAAATCACACATGACATACAATACACATAGATCTTCACATTTTACTTGTATTCTCCCCCATAAATCATATGAAAACCGAAAATAGAGGGGTATGAACTCACCTTTGCTTGTTGTTTTCGGTTTGAAGAAAGAAATGGAAGAGTTTGATGTTATTTTCGGCCCTAGTAAGCTTTCTTGGGTGGATCTCGAACTTAGTATGTTTCTAGGAGTATGATCAAGAATTTAAGGTGGTAAGAAGAGTGAATGAGTGTAGAAAGGAAATACGTTTGCAAGATCTTACCACTAGTATGTAACTTGAAGTGATCTTTGGATGAAATCCCTCTTGAAGCCCTTATAATTCTCGAAGGTTTGAATGAAGGATGAAGAGTTGTTTTCTTTGAGAGTGTTTAAGAAGATTTTTAGTGAGATGTGTGTGTGTTTATGTGTTTGGCTGAGAAGAAGAAGAGGGGGGGGAAGAGAGAGATGATGATTTGACATGCATGGAAGTATGGAATTTTCAAGCTTTGTTACATGCTAAATAATATGGAGGTGGCAATGCCACATAAATCCTCCATTTTCTCTCTTTTTTTTAAACTTATGGGCCGAAAATGGGCTTAAGGAAAGGAGTAGTGTATCAATATAAGCCCATTCTTGTTTTTTTCGAAAACATGTAGCCCATAACGAAAATTCTCGGCCCATTGGGCCCTTAAGTGTATTCACGGCCCTATTTGTATAAAAGAATGGGTTTTATGGCCCATTAAGGTCCATTAGGGTAATTTATTTCATTTTAGGCCCATTATGGCCCAAAATGTTAAATTTTATGAAAGTGGGTTGAATTAGAGCCCAATTACGAGTTTACAGTAGATAATGTTTACAAGAGTACATAATTTCCTAGCTAGAATGCTAGTTGTGACACTTACCTTGGAGTTGTGCACCAGGTTCTGATGGAAGAAGCACACAAATCTAGATTTTCTATCCATCCCGGGGCAACGAAGATGTATAGAGACCTTCGTCCCGATTATTGGTGGCCATGCATGAAGCGGGATGTAGCCTGGTACGTTGAGAGGTGCTTGACCTGCAGGAAGGTCAAGGTCGAGCACCAGAGACTTCACGGTAAGATGCAGCTGTTGGACATCCCCGTGTGGAAATGGGAGGAGATTACCATGGACTTCATTACGAAGTTTCCGCGGACGACACGCGGAGTTGATGCTCTATGGGTCATCGTGGATTGATTGACCAAGAGTGATCATTTTATACTGATCCAAGAGAGTATTTCTGCCTAGAAGCTGGCAGACATCTATGTCAGGGAGGTCGTGGCTCGGGACGAGGTGCCGGTTTTGGTGATTTCTGACAGGGATGTGCGGCTCACTTCCAGATTCTGGAAGAAATCTCATGACGAGTTGGGTCCTCGTCTGCATTTAAGCACGGCCTTCCACCCGCAGACGGATGGTCAAAGCGAGCAGACCATTCAAACATTGGAGGATATGCTGTGGGCGTGCGTTCTAGACTTTGGAGGTAGCTGGGATACCTAACTTCCATTGGCAGAGTTTTCTTATAAAAATAGCTACCACGCCAGTATCGACCGGCCTCCCTTTGATATGCTTTATGAGAGAAAGTGTAGAACCCCGATATGTTGGGGTGAGGTCGGTCAGCGAGTCATGGGGAACCCCGATACAGTAGGTCCGGAGTAGGCTGCAGATGGCTCAGAGTCGGCAGAAGAGCTACGTGGAAAGTCGCCGAACAGACCTGGAGTTCCAGGTCGGGGATATGGTTCTTCTGAAGGTGTCACCTTGGAAAGGTGTCATCCGCTTTAGAAAGCGGGGCAAGTTGGGCCCCAGGCATATCAGACCTTTCAGGATTGTAGCCCAGGTGGGCAAGGTGGCGTATCGGCCGGATCTTCTGGAGGAGCTCATGCAGATCCACAACACTTTTCATGTTTCACAGCTGCGGAAGTGTATAGCCGATGATTTTGCGGTGGTTCTTTTGGAGGACATTCAGGTGGATGATCGCCTGAACTACATCGAGAGGCCAGTAGCCATTCTCGACATGAAGACGAAGGATCTGAGGAACAAGAGGTTAGAGTTGGTGAAGGTACAGTGGTAGCACCGTAAGGGCTCGGAATGGACGTGGGAGCCAAAGGACGAGATGAGGGAGCACTACCCAGAGCTATTTCCAGCATCAGCAGACTTCAAGGACGAAGTCTAATTCCAGTTGAGGAGATTTGTAATGCCCGGGATTGTCAAGTATTTATGTTGCTTCCTATTCAAGTTATATTTAAGCATATATTTGGATTTATGGGTTGGGGCGTACGCTTGGCGTACAAGGTGTACGCATGGCTTACACAAGTGAGGCGTGAAGCGGGAAGGCCCTATGCGTACGTTGGGCGTAGACTGGTCAGATGCAAAACTTAAGTTTTAGGGTTTACACCCTATTTAAGCATCATATATCCCTCCAAACCCTTATCCTCTCAGCCTCCATTGTCCCCAAAGTGTCCAACTTGAACCCTAACCCCCCTTGCATGTATCTTGAGCTTACTTTGAGCATTTTGGTGTTATTTTGGTGGTTTTGAAGAAGAATGAGCAAGGACTTGAAGAGGGCTTGTAGATCCAGAAGTTTGGAATCATTTTTGACCCATCTGAGGTATAAAGCTTTAGACTTGATCATTACATGCTTAGATCTAGTTTTGGGGTGTTTTATATCACATTTGGATCCCATACTTGAATTCCTTTGAGTTTTAGAAGATTTTGTCCAAATGAGCAGTCCTTTTTGGCTCTTGGGGGTGTTTAGAACCATAAAAATTGGATCTTGATGGTTTAGCCCCAACCATGCATGTACTAGATGGCCACTAAGTGAGCTTATGGAATTAATGTGTGTCTTAATCCCCATCCATGCATGCAAAATCATAAAGTTCATAACTTTCTGGTTTAGGACGTTGTTAGGAGCCTAAATCTATGTTCTGGACGTTAGGACTTAATGGATTAAGTCAAAAGAAGAATCTTAGGGTGGCTGGCAGGAACGTTGGGCGTACCCCTGTAACAACCTGTTACTTTCCAAGTCAACAAAAGTCAAACCCGTCAAATAAAATTTCGAATTTCATTTAAATTAAATTCATAAGGGTTAGAAAACAATGTAAATAATGTTTATGTAAGTTTTCGGAATAAATCACACTCAAAAATCAACATTTTTCCATTTTTAAACCAAGAACCCTTGGACCGAAAATCCCTTTTTCAGCCGAAAACTCTCGGACAGCAAACCGTTTTCGGCCGAGAACCCATTTCCAGCCGAAAACCCAACCGGTATAAGTATGTTTCCTCGAAAATTTAGTCATTTCTCACCTTTTACACTAAAAAACACACTCATTTTGCTCTCAAACATCATCCAAGAACATTCAAACCTTCAAGAAAAAACCTTCAAATCTTCATATTTTTCACCAAGAACAGCCTTCAAACTTTAAGTGACCGAAAACAGCCCAGGACCACAAACTGTGTTCGGCCGAGAACCGGCCGAGAACCCCTTGGAACTGAAAACTCTTCAACACTTGTGCAATTCTAGGTAATTACCCTCAACACAAAACAAGTGTTTTCTAACACTTTAATTAATGGTTTCGCTAATTTCAATACAATTACGTGTTTAAATATTATTAGGATATTGTTAGTTCCGCGTACGTCAGCTTGAGGGTCATCTCTACAGTTCCGCTATCTAGCTACAAACATATACTAAAAGTTAGTTCATAACCCTACATTTTACTATTTTCAATGTTTTTAGGAGGGGATAAAAGTAAACACAAGAATTTCTGTGTTTTTATACAAATGATTTCAAACAGGATTTTTGAGAATTCACTACATTTTACAAAAACATTTATATATTTTAACCCTTGTGTACCACGTCGAGCATAAGGGTGTTTTTCCTTCATACAACTAAATTGCAAAAGTTTTCAGCACAGTACAAAACATACAATCAAACTATAATTGGTATAGTTGAGGAGAGTACATTACTTTCACTGAGTTCAATACACGAAACAGGAACATTCATACAAAATATAATAGGTATAGTTTGGGATACATTACACTATTTTACTAGTTCAAGAACATTATTCAGAAACTAACACATAAACTATGGTAGATATAGTTTATGGAACACTACACTATTTTTCGGATACAAGGGAACATTACTAAATAATTATTTAAGTATAATTATTTTACATTACAAGTACATTACTACAAGGTTATACATACATATTCAAGTACAAGAGAACACAACACTACACGTAAACTTGTTAATACAAGGTTGTGAGGCACTACTTCATTGTACCCACCAGGGTACAGGGCTAAATCGTGTACAATATAACCAGAGTCTACTGGAGGAAGAGCATGAATTTGTGTATAGATCTATACGGGACTGACAATCCCGCACCTAAATTGTTAGCTACAGTTAGGCCGACAAGCCTGGGGTGACAAATGTCATAACGTTTCTGACGCCTGAAGAACGTCGTAGAGGTCACTAGTCATATCAACCATTGTTATACGAAACTCACAATAATATAAACTAAAACATTTGTTTACGGGATTACATTTCTTCAAACGGTTTTATTTTAAATAATAAAACTACACTACATTACAACTGGAGGATTCCAGGGATTTCAAACAAACAGTTTTATTTTAATTAATGAAGCTACAGTACACTACTATACATTGCTACGGGTGGTATCTAGGAATTCATACACGGGTTTTCATACAATACACTATTATACATTACAGCCGGTAGTATCCAGGCATACATACAAAGGTTTTCATACAAGGGTTTCATAACAAACACTACTCTATTATACTATTATAGAGTACAGTAACAAACATACATTTTGGCCTTAAGGCCTAAGACTACTTTTCACTACTAAAGAAAATATTGGATTTTCTTGAGGAATATACGAACATTTATCAAAGATCAAAGACAAGTTTCCATCACAAAAACATACTTATGAACTCACCAACTTAAATGTTGATACTTTCAAAATCATTTGTATTCTCAGGGAACCGGTAGATAGGTACACCCACAGGTTTTTGAGAAGCCAGAGCTTTTAGAGTCGCGTATTTTATACTTTTGTTATACATTTTTTATGTCATACAAACTATGTATTGAACAGATGTAAATACCATATTCAATCAATGTAATGGTTGTGTTTGCTTTGATTTACTATTATGCAATTGTTGTGATACTGTACATGAAGTCCTCTGCCCCCGAACGTTTCCTCCGTTCTGGTTTGGGGGTGTGACAACCCCATAGTACGCTGTGCGTACCAGGTCAGCTTCTCGCCTCTGGTCAAGGCCAGCGTATGTTGGGCGTACATGCTGAGTACACCGCACGTACGCGTACAGTGGGTCAAACGTTGTTTTGGGCCATGCGATATTAGGCTTAGAGTTGTTGGGCCTCAAGCCCACCTGTGGACCGAAACCTTTGGGCATAGGACTGAGATTATGGTATTGGGCCTTAAAGCCTAATTAGTTGGGCTTGGACATTTTATTGGGGAAGTTGGGCCTTAGAGGAAGAGATCCAATAGGGCAAGGACTAGGGAACTTTTCCTTTATGTTATGAATTAGAATTTGGTCCATTGGGGTTATTTTTGGATCTGATAGCTGATTAGAAAGTTTGTTGCACTTTAGGGAGAGGAGTCTCGAGTCATCTGAGGAGTACGTTTCGACATTCATAGTTTAGGTGAGTCTCCCTTCGTATAATTTGTGGGTCGAAGGCACCAAGGCCAGCCCACTAGTATTGATTTGGCTTGATGATTCTCTTTGTGATAATTGTTAAGGGTTTATGTATTTTTTGATGCTCCTGTGAATTTTGCATGATATTATATGGTAGTGGTAGGGGTGAAATAGACCCGGTATCCGGTCATTGGACAGAAGGGGCAGGTCGAGCCCCCAGATATGCTTGGCATTATCCGGTTGAAGTAAACCGAAGGGGTAGGCTGCACACCCAGATATGCGTAGCAGTATGTTCTTTTATGTATGTGGTATGGTGGGGGAAAATCACTAAGCTTTGTGCTTACCGATTCAGTTTGTGTTTCAGGTAGCTCCAGCTCGAAGGGGAAAGGGCCGACTTTATGGCATCGCATCACACTTTGATTTTCCGCATTCGAGATTTTGGGATTTATACTATGATGATGACCTTTTATGTACTGCCGGTTGTAGCTAGGCTCATCATATACACCTGAACCTAGTGCATGTTAGCCTCTCCAGTCATATTACGCCATGTTAACCCCACCCCACCCCACTCTCTATCCTATATATATATATATATATATATATATATATATATATATATATATATATATATATATATATATATATATATATATATATATATATCAAATCTTCCTTCTCATTTCACATATGAAAAGTATCGCTTTCAGCACCTGTGCATTGTTTCTGTGCATTGTTCGCCAATAACCGGAAGCACCCTAAAATGGCAGAAGATCGATCCTCCAAGTGGTCATCTACCCACCGATTCTCTCCATTGTCGGCAAAACGACAACCACGAGTACAAAAGTACATGTTAATGACCGACATCTTGAAGACCACTAACCAAGCGGTGGAGAACTACGGCAACGAAAACGATGTGATCTGCATTGAATGTGGGTCTGGTGGCAAAAACCAGCAGTTTATCATGTGCGCTAACTATAATCAACCTTATCACAGGCATTTTCTCCACCCGTACGTACGTGATCTAGCTGTACTGCCATTGCCGCTCCGATCTTCCTCCACCTGTCAAAAGTACAGAATTCCAATTCTTTATATTTATATATATTATTATTCTGAATAAAGTTTCTGGTATTTTATTAAAGCTAAGTCGAGAGTCGTGAAGCTTTTTAATCGATGTATGAAACTCTGTTTTCTTCTGCCATCTTTTTGGTTACCCTCGTTTTCTGGTTGATTGATTTTAAGGAAAATTTAGGGTATCCTGTTGTTGATCCTATTGCTTTGTTCTTTCAAGAGTCCTAACATTTCATAGAAATAGTTATGTTAATCAGTTTCTTTTTTTTGATGTTTTCAAATCATAAACACACGATGTATATCTGACATATAGAACTATATATCATAGGCACTAATTTTGAAGAATCTTCAAAGGGAAAAACCACAGTCGATTGAGCATTAGGAAGTTTATATATGTTGATGTAAGTTGAATTAAGTTATTGTATGAACAACTATATATGTTACTAAGGTTCCATTGTTAAATAAAATGACTTAGAAGGTCATGCTTGTTGTATGGTTTATAAGTAATAGCCATATGGCAAGAATGAGAAGGGAAGACCCTTTTGACTCTGGCAAATCCGTATGCATCTTTCATCCTTGTATAAAGGCATAATGATATTTGGTAGGAAGGTGTTATTATTATTATTATTATTATTATTATTGTTATTTTATATATATATATATATATATATATATATATATATATATATATATATATATATATATATCATTTATTATCAGTTATTATTATATATTGTTTTTTTTAACCAATAAAATTAATATGTATAAAAATCTAGCCATAGTTAGAGCAAACAACAATTATAAAGAGAGAATTGCAAACTTGGACAAACCAATCAAGTTATCTAATCAACCTTTTACTTTTACACATCTATTACTAAATCAATTAAAAGAAACCAGATGAATTGAGTGATGAATCTTTTTACTAAACCACTTTTTTCCTTGGAAAACAATTCTATATCTCATAAACTGCATCTGCATATATGACATATATAACAGAGAAGACAACATCCAAAACTGTGTTCACATAAACTCACATTCATGTCTTCGATTAGTAGTTCATCTCGTTTTGCATTGCTGACTTTGAAGGTTTAACTCCCACATGTCTATTTTTTTATTATCTATCATCTATTTATCTACCATCTATTGTCAATTTAGCTTCATTTGGTTCAAGATAAATAACTATTTTTTATAATTAAAAAACTAATATATAAATTGCCAATCTTTTGATACTTTTTATGTATTTTAATAACAAAACGATAATATATTAAACATTTAAAAAGAAACAAAATGCATTATTTTAAATGTTCATATTGATTTAAATAATTTGTACTCTACAATTTATAATATATATTCTAAGATGTATATAAATGCTACACATATAAAGTCAACTGTTAAATATTATCTTACAATTTTAAATATAATCAACCATATTTGTATGCATTAAATTTTTATAAACTCTTAAATATGGTATATGGAAACAAAATCTCTTAGACATATACATTAATCTCTCTCGAGCAGCCATTGCTCAAACTATATCTACCATATTCCTAAAAGCTTTATTTTTCTTTCTTAGGTTAATATTTCCTCGTAAGACACTCTCTTATTGTACATCCAACTATTTGCGACCAACCTTGTAAAATCGTTACCTAGCTCACGTAAATAATTACATTATACTAAGTTGTAATAACATGTGTAACGGAACTCAAATAAAAAAATAACCAAACTTTCCTTAAAACATCAAAGACATCAAGATGATGTATAGAAAAATCTGTAACATATTTGTGAACAATAACAATAATTAACGCAATTTACCATAAGTGTTACTACATAACAATCGATATAACTTTCAAGTTTCAAGTAAAAATAGTAATAATTAGAAACAAAACTATTAGTAGATCATAGTTATATTTCAATTTAGCCTTATTACTTCTTGCTATTTAATAAAGCAAATAGAATTGGATTTTATTATATACCTTAAATGTATGTCTATTTTTTCAAAAAACAAAAAGTGTCTAGGATAATAACTAAGTGAGAGTAAACATATAAAAAACTATTTGTAAAAAATTTGTTTCCTTATAATTCACATATTTTGGTGTGCTATAAAACCTTGTGTAATGCAACACCTGGCACACTCGAGTTTGAAGGCTACAATAAATTTCATTTTACACACCAAAACCACATAAGGAAAACAGTACCATCAATCCAAGTGAGGATGGATATAATTCTTTGTTTTTATGTGAGCATTTCACGGGCTACCGATTAAAACTTTATGCTACATACTCACTTTTCTGTAACCTGAACATCATTCAAACCCATGCAAATCTTGAGATTCTATGACACTTATAGAAAATCATCATAACTTGAGTTAGCATGATAATAACATATTATTACCTTAAACAACTCTAAACATGCCAATTACTTTTTTTATTAAAATAAAGATTCGTAAACTCATATACATACACAATGATAAAGCCCTGATTTCTATATCACATCCAATAATGGTGCTCTAAGATAATTAAATGCATTCTAATACTCATATTTGTGATCAAAGATAATGTACCTAACATTGTTTAGTCATAATAACAACTTTTTATTTGAGATGCTAACTTTGTTTACAAATCGTGGATTCTCAAATAACATTTCTAACAACAAATCATAGTACAAAATAAATTTTACCTTTAGTATACAGAAGCTAAGATGGATCATAATTAACGATTTCATTGTCTTCAAAGTGTTCTACGAATTCGTCCTTTTGGATTGCGCACCACAAAAATAAGAAAACAAAATCCTTCTAAAATTTTATTTTAAGATGACCATACATTTCAACATTTTTTGGGATATACAAGTCACATGGAAATGCAACGTTACCATTTTCATGAATTCACCATTTCATATCTATAACTTAAACCCCTCATCATGAAATTAAACATCTATTATAGTTACTCCTATTAAATTTGACTATTTACAACATAAACATTCTATATTTTCATCAAGATTCGTTTATTTTACCGTATATCCATTACTTTATCCAAATTTCACTAGTTTCTAACATTTTCATTTTCCGCCTAATATAATTATGTTCTATACTAATCATTTAAAAAAGTCATCAAATTTCTTAAGAAATTATAAGTGTATAAAAACCATGGTATAAGTGTATGTTTTTTTTAACAACACTTCAATTCTATAAAACAACCACTCTAGTAAGGAGTTAGAGGGAGCGAACAAACAAAAATTACATAAAAGTAACAGCCACCAGGGGCTTTAATCGACTTTGTCCATGAAATATTTGAACAACTCTATCAATTTTCATGAACAATAGCATTGAAAGAATATGTATATATATATATATATATATATATATATATATATATATATATATATATATATATATATATATATATATATATATATATATATATATATATATATTGATGAATTCTTTCAATGCTATTGTTCATGAAAATTGAAAAAGTTGTTTAAATATTTCATGGACAAAGTCGATTAAAGTCCTCTTTCAAGGGATTAGTCGCGTGATAGGTGACCGCTACGTAAAACACTATTTTGGACATCAAATTCCCTTTGGCACCTTCTTTAAGTGCCACAAAATCTTACCCTAAGTTTTGAATCCTTCACCAGATAGCGATTCTAATTCACGATTATTGAGACATAAGGCATTAGGTAAACATGTAAGTCGTGTTTTCAGGGCCAACGCTACATATCATACACATAATTGATGGAATTTCAATACGTGTTTTATCTAACTCTTCCCTATGTGGCAACCCCATTAGGTTTAATCTGCATCTAGAGATGTTTGGATTTAATTGGCGGCCAAGAATTCCAATAATTATTACAATTACCATGGTATAAATATATGTGACATGAATTAAGAGATACATATACCATCACCACCAACCGTTCTATAATTACTTGAAATTATTCGACCATTTCTTTGAATAATATACATCAATATTCAATTATAGTTTTTAAACAATAGTTTTTTGTTTCATTATCTTGTACATAGTATAGGGGCTCTTATGTTAATATGTTTACACTTTATATTGATATCTATACATGAAACCGTAATTAATGTTGTGTCTCATTCTAGTGTCGAATCTGAGTATTGGGGTAGCTAATGTGGTTGTAGAATCTGCATGGCTTATAAATCTTCTTCTTGAGTTATATTGCACTTTTTTCGTGTCACTGTTGTATTTTATGATAATGTTAGTGCCATCTATTTAGCCTGCAACCCGGTACAACACCAAAGAACCAAACATGTGGAAATAGATTTACATTTTGTTACGGAGTGTGTTGTAATTGGTCATATGCGTGTTTTACATGTACTCTTGGTTTATCAGTATGCAAACATTTTTACAAAGGGCCTACCTGCTCAATTATTTTTGGATTTTGAAAAAAGTTTGAACATTCAAGATCCTCCTATTCCAACTTCGGGGGTGTGTTAAATAATATTTATCTATTTTATTATCTTGTACATAGTATATGGCTCTTATGTTAATATGTTTATACTATATATTGTTATCTATACATGCAACCCTAATTAATGGGTTTTCCACATAACCTATCAATAATTAAACCATTAATTTAACTAAATTTCATAATCTTAATTGACCAAAAGCATCAAACATAGTCAAACTCACTAATAGCAATTAACTTTTTTCCCCAAAGACAGCTCTTAATGATTCTTTTACCTTTTTATTAATATAATCAACCATATTTATGTGAAATAACTTTTATAAACCCTCAATTATGGTATATCGAAACCAAAAATCTTACAGTATACATTAGTGTATCTTGAGAAACCATTTTTCACACTACATTTACCATAATCCTATAAGTTTTATTTTCCTTTCTTGGGTTAAGCTTTTCTCATTAGACACCTCTTATTGTATATATAAAGATTTGAGTCCAAGCTTTCAAAATTGACAGTTAAAAAACTTAAATAGTTGTATTATACTAACTTGTAATGACCAGTTTATTGGAAAATAACAAATAACCATACCTTTCCTTAAAACGTCAAGGATATGAGAGCATATATAGAAAAATCCCTAACATACTTGTGAACGATAATATAGTTTAACTTATACGCAAACACCATAATAATAAAATACAAAAATATTAATAAATCATAGTTATCTTTCGTTTTAGCCTTATTACTTCTTACTATGTTATAAACTAAATAAACTTGTCTTTTATAATATACTTTTTTTTGCAAAAAAGTGTTATGATAATTACATAAGTAAGAGCAAACATATAATAAAATACTCGAAATAAATAGTTTTCATACTATTCATATATTTTGGTGTGTTATTAAATCTGGTGAAATGCAACATATGAACATACATTTATATGAACATACATTTGAGTTTGAGTGTTACAATAAATTCTCACTTAAATACCACAACCACATAAGGAAAACCAATACCATCAAACTAAGGTAGGATGGACATTATAATCAATTTCAAGTTTGTTTTTGTGTGAGCATTTCACGAGTGACCAATTAAAACTTTATCTTACATATATACTCACTTTTCTCTAACCAGATAATCGCTCAAATTCATATAATACTTGAGATTCTATGATAGAAAATAATCATAATTTCAATTACCTTAATATTAACATATTATTATCTTAAACATATCTAACCGTAACAAGTATAACATACCTAACATTGTTTAGTCATAATATCATACCTAATATTGTTGAGTCTGTAGGGTTTTTCGCACTTAAGACATTGTATTTTCTTTTATGTAGAAAGGATGCATATATAATAAGTTGTACTAAGGTTTCAACCGAAAGATAGTCGATTCTATTGAAAACCATGCAATATCATGTACTTAACACCAATTCAATGATATATAAGGTCCTTGAATATATTAAACGTTAGATACAAAACCAATACGTAAATCAAGTTTTAAATTAATACATAATTCGAGTTTTACTTAAATACTTTTCTTCCTAGTTTTAAGAATGAATAACCGTAACTAATCAACTTAAGATAACACCTAAAATCAGAAGCACTTTATATGATAGTTAACTACACACATACATGCCAATATGTAACGATTAGTATTGATAATTGGACAATAACGCAAGTTCTTTAGCAGTCTTTGAGACATAAAAGTAAAACTATGGTTAAGACATAAGAAGCGATGTTGAGATATATAATAATAAAACCGGAACAATCATTTTGGTGAAAACGAATACACTTATGTTGGTCAAGTTGACAAGTTTGACGTGTGTTGTCACCGAGGTATGCACATTAGCTTTTAATCAACGACCACTTGCAATAATAGGGAAATATAATAACTGAACTATGAGGAATTTTTCCTAATTCACCAAGTTGTAAATATTCTCATTTAGCAACTCCTTGATTGATGACTTACACACAAAGATTATTCTGCAGGAGAATGAAATGAAACAATTGAAAAAGAGCAGGGTAACAAACATTTTATGGTAAATTGAAGAAACATACATGCAAATATATATTGATGATTAGTATTGACAATTGGACAATAAACGCATGTTCTTCGGTAGTATTTAAAACATAAAAGTAAAACAATGGTTAAGTTGTCAGAATCGATGTTGAGACCTAAAATAATAAAATTTGAACAATCATTTTTGTTAAAGCAAATACACTTATGTTGGTCTAATTGACAAGTTATATGTTCGTTGTTACCAAGTCATGCACATTAGTTTTTAATCAACCACCACATATAATAATATGACAACATACTAACTGAACTATGAGAATTTTTTTGTAATAATATAGCAACATACTAACTGAACTATGAGGAAATTTTCCCGATTCACCAATTTGTAAATATTCTCATTTAGCAACTCCTTGATTGATGACTTACACACAAAGAGTTGATTAGTAAGAGAATGAAACGAAACAATTGATAAAGATCGGACTAACAAACATTTTACGGGAAATTGAAGAGACATACATGCCGATATATAATGATCAGTATTGAAAATTAGATAATAAACGCATGTTCTTTGGTAGTTTTTAAAACATAAAAGTAAAACTATGGTTGAGTTATCAGAATCGATGAGTCCAAAAATAATAAAATTGAAACGATCATTTTTGTGAAAACAAATACGCTTATGTTGGTCTAATTGACAAGTTAGATGTTTGTTGTCACCAAGTCATACACATTAGTTTTTAATCAACCAACACTTGTAATAATATGACAACATATTAACTGAACTATGAGGGAATTTTTTTTCCCCGATTCACCAAGTTGTAAATATTCCCATTTTGCAACTCCTTGATTGATGACTTACACACAAATATTTAATGTGTAAGAGAATGAAACGAAAGAATCGATAAAGATTGGTCTAACAAACATTTTACAGGAATTGAAGCATATCAATTAATGAAGCAAAACTCAACTTATTAATTAAGGATCACAAAAATGTATGTCCAATTCACATTATTCGTGCATAAATATTCCCTGTTACTTACCTTTAAAGCCATTTTTCTAAAATAGTGATAAAAACATAATTATAGTTACAATTTTCTGATTTTAGTGGTTTCTTTTTAGAAACCAACAACCTTTTCTCGTGAACTTCCGGTGGAAAACATGAAGTTTCAAATATAAGTGGTTTCTTTTTGAAATTACAGAAATATAATTGAGTTTTTTTAATCATTTAGTAATTAAAAGAATCATAAGAAAATGAAAAGAAAACAAAAAAAACAAAAAAAAAATGATTGTAGTAGTAGAAAGAAAAACATGCAAAAGCTTGCATCACTAATTAGTAACGACTCAAAGAAACCCGGTTCTTCCGGATGCAAGCTCATGATATACACCCTGAATCTAGCGCACTTTAGCCTATGCAATCATTTTACACCATGTCATCGTTGCCTGAAGTGTAACCCTACCCCACCCTCCTTCCTATATATATCAAAGCTTCCTTCTCATTTCATTTATGAAAAGTATAGCTTTCAGCACCAGTGCATTCATTCGCCAATAACCGCAAACACCCTAAAATGGCAGAAGATCGATCCTCCAAACGGTCATCTGCCCACCGATTCTCTCCATGGTCATTAATTATCTAGGCAAATGGCAAGAATCACAAAGGACGACCACTACCTCCTCCATGCATCTTTCGGGCAAAATTATCTTTTGTAGAAAGGTGTACCCTTGGATACTTGGGATTTGTTTCATCTTTCAATACTTATATCATCTATTATCTACTATCAATTATCAATTATTTATTACTGATTATTTGTTATTTATTATCAATTATTTTTATTTATTGATTCTTTGAAACACAAAAATAAATATGCATAAAAAGCTAGCCATAGTTACAGCATATAACAATTATAAAGAGAGCAATATTGCAAACTTGGACAAACCAAAGTAATTGAATCAAGAATCCTTTCACTGAACCACTTTTTTCCTTCGATAACAAGTTTGTTTCTCTTAGTACCACACCTCCATATATAACAAACAAGATTCTCGATTTTTCATAACTTTTAATGTTATAATTAATTAATTAATTTATAAATGATTTATTTGAGCTTTTTTTGTAAGGTAACGTGATATAATTTAGGATTTTATATTATTGGTATCTATTATTATTGTTAATTAATTTAGAAACCATTTATTCAGAAAAAAATTCAATTATTATAAAAATAGTTTATGGATTTTTTAGTTAATTTCACATGTCGATTTAGGTATTACCCTTAAAACATTTAACCGTTTTAAACTATTTAAAAAAAAAGAGGAAATTCCCCAAAAATCACTAAGTTTACACAGAGATTCGATTTTGATACTACGTTATATTTTGTCTTAATACAGACACTGTTTTCTAATTTGTTTCTATGTTGACAATTTACCCGGTCACCTAATTGTCTGGTGACGAGGCAATCTTTAGTGACATGAAATGCAGACGTGACACTCTTTGGTGACATCACATTCCAGGTGTTAAAATTGAAAAAAAAAAACTAAAATGTAGTGACTTTTGTGCTATTTATCCAAAATAATGACTTTTGTGCAATTTCATATTATCATAAAAGTAATGAAAATTCCAACACTTATGGGTGTTATCATATCTCAAGAATATTCATGTGATTTTAATGATTGCACTTTAAATATATTTATGATTGGTGTGTTCATTTGGATAATGGAAAGCATTTTCCAAGTGTTCAACTATCGGAGATTCATACAAGATTTCTCCAAGATTGCAGTACCTTTCACTCGTCTGACGAGGAAGGGTGTGGATTTCCGGTGGGGCCCTGAGCAACAGAGGGCATTTGAGACCCTCAGACAACGACTTTGCGAGGCTCCAGTTTTGACTCTCTCGAAGGGAGTTGAGGATTTTGTAGTGTTCTGTGATGTATCCATCACGGGACTGGGAGCGGTCCTCATGCAGAGAGGACAGGTGATAGCCTATGCGTCGTGGCAGTTGAAGCCGCACGAGATGAGATACCCTACTCACGATTTGGAATTGGGAGCAGTGATATTCGCTCTCAAGATTTGGAGACATTATCTCTACAAGGCCTGTTGTACCATTTACACGGACCACAAGAGTCTGAGACACATCATGGATCAGCTAAACCTGAACATGAGGCAGCGCAGGTGGCTGGACGTAGTCAAGGATTATGACTGTGAGATCCTTTACCATCTGGGTAAAGCGAATGTGGTTGTGGACGCTCTGATCCGCAATTCAGCTGGATCTTCTACTCCAGTGACATGTATGAGGATATCAATGGATTCTCCACTTGTGAGCTTGATCAGGGAAGCTTAGGATGAGGGTATGCGACTGGAGAACTGGAGGCTTGAGAGGATTAGGGGTGAGAAGACCCGTTTTGTGCAGGATAGCCAGGGGTTATTGACCTGTTGCGGTCGGGTATAGGTTATGATGTCTGGTGGGGTCAGACAGATTGTACTGGAGGAGGCTCACAAGTCTCGCTTCTCTGTTTACCCGGAGGCCACCAAGATATACCGGGATCTGAGTTTGAGTTACTGGTGGTTGTGCATGAAGCGAGAGATCGCTTGGTACGTGGAGAGGTGCTTGACCTGCAGGATCGTCAAGGCCGAGCATCAGAGGCAGCATGGCAAGCTGCAGCCTCTAGATATTCCCATATGGAAGTGGGAGCAGATCACGATGGACTTCATCACCAAATTGCCGAGAACGGCAAAGGGTTTCGACGCTATATGGGTCATCGTGGATCGACTGACCAAGAGTGCCCATTTTCTGCCCATCCAGGAGAGCTCATCGGCCGAGAAGCTGGCCGATGTGTATATATGCGAGATTGTCGCTCGCCATGGGGTTCCTGTCTCTATCGTTTCAGACCGTGATGTGCGGTTAACCTCCCGTTTCTGGCAGAAGTTCCACGAGGAACTGGGCACGCGGTTGCATTTCAGTAACGCATATTATCCGCAGACAGACGGCCAGAGCGAGCGGACCATTCAGACCCTCGAGGATATGTTGAGGGCATGCGTTATTAACTTCGGTGGGAGTTGGGACTCCTACCTACCCCTTGCAGAGTTTTCCTATAACAACAACTATCACTCCAGCATTGGTGCTCCACCTTATGAGCTATTGTATAGACAGAGATGCCGCACCCCAGTCTGTTGGGGCGAGGTTGGTCACAATGTGATGGGTCGGAGCGAGGTAGTCCTGCAGACCACCGAGAGGATTCAACAGATCAGACAGTGGTTGCAGACCGCACAGAGTTGGCAGAAGAGTTACGCCGAGAGACGCCGATCTGAGCTGGAGTTTCAGGTCGGTGACATGGTACTCCTGAAGGTCTCACCCTGGAAGGGTGTGATTCCCTTTCGGAAGAGGGGAAATTGGGTCCCGAATACATCGAGCCATTCAGGATCATTTCCAGGGTTGGCAAAGTAGCGTATAAACTAGATCTCCCGGAGGAGCTTAGTTAGATCCACAGCACTTTCCATGTGTCACAGTTGCGAAAGTGCATATTAGATGAGGAGGTAGTGGTGTCATTGGATGATATACAGGTCGATGAGCGCCTTAATTATGTGGAGAGGCCAGTGGCCGTTCTGGAGAGGAAGGTGAAGGTTCTACGGAACAAGGAAGTACCTTTGGTAAAGGTTTGGAGGCAGAGATGCGGGAGCATTACCCTGAGTTATTTACCGCAGCAGACTTCGAGGACGAAGTCTAGTTCAAGTAGGGGAGAATTGTAACACCCCGACTCCCAGGTATAAAAATTAAAGCTTATATTCACATTCTTAGACCTACTCTAGGAGTTGGATGCCTCAACTCGTCGTGAAGTAGTGGATCAGGCTGTGTTATTTAGGAGGTCTACACGACGAGTTGGAGGTCCCCAACTCGACGAGTAGGAGCTGGAAAATGAAACCCTAATTTCCAGGGTTTTACATCCTATTTAAAGGGTCATTAGCCTCCCTCTGCCTCCCTTACCGTCCCCCTTGAGCTCAAAAAACCCTAATCGCGCCTACTCTCCATTTTTGTGTGTTACGAAGCTTGGAAGGTGGATTTTGTGAAGAGAGCTTGAAGTCTAAGGAGCTTGGAGCAAGGAGAAGCTTGTGGATCTGATTTCTACTTCATCTTAACATCATCTTGAAGGTAAAAAGTCGTTACCTTGACTTCTCTCTAGCTAGATCTCTTCATGCAAAGGTGTAGGGCTAATTCTAGTTTGTTGTGGAGTTATTTCTTGCTTTGGTCATGATCTGAAGTTGTAACTTCAGATCTGGACTCCTCTAGCCCCTTATAGTCATAAAGTTCTAATCTTTAGCAAGTTATGGCCTTCTCCTTGCCTAAAACTTCTTCTTTAGCTTGGTTTTGGCATTTAAGGCCTTGCATGCGTGTAAAGTTTGCAACTTTACGTGGTAACCATGCCCTAGGAGGCTAGATCTACAACTTGGAGCTTTGGTTTTGCTTAAAAGTGTCTGAATAAGAAAAGGACGGAAGGGACTCGATGAGTTGCATGGTCAACTCGACGAGTCGGATGAAGATTGCCTGTATTTGGTTCTGCATGGACTCGGTGAGTCAGTGAGATGACTCGACGATTTGGTTAGGGTTTTCCCGACATTCTGGACACTGCATGGACTCGACGAGTTTTCTGGGAACTCGGCGAGTCGACTAGGGTTTTCACAACTTCTTTCGTCTGACTTTGGTCCGATTTGGACAGAATGGAAACATGTTGTATTGATAAAACGAAAAAAACGTTGATGCTACCAGATTACCTGGTCCTGGAATCGGAACCGCCGGTTCCGTGAGTGGTTCAAAAAATTTAAGAACTGCCTAGACCGGTTTCGGTTTTGGTTCTAATTTTATAGGAACCCTCGGTTCCGGTTGTCAAATGAAGCGGATGCCCTGAAACATCCCAAAAATAAGACCCAAAAATTTCATTTTTAATTTAGTAAAATCAGTATTTCCAAAACATCATCGGTACAAGCCAAATAAAATAAATGTGTCAAACAACATAACAATCAGAGTGAATCACAAAAACTAAAGGAGGTGGTGTGTGCTCTTCAATTATCCCGAGCCCTTCCCCTTGGAATGGGAAGTATCTGAAACATAAACCGAAAACCATAAGCACGAAGCTTAGCGAGTTCCCCAAGATACCACATACCAAAACATAAAACACATAACGCGCCCCGCCCAAACTCGCAAAATGGGCCCCGAAGAATGAGTATAACGGACCTCGCCCTAACTCGCATAACGGGCCCCACCCAATGAGTATAACAGGCCCCGCCCTAACTCGCATAACGGTCCCCGCCTACAGACAATTCATACTACATAACAAGTAACAACATACGGAATAATCATCGGGCCCCGCCCAGTAAGCATACTAGCATATACACATACTAGTATCACACAGACAATGAGTATTTTAGCATAACAGATCATGGGTCGGCATTGGTGCCTTCAACCCGCTACACATGGTGAGGAACTCTCCTCGGACTGCTTAATCACACTGATAATCCCTTACTGTTGGTCCGACGAATCCCCGAGCTTTCAATATCAAATAACACCCAATTAACAATTGGAGTCAAATCTATATCCTTCAATCCATACTTAGGGTAAAAAGACCATTTTACCCCTTACCTAGTTTGGTCCAAGACTAAAGCCAAAACTTTCAATCTAAAAGGCCCAAAAATCAATTAACCATCCAAGGCCCACATATGGCATAATTTTCCAAATTGGGCTCAAATCCCATTATTCGACCTTACCCTAAGGCCCACCAATTCTTCCTAGTCCAAACTCTTACATTCAGATGGCCCAACAAGCCCCCAAGCCACTAAGCCCCAAGAATAGCCCAAACATATGAAGTCCATCAGACTGAGTACGCGGGGCGTACTCAGCATGTACGTGCAGCGTACTCGCTTGAAGGCTTGTACGCTAAGCGTACCTGCTTGTACGCCTAGCGTACTCACCTATTCAGCCAAAACTTTATTTCAACTCTTAATCCCTTAAGACATAGCCCCAAAATATATCTCTGACTTCCTTGAGCTGGAATATCACGTAAAGATGCTAACTTTACGTTCATTCATGGCTAAATGAAGCTCTTAAGCTTAAAAAGGACTTAATAAGTGACTTAATGCCTGCATGTGACCAAAAATCCCATAAAGCTTGCTCCTTTATGCTAAAAGAACTCCTAACAAGCTCAGATCTTAAAGAATGAGTCCTTCAAAAGTCTTAACTCTTCAATCAACCCAAAAAGGGACTAAAAGCATAAAAAAAACAAACCATAAAGAGATCTAAACATATACAAGTCAATATTTAAACTTGATACCTTAGAAAGCTTGCACAAAGGATGATGATTCCGGATAAAAAACCTTCTCACCAAGCAAGGAAACTTCAAGCTTCTCTACTTCCTTCACAAAGGCAAAAACGGGCACCAAAGTCTTCTTAATAGCTCAAGAATACCATATAGAGGCTTAAGGGACGATTTAGGGTTTTAGGAGGTTTGGGGGTTGGTAAAGAGGCCAGCCCTAGGGTCTTAAGGTGTTTATATAGGGTGCAACTGTTGGGTTATGAGCATTCTAACACTCCTAAGTGTACATGCAACCCTAAATACCTTGGATCTATGTTTTCTCTATTATACATACAATTATGAACATCCAAGGTATTATCCTAATCTAGCATACAAAATAATAAATATAACAAGATAGAATACATACCTCTTTGATGTAGAATGTCTTCATGAAGCTTGAGTGCCTAGTGCCCCAAGTGTGACACCTCAAATGGTTCACACAACACCAAATACACTTGGAATAACTTGAGAAAAACTTGAACACTCCTTGAAATCGTCTAGCCCTCACACTCACACATTAGTGCACGATTTCTTGAGCCATGGGATTCTTTTATATGGTGGCTATTAGGGTTACACCATGTAACTCATAACTTTACCCATTCCTTATGCTCTATGGATTTTAACCTCCATGGAGTATCCATGGGTCGCCCCATGGACTTAGTCCAACATAAGGAATCTTGGATCACAAGCCCACATATATAAGAATGAATGATTTACACAATCAACCCATATATTTAATTAGTCTCCTTTTGATCACTTAATTAATTCCAAATTAATTCTTGATCAGTACTAATTAAATAACCTTATTGATATATTAGAACTTATAATATATTAACCAACCTTAAGTGTTATTTCTCTCATTATAGTCTATCCAAATGCATGATGCCATGCAACCCAAATGGACCATGCCGGGTCGGGTCAAGTCTTACCAATTATAGTTATGGACTTAGACATTAATCCAACAGTCTCCCACTTGGATAAGTCTAAAACTATTATTGCGTATGACTTCAGGAACCGATCAGCAATCGTAGCTTTCAAAAGCTTCTGTCGAACTCTGACCTTGTCGATGAACTCTGACCTTTGTCAATGACTTGTCCATTAGATAAGGGATCATATATTCCTCCATTCTAGATATCATATGGACTGAGACATGGATTATCAATCATTCTCTCTGTCCATTTGTTGTTTCCCGATTTCCGATTCATGATGACTGACTGATTGAACAAATCAAATCAGTCCTGGCTTGGCCAAGCACTCACATGTATCATCTTTAAATCATCGAGGGGCCCACAGATATCGCTTTTATCCCGAAGGTAAAAGGAATGGAAAACTTCGACTCATATGGCTTGTTCTACTACTTGTTGAATCATACACAAAGGCACGTTTTATAACATCGAGTTACCAATGTGTTTTCGTGCAATCAATGTATAACCAACTCATAGTAACAACTCATATCTCTAGGTTTGAAGAATATAAGATATTATCGTCTCATGATCACTCGTGATAAAATCCATGAAGTGATTCAAATGAGCACGGGTTGAATCCAATACTCAGAACTTATGAGCACTCATGAGTGTTGTAGCACCACTTTGTCCACCAACTTGGACCTCTACAAACCAACCCATGACAGTCTTGATTCATATCTACTTCCAACATATGACTGACTGTGGATGGTTTGAATAACTTAATCATTCAGGAAGAGCGACTTAGTTATTCTGGAAGTCAAAACATGCAAAGTGAAACACAAGAATAAATGAATCAAATATGGTATCAAACCCTATGAATATAAATAAACACTTTTATTTATCACCATACTGATTACTCATTATTCATTGTTTCGGTTTTATCAACTTTATACTTGAATTTAAAACAATAGTTGTCCCATGCTCCAAGCATGTACACTATGTTTTCTAAACACTAGTCATGCCATACACCAAGTATGCATACTATGTTTGTCTATGATCTTTACTTTGTAAAATACATCAATTGAACATCACTCGAATGATCCTCTTTTCATAGTCCCAAATCCTTACTGCAAATGCAAGAATTCCAAATTCATGCCATTTACTGAAATCTGTTAGATTCTAAACTTATATGCATTGATCCTCTTAATGATTATGCACGAAGTCAGAAAGACTTGACAACAATCATTACAGAGCATTCCAAAGGAGATCAGCTCCTTGGAAACATCCTTCTTTCATTAAGTTTCCTAATCTTACACAGATTGAATAATTTCTAACTTTGAAACATTTCCATATTCCATTTTGACTATCACTTCTGAACAAGAGTTGTCTCCTTACAGATTATGTCAATATGGTCCTTCCAGAATTAACATTATACTTCCAACTGTCCTTGAGCAACCAATCTTTGGTAAACCTTAGATTGTCCTCGACAATTGCTTAATCATTTTAGTCATATCCAATTCTAGACCTTTTCCCTTCATAATGCCCCAGGCATTTGGAATTTTAGAACGCAAAATTTAGATTATGAAAAGGGATGCCATAATCATAATCGAATTTTAGAACGCAAATAATGGACCCATATATAGAATTTCCTTATGTTGAGCCATTCCAACATGAAATTCATATATATATATATATATATATATATCCTTGATTAAATACGATTAAAATCTCAATCTAAGCTTTTAGAATTAAAATGAAGTATAATTTCCTCTCCCTTAATTATAGCAAAACAACTTTTTCAACCCCTGCAACCTCACGAATTGAAACTTTTGTTTTCTATAATTAACATTGCTAACTTGCAACCTTTGTCATAATTATCATGCTCCCACTAACATGATGATTATTAGCATAACACTTATGCTCCCACTAGCTTTGACATGTACTCAGAAATCAACTGACTTTCTTACCAAAGTTCAGATTTCTGATACTAGATTGTTTTGATAAAACTTTATCAAAATCATACACCTCTCTTAGATAGCTCACATGTGTGTCTAAACAATTTTAGAACTATGAAAAGGGATGTCGTAATCATAGTCTTAATTGTTTAGACCTTTGCCACTTCTCACAAGTCCATGTTAGTGTGCCGGTAAACCACACACGCTCCACTAACGACTTTGAGAATGCAAATATCACAATTGCTATCTAGCTAAAATCTACTTAGTGAAAGTGTTTCCTCACCATCATTTTCATGAATCGGAGAGAAACCTTATGACACTTAGATTTAATAGTGTATGTGTTCTTATCCATGTGAATTTGTCAAAACCATAATCACAAGACAAGGTTAGTGACAAATCCAAACTCATATTGATTAAACTTGTGCAATCTTAAATTCTTGCCATTTGGCAGCTCAGGTGCCTGCCATTGCTTCCAAGTAGTTGTGCAACCAATTGAGAACTCTCAGAACTCCTATGCAAAGCCAACTTGAATAGGCACAAAAATTTCAACACGATAGGTTTAAGACTCCCACTGTCCTCTTGACATATAAGACTCCCTTGTCAAATATTCAAGAGATAGTGCGGATTCTTTATCAAGACTAACACTTTACACAATTGGCCTAAGTTGGTCTCTGTTTTATCCAAAACATCACAACTTACCAATTTCAAATGTACAAGAGTAGATAACCTTTTACTCTTACATTTGACTAGTGTTAACAAACCCTCTTTAAGATATGTCACTCAAGTTACAATCTTGGAGTATGACTCTAAGAATTGTTTTGGAACGAAGTATGACTCATCTTTTTGATTTAACCATTTCAACAATTCATGACTCCTCTTCTTAGTCATAAGAATGCACTAAGATGACTATAGAGGACCAATTGTGATATGGTATCTTAATCATTAAGATGATCATAAACATGATACTAAAGTACTCTCCCATCTTTTCAGATTTGAGAAACTTTTATCTTTCTGCCATTCTTTGATTCTTCTTATTCGTTCTGTCTCACATTGAAACTTCTCCAATGCTACAGACTTATACTTAAACTTATAAGTATAACCATATTTACTGAACTTAAGTAAATCATGACGAATAGTCTTCTTGATCTTTTGTGGTGGACTTGACCAGTGCACAAGAATGTGTACTCGATCCCTTAGTCCTTTCCTTATTCACATAAGGAATTAGTCTTAATTTTCCAAGCTGAAAGTTCTCATTCATCATACTATACAACTTGCATGATTCCAAGTTTCGGTCCAATTGAACCTTGGGTGATGAGAATCTTTCCTTATTTGGTAATATTAGACACTACCACAACCGAAAGAATCAAATCCATTTTTCCAATATTGCTATCAATGGAATCTTATAAGCAACAACTTTTCACAAATGCCATTGTAAGGATACTTAAAATAAATAAAATCAAAACCTTTTTCTTTTATTTTAAAACTTTGCGGAAAAACTTATCCTTACAATCCATATGAAAACCTTGTTGTTATCTATTCCTAAGCAATATAAATATCATAACTCTTAAGTAATAGCCCAAAATTCTGATCACCGAACCATGCAATTGAAATCCATCTTCGCGATCAAAATCAGCATGTACTTAATAGAGTTAGACAATGGACTTTACCTGAAGTAGAGCCAAACTTATTGACTTTAACATCGTTAGGTAAATTTGGCAGCTTCGTAACCAATGCCCCTTCCTTTGGCAATAGTTACCTATGGACCCTTGATAATGGGACTATCTCAGACTTCGCCTCTCTCTTTACCATTGGGTCAACCGAGTTGATTATGGCCCATCCCTTTCCATTGGGAAGAGAGAGCTTTATTGGATATCCAATGTCATCATTGTCAATGTCCATAGCGTTTTAGGAAGTTGATCTTAGCAAATAGATAAGATCATTAAGGGTCTTGTCTTAGTCTGTTTCATAGGATTCCCAAAAGAACTCACTATGTGACTTAGAAAGTAGTTGAGCCACCAACTTTCTCAAGACTTTGACACCCAACTCTCCCGGCTTGTCAATATGTGACTACATCTCCAAGATGTGATCACACCTAGACCTTGCCTTGCCAATAGGGCTTGAGTGACCTTAAACTTTTTTAGGAACTTGTGGGTTAGGGAGAATAATTGGAGGAGGTGAAAGAAGTATGATATCCATGGGACATCATCTTCATTTAGGAAAGCTTGTTTCAAGAGATTTGGGAAGATCATAAATGTCTAGACCAGACATCTTTTTGGGAGATATTCAAGATAGTTGATTTAAAGTCCTTAATATGACACCCAATATGAAATATTAAGGCTAGGACCCAACAAACTATTTTATAACTTAGAAGAGGGATGCCGTAATCCAAGCTATAAAATATTTGAAGGTAGGTGAATGACGATTCACCAATTTTCACCATGAAAAACGAAATAATTTATTAGGTTTTAATTGGATTTGAAAGTCCTAGATCTTTGAGATTCATTGAACTGTTCAAAGGCATGTTTCAATCTCGAGTGGGCCCTTCAGGTTTTGTGACTGGGATGCCGAGGATCACAAAACAAGGTGTGAATAACCATGCAAATATACTTGGTACCCTTAATATTTACCCCTTAATCAGTGTGCCGGTTAACCACACACGCTCCACCGATACTATGATAAATATTAAGTTACCCTTTGCCTACCTTGTTAAGTCCAGGTTAGTGTGCCGGTTAACCACACACGCTCCACTAATGACTTAAGCAATGTGCAAAGTGTAATTTCATGGGTTAGCACCAAATTCACATTTTCCTAAGTAACTAAGATTGGGTATTAATAAGAGTTTAGTTACTTAGTATTTATCATTAATACTTTTAATGAAAGGAGAATTATAGTCCTTGTCCTACCCGTTCGGCTAACGACCCTCCACCAGTCAAGGAAGCGGTGGGTGAGAGTGGACACCTATTAAACTGCCATTTTATAGGCAGTAACCTTATACCCCCCTTATAGACCGGCTTCGTGAATGAGGCATACTAACGGTAAGACTGACTTTACTCTTATACATATATATAAATATTATTAACTTATAATATTATAAAGTATAAGGGTTGAATTTTAACTTTTAAAATTCTAAGGGCTAACTTGGAATTAAAGTATTCATAAGTGAAAACTTTTCAAATTCCAAAACTTGAGGGCAAGTTTTGAAACTATTCAAAACTAATTAATTTCATAACTTATGAGTTTAAAGTAGTTTTAATTAAAAAAAACTCTTCAAGTTCCATAACTTGAGGACAAGTTATGGAAGACTTTAAACAAATTAATAAAAAAAATAACTTTTTTTTATTGTAACTTATGGAACTAATTAAGGTTACACTTTTTTTTTAATTTAATGAAGAGACTCTTGAACCTCCATAACTTGAGGACAAGTTATGGAGTCATAAAACCATTTAATTAGAACTAGACTCTTCATTTTGTAACCTTTGCCAACTTTTATGAGTTTTATGATTCTTAAATGTGACTTTTCATATAACTTGAGGACAAGTTACAAAAACACACTTTGGAATCAACTCTTAGATTAAAATGGATTGAAAACAACTATTTCACACAACTTTTTTATTAATCTAAGAACCTCATAAGAACAAGATAATTCAAATCATCAATCTTCAAGAAATTAGCATGAACATACAAACTAATACAAATCTTGAAATTATGACAATTATCTTAGAAATTGGATTAGCATGAACATTACCACATCAAAAACAAGTTTATAAGTCCAAAAACATCTTAGGGTAATGTTCCTAGTCCAATTCCAGCCAAAACAATCGAATATATGCATCCAACTCGATTTTTCAGCTACTTTTGCAAGTATAACAAGAAAACAAGCCTAGGCTCTGATACCATTGTTGGGTTATGAGCATTCTAACACTCCTAAGTGTACATGCAACCCTAAATACCTTGGATCTATGTTTTCTCTATTATACATACAATTATGAACATCCAAGGTATTATCCTAATCTAGCATACAAAATAATAAATATAACAATATAGAATACATACCTCTTTGATGTAGAATGTCTTCATGAAGCTTGAGTGCCTAGTGCCCCAAGTGTGACACCTCAAATGGTTCACACAACACCAAATACACTTGGAATAACTTGAGAGAAACTTGAACACTCGTCTAGCCCTCACACTCACACATTAGTGCACGATTTCTTGAGCCATGGGATTCTTTTATATGGTGGCTATTAGGGTTACACCATGTAACTCATAACTTTACCCATTCCTTATGCTCCATGGATTTTAACCTCCATGGAGTATCCATGGGTCACCCCATGGACTTAGTCCAACATAAGGAATCTTGGATCACAAGCCCACATATATAAGAATGAATGATTTACACAATCAACCCATATATTTAATTAGTCTCCTTTTGATCACTTAATTAATTCCAAATTAATTCTTGATCAATACTAATTAAATAACCTTATTAATATATTAGAACTTATAATATATTAACCAACCTTAAGTGTTATTTCTCTCATTATAGTCTATCCAAATGCATGATGCCATGCAACCCAAATGGACCATGCCGGGTCGGGTCAAGTCTTACCAGTTATAGTTATGGACTTAGACATTAATCCAACAGCAACACCCTGGATTAGGGTTTCAATATGTCTCACGTACGCCCCACGTACATAAATGTACACCCAGCGTACGTCTCCAGAGTCTCGTCCCCACCTCGCATTAGTACGCTAAGCATCCCATGTGGTACGCCCCGCGTACTCGCTTCACAACTTGTATGTTAAGCGTACCCGCATACTGCCCAAGGATCAAAAATGCAACTTTTATAATAACAAGGGAAATAAAGAAACATACCAAGGTTCAAGTGTTACAGTTCTCCCCTATTTGAATTAGACTTTGTCCTTGAAGTCTGTTGCCCTGAATAACTCCAGATAGAGCTCATTCATCTCATCCTCGGGCTCCTAAGTCCACCCCAAACCCTTGCGGTGCTGCCATTGCACCTTTGACCAACTCAACAACCATTTTCCTCAAGGTTTTCGTCTTCTAATCTAGAATCGCCACCAGTCTCTCAATATAATTCAAACAGTCGTCCACCTGAATATCCTCAAAAGGTACCACTGCAGAATCATCCACAAAGTATTTACGTGGTTGAGAGACGTGGAATGTGCTATGAATCTGACTGAGCTCGGCTGGAAGATCTAATCGATATGCAACCCGGCCCACCCGAGCCAAAACCTTGAAAGGACCAATATATCTGGGGCCTAGATTGCCCCGCTTCCTGAACGGGATGACACCTTTCCAAGGTGACACCTTCAGGAGAACCATATCTCCCACCTGAAACTCTAAGTCTGACCGACGTCTGTTGGCATAACTCTTCTGCCAACTCTAAGCTATCTGGAGCCTGCTCCGAACCTGCTGAATCAGCTCAGTGGTCTTGAGTACCACCTCGATACTCCCCATAACCCGTTGACCGACCTCGCCCCAACAAATCGGGGTCCTGCACTTCTTCTTATAGAGCATCTCAAAAGGAGTTCAATCGATGTTCGCATGATAAGTGTTGTTATACGTAAATTCCGCTAACGGAAGATACGTATCCTAACTCTCACCGAAATCCAGAATACACGCCCGCAGCATATCCTTGAGGGTCTGAATAGTCCGCTCACTCTGACCATCGGTCTTCGGATGAATAGATGTGCTGAAATGGAAACAAGTACCCAACTCGTCATGGAACCTATTCCAAAACCTGGAAGTGAACCAGACATCTCTGTCTGAAACTACTGATACCGGCACCACATAACGTGCCACATCCTCCCGGATATAAATCTCAACCAACTTCTCTGTGGAAATACTCTCCTTAATCGGAAAGAAATGTGCGGTCTTGGTCAAACGATCCATGATGACCCAGATCAAATCCAATTTGCGCGCAGTCCTGGGAGGCTTCGTGATAAAATCCATAGTGATATCCTCCCATTTCCATACGGAAATCTCCAACAGGTGTATCTTGTCGTGAGAATGCTGATGCTCGGCATTGACTTTCCTTCAACTCAAGCACCGCTCCACGTACCAAGCCACATCCCGCTTCATGTAGGGCCACCAATAATCAGGACGAATATCCCTATACATGTTCGTCGCCCCGGGATGAATGGAGAACCTAGACTTGTAGGCTTCCATCATTAGAATCTGGCGTACACCGCCCCAATACGGAACCTAAACTCGTCGGTGCAAGGTCAATAATCCATGACTATCGTTATTGAAGGAAGCCACCTGACCCACAATACGCTCGCTCTTTCGGTACTCTTCCTTCATAACCTCAACATGTGCCTCACGACTCCGCTCCAACAACGGAGTAATAACGGTCATCCTCAAATATATGTCCCTGATCGGAGCTGCGACCGCCTTGCGGCTAAGAGCATCGGCCACCACAATGGCCTTCCCAGGGTGATAAACGATTTCACAATCATAATCGTTCACCACATCCAACCATCGACGTTGCCTCATATTTAGGTTCGACTGATCCATCAAATACCTCAAGCTCTTGTGATCTGTGTAAATAATACAATGAACCCCATAGAGGCAATGCTGCCAGATCTTGAGGGCGAACACCACGGCCCCCAACTCCGAATCATTCGTCGGATAATTCACTTCATAAGGCTCCATCTGCCTCGAGGCGTAAGCGATCACGCGACCCCTCTGCATCAGCATGCCCCCAACCCTGTGATCCAAGCATCATAATAAACCATGAAATCATCAACACCCTCTGGCAGGGTTAGAATCGGTACCTCACATAATCGTTGTCTAAGAGTCTTAAAAGCTGCCTGCTGCTCAGGAGCCCAACGAAATGTAACCGTCTTCTTTGTCAGTGGGGTCAAAGCATCAACTATCTTGGAGAAATCCTGAATGAATCTACGATTAACCCACCAAACCAAGAAAACTCCGAATCTCAGATGGAGACCTCGGAACCTCCCACTGCATCACGACCTCAACCTTGGACGGATCGACCAAGATACCATTCTGGTTGACAAGGCGCCCCAGAACCTGCACCTTGCACAACCAGAAATCACACTTGGAGTAAAGTCTCTCCTTCCTCAACGTCTCTAGCACTTCCCTTAAGTGCTCCTCGTGTTGCTCTTGAGTCTTGGAATAAACCAAGATATCATCAATGAATATTATCACAGACCGATCCAAGATTAGTTTGCACACGCGGTTCATGAGGTACATGAACGTGGATGGAGCATTGGTGAGCCCAAAAGGCATCACCACGAACTCGTAATGACCATAACGAGTCCAGAAAGCGGTCTGCTGCACATCCTCACCCCTGACCCGCATTTGATGATAAACCAATCGCAAATCAATCTTGTATAACCAATATACACCCTGAAGTTGGTCAAAAAGATCATCAATCCTCAGGAGTGGATAACGGTTCTTGACTGTTACCTTATTCAGCTCCCGGTAGTCGATACACATACGGTGAGACCCATCCTTGTTCTTCACAAACAGAATCAGTGCTCCCCAAGGCGAACTGCTCGATCGAATAAATCCCTCGTCTAACAACTCCTGTAGCTGTGTAGACAACTCCTGCATATTGGGAGGATCTAATCGATACGATGCTTTGGCTATCGGAGCTGCACCTTGAACCATATCAATCCTGAACTCAATCTTCCTCTCCGGAGGTACCCCAGGCAAATCCTCTGGGAATACATCCAGGTAATACCGCATAATCGGCACATCATCCGCGGTCGCCTTACCCTTATCCCGGGTATCCATAACATAGGAGACATAACCGAAACAACCCTGTTGAAGATAGCGTCTGGCCCTCGCTGCTAAACAGAAAATAGGCCACGCTAAGACTCTCCCCATGAACTACTATCTCTCCCATACTAGGGGTCCGAACCCGAACCAACTGCTGCTCACAGTCGATCACTGCCCCATTAGGGCTCAACCATTCCATGCCCACTATAACCTTGTTCCCATGCAGAGGAATGGGAACCAAATCAAACAGATACTACTCATTGAATAACTGGAGAGTACAGCCCCGATGAACCCTCGCAACCGAACAGACCTATCATCAACAATCTTGACATCTAGAGGATAATCTAGTTCCCCCGGAGCTCCAACAAATCTCTTGCTCAGCACAAGCGATACAAACGATTGGGTAGCCCCCAAATCAAACAATACCAATGCAGAAATATTGTTCACAATGAACGATCCTAAAATAAAACACATAAACATAAGCAAGCAATTCAATAAAAATAAAGAGATAAGGAGAACATACATACCCGTCACCACGTCGGGAGCTGCACGCGCCTCCTCGGCCATCAACTGGAAAGCCCTGTTCTTCACCACAAGTGCGTCCGCCCGACCCTACCGGTCGTCAGTAATCTGAAGAGTTGTAGGAGCGGGTGCTGACACCAATCCTGCTGCAGCCAAACTCGGAGAATAGGCCTTGTTCTGGCCCCTTTTATTGTAATGAAAGCAAATCAGGTCAAATATCGGGGTGGTGATGGTGGTAGCAGTGCAATACCTGCTAATATGACTAGTCTGACCGCACTTGAAGCAGCCAGAACCACCCATCTTGTACGTCCCCTCGTGCGACCTGCCGCACTTGCGGCAACAGCCTCGGCCCTACTGGCCCTTCCCTCTCGTATTAACAACCTTGGGCCTCTTGCCTGAACCCCATAATACCTGAACCTCATCCGAATTCCTCTTCCTCTCCATCTCAAGATCAATCTCTCTCTCTCTAGCCCTCTCTATCATATCCTCCAGCGTCTTGCAGCAGGAACGACTCACAAACTGTTGAATGTCACTCCTCAACATCTCATGATACCGGGCTTTCTTCATCTCCACGTCCGTCATATACTTCGGAACCAATAGTGCCCTCTCCCGGAACATCGCGGTGATCTCAACCACCGTCTCTGTAATCTGGTGGAGATCCTGAAACTCTCGCACCAACTGTTGCACCTCAATCACCGGTGCAAACTCAGCTCGGAACCTGGTCAAGAAATCATCCCATGACATCACATCAACAGCATCATCACCCACTACACGTCCTACCTCCTCCCACCAGTCTCGTGCCCTGTCCTTCAAAAGGCAGGAAGCTAGTCTGACCCTTTCCCCTTAGGGCAATGGCTGGTGCGGAAGGCATTAGTACCATCCGCTAACCACCTCCTGCTCACTATCGGGTCCTTCGCCTCATGATAATCTGGAGCTCCACATGCACGGAACTCCCTGAAGGTCAAAGAACACGCCACAACCAATGCCACCATCTTTGAGCAAAAGTCGCTCAGCCTCTTATCCAGAATCTCTAGAATACCCTCATTGACCGTGCCAAAGATCACAGGAGTCTACTCAAGTATATTGCGTGTAATCTCAGACGAGATGAACTCCCTGTTGGATTTGGTGCCTAAGCCCATAACTATAACTGGGATGTACTTGACCCGATTGTAGCATGGTCCTTTTTGGGTTGCCTTCACTAGTGCAACTTGATATGATGGATTTTGAGAATAAGGTTGTTTATGGTTTATTTATATATTACAAGTATAATATATTAATATGAAATCATATTATTTAATTAGTATTGATCAAGAATTAATTTGGAATTAATTTTGTGATCAAAAGAGACTAATTAAATATAGGGGGATTGATTATGTAAATCAATCATTCTTGTAGTGTGGGCCAATGATCCTTGATTATGTAGGTGGGCTAAACTAATCCATGGATAGTACATGGAGGTTAAACCCATGGAGCATGAGAATGTGGAAAGTCATGGGTTATTAGGGTTTACAAAGTGTAACCCTAGCATGTGCAACACTATAAATAGAACCCTTCTAGAGCCAAAATCAGTGACACCATCTCTTGGAGATAAACAACTTATTCTCTTAAGCCTCCTTTTGCATTTTGGTATTTGTGAACCAATAGAGGCATCACACTTGAGGTGCTCGAGCTTTCAAAGGTCAAGAACTCTACCCTACTCAAGAGGTAAGCATCCAAACTAAACTTTTATATTATATAGCTTCAATTGTATGCTAGATAGGGAGAATGCTTTGGAAAAACAAAATGCATGTATAATTAGAGAAAACATAGATCCAAAGCATTTAGGGTTGCATGTGCACCATATGAGTGTTATAGTGATCAAAACCCAATATTGGTATCAAAGACATGTTTGTTTTCTATTATGTTTGATGCTTACTAGTTTTACAAAGCTGAAAAAGTCAAAATTTTTGCATCTGACTGATGAAATCGTCGAGTACATGAACAGACTCGACGATTCCACTCAGTAAATAGGGCAACTCGGCGAGTCAGTTCATACACTCGACGAGTTGAAGGCCCTGTTTGCAGAATTTTGAGTTTCTTGACCTGGTTTGGATTGGGAACACTACCACAAACTATTTTGGATCATTGGAAATGTTTTTTATGATATGGTAGTGCTTTAACTCATCCAACCACAAGATAATTGTCAAAGTTTTTAAAATAATTGTTGTTTTATATGATAAAAAAGTTTCTTTTCAAATTGTTGACTTAAAATTGTCTTGATTATGAGTTTAGTTAGATCATAGATTATGTGATAATTTTTGTTGTTAGAAAAATGATCTAAATGATGTTTAATGACCTCCATATATTGTCCTCAAGTTATGGAAAATGAAAGGTCTCTTCATTAAAATCAAATTAAACTCATAGGTTATGAATGTGAAGAGTTTTGACAAGTTTCAAAACTTGCCCTCAAGTTTTGGAATTTTCAAAGTCTAATTAAATGAAACTTTAATTCCAAACCCTAGAGTTTTAAAAGTTAAAATTCAACCCTTATGCTTTATAATATTAAGAGTTTAATAATATATATATATATATATATATATATATATATATATATATATATATATATATATATATGTGTGTGTGTGTGTGTGTGTGTGTGTGTAAGAACAAGTCAGTCTTACCGTTAGTAGGCCTCATTCACGAAGCTGGTCTATAAGGGGGTATAAGGTTACTGCCTATAAAATGGTAGTTTAATGGGTGTCCACTCTCACCCACCGCTTCCTTGACAGGTGGAGGGTCGTTAGCCGAACGGGTAGGATTGGACATTAATTCTCCCTCATTAAAAGTATAATGACAAATATAAAGTAACTAAATTGTTTATTAAATTCCCAATATTAGGAAAATGTGAAAATGGTGCTAATCCATGAAATTACACTTTGCACCTTTGTTAAGTCGTTAGTGGAGCGTGTGTGGTTCACCGGCACACTAATCTGGAACTGACAATGTGTGGAAAAGGGTAACTTGGTGTTAATCATAGATGAATGGAGCGTGTGTGGTTAACCAGCACATTGATTAGGTGATCCGTAACATTGGGTGTACCAAGTTAATTTGCATGGTTATTCATACCTTGTTTGTGATCCTCGGCATCCCAGTCACAAACTTGAAGGGCACACCGAGATATAAACATGCCATTGAAAAGTTCAATGAATCTCAAAGATCTAGGAATTTAAAAACAATTAAAACTTAATAATCTATTTTGTTTTTCATGGTGGAAATTGGTAAATCGTCATTTACCTACTTTCAAATATTTTATAATTGGATTACGGCATCCCTCTTCGCAATTGTAGAATATTTTGTTGGGTCCTAGCCTTAATATTTCATATTGGGTGTAATATTAGGGATTATCATCTAATCTAAACTTTGTTCTTCTTCTTTTCAGATTTCTATCCCAAACAATGCTTCCACACCAATTCCTTCAGGCTCTTTCTCCCTCATGAACCTATGTGGGAGGTGTTGGGTTTTGTATACTACAACATCATATGGTGCACATACAACCCTAAAAGCTTTGGATCTATGTTTTCTGTAATTATACATGCAATATTGTTTTCAAAGCTTTAACCCTACAACTAGCATACAAATGATATAAACTACATAAAATACTAGTTAGAAGTTTACCTCTTTGTGTAGCTTGCTATCCGTGATGTATTTGGCCTTTAAGAACTTAGCACCAATAGTGTGGATGCCTCAAATGGAATCACAACACACCTAGGACAAAGGATGGCATTTGAGAGAGAATCTTCATACCCCAAAACCGTCCATATGAACTCCAAGAACCTAAGTGGTGATTTTGGCTATGGAGTAACATATTTATATGTGGGATTCAAAAGGTAATGGGTTAACCCTGACCCATACCCATGGATTTATGATCCATGGTTCATGTGACCCAACTCTTTATGTATCCATACATAAACTTAGTCCAACATGGATCAATGGCCCAACACATATAAATATAACTAATTTACACAATTAGTCCCCATTGATTTAATTAGTCTCTTTTGATCAGTAAATAAGTTCCAAACTAATTCTTGATCAATACTAATTAAATCATATGATTTCATATTAATATATTAGAACTTATAATATATTAATAAATCATAAATAACCTCTTCTCAAAAGTCCATCCTAACAAATTGTCCCGATGATATGCAACCCAAATGGACCATGCTACTCTCGGGTCAAGTACATACCAATTATAGTTATGGGCTTAGACACCTAATCCAACAGTCTCCCACTTGGATAAGACTAATAACTATTGTTGCAAGTATGACTCCAAAACCCCGACTAGCAATCGTAGCTCTTAAAAGTCGTTGTCGAACTCTGACCTAGTCAATGACGTGTCCATTAGATAAGGGATCATATATTCCTCCATTCTAGATATCATATGGACTGAGACATGGATTATAATCATTCTCTATGTCCATCTTTTGTTTCCCGATTTCCGATTTATAACAACCGACTAATTGAACAAATCAAATCAGTCCAGGCTCGGCCGAGTGCTTAGGGTTGTCATCACTAAATCATCGAGGGGCCCACGGATATCGCTTTTATCCCTCCAAGGGTAAAAGGAATGGATAAACTTCGACTCATATGCTTGCTCTATTTACTCATCAAATCACACACAACAATGTGTTTTATAACACCAAGTTACTGGTGCGTTTTCACATTATCAATGTGCAACCGACTTGTAGACTGCAACTCATATCTCTGAGTTTGAAGAATATAAGATATTATCGTCTCATGATCACTCTAGATAAAATCCATGAAGTGATTCAAATGAGCATGGGTTTAATCCAATACTCGAATCTTATTCCAGGAGCACTCATGAATACTGCAGATATGTCTAAAACACCTAGACATACTACAGACCCATTCATGACAGTCTTGCCTCAATACCTACTTCCAAAGTATGATCGACTGTGGACGGTTTGAATAACCTAGTTATTCGGGAAGTCAAAACATGCAAAGTGAAACACAAGAATAATACTAATCCTATATGGTCCCAAAATTTTTGAGTCATATTGATTACTCATTATTCATTGTATAATGTTTCAAATAATCAACTTAATACTTCAACTAAAACAATAGTTGCCCCATGCTACAAGCATGCACACTATGTTTACCTATGGTCCTTTCTTTGTGGAATAGATCAATTGAAAACATTTCAATGATGCTCATTTCACAATTCCAAATCCTTATCATAAATGTAAGAACACCAAATTCTTGTCATTTACTATAATTTGTTAGATTCTAAACTTATATGCAATGATCCTCTTGTAATGACTATACACAAAAGTCACAAAGACATGGCAACAGACATTACAAAGTATTCCAATGGAGAGCAATTCCATGGAAACGAAGTCTCACATTCAAAGTGCATTCCTTTGAATATCCTTCTTGCATTAAATTTTCTAATCTTACACGGATTTAATGAATAACTTCCACCTATGGAAACATTTTCATATTCCCATTTTGACTATCACTTGTGAACAAGAGTTGCCTCTTTTCAGAATATGTCAATATGGTCCTTCCAAAAATTTATACTATACTTTCAACTGTCCATGAGCAACCAATCCTGTAGACTTCAAATTGTCCTCGACAATTGCTTAATCATTTTTTTAGTCATATCCAGTTCTAGTCCTTTTCCCTCTTAATGTCCTAGGCATTTGGAAAATTTATAACGGATGAATATTACAGCACATGTAATCGATCCTATATCCGAAGCATATGGGACACGATTCATGATGTCTCACATAATGACACGATACTAGACCAGTCTTTTGCTATAATATTTCTATTTCTATTTGCCATGTTCTCATAATTCAGATTATGAAAAGGGATGTCGTAATCATAATCGAATTTTAGAACACAAATAATGTTCCCATATATAGAATTTCCTTATGTTCAACCATTCCAACATAACATTCATATATATATACTTGACTAAATTTGATTAGAATCTCAATCTAAGCTTTTAGAATTGGGATGAAGTATAATTTCCTCTCCCTTAATTATAGCAAAACAACTTTTCAAACCCTTCAACTTTGCAAATTGAAACTTTTGTTTTCTATAATTAACATTGCTAACTTGCAATACTTAACATAATAATCACGCTCCCACTAACATGATAATTATTAGCAAAACACTTATGCTCCCACTAGCTTTGACATGTATCCAGAAATCAGCTGGACTTCTAGAAATCAATACTTATTGACTTTCTTACCAAAGTTCAGATTTCTAATATGAGATGCTTCGATAAAACTTTATCTTAGCTTCCCAAAATCATACGCCTTTCCTTAGATAGCTCACATGTATGTCTAAACAATTATGAACAGGGATGTTGTAATCATAATGTTTAGACCTTTGCCATTGCTCACAATTCGAATTATGAAAAGGGATGTCGTAATCATAATTGAATTTGAGAAATGCAAATATCACGATTGCTAACTATTAAAATTTACTTAGTGAAAGCGTTTCCTCACCATCATTTTCATGAATCGGAGAGAAACCTTATGACACTTAGATTTGTATGGTGTATGTGTTCCTATCCATGTGAATTTGTCAAAACCATAATCACAAGACAAGGTTAGTGACAAATCCAAGCTTATATGGATTGAACTTGTTCAATCTTAAGTTCTTGCCATCTGGCGGCACAAGGGCCTACCATTGCTTCCAGGTTGTTATGCAAACAATTAAGAAGTCATAGAACTCACATGCATAGTCAACTTTAACTGCAATGAGCACAAAAATAAGAATGTGTCAACACGATAGGTTATAAACCTCAAGTCGTGTGTTAGTGATAAACAATACCCTTGATTTGTTCTTGAAACTTTTCAAGATCTTTAAGACTCCCACAGACCTCTTTGTTGGATTAATGTCTAAGTCCATAACTATATTTGGTATGTACTTGACCCGATCCGGCATGGTCCATTTGGGTTGCACTTCACCGACACAATTTATATGGATAGTCTTTTGAGAATAGTATATTTATGATTTATATTAATATATTATAAGTTCTAATATATTAATATGGAAAATCATATTATTTAATTAGTATTGATCAAGAATTAATTAAGTGATCAAAAAGAACTAATTAAATATGGACTCTTATATATATGGAATGGGCCAAGTTCATTTAGGTTGGGCTAAGCTTTCATGGATGGTCCATGGAGCTTTTAACCCATGGATCCTATGTAAATGAAAGGTCATGGGTATTAGGGTTTACATGGATGTAACCCTAATCCTCCATAATATATAAAGGGGTCCTTGGCTCACAAAATTGGCACAAGTGTGTGAAAATAAGAGTGGGCCGATTTTAGTGTGCATACATATTCTCTCAAGTTCTTCCAAGGTGTTTTGGTGATTTGTGATTCCATTTGAGGCTTCCACACTATTGGGGCTAAGCTCTTAAAGCTTGAAGACATCAAGCTACATCAAAAGGTATGTCATCTAACTAGAACTTTGTAGTATAGGTGCTTCACAATATGCTAGTTAGGATGAAACCTTGGAATAGTTAATATTTGCATGTATAATAGAGAAAACAGAGATCCAAGGTTTATAGGGTTGCATGTACACCATAGGAGTGTTAGAATGCTCAAAACCCAACAGTGGTGTCAGAGCCAGGTTGTTTTCTGTTATATTGATGCAAATATTTTATTTTCAAGTTGGAAAAAAAAGGAAAAAAAACATGACGTTTGTCAAATTTTAAGATAATTACTTGTTTTGTGAAAAACGAATTATTTGTAAAATTTGAATCATTTGTTATATGAGTTGAATTAGGTCAAATTTAGTAAAAGATAAAATGATATGATTATTTTATTAGTTTTAAAAGTTTGATCTAAATGTTTTAAGGAGTTACATATTTTGGAGCTCAAAAGTTTTTTTTTAAAGTTGTGATCTTAAGGGTTTTTGAAACTTCCATAAGTTATGGATATGAAAGTTTTTTTTTAAAAAAAAAAATTTGATTCAAAGTTTTTATGGAGTTACAAAATTTGGTGTTAATGTTTTACAGAATTCCATAACTTGTTCTTAAGTTATGGAACATGGAAAGTTTCATCATAAAACACCATTAATTCCATAAGTTATGGAATCCAAAGGTTTTCAAGAATTACAAAACTTGCCCTCAAGTTTTGGAATTTGAGAAAAGTTTTTTATGAAAAAAAGAATTGAATTCTAAAACTCTTGGGTTCATAACTTAAACAATTAATTAAATGGTTTTAATTTTGAGTTTAATAATTGGAATTATGATGTTTTGTTGAATAGTTCAAATTAACTCTTATGGACTTTATTAATAGTTAATTAAAGCGTTTAATTAAAAGAGTATTATTAATCCATAAATATATGGTTTGAGTTTAATTAAATTAAAAGTCTAGTTTAATTAATAGATTAAACCACCAAGTATTTTAAATGTCTAAAATACACCCTTATACTATTATAATATTAAAAGTTTAATATATTATATGTATAAGAGCAAGTCGTCTTACCATTAGTAGGCCTCATTCACGAACCCGGTCTATAAGGGGGGTATAAGGTTACTGCCTATAAAATGCCAGTTTAATGGGTGTCCACTCTCACTCACCGCTTCCTTGACCGGTGGAGGGTCGTTAGCCGAACAGGTAGGACAAGGACTATAATTCTCCCTTCATTATAAGTATAATGATAAATACTAAGTAACTAAACACTTATAAATTCCCAATCTTAGTTACTTAGGAAAATGTGAATAAGGTGCTAATCCATGAAATTACACTTTGCACTTTGTTTAAGCTGTTAGTGGAGCGTGTGTGGTTAACCGGCACACTAACCTGGACTTAACAAGGTAGGCAAAGGGTAACTTAATGTTTATCATAGTATCGTTGGAGCGTGTGTGGTTAACCAGCACATCGATTGAGGGGTAAATATTAAGGGTACCAAGTATATTTGCATGGTTACTTCACACCTTGTTTTGTGATCCTCGGCATCCCAGTCATAAAACCTGAAGGGCACACTCGAGATTGAAACATGCCATTTAAAAGTTCAATGAATCTCAAAAGAATCTAGGAGTTTCAAAACCAATTAAAACCTAATAATACATTTCGTTTATCTTGGTGGAAATTGGTGAATCGTCATTCACCTACCTTCAAATATTTTATCGCTTGGATTACGGCATCCCTCTTCCAAGTTATAAAATAGTTTGTTGGGTCCTAGCCTTAATATATCATATTGGGTGTTATATTAAGGACTTAAATCAACTTTACGTGAATTTCTCCCATTGTTGATGTCTGGTTTAGACAACAATGATCTTCCCAAACCAAGCTTTCCTAATGAATATGACTTCCCGAGTTTGGCTCATGGAAGTCATACTTCTCTTCCTCCACCTCCTCCAATTATTCTCCCTAACCCACAAGTTCAAGGTCACTCAAGCCCTAATGGCAAGCAAGGTCTATGTGTGATCACATCTTAGAGATGAAGTCACATATTGACAAGCCGGGAGAGTTGGGTGTCAAAGTCTTGAGAAAGTTGGATGTTCAATCACTTTCTAAGTCACACAGTGAGTTCCTTTGGGACTACTATGAAACAGACTATGACATGAACCTTAATGATCATATCTATTTGCTTGGTGCTGCTGAATCAGCAATGATTTGGAACGATAGTAAAGCAAATTTGATTAGAAGATTAACTTCCCAAAAACTTTATGGACAGTGACAATGGTGACACTGGAAATCCAGAAAAAGCGTTCTCTTCCCAATGGAAAGGGATTGGCCATACTCAACCCGGTTAACCAAATGGTAAAGAGAAAGGCTAAGTCTGAGATAGTCCCATTACCAAAGGGTCCATATGTTTATTTTGTCAAAGGAAGGGGCGTTGATTGCAAAGCTGCCAAATTTACCTATGGATGTTAAAGTCAATAGGTTTGACTCTACATCAGGTAGAGCCCATTATCTAACTCTGTTAAGTTCTATTCTGAGATCCTCATTACATGATATGACTGGGTCACATGTTGATGTTTTAAGAATCAAAGAATAGAGAGAAATCTTAAAGGAAGTATATGTTGATTCTGATCGCGAAGGTGGATTTCGATCGCATCAGAATTTTGAGCAGTTGCTTAACAAGTTATGATATATTGCTAAGGAATAGATAACAACAATTTTTCCATGTGGATTGTAAGGATAAGTTTTTCCGCAAAGTTTTAAAATAAAAGAAAATTGTTTTATTTTATTTATTTGAAGTATCCTTACAATGGCATTTGTGGAAAATTGTTGCTTATATGATTCCACTGACAACAATAATGGAAAATGGATTTGATTCTTTCATTTGTGGTAGTGTCTAAATTTACCAAATCAGGAAAGTTCCTCATCGCCCAAGTTTCAATTGGACCGAAACTTGGAATCATGCAAGTTGAATAGTATGATGAATGAGAACTTTCAAGCATTGGAAAATCAAGACTAATTACTTGTTCACATGGATGTGTGAGTCAAGTGAAGGACTAAAGGGATCGAGTACACATTCTTGTGCACTGGTCATGTCCACCACAAAGCTCGTTAAGACTATTTGATTTACTAAAGTTTAGTAAATATGGTTATACTTACAAGTTTAAGTATAATTCTGAAACATTGGAAAAGTCTCAATGTATGGCAGAACGAATGGGAAGAATCAAATTAGGCAGAAAGATAAAAGTTTCTCAAATCTGAAAAGATGGGAGAGTACTTTAGTATCATGTTTGTGATCATCTTAATGATTTAGAAATCATATCACAATTAGTCCTCTAAAGGTCATCTTAGTGCATTCTTATGACTAAGAAGAGGAGTCATGAATTGTTCAAATGGTTAGATCAGGAAGATGAGTCATAGTTCGTTCCAAAACAATTCTTAGAGTCATACTCCAAGATTGTAACTTGAGTGACATATCTTAAAGAAAGGTTTAAAACACTTGTCAAATGTAAGAGTAAAAGTGTCCTACTCTTGTACATTTGAAATTGGTAAGTTGTGATGTTTTAGATAAAACAAAGACCAACTAAGGCCAATTGTGTGAAGTGTTTGTCTTGATAAAGAATCTGCACTATCTCTTGAATATTTGGCAAGACAGTCTTATATGTCAAGAGGATAGTGGGAGTCTTAAAGATCCTAAAAAGAATTTCAAGAAGTAATCAAGAATAAAACCTGAGGTTCTTCACTAGCACACGACTTGAGGTTTATAACCTATCGTGCTGACATATTATGTGCCCATTCCAGTTAAAGTTGGCTTTGCATAGGAGTTCTGAAAGTTCTCAATTGGTTGCATAACAACTTGGAAGCAATGGCAGGCCCTGTACTGCCAGGTGGCAAGAAGTTAAGATTGCATAAGTTCAATCCATATGAGTTTGGATTTGTCATTATCCTTGTCTTATGACTATGGTTTTGACGATTCACATGGATAAGAACACATACACCATAAAATCTAAGGGTCATAAGGTTTGACTCCGATTCATGAAAATGATGGTGAGGAAACACTTCCACCAAGTAGATTTGAAGCAGATGGCAAAAGGTCTAAACAATTGAGACTATGATTACGGCATCCGTTTTCATAGTTCTGAAATTGTTTAGACACACATGCATGTTATCTAAGGAAAGGTGTATGATTTTGATAAAGTTTTATCAAAGCATCTCGTATCAGAAATCTGAACTTTGGTAAGAAAGTCAATAAAGTATTGATTTCTAGAAGTCCAGCTGATTTCTGAGTACATGTCAAAGCTAGTGGGAGCATATAAGTGTTATGCTAATAATCATCATGCTAGTGGGAGCATGATAATTATTGTTAGTGTTGCAAGTTAGCAGTGTTAATTATAGAAAACAAAAGTTTCAATTCGTGAGGCTGCAAGGATTGAAAAAGTTGTTTTGCTATAATTAAGGGAGAGGATATACTTCATTTCAGTTCTAAAGGCTTAGATTGAGACCTTAATCATCTTTAGTCAAGAATATATATATGAATTTCATGTTGGATTGGTTCAACTTAAGGAAATTCTATATATTGCATTCTCAAAATTCGATTATGATTACGACATCCCTCTTCATAGTCAAATTTTGAAAACATGGCAAATAAAAATATTGTAGCAAAAGACTGGTCTAGAATCATGTCTTTATGACTAAAATGATTAAGCAATTGTCGAGGACAATCTGAGATTTACCAAAGATTGGTTGCTCAGGGACAGTTGGAAGTATAGTGCTAATTTTGGAAGGACCATATTGACATATTCTGAAAAGAGGCATCTCTTATTCAGAAGTGATAGTCAAAATGAGAATATGGAGTTGTCTCCATAGGTGGAAGTTATCTGTGTAAGATTAGAAAAATTAATGCAAGAAGCGTGTCCAAAGCAATGTACTTTGAATATGAGACTTAGTTTCCATGGAGTTGATCTCCAATTGAATACCTTATAATGACTGTTGACAAGTCTTTGTGACTTTGTACATATTCATTACAGGAGGGTCGGTGTATATAAGTTTAAAATCTAAACAGATTTCGATAAATGATAGGAATTTGAAATTCTCACATTTTTCGATAAGGATTTGGGAGTGTGAAATTAGAATCATTGAAATTATGTTCAATTGGTTTATTTCACAAAGTAAGGATCATAGACAAACATAGAGTGCATACTTGGTGTATGGCAAAGCTATTGTTTAAGAAAAACATAGTGTACATGCTTGGAGCATGGGACAACTAGTGTTTTTAATTCAAGTATAAAGTTGATAAAACCGAAACAATGAATAATGAGTAATCAGTATGGTGATAAATAAAAATGTTTATTTATATTCATAGGGTTTGATACCATATTTGATTCATTTATTCTTGTGTTTCACTTTGCATGTTTTGACTTCGCATGTTTTGACTTCCAGAATAACTAAGTCGCTCTTCCTGAATGATTAAGTTATTCAAACCATCCACAGTCGGTCATATGTTGGAAGTAGATATGAATCAAGACTGTCATGGGTTGGTTTGTAGAGGTCCAAGTTGGTGGACAAAGTGGTGCTACAACACTCATGAGTGCTCATAAGTTCTGAGTATTGGATTCAACCCACGCTCATTTGAATCACTTCATGGATTTTATCACGAGTGATCATGAGACGATAATATCTTATATTCTTCAAACCTAGAGATATGAGTTGTTACTATGAGTTGGTTATACATTGATTGTACGAAAACGCATTGGTAACTCGATGTTATAAAACGTGCCTTTGTGTATGATTCAACAAGTAGTAGAACAAGCCATATGAGTCGAAGTTTATCCATTCCTTTTACCTTCGGGATAAAAGCGATATATGTGGGCCCCTCGATGATTTAGCGATGACACATGTGAGTGCTTGGCCAAGCCAGGACTGATTTGATTTGTTCAATCAGTCAGTCATCATAAATCGAAAATCGGGAAACAACAAATGGACAGAGAGAATGATTATAATCCATGTCTCAGTCCATATGATATCTTGAATGGGGGAATATATGATCCCTTATCTAATGGACAAGTCATTGACAAGGTCAGAGTTCGACAACGGCTTTAAGAGCTACGATTGCCAGTTAGGTTTTGAAGTCATACTCAATAATAGTTTTAGACTTATCCAAGTGGGAGACTGTTGGATTAATGTCTAAGTCCATAACTATATTTGGTATGTACTTGACCCGATCCGGCATGGTCCATTTGGGTTGCACTTCACCGGCACAATTTATATGGATAGTCTTTTGAGAATAGTATATTTATGATTTATATTAATATATTATAAGTTCTAATATATTAATATGGAAAATCATATTATTTAATTAGTATTGATCAAGAATTAATTTAGAATTAATTAAGTGATCAAAAAGAACTAATTAAATATGGACTCTTATATATATGGAATGGGCCAAGTTCATTTAGGTTGGGCTAAGCTTTCATGGATGGTCCATGGAGCTTTTAACCCATGGATCCTATGTAAATGAAAGGTCATGGGTATTAGGGTTTACATGGATGTAACCCTAATCCTCCATAATATATAAAGGGGTCCTTGGCTCACAAAATTGGCACAAGTGTGTGAAAATAAGAGTGGGCCGATTTTAGTGTGCATACATATTCTCTCAAGTTCTTCCAAGGTGTTTTGGTGATTTGTGATTCCATTTGAGGCTTCCACACTATTGGGGCTAAGCTCTTAAAGCTTGAAGACATCAAGCTACATCAAAAGGTATGTCATCTAACTAGAACTTTGTAGTATAGGTGCTTCATAATATGCTAGTTAGGATGAAACCTTGGAATAGTTAATATTTGCATGTATAATAGAGAAAACATAGATCCAAGGTTTATAGGGTTGCATGTACACCATAGGAGTGTTAGAATTCTCAAAACCCAACACTCTTGACATATAAGATTCTCTGGTCAAGAACCATTCCTTGACAAAGCAAATATTCAAGAGTTAGTGCGGATTCTTATCAAGACAAACACTTCACACAATTGGCCTTAGTTGGTCTTTGTTTTATCCAAAAAATCACAACTCACCAATTTCAAATGTACAAGAGTAGAAAACATTTTACTCTACATTTGATAAGTGTTTTAAACCTTCTTAACATTATGTTACTCAAGGCTCGATCTTGGAGTATTACTCTAAGACTCAATTTTGGAACGAAGTATGATTCATCTTTTGATTTAACCATTTCAACAATTCACGATTTCTCTTCTTAGTCAAACAATTGCACTAACATGTCCTTAGAGGATCAATTGTGATATGGTTTTTCCTAATCATTAAGATGATCATAAAACATGATACTGAAGTACTCTCCCATCTTTTCAGATTGGAGAAACTTTTATCTTTCTGCCTAATTTGATTCTTCTCATTCGTCCTGCCATACATTGAAACTTTTCCAATGTTTCAGAATTATACTTAAACTTGTAAGCACAACCATATTTACTAAACTTTAGTAAATCATGACGAATAGCCTTATCGTTCTTTGTGGTGGACTTGATCAGCGCACAACCAAGTGTAATCGATCTTCTAGTCCTTCACTTGACTCACATATACATCTGAACAAAGAATTAGTCTTAATTTCCCAAAGATGAAAATTCTCATTCATCATACAATACAAGTTGCATGATTCCAAGTTTCTATCCAACTGAAACTTGGGTGATGAGAATCTTTCCTTATTTGGTAAATTATGACACTACCACAAACAAAAGAATCAAATCCATTTTCCAATATTGCTATCAATGGAATCATATAAACAACAATTTTCACAAATCTCATTGTAAGGATACTTAAAATAAATTAAATAAAAAAAATCCTTTTATTTTAAAATTGCGGAAAAACTTATCATTACAATGCAAATACATATGAAAACTATGGTGTTATCTATTCCTAAGCAATCTATCATAACTCTTAAGCAGCAGCTCAAAATTCTGATCTTCGAATCATGCGATCGAAATCCATCTTCGTGATCAGATTCAACATACTCTTCTTCTATGCTTCCTATCCTTTTTCGATTCTACAAAACATCAAAATGCGACTTAGTCACATCATGTAATAAGAATCTCCAAATAGGAACTGATAGAATGTGGACTATTACCTGAGTATAAAAACTTTACCATCAGCAAACTTGGGCAGCTTCGCAACCAATGCCCCTTTCCTTTTGGCAATAGAAACATATGGACTCTTTAGGAATGGTACACGAGACTATCTCAGACTTAGCCTTTCTCTTTACCATTGGGTCAGATGACTTGACCATGGCCGATCCCTTTCTATTGGGAATATAAAGCTTTTCTGGATCTCTAATGTTACCATCGTCAATGTCCATGGAAGTTTGGGAAGTAGATCTTCCAATCAAATTTGTCTTACCAGTGCTCCAAATCATTGTTGACTCAGCAGCAACAACCAAATAGGTAAGATCATTAAGGGTCATGTCGTGGTCTGTCACATAGTAGTCCTTAATGAACTTACTATACGACTGGGAAAGCGATTGAAGAACCCAGTCAACAGTCAACTTCCTTAAGAGTTCGACACCCAACTCTCCCAGCTTGTCGATATGAGACTTCATCTCCAAGATGTGAGTACATATAGACACTGCTTGCCAATAGGTATTGAGTGACCTTGAACTATTCAAGAACTTGTGGGTTAAGGAGAACAATTGGAGGAGGTGAAATATGATTTCCAGTCCCATTAATGCACAACAAAGGGATTAATCTTTCACCTTGATCGCCATTTGCGATATCATCTTCATTAGGATAGCTTTATCCAAAAGGATAAGGAAGACCATATTTGTCATAACTAGACATCTATGAGGGAGAAATTCAAGTTTAGTTTATTTAAGTCCTTAATAAAACACCCAATATGAAATATTAAGGCTAGGACCCAACACAATATTTTATAACTTGGAAGAGGGATGTCGTAATCCAAGCTACAAAATATTTGAAGGTAGGTAAATGACGATTTACCAATTTCCACCATGAAAAACTAAATTTAACATTAGGTTTTAAATGAATTGAAACTCCTAGATCTTTTGAGATTCATTGAACTAATCAATGGCATGTTTAAGTCTCGATTGTGTCCTTCAAGTTTGTGACTGGGATGTCGAGGATCACAAACAAGGAGTGAATAACCATGCAAATTAACTTGGTACACTTAATGTTACAACCACCTAATCAATGTGCCGGCTAACCACACACGCTCCATTGATCTGTGATTAACATCAAGCTACCCTTTGCCACACATTGTCAGTCCCATATTAGTGTTTCAGTTAACCACACACGTTCCACTAACAACTTAACAAGGTGCAAAGTGCAATTTCATGGGTTAGCACCAAATTCACATTTTCCTAAAGTAACTAAGATTGGGAATTTAATAACGTTTAGTTACTTTATATTTATCATTATACTTTTAATGAAGGGAGAATTAATGTCCTGTCCTACCCGTTCGGCTAACGACCCTCCACCAGTCAAGGAAGCGGTGGGTGAGAGTGGACACCCATTAAACTGCCATTTTATAGACAATAACCTTATACCCCCCTTATAGACCGGCTTCGTGAATAAGACCTACTAACGGTAAGACTGACTTACTCTTATACATATATATATATATATATATATATATATATATATATATATATATATATATATATATATATATATATATATATATATATATATATATATATATATATATATATAATATTAAACCTATAATATTATAATAGTATAAGGGTTGAATTTTAAAATTTTTAAAATTCTAGGGGTTTAATTTGGAATTAAAGGATTCATGGGGGGGAAACTTTACAAATTCCAAAACTTGAGGGCAAGTTTTGAACAATTCAAAAACTTTTGGTTTGCATAACTTATGAGTTTAATATGGTTTTTATGGAAGACTTTTCAAGTTCCATAACTTGAGGACAAGTTATGGATGACATAAAATAATTTTATGATGACATTAAAATTAGAGACTCTTCCATTTTCATAACCTATGAGACTTAATGTGCTTTTAAATGAAAAACTCTTCATTTTCCATAACTTGAGGAGAAGTTATGGAGTTCATAAAAACCATTAAGATCAATTATTTCAATTAACACAATAATCAAATAATTTTTCTATGAACACGATCAAACTCATAAGCAAAGATAATTCATATCAACAATTTTCAAGAACTTAGCTACTCACATAAACTAACACAAATCTTGAAAATTTGACAATTATCATTTATTTGAATGAGAATAAACATTACCATAGCACCAAAATCAAATTTTATGAACAAAAACACTTTGTGGTAATGATTCTAATCCAAAACAGGCCAAAAAACTCGAAAATCTGCACACTGGGATCCCAACTCGACGAGTGCACTATCCAACTCAACGAGTTGGTTAATTTTACACATGGACTCGTCGAGTCTGTGTATGGACTCGTCGAGTCCCCTGTCCAGTGTCTAGTTTTTCTGTTTTTTCGTCTTTGAACAAATGGCTATGCATCAAATATAATAGAAAACAACTCATGGCTCTGATACCATTGTTGGGTTTTGTATACTACAACATCCTATGGTGCACATACAACCCTAAAAGCTTTGGATTTATGTTTTCTCTAATTATACATGCAATATTGTTTCCAAAGCTTTAAGCCTACAACTAGCATACAAATGATATAAACTACATAAAATACTAGTTAGAAGTTTACCTCTTTGTGTAGCTTGCTATCCGTGATGTATTTGGCCTTTAAGAACTTAGCACCAATAGTGTGGATGACTCAAATGGAATCACAACACACCTAGGACAAAGGATGACATTTGAGAGAGAATCTTCATACCCCAAAACCGTCCATATGAACTCCAAGAACCTAAGTGGTGATTTTGGCTATGGAGTAACATACTTATATGTGGGATTCCAAAGGTCATGGGTTAACCCTAACCCATACCCATGGATTTATGATCCATGGTTCATGTGGACCAACTCTTTATGTATCCATACATAAACTTAGTCCAACATGGATCAATGACCCAACACATATAAACATAACTAATTTACACAATTAGTCCCCATTGATTTAATTAGTCTCTTTTGATCAGTAAATAAGTTCCAAACTAATTCTTGATCAATCCTAATTAAATCATATGATTTCATATTAATATATTAGAACTTATATTATATTAATAAATCATAAATAACCTCTTCTCAAAAGTTCATCCTAACAAATTGTCCTGATGATATGCAACCCAAATGGACCATGCTACTCTCGGGTCAAGTACATACCAATTATAGTTATGGGGTTAGACACCTAATCCAACAAGAGGGTCATTTTCGTTGGCTCGAACTTCAATGACTGGATTCATAACATCATAATGGTTATTCGCTATGAGGACAAAGAATATGCCCTTGATAAAGAGCTAAAGGAGATTGATGTAACCACTGCAACTCCTGAACAAATCACTGAACACACTACTCATGAGAGGGACGCGACAAAGGTGTCGTGTCTTATGATTGCAACCATGACTGTAGAGCTACAGAATTCCTATGAGGACTACTATCCCTATGAAATGTATCATGATTTGATGGAAAGATACCATCAAAGTGATCGGCAGGAGAGGTATGAGATCATTGCCTCCATGATCACAACCAAAATGAAGGATGGTGAACCCATCACGGCCCACTTGCAAAAGATACAGAGATTCGTGGACTGCTTGCTTAAATAGAGTTGGCCATAGATATTATTCTACACTCTTTACCTCCTTATTATGATCAGTTTCGTATGACTTATCATATGAACAAGGACGAGGTCACTCTTAGCAAGCTTCAAGGCCTTTTAAGGACTGCTGAAAGCAACTTGAAAGGAAAATCGGTTGTGTCTACTCCTACTACTACTCCTGCCCCTGTTCTGGAAATCGGACATGGAAAGGGAAAGAACAGGAAGGCTCCCTCCAAGAGCCGCAAGGGAAAGTCTCTTGATGGATCCTCTTCTAGTGGGACCAAAGCTGGTTCTGCTAATTCCTCTAATCTGAAGGATGCAGAATGCTTCCACTGCCATGAAAAAGGGCACTGGAAACGAAGCTGCCCCAAGTACTTGCAAGACATAAAGGATGGGAAGATCAAACCCTCCTTTGCAGGTATTTACACTATTCAATCTAATAACTCATCACATGCTAATTCTTGGGTCCTTGATACAGGTTGTGGATTTCACATTTGTTCTGATTTGTAGGGACTAAAAAGAAGTAGGGATGTGGAGCACGGGAAGATAAACTTAATCATGGGAAATAGGAAAATGTCGTTTGTGACCAAGATTGGAGTTTATTCTTTATTTCTTAGTAATGGTTTAAATTTAGATTTGAATAATTGTTGTTACTCGGCCGATATGGCGAGAAATATTATTTTCTTTCACAGTTTGGATAAACAAGGTTTTACCTTTTCTTTTAATAATGAAATTGGTGGTATTAATGCTTATTACAATGGTCAATTTTATTTTGAAGCATTACCTTGCAATGGTGTGTATGAAACTGTGAATGTTGTAGATAACTTAGGAAATAATGTGTTACACATTGATTCTTCCAATGATTTGGATAAAGCATGCTTGTGGCATTGTCGTCTTGGACATGTCAACAAGAAGCGCATAGCTCAACTCTAAAAGGATGGAGTTTTGGAGTCATTCGACTTAAAGTCGGATGACACTTGCGAATCTTGTTTACTTAGAAAGATAACCAAGTCACCATTCACTGGTACTTGTGAAAGGGGTGAAGGTATGTTGGATCTCGTACACACTGATGTGTGTCGACCATTCAGAACCGCCACAAGGGATGGTAATCGCTTCTATGTGACTTTTACTTATGATTACAACAGATATGGCTATGTCTACTTAATCAAGCATAAGTCAAAAACCTTTGAAAATTTCAAAGAGTTTAAGCAAGAAGTGGCGAATCAATTGGGCAGGAAGATAAAGATGCTATGATCCGATCAAGGAGGAGAGTATCTTAGTATCGAGTTCCTTGACTATCTTAAGGAATATGGAATTGCTTCACAATTGACGCCACCTAGGACACCACAACTTAATGGTGTGGCTAAGAGGCGCAATAGAACCTTGTTATACATGGTTCGTTCCATGATGAGTCGAGCTTCATTACCTATCTCATTCTGGGGGTATGCCTTAGAGACTGCCGCCCATATCCTTAATCTAGTCCCTACCAAAAAGGCTTCCAAAACACCTCACGAGATGTGGACTGGGAAGGTTCCCACATTAGACCACATCAAAGTTTGGGGTTGCGAGGCTTTCGTGAGATGCGAGACTCATGACAAGCTTGAACCTCAGAGTGAGCGATGTATTTTCATCGGCTACCCACAGAAGTCCTTTGGGTATCTCTTCTATAGACCGAGTAACAATGTTGTCTTCGTAGCGAGGAGAGGAGTCTTTCGTGAGAGAGAAATCATATTCCAAGGGGACAGTGGGAGGCAAATTGACCTTGAAGAGCTTCAAGAGTCAAGCGGTGAAGGAACCTCAAACACTAGCGCTCAACCCGAGGAGGAAACTCCGATTGAGCCAATTGACGAGTCCGTACCTCTGAGGCGTTCCATTAGAGTTAGAGTTCCACCTGAGTTTTATGGTTTCCATATTACTGCAGAAGGTGATACATTTATCAATGATAGCATACTGGTAAATCTGGATGAACTTAACAACTACAAGGAAGCTATGGCAGGCCCGAGTCTGCTAAATGGAAAGAGGCTATGGACAGCAAGATTCAGTCCATGTATGACAATCAAGTTTGGAACTTGGTTGACAATGTACCGGGTCGAAAGACAATCGTGTGCAAATGGATCTTCAAGAAAAAGACCGACATGGATGGTAATGTACACACATATAAGGCGCGACTGGTTGCGAAGGGCTTTACTCAAACTTCAGGAGTTGACTATGATGAGACCTTCTCGCCAGTAGCGAAGATTAAATCTATAAGGGTTATGTTGGCCATAACTGCATTTCATGACTATGAAATATGGCAAATGGATGTCAAAACCGCTTTCCTTAATGGAAAGTTGGCTGAAGATGTTTACATGAGTCAGCCAGAGAGTTTTGTCAATGCAAAGTACCTTAATTGAGTGTGTAAGCTTGAGAAATCAATTTATTGATTGAAACAAGCATATCGCAGATGGAATCTTTGTTTTGAAGAGAAAGTCAAAGAGTTTGGATTTTCGAGAAGCGAGGATGAGTCCTGTGTATATGTCAAAGCTAGTGGGAGTATAGTGAGCTTTCTGGTATTGTATGTAGATGACATACTACTCATACGAAATCACATCCCAACCTTACAGGAGGTTAAGTCCTGGCTTGGGAAGTGTTTCGCTATGAAGGACCTCGGAGAAGCTGCCAATATCCTAGGGATAAGGATATTGAGAAACAGAAGTAGAAGACTAATAGGACTTAGTCAAAGTACCTACTTGGACAAGGTGTTGAAACATTTCAGCATGGAGAACTCCAAGAAAGGTAACCTACCTATCCTAAGCAATACCAAACTGAGTAAGACTCAGAGTCCGAGTACAGAGGCTGAGATAGCATAAATGAGTCATATACCATATGCTTCCGCAGTTGGTTCGATCATGTAAGCTATGAATTGTACTCGCCCTGATGTGGCATTTTCTTTGAGCATGGTCAGCAGATATCAAGGGAACCCTGGTAAAGCTCATTGGACTGCGGTTAAGAACATTCTTAAGTACCTGCGGAGGACTAAGGACTGGGTCCTTACCCTTGGTGGGAGTGACAGGGTATAGTGACATGAGAGTGACAGGGTATAGTGACGACTTGAGAGTGACAACTTGAGAGTGACAGGGTATAGTGACGCCAACTTTCAAACCGACAGAGATAATTTCTGCTCTCAGTCGGGCTGGGTGTTTACCCTGAATGGAGGAGCAGTGACATGGAAAAGTTCCAAGCAGGAGACTGTAGCCGATTCGACGTGTGAATCAGAGTACATATCAGCAAGCGAGGCAACGAAGGAGGCGATATGGTTGAAAAACTTCATCGGAGACCATGGAGTTATTCCTTCCATAAAGGAGCCAGTGGAGATTTTCTGCGATAATGAAGGGGTGGTTGCCTTAACCAAGGAACCAAGAGATCATGGAAGATCCAAGCATATCGACAGAAAGTACCACTTCATAAGACATCATGTAGAAGAAGGACACCTCGTGGTGAAGAGGATATCATCAGAGGACAACCCAGCAGATCCTCTTACAAAGGGACTGACTTGGGTTAAGCACTTGCAGCATGCAAGGGGCATTGGGCTGAAGGACGATATTAGTTTTAATGATTAGATAAACCGAAACTTGTAATAGCTAAATTGTAATTGACATTTGATGATGAATAAAAGGAGTTTTATTTATAAGTAAAGTTAATGTCTTGTGTCAATCATTTACTATTGTTTCACTTTGCATGTTTTGACTTCCAGAATAATAAGATTTATTCAAACTATCCACAGTCGATCATACTTTGGAAGTAGGTATGAAAGAAGATTGTCATGAGTTGGCTTGTAGATTTGTCTAACGAGTTAAACATAGCAACAGGTTTGCTGCACCATTCATGAGTACTTCTGAAATAAGATTTGAGTATTGGATCAACCCGCGCTCACTTGAATCACTTCATGGAATTTATCTCTAGTGATCATGAGACAATAATATCATATAAGTCTTCAAACCAAGATATATGAGTTGTTGACTACAAGTTGGTTGTGCATTGATGATACGAAAACGCATCAGTAACTTGATGTTATAAAACGTATCGTTATGCATGATTTAATGAGTAGTTAGTACAAGCATATAATGTCGAAGTTTATCTGTTCCCTTTTATCCTAAGAGGATTAAAAGCGATATCTTGGGCCCCTCTATGATTCTGTTTTGAATATGTGTCGGGCCCGGTCAGAACTAAATTGATGTGTTCAGTTATGTTCTATGTAAGACGAATCGGAAATCGGGAAACAAACTGCTGGACAATAAGTATGACATTGTTCCATGTATTTGTCCATCTAATATCTTGAGAACAGAGGATTATATGATCCCTTATATTAAGGATGTGTCACTGACTGGGTCAGAGTTGACAGTGACTTTTGAAAGCTTACGATTGCTAAGTCGGATCCTGAAGTCACATTGGCAGTTATAGTTACTAGACTTATCCAAGTGGGAGACTGTTGGATTTGGTGTCTAAGCCCATAACTATAACTGGGATGTACTTGACCCGATTGTAGCATGGTCCTTTTTGGGTTGCCTTCACCAGTGCAACTTGATAGGATGGATTTAGAGAATAAGGTTGGTTATGGTTTATGTATATATTACAAGTATAATATATTAATATGAAATCATATTATTTAATTAGTATTGATCAAGAATTAATTTGGAATTAATTTTGTGATCAAAAAAGACTAATTAAATATAGGGGGATTGATTATGTAAATCAATCATTCTTGTAGTGTGGGCTAATGATCCATGATTATGTAGGTGGGCTAAACTAATCCATGGATAGTCCATGGAGGTTAAACCCATGGAGCATGAGAATGAGGAAAGTCATGGGTTATTAGGGTTTACAAAGTGTAACCCTAGCATGTGGAACACTATAAATAGAACCCTTCTAGAGCCAAAATCCGTGACTCCATCTCTTGGAGATAAACAACTTATTATCGTAAGCCTCCTTTTGCATTTTGGTGTTTGTGAACCAATAGAGGCATCACACTTGAGGTGCTCAAGCTTCCAAAGGTCAAGAACTCTACCCTACTCAAGAGGTAAGCATCCAAACTAAAGTTTTATATTATATAGCTTCAATTTTATGCTAGATAGGAAGAATGCTTTGGACAAACAAAATGCATGTATAATTAGAGAAAACATAAATCTAAAGCATTTAGGGTTGCATGTGCACCATAGGAGTGTTATAGTGCTCAAAACCCAACACTCCCTTGTCTGGTTATCTAGCTGCCCGACTCTAGATCCTAAGCCTGAGCCCTCTACAGCACCAGAACTGCCAACAGGTCTACCTCGCAATGTCACAATACTGAAAATAGACCATAAAAACCATCAGAATATGCATCAAAATGCATACATCGAGGGATCACAAACTCACAAGCTTCTTGGTTTCATCGCAACTCTCCCTGAATCGAGTATGGATCATATGCTTCTAGTAGTACGGGCCTATACTACCTTCCACATCTATCCGTACTCTACTCAAGGATTGCCTTGACTCCACCAAGTCACTTTATATCCATATAATTTCCCCTCACAGATAATGCTCCCAGCACTAGATCTCATCCTAGGTTTTCCTAGGCAAACTCCACACCACTCTCCTTCATCAACTACAGAAGGAACTCTCGCTAACCTCTAACTAACTCACGCATACAATTACATATTACTAAAACTAGATAATTCTTCGAATGAGAGGTCTCACACTACAACAGTTGGACTCAGATAAGAGCTGCGCAACAGAGTTAAAACCTAACCTTCTAAAATTATTTAGTTCCCATAATATCTAACTTAGCATATTCGATTACTAGTTAGCTAAATCTAGTTAGAACTCCTATAAAGCACAAAGCAAGAAACATTCAGGCATCGAGTAACCAGAATCAAGTATCACCTAATCAGGCCACCCTATCACTAACTGAACAGTACTAGCATGAAAGTCTACAAGCTCATACAATATGCATACAAAGGCATCTCTCCTAGCATTCTATCATGCAAAAACTGAGCAGATCCTTAGCCCTAACTAGCATGCGATTCACAGATCAAATTATATCAGATAACATGTATGAGTATTTTGCGTAAACTTACTTGAGCTCAGCTGATTGCATGCACCACACCCTTTCTTATTCTAGAAAAACTATTTTCTTAAAACTATATTTTCTTTTAGAAAAACTTTACCAAATCCTCAGTTTGAGTTCAGACCCACCCGAGAGTATACCCGAACCCCTCAAACTAAAGCTCTGATACCAACTTGAAACGTCCCCAAAATAAGACCCGAAAAATTCATTTTTAATTTAGTAAAATCAGTATTTCCAAAGCATCATCGGTACAAACCAAATAAAATAAATGTGTCAAACAACATATCAATCAGAGTGAATCACAAAAAGCGGAACGAGGTGGTGTGTGCTCTGCAATCATCCGATCCCTTCCCTTTAGAACCGGAAGTACATGAAACATAAACTGAAAACCGTAGGCACGAAGCTTAGTGAGTTCCCCAAGATACCGCATACCAAAACATATAACACATAACGGGCCCCGCCTAAAGAGTATAACGGGCCCCGCCCAAACTCGCATAACGGGCCCCGCCCAATGAGTATAACGAGCCCTGCCCTAACTCATATAATGGGCCCCGCCCTAACTCGCATAACAGGCCCCACCCACATACAATTCATACTACGTAACAAGTAACATGATACATAATAATCATTGGGCCCCACCCAGTGAGCATACGAGCACATATACATACTAGTATTGTTGGGTCTGGGGTGTTGCGTCTTTGGGCTCGTGTTATAGTCCATTTTGTATTCACGGTTTGGGCTTGTCCAACCGTTTTTAGTCTTTAGGGTTTGTATATAGTGCATGCATTCTTAGACTAGATACGGTTCTCATTAATTGTTTTGCATTGAATAGCATTGTAACCCTAACACACCTCTACAGTCGAAGTTCTTCATCGAGCTCTTCTGAGGTGGAGCATAATTTAATCATTCGACATCCGTTTGATTCATTCTCGTGTTCCTTGGTTACTTTATATTTGTTTATCTGTTTAGAATCTGTCGTGTTCCTTGAATTTCTGCACATCGACTTATGTGGCCCTTCGGCAATCGAAAGCTTCGGTGGTAGTAAGTACATACTTGTTATTGTAGATGATTTTTCACGTTTCACCTGGGTTTTCTTTCTTAAACAGAAATCAAAGGCGACTCATAAGCTAAAGATTTTCATCAAACAAGTGGAAGTGCAACTGCGAAAGGTGGTGAGGAACATAAGAAGTGATAACGGGCTAGAGTTCAAAAACAAAGACCTTGAAGAGTTTCTAACTGAAAAGGGGGTGTCTCACAACTTCTCTGCACCCTATACTCCACAACAGAATGGGATTGTCGAAAGGCAAAACCGTTCATTGTGTGAATCCGCCCGAACAATGTTGAGTTTTGCTTCTCTACCGTTATATTTCTGGGCCGATGCTATAGCCGCTGCAAGCTATACCCACAACCGAACCTTCCTCAACAAACGATTTTCCATCACCCCATATGAAATTCTGAACAATCGCAAACCCAATGTAAAGTTTTTTCATGTGTTTGGTTCAAGATGCTTCATTTTCAACTCCAAAGAGCACTGAAACAAGTTTGATGTCAAGGCAGATGAAGGCATTTTTCTTGGATATTCGCTTACTTCAAAAGCATATAGGGTTCTGAATAAACACTCAAGGAAAATTGAGGAAACCTACTATGTGACTTTTGATGACAACTACATTAAGAAAATTCGAACAAGCGAAGGTCCAACGGAGGAAATCTTTCCTGAATCTGGTCAAGTCTCAGTTCCCATATCCAATTTGTTTGAAGAATACATGATGTTTTTTGATGAACCAGAGAAAGCGATTCACTCAGAAGCAAAAGCAGCATACAATAAAATCGACAACTTGAAAAAGATTATCGACGAAGCTGCTAAAGATATGGACAACGAACTTCATGAACCAACCGAGAAGCAGACCCCAAGCGAACCACCCGAATCAAGCAATTCTCCAACTTCAAACGACTCTCCAAAAGAAAGCTCTACATTCCAGGGGGAGAGTTTGACAACACCAAAATCCACTGATTTGCCTTTCCAGGGGGAGAATCCTTCACCAACAACAAAACAAAGTGATCCAACCGAGGGGGAGAATCCTGAACCTGTAATGGGATTCGGTTCGCAATTTGAGGGGGGGAATCAAAATACAAATGACGAAGGCGATCTGTCAGAACTGGAAGAAGAAATTAATGCTGAGTTAGATCCTGCCTATGATCCAAATTACCATCCTCTCACGAAATGGACAAAAGATCATCCTAAAACTCAAATTATTGGTGAATCATCTGAGGGAGTTCTCACACGCTCTCAAATGAAGGCGAAGCAAACTACTTTATTCTCTCAAGTAGAATTATGCATGTTTAATTCGTTTGTCTCCAAAATTGAACCGAAGACGGTAAATGCTGCCGTTGATCACTCCGATTGGCTGCAAGCTATGCAAGAAGAACTCCATGAATTTGAACGAAATCGAGTTTGGAGACTGATTCCCACTCCAAAGGATGCATCAGTTGTTTGATTAAAATGGGTCTTGAGAAATAAGATGGATAAAGAGGGTAATGTTATTCGCAACAAAGCGAGGCTAGTATTGAAAGGATACTGTCAGGAAGAAGGGATAGACTATGAAGAGACCTTCGCTCCTGTAGCAAGGTTGGAATCAGTAAGAATCTTTATGGCGTATGTTGCACACAAAAACTTCAAAGTTTTCCAAATGGACGTCAAGTGTGCTTTCTTGAATGGGGAACTCGAAGAAATGGTGTACGTTGAACAGCCAGCTGGATTTGTGAACGAGAAGTATTCTGATCATTGCTGCATTATGGACAAAGCAGTCTACGGTTTGAAACAAGCCCCTAGAGCATGGTATGAAACTCTAACACGCTTTCTTAAGTTGTCCAAATTCAAACAAGGTTCGGTTGACCCAACCTTCTTTCGCAAGAAAGAAGGCGAACACTTAAAGATAGTTCAAATTTACGTCGATGACATCATCTTCGGCTCCACGAATCCTAGCTTAACAGCCGAATTCAGGAAGTTGATGGAGACTAAATTTGAGATGAGCGCAATGGGTTCGATTAACTTTTTCCTTGGACTGAATATTAGACAAGGACCAGAATGCATTTTTATTAATCAGGAGGCTTACATGAAAACTCTGCTAGCGAAGTTTGGTATGATGGGAGACTCTAAAGTAAAGATTCCAATGGCATTCGGCACAAAGTTAACACCATCTCTGGAAAAACCGGCTGTTGACTTGACACTCTATCGTCAAATAATAGGATCTCTTATGTATCTGACAGCTAGTAAACCAGATATTATGTTCTCTGTCTGTTATTGTGCCAGGTTTCAAGCAAACCCAAGAGAACCTCATATGATTGCAGTGAAAAACATCTTCCGATATTTGAAGAGAACTTCGTCTCTCGGTCTCTGGTATCCTGCAAAATCTAGCTTCTTCGTTCAAGCCTTCTCTGACGCTGATCTTGGTGGATGTGGTCTGGACCGAAAGAGCACTACTGGCGGGTGCCAATTCCTTGATGGTAAACTCGTCAGTTGGCAATCACAGAAACAAACTTACGTGTCTCTTTCTACAGCCGAAGCTGAGTACATCGCCGCAGCATCCTGTACTTCTCAAGTTGTATGGATACAAAGCCAACTTAGGGATTATGGCCTAAGCATGAAGAAGATTCCCCTCTACTGTGACTCAGAAAGCGCAATTAGAATTTGTCACAATCCAGTGCAACACTCCAAGACGAAACATATTGCACTAAGATACCATTTCATCAAGGACCATGTTGAAGATGGTAATATCGAAGTCCATTTCATTAGATTTGCTGATCAACTGGCTGATATATTCACCAAGGCCTTACCTGAAGCAAGCTTTAATAAGATACTCCAAGGCTTGGGAATGATGGAAGCTGAGTCAGTACCGAAACCCCTTTCTTCTCATTAAAACTGTACAAGCGAAATAGAGCGAACGCTCGGTCTATTTCGGCTCCGGAATTTTTCGGGAACCGAAATGAACCGAACGCTCGGTCTATTTCGGCTCTCGAATTTTTCGGGAACCGAATGAACCGAACGCTCGGTCTATTTCGGCTCTGGAATTTTTTGGGAACCGAAATGAACCGAACGCTCGGTCTATTTCGGCTCTGGAATTTTTGGGAACCGAATTGAACCGAACGCTCGGTCCATTTCGCTTCATCTTATCTCAGGATTGGGTTCGGTTGTATATTATTGTATATCTTGTTTTTCCTTTCGCCTGCTTTACTATGGTATTTATTTTCTGTTTTTATTATTTTTCAGAAATTACAAAAATCCAAAAATACTTTATTTTCTGTTTTTATTATTTTTCAGAAATTTTCAAAAATCCAAAAACATTTTATTTTCTGTTTTTATTATTTTTTAGAATTTTCAAAAATCCAAAAATATTTTATTTCTGTTTTTATTATTTTTCAGAATTTTCAAAAATCCAAAAATATTTTATTTTCTGTTTTTATTACTTTTCAGAATTTCTAAAAATCCAAAATTACAAAAATATTTCTATTTGTTTTAGTGTTTTCTCTCTATTCTTATCTTGTTTCAAGTTTCCAGGAGCGACACAAAATGATGATGGGACAGGTATAACTTTCTTATCTTTGTACTAGCTAGGTGTCCCTAGAAGCATGTTGTTGTATGTAGACCGAAGCCTCCAAGACTTTGAGTAAAGCCTTAATGATTCGATATACACTAATCGTTTCTTCCCAATTAGGCTGCTAAAATCTCTCAAGTCATGAGCTACCTTACTCTTCTCATATTGAGTCAAGAGTTGTCTGCTTTGTCATTTTTGTATAGCAGAGGTACTTTCGGTTCCTTAACCACCTCTACTCATTTCTCCATTATGTTTCGTTCCATTAATGTAACCCTTAAGACTCTTAGCAATTACCACTGAGGTTTATGGTTACAAAACATCTGTGTTAATGATCTTAGTTTCGTTCACCACGTGCTAAGTGAAACCCAATATCCAATACCTTAAATGAATTGACGGTGAACGCTCTAATGTTCAAGCTATTACTTGTTACCTCAAGAAATCTCTTTTTATTTTTGCGTGATCTTTATGAAATTGTCTAACACCAAGACGTTTCTTCCCATAGGATCCAGTTTTATTTTTTTTGTGAGATTTCTAAAATACATCAAGTCACTGAATATTTTATCAAACCTACTTGTTCAACAGGCCACATCGGTCTCACAAGTACTTTATCCAACTTTCGATCTTATTTCAAGCACTGAAGTTCGGTTGAAGTTAAACCACCCTTTATAGCCTTATTTTGAAAAGAAGCCTTTCAATGTTTCTTTACAAACATTTGATCGTATTTCAACGGGAAACCAAACAGACACTTCTAAGTCTCTCTTGACTTTGAAGGAAGCGATTCGTGCCCGGGATCTTCAGTTTCGTGTCTATATTGACATCACTTATATTCCCACAAATATTTTTGCTTTATTCCTTTTTATTGGCACACTCTTGCACGAGAATCCATGTGATTTTCACAAGTCTAGTTCGGGTTACTAATGGCTATTTTCATATTTATAAGTTCGGTTTCATATGCTATCATGGTACATCTTCTTTGAATCGATTGGAAGAGTCTTTGAAGTTGAAGAGGCGGTAACTGGATAAGGATTCAAACCGAGTTACTGGATAAGAATTGATTTGGGCGCGTGAATTTGAAACGGTTTTCATTATCACGCATGATGACGTCTTCATAGGGAAACACAGCTGTCAAATCACGCTTTATTAGGTGACGTTTCCGAAGATTAGGGAATGATTACTCAAGATCTTCTCTCTCATGGTAATCGTATAAAAGGTCCAGAATTTCCTCTCTCACCTTTTTACCGTTTACTACAACTCTTTCAAGAACACATCGGCGTTTATACTGTTCATCTTCTTCCTCAAACCTGCAACAATGGCTGACTCTTCTTTAGTTCATGACCAAACTGCCTCATCGACTTTGCTGGTCATCAAACCTAACCAGAATCTTCTTATCGAATTGAATCCATTCCTCTATGATCCTTATATGCTACAAGTGGTTGAATGTCTAAAATATTCACCACTCGTAACTGCTCTGACCAAAGTGGAATCTGTGCCGATGTCTCTGCTTTCCCAGGTGTATACCTCTGCCGTTTATGACAAACGCAAAGACAGGATCTTTTTCGACATCTTCAATCACAAGACCTCAGTCTCCAAAGCTCGATTATGTTCGTTGATAGGGCTTCCTATTGGTGATTCTTTGGTAAATCCTGATTCCATCACCACAACTCAGCTGTTCACAATGTTCTATGATATGGGATATACTGACGTTCTCACCACGATTACGAAGTTCAAGAAATCCTGCCTTCCACCACAACGGAACGGAATTTTAACCCTTCTAGTTAAGGGTTTATCAGAAAGGGTTGCAGGTTCAGACGGGTCAAACAAAGGGTTTATGACTATTCTCTATGGTCTCTACCATGGTCTAAACCTCGACTATGGAATGCTTATTTGGGGTCAAGTGGTACAGAGTCTCAATTCATCTTCGAGTGACTCAGAAATTTCGTGTGTTCGGTTCTGTACGCTCATCACTCACAGGGCGATTGAGACCTTTCAGGTTCCAGTTATGGCGGATGCCCTGCGCTCATCAATTGCGACCTTTCCCACAAAGAAGATTATAGTCACTGATTCAACCAAGTTCTTCTTCATTGGGTCCATTCCTTAATCAATGTACAAAAGTGTCGCTACAGTTAGCAATGCCATGGCTGAATACAGAAAACTTCCTCCTACGGGACTAGGACAATTGACTCCGGAGATGCAACTTGCTCTAGATGCGGTTGATAAACCAACAAAGAGGGGGAAGAAACCAGATTCCAAGAAGAAAGAAACCGAAGGTCCTTCATCACAAGCTGAAACGCCCACAAAGCGTAAAGCTGACAAAGCAGCTCCTTCGGCTCCAAAGAAGAAAAGGGTTAAGAAGATGGCAAAGAAACCGAAGGCATCCTCGCCTAATGACTCAGATTATGTTCCTTCAGATGATGATCAAGAGAAGACAGCCGAAGGTGAAGATGTTCACAATGAAGACTCACCAAGGGGAAACACACCTCCACGTTCTCCGACTCCAGAGGTACCACTTAATGACTCGGTTCCAACCCCTCCTCCTTCTCCAAATCATACTTCTGATCCTATTACCATTGCACCACTTCCACCACCTGTTTCTTCTGTACCCACTTCAACTATACCTCTACCACCCCCCATCATTACTCAAGCAACTTCAACAACAAAAACCCCAACCGAACCTCTGGTTCGTGTCAACGTATCTGATACGGGGGCACTTACCTCAGGAACCAAAACCCTGGTTACAAACCCACCTCCATCACCATCACCCTCAACCGAGTCTGAACCTATTCTTGGTGGAACTGACATGGACTTTGACTCATTTTATTATAGTCCATATCGACTTCAATGTGACGAAGATGATGATGATGTTCCTCTTACCAAGCGTCACTTGAAGGATCTCAATGACAAGCTTGATCAGCTACTGGGATCTTCTGCTACTTCCTCCACTTTAGTGTACTCTGATGTTGCTATAAAGGCTTTGGTTGAGACCTTGATCAAACAACATGATCAATCGATTGCTAAAGCTACTCAAGCTATTGAAGCTGCTCTCTCTTCCAACAACGCGATTGGTGAGGTCAAAACCCTTATTGCTGATTCAAAGACATTCATGGAATCTCATCAAAGCACTGCAGAGGCCAATACAATTAAAGCAAATGAAGCCATTGCCTCTCTGTCCAAATCTCTTAAGGTTGAAAGAGAAAAATTTGAAGCAGTTCGTCAAGGTCTTTAAGCTGATAGTGCTAATCTTCTTTCTTCTGTTGATACACGTCTTGCCAAATTTCAAGCAGACCTTGCCCTGGATAACCAAGTGAGGGAATATCTTGCTCTCTCCCAATCTCAGATTGCCAATCTCACTTTGGGACTTAGTCAAGCACGTAAGGAGATTGAAGCCCTCAAGACCGAACGCACAGTGCTTAAAAGCTGTGTGGGTGATGTGCATCTACTTCTTTCAAATCTTTTGGATGCTCACGATTCGGTTCTTACAATCACTGTCCGACAGCACTTAAAGGACAAACTTCTTCCTGCTTTGGAAATGTTAAGTTCGATAGATAGTGTTACGGAGTCGATTACTACTCCGCAACAAGGGGGAGAAGATTCTCAAAATCCTCCCAAAAAGCCGAAGGTCACCACTAAACCGAAGGGTAATGAAGCTTCGGGTTCTAGTGTGTTGGACAAAAAGAAGGATACTATGGGTCATAGTGATGATGAAGAGAAAACAGAGGAAGACACATTAAAAAGAAAGAAACGTGATAAGGAACTTGATGAAACTCTGAGAGTGGCCAGAGAAGAAGAAGAGAGAGAGAGAAAAGAGAAAAAGAGGCACATGATACGCTGGAATGCAAGAAAGCTCTATTTCCTTTATGGACTGAGGAGAAGTTGATAAAAGAAGCAATTGAGTTTCCAAGCACTCACTGGCTAGAACCAGTTACTTCGTTTGATTGTGAAAACACCAAGGACTCACAGTTTGATATGCCTATAACCCGAAAGGCCTTTGTGTTTCACAATTTTAATGTGACTGTAAATATTCCTTCTCCAGACCCGAAGGTTGATCGGGAGCTTATTGATTTTTATCTTAAGTACTCACAACCACAATACTTGACGTGGAGTGCACAGAAGATTACATCCGTCAAAGTATTGAAGCCTACTTCGGCTGGGCCTTTTGTCAATGTTGGTTTCAGGGTGACCCGAGGGTCAGATGATTCGGTTCATATGTTTACACTAGCTGATCTACCGAACCTAAATCCCCATGATTGGATTCTTCTCAACAACATTCTGCTTTCTAATCCACAGAAGTACGAGCCGATTATCGATCATATCAAGAGAATGCTAGCTTCCTACATTCATGAGGTTGCTAAGATGGATCAGGAGATTGCTCTTGTCATGAGGAAACGGCCTACAATCAAACCCATTGGGACTTCATGCGATGCAACCAAGATGAAGATGGGCAAGATTGATTCTAAGTATCGTGCTGTTATGTTCACCAGACAAGACAATCAGAAGTTTGTGTTCTATCTTGATGACAAACACCTATTTTCCACGGCTTGCTTGGAACATATTTTGGACATTATCCATAGGTGTAAATAGAATGAAGCTGCAGATAAGAAGAACTTCACGGATATGCTTCGGTGGTATATAGACTTCCGTCATACTCTTCTTGCCATCATACCGAAGCTCTTCAAGACAGTGAAGAAGGGTGTTGTTGCCCAACCCATTTGACCTCTCGCCTCTATTGGCGCAAAGGGGGAGATTGTTGGGTCTGGGGTGTTGCGTCTTTGGGCTCGTGTTATAGTCCATTTTGTACTCACGGTTTGGGCCTGTCCAACCGTGTTTAGTCTTTAGGGTTTGTATATAGTGCATGCATGATTAGACTAGATACGGTTCTCATTAATTGTTTTACATTGAATAGCACTGTAACCCTAGCACACCTCTACAGTCGAAGTTCTTCATCGAGCACTTATGAGGTGGAGCATAATTTAATCATTCGACATCTGTTTGATTCATTCTCGTGTTCCTTGGTTACTTTATATTTGTATATCTGTTTAGAATATGTCGATCTAATAGCGCAATAATCTCATCAAGTATCACACAGACAACGAGTATTCTAACATAACAGATCATGGGTCGGCATTGGTGCCTTCAACCCGCTACACATGGTGAAGAAACTCACCTCGGACTACTGAATCACATTGAAAATCCCTGGCTGCCGGTCCAACGAATCCCCGAGCTATCAATATCAAATAACACCCAATTAACAATTGGAGTCAAATCCATATCCTGTTCGATAAGGTGTCTAATTCCATAACTATATTTGGTATGTACTTGACCCGAGAGTAGCATGGTCCATTTGGGTTGCATTTCACCGGAACAATTTGTAAGGATGGACTTTTGAGAAGAGGTTATTTATGATTTATTAATATATTATAAGTTCTAATATATTAATATGAAATCATATTATTTAATTAGTATTGATCAAGAATTAATTTGGAATTAATTTTATGATCAAAAGAGACTAATTAAATATATGGGGATTGATTGTGTAAATCATTCATTCTTATATAGTGGGCTTATGATCCATAGTTCTTTATGTTGGGCTAAACCCATGTGGTGACCCATGGATACTCCATGGAGGTTAAAACCCATGGAGCATAAGGAATGTGGAAAGTCATGCACATTAGGGTTTGCATGGTGTAACCCTAATCATGACACACTATATAAGAAACCCTCTAGCTCATGAAATCGGCACTAGTGAGTCTTTGGAAGAGAATATCCGATTTTGTGTGCAAGAAACATTCTCTCAAGTCCTCCAATTGTTGGTGGTGATTTGTGGTTCCATTTGAGGCGTTCACATTATTGGTGCTAGGGTCTTAAAACTCCAAGTTAACAAGCTACAACAAAGGTAAGTCATCTAACTAGATTTTTGTAGTGTATATACTCCATAGTATGCTAGTTAGGATGATGCTTTGGAAAATTGAAAGTTTGCATGTATAATAGAGAAAACATAGATCCAAACCATCTAGGGTTGCATGTACACCATAGGAGTGTTAGAATGCTCAAAACCCAACAATGGTATCAAATCCAGGTTTGTTTTCCATTATACTTGATGCTACTTGTTTTCAAAGCTTGAAAAATCGATTTTCTGCTTTCTGGATAGAGGACTCACCGAGTCCACTGACAGACTCGCCGAGTCCACCCTATAAACTGACCCACTCGCCGAGTCAGTTCATGCACTCGACGAGTTGGTGCTCCAGAATGCAGAATTTCGAGTTTTAAATCCAGAATTGGACTAAAATCATTACCCTAAACTGTTTTTGATCAAATAAACCTGTTTTTGATGTGGTAATGATTATGCTTATCCAATTTCAAAGATAATTGTCAAAGTTTCATGTTTTGTATTACTTTATATGATTAGGCTAATTTCATGAAATTTGTTTGATATGAATTATCTTGTTCTTATGAGTTAGAATAGATCATGCATGAATTATTTGATTATTGTGTTAATTAAAATAGTGATCTAAATGCTTTTAAATGTGCTCCATAACTTGTCCTCAAGTTATGGAAAATGAAAAGTCACTTCTTTAAAATGCATTGAAACTAATAAGTTATGAATTTGAAGGGTTTTGACAAGTTTCAAAACTTGCCCTCAAGTTTTGGAATTTGTAAAGTTACACTTTTAAATACTTTAATTCCAAACCTTAGAATTTTAAAAGTTAAAATTCAACCCTTATACTATTATAATATTATAGGTTTAATATTTATATATATGTATAAGATCAAGTCAGTCTTACCGTTAGTAGGCCTCATTCACGAAGCCGGTCTATAAGGAGGGTATAAGGTTACTGCCTATAAAATGGTGTTTTAATGGGTGTCCACTCTCACCCACCGCTTCCTTGACTGGTGGAGGGTCGTTAGCCGAACGGGTAGGATAGGACTATAATTCTCATTAAGTATAATGATAGTAATAAAGTAACTAAACCTTTTATAAATTCTCAATCTTAGTTACTTTAGGAAAATGTGAAATTGATGCTAATCCATTAAAATTGCACTTTGCACCTTACCAAGTCATTGATGGAGCGTGTGTGGTTAACCGACATATTGACTTGGACTAGTAAGGATGGCAAAGGATGGCAAAGGGTGGTTCGATGTTTATCATAAGATCAATGGATCGTGTGTGGTTAACCGGCACATTGATTGGGTGATAAAGTCGAGAGTACCAAGCACATTTTGCATGGTTATTCACACCTTGTTTGCGATCCTCGGTATCCCAGTCATAAACCCGAAGGGCATAATCGAGATTTAAACATGCCATTGAATTGTTCAATGAATCTCAAAGGATCTAGGAATTTCAATCCAATTAAAACTTAATAACAATTTCGTTTTTCATTGTGGAAATTGGTAAATCGTCATTTACCTACCTTCAAATATTTTGCAAGTTGGATTACGGCATCCCTCTTCTAATTTGTAAAATATTGTGTTGGGTCCTAGCCTTAATATTTCATTTGGGTGTTATATTAAGGACTCTTTATCTAATCTAAACTTTGTCTTTCTTTCTTTTCAGATGTCTTCCAATAATGCTTCTGGCTCAAACCCTTCTGGCTCCTTCTCTCTCATGAACTTGTATGGGAGAGTCATCTTTGATGGTTCCAACTTCAATGATTAGATTAGGAACATCAGGATGGTCACTCGCTATGAGGACAAGGAATATATCCTAGACAAGGAGCTTAAGGAAATCGATGAGTCTTCTGCTACTCCTCAGGAGATTGCTAAGTTTAGGGCACATGAGAAGGATGCCACCAAGGTAGCTTGTATCATGCTTGCCACTATGTCAGCTGAACTCCAAAAGTCCTATGATGATTTCTACCCTTTTGAGATGCACCAGGACCTGATGGAAAGATACCATCAGAGTGCTCGTCAAGAGAGGTATGAAATCATCTCCTCCATGATTACAACAAAGATGAAGGATGGTGAACCCATCACGACCCACTTGTAGAAAATGAAAAAGGTTTGCGGACCGTCTGTTGAAGTTGAATGTTAACTTCCCTGAAGATTTGGTCATAGACATGATTCTACACTCTTTACCTCCCTGTTATGATCAGTTTCGTATGACTTATCATATGAACAAGGAGGAGGTCACTCTTAGCAAGCTTCAAGGCCTTTCGAGGACTGTTGAAAGTGGTCTCAATGGTAAAAATGTTGTATCTTCTCCTACTGCTATTGCCCCTATTCTGGCAATTGGACAAAGGAAGGGGAAGAAGAGGAAGGCTCCTTCCAAGAGCCGCAAGCGAAAGTCTCTTGATGGATCCTCTTCAAGTGGAACCAAAAGTGGTTCTTCTGTTTCTTCGACTGTTCCCAAGGAAGCAGAGTGTTTCTACTGCCATGAAAAGGGGCACTGGAAGCGAAGCTCCCCAAATACTTGCACGATGTTAAGGATAGGAAGGTTAAACCCACCCATGCAGGTATTTATACTATTCTATCTGAAAACCCATCACATTCTAACTCTTGGGTTCTTGACACAGGTTGTGGATTTCACATTTGTTTTGATGTGCAGGGCCTAAAAAGAAGTAAGGATGTGGACGACGGGAAGATAAACTTGATCATGGGGAATAGGAAGGTTTCACCGGTCACCAAGAATAGAGTTTACTCTTTATTGCTTAGTAGTGGGTTAGAAATAGATTTGAATAATTGTTGCTACTCGTCTGATATGGCGAGAAATATTATTTCCTTTCATGGTTTGTACAAACAAGGTTATAGTTTTTCATTTGATAATGAAATTGGTGCTATAAATGCTTATTATAATGGTGTTTTTTATTTTAAAGCATTACCTTGTAATGATGTATATGAAACTGTGAATGTTGTAAACAACTTAGGAAATGATGTGTTGCATATTGATTCTTCCATTGAATTGGATAAAGCATGCTTGTGGCACTGTCGTCTTGGACATGTCAACAAGAAGCGCATAGGCCAACTCCAAAAGGCTGGAATTTTGGAGTCATTCGACTTAAAGTCGGATGACACTTACGAATCTTGTTTACTTGGAAAGATGACTAAATCACCTTTCACTGGTACTTGTGAAAGGGGTGAAGGTTTGTTGGATCTCATACACACCGATGTGTGTGGGCCTTTCAGAACCACCACAAGGGATGTTAACCGCTTCTATGTGACCTTTACTGATGATTACAGTAGATATGGCTATATCTACTTATTCAAGCATAAGTCAGAAACCTTTGAGAAATTCAAAGAGTTTAAACAAGAAGTGGAGAATCAGCTGGGCAGGAAGATAAAGATGCTCTGATCCGATCGGGGTGGTGAGTATCTTAGTATCGAGTTCCTTGAATATCTTAAGGAATGTGGAATTTTTTCACAGTTGACGCCACCTAGGACACCACAGCTTAATGGTGTGGCTGAGAGGCGCAACCGAACCTTGTTGGACATGGTTCGTTCCATGATGATTCGAGCTTCGTTACCTATCTCATTCTGGGGGTATGCCTTAGAGACTACCGCCCGTATCCTTAATCTAGTCCCAAGTAAGAAGGTTGCCAAAACACCTCACGAGATGTGGACTGGGAAGGCTCCCATATTAGACCACATCAAGGTTTGAGGTTGCGAGGCTTTCGTGAGGCGCGAGACTCACGACAAGCTCGAACCTTGGAGTGAGCGGTGTATTTTCATCGGCTACCCACAGAAATCCTTTGGTTATCTCTTCTATAGAACGAGTGACAATGTTGTCTTCGTTGCGAGGAGAGGAGTCTTTCGCTAGAGAGATCGCATAGGACAAGGAGACAGTGGGAGGCAAATTGACCTTAAAGAACTTCAAGAGTCAAGCGGTGAAGGAACCTCAAACACTAGCGATCAACCTGAGGAGGAAACTCCTGTTGAGTCGATTGACGAGTCTGTACCTCTGAGGCGTTCCAATAGAGTTAGTGTCCTACCTGTGTTATATGGTTTTCATATAACATCTAAGGGTGATACATTTATCAGTGACAGCACACTGATAAATTTGGATGAACCTAACAACTACAAGGAGGCCATGACAGGCCCCGAGTCTGCTAAATGGAAAGAGGCAATGGACAGCGAGATTCAGTCCATGTATGACAATCAAGTTTGGAACTTGGTTGATAATGTACCGGGTTGTAAGACAGTCGGGTGCAAATGGATCTTCAAGAAGAAGACCGACATGGATGGGAAAGTACACACTTATAAGGCGCGACTGGTGGCGAAGGGCTTTACTCAAACTCCGGGAGTTGACTATGATGAGACCTTCTCACCAGTAGCGAAGATTAAGTCTATTAGGGTTATGCTAGTCATAGCTGCATTTCATGATTATGAAATATGGCAAATTGATGTCAAAACCGCTTTCCTAAATGGAAAGTTGGCCGATGATGTTTACATGAGTTAGCCAGAGGGTTTTGTCAATGCATAGTACCCTAATAGAGTGTGTAAGCTTGAGAAATCCATTTATGGGTTGAAACAAGCATCTCGCAGATGGAATCTTTGTTTCGATGAGAAAGTCAAAGAGTTTGGCTTTTCGAGAAGCGAGGATGAGTCTTGTGTATATGTCAGAGCTAGTGGGAGTATAGTTAGCTTTCTGGTGTTGTATGTGGATGACATACTACTCATAGGAAATGACATCCCAACCTTGCAGGAGGTTAAGTCCTGGCTTGGGAAGTGTTTCGCTATGAAGGACCTTGGGGAAGCTGCCTATATTCTTGGGATAAGGATATCGAGAGACAGGAGTAAGAGACTAATTGGACTTGGTCAAAGTACCTACTTGGACAAAGGGTTCAAGAGGTTCAACATGCATAATTACAAGAAATGTGACTTACCGATCCAAAGCAATGCCAAACTGATCAAGGCTCAGAGTCCGAGTACAGAGGCTGAGATAGCTGAGATGAGTCGAATACCATATGCTTCCGCTGTTGGCTCGATCATGTATGTTATGACTTGTACTCGCCCTGATGTGGCCTTTGCTTTGACCATGGTCAGCAGATACCAAGGGAATCCTGGGAAGGCACACTGTACTGCGGTGAAAAACATTCTCAAGTACCTGCGGAGGACTAAGGACTGGGTCCTTACCCTCGGTGGGAGTGATGACTTGAGAGTGGTGGGTTATAGTGACGCCAACTTTCAAACCGACATAGATAATTTCTGCTCTCAGTCGGGCTGGGCTTTTACCTTGAATGGAGGAGCAATTACTTGGAAAAGTTCCAAGCAGGAGATTGTAGCTGATTCAACGTGCGAATCAGAGTACATAGCAGCAAGTGAAGCGACGAAGGAGGTGATATGGCTAAAGAACTTCATCGGAGACCTTGGAGTTGTACCAGCTATAAAGGAGCTAGTGGAGATTTTCTGTAACAGCGATAGTGTGGTTGCCTTAGCAAGGAACCAAGGGATCATGGCAGGTCCAGACACATCGACAGGAAATATCACTTCATAAGACACAAGATAGAAGAAGGACTTCTCGTGGCAAAGAGGGTATCATCAGATGAGAACCCGACAGATCCCCTCACGAAGGGACCGAGTAGGGTTAAGCATTTAAAGCATGCGAAGCGCATTCGGCTGAAGGATGATATTAGTTTTAATGATTAGATAGCTCTTGAAACTTGTAATAGTTGAAATGTAATTGACATTTGATGCTTAAATAAAAGGTGCTTTTTATTTACTAGTATGGTGTGACAACCCGAACCTTTTTCCGTTACCGTTATCCAAATTCCATTAATAAAATTTGAATTTTATTGAGTCCCGTCGAATTCCTTTGGTTTGAAAGGTCATTTAATTGAACTTTATATATGAGTCGGGACCAAAACCACGCGAAATTTCGAGTTTTTCCTTCGAACAAGACATCAGTTCACAGCCTGACTGGAGTTCACGGCCGTAAACTCGTTTACGGCCGTACACTCGTTTACGGCCAACGTCAGGTGGACCCCACCACCGACCATGAAAACCCCCTATAAATACGAGACCCTACCCCTCATTTACACTTTTCTGGCCGAAAACTCTCTCCTTCTCTCTCTAAAGTCTTGACCGTAAACACCAAAAACCCACTTATTCTTCTGAAACTCATCAAGAATCGCCATCGGAGGTTGTTTTGGAGCATCTAAAACGCGTTTTCATCGAATCCAACATCCTTGTTCTTGAGTTTACGGCCGTACACACTTCATATCTTCAAATCTTCAAAGGCCGTAAACCCGTTTACGGTCGTACACTCATCGAATCTTCAAAGGCCGTAAACCCTTCAAGAGGCTGTTCACGGCCGTAAACAGTTCACGGCCGTAAACCCTCTTCACGGTCGTAAACCCCCTTCACGGCTGCAAACTCTCCCTAAGCGGTGAATTAAACTGAAAAATCTGTTTTCCTCGATTCAATAAGTCCCGGTAACGTTCCTTAACCGAAAGCAAGTGTTTTTCTAACACTTTATCTAACTAAATCGCTAATTTAGATACATATATGTATTTAATTGTTATTAGGATTCCGTTAAGTGCCACCTACTACAACTCGAGGGTCTTCATTTCAGTTTGTTGATTCGATGCTTGTACACAACTAACAGTGAGTTCATACCCCTACGCTTTTATGATTTTTAATGTTTTCAGCGGGGAATACAAGCCAAACACAAATGATTTTGTGAACCAAAACAAAAGGTTTTAATAAGTTTAAAACTTATGCAATTGATACAGTCAAACGATTCCCACGTTATATAAAATATTTAGATATTTTATCCCTTTTGTACTATGTTGAGCATAAGGGACACTTTTATCTTGGAAACATAATTGCATAATTTTCAGAACAATTTACAAACCAAGTACATAACATTTCAAGCAAACTATAAAGGGTATAGTTTGGGGAATTCATTACACAACTTTTACCGATTCAGATTACATACATGGGTAAACATATAAACTATGACAGATTTAGTTTATGATATACAATACTACAATAGTACAACATTTAACAATTATTTACGTATAATTATTACCTTATACAGTATACACACAGATTTCAATACAGTAGATCAATACAAAACTACACGTAAACTAGTTAATACAGGATTGTGAGACAACACTTCAAATGTACCCTTCGGGGTACAGGTTAAATCCTATCACAGTATAACCAGAGTCTCCTGGAGGGAGAGCGTGAGATTTGTGAATAGATCTATTCAGGATTGACAATCCTACACCTAAACTGCTAGCTACAGTTAGGCAGGCATGCCTGGGGTGACAAATATCATATCGTCTGACGCCTGAAGAACGTCGTAGAGGCCACTAGGTCATATCAAGCATGGTTATACGAATCACAATAATATAAACTAACCATTTGTTTACGGGATGTCATTCTTCATTAGTTTTATTTTAAGTAATGAAACTACTATACATACTGGTAGTAGCCAGGGTTTTCGAACAGAACATACTATACATACTGGTGGTAGCCAGGGTTTTCAAACGGAACATACTATACATACTGGTGGTAGCCAGGGTTTTCAATCAGAACATACTATATAAAGGTTTTTGTACAGAATACACACATACTACGATTAGTAGTAACCAGACATACAATCTAACATTTTTTCTATACTATAACAGGATACAGTAACAAACATTCATAGTTAATTCTATAATTCCTTAGTTTAGGCATCAGGTCTACGTATGGAGAATATTCGATAGACTGTGGAATGTGTGGTTTCCGCCTCATTTCCTGTTCCTTGTTTGGTTGTGGGCTTAGGGTAGATCCTCATAATCAACCGTCTGTTCGATATTGGTTTATACAGGGCTAGCATGAACTAATTGGTCATAGATGGAACTGATATTATCAAATTTTTACTAAAGAAAATATTGGATTTTCTTGGAAACATGCGGACATTTTTTTACATAGTCATCAACAGGATTTTCATTACAAAAACATCACTTATGAACTCACCAGCTTTATGTTGATACTCTTTCAAAACAATTTGTATTTTCAGGAAATCAGTAGACTGGTACCTCCTGAAGTTTTGAGAAGACGGAGTGTATAGAGTCACGTCTTTTTCTTTTGATTATACTTTTGATGTATAAAAACAAGAATCAAACATATGTAAACACCTTTTCATATATGTATTCAATGTAATGGTTGTGTTTACTATGATTACTATGATTCAATTGTTGTGATACTACATATGACGTCATCCACCCCCGCACGTTTCCGTCGTTCCGGTTTGAGGGTGTGACATATGGTACTGTCTTGTGCCAATCATTTACTATTGTTTCACTTTGCATGTTTTGACTTCCACAATAATTATATTATTCAAACTATCCACAGTCGATCATACGTTGGAACTAGGTATTGAATCAAGATTGTCATGAATTTGGTTTGTAGATTTGTCTGAATGGTATTAGACATAGCAAAGTTTGCTGCAACATTCATGAGTGCTCATAAGGTCTAAGTATTAGATTAAACCCACGCTCACTTGTATCACTTCATGGAATTCATCTCAAGTGATCGTGAGATGATAATATCATATAAGTTTTCAAACCTAGATATATGATTTGTTGATTATGAGTTGGTTGTACATTGATAGTACGAAAACGCATCGGTAACTCGATGTTATAAAACGTGTTGTTGTGTATGATTCAATGAATAGTTAGTACAAGCATATACTGTCGAAGTTATCTGTTCCTTTTAGTCCTTGGAGGATTAAAAGTGATATCTTGGGCCCCTCGATGATTTTGTTTTGACTTATGTGTCGGGCCCGTTAAGAACTAAATTGATGTGTTCGATTAAGTTCTATGTCAAACAAATCGGAAATCGGGAAACAAACTGCTGGACAATAAGATTGACTGTGTTCCATGTGTTTGTCCGGCTGATATCTTGAGAACAGAGGATTATATGATCACTTATCTAAAATGGTACGTCTAAGTTCGACAAAGGCATTTAAGAGCCACGATTGGTAGTTGGATCCTGAGGTCATACTTGCAACTATAGTTACTAGACTTAACCAAGTGGGAGACTGTTGGATAAGGTGTCTAAGTCCATAACTATATTTGGTATGTACTTAACCCGAGAGTAGCATGGTCCATTTGGGTTGCATTTCACCGGAACAATTTGCAAGGATGGACTTTTGAGAAGAGGTTATTTATGACTTATTAATATATTATAAGTTCTAATATATTAATATGAAATCATATTATTTAATTAGTATTGATCAAGAATTAATTTGGAATTAATTTTGTGATCAAAAGAGACTAATTAAATATATGGGGATTGATTATGTAAATCATTCATTCTTATATAGTGGGCTTATGATCCATAGTTCTTTATGTTGGGCTAAACCCATGTGGTAACCCATGGATACTCCATGGAGGTTAAAACCCATGGAGCATAAGGAATGTGGAAAGTCATGCACATTAGGGTTTTCATGGTGTAACCCTAATCATGACACACTATATAAGAAACCCTCTAGCTCATGAAATCGGCACTAGTAAGTCTTTGGAAGAGCATATCCGATTTTGTGTGCAAGAAACATTCTCTCAAGTCCTCCAATTGTTGGTAGTGATTTGTAATTCCATTTGAGGCATTCACATTATTGGTGCTAGGCTCTTAAAGCTCCAAGTTAACAAGCTACAACAAAGGTAAGTCATCTAAATAGATTTTTTGTAGTGTATTGTAACACCAGTGGAATTTAGGTCAAAAATAAATTGTTCAAAACTCTTAATTGGGATAAATAAAGTGGTAGAGATCGTAACTAGTTTTCCGTACATATAAAGAACGTCGAAATCCGAGTTATAACGAAGAAGTTATGACCAATCGAAGATCCGCAACAGAACCGACACAACGCTGTGCGACGTAAAAAGTGAGTTTACAATCAAATGATTTTTAACCTTAGTAGTCAAAATGAAAGTCGTAGAATACATTAAACTGAGAGTTTACATAAAAAGAACGTCCAAATCTGACTTCGTATGAGGAAGTTATGATTTTTCTAAGTTTCGGTTTAGCGGTAGACAGCTAAAAACTCGAAATTTAGATCGGGCAACTTTTGGCCAAAACAACCTAAATGAGAATCGGAGATCTTATCAAAATAAATCCAACGGTAAAAAAACAGACGAAAACGGACGTCAGATGAAGAAGTTATGAATTTTTAACGGACTTTTCCTGTCCCGGCCTGTTAAAAATATAACTTTAGAAATAAAGTAAAAATTAGCCAACGGAGTCTAAATGAAAGTTGTAGAGCTTGACCTCACCTACGCGTGGATATAAAGAACGTCAAAAACGGAGCTCATATGCAAAAGATATGAATTTTTGAAGTTTGGAAAATACAAGTACGCCCCGCGTACAAGAGTACGCCCAGCGTACTCGGATACAAGGCCTCGGATCGTCCACGTCGCTCCTTTCGTCGCATGTAACAGGTATTACGTAGATTGACACGTTCGAAGACACGCAGCACCGAACGCACAGCGTACGAAGGTACGCCCAGCGTACCGAAGTACACCGAGCGTAGTGCGAGGGTCCAGCCATGTATAAAAGGAGTGCGAGACCTCCGGTTTTTGGGCCAATTTTCCAACCTCTCTCCTATACTTTCTCACTTTTAATCCTCTCAATATTACCCTGACGCCCCGGTGACATATACAAGCTCAGACGAAGGCCCGAGCCCCGAAATTCTCGAGAAGCTAACCTCTTTCTAGTCGAAGTGTTGCCCGCGTAAAGCCCGGTTTTCATCAAAAACTCGTGGTTTCTTCGAGAAAGATCATTTATAGAAACGAAACGCTGCCCAAATCACCACTTATCATGTGAGTTCATACCCCTATAATCTACCTTTTTATTGATTTTAAATGCTTTTAGGGGGGTAATACAAGTTGAACACAATTATATTGTGTTAATAATTACATGTGATGTCAATCACATAAAAGGTTTTCTTATGCCTTTAATTATTGTTTTTACAATAAAAGATTATCAAATGCTTCCATGATGACTTAAAGTCATGTATACTCTTTTCAAAATCACATAGACTCTTTTTAAAATACCGATAAACTCTTTTAAATATGTTTATAACTCTTTAAACTTATAAATTGTCAAAAGCATGTTCATATATCTATAAGTATATAAATAAGACTTAAAAGGCTTAGGACTAATGAGTTGCCTTATTTCATTTTCCTTGTCTGGATGTGGGTTTAAGGTGGGGTTATTTGTCCGAAGTTCGTTTCTTTCTTAATTATATATATTATACATATGGGAATATAAAAAGTTACTTCAGTCGGTATCATTACCTTTGTATCATGCTAAGCAAAGGGGTACTTTCAGGATAGATCATGCTAATCAGATAGAACGTATAAATTATAATAGGTATAATTTATGAAACAAACGAGAAATCTATTTTCTAGATAAGTATACGAGGTCTAAACTACTTTGTCAAGAAAAGGATACAATTCGATCTTTACTCAAACTAAAATGTGATGGTACGTCTTCAGGACATAGCAATACTTGCTATGTTACATCCTTGTAACCAGAGTCTCCTGGAGGGAGAGCGGGCATTGTGTGTATAGATCTATATGGGACCGACAATCCCACATCCCAACTGCTAGCTACAATCCGACAGACCAGCCATGGGGTGACAAATGTCACATATTCAGTTTCGACACCAGTAGGTCGTCGTGTTCATTCTAGTCCAGTATGGTTACAACTTTATCACATTTTAAACCCTAATTAACCAGGTTAATATTAGGGTAGTTATTCACCAGTAGTTTATTCTTTTTAAAAAAATACTACTGTAGTAATCACTTTCCATAATCAAAACGGAACGGTTTTAAAGGGATTTAAAACTACTTATCAGAACGGTTTTATGGGGATTTAAAACTACTTATCAGAACGGTTTTATAGGGATTTAAAACTACTTATCAAAACGGTTTTATGGGGATTTAAAACTACTTATCAGAACGGTTTTATGGGGATTTAAAACTACTTATCAGAATGGTTTTATGGGGATTTAAAACTACTTATCAGAACGGTTTTATGGGGATTTAAAACTACTTATCAGGTAGAAATTAGTTATTCACTCTCTTTAAAATAGTATAACATTAAGGACATTTAGTGGTTAATTCTATAATTCCTTAGTTTATACATCAGAGTTATATATAAGTAACATCTGATTGACAGTGAAATGTGTGACTTCCGCCTTACTTCCTGTTCCTTGTTTGGTTGTGGGCTTAGGGCAGATTCACCCATTTAACTGTCCATTCGATATTAGGTTATATATAACTAGTTTAAACTAAGTAATTGCAGAGGGAACTATTATGATTATCATTTTATCTCATCAGAAAATATAGGATTTTCTGGAAGAACCATCGAACTTTTCTAAAGAACTTAGAGTATACTTCATATAACTAAAATACTTATGAACTCACCAGCTTAAATGCTTATCTACTCTTTCAAAATAACTTGTATTCTCAGGAATCCAGTAGACAGGTACACTCTCGAAGCTTTTGAGAAGACTGCCTAGTACCGTGCTGCGTCATTTGTCTTCTACCGTATCTAATTTGATGTTTGAATATGTAATGTTTAAACACATATGTAAAACTTATACTTATTAATGACAATGGTTGTTTGTACTTTCATTACTATATTGCATATATTGTGATACTTACATGACGTCCTCCGCCCCCGAACGTTTCCGCCATTCTGGTTTGGGGGTGTGACATGTATACTCCATAGTATGCTAGTTAGGATGATGCTTTGGAAAATTGAAAGTTTGCATGTATAATAGAGAAAACGTAGATCCAAAGCATCTAGGGTTGCATGTACACCATAGGAGTGTTAGAATGCTCAAAACCCAACATATCCTTCAGTCCATACTTAGGGTAAAAAGACCATTTTACCCTTACCTAGTTTGGTCCAAGACTAAAGCCCAAACTTTCAATCTAAAAGGCCCAAAAACCTATTAACCATCCAAGGCCCACATATGGCCCAATTTTCCAAATTGGACCCAAATCCCTACATGGGCCTTACCCTAAGGCCCACCAATTTTTCCTGGTCCAAACTTTTACATTCAGATGGTCCAACAAGGCCCCAAGCCACTAAGCCCAAAAAATAGCCCAAATCTGAAGCCCAAACATGTGAAGTCCATCAGACTAAGTACGTGGGGCGTACTCAGCATGTACGCGCAGCGTACTAGCTTGAAGGCTTGTACGCTAAGCGTACCTACTTATACACCCAGCGTACTCGCCCATTCAGCCAAAACTTGATTTCAACTCTTAATCCCTTAAGACATAGCCCCAAAACATAGATCTGACTTCCTTGAGCTGGAATATCGCGTAAAGTTGCTAACTTTACGTTCATGCATGGCTAAATGAAGCTCTTAAGCTTTAAAAGGACTTAATAAGTGACTTAATGCATGCATGTGACCAAAAATCCAATAAATCTTGCACCTTTATGCTAAAAGAACTCCTAACAAGCTCAGATCTAAAAGAATGATTCATTCAAAAGTCTTAACTCTTCAATCAACCCAAAAAGGGACTAAAAGCATAAAAACTCAAACCATAAAGAGATCTAAACATATACAAGCCAAGATTTAAACTTGATACCTCATAAAGCATGCACAAAGGATGATGATTATGGATCCAAAACCTTAATAGTTCTTGGGAAATTTGATGACTTTTTGAAGTGATCCATATTGAACATATTTATATTAAGAGGAAAATGAATATGCTAGAAACTAGTGGAATTTTGATAAAGCAATGGATATACGATGCAATAAACGATTATTGATGAAAATATAGAATGATTACGTTGTAAATAGTCAAAATTAATAAAAGTAAATATAATATATGTTTAATTTCATGATGTGGGGTTTAAGTTATAGATATGAATTGATGAATTCATAAAATTTGTGGTTATTATGAGTTAGGATTCATAATCTACTTTAACGTAAATTCAGTGTTAATTATGGTTAGCATTGGTGGTTAACATCTTATTTAACATTAGTGTGTATGTGTGTTCTTAGGGATTGATCAATTATAAATACAATTTATTAAATCATAATCATAGTAGAAAACTAATTTTTAATTTTTGCACACCTCAAAACATATCCAAGTAAATTGGGTTGTGTTTTCAAGGCCAACACTATATATTAGGGACCCTACACACGAGTATGTTTAGACAACTACTAGACTTTTAACTTGATCAAAGTTTCTTTTGTTTTTCTTTTTGATGAAGCTTTCGAACTCAAGATATAAACAACATAAACAGTCATACGATGTTCTCAAATTATACATTCCTTTGGTGTAGGAGATAACAACCAATATTAATTACCACTATTTATATCCATAATATCATATACACATGGTGCTAGACATTTAAGTGTAATGTCCCGTATTTTCAACCCTAAAATTTCATTTTTATTTATTCAAAACATTCAATTACATCAGAGTATAATTACATTATGCGAAAACATGATTGCGAATGCGGATGTGTATAGTCGAGCCTTACCCTTCTCACGAACCAATGAAGTGTCTGAAAAACATTTATAACAACTGGGTAAGCGCTAGGCTTAGTGAATTCCCAAAAATAACATATATCACAATACATATACATGCATACATCGAGTATCTAGGCTCACAATCACTTAAGTTGCTATTCCCGTTATCTGACTCACAATCACTTAAGTTGTTATTGCTATCACCTCGCCTTCTGAGTATTTAGGCTCACAATCGCTTAAGTTTCTATTACCATTATTTCGGCTCACAGTCACTTAAGTTGCTATTTCCATCAAATGACTCTTAGCATTTAGCATAAAGCTAGTTCGTATGCATCTTGGCCTTCCGCACGAAGCGGGAATGCCTCCCCCTTAACCGATCACATACACAATTAACATTACAAGCTACAGCCTAACTAGTCTACCAATACATGCACATAGAAACTACACTACGGGCTCTACTATACTGGTTCCTATATCCTAAAATACATGGATATATATATTGGAATACATAATATAATGAGATGAACTCACATGGACAGTTGCTTTGACAACTAACAACAATCTATTGACGACCCAACTGATGGTAACGTACCCGACGAGTATCAACCTATAATACTATCATTTATTAGATACTAGAGAAATCTAGAAATGTTGATTAGACTAATCATTAATCCCAATAAATACTGATAGTTCTATCAAATGAGGATCAGCCACGCCGGACAGTTAGGAGGCATGGCCATTTCAGCATATAACCTTTCTGAAATCCATCAACCAAGCCAAAGTGACCATTCTAGACACCTCTCCCGTAAGTAGATCAACCAGTATAATGACTTGGAATTACTGATAAATCTGATTTATATGTTCATAACAACAACTTATGACTATTAATATAAGTTACACTGGAACCAAAAGAGTGTAGCTTAACTTACCACAGTCTTAGAAAAATCCGAGGAAAAAAACGCGGATAGGGCTCCGAAACCGAAAGCTTCTATTTGTCAGACATGTCGACCCCTCAAAACCTTACTAAATACCCCTAGGAACCTTAAGAAAATCGGACTCAAGAAACGGAGAGAGTTGGAGAGTGTTTAGAGTGAAATAGGTGAGAAATAAAGTGAAAAACGCAAAATATATATAGGCTAGGGCGTGCGCGCCACGCACTATGGGTGTGCTGGCTCCTCTTGCCTTCTGTCATGTGTCGATGCCTCCTTGGTCTACCTCGCCACTTCTAGAAGGTCTCCACTTGGCCTATTCTCACAGCACCATGTGTCACATCCGTATTCTACCATGTCGTCGTGCCTCTTCGAGGATTGGGCGACCGACTATGCCACGTGTCGCCTCCGGGGAGCGCCATGCCATAAGTGCGCGTCGTGCACTGCACGCATGCGAATTTCCAGATCTTCAAAATGGCGTAACTTTTTCATACAAACTCCATTTTCGACGTTCTTTATATCCTCGGAAAGCTATCGACAAAAACTACAACTTTCCTTTAGGTTCCAACAGCTAATTCCAACTCTATAAAAAATTATATTTTTGATAGGCTTAGACTGTTAGAGATCGTTGCAGAAAGCATAACTCCTATATACAGACTATGTTTCCTACTGTCTTCGTATTGACGAAATCATATCATCGAGATCTTCAATTCTCGTTTAGATTATTTTGACTAATAATCTATCCATCTAAGATTCGAAATTTATGCCTGTACTGTCGCGTTGAAACTTTGAAAAATCATAACGTCCTCTCACGAAGTCAGATTTGGACGTTCTTTATATGCACACTTTCGGTTTAACGACTATTATAACCTTTTTTTAAATCTATTAGGCTAAAAAGTTATTTATCAAAAATTCACTTTTACGATATGCTGAGTTGTGACGGTTTAATCGCAAAACTCCAAAGAAGCATAACTTCTTCATACGAAGTCGGATTTACGCGTTCTATATATCTACAAAAATCGTATCGATGTTTCTTATAGGTTTATGGTGATTATGTGGCTATAAAGTAATATATTTATACTTCAAATTTTATAAACGACGGTTTATGAATCTTACGACACGGTAAAATATGGGGTGTTACAACTCTCCCCACTTACAAAGATTTCATCCCCGAAATCCCAGCTCCTAGTGCACTTTAGGATAATGCCTACACTTTCATACTGGGGTTTTACGGGAGAAACCTAATATCTATCTAACGTTGTCGCATCGAATTTGGGGATCTGTTCTTCACTAGTCGTAGAACTTCGTTTTCTACTATAGACGTACTCCCGAACCCCTCGTGAAGTCTTCCAAAACTGGGATTGTTTGGACTTCCAGAATTTATATGCTACGAATGACGATCACCTTCTCACGTGAAATGTCGACACAGTTAACTCGATATAAGATGATTAATTAAGGAAATTTATCTATGACATCCTAATGGAATGAACTTTTTCGATCGTGCCTCAAAAAAGGTTTACAACCTATCTTAAAACACACAAGAATCTAGATTGCAATTAATATTCCTATCTATTTCAGGCGTTCCAACATTCTGAATTTTAACCAAAACTACTATGACGGATTTACTGTGACAACCCGAAATTTACTCCGTCACTATAACCCGTTTCCGTCAATAAAAGTTAGTTCTATTAAAATTTTCCGTTAACTTTTATTTATTAAAATAATTCATTTTGAGTTATAAAAATAAGTAATATTTAATGACGGAATACATACAACTAAGTCGGGTTGCGGTTAGTTTACCCGGTAAAAACAATTAGCTCCGTTTAAACGACAGTGTATGGTGGGTCCCCACTAGACAGCCATATATAAAGGAGGAGTGTCCACCTTTAGAGCCTTTTCCTACCATGGAGCTTTCTCTCTCTACTTTCTCTCTCTAAAATCGGGTTTGGCTCAAGAACACCTCTTTCAAGCCTCAAAAATAAAAGGTAATCCCCATAACTTGATTTTCTAGCTTAGTATTCATGCTATTTCGAGTTGGATCATCCAAATACCCCAACATGCATGTGTTTACGGTTTGGGGAGCCTCCCAAAACCGTAAACTCCTATATGAGGGTTTTGAAGCCCCAAAACACTTCCAAACCTTCTCTAATGCTTAGATATAGCTTAGATACTTACATGCATGGGCTAAGGAACCCAAGATCGTGACTTTTTGGCCATAAACTTGAGTTTACGGTTCTTGAACATTCGAAAACCGTAAACACCTCAAATGGTGTTTTGATGCCCCTAAACCCTTCCTTAGCTTGTTTGATGAACTAGAAACTAGTGTAAATGAGCTTAGGACCTTGAAACATGAAATGGTTGAAGTGGTCAAGGGTTTACGGCCGTAAACCCTAGAGTTTACGACCGTAAACTCCCAGAGTTTACGACCGTAAACTCCCCAGGAGTGGTCCAAGGACCGTAAACTCCAAGGGAGTACCCAATTGAACCCTAATCACTTCCCAAGCCTTCGAATTGATCCTAGAAGCCTTCCTTGTGATGCATGAGACCTTTAGACACACAAACTCACCATTTCCACGAGTTTACGGCCGTAAACTCATGGGTGAAATGGTCTCCCAACCGTAAACACACTTAAGTGTGGCCAAGTGAAGTGTAAACTCCATAGTGAGGCCATACACTCCTTAGATGCCACCTTTAGCACTCCTAACACTTGAAACAAAGTGTTTTCATACATTAAAGTGCCTTTACTCATTTAATTAGTGATTACACAACTAATTAGATACTTTATACATCACTACATGTTACATAGGATCCGTGTGTGTGTTCAAGTCCTCACTTGACACCTAGCATCCTACCCGGCGTTTCCATTCACTTCACTCACTACAGGTGAGTTCATACCCCTAAATGAACCTTTTTAAATGTTTTTAACTGTTTTATGGGGGGGAATACAAGTTGAACCAACTAAGTTATAGTAACAATCGCATGTGAATTATAACTTGCAACCAAAAGGATTTTCTACACTATTAACTGTTTTTACCACCAAAAAGGGGTTTTCTATATTTTCAACTATATTGCAATTAAACTATTTTCAAAGGCTTACCAAACTCATTTTCGTGTTAAATCACTATAAAACTATTTTTCCAAAATTCGTTTAAACAAATTTTTATTCTCAAACCATATCTACACCAATATATTTATATAAGTAAGACTTGAAGGACTTAGGACTAATAACTCACCTTACTTCCTGTTCTTGTTTGATTGTGGGCTTAGGGTATTTTGTTATTAGTCCGACTCTCGTTGAATTCTTAGTTATATATCTCATATATTTGTGTAAGATATAAAAGTTTTCATATCAGTTCAATGCCTTTGGATATCAAAGACATGCAACCAACAATACTATTTAACTATAATAGGTATAGTTAAGGGATACTACTCAATGCTACTATTGCCATGACAACTACCAGAGTCAGTTCAGTTGTGAGTCAATATATGCTATGTACTATACAAGAGAACACTATATACTATACAAGGAGAACACTATATGCTATACAAGAGAACACTATATACTACACAAGGAGAACACTATATGCTATACAAGAGAACACTATATACTATACAAGGAGAACACTATGTACTATACAAAGAGAACACTACATACTATACAAGAGAACTTACTAAAATAGAATGTGACAAACTATTTCTCGATACGACACATCTTTGTGCTATCACCGCGTAACCAGAGTCTCCTGGAGGGAGAGCGGGCATTATGTGTATAGATCTATACGGGACAGACACTCCCACATCCCGACTGCTAGCTACAGTCCGAGCCGTCTAGGCCCAGGGGTGACAAAATGTCACATCTACATATGACTCGGAGGGTCAAAGGGATTCGATCGTCAATCAGCATGGTTACGTACGAGTTCACAATCAAACCTTTAATTAATACTTTAAAAATTAAAGGCAACGGACTCCCTGAGGAGTATTGTACATTTAATACTACATGGAGTCTGCATTTCATTACATATGGCCGACAGTGATACTGTTGGGGTAAAACATTTTTCTCATTACTATACATGGATAGAGTCAAACTATATTTTCAAACTAATAACTACTGGGAAAACTTGTACATTATCAAAGGAACAAACAAAACATTGGGTCTTGGTGGAGACTACTTTTTCTGGAAAACATAGGGTTTTCTAGGGCTCATACTATTTTCAAACACCGAAACTTTCTTTTACAATGTATAATTGTGAACATTTTTATACAGGAAATGACACTAAATACTTATGAACTCACCAGCTTTATGTTGATAAACGTTTTCAAAATAACTTGTATTATCAGGTCATCAGTAGACAGATACGGATGCAGCTTTTGAGAAGACGGAGCACATATGAGACTCCACTTTATTTTGATTGTATTTTTGGTGTCTAACATTTGTACTGAACACGTTTGTATTACAATTATTATCTTAATGCAATGGATGTTGTTGCTTGTCTTTACTATTATGCTTTGTTATGATACTGTACATGACGTCCTCCACCCCAGAACGTATTCCGCCGTTCTCGGTTTTGGGGTGTGACAGATTGGTATCCGAGCACTGTTTATAGTGAATCAAGTATATCAACCCATAAAAGATATACAAACTATAAACACATCGGGACTAAAACACTCTGAACAAGAATATATACTTTTAAATAATAAAATATTTAATTAAGTATATATATACATTCATTCATACAAAGGGTCAGTATCATACTAGAACAGAACAAAAGTATTAAGATTGTTGAACAGCACAGTTAGGCTTAGAGACATATGGCCAAAACTAGGCGGATGTAGCCTGATCAACTACATTTTCCTAGGAGTGGCTAGCATGTGCCTAAGAATGGTTGTGGTGTTGCAACAAGTCTAAAACTTACCAATACTACTACAAGAACATCAGAACAAGAATACTATAGGAGTATTCTGCATTCTAGTTACAACATATGTGAGAACAAAAAAAAAGGGTCGTTACTAGTAGGGCAATAGTTGCTAAGTGGATACACCACGGTTACATGTGACTAAGGCGTTATAGACTTAGAATCTGTGACCTTTGCTTCATTTCCTGTTCTTGTTTGATTGTGGGCTTGGAGTTAGGGTCACTTATTCGAAGGTCTATTCTGCTTCGATTACATGTAATTGGTATGCACTATGCAAGTATTGGGTCGACTAATAACGATCATCTTATAAGTATCCTAGATTAGCACGCCTATCAACTTTTCTTTCCCTATTCTCGCGTAAATGGCATAACCGCATCCCGAGCGGAAGTCATGAAACTCTGAGCACGTCAGAGGACGCACGAGCGACATCTTCAGGGAGTTGTGTGCCAACTGGCTGATCTTAGGGTTTGCCCCAAAGGATCCCCGTCGCCAGTAAAAGATGCCAACTCATCCCTCACTTTGATTAAGGAATAGCCTTCTTTCTATAGTCAACAGAGTACATGCCTGTAAACATTCCTAACTTTGGAAGTACTCTAGCTAGACTACTAAACTGCCAACATTTTCCCTGATGGTTTGATGTAAGACCTCCTGCTAGGTCATTTCCTTTCCCGAACTCATTATACATCAGTAATACCAGTACTATTGGCAGTATCTAATCGATGGGGAAGCAGTACTTTTGGGTGTCCCTGACCTAGCAGTACATTTCCATTTGTTTGTTAGACTATAGAGAGTTAATCCAAGAAACACTCTTATCATGTTTACAAATCGATTCTTACTATTGTCATCGTTTTCGTAACCTTTCAGTACAGGATGCCGCCTCGCAAGCGTCCAACCAGGAGAACTCCCGCAACTCAAGCTCCACCACCACTTACACCGCCGGTTCCTCCGCAGTTCGACCCGGTGTTGTTCCAAACAGCCGTGACTGCAGCGGTGACTGCCGCTCTGGCGCAAGTCAATTCTGGTGGTGCCAGTGGAGGTGGACTGGGCACTAACTCTAGCCAGGGTGAAACCCACCCCCGTGCTCGGGAATGCACCTACAAAGATTTCATCAGTTGCAAGCCTACCTACTTCAACGGGACCGGGGGAATCCTCGCCCTAACCCAATGGTTCGAAAGAACCGAAGCAGTATTCGAAATGTGCTCCTGCCCCGAAGGGAGCAAGATAAAGTTTGCTACTTGTACCCTTACCCAAAGGGCCCTAACATGGTGGAATGGCCATGTCAAAGCCCTCTCCCTGGTAGCCGCTAACGCCATGGGTTGGGATACGCTGAAAGACCTAATGATGGCAGAGTACTGCCCAAAGGGAGAAATTCAGAAATTGGAGGAGGAACTCTGGAATCTCAAAATGCAGGGTTCCGATATAGTAGCTTATACAACCCGGTACTGCGAGCTGGTAGCCCTATGCCCTAACATGATCCCCTCGGAAGCCAAGAAGATTGAGCGTTTCATCGGGGGCCTAGTGCCTCCGTATCGTGGGAACGTTCTATCATCAAGACCAACGACCTTCGAAAGTGCCAAGGAGTTGGACCAAATGCTTATTGATCATGAAGTTCCCCGTGCTCCATCTACAACCACAACCATCACTACTGCTCCAACTCACGCCTCCGACAACAAGAGAAAACGGGGAGATCGAAAGAAGGGGAGATCAATCAAATCCTCTCCCAGTAACCAGCAAATAGTGGTTGTCCATGCTGCCACTACTCCTACTGCCCCTGTACCCACCAAAACATATGCGGGGAATCTACCCAAGTGCGATAAGTGCGCCTTCCATCATAACGGCCCATGCCGTGAAATGCACTGCACCAATTGCGACCGGAAGGGTCACACCATCCGGTTCTGCAGAGCACCTCCCAAACCTATTTCCCAAATTCCCAGTTTGGGAGCGAGCCAGGCCTGCTATGGCAGTGGCGAAGTCGGACATTTCAAAAGAAATTGTCCAAAGGCTGGCAACGCGGGAGGAGCAGGTAGACTACTTGCTATTGGCCATAATGAGGCTGTAGCAGACCCCACCGTAGTCACGGGTACGTTCCTTCTTGATAACTCTTATGCTTGTATCCTATTCGATAGTGGGGCAGAAAGAAGTTTCGTAAATCAAAACTTTAAACACTTACTCAAACAATCACCACAATCACTGAAAGAAACCTTCATCGTAGAAATGGCTAACGGCAAGACGGAAAGTTCTAACGAAATCTACATAGGTTGTACCCTCACGCTAGATAATCATTCGTTTCCTATCGATCTCATACCAGTAGCGATCAAGAGCTTTGATGTCATCATAGGCATGGACTGGTTGAGTCTCCACCGTACCGACATCCTGTGTTTCGACAAGGCCATCCGTCTGAACCTGCCCAACAATGAAACACTGATGATCTACGGAGACAAACCCAGTATGAGCCTTCGCATCATCTCGAGCATTCAAGCCCAGAAATACTTGCGCAAGGAATATCGCGCATTCCTTGCACACGTTGTCGACACGAGCCAGAAAACGAAAGAACTCAAAGATTTCCCCGTCGTGTGCGACTTCCCTGACATCTTTCCAGAGGAACTTCCAGGTTTACCTCCCAAACGTCAAGTCGAGTTCAGAATCAATTTAATTCCAGGAGCTACCCCCGTAGCAAAGGCGCCCTATCGTCTAGCGCCTGCTGAGATGCAAGAACTATCCGGCCAACTTAACGAACTGCTCAGCAAGGGCTTTATAAGACCAAGCTTCTCACCCTGGGGAGCACCAGTCTTGTTCGTAAAGAAGAAAGACGGATCGTTCCGCATGTGCATCGACTACAGAGAACTCAACAAGCTGACAATCAAGAACCGTTATCCCCTTCCTCGTATAGACGATTTATTTGATCAACTGCAAGGGGCGAGTTACTTTTCCAAAATTGACCTAAGGTCCGGGTATCACCAGTTGCGAGTGCTCGAGGAGGATGTTCCGAAGACAGCCTTCCGGACTCGTTACGGGCACTACGAGTTCGTAGTGATGCCGTTCGGACTGACCAATGCGCCCGCAGTCTTCATGGACTTGATGAATAGAGTATGCCGTCCTTACTTAGATCAGTTCGTCATCGTCTTCATTGATGATATACTTATCTACTCTAGAAGTGAGGAAGAGCATAGCGATCATCTGCGACAGGTCCTGGAAACTCTACGATCGGAGAAGCTTTACGCAAAGTTCTCAAAGTGCGAATTTTGGATCCGAAGAGTCGAATTCTTAGGACACGTGGTTAGCAAAGAAGGAATCCACGTGGACCCATCCAAGATTAAAGTTATTGAGAACTGGTCAGCACCGAAGACGCCTACAGAAATTCGCCAATTTCTAGGCCTCGCTGGCTACTACCGAAGATTCATTCAGAATTTCTCTCGGATTGCGAAGCCTCTTACGGCATTGACCCAGAAAGGCGTGGCCTTTGACTGGGAAGAAAAACAAGAGAAGGCATTCCGAACCCTGAAGCGAGCCTTGTGCACCGCACCGATACTGTCCCTCCCCGAAGGGACAGAAGACTTCGTGGTATATTGCGATGCATCCAATCAGGGGCTCGGCTGTGTTCTGATGCAACGAGGTAAGGTCATCGCCTACGCCTCAAGACAGCTGAAGACACACGAACTCAACTACACCACGCACGACCTTGAGCTAGGGGCGGTCGTGTTCGCCCTAAAGATATGGAGACACTATCTGTATGGTACAAAGAGCACCATCTATACCGACCACAAAAGCCTCCAGCACATCTTCAACCAGAAGGAGCTCAACATGAGACAACGACGGTGGGTCGAGCTACTCAACGACTACGAATGTGAAATTCGTTACCACCCGGGTAAAGCCAATGTAGTAGCAGACGCCCTAAGTCGGAAGGAATATTCTGGGCGAAGAGTCAAGTCCCTAACCATGACTATCCATTCGCATCTACCCGCACAAATTAAGGGAGCACAGCTTGAAGCTTTGAAACCGGAAAATGTGGCGGGAGAGTCCCTGCGAGGAATGGATAAAAATCTAGTAGTCAAGGATGACGGAGCTTACTACCTCATGGACCGGATCTGGACACCGCGACACGGTGGCTTCAGAGACTTGGTCATGAAAGAAGCGCACAACACTCGATATTCCATTCACCCAGGTTCGGATAAGATGTACCTGGATCTCAAGAAATCGTACTGGTGGCCTAACATGAAAGCGGAAATCGCTACCTTCGTGAATAAGTGCCTTACTTGCGCAAAGGTCAAGGTCGAATACCAGAAACCCTCGGGTCTTCTCCAACAGCCAGTGATACCTGAATGGAAGTGGGAGAGAATTACTATGGATTTCATTACCAAATTGCCCAAATCTCCGAGTGGGTACGACACCATTTGGGTAATTGTCGACCGGCTAACCAAATCCGCCCACTTCCTTCCTATCAAGGAAAATTTCAAAATGGAGAGACTTACGCGAATTTACATCCAAGAGGTAGTCCGACTGCACGGTGTACCTGTGTCCATTATTTCCGATCGGGATAGCAGATTCACCTCGAGGTTCTGGCAGTCACTACAGAAGGCTCTTGGAACTAAGCTGGATATGAGCACAGCATACCATCCTCAAACCGATGGACAGAGTGAGAGAACTATTCAAACCTTAGAGGATATGCTGCGAGCCTGTGTAATCGACTTTGGTAAGGCGTGGGATACTCACTTACCCCTAGTCGAGTTTTCCTACAACAACAGTTATCACACAAGCATCAAAGCTGCCCCATTCGAAGCCCTCTACGGCCGAAAGTGCAGATCCCCTCTGTGCTGGGCCGAAGTAGGCGATACTCAATTAGCTAAGGGACGAGTTCCTGACAGCACTCTCACCGGTCCAGAAATCATCCGCGAAACCACCGAAAAGATCGTACAAATCCGAGCACGACTTAAAGCCTCAAGAGACCGACAGAAAAGCTACGCAGACAAACGGAGGAAACCTTTGGAATTCCAGGTGGGAGACCGAGTCCTTTTGAAAGTCTCACCCTGGAAAGGCTTGATACGCTTCGGAAAGCGCGGAAAGCTGAATCCGAGATACATAGGGCCTTTTGAGATTCTCGCTAGAATCGGCCCCGTAGCTTACAAACTCAATCTACCCCGCGAACTTAGTAATGTGCATCCTACCTTCCACGTCTCGAACTTGAAAAAGTGCCTATCCGATGAGACTCTCATTATTCCACTCGAGGAAATCGAGATCAATGAGAGCCTCAACTTCGTGGAAGAACCTGTGGAGATCATGGACCGAGAGGTCAAACGAACGAAGCAAAGCCGCATCCCGATTGTGAAGGTTCGTTGGAACGCCAAACGAGGACCAGAGTTCACTTGGGAGCGCGAGGATCAAATGAAACTTAACTATCCTCATCTCTTTGCTTAGTTGTGTTGTAATAACGTAACTACTTGAATTCTGAATTTCGGGACGAAATTCCCTCTAACGGGGGGATGATTTGACAACCCGAAATTTACTCCGTCACTATAACCCGTTTCCGTCAATAAAAGTTAGTTCTATTAAAATTTTCCGTTAACTTTTATTTATTAAAATAATTCATTTTGAGTTATAAAAATAAGTAATATTTAATGACGGAATACATACAACTAAGTCGGGTTGCGGTTAGTTTACCCGGTAAAAACAATTAGCTCCGTTTAAACGACAGTGTATGGTGGGTCCCCACTAGACAGCCATATATAAAGGAGGAGTGTCCACCTTTAGAGCCTTTTCCCACCTTGGAGCTTTCTCTCTCTACTTTCTCTCTCTAAAATCGGGTTTGGCTCAAGAACACCTCTTTCAAGCCTCAAAAATCAAAGGTAATCCCCATAACTTGATTTTCTAGCTTAGTATTCATGCTATTTCGAGTTGGATCATCCAAATACCCCAACATGCATGTGTTTACGGTTTGGGGAGCCTCCCAAAACCGTAAACTCCTATATGAGGGTTTTGAAGCCCCAAAACACTTCCAAACCTTCTCTAATGCTTAGATATAGCTTAGATACTTACATGCATGGGCTAAGGAACCCAAGATCGTGACTTTTTGGCCATAAACTTGAGTTTACGGTTCTTGAACATTCGAAAACCGTAAACCCAAAAACCGTAAACACCTCAAATGGTGTTTTGATGCCCCTAAACCCTTCCTTAGCTTGTTTGATGAACTAGAAACTAGTGTAAATGAGCTTAGGACCTTGAAACATGAAATGGTTGAAGTGGTCAAGGGTTTACGGCCGTAAACCCTAGAGTTTACGACCGTAAACTCCCAGAGTTTACGACCGTAAACTCCCCAGGAGTGGTCCAAGGACCGTAAACTCCAAGGGAGTACCCAATTGAACCCTAATCACTTCCCAAGCCTTCGAATTGATCCTAGAAACCTTCCTTGTGATGCATGAGACCTTTAGACACACAAACTCACCATTTCCACGAGTTTACGGCCGTAAACTCATGGGTGAAATGGTCTCCCAACCGTAAACACACTTAAGTGTGGCCAAGTGAAGTGTAAACTCCATAGTGAGGCCATACACTCCTTAGATGCCACCTTTAGCACTCCTAACACTTGAAACAAAGTGTTTTCATACATTAAAGTGCCTTTACTCATTTAATTAGTGATTACACAACTAATTAGATACTTTATACATCACTACATGTTACATAGGATCCGTGTGTGTGTTCAAGTCCTCACTTGACACCTAGCATCCTACCCGGCGTTTCCATTCACTTCACTCACTACAGGTGAGTTCATACCCCTAAATGAACCTTTTTAAATGTTTTTAACTGTTTTATGGGGGGGAATACAAGTTGAACCAACTAAGTTATAGTAACAATCGCATGTGAATTATAACTTGCAACCAAAAGGATTTTCTACACTATTAACTGTTTTTACCACCAAAAAGGGGTTTTCTATATTTTCAACTATATTGCCAATTAAACTGTTTTCAAAGGCTTACCAAACTCATTTTCGTGTTAAATCACTATAAAACTATTTTTCCAAAATTCGTTTAAGCAAATTTTTATTCTCAAACCATATCTACACCAATATATTTATATAAGTAAGACTTGAAGGACTTAGGACTAATAACTCACCTTACTTCCTGTTCTTGTTTGATTGTGGGCTTAGGGTATTTTGTTATTAGTCCGACTCTCGTTGAATTCTTAGTTATATATCTCATATATTTGTGTAAGATATAAAAGTTTTCATATCAGTTCAATGCCTTTGGATATCAAAGACATGCAACCAACAATACTATTTAACTATAATAGGTATAGTTAAGGGATACTACTCAATGCTACTATTGCCATGACAACTACCAGAGTCAGTTCAGTTGTGAGTCAATATATGCTATGTACTATACAAGAGAACACTATATACTATACAAGGAGAACACTATATGCTATACAAGAGAACACTATATACTATACAAGGAGAACACTATATGCTATACAAGAGAACACTATATACTATACAAGGAGAACACTATGTACTATACAAAGAGAACACTACATACTATACAAGAGAACTTACTAAAATAGAATGTGACAAACTATTTCTCGATACGACACATCTTTGTGCTATCACCGCGTAACCAGAGTCTCCTGGAGGGAGAGCGGGCATTATGTGTATAGATCTATACGGGACAGACACTCCCACATCCCGACTGCTAGCTACAGTCCGAGCCGTCTAGGCCCAGGGGTGACAAAATGTCACATCTACATATGACTCGGAGGGTCAAAGGGATTCGATCGTCAATCAGCATGGTTACGTACGAGTTCACAATCAAACCTTTAATTAATACTTTAAAAATTAAAGGCAACGGACTCCTTGAGGAGTATTGTACATTTAATACTACATGGAGTCTGCATTTCATTACATATGGCCGACAGTGATACTGTTGGGGTAAAACATTTTTCTCATTACTATACATGGATAGAGTCAAACTATATTTTCAAACTAATAACTACTGGGAAAACTTGTACATTATCAAAGGAACAAACAAAACATTGGGTCTTGGTGGAGACTACTTTTTCTGGAAAACATAGGGTTTTCTAGGGCTCATACTATTTTCAAACACCGAAACTTTCTTTTACAATGTATAATTGTGAACATTTTTATACAGAAAATGACACTAAATACTTATGAACTCACCAGCTTTATGCTGATAAACGTTTTCAAAATAACTTGTATTCTCAGGTCATCAGTAGACAGATACGGATGCAGCTTTTGAGAAGACGGAGCACATATGAGACTCCACTTTATTTTGATTGTATTTTTGGTGTCTAACATTTGTACTGAACACGTTTGTATTACAATTATTATCTTAATGCAATGGATGTTGTTGCTTGTCTTTACTATTATGCTTTGTTATGATACTGTACATGACGTCCTCCACCCCAGAACGTATTCCGCCGTTCTCGGTTTTGGGGTGTGACATTTACTAGCTTGAAGACACTGGAACCAATATTCTAATATTGGCGACAGACTCGTAATACGTCTTTCTTATCTTTCAGCCTACTAGATTATAATGATCACTAGGTCGCTTAATAGTTCTCTCACATGGTTCTAACTACATTACATATATTGAGGTACCATTATTGATCGAGCAATTCGCTCACGATATGTCGTGACGCTTATACAATACTAGGATTTTAATGGCAGATTGCTCTTGTCATCATCCCCTCGGGCTCGGGCGTTCCTTGGCCACTCTTTTGTTGGTAGTTTACACTTAATAATTAATATAAACCATAATTACATATATATAGGGCTAATTTATAATGTGGATGTACAACTATTGTGCGGGCGTGTGGACAGTGTTATTCTATGAGAATTACTAAGAGAATAGGTTGTTTAGTAACGTGAATACGTTCAATTTCACACAACTATCGTCATTTTCATGCATTCTTACTAACTCTTCTTTATTTTTGTTTTCATGCATCGTTTTTCACTCATTTTTATTCTTACATAATACGACCCAATAAACATTCTGACAGAATGAGAATAAAAAAAATCTCTAATAACCTTATAAACGATTTAATTAGTGAGAATGTGTGATAATGACAATAGTTATGTAAGATTAAACGTATTCACATTATCACACAACATATTTTCTTTGTCATTTTCACAGAATAACACTTTCCACACGTCCGCAAAATAGACGTCAATCCATATTTGAACCTATATATATATATATATATATATATATATATATATATATATATATATATATATATATATAAGCCCTTTTATTCTGCTGCCTCCTACATATGATTTACAAGGTTTTTAAGACGACACGTAACCTTCCTTTCAAACGATATCATTCAGCTTCGATTCACATTGCATCGTGTTCCCTGCAACGTTCAATTTGACTATTCTGAGCAACGCTAAGGACGTCAAACTCCATTCACACCACCTTATATCCACTCTGTGGTATTCGCTTGAACTTCTGGATATTTCTCATTCATGAGCTCTTACACTCATCGGATGAATTGTCCATGTTCTTCACATTCTTGATTCTTATCAACGCTAATCCAAGAGACAGTTAGGTAATCGATTTAATTTTCCTTTCAGCAGATACCCTAATGTTTTTGAATTCCTAAAATGGGAGTTATGGTTCGCTGACCGCTAATAGATTCTTAAAAAATATGCATTTCTTCGATTTATTGTAGTGAGGGTCTTAAATTGGAATTATTGGATGAGAAATCCAAGGAAGGGGCAACAAATAACGTCTCTCATCTTCTAAACCCAGTAATGCCTTATTATTATTATTATTTTATGTACTTTACAATTCTTGTGACCTGCAATTTTTGTTCATTTATTTGTTACGACTCTTCATATTACTTAATCATTTATTTTTCTATTTTTGTAAATTAATATAAAATGATTGTTTTCAAGTTTGAAAATGAAGGTTTTTAAGGTTATCCCTATTTTTTTAGTTTTAAACTTCTGTGGATTTTGGAATTAGAATAAAAAAATCACATATTTTTATCTTTTCTTTCATTTCAATTGCTTATTCACACTACATATGAATTACATCCAAAACTAAATTTTGCTACTTTTAGAATACGTTAGTGTGATCATTAGATTTAGTATATATTATGATAAAAAAAAGTAATTTAATTTACATTGATAATGCTATAAAAAATTTAAAATTATATGCATTTGTGTTATAAGGACATCGTGGTAATTATCAAGTAATTTTATTCAATTTATTGATCTTTTCTGACCTACCAAACAACACAGATTAATGATTCATTCCATTAAAACAATATAACCAAAACAAAAGAATGATAACGATACATTCCATTATTTCTACAATTCAATTACTTGGTCAATTTCATGATCATTTCATCTCGTACAACCATACATACCATAAAGTACGCTTATAACATCTGTGACCATGCTTAATAACTGTCAGTAGCCTTGTTTAGCACGGACCTTTAACTTACCTAGTGTATATATATATATATATATATATATATATATATATATAAGGTAAAATATGTAAAATAACAACTACCAAAATATTCATCTTTTTAAAAGAAGTTATGAGTACAACCATACATACCATAAAGTACGCTTATAACATTTGTGACCATGCTTAATAACTGTCAGTGACTTTGTTTAGCATGGGCCTTTAACTTTTATATATATATATATATATATATATATATATATATATATATATATATATATATATATATATATATATATATATATAAAGGTAAAATATGTAAAATAACATTTACCAAAATATTCAATCTTTTTAAAAGAAGTTATGAGTGGGTTTGAGACAAGACATTTTTGTTGTTCGTGTTTAGTGTAACATGGAAAAAAAAAATAAATGATGTGATTTATTTTTGTTTGTGTAAATAATTGTTGTGTAAACGATCACCAGGTTTTACCTTAAACAAGATCCAACATCACTTATTTTTGTTTCAATATTAACCTAAAAATGAAAAAGATACATGTAATATCATAAAACAACTAGTATTTTTTTTGTTTTTTTTGAAAAAACAAGAATTTTGGTTAATATGAAAGGTAACTGAAAATGTAAAAGTTTTTCTGCATATTTAAAATAAAGGTTTTTATGAATAATAATAAGAAAATGATTATGTTTTTTCCTTATATTATTAATTTAAAAGTTACATAATTATATACAAATTTTATTAAACTTGAAAATAGCATAGTAATAATTGATTTGAAGTTTAACATTGCGTACATATTACACAAAGAAAGTGGGCCCTCAAAATAATCAGGCCCACTAAAGAAGGCCCATGGTGGAAATTACGCATTTACGCCTCTAAAAGGTCGGCGGATCTCCCCATATAAATATCGCCTCACCCTTTAGAAAATCCCATTTTCTGACTGTCCTAATCATCATCCTTCCTTAATATCTACTTATCACCATCGATCTTTGTTTTTCTAAATTTTGAGGCTACAACTAATTTAGAGGTTCTTAACCTACACTATATGGGTGCTAAAGTCTAACTGTCGTCTTATGTCGACCTATGAACGTTTGAGATCCAATCCTAGTTCTCTATTAATTCTTACGCTTATCGACTAAAGGGATAACTAATCACGTAGTCTATCCTGATTCCTAAAGTTACACTAAAGTATTATTATATCCTTAATGGGCACAATCCTTTTTAAATGGTCTCCTCATAGGGGTCTCTGATCATATTTACGAAAACACTCTATCCCTTAACGTTGATCCTACTATTAAAATCTTTTGGCATAGGTTAATTAAATCTTTTACTATGGTTGAGATCAAATCCCTATGTCTGGTGCATGTCTTAAGTACTTGACACTCTCTATGGCAAACTATACTATTTGCTTAATTTATGATCCTCTGCTGCGAGGATAAATCCTACATCCTTGAAGGTACGAACCTATATGGTTCTCTTGGCTATCTGAGCCGCACCTGAGAATTTGAAGAATTCCTAAATCCTATCTGCCATGTGAAAGGAAAGACTAACCTTTCCTCGAGAAGCAAGAAACTCATTGCCTATGGGTAATCTAACAGAAGACTTCATTATTTTGTTACCCTAAAACGAAACTAACTATCTACGCCTACTCGTGCTACTACTCTCTTGGACCTTGATGTCGAAATTGAAAGTTGAATTGCCCTTTGTCCCTTCTTTTTAAGGGTCGGTTCTCCCCCACTTGGGTTTGACCCATCATCTGTTGCTGCTCGTAACTAATCGTAGTTTAAGTTGGCCTTGCCTACGTAATTTGTAGCTCCTTTTGACTTTGAAGAAACTCATGTCTATCATATCCAATGACCTTCGACATTCTCTTTGAAGTACTACTAATTGTGCCCGCCGTAAGTGGTCTCATAACATGACCAAAATATGATAAGGTTGTGATAAACATAACGTTATCTAAAACGCATTAACACACCCGTATGAGAAAGAAGATTTTATTGCATACTAAAATTTTACAAGCAATAACGACGATTGTTGGGTTACATACTAACACCTACATACGTAAAAATAAACATAACAACACACTATTAAACATTTCTACTTGTTTCACCCGTTCTTCTTTGATAGGAAACCACACAACTCCTTCATTGGTTATGAGTTCCTTTTCCACTGAATGCAGAACTTCTTCCTCATTCTGCGAAACTGCAAGTGATGGGGTCTGAATCGTCTATGCCGCTAATCTGGGGTAGTTAGATTTGTTGTGGACATGTTAGAAGCAGTGGAAGCACACCTCTTCATTGATACCAGTCTAGCCGAAAATGCCCCTTTTTTCCACACTTGAAGCATTTGAATCTGTGGCATGTAAATCTGTGGGTTCCTCCATAGTTTGTACAAATGGGGTGGTCCTCTGGGCCATGAACAATTGTCTTACCCTCACCAAGCTCCTCAGCCCTTATTAGAGAAGATGGCTCCTATGTTCGTTTCCTCTTCCCTGGTTGCGCCCCCTAACTTCCGCTTGGGGTTGCTCCTGTCTTTCCCTCAATAGCTCGAGTAGCTACAATTCGTTCCATAAATCTGACAATGTCACACCCCCAAACCCGATAGCAGAAACGTCCGGGGGAGGAACGAGAACACAATATCACAATAATTATATAAGTAAATAACCATACTTATAAATGTAGTGTATAAGTAAATAACCATACATATAAATGTAGTGTATAAGTAAATAACCATACTTATAAATGTAGTGTATATGTAAATAACCATACTTATAAATGTAATGTATAAGAAAATAACCATATTTATAAATGTGTTTTGCACTAGAATTTCACTATTCGATGTTATAGTGAGCCCCTATAATCGAGTTATCGACTGTAATGCTGCCCGCCATGACACTTCTTCGGACGTCGTGAAATGTTAAGACAATTGTCACCCTTGACCTGTCGATCGTGGTTGTAGCTAGCAACCATAGGTGGGGGTTGTCAATCCCATATAGATCTATACACAATTCTCCCGCTCACTTAAGATTTAACGATTAGAAGGTCCGAGACTTAGCGTAATGGTTGAAGAAATGTCTCACATAACCCATCGCAAGTATGTTATTCTAGGTTGTAAATGAAATCGAAGCTTTCCCATGTTCAAAGTGTTGTTCTACATGTATGATGGTTACCCAGTGTGTAATAGTATTACCCAATGGATAATGGTATTATCTATGGGGTAATGGTTTTATCCAATGTGTAAACACAAAGTTTTAATTTTTCAAAACTAGACTTTTGGTAAAAATGTTAGTTTGTGTTTATCCAATGTGTAATAATATTATCCAATGGATAAAAATATTATCCACTATATAATAGCTCCAATATGAGAAACTTGTGCATATGAAAGATAAGACTTGTGTGCTTTCTTTGAAAACATGAATATATGTATATATCTTCATAAAAAGAACATAAACATGCATGTAATAGTATTACCCAAAGGTTAAAAGTTTTATCCAACATATATTAGATCTAGAACCTTTGTGTAATGTTATTGTCCAAAATGTATTTTTTTTTTTGCATGTCATGTAACCTCCCCTGAAAGTGTAAAATGACTGAAAACTAGTAGAAAAGGGGGTATGAACTCACCTTTTGTGCGTTCATAGAAGATGGAAAGAAATGGTGGGAAAGACGAGGTAGGAATCAAGCTTTGGAAGACAACACCTTCTTGAACTTCAAGATCTTGCCTAGGGTTTTTGGTTTCAAGAGTGAAAATGAGACAACCAAAAGATGATAGTAGGGAGAAGATAGAAATCTCGAAAATATGAAGAGAACTTACCAAAAATCCTTGCTAAACACTTGCCAAAAAGCTTGGAATCAACTAGAGAGTGTTTGGAGAGTTTAGAGAGAATGAGAGTGAGTTTGAAGATGAAGTGAGGTAGGGGGAGGGCCTTTTGGCCGAAATTTATAAGGGGAGGGGGGAAAGGTGAAGTGGTTTGAATGGGGAAGTAGCAACACTCTTTCTTTTGAATATAAAATTCTAGGGTTAAGGCTTTTGGATTATTATATTCAAAGTAGGATTTTCTTTGGAATATAATATATAAAGTAAGATTTCTTTTGATTATAAAATATAAAGATGATATGATTATGTTGGGATATGGTGAGATATGTTGGAAGATGACAGACATAATTTGTCTCATGTAGTTTTTATAAAAAAAAACCTAGCCCTTTTTATAATAGTGTGGTGGGATTTGAGAAATTTGTAAGGTTTAATAACTAATAAAAATATTGTTATTTAATATTATTAACAATAATATTAACACCTTATGATTAAATTGTTTTTCTCAAATTCGTTGTATAAAATGTGAGCGTTAAACATGATAACTCCCATTTTCTTGATGTATGATCTTTTCTGGTAATTAACAGGAGTATCAAGCTAAATACTAGATCATATGATGTTTGAAACGTGTTTATGGCTTTGTGAACACGTAAACCTCGTGTCATGAATATTACCTAATACCCGGTAATATTTGTGTGTTTTATCGAATTGCTACTTTACTGTAGTTTATTATTCGCAATTAAAGCGTTTATTCGATAATTTATTCAAAATAGTGCATGTAGTATTATAATATTCAACAATACATTAGGAATGTTATGAAAATTACATTTCATCTTTTTGACCTAATTTACATACAATTGAATTTTGTTGACCAAAATTGACGGATGTCACATCATCCCCCCGTTGAAAAGAACTTCGTCCTGAAATTTGTTCTAGATATCGGGCTCCTAGTGAGTCGGAAAAAGTTGGGGATACTTTTTTTTCATTTGATCCGTGCATTCCCAAGTATACTCAGATCCCCGCTTAGCGTTCTAGTGGACCTTCACTATTGGAATGCGACTTTGTTTCGTTTGTTTGACCTCCCTATCCATGATTTCAATCGCTTCCTCGATGAAATTCAGACTTTTGTTCACCTTGACCTCGTCTAACGGGATGACAAGAGTTTCGTCGGATAAGCACTTCTTGAGGTTCGACACGTGAAAGGTGGAATGTATATTGCTAAGTTCTTGTGGCAGTCAGAGCTTGTAGGCTACATGACCTATCCTTGCAAGAATTTCGAAAGATCCTAGATACCGTGGATTGAGTTTACCTCATTTGCCAAAGCGTATCATCCCTTTCCATGGTGAGACCTTTAGCAACACTCGGTCTCCCACCTGAAACTCCAAGGGTTTGCGTCTTTTGTCAGCATAGTTCTTTTGTCGATCTCGGGATGCTTTCAGTCGTTCTCGTATCTGGACAATCTTCTCTGTTGTTTCCCGTATGATCTCTGGGCCGGTGAGGGTGCTATTGGTCGCTTGACCCTTAGCCAGTTGGGTGTCTCCAACTTCAGCCCAGCATAATGTTGATCTGCACTTACGTCCGTATAATGCCTCAAACGGAGCGGCTTTGATGCTGGTGTGGTAGCTATTGTTATAAGAGAACTCAATCAGTGGTAGTTGAGCATCCCATGCTTTACCAAAGTCCATCACATAGGCACGAAGCATATCTTCCAATGTTTGAATGGTTCGCTCATTCTGACCATCTGTTTGTGGATGGTAGGTTGTACTCATATCGAGTCGGGTACCCAAGGATTTTTGCAATGATTGCCAAAAACATGAAGTGAATCGGCTGTCCCTATCTGAGATTATGGACAATGGCATACCATGCAGCCTTACAATGTCTTTGAGATACGTTCTTTTTAGCTTTTCCATATTATCCGTCTCTTTGATTGGTAAGAAGTGTGCGGATTTGGTTAGTCTGTCTACGATCACCCAAATGGTATCGTGTCCACCCGTAGTCTTGGGAAACTTTGTTATGAAGTCCATGGTAATCCGCTCCCACTTCCACTTGACTATTTCTGGTTGTTGTAACAATCCCGAGGGTCTCTGGTATTCCACTTTAACCTTAGCACAGGTTAGGCACTTTCCTACGTAAGTAGCAATCTCAACTTTCATGTTTGGCCACCAATATAACCTTTTCAGGTCCTGGTGCATCTTGTCCGAGCCAGGATGAATGGAATATTTGGTCTTATGTGCCTCATTCATAATCAATTCCCTAAGACTACCAAACTTTGGCGTCCAGATTCGATTCATGAAATACTGAATTTCGTTATCTTTGAGTTCAAAGTTCTTATCCATTCCCCGAAGCACTTCATGTAGAGCGTTTTCCGTTTTCAAATCCTCAAGCTGAGCATTCTTGATTTGTGCGGGTAGATGTGAGTGTATGGTCATTGTTAACGATTTTACTCGACGTCCAGAGTATTCCTTCCGGCTTAAGGCATCTTCTACGACTTTTGCCTTGCCCAGGTGGTAACGAATATCGCATTCGTAATCGTTTAACAATTCGACCCATCTTCGCTGCCTCATCTGAAGCTCTTTCTGGTTGAGGATGTGTTAAAGGCTCTTGTGGTCGGTAAATATCGTACACTTAGTGTCGTACAGGTAGTGTCTCCAAATCTTTAGGGCGAACACTATGGATCCAAGCTCAAGATCGTGGGTAGTGTAGTTGACTTCGTGTGTTTTGAGTTGCCTAGAAGCATAAGCGATGACCTTTCCTCTTTGCATGAGTATGCATCCCAACCCTTGATTCGAGGCATCGCAATACACAACGAAGTCCTCCATGCCTTCTAGAAGGGATAGGATTGGTGCGCTACACAACGCTTGCTTCAATTTCTGAAAGGCATCCTCTTGTTTGTCTCTCCAGTCAAAACTCACACCTTTATGGGTTAATGTTGTGAGGGGTTTAGCTATATTGGAGACATTCTTGATGAATCTCCGATAGTAACCCGCAAGACCCAAGAATTGGCATATCTCTGTCGGCTTCCTTGGTGCCTTCCAGTTCTCTATTGTCTTTATATTGGATGGGTCCACATGTATTCCTTCTTTGCTGACTACATGTCCTAGGAAGTCTATCTTCCGTAACTAGATTTTTCACTTTGAGAACTTTGCGTAAAGTTTCTCTTTTCGTAGTAATTCTAGTATTGATCGCAAGTGTTGCCTATGCTCCTCCTCACTTCGTGAGTATATCAATATATCATCGATGAATACGATCACAAATTTGTCTAGGTATGGTCTGCATATGTGATTCATGAGGTCCATGAATACTGCTGGAGCATTGGTTAATTCAAATGGCATTACCACAAACTCGTAGTGGCCATATCGTGTTCTGAACGCCATTTTCGTGACATCTTATTCATGAACTCTAATTTGGTGGTACTCTGATCACAAATCGATCTTTGATAAGTAATCGGATCCTTGTAATTGATCGAATAGATCATCGATCCTGGGAAGCGGGTACCGGTTCTTGACGATCAGCTTGTTTAGTTCCCGATAGTCAATACACATTCTAAAGGATCCATCTTTCCTCTTCACGAATAAGACTGACGCTCCCTAGGGTGAGAAGCTTGTGTTGGATAAGGTGTCTAAGTTCATAACTATAATTAGTATGTACTTGACCCGAGAGTAGCATGGTCCATTTGGGTTGCATTTCACTGGAACAATTTGTAAGGATGGACTTTTGAGAAGAGGTTATTTATGATTTATTAATATATTATAAGTTCTAATATATTAATATGAAATCATATTATTTAATTAGCATTGATCAAGAATTAATTAGTAATTAATTTAGTGATCAAAAGAGACTAATTAAATGTAAGGGGTTGATTTGGTAAATCAATGATTCTTATAGTGTGTGCCAATGGTTATTTAGGTTGGGCTAAACCAACATGGTAGTCCATGGATAGTCTATGGAGGTTTAACCCATGGAGCCTAAGTAAGATGAAAGGTCATGCACATTAGGGTTTACATGGATGTAACCCTAATCCTTGCCACACTATAAAATGAGTCCCTTAGCTCATGAAATCGGCCACTAGTGATCTTTTGAAGAGCATAGCCGATTTTTGTGTGCAAGTTATTCTCTCTCAAGTCCTCCATTGTTGGTGGTGTTTTGTGAAGCATTTGAGGCATCACATTTGGGGTTCTAGGCTCTTAAAGGTCCAAGGTAACAAGCTACAAGAAAAGGTATGTCATTTAACTAGATTTTGTTATACAAGTACCCATGCTTTGTATGCTACTTAGGATAATGCTTTGGAAAATCAAATTGCATGTATAATTAGAGAAAACATAGATCCAAAGCATTTAGGGTTGTATGTGCACCTTAAGGTTGTTAGAGTGCTCAAAACTCATCAGCTTGGTCTAATGAATCCCTTATCTAACAATTTGTGTAGTTAACTAGACAATTCTTGCATTTTCGTCGGGGCCAATCTGTACGGAGACTTTGCTACACGGGTTGCTTCTGGGATTAAGTTGATTTTGAACCCGACTTGTCGTACAGGTGGTAACCCCAGGAGGTCTTCTGGAAACACATCAGGAAAATCACAGGTTATAGTTGATCAGGCTACGTCTGTCCATGATTCGACAACAGGTTATACTAAGTCTATTCATAGTGTCCAACCTAAACTTCGATGTTCTCGGTTTCTTTTATTGCAACACTGCCTTTGGTTTTATATGTATACTTTTATATAATATTATTATTATATTCTAAAGTATAATTGTAAATTAGAATTTTTAGTCAGAGACATTAGTCCCTTTGTCTATAGTTGTATTTCTTACATGGAAGAATATACTTAGTTCGCTATAGACACTTGCTCTGATACCAATCTGTCACACCCCCAAACCAGATGGCGGAAACGTCCAGGGGTGGAACGAGAACACAATATCACAATAATTGTATACATTGAAATACAAGTACATAAACAACCATCATATCATATGAATATATCAGTTACATGACCCAAATTTTACTTAGTATCAAAATACATTACAAGGTTTGCATGTTATCAAATAAAGTAGTTCCCGTAATGATATTTCGTGTCTTGTCTTGAAAAGTAGCTCCACTAATCCAAGCTTAACTGTTTCCTGAGATTACATGTCGTTTTAAAAGTCAACATAAAGTTGGTGAGTTCATAAGAGTTCAGTTGTAGAAAACTCCGATATTTTTCCATAGATGAAAATCGTATCTCTGTCTTGTAAAAAGTTTTGTATCTGTACGCCTTCAGCGTAAAAGAAGAATATATGTGTGTAGTATGTATCCAAAAGCATTTATAAAATAAAAGTTCCCATAACTTCTAAACTTATAAAAAGTGTGACTTGTCAGGTGATTTTTATTATCCAAAATTCGAGTGTATAAGTAAATAACCATACTTATAAATGTAGTATATAAGTAAATAACCATACTTATAAATGTAGTGTATATGTAAATAACCATACTTATAAATGTAATGTATAAGTAAATAACCATATTATAAATGTGTTTTGCACTAGAATTTCACTATTCGATGTTATAGTGAACCCCTATAATCGAGCTATCGACTGTAATGTTGCCCGCCATGACGCTTCTTCGGACGTCGTGAAATGTTAAGACAATTGTCACCCTTGAACTGTCCATCGTGGTTGTAGCTAGCAACCATAGGTGGGGGTTGTCAATCCCATATAGTGTTGGATTAGGTGTCTAAGCCCATAACTATAATTGGTATGTACTTGAATTGATAGCAGCACAGTCCTTTTGGGTTGCCCTCAACCTAGCAACTGGACAAGGAAATTATGAAAGGAGAGATATTAATTTATAAGATTAATAAAATAATATATATATATATATATATATATATATATATATAAATGATTTATTAATATGTTATTGGATTAATATATTAATTAGAAATCATTATGTTTAATTAATTGTTAGCCAGAAATTAATCAGAATTGATTTTGGGGTTAAAAGAATTAATTATAAGGTGCAGGGACTAGTTTGCAATTATCTAATAGTTGAGTGGAAGGCTCTAGAACCCCCTTGGAAGAGGGTGGACGAAATCTTTAGGGGAAACCCTAATAATTTCGTCCATAGGGGCTTGGATAAGGCCCTTGGGTTTGCTTAGGCCCTAAGCAAAGGATAACTAGGGTTTCCCTTAAACCCTAGATCCCTCAGCTATATAAGGAGCCTCCTGGTTCATGTTTTTGGTACTCTTTCTTTTGAAGAAACCCTAAGGCCGAGATTTTGCATACTCCCTCTCCCCTCTCTCTTCTACTTTCCTTCTTGCTAGTTTGGGTGTGATTCCATTAGAGGCATTACACTTGTGGTGCTAAAGCTTCCAAGAAGATCAAGATCAAGATCAAGAGGATTGTCAATTGTTTGCTATAACAATTGAAAGGTATGTAAACCCTAAACCCTAGTTTGTTAATTTCGAAATTAGCCTCTCTCCTCTAGGGTTCTTGTTTTGCAATTCAAAGTTGTATGTTCAATAGTTAAAACATAGATCCAAAGTAGGTTGCATGTGAACTTAGGAATTGTTTTTCTAGTTTATTTGTTGTACCTGAAACCCATCAGTGGTATCAGAGCCATTGTTGTTTTAAATTGAATTGCTACAATTGTTGAATTGCAAATTAGGGTTTATAGCTATTAAACCCTAAAGGTCAATTTTTCGATTTCTAGGGTTTTGGATCAAAGGTTTTTTTCGAAAACCCTAGCCTCCAAAGAACCCTAATCGAAATTAGGGTTAGGGTTTTGAAAACCCTAGCCTCCTCCCTTATGAATTTCGAAATATGCTAAGAGGATAACTAGGATTTCTTGTTTTTAGATAATTGTTACTTAATTAGATTAATTGGATAATTATCCTTACCCTATTTTTCGAAATTAGAGGGATAAGGATTAGGATTAAATTAATTGATTAATTTAATTAGATAATCCTTACAAGACTTAATAATTTGATTAATAGTTAATTAATAGATAAATATTAAATCTAGTTAATTGGTTTATTTAAATTTGAATTTAACAGCTTAAATTTCGAAATTTATATAAACCCTTGAAGTTTTAAAAGTTTTAAAACACACCTTATATATATATTATAATTAAAGGTTTAATATTATATGTATAAGAATATGGTCAGTCAAATCGCTAGTATGCCTCATTCACAAAGCTAATCTATAAGGGGGGTATAAGGAAACTGCCTATAAAATGGTAGTTGAATGGGTGTCCACTCTCACCCACCGCTTCCTTGATTAGTGGAGGGTCGTTAGCAGAACGGATTTGATAGGACAACTACTTCTCATTAAAAGTATAATGATATTAAAAGTACTAGAACATTATTTTCAAAAATCCCAACTCTAGTTACTTTAGGAAAAATGTGAAAAGTATGCTAATCCATGAAATTGCACATTATGCTTTATTGGTCGTTAGTGGAGCGTGTGTGGTTAACCAGCACACTAAAAGGCACTAATAAAGAGTAGTAATGGGTATCTCATAATTATCATTTTGATGGAGCGTGTGTGGTTTACCAGCACATCAATAGTTAATGATAAAGACAATGAGGTTACCAAGCACATTTGCATGGTTATTCACATCTTGTTTGTGATCCTCGGCATCCCAGTCACAAATAGAAGAGCATAATCTGAGATTAAAATATGCCATTGAATAGTTTCAATGTATCTCAAAAGAATTAGGAATTTCACTTCGTTTGTTTCGTCTAATGGTGGAATTGGTGAATCGTCATTCGCCTACCTTTATGAAATTTGCACTTGGATCTCGGCATCCCATTTCTGAGTTGTGAATCTTCATAGTTGGATCCTAACCTTGATATTATATCTTTGGGTTATTCTATTAAGGTATCTTGAAATCTAACTAAAACTTTCTTTCTTTTCAGATGTCTACTCCTGGAAACACTTCTACTTCATCCTCCTCCAACCAGAACTTCTCCTTGCTCAATATATGCTCCAAAGTCGTTATGGATGGCTCAAACTATAACGATTGGATGCGCAACATCAAGATGGCTCTTCGTTTCGAGAACAAAGAATATGTTCTTGAAAAGGAGCTCAAAGAGCTTGATGAGAATGAAGCTACTCCTGAAGATCTTGCTGCCTACAAGAAACATTACGATGATGCTACCAAAGTGGCATGCATCATGGTGGCAACTATGTCCCCAGAACTGCAGAGGTACTATGAGGACTACTGGCCTTTCGAGATGAACAAGGACCTTATGGAAAAGTACCATAAGCGAGCTCGTCAAGAAAAGTTCGAAGTAGTCAAGTCACTCATGGCTTGCAAGATGAAAGATGGGGAGTCGGTTGTGTCACATGTGCAAAGAATGCAACGCTACATAGAGCGTTTGGTCAAGCTCAATATTCACTTTGATGAGGAATTGGCCATTGACATGGTCTTGAACTCACTTCCTGAATGTTATGGTCAGTTTATTCTAACTTACCATTTGAACAATACTGAGCAGACCTTGGCCCAATTGCACAACTTGTTGCAGATAGCTGAGGCAGGGATGAAGGGTAAAAGTATACCCTCCACACCTACGAGTGCCCCTGTTTTGGCTATTGGACAGGGAAAGGGGAAAAAGAGGAAAGGTCCTCCCAAGCAAAACTGGAAGAGCAAGGCTCAAGCTGGGTCATCTAGTAATGGCCCAAAGGCTAAGCCCAATGGTTCCACTCCCCATGTTTCTGATCCAAAAGAGGCAGTTTGCTTTTACTGCAACCAAAAGGGGCATTGGAAGAGATCTTGCCCATAATATCTGCAAGATATCAAGGATGGCAAAGTGAAGCCATCTTCGGCAGGTATTTACACTATTTCTGCTAATAACTCATTATCTTCTCGTTCATGGGTCCTTGATACAGGATGTGGTTTTCATATCTGTTCTGATTTGCAGGGTCTAAAGGAAAGTGAGGAGATAGAGCGAGGAAGGATAAACCTGATCATGGGAAACAGAAAGTCTTCACCAGTAACCAAGATCGGAGTTTATCAGCTTCTGCTTAGTAATGATGTTAGATTAGATTTAATAAATTGTTGCTATTCGTCTGAGATGACGAGAAACATTATTTCATTTCATGCATTGTTCAGACAAGGTTTTACATATTCTTTTAATGATTTGAATGGTTCAATTTCTGTTTATAAGAATGGTGTTTTTATGTTTGAAGCTTTGCCTTGTAATGGTGTGTATGAAACAGTGACTTGTATTGATAGCCTAGGAAATAGTGTACTTAATATCGACTTGTCTAATAGTGTAGACAAGGCATGCCTGTGGCATTGTCGTCTTGGACACATTAACAAGAAACGCATAGCCCAACTCCAAAAGGATGGAGTGTTGGAATCATTTGACCTAAAGTCAGATGATATGTGTGAATCTTGTCTTTTGGGAAAGATGACAAAATCACCATTCACAGGGTCTTGTGAAAGAGGTGAAGGTCTGTTGGATCTCATACACACAGATGTGTGTGGGCCCTTCAGATCAACTACAAGAGATGCTAATCGATTCTATGTGACTTTCACTGACGATTATAGCAGATATGGATATATCTACTTGATCAAGCATAAGTCAGAAACTTTTGAAAAGTTCAAAGAGTTTAAGCATGAAGTCGAAAATCAATTGGGCAGAAAGATAAAGATACTTAGATCCGATAGAGGCGGGGAGTATCTTAGTATCGAGTTTAACGACTATCTGAAAGAATGTGGGATAGTCTCACAATTGACTCCCCCTAGGACACCACAGTTAAATGGTGTAGCTGAGAGGCGCAATCGAACCTTGTTAGACATGGTTCGTTCTATGATGAGTCGGGCTTCGCTTCCTATTCACTTCTGGGGGTATGCCTTAGAGACAGCCGCCCACATCCTCAATCTTGTCCCTACAAAGAAGGTTGCCAAAACACCTCACGAAATGTGGACAGGGAAAGTTCCCTCGTTAGCACACATTAAAGTCTGGGGTTGTGAAGCTTTCGTAAGACGAGAGACTCACGACAAGCTAGCAGCTAGAAGTGATAAATGTGTTTTCATTGGTTACCCAAAGCAGTCTTTTGGATATTTGTTCTACAGGCCTAGTGAGAACGTGGTCTTTGTAGCACGAAGAGGAGTCTTTCTTGAAAGAGAGCTCATATTCAAAGACGACAGTGGGAGTACTATTGACCTTGAAGAAATTCAAGAGTCAGCCAATGAAGGAACCTTAGATGACACTAGCACTCAACCAGAGGAAACAGTTCCTGTTGAACCAATCGATAACTCATTACCTCTTAGAAGATCCACTAGGGTGAGTGTGCCACCTGAGTTATATGGTTTTCATATTACTTCAGATGGTGACACATTCATAAGTGACAGAACACTGGTAAACTTAGATGAACCAGTCACTTATAAGGAAGCAATGGCAGGCCCAGAGGCTTCCAAGTGGAAAGAGGCAATGGACAGCGAGATTAAGTCCATGTATGACAACCAAGTTTGGAATTTGGTTGATAGTGCACCAGGTCGTAAGACAGTTGGGTGCAAATGGATCTTCAAGAAGAAGACAGACATGGATGGAAATGTGCACACATTCAAGGCTCGACTGGTTGCAAAAGGTTTCACTCAAACCCCAGGGGTTGACTATGATGAGACCTTCTCGCCAGTGGCTAAGATTAAATCTATTAGGATATTGCTCGCCATAGCTGCCTTTCATGATTATGAAATCTGGCAGATGGATGTCAAAACTGCTTTCCTTAATGGGAAGTTGGCTGAAGATGTTTACATGAGTCAGCCAGAGGGTTTTGTTGATGCAAAGTTCCCCAATAGAGTGTGCAAGCTTGAGAAATCCATTTATGGATTAAAACAAGCATCTCGCAGTTGGAATCTTTGCTTCCATGAGAAAGTCAAAGAATTTGGTTTCTCTAGAAGTGAAGATGAGTTATGTGTGTATATCAAGGCTAGTGGGAGTATAGTAACTTTTCTGGTGTTGTATGTCGATGACATATTACTCATTGGTAACGACGTTCCAACCTTGAAAGAAGTTAAGTCTTGGCTTGGAAAGTGTTTTGCCATGAAAGACCTTGGAGAAGCTGCCTATATTCTTGGGATTAGAATATTGAGAGATAGAAAGAAGAGACTAATTGGACTTAGTCAGAGCACATACTTGGATAAGATACTAAAGAGGTTTAGTATGGAAAATTCCAAGAAGGGAGAGCTACCTATCCAGAGCAATACAAAATTGAGTAAGACTCAATGCCCGAGTACAGATGTTGAAATAGATGACATGAGTCGTGTACCTTATGCTTCCGCTGTCGGATCGATCATGTACGCTATGACATGTACTCGCCCTGATGTGGCATTTGCTTTGAGCATGGTCAGTCGCTATCAAGGAAACCCAGGTAGAGCTCATTGGATAGCAGTTAAGAATATACTCAAGTATTTGCGAAGGACAAAGGACTGGGTCCTTGTGCTTGGTGGCAGTGATACTTTGAGAGTAGATGGTTACAGTGATGCCAGCTTTCAGACGGATAGAGATAACTTCCGTTCTCAGTCGGGCTGGGTGTTTTTACTGAATGAAGGAGCAGTTACTTGGAAGAGTTCCAAGCAAAATACGGTGGCTGATTCTACTTGTGAATCAGAGTACATAGCAGCAAGTGAAGCGTCGAAAGAAGCAGCTTGGTTGAGGAACTCCATCGGGGATCTCGGAGTTGTTCCAACCATCCAGGAGCCTATGGAACTGTTCTGCGATAATGAAGGAGCGGTTGCCTTGACAAAGGAACCGAGAGATCATGGTAAGACCAGACATATCGACAGAAAGTACCATTTCATCAGACATAGAGTAGAAGAAGGCCATCTTATAGTAAAGAGGGTGTCGTCTGAAGATAACCCAGCAGATCCTCTCACAAAGGGTCTGAGTAGGGCTAAGCATATTCAGCATGCTCGAAGCATAGGACTGAAAGATGATGTTAGTTTTAGTAGTTAGATTAGTTATTGAAACTTGTAACAAAGTAAATGTAATTGACTTTTGGTGATTAAATAATAAAGCATTATTTATAAGTTTGGCTACTACCTTTTGTCAATTGTTTATTATTGTGTTTCATTTTTGCATGTTTTACTTCCTGAATAATGAGATTATTCAAACTCCACAGTCGCTCGTACTCTTGGAAGTAAGTAGTGAATTAAGACTGTCATGAATTGGATTGCAGATTGTCTAAGGATAGACATGGCAATAGAATTGCTGCAATGTTCATGAGTACTCAGAAATTGAGATTTGAGTATTGGATAAACCCTCGCTCAGAGTATCACTTCATGGAATTCATCACGAGTAATACTGAGACGATAATATCTTATAATCTTGAAACGAAGATATATGAGTTGTAATTTACAAAGTCGGTAATACATTGGTGATACGAAACCGCATCAGTAACTTGGTGTTATAAAACGTATTGTCATGTATAATTTGATGAGTAAAAGATACAAGCATATGAGTCAACGTTTATTCGTTCCTTTTGCCCTAACAGGAAAAGCGATATCTGTAGGCCCCTCGATGATTTGGTGTTGACTTATGTGCTGGGCCCAGCCAGGACTAAATTGATGTGTTCAATTAGAAGTCCTACATCATCACAAATCAGGAATCGGGAAACATAGATTCTGGACAAAGAGATTGATTACATTCCATGTCTTATGTCTAGGGATATCTAGCAGAACGAAGGATTATATGATCACTTATCTTAGGACACGTAACTGACTGGGTCAGAGTTCGGCAGCAGCTTTTGGAAGCTACAATTTGCTGGTCAAATTTAGAAGGCATACTAGCAATTATAGTTACAGACTTATCCAAGTGGGAGACTGTTGGATTAGGTGTCTAAGCCCATAACTATAATTGGTATGTACTTGAATTGATAGCAGCACATTCCTTTTGGGTTGCCCTCAACCTAGCAACTGGACAAGGAAATTATGAAAGGAGAGATATTAATTTATAAGATTAATAAAATAATATATATATATATATAAATGATTTATTAATATGTTATTGGATTAATATATTAATTAGAAATCATTATGTTTAATTAATTGTTAGCCAGAAATTAATCAGAATTGATTTTGGGGTTAAAAGAATTAATTATAAGGTGCAGGGACTAGTTTGCAATTATCTAATAGTTGAGTGGAAGGCTCTAGAACCCCCTTGGAAGAGGGTGGACGAAATCTTTAGGGGAAACCCTAATAATTTCGTCCATAGGGGCTTGGATAAGGCCCTTGGGTTTGCTTAGGCCCTAAGCAAAGGATAACTAGGGTTTCCCTTAAACCCTAGATCCCTCAGCTATATAAGGAGCCTCCTGGTTCATGTTTTTGGTACTCTTTCTTTTGAAGAAACCCTAAGGCCGAGATTTTGCATACTCCCTCTCCCCTCTCTCTTCTACTTTCCTTCTTGCTAGTTTGGGTGTGATTCCATTAGAGGCATTACACTTGTGGTGCTAAAGCTTCCAAGAAGATCAAGATCAAGATCAAGAGGATTGTCAATTGTTTGCTATAACAATTGAAAGGTATGTAAACCCTAAACCCTAGTTTGTTAATTTCGAAATTAGCCTCTCTCCTCTAGGGTTCTTGTTTTGCAATTCAAAGTTGTATGTTCAATAGTTAAAACATAGATCCAAAGTAGGTTGCATGTGAACTTAGGAATTGTTTTTCTAGTTTATTTGTTGTACCTGAAACCCATCATATAGATCTATACACAATTCTCCCGCTCACTTAAGATTTAACGATTATAAGGTCCGAGACTTAGCGTAATGGTTGAAGAAATGTCTCACATAACCCGTCGAAAGTATGTTATTCTAGGTTGTAAATGAAATCGAAGATTTCCCATGTTCAAAGTGTTGTTCTACATGTATGTTGGTTACCCAGTGTGTAATAGTATTACCCAATGGATAATGGTATTATCCATGGGGTAATGGTTTTATCCAATGTGTAAACACAAAGTTTTAATTTTTCAAAACTAGACTTTTGGTAAAAATGTTAGTTTGTGTTTATCCAATGTGTAATAATATTATCCAATGGATAAAAATATTATCCACTATATAATAGCTCCAATATGAGAAACTTATGCATATGAAAGATAAGACTTGTGTGCTTTCTTTGAAAACATGAATGTATGTATATATCTTCATAAAAAGTACATAAACATGCATGTAATAGTATTACCCAAAGGTTAAAAGTTTTATCCAACATATATTAGATCTAGGACCTTTGTGTAATTTTATTGTCCAAAATGTATTTTGTTTGCATGTCATGTAACCTCCCCCGAAAGTGTAAAATGAGTGAAAACTAGTATAAAAGGGGGTATGAACTCACCTTTTGTGTGTTCCATAGAAGATGGAAAGAAATGGTGGGAAAGACGAGGTAGGAATCAAGCTTTGGAAGACAACACCTTCTTGAACTTCAAGATCTTGCTTAGGGTTTTTGGTTTCAAGAGTGAAAATGAGACAACCAAAAGATGATGGTAGGGAGAAGAAAGAAATCTCGAAAATATGAAGAGAACTTACCAAAAATCCTTGCTAAACACTTGCCAAAAAGCTTGGAATCAACTAGAGAGTGTTTGGAGAGTTTAGAGAGAATGAGAGTGAGTTTGAAGATGAAGTGAGGTAGGGGGAGGGCCTTTTGGCCGAAATTTATAAGGGGAGGGGGGAGAGGTGAAGTGGTTTGAATGGGGAAGTAGCAACACTCTTTCTTTTGAATATAAAATTCTAGGGTTAAGGCTTTTGGATTATTATATTCAAAGTAGGATTTTCTTTGGAATATAATATATAAAGTAAGATTTCTTTTGATTATAAAATATAAAGATGATATGATTATGTTGGGATATGGTGAGATATGTTGGAAGATGAGAGACATAATTTGTCTCATATAGTTTTAATAAAAAAAAACCTAGCCGTTTTTATAATAGGAGCAAATTACACGAATGGTCCCTATGGTTTAGGGTAATTTGCGCATTTGGTCCCTAACTTATTTTTTTAACTCGGAAGGTCCCTATTGTTTGCTTTTGTTACGCGCTTGGTCCCTGTCTTACCTAAAAAGACTATTTTCCCTTGATTTTTTAATTTATTTAAATAAATACACCCTCAACCTCACCCCTTTCACCTTATCTTACCTACCCCACCATTTTTCCATATTTAAATAATAGTTTTTTTAGGTAAGACAGAGACCAGGCGCGTAACAAAAACGAACAGTAGGGACCAAGCGCGTAACAAGAACAAACAGTAGGGACCTTCCGAGTTAAAAAAAAAAGTTAGGGACCAAGCGTGCAAATTATCCCAAACCATAGGGACCATTCGTGTAATTTACTCTTATAATAGTGTGGTGGGATTTGAGAAATTTGTAAGGTTTAATAACTAATAAAAATATTGTTATTTAATATTATTAACAATAATATTAACACCTTATGATTAAATTGTTTTTCTCAAATTCGTTGTATAAAATGTGAGCGTTAAACATGATAACTCCCGTTGTCTTGATGTATGATATTTTCTGGTAATTAACCGGAGTATCAAGCTAAATACTAGATCATATGATGTTTGAAACATGTTTATGGCTTTGTGAAAACGTAAACCTCGTGTCATGAATATTACCCAATACCCGGTAAGATTTGTGTGTTTTATTGAATTGCTACTTTACCGTAGTTTATTATTCGCAATTAAAGCGTTTATTCGATAATTTATTCAAAATAGTGCATGTAGTATTATAATATTCAACAATACATTAGGAATGTTATGAAAATTACATTTCATCTTTTTGACCTAATTTACGTATAGTTGACTTTTGTTGACCAAAATTGACGGATGTCACAGACAATCAGCTTGTTAGTGATCCAATCAATCATGCTAGGTAACTCTCTTATGAAGGCTTGAAAAATACATCAAAATATGAGCAGTAGATATATTCTACAATTAAGCACAAGTTGTCCAATTTATTACTAAAAATGTAGTAAAATATGTGGAAAATACTTTGCAAAACAAAAGAAAAATAGACAAAAAAGATGAATAAAGATGCATCTAACAACGATCGTGTTGAAATTATACTAAGTCAGTCACACGATCGTGTGACATGTATGTCTTACCCATAACGACCTAAAAGCTGAAGAACGTCCCAAACCTTATCCAAATCACTTTCAACACTTCCAACCTAGTTTCTAATGACTATTCGATGTCTCAAGCGTTACTTAAACATCAATTCACATCTATTACATGGATTTGAGGTTCAAATGTGATGATTCAACATGCTTTGTAATCATAATCTATTTAGTTTGAAATAAAATGATATAAGCTTCCATTTCTTATCATAAATTGGGAAACTCAAATCATCCTACTTGATCTTCACTTTGACTTGATGAATCATTCCTTATAATGCTTCCATAAACGTTTTTAACTCTCAAGGATAGATCAAACCAATGTGAAACTCAAATCATCATAAATACATCAAGTCAAAGTGAAAATTCTCAACAAGTTCATAATTGCATCCTACACCCAATGAATGTATTCCTTATCTTCAAGTTATTTTCAGAACATAATTTAAGCTTCAAATTTTCGTTTAATCCATACATTTAAGCTAAACTTTGAAAACCACCATTAATGAGCTCTTAAAGCTTTCAAAATCATTATATCTCAAATATTAAACCATGAATGAGTAGAGTAAGAGTAGATAAGTGATTTACTAACTAAAACTCACTAGAATCATCACTAAAACGAATGTAATGAAGTTATTTTTGGATTTGGGGGTTTCTTCACAAACCCTAGATCGAAAATAATTTGTGAAGATGAACAAAGTTTATACCTTACACAAGCTTCTACTCAATTCCTAGCATCATTGTTTCCCTCTCTTAAAATCGTTTCTTGTCCTTCAAATGGGGAAGAAGATGAAGATTATGTCTAGTTATGAAGAAATTCACTATTTACACCCTATATTTTCCAAATATTCTCTACAATGCACCAACTAACTTACAAAAAACCTAACAAGTCATATTATTTATATTATAAATTTATAACTTATAAAAATAACATTCTTTAACATTTATAGTTCCAACTAAGTCAAACAACGTCAATCCTACGTTTAACGTTTTTGTCAAATTTGGTCCCTCATACTTAAAGTTTTACAAATGATATTTGTTATCATCTTTAATCTAAAGATTTAGAATGAAACCAATAAATATTGTTTTATTAACAAATTATATCCCAATAATTAATAATATTAATGTCACACTTAAGATTATCAAACTTGACAAGTTTGACCATCCTTTTAATTCAAATTTCTTTTAGACCTCAAGTTTGATCTTCTAAACATCTTAGATACTTTAACCTTAACTAAATGTATGCCCGCGCAAAGCAGCGGCGATAATAGTTTTTTTGACGAATATTTTTCCTACGAGAAATAATTATTAGATTTTATTATTAGTTATTATGTAATAAAAAAGTATCACTTTTAAGTTAAATATTTATGTTTAGACTTTATATTTATATTGTCTGTTTATATATTTGATGTAAATTAATTAATATCGATGTCTAGTTTAAAAAAATATAAATTAATTTATATATATGAATTAGCATTTAATAACTTTCCTTGATTCAAGTCATTAAATTTTTGGCAAGTATTAATAATTATTTATGCATAATTGATTTGTACAAAAAGCTTTGTATCTTATATCTCTTAAAATTCAAAATATAACTAATATTCTTTATAATATAGTATTAAGATAATACGTAGTTGTTTCATTTTTTTATATTTATTTTATTTCAATTTTTTTTACTAAATAGCTCAAAGCTTCTAGGCTCGATATGATGACGTTACAATTACCCACTTCTTAAATTTTCCATGTCGAATTTTCAAAGTGGTATACTCCTTGAGAGTTCTAAATTGAATTTTGAGGAAAGATCCCAACCCTAATTTCATGCCTTGTATAGTGGAGACCACCAAGTTATGAGTTCGAAATGCAAATATTGGATGTTTATTTATTTATTTTGAAATAGATGGTCCATGTTGTTTTTCAGGAAAACTGGTTTATTTTTTTTTATACCTATTAGCCATTTTGTTAATTATCCCCCGAAAATATTGCAGCAATAGAGTTATATTTTTATTTTTGTTATGTGTAAATAATATTGTTATATAGGATGTCTTCTAAGATTAGATTAGAAATACCACTTTACCCATTTTTTTTGCTTTATATTGTTAAGATTGACACGAAATTAGATAATAAAATAGTTTACTAAATACAATTAATAGATTTTGGACTAAATAAATATTTTGTTGCTAGTTCGGTGATACTGATTTTCTCAAACTTCACACTTTTTGTATTATAAACTACATTTTTAAAACAATTTGTAAGTTGTGCATCGATGTTTGTACAGTTATCTGGATTTATGAGTTTCATTTCTAGCATTTGCGTATCTTAACCATATTACTTCGGACAGTGACGACAGCTCTCCCTTAACCTGTCACGTAAGGACACGTGTCTTCTCACAAACAGACTTTGCATCCTCCTCTTCCCGCCCGCAAATCATGAGGGAGTTGATGAGAAATCTCATTTACCACCAAATCTAACACCCGTTTCTCTCTCTGTAATCTCGTGTTTATCGTTGCAGCAGATCGTCGCCGAAGAAGATTCATCATCAATAAAACCTAAATCGTCAGGTAATCATTTTCGTTATCTTCAAACGAAGCTATGTTTCTCTCTGTAATTCTTCGTGTTCAACTAAATTATGAGTTTCGATTGCTACATCTCCGTGATGGTTTTAGATTCTCCGTTTTGTGTCGAATGATCTAAATTTCTGGTTAAGTTATGTATAATGCATACAGAATATGATTTTTGAACGAATTTAATAACATTATGTACCTGAATTTCATTCCAAAAATCTATATTCAGGTTTAGTTTCGTTATTTTCAACCGAAATTGTGTATGTATATGTATTTCTTCACGTTCGTCACAAAAATCTCAATTCAGGTGTGTAGTTTCATTATCTTCAATTAAAATTCTGTTTCTCTCATTAATTCTTCATGCTCATCACAAATATCTAAATTCATGTGGTTTGCTTCATTGTCGTCAATTAGAACTCGGCTCCTTTCTGAATTGTCCATGTTCATCACAAAAATCCTTAATCAGGCGATTAGTTTCATTATCTTCAGTTAAAACTCTGTTTTTCTGTTTAGTTCTTCATGTTTCACTGAATTTTAAGCTTCGATTTCTATATCTGTCTATTTTTCTGCAATTACGGCTTTCATGTATGTAATTTGAGAATTTCAGATTAAGTTTCTGTGTAGTGTATACAGAGTACGAATATTGAATGAATTTCATAACATGTTTGATACCTGAGATCTGGATGTGTGTATCTCCCAGAATTCCAGCTCCGATTTGAAGATTTTAAATTTTATAGTTACTTAATTTTGCACAATGTATATGGAAACCGACTTTTGAATAAACTTATGAAGGTTTTCTTATCGAGAATGGATTAGTGCAGGTTAGGTGTGTGTCAGGGTGTTCTATGAAAGTCCAATTTTCATTTGTTTGCATGTGTACGTATATTCTTTTCTAGGATTTCAGCTTTGGTTTGATATTCTTTTGAAAGTTCCAGATCAATTCTTGAATGCTATAATACGGATTGCAAACGTTGAATAGGATTCATAATATATTTGTACAGAGCTTTAGATTAGTTCTGAGATTGAGATTTGATTATGCATTTTCTAGGATTCTAGCTTTCATTTACAAAAAAATGAAATATTGACCAGCTTTTGCATATTTATAAAAACTTCGTACTGTTGAAAATTCGTGTGTTTTCCAGCTCCGATTGAATTTTCAGGAACTGTCTGATTAATTTTTAGCATATCGTGTATAGAATAATAGAGGTGAATGATCGATTGAACTTGATAATTGTTTGTTCGTGTATTCTTTGGAATTGCAGCCCTAACTTACGTGCATGTGTTTATGCTGACATTTTGTTCTGAATTTGTTGCTAGAGTTGTTCCTGCATCTTGTACTATTAAGATTACTGAAACTGACGAATTTTGTTGTTGTTGAATATGTGTAACTGCATATTGTATGATAGGGAGAGAGAATGAAGAGGTAAAGAGATAAAGGAGAAAGATGGAAGAAGGCAGCGTGGGAAAGAAATCAGGAAAGGCGATGGCATCATCGTCTTCCCAAAGTGCTGAATTTTCTGGACCACAAGGGTTGACGAGGAGACCTTCACGAAACGCTGCCACAACCACCTTCTCCATGGAGGTTTTTGATAACGAGGTGGTCCCCTCGTCCCTCCAACAAATTGCCCCCATTCTTCGTGTTGCAACTGAGATTCAACAAGACCGACCTCGTGTTGCTTATCTTTGTAATTCCTTCTCCCTTATCCTCTTCTCAACTCCTTGTTTTGATACTTGGTCATTCATTCTCTTAGATCATGCTTATAAGTGGTGTATACAAAAACTTTTTCACAATCAAATATGTGTACTTGTAACTATAGTTATTTTTAGTAGCAAACTACTTATTATTATTATTTTTTAATTTTTGTGTTTTGTTATATATGAAAAAAGGTCGGTTCTATGCATTTGAGAAAGCGCATAGGTTGGATCAAAGCTCCAACGGACGTGGTGTTCGCCAGTTCAAAACCGCTCTCCTCCAACGTTTAGAAAGGGTAATATATTTATGCATTTAAGTTCTTTTACGTGTTTTTTTTTTTGCAATATAAAAGGCTATTGTTTGTTTTTCAATTATAGTTTACTTTTAACGTCTTGTTAAAATTAAAAACTTTGAAATTATAATGTTTGGAATATAATTCGAACTAAAATAATTTTTTAACTTCTAGTGTTTTCTCAAAAGAAAGGTTACAACTTATATTTTTTAACTGTTTAAAAACTAATTGATATTTTAATTTTGTTTATATTTGATATGGTCTTGGCCACAAAAAATTACATGATGATTAATTACAACAGAATTCATAATGTTTTTCAAAATTAAATTGAACATAAATTGGAAAATAATGCTATCAAAATGTTAAATAACTTTAAGATATTCCGTATCCTAATTTTTATTTTTATTTTTATTTTTATTTTTTTATCTTTAGCATATTATTGTATAGGATTTTGATTTAGTATCAATAGAAACATACTATGTTTAAGATTCATGAAAACTTATACGAGTATTTCTTAAAAGGGAGATGATATTTCCAATTAATTGTGTTTTTGATTTTATGGTAATGAGAAAGGCGGGGCGGAACTGAAAATAAATTAAAGACAAGTATATAAATGCCATTATTCAAAATAGACCACAGTTGAACCATGCATTTGGGGATTAGGGCTCATTAGCTACTCATTCGAAAAGGATTACCTTTCTAAATTCCGTTGTCACTTGCAACTTTCACATCCAATTTACTAAATATCTGATCTATCTAATAACGAATTTCTCGAGTTTCGAAGGAAAAGTAACTGAAATTGGCAATGTGCTTCATCAGGACGATGCCCCAAGTGTTGCCGCTCGTGTTAAAAAGACGGATGGGCGGGAAATTGAGAGCTTCTACAAACAATATTATGAAAAATATGTCAAGGCACTCGATCAAGGAGAAAAAGCAGATAGGTACCTAGTCAAACATATATGTGATTTTGGAAGAACAATAAAAAGAAAGTTTTATAAAAAGTGAAAGTTTGATTAACATCTTCTACTCACTGTCTTTATCACCAGAGCCCAACTTGGAAAAGCTTACCAGGTGGCTGGAGTGCTTTTTGAAGTCCTCTGCGCCGTTAACAAGTCTGAAAAGGCCGAAGAAGTTCCTGCTGATGTCAGCTCCCGTCTTTTCATTATATTGGTTATTTTGTAGTTTTGTTCATTACATAATATATCTGATGTTTGTACGCATAGATCATTGCATCAGCTAGAGAGGTTGAGGCAAAGCAGGTTATATATGCACCCTACAACATTCTGCCTCTTGATTCTGCCGGTGAATCACAATGCATCATGCAGTTTGAGGAGGTACCCCTCCTATTGATTTTAATTCTAAAGAGGAAATTTATATTTCAATTAATTTTTGGGAAATTGCAGATTAAGGCATCAGTGTCTGCTCTGAGGAACACCTGTCGCTTAAATTGGCCTGCTTCTGTTGATCAGCACTGGCAGATATCAGGAGAATTGGATCTTCTTGATTGGCTAAGGGCAATGTTTGGGTTTCAGGTATGTAGTCTTTCAAGATTAATTCTACTATTGAAGACCGTGGCTGTTTAGATATTGGGTTTATATATCTATTGAATAATGTACATTCTGTTTGAAAATGTTTCCAGAAAGACAATGTCAGGAACCAGAGGGAACATCTGATCTTGCAACTTGCCCATCCTCAAGCAAGGCTGACGCCTAAGCCTGAGCCAATTAACAAGGCATGCACCTCATGTAAAACCTATTTTTGTCCATTCTGAGAGAACCTTCTTGACTCTGACTGGTTTATGTGTTTTCCATGACAACAACTACAAAGTACAAACCAAATGATCTTTCTTTATGTATACACTCCTAATGCATACACAACATCATGTTTATAAACTATCATAATATTTTACATGTCTTAATTTGCTTTGCATAACTTCTAAAGTCACTGTGATGCAGCTTGATAATCGAGCAGTCGATGTGGTTATGAACAAGCTTTTCAAAAATTATAAAACCTGGTGCAAATTTTTGGGAAGACCGCACAGCTTAAGGTGAGTTATATAACCCAGGTATTGTTCCTGAACGTAAGTTTCATGGTAGTTGATAGTTGTGTGCATGTAATATTTTTTGTGGTCCATAGGTTTACTAAAGCCGTTGCTTTGCAGGCTCCCTAAAGAACAAGAAGAAGTGCAACAGAGGAAGCTACTCTACATGGGCCTCTATCTTCTTATCTGGGGCGAGGCAGCTAACGTACGCTTTATGCCAGAGTGTCTGTGCTATATCTTTCACAATGTAAGTACTCCATTTGTTTATCACAATTCTAAAGTGATATGTGTGCCAATAAGTGTTAGGAGTAAATGCAAGAAATAGCAATGCACTTCCATTACAGCATTGTACTATGAAAAATGTATCCAACTATAGCAATGTCATCCAAATACAAAGCATTATTCACTGCTACAATTCAGTTGATTTTTAAAATACAATGTCCCGATAAGAAAAAAAAATTGAAAGTACAACTCTATATATGGGTAGATTTTTCAAATTCAAGTTTGTTGATAAGAAAATAAGTCAAAGTGCAATGCTGTAATAGAAAGAAATGAAAGTGAGATGCTATAATAATAAAAAATAACGAAAGTATGTTGCTATTTCTTGGATTAGCCCTAAATTTAACGCCTGAATTTGAAGATTGTTTATATATTTCATGACAATGCCATACTATCCATTCAGATGGCATATGAACTCCATGGTTTGTTGGCTGGAAACGTCAGCATTGTGACTGGAGAAAATATCAAGCCTTCGTATGGTGGGGATGATGAAGCCTTCCTTCGCAAAGTTATAACTCCAATTTATCGAGTCATTGAAAAGGTACTCCAGGCCTCCAGCTGCAACCCCATGCACACATAATCAAATGTGATGTTTTTTAAGAATTAATTAATGGTGCTTGTTGTAATGATCAAGGAAACCAAGAGAAGCAAAAATGGAAAGGCCCCTCACTCTGCTTGGTGCAACTATGACGATCTTAATGAATATTTCTGGTAAAGTCTTGAAACAGTTGATGAGAAAAAAAAAGCGGTCTCAAACTTTCTGAACAAAATTTCTTCTCTGATATTATAGGTCACCAGATTGTTTTGCTTTGGGTTGGCCTATGCGTGATGATGGCGATTTTTTTAGATCAACACGTGACATGACACGGGTTCGTCTCTTTTGTATATAAACACTGGGGGTTTCAACCGACAAGAGGATTTCTTTTCTAAAAAATATAAATCTGATGACAGGAAAACCAAGCACCTCATAAGGTTGGAAGCCTTGGAAAATCATATTTTGTTGAGACACGATCATTTTGGCATACATTTCGAAGTTTTGACCGTTTGTGGACATTCTTCATACTAGCTCTTCAGGTAAGAAACAGATATAGATTCAATTTTGCTTTCCTGCAATTTACATTTTAGTGCAATTTATCTTGAACTGTTCAATTGCAGATTATGATTATCCTTGCATGGAATGATGTTCCGGTATCGGATATCTTTGACAAGGATGTGTTATATAGATTATCCAGTATCTTCATTACAGCAGCTTTTCTCCGATTCTTCCAAAGTATGTTCCTTTTTCTTTATTTCTCAAGTTAATAATAATAGTAATACCTCATGATCATTTGGTTTGTTCCGATGACTACACCCTTGTCTTATTGATTCAGTTCATGATTTTCAATCTTTTATCATCGTATGGATTATTTTCAAGAGCCATTTGGGTATATATAATAAGATCTAGAAGTATAATGTTTATTATTCTGTGACATCTGTGAATGCATCAAAATACTTAGTTTGATGTTTGGATTAAAACTTGTAGTGATAAAGTGATCTTACAACTTACTACAGTAAGTTTGTCTAAAATTGGAATAACCCTTCTGTGCTCTAACTTGAGGAGTTGTTAGCCTCATCGTCATAGTGCATGGTACTTTAGTATTGATCTTTTTTTTTAAATATATTTATTTATGTTTATGAATAATAGCTATTAATAACGTATGAACTTTGTAAAGTTAGTTAGTGGCGAGAGTACATTGCAGTCTGACTTCTAAAATTAGTAAGTACCTTCTAGGCACCCCATTCCAAGTTTCACCGCATAATGTACTACAAGTCACTGTGGGGATTGTTTCTCTGAACTCTTTTTCTTATATTTAACTTATGATAACTATACAAAACTATAAATATGTGACAAAGAATTGTTATAGAGCGAATTCATAATAAATTCCAATCTGAATAGTACTAGCCAGCCTCCCAAGAAAGCCAGTGTTGGCCCTTTTATCAAATGCAGGATTTCCACTTATTCTGAAATTTATAAATTTATTTTGATATGATTTGTAATAGGTATATTGGACATTGTTTTGAACTTCCCTGGATATCATAGATGGAAGTTTACAGATATATTGAGGAACATTCTGAAGATTATTGATAGCCTTGCATGGTCCATTGTTCTTCCACTATGTTACATACACCAAAACGACAATAACTCAATGCCATTTGGAAGAATAAAAGATATTCTTTCTTCCCTTGACCGATTTGAGGGCATTCCTTCTTTATATCTCATGGCTGTGACGTTGTATTTGATTCCAAATTTACTCTCAGCAGCACTCTTCATTTTCCCTATGCTTCGACGATGGATTGAAAACTCTGACTGGCTTATTGTAAGATTTCTTCTATGGTGGTCGCAGGTACAAACTTTTGTCTATTATTCCCTTCTTTTAAGTTTCACAGCATGTTTGTCTGTGGACTCTGGTGGAATCTGATGGAATTGGAATTTGAGATTCCAGGCACATGGTGTCTTTGGTTTCCAAATGGACAATTCTATTCCGTCAGATTCCTTCAAATTCCATGTTTGATGGATTTCATCATTCCTAGGGTAGGTGGAAGAAATTCAATTTCACTCTTCTTTTTTTTTTTTATTATTATTATTTATTAAAAGCCCAAAATACCATCCTAAAACATTTAGTGAGCCAACCGCCCCCACGGCTTATCACACACTCATTTGTGAGTTGTATCGTATTGTACGGACAATAAAGGACAAACATGTACCTATCATATCATTCCCATATGATCTTATATCAATTTTCAACTACTATCAAACATCGCCATATCTTGAAATTTTAGCTTTACAACAATCATGTTGTTAGTATATTATGATTATTAATTATTCTTAAATGATAAGAAAAGACTAATTCAGTCCTATTGAAGATATTCATGCTCATGTATTATGTATGCAGATGGGTATAACTTTTGAAGTGATACTTCTGCTTCGTGATATCAAAGTGACTGTTTTTTGAAAATATGTTGCTATTTTATTACCTTCTCATCCAAAATCTTTTCTCATCCTCTTATTTGTTTAGTATGGTACAGACTATTTATCAGATATTGACTGTATTTTTGCTATGTTCTAATTAATGAATGTGTATGTGTATTTACTCACATAACCATAAATTATTTTTTTGTTCCTTCATGGTTGTATAATCACAGAAATTTCCCCTTTGTTACTATAGAAAATATCATTTTTTACAGCTAGCTAATACAATCAAATTTCAATAGAAATAATAACTGATAATCATTATTAGTTAAGTCTCACTCATACGCATTAATTGATAATCTTTATTGTTTTATCTGGTTATCTGCAGCCCAGAATCTATGTCGGGAGAGGAATGCATGAAAGTCAATTTGCCCTTTTGAAGTAAGTGCAGAGTCTTTAACTTGTTTCCTGCATATTATTTCGTAGACAGTTATCAGAAATTTACAGCTACATTTATTTATCAATGACAGGTATACCCTCTTTTGGGTAGCTCTCTTATCTGCAAAGTTTTCTTTTAGCTATTTTGTTCAGGTTAGTTCTCTCTAACTTTATATTACATTAGATAGAAATCAACAATTGGATAAATTCTGTTACAGTAAATATTTTCTGCTCCACAGATAAAACCTTTAATCGAGCCTACAAAAGATATTATGAAAATCAGACGTGTACAGTATGCTTGGCATGAATTCTTCCCAAATGGTTTGTGATTCTTTAGGTCTTTCTTTTATTCTTAGTTATAGCATGGTACTTTCAACATTTTCTTATTAGGACATTTTACTTTGAAAATTTAACCCAATTTTAGCTGTGCAAAATTGTTTTGTATCTGGATGACATTGCTATGATTGGGTAGATTTTTCTAGTACAATGCTATAATACGAAGAGATAAAAGCATGATGCTTTAATATAGTAGTCACTGAAAGTACGTTGCTATTTCTTGCATTTCCCTGTTTATTCTTTGTTATTGATTTTCATAATTTGTCATGAACATGCAGCTGAAAAAAACTATGGAGCGGTTGCTGCACTCTGGTTACCTGTTATTTTGGTATCTTTTACCTTATTATTTCATTGCTTAATTGCAATATTAGTGTTTTCATCTTTAATTGTTGTTTCTGCTGTTACTGTTATTATCTCTGATTGTCCACTGGCTTGATATGCTTCATATTTATTACTCAGGTTTACTTTATGGACACTCAAATTTGGTATGCTATATTTTCAACTTTGTGTGGTGGTATTATCGGGGCGTTTGATCGTTTGGGAGAGGTATTGTGTTACTCTCTTCTTAAATATACAACTGTGTTAATTCTTAAGAAGACACACATCTGCATTTGGCAATGCCTTATTTTCAATCTTGATTAGCTGAAAACATCTGAGCCAAGAGACTACTACTCAAAAGATTGGTGATTGAACTGAACTTTTAAAGCACACTGAAAGTTGTGAAATAGCAAAACAGTCGCTGAAATTTGAAAAAAGCAAAATTGGAACAGAAACACAAGACTACTACTAGAGTTCCGACTGTAAGATGTAAACAAGAGCAAATTTGTTAACATTCCTGTTTATTGTCACAGATACGAACACTGGGCATGCTAAGGTCACGCTTCCAGTCTATACCCGGTGCATTCAATGCGTATTTGTTGCCATCTGACAGGGCTAAGAAAAAGGGCTTTTCTCTGTCTAAGCGATTCGCAGAGGTACTTGATTTTTCAAAGTATAATATGCTAATAAGAACCTTTAACTCGTAGACGAATGATTCATGAGAATGTTATTATACTATAAAAATAGGTTACACCAAATAGGAGAACCGAAGCAGCAAAATTTGCTCAATTGTGGAATGAAGTTGTATGTAGTTTCCGTGAAGAAGATTTCATAAGTGACAGGCAAGGCTGCTAATCCAACTTTTTATTTTGTTTAATTTATCGAAAAAAGAGTTTCAATCCAAATTTGTCTATTGCAGGGAGATGGACCTGATGTTAGTTCCATATTCTTCAGATCCCAGTCTTAACCTAATTCAGTGGCCACCATATTTGCTTGCTAGCAAGGTTCCAATTGCACTTGACATGGCAGTTCAGTTTCGATCCAAGGATGCTGATCTTTGGAAGCGTATATGTGCTGATGAATATATGAAGTGTGCTGTCATTGAATGCTACGAGTCCTTCAAACTTGTGCTGAATGCTTTAGTTGTTGGACATACCGAAAAAAGGTTCGTCTTCTGAATTTCCACATCTACTCCCACAAGAAGCTTTTTACCCCAAAATAGTTAAACACACTGAAAATGAAACTTGTTAGCAATTATAAAGAGGTTAAACTTGATAGAAATTAGTCCTTCTATTCTATGGAAGTTGAAACATTTTATAATTTGGGTTACCCATCAAAAATCGCTAATTCTCCTTTATTTTGGCAAATCTCCAAGCTATAGTTACCCACTTGCCTTTTGTCATTGTTATAACTTTATGGATGCTATTTATTATAGTGCACAAGATTCTCTTCTCGTGAATAGCATTTTAGATATAGACTTGATAGTCAAACACATCTATAAAATTGATGGACCTTGACATCAAACCCTGTAGTAATAGGAAGAACGTATGTCTTGCTTTGGGTTTAGGGTGTAGGGTGTATCATATCATCATGTGCATCATAATCACTTCAACATACATTGTAGGGACTTCTTCTCAACATCACATCACTCTCCTTGTTACCCTATCGAATTCCTTCTCTAGATCGATATACATCGCCGACAAATATTTTTTATGGATCGTTTGATCAAGAAAATAGACTATTGTTCATCTTTGTGGTGTGGAAACAAACTGGTTTTCTTCATCTTCTTCTTCCCTCAAAAATGAAAAATCACTTTGTATTTTAAGTTGTATATTCATAGCTTATGAGATTAGCCAAATAAAGTAGATTGGTATAGCTTACTAGATTATGTAAAAAATAAACATCTTACATCTCATTGTTGCTCTGATGACAGGATAATTGGTATCATTATAAAAGAAGTCGAAAGTAACATTTCAAAGAACACCTTTCTAACAAATTTTAGAATGGGATCTCTACCTACTCTTCGCAACCAATTTGTGAAACTGGTGGAAAGTCTGGTGAGTCCTTGAGAAATAAAAGTCAGTGCTAGTTGTTATCTTACTACTGATCACTTTATTTAACATTGTGAATATTTCCATATTGCAGAAAGAGGCTGATGAATCTAAGCACAACACTGTGGTTTTATTACTTCAGGACATGTTAGAAGTAGTTACGCGGGACATGATGGTCAATGAAATTCGGTTTGTGCTTTTGTGCATTCCATTAGTATAACAAAAATGCATCATCGTCTCCTAGGAAATATATATTCAAGGGTTAAATGCAAGAAATAGCAATGTACTTCCATATATATATATATATATATATATATATATATATGTTTATTATGGCATCCTACTTTAATTTATTCTTAGTACAATATTGTACTTTGAAAAATCTATGCAATTATAGCCTTGTCATATTAGTATGTAACAGTTTTCATTGCTATAATTGGATAAAATTTTCAAAGTATAATGTCCTAAAATGAAATAGAAAGTGTTAGTATAATGCTATGTATGGGTAGATTTCTCAAAGTACAATCCCATAGTAAGTAAAAAGTTAAAATACAATGTTGTAATAGGAAAAGATGTAAGCAGGATGCTATAATTCCAAAATAAATGAAAGTACATTGTTATTTCTTGCATTTGGCCATATTTTCAATAGTTTTATTCTCATAAGTTCAACAAACATAATAATGACCTCGTACATGTTTGTTTCAGTGAACTAGTGGAATTAGGGCATGGTAGCAAGGATTCTGGAACACAACTGTTTGAAAAAGCTATGGACTCAAGACCTGCAATCGCATTTCCTCCTCCTGTTACTGCCCAATGGGAAGAACAGGTTACCCATATCTTCCCATTGCACATATTATTTACTTAATGTTCATGGACCCACACACAAAGTGACATTGGCACTTAACCTTTACTTTGTGGTCATTACAGATAAAGCGGCTTTATCTTCTTCTGACAGTAAATGAATCTGCTATGGATGTGCCTAAAAACCTTGAAGCAAGGCGGAGGATCACATTTTTCACAAATTCATTGTTCATGGATATGCCACGTGCACCTCGAGTCCGTAAAATGTTATCATTCAGGTACATGAAGTTTTGTTCATGGTATACTTGCCTTGTAGGTTGAAAATTCTAAAAAGCCAATTATTATATATAGGTTAAATGCAAGAAGTTGGAACGTACTTTCACATATTTGTGTATTAAAGCATCCTACTTTCATTTCGTCCTATTATAACATTATATTTTAAAAAATCTACCTAATTATAGCAATGCCAAACAATTCAAAAGCAATTCTCTTTGCTATAATTGGGTACGCTTTCAAAATACAATGTCCTAATAAGAAAAGAAATTACTAAAGTACAGTGCTATAATTGCTAGGAAATAGGAAATGCAGAGTACAATGCCTTAATTAGAAAAAAAATGAAAATACAATGTTGTAAATTTGTAATAGAAAAACAAAATGGAAGTAGGATGCTATAATAAACAACTAAATGAAAGCACATGGTTATTTCTTGCATTCAAACACCAAACACCACATCATGTGAGTCAAATAGTGTGCGGTGTATGGTAGTACTAGTACATGAATCCAGAATAATATTTAGTTCATCAATATAATACAATCATAGTTAATTGGAATTGCATTCATCAGTATGAGATGATCATAATCAATTGGAAGTGCAGTGTCATGACCCCATATTATAGTGAAGAGACTGTTTATTCTAAGAGCGACCTTGACATGGAAAATGAAGATGGTATATCAATCAAATACTACCTGAGAAAGATCTTTCCAGGTTCCGATAATTCTAAACTTCACCTCTTTGGTATATACAACTTCTTCCACAAACTTATAGTCGTGTGGTTATCTGGGAATGGAAATATTGTTTTGTCAGATGAATGGGAGAACTTCATGGAACGCATCAATTGCAAAGAAGACGCGGAGATTTTTGAAAGTGATGAAAGCATATTACAACTCCGTCATTGGGTTTCTTTAAGAGGACAAACTCTCTGCAGAACAGGTATTTCCACATATTAGTTTATTCTCAAAAAATTTATTGCATTCCTAATGGATGTCAGCCTTTTAGTTAGAGGGATGATGTACTACCGGAGGGCATTGAAGCTTCAGGCTTTTCTTGACATGGCCACTGAAAAAGGTAAGAGCAAATTAACTATCCGGTGCATATGCTAAAATGTTTAATAGAATGTATTTGGAAGGAATGGACTCTATCAAAGGAATTGGATTTTAAAGTGATAATCTGTCATGCGTTTGGTTGGCAGTAAATGGAATGGGCTTCAATAATAAAAAATAAATAATTTTTTTTATTTAGTTGAATTATTGTTTTCATTTATTCCAATATATAATGAGGGTATTTTGGTCTTTTAATAAAAAAGGGAAGAATGGAATGGAATTCTTCTTCCCTCCCTTGGGAATGATGAAACCTATCAAACATGGAAGTTGAAGGATTCCGACAGAATTGAATTCCATCCATGTGGCAACCAAACATGCCATTGAGTGGAATTCGGATTCCGATTCCAACCTTGAAATTTGACATGGCTATGCGAATCAAGTGTCTTATAAACATGACAATTCCTTGCCAAAGTATTGTAATTTTGGGTTGTATACGCCAACTGTAAAGTTATATATTAGCCTTCCTTTTAATATTTGTAGACAGACATTAAAGGATTTCTATCACCTAGTGAGTCTCTACAAGGACCCTTCTATTTGATAAGAATCCTGAACTTTTGTCAGTCATAGCCAGGAGCTCTTCAATTTGATCCAACTTTTATAGGATGCTATTCCAAAATAGGCTCTAAGGTAGATAAAATAATATAAGAATATTATGGTGAACCGTTGGAGGCAAAAGAATCTTATGTAACTGACATGTTGAAGGTAATATTCTGTCCCTAACTCTTTGTATGTGAACCAAACAGAAATATTGGAAGGCTATAAAGCCATCACCATTCCGTCAGAGGAGGACAAGAAAAGCCAGAAGTCCTTGTATGCTCAACTAGAGGCCTTGGCTGATTTGAAATTTACTTATGTAGCCACATGCCAAAATTATGGAAACCAGAAGCGTAGTGGTGATCGTCGTGCAACAGACATTTTGAATTTGATGGTTAAGTAAGTATTTCATGGGAAAATAGAGGTTAATATATAAAAAAAAATTATACTATTTAGTAATCAAATAAATCTTCTTGTGCAGCAATCCGTCTCTTCGTGTAGCATACATCGATGAAGTGGAAGAAAGAGAAGGAGGAAAGTCTCATAAAGTCTACTATTCTGTGTTGATTAAAGCTGCAGATAATCTTGATCAGGTACTTGACCTTCTAGTTTCTGCCCAATATTCATGATTTTGATTTGATCTCTTTGCAACTATTCTACTTTCAATTATTTTCTTATTAAGGCATTGTACTTTGAAAAATCTACCTAATTATATGATCGTACTTCCATTTTTTCCCTTATAGCAATAAAAATGGCTTTGGATTTGGATGTCATTGCTATAATTGGGTAGAATTTTTCTAAGTATGCTTTAATTAATAAATTAATGACAGTGCATTGTTATTTCTTGCATTTAAACTTTATTGAAATGTAGTGCTGAGTGCATCCTTGTTATTCTTGTAGGAAATTTACAGGCTAAAGTTACCCGGATCAGCAAAAATAGGAGAAGGGAAGCCTGAGAATCAAAACCACGCCATAATATTTACAAGAGGGGAAGCTCTTCAGACTATTGACATGAACCAGGTACATCCCTATCTATTTGTATTAGTTCTCAGATTGGTTTGACCTCACTCGAAATTAAACCCATGACTCTTTACTTCTTTAGTACTATAAGGGTATGCTTAGTTGATTCCGATGGAATTGGAATTTGAGATTCCACTACGTGGCATATCAGGTTGCCAAATAGACAGAATTCAATTCCGTCGTGATCATTCAACAGATTCCATTCCTTCAAAAATTCTCTGAAACCAACCGTCCCTAAATAATTTGTTATTGTTTTTTGTTTCACGTTGCAGGACAACTACTTGGAAGAAGCTTTCAAAATGCGTAACCTGCTTGAAGAATTTCATGAGGATCATGGAGTGAGACCCCCAACAATTCTGGGGGTTCGTGAACACATCTTTACCGGAAGGTTTGGTCCATATTCAAATTAGCTTTACACTTTTGTTTGGCCTTAAATTTAGACTTGTATTTAATATCATATTTTTATCCCTGCAGTGTTTCTTCTTTGGCCTGGTTCATGTCAAATCAGGAAACGAGCTTTGTCACTATTGGTCAACGTGTCCTTGCAAGGCCTTTAAAGTATGTCACTTCTTCTAAATCAATCTAATATATTACTTATTTTGGTTTGACATAGTAATTTTTAACTCCGAGTCCCGGTCCAAACACAGTACAACCTGTTATGTTATCTCCCATCCTGTCAAATTCATTTGACACTGATGTAAGAATTGAAAGGTTGCTATTTCAAACTGGTTATGCATTTTATTGGTTCGATTCAGGGTACGGTTCCACTATGGGCATCCTGATGTCTTTGACAGAATTTTCCACATTACACGAGGTGGCATCAGCAAAGCTTCAAAAGGCATTAACCTAAGCGAGGACATTTTTGCAGGTAAATTCTTAGATTTATATACTCTCTTTGATGAACTTCCATTAAAATGCAACTTATTGTGATCTAGGGTTCAACTCAACGCTGAGATGTGGTAATGTAACTCATCATGAGTACATACAAGTTGGGAAGGGACGAGATGTTGGCCTCAACCAAATCTCACTCTTTGAAGCTAAAGTGGCATGCGGTAATGGGGAGCAAACTCTAAGTCGTGATATCTACAGATTAGGCCACCGCTTTGATTTCTTTCGGATGTTATCATTTTACTACACGACTACGGGCTTCTATTTCAGCTCTATGGTAATGCTTTTCCTGATGCCATGTACTTCATTTCTTTGTTTTTTAATTATTATAGCATCGTACTTGCATTGTACTTTCCATTTTTTCAATTAGGCAGGACTGAACTAGCTTTCTAGGACTACTTTTGATGATGATGATGATGGCATTCACGTATTTTGCATAGATGAGAGATTGTGAGCGAATCTGTCCCATACCTTTTTTGGTGGGACCAAAAATTGCAATTTTTTGGCTTATTAACATCAGTCCTAGTCCCTATCAAACAAAACACAGTTGAGGCCATTGTGTTGTGTCTTGTTCTACTAATGTACTCAACAAATGGCTACTTAAGATCATTCACTGACCTTAAACAATCTGCTTGGTGGTTCCCAACTGCTTTTATATCTGGAATACTTTACCAAATCGCTAACCATTTTGAAGTAATTTGGTTCTTGCTTACAAATGCATACTCATCTATCTTAAAGCACTATATCCAATTATATGCTCAACAGCTTACTTAGACAAACTAAAGAGACTCTGAATTTAGGGATAGTGATCATGATATATAAAAGTGACTTGCTAGGAAGTTAGGGTAAATTGCGGGAATAGCAACGTACCTCACTCATGTTACTGATGTGAACAATGTACTTTATTTTTTACCCTATAATAGTAATGTACTTACATTTCATAACCAACATGTGCATTATACTCAGTTTGTTACATATTGCTTTTAATGGTAAAGAAATGTAAGTACCGTGCTCTTATGATTAAGGAATTATAAGTACGTTGCTATTATGTGTAAGGATATGTAAGTTTTTTCTATTATGGGTTATATGTTGCTGTTTTCAGTAAAAAAAAGTAAGCATGTTTCTTCTATCCGTAAATAAATGTAACTACATTTGTAGCTTAGGAAAAAGTAGAGTATGTTAGCATGCGCATTGGCTAGGATTAGGACTCATGTCAATGAGACAAATCCCACCCATGGACTCATTCCCAATCTCTCAACATGTGGACATATTTTCCCTCTTTAACCTATAAATTTGTCCAGTCTCGTCCCATATATCAAAAGTAACCTTACATTCTAAGAGGCAACTAAAATGTCAACTATCTAGTTCCTTATAGCTGACACAGCATTTCTGTTAATACCATCCAGCTGGTGGTCCTTACAGTGTACGCATACTTATACGGAAGACTGTACCTCTCTTTAAGTGGATTAGAGAGAGCCATCATGAAATCAGCAAAAGCAAAGGGAGATACTGCTCTAAAATCCGTCATGGCTTCCCAATCTGTAGTTCAGTTAGGCCTTTTAATGGCCTTACCCATGGTTATGGAAATCGGACTAGAAAGAGGATTCAGAACAGCCATGGGTGACTTCATCATCATGCAACTCCAACTTGCCGCTGTCTTCTTCACCTTCTCTCTCGGCACAAAACTCCACTATTTCGGTCGAACCATCTTGCATGGTGGAGCCAAGTACCGAGCCACTGGGCGCGGGTTCGTGGTCAGACACGAGAAGTTTGCTGAAAACTACCGAATGTACTCACGCAGCCATTTTACAAAAGCCATGGAATTGTTTATTTTGCTGGTGGTTTATCAGGCGTATGGGGCGGCAGCCACCAGCAGCACTGCCTACTTTTTTCTAACAGTTTCCATGTGGTTTCTGGTGGTGTCATGGCTGTTTGCTCCTTTTCTTTTTAATCCTTCTGGGTTTGAATGGCAGAAGATAGTGGAGGATTGGGAAGATTGGTCGACATGGATTAGTAACCGTGGTGGAATTGGTGTTCCGGCAAACAAGAGCTGGGAATCGTGGTGGGAGGAGGAACAGGAGCACCTTCAGTACACCGGTCTGATTGGACGTCTTATGGAAGTAATCCTTTCTCTCAGATTCTTCTGCTACCAGTACGGGATTGTTTATCAACTTAGAGTTAGCCAAAGCGATAAAAGCATCATGGTAAGTAGAACCATAATCACGTAGTAGTGTTTGGTATGATGGAATCGGAGAAGGAATGGAATGGTTCATTCTATTGGAATGAACCATTCTATATGTTTCTCTTGCCTGATGGAAATGTAATTCACCATTCATGAAGGAATATGATTACTTCCATTTTGTTGATTTTCAGTCTTCATAATGGAATGAAAAGTTGCAATAGTTTTAATGATTAAAATTTTTGGGAATTTTTTTTCACTATTATAATTAAACAACAGTTTTATTTTATAAACAGAACCGAAAATATTATTTTCATTAGGTTTAAATGCAAGAAATAACAATCTACTTTAATTTATTTGTTATTATAGCATTCTACTTTCATATCTTCCTTTTACAGCATTGTACTTTGAAAAATCTACCCATTTAGAGCAATTTTCATAAGCGAGTACATTCTCCATAAAGAAAATGGAAGTACAGTGCTATAATTGGGTAGATTTTCCAAAGTAAAAATCTCAAAAAGAAAAAATATTGAAAGTACAATGCTGTATTAGAAAGAATTGAAAGTAAGATGCTATTATAAACAAATAGATCATAGTACTTGGCTATTTCTTGCATTATCTTTTTTTTTTGTTATAACTTATTTGTGTTTCAATGAGCTTTTATCATCTCTAATTTTTTATTTTTGTAAATGAAAGTGCTGTATTCATAATTAATATGAACTTTGAAGTATAGAATAGAGTTCATACTATACCTTGTACTTACATATAATATAAAAAACTCATGAAAAATCCATTCCATTCCTACACGCCAACCAAACATGATTATGGAATGTAATGACTCATTCCATTCATTAGTAACATCTACCTAACGTAAAAGTTTTTTCTTGCAACCATTACAGATATACGGTCTATCTTGGATTGTAATTCTTGCAGTTATAATGATCTTGAAGGTAGCTGTAACCAAATTTCCATCATACCATTGGTGTTTCTTTTAACCCTCTTGTAATAGAAAATGGTTTTTATTTTTTGCAGATTGTTTCCATGGGTAGGAAGAAGTTCAGTGCTGATTTCCAGCTGATGTTCCGCCTCCTGAAGTTGTTCCTCTTTATTGCATTGATGGCCACGCTTATAGTTCTCTTCCAATTCCTCGGGCTTACTGTTGGAGACATTTTCGCAAGCTTACTTGCATTCATGCCAACAGGATGGGCAATCTTGCAGGTATGCTTGCTCATTGCCTGGATAGATAAATGTATAAAAGATATTCAAATGAAAAAAAAAAAATAATGAAGGCAAATCTGTCGACAAATATGACTTAATTCGGAAAGCTTACTTTCCCCGACTTTCTTTCTGTATTAAGTCGTTCATTTATCCATAAAGTAAAAAGAAGCACATAGGATTATGTCATGTCCCCATTTGGTCCATTAAGTCAAAAGGAACAGCAACTTAGTTTCGTTTGCTTACATTGCTATAATTAGTTAGATTTTTCAAAGTACTAGGATGTAACAGGAAGAAATGAAAGTAGGATGCTATAATAATGTTGTAACAGGAAGAAATTATGTTGTAATTTTCATTTGCAGATAGCACAAGCATGCAGACCAGCAGTGAAGGCATTGGGGATGTGGGGGTCGGTGAAGGCACTGGGAAGAGGGTATGAGTATATAATGGGGGTAATGATCTTCACTCCAGTGGCAATACTTGCATGGTTCCCAATGGTGTATGATTTCCAAACCAGGCTTCTTTTCAACCAAGCCTTCAGCAGAGGTCTACAGATCCAACGTATTTTAGCTGGTGGCAAGAAGAACAAATAGTAGTAGTAGCAGTAGTCGTAGTATTAGTGGTAGTACTCACTCTCATTACTCCTTAGTAGCATAAACACATAGCAACTAGATATATGTAGAAATTAGAATACATAGCTCAAATGCTCAATCAAGTGTAGGTTTCGCTCAATGGTATCACTTGTTTTTTCTCCGATTGGTGTTTGAACCTTTAACTTCGTCCATGGAAATAGGAGGCTAAATCGTCAATGCTTCATGCACTTGTATTATTATGCACCGTTTGTTGCTTGGGTTTTTAAGCTGCGTTTGTTTGTTACATGCGACTGGATTACATTGAAAGTGTCTAGACAAGTTTCTAGGGTTAATTTCGATGATGAGGATAGATGTTTTTTTTTTTTTCTTTCTTTTTCCCTTTTGTGTGTCGCATCTTAATTGAAATTTTTGTCGCATTGGACCAAAGTTTTGCTTAGTGATCCACTAGCGTCCCCACATTAAGAGAAGATTTATGTTTTATAGCGCTCCTATAATGCCCAATATACTCACCTCAATTCCAAACTTCTAATAACCTTTGGCTTCTTAACAGTCAATTTTTTTTCTATGTAATATCTCTTTTGTGTAGCGACTTCCAATCCAGGAATATGTGAAAACTAAACCCAACTTGAAGTTCTTAAAACAATTGTGATCACTCTTCAAAGATTTAATATTGAATGAGTGTTCATTACTCATCTAGGAACCCCAAAGCCTGAAACTACATTCCTCTTTACAAAACTTAACTCGGAGTATTCTACTATCATTTTTTGTAGCACACTTTGTATCCATTGAAATTTATGTAGTTGCACAACATATGCATGAGTTGTTTGGGTTCTCAAATTTCATCCATGGCCAATATGGGTTTTTATTTTTTCTAGTGTAAAGACTAATAAACATTTCATGTAATTGACATGTAGCTCAAAACTCATTTATAATGCCCTTATCAACATCAAGGTTTGGCTCATCCCTAACATATTTGCTTTTTTCATCATATAACTTACTCGATAATACATCTTTAGTGTCTTGTTATATCATCATCATATAACTTACTCAACAATACATCTTTCATTGGTCTTGTTCATGCAAGTAACTTCATCTTCCAAATCAAGATCATCTGAGAAATTGAAGATAACATATCTTCATTCCCTTCTTTATATATGCACGAATTCTTTTCTTCCACACTCTTTGTAACATCCCCTCTAGCATGTATCACAATATTGTCTGCTTTGGGCTCCCGACACGAAAACTCCTCAAGCGGTCACCCATCCTTGAATTGTTCTCGCCTGGGCACGCTTAACTGTAGAGTTCTTATGGGATCTACTGTCCTCACGACTTTAAAACGCGTTGTGACAGAGAAGGTATCCACACCCCTTATAAGGAATGCTTAGTTCTCCTTCCCAGCGGATGTGGGATCAGGTGCAACCCACCTACACCCCCATTATAGGGTTCGACGTCCCTGTCAAACACATCGACATGTGTCCAACTCTGATACCAACTTGTAATGTCCCAAAAATAACGAGTAAAATTTCATTTTTAATAAGCCAAAACCATTCATTTATTAACCCAAATGACAATCAGAGTAAAATCATAAACAATCAATACAGAATAAATCTTCAAGGGATGTAGTGCGATCAAGCCGGACTCTTCCTTTTGAAACAAGAAGTACTTGAAAACATTTTAAACATAAATCGTAAGCACGAAGCTTAGTGAGTTCCCCAAAATACCACATACCATATATCATACATACATATCATACTAAATTATGTACGGGTCCATTTCACCTCTGAGTCCCTTCTGTCTCTCCGAGTCCTTTCTTACTCTCTAAGTTGCTTCCGACTTTCTGAGTCCCTTCCAACTTTTTCGGTATCTTTCAGCTGGTACGAGTCTATTTCACCCCCTTACAGATAAGCATACAGTCATACTAGCAAGAGTCACGAAGACACCAAACACATACACGCATATCAGTAAGTGTCACAAAGATCACTACTATCCTACAACATAATCCAGTGGGCCGACATTGGTGCCTTCGACCCACAAGTATAGTGAGGAGACTCACCTCAATCCGAAGATATCCAAATCACACTCACACTGCTGCTATAGGGCTCCTTACACTGAACATATCCAAAATCACCACCAATTAATAATTAGGGTAATAACCCATAATCAAAGGTCCAACCATAATCTATCATGCTAAGGGGTAAACGACTATTTTACACTTCGCTTACTTGACCCATCTAACCAAGGCCCAAACCCAAAAGGACCCAAGGCCCAAAAATGGCCCTCTGGTGAGTACGCCATGCGTACCACCCTATTACGCACCGCATACTCGACAATCACAAAAAAGGAAAAACGGGACCAAGAAGTCGTACGCGCTGCGTACTTTGATTTATGCAAGGCATAATCACAGGGACCTCAAAAACTCATTTTAAGCACTTAATCCGTTAAGATACAACGTCCAATACTCAGATCTAAGTCTTGGGAAGGTCATAACTGATAAAGTCGACAACTTTAAGCTTATGCATGGCTCAATGAAGCCCAAAACCAAACCCTAGCTTCTTATTAGCACTTAATGCTCAAAGGCTAACCATCCAATAGTCAAATCAGGTTCCTAATAGCTCCATAATGGACAAAGTTTCCAACTTTATCCATTAGGATGGCCCAAACAACCAAGATCTAGTCTTAAATTTCGAAATACTAGGTTTATAATTCTTAAATTTCGAAAATTAAATAATTAATTTAAATTTAAAACAAACCAAATGACTTAATAATTATCTATTAATTAACATTTAATTAATTATATTAAATCAAATAAGGACTATCTAATTAAATTAATCAAATAATTTAATCCTAATCCTTACCCTCTAATTTTTGAAAAATTAGGGTATAGGATTTATCCAAAAAATTTCAATTATCCCTTTTAAACAATTAAAATAATAATTACAAAAAATTTAGGAAACCCAAACCAACTAATATCATTTTCAAAAATTTGCTTGGAGGAAGGCTAGGGTTTCAAAACCCTAGCCCTAATTTTGAAACTTAGGGGCAAGGTTAGGGTTTCAAAAACCTAAGCCTAATTTCGAAATATAAGCCTTTTAGGGCTTAATTTCCATAAACGATAATTTGATCAAATTCAACAATTATGGAAAATTCAATTGAAAAAAAAAATCAAACGCTCTGATACCACTGATGGGTTTTAGGCATTACAATACAAACTTAAAACTCTTAAGTGTGCATGCAACCTAAAACAAGATCTATGTTTTCTCTATTGAACCTATAACTATGAACATCAAAATAAGAACCCTAGAAACCCTAGGTAATTTCATAAATTACTAAAGAGAATGATTAGGGTTACATACCTTTTAGTTGTTATAGCAAACAACTAGAAATCCTCTTGTTGATCTTTTGGAAGCAAGCACCACAAGCACCGTGCCTCGAATGGTTCACACCCAACACAAGCAAGAAGGAGATTATGGAGAGAGGAGGAAGGAGAGAAAAATTTCGGCTATTCCTTTGAATGATAGAGTGGCCGAAAATACTAGGGGTAAGGCTCCTTATATAGTGCAACTTGGAAACAATAGATAAGCCCAAAACCAATATAATAATATTATTTTGAATTGGTAATTATCTAGCTTCCTAATTATCATCCAAGGACAATCTTAGAAACCCTAAAGGCCTCTAGAAACTGTTCACCCCATGTGTGGAAGGTTCTGGAGCTTTTCTCAACTATTGAACAATTGCACTTTAGTCCCTACACTTTTAATTAATTTCATTAATCCCAAAATTAATTCTAATTAAAATCTGATTAATTATTAATTAAATATTACTATTTCTAATTAATATATTATTCTCATAATATATTAATAAATTATTTATTACAATTTATTAATCAAATAATAAATCAACCTCTCTCTCTAAAAATCATCATGTCCAATTGCTAGGTTTGAGGGCAACCCAAAAGGACTGTGCTTATTAATTCAAGTTTATACCAATTATAGTTATGGATTTAGACACTTAATACAACAGTTTTTCCTTTTCTGTGATTGCCAAGTACGCGGTGCGTAATAGGGCGGTACGCATGGCGTACTCACCAGAGGGCCATTTTTGAGCGTTGGGTCCTTTTGGGTTTGGCCCGTGGTTAGATGGGTCAAGTAAGGGGAGGGTAAAATAGTCTTTTACCCCTTAATATGATATATTACGGTTGGACCTTTAATTATGTTTTATTACCCTAATTATTGATTAGGGGTGATTTTGGATATGTTCAGTGTGAGGATCCCTGTAGCAGCAGCGTGTGCGTGATTCAGATATCTTTGGATTTAGCTTAGTCTTCTCATTATACTTGTGGGTTTAAGGCACCAATGCTGCCCTAATGGATTATGCTGTAGGATAGTAGTGATCTTTGTGACACTTACTAATATGTCTATATGTGCTTGTTGTCTTCGTGACTCTTGCTAGTATGACTGTATACTTATCTGTAGGGGTGAAATAGACTTGTACCGGTTGAAAGATACCGAAGGAGTCGGAAGGGACTTAGAGAGTTGGAAGGGACTCAGGGAGTTGGAAGGGACTCAAAGAGTCGGAAGGGACTCAGGGGTGAGATAGAATCGTACATGCTTTAGTATGATATATATGTATGGTGTATGGTATGTGGTATTTTGGGGAACTCATTAAGTTTCGTGCTTACGGTTTACGTTTAAAATGTTTTCAGGTACTTCTGGTTTCAAAAGGAAGGGTCTGACTTGATCGCACTGCATCCCCTGGATATTTATTCTGCATTGATTGTTTATGATTTTACTCTATGATGTTTTGAGAATACTTTTACTCTGATTGTATTTTGGATTAATGAATGAATGGTTATGGGTTATTAAAAATGAAATTTTACTCAACATTTTTGGGACATTACACTCTCTTCTTCACAGATGTCCTCCTTAAATCATTTCTCTAATTCATCACCAAAATGGTCAATATATTTGTAAATTTGACCTCTGTTAGTGTTGTAGAGGTTCATTAGGGCCATAGTAGTACAAGTTCCTACATTCTTCTTCATGAACCTTCTCAGGAAAGTTACACAATCAGATAAATCCATCCAATCAAAATCAACATTAGTGAATAAGAACTTCCTAACATCAGACAAGAATGTACACCTTACAAAAACCCCTTGGAAGTTAAGTTCAACTTTTAGATATACAAGATCCCCATTAGCAACACTTAAAATCATAGACATTCTACAAAAAAAATGTGCACACTAAAAAAATGACAATTTAGAATGGGATACTAGCAAGGGGTTTTCGATTATATAAAGTATTTAACGAGATCATGTAAGAAAAGCTTCAGGACTTGCTCCTTTGGATGACCGATAAAAACTATATGTATTTTATGATTTTCTTGTGCTTTCTTTCTCAATAAACAAGGTATGACATTGGGATCATTTAAATAAACAATATGGGTAAATTACATGAATGGTCCCTATGGTTTGGAGTAATCTGTGTAGTTGGTTCTTATAAAGAATTTTTAACTCAGACCGTCCTTATTGTATGTTTCTGTTACGCGTTTGGTCCATAACCAACTTAAAAAGACTGTTATACCCTTAAGTATAAGTTTTAACCATTTTTTATTATTGATTTTGTTTTTTAATAATATAAAAATCAAAAGAAATATTACTCCCTCTCTTCTATCAAAACGTGATATGTCTCTTTCTCTAAACACTTCTCCTTTCTATCTCTCTCATTCTCTTAGTTCAAAATTCAGACCATCCCCTTCTCTCTCTCTCATTCTCTCTCTCTATCACTCTCTCTCTCTCTCTCTCTCTCTCTCTTAACGATTGGATGGACACCACTAGAGAAGATGATTAAATCAACCATACAGCTCTCTGGTGAATACATACAACACGAAGGAATTAATTTTGAATGTTGCTTTAGGTTTGTATGAGGCTTTCTTTCTGATTTCATCCATCGATTTCATCAAGAACCACTAGCGATCTCTAGGGCTTAATCGATTTCATCAACTTTGGATCTGCCTCCATCGATTTCATAAGAAACCATTTGTTTGATTTCTGCTTTAGGTTTGTATAAGGCTTACTTTCTGATTTTCTCCATCGATTTCATCATGTATTTTAGCTAGTAATCCAAGGGCTTTTTTTATTGCTAGTTCGAAACCACTTTAAATGAAAAAGGAAGCGGTGTTGAAGGCAAAGTTCGAAACCACGATTTCCTTGAGGGGCGGGACGTTTTAGCTAGTAATCTGAAGGCTTTTTTTTATTGCTAGTGTTTGTTGTATTTAATGCATACATGTATTTTACAATGAAGGAAAAACACCTAATGTAAGTCTCGAACCCGAGACATCTAATAAACAATATGACATGCTTATCTTGAAGCCAACCAAATTTGTTAATTCATCTAAGAAACAACTGACTATTTCTGATGACATACTTGTTGAAAAAACCAAATAAATGAGATGATAGTACACATAAGAAAATATGAAAGTACAAAACTATAAAAGCTAGAAAAAATATAATGTTATTTCTTGCATTTAAGCCTTAAAACTATATGTATCGTTGTGTTATTTATTTGGTTTCTCTATAAATATGTCATTAGAAATAACAAATTGTTTCTTAGATGAATTACAAATGAATTAACAAATTTGATTGTTTTATATATTAGCATGTCACATTATTTATTATATGGTATGGGTTCGAGACTTACGCTAAATATTGGTAATACAAAAAAAAGAGCCATTGCTTTACTAGCTAACACGTCTCGTCCCTAACGGAGAAGTCGTGGTTTCGAATTTCACCTTTAACGTTTTTTTTTTCATTTTAAGTTATTACGTCCTAAAATGCCTATTAGTGACTAAGCAATGACTAAAAATAAAAAAAATTCCAAAAAATAATGACAAATATGAAACAAAAAAGATGTGCCAAAAGACAAACCTAGAATTAAATGTTGGGGTAAATGTAAAAAAGAAGTTACAAACTGATGCTGTCTTCATAACTTGTTGGTGATTTGCCAAAAGCCCAAAAAAGATTTTTTTTTTCAAAATATAATAAGTAATTTTTATTTTATTTATTTATTTTTAAACATCACAAAGATATAAATATAATAGTTTTTGTTTTGTGGCGTTAACGGTTAACCCAAAATCTCCTATTCTAATAAAACAGTACCTTTTATGCCATGTGACATCTGCTTAGCCACTTCCAGATTTTTTTCCCGCCCATATTATGAAACTGAAATTCCTATTCTGCCCTTGTGATACTATATTATCGCCTGTCTAGCTGTCCCATTAATTCAACTTCTTTCTCTTTTGAAATTCAAATTGTTTGGGAATAACTATTCCAAGGGATTAGCAACTATATCGCAATAAACCAGGAAAAAATATCATCTTCAAATCCACAATTAAATCGCACATCTAATGTATTACAATTTCGTCTACAAAAAAGCTAGGGTTCTTCACTTTCCTGTAAGCAAGTTGAAGGAGCAATTTCAATCTTATTTCATTTTTTCTGAGGCACATCCAAAGCAAGGGTGATTTGGGGTTTTTCCAAACTTTGTTGTTTTTGAATTCAAAATCATAACTTGATTTTTAAAATCATAGATTCATCTACGTTCAAGATTTATTCTACAACGATGCCCTGGTAAGTTTTCTGCATTGAAAAAAGATATATGAATGATTTCTCGGTAGTTTCGCTCTCTCTCTCTCTCTCTCTCTCACACACACACACACACACTCTCTCTCTCTCTCTCTAATAAACCAGAAGCAAGACTAATTTGAGTTTTCAAACATGAACATGTTTGTTCTGATTTTGGGTTGTTCTGTCTCTAGATTTTAGTTTTGAATAGATCCTGCAAATTTGAACGATTTTATCGATTTTTTTTGCAATGATCTGATTTTGATTTAATCACTTGTAGATTTGCTTTATTATAGATTTATTTTCATTATAATTTACTAAACCCTTGTAACTTCTTGGATAATTTGGTATTTTTTGACAATGTATAAAACCGATGCCGGATTGATTACAATTGGAATTGGAATGTGTGTGGATGCAGTAAAGCACTTGCGTTACTCTTTGGTAGTTTTGGGCGAATATCAACCGTACCTTGGAGGAATATGAGAAATTCGATTCACACTAGGGCTAAATCAATTTTCTACATCCATTCTTTGAAGGTTCTTTGAAGGTAGGATTATCTGAATGTTTTTTTTGATCTTCTAATTCTTGCAAACTACTATTTTTGTCGATGTAATGTAGTTTTGGTTAACAATTAACATTATACTGCAGGTGTCATCTTTAATGGTGATAATGGAAATGGTGCAACTCAAGCTTATTGCAAAAACAAGGTAATACTGATTATTAAAGACCCAGTGATTGATATTTTAATATTTCTTAATTAACAATTTATTTGTTTAGAGTTATAGTTATTTATTCGCTGCCATTGGTTCTCTTGCTTTGACATATAATTTTCCCTAAAAAGTACCTAAATAATGAAAATTTGTTTATGTGCATGATATACAACTTCAACATGCTAAGTTGTTTTTTCCAATGATGTTTTTGTTTAACTTATGTAACAAACGATTTGCTTGCAGCTTGAAAAGTTGAACTCCAAAGGCTTTGAAATAATGTTAATTGCTTTAGGAGGTGTTGGAGCCGGCCGCCAAAGGCTAAAATACAGAAAAATGATCAACAACAGTCCTTTGTCTTTCTTTCATAAATGTTGACTCTAGGGGTATTTTTGCTAACAATTTGTAGTTTTGCTGACATCCAAAAACCACAAATTGGACTTTATGGAAAGGCTTGTGCAGATGTTGGTCAAAATGGTGTAATTGCCTTGTATGACACTTTCTTCAGCCATGTAAAACTGTTATAGCTTAAATACATGTTTATTTTGGTCATTTCTAATACAATGCTCTTTTCTAAATCTCACACTGTTTTCTTTTTCATTTTAGAGAATATAAAAATTATTAATTTGTATCATAATGAAAATTTCAAAGATCGTAAGCTATCTTCCTCAAACTGCTGGTATATGGAGTTCTCATCGGAAAATACAACTCAGTGATCCCCGACGACACTTACTACAAGGTAACGTTAATTATAACCTACATTTTTTGCTTCGATTCTTTACTCAATCAATTGGTGATGTTGTTCAATGGAGAACCTTTTTTCTATGATGTTCATGTAACAGTTGTATTGATTTTGACTAAAATTCCCCCAAAAAAAGTTTTAGCCCCAAAAATCATGTAATCTGAATTGAAATTGTTTAAGTTCTGTCAATTTATATAATTTCACTCATTTATTTTCTAATGGTAACCATTTTTTGGTTGGGTTTTCAATGTGTTATTGTTTGCTTTTATCCCATCAGAATTCACTCATTTATTTTTTTATATCAAGGGCTTGAAGAAAGACACCATATTAAGATTGATGTCTCAAGTTTTACTTTTGCCAGGTACTTCAGGTTTTTTGAGTTACGACAGACTATATGTTCAAAAGTTATAAAAACTTTACTGTTTCAGATTATTTATGTAATATATGTGCTAAATAACATTGAAACTTTAAAAAATTTGTTAATTACAGATTTGCAAACATTTATTGATCTTTATAGATCTTTTGCACATTGAATAGCACCTCGTCGCAGAAGTACAAAATTTTGTTTACATAGAAAGATGATAGTTTCCAAGGAGAATACCAGCCGGTCACATAATTACCAAGCGCTTGAAGACATAAAATTATGGGTGTTATTATGCAGGATTTGTAGGGGTAAAATGATAAATAAGGTTCCCAAAACCAAAAACAAAGTCATTGTGATTATGATTTAAATTACCATGCCAACGTTTTGAACAACATACCGGTGAAAATGGAGAAAATATGAATAAATATGATTCAAAATTAATAAATTAAGTAACATCCAATAGCAGATTGATAAAAATAACAGAATGAATGTGCTTTAAAAGTCGTAATCAATAATCATAGATGTGAAAACAATTATTTTTACATAAAGTGTGATGTTTTGTCCGTAATTACTAAAAATCACCTTATACCAATCATTTCGTAACTTGAAAATTGAACATGTGTGTTACATGGTTTAGAATTCAAAAAAAAAATCTAGAAAAATAAAACCGTAGTATTGAAAATATTATTTTGTTAAGTATATAATCGGTACATCATCTTCCTCCCTTGAATAAATAAATATACAAATACTACCCTCTAATTACTTGAAATGACTAAGATGCCCCTTATCATAAAGATAGTAATTCACAACGCATACGTAACAACTTGAAAGTGATCTGACTCATTCTTTTGCCTACATACCACAGTCAACAAAAAAACCTTGAATTCCCTAAATTTATAACGTTTTATGAACTTATAGAGTAAAAATTTCCCCATTTTAAAAAGATAAGAAAGGTAGTTTGCTTGTATGTTTCTATGAGTACAAGGAAAAAAACAAAAAAAAAATGAAAATTTGTCGTAAGAAAAACCATTATAACCCCAACCCTGTGCCATAACCTTATTTGAGTTGGTGGTTATTGAAATACCATTTGATTTTATCACAAATGGCCGCTATAACTGGTGTTGTCAAGAAAAAGCAACCTACTTTCAGTATTAAATTTTAAAATAAACGAAAATGGAGAATGCAGGGGCAATTTAGGTATATTGGTATATAGTTTTTATTTAATCCTATTTTTTCTTTTATTAAAGAACAACGAACATTAGCCTAACTTTTAAACTTACATTGGATCGACATGAATTAAAGGGGAAACAAAATGGTCAAAATGACAATTTTGAACAAAAAATATATATTTTTTGTGTTAATTGTTTCATATCAATGTATTTTTATTTTATATGCTTAAGTTGGCAAATTACGAAAAAATATTTTTGAATCAAAATAAAGTCATTTTGACTCCAATTTTCTTCAACTTAACAGTTTAGGAAGTATAATGCCAAAAAGGGATTATGAGTAAAGATAAAAAAACAAGCAATTGTACTTTGTTGTCTGTATGTTTCTATGAGTAAAGGTAAAAAAAACAAAAAAACAAAAGTAAATTTATCACTATAAAATTTTAAAGTAAACAGAAGTGGAGAATGCAGGGGCAATTTGGGTATATTGGTGTATTATTTTATTTTATCATATTTTTCCAGTTATTAAAGAACAAACATTAACCAAGCATTTAAACTATATATTGGGTTGACATGAAGAAAGGATCAAAATGACAATCTTGAACAATTGTTTTTTATTTTAATTGTTTCATATCAATGTAAAGCTATTTTTAATGTTTAAGTGGACAAATTACTTAAAAAAAACAGTAAAAATGATCAAATTTGACAAAAAAGTATTTTTGAATCAAAATAAGGTCATCTTGACTCCGAATTTCTTTAACCTATCGGTTTAGGAAGTATAACGCTAAAATGAGACTTATTTAAAAAAAATAAACTTTCTACTTGTGATCTCAATATTAAAATTTTAAGGTAAACACAATTGAAGGTTGTAGGGGCAATTGCGGTTAACAATGTAATTAGTTAGTAAATTTTATGTAATTTAAGTAAAAGGAAAAATACCACAAATTGTCAAGTGGAAAAAAATTAAATGAAAATAATAAGAAAAAGTCATATGACATAATGTTTTAGAAGATTGCAAGTGACAAAAACATTATTAGGGTAGATTCTTTATCACTTATTGTACTGGGTTCCATCATATGTTTAAAACCATGAACTTTACTTTCTTTAGTTGTTAAATGACGAACAAATATTTTTTTTGTTATCCTTTTTTCATAAAATTAATAGTTAGTTGATGTAACTTATTTTGCTTTGATAAGCAGTTAGATAGAAAAGAACAGCTTAATAATATATATAATGTATTTTTCTCACTTTATATTTATATTTAAAAGAGTAAAATATTTGTCAAACATAATGGATGTTTTAAAGTTGTTTTACTCTAATAACGTATAATACAGAAGTTATGAATATTGTTTTTCCTTTTCAGTCGTGGTCTCTACGGGTTTAAATTTATTATAATTCGTTTCACACAAATAAAATGTTCATTATACAAACTCGTGACTTTTATAAAATAAATGGATTTAAATGTGTAATTAAATACTTACAAATTACAAAATTATTAAAAAAATACAATATTACAATTCATAAGTTTTTCTAATTTAATAATATATTATTTTATTATATAATCATTTTTTTAATTCTATTTAAAATTATTATCCGGGTTCCACGGGTTTTAACGTATAACATAATAAATAACATATTATCTTTAGATAGTTAGAGTAGAGTAGAGGGAGGCCTCTCCGTACTAACAAAACCTAACGTTCTAAAGACTAAAAACAACCCACGATCCAAATGAATCCCGCAGATGTCACTAATCAGGACTAAACTCAAACACCTTTCCTGCATCCGCAACTTCTCACACTTCTCTACTCCCCACAAACATCACCACGGCCAACACGACGACGGCCGCCGCCGTCAACCACAGGCTCCCCCACAAGACCCACATACCCTCTTAAAAGAGGACCCAGTTCAAGTCCTCTCTGATTTATGGGTCCGAACCTTCTCAGACCACAACCAGACTCCATTCTTCAACCTCACCGGTTTCCTCTCCAAACTCGACCTATGGGTCTTAGCCTACCAACGCACCTGCGCCCACTTCACGGGCTCTTTTCCCTCGCGCAACGCTCTCCAATCGCACGTCCTCACCGACCTCCTCTCTCTCCGGAACGCCGTCGTACACGGCCAGTTTCAATGGAACATGAAAACCCATCCCTACATCCAAAACCCAAACGATAAAATCCCTTTTTCGAAGCTCTCAAGTCGCAAGCTTCGTACGATTTCAGACTCCATTGAAACTCCGTTTCAAGACACTGTCGTTCAAGAATTGCTTTTGATGATTCTGGAACCTATTTTTGAGCCGAGATTTTCGCCCAAATCACACGGGTTTCGCCCTCAGAGGAACGCGCATACGGTAATTCGAACAATTAGGAGTAATTTTGCTGGGTATGTATGGTTCTTAAAAGGCGATTTAACCCTAATTTTTGATAATGTCGATGTCAATTTATTGATGGGGTTTGCTGAAAAAGGTGTGAAGGATCAGAAAGTACTGTCTTTGATCAAATCAGGACTAAAAGATCTACCAAAACCAGTTCATCTTTCCAATGAGAAGGTATGGAGGAGAAAAAACAAGAAAAAGGGGTTGAAGAAGAAGAAAGTTCTTGATGAAAATGAGGCCAAACCAGACCCTTATTGGCTCAGAACTTTCTATGATTTTGCTCCTATGGAAGCACTTAAGGTACCCAATTATGGCTATTGTGGGATATTAAGTCCTTTACTTGCTAATATATGTCTTAATGAATTAGACCACATGATGGAGGAGAGAATCCTTAGTTTTTCTCAGTTTTCAAATGATAATTTCATTACAAATGCTTCCACTACTGATAGTTATGGTAGTTCTACTCCATCATGGCCTGAATTCGTTCGTGGAGGTGGAAAAGATAAAACCAAAAAAATGGATTACATTCGTTATGGAGGTCATTTCTTGATTGGAATTACAGGATCAAGAAAGGATGCGGTTGAAATAAGGAACACAATAATCGAGTTTTCCTCAAGTAAATACGGGATAACAATAAACGAATCAAATCTAGAGATCGAACACATAAGTAGAGGTGTTCAATTCTTGGATCATATAATTTGCCAAAGAATAATCTATCCAAATATACGTTTCGCATCAAACGGTGGTCATATAGTGACTCAAAAAAGCATAGGAATTTTGCTTTCAGTCACAGCAAGTTTGCCTCAATGCATACGACACTTCCGAAGGCTTAAATTAGTAAAAGGTGATAAAGATCCCGAACCTTTACCTTGCACTCCAATGCTTTATTGTGGTCAAGCTCAAACGAATGCTCAAATGAATAAGTTTCTTGAAACAATGGCGGATTGGTATCGATACGCAGATAACCGAAAAAAAATTGTGGGCTTTTGCGCGTACGTGATTCGAAATTCGGTGGGGAAATTATACGCCGCGAGGTATAAAATGAAATCTCGGGCGAAGGTTTTCAAGAAAGCGACACGCGATCTTAGCCGTCCACTTAGGCAAAGTATGGATAATCGGACACCCGAGTATGCGGAATTGTTAAGATTAGGGCTTGCGGATGCTATTGAAGGAATTAGGTTTTCACATATGTCTATGATTCCGTCGTGTGATTATACTCCGTTTCCTAGGAAGTGGGTCCCACATCATGAGCGGGTGTTGCTTGATTATATAAAATTACGGGATTTAAAGTTGTTTTGTGAGCTACAAAGATCGGTTAAAGAACAACGATTGTGTTTACCTCAAGACATGCTTGGGGAGATCGTGTGGGATTACAAGACACGAAGTCTCGGTTTAAAAAGGTCACGAGGTCCTTTCGAATCACCCGCTTAAGTTTGTTGTGTAGTTGTATACACATGTTTTTTTTTATTAAGTTTTGTCTGAAATATAAAACAAAAATAGTAAACCGCTTGATCAGATTATATTTTGGGTGTGCTGTGAACCTGGACCTTATGTGAGGAATTCTGTATATCAACCGTTAACTTCTTTGCCAAGGACTAAATGAGAAAATGATGCCATATTTGGGGAAATTGAAGGAAAATAAAATAAGGGCAAATTTGTAAAATATTAGGATTTAACAGGAAACACTTTGTGCATATGCCGTTCTTTTGGCATTCAGTAACATAGATATCCCTCGTGTTGAAAAGTTTTGTTGATCATTAAGTTGTTCTTATTCTATTGGAATTGCACTGTATAATTTTCATTAATTGTTCAAAGGATTTTCTTTCAAGCAAAGAAATGAAAATTTGCAATACAACCTTTCTTATTTATGAAATTTTATTGACGGCATATTTCTTTCTAGTTTTTATTTTTTAATTTTCCAATATTAATTAAATTAGAATTTTATTTTCCAAAAGTAAGTAGAAAATATGTTTTAATATAATTTTATTTGGGTTCTTATAAGATTTTAGACAAAATTACAAAAATGGTCCCTGTGGTTTGCCAAAATTAACAAAGTCAGTCCCTGCTAATTTTTTTTGATGCAAATGGCCCCAGTGGTTTGCAAAACTTGTATAGATGGCCCTTTTTACCAACGCCGTTACTATTCTGCCATTAGGGACTGAATCTGTAAGGGCATTTTCGTCTTTTCAAGTATAAAGAGATTGAATTCGTGACATTTACTAAACCATAGGGACCATTTTTGAAATTTCTTTGAAAAAAAAATTAAATTGCTAGGGAGAGGTCTCGAACTCATGACCTCCACCCCTTAAATTACCAAAGTCTTAACCAATTAAGCTGAATGCTCTCTTGGTTTATTCTTTCCTAAAACTAATTTATATATTAACAAAATCGTTAAAACACAAACAATAAATAAATTATAAAAAACATTTTTTTACATAATTTTTTTTTAAATAAAACAAAATGTATTTTAGTCGTACTATAAAAAAAATAGTTTTTTACAAACAAATTGTATGTATTTTTATATATTTATTTTACGTAAAATATATATTTTTTGTCTTTAAAAAATATGTTTTCGTATAAAAAATATGTTTTTGTAAAAAATGTTTTTTTATGTCTTTGAAATAGTAATAATTAACACTACTCATAACATAAAAAATGTATAGATTCTTTTGGTCGCTAGTTCTAACCGTTTTTTCGGTTATATGTATTAAAAATAAATTAACAACGATTTTGTTATGTAATTAAACAATTTATACGGTTTTTTTTATGTCAAAAGTAGTGTTAATAATTGTTATTTCAAAAAGATATATCACTGTGTCTTTCCATCTTCATTTTAACCATATGATTTAGAACTATTTTTTATGATTTAGAACTTTAGATAAGATGTATACGTATCTGGTTATATGTATCTAAACAATTTATACGGTTTTTTATGTTTTTTTAAATACGTATTTCATCTTAATCGCAAGTTCTAAATCGTATGGTTAAAATGAAGATGAAAAGACATAGTGATATATCTTTTTGAAGTAACAATTATTAACACTACTCTTGACATAAAAAAAACCGTATAAATTGTTTAGATACATAACAAAATCATGTTAATTTGTTTTTAATACATATAACCGAAAAAACGGTTAGAACTAGCGACCAAAAGAATCTATACATTTTTTATGTCATGAGTAGTGTTAATTATTACTATTTCAAAGACATAAAAAAACATTTTTTACAAAAACGTATTTTTTATACGAAAACGTATTTTTTAAAGACAAAAAATTATATATTTTACGTAAAATAAATACATAAAAATACATACAATTTGTTTGTAAAAAACTATTTTTTTACAGTACGACTAAAATACATTTTGTTTTATTTTAAAAAAAATTATGTAAAAAAATGTTTTTTATAATTTATTTATTGTTTGTGTTTTAACGATTTTGTTAATATATAAATTAGTTTTAGGAAAGAATAAACCAAGAGAGCATTCAACTTAATTGGTTAAGACTTTGGTAATTTAAGGGGTAGAGGTCATGAGTTTGAGACCTCCCCTTTGCAATTTAATTTTTTTTTCAAAGAAATTTCAAAAATGGTCCAGTGGTTTAGTAAATGTCACAAATTCAGTACCTTTCTACTTGAAAAGACGAAAATGCCCTTACAGATTCAGTCCCTAACGGCAGAATAGTAATGACGTTAGTAAAAAGGGTCATCTATGCAAGTTTTGCAAACAACAGGGGCCATTTGCATCAAAAAAAATTAGCATGGACTGACTTTGTTACTTTTGGCAAACCACAAGGACATTTTTGTAATTTTGTCAAGATTTTATTATGTTTAATTTTCTATTTTGTAAACAGGTACATCATTATATATACTATTAAATCACGGCTTTATGCCACTTTTGGTCGCTCCTTTTACCATATAGTTTGTGGAGTTCACATTTTAATTTGATGAGTTTGTCATTTTTGGTCTCTCTTTAAATTTTTATCATATTAGTTTGTGGAGTTCACATTTTGGTCCCCCAATTTCAATATTTTCAACTGTTAGCCACAAAGGCTTCAAGAGTTTGTCACTTTTAGACCCTGACATTTAACAAATGTGACATCTTAAGTTTTTGCCACATTAGTCTGTGGAGTTGGCACTTTTAGTCCCCCACCTTTGATATTCTACTATACGACCATACTTTCCTCAAAACATTATACACACATAAAAATAGAAACAACAAACGGGAAAAAAACCAAAGAAACACCGAAATATGTAAATATGAAAAAAAATCAAACCGTCGCGAAGTGCGGATCACCTTCTAGTTTATTATTAAATCTCCTCTGCTACTTTAATAAAAGAGTATAACTATTGGCATATGACATCTCTCTTCAGCCCCCTCCTAAATGTTTTCCCGCCCAAATATTTTCATTGTGAAATACCAAAAATACCTTTCTAGCCTTTTAAACTCCAGTGGCATTACCCGGTACATGTATAAGGGTATTACTGCCGAAACTCCAGTGACATTACCCGGTACATGTATAAGGGTATTACTGCCGGTACACCGAAGTGTATCCCTTTGACGGATACACTTTTCTTTCTAAGTACAAGATTCAGGAAGTTTCAATTCACTTTCTCTACTGTTCAACTCTTCTTCTTTCATTATGCGCGTGTAATCACTTTAAATCAAGAATCCAAGTTTGGAAAGGATAAAATTATCCCAGTAAATTATTAATTAATCATCTATGGATTTGAACTGATGGATTTTGAGCAATAAATCATCAAATTAATTGTCTACCAAATTGAATCGTGATTGGAGAATTAAAAACGATAGCTTGCGTTGAATCACACCAAACTCTCTCAATCATCTCTTCCCGTCCACTACTCAAGACACTAAACAGTGTCCTAAAGGACATAATGAAGTTTTTTTTTTTCCAGGATGAAGAAATGAAGACCACACTTGAAGAAAGCATCACATAAGGTATAAATATGATCAATTTTTAATTTTTATGATACAACTTTTCTTCATTTGGATAAATTTTCATAAAATTCTTTGTTGATGGGAGACGTTTGGATTCGGAAGTGCAGTAATTAGCTTCGACGTTTGCTATTGATTCAGTTGATGGGAAGGTAAAAACCGGTGGACGAGTCGACTAGGACGAGTCGACTAGGTGGAGGACGAAGGTAAAAACCGGTGCTAGCCCCTCCTGCTGCCACAAAACCGCCACACCTTCCCCCAAAACCTCCAAAACCGGAGACCCTTGAGTTCAATTCCGAAATTGCCCACATTCAAGGTCGAATTCCTCCTATTTCCTATTATTTTTCTGTTTTGGTGCTAATTTGGATGATAAATTGTTAGTAATTTTCAATTTTGTTGAGTGATTATCTTTGTGTTTTGAGATATGAAGTGTTTGTGCATTTTGTTGGATTGTATATGCTTTTTCAGATTTGTGGGAAGTGTTTATGCATTTTGTGTATGTTTTTCTAATTTATGTTTATACCATATTGGCTTAAAAATGAAATTTGGCATGAAATTGAAATTGGATATTGAAATTGGATGTATATATACGTTTGTTTGATTTTGTATTTAGATGTATAAATTTGTTTACATTTGGCTTAATTGTATGAAATTGGAATATGCAAATTGGATGTATACATTTTTGCTTAATTGTATGAAATTGGAATATGCAAATCGGATGTATACATTTGGCTTAATTAGGTCATTAATAGCAACTTACTTCAAGTAATGTATTGTATATGGTTTCAAAGTGCTTAATTTTGTTAGTGTCTTAATGTTGGTCATTACAACTTTAGCTTTAATTAGGTTATTAATATCAACGTACTTCTAGTAATTTTAATTTTATTATAGAATAAAATTAAATTAATTTTAAAAAAATCAATAAAAAAATAATAAATTAATTGTAAAATCAAATTAAATTTGTTTTAAAATCAAGTTAATATTAATATTAAAATAAAATAAAATTAGTTTAAAAAATTAAACTAATAACAAAAAAGAAAATATTAAACTAATTAGAAAAAAGAAAATATTTTGTAGTTTGGTAATTTTTGGAAAGTAAAAGCTATTATGATATGTTGGAAAGAAAATATAATGGAAAGTAGATGTATGTTTAAGTGTATTTGATATGTTGATATGTTGATATTTTGTAAAATGGTATAATTTTTGGAAAATATAATGCTATTATGATATGTTGGTAATATATTTTTATTTTTTGTAGTTGGAAATGCTGCAAACAATACTAAAGGACCCGGCCTGTTCTGCAGCATTGGAAGAGTGGTTTCGCTCATTGCCGCCACCAAATAATGAATGAAATGATAAGGACGAGTAGTTACTTTAGGATTTTATGAAATGTTTTGTAATTTGGAAGAATACTTTAATTAGGATGTGGTATGGATTAATATTTTGGATTGTAGATTAATATTAATATTTTGGATTGGTTGTGTATGGATTAATATTTCTATAAAAAGTTATTAGATTTTATAAATGTTATATTGTTTTTTATAAATTTAATGTTAAATAAAAAAAAAACACTGTTTTTGCGGCGACATCTTTTGTTGCGACATCGATGTATTAGCAGCGACATGCTATTAGCGGCTACTGTGAAGTATTAGCGGCGACAAGTCAATAGCAGCGACGCCGACCCTTTAGCGACGACTAGATGCGCATTAGCGAAGAAGCATTACCGACGACTCATTTGTAGCGACGTGTCGCCGCTAAAGGTATTAGCGGCAACAACTCGTACCTTTGGCGGCGACAGACGTCGACGCTATTGCCCAGTATTCTTGTAGTGCCGGTTTGTATCGGTTGAGGTCCGAAATCTGTCGTCCATACAATGCCGCCTGAAAGGGACTCATGTTAATGGAAGAATGATGGGTGGTGTTGTACCAATACTCCGCAAGATACAAGTATTTGTTCCATGTGTTGGGTTCGTCGATAGCAAAGGAACGTAGATAGCTTTGTAGGAACTGTTGAACACTTCAGTTTGTCCGTCCGATTGTGGATGGTAGGCTGTGGAATACTTTAGGCGGGTTCCCAACTATTTAAACATTTACTTCCAAAAACCACTAAGAAATAGCGGGTCACAGTCTGTAATGATGCTTTGTGGTAGACCATGGAGGCGATAAATGGTTTATAGGAATAGAGCAGCCACCGTGCCTGTAGTGAATTTGGAGGGAAGTGAGAGAAAATGGGCGGACTTGGAGAATCTATCAACTACGACCCATATGATTGTTTTTCCTCCTAAAGGCGGTAGGTGTGTAATAAAGTCCATAGAAATGTCGTTCTAAACTTGTGTGGGTATGGGAATGGGCTAAAGTAACCTATATGGCTTATGGGTGGTGTATTTGGTTTCTTGACAAGTCTTGCAGTCGAGAACAAAGGAACGTACATCTGTCTTTAACTTGGGCCACTGAAAGGTGGACGCGAGTCAGCGAATGGTTGTTGCTACGCCTGAATGGCCTCCCAATGTCGTTGAGTGATACTCCTGTAATAGGATTTGGCGGGAGTTTGTGTCATCTGGCATGAAAAGTTTGTTGTTGTTGTTGTAAACTAGGCCGTCGCGAATGCAGAATCTGTTGTCGCTATTTTTTGTCATCAGGTTAGTTAACAGTTTTTGACCTGCTTCTGTTTGATAAAACTTTTTAAGATCTGACACCCATGTTGGTTGGGCTGAAGATAGGGCTAGTAAGTGAACCTCCTCTCGCCGACTAAGAACATCTGCCACCTTATTATCTTTACCCGGTTTGTAAAAAATCTCAAAGTCAAACCCGATGAGTTTTGTTGCCCATTTGTATTGTTCCAGGGTTTGGACTACCTGTGATAACATGTGCTTCAAGCTTCGTTGGTCTGTGAAGATACGGAACTTTCGGCAAAGTAGGTATTGTCGCCATTTTTTAACCGACTCGGTAATGGCAAACAACTCGCGGATGTATGCTGATGAGTTTTGCATTCGAGGGCAAATTTTTTTGCTATAGAAAGCAATTGGTTTGTCATTTTGGGACAAGACAACACCAATGGCAATACTTGAGGCGTCTCTCGTAATGTCAAAGGTTGAGTCAAAGTTGGGAAGGGTGAGGATGGCGAGAGATGATCTGGCTGCTTTGAGGGCTTCAAACGTTGTTTTTGCTTTATCTGACCACATGAACTGTTTGTTTTTTAGGATGTCAATTATTGGAGCGACGAGTTGTGCATAGTGCTGGACAAAGCCACGATAGTACCCGACAAGGCCAAGGAAGCCACGTAAAGTAGTAAAAGACGTAGGTGGGGGCCATGTCTGGATGGCATCTAGTTTTTCCGGATCCGCTGAGACACCATTAGCGGATATTATGTGGCCTAAGTAGTCAATTGTTGGCACCCCGAATGTACACTTGGATTTCTTAGCATAAAACTGGTTCTTTGCTAAAGTATCCAACACATGTTGCAGGCGGTCGTAGTGTTGTTCCGTAGAGGAGCTGTAAATGAAGATGTCATTGAAAAAAACAAGTACATACCGGCGCAATACATCCTGAAATATGTTGTTCATTGTTGCCTATTGCGTTAAATGTGGATGGTGCATTCGACAAGCCAAAGGGCATTACGAGGAATTCGTAATGTCCATCAATGATACGACAAGCTGTTTTATGTGTGTCTTCTGGTGTTACTCGGATTTGATGGTACCCCGCTGGAAGGTGTATCTTGGAAAAAATGGACACACCATGTAACTCATCTAGTAATTCGTCAAGTGTTGGAATCAAATATCGGTCTTTGATGGTAATGGCATTGAGAGCTCTGTAGTCAACGCAAAACCACTATGTGACGTCCTTTTTTTCACTAGCAGCACAGGAGACGAATAAGGACTTTGACTTGGTTTGATTACACCCTCGGTAAGCATTTATGAGATTAGCAAGGTCATCACTTGTTTCTCATAGTGCGGGTATCGGTATGGTTTGACGTTAACTGGTGCTGCTATGGGTATTGTTGGTATATGATGATCTTGGGATCGTGATGGTGGTGGGGATTTGGGGGTGATAAAGATGGATGAATATGTTTGAAGGATATGGGTTAAGGTGGGGTCTGCTATTGGTGGGCTAATTGTTTTCGCTGGACTGGGCTAAAAGTGAAAATATATGGCATGTAGAGACGATATGCTTTCTTTAATGATTAGGGTTTTTAATTGTGGCGTGGATACTGAATCAGAATTGGGCTCACCACGTACGCCTTGTTCCCGAGTTCTACTTAAGGAGAGAAATGGGAGGATACGGAGAGAAAGTGAGGGGTGTCGAAGGAAAACCGTGTTCCCGAGTTTCATTAATAGACGGAAAGTGAGGGGAGGGGAAAGATTTTGTCCTTCCAAATTTTCCTCCCAAATTGGGCGGATTTGGGAAGAAAGTGAGGGGAAGGAAAATTTTAAGTTTTATTTTCTTTTTCCTCCTAACTCGGGAACACAAAACTTAAAATTTTCCTTTCATTTCCTTTCATTTCTTTCGAACTCGGGAACACGGAATAATGAATATTTTTCTTCACCTCCCTTTCTTTCTGTCAAAATTTTCCTTCCCTTTCCTTTAATTAATTTGTAAAAAAACTCGGGAACAAGCCGATAGTGTAATGGTTTTTTGGGTCATGATTGAAGGTGATATGCAGAATAGCAAAGTCTGCTGATATAGATCCTAGGGTACGCAACCATGCTACACCTAGGATAAGGTCTGCACCTGCCATGCCACTGGTAAAATAAAGATTGGAATTGTGAATGGTGTTTTCTCGAGTTCGACCACCAGGTTAGGACATATACCGTCGCATTTAATGTGGTCGTCGTTGGCCACCATGACTTTGAATTTTTAGATGCTTTGACACGCCAATTTGAAGAAGGAAACGATTATGGGTTGAATAATATTGTGGGTGCTTCCACAGTCGATCAAGATGGTAACCGATCAATTGCCAATGTAACCCGTAATACGTAAGGTTTGCGGTGATGAAAGGCCAAAGAAGGCTGCAGTGGAGAGGGAAAAAAATGTTGTTCTGATGGTGTTGTGACCTCTTCCAACTAAGCCATTGACTGTTCAGTGTCCTGGTAATCATTGTAAACGATTAGCATGAATTGCGGGGGGTTGCAGTTATGGCCCAGAAAGTATTTCTCCAGACATTTGAAACACAAACCTTCAGATCGACGCTTTTGAAGTGCCTCGGTGGATAGTCGGGTGAAAGAAAGCGGAGTTTTGGTTGTTGTTCGTGATGGAAGTAACCCCGTTGTGGGGGTAGTATTGGTGTTCGTCGGAGTCACGAGTGAAGGTGTGATCGTGTAGTTTGAGGTGGAAGGAGGGATTTGGCAGTAATATTTTCAGTGGACAGGGTTGGTGATCGATGTGAAGGGGTTTGGTTTCTAGTTTAGGAGTGTGGAAGGATGATGTGGTTTTTATGATGTTTTTTGAGTTTTTTTTTTATATATAGGGTAATATAAGAATGGTGTTTTAAAAATAGGGCCTTTTGAAATTCTCTAGGCATTTATTTTTGGCCCCACAAAAAAATAGGTCTCTTTTATAAGATTTTCAATTTTAACCGTTGGAAATTAAAGATTTAGTCCTTCAACTTATACCATATTTTTTATTCAATGTTTTTCACTTTTATATATATATATTTACTTTTTACTTTTATTCTATGAAATATATTATTAGTTTTCATTTCTAACACTTATAAAATATATATTTAGTCATTCGTTATATATCGTTTGTTTTTCTTTCTTATCTTTAATTACTATATGAATTACGTTTGTTTTTTTTTCTTATCCTTAATTACTATATAAATTACATATTTTAATTTTTGAAAACTAAAAAGAATTAATATATTATTTTATAAATCATATAATAGTATTTTATACAAAATTTAAATAATATCTTATTAAATCAAGTTTGATTTGTCATTTCAAAAGAAAAAGATGATGTATCTGCAAAAGCAAAAGCAAAAGTTATATTTACTATAAACCTCAATAATCAGAGAAATACATCATATTTCGAAAATTTCATCATTTTTTACACTATAAGTTCAGTTTTTTTATGTAGATTCATTTTATAATTCCTTCAAAATCTTTCACCAATATGTTCTCATTGTAAGTTCCTCCATCTTTCATTCGTCTTTACATCTTCAACAATCAAAATTCCTTCATCGCTTAATTATAAGGTATGTATGTTTTATTTAAAAATCTTTGCATATATTTATTTTAAATTTTATTTATGAAATATTAATTTATCTATTATATTTTAAAATTGTTTATGTAGTGGCATTTTCCTATATGTTATCAGTATGAGTCTAGATCGTCCGTTTTTGATCAATTTATATGGGGGTGGTCAGATTGAATATGAAAATGGATTCATAAAGGGTGATGAATCGACTCTGACCACTTCAAATATTGTTAGACATAAAATAGGCTATGAAGAATTTAAAGATTTGATTTATGCACATGTTGAAGTCGATAAGATAACATATAAGTTGAATATGTCACTATGTTACCAATTTGGTGGCATATATAATACTTCACGAGTCATAAATGATTCAAGTTTAGACGTGATGTATTATTTGGCTGAGAATGACCAAAATTATTATGGGCAAGTTATTGTTGAAATTGAAAAAATATCTCATGAACAAACAATGTTGCCTACAAATACTGGTTTTATAGATCTTCTTTGCAATTTTGATGTATCACAACCGATACAGTCACAAGTGACTAACTCCTCAAATCTATCATTTCTTTTGCCCAATGATGATAGATTTGAGACAGATGATGACTTTGGGTTTGATGAACCCAACTCACAGGATAGTGAAGATAGTGTAAGTGAATCATTAAGCAATGTTGGTGATGATTCAGATGATGTGTGTGAAACTCCAATTGTGAACTTTATGAATGATATTGGAGATGTAGGAGATGATGACATTGAAAATTGTCAAGATACCATTCATATAGATGTTTGGAAAGAATCGGAAAACAAAATAAGGTTAGGAATGCAATTTGAAAGTAGAGCAGAAGTAAAGAAGGCAATAACACTTTGGTCGATCTCTCAAAACAGAGAGTACAAAGTGTATGAAAGTAAAAGTAACTTATGGGTAGCAAAGTGTAAGATTTTAGGAAGTGAAGGAGAAAGTTCTAGTTTTGCTTCATATACACCATGATTTGCGTGGTATGTTCGTGCCGTTAAGAAGAAAAATCATCATATGTGGAAGATTACACGTTGGGTGGGTGTACACAATTGTTTTGGTTCATGTACATGTAATAATAACAGAAATTTGAATTCTGAAACTATTGCGTCGTACATAATGCACTCAATTGAAAAAGATGTTTCTTATCCGGTGAAACAGATACAAGCAGATATTAAAAATGTTTTGCATGTTGATGTTACATATGGAAAGGCATGGCGTGGTAGAAGAAGAGCCATTGAGAAAATTTATGGAACTTGGGAGAGTAACTTTGCTGAGTTGCGCAAGTACATTGCAGCTTTACATGCTTCCAATCCTACTACAATTGTTAAGTGGTTTCATAATACAAATGGCTCATCAAATGTAGCAACATTCAAATATGTTTTTTGGGCTTTTGGACCTGCTATTGCTGTTACCAAAGATGCCAACAATTATATATTACCAGTCGCTTTTGCAATTGTTGATGAAGAGACTTCACACAGTTGGTATTGGTTTTTCTATCAGTTTAGACATTATGTTGCTCAAGATAGAGAATTGTGTGTTATTTCAGACATGCATCAAGGAATAATTCATGCAATGAAAAATCTAGAGGGATGGAAAGAGCCATTAGCATACCATCTCTTTTGTCTTCGACACATTAGAAGTAATCTCATGAAAAGGTACAATAATGTGAGACTTAATACATTTTGTTGGACTATGGGAAGCACCACACAAAAAAGAAAGTTTGTGAAGTGTATAAGAGAAATAAAAGCAATCAATCTTGAAGCATGAGAGTATTTAAAAGAAATTCCTAAAAGTCAGTGGTGCCTTTTATATGATGAAAATCGTCAATGGGGTTTATTAACGACAAATATCTCTGAGAGTATGAATAATGCGTTGCGAGGAGCAAGACAGTTACCAATTAGGGCGTGTATTGATCTTACATTCAATAGAACTGTGCAACTATTTCGAAAGCATAGTTCTGCTGCGATGAACTGTAATACACCTCTACCATCATGTATGTGGTGCCTCTTCACTAAACGTGAGACCCATACACAAACTCATACGATATCCGAGTTTCACTACAATGAAGGGGTCTATAGAATTGTCACTAAGCTTCAGATAAATGGAAAGGGAGGGAATACACATATTGTCCATTATTTTCAACATCAGTGCACATGTGGTAAGTGGCAGATGGAAAGATTTCCATGTTCTCATGCTCTTGCGGTTTGTCGATATAGAGGGGATAACCCTCTTTCCATTGTCAATACAATTTACACTACTTCGACGTATAAACAACAATACAATGTTGTGTTTGCACCACTTTCTCATGTTGATTATTGGTTAGAGTCTAATTGGATGATCGAAGCAGATTACTCAAAACTTTCTGTTAGCCGAGGTCGAAGGCGTTCAAACCGTATTCATAATGAGATGGACGTTCGTCATCCTGATGAAACTCGTAGATGTGAACTATGCCATCAACCTGGTCATAACCGAAGAAATTGCTCAAGTTCTCAACCAAGATTTAACGCAATGTGAACTATGTTTTGTTTACTCAGTCTTGTGATTTCCTCTTCAATTTGTCTGGTATTTCTTTTGTAATTTTATGTTCGTTTTATCTTGTAATTTCATGTTTAGTTGAACTCGGCTTGTTGTATCATTGCAATATATTCGATATTAATATCAGTTTGAAGGTATTGATGAAATCATTGTAATGATATAACTTGTTAAAAATAATATTTAGATTTTAATTAAATATTCTTTAGTGAATAAAAGTATATAGTTGATATAATAAAAGTAAATTAAAATATTAAAAAGTAAAAAATATAAATAAAAAAAATACAATTTAAGTTCAAGGACCAAAATTATTATTTAAAAGGGTAAGAACTGTAAATTTAATAAAATAATGTGTTCTTTTATGTATACAAAAAGTTACATGTATTAACAAAAAAAATGTGGTATAAGCTGAAGGACTAAAACTATAATTTTAAGGGGTTAAATTTGAAAAATATTAATATTAAGCGTATACCTTACGGTGGGCCAACAAAAATTTACCCTATTTTTGAAAGACAATTTGAAAATGCCATATTTTTAAAAGAGAAATTCTAAAATACCTTATTTCTAAAAAAACTCTGTTTTTTTAGGGTGGTGAGTAGGGCATTGATTTGTTCATATTGAGCCGTTAATTGTTTCATGATAATGTCCAGTTGGGCGTGGGTGGTGGTTTGATTGGCGGTAGATGAGGTGAGAAGTTGGGAGATGCTATTTACCATAGCTGCCATGGAAGCTTCCAGGGTTGGTGTTTTGTTAGTTGTGACAGCTGAAGTAGATGACTGACTTCAGAGGCATGTTGAGGACGGATCGATGAAAGCACCAAAATGCTAGGACCCGTAGAGGGGATCGGGCTCCAAGAACTGAGAAGAAGAAAAAGAGACAAGTTTGAAGCAATTTTCCAACATTACAATATATAAAAAATGCTGACTACCACTAAGCTAGTAAATAGGATCATGCATGCAAAAAGAAAACGTGACTGCTTGACTGGAGCACTAGCTCCCTTATTGGAGAAAAGAACTGGTCCTCCTCCTAAAACCATGCCACGTGCTATGACTACTTCTAGGTGTTTCAATCCAGAAAACGGGTTGGCCTTTTAGGCTCTTAGACCGACGTTCCTCCATTGGATTTCCAGCAGTTGGTCTAGTAGTGCTGGTCTCGTGATCTTTATCACCCGCCACCGCCACCGCTAGCGGTGACGATGATTATGTTTGATATGGGGTTTTTCCATTTGGGTTTTCATGGAAAAAAGGGAGGACCCAAGTGGTGGTTAATGGTTGGGATGGCGGTCGAAGTTCTAGCCCTGGTGGAGGTGTTGGAGTTGACGGAAACAATAAAGGTGTTGGAGATGTCATAAACAATGGAGGTGTTGGAGTCGCTGGAAACAATGGAGGTGTTGGAGTCGCTAGAAACAATGGTGGTGTTCCTCTATTGGTTCTTCAATGAGAAAATGATAGCTTAGAAAGAGGGAGAGTAGGGAAAATGTTTAGATAAGGTAGGTGTGGGTGCCAAAGTGAGACTCGCAATTTAACTAAAGTATTTTTTAATAACTAGAAAGTATGCAGATATATTATAAATAAATGAAAAAGAAATAGAAAATGGAAATTTAGTTATTTTATTTCTACAAGAATCATGTACATTTTTATGATATAAATGATGGTCAAAGTTAATTTTTGAAAATAGAGATTGGATGTGTCTTTCTGCACGAGGGATTATTCATATAATTTAATCTAAAAATATAAATAAATATATGTTGTAAAATATAACTAAATTATTAATATTAATGAGGAAGCGACTGTAAAACCTAAATTAGGTGCATGTTAACTATCAATTATTTAGGTATTAGTAACAAAAAAATTATACAAATAACCAACTAAAAAACCGTACTTATTACATAAGGAAATCATAAGTATAAATATATAAATAAATACCTTTTTTAGTAAAACATTCTCCTAAAGCTAAATTATTTCTCATATCTTAACTCTATAATCAAGATTTATGTGTATTTCCCCTCTCCCCATCTTATTTTTTAATATATATATATATATATATATATATATATATATATATATATAGAGAGAGAGAGAGATAGATGTTCATATGTTTTTGACAACTATTGTGTTCCTGTAGGGACACAATAGTTGAATAAATGATTAAATAAATGATAGTAATAGTAATCTTTGTTATTTAATTATGGTGGATAATTAAAATATATCAAAGTCAAAGCTCTATAAAAATAATTCAATTAATATCCTTAAAATAAGGTTATCATTTAACAAAAACCCTATATCATCCATGTCTTCACACACACCCACACACATATAGAATACGCTTGACCCACCAAATTCGTTGATTTCTCTTCATCGATCATCCATAGTCGCTAGTGCATTCATCTACTACGTCTCGATTTTTCCTGTTCCAATGAAAGGTTTACGATTTTTTCCCTGTAAATATTTGATTTCCGATTCTTTTACTTATTGTTTGCTTGCGATTCTTCCTATGAATGCTACTGATTTATGATTCTTCCTCTGGATTTCCCATTTGATTTGTTCACTGATTTTCGATTATCCTTCCTGTTGATTTCTTATTCTTTCCGTTAATGTCAGTAGTGGTTTTAATATCTACACTCGATGCTTGATACTATGCTCCTGGTAAAATAGATTTTGTACACCATCATCAAAAATAAAACACAAAATCTATTTTTTTCTAACGATGATAGCGAGGTTTATTTGATTCAAACTGACTTCTATGGTTTGAACCAACTTCACAGTTCAATTTATAGAACTGTGAATTAATATTTCCAGGAAGGTAAATCAAGGTATTGGTAGTATTTCGTGAAAAATGAATCAAGGTTTCAGTTTGATACACTTTCTCCTTTCTTCGTCTCTTTTTCTTCCTCTAGTAGAAACATGTATAATTGAACAGTAAGTGTTTTCAATCATCCGTGAGTCTTTATATTTTTATGAGCACCAAGTATTCGATAAAATGCCTAAATGAAGATTTACTTTGTAATTGTTCATATTTCTTTATGTTTGTTTTGTTCATATTTCTTTATGTTTGTTTTGTTCATATTTCTTCATGTTTGATTTGTTCTAGTTCATAGAAATATGGTGAAGATGATCCAGAAAACACACCATACCTACATGCTCTTGATCGAGCTATATATTTTATGTATTCTGCCATAATATAGTAGTAATAATATTATTTCATAATCAATTAGTGTTTTTGTTAGATTTTGATATATATATATATATATATATATATATATATATATATATATATATATATATATATATATATCTTTTTAGGTTTTGAAGAGGTTGTCATCGATGTGAAAAAGAAAGAAAATATGGAGAACGAGAGAGTGTATTATAACAGAATGTATTCTGCCAGTATGTAACGTCCCAAAAATTAGAACAAAAATTTTTGTTTTTGTAATAATAAAACCATCAACCAAACATTGTTTATAGAAATCGTAAAGGAAATCAGAGTACATCAATAATCATCCAAAAATACATCAGAGTCAAGTAGAGAGGACAATCATGGTGTCTGCATTGAGATCATCCTGAGCTCTTCCCCTTTGAACCGGAAGTACCTGAAACATAAACTGAAAACCGTAAGCACAAAACTTAGTGAATTCCCCAAAATACCGCATACCATACATATACGTCAACTCAAGGCTATACCGGGTCAATTTCACCCCCGGGACTATTTCACCCCCGAATATATTTCAACTCATATGTCAGCACAAGGCTGTACCGGGTCTATTTCACCCCAGGTCTATTTCACCCGCGAGTCTATTTCAACTCAATCGGTATTTTTCAACCGTACGGGTCTATTTCACCCGTGGGTCTATTTCATCCCACATACATATAGCAAACAGGCACACATACAACAAAAGTCACAAAGACTACAAGCACATACAATCCTTAGTGTCCTATAGTATAGTGAACAAACTCACCTCGATCTGCTGCTAAACAAATAGATGTCCGGGCTACTGAACCTGAACCATCGCTGACACCAGAACAATCACTGGCACCTATACCTCCACCAGAACTTCCTCGATTGACCACCATGTTGAAAAATAAACCATACAAACCATCAGAACACACTCGAAGAATCCCACATTCTACAAGCTCCCTGGTATCGTCATGACTTTCCTTGAATCGAGTATGGATCCTCTGTTTCCAGTAGTACGGGCCCAATACTACCTTCCACATCTATCCGTACTTTCCTCAAGGATCACCCCGAATCCCCCAAGTTACTTCCTTATCAATCTAGACGATCTCTAGCAAAGCAAAGCTCACTGCACCGAATCACCTCCTAGGTTCTTCTAGGACTACCATTACACCATTGTCCGCCATCAGCTGCAGAAGGAACTACCTTTAACACCTTCTAAATAACTTACAAACACAATTACATATCACTGACACCAGATAATTCTTCGACTGAAAGGTCTCACACTATAACGGTTGGACTCAAACAAGAGCTGCGCATTGGGTTAAACCTAACCTTATAAAATTATTTAATCTCAGTAATATGTTACTTAACGCATTCACTTACTAGTTAGCTGATATTAATGAGAACTCCTAAAAGCATAAAGCAACCAACATTCGAGCATTGAGTAATCTGAATCAAAGCATAACCTAAACCGGCCATCCCATCAACTGAATAATCCAGTACTAGCATGCAAGTTTATAAGCTCATACAATAGGCATATAAAGGAATATGTCCTAGCATTCTATCATGCAATCCTAAGAAGATCCTTAGCCCTAATCTAGCATGCGATTCACAAATTCACAATTCAAAACATATTCTATAGAACATGCATGGGTATTTTGGGAAAAAGTACTTGAGCTCGGTCGATTGCATGCACCACACCCCTTTCTTTTATTAGAAAATCCTTTAATAAAACATTTCTTTTTATGAAAAATCTACCAAAACCTCAATTTGAGTTCAGACACACCCGAGAGTATGCCTAAATCCCTCAAACCAAGGCTCTGATACCAACTTGTAACATCCCAAAAATTAGAACCAAAAATTTTGTTTTTGTAATAATAAAACCATCAACCAAAAACTGTTTATAGAAACCGTAAAGGAAATCATATTATATAAACAATCTTCCAAAAATACATCAGAGTCAAGTAGAGCGGAAAATCATGGTGTGTGCATTGCGATCATCATGAGCTCTTCCCATTCGAACCGTAAGTACCTGAAACATAAACCGAAAACCGTAACCACAAAGCTTAGTGAGTTCCCCAAAATACTGCATACCATACATATACGTCATCTTAAGGCTATACCGGGTCTATTTCACCCCCGAGTCTATTTCAAATCATATAACAACACAAGCCTGTACCGGGTCTATTTCACCCCCGAGTCTATTTCAACTCAATCGGTATTTTTTAACCGTACGGGTGTATTTTTCCCCACATACATATAGAAAACAGGCACACATGCATATATGTATACAGTAGGAGTTACAAAGACGACAAACACATATAATCCTTAGTGTCCTACAACTGCTAAACAAATAGATGCTCGGGCTACTGAATCGGAGAATCCCTAGGCTAACACATCAAATACAACCTAAGTTAATAATTAGGTCATAAACCATAATCGAGACATTAATTTACTAACCCCGACTCCTAGGGTAAAAGACTATTTCACCCTTCCCCTTAATTGGCCCAATTAACTATGACCCGAACCCAAAAACACCCGAAGCCCAAAAATGGCCCAAATCCATAAAGGTCTAAGGCCTAACAATGGCTCGAATCAATAAATTTTTTGGCCCAACAAGATCCCAAAAGCTAGAGTCCAGAATTGGCTCAAAACCAAAAGCCCAAAATGGCCCCTTGATGAGTATGCTTAGCGTACTACCTGGGTACAACTAGCGTACAACTCTGCGACTAAGGACTTATGGAGCCTCAGATGCGTACGCTCAACATATGCTGGAGTATGTCTGGCGTACGCCCCCGCTTGCCAAAACTTCATTAAGCACTTAATGCTTTAATTCCAAACGTCGATTTTCCAGATCCAGACCTTGGGGAATGTCTTAAATAATAAAGTTACCAACTTGATGCCTTTGCATGACTCAAAGAGACTCAAACCCTAGATTTCACATTATGCTTTCACCAAATGAGCATTAACCCATGCATGGTTGATCTACAACTATCAAGATGCAAACTTAATGGACTAGGGACCTTAGAAACATCAATAGGAGCAACTCAAAACTTATGGAGTGACATTTACTCACTAGAACTCATTTATGGGACCAAATATGTCCAAAACTCCACTAGATCTAGATCTAAGCATAGAATAACCAAGGTCAAGCATTTATACCTTTCTGAAGTTGAGGAAGGTGAGAAAACTATGGATCTACAAGCTCCAACTTGATCAATGCTCCTTCACCAAGCTTGTTCTTCTTCAAGATTCACCAAACACCCACCAAAACACACATACAAGGATCAAATCTCTCTAAAATTGGTTAGGGTTTCGAAATGAGGCTTAAAGGGGCAATGAAGGCTGGTAAGAAGAGAACCTGGGGGCATAAGGCTATTTAAATAGGGTCCAAACCCTAAAAATTAGGGTTTGACCCCTGACCACGTACGCCCAACATACTGGATGTACGCCCAGCGTACTTACACAGCCTCCAAATTTTCATTTAATGCCATAAGGGACCAATTTTGAAAAAAAAAATCATTCTCAAGGTCAAAATGTAAAATACCTTGAATCGAGTGTTACGCAAAATGTATAAAACGAGAGTGTATTCTACTACATTCTATCAGACTTTGTAGTCTCTACTTCATTCTATCAGAATTTATAATTTTTATTCTCTTAGAATGCACTGAATTTTTTAATACTTGAAAGTTGATTATGTTTTCTTTATGGAATTAGGTTTTGAAGAGGCGGACATTGATGTGGAAAAGGAAGAAAACATGGAGAAGAAAAGTGTATTCTACTAGAATATATTCTGCTATAATGTATAAAGTGTTTCTTAACAATAATATTCTTTCAAAATAGATTAGTGTTTTTGTTAGATTTTGATGTTTTTTTAAACCATTCTTAGTTTTAATCTTTAAGAGTATATGTAATTCTTAAACCATTATTAGTCATATATATTTTTTTCAGAATGAATGTAACAATTCTTTATAGTTTTATTATTTACAATGTAATGTAATTCATGATTCTTAAAGAATAAAATCTGCATTCTTTAGAAAATATTATTCTTGATAATATGGTGTATAATTGTTTAAGCATGTTATTTTAAAAGTATATTAAATGTAACCATATTCTTTAAGAATAAAACGAAAAATATATTTACTAGTTTATTATTGACTTTGTGTTATTTTGACAGAATAAAATCGGTTAATATTAAAAATTATATTACAATTAAATTTGACTTAATTAAAAAAAATCCATATTTTTAAAAATAAGGGAATTAATTATCCCTCAAAATCTGAAAATTTCTTTTTTTAATATAGGTTAATTGACCAAAATATCATTATACTGAAATTTATGTGATTATATGATACATGTTATCCTATTGTAATATCATAGACCCTCAGATCATGACCATTGGTTCTATTCCATCCGTTGGTCTATATTTGTGCTTACGAACACACAATAGATGCTAGTAACACATGAACATAGTCTTTTATATATATATATATATATATATATATATATATATATATATATATATATATATATATATATATATATATATATATATATATATATATATATATATATATATATATATATATATATATATATATATATAGGGTGAGGTTCAATAGAGAACTATAATTAACCAAGGAACCAATGAACCAATCGTGAGCGTTGGAAATCATAACGATCAACGGCCAAGGAAATAGATGTACACTTTTACATTGGACGCACACACACCGGATTATACCAAAAAATCCACCCTTTACAAAAAAAACGCATCACTTTTTTTCGTTTAAATTTTTTTTAGGCCATGTTTTTTATCGAAAAAAAAACCGAATATACCGTTGTTCACGATTTTTCGTTCTCTTTCCATAGAGATCCATGATGATATATAAAAAACGAACTTTTTTTTTCGAAAAAAACCCACTTCATTTTCTTTGATGAAAAAATTTAAGGTCTATTTTTTTATAGAAAAAAAATTAATAAATACATCAAAATTCATATTTTTTTGTACTTTTTAAACATAGATTCATATTCAAGTTAAAAAAAAAAAACTTAATTTCAGTTTAGATTCACATTGTGAACCTGATTCATATTGTAAACCTATTCAGATTCACATTATGAACCTCCATAGATTCACAGTGTGCATAATAAGAAGTTAGATTCACAGTGTGAATCTGAACTGATCGGAACTTTTTCACATTGTGAATGTTAAAATTTGAAATATTTACAGATTCACGGTGTGAATCTACACTGATCGAGGTTTTTTTTTGAACCTTCTCAGATTCACAGTGTGTATAATAGTAATTCAGATTCACAATGTGAATCTGAATTGCTCGAGATTTTTCATATTGTGAATGTTAAAAATTGAAATATTTACAGTTTAGATTCACAGTGTGAATCTGTACTGTTCAAGGTTTTTTTTTTTTTTTTTTTTTTTTTTTTTTTTTTTTTTTTTTTTTTTTTTAAGTCGGTGTTGATGTTTATTAATAGAGTACAAAAATTAATATTTTTGGTATAATTAGTTTTTTTTTATAAAAATAAACTTATATATTGAAAAAACTAAGAAAATTAAGTGGGTTTTTTTCGAAAAAAAAAGTTCGTTTTTTATATATCATCATGGATCTCTATGGAAAGAGGACGAAAAATCGTGAACAACGGTATATTCGGTTTTTTTTTTCGATAAACAACTTGGCCTAAAAAAAAATTTAAATGAAAAAAAAGGAATTGAGTTTTGTTATAATCCGGTACATGTGCGTCCATTATAAAAATTTATAACCCTTCATTTTGCCGTTGATCGCTTTAAATTCCGACGCTTTGGATTGGTTCTTCGGTTCCTTGATTAATAATGGTTCTCTATTGAACTTTTCCCTATATATATATATATATATATATATATATATATATATATATATATATATATATATATATATATATATATATATATATATATATATATATATATATATATAAGGCTATGTTATAATTTGGATAACATCTATTGTGTGGTTGTAAGTGTTGAAAATGGTGTCCAAGGTCATTAATTGTTTTTGTAATATTTAGACAAAATTATGTAAATGGTCCATGTCGTTGGCAAATTATAACACCGGAGGTCCTTTTCAAAGTTTGTGAACACCATTGGTCCTTTTGAGAAGAAATTTTCACACGAAGGGTTCTTTTGGTAAACACCGTTAACTTAGAGACGTTAGTCTCTCTCACGTACCCACTATGTGAGCGCAATTTGGTAGTTTTCTGATTTGGTTTATGTATTCACGAGGGGTATACCAGACTCTTCAATTCGACGCAAACCCCTTCACTTCTCTTCTTCTTTCTTCTTCGTTCGTCTTCATCCCAGGCCTGCTACATCGTAGGAACAAAGATCAAGAAGATATCGATACATTGCAAGTTAAAAATCGAAGGTTGAAGTTTGGATCAATATGCAGTTGGGTTTCGATTTTAATGTGTCTGTTTGTTGCAAAATTTTAGTAGTTAGGGTTTTCGATGGTTCTTTTTGTTTTTGGTAAGAATGGGGAAATTTCTAAAGCATTTAGAATTACGAACCTGGTGCATTTTTTGTAATGTATGTTGTTAAGAAATGAAAGTATTTGTTTTGCTATTCTGTTCTTGCAATCGAGTATTTGACTAAGCAAGCTGCAAATTCTGTTGTTGCATCTTTTGCAAGGTGACTCTCAGATTGTGTAACTCAGTTCCATTGAGATCAATAATTTTTCTGCAATAATATTAAGAATTGTTGTGTATCCATGTTAGAATCGGTAAAGGTTAGTTTGGTAATTTTCATAAGAGGGATACCTTTTTTCTGTTAAGTGCTTATTGAGTACTGCATCTTCCTAGATTATATTAACATAACATCATGTTAGCAACATTTAAACATGAGAGAAACCTCAAAAATAAAGTGACATTAGTCTTTTATGTTTGAGAAGTCCCAGAATATCACAAAGTATAACAGTTCTAGTATCATTTGTGTAAGCAAAAGTATGATGTTTATACAAACTAAATTAAAATCAAATTTCACAACAGCATGATGTTTACACAAACTAAATTAAAATCTAATGTCACAAAAGCATTGTACTAAAAATATGTCTAACCAAAACACTACCCATAAGCAAAAGTCATAAATTTTTTAGGGGGAATTAGTATAAAGGGACATGCTGATTTGTGCCACATGTTCTTTCCATTAATATGGCCTATTTTATGGCTATACATATTAGCCCATGTTTTAGGCCAATAAACTGGATGAACCCATGCCTCTATAGCAGGTACTTTTTTTCTACCATACTTGATTTTGTCCTAAATTGCACTCACAACATGACTACAAACAATGCATGTGAGTTCCCAATACATAAAAGTACAAGTTTTTTCCTTCAAATTGACCACATATTGGTCCTTCCTTGGAGTGGTCACTTGTGTCTTATCAGCACCATTAAAAATGCAAGCATTTTGAGTTGCTTCTTTCTTAATACCTTCTAAAATGGCTGTAGTTGTTGGTGTTAGTGGTCCTTTGGATTTGTCAATGGAGTTTTGAACAACAACTATCCTTTTCATCTGGTATTCTCTAATATACTCCAAACAAGTGATCACGGGTTTGTCTCTAGCATGAATGATTTTTGAATTAAATACCTCACACAATTTATTTGTCAAGCTGTCTGTCTTTTCCCTTCCTATATAAGATTATATACATTTAATACAATTTATATGAAAATAGTGCAATAATAACAGGGAAAAAAACAAACCACTGAAATGAGCTCTAGTCTAATGTGCTGCTGGAATTTTCTTCAACCAATCATTTGCCTTAACATCATACTTCTTGAACAACTCCATTGCATTGTCAAAATGTGGAATTCTAGTTGTTGTTGCAATGTCCCACAAGCAGTCCTTGTACTTTGTATCCCTCCAATGCAACCTCATATTCTCATGAATATGTCATAAACAATATCTATGCTCAACATTTTGGAACATCTGATTGATAGCAGATATGATACCCTAATTAAAGACAACAAACATAAATTAGATAATTTACAAAGCAGGTATGTTAATCTAAAAATAAATTTACTTTTTGTCTGTCACAAATAATGGTGAAGTTTGAAGATGCATTCAAATCTGGGTCATCTGCTAAACACTCTAAGAACCAACTCCATGAACTTTTAGTCTCAGCTTCAACAATACTGTAGGCTAGAGGGTCGATTCTGTTGTTTGAATCTAGACCTACAACAGACAAAACTTGACCTGGGAAAGGACCCTTTAAGAATGCACCATCAAATCCCAAAAAATCTTTCATACATGCTTTAAAACCTAACTTCAAAGCACCCAAGCAAACATAAACTCTTTTGAACATTCTAGATTGTGAACTGGTATTTGGTTCAATGTATACATCTACTTTGAATGTTGTTCCAACATTAGATCTCATGAGTTGTAATCCGTAATCCATGAGTAAAGCATATTGCTTTTGAAAATCCCCAAACACTTGTTTTTGAGTGATTTGTTTAGCCCCAAAAGCTTTCATCCTTGAAAACCCCACTTTGAAATTTGTTTGCATCTCTTCATGTAAGGCACTAACAGGAATAGTTGGGTTCCTCTCAACTTGACCAATGAGATTTTTAGCCATGAAATTTGTTGTGCAAGCTTTGATTTCTCTATTATGAACACAATTGTGATCTGTAACTATACTCTTCACTATCCACTACTCTTCACTATTTCTCCTTGAAACAAACAGTAACCAATGAAAAGTGGAAGAAGTAGACTGAACAACTTTCTTTTTGCTTCTAATCTTGCTTTTTCTCCATGGCCCATATTGACTAAAGTCTGTAACGACACCGTTGCATTTTACCCTTATTATTGTTTTGTCATTTTTTTCAAAATAAAGGGATCTCTTAGTGTGTATTGAATGAAGTTTCATCAACTGCTTCACATCCTCTTTATTCTTAAATATTTGACCAAGTCTAAATGTTGGTTGATGAACTCCCCCTAGTGAACAAAGAATTTGCTTTGCAAAAAATTTCAACATTTCCATCCTCTTGTCCCCTTCAACTATCCTTGAATCAAGAACTTGGGTATCAATGACATTTAGTTCATCTTCAGCATTGTCAAATGAATCAAGAATTGGAATGGTACTTGGATCTCTGTCAACTTCTTGGTCAAAAACACTAATAAAGTATATCATGTCAACCTCTGGTTCATTTAAGATGTTGTTCTCATCATATAGTAAATTACTACTCTCTTCATTGTTTGTGTTACTACTATCTATAATCCCATCTTCACTCTCATCATCCATATATACTGAATAAATCATCATCATCCAAATCCGTGTCGCCAAAATTAAGGCCTTCAAACGAATCTAATTTAGTAGCATCTTCCAATGGGTGACCTTCATTTGCATCATAAAAATATGGAACAGGTTCATTAAATGTTGATTGCCCATGTTCTATGTAAATCTGAAGGACTTTATTTTCCTTAACATATTTACTCATGTCATTAGCATCCCCATTGGTTACCAGAGGCATTAACCCAAAATCCAATTCGGTACCTGGTGTATGAAAAAGAAGGTAGATTGGCTCACCATTCTTATATCCAAGTTCCCTAATCATGTCGGCTATCTCGTGAATAGAAAACAAATCCATATCAACGAAATCGTAATAATCAACTGTTCCATCAACATATCTTATTCCCCTGTTCTTCGTAAAAGCCCCACTGTGATGGATTTTGAAAGAACAAAAAGTTTCTAATGATCCTGATAAAAATTGAAACTTTATTGTTATTACCTTCAAGGGGAGAAAACTAACTATAACATTTTTTAAGATAAACTTTGTATTTTGATGATAAAACTTACCATATTCTTCGTGCAAGTTTGGTTCAGGGGTAAAACGTGAACAGAGATTCTATATACTGAGAACCATTATGCATGAACTTCAACAACGACGAAGATGAAGGATATTTTTCTCGTGATTATGGTTGTTTGCAGATTCTTCAATCGTAAGAAGAAAAGGGTTTTTGGGGTAGTGATTGATGAACTAACATAGGGTTATGAGGATTGAAGGCAATAGCGTGGCAAAGATGAAAAATACCGAATTGCCCTTACATGGAGGGCACGTGAGAGAGACCAACGTCTCTAAGTTAACGGGGTTTACCAAAAGGACCCCTTGTGTGCAAATTTCTTCTCAAAAGGACCCATGGTGCTCACAAACTTTGAAAAGGACCTCCGGTGTTATAATTTGTCAACCACAGGGACCATTTACGTAATTTTGTCTAATATTTATAATAATAGAAGAGTCTTTTTTAGGTTGGCCTCATGACCTAAATTGTATAAGGAAATATAGTTTAATAATGTGTTAATTTATTAAAGAATTAATAAATTAATTAGATTTTCTTTTTGTAAATTAACTAAAATGATTTCATTAATTAAAAGTGGTTGAATATTAACTAATCAAAGGGATTAATTGGGATATTTTAGAACCTCCTAGAAGACATATAGGGACGATTTTGGTGTCCCTAGGATAGAGATAGAGCTGTTTAGAATCAGATAAGGATAAACCCTAGAGTTTGTATCCATCTGGGATTCTAACAGTTAACTATAAATAGACTGCTAGGGTAAATCCTAAAGCTTGTTATTCTCTCACTCAAAATCGTCCGCACTATGTCTCTCTTACTCTCTAAATCCGAAAATCACAACCTCTTTCCTAGGGTTGGTGATTTTCAAATATACCCTAATTTATGGGTTCCTCCTTTTGTTATTTGGTGTGTTGGTCTAATTTCATTAGAGGGGTTCTCCTTGAATCCTTCATCTTGCAACAAAGTGGCATGTACAATATCACAAACAAGAGAATCTGAGGGTGGTAACCCTATCTATGATGTTTTTCAAAGTATGTTGCTATAATTTTAAAACATAGTTTCTAGGTTGCATGTGCACTTAGGTATATCAAGTTTTGACTTTTCCACTACCTATCTGTTGTGTACTTGATGCTAATAATTCCCAAAAGTGGTATCAGAGCCTACTTGTTTTAGTTATGATACAAAACTTTGTGAAAAATGAAAAATGAAAAATGAATGAAACCTATTAATCGACAGGCACGGTGCGATGTGCCTATCTGGATTTTCAGGTTTTCACGTTTTTTTTTAATTTCAAAAATCTAGGGATAAACCTTATTTTTATAATATTATTTTAACTGTTTGAATCTGAATATTTAAATCTGATAATTAATCTGAAATACTATTAATTGGAATTTAAATTTTAGTATTTAACTAATTATATTTGAATATTATTTAAACTAGAATTAAAATTTGAATATTTATCTTGAATTTTATTTATTATGAAAATTAAATTAGATAGACAAGAATATAAATTTACAAGTTTAAATTTAATATATGGTATTATTTACTATACGTGAAACATTAATACCACATGTATCCTCACATGTTAATAAAATACATTGTCGTTGAAAGAAGACTAGGCTCACCTACTCTAATATTTAAGGAGGTCTCTTTGATTCCTAATGAGGTCGGTTTTAATATGCTTCGCGTTTACCCACCCCTAACCGCCTTTCATATTTTGATAATGGAGTTACATAAAGGATTCAATCGGATTTTGTTTTTCAAGCGGTTTTGCAGGGTTGATTCACCATCTATTTAATGGTTTGCGGCATCCCCAAATTAAATTTGAGATGAGCACAATCAAGATCAACATGCCATTGAATGCCAATGAATCTCAGATGATCTAGGAGTTTCAGTAGTTTCAAAAGTTTGAAACTGGCAAGTTTCTTTGCCTACCTATATAACCTTGTTATGTGTTTACGACATCCCTTTATACACTACAAAGTGAAATATGGATCCTAGCCTTGTTAATAATTGATTTAGAGCTGACAATTATTTTAACGACAAATTCGAAGTAACTAAATTCCGTTTCATCTTTTAGATGTCGAACAAGAACAATCTTCTTATTCTTCTTCCTCCTCCTCCCACACGTAACTCAAACTTTTCGCTTATCTCGATATTACATAATGATAAACTTACCAGTTAAAAACTATTAAGAATGGATTTGTAACCTAAGGATTTCCTTGAGGTACGAGGGCAAAGAGTATGTTTTCGATAAGGATATCATTTTTGTGAATGATAATGCTTTACCAGAAGATTTAGCCGCTTACAACAAGCACGACGAAGAATCTACCATAGTTGCTTGCATCATGTTGGCGACCATATCACCAGAGCTTCAAAAGAGCTTTGAGAACTGTGGAGCGTTTGAAATAAACGAACATCTCAAGGAAATGTTCCAAGAGCAATCTTGGAAAGAAATATTTGAGATCATCAAATCCTTGATGGCATGCAAACATCAAGATGGGAATTATGTATGTGTGCACATTCATAAAATGAAGTCATACACCGACATCCTAGGAACGTTGGTGTCGCGTTTCCAAAAGAGTTAGCTATTGACATGGTCCTGAACTGGCTTTCTAGTTCGTATCATCAGTTAAACATGAACTATAATATGAACAATGTCGACATGACCCTCGTGGGATGTTAAAAACAGCCAAAGCAAGTATGTCTTGGGTTTTATTCAAAATCATTTTTCTAAAAACGCTAAAAACGGTAACGAAAAATTTACAATTAAAATAAACTTAAAACCATTTTAACCAACCAATGATCATTTGGAAAATCATGGATATAATAAAACACAATCATAGAAGAAAAAGTGTTACAATCTTTAAAGACTTTGAATCCTCTCGAGAGGTTGGAAGTTGATGAAGATGACAAAAAGATCTAAAGTAGAAGCTCTCCAAAGGCATCCACCAAGCAATGATCAACCACTAAAACATGCTAGTCTTCACTTGTATATAAGTTGTTATTAAGCCTTAAGACATATATCAAATGTAACAATCCAAAATCAGTACCAAATTTTTTCATTGAAAAACCATTAGTTTTCATTCGTTGATTGTATCGAAAGCCATCATTCATTACAATATTCCAAAACATCAGAGTATAAATAAATCAAGTGCGGAAATCATGTGGGGAGGATGCTGTGTCATCATGCCGGACCCTTCCCTTTTGAACTGGAAGTACCTTAAACCATAAACATAAATTGTAAGCATAAAGCTTAATGAGCTTCCCAAATTACCACATACAACATACATGTCAAATAACAACACGTGGTTGTGACAGGTCCGTATCCACCTCCGGGTCCGTATCAACCCAAAATACAGCTTGTAGCTGTGTCGGGTCCAAATCAACCCCTGGGTCCATATCAACCCCAAGTCTATAATGACTCTGAGCCCATATAGCTCAATGCATGAATCATACAAGCACATAAAAAAAATCATACGAAAATCAAATGAAAAGGTACAAAATATGCTAAAGGGAAATCATGGAAAATCAAATGAAAAAATACATTTAAAGGGAAACCATGGAAAATCAAATGAAAAAATACATTTAAAAACCGTGCATTTAGCCATTTTTGTAATTTTAATCATAATAATTTTTTCATCAATTATTTTCAATGTTAAATGTTACTTTTGATTTTATGTTATTATTATCTATTATTATTGTTTGTTAATTTAAAATCTTTTTCATCGGAAAATTTTCTCAAAATGTGGACTTATTCAAACCCTTTGTTTGTCTGTGGGTGAAGAACTAAAGTTCTCTTAGTGGAAATATGTGTCCTCCACCTTTTATAAGCTTTATTACCCTATTCTTTTTTTCAACTCCCGTCGGGTGTGAGATATGTGGAAAAACCAAAGTCTCTAAACCATTTCATTAGGAGTCGCCTCATGCAACAAACAAACATGATAGTTATTCTTTATATATACAAAAAAACTATGTTTTCCGATAAACGAAGGGGGCTAAGGGTGACCAATAATTAAAGTGTTATGTCGGTCACCGTTTTGGTACTAGACTCCTCAGCTTTGAACTACACCTTCGCCTGCTAGACTTTAATGTTAAAACCATGATTGATTACGAGTGATTCGGATGGAAATCATGTTAATTTATAAATTTATTCATCCATGTTGTCGTAATAACAAAATTGAGTAGGTTTCAACGAAAGTGAGAAGATAAGAACGATGTTGAATGATACTGGCAATGTAGTCATTTTTATGGCAACACAAATCTTTAACGGCATACATTAGGAAAATCTACTACACGACCATCGAATCAATTTTTTCTAAGAGAAATGTAACCGACATGCTTTAGGTGTAATAGTCATTGTTAGTCCGGTCTCGAATAGAGGTAGTATACAACTATTTGAATTCCCTTAACATCTCAAGAAAGAAGGTCTTAGATTTCTCGAAAATCTACATGGTAATCGTATTCGGTTTAGGATCATTTTATAAAATATAGTTGTTAGATTATACCGTAGATCAAAAGTTTCACGATCAAGTCGATTTTTCTGCTCTCACGATCGTAATGTGTTGTAGGATTTTACGACAAGTTTCGTCAATATGATAAAAATAACATAGAACTCAATACTATGTGTGTAAAATAGTTCTTCTCACGAACCCAATACTATGTGTGTAAAATAGTTCTTCTCAGGCTAACAAGGTTGAGAAAAATAATGAGGAGGTGTCGATCATGGTTTCTTGAAAAGGTAAAAAATAAAGGTTTACGGTTGTTGATGCCAAGAAGGATGTAAGGGGAAAGAGATCAAAATTAGGAGAGACAAATTGACTTTGATACTATTAGAGGCGATCCAAAACCCCAATATGCATGAAATTATTTTGTTGAATCTAATGACAGAGTTCCAGAAATGTTTTGCATTTTCTATTGTGCAGTTGTTTTGTATTTCGTTTTCTTCTATGTAGCTTTTCTTATTTTCATATTCATTTCTTTCTTTTGTGATAAACTTAGAAAATATAAATAAAAATGAAGTATTATATGGCATTTAGGAGTCTTTAGTTATAGATAAAAAAATGTCCTGACTATTAAGAAGTTTTTAGTTTATTTACGAAATTATGGAAGGTTTGATTATAAAGACAGTTTAGATGCAATTATCTCAATGATTCCAACGACAATTATTTAAATTCCATTAATAGTGTTTGATGTGGCTTTTCTGTTTTGGACATCCAATATAACGGTTGATGTTGTGTAGTTGTTCTTTGGCTTTCGATCAATTGTTACAATCTTTATCTACTAATCAATACAATAAAAATTTGTTCTCAGGAACAACATGATTTGTTTCATTAATAATAATATATTAACAATTACAATGTACAAAAGGAACTATATATAAAACGGTCATATATGGGCCAAAACACAACATGATAAATACACATAACATAAATACACAAAATTTCTTTTCTTTTTATTATTAATTCGTAAATGTTAGTAGTTTTCTTAAAAATAACATGTGTGGTTTCATAGCTACTTCCATCTAGCCAATAAATTGCATAGCTCTCAAAATGACTTCATCATTACTTCCATATGCAACTTAGCACCCACAAAAATGTTTCAAGGGATTCTCAAGGAAAGTTGCTGTTTTGATTGGCACGACTTGGATTTGACTCCGGTCTCACATCTATCCGGCCCGCAGATTCGCATTCCCTGATTTATGATGTCCTTCATTGTGGGTGTTATTCGTATTATCAAATCATTTAGAGACTTTGGATTATTTGGAATTTTGCACTTGAATCTGCTACCAACTTATGGTAAACTTTGTTATTTGGTTAAAAGTATTTATTGTTCATTGGACCCTTCGTTTGATCAAAAAAGAATTCACACGTTTCAACATGTTTTGCATGGGTGAGTATTTTGTTCGACATTTCCTATACTCGGAGAAGCATTTGCATATACGAAGAGACATTCAAGCTCACAATTTTTCCGATACATAATATATATATATATATATATATATATATATATATATATATATATATATATAGAGTTATGTTCCAATGAGAACATTTTCCCCATGAGAACATTTGAGAACATTTTTTAGACTATGAGTTCAAAAAATTTAGACTATTAAACACGAGCCGCTTTCTTTTTTCTTTCTACTCGTCGACACAACGTCCCATTTTTGCCTCTACCCTCTCTGTTCTTCAACAATCAATCTACCTTGCCCCGATCTGCAACGACATTTCCGCCTTCGCTAGTTTCACCGACGACCCCTATCTCCAGGTTGTATTCTTCATGAAATCAAATACCTGTATCAATTATCATAGATGTAGATGTTAAGTTTTTTGATGCTATGGATGAATGACCTTGGATTCTGTTATGATTTTAATGCTGGATTTTGATTTGATTTTCATGTTGGATTTTGATTTGATTTCACCATCACCATCAACGAAGCTCATCTTTAACTATCTCTTCTGCAAGTCTCAATCTACTGTGAAGTTAATGTCTACAAACACGTTCTATGAGAGCTTCCAGGTAGTATTTTTTTCAAGTCTTTACATCTGCATTTTTCAACCTAAATTGACTCGATTTATCATGAAATTCATGAAATTAAGCTTATAATGAATGACTAATTGAGTGTCTAATACTTGATTTCACATAAGAAGACGTTTTATTTGAAAAGTTCCGGTATCTTTTCCTGTTGTTGATGGATTATGAACTTGCTTGTTCATTTGCTTGCTTTTGTGAGGAATTATGTGTACAGTTAGATTGTTTTAATGAAAACAGTAAGTTCTATTGTTTTTTATTGAAAATAGTAAGTTCTAGGGGATGGATTGGATTCTATTAGAGAGTTGATTATCATTTTAGGATTTCATGCACACAAGGTGTTTGTCATATTGTCTGAAAGAACCTAATAAGTGTAAAAGTAGCCTTTTATGTGAAAATCCTTAACTTTGAACCCTTATCAAGTTAAGCATTAAGGGCCTTATGTTAAATTAAATTTCACATCTCAATAGACTAATAAGTAACCAACAATCATGTTAAAAGTGTTAAACTTAAGGCTTAACTATTACGTACTTAATAGAACACCAAAAGTGATTTAAAAGCTATTATGATCAATTTTCCCAAATCTGTCCTCCAACTTCTAAAATTCGTGCAAGTCAGTAGGAATACCTAAAAATCATGAGACTTATTTTTCTGGAAATATTATTGTGTCTAGTTTCTTCAAACTTTGAATCACATTTCGAAATTCCAAATCTATGAGGGATAAAATTGACAATCTTCTCAGTTTGGTCCATGCTGTCACAGATTTCATGCATTGTCTTCAAAAAATCATAATAAATTCATCAGAACTCCAAATGCCAAAATTCCAAACCCTATAGTTATATATGGATGTATAGTTTCCCACATATAAAGGGTTTGATGTAATTCTTAGTAGATTGGTACAGTTTATTCCAATAGTTTTGAGTGGTCCAGAATGTGACAGCTTAAAGTTACTAACTTGTAAATTTAATATAAAATCAACCAAAAATCATTAGAACGAGATCTTTATATTTCTGAAAAGATAAAAGAGGGAACTTTACCATTATTATTTTATCGAAATTTAAGAATGGGTTGAAAGGTAAGAAAACAGATCCGAAAAGAGCACTACAATCAAAGAGAAAATAAGAAAATATATACATAAGTTTTATAAGAGTAATACAACAAAGCACAAGCTAAATAATGTTATGATTGTTGTGTAGGTCCTCAGAAAGGAAAGGATCCATCTTGCTCATGCTATCTGATTTTCAAGTTCAAGGAGGTGAGTTACACTAACTCTCCTATTATGTAGGCATTACTTGTTTTATGATATTGTTTACGTTCACCCTAATCCGGTAGAGTGAACAAGGAAAGGCAAAATGTAGTTTTTTTTTGGTGTGAAATGCAGACAAGATTTATTTCCATGTTCTCGATTCGTTAATTGTTCTCGTGTATGAAATCACATGCGATTATATGATCTAATCACGTATGACTTAGATGCACAGGATTCATTTTTGTGTTTTTGATTCAATAATTGTTCTTTGTCCATATTAATCATATGTGATTAAATATATAAAATGACATAGGATTAAATACATGATAACAACTATTGAATTGAGAATGCGAATTTGAATCTTATTCACATAAATCATATGTGATTAGATACGTATAATCACATGTGATTAAATACACGAGAACAACTATTGAATCGAGAACACAAAAATGAATATTGTCCACATAAATCATATGCGATTAGATACATATAATAACATGTGATTATGTGTATCTAATCACATATGATTTATGTGGCTAAGATTCATTTTTGCATTCTTGATTCAATAATTGTCTTTTTTCCACTTTAATCATATGTGATTAATTACATTTAATCAGATGTGATTATATGTTTCTAATCACATATGATTTTATTTGGAAAAAATGAATCTTGTCTATATAAATCATATGTGATTAGATACATACAATCACATGTGATTATATACATGATAAAAAATATTGAACCAAGAACACAAAAACAAATCATTATCCAAAATAATCATATGCGATTAAATACATCTAATCACATGTGATTATATGAATCTAATCACATATGATTTATGTGGACACAATTCATTTTCGCTTTGTCGATTGAATAGTTGTTCTCATGTATTTTATCACATGTGATTATATGTTTAATCGCATGTGATTAAATACATGAGCACAACTATTGAACCGAGAAGGCAAAAATAAATCTTGTCCACCACAAATCATATGTGATTATATACATATAATCACATGTGATTAAATACACAAAAGCAATTATTCAATCGAAACCGCAAAAATAAATATTGTCTACATAAATAATATTTGATTAAATACATATAATCATATGTGATTATTTGTATCTAATCACATATGATGTATATGGACAAAAAATAATGATTTCTATATAAATCATATGTGATTAGATACATATAATCACATAAGATTATATACACGAGAACAACTATTGAATGGAGAACACAAAGATAAATATTGTCCACATATATCATATGTGATTAAATGCATATAATCATATGTGATTACATATATCTAATCACATAGAATTTATGTGGAAAATATTTATTTTGGCATTCTCAATTCAGTTGTTGTTCTTGTGTATTTAATTACATGAGATTATATGTATCTAATCATATATGATTTATATGGAGAATATTCACTTTCACATTATCGTTCAATAATTGTTCTTGTACATTTAGTCACATATAATTTCTGTACACAAGATTCATTTTCGCATTTTCGATTCAATAGTTTTTGTTTTTCCACATTAATCATATGTGATTAAATACATACAATCACATATGATTAAATACATGAGAAAAAATATTGAATAAAAAATGTGAAAACGAATACTATCAATATAAATCATATGTGATTTGATACATATAATTACACGTGATTAAGTACATGAGTATTGAATTGAGAAAGAAATAATGACATTTGTCCAAATAAATAATATGTGATTGGGTACATATAATCACATGTGATTATATGTATTTAATCACATATGATTTATGTGGACAATATTCATTTTCACGTTCTCAATTCAATAATGGTTTTTTGTCCATTTTATTCGTATTTGATTAAATACATTTAATCAATTGTGATTAAATACACGAGAACAACTACTGAATCAAGAACACGAAAACGAATCTTGTCCATATAAATCATATGTGATTAAATAAATATAATCACATGTGACTAAATACACATGTGCATATATGTATATAATCACGTATGTTTTATGTAGACATGATTTATTTTTGTATTCTTAATTCAATAGTTGTTCTTTTACCACATTAATCATATGTGATTAAATTGATATAATCAAATATGATTATATCAATTTATGTATGATTTATGTGGACATTATTCATTTTTGTGTTCTCGACTCTATAGTTGTTCTCGTATATTTGATAATATGTTAATATATGTATCTAATCACATATGATTTATATAGACAATATCGATTCAATTTTGTCCATATAAATCACATATGATTAGATACTTATAATCACATGTGATTAAATACGTGAGAAATTATTGAATCTAAAACTCGAAAGTGAATTTTGTCCATGTAAATCCTATGTAATTAGATACATTTAATCATATGTGATTATATACACGAGAACAATTATTTAATCAAGAACGCGAAAATATATTTTTTCTACATAAATCATATGTGATTAAATACATTTAATCACATATGATTAAATACACGAGACTAAATATTGAGTCGAAAACATGAAAATGAACATTGTCCATATAAATCATATATGATTAAATAGATATAATCACATGTGATTAAATACACGACACCAACTATTGAATGGAAAACGAGAAATAAATATTGTCCACATAAATCATATATGATTAAATACATATAATCACATGTGATTATACGTATCTAATCATAAAAGATTTATGTGGACAAAATTCATTCTCGCTTTCTCGATTCAATAGTTTTTTTTGTGTATAATCACATGTGATTATATGTATCTAATCACATATGATTTATATGAACAAAAACGAATCTTGTCCACATTAATCATGTATGATTAAATACATGAGAAAATTATTGAATCGACGCAAAAATAAATATTCTCCACATAAAGAACATGTGATTAAAAACATAAAAAATTTTGTTGAAGAGAAAATGTGAAAATTAATCTTGTCAATATAAATCATATGTGATTAGATACATCATACATATAATCACATGTGATTAAATATAAGATAACAACTAACGAATCAACAACGCGAAAATGCATGTTGTTCACATAAATCATATGTGATTAAAACATATAATCAGATGTGATTATATATGTCTAATCACATGTGATTTATGTGGATACTATACATTTTTTTTATTCTCGTGTATTTAATCATATGTGATAAAAGGTATCTAATCACATATGATTTATTTAGACAAAAACGAATCGTATCCATGTAAATCATATGCATACATATAATCACATGTGGTGTTGGTGGGTGGAGGTGTTGGTGTTGGTTTCGGGTGGTGGTGGTCTTGGAGAGTGGTGGGTGGGGGTGGTTGTGGCGGGTGGTGGTAACGGGTGGTATAAGTGGGTGGTTAGGGGTGGTGGTGGTGGTGATGGGTGGTGATGGTAGGTGGTGGTGACGGGTGGTAGTGATTGGTGGATAGTGGTGGTTGGTGGTGATGAGTGGTGGTTTTTGTAGGTGGGGGTGGGGCTTGTGGCGGCGGGTGGTGATGATGGGTTGTTGAGGTGGTATGGTTGTGGGTGGTGGTGGTGGTGATAGTGATGGGTGGTGGTTTTGGTGGGTGTGTGTGGGTGGTGGTGGCGGGTGGTGGTGGTTGGGTGGTGATGATGATGGTGGGTGGTTGTGGTGGTGGTGGGTGATGGGTGGTGGTGGGTGGTGGGTAGTGATGGGTGGTGGGTAGTGATAGGTGGTGGGTAGTGATGGGTGGTGATGGTGGGTGGTGGTGGAGGATGGTTGTGATGGGTGGTAAGTGGTGGTGGTAGGCGGTGTTGGTTGGGTGATGATGATGGGTGGTGGAGGTGGATGGTGGTGGCGGGTGGTGGTGCTTGGGTGGCAATGGTGGTGGTGGTGTTGGGTGGGTGATGGGTAGTGATGGGTGTTAGGTGGTTGTGGGTAGTGATGGGTGGCGGGTGGTGGTGGTTGAATGGTGATGGTGGGTGGTGATGGTGGTGGTGGGTGGTGGTGATTGGTGGTGGTGATTGTGGTGGTTGTGGTGGGTGGGTGGTGGTAACGGGTGGTGTAAGTGGGTGATGGTGGTGGGTGGGGGTGGTTGTGGCGGTGGTGGTGGTGGTGATGGGTGGTGGAGGCGGGTGGTGATGGTAGGTGGTGGTGACGGGTGGTAGTGATTGGTGGATAATGGTGGTTGGTGGTGACGAGTGGTGGTTTTTGTAGGTGGGGACGGGGCTTGTGGCGGCTGGTGGTGATGATGGGTGGTGGAGGTGGCGTGCTTGTGGTGGTTTTTGTGGGTGGTGGTGGAGGTGGCGTGGTTGTGGTGGTTTTTGTTGGTGGGGGTGGAGGTGGGTGGTGGTGGCGGGTGGTGGTGGTTGGGTGGTGATGATGGTGGGTGGTTGTGGTGGTGGTGGGTGATGGGTGGTGGACTGGTGGTTGTGGTGGGTGGGTGGTGGTGGTGACGGGTGGTGATGGGTGGTGGGTAGTGATAGGTGGTGGGTGTTGGTTGGTGGTGGTAGGTAGTGATGGGTGGTGATGGTGAGTGGTGGTGGAGGGTGGTGAGTGGTGTTAGTTGGTGAGTTTTTTAATTGTTTGTAACAATTTTTTGATTTATATGAATATTATTTTATAATTTTAATTAAAAAAATTGTGTGGTCCAAATTTGTTCTCAAATGTTCTCGCGATAAAAAATGTTCTCGATTGAACGCTTCCCATATATATATATATATATATATATATATATATATATTTATATATATAAATATAAATATATATATATATATATATATATATATATATATATATATATATATATATATATATATATATATATATATATGGGGATAGGGAATATACATTACAACCCCACCTAAGCTTAGGTACTAAACCTCTAAAATATATCGTTTTAACTTAGTAGTTATCCTCGATTTGGTTTTCACTTGGTAAATATATCATCCCTAATAACATTTCTTCCCTTCATTATCGTTTTACCATCATTGTTTTTTTCCTTCATTATCGTTTTTACTTCACCCTAGTGAACAATATTGTTTTCCATCGTCACGAAGGAGGAAGATAATCAACGTTCTTGCTTCCTTATCAAAACTGTTGTGTACATTATGAAACTACAACTTCAAGTGGTAACCTAATCGTTATCTTTATATAGTAAAACAACATATTTTCATTAGGTTTAGTACCTAAGCTTAGGTGGGGCTGTAATGTATATTCATTTTTCCCTATATATATATATATATATATATATATATATATATATATATATATATATATATATATATATATATATATATATATATAGGTAGGTTCAGGTGTTTAAAATATTTATTGTGCTATTGTATGCATAAATGTGGGCCAATCAAAATTTAAAATATAAATAAATAATTAAATAAATAAATAAGGGTAATTAGGTAATTTTATAAACAACTTCCCCAAATACTTTCCTATAATTATGCTAATTGATTTTAACCTAATTTATCCACTTTTAATTACCACCACGATCCAAAGTTTGGATTTAAACCTAAACCCCCCGTAGGAACTGGTCGATCCATCAGGAGGAGGATCGCCGACTCTAGGGCTCGATGAGGCAGAAGCATCGAAGATGTGAAAAAGCAGCGATGTGGTCTCCTGGGTTCGACGTGCCGAAGGGAAGAACGGGATGGGGTAGGGCAGCAGCATCGTCGCGGTAGGAAAGAGGTCGAGGGATCAGAGGGGGTTGTCGCCTCCCATGTTTGCTCCGGGGAAACACCCACTTCGGTAGGTTTTGCTCTTGGTGGTTGAAAGGTGCGTGGACGGGGGCTGCTACGGCAGCTCCCCGGTTCTTTTTCTCTCTTTGTTTTTCTTGATCTAGCAATAGCTCCATTGAAATATCAGTGAAACAGATGAGCATGGGATTTGCTTTAGCAGCCTCGTTTTTTTTTTTTTTTTTTTTTTTGGGTATAGGAATCAATGTAGGACAAAGATGGATGTTTGGGTTTGTTTTTGACAGAAATTGATAGAGAGGAACAGAAGAACAATGAAAATTCCTTTTTCTTTGTTTGTTTTGACACAAACTGATCAAAGGCATCGTCCATAAGACCCCCCTCACATCCCTGATCCTGACCACTCGTGTCGCAGTCCACGAGCTCTTGTTCGGATAGAGAGACCAATTTACCTGTTTTCAGTTGGGTTATTCCTTCCATAGCTGCCACAGCTGAAAACGCCCAGCAACACCCTACAAACATATATGATGCGATATCGAGTTTAAATATGGTCTTGTTAACAAACATAACTTAATTAGTACTTGGACTACGTCTCAAGTTTGAAATTCCCATAGTAGTTTTTGCTTACCACATCGGCCTTGGTCTTTAACAGGTGTTACTGCGCCTTTCTTTCTCCAGTCCATTGATGATGGAACTGCTGTCACATTTTCATACCTGAAAGCAGAGGTCGATGGGGAACATTCGTGTGCCTTGAATCGGTTCCTTGTGCTCGTGAACTCTTGGTTTGTAAGGTCTGCAAACTCATTGACTGCTAGTTTGTAAGCTTTGTTCATGAGACTGTTGGATGACTCTATGTACTGAACATTCTCTTGAAAAATCTTTGAAACGTTGTTCTTTCTCATCAGCATTCCTTGTACACGCGTCCATAACGAGCCATCCATTGTTCGTGGCTCTCATAGCTTGAAGTTTCAGGGAGCAGCCGAGATGTAGTGTGCGAAAGCAAAGTAGCGGAGAAGAAAATTAATACCAAAAAAGTCAGGGCTGTCCGGTTTGTTGATGTCATAGTTCTGGTAGATATAAGAAAAAATGGATGTGAATGATGATTTGGAATAATTTCTTTGCCCACAGGTCGGCTTTATATAGAAACACATGGTTTCGTCATTGTTTGGGAAACGAAATATATTTATCACCTGCGTGGAAGATAAGATGTTCATTTGATATATTAATCAATACGAGGAAAACACACATGTTACGTTGTTTAGATTTATGATTGATGCCACTAATTTACTTGGATTTTTCTTTTGGACTATACTCCTAATGACTAAACTTGTTGTGTACTAATTTGTTTTCTTAACATAGGCATAGGTAGGTTATGTAAAAGTTTACAGAACATAGCTTGGCCATTATTTTGGAATGTAGTTGTGTCCTATATGAAGGAAATTCTCCAAGGGTTTGATACTTACAACTTATTTTTTATTTATAACTTTTTTTTTATTATCTGGCTATTAGATGTTCAAAACGCAGATATGCATGCCTATTCTATTCGTTTCCATCTCGGTTTCTTTTAACTTTACCCACACATTCAATGCATTTGAAGAATACTAGGCGATAAAGGAATTTGGCTGGTTGTACGCAATATCAATCTCATCACTACATAAATTGCAATTGCAAGGTGCTTGTTATATATAATATATATTGATCCCTTCAACAAGACTTGCAGTATCCCCAAAACGATCAAGAAATCTAATATTTCACAATTTTAATTTCGCCCTAATGCATGAATGCTTCTTAACGGCCACTTTTCAGAATCAATGAATGATGTCCGATGTCTGAATTTTCCACTGAAATCGGTTGTCACGACGTGATACTCCAATATATACTCATTTGACAAAACCTCCCCACAAAAGAGAATCAAAACGAATAGTGTGCACCAACAATGATCTTGTGCGAACTCTCCCCTTCCAAGCTCATTTGCCACAATATTAGTGTAGGAAACTTGTCCACATGCCCGCCAAATTAAAATGGTGATGAAAAAAGCAAGTTTACTATGTTAATAAAGGGAAATCGTGAAAATATGTTTGAAAAGGTACAAAATGTGCTAAAGGGAAATCATGGAAAATCAAATGAAAAAATACATTTAAAAACTGTTCATTTAGCCATTTTTGTAATTTTAATCATAATAATTTTTCATCAATTATTTTCAATGTTAAATGTTACTTTTGATTTTATGTTATTATTATCTATTATTATTGTTTGTTAATTTAAAATCGTTTTCATCGGAAAATTTTCTCAAAATGTGGACTTATTCAACCCCCTTGATTGTCTGTGGGTGAAGAACTAAATTTCTCTTAGTGGAAATATGTGTCCTCCACTTTTTATAAGCTTTATTACCCTATTCTTTTTTCAACTCCCATCGGGTGTGAGATTTGTGAGAAACCAAAGTCTCTAAACCATTTCATTAGGAGTCGCCTCGTGAAACAAACAAACATGATAGTTATTCTTTATATATACAAAAAACCTAGGTTTCTGATAAACGAAGGGGGCTAAGGGTGACCAATAATTAAAGTGTTATGTCGGTCACCGTTTTGGTACTAGACTCCTCGGCTTTGAACTTCACCTTCGCCTGCTAGACTTTAATGTTAAAACCATGATTGATTATGAGTGATCCGGATGGAAATCATGTTAATTTCTAAATTTATTCATCCATGTTATCGTAATAACAACATTGAGTAGGTTTCAAAGAAAGTGAGAAGATAAGAACGATGTTGAATGGTATCGGCAATGTAGTCATTTTTATGGCAACGCAAATCTATAACGGCATACATGAGGAAAATCTACTACACGACCATCGAATCAATTTATTCTAAGAGAAATGTAACCGACATGCTTTAGGTGTAATAGTCATTGTTAGTCCGGTCTCGAATAGAGGTAGTATACAACTATTTGAATTCCCTTAACATCTCAAGAAAGAAGGTCTTAGATTTCTCGAAAATCTACATGGCAGTCGTATTCAGTTTAGGATCATTTTATAAAATATAGTTGTTAGATTATACCGTAGATCGAAAGTTTCACGATCAAGTCGATTTTTCTGCTCTCACGATCGTAATGTGTTGTAGGAGTTTGCAACAAGTTTCGTCAATACGATAAGAATAACATAGAATCCAATACTATGTGTGTAAAATAGTTCTTCTCAGGAATCATAATTCAGGCTAACAAGGATGAGAAAAATGATGAGGAGGTGTCGATCATGGTTGCTTGAAAAGGTTAAAAATAAAGATTTACGGTTGTTGATGCCAAGAATGATGTAAGGGGAAAGAGATCAAAATTAGGAGAGACGAATTGACTTTGATACGATTAGAGGCGATCCAAAACCCCAGTATGTATGAAATTATTTTGTTGAATCTAATGCCAGAGTTCCAAAAATGTTTTGCATTTTCTATTATGCGGTTGTTTTGTATTTCTTCTATGTAGCTTTTCTTATTTTCATATTCATTTCTTTCTTTTGTGATAAACTTAGAAAATATAAATAAAAATGAAGTATTATATGGCATTTAGGAGTCATTACTTATAGATAAAAAATGTCCTGACTATTAAGAAGTTTTTAGTTTATTTACGAAATTATGGATGGTTTGATTATAAAGACAGTTTAGATGCAATTATCTCAATGATTCCAACCACGATTATTTAAAATCCATTAATAGTGTCGTTTGTTGTGGATTTTCTGTTTTGGACTTCCAATTTATCGGTTGATGTTGTGTAGTTGTTCTTTGGCTTTCGATACAATAAAAATTTGTTCTCAAGAACAACATGATTTCTTTCATTAATAATAATATATTAACAATTACAATGTACAAAAGGAACAATATATAAAACGGTCATATATGGGCCAAAACACAGCATGATAAATACACATAACATAAATACACAAAATTCCTTTTCTTTTTATTATGAATTCGTAAATGCTAATAGTTTTCTTAAAAATAACATGTGTGGTTTCATAGCTACTTCCATCTAGCCAATAAATTGCATAGCTCTCAAAACGACTTCATCATTACTTCCATATGCAACTTAGCACCCACAAAAATGTTTCAAGGGATTCTCAAGGAAAGTTGCTGTTTTGATTGGCACGACTTGGATTTGACTCCGGTCTCACATCTATCCGGCCCGCAGATTCGCATTCCCTGATTTATGATGTCCTTCATTGTGGGTGTATTCGTATTATCAAATCATTTAGAGACATTGGATTATTTGGAATTTTGCACTTGAATCTGCTACCAACTTATGGTAAACTTTGTTATTTTGTCAAAAGTATTTATTGTTCACTAGACCCTTCGTTTGATCAAAAAAGAATTCACACGTTTCAACATGTTTTTCATGGGTGAGTGTTTTGTTCAACATTTCCTATACTCGGAGAAGCATATGCATATACGAAAAGACATTCAAGCTCACAATTTTTCCAATACATAATATATATATATATATATATATATATATATATATATATAATTGCATCCTTACTAATATTTAATTTTTTGGATACATTTTGTAATTTACATATTTCATTGTAATAAAATAACCGTAAATACACTTAATTTACAATAATTACTCTTGATGTTCCACAATTATGCAGTGGGGTAGGAAGCCATCATGGCAATGCCACAAAGGCCTTCTTGCGCATCAACATCTCTTTGCATCATTATGTACCCCTCTTGACCCCAACTTGTTCCCCAAGAGTTCTTCACCAGCCAATATTTAGTTCCGTCAGCACTCGCTCCATAACCAACCGCAGTAACACCATGGTCTAGTTCAGTACCACATTCTCCTGTAAACACCCCGCTAGAGTAGAATTGGAAGTCGGACCCACTAGCATCAATGGCCACAGAAATAGGCTGACTAGCTACAGCTTTCAAAAGTGCACTTTCGCTATTAGCAGGAACATCTTCATGACCCGTAATCGCTGCAGCATGGTTAGATTCCTCGTTGCTGTTGCAGGTGCCATCGACTCCTTTGTACGGGTAGTTGCTCTCTGTAGTAAGGCCTTTATTGTTTAGGATGAAATCAAAGGCATCGTCCATAAGACCCCCCTCACATCCCTGATCCTGACCACCGGTGTCGCAGTCCACGAGCTCTTGTTCGGATAGAGAGACCAATTTACCTGTTTTCAGTTGGGTTATTCCTTCCATAGCTGCCACAGCTGAAAACGCCCAGCAACACCCTACAAACATATATGATGCGATATCGAGTTTAAATATGGTCTTGTTAACAAACATAACTTAATTAGTACTTGGACTACGTCTCAAGTTTGAAATTCCCATAGTAGTTTTTGCTTACCACATTGGCCTTGGTCTTTAACAGGTGTTACTGCGCCTTTCTTTCTCCAGTCCATTGATGATGGAACTGCTGTCACATTTTCATACCTGAAAGCAGAGGTCGATGGGGAACATTCGTGTGCCTTGAATCGGTTCCTTGTGCTCGTGAACTCTTGGTTTGTAAGGTCTGCAAACTCATTGACTGCTAGTTTGTAAGCTTTGTTCATGAGACTGTTGGATGACTCTATGTACTGAACATTCTCTTGAAAAATCTTTGAACGTTGTTCTTTCTCATCAGCATCCTTGTACACGCGTCCATAACGAGCCATCCATTGTTCGTGGCTCTCATAGCTTGAAGTTTCAGGGAGCAGCCGAGATGTAGTGTGCGAAAGCAAAGTAGTGGAGAAGAAAATTAATACCAAAAAAGTCAGGGCTGTCCGGTTTGTTGATGTCATAGTTCTGGTAGATATAAGAAAAAATGGATGTGAATGATGATTTGGAATAATTTCTTTGCCCACAGGTCGGCTTTATATAGAAACACATGGTTTCGTCATTGTTTGGGAAACGAAATATATTTATCACCTGCGTGGAAGATAGGATGTTCATTTGATATATTAATCAATACGAGGAAAACACACATGTTACGTTGTTTAGATTTATGATTGATGCCACTAATTTACTTGGATTTTTCTTTTGGACTATACTCCTAATGACTAAACTTGTTGTGTACTAATTTGTTTTCTTAACATAGGCATAGGTAGGTTATGTAAAAGCTTACAGAACATAGCTTGGCCATTATTTTGGAATGTAGTTGTGTCCTATATGAAGGAAATTCTCCAAGGGTCTGATACTTACAATTTATTTTTTATTTATAACTTTTTTTTTATTGTCTGGCTATTAGATGTTCAAAACGCAGATATGCATGCCTATTCTATTCGTTTCCATCTCGGTTTCTTTTAACTTTACCCACACATTCAATGCATTTGAAGAATACTAGGCGATAAAGGAATTTGGCTGGTTGTACGCAATATCAATCTCATCACTACATAAATTGCAATTGCAAGGTGCTTGTTATATATAATATATATTGATCCCTTCAACAAGACTTGCAGTATCCCCAAAATGATCAAGAAATCTAATATTTCACAATTTTAATTTCGCCCTAATGCATGAATGCTTCTTAACGGCCACTTTTCAGAATCAATGAATGATGTCTGATGTCTGAATTTTCCACTGAAATCGGTTGTCACGACGTGATACTCCAATATTACTCATTTGACAAAACCTCCCCACAAAAGAGAATCAAAACGAATAGTGTGCACCAACAATGATCTTGTGCGAACTCTCCCCTTCCAAGCTCATTTGCCACAATATTAGTGTAGGAAGCTTGTCCACATGCCCGCCAAATTAAAATGGTGATGAAAAAAGCAAGTTTACTATGTTAATAAAGGGAAATCGTGAAAATATGTTTGAAAAGGTACAAAATGTGCTAAAGGGAAATCATGGAAAATCAAATGAAAAAATACATTTAAAAACTGTTCATTTAGCCATTTTTGTAATTTTAATCATAATAATTTTCATCAATTATTATTTTCAATGTTAAATGTTACTTTTGATTTTATGGTATTATTATCTATTATTATTGTTTGTTAATTTAAAATCGTTTTCATTGGAAAATTTTCTCAAAATGTGGACTTATTCAACCCCCTTGTTTGTCTGTGGGTGAAGAACAAAATTTCTCTTAGTGGAAATATGTGTCCTCCACTTTTTATAAGCTTTATTACCCTATTCTTTTTTCAACTCCCATCGGGTGTGAGATTTGTGAGAAACCAAAGTCTCTAAACCATTTCATTAGGAGTCGCCTCGTGAAACAAACAAACATGATAGTTATTCTTTATATATACAAAAAACCTAGGTTTTCCGATAAACGAAGGGGGCTAAGGGTGACCAATAATTAAAGTGTTATGTCGGTCACCGTTTTGGTACTAGACTCCTCGGCTTTGAACTTCACCTTCGCCTGCTAGACTTTAATGTTAAAACCATGATTGATTATGAGTGATCCGGATGGAAATCATGTTAATTTCTAAATTTATTCATCCATGTTATCGTAATAACAACATTGAGTAGGTTTCAAAGAAAGTGAGAAGATAAGAACGATGTTGAATGGTACCGGCAATGTAGTCATTTTTATGGCAACGCAAATCTATAACGGCATACATGAGGAAAATCTACTACACGACCATCGAATCAATTTATTCTAAGAGAAATGTAACCGACATGCTTTAGGTGTAATAGTCATTGTTAGTCCGGTCTCGAATATAGGTAGTATACAACTATTTGAATTCCCTTAACATCTCAAGAAAGAAGGTCTTAGATTTCTCGAAAATCTACATGGCAGTCGTATTCGGTTTAGGATCATTTTATAAAATATAGTTGTTAGATTATACCGTAGATCGAAAGTTTCACGATCAAGTCGATTTTTCTGCTCTCACGATCGTAATGTGTTGTAGGAGTTTGCAACAAGTTTCGTCAATACGATAAGAATAACATAGAATCCAATACTATGTGTGTAAAATAGTTCTTCTCAGGAATCATAATTCAGGCTAACAAGGATGAGAAAAATGATGAGGAGGTGTCGATCATGGTTGCTTGAAAAGGTTAAAAATAAAGATTTACGGTTGTTGATGCCAAGAATGATGTAAGGGGAAAGAGATCAAAATTAGGAGAGACGAATTGACTTTGATACGATTAGAGGCGATCCAAAACCCCAGTATGTATGAAATTATTTTGTTGAATCTAATGCCAGAGTTCCAGAAATGTTTTGCATTTTCTATTATGCGGTTGTTTTGTATTTCTTCTATGTAGCTTTTCTTATTTTCATATTCATTTCTTTCTTTTGTGATAAACTTAGAAAATATAAATAAAAATGAAGTATTATATGGCATTTAGGAGTCATTACTTATAGATAAAAAATGTCCTGACTATTAAGAAGTTTTTAGTTTATTTACGAAATTATGGATGGTTTGATTATAAAGACAGTTTAGATGCAATTATCTCAATGATTCCAACCACGATTATTTAAAATCCATTAATAGTGTCGTTTGTTGTGGATTTTCTGTTTTGGACTTCCAATTTATCGGTTGATGTTGTGTAGTTGTTCTTTGGCTTTCGATACAATAAAAATTTGTTCTCAAGAACAACATGATTTCTTTCATTAATAATAATATATTAACAATTACAATGTACAAAAGGAACAATATATAAAACGGTCATATATGGGCCAAAACACAGCATGATAAATACACATAACATAAATACACAAAATTCCTTTTCTTTTTATTATGAATTCGTAAATGTTAATAGTTTTCTTAAAAATAACATGTGTGGTTTCATAGCTACTTCCATCTAGCCAATAAATTGCATAGCTCTCAAAACGACTTCATCATTACTTCCATATGCAACTTAGCACCCACAAAAATGTTTCAAGGGATTCTCAAGGAAAGTTGCTGTTTTGATTGGCACGACTTGGATTTGACTCCGGTCTCACATCTATCCGGCCCGCAGATTCGCATTCCCTGATTTATGATGTCCTTCATTGTGGGTGTATTCGTATTATCAAATCATTTAGAGACATTGGATTATTTGGAATTTTGCACTTGAATCTGCTACCAACTTATGGTAAACTTTGTTATTTTGTCAAAAGTATTTATTGTTCACTAGACCCTTCGTTTGATCAAAAAAGAATTCACACGTTTCAACATGTTTTTCATGGGTGAGTGTTTTGTTCAACATTTCCTATACTCGGAGAAGCATATGCATATACGAAAAGACATTCAAGCTCACAATTTTTCCAATACATAATATATATATATATATATATATATATATATATATATATATATATATATATATATATATATATATAATTGCATCCTTACTAATATTTAATTTTTTGGATACATTTTGTAATTTACATATTTCATTGTAATAAAATAACCGTAAATACACTTAATTTACAATAATTACTCTTGATGTTCCACAATTATGCAGTGGGGTAGGAAGCCATCATGGCAATGCCACAAAGGCCTTCTTGCGCATCAACATCTCTTTGCATCATTATGTACCCCTCTTGACCCCAACTTGTTCCCCAAGAGTTCTTCACCAGCCAATATTTAGTTCCGTCAGCACTCGCTCCATAACCAACCGCAGTAACACCATGGTCTAGTTCAGTACCACATTCTCCTGTAAACACCCCGCTAGAGTAGAATTGGAAGTCGGACCCACTAGCATCAATGGCCACAGAAATAGGCTGACTAGCTACAGCTTTCAAAAGTGCACTTTCGCTATTAGCAGGAACATCTTCATGACCCGTAATCGCTGCAGCATGGTTAGATTCCTCGTTGCTGTTGCAGGTGCCATCGACTCCTTTGTACGGGTAGTTGCTCTCTGTAGTAAGGCCTTTATTGTTTAGGATGAAATCAAAGGCATCGTCCATAAGACCCCCCTCACATCCCTGATCCTGACCACTGGTGTCGCAGTCCACGAGCTCTTGTTCGGATAGAGAGACCAATTTACCTGTTTTTAGTTGGGTTATTCCTTCCATAGCTGCCACAGCTGAAAACGCCCAGCAACACCCTACAAACATATATGATGCGATATCGAGTTTAAATATGGTCTTGTTAACAAACATAACTTAATTAGTACTTGGACTACGTCTCAAGTTTGAAATTCCCATAGTAGTTTTTGCTTACCACATTGGCCTTGGTCTTTAACAGGTGTTACTGCGCCTTTCTTTCTCCAGTCCATTGATGATGGAACTGCTGTCACATTTTCATACCTGAAAGCAGAGGTCGATGGGGAACATTCGTGTGCCTTGAATCGGTTCCTTGTGCTCGTGAACTCTTGGTTTGTAAGGTCTGCAAACTCATTGACTGCTAGTTTGTAAGCTTTGTTCATGAGACTGTTGGATGACTCTATGTACTGAACATTCTCTTGAAAAATCTTTGAACGTTGTTCTTTCTCATCAGCATCCTTGTACACGCGTCCATAACGAGCCATCCATTGTTCGTGGCTCTCATAGCTTGAAGTTTCAGGGAGCAGCCGAGATGTAGTGTGCGAAAGCAAAGTAGCGGAGGAGAAAATTAATACCAAAAAAGTCAGGGCTGTCCGGTTTGTTGATGTCATAGTTCTGGTAGATATAAGTAAAAATGGATGTGAATGATGATTTGGAATAATTTCTTTGCCCACAGGTCGGCTTTATATAGAAACACATGGTTTCGTCATTGTTTGGGAAACGAAATATATTTATCACCTGCGTGGAAGATAAGATGTTCATTTGATATATTAATCAATACGAGGAAAACACACATGTTACGTTGTTTAGATTTATGATTGATGCCACTAATTTACTTGGATTTTTCTTTTGGACTATACTCCTAATGACTAAACTTGTTGTGTACTAATTTGTTTTCTTAACATAGGCATAGGTAGGTTATGTAAAAGCTTACAGAACATAGCTTGGCCATTATTTTGGAATGTAGTTGTGTCCTATATGAAGGAAATTCTCCAAGGGTTCTGATACTTACAATTTATTTTTTATTTATAACTTTTTTTTTATTGTCTGGCTATTAGATGTTCAAAACGCAGATATGCATGCCTATTCTATTCGTTTCCATCTCGGTTTCTTTTAACTTTACCCACACATTCAATGCATTTGAAGAATACTAGGCGATAAAGGAATTTGGCTGGTTGTACGTAATATCAATCTCATCACTACATAAATTGCAATTGCAAGGTGCTTGTTATATATAATATATATTGATCCCTTCAACAAGACTTGCAGTATCCCCAAAACGATCAACAAATCTAATATTTCAGAATTTTAATTTCGCCCTAATGCATGAATGCTTCTTAACGGCCACTTTTCAGAATCAATGAATGATGTCCGATGTCTGAATTTTCCACTGAAATCGGTTGTCACGACGTGATACTCCAATATATACTCATTTGACAAAACCTCCCCACAAAAGAGAATCAAAACGAATAGTGTGCACCAACAATGATCTTGTGCGAACTCTCCCCTTCCAAGCTCATTTGCCACAATATTAGTGTAGGAAACTTGTCCACATGCCCGCCAAATTAAAATGGTGATGAAAAAAGCAAGTTTACTATGTTAATAAAGAGAAATCGTGAAAATATGTTTGAAAAGGTACAAAATGTGCTAAAGGGAAATCATGGAAAATCAAATGAAAAAATACATTTAAAAACTGTTCATTTAGCCATTTTTGTAATTTTAATCATAATAATTTTTCATCAATTATTTTCAATGTTAAATGTTACTTTTGATTTTATGTAATTATTATCTATTATTATTGTTTGTTAATTTAAAATCGTTTTCATCGGAAAATTTTCTCAAAATGTGGACTTATTCAACCCCCTTGATTGTCTGTGGGTGAAGAACTAAATTTCTCTTAGTGGAAATATGTGTCCTCCACTTTTTATAAGCTTTATTACCCTATTCTTTTTTCAACTCCCATCGGGTGTGAGATTTGTGAGAAACCAAAGTCTCTAAACCATTTCATTAGGAGACGCCTCGTGAAACAAACAAACATGATAGTTATTCTTTATATATACAAAAAACCTAGGTTTCCGATAAACGAAGGGGGCTAAGGGTGACCAATAATTAAAGTGTTATGTCGGTCACCGTTTTGGTACTAGACTCCTCGGCTTTGAACTTCACCTTCGCCTGCTAGACTTTAATGTGAAAACCATGATTGATTATGAGTGATCCGGATGGAAATCATGTTAATTTCTAAATTTATTCATCCATGTTATCGTAATAACAACATTGAGTAGGTTTCAAAGAAAGTGAGAAGATAAGAACGATGTTGAATGGTACCGACAATGTAGTCATTTTTATGGCAACGCAAATCTATAACGGCATACATGAGGAAAATCTACTACACGACCATCGAATCAATTTATTCTAAGAGAAATGTAACCGACATGCTTTAGGTGTAATAGTCATTGTTAGTCCGGTCTCGAATAGAGGTAGTATACAACTATTTGAATTCCCTTAACATCTCAAGAAAGAAGGTCTTAGATTTCTCGAAAATCTACATGGCAGTCGTATTCGGTTTAGGATCATTTTATAAAATATAGTTGTTAGATTATACCGTAGATCGAAAGTTTCACGATCAAGTCGATTTTTCTGCTCTCACGATCGTAATGTGTTGTAGGAGTTTGCAACAAGTTTCGTCAATACGATAAGAATAACATAGAATCCAATACTATGTGTGTAAAATAGTTCTTCTCAGGAATCATAATTCAGGCTAACAAGGATGAGAAAAATGATGAGGAGGTGTCGATCATGGTTGCTTGAAAAGGTTAAAAATAAAGATTTACGGTTGTTGATGCCAAGAATGATGTAAGGGGAAAGAGATCAAAATTAGGAGAGACGAATTGACTTTGATACGATTAGAGGCGATCCAAAACCCCAGTATGTATGAAATTATTTTGTTGAATCTAATGCCAGAGTTCCAGAAATGTTTTGCATTTTCTATTATGCGGTTGTTTTGTATTTCTTCTATGTAGCTTTTCTTATTTTCATATTCATTTCTTTCTTTTGTGATAAACTTAGAAAATATAAATAAAAATGAAGTATTATATGGCATTTAGGAGTCATTACTTATAGATAAAAAATGTCCTGACTATTAAGAAGTTTTTAGTTTATTTACGAAATTATGGATGGTTTGATTATAAAGACAGTTTAGATGCAATTATCTCAATGATTCCAACCACGATTATTTAAAATCCATTAATAGTGTCGTTTGTTGTGGATTTTCTGTTTTGGACTTCCAATTTATCGGTTGATGTTGTGTAGTTGTTCTTTGGCTTTCGATACAATAAAAATTTGTTCTCAAGAACAACATGATTTCTTTCATTAATAATAATATATTAACAATTACAATGTACAAAAGGAACAATATATAAAACGGTCATATATGGGCCAAAACACAGCATGATAAATACACATAACATAAATACACAAAATTCCTTTTCTTTTTATTATGAATTCGTAAATGTTAATAGTTTTCTTAAAAATAACATGTGTGGTTTCATAGCTACTTCCATCTAGCCAATAAATTGCATAGCTCTCAAAACGACTTCATCATTACTTCCATATGCAACTTAGCACCCACAAAAATGTTTCAAGGGATTCTCAAGGAAAGTTGCTGTTTTGATTGGCACGACTTGGATTTGACTCCGGTCTCACATCTATCCGGCCCGCAGATTCGCATTCCCTGATTTATGATGTCCTTCATTGTGGGTGTTATTCGTATTATCAAATCATTTAGAGACATTGGATTATTTGGAATTTTGCACTTGAATCTGCTACCAACTAATGGTAAACTTTGTTATTTTGTCAAAAGTATTTATTGTTCACTAGACCCTTCGTTTGATCAAAAAAGAATTCACACGTTTCAACATGTTTTTCATGGGTGAGTGTTTTGTTCAACATTTCCTATACTCGGAGAAGCATATGCATATACGAAAAGACATTCAAGCTCACAATTTTTCCAATACATAATATATATATATATATATATATATATATATATATATATATATATATATATATAAAATTGCATCCTTACTAATATTTAATTTTTTGGATACATTTTGTAATTTACATATTTCATTGTAATAAAATAACCGTAAATACACTTAATTTACAATAATTACTCTTGATGTTCCACAATTATGCAGTGGGGTAGGAAGCCATCATGGCAATGCCACAAAGGCCTTCTTGCGCATCAACATCTCTTTGCATCATTATGTACCCCTCTTGACCCCAACTTGTTCCCCAAGAGTTCTTCACCAGCCAATATTTAGTTCCGTCAGCACTCGCTCCATAACCAACCGCAGTAACACCATGGTCTAGTTCAGTACCACATTCTCCTGTAAACACCCCGCTAGAGTAGAATTGGAAGTCGGACCCACTAGCATCAATGGCCACAGAAATAGGCTGACTAGCTACAGCTTTCAAAAGTGCACTTTCGCTATTAGCAGGAACATCTTCATGACCCGTAATCGCTGCAGCATGGTTAGATTCCTCGTTGCTGTTGCAGGTGCCATCGACTCCTTTGTACGGGTAGTTGCTCTCTGTAGTAAGGCCTTTATTGTTTAGGATGAAATCAAAGGCATCGTCCATAAGACCCCCCTCACATCCCTGATCCTGACCACTGGTGTCGCAGTCCACGAGCTCTTGTTCGGATAGAGAGACCAATTTACCTGTTTTCAGTTGGGTTATTCCCTCCATAGCTGCCACAGCTGAAAACGCCCAGCAACACCCTACAAACATATATGATGCGATATCGAGTTTAAATATGGTCTTGTTAACAAACATAACTTAATTAGTACTTGGACTACGTCTCAAGTTTGAAATTCCCATAGTAGTTTTTGCTTACCACATTGGCCTTGGTCTTTAACAGGTGTTACTGCGCCTTTCTTTCTCCAGTCCATTGATGATGGAACTGCTGTCACATTTTCATACCTGAAAGCAGAGGTCGATGGGGAACATTCGTGTGCCTTGAATCGGTTCCTTGTGCTCGTGAACTCTTGGTTTGTAAGGTCTGCAAACTCATTGACTGCTAGTTTGTAAGCTTTGTTCATGAGACTGTTGGATGACTCTATGTACTGAACATTCTCTTGAAAAATCTTTGAACGTTGTTCTTTCTCATCAGCATCCTTGTACACGCGTCCATAACGAGCCATCCATTGTTCGTGGCTCTCATAGCTTGAAGTTTCAGGGAGCAGCCGAGATGTAGTGTGCGAAAGCAAAGTAGCGGAGAAGAAAATTAATACCAAAAAAGTCAGGGCTGTCCGGTTTGTTGATGTCATAGTTCTGGTAGATATAAGAAAAAATGGTTGTGAATGATGATTTGGAATAATTTGTGTGCCCACAGGTCGGCTTTATATAGAAACACACGGTTTCGTCATTGTTTGGGAAACGAAATATTTTTATCACCGTTCGTGGAAGATAAGATGTTCAGTTGATATAAGTATTAATCAATACAAGGAAAACACACATGTTACGTTGTTTAGATTTATGATTGATGCCACTAATTTACTTGGATTTTTCTTTTGGACTATACTCCTAATGACTAAAATTGTTGTGTACTGATTTGTTTTCTTAACATAGGCGTAGGTAGGTTATGTAAAAGCTTACAGAACATAGGTTGGCCATTATTTTGGAATGTAGTTGTGTCCTATATGAAGGAAATTCTCCAAGGGTCTGATACTTACAACATATTTTTTATTTCTAACTTTTTTTTATTGTATGGCTTTTAGATGTTCAAAATGCAGATATGCATGCCTTTATTCTATTCGTTTCCATCTTGGTTTATTTTAACTTTACCCACACTTTCAATGCATTTGAAGAATACTAGGCAATAAAGGAGTTTGGTTGGTTGTACGCAATATCAATCTCATCACTACATAAATTGCAATTGCAAGGAGCTTGTTATATATAATATATATATTGATCCCTTCAACAAGACTAGCAGTATCCCCAAAACGATCAAGAAATATAATATTTCAGAATTTTAATTTCGCCCGAATGCATGAATGCTTCTTAACGGCCACTTTTCAGAATCAATGAATGATGTCCGATGTCTGAATTTTCCACTGAAGTCGGCTGTCACGACGTGATACTCCAATATTACTCATTTGACAAAACCTCCCCACAAAAGAGAATTAAAACGAATAGTGTGCACCAACAATGATCTTGTGCGAACTCACCCCTTCCAAGCTCATTTGCCACAATATTAGTGTAGGAAACTTGTCCACACGCCCGCCAAATTAAAATGGTGATGAAAAAAGCAAGTTTACTATGTTAATAAAGGGAAATCGTGAAAATATGTTTGAAAAGGTACAAATGTGCTAAAGGGAAATCATGGAAAATCAAACGAAAAAATACATTTAAAAACTGTTCATTTAGCCATTTTTGTAATTTTAATCTTAATAAATTTTCGTCAATTATTTACAATGTTAAATGTTACTTTTGATTTTATGTTATTATTATCTATTATTATTGTTTGCTAATTTAAAATCTTTTTCATCGGAAAATTTTCTCAGAATGTGGACTTATGCAACCCCCTTGTTTGTATGTGGGTGAAGAACTAAAGTTCTCTTAGTGGAAATATGTGTCCTTCACCTTTTATAAGCTTTATTACCATATTCTTTTTTCAACTTCCATCTGGTGAGAGGTATGTTAAAACCAAAGTCTCTATACCATTTCATTAGGAGTCGCCTCATGAAACAAACAAACATGATAGTTATTCTTTATATATACAATAAACCTAGGTTTTCCGATAAACGAAGGGGGCTAAGGGTGACCAATAATTAAAGTGTTATGTCGATCACCGTTTTGGTACTAGACTCCTCAGCTTTGAACTTCTCCTTCGTCTGCTAGACTTTATTGTTAAAACCATGATTGATTATGAGTGATCCGGATGGAAATCATGTTAATTTCTAAATTTATTCATCCGATGTTGTCGTAATAACAACATTGAGTAGGTTTCAAAGAAAGTGAGAAGAAAAGAAGGATGTTGAATGGTACTGGCAATGTAGTCATTTTTATGGCAACACAAATCTTTAACGGCATACATGAGGAAAATCTACTAAACGACCATCGAATCAATTTATTCTAAGAGAAATGTAACCGACATGCTTTAGGTGTAATAGTCATTGTTAGTCCGGTCTCGAATAGAGGTAGTATACAACTATTTGAATTCCCTTAACATTTCAAGAAAGAAGGTCTTAGATTTCTCGAAAATCTACATGGCAGTCGTATTCGGTTTAGGATCATCTATAAAATATAGTTGTTAGATTATACCGTAGATCGAAAGTCTCACGATCAAGTCGATTTTTCTGCTCTCACAATCGTAATGTGTTGTAGAAGTTTACGAGAAGTTTCGTCAATATGATACAAATAACACATAACCCAATATTATGTGTGTAAAATAGTTCTTCTCAGGAATCATAGTTCAGACTAACAAGGTTGAGAAAAATGTTGAGGAGGTGTCGATCATGGTTGCCGGAAAAGGTTAAAAATAAAGATTTACGATTGTTGATGCCAAGAAGGATGTAAGGGGAAAGAGATCAAAATTAGGAGAGACGAATTGACTTTGATACGATTAGAGGCGATCCAAAACCCAAGTATGCATGAAATTATTTTGTTGAATCTAATGCCAGAGTTCCAGAAATGTTTTGCATTTTTCTATTGTGCGGTTGTTTTGTATTTCGTTCTCTTCTATGTAGCTTTTCTTATTTTCATATTCATTTCTTTCTTTTGTGATAAACATAGAAAATATAAATAAAAATGAAGTATTATATGGCATTTAGGAATCGTTAGTTATTGATAAAAAATGTCCCGACTATTAAGAAGTTTTTAGTTTATTTATGAAATTAGGGAAGGTTTGATTATGAAGACAGTTTAGATGCAATTATCTCAATGATTCCAACCACAATTATTTAAATCCCATTAAGAGTGCCGTTTGTTGTGGCTTTTCTGTTTTGGACTTCCAATTTAACGGTTGATGTTGTGTAGTTGTTCTTTGGCTTTCGATCAATTGTTACAATCTTTATCTACTAATCAATACAATAAAAATTTGTTCTCAAGAACAACATGATTTCTTTCTTTAATAATAATATATTAACAATTACAATGTACAAAAGGAACTATATATAAAACGGTCATATATGGGCCAAAACACAGCATGATAAATACACATAACATAAATACACGAAATTCCTTTTCTTTTTATTATAAATTCGTAAATGTTAATAGTTTTCTTAAAAATAACATGTGTGGTTTCATAGCTACTTCCATCTAGCCAATAAATTGCATAGCTCTCAAAACGACTTCATCACTACTTCCATATGCAACTTAGCACCCACAAAAATATTTCAAGGAATTCTCAAGGAAAGTTGGTGTTTTGATTGGCACGACTTGGATTTGACTCCGGTCTCACATCTATCCGGGCCGCAGATTCGCATTCCCGGATTTATGATGTCCTTCATTGTGGGTGTTATTCGTATTATCAAATCATTTAGAGACATTGGATTATTTGGAATTTTGCACTTGAATCTGCTACCAACTTATGGTAAACTTTGTTATTTTGTCAAAAGTATTTATTGTTCATTGGACCCTTCGTTTGATCAAAAAAGAATTCACACGTTTCAACATGTTTTTCATGGGTGAGTGTTTTGTTCAACATTTCCTATACTCGGAGAAGCATATGCATATACGAAAAGACATTCAAGCTCACAATTTTTCCAATACATAATATATATATATATATATATATATATATATATATATATATATATATATAATTGCATCCTTACTAATATTTAATTTTTTGGATACATTTTGTAATTTACATATTTCATTGTAATAAAATAACCGTAAATACACTTAATTTACAATAATTACTCTTGATGTTCCACAATTATGCAGTGGGGTAGGAAGCCATCATGGCAATGCCACAAAGGCCTTCTTGCGCATCAACATCTCTTTGCATCATTATGTACCCCTCTTGACCCCAACTTGTTCCCCAAGAGTTATTCACCAGCCAATATTTAGTTCCGTCAGCACTCGCTCCATAACCAACCGCAGTAACACCATGGTCTAGTTCAGTACCACATTCTCCTGTAAACACCCCGCTAGAGTAGAATTGGAAGTCGGACCCACTAGCATCAATGGCCACAGAAATAGGCTGACTAGCTACAGCTTTCAAAAGTGCACTTTCGCTATTAGCAGGAACATCTTCATGACCCGTAATCGCTGCAGCATGGTTAGATTCCTCGTTGCTGTTGCAGGTGCCATCGACTCCTTTGTACGGGTAGTTGCTCTCTGTAGTAAGGCCTTTATTGTTTAGGATGAAATCAAAGGCATCGTCCATAAGACCCCCCTCACATCCCTGATCCTGACCACTGGTGTCGCAGTCCACGAGCTCTTGTTCGGATAGAGAGACCAATTTACCTGTTTTCAGTTGGGTTATTCCTTCCATAGCTGCCACAGCTGAAAACGCCCAGCAACACCCTACAAACATATATGATGCGATATCGAGTTTAAATATGGTCTTGTTAACAAACATAACTTAATTAGTACTTGGACTACGTCTCAAGTTTGAAATTCCCATAGTAGTTTTTGCTTACCACATTGGCCTTGGTCTTTAACAGGTGTTACTGCGCCTTTCTTTCTCCAGTCCATTGATGATGGAACTGCTGTCACATTTTCATACCTGAAAGCAGAGGTCGATGGGGAACATTCGTGTGCCTTGAATCGGTTCCTTGTGGTCGTGAACTCTTGGTTTGTAAGGTCTGCAAACTCATTGACTGCTAGTTTGTAAGCTTTGTTCATGAGACTGTTGGATGACTCTATGTACTGAACATTCTCTTGAAAAATCTTTGAACGTTGTTCTTTCTCATCAGCATCCTTGTACACGCGTCCATAACGAGCCATCCATTGTTCGTGGCTCTCATAGCTTGAAGTTTCAGGGAGCAGCCGAGATGTAGTGTGCGAAAGCAAAGTAGCAGAGAAGAAGATTAATACCAAAAAAGTCAGGGCTGTCCGGTTTGTTGATGTCATAGTTCTGGTAGATATAAGAAAAAATGGATGTGAATGATGATTTGGAATAATTTCTTTGCCCACAGGTCGGCTTTATATAGAAACACATGGTTTCGTCATTGTTTGGGAAACGAAATATATTTATCACCTGCGTGGAAGATAAGATGTTCATTTGATATATTAATCAATACGAGGAAAACACACATGTTACGTTGTTTAGATTTATGATTGATGCCACTAATTTACTTGGATTTTTCTTTTGGACTATACTCCTAATGACTAAACTTGTTGTGTACTAATTTGTTTTCTTAACATAGGCATAGGTAGGTTATGTAAAAGTTTACAGAACATAGCTTGGCCATTATTTTGGAATGTAGTTGTGTCCTATATGAAGGAAATTCTCCAAGGGTCTGATACTTACAACTTATTTTTTATTTATAACTTTTTTTTATTATCTGGCTATTAGATGTTCAAAACGCAGATATGCATGCCTATTCTATTCGTTTCCATCTCGGTTTCTTTTAACTTTACCCACACATTCAATGCATTTGAAGAATACTAGGCGATAAAGGAATTTGGCTGGTTGTACGCAATATCAATCTCATCACTACATAAATTGCAATTGCAAGGTGCTTGTTATATATAATATATATTGATCCCTTCAACAAGACTTGCAGTATCCCCAAAACGATCAAGAAATCTAATATTTCAGAATTTTAATTTCGCCCTAATGCATGAATGCTTCTTAACGGCCACTTTTCAGAATCAATGAATGATGTCTGATGTCTGAATTTTCCACTGAAATCGGTTGTCACGACGTGATACTCCAATATATACTCATTTGACAAAACCTCCCCACAAAAGAGAATCAAAACGAATAGTGTGCACCAACAATGATCTTGTGCGAACTCTCCCCTTCCAAGCTCATTTGCCACAATATTAGTGTAGGAAACTTGTCCACATGACCGCCAAATTAAAATGGTGATGAAAAAAGCAAGTTTACTATGTTAATAAAGGGAAATCGTGAAAATATGTTTGAAAAGGTACAAAATGTGCTAAAGGGAAATCATGGAAAATCAAATGAAAAAATACATTTAAAAAGTGTCCATTTAGCTATTTTTGTAATTTTAATCATAATAATTTTTCATCAATTATTTTCAATGTTAAATGTTACTTTTGATTTTATGTTATTATTATCTATTATTATTGTTTGTTAATTTAAAATCGTTTTCATCGGAAAATTTTCTCAAAATGTGGACTTATTCAACCCCCTTGATTGTCTGTGGGTGAGGAACTAAATTTCTCTTAGTGGAAATATGTGTCCTCCACTTTTTATAAGCTTTATTACCCTATTCTTTTTTCAACTCCCATCGGGTGTGAGATTTGTGAGAAACCAAAGTCTCTAAACCATTTCATTAGGAGTCGCCTCGTGAAACAAACAAACATGATAGTTATTCTTTATATATACAAAAAACCTAGGTTTCCGATAAACGAAGGGGGCTAAGGGTGACCAATAATTAAAGTGTTATGTCGGTCACCGTTTTGGTACTAGACTCCTCGGCTTTGAACTTCACCTTCGCCTGCTAGACTTTAATGTTAAAACCATGATTGATTATGAGTGATCCGGATGGAAATCATGTTAATTTCTAAATTTATTCATCCATGTTATCGTAATAACAACATTGAGTAGGTTTCAAAGAAAGTGAGAAGATAAGAACGATGTTGAATGGTACCGGCAATGTAGTCATTTTTATGGCAACGCAAATCTATAACGGCATACATGAGGAAAATCTACTACACGACCATCGAATCAATTTATTCTAAGAGAAATGTAACCGACATGCTTTAGGTGTAATAGTCATTGTTAGTCCGGTCTCGAATAGAGGTAGTATACAACTATTTGAATTCCCTTAACATCTCAAGAAAGAAGGTCTTAGATTTCTCGAAAATCTACATGGCAGTCGTATTCAGTTTAGGATCATTTTATAAAATATAGTTGTTAGATTATACCGTAGATCGAAAGTTTCACGATCAAGTCGATTTTTCTGCTCTCACGATCGTAATGTGTTGTAGGAGTTTGCAACAAGTTTCGTCAATACGATAAGAATAACATAGAATCCAATACTATGTGTGTAAAATAGTTCTTCTCAGGAATCATAATTCAGGCTAACAAGGATGAGAAAAATGATGAGGAGGTGTCGATCATGGTTGCTTGAAAAGGTTAAAAATAAAGATTTACGGTTGTTGATGCCAAGAATGATGTAAGGGGAAAGAGATCAAAATTAGGAGAGACGAATTGACTTTGATACGATTAGAGGCGATCCAAAACCCCAGTATGTATGAAATTATTTTGTTGAATCTAATGCCAGAGTTCCAGAAATGTTTTGCATTTTCTATTATGCGGTTGTTTTGTATTTCTTCTATGCATTTTCTTTTGTATTATATGGCATTTAGGAGTCATTACTTATAGATAAAAAATGTCCTGACTATTAAGAAGTTTTTAGTTTATTTACGAAATTATGGATGGTTTGATTATAAAGACAGTTTAGATGCAATTATCTCAATGATTCCAACCACGATTATTTAAAATCCATTAATAGTGTCGTTTGTTGTGGATTTTCTGTTTTGGACTTCCAATTTATCGGTTGATGTTGTGTAGTTGTTCTTTGGCTTTCGATACAATAAAAATTTGTTCTCAAGAACAACATGATTTCTTTCATTAATAATAATATATTAACAATTACAATGTACAAAAGGAACAATATATAAAACGGTCATATATGGGCCAAAACACAGCATGATAAATACACATAACATAAATACACAAAATTCCTTTTCTTTTTATTATGAATTCGTAAATGTTAATAGTTTTCTTAAAAATAACATGTGTGGTTTCATAGCTACTTCCATCTAGCCAATAAATTGCATAGCTCTCAAAACGACTTCATCATTACTTCCATATGCAACTTAGCACCCACAAAAATGTTTCAAGGGATTCTCAAGGAAAGTTGCTGTTTTGATTGGCACGACTTGGATTTGACTCCGGTCTCACATCTATCCGGCCCGCAGATTCGCATTCCCTGATTTATGATGTCCTTCATTGTGGGTGTATTCGTATTATCAAATCATTTAGAGACATTGGATTATTTGGAATTTTGCACTTGAATCTGCTACCAACTTATGGTAAACTTTGTTATTTTGTCAAAAGTATTTATTGTTCACTAGACCCTTCGTTTGATCAAAAAAGAATTCACACGTTTCAACATGTTTTTCATGGGTGAGTGTTTTGTTCAACATTTCCTATACTCGGAGAAGCATATGCATATACGAAAAGACATTCAAGCTCACAATTTTTCCAATACATAATATATATATATATATATATATATATATATATATATATATATATATATAATTGCATCCTTACTAATATTTAATTTTTTGGATACATTTTGTAATTTACATATTTCATTGTAATAAAATAACCGTAAATACACTTAATTTACAATAATTACTCTTGATGTTCCACAATTATGCAGTGGGGTAGGAAGCCATCATGGCAATGCCACAAAGGCCTTCTTGCGCATCAACATCTCTTTGCATCATTATGTACCCCTCTTGACCCCAACTTGTTCCCCAAGAGTTCTTCACCAGCCAATATTTAGTTCCGTCAGCACTCGCTCCATAACCAACCGCAGTAACACCATGGTCTAGTTCAGTACCACATTCTCCTGTAAACACCCCGCTAGAGTAGAATTGGAAGTCGGACCCACTAGCATCAATGGCCACAGAAATAGGCTGACTAGCTACAGCTTTCAAAAGTGCACTTTCGCTATTAGCAGGAACATCTTCATGACCCGTAATCGCTGCAGCATGGTTAGATTCCTCGTTGCTGTTGCAGGTGCCATCGACTCCTTTGTACGGGTAGTTGCTCTCTGTAGTAAGGCCTTTATTGTTTAGGATGAAATCAAAGGCATCGTCCATAAGACCCCCCTCACATCCCTGATCCTGACCACCGGTGTCGCAGTCCACGAGCTCTTGTTCGGATAGAGAGACCAATTTACCTGTTTTCAGTTGGGTTATTCCTTCCATAGCTGCCACAGCTGAAAACGCCCAGCAACACCCTACAAACATATATGATGCGATATCGAGTTTAAATATGGTCTTGTTAACAAACATAACTTAATTAGTACTTGGACTACGTCTCAAGTTTGAAATTCCCATAGTAGTTTTTGCTTACCACATTGGCCTTGGTCTTTAACAGGTGTTACTGCGCCTTTCTTTCTCCAGTCCATTGATGATGGAACTGCTGTCACATTTTCATACCTGAAAGCAGAGGTCGATGGGGAACATTCGTGTGCCTTGAATCGGTTCCTTGTGCTCGTGAACTCTTGGTTTGTAAGGTCTGCAAACTCATTGACTGCTAGTTTGTAAGCTTTGTTCATGAGACTGTTGGATGACTCTATGTACTGAACATTCTCTTGAAAAATCTTTGAACGTTGTTCTTTCTCATCAGCATCCTTGTACACGCGTCCATAACGAGCCATCCATTGTTCGTGGCTCTCATAGCTTGAAGTTTCAGGGAGCAGCCGAGATGTAGTGTGCGAAAGCAAAGTAGCGGAGAAGAAAATTAATACAAAAAAAGTCAGGGCTGTCCGGTTTGTTGATGTCATAGTTCTGGTAGATATAAGAAAAAATGGATGTGAATGATGATTTGGAATAATTTCTTTGCCCACAGGTCGGCTTTATATAGAAACACATGGTTTCGTCATTGTTTGGGAAACGAAATATATTTATCACCTGCGTGGAAGATAAGATGTTCATTTGATATATTAATCAATACGAGGAAAACACACATGTTACGTTGTTTAGATTTATGATTGATGCCACTAATTTACTTGGATTTTTCTTTTGGACTATACTCCTAATGACTAAACTTGTTGTGTACTAATTTGTTTTCTTAACATAGGCATAGGTAGGTTATGTAAAAGTTTACAGAACATAGCTTGGCCATTATTTTGGAATGTAGTTGTGTCCTATATGAAGGAAATTCTCCAAGGGTCTGATACTTACAACCTATTTTTTATTTATAACTTTTTTTTTATTGTCTGGCTATTAGATGTTCAAAACGCAGATATGCATGCCTATTCTATTCGTTTCCATCTCGGTTTCTTTTAACTTTACCCACACATTCCATGCATTTGAAGAATACTAGGCGATAAAGGAATTTGGCTGGTTGTACGCAATATCAATCTCATCACTACATAAATTGCAATTGCAAGGTGCTTGTTATATATAATATATATTGATCCCTTCAACAAGACTTGCAGTATCCCCAAAATGATCAAGAAATCTAATATTTCACAATTTTAATTTCGCCCTAATGCATGAATGCTTCTTAACGGCCACTTTTCAGAATCAATGAATGATGTCTGATGTCTGAATTTTCCACTGAAATCGGTTGTCACGACGTGATACTCCAATATATACTCATTTGACAAAACCTCCCCACAAAAGAGAATCAAAACGAATAGTGTGCACCAACAATGATCTTGTGCGAACTCTCCCCTTCCAAGCTCATTTGCCACAATATTAGTGTAGGAAGCTTGTCCACATGCCCGCCAAATTAAAATGGTGATGAAAAAAGCAAGTTTACTATGTTAACAAAGGGAAATCGTGAAAATATGTTTGAAAAGGTACAAAATGTGCTAAAGGGAAATCATGGAAAATCAAATGAAAAAATACATTTAAAAACTGTTCATTTAGCCATTTTTGTAATTTTAATCATAATAATTTTTCATCAATTATTATTTTCAATGTTAAATGTTACTTTTGATTTTATGGTATTATTATCTATTATTATTGTTTGTTAATTTAAAATCGTTTTCAATGGAAAATTTTCTCAAAATGTGGACTTATTCAACCCCCTTGTTTGTCTGTGGGTGAAGAACAAAATTTCTCTTAGTGGAAATATGTGTCCTCCACTTTTTATAAGCTTTATTACCCTGTTCTTTTTTCAACTCCCATCGGGTGTGAGATTTGTGAGAAACCAAAGTCTCTAAACCATTTCATTAGGAGTCGCCTCGTGAAACAAACAAACATGATAGTTATTCTTTATATATACAAAAAACCTAGGTTTTCCGATAAACGAAGGGGGCTAAGGGTGACCAATAATTAAAGTGTTATGTCGGTCACCGTTTTGGTACTAGACTCCTCGGCTTTGAACTTCACCTTCGCCTGCTAGACTTTAATGTGAAAACCATGATTGATTATGAGTGATCCGGATGGAAATCATGTTAATTTCTAAATTTATTCATCCATGTTATCGTAATAACAACATTGAGTAGGTTTCAAAGAAAGTGAGAAGATAAGAACGATGTTGAATGGTACCGGCAATGTAGTCATTTTTATGGCAACGCAAATCTATAACGGCATACATGAGGAAAATCTACTACACGACCATCGAATCAATTTATTCTAAGAGAAATGTAACCGACATGCTTTAGGTGTAATAGTCATTGTTAGTCCGGTCTCGAATAGAGGTAGTATACAACTATTTGAATTCCCTTAACATCTCAAGAAAGAAGGTCTTAGATTTCTCGAAAATCTACATGGCAGTCGTATTCGGTTTAGGATCATTTTATAAAATATAGTTGTTAGATTATACCGTAGATCGAAAGTTTCACGATCAAGTCGATTTTTCTGCTCTCACGATCGTAATGTGTTGTAGGAGTTTGCAACAAGTTTCGTCAATACGATAAGAATAACATAGAATCCAATACTAAGTGTGTAAAATAGTTCTTCTCAGGAATCATAATTCAGGCTAACAAGGATGAGAAAAATGATGAGGAGGTGTCGATCATGGTTGCTTGAAAAGGTTAAAAATAAAGATTTACGGTTGTTGATGCCAAGAATGATGTAAGGGGAAAGAGATCAAAATTAGGAGAGACGAATTGACTTTGATACGATTACAGGCGATCCAAAACCCCAGTATGTATGAAATTATTTTGTTGAATCTAATGCCAGAGTTCCAGAAATGTTATGCATTTTCTATTATGCGGTTGTTTTGTATTTCTTCTATGTAGCTTTTCTTATTTTCATATTCATTTCTTTCTTTTGTGATAAACTTAGAAAATATAAATAAAAATGAAGTATTATATGGCATTTAGGAGTCATTACTTATAGATAAAAAATGTCCTGACTATTAAGAAGTTTTTAGTTTATTTACGAAATTATGGATGGTTTGATTATAAAGACAGTTTAGATGCAATTATCTCAATGATTCCAACCACGATTATTTAAAATCCATTAATAGTGTCGTTTGTTGTGGATTTTCTGTTTTGGACTTCCAATTTATCGGTTGATGTTGTGTAGTTGTTCTTTGGCTTTCGATACAATAAAAATTTGTTCTCAAGAACAACATGATTTCTTTCATTAATAATAATATATTAACAATTACAATGTACAAAAGGAACAATATATAAAACGGTCATATATGGGCCAAAACACAGCATGATAAATACACATAACATAAATACACAAAATTCCTTTTCTTTTTATTATGAATTCGTAAATGTTAATAGTTTTCTTAAAAATAACATGTGTGGTTTCATAGCTACTTCCATCTAGCCAATAAATTGCATAGCTCTCAAAACGACTTCATCATTACTTCCATATGCAACTTAGCACCCACAAAAATGTTTCAAGGGATTCTCAAGGAAAGTTGCTGTTTTGATTGGCACGACTTGGATTTGACTCCGGTCTCACATCTATCCGGCCCGCAGATTCGCATTCCCTGATTTATGATGTCCTTCATTGTGGGTGTTATTCGTATTATCAAATCATTTAGAGACATTGGATTATTTGGAATTTTGCACTTGAATCTGCTACCAACTTATGGTAAACTTTGTTATTTTGTCAAAAGTATTTATTGTTCACTAGACCCTTCGTTTGATCAAAAAAGAATTCACACGTTTCAACATGTTTTTCATGGGTGAGTGTTTTGTTCAACATTTCCTATACTCGGAGAAGCATATGCATATACGAAAAGACATTCAAGCTCACAATTTTTCCAATACATAATATATATATATATATATATATATATATATATATATATATATATATATATATATATATATATATATATATATATATATAATTGCATCCTTACTAATATTTAATTTTTTGGATACATTATGTAATTTACATATTTCATTGTAATAAAATAACCGTAAATACACTTAATTTACAATAATTACTCTTGATGTTCCACAATTATGCAGTGGGGTAGGAAGCCATCATGGCAATGCCACAAAGGCCTTCTTGCGCATCAACATCTCTTTGCATCATTATGTACCCCTCTTGACCCCAACTTGTTCCCCAAGAGTTCTTCACCAGCCAATATTTAGTTCCGTCAGCACTCGCTCCATAACCAACCGCAGTAACACCATGGTCTAGTTCAGTACCACATTCTCCTGTAAACACCCCGCTAGAGTAGAATTGGAAGTCGGACCCACTAGCATCAATGGCCACAGAAATAGGCTGACTAGCTACAGCTTTCAAAAGTGCACTTTCGCTATTAGCAGGAACATCTTCATGACCCGTAATCGCTGCAGCATGGTTAGATTCCTCGTTGCTGTTGCAGGTGCCATCGACTCCTTTGTACGGGTAGTTGCTCTCTGTAGTAAGGCCTTTATTGTTTAGGATGAAATCAAAGGCATCGTCCATAAGACCCCCCTCACATCCCTGATCCTGACCACTGGTGTCGCAGTCCACGAGCTCTTGTTCGGATAGAGAGACCAATTTACCTGTTTTCAGTTGGGTTATTCCTTCCATAGCTGCCACAGCTGAAAACGCCCAGCAACACCCTACAAACATATATGATGCGATATCGAGTTTAAATATGGTCTTGTTAACAAACATAACTTAATTAGTACTTGGACTACGTCTCAAGTTTGAAATTCCCATAGTAGTTTTTGCTTACCACATTGGCCTTGGTCTTTAACAGGTGTTACTGCGCCTTTCTTTCTCCAGTCCATTGATGATGGAACTGCTGTCACATTTTCATACCTGAAAGCAGAGGTCGATGGGGAACATTCGTGTGCCTTGAATCGGTTCCTTGTGCTCGTGAACTCTTGGTTTGTAAGGTCTGCAAACTCATTGACTGCTAGTTTGTAAGCTTTGTTCATGAGACTGTTGGATGACTCTATGTACTGAACATTCTCTTGAAAAATCTTTGAACGTTGTTCTTTCTCATCAGCATCCTTGTACACGCGTCCATAACGAGCCATCCATTGTTCGTGGCTCTCATAGCTTGAAGTTTCAGGGAGCAGCCGAGATGTAGTGTGCGAAAGCAAAGTAGCGGAGGAGAAAATTAATACCAAAAAAGTCAGGGCTGTCCGGTTTGTTGATGTCATAGTTCTGGTAGATATAAGTAAAAATGTATGTGAATGATGATTTGGAATAATTTCTTTGCCCACAGGTCGGCTTTATATAGAAACACATGGTTTCGTCATTGTTTGGGAAACGAAATATATTTATCACCTGCGTGGAAGATAAGATGTTCATTTGATATATTAATCAATACGAGGAAAACACACATGTTACGTTGTTTAGATTTATGATTGATGCCACTAATTTACTTGGATTTTTCTTTTGGACTATACTCCTAATGACTAAACTTGTTGTGTACTAATTTGTTTTCTTAACATAGGCATAGGTAGGTTATGTAAAAGCTTACAGAACATAGCTTGGCCATTATTTTGGAATGTAGTTGTGTCCTATATGAAGGAAATTCTCCAAGGGTCTGATACTTACAACTTATTTTTTATTTATAACTTTTTTTTTATTGTCTGGCTATTAGATGTTCAAAACGCAGATATGCATGCCTATTCTATTCGTTTCCATCTCGGTTTCTTTTAACTTTACCCACACATTCAATGCATTTGAAGAATACTAGGCGATAAAGGAATTTGGCTGGTTGTACGTAATATCAATCTCATCACTACATAAATTGCAATTGCAAGGTGCTTGTTATATATAATATATATTGATCCCTTCAACAAGACTTGCAGTATCCCCAAAACGATCAACAAATCTAATATTTCAGAATTTTAATTTCGCCCTAATGCATGAATGCTTCTTAACGGCCACTTTTCAGAATCAATGAATGATGTCCGATGTCTGAATTTTCCACTGAAATCGGTTGTCACGACGTGATACTCCAATATATACTCATTTGACAAAACCTCCCCACAAAAGAGAATCAAAACGAATAGTGTGCACCAACAATGATCTTGTGCGAACTCTCCCCTTCCAAGCTCATTTGCCACAATATTAGTGTAGGAAACTTGTCCACATGCCCGCCAAATTAAAATGGTGATGAAAAAAGCAAGTTTACTATGTTAATAAAGGGAAATCGTGAAAATATGTTTGAAAAGGTACAAAATGTGCTAAAGGGAAATCATGGAAAATCAAATGAAAAAATACATTTAAAAACTGTTCATTTAGCCATTTTTATAATTTTAATCATAATAATTTTTCATCAATTATTTTCAATGTTAAATGTTACTTTTGATTTTATGTTATTATTATCTATTATTATTGTTTGTTAATTTAAAATCGTTTTCATCGGAAAATTTTCTCAAAATGTGGACTTATTCAACCCCCTTGATTGTCTGTGGGTGAAGAACTAAATTTCTCTTAGTGGAAATATGTGTCCTCCACTTTTTATAAGCTTTATTACCCTATTCTTTTTTCAACTCCCATCGGGTGTGAGATTTGTGAGAAACCAAAGTCTCTAAACCATTTCATTAGGAGTCGCCTCGTGAAACAAACAAACATGATAGTTATTCTTTATATATACAAAAAACCTAGGTTTCCGATAAACGAAGGGGGCTAAGGGTGACCAATAATTATAGTGTTATGTCGGTCACCGTTTTGGTACTAGACTCCTCGGCTTTGAACTTCACCTTCGCCTGCTAGACTTTAATGTGAAAACCATGATTGATTATGAGTGATCCGGATGGAAATCATGTTAATTTCTAAATTTATTCATCCATGTTATCGTAATAACAACATTGAGTAGGTTTCAAAGAAAGTGAGAAGATAAGAACGATGTTGAATGGTACCGACAATGTAGTCATTTTTATGGCAACGCAAATCTGTAACGGCATACATGAGGAAAATCTACTACACGACCATCGAATCAATTTATTCTAAGAGAAATGTAACCGACATGCTTTAGGTGTAATAGTCATTGTTAGTCCGGTCTCGAATAGAGGTAGTATACAACTATTTGAATTCCCTTAACATCTCAAGAAAGAAGGTCTTAGATTTCTCGAAAATCTACATGGCAGTCGTATTCGGTTTAGGATCATTTTATAAAATATAGTTGTTAGACTATACCGTAGATCGAAAGTTTCACGATCAAGTCGATTTTTCTGCTCTCACGATCGTAATGTGTTGTAGGAGTTTGCAACAAGTTTCGTCAATACGATAAGAATAACATAGAATCCAATACTATGTGTGTAAAATAGTTCTTCTCAGGAATCATAATTCAGGCTAACAAGGATGAGAAAAATGATGAGGAGGTGTCGATCATGGTTGCTTGAAAAGGTTAAAAATAAAGATTTACGGTTGTTGATGCCAAGAATGATGTAAGGGGAAAGAGATCAAAATTAAGAGAGACGAATTGACTTTGATACGATTAGAGGCGATCTAAAACCCCAGTATGTATGAAATTATTTTGTTGAATCTAATGCCAGAGTTCCAGAAATGTTTTGCATTTTCTATTATGCGGTTGTTTTGTATTTCTTCTATGTAGCTTTTCTTATTTTCATATTCATTTCTTTCTTTTGTGATAAACTTAGAAAATATAAATAAAAATGAAGTATTATATGGCATTTAGGAGTCATTACTTATAGATAAAAAATGTCCTGACTATTAAGACTTTTTAGTTTATTTACGAAATTATGGATGGTTTGATTATAAAGACAGTTTAGATGCAATTATCTCAATGATTCCAACCACGATTATTTAAAATCCATTAATAGTGTCGTTTGTTGTGGATTTTCTGTTTTGGACTTCCAATTTATCGGTTGATGTTGTGTAGTTGTTCTTTGGCTTTCGATACAATAAAAATTTGTTCTCAAGAACAACATGATTTCTTTCATTAATAATAATATATTAACAATTACAATGTGCAAAAGGAACAATATATAAAACGGTCATATATGGGCCAAAACACAGCATGATAAATACACATAACATAAATACACAAAATTCCTTTTCTTTTTATTATGAATTCGTAAATGTTAATAGTTTTCTTAAAAATAACATGTGTGGTTTCATAGCTACTTCCATCTAGCCAATAAATTGCATAGCTCTCAAAACGACTTCATCATTACTTCCATATGCAACTTAGCACCCACAAAAATGTTTCAAGGGATTCTCAAGGAAAGTTGCTGTTTTGATTGGCACGACTTGGATTTGACTCCGGTCTCACATCTATCCGGCCCGCAGATTCGCATTCCCTGATTTATGATGTCCTTCATTGTGGGTGTTATTCGTATTATCAAATCATTTAGAGACATTGGATTATTTGGAATTTTGCACTTGAATCTGCTACCAACTTATGGTAAACTTTGTTATTTTGTCAAAAGTATTTATTGTTCACTAGACCCTTCGTTTGATCAAAAAAGAATTCACACGTTTCAACATGTTTTTCATGGGTGAGTGTTTTGTTCAACATTTCCTATACTCGGAGAAGCATATGCATATACGAAAAGACATTCAAGCTCACAATTTTTCCAATACATAATATATATATATATATATATATATATATATATATATATATATATATATATATATATATATATATATATATATAAAATTGCATCCTTACTAATATTTAATTTTTTGGATACATTTTGTAATTTACATATTTCATTGTAATAAAATAACCGTAAATACACTTAATTTACAATAATTACTCTTGATGTTCCACAATTATGCAGTGGGGTAGGAAGCCATCATGGCAATGCCACAAAGGCCTTCTTGCGCATCAACATCTCTTTGCATCATTATGTACCCCTCTTGACCCCAACTTGTTCCCCAAGAGTTCTTCACCAGCCAATATTTAGTTCCGTCAGCACTCGCTCCATAACCAACCGCAGTAACACCATGGTCTAGTTCAGTACCACATTCTCCTGTAAACACCCCGCTAGAGTAGAATTGGAAGTCGGACCCACTAGCATCAATGGCCACAGAAATAGGCTGACTAGCTACAGCTTTCAAAAGTGCACTTTCGCTATTAGCAGGAACATCTTCATGACCCGTAATCGCTGCAGCATGGTTAGATTCCTCGTTGCTGTTGCAGGTGCCATCGACTCCTTTGTACGGGTAGTTGCTCCCTGTAGTAAGGCCTTTATTGTTTAGGATGAAATCAAAGGCATCGTCCATAAGACCCCCCTCACATCCCTGATCCTGACCACCGGTGTCGCAGTCCACGAGCTCTTGTTCGGATAGAGAGACCAATTTACCTGTTTTCAGTTGGGTTATTCCTTCCATAGCTGCCACAGCTGAAAACGCCCAGCAACACCCTACAAACATATATGATGCGATATCGAGTTTAAATATGGTCTTGTTAACAAACATAACTTAATTAGTACTTGGACTACGTCTCAAGTTTGAAATTCCCATAGTAGTTTTTGCTTACCACATTGGCCTTGGTCTTTAACAGGTGTTACTGCGCCTTTCTTTCTCCAGTCCATTGATGATGGAACTGCTGTCACATTTTCATACCTGAAAGCAGAGGTCGATGGGGAACATTCGTGTGCCTTGAATCGGTTCCTTGTACTCGTGAACTCTTGGTTTGTAAGGTCTGCAAACTCATTGACTGCTAGTTTGTAAGCTTTGTTCATGAGACTGTTGGATGACTCTATGTACTGAACATTCTCTTCAAAAATCTTTGAACGTTGTTCTTTCTCATCAGCATCCTTGTACACGCGTCCATAACGAGCCATCCATTGTTCGTGGCTCTCATAGCTTGAAGTTTCAGGGAGCAGCCGAGATGTAGTGTGCGAAAGCAAAGTAGCAGAGAAGAAGATTAATACCAAAAAAGTCAGGGCTGTCCGGTTTGTTGATGTCATAGTTCTGGTAGATATAAGAAAAAATGGTTGTGAATGATGATTTGGAATAATTTGTGTGCCCACAGGTCGGCTTTATATAGAAACACACGGTTTCGTCATTGTTTGGGAAACAAAATATTTTTATCACCGTTCGTGGAAGATAAGATGTTCAGTTGATATAAGTATTAATCAATACAAGGAAAACACACATGTTACGTTGTTTAGATTTATGATTGATGCCACTAATTTACTTGGATTTTTCTTTTGGACTATACTCCTAATGACTAAAATTGTTGTGTACTGATTTGTTTTCTTAACATAGGCGTAGGTAGGTTATGTAAAAGCTTACAGAACATAGCTTGGCCATTATTTTGGAATGTAGTTGTGTCCTATATGAAGGAAATTCTCCAAGGGTCTGATACTTACAACATATTTTTTATTTCTAACTTTTTTTTATTGTATGGCTTTTAGATGTTAAAAATGCAGATATGCATGCCTTTATTCTATTCGTTTCCATCTTGGTTTATTTTAACTTTACCCACACTTTCAATGCATTTGAAGAATACTAGGCAATAAAGGAGTTTGGTTGGTTGTACGCAATATCAATCTCATCACTACATAAATTGCAATTGCAAGGAGCTTGTTATATATAATATATATTGATCCCTTCAACAAGACTTGCAGTATCCCCAAAACGATCAAGAAATATAATATTTCAGAATTTTAATTTCGCCCGAATGCATGAATGCTTCTTAACGGCCACTTTTCAGAATCAATGAATGATGTCCGATGTCTGAATTTTCCACTGAAGTCGGCTGTCACGACGTGATACTCCAATATTACTCATTTGACAAAACCTCCCCACAAAAGAGAATTAAAACGAATAGTGTGCACCAACAATGATCTTGTGCGAACTCACCCCTTCCAAGCTCATTTGCCACAATATTAGTGTAGGAAACTTGTCCACACGCCCGCCAAATTAAAATGGTGATGAAAAAAGAAAGTTTACTATGTTAATAAAGGGAAATCGTGAAAATATGTTTGAAAAGGTACAAATGTGCTAAAGGGAAATCATGGAAAATCAAACGAAAAAATACATTTAAAAACTGTTCATTTAGCCATTTTTGTAATTTTAATCATAATAAATTTTCGTCAATTATTTACAATGTTAAATGTTACTTTTGATTTTATGTTATTATTATCTATTATTATTGTTTGCTAATTTAAAATCTTTTTCATCGGAAAATTTTCTCAGAATGTGGACTTATGCAACCCCCTTGTTTGTATGTGGGTGAAGAACTAAAGTTCTCTTAGTGGAAATATGTGTCCTTCACCTTTTATAAGCTTTATTACCATATTCTTTTTTCAACTCCCATCTGGTGAGAGGTATGTTAAAACCAAAGTTTCTATACCATTTCATTAGGAGTCGCCTCATGAAACAAACAAACATGATAGTTATTCTTTATATATACAATAAACCTAGGTTTTCCGATAAACGAAGGGGGCTAAGGGTGACCAATAATTAAAGTGTTATGTCGATCACCGTTTTTGTACTAGACTCCTTAGCTTTGAACTTCTCCTTCGTCTGCCAGACTTTATTGTTAAAACCATGATTGATTATGAGTGATCCGGATGGAAATCATGTTAATTTCTAAACTTATTCATCCGATGTTGTCGTAATAACAACATTGAGTAGGTTTCAAAGAAAGTGAGAAGAAAAGAAGGATGTTGAATGGTACTGGCAATGTAGTCATTTTTATGGCAACACAAATCTTTAACGGCATACATGAGGAAAATCTACTACACGACCATCGAATCAATTTATTCTAAGAGAAATGTAACCGACATGCTTTAGGTGTAATAGTCATTGTTAGTCCGGTCTCGAATAGAGGTAGTATACAACTATTTGAATTCCCTTAACATTTCAAGAAAGAAGGTCTTAGATTTCTCGAAAATCTACATGGCAGTCGTATTCGGTTTAGGATCATCTATAAAATATAGTTGTTAGATTATACCGTAGATCGAAAGTCTCACGATCAAGTCGATTTTTCTGCTCTCACAATCGTAATGTGTTGTAGAAGTTTACGAGAAATTTCGTCAATATGATACAAATAACACAGAACCCAATATTATGTGTGTAAAATAGTTCTTCTCAGGAATCATAGTTCAGACTAACAAGGTTGAGAAAAATGTTGAGGAGGTGTCGATCATGGTTGCCGGAAAAGGTTAAAAATAAAGATTTACGATTGTTGATGCCAAGAAGGATGTAAGGGGAAAGAGATCAAAATTAGGAGAGACGAATTGACTTTGATACGATTAGAGGCGATCCAAAACCCCAGTATGCATGAAATTATTTTGTTGAATCTAATGCCAGAGTTCCAGAAATGTTTTGCATTTTCTATTGTGCGGTTGTTTTGTATTTCGTTCTCTTCTATGTAGCTTTTCTTATTTTCATATTCATTTCTTTCTTTTGTGATAAACATAGAAAATATAAATAAAAATGAAGTATTATATGGCATTTAGGAATCGTTAGTTATTGATAAAAAATGTCCCGACTATTAAGAAGTTTTTAGTTTATTTATGAAATTATGGAAGGTTTGATTATAAAGACAGTTTAGATGCAATTATCTCAATGATTCCAACCACAATTATTTAAATCCCATTAAGAGTGCCGTTTGTTGTGGCTTTTCTGTTTTGGACTACCAATTTAACGGTTGATGTTGTGTAGTTGTTCTTTGGCTTTCGATCAATTGTTACAATCTTTATCTACTAATCAATACAATAAAAATTTGTTCTCAAGAACAACATGATTTCTTTCTTTAATAATAATATATTAACAATTACAATGTACAAAAGGAACTATATATAAAACGGTCATATATGGGCCAAAACACAGCATGATAAATACACATAACATAAATACACGAAATTCCTTTTCTTTTTATTATAAATTCGTAAATGTTAATAGTTTTCTTAAAAATAACATGTGTGGTTTCATAGCTACTTCCATCTAGCCAATAAATTGCATAGCTCTCAAAACGACTTCATCACTACTTCCATATGCAACTTAGCACCCACAAAAATATTTCAAGGAATTCTCAAGGAAAGTTGGTGTTTTGATTGGCACGACTTGGATTTGACTCCGGTCTCACATCTATCCGGGCCGCAGATTCGCATTCCCGGATTTATGATGTCCTTCATTGTGGGTGTTATTCGTATTATCAAATCATTTAGAGACATTGGATTATTTGGAATTTTGCACTTGAATCTGCTACCAACTTATGGTAAACTTTGTTATTTTGTCAAAAGTATTTATTGTTCATTGGACCCTTCGTTTGATCAAAAAAGAATTCACACGTTTCAACATGTTTTTCATGGGTGAGTGTTTTGTTTAACATTTCCTATACTCGGAGAAGCATATGCATATACGAAAAGACATTCAAGCTCACAATTTTTCCAATACATAATATATATATATATATATATATATATATATATATATATATATATATATATATATATATATAATTGCATCCTTACTAATATTTAATTTTTTGGATACATTTTGTAATTTACATATTTCATTGTAATAAAATAACCGTAAATACACTTAATTTACAATAATTACTCTTGATGTTTGACAATTATGCAGTGGGGTAGGAAGCCATCATGGCAATGCCACAAAGGCCTTCTTGCGCATCAACATCTCTTTGCATCATTATGTACCCCTCTTGACCCCAACTTGTTCCCCAAGAGTTCTTCACCAGCCAATATTTAGTTCCGTCAGCACTCGCTCCATAACCAACCGCAGTAACACCATGGTCTAGTTCAGTACCACATTCTCCTGTAAACACCCCGCTAGAGTAGAATTGGAAGTCGGACCCACTAGCATCAATGGCCACAGAAATAGGCTGACTAGCTACAGCTTTCAAAAGTGCACTTTCGCTATTAGCAGGAACATCTTCATGACCCGTAATCGCTGCAGCATGGTTAGATTCCTCGTTGCTGTTGCAGGTGCCATCGACTCCTTTGTACGGGTAGTTGCTCTCTGTAGTAAGGCCTTTATTGTTTAGGATGAAATCAAAGGCATCGTCCATAAGACCCCCCTCACATCCCTGATCCTGACCACCGGTGTCGCAGTCCACGAGCTCTTGTTCGGATAGAGAGACCAATTTACCTGTTTTCAGTTGGGTTATTCCTTCCATAGCTGCCACAGCTGAAAACGCCCAGCAACACCCTACAAACATATATGATGCGATATCGAGTTTAAATATGGTCTTGTTAACAAACATAACTTAATTAGTACTTGGACTACGTCTCAAGTTTGAAATTCCCATAGTAGTTTTTGCTTACCACATTGGCCTTGGTCTTTAACAGGTGTTACTGCGCCTTTCTTTCTCCAGTCCATTGATGATGGAACTGCTGTCACATTTTCATACCTGAAAGCAGAGGTCGATGGGGAACATTCGTGTGCCTTGAATCGGTTCCTTGTGCTCGTGAACTCTTGGTTTGTAAGGTCTGCAAACTCATTGACTGCTAGTTTGTAAGCTTTGTTCATGAGACTGTTGGATGACTCTATGTACTGAACATTCTCTTGAAAAATCTTTGAACGTTGTTCTTTCTCATCAGCATCCTTGTACACGCGTCCATAACGAGCCATCCATTGTTCGTGGCTCTCATAGCTTGAAGTTTCAGGGAGCAGCCGAGATGTAGTGTGCGAAAGCAAAGTAGCAGAGAAGAAGATTAATACCAAAAAAGTCAGGGCTGTCCGGTTTGTTGATGTCATAGTTCTGGTAGATATAAGAAAAAATGGTTGTGAATGATGATTTGGAATAATTTGTGTGCCCACAGGTCGGCTTTATATAGAAACACACGGTTTCGTCATTGTTTGGGAAACGAAATATTTTTATCACCGTTCGTGGAAGATAAGATGTTCAGTTGATATAAGTATTAATCAATACAAGGAAAACACACATGTTACGTTGTTTAGATTTATGATTGATGCCACTAATTTACTTGGATTTTTCTTTTGGACTATACTCCTAATGACTAAAATTGTTGTGTACTGATTTGTTTTCTTAACATAGGCGTAGGTAGGTTATGTAAAAGCTTACAGAACATAGCTTGGCCATTATTTTGGAATGTAGTTGTGTCCTATATGAAGGAAATTCTCCAAGGGTCTGATACTTACAACATATTTTTTATTTCTAACTTTTTTTTATTGTATGGCTTTTAGATGTTCAAAATGCAGATATGCATGCCTTTATTCTATTCGTTTCCATCTTGGTTTATTTTAACTTTACCCACACTTTCAATGCATTTGAAGAATACTAGGCAATAAAGGAGTTTGGTTGGTTGTACGCAATATCAATCTCATCACTACATAAATTGCAATTGCAAGGAGCTTGTTATATATAATATATATTGATCCCTTCAACAAGACTTGCAGTATCCCCAAAACGATCAAGAAATATAATATTTCAAAATTTTAATTTCGCCCGAATGCATGAATGCTTCTTAACGGCCACTTTTCAGAATCAATGAATGATGTCCGATGTCTGAATTTTCCACTGAAGTCGGCTGTCACGACGTGATACTCCAATATTACTCATTTGACAAAACCTCCCCACAAAAGAGAATTAAAACGAATAGTGTGCACCAACAATGATCTGTGCGAACTCACCCCTTCCAAGCTCATTTGCCACAATATTAGTGTAGGAAACTTGTCCACACGCCCGCCAAATTAAAATGGTGATGAAAAAAGCAAGTTTACTATGTTAATAAAGGGAAATCGTGAAAATATGTTTGAAAAGGTACAAATGTGCTAAAGGGAAATCATGGAAAATCAAACAAAAAAATACATTTAAAAACTGTTCATTTATCCATTTTTGTAATTTTAATCATAATAAATTTTCGTCAATTATTTACAATGTTAAATGTTACTTTTGATTTTATGTTATTATTATCTATTATTATTGTTTGCTAATTTAAAATCTTTTTCATCGGAAAATTTTCTCAGAATGTGGACTTATGCAACCCCCTTGTTTGTATGTGGGTGAAGAACTAAAGTTCTCTTAGTGGAAATATGTGTCCTTCACCTTTTATAAGCTTTATTACCATATTCTTTTTTCAACTCTCATCTGGTGAGAGGTATGTTAAAACCAAAGTCTCTATACCATTTCATTAGGAGTCGCCTCATGAAACAAACAAACATGATAGTTATTCTTTATATATACAATAAACCTAGGTTTTCCGATAAACGAAGGGGGCTAAGGGTGACCAATAATTAAAGTGTTATGTCGATCACCGTTTTGGTACTAGACTCCTCAGCTTTGAACTTCTCCTTCGTCTGCTAGACTTTAATGTTAAAACCATGATTGATTATGAGTGATCCGGATGGAAATCATGTTAATTTCTAAATTTATTCATCCGATGTTGTTGTAATAACAACATTGAGTAGGTTTCAAAGAAAGTGAGAAGAAAAGAAGGATGTTGAATGGTACTGGCAATGTAGTCATTTTTATGGCAACACAAATCTTTAACGGCATACATGAGGAAAATCTACTACACGACCATCGAATCAATTTATTCTAAGAGAAATGTAACCGACATGCTTTAGGTGTAATAGTCATTGTTAGTCCGGTCTCGAATAGAGGTAGTATACAACTATTTGAATTCCCTTAACATTTCAAGAAAGAAGGTCTTAGATTTCTCGAAAATCTACATGGCAGTCGTATTCGGTTTAGGATCATCTATAAAATATAGTTGTTAGATTATACCATAGATCGAAAGTCTCACGATCAAGTCGATTTTTCTGCTCTCACAATCGTAATGTGTTGTAGAAGTTTACGAGAAGTTTCGTCAATATGATACAAATAACACAGAACCCAATATTATGTGTGTAAAATAGTTCTTCTCAGTAATCATAGTTCAGACTAACAAGGTTGAGAAAAATGTTGAGGATGTATTGATCATGGTTGCCGGAAAAGGTTAAAAATAAAGATTTACGATTGTTGATGCCAAGAAGGATGTAAGGGGAAAGAGATCAAAATTAGGAGAGACGAATTGACTTTGATACGATTAGAGGCGATCCAAAACCCCAGTATGCATGAAATTATTTTGTTGAATCTAATACCAGAGTTCCAGAAATGTTTTGCATTTTCTATTGTGCGGTTGTTTTGTATTTCGTTCTCTTCTATGTAGCTTTTCTTATTTTCATATTCATTTCTTTCTTTTGTGATAAACATAGAAAATATAAATAAAAATGAAGTATTATATGGCATTTAGGAATCGTTAGTTATTGATAAAAAATGTCCCGACTATTAAGAAGTTTTTAGTTTATTTATGAAATTATGGAAGGTTTGATTATAAAGACAGTTTAGATGCAATTATCTCAATGATTCCAACCACAATTATTTAAATCCCATTAAGAGTGCCGTTTGTTGTGGCTTTTCTGTTTTGGACTACCAATTTAACGGTTGATGTTGTGTAGTTGTTCTTTGGCTTTCGATCAATTGTTACAATCTTTATCTACTAATCAATACAATAAAAATTTGTTCTCAAGAACAACATGATTTCTTTCTTTAATAATAATATATTAACAATTACAATGTACAAAAGGAACTATATATAAAACGGTCATATATGGGCCAAAACACAGCATGATAAATACACATAACATAAATACACAAAATTCCTTTTCTTTTTATTATAAATTCGTAAATGTTAATAGTTTTCTTAAAAATAACATGTGTGGTTTCATAGCTACTTCCATCTAGCCAATAAATTGCATAGCTCTCAAAACGACTTCATCACTACTTCCATATGCAACTTAGCACCCACAAAAATATTTCAAGGAATTCTCAAGGAAAGTTGGTGTTTTGATTGACACGACGTGGATTTGACTCCGGTCTCACATCTATCTGGCCCGCAGATTCGCATTCCCGAATTTATGATGTCCTTCATTGTGGGTGTTATTCGTATTATCAAATCATTTAGAGACATTGGATTATTTGGAATTTTGCACTTGAATCTGCTACCAACTTATGGTAAACTTTGTTATTTTGTCAAAAGTATTTATTGTTCATTGGACCCTTCGTTTGATCAAAAAAGAATTCACACGTTTCAACATGTTTTTCATGGGTGAGTGTTTTGTTCAACATTTCCTATACTCGGAGAAGCATATGCATATACGAAAAGACATTCAAGCTCACAATTTTTCCAATACATAATATATATATATATATATATATATATATATATATATATATATATATATATATATATATATATATATATATATATAATTGCATCCTTACTAATATTTAATTTTTTGGATACATTTTGTAATTTACATATTTCATTGTAATAAAATAACCGTAAATACACTTAATTTACAATAATTACTCTTGATGTTCCACAATTATGCAGTGGGGTAGGAAGCCATCATGGCAATGCCACAAAGGCCTTCTTGCGCATCAACATCTCTTTGCATCATTATGTACCCCTCTTGACCCCAACTTGTTCCCCAAGAGTTCTTCACCAGCCAATATTTAGTTCCATCAGCACTCGCTCCATAACCAACCGCAGTAACACCATGGTCTAGTTCAGTACCACATTCTCCTGTAAACACCCCGCTAGAGTAGAATTGGAAGTCGGACCCACTAGCATCAATGGCCACAGAAATAGGCTGACTAGCTACAGCTTTCAAAAGTGCACTTTCGCTATTAGCAGGAACATCTTCATGACCCGTAATCGCTGCAGCATGGTTAGATTCCTCGTTGCTGTTGCAGGTGCCATCGACTCCTTTGTACGGGTAGTTGCTCCCTGTAGTAAGGCCTTTATTGTTTAGGATGAAATCAAAGGCATCGTCCATAAGACCCCCCTCACATCCCTGATCCTGACCACCGGTGTCGCAGTCCACGAGCTCTTGTTCGGATAGAGAGACCAATTTACCTGTTTTCAGTTGGGTTATTCCTTCCATAGCTGCCACAGCTGAAAACGCCCAGCAACACCCTACAAACATATATGATGCGATATCGAGTTTAAATATGGTCTTGTTAACAAACATAACTTAATTAGTACTTGGACTACGTCTCAAGTTTGAAATTCCCATAGTAGTTTTTGCTTACCACATTGGCCTTGGTCTTTAACAGGTGTTACTGCGCCTTTCTTTCTCCAGTCCATTGATGATGGAACTGCTGTCACATTTTCATACCTGAAAGCAGAGGTCGATGGGGAACATTCGTGTGCCTTGAATCGGTTCCTTGTGCTCGTGAACTCTTGGTTTGTAAGGTCTGCAAACTCATTGACTGCTAGTTTGTAAGCTTTGTTCAGGAGACTGTTGGATGACTCTATGTACTGAACATTCTCTTGAAAAATCTTTGAACGTTGTTCTTTCTCATCAGCATCCTTGTACACGCGTCCATAACGAGCCATCCATTGTTCGTGGCTCTCATAGCTTGAAGTTTCAGGGAGCAGCCGAGATGTAGTGTGCGAAAGCAAAGTAGCAGAGAAGAAGATTAATACCAAAAAAGTCAGGGCTGTCCGGTTTGTTGATGTCATAGTTCTGGTAGATATAAGAAAAAATGGTTGTGAATGATGATTTGGAATAATTTGTGTGCCCACAGGTCGGCTTTATATAGAAACACACGGTTTCGTCATTGTTTGGGAAACAAAATATTTTTATCACCGTTCGTGGAAGATAAGATGTTCAGTTGATATAAGTATTAATCAATACAAGGAAAACACACATGTTACGTTGTTTAGATTTATGATTGATGCCACTAATTTACTTGGATTTTTCTTTTGGACTATACTCCTAATGACTAAAATTGTTGTGTACTGATTTGTTTTCTTAACATAGGCGTAGGTAGGTTATGTAAAAGCTTACAGAACATAGCTTGGCCATTATTTTGGAATGTAGTTGTGTCCTATATGAAGGAAATTCTCCAAGGGTCTGATACTTACAACATATTTTTTATTTCTAACTTTTTTTTATTGTATGGCTTTTAGATGTTAAAAATGCAGATATGGATGCCTTTATTCTATTCGTTTCCATCTTGGTTTATTTTAACTTTACCCACACTTTCAATGCATTTGAAGAATACTAGGCAATAAAGGAGTTTGGTTGGTTGTACGCAATATCAATCTCATCACTACATAAATTGCAATTGCAAGGAGCTTGTTATATATAATATATATTGATCCCTTCAACAAGACTTGCAGTATCCCCAAAACGATCAAGAAATATAATATTTCAGAATTTTAATTTCGCCCGAATGCATGAATGCTTCTTAACGGCCACTTTTCAGAATCAATGAATGATGTCCGATGTCTGAATTTTCCACTGAAGTCGGCTGTCACGACGTGATACTCCAATATTACTCATTTGACAAAACCTCCCCACAAAAGAGAATTAAAACGAATAGTGTGCACCAACAATGATCTTGTGCGAACTCACCCCTTCCAAGCTCATTTGCCACAATATTAGTGTAGGAAACTTGTCCACACGCCCGCCAAATTAAAATGGTGATGAAAAAAGCAAGTTTACTATGTTAATAAAGGGAAATCGTGAAAATATGTTTGAAAAGGTACAAATGTGCTAAAGGGAAATCATGGAAAATCAAACAAAAAAATACATTTAAAAACTGTTCATTTATCCATTTTTGTAATTTTAATCATAATAAATTTTCGTCAATTATTTACAATGTTAAATGTTACTTTTGATTTTATGTTATTATTATCTATTATTATTGTTTGCTAATTTAAAATCTTTTTCATCGGAAAATTTTCTCAGAATGTGGACTTATGCAACCCCCTTGTTTGTATGTGGGTGAAGAACTAAAGTTCTCTTAGTGGAAATATGTGTCCTTCACCTTTTATAAGCTTTATTACCATATTCTTTTTTCAACTCTCATCTGGTGAGAGGTATGTTAAAACCAAAGTCTCTATACCATTTCATTAGGAGTCGCCTCATGAAACAAACAAACATGATAGTTATTCTTTATATATACAATAAACCTAGGTTTTCCGATAAACGAAGGGGGCTAAGGGTGACCAATAATTAAAGTGTTATGTCGATCACCGTTTTGGTACTAGACTCCTCAGCTTTGAACTTCTCCTTCGTCTGCTAGACTTTAATGTTAAAACCATGATTGATTATGAGTGATCCGGATGGAAATCATGTTAATTTCTAAATTTATTCATCCGATGTTGTTGTAATAACAACATTGAGTAGGTTTCAAAGAAAGTGAGAAGAAAAGAAGGATGTTGAATGGTACTGGCAATGTAGTCATTTTTATGGCAACACAAATCTTTAACGGCATACATGAGGAAAATCTACTACACGACCATCGAATCAATTTATTCTAAGAGAAATGTAACCGACATGCTTTAGGTGTAATAGTCATTGTTAGTCCGGTCTCGAATAGAGGTAGTATACAACTATTTGAATTCCCTTAACATTTCAAGAAAGAAGGTCTTAGATTTCTCGAAAATCTACATGGCAGTCGTATTCGGTTTAGGATCATCTATAAAATATAGTTGTTAGATTATACCATAGATCGAAAGTCTCACGATCAAGTCGATTTTTCTGCTCTCACAATCGTAATGTGTTGTAGAAGTTTACGAGAAGTTTCGTCAATATGATACAAATAACACAGAACCCAATATTATGTGTGTAAAATAGTTCTTCTCAGTAATCATAGTTCAGACTAACAAGGTTGAGAAAAATGTTGAGGATGTATTGATCATGGTTGCCGGAAAAGGTTAAAAATAAAGATTTACGATTGTTGATGCCAAGAAGGATGTAAGGGGAAAGAGATCAAAATTAGGAGAGACGAATTGACTTTGATACGATTAGAGGCGATCCAAAACCCCAGTATGCATGAAATTATTTTGTTGAATCTAATACCAGAGTTCCAGAAATGTTTTGCATTTTCTATTGTGCGGTTGTTTTGTATTTCGTTCTCTTCTATGTAGCTTTTCTTATTTTCATATTCATTTCTTTCTTTTGTGATAAACATAGAAAATATAAATAAAAATGAAGTATTATATGGCATTTAGGAATCGTTAGTTATTGATAAAAAATGTCCCGACTATTAAGAAGTTTTTAGTTTATTTATGAAATTATGGAAGGTTTGATTATAAAGACAGTTTAGATGCAATTATCTCAATGATTCCAACCACAATTATTTAAATCCCATTAAGAGTGCCGTTTGTTGTGGCTTTTCTGTTTTGGACTACCAATTTAACGGTTGATGTTGTGTAGTTGTTCTTTGGCTTTCGATCAATTGTTACAATCTTTATCTACTAATCAATACAATAAAAATTTGTTCTCAAGAACAACATGATTTCTTTCTTTAATAATAATATATTAACAATTACAATGTACAAAAGGAACTATATATAAAACGGTCATATATGGGCCAAAACACAGCATGATAAATACACATAACATAAATACACGAAATTCCTTTTCTTTTTATTATAAATTCGTAAATGTTAATAGTTTTCTTAAAAATAACATGTGTGGTTTCATAGCTACTTCCATCTAGCCAATAAATTGCATAGCTCTCAAAACGACTTCATCACTACTTCCATATGCAACTTAGCACCCACAAAAATATTTCAAGGAATTCTCAAGGAAAGTTGGTGTTTTGATTGACACGACGTGGATTTGACTCCGGTCTCACATCTATCTGGCCCGCAGATTCGCATTCCCGAATTTATGATGTCCTTCATTGTGGGTGTTATTCGTATTATCAAATCATTTAGAGACATTGGATTATTTGGAATTTTGCACTTGAATCTGCTACCAACTTATGGTAAACTTTGTTATTTTGTCAAAAGTATTTATTGTTCATTGGACCCTTCGTTTGATCAAAAAAGAATTCACACGTTTCAACATGTTTTTCATGGGTGAGTGTTTTGTTCAACATTTCCTATACTCGGAGAAGCATATGCATATACGAAAAGACATTCAAGCTCACAATTTTTCCAATACATAATATATATATATATATATATATATATATATATATATAATTGCATCCTTACTAATATTTAATTTTTTGGATACATTTTGTAATTTACATATTTCATTGTAATAAAATAACCGTAAATACACTTAATTTACAATAATTACTCTTGATGTTCCACAATTATGCAGTGGGGTAGGAAGCCATCATGGCAATGCCACAAAGGCCTTCTTGCGCATCAACATCTCTTTGCATCATTATGTACCCCTCTTGACCCCAACTTGTTCCCCAAGAGTTCTTCACCAGCCAATATTTAGTTCCATCAGCACTCGCTCCATAACCAACCGCAGTAACACCATGGTCTAGTTCAGTACCACATTCTCCTGTAAACACCCCGCTAGAGTAGAATTGGAAGTCGGACCCACTAGCATCAATGGCCACAGAAATAGGCTGACTAGCTACAGCTTTCAAAAGTGCACTTTCGCTATTAGCAGGAACATCTTCATGACCCGTAATCGCTGCAGCATGGTTAGATTCCTCGTTGCTGTTGCAGGTGCCATCGACTCCTTTGTACGGGTAGTTGCTCCCTGTAGTAAGGCCTTTATTGTTTAGGATGAAATCAAAGGCATCGTCCATAAGACCCCCCTCACATCCCTGATCCTGACCACCGGTGTCGCAGTCCACGAGCTCTTGTTCGGATAGAGAGACCAATTTACCTGTTTTCAGTTGGGTTATTCCTTCCATAGCTGCCACAGCTGAAAACGCCCAGCAACACCCTACAAACATATATGATGCGATATCGAGTTTAAATATGGTCTTGTTAACAAACATAACTTAATTAGTACTTGGACTACGTCTCAAGTTTGAAATTCCCATAGTAGTTTTTGCTTACCACATTGGCCTTGGTCTTTAACAGGTGTTACTGCGCCTTTCTTTCTCCAGTCCATTGATGATGGAACTGCTGTCACATTTTCATACCTGAAAGCAGAGGTCGATGGGGAACATTCGTGTGCCTTGAATCGGTTCCTTGTGCTCGTGAACTCTTGGTTTGTAAGGTCTGCAAACTCATTGACTGCTAGTTTGTAAGCTTTGTTCATGAGACTGTTGGATGACTCTATGTACTGAACATTCTCTTGAAAAATCTTTGAACGTTGTTCTTTCTCATCAGCATCCTTGTACACGCGTCCATAACGAGCCATCCATTGTTCGTGGCTCTCATAGCTTGAAGTTTCAGGGAGCAGCCGAGATGTAGTGTGCGAAAGCAAAGTAGCAGAGAAGAAGATTAATACCAAAAAAGTCAGGGCTGTCCGGTTTGTTGATGTCATAGTTCTGGTAGATATAAGAAAAAATGGTTGTGAATGATGATTTGGAATAATTTGTGTGCCCACAGGTCGGCTTTATATAGAAACACACGGTTTCGTCATTGTTTGGGAAACGAAATATTTTTATCACCGTTCGTGGAAGATAAGATGTTCAGTTGATATAAGTATTAATCAATACAAGGAAAACACACATGTTACGTTGTTTAGATTTATGATTGATGCCACTAATTTACTTGGATTTTTCTTTTGGACTATACTCCTAATGACTAAAATTGTTGTGTACTGATTTGTTTTCTTAACATAGGCGTAGGTAGGTTATGTAAAAGCTTACAGAACATAGCTTGGCCATTATTTTGGAATGTAGTTGTGTCCTATATGAAGGAAATTCTCCAAGGGTCTGATACTTACAACATATTTTTTATTTCTAACTTTTTTTTATTGTATGGCTTTTAGATGTTCAAAATGCAGATATGCATGCCTTTATTCTATTCGTTTCCATCTTGGTTTATTTTAACTTTACCCACACTTTCAATGCATTTGAAGAATACTAGGCAATAAAGGAGTTTGGTTGGTTGTACGCAATATCAATCTCATCACTACATAAATTGCAATTGCAAGGAGCTTGTTATATATAATATATATTGATCCCTTCAACAAGACTTGCAGTATCCCCAAAACGATCAAGAAATATAATATTTCAGAATTTTAATTTCGCCCGAATGCATGAATGCTTCTTAACAGCCACTTTTCAGAATCAATGAATGATGTCCGATGTCTGAATTTTCCACTGAAGTCGGCTGTCACGACGTGATACTCCAATATTACTCATTTGACAAAACCTCCCCACAAAAGAGAATTAAAACGAATAGTGTGCACCAACAATGATCTGTGCGAACTCACCCCTTCCAAGCTCATTTGCCACAATATTAGTGTAGGAAACTTGTCCACACGCCCGCCAAATTAAAATGGTGATGAAAAAAGCAAGTTTACTATGTTAATAAAGGGAAATCGTGAAAATATGTTTGAAAAGGTACAAATGTGCTAAAGGGAAATCATGGAAAATCAAACGAAAAAATACATTTAAAAACTGTTCATTTAGCCATTTTTGTAATTTTAATCATAATAAATTTTCGTCAATTATTTACAATGTTAAATGTTACTTTTGATTTTATGTTATTATTATCTATTATTATTGTTTGCTAATTTAAAATCTTTTTCATCGGAAAATTTTCTCAGAATGTGGACTTATGCAACCCCCTTGTTTGTATGTGGGTGAAGAACTAAAGTTCTCTTAGTGGAAATATGTGTCCTTCACCTTTTATAAGCTTTATTACCATATTCTTTTTTCAACTCCCATCTGGTGAGAGGTATGTTAAAACCAAAGTCTCTATACCATTTCATTAGGAGTCGCCTCATGAAACAAACAAACATGATAGTTATTCTTTATATATACAATAAACCTAGGTTTTCCGATAAACGAAGGGGGCTAAGGGTGACCAATAATTAAAGTGTTATGTCGATCACCGTTTTGGTACTAGACTCCTCAGCTTTGAACTTCTCCTTCGTCTGCTAGACTTTAATGTTAAAACCATGATTGATTATGAGTGATCCGGATGGAAATCATGTTAATTTCTAAATTTATTCATCCGATGTTGTTGTAATAACAACATTGAGTAGGTTTCAAAGAAAGTGAGAAGAAAAGAAGGATGTTGAATGGTACTGGCAATGTAGTCATTTTTATGGCAACACAAATCTTTAACGGCATACATGAGGAAAATCTACTACACGACCATCGAATCAATTTATTCTAAGAGAAATGTAACCGACATGCTTTAGGTGTAATAGTCATTGTTAGTCCGGTCTCGAATAGAGGTAGTATACAACTATTTGAATTCCCTTAACATTTCAAGAAAGAAGGTCTTAGATTTCTCGAAAATCTACATGGCAGTCGTATTCGGTTTAGGATCATCTATAAAATATAGTTGTTAGATTATACCGTAGATCGAAAGTCTCATGATCAAGTCGATTTTTCTGCTCTCACAATCGTAATGTGTTGTAGAAGTTTACGAAAAGTTTCGTCAATATGATACAAATAACACAGAACCCAATATTATGTGTGTAAAATAGTTCTTCTCAGTAATCATAGTTCAGACTAACAAGGTTGAGAAAAATGTTGAGGAGGTATCGATCATGGTTGCCGGAAAAGGTTAAAAATAAAGATTTACGATTGTTGATGCCAAGAAGGATGTAAGGGGAAAGAGATCAAAATTAGGAAAGACGAATTGACTTTGATACGATTAGAGGCGATCCAAAACCCCAGTATGCATGAAATTATTTTGTTGAATCTAATACCAGAGTTCCAGAAATGTTTTGCATTTTCTATTGTGCGGTTGTTTTGTATTTCGTTCTCTTCTATGTAGCTTTTCTTATTTTCATATTCATTTCTTTCTTTTGTGATAAACATAGAAAATAAAAATAAAAATGAAGTATTATATGGCATTTAGGAATCGTTAGTTATTGATAAAAAATGTCCCGACTATTAAGAAGTTTTTAGTTTATTTATGAAATTATGGAAGGTTTGATTATAAAGACAGTTTAGATGCAATTATCTCAATGATTCCAACCACAATTATTTAAATCCCATTAAGAGTGCCGTTTGTTGTGGCTTTTCTGTTTTGGACTACCAATTTAACGGTTGATGTTGTGTAGTTGTTCTTTGGCTTTCGATCAATTGTTACAATCTTTATCTACTAATCAATACAATAAAAATTTGTTCTCAAGAACAACATGATTTCTTTCTTTAATAATAATATATTAACAATTACAATGTACAAAAGGAACTATATATAAAACGGTCATATATGGGCCAAAACACAACATGATAAATACACATAACATAAATACACGAAATTCCTTTTCTTTTTATTATAAATTCGTAAATGTTAATAGTTTTCTTAAAAATAACATGTGTGGTTTCATAGCTACTTCCATCTAGCCAATAAATTGCATAGCTCTCAAAACGACTTCATCACTACTTCCATATGCAACTTAGCACCCACAAAAATATTTCAAGGAATTCTCAAGGAAAGTTGGTGTTTTGATTGACACGACGTGGATTTGACTCCGGTCTCACATCTATCTGGCCCGCAGATTCGCATTCCCGAATTTATGATGTCCTTCATTGTGGGTGTTATTCGTATTATCAAATCATTTAGAGACATTGGATTATTTGGAATTTTGCACTTGAATCTGCTACCAACTTATGGTAAACTTTGTTATTTTGTCAAAAGTATTTATTGTTCATTGGACCCTTCGTTTGATCAAAAAAGAATTCACACGTTTCAACATGTTTTTCATGGGTGAGTGTTTTGTTCAACATTTCCTATACTCGGAGAAGCATATGCATATCCGAAAAGACATTCAAGCTCACAATTTTTCCAATACATAATATATATATATATATATATATATATATATATATATATATATAATTGCATCCTTACTAATATTTAATTTTTTGGATACATTTTGTAATTTACATATTTCATTGTAATAAAATAACCGTAAATACACTTAATTTACAATAATTACTCTTGATGTTCCACAATTATGCAGTGGGGTAGGAAGCCATCATGGCAATGCCACAAAGGCCTTCTTGCGCATCAACATCTCTTTGCATCATTATGTACCCCTCTTGACCCCAACTTGTTCCCCAAGAGTTCTTCACCAGCCAATATTTAGTTCCGTCAGCACTCGCTCCATAACCAACCGCAGTAACACCATGGTCTAGTTCAGTACCACATTCTCCTGTAAACACCCCGCTAGAGTAGAATTGGAAGTCGGACCCACTAGCATCAATGGCCACAGAAATAGGCTGACTAGCTACAGCTTTCAAAAGTGCACTTTCGCTATTAGCAGGAACATCTTCATGACCCGTAATCGCTGCAGCATGGTTAGATTCCTCGTTGCTGTTGCAGGTGCCATCGACTCCTTTGTACGGGTAGTTGCTCTCTGTAGTAAGGCCTTTATTGTTAGGATGAAATCAAAGGCATCGTCCATAAGACCCCCCTCACATCCCTGATCCTGACCACCGGTGTCGCAGTCCACGAGCTCTTGTTCGGATAGAGAGACCAATTTACCTGTTTTCAGTTGGGTTATTCCTTCCATAGCTGCCACAGCTGAAAACGCCCAGCAACACCCTACAAACATATATGATGCGATATCGAGTTTAAATATGGTCTTGTTAACAAACATAACTTAATTAGTACTTGGACTACGTCTCAAGTTTGAAATTCCCATAGTAGTTTTTGCTTACCACATTGGCCTTGGTCTTTAACAGGTGTTACTGCGCCTTTCTTTCTCCAGTCCATTGATGATGGAACTGCTGTCACATTTTCATACCTGAAAGCAGAGGTCGATGGGGAACATTCGTGTGCCTTGAATCGGTTCCTTGTGCTCGTGAACTCTTGGTTTGTAAGGTCTGCAAACTCATTGACTGCTAGTTTGTAAGCTTTGTTCATGAGACTGTTGGATGACTCTATGTACTGAACATTCTCTTGAAAAATCTTTGAACGTTGTTCTTTCTCATCCGCATCCTTGTACACGCGTCCATAATGAGCCATCCATTGTTCGTGGCTCTCATAGCTTGAAGTTTCAGGGAGCAGCCGAGATGTAGTGTGCGAAAGCCAAGTAGCAGAGAAGAAGATTAATACCAAAAAAGTCAGGGCTGTCCGGTTTGTTGATGTCATAGTTCTGGTAGATATAAGAAAAAATGGTTGTGAATGATGATTTGGAATAATTTGTGTGCCCACAGGTCGGCTTTATATAGAAACACACGGTTTCGTCATTGTTTGGGAAACGAAATTTTTTTATCACCGTTCGTGGAAGATAAGATGTTCAGTTGATATAAGTATTAATCAATACAAGGAAAACACACATGTTACGTTGTTTAGATTTATGATTGATGCCACTAATTTACTTGGATTTTTCTTTTGGACTATACTCCTAATGACTAAAATTGTTGTGTACTGATTTGTTTTCTTAACATAGGCGTAGGTAGGTTATGTAAAAGCTTACAGAACATAGCTTGGCCATTATTTTGGAATGTAGTTGTGTCCTATATGAAGGAAATTCTCCAAGGGTCTGATACTTACAACATATTTTTTATTTCTAACTTTTTTTTATTGTATGGCTTTTAGATGTTCAAAATGCAGATATGCATGCCTTTATTCTATTCGTTTCCATCTTGGTTTATTTTAACTTTACCCACACTTTCAATGCATTTGAAGAATACTAGGCAATAAAGGAGTTTGGTTGGTTGTACGCAATATCAATCTCATCACTACATAAATTGCAATTGCAAGGAGCTTGTTATATATAATATATATTGATCCCTTCAACAAGACTTGCAGTATCCCCAAAACGATCAAGAAATATAATATTTCAGAATTTTAATTTCGCCCGAATGCATGAATGCTTCTTAACGGCCACTTTTCAGAATCAATGAATGATGTCCGATGTCTGAATTTTCCACTGAAGTCGGCTGTCACGACGTGATACTCCAATATTACTCATTTGACAAAACCTCCCCACAAAAGAGAATTAAAACAAATAGTGTGCACCAACAATGATCTGTGCGAACTCACCCCTTCCAAGCTCATTTGCCACAATATTAGTGTAGGAAACTTGTCCACACGCCCGCCAAATTAAAATGGTGATGAAAAAAGCAAGTTTACTATGTTAATAAAGGGAAATCGTGAAAATATGTTTGAAAAGGTACAAATGTGCTAAAGGGAAATCATGGAAAATCAAACGAAAAAATACATTTAAAAACTGTTCATTTAGCCATTTTTGTAATTTTAATCATAATAAATTTTCGTCAATTATTTACAATGTTAAATGTTACTTTTGATTTTATGTTATTATTATCTATTATTATTGTTTGCTAATTTAAAATCTTTTTCATCGGAAAATTTTCTCAGAATGTGGACTTATGCAACCCCCTTGTTTGTATGTGGGTGAAGAACTAAAGTTCTCTTAGTGGAAATATGTGTCCTTCACCTTTTATAAGCTTTATTACCATATTCTTTTTTCAACTCCCATCTGGTGAGAGGTATGTTAAAACCAAAGTCTCTATACCATTTCATTAGGAGTCGCCTCATGAAACAAACAAACATGATAGTTATTCTTTATATATACAATAAACCTAGGTTTTCCGATAAACGAAGGGGGCTAAGGGTGACCAATAATTAAAGTGTTATGTCGATCACCGTTTTGGTACTAGACTCCTCAGCTTTGAACTTCTCCTTCGTCTGCTAGACTTTAATGTTAAAACCATGATTGATTATGAGTGATCCGGATGGAAATCATGTTAATTTCTAAATTTATTCATCCAATGTTGTTGTAATAACAACATTGAGTAGGTTTCAAAGAAAGTGAGAAGAAAAGAAGGATGTTGAATGGTACTGGCAATGTAGTCATTTTTATGGCAACACAAATCTTTAACGGCATACATGAGGAAAATCTACTACACGACCATCGAATCAATTTATTCTAAGAGAAATGTAACCGACATGCTTTAGGTGTAATAGTCATTGTTAGTCCGGTCTCGAATAGAGGTAGTATACAACTATTTGAATTCCCTTAACATTTCAAGAAAGAAGGTCTTAGATTTCTCGAAAATCTACATGGCAGTCGTATTCGGTTTAGGATCATCTATAAAATATAGTTGTTAGATTATACCGTAGATCGAAAGTCTCACGATCAAGTCGATTTTTCTGTTCTCACAATCGTAATGTGTTGTAGAAGTTTACGAGAAGTTTCGTCAATATGATACAAATAACACAGAACCCAATATTATGTGTGTAAAATAGTTCTTCTCAGTAATCATAGTTCAGACTAACAACGTTGAGAAAAATGTTGAGGAGGTATCGATCATGGTTGCCGGAAAAGGTTAAAAATAAAGATTTACGATTGTTGATGCCAAGAAGGATGTAAGGGGAAAGAGATCAAAATTAGGAGAGACGAATTGACTTTGATACGATTAGAGGCGATCCAAAACCCCCGTATGCATGAAATTATTTTGTTGAATCTAATACCAGAGTTCCAGAAATGTTTTGCATTTTCTATTGTGCGGTTGTTTTGTATTTCGTTCTCTTCTATGTAGCTTTCCTTATTTTCATATTCATTTCTTTCTTTTGTGATAAACATAGAAAATATAAATAAAAATGAAGTATTATATGGCATTTAGGAATCGTTAGTTATTGATAAAAAATGTCCCGACTATTAAGAAGTTTTTAGTTTATTTATGAAATTATGGAAGGTTTGATTATAAAGACAGTTTAGATGCAATTATCTCAATGATTCCAACCACAATTATTTAAATCCCATTAAGAGTGCCGTTTGTTGTGGCTTTTCTGTTTTGGACTACCAATTTAACGGTTGATGTTGTGTAGTTGTTCTTTGGCTTTCGATCAATTGTTACAATCTTTATCTACTAATCAATACAATAAAAATTTGTTCTCAAGAACAACATGGTTTCTTTCTTTAATAATAATATATTAACAATTACAATGTACAAAAGGAACTATATATAAAACGGTCATATATGGGCCAAAACACAGCATGATAAATACACATAACATAAATACACGAAATTCCTTTTCTTTTTATTATAAATTCGTAAATGTTAATAGTTTTCTTAAAAATAACATGTGTGGTTTCATAGCTACTTCCATCTAGCCAATAAATTGCATAGCTCTCAAAACGACTTCATCACTACTTCCATATGCAACTTAGCACCCACAAAAATATTTCAAGGAATTCTCAAGGAAAGTTGGTGTTTTGATTGGCACGACTTGGATTTGACTCCGGTCTCACATCTATCCGGGCCGCAGATTCGCATTCCCGGATTTATGATGTCCTTCATTGTGGGTGTTATTCGTATTATCAAATCATTTAGAGACATTGGATTATTTGGAATTTTGCACTTGAATCTGCTACCAACTTATGGTAAACTTTGTTATTTTGTCAAAAGTATTTATTGTTCATTGGACCCTTCGTTTGATCAAAAAAGAATTCACACGTTTCAACATGTTTTTCATGGGTGAGTGTTTTGTTTAACATTTCCTATACTCGGAGAAGCATATGCATATACGAAAAGACATTCAAGCTCACAATTTTTCCAATACATAATATATATATATATATATATATATATATATATATATATATATATATATAATTGCATCCTTACTAATATTTAATTTTTTGGATACATTTTGTAATTTACATATTTCATTGTAATAAAATAACCGTAAATACACTTAATTTACAATAATTACTCTTGATGTTCCACAATTATGCAGTGGGGTAGGAAGCCATCATGGCAATGCCACAAAGGCCTTCTTGCGCATCAACATCTCTTTGCATCATTATGTACCCCTCTTGACCCCAACTTGTTCCCCAAGAGTTCTTCACCAGCCAATATTTAGTTCCGTCAGCACTCGCTCCATAACCAACCGCAGTAACACCATGGTCTAGTTCAGTACCACATTCTCCTGTAAACACCCCGCTAGAGTAGAATTGGAAGTCGGACCCACTAGCATCAATGGCCACAGAAATAGGCTGACTAGCTACAGCTTTCAAAAGTGCACTTTCGCTATTAGCAGGAACATCTTCATGACCCGTAATCGCTGCAGCATGGTTAGATTCCTCGTTGCTGTTGCAGGTGCCATCGACTCCTTTGTACGGGTAGTTGCTCTCTGTAGTAAGGCCTTTATTGTTTAGGATGAAATCAAAGGCATCGTCCATAAGACCCCCCTCACATCCCTGATCCTGACCACCGGTGTCGCAGTCCACGAGCTCTTGTTCGGATAGAGAGACCAATTTACCTGTTTTCAGTTGGGTTATTCCTTCCATAGCTGCCACAGCTGAAAACGCCCAGCAACACCCTACAAACATATATGATGCGATATCGAGTTTAAATATGGTCTTGTTAACAAACATAACTTAATTAGTACTTGGACTACGTCTCAAGTTTGAAATTCCCATAGTAGTTTTTGCTTACCACATTGGCCTTGGTCTTTAACAGGTGTTACTGCGCCTTTCTTTCTCCAGTCCATTGATGATGGAACTGCTGTCACATTTTCATACCTGAAAGCAGAGGTCGATGGGGAACATTCGTGTGCCTTGAATCGGTTCCTTGTGCTCGTGAACTCTTGGTTTGTAAGGTCTGCAAACTCATTGACTGCTAGTTTGTAAGCTTTGTTCATGAGACTGTTGGATGACTCTATGTACTGAACATTCTCTTGAAAAATCTTTGAACGTTGTTCTTTCTTATCAGCATCCTTGTACACGCGTCCATAATGAGCCATCCATTGTTCGTGGCTCTCATAGCTTGAAGTTTCAGGGAGCAGCCGAGATGTAGTGTGCGAAAGCCAAGTAGCAGAGAAGAAGATTAATACCAAAAAAGTCAGGGCTGTCCGGTTTGTTGATGTCATAGTTCTGGTAGATATAAGAAAAAATGGTTGTGAATGATGATTTGGAATAATTTGTGTGCCCACAGGTCGGCTTTATATAGAAACACACGGTTTCGTCATTGTTTGGGAAACGAAATATTTTTATCACCGTTCGTGGAAGATAAGATGTTCAGTTGATATAAGTATTAATCAATACAAGGAAAACACACATGTTACGTTGTTTAGATTTATGATTGATGCCACTAATTTACTTGGATTTTTCTTTTGGACTATACTCCTAATGACTAAAATTGTTGTGTACTGATTTGTTTTCTTAACATAGGCGTAGGTAGGTTATGTAAAAGCTTACAGAACATAGCTTGGCCATTATTTTGGAATGTAGTTGTGTCCTATATGAAGGAAATTCTCCAAGGGTCTGATACTTACAACATATTTTTTATTTCTAACTTTTTTTTATTGTATGGCTTTTAGATGTTCAAAATGCAGATATGCATGCCTTTATTCTATTCGTTTCCATCTTGGTTTATTTTAACTTTACCCACACTTTCAATGCATTTGAAGAATACTAGGCAATAAAGGAGTTTGGTTGGTTGTACGCAATATCAATCTCATCACTACATAAATTGCAATTGCAAGGAGCTTGTTATATATAATATATATTGATCCCTTCAACAAGACTTGCAGTATCCCCAAAACGATCAAGAAATATAATATTTCAGAATTTTAATTTCGCCCGAATGCATGAATGCTTCTTAACGGCCACTTTTCAGAATCAATGAATGATGTCCGATGTCTGAATTTTCCACTGAAGTCGGCTGTCACGACGTGATACTCCAATATTACTCATTTGACAAAACCTCCCCACAAAAGAGAATTAAAACAAATAGTGTGCACCAACAATGATCTGTGCGAACTCACCCCTTCCAAGCTCATTTGCCACAATATTAGTGTAGGAAACTTGTCCACACGCCCGCCAAATTAAAATGGTGATGAAAAAAGCAAGTTTACTATGTTAATAAAGGGAAATCGTGAAAATATGTTTGAAAAGGTACAAATGTGCTAAAGGGAAATCATGGAAAATCAAACGAAAAAATACATTTAAAAACTGTTCATTTAGCCATTTTTGTAATTTTAATCATAATAAATTTTCGTCAATTATTTACAATGTTAAATGTTACTTTTGATTTTATGTTATTATTATCTATTATTATTGTTTGCTAATTTAAAATCTTTTTCATCGGAAAATTTTCTCAGAATGTGGACTTATGCAACCCCCTTGTTTGTATGTGGGTGAAGAACTAAAGTTCTCTTAGTGGAAATATGTGTCCTTCACCTTTTATAAGCTTTATTACCATATTCTTTTTTCAACTCCCATCTGGTGAGAGGTATGTTAAAACCAAAGTCTCTATACCATTTCATTAGGAGTCGCCTCATGAAACAAACAAACATGATAGTTATTCTTTATATATACAATAAACCTAGGTTTTCCGATAAACGAAGGGGGCTAAGGGTGACCAATAATTAAAGTGTTATGTCGATCACCGTTTTGGTACTAGACTCCTCAGCTTTGAACTTCTCCTTCGTCTGCTAGACTTTAATGTTAAAACCATGATTGATTATGAGTGATCCGGATGGAAATCATGTTAATTTCTAAATTTATTCATCCGATGTTGTTGTAATAACAACATTGAGTAGGTTTCAAAGAAAGTGAGAAGAAAAGAAGGATGTTGAATGGTACTGGCAATGTAGTCATTTTTATGGCAACACAAATCTTTAACGGCATACATGAGGAAAATCTACTACACGACCATCGAATCAATTTATTCTAAGAGAAATGTAACCGACATGCTTTAGGTGTAATAGTCATTGTTAGTCCGGTCTCGAATAGAGGTAGTATACAACTATTTGAATTCCCTTAACATTTCAAGAAAGAAGGTCTTAGATTTCTCGAAAATCTACATGGCAGTCGTATTCGGTTTAGGATCATCTATAAAATATAGTTGTTAGATTATACCGTAGATCGAAAGTCTCACGATCAAGTCGATTTTTCTGTTCTCACAATCGTAATGTGTTGTAGAAGTTTACGAGAAGTTTCGTCAATATGATACAAATAACACAGAACCCAATATTATGTGTGTAAAATAGTTCTTCTCAGTAATCATAGTTCAGACTAACAACGTTGAGAAAAATGTTGAGGAGGTATTGATCATGGTTGCCGGAAAAGGTTAAAAATAAAGATTTACGATTGTTGATGCCAAGAAGGATGTAAGGGGAAAGAGATCAAAATTAGGAGAGACGAATTGACTTTGATACGATTAGAGGCGATCCAAAACCCCAGTATGCATGAAATTATTTTGTTGAATCTAATACCAGAGTTCCAGAAATGTTTTGCATTTTCTATTGTGCGGTTGTTTTGTATTTCGTTCTCTTCTATGTAGCTTTCCTTATTTTCATATTCATTTCTTTCTTTTGTGATAAACATAGAAAATATAAATAAAAATGAAGTATTATATGGCATTTAGGAATCGTTAGTTATTGATAAAAAATGTCCCGACTATTAAGAAGTTTTTAGTTTATTTATGAAATTATGGAAGGTTTGATTATAAAGACAGTTTAGATGCAATTATCTCAATGATTCCAACCACAATTATTTAAATCCCATTAAGAGTGCCGTTTGTTGTGGCTTTTCTGTTTTGGACTACCAATTTAACGGTTGATGTTGTGTAGTTGTTCTTTGGCTTTCGATCAATTGTTACAATCTTTATCTACTAATCAATACAATAAAAATTTGTTCTCAAGAACAACATGGTTTCTTTCTTTAATAATAATATATTAACAATTACAATGTACAAAAGGAACTATATATAAAACGGTCATATATGGGCCAAAACACAGCATGATAAATACACATAACATAAATACATGAAATTCCTTTTCTTTTTATTATAAATTCGTAAATGTTAATAGTTTTCTTAAAAATAACATGTGTGGTTTCATAGCTACTTCCATCTAGCCAATAAATTGCATAGCTCTCAAAACGACTTCATCACTACTTCCATATGCAACTTAGCACCCACAAAAATATTTCAAGGAATTCTCAAGGAAAGTTGGTGTTTTGATTGACACGACTTGGATTTGACTCCGGTCTCACATCTATCCGGCCCGCAGATTCGCATTCCCGGATTTATGATGTCCTTCATTGTGGGTGTTATTCGTATTATCAAATCATTTAGAGACATTGGATTATTTGGAATTTTGCACTTGAATCTGCTACCAACTTATGGTAAACTTTGTTATTTTGTCAAAAGTATTTATTGTTCATTGGACCCTTCGTTTGATCAAAAAAGAATTCACACGTTTCAACATGTTTTTCATTGGTGAGTGTTTTGTTCAACATTTCCTATACTCGGAGAAGCATATGCATATACGAAAAGACATTCAAGCTCACAATTTTTCCAATACATAATATATATATATATATATATATATATATATATATATATATATATATATATATAATTGCATCCTTACTAATATTTAATTTTTTGGATACATTTTGTAATTTACATATTTCATTGTAATAAAATAACCGTAAATACACTTAATTTACAATAATTACTCTTGATGTTCCACAATTATGCAGTGGGGTAGGAAGCCATCATGGCAATGCCACAAAGGCCTTCTTGCGCATCAACATCTCTTTGCATCATTATGTACCCCTCTTGACCCCAACTTGTTCCCCAAGAGTTCTTCACCAGCCAATATTTAGTTCCGTCAGCACTCGCTCCATAACCAACCGCAGTAACACCATGGTCTAGTTCAGTACCACATTCTCCTGTAAACACCCCGCTAGAGTAGAATTGGAAGTCGGACCCACTAGCATCAATGGCCACAGAAATAGGCTGACTAGCTACAGCTTTCAAAAGTGCACTTTCGCTATTAGCAGGAACATCTTCATGACCCGTAATCGCTGCAGCATGGTTAGATTCCTCGTTGCTGTTGCAGGTGCCATCGACTCCTTTGTACGGGTAGTTGCTCTCTGTAGTAAGGCCTTTATTGTTTAGGATGAAATCAAAGGCATCGTCCATAAGACCCCCCTCACATCCCTGATCCTGACCACCGGTGTCGCAGTCCACGAGCTCTTGTTCGGATAGAGAGACCAATTTACCTGTTTTCAGTTGGGTTATTCCTTCCATAGCTGCCACAGCTGAAAACGCCCAGCAACACCCTACAAACATATATGATGCGATATCGAGTTTAAATATGGTCTTGTTAACAAACATAACTTAATTAGTACTTGGACTACGTCTCAAGTTTGAAATTCCCATAGTAGTTTTTGCTTACCACATTGGCCTTGGTCTTTAACAGGTGTTACTGCGCCTTTCTTTCTCCAGTCCATTGATGATGGAACTGCTGTCACATTTTCATACCTGAAAGCAGAGGTCGATGGGGAACATTCGTGTGCCTTGAATCGGTTCCTTGTGCTCGTGAACTCTTGGTTTGTAAGGTCTGCAAACTCATTGACTGCTAGTTTGTAAGCTTTGTTCATGAGACTGTTGGATGACTCTATGTACTGAACATTCTCTTGAAAAATCTTTGAACGTTGTTCTTTCTCATCAGCATCCTTGTACACGCGTCCATAATGAGCCATCCATTGTTCGTGGCTCTCATAGCTTGAAGTTTCAGGGAGCAGCCGAGATGTAGTGTGCGAAAGCCAAGTAGCAGAGAAGAAGATTAATACCAAAAAAGTCAGGGCTGTCCGGTTTGTTGATGTCATAGTTCTGGTAGATATAAGAAAAAATGGTTGTGAATGATGATTTGGAATAATTTGTGTGCCCACAGGTCGGCTTTATATAGAAACACACGGTTTCGTCATTGTTTGGGAAACGAAATATTTTTATCACCGTTCGTGGAAGATAAGATGTTCAGTTGATATAAGTATTAATCAATACAAGGAAAACACACATGTTACGTTGTTTAGATTTATGATTGATGCCACTAATTTACTTGGATTTTTCTTTTGGACTATACTCCTAATGACTAAAATTGTTGTGTACTGATTTGTTTTCTTAACATAGGCGTAGGTAGGTTATGTAAAAGCTTACAGAACATAGCTTGGCCATTATTTTGGAATGTAGTTGTGTCCTATATGAAGGAAATTCTCCAAGGGTCTGATACTTACAACATATTTTTTATTTCTAACTTTTTTTTATTGTATGGCTTTTAGATGTTCAAAATGCAGATATGCATGCCTTTATTCTATTCGTTTCCATCTTGGTTTATTTTAACTTTACCCACACTTTCAATGCATTTGAAGAATACTAGGCAATAAAGGAGTTTGGTTGGTTGTACGCAATATCAATCTCATCACTACATAAATTGCAATTGCAAGGAGCTTGTTATATATAATATATATTGATCCCTTCAACAAGACTTGCAGTATCCCCAAAACGATCAAGAAATATAATATTTCAGAATTTTAATTTCGCCCGAATGCATGAATGCTTCTTAACGGCCACTTTTCAGAATCAATGAATGATGTCCGATGTCTGAATTTTCCACTGAAGTCGGCTGTCACGACGTGATACTCCAATATTACTCATTTGACAAAACCTCCCCACAAAAGAGAATTAAAACAAATAGTGTGCACCAACAATGATCTGTGCGAACTCACCCCTTCCAAGCTCATTTGCCACAATATTAGTGTAGGAAACTTGTCCACACGCCCGCCAAATTAAAATGGTGATGAAAAAAGCAAGTTTACTATGTTAATAAAGGGAAATCGTGAAAATATGTTTGAAAAGGTACAAATGTGCTAAAGGGAAATCATGGAAAATCAAACGAAAAAATACATTTAAAAACTGTTCATTTAGCCATTTTTGTAATTTTAATCATAATAAATTTTCGTCAATTATTTACAATGTTAAATGTTACTTTTGATTTTATGTTATTATTATCTATTATTATTGTTTGCTAATTTAAAATCTTTTTCATCGGAAAATTTTCTCAGAATGTGGACTTATGCAACCCCCTTGTTTGTATGTGGGTGAAGAACTAAAGTTCTCTTAGTGGAAATATGTGTCCTTCACCTTTTATAAGCTTTATTACCATATTCTTTTTTCAACTCCCATCTGGTGAGAGGTATGTTAAAACCAAAGTCTCTATACCATTTCATTAGGAGTCGCCTCATGAAACAAACAAACATGATAGTTATTCTTTATATATACAATAAACCTAGGTTTTCCGATAAACGAAGGGGGCTAAGGGTGACCAATAATTAAAGTGTTATGTCGATCACCGTTTTGGTACTAGACTCCTCAGCTTTGAACTTCTCCTTCGTCTGCTAGACTTTAATGTTAAAACCATGATTGATTATGAGTGATCCGGATGGAAATCATGTTAATTTCTAAATTTATTCATCCGATGTTGTTGTAATAACAACATTGAGTAGGTTTCAAAGAAAGTGAGAAGAAAAGAAGGATGTTGAATGGTACTGGCAATGTAGTCATTTTTATGGCAACACAAATCTTTAACGGCATACATGAGGAAAATCTACTACACGACCATCGAATCAATTTATTCTAAGAGAAATGTAACCGACATGCTTTAGGTGTAATAGTCATTGTTAGTCCGGTCTCGAATAGAGGTAGTATACAACTATTTGAATTCCCTTAACATTTCAAGAAAGAAGGTCTTAGATTTCTCGAAAATCTACATGGCAGTCGTATTCGGTTTAGGATCATCTATAAAATATAGTTGTTAGATTATACCGTAGATCGAAAGTCTCACGATCAAGTCGATTTTTCTGTTCTCACAATCGTAATGTGTTGTAGAAGTTTACGAGAAGTTTCGTCAATATGATACAAATAACACAGAACCCAATATTATGTGTGTAAAATAGTTCTTCTCAGTAATCATAGTTCAGACTAACAACGTTGAGAAAAATGTTGAGGAGGTATTGATCATGGTTGCCGGAAAAGGTTAAAAATAAAGATTTACGATTGTTGATGCCAAGAAGGATGTAAGGGGAAAGAGATCAAAATTAGGAGAGACGAATTGACTTTGATACGATTAGAGGCGATCCAAAACCCCAGTATGCATGAAATTATTTTGTTGAATCTAATACCAGAGTTCCAGAAATGTTTTGCATTTTCTATTGTGCGGTTGTTTTGTATTTCGTTCTCTTCTATGTAGCTTTCCTTATTTTCATATTCATTTCTTTCTTTTGTGATAAACATAGAAAATATAAATAAAAATGAAGTATTATATGGCATTTAGGAATCGTTAGTTATTGATAAAAAATGTCCCGACTATTAAGAAGTTTTTAGTTTATTTATGAAATTATGGAAGGTTTGATTATAAAGACAGTTTAGATGCAATTATCTCAATGATTCCAACCACAATTATTTAAATCCCATTAAGAGTGCCGTTTGTTGTGGCTTTTCTGTTTTGGACTACCAATTTAACGGTTGATGTTGTGTAGTTGTTCTTTGGCTTTCGATCAATTGTTACAATCTTTATCTACTAATCAATACAATAAAAATTTGTTCTCAAGAACAACATGGTTTCTTTCTTTAATAATAATATATTAACAATTACAATGTACAAAAGGAACTATATATAAAACGGTCATATATGGGCCAAAACACAGCATGATAAATACACATAACATAAATACATGAAATTCCTTTTCTTTTTATTATAAATTCGTAAATGTTAATAGTTTTCTTAAAAATAACATGTGTGGTTTCATAGCTACTTCCATCTAGCCAATAAATTGCATAGCTCTCAAAACGACTTCATCACTACTTCCATATGCAACTTAGCACCCACAAAAATATTTCAAGGAATTCTCAAGGAAAGTTGGTGTTTTGATTGACACGACTTGGATTTGACTCCGGTCTCACATCTATCCGGCCCGCAGATTCGCATTCCCGGATTTATGATGTCCTTCATTGTGGGTGTTATTCGTATTATCAAATCATTTAGAGACATTGGATTATTTGGAATTTTGCACTTGAATCTGCTACCAACTTATGGTAAACTTTGTTATTTTGTCAAAAGTATTTATTGTTCATTGGACCCTTCGTTTGATCAAAAAAGAATTCACACGTTTCAACATGTTTTTCATTGGTGAGTGTTTTGTTCAACATTTCCTATACTCGGAGAAGCATATGCATATACGAAAAGACATTCAAGCTCACAATTTTTCCAATACATAATATATATATATATATATATATATATATATATATATATATATATATATATATATATATATATATAATTGCATCCTTACTAATATTTAATTTTTTGGATACATTTTGTAATTTACATATTTCATTGTAATAAAATAACCGTAAATACACTTAATTTACAATAATTACTCTTGATGTTCCACAATTATGCAGTGGGGTAGGAAGCCATCATGGCAATGCCACAAAGGCCTTCTTGCGCATCAACATCTCTTTGCATCATTATGTACCCCTCTTGACCCCAACTTGTTCCCCAAGAGTTCTTCACCAGCCAATATTTAGTTCCGTCAGCACTCGCTCCATAACCAACCGCAGTAACACCATGGTCTAGTTCAGTACCACATTCTCCTGTAAACACCCCGCTAGAGTAGAATTGGAAGTCGGACCCACTAGCATCAATGGCCACAGAAATAGGCTGACTAGCTACAGCTTTCAAAAGTGCACTTTCGCTATTAGCAGGAACATCTTCATGACCCGTAATCGCTGCAGCATGGTTAGATTCCTCGTTGCTGTTGCAGGTGCCATCGACTCCTTTGTACGGGTAGTTGCTCTCTGTAGTAAGGCCTTTATTGTTTAGGATGAAATCAAAGGCATCGTCCATAAGACCCCCCTCACATCCCTGATCCTGACCACCGGTGTCGCAGTCCACGAGCTCTTGTTCGGATAGAGAGACCAATTTACCTGTTTTCAGTTGGGTTATTCCTTCCATAGCTGCCACAGCTGAAAACGCCCAGCAACACCCTACAAACATATATGATGCGATATCGAGTTTAAATATGGTCTTGTTAACAAACATAACTTAATTAGTACTTGGACTACGTCTCAAGTTTGAAATTCCCATAGTAGTTTTTGCTTACCACATTGGCCTTGGTCTTTAACAGGTGTTACTGCGCCTTTCTTTCTCCAGTCCATTGATGATGGAACTGCTGTCACATTTTCATACCTGAAAGCAGAGGTCGATGGGGAACATTCGTGTGCCTTGAATCGGTTCCTTGTGCTCGTGAACTCTTGGTTTGTAAGGTCTGCAAACTCATTGACTGCTAGTTTGTAAGCTTTGTTCATGAGACTGTTGGATGACTCTATGTACTGAACATTCTCTTGAAAAATCTTTGAACGTTGTTCTTTCTCATCAGCATCCTTGTACACGCGTCCATAATGAGCCATCCATTGTTCGTGGCTCTCATAGCTTGAAGTTTCAGGGAGCAGCCGAGATGTAGTGTGCGAAAGCCAAGTAGCAGAGAAGAAGATTAATACCAAAAAAGTCAGGGCTGTCCGGTTTGTTGATGTCATAGTTCTGGTAGATATAAGAAAAAATGGTTGTGAATGATGATTTGGAATAATTTGTGTGCCCACAGGTCGGCTTTATATAGAAACACACGGTTTCGTCATTGTTTGGGAAACGAAATATTTTTATCACCGTTCGTGGAAGATAAGATGTTCAGTTGATATAAGTATTAATCAATACAAGGAAAACACACATGTTACGTTGTTTAGATTTATGATTGATGCCACTAATTTACTTGGATTTTTCTTTTGGACTATACTCCTAATGACTAAAATTGTTGTGTACTGATTTGTTTTCTTAACATAGGCGTAGGTAGGTTATGTAAAAGCTTACAGAACATAGCTTGGCCATTATTTTGGAATGTAGTTGTGTCCTATATGAAGGAAATTCTCCAAGGGTCTGATACTTACAACATATTTTTTATTTCTAACTTTTTTTTATTGTATGGCTTTTAGATGTTCAAAATGCAGATATGCATGCCTTTATTCTATTCGTTTCCATCTTGGTTTATTTTAACTTTACCCACACTTTCAATGCATTTGAAGAATACTAGGCAATAAAGGAGTTTGGTTGGTTGTACGCAATATCAATCTCATCACTACATAAATTGCAATTGCAAGGAGCTTGTTATATATAATATATATTGATCCCTTCAACAAGACTTGCAGTATCCCCAAAACGATCAAGAAATATAATATTTCAGAATTTTAATTTCGCCCGAATGCATGAATGCTTCTTAACGGCCACTTTTCAGAATCAATGAATGATGTCCGATGTCTGAATTTTCCACTGAAGTCGGCTGTCACGACGTGATACTCCAATATTACTCATTTGACAAAACCTCCCCACAAAAGAGAATTAAAACAAATAGTGTGCACCAACAATGATCTGTGCGAACTCACCCCTTCCAAGCTCATTTGCCACAATATTAGTGTAGGAAACTTGTCCACACGCCCGCCAAATTAAAATGGTGATGAAAAAAGCAAGTTTACTATGTTAATAAAGGGAAATCGTGAAAATATGTTTGAAAAGGTACAAATGTGCTAAAGGGAAATCATGGAAAATCAAACGAAAAAATACATTTAAAAACTGTTCATTTAGCCATTTTTGTAATTTTAATCATAATAAATTTTCGTCAATTATTTACAATGTTAAATGTTACTTTTGATTTTATGTTATTATTATCTATTATTATTGTTTGCTAATTTAAAATCTTTTTCATCGGAAAATTTTCTCAGAATGTGGACTTATGCAACCCCCTTGTTTGTATGTGGGTGAAGAACTAAAGTTCTCTTAGTGGAAATATGTGTCCTTCACCTTTTATAAGCTTTATTACCATATTCTTTTTTCAACTCCCATCTGGTGAGAGGTATGTTAAAACCAAAGTCTCTATACCATTTCATTAGGAGTCGCCTCATGAAACAAACAAACATGATAGTTATTCTTTATATATACAATAAACCTAGGTTTTCCGATAAACGAAGGGGGCTAAGGGTGACCAATAATTAAAGTGTTATGTCGATCACCGTTTTGGTACTAGACTCCTCAGCTTTGAACTTCTCCTTCGTCTGCTAGACTTTAATGTTAAAACCATGATTGATTATGAGTGATCCGGATGGAAATCATGTTAATTTCTAAATTTATTCATCCGATGTTGTTGTAATAACAACATTGAGTAGGTTTCAAAGAAAGTGAGAAGAAAAGAAGGATGTTGAATGGTACTGGCAATGTAGTCATTTTTATGGCAACACAAATCTTTAACGGCATACATGAGGAAAATCTACTACACGACCATCGAATCAATTTATTCTAAGAGAAATGTAACCGACATGCTTTAGGTGTAATAGTCATTGTTAGTCCGGTCTCGAATAGAGGTAGTATACAACTATTTGAATTCCCTTAACATTTCAAGAAAGAAGGTCTTAGATTTCTCGAAAATCTACATGGCAGTCGTATTCGGTTTAGGATCATCTATAAAATATAGTTGTTAGATTATACCGTAGATCGAAAGTCTCACGATCAAGTCGATTTTTCTGTTCTCACAATCGTAATGTGTTGTAGAAGTTTACGAGAAGTTTCGTCAATATGATACAAATAACACAGAACCCAATATTATGTGTGTAAAATAGTTCTTCTCAGTAATCATAGTTCAGACTAACAACGTTGAGAAAAATGTTGAGGAGGTATTGATCATGGTTGCCGGAAAAGGTTAAAAATAAAGATTTACGATTGTTGATGCCAAGAAGGATGTAAGGGGAAAGAGATCAAAATTAGGAGAGACGAATTGACTTTGATACGATTAGAGGCGATCCAAAACCCCAGTATGCATGAAATTATTTTGTTGAATCTAATACCAGAGTTCCAGAAATGTTTTGCATTTTCTATTGTGCGGTTGTTTTGTATTTCGTTCTCTTCTATGTAGCTTTCCTTATTTTCATATTCATTTCTTTCTTTTGTGATAAACATAGAAAATATAAATAAAAATGAAGTATTATATGGCATTTAGGAATCGTTAGTTATTGATAAAAAATGTCCCGACTATTAAGAAGTTTTTAGTTTATTTATGAAATTATGGAAGGTTTGATTATAAAGACAGTTTAGATGCAATTATCTCAATGATTCCAACCACAATTATTTAAATCCCATTAAGAGTGCCGTTTGTTGTGGCTTTTCTGTTTTGGACTACCAATTTAACGGTTGATGTTGTGTAGTTGTTCTTTGGCTTTCGATCAATTGTTACAATCTTTATCTACTAATCAATACAATAAAAATTTGTTCTCAAGAACAACATGGTTTCTTTCTTTAATAATAATATATTAACAATTACAATGTACAAAAGGAACTATATATAAAACGGTCATATATGGGCCAAAACACAGCATGATAAATACACATAACATAAATACACGAAATTCCTTTTCTTTTTATTATAAATTCGTAAATGTTAATAGTTTTCTTAAAAATAACATGTGTGGTTTCATAGCTACTTCCATCTAGCCAATAAATTGCATAGCTCTCAAAACGACTTCATCACTACTTCCATATGCAACTTAGCACCCACAAAAATATTTCAAGGAATTCTCAAGGAAAGTTGGTGTTTTGATTGACACGACTTGGATTTGACTCCGGTCTCACATCTATCCGGCCCGCAGATTCGCATTCCCGGATTTATGATGTCCTTCATTGTGGGTGTTATTCGTATTATCAAATCATTTAGAGACATTGGATTATTTGGAATTTTGCACTTGAATCTGCTACCAACTTATGGTAAACTTTGTTATTTTGTCAAAAGTATTTATTGTTCATTGGACCCTTCGTTTGATCAAAAAAGAATTCACACGTTTCAACATGTTTTTCATTGGTGAGTGTTTTGTTCAACATTTCCTATACTCGGAGAAGCATATGCATATACGAAAAGACATTCAAGCTCACAATTTTTCCAATACATAATATATATATATATATATATATATATATATATATATATATATATATATATATATATATATATATATATAATTGCATCCTTACTAATATTTAATTTTTTGGATACATTTTGTAATTTACATATTTCATTGTAATAAAATAACCGTAAATACACTTAATTTACAATAATTACTCTTGATGTTCCACAATTATGCAGTGGGGTAGGAAGCCATCATGGCAATGCCACAAAGGCCTTCTTGCGCATCAACATCTCTTTGCATCATTATGTACCCCTCTTGACCCCAACTTGTTCCCCAAGAGTTCTTCACCAGCCAATATTTAGTTCCGTCAGCACTCGCTCCATAACCAACCGCAGTAACACCATGGTCTAGTTCAGTACCACATTCTCCTGTAAACACCCCGCTAGAGTAGAATTGGAAGTCGGACCCACTAGCATCAATGGCCACAGAAATAGGCTGACTAGCTACAGCTTTCAAAAGTGCACTTTCGCTATTAGCAGGAACATCTTCATGACCCGTAATCGCTGCAGCATGGTTAGATTCCTCGTTGCTGTTGCAGGTGCCATCGACTCCTTTGTACGGGTAGTTGCTCTCTGTAGTAAGGCCTTTATTGTTTAGGATGAAATCAAAGGCATCGTCCATAAGACCCCCCTCACATCCCTGATCCTGACCACCGGTGTCGCAGTCCACGAGCTCTTGTTCGGATAGAGAGACCAATTTACCTGTTTTCAGTTGGGTTATTCCTTCCATAGCTGCCACAGCTGAAAACGCCCAGCAACACCCTACAAACATATATGATGCGATATCGAGTTTAAATATGGTCTTGTTAACAAACATAACTTAATTAGTACTTGGACTACGTCTCAAGTTTGAAATTCCCATAGTAGTTTTTGCTTACCACATTGGCCTTGGTCTTTAACAGGTGTTACTGCGCCTTTCTTTCTCCAGTCCATTGATGATGGAACTGCTGTCACATTTTCATACCTGAAAGCAGAGGTCGATGGGGAACATTCGTGTGCCTTGAATCGATTCCTTGTGCTCGTGAACTCTTGGTTTGTAAGGTCTGCAAACTCATTGACTGCTAGTTTGTAAGCTTTGTTCATGAGACTGTTGGATGACTCTATGTACTGAACATTCTCTTGAAAAATCTTTGAACGTTGTTCTTTCTCATCAGCATCCTTGTACACGCGTCCATAATGAGCCATCCATTGTTCGTGGCTCTCATAGCTTGAAGTTTCAGGGAGCAGCCGAGATGTAGTGTGCGAAAGCCAAGTAGCAGAGAAGAAGATTAATACCAAAAAAGTCAGGGCTGTCCGGTTTGTTGATGTCATAGTTCTGGTAGATATAAGAAAAAATGGTTGTGAATGATGATTTGGAATAATTTGTGTGCCCACAGGTCGGCTTTATATAGAAACACACGGTTTCGTCATTGTTTGGGAAACGAAATATTTTTATCACCGTTCGTGGAAGATAAGATGTTCAGTTGATATAAGTATTAATCAATACAAGGAAAACACACATGTTACGTTGTTTAGATTTATGATTGATGCCACTAATTTACTTGGATTTTTCTTTTGGACTATACTCCTAATGACTAAAATTGTTGTGTACTGATTTGTTTTCTTAACATAGGCGTAGGTAGGTTATGTAAAAGCTTACAGAACATAGCTTGGCCATTATTTTGGAATGTAGTTGTGTCCTATATGAAGGAAATTCTCCAAGGGTCTGATACTTACAACATATTTTTTATTTCTAACTTTTTTTTATTGTATGGCTTTTAGATGTTCAAAATGCAGATATGCATGCCTTTATTCTATTCGTTTCCATCTTGGTTTATTTTAACTTTACCCACACTTTCAATGCATTTGAAGAATACTAGGCAATAAAGGAGTTTGGTTGGTTGTACGCAATATCAATCTCATCACTACATAAATTGCAATTGCAAGGAGCTTGTTATATATAATATATATTGATCCCTTCAACAAGACTTGCAGTATCCCCAAAACGATCAAGAAATATAATATTTCAGAATTTTAATTTCGCCCGAATGCATGAATGCTTCTTAACGGCCACTTTTCAGAATCAATGAATGATGTCCGATGTCTGAATTTTCCACTGAAGTCGGCTGTCACGACGTGATACTCCAATATTACTCATTTGACAAAACCTCCCCACAAAAGAGAATTAAAACAAATAGTGTGCACCAACAATGATCTGTGCGAACTCACCCCTTCCAAGCTCATTTGCCACAATATTAGTGTAGGAAACTTGTCCACACGCCCGCCAAATTAAAATGGTGATGAAAAAAGCAAGTTTACTATGTTAATAAAGGGAAATCGTGAAAATATGTTTGAAAAGGTACAAATGTGCTAAAGGGAAATCATGGAAAATCAAACGAAAAAATACATTTAAAAACTGTTCATTTAGCCATTTTTGTAATTTTAATCATAATAAATTTTCGTCAATTATTTACAATGTTAAATGTTACTTTTGATTTTATGTTATTATTATCTATTATTATTGTTTGCTAATTTAAAATCTTTTTCATCGGAAAATTTTCTCAGAATGTGGACTTATGCAACCCCCTTGTTTGTATGTGGGTGAAGAACTAAAGTTCTCTTAGTGGAAATATGTGTCCTTCACCTTTTATAAGCTTTATTACCATATTCTTTTTTCAACTCCCATCTGGTGAGAGGTATGTTAAAACCAAAGTCTCTATACCATTTCATTAGGAGTCGCCTCATGAAACAAACAAACATGATAGTTATTCTTTATATATACAATAAACCTAGGTTTTCCGATAAACGAAGGGGGCTAAGGGTGACCAATAATTAAAGTGTTATGTCGATCACCGTTTTGGTACTAGACTCCTCAGCTTTGAACTTCTCCTTCGTCTGCTAGACTTTAATGTTAAAACCATGATTGATTATGAGTGATCCGGATGGAAATCATGTTAATTTCTAAATTTATTCATCCGATGTTGTTGTAATAACAACATTGAGTAGGTTTCAAAGAAAGTGAGAAGAAAAGAAGGATGTTGAATGGTACTGGCAATGTAGTCATTTTTATGGCAACACAAATCTTTAACGGCATACATGAGGAAAATCTACTACACGACCATCGAATCAATTTATTCTAAGAGAAATGTAACCGACATGCTTTAGGTGTAATAGTCATTGTTAGTCCGGTCTCGAATAGAGGTAGTATACAACTATTTGAATTCCCTTAACATTTCAAGAAAGAAGGTCTTAGATTTCTCGAAAATCTACATGGCAGTCGTATTCGGTTTAGGATCATCTATAAAATATAGTTGTTAGATTATACCGTAGATCGAAAGTCTCACGATCAAGTCGATTTTTCTGTTCTCACAATCGTAATGTGTTGTAGAAGTTTACGAGAAGTTTCGTCAATATGATACAAATAACACAGAACCCAATATTATGTGTGTAAAATAGTTCTTCTCAGTAATCATAGTTCAGACTAACAACGTTGAGAAAAATGTTGAGGAGGTATTGATCATGGTTGCCGGAAAAGGTTAAAAATAAAGATTTACGATTGTTGATGCCAAGAAGGATGTAAGGGGAAAGAGATCAAAATTAGGAGAGACGAATTGACTTTGATACGATTAGAGGCGATCCAAAACCCCAGTATGCATGAAATTATTTTGTTGAATCTAATACCAGAGTTCCAGAAATGTTTTGCATTTTCTATTGTGCGGTTGTTTTGTATTTCGTTCTCTTCTATGTAGCTTTCCTTATTTTCATATTCATTTCTTTCTTTTGTGATAAACATAGAAAATATAAATAAAAATGAAGTATTATATGGCATTTAGGAATCGTTAGTTATTGATAAAAAATGTCCCGACTATTAAGAAGTTTTTAGTTTATTTATGAAATTATGGAAGGTTTGATTATAAAGACAGTTTAGATGCAATTATCTCAATGATTCCAACCACAATTATTTAAATCCCATTAAGAGTGCCGTTTGTTGTGGCTTTTCTGTTTTGGACTACCAATTTAACGGTTGATGTTGTGTAGTTGTTCTTTGGCTTTCGATCAATTGTTACAATCTTTATCTACTAATCAATACAATAAAAATTTGTTCTCAAGAACAACATGGTTTCTTTCTTTAATAATAATATATTAACAATTACAATGTACAAAAGGAACTATATATAAAACGGTCATATATGGGCCAAAACACAGCATGATAAATACACATAACATAAATACACGAAATTCCTTTTCTTTTTATTATAAATTCGTAAATGTTAATAGTTTTCTTAAAAATAACATGTGTGGTTTCATAGCTACTTCCATCTAGCCAATAAATTGCATAGCTCTCAAAACGACTTCATCACTACTTCCATATGCAACTTAGCACCCACAAAAATATTTCAAGGAATTCTCAAGGAAAGTTGGTGTTTTGATTGACACGACTTGGATTTGACTCCGGTCTCACATCTATCCGGCCCGCAGATTCGCATTCCCGGATTTATGATGTCCTTCATTGTGGGTGTTATTCGTATTATCAAATCATTTAGAGACATTGGATTATTTGGAATTTTGCACTTGAATCTGCTACCAACTTATGGTAAACTTTGTTATTTTGTCAAAAGTATTTATTGTTCATTGGACCCTTCGTTTGATCAAAAAAGAATTCACACGTTTCAACATGTTTTTCATTGGTGAGTGTTTTGTTCAACATTTCCTATACTCGGAGAAGCATATGCATATACGAAAAGACATTCAAGCTCACAATTTTTCCAATACATAATATATATATATATATATATATATATATATATATATATATATATATATATATATAATTGCATCCTTACTAATATTTAATTTTTTGGATACATTTTGTAATTTACATATTTCATTGTAATAAAATAACCGTAAATACACTTAATTTACAATAATTACTCTTGATGTTCCACAATTATGCAGTGGGGTAGGAAGCCATCATGGCAATGCCACAAAGGCCTTCTTGCGCATCAACATCTCTTTGCATCATTATGTACCCCTCTTGACCCCAACTTGTTCCCCAAGAGTTCTTCACCAGCCAATATTTAGTTCCGTCAGCACTCGCTCCATAACCAACCGCAGTAACACCATGGTCTAGTTCAGTACCACATTCTCCTGTAAACACCCCGCTAGAGTAGAATTGGAAGTCGGACCCACTAGCATCAATGGCCACAGAAATAGGCTGACTAGCTACAGCTTTCAAAAGTGCACTTTCGCTATTAGCAGGAACATCTTCATGACCCGTAATCGCTGCAGCATGGTTAGATTCCTCGTTGCTGTTGCAGGTGCCATCGACTCCTTTGTACGGGTAGTTGCTCTCTGTAGTAAGGCCTTTATTGTTTAGGATGAAATCAAAGGCATCGTCCATAAGACCCCCCTCACATCCCTGATCCTGACCACCGGTGTCGCAGTCCACGAGCTCTTGTTCGGATAGAGAGACCAATTTACCTGTTTTCAGTTGGGTTATTCCTTCCATAGCTGCCACAGCTGAAAACGCCCAGCAACACCCTACAAACATATATGATGCGATATCGAGTTTAAATATGGTCTTGTTAACAAACATAACTTAATTAGTACTTGGACTACGTCTCAAGTTTGAAATTCCCATAGTAGTTTTTGCTTACCACATTGGCCTTGGTCTTTAACAGGTGTTACTGCGCCTTTCTTTCTCCAGTCCATTGATGATGGAACTGCTGTCACATTTTCATACCTGAAAGCAGAGGTCGATGGGGAACATTCGTGTGCCTTGAATCGGTTCCTTGTGCTCGTGAACTCTTGGTTTGTAAGGTCTGCAAACTCATTGACTGCTAGTTTGTAAGCTTTGTTCATGAGACTGTTGGATGACTCTATGTACTGAACATTCTCTTGAAAAATCTTTGAACGTTGTTCTTTCTCATCAGCATCCTTGTACACGCGTCCATAAGGAGCCATCCATTGTTCGTGGCTCTCATAGCTTGAAGTTTCAGGGAGCAGCCGAGATGTAGTGTGCGAAAGCAAAGTAGCAGAGAAGAAGATTAATACCAAAAAAGTCAGGGCTGTCCGGTTTGTTGATGTCATAGTTCTGGTAGATATAAGAAAAAATGGTTGTGAATGATGATTTGGAATAATTTGTGTGCCCACAGGTCGGCTTTATATAGAAACACACGGTTTCGTCATTGTTTGGGAAACGAAATATTTTTATCACCGTTCGTGGAAGATAAGATGTTCAGTTGATATAAGTATTAATCAATACAAGGAAAACACACATGTTACGTTGTTTAGATTTATGATTGATGCCACTAATTTACTTGGATTTTTCTTTTGGACTATACTCCTAATGACTAAAATTGTTGTGTACTGATTTGTTTTCTTAACATAGGCGTAGGTAGGTTATGTAAAAGCTTACAGAACATAGCTTGGCCATTATTTTGGAATGTAGTTGTGTCCTATATGAAGGAAATTCTCCAAGGGTCTGATACTTACAACATATTTTTTATTTCTAACTTTTTTTTATTGTATGGCTTTTAGATGTTCAAAATGCAGATATGCATGCCTTTATTCTATTCGTTTCCATCTTGGTTTATTTTAACTTTACCCACACTTTCAATGCATTTGAAGAATACTAGGCAATAAAGGAGTTTGGTTGGTTGTACGCAATATCAATCTCATCACTACATAAATTGCAATTGCAAGGAGCTTGTTATATATAAATATATATTGATCCCTTCAACAAGACTTGCAGTATCCCCAAAACGATCAAGAAATATAATATTTCAGAATTTTAATTTCGCCCGAATGCATGAATGCTTCTTAACGGCCACTTTTCAGAATCAATGAATGATGTCCGATGTCTGAATTTTCCACTGAAGTCGGCTGTCACGACGTGATACTCCAATATTACTCATTTGACAAAACCTCCCCACAAAAGAGAATTAAAACGAATAGTGTGCACCAACAATGATCTTGTGCGAACTCACCCCTTCCAAGCTCATTTGCCACAATATTAGTGTAGGAAACTTGTCCACACGCCCGCCAAATTAAAATGGTGATGAAAAAAGCAAGTTTACTATGTTAATAAAGGGAAATCGTGAAAATATGTTTGAAAAGGTACAAATGTGCTAAAGGGAAATCATGGAAAATCAAACGAAAAAATACATTTAAAAACCGTTCATTTAGCCATTTTTGTAATATTAATCATAATAAATTTTCGTCAATTATTTACAATGTTAAATGTTACTTTTGATTTTATGTTATTATTATCTATTATTATTGTTTGCTAATTTAAAATCTTTTTCAGCGGAAAATTTTCTCAGAATGTGGACTTATGCAACCCCCTTGTTTGTATGTGGGTGAAGAACTAAAGTTCTCTTAGTGGAAATATGTGTCCTTCACCTTTTATAAGCTTTATTACCATATTCTTTTTTCAACTCCCATCTGGTGAGAGGTATGTTAAAACCAAAGTCTCTATACCATTTCATTAGGAGTCGCCTCATGAAACAAACAAACATGATAGTTATTCTTTATATATACAATAAACCTAGGTTTTCCGATAAACGAAGGGGGCTAAGGGTGACCAATAATTAAAGTGTTATGTCGATCACCGTTTTGGTACTAGACTCCTCAGCTTTGAACTTCTCCTTCGTCTGCCAGACTTTATTGTTAAAACCATGATTGATTATGAGTGATCCGGATGGAAATCATGTTAATTTCTAAATTTATTCATCCGATGTTGTCGTAATAACAACATTGTAGGTTTCAAAGAAAGTGAGAAGAAAAGAAGGATGTTGAATGGTACTGGCAATGTAGTCATTTTTATGGCAACACAAATCTTTAACGGCATACATGAGGAAAATCTACTACACGACCATCGAATCAATTTATTCTAAGAGAAATGTAACCGACATGCTTTAGGTGTAATAGTCATTGTTAGTCCGGTCTCGAATAGAGGTAGTATACAACTATTTGAATTCCCTTAACATTTCCAGAAAGAAGGTCTTAGATTTCTCGAAAATCTACATGGTAGTCGTATTCGGTTTAGGATCATCTATAAAATATAGTTGTTAGATTATACCGTAGATCGAAAGTCTCACGATCAAGTCGATTTTTCTGCTCTCACAATCGTAATGTGTTGTAGAAGTTTACGAGAAGTTTCGTCAATATGATACAAATAACACAGAACCCAATATTATGTGTGTAAAATAGTTCTTCTCAGGAGGAATCATAGTTCAGACTAACAAGGTTGAGAAAAATGTTGAGGAGGTGTCGATCATGGTTGCCGGAAAAGGTTAAAAATAAAGATTTACGATTGTTGATGCCAAGAAGGATGTAAGGGGAAAGAGATCAAAATTAGGAGAGACGAATTGACTTTGATACGATTAGAGGCGATCCAAAACCCCAGTATGCATGAAATTATTTTGTTGAATCTAATGCCAGAGTTCCAGAAATGTTTTGCATTTTCTATTGTGCGGTTGTTTTGTATTTCGTTCTCTTCTATGTAGCTTTTCTTATTTTCATATTTATTTCTTTCTTTTGTGATAAACATAGAAAATATAAATAAAAATGAAGTATTATATGGCATTTAGGAATCGTTAGTTATTGATAAAAAATGTCCCGACTATTAAGAAGTTTTTAGTTTATTTATGAAATTATGGAAGGTTTGATTATAAAGACAGTTTAGATGCAATTATCTCAATGATTCCAACCACAATTATTTAAATCCCATTAATAGTGTCGTTTGTTGTGGCTTTTCTGTTTTGGACTTCCAATTTAACGGTTGATGTTGTGTAGTTGTTCTTTGGCTTTCGATCAATTGTTACAATCTTTATCTACTAATCAATACAATAAAAATTTGTTCTCAAGAACAACATGATTTCTTTCTTTAATAATAATATATTAACAATTACAATGTACAAAAGGAACTATATATAAAACGGTCATATATGGGCCAAAACACAGCATGATAAATACACATAACATAAATACACGAAATTCCTTTTCTTTTTATTATAAATACGTAAATGTTAATAGTTTTCTTAAAAATAACATGTGTGGTTTCATAGCTACTTCCATCTAGCCAATAAATTGCATAGCTCTCAAAACGACTTCATCACTACTTCCATATGCAACTTAGCACCCACAAAAATATTTCAAGTGATTCTCAAGGAAAGTTGGTGTTTTGATTGGCACGACTTGGATTTGACTCCGGTCTCACATCTATCCGGCCCGCAGATTCGCATTCCCTGATTTATGATGTCCTTCATTGTGGGTGTTATTCGTATTATCAAATCATTTAGAGACTTTGGATTATCTGGAATTTTGCACTTGAATCTGCTACCAACTTATGGTAAACTTTGTTATTTTGTCAAAAGTATTTATTGTTCACTGGACCCTTCGTTTGATCAAAAAAGAATTCATACGTTTCAACATGTTTTTCATGGGTGAGTGTTTTGTTCAACATTTCCTATACTCGGAGAAGCATATGCATATACGAAAAGACATTCAAGCTCACAATTTTTCCAATACATAATATATATATATATATATATATATATATATATATATATATATATATATATATATATAATTGCATCCTTACTAATATTTAATTTTTTGGATACATTTTGTAATTTACATATTTCATTGTAATAAAATAACCGTAAATACACTTAATTTACAATAATTACTCTTGATGTTCCACAATTATGCAGTGGGGTAGGAAGCCATCATGGCAATGCCACAAAGGCCTTCTTGCGCATCAACATCTCTTTGCATCATTATGTACCCCTCTTGACCCCAACTTGTTCCCCAAGAGTTCTTCACCAGCCAATATTTAGTTCCGTCAGCACTCGCTCCATAACCAACCGCAGTAACACCATGGTCTAGTTCAGTACCACATTCTCCTGTAAACACCCCGCTAGAGTAGAATTGGAAGTCGGACCCACTAGCATCAATGGCCACAGAAATAGGCTGACTAGCTACAGCTTTCAAAAGTGCACTTTCGCTATTAGCAGGAACATCTTCATGACCCGTAATCGCTGCAGCATGGTTAGATTCCTCGTTGCTGTTGCAGGTGCCATCGACTCCTTTGTACGGGTAGTTGCTCTCTGTAGTAAGGCCTTTATTGTTTAGGATGAAATCAAAGGCATCGTCCATAAGACCCCCCTCACATCCCTGATCCTGACCACTGGTGTCGCAGTCCACGAGCTCTTGTTCGGATAGAGAGACCAATTTACCTGTTTTCAGTTGGGTTATTCCTTCCATAGCTGCCACAGCTGAAAACGCCCAGCAACACCCTACAAACATATATGATGCGATATCGAGTTTAAATATGGTCTTGTTAACAAACATAACTTAATTAGTACTTGGACTACGTCTCAAGTTTGAAATTCCCATAGTAGTTTTTGCTTACCACATTGGCCTTGGTCTTTAACAGGTGTTACTGCGCCTTTCTTTCTCCAGTCCATTGATGATGGAACTGCTGTCACATTTTCATACCTGAAAGCAGAGGTCGATGGGGAACATTCGTGTGCCTTGAATCGGTTCCTTGTGCTCGTGAACTCTTGGTTTGTAAGGTCTGCAAACTCATTGACTGCTAGTTTGTAAGCTTTGTTCATGAGACTGTTGGATGACTCTATGTACTGAACATTCTCTTCAAAAATCTTTGAACGTTGTTCTTTCTCATCAGCATCCTTGTACACGCGTCCATAATGAGCCATCCATTGTTCGTGGCTCTCATAGCTTGAAGTTTCAGGGAGCAGCCGAGATGTAGTGTGCGAAAGCAAAGTAGCAGAGAAGAAGATTAATACCAAAAAAGTCAGGGCTGTCCGGTTTGTTGATGTCATAGTTCTGGTAGATATAAGAAAAAGTGGTTGTGAATGATGATTTGGAATAATTTGTGTGCCCACAGGTCGGCTTTATATAGAAACACACGGTTTCGTCATTGTTTGGGAAACGAAATATTTTTATCACCGTTCGTGGAAGCTAAGATGTTCAGTTGATATAAGTATTAATCAATACAAGGAAACCACACATGTTACGTTGTTTAGATTTATGATTGATGCCACTAATTTACTTGGATTTTTCTTTTGGACTATACTCCTAATGACTAAAATTGTTGTGTACTGATTTGTTTTCTTAACATAGGCGTAGGTAGGTTATGTAAAAGCTTACAGAACATAGCTTGGCCATTATTTTGGAATGTAGTTGTGTCCTATATGAAGGAAATTCTCCAAGGGTCTGATACTTACAACATATTTTTTATTTCTAACTTTTTTTTATTGTATGGCTTTTAGATGTTCAAAATGCAGATATGCATGCCTTTATTCTATTCGTTTCCATCTTGGTTTATTTTAACTTTACCCACACTTTCAATGCATTTGAAGAATACTAGGCAATAAAGGAGTTTGGTTGGTTGTACGCAATATCAATCTCATCACTACATAAATTGCAATTGCAAGGAGCTTGTTATATATAAATATATATTGATCCCTTCAACAAGACTTGCAGTATCCCCAAAACGATCAAGAAATATAATATTTCAGAATTTTAATTTCGCCCGAATGCATGAATGCTTCTTAACGGCCACTTTTCAGAATCAATGAATGATGTCCGATGTCTGAATTTTCCACTGAAGTCGGCTGTCACGACGTGATACTCCAATATTACTCATTTGACAAAACCTCCCCACAAAAGAGAATTAAAACGAATAGTGTGCACCAACAATGATCTTGTGCGAACTCACCCCTTCCAAGCTCATTTGCCACAATATTAGTGTAGGAAACTTGTCCACACGCCCGCCAAATTAAAATGGTGATGAAAAAAGCAAGTTTACTATGTTAATAAAGGGAAATCGTGAAAATATGTTTGAAAAGGTACAAATGTGCTAAAGGGAAATCATGGAAAATCAAACGAAAAAATACATTTAAAAACCGTTCATTTAGCCATTTTTGTAATATTAATCATAATAAATTTTCGTCAATTATTTACAATGTTAAATGTTACTTTTGATTTTATGTTATTATTATCTATTATTATTGTTTGCTAATTTAAAATCTTTTTCAGCGGAAAATTTTCTCAGAATGTGGACTTATGCAACCCCCTTGTTTGTATGTGGGTGAAGAACTAAAGTTCTCTTAGTGGAAATATGTGTCCTTCACCTTTTATAAGCTTTATTACCATATTCTTTTTTCAACTCCCATCTGGTGAGAGGTATGTTAAAACCAAAGTCTCTATACCATTTCATTAGGAGTCGCCTCATGAAACAAACAAACATGATAGTTATTCTTTATATATACAATAAACCTAGGTTTTCCGATAAACGAAGGGGGCTAAGGGTGACCAATAATTAAAGTGTTATGTCGATCACCGTTTTGGTACTAGACTCCTCAGCTTTGAACTTCTCCTTCGTCTGCCAGACTTTATTGTTAAAACCATGATTGATTATGAGTGATCCGGATGGAAATCATGTTAATTTCTAAATTTATTCATCCGATGTTGTCGTAATAACAACATTGTAGGTTTCAAAGAAAGTGAGAAGAAAAGAAGGATGTTGAATGGTACTGGCAATGTAGTCATTTTTATGGCAACACAAATCTTTAACGGCATACATGAGGAAAATCTACTACACGACCATCGAATCAATTTATTCTAAGAGAAATGTAACCGACATGCTTTAGGTGTAATAGTCATTGTTAGTCCGGTCTCGAATAGAGGTAGTATACAACTATTTGAATTCCCTTAACATTTCCAGAAAGAAGGTCTTAGATTTCTCGAAAATCTACATGGCAGTCGTATTCGGTTTAGGATCATCTATAAAATATAGTTGTTAGATTATACCGTAGATCGAAAGTCTCACGATCAAGTCGATTTTTCTGCTCTCACAATCGTAATGTGTTGTAGAAGTTTACGAGAAGTTTCGTCAATATGATACAAATAACACAGAACCCAATATTATGTGTGTAAAATAGTTCTTCTCAGGAGGAATCATAGTTCAGACTAACAAGGTTGAGAAAAATGTTGAGGAGGTGTCGATCATGGTTGCCGGAAAAGGTTAAAAATAAAGATTTACGATTGTTGATGCCAAGAAGGATGTAAGGGGAAAGAGATCAAAATTAGGAGAGACGAATTGACTTTGATACGATTAGAGGCGATCCAAAACCCCAGTATGCATGAAATTATTTTGTTGAATCTAATGCCAGAGTTCCAGAAATGTTTTGCATTTTCTATTGTGCGGTTGTTTTGTATTTCGTTCTCTTCTATGTAGCTTTTCTTATTTTCATATTTATTTCTTTCTTTTGTGATAAACATAGAAAATATAAATAAAAATGAAGTATTATATGGCATTTAGGAATCGTTAGTTATTGATAAAAAATGTCCCGACTATTAAGAAGTTTTTAGTTTATTTATGAAATTATGGAAGGTTTGATTATAAAGACAGTTTAGATGCAATTATCTCAATGATTCCAACCACAATTATTTAAATCCCATTAATAGTGTCGTTTGTTGTGGCTTTTCTGTTTTGGACTTCCAATTTAACGGTTGATGTTGTGTAGTTGTTCTTTGGCTTTCGATCAATTGTTACAATCTTTATCTACTAATCAATACAATAAAAATTTGTTCTCAAGAACAACATGATTTCTTTCTTTAATAATAATATATTAACAATTACAATGTACAAAAGGAACTATATATAAAACGGTCATATATGGGCCAAAACACAGCATGATAAATACACATAACATAAATACACGAAATTCCTTTTCTTTTTATTATAAATACGTAAATGTTAATAGTTTTCTTAAAAATAACATGTGTGGTTTCATAGCTACTTCCATCTAGCCAATAAATTGCATAGCTCTCAAAACGACTTCATCACTACTTCCATATGCAACTTAGCACCCACAAAAATATTTCAAGTGATTCTCAAGGAAAGTTGGTGTTTTGATTGGCACGACTTGGATTTGACTCCGGTCTCACATCTATCCGGCCCGCAGATTCGCATTCCCTGATTTATGATGTCCTTCATTGTGGGTGTTATTCGTATTATCAAATCATTTAGAGACTTTGGATTATCTGGAATTTTGCACTTGAATCTGCTACCAACTTATGGTAAACTTTGTTATTTTGTCAAAAGTATTTATTGTTCACTGGACCCTTCGTTTGATCAAAAAAGAATTCATACGTTTCAACATGTTTTTCATGGGTGAGTGTTTTGTTCAACATTTCCTATACTCGGAGAAGCATATGCATATACGAAAAGACATTCAAGCTCACAATTTTTCCAATACATAATATATATATATATATATATATATATATATATATATATATATATATATATATAATTGCATCCTTACTAATATTTAATTTTTTGGATACATTTTGTAATTTACATATTTCATTGTAATAAAATAACCGTAAATACACTTAATTTACAATAATTACTCTTGATGTTCCACAATTATGCAGTGGGGTAGGAAGCCATCATGGCAATGCCACAAAGGCCTTCTTGCGCATCAACATCTCTTTGCATCATTATGTACCCCTCTTGACCCCAACTTGTTCCCCAAGAGTTCTTCACCAGCCAATATTTAGTTCCGTCAGCACTCGCTCCATAACCAACCGCAGTAACACCATGGTCTAGTTCAGTACCACATTCTCCTGTAAACACCCCGCTAGAGTAGAATTGGAAGTCGGACCCACTAGCATCAATGGCCACAGAAATAGGCTGACTAGCTACAGCTTTCAAAAGTGCACTTTCGCTATTAGCAGGAACATCTTCATGACCCGTAATCGCTGCAGCATGGTTAGATTCCTCGTTGCTGTTGCAGGTGCCATCGACTCCTTTGTACGGGTAGTTGCTCTCTGTAGTAAGGCCTTTATTGTTTAGGATGAAATCAAAGGCATCGTCCATAAGACCCCCCTCACATCCCTGATCCTGACCACTGGTGTCGCAGTCCACGAGCTCTTGTTCGGATAGAGAGACCAATTTACCTGTTTTCAGTTGGGTTATTCCTTCCATAGCTGCCACAGCTGAAAACGCCCAGCAACACCCTACAAACATATATGATGCGATATCGAGTTTAAATATGGTCTTGTTAACAAACATAACTTAATTAGTACTTGGACTACGTCTCAAGTTTGAAATTCCCATAGTAGTTTTTGCTTACCACATTGGCCTTGGTCTTTAACAGGTGTTACTGCGCCTTTCTTTCTCCAGTCCATTGATGATGGAACTGCTGTCACATTTTCATACCTGAAAGCAGAGGTCGATGGGGAACATTCGTGTGCCTTGAATCGGTTCCTTGTGCTCGTGAACTCTTGGTTTGTAAGGTCTGCAAACTCATTGACTGCTAGTTTGTAAGCTTTGTTCATGAGACTGTTGGATGACTCTATGTACTGAACATTCTCTTCAAAAATCTTTGAACGTTGTTCTTTCTCATCAGCATCCTTGTACACGCGTCCATAATGAGCCATCCATTGTTCGTGGCTCTCATAGCTTGAAGTTTCAGGGAGCAGCCGAGATGTAGTGTGCGAAAGCAAAGTAGCAGAGAAGAAGATTAATACCAAAAAAGTCAGGGCTGTCCGGTTTGTTGATGTCATAGTTCTGGTAGATATAAGAAAAAATGGTTGTGAATGATGATTTGGAATAATTTGTGTGCCCACAGGTCGGCTTTATATAGAAACACACGGTTTCGTCATTGTTTGGGAAACGAAATATTTTTATCACCGTTCGTGGAAGCTAAGATGTTCAGTTGATATAAGTATTAATCAATACAAGGAAACCACACATGTTACGTTGTTTAGATTTATGATTGATGCCACTAATTTACTTGGATTTTTCTTTTGGACTATACTCCTAATGACTAAAATTGTTGTGTACTGATTTGTTTTCTTAACATAGGCGTAGGTAGGTTATGTAAAAGCTTACAGAACATAGCTTGGCCATTATTTTGGAATGTAGTTGTGTCCTATATGAAGGAAATTCTCCAAGGGTCTGATACTTACAACATATTTTTTATTTCTAACTTTTTTTTATTGTATGGCTTTTAGATGTTCAAAATGCAGATATGCATGCCTTTATTCTATTCGTTTCCATCTTGGTTTATTTTAACTTTACCCACACTTTCAATGCATTTGAAGAATACTAGGCAATAAAGGAGTTTGGTTGGTTGTACGCAATATCAATCTCATCACTACATAAATTGCAATTGCATGGAGCTTGTTATATATAATATATATTGATCCCTTCAACAAGACTTGCAGTATCCCCAAAACGATCAAGAAATATAATATTTCAGAATTTTAATTTCGCCCGAATGCATGAATGCTTCTTAACGGCCACTTTTCAGAATCAATGAATGATGTCCGATGTCTGAATTTTCCACTGTAGTCGGCTGTCACGACGTGATACTCCAATATTACTCATTTGACAAAACCTCCCCACAAAAGAGAATTAAAACGAATAGTGTGCACCAACAATGATCTTGTGCGAACTGACCCCTTCCAAGCTCATTTGCCACAATATTAGTTTAGGAAACTTGTCCACACGCCCGCCAAATTAAAATGGTGATGAAAAAAGCAAGTTTACTATGTTAATAAAGGGAAATCGTGAAAATATGTTTGAAAATGTACAAATGTGCTAAAGGGAAATCATGGAAAATCAAACGAAAAAATACATTTAAAAACTCTTCATTTAGCCATTTTTGTAATTTTAATCATAATAAATTTTCGTCAATTATTTACAATGTTAAATGTTACTTTTGATTTTATGTTATTATTATCTATTATTATTGTTTGCTAATTTAAAATCTTTTTCATCGGAAAATTTTCTCAGAATGTGGACTTATTCAACCCCCTTGTTTGTATGTGGGTGAAGAACTAAAGTTCTCTTAGTGGAAATATGTGTCCTTCACCTTTTATAAGCTTTATTACCATATTCTTGTTTCAACTCCCATCTGGTGAGAGGTATGTTAAAACCAAAGTCTCTATACCATTTCATTAGGAGTCGCCTCATGAAACAAACAAACATGATAGTTATTCTTTATATATACAATAAACCTAGGTTTTCCGATAAACGAAGGGGGCTAAGGGTGACCAATAATTAAAGTGTTATGTCGATCACTGTTTTGGTACTAGACTCCTCAGCTTTTAACTTCTCCTTCGTCTGCTAGACTTTAATGTTAAAACCATGATTGATTATGAGTGATCCGGATGGAAATCACGTTAATTTCTAAATTTATTCATCCGATGTTGTCGTAATAACAACATTGAGTAGGTTTCAAAGAAAGTGAGAAGAAAAGAAGGATGTTGAATGGTACTGGCAATGTAGTCATTTTTATGGCAACACAAATCTTTAACGGCATACATGAGGAAAATCTACTACACGACCATCGAATCAATTTATTCTAAGAGAAATGTAACCGACATGCTTTAGGTGTAATAGTCATTGTTAGTCCGGTCTCGAATAGAGGTAGTATACAATTATTTGAATTCCCTTAACATTTCAAGAAAGAAGGTCTTACATTTCTCGAAAATCTACATGGCAGTCGTATTCGGTTTAGGATCAGCTATAAAATATAGTTGTTAGATTATACCGTAGATCGAAAGTCTCACGATCAAGTCGATTTTTCTGCTCTCACAATCGTAATGTGTTGTAGAAGTTTACGAGAAGTTTCGTCAATATGATACAAATAACACAGAACCCAATATTATGTGTGTAAAATAGTTCTTCTCAGGAATCATAGTTCAGACTAACAAGGTTGAGAAAAATGTTGAGGAGGTGTCGATCATGGTTGCCGGAAAAGGTTAAAAATAAAGATTTACGATTGTTGATGCCAAGAAGGATGTAAGGGGAAAGAGATCAAAATTAGGAGAGACGAATTGACTTTGATACGATTAGAGGCGATCCAAAACCCCAGTATGCATGAAATTATTTTGTTGAATCTAATGCCAGAGTTCCAGAAATGTTTTGCATTTTCTATTGTACGGTTGTTTTGTATTTCGTTCTCTTCTATGTAGCTTTTCTTATTTTCATATTCATTTCTTTCTTTTGTGATAAACATAGAAAATATAAATAAAAATGAAGTATTATATGGCATTTAGGAATCGTTAGTTATTGATAAAAAATGTCCCGACTATTAAGAAGTTTTTAGTTTATTTATGAAATTATGGATGGTTTGATTATAAAGACAGTTTAGATGCAATTATCTCAATGATTCCAACCACAATTATTTAAATCCCATTAATAGTGTCGTTTGTTGTGGCTTTTCTGTTTTGGACTTCCAATTTAACGGTTGATGTTGTGTAGTTGTTCTTTGGCTTTCGATCAATTGTTACAATCTTTATCTACTAATCAATACAATAAAAATTTGTTCTCAAGAACAACATGATTTCTTTCTTTAATAATAATATATTAACAATTACAATGTACAAAAGGAACTATATATAAAACGGTCATATATGGGCCAAAACACAGCATGATAAATACACATAACATAAATACACGAAATTCCTTTTCTTTTTATTATAAATTCGTAAATGTTAATAGTTTTCTTAAAAATAACATGTGTGGTTTCATAGCTACTTCCATCTAGCCAATAAATTGCATAGCTCTCAAAACGACTTCATCACTACTTCCATATGCAACTTAGCACTCACAAAAATATTTCAAGGAATTCTCAAGGAAAGTTGGTGTTTTGATTGGCACGACTTGGATTTGACTCCGGTCTCACATCTATCCGGCCCGCAGATTCGCATTCCCTGATTTATGATGTCCTTCATTGTGGGTGTTATTCGTATTATCATCATTTAGAGACATTGGATTATTTGGAATTTTGCACTTGAATCTGCTACCAACTTATGATAAACTTTGTTATTTTGTAAAAAGTATTTATTGTTCATTGGACCCTTCGTTTGATCAAAAAAGAATTCACACGTTTCAACATGTTTTTCATGGGTGAGTGTTTTGTTCAACATTTCCTATACTCAGAGAAACATATGCCTATACGAAAAGACATTCAAGCTCACAATTTTTCCAATACATAATATATATATATATATATATATATATATATATATATATATATATAATTGCATCCTTACTAATATTTAATTTTTTGGATACATTTTGTAATTTACATATTTCATTGTAATAAAATAACCGTAAATACACTTAATTTACAATAATTACTCTTGATGTTTGTGGAAAATGTTGCCTCCAAAATTAGCAAGTGGCAAATAGTTCAGGGGTTATTTCCATAACTTATCATTTACTATTCATAGTTTGACTATGAATAGTAATATATATGTGAAATGTTTGAAGAATTGGACGGCACATGTGAATTTGGAGATTTGTTATTCAAAAGTTTGTAGGCAGAGTGTTTGGTCATGAATAGTATTCAAATTTGAAGGCGCAACATTTTTGGACGACGACATTTTTTATCCTTTCATATGTTCTTTTCTTTGGCTATAAATAGCCTAATCCATTTCATTACGAATAAACCAAAACAATCAAATATATATATATAGTAAAACATTACATATATATATATATATATATATATATATATATATATATATATATATATATATATATATATATATACACACTGATACACCACCATATATTTTAGCCCTCTCACTCTATTTGTAATCTCTTTCATAATCCCTGTAAACACTGCAAATTATAGTGAATTGTTTCTCGGCTTCCTCCGCCCGTAGTTTTTTTCCCGATTTGGGTTTCCACGTAAATTCCTGTGTCTCTATTCTATTTATTTTATTCGTATTTCGTTGTGATTATTACGCTTTGATAATTTTTGATCCCATTCCGCATTGAACTAATATTATTTAAGTCTATTCGGATCCTTCGTATTTCACAACAATTGGTATCAGAGCATCCGGGTTGTAATATTAGCTCATTGGGATCATTTTATCAAGTAATTAATCATGTCTTCGGTAAAATACGATATTCCACTACTGGATCGTAACACACGATTTCCGTTGTGGCAAGTAAAGATGAGAGACATTCTCATTCAGATGGATTTACACAAGGCGCTTTTGGGTTTCAATAAGATGCCCGATACATGGACCGAAGAAGAAAAGGAGATGAAAGATCTGAAGGCTTTATCCCAGATTCGTTTGCACTTGTCAAACGATGTTTTGCAAGATGTTCTAAAAGAAACGTCAGCGGCTTCTTTATGGCTAAAGTTGGAGCAACTGTTGATGACCAAGAGCTTACCAAACAAGTTGCATTTGAAGCAACGGTTGTTCAATCTCAAGATGATTGAAGGAGGCTCTTTAACTGAACATATATCCACATTTAAAGAGTTAGTAAATAACTTAGAGAATATGGATGTTCAGTATGAAGATGAAGACTTGGCTTTATTCTTACTGTCGTCGTTGCCAGAATCCTATAGCCATTTTCATGATACTATTATCTATAGCCGTGACACTTTAGTTTTAGATGAAGTCTATACAGCTTTGGATTCCAAAGAGAAGATGAAGCATATTACTGGTGGTGGTTCAAGTGATGCTAAAGCCGAAGGTTTGAATGCCAGAGGAAGAACAACAGAGAGAAGTAGAACTTCTCAATCTTCCAACAGAACCAGATCCAAATCAAAAGGCAAACGAAAGTTTTGCAACTATTGTCACAAGAAGGGACATGTGCTTGAAGAATGCTTCAAGTTGAAGAATAAAGAAAAAGAGAAGACGGCAGCAAATGGTAAACAAGCTAGCACTTCGGGTGAAGCCGATGTAGCTGAGGTGGAAGGTATTGGAGAACTTTTGACAGTTTATTCAGATAAACTGGATTCCACTGGTGATTGGATACTCGACTCTGGTTGTACTTTTCATATGTGTCACAACAAAAGTTGGTTTTACACATTTGAAAAGGTTAACCAGGGCTATGTGTTGATGGGTAACAATACTACATGTCCAGTTCTTGGACATGGTTCAGTCAGGATCCGTATGTTTGACGGAGTTATTCGAACCATGGGGGATGTTAGATATGTTACTGACCTCAGAAGAAACTTGTTATCTCTCAGTTCCTTTGACAAAAGGGGATACGAGTTTGCTGGTAAAGGTGGAGTTCTCAGGGTATTCAAAGACGGCTCCGACAAACTGAGAGCCAAACGAAAAACCTCAGATCTTTACTTTCTTGACGGGCAAACAATTTCAAGTGATGCTGCTGTTGTTTCAAAGTCTTTTTCTGATCCAGATCAGTCCCGTCTTTGGCACCTTCGACTCGGCCATATGAGTTTTCAAGGCATGTTAGAATTGAGTCGAAGAGGTTTACTTGGTCAACAAAAGATTGTTGATTTGGATTTCTGTGAAGACTGTGTATATGGCAAGGCAAAACGAGTGAGGTTTGCAAGTGGCATCCATACAACGAAAGGACCACTTGATTATGTTCACTCGGATTTGTGGGGACCGGCTCGAGTTGCTTCAAAAGGTGGAGCTATTTATATGCTCACTATTATTGATGATTTCTCCAGGAAGGTGTGGTCTTTCTTCTTAAAACTTAAAGGAGACGTTTTCTATACCTTCAGAAATTGGAAAGTTCAGGTTGAAAAGCAATCAGGTCTGGTGGTAAAGTATCTTCGTACGGATAATGGACTTGAGTTTTGCTCAGAAGAGTTTAATGTCTATTGTCAAAAGGAAGGCATTACTCGACATCGCACAGTAGTCCATTCACCTCAACAAAATGGTGTAGCTGAAAGGATGAATCGCACCCTTATGGAGAAGGTCCGGTGTATGCTTTCTAATTCCAAATTGCCAAAGTCTTTTTGGGCGAAGGCTGCTTCGACTGCTTGCTATGTTATCAACCGATCACCGTCACGAGCAATCGAGAAGAAAACTCCGTTTGAGTTATGGTCCGGTAAACCTGCCAATTATTCAGATTTAAAACCATTCGGATGTCCAGCGTATGCACGAGTTGACAATGGGAAGCTAGAACCAAGAGCAATCAAATGCGTTTTTCTTGGGTACAATCAAGGTGTAAAGGGTTACAAGTTATGGAGCTTTGATTTGAAGAAAATTATCATCTCAAGAGATGTTACTTTTGATGAGTCTGCTATGATTCAACCAGTTGCTGACTCTTCTAAAAGAACAGATGCATCAGATGTATCATCCGAAGCAAATAAAGAGTATGCTCAAATGGAGGTGGAGCTTCCTACTTCACCTACCACTAATCAGAGTACAAATCAGCATCAAGATTCTTCTTCGTCGGATGAGCATGTTGTTGGTGAAGATTCAACACCTTCACAACCACAAGCTACTACTCCAAGCATTGCAAGAGATAGACCGAGAAGACAGATTATTCCTCCGAAGAGGTATGCTGAATCTGATTTGGTTGCCTATGCTTTTATTGTTGCTGATAATATTGAGTATGCAACGGAGCCTGCGAATTATGACGAGGCTATCAAATCTGAAGACTCAAATGATTGGATGCTCGCTATGCAAAATGAGATGGAATCCTTGCAGCGAAACAGTACTTGGAATTTAGTTCCTATTCCGAAAAGGAAGAGACCAGTTAAATGCAAGTGGGTCTATAAGCTCAAGGAACCTGTCAACCCAAATGATAAACCAAGATACAAAGCTCGGTTAGTAGCTAAAGGCTACAGTCAGATTCCTGGTATTGATTACACTGACATTTATTCCCCAGTTGTCAAACATACTTCCATTCGTGTATTGTTGGGGTTGGTTGCTTCTAACGATTTTGAGTTAGAACAACTTGATGTCACTACAGCTTTCCTAAATGGTGAGCTTGAGGAAGAGATTTTTATGCAACAACCTGAAGGTTTTGTAGTTCCTGGAAAGGAGAACTACGTATGCAAGTTGAACAAATCTCTTTATGGCCTCAAGCAGTCTCCTAGACAATGGTACAAGAGGTTCGATTCTTTCATGACCAGTCACAAATTCAGCAGGTGCACCTATGATAGCTGCGTTTATTTCAAGAAAGGTGACAATGGTTCAAAGATCTACTTACTCTTGTACGTGGATGACATGTTGATTGCAGCAAAAGATATGAAGGAGATTCAGAAGTTAAAAGACCAGTTGAAAGCTAAATTTGAAATGAAGGACTTAGGAGCTGCCAAAAAGATTTTAGGTATGGAAATTGTTCGTGACAGGAAGTCTAGGATCTTGCATCTTTCTAAGAAAAGTTATATTGAGAAAGTCCTAAGACGCTTCAATATGCACGAAGCAAAGTCTGTCAACACACCTTTTGCAGCTCATTTCAAGCTATCATCCGCTTTGAGTCCTACTAATGAGACTGATATGGCTTACATGGCACGTGTTCCATACTCTAGTGCTGTTGGATCTTTAATGTATGCTATGATCTGCACACGCCCTGATTTGGCTTATGTTGTTAGCATGGTTAGTAGATACATGGCGAACCCGGGGAAAGAACACTGGAAAGCAGTACAGTGGATTTTTCGTTATTTACGAGGTACGTCTTCCATGTGTTTACATTTTGGCAAATCTAACACTGGGGTGTTCGGATATGTTGATTCAGATTATGGAAAAGATTTGGATAAACGAAGATCAATTACAGGGTATGTGTTTACACTAAATGGTTGTGCTGTTAGTTGCACACGCCCTGATTTGGCTTTTGCATTTTCTATTGTACGGTTGTTTTGTATTTCGTTCTCTTCTATGTAGCTTTTCTTATTTTCATATTCATTTCTTTCTTTTGTGATAAACATAGAAAATATAAATAAAAATGAAGTATTATATGGCATTTAGGAATCGTTAGTTATTGATAAAAAATGTCCCAACTATTAAGAAGTTTTTAGTTTATTTATGAAATTATGGAAGGTTTGATTATAAAGACAGTTTAGATGCAATTATCTCAATGATTCCAACCACAATTATTTAAATCCCATTAATAGTGTCGTTTGTTGTGGCTTTTCTGTTTTGGACTTCCAATTTAACGGTTGATGTTGTGTAGTTGTTCTTTGGCTTTCGATCAATTGTTACAATCTTTATCTACTAATCAATACAATAAAAATTTGTTCTCAAGAACAACATGATTTCTTTCTTTAATAATAATATATTAACAATTACAATGTACAAAAGGAACTATATATAAAACGGTCATATATGGGCCAAAACACAGCATGATAAATACACATAACATAAATACACGAAATTCCTTTTCTTTTTATTATAAATTCGTAAATGTTAATAGTTTTCTTAAAAATAACATGTGTGGTTTCATAGCTACTTCCATCTAGCCAATAAATTGCATAGCTCTCAAAACGACTTCATCACTACTTCCATATGCAACTTAGCACCCACAAAAATATTTCAAGGAATTCTCAAGGAAAGTTGGTGTTTTGATTGGCACGACTTGGATTTGACTCCGGTCTCACATCTATCCGGCCCGCAGATTCGCATTCCCTGATTTATGATGTCCTTCATTGTGGGTGTTATTCGTATTATCATCATTTAGAGACATTGGATTATTTGGAATTTTGCACTTGAATCTGCTACCAACTTATGATAAACTTTGTTATTTTGTCAAAAGTATTTATTGTTCATTGGACCCTTCGTTTGATCAAAAAAGAATTCACACGTTTCAACATGTTTTTCATGGGTGAGTGTTTTGTTCAACATTTCCTATACTCAGAGAAACATATGCCTATACGAAAAGACATTCAAGCTCACAATTTTTCCAATACATAATATATATATATATATATATATATATATATATATATATATATATATATATATATATATATATATATATATATATATATATATAATTGCATCCTTACTAATATTTAATTTTTTGGATACATTTTGTAATTTACATATTTCATTGTAATAAAATAACCGTAAATACACTTAATTTACAATAATTACTCTTGATGTTTGTGGAAAATGTTGCCTCCAAAATTAGCAAGTGGCAAATAGTTTAGGGGTTATTTCCGTAACTTATCATTTACTATTCATAGTTTGACTATGAATAGTAATATATATGTGAAATGTTTGAAGAATTCGACGGCACATGTGAATTTGGAGATTTGTTATTCAAAAGTTTGTAGGCGGAGTGTTTGGTCATGAATAGTATTCAAATTTGAAGGCGCAACATTTTTGGACGACGACATTTTTTATCCTTTCATATGTTCTTTTCTTTGGCTATAAATAGCCTAAGCCATTTCATTACGAATAAACCAAAACAATCAAATATATATATATAGTAAAACATTACATATATATATATATATATATATATATATATATATATATATATATATATATATATATATATATATATATATATATATATACTGATACACCACCATATATTTTAGCCCTCTCACTCTATTTGTAATCTCATTCATAATCCTTGTAAACACTGCAAATTAGAGTGAATTGTTTCTCGGCTTCCTCCGCCCGTGGTTTTTTTCCCGATTTGGGTTTCCACGTAAATTCCTGTGTCTCTATTCTATTTATTTTATTCGTATTTCGTTGTGATTATTACGCTTTGATAAATTTTGATCCCATTCCGCATTGAGCTAATATTATTTAAGTCTATTCGGATCCTTCGTATTTCACAACAATGTTCCACAATTATGCAGTGGGGTAGGAAGCCATCATGGCAATGCCACAAAGGCCTTCTTGCGCATCAACATCTCTTTGCATCATTATGTACCCCTCTTGACCCCAACTTGTTCCCCAAGAGTTCTTCACCAGCCAATATTTAGTTCCGTCAGCACTCGCTCCATAACCAACCGCAGTAACACCATGGTCTAGTTCAGTACCACATTCTCCTGTAAACACCCCGCTAGAGTAGAATTGGAAGTCGGACCCACTAGCATCAATGGCCACAGAAATAGGCTGACTAGCTACAGCTTTCAAAAGTGCACTTTCGCTATTAGCAGGAACATCTTCATGACCCGTAATCGCTGCAGCATGGTTAGATTCCTCGTTGGTGTTGCAGGTGCCATCGACTCCTTTGTACGGGTAGTTGCTCTCTGTAGTAAGGCCTTTATTGTTTAGGATGAAATCAAAGGCATCGTCCATAAGACCCCCCTCACATCCCTGATCCTGACCACCGGTGTCGCAGTCCACGAGCTCTTGTTCGGATAAAGAGACCAATTTACCTGTTTTCAGTTGGGTTATTCCTTCCATAGCTGCCACAGCTGAAAATGCCCAGCAACACCCTACAAACATATATGATGCGATATCGAGTTTAAATATGGTCTTGTTAACAAACATAACTTAATTAGTACTTGGACTACGTCTCAAGTTTGAAATTCCCATAGTAGTTTTTGCTTACCACATTGGCCTTGGTCTTTAACAGGTGTTACTGCGCCTTTCTTTCTCCAGTCCATTGATGATGGAACTGCTGTCACATTTTCATACCTGAAAGCAGAGGTCGATGGGGAACATTCGTGTGCCTTGAATCGGTTCCTTGTGCTCGTGAACTCTTGGTTTGTAAGGTCTGCAAACTCATTGACTGCTAGTTTGTAAGCTTTTTTCATGAGACTGTTGGATGACTCTATGTACTGAACATTCTCTTGAAAAATCTTTGAACGTTGTTCTTTCTCATCAGCATCCTTGTACACGCGTCCATAACGAGCCATCCAGTGTTCGTGGCTCTCATAGCTTGAAGTTTCAGGGAGCAGCCGAGATGTAGTGTGCGAAAGCAAAGTAGCAGAGAAGAAGATTAATACCAAAAAAGTCAGGGCTGTCCGGTTTGTTGATGTCATAGTTCTGGTAGATATAAGAAAAAATGGTTGTGAATGATGATTTGGAATAATTTGTGTGCCCACAGGTCGGCTTTATATAGAAACACACGGTTTCGTCATTGTTTGGGAAACGAAATATTTTTATCACCGTTCGTGGAAGATAAGATGTTCAGTTGATATAAGTATTAATCAATACAAGGAAAACACACATGTTACGTTGTTTAGATTTATGATTGATGCCACTAATTTACTTGGATTTTTCTTTTGGACTATACTCCTAATGACTAAAATTGTTGTGTACTGATTTGTTTTCTTAACATAGGCGTAGGTAGGTTATGTAAAAGCTTACAGAACATAGCTTGGCCATTATTTTGGAATGTAGTTGTGTCCTATATGAAGGAAATTCTCCAAGGGTCTGATACTTACAACATATTTTTTATTTCTAACTTTTTTTTATTGTATGGCTTTTAGATGTTCAAAATGCAGATATGCATGCCTTTATTCTATTCGTTTCCATCTTGGTTTATTTTAACTTTACCCACACTTTCAATGCATTTGAAGAATACTAGGCAATAAAGGAGTTTGGTTGGTTGTACGCAATATCAATCTCATCACTACATAAATTGCAATTGCAAGGAGCTTGTTATATATAAATATATATTGATCCCTTCAACAAGACTTGCAGTATCCCCAAAACGATCAAGAAATATAATATTTCAGAATTTTAATTTCGCCCGAATGCATGAATGCTTCTTAACGGCCACTTTTCAGAATCAATGAATGATGTCCGATGTCTGAATTTTCCACTGAAGTCGGCTGTCACGACGTGATACTCCAATATTACTCATTTGACAAAACCTCCCCACAAAAGAGAATTAAAACGAATAGTGTGCACCAACAATGATCTTGTGCGAACTCACCCCTTCCAAGCTCATTTGCCACAATATTAGTGTAGGAAACTTGTCCACACGCCCGCCAAATTAAAATGGTGATGAAAAAAGCAAGTTTACTATGTTAATAAAGGGAAATCGTGAAAATATGTTTGAAAAGGTACAAATGTGCTAAAGGGAAATCATGGAAAATCAAACGAAAAAATACATTTAAAAACTGTTCATTTAGCCATTTTTGTAATTTTAATCATAATAATTTTTCGTCAATTATTTACAATGTTAAATGTTACTTTTGATTTTATGTTATTATTATCTATTATTATTGTTTGCTAATTTAAAATCTTTTTCATCGGAAAATTTTCTCAGAATGTGGACTTATTCAACCCCCTTGTTCGTATGTGGGTGAAGAACTAAAGTTCTCTTAGTAGAAATATGTGTCCTTCACCTTTTATAAGCTTTATTACCATATTCTTTTTTCAACTCCCATCTGGTGAGAGGTATGTTAAAACCAAAGTCTCTATACCATTTCATTAGGAGTCGCCTCATGAAACAAACAAACATGATAGTTATTCTTTATATATACAATAAACCTAGGTTTTCCGATAAACGAAGGGGGCTAAGGGTGACCAATAATTAAAGTGTTATGTCGATCACCGTTTTGGTACTAGACTCCTCAGCTTTGAACTTCTCCTTCGTCTGCTAGACTTTAATGTTAAAACCATGATTGATTATGAGTGATCCGGATGGAAATCACGTTAATTTCTAAATTTATTCATCCGATGTTGTCGTAATAACAACATTGAGTAGGTTTCAAAGAAAGTGAGAAGAAAAGAAGGATGTTGAATGGTACTGGCAATGTAGTCATTTTTATGGCAACACAAATCTTTAACGGCATACATGAGGAAAATCTACTACACGACCATCGAATCAATTTATTCTAAGAGAAATGTAACCGACATGCTTTAGGTGTAATAGTCATTGTTAGTCCGGTCTCGAATAGAGGTAGTATACAACTATTTGAATTCCCTTAACATTTCAAGAAAGAAGGTCTTAGATTTCTCGAAAATCTACATGGCAGTCGTATTCGGTTTAGGATCAGCTATAAAATATAGTTGTTAGATTATACTGTAGATCGAAAGTCTCACGATCAAGTCGATTTTTCTGCTCTCACAATCGTAATGTGTTGTAGAAGTTTACGAGAAGTTTCGTCAATATGATACAAATAACACAGAACCCAATATTATGTGTGTAAAATAGTTCTTCTCAGGAATCATAGTTCAGACTAACAAGGTTGAGAAAAATGTTGAGGAGGTGTCGATCATGGTTGCCGGAAAAGGTTAAAAATAAAGATTTACGATTGTTGATGCCAAGAAGGATGTAAGGGGAAAGAGATCAAAATTAGGAGAGACGAATTGACTTTGATACGATTAGAGGCGATCCAAAACCCCAGTATGCATGAAATTATTTTGTTGAATCTAATGCCAGAGTTCCAGAAATGTTTTGCATTTTCTATTGTACGGTTGTTTTGTATTTCGTTCTCTTCTATGTAGCTTTTCTTATTTTCATATTCATTTCTTTCTTTTGTGATAAACATAGAAAATATAAATAAAAATGAAGTATTATATGGCATTTAGGAATCGTTAGTTATTGATAAAAAATGTCCCGACTATTAAGAAGTTTTTAGTTTATTTATGAAATTATGGAAGGTTTGATTATAAAGACAGTTTAGATGCAATTATCTCAATGATTCCAACCACAATTATTTAAATCCCATTAATAGTGTCGTTTGTTGTGGCTTTTCTGTTTTGGACTTCCAATTTAACGGTTGATGTTGTGTAGTTGTTCTTTGGCTTTCGATCAATTGTTACAATCTTTATCTACTAATCAATACAATAAAAATTTGTTCTCAAGAACAACATGATTTCTTTCTTTAATAATAATATATTAACAATTACAATGTACAAAAGGAACTATATATAAAACGGTCATATATGGGCCAAAACACAGCATGATAAATACACATAACATAAATACACGAAATTCCTTTTCTTTTTATTATAAATTCGTAAATGTTAATAGTTTTCTTAAAAATAACATGTGTGGTTTCATAGCTACTTCCATCTAGCCAATAAATTGCATAGCTCTCAAAACGACTTCATCACTACTTCCATATGCAACTTAGCACCCACAAAAATATTTCAAGGAATTCTCAAGGAAAGTTGGTGTTTTGATTGGCACGACTTGGATTTGACTCCGGTCTCACATCTATCCGGCCCGCAGATTCGCATTCCCTGATTTATGATGTCCTTCATTGTGGGTGTTATTCGTATTATCATCATTTAGAGACATTGGATTATTTGGAATTTTGCACTTGAATCTGCTACCAACTTATGATAAACTTTGTTATTTTGTAAAAAGTATTTATTGTTCATTGGACCCTTCGTTTGATCAAAAAAGAATTCACACGTATCAACATGTTTTTCATGGGTGAGTGTTTTGTTCAACATTTCCTATACTCAGAGAAACATATGCCTATACGAAAAGACATTCAAGCTCACAATTTTTCCAATACATAATATATATATATATATATATATATATATATATATATATATATATATATATATATATATATATATATATATATATATAATTGCATCCTTACTAATATTTAATTTTTTGGATACATTTTGTAATTTACATATTTCATTGTAATAAAATAACCGTAAATACACTTAATTTACAATAATTACTCTTGATGTTTGTGGAAAATGTTGCCTCCAAAATTAGCAAGTGGCAAATAGTTCAGGGGTTATTTCCATAACTTATCATTTACTATTCATAGTTTGACTATGAATAGTAATATATATGTGAAATGTTTGAAGAATTGGACGGCACATGTGAATTTGGAGATTTGTTATTCAAAAGTTTGTAGGCAGAGTGTTTGGTCATGAATAGTATTCAAATTTGAAGGCGCAACATTTTTGGACGACGGCATTTTTTATCCTTTCATATGTTCTTTTCTTTGGCTATAAATAGCCTAATCCATTTCATTACGAATAAACCAAAACAATCAAATATATATATATATAGTAAAACATTACATATATATATATATATATATATATATATATATATATATATATATATATATATATATATACATATATATATATATATATATACACACTGATACACCACCATATATTTTAGCCCTCTCACTCTATTTGTAATCTCTTTCATAATCCCTGTAAACACTGCAAATTATAGTGAATTGTTTCTCGGCTTCCTCCGCCCGTAGTTTTTTTCCCGATTTGGGTTTCCACGTAAATTCCTGTGTCTCTATTCTATTTATTTTATTCGTATTTCGTTGTGATTATTACGCTTTGATAATTTTTGATCCCATTCCGCATTGAGCTAATATTATTTAAGTCTATTCGGATCCTTCGTATTTCACAACAATTGGTATCAGAGCATCCGGGTTGTAATATTAGCTCATTGGGATCATTTTATCAAGTAATTAATCATGTCTTCGGTAAAATACGATATTCCACTACTGGATCGTAACACACGATTTCCGTTGTGGCAAGTAAAGATGAGAGACATTCTCATTCAGATGGATTTACACAAGGCGCTTTTGGGTTTCAATAAGATGCCCGATACATGGACCGAAGAAGAAAAGGAGATGAAAGATCTGAAGGCTTTATCCCAGATTCGTTTGCACTTGTCAAACGATGTTTTGCAAGATGTTCTAAAAGAAACGTCAGCGGCTTCTTTATGGCTAAAGTTGGAGCAACTGTTGATGACCAAGAGCTTACCAAACAAGTTGCATTTGAAGCAACGGTTGTTCAATCTCAAGATGATTGAAGGAGGCTCTTTAACTGAACATATATCCACATTTAAAGAGTTAGTAAATAACTTAGAGAATATGGATGTTCAGTATGAAGATGAAGACTTGGCTTTATTCTTACTGTCGTCGTTGCCAGAATCCTATAGCCATTTTCATGATACTATTATCTATAGCCGTGACACTTTAGTTTTAGATGAAGTCTATACAGCTTTGGATTCCAAAGAGAAGATGAAGCATATTACTGGTGGTGGTTCAAGTGATGCTAAAGCCGAAGGTTTGAATGCCAGAGGAAGAACAACAGAGAGAAGTAGAACTTCTCAATCTTCCAACAGAACCAGATCCAAATCAAAAGGCAAACGAAAGTTTTGCAACTATTGTCACAAGAAGGGACATGTGCTTGAAGAATGCTTCAAGTTGAAGAATAAAGAAAAAGAGAAGACGGCAGCAAATGGTAAACAAGCTAGCACTTCGGGTGAAGCCGATGTAGCTGAGGTGGAAGGTATTGGAGAACTTTTGACAGTTTATTCAGATAAACTGGATTCCACTGGTGATTGGATACTCGACTCTGGTTGTACTTTTCATATGTGTCACAACAAAAGTTGGTTTTACACATTTGAAAAGGTTAACCAGGGCTATGTGTTGATGGGTAACAATACTACATGTCCAGTTCTTGGACATGGTTCAGTCAGGATCCGTATGTTTGACGGAGTTATTCGAACCATGGGGGATGTTAGATATGTTACTGACCTCAGAAGAAACTTGTTATCTCTCAGTTCCTTTGACAAAAGGGGATACGAGTTTGCTGGTAAAGGTGGAGTTCTCAGGGTATTCAAAGACGGCTCCGACAAACTGAGAGCCAAACGAAAAACCTCAGATCTTTACTTTCTTGACGGGCAAACAATTTCAAGTGATGCTGCTGTTGTTTCAAAGTCTTTTTCTGATCCAGATCAGTCCCGTCTTTGGCACCTTCGACTCGGCCATATGAGTTTTCAAGGCATGTTAGAATTGAGTCGAAGAGGTTTACTTGGTCAACAAAAGATTGTTGATTTGGATTTCTGTGAAGACTGTGTATATGGCAAGGCAAAACGAGTGAGGTTTGCAAGTGGCATCCATACAACGAAAGGACCACTTGATTATGTTCACTCGGATTTGTGGGGACCGGCTCGAGTTGCTTCAAAAGGTGGAGCTATTTATATGCTCACTATTATTGATGATTTCTCCAGGAAGGTGTGGTCTTTCTTCTTAAAACTTAAAGGAGACGTTTTCTATACCTTCAGAAATTGGAAAGTTCAGGTTGAAAAGCAATCAGGTCTGGTGGTAAAGTATCTTCGTACGGATAATGGACTTGAGTTTTGCTCAGAAGAGTTTAATGTCTATTGTCAAAAGGAAGGCATTACTCGACATCGCACAGTAGTCCATTCACCTCAACAAAATGGTGTAGCTGAAAGGATGAATCGCACCCTTATGGAGAAGGTCCGGTGTATGCTTTCTAATTCCAAATTGCCAAAGTCTTTTTGGGCGAAGGCTGCTTCGACTGCTTGCTATGTTATCAACCGATCACCGTCACGAGCAATCGAGAAGAAAACTCCGTTTGAGTTATGGTCCGGTAAACCTGCCAATTATTCAGATTTAAAACCATTCGGATGTCCAGCGTATGCACGAGTTGACAATGGGAAGCTAGAACCAAGAGCAATCAAATGCGTTTTTCTTGGGTACAATCAAGGTGTAAAGGGTTACAAGTTATGGAGCTTTGATTTGAAGAAAATTATCATCTCAAGAGATGTTACTTTTGATGAGTCTGCTATGATTCAACCAGTTGCTGACTCTTCTAAAAGAACAGATGCATCAGATGTATCATCCGAAGCAAATAAAGAGTATGCTCAAATGGAGGTGGAGCTTCCTACTTCACCTACCACTAATCAGAGTACAAATCAGCATCAAGATTCTTCTTCGTCGGATGAGCATGTTGTTGGTGAAGATTCAACACCTTCACAACCACAAGCTACTACTCCAAGCATTGCAAGAGATAGACCGAGAAGACAGATTATTCCTCCGAAGAGGTATGCTGAATCTGATTTGGTTGCCTATGCTTTTATTGTTGCTGATAATATTGAGTATGCAACGGAGCCTGCGAATTATGACGAGGCTATCAAATCTGAAGACTCAAATGATTGGATGCTCGCTATGCAAAATGAGATGGAATCCTTGCAGCGAAACAGTACTTGGAATTTAGTTCCTATTCCGAAAAGGAAGAGACCAGTTAAATGCAAGTGGGTCTATAAGCTCAAGGAACCTGTCAACCCAAATGATAAACCAAGATACAAAGCTCGGTTAGTAGCTAAAGGCTACAGTCAGATTCCTGGTATTGATTACACTGACATTTATTCCCCAGTTGTCAAACATACTTCCATTCGTGTATTGTTGGGGTTGGTTGCTTCTAACGATTTTGAGTTAGAACAACTTGATGTCACTACAGCTTTCCTAAATGGTGAGCTTGAGGAAGAGATTTTTATGCAACAACCTGAAGGTTTTGTAGTTCCTGGAAAGGAGAACTACGTATGCAAGTTGAACAAATCTCTTTATGGCCTCAAGCAGTCTCCTAGACAATGGTACAAGAGGTTCGATTCTTTCATGACCAGTCACAAATTCAGCAGGTGCACCTATGATAGCTGCGTTTATTTCAAGAAAGGTGACAATGGTTCAAAGATCTACTTACTCTTGTACGTGGATGACATGTTGATTGCAGCAAAAGATATGAAGGAGATTCAGAAGTTAAAAGACCAGTTGAAAGCTAAATTTGAAATGAAGGACTTAGGAGCTGCCAAAAAGATTTTAGGTATGGAAATTGTTCGTGACAGGAAGTCTAGGATCTTGCATCTTTCTAAGAAAAGTTATATTGAGAAAGTCCTAAGACGCTTCAATATGCACGAAGCAAAGTCTGTCAACACACCTTTTGCAGCTCATTTCAAGCTATCATCCGCTTTGAGTCCTACTAATGAGACTGATATGGCTTACATGGCACGTGTTCCATACTCTAGTGCTGTTGGATCTTTAATGTATGCTATGATCTGCACACGCCCTGATTTGGCTTATGTTGTTAGCATGGTTAGTAGATACATGGCGAACCCGGGGAAAGAACACTGGAAAGCAGTACAGTGGATTTTTCGTTATTTACGAGGTACGTCTTCCATGTGTTTACATTTTGGCAAATCTAACACTGGGGTGTTCGGATATGTTGATTCAGATTATGGAAAAGATTTGGATAAACGAAGATCAATTACAGGGTATGTGTTTACACTAAATGGTTGTGCTGTTAGTTGCACACGCCCTGATTTGGCTTTTGCATTTTCTATTGTACGGTTGTTTTGTATTTCGTTCTCTTCTATGTAGCTTTTCTTATTTTCATATTCATTTCTTTCTTTTGTGATAAACATAGAAAATATAAATAAAAATGAAGTATTATATGGCATTTAGGAATCGTTAGTTATTGATAAAAAATGTCCCAACTATTAAGAAGTTTTTAGTTTATTTATGAAATTATGGAAGGTTTGATTATAAAGACAGTTTAGATGCAATTATCTCAATGATTCCAACCACAATTATTTAAATCCCATTAATAGTGTCGTTTGTTGTGGCTTTTCTGTTTTGGACTTCCAATTTAACGGTTGATGTTGTGTAGTTGTTCTTTGGCTTTCGATCAATTGTTACAATCTTTATCTACTAATCAATACAATAAAAATTTGTTCTCAAGAACAACATGATTTCTTTCTTTAATAATAATATATTAACAATTACAATGTACAAAAGGAACTATATATAAAACGGTCATATATGGGCCAAAACACAGCATGATAAATACACATAACATAAATACACGAAATTCCTTTTCTTTTTATTATAAATTCGTAAATGTTAATAGTTTTCTTAAAAATAACATGTGTGGTTTCATAGCTACTTCCATCTAGCCAATAAATTGCATAGCTCTCAAAACGACTTCATCACTACTTCCATATGCAACTTAGCACCCACAAAAATATTTCAAGTGATTCTCAAGGAAAGTTGGTGTTTTGATTGGCACGACTTGGATTTGACTCCGGTCTCACATCTATCCGGCCCGCAGATTCGCATTCCCTGATTTATGATGTCCTTCATTGTGGGTGTTATTCGTATTATCAAATCATTTAGAGACTTTGGATTATCTGGAATTTTGCACTTGAATCTGCTACCAACTTATGGTAAACTTTGTTATTTTGTCAAAAGTATTTATTGTTCACTGGACCCTTCGTTTGATCAAAAAAGAATTCATACGTTTCAACATGTTTTTCATGGGTGAGTGTTTTGTTCAACATTTCCTATACTCGGAGAAGCATATGCATATACGAAAAGACATTCAAGCTCACAATTTTTCCAATACATAATATATATATATATATATATATATATATATATATATATATATATAATTGCATCCTTACTAATATTTAATTTTTTGGATACATTTTGTAATTTACATATTTCATTGTAATAAAATAACCGTAAATACACTTAATTTACAATAATTACTCTTGATGTTCCACAATTATGCAGTGGGGTAGGAAGCCATCATGGCAATGCCACAAAGGCCTTCTTGCGCATCAACATCTCTTTGCATCATTATGTACCCCTCTTGACCCCAACTTGTTCCCCAAGAGTTCTTCACCAGCCAATATTTAGTTCCGTCAGCACTCGCTCCATAACCAACCGCAGTAACACCATGGTCTAGTTCAGTACCACATTCTCCTGTAAACACCCCGCTAGAGTAGAATTGGAAGTCGGACCCACTAGCATCAATGGCCACAGAAATAGGCTGACTAGCTACAGCTTTCAAAAGTGCACTTTCGCTATTAGCAGGAACATCTTCATGACCCGTAATCGCTGCAGCATGGTTAGATTCCTCGTTGCTGTTGCAGGTGCCATCGACTCCTTTGTACGGGTAGTTGCTCTCTGTAGTAAGGCCTTTATTGTTTAGGATGAAATCAAAGGCATCGTCCATAAGACCCCCCTCACATCCCTGATCCTGACCACTGGTGTCGCAGTCCACGAGCTCTTGTTCGGATAGAGAGACCAATTTACCTGTTTTCAGTTGGGTTATTCCTTCCATAGCTGCCACAGCTGAAAACGTCCAGCAACACCCTACAAACATATATGATGCGATATCGAGTTTAAATATGGTCTTGTTAACAAACATAACTTAATTAGTACTTGGACTACGTCTCAAGTTTGAAATTCCCATAGTAGTTTTTGCTTACCACATTGGCCTTGGTCTTTAACAGGTGTTACTGCGCCTTTCTTTCTCCAGTCCATTGATGATGGAACTGCTGTCACATTTTCATACCTGAAAGCAGAGGTCGATGGGGAACATTCGTGTGCCTTGAATCGGTTCCTTGTGCTCGTGAACTCTTGGTTTGTAAGGTCTGCAAACTCATTGACTGCTAGTTTGTAAGCTTTGTTCATGAGACTGTTGGATGACTCTATGTACTGAACATTCTCTTCAAAAATCTTTGAACGTTGTTCTTTCTCATCAGCATCCTTGTACACGCGTCCATAATGAGCCATCCATTGTTCGTGGCTCTCATAGCTTGAAGTTTCAGGGAGCAGCCGAGATGTAGTGTGCGAAAGCAAAGTAGCAGAGAAGAAGATTAATACCAAAAAAGTCAGGGCTGTCCGGTTTGTTGATGTCATAGTTCTGGTAGATATAAGAAAAAATGGTTGTGAATGATGATTTGGAATAATTTGTGTGCCCACAGGTCGGCTTTATATAGAAACACACGGTTTCGTCATTGTTTGGGAAACGAAATATTTTTATCACCGTTCGTGGAAGCTAAGATGTTCAGTTGATATAAGTATTAATCAATACAAGGAAACCACACATGTTACGTTGTTTAGATTTATGATTGATGCCACTAATTTACTTGGATTTTTCTTTTGGACTATACTCCTAATGACTAAAATTGTTGTGTACTGATTTGTTTTCTTAACATAGGCGTAGGTAGGTTATGTAAAAGCTTACAGAACATAGCTTGGCCATTATTTTGGAATGTAGTTGTGTCCTATATGAAGGAAATTCTCCAAGGGTCTGATACTTACAACATATTTTTTATTTCTAACTTTTTTTTATTGTATGGCTTTTAGATGTTCAAAATGCAGATATGCATGCCTTTATTCTATTCGTTTCCATCTTGGTTTATTTTAACTTTACCCACACTTTCAATGCATTTGAAGAATACTAGGCAATAAAGGAGTTTGGTTGGTTGTACGCAATATCAATCTCATCACTACATAAATTGCAATTGCATGGAGCTTGTTATATATAATATATATTGATCCCTTCAACAAGACTTGCAGTATCCCCAAAACGATCAAGAAATATAATATTTCAGAATTTTAATTTCGCCCGAATGCATGAATGCTTCTTAACGGCCACTTTTCAGAATCAATGAATGATGTCCGATGTCTGAATTTTCCACTGTAGTCGGCTGTCACGACGTGATACTCCAATATTACTCATTTGACAAAACCTCCCCACAAAAGAGAATTAAAACGAATAGTGTGCACCAACAATGATCTTGTGCGAACTGACCCCTTCCAAGCTCATTTGCCACAATATTAGTTTAGGAAACTTGTCCACACGCCCGCCAAATTAAAATGGTGATGAAAAAAGCAAGTTTACTATGTTAATAAAGGGAAATCGTGAAAATATGTTTGAAAATGTACAAATGTGCTAAAGGGAAATCATGGAAAATCAAACGAAAAAATACATTTAAAAACTCTTCATTTAGCCATTTTTGTAATTTTAATCATAATAAATTTTCGTCAATTATTTACAATGTTAAATGTTACTTTTGATTTTATGTTATTATTATCTATTATTATTGTTTGCTAATTTAAAATCTTTTTCATCGGAAAATTTTCTCAGAATGTGGACTTATTCAACCCCCTTGTTTGTATGTGGGTGAAGAACTAAAGTTCTCTTAGTGGAAATATGTGTCCTTCACCTTTTATAAGCTTTATTACCATATTCTTGTTTCAACTCCCATCTGGTGAGAGGTATGTTAAAACCAAAGTCTCTATACCATTTCATTAGGAGTCGCCTCATGAAACAAACAAACATGATAGTTATTCTTTATATATACAATAAACCTAGGTTTTCCGATAAACGAAGGGGGCTAAGGGTGACCAATAATTAAAGTGTTATGTCGATCACTGTTTTGGTACTAGACTCCTCAGCTTTTAACTTCTCCTTCGTCTGCTAGACTTTAATGTTAAAACCATGATTGATTATGAGTGATCCGGATGGAAATCACGTTAATTTCTAAATTTATTCATCCGATGTTGTCGTAATAACAACATTGAGTAGGTTTCAAAGAAAGTGAGAAGAAAAGAAGGATGTTGAATGGTACTGGCAATGTAGTCATTTTTATGGCAACACAAATCTTTAACGGCATACATGAGGAAAATCTACTACACGACCATCGAATCAATTTATTCTAAGAGAAATGTAACCGACATGCTTTAGGTGTAATAGTCATTGTTAGTCCGGTCTCGAATAGAGGTAGTATACAATTATTTGAATTCCCTTAACATTTCAAGAAAGAAGGTCTTACATTTCTCGAAAATCTACATGGCAGTCGTATTCGGTTTAGGATCAGCTATAAAATATAGTTGTTAGATTATACCGTAGATCGAAAGTCTCACGATCAAGTCGATTTTTCTGCTCTCACAATCGTAATGTGTTGTAGAAGTTTACGAGAAGTTTCGTCAATATGATACAAATAACACAGAACCCAATATTATGTGTGTAAAATAGTTCTTCTCAGGAATCATAGTTCAGACTAACAAGGTTGAGAAAAATGTTGAGGAGGTGTCGATCATGGTTGCCGGAAAAGGTTAAAAATAAAGATTTACGATTGTTGATGCCAAGAAGGATGTAAGGGGAAAGAGATCAAAATTAGGAGAGACGAATTGACTTTGATACGATTAGAGGCGATCCAAAACCCCAGTATCCATGAAATTATTTTGTTGAATCTAATGCCAGAGTTCCAGAAATGTTTTGCATTTTCTATTGTGCGGTTGTTTTGTATTTCGTTCTCTTCTATGTAGCTTTTCTTATTTTCATATTCATTTCTTTCTTTTGTGATAAACATAGAAAATATAAATAAAAATGAAGTATTATATGGCATTTAGGAATCGTTAGTTATTGATAAAAAATGTCCCGACTATTAAGAAGTTTTTAGTTTATTTATGAAATTATGGAAGGTTTGATTATAAAGACAGTTTAGATGCAATTATCTCAATGATTCCAACCACAATTATTTAAATCCCATTAATAGTGTCGTTTGTTGTGGCTTTTCTGTTTTGGACTTCCAATTTAACGGTTGATGTTGTGTAGTTGTTCTTTGGCTTTCGATCAATTGTTACAATCTTTATCTACTAATCAATACAATAAAAATTTGTTCTCAAGAACAACATGATTTCTTTCTTTAATAATAATATATTAACAATTACAATGTACAAAAGGAACTATATATAAAACGGTCATATATGGGCCAAAACACAGCATGATAAATACACATAACATAAATACACGAAATTCCTTTTCTTTTTATTATAAATTCGTAAATGTTAATAGTTTTCTTAAAAATAACATGTGTGGTTTCATAGCTACTTCCATCTAGCCAATAAATTGCATAGCTCTCAAAACGACTTCATCACTACTTCCATATGCAACTTAGCACCCACAAAAATATTTCAAGGAATTCTCAAGGAAAGTTGGTGTTTTGATTGGCACGACTTGGATTTCACTCGGGTCTCACATCTATCCGGCCCGCAGATTCGCATTCCCTGATTTATGATGTCCTTCATTGTGGGTGTTATTCGTATTATCAACATTTAGAGACATTGGATTATTAGGAATTTTGCACTTGAATCTGCTACCAGCTTATGGTAAACTTTGTTATTTTGTCAAAAGTATTTATTTTTCATTGGACCCTTCGTTTGATCAAAAAAGAATTCACACGTTTCAACATGTTTTTCATGGGTGAATGTTTTGTTCAACATTTCCTATACTCGGAGAAACATATGCATATACGAAAAGACATTCAAGCTCACAATTTTTCCGATACATAATATATATATATATATATATATATATATATATATATATATATATATATATATATATATATATATATATATATAATTGCATCCTTACTAATATTTAATTTTTTGGATACATTTTGTAATTTACATATTTCATTGTAATAAAATAACCGTAAATACACTTAGTTTACAATAATTACTCTTGATGTTCCACAATTATGCAGTGGGGTAGGAAGCCATCATGGCAATGCCACAAAGGCCTTCTTGCGCATCAACATCTCTTTGCATCATTATGTACCCCTCTTGACCCCAACTTGTTCCCCAAGAGTTCTTCACCAGCCAATATTTAGTTCCGTCAGCACTCGCTCCATAACCAACCGCAGTAACACCATGGTCTAGTTCAGTACCACATTCTCCTGTAAACACCCCGCTAGAGTAGAATTGGAAGTCGGACCCACTAGCATCAATGGCCACAGAAATAGGCTGACTAGCTACAGCTTTCAAAAGTGCACTTTCGCTATTAGCAGGAACATCTTCATGACCCGTAATCGCTGCAGCATGGTTAGATTCCTCGTTGCTGTTGCAGGTGCCATCGACGCCTTTGTACGGGTAGTTGCTCTCTGTAGTAAGGCCTTTATTGTTTAGGATGAAATCAAAGGCATCGTCCATAAGACCCCCCTCACATCCCTGATCCTGACCACCGGTGTCGCAGTCCACGAGCTCTTGTTCGGATAGAGAGACCAATTTACCTGTTTTCAGTTGGGTTATTCCTTCCATAGCTGCCACAGCTGAAAACGCCCAGCAACACCCTACAAACATATATGATGCGATATCGAGTTTAAATATGGTCTTGTTAACAAACATAACTTAATTAGTACTTGGACTACGTCTCAAGTTTGAAATTCCCATAGTAGTTTTTGCTTACCACATTGGCCTTGGTCTTTAACAGGTGTTACTGCGCCTTTCTTTCTCCAGTCCATTGATGATGGAACTGCTGTCACATTTTCATACCTGAAAGCAGAGGTCAATGGGGAACATTCGTGTGCCTTGAATCGGTTCCTTGTGCTCGTGAACTCTTGGTTTGTAAGGTCTGCAAACTCATTGACTGCTAGTTTGTAAGCTTTGTTCATGAGACTGTTGGATGACTCTATGTACTGAACATTCTCTTGAAAAATCTTTGAACGTTGTTCTTTCTCATCAGCATCCTTGTACACGCGTCCATAACGAGCCATCCATTGTTCGTGGCTCTCATAGCTTGAAGTTTCAGGGAGCAGCCGAGATGTAGTGTGCGAAAGCAAAGTAGCAGAGAAGAAGATTAATACCAAAAAAGTCAGGGCTGTCCGGTTTGTTGATGTCATAGTTCTGGTAGATATAAGAAAAAATGGCTGTGAATGATGATTTGGAATAATTTGTGTGCCCACAGGTCGGCTTTATATAGAAACACACGGTTTCGTCATTGTTTGGGAAACGAAATATTTTTATCACCGTTCGTGGAAGATAAGATATTCAGTTGATATAAGTATTAATCAATACAAGGAAAACACACATGTTACGTTGTTTAGATTTATGATTGATGCCACTAATTTACTTGGATTTTTCTTTTGGACTATACTCCTAATGACTAAAATTGTTGTGTACTGATTTGTTTTCTTAACATAGGCGTAGGTAGGTTATGTAAAAGCTTACAGAACATAGCTTGGCCATTATTTTGGAATGTAGTTGTGTCCTATATGAAGGAAATTCTCCAAGGGTCTGATACTTACAACATATTTTTTATTTCTAACTTTTTTTTATTGTATGGCTTTTAGATGTTCAAAATGCAGATATGCATGCCTTTATTCTATTCGTTTCCATCTTGGTTTATTTTAACTTTACCCACACTTTCAATGCATTTGAAGAATACTAGGCAATAAAGGAGTTTGGTTGGTTGTACGCAATATCAATCTCATCACTACATAAATTGCAATTGCAAGGAGCTTGTTATATATAATATATATTGATCCCTTCAACAAGACTTGCAGTATCCCCAAAACGATCAAGAAATATAATATTTCAGAATTTTAATTTCGCCCGAATGCATGAATGCTTCTTAACGGCCACTTTTCAGAATCAATGAATGATGTCCGATGTCTGAATTTTCCACTGAAGTCGGCTGTCACGACGTGATACTCCAATATTACTCATTTGACAAAACCTCCCCACAAAAGAGAATTAAAACGAATAGTGTGCACCAACAATGATCTTGTGCGAACTGACCCCTTCCAAGCTCATTTGCCACAATATTAGTGTAGGAAACTTGTCCACACGCCCGCCAAATTAAAATGGTGATGAAAAAAGCAAGTTTACTATGTTAATAAAGGGAAATCGTGAAAATATGTTTGAAAATGTACAAATGTGCTAAAGGGAAATCATGGAAAATCAAACGAAAAAATACATTTAAAAACTCTTCATTTAGCCATTTTTGTAATTTTAATCATAATAAATTTTCGTCAATTATTTACAATGTTAAATGTTACTTTTGATTTTATGTTATTATTATCTATTATTATTGTTTGCTAATTTAAAATCTTTTTCATCGGAAAATTTTCTCAGAATGTGGACTTATTCAACCCCCTTGTTTGTATGTGGGTGAAGAACTAAAGTTCTCTTAGTGGAAATATGTGTCCTTCACCTTTTATAAGCTTTATTACCATATTCTTTTTTCAACTCCCATCTGGTGAGAGGTTTGTTAAAACCAAAGTCTCTATACCATTTCATTAGGAGTCGCCTCATGAAACAAACAAACATGATAGTTATTCTTTATATATACAATAAACCTAGGTTTTCCGATAAACGAAGGGGGCTAAGGGTGACCAATAATTAAAGTGTTATGTCGATCACCGTTTTGGTACTAGACTCCTCAGCTTTGAACTTCTCCTTCGTCTGCTAGACTTTAATGTTAAAACCATGATTGATTATGAGTGATCCGGATGGAAATCACGTTAATTTCTAAATTTATTCATCCGATGTTGTCGTAATAACAACATTGAGTAGGTTTCAAAGAAAGTGAGAAGAAAAGAAGGATGTTGAATGGTACTGGCAATGTAGTCATTTTTATGGCAACACAAATCTTTAACGGCATACATGAGGAAAATCTACTACACGACCATCGAATCAATTTATTCTAAGAGAAATGTAACCGACATGCTTTAGGTGTAATAGTCATTGTTAGTCCGGTCTCGAATAGAGGTAGTATACAACTATTTGAATTCCCTTAACATTTCAAGAAAGAAGGTCTTAGATTTCTCGAAAATCTACATGGCAGTCGTATTCGGTTTAGGATCAGCTATAAAATATAGTTGTTAGATTATACCGTAGATCGAAAGTCTCACGATCAAGTCGATTTTTCTGCTCTCACAATCGTAATGTGTTGTAGAAGTTTACGAGAAGTTTCGTCAATATGATACAAATAACACAGAACCCAATATTATGTGTGTAAAATAGTTCTTCTCAGGAATCATAGTTCAGACTAACAAGGTTGAGAAAAATGTTGAGGAGGTGTCGATCATGGTTGCCGGAAAAGGTTAAAAATAAAGATTTACGATTGTTGATGCCAAGAAGGATGTAAGGGGAAAGAGATCAAAATTAGGAGAGACGAATTGACTTTGATACGATTAGAGGCGATCCAAAACCCCAGTATGCATGAAATTATTTTGTTGAATCTAATGCCAGAGTTCCAGAAATGTTTTGCATTTTCTATTGTACGGTTGTTTTGTATTTCGTTCTCTTCTATGTAGCTTTTCTTATTTTCATATTCATTTCTTTCTTTTGTGATAAACATAGAAAATATAAATAAAAATGAAGTATTATATGGCATTTAGGAATCGTTAGTTATTGATAAAAAATGTCCCGACTATTAAGAAGTTTTTAGTTTATTTATGAAATTATGGAAGGTTTGATTATAAAGACAGTTTAGATGCAATTATCTCAATGATTCCAACCACAATTATTTAAATCCCATTAATAGTGTCGTTTGTTGTGGCTTTTCTGTTTTGGACTTCCAATTTAACGGTTGATGTTGTGTAGTTGTTCTTTGGCTTTCGATCAATTGTTACAATCTTTATCTACTAATCAATACAATAAAAATTTGTTCTCAAGAACAACATGATTTCTTTCTTTAATAATAATATATTAACAATTACAATGTACAAAAGGAACTATATATAAAACGGTCATATATGGGCCAAAACACAGCATGATAAATACACATAACATAAATACACGAAAGTCCTTTTCTTTTTATTATAAATTCGTAAATGTTAATAGTTTTCTTAAAAATAACATGTGTGGTTTCATAGCTACTTCCATCTAGCCAATAAATTGCATAGCTCTCAAAACGACTTCATCACTACTTCCATATGCAACTTAGCACCCACAAAAATATTTCAAGGAATTCTCAAGGAAAGTTGGTGTTTTGATTGGCACGACTTGGATTTGACTCCGGTCTCACATCTATCTGGCCCGCAGATTCGCATTCCCGGATTTATGATGTCCTTCATTGTGGGTGTTATTCGTATTATCAAATCATTTAGAGACATTGGATTATTTGGAATTTTGCACTTGAATCTGCTACCAACTTATGGTAAACTTTGTTATTTTGTCAAAAGTATTTATTGTTCATTGGACCCTTCGTTTGATCAAAAAAGAATTCACACGTTTCAACATGTTTTTCATGGTTGAGTGTTTTGTTCAACATTTCCTATACTCGGAGAAACATATGCATATACGAAAAGACATTCAAGCTCACAATTTTTCCAATACATAATATATATATATATATATATATATATATATATATATATATATATATATATATATATATATATATATATATATATATATATATATATATATATAATTGCATCCTTACTAATATTTAATTTTTTGGATACATTTTGTAATTTACATATTTCATTGTAATAAAATAACCGTAAATACACTTAATTTACAATAATTACTCTTGATGTTCCACAATTATGCAGTGGGGTAGGAAGCCATCATGGCAATGCCACAAAGGCCTTCTTGCGCATCAACATCTCTTTGCATCATTATGTACCCCTCTTGACCCCAACTTGTTCCCCAAGAGTTCTTCACCAGCCAATATTTAGTTCCGTCAGCACTCGCTCCATAACCAACCGCAGTAACACCATGGTCTAGTTCAGTACCACATTCTCCTGTAAACACCCCGCTAGAGTAGAATTGGAAGTCGGACCCACTAGCATCAATGGCCACAGAAATAGGCTGACTAGCTACAGCTTTCAAAAGTGCACTTTCGCTATTAGCAGGAACATCTTCATGACCCGTAATCGCTGCAGCATGGTTAGATTCCTCGTTGCTGTTGCAGGTGCCATCGACTCCTTTGTACGGGTAGTTGCTCTCTGTAGTAAGGCCTTTATTGTTTAGGATGAAATCAAAGGCATCGTCCATAAGACCCCCCTCACATCCCTGATCCTGACCACCGGTGTCGCAGTCCACGAGCTCTTGTTCGGATAGAGAGACCAATTTACCTGTTTTCAGTTGGGTTATTCCTTCCATAGCTGCCACAGCTGAAAACGCCCAGCAACACCCTACAAACATATATGATGCGATATCGAGTTTAAATATGGTCTTGTTAACAAACATAACTTAATTAGTACTTGGACTACGTCTCAAGTTTGAAATTCCCATCGTAGTTTTTGCTTACCACATTGGCCTTGGTCTTTAACAGGTGTTACTGCGCCTTTCTTTCTCCAGTCCATTGATGATGGAACTGCTGTCACATTTTCATACCTGAAAGCAGAGGTCGATGGGGAACATTCGTGTGCCTTGAATCGGTTCCTTGTGCTCGTGAACTCTTGGTTTGTAAGGTCTGCAAACTCATTGACTGCTAGTTTGTAAGCTTTGTTCATGAGACTGTTGGATGACTCTATGTACTGAACATTCTCTTGAAAAATCTTTGAACGTTGTTCTTTCTCATCAGCATCCTTGTACACGCGTCCATAACGAGCCATCCATTGTTCGTGGCTCTCATAGCTTGAAGTTTCAGGGAGCAGCCGAGATGTAGTGTGCGAAAGCAAAGTAGCAGAGAAGAAGATTAATACCAAAAAAGTCAGGGCTGTCCGGTTTGTTGATGTCATAGTTCTGGTAGATATAAGAAAAAATGGTTGTGAATGATGATTTGGAATAATTTGTGTGCCCACAGGTCGGCTTTATATAGAAACACACGGTTTCGTCATTGTTTGGGAAACGAAATATTTTTATCACCGTTCGTGGAAGGTAAGATGTTCAGTTGATATAAGTATTAATCAATACAAGGAAAACTCACATGTTACGTTGTTTAGATTTATGATTGATGCCACTAATTTACTTGGATTTTTCTTTTGGACTATACTCCTAATGACTAAAATTGTTGTGTACTGATTTGTTTTCTTAACATAGGCGTAGGTAGGTTATGTAAAAGCTTACAGAACATAGCTTGGCCATTATTTTGGAATGTAGTTGTGTTCTATATGAAGGAAATTCTCCAAGGGTCTGATACTTACAATATATTTTTTATTTCTAACTTTTTTTTATTGTATGGCTTTTAGATGTTCAAAATGCAGATATGCATGCCTTTATTCTATTCGTTTCCATCTTGGTTTATTTTAACTTTACCCACACTTTCAATGCATTTGAAGAATACTAGGCAATAAAGGAGTTTGGTTGGTTGTACGCAATATCAATCTCATCACTACATAAATTGCAATTGCAAGGAGCTTGTTATATATAAATATATATTGATCCCTTCAACAAGACTTGCAGTATCCCCAAAACGATCAAGAAATATAATATTTCAGAATTTTAATTTCGCCCGAATGCATGAATGCTTCTTAACGGCCACTTTTCAGAATCAATGAATGATGTCCGATGTCTGAATTTTCCACTGAAGTCGGCTGTCACGACGTGATACTCCAATATTACTCATTTGACAAAACCTCCCCACAAAAGAGAATTAAAACGAATAGTGTGCACCAACAATGATCTTGTGCGAACTCACCCCTTCCAAGCTCATTTGCCACAATATTAGTGTAGGAAACTTGTCCACACGCCCGCCAAATTAAAATGGTGATGAAAAAAGCAAGTTTACTATGTTAATAAAGGGAAATCGTGAAAATATGTTTGAAAAGGTACAAATGTGCTAAAGGGAAATCATGGAAAATCAAACGAAAAAATACATTTAAAAACTGTTCATTTAGCCATTTTTGTAATTTTAATCATAATAATTTTTCGTCAATTATTTACAATGTTAAATGTTACTTTTGATTTTATGTTATTATTATCTATTATTAGTGTTTGCTAATTTAAAATCTTTTTCATCGGAAAATTTTCTCAGAATGTGGACTTATTCAACCCCCTTGTTTGTATGTGGGTGAAGAACTAAAGTTCTCTTAGTGGAAATATGTGTCCTTCACCTTTTATAAGCTTTATTACCATATTCTTTTTTCAACTCCCATCTGGTGAGAGGTATGTTAAAACCAAAGTCTCTATACCATTTCATTAGGAGTCGCCTCATGAAACAAACAAACATGATAGTTATTCTTTATATATACAATAAACCTAGGTTTTCCGATAAACGAAGGGGGCTAAGGGTGACCAATAATTAAAGTGTTATGTCGATCACCGTTTTGGTACTAGACTCCTTAGCTTTGAACTTCTCCTTCGTCTGCCAGACTTTATTGTTAAAACCATGATTGATTATGAGTGATCCGGATGGAAATCATGTTAATTTCTAAACTTATTCATCCGATGTTGTCGTAATAACAACATTGAGTAGGTTTCAAAGAAAGTGAGAAGAAAAGAAGGATGTTGAATGGTACTGGCAATGTAGTCATTTTTATGGCAACACAAATCTTTAACGGCATACATGAGGAAAATCTACTACACGACCATCGAATCAATTTATTCTAAGAGAAATGTAACCGACATGCTTTAGGTGTAATAGTCATTGTTAGTCCGGTCTCGAATAGAGGTAGTATACAACTATTTGAATTCCCTTAACATTTCAAGAAAGAAGGTCTTAGATTTCTCGAAAATCTACATGGCAGTCGTATTCGGTTTAGGATCATCTATAAAATATAGTTGTTAGATTATACCGTAGATCGAAAGTCTCACGATCAACTCGATTTTTCTGCTCTCACAATCGTAATGTGTTGTAGAAGTTTACGAGAAATTTCGTCAATATGATACAAATAACACAGAACCCAATATTATGTGTGTAAAATAGTTCTTCTCAGGAATCATAGTTCAGACTAACAAGGTTGAGAAAAATGTTGAGGAGGTGTCGATCATGGTTGCCGGAAAAGGTTAAAAATAAAGATTTACGATTGTTGATGCCAAGAAGGATGTAAGGGGAAAGAGATCAAAATTAGGAGAGACGAATTGACTTTGATACGATTAGAGGCGATCCAAAACCCCAGTATGCATGAAATTATTTTGTTGAATCTAATGCCAGAGTTCCAGAAATGTTTTGCATTTTCTATTGTGCGGTTGTTTTGTATTTCGTTCTCTTCTATGTAGCTTTTCTTATTTTCATATTCATTTCTTTCTTTTGTGATAAACATAGAAAATATAAATAAAAATGAAGTATTATATGGCATTTAGGAATCGTTAGTTATTGATAAAAAATGTCCCGACTATTAAGAAGTTTTTAGTTTATTTATGAAATTATGGAAGGTTTGATTATAAAGACAGTTTAGATGCAATTATCTCAATGATTCCAACCACAATTATTTAAATCCCATTAATAGTGTCGTTTGTTGTGGCTTTTCTGTTTTGGACTTCCAATTTAACGGTTGATGTTGTGTAGTTGTTCTTTGGCTTTCGATCAATTGTTACAATCTTTATCTACTAATCAATACAATAAAAATTTGTTCTCAAGAACAACATGATTTCTTTCTTTAATAATAATATATTAACAATTACAATGTACAAAAGGAACTATATATAAAACGGTCATATATGGGCCAAAACACAGCATGATAAATACACATAACATAAATACACGAAAGTCCTTTTCTTTTTATTATAAATTCGTAAATGTTAATAGTTTTCTTAAAAATAACATGTGTGGTTTCATAGCTACTTCCATCTAGCCAATAAATTGCATAGCTCTCAAAACGACTTCATCACTACTTCCATATGCAACTTAGCACCCACAAAAATATTTCAAGGAATTCTCAAGGAAAGTTGGTGTTTTGATTGGCACGACTTGGATTTGACTCCGGTCTCACATCTATCCGGCCCGCAGATTCGCATTCCCGGATTTATGATGTCCTTCATTGTGGGTGTTATTCGTATTATCAAATCATTTAGAGACATTGGATTATTTGGAATTTTGCACTTGAATCTGCTACCAACTTATGGTAAACTTTGTTATTTTGTCAAAAGTATTTATTGTTCATTGGACCCTTCGTTTGATCAAAAAAGAATTCACACGTTTCAACATGTTTTTCATGGTTGAGTGTTTTGTTCAACATTTCCTATACTCGGAGAAACATATGCATATACGAAAAGACATTCAAGCTCACAATTTTTCCAATACATAATATATATATATATATATATATATATATATATATATATATATATATAATTGCATCCTTACTAATATTTAATTTTTTGGATACATTTTGTAATTTACATATTTCATTGTAATAAAATAACCGTAAATACACTTAATTTACAATAATTACTCTTGATGTTCCACAATTATGCAGTGGGGTAGGAAGCCATCATGGCAATGCCACAAAGGCCTTCTTGCGCATCAACATCTCTTTGCATCATTATGTACCCCTCTTGACCCCAACTTGTTCCCCAAGAGTTCTTCACCAGCCAATATTTAGTTCCGTCAGCACTCGCTCCATAACCAACCGCAGTAACACCATGGTCTAGTTCACTACCACATTCTCCTGTAAACACCCCGCTAGAGTAGAATTGGAAGTCGGACCCACTAGCATCAATGGCCACAGAAATAGGCTGACTAGCTACAGCTTTCAAAAGTGCACTTTCGCTATTAGCAGGAACATCTTCATGACCCGTAATCGCTGCAGCATGGTTAGATTCCTCGTTGCTGTTGCAGGTGCCATCGACTCCTTTGTACGGGTAGTTGCTCTCTGTAGTAAGGCCTTTATTGTTTAGGATGAAATCAAAGGCATCGTCCATAAGACCCCCCTCACATCCCTGATCCTGACCACCGGTGTCGCAGTCCACGAGCTCTTGTTCGGATAGAGAGACCAATTTACCTGTTTTCAGTTGGGTTATTCCTTCCATAGCTGCCACAGCTGAAAACGCCCAGCAACACCCTACAAACATATATGATGCGATATCGAGTTTAAATATGGTCTTGTTAACAAACATAACTTAATTAGTACTTGGACTACGTCTCAAGTTTGAAATTCCCATAGTAGTTTTTGCTTACCACATTGGCCTTGGTCTTTAACAGGTGTTACTGCGCCTTTCTTTCTCCAGTCCATTGATGATGGAACTGCTGTCACATTTTCATACCTGAAAGCAGAGGTCGATGGGGAACATTCGTGTGCCTTGAATCGGTTCCTTGTGCTCGTGAACTCTTGGTTTGTAAGGTCTGCAAACTCATTGACTGCTAGTTTGTAAGCTTTGTTCATGAGACTGTTGGATGACTCTATGTACTGAACATTCTCTTGAAAAATCTTTGAACGTTGTTCTTTCTCATCAGCATCCTTGTACACGCGTCCATAACGAGCCATCCATTGTTCGTGGCTCTCATAGCTTGAAGTTTCAGGGAGCAGCCGAGATGTAGTGTGCGAAAGCAAAGTAGCAGAGAAGAAGATTAATACCAAAAAAGTCAGGGCTGTCCGGTTTGTTGATGTCATAGTTCTGGTAGATATAAGAAAAAATGGTTGTGAATGATGATTTGGAATAATTTGTGTGCCCACAGGTCGGCTTTATATAGAAACACACGGTTTCGTCATTGTTTGGGAAACAAAATATTTTTATCACCGTTCGTGGAAGGTAAGATGTTCAGTTGATATAAGTATTAATCAATACAAGGAAAACTCACATGTTACGTTGTTTAGATTTATGATTGATGCCACTAATTTACTTGGATTTTTCTTTTGGACTATACTCCTAATGACTAAAATTGTTGTGTACTGATTTGTTTTCTTAACATAGGCGTAGGTAGGTTATGTAAAAGCTTACAGAACATAGCTTGGCCATTATTTTGGAATGTAGTTGTGTTCTATATGAAGGAAATTCTCCAAGGGTCTGATACTTACAACATATTTTTTATTTCTAACTTTTTTTTATTGTATGGCTTTTAGATGTTCAAAATGCAGATATGCATGCCTTTATTCTATTCGTTTCCATCTTGGTTTATTTTAACTTTACCCACACTTTCAATGCATTTGAAGAATACTAGGCAATAAAGGAGTTTGGTTGGTTGTACGCAATATCAATCTCATCACTACATAAATTGCAATTGCAAGGAGCTTGTTATATATAAATATATATTGATCCCTTCAACAAGACTTGCAGTATCCCCAAAACGATCAAGAAATATAATATTTCAGAATTTTAATTTCGCCCGAATGCATGAATGCTTCTTAACGGCCACTTTTCAGAATCAATGAATGATGTCCGATGTCTGAATTTTCCACTGAAGTCGGCTGTCACGACGTGATACTCCAATATTACTCATTTGACAAAACCTCCCCACAAAAGAGAATTAAAACGAATAGTGTGCACCAACAATGATCTTGTGCGAACTCACCCCTTCCAAGCTCATTTGCCACAATATTAGTGTAGGAAACTTGTCCACACGCCCGCCAAATTAAAATGGTGATGAAAAAAGCAAGTTTACTATGTTAATAAAGGGAAATCGTGAAAATATGTTTGAAAAGGTACAAATGTGCTAAAGGGAAATCATGGAAAATCAAACGAAAAAATACATTTAAAAACTGTTCATTTAGCCATTTTTGTAATTTTAATCATAATAATTTTTCGTCAATTATTTACAATGTTAAATGTTACTTTTGATTTTATGTTATTATTATCTATTATTAGTGTTTGCTAATTTAAAATCTTTTTCATCGGAAAATTTTCTCAGAATGTGGACTTATTCAACCCCCTTGTTTGTATGTGGGTGAAGAACTAAAGTTCTCTTAGTGGAAATATGTGTCCTTCACCTTTTATAAGCTTTATTACCATATTCTTTTTTCAACTCCCATCTGGTGAGAGGTATGTTAAAACCAAAGTCTCTATACCATTTCATTAGGAGTCGCCTCATGAAACAAACAAACATGATAGTTATTCTTTATATATACAATAAACCTAGGTTTTCCGATAAACGAAGGGGGCTAAGGGTGACCAATAATTAAAGTGTTATGTCGATCACCGTTTTGGTACTAGACTCCTTAGCTTTGAACTTCTCCTTCGTCTGCCAGACTTTATTGTTAAAACCATGATTGATTATGAGTGATCCGGATGGAAATCATGTTAATTTCTAAACTTATTCATCCGATGTTGTCGTAATAACAACATTGAGTAGGTTTCAAAGAAAGTGAGAAGAAAAGAAGGATGTTGAATGGTACTGGCAATGTAGTCATTTTTATGGCAACACAAATCTTTAACGGCATACATGAGGAAAATCTACTACACGACCATCGAATCAATTTATTCTAAGAGAAATGTAACCGACATGCTTTAGGTGTAATAGTCATTGTTAGTCCGGTCTCGAATAGAGGTAGTATACAACTATTTGAATTCCCTTAACATTTCAAGAAAGAAGGTCTTAGATTTCTCGAAAATCTACATGGCAGTCGTATTCGGTTTAGGATCATCTATAAAATATAGTTGTTAGATTATACCGTAGATCGAAAGTCTCACGATCAACTCGATTTTTCTGCTCTCACAATCGTAATGTGTTGTAGAAGTTTACGAGAAATTTCGTCAATATGATACAAATAACACAGAACCCAATATTATGTGTGTAAAATAGTTCTTCTCAGGAATCATAGTTCAGACTAACAAGGTTGAGAAAAATGTTGAGGAGGTGTCGATCATGGTTGCCGGAAAAGGTTAAAAATAAAGATTTACGATTGTTGATGCCAAGAAGGATGTAAGGGGAAAGAGATCAAAATTAGGAGAGACGAATTGACTTTGATACGATTAGAGGCGATCCAAAACCCCAGTATGCATGAAATTATTTTGTTGAATCTAATGCCAGAGTTCCAGAAATGTTTTGCATTTTCTATTGTGCGGTTGTTTTGTATTTCGTTCTCTTCTATGTAGCTTTTCTTATTTTCATATTCATTTCTTTCTTTTGTGATAAACATAGAAAATATAAATAAAAATGAAGTATTATATGGCATTTAGGAATCGTTAGTTATTGATAAAAAATGTCCCGACTATTAAGAAGTTTTTAGTTTATTTATGAAATTATGGAAGGTTTGATTATAAAGACAGTTTAGATGCAATTATCTCAATGATTCCAACCACAATTATTTAAATCCCATTAATAGTGTCGTTTGTTGTGGCTTTTCTGTTTTGGACTTCCAATTTAACGGTTGATGTTGTGTAGTTGTTCTTTGGCTTTCGATCAATTGTTACAATCTTTATCTACTAATCAATACAATAAAAATTTGTTCTCAAGAACAACATGATTTCTTTCTTTAATAATAATATATTAACAATTACAATGTACAAAAGGAACTATATATTAAACGGTCATATATGGGCCAAAACACAGCATGATAAATACACATAACATAAATACACGAAAGTCCTTTTCTTTTTATTATAAATTCGTAAATGTTAATAGTTTTCTTAAAAATAACATGTGTGGTTTCATAGCTACTTCCATCTAGCCAATAAATTGCATAGCTCTCAAAACGACTTCATCACTACTTCCATATGCAACTTAGCACCCACAAAAATATTTCAAGGAATTCTCAAGGAAAGTTGGTGTTTTGATTGGCACGACTTGGATTTGACTCCGGTCTCACATCTATCCGGCCCGCAGATTCGCATTCCCGGATTTATGATGTCCTTCATTGTGGGTGTTATTCGTATTATCAAATCATTTAGAGACATTGGATTATTTGGAATTTTGCACTTGAATCTGCTACCAACTTATGGTAAACTTTGTTATTTTGTCAAAAGTATTTATTGTTCATTGGACCCTTCGTTTGATCAAAAAAGAATTCACACGTTTCAACATGTTTTTCATGGTTGAGTGTTTTGTTCAACATTTCCTATACTCGGAGAAACATATGCATATACGAAAAGACATTCAAGCTCACAATTTTTCCAATACATAATATATATATATATATATATATATATATATATATATATATATATATATATATATATATATATATATATATATATATATATATATATATATATATATATATATATATATATATATAATTGCATCCTTACTAATATTTAATTTTTTGGATACATTTTGTAATTTACATATTTCATTGTAATAAAATAACCGTAAATACACTTAATTTACAATAATTACTCTTGATGTTCCACAATTATGCAGTGGGGTAGGAAGCCATCATGGCAATGCCACAAAGGCCTTCTTGCGCATCAACATCTCTTTGCATCATTATGTACCCCTCTTGACCCCAACTTGTTCCCCAAGAGTTCTTCACCAGCCAATATTTAGTTCCGTCAGCACTCGCTCCATAACCAACCGCAGTAACACCATGGTCTAGTTCAGTACCACATTCTCCTGTAAACACCCCCCGCTAGAGTAGAATTGGAAGTCGGACCCACTAGCATCAATGGCCACAGAAATAGGCTGACTAGCTACAGCTTTCAAAAGTGCACTTTCGCTATTAGCAGGAACATCTTCATGACCCGTAATCGCTGCAGCATGGTTAGATTCCTCGTTGCTGTTGCAGGTGCCATCGACTCCTTTGTACGGGTAGTTGCTCTCTGTAGTAAGGCCTTTATTGTTTAGGATGAAATCAAAGGCATCGTCCATAAGACCCCCCTCACATCCCTGATCCTGACCACCGGTGTCGCAGTCCACGAGCTCTTGTTCGGATAGAGAGACCAATTTACCTGTTTTCAGTTGGGTTATTCCTTCCATAGCTGCCACAGCTGAAAACGCCCAGCAACACCCTACAAACATATATGATGCGATATCGAGTTTAAATATGGTCTTGTTAACAAACATAACTTAATTAGTACTTGGACTACGTCTCAAGTTTGAAATTCCCATAGTAGTTTTTGCTTACCACATTGGCCTTGGTCTTTAACAGGTGTTACTGCGCCTTTCTTTCTCCAGTCCATTGATGATGGAACTGCTGTCACATTTTCATACCTGAAAGCAGAGGTCGATGGGGAACATTCGTGTGCCTTGAATCGGTTCCTTGTGCTCGTGAACTCTTGGTTTGTAAGGTCTGCAAACTCATTGACTGCTAGTTTGTAAGCTTTGTTCATGAGACTGTTGGATGACTCTATGTACTGAACATTCTCTTGAAAAATCTTTGAACGTTGTTCTTTCTCATCAGCATCCTTGTACACGCGTCCATAACGAGCCATCCATTGTTCGTGGCTCTCATAGCTTGAAGTTTCAGGGAGCAGCCGAGATGTAGTGTGCGAAAGCAAAGTAGCAGAGAAGAAGATTAATACCAAAAAAGTCAGGGCTGTCCGGTTTGTTGATGTCATAGTTCTGGTAGATATAAGAAAAAATGGTTGTGAATGATGATTTGGAATAATTTGTGTGCCCACAGGTCGGCTTTATATAGAAACACACGGTTTCGTCATTGTTTGGGAAACAAAATATTTTTATCACCGTTCGTGGAAGGTAAGATGTTCAGTTGATATAAGTATTAATCAATACAAGGAAAACTCACATGTTACGTTGTTTAGATTTATGATTGATGCCACTAATTTACTTGGATTTTTCTTTTGGACTATACTCCTAATGACTAAAATTGTTGTGTACTGATTTGTTTTCTTAACATAGGCGTAGGTAGGTTATGTAAAAGCTTACAGAACATAGCTTGGCCATTATTTTGGAATGTAGTTGTGTTCTATATGAAGGAAATTCTCCAAGGGTCTGATACTTACAACATATTTTTTATTTCTAACTTTTTTTTATTGTATGGCTTTTAGATGTTCAAAATGCAGATATGCATGCCTTTATTCTATTCGTTTCCATCTTGGTTTATTTTAACTTTACCCACACTTTCAATGCATTTGAAGAATACTAGGCAATAAAGGAGTTTGGTTGGTTGTACGCAATATCAATCTCATCACTACATAAATTGCAATTGCAAGGAGCTTGTTATATATAAATATATATTGATCCCTTCAACAAGACTTGCAGTATCCCCAAAACGATCAAGAAATATAATATTTCAGAATTTTAATTTCGCCCGAATGCATGAATGCTTCTTAACGGCCACTTTTCAGAATCAATGAATGATGTCCGATGTCTGAATTTTCCACTGAAGTCGGCTGTCACGACGTGATACTCCAATATTACTCATTTGACAAAACCTCCCCACAAAAGAGAATTAAAACGAATAGTGTGCACCAACAATGATCTTGTGCGAACTCACCCCTTCCAAGCTCATTTGCCACAATATTAGTGTAGGAAACTTGTCCACACGCCCGCCAAATTAAAATGGTGATGAAAAAAGCAAGTTTACTATGTTAATAAAGGGAAATCGTGAAAATATGTTTGAAAAGGTACAAATGTGCTAAAGGGAAATCATGGAAAATCAAACGAAAAAATACATTTAAAAACTCTTCATTTAGCCATTTTTGTAATTTTAATCATAATAAATTTTCGTCAATTATTTACAATGTTAAATGTTACTTTTGATTTTATGTTATTATTATCTATTATTATTGTTTGCTAATTTAAAATCTTTTTCATCGGAAAATTTTCTCAGAATGTGGACTTATTCAACCCCCTTGTTTGTATGTGGGTGAAGAACTAAAGTTCTCTTAGTGGAAATATGTGTCCTTCACCTTTTATAAGCTTTATTACCATATTCTTTTTTCAACTCCCATTTGGTGAGAGGTATGTTAAAACCAAAGTCTCTATACCATTTCATTAGGAGTCGCCTCATGAAACAAACAAACATGATAGTTATTCTTTATATATACAATAAACCTAGGTTTTCCGATAAACGAAGGGGGCTAAGGGTGACCAATAATTAAAGTGTTATGTCGATCACCGTTTTGGTACTAGACTCCTCAGCTTTGAACTTCTCCTTCGTCTGCTAGACTTTAATGTTAAAACCATGATTGATTATGAGTGATCCGGATGGAAATCACGTTAATTTCTAAATTTATTCATCCGATGTTGTCGTAATAACAACATTGAGTAGGTTTCAAAGAAAGTGAGAAGAAAAGAAGGATGTTGAATGGTACTGGCAATGTAGTCATTTTTATGGCAACACAAATCTTTAACGGCATACATGAGGAAAATCTACTACACGACCATCGAATCAATTTATTCTAAGAGAAATGTAACCGACATGCTTTAGGTGTAATAGTCATTGTTAGTCCGGTCTCGAATAGAGGTAGTATACAACTATTTGAATTCCCTTAACATTTCAAGAAAGAAGGTCTTAGATTTCTCGAAAATCTACATGGCAGTCGTATTCGGTTTAGGATCATCTATAAAATATAGTTGTTAGATTATACCGTAGATCGAAAGTCTCACGATCAAGTCGATTTTTCTGCTCTCACAATCGTAATGTGTTGTAGAAGTTTACGAGAAGTTTCGTCAATATGATACAAATAACACAGAACCCAATATTATGTGTGTAAAATAGTTCTTCTCAGGAATCATAGTTCAGACTAACAAGGTTGAGAAAAATGTTGAGGAGGTGTCGATCATGGTTGCCGGAAAAGGTTAAAAATAAAGATTTACGATTGTTGATGCCAAGAAGGATGTAAGGGGAAAGAGATCAAAATTAGGAGAGACGAATTGACTTTGATACGATTAGAGGCGATCCAAAACCCCAGTATGCATGAAATTATTTTGTTGAATCTAATGCCAGAGTTCCAGAAATGTTTTGCATTTTCTATTGTGCGGTTGTTTTGTATTTCGTTCTCTTCTATGTAGCTTTTCTTATTTTCATATTCATTTCTTTCTTTTGTGATAAACATAGAAAATATAAATAAAAATGAAGTATTATATGGCATTTAGGAATCGTTAGTTATTGATAAAAAATGTCCCGACTATTAAGAAGTTTTTAGTTTATTTATGAAATTATGGAAGGTTTGATTATAAAGACAGTTTAGATGCAATTATCTCAATGATTCCAACCACAATTATTTAAATCCCATTAATAGTGTCGTTTGTTGTGGCTTTTCTGTTTTGGACTTCCAATTTAACGGTTGATGTTGTGTAGTTGTTCTTTGGCTTTCGATCAATTGTTACAATCTTTATCTACTAATCAATACAATAAAAATTTGTTCTCAAGAACAACATGATTTCTTTCTTTAATAATAATATATTAACAATTACAATGTACAAAAGGAACTATATATAAAACGGTCATATATGGGCCAAAACACAGCATGATAAATACACATAACATAAATACACGAAATTCCTTTTCTTTTTATTATAAATTCGTAAATGTTAATAGTTTTCTTAAAAATAACATGTGTGGTTTCATAGCTACTTCCATCTAGCCAATAAATTGCATAGCTCTCAAAACGACTTCATCACTACTTCCATATGCAACTTAGCACCCACAAAAATATTTCAAGGAATTCTCAAGGAAAGTTGGTGTTTTGATTGGCACGACTTGGATTTGACTCCGGTCTCACATCTATCCGGCCCGCAGATTCGCATTCCCTGATTTATGATGTCCTTCATTGTGGGTGTTATTCGTATTATCATCATTTAGATACATTGGATTATTTGGAATTTTGCACTTGAATCTGCTACCAACTTATGATAAACTTTGTTATTTTGTCAAAAGTATTTATTGTTCATTGGACCCTTCGTTTGATCAAAAAAGAATTCACACGTTTCAACATGTTTTTCATGGGTGAGTGTTTTGTTCAACATTTCCTATACTCAGAGAAACATATGCCTATACGAAAAGACATTCAAGCTCACAATTTTTCCAATACATAATATATATATATATATATATATATATATATATATATATATATATATATATATATATATATATATATATATATATAATTGCATCCTTACTAATATTTAATTTTTTGGATACATTTTGTAATTTACATATTTCTTTGTAATAAAATAACCGTAAATACACTTAATTTACAATAATTACTCTTGATGTTTGTGGAAAATGTTGCCTCCAAAATTAGCAAGTGGCAAATAGTTCAGGGGTTATTTCCGTAACTTATCATTTACTATTCATAGTTTGACTATGAATAGTAATATATATGTGAAATGTTTGCAGAATTGGACGGCACATGTGAATTTGGAGATTTGTTATTCAAAAGTTTGTAGGCGGAGTGTTTGGTCATGAATAGTATTCAAATTTGAAGGCGCGACATTTTTGGACGACGGCATTTTTTATCCTTTCATATGTTCTTTTCTTTGGCTATAAATAGCCTAAGCCATTTCATTACGAATAAACCAAAACAATCAAATATATATATATATATATATAGTAAAACATTACATATATATATATATATACTGATACACCACCATATATTTTAGCCCTCTCACTCTATTTGTAATCTCATTCATAATCCCTGTAAACACTGCAAATTATAGTGAATTGTTTCTCGGCTTCCTCCGCCCGTGGTTTTTTTCCCGATTTGGGTTTCCACGTAAATTCCTGTGTCTCTATTCTATTTATTTTATTCGTATTTCGTTGTGATTATTACACTTTGATAATTTTTGATCCCATTCCGCATTGAGCTAATATTATTTAAGTCTATTCGGATCCTTCGTATTTCACAACAATGTTCCACAATTATGCAGTGGGGTAGGAAGCCATCATGGCAATGCCACAAAGGCCTTCTTGCGCATCAACATCTCTTTGCATCATTATGTACCCCTCTTGACCCCAACTTGTTCCCCAAGAGTTCTTCACCAGCCAATATTTAGTTCCGTCAGCACTCGCTCCATAACCAACCGCAGTAACACCATGGTCTAGTTCACTACCACATTCTCCTGTAAACACCCCGCTAGAGTAGAATTGGAAGTCGGACCCACTAGCATCAATGGCCACAGAAATAGGCTGACTAGCTACAGCTTTCAAAAGTGCACTTTCGCTATTAGCAGGAACATCTTCATGACCCGTAATCGCTGCAGCATGGTTAGATTCCTCGTTGGTGTTGCAGGTGCCATCGACTCCTTTGTACGGGTAGTTGCTCTCTGTAGTAAGGCCTTTATTGTTTAGGATGAAATCAAAGGCATCGTCCATAAGACCCCCCTCACATCCCTGATCCTGACCACCGGTGTCGCAGTCCACGAGCTCTTGTTCGGATAAAGAGACCAATTTACCTGTTTTCAGTTGGGTTATTCCTTCCATAGCTGCCACAGCTGAAAATGCCCAGCAACACCCTACAAACATATATGATGCGATATCGAGTTTAAATATGGTCTTGTTAACAAACATAACTTAATTAGTACTTGGACTACGTCTCAAGTTTGAAATTCCCATAGTAGTTTTTGCTTACCACATTGGCCTTGGTCTTTAACAGGTGTTACTGCGCCTTTCTTTCTCCAGTCCATTGATGATGGAACTGCTGTCACATTTTCATACCTGAAAGCAGAGGTCGATGGGGAACATTCGTGTGCCTTGAATCGGTTCCTTGTGCTCGTGAACTCTTGGTTTGTAAGGTCTGCAAACTCATTGACTGCTAGTTTGTAAGCTTTTTTCATGAGACTGTTGGATGACTCTATGTACTGAACATTCTCTTGAAAAATCTTTGAACGTTGTTCTTTCTCATCAGCATCCTTGTACACGCGTCCATAACGAGCCATCCATTGTTCGTGGCTCTCATAGCTTGAAGTTTCAGGGAGCAGCCGAGATGTAGTGTGCGAAAGCAAAGTAGCAGAGAAGAAGATTAATACCAAAAAAGTCAGGGCTGTCCGGTTTGTTGATGTCATAGTTCTGGTAGATATAAGAAAAAATGGTTGTGAATGATGATTTGGAATAATTTGTGTGCCCACAGGTCGGCTTTATATAGAAACACACGGTTTCGTCATTGTTTGGGAAACGAAATATTTTTATCACCGTTCGTGGAAGATAAGATGTTCAGTTGATATAAGTATTAATCAATACAAGGAAAACACACATGTTACGTTGTTTAGATTTATGATTGATGCCACTAATTTACTTGGATTTTTCTTTTGGACTATACTCCTAATGACTAAAATTGTTGTGTACTGATTTGTTTTCTTAACATAGGCGTAGGTAGGTTATGTAAAAGCTTACAGAACATAGCTTGGCCATTATTTTGGAATGTAGTTGTGTCCTATATGAAGGAAATTCTCCAAGGGTCTGATACTTACAACATATTTTTTATTTCTAACTTTTTTTTATTGTATGGCTTTTAGATGTTCAAAATGCAGATATGCATGCCTTTATTCTATTCGTTTCCATCTTGGTTTATTTTAACTTTACCCACACTTTCAATGCATTTGAAGAATACTAGGCAATAAAGGAGTTTGGTTGGTTGTACGCAATATCAATCTCATCACTACATAAATTGCAATTGCAAGGAGCTTGTTATATATAAATATATATTGATCCCTTCAACAAGACTTGCAGTATCCCCAAAACGATCAAGAAATATAATATTTCAGAATTTTAATTTCGCCCGAATGCATGAATGCTTCTTAACGGCCACTTTTCAGAATCAATGAATGATGTCCGATGTCTGAATTTTCCACTGAAGTCGGCTGTCACGACGTGATACTCCAATATTACTCATTTGACAAAACCTCCCCACAAAAGAGAATTAAAACGAATAGTGTGCACCAACAATGATCTTGTGCGAACTCACCCCTTCCAAGCTCATTTGCCACAATATTAGTGTAGGAAACTTGTCCACACGCCCGCCAAATTAAAATGGTGATGAAAAAAGCAAGTTTACTATGTTAATAAAGGGAAATCGTGAAAATATGTTTGAAAAGGTACAAATGTGCTAAAGGGAAATCATGGAAAATCAAACGAAAAAATACATTTAAAAACTGTTCATTTAGCCATTTTTGTAATTTTAATCATAATAATTTTTCGTCAATTATTTACAATGTTAAATGTTACTTTTGATTTTATGTTATTATTATCTATTATTATTGTTTGCTAATTTAAAATCTTTTTCATCGGAAAATTTTCTCAGAATGTGGACTTATTCAACCCCCTTGTTTGTATGTGGGTGAAGAACTAAAGTTCTCTTAGTGGAAATATGTGTCCTTCACCTTTTATAAGCTTTATTACCATATTCTTTTTTCAACTCCCATCTGGTGAGAGGTATGTTAAAACCAAAGTCTCTATACCATTTCATTAGGAGTCGCCTCATGAAACAAACAAACATGATAGTTATTCTTTATATATACAATAAACCTAGGTTTTCCGATAAACGAAGCGGGCTAAGGGTGACCAATAATTAAAGTGTTATGTCGATCACCGTTTTGGTACTAGACTCCTCAGCTTTGAACTTCTCCTTCATCTGCTAGACTTTAATGTTAAAACCATGATTGATTATGAGTGATCCGGATGGAAATCACGTTAATTTCTAAATTTATTCATCCGATGTTGTCGTAATAACAACATTGAGTAGGTTTCAAAGAAAGTGAGAAGAAAAGAAGGATGTTGAATGGTACTGGCAATGTAGTCATTTTTATGGCAACACAAATCTTTAACGGCATACATGAGGAAAATCTACTACACGACCATCGAATCAATTTATTCTAAGAGAAATGTAACCGACATGCTTTAGGTGTAATAGTCATTGTTAGTCCGGTCTCGAATAGAGGTAGTATACAACTATTTGAATTCCCTTAACATTTCAAGAAAGAAGGTCTTACATTTCTCGAAAATCTACATGGCAGTCGTATTCGGTTTAGGATCATCTATAAAATATAGTTGTTAGATTATACCGTAGATCGAAAGTTTCACGATCAAGTCGATTTTTCTGCTCTCACAATCGTAATGTGTTGTAGAAGTTTACGAGAAGTTTCGTCAATATGATACAAATAACACAGAACCCAATATTATGTGTGTAAAATAGTTCTTCTCAGGAATCATAGTTCAGACTAACAAGGTTGAGAAAAATGTTGAGGAGGTGTCGATCATGGTTGCCGGAAAAGGTTAAAAATAAAGATTTACGATTGTTGATGCCAAGAAGGATGTAAGGGGAAAGAGATCAAAATTAGGAGAGAGGAATTGACTTTGATACGATTAGAGGCGATCCAAAACCCCAGTATGCATGAAATTATTTTGTTGAATCTAATGCCAGAGTTCCAGAAATGTTTTGCATTTTCTATTGTGCGGTTGTTTTGTATTTCGTTCTCTTCTATGTAGCTTTTCTTATTTTCATATTCATTTCTTTCTTTTGTGATAAACATAGAAAATATAAATAAAAATGAAGTATTATATGGCATTTAGGAATCGTTAGTTATTGATAAAAAATGTCCCGACTATTAAGAAGTTTTTAGTTTATTTATGAAATTATGGAAGGTTTGATTATAAAGACAGTTTAGATGCAATTATCTCAATGATTCCAACCACAATTATTTAAATCCCATTAATAGTGTCGTTTGTTGTGGCTTTTCTGTTTTGGACTTCCAATTTAACGGTTGATGTTGTGTAGTTGTTCTTTGGCTTTCGATCAATTGTTACAATCTTTATCTACTAATCAATACAATAAAAATTTGTTCTCAAGAACAACATGATTTCTTTCTTTAATAATAATATATTAACAATTACAATGTACAAAAGGAACTATAGATAAAACGGTCATATATGGGCCAAAACACAGCATGATAAATACACATAACATAAATACACGAAATTCCTTTTCTTTTTATTATAAATTCGTAAATGTTAATAGTTTTCTTAAAAATAACATGTGTGGTTTCATAGCTACTTCCATCTAGCCAATAAATTGCATAGCTCTCAAAACGACTTCATCACTACTTCCATATGCAACTTAGCACCCACAAAAATATTTCAAGGAATTCTCAAGGAAAGTTGGTGTTTTGATTGGCACGACTTGGATTTCACTCCGGTCTCACATCTATCCGGCCCGCAGATTCGCATTCCCTGATTTATGATGTCCTTCATTGTGGGTGTTATTTGTATTATCATCATTTAGAGACATTGGATTATTTGGAATTTTGCACTTGAATCTGCTACCAACTTATGGTAAACTTTGTTATTTTGTCAAAAGTATTTATTTTTCATTGGACCCTTCGTTTGATCAAAAAAGAATTCACACGTTTCAACATGTTTTTCATGGGTGAGTGTTTTGTTCAACATTTCCTATACTCGGAGAAACATATGCATATACGAAAAGACATTCAAGCTCACAATTTTTCCGATACATAATATATATATATATATATATATATATATATATATATATATATATATATATATATATATATATATATAATTGCATCCTTACTAATATTTAATTTTTTGGATACATTTTGTAATTTACATATTTCATTGTAATAAAATAACCGTAAATACACTTAATTTACAATAATTACTCTTGATGTTCCACAATTATGTAGTGGGGTAGGAAGCCATCATGGCAATGCCACAAAGGCCTTCTTGCGCATCAGCATCTCTTTGCATCATTATGTACCCCTCTTGACCCCAACTTGTTCCCCAAGAATTCTTCACCAGCCAATATTTAGTTCCGTCAGCACTCGCTCCATAACCAACCGCGGTAACACCATGGTCTAGTTCAGTACCACATTCTCCTGTAAACACCCTGCTAGAGTAGAATTGGAAGTCGGACCCACTAGCATCAATGGCTACAGAAATAGGCTGACTAGCTACAGCTTTCAAAAGTGCACTTTCGCTATTAGCAGGAACATCTTCATGACCCGTAATCGCTGCAGCATGGTTAGATTCCTCGTTGCTGTTGCAGGTGCCATCGACTCCTTTGTACGGGTAGTTGCTCTTTGTAGTAAGGCCTTTATTGTTTAGGATGAAATCAAAGGCATCGTCCATAAGACCCCCCTCACATCCCTGATCCTGACCACTGGTGTCGCAGTCCACGAGCTCTTGTTCGGATAGAGAGACCAATTTACCTGTTTTCAGTTGGGTTATTCCTTCCATAGCTGCCACAGCTGAAAACGCCCAGCAACACCCTACAAACATATATGATGCGATATCGAGTTTAAATATGGTCTTGTTAACAAACATAACTTAATTAGTACTTGGACTACGTCTCAAGTTTGAAATTCCCATAGTAGTTTTTGCTTACCACATTGGCCTTGGTCTTTAACAGGTGTTACTGCGCCTTTCTTTCTCCAGTCCATTGATGATGGAACTGTTGTCACATTTTCATACCTGAAAGCAGAGGTCGATGGGGAACATTCGTGTGCCTTGAATCGGTTCCTTGAAAAATCAAGAGTTCACGAGCACACGAGCACAAGGAACCGATTGCGGTGTTATTCAGTATTATCAAATCATTTAGAGAATTTACATTATTTGGAATTTTGCACTTGAATCTGCTACCAACTTATGGTAAACTTTTTTATTTTTTCAAAAGTATTTATTGTGCATTGGACCCTTCGTTTGATCAAAAAAGAATTAACACGTTTCAACATGTTTTGCTTGGGTGATTGTTTTGATCCCATTTCCTATACTCGGAGATGTATATGCATATACGAAAAGACATTCAAGCTCACAGTTTTTCTGATCTAATATATATATATAACTACATCCTTACAAATATTTAATTTTTGGAATACATTTTATAATTTACATGTTTCCTTGTAATCAAACTTGGTCAAAACATGTCAAAGTCAAAAAGGCAACTTGGTCAACACAGTTGACCACCACGTCGTGGCCATCTGTGGCCACGCCGTGGGTTCAATACGACAAAACACGTGTGTTCAACCCAACCACCACGTCGTGGTGAGGCTCCACCACGACGTATGGATCAGTCAGCAAGGCTTAATTCCTTAAGCTGATTTCCAGCCCATTCCAGGAGTTCCCAAGCTCAAACTAGGTCCAAACCATAACCTAGATGGATAAAGTTTCCAAATCTATCCTTTAAACCTTCCCAATAAGTCAAGATCCAAAACCCTAAGTTCTTAATGGAAGCATAAAGCACATTCCACTCATTAAGCATTCAATCCTTAGAGTTATTTCTCCAAAGTTTCCAGAAGGGTTTGCAACACCTTATGGACCATAAAAATCATAGCTTTAGGGACATGTATGTCCAATGCATGTCCTTTCCATTTTTAGGGAAAAACTAGGTCAAAAAGGGCCAAGATTCCATGCATGTCCTTAAAACTCAAGTCTACTTCAGATCCTAAGAGTTAAATGCTCCAAATGACCTGGAGATTCATAAAGTTGCAAGCTTTACGATATCTCCTCTTCCAAAATCCACCAAACATGAAAAAAAATGTGCCAAAACCAAGATCTAAAAACCTAGAAAAGAAAATAATGAGTCTTGAACACTCACCCAAGTCCAGAAGAGAAGCTAGAAGATGAATATGCTACTTGCAAGATGATAGTCCTCACCAAGCGCTTCCTTCTCCTTCAAAGATGCCAAAAAAGTATGAAGAATGAACTTTCAAGAGTGTTGGAGGCTAGGGTTAGGGTTTCAGTGCTTGAGAGGGTCATGGAGGCTGAATGACCTCAAAACCCTAGCCATAATGTCCTTTAAATAGGGCTCAAATCCCAAAGGATTAGGGTTTCACCAAAAGTGGTTTCCACGTCATGGCACCTCATGACAACGCCATGGTGGTCCATGAAAACCCGCGACCCAAAAGATAATGCCACGCCGTGGTGAGGCTTCACCATGTCATGGCCACCCAAAACAATATTGCTAATTAAAAGTTAAATTTGTACCAGAAACGGGTGTTACAATTCTCCCCCACTTGAATCATACTTCATCCTCGAAGTCCGCTGATGCAAACAACTCTGGATAATGCTCTCTTATCTCTGCCTCGGGTTCCCAGGTCCACTTGGAACCCTTCTGATGTTGTCACCGGACCTTGACCAAAGATATCACCTTGTTGCGCAAGGCCTTCGTCTTTCTATCCAAAATTTCCACTGGCATCTCGACATAGTTCAAGCGATCATCAACCTGAATATCATCCAAAGGAACAACCGCTAAATCATTAGTCACACACTTCCGAAGCTGCGAAACATGGAAGGTGATGTGAATCTGACTGAGCTCCTCAGGAAAATCCAATCTGTAATCTACCTTTCTAACCATGGAAATCACCCGAAATGGCCCAATATATCGGGTCCCCAACTGGTCCTCTTCTTGAAGCATATTACACCCTTCCAGGGCGATACCGTCAGTAAAACTATGTCACCAACCTGAAATTCCAACTCAGATCGACGCTTTTCGGCATAACTCCTCTGTCGACTCTGAGTTGTGTGAAATCTCTGTCTAATCTGCTGAAGAATGACTACCTCAGTCCTCCCCATGACTCTATGACCAATCTCTCCCTCAACAAACTGGGGTGCGACACTTCCTCCCATAGAGAAGCTCGAATGGCGGTGCGCCAATACCGGAGTGATAATTGTTGTTGTAAGAAAACTCAACTAAGGAAGGTATGAGTCCCAACACCCACCGAATTATATGACACATGTTCTCAACATTTCCTCGAGTGTCTGAATGGTCCATGATGTGGTGCAAACTATACCTATCTAGTTTAAAATGTATATCCTAACTACTATTCTACTATTGCACCTATAGGCAGTGTACGTATTCGGATTATAGTATAGTAAAGTAAGTTGGGGTCGAACACAGGGAACCTATTTAATTAACTAAAATAATTACCAAAAATTAACCTAAAACAAACAATAATTAAAAGGGGTTTTTATCTGATTTTTCAAGTTATGACAAACTTAAACACTTAACTAATGATTTTAATCAATATTCTAAAAGCACTTCCGTTTAGTTTGAAGCCATTTCTCCTCTATGGTTAGTTACTAATTATGGATTATTAAAGTTGGTCACCAATTATTATTCAATTAGCAATTCCAGTCTAAATTTACTGATCTTTTCACCAATTCATGAACTACCTTGTATGGTCATACATAAGCAAATCACATAATTAGTTATTAATTATAGATGGGCTATGTAAGATTTATCTAAGCAAACACAATTATGGTCATAATTTATATTCTCCAGCACAGCTAAATTAGTTACTTTTATCACTTATCTAAGATTTGGTCGATCCTAGCTCTAGTAATTTAATACTCACTAGACTACTAGGTAACGAGTTCATGTAATTTAATAGTCACTAAGCTACACAAAACATGAATTCACACAATCAAAGTAACAAATATTAACATGCTAGGTAATGATAATCAAACATAAGCATAAAACCAACTATTAAAATCCATAAATTAGATAACTAAACCATGGAGTTAAAGTATGATCTAACTAAACGAAAGCAACTAAATTCAGCTACTCATGGTTGATAACATAAACACAATATCCATAGAAATCGACATAATTAAAGTAAATCAAACGAATGTGATGATGTGTTCTTCAATCTCTAAATCTCCAAGCAAATCTCCTTCTAAATAACATTTTGAGCACTTTCTAGACTCCAAAATCGATATCTCAGAATACCTCTCCTCCAGAAAACTCTCCAAAAGCCTCCCAAATTTGTAAAAGTGAATGAATATTTATAGTTTTGGTAAAATCGTTGCTCACGTCATGAGAATTGGTGTCTCACGTCGTGAGCTTAGTAGTTATATGTATTGAACAAGGATTCTGACTTCCCGTATGCTAATCTTCTAGAATACCCTCCTCACGTCGTGAGGTTGAGTGCCACTTCGTGAGTTGGGCTTTTTCGCTGAAATTTCCTTCTTTTAATCTTCAATCCTCCAAAGTTCCAGTTCTTGTCAATTTCGGTCCTTTATCTTCAAGAGTGTTCCATTTGGATGCAAAATACAATTTAATTCAATAAGTACCAAATATCTTTGCAAATAACCAAAATATTAAACAAAATGTACTAAGATATTGCCTAAAAATGTGTATAAATATGGTAATATCAGTCCGGTCACTCTGACCGGTAGTCTGCGGATGATAAGCAGTGCTAAGATGCAACCTCGTGCCCAGTTCCTCACGGAACTTTTGCCAAAAACGAGTTGTGAATCGAACATCTCGATCTTATACAATGGAGACTGGAATATCATGTCGAACAACAATCTCGCGCACATACAAATCGGCCAGTTTCTCGGCCAAAGAACTCTCTCAAATGGCTAGAAAGTGAGTGCTCTTGGTTAGAAGGTCCATTATAACCCATATCACGTTGAATCCCTTCTCCGTCCGACGTAACTTGGTGACGAAATCCATTGTGATATGCTCTCATTTCCACATGGGAACCTCCAATGGCTGCAACTTTCCATGCGGCCTCTAGTTCTCGGCCTTGACCATCTGATAGGTCATGCACCTCTTGACATACCAGGTTATCTCTCTCTTTATGCACGGCCACCAATAACTAAGCCTCAAATCCTGATACATCTTGGTGGCTCCGGGGTGTATCGAAAACCTGGACTTGTGTGCCTCTTCCAGCACAGTCCGCCTGATCCCACCAAAATCTGGCACCCAAACCCGTCCATACCAGGTCAATAATCCCCGACTGTCAGTAGCAAACCTTTCAATCTCACCCCGAAGTCTCTCATGTTTCCAATTCTCCTTCTTGACTCCCTCGGCTTGAGCCTGCCTAATCAGATCAAGAAGCATAGAATCAATCGATATCCTCATACATAGACTCTAAATAGCAGAACTAGCCGTCGTGCGGCTCAAAGCATCAGCGACCACATTCGCTTTCCCGAGGTGATATAGAATCTCGCGGTCATAATCCTTGACACCTCAAGCCACCTACACTATCTCATATTCAGATTCGGCTGATCTATGAGTTATATCAAACTCTTGTGATCCGTGTAGATAGTACACCGGACCCCATACAAGTAATACCGCCAAATCTTGAGAGCAAACACCACTGCTCCCAACTCCAAATCATGAGTCGGATAACGGACCTCATGCTGCTTCAGCTGCCGAGAAGCATAAACAATAACCCTACCACGCTGCATAAGCACCGCTCCCAAACCTGTGATGGATGCATCATAAAATACCACAAAATCCTCAACACCCTCAGGGAGGGTCAACAATGAGGCCTCACATAACTTCCGCCTCAAAGTCTCGAATGTCGCCTGCTGCTCAGGGCCCCAGTGGAAATCCACGTTCTTCCTCGTCAAACAAGTGATGGGTACAGCAATCTTGGAGAAGTCCTTAATAAATCTCCGATAATACCCTGCTAAACCCAAGAAACTCCTGATCTCCGAGGGAGACTTTTGACCCTCCCACTGCATCACGGCCTCGATCTTTGCTGGATCAACTAAAATCCCATCTTGGTTAACGAGATGCCCCAAGAACTGGACCTCTAGTAACCAAAACTCACACTTCGAGAACTTGTCATACAGCCGTTCTCGCCTCAAAACTCCCAGAAGCTCTCGGAGGTGCTCCTCATGCTGCTCCCTGGTCTTGGAATACACCAAGATATCATCAATGAAAACAATGACTGACCGATCGAGCATCGGCCAGCATACCCGATTCATCAAGTTCATAAATGTTGCATGCGCGTTGGTGAGCAGAAATGGCATCACCACGAACTCGTAACGACCATAACGAGTCCAAAATGCGGTCTTCTCCACGTCCTCCTCTCTAACCCTCATCTGATGATACCCCGACCTCAAATCGATCTTGGAGAACCAAGATGCACCCTGAAATTGATCGAAGAGGTCATCAATCCGCAGAATTGGGTAACGGTTCTTCACCGTCAACTTGTTCCACTCCCAGTAATCAATGCACATCTTGTATGAACCATCATTCTTCTTGACGAACAAAATTGGTGCTCCCCAAGGAAAACTGCCCGGTCTAATAAATTTCTTGCCAAACAGCTCCTAAAGCTGAGAGGACAACTCCTGCATCTTAGGTGGTGCCAAACAGTACGGCGCCTTGGAAATCGTGGCCACACCTGGAACCAAATCAATCCTGAACTCAACCTGCCTCTCGGAAGGCACGCCAGGTAACTCCTTCGGGAACACATCTGCAAACTCCCTAACAACAGGCACATCTGAAACCAAAACCTACTTCCTAGCTTGAGCATCAACCACATACGCAAGATAGTCCATGAAACCAGGCTGAATATATTGTCAAGCCCTTGCAGCAGAACAAAAGACTGACCCAATCTCGGTACCCTCCCCATATATAACCAGTTCTCCCCCACTTGGGGTTCGAACTACCACCCGCTGACCCTCACAGTCAATCATAACCCCAAACCTCCTCAACCAATCCATTCCTACTATCTATCACGCACACATCCCCCATGGGGATAAGAATCATATCAATCGGATAAGGTACCCCAAAAATCTCCAGGACACAACCCTGGTAAACGCTCGATGCATATATCATGTGTTCGTTGGAAATAGAAATCGACAATGAACACTCCACCTATCCAAGAGTCATATCAAACTCCCTACTAAAATACTGAGATACAAAGGACCGACTCGCACCCGAGTCAAAAAGCATAAGACCAGGAAAGGAGTTCACTAAGAAGGTACCTAGCAGAATCATACACATAAGCATACCATAAAATAACTGACAGAATAATAAATAGAAACATATCAGTAATGACGTCCGGCACCGCCCTGGCCTCCTCTACAGTGAGCTGGAAAGCACGACCTCGAGCCCCCGGGGGCTCCGTCCTACCTTGGCTTCCATCAGTGGTCCTTAATGTATCTGGTGTTGGAGCCTGCGCCGGCCTCGCGGCGAGCAAGGGACAGTTAGCCTTCACATGGCCAACCTGCTCACAATGATAACAAATCAGGGTAATCGGTACTGACGCCTGTTGACAACAATCCTTGGCATAATGCCCTTCCTTGCCACATTTGTGGCATCCAGATGAAGATCGGCAAGCACCATCATGAACCTTGCCGCACTTGCCACAAGTGCGGCCCCTCTGTCCCCCATATTTCGAAACAGCGGGCTTGAACCGCTTCATTGCAAGATGTGAATAAACAAGAGCATGCCTCAACTCCCTCAATTGTAGCTCTATCTCAATCTCCCTCCTCCTCGCGGCCTCCTGAAGCTCAGTGAGGGAACCATAACATTGGGTGGACACAAACTGTCGGATATCCGTTTTGAGCATACTTAAGTACCGGGTCATCTGAGCCTGCTTAGAAGCAACAAACTCAGGGCAGAAAAGAGTCATGTCAGTAAACATCTTGGTGATCTTCGTCGCCGTCTCTGTCCCCTGCCTTAGATCCAGATACTCCGGAGGCAACCTCTCCCTCTCTACCATGGGAACGTATCTTGTACAGAACATCTCCGATAATTACTCCCAAGTAACAGCAGCTCTCTGCTCAGGAGTGTAAGAGCCAGTCAACAATATCCATCATTCCACCGCACCTGTCCGAAGAAGGTTTACGGCGCACTTGACCTTCTGGTCAGTAGGAAAAGAGCATGTGAAGAAACTGATGGGTTTTGAGCATTCTAACACTCCTATGGTGTACATTCAACCCTATATACCTTGGATGTATGTTTTCTCTATTATACATTCAAATATCAATGTTTCCAAGGTATCATCCTAACTAGCATATTAAGGAGTATCTATACTACAAAAGCCTAGTTACATGAAATACCTGTTGATGGAGCTTGAAGTCTTGAACCTTTAAGAGCTTAGCCCCAATAGTGTGGAAGCCTCAAATGGAATCACAAATCCCCAAAACAACTTGGAAAACTTGAGAGAATAGTATACACTTGTCAAAATCAGCTATGCTCTCTTTCTTCACACACTAGGGCCAATTTCAAGTTCCAATGACCTCTTTATATAGTATGGTGGATTAGGGTTACATCCATGTAAACCCTAATACCCATGACCTTTCATTTACATAGGATCCATGGGTTAACAGCTCCATGGACTATCCATGGACTTCCATGCAAGCCCATCCTAAATAATTATTTGCCCATTATATATATATATATATATATATATATATATATATATATATATATATATATATATATATATATATATATATATATATATATATAAGAGTCCATATTTAATTAGTCTCCTTTTGATCAGAGTATTAATTCCAAATTAATTCTTGACCAATACTAATTAAATAATATGATTTCATATTAATATATTATAACTTATAATATGTTAATAAACCATAGATATACTATTCTCAAAAGACTATCCATACAAATTGTTTCGGTGAAGTGCAACCCAAATGGACCATGCTACTCTTGGGTCGAGTACATACCAATAATAGTTATGTGCTTAGACATCTAATCCAACAGTCTCCCACTTGGATAAGTCTAAAACTATTATGGTGTATGACTCCAAGATCCCGACCAGCAATCGTAGCTCTTAAAGCCGCTGTCGAACTCTGACCCAGTCAATGACATTGTCCATTAGATAAGGGATCATATATTCCTTCATTCTAGATATCATATGGACAGAGACATGGATTATAATCATTCTCTCTGTCCATCTGTTGTTTCCCGATTTCCGATTTATGACGACCGACTAATTAAACAAATCAAATCAGTCCAGGCTTGGCCAAGAACTTAGGGGTGTCATCACTAAATCATCGAGGGGCCCACAGATATCGCTTTTATCCACATGGGGTAAAGGGAACGGATAAACTTCGACCCAAATGCTCCCTTGTACTTACTCATCAAATTACACACAACGATATGTTTTATAACATCCAAGTTACCGGTGCGTTTACATATGTCAATGTGCAATCGACTCGCAACTACAACTCATACGTCTTCGTTTGAAGAATATAAGATTTTATCATCTCACTAATCACCCGTGATAAAATCCATGAAGTGATTAGATGAGCGTGGGTTGAATCCAATACTCGAATCTCATTCCAGGAGCACTCATGAACACTGCAGCCACTTTGTCCCAGACAAACTACAGACCTATTCATGACATTCTTGGCTCAATACCTACTTCCAACGTATGATCGACTGTGGATGGTTTGAATAACCTAGTTATTCGGGAAGTCAAAACATGCAAAGTGAAACACAAGAATAATCGAATCCAATATGGTCTCAGAACTTATGAATATAAATAAAACACCTTTTATTTAATCACCATATTGATTACACATTACTCATTGTATAATGTTTCGATTAATCAACTTAATACTTGAATTACAATAGCCATGCCATGCTCCAAGCATGCACACTATGTTTGTCTAAACAATAGTTATGCCATACTCCAAGTATGCACACTATGTTTGTCAATGATCCTTAATTTGTGAAATAGATCAATTGAACATGATTCCAATGATGCTCATTTCACAATCCCAAATCCTCACCGTAAATGTAAGAATATCAAATTCTTGTCATTTACTTTAATCTGTTACATTCTAAACTTATATGCAATATTCTTTTTGTAATAACTATGCACAAAAGTCACATAGACTTGGCAATATACATTACAAAGTATTCCAATGGAGATCAATTCCATGGAAACGAAGTCTCAAATTCAAAGTACATTCCTTTAAACATCCTTCTAGCATTAAGTTTTCTAATCTTACACAGATTTAAAGAATAACTTCCACCTATGGAACCATTTCCATATTCCCATTTAGACTATCACTTCTGAACAAGAGTTGCCTCTTTTCAGAATATGTCAATATGGTCCTTTTCCAAAATTTATACCATACTTATAACTGTGCATGAGCAACCAATCTTTGGTAAACCTCAGATTGTCCTCGACAATTGCTTAATCTTTTAGTCATATCCGGTTCTATTCCTTTTTCCCTCTTAATGCCCCAGGCATTTGGAAAATTTTAAGAACACGAGAATATTATAGCATATGCAATCGATCCTATACCCGAAGCATATGGGAAGCGATTCATAATGCCTAACATAAATACATAATACTTGATCATTTTTTTGCTATAATATTTTTTATAATTTGCCATGTTCTCATAATTCGGTTTATCAAAGGTATGCCGTAATCATAATCGAATTTTAGAACGCAAATAATGTAATCATGACTAAATTTGATTAAAATCTCACAATCTAACCTTTTAGATTTGAAATGAAATATAAATTCATCTCCCTTAATTATAGAAAAAAAACATTTTCAACCCCTGCAACTTCGTGAATTGAAACTTTTTTTTCTATAATTAATATTGCTAACTTGCAACATAATAATCATCCTCCCACTAACATGATAATTATTACTTTACTAGCATAACACTTATGCTCCCACTAGCTCTGTTATATCCCCAGAAATCAGTTGGACTTCTACAAATCAATACTTTATTGACTTTCATAGAAAAGTTCAGATTTCTGGTACGAGATGCTTTGATAAGACCTTATCTATGCTTCTCAAACTCACACACCTTTTCTTAGATAGCTCATATGTGTGTCTAAACAATTATGAAGAGGGATGTCATAATCATAATGTTTAGACCTTTTTCCATTCTCACAAGTCCATGTTAGTGTGCCGGTTAACCACACATGCTCCACTAACGACTTTGAGAATGCAAATATCACAATTGCTATCTCCTTAAAATCTTCTTAGTGAAAGCGTTTCCTCACCATCATTTTCATGAATCGGAGAGAACCCTTATGACACTTAGCTTTTATGGTGTATGTGTTCCTATCCATGTGAATTTGTCAAAACCATAATCACAAGATATGGTTAGTGACATATCCAAACTCATATTGACTGAACTTGTTTAATCTTAATTTCTTGCCACCTGGTAGCACAAGGCCTACCATTGCTTCCAAGTTGTTATGCACACAATTGAGCACTCATAGAACTCACATACATAGTCAACTTTAACCAGAATGGGCACGAAAACAAGAATTATGTCAACACGATAGGTTACAAACCTCAAGTCGTGTGCTAGTGATAAACTACAGGTTTTATCCTTGATTAGTTCTTGAGACTTTCAAGACCTTTAAGACTCCCACTGTTCTCTTGACATATAAGACTCTCTTGCCAAGAACCATTCCTTGACAAACAAATATTCAAGAGATAGTGTGGATTCTTATCAAGACAAACACTTCACACAATTGGTCATAGTTGGTCTTTGTCTTATCCAAGACATCACAACTTGCCAATTTCAAATGTACAAGAGTAGAAAACATTTTACTCTACATTTGACAAGTGTTTTAAACCTTTCTTTATGTCACTCAAGGTTACAATCTTGGAGTATCACTCTAAGAATTGTTTTCGAACGAAGTATGACTCATCTTCTTTATTTAACCATTTCAACATTTCATGGCTCCTCTTCTTAGTCATAAGAATGCACTAAGATGTTCTTAGAGGATCAATTGTAATATGGTTTCCCATAATCATTAAGATGATCATAAAACTAAAGTACTCTCTCATCTTTTCAGATTGAAGAAACTTTTATCTTTCTGCCTAATTTGATTCTTTTCATTCGTTCTGTCATACATTGAAACTTTTTCAATGTTTCAGAATCATACTTAAACTTGAAAGTATAACCATATTTACTAAACTTTTAGTAAATCATGACGAATGGTCTTATCGATATTTGTGGTGGACCTGACCACTGCACAACCAAATGTACCTGATCCCCTTGTCCTTCACTTGACTCACATATACATGTGAACAAGGAATTAGTCTTAATTTCCCAAAGATGAAAATGCTCATTCATCACACAATGCCAGTTGCATCATTCCAAGTTTCTATCCAACTGAAGCTTAGGTGATGAGAATCTTTCCTTATTTGGTAAATTATGACACTACCACGAAGGAATCAAATTCATTTTCCCAATATTGCTATCATGTAAACAACAATTTTTCATAAATGCCATTGTAAGGAAACTTAAAATAAATAAAATCAAAAAATTTTCTTTTATTTTAAAAATTGCGGAAAAACTTATCCCTACAATGAATTTACAAATGAAAACATGTTGTTATCTATTCCTAAGCAATTTATCATAACTCTTAAGCAGCAGCTTAAATTCTGATCTTCGAACGATGCGATCAAAATCCATCTTCGCGTTCAGAATCAGCTTACTCTTCTTTTAAGCTTCCTCTATTTTCCTTCGATTCTACAAAACATCAAAATGTGACCTAGTCACATCATGTATTAAGAATCTCCAAATAGGAACTTAATTGAGTTAGATAGTGGACTTTACCTAAAGTAGAGTCAAAACCTTTTGGATTTACCATCCTTATGATCTTTCAGGTAAATAGGGCAGCTTCGCAACCATCTCCCCTTATTTTGGCAAAAGAAATATATGGACTCTTTGGAAATGATACACGGGACTACCTCAGACTTAGCATTTCTCTTTACCATTGGGTCAAATGACTTGACCATGGCCGACCCCTTTCCATTGGGAAGAGAAATCTTTTCTAGACTTCTAATGTTACCATTTTCAATGTCCATGGAAGTTTGGGGAGTTGATCTTCCAATCAAATTTTCTTTACCGGTGCTCCAAATCATTGCTGATTTAGCAGCAACAAGCAAATAGGTAAGATCATTAAGGGTCATGTCATGGTCTGTCATACAATAGTCCTTAAGGAACTCACTATGTGACTTAGGAAGTGATTGAAAACCTAGTCAACAACCAACTTCCTCAAGACTTTGACACCCAACTTTCCCGGCTTGTCAATATGTGACTTCATCTCCAAGATGTGAGCACACATAGACTTTCCATCTTGCCAATAAGGCTTCAGTGACCTAGAAGTTGTGGGTTCGGGAGAATTATTGGAGGAGGTGGAGGAAGTGAAGTATGATTTCCTTGTCCCACTAATGCACAACAAAGGGATTAATCTTTCACCTTTGATTGCCATTAAGATATCATATTCATTAGGAAAGCTTGTTCCAAGAGATTTGGGAAGACCATAGTTGTCTGAACCAGACATCTACAATGGGAGAAATTCAAGTTAGTTGATTTAAGTCCTTAATATAACACCCAATATGAAATATTAAGGCTAGGACCCAACACAATATTTTATAACTTGGAAGAGGGATGCCGTAATCCAAGCTATAAAATATTTGAAGGTAGTTAAATGACGATTTACCAATTTCCACCACAAAAAACGAAAAAGAGTTTTAGGTTTTAAGTGAATTGAAACTCCTAGATCCTTTGAGATTCATTGAACAATTCAATTGCATGTTTAAATCTCGATTGTGCCCTTCAAGTTTGTGACTGGGATGTCGAGGATCACAAACAAGGAGTGAATAACCATGCAAATTAGCTTGGTACACCCAATGTTACAACCACCTAATCAATGTGTCGGGTAACCACACACGCTCCATTGATCAATGATTAACATTAAGTTACCCTTTTCAACGCATTGTCAGTCCTAGATTAGTGTGTCGGTTAACCATACACGCTCCACTAACGACTTAACAAAGGTACAAAGTGCAATTTCATGGGTTAGCACCAAATTCACATTTTCCTAAAGTAACTAAGATTGGGAATTTATAAGTGTTTAGTTACTTTATATTTATCATTATACTATTAATGAAGGGAGAATTAGAGTCCTATCCCACCCGTTCGGCTAACGACCCTCCACCAGTCAAGGAAGCGGTGGGTGAGAGTGGACACCCATTAAACTGCCATTTTATAGGCAGTAACCTTATACCCCCCCCCCCCCTTATAGACCGACTTCGTGAATGAGGCCTACTAACGGTAAGATTGACTTTTACTCTTATACATACATACATATATATATATATATATATATATATATATATATATATATATATATATATATATATATATATATGACAACCGTCAAAATTCGAGTCGGTTCTAGATTTGACTATACTTAGTTGCACATATAGGCACGACACATAATAGACTTAGTAACTAGAAGCTAAGATATATAACCTACTAGAAACTTGGAAACAAGTAGGACCGAATGATAGTGTACTTAGATTTCACATTGATATGTGAATTCTACTACTACTTAACTGTAGTGACTATCCATATTTGGGTCACTCTTTGACTCGAACACCTTTTCATGAATCATATACACACATTATGCACTTGACCTAGTAGTAGAAATTAGGTCAAAGTCTCATAGAAACTTAAGTCAAAGTCAAAGACTAGGACTAGTATACTTGATTCCTCAATCTCACTTGAATCTCAGAATCACTATATAGAATGCCAGTAAACCGTTAAAAGTGAATTACAAACATTATTTTTTTTAACAAGAAAAGAGTTTGAAACTCTATTATAATTTGAAATCTCAGATAATTCAATTTATTTTGATATCCAAATATTTATTAAATCTCAAGACCCTAAAAACCCTAAAAACTCAAATTTATAAACTTTAACACCTAAAAATCCATAAAATTTGGTATGGACTATATAATATCAATTTAAAATAACTCAATTCAGTAAAATATAACCAAGGAGAAATAAAATTTAAGTCATTAGTATTTAACCTTATTTTCTAAGCCAAAAATCAAGGTTTTGTGAAGGAAAATTAGGATAAGGCACATATTTTATAAAAACTTGATATTTTTATAAAATAAAGTTATATTTTATAAAATTTAAAAGAGGGAGACCCTCTCTCCATTCAAAAGTCGGATTCCTCTCTCTCTCCTCTCTCTCCTCTTCCCAAAACACTCAATCAATTCCCCCCCCACACTCCATTTCTCCATACTTCACTTTCTCTCTCACACTCCCTCACTTTATTTTCTCTCTATTCTCTCTTCCTCTCTCTAGGAACCACGAGAATTTCCAGAAAACAAGTCCAAGATCACACCTCAAACACAAAATCTTCATCATCTAGTGGTGTTCATTAAGGTAGAACACGATTTCCTTTCATTTTCCTTCAAGTTTTTAAGGTTTTTCTTGCATTTCCTTCTTCTACACCTTTCTCTTAGAAAATTTGTGTGAATATTCATTCACTTCAGTTTTGATGATGGTGGTGGTAGGATTTCATCCAAAAACAACATGCATGTTGTAGATGGTGAAGTCTCATGACCTAAACCTAAGTCAAAATCAAGGAAACGCACTTTTCTACATGTTTTGGAGGAAAACACCACATGCATCCAAAGTTTACTTTTAGAAACGAATTTGAACATTTCAAACTCATGAATGGTCTTCAAACCAACATGCATGTGATGATCTTCAAGCTTAGATGCTTGATGATCAAAGTTTGTTGTTAAAAAGCTTTCAAATAGGTTCATGAAGGATTTATTTCCAAATAAATATCTAAAACTCCTTTTCTTATCAAATCCGATTTTTCCCTGTATTCCACCAACAAAATGAGATGTTCTACAAATTTCCAGAAAATAATTCATTTATCTTGAATTATTATAATTAATTCAAGAAAATAGAGCAATAAATCATATAAAATACTTTCTGAGGTCTATAAATACTAGGTAAATTCTTGGATTACCCCTATGCTAAATAATGACTTCGTATTAAGTTTCATCGATTTTTGTTATTGTTTAGTGTGGTTTTGAATTTTCTTTTTGTTTAGTCCCTATAAATCAAAAAACCACTTTAGAGAATGTGAAAATGATATATAACAATTTTCGCAGTTGCTACCAGAGGTGTAAGACTCAGAAAAATATTTTCAGAATTTTTTATAATGCATTCCTTTTTTTCCCCGATTTTTGTATTTATAATGGCCTAAAAATAGACAAAATAGTTCTGCTCATCCAAAATTCATGAACATTTACCAGAACACCTTGTAGTACATTAGGATGCTACATAAAAATTTTGATGATTTTTCTCTTCTGTATACTATTTTTCTCCTATTTTCTAAGATTAAATACACTTAAATACACAAAATCGGATTCCAGTAGATAAAAACCACCTTTGGGATTTTTCCCAGATTATTTACACGGTAAATGAATTTTACAAAAATTTTGGTAATTTAATTTAACTGTTTAATAATTATTTTCTAATTAATGATTATTTAAGAGGATAAAACAAAGAAAAATAGAAGGACTAATTGAAAAATATCTTTTATATTTTTCACAGCTTCTACATGTATAATAACAATGTTGCAAAAATTTTGGGCAATTTTCGAAACTGTTTTCTATTTATTTCAATTTTTATTCGAATAAATGCTCAAAAATCATAAATTTGGGTTAAATAGTTTGGAAATCCATTTTTATATTTTTTCCAACTTAAGTATGTTTAATAACAGTATTACAAAATGTTTGGGGTATTTTCTTAACTGATTGCTATTTTTCATGAATTTTTATCTATTTAGAGAATTAAATATAAGAAAAATGGTTATACATATCTATAATCCATGAAAATTTATCTGGAAGTCTTTTAATACCGTTGGAACCAAAATCTGAAGTTTTGTAATTTTTACTAACCGTTTAGTATTTATCCATGATTTTATGGTTATTCAAGAAACTAAAATGGTGAAAAATAGTTAGACAAATCAAAAATTCAAGAAAATTTAACTTAAGGTTTTTGACTTCAATTAAAACTGAAATGCAAAGTTTGGGAAATTTTAGAACTAAATTGATTTAGTTTTTGAATATTTAACCATTGGAACGCCTCTTAAAATGTTAAATATTAGCATTTCAATAATGGGAATTTTCCACTTAAATTGTTATATAACAATTGATTCATTGAAATTTAATTTTCACAAAAAAATGTTTGTAACTTATCAATATTAAATTTTGACACATTATTGGCATAATTCTATTGTAGTAGTAAGTATACTAGTATTAGATTACAATTAGAGACTCATTAGTGCGTAACATCGTTGTAGGAAAACGATAGTGGTACGAGTGGAGCGTAGATCAAGGCATCATTTGCATCATCTCAATGCATAGTGAGTATTCACGACTCCCCTATTTTCGGTTTTTATGTTTTGGGGTGGAAAAGCATGTCCTAAACTATTTATGTTCATTATATTTAGTTGACTCGTATAAACTTGATAACTATATTTTGCATATTGTGAGTATTCATGCACTCCCCTATTTTTGTTCTTTATGTTTTGGGGTGGAAAAGCATGTCCAAAAAACTATTTATTGTTCGTTGTATTTAAATTGATTCGTATCAAACTCGATTGCTATATTTTGCTATAATTTGCTATATTCTGCTATGTATGTCTATGCAACACGGAACATGAGAACTTATCGTCTTAAGTCCCTTCCCTTATACTTTACTCCAATCATTAACTGTTTGAGCCAATGGTCATTGTGTTGGATTAGTGTCTAAGTCCATAACTATTTTGGTATGTACTTGACCCGATTATGAGCATGGTCCTTTTGGGTTGCCTTCACCATAGCAATATGTAGGATGAATTAAGGAGAGAAAGGTTTAATTATAATTTATTAATATATTATAAGAATAATATATTAAAGGAGAAATCATATTGTTTAATTAATATTGGTCAAGAATTAATTAAGAATTAATTTTGTGACTAAAAGAGATTAATTAAACTTAGGGGACTGGAGTTGTAATTATAAGATAATTACAATTGGGCTATGGATCACCTAATAATATATAGGTTGGACGAATTCTATGGGAAGCCCATAAGGAATTCGTCCAAGGGATATGTTAAAGGAGTCCATGGGCTGCTTAGGGCCTAAGCAGTCAGATTAGGTTTTCCTAGTTGCAAACCCTAATAGCCTACATGTATATAAAAGACCCTTATGCCCCAAAAACGTGGACAAGTGTTCCTTTAGGGTTTCCAGCCGTTTTTGGTGCCTCCCCGCTCTCCTCCCTCTTCATCCAAGTTGCTTAGTGGTGTTTGTGACTCCATTAGAGGTGCAACACTTGAGGCACTAAGCTTTCTGAAGCCAATCAAAGCAAGGAATTGATTGTTATTGCTACATAACAATCAAGGTAAGATCTAAACCCTAGTTTATAAGTTAGTTTGATTATTTGTATGCTAGATCTAGGGTTTATAAGTCTTGGAAGTTTATTGCATGTTCAAAGTAGAAAAATTAGATCCAAGCAATTAGGGTTGCATGAACACCATAGGATTGATGTTATGCTCAAAACCCATCAGTGGTATCAGAGCCTAGGTCGTTTTTCTTTTGAATAGATGCATAATTGAACTGCCAAAGACCTGAAAATCGAAATTTCTTGTTGTCTGCCTGATGAACTCGCCGAGTTGCTCTTAGAACTCGACGAGTAGCTTGAACTCGACGAGTTCCAAAGAGGACTCAACGAGTTGGCTGTTCAGTTGCTGGATTTTCGAATTTTTGGTCACATTTTGATGTGGATAATTACCAAAACTCGTTTTTATTGCCTAAAATCGATTTTTTATGTTTGGAATGATTATCCTTATCAAAATTGATGGATTTGGTTAAATATGGATAATATAGGATTATTATAAGATAAATATTTGACCTAGTAAGTTTGAAAAGTTTCAATTTACACCCTTTAGGTTTTATAGTTTAAATTTGAACTTAATAGTTTTGTTTTTTGAAATTTAATAGTTAAACCCTAATGTTTTGAAAAGTTTCAAATCTTGCCCTCAAGTTTTGGAATTTATTGTTAGGTAAAATATGAAAGGTTGAAAACATGTGGCTATGCATGTGAAATAAAAGAATCAATTGTTGGATGGCTAATGTGAATGGAAGGAAATTCAACGTCAACATTTGCGGCTTTCACATTTGAGTACTATTGTCACGACGACTCAACATTTGCGGCTTTCACATTTGAGTACTATTGTTACGACGACTCAATTTCATGTGCAAATTGCGGCTCTCTCACCTATATATATGCATGTATGTTTTGCATATTTTGTGTGCAAAAACTTGAGAGAACATCAAGTGTAGAGTGTCAAGCCAATTGTAATCTTGTGAGTTTTAATAAAATTCTCTAGTTGCAGCCCGTGGATGTAGGATTTGCACCGAATCCGAACCACGTAAAATCTTTGTGTTCTTCTTGCTTTATTTTCGTGAGTTTGTGTGTGTGTGATAGTGTGTTTCCGCTGCATGTACCCGGTCCGGTTCCTAACAACTGGTATCAGAGCCAGATTAGCGAGGTTTGGAGGGTACAATCATTTTTTTTAGCACGCACGAGTGTACCTGATTTGTATCTTGTTTGTCGTAATGGCTGAAGACAAGGTTGTAATCGAAAAGTTCAACGGTTCTGATTTTAGCTGGTGGAAAATGCAACTAGAAGCATTGCTATGTCAGAAAGACTTGGACGTGGTACTCGGAGACAAACCGGAGAAAATGGAAAAAGCTGTTGAAGATGCGTGGAACTCAAAGGACAAGAAAGCCAAGGCGGTTATTACATTGTCGTTGACGAAGAGCGTTGCTTTCAACATCATGAATGAAACCACGGCACGTGGTATGATAGAGGCTCTGTCAAATATGTATGAGAAACCATCGGCGGCTAACAAGGTGTTCTTGATGAAGGAGATGTTCACTACAAGGATGAATGAGGAAGGCTCAGTTACGGTTCACATTAACAATCTAAATTCAATTTTGTCCAGATTATCATCTGTGGGAATTAAATTTGATAACGAGACTCAAGCATCACTGCTACTAGCTTCTCTACCTGATAGCTGGTCCGGAACAGTTACTGCTGTTACGAGTTCCGTGGGGACCAGTGGTATGACTTTTGAAGGGGTTAGAGATTTGGTTCTAGGCGAGGATATCAGACGCAAGAATCAAGGTGGATCTTCCTCTTCTGATTTATTAAATGTCGGAAGAGGTAGAGGGAATAGCAGGAATAGTGGAAGCAGTGGGAGTCGGGGAAGAAGTTCATCTAGAACTAAGAAGAATGTGAAGTGCTGGAACTGCCAGGAGGTGGGACATGTTAAGAGTCAATGTCCAAAGAAAGAATTGAACATTGCCGGTGCTGAGAGTGTGTCTGAGGATGATGCATTGATACTCAGTATGGAAAGTTCTGTGGACTCTTGGGTCATGGATTCAGGGGCTTCGTTTCACGCCATGGACAACGGGGAAACGATGGTGAATCTAAAAGAAGGAGATTTTGGAAAGGTACGTTTGGCAAATGACGAGATGCTTTAGGTAACGGGCATGGGAGATATTGATTTGGTTACTTCATTGGGAACTACATGGAGCCTGAAGGATGTCAGGGTGATTCCGGAGCTGAAGAAGAAATTGATTTATGTTGGTCAGCTGGATAAACAAGGACTGGAAGTAAGGTTTGGTGGTGGTAAATGGAGGGTGATCAATGATAATCTAGTGATTGCTCATGGTATGAAGTGTGGGTCATTGTATATGGTTGAGGTATCTGCTGAGGGAAGTATGACCGTCCCTGTTAAGCAAGACAAAATCTGGTTCGCTAAATCTACGGCTAAGAGAGTTCATTTTGCAAACATGAATTCTGGAGCCAAGGGGATGTTAGCTGAACGAGTCAGAAATTCTAAACCATTCAGGGGATTCTGTGACAGTGGGAGCACGGGGTGTGTTTCGGGTACAGTTACAAAGAGCCGTTGGGTTTTTTGAAGACTAAGACTGAAAAAGTCTCTCCTGTTGAAAGTTTGCAAAGTTGGGAGAGTGTTAGTGGTCCTCGGTGTATCTCTGGATCTGGTGGAGTGTCCAAACCGGTTGAGACAGAGGATGAGTCGGTGGTGGGATTAGCCACGACTGAGTTGGAGCTAGTGGGAGCTTCAACTGTCCCTTCTAGTACTTGAAGATGAGGGGCGGCTGCAATTAGAGAAATGGGACTAAGTTTAGCTTGTTCTTAGGAACTGGAGGCTTGGAAGACTTGGTTGTTTTAAGATTACTGGAGTTGGATGACAGAGACGGACCATGTTGTTCAAACTTTCAAGTGGGAGATTGTTAGGTAAAATATGAAAGGTTGAAAACATGTGGCTATGCATGTGAAATAAAAGAATCAATTGTTGGACGGCTAATGTGAATGGAAGGAAATTCAACGTCAACATTTGCGGCTTTCACATTTGAGTACTATTGTCACGACGACTCAACATTTGCGGCTTTCACATTTGAGTACTATTGTTACGACGACTCAATTTCATGTGCAAATTGCGGCTCTCTCACCTATATATATGCATGTATGTTTTGCATATTTTGTGTGCAAAAACTTGAGAGAACATCAAGTGTAGAGTGTCAAGCCAATTGTAATCTTGTGAGTTTTAATAAAATTCTCTAGTTGCAGCCCGTGGATGTAGGATTTGCACCGAATCCGAACCACGTAAAATCTTTGTGTTCTTCTTGCTTTATTTTCGTGAGTTTGTGTGTGTGTGATAGTGTGTTTCCGCTGCATGTACCCGGTCCGGTTCCTAACATTTATAAGTTCATTAAAAGTCTAATTTTGAAATGTTAAATTCTAAAACCCTCGTATTTTGAAAAGTTCAAATTACACCCTTATGGTTTTGTTAATTAATTAAATTGTATAATTAAAAGAGAGTTAATAAATCCATAAAGTTTTTGGTTTACATTTTAATTAAATTAAAAGTATAATTAATTAAATTAGACCACCTAGTATTTTAAAAGTGTAAAATACACCCTATACTATATATAACATTAAAAGTCTAATATTATATGAGTAAACAGTCAGTCTTATCGTTAGTAGGCCTCATTCACGAAGCTGGTCTATAAGGGGTGTTTAAGGAAATTGCCTATAAAATGGTGATTGAATGGGTATCCACTCTTACCCACCGCACTCTTGACTGGTGGAGGGTCGTTAATCGAACGGGTAGGATAGGACGAAACCTTCCATTATAAGTATAATGAAGTACAAAGTAACTACATGCTTTTACAAATTCCCAAATTCTAGTTACTTTAGGCAAAATGTGAAATTATATGCTAATCCATGGAATTACACTTCGTACCCTTGTCAAACGTTAGTGGAGTATGCGTGGTTAACCGGCACACTAATTTGGGGTTGACATTGGTTGTGAAGGGTGGCTCGATGTTTATCATAGATCAATGGAGCGTGTGTGGTTAACCGGCACATTGATTAGGTGATAGTATCATTGAGTGCATCACGTAGATTCGTATGGTTATTCACACCTTGTTTGTGATCCTCGGCATCCCAGTCGCAAATTTGAAGGGCATAATCGAGATTAAACATGCCATTGAAAAGTTCAATGAATCTCAAAGATCTAGGAGTTTCAATTCATTTAAAACTTAATTTCTTTTTCGTTTTTCATGGTGGAAATTGGTAAATCGTCATTTACCTACCTTCAAATATTCTGCAACTAGATTACGACATCCCTCTTCTAGGTTGTAGGGTATTGTGTTGGATCCTAGCCTTGATGTTTCATTTGGGTGTTACATCAAGGATTCTTATCAACTAACTTGAATTTTCTCCCGTTTTGTAGATGTCTAAATCTTACAATGGTCTTCCCAATTCCCTTGGAACAAGCTTTCCAAATGAAGATGACGTTCCATGATACGATCAATGAAACGAGAGTCATGCTTCACTTCCTCCACCTCCTCCAATTATTCTCCCTAACCCACAAGTTCAAAGGCTTGAAAAGTTCAAGCTCACTAAAGCCCTTTTGGCAAGTAAACACGAAGATGGAAAACATGTGTGTGCACACATCTTAGAGATGAAGTCACACATTGATAGGTTAAGGATGATGGGTGTCGATATCTCAGAAATGTTGGCTGTTGACTGGATTCTTCAGTCACTTCCTGAATCATATAGTGAGTTCGTTAGAGAGTACTATATGATGGACCATGACGTGACCCTCATTGATTTGACTTATTTGCTTATAGCTGCTGAATCAGAAATGATTTGGTGTGCTGATCAAGCAAATTTATCTGGCAAATCAAACTCCCAAACTTCAATGGACATTGAAAATGGTGACATTAGAAATCCAGAAAAGGTAAATTCTGAGATAGTTCCTTGTGCCATTCCAAAAGAGTCCATCTGCTTCTACTGCCAAGAGAAGGGGCATTGGAGACGAAGCTGCCCTGTTTACCCGAGAGATCTAAGAGATGGGAGAGTCAAGACGTATGGCTCTACTTCAGGTAAAATCTATTAACTAACTCTATAAGTTCCTATTATTTTATCTTAATACATGATGTGATAAGATTACATTTTGATGTTTTTGCAGGATCAAAGAAAAGAAAGGAAGCTTAAGGAAGAAGCGTGCTGAATCTGATCATCAAGAAATGGATTTTGATCGCATGGACTCGAGGATCAGATTTTTGAGCTGTTACTCTAGAGTTAGGATAGATTGATAAGAAATATGTAATAGCATAGTTTTTCAGTTGAATTGCATTGTAAGGACAAATTTTTCCGCAATAAAATAAATTTTGATTTTGTCTTATTTATTTATCCTTGCAATGGTGTGTATGAAAAATTGATGTTTGATTGTTTCTATTGTTAGCAATAATGGATTCTTTATTATGTTATTTGTGGAAATGTCGAGAATTTGCCAAATAAGGGAAGATTCTCATCGCCCAAGTTTCAGTTGGACAGAAACTTGGAGTCATGCAACTTGGTTGCGTGATGAATGAGAAACTTCATATTTGGAAATTAGACTAATTCTTGGTAAAATGTCAAGAGAAGGACTAGGAGATCGAGTACACTAGGTTGTGCGTTGATCAAGTCCACCACAAGAGTGATAAAGATATTCGTCATGATTTACTAAAAGTTTAGTAAATATGGTTATACTTATAAGATTAAGTATAATTCTGAGTTGATCGAAAGAGTTTCAATCAATAGCAGAACGAATAAGAAGAATCAAGTAGGCAGAAAGATAAAAGTTTCTCTATTCTAAGAAGAAGGGAGAGTACCTTTTATTGTGTTTTATGATAAGTCTTAATGATTAAGAACCATATCTCAATTGATCCTCCAAGTGAGTCTTAGTGCATTTGTATATCTAAGAAGAGGAATCGAGAATTGTAGAAATGGTTAAAATCAAGAAGTCAATCATACTTCGTTCCAATATCAAGTCTTAGAGTTATATTCCAAGATTGTGAATTGAGTGACAAGTCTTAAGTAGGTTTATAACACTCGTCAAATGTGGAATTTGGAAAAGTTTTCTTATTCTTGCACATTTGAAATTGGTAAGTTGTGATGTCTTGGATAAGACAAAGACCAACCAGGACCAATTGTGTGAAGTGTTAAACTTGACAAAAGGCTACACTAACTCTTGAATATTCGTTTGTCAAGAAATGTTTCTTGAAAAAGAGAATCTTATATGTCAAGGAGTCAGTGGGAGTCTTAATGGTCTTGAAAAGTTTCAAGAACAAATCAAGAATAAACCTAGTTGATCAACACTAGCACACGACTTGAGGTTTATAACCTATCGTGTTGACATTATCTTGTTCTGTGCCATTCCAGTTAAGTTAATTGTGCATGTGAGTTCTATGAGTTCTCATTTGAATGCATAAAGACAAAGCACCTTGATCAATGGAAAGTACATTGATATGTAGGGGTGAGTTGCTTGGAAGATATGGTGGGCATTCGTGTTACCATGAGGCAAGGAATCGAGTATTGAACGAGTTCAGTCCATATGGGTTTGGATTTGTCGCAAACTTTGGTTTTGGCAAATTCACATGGATAGGAACACATACACTTTAAAATCTAAGTGTCATGAGGTTTCCCTCCTTCATGAAAATGATTGTAAGGAAATTCTTTCGCTAAGAGAGATTTTAAGAAGATTGCAATTGTGAAAATTGTATTCTCAAATTCGATTATGATTACGGCATCCCTCTTCATAGTTCGAATTGTGAGATTTGACAATTAGTATGAACATTTGGCACTTAGTAACATAAGTTCTGAATTTCTTTAGACACACATGTGAGCTATCTAATGCAAAGGTGTATGAGGTTACAAAGCTTAGATAAAGGCTTATCAAAGCATTAGGTATTAGAAATATGAACTTAAGGAATTCAATAAGCATTGTTTTCTGGAAGTTCAATTGTTTTCTGAATACATGTCAAAGCTAGTGGGAGCATAAGTGTTATGTTGGTAAGAAAATAATCATCATGTTAGTGGGAGCATGATTATTATGGTAAGTATTGCAAGTTAGCAATATTTATTATAGAAAACAAAGATTCACTTTGCAAAGTTGCAATGGTTGAAAAGTTGTTTTGCTATAATTAAGGGAGAGAATATTATACTTCGTTTCAAAATTCTAAAGCTTAGATCGAGAAATGTTAATAAAATTTAGTCAATGATACATAGCACGTTCTCAAAATTTGATTATGATTACGACATCCCTCTTCATAGTTCGAATTGTGAGAACATGGCTAACAAAATATTATGGCAGAAGACTGTAATATTTCACCATTCTAAAATTTTCCAAATGCCTAGGGCATTAAGAGGGAAAAAGTACTAGAATCGGTTTTGACTAAAATAATTAAACAACTATCAAAGGACGATCTGAGGTTCACTGAGGATTTGTCGCTTGTGAGTAGTTGAAAGTATAGTACTGGATGGACTATATTGACATTATTATGAATAGATAAGATTCTATTAAGAATGAGTTGTCATATGGAAAATATGGAAATGTTTCTATAAATGGGAGTTGGAAATTAAGAATCTATGTAGATTAGAAACTTTTATGCAGAAGGATGTTCAAAGGAATGTACTTTGAATGTGAGACTTCACGTCTGTGGAATTGTCTTGTAACAATTTCCGATAGAATACCTTGTAATTTCATTAGCCGGGTCTTGGTGACTTTTGTGTTGTGACATTACGAAAGAATCATTGCATAAAATGTTAGAATCTGACATATTCTAAAAGTGGCAAGAATTTGGTATTCTTATACTAATAATAAGGATTGGGGATTGTGAAATGAGTTTCATTGGAAAAGTTTTTCAATTGATCTATTTCACAAAGTATGGACCATAGGAAACCAAAGTGTGCATGCTTGGAGCATGGGACAATTATGGTTATAATTCGAGTAATAAGTTGATTTTCTGAAACAGTAAGCAATGAATAATGAGTAATCAATATGGTGTTTAAATAAAAGTGTTTTTATTTACGCTCAAAAGTTTTGGGGCCATATAGGATTAATATTATTATTGCGTTTCACTTTGCATGTTTTGACTTCCAGAATAACTGGGTTATTCAAACCTCCACAGTCGGTCATACGTTGGAAGTAGGTATGAAGGAAGACTGTCATGAATCTGTCTGTAGATTGTCTAAAGTGTTTAGACATAGCACAAGTTTGCTGCAGAGTTCATGAGTGCTTTAATAAGATTAAAGTATTGGATTAAACCCACGCTCACTTGAATCACTTCATGGATTTTATCACGAGTGATTGTGAGACGATAACATTGTATATTCTTAAAACCGAGACGTGTGAGTTGTTATTTGCTGGTCGGTTCCACATTGATGATAAGTAAACGCACCAGTAACTTGGTGTTATAAAACTTATTGTTGTGTGTGATTCGATTAGTAGGTGCAATCAAGCATTTGAGTCGAATTTTATCCATTCTTTTTACCCAAAGTGGGATAAAAGCGATATATGTGGGCCTCTCGATGATTTAGTGATGACACCCTAAGCGCTTGGCCAAGCCGGGACTAAGTTGATGTGTTCAATTGTAGTCTGTTGTCAGTCGTCATAAATCAGATGTCGGGAAACAATTTATAGACAGAGAGAATGATTTAAATCCATGTCTCATGTCTATACGATATCTTGTAGAATGGAGGAATATATGATCCCTTATCTAAAGGACACGCGTATCTGATAAGATCAAAGTTGACAGCGACTTTTGAAAGCTACGATTGCTGATCAGGTTCTGAAGTTATGCAAAATAGTTATTAGACTTATCCAAGTGAGAGACTATTGGATTAGTGTCTAAGTCCATAACTATTTTGGTATGTACTTGACCCGATTATGAGCATGGTCCTTTTGGGTTGCCTTCACCATAGCAATATGTAGGATGAATTAAGGAGAGAAAGGTTTAATTATGATTTATTAATATATTATAAGAATAATATATTAAAGGAGAAATCATATTGTTTAATTAATATTAGTCAAGAATTAATTTTGTGACTAGAAGAGATTAATTAAACTTAGGGGACTGGAGTTGTAATTATAAGATAATTACAATTGGGCTATGGATCACCTAATAATATATAGGTTGGACGAATTCTATGGGAAGCCCATAAGGAATTCGTCCAAGGGATATGTTAAAGGAGTCCATGGGCTGGTTAGGGCCTAAGCAGTCAGATTAGGGTTTCCTAGTTGCAAACCCTAATAGCCTACATGTATATAAAGGACCCCTATGCCCCAAAAACGTGTACAAGTGTTCCTTTAGGGTTTCCAGCCGTTTTTGGTGCCTCCCCGCTCTCATCCCTCTTCATCCAAGTTGCTTAGTGGTGTTTGTGACTCCATTAGAGGTGCAACACTTGAGGCACTAAGCTTTCTGAAGCCAATCAAAGCAAGGAATTGATTGTTATTGCTACATAACAATCAAGGTAAGATCTAAACCCTAGTTTATAAGTTAATTTGATTATTTGTATGCTAGATCTAGGGTTTATAAGTCTTGGAAGTTTATTGCATGTTCAAAGTAGAAAAACTAGATCCAATCAATTAGGGTTGCATGAACACCATAGGATTGATGTTATGCTCAAAACCCATCACATTGTGGATAACGCTATTAGGAATTGACAACTCCTCACTCGCCCGATTGCTGGAGGGCATGATACCATATAATCTTTGAAACGATAAGCATAGATCTTGATAGGGCATCTGTCATAGGCTTGGTTGGGAACTCATTGTTTGCTCATACACATACAAACTCGTTACTTATTATAGCAATAAACTTTGTATTTCATTATAACAACGAACTTTTGTTACTAAATACTTATTTACTTGTTTTAGCAACAAACTTGGTTGCTTCTTATAGTAACAAACTTGTTTGCTCCTTGTAGCAATGAAACTTGTTTACTCATTTTAGTATCAAACTTTATTTCCCATGAGGATATGAACGTTGCATCTCTTTTGGGCAACATACTTTATTTCTCATGATGACAACGAACTTTGTTTACACAAACTTATTTACTCATTTTAGCAATATATTTTTATCTATGGAAACTTATATCAAAATTTTGATTTCGATTCATGAAACCAATATTATTTTTAACTTGTGAACTCGCCAACTATTTTATAGTTGACGCTCATTTTACATGCTTTTTCAGGAATCATCGAGTAAGTGGCATTTAAGGACACTTCATTGTTAGGAGCATTCGCATGTGTTGTATTCCAATTTTCATTGTAATTTCTTTTAAAATTTGTTCAAACCCATTGTAAATTTGTAATGATTTTTAATACTATGGTTGGTGTTGTCTTTTAACTTTTGCTATGAAACCCTTTATACTGACACGCCTCGTGTTTCCGCTTTAGCGGGGTGTGACAGAAAATGGTATCAGAGCCGAAGGTTATAGAGAATACCGGTTTTCCTTTGGAAAACCACAACTATAGCCAAAAATTTTCTAAACGTTTTTAAAATATAGAACATACTACTGGTATACCTAATTCGAGTACGCATTATTGGACTTTAATTAAGTATAGTCTGGCCAACTATGCTTAATTAAGGAAAGTTAATGTGAGGCTGGAAACGGTTATAGTAGAATTATGTTCAAAACAATTTTCAACTTAAACTTTTGAAAAACAAAATTTTTCAGTGTGCGTACGGGCATTGCATATTATAGGCATTCATCTAGATACACTTAGAAACTAAGTGCACTTTTATAACAATGCCTTTATTTAGAAATATTCTTATCCCTTATCAAGTGCTAGGTTAACCACTTAGGTTATATCACTAGCCACTCTAGGAGCAATGCACTTAGTACTGAGAATGAGTATTCCTTGGTAGCTATTGACTTTATATGTAAGGTTAGTAGCTAGATATGCACTAGTAATAATCATAAGTCGAAACCTATACCAATTATTCCTCAATACCTCTTCATCGTCTTCGTACTAGAGTTACAACTAGGAAAAAGCGCTTCGATATCGACACGAATGATAATTGGAGCATCGCGTAAGGAGGTAGATGAGTCGCCACTAAGTAATCACTTGGATACCATTGGTGGGCATTCCGGATTCGACTCACGAGGAGACACGGAGGTTTAACCCATACGTGAGACCTTATTACTATGCTACGATTTAGCTTTAGGTTGTTTCCACCTTGAGCTTAAAACTTAACATAGGATATCCCTTTGACCTCTATAAAAGGTCATAAACTGCATTGACACCATAAAACGTTTTACTAACAATTTTTCTTGTCCTTTATCTTGGGGAAAAGACATCGGTACTCCGCCTTGTACTCACCTTAGTATTTAGGTACGATCAGCTACACTAACATACTTATTCCTTATTTCTTAATCTTCCATCAAAAAGTTATTTTGTTTCATCGGTTTTATTTATCATCGATAAAATACTTTATAACCACTTCATACAACTTACTAGACCTTTCCTAACAAATTACGCCATATTCTCGCTAAAAATCTTTTGACAACTTGTTTTAACTTAACACTTTTCTTCAAAACTCAATTTAACCAATATTGTTTTTAATCTTGCTATTACAATCTCATTTCAAATCCATTTCAATGGATAGATGTGCTTTTGAGGGCACATAAACCATTTTAAACATTGCTTACCATTTTGACACGTCTTCGAAAAACTAGAAAATTTTTCTTTTATAATCGTGTTTAAACTCTTTGCTACAAAACATAGACCTATGACATTGAAGTTCATTTTATGTGTAAAAGCTTCATTGAATCTTGAAAACACTTTTGTTTGACATTTTTAACAGCTTTCTCATTTAGACATTGTAATTTACTTTAATGTGTTTTCTCGAAACCCAACATGATATTTATGTAAATTTCTACTTCAAACATGTTTATAAGACATCTCTAATTCTTGTATTTCAAAACATACATTATTTGTGTACTTTGCTTCAATATAGTTTTATAATCTATAAAGTTTTTAAAAATTATAGCATTTGAAAACTTAGTGTTCACTTTTAAATTTCCAATGATACACTCTCAACAATGAATAGTTATTCTTCTAAATATATTGAGTTTTTACCTTATCCATTTTAATCATTGTTGGACTTCTGTTTAAAAAGTCAAAATTGTCAGATTTTCAATTACCATTTGTAGGGCTTCTTCTTTTTCACAAATGGAGTTTAACTTAATATGTAACTTATGAATTTTTAGCAATCCTTAGCAAACACTTTAGAACTCCCACATGTTTATTTAATCATCAATATACATCAAATATTGAAGTTTGAAATATATCTCAACCTGGTTTTAAATCTACCTATAGGTATTGTTCTTATCATTTTAACAATAGCAATCATTGCCGCCGCTACCTTCCTTTTTCTTCCCCCCTAACTTGATTTCTCGCTCTCCTTCTGATTTTAGATCTCGTACGCCCATAATAGTAACATTATACCTTGTCTAACTTTGTTTATGTCTATTTTGCTTCTCCTGGTATCATGTTCGTATACATAAAGACTAGAAGTCTACCCTTTCGTTTTGAGTGATTAATACATGTATAGTCATGAGGCATACCTTTGATTTAGTCAACTTTGATATATTCAATTATGCCTTTTATCATATATATCTTGTTTTTATTTTGAAATCTACTATAAACAAGTGATCCTTATTTACATTTTCTCTTTCGTTCTAAATTCGGAAACTTTATTTAAAATGCAAGTTTCATTGTATTTTTCCTTATAATTAATAGACAATATGAATACCCGCGTTCTTATCATTTTTCTAAATCTGGAAAAATATACGTGAAGGAGATGTTTTCTTATGTCTCTTCTTTTCTATAAATACATCAAAAGTCTTGAATTTTACTATTATCTATTCTCTAAATGATTGACTTTGTAGAAACACTAAATTAAGAATGCACTATTTTCAATGATCGATATTTTTACACCTTTCTTAAAAAAAAGCATTCTACTTTGTAATTTTCAGTGACTTCCTAAACTCTCAACCTTGTTTCCATAAATGTTCTGACTCGTAAGCTTGAATTTGTCCTGACTTAAACAATTAGACAATTTTTTTTTCATAAGAGTAATCAAAATATTTATGTATAAATTCCCTTATTGATGACTTAAACCTGAAACCTTAACTAATCTTTATATTATTTTACTACTTCGTTTGATCGCCACACATGTATCTTCATTATCTTGGAATTATTACACATTTTGATAATAGTGAGATTAATTATCATTTTTAAACACACATTTTGATAACAGTGAGATTTTTATCACTTCTAAACACTTAAAATGCTATCTACACAATGTAATTTAAAATATCATAAACTTTCACCGCCTTCATTGAAACAATGACTCTCTAGATATATACATTCTTTGAATATGGTTTTATGTGGCAAGACTAAATTAGTAGTAAATATAGACTCTAAGATCCTTGATCATTTCGTAATTTATTGTGTAAGTCGACACTTGTATAATCTTCACATTTGAAATGCACCAAAACTTTGATGCCTACCCTTAATACGTATCTGTAGGAACTTACCCTCGACCGCTTCTCTTTCATTCGTGCTACCCCTTCTTATTTCAGAATATATATTTTCCATATTTAGTAGCCCTCACGAAAGTGAACAAATTGTTCCTAATCTCTTCTTTATTAAGCGGCGAATTTGCACTTAGTGCTAATTTAGAATGCGACTTAAGGATCAATGCGGATTTAACGCTCAGTGTAGTTGGTGCTTCAGCAAAACTTATACCGCTCTCTTAATTCAGATAATATTTAACTAGATGATCTTTTTCGATTAGGTCGCCATGGTTGGATCATGATTTCCATGATCCTAACTTCCCACAATCTAGACTGTAAAACTCGAATTAAGGAAGCACTAATTTTACTATAGCTAAAGAATTGGGTTCTTCCTTTGAGGAATTAAACCCAAAATAATCAAAGAACATTTCAAGTCACCACCTCTCCAGCTATACAATTGTATTCGACTGAGTTCTAATAGAATACGTCACGGATTGAATTTCGGGGCGAAATTCTTTCAACCGGGGGAGAATGTGACAACCGTCAAAATTCGAGTCGGTTCTAGATTTGACTATACTTAGTTGCACATATAGGCACGACGCATAATAGACTTAGTAACTAGAAGCTAAGTTATAACCTACTAGAAACTTGGAAACAAGTAGGACCGAATGATAGTGTACTTAGATTTCACATTGATATGTGAATTCTACTACTACTTAACTGTAGTGACTATCCATATTTGGGTCACTCTTTGACTCGAACACCTTTTCATGAATCGTATACACACATCATGAACTTGACCTAGTAGTAGAAATTAGGTCAAAGTCTCATAGAAACTTAAGTCAAAGTCAAAGACTAGGACTAGTATACTTGATTCCTCAATCTCGCTTGAATCTCGGAATCACTATATGGAATGCCAATAAACCGTTAAAAGTGAATTACAAACATTATTTTTTTAACAAGAAAAGAGTTTGAAACTCTATTATAATTTGAAATCTCAGATAATTCAATTTATTTTGATATCCACATATTTATTAAATCTCAAGACCCTAAAAACCCTAAAAACTCAAATTTATAAACTTTAACACCTAAAAATCCATAAAATTTGATATGGACTATATAATATCAATTTAAAATAACTCAATTTAGTAAAATATAACCAAGGAGAAATAAAATTTAAGTCATTAGTATTTAACCTTATTTTCTAAGCCAAAAATCAAGGTTTTGTGAAGGAAAATTAGGATAAGGCACATATTTTATAAAAACTTGATATTTTTATAAAATAAAGTTATATTTTATAAAATTTAAAAGAGGGAGACCCTCTCTCCATTCAAAAGTCGGATTCCTCTCTCTCTCCTCTCTCTCCTCTTCCCAAAACACTCAATCAATTCCCCCCACACTCCATTTCTCCATACTTCACTTTCTCTCTCACACTCCCTCACTTTATTTTCTCTCTATTCTCTCTTCCTCTCTTTAGGAACCACGAAAATTTCCAGAAAACAAGTCCAAGATCACACCTCAAACACAAAATCTTCATCATCTAGTGGTGTTCATTAAGGTAGAACACGATTTCCTTTCATTTTCCTTCAAGTTTTTAAGGTTTTTCTTGCATTTCCTTCTTCTTCTACACCTTTCTCTTAGAAAATTTGTGTGAATATTCATTCACTTCAGTTTTGATGATGGTGGTGGTAGGATTTCATCCAAAAACAACATGCATGTTGTAGATGGTGAAGTCCCATGACCTAAACCTAAGTCAAAATCAAGGAAACGCACTTTTCTACATGTTTTGGTGGAAAATACCACATGCATCCAAAGTTTACTTTCAGAAACGAATTTGAACATTTCAAACTCATGAATGGTCTTCAAACCAACATGCATGTGATGATCTTCAAGCTTAGATGCTTGATGATCAAAGTTTGTTGTTAAAAAGATTTCAAATAGGTTCATGAAGGATTTATTTCCAAATAAATATCTAAAACTCCTTTTCTTATCAAATCCGATTTTTCCCTGTATTCCACCAACAAAATGAGATGTTCTACAAATTTCCAGAAAATAATTCATTTATCTTGAATTATTATAATTAATTCAAGAAAATAGGGCAATAAATCATATAAAATACTTTCTGAGGTCTATAACTACTAGGTAAATTCTTGGATTACCCCTATGCTAAATAATGACTTCGTATTAAGTTTCATCGATTTTTGTTATTGTTTAGTGTGGTTTTGAATTTTCTTTTTGTTTAGTCCCAATAAATCAAAAAACCACTTTAGAGAATGTGAAAATGATATATAACAATTTTCGCAGTTGCTACCAGAGGTGTAAGACTCAGAAAAATATTTTCAGAATTTTTTATAATGCATTCCTTTTTTTCCCCGATTTTTGTATTTATAATGGCCTAAAAATAGACAAAATAGTTCTGCTCATCCAAAATTCATGAACATTTACCAGAACACCTTGTAGTACATTAGGATGCTACATAAAAATTTTGATGATTTTTCTCTTCTGTATACTATTTTTCTCCTATTTTCTAAGATTAAATACACTTAAATACACAAAATAGGATTCCAGTAGATAAAAACCACCTTTGGGATTTTTCCCAGATTATTTACACGGTAAATGAACTTTACAAAAATTTTGGTAATTTACTTTAACTGTTTAATAATTATTCTCCAATTAATGATTATTGTAGTAGTAAGTATACTAGTATTAGATTACAATTAGAGACTCATTAGTGTGTAACATCATTGTAGGAAAACGATAGTGGTACGAGTGGAGAGTAGATCAAGGCATCATTTGCATCATCTCAATGCATAGTGAGTATTCACGACTCCCCTATTTTCGGTTTTTATGTTTTAGGGTGGAAAAGCATGTCCTCAACTATTTATGTTCATTTATTTAGTTGACTCATATAAACTTGATAACTATATTTTGCATATTGTGAGTATTCACGCACTCCCCTATTTTCGTTTTTTATGTTTTGGGGTGGAAAATCATGTCCAAAAAACTATTTATTGTTCGTTGTAGTTAAATTGATTCGTATCAAACTCGATTGCTATAATTTGCTATATTCTGCTATGTATGTCTATGCAACACGGAACATGAGAACTTATCGTCTTAAGTCCCTTCCCTTATACTTTACTCCAACCATTAACTCTTTGAGCCAATGGTCATTGTGGATAGCGCTATTAGGAATTGACAACTCCTCACTCGCCCGATTGCTGGAGTGCATGATACCATATAATCTATGGAACGATAAGCATAGATCTTGATAGGGCATCAGTAATAGGCTTGGTTGGGAACTCATTGTTTGCTCATACACATACAAACTCGTTACTTATTATAGCAATAAACTTTGTATCTCATTATAACAACGAACTTTTGTTACTAAATACGATAGTGGTACATTATTGGCATAATTATATTGTAGTAGTAAGTATACTAGTATTAGATTACAATTAGAGACTCATTAGTGTGTAACATCGTTGTAGGAAAACGATAGTGGTACAAGTGGAGCGTAGATCAAGGCATCATTTGCATCATCTCAATGCATAGTGAGTATTCATGACTCCCCTATTTTCGGTTTTTATGTTTTGGGGTGGAAAAGCATGTCCTAAACTATTTATGTTCATTATATTTAGTTGACTCATATAAACTTGATAACTATATTTTGCATATTGTGAGTATTCACGCACTCCCCTATTTTCGTTTTTTATGTTTTGGGGTGGAAAATCATGTCCAAAAAACTATTTATTGTTCGTTGTATTTAAATTGATTCGTATCAAACTCGATTGCTATAATTTGCTATATTCTGCTATGTATGTCTATGCAACACGGAACATGAGAACTTATCGTCTTAAGTCTCTTCCCTTATACTTTACTCCAACCATTAACTCTTTGAGCCAATGGTCATTGTGGATAGCGCTATTAGGAATTGACAACTCCTCACTCGCCCGATTGCTGGAGTGCATGATACCATATAATCTATGGAACGATAAGCATAGATCTTGATAGGGCATCAGTAATAGGCTTGGTTGGGAACTCATTGTTTGCTCATACACATACAAACTCGTTACTTATTATAGCAATAAACTTTGTATCTCATTATAACAACGAACTTTTGTTACTAAATACGATAGTGGTACATTATTGGCATAATTATATTGTAGTAGTAAGTACACTAGTATTAGATTACAATTAGAGACTCATTAGTGTGAAACATCGTTGTAGGAAAACGATAGTGGTACAAGTGGAGCGTAGATCAAGGCATCATTTGCATCATCTCAATGCATAGTGAGTATTCACGACTCCCCTATTTTCGGTTTTTATGTTTTGGGGTGGAAAAGCATGTCCTAAACTATTTATGTTCATTATATTTAGTTGACTCATATAAACTTGATAACTATATTTTGCATATTGTGAGTATTCACGCACTCCCCTATTTTCGTTTTTTATGTTTTGGGGTGGAAAATCATGTCCAAAAAACTATTTATTGTTCGTTGTAGTTAAATTGATTCGTATCAAACTCGATTGCTATAATTTGCTATATTCTGCTATGTATGTCTATGCAACACGGAACATGAGAACTTATCGTCTTAAGTCCCTTCCCTTATACTTTACTCCAACCATTAACTCTTTGAGCCAATGGTCATTGTGGATAGCGCTATTAGGAATTGACAACTCCTCACTCGCCCGATTGCTGGAGTGCATGATACCATATAATCTATGGAACGATAAGCATAGATCTTGATAGGGCATCAGTAATAGGCTTGGTTGGGAACTCATTGTTTGCTCATACACATACAAACTCGTTACTTATTATAGCAATAAACTTTGTATCTCATTATAACAACGAACTTTTGTTACTAAATACGATAGTGGTACATTATTGGCATAATTATATTGTAGTAGTAAGTATACTAGTATTAGATTACAATTAGAGACTCATTAGTGTGTAACATCGTTGTAGGAAAACGATAGTGGTACAAGTGGAGCGTAGATCAAGGCATCATTTGCATCATCTCAATGCATAGTGAGTATTCATGACTCCCCTATTTTCGGTTTTTATGTTTTGGGGTGGAAAAGCATGTCCTAAACTATTTATGTTCATTATATTTAGTTGACTCATATAAACTTGATAACTATATTTTGCATATTGTGAGTATTCACGCACTCCCCTATTTTCGTTTTTTATGTTTTGGGGTGGAAAATCATGTCCAAAAAACTATTTATTGTTCGTTGTATTTAAATTGATTCGTATCAAACTCGATTGCTATAATTTGCTATATTCTGCTATGTATGTCTATGCAACACGGAACATGAGAACTTATCGTCTTAAGTCTCTTCCCTTATACTTTACTCCAACCATTAACTCTTTGAGCCAATGGTCATTGTGGATAGCGCTATTAGGAATTGACAACTCCTCACTCGCCCGATTGCTGGAGTGCATGATACCATATAATCTATGGAACGATAAGCATAGATCTTGATAGGGCATCAGTAATAGGCTTGGTTGGGAACTCATTGTTTGCTCATACACATACAAACTCGTTACTTATTATAGCAATAAACTTTGTATCTCATTATAACAACGAACTTTTGTTACTAAATACTTATTTACTTGTTTTAGCAACAAACTTGGTTGCTTCTTAGAGTAACAAACTTGTTTGCTCCTTGTAGCAATGAAACTTGTTTACTCATTTTAGTATCAAACTTTATTTCCCATGAGGATATGAACGTTGCATCTCTTTTGGGCAACATACTTTATTTCTCATGATGACAACGAACTTTGTTTACACAAACTTATTTACTCATTTTAGCAATATATTTTTATCTATGGAAACTTATATCAAAATTTTGATTTCGATTCATGAAACCAATATTATTTTTAACTTGTGAACTCACCAACTATTTTATAGTTGACGCTCGTTTTACATGCTTTTTCAGGAATCATCGAGTAAGTGGCACTTAGGGACACTTCACTGTTAGGAGCATTCGCATGTGTTGTATTCCAATTTTCATTATAATTTCTTTTAAAATTTCTTCAAACCCATTGCAAATTTGTAATGATTTTTAATACTATGGTTGGTGTTGTCTTTTAACTTTTGCTATGAAACCCTTTATACTGCCACGCCTCGTGTTTCCGCTTTAGCGGGGTGTAACAATATATATATATATATATATATATATATATATATATATATATATATATATATGTATATATATATAATTATTAAACCTATAATATTATAATAGTATAAGGATTGAATTTTAAACTATTTAAAATTCTAGGGTTTGGAACTAAAGTATTCAAAAGTGTAACTTTACAAATTCCAAAACTTGAGGGCAAGTTTTGAACAATTCAAGAACTTTTGGAATCCATAACATATGAGTTTAATATGGATTTTAATGGCAAGACTCTTGAAAATCCATAATTTGAGGACAGGTTATGGATGTCATAAAACGATTTATGGGAAAAACTCTTCAAAAAACATAACTCATGACTTTTAAAGACTCATTAACAAGAAAGACTTTTGGTTTTCCATAACTTGAGGACAAGTTATGGAATCCATTAAAGGTCATTAAGATCATCTAATAAACTAACAAACATGTCAAAAAAAAACTATGATCTAGATTAAACTCATATAAACAAGACATTTCAAATCAAACAATTTTCATGTAATTAGCCTAACCATTAAACTAATACCAAACATGAAACTTTTGATAATTATCTTTCGAATTGGATTAGAATGATCATTACCACATCAAAAACAGGTTTATAAGTTCAAAAACAGCTTAGGGTAATGATTCTAGTCCAATTCCAGCCTTAAAAGTCGAAAACCTGCACTCTGGGCCTCCAACTCATCGAGTGTATGAACCAAATCGGCGAGTTGGATGAATTTCTTCATGGACTCGGCAAGTCCACAGTCCAGACAGCCAAAAAATCGATTTTTTCAGCAATTTGCATCAAGTATAATTGAAAATAACTCTAGGCTCTGAAACCACTGATGGGTTTTGAGCATTATAACACTCCTATGGTGTACATGCAACCCTATATACCTTGGATCTATGTTTTCTCTATTATACATGCAAATATCAATGTTTCAAAGGTATCATCCTAACTAGCATATTAAGGAGTATCTATACTATAAAAGTCTAGTTAGATGACATACCTTTTGATGGAGCTTGAAGTCTTGAACCTTTAAGAACTTAGCCCTAATAGTGTGGAAGCCTCAAATGGAATCACAAATCACCAAAACAACTTGGAAAACTTGAGAGAATAGTATACACTTGTCAAAATCGGCTATGCCCTCTTTCTTCACACACTAGTGCCAATTTCAAGTGCCAAGGACCTCTTTATATAGTATGGTGGATTAGGGTTACATCCATGTAAACCCTAATACCCATGACCTTTCATTTACATAGGATCCATGGGTTAAAAGCTCCATGGACTTCCATGCAAGCCCATCCTAAATAATTATTGGCCCATTCTATATATATATATATATATATATATATATATATATATATATATATATATATATATATATATATATATAAGAGTCCATATTTAATTAGTCTCCTTTTGATCACAGAATTAATTCCAAATTAATTCTTGACCAATACTAATTAAATAATATGATTTCATATTAATATATTATAACTTATAATATATTAATAAACCATAGATATACTATTCTCAAAAGACTATCCATACAAATTGTTTCGGTGAAGTGCAACCCAAATGGACCATGCTACTCTCAGGTCGAGTACATACCAATAATAGTTATGAGCTTAGACATCTAATCCAACAGAAACATCCCTCCACATCAGACAGCTACCTCATCGCCATAATCGGCTCCCTGACCCCCATCAAACTCCGGGGGGCATCGTAGTGTCGAAGTCCAAGTACTGAAAAGATCTCTCCCATCGAACCCCTGCAGCAGAAACACTCGCGGTAGCTGCAGCAACAGCAACATCGGAAAGAGAAGCATATAGATCGTCAAAGATCTCAATCATAGCGGTCTTGATAGACGTAAACATCTTCGGAATAGACCTCCGGACAGCAGCAGCCACCTCAGTGATGATGATCTCCCAAATCTGATCATCAGTCAATCTTGGCATATCCTGGCCACCCGCTCCAGATCTTGATCCTTTCGTCTCCACCATTCTGAAATTAAACCAAGACACATCAAAAAAGACACAATACATATTACTATAATCACAAGATGAGACTAAACCCTTGGGGTTTGTGACTTGCTTGCCACACGTACAGGTCCTATGCTTTCAGTAGTATGGATACATACTACCTTGCATACCTACCCGTATCTTCCTCAAGGATCATCACACCCACACAATCACAAATACAACAACTATGATACACATGTTGGATAAGGTGTCTAAGTCCATAACTATTTCTGGTATGTACTTGACCCGACCCGGCATGGTCCATTTGGGTTGCATGGCACCATGCAATTGGATAAACTAAAATGAGAGAAATAACACTTATGGTTTATTAATATATTATAAGTTCTAATATATTAATAATATTATTTAATTAGTTTGATCAAGAATTAATTTAGAATTAATTAAGTGATCAAAAGATAACTAATTAAATATATGGGTAGATTATGTAAATCTTCCATATCTTATATAGTGGGCTAAGAGGCTCCATGGATTATCAAGTTGGGTTCCACCCATAGGATGCTCCATGGATGCTCCATGGGAGTTACAAACCCATGGGTCATGGAAATGAAGAGTCATGACACATTAGGGTTTACATGGTGTAACCCTAGATGTGTCAACTCTATATAAGAAACCCATTCTCCACCAAAATAGGCTACACTAAGAAACAAGAGGGCTAGAGCCGATTTTGCAAGTGTAAGATTCTCTCAAAGTTTACTCCTTTGCATTTGGTGTTGTGTGAAGCATTTGAGGCATCACACTTTGGGTGCTAGGCTCACAAGGTTTCAAGGATCATAATCAACAACAAGGTAAGTTATTCTATCTTTCATTCAAGTTAAAAATGTTCCCCATGTATGTTAGATAGGAATATAACCTTGGAATTCAACTTTGCATGATTATTAGACAAACATAGATCCAAGGTTATTAGGGTTGCATGTACACTTAGGAAGTGTTAGAATGCTCAAAACCCATCAGTGGTATCAGAGCAGGGTTCGTTTGTTGTTTTTTTTTGTGTGCAAACAGCTTGAAAAAAAAAATCGTTTTTCTGTTTTCTGCTCGTATGAAAGTTTGCACATTTGTTGCTGGAAATGGACTAGAAACATTACCCTAAACTGTTTTGATGTTTTAAAGCTTGTTTTAGATGGTGTAATGTTTATGCTAATCCATTTACAATGGCAATTATTAAAATTACAAGTTTTTTTAAGTGTAATTTTTTATTCTTGAAAGTGTTCATATTCATGTTCTTGAACTTATGAAGATTAGATGATCATAGGAATTGTTTGTAACCTTCATGGTAGTTTAATTCATGATCATAATGTGTTTTAATGGAGTCCATAACTTGTCCTCAAGTTATGGAAAACCAAAAGTCTCACTTTTATTAAAGCCATTAAAAGAACACAAGAGTTATAAAAATGAAGAGTCTTCATTTTTATTACTCAATTAATTCATAAGTTATAAGAAATGAAAAGTTTTGGAAGTTTACAAAACTTGCCCTCAAGTTTTGGAACATGTAAAGTCTTGATTACAACTTTAGTTCCAACCCTTAGAATTTTAAAAGTTAAAATTCAACCCTTATACTTTATAATATTATAAGTTACTAATATATATATGTATAACAACAAGTCGTCTTACCGCTAGTACGCCTCATTCACGAAGCCGGTCTATAAGGGAGGTATAAGGTTGTTGCCTATAAAATGGCAACTTAATGGGTGTCCACTCTCACCCACCGCTTCCTTGATCGGTGGAGGGTCGTTAGCCGAACGGGTAAGACAAGGACTTATAAATTCTCATTAAAAGTATGATGAATATTATAAAGTAACTAAATGCTTTTATTAAATTCCCAATCTTAGTTACTTTAGGAAAATGTGAATAAGGTGCTAATCCATGAAATTACACTTTACACTTTGTTTAAGTCGTTGGTGGAGCGTGTATGGTTAACCGGCACACTAACTTGGACTTAACAAGGTAGGTAAAGGGTGAATTAAGGTTTACCATAGCATCGGTGGAGCGTGTGTGGTTTACCGGCACATCGATTGAGTGATAAACCTTGAGGGTACCAAGTGATTTGCATGGTTACTTCACACCTCGTTTTGTGATCCTCGGTATCCCAGTCACAAAACTTGGAGGGCACACTCGAGATTGAAACATGCCTTTGAAAAGTTCATTGAATCTCAAAAGAATCTAGGAATTTCTAAGAACCAATTAAAAACCTAATATTTATATTTCGTTTTTCATGGTGGAAATTGGTGAATCGTCATTCACCTACCTTTCAAATATGTTATAGCTTGGATTACGGCATACCTCTTCTAAGTTATAATATATTGTGATTGGATCCTAGCCTTAATATTACATTTGGGTGTTTTATTAAGGACTCTCTTAATATCTAAACTAATCTTGTTCTCTTCTTTCAGATGTCTTCAAACAATGCTTCTTCTGGCTCTAATCCTAATGGCTCCTTTACCCTTATGAACTTGTGTGGGAAAGTCACTTTTGATGGATCCAACTTCAATGAATGGATCAGAAACATCAGGATGATTACCCACTACGAGGACAAAGAATATCTCCTTGACAAGGAGCTTAAGGAGATTGATGAGACCACTGCAACTCCCCAGGAGATCGCTGACTTCCGGGCACATGAAAGGGATGCTACAAAAGTGGCATGCATCATGTTGGCCACCATGACAACAGAACTCCAAAAGTCCTATGAGGACTTCTACCCTTTTGAAATGCACCAAGATCTGATGGAAAGATACCATCAAAGTGCACGACAAGAGAGGTATGAAATCATATGCTCTATCATAACAACCATGATGAAGGACGGGGAATCCGTCACGAGCCACATGCAGAAAATGTAAAGGTATGTGGATCGGTTGCTGAAGCTTAATGTGAACTTCCCTGAGGAGCTTGCAATAGATATCATTTGGCACTCCTTACCATCGTGCTATGATCAATTCCGCATGACATATCACATGAATAAGGAAGAGGTCACACTCAGCAAACTTTAGGGACTCCTCAAGACCGCAGAAACAGGTCTTAAGGGTAAGTCGGTTGTTAACACTCCTACTCCAAACTCCGCCCCGGTTTTGGCAATCGGGAAAGGTAGAGGGAAGAAGAGGAAGAGCTCTTCGAAGGGTACCAAGGCTAGGACCCTTGATGGCTCTTCTTCAAGTGGAACCAAGAAAGGTTTTGTCACTCCTTCTTCTGACCCTAAAGAGGCTGAATGCTTCTATTGCCATGAAAAGTCACATTGGAAGCGGAACTGCCCAAAGTACCAGCAAGATGTGAAGGATGGGAAAGTTAAACCCAACCATGCAGGTATTTACACTATCTTATCTCATAACTCACCCCATTCTAACTCTTGGGTCCTTGATACCGGTTGTGGTATTCATATCTGTTCTGATTTGCAGGGACTAAGAAGAAGTGAGAATGTGGAGCATGGAAGAATAAACTTAATCATGGGGAATAGGAAAGCTTTACCTGTCACCAAGATTGGAGTTTATACTTTATCGCTAAGTAGTGGGTTTAGTTTAGATTTGAATAAATGTTGTTATTCGCCAGAAATGGCAAGAAATATTATTTCCTTTCATGCATTGTATAAACAAGGTTTCACCTTTTCATTTGATAATGAAGTTGGTTCGATTAATGCTTTCTTTAATAATGTTCTTTATTTTAAAGCATTACCTTGTGACGGTGTGTATGAAACTATATCTGTGGTTGATAACTTAGGAAATAATGTATTGTGTATTGATTCTGTTAATGATAATAACTTGGATAAAGCATCATTATGGCATTGTCGTCTTGGACATATAAGCAAGAAACGCATAGGCCAACTCCAAAAGGATGGAGTATTGGAGTCATTTGACCTAAAGTTAGATGATAGTTGCGAATCATGCTTACTTGGAAAAATGACAAAGTCACCCTTCACAGGTTCTTGTGAGAGGGGTGAAGGTTTGTTGGATCTTATACACACGGATGTGTGTGGGCCCTTCAAACATGCCACAAGGGATGCTAATCGTTATTATTTGACTTTTACTGATGATTACAGTAGATATGGATATGTCTACTTAATCAAGCATAAGTCAGAGACTTTTGAGAGGTTTAAAGAGTTTAAACAGGAAGTCGAGAATCAATTGGGCAGGAACATTAAGATGCTTCGATCCGATCGAGGTGGTGAGTATCTTAGTTCAGTATTCCTCGACTATCTTAGGGAATGTGGGATTGTCTCACAATTGACACCTCCCAGGACACCGCAGTTGAATGGTGTAGCTGAGAGGCGTAATCGAACCTTGTTGGATATGGTTCGTTCCATGATGAGTCGAGCTTCGCTACCAATCTCATTTTGGGGGTATGCCTTAGAGACTGCCGCCCATATCCTTAATCTAGTTCCCACAAAGAAAGTTGCCAAAACTCCTCATGAGATGTGGACTGGCAAAGTACCCAAACTAGACCACATTAAGATTTGGGGTTGCGAGGCTTTCGTGAGACGCGAGACTCATGATAAGCTCGAACCTCGAAGTGAGAGGTGTATTTTCATCGGCTACCCACAGAAATCCTTTGGTTACCTCTTCTACAGACCTAGTGAGAATGTGGTCTTTGTAGCTAGGAGGGCTTTCTTTCGAGAGAGAGAGTTCATAAGCCAAGGAGATAGTGGGAGGCAAGTTGACCTTGAAGAAATTCAAGAGTCAAGTGGTGAAGGAACTTCAAACCCTAGCGCTCAACTTGAGGAGGAAACTCCTGTTGAGCCAATTGACAAGTCTGTACCTCTGAGGCGTTCCACAAGGGTTAGGAATGCACCTGAGCATTACTATGGATTCCATATTACTACGGAAGGTGATACACTTATCAGCGATGAGACACTGATAGGTCTGGATGAACCTAACAGTTACGCGGAAGCCATGGCAGGCCCTGAGTCAGCCAAGTGGAAAGAGGCAGTGGACAACGAGATACAGTCCATGTATGACAATCAAGTTTGGAACTTGGTTGAGAATGTACCAGGTCGTAAGACTGTAGGGTGCAAATGGATCTTCAAGAAGAAGACCGACATGGATGGTAATGTACACACTTATAAGGCACGACTGGTTGCAAAGGGTTTCTCACAAACTCCGGGAGTTGATTATGATGAGACCTTTTCTCCAGTGGCCAAGATTAAGTCTATTAGGGTTCTGTTAGCCATAGCCACATTTCATGACTATGAAATATGGCAAATGGATGTCAAAACCGCTTTCCTTAATGGAAAGTTGGCTGAGGATGTTTACATGAGTCAGCCAGAGGGTTTTGTCAACACAGAGTACCCTAATAGAGTGTGTAAGCTTGAGAAATCCATTTATGGGTTAAAGCAAGCACCTCGCAGATGGAATCTTTGCTTTGATGAGAAAGTCAAGGAATTTGGCTTTTCTAGGAGTGAAGATGAATCTTGTGTATATGTCAAGGCTAGTGGGAGTATAGTTAGCTTTTTGGTATTGTATGTGGATGACATACTACTCATAGGAAATGACATCCCAACTCTGCAGGAAGTTAAGTCCTGGCTTGGGAAGTGTTTCTCTATGAAGGACCTAGGAGAAGCTGTCTATATTCTAGGGATAAGGATCTTGAGAGACCGGAGTAAAAGACTAATTGGACTTAGTCAGAGTACTTACTTGGATAAGGTGTTGAAGAGATTCGACATGCAGGACTCCAAGAAAGGAGAGTTACCCATCCAGAGTAATGCCAGATTGAGTAAGACACAAAGCCCTAGTACTGAGGCTGAGATAGCAGAAATGAGTCGAATACCTTATGCTTCGGCTGTAGGATCGATCATGTATGCTATGACATGTACTCGACCTGATGTAGCCTTTGCTTTGAGCATGGTTAGCAGGTATCAAGGGAACTCGGGCAAGGCACACTGGACTGCGGTAAAGAATATCCTCAAGTACCTACGGAGGACTAAGGACTGGGTCCTTACCCTCGGTGGGAGTGAAGACTTGAGAGTTGTAGGGTATAGTGATGCTAGCTTTCAGACTGATAGGGATAATTTCCGCTATCAGTCAGGCTGGGTCTTTACCTTAAATGGAGGAGCAGTTTCTTGGAAGAGTTCCAAGCAAGAGACAGTGGCTGATTCAACTTGCGAATCAGAGTATATAGCAGCTAGCGAGGCAGCAAAGGAGGCGATATGGCTGAAGAACTTCATTGGATACCTTGGAGTTGTACCAGCTATTAAAGAGCCAATGGAAATTTTCTGTGATAGTGAAAGTGCAGTTGCCTTAGCCAATGAACCAAGGGATCACGGGAGATCCAGACACATCGACAGAAAATACCATTTCATCAGACATCGAATAGAAGAAGGACTCCTCGTGGCAAAGTAGGTATCATCGGATGAGAATCCAACAGATCCCCTCACGAAGGGACTGACTCGGGTTAAGCATCTCCAGCATGCTCGGAGCATAGGGCTGAAGGATGATATTAGATTTAGTAGTTAGATAACCTTGAAATTTGTAAAGTGTAATTGACATTAGATGATGAATAAAAGGTGTTTTATTTATGAGTAAAGTGTTGCTATCTCTTGTCGATCGTTTACTATATTTCTTTTGCATGTTTTGACTTCCAGAATAATTATGTTTGGTATATCATATTATTCGAACCTCCACAGTCGGTCATATGTCGGAAGTAGGTATGAATCAAGACTGTCATGATTGGTTGCAGAGGTCTAAGTTGTTGGACATGGCTACAACACTCATGAGTGCTCATAAGTTCTGAGCATTGGACTCAACCCACGCTCACTAGAATCACTTCATGGAATTTATCTCGAGTGATCGTGAGACGGTAATATCATATAAGTCTTCAAACCTAGAGATATGATTCGTTACTTATGAGTTGGTTATGCATTGATTGTATGTTAACGCATTGGTAACTCGATGTTATAAAATGTGCTTTTGTGTATAATTCAATGAGTGGTAGAACAAACATATGAGTCGAAGTTTATCTGTTCCTTCTTGGATTAGAAGCTGATATCTGGGCCCCTCGATGATTTTGTTTTGACCTATGTACTGGGCCCGGTCAGAACTAAGTTGATGTGTTCAATTAAGTTCTTTGTCAAACAAATCGGAAATCGGGAAACAAACTGCTGGACACAAAGTAAGACACTGTTCCATGTATTTGTCCGGCTGATATCTAGAACAGAGGATTATATGATCACTTATCTTAAATGGCGTATCATCATCTTCTCAGTTCCGAGAGACCTTGAAAGAGCTACGATTGCCGATCGGTTCCTGAAGTATTGCAGTTATAGTTATTAGACTTATCCAAGTGGGAGACTGATGGATAAGGTGTCTAAGTCCATAACTATTTCTGGTATGTACTTGACCCGACCCGGCATGGTCCATTTGGGTTGCATGGCACCATGCAATTGGATAAACTAAAATGAGAGAAATAACACATATGGTTTATTAATATATTATAAGTTCTAATATATTAATAATATTATTTAATTAGTTTGATCAATTAATTTAGAATTAATTAAGTGATCAAAAGATAACTAATTAAATATATGGGTAGATTATGTAAATCTTCCATATCTTATATAGTGGGCTAAGAGGCTCCATGGATTATCAAGTTGGGTTCCACCCATAGGATGCTCCATGGATGCTCCATGGGAGTTACAAACCCATGGGTCATGGAAATGAAGAGTCATGACACATTAGGGTTTACATGGTGTAACCCTAGATGTGTCAACTCTATATAAGAAACCCATTCTCCACCAAAATAGGCTACACTAAGAAACAAGAGGGCTAGAGCCGATTTTGCAAGTGTAAGATTCTCTCAAAGTTTACTCCTTTGCATTTGGTGTTGTGTGAAGCATTTGAGGCATCACACTTGGGGTGCTAGGCTCACAAGGTTTCAAGGATCATAATCAACAACAAGGTAAGTTATTCTATCTTTCATTCAAGTTAAAAATGTTCCCCATGTATGCTAGATAGGAATATAACCTTGGAATTCAACTTTGCATGATTATTAGACAAACATAGATCCAAGGTTATTAGGGTTGCATGTACACTTAGGAAGTGTTAGAATGCTCAAAACCCATCAACACATACATCATATCCACACTCTCTCGAGAGTAGCTAAACATTCCTCATCTGGCCAGCTGCTCACATATATACTAACCCATGAAACTTCCACCAACCTAGCAGCACTCGTGTATGCTAATCATACATAACATTGGATCCTATAGACAGTCGAATACTTGATTCTACCCTAAGCCCACAACCAAACAAGAAAAAGGAAATAAGGCTAAACCAAACATTCTCAGGTTATAAAAGCTTAGTTATCTACAACTATGATACATACACTAAGCAACTACAGTAATGATGTCAATTTCGTACAAGAATCACTCGTAGGCTATCAGGCATCATACACCAAGCAATTTTATCATGTAAATCCTGGAGATCCCTAGCCTACCACTAGCATGTAGTTCTATCATAAACATTATATCTAGTAAAAGTGTGCGTAACTTGGGGTATACTTTCTTGCTCCAGCCGATCGTACACATTGCATCCTTCTTTGGTTACTTTTGAAAACCATTTTTAAAACTTTTACAGTTCCTTAGTTTGAGTCTGGATTCACACAAATGTTCATCCAATTCTCTCAAACCAAGTCTCCGATACCAACTTGTAACATCCCAAAAATCACAATAAATTTTAACTTTTCAAAAACCATCCAATAAGCATAATTGTTTATAAAATCATTGTTTCAAAAGTGTTTATCAAATATGAGAGTATCCCAAAATTCAAATAATATAAATCTGAAGGATGTGCACGATCACGCCTTCACCTTGCCACGATCATCTGAAGTACATGAAACAATCAAGTAAAATTGTAAGCCAAAGCTTAGTGAGTTCCCCCAAAGTACCAACACACAAGCATATAACAACATGCAAACTGGGTCCACAACTAACATACTGGATTACCCTTGAGCCTACAGTATGAGTCTGGCTTGCCTTTCAGGTCACAGCTCATATCTGGCTTGCTCCCGAGCCCATAGCATAAGTCTGGCTTGCCATTTAGGCCAACAACTTATGTCTAGCTTGCTCCTGTGTTTGTTGGCTACCGCACAAAGCAGTAATACCTCAACTCATCCACACATGTCAACATATACATAACATATAACATATATCCAGCAAATAGATAAACATATAACTAGTTAGCAAACAATCAGGCATATCTACAGATCACCACCGCATACTACATTCTATATGTCAGGACACAGATCTAACAGGTCACTACATCATAGACACATACTCGATACCAGGATACATAACTAATGGTTCGGCATTGGTGCCTTCGACCCACAAGAACAGTGAGGAAAACTCACCTCTCATTCTAAAAAAGATCGATGAACATGATAGCTCCGAATATCAGCTCAAACGTTAACCTATTCATCAAATGACGACCAGTCTCAATACCACTTGAAATACCCAAAATACCCTTAGATCAAACTTGGTCAAAATAGGTCAAAGTCAAAATGTTAACTTGGTCAACACAGCTGACCACCATACAATACGACAAAACAGGTGTGTTCAACCCAACCACCACGTCGTGATGAGGCTCCACCACGTCTTGGGGATCAGTCACCAAGGCTTAATTCCTTAAGCTAATTTCCAGCCCATTCCAAGAGTTCCCAAGATCAAACTAGGTCCAAACCATAACCTGGATGGATAAATTTTCCAACTTTATCCTTTAAACCATGCCAATAAGTCAAGATCAAAAACCCTAAGTTCTTAATGGAAGCATAAAGCACATTCCACTCATTAATCATTCAATCCTTAGAGTTATTTCTCCAAAGTTTCCAAAAGGGTTTCCAACACCTTATGAACCATAAAAATCATAGATTTAGGGACATGCATGTCTAATTCATATCCTTTCCATTTTTAGGGAAAAACTAGGGCAAAAGGGGCAAAGATTCCATGCATGGTCTCAAAACTCAAATCTACTTCAGATCCCAAGAGTTAAATGCTCCAAATGGCCTGGAGATTCATAAAGTTGCAAGCTTTATGAGATCTCCTCTTCCAAAATCCACCAAACATGAAGAAAATGGGCCAACCAAGATCTAACAACCTAGAAAAGAAAAGATTCAGTCTTGAACACTCACCCAAGTCCAGAAGAGAAGCTAGAAGATGAATATGTTGCTTGCAAGATGATAATCCTCACCAAGGGCTTCCTTCTCCTTCAAAGATTCCAACAAAGTATGAAGAATGAACTTTCAAGAGTGATGGAGGCTAGGGTTAGGGTTCCATTTCTTGATAGGGTGATGGAGGTTGAATGACCTTGAAAACCTAGCCATAATGTCCTTTAAATAGGGCTCAAAGCCCAAAGGATTAGGGTTTCACCAAAACTGGCTACCACGTCGTGGCACCTTATGACCATGCAGTGGTGGTCTTTGAAAACTTGCGGCCCAAAAGATAATGCCACGTCATGGTGAGGCTTCACCATGTCGTGGCCACCCAAAACAATATTGTTAATTGAAAGTTAAACTTGTACGTAAAACAAATGTTACACTGGTGAGCACATAGGGTTTTCAACCCACAATATTATAATATTTAATTATATAATCTTCAACATTTAAATAACCCAGTTACCCCATTCTCATTATTCTCACTTCCTAATCCTAGAATGATAACTTCGAGAGATCTTTTCTAAAGGATCTTTGACAGTAGTCATATATATTTCCATAAACGATTAGGCACGGCAGTGTGACAATAATTTGACAGTAGTCATCTATATTTCCGCTACTGTCACCTATACCACCGCCACCTCTACCACCACCACCTCCTCTGCCACCAACCACCATAACCATATATGATTACTCAATCTGTGAAGAAACATATATGTATAATCATTTACGATTAGACATATATGTATAAACATGTATAATCATGTATGAGTATACACTCTACCATATAATCATTTATAGTTAGGCATACCCCGGTACTGCTGGTACACTGAAGCGTTAGAGCGGCAAATGAGATATATGTGGCTGAGGTTGAATCTCAAGATCTCTATTTTTTTAGAATTTCAAGTGAATCGTCCCGTATATATATATATATATATATATATATATATATATATATATATATATATATATATATATATATATATATATATATATATATAAGGGTGTACTTTTAAAACCTTTTAAAAATACAAGGTTTAAATTTAATTATCTCGATTAACCTTTAATTAATCTTTTAAACCAATTTAGATTTAATATTTATCATTTAATTAAACAATTAATTAATTTGAATTAAATATTTTAAGGATAAACCATTATCTTAATTATCTTGTAATTAAATAATATTAGTTTCCTTTTATTACTTCCTCGATTTTCGAATTTGGGTTTCATAATTATCTAGTCTTAAGGTTCGTATTTTAATTAGATAAAACAATAATTAATTACTAATATTTATCCTACAATTCAAAAAAAGGTAAGTAAATCTTGAAACCCAACTGCAGCCAAAAGCGCGCTACGCCAAGCACCAGGTGCGTCGCGCCCTGCGATTGACAAGTTTTCTCAGTTTCTTTAGGTATCAATTTCCCGTTTCATAATATGAACTAATAACAGAAAATCATAGGCTATGATACCACTGATGAGTTTTCTAAGTTACAACAAAAAGATTTGCACAACGGATTTTAATAATAAACACTTATGGGCACATGCAACCAAGAACACTATGGCCTTTTCTCTAGTTATAGCAACATACTTTATGAAACAACATCTAACCTATTAAAATCGAAACTTACTGGGGTTAGAATCATACCTTTAGCAACAAACAATTGATGCAAGAAACTCTCTTGTAGATCTCCTTGGAAAGACTACCTCCAATAATGTGGTATCATCTAATGTGTCACACCCAAAACCCTAGGATCGATATTTAAGAGAGAGTGGGAGGGAGAAATCAAAATTCTACTTGTGTAGAGGTGGGGGATCAGATTTTCCAATGGCTATGACCCTTTATATAGCTGACAGATAACCATGAAACCCAAGATTTGAATATTAAAATAATAGTATTTTAATCTGATTCAAATACAGTTTCCTTATCTGATTTAGGAGGCTTCCAAAATCCTTCTGGACATTCCGTGAAACCATTTGTAGCAAGGAAGGATCTATAATTGCCTTCCTTTCTCAACTACTGAACAATTACAATTTAACCCTTGCACCCTTTAATTGATTCTATTTAACCCAAAATTAATTACAATTAATTCTGATTAACTCTTAATTAATTATTAAAATTTTTAATTAATATATTAATCATATAATATATTAATAAATCATTTATCTCTCTATTAATATTAAGCCAATCCATTTCCTGGTTATGAGGGCAACCCCAAAAGGACTTTATTTTTATTCACTAAGATTATACCAATTTAGTTAAGACCTTAGACACTTAATCCAACACAATGGTGGTATGAAGGGGAGAATAAAGATGATGGAGATTGTTAGGATCGCTACAAGCTCAACCATGCTAAAAAAAGAAGAATAATGAGGTTCCATTTTCTAAAACCAATTAGTAATAGAATGGATTACCCATTGCCTTATATGCTAGCATATAATTTCTCTTTTTATCGATGTGGGATTGGGTTTGCATCCCAATAATCCTCCCCTAAAACCCAAGTTCCGCCCTTGTCCTCCTTTTCAATGACTGTTCATCATATCCAATTCTTTTTCACACCGCCGATACTCTCCAAACACGCTCACCTGACCTTGGGCCATCAGGAAGACTTTCGATACAAGGCTTCATAATCAACTTTGTTGGACCAAGAATTATTGGGGATTATGCCACCTACGCCAATCACATCATTCGGGATACGACCATAGCTCTGATACTATTTGTTAGGATGCCTACAAGCTCAACCATGCTCAAAATAGAAGAATAATGAGGTTCCATTTTCTAAAACAAATTGGTGATAGAAAGGATTACCCTGTAACGCCTGCAGATCCGGGCTAGTCAATTTAGAGACGATGACTATCAAAAATGAGTTTTTGATAGAAGATTATTTAGAAGAATTAATCTTAACCAAGTTGTAGTATATGTTACAAGGGTTTCGTACATATAAAGAACGCCGAAATCCGAGTTATAACGAAGAAGTTATGGCCCGTCGAAGTTTTACGGCAAAACCGACACGGCACCAAGAGACGTAAATAGTGAATTTACGGTAAAAGACTTTTTAGCCTTAGATATCTAAACAAAATTTGTAGTATACGTTAAACCGAGAACATACAAAAAAAAGAACGCCCAAATTTGACTTCGTATGAGGAAATTATGAATTTTATAAGATTTGGCATAGTAGTGCACGAACCGAAACTCAAATTTTAGTTCGAGCGCTTTTTGTCCTACGCGACCTAAATGAGAGATGAAGATCTCATTAATAGGAACTCAACGGTAAAAAGACAGACGAAAACGGAGTTCGTATGTAGAAGTTATGAATTTTACGCGGACATTTAACAGTATAATCTCCTCCTACTGTTAACTTTATGATCGGTCGAGAATTAGCCGACGGAGTAAAAAGGAAAGTTGTAGATTTTATTTTTACCTACGTGTGGATATAAATAACGTCAAAAACGAAGCTCGTATGCGAAAGTTATGGACGAAGCTTAGTCTCTACTTTTCGAGTGCGGCGAATTCGATACAGTTTTGTAAATCCGAGATAGAATGAGAATTAGCCAACGGGGTATAAATGAAAGTTGTAGTACTCGTAAATACCAATGCGTGGATATAAATAACGTCGGAAACGGAGCTCGTATGCGAAAGATATGGACGAAGCTTAGTCGCTACTCTTCGTGCGCGATAAATACGATACAGTTTTTGTAAATCTGAGATAGAAGGAGAATTAGCCGAAGGGGTCTAAATGAACGTAAATACCAACGTGTGGATATAAAGAACGTAGAAAACGGAGCTCATACGCGAAAGATACGGACGAAACTTAGGGGCTACTTTACTATAAAATCCCTATAAATAAAGGGTGAACTCTTCATATTTTCTTCACACCATAAGCCTTTCTTTCTCTCTCTAACTTCTCTCTAGCCTCCCTAAACCCCTCCCAAGTCTAGGGAACCTCCCTAGCACGAGAAGGAAGCCATGGAGCGCCCGACGGTTCCGAGAAGAAAAGCTTTCGGCTCGGAAACACTCCTCCAGCGAAGCCTAGATTTTAATAAAAACCCGCTGTAAGTGAGCTACGCCTATACTATATTTAATATAGCTTTTATTTAAATAAAGTAATGTTATTAGGACCTTATAATAATTATTTGGGCTATTATTATGGGTTACATAAGTGTCGTTATAATATCTTTTTAACCACTCGCGGTACGGGGAATCTGGTTTGGAGGGCCGCTTGGGTTGCTGGATTCAGAAGTGATATATGCCAAAATGATCCTGCCCTCCGGTGTTCCATGTCTGGACCCTGTCTGTACATAGTGGGTGAAGAGTATTGTTTAACGCTTATATAATAGTAATAATAGCTAGACTATTAATTAGTCTCGGTGAATATTAGACTAAACTCTAGTGGTAATGATACTAGGTTTTGTCAAAGGAAAATTGTTTTAAGAGTAACGAAGCGCTGTCCGAGTACCGAGTCACCACCTTATCAGGTGAGTGCATAGTTACTTTCATCTTACACATAGATATGAAGTATTTTATATAAATTACATGCTATGTGTGCATATTATCTGTATACTTGCTATCTATACTGGAGGAACGATTTTATACAAGTTTTATATGATTTAAACTGTATATCTATTTATATCTACACAAATATGTTGGGTAAAACATGGGTAGATGAAATATGAGTTGGATGATGAGTTGAGAGGTGATATAGACCATGAGGTAAGGGTGAGAGGTGGACGATGTGAGAAGCCTATTTCCCAAATGATGTCCCCGTCATCTAGTAAAGTATGGATGACAACCACGGACTATTCTAGACAGTCCAGTGGAACACTAGCAGGCTCGCAACCTGTAGGTGTTGTGAACGATGTGTTCACCCGATGTACTCTAAACCTTGGCAATCATGCAGACTTGGTGCCTAAACCTTGGCGATCATGCAGACTTGGTGCCAAAACCCTGGCGACTATGCGGACTTAGTGCCTGTTGTATTAATTATGGCGACTATGCAGACTTAGTGCCTAAACCCTGGCGACTATGCGGACTTAGTGTCTGTTGTATAAACCATGACGACTATGCAGACTTAGTGCCTAAACCCCCGGTGACGATGGACTTCTTAGGATGATCCTTAGGAATGAATGAACGAGGAATAGTTGATTCTTAGGGTAGATCCTTAAGAGTAAAGAAGATAATGGGGATGGGTAATTGGGTTGATTGTTTGATGTTTAAACATAATAATTATATTATTGTGGGTTGAAAACCCTATGTACTCACCAGGTTTCCCAACCTGACCCACTCAAGCTTATTTGTATCACAGGTGTCGATACGAAGTTACTTTACACTGAGAGATTAAAGAGATGTAGATCACTAGTGTAAATGATTGTAAGTTCTGTTTATGCTTATGATTCTGTATTGACGATGACATCCCAAATGTTTTAAAATGAATAAAAATACATTTCTTCGAAAATGCTTTGATAACGTATTTATCATGTTTTTCTGGGAACAAATTTCGCAACATTTTTATTAAAAGAGTTACTCTGATTTTTATAAAGCATAAACAAAATCGGTCTTTTCTGGCCGTGAAAAGGGGGATGTCACATACCCATTGTCTTATATGCTAGCATATAGTTTCTCTTTTTATCGATGTGAGATTGGGTTTTCATCCCAACAACCATGAGATCGAGAATGTCATATCCATTCAAATGAGATAGAGAGGGGGAGAGAGAAAGAGAGAGGGTGAGAGAGAGAGAGAAAAAGACATAGACAGACAGACATACAGACAAAGAGATAGAGGGAGAGAGAGAGAGAGAGAGAGAGAGAGAGAGAGATCCCATTTTTAATTATAAAATATATATATTTTAAAAAGAATCATAAGGGTATTTCATTTTTTCATAATTATTTAATTGTGCTAATCATAAGGACCATCTATACACTATTTTTCAAATTTAGGGACCATCCTTGTAATAAATTAATCATAAGGACCAAACCTGGCTTGTTTTGAAAAGTACAAGGACCATCATGTAATTTTGTCAAGTTAAATAGAACCAATATTGGTAAATGGTAATCTATCTCTTCTAATAAAAGAATCGCTAACATGCCACATGTCTCTTTAGATCAAAACTTTGACATGTGGTGTTTTTACTACATCTTAATTTCTTTTCCTGCTCAATTGCTCATATACGAGTTTCCAAATTTGATACCGTGAATTATGTCCTTCAATCTCTCTTCTTCCCAAATTAAAAAGCTTTATTCAATTTTTGAAATTTGAATTCATCCCCTCACTCTTCATCTTTTCTAATCCTACCCACAACTAAAACCCTAAACTTATCTTGCATTCTTGCAACTTCGATGTAAGAAGTAAGGTTGGCATCTATATTTTCTATTTAAATATAAATTCCATGGATTTAGCATCCCCCTAATTACCGATAACAAAACCCTATAAAACTGGTAAAATCTCTAATTCTTGTATTTTTTGGATTTCAAAAGTTTGATGTTTTATTTTTTTATATCCTAGGTCAATAATATATGTTTACTCCATTTTAGTGAAGCCGCAACTACCAAATATTTGTAGACCAAGTTGGTGCTTTTCTCTTTTGAAAACTTTGAGTTCTCAAAGTACGTAATATGTACACGTATGCTTGGTTTAAAGGTTAAGGTTTTGTTGTTAAACGTGGATATTTTTGTATATTTGCATGATAGTTATGATAAATTGTATCTAACAAGAAAAAAGGGTGAACTGTAGAAGAATGGATGATGATTGATCATCTTTGTGGCTTCATTTTATTCATAAGAATCATTAATAAATCCAAAAAAAAAAGTTGTGTGGCTATATATGGGTGTTTTTTAAAGATTACCAACTACCTGTTTAGGATCAAGTTCACAAGGTAAAGTTGTGTGAATTTATATGGGTGTTTCATAAAAATCAACAACTACCTGTTTAGGATCAAGTTCACAACGTAAGGTATGATCCTTTTAGCTAATTAAAACATGTTATATGTATTTGTAACATCCCAAAAATAGAGATAAAATTTTTCATTTTAAAAATCATCAATCCTTACATCAGTTGTCTCAAAATCAAACACAATACAATGTATCAAAATCATCAGAGTAAAATAGTAATCGATGCGGAATCATAAGGGGGATGGTGTGCGATCACGTCGGGCCCTTCCCTTTCGAACCGGAAGTACCTGAAACATAAACATGAAACTGTAAGCACAAAGTTTAGTGAGTTCCCTAATATACCACATGACATACTAATAAGTGGGCCCATCCCTGGGGTATATTACAACCCAAAATACAATCATGGGCCCAACTCTAGGCTATGTTTCAACCCGAACATGCAATAATGGGCCTAGCCCTCGACTATCTTTCAACCCAAACATACACGCAAAAGTCACAAAGACAAATAGCATCCAACATAACATAATCTAGTGGGTCGGTATTTGTGCTTTCGACCCACAAGTAAAGTGAGAAGACTCACCCCAAACTGAAGACAAACGAATCTCACACACGAGCTGTCAAAACTAGAACTCTCACGCTAAATAATACATCATAAGGCCCTAATTAGAAATTAACATAATAATTTACACTCAAAGGTCTAAGCCCAAAATTTCTTTCTCTCTTTATGGGTAAAAGACCATTTTACCCTTCCATGAACATGATCCACTCAACTTGACCTAAATACATTTGACCAAAAGTAAACATCAGGGGGAGGGGGTATGCCATGCGTACCATGCTCTACGCACATCATAGAGTTTAAATGGGAATCGAGACAAAATTAGGCTACGCCCTACGTACCAGCGATGTTTTCCAACTTTCTCAATAAGTCCTTAATACCTTAAGACCAAACGCTCAACTCTCATATCTAAACCTAAGGGATGTCTTAAATGATAAAGTCACAAACTTTATGCCTTTTCATGGCTCAAAAGGGAACAAAACCAAACCCTAAGTCCAAAAACCACTCAAAAGCTCAAGAGTTCATGCATGGTTGGATGTGAGGCCCAAACTCCCATTTTTATGACTTCTCAACTCAAAACCAGCAGAACATTGTGCTTAAAAGATCTAGAGTAGATCCTATGTAACATCCCGTTTATTAAATAAATAAATAGATAAAGTTAATGGATGAATAGTAGCCCTAAAATCCATAATATTTAGCGGGGTGTTGGTCTTCGGGAGCTAAAAGCCATAAGTGAGAGTTTGGGGGTTAAAATGTAATTTCCCGATTAGTTTTGTAAAGAATTTTGAAGGTTGAGGGTTGTTTAGTAAATTATGGATTTAATTTGAAAAGGATTTTAGAAGTCAGGGTGTGTTTGGTAAATTATGGACTTATTATGAAAGGATTTTTAAAGGCAAGGGCTAAAGGGTAAATTATGGATTCAAATTGAAAAAAATCTTGAAGAGAGGGGTTGAATGGTAAATATTGGACTTAATTTGGAAAAGATCCTATGGGGAGGGACCAGACATGTAAAATGTGCCAAATTTTGAATGGACACAGGATTAAACCCATGCCTTCCCCCTCGTCGCATCGTCAAACCCTAAACCTAGGAGACCTTTCAGCTTCCGCCATGCATGACTCTTTCAGCCGCCACCATTCTTCGTTCATTGTTCCGATCAGACAAGCCGCCTAGCGGCCACCTTGCCATCGAAGCGCCACCACCACAAACTTGTTGTCGGAGATTTTGTGTGCAACCGAAGAACCGCCGAGACCGGTGAAGCAAGTCGTGTTCGTCGTTGTGCGAGTCGTGAGCGAAAAGGAAGCCCTCGTTAAGAATGATCGTCGCCCACTTTCTTTCTTCTTCTTCGTTTTTGTGGGTGGGAGGTCATGGGGTGTCGCTGCTACCGCCGGTGACCTTTTGGCCACCGTTTCTGTCTATTTCAGTGACGACAGCCACGTGAGAGGTGGCTGAATATGAGTATGATTGAGTATATTGGTTGTTTTCGGTATTTGTGGTGTAGTATGCGAATTATTTGGCCGAAAACCCACCGCCACCACCACGAGGTGGTGGTTGCCACCGGTTGCTGCCGCCTGTCGCCGCGGGGTGGTTATATGTGTGTGATTAGATGTGTATGAGTGTTTTTCCTATTTGATTGGGATGTTGATTGGGTGTTTTGGCCGGAGAAAATCCAAGGAAAACCCCCACCACCACCGTGAGGTGGTGGTTGCCGTCGTGAGCTGCCATCGACCACCACTGCGCGAGGTGGCAATGGGTGGTTCCCGTCCTAGTAAAGCTTAAATCAGCCAAAAAACATAACCATTGGGACTAATTGACTTGTGTTTGGGTTGGAACCCCTAATTAGGGTTTAGAAAACCCTAATCTTGGAGATTTTAATTTAGACTTGTCGGGACCCGCATTTTGGACCATTGGATTGGAATTATGAATTAAGCCCGACTACATTGTATGAATGGCCTAGTGAAGTGATGGACTTAATGGATTAAGTCCTTAATGAGTTAAGTGTTTTTACTTAACCCTAATCATCATTTTATGTGAAAACCCTAATTTTGTTTGGGCCTTGAGTTGGGCCTTTCTGTTAGGCTTTGGTGATTGGGCTATTGATGGGCCATCCAAGAACAAGTATATGGACTAGAATATAGTTAGTCCTTAAGGTAAGACCATGTGAGGGGTTTGGGCCCAATTTGGAAAGATGGGCCATATGTTGGGCCTTGATTTATTATTTGGCATTTGGGCCTCCATAGTTTGAGTTTGGGCCTTGGCTTTGGACCAAGCTAGGTTAGGGGTAAAATGGTCTTTTTACCCCAAGTATGGAATTTTGGGTATGCATTGAAACCCAAATGGTTAATTAGGTTTTGTTTTGATGTTGACAGTTCGGGGGTCTGTCAGTCAGCAGCCAGAGATTTATTCGCAGGACTTCAGCAGTGCGAGGTGAGTCTCCTAACTGTTTGTATGGGTCTAAGGCACCAATTCCGGCCCATTAAGTTTATGCATGGTAGGAAGACCCGTGGTTTAACCCTAGGCATTATGTACGAAAGACCAGGAGGCGGCTCCTGCCACACTATATGCTAATTAGCTAAGTAGAGTAGTATGTATGCTAGTTGTTTTTGTGATGCTTGCGTGGAAGACCAGGAGGTGGCTCTTAGCACTTGTCAATAAGACCCAGGAGGTGGCTCCCGGCATGGCAAGAAAGACCACGTGGCGGCCCGTGGCATAATGGCAAGACTATGTTTTGGCACATAGCATTTTATTTGATTATGGTATATGAATGATATGTATGGCTCATGGTTATGTATGACGGGTATGTGATTTATGTGCTTATGTGCTAGACAGTATCCGGTTGAAAGAGACCGAAGGGGTAGGCCATCACCCAGATATGATAGGCAGTATGTTGATGTGTATGGTATGTGGTATTTGGGGAACTCACTAAGCTTCGTGCTTACGGTTTTCAGTTTTGGTTTCAGGTACTTCGTTTTCAAAGGAAAGGAGCCGGCAATTGCAGCGCATCACACTATGTTTTACGCACATGAGATCTTTGGGATTACACTCTGATATTGCTTTATGATAACATGTTCTGATTATTGACACTTTGGTTTTGACATGGGATGTTATTATGGATGTTTTTATATTGTTGGTTTTATAATAACATAATTATAAATGAAATTTTTGGTCTTAAATTTTGGGATGTTACATCCTACTCCATAAAACCAAGGTATTAGGACAAAAGCATAACAAATCATGAGCTAACCTAAGATCTATCAAAAGGAAGCATAAAACTCAAACTCTATACCTTCAAAGGCTGAAAAATGTAAGGTAGACCCTGGATCTTCAACCTTGAGCTTCACCAACTCCAAAAGTGGACTCCTCATTCTTCAAGATACACCATAAAACACAAAAAGAGGCTCAAAACTTGCTCAATGATATTAAGGTTTCGAAATGACTGATTGGGAGAGTGGAGGCTGAGGTTAGAGAGGGCCTCAAGGGACTTAAGGTCCTTAAATAGGGTCACAACCCTAAAAATTTGAGTTTGGATCCTGCGCACCTATGTCCTGCGTAGGGCATTAAGTCCCCGTGTTCTTAATCCCTCATACGCCCTGCGTAGTAAGCAATCATACGCCTTGCGTAGGATCATTTTTGCAAAATAATTTATTACGTAATTTAAAAAGGTAAATACCTGGGAAACAGATGTTATAGTATCTATTTGACAACCGCCTTTCATTTTTCTAATAGTAAAATCTATGTAAACATGATGATCCGTATATGAGAAGTTATGTCCTGAAGATCTGAATTTTTTCACTAATTGCTGTAAGGTAAATATGATTTTAATATCTATTAAGTCCTTATGATATTTATTCAAGTTCAAGAAAAATTGATCCTTTTTGAAATATAACTCGAAATATGTTCTTGAATCATATTGAAAATTGCCAAATTGTTTATTATTTATAGGAACTTGAGGACCCCATTGTTCTAATTCATGAGAATAAAATTTCAAGCATTAGTTCTATAATTAAAGTGTTAGAATTGAAACTAAAGGTTAAGACTTCCAGATGTGCTAAAATTGATGCGTTGTCAACCTTACTATAGGTTTTAGAGGAGAGTTGAAGAATTTCCAAATTATTTTGGGTACATGTGATGTCCAATCGGTTCTCTTTAGAGTTATGGCATACTTGAAAAGAATCAAAATAGCCTTGCAATGGTTTGGAGTTTTTGAAGGCTAAGGGTATTTTGGTCATAATTAAAACTACATGAAAAATGAATTCAAAATATTCATAAAATTTCTCATAATTTGAATTTATTTGAATAAAATGATAATAAAACTAGAAATTTTGATTTTAAATGGCCAAAAGATAGAAGAATTTGGGTTGAAATTATAACGGTAATAGCAATGTACTTTGCTATTATGATTTTTAGAATTGGATTTTTTTTAAGTGGGATAATTCAATATGTATTAAAAAAAGAATGCTTTGGGAAATTGTTGTTTTGAAGTTCAAATTAGCTTTGATGTGCTTCTGGAATTTTTAAGATGAAAGGGGCCTTTGGGTCTCCTAACACCACATTTTCATTGTTCTTATTTTTTTATGTGCATGCAAGTCAATTTGTTCACTGTTTTTTAAAGATGTTTGGTCTCTTGGTTGTTGTTCTATGGTTTCACTTTTGAATGGTTTACTCAAAGTATTTTCAAGTATTGGAAGTGGTTAATGATTTTGCAGTCAAAGTTTTGTTTCATACTTTCATGCTTTTTAGGTTGGTGCTTGCTTTAAGTTCTATCAGATTCTTCTTGGCTTGAAATCGCTATATCTGCTTGATACTCTGCATCACATTTTGGTGAGTTTTGTTGGTGTCCCTAAGAGTTGTAATAAAATCACCCAGAATCATGATAAGCTGTTTATATCCAATCGTTTATATGATTTTTTTTTCTATGATGCTTTTTCTACACGAATAACTGTTATTACGATTGTTAGTTTGCCATGAAAATCTACTTAACTTGGTTCCATACTTCGATCAAGATGTTTTTAATGATCGAAATATAGTTAATTTTGGCTTTTTTTCTCATGGTGTTGATATTTGTGGGCTCCTAAATTTTCACGTGCACCCCCTCTTAAATGAACCACATAATCTTAGATTAGTTAGCCAATAAAATAAACGAAGAAAAACAGATACTTGAGGTAAAAGAAAATTCTTAATTTTTAGATCATTCTCTTCAACTAAAGCTAACATGTTCTAACTTTTTAGAAATTTTCTTAATTTATCTTTTTATTTTATTTATTTGATGATAGCTTTAGAACTAATAATGAGCCATTTAAACTCACAACTATTTAATTTGGTTTTTTATTTCAATTCAGTATTTTGAATGAATTTCTTTTCCAAATGGCTATTGAAAAATATCATTTTAATTTTTTTTAATGTTTATTTTTTATTTAATATTTCCTATATATGTTGCTGAATTTTGAATTTTAAAATAAAACCATACTATTAAAAATCTTTATTGACATTGTTATTTTCAATATATCAAAATTATATATTTCATGGTGTACAATCGTTATATATTTATTAGTTATCATTTAAATAACATTGCTTCTTAGTTATTTATAACCAATTTATAAATTCCATTTAGACAAATATGATATATTTAATAACAAATTGTTCCATTGTGTTATATAAATATTTGTTTTCAACATTTTTTCTAAATGATTAACTTTTATTTAATATTTTTGATATTTTAATTTTTTTCAACATGTGTACACGGGTTATAAATGAAACATGCCATGATCTAAGAAAGACCTAAACCATCCTAAGAAAAAATGATTGATATTACCAAAATGGGCTCAAAACATATAATGAATATTTCGAGTTTACGATATCTAGTTTCAATTTTTATGAGCTTTTTCAGTTGTTATGTGTATATTAATTAACATGTTTATGTTATGTGACACTTGTTTTATTGAAAATACTATCTTTTATATATATATATGTTCTTACGCTATTACAACTTTCAATCAAACCTATCAAAATACACAGGAAACCTTGAACTAAATTCATCCACAAATCTTTCGCTTAATTTCTCACTCCACTTCTTCAAATGCCGTCGTCGGAAACGTACGAGACAGCCCCGCCGGAGTTCCAAACGTTATCTTCCCGGACTCATCCGCAAAGATATCCGAAATCGTCACCCAAATCAAAAGCTCCTTGCTCTTAACACCTGTTAGATTCCGCATCCGCCGATTCTCAATCAACGCCGTTACTTCGCTATCGTACGACACATTCCGACCAATCGCACGGAAGAGATGATTAGTCTTCTTCTTCCGGCGAACCCACACGAACCCTGTGGATTCGTTGTGGCCGATCTCCGTCACGTCAGTCATCGGAATCAGGCCTTTTGGTAGGGAGAATCTGGCGAGGACTTCTTGCGCTTTCTCTTTGCATAGATCTTCGCCGGTGAATACTTGGGCATCTTCACGCTGAGATCGGATCTGTTGTGACGCCATTTTGGGGGTTTTGAGAGGGAGAATTTGAGGGTTTGTTGGAGGGATGAACGGGTGTGGTAAAGTTGTGGGGTTTTGGGGGATTATAAATTGGGTGGCAAAAGGGTTTACGTGTTGAAATACTGTATTTTATATTGCCTTACAAAGTTGTTGTTTTTTTTTTTTTTTTTTTTTTTTGTTACTAAAATTATATTTTGTTGAAAGTTTTTTTAAAAAAATGATTTACTTTTTGATAAAATTCTTGAAGTGACAAAAGCATTTTAAGATTCATTTCATGTTGTATACGTCCAAGCAAGGATGGACCGATTCGAGGACAAGTGCCCATGAAGTCAATAAGTAGCCTTCTTTCAATGTTAAATCTTGTCCCCACAACATCTTTAAAAGATGAACAATCTTGTGTAAGCAAGCATATTTCAAAAGAAAAAATGAGATGTGCTTGTTCCTCAACGATTTACATGTTGTTCGTGTCATTCCCAAACGTTTTTCTCATTATTCCCGAGCTAGTTCTGTACCTTTCCTATGATGTCTCGCCCTTTGTCCTATGATTTCCGCCAAAACAAAGAGATCCACTATCTCTCAAATACGAATATTGGTAGATTGAAGTTGCATGAGTGTGTAACATGGTTGCTTTTTGGGTAGTATACTTACAAAAATCGTTAGGTACGAGTCTTCACAACCATATTTTAGAAGTTTCAGTTTTAATATAATGTAGATCAAGATCTTTATCGGCAATGAGATCATATGTCAGCTACCTAACATGTCATTCTTACCTTGTTTACCCCTCAATTGATGTTTTCTAGAAGCTGGAAGGTTGGCGGCCAACTCATGATGGCAAAAGGAATAAATTAACCGTATGTATAAAAGGGACTTTTTGATTCGCATAATGATTTTAAAAAGAGAATGGAACTGGAAAATGTTACGTGTTTGATTGACATGGAATGTAATGTGTTTTCTGTTTGGAAAGTAATTATGCATTACGACGAAAATACTCTTTTTAATTTTTTGTAACTTATTATTATTTTAAAAAATATGACAAAACTTTCATTAGTTAAACTATTACCCACTTAAACTTATGGCGGCATGTTAACGTGGGGCGTAAGCAAGTATGTGTACATGTGGGTGTGGTTGCAAGAGTAGGGGTGGGTAGGTGAGTATGGGTATGATTGTGGATGTAGGGTGCAGGGTGGGTGCGTGGGTGTAGCAGGGATATGTATGTGGGTGTAGGTGTTAGGGTGGGGTGAGGGGCATAGGTGGGTGTGTGTAGGGGTAGGGTGTGGGTTTGGGGTTGTGGGTGGGATGGGGTGGGCATGTAGAGGTAGAGGTGTGGTGAGGTGGGTAGATTTATTGGTGGGTGAGTAGGTAGGATGTGGTGGGGTGTGTTGGATTAGGTGTCTACGCCAATAATTAAATTAGTATAATATTGAATTATTAGCAAAGTCCTTTTAGGTTGCTCTCAAACCTAGTAATTGAAAATGATGACTTTTAGAGAGAGAGACTAATTTATTAATTTATTATGTGATTAATAAATTAACTAAAAATCAAAATAAATAATTTATTAATATATTGTGAGAATAATATATTAATTAGAAATTGTATTTTAATTATAAATAAATTTGAATTAATTTTGGGATTAATTAGAATAATTAAAAGTGGAAAGACTAAAGGTGACAATGTTCAAAAGATTGAACATTGACCCATTCTAGAACCTCCTTAGGAGGGGGAAAGAATTCTAGAGGTCTTCTAGGGTTTCATTGGGCATTAAGGGTGTCCTAGATGCCTTATGGAGGAAGTTAAGGGATTATGGGTTATCTTAGGAAACTGTCTTATCCTTAGCTCCTTTGATCACCTATAAAAACCCTTCATGGGGTTCTAAATTTCGGTCATCCCTATTCCGCAAGGAAAAGCCGAAATTTTTACTTCCCCATCTCATCTCTCTTCAAGTCTCCTAGTTGCTAGGGTTAGGTATGAACCATCAGAGGCACGAGATGTTTGGTGCTTGCTTCCAAAGCTTTGAAGAAGGGTTTTTTATTTGCTTACTATAACAAATCAAAAGGTATGTAATCTTCCATTATGAATTTTGATTTCATTAGAGGTATTGCAATTTGATAATTTATTGTATGTTGCATTTGTGTGAAAGAAATAGATCCTTTTAGGTTGCATGTACCCTAATCATTTAATTGTTAAATGTTTTTCTGCTTAGAGCATTGTTGTTGTAACTTACATTTTCTATAAGTGGTATCAGAACATATGGTTGTCTTTCATCTAATTGCACATAAGTGAATCGAACAAACAAAGAAAAATTGTTTTTTTTTTGTGCATCTCACGACGTGAGAGTTGATGCTCACGACGTGAGATCTGGAAAATTCGATTTTTTTCGATTTTAATCTGCCTAATCTGTTATGCATTATCAATTTTTTGTAATTATCTATTTTATATCTGTCAAATCCGAATTTGCCTATATATTTGATAATTAAATAAAACCTTATAAATTAGGAAATAAATCCATTACTTAATTAATTATTTAATTGATTAATACTATTAATTTTAAATGTGTAAATAATTAATTTAGATATTAATTAATTTTAATAATTAATGTCAAATCTCTAGTATTTTAAAATTTGTTTAGAATACACATTATACTATATATATATATATATATATATATATATATATATATATATATATATATATATATATATATATATATATATATATATATATATATATATATATATATATATTATATGTATAAGACAAAGTCATTCGAATCGCTAGTACGCCTCATTCACGAAGTCATACTATAAAGGGAGTTTAAGGAAGCGGCCTATAAAATGACCGTCATTGGATATTCATTCTTACCCACTGCTCTCTTGTATGGTGGAGGGTCGTTAGCCGAACGGATTTGATATGACATAATCTCATTAATAAGTATAATGTTATAAAAGTAACTAAACCTTTTTAAAATCTCACTCTTAGTTACTTTAGAAAGAATGTGAAAAATATGTTAATCCATGAAAAACGTACATCATGATTTATATGTTGTTAGTGGAGCGTGTGTGGTTAACTGGCACACTGATAGGGACTATAAAGAGATATGATGGACATCTTGAAAATTATCATTGTTGATGGAGCGTGTGTGGTTAACCGGCACATCAATGTGAGATGGTAAATGACATCAAGATGCCAAACGGGTTTGCATGGTTATTCACATCTCATTTGTGATCCTCGACATCCTACCCACAAAAAGTGAGAACATAATTTGAGATTAAACATGTCATTGATAAGAATCAGTGAATCTCAAAAGATCTAGGAGTTTCATAAGATTGGAATTGGTAAAATTCTTACCTACCTAAAATAGTTTCGAATTTGATTACGGCATCCCTCTTCAAAGTTCAAATCAAAAATGTGGATCCTAACCTTAATTTAAATTTATGGGTTAATAATTAAGGACAAAAATCAACTAACTTGAATTCTCTTTTCTCCTAATTTTAGATGTCTTATGAAGATAGAAACGGTCTCCCTCATTCTTTTGGAAATGGTTTTCCTCTTCCTTATGAAAATGATCTTCCGCATTCTAATCAATGTGAAAATGTTTCTCTTCTTCGGAAAATGGTGGAACTGGACATCATGCTTCTTCAACTCTTCCACCTCCTCCTCCAGTGACCCACCCAACGTCGCATTTTCCTCGAGTTGAAAGATACGAAACTACTCAAGCCCTATTGGCATGTAGACATCAAGATGGAAATTTTGTGTGTGTGCATGTTCTAAAATGAAGTCGTACATTGACAGGTTGGATAGAATGAGTGTCGTTTTCCCAAGGGAGCAAGCCATTTATTTGGTTCTTCTTTCACTTCCAAAGTCATACAAACAGTTCATTGAGAACTTTCATATGATGAACATCGACGTGACCCTAATTAATCTGACCTAAATGTTGATTGTTGCTGATGCAGAAATGCTTAAGAGCACATCTGAAGCAGAGGTGCTTAATGGGTCTAATTCCAAAGATTCCATGGACATTGACAATAATGACAATTGTGGTCCAGAAAAGATTTTTCTTCCCAATGGAAATGGGTCGGCCAAAGCCAAACAGTTTGATCGTATGGTAAAGAGAAATGCTAGTTATGAGATAGTTTAATGTGTTAACCCCAAAAAGTTCATATGTTTCTATTGCCAATTGAAGGGAGATTGGTTGTGAAGCTGCCCAAAGTACCTGAAAGATCTCAGAGATAGTGAAGTCAAGTTGCGTGACACTACTTTAGGTACATCCTCTAACGCCCTGTTTCGAATCATTTCCTAATTTGGGGCCGTAACCCGGAGATCAATTATCATAAGGCTTGGGGCCTTGGGGAAAGTGAAATTTAGATCCCTTTGGATGTGGATAATGTAGATTAGGTGATCTGAGGGTTTGGTTTGTGTTTTGGAGCCCAAGGTAATAACTGTAAAGTGTTAGTTCGGGTCTTTTATGAATTTTGGATTTAATTCAGAAAGTTGTAAGGTTAATGAGAAGTTATGACCGTTTAAAGTTACAAGGATTTTCGGTTAAGCCGAGTACGTTCGGCGTACAGGGAGTACGCTAAGCGTACGAGGCTCAGATGATCGCGATGGACCACCTACGTATGCTGGCGTACAATCTGTACGTTGGGCATACGCCAAACAAACCAAAACCCTAGTTTTGGGTCTTGGACCCTATTTAAACACCTTAACTTATTGGGAACCCTGCTTATCATCATCCTCCGTCCTCTCTAACCCTAAATACGAAACTCTAGCCTCTATTTGTGAAATACTTTATTTTTTGGGTGCTTTGAAGTGTTCTTGGTGTATCTTGGAGAAGAAGGAGCTCTTTGGAGAGGTGTTGGTTGCCTTGGAGCTTGTATATCCAGACTTTGTTCACATTGATCTATCTTCTGGAGGTATAAAGTTTTGATCTTGATGGCTTCTCTTGTTGATCTAGTTTGGGTGGTAATTTGTCATGTTTTGGTCCCATGATTGTGGTTCTTTTGAGTAGAAGCTACTCCATAGCCTTTAAGCCTCATATTTGGACTTTGTGGAGGTCATTAAGTCATAAAAATGTAACCTTGAGGGATTTTGATGAACCATGCAAGAGTTGGTGTTCATATTATGGATATAGATGGATAAAAACAAGTATTGGGTCCCATTAAGGCATGCAAAGGAGTAAAGTTGCCAACTTTACGTGTTAAGACATTATTTAGGATCAGATCTGAGAAGTGGACTTAGTGGCTTAACCATTTGAGCACTTAATGTTGAGATTGGGCTGATGTGGAGTATGTTGGGCATACCTAGCTCGTAAGCAGCGCATACAAAGGTGGTGTACGATGCATGGAGATTGAGTACGTTGGGTGTAGTCATTTGTTTGACTTCTATTGACTTTTGTTGACCTATTGACTTTAGGTCAACTGTGGATTGGCTTGGGACTTATTTGGGGCAAAATGGTCTTTTTCTTATTTTTGGAATATTTGACTCGTTCATGGGGTATTATCTTAATTATTAATTAGGGTTGTATTTATTGTTAGTTAGTGCGAGATTATCCGGTTCATCGACCCAAGCAGTTATTTGGTTATCAGCGGATTGAGGTAAGTCTGCTCACTATACTCGTGGGTCGAAGGCACCAATACCGACCCACTAGGATATGTTATGCTAGTTGTCTTTGTCACTCTTGCATTTTACGTTGGGCTAGGCCCATTGTATGTCGGGCTAGGACCATGGTATGACGGGCTAGGCCCATTTGTATGTTGGGATAGGCCCATGGATCAGGAAGGGCTAGGCCCATTGTATGTTTTGTAGGGTGCTAGTTGTCTTTGTGACTCTTTCATTTGTATGTCAGACTGGGCCCATTGGTTTGGCAGGGTTAGGCCCATTATGGTGGGTTGGGACCATATGTGGGCTAGGCCTAATGATATGTATGGTATGTAGTATTTTGGGTAACTCACTAAGCTTTGTGCTTAGGGTTTTATGCTTATGGTTTCAGGTACTTCTGGTTTGAAAGGGAAGGGCCCAGCTTGATCGCAGCTCATCCACCCATGTTTTATGCACTTTATGATTTTGTGATTGTACTCTGATAACTATTTTCACTATGACATGCTTCTAAATGGTTGATAAGGACAAATGGTGTTTATATTTACCTTATGATTTTGGGGATGATATGCATCCATTATCTAACTCCAATGTTTTAACAAGTTCCTATTCATATCCTTTTGTACATGATGTGATGATCACATTTTGATGTTATTGCAGGATCTAAGAGAAAGAAGGAAGCTTAAGCATAATGAGCTAAATATGGTCTTAAGAAATGGACTTCACATGGTTCGATGATCATAATTACTATTTAGGAGTTAAGATAATTTAATAGACTGTTATTACTCTTTGGAGATGTCTAGAAATATAGTTTTTATTTTATGTGTTGTAAGGACAAGTTCCAACTTTTCGTTTATTTTCAATAAAAGTGAAAATTTGGTTTATCTGGTTGCCTCATTTTATATTTCCTTGCAATGGCATTTATGAAACTGTTGGTTACATTTCTAATATTCGCAATATTAATTATGGATTTGATTCTTATGATATATCGCTTGTGATATTTTCGTAATTGACCAAGTGAAAAGAAATCTTATCACCAACTGGACATATACTTGGCATTGTACAAGTCGCATTGTATATTATATAAGAACCTTGTTCATTTGAAAGTTATAACTAACTCATTGATCACATGTTTATGTGAATCAAGTGAAGGACTAATGGATCTAGTACATGTTGATATGGACTATTCAAACCCACCATAACGGACAATAACTCTATTCGTCATGATTTTCTGATGTTTTAGTAAATAGGGTTGTGTTTATAAGATTAAACATAATTTTGATTCTTTGAAAAGATTCAAGGAGTATCATTATGAATAAAAAGAATCAATTACGCAGAAAGATAAAAGATTCTCCAGCCTAGTAAGAAGGGAGAATACTTTAGCATCATGTTTTGTGATCATCTTAATGATTATGGAACTATATTACAATTGATCCTCGAAGAATATCTTAGTACAATTGTATGACTAAGAAGAGGAATCGGATATTGTTGGAATGGTTCAATCAAGAGATGAGTCATACTTCATTTCCAATCGAGTTTTAGAGCCATGATCTAGTTACTAGAAATTGTATCTTGAAACTCATTTCAAAATAAGAAGGTTTATAACACAACGTGAAATGTGGAGTAATAATGATTTCTTAATCTAAAACATTTATAACTGGAGTTGTGATGTTTTCGTTAAAACAAAATATAAACGAAGACCAATTCTATGAAGTGTTTTCTTGTCGGTAAGCCACACGAACTTTTGAATATTTGTTTTTGCTCATCAAATAATGTTCTTTGAAAGAAAAACTCACATGCCAAGAAGTCAGTGGGAGTTTTATTGATCTTGACTCAGGAGTCAATCGACAATAAGCCTTTTAGTTATCACTAGCACACGACCTGAGGTTGATGACAAGTCATTTTTAATTGACACATTCTTATTTCTGTGCACTTCAAGTTGAGTTGGCAATGCTTATGAGTTCTATGTTTTTCATTTAACTACAAAATCATAGTGTGTTGGTCAGTGAAAGTACATTGATCAATATGGGTGAGCTGGTAACATCACAACAGCACTGGTAGGCCTTTGTGCTACGAGAGGGAAAGAAATTAAGAATAGCGAAGTTCAGTCCATGGAGGAAAGCTAAATTTGAATTTTATTTTGTCCTAAACCTTGTCTCATGATTGTAGGTTGTAAATGATAGATTCACATGGATGGGAACGTATGCACCATAAAATCTAGGTGGAAAAGCTTTCGCTCTAATTCATGAAAATGATTGTAAGGGAATACGTTTGTTAATAGATTTTAAAAGATCTGATAAAGATCAGTATGGATGGTGGTTGTGTTAATTGCATTCTCAAATTCACAATATGATTACGACATCCCTCTTCATATTTTGAATTGTGAGGAATGGAAAGGAATTGTTTGAACTTTCAATACATATATCTATAAGTTTTGAAAGGGTTTAAACACACACATAAGTTATCAATTGAAGGTGTATAAGCTTAAAGAGTCTAGTTGGATACTTATCGAAGCATCAAGTAACAAAAATCCGTACTTCAATAAGAAAGTCAAGAGTATTGATTTCTAGAAGTGCAGTTGATTTCTGGGTACATGTCAAAGCTAGCGTGAGCATAATTGTTATGCTAAGTATTTCATGTTGATGATACTGTTTGTAAGGAGCAAAAGTTTTCAATTTGCAAGTTGCAAAGTTTGGAAATTGTTTCGCTATGATAGACAGAAGGGAGAGGGCACTCATACTTTGTTTCAAATTTAAAGATTTTGATCATATAGTTTAATAGAACTTATTTATAGACATATATGAATATCATGTTGAAATAGTTCAATATTGGAGATTCAATATATGAAAATATTATAGCAAGAGATTGAACATGCCACACCCCCGAACCAGACGGAGGAAACGTCCGGGGGCTCATGTGACTAACAATTGAATAATCATCACATTGAATATACATGAAACATAACACATTCGTCACCAACATTACATAATACAACTAGCATTGTTCACATCAACTACATTGTTAAAATACATAAGTTCAAATTGTTAAAAGTACGATAAGTGTTGTTACATAAAACGAAACCATACACACTTGCAAATCTTCCAACTTAACGATTACCTGAGAATACAAGTTATTTTGAAAACGGTCAACATATATAATGTTGGTGAGTTCATAAGTATATTTGAGTAAAAGTCTTTGTATCTTTCATAAAAACCCAGAAAATCCGATATTTTCTATAAAATGTCTGAAAATGATGTGAAAATCAAGTATAATTGCATGTGTGACTTTCATAGTTATAACTTATATGTGTGTAGTTTAGATTCATTGTATTTTGAATAAATGATAAGTGTATATGAACAATTTCCGCATAAAATCCGATATTTTCTGTATTATAACAATCTCTAGCCTCTTGTATCGTTAAATAAGTCGTTTTGCATTGACACAATTAAAGAGTTTATCTTCAAAAGGTTAAACTTTTGGTATTGAATCCCTATATGAGCCGTTATAACCATACATGATAATGACTAGGTCGCCCGTCTTGGTATTTTTCCAAATGCCAGTCTTGCTAAGGATTTTGTCGCCCTAGACTGGCCTAGTCTAGCTGTAGCGAATAGCTAAGGCGTGGGGGGTCACCTCGTATAGATCTATACACAAACTCCCGCTTTCCTACCAGGAAACTCTGATTATAACTACAGGCTACGATTGTACACTCGGAGGTGCCAACCGACATGTCTCACTAGATTCTCAACCCCTTTTTGCACTATGTTTAATGTTTATGTATATGTGGTATGTTTTTGTATTCACAAGGTACATATATAAGTATACGACGTTTAATGATTACGCAAAGGTATAGTTACGGCCTACTAACATGTGAAATTTCCATTCCAAGTCCTATCAGCATGTAATTAGACCACAAAGGCCCAATAACATGTAAGAGGGTAATCTAGGCCCAATAGGCATGTAAATGGGCCACAAAAGCCCAATAAACATGTAATCCATAACTTAGGCCCAAATTAACATGTAAGTGGGTCGCAAGACCCAATAAACATGTCATGGAAAACATTGGACTCAATATACACTTAATTGGGCCCTTAGGGTCCCATGGCCAAGTAACGTGAATATTAGGCCCAATAAATAGTTATCGACGTATTCCGTTCGTTTGTTTTATTTTGTTGTTTGTTTTAGCTCGAGGTTTAATAGATTGATGATAAAATCTTTTTTTTGTAAAAACGATGTTTTTGGCCAATAATCCTCCAATTTTTAATTAAGACCCAAAGTTTTGTAAAAATGACGCTTTTGTCCATAATTTATAAAAATTTGCAATTTTGTCCTAAATGTCTAAAAATTTACGGTTTTAGCCCAAAAAGTTATATTTTCACATTTAGAACCCTGTTTTGCAGAAAAGTGCATTTTCAGCCCCTTGTTTGTAAAAGTTTACACTTTCGGCCCAATTTTGGAAATTTTTACATTTTTGGTCAAACTTGAAAATAGATGTTACTTTCACCCCTTAATTTGGTTTGTTTACATTTATGACTCAAACTTTGGCCAAACAACATTTTTAACCCCAAACTTCATTTTTTTCGCAAATTGGGCCTAAAACCGTGAGGCCCAAAAGTTTTGGCCCATTAAGCTTAAATTTGCATTTTTGGCCCTTTTTAAAGTATGTTTAACATAAAAATACCTTTTTATACATGTAGGACCTGTTTGGCCCTTATAAAAACATAAATGTCACTTTTTGCCCTTATCTTTTGTTTTCTTGACAATTTTGACCCTCAAAAAGATTTTGTTGAATTTTTTTGTATCTTAAACATGTAAGCACTTTTGGCTTGATAATGTGATGTATATAATGTCATAGTTCATAGATCTTTGCTAAATAATACTTAAAATTTCGAGATTTGCTAAGATCTAACACATTATTACCAAATAAACTAAGAATTCACACAAAACATGCATATAACATATAGATCTACACATTTTACTTGCATTCTCCCCCAAAATCATATGAAAACCGAAAACAAGGGGGTATAAACTCCCTTTTGCTTGTTGTTCTCGGTTTTGAAGAAGAATGGAAAGAGATTTATGGTCCTTGCGACACCTTGAAGTGGATCTCGAGATTATGAAGCTTCTAAGGTGTGATCATGGAATAAAACTATGTAAGGAGGAGTTTTTCATGTTAAGATGGAAGAAGATACTTGTGTTTGATAAAACTTACCAAAGATTGGAATGATTTGATGAAGATCCTTAGGACTCTAGCAAATTTTTGAGATCTTGGAGGAAGAAGGAGAATGATTCTTGAGAGTAATAGAGAGAATTTGATGTAGTGTGTGTGTGTGTTGTGGCTCTCGGCCGAAACATCAAGAGGAGAGGGGATAGGGTTGGTGAGGTGACTTGCATGGAAGTATGGGGGATCTAACATGGATACATGGTGGACAATATGGAGGTGGCACCTCCAAAGCCACCCCCCCAATTCACTTCCTTTCCCTTTTTTTTATACATGGGCCGAGATTTTGGGCCAAGAAGAAAGGGTGGAGTGGTTTGGGCCCATTATCTTTAGTTAGGATATTTGGATACTAAACATAAAAAATTTCGGCCCATTGGGCTCTTGGAAGCACTCACGGCCCAAATAGAATAAAAGAATGGGCTTATGGCTCACTAAGGTTAATTGGATTAGTTATGGCCCAATAAGGCCCATTAGGGTTAGAATGAATCATTCTAGACCCAAATGGTCCAAAATATTTTAGATTTATGAATTGGGTCCAATTAGGATCCAATTAGGGCTTCTAAGTCCAATAAAGTTGAATTGGGTGCTTATTGGTCAATTAGGCCCAATAAGGAATTTCTAGTCCAATATGGACTCAAACTGGGATTCTTAGGGTTTTTAGACTCTTTGTTGAACATAATTGATGAATCTAAAAGAGCATTGAGTAAGATTTACTTGGAGTGCATGTTTTACAATAGATGAATGGTTACACAGGAATAGAATTTCCTAGCTAAAATGCTAGTTGTGACAGAATAGATATGAAGTCCTTATGTGAGACATAATGAATGGAGTCCCATATGCTTTGGATATAGGATCGATTACATATACTATAATATTCACTTATTCTAATTTTTCAAATGCTTAGAGCATTGTGAGAAAAAGGACTAGAATTTTGTGTGACTAATGTAGTTAAACAAATATTAAGAACATTCTATGATTTACTAAAGATTGGTCGTTTGTGGACAGTCGGAAGTATGTGATTGTTTGGGAAGAACATAGTGACACTTTTAGATTAAGACGATACCTGGTCAAAATTGACGGTCGTATGGGAATATGGAAAAGTTTCCATAACGGGAGTTGATTATTAAGTCTACATGTGAATTAAAACTTTAATGCAAGAGAAGTGTTCAAGGAGTGTACCTTGAATTTGAAACTTTGTTACCATGGAATTTTTTCTAGTGACAAAGTTCTAATGGAACATTCTGTAATATCGTTGGCTCATTCTCTGTGACTTTGAATCCTCAACTTCATAGAAGGTCAATGCATGTAAGGTTGGAATTCCAATATATTTTAGACGGTGATAAGATTTAGAATTGTGAAATGAGCATAATTAGAATAGTGTCCATTCTATCTATTCACAAAGGAAAGACCATAGAGAGGCATAGTATGCATGTTCATAACATGACATAACTGATTTTCTTTAATTCAAGTGGTTAGTTGATCACTCGAAACATTATACAATGGATAAAGTCGTAATTATAATGGCGATTATATAATAGAGATTTATTTATTTTCAATAGGTTTGAGACCATAATTAATTAGATTATAATTGTGTTTTACTTTACATGTTTTACTTCCTGAATAATTTAGTTATTCGAAGCTCCACAGTCGCTCATACTTTGGGAAGTAAGTAATGAATGAAGACTGTCATGAGTTGGATTGTAGATTGTCTAAGAAGTTTAGACATAGCAATTTTGTTGCTGCAACATTCATGAGTACTTAGAAAATGGAGATAAACCCACGCTCAGAGAATTACTTCATGGATTCTATCACGAGTAATTCTGAGACGATAATATCTTATATTCTTAAAACTAAGATCTATGAGCTGTAATTTACAAGTCGGTTGTACATTGGTATTGCGAAAACGCATCAGTAACATGATGTTATAAAACGCAGTGTCATGTATGATTTGGTGAGTAAAAGACACAAGCATATGAGTCAAAGTTTATTCGTTCCTTTTGCCTTAACGGGAAAAGCGATATATGTGGGCCCCTTTGTGATTTTGTGTTGACTTATATTGATGGGCCCATCCGGGATTATATTGATGTGTCAATTAGAAGTCTTATGACATCATCACAAATCAGGAAATCGGGAAACAAAACTTGAACAATGAGACTGATTATAATCCATGTCTCATGTCCGTACGATATCTAGAAGAACGGAGGAATATTTGATCACTTATCTTAGGACCAATGTATGTTTAGTTCAGAGTTTGGCAGTTGCTATGGAAGCACTCTTTGCTATTTAATTTAGAAGTTATACCAGTAATTTAGTTTTAGACTTATCTAAGTAGGAGACTGTTGGATTAGGTGTCTAAACCAATAACTAAATTAATATAATCTTGAACTATTAGCAAAGTCCTTTTGGGTTGCCCTCAAACCTAGTAATTGAAAAGGATGACTTATAAAGAGAGACTAATTTATTAATTTATTATGTGATTAATAAATTAATTATAAATCAAAATAAATAATTATTTAATGTATTATGAGTATAATATATTAATTAGAAATTGTATTGTTTAATTATAAATTAATCAGAAATTAATTGGAATTAGTTTTGGGATTAATTAGAATAATTAAAAGTGGAAGGACTAAAGGTGACAATGTACAAAAGATTGAACATTGACCAATTCTAGAACCTCCCTAGGAGGGCGAACGAATTCTAGAGGTCTTCTAGGGTTTCCTTGGGCATTAAGGGTGTCTTGTATTCCTTATGGAGGAAGTTAAAGGATTAGGGTTTATCCTAGGAAAATACCTTATCCTTAGCTCCTTTGATCACCTATAAAAACCCTCCATGGGGTTCTAAATTTTGGACATCCCGATTCCTAAAGGCAAATCCGAAATTTTTACTTCCCCATATCCTCTCTCTTTAAGTCTCCTAGTTGCTAGGGTTGGGTGTGAACGATCAGAGGCACGAGATTTCTGGTGCTTGCTTATAAAGCTTTGACGAAGGGTTTTTGATTTGTTTACTATAACAAATCAAAAGTTATTTAATCTTCCATTATGAATTTTGATTTCATTAGTGTAACATCCTAAAATTTTAGACTATGTTCTTTAATTAATAAAGTAAATTAGTGAAATATGATTTATATAATTAAATTATTATAGGTTAATCATATCATTAATTGATATGAAGTTTAGAAAGTTAAAATTGGGAAATAGTAACATTTTAAAAGTTAAAGGAGCAAAAGTGTCAAGTTGGCAAAACAATTTTTCAAACCCTGCAACTTTGCGAATTGAAACCTTTGTTTTCTATAATTAAAATTGCTAACTTGCAACACTTACCATAATAATTATGCTCCCACTAGCATAATAATTATTATCTTACTAGCATAACACTTATGCTCCCACTAGCTTTGACATGTACCCAGAAATGATATGGACTTCTAGAATCAGTACTTATTGACTTTCATCACCAAAGCTCAGATTTCTGATACAAGATGCTTCGATAAGACTTTATCTAGGCTTCCCAAACTCATACACCTTTCCTTAGATAGCTTCCATGTGTGTCTTAACTATTCAGAACTTACGACAACAAGTTCCAAATGTTTAGACCTTTTGCCATTTCTTATAATTCAAACTATGAAGAGTGATGCCATAATCATAATCGAATTTGAGAATGCAAATAACACAATTGCTATCTCCTTAGAATCTACTTAGTGAAAGCGTTTCCTCACAATCATTTTCATGAATTGGAGAGAAATCTTATGACACTTAGATTTTTATGGTGTATATGTTCCTATCCATGTGAATTTGTCATAACCATAATCACATGACAATGTTAGTGACAAATCCAAACTCATATGGACTGAACTTGTTCAGTCTTAATTTCTTGCCACCTGGCAGCACAAGGGCCTACCATTGCTTCCTAGGTTGTTATGCAAACAACCGAGAACTCATATAGCTCATATGCATAGTCAACTTAACTGGAATGGGCATAGAAACAAGAATATGTCAACACGATGGGTTACAAACCTCAAGTCGTGTGCTAGCGATAAACAACATGTTTCATTCTTGACATATAAGATTCACCCTGTGAGTTAGTGTGGTTTCTTATCAACATAAACACTTCTGACAACTGGTCTTAGTTGGTCTTTGTTTTATCCAAAACATCACAACTTACCAATTTCAAATGTACAAGAGTAGAAAACATTTTACTCTACATTTGATAAGTGTTATAAACCTTTCTTAAGATTATGTCACTCAAGTTACAATCTTGGAGTATAACTCTAAGACTCGATTTTGGAACAAAGTATGACTCATCTTCTTGATTTAACCATTTCAACAATTCACGATTCCTCTTCTTAGCCATACAAATGCACTAAGATGTCCTTAGAGGATCAATTTTGATATGGTTTCATAATCACTAAGATGATCATAAAACATGATACTCAAGTACTCTCCCATCCTTTCGGATTGGAGAAACTTTTATCTTTCTGCCTAATTTGATTCTTCTTATTCGTCCTGCCATACATTGAAACTTTTCCAATGTTCAGTATTATACTTAAACTTGTAAGCATAACCACATTACTAAACTTTAGTAAATCATGAAAAATAGTCTTATTGTTCTTTGCGGTGGAATTGACCAACACACACCCAGTGTACCCGATCCCCTAGTCCTTCGCTTGACTCACATATTCATGTGAACAAGGAATTAGTCTTAATTTCCCGAAGATGAAGGTTCTCATTCATCACACAATACAACTTGCATGATTCCAAGTTTCTATCCAACTGAAACTTTGGGTGATGAGAATCTTTCCTTATTTGGTAAATTATGACACTACCTCAAACGAAAGAATCAAATCCATTTTCCAATATTGCTATCAATGGAAACATATAAGCAACAATTTTCACAAATGCCATTATAAGGAAACTTAAAATAAGATAAAATAAAAACTTTTCTTTATTTATAAAAGTGCGGAAAACTTGTCATTGCAATGCAAATACAAATGAAAACTATGTTGTTATCTATTCCTAAGCAATCTATCATAACTCTTAAGTCGCAACTCAAAATTATGATCATCGAACCATGCGATCGAAATCCATCTCTTCACGATCAGAATCAACTTACTCTTCCTTTAAGTTTCCTTTCATTTCTTCAAAACATCAAAATGTAATTACATTACATCATGTATTAAGAATCTACAAATAGGAACTTAATCGAGTTAGATAGTGGACTTACCTGAAGTAGAGTCAAACTTTTTGACTTTACCATCCTTGCAATCTTTCAGGTAAAAAATGGCAGCTTCGCAACCAATGCCCCTTCTTTTGGCAACAAAACATATGGACTCTTTGGGAATGGTACATGGGACTATCTCAGATTTATCCCTTCTCTTTACCATTTGGTCAACCGGGTTGACTATGGTCGATCCCTTTCCATTGGGAAGAGAAAGCTTTTCTGGACTTCCAATGTTTCCATTGTCAATGTCCATGGAAGTTTGGAAAGTATATCTTCCAATAAAATTTGCTTGACCATTGCTCCAAATCATTTTTGATTCAGCAGCAATAAGCAAATATGCAAGATCGATAAGGGTCATGTCGTGATCTGTCATACAGTAGTCTTTAACAAACTGACCATACGATTCGGGAAGTGACTGAAGAACCCAGTCAACTGCCAACTTCCTCGGGAAAACGACACCCAATACTCTCAGCCTGTCAATATGTGACTTCATCTCTAAGACTTGAGTACACACAGACCTTCCATCTTGATGTTTCATTGCAAGTAGGGCTTGAGTGACCTTCAACTTTTCAAGTCTTTGAACTTGTGGGCTAGGGAGAATTATTGGAGGAGGTGGAGGAAGAGAAGTTCCACTACAACAAGAAGAATGTATTAATCTTTCATCTTGATCGTCCCGTGGAATATCATCTTTATAAAGAAAGCTTTTTCCAAAAGGATAAGGAAGACCATAGTTGTCAGAACTAGACATCTATAAGGGAGAAGTTCAAGTTTAGTTGATTTAAGTCCTTAATATAACACCCAAAATGAAATATTAAGGCTAGGACCCATCACAATACTTTACAATTTCGGAAGAGGGATGCCGTAATCCAATTGCAAAATATTTGAAGGTAGGTAAATGACAATTTACCAATTTCCACCATCAAAAACGAAATTGATTATTAAGTTTTAAATGAATTGAAATTCCTAGATCCTTTGAGATTCATTGAACTTTTCAATGGCATGTTTAAATCTCGATTGTGCCCTTCAAGTTTGTTTGGGATGTCGAGGATCACAAACAAGGTGTGAATAACCATGCAAATTAGCTTGGTACTCTCAATGTTACAAAACACCTAACCAATGTGCCGGTTAACCACACACGCTCCATTGATCTATGATTAACATCAAGCTACCCTTTGCCACACATTGTCAGTCCTAGATTAGTATGTCGGTTAACCACACACGCTCCACTAACGACTTAACAAGGTGCAAAGTGCAATTTCATGGAATAACACCATTTTCACATTTTTTCTAAAGTAACTAAGATTGGGAATTTAATAAAAGTTTAGTTACTTTATAATTATCATTATACTTTTAATGAAAATTAATGTCCTATCCTACCGGTTCGGCTAACGACCCTCCACCAGTCAAGGAAGCGGTGGGTGAGAGTGGACACCCATTCAACTACCATTTTATAGGCAATAACCTTATACCCACCTTATAGATCGGCTTCGTGAATGAGGCCTACTAACGGTAAGACTGACTTATTCTTATACATATATATTCTCAAACCTATAATATTATAAAGTATAATGGTTGAATTTTAACTTTTAAAACTCTAGGGTTTGGAATTAAAGTACTCATAAGGGTGACTTTACAAATTCCAAAACTTGAGGGCAAGTTTTGAACTTTTCAAAAACTTTTGGTTTCCATACCTTATGAGTTTAATGTGGTTTTTATGAAAAACTTTTCGTGTTCCATAACTTGAGGACAAGTTATGGAAGACTTTAAAACCATTTAAAATGACTCTTAAAAATGAGACTTTTCATTTTCCATAACCTATGAGTTTTAATGACCTTTTAAAAGAAAAACTTTTCATTTTCCATAACTTGAGGACAAGTTATAGATTTCATGAAGGCAATTAGATCAAATATTTCAATTAACAAAATAATCAAATGATCTATCCATGATCTAACTAAACTCATAAGTCAAAATAATTCATATCAATAATTTGCAAGAAAATAGCCTAATCATATAAACTAATACAAATCTTGAAAATTTTGACAATTATCTTTTAATTGGAAAAGCATGATCACTACCATATCAACAAAATCAAATTTTATGAACTAAAACATTTTGTGGTAATGATCCTAATCCAAAACCGGCCAAAAATCCCAAAAATCTGCCATCAGAAGCATCAACTCGCCGAATACATGAACATGACTAGCCGAGTTGACCTTATACTGAGTGGACTCGTCAAGTCAGCCAGTGGACTCGGCGAGTTCATCAGTCTGATGGCCAAAAAATCAAATTTTCAGCTTTGAAAATTAAGCCATGCATCAAATATAATAGAAAACAATCCTAGGCTCTGATACCGCTATTGGGTTTTGTATACTACAACATCATATGGTGCACATACAACCCTAAATTCTTTGGATCTATGTTTTCTCTAATTATACATGCAATATTGTTTCCAAAGAATTAAGCCTACAACTAGCATACAAATGACATAAACAACATAAAATACTAGTTAGGAGTTTACATCTTTATGTAGCTTGTAGAACTTGTTGTGTTTGGCCTTTAAGAACTTAGCACCAATAGTATGAATGCCTCAAAAAGAATCACAACACACCTCGGACAAAGGATGACTTTTGAGAGAGTATTCTTTCACTAAAAATCATCTCCATGAACTCTTTAAACATTAGGGTATCGATTTTAGCTATGAGGTGCTCTATATACATGTTAGGAATCCAAGAGTCATGGGTAAACCCTAATCCATACTCTTGGGCTTATTATTCATGATCCATGATTTAAGTGGGCTAACTCTTTATGGATTCTTATATAAACTTAGTCCATCATGTATCATAAGCCCAAACCATATATATAACTAATTTACACAATTAGTCCCCATTAATTTAATTAGCCTCTTTGGATCACTGAATTAACTCCAAATTAATTCTTGATCAATACTAATTAAATCATATGATTTCATATTAATATATTAGAATTTATAATGTATTAATAAATCACAAATAACCTCTTCTCAAAAGTCCATCCTATCAAATTGTCCTGGTGATATGCAACCCAAATGGACCATGCTACTCTCGGGTCAAGTACATACCAATTATAGTTATGGGCTTAAACACCTAATCCAATAGCTACATTAGGGCTAAGGATCTAGGAAGGATGCCTTGTATGCCTACTGTATGAGCTTATTGAACTACATGCTAGTACTGATTAGTCAGTGATATGATGGCCTGATTAGGATATGCTTGGTTTTGGTTACTCAATGCTCGAATATGCTGCTTGATTTGTGCTTTTAGGTGCTTTAGTTATCTTTAATTAACTAGTAAACGAATACGTTAAGTTACATATTACGAGGACTAAATAATTTCAGAAGGTTAGGTCTAGCCCTATTTCGCAACTCTTGTCCGAGTCCAACCGTTGTAGGGTAGGACCTCTCATTCGAAGAATTATCTGGTCTTAGTGATATGTAATGGTATTCTCAAGCTACTTAGGGAGAGATGGCACAGACTTCTAATGCAGCTGATGGAGGAGAGTGGGTGGGATATTACCTTAGGGTAAGCCTAGGATGAGATTAGCACGGAAAGTAATAGTAATAGAAGGGACTTGGTGAAGTCAAAGCAATCCTTGAGGAAAGTATGAATAGATGTGGAAGGTATTATGGGCCCGTACTACTGAAAGTAGAGGATCCGTACTCGAGTCAAGGAGTGCTGAGATAGAACTAGGGAACTTGTAGTGTGCGTGAGGCCTCCCGATGATATGTATGACCCTGAAGATTGTGTGTTTTATTTCAGAATGGTGGTGACACGTCACGGAGCAGGAGGTTCAGGGTCTGGGTCAGGTTCGGGTACGGGTTTTGAGCCCGTCGATGATGGATTGCGCGAGTTCATTGCATCCGAGATTACGAGAGTCATCCTTGAGGCGACCCTGTTGATTTTCGGGTCGACCAAGGAAGGCATTCAGGAGTGACATGGAACCTGGCCAGTCTGGAACTCGCACACTCTCCTTCAAGGACTTCAGGGGATGTGGAGCACCAAACTTCTACGGGGTGAAGAACCCCATTGTGGCTAGGAGATGGATTGCATACATCGAGTCTGCACAGTTTACGAGCTTCTGCCCTGAGGGGTTGAAGGTCAAGTATGCTGCTGGTTGTTTGAAGGAGCGAGCTAGAGACTGGTGGGAGGCAGTCGGTGATACTTTGGGAGCTCCAGCTATTAAGGTTATGACCTGGTCGGATTTTGTGACAAGATTCCAAGCAGAGTTCGCACCAGCTGTGGAGATTCAGAACTTAGCCAGAGAGTTTTTGGATATGAGACAGACTACTGAGACGGTGTCGGAGATTACCGAAAAGTTCAGGGAGAGGGCGTTGTTGGTGCCTCATTACGCGGGTGATGAGGACATGAAGAAAATCTGGTACCATGACATGTTGAGAGCTGACATTCAGAAACATGTCAGCTACTCGGTGTGCCCGACTTTGGATGAAATGATAGCCAGGGCACGAGAGAGGGAAATTGACATAGAGCATGTTAGGAAGAGGAAGGCAGAGGCTGGGCAGACGACTGGGGTTTTGGAAAAGAAACCCAAGGGATTCGACTCGAGGTCGAAGGGACACCAGGGTTGGAGCCGCTGTGGGAAATGCGACATGCCACACGAGGGAGTGTGCGGAGCTGGGGGATCGGGTTGCTACAAGTACGGCAAGACTGAGAACTTTAGCAAGGATTGCACTGCCAACTACCCAAGATTGGTATCAGGAGTGCCAGTGGCGGCGCTAGCTCAAGCGACCCTGCGGATCACAAATGGCCAACAGGGCAAGACAGATGCTCCAGTGGTGAGGAGCCGAGCCTTCCAGCTGACCACCGAGGAGGCACGTGTCACACCAGATGTGGTGACGAGTATGTTTCTTCTCCCTATCTTTTATTATATTTCAGTTTTGATATTTATGTTCCATGTATTCTGTTTTACCATCGTTCCATGTGAACGGTATCTCAGTGTTGGTGTTATTTGACTCGGGAGCTACCCAATCTTTCATTTCTCTTGCACTCAGCAAGAAGTTTGCCGAGTCTACGAGCATGTTGGATTGTCCTTTAGAGGTCGAGATTGCGGACGATCGATCCGTATGGGCTTCGGAGGTTTATAGGGATTGTGTTCTGAGGATGTATGGTGAGCACTATCTCATGGATTTGGTTCCTATTCCTTTGCGTGGGAACAAGGTCATCATAGGGATGGATTGGTTGAGCCCTAATGGGGCGGTGATAGATTGTGAGCAACAGTTGGTTCGGGTTATGACCCCAACTGGGGGAGAGCTGGTGATTCAGGGTGAGAGACCGCAGCGTGGACCGGCCATGTGTTCAGCGGCGAGCTAGGCGTTACCTTCAGCAGGGTTACGCAGGTTACGTCGCCTATGTTATGGATACCCAGGATAAGGGTAAGGCGACTGTGCATGATGTACCGGTGGTGCGGGAGTATTCGGACGTGTTCCCGGAGGATTTTCCTGGGGTACCTCCGGAGAGACAGGTGGAGTTCAGGATTGATTTAGTTCCGGGTGCGGCTCCGATAGCCAAGACCCCGTATCGGTTGGCTCCTCCCGAGATGCCGGAGTTGTCTACACAGCTGCAGGAGCTGTTAGACAAGAGATTTATCAAGCCGAGCAGTTCGCCTTGGGGATCCCCGATTCTGTTTGTGAAGAAGAAGGACGGGTCTCACCAGATGTGTATAGACTACCGGGAGTTGAATAATGTAATGGTGAAGAAGCGTTACCGGATCGAACATCTTTTTGACCAGCTACAGGGAGCATCTTGGTTCTCCAAGATTGATCTGCAATCAGGTTATCACCAGATGCGAGTCAGTGACGACGATGTGCAGAAGACAGCCTTTCGGTCTCGATATGGTCATTACGAGTTCGTGGTGATGCCGTTTGGGCTCACCAATGCTCCTGCCGCATTCATAGACCTCATGAACCACGTGTGCAGGTCGATGCTGGATCGGTCTGTGATAGTCTTTATCGATGATATCTTGGTTTACTCCAAGACTCAGGAGCAGCACGAGGAGCACCTGACGGAGGTGTTGGAGACATTGAGGTGGGAGAGACTTTTCGCAAAGTTCTCCAAGTGCGAGTTCTGGTTGCATGACGTGTAGTTTCTGGGGCACCTTGTCAACCAGAAGGGTATTCTGGTCGATCCGGGCAAGGTAGAGGTCGTGATGAGATGAGAGGTTCCGAGGTCTCCTTCTGAGATTCATAGTTTTCTTGGTCTGGCGGGTTATTATCGGAGATTCATCCAGAATTTCTCCAAGATAGCCGTTCCATTCACCCGACTGACCAAGAAGGCGGTGACATTCTATTGGGGGCCTGAGCAGCAGGCAGCTTTCGAGACTTTGAGGCGGAGGTTGTGCGAAGCGCCGATCTTAGCTCTTCCAGAGGGCGTTGAGGATTTTGTGGTGTGTTGTGACGCGTCTATCATGGGTTTAGGCGCAGTGTTGATGCAGATATGACACGTCATCGCTTACGCTTCGAGGCAGCTGCAGCCTCATGAGGCGAACTACCCGACGCACGATTTGGAGTTGGGGGCTGTGGTTTTCGCCCTCAAGATTTGGCGACACTACCTCTATGGGGTTCGTTATACCATTTACACAGACCACATGAGCCTGAGGTATCTGATGGACCAGCCAAATCTGAACATGAGGCAGCGTCGTTGGTTGGATGTAGTGAAGGATTACAACTTTGAGATCCTTTATCACCCAGGGAAGGCCAATGTAGTGGCCGATGCTCTTAACCACAAGGCGGTAGCGGCTCCGATTCGGGATTTATGTCTAAGGATGACAGTGATTACTCCATTACTGGAGCAGATTCGAGAGGCACATGTAGAGGCTATGAAGGAAGAGCATCGGAAGAGTGAGCGAATTGTGGGTCGACTATGATAGTCGCGGGCTATTAACACTCCATCGTAGATTGTGGGTTCCATATCTTGGGGGTGTGCGCCAGGTTCTAATGGAGGAGGCACACAAATCCAGATTTTCTATCAATCTCGGGGCGACGAAGATGTATAGGGATCTTCGTCCTGACTATTAGTGGCCCTGCATGAAGCGGCATGTAGCCTGGTATGTTGAGAGATGCTTGACTAGCAGGAAAGTCAAGGCAGAGCACTAGACACCACACGGAAAAATGCAGCCACTGGATATTCCTGTGTGGAAGTGGGAGGATATCACTATGGACTTCATTACGAAGTTACCTCGGACGGCGCGCGGAGTCGATGCAATATGGGTCATCGTGGATTGATTGACTAAGAGTGCCCATTTCATACCGATTCAGGAAAGTATTTCAGCCGAGAAGCTCGCAGACATCTACATCAGAGAGGTGGTAGCTCGGCATGGGGTGCCGGTTTCTGTGATTTCTGACAGGGATGTGCGATTTACTTCCAAATTCTGGAAGCAATTTCATAACCAGTTGGGTACTCGTCTGCACTTCAGCACGGCTTTCCACCTGCAGACAGATGGTCAGAGCGAGCGGACCATCCAGACCTTGGAGGATATGCTGCGGGCGTGCGTTTTAGACTTTGGTGGTAGTTGGGATACCTACCTTCCATTGGCAAAGTTTTCTTATAATAATAGCTACCACGCCGGTATTGACCGGCCTCCCTTCGAGATGCTCTACGGGAGGAAATTTAGGACCCCAATCTGTGGGGCGAGGTCGGTCAGAGGGTCATGGGGAGTACCGAGGTGGTACTCAAGACTACCGAGATGATACATCAGGTCCGGAGTACGCTCCAGACAGCTCAGAGTCGGCAGAAGAGCTATACCGACATGCGCCGGTCGGACTTAGAGTTCCAGGTGGGGGATATGGTCCTCTTGAAGGTGTCACCTTGGAACGGTGTCATCCGGTTAAGGAAGTGAGGCAAGCTGGGCCCCAGGTACACCGGTCCGTTCAGGGTTTTTGGCTCAGGTGAAGACATTGAGGAACAAGGTTGTGCAGCTAGTGAAGGTGTAGTGGCTGCATCGCACGGGGTCAGAGTGGACATGGGAGCCTAAGGAGGAGATGAGGGAGCATTATCAAGAATTATTTGGGGCAGCAGACTTCAAGGGCGAAGTCTAAGATAAGTGGGGGAGAGTTGTAACACCTGGTTCCTGGTATGTATTTAAATTTATAAATTATTCACTTTTGTAGAGAAACTCGACGAGTTTGGAGCCCTAGACTCCTCGAGTAGGGATCAATTGGGACGCGGGTTAAGAAACCTACTCGACGAGTTGAGAGGGCTCAACTCGATGAGTAGACTAGCAGAATGAAACCCTAATTTTCAAGGTTTTGCACCCTATTTAAACACCTTAACCCCCATAAGTTACCCTCATTTCTAGCCTCCACTATCCAAAACCCTAATCACAAAACCCTAAGCCATTTTTGGTGATTGTGAGCTAACCTTGTGCATTTTTGGTGAGTTTGAAGAGGAAGAAGCTTGAAGGAGGAACAAGAACGTGTGGGAGGAGAGTAGAACCAGAAGTTGGGCTTTATTTCTGGTTCATATGAGCTATAGAGCTTCTACCTTGTCTATAGCATACTTAGATCTAGTTTTAGGATGTTTTGATTCACGTTTTGGTCCATATATATTGATGGTTGGGATTTGGACGTCCCACGTGGGCAAACCCTTCAGATCTAGGGTCTTGAGGGGACTTCATGGCATAAAGGTGCCAACGTTATGGCCATGGAAGTCCCATGCAACTTTTATACCACCTTTTTGGTCTTCTAAGCTCCAGTAGGTGATGCATACAAGTAAAGATGGGGGCTTTACGTGACCAAATTGTCCCTAGAGTCCAGATCCATGACCTTATGGTCTATCTTGAAGTCTTGATAGCTTTTGGAGTTGGATCTAAGCCTTTTTTGGCTAGGGTTTGGATCTAAGTCTTGATAGTTTTATGTGCTGAGGAACTCGACGAGTTCAATGATGGACTCGACAAGTTGATTTGAAAAGTCCCGATTCTGTTGATAAGGAAGAACTTGACGAGTTCATGGAAGACGTCGACGATTCGGATCGCGATTTCATGATTTTATGAGTTTTGGGAACTCGGCGAGTTGAAGGACAATGTAATATTCTATTTGCTAAATAAATAAATAGATAATTTTTTTAACGAATAGTGGCCCTAAATGCGGAATAATTTAGCAAGGCGTTGTTGTTGGGGGTTAAAATGTAATTTCCGGATTAGTTTGTAAATATTTTGGAGGTTGGGGGCTGAATGGTAAATATTGGATTAAAGTTGAAAAGATTTTATGGGGTCAGGGGCTAAAGTGTAAGTTTTGGGCTTAATTAGAAATAATTTTAGAAGGGAGGGACCATAGTTGTTATTATGGAAATATGTTTGGAAGGAACCGGGTATATATTCCAACCCTTAACCCTAACCCTAGCTAGATGTAACAGCCGTCACCTTCACCTCCCACTCCCTCCGGCGCTGCCACCTTATGCCCCATCCTTTCCTCCGCCACATTATAACTGCCGTGAAGACAGAAACCAATGTGCCTTTCCGTTGAAGACGTGAGCCACCACTGTCAATCGTGGATGTCGGCGAGACGTGGCACTGCCTTATCTCCTTACTCTCAGACGCCTCCAACACTTCAGTCGCCGGACGTCGCAGCCGCTGCCGCCGTGATATTTCAAGCTACTAGCGAAGAGGTGAAATGAAGGGATCAACCGCCGACTATCGTGGCGTGCCGTTCCACCGCCCTTCTCTCCGGTTGTCATAAGCCACCGCAAGGGTGGAGGCAGTTAGATGAATTTCCGGCGTGCACTCGCATGCGTTGACCTGTTACCAAGCAGAAGACCAAGAGAAACCGTCGCCACCACCATAAGGTGGTGGCTGTCATCGCGAAATCAATGTCGCTGCCGCGTCTCCATGGTTCTGTCGTCGCCATACGCCACTAGGTGGGTGGTTGTGTTACTATTCCGAGCATAGAGTGTGTTGTGTGTGTTTAGTATAGTCAGAAAACCAAGAAAAACACCGCCACCACCGTGAGGTGGTGGCTGCCACCATGTGCCATCGCCGGCTACCACTAGGGTGGCTGTGTGTGTGTGTTTATGTTAGTTAGTTTGTGTGTTTATTTTTGGATTAAAGCATTGTAATTGTAATTAGCAAAAAGAATAATGAAAAGAACCATAACCACCACCATGAGCCGCCGATGACCACCACTACCGAAGGTGGTAGTGGATGGTGCCCGACTAGTGAAACCCTAATGGGCTTAAAGATTTAGTTTTGGGCCTATTGGGTTATGATTGGGTGGGAAACCCTAATTAGGGTTTAGAAAAACCTAATTTTGGATATATGGGCCTTGGACTTATTGGGACCCACATTTGGGCCATTGGTATGGAATTGTGATTTACACCCAATCACACCATATGATTTATTTAGAAGAGTGATGGACTTAATGGATTAAGTCCTTAATGGGTTAAGTGAGAAACACTTAACCCTAATCGTCATTTTATGTGAAACCCTAATTTCACTTGGGCCTTAAGTTGGGCCTTTCTATTGGGTTTTAGTAATTGGGCCAATAATGGGCCATCCAAGAATGATCATATGGACTAGAATATTTTGATGGGCTTTAGGTTAAGGGCCATATGAGGGTTTGGGCCCAATTTGGAAAATTAGGCCACAGATGGGCCATAGTCTGGGCCTTGATGATTATGAGATATTGGGCCATCAGAATGTCAAGTGTTGGACCAAGAATAAATGGTTGGGCCTTAAAGCAAGACCATGTAGAAGTTTGGACCCAATTTGGAAAATTGGGCCATAGTTGGGCCTTGGTTCATTATTAGACTTTTAGGCCTTTGGATTGGGCCTTAGTCTTGAGTCAAGCTAAGTTAGGGGTAAAGTAGTCTTTTACCCCAAGCATGGATTTATGGATATGTGTTGGAACCCAATCATTAATTGGGTGTTATTTTGATGTTGACAGATTCGGGAATCTGTCATCCAGCAGCTAGGGTTTTGTCAGCGGGACTTCAGCAGTGTGAGGTGAGTTCTCATCCAGTAGGAACGCGTCTAAGGCCACAATGTCGGCCCGTTTAGATGATAGTAGTTCCAGACTACGGTCCAATGTCGGGGCGGTCCCGAGAAGAGTATATGTATGCTTGATGTCTTTGTGATTCATGCATGTTGTGTGATACGTATCCCGAGGCAAGCCCGATGCCGGGATAAGCCCGATGCAGAAATAGCATATATGTTATGTGTGTCGGACTACGGGCCGATGCTGGGGCAAGCCCGAGGAAGTTTGTTATGTTTATATGTTATATGCTTATGTATTATGTGCTTTTTGCTATGATATGTATGCCAGACTTCGGTCCGATGTCGGGCGGGACCCAAGTTATGTCGGACCTCGGTCCGATGCCGGGCGGGGCCCGATGCAATGGGCAAGGCCCAGTATGTGTTGTTATGTGTTTATGTTATTTGCATTATTGATGTGTTTATATGTATACCGGATTTCGGTCCGATGTCGGGCGGGGCCCGATGTAGCAGGCAAGGCCCAGTGTATGGTATGTGGTAGTATGGGGAGACTCACTAAGCTTCGTGCTTACAGTTTTCAGTTTTGGTTTCAGGTACCTCGGTTTTTTTAAGAGAAGAGCTCGAGAAGATTGCAGTGCACACACCATTTGTTCAGTCTGGGATGTTTATACTCTGATATATTTGATAGTTGTTATGATATTTTGAGATACACGACTTATGATTTTTATATGTTGAAAGATAATTATGGTTTTATTAATGATTTAAAAGGAAATTTTTAGACTGTATTTTTGGGATGTTTCAAGTTTGTATCAGAGCCTTGGTTTGAGGGATTCAGGCACACTCTCGGGTGTGTCTGGACTCAAACTGAGGACTTTGTATGAAAATTTTCAAAAGAAAATATTTTTTATAAAAGGAATTATGAAATGAGAATAGAATTTTGAAAAAGAAAAGAACTTTGAAAAGAGAAAACGGTGTGGTGCATGCAATCAGCCGAACTCAAGTAAGTACTCCCAAATTACCCATACAAGTTTATGTTATGTTATGTTGATCAGCTTATGAGAACTGCATGCTAGTTTAGGACTAAGGATCTAGGTAGGATACCTTATGTGCCTATTATATGTTTATCAGCTTATGAGAACTGCATGCTAGTTTAGGACTAAGGATCTAGGAAGGATGCCTTATGTGCCTATTATATGTTTATCAGCTGATGAGAACTTCATGCTAGTTAGGACTAAGGATCTAGGAAGGATGCCTTTTGTGCATGTTATATGTATCTCAGCTTTATGAACTGCATGCTAGTACATATTAGTCAGGGATAGCCTGAGAGAGATATGCTTGATTATGTTTACTCAATGCTCGAATGCTGCTTGCTTTGTGCTTTTAGGAGTTATAGTTATCTTTTACTAACTAGTAAGTGAATATGTTACGTTACATATTGCGAGGATTAAATAATTTCAGAAGGTTAGGTCTAGCCCTATTGTGCAACTCTCGATTGAGTCCAACCGTTGTAGGGTAGGATATCTCAATCGAAGAATTATCTAGTCTTAGTGATATGTAATAGTATTCACGAGCTAGTTAGGGGGAGGTAACAGGGACTTCTTATGCAGCTGATAGCGGAGAGCGGGTTGGTGGTTACCCTAGGGCAGGCCTAGGATGAGATTAGCATGAGATTAGCAGTAGTAGTAGAAGGGACTTGGTGGAGTCGAGGCAGTTCTTGAGGAAAGTACGGATAGATGTGGAATGTAGTATGGGCCCGTACTACTGAAAGATGAGGATCTGTTGTCGAATCAAGGATGGATGAGATGAATCCAAGAAACTTGTAGTGTGTGAGATCCCTCGAGTTATGATGAGTATTATGATGTTAGTGATGGTATATTACCGAGTATAGTGACGCTACGTGATAGACCAGATGGTAGTTCTGTTGCCGACGAGGGACCAGGCTCGGACTCTGGAGCCGGCAGCTTGATGGTCAGATGAGGGAATTCATTCCATCTGAGGGTACGCACAGTACCATTGACCAGACTCATGTGATCTTCAGTATGATCAAGGAGGGCATTCTAGAGATTTGGGATGAGAGGATGAGTGAATTCTGCACTGAGATAGCAGACATGATAGGGATGCATACGCAGATGATTCGGGAGTTCAGAGCTTGAGAAGCTCCAGATTATCATGGGGTTAGGGACTCCATTGCTAGCAGCAGGTGATTGGCAGATGTCGCCAATATTTTCGTACCAGCCGTAGTCTCGAAAGGGGACAAGGACCGACTTGCTTCCTGCCTTCTGAAGGACAGGGCTTGTGATTGATGGGAAGAGGTCGGTAGAAGGTTGAGTGATGATGTGGTTGATGTTATGTCATGGGATGACTTTTAGACCAGATTCCGGGCAGAGTGTGCCCAGGCGATTGAGGCGCAACAGTTGGCGCAAGAGTTGTTCGATCTCCACCAGACGACCGAGACTGTGGCAGAGATCACTACCAAGTCTCGAGAAAGAGCTTATATGGTATCATAATGTGCAGCAGATGAGGAAATGAAGAAGGTAAGATATCAGAACATATTGTAGAATGATAGTAGGGAGATCGTGAGTATCTCGGGGTGCAAGACCCTAAATGATATGACTTCTAGAGCTCGAGAACGGGATATGGACTTGGAGTACATTAGTAAGAGGGAATCAGATTAGTTGCTTATACTGAAGGGTCTTGGGAGGAGACCCACGATTTAGGATTTGCTTTTAAGAGACCAGCAAGACCAGATTCGGTGCAGTACTTGCAGGAAACTGCACAAGGGAGCCTTTCAGTCCAAGGGTTTGACTGAGAGTAACTATGGGTTATCCTTTGTTCATGTTTGAATTATATATCCAAGAGATGTCAAATGCCAATTGCATACCGAAAATTATTAGCGGATAGCGATAGATCATTTCCCAAATTACGGGATTGGGAGAGTATAGTGTCATCTTGATTTATCCCAATACTGAGGAGCAGCACGGGAAGCCCCTGAGGGAGGTGTTAGAGACTCTGAGGAGGGAGAGACTTTTTTCAAAATTCTCCAGATGTGAGTTTTGGTTGTGCAAGGAGCAATTCCTTGAGCACCTTGTCAACCAGAAGGGTATACTGGTCAATCCGGCCAAGATAGAGGCCATGATGTAGTGGGGGATTCCGAGGTCTCCAACCGAGATTCGGAGTTTCCTGGGTATAGCGGGTTATTACGGAGATTTATACAGGACTTCTCCAAGTTTTGCAGTTCCTTTGACCCGACTGACCAAGAAGTCGGTGACCTTTCGCTAGGGGCCTGAGCAGCAGGCAGACTTCGAGACTCTCAGACAACGGTTGTGCGAGGCACCGACTCTCACCCTGCCAGAGGGCGTAGATGATTTCATGGTTTACTGTGACACTTCGATTGTAGGCATGGGGACGGTATTGATGCAGCGGGGTTACGAGATAGCATGCCTTAGGGAATCAGGTTGGGGATTCCAGTCAGGACATGAGTTCAGTTGAGTGTTAGGTTAAGCGTGTGTTCGACCTAGTGTGGGAAGTTTTGTAAGTCTGCGGGGGTATCTATAGCATTCACAAGGTTAGCAGATAGTGTGGGAAGTGTTGTAATTCTGTTGGTGTAGCCGTAGCATTCACAAGGTTAGCAGATAGTGTGGGAAGTGTTGTAAGTCTGTAGGTGTAGCCGTAACATTCACAAGGTTAGCAGATAGTGTGGAAAGTGTTCTAAGTCTGCGGGTGTAGCCGTAGTATTCACTAGCATCCAGATAGTGTGAGAAAGTGTTGTAAGTCTGCGGGTCTAGCCGTAGCATTCACAAGGTTGGTAGATAGTGCTAGAGTGTTGTAAGTCTGCGGGTGTAGCCGTAGCACTCACTAAGTTAGTAGATAGCATGAGCGTGTTGTTAGAACGCGGAAGGAACAACAGTACCCATCAGTTTGGGTGCAACAGTGAGGGTGTGGCAAATCCATAGATTGATTTACGGATTTCCCCAGACGAATTAGACCTGTTTGAGCCAGTGATAAGACCGTGGGAACATCACTGCAGTCATGGGATCAAGGAAGCAATGGACTGTTTAATGTCGTTTGTGATATAAGGCTACCATTGGTCGTGTAGCAATCGCTTTTAGCCTTGGATTTGGTAATGTCAGATCCGACATATGGACCCGATCAGTTAGATCAGAAAATCGTTAGAGCCGCAGTGGCAAGATAACTAATGGTAATTATTAACAGAAGAGGGTTGTGTTCGAAAGTCGTGTGGGGACGACCGTGTGGGAGTCCCTTTGGCTCCGCAACTGGGCCGAAACCCGATATTTCAGATGTCCGGTGGACGAGTTGAGACCAGGGAGGTCTCGGTAGATTTTGGAAGGCAGCCAGGGTGCATCATACTGTTTCAGGCAATTCAGTGTTTCAGACAGCTCAGTGTTTCAGGCAGTTCAGTGTTTCGGGTAGTTCAGTTTTTTAGACAGTTCAGTGTTTCAGGCAGATCAGTGTTCCAGGCAGTTCAGTGTTTCAGACAATTCAGTGTTTCAGGCAATTCAGTGTTTCAGACAGTTCAGTGTTTCAGACAGTTCAGTGTTTCAGGCAGTTTAGTGTTTCAGACAGTTCAATGTTTCAGGCAGTTCAGTGTTTCAGGCAGTTCCAGTATTCCGGATAGTACCCGATCAAAATGAACCAAAGGGGAGGCCAATACCCCGATATGCTTGGCAGTATTAGCATTATAGGATTTTGGGTATCGATGGGTAACTGATTGCGTGGGTATTGCTAAGTCACTCGCAGCGGGATTCAGCTATAATGATTCTATATGGGCGGTTTGTTAAGGAGTCAGGCCATATCGAGACTTCAGAATTCAGATTGAGTAATGTGATCTTAATGCAAGGAATTCGTTTATCTTCGAGTTTTAGAACCCTGCGAGGGATGGTTTTTGATTACCCTAGGAAGGCTGGGGTTATGCTTAGGATTGTGTCCATGTCGTTCCAATTGTGTGGTGTGTAAGGAATGGTAAGGAATGATGTCGAGGACCAAATCTAATTTAAGCGGGGGAGAGTTGTAACATCCCGTTTACTAAATAAATAAATAGATAATTTTTTTAAGGAATAGTGGCCCTAAATGCGGAATAATTTAGCAAGGTGTTGTTGTTGGGGGTTAAAATGTAATTTTCGGAGTAGTTTGTAAAGATTTTGGAGGTTGGGGGCTGAATGGTAAATATTGGATTAAAGTTGAAAAGATTTTATGGGGTCAGGGGCTAAAGTGTAAGTTTTGGGCTTAATTAGAAATGATTTTAGAAGGGAGGGACCATAGTTGTTATTATGGAAATATGTTTGGAAGGAACTGGGTATATATTCCAACCCTTAACCCTAACCCTAGTTAGATGTAACAGCCGTCACCTTCACCTCCCACTCCCTCCGGCACCGCCACCTTATGCCCCATCCTTTCCTCTGCCACCGTATAACTGCCGTGAAGACAGAAAACGTTGTGCCTTTCCGTTGAAGACGAGAGCCACCACCGCCAACCGTGGATGCCGGCGAGACGTGACACTGCCTTATCTTCAATGCTCTCAGACGCCGCCACCACTTCAGTCGTCGGACGTCGCATCCGCTGCCGCCGTGATGTTTCAAGCTACCAACGAAGAGGTGAAATGAAGGGATTGACTGCCGACTGTCGTGGGGTGTCGTTCAACCGCCCTTCTCTCAGGTTATCATGCACCACCGCAAGGGTGGAGGCGGTTAGATGAATTTCCGGCATGCACTCGCGTGCGTTGACCTGTTACTGGCAGAAGACCAAGAGAAACCGTCGCCACCACCGTGAGGTGGTGGCTGTCATCGTGAAATTGCTGCCGCTGCCGCCTCTCCGTGGTTTTGTCATCGCCAAACGCCACCAGGTGGGTGGCTGTGTTACTATTTCGAGCATAGAGTGTGTTATGTATGTTTGGTATAGCCAGAAAACCAAGAAAAACACCGCCACCACCTTGAAGTGGTGGCTGCTACCTTGTGCCACCGCCAGCCTGTTGGGTTATGAGCATTCTAACACTCCTAAGTGTACATACAACCCTAAATACCTTGGATCTATGTTTTCTCTATTATACATACAATTATGAACATCCAAGGTATTATCCTAATCTAGCATACAAAATAATAAATATAACAAGATAGAATACATACCTCTTTGATGTAGAATGTCTTCATGAAGCTTGAGTGCCTAGTGCCCCAAGTGTGACACCTCAAATGGTTCACACAACACCAAATACACTTGGAATAACTTGAGAGAAACTTGAACACTCCTTAAAATCGTCTATCCCTCACACTCACACATTAGTGCACGATTTCTTGAGCCATGGGATTCTTTTATATGATGGCTATTAGGGTTACACCATGTAACTCATAACTTTACCCATTCCTTATGCTCCATGGATTTTAACCTCCATGGAGTATCCATGGGTCACCCCATGGACTTAGTCCAACATAAGGAATCTTGGATCACAAGCCCACATATATAAGAATGAATGATTTACACAATCAACCCATATATTTAATTAGTCTCCTTTTGATCACTTAATTAATTCCAAATTAATTCTTGATCAATACTAATTAAATAACCTTATTAATATATTAGAACTTATAATATATTAACCAACCTTAAGTGTTATTTCTCTCATTATAGTCTATCCAAATGCATGATGCCATGCAACCCAAATGGACCATGCCGGGTCGGGTCAAGTCTTACCAATTATAGTTATGGACTTAGACATTAATCCAACAGTCTCCCATTTGGATAAGTCTAAAACTATTATTGCGTATGACTTCAGGAACCGATCAGCAATCATAGCTCTCAAAAGCTTCTGTCGAACTCTGACCTTGTCGATGAACTCTGACCTTTGTCAATGACTTGTCCATTAGATAAGGGATCATATATTCCTCCATTGTAGATATCATATGGACTGAGACATGGATTATCAATCATTCTCTCTGTCTATTTGTTGTTTCCCGATTTCCGATTCATGATGACTGACTGATTGAACAAATCAAATCAGTCCTGGCTTGGCCAAGCACTCACATGTATCATCTTTAAATCATCGAGGGGCCCACAAATATCGCTTTTATCCCGAAGGTAAAAGGAATGGATAAACTTCGACTCATATGGCTTGTTCTACTACTTGTTGAATCATACACAAAGGCACGTTTTATAACATCGAGTTACCAATGCGTTTTCGTGCAATTAATGTATAACCAACTCATAGTAACAACTCATATCTCTAGGTTTGAAGAATATAAGATATTATCGTCTCATGATCACTCGTGATAAAATCCATGAAGTGATTCAAATGAGCGCGGGTTGAATCCAATACTCAGAACTTATGAGCACTCATGAGTGTTGTAGCACCACTTTGTCCACCAACTTGGACCTCTACAAACCAACCCATGACAGTCTTGATTCATATCTACTTTCAACATATGACCGACTGTGGATGGTTTGAATAACTTAATCATTCAGGAAGAGCGACTTAGTTATTCTGGAAGTCAAAACATGCAAAGTGAAACACGAGAATAAATGAATCAAATATGGTATCAAACCCTATGAATATAAATAAACACTTTTATTTATCACCATACTGATTATTCATTATTCATTGTTTCGGTTTTATCAACTTTATACTTGAATTAAAAACACTAGTTGTCCCATGCTCCAAGCATGTACACTATGTTTTTCTTAAACAATAGCTTTGCCATACACCAAGTATGCACTCTATGTTTGTCTATGATCCTTACTTTGTGAAATAAACCAATTGAACATAATTTCAATGATTCTAATTTCACACTCCAAAATCCTTATCGGAAAATGTGAGAATTTCAAATTCCTATCATTTATCGAAATCTGTTTAGATTTTAAACTTATATGCACTGACCCTCCTGTAATGAATATGTACAAAGTCACAAAGACTTGTCAACAATCATTATAAGGTATTCCAATGGAGATCAACTCCATGGAAACTAAGTCTCATATTCAAAGTACATTGCTTTGGACATACTTCTTGCATTAATTTTTCTAATCTTACACAGATAACTTCCACCTATGGAGACAACTCCATATTCTCATTTTGACTATCACTTCTGAATAAGAGATGCCTCTTTTCAGAATATGTCAATATGGTCCTTCCAAAATTAGCACTATACTTCCAACTGTCCCTGAGCAACCAATCTTTGGTAAACCTCAGATTGTCCTCGATAATTGCTTAATCATTTTAGTCATATCCAATTCTAGACCTTTTCCCTTCTTAATGCCTCTGGGCATTTGGAAAAATTTAGAAATGACAAATATTATAGCACATGCAATCGATCATGTACCCAAAGCAAATGGTACACGATTCATGATGTCTCACATAAAGACATGATTCTAGACCAGTCTTTTGCTACAATATTTTTATTTGCCATGTTTTCAAAATTTGACTATGAAGAGGAATGCCGTAATCATAATCGAATTTTGAGAACGCAATATATATAATTTCCTTAAGTTGAACCAATCCAACATGAAATTCATATATATATTCTTGACTAAAGATGATTAAGGTCTCAATCTAAGCCTTTAGAACTGAAATGAAGTATATCCTCTCCCTTAATTATAGCAAAACAACTTTTTCAATCCCTTCAGCCTCACGAATTGAAACTTTTGTTTTCTATAATTAACATTGCTAACTTTCAACACTAACAATAATTATCATGCTCCCACTAACATGATGATTATTAGCATAACACTTATGCTCCCACTAGCTTTGACATGTACTCAGAAATCAGCTGGACTTCTAGAAATCAATACTTTATTGACTTCCTTACCAAAGTTTAGATTTCTGATACGAGATGCTTTGATAAAACTTTATCAAAATCATACATCTTTCCTTAGATAGCATGCATGTGTGTCTAAACAATTTCAGAACTATGAAAAGGGATGTCGTAATCATAGTCTCAATTGTTTAGACCTTTTGCCATCTGCTTCAAATCTACTTGGTGGAAGTGTTTCCTCACCATCATTTTCATGAATCGGAGAGAAACCTTATGACCCTTAGATTTTATGGTGTATGTGTTCTTATCCATGTGAATCGTCAAAACCATAGTCACAAGACAAGGATAATGACAAATCCAAACTCATATGAACTGAACTTATGCAATCTTAACTTCTTGGCACCTGGCAGTACAGGGCCTGCCATTGCTTCCAAGTTGTTATGCAACCAATTGAGAACTTTCAGAACTCCTATGCAAAGCCAACTTTAACTGAAATGGGCATAGAATATGTCAACATGATAGGTTATAAACCTCAAGTCGTGTGCTAGTGAAGAACCTCAGGTTTTATTCTTGATTAGTTCTTGAAATTCTTTTTAGGATCTTTAAGACTCCCACTGTCCTCTTGACATATAAGACTATCTTGCCAAATATTCAAGAGATAGTGCGGATTCTTTATCAAGACAAACACTTCACACAATTGGCCTTAGTTGGTCTTTGTTTAATCCAAAACATCACAACTTACCAACTTCAAATGTACAAGAGTAGGACACTTTTACTCTTACATTTGACAAGTGTTATAAACCTTTCTTTAAGATATGTCACTCAACTTATAGTCTTGGAGTATGACTCTAAGACTTGTTTTGAAACGAAGTATGACTCATCTTCTTGATTTAACCATTTCAACAATTCATGACTCCTCTTCTTAGTCATAAGAATGCACTAAGATGTCCTTAGAAGACCAATTGTGATGTGGTTCTTTAATCATTAAGATGATCACAAAACATGATACTAAAGTACTCTCCCATCTTTTCAGATTTGAGAAACTTTTATCTGTCTGCCTAATTTGATTCTTCCCATTCGTTCTGCCATACATTGAGACTTTTCCAATGTTTTAGAATTATACTTAAACTTGTAAGTATAACCATATTTACTAAAATTTAGTAAATCATGACAAATAGTCTTAACGAGCTTTGTGCTGGACTTGAACAGTGCACAAGAATGTGTACTCGATCCCTTTAGTCCTTAACTTGACTCACACATCCATGTGAACAAGTCTTAATTTTCCAATGCTTGAAAGTTCTCATTCATCATACTATTCAACTTGCATGATTCCAAGTTTCTATCCAACTGAAGCCTTGGGAATGAGAATCTTTCCTTATTTGGTAAATTATGACACAACCACAAACGAAAGAATCAAGTCCATTTTTTTTCAAATATTGCTATCAATGGAATCATATAAACAAGCATTTTTCACAAATGTCACTTGTAAGGATATTTAAAATAAATATAAAATTAAAAACTTTTATTTTATTTCAAAACTTTGTGGAAAAAACTTATCCTTATAGTGCAAATGAATATGGAAAAACTTGTTGTTATCTATTCCTAAGCAATATATCATAACTCCTAAGTAACAACTTCAAAATTCTGATGCGATCGAAATCCACCTACGCGATCAAAATCAGCATATACTTCCTTTAAGCTTTCTCTCTATTCTTTGATTCTTAAAACATCAACATGTGACCCAGTCACATCATGTAATGAGGATCTTAGAATAGAAACTTAACAGAGTTAGATAATGGGCTCTACCTGAAGTAGAGTCAGACTTATTGACTTTAACATCCTTAGGTAAACTTGGCAGCTTTGCAATCAACGCCCCTTCCTTTGGCAAAATAAACATATGGACCCTTTGGTAATGGGACTATCTCAGACTTAGCCTTTCTCCTTACCATTTGGTCAACCGGGTTGACTATGGCCAATCCCTTTCCATTGGGAAGAGAATGTTTTTTCTGGATTTCCAGTGTCAACATTGTCACTGTCCATAAAGTTTTTGGAAAGTTGATCTTCTAATCAAATTTGCTTTACTATCGTTCCAAATCATTGCTGATTCAGCAGCACCAAGCAAATAGATATGATCATTAAGGTTCATGTCATAGTCTGTTTCATAGTAGTCCCAAAGGAACTCACTATGTGACTTAGAAAGTGATTGAACATCCAAATTTCTCAAGACTTTGACACCAAACTCTCCCAACTTGTCAATATGTGACTTCATCTCTAAGATGTGATCACACATAGACCTTGCTTGCCATTAGGGCTTGAGTGACCTTGAACTTGTGGGTTAGGGAGAATAATTGGAGGAGGTGGAGGAAGTAAAGTTCCAAGAGATTTGGGAAGATCATAGATGTCTGAACTAGACATCTTTTGGGAAATATTCAAGATAGTTGATCTAAAGTCCTTAATATAACACCCAATATGAAATATTAAGGCTAGGATCCAACAACCTATTTATAACTGGAAGAGGGATGTCGTAATCCGAGTTATAAAATAGTTGAAGGTAGGTAAATGACGATTTACCAATTTCCACCATGAAAAACGAAATAATGTAATTAGGTTTTTAATTGGATTTGAAACTCCTAGATCTTTTGAGATTCATTGAACTTGTCAATGGCATGTTTCAATCTCGAGTGTGCCCTTCAGGTTTTGTGATTGGGATGCCGAGGATCACAAAACAAGGTGTGAAGTAACCATGCAAATATACTTGGTACCCTTAATATTTACCCCTCAATCGATGTACCTGTTAACCACACGAGCTCCACCGATACTATGATAAATATTAAGTTACCCTTTGCCTACTTTGTTAAATCCAGGTTAGTGTGCCGGTTAACCACACACGCTCCACTAACGGCTTAAACAAAGTGCAAAGTGTAATTTCATAGCACCTTATTCACATTTTCCTAAGTAACTAAGATTGGGAATTTATAAGTGTTTAGTTACTTAGTATTTATCATTAATACTTTTAATGAAGGGAGAATTATAGTCCTTGTCCTACCCGTTCGGCTAACGACCCTCCACCAGTCAAGGAAGCGGTGAGTGAGAGTGGACACCCATTAAATTGCCATTTTATAGGCAGTAACCTTATACCCCCTTTATAGACCGGCTTCGTGAATGAGGCCTACTAACGGTAAGACTGACTTTACTCTTATACATATATATAAATATTATTAACTTATAATATTATAAAGTATAAGGGTTGAATTTTAACTTTTAAAATTCTAAGGGCTAACTTGGAATTAGAGTATTCATAAGTGAAAACTTTTCAAATTCCAAAACTTGAGGGCAAGTTTTGAAACTATTCAAAACTAATTAATTCCATAATTTATGAGTTTAAAGTAGTTTTAATTAAAAAAAAAACTCTTCAAGTTCCATATCTTGAGGACAAGTTATGGAAGACTTTAAACTAATTAATAAAAAAAAATAACTTTTTTTTATTGTAACTTATGGAACTAATTAAGGTTACACTTTTTTTTTAATTTAATGAAGAGACTCTTGAACCTCTATAACTTGAGGACAAGTTATGGAGTCATAAAACCATTTAATTAGAACTAGACTCTTCATTTTATAACCTTTGCCAACTTTTATGAGTTTTATGATTCTTAAATGTGACTTTTCATATAACTTGAGGACAAGTTACAAAAACACACTTTGGAATCAACTCTTAGATTAAAATGGATTGAAAACAACTATTTCACACAACTTTTCTATTATTCTAAGAACCTCATAAGAACAAGATAATTCAAATCATCAATCTTCAAGAAATTAGCATGAACATACAAACTAATACAAATCTTGAAATTATGACAATTATCTTAGAAGTTGGATTAGCATGAACATTACCACATCAAAAACAAGTTTATAAGTCCAAAAACATCTTAGGGTAATGTTCCTAGTCCAATTCCAGCCAAAACAATCGAATATATGCATCCAACTCGATTTTTCAGCTACTTTTGCAAGTATAACAAGAAAACAAGCCTAGGCTCTGATACCACTGTTGGGTTATGAGCATTCTAACACTCCTAAGTGTACATGCAACCCTAAATACCTTGGATCTATGTTTTCTCTATTATACATACAATTATGAACATCCAAGGTATTATCCTAATCTAGCATACAAAATAATAAATATAACAAGATAGAATACATACCTCTTTGATGTAGAATGTCTTCATGAAGCTTGAGTGCCTAGTGCCCTAAGTGTGACACCTCAAATGGTTCACACAACACCAAATACACTTGGAATAACTTGAGAGAAACTTGAACACTCCTTAAAATCGTCTAGCCCTCACACTCACACATTAGTGCACGATTTCTTGAGCCATGGGATTCTTTTATATGGTGGCTATTAGGGTTACACCATGTAACTCATAACTTTACCCATTCCTTATGCTCCATGGATTTTAACCTCCATGGAGTATCCATGGGTCACCCCATGGACTTAGTCCAACATAAGGAATCTTGGATCACAAGCCCACATATATAAGAATGAATGATTTACACAATCAACCCATATATTTAATTAGTCTCCTTTTGATCACTTAATTAATTCCAAATTAATTCTTGATCAATACTAATTAAATAACCTTATTAATATATTAGAACTTATAATATATTAACCAACCTTAAGTGTTATTTCTCTCATTATAGTCTATCCAAATGCAAGATGCCATGCAACCCAAATGGACCATGCCGGATCGGGTCAAGTCTTACCAATTATAGTTATGGACTTAGACATTAATCCAACACGGCCACCACTAGGGTGGCTGTGGGTGTGTGTGTTTATGTTAGTTAGTTTGTGTGTTTATTTTTGGATTAAAGGATTGTAATTGTAATTAGAAAAAAGAATAATGAAAAGAACCATAACCACCACCGTGAGGTGGTGGCCGCTGCCGTGAGCCGCCGATGACCACCACTACCCAAGGTGGTAGTGGATGGTGCCCGACTAATGAAACCCTAATGGGCCTAGTGAAACCCTAATGGGCTTAAATATTTATTTTTGGGCCTATTGGGTTATGATTGGGTGGGAAACCCTAATTAGGGTTTAGAAAACCCTAATTTTGGATATATGGGCCTTGGACTTATTGGGACCCACATTTGGGCCATTGGTATGGAATTGTGATTTACACCCAATCACACCATATGATTTATTTAGAAGAGTGATGGACTTAATGGATTATGTCCTTAATGGGTTAAGTGAGAAACACTTAACCCTAATCGTCATTTTATGTGAAACCCTAATTTCACTTGGGCCTTGAGTTGGGCGTTTCTATTGGGTTTTAGTAATTAGGCCAATAATGGGCCATCCAAGAATGATCATATGGACTAGAATATTTATATGGGCTTTAGGGTAAGGCCTATATGAGGGTTTGGGCCCAATTTTCCATAGATGGGCCATAGTCTGGGCCTTGATGATTATGAGATATTGGGCCATCAGAATGTCAAGTGTTGGACCAAGAATAAATGGTTGGGCCTTAAGGCAAGACCATGTAGAGGTTTGGGCCCAATTTGGAAAATTGGGCCATAGTTGGGCTTGGTTCATTATTAGACTTTTGGGCCTTTGGATTGGGCCTTGGGCTTGAGTCAAGCTAAGTTAGGGGTAAAGTAGTCTTTTACACCAAGCATGGATTTATGGATATGTGTTGGAACCCAATCATTAATTGGGTGTTATTTTGATGTTGACAGATTCAGGAATCTATCATCTAGCAGCTAGGGTTTTGTCAGCGGGACTTCAGCAGTGTGAGGTGAGTTCTCTTCCAGTAGGAACGGGTCTAAGGCCACAATGTTGACCCGTTTAGATGATAGTAGTTCCGGACTACGGTCCGATGTCAGGGCGGTCCCGAGAAGAGTATATGTATGCTTGATGTCTTTGTGATTCATGCATGTTGTGTGATACGTATCCCGGGGTAAGTCCGATGCAGAAATAGATTAAATGTTATGTGTGTCGGACTTCGTTCCGATGTCGGGGCAAGCCCGAGAAAGTTTGTTATGTTTATATGTTATATGCTTATGTATTATGTGCTTGTTGCTATGATATGTATGCCGGACTTCGGTCCGATGCTGGGCGGGGCCCAATGCAGGGGCGGGGCCCAAGTTATGCTGGACCTCGGTCCGATGCCGGGCGGGACCCGATGCAAGGGCGGGGCCCAAGTTATGCCGTACCTCGGTCGGATGTCGGTCGGGGCCCGATGTTGGACTTCGGTCTGATGCCAAGCGGGGCCCGATGTAGTGGACAAGGCCCAATATGTGTTGTTATGTGTTTATGCTATTTGCATTATTGATGTGTTTATATGTATATCGGATTTCGGTCTGATGCCGGGCGGGGCCCGATGTAGCGGGAATGGCCCAGTGTATGGTATGTGCTAGTATGGGGAGACTCACTAAGCTTCGTGTTTACAGTTTTCAGTTTTGGTTTCAGGTACCTCGGTTTTTTAATAGAAGAGCTCGGGAAGATTGCAGTGCACACACCATATTTGTTCAGCCTGGATGTTTATACTCTGATATATTTGACAGTTGTTATGATATTTTGAGATACACGACTTATGATTTTTATATGTTGAAAGATAATTATGGTTTTATTAATGATTTAAAACAAAATTTTTAGACTGTATTTTTCGGATGTTTCAGGCAAACTCAACGAGTCGAGTCAACTCGGAGCGTTGACTTTGACTTTGACAAAAGTTGACCCTTAAGGGTAGGTCGGGCACCCAGATATGCCTGACAGGGTAGGTCGAGCACCTAGATATGCTTGGCAGGGTAGGTCGGGCACCCAGATATGCCTGACAGGGTAGGCCGGGAACCCATATTTGCCTGGCAGTGTGTGATTATGTGGTATGATGGGGGAACTCACTAAGCTTCGTGCTTATGGTTTTCAGTTTTGGTTTCAGGTACTTCTTCTTCGAAAGGAAAGGAGCCGGCATGATCGCAGCGCATCACACTATGATTTTCCACACATGAGATCTTTGGGAGTTGTACTCTGATGATGTTTTCTTATGACATGTTTTGGTTATTGATATATTGGTTTTTGATTATGATACGAGATGATACTATCGATGTTTTCAAGCTGCTGGTTTTTATAATTACTTAATAAAAAATGAAATTTTTGGTCATGAATTTTGGGATGTTACATTCTATCAAATCACGCTATTAATGTGAGTGCATAGTCCCTTTCACGAACATGATTTTAATACAAGTATTAAATTATATGTTTATGTGTGAAATATTTGATATTGCCTGAAATACGTGTTAAGAACATATCTGATAAGCATATGATGATTTAGGATACAGAGCAGACCTAAATAAATTAAGAGGGATATTGGGTAGTATCTCCTTGTGAGTACGAGTGAGATATACACGGAAGGAATAACTTTAAAACTTGTCATTGATCCTAGAGTATGGATTAGACTTAGTCAGTTGTCCTTAGTCCGAGAGTATGGATAGGACATAGTTATTTGTTATTAATCTGGGAGTATGGATTAACACATAGTCAATTGTCCCTAGTCCGAGAGTATGGAATGGGCATAGTTATAGATCTGGGATTATGGATCAGACATACCCGATCCGAGAGTATGGATTAGGTAAAGATGTAAAATTTAGATCCAGGAGTATGGATTAGGTAAAGAGGTCATTTTAGATCCGAGAGTATAGATCGTGTCGTTGTGAGGATCGATGGGGTGGGGTAAAGTTGCTTATATATGGTGAAATTGTATATTTTGTGAGTTCTAATATATATATATATATATATATATATATATATATATATATATATATATATATATAGGCTTAGGTTATTTTGTTTAGAGTATCTATTGTGTTATTGTATGCATAAATATGGGCCAATCAAATCTACTTATTTATAGAAAGTGATTAATATATATTATTGAATTAAATATAATTGAAAAATATCATCTTAATTAATTACAAGGGTAATTTAGTCAATTAATATAGATTTAATAAAGGAAAATTATATTTTTTAAGGGATCATAGATTCTATTAATTTTAAAAAACCGATTTTACGAATTATAATTCTTTTAATTCGGACATTCTGACAGAATATGTTTATGAGTATGTTCAAAAATACAAATATTCTTAGAACCATAAATAATAAAAATTTTCTTGAACCTATTTTTTGATCATGAATTTAAAAACTTCTTGTAGAATAACAAATTCTTGAACAATCAATTGAAGAATAAAAACAAAAAATACATTATTTCTTATAGAATACGGGTAACAATTGTTAAGAATTACATTTATTGTTAAAGAATAAAACTAAAAAAACTTTCAAAACGGGAAAGAAATCATCAAAATCTAACAACGACTAATACATTCTAAAAGAATAATGTGGTCAGTTTCAATTTTGTTGTCCGTTCTTCAAGCATCAACTTCTGTGATTCCAACAGAATTGGAATTCGTGATTCCATTCCAACAGAATTGGTATTTATGATTCCATTCCAATAGAATTGGAATCTCACTAATATCATCCATTGAATCATCTACATAAACATACTTGATACCTTTTCAGAATTCAAAACATAAATCTTGATTAGTGGAGCTTGATATAACTCATTTCAATTCAATAACTAACCCAAAGTTATGATGCCAACGAATCTTGATTAATGGGGGGCTCGAAAGAATCCATTTCATCTACTCACTTCGTGTCCTTATTTTCTCACCCTGCAACTTATATATTTATAGAAATAATTTAAACTTGTATAAAGATAAAAAAAATAAAAAATAATAAGAAGATATTAAGATGGATATTAAAGAGTGTGATAGATGCAGACCTAGACTTCCACAACTGTTGATGTTCACATTACATCAAGAATTATCTTAACATTGTCGGTCAAAATCAAAACCTCCAATAGGAAAAATTACCATTTTTAATTTGTATGAAAAGTTATAGATACGATGGCATGGTCTTTTAAGGTAGATGAAGCTTAAACATGTCATCAAAACAAATACAGATGCTCAGTTCACCTACATTAATACAATACATAAGTACCTTTCGTATGTGCCACGTTGGCTTGTAGATATTGCTTTCTATATTAATGGAAGTAGAAACAAGAAACAACCTTTAAAAGTGGACCCGACTACTACATCTTATCAAAAAAATACTTTGTAATTTATTGTTTTCAAGATTGGTGCACAAAAAACACCATTAAAATGATAAAACTTTGTAACACAAGGCATACAAGATATACAAACACTAAGTTGCATAAAAATCAGGTAATAACATATGCCTATAATTAAGAATCTGACTTAAACTATGTTCCAGAAAAGAAGGCCTAAAGGGCATATTATCTCTTGTCTACTAAAGTATTAAAAACCAAAATACCATCGTGAATACAATACAAAGATGAATGCTTTTGACATGAAAAGTTAAACACCACCTTCATTCAAATCCTAGAGCATTCCACAAAACAATAAATAAACAAAAATTCAAAATTGGGTGATAATTTTGGTTATATATACACGTAAAGGTAGAAATTGAAACATATATCATAGAGAATAAAGCAACCAAAATTATCATTCAATATCTTTTTGTCATCAACAGATAAAAAACGAGTATGTTCTCACCCCTCACTCTCACCTCTTCGCTTCCCCCGTCGCACCCATCTCTTCTTCTTCCGTCGAGCCAATGCCACCGAAGCCGCACCTGTCGTCGAACCCTCTTTTGGTCTCACCCCTCGCTCTCTCTTCTGTTCCTATTGTCCTGCCGCTGCAGTGCCGCCGCCGGAGGCGTAGAGCCATCAAGCGCGTACTTTCTTTGGTCTCCAACAAATCCTCCCGATTTCGCCGCTCTTCCGCTGGCGAGGCAATCGATGGCAAGTTTCATTCTCTCTTCTCTTCTCTTCTGGCGATGGCAATCGATTTTTGTAGATAAAGAGGGGAACGAGATTTAATAAAGTAGGTTAAAAGTCAATCCCATAATTATAGGGATTATTTTTGGAAGTTACTAAGCAAATTACTAAATTACCCTTATTTATTTATTTAATTATTTAATTTTTTATTTAATTTTGATTGGCCCACATTTATGCACACAATAACACAATATATACTTTAAACACCTGAACCTATCTCTCTCTCTCTCTCTCTCTCTCTCTCTATATATATATATATATATATATATATATATATATATATATATATATATATATATATATATGATATCACTTTGTGGGATTGAAATCCCTATGTACTCACCAGGTTTCCCAACCTGACCCACTCAGTCTATTTGTGTCACAGGTATCGATACGAAGCTACATTACACTGAGAGATTAAAGGAGATGTAAATCACTAGTGTAAATAAGGTATGTTTATGCTTATGTTTCTGTATTGACAATGACATCCCAAAGTTTTAATATAAACAAAATACATTTCTTCGGAAATGCTTTGATAATATATTTATCATGTTTTCTGCGAACAAATTTTGCGATATATTTCTTTAAAAATATACTCTGATTTTAAAATAAAGCATAAACAAATCGGTCTTTTCTGGCCGTGAAAATGGGGATTTCACAATTGGTCATAAGGGTATTTTGGGAAATCTAGGTATAACTATATGTTGATTGTCATATAAGAAGTGAATGACATTCATAAACAAGAATTGACACTCTAGAGATGATAGTGAAACATAAACATGAAGGATCTATTGATCTATAAGCGATTCTAGTGATTGTTTGGCTATAAGGGCAATTTGGGAAACATGGAATGGAATTCAGGATTCCATTGTTAGTTTACGTATTTACAATGAGATTAATGTGGTTTGATGTACTTGACAACTTTCATATGAGTGTTCAATGAGTTAGGAACAAACTATGTGAATTTTAGAATGTATAATTGGAAATTAGACTTGTTAAACTTTCAATTGAACTTAAGGATCATCATATCCTTAATGGTTTCAATGAGAACTTAATGGATTAAGTAGGGTGTGTTTGGATGATAAAACACTTCCTAATCATGTGTGAGGACCTAAATAAATGGTACAAAGTGATTTGGAAAAAGGTATTCAATAACTATGTAAAGTAGGATGTTATTTTGAGAAAAATCGAGTTTTGGGTGTGTCCAAGCATGAAAACATGGCCCGTGGAAATTCATGCTTTAATTTCCATGGCCCGTGTAAGTCCCTGTTAGAGGTGTTCTTGTTTTCTTCATAACTTCTGCTTACGGACTCGGATTTACGTGCGGTTTTCACCTACATTCATAATTTTTCATGAGGAATAGTATGAAGCAATAAATTTTAGTATTTGAACCTATGAGGGCTATTTTGGTCATTTTAATGATTGATGTCTAAATATGATGTAGGTAGTGTTTGAAGAGGATTGCTTTAGGGAAAGGAACTAGAAGAGAACTAGCTAACCTATGTGTGATTAATGTGAGTACCTGTTGGCATTTTCCCACTTTAGGGTACATGGAAAAATGATTTTATGATAACGAAACACAAATGTTTGATATATTAAATGTTTGAAGTTAAAGTGTCAAATGTTTTTTTTTGGAAAGGATATTTTGAAAGAATGCCTTGAAGGAAAGAATGTTTTTGAAAGAAAAGAACGTTTTGGAAGATCAAATGCTTTGAAAATGTGTTTTGAAATGTTTTGAAATATAGATGTTTTACTTTTGAATTGAGTTTGTGATACTAATATATGAAATGTGTAAAGCATGGAAAGTAATGACAAGAAATGTAAAGTAATGAAAAGGAATGGAAAGTAATGAAAAGAATTTGAAAGTAATGAAATGAAAACTGCTTGGGCCATGATACCTCATAAGAGTGTGACAACCCGATATTTTCTACTTTGTAAAAGTCAAATCAAGTCAACTCAAGTAAAACCCATCAAATAAAAGTCAAACTTAGTGCTTTGTTAATTTAATAAAGTTAAATTAATCTATTTGATACATTTAAACACTTGGTAAAAGTGTTGTAAAAATAAAGAAGCAAAAACATCCAAAATCCGAGAAGCTTCGCAGGAACCGCAAACAGCCTTCGCAACCACAAACCGTTCACAGCCGCAAACGGCCTTCGCAGTCGTAAACCTTCGGACCGTAAACCTGCGAGGCGGTTTCTAGAATGTATATCTTTTTGGGAATTGAACCATATCTTCTCGGGATGAGTTCAAAGCCGAGAACCCTCACCTCGGTTTGAGTTCCCAGCCGCAAACGAGGCCTCGGTTAGTGTTTACAGCCGAGAACTCGCATGTATATATGTGAGAAGTCTGAGATTTTCCTTCATTTCTACACTTTTCAGCCGAAAACTTACACTTTGCTCTCAAGAACATCAACCGAAAACCCTTATTCTCTCTCAACTATCATCTGAATTTCCTTTGAATCTCCTTCGGATCTTGTTAAGAACACCTTGTGTTCTTCAGTTCTTCAAGAAAACATCTTCCTTTCGAGTGATCTTTGGTCCGCAAACGCTTGAATCATCTTAATTTCATCAAGAACATCAAGATCTTCTTGGGCCGTAAACCCAAAGGTTGGCCGTAAACTCAAAACAGCCTTCCTATTTTGCGTCTAACACTTCGTTTTGCAAGTAAATCTTACAAATTAGTGTGTTTCCTTAGCATCCTTATCATTATATTCACTAATTATATGCCTATATATTACGTGAATTGCTATTAGGACTCGTTTTTGTACGGAACATCACTTGTGGAAAAACATCCTATACCGAACCTTCAATCGAATCACTCACAACATGTGAGTTCACACCCCTACAATTTTACTATTTTCCACTATTTTAGCACCCCAGGGGGGGAGAGGGGAGGAGGGGATACAAGTCTAACACAAGAATATTGTGTTTACAATCAAATGATTTCTAAATATTTCTAAAACGATTTTAAACTACTAAAAATCTTTTAAATATTGTCAAACTCTTTTAAAAGTTTTAAAAACTCTTTTAACTTATATTTTTGCCAAAATCATATTCATATGTATATATTTATATAAATAAGATTTAAAGGGCTTAGGACTAATAATTCACTTTATTTCCCTTTTCCTTGTTTGGATGTGTGCTCAGAGTACAATTATTTGTCCGAATGTCGTTTCAATTTTAATTATATATATATATATATATATATATATATATATATATATATATATATATATATATATATATAAGTTATTTCAATCAGATTCATATTCCCTTTGTAACATGTTGAGCAAAGGGGACACTTTCGTGAATATAACATATCAAACAGGAAACACATATAAATTATAATAGGTATAATTTATGGAACTTTCAAACTATTATCACGAACTAGTTATACAAAGTTTAACAGATTACTCTTGTACAAATACTTTACATTCAAGAATATTAGAGAAAGATCATACTGTCAGCTTATCATTTGTTTAAAAATGACTTTTAATCATTTGTGATATACGAAATCGTCAATATGCTTTTGTGAGACAATGTTTAGTTGCTTATTCATTTAGGCAATACAACTAAAGTCCTGATATTATAACCAGAATCTCTGAATAGAGAACGAGACAAGTGTATATAGATCTATACGAGATTGAAAATCCCGCACTCAGACTGTTAGCTACAGCCGGGCAGGCATGCCTACGAGTGACAAATGTCGTTAACAGTTTTGACGCCTACAAAGCGTCATTTCAGCCCAACTAGTCATAGTATGGTTATAATAACTCACTAAAAAGATATGAACAAATATGATTAGTATATAATTAAACCAAAGAGTACGACTACAAAGTATTGGTTTTACAATAATACGATTTACAGTATTACATTACCGTTTACAGCTGGTGGAGCCAGGCATACTCGCTTTTACAAGGTTTTAAAAGAGTATAATTACACAACTTGGAAAACATAAACAATAATATTAGAAAATATTGGATTTTCTGATACAATAAACATGATTACTATTTCAAGAAACAAACAACAAACTTCTAAAAATAAATACTTATGCACTCACTCAACTTAAATGTTGATACTCTCTTTTTTTCAAAATACTTGTATTCTCAAGGAATTAGTAGACAGGTGCATCCCGGGGATTTTGAGAAGACGGAGCTGTATAGAGTCATGTCTTCTATCTTTTGCTATAATACTTTTGATGTCATATATACAACGACTTGAAAACATATGTAAAACTTATACATTATTAATGCAGTGTTTGTTGTATTTTTATTACTATGATGCATGTGTTTTGATACTTAACATGAAGTCATCCACCCCCAGACGTTTCCGTCGCTACGGTTTGGGGGTGTGACAAAGAGCACTAGAGGAATCTATCGGGGTGGCGCCTCCCCTTCGTGAAATAGATGTCCTAATGGAAATGATGCCTTTGTGGATTGATTTGTTCTTTTCACCTTGGTCTAGACTTGGGAGTGGTTCCTTTATTGGACGTAGACCCTAAGTATAAAATTGGCAACGATTTAATACCGGAATTAGCCCTTAATTATAAAATAAAACAGAATATGGAAAGGTGTCTTCTGAAATGAAATGATAATATATGAAACGAAATGAAATGATATTTATGATGTGTACAAAATGACTTTTCCTCGAAAATGATTGAATCTGATTTATGGTCTAAAACTATGTTTTGCAAAGATGAAACGTTTTTGATGAACATATGATAAATGTTTTGGGTCTCAAACCCACGTAGCTCACGATACATTATTGTCTTGCGTATCTCTTTTTAATGCCATGTATCTCAGGTTACACTTAAGGAGAGAGGATGATAGATGGAAGTTAGAAGTCAAGTGATAGAGAATGGAGTGGAACTTGTTAAGCTCCCTGTTAATTGTATTGATGTAATTCTTATTTGCTTGTTATGGTCATATTGATGCTTAATGGTAACACCCAATGTTTAAATCTGTAAATGTTTTTGTAGGACCGGTTTTTGTTAAATGTGGGTTAACACCCAAATGTTTTTAAAACCATAACATTTTAAAGTTTCAAAATTTTTGAAAAAAGTTGGGGTGTTACAATAAGGGTTATTGTAATTTGATAATTCATAGTATGTTGCCTTTATGTGAAAGACATGGATCCTTTTAGGTTGCATGTGTCCTAATCATATAATTGTTAAATGTTTTTATGCTTAGAGCATTGTTGTTGAAACCTACGTTTTCAATCAGGGTAGTCATGGGTGTAGGCATGGGGGTGGTGGTGTGGTTGTTGGGTTTTGAGCATTCTAACACTCCTATGGTGTACATGCAACCCTAGATGCTTTGGATCTATGTTTTCTCTATTATACATGCATACATTCAATATTCCAAAGCACCATCCTAACTAGCATACAATGGAGTATAAACAACATGAAATATAAGCTAGATGACATACCTTTTAGTGTAGTTGAAACCTTGGACCTTTAAGAACTTAGTGCCCCAAGTTTTGCACCTCAAATGGAATCACACAACATCGCCAACAAATGGAGGAACTTGAGAGGAGGTCACTTGCACTCATAAAATCGGCTTGCCCTCTTGTAAGCTTCCACTCTCTTAGGTCTAGGTAACCAATAGTGCCAATTTCATGAGCTAGAGGGGTTCTTATATAGTGTGGCTAACTAGGGTTACACCATGTAAACCCTAATGACTTTCCATATCCTTCATGCTCCATGGGTTAAAACCTCCATGGAGTATCCATAGGTCACCACATGGGTTTAGCCCAACATGAAGAACTATGGATCATAATCTCACATTATAAGAATGAATGATTTACATAACCAATCCCCATATCTTTAATTAGTCTCTTTTGATCACAAAATTAATTCCAAATTAATTCTTGATCAATACTAATTAAATAATATGATTTCATATTAATATATTAGAACTTATAATATATTAATAAACCATAAATAACCTATCCTCAATTATCTATCCTTCAGATTGTTCTGGTGCCATGCAACCCAAATGGACCATGCTACTCTCGGGTCAAGTACATACCAATTATAGTTATGGACTTAGACAATAATCCAACAGTCTCCCACTTGGATAAGTCTAATAACTATTATTGCAAGTACGACTCCACAACCCGACTAGCAATCGTAGCTCTTAAAAGCCGTTTTTGAACTCTGACCTAGTCAATGACGCGTGCATTAGATAAGGGATCATATATTACTCTATTCTAGATACCATATGGACTGAGACATGGATTATAATCATTCTCTCTGTCCATCTGTTGTTTCCTGATTTCCGATTTATGACGACTGACTAATTGAACAAATCAAATCAGTCCAGGCCTGGTGTCATCACTAAATCATCGAGGGGCCCACATATATCGCTTTTATCCACATGGGGTAAAAGGAACGGATAAAATTCAACCCAAATGCTCGCTTGTACTTACTCATCGAATTACACACAACGATATGTTTTATAACACCAAGTTACTGGTGTGTTTACATATGTCAATGTGCAACCGACTTGCAACTACAACTCACACGTCTTGGTTTCAAGAATATAAGATGTTATCATCTCATGATCACTCGTGATAAAATCCATGAAGTGATTCTAATGAGCGTGGGTTGAATCCAATACTCGAATCTTATTTCAGTAGTACTCATGAACACTGTAGCTACCTTGTCCCAGACAAACTACAGACCCATTCATGTTAGTCTTGCCTCAATACATACTTCCAAAGTATGATCTACTGTAGATGGTTTGAATAACCTAGTTATTCAGGTGTCAAAACATGCAAAGTGAAACACAAGAATAATACTAATCCTATATGGCCCAAAAACTTTTGAGTCATATTGATTACTCATTATTCATTGTATGATGTTTCGAATAATCAACTTAATACTCGAATTAAAACAATAGTTATGCCATGCTCCAAGCACGCACACTATGTTTGTCTAAACAATAGTTATGCCATGCTCCAAGCATGTACACTATGTTTGTCTATGGTCCTTACTTTGTGAAATATATCAATTGAAAAACATTTCAATGATGCTCATTTCAAAATTCTAAATCCTTACTGCAAGTGTAGGAATTCAAAATTCTTGTAACTGCTAGAAAGTGTTAGATTCTAAACTATCATGCAAAGATTCTTTTGTAATGTCTAGGTGCCAAAAGTCACAGAGACTTGACCAATGATATTACAAAATATTCCTTTGGAGATTGTTACAAGACAATTCCATGGAAATGAAGTCTCAAATTCAAAGTACATTCCTTTGAATATCCTTCTTGCATAAAAGTTTCTAACCTTTTCATCTATTCTTAAACTCCCAATATGGAAACATTCCATATTTGTCATACGACAAATTATTATTAATAGACTCCTGTCTATTCATAATAATGTCAATATGGTCCTTCCATTACTATACTTCCAACTGTCCTTAAGCGACCAATCTTTGGCGAACCTTAAATTGTCCTTAATAGTTGTTTAACCACTTTAGTCATATCCGGTTCTATTCCTTTTTCCCTCTTAATGCCCTAGGCATTTGGAAAATTAGAACACGAGAATATTATAACATATGCAATCGATCCTACACCCGAAGCATATGGGACACGATTCATAATGTCTCTAACATAAAGACATGATGCTTAATCAGTCTTTTGCTATAATATTTCTATTTTCCATGTTCTCATAATTTTGATTATGAAGAGGGATTCTGTAATCATAATCAACTTTTGAGAACGCAATTAGCATTTCCATATATAGAATTTCCTTATGTTGAACCACTCCAACATAACATTCATATATATATATATATATATATATATATATATATATATATATATATATATATATATATATATATATATATATATATATATATATATATGACTAAACTTGATTAAAACTCAATCTAAGCTTTTGAAATGAAGTATAAATTCCTCTCCCTTAATTATAGCAAAACAACTTTTCAAACCCTGCAACTTTGCGAATTGAAACCTTTGTTTTCTATAATTAACATTACTAACTTGCAACACTTACCATAATAATTATACTCCCACTAGCATAATAATAATTATTATTAGCATAACACTTATGCTCCCACTAGCTTTGACATGTATTCAGAAATCAGCTGGACTTCTAGAAATCAATACTTATTGACTTTCCTTACCAAAGCTCAGATTTCTGATACGAGATGCTTCGATAAGACTTTATCTAGGCTTCTCAGAATCATACACCTTTCCTTAGATAGCTCACATGTGTGTCTTAACAATTTTAGAACTTACAACCATAAGTCTGAAATGTTTAGACCTTTGCCATTTCTCACAATTCGAATTATGAAGAGGGATGTCGTAATCATAATCGAATGTGAGAATGCAAATATCACAATTTCTATCTCCTTAAAATCTACTTAGTGAAAGCGTTTCCTCACCATCATTTTTATGAATCGAAGAGAAACCTTATAACACTTAGATTTTATGGTGTATGTGTTCCTATCCATGTGAATTTTCCATGACCATAATCACAAGACATGGTTAGTGACAAATCCAAACTCATATGGACTGAACTTGTTCAATCTTAATTTCTTGCCACTTGGCAGCACAAGGGCCTACCATTGCTTCCAGGTTGTTATGCAACCAATTGAGAACTCTCAAAACTCACATGCATAGTCAACTTTAATTGGAATGGGGACAGAAACAAGAATATGTCAACACGATAGGTTACAAACCTCAATTCGTATGCTAGTGTTTAACAATAGGTTTACTCTTGATTAGTTCTTGAAACTTTCAAGATCTTTAAGACTCCCACTGCCCTCTTGACATATAAGATTCTCTTGTCATGAGTCATTCCTTGACAAATCAAATATTCAAGAGTTAGTGCGGATTCTTATCAAGACAAACACTTCACACAATTGGCCTTAGTTGGTCTTTGTTTTATCCAAAAATATCACAACTTACCAATTTCAAATATACAAGAGTAGAAAACTTTTACTCTACATTTGATAAGTGTTTTAAACATTTCTTAAGATTATGTAACTCAAGGTTACAATCTTGGAGTATGACTCTAAGACTTTTTTTGGGCACGAAGTATGACTCATCTTCTTGATTTAAACTATTTCAACAATTCACGATTCCTATTCTTAGCCATACAAATGCACTAAGATGTCTTTAGAGGATCAATTGTGATATGGTTCTTCCATAAACATTAAGATGGTCATAAAACACGATACTAAAGTACTCTCCAATCTTTTCAGATTGGAGAAACTTTTATCTTTCTGCCTTATTTGATTCTTCTCATTCGTTCTGAACCTTTTACAATGTTTCAAAATTATACATAAACTTGTAAGCATAACCATGTTTACTAAACTTTAGTAAATCATGACGAATAGTCTTATCGATCTTTGTGGTGGATCTTGACCAGCGCACACCCAGTGTACCCGATCCCCTAGTCCTTCACTTGACTCACATATACATGTGAATAAGGAATTAGTCTTAATTTACCAAGGATGAAAATTCTCATTCATCATACAATACAACTTGCATGATTCCAAGTTTCTGTCCAATTGAAACTTGGGTGATGAGAATTTTTCCTTATTTGGCAAATATTCGACACTACCACAAGCGAAAGAATCAAATTCATATTGCTAACATGGAAACATACAAACATCAATTTTCACAAATGTCATTGCAAGGAGATATAATAAAAATAAAAACAAAATTTTATTTATTTATTAAATGTGGAAAAAACTTTTCCTTACAATGCAATTACAAATGAAAACTATGTTATTACATATTTCCTAGCAATCTATCATAACTCCTAAGTAGCAGCTCAAAAATCCGATCTTCGAACCATGCGATTGAAATCCATATTCGCGATCAGATTCAACATACTCTTCATTTAAGCTTCCTTCCCTTTGCATGATCCTACAAAACATCAAAATGCAACCTTGTCACATCATGTATTAAGAATAAAAAATTAGGAACTTAATAGAGTTAGACAGTAGACTTACCTGAAGCAGAGTTAAACTTTTTCGATTCTACCTTTTCTCAAATCTTTCAGGTAGTCAGGGAAGCTTCGCAACCAATGCCCCTTCTCTTGTTAGACTCTTTGGGAATGGTACACGGGACATTCTCAGACTTAGCCTTTCTCTTTCCCTTGGAAAGAGAAATCTTTTCTGGAATTCCAATGTTTCCATTGTCAGTGTCCATGGAAGTTTGGGGAGTAGATCTTCCAATCAAATTTGCTTTTCCAGTGCGCCAAATCATTGTTGATTCAGAAGCAATAAGCAAATAGGTGAGATCAACAAGGGTCATGTCGTGGTCTGTCACATAGTAGTCCTTAATGAACTCACTATATGACTCAGGAAGTGATTGAAGAACCCAGTCAACCGCCAACTTCCTCGAGACAACGACACCCAATATGTGACTTCATCTCCAAGACGTGAGTACACACAAGTCTTCCATCTTCATGTTTCATTGCAAGTAGGGCTTGAGTGACCTTGAATTTTTCAAGCCTTTGAACTTGTGGGTTAGGGAGAATTATTGGAGGAGGTGGAGGAAGTGAAGTACGACTTCCATGATCCAACCGCGGGACATCATCTTCAAGAGGAAAGCTTGTTCCAAAAGATTTGGGAAGACCATAGTTGTCTGAACTAGACATCTACAATGGGAGAAATTCAAGTTTAGTTGATTTAAGTCCTTAATATAACACCCAAATGAAATATTAAGGGTAGGACCCAACACAATATTTTACAATTTGGAAGAGGGATGCCGTAATTCAAATCGCAAAATATTTGAAGGTAGGTAAATGACGATTTACCAATTTCCATCACAAAAAACGAAAAAAGAATTTTAGGTTTTAAGTGAATTGAAATTCCTAGATCCTTTGAGATTCATTGAAACTTTCAATGGCATGTTTAAATCTCGATTGTGCCCTTAAAGTTTGTGACTGGGATGCCGAGGATCACAAACAAGGTGTGAATAACCATGCAAATTAGCTTGGTACACCCAATGTTACAACCACCTAATCAATGTGCCGGTTAACCAGACACACTCCATTGATCTATGATTAACATCAAGCTACCCTTTGCCACGCACTGTCAGTCCATATTAGTGTGCCGGTTAACCACACACGCTCCACTAACGAATTAACAAGGTGCAAAGTGCAATATCATGGGTTAACACCATATTCACATTTTCCTAAGTAACTAAGATTTGGAAATTTATAAGTGTTTAGTTACTTTATATTTATCATTATACTTTTAATGAAGGGAGAATTAGAGTCCTATCCTACCCGTTCGGCTAACGTCCCTCCACCAGTCAAGGAAGCGGTGGGTAAGAGTGGACACCCATTAAACTGTCATTTTATAGACAGTAACCTTATACCCCCTTATAAACTGGCTTCGTGAATGAGGCCTACTAACGGTAAGACTGATTTTGTTCTTATACATACATATATATATATATATATATATATATATATATATATATATATATATATTAAACCTATAATATTATAATAGTATAGGGGTAGAATTTTAAACTTTTAAAATTATAGGGTTTGGAACTAATAAATGTGTCAAAAGAAGATTCTACATTTACAAATTTTAAAACATGAGGGCAAGTTTTGAACTTTTTCAAAAAAAACCTTTGGAATCCATTACATATGAGTTTAATATAGGCTTTAATGAAAAGACTCTTGGAAATCCATAACTTGAGGACAAGTTATGGAGTTCATAAAAACATTTATGGAACAAACTCTTCAAGACCATAACCTATGAGTTTAATGAAGTCTTTTAAAAGAAAAACTTTTAATTTTCCATAACTTGAGGACAAGTTATGGAGTATATTAAAGGACATAAAGATCATCAAATAAACTAACAACATGTCAAATAATGTCCATGATCTAGATTAAACTCATATGAACAAGATAATTCATATCAAACAAATTTCATGTAATTAGCCTAAACATATTAATAAAAAACATGAAACTTTGACAATTATCTTTTGAATTGGATAAGCATGATCATTACCACATCAAAAACAGGTTTATAAGTTCAAAAACAGTTTAGGGTAATGATCCTATTCCAATTCCAGCCTTAAAACTTGAAAATCTGCACTCAGTGGCTCCGACTCGTCGAGTGTATGAACAAACTCGGCGAGTTGGTCAGTTTTGTGCTTGGACTCGGCGAGTCCCCCAGCGGACTCGGCGAGTCCACTATCCAGAACAGCAGAAAATCAATTTTTAAAGCATTTTCAAGCAAGTAGCATCAAGTATAATTGAAAACAACCAGGCTCTAATACCACTATTGGTTTTGAGCATTCTAACACTCCTATGGTGTACATGCAACCCTAGATGCTTTGGATCTATGTTTTCTCTATTATACATGCATACATTCAATATTCCAAAGCATCATCCTAACTAGCATACAATGGAGTATAAACAACATGAAATACAAGCTTGATGACATACCTTTTAGTGTAGTTGAAACCTTGGACCTTTAAAAACTTAGTGCCCCAAGTGTTGCACCTCAAATGGAATCACACATACCCACCAACAAATGGAGGAACTTGAGAGGAGGTCACTTGCACTCATAAAATCGGCTTGCCCTCTTGTAAGCTTCCACTCTCTTAGGTCTTGGTAACCACTAGTGCCAATTTCATGAGCTAGAGGGGTTCTTATATAGTGTGGCTAACTAGGGTTACACCATGTAAACCCTAATGACTTTCCATATCCCTCATGCTCCATGGGTTAAAACCTCCATGAAGCATCCATGGTTCACCACATGGGTTTAGCCCAACATGAAGAACTATGGATCATAAGCCCACATTATAAGAATGAATGATTTACATAACCAATCCCCATATATTTAATTAGTCTCTTTTGATCACAAAATTAATTCCAAATTAATTCTTGATCAATACTTAAATAATATGATTTCATATTAATATATTAGAACTTATAATATATTAATAAACCATAAATAACCTCTTCTCAATTATCCATCCTTCAGATTGTTCCTGTGCCATGCAACCCAAATGGATCATGTTACTCTCGGGTCAAGTACATCCCAATTATAGTTATGGACTTAGACACTAATCCAATAGTGGTATGGGTGGATGGATGTATATATATAGGTGTGTGGGTAGGGCGGGAAGGCATCTACATCGGCATGGTCTTGTTGGTGTTGGCGTGTACGTTTGGGTGTGGATGTAGGTATGTTTTAGGTACATAAAATGCATATTTTTGCACACTAATTTCATGTTTATTTTAAGCATTGCATAACATTTTATTATATTTTTACATGCATTTTACATGTTCGTGACAATATCTAGGATTCGTCCACTCTCACGGTTTTTGTGGGTATTTCAGGGTGATTTGAAGACTGACGCATGCTTGAAATATTGGAAGGAAGCATTACACGAAGTTTCAGAATTTTTTGGAGCCAAATTGAAGAAGTTGGAAAAATAGAAAATGGACTTTTCTCGGATTAAAACACGGCCCACACTTTGTTTATTCATGTCATTACGCGAGCGTGTTTCGTGGAAATTTAGCAAAAAAATTTCATTACACGGTCGCACTTTCAGAAGGCCAAATCATTACACGGTCGCGCTTTTCAAACTGCACCCATATTTTAGCAATGTACATTGGTGCGAAAATCAGTTATAACAATTGACTTTTCCATTACATTGTTGTACTTTCACAAGGAAAATCATTACGCGGGCCCTGTAATGCATTTTTGGCAGTTTATCGGTTTTTGATGTCTGATTAATCTATGCTTTTTGGCCATTTTAGAAACAACTTCAAACACATACTTCAAGAGGGCGGTTTTGGGAGCATTTATCATTGATTAACACTTTGGAAACACTCTTTCTTTGATTTTTTTAAGTTGTTTAAAGATCTAAACTAGTTGAATTTGTATTTCATATTAGTCATGTGTGGCTAATTTTCCTTTCATTTCCGATTCCTGATTTCTAAGATACTTGTTTTTTGGATTGTTATGTTAAGTTGATTCATGTTTTATCTAGTGAACTTTGATTTGAACTTTATTATATGTTTAATCTATACTCATTTTACTTGATCAATGAAATTAGGGTTTAGATGAATCTTGTTATCTTTATAAATCTTATAAAGGAAACCATTCAAATTAATATGGTTCAAGATAGGTCTCATTCTTGCACCATATTCATTTGAAACCTGCCACGTCTTCAACTTACTATACTTGATTGATAAATTGATTGAAATATTTAACCTATATAAGTGTAACACCCAGTTTCAAGTCGTTTCATAATTCAGATTCGTGACCCGAAGATCAATTATCATAATGCTTCGGGCTTTAGGGAAAGAGAGGATTAATACCCTTTTTGGTTGAGGATAATGTAGATTATCCAAGAGTTCAGTTTGTGCTTTGGAGCCCAAGGGTATAATGGTAAAAAAGCGATGGGTCAGGCCTTTCATGAATTTAGGATTTAAGTTTGGAAGGTTATAAGGCGAAGGGGAATTTATAGGAGTATAGAGTTTCTCATTACTTTTTCGTGGATATAAGGATCATCGAAATCGGATTTAGAACGAAGAAGTTATGGCCTTCGGAAGTTAGAATGGTTAAGGGCTTGCCGAGTAAGTTGGGCGTACTTGGTTGTGGTGATCACGAAGGTTCCTTCGCGCATGTTGGGCGTATGCGACCCAGTCAAACCCTAATTTAGGGTCTTGGACCCTAATTAAAGGACTTAACTCATTTCCAACCCCTCTTATCTTCAACCACCATCCCATTTAACCCTAAATTCGAAACCCTAGCCTCTCTTGTGTGAATTTCAAGCCTTGGTGTGCTTTGGAAAAGAATGAGATCTTGTAAGAGGCATTGCTTGGCTTGAAGCTTGTGGATCCAAGATCTAATCATCTTTATCATCCTTTAGGAGGTAAAAAGTCTCAACCTTGTTGATTCCTTGCTTAGATCTAGGTTAGTTAGGGTTGTTGGGCATATTTTGGTCCCATGAGTTGATTCTAGTGAGTAAAAGCTACACCAGAAGATTGGGTTGTACTTATTGGTGTTTTTGGGGCCCTTGTTCATAAAAATCATGTCTTGATGGTTTTGGTTCAACCATTGCATGACTTAATGGCTATCTTATGGAGTATAGAAGCTAGAAATGGAGTTTATGCCTTTTTGAGTCATGCAATAGCATAAAGTTGGAAACTTTATGGATTAAGACCTTATTTACAGGTTAGATCTTATTTTAGACATTTTGGTCTTAAGCATTAAGTACTTATAGTGAATTTTGGTCATCTGGTGAGTACGTTGGGCGTACGTATACGTATGCTCAACGTAATGCATGGATTCCTCGTCTTCATACTGTGGCGAGTTGTACAATATGCATCAGCGAGCCGTGTGCAGGGCGTACAAGTTTGGTATGTGGAGCGCACTTGCAAGGTCCTTTTTTGGGCCTTTTGGGCCTTGGGTCTTTTAGGAGTTGGCCCGTGAGTTGTTTGGTCAGATATGGGAAGGGTAAAATGGTCTTTTACCCATTGAAAGGATAGAATATGGATTAGACCTTGGATTTTGGGAAATTACCTTAATTATTGATTTGGGATAATTTGATTATGTTTAGTATGAGGATTTCATTAGTAGCAGCGTGTGTGCTTCGGTTATCTTGGATTGAGGTGAGTCTCCTCACTGTACCTGTGCGTCGAAGCCACCAATACGGACCCACAAGGATATGTTATATGCTAGCTGTCTTTATGACTCTTGCATGGTATGTTGGGTTAGACCCATTATATGACGGGCTAGGCCCATTGTATGTTGGGTTGGGCCCATAGATCAGGAAGGGCTAGGCCCAATGTATGCTATGTAGGATGTTAGTTGTCTCTGTGACTCTTGCATTGTATGTTGGGCTAGGCCCAAATTATGACGGACTAGGCCCATTATTATAGGTTGGGCCCAATGTGAGGGCTAGGTCCGAGGATATGTATGGTATGTGGTATTTTGGGGAACTCACTAAGTTTTGTGCTTACAGTTTTATGGTTATGGTTTCAGGTACTTCCGGTTCAAAAAGGAAGGGTCCGTCTTGATCGCAACGCATCCACCCATGTTTCCGCAACTTTATGATTTTGGGGTTGTACACTGATAACTATTTTTACTCTGATATACTTTTGAATGATTGAAAAGGATACATGATGTTTACGGTTAAATTTAAAAATGAAATTTTTACCTTATAATTTTTGGGCCGTTACAATAAGAGCATTATTTGACATGCTTGGTTACTCATACTTGTTTAAACCTCTTTTCTTTCTAATTATTTTATATGAAATACATACAAGTGAAGAATAATGTTGTAGTTGTCATATAAAAGTGTTCTATGGTGAATGCTTAAAGGAAAGATATCAAAGATTCAAAGTCAAGGAATGATATAGTCGATTGCCTCAAAGTTTTTTCTATATTTTTTAATTCTATAATTTTATTTTTCATGATATTTTTAAGTTACATATATTATAGTTAGATATTATAATTGTTTTATTGTGTTAGATTGTAGGCATGAAAGATCTTTAGGTAACTAACATTTAACGTTGGTGCATATTCCATGATGTTGGATCATTTTTTAAACGTAAGAGTATCGTTTCATACTTAATAAAGTAAGTGGTTAATTATATTATAATGTTGGTTAGAAAGCTTAGAGACATTTGTATCACGAATCAATATGTATTATTACAAATATATTTTAACATGTGTGGATTGTTGAAAATTTATGGCTTGTTATTTCATATGTATCTTTTTTTATTCAAACGTTTAATCTTGATTTTTACCATTTTCTAAAACAACATTAATAAGTTGTGAAATATTAAGATATTGACATGAATATTAAATATTATTTTATATATTTAATTATTCCTTTAAAATTCATTTTTTGTGGATCATTCGCATAAAACCCTATTTCAGGTTTTGTATTGTTTTTGTTTTTTTGATGAAAACTATTTTGATTTGAAAATATTCTAAAAAAAAATAACAAACGACATCTAGAAAACACATTAGTATTTGTATATAACTTTAACGAAAATTGCTTTTAATATAAATTTAAGTTTTGACACATTAGTAGCAATAACCAGTAATGTTCTATGAAAATTCATCACTTTCGTTTTCTTTTTTTAAATCAAGTAATACCCTAAACCAACATTTTTAATAGTAGGTTTGAAGGTTTTTGACATAATTACTGATCGAGATATTACATGATCATATTATCAATTTAATTGAATAAATATAATTAACTATTTCAATCCTATTTAATTAAGTCTCATAATTATCAATTAATAACCATAAATACCAATTAAGGACGATACTTGGAATTTAAAGAGTTTTATTATGAAATTAAAATTTAAATGTAGCAACATATTAATATTCATATATAATTTTAATATAAAAAATAATTTTAAACGAAATTGACTTTAGGATTGTGACGTTTTTGAAAAAGGAAATGGAAAAACATTAAAGAAAAAAATGGCAATGAGTTGTGCAATAAATACATTAAACTAACGTTTTAGTTGTAAATACGTAATTTAATTATTAATGCAGTTAAGTTGATAGCAAATCAATATTTTTATTTAATTTTAAATTTAAAATAGAATGTCTTTATATTTCAACTCATAGTCTTACATAATTTATTTTATATGAATAAAATACACAGAATATTATATGCTTATAATTATGTTTTTAATAATAGGTTGAAGGTTTTAATATAATTTTTTATCTATACATTAGATGATTATATTATTTATTTAATTGACTAAACACAATTTAAGTATTTAATTAAGTCTCATAAATATGTATTGAGTACCATTAGTTGAAAAAAAAATTGAGTTCTATCAGTTTCATTCTAAATAAGTTTTACTTGAAATTAAAAAAGGTAATATTAAAAATTGAGTTCTATCTTAGTATTTGCATATGATTTGATTAAAATATTAATGTTGTTAGAAATTTAAATTTTTGCAAGTTGGTAATGTATTAACACCTTAGTATTTGTATCAACACCTTTGTATTAGTATGAAATTTTTGAATAAAAAGATTCAAAAACATTCAAGTAAAATACAAACGACAATGAGTTGTGAACTAAAATGCATAAACCATTGTTTTTAGTTCTAGATATGCCGTTTATTTATTAATACAGTTTAATATAATAACTTGTAGTCTTATACAAATTATTTTAGATAAATAATATACACAAAATATTTGACAGTTATAATTAAGTTCCCTAATGTACGTTTTGAGGATTTTTTACATAATTTTTTTATACAAACATTAGATGATCATATTATCCATTTAATCGATAAAAACAATTTAAATATTAAAATTATATTTAATTAAAACTCATAAGTATTAACTAAATACTCATAAATTATACTTAGTGGTTTAATGCTAAATAACATTTGCTTGGAATTTGAAGAGTTAATATTAAATTAAAACTTCAATACAATTAACTAATTTTCATTAATATAATGTGGTTCAAAATATGCATTTGTGTTGAATCACATAAAACTACTTATTATACTAACGGTTTTGTCGATTTTACTATAAACTCAATAATTTTCAAATGTTTTCTAATAATAATTGTTAATTACTTTATTAAATTGAGATAATAGCAAAACATATGAAATTTTTTACCTTGACATATTTTCTTTTATAGGAATTATATAATACATAGTAAAACATATATTATATATTAATATATAATACATTATACATCCACCAAAATATTATTTGCATTTAATAACTTTCAAATACAATGGATAGGCGGCGAATAAAGGAAGATCATTGGAAGATAGTGGCGGCAAAACACCCGGAACATAACACGTATGAATGCAAGCCAGCAGACTTTTCAAAAACGACCCCCAAATTTGGTCGTAATGCAAAAGAAGAGCGAAGGCGGATAAAAGGAAGATGGCTACGGGATGCAAGTGTAAAACTTCAAAAATGTCGTGGCAAATATCTTAATCCGGAGAATGATGTGGCTAAATTTCAAATACCCAAACTTTCCTGTTCACCAACCTCATGAGAATTAATATGTATATAATATGCAGAAAAATATAAAAATTAACAATGAAATCTTATGAAATAATCAATCGTAAATTTAAATATATGAAATGAAAAATTGTAAATTATCTAACCTTCTAAAATAATATTCAATCATGCATTAATTAATATTTGAAAATGTTTTATTCTTAAAAAAAATTGGATTCAATGCAAAATTACATATATTTTTCATTAATATTTTATAAATGTTAATATGAATTTTTTTTAAACGACATTTATTATAAAGGAAGAACAAACAAAAGGCTAGCAATGAGCTAGCAAAAACCAATTACAAGTTCCTAGGGAATTGAAGCCAAACATTTCAATCCCTAGACATTTTACGGTTTCTAACACAATACCAATTAAAGGAATACAATTTAACGGTATCAACAAGAATATCTTTTCGATATTTTTTAGTGCGAAAGACCATCGCATTTCTATAACCCCATAAAACCCATAATGTAATCATAATAATTGCAAGAATCTTCTCTTTCTGCATCCCTTGCATCGATAAAGCATCCAACCAATCATAAACCTCTTGTAGCAAACCAAACAAAGGCATATGTAAATCCACCCATCCTGCAATTCGACTCCATATTTCTTTCGCTAACTCACATTTAAAAAACACATGATTTGAGTACTCCAAGTCCTTATCACACATAGGACATCTAGTAGAGGGTGTATCAACCCCTCTAATCTCCAAATTAACACGAGTAGATAACCTATCCAAAGCAATCCTCCAAACTAAAACATTCACTTTAATTGGCACAAACCTATTCCATCTATACAACACATGACCCATAGGAAGTAAAACATCATCTAAATGATTACGAAGCGATCCAACAGTAAAATAATCCAAGTTACCTAACTCCCATCTCCAAGCATCCTTGTTATTCGAACATTTTACATCCTGTAACTCTTCCATCAACATTTGTAGTTGTTCCGCCTCAATTCCTCCCCTCACGTCCCTGCGCCATTGCAAGACCCAATCTTCACCATTCCAGTAGTCACTCACCACCCCTTCTTTAGCCAACGAGAGCGCATAAAGTCTATCATATTTGATTTTAAGACTTAAACTATCCCTCCATTTATCCCACCAGAACCGAATATCCATACCATTACCAAGTTCTCTTCTCATCCAAGAATCACTAACATTACCAAGACGATGAATTTTGAAAATAGCATCAGTAATGTTCCTCCAAACTCCCATGCCACGCACCCGACTATCAACTCCAAAAGTCTGAAATTGACTCCCATGACAAGCTTTTATAACTCTAACCCATTAAGTGTCAGGATTAGTGCAAAATCTCCATTTCCATCTGTACAAAAGATGTCACACCCCCAAACCAAGGATGGCGGAAACGTCCGGGGGTGGAGGACTTCATGTATAGTATCACAACAACGAGTATAATAGTGCTCAAAGTAAATACAACCATCATAAATATAATTGAAAAGGTTACACCATAGTGTATGTTTACATGTTTCAAAATCAATTACATTATGATGACAAAATGAACTATTGACGATTTAACGTCCCATCCTCAAAATGCTGAAGTTTTCCTGTTTCACTGATTTCCTGAGAATACAAGTAGTTTTGAAAAGTGTCAACAATTAAGTTGGTGAGTTCATAAGAGTTTTGTTTGAGGAAGAAACCGTTTTCCTTGTAAAAGCGATAGAGTATGATCTCCAGAAAATCCAATATTTTCTTAGTTAAGTGTGGAATGAATGCTCCTATGTTATGCGATAATGAACCCTAGAAAGACTCATAGATTCCTCCTATAATCGCCCAACATATATAAGTTATATACAATTTAAGTTAAATAAACCGTTGAATATAATGGGTCTGCCCGAGGTCCACAACCAAACAAGGAGCATGAGATAAGGCGGGCCCACCAATTCTAAGTCGATTTTGACTAGATTCTTATATAACTCTAGCATATACACTTAGCAATTATAGCTGAAGTCTAACAATTCTAGATGAAATGTAGTTTTAATAGAAATATGTTTCCAAGAAAATCCAATATTTTCTTTATAAAAGTTATGTAGTCCTAAATCCCAGGACCGAGAATAAACAAGTATTTTACCATACTTAAAGTGATTCATACAAGTTTAAATTGACATAAACTCGTTTAGTTTACAAGTAAAACCCCTTTTCGAAGTAGAATTTTCCATGTAAACTTGAAAGATTGTTAACTACCTATGTGAGTCGCTATAACCATACTATGACGAGAAATAACCTGCACAAAGTTTTTCAGACGTTAAGATACTATGACTCTTGTCATCCGTAGACCTGCCGGTCCGGCTGTAGCTAGCAGCGAGGTGTGGGGTGTCAATCCCAATATAGATCTATACACAATTATCACGCTCTCCCTACAAGAGACTCTGGTTATAACTTACAGGAATTGGGATCCCGTACTCGAACGTACGGGGAGAGAATTGCCTCACAACCTAAGTTAACTAGTTTACACATAGTTTGATATTAAAACCTCTTCCGTGGAGGAAGTGAAATCACCTTTTATGAAAATACATTAGTGCTATGAATCCATAAACTATTACTATTATAGTTTATCAAGTACTATGTGAAAAACCCCTTTGTTTTGAGAGTAAAACCTTTTTCATGTAGTAAAAATCCATAAACATGCTTAATGTAGTTTATTATATGTGTTCGAAATGAATGAAGAATCCTTTTTATGAATGACTAAATTTCAGTTTATGATGATAAACTAACAAGAAAAATACATTCAATATGTAGAACTTAATGTTATACACTTTGCTCAACATATTACAAAGTGTTATGAAAGTTATAAGTTGTTGACTAGTTTTTAACCTTTCAGCACTGTTTTAGAAAAATCATAGAAAAATCATATGAAGTCGAAAACTGATTCCGTAAATTATGAGAGTTCATAAAATGTGTCTAGTTTGTTCATAATTTATATTATGATTTTTGGAAGTCTTTAACGTGTGTTAAAATATTCATATTCACATACTGGTCTGAATTCGTTTCTGAAATGATAGGCAGTTTTGTAAAAATCACCATAAATCGTAGAAAAATCGTATGGAGATGTGCAAGTAGTCATTTTAAAGGTATGAACCTGAACTATTTGAATATTATACAGTTTTGAAAGATATTAAGTTTAAGATAGTCAAAACAGTCCGTGAATAAGACTCAACTTTTATGATGAAAGCTGTTGTTTGAGTTTAGTTAAGTTTTTGGTATTTTAACTTGTATTCCCCCCCTAAAAACTGAAGAAAACATGAAAATATAGGGGTATGAACTCACCTTGAGTGATTCTTGGAAGAGTGGAAGGTCGAAGGCGAGGAGTATCAAGTCAAGAACACTTGATGAACACGTGAGAGTTTGGATGATTCCTAAGAACGATTTCGTGTTAAGATATGAGTCGATGATCCAAGAGTGTTATGAAAACATGTAATAACACTTGAGTTAGAAGGAAATACTTACCAATAAGTGAATAAATGACTCAAGAATACATCAAAAGTGTGGCTGAAAGTTGAGAGAAAAGAGGCCCTCTTGATGGTTTAAGAAGTGTATAATGTTTGATGGTGAAGCAAATGATCAAGGAAATCTCAGGCATTTCCTTATATGGAGGGTTGCTGGAGCAAGTGGATAAGGTGAATGGATGTTTGCCTTGGTTTGTGTGATGTGGATAAGGTTGGACCAATGAGAAAGTGACACATAGGAGGCAAGTGGGCACATTTGACCCACTTGTGGTGTAGGATACTCTTCCTAATGTAAAATAATGATTTTTAATTAATAAATACTTGAAAAATAATTAAAATAATAGTTATGGGGATAAAAATGATAAAAATATGAATTTGGTGAAAAATTCCCGTCAAAAACGGGTTTAGGAGGCGAAAGTAGTCAAAAACCGGCATTAGGAACCGAACCTGCGAGGTTCGGCTCTAAGGAGCTAGGAACCGAGAGTAGGGAAAAGAAGAACCGAGAGTAGGCCGAAGGTCCGAGGGTCCGAAGGGGGAAGCCGAAGTCCGAGGTCTCGCATGGGGGGGGGGGGCGAGGTTCGGTCCTCGCTGCTGAGCTTCGGTCCGAGATGGCCTCTGACAAGTTCGGTTCTGACACTTTCGGTTCCTAAGAGGAGTTTCGGTTCCTAAGAGGAGATTCGGCTCTATATGACTGTTTTTCGAGAAGTCTTTCCGTTTTGCGTGATTTTTGACCAAGTTAAGGGTCGGGATGACCCGGATGACCATAAAAAGTTTGAGAGAGATTTGGGAGAGATTTCACATACTTGGAGAGATTTCACATTCTTGGAGAGATTTGGGAGAGATTTCACATACTTGGAGAGATGTGGGAGAGATTTCACATACTTAGAGAGATTTGGGAGAGATTTCACATACTTGGAGAGATTTGGGAGAGATTTCACATACTTGGAGAGATTTCACATTCTTGGAGAGATTTGGGAGAGATTTCACATACTTGGAGAGATGTGGGAGAGATTTCACATACTTAGAGAGATTTGGGAGAGATTTTACATACTTGGAGAGATTTAACCTTAGCCATTATTATCGCATAATCTCGCAAATGCAAGGTTCGTGAACCCCGTTATGCTTCGTTAATGATCGTTTTAAGTCCCTGAAAGGGTCCTTAGTCGTGTTTTGATGCGTTTAACTCCCTTTTTAGGGTTTTTACATTGTTAACACATAGAGTCTTCGAGACACTTGAATTTTTGACATACAAATGCACATTTTTATACATAGAATAACTTTTTAACATACAAGTACTAGTTAAGTTTGACCGGTTTGACTTGTTGACTTTGACTTTGACTTGGCCGAAATTGACGGTTGTCACATCATCCCCCCGTTAAAAAGAATTTCGTCCCGAAATTAGGGTTTCGAATGGGACTTCAAGAATTTGGAGGAAAGATGGGGGAACTTTTCGTAGTATAAGAAATTGATTATGGTGAGGAACAACCCGCCTAATGTCACATGACGAACTTGGAATTTCTTATTGTAACTTGAGCTGAGTCAATTTAAAAGGAGTTATTGTTTTGGGATGATAGTGTATTCAATGTGTGCCTTTATGCTCCCTGTTTTATCCTTGGTATTACCACTATGAATATTTTATATTGTAGTTAGCAAGTTCCAACATTACAAATGTTTCAACAAACTGTGACGAAATTTGCATTATAAGCCCTACCAGATCTGTTATAATAGCTTGGTGTAAACTAGTCGTATATCATTAAGATTGCACGGGCATTCGGATGGGTAACCTCGCCTTAAGCCCACAACCAAACAAGGAACAGGAAATGAGGCGGAATCACACATTCTAAGTCCGTAGAATCCTAATGATATATGACCATAATGTTTACACTAGCCATCATAGATTCACTTGTAAAAACCCTGCGTTTTTATTTAGGAGATAAGACTTATATGGGTTTTGTCGTGTTCTCGAGATTTATGGTTGGTATATTTTAATCGATGCTAGATTTAGTAATAAAAAGAAATTTAAAAATTAAACGCCGATGTTAGAAACACGTACTGATATTCACGGGCGGTTCCGGGGTGGTCTCTCCTGCAGTGATCGCGAGCACCCTTCCACCATCACCGACATTTCGTGCTCTTGGGCAGTCCCTTTTAAAGTGTCCCGTTTCGCCGCACTTGTAACAGGCTGGGCTAACTCCAGTGCCAGGGACCTGGTTGATGGGTCGTGCTGGTGCCTTACAGGAACGGACAGTGTGCCCCTTTCTGTTGCAATTTTTGCAATGTATTTCTCGGCAAGCCCCAGTGTGATGGAAGTTACACTCGTTGCATTTCGGAAGGGTTCCAGCGTATCGATTTATGGGTGTTGGCGTGGCGTGGGTTGTGACAGCATGAACAGCAACGATCTGTTGCTTCTTAGTGAAGTCCTGGGCTGGTTGGTCCTTCTTGTTGTCCCAAAACTTCCTTTTGTTGTTTCCTCCTCTTGCTTGATCAGGGGTGGTTGTCGTAGTGTCATGGCTGGCATGATGGTCGATGAGATGCTGTGTCAGTTCTTTGGCACTGTCAAAGGTAGTTGGCTTTGAGGCCAATACGTTCCCTTGAAGTTGGGAGGATAGTCCCCATATGTATCTTTCCACCTTCTTGCTTTCCGACGGAACCATCCCTGGACACAGTATGGCTAGATCACTAAACCTTGAGGTATAAGACAGGATGTTAGAGCCTATCATTTTGAGACCCCAAAGTTCCTCTTCCAACTTTTGTATCTCGCCCCTTGGGCAGTATTCCTTCATCAACATGGTTTTCAGATTTTCCCATGTTATCGAGTTAGCCGCCGGAAGTGTCAATGTCTTGACGTGGCCATTCCACCAGGTGAGTGCCCTTTCAGAGAATGTGCATGATGTAAACTTGACCTTGTTTGCTTCAGGGCATGCACATATTTCAAAGACGGATTCGGTTTTCTCGAACCATTGAAGTAATGCTATGACACCTCCGCTCCCATTGAAAGTTTTGGGTTTGGCATTAGTAAAGTCTTTGTAGGTACACTCTCTCGAGCGTCCCTGACTGTCCCCGTTGTTAGAATTTGTAGGACCATTACTCGCACCACCCGCATTATTGGTGCTGATTTGGGACATTGCGGCTGCTACTGCGACTGTTATGGCAGCCTGGAACATTATCGGGTCGAACTGAGGGGGTGGTGGAGGTGGTGGTGGCGGATTTGTTTGCGTTCCGTTAGTGCATCTAACAGACCTTCGAGGCGGCATCTTTCTGTTATAGAATTTCAAAGACGAAATGAGTATACGTCTTTTAGTACTGGTTATTAGTCGGGCGTCGTAAAACTAGGTTATTAGTTTTCAAGTATGGCATTTCCCGATTTTTCGAGTGTGGAAAACAATTCATACCAGAGGTCTATATAAATAAACTTATGAATTTAGTAGGAATGACTCGATTGTAATCTTGTGATTTGTTCCATGCCCGATCCACCCTAAGATCACCCAATGTATTCTAGTTGTGTGTAATTAAGGTCCGATAGGCCGTTGAACTTAATGAGTCTGCCCTAAGCCCATAACCAAACAAGGAACAGGGCCTAAGGCGGACTTACCATTTCTAAGCCGATCGTCTCTTAATTACACATAACCTTGAGGTATACATCAAGTAATCTTAGAGTTACCATAAGCAAATTGTTTGTAATAACAGGTTATGAAATATGTGGTAAACTCCCACTGAAATAAAATGCATGCCAATTTTTATTGATATACTTTGGTTATATCCTTACCATTTATATACACACGTAATAAATTTCGCACTTTACTGAACTATTCTCGGTGTTTCTGCTAACGTCCCTGAGACAGAGTTATGGTAGTAGGTAAAAGTGGGTTTTGTACGGGCGTTAAGATTTACCCATCACGTTGCTCGTGCGAGAATAGGGGTACAAGAGATAGTTAATAGACGTCTAATCCTATAATTACTTATAGGGTGTGATCCTTATTAGTCACGTCTATAATCACATAGTGCATACCAGTTATACATAACCTGAGATAGAATAGACCTTCGAATAAATGACTCTACTCTAAGTCCACAACCAAACAAGGAACAGGAAGTAGAGCAATAGTCATAGATTCTGAGTCTATAATATCGTTAATTATGTATAACCTTGGCGTATGCACTTAGTCATTATAGACCTACTAATAGGGGTCTTTAGTTTTCATGTAAGTTGGTTATAGTATCACAAAATACTCCTATAGTATTTTAATGGTTGTCTTATGTTTTCGATGTTTGTTTGTAGATGCAGTTGGTAAGTTTTTAGACTTGTTGCAACGCCACAACCATTCCTAGGCATATGCTAATCACTTCTGGGTCATACATAGTTGATAAGGCTATATCATTCCCAGACCTGACCATACATCCCCAAGCCTACTTGTGCCATTCAACAATCACAACTTTTGTTTTGTTCTAGTATGATGCTAACCTTAGTATGTATGCATGCATGTATACTTTCAACAAGAAACTATTTATTTCTAAAAGTATAGTTAATTGAAAAAAAAATGTTAAATCAGAGACCTTAGTCCCAATGCATTTATAGTTTGTATATCTTATGTGGTTCGATATACTTAGTTCACTATAAACAATGCTCTGATACCAATCTGTCACACCCCCAAACAAGGGATGGCGGAAACGTCCGGGGGTGGAGGACTTCATGTATAGTATCACAACAACGAGTATAATAGTGCTCAAAGTGAATACAACCATCATAAATATAATTGAAAAGGTTACACCATAGTGTATGTTTACATGTTTCAAAATCAATTACATTATGATGACAAAATGAACTATTGACGATTTAACGTCCCATCCTCAAAATGCTAAAGTTTTCCTGTTTCACTGATTTCCTGAGAATACAAGTAGTTTTGAAAAGTGTCAACAATTAAGTTGGTGAGTTCATAAGAGTTTTGTTTGAGGAAGAAACCGTTTTCCTTGTAAAAGCGATAGAGTATGATCTCCAGAAAATCCAATATTTTCTTAGTTAAGTGTGGAATGAATGCTCCTATGTTATGCGATAATGAACCCTAGAAAGACCCAGAGATTCCTCCTATAATCGCCCAGCATATATAAGTTATATAAAATTTAAGTTAAATAAACCGTTGAATATAATGGGTCTGCCCGAGGTCCACAACCAAACAAGGAACATGAGATAAGGCGGGCCCACCAATTCTAAGTCGATTTTGACTAGATTCTTATATAACTCTAGCATATACACTTAGCAATTATAGCTGAAGTCTAACAATTCTAGATGAAATGTAGTTTTAATAGAAATATGTTTCCAAGAAAATCCAATATTTTCTTTATAAAAGTTATGTAGTCCTAAATCCCAGGACCGAGAATAAACAAGTATTTTACCATACTTAAAGTAATTCATACAAGTTTAAATCGACATAAACTCGTTTAGTTTAGAAGTAAAACCCCTTTTCGAAGTAGAATTTTCCATGTAAACTTGAAAGATTGTTAACTACCTATGTGAGTCGCTATAACCATACTATGACGAGAAATAACCTGCACAACGTTTTTCAGACGTTAAGATACTATGACTCTTGTCATCCGTAGACCTGCCGGTCCGGCTGTAGCTAGCAGCGAGGTGTGGGGTGTCAATCCCAATATAGATCTATACACAATTATCACGCTCTCCCTACAAGAGACTCTGGTTATAACTTACAGGAATTGGGATCCCGTACTCGAACGTACAGGGAGAGAATTGCCTCACAACCTAAGTTAACTAGTTTACACATAGTTTGATATTAAAACCTCTTCTGTGGAGGAAGTGAAATCACCTTTTATGAAAATACATTAGTGCTATGAATCCATAAACTATTACTATTATAGTTTATCAAGTACTATGTGAAAAACCCCTTTGTTTTGAGAGTAAAACCTTTTTCATGTAGTAAAAATCCATAAACATGCTTAATGTAGTTTATTATATGTGTTCGAAATGAATGAAGAATCCTTTTTATGAATGACTAAATTTCAGTTTATGATGATAAACTAACAAGAAAAATACATTCAATATGTAGAACTTAATGTTATACACTTTGCTCAACATATTACAAAGTGTTATGAAAGCTATAAGTTGTTGACTAGTTTTTAACCTTTCAGCACTGTTTTAGAAAAATCATAGAAAAATCATATGAAGTCGAAAACTGATTCCGTAAATTATGAGAGTTCATAAATGTGTCTAGTTTGTTCATAATTTATATTATGATTTTTGGAAGTCTTTAACTTGTGTTAAAATATTCATATTCACATACTGGTCTGAATTCGTTTCTGAAATGATAGGCAGTTTTGTAAAAATCACCATAAATCGTAGAAAAATCGTATGGAGATGTGCAAGTAGTCATTTTAAAGGTATGAACCTGAACTATTTGCATATTATACAGTTTTGAAAGATATTAAGTTTAAGATAGTCAAAACAGTCTGTGAATAAGACTCAAGTTTTATGATGAAAGCTGTTGTTTGAGTTTAGTTAAGTTTTTGGTATTTTAACTTGTATTCCCCCCTTAAAAACTGAAGAAAACATGAAAATGTAGGGGTATGAACTCACCTTGAGTGATTCTTGGAAGAGTGGAAGGTCGAAGGCGAGGAGTATCAACTCAAGAACAATTGATGAACACGTGAGAGTTTGGATGATTCCTAAGAACGATTTCGTGTTAAGATATGAGTGGATGATCCAAGAGTGTTATGAAAACATGTAATAACACTTGAGTTAGAAGGAAATACTTACCAATAAGTGAATAAATGACTCAAGAATACATCAAAAGTGTGGCTGAAAGTTGAGAGAAAAGAGACCCTCTTGATGGTTTAAGAAGTGTATAATGTTTGATGGTGAAGCAAATGATCAAGGAAATCCCTGGCATTTCCTTATATGGAGGGTTGCTGGAGCAAGTGGATAAGGTGAATGGATGTTTGCCTTGGTTTGTGTGATGTGGATAAGGTTGGACCAATGAGAAAGTGACACATAGGAGGCAAGTGGGCACACTTGACCCACTTGTGGTGTAGGATACTCTTCCTAATGTAAAATAATGATTTTTAATTAATAAATACTTGAAAAATAATTAAAATAATAGTTATGGGGGTTAAAAATGATAAAAATATGAATTTGGTGAAAAAATCCCGTCAAAAACGGGTTTAGGAGGCGAAAGTAGTCAAAAACCGACATTAGGAACCGAACCTGCGAGGTTCCGGCTCTAAGGAGCTAGGAACCGAGAGTAGGGAAAAGAAGAACCGAGAGTAGGCCGAAGGTCCGAGGGTCCGAAGGGGGAAGCCGAAGTCTGAGGTCTCGCATGGGGGGGGGGGGGGGGGGCGAGGTTCGGTCCTCGCTGCTGAGCTTCGGTCCGAGATGGCCTCTGACAAGTTCGGTTCTGACACTTTCGGTTCCTAAGAGGAGTTTCGGTTCCTAAGAGGAGTTTCGGCTCTATATGGCTGTTTTTCGAGAAGTCTTTCCGTTTTGCGTGATTTTTGACCAAGTTAAGGGTCGGGATGACCCGGATGACCATAAAAAGTTTGAGAGAGATTTTGGGAGAGATTTGAGAGAGATTTTGGGAGAGATTTGAGAGAGATTTAACATACTTGGAGAGATTTCACATACTTGGAGAGATTTGGGAGATATTTCACATACTTGGAGAGATTTCACATTCTTGGAGAGATTTGGGAGAGATTTCACATACTTGGAGAGATGTGGGAGAGATTTCACATACTTAGAGAGATTTGGGAGAGATTTCACATACTTGGAGAGATTTGGGAGAGATTTCACATACTTGGAGAGATTTCACATTCTTGGAGAGATTTGGGAGAGATTTCACATACTTGGAGAGATGTGGAAGAAATTTCACATACTTAGAGAGATTTGGGAGAGATTTCACATACTTGGAGAGATTTGGGAGAGATTTAACCTTAGCCATTATTATCGCATAATCTCGCAAATGCAAGGTTCGTGAACCCCGTTATGCTTCGTTAATGATCGTTTTAAGTCCCTGAAAGGGTCCTTAGTCGTGTTTTGATGCGTTTAACTCCCTTTTTAGGGTTTTCACATTGTTAACACATAGAGTCTTCGAGACACTTGAATTTTTGACATACAAATGCAGATTTTTATACATAGAATAACTTTTTAACATACAAGTACTAGTTAAGTTTGATCGGTTTGACTTGTTGACTTTCACTTTGACTTTGACTTTGACTTGGCCGAAATTGACGGTTGTCACAAAAGAGCATTGTTAAGTGATGCTAAAGAACCCACTCCCAGACCACCATTATCCTTCGAATTCAGAATTAAGTCCCATTTCACCCAACTTATCTTCTTCTCATTGGAATCAACCCCCCAGAAAAATTTTGCTCTAATTTGTTCCATCATTTTGATAATCTGACCTGGCATTTTAAACAAACATGTAATAAATACCCAAACTACCCAACACAGACTTTAATAACGTTAACCGCCCACCAATTGAAAGCATTCGAAGCTTCCATCTAGACAACCTTTTCATGAACCGATCCATAATTACCCTCCAACCAGCAACTCGATTCATATTCTCACCAATAGGTAACCCTAAGTAAACAAAAGGTAAGGAAGCCGAACTACAACCTGTCAAATTCGATAAAGCCTCAGAAGTTTGGCTCTCAACACCGACCCCCACCAAATTTGACTTAGAAAGATTTAATTGTAAACCTGACATCATATAAAAACACTTTATAACGCGAATCAAATTAGTAATATTTTCAGCATCCCACTATCCCATAAATAAAACATCATCAGCATAAAATAAATGCGATACTTGCATCCCAAGATTACCCAATTTAGCAGCTCTAAACAAACCGCTCGCCACCGCATCTTCCAAAATGACATGCAACCCCTCCATAGCAATGATGAAAAGAAAAGGGGACAGAGGATCACCTTGTCTTAGCCCTCTCTCCAAACTGAACTCTTGTGTGGCTGAACCGTTAATTAAAACAGAAGATCTCGCCGACACCAAATGTTAATATGAATTACACGTCAAATGTGTTGCATAAGCCACTCAATATCTTTATGTACTATTTATTTTATTCAATTTTATAAAAAATAAAATTTCTAAAAACAGCTTATCTAAGTAAATAAGGATCTTTATTATTTATCCAAATACGACCAATTATTATTTACCAACAAGACTACTTAAATAGCTATCAATGTTCAATATTATTTAAATCTAATTTAACCTACATAAATCATACATAAGGTCATTAAAGTCTAATTATAACATACTTCTTTAAATTCTTTCTATAGTATATTTTTTATAACTAATTCATACATACGAATACAAACATCAACAACCACATTATCAATATAACCGAAAATGACAACGTATATTAACTAAATACAAAAGTTCATGTGAAAACCCGGAATTTCTATCTTGTAAAGCCAATCAATTCAATCAAAAGTTAGACTTGTTTATGCTATCTTTTAACATTGTTAAGGGTCTGTTTAAGTGTTCTAAGCTTAGTACATTCAAGGATTGTGTGTTAGGATGTGTTAGCTAAAGTTCATCGTGTTTCATTCGAGCCGGAAACTCCATCACAAGGAGTTTACGGCCGCAAACTAGAGTTTACGGCCGTAAACTCTAGGCAACCGTGAACCCTCCCCTATATCATATACTTCCTTCATTATTTCTTCACATCTCACATTTCCAAGTCAAGAACACTCATTTCTCTCTCAAGTATTATCAAGAACACATCCATTTCTCTTCAATATTGTAAGTGATTCTTCAATTGTTTCTTGATATCCTTCTTGATCTTGTTAAACCCTTTGATTTAATCCATGAATTCAACTCTTTTGGGTTAGATCTTCAAATCTTCATCATTTTCTTCAAGAACACCAAGAACACACACTAGTTATTTGGGCCGTGAACACCCTATAGGCTTCCAAAACGTAAGTATCTCTTCCATATACTTGTTATCTATTAGAAGCTCTTGATTTCCATCCAAGAATCAACAATTTTATGCATGAACTTGAAGAGTTTACGGCCGTAAACCCTTCATGTGGTCGTAAACCCTTTTTAGTTCATGATATGGCCATAAACCCTTCAACCCATGGCCGTGAACTCCCTTTTATACAATCATATGTGATTGTAACACTTCATTCCAAGTGTTTCCTAGTACCTAAGGTTGTTCCCTTACATTATTAGTTGTTATATACACTAATTGTATGCCTATATATGTGATTATATGTCTAATAGGATCCAATTGTGCTTCGGGACTTCATTTGTGATCTCAAGCATCCTATATCCATATTTCATTCAAATCACTCACTAAAAGTGAGTTCATACCCCTAACTTATATTTTAATGACTTTAAATGCTTTTATGGGGGGGGGGGGATGAAAGATCTAGTATGCTCAAGAGTCATATTAAAGTGATATTGCTAAATAACATATGATATTAATGGGTCACACTAACAACAACTTGATACAATTGATTATTTATTAGAAATTGATTTTAATAAATATTCAATAAAACTCTTATAATTAAATTGGGAATTATTTATTTCTAGGAAATAATTAATTTTCATTAGCAAGTAACATAATATATCATATGGTATGATGTATTAAGTCATGTACAACATTTTGGACCAAAAGGACTTTTTGTCTTTTACCTAAATGTTAAGGTTTATATTTTATAAACTTGGGTTTTATAAAATATACAATCTTCTTCTCCTTTTGTATATAAATTTCGAAATTATACTTTAAGGGACATGATTTGATGTTTCGATTTATTTAATCAAAAGTATACATAACTTTAAAAGCATGGGGGGACAAGTATGCTTTACGGGACAAGATTGTCTAAACTGGAAGTACCTAATGGGTAAAGACTTTACTTTAAGACATTATAAATATGAGGCTTCCACTCTTTAAGAGGGGCTCCATTCTTCTTCCCTAAAACCATAACATGCTTAGAGCATGTTACTCTCTCCCTTTTGTTCTTCTTTTCTTGAAGTTACTTGCATCTTCATGCCTTCTTTAAGTTCATATGGGTTATGAACTTAAAGCTTAGGAGTTTAAGAGTTTTGGACTAGCATCTACATCAAGTTGAGTCATTGTTGGTGTCTCAAAGGTTCAACATTCTTCATCAACCTTCAAGCCTCCCGAGAGGACCCAAAGAGCTACAAAGGTTGTTATTTCTTCATCCTTTCTATGGTTGGTGTTTTAATCTTTCCATAACTTGCAAGAAGATCCTTGGTGGGTATAAAATGTTTATGTTATTTCAAAAATAAAAAATCTTCCATTGCCATATTTTTTCTTGTTTGTGAAACTATTTTTGAACTAAAACCCAACAATTGGTATCAGAGCCATCTTGCAAGTTTGGTTAGATTTTTGATTTTTGGAAATCTTTGTTTTTGGATAATATGGATAACTTGTTTTTGTATAAAAAATAAGTGCATACATATTTTCTATGACAACTTTATAATTGTTATTTTTTTTATGTGACAAAAGTTTCATGCATCTTTTGTCATTTAAAGTTGTCTTAGAAAAATAAAGGTTGTTTTATATATATGTTGATGTATGATGTGCATAAACTAGCCAACGACCAATGTGTTATTATGTTGTTGTGTTTGTTGCTTTTGTTGTAAAAATGGTTGTAATAATTTATTTATTCATATGGTATGTAATAATTAAATATATTTGTTTTTCTTGTTTATTTTGTAAAGTAATGGATTAGTTTTTAGAAATAATTTATTTGTACAAAGATGTAACAAGAAATGAAGTTGGAGCCATTTTTTGAAGACAAAAAGGCAAATTTCGAGTTCATACATGTGCTGGGCAGAAAGATGACACTTTCTGAAAAGTGTCATGAGTGCTACACATGTGCTGAACATAAAGATGACACTTTCTGAAAAGTGTCATAAAAGCTGCAGTCCTTCCTTTAAAGAAGCTCTTCAAACCTTTTGCAAGCAATGAGTGTTTACTCAAGTGGGAGCTTCTACAACAACATTACAAGAAGATTTTTGGTCCCCTTAAATGTCCCTTTAGGAATGGACTTGGCATCTTTTGTGTTGACTCACAAAAATGTCATTAGTTGGTTATGTTTATGCATATATCTTTTTATGCATGTTTGTGTTGTTTATTTTATGCAATTATTATGCATGGTTGATAAATTAGTTTTTCACATGTTAAAATAATTTTGGACAAAATAAACATCACATGGAGTTTGGGGTTTTCAAAATTAGACATAAGATGTAACAAGTTATTATTTAAAAAAAAATAAAACTCGGTTTTATTAAATCGTTAATAACAACAATTTTTGAAATACTCAATTATAAGTTTTAAAATGGTGATTTTTGTAACTTATACAAACTTCATATATAAGTAATAAAATGAAGTTTTATTAAAGATATAAAAGGTTCAAATGCATTCAAACTTAATACCGGTTATTAAAATTGAAATGCGTTTAATTATATAAAACTAGCTTTTTATATAAAACCTTTAAAAGGTAATTTTCTTTTGAAAATTGATACCATGGTTAATTATATGCATGTAATAACCATTATATCATATGTTTTTAAACTAGAATTATAAAACATATAAATACCCTTTTTACAAACCTCAAATCTATGCAATCCCTTTGAAGAACACTCGCACGTCCCTTGTATGCACTAGTGGGATAAAGCATATCTAACCGCTTAGTGTTATCTTTTGATGGTCGGGGTGTATTCACGATTTCTATAACCAAGTTATAGGCCGATTACACAAGTTTTTCGAATTGGACGATTTGATCGGAAATCTTTTGTGATAAAGGATACCTAAGCAAGAGAGTTCCGAGGCATAGATGGGATCAAACATGTCTAATCAAATTTGTTATTTGTGATCCCATAAATCTAGGAATTATATGGTAAGATATGATTGATAATCGATATCTACCGGGTTGAATTCAAATGGATGGGATAAAGGATACCTAACCATTTATTTGTTTTGCAACTTGGATCCTAGACTTTGATAATTAATGTTTTCGGAAACTAAAAGGGTATTAATTATTAAAGATTAAATATTGAAAATACTAAATGAATTTTGTTAAAAATTTTGTAGTTAAATAATTCATTCTCATTATCATGAATTGCCATTTTCTTTAATGGCTTAATGAAACAATAACATTCAATAGATACAACTTCAATGAATGGGTTCATGTCTTAAGAGACAATCTCGTAAGGGATATGAAATTGTATACACTTAAAGGTCTTGGTCCTAAACTATTTGTTTTGAGCAATGAACCTGAACATGATACCTAGTTAAGGCATCACCGTGATGCTTAAGATGTTTCTAAAATCAAGCTAGGAATAGTTATTCATGGCTTCTAGGAAGTTTTGGATAATTTAAACATGTATATCTGATGATATAACAGGTCAAGCAATATTCCAATTAATACAATGATATTTTAGTTAAAGCTAGTTTAAACATTGGAATAATGCAAGGCTAAAAGAATCACCTTGTGTGATCCAAGAGGCTCATGTTTTATGGACTAAACACCTTTAAGCCCAAAAAATCTACTAAAGCCCACATAGATGGATCTTGTTTCTTTTGTGAAGAAACTGGACATTGGGAGAGGATTTACTCCTCTTATTTGGAAAGTAAGTCTGGAAGAGACTAGTACTTCTTGTATCTACTAGATAGAAATCATGCTTTTCATATAACACTTAGGTACTTTGTACTTAAATATTAATCTAATATTTGTGAATGACTTGCATATATCTACTGAAGAGTACCAGTTGAGCACAATCAAGTTGAAACTACACTCTCGGAGTTTAGTTTATTGTTTATGCTTATAACATAAATTACTTGTAATGTAAAACAATATTTGTTTTGGAACAATATATGTTTGAATTTTAGCATGTCTAATCTTATGTCTCAGCTATTTTATTCAAATGTTTGATAATTTACTCAATCGTTTTTCATAACGATAATATTCATATTCTCAAATGATTAACTTCTATTTATGAGACTAGATCTGTTAATAGAATTGTGAAGTAAATATCAACATTTCGTAAATAAAATTAAGTTCTATATGAAAGCACTTTTGATTTAAACTTGTTTTAAATCAAACTCATCTTTGACATTGTTATCATTATTATATAAATGATATTCACATATTCCAACTTCAAGAAAGGGACCTATGAAGGCAAATATTGTAGTTTATTTGACATATGTGAACCTTATTTATATGTAAATGATTCCTAATGATATTTTCACTAAGGTGTAGAGAAAATAATTAAGGAACTATACACTTTGGTATATGACTTCCTTTCTAATGAATGACTGAGATTAAGCACATGACACCAAATCAACTTTATCAACAACTATAGTAGTTTTAATTATATTTTACGTGGTAAAGCATGATTGTGAAATCTTGTTGAAGATTTCAAAAGTTGAGATACAAACCGGTAAGAACCATCTAAGGCCTTAATGATAATAAATGATGAATTAAATCTTACTCGGTATGATTTACTTTCTAATCAGTAGAAATATCCCCCTTTAATCTTTTTGGGATAATACTTCAATCACTATTAATTGTACCTTGAGTTCAAACACCAACTAAGTAGATTAAACACTTTATAAGATTTAGTATGGAAGGGCTCCATCCTCATCTTACTTAATGTTTTATGGGTTTGAAGCCGATGTTGGACTAAAGCTTCTAAACCCAAAATCTACTAAGTACGTATTTGTATAATACTCTAAATGTGGCTTAGATTATTTTATGCAAACCCACCATTAATAAGTTATTTTTATTCTTGTGAAAGCTAAGTTAGTAGAAAACAATCTTCTAATGAGAAAGCAAGTGGGAGGTACATGGAACTTGAAGCAGCTCAAGAACCATAACCTTATGTAGTAATAGTTGGCACTAGTTTTAACAAGGATTGTTAAAATTGAATAATAGCTATTCACAAACACAAAGGTTCGCATTAATGGTAGAATTCATCTATGACTTGAGAAATGTGGAATCTCTCATTGATGATATTTTGTTGATGATTTCCGGAAAATCCAACAAATACCAAGATGATATGTCAGATCTCGAATCTAATAAATGACTTTGAGTCATGAACATGAGATGTAATCCATGTATGATAATCAAGAATGGGCTTGATTAAAATTTATCCTTATAGCAAGGCTAAAAGGAGTAAATAATTCTTCAAGAAAGAATAAATTACATGGATAACCATACTCATTTAAAGCAAGACTTATAGTAAAAGGATTTTCTCATAATCATGTCATTGACTATGGTCCTCATCATACTCATGACATTAACTGTGATCAAACCTTTTCCACAAGTAGCTATGATTAGATCAATAAGGATATTGATTACTATAAATTCATATTCTTAATATGAGATATAGCAAAAGGATTTCAAGAAAGACTGTTTTTCTTAATAGACATCTACTGGAAGATATCTATATAGATTAGCCTGGAGGTTTTCTTAATCCATGTTATCCTAACAAAATGTGTAGAGCTTGAGATCCACTTGTGGATATAAAGCAAACATCTCAATGTTGCAATCATCATTTTATGTAAAACCACAAGGTATGTTTTTATATCAAAATGAATAGAACATGTGTGTTTACTAAGAACTAGTGGGAGCATAGTGAAATTCCTAATCTTGTATGAGTGAGACATACTTAATCATTTGAAATCACATTCTGACTAAGCAAGGTCGTTTTCACCTTAACTCGGAAAGTGTTTCTAAAATAAAATGTTGGTGCATGGAAATGCTCCACAAATAATGAGTGTTTATTAGATTGTATTTTCCCTTATTGTATTTTAGGTGTATTTACTCTCCCTCATATATAAAGGGAGAGGTGGTCACTTTTTATGTAGTATTACTATTGCACTTTTCTAGCATGTAATCTCTAGAGAGAGAAAGTTGGTGGGTTCTCCCACCCAGGGAGAGTTTCTCTCCCATCATGTTCTTCATGAATATCATTATTATTCTCTCTTTGTTCTTAGTCTTTTTCCATGAACTCATAATATGTTCTTCGTGTTCATACTTACAAAAACACGATTAATCTCGAGATATCTTACTTCCGCATTCACCGTTCGTTATAAAAATGGGTCTCTACAATTGGTATCAGAGCCGTACCTTGAAGATCTCACGATTAGTTCAAGGGAACGACTCCCGTTCGGTGATTATCTTGTGATTTTTCCGTGTTTCTGCAAGAAAAATTTTCGGGTTTCAAACCAGAATTTTTTTTATGAAGTTTGTTCTTAGTTCTATTTTCTGGGGTGATTCTATCTTAGTAAAAATAAAAAATAAAATGTTGCTGCTGCTGCTCGTTCTATTTGTTGCTGGAAAAGATGTTCTTAAAAGGTTATTATTTTTGCTGTTGAAGAAATGAAGAAAAATGGGAGAAGAAATTATTTTTGTGGTCTCCATATTGTTGAAGAAATTGCTCTAGGGAGTTCTTGTATTCTTGGATGAGAAGACACAATTAATGGGCTTATTTTCTTTGAAGTGGTGTTCTTTTTTTTACCCAGCAGCTTGGAAATCTTCTTGAGGTATGAAGTTCTTTATTCCTCATTTTCTTGCCGTGAATCTTTAATGTGAAGAAATATGGACGTAATATGTGTTTGCATAAAGCACTTTGTCCTTTTTGCTCTTTTGGGTAAAGAGTATTCCACTTATATTTGCCTTCCCAAGTAAAAACTATGTGACATTGTCCAATCCCATCACCTTTTGTCCCTAAAAACCCACCTGCACACTCCTTTTCCTTTGACCAAAATCCCTTTTTCCCTTACTTTTATTCAAAAAAAAAAAAAAAAAAAACCGAAGTCTGTTGAGGAGTCAGCAGACCGCAGCCTCGGATGACTGCTGATGGACCACATCCACCTTCCTTGCTGATGAACCGCAGTCAGACCGCAACCATCCTTCCCAGCTCGGACCGCAGGCTTCTTCCTCCGGTTCGGACCGCAACGCTCCTTCTGATGCTTCGTCCGCAGTGGCTTCCCGACTCGCACCATCAGCAGCCAGCTCCCTCTGTCCGCAGCCTTGCCCCATCCGCACCCAACCCTTCCCACCGCAACCCACTCCAGCCGCAACCACCTCCCACCCAAGCCACCCTCTCTCATCCGCAACCTCCTAGACCCGCAGTCTCCTACCTCCGGTCCTCCCTCCTCCCAGACTTCGCCCCCTCTCCTCCTTCAGCCCCCATCCTTCTCCACCTTCCTTCAGCCCCTTCCCTCCTCCCTCCTTCTTCCTTCTTCTCCCCTCCTCCCCTCCTTCCTTTTTCCCTTCCCCTCTCATCAGCCCTCCCCTTTTTTTTAAAACCCTTTTTTTTATTTAAAATTCTTTTTTTATTTATTCAGCCATTTTTTTTATTATTTTTTTTCAGTTATTTTTTTTAACGACAATTATTTTTTTTTGCCAATTATTTTTTTTTCACCAATTATTTTTATTTAGCCATTTTTTTAAAACCAATTTTTTTATTACATCAATTATTTTTTTTTAACACCAATTTTCGCCACAACCGAACCTTGGATTGTCACATTGGTTCATTTCATGCCGGTTATTATTGGAAGAATACTCCTACCGCAGTCGGACTTCATATTATTTTTGTGATGCTTGCACCGCAACGGCGATTGATCAACAAAGTTGTTTCGCATTCTTCACTTTATGGGATATTATGACTTGTCGCTCTTGATTTTTGGTTGACGAATCATGTATCTTGAGCATGTGGACTTTATTCTCTATTGAAGACCACTTCAAGTGTTCCGGCACCGCAGTTTGGATATTTAGATATATTTTTGGCACAACAGATTATTCTCAGCACAGCTTCAGCAACTATGTCACCCGCCTCCTCGTGACCGCAAGAGTATCTCTTTTACTCTTTCTCGTTTCTTATCGAGACCCTTCATACATCTAGGGAGAGCTTCTCTATTAGCTCTTGGTATCCGACACTCTCCATCCGATGATTTGTTGATTTTTGATATCCGGTCGTTGGTTATCAAAAATAGGGAGAGAATATCATCCGAATTTGGTTATTATGATTGTTTGAGTTTGGATTTTGAAGACTTCTGAAGACGATTATTTATTTAGTGATGCGATGTGACACTTCTTTTTGGTCTTTACGGATCAAATTTTTGGCATTACTCGATGTTTTCCGATTCAGATTATTTATTATTCGGACTCTACCACAGGATGATTTTGTGTTCGCCTCCGGTTCAGATCTTATGGTTTCACGAGTTTGGATTTGTGATATGTTGAAGAGGAAGATTATTTTGGCAATGTGATGTGACACTTATTTTTGGTCCTTGGATCAAATTTTCGGCATTGATGGACCATGTTTTTGGACTCACATTATTTTTATCCGGACTTCATTTTATGGATGCTTCACATTTTTAGCAGGTTATTCTTTGAAGAATTTCGGTGTATTATGATTCGAGAACTCGAGATGTTTTTCAGATTTTTGAAGCCGAAGTGTTTCTTTTATTGGATCTTCTACTTGCTCATGGTGACCTCCTTCTTCGGGTGATTATGACTGGTTTGAAGATTTGGATCTTATTTTTTCTGCTTCATTGGTTGTGCTTTGAAGCCGAAGACCTTCATTGTTAGAGATTCATGGCCAGTTCCAGACTTCACAGACACTTCAGAGTTTCAGAGACATTTCAGCACTTGGTTTCATTTTATTACCACACTTGCTAGTCGGATTACTGTATTATAGCCTTGTATCACTTATTGGATCTCTCATAATTTGTAAGCATTTAGGGAGAGAATGTTGGTGCATGGAAATGCTCCACAAATAATGAGTGTTTATTAGGTTGTATTTTCCCTTATTGTATTTTAGGTGTATTTACTCTCCCTCATATATAATGGGAGAGGTGGTCACTTTTTATGTAGTATTACTATTGCACTTTTCTAGCATGTAATCTCTAGAGAGAGAAAGTTGGTGGGTTCTCCCACCCAGGGAGAGTTTCTCTCCCATCATGTTCTTCATGAATATCATTATTATTCTCTCTTTGTTCTTAGTCTTTTTCCATGAACTCATACTATGTTTTTCGTGTTCATACTTACAAAAACATGATTAATCTCGAGATATCTTACTTCCGCATTCACCGTTCGTTATAAAAATGGGTCTCTACATAAAAGTCTTAGGAAAGAAAATGATACATTTTTGGAATGTAAAATCTATAAGGGATAGATAAAATGAATGTTAAAAGTTTCATGTCCTTATACATATATTGGCAATATCTTGAAAGAGATCAAGACACAAGATTCCTTTGGAGAATTCTTGACATTGTCATATGGCACCATTTTGAGCTAGCCTCAAAAGTATATAGCTCATAGGCTTGAACTAGATGAAATGATTTATATTCTATTTGCTTGGCAAATGAAGTCATAATTTACGCCATATTATGCATAGAACATGGTATTATCATGTTGTAAGCATGCCATAGGATGCTAATTGAATACATGGTTAAGTCACTCGATGACTAAGAAAACATTCTAAGAGTACTTTAGAAGAACTAAGAGAATGTATATGAGACAATCAGTTTAGAAATGATCTTTATGGAAAGAGCTACACAAGATGTTAATTTCTAAACAGATATAAATAATTATGAATTATGATTGGATTTTGACTTCATTATGGAATGAAAGGTAAGTTTTGTTGGAATGAGGTCCAAGAAAAACATAATGACACAATCTACTACAAAATAAGTATACACCACTTTAGAAGTTGAATTCAAATATGATTGGATGAATGAGATCATTGAAAAACTATGTTGATTTCTGCCATTCGAGAATCACATAGAAATCTTTGTGACTTCGAGAGTATACTTAATCAAGCTAAGAGACTCTATGTCACGAAAGAACACCAATCATATTCTCCAAAATATTTAACTATACCTAGAGTAAAGTTAAGTATGGAGATGATAGTATTCACAGAATTCACACAAATTAAATTTTGTCAGATCTATTGATAAAGTCATTCTTTTGAGCTGGGTATGAATGGTCACACTTCAGCTATAAGACTTTATTATTCTATAAATGGGTTTTTGATTTGGATTTAATATTTAGATATTGGAACAATAACAACAACTATTGGATAATGTTATGATATGTTGGCATATAGTCATCACATTAATATTTGTTGTGTTCTATATTAACATGTTTAATCCATGAATAATATTATTATTCTAAATGTTCATAGTCGGTTATAATCGTGGGAGTAATTATAAAGTAAGACTAATATGAATTGGATTGGTTGACTCTCACTAGATGAAAGTAGGCAAGTGGTTGTAACCAAGTTTCATAGGTACTTGTTAGAGAACTAGTATTGAACTGACCCGCATCAAGATCATCTCATGGATCAATATCGTGAATGATACTTGATTAAAAGGTACTATCTTTGTATCCTTAACACCTGAGATACATAGTGGGACTTAAGTGTAGGGAGTACTATGCTTTGATTATGGTCAAATGTTGTTCCTTAACCGGGTAGTTATAAAAGCCATTTTCAGGTATGGTGTGAACTACACAAGAGGCTTATGTAGTCAAGATGGGATTTGTTCCTCTTATGTGTTGAGAGTTAGACATCTAAGGCGCCTTACCAAAAGTTGAACAACTAATGAGATTGATCGCGATCCGCATCTCATGTTCAACATGATGTCTGTAGCACAGGGATAACTGATAAATTTACCTTATACACCAATTGTAGCTTTGAGCTTTTTGGGAATTGGGTGTTGACAGAATGGCACAAACAATCGTATGGTCTTAGGGGCAGTAAAATGTTGCTAGATGTTCACCACTGTCTATATTAGTATAATATGAGTCTTGCGCAAGTGGGAGATTGAAAGATCTAGTATGCTTAAGAGTCATATTAAAGTGATATTGCTAAATAACATATGATACTAATGGGTCACGCTAACAACAACTTGATACAATTGATTATTTATTAGAAATTGATTTTAATAAATATTCAGTAAAACTCTTATAATTAAACTGGCAATTATTTATTTCTAGGAAATAATTAAATTCATTAGCAAGTAACATAATATATCATATGGTATGATTTATTAAGTCATGTACAACATTTTGGACCAAAAGGACTTTTTGTCTTTTACCTAAATGTTAAGGTTTATATTTTATAAACTTGGGTTTTATAAAATATACAATCTTCTTCTCCTTTTGTATATAAATTTCGAAATTATACTTTAAGGGACATGATTTGATGCTTTGATTTATTTAATCAAAAGTATACATAACTTTAAAAGCATGGGGGGACAAGTATGCTTTAGGGGACAAGATTGTCTAAAGTGGAAGTACCTAATGGGTAAAGAGTTCACTTTAAGACATTATAAATATGAGGCTTCCACTCTTTAAAAGGGGCTCCATTCTTCTTTCCTAAAACCATAACATGCTTAGAGCATGTTACTCTCTCCCTTTTGTTCTTCTTTTTTTGAAGTTACTTGCATCTTCATGCCTTCTTTAAGTTCATATTGGTTATGAACTTAAAGCTTAGGAGTTTAAGAGTTTTGGACTAGCATCTATTCAAGTTGAGTCATTGTTGGTGTCTCAAAGGTTCAACATTCTTCATCAACTTCCAAGCCTCCCGAGAGGACCCAAAGAACTATAAAGGTTGTTATTTCTTCATCCTTTCTATTGTTGGTGTTTTAATCTTTCCATAACTTGCAAGAAGATCCTTGGTGGGTATAAAATGTTTATGTTATTTCAAAAATAAAAAGTCTTCCAATGCCATATTTTTTCTTGTTTGTGGAAAGGTAAATCCAAGATATATAGGGCCTTTCGAGATTCTCGCTAGAATCGGCCCTGTAGCTTACAAACTCAAACTACCTCAAGAACTCAGTAACGTACATCCTACATTCCACGTTTCGAACCTGAAAAAGTGTCTATCCGACGAGACTCTTGTTATCCCACTCGACGAAATCGAGATCAACGAGAGCCTCAACTTCGTGGAAGAACCAGTAGAGATCATGGACCGGGAGGTCAAGTAAACGAAGCAAAACCGTATCTCGATAGTGAAGGTTCGTTGGAATGCCAAGCAAAGACCTGAATTCACTTGGGAGCGCGAGGATCAAATGAAACTGAAATATCCTCATATTTTTCCTTAGTTATTTTGTTGGGTTTATAAGTGTTGCGCCATTGGGCTATTTTGTATGGTCTAGTTTTGTCACGGGTTTGGGCCTGTCCAACCGTGTTTATCTTTCTAGGGTTTAGTATATAAGGTGCATCCATGCATCCTTTGTCATTAACGCTTTCAATTATTATTTCATTGATTGTACTGTAAACCCTAGCACACCTCTACAGAGGAAGTTCTTAATCGAGCTCTTCTGAGGTGTGACTATATTTTAATCATTCGACATACGGATTGATTCATTGAGTGTTCCAGTATTTATTATTCTTATCGTTTTACCTGTTAAAGATCTAATCGATCTAAAGAGTTCTCAACTCATCAATTGGTATCAGAGTAGGAGACTGTGTAATCTGTACGCATCTCTTCTATTGAAGAAGGTCTTAGGGTTTTTCGCTATTATCGTTTTCTACTAGAACCGTCATTCTACATTGACGTAGTTCTTAGAATTCGATCATACCCTACCTTTGTTTACTATTCTGATCTTGAACAGGTTTCAAAACAAATATCATCATGTCTCTTGACGATTCACAAACGAACCCAATCAACATCTCCAACATTATTGGATCAACCACCAGGATTCCTATCCTGTATACTCAAGATTATGAAGTTTAGACGCATCACTTTGAAGACTATGTGATCGGTTCAGAAGATAATGGATACTTAATCTGGGAGGCGATTACTATAGGTCCGTTTGTTCACTCTGGCACAAACAGAAAAATCAAGAAGCAACAGGATTACAACCAACTCGTGATTGATGTAAAGGATGTTCCTCAAGATGAAAAGGATAAGCTTGTGAGTAACATTAAAGCACTAAGAATGATCAGATTCGCCCTACAATCTGACACATTCCGGTTGGTCAGTTCATGCACGACGGCAAAAGAGATATGTGATAGGTTGAAGGAGCTGTATTCCACCGATGAGGATCTTGAGCATTCTATCTAAACTTTGCTGCTTTCGGAGTTTGGAGACTTTAAGCAAAAACCTGATGAGAAGCTCATTCAAGCCTTCGATCGCTTCAATCATCTTCTTAGCAAAATGATAAAACACGGCATAGAAAGGAAGGTAATTGAGCAAAAGGTCACTTTCATGAATGGCCTGAGAACCGAATGGATGGCGGTGGTGTCTACAATAAAAGCTCATGAACAATTCAAATCTTACTCCTTACCGAAGCTAGTGGGAATTCTAAAATCACACGAAAGTGCATTGACGAAAGAAACGAATGTAGTTTCAAGCATGGGATCTTTAGCTCTCGTATCAAAAGGAAAGAACGTGGCTGAAGAAGAAGAAGATTTAGCTCTGTCAGAATTTGATCTAACCAATGAAGAATATGCTTTGATGGTCTCAAATCCAAAGAAGTTCGTGCGTAGAAAGTTTCCTATCTCCAAGAACCGAAACTGGCAAGGAAGCTACAGTTTGGATAAAGCAAAGGAGGAACCGAAGAACTCTTCTAAGCATGAAGAACCGAAGAAGGACAGTAAGCTTGTTGGTGACTCTGGATTTGATTGTCACTTTTGCAAAAGCAAAAATCACTTTGCCAAAGATTGTGTCTTGAGAAAGATGTCAGAAAAGAACGAGAGTGAAGATGATGAAGCCTACTACCTGCGAAAGCTAGAAGAAATAAAGAAGAAGAAAGATGCTGCTAACAACACTATGAATGCTTTAATTGTGTAGGAAAATCTCTTGGACGATGAGTTTGGTGGTGTGGAAGTCTAGTCTACAGACTCAGAGGACGAAGAAGTTCGTAAGCCCACACATGGCAGGGCTTTCGTAGCGAAAGAAGCTGGAACTGAAGGTGCAGGGAAATGCTTGGTGACTGTTGGAGTGTCACAGATGAGAGGCTATACTACCGATGGAAGTTGTGATGAAGCAAGGGAGCACGAAGACAAATGCTTCGCTACCAAACCTGTTGGTGAGCAGATCACCGAATGCGACCAATTGATCAAGAAGGTACAATCGATTCTCGAATCATTAAAAATCCTGTCACAAACTATGAAAAAGAACTGAACGAATTAAAATCTAAATTTTCAAGTTTAAGTGGTAGTTTAATACAGAATCGCTTAACAAACGCTAATCTAACTGATCAACTCAGCAGGGTGTCTTCAAAGAGTGGGGAGAGACGGATCTGGACAAAGCAAAAGGAGATCGAGTTAGTTAGGATTAAGGATGAGACAATTTATTTGCAAAGGGATAATTTAAAGCTTTTAAAACAGAGAAATGTTTTTTGTTTAATTGCTAAACGTTTATATTCAAATATTACTCAATTGCATCTGAATTGTGAAATAGGCAAGAAAATTCATCGCATGATTCTACCCGTCCTTGAATTTAAGGAGGATGAAATCGATGCCGATGCATATAACTGTGAAGTTGTTGTATCTTCAAATGAAATTTCACCGGCATATAGAATAGGTCTTGACAAAGTTGAGTCCTTCATCAAGTCCAAAGACCATATGGACATGCTTAAGAACCTTTTGGACGAAAATGACAAATTAAAAATTAAAACCGAAACCATGCAGAAGTTTAACTCGTTGAATGCCAAGTTAAGTTCGAAAAACAAAATTGATGTTGAAAACAATTCTGAATTTAATGAGGATGATGATATGAGTGAAATATCCGTAGAGGATGTGGTGGATTGTTCTAAATTTGTCAAAAGCGAGCCCGAACCTACCAAAAATATCATTTCTGAAAACTCCGGTGAGTTCACTCGTTTATCCCAAAATAAGTCCAGAAATCTGAAAGAAAAGGTTGTGGTATATCAAAAAGTACAAACTACACCTAATCAGGTTTATGCAGTTACAGGTGTCACACAGCAGCAAACAGCCGAACTGACAACTGGTCAGCTCCAATTGACAATGCTGATGAAACAGTTGGTCTGTCTGAGAAAACATCATGGAAGGTCAAAGGTAGATATCTGGCAGAACCACTTAACAAGCCTACACATTTTGATGTACCAAGCACAAGTGGTACCAAAAAGATTCTAAGAGATCCAGTCAAGGCAACAAGCGAAACCTCTTCGCTAGAGAGCGAAACTCATGGTGAAAGACCGAAACCCAAGGGTAATATCCACAAAACTCATGAGCAATAGTCAGAGAAGAAACATCAACGTAATAGGAGATATAAGAAGAATCTCTCAGAAAGGAAGCAGTTTTGGAGGTCCCAAAATCCTACTTATGTTAACTCAGACAAATCTTCAGAAGAAGCAAGATCAAAGCGAACCGAAAAAGTAGTTTCGTGTCAAGCCATTCCTACTTCTTGTACTCAATGCCATTCCTGCAGTCAAGCGAACTGAAAGAGTAGTTTCGGTTCCCAAAATGGAAGCAAACGAGACCATAAGAGTGGTTTCGGTTCTACATCTTCAGACGGAAAGAGCTCAAAGCTTGGTTTCGCTCCTAAAACTCTTCCCTCTCGCTCAAAGAAAAATCCACAAGTGGATATAAAGGGAAAATGGAAGCTTGTCGTGGAAGACAAAATGAAGACTAAGAAAACGTCAGCTAACCCTAGGGATCATAAGACTAACACACCAACTAAAAATAAACCATGTGAATCAGCCCAACCAAAACAAGCGAACAACAAAATTAAAGTTTTTACAATCAAAAGAAAATATGAAACCACCTTAATAAAAATAACTTATATGGTCGATCTTTCTGTTGCAATTCCCTATTCTGTACAAGACTCACGTGGGCCCAAGAAACTTTGGGTTCCTAAATCTGCTTAATTTTGCAGGTTATTCGTGACGAGCAGTTCGATGATGAATGGTATATTGACAGTGGCTGCTCACGTCACATGACAGGGAGAAGGGAAGAACTAAGGGAGTTTTGGTCCATTAAGGATGGTGGATGTGTCAAATACGGGAAAAATTCATATGGCACGATCAAAGGGCATGGTATGATCACAAATGGTGAATTCTCAATACGGAAGGTAGCATACGTGGAGGGATTGCAGTACAACCTCATCAGTGTCTCTCAACTAGTTGTGGGAACTGGTTTGAAAGTTTCGTTTGATGATGAAGGCTCTGATATAGTTGAAAAGCAAACGAAGAAAGTTCTGTTGAAATCTGAGCGCAAAGGGGAAATGTATCCTCTAAATCTCAATCCAATTCGAGGAAAACCAGCAATATGCCTGCTGTCGAAGGCTAACTCAGATGACAGCTGGTTGTGGCACCGAAGGCTCTCGCACCTTAACTTCAAAGATATTAACAAACTGGTGCTTGGTGATCACGTGCGAGGACTTCCAGTTCTCAAGTTTGATGAGGAGCATTTATGTGCTGCATGCTAAATGGGAAAGCAAAGCCGAAAGAGTCACCCTACTAGCATTAATATAAAGATCATCGAACCCCTTGAGCTTCTGCACATCGACTTATGTGGCCCTTCGGCAATCGAAAGCTTCGGTAGTAGTAAGTTCATACTTGTCATTGTAGATGATTTTTCACGTTTCACCTGGGTTTTCTTTCTTAAACAGAAATCTGAGGCGACTTCTAAGCTAAAGATCTTCATCAAGCAAGTGGAACTGCAACTGCGAAAGGTGGTAAGGAACATAAGAAGTGATAATGGGCTAGAGTTCAAAAACAAAGACCTTGAAGAATTTCTAACTGACAAGGGGGTATCTCACAACTTTTCTGCTCCCTATACTCCACAACAGAATGGAATTGTCGAAAGGAGAAATCGTTCATTGTGTGAAGCCGCCCAAACCATGTTGAGTTTTGCTTCTCTACCACTATATTTATGGGCTGATGCTATAGCCGCTGCATGCTACACCCAAAACCGAACCTTCCTCAATAAGCGATTTTCCATCACTCCATATGAAATTTTGAATAATCGCAAACCCAATTTGAAAGTTTTTTCATGTGTTCGGTTCAAGATGCTTCATTTTCAACTCCAAAGAGCATCGAAACAAGTTTGATGTCAAGGTAGATGAAGGGATTTTTCTTGGTTATTCGCTTGCTTCAAAGGCATATAGGGTTCTGAACAAACGCTCAGAGAAAATTGAGGAAACCTACTATGTGACTTTTGATGATAACTACATGAAGAAAATTCGAACAAGCGAAGGTCCAACGGAGGAAATCTTTCCTCAATCAGGTCAAGTCTCAGTTCCTATATCCAATCTGTTTGAAGAATACATGAAGCTTTTTGATGAACCAGATAAAGCAATTAACTCAGAAGCAAAAGCAGCAGATAATAAAATCGACAACTTGAAGAAGATTATTGACAAAGCTGCTAAAGATATGGAAAACGAACCTCAACAACCAACCGAGAGGCTGACACAAAGCGAACCACTCGAATCAAGCAATCCTCCAACTTCAACTCAAACTCCAAAAGAAAACTATAAATTCCAGGGGGAGAGTTCTTCAACACCAAAATCAACTGATTTGCCTTTCCAGGGGGAGAATCCAACTGAAGGAGAGAACTTTGAACCAAACATGGGATTCGCTTCACCATTTGAGGGGGAGAATGAAAATACAAATAATGAAGGCGATCTATCAGAACTGGAAGAAGAAATAAATGCTGAGCTGGATCTTGCTTATGATCCAAATTACCCTCCTCTCACGAAATGGACAAAAGATCATCCTGAAACTCAAATCATTGGTGAATCATCTGAGGGAGTTCTCACACGCTCTCAATTGAAGGCGAAGCAAACTGCTTTATTCTCTCAAGTAGAATTTTGCATGTTTAATTCGTTTGTCTCCAAAATAGAACCGAATATGGTAAATGCTGCCCTTGATCACTCTGATTGGGTGCAAGCTATGCAAGATGAACTCCATGAATTTGAACGAAATCGAGTTTGGAGATTGATTCCCACTCCAAAGGATGCATCCGTTGTTAGATTAAAATGGGTCTTCAGGAATAAGATGGATAAAGAGGGTAACGTTATTCGCAACAAAGCGAGGCTGGTAGTGAAAGGGTACTGTCAGGAAGAAGGGATAGACTATGAAGAGACCTTCGCTCCGGTAGCAAGGTTGGAATCAGTAAGAATCTTTCTGGCGTATGTTGCACACAAAAACTTCGAAATTTTCCAAATGGATGTCAAGTGTGCTTTCTTGAATGGAGAACTCGAAGAAACGGTGTTCGTTGAGCAGCCACCTGGATTTGTGAACGAGAAGTATCCAGATCATTGCTATGTTCTGGATAAAGCAGTCTACGGTTTGAAACAAGCCCCGAGAGCATGGTATGAAACTCTAACACGCTTTCTTAAGATGTCCAAATTCAAACAAGGTTCGGTTGACCCAACCTTCTTTCGCAAGAAAGAAGGCGAACACTTAATGATTGTTCAAATTTACGTCGATGACATCATCTTCGGCTCCATGAATCCTAGCTTAACAGCTGAATTCAGGAAGTTGATGGAGACTAAATATGAGATGAGCGCAATGGGTCCGATTAACTTTTTCCTTGGACTGATTATTAGACAGGGACCAGAAGGCATCTTTATTAATCAGGAGGCTTACACGAAGACTCTGCTAGCGAAGTTCGGTATGATGGGAGACTCTAAAGTAAAGATTCCAATGGCATTCGGCACAAAGTTAAAACCATCTTTAGAGAAACCGGCTGTTGATGTGACACTCTATCGTCAAATGATAGGGTCCCTTATGTATCTAACAGCTAGTAGACCAGATATTATGTTCTCTGTCTGTTACTGTGCCAGGTTTCAAGCAAACCCAAGAGAACCTCATATGGTAGCAGTGAAAAACATCTTCCGGTATTTGAAGCGAACTTCATCTCTCGGTCTCTGGTATCCTTCTAAATCCGGCTTCTTTGTTCAAGCCTTTTCTGACGCTGATCTTGGTGGGTGTGGACTAGACCGAAAGAGCACAACTGGCGGGTGCCAATTCCTTGATGGTAAACTCGTCAGTTGGCAATCAAAGAAACAAACTTGCGTGTCTCTTTCTACAGCCGAAGCTGAGTACATCGCCGCAGCATCATGCACTTCACAAATCATATGGATACAAAGCCAACTTATGGATTATGGCCTTAGCATGAAAAAGATTCCCCTCTACTGTGACTCAGAAAGCCCAATTAGAATATGCCACAATCCAGTGCAACACTCCAAGACGAACCACATTTCTCTAAGATATCATTTCATCAAGGACCATGTTGAAGATGGTAATGTCGAAGTCCATTTCGTTAAATCTGCTGATCAACTGGCTGACATATTCACCAAGGCCTTACCTGAAGCAAGCTTTAATAAGATACTCCAAGGCTTGGGAATGATGGAAGCTGAGTCAGTACTGAACCCTCATTCTTCTCATTAAAATGGTACAAGCGAAATAGAGCGAACGCTCGGTCTATTTCGGTTCCGGAATTTTCGGGAACCGAAATGAACCGAACGCTCGGTCTATTTCGGTTCCGGAATTTTCAGGAACCGAAATGAACCGACCGCTCGGCCCATTTCGCTTCATCTTATCTAAGGATTGATTTCGGTTGTATATCTTGTTTATCTTTCGCCTGATTTATTTTGGTATATATTTTATTTTCTGTTTTTATTATTTTTCAGAAATTACAAAAATCCAAAAATATTTTATTTTTTGTTTTTATAATTTTTCAAAAAAAAAGTAATAATAAAAATCCAAAACTACAAAAATATTTCTATTTGTTTTTAGTTTTTTTCTCAATTCTTACCTTGTTCTAAGTTCACAGATGAGACACAAAATGATGTTGGGGCAGGTATAACTTTCTTATCTTTGTACTAGCTAGGTGTCCCTAGAAGCATGCTGATGCATGTAGACCGAAGCCTCCATGACTCTGAGTGAAGCCTTAATGATTCGATAAACACCAAAAGTTTCTTCCCAATCAGGCTGCTAAAATCACTCAAGTCATGAGCTACCTTACTCTTCTCATATTGAGTCAAGAGTTGTCTGCTTTGTCATTTTTGTATAGCAGAGGTACTTTCGGTTCTTTAACCACCTCTTCTCATTTCTCCATCATGTTTCGTTCCATAATAGTAACCCTCAAGACTCTCAGAAATTACCACTAAGGTTTATGGTTACACAATATCTGTGTTAATGATCTTAGTTTCGTTCACCACGTGCTAAGTGAAACCCAATATCCAATACCTTAAAAGAATTGACGGTGAACGTTCCAATGATCAAGCTATTACTTGTTACCTCAAGAAATCTCTTTTTATTTTTGTGTGATCTTTATGAAATTGTCTAACACCAAGATGTTTCTTCCCATAGGATCCAGTTTTTTTTTTTTTTTGAGATTTCTATTATTCATCAAGTCACTGAATATTTTATCAAACCTACTTGTTTAATAGGCCACATTCGTCTCACAAGTACTTCATCCACTTTCGGTCTTATATCAAGAATCGAAGTACGGATTGAAGCTTAACCACCATCAATAGCCTTATAATTAAAAGATGCCTTTCAATACTTCTTAACAAGTATTTGATCGTATTTTAACGGGGAACCACACAAGCACTTTGAAGTCTTTCTTGACTTTGAAGGAAGAGATTCGTGCCCGGGATCCGCTGCTTCATGTCTTATTTGACATCACTTATATCCCACATATAACTTGTTTTATTTCTTTATCTTTCACACTATATTGCACGAAAATCTTCACGATTTTTCCAAACTCTTGTTCGGTTACTAATAAGCTATTTTCACACATATAGCTTCGGTCCTTTATGGTAGAGTCGTTTCATTTAAAAGGGAAATGATGAGTCAGCATGAATTTGAATCGTTTCAGAATGGGAAAAGGAGATAAGGATGGAAAGGCGCGTGAATTTGTAACGGTTCCTAAACCCACGCCTGATGACGTATATCTGGGGAAACCAAGCTGTCAAATCGCGCTTTTTCAGGCGTCGTTTCAGGAGATAGTGTAATCATCACAACATATTCTTTCTCTCTCATGGCAACGGTATAAAAGGGTTTCTCACACCTACTGTACCTCCTTACCGCATCTAAAACCTCACGAATACAACATGCAATTTTCAACTGTTCATCTTCTTCCTCACTACAACAATGGCAGAATCCTCATCCGTTCAAGAACAAACTGCTTCTTCATCTCTTCTGGTCATCAAACCAAATAAGAATCTTATCATCGAATTGAATCCGTTCATCTATGATTCGTACATGCTTCATGTGGTTGAGTGTCTCAAGTACTCCCCGCTGGTGATTGCTCTAACGCAGGTTGAATATGTTCCCATGTCACTGCTCTCACAGGTCTATTCATCTGCTAAATACGACAAACACAAGGAAAGGATCTTCTTTGACATCTTCAATCACAAGACTTCTGTCTCAAAGGCTCGCTTTTGTTCTCTGCTACATCTTCCTTCAGACGCCTCTGTCATCTCTCCTGAGTTCATCACCACTACACAGTTTTTCACTATGTTCTATGACATGGGGTACACTGAGGTTCTAACCACGGTGACAAAGTTCAAGAAGTCATGCTTACCACCTCAATGGAATGGTCTTTTCACCCTCATCTTCAAGGGATTAGTAGAACGGGTTGCTGGGTCTGATGGTGCCAGCAAAGGCTACATGACCATTCTTTATGGTCTCTATCATGGCATTAATCTAGATTATGGCTCTCTCATTTGGTCTCAAATGGTGCAGAGTCTCAATTCCTCGACCAGATACTCTGAAATTTCGTGTGCACGCTTCTGGACGTTGATTACTCGAAGGGCTATTGAGCATTTTAAGGTTCCAATCATGGCCGATGCTATGATGTCTTCCATTGCCACTTTCCATACAACCAAAATCATTGTCACCGATCCAACCAAGTACATGTTTATTGGGTCCATTCCTGAATCAATGTACCGAAGTGTGGCAACTGTCAGCAAGGTCATGGCTGAATACAGAAAACTTCCTCCTACGGGACCAAGGCAATTGACTCCGGAGATGCAGAGTGCTTTGGATGCGGTTGAGAAACCAACAAAACGGGGGAAGAAACCGAATTCCAAAAAGAAAGAAGGTGCTTCATCTCAATCTGCAACGCCCAAAAAGCATAAAATTGAAAAGGAAGCTCCCTCTGCTCCAAAGAAGAAAAAGATTAAGAAGATGGCGAAGAAACCGAAGGAATCCTCGCCTAGTGGCTCCGATTATGTTCCTTTTGATCAAGGGAAATCAGCCGAAGGTGAAGATGTTCATCAAGAAGGTTCACCGAGAGGAAACACGCCTCCTCGGTCCCCTTCACCTCAGGTACATGTCGCTGAATCTATTCCCACTCCTCCTCATTCTCCATCTCATACTACCGTACCTATTTCAATCGCACCACTTCCACCACCTGTTTCTTCTGTACCCACTTCAACTATACTTCTACCACCACCAATAATTTCTCAAGCAACTTCAACAACAACAACCACAACCGAACCTCCGGTTCGTGTCAACGTATCTGATACGCGGGCACTAACCTCAGGAACCGAAACCACTGTTACAAACCCACCTCCATCTCCATCACCTTCAACCGAATCTGGTCATACTCTTGGTGGAGCTGACATGGACTTTGACGCATGCTACTATAGTCCTTATCGTTTTCAAAGAAAAGAAGATGATAATGCTCCAATCACGCAGCGTCACTTAAAGGATCTCAATGCCAAGCTTGATCAATTGCTTGATTCTTCTGCTACTCCATCCACTTCAGCATATTCTGATGCTGCTACGAAGGCTTTAATTGAAACTTTGATCAAACAGCATGATCAATCCATACTCAAAGCTACTCAAGTTGTGGATGCCTCCACTCTATCTTGCACCAATTCTATCGATGATGTAAAGTCTGTTATTTCAGAATCAAAGCTTTTCATGGAATCATTTCAAACCACTGCAGACAATAATACCAGCAAAGCGAATGAGGCGATTGCCTCTCTTTCTAAATCTCTTAAGGCTGAGAGGGAAATATTTGAATTGATTCGCCAAAGTCTTCAAGCTGACATAACTCTTCTACTTTCTACTGTTAAAACAAGTCTCACCAACTTAAAAACCGATCTTGCCTTGGATAATAAGGTCAGGGAAGATTTTGCTTTATCCCAAACCCAAGTTGCAACACTTTCCTTGGAGCTTTCCAACGCGAATAAAGAAATTGAATCCCTCCGGACCGAACGCACAGTCATCAAAAGCTGTGTGAACGATGTGTACTATCTTCTTTCGAATCTTTTAGAGGCACATGATTCGATTCTCACCATTTCTGTTAGACATCATCTAACGGATAAACTTCGTCCGGCTCTGGAGATGTTAAGTCAGATTGGGGGTGTTACGGAGCCCATTGCTACTCCGCAACAAGGGGGAGAAGTTACTCAAGATCCTCCTATTCAATCTTCTGCAAAAGAGTCTGCTGCAAATCAACCGAAGGTCACCCAAGGTCACCACTAACCCTAAGGGTAATGAAGCTTCAGGTTCTAGTGTGTTGGACAAAGAAAAAGGTCTAATGGGTCAAGGTGATGAGGAAGAAGAGACTGAGGAAGAATCATTGAAAAGAAAGAAGAAATATAAAGAGCTTGATGAAACGCTCAAAGTGGCACGAGAAGAAGAAGAGAGAGAGAAAAGGGAAAAAGAGGCTCATGATACGTTGGAGTGCAGGAAAGCTCTGTTTCCTTTATGTACTCTGGAGAAGATGATCAAAGAAGCTATTGAGTTTCCTAGCACTCATTGGCTGGAACTAGTTGCCTCTTTTGATTGCGATAATAGCAAGGACTCACAGTTTGATATGCCTATCACCCGAAAGGCATTTGTGTGTCACTGTTTTGATGCGGTAGTGAATATCCCTTCTCCAGACCTGAAGGTTGATCAGGATCTTATTGAATTCTATCTTAAATATTCTCAACCATAGTACTTGACGTGGAGTGCACAGAAGATTTCATTCGTCAAAGTATTGAAGCCAACTTCCGCAGGGCCATTTGTCAACGTTAGTTTCAGAGTGACCCGAGGGTCAGATGATTCGGTTCATGTGTTTTCATTGGCTGATCTACCGAACCTGAATCCTCATGATTGGATTCTTCTGAACAACATTCTGCTTTCCGATCCACAACAGTACGAGCCCATCATTGATCATATCAAGAGAATGCTAGCTTCCTACATTCATGAGGTCGCTAAGATGGATCAGGAAATTGCTCTTGTTTTGAGAAAAAGGCCAACTGTCAAACCCATTGGGACATCATGCGATGCTTCCAAAATGCAGATGGGAAAGATTGATTCTAAGTATCGTGCTGTTATGTTTACACGAGTAGAAGGTCAGAAGTTTTTGTTCTATATTGATGATAAACACTTGTTCTCCACGACTTGTCTGGAGCATATGTTAGTTTTAATTCACAGGTGTAAGCAAAACAAAGAAGCAGATAAGAAGAATTTCATAGATATGCTTCAGTGGTACATTGCTTTCCGATATACTCTTCTGGCTATCGTACCGAAGTTATTCAAGACTATGAAGAAGACCATTGTTGCTCAATCGAAGTAGTCTCTCGCCTCAATTGGCGTAAAGGGGGAGATTGTTGGGTTTATAAGTGTTGCGCCATTGGGCTATTTTGTATGGTCTAGTTTTTTCACGGGTTTGGGCCTATCCAACTGTGTTTATCTTTCTAGGGTTTAGTATATAAGGTGCATGCATGCATCCTTTGTCATTAACGCTTTCAATTATTATTTCATTGATTGTACTGTAAACCCTAGCACACCTCTACAGAGGAAGTTCTTAATCGAGCTCTTCTGAGGTGTGAATATATTTTAATCATTCGACATACAGATTGATTCATTGAGTGTTCCAATATTTATTATTCTTATCGTTTTACCTGTTAAAGATCTAATCGATCTAAAGAGTTGTCAACTCATCATATTTGTCTTTGCTTAAACTCTAATTTCGGGACGAAATTCCCTTTAACGGGGGGAATGATGTGACAACCCAAAATTTCTATCTTGTAAAGCCAATCAATTCAATCAAAAGTCAGACTTGTTTCTGCTATCTTTTAGCATTGTTAAGGGCCTGTTTAAGTGTTCTAAGCATAGTACATTCAAGGATTGTGTGTTAGGATGTGTTACCTAAAGTTCATCGTGTTGCATTCGAGCTGAAAACTCCATCACAAGGAGTTTACAGCCGCAAACTAGAGTTTACAGCCGTAAACTCTAGGCAGCCGTGAACCCTCCCCTATATCATATACTTCCTTCATTATTTATTCACTTCTCACATTTCCAAGTCAAGAACACTCATTTCTCTCTCAAGTATCATCAAGAACACATCCATTTCTCTTCAATATTGTAAGTGATTCTTCAATTGTTTCTTGATATCCTTCTTGATCTTGTTAAACCCTTTCATTTCATCCATGAGTTCAACTATTTTGGGTTAGATCTTCAAATCTTCATCCCTTTCTACAAGAACACCAAGAACACACACTAGTTCTTTAGGCCGTAAACACCCTATAGGCTTCCAAAATGTAAGTATCTCTTCCATATACTTGTTATCTATTAGAAGCTCTTGATTTCCATCCAAGAATCAACCATTTTATGCATGAACTTGAAGAGTTTACGACCGTAAACCCTTCATGTGGCCGTAAACCCTTCTTAGTTCATGATATGGCCGTAAACCCTTCAACCAATGGCCGGGAACTCCCTTTTATACAATCATATGTGATTGTAACACTTCATTCCAAGTGTTTCCTAGTACCCAAGGTTGTTCCCTTACATGATTAGTTGTTATATACACTAATTGTATGCATATATATGTGATTATATGTCTAATAGGATCCAATTTTGCTTCGGGACTTCATTTGTGATCTCAAGCATCCTATATCTTTCATTCAAATCACTCACTACAAGTGAGTTCATACCCCTAACTTATCTTTTAATGATTTTAAATGCTTTTATGGGGGGGGGGGGGGGGTGGGGGGGAATACAAGTAGAAAACAATATAGTTATAATATCAATCACATGTGGTTTATAACTGTCATACAAGAGGATTTCTTATACTTCAAAACTGTATTATCAAACAAACTATTTCAAATCATTTTATAAACTGACATCAAGTCATCAATAACCATTCAAATGGTTAAAACTCTTTTATATGATAAACTCTTTATCAAAACTCTTTTAAACTTATATATTGTCAAAATCATGTCTATATAGATATAGTTATATAAATGAGGTTGAAAGGGCTTAGGACTGATAACTCGTTTTATTTCATGTTCCTTGTTTGGTTGTGGACTTAGGGTATCGGTTGCTTGTCCGAGTGTTGTTTAAATCTTAATTATATATTATGTATATGTATGTAGATATAAAAGTACTTACAATCAGTTCAATACCTTTGGGTAGCAAAGGTATACAAACATGATCAGTCATTCAAACAACAATACTAGTAAACTATAATAGGTATAGTTTAGAGGATTACTACTTACTATTTCTAGAACATTGAAACATACAAGAGTCAGTTCATACATGAGTCAGTTCAAACATACTATTACAAGAACAGAAAGGACATACTATACACTAGAACAGAAGGAACATATTATTCACTAGAACAAAAAGAACATACTATACAAATACAATAACAAAGATAACATTAATGTGAGCCACTACTTCATGACATGGCAATATACTGTTGTGTCACGTTTTGTAACCAGAGTCTCCTAGAGGGAGAGCGTGAATTTGTGTATAGATCTATACGGGATTGCCCATGCTACACCTTGCTGCTAGCTACAGTGGGACCTGCAGGTCTATGGGTGACGAATGTCATACCATTCTTATGTCTTTGATCGTCGTGTTTTACTAGTCAATCAAGTATGGTTATAATCTCATCACATTTTACCTTAATTAAACAACTGTTTTAAGGTAGTTAGTACATCGGTAGTTACTTTATACAATACTACTGTACATCTTCATTTTCCCATTACATTCATATATAGTGATCTTCTCACATAAACGGTAATGTAAACTATTTTCTGGTAATGATACTCATACTTGGGAAAAACATTCACTTTTACAAAAGAACAAACATACAGAACAGTCGGGTCTCGTTAGAAGGCTACTTTCCATTTTAGTAGAAAATATAGGATTTTCTTGGAAGTATACAAACGTTTACAACAAAACACTTACAAACATTTACATCAAACACTTACAAACACTTTCATCAAACTTATACAAACATTTGACACTAAAATACTTATGAACTCACCAGCTTAAATGCTGATCTACTCTTTCAAAATAACTTGTATTCTCATGTCACCGGTAGACAGGTACCGATAACCAGGTTTTGAGAAGACGGAGCACGTTCAAGACTCGTCTTATATTTTGATTCATATTTTGGTGTGTTTCAAACTATACACAGAACACACTTGTATTAAATTATATTATTAATGCAATGGATGATGTTGTTGCTTGTTTTACTATTATGCATTGTTATGATACTGTACATGACGTCCTCCGCCCCCGAACGTTTCCGCCGTTCTGGTTTGGGGGTGTGACAGATTGGTATCAGATCTTTGTTTATAGACACCTTCTTGATGTGGAGCGTCAGATGGCCGAATTAAGGGTTCATCCGAGGGGTGCCCGTCGCCAGTAGGAGATGATCTACTCATCCTTTCTTCTGGTTTAAGGAATAGCCTTCTTATCTATGCTCTAAGTAGCACTTTCCTTGTAAATATTCATGTACTGCAAGTACTGTTTCACTAGGTCTTTATGTTGTCAAAATTTTCTTATTCTGGTTTGATGTAAAACCTACTCCTAGGTAATTTTCCTGAACTTGTTACATCTTTAATGCCAATATTATTGACAGACATCTAATCTTTTGGGGAAATCGTTACCCAAATGCTTTCATCCTTCTATTTTTAGATCTTCATTAGAATCATACTCTCATCTATTTGTTGGGCTATGGTGAGTTAGTCCATGGATCACTCTCATTATTCTCTCTATTGAATGCTTACCAATATCTTCATCTTTGTAAACTTTTAGTTAAAAGATGCCTCCACATCGATCAGCGAGACGTAATCCTCCAATAACTCCAATTCAACCACCACTACCTCCTCAACAATACAATCCAGTAGCTATCCAAGCTACAGTGAATGCGGCTGTTACAGCAGCCCTAGCCCAATTCAACACGACCGGTACTAGCGGGAGTGGATCGGGTGTTAACTACACCCAAGGTGGTAGTCACGGGCACCCTAGGGAGTGTTCGTATAAGGACTTCACCAACTACAAGACCATGACCTTTAACAGGACTGTAGGAATCATTTCCTTCTCGCAATGGTTCGAAAAAAAGAGAGTCGATCTTCGAGATCTGCTCCTGTCCGGAAGGAAGCAAAGTAAAATTTGCTACCTGCACCTTCTTGGACATAGCCCTGACATGGTGGAATAGCCATGTCAAGTCACTAACCCTGATAGTGGCTAATGCTATGGGATGGGAAGCTATGAAGGATCTTATGATTGAAGAGTACTGCCCGGGGGGCAAGGTTCGGAAACTTGAACCAGAACTTTGGAGCCTAACCATGAAGGGCTCCGACATAGTTGCCTACACCGCCAGGTTCAGCGATCTGGTGGCTCTATGTCCAGGAATGGTCCCTACTGAGGGAAAGAAAGTTGAGAGGTATATCTGGGGGCTGGTGCCTCCATTTCAGGAGAATGTCTTAGCTTCAAACCCCACTACCTTCGACAGTGCCAAGCGACTGGCACAGCGGCTCATCGATCACGGAGTCCGCACCCCAACAACGACAACAACCCTTTCCATCCTAGAACCATTCAAAGCCGCTGACAACAAGCAGAAGTTTTGGGACAACAAGAAGAAGAACGCGACGCTGAACTCTGCCAAAAATCAGCAGGTCGTGGCTATTCATGCCGCGATAGCACCTATTGCCACTGCGCCGGTGAAGCAGTATACGGGAAGCTTGCCCAAGTGCAACAAGTGTAGCTTCCACCACAATGGACCCTGCCGGGAAATGCAGTGTGCTAACTGCAACAGGAAGGGGCACAGTGTCCGTTTCTGCAAAGCTCCGGCTAGGCCAATCACCCAAGTCCCCGACGTTGGTGTGGTTCAGGCTTGCTACGGTTGTGGCGAGGTGGGTCACTTCAAAAGGAACCGCCCGAAGGCAGGGAACGTGGGCGGAGTGGGAAGATTTTTTGCTATAGGCCAAGAGGAAGCGGTAGCAGACCCTACAATGGTCAATGGTATGTTTCTCCTCGATAACCTCTTATGCATGCATACTGTTTGATAGTGAAGCGGAGAGGGGTTTCATGAACCATAAATTTACACACCTACTTAAACAAAAACCACGTGCACCGAAAGAACTGTTCACTATAGAAATGGCTAATGGAAAAACTGAGAGCACTAGCTGTATATACATAGGTTGTACTCTAACTCTAGATAGCCATTCATGCCCAATCGACCTCATGCTGGTCTCAATTAAAAGTTCCAACGTCATTATTGGCATGGATTGGTTGAGTCTTCATCGTGCTGACATCATGTGTTACGAGAAGGTCGTTCGTATTAATCTACCGTCTAACGAAACCCTAGTTATCTTTGGCGACAAACCAGGCACGAACCTTCGTATCATCTCGAGTATACAAGCCCAGAAGTACTTACGAAAGGAATGTCATGCATTCCTTGCTCATGTAGTCGATATGAGCCAAGAGACGAAAGACATAAAGAACATCCCAGAAGTATACGACTTTCCCGACATCTTTCCAGAAGAACTACCAGGATTACCTCCACAACGTTAAGTCAAGTTCAGAATCGACTTAGTTCCATGGGCTACCCCAGTAGCCAAATCGCCTTATCGTCTAGCACCAGCTGAGATGCAGGAGCTATCTGGTCAACTTAACAAACTGCTCAACAAGGGATTTATTAGACCAAGCTTCTCACCCTGGGGAGCACCGGTCTTGTTCGTGAAGAAGAAAGACGGATCGTTCTGTATGTGCATCGACTACAGAGAACTAAACAGGCTTACCGTCAAGAATCGTTACCCTCTACATCGCATAGACAACTTGTTCAACTAACTGCAAGGGGCGAATTACTTTTCAAAGATTGATCTGAGATCCGGGTATCACCAGTTATGAGTGCTAGAGGAAGATGTTCCTAAGACAGCCTTCCGAACTCGTTATGGACACTACGAATTTGTAGTAATGTCATTCGGATTGACCAATGTGCCCGCAGTATTCATGGACTTAAAGAATAGGGTGTGTCGTCCTTACTTGGATCAGTTCGTCATTGTATTCATCGATCACATACTTATCTACTCTCGAAGTACGGAGGAGCATAGTCAACATCAACGTCAGGTCTTAGAAACACTACGATCGGAGAAGCTTTACGCGAAGTTCTCTAAATGCGAATTTTGGATTCGAAGAGTCGAATTCTTGGGTCACGTGGTTAGCGAAGAGGGAATTCACGTGGACCCTTCCAAAATAAAGGCCATTGAGAACTGGTCAGCACCGAAGACGCCTACAGAAATTCGTCAATTTCTAGGTCTCGTTGGCTACTATCGCAGGTTCATTCAGAACTTCTCGAGAATTGCGAAACCGCTTTCAACATTAACCCAGAAAGGGGTGACCTTTGACTGGGAAGAGAAACAAGAGAAGGCATTCCAAACGCTGAAGCGAGCCTTATGCAGCGCACCGATACTATCCCTCCCAGAAGGGATAGAAGACTTCGTGGTTTATTGCGATGCATCCAACCAAGAGCTTGGCTGTGTTCTTATGCAACGAGGAAAGGTCATCGCCTATGCCTCTAGACAGCTAAAGACACACAGAGTCAACTACACCACACATGATCTTGAGTTAGGAGCAGTGGTATTTGCTCTGAAGATCTGGAGACACTACTTGTATGGTACAAAAATCACTATCTTTACAGACCACAAAAGCCTTCAACATATATTCGACCAGAAGGAGCTCAACATGAGACAACGATGGTGGGCCGAGCTACTCAGTGACTACGAATGTGAAATTCGTTATCATCCCGGCAAAGCCAACGTAGTAGCTAACGCCCTAAGTCAGAAAGAATACTCTGGTCGTAGAGTCAAATCATTGACTATGACTATCCATTCACATCTGTCCACACAAATTAAGGAGGCTCGGCTAGAAGCCTTGAAACCTGAAAATGTGGCGGGTGAAACCCTGGGAGGGATGGATAAAAACTTGGAAGTCAAGGGTGGCGAAGCCTTATACCTCATGGATCGGATCTGGACACCGGAGCTCAGTGGTTTTAGAGACTTGGTCAAGACCGAACCGCACAACACTCGATATTTCATCCACCCAGGTTCATATAAGATGTATCTTGACCTCAAAAAGTTATACTGGTGGCCTAACATGAAAGCAGAGATTGCTACCTTCGTGAGCAAGTGTCTTACTTGCGCCAAGGTTAAGGTCAAATACCAGAAACACACAGGTTTACTTCAACAACCGGAGATACCTGAATGGAAGTGGGAGCGGAGCACAATGGACTTCATAACCAAGTTTCCCAAGACAACGGGTGGTATCGATACCATTTGGGTGATCGTAGACAGGTTAACCAAGTCCGCACACTTCCTGCCTATCAAAGAAACTGACAAGATGGAGAAACTAACGAGAACCTACATTAGGGAGATTGTACGACTGCATGGTGTTCCCATATCCATTATCTCTGATAGAGATAGTAGATTCACTTCAAGGTTCTGGCAGTCGCTACAAAGTTCCCTAGGAACTAGGCTGGACATGAGTACAGCCTACCATCCGTAAACCGATGGACAAAGTGAGAGGACTATTCAAACTTTGGAAGATATGTTGCGAGCCTATGTAATAGACTTTGGGAAGGAATGGGATACTCATTTACCCCTTGTCGAGTTCTCCTACAATAACAGTTATCACACAAGCAAAAAGGCTGCTCCATTTGAAGCCCTCTATGGCCGGAAGTGCAGATCCCCTCTGTGCTGGGCTGAAGTAGGTGATACACAGTTAGCTAAAGGACGAATTCCTGACAGCACTCTCACAGGTCCAGAGATCATTCGGGAAACAACAGAGATGATCGTTCAGATTCGTGAACGATTGAAAGCCTCTAGAGACTGACAGAAAAGCTACGTAGACAAAAGAAGGAAACCTTTGGAATTCCAGGTTGGTGACCGTGTTCTATTGAAGGTCTCACCCTGGAAGGGCTTGATACGCTTCAAAAAGCGTGGAAAGCTAAATCCAAGATACATAGGGCCTTTCGAGATTCTCGCTAGAATCGGCCCTGTAGCTTACAAACTCAAGCTACCTCAAGAACTCGATAACGTACATCCTACATTCCACGTTTCGAACCTGAAAAAGTGTCTATCCGACGAGACTCTTGTTATCCCGCTCGACGAAATTGAGATCAACGAGAGCCTCAACTTCGTGGAAGAACCAGTAGAGATCATGTACCGGGAGATCAAGCAAACGAAGCAAAGTCGTATTCCGATAGTGAAGGTTCGCTGGAATGCCAAGCGGGGACCTGAATTCACTTGGGAGCGCGAGGATCAAATGAAACTGAAATATCCTCATATTTTTCCTTAGTTATTTGTCTTTGCTTAAACTCTAATTTCGGGACAAAATTCCCTTTAACGGGGGGATAATGTGACAACCCAAAATTTCTATCTTGTAAAGCCAATCAATTCAATCAAAAGTCAGACTTGTTTCTGCTATCTTTTAGCATTGTTAAGGATCTGTTTAAGTGTTCTAAGCTTAGTACATTCAAGTATTATGTGTTAGGATGTGTTAGCTAAAGTTCATCGTGTTGCATTCGAGCCGGAAACTCCATCACAAGGAGTTTACGGCCGCAAACTAGAGTTTACGGCAGTAAACTCTAAGCAGCCGTGAACCCTCCCCTATATCATATACTTCCTTCATTATTCCTACACTTCTCACATTTCCAAGTCAAGAACATTCATTTGTCTCTCAAGTATCATCAAGAACACATCCATTTCTCTTCAATATTGTAAGTGATTCTTTAATTGTTTCTTGATATCCTTCTTGATCTTGTTAAACCCTTTGATTTCATCCATGAGTTCAACTCTTTTGGGTTAGATCTTCAAATCTTCATCCTTTTCTTCAAGAACACCAAGAACACACACTAGTTCTTCGGGCCATGAACACCCTATAGGCATCAAAATGTAAGTATCTCTTCCATATACTTGTTATCTATTAGAAGCTCTTGATTTCCATCCAAGAATCAACCATTTTATGCATGAACTTGAAGAGTTTACGGCCGTAAACCCTTCATGTGGCCGTAAACCCTTCTTAGTTCATGATATGGCCGTAAACCCTTCAACCAATGGCCGGGAACTCCCTTTTATACAATCATATGTGATTGTAACACTTCATTCCAAGTGTTTCCTAGTACCCAAGGTTGTTCCCTTACATGATTAGTTGTTATATACACTAATTGTATGCCTATATATGTGATTATATGTCTAATAGGATCCAATTGTGCTTCGGGACTTCATTTGTGATCTCAAGCATCCTATATCTTTCATTCAAATCACTCACTACAAGTGAGTTCATACCCCTAACTTATCTTTTAATGATTTTAAATGCTTTTATGGCGGGGGGAATACAAGTAGAAAACAATATAGTTATAATATCAATCACATGTGATTTATAACTGTCATACAAGAGGATTTCTTATACTTCAAAACTGTATTATCAAACAAACTATTTCAAATCATTTTATAAACTGACATCAAGTCATCAATAACCATTCAAATGGTTAAAACTCTTTTATATGATAAACTCTTTATCAAAACTCTTTTAAACTTATATATTGTCAAAATCATGTCTATATAGATATAGTTATATAAATAAGGTTGAAAGGGCTTAGGACTGATAACTCGTTTTATTTCATGTTCCTTGTTTGGTAGTGGACTTAGGGTATCGGTTGTTTGTCCGAGTGTTGTTTAAATCTTAGTTATATATTATGTATATGTATGTAGATATAAAAGTACTTACAATCAGTTCAATCCCTTTGGGTAGCAAAGGTGTACAAACATGATCAGTCATTCAAACAACAATGCTAGTAAACTATAAAAGGTATAGTTTAGAGGATTACTACTTACTATTTCTAGAACATTGAAACATACAAGAGTCATTTCATACATGAGTCTGTTCAAACATACTATCACAAGAACAGAAAGGACATACTATACACTAGAACAGAAGGAACATACTATTCACTAGAACAGAAAGAACATACTATACAAATACAATAACAAAGATAACATTAATGTGAGCTACTACTTCATGACATGGCAATATACTGTTGTGTCACGTTTTGTAACCAGAGTCTCCTGTAGGGAGAGCGTGAATTTGTGTATAGATTTATAGGGGATTGACCATCCTACACCTTGCTGCTAGCTACAGTGGGACCTGCAGATCTACGGGTGACGAATGTCATACCATTCTGACGTCTTTGATCATCATGTTTTACTAGTCAATCAAGTATGGTTATAATCTCATCACATTTTACCTTAATTAAACAACTGGTTTAAGGTAGTTAGTACATCGGTAGTTACTTTATATAATACTATTGTACATCTTCATTTTCCCATTACATTCATATATAGTGATCTTCTCACATAAACGGTAATGTAAACTATTTTCTGGTAATGATAGTCATACTTGGGAAAAACATTCACTTTTACAAAAGAACAAACATATAGAACAGTCGGGTCTCGGTAGAAGGCTACTTTCCATTTTAGTAGAAAATATAGGATTTTCTAGGAAGTATACAAACGTTTACAACAAAACACTTACAAACATTTACATCAAACACTTACAAACACTTTCATCAAACTTACTTATACAAACATTTGACACTAAAATACTTATGAACTCACCAGCTTAAATGTTGATCTACTCTTTCAAAATAACTTGTATTCTCAGGTCACCAGTAGACAGGTACCGATAACCAGGTTTTGAGAAGACGGAGCACGTTCAAGACGCGTCTTATATTTTGATTCATATTTTGGTGTCTTTCAAACTATACAAAGAACACACTTGTATTAAATTATATTATTAATGCAATGGATGATGTTATTGCTTGTTTTACTATTATGCATTGTTATGATACTGTACATGACGTCTTCCGCCCCCGAACATTTCCGCCGCTCTGGTTTGGGGGTGTGACAGTTCAAATTCTAGATCCAATGAAAAAGACAAATTCGAGCCATAAATTTGATCTATAATAAGTTTGATCCCAACTCGTAACCAAACAATCCAAAATAATATCCGTCTGCAAACATCATATGATATTATGTCATATCCAAATCATGAACACCATCTTTGTAAGATATATTAAAAATATATCAAAATGTAGTGCCTACTACAACAACTTAAGAACCAAATGCCCTTAAATTATTTTAAATGTCATATAATTCTAATATTTAAGCTATGTAATTAAATTGTTGCGTATGCGCATGGATTCAGTTAGTTTTATGAGATTTGTACATGTTTTTTTAATTTGGAAATAGTAGCAAACATTTATTTGGTATTGAATTAATCAAAATAAGTGTAGTCAAAGATCAAACACTTTTATATTCCTGGACTTATGAGGAATATTGATTGTTATTGGTAACCATTGCAACAATTATAATGCCATATAGTAATCTAGTTTAAGAACTTGTTTAGATTGGATTAATTAGATGATATTTTACTTGAAGATCATGTTTTGAATAAAAATGATTTGAAAAATATAAAATACTAGAGTTTATTAGTGTTTTACTTACCAATTTAGATGAAAATGTGAATTAATGTTACAACACATCCAATAACATAGTATTTAAATAGAATTTAGACTTGAAATTTTGTTTCATTTTGCAATTTTGATAATCCATTTTTTATTTTTCATTTATATATGAGAGTTTATTTATTTTTAATAACAACTTTAACAACTAATCGTACGTCACGTGAAAATATGGTAAAATAGTTAGTCTCATATCTCAGTGGTTCGGCCCTATTTACTCTATATTATTTCTTAATAAAATGTGGCCATGACTTTACTGTTATTTTTATCCCTTTTATTTGTTGTTTTGAATCCGAAACAATATGTACATGGGGATATGGTTGGGTGTTTCGATATGTGGGCGGGGTGAAGTGGATGGGTAAGGTATGAGATAGATGATGATAATATGTTTTAATTTGATGAATCATGACTAAAATATAGAGGTGATGGGAGGGCATTTTTATCTTTATATAAAACATAAGAAATAAAATAAAAAATATTTGCATTTAGCAAACAAATGACCAAACACAAACTCTAATGGAATCTAGATAATTTCAATTCCTTTGATTTTATCAACCAAACACAATTTTTACTAAAAATTGCATTCCAATTCTTCCAAATTCCTTCAAATTTTGTTAACTAAACACACCCTTAATATGCTATAATTGGTTAATTTATCTGAAATTCAATTGGTTGATTTGTTAGGCTAAGTCGGTTGTTAACATATTTGGAATTTCGTTGGTTAATTTTTATTGGTGCATACAATTTATATAATTTCACAATCTTGTTTATTTGATTATTAACAAACACAAACCACATATATTGTGTTCTAACCCTTTTTATCTAGTGTGATAGATAATTTAAAAAATTATAGAAACGACAAATCCAGTGATGACAAACCAACACAAATAAAGCTGAGAAATTTGCATGCCATCTAGACTATGTTGGATGACAACTTGCTCATTATGTGTGTTGTAACAATGCAAGTGGATATATTCAAACAAGATGCATGATATGTGATTTTATATATGTAACACCGTGATTTTTCACCTAACCTTTTCTTTTTATTTTAAACACTTTTAACCATAATATGTTAGCGGAAGTCTTATTTTAACTATTATGAAAACATCACCAAGGCTACTTTATTACCAAAAACAACCTTCATCAAAAGTAAAGTTCACAAAACCTACTAAAAACAAGTTGTCAAAAACCGAATGTAAATGCAAACTCAATGACATGTCCAAAGTGGTATCATCACTAAAGTAATACTAAATGTAACTATCCAAAAGTCTCCATCCTCACCAATCCATCAAATCATGTTACATATACCAATGCAAGACAAGAGAAACAAGAAAAGAAACAAGTGTCATCATACGCTAAGTGATTCAATCATAAGTACGGTGTTATGGAACGTACATATCCCAAATAGATCAAACGAAAGATCATATACACATGTAATCAAACACTCACATAGAATGACATCAGATTCATCGTATAAACAACACAATAGTGTTCAAATATTATTCTTCTTTAGAGACTTTACATTTAGTTACACTTCATTGTTTATCTTTGTAACTAGTTATTACTTCATTCATAATTATAATATTATATGATAATACTATTCCTCATTTTCATCATTAATAATTACTCTCCTCTAATCACCTTTGTAATTATTATCATAATACTTCATATTTACGACTCTATATATATGTCAGTAACCTAAGGTAAGTATCTCATTCGCTACGAACATGTAACATCCCAAATTCCAGAATAAAATTTTTCATTATTAAAATAGAATAAACACCCATTTTTATAAATTTACATTAAGTCATATCACTTATTCAAAAAAAACATAATTCAAAATCGGAGTTATAAGGAAAACGATGTGGAATCTCGAATCATAGAACCGTTGATGTGTGTGTACAGTCCCACCTTTGTAATCCGATAAGTACCTGAAAAACATTTAAATCCACATCTCTAAGCCAAAGCTTAGTGAGTTCCCCCAAAATACCCCACACAACAATACATATACAATGCATGCACACCATGACCACAACATAAAACCGGATTGCCTCCGGGCCCACAACACAAAGACTGGATTGCCCCCGGACCCATATCACAAATACTTGTAGAGTCGAAATATCTTATAATATGTCGAAATGTCGAAATCTATATAATAGTCATTTTCGTATGTTTCTTATGTATTTACTAAGGCATCTGTTTTTACGAAGCTTAGATGTTAAGCCTTAGTATTTTTTTGTACTTTCAGCCTCCTATAAATAGGAGCTGAACATTGAGTTGTAAGTAGAGTTTTCCCTGTTTCTGCTTACGTTTTGTACTCGTGTTCATTGGAAGTAATGAGAGCTTAAACCAGACCTTATTTACTTCTTGTGTTCATCTTTACTCTGATTTTTATTCTCTTACTCGATTAATTCAACTACAATTGGTATCAGAGCAGAAATCATACTACAATGATCTGATTTTCATTTGAATCACTAGTTTTTGAGTCACGAATTTGTCTCAAAAGTTTCCGCACTGTTCGATTCTGAAAATCATCGCTGATCTACAGTTTTTGTTTGATTTTGTGTTTGAATTGTATAATCGAGTAATCGTTTTTGAGTTTCTGATCTATTCAGTTATTCAATTTCAAGTTTCTTCAAGTTTTTCTGAAAAATCTCATCCGTACGTTAATGGCGAATTTCAACATGAACACGATGACTTCATTTTCTCAGCTGTTAGGATCTTCTACGAAGATTCCTACGTTGATTCCGGAGTATTATGATCAGTGGGCTGATCGAATGGAGGATTACTTGAACGGTTTGGACGAGGAGCTCTGGAGCTGCATTACTGGAATTGTTCAACCTCCACCAAATGTTCAACAAATTGGACCATCTGGATCAGCATCTGCAGTCAGTGATCAATCCACCAGGCTGAAGAACAACGAAAAGCGTTGTTTGAGAGAATTGCGAGGTGCCTTGCCACCTGTTGTTTAAAATTACATCCGTGGTTGTAAAACTGCAAAAGATATCTGGAATACTCTTAAGGAAAAGTATTAGGGAAGCGAGAAAACGAAGATAAACTCTGTTAAGCAGTGTCTTGTGGAGCTGAAAGAGTTCAGACAGAAGGAGAGTGAAACGATTGAAGTTTACTATGATCGTCTTAATGAACTGATCTATCGATGCAATCGTTATGGAATCATAAGATCATCAATGGAGTTCAATCTCACTTTTGTGATGGGACTTCGTAAGGAGTGGAGAAGTGTCAGCATGATGGTGAAGAATCAACAAAGCTTCGATACTTCATCTCTAAATAATGTGTATAACCAGCTGAAAACACACGAAAGTGAAGTGAATGAGATGGCAGAAGAATCGAAACTGAGCTTGGGAGGTCCTTTAGCTCTTGTCTCGAAAGTGTCTGAGAAAGAAGCTGTTGAAAAAGATGGTTCTGATGAAGAAGGTTTTCTAATGAACTCTGATGATGAAACGGTTGCTTTTTACTCGGACAACCGAGTTAAAAAGTTTTTCAAGAAACCTTTCAATCCTAAGATGAAGCAAAGTGATGTGAAAGGAAGTTTCGTGAACAAGTCTGTGGGTGAGGAGAAGAAGAAATTTGAAAAGAATGATGTGAAGGCAACTGAAGTCAATACGAGAAGAAATTGAAGGGAGATTCAGGCATTGACTGTCATTACTGTAACGGAGCAAATCATTTGGCAAATGATTGCATGCTTCGTAAGAAAGAGGAGAAAAAGAATAAGGTCTAGGACGAAGCTTATTATGTGGAAAGATTGGAAGAGGTACGTGCAAAGACGAAGGGGCTATCTTTGGTTGCTCAAGGCGAAGGTGAGGAGGATAGCACATATCAGATCTGGTCTTTAGGGTCTGATGATGAAGAGATGTGTAATCCGACGCATGGTGCTATGTTCGCACAGTTTGAGGAGGATGAGGAAGAAATGGTGACTGGTCGTTGTTTCATGACCAAGACATGGGACAAATCACCAATGACAACCAAGGTACGTGCTATTCTTCAGTCATTTAACATTCCTTTACAAACTTATGATTCTGAAATAATTGCATTTGATGATACTGTTGCTTACTTTGATACAATTGTGGTGTCTGCTAGTAATGAAGCTATGAAACTAAACATCCAATTGCAAGAGACACAAAAATTGTTAGATACGAAACGCAGTAGGGTAGAGTATCTGGAATTACAGATCACAAACATCATGTGTGATAGGGATTTGTTAAGCAGTGATGTTAAAATGTTGTTAGCTCAAAGAAACATTTATTGTAACTCTGCAAAACGTTTATATGCTAAATTGGCTGCTTTGCATCATTCGTCTGACATTAGCAAAGAACAACATAGGAAGTTATTACCTTTTCTAGCTTTCGAAAGAGAGAAAATTGATAGCTTGTCTTATGATTGTGAGAAAACCATAGCAGAATTCGATAAAGTGCCTGATAATCGATTTGCTTATGATATTGTTAAGATAAATGAATACTTGAATGTTGATGAACTAGTTGAGATTGTGAATGATACCTTAACCAAAAATGAACAAATCAAAATTTTGAAAAGAACTAAGAATTCGAAACTTGACTCTCAATCTAATTTTTCTGATGTCGATGATAATTCTGATAGTTTTAGCGAAATCAGTGAAATTGAGGAAGAGGAAAGTGTCAATTGTTCACAGTTTTCTATCATTAATGTCACATCTAAGTCTAAAGGAAAAGAAAAATGTAATGATTCGTTGGTTAAGAATAGCACTGACAAACCCTCAACTTCGAAAGTTTTTGATTTCAACAATGTGAGCGTCAGAGATAGTCAAACGGATAGTAGTGATGATGAGGATGAAGAACAGGTTTCAAACAAATCTAAGCCTGACAAATCTGTCTCAAAAGAAACAACCATTTCACGAGTTGTTGTTGATCAAGTGTTTGGGGACACTGAAAATTTCGACAAAGTTCTGTCTGAAAAACAAGCACATTATTTGGAAACAAATCAAGTGGTGTATCCAAATTTCAAGTGTTCAGATGATGTTGTGTTTCCAAATCAAGTGTTTGTCACTACTGGAAATGTTGAAAACATTAAACCAGAGTTCAACAAAATGGTTGAAGATGACAACAAGAAATCAACGGACGAATGATTCTTTTCAAATCAAAGCACTGTCGAAAATAATCTGACAAAAAATTTGTATGTTTTTCAAAGACAAAGACCTCAACGAAAATGGATTGAAAAACAAGAAAATGCAAAAGAATTTTTGAAACAAGAATCTAAAGAAACAACTGAGAATATGAAACTTAATTCAAATGAATTTAAGGATCGTTTTGACAAATTTTCGAAGGAAAAAGGAATTTCGAAAAGACAGGCAAGAAAGAAAATTTGTTGGCAAGTTGTGTCAAATGAAAAGGAATCCAAGATACCGACCACAAAAATGTTTGAAAATAAGTTGTCAAAATCTGAACAAACAAAGTTTTCAAAACATTCGAATAAAAAGAAAAATCCCGCTCAATCAATTTCGTCTGATTCTCAAAAGAATTTTGAGAAGTTTTCAAATTCAAAAACTTTTCAAACACATGATTCACAAAAGAATTATCATTCAAAAAGCCAACAAAAGTTTTCAACTTCAAATTCATCCTTTTCAAAACCAACAAACAATAAAAACCGATTTTCTTCAAATAGAACAAATCGACCTTTTGACAATGTTCAAAAATTTTGAGAATGCTCGAAAATTTGATGATGTTCGAAAATTTGAGAATGGTCGAAAATTCAACAATGCTCAAAAATTTGCGAATGTTCGAAAATTTGACAAGATTCGAAAATTTGAGAACGGTCGAAAATTTGAAAATGTTCGAAAGTTTGCAGACAATCATCAATTTGTGCATGATAAAACCAAGCAATCTGCAAAGTTTACTCCTCATAAACCAAATTTTCCAAATCCTTCTGGGAAGCAGAATTCGAAAGTGTCATACATAAAGGGTTCGTCTAGTGTGAAGAATATCGATCATTGGCTTGAAGGACAAGGAAAGATGTTTCAATCTCGTAAGTATTCCCAACAACAGATTCACGAAGCATATGAGAAATATTTGAATGGTTCTTTAAATAGAAGTTCCTCTTCCAAAGACTCAAATATTCCTATGAAAACATGGAAACCAGTTTCGAAAGATATACCTGTTGCGAAACAAACTGAGAACAAAAAGGCGAATGTCAGTGACAAATCTAAACCTTCGAAAACTTATGTTTCCGCTCCTTTACCTAATGATGTCGACTTAATTGAAACTTTCAAATCCAAAGTTTGTAATTGGGTTTTAGGTTCTTCATTTCACTCGGTTTTCAAAGCTAATAACCAAGGACCCAAACAGCCTTGGGTACCTAAATTCTTTCATTAATTGCAGGTTCTATGTGACGAACAATATGATGATAAATGGTACATAGATAGTGGTTGCTCTCGTCACATGACTGGAAAGAAGGAAAATTTACGTGATTATCGAAGTTTGGAGAATGCAGGAGTAGTTAAATTTGGAAACAATCACAAGTGTCAGGTGAAAGGATATGGGAAAGTCACGAATGGGAAGTTTACTGTAAAAAGAGTTGCATATGTCGAAGGTCTTCAACATAACTTGATAAGTGTTTCACAACTTGTTGTGGGCACTGGAAATCAAGTGGTGTTTAACGAAGCAGGGAGCATCATTTTGAATGTTGAAACTAACGAAGTTTTGCTCAAATCCAGACGACATGGTGATATGTTTACTCTTGATATCAAACCAATCATCGGCAAACCCTCAGTGTGTTTACTTTCGAAAGCCTCCTCTGATGTTAGCTGGCTGTGGAATCGACGTTTATCACATTTAAAATTTCGAAATTTGAATAAGTTGGTTGTTGATGATCTTGTTCGAGGTTTACCTGTACTAAAGTTTGATAATGATACTTTGTGTGCAGCTTGTGAACAAGGAAACCAACATCGCAAAGGACATCCAATTGTCATAGATTCGAAAATTGTTGAACCGTTGGAACTTCTTCATATTGACCTTTGTGGACCATCAACTGTTGAAACTCTCAATGAGAAACGGTACATTTTGGTTATAGTTTATGATTTTTCACGATTCACTTGGGTGTATTTTCTCAGGTTAAAATCTGAAGTCGCTTAAACAATGATCGAATTTATCAAGAAAATTGAGACCAGTCTGAAAAGGAAAGTTCGTAAAATCAAAAGTAAAAATGGTTCGGAGTTTAAAAATAATGTGCTCGATTCGTTCTTAACTGAGAAAGGAATTTCTCATAATTTCTCATCGCCATATACACCACAACAAAATGGTGTGGTTGAAAGGAGAAATAGGTCACTTTGCGAAGTAGCAAGAACAATGTTGACATATGTGAATCTTCCTCAATATCTATGAGCAGAAGCAGTTTCGACAGCATGTTTCACTCAAAATCGATCTTTTATTCATCGTCGTTTCAATATAACTCCATATGAAATCATCAATAATTGAAAACCTAATGTCAAATTCTTTCATGTTTTTGGTTGCAGGTGTTTTATAATGAATCTCAAAGATAATCTTTCGAAATTTCAAGTTAAGGCTGATGAAGGAATATTTTTGGGATATTCAAATAATTCGGTTGCATACAGAGTGTTGAATAAGCGAACAAGAAAAGTTAAAGAGACATTTAATCTCACTTTTGATGATTACTATTTGAAACAAGTTGAAAAACATTTCGAACAAAAACCAATTCTTAATGAATCGAATGATGAGTCTGAAAGTTATCATTCATCAGATTTTGATTATGATTTAATTTTTGGTGTTCCAGACAGGGCTACTCATGCTGAAGTAAATGCTGCTGATAATCAAACTCCTGAATCTTCGAAACATACTGATGATTCGAAAATAACAACCGATACAACTGTTGATGGCGAAAGTATGCTAGATGCTCAAGTGGAGGGGGAGCACTTGAATATTCCTTCAACTGTGGAGGGGGGGGGGCATCCTTTCGAGGGGGATAAGAGCAGTTTGAATGATGTTGTCGAGGGGGAGCATCAGAATGACAATTATGTCGAGGGGGAGCATAATGATACTGAAACCATCAATCTTGTTGAAAATGATGAATTTCATGATCTAAATGATAATAATTCTGCTGCAGGATCAGAAAATGAAGAGATGTACGAAGATGCACCTTTGGACTTTGATCCAGCATATCCACCATTGGAGAAATGGACAAGAAATCATCCGAAAGAACAAGTCATTGGGAATCCACAAGATGGAGTTTTGACTAGAGCTCAAATTCGTGCAAAGAATGAGGTACTAAATACTCATCAAGAATTTTGTATGTTTAATGTTTTCATCTCGAAAATTGAACCAAAGACAGTTAAGGTTGCAATGCAACATTCAGATTGGGTTGTTGCAATGCAATCTGAACTGGCTGAGTTCGATAGAAACAAGGTTTGGAGATTAATTCCTAAACCTAAAAATGTTTCGATTGTCGGATTAAAATGGATTTTAAAAAATAAAACCGACAAAGATGGAAATATTGTTCGAAATAAAGCACGATTAGTCGTAAAAGGATATTCGCAACAAGAAGGTATCGATTATGAAGAAACTTTTGCCCCTGTCGCAAGACTCGAGGCTGTTCGAATATTTTTGGCTTGTGCAGCTCACAAAGATTTTGATGTTTATCAAATGGATGTGAAATGTGCTTTTCTCAATCGTGAACTCGAAGAAACAGTTTACGTTGAACAACCTCCAGGTTTCATTAATGAAGAAAATCCTGATCATGTGTATATTTTAGATAAAGCAGTATATGGGTTAAAACAAGCACCAAGAGCATGGTATGCAACTCTTACCAGTTTCTTAAAACAATCGAAATTTAAACGAGGATCAGTTCACCCCACATTATTTCGAAAGAAAGTTGGGAATCATCTAATGCTTGTTCAAATTTATGTCGATGATATTATTTTTGGCTCTACTGACCCTGCTTTGTCTAGTGAATTCGAAAGTTTGATGAAAAGCCAATTCAAAATGAGCATGATGGGTAAAATCAATAATTTTCTTGGTTTAAACATTCATCAAAGAAGAGAAGGAATTTTCATCAATCAAGAAAAATATACAAGGAATTTGCTCAAAAAAATTGGAATGACAAATAGCATGAAGTTAAGAGTACCAATGGCGGATTGGCGGTTGGAACAAGGCTAACACCTTCGTTAGAAACACATGCGGTTGATCTTACCTTATACAGGAGTATGATAGGTTCATTGCTTTATCTTACTGCAAGTCGACCTGATATCATGTTTTCTGTATGTAATTGTGCAAGGTATCAAGCAAATCCACGAGAACCACAGCTGACTGCTGTGAAAAATATTTTTCGTTATCTCAAGGGAACAATTTCGTTAGGATTGTGGTATCCTTCGAAATCAAGATTTTTTATTCATGCATTTTTCAGATGCAGATCTAGGAGGATGTACTTTGGATCGAAAAAGCACAAGTGGTGGATGTCAATTCTTGGATGGAAAGTTGGTTAGTTGGCAGTCGAAAAAGCAAACGTGTGTTTCAATTTCTACTGCTGAGGCTGAATATGTTGCAGTTGCTGCTTGTACTTCGCAAATCATTTGGATCCAGAGTCAATTGCGAGATTATGCTATTAATATTAAAAAGATCCCATTGTATTGTGATTCACAAAGTGCTATACGCATTTGTCATAATCCAGTACAACATTCGAAAACCAAACATATTGCTCTTCGTTATCATTTTATTAAAGATCATGTGGAAGATGGTAACATTGAAGTTCATTTTGTAAAAACAACTGATCAGCTTGCTGATATTTTTACAAAAGCTTTGGACGAAAAATCATTTGTTAGAATTTTGACAGGTTTAGGAATGATCGAAGCAAGTTCAGTTCCAGGAATGATTTCGAATGTATGACAAAGAAGTGTTATACAAATGTGTCGATTCAGAGGCAATAATGATTCATTCAGAGGCTGATCGTATTAACCATTCAGAGGTTATCGTTCACGTTCAGCGCTTCTACACGCTTCGTTTTCGACTTTTGGGAAAGAAAAGTTTTGTGAGTTTGGTATATTCTTACATTTTTGTTTAATTTTTTTATTTTCTAAAACTTGAAAAACTCAAAAATATTTTTGTTTGTTTGTATTCTTTTCGAAAAATCAAAAATTCCAAAAAGATTTTCTTTTGTTATTTGTTTTATTTTCGAAAAACTTAAAAACACAAAAATATTTTCTTTTGTTTCAAAAATATAAAATACCAAAAAGATTTTTTTTTGTACTTTGTCTTTTCTTTCTTCGTACAGATTTCACGAATGTTTTACAAGGGTCATGCTTGCGTTTCTAAGGGAAGGTAAAATTTCGACAACTTTGTACTAGTTAGAATGTCCCTAGAAGCATGCTGCAGCATGTCGACCCAAGCCTCTACTGACTCAATGTGTGATTTTGAAAGCCTTAATGAAATTTTCATTACGAGAATTTCTTCCCAATCAGGCTTGCATTCACATTAGTCTACTGAGCTACTTTACTCTTCTCAAATGAGTTAAGAGTTTTTTGTTTGGTCCAAACATAACAGAGGTACAATTGATTTCGTGAACCAATCTTTTTAATCTCAAAATTCTAACACATTTCACACACAATGACATATGTCCGAGAGGTCATTGAAACCAATCATGACTTAGGCATATCAAACTTTTGTGTTAATGATCTAACATCATGAGACCGTGATGAAAGTGAAACCCAAATTATCAAAATCAATTAAGGACTTGACGGGGAACTTTGTTCCAGATTTAACGAAACATTTGTTTCAGTACCTACCTTCGATGCTCCAAATCATATTCTTTCGTAATGAGTGATCTTGATCAAATGGTCAAATCCCACGGCATTTGTTTCCCAACAGGATCCAGCTGAATCTATTTTTCTTTGAATATGATTTTCGTAGGAGTATCAATTCTTTCACTTGTCACGTTCAAACTAATTCAAAGCATACTTGTCACTGACTACACTGTTCAAACAAGTAATTTTGGTTACAATTACTCACCTTATGTTTAGGCTGATATGTAACGAAATTTTTAAGCCACCCACGAAGCCTTGAAAAAGAAGCCCTTCGATACTTCTTTACAAGTATTCGATTGAAATTCACGGGAACATACACAAGCAGTTGATTATCTCTCTTGATAATTAACGAAGCAACCTTTTCCCGGGGTTTAACTGCATTTGTGTCGAAATTTTATATTTCGACATCACAGTTCCAAAATTTTTGTTACTTTGCTTCTCATCTCTTTCTCTTGACACACTGCACTCACGAAATCCTTGAGGTTCTGGGTAATACCAACTCAGGCTGATGATTTCAACATTCTGGCATATGACTTTGCTTTTCATCCTAAAAGTGAAAGAGCCTTACCTCAATATCGAAGGTTCGTGACGGTTACACTTCTATTGGGATAAACGAACAGGCTGTTTGACAAGACGCCTTGTATTCAGTCCGGTTTTCAAGGAGATGTGACAGTTACTTTTTCAGGCGTGGCTACTTTATCGGAATAGTGGTGCATTTTTCAAGGTGCCACGTCGGATCTCATTTAATGCTGCTCCCGCTTCACATTCAAATTTCAGGGTTACATATAAAAGGGGATTCAAGGGTTCTTTATCAGTTTACGCTTTCAAAAGAAAATTCCCAAATGTGTCTCAGAAATCTTTACTTGTTCTTCAAAGGTTTAAAACCTTAATCATGGCGAATCCTGCTGATGTTGTTTCTCCATCCCAGTCCACTGATGATGTTTCTTCTCAACCAATTATGAAGATTCAAAGCACTAACTACCAAGTCGAGGGGGATGTTTCTCTGTACCCTGAAGAACTCAAGATGTTGATCATGGCTTTGAAGAATTCTGTCTTGTCTACTGCTATGTTTAATTCGTTTGCTGTTCCACTATCCTGGCTTTCAGTAGCAGGATCAACTGCAACCTATAGCAAAGCGATGGATGTTATCACCTTCAATTTGGTGAATGAAAAGAAGATTCTTCTTACCAAGAAGCTGTTCTGTCAAATTCTTGGTATTCCCAATTCTTCACCCTACACTGATCTTTCTTATGCTCAAATTATTTACATGTTCAACGAGATGGGTCATCAACCTCCACTTACCAAGATCAGTGATTTCAAGAAGTCAGGACTTCAAACTATTTGGAATTTTTTGTTTGGAATTTTTCTTCGATGTCTGACTAGTCGAAGTGTTGGTCTAGATAAAGGAAGGATGGAAGTTTATGTCATGGTAGCAGGGCTTTATTATGATATTGTTGTTGATTATTCAACACAGCTGTGGAAGGAATCTCAGAAGAGTATAAAGAAAACGAATGTGGTTCAGGGAATCTCTTGTGCCAGATACTGGAGTTTAATTCTTCAGTATGTATATGATAAAGAAGGAATCGAGGTGCCATCTGATGAAGAAAAAGCAGAGTTCTTGAATTATCATTTTCCAACAGAGGTTAAAGATGATGCAGAGGTGTTTACAAGCGTTGCAAGTATGTCTATGAAGCAGTTCAAGATTCTTAACAAGAAGTTGAATTCGATTATTCAATCTCAAGCTAATATGGGGGGAAGTAATTATGTGTCAAGTATGGAAATTGATGGTCTGCTCAAAGCTATTGAAGCCAGGATGGTTACCAAATGTTCTGGATTGATTCAAGCATCTGAGTCACGCATAATGGAGAAGTTGGACCAGAATGATAAGAATAATGAGTTACGTGTGAAGTCTCAATCTTCGAATTTTCTGGGAGAAGTTAAAGATTTCAAACGGTCAGCTAAGGAACGACACGTATTGTTCGTTCAAGATGTGAAAAAGGTGCGAGAAGATATCAACTTCAAGCTTCAAGAGCTTCGAGAAGATATGGCAAAATAGATTGCAGTGGTACAAAAAGATTATGCTTCTCTTAATCAGCAAGTTGATATTATTGCTGATGTGGTTACCAAGTTCGTGAAATTATACGAAGCAATGAGTCCTCAACTTACTCAGTTATCTACTCAAGAATCTAATAGTTTAACTGAGATCACTACTCAGTTAAAAGATTTGAAGGCTTTAATCTTGAAGTCTGGTTCTTCTTCGTTGATTACACCAGAGTTTTTGTCCCAAAAGTTTACTCAGTTTGAAGCTATCCTTCATAAGCAATTGGCACCTTTATCCAGAATTTCGAACATTTTACCAACAGATGCCCCGCCTGTTGTCACAGGGGTGCAAGGGGGAGAAAGGAAGGTTGGTGAGAGTTTGCATGAAGAAGTGAAGGTTGTTGGAAAAGTTTTCACAACGAAAATTCCAACAACAAAGCCAATTGTTTCAACAGTTGGTCCTGTAAGTTCGACAGTGGTGACCACAAAGCCAATCACCAAAGGCATAGTGATTCAATCTTCTGGTGAAGGGGGAAATAATTCAAAATCTAAGGACACTGTTGAAAATCCTAGGAATAAAGACAAAGGGGAAAACGATTATTGTTGAGAAATCAAAAGAAGAGAAGAAAGCCGAAGTTGAAGCTGAAATGGAAAAACAAAGGGTGATTCAAAGTATTATGAGACTTCATGCGAATGATCCACCTGGAATGACTAAGGGTGATCCAAGAAAGCATTACAATTATGAAACTATCGAAGCTAAAGTTGCATTCAATCATATGTATGCTTTTCTGAAGAAGCCTAAACAAAGCTATTTTGTTGCTAACTCAGATATGAGCCAACTTGATTTCCCTGTGAATGAGATGATGTTTATCATGGCTCAATACACGATTGTTGAGAAGTTTGATAATGATGATGATTATACTCATATGAAACTTAGGTTTCATGCTGTGCTTGGAAAAATACCAGAGGAGATTTAGTCACTTGTGAAAATCAAGAAGGTGATAAGCATAACGAAAGATGTGTTGTTCGAGAATATGATACAAAATTTTCGGTATCATGTTGTAAGGGCGAACAGTAAAGTTTGTGATTTCTCAGTTGCTGATTTTCGGTTAATGAACTTGTACGATCTTATACAAGTTGCATTACTTTTGAAAGACAAGAATGCTTCGCATCTTCAAGGAACAGATCCAAAAGTTTTTAGACTTGGTCTTGCTCACATCAAAATATTCATAGATAATTACTATGAGTGTTTGGCTTTAACTGATGTGGAGTTGGCTACAGCATTGGGGAATGAAGTGAAAGTCCCTATGGAAGTTTTGAAGACCCAAGCTGAGTTGAAGAAATATGCTGATGGGGAAATTTGCTTAAAACCTTTTGGAATGGTGTTTGTTGGAAAAGACAAGAACGGCAAAGCAAAAAGGTTCTTATTTCAAGCAAGCGAAGTTGAAAGATATACCACATCCCAATATACGAATTTTATTGTTCGTATGAATAACTGTTCAAAGAATAATCAAGGGGATAAGAATGAGTTAAATAAGATTTTGTCATGGTATACAGAGATTCGAAGAGTGATGCTTTTTGTTGCACAGATTCTCTCACCTTGAGAAGTTCGACATGATTACAAAGGGGGAGATTGTAGAGTCGAAATATCTTGTAATATGTCGAAATGTCGAAATCTGTGTAATAGTCATTTTCGTATGTTTCTTATGTACTTACTAAGGCATCTGTTTTTATGAAGCTTAGATGTTTAGCCTTAGTATTTTTTGTACTTTTAGCCTCCTATAAATAGGAGCTGAACATTGAGTTGTAAGTAGAGTTTTCCCTGTTTCTGCTTACGTTTTGTACTCGTGTTCATTGGAAGTAATGAGAGCTTAAACCCGACCTTATTTACTTCTTGTGTTCATCTTTACTCTGATTTTGATTCTCTTACTCGATTAATTCAACTACAATACTGGATTGCCCCCGGGCCACAACACAATGACTGGATTTCCACCAGGTTTGTTGGCCTACAACACGAAGTCGTACCACCTCAACCCAACCACATTATGTCGATATATGCACCAACACAATAACAAGCACGCATAGGTAATCATAACATATCTACCAGTCCAACATAACACTATAGCATAACAACATCCTACACACAAGGACATATATTGTAGTACAAATTATAGTAAGAAAACTCACCTGAGCTAACCAGCAGAAGCTCAACTGCAAACCTCAACAACAAAACAACTAACATAATCTACCTAATGCCAAACCAAGACTAGTTCTTAGCTAAACACTCAAGTTTATCATAATTTGGAAAAACGTCAAACTGGTCAAAAAGGCAATGGTCTGACGCTATGCTCAGCATAGCACATTGCTCTACGCTCAGTGTATGGAAGGCTACGCTTAGCGTAGCACCCCTAATGCCCCAAAAATTCTATTAAGCTCATAATGCAAAGGTTGATTCCTTAATCTGTCAGATCTGATCTGAATGAACTTCTTAATGGATAAAGTCTCTGACTTTATCCATTTGCATGGCTATAAGGAGCACAAAACCAAAACCGAAGTCCATAAAGTCATATTTTTGCTCAAGAACTCATGCATGAAAGGATAAGAGTTTTGCAATCTCAATTTTATGATTCAATGACCTCAAAAACATCAAAAATGACACTCAAATGTTCTGGAGCAACCCATACTCACATGGACTAAGATTATGGGGACAAAGGCATAAAATCACATAACCACATTAGATAAACCATGAACAAACATCAAGATGAAAGCTTTATACCTCATAGGGATGGATGTTGGCTTGCAAATCCCAGATCCACACAACATGAAGCTTCCAAGTGTTTCTACAAGCACATTCTTTCTTCAAAAGAGCACACAAGTCACTCCAAGAGCTAAAAACACACAACTGGTGGCTAAGGTTTCAAAGGGACGTTTTAGGAGGGTAGAGGTTGATCATGGGGATAATATAAAGGAGTTAGAGCCTTTAAATAGGCTAAAAACCCTGTATTTAGGGTTTTGATCCAACGCTTCTACGCTCAACATAGCCTAAACTACGCTTAGTGTAGGTCATTAAAACCCCGTCCATCATTCTCACATACGCTCAACGTAGGGGACTATCCTACGCTCAGCGTAGGTCATAACTTCCCAAATCCAATATTTAAATAACCATAACTTCTTTGTTTCAACTCTATTTTCGGCGATCTTTATATGCACAGAAAGGTAATGACGAGCCCCACAACCCTATCTAATTACTTTTAGCTTAATACATGTCAAACTAAAACAATAACCCACGCAAGAAGCTCGACATATAAGTTTTCCCATTTCACCCTTTTTTCTTCGAAGCACAATTCGAGGGCTTTAATCACTTAACCCAACATTATCACCAACTGATAGGGTCTAAACTCTTTCCCTTGAAGCCCAAGACCTTTACTCGATCCATTTACGACCCACAATCCCGATAATAGAAACATCCCAAAACTAGATGTTACATAACATGACTGGCTCGACCCATTGTACTAAGTGCGGCGTGACTCTCACCTATTACATTGCCACCGATTATTACCTTAGTAATTATTATCAAATAATTACTCTCATCTAATCACCTTTGTAATTATTATCATAATACCTCCTATTTACAGGTCTATATATAAGGGTCTATATATTCGATGTGTTCACTACTCCAATGTTGCATATATTTGTAACATCCCAATTTTCAAGACCAAAAATTTTGTTTTAATTATATTACTTATAAAACCGTTTACTGAAAAACATCGTCAATATCATAAAAATACATCAAATCATAATCACATGTCTCAAAAATCATATCATCGATAGTAATAATGTCAGAGTACAATCCCATATATCTCAAAATGCGGAAATCGTGTGTGTGCGATGCGTTGCTACCGTGTCGGCTCCTTCCCCTTCGACGAAGAGGTACCTTAAACCAAAACTGAAAACCGTAAGCACAAAGCTTAGTGAGTTCCCCCATCATACCACATACCATACAACATACATACTGTCAGACAATTCTAGGGTGCCTGACCTACCCATGTCAAGCTGTTCTGTGGTGCTTGACTTACCCTGGTCAAGCCATTCTGGGGTGCTTGACTTACCCTAGTCAAGCCATTCTGGGGTGCTTGACTTACCCATGTCAAGCCATTCTGGGGTGCTTGACTTACCCTGGTCAAGCCATTCTGGGGTGCTTGACTTACCCATCGGTTTATCTCAACTGACTATTGGGGACTATTTCACCCCTACCACTACCACATAATAACATAACATAAACATACTGCTAGGCATGCATGGGTACTGACTACCCCTTCGGTATCTTTCAACCGGTATCCGGGGACTATTTCACCCCTACTACTACTAAAACATATAACAGAGCATCCTAGCACATAGAGCATATCAGATAGTGGCAAGCCAGACAATTATCACAAAGACAATCATCTCATACATAATCACCTACTGGTGGGCCGGCCTTGGTGCCTTAGACCCACCTCTACTGGAAGGTAACTCACCTCGATGTCGTAAAGTGTCTGAGATGTTCTCGATGTCGGGATCAACTCCTCTCAACTCCTACACATAACACTGTCACACCCCCAAACCAGGACGGCGGAAACGTTCGGGGGTGGATGACGTCACGCGTAGTATCACAACAATTGTATCATAGCAATCGTAGTAAACACAACCAAACATTCAATACATATATGAAAAAGGGTTTACATATGTTTGAAACATAGTTTGTATACAACAAAAGTATAATCAAAATAGAAAGACATGACTCTATACGCTCCGTCTTCTCAAAACTCCAGGAGGTACCTGTCTACTGATTTCCTGAGAATACAAGCAGTTTTGAAAGAATATCAACATAACGCTGGTGAGTTCATAAGCGATATTTTTGTAATAAGAACCTGTTGATGAATCCATAAAACTGTTCGTATGTTTCCAAGAAGATCCAATATTTTCTTTAGTAAAAGTATGATAATTCCAGTTCTTTCTATAATCACTTTGTTCATACATGTCAAGTATAAACCAATATCGAACAGACAATTGACTATGTGAATCTGCCCTAAGTCCATACCCGAACAAGGAACAGGAAATGAGGCGGAAACCACACATTCCACAGTCTATCGAATATTCTTCATACATAACCCTGATGCATAAACTAAGAAATCATAGAATTAACAAAATTGTTTGTTACTGTATCTTGTTGTAGTGTATGGAACATATCAGTTTGTGTGCTTATTTACTAATAGATATGTTGTATAATGAACTCTGTATGAAAAACCGTCGTATAGAATGTATTGTTTGAAAAACCTGGCTACCACCAGTATATATAGTATGTTCTATTTGAAGAACCCTGGTTACCACCAGTATGTATATAATATGCTTTATTATTTAAAATAAAACCGAATATTGTATCCCTAAAACCCTCTAGTGTAATGTGTAATAGTTCTATTAATTAGAATAAAACTAAATGAAGAATGGAATCCCGTAAACATATGTTAGTTTAGACTTATTGTGAGTCGTATAACCATGCTTGATATGACCTAGTAACCTTTACAACGTTCTTCAGGCGTCGGTTACATGACATTTGTCACCTCAGGCATGCCTGCCTAACTGTAGCTAGCAGTTCAGATGTGGGATAGTCAGTCCCGAATTGATCTATTCACAAATCTCATGCTCTCCCTCCAGGAGACTCTGGTTATACTATGATAGGATTTAATAAAGTACACCTAAGGGTACAATTTTAAAGTAGAGTCTCACAATCCTGTATAATCTAGTTTAAGTGTAATTTTGTAGTGTTCTCTTGTATTTGGATCTGTTGTATACTGTATAAAGTAATAATTATACTTAAATAATTATTAGATATTGTACTCTGGTAGTGATGTATATCATAAACTAAATATGTCATAGTTTATATGTTTTTGACATGTTTAACTCTGAATCCGAAAAACTGTGTATCGAAAACCCCAAACTATACCTATTATAGTTTGGATGTATGTTGTGTATTTATTTTGTGTATCGATCTGAAAACTATGCAATTATGTTTGTAAGTTTAAAATGTCCCTTATGCTCAGCATGTTACAAAAGGGATAAAATAATTAAATATTTTATAAAACATGTAAACTTTTTTGTTATATCAATTGCATAAGTTTTAACGTGTTGAAATTCCTTTTTAAAGAATTCTTTATGTTTGGCTTGTATTCCCCCCCCCCCCCCCCGAAAACGTTTAAAAACAGTAAAAGCGTAGGGGTATGAACTCACTGTTGTGTGAAAACGTTGACTGGAAACGAAGATCCTCGGGTTGTTGCACGTGGCACTTAACGGAATCCTAATATCAATAAATACATATATGCATCTAAATTAGCGATTTCGTTAGGTAAAGTGTTAGAATAACACTTAATTTTGGCTAAGGAATGTTACCTGGACTTGATTGAATCGAGAAAACGAGTTTTTCACTGCTTAAGAGGCGTGTATGGCCGTGAACAAGGGTGTACGGCCGAACAGGCAGTGTACGGCCGTAAATGGGGTGTACGGTCGTGAACTCTTCTTTGAAGGGTGTACGGCCCTTTGCAGATTTGAAGGTGTACGGTCGTACACTCAAGAACAAGGATGTTTGATTTTGGAGAAAATGTGTTCCAGATGCTTCCAATCGATTCCAAATGATGATTTTTGATGTTTTTCGGAAGAAAGGAGGTATCTTTAGCGTGTACGGTCAGAAATTCTGGAGAGAGAATGAGAGAGATTTCAGCCAAAAGTGTTCAAATGAGGGTGGGGGTCCTGTATTTATAGGATGGGGGTATGGTCGGTGGTGGAGTCCACCTGGCACCAACCGTAAACGGGTGTGCGGCCGTACACGGTGTGTGGCCATACACTCACTTAGGCCAAAAACTGATTTGTTTTTCAAGGACTTCGGTTTTTCACGTGATTTGGTTCCGACTCGCTTATATAAATTTAATTATATTAAACTAGATGATTTCCTAAACCATGAAGTTTTGACGGAAACTTAATAAAATTCAAATTTTATTAACGGAATTTGGATAACAGAAACGGAAAAAAAAGGTTCGGGTTGTCACATCATCCCCCCGTTAGAGGGAATTTCGTCCCGAAATTTAGGCACAGAATATAAATCATGGACCCGGAAATAGATGAGGGTACTTCTGTTTCATTGAATATTCGCGCTCCCAAGTGAATTCAGGTCCCTGCTTGGCATTCCAGTGAACCTTCACTAGCGGGATACAGCTTTGTTTCGTTCTCTTTACCTCCATATCCATGATTTCTACGGGTTCTTCTACGAAGTGCAAGTTCTCGCCTAGTTTGATCTCATCCAGGGGAATCATAAGTGTCTCATCGGACAGACACTTCTTTAGGTTCGAGATGTGAAACACGAGATGAATGTTACTAAGTTCTCGGGGTAAACGAAGTTTGTATGCTACGGGACCGATCCTAGCAAGAATCTCGAATGGTCCAATGTATCTTGGATTCAGCTTTCCACGCTTTCCGAAGCGTATCGTGCCTTTCCAGGGTGAGACCTTCAAAATAACACGGTCACCAACCTGGAACTCCAAGGGTTTTCGTCTCTTATCAGTGTAGCTCTTCTGTCTGTCTCGTGAAGCTTTTAATCGTTCCCGGATTTGTACGATCTTTTCCGTCGTCTCTCGGATGATTTCTGGGCCTGTGAGAGTGCTGTCGGGAACTTGACCCTTGACTAGCTGCGTGTCACCCACCTCAGCCCAACACAGAGGGGATCTGCATTTACGGCCATACATGGATTCAAACAGCTCAGCCTTGATGATGGTATGGTAGTTGTTGTTGTAAGAAAATTCGACTAAGGGTAAATGAGTGTCCCACGACGTACCGAAGTCGATGACGCAGGCTCTCAACATATCTTCCAATGTTTGAATGGTTCTCTCACTCTGCCCATCGGTCTGTGGATGGTAAGTTGTGCTCATATCCAGCTTAGATCCAAGAGCCTTCTGCAGAGACTGCCAAAATCTCGAGGTAAACCTGCTATCTCGATCGGAGATAATGGACACAGGCACACCATGAAGGCAGACTATCTCTCGAATGTAGATTCGTGTAAGTTTCTCCATTTTGAAGTTTTCTTTGATTGGCAGGAAGTGAGCGGATTTAGTCAGTCGGTCGACAATTACCCAGATGGCGTCGTGCCCACTCGGAGACTTGGGTAATTTTGTGATGAAATCCATTGTAATCCTTTCCCACTTCCACTCAGGTATTTCTGGTTGTTGGAGTAGACCTGAGGGCTTTTGATATTCTACCTTCACCTTGGCGCAAGTCAGGCACTTGCCCACGAATGTAGCGATCTCTGCTTTCATGTTCGGCCACCAATGGAGTTGTTTGAGATCCAGATACATCTTATCTAAACCTGGATGAACGGAGTATCTAGTCTTATGAGCTTCGTTCATGACAACCTCCCTGTACCCACCGTACTTTGGGGTCCAAATCTGGTTCATGAAATAGTAAACTCTGTCTCCCTTGACCTCTAAGTTCTTTTCCATTCCTCTCAAGGCTTCATCCGACATGTTCTCTGGTTTTAAGGCTTCCAGCTGAGCCTATTTGATTTGAGCGGATAAATGGGAATGGATGGTCATTGTCAGTGCCTTCACTCTACGACCTGAATACTCCTTTCGGCTGAGGGCATCCGCTACCACAGTGGCCTTGCCGGGATGATAGCGTATTTCGCACTCATAATCACTGAGTAGCTCTACCCATCGCCGTTGTCTCATGTTCAACTCTTTCTGATCGAATATATGATGTAGGCTCTTATGGTCAGTGAAGACAGTGTACTTGGTTCCGTAGAGATAATGTCTCCACATCTTTAACGTAAAGACCACTGCTCCCAACTCTAGATTGTGAGTTGTATAATTGACTTCGTGTGTTTTCAGCTGTCTTGACGCATAGGCAATAACCTTTCCTCGCTGCATAAGCACACATCCTAGGCCCTGATTGGATGCATCACAGTAGACAACAAATTCTTACGTCCCTTCGGGCAGGGACAAGATAGGTGCGCTGCATAGGGCCTGCTTCAATGTTTGAAACGCAGTGTCTTTCTTTTCTCCCCAACTAAAAGTTACGCCTTTCTGTGTCAGGGTGGTTAAGGGCTTAGCAATTTTGGAGAAATTCTGGATAAATCTGCGATAATAGCCAGCAAGACCCACGAATTGACGGATTTCTGTGGGCGTCTTCGGTGAACACCAATTCTCAATCGCTTTGATCTTGGAGGGATCTACGTGTATGCCTTCCTTGCTAACCACGTGACCAAGGAAAGTTACTTTTCTGATCCAGAATTCACACTTTGAAACCTTTGCATAGAGTTTCTCCGCCCTTAGTGTTTCTAACACCTGTCTAAAGTGTTGTCTATGATCCTCCTCACTCCGAGAGTAGACCAGTATATCGTCAATGAACACGATTACAAACTTGTCGAGGAAAGGACGGCACACCCGATTCATCAGATCCATGAATACCGTTGGTGCGTTGGTTAGACCAAAGGGCATTAATACAAACTCGTAGTGTCCATAGCGAGTGCGGAATGCTGTCTTGGGAACATCATTCTCATGAACTCGCAACTGATGGTACCCTGATCTTAGGTCTATTTTTGAGAAGTAACTAGCTCCCTGAAGTTGATCGAAGACGTCGTCGATTCTGGGTAAAGGATAATGGTTCTTGACGGTAAGCTTGTTCAGTTCTCGATAATCAATGCACATCTGAAAGGATCCATCTTTCTTTTTCACGAATAAGATCAGGGCTCCCCATGGTGAGGAACTCGGTCTTATGAATCCTTTGCTGAGTAGCTCATTGAGCTGGCTAGATAACTCTTGCATTTCTGCCGGTGCTAGACAATATGGGGATTTAGCTACAGGAGTAGCTCCAGGGACTAAGTCGATACGGAACTCGACTTGACGCTCGGGAGGGATTCCTGGAAGATCTTCGGGGAAGACATCAGGAAAGTTGCAGACTTCGGGGATGCTCTCAAGGTTCTTAAATTCCTGCTTTTCGTTAACGACATGGGCTAGGAATGCATGGCATTCCTTTCGCGGATATTTCTGAGCTTGAATGCAGGAAATGATACAAAGGTTTGAGCTGAGTTTATCACCGTAAACTATGAGAGCTTCGCCCAAGGGTAGATTGAGACGGATGGCTTTTCGTAACAAAGGATATCGGCACGATTGGGGCTCAACCAATCCATACCAATGATAACATCAAAGCTTTTTATAGAAACTGGCATAAGATCGATGGGGAAGGAATGATCATTTAGCGTAAGGGTACATCCTATGAATATGTCGTTAGTGCTCTCTTTCTTTCCGTTAGCCATCTCGACGGAAAATGTTTCAGTTAAAGGTTGGGATTTGCATTTGAGCAGATGTTTGAATGCATGACTAACAAAACTCCTCTCCGCACCAGAATCGAAAAGAATGCATGCATAAGAGTTGTCAAGGAGGAACGTACCCGTAACAACTGTGGGATCAGCAACTGCCTCCTCCTGGCCCATCGCCAACACCCTCCCTGTGTTACCACCTGTTGTTTCCTTGGGGCAATTTCTCTTGAAGTGCCCAACCTCCCCACAGCCATAACAGGCTTGACCGGCACCCACTCCAGGAGCCTGATTGGTTGGTTGGACTGGTGCTTTGCAGAATCGAGTTGTGTGTCTTTTCTTACCATAGTTGTTGCACGACAACTCCCGGCACTGCCCATGGTGATGGAAGTTGCACTTGTTGCACAGGGGTAGGTTCCCAGCATAGCGGATGGGGGTTGTTGGAGTAGTGGAAACTGCAGCAGGAGTAGTAGCAGCATGGACTGCCACTGTCTGTTGTTTCTTGGAGGGCTCCTGTGAAGACTGCCCCTTGCGTTTGTTCCAGAACTTCTTTCTCCTCCCACCACTCTCCTTTGGTGGTTCGGTAGTTGTTGCCACTTCATCCAGACCAACTCTGTGGTCTATCAAGGTCTGCGCCAGGCACTTGGCACTGTCGAAAGTGGTAGGCTTAGCAGCCAGGACATTTCCTTGAGTTCGGGGCATCAATCCCCAAATGTATCTTTCTATTTTCTTGCTTTCCGGGGTGACCATTCCCGGACAGAGAAGAGCCAGATCGCAGAATCTAGCTATGTAGGTAGCAATGTCGGAACCCTTCATCTTCAGGTTCCAGAGCTCGTGCTCTAGCTTCTACATCTCGCCCCTTGGGCAGTATTTAGCAAGCATGAGTTCCTTTAAGCTTTCCCAACCCATGGCATTCGCTACTGGCAGGGTTAGGGATTTGACTCGACCATTACACCAGGTCAATGCTCTGTCTGTAAAGGTGCAGGCGGCGAACTTCACTTTGTTTGCCTCAGAACAAGCGTAGATTTCGAAAATGGATTCGATCTTCTCGAACCATCGAGTTAAGGCAATGACTCCACCATTGCCATCGAAGGGTTTGGGTTTGGCATTCATGAAGTCTTTATAGGAACACTCCTTTTGGTGTCCCTGACTTCCACCAAGGTTTTGCTGATTTGGTCCACCTCCTGATCCACCAGCGCCGCTCGGATTCATTTGAGACATTGCAGCAGCCACAGCAGCTGTAACTGCCGCCTGGAACATGAAGGGATCGAATTGAGGAGGTGGTGGCGGTGGAGGGTCGTTGTTCCTCCGGCTTGGTCTCCTTCTGGGAGGCATCTTGTTCTAAAAATAATCAGGAAGAAGTGGATGGTAAGTCCCTGGATTTTGAATCAAGAGATATGAAACAAGATATATCTCAGCCTGATAGATAAAGTGTTCTACTAAGCAATAAACAAGGAAAAGTTACTAATGCAAGTAAACTATTGCTAGGAAAGAACGAGTAGCAACACTTGAAATGAATCTCCATACTGCATTCGGCTCTAGATAAAATACTCCTATAGTATTTTAAGTTGTATGTTTTGTTCTGTCAATACCTGATGTATATATACTTGGTAAGTTTTAGGCCTGCTGCAACATCACAGTCACTCCCAAGCACATGTTGGTCATGTCTTGAATAAATATAGTTGATCAGGCTATATTGACCCTAGACGTGATTACATAACTGCCCAGGTTTAACCGCAGTGTCCAACATCCATAATATTTTTGTTTTGTTCTACTTATGTTATTGTTTCTGGTACGTATATATCCTTGTATACTTCTTATAAAATACTTATATTTTTAAAAGTATATTTTTAGTTCAGAGCACTTCAGCCCCTTAGTATTTATAGTTGTATACCATGTAAGGTTCGGTATACTTAGTTCACTATAAACAAGAGCTTTCATACCAATCTGTCACACCCCGAAACCAGGACGGCGGAAACTTTCGGGGTGGATGACGTCACGCGTAGTATCACAACAATTGTATCATAGCAATCATAGTAAAAACAACCAAACATTGAATACATATATGAAAAAGGGTTTACATCTGTTTGAAACATAGTTTGTATACAACAAAAGTATAATCAAAATAGAAAGACGTGACTCTATATGCTCCATCTTCTCAAAACTCCAGGAGGTACCTGTCTACTGATTTCCTGAGAATACAAGCAGTTTTGAAAGAATATCAGCATAAAGCTGGTGAGTTCATAAGCGATATTTTTGTAATAATAACCTGTTGATGAATCCGTAAAACTGTTCGTATGTTTCCAAGAAGATCCAATATTTTCTTTAGTAAAAGTATGATAATTCCAATTCTTTCTATAATCACTTTGTTCATACAGGTCAAGTATAAACCAATATCGAACAGACAGTTGACTATGTGAATCTGCCCTAAGTCCACAACCAAACAAGGAACAGGAAATGAGGCGGAAACCACACATTCCACAGTCTATCGAATATTCTTCATACATAACCCTGATGTATAAACTAAGAAATCATAGAATTAACTAAATTGTTTGTTACTGTATCTTGTTGTAGTGTATGGAACATATCAGTTTGTGTGCTTATTTACTAATAGATATGTTGTATAATGAACTCTGTATGAAAAACCGTCGAATAGAATGTATTGTTTGAAAACCCTGGCTACCACCAGTATGTATAGTATGTTCTATTTGAAGAACCCTGGTTACCACCAGTATGTATATAATATGCTTCATTATTTAAAATAAAACTGAATATTGTATCCTTGAAACCCTCTAGTGTAATGTGTAATAGTTCTATTAATTAGAGTAAAACTAAATGAAGAATGGAATCCCGTAAACATATGTTAGTTTATACTTATTGTGAGTCGTATAACCATGCTTGATATGACCTAGTGACCTTTACAACGTTCTTCAGGCGTCGGTTACATGACATTTGTCACCTCAGGCATGCCTTCCTAACTGTAGCTAGCAGTTCAGGTGTGGGATAGTCAGTCCCGAATAGATCTATTCACAAATCTCACGCTCTCCCTCCAGGAGACTCTGGTTATACTATGATAGGATTTAATAAAGTACACCTAAGGGTACAGTTTTGAAGTAGAGTCTTACAATCCTGTATAATCTAGTTTAAGTGTAATTCTGTAGTGTTCTCTTGTATTTGGATCCATTGTGTACTGTATAAAGTAATAATTATACTTAAATAATTATTAGATATTGTACTCTGGTAGTGATGTATATCATAAAATAAATATGTCATAGTTTATATGTTTTTGAAATGTTTAACTCTGAATTCGAAAAACTGTGTATCGAAAACCCCAAACTATACCTATTATAGTTTGCATGTATGCTGTGTATTTGTTTTGTGTATCGATCTGAAAACTATGCAATTATGTTTGTAAGTTTAAAACGTCCCTTATGCTCAGCATGTTACAAAAGGGATAAAATAATTAAATATTTTATAAAACATGTAAACCTTTTGGTTATATCAATTTCATAAGTTTTAACGTGTTGAAATTCCTTTTCAGAGAATTCTTTATGTTTGGCTTGTATTCCCCCTGAAAACGTTTAAAAACAGTAAAAGCGTAGGGGTATGAACTCACTGTTGTTGTGTGAAAACGTCGACTGGAAACGAAGATCCTCGAGTTGTTGCACGTGGCACTTAACGGAATCCTAATATCAATAAATACATATATGCATTTAAATTAGCGATTTCGTTAGGTAAAGTGTTAGAATAACACTTAAGTTTGGCTAAGGAATGTTACCGGCACTTGATTGAATCGAGAAAACGAGTTTCTCACTGCTTAAGAGGTGTGTACGGCCGTGAACAGGGGTGTACGGCCGGACAGGCAGTGTACGGCCGAACAGGGAGTGTACGGCCGTAAACGGGGTGTACGGCCGTGAACTCTTCTTTGAAGGGTGTATGGCCCTTTGTAGATTTGAAGGTGTACGGTCGTACACTCAAGAACAAGGATGTTTGATTTTGGAGAAAATGTGTTCCAGATGCTTCCAATCGATTCCAAATGATGATTTTTGATGTTTTTCGGAAGAAAGGAGGTATCTTTAGCGTGTACGGTCAGAAGTTCTAAAGAGAGAATGAGAGAGATTTCGGCCAAAAGTGTTCAAATGAGGGTGGGTGTCCTGTATTTATAGGCTGGGGGTATGGTCGGTGGTGGAGTCCACCTGGCACCAACCGTAAACGGGTGTGCGACCGTACACGGGTGTGCGGCCATACACTCACTTAGGCCAAAAACTGATTTGTTTTTCAAGGACATCGGGTTTTCGCGTGATTTGGTTCCGACTCGCTTATATAAATTTAATTATATAAAACTAGATGATTTCCTAAACCATGAAGTTTTGACGGAAACTTAATAAAATTCAAATTTTATTAACGGAATTTGGATAACAGAAACGGAAAAAAAAGGTTTGGGTTGTCTCAAACACCCTTACTTAATTTACCATTACATACTCTTAACCCTTACAAGGGTTACTCAGGTCAAAGCCAAAGTCAAGGTCAACACCTTGTTCAAAGTCAACTCTGGTTGACTCGACTCGCCGAGTTGACCCAACAACTCGTCGAGTCCCAAAATCCTTAGAACACTAAGACCCCGACCCTACTCGTCGAGCCTTGCACACACTCGTCGAGTTCTCCTTCATACCAAGTCGGGACATTCTTCAACTGATTCGTCGATTCCTTCTTCATGCAAGAAGGCACATTTAGCCCTAGACTCGCCGAGTTCCTTATGAACTCGTCGAGTTTGTCTTCATACAGTTGTGACTTGCCTTAAACTCGCCGAGTTCTGTTCTTGAATTCGCCGAGTTCCATGATTTCCAAGTCTAGTTTCACATCTTACTTGTTGAGTCCTCTTCTAGACTCAACCAGTTCGATCAAGGTAGAAAAGTGTTGGGGAACCATACCCTGACTCGTCGAGTCCCATGAACGACTTGCCGAGTCCCCAAAGTCCATGTCCATACAGTTGATTTCAGTCGGGTTTAACACATTCAAAACATAGATCTGGCCTCCTAGGGCCCATAATACATGTAAAGTTACAAACTTGACGTTCATGGATGGGGTATTTGGCACAAATGGCCCTAAAATGGAGTCTACAAGGTGCATGGGGCTCTTATGGCAATGAAGTTGTCACCTTTTTCCCATAGGAACCCTCAATGGTTCCAGATCTAAAGTCATACCCCTTTATAACCCCAAAATCCCGAATATGGTACTTCTAAGGCTTAGAAAATGTAGAAATGAACCCTAACTAAAGATCTAAGCGATAGATGGTCAAGGTTTCAGCTTTATACCTCAAATGAGCTGGAAATGTGCCAAAACCTCTAGATCTTCGTGCTTCCTCTTGATCTCTCAAGCTTCCTTCTCCTTCTTAAACTTCAAATACACACAAATGGCACCAAAAAGCTAGGGAACACTCAATAAATGATTAGGGTTTCGAGTTAGGGCTTTTTCTGGACTGGGAGGGACGATGGAGGCTAGGTTGGAACAAGATAAGGTGATTAAATAGAGTGCAAACCCTAAAGTACGTATCGGGATCCGAGCGTTACAATATTAGTACTCGCGTCCAAGAGTCTAGTCTACTCGACGAGTTGGGCCTCCAACTCGTCGAGCCCAAGTGTGAAATGCAATTACTTTTATTTAAAGTTTGTATCGGGATCCGAACGTTACAATATTAGTACATGTGTTGTCATTCAGGATCGGTATAAACAATGCCAATTTCCAGGTTACACCAAACAAATCTCACGTGATGTTTGCACCAACGTTCCATCAATCGTCAACACCGCTCCATTCTCGGCAAGACCGAACCATGCCCTGAGTGGTTGTCTAGAAAAACCACTGGAAGTCAGTGTCAGCTTAAGCTCTTATCCTATAGATGTATTCCAACCTACTAGGCCGCCAGACAATCCGGATAAGACACACACCTATGACTAGGTCCTACCATTGCCACCTCTAAGTGTATTCCCCTTTTTAATTAATAAGTTATTAATTCATCACATAAGGAAAATTACACATGAAACATCCCTAAGTAATCATGCTCAGTTTTTATTTTTATTAAAGGCATATTACTTTCCAAGTTTCTCATTATGTGAACATGCAAACAAGTAAATAAAAGTTAAGGCATTTTACATCACCATACAATACCATGCACATATCATCATTTCGTCTTTAAGGCATATATATATATATATATATATAGCATGCTTTGTCCTAACATCATAGACAAGTATTTTCAAAATTCACAACATGCATACATCATTCACAATCAACACATAACCCTCTTTCTAACATGAACCTATCATACCCTTCACTTCAAAATACCATATTATGAAGTGTCGCCTGCAATACATCCTAAACTTAAAATCATAGAAAAATACAAACATTCACAACATACAATTCAACTTTAAACATGACACGTGCATCCTATAACATTCTAGGTTAATTCCAACCAATCTAAGATATGGAATTCCTTAACAAAGTACTAAGATTTCCAAAAGGATTGACTTACCTTTGTCACGAAGATGCTCTTTCCCACTTCAAGTCCAATGAAAACTTAAGATTATCACAATCTCCCCTAATACAATACATATAAAAAACCAATTATCAAGTGAATATTAATTACATGGCCTTGACTATAATTCATGCTACTTTGCTGAGTTGTGGGATTTTCCCAGCCCGACCCTTATTCAGTATTTTGAGCATAAAATATAATCCACGGATCCAAACGGGATGATATCATACTTTCTGCAAACTAGACTCGATTTCCCACAAATTTGTTCCTGTGGTGATTTTTTCAATTTCGGAACATAATGTCTTCTACAACCCTCACACGAGAGGTGAACGAACCTGTCCAGATTTGTAATTTTAGCCAAAAATCATCATGTTTGTTCATAAACTCAACAACTCTAATTCATATTGAACCAAAATAGAAAAATGAGTTGAGGAATATGTTCTTACCTCCTAAAACTTCAGATGACACAAAGTAGCAAGATGGAGAGAAAAAGTCACTCACTATACCACCAAAATCCTTAAAAATGCAACTTTTCTTCACTTGAATCACACTAGATTACTAGGAAAAGAAACCTCACAAGAACACACTCCAAATAGATGATGTTGGCTGCAAATAGGGTTACAGACCTGTATTCTAGGGCTAGCCTCACTTAAATACCCCTTAACTTTCATAATTAGCTCTCAAAGTATCAGAAAACGACTCATAGACCCATATACATGATCTTGGTTCATTTCATTACACTTTGGCCCTACAAAGATAACTTTAAACAAATGAAAATGTCAGTTTAAGAATAAAACTTAACAGAACATTAACATCGAAGACAGATAGAAATTCGGGTCGTTACAATATACTAATTATTTATTGAAGTTTTAAATTTATTAAATTGGTTTATTCGCAACTCAACTGTAACACACACTAGGTAGTGTACCTAGTCGTGTACCAGTATGGTTGTGGCAAGACCAGGTAGCAAACACAAGGGAAACGAGTATGATTTCATTAAGATAATAAAACTATTAATTAAACTAGAAGTAGAAAAGTAAATGGGGGCTTTGTTTAAACTAAATTAAACTTTGATTATCAACTTAGAAAAAGCAAAGAAAAGAAGATAACTTGATTTAAATAGTAGTTATAAAGTACTTCCATTTAGATATCTAATCCCCCTATTTTCATATGGTTGATTTATTAGAAGTGCGATGAATTTAACAAGTTAATCATCGATTCTTATAACGACTAGTTATCTTGGTCCAATAAACTAATACTAATAATTATAAAGCAACCAACACAACGATCATATAATTAGCTAAGAAAATAATTGATTAAATATTTGAATTATGAAAGATTTAATCTAGTGATTAATCTTAATGGTCATGAAAATCAATCGAAGTATAGAATGGTCATCTAAACTCTCTTACAAATATAAAGTTCATGATTATATCATCTAACCCTAGGATTTGGTCTATCTTTAATCCTAACAACTTATTATTCATAAATTAATTAAGATACAAGTTAATATATTTAGATTGGTCTTCTAGACTATATATAACTTAGTTGTATGTAATATAAATCGAAACTTTAACACCTAAGGTAAGGTAATCAATCAAATATAATAAATAATTGAACTTTATAAATCAAAAATAACAAATCAAACCATAGTATTAAGGTTTCATCTACATCGATCTAAGCAGAAGCAAAGGGTATTAGCCCATTATCATAACTAGAAAATAGTAAACAATCATAGAGGTATTACTAAACATGATGTCTAAAACAAACCAAATGATTAACGAACCAAGGTTCGATCTTCAAAATGGTACTCCAGTCGTGTTCTTCAGCCTTGAATCCCCTCTGATCTTCTGGATTTTCCTAATAAAACTTGTCTCCCAAGTTGGAGTTAAATGCATAATGATTTGGAAAGAGGAAGACATCTATTTATAGGACTGGAATATGTGGGATTCATGTCGCGTACATGGAAAGGCGCGGTTTGTAATATCTCATCCATATGTGCGAACTCTGCAGGTTGGTCGCGGCGCAAACATGGACATGTCGCATTGCGCTTTCTCGTTTTATGGCAAAAATAAAATCATCATCCATATCAATTCCATTTTTATCCCAGTTATTTCCTTTTTGCTCATCGGCTACATATTTATATGCATTTATCCAATTCAAACCATAATAAATATCATTTAACTTCAAATATAACAATTAAGTCTAATATATTAAGATAATTGCTCAAAATATATAACTAATTATTACACTAAAATTGTTTATCAAATATTTTCGGTGGTAACATTCCCTTAGATAATACTTTAATTATGTAAGTGGAGAATGTTGTATATAAATGGATGTTCTTTTTATAAAAAACAGGTAAATCTCCGAAAAAAGTCTCAATGTTTTGGGTCAGTTTACGGTTTAATCTCAAATTTTATTTTTTGATTAGAAAAGTCCCGATTATTTTATATTTTGTCAAATTAACGAAACAATTCTTATTTTTTTTAAATAGGGAATGAAAAATTATCGTATAAAATTAGATAATCGTTACTTTTCTGTTAAAAAATAAATATCGAGATTAAACCGTAAATAAATATTGAGATTAAACCGTAAACTGACAAAAAATATTGAATCTTTATTGAATATTTCTCTTATTAATAATAATAACAATAATAATAATAATAATAACTTAATTGTTGTTCTTTTTAATGGTTGACTTTGAATTTAAAATTTAACATTTTAAAAGTCTTCACTTTGCTTTTACAAAACGAGAATAGTGCAACTTAAGTTTATGGTATAAAATATGCTTTGTTTTTTCAAAGCTTTGGCTAAAAAATTAATATGATGAATTATGGACGTCCAATTGTTGGGATCAAACTTATGAGTTTTACTTTTGGACGCATGGATAGATTTGTAGCATGTCTCCTTGTGACACTTGGCCAGTCGGCCTAACATGTATTTTCAGATGTTCGAATTACTCATTTTTGACGTATGGGTTATGTTTGATTAATAATTAATTAATTTTTAAAAAGTATGTTCAACATAATCCAATTGTATCATTAATTTCACATTTTGTATCTACAAAATTGACCATCTGTGAAATAATAATTATATCATCTTACGTGGCAACCAAAACAATATTGTTTTTGAATATATAGGAGGTAAGTTCAATTGAGAAAATAAAAAAGGTTGAGAATTGGGGAATCATTCTCGGCCACTCATTTAATATAAGCATAAAAAGACACAGTGACAAACTTGTAAATATGTTAATAACCTTCAATCTCAAATACGTAACTATAGAGAATTCGATAACAGTTCGTTCATCATCAAAATTTCTCCTCCAACCTTCAACAATCATCCAGAATTCTTCAACTAAACCATCATCAATGTCATCCAGTGTTAATCAATAATCGATATTCGTGGCTGTGCGGTTCGCCGTTCAAGACAGATTCGCAACCCAAATTCATCAATTTCATCGATTTCTTTGTTAAATACTCTGAATGTTCGTAGCTTGCAAGCATTTGTTAAAGATCATAACGGATTTGGAATTGGAATTTCCCAGATTCGCAAACGAAGTTGGTTGGAATCGGAATTTCTTTGCTGTTCATGAAATTGGAATCGGAGTTCTGGACTCGCAGTCACAGTCGACATTGAAGGACTCGGAATCGGTACTCACAGGTTCCCAATCGGATTTTCGAAAATCAAAATCAAAATGAGAAATCGATCAGACATAGGATGTCACATCTGAAGTCGAAATCGGAAGTATATGATGATTTGGAATTGATAACTTGAATTGGAAGTATCATGTTTTTAATATTTTTAAAATAGTTAACTTGTATGCACTCCAGCTGTTTGATGAAATGCATAAACTAAATTACCACGTTATATTCACATATGAATATGTTTTCTCACCTAAATCGGTATATGACTATTAAAAACACAAAACAAATATGCAAGTCTGTATGTTATTCATATGTGAATAACATATAAAAATTATATATATTTGTGAAAATACCTTCTAATATTCATAAGTGAATATATTCACAAGTGAATATACTTTGTAATATTCATATGTGAATATATTGTGTAATATTCATAAGTGAATATATCATCTAATATTCAAAAGTGAATATACTATGTAATATTCACATGTGATATACCATGTAATACTATGTAATATTCACATATGAAAATATCATTTAATATTCATAAGTGAATATATCATCTAATATTCACAAGTGAATATACCATGTTAATATTCACAAGTGAATGCATCGTCTAATATTTAAATATGAATATACTATGTTTATTATATGTTATATTCATATATCAATGATACTTAAATTGTAAAAAAAAATTAATCATACTTTTTATTCATAAGTGAATAACGAATGTCCTCTAATAAAATCTTATGCATTTTTATTCACTTATGAATAACGATAGCTGAAAATATAAAAAAAAAATTATTTTATCTTAAAACTATATCAATATGGATGTCTATTTGTAGAGAATAAAAAATCATGAATTTTTGTATATTTAAAATCATTTTTCGATAAAAATAGCTTCTTAAAAATTAAAAAAACGAAAAAAACTATGTTTTTGTATCTATTAAGGTAATGATTAGCATAGTTTAAGGAAATATGTTTTGTTGGAAAACACATGTCTATTCATTTCTCATTTCCGCTGGTACGACGGAGGCTTTTGCGGCAAAATAAATGTGTGGCTGAGAATGATTCCCCCATTCTCAACCTTTTTTTTCTCAAATGAACCCTCCTCATATATATATATATATATATATATATATATATATATATATATATATATATATATATACTAGTGGGATACCCGCGCGATGCGGCGCGACATATAATTTTTCCGGTGATTAATTTTCAACGGCAGTTAGTTTTTCATTCCGTAAGCTTATTCGGGATAAAAATAAAAATATGTTATTTTGGATTAAAATGAAAATACATTGTTATTTTGGGTTAAATGTATAAATATATTATTGTTTCAGATTAAAAAATAAAAATATATTGGCTCTTTTAGTTTAGAAAAATATGCATACTGTTTTGTGTTTATGTCTTACATTGCTTAATGATATCAAACTTTTGGTAAACACATAGTATAATTTTTTGTTTGTTAACCTCAATTTAAAGCTAATATACAACATATCTATGTAATAAAAGAATTATGACATGAATTTCAAATTTTTATTTAGTTTTTTATTCAAAAATGTCTTGTATAAAAATTATATTAACCAAAAAATAATATAAGTGATAATAACAATGAAAATAATTTACAAAACATATTGGGTTTATAAAATTGATCGATGGGTATTAACGAAACCTTATTCTTATTTATCTCTTATTTGATCAATTGTTTTCCACATGAAAATATCTACACATTAGACAATTTATATTATTGTTGGTGAAAACAACCACTTAGCAAGTACATAATATGATATGTCTAACTTAAGGTAAACTTAAAATTGCAAAATGTTAATTCTTGTACTTCACATATAATTCAGATATGAAAATCACCACGCCGAGCAAGTATGATAACTTATTATAATGATCGCACTACATCTAACATGAACCTATCTACTACTACATATGCCTCTATTACATAGAAAACCCAAATCCAACTATTCCATCTCCATCGTTCCAAATCTTTCCTTTCGCCAATTAAGAACAATCGTAACATTCCCTGTCAAAATGAATGAAAACATCGTAACATATATGAACATTAACTAATGAGTTATAGAGTAAATGCAAAGTTGGATTCTACCCCCCCCCCCCACACACACACACACACCCCCATACATTCCCTGTGAAATTATGAAAGTAGTCAAATAAATTCATAGAAGACATACACACAGTGACACAGACACAAACAATCATATACATAAATGCTTGGTCATAAACATATACATACACATCCAATTGATATGTAGAAGGAAAAAAGTACCAAATGGAATTTAATTAACTACTGATGTTTATTTTCATAGGCTAATACTAAATAACTAAATAGACATAAAAGGTTACAAGAATACATATAAGTGAAGATGAACCAAGGCTCTTGGAGGCACACACTCGGATAAATCTGAAAACTATCATCATGTTAGAGATTGGTGATAGTTAAATGAAAAAGAATATAGATTTTGAAAGTAATCGGTTAAGTTAAACATGAATTGGTACCAAACTAACCTACAATGTAACATAATGCTCCCTTTTTATAATTCAATTTTGATTTGACTTGCTACTCTGCAAATTCAATATTGGTATTGTATCACACTGTTGTCTACTGGTTGAAATAATCTATGAGCTTCATTCAGTTCAAGAACATAAATAAAGCTTTAGACATTAACTTGAGCTATTTAAAAATTTAGCATTCTTGATTTGTTCCTTCTATTTCCCCAAATATGGGCTCGGTTCTCAAATGTTCTATAAAAATGAAACAACAAACAAACAATTAGTCATTCCTTGATATTTGATACCTTCTCTCCTTTAGAGAGATTAGTTCTTCATCTGACCTCTCTTATAGAAAGAGCAGCATTACCAATAGAAGGACAGGGCATAAATTAGTAAAATGGTCAAATTAATATGAATATGACGTCACATAAACTTCTAAAAGCTAACTCGATCAAATTGAATATATAGTACCTTCATCCGAGCACCAAGAGCCAAATTAGTTGCTTAATTATTCTGAAACATAGTTGGGATGCATTCCTGAAGCAGATCTTGATGTAAAACATCATCTTACTTTGACTCCCCTTCACCCTTGCATCTAATAAAGGATTCAAAATGTAAAACTTTGATTTTGAACCTAAAATCCCTGAACTATTCAAATTCTAATCCCCATCCACAACCATTAAACCCTTCAACTTCAGCCTTAATCATAAAAAGAAAATTTGGTAAACCAAACTATTACAATTTAAATGAAACACAAACCAGTACTCAAAAAAAGAACCAAGAAGGAGTATGCATTTACTTTGTTACCTTTTATTCCAGCAAAAATTATTGATGTAACTAAGGAGAACTTGAAATATCATAAGAATTTTGCTGGTGTTCTGCAAGCCCTAATCACAAAAAGTAAAAAAAAAATGAAACCCCTGGATAGAGAAAATACATGGAGTAAGGACAAAGTAAAACATTGTTGATGTAGAGGGAGAAAGAGACACCTCAAGATCTTCAATTGATTCCTTAGGGTTATCACTACGTTTCTTGCTAAGCAAACATCGTTGATTAGGTCGAGATAGGAGGGGAAAGAAAGGGAGAGTAGCCAAAACGGGTGCAGATGGAGGTTAGTAAACGAAGCGACTGGTAGAAACACAATCTCGCATTTACTAAGTTTTCCTTCACTGAATGTCCAAAACTAAACAGATACCTTACCTTCTCCAATTTTGATTTCTTATTCATGTTGCCATTTGTGAGGGCAGAGAACGGGTGGAGATGACAATCATATGCGGTTCATAATGTGAGGGTGAAGAGTGGGTGTCGGTGTGTTGCTGGTGTGATTGTAGTGTGGGAAGAAATAGAAGTAGGTCGGTAGAGGGGCACCATTAGAGGTAACGACGACATGAGGAGGGTGGAGGCAGCGGCGACATCAGGAGGAGGTTGGTGGTTACGGAGGCCTGCCGTAGATTGAAGAGAGTAAGGAGGGAGACGAAAGATTTGGGAGAAATGGTGGCTGACGATGTATATAGGATTTTAGGTTTTCACATAAGGATCTAAGCCCTAAGTTACAAATAAGATGCGTGTCTATACATTTGTATTGCAAGCTTAATAAGTTGTACCTCTTAATTTTCAAGAAAGATGTAATATGCTTTATATAATAGTAAAGATATATATATATATATATATATATATATATATATATATATATATATATATATATATATATATATATATATATAGAGAGAGAGAGAGAGAGCTAGGTTCAAATGTTTTTCACATATATTGTATACTAGAATGCACCAATATGAATTTAGTAAAAATTAGATTATTATTTAATCAAATAAATAGAGATATTAAATCATTTCCATAATTATATGTATATTAAATGATATCCATAATTATAATACCTTTTTATGGAAACTAATTAAATTCGTCATTAATATCAGCATCTAGTTTTTCATGTATAGGTTCGTATTTTGTTTCATGACACTCACTCAAAATACTACAAAGTTGCCTAGAACATGGAGAACAAGAGTGTATTCTAGTATAATGAGAGTTTATTTTACAAGAATGAGAGTATATTCTAACAAAATGAGAGTATATTCTATTATAATGCACTCTCGTTCTTCATATTCCTTGCAACTTTGTTGTATTTTAAGTGAGTGAGTCCATAAACAAAACACGAGTTTTTTCTTCTGCAGTACGTTGACGTGACATGAGCGTGAAAGGAGTATGAACCTTCAATTCAAACATTGAAATTCTTGGCTAGCCGCAATAAATTTGGCTCGCCCCAGAACTCATACATGAAAGCCTAGGTGTGAATTCATTCTGAAAAAATGTTATTGCTGACATTAATGACGAATTTAATTAGTTTCCATAAAAAAGAGAAGTATAATTATGGATATCATTTAATATACATACAATTATGGAAATAATTTAATATCTATATTTATTTAATTAAATAATTATTTAATTTTACTAAATTTTTATTGGTGCATTCTAACATACAATAAATGTAAGAAACGCATGAACCTAACCATATATATATATATATATATATATATATATATATATATATATATATATATATATATATATATATATATATATATATTCAAAAAAAAAGATTACAGGTGTCATCTATAAAAATTCAAAAATAATAATATATTTTTGAAGTTGTTTTTATTAGAAATCTTTAAAACCCATTATTACAAAAAAAAATATACTTTATGTTATATTTTTTACTTCAAAAAAAATATCTTTTTTTGTGCTAAAGATATTATAGATGACATGGTATTTGCATAAATCCTTATATTCATATAAGAGATCCTTTGAAAAGTTATGATAAAGTCAAATCTTTTGTCATTTGCAAGTTAAAACAATATTATTAAGTTTTGCTTTATGATAAAGTCAAATCTTTTGTCATTTGCAAGTTAAAACAATATTATTAAGTTTTGCTTTGTTATGAAAATGCTCTTGAAAATTCCTACAACAAAAACTTCAAAAAAATAGCTTTTTTACAATTTTTGAAGGATTTATAACACCCGTTTTCCATAATAGATCGATTGAGGGTTTAGAATGATCAAAGGTAAGGTTTTGGGAAAAAAACCTTATGTCACGACATAGTGAATCGAACACCATGACGTGACATGAAAATTTCATGAATCTGTATTCAGGATGGTTGTCACAACGTGACAAGTGAAAGGTCACGACGTGACAGTAGCTGCAGCCCAAGCACATAATCTTTTAGGATTTCTTCCATATTTAAGTGTAACACCCCGACTCCCAGGTATAAGTTTTAAAGAATTATGTGCATGTTTAAGGTCCTACTCGACGAGTTGGTTGCCTCCAACTCGTCGTGTGGAGGCGGGTTAGCCCGCATGGATTATTGAACCTACTCAACGAGTCGGAGGACCCAGACTCGACGAATAGGAGCTGGTAGATGAAACCCTAATTTTTAGGGTTTGAACCCTATTTAAAGGACCTTAAGTCCTTTTCCTCCAGTCCCTTATCACCCCTTGACGGCCAGAAGAAACCCTAATCGCTATTAACCTTGTTCTTGAGTGATTGTGAGGCTTAAAGAGTGATTTTGGTGCATTTTGTGAAGAAGGTGTGAAGTATAAGAAGCTTGGAGCAAAGAGAAGCTTGTGGATCTCACTCTACTTCATCTTGGCATCATTTTGAAGGTGTTGGACTTGGAGCTGCATTTGATGGAGTTTGACTTTATCACTTCGAGCTACTTGTGAGGTGAGTTCTCTTCACTATATCAACGGGGTCTAAGGCACCAATGCCGACCCTTTTCGGATTTGTATCCGGGTTATTGCATGATATACTTATTGATTTACATCCTGGTATTTAGGATGGTGATATGCTTAGTGACCTGGTTAGGTTGGTATCCTGGTATATAGGATGATGCTATGTTAGTGACCGGTTAGGTATGTATTCCGGTTATAGGATGTTGCTATGATTGATGATCTGTTAGATCGGTTTGACTGTTATATATGCTAGCGTATGACATTTATGTGCAGATGTTTGTTTTATTAGGGTTTGGGTTGAGGCGGTCCTGCTTTGTGCTGAAGGACAACATACCCAGGGCGGTCCGGATAAACTGAAGACCCTGTAAGGGGGTTCAGTGAGGCCGAAGGCCCGGCGAGCGGTCCGGATAGGCTGTAGGCCCTGTGAGTAGATCCAGACGTGCCGAAGGCTCGGAGAGCGGTCCAGATAGGCTGAAGTCCTGCAAGACAGTCCAGTCAGGCTGAAGGCTCATTATGCATGATGTTTGTTTATATGATATGATTATGATCGTATGGCGTTGGTATTTTGGGGGTAACTCACTAAGCCTTCGAGCTTACATTTATCGATTGTTGTTTCAGGTACTTCTGATGATCGTGGGAAGGCGAAGGCGTGATCGTGCACCTCCTTATGTTTTTATGATTTGATTCTGGGAAACTCTGACATTAAACCATTAATGTTTGTAATAATTATTGGTTTTTGAATGACTTAAAAAGTTTTAAATTGACTTGAAATTTTATGGATGTTACAAGTTTGTATCAGAGCTTTGGTTTGAGGGAATTGGAGGAAACACTCGTGTGTCGCCAATCTCAAACTAAGGATAAGATTTTTAAAATGATTTTTCAAATGGTTTTCAAAATACTAAAGGAGGATGCAAGTGTACGATCAGTCGGAGCTCGTGGATAGACCCCAAAATACCTTACGGATTATTTGATTTATGTGATATGTTAGAACAGCATGCTAGTACTAGGCTATGGATCTTCAGGAAATGTATGATATAATTGCTTGATTATATGATGCCTGATAGCCTAGGGTTTCTCCTTATACGAAATTGACATCATTATTGTAGTTGCTTAGTGTATACATCACGGTTGTACATAATTAAGATCTTATAGCCTGAGAATATTTGGTTTAGCTTTATTTCTTGTTCCTCGTTTGGTTGTGGGTTTATAGTAGGACCGAGTATTCGAATGTCCATAAGGTCCAACGTTATGTATGGCTAGCATACACTAATGATGCAGAGTTGGTTGAAGTTTCATGGATGGGTTGTTTGGGATTAGTCTGCCAGTTATGAGATGCTTAGCCTTCCTCTAGGATTGAGGATTGAGTGCATGCCATGCTTACGTGTAGTTTTAGGGTGTTGTGATGATACTTGAGACAAATATGGGTAGGTGTGGAATGTAATATGGGCCCGTACTACTGAAAGCACATGACCCATACGCGTAGCAAGGAAGACACAACCCCTAGGGTTTTGTTGGGGGGTTGGTTCCCGGATTGTTATATGGAATATCTGATATCTTTCTGGTATATTTTCAGCATGGTGGTTACTCGACGATTTGTGACTGGATCCGGGTCAGGATCAGGAGACGGCGGACAGGAGGCACCAACAGTGCCCGAGACTATCGACCAGATGGGGCCAGACGAGATGGACGCCAGGATCTGGGAGATTCTGCATGATGAGGTTGCTGCTATGTTCCAGGCTCAGTTATCGGAGATGTTTGGGTTTATCAAGACCGCCATGGTGGAGTATTTCGATGATCGCTATGCAGCCCTCACTGAGGCGGCTGTCGCAGCAGCTACAACAGCTGTAACGGCGGCAGGGGGAGGAGCCAGTTGGGCTTTTCAGTATCGGGACTTCGACAACACGAAGCCCCCTACTTTTGATGGGACTCAGGACCCCATCAAAGCCATGAGGTGGCTATCTGACGTGGAGGGGTGTTTCTTCACATGTTCATGTCCTACTGACCAGAAGGTCAGATGTGCCCTGAACCTGCTGAGGTCTGGGGCAAAGGACTGGCGGAGGTTGATGAATGCATCGTACTCGGAAGACCAAAGAGATGCGGTTACTTGGGAGTAGTTCAAGGATATGTTTCGCGCTCGCTACATTCCACGAGTCGAGCGGGAACGGTTGACTCATTAGTTTCTGGATTTGAGACAGGATGGTGAGACGGTGACGAAGATCACCCGTATGTTCACAAAGAGGGTGATGTTCTGCTCGGAGTTTTCTTTAGAGCAGGCTCAGATGACACGTTATATGAGCATGCTCAAGACTGACATCTGTCAGTTTGTTGCTACCCAGCGGTGTGATACTTTGTTGCAGTTACAGGAGGCCGCTAGGCGGCGTGAGTTGGAGATTGAGCTACAATTGAAGGAGCAGCGGCAGGCCCCGACACAGTCACAACCGGCGCCAAAGCGGTCTAAGACCGCTGATTCCAGGTCAGGGGGATAGCAGGGTCGCACTTATGGCAAGTTTGGGAAGGGTCACTCAGGGGTTTGCAGATTTAGCAGCGCGTGCCGAAAATGCGGCAGGGAGGGGCATTATGCAAAGGATTGTCACGTGAAGACCAACTGTCCATAGCTCGCGGCCAGGCCGACACAGGCTCTAGCGCCGGCTACACTGAGGATTATTGATGGGAGTCAGGGTCGAGCAGCGCCCCCGGGGGCTCAGGTACGCGCCTTCCAGCTTACAACAGAGGAGGCCAGGGCAGCACCAGACGTCGTTGCTGGTATGTTTCTATCCCTTATTTTACAAATTATATCTGTTTTATGCTTATATGTTGTACCTATGGTTAGGTACGTTTTTAGTGAACTCCTTACCTGCTTTGGTACTATTCAACTCGGGGGCGAGTCGGTCGTTTGTTTCTCAGTCTTTCAGTAGGGAGTTTGGGTTGCTAGTGGGAGATCTAGAGTGTCCGTTGCGAGTCTCTATCGCCAACGAACACGAGATTTCCGCTTCTTTGGCCTATCGGGGTTGTGTATTGGAGATCTTCGGGGTATCTTTTACGATAGATGTTAACACGCTATAGCACACATATTAAGCAAATAAATTTATCACTGCTGGTTGCACTAAAAATATAGCACAGGGAAGCAGGGTCGAATCCTCAGGGACACAGCCTAAAAGTCAATGCCTTTTTGCATCAGGCACAATCTAGTCAAGATAGAAATTATTAAAAGGGGGATTTGAATTAAACTAAAAACTAAAATGTAGTGATATTAAATTAAATGAAAGTCAATAATAAAAACAATTCCAGTTCTGTTGTGACTTTCCTAATCTTGCAACTGATCCAAATCTGATTATTTGAGATGCGTTCTATCTAAGCTGGTACTGAGAAAAACTAACAATCTCTAGTAATTTCTCTTTTACCTAAACTAGTTAGTCAAAACAAGCTCTTCAATTAACCCTAACTTTTTACTGTTCAATTAAATAAGCTCTTAATTAAATCAGAAAAGTTGCATTAAGCTCTTTGTAAAATTCCCAGCAATATCCAATACTTCTCACAAGCTCGGAAGCGTAAAGATATGATTTTTACAGTTTATACCAGAATTAAATCCCAAAACGGAACCAATCTGATACTTGTTACTTTTACCAGTTGAGAAGAACAATTACGTATTCTATTAACTGATTAACTGGAATGATAAAACCCTAGCTAGGTGATCAGACTAACAAGAATTCAAATCAAACATTCATTAAGAACAAAACTGAAGAATCTAGATAGAAACACAAATGAAAAACTAGATCTAGTGATCAATCACATGAAAAGTAATTGTCTTTGCAGAACTGAAAACTAGGGTTTAGCTAGACATGGCTAAAATCTGATCTAAAACAATAAAAAGAAACATTAAACTACTAAATCTTACTAAACTAAACGTAGGAGATGATCCACAGTCTTCAGATCTTCAGAAATCGCTAAAATTGGAGAAGAAACGCCTCTAAAATCGTATATTTTCGTCGTCTGGTACCTCTGGAATCGCCAACTCCGGTTACAGGGATGCTATCAGGATCTATTTATACATCCAGCAGCAAAAACGACGCACCTGCGATCGCAGGTTTTGAAGAAAACGTGTCTCGTGCCTTTTTAATGAAGTAGGATGCTATTTTGACACTTTTTGGCCAACTTGAGATCGCATGTACACATCCTGCGATCGCAGGTATTGAGTTTTCACTTCCGGATGAATTTTGGGCACAAAAGAACCTCGAAGACAAGTTGCGACCTAACCTGCGATCGCAAAGGGCATACCTGTGATCGCATGAAGGCAACTTGCGATCGCAGGTTGTGCCTAAGACATCCGAAATTTCTTCTACTTTTCAGATCATTTTGAATCGCGTCAATCGGAGTTACGGTTCTCGAGATATGGTCAAAATACTGACAGGGGGTCAAAGCTGCCAGCAACATCCTTTAACTTTAGATTGCCGATTCTTTCTTTGTGTGATCGATTCGATCGAATTTTTCTTGACCAAAGCATCTTGCAAGCATTCCTCAACATACTCCATAAGTTCCAAGCTCCACTTTAAGCTCCAAACATGCATCCAGCTACTCCCAAATCACTGTTCCACTTAAACTATCTGAAATTGACATAAAAACATGAGCAGTACGGGAATTCTAACAAATTACTTGAGCTGAACATTATTTAAACAAATGACATGCAAATGTACAAAATATGATCCTAAATGCTAATGAAAACTACCCTATAAGATGCATAAAAAGGGATCTAACAAATCTCCCCAAGCTTAAACCTTACTTGTCCTCAAGTAAGAAGAAGATAAAACATTATAAACAAATGGACATATGTAGATGACATAAAAAGGAACTTGGAATAAAAACTAAAACAAGATTAAGGAAACTAAAAATTTAAACTTTATCAAAACACTTCACTCTTTTTTTTGTTCACTTGATCAGATTTCACAACGAGGAAGCTCCAATGAAATCACTACCTAGACAACAATCTCAATACTTTATATTAACGATTTATAATTATATTTAATAAGTTAAACCAAGCTTGAGCAAATAATTTTTACGCCGAACTAAATTTGTGAAAACAATGTATTTTTAAAAATCATTTCACGAAAATTCGTTTATAAAAACTTAGCTTGATTAACCACTCTTTTTTTCCGAACTCGTCCAGTAAACGCGGTAAGCTCCATTATGGACAGAAAATCCAAGCTTACCCCTATGATTCCACTATCGAGGGATCAGTCTCATTATACCACACATCTTCTTTGTCTTGATCAACTCTTCAGATTTAACTTGTTTGTTTCTTGTTTTTGACTTGAACTTGACTTGGATTTGACTTTGACTTGCAGATTTCTTCAAGTTGTTTAATATACCATTTCTAACATATATATATATATTGACTGGGCGCTAATTTTACTTTGAGGCCCACCATATCTTCAATACTTCAAAAATGATAATAAATTGTGGGTATAACGAGAGTTCCCTCCCAACCTCAAAAGGCGCAAAAACTATAGGGTTCAGTACTTCAAGGAATGATAAGGGTTATCCAATCTAGGTTCTTTTTAAGGCATTCAAGGAAATTATTTTCAAAACACTGTTCGTTTTTCCATCCCACACTTCCATTGTAAAAATTATCTGACTCTTATGTTGGTTCATATTGAAAACATTTAAAGCACTTGAAAAATTGTGATGAGACTGTTATTTTCGGTAACTATCACACTTCATCTTAAGGGAGCTATCGAATGTAAAAAGAATCCTCATCTCATGTAAATTTTAATTTTTATTGTTATGCAGAAAATAAAAAAATAAATAGAAATTAAAATATTTTTCAGTTTTTTGTTCTCTTATTTATGAATGCAGAAAAATAATATATTTTTTAGACTTTTTTTGAATTTTTTATATGCAAATGCAATGCAGAAAATAAATTGCAAAAAGAAATTTTGAAAAATTTAACTAAAAAAAAACTAAAAAATTAAAATTTTAAACAAAAATGAAAATATTTACACTAACCTCCTCCCCAAGCTTAAAATGATGCATTGTCCTCAATGCTTAGAGAGGAACGAACAGCTCAATAAAGAATATAAGGACAAAAAGGGTTGCAGCTAGGAATGAATGTACCTGATAAGTTGGTAGAAATCTGATTTTGATGATAATGTGGTGAAAAATCTGAATTTTAGCGACTTTGAAGATCCTCTGATTTCCCCAAGCTTGCTTGGAACTGCGACCATCTCTTTATTGAAAGCATAAAAACTAAAAACTACTCATCGGGTTGCCTCCCAGAAAGCCGCCCTTTTTTAAGGTCGTTGGCTCGACCATTCTTGAAGACTAGATTACCTGTACGTAAAGATTTTGGCACAAAACAATTAGCAGTACAGTGTCCCCGGCAACAACGCCAATTTGTTAACACGTTGTCGCACACGTATTAAGCAAATAAATTTATCACTGCTGGTTGCACTAAAAATATAGCACAGGGAAGCAGGGTCGAATCCTCAGGGACACAGCCTAAAATTTAATGCCTTTTTGCATCAGGCACAATCTAGTCAAGACAGAAATTATTAAAAGGGGGATTTGAATTAAACTAAAAACTAAAATACAGTGATATTAAATTAAATGAAAGTCAATAATAAAAACAATTCCAGTTCTGCTGCGACTTTCCTAATCTTGCAACTGATCCAAATCTGATTATTTGAGATGCGTTCTATCTAAGCTGGTACTGAGAAAAACTAACAAGCTCTAGTAATTTCTCTTTTACCTATACTAGTTAGTCAAAACAAGCTCTTCAATTAACCCTAACTTTTTACTGTTCAATTAAATAAGCTCTTAATTGAATCAGAAAAGTTGCATTAAGCTCTTTGTAAAATTCCCAGCAATATCCAATACTTCTCACAAGCTCGGAAGCGTAAAGATATGAATTTTACAGTTTATACCAGAATTAAATCCCAAAACGGAACCAATCTGATACTTGTTACTTTTACCAGTTGAGAAGAACAATTACGTATTCTATTAACTGATTAACTGGAATGATAAAACCCTAGCTAGGTGATCAGACTAACAAGAATTCAAATCAAACATTCATTAAGAACAAAGCTGAAGAATCTAGATAGAAACACAAATCAAAAACTAGATCTAATGATCAATCACATGAAAAGTAATTGTCTTTGCAGAACTGAAAACTAGGGTTTAGCCAGACATGGCTAAAATTTGATCTAAAACAATAAAAAGAAACATTAAACTACTAAATCTTACTAAACTAAACGTAGGAGATGATCCACAGTCTTCAGATCTTCAGAAATCGCTAAAATCGGAGAAGAAACGCCTCCAAAATCGTATTTTCGTCGTCTCGTACCTCTAGAATCGCCAACTCCGGTTACATGGATGCTATCAGGGTCTATTTATACATCCAGCAGCAAAAACGACGCACCTGCGATCGCATGTATCAAAGCTGCGATCGCAGGTTTTGAAGAAAACGTGTCGCGTGCCTTTTTAATGAAGTAGGATGCTATTTTGACACTTTTTGGCCAACCTGCGATCGCATGTACACAACCTGCGATCGCTGGTATTGAGTTTTCACTTCCGGATGAATTTTGGGCACAAAAGAACCTCGAAGACAAGTTGCGACCTAACCTGCGATCGCAAAGGGCATACCTGCGATCGTATGAAGGCGACCTGCGATCGCAGGTTGTTCCTAAGACATCCGAAATTTCGTCTACTTTTCAGATCATTTTGAATCGCGTCAATCGGAGTTACGGTTCTCGAGATATGGTCAAAATACTGACAGGGGGTCAAAGCTACCAGCAACATCCTTTAACTTTAGATTGTCGATTCTTTCTTTGTGTGATCGATTCGATCGAATGTTTCTTGACCAAAGCATCTTTCAAGCATTCCTCAACATACTCGATAAGTTCCAAGCTCCACTTTAAGCTCCAAACATGCATCCAGCTGCTCCCAAATCACTGCTCCACTTAAACTATCTGAAATTGACATAAAAACATGAGCAGTACGGGAATTATAACGAATTACTTGAGCTGAACATTATTTAAACAAATGACATGCAAATGTAAAAAATATGATCCTAAATGATAATGAAAACTACCCTATAAGATGCATAAAACAGCATCTAACAATAGACCTGATCCCGATTCCCATGGGGGATGTATGTGTGATTTTGGGTATGGACTGGCTTAGTCGATTTGGTGCCATGATCGACTGTGAGGGTCAGCGAGTGGTAGTTCGAACCCCAAATGGGGGAGAACTGATTGTCTACAGCGAGGGCACCAGATTGGGATCAAGGATTTGCTCGGCTTCCGGGGCTCGGCAGTACATTCAGCATGGGTATGCGGGTTATCTAGCGTATGTAGTGGATACGCGGGTCAGGGATCAGGTTTCAGTGTCAGAGGTTCCAGTAGTCAGAGAGTTTGCTGACGTGTTCCCAGAGGAGTTACCAGGAGTGCCTCCGGAGAGGCAGGTCGAGTTCAGGATCGACCTTGTGCCAGGTGCGGCCCCTATCGCCAAGGCGTGGTACCAGTTGGCACCACCAGAGATGCATGAGCTATCGTCATAGTTACAGGAACTGCTGGGCAAGCAGTTCATTCGTCTGAGCAGTTCTCCGTGGGGAGCGCCGATTCTCTTCGTCCGGAAGAAGGATGGTTCACACCGGATGTGCATTGATTATCGGGAGTTGAACAAGTTGACGGTGAAAAACTGTTATCCACTCCCGAGGATAGATGTGTTGGATAAGGTGTCTAAGTCCATAACTATATTTAGTATGTACATGACCCGATTTGGCATGGTCCATTTGGGTTGCATCTTCATCTCAACTGTTGGATAGACAAAATGAGAAAAAGGACACTTATGATTTGTTAATATATTATAAGTTCTAATATATTAATATGAAATCATATTATTTAATTAGTATTGAGCAAGAATTAATTTGGAATTACTTTTGTGATCAAAAGGAGACTAATTAAATATATGGGGATTGATTTGTAAATCATTCATTCTTATATAGTGGGCTTATGGTCCATGATTCACTAGATTGGGCTAGGACCCATTGGGTGCTCCATGGATGCTCCATGGAGGTTAAAACCCATGGATCATGGGGGAAATGAAAAGCCATGCACATTAGGGTTTACATGGTATAACCCTACATGTGGCACACTATATAAGCAACCTCATAAGGAGCAAAATCGGCCACTGAGACAAGGATAAGAGGGCTAGCCGATTTTGAGTGAAAGTGTTCTTCTCTCAAGTTATTCCAAGAGTTGTGGGTGTTGTGTGAAACATTTGAGGCATCACATTTGGGGTGCTAGGCTCACAAGGTCTTAAGGAATCCAAGCAATATCAAAGGTATGTCATTCTACTAGTTTTATATTACAAGTACCCCATGTCATGCTAGTTAGGATGTAAACCTTGGAAAATTCTTATTTGCATGAATATTAGAGAAAACATAGATCCAAGGTTTATAGGGTTGTATGTACACCATAGGAGTGTTAGAATGCTCAAAACCCATTAGTGGTATCAGAGCCTAGGCTTGTTTTCTTGATATTTGATGCAATCTACTTGAAAAAGTCGAGAATTCTACAATCTGAACAGTGAACTCGCCGAGTCCATGGGGGGACTCGACGAGTCCATGACAAAATGCATCCTACTCGTCGAGTAGGTTCTTGCACTCGACGAGTAGGAGCCCCTGTGTGCAGAATTTTGAGTTTTGCTGCTGGAAATGGACTAGAATCATTACCCTAAACTGTTTTGGACTTATAAAACTTGTTTTTGATGTGGTAATGATTACACTAATCCATTTTCAATGGTTATTATCAAAATTTCAAAGTTTCATGTATGTTTATATGATTCTTGAAATAGTTGATATGAATGTTCATGCTTATGAGTTTTGGTAGATCATAGGAATTATTTGCAAATTGTTTGATGTAGTAATTCTTGATCTAAATGTTTTTTAATGGAGTCCCTAATTTGTCCTCAAGTTATGGATTACCAAAAGTCATTTCTTTTAAAGATCCATTAAAGAGTCATAGGTTACATAATTGAAGAGTCTTTCTCATAAATAGTTTTATGGACTCCATAACTTGTCCTCAAGTTATGGATGTTCAAGAGTCTCTTCAATAAAGTTTTTTTTTAAAACCTTAGTTAAACTCATAAGTTATGAAAATCCAAAAGTTTTTTGAATTGTTCAAAACTTACCCTCAAGTTTTGGAATTTGTAAAGTCTCATACACACTTTAATTCCAAACCCTAGAGTTTTAAAAGTTAAAACTCAACCCTTATACTTTATAGTATTATAAGTTAATAATATATATATATATATATATATATATATATATATATATATATATATATAAGAGCAAGTCAGTCTTACCGTTAGTAGGCCTCATTCACGAAGTCGGTCTATAAGGGGGGTATAAGGTTGTTACCTATAAAATGGCAGCTTAATGGGTGTCCACTCTCACCCACCGCTTCCTTGACTGGTGGAGGGTCGTTAGCCGAACGGGTAAGACAAGGACTACAATTCTCCCTTCATTAAAAGTATAATCATAAATACTAAGTAACTAAACACTTATAAATTCTCAATCTTAGTTACTTAGGAAAATGTGAATTTGGTGCTAACCCATGAAATTGCACTTTGTACCATACCAAGTCGTTGGTGGAGCGTGTGTGGGTAACCGGCACACTAACATGGACTAGTAAGAGTGGAAAAGGGTGACTTAATGTTTATCATAGATCGGTGGAGTGCGTGTGGGTAACCGGCACATCGATTAGGTGATAAAATTAAGGGTACCAAGTTAATTTGCATGGTTATGCACACCTTGTTTGTGATCCTCGGCATCCCAATCATAAACTTGAGAGGGCACAATCGAGATTTAAACATGCCATTGAAAATTTCAATGAATCTCAAAAGATCTAGGAGTTTCAATCCAATTAAAACCTAATTCCCATTTCGTTTTTCATGGTGGAAACTGGAGAATCGTCATTCGCCTACCTTCAAATATTTTATAGCTTGGATTACGGCATCCCTCTTTCAAGTTATAAAATATTGTGTTGGGTCCTAGCCTTAATATTTCATATTGGGTGTTGTATTAAGGACTTAAATCAACTAACTTGAATTTCTCCCATTGTAGATGTCTAGATCAGACAACTATGTTCTTCCCAAATCTCTTGGAACAAGCTTTCCTAATAAAGATGATGTCTCGCGATTGGATCATGGAAATCATACTTCTCTTCCTCCACCTCCTCCAATTATTATCCTTGACCCACAAGCTCAAAGACTTGAAAAGTTCAAGGTCACTCAAGCCCTACTTGCAATGAAACATGAAGATGGAAGGCTTGTGTGTTCTCACGTCTTAGAGATGAAGTCACATATCGACAGGCTGAGAGTGTTGGGTGTCGAAGTCTCAAGGAAGTTGGCTATTGACTGGGTTCTTCAATCACTTCCTGAATCGTATAGTGAGTTCATTAAGAACTACTATGTGACAGACCACGACATGACCCTTATAGATCTTACTTATTTGCTTGTTGCTGCTGAATCAGAAATGTTTTGGCGCACTGGAAAAGTAAATTTGGGTGGAAGATCTACTTCTCAAACTTCCATGGACATTGACAATGGTAACATTGGAAGTCCGGAAAAGCTTTCTCTTCCCAATGGAAAGGGATCGACCTTAGTCAACCCGGTTGACCAAAAGGTAAAGGGAAAGGCTAAGTCTGTGATAGTCCCGTGTACCATTCCCAAAGAGTCTATATGTTTTTATTGTAAAGATAAGGGGAATTGATTACGAAGCTACCCTGACTACCTGAAAGATCTGAGAGAAGGAAGAATCAAAAAGTTTGACTCTACTTCAGGTAAGTACACTATCTAACTCTGTTAAGTTTCTAATTGTTGATTCTTAATACATGATGTGACTAGGTTGCATTTTGATGTTTGGCAGGATCAAGCAAAGGGAAGGAAACTTAAAGGAAGAGTATGTTGAATCTGATCGCGAAGATGGATTTCAATCGCATGGCTCAAAGATCGGATTTTTGAGTTGCTGCTTAGGAGTTATGATAGATTGCTAGGAAATATGTAATAGCATAGTTTTCATTTAAAGTTGCATTGTAAGGAAAAAGTTTTTCCGCATTTTATAAATAAATAAAATTTTGTTTTATTTTATTATATATCCTTGCAATGGCATTTATGAAAAGTTGATGTTTGTATGTTTCTAGCAATATTGAAAATATGAATTTGATTCCTTCTTTTGTGGTAGTGTCTAAATTTACCAAATAAGGAAAGATTCTCGTCACCCAAGTTTCAGTTGGACAGATAGATTCTTGGAATCATGCAAGTTGTATTGTATGATGCATGAGAATTTTCATCTTTGGAAAATCAAGACTAATTACTTGTTCACATGTATATGTGAGTCAAGTGAAGGACTAAGGGATCGAGTACACATTCTTATGCACTGGTCAAGTCCACCACAAAGATCGATAAGACTATTCGTCATGATTTACTAAAGTTTAGAAAATATGGTTATACTTACAAGTTTAAGTATAATTCTGAAACGTTGGAAAAAGTTTCAGTGTATGGCAGAACGAATGAGAAGAATCAAATTAGGTAGAAAGATAAAAGTTTCTCAAATCTGAAAAGATGGGAGAGTACTTTAGTATCATGTTTTGTGATCATCTTAATGAAACCATATCACAATTGATCCTCTAAGGACATCTTAGTGCATTCTTATGGCTAAGAAGAGGAGTCATGAATTATTGAAATGGTTAAAACAAGAAGATGAGTCATACTTCGTTCCAAAACAATTATTAGGCTCATACTCCAAGATTGTAACTTGAGTGACATATCTTAAAGAAGTTTGATAACACTTGTCGAATGTAGAGTAAAATGTTTTCTACTCTTGTACATTTGAAATTGGTAAGTTGTGATGTTTTGGATAGAACAGAGACCAACTAAGGCCAATTATGTGAAGTGTTTGTCTTGATAAGAATCTGCACTATCTCTTGAATATTTGTTTTGTCAAGGAATAGTTCTTGATAAGAGAGTCTTATATGTCAAGAGGACAGTGGGAGTCTTAAAGATCCTGAAAGAGTTTCAATAACTAATCAAGAATAAAAACCTGTAGTTTATCACTAGCACACGAATTGAGGTTTATAGCCTATCAGGTTGACATATTTTAGTTTCTGTGCCCATTCCAGTTAAAGTTGGCTTAGCATATGAGTTTTGAGAGTTCTCAATTGGTTGCATAACAACCTCGAAGCAATGGTAGGCCCTTGTGCCGTCAGGTGGCAAGAAATTAAGAATGAACAAGTTCAGTCCATATGAGTTTGAATTTGTCACTAACCTTGTCTTGTGATTATGGTTTTGACAAATTCACATGGATATGAACACATACACCATAAAATCTAAGTGTCATTAGGTTTCTCTCCGATTCATGAAAATGATGGTGAGGAGACACTTTTACTAAGTAGATTTTAGGTAGATAGCAATTGTGATATTTGCATTCTCAAAGTCGTTAGTGGAGCATGTGTGGGTAACCGGCACACTAACATGGACTTGTGAGAAATGGCAAAGGTCTAAACAATTGAGACTATGATTACGGCATCCCTTTTCATAGTTCTAAAACTGCTTAGACACACATGTGAGCTATCTAAGGAAATGTGTATGATTTTGATAAAGTTTTATCAAAGCATCTCGTATCAGAAACCTGAACTTTGGTAAGAAAGTCAATAAAGTATTGATTTCTTGAAGTCCAGCTGATTTCTGGATATATGTCAAAGCTAGTGGGAGCATAAGTGTTATGCTAATAGTAATTATTATGCTAGTGGGAGCATAATCAATTATGATAGGTGTTGCAAGTTAGCAATGTTAATTATAGAAAACAAAAGTCTTCAATTGGGAAAAGTTGTTTTGTTATAATTAAGGGAGAAGAAATTATACTTCATTTCAATTCTAAAAGCTTAGATTGAGATTTTAATCATCTTTAGTCAAGTATATATATATATATATATATATATATATATATATATATATATATATATGAATTTTATGTTGGAGTGGTTCAACATAAGCAAATTCTATATATATTGCATTCTCAAAATTCGATTATGATTACAGCATCCCTCTTCATAGTCAAATTATGAAAACATGGCAAATAAAAAAAAATATTGTAGCAAAAGGCTGGTCTAGGTCATGTCTTTATGTGAGACATCATGAATCGTGTCCCATATGCTTCGGATATAGGATCGATTACATGTGTTATAATATTTATCCTTTCTAAATTTTCCAAATGCCTAGGGCATTAAGAGGGAAAAGTACTAGAATTTTGATATGACTAAAATGATTAAGCAATTGTTGAGGACAATCTGAGGTTTACCTAAGATTGGTTGCTCATGGACAGTTGGAAGTATGGTGTTAAATTTTGGAGAGGAACCATATTGACATATTCTGAAAGGAGGCGACTCTTGTGATAGTCAAAATGGGAATATGGAAATGTTCTTCCATATTGGGAGTTGGAGACTAAGAATCTATGAGAAAGTTACAAACTTTTATGCAAGAAGGATGTTCGAAGGAATGTACTTTGAACATGAAACTTCGTTTCCATGGAATTGATCTCCATAGGAATACTTTGTAATGTATGTTGACAAGTCTTTGTGACTTTGTGCATCGTCATTACAAGAGGATCAATGCATATAAGTTTAAAATCTGACAGATTTCGGTAAATGGTAGGAATTTGGAATTCTTACATTTACGATAAGGATTTGGATTGTGAAATGAGCATCATTGGAATCATGTTCAAGTGGTCTATTTCACAAAGTAAGGATCATAGACAAAATAGTGTGCATACTTGGAGTATGACACAACTATTGTTTGGACAAACATAGTGTGCATACTTGGAGTATGGAAAAACTATTGTTTAGACAAACATAGTGTGCGTGCTTGGAGCATGGCATGACTATTGTTTTAATTCAAGTATTAGGTTGATAAATCGAAACATTATACAATGAATAATGTCTAATAAATATTGTGTTTAAATAAAAGGATGTTTTATTTACTCTCAAAGGTGCTTGGGGCCATATAGGATTAGTATTATTCTTGTGTTTCACTTTGCATGTTTTGACTTCCCGAATAACTAGATTATTCAAACTCTCCACAGTCAGTCATATGTTGGAAGTAGATATGAATCAAGACTGTCATGAGTTGGGTTTGTAGATGTCTAGGGTGCTAGACATAGCAAATGGTTGCTACAACATTCATGAGTGCTCATAAGTTCTGAGTATTGGATCCAACCCACGCTCACTTGTGTCACTTCATGGAATTTATCTCGAGTGATTGTTAGACGGTAATATCATATAAGTCTTCAAACCTAGAGATATGATTTGTTGACTATGAGTTGGTTATACATTGATTGTACGAAAACGCATTGGTAATTCGATGTTATAAAACGTGCCTTTGTGTATGATTCAACAAGTAGTAGAACAAGCATATGAGTCGAAGTTTATTTGTTCCTTTTAGTCCTTGGAGGATTAAAAACGTTATCTGGGCCCCTCGATGATTTTGTTTTGACCTATGTACCGGGCCCGGTCAGAACCAAATTGACGTGTTCAGTTTAGTTCCATGTCAAAAAAATCGGAAATCGGGAAACAAACTGCTAGACAATAAGTACGACATTGTTCCATGTATTTGTCCGGCTGATATCTAGAACAGAGGATTATATGATCACTTATCTTAAATGGCGCAACATCATCATAGTTCCGCGAGACTTTGAAAGAGCTACAATTGCTGGTCGTTTCTTGAAGTCATACATATAGTTATTAGACTTATCCAAGTGGGAGACTGTTGGATAAGGTGTCTAAGTCCATAACTATATTTAGTATGTACTTGACCCGATTTGGCATGGTCCATTTGGGTTGCATCTTCATCTCAACTATTGGATAGACAAAATGAGAAAAATGACACTTACGATTTGTTAATATATTATAAGTTCTAATATATTAATATGAAATCATATTATTTAATTAGTATTGAGCAAGAATTAATTTGGAATTAATTTTGTGATCAAAAGGAGACTAATTAAATATATGGGGATTGATTTGTAAATCATTCATTCTTATATAGTGGGCTTTTGGTCCATGATTCACTAGATTGGGCTAGGACCCAATGGGTGCTCCATGGATGCTCCATGGAGGTTAAAACCCATGGATCATGGGGGAAATGAAAAGCCATGCACATTAGGGTTTACATGGTATAACCCTACATGTGGCACACTATATAAGCAACCTCATAAGGAGCAAAATCGGCCACTAAGACAAGGATAAGAGGGCTATCCGATTTTGAGTGAAAGTGTTCTTCTCTCAATTTAATCCAAGAGTTGTGGGTGTTGTGTGAAACATTTGAGGCATCACATTTGGGGTGCTAGGCTCACAAGGTCTTAAGGTATCCAAGCAATATCAAAGGTATGTCATTCTACCAGTTTTATAGTACAAGTACCCCATGCCATGCTAGTTAGGATGTAAACCTTGGAAAATTCTTATTTGCATGAATATTAGAGAAAACATAGATCCAAGGTTTATAGGGTTGTATGTACACCATATGAGTGTTAGAATGCTAAAAACCCGTTAATATGATCTTTTCGATCAGTTGCAGGGAGCATCTTGGTTCTCCAAGATAGACCTGAGGTCCGAGTACCATTAGGTCAGGGTTAGGGAGGAGGACGTGGAGAAGACCGTGTTCCAGACTCGTTATGGACACTACGAGTTCGTGGTAATGTCGTTTGGGCTCACCAACGCGCCATCAATATTTATGGACCTGATGAATCGGGTCTGCAGACTGATGCTCGATCGCTCGGTCATCGTGTTCATAGACGATATCTTGGTGTACTCCAAGACCCGAGAGCAACATGAGGAGCATCTACTGGAGTTATTGGGAGTTCTCAGGCGAGAGCGGTTGTATGCCAAGTTCTCGAAGTGCGAGTTTTGGTTACGAGAGGTTCGGTTCGTTGGACATCTCGTTAACCAGGAGGGGATTTTGGTCGATCCGGCCAAAATCGAGGCGGTTATGCAATGGGAGGTTCCGAAATCTCCCTCGAATATCAGGAGCTTTTTGGGATTGGCAGGGTACTACCGGAGATTCATACAAGATTTCTCCAAGATTGTAGTACCCGTCACTCGTTTGACGAGGAAGGGGGTGGATTTCCGGTGGGACCCCGAGCAGCATAGGGCGTTTGAGACCCTTAGACAGCGACTATGCGAGGCTCCAGTCTTGACTCTCCCAGAAGGAGTTGAGGATTTTGTAGTTTTCTGTGATGCATCCATCACGGGACTGGGAGCGGTCCTCATGCAGAGAGGACGAGTGATAGCCTATGCTTCGCGGCAGTTGAAGCCACATGAGACGAGATACCCTACTCATGATCTGGAGTTGGGAGCGGTGGTGTTCGCTCTCAAGATTTGGAGACATTACCTCTATGGGGTCCGTTGTACCATCTACACGAACCACAAGAGTATGAAGCACATCATGGATCAGCCGAATCTAAACATGAGATCTTTTACCATCCTGGTAAAGCGAACGTGGTTGCGGACGCTCTGAGCCACAAGTCAGCTGGATCTTCTACCCCAGTGACATGTATGAGGATATCCGTGGATTCTCTACTTGTGAGCTTGATTAGAGAGGCTCATGCAGAGGGTATGCATCAGGAGAATTGGAAGCTTGAGAGGATTAGGGGTAAGAACACCCGGTTTGTGCAGGATAGCCGGGGATTATTGACCCGTTGCGGTCGGGTCTGGGTTCCGATGTCTGGTGGGGTCAGGCAGACTATTTTGGAGGAGGCTCATAAGTCTCGCTTCTCTATTCACCCAGGGGCCACCAAGATGTACCGGGATTTGCGATTGATTTACTGGTGGTCGTGCATGAAGCGAGAAATCGCTTGGTACGTGGAGAGGTGCCTGACATGCAGGATGGTCAAGGCCTAACACCAGAGGCCGTATGGCAAGCTACAGCCTCTAGAGGTTCCCATGTGGAAGTGGGAACAAACCAAGATGGATTTCATTACCAAACTGACAAGGACGGCAAATGGCTTTGACGCTATTTGGGTCATCGTGGATCGATTGACCAAGAGTGCTCACTTTCTGCCCATTCGGGAGAGCTCATCGGCCGAGAAGCTGGCCGATGTATATATACGCGAGAGTGTCGCTCACCATGGGGTTCGGGTCTCTATCATCTCAGACCGTGATGTTCGGTTTACCTCCCGGTTTTGGCAGAAGTTCCACGAGGAATTGGGTACGCGGCTGCACTTCAGCACAACCTATCACCCACAGACGGACGACCAGAGTGAACGGACCATACATACCCTCGAGGATATGCTAAGAGCCTGCGTAATTGATTTCGGTGGGAGCTAGGACTCCTACCCACCCCTTGCAGAGTTCTCCTATAACAACAGCTTCCATTCCAGTATTGGTGCTCCACCTTATGAGTTGTTGTATGGACGGAGATGTCGCACCCCAGTCTGTTGGGGCGAGGTTGGTCACAGGGTGATGGGTCGGACTGAGGTAGTCTTGCAAACTAACGAGATGATTCAACGGATTAGACAGCGGATGCAGACCGCACAGAGTCGGCAGAAGATCTACGCCGACCGGCGCCGATCTGAGTTGGAGTTTCAGGTCGGTGACATGGTACTCATGAAGGTCTCACCCTGGAAGGGTGTGATTTGTTTCATGAAGAGGGGGAAGTTGGGTTCCCGATACATTGGACCATTCAGGATCACTGTCAGGGTTGGCAAAGTGGCGTATAGATTAGATCTCCCAGAGGAGCTTAGTCAGATCCACAACACTTTACGTGTCTCAAAGTTGCTGAAATGCATTCAGGATGAGGAGGCAGTAGTATCACTAGATGATATTCAGGTCGATGAGCGCCTGAATTACGTGGAGAGGCTAGTAGCTGTTCTTGAGAGGAAGGTGAAGGTTCTACGGAACAAGGAAATACCTTTGGTAAAGGTACAGTGGGAGTACAGGAGGGGATCGGAGTGGACGTGGGAGCCAGAGGCAGAAATGCGGGAGCACTATCCAGAATTGTTCACCGCAGCAGACTTCAAGGACGAAGTCTAGTTCAAGCGGGGGAGAATTGTAACACCCCGACTCCTAGGTACAAGTTTTAAAGCATTATGTGCATGTTTAAGGACCTACTCGACGAATTGGTTACCCCCAACTCGTCGTGTAGAGGCGGGTTAGCCCGCGTGGATTACTGAACCTACTCGACGAGTCGGAGGACCCAGACTCGACGAGTAGGAGCTGGGAGATGAAACCCTAATTTTTAGGGCTTGAACCCTATTTAAAGGACCTTAAGTCCTTTTCCTCCAGTCCCTTATCACCCCTTGACAGCCAGAAGAAACCCTAATCGCTATTAACCTTGTTCTTGAGTGATTGTGAGGCTTAAAGAGTGGTTTTGGTGCCTTTTGTGAAGAAGGTGTGAAGCATAAGAAGCTTGGAGCAAAGAGGAGCTTGTAGATCTGACTCTACTTCATCTTGGCATCATTTTGAAGGTGTTGGACTTGGAGCTGCATTTGGCGAAGTTTGACTTTATCACTTCGAGCTACTTGTGAGGTGAGTTCTCCTCACTATATCAACGGGGTCTAAGGCACCAATGTCGGCCCTTTTCGGATTTGTATCTGGGTTATTGCATGATATACTTACTGATTTACATCCTGGTATTTAGGATGTTGATATGCTTAGTGACCTGGTTAGGTCAGTATCCTGGTATATAGGATGATGCTATGTTAGTGACCGGTTAGGTATGTATTATGGTTATAGGATGTTGCTATGATTGATGATCTGTTAGATCGGTTTGACTGTTATATATGCTAGCGTATGACATTTATGTGCAGATGTTTGTTTTATTAGGGTTTAGGTTGAGGCGGTCCTGCTTTGTGCTGAAGGCCAACATACCCAGGGCGGCCCGGATAGACTGAAGGCCCTGCAAGGGGGTTCAGTTAGGCCGAAGGCCCGACGAGCGGTCCGGATAGGCTGTAGGCCCTGTGAGTAGATCCAGACGTGCCGAACGCTCGGAGAGCGGTCCAGATAGGTTGAAGGCCTGCAAGACAGTCCAGTCAGGCTGAAGGCTCATTATGCATGCTGTTTGTTTATATGATATGATTATGATCGTATGGCGTTGGTATTTTGGGGGTAACTCACTAAGCCTTCGAGCTTACATTTATCGATTATTGTTTCAGGTACTTCTGATGATCGTGGGAAGGCGAAGGCGTGATCGTACACCTCCTTATGTTTTTATGATTTGATTCTGGGAAACTCTGACATTAAACCATTCTGAAAACATGTTTGTAATAATTATTGGTTTTCGAATGACTTAAAAAGTTTTAAATTGGATTGAAATTTTATGGATGTTGCATTAAGCCCCTAAACTCAAGGTTTAGGGCATCATCTTCATCCTCCCATCCTTTTAACTAAACCCTAGCCTCCATTGTTGAGTTCTTGAGCTTTTGGCGGTGTTTTGGTGTCTTGAAGGAGAAGGAAACATCTTTTGTGTATAGATCCAGCTTGCAAGCCTCATCATCATTTTCTAGCACTTACTCGGGACCATTGTGAGTATTAAAGTTCCAAGCTTTATGTTTCATGCTTATTGATATAGGCTTTTTGTGCATTTTCTCCATGTTTGGGAGAGTTTGAGTGGACATATTCCATAATGTTGGCAATTGTATGGATCCTTGAGTGTTCCAGATATGAGATTTGGTGGGGGTTTGGCTCATTCATGAGATTTTGACCTCATTTCCACCATTGCTATGACTTAGCTTGGGGAAAAGACATACATTAGACATGCATGACTATAATATAGTGATTTTCATGACTCTTTGGGTGTAAGGAAGCCTTCTGGAGGTGATGAGTGTGTGGCGTAATGGATTAAGGGCTTAATCCATTAAGTTGTCTAGAATCAGTTCCCACGACGTGACGATATGCATGTCATGTCGTGACGTTTGAGGTTCCCAGGACTGTTTTGTCCGAATGTTCCCACAACGTGGCCAATAGTCCTCCACGTCGTGGTGAGGGTTGACCGTTGACTTTTGTTTGACCGATGACTTTTTGACCAGTTTGACCTTGATTCAAAATTGAAGGAATTGGGTTATTGATTAAGGTTCTACCTTGGTTTGGTTCTAGTTGGTTCACGTGATCGATCAGTGCAGGGAGTAAGCGTGTTTTTTGTGTTTTCGTGGGTCTTCGATTCAGGTGAGTTTCCTCACCATACTATGTATTTTAGTGTATATCCTTGTATGTTGGGATATAGGAGTAGTGGTATACTTATTAGAGTACTAGTAGGTTCATGATCATCTAGTAGAGTTGTCACACCCCAAAACCGGAACGGCGGAAACGTTCGGGGGTGGAGGACGTCATGTACAGTATCACAACAATGCATAATAGTAAAACAAGCAACAACATCATCCATTGCATTAATAGTATAATTGTAATAAAGTGTGTTATGTATAGTTTATAAGACACCAAAAATATAAATCAAAATAAGAGATGAGTCTTGAATGTGCTCCATCTTCTCAAAACCTGGTCATCGGTACTTGTGTACTGGCGACCTGAGAATACAAGTTATTTTGAAAGCGTAGATCATCATTAAAGCTGGTGAGTTCATAAGTATTTTAGTGTCATTGTTTGTATAAGTTTGAAGAAAGTGCTTGTAAATGTTTGATGTAAAAGTTTGTAAGTGTTTAATGTAAATGTTTGTAAACTTCCTAGAAAATCCTATATTTTCTACTAAAGTAGTCTTCTACCAAGACTCAACTGTTCTCTATGTTTGTTCTTTTGTAATAGTGTGAGTTTTCCCAAAGTATGACTATCATTACCAAAATATAGTTTTTCATTACCGTTTATGTGAGAAGATCACAATGTGAATGAAATGGGAAAATAAAGATGTACTATAGTTTTATCTAGGTAACTACCAATGTACTAACTACCTTAAACTTGTTAGTTTAATTAAGGTAAAATGTGATATGATTGTAACCATACTCGATTGACTAGAATAAAACGACGTTCGAGACGTCGAAATGATATGACATTCGTCACCCGTAGACCTGCAGGTCCCACTAAAGCTAGCAGCAAGGTGTGGGATGGTCAATCCCGTATAGATCTATACACAAGTTCACGCTCTCCCTCCAGGAGACTCTGGGTACAAAACGTGACGCAGCAGTATATTGTCGAGCCATGAAGTAGTATCTCACATTAATGTTATAGTATTCTTGTATTTGTATAGTATGTTCTAGTGTAGTGTATGTTCTCTCTGTCTAGTATGTAGTATGTTCTCTAGTGGATAGTGTGTAGTATGTGTTGTTTCTCGTTATAGTATGCTCTATCTGTTTCTCTTTATAGTGAGTATTGTCTCTTGTTATAGTATGTTTGAACTGACTCATGTATGAACTGACTCTTGTATGTTTCATTGTTCTAGAAATAGTAGTAGTGACTTCCTAAACTATACCTATTACAGTTTACTAGTAATGTTGTTTGTATGAATGAACATGTTTGTACACCTTTGCCACCCAAAGGTATTGAACTGAATGAAGAACTTTTATATCTATATACATACACATAATATATAACTAAGATTCAAACGACCTTCGGACAAACAACCGATACCCTAAGTCCACAACCAAACAAGGAACAGGAAGTAAGGCGAGTTATCAGTCCTAAGTCCTTTCAATCCTACTTATATAACTATATCTATATAGACATACTTTTGAAAAAATATAAGCTTAAAATAGTTTGATAAAGAGTTTTGCATATATAAAAGAGTTTGTAAAACGATTTGAAGGGATTTGTTTGAAAACACAGTTTGAAGTATAAGAAATCCATTTGTTTGCTAGTTATTAATCACATGTCATTGATATAATAACTATAATGTTTCTACTTGTATTCCCCCCCCCCCCCCCATAAAAGCATTTAAAATCATTTAAAAAGGTAAATTAAGGGGTATGAACTCACCTGCAGTGAGTGATACGAATGAAAGATCAAATTGTAGGATGCTAAGTGTCAAGTGAAGACTTGAGCACAACGGGTCCTAAATAGCATATAATGACACATATATATGTATATAATTAAGGTATATAACAACTAATCATGATAGGGAACCACCTTAGGGACTAGGAAACACTTAAGTTGAAGTGTTACAGTCACATTTGATTGCATAAAAGGGGTGTACGACCGCACCTTTGAGTGTACGGCCAAAATGCATGAGTTTCATGAGTGTGCGGCCATGGTTTACGGCCCAAGTGGGTGTACGACCGTACACTCACTATGAAACATGCCAAAGTGTGTTTTGAAGCCTTATGAAGCATCTAGGGAGTGTGGTTTGACCAATGCTTAGCTTAAAGGGAAGTTTATTACCATTTTGAGCCTTAAAAAGGGTGTGTACGGCCACATGAGGTGTGTGCGGCCGCACACCCTTGATGATCTTGTAAAATGGTCGATTTTGATGATGAACATCATGAGTTTCTAGTAGAAATCAAAATATAGGAGGAATACTTACTATATAGAAGCTTGTATGGGTGTTTGAGGTCCAAAAACTTAGTAGGTGTTCTTGGTGTTCTTGGTGAAACTGAAGAACACTTGAAGATCTACCAAAATGAAGTGATTTTATGGAAGAAATCAATGACCCTTACTAGATAGTGAAAGGAATCAACAAATCAAGGGAAGAACACTTACAATCTTGAAGATCTAGGTGAAAAATCGGATGATAGTTGAGAGAGAATCGTTTTCTTGGCTAGGAGTGTGAAAAGAGTTGAATGAAGGCTAAGTCTCATATATATACATGAGAGTGTACGGCTAGAAGGGGGTGTACGGCTGCACACCCAAGTGTACGGCCGTACACTCCTCATGTTGGAGTGTTTGGCCATTTAGGGAAGTGGTGAACTTGTGGAACCCAATTCTAAACCCTAACTTTGAAGGTACTAGGCTTAGAACACTCAAACTGACTCTAAACTAGGCTATAAGATAGCAGAACGAGTCTGACTTTGATTGATTTGAATAATTGTACAAGATAGAAATTTCGGGTTGTCACATCATCCCCCCGTTAGAGAGAATTTTGTCCCGAAATTAGAGTTTAAACAATTAAGCTATTACAAATAACTAAACGAAAAGATGAGGATATTTTAGTTTCATTTGATCCTCGCGCTCCCAAGTGAATTCAGGTCCTCGCTTGGCATTCCAGCGAACCTTCACTATCAGGATACGGCTTTGCTTCGTTTGCTTGACCTCTCGGTCCATGATCTCTACAGGTTCTTCCACGAAGTTGAGGCTCTTGTTGATCTCGATCTCGTCGAGTGGGATTACAAGAGTCTCGTCGGACAGACACTTTTTCAAGTTCGAGACGTGGAAAGTAGGATATACGCTACTGAGTTCGTGAGGTAGTTTGAGTATGTAAGCTACAGGGCCGATTCTAGCGATAATCTCGAAAGGCCCTACGTATCTTGGATTTAGCTTTCCACGCTTTCCGAAGCGTATCAAGCCCTTCCAGGGTGAGACCTTCAATAAAACACGGTCGCCCACCTGGAATTCCAAAGGTTTCCTTCTCTTGTCTGCGTAACTTTCCTGTCGGTCTCTAGAGGCTTTCAATCGTTCATGAATCTGAACGATCTTCTCTGTCGTTTCCCGAATGATCTCCGGACCGGTGAGAGTGCTGTCAGGAACTCGTCCTTTAGCTAACTGAGTGTCACCCACCTCAGCCCAGCACAGTGGGGATCTGCACTTACGGCCATAGAGGGCTTCAAATGGAGCAGCCTTTATGCTCGTGTGATAACTGTTATTGTAGGAGAACTCGACAAGGGGTAAATGAGTATCCCATGCCTTCCCAAAGTCTATCACGCAGGCTCTCAACATATCTTCCAAAGTTTGAATAGTTCTCTCACTTTGTCCGTCGGTTTGCGGATGGTAGGCTGTACTCATGTCCAGCCTAGTTCCAAGGGAACTTTGTAGCGATTGCCAGAACCTCGAAGTGAATCTACTATCTCTATCAGAGATAATGGATATGGGAACACCATGCAGCCGTACGATCTCCCTAATGTATGTTCTAGTTAGTTTCTCCATCTTGTCAGTCTCTTTGATAGGCAGGAAGTGTGCGGACTTTGTTAGCCTGTCTACGATTACCCATATGGTATCGAGACCGCCAGTTGTCTTGGGCAACTTGGTTATGAAGTCCATTGTGATCCGCTCCCACTTCCATTCAGGTATCTCCGGTTGCTGAAGTAAACCTGAGGGTTTCTGGTATTCGACCTTAACCTTGGCGCAAGTAAGGCATTTACTCACGAAGGTAGCAATCTCTGCTTTCATGTTAGGCCACCAGTATAACTTTTTAAGATCCAGATACATCTTATCTGAACCTGGGTGGACGGAATATCGAGTGTTGTGTGCCTCGGTCATGACCAAGTCTCTGAAACCACTGTGCTTCGGTGTCCAGATCCGATCCATGAGATAAAAGGCTCCGCCACCCTTGACTTCCAAGTTCTTATTCATCCCTCTTAGGGATTCACCCGCCACATTTTCAGGTTTCAAGGCTTCAAGCTGAGCCCCCTTGATTTGTATGGACAAGTGTGAATGGATAGTCATAGTCAAAGATTTGACTCTACGACCAGAGTATTCTTTCCGACTTAGGGCATCAGCTACTACGTTGGCCTTGCGGGGATGATAACGAATTTCGCATTCCTAATCACTGAGTAGCTCTACCCACTGTTGTTGTCTCATGTTGAGCTCCTTCTGGTCGAATATGTGTTGAAGGCTTTTGTGGTCTGTAAAGATAGTGCTTTTTGTACCATACAGGTAGTGTCTCCACATCTTCAGAGCAAATACCACTGATCCTAACTCAAGATCGTGAGTGGTGTAGTTGTCTTCGTGTGTCTTTAGCTGTCTTGAGGCATAGGCGATGACCTTACCTCGTTGCATCAGAACACAGCCAAGCCCTTGATTGGATACATCACAATAAACCACGAAGTCTTCTATCCCTTCAGGGATGGATAGTATCGGTGCGGTGCATAAGGCTTGTTTTAGCGTTTGAAATGCTTTCTCTTGCTTCTCTTCCCAGTCAAAGGCCACGCCTTTCTGGGTCAATGTTGTAAGTTGTCACACCCCCAAACCAAGGATGGCGGAAACGTCCGGGGGTGGAGGACTTCATGTAAAGTATCACAACAACGAGTATAATAGTGCTCAAAGTAAATACAACCATCATAAATATAATTGAAAAGGTTACACCATAGTATATGTTTACATGTTTCAAAATCAATTACATTATGATGACAAAATAAACTGTTTGACGATTTAACGTCCCATCCTCAAAGTGCTGATGTTTTCCTGTTTCACTGATTTCCTGAGAATACAAGTAGTTTTGAAAAGTGTCAACAATTAAGTTGGTGAGTTCATAAGAGTTTTGTTTGAGGAAGAAATCGTTTTTCTTGTAAAAGCGATAAAGTATGATTTCCAGAAAATCTAATATTTTCTTAGTTAAGTGTGAAAAGAATGCTTCTATGTTATGCGACCCAAAGATTCCTTCTATAATCGCCCAGCGTATATAAGTTATATAAAATTTAAGTTAAATAAACCGTTGAATATAATGGGTCTGCCCTAGGTCCACAACCAAACAAGGAACAGGAGATAAGGAAGCCCACCAATTCTAAGTCGATTGTGACTAGATTCTTATATAACTCTAGCATGTACACTTAGCAATTATAGCTGAAGTCTAACAACTCTAGATGAAATGTAGTTTTAATAGAAATATGTTTCGAAAGAAAATCCAATATTTTCTTTGTTAAGTGTAAAATGAATGCTCCTATGTTATGCGATAATGAGCCCTAGAAAGACCTGTAGATTCCTTCTATAATCACCCAGCGTATATAAGTTATATAAAATTTAAGTTAAATAAATCGTTGAATATAATGGGTCTGCCCTAGGTCCACAACCAAACAAGGAACATGAGATAAGGCGGGCCCACCAATTCTAAGTCGATTGTGACTAGATTCTTATATAACTCTAGCATATACACTTAGCAATTATAGCTGAAGTCTAACAATTCTAGCGATATGTAGTTTTAATATCATAAAAACCATTTTGTGTAAACCTGGTACTTTGTATTTGTACCCCTTTTTGTATGAATCCGGTACTTTGTATTTGTACCCCTTTTTGTATGAATCTGGTACTTTGTATTTGTACCCCTTTTTGTATGAAAACCTGGTACTTTGTATTTGTACCCCTTTTTGTATAAACCCGGTACTTTGTATTTGTACCCCTTTTTGTATGAACCCGGTACTTTGTATTTGTACCCCTTTTTGTATGAATCCGGTACTTTGTATTTGTACCCCTTTTTGTATGAAAACCTGGTACTTTGTATTTGTACCCATTTTTGTATAAAAACCTTTTGTAATGTAAATTAACATAAACTATACCTATTATAATTTATCAAAATGTTTGTAATGTATATGCAACCTAACTATAACTATGTTTATCATGCCTTGTTTTGTACTATTGGTAATGATGGAGGATTCTTACAATTCAGTGAGTATTTTCTGTTATATAATTACACCACAATAAGAAACACATGTAAAATATGAAATCCTCAAAGATTAACACTTTGCTCAACAGGTTACAAAGTGTGCTGAAAGTTATAAGCTGTTATCTAGATTTTGACATTTCTACACTGTTTTAGAAAAATCATAGAAAAATCATACGAAGTCGAAAACTGAATCCGTAAATTCAGTGAGTCCATAAAATGTGTATAGTTTATTCATAATATTTATTATGATTTTTAGAAGTCTTTAACTTGTGTTAAAATGTTCATATTCACAGACTGGTCCGAATTCATTTGTGAAATGATAGGCAGTGTTGTAAAAATCATCATAAATCGTAGAAAAATCGTATGGAGATGTTCAAGTAGTCATTTTAAAGGTACGAACCTGAACTATTTGCATATTAAACGGTTTTCAAAGATATTAAGTTTAAGATATTCAAAACAGTCCGTGAATAAGACTCAACTTTTCTGATGAAAGCTGTTGTTTGAGTTTAGTTAAGTTTTTGGTGTTTTAACTTGTATTCCCCCCTCCCCTTTAAAACTTAAGAAAAACATGAAAATATAGGGGTATGAACTCACCTTGAGTGATTTCAGTAGATGGATGATGGAGAAAAGAAGTGTTCAACTCAAGAACACTTGGGAGATGCTTGAAGATTTGAAGATCTAACAACAAATATGACGATATTTGTGTAAGCAATCTATGATTTGGATGAAGGATAGTAGAACATCTAAGTGTAGGAGGAAGATACTTACCAAATGTGGAGGAAAAACCCAAGACCAGCCTTTGAATCTCGAATTTTTAGAGAGAGAAAGTGAGAGAGAATGAAGTTTGTTCTTTGGTGGAAAATGAGAGAAATATGAGGAGAGATAAGAGTTTTCAGACTTTGACTAAGAGTGTGGCTGGTTAAATGGTGGAAAATAACAATGAGATGACCAGGTATGGTGGGAGGACAAGGGTGGTTCATTGAGTGGGCATGGGGTGGTTGCTTGTGTCATACACTAAAGCAAAGTCAACACTCCACCTCTAAGCCATACCCATTAGATTTTTATTCCTAAGTAAGGATTTTCATAAAAATATAATTAAATATGATTATTTAGGGTTTATAATGTTAAAATACGAGTTTGGGTGAAAATCCCGTGTTAAAATCTCGAAAAACGGGCTCAAAACGCTAAAAATATTGAAAACCGGGCAAAAACTGCCAATTTCCGAAATTCAGGGCCGGAGGTTCGGTCCTAGCCCTTAGAACCGAAGGTAGAAGAGGAACCGAGAGGTCTCGCAGGCGGCTCATCAGAAGGGACCGAAGGTCAAGATTTCGGACCGAAGGTGGGAAGGGAAGAGCCGAAGGTCAGGTCTCGGTTCGGATTGTTCAGGGAACCGAAATAGACCGAACCCTCGGTCCATTTCGGCTGAGGGGGGTTTCGGTTCTGATGCAAGGTTCCGGCTTAGGAGGTTCGGTTCTCAGGAGGTTCGGTTCTCAGGAGGTTCGGTTCTCGGGAGGTTCGGCTCCTTGAGAGGGTTCGGCTCCTTAGAAGGGTTCGGCTCCTTGAGAGGGTTCGGCTCCTTAAGAGGTTTCGGCTCCTTAAGGCTGTTTTTCGCGTAGACTTCCGTTTTCGAGCGGTTTTCGACTAAATCGAGGGTCGGGATGCCCCAAGTGATTATAAGAAGTTGAGAGAGATTTCGAGAGAGATTTGGGAGAGATTTGACATACTTGGAGAGATTTGACATACTTGGAGAGATTTGGGAGAGATTTCACATACTTGGAGAGATTTCTCATTCAGAGAGAGATTTGGGAGAGATTTCACATTCTTGGAGAGATTTCTCATACAGAGAGAGATTTGGGAGAGATTTCACATTCTTGGAGAGATTTCTCATACAGAGAGAGATTTGGGAGAGATTTCACACACTTAGAGAGATTTCTCATTCAGAGAGAGATTTGGGAGAGATTTCACATTCTTAGAGAGATTTCTCATACAGAGAGAGATTTGGGAGAGATTTGGGAGAGATTTCACATTCTTGGAGAGATTTCTTATACATGGAGAGATTTGGGAGAGATTTCACTTACTTGGAGAGATTTCTCCTACTTAGAGAGTTTTGGGAGAGTCAGAGTGAAAGAGATTGGGAAAGACTTCTTTTGTGACCTTTTTGAGTGTTTGGCTTTGTAACGCAAGGTTTGTGAACATCGTTAAGTCTTGTTATGATTGTTATATGCCCCCGAGGGTTAAGGAATAATGTTTTATCGAGTAGTTTCATCACTTGCCCTAATTAGGGTTTAGAATTTCCGAACACGTGAAAAGTCTAAGTGATACTTTGTATTAAGATTGCGAGTAGTACAATACGAATCATAATGGAAACCCTAATATACAAGGGTTAGATGAGTTGACCGGTTTGACTTGTTGACTTTAGTTGACTTTGACTTGGCCAAAAATTGACGGTTGTCACATCATCCCCCCCGTTAGAAAGAATTTTGTCTCGAAATTAGTGTTTCGGCTGGGACTTCAAGAATTTGGAGGAAAGATGGGGGAACTTTTCGTAGTATAAGGAATTGATATGGTGGGGAACAACCCGTTTGATGTTAAATGACGACCTTGGAATTTCTTATTGTAACTTGAGCTGAGTCGATTTAAAGGAGTTATTGTTTTGGAATGATAGTGTATTCTACGTGTGCCTTTATGCTCTCCGCTTTATACTTGGTATTACCACTATGAATATTTTATAATGTAATTTGTAAGTACTAGTATTACGAATGCTTCAACAATTTGTGATGAAATTTGCATTATAAGTCCTACCAGTTCTTTTATAATCGCTTGATGTAAACTACTCGTATATCATTAAGATTGCTAGGGCATTCGGATGGGTGACCCCGCCTTAGGCCCACAACCAGACAAGGAACAGGAAATGAGGCGGAATCACACATTCTAAGTCCATAGAATCTTAATGGTATATGACCATAATGTTTACACTAGCCATCACAGATTCACTAGTAAAAACCCTGCATTTTTATATAGAAGGTAAGACTTATTTGGGTTTTGACGTGTTCTCGAGATTTATGGTTGATATGCTTTAATCGATGTTAGTTTTAGAAATAAAAAGAAATTTAAAATTTAAACGTCGATGTTAGAAACACGTACTGATATTTACGGGCGGTTCCGGGGTGGTCTCTCCTGCGGTGATCGCAAGCACCCTTCCACCATCACCGACATCTCTTGCTCTTGGGCAGTCCCTTTTAAAGTGTCCCGTTTCGCCGCACTTGTAACAGGCTGGGCTTACTCCAATTCCAGGGACCTGGTTGATGGGTCGTGTTGGTGCCTTACAGAAACGGACAGTGTGCCCCTCTCTGTTGCAATTTTTGCAATGCATCTTTCGGCAAGCCCCAGTGTGATGGAAGTTACACTTGTTGCATTTCGGAAGGGTTCCAGCGTATTGTTTTATGGGTGCTGGCGCGGCGAGGGTGGTGGCAGCATGAACAGCAACGTTCTGTTGCTTCTTAGTGAAGTCTTGGTTTGGTTGGTCCTTCTTGTTGTCCCAGAACTTTCTTTTGTTGTTCCCTCCTCTTGCTTGCTTAGGGGTGGTTGTCGTAGTGTCATGGCTGGCACGATGGTCTATGAGTTGTTGTGCCAATTCCTTGGCACTCTCAAAGGTAGTTGGTCTTGAGGCCAACACGCTATCTTGAATTTCGGGGGACAATCCCCAGAGGTATCGCTCCAACTTTTTGTATTTCGGGGTGACCATAGCGGGACAAAGGAGTGCTAGATCACAGAATCGGGCGGTATAAGTTGCAAGGTCATAAGCTGTCATTTTGAGATCCCACAGTTCTTGCTCTAGCTTTTGCACTTTGCCTCTTGGGCAATATTCCTTCAGCATCATCGTCTTTAAGTCCTCCCAACTTAACGAGTTAGCCACTGCAAGCATTAGTGACTTAACGTGGCTTTTCCACCAAGTGAGGGCCCGACCAGAGAAAGTGTAAGTTACAAATTTGACCTTGTTTGCTTCGGGGCATGCACAAATTTCGAAGACCGTTTCGGTCTTTTCGAACCATTGCATCAATGTGATGACGCCCCCGCTTCCATTGAAAGAATCGGGTTTGGCACTAGTAAAGTCCTTGTACGAACATTCCCTCGTACGTCCTGTACTGTCCCCGTGGTTAGAGTTTGTGGCTCCAGATCCAGCACCACCGATACCATTTGTATCAATTTGTGACATTGCGGTTGCCACGGCTGCTGTTACTGCAGCTTGGAACATTGTAGGATCAAACTGTGGAGGTGGTGGCGGAGGTGGTGGCGCTGCTGCGCTGCCTGAGGGTCTGGAATTTTTCTTCGGTGGCATAGTTCTGTCATAAGTTTGTAAAGATAAACAGACGGTAAGTTCCCAATAGTAGAGACAAGTCGGTTGTTATTGAACTAGATTTTTCTGCATTATGTTCGACTTAAAAGTATCTTGCATGCAATTCATAAAGAAAGTCCATATGAATGAACTTATGAGTTTAGTAGTGACTCGAATGTAATCTTGTGATTTGTTCCACGCCTGATCTACTCCTAAGATCACTTGACATATACCAGTCGTGTATAATTAAGGTTTGATAGGCCGTTGAACTTAATGATTCTGCCCTGAAACCACAACCAAACAAGGAACAGGACCCAAGGCGGACTCACCATTTCTAAGTCGATCGCCTCTTAATTACACGTAACCTTGAGGTATACATTAAGTACTTTTAGAGTCATCAAAAGCAAATCGTTTGTAATACCTTGTTATGAAATATGTGGTAGACTCCTAATGAAATAAAATGCATGCCAATATTTATTGATATTCTCTAGTTCATAGAGTTTCAGGAAAGTTTGACCTTATAATAGATCTATGTTTTTGTTAATGTAAGGAAAAACTTTGACGGTGACACGGCCCCTTGAATAGTGTAGTCTCTACATTTGTAAGGCCGAGTTTATGTATAGGACGAGGCAGTGTTTCTAAGGCACGCCAGGAGTTTGAGTCTGTAGTGATATGCCAGTAGTGTACCCACTATTCGTGGCGGGTGATGTTTCGTGGGGCGTGAAAGTCTGCATTGTCTTATCCTCTACCCTGGCTTCTGCCATTTGATGTTCTGCTTTTACCACGCGTTTTCTCTAACTCTATGTGGAGTTCCCGATACTCCAAAACTCGGATCTGGTTGCGGCCACTTCCCTCTGAAGGCTTTGATGTGGTTTCTGATCTGCTCATGGTTTCCATCCATGTGACGTAGGCGAATTGCGGTGATCTTGGTGGTAGTGCCAACCTCCACAATTTCAACTGACCGATGCTCGTGTTTGTACGCTTAAGTGAATGACGCAGCGTATTATGACGAGGAGGGTTCTGTCTATTAATCCTCCTCTGTTGAGGTTGCAGAAGCCTCATCTATGTCATGGGGAGGGTTTTAACTTTGTTCCTAACTCCGTCTTTATAGATCTACAGCTTATCGAGGTGTCAGACCATGGAAACCTCGTCGGGGTATGGCGACTGGAGGGTGTATTGTAGACCTCGGGCTCTTCGTTAGAGTCTTCTCCTATCTCTTCTTTGTCTTTATCTTCTTTTTGGTTTCGCTTCCTCCGGATCTTCATCTGAATTGTCTTTGGGTCTTACTCTAGTATTTCCTCAGGGTCCTCTCCGGGGCTTTCTTCGTTCTAACCACCATCTTCCTAGGTAGGAGAATAGGGGTCTCCTGGCAGTTGAGCTCTTGCCATGTTGCTTGTGCGAGAATAGGGGTAGAAGAGATAATTAACAGGCGTCTAGTCCTATAATTACTTATAGGGGGTGATCCTTATCAGTCATGTCTATAATCACATAGTGCATACCAGTTATACATAATCTGAGATGGAATAGACCTTCGAATAAATGACTCTACTCTAAGTCCACAACCAAACAAGGAACAGGAAGTAGAGAAATAGTCATATATTCTGAGTCTATAATATCTTTAATTATGTATAACCTTAGCGTATGCACTCAGTCATTATAGACCTACTAATAGAGGTCTTTAGTTTTCACATAAGCTGGTTATAGTAGCACAAAATACTCCTATAGTATTTTAAATGTTTGACTTATGTTTTTCAATGCTTGTTTGTAGAGAGAGTTGGTAAGTTTTTAGACTTGTTGCAACAACACAACCATTCTCGGGCATATGCTAATCACTTCTGGGTTAGACATAGTTGATCAGGCTATGTCATTCCCAGACCTGACCATACATCCCAAGCCTATTTGTGCCATTCAACAATCACAACTTTTGTTTTGTTCTAGAATGATGCTGACCTTAGTATGTATGCATGTATACTTTTAACAAGAAACTATTTATTTCCAAAAGTATAGTTATTTGAAAATGTTAAATCAGAGATCTTAGTCCCAATGCATTTATAGTTTGTATATCTTACGTGGTTCGATATACTTAGTTCACTATAAACAATGCTCTGATACCAATCTGTCACACCCCCAAACCAAGGATGGCGGAAACGTCCGGGGGTGGAGGACTTCATGTAAAGTATCACAACAACGAGTATAATAGTGCTCAAAGTAAATACAACCATCATAAATATAATTGAAAAGGTTACACCATAGTATATGTTTACATGTTTCAAAATCGATTACATTATGATGACAAAATAAACTGTTTGACGATTTAACGTCCCATCCTCAAAGTGCTGATGTTTTCCTGTTTCACTGATTTCCTGAGAATACAAGTAGTTTTGAAATGTGTCAACAATTAAGTTGGTGAGTTCATAAGAGTTTTGTTTGAGGAAGAAATCGTTTTTCTTGTAAAAGCGATAGAGTATGATTTCCAGAAAATCCAATATTTTCTTAGTTAAGTGTGAAAAGAATGCTTCTATGTTATGCGATAATGTACCCTAGAAGGACCCATAGATTCCTTCTATAATCGCCCAGCGTATATAAGTTATATAAAATTTAAGTTAAATAAACCGTTGAATATAATGGGTATGCCCTAGGTCCACAACCAAACAAGGAACAGGAGATAAGGCGGGCCCACCAATTCTAAGTCGATTGTGACTAGATTCTTATATAACTCTAGCATGTACACTTAGCAATTATAGCTGAAGTCTAACAATTCTAGATGAAATGTAGTTTTAATAGAAATATGTTTCCAAAGAAAATCCAATATTTTCTTTATTAAGTGTAAAATGAATGCTCCTATGTTATGTGATAATGAGCCCTAGAAAGACCTGTAGATTCCTTCTATAATCACCCAACGTATATAAGTTATATAAAATTTTAGTTAAATAAACCGTTGAATACAATGGGTCTGCCCTAGGTCCACAACCAAACAAGGAACATGAGATAAGGCGGACCCACCAATTCTAAGTCGATTGTGACTAGATTCTTATATAACTCTAGCATATACACTTAGCAATTATAGCTGAAGTCTAACAATTCTAACGATATGTAGTTTTAATATCATAAAAACCATTTTGTGTAAACCTGGTACTTTGTATTTGTACCCCTTTTTGTATAAACCCGGTACTTTGTATTTGTACCCCTTTTTGTATGAATCCGGTACTTTGTATTTGTACCCCTTTTTGTATGAATCCGGTACTTTGTATTTGTACCCCTTTTTGTATGAAAACCTGGTACTTTGTATTTGTACCCCTTTTTGTATAAACCCGGTACTTTGTATTTGTACCCCTTTTTGTATGAATCCGGTACTTTGTATTTGTACCCCTTTTTGTATAAAAACCGGTACTTTGTATTTGTACCCCTTTTTGTATAAAAACATTTTGTAATGTAAATTAACATAAACTATACCTATTATAATTTATCAAAATGTTTGTAATGTATATGTAACCTAACTATACCTATTATAGTTTAGTATGTTTGTTTGTGGTGTATAAGAACCCTTTTCTATGTAAGTCGAATGTATAGCAAAATATAACTATGTTTATCATGCCTTGTTTTGTACTATTGGTAATGATGGAGGATTCTTACAATTCAGTGAGTATTTTCTGTTATATAATTACACCACAATAAGAAACACATGTAAAATATGAAATCCTCAAAGATTAACACTTTGCTCAACAAGTTACAAAGTGTGCTGAAAGTTATAAGCTGTTATCTAGATTTTGACCTTTCTACACTGTTTTAGAAAAATCATAGAAAAATCATACGAAGTCGAAAATTGAATCCGTAAATTCAGTGAGTCCATAAAATGTGTCTAGTTTATTCATAATATTTATTATGATTTTTAGAAGTCTTTAACTTGTGTTAAAATGTTCATATTCACAGACTGGTCCGAATTCGTTTCTAAAATGATAGGCAGTTTTGTAAAAATCACCATAAAGCGTAGAAAAATCGTATGGAGATGTGCAAGTAGTCATTTTAAAGGTACGAACCTGAACTATTTGCCTATTAAACGGTTTTGAAATATATTAAGCTTAAGATATTCAAACAGTCCGTGAATAAGACTCAACTTTTCTGATGAAAGCTGTTGTTTGAGTTTAGTTAAGTTTTTGGTGTTTTAACTTGTATTCCCCCCCCCCCCCCTTAAAACTTAAGAAAAATATGAAAATATAGGGGTATGAACTCACCTTGAGTGATTTCAGTAGATGGATGATGGAGAAAAGAAGTGTTCAACTCAAGAACACTTGGGAGATGCTTGAAGATTTGAAGATCTAACAACAAATATGATGATATTTGTGTTAGCAATCTATGATTTGGATGAAGGATAGTAGAATATCTAAGTGTAGGAGGAAGATACTTACCAAATGTGGAGGAAAAACCCAAGACCAGCCTTTGAATCTCGAATTTTTAGAGAGAGAATAAAGTTTGTTCTTTGGTGGAAAATAAGAGAAATGTGAGGAGAGATAAGAGTTTTCAGTCTTTGACTAAGAGTGTGGTTGGTTAAATGGTGGGAAATGACAATGAGATGACCAGGTATGGTGGGAGGACAAAGGTGGTTCATGGAGTGGGCATGGGGTGGTTGCTTGTGTCATACACTAAAGCAAAGTCAACACTCCACCTCTAAGCCATACCCATTAGATTTTTATTCCTAAGTAAGGATTTTCGTAAAAATATAATTAAATATGATTATTTAGGGTTTATAATGTTAAAATACGAGTTTGGGTGAAAATCCCGTGTTAAAATCTCGAAAAACGGGCTCAAAACGCTAAAAGTATTGAAAACCGGGCAAAAACTGCCAATTTCTGAAATTCAGGGCCGGAGGTTCGGTCCTAGCCCTTAGAACCGAAGGTAGAAGAGGAACCGAGAGTAGGGTTCGGTTGCATGGGAACCGAGAGGTCTCGCAGGCGGCTCATCAGAAGGGACCGAAGGTCAAGATTTCGGACTGAAGGTGGGAAGGGAAGAGCCGAAGGTCAGGTCTCGGTTCGGATTGTTCAGGGAACCGAAATAGACCAAACCCTCGGTCCATTTCGGCTGAGGGGGGTTTTGGTTCTGATGCAAGGTTTCGGCTCAGGAGGTTCGGTTCTCAGGAGGTTCGGTTCTCGGGAGGTTCGGCTCCTTGAGAGGGTTCGGCTCCTTAGAAGGGTTCGGCTCCTTGAGAGGGTTCGGCTCTTTAAGAGGTTTCGACTCCTTAAGGCTGTTTTTCGCGTAGACTTCCGTTTTCGAGCGGTTTTCGACTAAATCGAGGGTCGGGATGCCCCAAGTGATTATAAGAAGTTGAGAGAGATTTCGAGAGAGATTTGGGAGAGATTTGACATACTTGGAGAGATTTGACATACTTGGAGAGATTTAGGAGAGATTTCACATACTTGGAGAGATTTCTCATTCAGAGAGAGATTTGGGAGAGATTTCACATTCTTGGAGAGATTTCTCATACAGAGAGAGATTTGGGAGAGATTTCACATTCTTGGAGAGATTTCTCATACAGAGAGAGATTTGGGAGAGATTTCACACACTTAGAGAGATTTCTCATTCAGATAGAGATTTGGGAGAGATTTCACATTCTTAGAAAGATTTCTCATACAGAGAGAGATTTGGGAGAGATTTCTCATACACGGAGAGATTTGGGAGAGATTTCACATACTTGGAGAGATTTCTCCTACTTAGAGAGTTTTGGGAGAGTCAGAGTGAAAAAGATTGGGAGAGACTTCTTTTGTGACCTTTTTGAGTGTTTGGCTTTGTAACGCAAGGTTTGTGAACCTCGTTAAGTCTTGTTATGATTGTTATATGCCCCCGAGGGTTAAGGAATAATGTTTTATCGAGTAGTTTCATTACTTGCCCTAATTAGGGTTTAGAATTTTCGCACACGTGAAAAGTCTAAGTGATACTTTGTATTAAGATTGCGAGTAGTACAATACGAATCATAATGGAAACCCTAATATACAAGGGTTAGATGAGTTGACCGGTTTGACTTGTTAACTTTAGTTGACTTTGACTTGGCCAAAAATTGACGGTTGTCACATCATCCCCCCGTTAGAAAGAATTTCGTCCCGAAATTAGTGTTTCGGCTGAGACTTCAAGAATTTGGAGGAAAGATGGGGGAACTTTTCGTAGTATAAGGAATTGATATGGTGGGGAACAACCCGCTTGATGTTAAATGACGACCTTGGAATTTCTTATTGTAACTTGAGCTGAGTCGATTTAAAGGAGTTATTGTTTTGGAATGATAGTGTATTCTACGTGTGCCTTTATGCTCTCCGCTTTATACTTGGTATTACCACTATGAATATTTTATAATGTAATTTGTAAGTACTAGTATTACGAATGCTTCAACAATTTGTGATGAAATTTGCATTATAAGTCCTACCAGTTCTTTTATAATCGCTTGATGTAAACTAGTCGTATATCATTAAGATTGCAAGGGCATTCGGATGGGTGACCCCGCCTTAGGCCCACAACCAGACAAGGAACAGGAAATGAGGCGGAATCACACATTCTAAGTCCATAGAATCTTAACGGTATATGACCATAATGCTTACACTAGCCATCACAGATTCACTAGTAAAAACCCTGCATTTTTATATAGAAGGTAAGACTTATTCGGGTTTTGACGTGTTCTCGAGATTTATGGTTGATATGCTTTAATCGATGTTAGTTTTAGAAATAAAAAGAAATTTAAAATTTAAACGTCGATGTTAGAAACACGTACTGATATTTACGGGCGGTTCCGGGGTGGTCTCTCCTGCGGTGATCGCAAGCACCCTTCCACCATCACCGACATCTCTTGCTCTTGGGCAGTCCCTTTTAAAGTGTCCCGTTTCGCCGCACTTGTAACAGGCTGGGCTTACTCCAATTCCAGGGACCTGGTTGATGGGTCGTGTTGGTGCCTTACAGAAACGGACAGTGTGCCCCTCTCTGTTGCAATTTTTGCAATGCATCTTTCGGCAAGCCCCAGTGTGATGGAAGTTACACTTGTTGCATTTCGGAAGGGTTCCTGCGTATTGTTTTATGGGTGCTGGCGCGGCGAGGGTGGTGGCAGCATGAACAGCAACGTTCTGTTGCTTCTTAGTGAAGTCTTGGTTTGGTTGGTCCTTCTTGTTGTCCCAGAACTTTCTTTTGTTGTTCCCTCCTCTTGCTTGATTAGGGGTGGTTGTCGTAGTGTCATGGCTGGCACGATGGTCTATGAGTTGTTGTGCCAATTCCTTGGCACTCTCAAAGGTAGTTGGTCTTGAGGCCAACACGCTATATTGAATTTCGGGGGACAATCCCCAGAGGTATCGCTCCAACTTTTTGTCTTTCGGGGTGACCATAGCGGGACAAAGGAGTGCTAGATCACAGAATCGGGCGGTATAAGTTGCAAGGTCAGAACCTGTCATTTTGAGATCCCACAGTTCTTGCTCTAGCTTTTGCACTTTGCCTCTTGGGCAATATTCCTTCAGCATCACCGTCTTTAAGTCCTCCCAACTTAACGAGTTAGCCACTGCAAGCGTTAGTGACTTAACGTGGCTTTTCCACCAAGTGAGGGCCCGACCAGAGAAAGTGTAAGTTACAAATTTGACCTTGTTTGCTTCGGGGCATGCACAAATTTTGAAGACCGTTTCGGTCTTTTCGAACCATTGCATCAATGTGATGACGCCCCCGCTTCCATTGAAAGAATCGGGTTTGGCACTAGTAAAGTCCTTGTACGAACATTCCCTCGTACGTCCTGTACTGTCCCCGTGGTTAGAGTTTGTGGCTCCAGATCCAGCACCACCGATACCATTTGTATCAATTTGTGACATTGCGGCTGCCACGGCTGCTGTTACTGCAGCTTGGAACATTGCGGGATCAAATTGTGGACGTGGTGGCGGAGGTGGTGGCGCTGCTGCGCTGCCTGAGGGTCTGGAATTTTTCTTCGGTGGCATAGTTCTGTCATAAGTTTGTAAAGATGAACAGACGGTAAGTTCCCAATAGTAGAGACAAGTCGGTTGTTATTGAACTAGATTTTTCTGCATTATGTTCGACTTAAAAGTATCTTGCATGCAATTCATAAAGAAAGTCCATATGAATGAACTTATGAGTTTAGTAGTGACTCGAATGTAATCTTGTGATTTGTTCCACGCCTGATCTACTCCTAAGATCACTTGACATATACCAGTCGTGTGTAATTAAGGTTTGATAGGCCGTTGAACTTAATGATTCTGCCTTGAAACCACAACCAAACAAGGAACAGGGCCCAAGGCGGACTCACCATTTCTAAGTCGATCGCCTCTTAATTACACGTAACCTTGAGGTATACATTAAGTACTTTTAGAGTCATCAAAAGCAAATCGTTTGTAATACCTTGTTATGAAATATGTGGTAGACTCCTAATGAAATAAAATGCATGCCAATATTTATTGATATTCTCTAGTTCATAGAGTTTCAGGAAAGTTTGACCTTATAATAGATCTATGTTTTTGTTAATGTAAGGAAAAACTTTGACGGTGACACGGCCCCTTGAATAGTGTAGTCTCTACATTTGTAAGGCCGAGTTTATGTATAGGACGAGGCAGTGTTTCTAAGGCACGCCAGGAGTTTGAGTCTGTAGTGATATGCCAGTAGTGTACCCACTATTCGTGGCGGGTGATGTTTCGTGGGGCGTGAAAGTATGCATTGTCTTATCCTCTACCCTGGCTTCTGCCATTTGATGTTCTGCTTTTACCACGCGTTTTCTCTAACTCTATGTGGAGTTCCCGATACTCCAAATCTCGGATCTGGTTGCGGCCACTTCCCTCTGAAGGCTTTGCTGTGGTTTCTGATCTGCTCATGGTTTCCATCCATGTGACGTAGGCAAATTGCGGTGATCTTGGTGGTAGTGCCAACCTCCACGATTTCAACTGACCGATGCTCGTGTTTGTACGCTTAAGTGAATGACGCAGCGTATTATGACGAGGAGGGTTCTGTCTATTAATCCTCCTTTGTTGAGGTTGCAGAAGCCTCATCTATGTCATGGGGAGGGTTTTAACTTTGTTCCTAACTCCGTCTTTGTAGATCTACAGCTTATCGAGGTGTCAGACCATGGAAACCTCGTCGGGGTATGGCGACTGGAGGGTGTATTGTAGACCTCGGGCTCTTCGTTAGAGTCTTCTCCTATCTATTCTTTGTCTTTATCTTCTTTTTGGTTTCGCTTCCTCCGGATCTTCATCTGAATTGTCTTTGGGTCTTACTCTAGTATTTCCTCAGGGTCCTCTCCGGGGCTTTCTTCGTTCTAACCACCATCTTCCTAGGTAGGAGAATAGGGGTCTCCTGGCAGTTGAGCTCTTGCCATGTTGCTTGTGCGAGAATAGGGGTAGAAGAGATAATTAACAGGCGTCTAGTCCTATAATTACTTATAGGGGTGATCCTTATCAGTCATGTCTATAATCACATAGTGCATACCAGTTATACATAATCTGAGATGGAATAGACCTTCGAATAAATGACTCTACTCTAAGTCCACAACCAAACAAGGAACAGGAAGTAGAGAAATAGTCATATATTCTGAGTCTATAATATCTTTAATTATGTATAACCTTAGCGTATGCACTCAGTCATTATAGACCTACTAATAGAGGTCTTTAGTTTTCACATAAGCTGGTTATAGTAGCACAAAATACTCCTATAGTATTTTAAATGTTTGACTTATGTTTTTCAATGCTTGTTTGTAGAGAGAGTTGGTAAGTTTTTAGACTTGTTGCAACAACACAACCATTCCCGGGCATATGCTAATCACTTCTGGGTTAGACATAGTTGATCAGGCTATGTCATTCCCAGACCTGACCATACATCCCAAGCCTACTTGTGCCATTCAACAATCACAACTTTTGTTTTGTTCTAGAATGATGCTGACCTTAGTATGTATGCATGTATACTTTTAACAAGAAACTATTTATTTCCAAAAGTATAGTTATTTGAAAATGTTAAATCAGAGATCTTAGTCCCAATGCATTTATAGTTTGTATATCTTACGTGGTTCGATATACTTAGTTCACTATAAACAATGCTCTGATACCAATCTGTCACACCCCCAAACCAAGGATGGCGGAAACGTCCAGGGGTGGAGGACTTCATGTAAAGTATCACAACAACGAGTATAATAGTGCTCAAAGTAAATACAACCATCATAAATATAATTGAAAAGGTTACACCATAGTATATGTTTACATGTTTCAAAATCAATTACATTATGATGACAAAATAAACTGTTTGACGATTTAACGTCCCATCCTCAAAGTGTTGATGTTTTCCTGTTTCACTGATTTCCTGAGAATACAAGTAGTTTTGAAAAGTGTCAACAATTAAGTTGGTGAGTTCATAAGAGTTTTGTTTGAGGAAGAAATCGTTTTTCTTGTAAAAGCGATAGAGTATGATTTCCAGAAAATCCAATATTTTTTTAGTTAAGTGTGAAAAGAATGCTTCTATGTTATGCGATAATGTACCCTAGAAGGACCCATAGATTCCTTCTATAATCGCCCAGCGTATATAAGTTATATAAAATTTAAGTTAAATAAACCGTTGAATATAATGGGTCTGCCCTAGGTCCACAACCAAACAAGGAACAGGAGATAAGGCGGGCCCACCAATTCTAAGTCGATTGTGACTAGATTCTTATATAACTCTAGCATGTACACTTAGCAATTATAGCTGAAGTCTAACAATTCTAGATGAAATGTAGTTTTAATAGAAATATGTTTCCAAAGAAAATCCAATATTTTCTTTATTAAGTGTAAAATGAATGCTCCTATGTTATGTGATAATGAGCCCTAGAAAGACCTGTAGATTCCTTCTATAATCACCCAAGGTATATAAGTTATATAAAATTTTAGTTAAATAAACCGTTGAATACAATGGGTCTGCCCTAGGTCCACAACCAAACAAGGAACATGAGATAAGGCGGACCCACCAATTCTAAGTCGATTGTGACTAGATTCTTATATAACTCTAGCATATACACTTAGCAATTATAGCTGAAGTCTAACAATTCTAACGATATGTAGTTTTAATATCATAAAAACCATTTTGTGTAAACCTGGTACTTTGTATTTGTACCCCTTTTTGTATAAACCCGGTACTTTGTATTTGTACCCCTTTTTGTATGAATCCGGTACTTTGTATTTGTACCCCTTTTTGTATGAATCTGGTACTTTGTATTTGTACCCCTTTTTGTATGAAAACCTGGTACTTTGTATTTGTACCCCTTTTTGTATAAACCCGGTACTTTGTATTTGTACCCCTTTTTGTATGAATCCGGTACTTTGTATTTGTACCCCTTTTTGTATGAAAACCTGGTACTTTGTATTTGTACCCCTTTTTGTATAAAAACCTTTTGTAATGTAAATTAACATAAACTATACCTATTATAATTTATCAAAATGTTTGTAATGTATATGTAACCTAACTATACCTATTATAGTTTAGTATGTTTGTTTGTGGTGTATAAGAACCATTTTCTATGTAAGTCGAATGTATAGCAAAATATAACTATGTTTATCATGCCTTGTTTTGTACTATTGGTAATGATGGCGGATTCTTACAATTCAGTGAGTATTTTCTGTTATATAATTACACCACAATAAGAAACACATGTAAAATATGAAGTCCTCAAAGATTAACACTTTGCTCAACAAGTTACAAAGTGTGCTGAAAGTTATAAGCTGTTATCTAGATTTTGACCTTTCTACACTGTTTTAGAAAAATCATAGAAAAATCATACGAAGTCGAAAATTGAATCCGTAAATTCAGTGAGTCCATAAAATGTGTCTAGTTTATTCATAATATTTATTATGATTTTTAGAAGTCTTTAACTTGTGTTAAAATGTTCATATTCACAGACTGGTCCGAATTCGTTTCTAAAATGAGAGGCAGTTTTGTAAAAATCACCATAAATCGTAGAAAAATCGTATGGAGATGTGCAAGTACTCATTTTAAAGGTACGAACCTGAACTATTTGCATATTAAACTGTTTTGAAAGATATTAAGCTTAAGATATTCAAAACAGTCCGTGAATAAGACTCAACTTTTCTGATGAAAGCTGTTGTTTGAGTTTAGTTAAGTTTTTGGTGTTTTAACTTGTATTCCCCCCCCCCTTAAAACTTAAGAAAAACATGAAAAGATAGGGGTATGAACTCACCTTGAGTGATTTCAGTAGATGGATGATGGAGAAAAGAAGTGTTCAACTCAAGAACACTTGGGAGATGCTTAAAGATTTGAAGATCTAACAACAAATATGACGATATTTGTGTAAGCAATCTATGATTTGGATGAAGGATAGTAGAATATCTAAGTGTAGGAGGAAGATACTTACCAAATGTGGAGGAAAAACCCAAGACCAGCCTTTGAATCTCGAATTTTTAGAGAGAGAAAGTGAGAGAGAATGAAGTTTGTTCTTTGGTGGAAAATGAGAGAAATGTCAGGAGAGATAAGAGTTTTCAGACTTTGACTAAGAGTGTGGCTGGTTAAATGGTGGGAAATGACAATGAGATGACCAGGTATGGTGGGAGGACAAGGGTGGTTCATGGAGTGGGCATGGGGTGGTTGCTTGTGTCATACACTAAAGCAAAGTCAACACTCCACCTCTAAGCCATACCCATTAGATTTTTATTCCTAAGTAAGGATTTTCATAAAAATATAATTAAATATGATTATTTAGGGTTTATAATGTTAAAATACGAGTTTGGGTGAAAATCCCGTGTTAAAATCTCGAAAAACGGGCTCAAAACGCTAAAAATATTGAAAACCGGCCAAAAACTACCAATTTCTGAAATTCAGGGTCGGAGGTTCGGTCCTAGCCCTTAGAACCGAAGGTAGAAGAGGAACCGAGAGTAGGGTTTGGTTGCATGGGAACCGAGAGGTCTCGCAGGCGGCTCATCACAAGGGACTGAAGGTCAAGATTTCGGACCGAAGGTGGGAAGGGAATAGCCGAAGGTCAGGTCTCGGTTCGGATTGTTCAGGGAACCGAAATAGACCGAACCCTCGGTCCATTTCGGTTGAGGGGGGTTTCGGTTCTGATGCAAGGTTTCGGCTCAGGAGGTTCGGTTCTTAGGAGGTTCGGTTCTCGGGAGGTTCGGCTCCTTGAGAGGGTTCGGCTCCTAGAGAGGGTTCGGCTCCTTAAGAGGTTTCGGCTCCTTAAGGCTGTTTTTCGCGTAGACTTCCGTTTTCGAACGGTTTTCGACTAAATCGAGGGTCGGGATGCCCCAAGTGATTATAAGAAGTTGAGAGAGATTTCGAGAGAGATTTGGGAGAGATTTGACATACTTGGAGAGATTTGACATACTTGGAGAGATTTGGGAGAGATTTCACATACTTGGAGAGATTTCTCATTCAAAGAGAGATTTGGGAGAGATTTCACATTCTTGGAGAGACTTCAAGAATTTGGAGGAAAGATGGGGGAACTTTTCGTAGTATAAGGAATTGATATGGTGGGGAACAACCCCTTTGATGTTAAATGACGACCTTGGAATTTCTTATTGTAACTTGAGCTGAGTCGATTTAAAGGAGTTATTGTTTTGGAATGATAGTGTATTCTACGTGTGCCTTTATGCTCTCCGCTTTATACTTGGTATTACCACTATGAATATTTTATAATGTAATTTGTAAGTACTAGTATTACGAATGCTTCAACAATTTGTGATGAAATTTGCATTATAAGTCCTACCAGTTCTTTTATAATCGCTTGATGTAAACTAGTCGTATATCATTAAGTTTGCAAGGGCATTCGGATGGGTGACCCCGCCTTAGGCCCACAACCAGACAAGGAACAGGAAATGAGGCGGAATCACACATTCTAAGTCCATAGAATCTTAATGGTATATGACCATAATGTTTACACTAGCCATCACAGATTCACTAGTAAAAACCCTGCATTTTTATATAGAAGGTAAGACTTATTCGGGTTTTGACGTGTTCTCGAGATTTATGGTTGATATGCTTTAATCGATGTTAGTTTTAGAAATAAAAAGAAATTTAAAATTTAAACGTCGATGTTAGAAACACGTACTGATATTTACGGGCGGTTCCGGGGTGGTCTCTCCTGCGGTGATCGCAAGCACCCTTCCACCATCACCGACATCTCTTGCTCTTGGGCAGTCCCTTTTAAAGTGTCCCGTTTTGCCGCACTTGTAACAGGCTGGGCTTACTCCAATGCCAGGGACCTGGTTGATGGGTCGTGTTGGTGCCTTACAGAAACGGACAGTGTGCCCCTCTCTGTTGCAATTTTTGCAATGCATCTTTCGGCAAGCCCCAGTGTGATGGAAGTTACACTTGTTGCATTTCGGAAGGGTTCCTGCGTATTGTTTTATGGGTGCTGGCGCGGCGAGGGTGGTGGCAGCATGAACAACAACGTTCTGTTGCTTGTTAGTGAAGTCTTGGGCTGGTTGGTCCTTCTTGTTGTCCCAGAACTTTCTTTTGTTGTTCCCTCCTCTTGCTTGATTAGGGGTGGTTGTCGTAGTGTCATGGATGGCACGATGGTCTATGAGTTGTTGTGCCAATTCCTTGGCACTCTTAAAAGTATCTTGCATGTAATTCATAAAGAAAGTCCATATGAATGAATTTATGAGTTTAGTAGTGACTCGAATGTAATCTTGTGATTTGTTCCACGCATGATCTACTCCTAAGATCACTTGACATATACCAGTCGTGTGTAATTAAGGTTTGATAGGCCGTTGAACTTAATGAGTCTGCCCTGAAACCACAACCAAACAAGGAACAGGACCCAAGGCGGACTCACCATTTCTAAGTCGATCGCCTCTTAATTACACGTAACCTTGAGGTATATATTAAGTACTTTTAGAGTCATCAAAAGCAAATCATTTGTAATACCTTGTTATGAAATATGTGGTAGACTCCTAATGAAATAAAATGCATGCCAATATTTATTGATATTCTCTAGTTCATAGAGTTTCAGGAAAGTTTGACCTTATAATAGATCTATGTTTTTGTTAATGTAAGGAAAAACTTTGACGGTGACACGGCCCCTTGAATAGTGTAGTCTCTACATTTGTAAGGCCGAGTTTATGTATAGGACGAGGCAGTGTTTCTAAGGCACGCCAGGAGTTTGAGTCTGTAGTGATATGCCAGTAGTGTACCCACTACTCGTGGCGGGTGATGTTTTGTGGGGCGTGAAAGTCTGCATTGTCTTATCCTCTGCCCTGGCTTCTGCCATTTGATGTTCTGCCTTTACCACGTGTTTTCTCTAACTCTATGTGGAGTTCCCGATACTCCTATCTCTTCTTTGTCTTTATCTTCTTTTTGGTTTCACTTCCTCCGGATCTTCATCGGAATTGTCTTTGGGTCTTACTCTAGTATTTCCTCAGGGTCCTCTCCCGAGCTTTCTTTGTTCTAACCACCATCTTCCTAGGTAGGAGAATAGGGGTCTCCTGGAAGTTGAGCTCTTGCCATGTTGCTTGGGCGAGAATAGGGGTAGAAGAGATAATTAACAGGCGTCTAGTCCTATAATTACTTATAGGGGTGATCCTTATCAGTCATGTCTATAATCACATAGTGCATACCAGTTATACATAATCTGAGATGGAATAGACCTTCGAATAAATGACTCTACTCTAAGTCCACAACCAAACAAGGAACAGGAAGTAGAGAAATAGTCATATATTCTGAGTCTATAATATCTTTAATTATGTATAACCTTAGAGTATGCACTCAGTCATTATAGACCTACTAATAGGGGTCTTTAGTTTTCACATAAGCTGGTTATAGTAGCACAAAATACTCCTATAGTATTTTAAATATTTGACTTATGTTTTTCAATGCTTGTTTGTAGAGAGAGTTGGTAAGTTTTTAGACTTGTTGCAACAACACAACCATTCCCGGGCATATGCTAATCACTTATGGGTTAGACATAGTTGATCAGGCTATGTCATTCCCAGACCTGACCATACATCCCCAAGCCTACTTGTGCCATTCAAAAATCACAACTTTTGTTTTGTTCTAGAATGATGCTGACCTTAGTATGTATGCATGTATACTTTTAACAAGAAACTATTTATTTCCAAAAGTATAGTTATTTGAAAATGTTAAATCATAGACCTTAGTCCCAATACATTTATAGTTTGTAGGAGAACTCGAAAAGGGGTAAATGAGTATCCCATGCCTTCCCAAAGTCTATCACGCAGGCTCGCAACATATCTTCCAAAATTTTGAATAGTTCTCTCACTTTGTCCGTCGGTTTGCGGATGGTAGGCTGTACTCATGTCCAGCCTAGTTCCAAGGGAACTTTGTAGCGATTGCCAGAACCTCGAAGTGAATCTACTATCTCTATCAGAGATAATGGATATGGGAACACCATGCAGCCGTACGATCTCCCTAATGTATGTTCTAGTTAGTTTCTCCATCTTGTCAGTCTCTTTGATAGGCAGGAAGTGTGCGGACTTTGTTAGCCTGTCTACGATTACCCATATGGTATCGAGACTGCCAGTTGTCTTGGGCAACTTGGTTATGAAGTCCATTGTGATCCGCTCCCACTTCCATTCAGGTATCTCCGGTTGCTGAAATAAACCTGAGGGTTTCTGGTATTCGACCTTAACCTTAGCGCAAGTAAGGCATTTACTCACGAAGGTAGCAATCTCTGCTTTCATGTTAGGCCACCGGTATAACTTTTTAAGATCCAGATACATCTTATCTGAACCTGGGTGGACGGAATATCGAGTGTTGTGTGCCTCGGTCATGACCAAGTGTCTGAAACCACTGTTCTTCGGTGTCCAGATCCGATCCATGAGATAAAAGGCTCCGCCACCCTTGACTTCCAAGTTCTTATTCATCCCTCTTAGAGATTCACCCGCCACATTTTCAGGTTTCAAGGCTTCAAGCTGAGCCTCCTTGATTTGTGTGGACAAGTGTGAATGGATAGTCACAGTCAAAGATTTGACTCTACGACCAGAGTATTCTTTCCGACTTAGGGCATCAACTACTACGTTGGCCTTGCCGGGATGATAACGAATTTCGCATTCGTAATCACTGAGTAGCTCTACCCACTGTTGTTGTCTCATGTTGAGCTCCTTCTGGTCGAATATGTGTTGAAGGCTTTTGTGGTCTGTAAAGATAGTGCTTTTTGTACCATATAGGTAGTGTCTCCATATCTTCAGAGCAAATACCACTGATCCTAACTCAAGATCGTGAGTGGTGTAGTTGACTTCGTGTGTCTTTAGCTGTCTTGAGGCATAGGCGATGACCTTACCTCGTTGCATCAGAACACAGCCAAGCCCTTGATTGGATGCATCACAATAAACCACGAAGTCTTCTATCCCTTCAGGGATGGATAGTATCGGTGTGGTGCATTAGGCTTGTTTTAGCGTTTGAAATGCTTTCTCTTGCTTCTCTTCCCAGTCAAAGGCCATGCCTTTCTGGAACAATGTTGTAAGCGGTTTCGCAATCCGAGAGAAGTTCTGAATGAATCTGCGATAGTAGCCAGTGAGGCCTAGAAATTGGCGAATTTCTGTAGGCGTCTTCGGTGCTGACCAGTTCTCAATGGCTTTGATTTTGGAAGGGTCCACATGAATTCCCTCTTTGCTAACCACGTGACCCAATAATTCGACTCTTCGAATCCAAAATTCGCATTTAGAGAACTTCGCATAAAGTTTCTCCGATCGCAGTGTTTCTAAGACCTAACGTAGATGTTGACTATGCTCCTCCTTACTACGAGAGTAGATAAGTATGTCATCGATGAATACAATGACAAACTGATCCAAGTAAGGACGGCACACCCTATTCATTAAGTCCATGAATACTGCGGGCGCATTGGTCAATCCGAACGACATCACTACAAACTCGTAGTGTCCATAACGAGTTCGGAAGGCTGTCTTCGGAACATCCTTTCCTAGCACTCGTAACTGGTGATACCCGGATCTCAGGTCAATCTTTGAAAAGAAATTCACCCCTTGCAGTTGGTCGAACAAATCGTCTATACGAGGCAGAGGGTAACGATTTTTGACGGTCAGTTTGTTCAGTTCTCTGTAGTCGATGCACATACGGAACGATCCGTCTTTCTTCTTGACGAATAAGACCGGTGCTCCCCAGGGTGAGAAGCTTGGTCTAATAAAGCCCTTGCTGAGCAATTCGTTAAGTTGACTGGACAACTCTTGCATCTCAGCGGGTGCTAGACGATAGGGTGATTTGGCTACTGGGGTAGCTCCTGGAACTAAGTCGATTCTGAACTCGACTTGACGCTGCGGAGGTAATCCTGGTAGTTCTTCTGGAAAGATGTCGGGAAAATCACGTACCACTTGGATGTTCTTTATGTCCTTCGTCTCTTGGCTCACATCGACAACATGAGCAAGGAATACGCGACATTCCTTTCGTAGGTACTTCTGGGCTTGTATGCTCGAGATGATACGAAGGTTCGTTTCGGGTTTGTCGCCGTAGATAACTAGGGTTTCGCTAGACGGCAGATTAAGATGAACAACCTTTTCGTAACACATGATGTCGGCACGATGAGAACTCAACCAATCCATGCCGATTATGACGTCAAAACTTTTAATAGAGACCGGCACGAGGTCGATTGGAAATGAATGGCTATCTAGTGTTAGTATACAACCTCCGTTAGCCATTTCTACAGTGAACGGTTCTTTAAGTGCACATGATTTTTGCTTAAGCAAGTGAGCAAATTTCTGGTTCACGAAACTCCTCTTCGCTCCACTATCAAACAGTATGCATGCATATGAGTTATCGAGGAGAAACGTACCAGTGACCACTGTGGGGTCGGCAACTGCTTCCTCGTGGTCTATAGCCAAAGCTCTTCCCACTCCGCCGGCATTCCCTGCCTTCGGCAGTTCCTTTTGTAGTGGCCCACCTCGCCACAACCGTAGCAAGCCTGGCCCACACCAGCGTCGGGGACTTGGGTGATTGGCCTTGCCGGAGCTTTGCAGAAACGGGCAGTATGCCCCATCCTGTTGCAGTTAGAGCACTACATTTCCCGGCAGGGTCCGTTGTAGTGGAAGCTGCATTTGTTGCATTTCGGCAAGCTTCCCGCGTACTGCTTTACCGGCGCAGCAGCGGCAGGTGCTATCGCAGCATGAACCGCTACGACCTGCTGATTTTTGGCATCTTTCTTCTTCTTGTCATCCCATAACTTCCGCTTGTTATCAGCGGCTTTGGAGGGTTCTGGGATGGATAGGGTTGTTGTGGTTGACGGGGTACGGACTCCATGATCAATGAGCCGCTGTGCCAATCGCTTGGCACTGTCGAAGGTAGTGGGGTGAGAAGCTAGTACATTCCCTTGAAATGGAGGCACCAGCCCCCAGATATACCTCTCTATCTTCTTCCCTTCCGTAGGGACCATGGATGGACATAGTGCCACCAGATCGCTGAATCTGGCAGTGTAGGAGACTATGTCGGAGCCCTTCATGGTTAGGCTCCAGAGTTCCTGTTCGAGCTTTTGAACTTCGCCCCTCGGGCAGTACTCTTCGATCATGAGCTCCTTAAGAGCTTCCCAGCCCATGGCATTTGCCACTATCAGAGTTAGTGACTTGACATGGCTATTCCACCATGTCAGGGCTCGGTCCGCGAAGGTGCAAGCAGCAAATTTAACCTTGCTTCCTTACGGACAGGAACAGATCTCGAAGATCGATTCCGTCTTCTCGAACCATTGCGAGAGGGCAATGATTCCGCCAGTCCCATTGAAGGACCTGGGCTTACAGTTGGTGAAGTCCTTGTATGAGCACTCTTTAGAGCACACTGGAGCATCACCTGTAGTGGGAGGCACATTAGTTCCACTCCCGCTAGTACCGGTCGAGGTGAATTGTGCTAGGGCTGCCGTAAAGCTTGAATAGCTGCTGGGTTGTATTGAGGAGGAGGAGGTGGATTTTGATTTGGAGTTATCGGAGTAGCGCATCTCGCTGATCGACGTGGAGGCATCTTGTAGCTATAAGTTTAAACAGATGAAGATATAGGTAAGCATTCAATAAAGAGTATGATGAAAATGAATCATGGACTAACTCTCCATAGCCCAACAGATAGATGAGAGTATGTTTGAATAGAGACCTAGCAATAGAAGGATGAGAGCATTGGAGTAAAGATTTCCCACGATATTAGATATCTGTCAATAATACTGGTATTAAAGATGTAATAAGTTCGGGAAAATGACCTAAAAGTAGGTCTTACATCAAACCAGGATAAGAAAATTTTGACAGCATAAAGACCTATTAAAATGAAAGTTCAAGGTCCTAAGATAAACAGGAAATTTACAGGGAAAAGTGCTACTTAGAGCATAGCTATGAAGGCTATTCCTTAAACCAAAAGAAAGGATGAGCAGAGCATCTCCTACTGGCGACGGGCACCTCTTGGGCGAACCCTCAAGTCAGCCAGCTGACGCTCTACATCGAGAAGGTGTCGCTCGTAAACCCTTTGACCTACTCGGAGCTCTATGAATTCCACCCGAGTTGCAGCCAGTTCCTGCAGTAGAGACTCATTGTCTCTCGCAGTTCTCTTACGAGCATCTTCCAGTCGACGAATGCGGACAATATTGAGTCCCGCATTGGCATCGACCTGCATGACCCAGTTGATGGCTACCCTACCCTGCTCTTCATTACGAGCAACCTTGCGGACTAGAATAGGCAGGATCCTGTCCGCTGAGCCTCCCTCGCTCAGGTTGTAGAAGCTTCGGTCTCCATTGTATGGCATTGGTTGACCCTGTTCTTGACTCCAGGTTCCCAAGTGTTCCGCCCACAGAGGCGTCGAGCCTTGAAAAGCCGGACGAGGGTTAGGATTGGGGATTGGGGCTTCCAGACGTAGATTATTGACTTCTGGCTCGGAGTCAGAATCCTCCGGGAAGTTCTCTGCAAAGTCATCATCCAAAGGGATTGGATGATTCTCTTCTGGCTCTACATCGAGCCATCCTCAGTTGCCTTGGTTTGGAAAGTACGGATCTCCGGGGATATGGAATCCAGCCATGTTATCTAAGCGAGAAAAGGGGTAAAAGAAATAGTTAATAGACGTACTAATTAAGATAATTATAAGATGATCCTTACCAGTTACTCCAACATTTGCGTAGTGCATATCAGTCATATGTAACCAAAATAGGATAGACCTTCGAATAAGTGATCCTAACTCTAAGTCCAAAACCAAACAAGGAACAGGAAGTAAAGCAAAGATCACAGATTCTAAGTCTATGACACCTTAGTCACATACAACCTTAGTGTATCCACTTAGCAAATATTGACATACTAGTACAGACCTTTTTAGTTTGCACATAAGTAATTATAGTAACACAAAATACTCCTATAGTATTTTAAGTTTATGTTATGTTCTAATGTTTTCATTGTAGTAGTGTTGGTAAGTTTTTAGACTTGTTGCAACACCACAAACATTCCTAGGCACATGCTAATCACTTCTCGGAAAGATATAGTTGATCAGGCTATATCACTCCCAGATCTGATTATATGTCCCCAAGCCTACTTGTGCTGTCCAACAATCGCAATACTTTTGTTCTGTCCTAGTGACACTGATTTTAGAATGAATGCAGGTATGTATACTTTGGTTAAATATTTTATTATTTAAAGGTATAAACTTTTGGTCAGAATATTTTAATCCCGTTGTCTTTATAGTTGTATATCTTTTATGGGTTGATATACTCAATTCACTATAAACAATGCTTTGATACCAATCTGTCACACCCCAAAACCGGAACGGAGGAAACGTTCGGGGGCGGAGGACGTCATGTACAGTATCACAACAATGCATAATAGTAAAACAAGCAACAACATCATCCATTGCATTAATAGTATAATTGTAATAAAGTGTGTTCTGTATAGTTTATAAGACGCCAAAAATATAAATCAAAATAAGAGATGAGTCTTGAATGTGCTTCATCTTCTCAAATCCTGGTCATCGGTACTTGTGTACTGGCGACCTGAGAATACAAGTTATTTTGAAAGCGTAGATCATCATTAAAGCTAGTGAGTTCATAAGTATTTTAGTGTCATTGTTTGTATAAGTTTGAAGAAAGTGCTTGTAAATGTTTGATGTAAAAGTTTGTAAGTGTTTAATGTAAATGTTTGTAAACTTCCTAGAAAATCCTATATTTTCTACTAAAGTAGTCTTCTACCAAGACTCAACTGTTCTCTATGTTTGTTCTTTTGTAAAAGTGTGAGTTTTCCCAAAGTATGACTATCATTACCAAAATATAGTTTTTCATTACCGTTTATGTGAGAAGATCACAATGTGAATGAAATGGGAAAATAAAGATGTACTGTAGTTTTATCTAGGTAACTACCAATGTACTAACTACCTTAAACTTGTTAGTTTAATTAAGGTAAAATGTGATATGATTGTAACCATACCTGATTGACTAGAATAACACGACGTTCGAGACGTCGAAATGATATGACATTCGTCACCCGTAGACCTGCAGGTCCCACTGTAGCTAGCAGCAAGGTGTGGGATGGTCAATCCCGTATAGATCTATACACAAATTCACGCTCTCCCTCCAGGAGACTATGGGTACAAAACGTGACGCATCAGTATATTGCCGAGCCATGAAGTAGTATCTCACATTAATGTTATAGTATTCTTGTATTTGTATAGTATGTTCTAGTGTAGTGTATGTTCTCTCTGTCTAGTATGTAGTATGTTCTCTAGTGTATAGTGTGTAGTATGTGTTGTTTCTCGTTATAGTATGCTTTATCTGTTTCTCTTTATAGTGAGTATTGTCTCTCGTTATAGTATGTTTGAACTGACTCATGTATGAACTGACTCTTGTATGTTTCATTGTTCTAGAAATAGTAGTAGTGACTTCCTAAACTATACATATTACAGTTTACTAGTAATGTTGTTTGTATGAATGAACATGTTTGTACACCTTTGCTACCCAAAGGTATTGAACTGAATGAAGAACTTTTATATCTATATACATACACATAATATATAACTAAGATTCAAACGACCTTCAGACAAACAACCGATACCCTAAGTCCACAACCAAACAAGGAACAAGAAGTAAAGCGAGTTATCAGTCCTAAGTCCTTTCAATCCTACTTATATAACTATATCTATATAGATATATTTTTGACAAAATATAAGCTTAAAAGAGTTTGATAAAGAGTTTTGCATATATAAAAGAGTTTGTAATACGATTTGAAGCGATTTGTTTGAAAACACAGTTTGAAGTATAAGAAATCCATTTGTTTGCTAGTTATTAATCGCATGTGATTGATATAATAACTATAATGTTTCTACTTGTATTCCCCCCCCCCCATAAAAGCATTTAAAATCATTTAAAAAGGTAAATTAAGGGGTATGAACTCACCTGCAGTGAGTGATACGAATGAAAGATCAGATTGTAGGATGCTAAGTGTCAAGTGAAGACTTGAGCACAACGGGTCCTAAATAGCATATAATGACACACACACACACACACATATATATATATATATATATATATATATATATATATATATATGTATATAATTAGTGTATATAACAACTAATCATGATAGGGAACCACCTTAGGGACTAGGAAACACTTAAGTTGAAGTGTTACAGTCACATTTGATTGCATAAAAGGGGTGTACGGCCGCACCTTTGAGTGTACGGCCAAAATGCATGAGTTTCATGAGTGTGCGGCCATGGTGTATGGCCCAAGTGGGTGTACGACCGTACACTCACTATGAAACATGCCAAAGTGTGTTTTGAAGCCTTATGAAGCATCTAGGGAGTGTGGTTTGACCAATGCTTAGCTTAAAGGGAAGTTTATTACCATTTTGAGCCTTAAAAAGGGTGTGTACGGCCACATGAGGTGTGTGCGGCCGCACACCCTTGATGATCTTGTAAAATGGTCGATTTTGATGATGAATATCATGAGTTTCTAGTAGAAATCAAAATATAGGAGGAATACTTACTATATAGAAGCTTGTATGGGTGTTTGAGGTCCAAAAACTTAGTAGGTGTTCTTGGTGTTCTTGGTGAAACTGAAGAGATCTACCAAAATGAAGTGATTTTATGGAAGAAATCAATGACCCTTACTAGATAGTGAAAGGAATCAACAAATCAAGGGAAGAACACTTACAATCTTGAAGATCTAGGTGAAAAATCGGATGATAGTTGAGAGAGAATCGTTTTCTTGGCTAGGAGTGTGAAAAGAGTTGAATGAAGGCTAAGTCTCATATATATACATGAGAGTGTACGGCCAGAAGGGGGGTGTACGTCCGCACACCCAAGTGTACGGCCGTACACTCCTCATGTTGGAGTGTTTGGCCATTTAGGGAAGTGGTGAACTTGTGGAACCCAATTCTAAACCCTAACTTTGAGGGTACTAGGCTTAGAACACTCAAACTGTCTCTAAACTAGGCTATAAGATAGCAGAACGAGTCTGACTTTGATTGATTTGAATAATTGTACAAGATAGAAATTTCGGGTTGTCACAAGAGTGCTCTAAGGGCTATATGTAGTCACGTAGGATAACCTGAGAACTCTTGATCTAGGCTTTCTTACATGTTCCTTGTTTGGTTGTGGCTCTATAGTAGAATCACTTGTTTGAATGGCTATCTCACCTCTGCTTACATATAGATATGCATTCCTTGGAGATCAATCAATAGTGGCGTAATGTACTATATGAGGCCTGATATGCGGTAGTGAACTGTTAAACAGGTAGACTACGGTAGATAGTTGTCTGTGCTTACGTGTTTACTTGATTGCTTGTTTGTTACATATGTCGACATATTGTGGTGGGTTGGGTTGAGGCAATATTGCTTTGTGTTGTAGGCCAAGATATCCGGGTAGGCCAACGGTACGTTGTAGGTCAGTGGTGGGTCAGTTGTATGCTGAGAGAGAGCGGTCCAGACATGTTGTAGGCCTTGTGCGGCAAGCTAGACAGACTGGAGGCTCATGTGTGTGCATGCATTGTATTTAGGGGTGGCAATTGATGACACGACACGACAAAAATACACGACACGAAACGAAATTGAGACGAAACTAAAATTCGAATTCGTGTTCGTGTCGTGTTCGTGTCAAGTGTAAAAAACACGACGTCGTGTCGTGTCGTGTCGTGTTCGTGTTCAAAATTTGACACGAAATTGACACGATTTAACTTTTTTTTGTCGTGTTTTTCGTGTTATGTATGAATAAATATTAATTAAATACATTAATTTTTATTTCATGTTATCTTTGTCGTTTCGTGTCGTGTTTGTTGTTTTTTAATCGGTTCGTTTTCGTGTTAGTTAAAAAAAACCCAAGATCGTGTCGTGTTGTGTTCGTGTTACATAAAACCTTGTCGTGTCGTGTCGTGTCAGACAAAAACACGACATGATGGCCCGATACCCCTAATTGTATTTATATTACGGTGTGTGGTATTTTGGGGGAGCTCACTAAGCTTTGGCTTATAGTTATGGATTAAATGTTTTTCAGGTACAACTGGTGATCGTGGGAAGGCGAAGGCGTGACTGTACACATACATCAGCAGCAATGGAGATTCAATATTATCTATATTACTCTGATTTTCAAACAATTGTATTTTGGAACATATGGATTTCTTAACTTGGATTTTATGTAAAGGATGATTTTACCTTATTTAGAAAATGAAATTTTTGCTTGTAAAATGGGACGTTAAAGAATTTCTCAGATAATTTGAAGATTTCGCATATAACATTTGCAAAACCATCAAATTCATATGAGAAATCGTCTGAAAAATAGTAAAAAATCTTTTTTTGTCATTTGCACAACTCAACCATATTTATCAAGTTTTCTTTTTGTTATGGAAATGGTTTTTAAAGATTTCTAACACAAAAAAAAACACCTTAAAAAATTGTGTTCTTTTTTTCATAGATAAGATATGCAATTTTTTTCCCAAAATGACATCGTTTTTGTTGTACATCATCATTTATCATATGATATCATCATTTAGGAGATGGATTGCCAATTTCGCATATGTCATCTATGAAATTGATGACTATTTTGGTGATTAAAATTTTTAATACTTCTTAGAAAATGGTTAATAGGGTTAGCCTGATTTGTTGATTAAGATACCTTATTTCGTTGATTTTCTTACTACGTTGTCAGCATTGGATCTTGTGTGCAATAAATAAAAATTTATTGTAATGCTAAATTATATGTAAACTTATATATTCAAACGAAGGGAGCATCTAAAGACATGTGCTAGAGTGTAAGTTGGAATTTGGTGATCCGAATGAATAACCTAACCTAGTTGTCTAATCACAATAACTTTACAAATCAATAATCCACTTTATGGACCTTGAGAATGATTTGCTCAATGATTTTGCGTTTATATATATCATAACAAATTGATATTTAGTAGAGATTAGTTAACCATTATAAGTTTAATTGATGCTTCGTGTGAGAAAAAGTTTTCACATATGTTTAGAGGCAAAGACATATGGCTAGACACTTACCATTATTTGTACAGTTAAATTTTGTTGTCTCTTTCACAAGCGGGGGTATGTTGGAGTTAATGTGTTTTGGTTTCAAGTAAGCTTGACAAAGGTATTTCTTGCCTAGTTCTAGCAAATGGAGATGTATATAAAGAGGTTTGGGAACTGGTAGCCTCTTTCGAAACTTAGTTTGATTCCTTAGCCTTTTTGCGGTTTTCTCAATCTCTGTGTCAAGCTCTAGTATCACTTGACTTATCAAATCACTTAGGTGATGTTTGTTTTTTGTCCGCAGATCTTCCTGACCTCTTCTGTCTGCGTGGCACAGACCACGCGCAGACATTAGCCTTCGCAGACTGTTTGTTTTTTTGAAGACTGCAGACCTAAAAATGTATGCGCACCCTCTTCTTGGCGCAGATGTGGACTAAAGTTTTCTAACATCTTCAGACATCTTCTAGGCTAAAAAAACAAATATATTTTATTTTTTTTTAGTTTTTTTGAATTTATATTTATTTCAACTTTATTAGTGATAAATAATTTGAAAAAAAAGTTACAATACTTAAAAAAAAAAGTTTGACGACGCAAACATGATATTTTTTTACAAATTTATAAATAAAAGTTTATTACAATAATGGTCGTTGAAGTTGTTTATATAAATATAAAAAATATATATATTCTTATATTTTTTGTGCCAAATTTTATAAAACATTATTTAATAAAGCATCGTCAATTTCTAAGAAAAAATTATTTATGACACGTTTTTAGTTGATTTAATTGAAAAAATGGAAGTTTATTTCCATTCATTTATATATCAAATTCTTTGATTCCTAATTACAATGTTTAGACATAACTTTGCGACCAAAAATGTTGGTTTTATCAAATATATACATTAATTTGTACCATTTTATTTTCACTTTTTATATAATAATACATAAAATTTGATTTAGATTTGTTAATTATTTATAACAAAGTCATAAACATATTAAAAAATCACTTTATAGTTTAAAAAAATCAGTTTATTTAGATTTAGTTTATTTTAGTAGCCTATAGATGTTAAAAAAAACAAACAGTCTTCTTTTTTCAGACTGCAGACGTTTGGTCCACCTCTTCTGCTGCAGAGGTCTACAGATGTGGTCTGCAGATTGCTGACATTTTACCTCAGAAAAAACAAACAACACCTTAGTTAAAATAAGCTCTTTAATTAAGCCTAACTTTACTATATTAACTTGACAACATACTCTCGAAGTTTAAACACTTTTAAGCTCCTAAAATTTGTCCAAACTAAACCTAACTTCCTTCCAATTACTTTTAATGATCCACTATGATCGATTAACATCCAAACACATGTTTTAAACATTAACTATCATCCTAATACATCCTTAGATTCACTAATCTACAAGCTAATATTGGATATTTAATGATTTGTATTCAATGTCCATATGAGTTAGTAGGTTTCTTTCCAAATGTATGTTCATCCATATATACAATTAGATTTTAATATAATGATTCCAATTAACGATTTAAAACTATATTATTGATTATGTTGATAATCCATCTAATCAAACATATTCGAAATCAAATATATATTTGTAACATCCCAAAAACACAGTCTGAAAATTTCGTTTTAAATCAGTAATAAAACCATATTCATCAAACATCCTATAAGAATCATAAACTATGTATCTCAAAATATCATAACAACTGTCAAATATATCAGAGTATAAACATCCCAGGCTGAACAGATGGTGTGTGCACTGCAATCTTTTCGAGCTCCTCTTTTGAGAACTGAGTACCTGAAACCAAAACTGAAAACTATAAGCACGAAGCTTAGTGAGTCTCCCCAACTACCACATACCATACAATAACATATAAAACACATACTGGGCCTCGCCCACTACATCAGACCGAAGTCCGAAAACTGCATCGGACCGAAGTCCGGAACTAACCAGGGCCTTGCCCTCTGCATCGGACAGAAGTCCGGAAACTGCATCGGACCGAAGTCCGGAACTAACCAGGGCCTTGCCCTCTGCATCGGACCGAAGTCCGGAAACTGCATCGGACCGAAGTCCGGAACTAACCAGGGCCTTGCCCTCTTCATCGGACCGAAGTCCGGAACTGACTGAACATAGCATAGCATAATCATAACTACTAGCATAAACACAGATACTGCATACTGCATCGGACCAAAGTCCGGAACACATAACACAAAGTCATACTTGAATCACAAAGACATCAAGCACACTGGACTACTGCATCAGACCGAAGTCTGGAACTGACTGAACATAGCATAACCTGATCATGACATATAATATGAACACATCTACTGCATACTGCATCGGACCATAGTCCGGAACACATAACACATACCATGCCTGTATCACAAAGACACCAAGCATACTGAACTACTGCATCGGACTGAAGTCCGGAACTACTGCTAACTTAAACGGGCCGACATTGTGGCCGTAGACCCGTTCCTACTGAAAGGAAACTCACCTGTACTGCTGAACTCTGCTGATAATCCTCTGGCTGCTAATCGACTATTCTCTGAAGCGCTGCTCTCCTAGCTCACCGAGCTACCAACACCAAATAATGGAACTTAGCCTAAACTGTCCTCCAGAGGTCAACTAAGTCAACTCTGGTCAAGGTCCTGGTCAAAGTCAACCTTCCAGTTGACTCGACTCGCCGAGTTGTTCTACCAACTCGCCGAGTCCATGCTCCTCAAATCCCAAACAACCCCGACTCCACTCGTCGAGTCTAGCGAGAACTCGACGAGTTCTCCTTCATCAAACACTTCGGGACTATCTTCAACCGACTCGCCGAGTTGTTCTACAACTCGCCGAGTTCATCTTCATCAGCTAAGAAGATTGCCTTGGACTCGCCGAGTTCCTCCTTGAACTCGTCGAGTACCATGATCTTCATGTCCATCACAGACACAGACTGGCTGAGTCCTTTTCTAACCCCACTCACTAATCCGACTCATAAACATAAGGGTTTGGGGTTTTTGCGACCCGAATCGCCGAGTTCATGAGCTGACTCGCCGAGTCCTCCTTGTGACAACTCTATTCTGTCGATTTCAGTCTATTCCAACACTTCCAACTCATAGATCTGGACTCCTTATGCTAGCATTGCACGTAAAGTTGCTGACTTTACGTGCATGCAAGGGGTTATGAGGCTAGAACACCAAAATCAAGCTATAATGGGGGTCTAAGTCATGAAAGGAAGCCATAGTTGAGTAAAGCTTCTCACTCAGAGCTTTTAGAGCTCAGAAATGCTCAGATCTAATCTCTATTCGTCCTCAAAGGCTCAATACTCGGGTTGGCCTTGGGAATGGTCCCAAAGGTCTCATAAAAGGGACATGAAGAGATCTAAGAAACCATAGATCAAGGTAAGAGCTTGATTACCAGAAAGTAATTAGGAAGAAGGACTCCTTCTGGATCTATAATCACTCCTTAGCTCTTCCAACTCCTTCTTCTTCTTCTAGACTTCAAATCACTCAAGAACACACAATAATAGCTCACACTTCCATGGAGGACATTAGGGTTTCGCTCTGGACAGTGGGGGCTGTAAATGAAACCCTAGAAATGAAAATGAGATGCTTAAATAGGGTGCCAAGTCCCGAAATTAGGGTTTCCCAACCCAGACCAGACTCGCCGAGTCAGTCTCCCCGACTCGCCGAGTCGGTCACTTAATCCGCGACACGGGTCACGCTCCGACTCGTCGAGTTCCTCCTTGGACTCGACGAGTTGACTCCTTTGACTTGGGGGTTTTCTTTCCTTTCCTGGTCTTCCTGATTCTAGGTGTTACAACTCTCCCCCACTTAAACTAGACTTCGTCCTCGAAGTCCGCTACGTCCAACTGTTCTGCAATCTGCTTTCAACACTGCTGCCGGAAGAGTCTAACTCCCGCTGGCCACTTCCATTGACCTTTCACCCAGTCATTCAGACTAAAACTAATCATCGCAGATAACAATCCTCAAGTGCACTTTAATTCTCAACAATCTTGAGAACACATCTTACCCAACTGACCATCCATCTGGTACTCCCCGAGTACTTATGATGAACATTCTAGGGGCTCACCCTCTTTTCCTTTAGCGTTTTCTGGCTTCCCCAAGGCAACTCTCCATAACTAACCATCTCCTTTGGCACTGCGAAGGACATACCTTTCACGCTATCCATTACTCCAGCCATTTAAATTTGATTCCATCCTCGAAATCATTCCTTACCATTCCTTACATGCTAACTACTCCAGATTCCCACTAGAACAGCAGAATTCACAGATCCACTTATCCCTGCGATCCACCTATACTTGGCCATAACTCGGATAATCGTGCTATGAGTGACTTGTCACTCCCCAGGCTATCCATGAAAATCCAAAATACCATTACCGCCGGAGACCCAACACTGTCTGAAACACTGATCTGCCTGGAAACACTGAACCGCCTGGAACACTGATTGCCTGAAACACTGAACTGCCTGAACACTGAACTGCCTGAACACTGATTGCCTGAAACACTGAACTGCCTGAACACTGAACTGCCTGAACACTGATTGCCTGAAACACTGAACTGCCTGAACATTGATTGCCTGAAACACTGAACTGTCTGAACACTGAACTACCTGAACACTGAACTGCCTGAACACTGATTGCCTGAAACACTGAACTGACTGAACACTGAACTACCTGAACACTGAACTGCCTGAAACTGTATGCTGCCACATGGCTGCTTCCTGACATCTACCGAGACCTACCGGGTCTCAATTTTCCGCCAATCATCTGAAATATCGGGTTCCAGCCCAACTGCGGAGTCAAAGGACTACCTGCTTAGCCGCCTCGAACGACTTCTGAACAAAATCCTTCTATGGATCTAGCTGCTACTAGTTATCTTGTCACTGTGGCCCTAACGGCCTTCTGATCTAACTGATTGGCTCCATGCGTCGAATCCTGACGTCACCAAACCCAAGGCTAAAAGTGATTGCTACATGAACACCGGTAGCCTTATGCCATAAATGACCTTAAGCAGTCCACTACTTCTTTGTTCTCTTCTCTATAGTGGCGCTTCTACCGTCTTATCATTGGCTTAACCAAGTCTAATCCGTCTGGGAAACTCCGAAATCCAATCTGTGGAATTCCATATCCTCACTGCTATACCCGAACTGGTGGGTACTACTGTCCTTCCCGCGTCCTAACGACACATTCACGCTATCTAATAACCTAGTGAATGCTACGGCTACACCCGTAGACTTACAACACTTTATCACTATCTGCTACTAGTGAATGCTACGGCTACTCCCACAGACTTACAACATTCTAACACTATCTGGCTGTTAGTGAATGCTACGGCTACACCCGCAGACTTACAACACTCTAACACTATCTGGCTGCTAGTGAATGCTACGGCTACACCCGCAGACTTACAACACTCTAACATTACCTGGCTGCTAGTGAATGTTACGGCTACACCCGCAGACTTACAACACTCTAACACTACCTGGCTGCTAGAGAATGCTACGGCTACACCCGCACTCTGCTGAACTCATGTCTTGACTGGAATCCCCAACCGAATTCCCTAAGGCTTGCTAGCAAACATTCCGAGAACGCGATCTCATCATTGGCAAGTTTTTCCGAACTTCCATATCACACTCTCCTTGAACCATACAGCCACATGGGCTGTCTTCCCTTCAGACAAGGATGCAAAACTTATCCTAGTCTCAAAACTCCTCCCGCTTCTGAATCCTTGGGCGATTCTCCCCCACTTTGATTCAGCTAATGCCTTACAGCACACCAAACTGGAAGAATTCCCAATCCTTCTCACCACCCATGACCAATCTGCTAGAACTCACGCTTATCCGTGCTAGGGTTTCAACACCAGCTAATCTAAAAGATCACACAACTTCTAAAAATCCGAATAAATCTCCAGTAATAACCCGCTAGACCCTGGAAGCTCCGAATCTCAGTTGGAGACCTCGGAATCCCCCACTACATCACGACCTCTAACTTGGCCGGGTCGACTAGTACACCCTTCTGGTTGACAGGGTGCCCAAGGAATTGCACCCCGCGCAACCAAAACTCACAATTGGAGAACCTTGCGAAAATTCTCTCCCTCCTCGAAGTCTCTAGCACCTCCCTCGGGTGCTTCTCGTGCTGCTCCTCAGTCTTGGAATAAACCAAGATGACGCTGTACTCTCCCAATCCCGCAATTTGGGAAATGCTCTATCACTATTCGCTAACGCTTCTCGGTATGCAATTGGCATATGACATCTCCTGAAAAATATAATTCAGACACAAACCGAGGATAACTCAGGGTTACACCTACTCAAACCCTTGAAACGAAAGGCTCCCTTGTGCAGTTTCTCGCAAGTGCTGCACCGAATCTGACCCCGTTGGCCTCTCAGAAGCTGATCTGAAATCTACAGTCTCCTCCCGAGACCCCTCACTATAAGCAACTGATCTGGTTCCCTCTTCCTAGTGTGCTCTAAGTCAATATCCCGCTCTCGAGCTCTAGAAGTCATATCATTCAGGGTCTTGCACCCCGAGATACTCACAATCTCCCTGCTATCATTCTACAGTATGTTCTGATAACTTACCTTCTTCATCTGCTGCATACTGTGGTACCATATAAGCTCTTTCCCGAGACTTGGCAATGATCTCTGCCACAGTCTCAGTCGTCTGGTGGAGATCTAATAACTCTTGCGCCAACTGTTGCGCCTCAATCGCCTGGGCACACTCTGCCCAGAATCTGGTCTAAAAGTCATCCCATGACATAGCATTAACCGCATCATCACTCAACTCACTACCAACTTCTTCCTATCAATCTCGTGCTCTATCCCTCAGGGGACAGGAAGTAAGTCAGATCTTGTCTCCTTTCGAGACAATGTCTGGGACAAAAGTGTTGGTGACATCTGCCAACCATCTGCTGCTAACAATGGAGCCCCTAACCCTCACGACAATCTGAAGCCTCACAAACTCTGAATTCCCGAAACATCAACGTACGGGTCTCTATCATGACTGCTATCTTAGTGCATAATGCACTCGGTCTCTCATCACAAATCTCTATAATGTCCTCCTTGATCACACTGAGGATCACAGGAGTCTGGTCAATGATACTGCGCATAATTCTCAGATGGAATGAACTCCCTCATCTGATCATCAATCTGCCCGGCTACAGAGTCCGAGCCTGATCCCTCGTCGACGCCAGAACTACCATCTGGTCTACCACGTAGCGCCACTATACTCGGTAATATACCACCACTAACATCACAATGCTCATCAAAACTCGAGGGATCTCACACACTACAAGTTTCCTGGATGCATCTCAGCCTTCCTTGATTCGAGTACGGATCCTCTGCTTTCAGTAGTACGGGCCCATACTACCTTCCACATCTATCCGTACTTTCCTCACGGACTGCCTCGACTCCACCAAGTCCCTTCTACTGCTACTGCTGATCTCATGCTAACCTCATCCTAGGCTTGTCCTAGGGAAGTCTCCGACCCAAACCAGTCCTCAGCTGCTGAAGGCCTCCTTGTAATGCCAATTAGCCATCAACTGAATACCATCACATGTGACGAGGCTCAGATAATCCTTCAAGTAAAAGACTCGTCCCCACAACGGTTAGACTCAGACAAGAGCTGCGCAATAGGGCCAAATCCAGCACTCTGAGATTATTCAACCCTGATCACATGTGACGTGACGTATTCACCTAATGGCTAACTCCCATCACTCAGAGTCCTACAATGCACAAAGCAAGCAACATTTGGACACAGGAAACTACTCAAGCAAATCTATTCTCATAACGAGAAATTGTACTAGCATACAATGCTAAGCTCATACTATCAGGCATAACCTAAACAGGCTATCCTACTACTGTCTACTCAATACTAGCATGCAATTCTCATAAAGCTGAAACACATATAGCAGGCACATAAGGCATCCTCCTAGATCCTTAGTCCTATTCTAGCATGCTGTTCTACTGAAACTGAAACTGATAATCATAACATAAACTTGTATGGGTAATTTGGGAGTACTTACTTGAGCTCGACTGATTGCATGCACCACACCCTTTTTCTCTTTTCAAAGTTCTTTTCTTTCTAAAAATTCTTTTTGCTTTTCTAAAACTCTTTTCTTTTTAAGTTTCTTTTTGCTTTTTTTTAAAATTCTTTTCTTTTGAAAACTTTATACCACTTCCTTAGTTTGAGTTCAGACACACTCGGGAGTGCGCCCGAATCCCTCAAACCAAGGCTCTGATACCAACTTGTAACATCCCAAAAACACAGTCTGAAAATTTCGTTTTAAATCAGTAATAAAACCATATTCATCAAACGTCATATAAGAATCATAAACTATGTATCTCAAAATATCATAACAATTGTCAAATATATCAGAGTATAAACATCCCAGGCTGAATAGATGGTGTGTGCACTGCAATCTTTCCGAGCTCCTCTTTTGAGAACTGAGTACCTGAAACCAAAACTGAAAACTGTAAGCACGAAGCTTAGTGAGTCTCCCCAACTACCACATACCATACAATAACATATAAAGCACATACTGGGCCTCGCCCACTACATCAGACCGAAGTCTGAAAACTGCATCGGACCGAAGTCCGGAACTAACCAGGGCCTTGCCCTCTGCATCGGACCGAAGTCCGGAAACTGCATCAGACCGAAGTCCGGAACTAACCAGGGCCTTGCCCTCTGCATCGGACCGAAGTCCGGAAACTGCATCGGACCGAAGTCCGGAACTAACCAGGGCCTTGCCCTCTGCATCGGACCGAAGTCCGGAACTGACTGAACATAGCATAGCATAATCATAACTACTAGCATAAACACAGATACTGCATACTGCATCGGACCAAAGTCCGGAACACATAACACAAAGTCATACTTGAATCACAAAGACATCAAGCACACTGGACTACTGCATCAGACCGAAGTCTGGAACTGACTGAACATAGCATAACCTGATCATGACATATAATATGAACACATCTACTGCATACTGCATCAGACCATAGTCCGGAACACATAACACATACCATGCCTGTATCACAAAGACACCAAGCATACTGAACTACTGCATCGGACTGAAGTCCGGAACTACTGCTAACTTAAACGGGCCGACATTGTGGCCGTAGACCCGTTCCTACTGAAAGGAAACTCACCTGTACTTCTGAACTCTGCTAATAATCCTCTGGCTGCTAATCGACTATTCTCTGAAGCGCTGCTCTCCTAGCTCACCGAGCTACCAACACCAAATAATGGAACTTAGCCTAAACTGTCCTCCCGAGGTCAACTAAGTCAACTCTGGTCAAGGTCCTGGTCAAAGTCAACCTTCCAGTTGACTCGACTCGCCGAGTTGTTCTACCAACTCGCCGAGTCCATGCTCCTCAAATCCCAAACAACCCCGACTCCACTCGTCGAGTTCTCCTTCATCAAACACTTCGGGACTATCTTCAACCGACTCGCCGAGTTGTTCTACAACTCGCCGAGTTCATCTTCATCAGCTAAGAAGATTGCCTTGGACTCGCCGAGTTCCTCCTTGAACTCGTCGAGTACCATGATCTTCATGTCCATCACAGACACAGACTGGCTGAGTCCTTTTCTAACCCCACTCACTGATCCGACTCATAAACAGAAGGGTTTGGGGTTTTTGCGACCCGACTCGCCGAGTTCATGAGCTGACTCGCCGAGTCCTCCTTGTGACAACTCTATTCTGTCGATTTCAGTCTATTCCAACACTTCCAACTCATAGATCTGGACTCCTTATGCTAGCATTGCACGTAAAGTTGCTGACTTTACGTGCATGCAAGGGGTTATGAGGCTAGAACACCAAAATCAAGCTATAATGGGGGTCTAAGTCATGAAAGGAAGCCATAGCTGAGTAAAGCTTCTCACTCAGAGCTTCTAGAGCTCAGAAATGCTCAGATCTAATCTCTATTCGTCCTCAAAGGCTCAATACTCGGGTTGGCCTTGGGAATGGTCCCAAAGGTCTCATAAAAGGGACATGAAGAGATCTAAGAAACCATAGATCAAGGTAAGAGCTTGATTACCAGAAAGTGATTAGGACGAGGGACTCCTTCTGGATCTACAATCACTCTTTAGCTCTTCCAACTCCTTCTTCTTCTTCTAGACTTCAAATCACTCAAGAACACACAATAATAGCTCACACTTCCATGGAGGACATTAGGGTTTCGCTCTGGACAGTGGGGGCTGTAAATTAAACCCTAGAAATGAAAATGAGATGCTTAAATAGGGTGCCAAGTCCCGAAATTAGGGTTTCCCAACCCAGACCAGACTCGCCGAGTCAGTCTCCCCGACTCGCCGAGTCGGTCACTTAATCCGCGACACGGGTCACGCTCTGACTCGTCGAGTTCCTCCTTGGACTCGACGAGTTGACTCCTTTGACTTGGGGCTTTTCTTTCCTTTCCTCGTCTTCCTGATTCTGGGTGTTACAATATTCAAAGCTATCTAATACATTCACGAATCTTGAAACATTCACATGACAAATTAGAAGTTACTAGCATAATATTTTGGAACCGTCAACTAGATTTCAAACTCCAATACAATTCTAAGCTAGCTAGGTCATCAAAATCATTACTTAAAATTATTAATCAACATGACTCTAACCTACAATTCATGAGCTTCAAAACCACTCTTGAAGTTGAAATCAAACAACAACAATAAATGTTGTTAGACAAATCAGAGAATAAATGTTGATTCACATATCTTCAAAATTGCAACTCCAAGCTTAATCTCCATTCTCTCAATATTATTACAAGGAAAAAAGAGCTATCTCAATACTATTACGAGGAAAAAAGATCTAGTATGAGGGTTATGCTCATATCTTTACCAACTTGATATTTTTAGTCCCTCAATTCCTTATTTTTATCATTCGACCCCAACACAATTGTAACTAATGACTAGCTACTTATATTTCCAAGATATACCCTAATCAACTTACGAAGTAACATAATGGATCCAAAATGAGGTTAAGTGAGTAATAAGGGTTGTATCTAATTTTCCTTAATTTAACCAAGTCAACCCCCAATTTCATAAATTTGACCAATCTTATATATTTAACCTATTTACATTATTAAATTCATTACATTTACTTCTATTATCATTATATTTATATAATTAATTTAATTTTACGAAAGTTAAAAGCTAGTTAACCATAAAAGGGGGTGTTACATAACAATACTATTTGTATATGTAAACTATACTCAAGTTTAGATGTATTCACCTTAGGAAAGTTGATGCAATCATAACAAAATTTATTATTTCATTGACACACTTGTTTCCAATACCTATGATATATTAAACTTAAGTATTCTTGTCAATAAGATGGTCATGAACACAACTCACCTTGAAATAACTAGTTTATCTATTATGATGGTCATGAACACAACTCACCTTAAAATAACTAGTTTGTCTATTATATGATACTTCTTTTACCAAGCAAGTTCATCATGATATTTTTACTTCAATAATAGGTTCAATTACAATACCTTTTATTACAATAACTAAATCCATATCTAATTGATATTATTTCATAACCAAATTCACATTTACCTACAACTAGGTTTTAAGTAAAATTGGATCACCATGGGGTAATTTAATTCAATAGATACAAATGTTCAAAACAGTGTTATTACACCACTATAATACCTATCTATATTGTATATAAGTTCAACGATCATTAAGTTGAACTTTCACCAAACATAACATGAAACATGAATTGTCGCTACTTCATAGATTAAGAACACTTGAGCTTATACTATAGTAGCTCGGTCTGAAGCTTGGAATAGCTTGGTTTGAGCTAGAAATTCTTAAAAGAAATCAACTATAATTACTATTAATTTGCCATTTTAAACGTAACTTTCTCATATGGTGTTTGATTAGGTCAATTATTTTTTGCATTGTCTTCCTTAGTTCCTTTCTAACTTAGCTACACGATAACATGGAACATACAAATTACATACTATGAATTTAATTGTCTGATTATACCCAAAATAATTAATTGTTTTGCTCAAATTTTAAATCCTATTTCAAGAAATTAGTTACTTGACATATTAAAACACTATTACTACACTTGCAAATCCAACCACATATTGCCATCTATCATAAGATACAAAATGTCGGTATGTTATAATTATAAAACATTATGGTTCCATGATATTTTATTGTTTTTTATTTTTATAACTATCAATATAAAAAATAATTTTTTTCTTAGTTTTAGTTGTTTGTGACATTATATGTCTATAGAGGAAAAAACATATTCTTTTCAAATAAAAATAATTCCGAATATGACATATGTTTAAGAAAATATTAAATCATGTAAGGGCATTTTATAAAGCATTTAATATAAATAAATAATAAATTAGTTAATATAATAAAAACTTTTGAAAATATTAAAAATAATTTAGCTAAAAGGTTTTATTAAACAAAAGTTAATAGTAAACTTTTAAGAAGTGAAAATGTTTTTAGATTAATATGTTATATTTAATAATAATAAAAATTCGAATTAATACGATAAATGTTGATATATAGAAAAATATAAGTATCGACATAAATATTGATTAACGGGTTTAATTTTATTTATTGGCATGATTTGCAACCTAATAGAAAGTTGAGAAAAATAGTTAATAGTAAAGAACAGGTGACACAATCAGGACGCAATCACATCGGGAGTTTTGTGCTTAATCATTCTTCAGTTCTCTGTGGCCGACGGAGACGACGGAAGCAACTTCAACGATTGCATTAACACAGCAGACCCCGAGCTCATTTTCCTAATCTGCAGCATAAGCAACTCCTTTTGTAAGATTGTTCATCAGATCTCCTTGATTTCAGTTTTTGTGGTTTTTGTTTCAATATTCATCTCCAAATCTCTGATCTTGGAGTGTATGGAGCAAGATTCTGCAGCATAGGTTGATACATGGTCAGCAGTGATTGGAAAACAACTTCCATTCAAGGGTTTTAATCGGAATTTTGAGTGAGAGTGAAATTGATTGAAGTTGAAGTTTTTAGGGTTTAGAATCGGATGTTGTTTTCTCAACTAGGTTTAGTAGTATGGTATTAATTTGATAATGGTGGTGAGAATTCTAGGTTTGACTCGCGCAGAGGAGGAGTCGCCGAGGGAGATCACACGAAACAATCTATTGAGTGAGAGCGGTGGAGAGAGTGGGTGGCTGATTAGATTCTTCGATTCTGCTTTCTTTTGTGAGTGGATTGCTGTTAGTTATCTCTACAAACATGATCACCCAGGGGTTAGGGATTACCTCTGTAACAGGATGTACACTCTGCCATTATCTGGCATTGAAAGCTACTTGTTTCAGATATGTTACATGCTTGTTCACAAGCCCAGTCCATCACTTGATAAGTTCGTTATTGATATATGCTCCAAATCACTTAAGATAGCACTGAAAGTGCAATGGTTCCTAATGGCGGAGCTTGAGGATGCTGATGATAATGAAGGGATCAGTAGAATCCAAGAGAAGTGTCAGATTGCTGCTACCATAATGGGAGAGTGGACACCTTTGATTAAACCACATACTGAGCCCACCAACAACATTGGCAAAAACCAAGTTCTTACTAGGTTACTATCATCAAAACAACGATTACTATCATTAGCAACATCTCCTCCACCTCAAAAAACTTTCTCATTCTCTCCTGGAGCAAACCCTTTGCAGGATGAAGGTAGCAGCAAGGCCTCACCAGATGACAACACGATATTTAAGAAATTTATTCCCAGTCCAAAGGTACGAAATGCTTTGCTTTTTAGGAAATCTGTTGATAAAGATGATGAGGAACCTGACAAGGATGGGTTCTTCAAGAGACTTTTAAGAGATGGTAAAGATGAAGATGAACCAGACAAAGATGGTTTCTTTAAAAGGCTTTTAAGAGATGGTAAAGATGATGATGAACCAGACAAAGATGGTTTCTTCAAGAGGCTTTTAAGAGACTCTAAAGATGAAGAGAAAGATGATGAGGACAAGGAGAAGGATGGATTTTTCCGTAGGCTTCTGAAAGATAGTAAAGATGAAGATGAAGCGACATCAGGTTCGGATAAGTTTTTTAAACGGTTGTTTCGTGATAACAGTAAAGGTGATTTGGAGGAAAAGAATGTTTCAAAATCTGCTGAAGGCGATGATAAAGATGGATTCTTCCGAAAGCTTTTCAGGGATAAAAGTGAAGAAGAAGAAAAAGTAACTAATTCCATTGAAGATGATGAGAAAGAAGGGTCATTCTTTCGGAAAATATTTAAAGAGAAGTTTGAAGACAAGAAAGATGAATCTGGTAATGATGAAGGCAAAGGGCATGCAAATGGTGTGGAAGAAGATTCTGCAGATGTTCCCTTGTTTCGCAGGCTATTTCGTATGCAATCTGATGATAACAAAACTGCAGTTCCAAATGAAAGCATTAATGGTGGTGGGCTTGAAAGCAGTCCAGGAACCGAGATCTTTTTCAGAAAGTTGTTCAGAGATCGAGATCGTTCTGTTGAAGATTCAGAGCTTTATGGATCAAAGAAGAACAAAGAGGTTAATACATAAATCTAAGAATACTATTTTTTTTCTTGTGTTGTTGGTGTTCTTTTCAATAATGTTTCTTTTGGCAGAAGAATGGTGGTCCATCAAAGCAAAAGACTGAGAATTCCAATCATAAGCCCCCTTTGCCTACTGCATCACAGTTTCGTAAAGGAACATATCATGAATCCCTTGACTTTGTTCACTCCTTATGTGAAACTTCATATGGTCTAGTAGATGTTTTTCCAGTTGAAGATCGCAAAAGTGCACTTTGTGAGGTTGTTCTTTCTCTTACCTGTTTGCTATTCCTCCTTTTCTCTTTGAGCCTTATTGTTAGTTCCTGATTCATGCTCTATTGCCTATATAACTGCTTTATGCTTTATTGTCTGTGTGAATGAACACTATATTTTGTATTTACTGAGCCTCGGAATCTGTGATTCCTGTGTTTGTAGTCACTCACGGAGATCAATACGCATGTTTCTGCAGCTCAAACGAGTGGAGGTCTCTCTCTTTCTCTCTCTCACACTCTGAATATAATCTTGTACACATGTCTCATTTTTAAATTATTTTTTGGTTACATGGTAGGTGTGTGCTTTCCGATGGGGAAGGGAATGTATCGTGTGGTTCACATACCAGAAGATGAAGCTGTTCTTCTTAATTCAAGGGAAAAGGCACCTTACCTAATATGTGTTGAAGTATTGAAAAGTGAAACTGTGAGCATTGTGAAAGACAACTCCACTTCTCAAAAACTCTCCAAGGGTGGAATTCCATTGGCTAATGGAGATGCATTTTTACCAAAACCTCCTCCTTGGGCCTACCCTTTATCAAATGGACATGATCTTTACCATTCTAGTTATGATAGAATGTCACAATCTGCTTCTGATGCAATTGACCAAGCAATGGGTCAACTGTGGGACTCAAAAGCAAAGTTTGTTAATGTGAGCCTTGTAGTGGAGAACCCATCGCCTCGATGTTCAAACAGCTTTGAGATATCTGACATTCATCATTGTGAAGGTAAAGCTTGTGAAAATGGAGGTGATTTGGAATGGGTGAGAGTGGTGTTGACTGCAGATTCTGGAGTCAAAATGGATGACATTGAGGTTCAAGAACCACCACGAAGGAGGGAACACCGCCGTGTTCCAAGTAATTTAGCTTTTGAGGAAGTGAAGGTGCATTATTTTCTTGTTGGAAATTTTATTAACTTTGAAACCTAAGTTTGTTTATACTTTATGCAGGCTGCTGCATTGAAAGGAGAAGCACCTGCTGGACTCCCTGTAAAGGGGTCTGGTCAAACTTCATCAAATGCACAACCGAAGGTGAGCATTAGCAAATGATGAACATATTTTAATGTGATTGTGATTTCTCTGAAAGATGTTTTTTTTTTATTTGAAATAGGATGTAGATGGTGCAACTCCAAAGGCAGGTGATGCATTGTCTGGTGAACTTTGGGAAATAAAGAAAGATAGAATTCGCGAGGCTTCAGTATATGGAAAACTTCCTGGTTGGGACTTGTGCTCAGTAAGTTTTACATCTGATTATGTAGCAATCTTTATTGTTTGTATTTTCTTTTGGTTTCTGTTGTGTTGTATTTTTCGTTAATTCTGATTTATGGATCTATTTAGCAATGTGTATGATATGTTAGTGTTTATTTACTTTTAGGTTATTGTGAAAAGTGGGGATGATTGTAGGCAGGAACATCTTGCAGTGCAGCTGATTTCTCACTTTTACGGTATGTTTGTTCTTTATGATTTACATTTATCTAAATAATGCATATTGTTGAACATCATGGAGACATAGTTTTAAGGATAATTGAAACCTTCTAGTTAGAGATAAGGTACTAAACCAAAGCTTCATTCCCTAATGTAGTGTTTGGTATGATGGAATCAGGGTAGGAATGGAATGGTCCATTCTGTTGGAATGAAATTAAAAGCTGATAGTTTACTTGATGGAATGGAACGGACCATTCTTGAAGGAAACTGATTCCTTCCATTTTGTTAATTATCATTCCTTGATCAAGGGTATTTTTTCCAGTTCCATCATGGAATGAATAAGATTAAGAAGTTGTGATATAATTCAATAATGTATAGACTATAGAGCAGAGGTAAAACTATACATTGTATTTATATATATATAATACAATAAAATTCATATGAAAATTTATGTCATTGAACCAAACATGATCATGTAATGTATTGCCTCAAACGAATTCATTGCTTATTGATTAGCATTACCATGCCCAGTCCATTTCATCCAGTCAAACAGACCCTTAATATTACTTCCTTCACATGTAAACCAAAACATAATATATATATATATATATATATATTCTCTAAGACAGGCATTTGCTTCATATAGTTAGTTTCAATCTATGTGGTAGTGGTACAAGCCATTACATTCATATATTTGTTAGAAAAGTGATTTGGTTTCTCATATGAAGCATAAGGTAAAGATAAAGTAACAACACAAAGCTAAGAAGATAAATATTAGAGGATTAGGAATAGGGAGTCATGTGTTTACAAAGTTAAAGGTCAGCAAACACCATATAGAGTGAAAGTACATTGCTACTTGTTGCATTTATCCCCCTTTTTTTTTTTGATTGGAAATTTGATGGATTGTTTCTTATAATCTTAGACATATTCCAAGAAGCTGGACTACCTCTGTGGCTACGTCCTTATGAAGTTCTTGTCACGTCATCTTACACAGCTCTAATTGAAACAATTCCAGACACGGTACAATATTTTTCTTTTTCTTTTTTTGGTTTGAAATATAATGATCTCTAAAATTCACTCCACTTGGGTTTATTGTAGGCATCAATTCACTCTATCAAAAGTAGGTTCCCCAATATCACGAGCTTGCGTGACTTTTTTGTAGCTAAATATCAAGAAAATTCATCAAGTTATAAGCTTGCACAGGTAAATTTATCTTCAATAGCCGATGAATTTCCTTATAATAACTTTCTTTGCTATTCAAATGTTATTTAAAATAAAATTGGACCTAAGATCAATGCCTTTCTACTTGTTCACCTAAGTAAGGGGGTGTTTGGTTCTTGGATTCTGATGGAATTGGAATTCAAGATTCCATTATACTATAGAGCATGTTTGATTTGGTTGCCAAATGGATGGAATTTAATTATATTTGTTAAAAGATCCCAATATCCACAACTTAGGATTCCTTGAGATTCCAATTCCTTTGAAAGATTCATGTCATTCCAAAAAACAAACACAAACACCCCCTAAGCTTATTATACTCAGGGTCGGGGATTCTAATGATATGATTTTTTGTTGTAATGTAGAGGAACTTTGTGGAAAGTATGGCTGGATACTCCCTGGTTTGCTATCTGTTACAGGTATTCTATTCATTTCTATACACTCAGCGAGACATATGATATGTATGATAAGTTATAGTTATTAATAATAATAATAATAATATCCTGAGTTCAGTTGAGTTGATTATTTTTAAAATCCTTTTGGGGTAGGTGAAAGATAGGCACAATGGGAACCTGTTGCTAGATGAAGAAGGCCACATTATACACATCGACTTTGGATTCATGCTCTCCAATTCACCTGGTGGTGTTAATTTTGAGAGTGCACCTTTCAAGTTAACCCGTGAACTTCTCGAGGCAAGTAATATATACAAATTACAATCAACCCTAAACCCTTCCTTTCATCTGAATTAGGGGGGAGGGTTCAGTAACTAATAATTTCATGAAACTCAGTGATTGATTACTTTCTTTGCTTTAGTTGACAGACACTATTTCTATTTTTATTCCTGATTTAGGTTATGGATTCGGATGCCGAGGGAGTTCCAAGCGAGTTTTTTGACTACTTCAAAGTCAGTATAATCCCCTTATAAATATATTACATTATTTTTGTTTGTTTGTTTGTTACAGATATGTTGTTGTTATTATGAATTTAGGTTTTGTGCATTCAAGGCTTCCTAACATGTCGCAAGCATGCAGAGCGGATAATTCTACTCGTTGAGATGTTGCAGGTAATAAAATAATCTCTATTTAATCATTTATTGATTTCTTTCTTCTAAACTTGGAAGGAATGTTGAATTCCATCCCATGAATGATGGAATCTCAAGGATATAGGATTCCGCCAATGCCCCCTAAATCTAATACTGACAACATCTGAAATTATGAACAAAATGCTTTTCCTAGGGTCAGGATCAGGATAATTGATTGAGTTGAACTTGCATATTATATTATTTATTAAAAATTAAAAATTAAAATATATAACTTGTAAGCTTTGAAAAATTTGTATCTTTTTTCATCAGGACTCTGGTTTCCCTTGTTTCAAAGGTGGTCCCAGGACAATACAGAACTTAAGAAAACGATTCCACTTAAGTTTGCCAGAAGAGGTTTTGTTTTCTACTTTTTTCAACTTTCATTTCTTCTTTTATTTCTATTTACAAATTTCCCAACTTGATTGTCAAAATATATATATGTATTTTTTTTTTTTTTTTTTGCAGCAATGTGTATCCTTGGTGCTTTCCCTGATTAGCAGCAGCTTAGATGCATGGAGAACACGTCAATATGATTACTATCAGAAAGTTTTGAATGGAATTTTATAAGAAAATATAAAATATCCATGATTCTCCTTTTCATTTAGGCCATGTGAATCAACCAATTGGCCTAAAAAGACGGATATAATTCTTCCAACAACATACGATAGTGTACAGGAGGTTCGTGGTGGTTCATTGTTTTCCGGCCCCACCATATTTCAAACTTTGCCACCGGACTGCCGCCATCGGTACTTGTAAATTTGGCGGCAGAGGAGGAATGGCAATGGCGGTTGGTGGTGTTGATAGGTTGCTTGCTTATATGCATTGCATATCATAAACCCCATGTTTTTTTTTTGTTTTTTTTTTCTACTTGGTTCACGGGAAGAACAACGGTAATGGTGATGGTGGTGTTGTGTATAATTCTTGTTTTTGTTTGGTCGATGATAATAGAGGAGAGAGAGCTACATGTGTTTTAGTGTGAAATATTGTGTATTTGTAATCAACAAACACTCGGATTTTGTTTCATTTTTAAGTAAATCCTATGATTTCCTCACTTCACTATGCTCTCATTTATTTTGTTTGCAATTTATTGTTCAATTTTCTGAAATCTCTCTTTCTTTTAATTGTTGTCTTTTTTGAATTTTCATCGTAATGGAAGTATTTTTTTTTCTTAAAATGAAAATATCAAGATACAAAGTTACTCATAAAACGTTGCTACGATTTTAGATTTTTTTTACAAAATGTACAAGTTAAATAGTGACACTTTCTTTTATAAAAACTGATATTTTCATAAATTATTTCCGAAAATTATTTTAGACAAATTTTCTTCAACATTACACCACCAAAGTAAATGTCTATCATTTAAATACTTACTTGCTTCAAGTCAATCTTAGTTTGGTGTGACATCATTCAAGATTATCATGTTGTATAGTGTTTGAGCTTAGTATGAGTTGGATCCGTGTCTACACTCCTCTTACAATAGAGTTTGAGAAACCAAGATAGCAATTATCATGCACGCAGTTTTGAGTCTGGCTTTAAATACTCAAGTATTTTAATGGATCAACCATCAATCTCTTGCGTTTTGAGTTCTAACAGATACGTTTTACTAGAAATGAAGTAAAACTATGTTTAGAATCACTTATTAAATGTTGGAAGTCTTATGAGATTCTAATTAAAAGCCAAATAGTAAAATTTAGAGAAAATATAAAATTTGAAATAAGTAAAATTTTATTATTGAAAGTTGTAGATAATCTCGTTAGAAACATGTAGGCGAAAACCTCGTCGAAATCCGAGTTATAACGAAGAAGTTATGACCAATCGAAGATCCGGGATAAAACCGGCACGGTGCCGAATGACGTAAAAAGTGAGTTTTTGATAAACTACTTTTTAGCCTTAGTGATCTAAATGAAAGTCGTAGTATTCGTTAAACCGAGAAGTTCGATAAAAAGAACGCCAAAATCTGACTTCGTATGAGGAAGTTATGATTTTTCTAAGTTTCAGCTTAGCAGTAGACAGCTAAAAACTCGAATTTTAGATCGAGTGATTTTTAGCCGACACAACCTAAACGAGAATCGAAGGTCTCGTCATTAGCAATACAACGGTAAAAAGTCTGACGAAAACGGACGTCGGATGAAGAAGTTATGAATTTTTAACGGATTTACCAGTCCCGGTCTGTTAAAAATAATAATATAAAAATAAAGTCAAAATTTTCCGACGAAGTCTAAACGAAAGTTGTAGAGCATAATTTTCTCTACGCGTGCATATAAAGAACGTAAAAAACGGGGCCCGTATGCAAAAGTTATGAATTTCGGAAGATTTTTGCACAAAAACCGAGAAATTGTGGATAAGACCCGGGGAATCTCGCATGAACAGTGCCGACCACCGCGATCAGCCACGTATCCGATGTCGATGAGTCATGCGCGCCACGTATCATCGGTTCCTCGCACGTCCGATGCGTGCCGCTTCCGGATTCGACCAACGTCGCGACCAGTAGCCATCCGACGCGCTGCTGCTTCCGTGTCGCGTCCGAGCTCGCTCTGCATGCCTTCGCCTCCTGATGCCACGTCGCTGCTGACTCGCTACTTCTCGGATCCGAAGACTCCGGCTCGCACACTATAAATAGTGCCTGCGAGCCTTGCCGAGGAAAGGTTCATTTTTGCCACTTTTTCACCCCTTTTCAATATTTTTACCATTTTGACTTCCCCCGAAGCCCCGGGATTAATTCCAATGCCCGAAACACGCCCCGAGATTCCCGAGAAGCCCGAAAAATTTATCTTTTCGGTTTCGAAGCTCTACCTTCGCAGGGCCCGGTTTTCAGCGACGAAAGTCATATTTAGAGCCGAAGTGTTGCCCAAATTATTATTTTGACCCCCGGTTAATTCAAGGTGAGTTTAATATGTAGAAACAATTGTATGTTATGTGTTATATGTGCTATGTGCTTTTCCATGTTATCATGTCGAGTTGTTGTTTCCGCTATTTTTATAGCAAGGCTGTACCTCTGACTTGAAGTGTATGACATAAGCATCACTTGGGTATTGGTATGAACCGTTGACCATGAAGTGTATGACCTAGGCATCACTTTGGCTTCGATAGAATGATATTCCTGAGTATTTTCCCGTGTTAATTTTTATTCGCTACGTTTAATAGCAAAGTAATACCTTTGACCATGTGATCAGTGAAAGGACTTAGATTCATATTGGTACTGGTATGTAGCCTCTGGCCATGTAGAACATGTCTCCGTAAGAGAATGATTTCTATTCTATGGTATTGGCAAAAAGGGTTAGACAGGGCGTGAAAACCTGAAATCTACCAAAAGGTTAATCCGAAGTTGTATGTCTTCTGTGCCATTTGGGCCAAAGCGTTATTGATGTATATCAAGTATGGAAATTGTTATGTCTCAATGATTGTATATCTTTGAATCAAATCAATAATTGTTAGGGAAAGCTTATCACATTATGCCTTTGTTGTTCCTTGCTCCTATTTGCTTCTGCCATATTGGTATATATATATGGCATAACGTTATATTGTATCTATTATTGAACTCACTAAGCGTTATCGCTTACCCCTCCCAATGTTTTATCATAATGCAGGCAATAAGCACCCAGTATAGTTGGAAGACTTAGAATAGTTGTAATATTATTTTTGTATTTTGGTTTAGGTTTGTATAGATTTACAATATCCTGGGTAGTCATGTAAAATCTTAAAAGATAGTCGGTTTGTATCCAATCTTTTGTAATGACTTTATCAATGTAAAAATATTGTTTTATGAATATGCATGTAGCATGTTTTGGAGTAACTATATTGTCAAGTATGAAAGTTTGGGTCTTTCAGAAATATGAAAGTATAGAAAGGGGTCCTTTCAATCATGGTATCAGAGCTGTGGTTTAAGTGAACTAAATTCCATGGATTGATATTTAGACTTAAACTATTGGAAGTTCAATATATGAACTGAATCATTGTAAATATATGGATACAAACCATAGGAAATACTTAAATGGGGTATTGGGTAGTGATAAACCCTAGTATTCTAAGATATTAAGTTACTTCAAAAATTTTAGAGAATTAGTATATATGAACTAGGAATTTTGAGAATTTCTAGATTTAAACATGAATTGTTAAGTGAAGATGATACGACATGTATCTGGTATATTTTAGGTTGAATACCTAATGGGGTAAGCACTAGAATATTAAGAGGAGATATGCCCTATATTCTATTAAATGCTAAATGATAAGTAAATATAGCATGCTTTAGGTTTCATACCTATATTGCTATTATTTGAGAAAGTTTAAGGTCTGTTGCCGACCTTGGTTTAGAAAATTTTATGTTCAGAATTCTAAGAATTTTCGTAATAGAATTTACATGAAATTTTTCGAAGTAATAAAGATACTTATGATAATTGATATTGATAAGTTTATTGATAAACGATCGAAGGATATCGTGAAATAATAAATATGAAGTGTAATCGTAAATAGTGTATTAATACCTATAAAGTGGTATTATGCATTTAAAATATGTAAGATAATATAATAACATCTTTGGAAGAAAGATGTGCGTTTGAAATACATTTGGATGAGATAAATGTTTTGGCATAACCGATGAAGTTGTTCAACCGTTGTCCAGATTAAAGCAGTGATAGTTTATAGAGTCGGAAGAACCGAGGATGGTGATAAATACTTCAACAGTATTGAAATTAATGTAGTCCAGGATTTAGAAGAATTAAATGAAGATCAAAGGAAAGGCTAATGAAGTTTTTAGACTTATTAGGCCAAGGCTTGGTGATGTAGTATGTAGTTCAAGTAGTAACCCTATACAAGATGTTGAGACTTAGTATTTGATAAATACTGAGTGATGATTGACTTCTATCACATCTATGGAAGTTCCATTGTGTGTTAAGCCGACTTTAACATACAAGATTGGGATAGTGAAATAGGTTATTCGGTTGTGAAAAGGCTGAGTGGCTTACTTGTTAGAGTAAGGTAGAGTACTTAGTTGAAGAAGTTATACACTCATATTATTGTATGAGAAGAAATGTTGTAGTTAAGAATGACAGAGAACCAAGTTGAAGCTAGTAGAGCTTGCTGAGATGCAGCTATAATGCAGACTTCTTAGGATAGACTCCTATGAAGTAGACTTAAAAGATACAACCATGAGAAGAAGACTTACTCAGATACAGGAATGACGATGTCATGAAAGGATAATGAAACCAACAAATATGCATGATGGTTTGCATGAGTTAGAAGATGATGTAAGTAGTTGGAAACTATTTGTCATTACACTGCTAGAGGAAATTTTGGGTGTAGTATGTCTTGCAGAGTAGACACTATCTGAGAAAGAATTTATAAGAAGAAATGGAAGTAAAATTTCTATCGACCTATGGAAAAATATTAGAATATTCTAGATCGAGTATATGCATGAGAAGAATACTAGAGGGCGAGTATAGGTAATCCAATATATGTTTGATAGAAACGCGAAAACCCTAGTTGAGTCTAGGAGAAATTATTGTATGTACTTGTTTGAACGCACTTAGGTGTGAAAATTTGCTTTGTGAAAACTTTTGAATGGTGACTTGGGAACTGCGAGACAATACTTGGGACGAGTATGAGTAGGTGTGAATAGTAGTAGAGGCCTATACTACTGGAAGCACATGACTCACACTTGGATCAGTAAAAGTCCAAGGTTACCAAGAAGCTAGTAAATGATTCCGTTTTATTCATGTGTGTCGTTACCTTCGTTTCGGTAATGACTAAGAAGATAATTATCGTTCAAATCTTAATGTCATAAAGAATCGAGTCCGATTAGTATAAATCTGCGAAAGGAGTTGATTGGTTTAGAGAACCATGTCTTATATAGTGACAAAACTTCAGTAGGAATACTGAAGAAGTAAATGGTCGAGGTAGTCGATAGAAATATAACAATCTTCATTAAAGAATTGAGCAATCATTAGCCAGAGATGTGACTTGCTATGTGGTGTTACTGGCCACAAGAAATGTTTCCGCCCTACTCTTACTAGTTAAATGACGGGGAGTTAAGTTTCCATTCAACAATCAAAGAGTACTCCAACTAAAAAGGAGGAGGTGCCAAAAGCTAAAAGATGTATATGTACGAAAGCACGAATTAGGGATACGTGGTGCTATTCTTTTTGTTCCAAAGCATCCACGTGTTGATCAAACTCTTTTCATTTTCTTTATTCCATCAGCTTGATTTATTCGATCTGATTCTAATACAAGATTTTGGTTCGTTATGTATCTTGTGTGTTATAAATACAAATGTCATTAGAATAAAACCATTCGAGTTGCTGTTATAGCAAAAGTAAAGACCTTATCTTGGGTTTAGTCTATAAACCAAGAAGGAGCAAGAGTCTGCAATGAGAATTGAGTTTTAACTCAAGGATTAGGATCGAAGGCCCAATAGAGAATGATGAGCGGGTGCAGGATGGAGCACCGCTAGTAATTAATAAGTTTGAAGAGTTTGACAATAGTTTGGCAAACCAAAAGTTAAAAAAATCGTACATTTTAGATTACAACAGAGGAAGTAAGTTAGGACTCGAATGTTCTGACTAGTAATTTTCTCGTAAACTTTAGATCTGCTCACATCTTATTTGATTGTGATGCCTCAGATTCTTTCGTGCCTTATAAATTCACACATTCTTTTCAAATTGCTTGTTACGCAATTGTCCAATCATTTCATATAGATAACATAGGAAATATATCATTACTTGCTGATAAAGTCTATAGAGATAGTGTCATAGGAATTGAAAGTTATAATCTTCCTGCTAACCTAATTCCTATCTTCTTTCCCAACTTTGATATTATTCTCGACATGAATCGATTGTCAAAGAACTACGCATATCTCTTGTGCTACGAAGAGATGATATGCATCCCTATCGAAAGGAGGGATTCTATTTATGTCTACAGTGAAAATAATAAATTTCTTTCTTAAAAACTCGTAAATTTATATCGAAGGGATATTCTACTTATCCGGCTTATACAGTTAATACCTTGAAAGAGGAGAAGAAAATTGTGAATGATAACCTTTGGATAATTATCGACCGACTGATTAAGAGTGCATATTTTCTCGCCATACGTATAACGGTTCTAATGAAGAAATATGCACAAGTTTACTTAGACAAAATTATGGCGAGACATGGTGTGCCACTAAAGATTATTTCCGATCGTGATACTCGCTTCACTTCTCACTTTTGGGCGAGTATGAAAAGTGAATTGGGATCTCGAGTTGCTCCCAACACAGCTTATCATCCCCAGAACGATGGTTAGACGGAGAGAACAATCCAAACAGTAGATGATATGCTTCGTGCATGTGTCTTAGAGTTCGGTAGTAAATGTGAACACCATTATGTTGGCATAATGTAGGACAGAAAATCCTTGGTGGTCCTGAAATGATTCAAGACACCACTGATAAGATTCAAATTATACGAGAAAGAATGAAAGTAGCCCAGGATCGACAAAAGACCTGTGTAGAAATGGAGGAGACGATCCATAGAATTCCAAGTGGGTGATACTGAAGGTAACCCCGTGGAAAGGTATTATGAAATTTGAGAAGAAAAGGAGATTGAGTCCTAGATTTGTTGGACTTTTCAAAATTATATAGAGAATTAGTCAACAAGCATATCGCTTGGAAATTGCCAGAAGATTTGGCAGGTATTCATGATGTATTTCATGTAAGATATCTACGTAAATGCTTGAGCATGTATGATGAAACGGTTCCATTATCCAAGGTGAAACGGGATAATAAATTTATACTTAGGGAAAATAAGAATGAGATAAGAGCGAAATATCCTCATTTGTCCAAATCGTTGTGATTTCGGGGACGAAATCCTCAAAAGGAGGAGGTAATTGTAACATACACGTTTTGAAATCGTGTTATGTAATTTGAAAAGTTAATAATATTATGAAATATTATGTGCAATTGAGTGTTGAGTTCTAACAGATAGTTTTTACTAGAAATGAAGTAAAACTATGTTTAGAATCACCCATTAAATGTTGGAAGTCTTAAGAGATTCCAATTAAAAGCCAAATAGTGAAATTTAGCGAAAATATAAAATTTGAAATAAGTAAAATTTTATTATTGAAAGTTGTAGATAATCTTGTTAGAAACATGTAGGCGAAAACCTCGTCGAAATTCGAGTTATAACGAAGAAGTTATGACCAATCGAAGATCCGAGATAAAACCGGCACGGTGCCGAATGACGTAAAAAGTGAGTTTTTGATAAACTACTTTTTAGCCTTAGTGATCTAAATGAAAGTCGTAGTATTCGTTAAACCGAGAAGTTCGATAAAAAGAACGCCAAAATCTGACTTCGTATGAGGAAGTTATGATTTTTTTAAGTTTCAGCTTAGCAGTAGACAGCTAAAAACTCGAATTTTAGATCGAGTGATTTTTAGCCAACACAACCTAAACGAGAATCGAAGGTCTCGTCATTAGCAGTACAACGGTAAAAAGTCTGACGAAAACGGACGTCGGATGAAGAAGTTATGAATTTTTAACGGATTTACCAGTCCCGGTCTGTTAAAAATAATAATATAAAAATAAAGTCAAAATTTTCCGACGAAGTCTAAACGAAAGTTGTAGAGCATAATTTTCTCTACGCGTGCATATAAAGAACGTAAAAAAACGGAGCCCGTATGCAAAAATTATGAATTTCGGAAGATTTTTGCACAAAAACCGAGAAATTATGGATAAGACCCGGGGAATCTCGCATGAACAGTGCCGGCCACCGCGATCAGCCACGTATCCGATGTCGATCGCGCGCCACGTATCATCGGTTCCTCGCACGTCCGATGCGTGCCGCTTCCGGATTCGACCAACGTCGCGACCAGTAGCCATCCGACGCGCTGCTGCTTCCGTGTCGCGTCCGAGCTCGCTCTGCATGCCTTCGCCTCCTGATGCCACGTCGCTGCTGACTCGCTACTTCTCGGATCCGAAGACTCCGGCTCGCACACTATAAATAGTGCCTGCGAGCCTTGCCGAGGAAAGGTTCATTTTTGCCACTTTTTCACCCCTTTTCAATATTTTTACCATTTTGACTTCCCCCGAAGCCCCTGGATTAATTCCAATGCCCGAAACACGCCCCGAGATTCCCAAGAAGCCCGAAAAATTTATCTTTTCGGTTTCGAAGCTCTACCTTCGCAGGGCCCGGTTTTCAACGACGAAAGTCATATTTAGAGCCGAAGTGTTGCCCAAATTATTATTTTGACCCCCGGTTAATTCAAGGTGAGTTTAATATGTAGAAACAATTGTATGTTATGTGTTATATGTGCTATGTGCTTTTCCATGTTATCATGTCGAGTTGTTGTTTCCGCTATTTTTATAGCAAGGCTGTACCTCTGACTTGAAGTGTATGACATAAGCATCACTTGGGTATTGGTATGAACCGTTGACCATGAAGTGTATGACATAGGCATCACTTTGGCTTCGATAGAATGATATTCCTGAGTATTTTCCCGTGTTAATTTTTATTCGCTACGTTTAATAGCAAAGTAATACCTTTGACCATGTGATCAGTGAAAGGACTTAGATTCATATTGGTACTGGTATGTAGCCTCTGGCCATGTAGAACATGTCTCCGTAAGAGAATGATTTCTATTCTATGGTATTGGCAAAAAGGGTTAGACAGGGCGTGAAAACCTGAAATCTACCAAAAGGTTAATCCGAAGTTGTATGTCTTCTGTGCCATTTGGGCCAAAGCGTTATTGATGTATATCAAGTATGGAAATTGTTATGTCTCAATGATTGTATATCTTTGAATCAAATCAATAATTGTTAGGGAAAGCTTATCACATTATGCCTTTGTTGTTCCTTGCTCCTATTTGCTTCTGCCATATTGGTATATATATATGGTATAACGTTATATTGTATCTATTATTGAACTCACTAAGCGTTATCGCTTACCCCTCCCAATGTTTTATCATAATGCAGGCAATAAGCACCCAGTATAGTTGGAAGACTTAGAATAGTTGTAATATTATTTTTGTATTTTGGTTTAGGTTTGTATAGATTTACAATATCCTGGGTAGTCATGTAAAATCTTAAAACATAGTCGGTTTGTATCAAATCTTTTGTAATGACTTTATCAATGTAAAAATATTGTTTTATGAATATGCATGTAGCATGTTTTGGAGTAACTATATTGTCAAGTATGAAAGTTTGGGTCTTTCAGAAATATGAAAGTATAGAAAGGGGTCCTTTCATGTGGACAACCGAGAACCTTTTTTAACCATCGCTGAGTGAGGTGAAGACGGTAATGTGGAGTGTAAAGCCCAACAAAAATAAAGTACATGAATACTAATCGTATTTTACAAAAATAAAGTTACATTAATACTAATCGTAAAAAAGTAAAGTTGCATAAATGTGTAATACACTAACATGTCATTTGCTTCATCATAAATGTGCACTTACAAAAATATAGTTACATAAATGTGTAATATGGCATTTGCTTCATCAATCATCATCATCAACCTTAGAGCATCCATACCGGTGGTATTGCCAAACTTGACACATCAGATTCATAACTTAAACCACATCAGTATAATATTAATATATTTTTTAAAATGGTCCCCACTAAAAATTAAAAAACTATTTTATATATTTTAAAATATATATTTGTCTCTATACATATATTATAAATGATGATAATATATAATAAAAAGGAGTGGGTCCTACATTGCAAATCTTAACTTGCAAGACTAAAGCCTACATGACAACATATAACCCATTTGCAAGACCATTTAAAAGGCCGATATGGATGGTTTTATAATTAATAATGGTACCTGACAATATTCTTACTTAACTTCGCCCTTTTTTCCTTTGCCACTAAGTTTACTAACATTATTAGGATCCATTAGTCAGTTTAGTGTATCTTTGTTTGATTTTGTGTTTACCTTCATTCTCAATGACATCTCTTTTTTAGGGCATGTTTGGCAAAAGTAGCTGGTGGCGAGTAGCGTGTAGCCGATAAAGTTTTGTTAAACGCTACATGAGATAACTTTTAGATTTGAAGTGTTTTGTTTAAACTAAACGCTAAAAGTTTGTAGTGCCAAACGAGGTTTTTTGTTCAAAATGGAACGTTTCGTGAAACGCTAGAAGCTCCCAAACACTCCCAAACGTTCCATGACAAACAAGCCCTTAGTGTTTAGCTGCCATGAAATGGGATGAGACAAGTCATGCCCTCAAGACCCAAATTGAGTAGAATAAATAAAGGAGAAATTAGTTTATTAATTATTATGGTTAATAATTAATTATAAACTAATTGGAAATATATTTTGGGAATTAATTAACAGTTTAATTAATTAAAGGGTTCCATGTGCACACCAACAATGTGTTGGTGTCCCATTTCATTTCCTTCCTTTTTAACGCTTGCTTCATAGCTTAAGCTTCACCTCGAGGCTTGTTCTCTTATATGGCTTCTTCTTCTACAAGTTCGAGTGATATTTGTTTGTGCCCGTTTAGAAGCTTCCATTATTGCCCAAATGGTGAAGTGGGAAGTAAGGGGATTGTCTGTATGGTTTCACACATCAAATGCATCATCTACTTACTGAAGATCGTAAATGTGTTTTACGTGAAACCCTTTCTAGTGATGATGGTTTATTTATGGCGGTGGAAGAAACTTTGAAGGCCTTTGGTAAATGGATGTGTGGCAAGTGTATGATGTTGCATGCTTTTAGTCGTCATTGTCATCATCCGGATGGTCTTGTGAGTTTTATTATAGAGGATGACGGGCTAGAGGATGACGGGCTGAGTCGTTACATTGTCGGTATTTTAAAGTCGTCTTCTAAAGAGTCTGTGACAAATGTTCTTGGGGGTTTGGTTTTGGATGTTAGGCTCCTTGATCGTGTTTTTAAAGTGCCTATCACCACTGTCAAGAGAATCCCCCCCAGTGGCCGCCTCGCTTTCTCTCAGGCTTTGAAAACAGCTCTTCACAAGGTGATTGCCCAACCTGGTTCGGTTGATGCATGGATTTGTCTGTTACTTCTTCCTCGTTGCACACTATAGGTGTTTAGGCCTAAGAATAGACAAGAATGTAGGTCTGGGAATAGGAAATCCTTATAACAAAGCTCCATCTTGAAATCCATGGATACATAGGGGAAAGAGGATGGTATCAGCATGTTAGTTAAAAATATGTTAGACAATCCTGAGGTTGGGGCCATGGGACGGGGTGGAGGCATCCTTCAGAATGAGTCTACATCGAGTAACACCAACATCAGGCAATGTCTCCGTAAGGTTGCAGATGGGCATTTTACTGCAGCAGTGAAAGTGTTATGCTCATCGGGTGTTGCACCATACAATGGTGATATTATTAAAGATTTGGAGGACAAACGCCCTTTCAGGCCACCTCCATCCATGCCGAGCCCCATAATTTCTGAACCTCCCCTTGTAGCAGACTATGATTGTGTATTTGGCTGCATTAAATCTTTCCCTAAAGGAAATTCATGCGAAAGAGATGGTTTGAGGGCTCAACACATTCTGGATGCCCTTTGTGGAGAAGGGTCTGCTATAGCTACAGATCTTATGCATGCTATCACTGTAGTGGTTAATTTACGCTTAGCGGGAAGATGTTCGTCCATTTTGGAAGAGTTTGTTGCATCTGCTCCTCTCACGCCTCTGATTAAACCAGACAATGGGATCCGTCCAGTTGCAGTAAGCACTATATGGAGACGCCTGGTCTCCAAGGTTGCCATGAAAGGTTTGGGTAAAGAAATGGCCAAATACCTTAATGATTTTTAGTTTGGGGTTGGTGTATCCGGGGGTGTTGAGGCTGTGTTACACAGTACCAATAGGTTGTTGAGTGAACCACACACTAATGGATCTCTTGCAATGCTTACAGTGGATTTCTCGAACGCCTTTAACCTGGTCGATAGATCAGCCTTGCTGCACGAGGTTAGGAGGATGTGCCCTTCTATTTCTTTGTGGGTGAATTTCTTATACGGGCAAGCAACGAGACTTTATATAGGAGACCAACATATATGGTCTGCCACTGGGGTGCAGCAAGGCGACCCTTTGGGCCCTCTTCTTTTTGCCCTCATTTTTCATCTGCTTGTGCAAAAGATTAGAGACAATTGCAAGCTCCTTCTCCATTCTTGGTATCTTGATGATGGGACTGTCATTGGGGATTTAGAGGAAGTGGCTAGAGTGTAACACTCGTGACTTGAGGTAATGGTAATTATTCAATTTTTTTTGTAATTAATTGTTGGACGATGAGATTAATGTTGGATTATTGAGTCGGACCTTTAGTGAGTGGGCCGTTATATATTTGGGCTGTCTGAAGACGTATGTTGGGCGTAATCTTGGCGTACACGGGGCGTAGAGGCAACATTGATGCGGGAGGTTGATACGCGTACGCACAGCGTACACGAGCAGACTTAAAACCCTCATTTTTAGGGTTTAAGCCATATAAATACCTCTTATGTCCTAAACCCTAGCCCCCTTACCAGCCACCTTGACTCAGAAACCCTAGAAACCTAACCTTCTTCATCTTTGTGTGATTTTGATCTTGTGAAGTCCATTTTAGTGGCTTGAAGCTTGGAAGGAGAAAGAGGAAGTTGGTGAAGAAGAACTTGTGTAACTTGAGCTTAAAGATCTGAGACATCATCATCATTTAGCACTCATTTGAGGTAAAAAGCTCAAAACTTGCCTCATGTATGCTTAGATCTCTTGTAATGGGGTTTGGGACCTTTTTGGTCCCAAGTATGGATTTTTATGGTTCCAAATCCGTTTCCAGGATTAGGGTTGTCACCCTTAGTGATATTTGAGTCCCAAAGACAGAAAAGTTACCATCTTGAAGGTCTTAATGTGGCCATGCATGAGTGTTAGTCATTTCTATGGAAGTAGGTTGTCATATTTCAAGTTTGGGTCCATTTGGGGGTTTGCAAGCCACCAAGTAATCGACTTTATGAGTTAAGACACTTTATTGGACTCAGATCTGTGTTTGGAGCTTAAGGTCTTAAGGGATTAAGTCTTTTTGGATATTTTTGCTTAACAGGGTAGTACATTGGGCGTACAAGCCCGTACGCACAGCGTACAAGCCATGCAGGCTATACGATTAGCGTATAGAAGAGTACGCCCCGCGTACTCACTGGATTTGGGTTTTTCGTCACTTGGGCCTCGGGTTGGGCTATTTCATGGACTTTTCTAGTTTGGGCCATAGTGGGCCATCAGAAATCATAATTTTGGGCCAAAGTTATGTTTGGGCTTAAGGGAAGGCCCATATGAGGAGTTGGGCCCAATTTAGAAAATTGGGCCATTTGTGGGCCATTAATGGGCTTGGAAGGATTATCTAGAATTGGGCCTTTCATGATATGGATTTGGGCCTAGGTCATAGATCGGATTAGATCAGGGGTAAACTGACCTTACCCTAAGAAGGATTATTGGATTTTGACTAAGTGTTATTTTGCACTGATAGCTCGGGGAGTCGTCAAAGCAGCTGCTAGAGATTTCGTACCGTGAGATTCGACATTCAGCTTTGCGAGGTGAGTTTTCCTCTTGTATGAACGGGTCGAAGGCACCAATGTCGGTCCGTATAGTTATGTTAGTATGTTCCGGACTAAGGTCCGATGTCGGGCAGTGCCCGATGTAGGTTGATATGTTTCCGGATTTCAATCTGATGTCGGGCGGTGCCCGATGAATGTTTGTATGCTTGATGTATTTGTGATTCTTGCATGTGTCTGTGTTATATGTTTTCGGATTACAGTCCGATGTCGGGCAATGCTCGATGAATGTTTTTATGCTTCCGGATTTCGGTCCGATGTTGGGTGGGGCATGAGGAATGTTTATATGCTTATGTTATGTGATTATTCTATGTGTATATGTTAATATGTTTATATGTATACCGAGCTTTGCTCGTTGTCGGGCGGGACCCGATGCCGGGCGGGGCCCACGAAATGTTTATATGTGATTATGTGATTATATGTATGGTATGTGGTAGTTTGGGGAGACTCACTAAGATTCGTGCTTACAGCTTTCAGTTTTTGTTTCAGGTAATTCCGGTAGCAAAGGGAAGAGCTCGGGATGACTGCATTGCACACACCATGATGTTTTAACCTGGGATGTTACTCTGATATTTTTTACAGATGTTTTGATATGGGATATTACTACTTATATTTTGATGAGATGATTTTGATAACTACAATTTTATTTAATAATTAAAAATGAAATTCTTGGTCGTGATTTTTGGGATGTTAAATAGAGTGTTGAACATTATTCGGGTGAATGATCCAGGTTTGGGTCTTGAGATGAACATTAAGAAAACAGAGATTTTTTGGCCCTCCTGTGATGGTAGGAAGCTTCGTGCCGATTTATTCCCATTGGATATTCGGAGACCGTCTTTGGGGGTGAAGCTCCTTGGGGGGGGGGGGGGGGGCTGTTAGCAGAGACGCAGAGTTTATTAGCGGGCTGGCCATGAAGAGAGTGGTCAATGATGTTGATTTGATGGGTCTTCTTCCACAACTATGTGACCCACAGAGTGAGATCCTTTTGCTTCGATCATGCAAAACTTTTCTTTGGTTTAAGGACATGCCAACCGGTGCACATAGAAGAGGCGACTTTGTTCTTTGACAAAGGATTGCGTGGGTCTGTCGAGGATATGGTGGTATGTGGAGGCCCCTTTTTTGGAGACATCCAGTGGCATATGGCTTCCTTACCTATTCGTTTCGGTGGTTTAGGTTGTACTCAGCATACAAGGTTTACTCCTACGCATTTGTAGCCTCGAGGGCCCAATCTTGGACATTACAAGACCACGTCTTATGTGACACTGGCATATCTGGTATGGACTCTAATTACCTATGTGCTTTGACTCGTCTTCGCGATACGATTCCGGGATTTGACTGTAGCGGTTTCACTAATAAGGACACCCCCCCCCCCAAATCCCCAAAACCATTAGCGTGTGCCCTTTTAAGCAAAATCGTCAAAGATATGGAAGTCGGCTTCGACATGACTGTTAGACAGAAAGCAGTTTTTGAGTGTCTTCGAGCACCTCATGTACAAGATTTTTTTTGCTAACTATCCCTATTGATGGCCTCGGCCAGCATGTCTCTTGTGGAGTACCGAACCATCCTTCATTACCGCCTCATGATTCCTCTATTCCCAATTGACGAGATATGCCCAGTTTGCCGCAAGGCATGTTTGGACACTTTTGGGGAACATGAGGTTCATTGTAGAGAGCTCCTTGGTTTCAAGTACCAACATGATGTGGTTAGGGATATTCTCTTTGATTCTTGTCGGCGTGCTGGTATTTCCGTGAAGAAAGAAGCGCCAATGAAGTTTTTGATGGACCCGCAGGATGGATGATCCACACTCAGACCGGCTGACATTTTGGTCTTTGGATGGGTAGGAGGGAAGCACGCTTGCGTGGATCTTACTAGGGTCTCTCCTCTCGTCGGTTTAAGGAGCGGGGGTTTTACATCATGGCATGCCACTTTGAAAGCCGTTGCATGCAAAGTGGCAAAGCATGAGAATCCATGTATAGAAAATCAACATGTGTTTGTACCCTTTGCATTTGATACATTTGGTTTTCTCGCATCAGAGGCGGTGGAGCTCCTCAACAGAGTTCAACGGATCATGCATTCTAATGTTATATCTCCTAGATCTGTAGATGTTGTTTTCAAAAGAATTGGTTTTGCCATCCAGAAAGGGCTATCGGCACAGCTTGTTGCCCGGTTGACTTCCGTCGATATGTATTGACCTCTATTATGTTATATTTTTATAAGAATACATTAAATTAAATGGTTGAATATTCATTAATCGATAGTTGGTTAATCATGAATGTTCCAGATCCCTTATGGAATTAGGGTTGGACGAAAATAACTCCATCCCACATGGGAAAAAGAGTGAATTTTGTGGTTAGGCTCCAATCCCACATGGGAAGGAGTATAAAACCTAGGAAGGGATCCAAGGCTATAAATAGGGCCTTAGGGATTTCATTCTTCCTTGCACCTTAGCTTCAAGTTTCGCCAACCCTTATTCTTCTTTCCTTAGGGACTATTTTTAACCCTCTTTGGATTTGTGAAATTGACCCTTCTCCTAGTTATTTTTATTCCACTCTTTGATGTCATTGGGTGTGATACCATTAGAGAGATTCTGGTTTGGGTCCTCTCATCCAAGCAACTTCACGGAGGATCAAGATCTCAAGCATGGAGATCAATGGCTACATAAGAGGTATGTTTTTTCTTCGTTGTTTTTATGTTTTCTAGAGTAGATGTAATTAGCATGAAACTATAGATCCATAGGTTGCATGTACACTTAGGTATATTGTAGTTTCGATTTTTCCGCTACCTAGTTTAAAGTGTATTTGATGCATAGAAAATCCAACAGAATTGGGATGAGACAAGTCGCACATGGCCATAATTCACTACTATTCACTGGCTTAAGGCTAAATTGTATTCAACATCTATAAGTTATGTCAAACGTTATAGATATTATCCATAAAATTATTTTTTCCCTCGTACTATCCTTGTGGTTCATTTTTGTTGCATCTTTGGTCCTTCATGTCAACACATTACAAGATTGACACTAAATAGTTAGAAAATGACCAATATACCCTTCTCTTTTTATTTATTAATAATTTTTAATTCTATTAAATAGTTGTTGGTGATTCTCATAGTTATTACCTTATTTGAAGGTCTTAGTGAACTCAATCATATATGCATAAACACATTTTTCAAACATGATAAATCCCATCCATTGCATGTAGTAATTAATGTCTTATCCTAAAGCCTAAAAGGTGAGACCATATAACACCGAATAGCATGCACGACCCATACATAACAACCTCAAGCCATTATATGAGTGCTAGATTAGGTACTCAACGACCTATTTGATAAGTTTTATAGGTTACAAAAATATGTGGCAGAAAAACTTAACCATAGGTTCACATGTAACCTATTGGATCTAAGTTTTCTTTATTGATTGCAACAAACAATTGAACATCAAGAACCCTAGGAATACTCTACTATTTTCGAAATTCACAAAGGGATTAGGGTTTACATACATTTTGATTATTGTTGTAAATAATCAATAAAACCCTTCTTGAACAAGCTCTAAAAAGCAAGCACCATAAATCTCGTGCCTTTGATGTTCCACAACCAAAACCCTAGAAAACCTAGAATAAAGAGGAGAGAGAGGGAGAAGAAGGAAATTTTGTTCCTAATACTCTTAGGAATGTCATGAACGAAAATTAATGACCTTGAGGTCCTATTTATAGTTTAGGTAACTTGCAAGCAAAGCAGAATCTGAACTGATTAAATAATAGATTTAATCCTAATTCAAATCATTTCCTTTTATGCAACCAGGAGGCTTCCAGAAACCTAGAAAGACTCCTAATTTCATTCACCCCTTAGATGATTCTAGAATTGCTTCTTTTGTTCAACTATTGAACAATTACAATTCATTCATTGCACCTTTAATTAATTTCAATTAATCCCAAATTAATTTCAGATTAATTCTGATTAATAATTAATTAATTCTAATTGATGTTTTATTAATTTATTAACCATATAAATTAACAAATCAATTATTTAGCTATTAATGTCATGTTAATTTATTAATCACATAACAAATTAACATATCAATTATCTATTCTCAATTAATATATATTAACAAAACCTTTCTCTCTCCTAATATCATTTCTAGCTATTTCTAGTTATGAGAGAAATCCAAAAGGACTTTGCTTTTATTTTTCAAGTTTATACCAATTTAGTTATGAGTTTAGACATCTTAATCCAACATTATTAAGATCGTGGAACTGAATGGTAAGAAAAGAACCCTCTATATAAGGGAAATTAAACCTCGAAAAACCTTCACATTGTTTGGCAAGCCTCGAATACAGATCTTTTATTTTATCTCATCCCTAAACATATCACTCGCAACGAAACTAAATGAGGTGGTAGGAAGCATAGCGTATGCCGGCAAAATTTGTTGATGTGTAAAATATGGGGAGTTGGATGTAACTACAACTAGTATATAATGAACTAATAATGCTAACGGTCATAAATTTGAGTCATAGATTTCATCTTCGTCTCTCGTTCGATTTATAGATTTACGGTTCTCGTGCCTAGAGTTTCACATTGATTCGTTGAATTTACAAAACATTTTCAGTTCTTTGTTGAATATTTTATGTATCAGATAAGTAATATTTTAAAATTTGTTTTGATTTGAGAAAAAAAAAAGTAGAAGTGAAGTGGTTTATGTTTCAATGTTAAAATATTTTGAAGGTTGAGTTTATCAATTTGTACATGGTATTAAAGCGAAGATTCGATTCTTGATCGTTCGTTAATGTGCTTTTATTTCTTTTTAAACATTGTTTAATGAGAAACCATAAATTGCTTATTTCATTATGTTAGATCGTCAAACCAACAAATAATTAACGGTTTAAAAAGGCAACTAGTTATACTAAAAGATAGCATAGTTAAAAAGGGTATCAAATCTACTGGGATACAGAACAATTAACTTATACCTCTTTGGCACAAGGTATATTAAATTGACACAAAAATAAAAAGTAAAATAAAATAAAATAGGGGTATTTTCACTTAACTATAAAAGAAGATTAAAATTAACTTGCAATAAAATAAAATAAAGCTATGAGTTTTGAAGAAAATCATATTTGAGATAATTATGGTTTCGTGTTCATTTCAACTATATGCAATTGATCATGAATTGACGTTTTGACATTTTTCAACATAAGTTGGTACTAGCAATATTAATAAGTTATACTTTTGTCAATTTATCTAGTCAAAACAAACTATTTAACTAGACCTAACTTCACTAACCTTGATCTAAATAAGTTCTTAAAATAAGGTTGAAAAGTTGTGTTAGATTCAATACTATTCCCAACAATACTCAATACTTCATGTAAGTTTGGGAGTGTAAAAATATGTGATTTTATGTTTACAACGAATTAAATCATAAGTTAAGAACCAATCGTTGTTTGTTACTTGTGTTAATTCATAAAACAAATACATATATTATAAACTAATTAACTTTACTATAAATCAAACCAATTCACGTGTCATGAGAAAAAATAAATTAAGTACTCTATTAGAAGCAAAACATAAGTTGAAATCAAGTCTAAAACATCAATCCCAGGAAATCAATCACATATTCGAATTAACAACTAGAATCGGAAAAAGAAGGGTTTTTTTTAGCGAATCATGGCTAAAATTGTGAATCCAAAGTTTAAATCAAACAAGTCTTTTTGCAAATTAAACGAAGTTTCTCCAAGTTGTGTTCTTTGAGGTTTCCTTGCTCAAAATGTCGTCTTATGTTGCTTCTAGTTGAGATAAAAAGGACCCCTGCGGCCCTTCTTATGTTTTAAAAGGCAGATCAATCACTTTTTAAGCTAGTTTATGATTGTTGCATATTTAATTAAGACAGCAAGTCACTTTTTGAGCTAGTTTATGATTGGGTTCCTTCTTTAAATCATTTAATATTCTTTGGTTTCCTTTGTTTTGCTAAGAAACTAAATGTAACTGACAAGTTTGAATCAGCTGAAAATGTGTGTTTTGGGGTTATTCTAGTAATTAAAAAGGCTATAAAGTTCTTAGGAATAATGATTCTATGAATATTTTTTTTTATAATGACCCGTTGCCTAGTTCATCAATACCCAATGATGAAATGGATGGTTTAAATGATAGAAATGTCAACCAGGTATCTGAATTTGGAGGTCAACCTTCGAGTGCTAGTCAGTTACTTGATTCTGACTTTGGCGGTCAAATTTTGAATACTAATCAGGTGCCTTTTGATGGGTAATGTGTTGATCAATGTCAAAATGGTAATGACATTTTTAATTCTAAAGGTCGGTGTCAAACTAATTCTGAATCTGAACAAGTAGAAATTGTTCATAAGGATAATATCGATTCTGAAAATACTAGGAGGTTTACTAGAGCGTCTTGGGTTTAAAAAAGGTTTGATGAGTTTGTTTAGAGGGTAAGTACAAGTTTGGGGGTAAAAAGAGGTAGTGGAGCTCTTTATGTTAGAACCTGATTCTTTGTGTTTTGTGATTAACCTTAATAAAATTGTTGAACCGATAGATTATGGTGATGTTTATTCTGGTCCTAATCGGGTTAGTGCAATAAATGAATAAATGGAAGTTTTATAAACTTGGATACTCACTGAGCTATTGTTGCTCGTAAATAGATTGGCTGCAAGTGGGTATACAAGATTAAATACAAATCCGTTGGTGAGGTGGATTGTTATAAAGCTAGGTTGGTGGCAAAATGTTATAGTCAATGTGAAGATCTCTCACATGTTGCAAAACTTGTAACATGTAGATGATTAATTGTTCTTCCCTTTAATTTGGATATTAATAATGTTTTTTTATGGGACTTTAGTTGTAGAAGTGTTTATATATATATATATATATATATATATATATATATATATACTGGATATTTTTCAAAAAGAAGACCAACGTTTTCAAATCGTTAAAGTTTTTGTATGGTATTAAACAAGCACCATGTAAAATAATGATTATTCTTTGTATACTAAAAGATATTTGACCCTGGTGTTGGTATATGTTGATGACATTCTAATGACCGGTTATTCTTTACCTGAATTTAAAAAGGAGAAAGACTATTTGAATACAAAATTCTTAATAAAGGACCTTGGTGTTTAAAATTATTTCTTTGGGATTGAGATAATAAATATACCTGGAAACGGAAAAATTTTCTTGATTTGTTGCATAAATATGGGCTTTTAGGTTGTAAACCTGTGCATAGTGCATACACCTCTACACTTATCCACCACTGTCAGCAGTGAAAGGATAGATTCAGTGATAGATATTTTAGTAACTGGGTTTACTAGTTATCAAAAAAGCTTATAGGTATTTATGGAAATAAAATAGAAGTTGAGCAGGATGAGAGATGAGATGATGACCGGTGGGACCCAGATTAAATTTCTTAAATGTGGTTTCGGGTTTAGAGTGACAAGATACAAATATGTGGGGTCTATTAATTTTTTTAAATATATAATAAAATAAATACATAAATAAGAAAATTAATTAAAAAATAAATTAATAAGGGCACAGTAGTCTTTTTAGGTAAGACAGACAAAACACACAACAAAAATAAATAGTATAGACCATCCCAATTAAAAAAAATAAGTTAAGGACCAAAAACACAAATTCCCCCAAACCATAGGGACCATTCGTGTAATTTACTGTTTGTTTTGTTCATATTTGGATAACTATTTTTTTTTTACATATCTAGGTAGGTAACGAACTTGTTAAAAGTGTTTACATCTAGGATGTAACCTGCTACAGCCGGTCATAATGGTCATATACGAACACTTCCAACAAGTTTGTTACCTAGATGTGTACAAAAAAAAAAGATAGTTACCCCGATATGAACATACCGAAAAGTTAATTACCTTAGCAAGCCATTTTCCCTTTTTTAAACTAAATTACAAATATGGTCCTTGTATGTTTTTTTAAAACCAACTACCAAAAGATGTAGACATTAAAAAACCAGAATCTTTGTGATGAAATTTTTGTGAAGAAACACAAATCAAAAACGCTGAAAAAAAGAGATAACAAGAAATCACTCTTAAACTACAAACATGAATATCGTGTTCAACTCAACTCAACTGGTGATTCATTCACTAACCAAACTCCATCACAGTCCACACATATACCGTGTCTTGACATAACATGAAAAGAGAATTAACAACCAAATACAAAATACAAATACAATGAGTAGAGAATAGAGCAGAGTCAAAAAACAACTAACCAGAAACCCAACAAAACCAAACAAAACCACATTTATTACTTAGAAGCACTTCCTGTGGACAATGGATGGACCAGACTCATCATATTCACCCTTTGAGATCCACATCTGTTCATTCAGTCACATAATCAAAACCAATTATAGCAAAACATTATGAATGAAAATTTCTTTGTATTTGAAAATTGAAAGACGTCGCTATAATATAAAGAAATGAATGAAAGGATTTTGATATATACCTGTTGGAAGGTACTGAGAGAAGCAAGGATGGAGCCTCCGATCCAGACACTGTACTTTCTCTCAGGTGGAGCAACCACCTTAATCTTCATGCTACTGGGAGCCAAGGCAGTAATCTCCTTACTCATCCTATCAGCAATTCCAGGAAACATAGTGGACCCACCACTAAGCACAATATTCCCATAAAGATCCTTCCTGATATCCACATCACACTTCATGATCGAATTATAAGTCGTCTCGTGGATTCCGGCTGCTTCCATTCCGATCAACGACGGCTGGAAAAGCACCTCTGGGCACCGGAATCTTTCAGCTCCGATCGTGATGACCTGTCCGTCCGGCAACTCGTAGTTCTTTTCCACTGATGAGCTGGACTTGGCGGTTTCAAGTTCTTGTTCGAAGTCGAGTGCCACGTAGGCGAGCTTCTCTTTCATGTCACGCACGATTTCACGTTCTGCTGTGGTGGTGAACATGTAACCTCGTTCCGTTAGGATTTTCATCAGGGAGTCTGTCAGGTCACGCCCCGCCAGGTCAAGACGGAGGATGGCATGAGGGAGGGCGTACCCTTCATAGATTGGGACTGTGTGGGAGACACCATCACCAGAATCCAACACGATACCTATCAATTTTTCAAAGGAATTAGAGAAAAAATGCAACGTACTTTTGGTTCTTTCTATTACAATTTACAGCATTGTACTATAAGGTGTAAGATGAAGGACAACTAACCGGTTGTACGACCACTGGCATACAGGGAAAGCACAGCCTGGATAGCAACATACATGGCAGGAACATTGAATGTCTCAAACATGATTTGAGTCATCTTCTCTCTATTGGCCTTGGGGTTCAGAGGTGCCTCAGTGAGAAGAACAGGGTGCTCTTCAGGTGCGACACGAAGTTCATTGTAGAAAGTGTGATGCCAAATCTTTTCCATGTCATCCCAGTTGCTCACAATTCCATGCTCAATTGGATATTTTAAGGTAAGAATACCTCTTTTAGATTGTGCCTCATCTCCAACATAAGCGTCTTTCTGGCCCATACCTACCATGACACCAGTGTGACGTGGTCTACCAACAATACTAGGGAACACTGCCCTTGGAGCATCATCACCAGCAAACCCAGCCTGTATATTTAACAAAGTATCAAACCAATTACATCTAGATACAACAGAAGCACCAAATTGATTTAATTCAAGAAAGCATAAGATTTTTCTGCTAAATGTAAGAAGTAGCAATGTACTTTCATTTATATGTGCATTATAGGATCCTACTTTCATTTCTTTCTATTACAGCATTCTACTTTTTAACTTTTTATTTCTTATTACATTCTTTGAAATAACAACTCAACTATAGCACCAAAAATTGCTTTGCATTTGAATCCCATTGCTAAAATTGAGTATATTCTTTAAGGTACAATGTTGTAATAAGAAGAAATGAAAGTAGAATGTTGTAATAAGCAAATAAATGAAAGAATGTAGATATTTCTTGCATTAACCAGATTCGCAAAGCAGAATATTATGAGCTAAATGCAAGATATAGCAACGTACTTTCATTTATTTGAGTATTAAGGCATGGCACTTTGAAGAATCCATCTTATTATAGCATTATACTTCAAAATTCTATCCAATTGTAACAGTGGAAACTGCTATGCATTTGGATAATATTGCTACAATTCAGTAAATTTTTTGAAGTAGAATGTTTTAATGCGAAGAAACGAAAGTAGGATGCTATAATAAACAAATCAATGAAATTATGTTGTTCTTTCTTGCATTTAGCCCTGATACTTTTTAATGGCATAAAAACATAGATCCTGTTCGGATCAAGTCTGGTATGCACAACTACTAGTTTGAAAGACTAGAGTGATACCAGTTGGCCGAAGACCATGGATCCTAATAATACAACTAACCATATAAATAAAGATCGCTTGTCAATAACAAAGTACACTAACCTTCACCATTCCAGTTCCATTGTCACAAACAAGGGGCTGAATATCCTCAGTGTCGGCCATTTTCTATAAGACTGTACCAAAAACATGAAAAATAAGTTAGTTGAGGACATCAAAGTCTTTCTCCCAATAGTATTCATGGAATTTTGTTCTCATCCCAAAGAAATATGCAGAGATATTCCAAAATGTTAGCATATACGGTGAAACGAAATGTATGTAATTTAGACGGATCATAAATCACCTAGCTAAAGATCAAATAACTAAACGTGATAAATCCAACCCAAATCAGTATGAATGCATGAACAGATCTGAGTTCTTCCGATTTGAAATAACACTCACACTACATCAGACATAATTTTTAAAGCACAGATCCACCGAACTCAAAACAGATCAAACAAAAGAACAGAAATCTGAGGGTAAAATAAAGGAAATCCAACAATACAACATCTTCATCAAACAAAAGCAACTGATAGACCTATAAATACGCCTTTTGTTCTAATGAATGTGAACGGATACAGATCGGAAACTTAAAAGCAACAAAATTAGAAGAAAAACAAAGAGATTCAAGCAGAAACAGCTAAATCTTCGAATATTCCATGTATCCTTATGAGTGTGAACTGATTCAGATCGGGAACTCGAAGCAACAAAATCGCTATAAAAACGAAGAAATTCAAGCTAAAACAGAATTCATGATAGCGACAACTAACCTTTGACTTGATATCTTGCTACTAACTAGAAACGGATAGAAGAAGAAGATCGGAGCAAAGTTTTCCGATGGCCGGCCGCTTAACCCTAAGCTTACGCTTCGCTGTGTGTTTTCTCGCTTTGATTTTTTGAGTTGAAAAGGAAAGAATTTAGGGAGTTTTCTATTACAAATGAGATGATTCCGACCACGAGGAATGTTAGGGTGACGTGGCGGTGACAGGCATTCTGAATGCAAGCTGTACGATCTTCGATTTTCGGTGTTGATTCCAACTTGAAATCTTGGCCGTCCGATTTTCGATCTGCTCACAAAAGATGTTATGGGTTGGTATATAAGAATTTATTTTTCCTTATTAAAAAAACTAAATATTTGCTTCCACATAAATTCTTATTAGAGTTTTAATCAAATACTCATTAAATATTGACAAAATTATATAAATGGTCATGTGGTTGAAATAATTGACCAATTCTAGTCCTTATGACAAATTTAGTGCATAGATGGTCTATATGGTTTCAAAATCTTGTAAAGACAATCTTTTTGGTTAACAATATTAACTTTTTCAGTTAAATCTCTTGTAAAATGACACATTTGTCCTTCCTACCATAGGGACCATTATGTACTTTATTCTTGTCATAGGGACCATTTATGTAACGTCATCGGTTATTTATAATTATTTTTATTTAATTTATTTGTATTACTATGATTTAGATTTTTTTGACTTTTTGTTCAAATATATTATTTAATGTTTTTTTATATTTTTTCTCTTACATTTTTTGATATTTTGTTCGTATAATTTTTTCTAATTTTTTGACATTTTTTTCGAATACATTTATTAATATTTCTTTTGACTTTTTGTTTGAATACTTTCTTCTATTTTTTTTTTACTTTTGTTCGAATATATTTTTTAATGTTTTTTCTACATTTTGTTTGTTTGTATTTATTAAAGATTTCATGGTCATTGTAATCATAACTCCTAACTTAATTCAATTACAATCATATTTTCCTTTTTTTGTTTTTTTTAATATAGATAAGGTGTTATAAGTATTATTTTATAATTCAAATATATAACTATATAACACATATAAGGTTGTATAATTATTATTTTTGTAAAGCTTTTTATAAACATTTTTAATAAAAAAATAATTTTTTTTTTGTTAAACTTGAATATGGTTAATATAAATTAGGTACACATAGGCTAACCTAAGGTTGTCTCGTAGTCTTGACAAGAGTGTCCATGTCATTTCATATTGGACTTAACTTTAGTATTTTCAAGTTATTTAATTCTTTTAGACATTTTTTTCCGATTAGCCTATCTATATTAATCATATTCACATTGAACAAAGTTTTTTATATATTTTTAAAAAATGTTTATAAAAGACTTTACAAAAATAATAATTATATAACCTTATATGTGTTATATAGTTATATTTTTGAATTAAAAATAATAATTATATAACCTTATATATATTAAAAGGACAAAAAAATAGAAAAATATGATTGTAAGTGAATTAAGTTATGAATTATGACTATACTGACCATGAAATCTTTAACAAATATAAACAAACAAAATGTAAAAAAGAAAAAAATCATTAAAAATATATATTTGAACAAAACGTCAATAGAAGAAATTATTCAAGCAAAAAGTCAAAATAAATATTAATAAATGTATTCGAATAAAACGTCAAAAAATTAGAAAAAATTATACGAACAAAATATCAAAAAATGCAAGCAAAAAAAATAAAAATAAAAACATCAAATATATATATTCGAACAAAACGTCAAAAAAATTCTAAATCATAGAAATATAAATAAATTAAATAAAAATAATAATAAATAATAGACAAAGTTATATAAATGGTCCCTGTGGCTGGAACAAATTACATAAATGGTCCTTATGTCGTGAAGGGCAAATGGGTTATTTCACAAGGAAATTAACTGAAAAAGTTAACACCGTTAGCCAAAAGGGCTGTCTTTGCAAGATTTTTAAACCACAGGGACCATCTACGCACAAAATTTGTCATAAGGAACAAAGTTGGTCAATTGTTTCAACCATAAGGACCATTTATGTAATTTTGTCTTATATATTCCATATAGCCTTTTGTAACTCTATAAACTCATAAATATTTGCAAAAAATACAAACCTGTTTTTATGTTATATTTGATAATAAATGATAAAATTGTTATTTTTACAATCTATTATATATATTTATATAGTAAGTCATAGTTTAATACAATTATTCTTTCATTAATGTAGAGTTTAATACAACTATTTTTTCATTAATTCATATTTCAATATGCTAATTCGTTCTTAATATAATTCAATCATAAACTCTACCTCCACCAGTACTAACCACCACCGCCATCCTTTCTTCCTCCTACCACCATCGGGTCCACCACCATCGTGGTTACCTACTAACGCAACTAGGGATCCAAACGAGGCGACCACCAGGCTCGTCTCGTTTAATTTTTTTAGGCTTGAGCTCGAGTTCGACTCGTTTCGAGCCTTACAATACTAAGCTCGAGATCAGCTCCTTTAGAATTATACATGCTCGGGCTCAACTCGTATACGGTATGTCCTAATTCCCTAAATTATTGTTTATTAAAATAGATTTCGAGTCGAACTTTTAACGAGTCGATCCTAAGTAGCTCATGAAAAGTTTGACTTGTTGCACAACTAACCGCCGCCACCCTTCCTTCCTCCTACCACCATCAGATTTGGATCTCTTACACTCTTGCAATATCCAAAAAATCATAATTTAATATATTAATTCGCTTATAACTCACAGTTTAATACACCAGTTTAGGACTCTCACTTACATTTTAACATGATATTTCAGACACCCATCCAAGTATTGACGGCTTAAAACGTATAGATCTTATAGATGCATTTCATACAAACAGCTTGTGTACATCTTGTTTTCAGAAGTTCAATCTCTAAAATATACAACCAAAGAATAGATCATAGGGATAGATATATTCTGAAAATGGGGGTTCATGACAGTAAGGGTAGGCGGTGGTTTACGGCAGTAACAATGACTATGGTTTCAGATCTAAGATATTCTTACAGTACTGCTCATTTTTGCTAATTTCCCTCGTCGGAGAAGTAGGACGCCAAATCGGGTGTGACAAACGGCGGTAATGGTTTAGCGTTCAGAAGGCGGCAAAGGTGATGATTCCAAATCTAATACATTTCATATATTAGTGAATATACTGTGGTTTTAATGGCAGTGTTTGACGAGAGAAGAATAAACAACAACAATGGAAGTTGACGTGTAAGAAGGAGAGCATGACGGCGGTAGCGTTGCGATGGTGATAGTAGTAGGGCCTTTGTTGGCGGCAACAACAAGTTTCGTCGAAGGAACGAAGAAGCAAATGAAAGTGCTTGATTTTTTATGTTTAGTGAGGGTCTATGAATCAGTTCTAGATCTGATGTTTATGAGTTGCATCATGTTATAAGAAAATAAAAAGTTGACAAACATACCATTCACATTTAGGAGTTCCTAGAGTTCATAACCTTTAAGAGTTTCTATGTGAACTTTCAAACGATTGATCGATCTCTCATAATGATTTGTTAACATAAATTTCAAAACTATGTTGTATTTGGAATCATTTATTTGAAATGTGTTGTTTGAGTCATATGTCTTTAAAAAGTTAATTGGATTGAAAAGTTCGGTCATATATATATATATATATATATATATATATATATATATATATATATATATATATATATATATATAATATGATTAGTTATATTATATATAACTAATCATATTATATATATATATTATGTATATATGACAAATATGATTAGTTATATAAAAAAAATTAAAAATAATCAAAATTTTGTATATTTTCAGAGTAACCATTTTTAGAGATGACAAGAGAAGAGGTAACCCATCTGCAAAAAAGTAAATGCATTGATGTCATTATTGTTTTGCTGATAATGGCGTCGATGAGCCGAAAAATGAGCCAAAATATCTTGGGAATTAGCCTCTAATGGTGCCATTATATAAGTTTCAAAAAAACACTTCCTCATTTTATATGTTATAATTTTGCATATTATAAGAAAACTCTCTATGAAAAGTATCTTGTATTCTTGTTTATAATAATCTAAAAACCTTCAAATGACTTATAATTTGGATATAAACATCTAATTAAAAAAAAATATATAAACTAGGATTTTACCCGACGCATGTTGCGATGATAATTATAAATTTAAGAAGTAATAGAAAGTAAAATGTTGGATTAAGGGGTCTAAGGTCTTAACTAAATTGGTATAATATTAATGAATAAAAGCAAAGTCCTTTTTGGGTTGCCCTCATAGATAGAATTGATATTAGATGGGAGATAAAATGATTTCTCAATATATTATATGATTAATATATTAATTAGAAATAGTTAATAATTAATTTTGAATTAATTACAATTAGTTGGAATTGATTAATTATTAATCAGAATTAATCTAAAATTAATTCGGGATTAACTGAAATTAACTCAAGGTGCAATGGTTGAATTGTAATTGTTCAATAGTTGAACAAAAAAAACAATTCCAGAACCATCCAATCATGGACGATTTTAAGGAGGGATTCTAGGGTTTCTGGAAACCTCTTGGGAGTTGATAAGAAAATGATTTGAACTAGGGATTAAATCTAATATTTACTTGTTCAAATATGGATTTATCCGCAAGTTACCTAAACTATAAATAGGACCCTTAGGCATCAAAATTTTTGATTTATCATACATAGAAGGCGAAATACGAATTTCACGTCTTTCTCCTCTCTCTCTCTTTTAAGTTCTAGTGTTCTAGGGTGTAACGTCCCAAAAATACTGATAAAAATTTTTATTTTTAAACCATCAAGTCATACAGCCATATATATTCCAAACCAATAAGGTAAAAATGTATTTGTAAAACATCGGCGTAAATCAAAAGCAACCAATGCGGAAAAAGCCATTAGGGGATGTTGTGCAGTTAAGCCGGACCCTTCCCTTTGGAACAGGAAGTACCTAAAAAAATGTTAAACCACAAACCGTAAGCACAAAGCTTAGTGAGTTCCCTAAAATACCACATAATATACATATAATTGTCATGGGTTGCCCCCATGGTCTTTTCCCCAGAAATGTCATGGGCTACCCCCATGGTCTTACATCCAAGTATCATAGGCTACCCCCATGGTCTTCCTTGAAATGTCATGGCTACCCCTATGGTTTAACATCCAAGTGTTATTGACTACCCCCATCGTCTTTCATGAAGTTACCATGGGCTACCCCCATGGTCTTTCATACAAATGCCACAAGCTACCCCGTGGGTCTTCCATGCAAATATCACAAAGACAACTAGCACCCTACATAATATAGTGACAAGACTCACCTTGCCGACGTAGTCCACAACTAACAGCTCTCACAGCCAATGAATGGGTGTTAATCACCTCTTAATAAACCGCACAAGGTAAACCCTAAGTATACCTTCTAAAAATAGAAATTTGACCAAAAGTCAAACTATACCAAAAGTCAACGGTCAAAGTCAAAGTCAACGGTCAACGTCACCATTAGCTGGCCTTCACATTGTGACCAACCCATGGTAACGTCGTGGCGAACACACTCGACTCGATCCCAACTCAGTCACGATCCAACTCAGCCGATTCAGACAACCCAATCAGTAGTCACCACGACGTGGACCCTACTTGGTCACGTCGTAAACACGTCAAGACAACATAATCGTGTATCCCCCAGTGGCCACGTCGTGGCAGACAGGGTGTCACGTCGTGGAAACTAGGTATAGACAAAGTTAATGGGTTAAGTTGTTTTCCTCCATTCGAAGAGCTTCAAAGCTCAGATCTGATTCTTACCAAGGTCTTGATGGATAAAGTTTCCAACTTTATCCATTAACACATCCCAATATGTCGAGATCTCTAACCCCATGTCCTTAATGGCAACTTGGGGCATAAAGTCAACCATTAAGAACTTAATCCTTAAGATCTTAAGACCAGAATTTCCAAAAGAGTTTTCTACTCCCAAACCCCCATAAAAATCATTGCTTTATGGACATGCATTTCCAATGCATGTCTCCTTCCATCTTGGTGTTTTCTAGCCAATAGGGTTTGAGTGACCTTTAACCTTTCAAGTCTTTGATCTTGTGGGTTAGGGATAATTATTGGAGGAGGTGGAGGAAGTGAAGTTCCACTACAGCACAAAGAAGGGATTAATCTTTCACCTTGATTGTCTTGTGGAATATCATCTTTAAGAAGAAAGGATTCGGGAAGACCATAGTAGTCTGAACTAGACACCTACAAGGGAGAAATTCAAGTTTAGTTGATTTAATTCCTTTATATAACACACAAATGAAATATTAAGGCTAGGACCCAACACAATATTTCACAATTCGGAAGAGGGATGCCGTAATCCAATTGCAAAATATTTTAAAGGTAGGTAAATGACGATTTACCAATTTCCACCATGAAAAACGAAATTGATTATTAAGTTTTAAATGAATTAAAATTCCTAGATCCTTTGAGATTCATTGAACTTTTCAATGGCATGTTTAAATCTCGATTGTACCCTTCAAGTTTGTGACTGGGATGCCGAGAATCACAAACAAGGTGTGAATAACCATGTAAATTAGCTTGGTACACCCAATGTTACAAATCACCTAATCAATGTGTCGGTTAACCACACACGCTCCATTGATATATGATTAACATTAAGCTACCATTTTCCACGCAATGTCAGTCCCAGATTAGTGTACCGGTTAACCACACACACTCCACTAACGACTTATCAAGGTGCAAAGTGCAATTTCATGGGATAACACCATATTCACATTTTCCTAAAGTAACTAAGATTGAGAATTTAATAAAAGTTTAGTTACTTTATAATTATCACTATACTTTTAATGGAAATTAATGTCTTATCTTACCCGTTCGGCTAACGACCCTCCACAAGTTAAGGAAGCGGTGGGTGAGAGTGGACACCCATTAAACTGCCTTTTTATAGGCAGTAACCTTATACCCCCGATATAGACCGGCTTCGTGAATGAGACCTACTAACGGTAAGACTGACTTGTCTTATACATATATATATATATATATATATATATAATTATTAAACTTATAATAATATAATAGTATAAGGGTTGAATTTTAACTTTTAAAACTCTAGGGTTTGGAACTAAAGTATTCAAAAGTGAGACTTTACAAATTCCGAAACATGAGGACAAGTTTTGAAACTTGTCAAAACTTTTGGTTTCCATAACTTATGAGTTTAATGTGGTTTTTATGAAAAACTTTTCAAGTTCCATAACTTGAGGACAAGTTATAGAAGGCTTTAAAACCATTTAAAATGACTCTTAAAATGAGACCTTTTATTTTCCATAACTTATGAGTTTTAATAACCTTTTAAAAGAAAACCTTTTCACTTTCCATAACTTGAGGAAAAGTTATGGATTTCATTAAGGCAATTAGATCATATTTTTAACTAACAAAAATTATCAAATAATTTATTCATGATCTAACTAAACTCATAAGAACAAGATAATTCATATCATCAATCTTCAAGAAATCAGTCTAATCATATAAACTAATACAAATCTTGAAATTATGAAAATTATCTTTAAATTGGACAAGCATGATCATTACCTTATGAAAAACAGATTTCATGGTTCAAAAAACAGTTTGGGGTAATGATCCTAATCCAATTTCTGGTCAAAACTCGAAATTCTGCACACTGGAGCACCAACTCAACGAGTACATGAACTGGACTCGTCGAGTTGGTCCATTTCTGAGTGGACTCGTCGAGTCACCCAGTGGACTCGGCGATTTCACCATTCAGAATGAAAAAATCGATTTTTACAGCTTTGAAACTTAAGCAATGCATCAAATATAATAGAAAACAACTCATGGCTCTGATACCACTGTTGGGTTTTGTATACTACAACATCATATGGTGCACATACAAACCTAAAAGCTTTGGATCTATGTTTTCTCTAATTATACATGCAATATTGTTTCCAAAGCTTTAAGCTTACAACTAGCATACAATTGATATAATCAACATAGAAATGGGTTATAGAATTACCTCTTTGTTGTAGCTTGTAGATTTGGCCTTTAAAAACTTAGTGCCCCAAGTGCGACACCTCAAATGGTTCACAACACACCTTGGACAAAGGATGACTTATGAGAGAATTTATGCACACTAAAATCGGCTATGGATCTCCAAGAACACTCTAGCAAAACTCGTGCAACCAATTTTAGGCTATAGGGTGTCATATATATAGTGTAGGAATCCAAGAGTCATAGGTAAACCCTAATCCACACACTTGGGCTTATTATCCATGATCCATAATTCAAGTGGGCTAACTCTTTATGGATTCATCCATAAACTTAGTCCATCATGTATCATAAGCTCAAACCATATATATAACTAATTTACACAATTAGTCCCTATTAATTTAATTAGTCTCTTTTGATCACTAAATTAATTCCAAATTAATTCTTGATCAATACTAATTAAATCATTTGATTTCATATTAATATATTAGAACTTATAATATATTAATAAATCATAACTAACCTCTTCTCAAAAGTCCATCCTATCAAATTGTCGTGGTGATGTGCAACCCAAATGGGTCATGCTACTCTCGGGTCAAGTACATACCAATTATAGTTATGGGCTTAGACACCTAATCCAACACGTACGCCCATCGTACGCTGGCCTTGACCGAAAACAGGAAGTTGACCCAGTACGCGCAGCGTACCAGGGCGTACGCCCATCGTACTAGCCAACTTCCTTGGGGCTCCATTTGTGACTTAATCCATTAAGTACTCACGTCCATAACATAGATCCAGGTCCTTTAAGACATCCTAATCCATAAAGTCACAAACTTTATGTGCTTGCATGCATGGATGGGGGTCAAAACATGATTTTAGTCCTTAAACAAACTTTGTAACCATCGAACACTTGCATAGTTGTGGCTTAACCATCAAGGTCCGATTTTTATGACTCTAAGTGCTTCCAAGAGCTCAAAAGGACAGCTCTTATGGTCTGAAACTATCAAGATACAAGAAACCCCAACAATGGAGTCAAAATAACCCATAAAACACCCCAACATTATAAATAAGCATGCAATGGTCAAGTTTGAAGCTTGATACCTCAAATGAGTCAGAAATGGTGCTAATCCCCTGGATCTACAAGCTCCCTTCAAATCCTTACTCCTTCTTTAAGCTTCTTTCTCTTCCAAGACACCAAAACAACACCAAAATGCTCTCAAATGGCTACCAAATCACAAGAACACACAAATATGGGTTAGGGTTTTCGTGGTGACCGTCTAAGGGTGAGAGGGAGGCTGGACTAAGGGATAAGGTTCTTTATATAGGGATCAAACCCTAAATTTTAGGGTTTTAGAGTCTGCATGCGTACGCTGGGCGTACATGCATGGCATTTGCGCCTTCATCTCATGAGTATGTTGAGCGTACAGGGCATAGTACGCCCCGCGTACGACACTTCTCAGCCCAATCACAAGGATCCAATGGTCCAAGCCCAAACCAATTTAATTCATTAGTCTGATAATAATATAATTAATACCTTATAAATGTCGGATGTTACAAATTACTATGAAACAACCCAAAAATACGACCCAAAAATTTCATTTTAATTTAATAAATTCAGTATTCCAAAAACAACATCAATACAATCCCAGTGAAAGTAAGTGTATCAAACATCATCTCGAATCAGAGTAAAACACAAAAACGGAACTAGGTGGTGTGTGCGCTACAATCATCCCGAGCCCTTCCCTTTGGAATTGGAAGTACCTGAAACATAAACTGAAAATCGTAAGCACAAAGCTTAGTGAGTTCCCCAAACTACAAAATACCATACATAATAAATAACATACTGGGTCCCCGCCCTCCATCGGGCCCCGCCCGGTATCAAGTGTCACTTGGCTTCGGGCCCCGCCCGACATCGAGCCCTGCTCGGTATACAAATTTGTTATTCTTAGGCCCCGCCTGACATCGGGCCCCGCCTACTATACACATACACATATATCACATAATCATACTAACACATACAATGATCATAAACAATAGCATACGATAGAACCATCGGGCCTCGCCTGGCATCGATCCCCGCCCGGTATACATAGCAACGCATATCACATGCAAGGGTCAAGCAGACTCCTAGCATCCTAACATAAATCACAAGGGCCGATTTCGGTGCCTTAGACCCGCTAAACCCAGTGAGGAAACTCACCTCGACTGCTGAATCACACGACTAAATCTTTGACTGCTGTTCGACGAATCCCCGAGCTATCAATACCAAATACCATCCAATTAATAATTAGATTCCAATCCATAACTATCAGTTCATAATTAGGGTAAAAAGACCATTTTACCCCTTACCTAGTTTGGACCAAGACTTAGGCCCAAACCTAGAATCCAAAAAGCCCAAAATCTAACTAACCGTTCAAGGCCCATACTTGGCCTAATTTTCCAAATTGGGGTCAAAACCTTACATGGGCCTTACCCTAAAGCCCACCAATTCTCCTAGTCTAAAACACTTGCACTCAGATGGCCCAACAAGACGTCAAACATATAAGCCCAAAGAATTACCCAAACTCAAAGCCTAAAACGCTAAGCCTAACAGACTGAGTACGCGGGGCGTACTCAGCTGTACGCTAAGCGTACACGCTAAATGGCTTGTACGCGGCGCGTACAGACTTATACGCCTAGCGTACTCACCCATTCAACCAAAACTCACTTTTAGCACTTAATGCTTAAGACTAAAAGTCCAAACCACAAATGAAGCCCTTAATAAGTGTCTAGAACCATAAAGTGACTGATTTAGTGACTTTGCATGCCCCAAAAGGACCCAACTTCAAGATGTAGCACTCTACTTTCACTAAGTGGACATAATCTCATGCATGGATGATTCTAAACCCTAAAGGTGCCAACTTTATGGACCTTGAACCTCATAAATGCCAAGAGTGGCAACTCATAGCTCCTAGAGTGGTGTCAAACCACTAGATCTCATTCATGGAGCCAAAAGGGGTCCAAAACCCATATAAACTAAGCTAAGCTTCTAATGAACAAGGTCATAGCTTTTTACCTCAAATAAGCTGGAAATTGAGTAGAGAATCAGGATCCACAAGCTTTTCCTTGATCCAAAACCTTGCACCAAACTCATTCTTCTTGATAATGAACCAAAACACACTAAGATGCACACAATGAGCTCAAAAAACACAATGGAAAGGTCTAGGGTTTCAAGATGAGGCTATAAGGTCGGTGGAGGATGAGAAATGAGGGTGACATGAGCCATAAGTGTGATTATATAGAGTCCAAACCCTCCAAATTAGGGTTTAAGTCAGACACACTGCGTTGGGTGTAGTGCCTTAGCCACCCGCGTTCATTAACCCATTACGATGGGAGTACCCCATACTACGTTGGACGTAGGGAGTCAGACACGTGTTTCTTGCAACATGCACATGGGACCACTTTGCAAATAAAAATTAACTCAAGGGCCAAAAGTATAATACCTGGAAATTATAATGTTACAATTAATTACTAGATCTTATTAGGTATTTTAATTACTTAAAATCTGATGTAACGCCCCATTTCTGGTATGTGATTTAATTAAAGTAATTTTCATTTCTTAAAGGGGTACTCGACGAGTCTGTAGCCTGACTCGTCGAGTAGAGACGGGATTTGCACGCGGGTTAAGTTGGCAACTCGACGAGTCCATATCCTTGGACTCGGCGAGTCTGCCTGTCTGGATGAAGCCCTAATTTCAAGGGTTTGTACCCTATTTAAACGTCATTATAGCCTCCCACCCCAGCCTCCAGCACCTTTAGAGCATTTCCCCTGTAAACCCTAGCCCCCATTGTTGAGCTTGAGTGTGTTTGTGCTAGTTTGGAAGCTTTGGAAGAGAATGAAGGAAAGAAGGTCCATAGAAGAGAAAGGATATCCAAGAGTTAGTTTCCATCTGTTTCTTATTCAGGTAATAAAGTTATTACCTTGTGTATTCCTCCATTAAACCCTCTTTGATGCTTGTTATGTCTTCCTTGGAGCCTTATATGATTCAAAACTTGAGATATGGACTTTCCTTTGGATGGAAACCTTAGATCTGGACCTTATTGAACTCCAGGAGCTCATTATAGCCACCTTTATGCAATCATGGCCTTGTTCCAAACCCTAAGTGCTTAGTATTTGATGATTTTGGGTATTTTAGCCTTATACTCTTGTGCATGCACGTAAAGTTGGAAACTTTACGTGTAAAACCAGTCCTAGAAGCTCAGGTCTATGATTTGGAAGCACTGAAATCGATTAGAATCGACTGTGTAGTAATAGCATGCTTGGGACTCGGCGAGTTGTTCTTCAACTCGGCGAGTTGTTCTTCAGACTCGACGAGTTGTTCATACGACTCGGCGAGCCACAGACTGGACGTGTTCATATGATGAAGGAGAACTCGACGAGTTGTTCATATAACTCGGCGAGTCGGATAAAGTTAGACTCGATGTTAGTATCGAAGAAGAACTCGTCGAGTCCTTGCCAAACTCGACGAGTAGAAGCGAGTAGAGGACTAGAATGGATGATAGGGACTCGGCGAGTTGGCGGCCCAACTCGCCGAGTCCGGTCAACTGGAAGTTGACTTTGACCAGGAAGTTGACTTTGACCGGGGTAAAATAGTCATTCTACCCTGAGACTAGTTATCAGTATTTGATTTAGTGTTTATGGGATTTGTAGCCGGGGAGTTCCGGAGCAGCAGTCAGACAGTCTCAGATTTAGCACCTCAGCAGCCAGCGTTACGAGGTGATTTTCCTTCCAGTAGGAACGGGTCTACGGCCATAATGCCGGCCCGTTTAGTTAGCAGTAGTTCCGGACTTCGGTCTGATGCAGTAGTTCAGTGTGCTTGATGTCTTTGTGATTCAAGCATGTCTTTGTGTTATGTGTTCCGGACTTCGGTCTGATGCAGTATGCAGTATATGTGTTTATGCTAGTAGTTATGATTATGATATGTTATGTTCAGTCAGTTCCGGACTTCGGTACGATGCAGAGGGCAAGGCCCTGGTTAGTTCCGGACTTCGGTCCGATGCAGAGGGCAAGACCCTGGTTAGTTCCGGACTTCGGTCCGATGCAGTTCCCGGACTTCGGTCCGATGCAGAGGGCAAGGCCCTGGTTAGTTCCGGACTTCGGTCCGATGCAGTTCCCGGACTTCGGTCTGATGCAGAGGGCAAGGCCCTGGTTAGTTCCGGACTTCGGTCCGATGCAGTTTCCGGACTTCGGTCTGATGCAGTAGGCAAGGCCCATTAGTTGCTTTATATGCTATAGTATGGTATGTGGTAGTTTGGGGGAGCTCACTAAGCTTTGTGCTTGCAGTTTCAGTTTTTGGTTTCAGGTACTTCCGCAAGTAAGGGGAAGAGCTCGGGATGATGGCATGGCACACACCACAGCTTCAGTTTTATCATGGGAGTTTTATTCAGATATTTTGATATGATTGATACAGTATTTGTTTTGACACAGTTACTTGACTTTTGAGTTACTCATTCTATGGTTCTTAGTATGTATGACATTCGATGATGTGATTTTTAGTAATATTAAAACAAAATTTTTTGGGTCGTATTTTAGGATGTTACATCTGAACTCTTAAACTAGGTAATTGGATAAATCCAAAATTCAAATTTGAAGGAATAAGAATTAATATTATTTATCTAAATGTTTAATTAAGATAATTGTTTAATTCATAAAATATTTACTTTTAATTAATTAAAAGTTTAATTAAAGATAATCATTAAATCTTACATGGTTTAAAGGATTAATTAATTAGAAGTTAATTAAGATAATTAAATTTAAACCTTGTATTTGTAAAAGGTTTTAAAATACACCCTTCCATATATAAAAAGAGTTATAATACTATATGTAAAATACTAAGTCAGTCAAGTCAAGAGTATGCCTCATTTACGAAGCCACACTATAAGAAAATTATAAAGAAACGACCTATAAATTGACCATTGAATGAATGTCCTTTTCACCCACCGCCTTTTTGTAAAGTGGATGGTCATTAGCCGAAAGGGTTTGATAGGAAAATAATCACATTAAAAGTATAATGTATCTAAATGTTTGAAGGAATAAGAATTAATATTATTTATCTAAATGTTTAATTAAGATAATTGCTTAATTCATAAAATATTTAATTTTAATTAATTAAAAGTTTAATTAAAGATAATCATTAAATCTTAAATGGTTTAAAGGATTAATTAATTAGAAGTTAATTAAGATAATTAAATTTAAACCTTGTATTTGTAAAAGGTTTTAAAATACACCCTTCCATATATAAAAAGAGTTATAGTACTATATGTAAAATACTAAGTCAGTCAAGTCAAGAGTATGTCTCATTCACAAAACCACACTATAAGAAAATTATAAAGAAACGACCTATAAATTGACCATTGAATGAATGTCCTTTTCACCCACCGCCTCTTTGTAAAGTGGAGGGTCATTAGCCGAAAGGGCTTGATAGGAAAATAATCACATTAAAAGTATAATGTAAAAGTACTAGAACATGCTACAAAATCTTACTATAGTTACTTTAGGAAAAATGTGAACTTGTATGCTAATCCATGAAAACACACATTATTTCTTTGTGAATCGTTAGTGGAGCGTGTGTGGTTAACCAACACACTAATTTGGGAGTACAAAGTTGAAATAATGGTACATACTCATAATTTATGGTTTTTGATAGAGCGTATGTGGTTAACTGTGTAACACCAGTCAAATTTTGGTCAAAAATAAATTGATCAATAATCGTAATTGGGATGAACCAAGTGGTAGAGTTTGTAACAAGGTTTCCAAAAACATAAAGAACACTGAAATCCGAGTTATAACGAAGAAGTTATGACCAATCGAAAATCCGCGATAAAACCGGCAAAACACTGTTCAGTGTAAAAAGTGAATTTTCGATAAAAGGATTTTTAGCCTTAACAATCTAAATGAAACTTGTAGAATATGTTAAACCGAGAACTTTCATAAAAAGAACGTAAAAATGTGACTTCGTATGAGGAAGTTATGATTTTTCGAAGTTTCGGTTTAGCAGTAGACAACTAAAAATTCGAAATATAAATCGATCGATATTTACCGACGCAACTTAAACAAGAATCAAAGGTCTCGTCAAAAGTAGCACAACGGTAAAAAGACAGACGAAAACGGACGTCGGATGAAGAAGTTATGAATTTTTAACGGATTTCCTGTCCCGATCTGTTAAAAATAATAATATTAAAAATAAAGTCAAAATCAGCCGACGAAGTTTAAACGAAAGTCGTAGAGTATGATTTTACCTACACGTGCATATAAAGAACGTCAAAAACGATGTTCGTATGCGAAAGTTATGATTTCCGTAAGTTTTTGGCACAAAAATCAAGAAAAATGTTGAAAACCGGGAAATTTCGCATGAGTCATCCTCGGACACGTCATCTTCGCATGCAGCCTCCACGTGTTCGCTGCTCATTGGACCGTAGCCTCGCGTGGCATCTCCTGATTGGTCTGAAGTCATCATCCTTTTTCCCCATTGGACCGAAGTCTGGTCCACTTAGAAGCCCCCACCTGTCCGAAGCACGTGCCTCGCACCGGGTCTGAATCTGCACCGCCTTAGACTTCGGCCTTGTGGCCTTCGCAGGAGCTGCCACGTAGCTACTGACTCACCTCCTCACCTCGCCAGGTGGCTGCTGACTCGCCTTCGGACCGCACCCTCACACCCCTATATAAAGGGTGCGAGACTTCTCGGCTAAGAAGGATTTTTCACCCCTAAATTCTCCATTTTGCACCATTTCACCCCCTAGACTTTCTCACGACCCCCCAAGGCCCCAGTATCGTGTCTAAAGCCCGAAGAAAGCCCCGGAGCCCCGTAATTCTCGAGAAGTTATCCTCTCTTCAGTCGAAACTCTGCCCGATTTGAGCCGGTTTCTCGTCAAGCAAACTCCTTTTCGTGAAACGAAACGCTGCCCAAATCACCATCTAACAAGTGAGTTCATACCCCCGTATTTTCATAATTTCTACTGTTTTAAGGGGGGGAATACAAGCATAGCACAAGAACTTTGTGTTATAAAATCATGATTTCAAATCATGATAAAACAACATTAAATCATTAAAAATACTCAAAACATTAAACTCTTTTATAAACTTATATTTTTCCCCAAAATTCATATTTGTATATATATATATATATATATATATATATATATATATATATATGAGATTTAAAAGACTTAGGACTGATAACTCATTCTGGGTCCTTTTCCTTGTTTGGATGTGGGCTTATAGTACCAGTTATTTGTCCGAGTGTCGTTTAAATTTTACTTATATATAAAATTGTATATGTATATAAATATCATAGTTATTTCATCAGTTTAACTACCTTTGTAACATGCTGAGCAAGGGATTACATGCAAACATAGTTAAATACACATTCAGAAAGTACATATAAATTATAATAGGTATGATTTATACATAGAACAATAATTCATGATTCAAGTATGCTAGAATACACTGTTTTACAAGAAACAAGGGTTTTGACTCAGAACAAATCAAGGGTTTACACTTATCAAATACATGTGCGGAATACTAATTCAAGAACATACTGTCAATCATTTATTTCAGAATGATTGGGTTTTGATTCAAGAACATACGTGTTCGGAATACTAATTCAAAGAACATATTGTCAATCATTTATTTCAGAATGATTGGGTTTTCATAACTAATATACATGTAACGTTTATATGCTTTTTATGAAACATTCAATTCAGGTTGTTTAATTCATTTTAGACAACATAGGAAAAGCCCTGATATTATAACCAAAATCTCCAGCCGGGGATCGAAACAAGTTGTATGTAGATCTATATCGGGATTGACAACCCCGCACTCAGGCTGCTAGCTACAGTCAGGCATACACACCGATGAGTGGCAATTGTTATCACTAGTTTAAACGCCCACAAAGCGTTTGTTTCAGGCCATCAGTCACAGTATGGTTATAATAACGCATTAAAAAGATATTAACAATACGTTAGTGTATAAACAACTAAACGAAAGTACACCTTTAAAGTACCAGTTTACAGAATACAAAATACAATGGTTCAATACAGTTTTCAATAACAGCTGGTGGAGCCAGGCACACTCTCAGTTACAAGTTTTCATAAAGGAATACAAATACAAAACATTAATACAAAGAGAACGGTTTATGGGATTAAACCACTTTTACAAATGGGAACCTAGTCATTTACTTTCGGTAAACTAGTATAACATAAAGGACCTTTAGTGGTTAATTCTATAATTCTTTAGTTGCTACATCATAGTTATACATAAGTAATATCCGATTGACAGTGAAATGTGTGACTTCCGCTTTACTTCCTGTTCTTTGTTTCGTTGTGGACTTAGGGAAGATACACCCATTTAACTGTCCATTCGATATTGGGTTATATATAATCAGTATAAACTAAGTAATTACAGAGGGAAACTATTGAGGTTATCAGTTAATCACCTCAGGAAATATAGGATTTCCTGGAGAAACCAGTGAACTTATCCAAAGAACTTAGGGTATACTTAACAGAACTAAAATACTTATGAACTCACCAGCTTAAATGATGATCTACTTTTTCCAAATAACTTGTATTCTCAGGAATCCAGTAGACAGGTACACTCCGAAGCTTTTGAGAAGACTACCTAGTACCGTACCACGACTCTTGTCTTCTACTGTACCTACTTTAGTGTTTGAATATGTAATGTTTAAACACTTATGTAAAACTTATACTTATTAATGCAATGTTTGTTTGTACTTTGATTACTATATTGCATGTGTTGTGATACTTACCTGAAGTCCTCCGCCCCCGAACGTTTCCGCCGTTCCGGTTTGGGGGTGTGACAGATTGGTATCAGAGCAATGTTTATAGTGAACTCAGTATATCAGTCATAAAAGATATACAACTATAAACCCATTGGGATAAAAACACTCTAACCAAAAGTTATACTTTAAAAATATAACTATATTTTATAAAAGTATAAGTGTATGCAGAGTATATATACTAGAATGAGTATCACAAGAAGAACAATACAAAAGTATTTGGATGTTGGACATTGCAGTTAAACCTAGACAGTGACGTAATCATATCTGGGATCAATATAGCCTGATCAACTATATTCATCCGAGATATGACCAACACGTGTTTGGGGAGTGATTGTAGTGTTGCAACTGGTCTAAAACTTACCTAAGTATCAGAAGAATTCTAGAACCAAACATAAAGACTAAAATACTATGGGAGTATTTTAGGATGCTATAACAAGAAAACTGAAAACTTGTCAAGTTCTTATATCTAGAAGTCCAAGAATCAAACTCATAACTAAAATAACATGGAGGTATGTTACATACCTTTGGGGAAATGTTAAAAATATCTTTTCTGATAAGTCTATAATTACTAAGTGGATACGTTAAGGTTATATATAGCCGAGATTTTATAGACATAGAATATGTGATTTTCATTCTACTTCATTTTCCTTGTTTGGATGTGGTTTTAGAGTAGGATTACTTATTCAAAGGTCTATTTGATCTGGATTATATATAATCGGTACACACCATGTGATTATAGAAGGACCAGAAAGAATCACCTTCGTAAAAATTCAAATTTTCTCATAGATTCTTTAGACATTCCCATTCTCGTATAAACCCGTTAGATAAACATAGTTACTCCAGCAATCAATAGAAGAGTCAAGGAGGATCCAACAAAATTTCATTAGGAGAATTCCAAGAAAGAAACATATGAGAAGTAAATAAACTATAGAAATCATTTAGTGCCCCTACCCTATTAAGGACACCAATGAGAGATTCGCATGAACTTCCGAGATTCAAAATCTTCATTACGAAGTAATGGGGATCAGTGTCAGAATCGGAAGTAAGACAGCCCGGGAATTCAATATACCTACAGAGGAGAAGGACACCCTATAGATACCAGGAGAGAACAAATCATTACCACCCAGAATAGAACAGAGAACAAAGGAAAACCACACATGATTCATGTGAAGTGTTTAAGCACCTTTTCATCTAAGTAATAACTAGTAAATCGATTCAAACTAGTGAGTTAGTGATTTCATTACTCACATTAGGTTTTGAGTTTATCCTCGTTTCCGGTCACGACTAATAACAATAAATCAGATCACGAAATCTTAATTGATAGTGATTACTGATGGGTTTTAGGTAAAACAAATAAACCAGAAAACAATTCCTAAGTTCACATGCAACCTACTTTGGATCTATGTTTTAACTATTAAACATACAACTTTGAATTGCAAAACAAGAACCCTAGAGGAGAAAGGCTATTTTCGAAAATAACTAACTAGGGTTTAAGAGTTACATACCTTTCAATTGTTATAGCAAACAATTGATAATCCTCTTGATCTTGATCTTGATCTTCTTGGAAGCTTAGCACCACAAATGTAATGCCTCTAATGGAATCACACCCAAGAACTAGCAAGAAGGAAACTAGAAGGAGAGAGGGTAGAGAGAGCATGCAATTTCGGCCCTAGGGTTTCTTCAAAGAAGGAGTGACCGATTTTGAGAGCTGGGAGGCTCCTTATATAGCTGAGGGATCTAGGGTTTAGGGAAAACCCTAATGCTCCTTTGCTTAGGGCCTAAGCAAACCCAAGGGCCTTATCCAAAGCCCCCTTGGACGAAATCCTTAAGGTTTCCCCTATAGATTTCGTCCACCTCCTTCCAAGGAGGTTCTGGAGCCTTCCACTCAACTATCTGATAATTGCAAACTAGTCCCTGCACTTTATAATTAATACTTTTAACCCCAAAATTAATTCTGATTAATTTCTGACTAACTATTAATTAAACATAATGATTTCTAATTAATATATTAATCTTTTAACATATTAATAAATCATTTATATTAATTTATTAATCTTATAAATTAATATCTCTCCTTTCATAATTTCCTTGTCCAGTTGCTAGGTTGAGGGCAACCCAAAAGGATTGTGCTGCTATCAATTCAAGTAAATACCAATTATAGTTATGGGCTTAGACACCTAATCCAACAGTCTCCCACTTGGATAAGTCTGTAACTATAATTGCTAGTATACCTTCTAAATTTGACCAGCAAATTGTAGCTTCCAAAAGCTGCTGCCGAACTCTGACCCAGTCAGTTACATGTCCCAAGATAAGTGATCATATAATCCTTCGTTCTGTAAGATATCCCCAGACATAAGACATGGAACGTAATCAATCTCTTTCTCCAGAATCTATGTTTCCCGATTTCTAATTTGTGATGATGTAGGACTTCTAATTGAACACATCAATTTAGTCCTAGCTGGGCCCAACACATAAGTCAACACCAAATCATCGAGGGGCCCACAGATATCGCTTTTCCGGTTAGGGCAAAAGGAACGAATAAACGTTGACTCATATGCTTGTATCTTTTACTTATCAAATTATACATGACAATACGTTTTATAACACCAATTTACTGATGCGTTTTCGTATCACCAATGCATGACCGACTTGTAAATTACAACTCATATATCTCCGCTTCAAGATTATAAGATATTATCGTCTCAGTATTACTCGTGATGAATTCCATGAAGTGATACTCTAAGCGAGGGTTTATCCAATACTCAAATCTCAATTTCTGAGTACTCATGAACATTGCAGCAATTCTATTGCCATGTCTATCCTTAGACAATCTACAATCCAGTTCATGACAGTCTTAATTCACTACTTACTTCCAAAAGTACGAGCGACTGTGGAGTTTGAATAATCTTATTATTCGGGAAGTAAAACATGCAAAATATGAAACACAATAATAACTAATCGACAAAAGGTAGTAACTAAAGTTATAAATAATACTTTATTATTTAATCACCAAAAGTCAATTACATTTACTTTGTTACAAGTTTCAGAACAAAACTAATCTAACTACTAAAACTAATATCATCTTTCAGTCCTATGCTCCGAGCATGCTGAATGTGCTTAGCCCTACTCAGACCCTTTGTGAGGGGGTCTGCTGGGTTATCTTCAGATGACACCTTCTTTACTACAAGATGGCCTTCTTCTACTCTATGTCTGATAAAATGGTACTTTCTGTCGATATGTCTGGTTTTACCATGATCTCTTGGTTCCTTTGTCAAGGCAACCGCTCCTTCATTATTGCAGAACAGTTCCATAGGCTCCTGGATGGTTGGAACAACTCCGAGATCTCCGATGAAGTTCCTCAACCAAGCTGCTTCTTTCGACGCTTCACTCGCTGCTATGTACTCTGATTCACAAGTAGAATCAGCCACCGTATCTTGCTTGGAACTTTTCCAAGTAACTGCTCCTCCATTCAGTAAAAATACCCAGCCTGATTGAGAACGGAAGTTATCTCTATCCGTTTGAAAGCTGGCATCACTGTAACCATCTACTCTCAAAGTATCACTGCCACCAAGCACAAGGACCCAGTCCTTTGTCCTTCGCAAATACTTGAGTATATTCTTAACGGCTATCCAATGAGCTCTACCCGGGTTTCCCTGATAGCGACTGACCATGCTCAAAGCAAATGCCACATCAGGGAGAGTACATGTCATAGCGTACATAATCGATCTGACAGCGGAAGCATAAGGTACACGACTCATGTCATCTATTTCAACATCTGTACTCGGGCATTGAGTCTTACTCAATTTGGTATTGCTCTGGATAGGTAGCTCTCCCTTCTTGGAAGTTTCCATACTAAACCTCTTTAGTACCTTATCCAAGTATGTGTTCTGACTAAGTCCAATTAGTCTCTTCTTTCTATCTCTCAATATTCTAATCCCAAGAATATAGGCAGCTTCTCCAAGGTCTTTCATGGCAAAACACTTTCCAAGCCAAGACTTAACATCTCTCAAGGTTGGAACGTCGTTACCAATGAGTAATATGTCATCGACATATAACACCAGAAAAGTTACTATACTCCCACTAGCCTTGATATATACACAAAACTCATCTTCACTTCTAGAAAAACCAAACTCTTTGACTTTCTCATGGAAGCAAAGATTCCAGCTGCGAGATGCTTGTTTCAATCCATAAATGGATTTCTCAAGCTTGCACACTCTATTGGGAAACTTTGCATCAACAAAACCCTCTGGCTGATTCATGTAAACATCCTCAGCCAACTTCCCGTTAAGGAAAGCAGTCTTGACATCCATCTGCCAGATTTCATAGTTATGAAAGGCAGCTATGGCGAGCAATATCCTAATAGATTTAATCTTAGCTACTGGCGAGAAGGTCTCATCATAGTCAACCCCTGGGGTTTGAGTGAAACCTTTTGCAACCAGTCGAGCCTTGAATGTGTGCACATTTCCATCCATGACTGTCTTCTTCTTGAAGATCCATTTGCACCCAACTGTCTTACGACCTGGTGCACTATCAACCAAATTCCAAACTTGGTTGTCATACATGGACTTAATCTCGCTGTCCATTGCCTCTTTCCACTTGGAAGCCTCTGGGCCTGCCATTGCTTCCTTATAAGTGACTGGTTCATCTAAATTTACCAGTGTCCTATCACTTATGAATGTGTCACCTTCTGAAGTAATATGAAAACCATACAACTCAGGTGGCACACTCACCCTAGTGGACCTTCGAAGAGGTAATGAGTTATCAACTGGTTCAACAGGAACTGTTTCCTCTGGTTGAGTGCTAGTGTCATCTAAGGTTCCTTCATTGGCTAACTCTTGAATTTCTTCAAGTTCAATGGTGCTCCCACTGTCCTCTTTGAATATGAGCTCTCTTTCTAGAAAGACTCATCTTCGTGCTACAAAGACCACGTTTTCACTAGGTCTGTAGAATAAATATCCAAAAGACTGCTTTGGGTAACCAATGAAAACACATTTCTCACTTCTAGCTGCTAGCTTGTCGTGAGTCTCTCGTCTTACGAAAGCTTCACAACCCCAGACTTTAATATGTGCTAACGAGGGAACTTTCCCCGTCCACATTTCGTGAGGTGTTTTGGCAACCTTCTTTGTATGGACAAGATTGAGGATGTGGGCGGCTGTCTCTAAGGCATACCCCCAGAAGTGAATACGAAGCGAAGCACGACTCATCATAGAACGAACCATGTCTAACAAGGTTCGATTACACCTCTCAGCTACACCATTTAACTGTGGTGTCCTAGGAGGAGTTAATTGTGAGACTATCCCACATTCTTTCAGATAGTCGTTGAACTCGATACTAAGATACTCCCCGCCTCTATCGGATCTAAGTATCTTTATCTTCCTGCCCAATTGATTTTCGACCTCATGCTTAAACTCTTTGAACTTTTCAAAGGTTTCTGACTTATGTTTGATTAAGTATATATAACCATATCTGCTATAAACGTCAGTGAAAGTCACATAGAATCGATTAGCATCCCTTGTAGTTGATCTGAAGGGCCCACACACATCTGTGTGTATGAGATCCAACAGACCTTCACCTCTTTCACAAGACCCTGTGAATGGTGATTTTTTCATCTTTCCCAAAAGACAAGATTCACACATATCATCTGATTTTAGGTCAAATGATTCCAACACTCCATCCTTTTGGAGTTGGGCTATGCGTTTCTTGTTAATGTGTCCAAGACGACAATGCCACAAGCATGCCTTGTCTACACTATTAGACAAGTCAATATTAAATACACTATTTCCTAAGCTATCAACACAAGTCATTGTTTCATACACACCATCACAAGGCAAAGCTTCAAACACAAAAACACCATTCTTATAAACAGAAATTGAACCATTCAAATCATTAAAAGAATATTTAAAACCTTGTCTGAACAATGCATGAAATGAAATAATGTTTCTCGTCATCTCAGACGAATAACAACAATTTAATAAATCTAATCTAACATCATTACTAAGCAAAAGTTGATAAACTCCGATCTTGGTCACTGGTGAAGACTTTCTGTTTCCCATGATCAAGTTTATCCTTCCTCGCTCTATCTCCTCACTTTCCTTTAGCCCCTGCAAATCAGAACAGATGTGAAAACCACATCCTCTATCAAGGACCCATGAACGAGAAGATAATGAGTTATTAGAAGAAATAGTGTAAATACCTGCCGAAGATGGCTTTACTTTGCCATCTTTGATATCTTGCAGATATTGTGGGCAAGATCTCTTCCAATGCCCCTTTTGATTGCAATAAAAGCAAACGGCCTCTTTTGGATCAGAAACATGGAGAGTGGTAGCATTGGGCTTAGCCTTTGGGCCATTACTAGATGACCCAGCTTGAGCCTTGCTCTTCCAGTTTTGCTTAAGAGGACCTTTCCTCTTTTTCCCCTTTCCCTGTCCAATAGCCAAGACAGGGGCACTTGCAGGTGTGGAGGCTATACTTTTACCCTTCATCCCTGCTTCAGCTGTCTGCAACAAGTTGTGCAATTGGGCCAGAGTCTGCTCAGTGTTGTTCAAATGGTAAGTTAGAATAAACTGACCATAACAATCAGGTAGTGAGTTCAAGACCATATCAATGGCCAATTCCTCATCAAAGTGAATGTTGAGCTTGACCAAACGTTCTATGTAGCGTTGCATTCTTTGCACATGAGACACAACCGACTCCCCTTCTTTCATCTTGCAAGCCATGAGTGACTTGACTACTTCAAACTTTTCTTGACGAGCTCGCTTATGGTACTTTTCCATAAGGTCCTTGTTCATCTCAAAAGGCCAGTAGTCCTCATAGTACCTCTGCAGTTCTGGGGACATGGTTGCCACCATGATGCATGCCACTTTGGTAGCATCATCGTAATGTTTCTTGTAGGCAGCATATTCTTCAGGAGTAGCTTTTGACTCATCAAGTTCTTTGAGCTCCTTTTCAAGGACATATTCTTTGTCCTCAAATCGAAGCGCCATCTTGATGTTTCGCATCCAATCGTTATAGTTAGAGCCATCCATAACGACTTTGGAGCGAATGTTGAGCAAAGAGAAGTTGTGGTTGGAGGAGGATGAAGCAGAAGTGTTTCCAGGAGTAGTCATCTGAAAAGAAAGAAAGTTTTAGTTAGATTTCAAGATACCTCAATATAATAACCCAAAGATATAATATCAAGGTTAGGATCCAACTATGAAGATTCACAACTTAGAAATGGGATGCCGAGATCCAAGTGTAAATTTCATAAAGGTAGGTGAATGACGACTCACCAATTCCACCATTAGACGAGATAAACGAAGTGAAATTCCTAATTCTTTTGAGATACATTGAAACTATTCAATGACATGTTTTAATCTCAGATTATGCTCTTCTATTTGTGACTGGGATGCCGAGGATCACAAACAAGATGTGGATAACCATGCAAATATGCTTGGTAACCTCATTGTCTTTATCATTAACTATTGATGTGCTGGTAAACCACACACGCTCCATCAAAATGACAATTATGAGATACCCATTACTACTCTTTATCAGTACCTTTTAGTGTGCTGGTTAACCACACACGCTCCACTAACGACTAATAAAGCATAATGTGCAATTTCATGGATTAGCATACTTTTCACATTTTTCCTAAAGTAACTAGAGTTGGGATTTTGAAAAATAATGTTCTAGTACTTTCTTTAATAACATTATACTTTTAATGAGAAGTAGTTGTCCTATCAAACCCGTTCTGCTAACGACCCTCCACTAATCAAGGAAGCGGTGGGTGAGAGTGGACACCCATTCAACTACCATTTTATAGGCAGTTTCCTTATACCCCCCTTATAGACTAGCTTCGTGAATGAGGCATACTAGCGATTTGACTGACCATATTCTTATACATATATAATATTTAACTTTTAATTATAATACATATATAAGGTGTGTTTTAAACTTTTTAAAACTTTAAGGTTTATATAAATTTCAAAATTTAAACTATTAATTTAAATTTAAATAAACCAAATAACTAGATTTAATATTTATCTATTAATTAACTTTTAATTAATTTATTAAATCTTGTAAGGATTATCTAATTAAATTAAACAATTAATTTAATCCTAATCCATATCCCTTCTAGATTTCGAAAATATAGGGATAGGATAATTTCCTTATTTATCTCAATTATCCAATAAGGCAACTATTATCCAAAACAAGGAAACCCTAAAATAGGCTAGCATATTTCGAAATTTAAGGGGAGGAGGCTAGGGTTTCCAAAACCCTAACCCTAATTGCGATTAGGGTTCTTGGAGGCTAGGGTTTTCGAAAACCCTTTGATCCAAAACCCTAAAATCGAAAATTTTGGCCTTTAGGGTTTAATGGCTATAAACCCTAATTTGCAATTCAACAATTATAGCAATTCAATTTAAAACAAACAATGGCTCTGATACCACTGTTGGGTTTTAGGTAAAACAAATAAACCAGAAAACAATTCCTAAGTTCACATGCAACCTACTTTGGATCTATGTTTTAACTATTGAACATACAACTTTGAATTGCAAAACAAGAACCCTAGAGGAGAAAGGCTATTTTCGAAAATGACTAACTAGGGTTTAAGAGTTACATACCTTTCAATTGTTATAGCAAACAATTGATAATCCTCTTGATCTTGATCTTGATCTTCTTGGAAGCTTAGCACCACAAATGTAATGCCTCTAATGGAATCACACCCAAGAACTAGCAAGAAGGAAACTAGAAGGAGAGAGGGTAGAGAGAGCATGCAATTTCGGCCCTAGGGTTTCTTCAAAGAAGGAGTGACCGATTTTGAGAGCTGGGAGGCTCCTTATATAGCTGAGGGATCTAGGGTTTAGGGAAAACCCTAATGCTCCTTTGCTTAGGGCCTAAGCAAACCCAAGGGCCTTATCCAAAGCCCCCTTGGACGAAATCCTTAAGGTTTCCCCTATAGATTTCGTCCACCTCCTTCCAAGGAGGTTCTGGAGCCTTCCACTCAACTATCTGATAATTGCAAACTAGTCCCTGCACTTTATAATTAATACTTTTAACCCCAAAATTAATTCTGATTAATTTCTGACTAACTATTAATTAAACATAATGATTTCTAATTAATATATTAATCTTTTAACATATTAATAAATCATTTATATTAATTTATTAATCTTATAAATTAATATCTCTCCTTTCATAATTTCCTTGTCCAGTTGCTAGGTTGAGGGCAACCCAAAAGGACTGTGCTGCTATCAATTCAAGTAAATACCAATTATAGTTATGGGCTTAGACACCTAATCCAACAATTACTTCTCAAATTCATAAGTCTATTTTATGTAGACACTGTTATGAATTATTTTCGAATATTTTCGAAAATTGGGAAACGATATCCACCAAACAAAGGTAACTTAGTTCGGATGATACTCGGTTCATAACCACTCTAGAAACTTATTTCTGTTCCTTACCAGGACTGCATCATATGGATGCAGGTCGAATCATTAAGAACAATATAACGAAACGAAAGATTTATACATAAATACAAATGGTTAGAATACATCTAGAGACAACTATCGTCGCTCATGAGCTCATTTTCTTATCATGTAACAGAATCATGCCTTCAAAGAAATGTAACCAACCCACCAGCGAAACACCAATCCTTCAGATAGATGCGGCTACGTTCCAAGCTGCGGTCACAACAGCTGTCATGGCACACCTTAATGCTAACAACGCAAATGTTAGTAGTAATGTTATTGGTAACCCCGATCATGGTGATGGCCAAGTACAACAACGAGAACCTACTTGTAAGAACACCTTGAACCCTAAGCCTAATATCCTTAAACGAAAGTTCGAGAACAAGAAAGGGAGTTGTTCAACTCAAGAACCTAACAGAGGGCAACGAACTGGGGCAGTCAATACCCCCATCAGCCCTGTTATTCTAGCACCAACCAAGCCATACTTAGGAAACCTCCCACACTGCAGCAAGTGCAACTACCATCATCATGGAGTTTGCCGAAAGCTGAATTGCAATAGATGCAACTTGAAGAGGCATACCGCCCGCTTCTGTAGAACTCCAGTTGAGTTCATCACTTCAACTGCCAAAGTTGGAACCATTCCCATATGTCACCTTTGTGGTGAAATAGGACATTACAAGAGGGATTGTCCAACAGAGAAGAACGACGGGGGAGCAAAAGGATTTTGACCCCAATACATGGGAAAGCATCAAAGAACCCTGCTATATTTTGGTACGCTTCCAAACCCCGATAACTAGCTATAATTATGATTACTCTTCCGTTCAAATTAAATCACAACAATTATATAAAATTTGAAACCCTAACAGGTAAGCTATGATGACTTAGTGTATACATAAGGGTCATTTATAATTAAGATTTGTAGACTTAGAGTGAGTAATCCCGCCTCATTTCATGTTCCTTGTTTGGTTGTGGATTTAGGGCAGGGTTGCTCAGTCAAAGGTCTTACCAATCTTCATTATACATGACTTGTATACACCAAGCGATTATAGAGAGACCTAGTAAGGATAGTTTCATGAAAGTTCATAATTTCTAATTATCAGAACCCTCGTATTGGTAGTACCCGCCAATTTCGAATCAAAAAGGGGTTCGTAGCGATAATAACAGAATAAAACCATAAGCGCTGAAAACTTCGGTACATAGGATATCATCCTAGTAATCATTCGTCCCAGAACGACTTAATATCTATTTCATCGAGAAAATTCTAACATCCTCATTCGACATGGTTTCGCCTGGCCCTTACCATGTGAAAATTCTTATGCTGTATAAGAGAACTTTTCCTTAATCAGCTGTAAGATGAAATTCTTCCAATCCATAACACAAAACCCTTAGGTTGTCTCTCATTTCAAAACTTCAGAAGTACCCATACGAAGGGTACCACGCCATTCTAGCCTACTCAGTAGACAGGAAACTTCAAACAAAAAGCATCGAAGTAGTCATAGAAGTCAGTAACTACCGAAGTACCTCAATAGATCTCATAGGAAAATCATTGTACCACAGGTCAAGTTCAAGAATAGAGACTAAGAACACATTAAGTTAATCTATCGCTGCTAAGTGTATACACGAGAGTGGTATATAAGTTAGACTTAACAAGATTAAGGATGTGTGATTCCGCCCTATCTCCTGTTCCTTGTTTGGTTGTGGACCTGAGGCAGAGTCACCCATCCGAACGTTTTGTGAAATCTAAATTATATACGACTTGTATACACGATGTAATGGTGGATGAGCCAAGTATGAGTCTGATCATGAACTTCGGAACAAAAGCCAGCATCATGTATTCTACCAGGTGGAATTCAACATGGGACCACGACAGTGGGTCTAGCTACTAAATGACTATGAATTTGAAATTCGTTATCATCTCGACAAAGCCAATATAGTAGCTAACACCCTAAGTCGGAAAGAGTACCCAGGTTGTAGAGCCAATCATTGACTATAATAACCCATTCAAATCTGTCCACACAAAGTAAGGAGGCTCAACAGGAAGCCTTGAAACCTGAAAATATGGCAAGTAGAGAAGATAACTAGAACGTGTGAGTGTACGGTATGCCAATATCTGTTATCCCCACTAAGATAATAGAATCATCTCCCAATTCAGGCAGTCACTCAAAAATATCTAGGAACCAGAGTAGTCATGATTCTATGTGATCGACTATGGTAAAGAATGGGATACCCATTTACCAATTAGTCGAGACCTTTATCACGCTAGCATTCAAGTTGCTTCATTCGAAACCTTTTGTGGTCATAAGTGCCGATCCTATCTGCACTGGACTAAATTAGGTAATACGCAACTAACTAGAGGTCCAATTTCCACACAACACCCTCGCTGATCTGGAATTCATCCGAGAAACTACCAAAAACAAAATACGAATCAGGAAGCGACATAAAGCTTCCAGAGTTAATCAGAGAAGCTACGGCTTCGATAAAAGAAAACCCTTGGAATTCAAGGATTGATGACCTTGTCATATGAAGGTCTCACCCTGGAAGGACAAGATATGCTTGAGAAAGCGTGGAATACAAAATTCAAGGTACATAAGACCATTTGAGATTCTTACCAGAATCGGTCTTGTACTTTTAAACTTAAACCACCATAAAAACTTAATAACATTCATCCCATCTTTCACATATCTAATCTAAAGAGGTGTCTATCCGATAAAACACTTGTTATTTCAATCAATGAAATCAAGTTAAATAAAAGTCTACACTCTGTAGAAGAACCAATGAAAACCATGGATAGGGAAATCAAAAGAACCAAGCAAAGTCTTATCCCGTTAGTGAAGGTCACGTCATCTTCGCATGCAGCCTCCACATGTTCGCTGCTCATTGGACCGCAGCCTCGCATGGTATCTCCTGATTGGTCCGAAGTTATCATCCTCTTTCCCCTTTGGACCGAAGTCCGGTCCACTTAGAAGCCCCCACCTGTCCGAAGCACGTGCCTCGCACCGGGTCCGAATCCGCACCGCCTTAGACTTCGGCCTCATGGCCATCGCAGGAGCTGCCACGTAGCTGCTGACTCACCTCCTCGCCTCGCCAGGTGGCTGCTGACTCGCCTTCGGACCGCACCCTCGCACCCCTATATAAAGGGTGCGAGACTTCTCGGCTAAGAAGGATTTTTCACCCCTAAATTCTCCATTTTGCACTATTTCACCCCCCTAGACTTTCTCACGACCCCCCCAAGGCCCCGGTATCGTGTCTAAAGCCCGAAGCAAGCCCCGGAGCCCCGGAATTCTCGAGAAGTTATCCTCTCTCCAGTCGAAACTCTGCCCGATTTGAGCCGGTTTCTCGTCAAGCAAACTTCTTTTCGTGAAACGAAACGCTGCCCAAATCACCATCTAACAAGTGAGTTCATACCCCCGTATTTTCATAATTTCTACTGTTTTAAGGGGGGGAATACACGCATAACACAATAACTTTGTGTTATAAAATCATGATTTCAAATCATGATAAAACAACATTAAATCATTAAAAATACTCAAAACATTAAACTCTTTTATAAACTTATATTTTTCCCCAAAATTCATATTTGTATATATATATATATATATATATATATATATATATATATATATATATATATATATATATATATGTATGTATATAAATGAGATTTAAAAGACTTAGGACTGATAACTCATTCTGGGTCCTTTTCCTTGTTTGGATGTGGGCTTATAGTACCAGTTATTTGTCCGAGTGTCGTTTAAATTTTACTTATATATAAAATTGTATATGTATATAAATATAATAGTTATTTCATCAGTTTAACTACCTTTGTAACATGCTGAGCAAGGGATTACATGCAAACATAGTTAAATACACATTCAGAAAGTACATATAAATTATAATAGGTATAATTTATACATAGAACAATAATTCATGATTCAAGTATGCTAGAATACACTGTTTTACAAGAAACAAGGGTTTTGACTCAGAACAAATCAAGGGTTTACACTTATCAAATACATGTGCGGAATACTAATTCAAGAACATACTGTCAATCATTTATTTCAGAATAATTGGGTTTTGATTCAAGAACATACGTGTTCGGAATACTAATTCAAAGAACACACTGTCAATCATTTATTTCAGAATGATTGGGTTTTCATAACTAATATACATGTAACATTTATATGCTTTTTATGAGACATTCAATTCAGGTTGTTTAATTCATTTTAGACAACATAGGAAAAACCCTGATATTATAACCAGAATCTCCAGCCGGGGATCGAAACAAGTTGTGTGTAGATCTATATCGGGATTGACAACCCCGCACTCAGGCTGCTAGCTAAAGTCAGGCATACACACCGATGAGTGGCAATTGTTATCACTAGTTTAAACGCCCACAAAGCGTTTGTTTCAGGCCATCAGTCATAGTATGGTTATAATAACTCATTAAAAAGATATTAACAGTACGTTAGTGTATAAACAACTAAACGAAAGTACACCTTCAAAGTACCAGTTTACAGAATACAAAATACAATGGTTCAATACAGTTTTCAATAACAGCTGGTGGAGCCAGGCACACTCTCAGTTACAAGTTTTCATAAAGGAATACAAATACAAAACATTAATACAAAGAGAACGGTTTATGGGATTAAACCACTTTTACAAATGGGAACCTAGTCATTTACTTTCGGTAAACTAGTATAACATAAAGGACCTTTAGTGGTTAATTCTATAATTCCTTAGTTGCTACATCATAGTTATACATAAGTAATATCCGATTGACAGTGAAATGTGTGACTTCCGCCTTACTTCCTGTTCCTTGTTTGGTTGTGGACTTAGGGAAGATACACCCATTTAACTGTCCATTCGATATTAGGTTATATATAATCAGTATAAACTAAGTAATTACAGAGGGAAACTATTGAGGTTATCAGTTAATCACCTCAGGAAATATAGGATTTCCTGGAGAAACCAGTGAACTTATCCAAAGAACTTAGGGTATACTTAACAGAACTAAAATACTTATGAACTCACCAGCTTAAATGCTGATCTACTCTTTCCAAATAACTTGTATTCTCAGGAATCCAATAGATAGGTACACTCCCGAAGCTTTTGAGAAGACTACCTAGTACCGTACCGCGACTCTTGTCTTCTACTGTACCTACTTTAGTGTTTGAATATGTAATGTTTAAACACTTATGTAAAACTTATACTTATTAATGAAATGGTTGTTTGTACTTTGATTAATATATTGCATGTGTTGTGATACTTACCTGAAGTCCTCCGCCCCGAACGTTTCCGCCGTTCCGGTTTGGGGGTGTGACAAACTGACATGCCAATGTGATATCATAAATGATATCGAGGGTGTCACGCAGGTTTGCATGGTTATTCACATATTGTTTGTGATCCTCGACATCCCAGTCACAAATGGAAGAACATAATCTGAGATTAACACGCCATTGATGGTTCAATGAATCTCAATTGATTTATGAGTTTCGTTTTGATTGAAATTGGTAAAGTGCTTTACCTACCTAAAATAGATTTGTGATATGATTACGACACCCCTCTCCACATTATGAATCGTATATATGGATCATAACATTAATTTAAAATTAAGTTAATAATTAAGGATTGAATCGACTTATTTAAACTTTCTCTCTTATATTAGATGAAAATCCTCTCCCAAATCCTCGTGCATTTTCGAATTCTAAGCTCATCTTTGTTCTCCCTCGAGAATGGATCATTTGTTATGGGATCTTCCTTGATTTTGATATTGGGAAAGATGTCTATGATGAGCATATCTTTTAAATCAATAATGCATCAACTCTGAAGAATTTGTTATTCCTATAATCATGTAGATTTGTTAAATAGGTCTCTTGTGACATTGTCTCCATGCCCTTGATGTTCCGAAAGGATTTTTGTGAACATGTGAACATATGAAATGAATTTGCAATTGAGTGAAAATTTTCACCAAAAGGCAAGACAAGAATGATTTGAAAATCACCAAAACTTCCTAAATTGTATGCAAGCTAAAGGAAAGAGTTTTGTATGTGCTCAATGAGAGCTACATAGACAACCTCGAGAATCTCAATGTTGTTCGTGACAAAAGTATTTCAATAGATCTTGTGCTTGGATCTTTTATTAGTTCTTATGATAATTTCAACTTTATTTATCTTACAAATAATATGAAGAAAACATTGATGGAATTCTTAAGCCTTCTCTAAACTGAGTAAATTGGAAAGGATTATATTTCTTATCCAATTCCAATTATCACCTTTCTGAATGTTGGCGGAAAGAAGAGAAACGTTCGAATCCTAAATGGAAAGGAATGGTTTTAGTCTAAACTGAGGAAATTGGAAAGGAATTATATTCCTCTATTCCACGCAACCATGATTCAAAAGAGGCAAGTTGCAATTAACGCAATGAAAAGGATCATAGGAAATGAAGTTTCCCTAAGTACTTGAAATATCTTAGAGATGATAAAGTCAAGTGTTTGACTCTTCATCAAGTACTTGAATAATCAAACTCCAAATACATCCAATTCGTGTTTCCTTGATGCATGATGTGGTAATCACATTTGGATGACATCATAGGATCTAAAGGAAAGAAGGGAGCTAAGCATCAAAATGCTAAATCCAATCATGGGAATGGACGAGTGTCACATGTCTTGATGATTGAGGATTTCGAGTTTGTGCTTATTAACAGAGTTAGGATAAACCTAGTTGTTTTCTATTACTCTCCGGAGATGTCTAGAAACCAAAATTCATTTTATGGTTTTGTATCTTTAAAAAAGACATGGATATCAATTTCATTTGATAATGGAAAACTAATATTCCAGTTTATAGAGATCTTTGTTCTTGCAGTTGACATTCATGCAATTGTAGTTTGTGTTTCTAATAATAGTAAGGTTAACTTAGATATTGATTCCTCTAAATAGTTTAGATAAGAACACGCTTGTGACATAATTGCCTTGGCCACATAAGTAAGAATCGCATCACCAAACTCCAATTGGATCGGACTTTGAATCATTCAACTTTGAGTTGGATAATGTATGCGAGTTTTGTATATTGACAAGATGACTAAATCACCATCCACAATCCACATGGACATGTGAATGAGGTGAATGATTGTTAGATCTTGTACACACTAATGTGTGTGGACCCTTTAGATTCGCCACAAGGGACGACAAACACTACTACGTCATATTTACTGATAGTTTCAGTAGATATGATTATATTTATATAATTGAGCATAAGTCTGACACTTTGAGTAGTTCAAAACTCATATTAATCCCGACACATACATAAAAAAACAAATAGTTTAAAAAAAATTAGCGAACAAAAATTCTAAATTTACATCGAAACGTTAACTACTTGAATTTATATTGGCACATACATAAAAGGGTTTTTGACACTATAGCACATCAATGTTTGGTTAATTTGCACATTTAGTCACTAAAGTTTTTTTTGTGCTCAATTGATCCTTAATGTTAGTAACTACCGGCTAATTAAAGGAATGGGAGCAAATATTACCGGTTTAAGGGTCATCGCTGACGTGTATTGGCTTATGTGGACAAGCATTTGACCATGTCATCTTTAACGTGGAAACCTTCCTTAATTGGACCTTATATTGAACCATCGAGGATACATTGTTACCCCAAATTAGGTCAGTGCCTCCCTCCCGAAACTCTACACTCAATCGATGTAACCAGAACAATGTCTGCCTCTTCCAGTCGATCAATCAACCTCCTGCGTGTCGGAAACCTTCGTGATGATGACCCCTGTCCACCTTGTGATTGTCAAGACGCAATAAGCATGGAAAGGACTGCCTGGACCGACGATAATGTAGCTCGCAGGTTTTGGAACTGCAAAAACTCTTTGGTGAGTATTCCTTTTGTTTACTTACACCGTATTTGTTATTTTGAGCTAGAAATGTACACATTTTCATTAATTGCAACCCTAACCCTAACTCTGGTTTTCCCTTTTAATCAGTCAGATGAAGGTCCAAAATGCAAGTTCTTTATGTGGAAAGACAAAGAAATGGAGGAGGGTTACTACAAAGAACAGCTTCGCAAGATGAGGTTTGAGCTGAAAAGGAAAGAAGAGTTTAGTGAAGTTTTGAAGGTTCAAAAGAAGTTGGTTAAGCTGCAACAAGCTATGGAAGCAGATAAGCAAGTGTTTGAGACACAGTTGATGGAGTTAACGAAGAAAAACAGAATGTTGAAGTGTGGGATCTTTGTTAAGGTAATTGTAGTCATTGCCATGTGGTTGAAATGGACTTGAAAAGTGCAGCAGATCAAATAGGTGTTTATGGTTGATGGTATATAATTCCAACCAGTTTTTTGGAAAGTGTATGGGTGGATGTTAAAAGTTATTTGCTTTTTTGGGAAGTGTATGGGTGTATGGGTGTATGGGTACATGGTCATGGTTAGATCCTAGTTGTAATGTATAGTCAGGTTTTTGGTTGAATGCTTGTTTGATCAGTGTGTGTATGGGATGTTAGATGTAATGGAATGTAGATGTAATGGGATGGTTGTACATGGGAGCAATTGTAATGACTTTGTGTTGATTCAATGAATGATATGAAAGATCCTAGTTATGATATACCTTGCTGAATTTTATAATATGCATGTGCTCCTTTTAAAAATTAAAGTGTGGGTACCACATTGTCGGCCATAAGGAACTCACTTGGTCCATTTAAAAGTGCATTGTGTTTAGAGTTCTGTGCAGGGGTATATATGGAAAAGTAAGGGTTAGTAAGGGTATATGGACCACTGACCACACGTGGTATATAAGGACATAATCAATCATAATTTTAAATTTTAAATTATCTATATATGCAAATATATTCCCTTGCCATGCAGTTTAACCAGACAAGTCCTTGCCATGCATGCAACTTCAAATTAACACAACAAAAAGCTCAAAATCACAATCAACTTAAGTAACACAAAATACACATCACATAAACCAACATAGTTTCATACAAACTGCATAGTTAATAGCAGTTTCATAAAAACAGCAACAATGCACCAAAACACATCATTTCACACTACATACCATGTTCATATCACATAAACCAACACTTAAAGTTATTCTAGAGTAACAGGTTTAGCTTCTGATTTCCCAGGGGCATCTACACCACCAACTTTCTTGCCCAACTTCAACTTGATAATCCTTTCCGATTTCTTCCTCCTAATTTTCTTCAATAGGGTTGCAAGTGGTGTTTCTCTAGCCTCCTGTTCTTGCACATGAACCTGACTAGGTTCTCCATTTGCTGATGCATCAAACTCCAAAGGAGTGAGTTCCACCTCATCATAGTCTTGTTGCACATGCACCTCATTGACTGCTTCTCCACCATCATTTACTGCTCCTCCATCATTGACTGCATTAGCTTGATTACCTTCATCATCCTCATTGAGTGCTTCAGCTACACCCTGATTGACCAATATGAAACATTATTAGAAATTTAAAAAGAAATTGTAAAGATTAACCATTTAAATACTTATTTACCTGTTTTGTTTTTCTACTAGCTTTGGTTTTAGGAGGCCTTGTTAAAGTACAAGCTCTTTTGTTGTGTCCTTCAATCTTACAAAGGCTACATTTTTGTTTTTTCCCAGCCTTGGATACCTTCACCTGCTCCTTACCTTTGTTTTGTGTTTAGGTAGTTTTCTTTGATTTTTTACTTGACTGGTTTGGGGTTTCTGTTGCATCCCTTTTCCTTTTAGTTGCAGGTCTCCCAGGCATAGCTCTACGAACAGGAGGTAAAGGTGGGGTGTAATCAGTTGCAGGCCACAAATTACTTCCATTCATAGGTGCTAACCTAAACTTGTATGCCTTCATGTAAGTGATGCTACTAAAAATTTTGTCCACATATGACTCTACATCCCTATTCATAAAACTAATAGCTGCAACAGAATGGACACAACCGATTCCATTAAGCTGCCAAAGCCTGCATGAGCAAGTTCTTTCTTCAAGATCCACTTCATAAGCATCTGTAGTTCCTCTTACTTCAAACTGATTTAGTCCACTAGGTAAGACTTGGTAATGTCTTAGACCCTTCTTAATGTCATTCACTATTTCTCTAATTGTTGGAGAAATTTGGTTGCCCCATCCTAGACTGTAAGATACACGTTCGATTATCGTGTTATGTAATTTTAAAAGTGAATAGTATTATGAAATATTATATAATTATGAGTATTTAGTTCTAACGGATAGTTTTTACTAGAAATGATGTAAAACTATGTTTAGAATAACTCGAAAAATATTAGAAGTCTTATGAGATTCCAATTAAAAGTTAAAATATTGAAATTTAATGAAAATATAAAATTTGAAATAAGTAGAATTTTATTATTTAAAAGTTGTAAAGAATCTCGTTAGAAACATTTAGGCGAAAACCTCATCGAAATCCGAGTTATAACGAAGAAGTTATAACCAACCGAAGATCCGCGACAAAACCGGCACGGTGCCGAATGACGTAAAAAGTGAGTTTTTGATAAACTACTTTTTAGCCTTGGTGATCTAAATAAAAGTCGTATTATTTGTTAAACCGAGAATTTTAATAAAAAGAACGCCAAAATCTGACTTCGTATGAGGAAGTTATGATTTTTCTAAGTTTCAGCTTAGCAGTAGACAGCTAAAAACTCGAATTTTAGATCGGGTGATTTTTAGCCGACACAACCTAAACGAGAATCGAATGTATCGTCAATAGTAGTACAACGGTAAAAAGACAGACGAAACGGACATCCGATGAAGAGGTTATGATTTTTTAACGGATTTTCCTGTCCCGGTCTGTTAAAAATAATAATATTAAAAATAAAGTCAAAATTATCCGACGAAGTCTAAACGAAAGTTGTAGAACATAATTTTCCCTACGCGTGCATATAAAGACCGTCAAAAACGGAGTTCGTATGCGAAAGTTATGGATTTTAGAAGTTCGGGGCTCAAAAATCGAGAAATCCTTGAAAACCGAGAAGAATCGCAGGGCTCAGGCTCAGCTTCGGCCACGTCACCCTTCTCGCATGCAGACGCGTGTGCAAGCCGGAGAACCAAGCGATGCGAGGTCCAATAGCCTTCCGACGCGTGCCACCTCCGTGTCAAGTCCGAAACGCACCAGCTGCCCCCTCGCATCCGAACCTCCCAGCTGATGCCGCATGTCCGAGCTTCGCTGCAACCTGGCCCTTCCCTCTTGCTTCGGATCCGAGGCTCGCACCTATATAAGGGGTGCGAGACTTCCCGGGAAAATGTTGGAAAATTGTTACTTTTCACCCTTTAACTCATATTTTAACTACTTTCACTTCCCCCGAAGCCCCGGTATCATTTTTAACACCCAGAACACGCCCCGAAGTGCCCGAGAAGCCCGAGAAATTTATCTTTTCGGTTTTGAAGCCCAACCCTCGCAAGGCCCGGTTATCAAGAAAACTCCCGGTTTTCAACGAAGAAAGCTAATTATAGTAACGAAGTGCTGCCCAAATTACTATTTTAACCCCCGGTTATTTCATGGTGAGTTTAATCTATAGGAACAATTGCATGTTATGTGTTATATGTGCTATGTGCTTTTCAGTGTTATTATTCCGGGTTATTTTCCCGTGTTATTTTTATTTCCGCTATTTATGATAGCAAAGCTATACCTTTGACCATGTGATCAGTGAAAGGACTTAGATTCACGGTGGTACTGGTACGTAGCCTCTGGTCATGTAAAGCATGTCTCCGTAAGAGAATGACTTCTATTCTATGGCATTGGCAGATGGTTAGACAGAGCTATAAGCTTGAAATCTACCGAAATGTTTAAATCAGAAAGTCTATGTCTTCTGTGCCATTTGGGCCGAAGCTTTATTGATCGTATATATTTGTATCAAATCATTGATTGATATGGAAAGTTTGTCTCATGATTCACATATGCCTTTGTTGTTCCTTGTTCCTCTTTGCTTATGTCATATTGAAGTATATATATGGCATAACGTTATATTGTATCTATTATTGAACTCACTAAGCGTCACCGCTTACCCCTCCCAGTGTTTAACAATTGCAGGAGATAAGTAACCAGTATAGTTATATACTGTCGGAAGATGTAGATTAGTTTTTACTATTACTTTTGTATTTCGGTTTATGTTTGTATAAAATTACAATATCCTGCGTAGTTATGTAAAATATTAAAACATAGTCGGTTTGTATCCAATCTTTTGTAATCACTTTATCAATGTAAGATATTGTTTTATAAATATGCATGTAGCATGTTTTGGAGTAACAATTGTCAAGTATGAAAGTTTGGGTCTTTCAGAAATACGAAAGTTTAGAAAGGGGTTCTTTCAATCATGGTATCAGAGCGGTGGTTTAAGTGAACTAAATTCCACGGGTTGGTATTTAGACTTAAACTGTCTAACATTCAATATATGAACGAAGTCATTTGTAAGTATATGGATACAAACCATAGGAAAGACTTAAGTGGGGTATTGGGTAGTGATAAACCCTCGTATTCTAAAATATTAAGTTACTTTAAAAATTTTCAGAGAATTAATTTAAGTGAACTAGGAATTTTGAGAATTTCTAGACTTAAACATAGATTGTTAAGGAACGATGATACAATGTGTATCTAATATACTTTAGGTTGAATACCTAAATGGACAAGCACTAGAATATTAAGAGGAGATATTCCTTATATTCTAATATGTGCTAAATGATAAATGAATATATCATGCCTTAGGTTGCTTACTTATATTGCTATTACTTGAGAAAGTTTAAGGTCTGTTGCCGACCATAGTATGGGAAAGGAAATTTTATGTATTCCAGATTTAAAAATTTCTATATTAGAACTGATATGAAACTTTTCGAAGTAATAAAAAGACTTATGATAGTCGACTTCAATAATTTTATAGATAAACGATCGAGGGATATCGTAAAATAATATTTAACAAGTGATATCGTAAATAGTGTATTAATACCTAGAGTGGTGTTGTACATTCAAACTATGTATAGTGAAATAATAACACCGTTGGAAGAATGTTGTGTATTCGAAATACATTCGGACTAGATGAATGTTTTGGCATAACCGATGAAGTTATTCCGCCGCTGTCCAGAATGAAGCAATGATTGCTTATAGAGTAAGAGGAACCGAAGATGGTGATCAATACTTCGGCAGTATCGTAATTGATGTTGTACAAGATTTAGAAGATTTAAAGATCAAAGGAAAGGCTAATGAAGTTTTCAGACTCAATAGGCCAAGGCTTTTCCTAAACATTTTGATATAGTGTGTAGTTCAAGTAGTAATCCTATACAGAATGTTCAAACTTAGTATTTAATAATACTGAGCGACTTCTATCACATCCTTATGGAAATTCCATTGTGTGTTAAGCCGAATTTAACATACATGATTAGGATGGTGAAATAGGTTATTTGGTTGTGAAAAGGCTGAGTGGCTTACTTGTTAGAGTAAGGTAGAGTACTTAGTTGAAGAAGATATACACTCATATTATTATATGAGAAGAGATGATGTAGTTCGGAATGATAGAGAATCAAGTTGAAGCTAGTAGAACATGCTGAGATGCAGCTATAATGCAGATTTCCTAGGATGGATTCCTATGAAGTAGACTTAAAAGAAGACTTACTCATATACAGAAATGAACAAATGTGAATGGTGACTTGCATGAATTAGAAGATGATGCAGATAGTTAAAAACCGTTTGTCTCCACGATACTAGAGTAAATTCTGGTATAGTGTGTCTTGCAAAGTAGACACTACCCGAGAAAGAATTTATATGAAGAATTGGAAGTAAAATTTCTATCGACCTATGAAAAAGTATTAGGATATACTAAATCGAGCATATGAATGAAAAGAATCTTAGAAGGCGAGTATAGGAAATCTAAGATATGTTTGATAGAAATGTGAAATCCCTAATTGAGTCTAGGAGAAATTGTCATAAGTACTTGTTTGAACACGTTCATGTGTGATAAGTTGCTTTGTGATTTTGAATGGTGACTTGGAAACTACGAGACAATACTTGGGACGAGTATGAGTAGGTGTGAATAGTAGTAGAGGCCTATACTACTGGAAGCATAGGACTCACACTTAGATCAGGGAAAGTCACAAGGTTACCAAGAAACTAGTAATCGATTCCGTTTTTGTTCGAGTATGTCATTACCTTCGTTTCGGTGATGACTAAGAAGATGATTTTCGTTCAGACTTTAATGATCGTAAAGAATCGAGTCCGACTAAAATAGATATGCGAAGTGAGGTGATTGGTTCAGAGAACCATGTCTCGTGTAGTGACGAAATTTTAGTCAGAGAATTTAAGAATGAGATGGATAGACGGAGAGAAAAAAAATCCAAACAGTAGAATATATGCTTTGTGCACATGTCTTGGAGTTGGTGCGCGTCAAGTGGAAACACCATCGAGGCCCAAATTATAATTAGGAAAATAAGAATGAGATAAGAGCGAAATATTCCCAGTCATTTTTATTGTTATGATTTCGGGGACGAAATCCTCAAAAGGAGGAGGTATTTGTAACATACACGTTCGGTAAAAAGATGAGTGTTAGAAAGATAGAATATATGAAAACTTGTAAAATAATAAGACATGTGCTTTGTGCACATGTCTTGGAATATATGCTTTGTGCACATGTCTTGGAGTTGGTGCGCGTCAAGTGGAAACACCATCGAGGCCCAAATTATAATTAGGAAAATAAGAATGAGATAAGAGCGAAATATTCCCAGTCATTTTTATTGTTATGATTTCGGGGACGAAATCCTGTCCCGGTCTGTTAAAAATAATAATATTAAAAATAAAGTCAAAATTATCCGACGAAGTCTAAACGAAAGTTGTAGAGCATAATTTTCCCTATGCGTGCATATAAAGAACGTCAAAAACGGAGCTCGTATGCGAAAGTTATGGATTTTAGAAGTTCGGGGCTCAAAAATCGAGAAATCCTTGAAAACCGAGAAGAATCGCAGGGCTCAGCTTCGGCCACGTCACCCTTCTCGCATGCAGACGCGTGTACGAGCCGGAGAACCAAGCGATGCGAGGTCCAATAGCCTTCCGACGCGTGCCACCTCCGTGTCAAGTCCGAAACGCACCAGCTGCCCCCTCGCATCCGAACCTCCCTACTGATGCCGCATGTCCGAGCTTCGCTGCAACCTGGCCCTTCCCTCTTGCTTCGGATCCGAGGCTCGCACCTATATAAGGGGTGTGAGACTTCCCGGCAAAATGTTGGAAAATTGTTACTTTTCACCCTTTAACTCATATTTTAACTACTTTCACTTCCCCCGAAGCCCCGGTATCATTTTTAACACCCAGAACACGCCCCGAAGTGCCCGAGAAGCCCGAGAAATTTATCTTTTCGGTTTTAAAGCCCAACCCTCGCAAGGCCCGGTTATCAAGAAAACTCCAGGTTTTCAACGAAGAAAGCTAATTATAGTGACGAAGTGCTGCCCAAATTACTATTTTAACCCCCGGTTATTTCATGGTGAGTTTAATATATAGGAACAATTGCATGTTATGTGTTATATGTGCTATGTGCTTTTCAGTGTTATTATTCCGGGTTATTTTCCCGTGTTATTTTTATTTCCGCTATTTATGATAGCAAAGCTATACCTTTGACCATGTGATCAGTGAAAGGACTTAGATTCACGGTGGTACTGGTACGTAGCCTCTGGCCATGTAAAGCATGTCTCCGTAAGAGAATGACTTATATTCTATGGCATTGGCAGATGGTTAGACAGGGCTATAAGCCTGAAATCTACCGAAATGTTTAAATCAGAAAGTCTAGTCTTCTGTGCCATTTGGGCCGAAGCTTTATTGATCGTATATATTAGTATCAAATCATTGATTGATATGGAAAGTTTGTCTCATGATCCACATATGCTTTTGTTGTTCCTTGTTCCTATTTGCTTCTGCCATATTGAAGTATATATATGGCATAACGTTATATTGTATCTATTATTGAACTCACTAAGCGTCACCGCTTACCCCTCCCAGTGTTTAACAATTGCAGGAGATAAGTAACCAGTATAGTTATATACTGTCGGAAGATGTAGATTAGTTTTTACTATTACTTTTGTATTTCGGTTTATGTTTGTATAAGATTACAATATCCTAGGTAGTTATGTAAAATATTAAAACATAGTCGGTTTGTATCCAATCTTTTGTAATCACTTTATCAATGTAAGATATTGTTTTATAAATATGCATGTAACATGTTTTGGAGTAACAATTGTCAAGTATGAAAGTTTGGGTCTTTCAGAAATACGAAAGTTTAGAAAGGGATTCTTTCATAGACCCTTGCATTTCTTCTTGAACACCCTCTCCATCATATACATCCTCAACTCCTCTAGCATGGTGATAATTGGTTCCTAGCATCAACAATCACGACATTAAAACTTTCTGACATTCCATTCTCCACATCATCACAACATCTTCCTGGTTGGAAGTAAGCCCTTGACCATGTTTTGGGGTCTTTGTCCGTCAGATACTGATGAGCACTTGGGTCTAGCACTTCAAGCTCTTTCATGGCAACCTTAAAATCTACCTCTGTTGTTGCTTTACATGCCTTCCAGAATATGCTTTCATATTGGGCACCAATATACCTATTCCTAAGGTTTTGGCTAATATGCTTGGCACACTGCCTATGCTCTACATATGGAAGGAGTTCTTTCACAGCCTCAATCAAACCCTGTTAACAAATTCCAAATATAGTGAATAAGGATGTAAATAGATAGGAAAATTAATTACAAACAATTAAATTACCTTGTGTAGATCCGATATTACACTGTATCCATAGCCCAAGTTAAGTCCCAAGTCATAAATGAGTAAATCCAAAAACCACCTCCAATTTTCCTTATTCTCCACACATACTACTGCCCATGCAATAGGATAAATCCTATTGTTTGCATCCCTTCCAACAACACATAATAACTCCCCTTTGCAGATCCCTTTAAGGAAACAACCATCTAAACCTATTATCTTCCTGCATCCCTCCTTCCACCCCTTCTTCAATGCATCAAAGCAAACATAGAACTTACTAAAGTAGTTCTTCCCATCTGGCATATGATTTACATCAAGCTTCACAGTGCTACCTGGATTTGATCTCCTAATCTCTTCTGCATACGACCATAACTTTGCATAATATTCAACTAGGGTACCATCTATTAGTTGGAGTGCATATTTCTTAGCTCTCCTGCATTGACCAACACTAACATGAATACCAAACTTCTGTGACACAGCTGTTCTTATCTTTCTAACACTCATCTTTTGTCTAAGTAAGAACTCTCTTGTATAATGACTCCCTATCCAAGCATAAGTGACCATGCACCCTAACTTGTAGTTCCTTGCACATTTGTGGACTGGCTTTAAAGACTTAATTTGGAAGCTTGATTCATCACTCATCCAAGATGCCCACAACCTGAATGAGCACTCACCCTTGCAACACTTAACCAACAATCTTTTCCTATCATTTTTCTCAAAGCAAAGTTGGTACCCATTCACAACAGCATAGTTGCATAACATTGATTTTAATTGAGATGGATCTTTGAACCTCATACCAAGTATTGGGATCTGCTTTTTCCATGGAACTAACTCATTAAAAATGGAATGTTGTTGAGTTACATTGGCATCCTCTTCATGTCCATCATCATCATCTATGTTGTTATCATTTCCCTCTTCCTCTTCGCCACATAATCTATTTAGAAATTCATCACCCTTTGTCCTATTCACAGTGACTATGTCCTCATTAAAGTCCACATCCACATCTGTTAGGTTATCAATTTCGTCCTCATTCTCACCACCATCAATGCAAGAATCATCTCCATCCTCCTCTTCTATTTCAGAGCCAAACCAATCTTCTATTCCTTGACCATCATGGTCCACATACATACAAATTTTACCATCTGTCCCATATGCTTGAAAAATGAAACCATCATAGTCTTCATCATTAGCGATAGCAGTTATCCCAGATATTAAGGGCTTACCTGGTTCACAATAGTATAACTTCTTTATACTTTCTTGCATGAACCGTTCGAGAAAGGTGATACATTCACCGTATGTCATTCCAGAAAAATCGTGATCATTGAAAGTGAAATTGATACCATGGTTATACGAGAAAGGATTTCTAAGAAAAACACCTTTGAAGTTCAGCTCCACTATAGGGTGGTGTCCATCAGGGTTTGGCGTCGAGCTAGACATTGTGGGTTGGTTGACTGCTCACTGACTTCGATCGGAGAAAATGACTTCGAACCCTAGGTTTAGTGCTTCGTATTCACTGTAAGATGAGAAAAAGAAAGAACGAAGAAGGAGTGTTCCGGCTAAATAAATGTGTTTATTTTGACCTCTAAATCCTACATGGATAAAATAAATGAATTATATTATGTAAACTTATTCCACGTAAGCAATATCACCGGTTGTTCCGTTTACCGGGTGCATAAGGGGGTAATTAGCCGGTAGTTACTAACATTAAGGATCAATTGAGCACAAAAAAAACTTTAGTGATTAAATGTGCAAATTGACCAAACATTGATGTGCTACAGTGTCAAAAACCCTACATAAAAATAACCAAAGAGCTTCTAGCCCAGCGGTATCAGGTGGTGGCCTCCCTCCTTGAGGTCGAGGGTTCAAGTCTCGTGGTGGACATAGGTAGAATTAGGTGTTAGTTTAGGAGTAGATTATAATATTTATATTTGCCGGTTCAAAAAAAACATACATAAAAATAAGCATGTAAAAGATTACGTTTTTTTTAAGTTAACGAATTAATATTGTCAAGGAAAATCAAATTATGGATACTACGAGGATAAACACAAAAGTCTATAACATAGAGGAGGTCGTGATATTTTACAAAGTTCGGAAGTCAAAGTAACATTTGAAAAAGCAGAGACGTGGAAAATGTCATTTTACAAAGTTGAGTGATGCAAATGTCGATAGTAAATATAAGGGTCAAAGTGACATTTTAAAAGGTAGAGTGATGAGAATTATTTTGGCAGTGCAAATTGTAAATTTTTTTTATCAAATTAGGAGATAATTCCTAATAAAAATAAATCGTTACAAAAGCTATTAAAATAAAAATCCATCTTTAATTAAGTTATATTTGAAATAATCTGCATCACAGGGTGATGTTCATTTTCCTAAGTTTAGTCTAATTTGGATGATTCCGAAACTAGATAGTTATGTAGATTGTAAATTTCGCATTTTTTCACTAGTTCAAATTACACCGAAGTTACTATTTTATAGGTATTTCGATTTTGATTAAAAAAATAGCACATTACACCATGTCACATACAAAGCAACTGAAAAAAAAGGTGTCACAATTGGACCCAAAAAATCAATAAAGTGATGTGTTATTTGGGAAAAAGAATACGATATGAAAATAGAAAAAGTGATAAAATAGTGATTTCGATGTAATGCACTGATACACTAGGATACATCCATTTTTTATATAATATATGCAAGTTTTTATTTAAAGCATCATGCAACGCACAAACACATGATCGAGTAATAATAATAATATATATATATATATATATATATATATATATATATATATATATATATATATATATATATATATATATATATATATATATATATATATATATATATTAAAAAATTACAAGAGACTTCTAAACAAATCTGAGATGGATTTTTTTTCCACATATAATGGTGTTGCCACATGAGTTGTAGGTTGGTTATGGAATGTCATAAAATAAATAACACCAAAAACATTTTTAGACAATTTAGAGCTTATGACATAAATAAGCAACAATTTTATTATTATTTTCATGCCAACAATAAAATGAAACTGTAAATATCAATAAAGGACAACAAACTTTTATTATTTTTTAAAATTGCAAACGTTTACTTCGACAAGAAGACACTAATTTGAGAGTTTATTATCAAGAAACACATCATGTTTACTTGAACAGTTTTAAAACATTTAAAAAAAATAATGCGACAAAAAAATATATATTATATCGTTCATTATATTATGATTACAGAATAATTAATTAATGATCTATACAATGTTAATCTTTTAAAATTATAAGTTACTGTATAATTTGCATTTTTTTTCTTAACTTCTAATTTGTCTGTTTGTCGTTTACATAATACGAATTACAACTGTAGATATTTTGTAATTACTTTGTTTTTCCTGTTAATAAGAAATGTTTTGAGCAATTTAATAAAACTAACTGTTTAACTAATCTAAACTTAAATTGATTTGTTAGCCCAAAAGAAAATATTAACTCACAATGTTAAATTGATCGAAACACCCGGTCGAAATGTAAATCATAAGAATTTATGGTTTCTCGCATCCTTATTACTTTTTTATACAAAAATATTTCTTGCTGTGATTCTATACAGTGAGATCCTATCAAGTAAATCTTCTTCACATAATTTATATAATTGTATGGATGTTGAGAGAAACTTATATCAATTTCCCATGTTTCTGGTAAAGAGTTATTTTTCCAGCAACCCCTCACACTATGGCAACTGTAAGTTGCCTTGTGATGATTTTGGCTTCACAAGGAACGGAAGTTTTATTTCTTGTGGGGTATTTTCCGGGGTCACCTCTTTGAAAGGTACTTCGAAAACAAGAGATTGATATAAACAAACCTCGTCTTCTTTGCAGTAGTATACCTGGAGAATATGTACATTCATTAAGGCATTGTACTTTTTTTTTTTTTTTTTAAGGACATTGTAGTTTGAAAATTCTACCCAACTACTATATTGAAAATTGGTTTGTAGGTTATTCAAAGTACAATGATATAATAGGATGATATGAAAGTAGGAATTGCATACCCATACCTTACAATTAACCCTACCCACGGTGGGTGAAGGAGAGGATCTTTTAAAATGTAAAATGGCAGTTCCATCTGCACTTAGATTCCCATCCAAAGGATCAACAACTGCTGCATTTTCAGGTTCAATTTCAACACTAAACTTGGAACGTGCTTCCTGCGTATTATTTATATTACAACTAAAATCACTTCATAAAAGTAAAGTCATGAATATTAGACAATGAAAAACAACAAATCTAAGATCCTTTTTCTTTTCTTTTTTCTCCCATCTGAATAGATAATGTTTAAGTCTACTTTCATAGACTTTGTCTATTAAGCTATTCTTTCTGTATTAAGTCAAAAAGAAACAACACCTATCAGAGAGAGAGAGAGAGAGAGAGAGAGAGAACCTTTGAGAAATGATAACCTTCAGGCACAGATATTTGAAGAGTTAAGTCACCCTCATTGGAAGAACCACCATCAACTACAATTGTTTGTGTGTCAGCTGAATTTCGTTTTCTAAGGCGAATTGGAGATCTTGATTTTGGTGCAGGAGGCTGAACTCCTTTTAGCTCAAGTGTAACAAGTTCAGCATCTTCTTTGTTCAGATCCAAATATCTAATCAGACTGTTGTTTGTATCAGCTATGAATAGTTTCCCTGAGAAATAACAATAAAAACTTTAATATTGTGTACTGTGATACTATGCACTGTGTATTGTGTTAACTGTAATCACCTGTATCAGCCTCAACAATGCCTGCGGGTTCTGACAGCTGGAAAATTCAACAAAATGAATAACTCGTGTGGTTTTAATTTTAAAATATATACAAATAAAATTTAAATTACTAACCTGAGCTGATAAAGCTGATCCATCTTTAAAGCCAGCTTTCCCAGTGCCAGCTATTGTACTTACTCTTTTAGTAGCTGGATCTAGCTTTTTAATCTGTAATACATGTAAATATAATAATCATAAATCACTCTAAACAAAACATCACCTTTTATCAAAATATGAAAATACTAATCTCCATCAATGAAAGTATGTTGCATTGAACAGTTTTTTTTTTTTTTTTTTTTATAAAGTTGTATAAGCTGAAAAATGAAAGTACCTTGTGGTTATAAGAATCTGCCACATAAATTTGACCATCTTTTCCACATAAGACACCCAACGGGTGTTGAAGGAGTACTTCAGAACCAATTCCATCACGATCTCCAAACTAAAAATTAGCAAGAAAGCTGAGCAAACCCTAATTTTATAATATCAGGGAAAGATTTTCTAAAATTTATGGAAGATATACATACCTTGAACAAATTGTCTGAGAACACTGGATCACCACCAACTAGTAGTCTTGATCCTCCTGTTGTAAGATTGAGTGCTCTAATTGAGCTACTCTCACTATCAGCAATATATGCCTCTTTCACATCTGCAACACAGCCAATTCACCCATAATTTAGACTAAGATTAAATCTTGTTTGAAATGATAAAAACTGTTGTCGATAAAATGTGCACTACTTTGAAAAAAGAGTCTAGTTATTCATAGAGCTCATAAAGTCTAAATTATTGAAATTTGGAATGTGACTTTAACTGTAAATAATTACCTGGTGATAAAGAAAGCCCGGATGGTTGTGCAAACGATGTTGTTGAAGAGCTGTCTCAATTTAAAGAAAAAAAAAGATAACTGGAGATGAGAAGCTTTACGATTAAAAAGATAACTCAAATTAATGATATAACTAAGATAAGGTTAAAACATGCTTTTATCTATTTGTTTTTTACAGAAGTCTACTTTCATTTCTTTGTATTACAACATTGTACTTTGAAAAATCAACCCAATTATAGCAGTCTACTTTCAGATAAATAAAAGTATGTTGCTATTTCTTGCATTTAAATTTTAGGCCTAGAAGATATGTTTAAATTTTAAAAACACATTGGAAATCTCTGCATATTACCTTGAACCATTTAAGTTTCTTTCATAACCATCTCCACTGAAAGCTCTTGTAACTCCATCAAGAGTATTATGCTCCCAAATTTGATGTTGACCAGCCATTGCAATGTACACACTCTGATTTGCAGGCTCAAAGCACACATCCCAAGGAGAGTTTAAAAGCTGAAAATTAATAATTATAATAAATTTTCAGTTTTTTGATCAAATAAAGTAATAAAAATGCATTTCTTGGAAATCTATAGGAAATTTGATATCAAAAGTGAGAGAAATACCTGAGTGGTTCCTTTTCCTCCTCCTTTATAGTCTGAACCTTTGGTGCCATTTCCAGCTAAAGTCTGCACATCCTCGTTTACAAAATCAATCACCCTACAAAACCATAAATATGTGGCATTGAAGAACATATTTAAAATTTTAAATTAGTGCGCAACATATTGTCAAGTAACATTTAATAACATTATGTTACAAAAACAACAATGTACATTCACTCCATATCTAATTTGATCACTCATTACCAAAACCATCCAACTCTCGAAACCAGTTTTAACAACATTATGCCACGTCATCATTTTTAAAAGTTTCTCAATCAAATTTCAACACTACCTCAAAGCATGGTTCTCAGTATCTGCAACATATAGTAGATTTTTCGTGGCATTGTACGCCAGACCCTACAAAAACATATAAACCAATCACTCTTTGCTATTTATTTATTTTTCCACCCCTTTTTGGAAATACATTAGATATGTAAATATAAATATTACATATAATAAAATGACATGTGATGTGAGAGATTGACCTGTGGGCGATTGAACATTGCATTGTCAAAGTTGCCATCACGTAGACCTTCTTCTCCACTACTCCCAACTTGAACTATAAAATTCCCATCTAAATCAGTTACCACCTGAAAAGACAACACTGATTTGTTACACAAAGGGTATTAATGTCAAAAATTTTAACACTGGTTTTTTATTGTGATTGAGAAGAGAAAAACATACTATTCGGTTATGGTTACTGTCTGAAATGAAGAGTCGTTTGTTGAAGATATCAACTGCAAGTTTACCAGGAAACTTGAGTGGTGATTTTAACAACCTAGGATCATTGTCCTTCTCCAAAGTCAAAGGAATTGCTGTGTTGACCAACAAATTTCTTCTACCATAATATAACAGAGCTGCCTCCACCAAATCATCAAGATCCTTTTACAGGTCATGCAAACATAGTGGAAAAAAAAAGCATATCTTATTTTCCAATAATTATTATAAAGAAATTGTAACTTTAGAGTTTTTAAAGTGTAAGTCCATACCTTTCGTCGGCCTTCACCTGCCAGCTGTGCAAGGAGCTTACCAGTGGGCCCAATAATAGCAAATGTGGGCCATGAACTTATACCTAACTCTCGCCACATATACATATCTCCATCATTAACTACCTGGTATAGAGGAAAAATTATAACACAATCGTATCCTTATATTCTTTCTCATTGTGTGTTTGACTTGCATTGGACTGGGACTGAGACTGATGTCAATGGGAAAAGATTTTTGTTCCAACCAAAAAGACGTGAATGCCCTCCTCATCCTCATTGATGAAAATAGCCCAATCCAGTCAAAATGTAACCTAAATGACAAATAGACAAATTAAATTTTAAAAGCTTACTGGATGAGTTATTCCATAGCGCAATACAGCATTCCTAATTGCTTCCAAGTCTTTCTCATTATCAAACTTTGCAGAGTGCACTCCAATCACAGTGAACTACAAAAGTATGAGAAATAGCAACCAACTTAAATTCAAATACTTGTTGACATGTGCCTCTAACTGAAGAAAGAGGTTCACACTTCATAAAAATGTTCTTGTTACAAATATGTTTATTCCAATGACCATTTTTTAGTTAAATATTTTGAAAACATCAGTAATATATCATCACAAACTTCTTTTTTAATGTCAATTTGATTGGATAGAAAATGAATCTGCAGAAACTTACTGGCATGTCTTTGTACTTTTTCTCCAAGAACTCCAAATCAGGGAGCACATGCATACAATTTATACAACAATAGGTCCAAAAATCCAGCAGAACCACCTTTCCTTTCAAATCCTGTAAAAAAGTAAGCTACTTTAACACTTTTGCTTAGTATTTTTCTTGAAATACTGTGATTACATACAGCCTCCATCATTATATATACTGCATCTAATCTAACCCAAAGTAGCTTTCACTTTTTTTACTGTTAATGTAAATCTTGTAGTTCCCAAATTAAAATCAATATTTAAAGTATTTCTATGAAATCTTGAAACAAACATTATCTTTTGAATGTCAGGAATAGAGTTTCTGAGATCTTGAAACAAACTTTATCATGTTGCATATGGTGGAATTGCAATATTATCACAGATAACAACTCTCTAAAAGACAAAAATAAACATAAACACCTGGAGTTCATTTTAAAATATCATTAATTAAGAGCAAGAACCATGTATTCTTTACCCTGCGCAGCTGAAGAGGAGCTGTGTTTAGCCAATCAAGTTTAGATGGAAACTCTGGAACCTTTGTTGCATTTTCCCTTAAAAAATATTTAAAAAAATCAGCATTTAGACTATTTAAGATGAGGAAATTCTAACAAATCAATGAAAGACACTATAACAAGCAAAAGGGACTCCTCATTTACCTGCTTTCTACATCTGATATATAATTAACAAATTGTTTGATTCTTGAAGAACGGGTTCCATCTGTATAACAATCAACAGATAATAACTCAGAATTAGAAGAAAAAAAAAATTAAAAACACACGAATTTCTTAAGGGAATTTAAAGAAACTATACTTGAAAACACCCCATTTCCAAAAAATATGCCTATCTTTTCTTTTGTTCCGAAAATGCCCCTCACTGAGCTTATTTTTCACCATAGGTTCATACCTTCTTTCTGCCCAAATGGTGGACTCTTGGTCCCAAATAACAAATTCCATATAGCCTTTGGAGATGCGTATTGCATAGCCTGCAATAACCACACAAATTTTCTAGGTCTATTTTCAAAGATGAGGATAAGAAGGGCATTCACGTCTTTTGCACAAACAAGAGATCGAGAGAAAGCCCCTGTCCCACCTTGTTGGGTGGGACAAGAAAACTGCAATTTTTGTCTCATTGACTTCAGACACAGTCCAAGTCCAATGCATGCCAAAAGCAATACCATGTCATGTATTGTGTAATAAATGGGGCCTTAATGTGCAGTTTCCCTTTAATGTCTGTATTTTTTTTATTGCATATCTCATACCTTCATGTTTGAAACTGTGAAATAAAGACAAGATAGTGCAATTCCCAAGCTTCCATATTTCAAAATGTTCCTCCTGGAACCCTGCAACCTGTTTATGGATTATTTTCTGCAACCTCATTAGTAAGACAAATCTGGACACAATCAACAAAAGCCTCATTTTACATATATAGTTTACCAGATTAAGTCATTTCCCCATTAAGTCAAAAAGAAACTTATGGTTGTAAAAGAGAAATTAATAAAACTGCATATGGAACTCTCTTACCCTCCAACAGAGAAGACCATATCATTAGTAGAATATGCATCTTGGAAAGATCCACCCTCTGTATTTTGCTTGAGCCCAGATGAGGTTTCTGAAGGATTGTTTGAATATTGAGAACCCTGCATCTTTGTATCTGCAATGTTCAGTAATCATGGACCACATAAGGCCAAATAGTTTAGGTATAAATACAAGAATTAGCAATGTACTTGCACTTATTTGTGTATTATAGCATCATACTTTCATTTCTTTCAGTTATAAAATTGTACCTTAACTTTTTTCTCTTATTAAGGCATTGGACTTCAAAGATCTACCCAGTTATAGCAATGTACTTCTAATGTAAATTACTTTGAATTGGATAACATTGCTATAATTGGCAGATTTTTCAAAGTATAATGCTATAATAGTTTGAAAAAGTGCTATAATAGAAAGAAACGAAAGTAGGTTACTATTATAAACAAATCAATGAAAACACGTTACTGATTCTTGCTTATAACTCAAGAATTTATCGCATCATTCACTGTCTCCTAATTAAAAACAGCTATGAAAATTATCATATGACTGAGACAATCTAACAATGAAAAATCATGTAATCCTCAAGAAAACATCAATATCAAAGAACATCCATTACAAAAGCATAAACAAGTTGTGTTTGTTCGATTAGCACTGTTTCAAAGTGTTAATGATTTGAACTAAAAAAGAAGTTACAATATCAATTTATAGTACTACATACTACTGTAACTAGAGCCACCACCAAGAATCTCTTGAAGTGAAATATTTCCAATATTCTTTCTGATTAGTGATGGTTTGGCTTCCTTTAAGGTATCTTCAGACAACGTTGTTGTCACAGCTATGCATCTGCAATCAAAACAACCACTCAATCTTATACAATAGATAAAAGAAAAAAACTTATTTAAACTAATTTTGCACTACTCTAAGAGTCTGCTTATTGTGTGAAAACAGTGCTACAACACTTACCTCATTTGTGCAGCTTTTGCAGCTTGCACACCAGCTAATGCATCTTCAATTACAATACACTGGAAAAATAAGTGAATGAATGTTAAATTAATTTGCAGATAAAATCAAGCAATCAATTTATGAGGTTGTAAAGACTTGAATATACTTTTTAGTTTCTTTTAAAATTGCATAGCATAAGTGAATACCTCACTTGGGGGGACATTCAAAGTTTTTGAGGCAGATAAGAAAATGTCAGGAGCAGGTTTCAGGTTTTCAAAAGCATCAGCAGAGACAATAGCATCAAACCTGAAAGTGAGATTAAGATTAATACTAGTTATGTGAAAATGAAAATTCTAATGAAAAGTGAAAAGACTTATTACATTGACAATGGTAAGCCAGCAGCAGCTAAGTTTGCATCAACTTTAATTCTGTCAGCACTAGATGCAACTGCTACTTTGAGACCACTGTTTTTACACTATTAAAAAAATCATATTAGAAGATAATACTAATATATTAAACTTGTATTTGTTAGTCAAGATTCAAGAATACCTCAGTGATAAGTTCAAGCGCACCAGGAAAACCTATTCCAGAATTTGGTTTTGCATACTACAAAAAGTATCAACAATTTTGGAATCAACTAAAAAGTTATCCACTTTTGAACTTTAAAGAAGAAAATGATAATTTTATTATTTTAAGTCTGTTTGAAGAGAGAAGGTGATGTAGTTAAATCAACCTTATCTAGATAGATCTCAAAAAAACGCTTTTTAGCTGTCTCAGTGTTGAAATCTGCAACACCCTTTACAGAAGCAACACCACCAAGGAAGTTTGCTTCACCTGGTTCGAAAATTTTAAATAAATAAATATAATAAAAATTCAGGGATCAAAAAGTTTAGGAAATGTAAAAGACAAGTTTAAAATCAACAATATGTAGAGTTCAAAGTCAAAAGTAGCAAAAGTTTATCATTGAAGTCATAGGCTGCCTGTAAATGTATGCTACATCCTTGGTTGTATTTAAATCCATTTAGATATTATGGTTCTTCAAAATAAAATTGATAAAGATAATATTTCTTACAGCCCAAAAAATGCAACTTTTGCCTGTGGATAAATTCAACTGTTAATTAAATAAATTTGAGATTCTATTCGACCAAAATGTCAACACTTTCTAATTAGTGCAATACATAGAAAATTAACTTTAGAATGAAATTAAATTAGTGGAAAATTTCTGCAATCTTCCTTTCCTTTTGATAAAGAGGAAATCACAATAAATAGCAACATACTTTTACTTGATTTCTAGTTTGGTCGTTCTCTTAGAAAACTTTAGTGAAACTATTGCACTTTTCAGAATGATTATTTTGAGTAATTTTGACCAAAATTACTAAAAACCAATATACTTTTCATATTTGATTATTTAGGGCGATTCAATGATGAGTGAGGTGGAATGGTTTTTATAGTAATTGATGAAAACTGTATGGTTTTTGCAACAATCTTTTTAAGTACATTGACGAATTTATAGCACTAGTGGTTTGCTATTGATTGGAAGTTTCCATTTAATAACATATGATCATTTAAACCTATAAAACCATACAGCAAAACAAATGATGGACTTCGAGACCAATTAATGTAGCTACTAAAATACAGCAGATGCATAGATGGAAAAAGGCTAATGAGTAATGATCATCCATAACCTCCTAATTAATTTGAATACAATGATGAAAAGCAGAACCCTTACCGGTACCCATGAATGGCACAAAATCTTCGACAGTAACCTGAACCCCCATTTCAGCAAACACATCAACGGCGGCCAACCTTGACGCCTCTTCACTGTTGCACAATACTCCATCCATGTCAAACAGAACCGCAGACACTTTTCCCCAATCACTTCCGACATTCTCCGCCACGTTCACATCTTCCTTTACAGACGCCCTCACCATCAATCCTGAACTTCTGGTTCCACTGCGCGAGAGTACAATCACTTTCGACCGCCATTGGAGAAGAAAACTAGGCTGACAGAAGGATCTTGAGCTCGCTAACAAGCTTCTGAACTGTGATTGAGATTGAGAAGAAGATGAATAAAGTGGATTCGCTAACAATTTCAAGGCCATTGGGTGTGTTGGTGGTGAGTGGCGGGGAGGGAGGTGTGAGTTTGGATCAAGTGTTCATGAAGTTATGGTTTAAAACATTTTTGTGAAATTTCAAAATGGTCACTCACCTATCGGTAATCTTTCAAACTAATCCTCCAATAACAAATCATGACAACTTACTCACCATTTTAATTTTTTGGAATAGATATTGTCAAAGATTCTAAATTATCTACAAAATATAAGAAAATCAATTGAATAGTGATAGATAAAACATAAAAATAAGAGGCAACGATTTGTTTATAAGTGATAGTTGTTGTAGATGTCAATTTATTAGTTATTTTGTGATATTCCTACCATAAACATACTAATGACATTAAAACTTAGTATGAAAAAAAGGGGTTTGACAACATAGGTGAGAACCAAAACAAATGAAAAAAATATGTTGTTATTCCGTGATCTTAGCAAATAAATGAATGACCTGAATAGAATATTTGTTCTAATATTGTTATATGTAACAAAATTTGGTAACGCATATGAGATTAATAAAAGAAGTATGTTGTTATTTAAGAACTTTAACTCATTTCTTAGTTTACGTTGACTAGCATTTTGAAATATGTTGAAGCCATCATTTGTTGAAATAGATTCGATTTGATAGACATTTTTCATCCAAATATTGTACCCATTATTGGCTTGTCCATGGTTTTTTGTTTACTTTTACTTAGTCCAAATAGTTTATGTGAGTTTAAACATGATTATAAGCAATTCTTGTAATATGAATTGTTTCTTAGTTGCCTCGTTAATAAACTATTTCAAAACACAACCAACCCGAGTCATATTTGCATTCATGAGCCGTCTCTTATTTTCCATTCATATTTGCATTCATGAACCATCTCTTATTTTCCATACGATCTTAGCGAAGTACCGCACAATGTTTGTACATAACTTTTTGTTGAAGAAACAACTATATTAACATGATTTGCTTCTATGTGGTATTTCCACTTGACAGATCCCCACATTACAACAGCAACAAAAATACTCAATTTCCATATGTTGTGGGGTAGCGATAAAGTCTTATATCCACCTAAGGACTCTTCCACACAATGTTTGTGCATAATTTTTCATTATCATTTATAAAATTTAACAAAGTTATTGCACTCTTTAAAAAAAAGACCACAAAACCCTAATAAGTCTCGATACACCGCCATCAACTCATCACCAAAAATCCTTGCAAGAACACTTCCCATTTCTAAAATGATGAAACCGTAAACGATCCCTAACAACTACATCCCTCTCATATACCCTCGAAACGATCTTAATAGCCGAATGACAATCCTCACACATCCTTAAATTTTTCGTTACCCTAATCGGTGTTCCTGGCTTCGTGCTAATCAAACCAAACGCTATACCAAGCTTTTCACTATGCCGCCATAGCGTGGTTTCCTTTTCATCCTCATCAATATCAAACAACACCTCACTCGTTTTCGGGACATAACCTTCTACCCCTAATTTCACAATCATCTCATCCACCATCGCATAAATCTCTCGTGTTTTCGGGTGATCCGATTCCCCAATTTTAAACTCGTGAACAACACCGTCCAAGTCAATTGTACTTTTCCCGGTAGTTGTTTTCACGCCGTTTTCTTTCATCAACACTCGCAGTCTCTCAACATCCTCCCATCTCCTAGCTTTTGCGTATATGTTCGATAACAACGCGTACCGACCACCGTTTCGTGGGTCCATTTTGATCAAAATTTTCCCGATTCGCTCACCAATGTCAACATCTCCGTAAACCCTACAAGCACCCAAAAGTGCACCAAAAACCGCAGGGCTCGGTGTTATTGGCATGTTATGTATTACCTCCTCGGCTTCGGTTAACCGTCCGGCTCGACCTAACATGTCAACCACGCACCCGTAGTGCTCCACCGTCTGCTCAATCCCAAATACTTCTTCCATTTGGTTGAAATATTGCAAGCCCACATCGTCTAACCCTCCATGAGCACACGCGTTTAGTAATCCGACAAATGTGATTTTGTTGGGCTTTAACCGTTCTTTCTTCATTCGTGAGAAAATATCGATAGCATCGTTTGCCCTACCATGCATCGCGAGCCCTCCGATCATGGCATTCCATGAAGATATTTCTTTAGTTTCCATTGTCTCGAAAACATCCCATGATAGATCAAGGCGTCCTAATTTCGCATACATATCGATGAACGCAGTCCCTAAAACCGCATCTAATTCGATATAATTTCGCCTAGCGTAGCCATGGATCCATTTCCCTTGATCAAGAGAACCTACATTTGCACAAGCTAAAGCCACACTCGAAAGAACAAACTTTTTCGGCTTAATTTTCGCCTTTTGCATCATTCGGAAAACCTCCAATGATTCCTTGAAACACCCGTTTTTGTTATACCCATCAATCATAGCACTCCATGAAATCTCATCTCTCTCAGGCATCTCATCGAACATCTTTCGAGCAGCTTCTACCATACCACATTTAGCTAAACCAGAAACCATTGCGTTCCAAGAACCAACGTTCTTTTTCGCAGGGGAATTAAACAAAACAATGGCGGATTCAATCTCTCCACATTTCAAGTACCCGTCAATCATAGCGTTAAAACAGATAACATCTGATTCGCTGTAATCAAGTATCATCCGAGCTTCAGTTAAACGTTCAAACGACGAATACATCTGAATTCCAGCGCTTTTCACGTACCCATCTGCCATAAACCCATTTTTCACCACATGACAATGAATCTGACCACCTTCTTCAACAGATTTCACAGCCATACAAGCTTTAAACAGTATCGGATACGTGAATTTGTTCGGCTTTGAATCCGAAACCACCATTTTCAAATAAAACAACAGAGCCAAACAGGGGTTGTTGTCGAAGCACGCTTTGATGACCGAGTTCCACACGAAAACATTCGGGTTAGGAACTTGATGAAACACTTGAATTGAGGAGTCGAAAGTGTTGAAGTATGGATATGAGTAGCTTTTGATTAAAGAACCAGAAACGTAATGATCTTGAAAGTGATTGGTTTTGAGGATTAGAGCATGGGTTTGTTTGAGATGTTGGAGAGACGTGGTGCATTTGGTGGTTAGGAGATTTAGTAATGATTTTTGGGTGATTGCTTCGTTGAGATTGTTGGATGGGAGGTCACACGGCAGCTCGGTGGCAGTGGCGGTGGTCATGCTTTACCGGCGAGTTTGTTGGTTATGGCTTTTTGTTTCGTTTGCATATAAGTGGATAAGATGTTGGGTTACGGACATCTGCATCGGAAGCATCAGTCTATTGTAGGGCTGTGATTAAATAATTTTCATATAAGAAAAAGTAAATGCAAAGATAAACTATTTAAATTTAAAGTTACATATGGTACATGTAATTTGCTTAGTATGTATATTCGGTTCTTAATTTATTTTTTTAATTTAAGATCGTCTCCTTATTTTTGGTTTCGGATTTCATCACAATATATTACCTTTTATTATAAACTATTGCATTTTTATTATTTGTTTATTCATTTCATTGTTTATTTCTTTTATCGGACCCAAATATAATTATATATTACCTCACCCACTCCTGCCCCTGGCAACTTACCCCACCTCGTTTACCCCGGACAACCACCACTACTAAGAGCATCTACAATGGGGGTTTAATAAGAGTTGAATAGATGATCACTAGGATTGAATAGAAGTTTAATGGAGTGTGAGTGATGATATGGATGAGAGTTGAATGAGAGAGTTGCATGATCGTTGAGTGGTTCAATGGATTTAATCTTTTCTTTTTCAATTAAATTTCAAACCAAATATTGAAATCCATTAAACTTTGTAGGGCTTAATGGAGTGTGGATGTTAAAGAGTATAGTTGAACAAAAAGTGAAATGTTGATGTGACAATGATATGACAATCTATTGAACTCCTTAGAGTTCAATAGATTGTGGATGCCCTAACCTTCAGGAATCATCATTGGGAAACCACCAATCACCGTAAGTAAACATGATGAAACCAAATTTAAAGGTATCAAATTTGCAACCTAAAAGTTGATAAAATCAAACCTGATGAAACCAAGTCTGAAAATTTCCCAAAATCAAACCAAACCAGGAAACTCATAGACTTGGTAAAATTAAACCTGATGAAATCAAAATACTTCACCCCTCACAACCTCCCAAAATCAAACAAGAAAATTTCCAAGATCAAACCTGATGCAAATTTGATATTAAATCGATAAGCTCGTCAAGTTTGAAATCAATTTTTTTTCAACCTTTGGTGATTCATGTAAGAAATTTATAAGTTGTGAGAAATATAACTGAAAATCAATCTTGTTTTACGATTTTCAGAATCAATGTGAGCAAGCTTTAGAGGATGGGTCTTAGTTTTGTTGTACATAAGTTCTGAGAAATCAATTTGTGAGTTAATCTTTCTTACACGAACGTAGCGTTGGGGACGACGGGCCATCCCCTATGGTTTGGGATAAATTGTGCAGTTTGTCCATATCTCTTATTTTTCATTTGAATTGTCTCTTTGATATTTTTGGAGTGGTTTTCATCCCTAATGTAAAATGACTATAATACCCTTAATTATTTCCTTTATATATATATATATATATATATATATATATATATATATATATATATAAAACAAGCTTTTATTATTTATAATATTAAGAAATGGAATGTAGCTTTATAAACAAACAAATCCAAAAGACTTGCAAGCATCATATAATTTTACTTTTAAATAAACAAGTATGTTTAATGATAGAGTACTCATATTAACATCTAATATCTTTTTATAGTATTATTGGATAATTAAATTTGGGTTTGTAGTGCCAAATTGCTAATAATCATCATCGAAACAATTCATTGACTGAATTTTCTATAATATGTGGTATTGGATTTTTGTGCGATCAACGACAATTTGATAAAATAGTCCAATATAAAGTTTTTTGTGTTGTCACCCTTTCTCCATTTGTGTGCATCTTCTAGACTCTTTGTAAGTCCTCAAACTTCAACCTTTTTATGTTCTCCTTTATAGTTCTAGGGTTTGGAGCATGTTTTGGTCCTTTTGGAGTGGTTTGAGGGATTATAAGAGATAAAGTTTACAACTTTATGGTTTCTCTATGTCCCTCAAGTGTTATATCTTATAGATTTGGAATTTTGTGGTAAGATGCGAACCATGCACCGATTTTGGGTCATATTGTTCCCTTTTTGACCTAGTTTGAAGAAGGGCATGCATGGGTCATTCATGTCCATAAAGTTTGGATTTTTATGGACCATTAGGGGTCCTAAAAGCATTCTGGAGAAGTTAGACTAAGGACCTTCGGGATTAAGTGCTTAATGGTTGAGTCTTTTCGATTGTTAGCCCTATGGAACCTAGGATTAGAGATTTTGTCCTTTTGGGTGGACTTAATGGATAAAGTTGAAACCTTTATCCTTCTAGACCATATTTCGGAATAGATATGAGCTTTAGAGCTCTTGGGGCTGATGGGTTTTGAGCATATCTACATTCCTATGTGATCATGCAACCCTAATTGCTTTGGATCTAAGTTTTTCTCTATTGAACATACAAATTGAATACCAAAGCAATAATCCTATATACTAGCATACAATTTCGAAATTCACATATGAAATAAGATTAGAAGATTACCTCGCTTGTTATAATGTAATAACAAGATAATCCTTGAAGTCCTTGACTCTTGAAAGCTTAGTGCCCCAAGTATTGCACCTCTAATGGAGTCACAAACACCCAATGAAAAGGATGAGTTAGAGAGACAAGGATTTTCGGCTAGGGTTATGTATTCTTATGCATAGCCCGAAAATCCCATGACATGGGGTTCTTTATATAGTTGTGGGTTTCTGGAGGAAACCCTAATTCCTGCTTAAGGCTTAAGCAGCCCATGTACTCCTCCTTATGAGGCCTTGGACGAAATATATAGGGCCTCCTAATAGGATTTCGTCCACTCCTAATTAAGGAGTCCAATAGCCCAATTCTGCAACTATCAGTGATTTGCAAAACAGCCCCTCCATTATTAATCAGTTCCTTTAATCCCAAAATTAATATCAAATTAATTTCTGATTAATCACTAATTAAGAATATGATTTCCAAATAATATATTAATCTTATAATATATTAATAAAACCATTTTGAGTACCAATTTATTATTTCACATAATAAGTTCTACTCTCTCCACTAGTCATCCTGTCAAGTTGCATGAGTGAAGGTCGACCAAAAGGACCATGCTACATATCAAATCAAGTACATACCAATTATAGTTATGGACTTAGACACCTAATCCAACAGTTTTGAATCCAGTGCCCACGACGTGGCATCAGGTCGCCACGTTGTGGCAACTGGGGTTGGGTCGATTGTTTTGTCCTGATCTGATGGCACGACGTGGCTAAGGATGGCCACGGCGTGGCGAGTTGCTAAAGCTAATATTTAACTGTTGACTTTGACCTTTGACCGTTGACTTTGAGGGTTGACTTTTGACTTATTATCTTGGGTCAAATATCTAGTTTTAGAATGTATATTAAGGGTCTTCCTTACATGTTTACCTAGGTGGCGTTTAGCAACGTTTTGAACCTTGTGAGCTTGTTGATTTAGAGTTGCGTTTCAAGGTGAGTCTCTTCACTGTACTCGTAGGTTGAAGGCACCAATGTCAGCCCACTGGATTATGTTTGTAGGATGCTAGTTGTATGTGTGATACTTGTATGTTTTGCATGTTGGGTGGGGCCCATGATGGGAGTTGGGGTGAGGCCCATTATACTCATTGGGTGGGGCTTGTTATGCGAGTTAGGGAGAGGCTTGTTATACTCATTGGGCGGGGCCCGTTATGCGGGTTAGGGCGAGGCCCGTTATACTCAGTGGGTGGGGCCCATTATGCGAGTGTAACATCCCAAAAATCAAGTTAAAATTTTTCAATTTCAAACCATACCAAAAACCATAATTGTTTACAAAACATAGTTCTCAAAAGTCAAATCATAAATCAGAGTATCCTAAAATTAAATCTCATAAAATCCAAGGAATGTGCACGATCAAGCCTTCATCTTTCCCTTATCCTCTGAAGTACCTGAAAACGTAACAATCAAATTGTAATCCAAAGCTTAGTGATTTCCCCCAAAGTACCACACACAACCATATAGATAACAGCATGCAAATATGAGTCTTCAGCCTGACTAGACCGCATCGCAAGGCCTACAGCCTATCTGGATCGCTCTTCGGGCCTTCGGCTTGACTGGACCGTATCTCGGGCCTTCAACCTATCCGGACTGCCCCGGGTATCTTGGCCTTCAGCACAAAGCAGGACCGCCTCAACCCAACAAACCATAACATGTCGACATATACAATAACAATCAATAACCAACAAGTACAAATAATCATATTGATCTATCAATCTAACACATACTCAGTGAACATAAATAATCATACAGATCTATCGGTCTATCGTATAACCAACATAACATCAATCCAATATACCAGGATACATAATCCATTGGGCCGACATTGGTGCCTTCGACCCACAAGTATAGTGAGGAAAACTCACTAGGAATGAAGAACCCCGAAATACTGACACGTGCTTCCCTTTCTGCACTGCTAGCTCCCGCGAATCCATTAATCACTAAAACCAGGTAAAATCTTAATCCACAGTCCAAAACCCTCAAGTTCGACCCAAAGTCAAACTTGGTCAAAAAGTCAACGGTCAACGGAAGTCATAGTCCAAGGCAGGTTGAGTACGCCCAACGTACTCCAACCCTACGCTCAACGTACACGATTCAAGCCCAGTACCCGCAATGTACTCCTAGGTACGCCCGATGTACTTATGTCCAAGACTACTCCTTTATATAGTGCTTAATCCTTTGAGACCTTTCTTCCAACACTCACATCCAATCCCCAAAGACATTCTAAATCCTAAAGTTTCCAACTTTATAATTTTGCATTGCTAGAAAGAGTCAAAATCCAAAACCATAACTCATCATGAGATTCTAAGCTTCCTAACACATGCATGAATGGAAGGAAAATATCAAGATTGCATTTTTATGACTTAACACCCTCAAATACACCTGGAAACTCACTTCACAAGATCTAGGACAACCCACACTCAAATGGACCAATTTGTGGGACAAAAAGGACATAACTTTAACACCTAAGCTAGATCTATCAATGAAGGCATAAAGGTACAAACTTTATACCTTCGAGAGATGAATGAGGGAGGAGAACTTCCAGATCCAAAGTTGTTTCAAGCTTCCACGCACTATCACCACCTTCTTATTCCTTCAAAGGCACCCAAAAACACACTCTTTAGTTCACAAGACTCAAACTAGGGCTAGGGTTTCAATGGAGGATGTTGGAGAAATGGAGGTTGGTAGTGGAAGAGGTTTAGAGGAGTTAAGGTGCTTAAATAAGGCTCAAAACCCCATATTTAGGGTTTGGTTTCTGATTGCGTACCCAACGTACTCTTCTAGAGGCGCGACTTCAAGATGTTGGTACGCCCAACATACCTAGAGTACGCTCAGCGTACTACCAATCTTCCAAATTCAACATAAATTTCAAAACACCACAACTTCTTCGATTCAACTCCAATTTTGGCATTATTTATATGCACTGAAAGGTATTGAAGAGCCCCACAATCTTATCTAGCTATTTTGGACTAATACGTCTCGAACAAAAATCTGTAATTCATATAAGAAACCAGGTCTATGACTCTTCCCTTTCCACCCTTTGGCCCAATGTACGATTCAAGGATTAGATCTCACAACTAAACAGCCTCCATAGCCTCTTTTCGTCCTTAAACCCCATACTTGCAAAAGGGTGTGAGTTTTGAGCCTAAAGGTGATTTTGGTGGCCATTATAGTGGATTTGCAAGAAGAAGGAGGTGGTGTCCAAGCTTTGAACGTGGGAAGAGGTTGAAAGTCCTGTATCTAGAGTATCTTGGAGAGCTTTTGAAGGTAAAAAGCTTACACCTTACTTATCCTTTTTGCCTGTTGAGTTAGGGTTTTCTAGAAGTCCATTTTTGAGTCCATAAATCGTCTCTTGTGAGTTTAGGAAACTCCAGAGGTTAGGGAAGTTAGATCTGAGGTTATTGGGCTTGGTTATAGCATAAAAATGTTAACTTGATGACTTTTATGGCTCCATGCATGAATTAAGACCTTTGGAAAGGTCTTAATGAGATAGGATGGGTTGTTGGTATCATATATGGCAAGTAATGGCATAAAGTTGCCATCTTTATGCCTTAGGACCTTAAAAAGAACCAAGATATGGGTTTTGGTCAGGGTGTCTTTATGCATTAAGCATTTGATGGAGTTTGAAGCAAGGCAACTTGTACGTTGGGCATACTAGGTTGTACGTTACGCGTACAACCCATAAGCTTAGTACGCTAAGCGTACTGAAGAGGTACGTTGGACGTACGCTTCCAGTGAGTCTTGGGCCTCCGACGGATCTTTGAGCCTTTTAGACCCTAATTGACTTTGGGCCTGGAATTTCTAGTGTAGTGGGCCGAATTTATTATTAGGCCATGGTTGGCATGATTGGGCCTTTTGGGCCTTGTGTCCCATTATAGTTTTGGACTTGGATGCTAGGCCCATTAATGAAGAAAGACTTTTGGACCTTATTGGGCCTTGTGGTGTCTTTTGGGTTTGGGCTATCTTTTGGGGCTTGGCTGATTGGGGCATTGTTGGGCCATCTGAGAATAAGTGTTTTGCTTTAGGGAAGCTATTGGACTTTAGGGTAAGGCCCATGTAAGAGTTGAGCTCAATTTGGAAAATTAGGCCATAAGTGCGCTTTGGATGATTATTGGATTGTGGGCCTTTATGGTTGAGAGTTTGGGCCTTAGTCTTAGATCAAACTAGGTGAGGGATAAATGGTCTTTTTACCCCATATATGGATTGTTGGATTAGGTTTGGAACCCAATGGTTAATTGGGTGCTATTTGTTTGATAGTGCGGGGATTGTAGCGGATCTGCAGTCAGAGAGTATCTGTGGTTTTCAGCTGTTCGAGGTGAGTCTTCTCACTATATACATGGGTCGAAGGCACCAATGCCGGCCCATTACTCGATATGTGGTCTTAATAGTTGATATGCAATGGTTTTTTTAGTTGGTATATGATGATTTATGTGGAATGCTAGTTGTCTCTATGATACTTGCATGAAAGACCGTGGGGGAGCCCATGGCAAATGGATATCAGACCATGGGGGGTCCCATGGCATTCTAGCTAAAGACCATGGGGGAGCCCATGGCATTCCAGGTAAAGACCATGGGGAGCTCGGGATGATTGAAGAGCACACACCACATGTTTCCGTATTCTGTGAATTACTCTGACTTGATGATGTTTTGCTATATTTTGGTTACCTTGGTTTTATAGGAACGATATGTATTAACGATTCATTAATCTAAAAACAAATTTTTTTATGTCATGATTTTCGGGAGGTTACAAGTTGGTATCAGAGCCTTGGTTTGAGGGACTCGGACATACTCTCGAGTGTGTCTGAACTCAAACTGAGGATTTGGTAAAGTTTCCAAAAGAAAAGCATTTTTAAGAAAAGAGTTTTCTAAGATAAGAGAAGGGTGTGGTGCATGCAATCTGCCAAGCTCAAGTAACTTTTCCCAGAATACCCATACATGTTATTTTCTATGATTTGATTTATGAATCTGTGAACCGCATGCTAGTTAAGGCTAAGTATCTGCTCAGTTCTTGCATGATAGAATGCTAAGAGAGATGCATTTGTATGTATATTGTATGAGCTGGTAAACTTGCATGCTAGTGCTGATTAGTTAGTGGTAGATTGGCTTGATATGTGATGCCTTGTAGCCTTGGGAGAATTGGATTCTATGCTGAGATGGGAATATCTATTGGAATCAGTAATTGCTAAGTGTATACTTTAAAATTTGTATACGGTTAGGATCTTATAGCCCTAGAATAATTGATTTGGCCTTATTTCATGTTCCTTGTCTGGTTGTGGTTCTAGGGTAGAGTTTGTTATTCGACAGTCTATTTGATCTTGTTATGTGTATAATTTGCATGCATAAGGCAATCGGCAATGAGGGTGGAAATTTCTAGCATGAGTTGTGGTGTGTGGGCTGAATGTCCTATGATCGTTCTATGGATTGGAGTGTTACTGCATGAATGCTACTTGTTTTGTGCTTTGTAGAACTCTTAGGTGATGGGAGTTAGCTACTAAGTGAATACGATTGTATTCATGAGGTGGGTGACTGGCATTATGGGGAGTTCATCAGCAGCTGATGGCAGGGTAAGGTTGGGAACCTAGGAGAGCCTATGAAGTGCTTCAGCGGGTTTGGTTGCACTGTTTAGTGAGTTTTTGGTGCATCGGTTGAGAGGGTGACTTAGAGGATTCAGGATGATTCTTGAGGAAAGTATGGATAGGTGTAGAAGGTAGTATTGTGTAACGCACAGTTTCTGGTACACATTTATGTAACGCCTGGTTCCTAGTATGCATTTAACTCACTTATTTATTCATTTTAAGAGAGGAACTCGACGAGTTGGTGGCCCTAACTCGTCGAGTAGAAGGCAGATTATGCGCGGGTTTTGAGTTATCGAGCCCTCGACTCGACGAGTAGCTCGACCAGGATGAAACCCTAATTTCAGGGTTTTTCACCCTATTTAAGCTTCTTACCCCCCACCCATTGGCCTCATTTACAGCCTCCTTGTCCCAAACCTTAATCCACGAAACCCTAAAGCTTTCTTTGAGAGTGTGAGCCATTTTGAGTGATCTTTGTGTGCTTTTGAAGCTTGTGGAAGAGGAAGAAGATAGAGGGCTCAAGAAGGAAAGAGTAGATCAAGAAGCTACACTCCATTTGCTACATTTTCTAGTAATCAAGTTTCTATCTTGGCTTTTAGTTCATTAGACCTTTTATATCCTCTTTATGTGGGTTTTTGGTCCAAGATTGGTAGCTTTTGGGAAATGATCGACCCAAGAGGGTATTCTTCCAGATCTAGTACCTTGAGGGTCTGTTATGACATAAAGGTGCAAACTTTATGCCATTGGAGCCCCCATGCAAGCTTTAGAGAGTCATATTGGCCTTTTTAGCCTCAAAAGGCCATGCATGTGGGAAAGGTGGGAACTTTACGTGTCCAAGTAGTGTTAGGGGTTTAGATATGAGGTTGTAAGCTTGAGTTAGGTGTATGGAAGGCTTAAGGACCAAGTTCTAGGTCCCAAGGAATTAGGGTTTGAGCTAAACCCTTTAAGAAGTGGTATTAAGGGGTAAAGTCAGAAACTTTACCCTTAAAAGGACATTTTCAGGGTTTATGTGAAGTATGAAGCTTGGATCTGAAGTATAGGGGCTTAATCCATTAAGATAGCCAAACAGACAGGGGAACTCGGCGAGTCCAGTAAGGGACACGACGAGTTGAAGTCGGGATGTCCCGATTGTATGCCAGGTAGAACTCGACGAGACTGCGAAGGGACTCGACGAGTTGACTCGGCTGACTACGAGTCTGAGTAGTATAGGAAATCGCCGAGCTAGGACGTAACTCGACGAGTTGGGTTGACTGGGAGTTGACCTTGGCTTTGACTTTGACCAGGACGTTGACTTTGACCAGGGGTAAAATGGTCATTTTACTCTAAGAAGAGTTATCAGATTTTGATTAAGTGTTATTGTGAAATTGATAGCCGGGCAGTCGTTGGAGCAGCCGTTAGAGATTCCTCACACGGGATTTCACAGCTAGCATTCGAGGTGAGTTTCCTCCAGTAGGAACGGGTCTAAGGCACCTAGGTCGGCCCGTTTAGCTAGTAGTAGTTCCGGACTATGGTCCGATGCCGGGCGGGGCCCGATGTAGGTTTATATACTTTTCCGGATTTCGATCTGATGTCGGGGCGGTCCCGATGAATGCTTGTATGCTTGATGTCTTTGTGATTCTTGCATGTGTTTGTATTGTATGTTTCTAGACTTCGGTCCGATGCCGGGGCGGTCCCGAGGAATGTTATTATGTAACCGGATTACGGTTCGATGTTGGGCGGGGTCCGAGGAATGTTTAAATGTTAATGTTATGTGCTTAGATTTATGTGTATTACTGATTATGCTCTTATGTATTCCGAGATTTACTCGATGTCGGGCGAGGCCCGATGCCGAATAAGGTTCGATGCCGGGAAAGCTGATTCCGAGCTTGACTCGATGTAGCAGGGCCAGGGCCTAAGATATGTTTATGTGTTATGTGTATGGTATGTGGTAGTTTGGGGAGACTCACTAAGCTTCGTGCTTACAGTTTCAGTTTTGGTTTCAGGTACTTCCACTAGTAAGGGGAAGAGCTCGGGATGACTGCATGACACACACCACTGTTTTTATCCTGGGAGGATTCACTCTGATTTATGATATATGATTTTGATACATTGACAGATATGATGATGATTTTTTTTGATACATGACTATGATTTTTATGTGATGGATATTATTGATGGATTTTATTACTGATTTAAAACGAAATTTTTGGTCTATATTTTTGGGATGTTTCAATTTATTTATTAAATTATTCATTTTTATAGAGCTACTCAACGAGTTGGAAGCCCCAGACTCGTCGAGTATAATCGAGTAGAAACAACATTTGGACGCGGGGTTTTAAGCTATCTACTCGATGAGTCGAGAGCCGTCGACTCGACGAGTAGGTCTGCCAGAATGAAAGCTTAATTTCGGGGTTTTGCACCCTATTTAAGCATCTTAATCCCCATCTTTTGGCCTCATTTCCAGCCTCCAAGTCCTAAACCATAATCCACAAAACCCTAGAGCACTTTGTGAGTGTGTGAGCCATTCTTGAGTGATTTTGTGTGTTCTTGAAGCTAGAAGAAGAAGAAGGAGCTGGAAGGTTCAAGGCGAAGATAGTAGATCCGGGGATTTCCTTCCATCCTCATCACTTTCTGGTAATCAAGTCTCTAACTTGATCATTCATTCATTAGATCTACTTACTTCCATTTTTATGAGGGTTTTGGTTCAAGAACCTTGGTCTTTGGGATTTGGACGTCCCAAGTGACTTACATTTCAGATTTGGGATCTATAAGGGGTTCCATGGCATAAAGGTGAAAACTTTATGACCATGGAAGCCCCATGCAAGCTTAAAAACGTTATTATGGCCTTTTTAGCCCTAAAAGGCCATGTATGGAAGGAAAGCTAGGAACTTTACGTGTCCAACTGATGTCCAAGGCCTAGATCTATTATAGTGTGCTTTGGTTTAGAGTATTATGGCTTGTGGACCAAGATCTATGTTCTAGAGAGTTAGGGTTTGAGCTAAACCCATTAAGAAGGACTAATAGCGGGTAAAGATGGAAACTTTACCCTTAAAAGTGTATTCCCAGTGTGTTGATGAAGTATGGAGTTTGGATCTGAAGGGTAGGAGCTTAATCCATTGAGATGACTCAATCAGACAGAGAAACTCGGTGAGTCCATAGAAGGACTCGACGAGTTGAGTTGGTTTGTCCCGTTTTAGCTTAAGGTAGAACTCGACGAGTCGGTGAAGGGACTCGACGAGTTGATTTGGTAGATCGCGACTATCAGTAGCCTGGGAACTCGACAAGTCGGGGGGAGACTCGACGAGTTAGATCGCGATTTTAGGTTCTAGGACTCGACGAGTTGATGGAGCAACTCGACGAGTTGGGTCAACCAGAAGGTTGACTTTGACCAGTGGTAAAATGGTCATTTTACCCTAAGGAGAATTATCAGGTTTTGACTAAGTGTTATTGTGATAATAATAGTCGGGGAGTCGTGGGAGCAGCCATCAGAGATTCCTCACTCGAGATTTCAGCAGTCAGCTTTACGAGGTGAGTTTCCTTCAGTAGGAACGGGTCTACGGCACCAAGGCTGACCCGTATATGTGATATGTTAGTAGTTGAGTGTGGGCGGGGCCCGAATCTCATAGTAGACGAGTGTGGGCAGTGCCCAAATCTCATAATATTATTTGAGTACAGATATGTGTCTGCTTCATAGGAATATATATACTTGTTGTCTGCGTGATACTTGTATGCATGTTAGTAGCGGATTGTGGGCGGGGCCCGAATCTCCTAAACAACAGAGTGTGGGCGGGGACCGAATCTCCCAGACAGCAGAGTGTGGGTTGGGCCCGAATCTCCTAGACAGCGGAGTGTAGGCGGGGCCTGAATCTCCTAGACAGCAGAGTGTGGGCGGGACCCGAATCTACATGAGAGTGGGCGGACCCGTATCTCCTAGTTGCATGTTATGTGTATGGTATGTGGTAGATTGGGGAGACTCACTAAGCTTCGTGCTTACAGTTTTCAGTTTTGGTTTCAGGTACTTCCACTATCAAGGGGAAGAGCCATGACACATACCACAGTTTATAGCCTGGGATGTTTTAGACTCTGATATTTTGACACATGGTTTTGATATAGTATTTGATATGATGTTTTGGGAATACATGACTTGTGATTTTATTATGATATTGATGAAATATGGCTTACTTAATTTATTTTAAAACGAAATTTTTGGACCGTATTTTTGAAATGTTTCATATTGGGCCCGTAATACTAAAAGCACATGATCCATACTCGAATCAGGGAGAGTCTTGGAGAGTCTAAGAAGCTTATGGGAGGAGGATCTTGGGTATGTTCTGATCATTTTCATGTTGTATTTCAATTTGGTGATGAGCACCCATGAAGGAGGTTCTGGTTCTGGTTCTGGTTCCGGATCAGGTGCAGGTACTGAGCCGATTAGCGAGCAGATGCGGGAATTCATCTCGTCGGAGATTGCCCACGAAATCTTGGGGCAGACTCCTATGATCTTTGATTCAGTTAAGGAGGAGATTCTGGAAATCTTGGATAAGCGCTTGGGCGCGATCTATGCTAAGGTTATGGCTATCATTGGAGCTCGTACTCTATCATTCTGTGAGCGGGAGATCGATTTGGAGCACCTGGGGAAGAGGAGGCCAGATCAGGTGCAGGCAAGGGAGGGTCTCGGTAAGAGATCCAAGACTTCGGATCAGCGATTAGGAGGCCGGTACAGCCGGGGTTAGTGCAACATGTGTGGGAAACTGCACGATGGAGCTTGTTGTTCTAGGGGAATGGCTTGCTACAAGTGTAGCAGGATTGATCATGTCAGCAGGGATTATCCTCGGGGGGCAAGCCCATTATGTTTTTTCTACGACCAAGTAGGCCACAAGAGAGTCGTCTGTCTGATGAGGAGGGGAGGAGCAGTGAGTGCACCCGCTCCGACTATTTTATGGAGTTCTGATAGTCGTGAGGGTGTTGCAGGAGCCCCAGCAGAGAGGAGCCGGTTATTTCTTTGTCAGTCAGGGGAGGCCAGTGCTCCAGCAGGTGATATCGCAGGTATGTTATCTTTTGCCTTTTTTCGGTTGTTATCAGTATTTATGTTGCTTGGAATGTTATATTGGTTTGGGTAAGCTTTATCGTTGATTTAATTCTCTGTTATTTTCGAGTTATATCTTCGAAATTGTTATATGCTTTTTGCATGTCGTGAATCATTAGTGGGTTATTTAGGGGTTGTATCTTGTGTGACGGATTCCAATGTGTTCGGTTGATCTTCTGGTTTTTGGTCGAGATCGGTTCGGGGGTATTGTGTGGAAAGTATATGGTCAGGATTCAGTGGCTTAGTTCTCCAGTACCGCCAGAGTTCAATGGTTTTATTATTTTTTTCTGGTAGGAGCGGCAGTTGCCTATGGGAGAACTGTTGGGTTCAAACACTACCGTTGCTAGGAGAGGAGCGGTAACATGAAGATGGTGGTGTCAGTTACATGAGTTGTTTGGTCATTGGAAATGCCAGGGGAGTTTTATATTCGCTCAGGTTGCAGTCGATTAGGATTCAATGATTCTTCGATAATGAGAGTTGGAATGAGGATTCGTCAGTTCGGGTCAAGGGTTATGGTTTTTAGTCGCCAACATAAAAACTCAGGGAATTGGTATGGTATCATGAGAGGTGATTTGGATTATTAGACTGGCTAATATTTCAAGAGCATTCTTCGGGGTTTCAGGAGTTAGGAGATCATTGAGTTGGCTAGCAATGGAACGCTAGTATTGATTAGCACATGTTATAAACGGTTCATACTATTTGAGGTAGATGGGTCAGAGATCCATCAGAATTAAGAGGTGAGAGAACTTCGTCGAATCCAAGTGGGGGAGAATCGATTAGAATTTCTAGAAGTTTGGAAGGGTGTGGAACTCGGGCAAGTTTCACATCCTAGCCAGTTAGAGAGACGACCCAAGTGGCCGTTTAGATTGAAATTGTGTAAGTGGGAGTTTAGGAAACTTCCAACCGCTGTTCGGCGTCTTCTTTATTATGTATAGCAGGCTTGTGGATAAGTCTGGGTTGAGGGCTTTGGGATTCGAAGCGTGACCCGAACACCTGACTGGATGCAGGTTTCGGCTAAGGATGAGTGGGGTTGTGATGGTTTGGGTATGAAATACCATGGTTGGTTAGAAGTGTTGTAAGACTGAGATGGAATCATATCATTCAACTGTTCGAGGAATACTGATGTTAGAGTTGGTCATGAGCGTAAAGGGGGAATCAGTTCGTGCCCTGGGCACGCCGGTCAGGATTGTCGATAAGTATTCTCTATTTTAGGTTGAGGACCATCGGAGTTCGAGGCAGAGTCAAGCCTGTGTACCTCTTATTGAGTAGGACCCGTGGGCGAGGCTGCTTGATTATGGCATTATAGGTGGGACCTGGTAGAGACCATTGGGTCCAGGTTTGGATCTTGAGTTGCAGGATCAAGTGGGTTGTCAGTGGGTGACGCGGAGGGGTTTATAGGCTGGGTAGCCTTGTTATTTGGATCCTTGGAAACCTGGTGGTTGGATCATGTGTGAGACCGGTAGTCCCAACGATGGTAGGGAACCTTTATATCTCGGTGCAGTGTGGGATTGTCGTGAATCAGAAGGCCTTGGGTGAAATGCAAGTGCAGATCCGTGGATCTCGGGTCTTGAGTTGAGTATCGGGTTGGTTTTGAGTGAGATCTTGAGTTGGGGATTGCGAGTGTTTATGTGCAGGATTTTCTTTTAAGTGGGATTAGAATATGGGGTACCTATATGCCGAGGGCATCAATCGAAGGGTTTGAGGGTAAGGAATGGATTCAATTTTGACGATAGATCAAGCTCTTACGATTGTGTCTTAGATTGGTTTTGTTGGTGAAGGGTATCCAGATAAGTTAAGGCAATATTATTGATTTGGAACTCGTGTGTGGAGTAGCTTGTTATTCGGGGAGATGTTAGGTCACTTCCTGTTGGGATTGGATAATCTTAGAGTAAATGATTTGATCCTGTTGTGCAACTCTCGTCTAAGTCTAACCGTTTCTGGGATAAGTCTCCTACCCGAAGGATTATCTGAGCCTTTTGTGAAGTATAAGTGTTTTGTAGGGATAATTGATCTGTGATTCTATTTTCTAGTGGGAACCTTAAGTTATCAGAAGTCGGGTAGTCAGTTGGGTGATAAGTGGAATGGATTTAGCAATGGTTCAGTATGGGCGGTCTGTCAGGGAGTTAGACCATCTCGATACTTCAAATTTCAGATTGAGTACATGTGGTTATGTTGCAAGGGTTTATTTTCAAGTGGAGGAAGGATTTGTTCATCTTCAGGTTGAAGAGACCTGCTAGGGTTGGTTTCGGTTGCCGTGGGAAGGTTGTGGCATGCTCGAGATTGAGGTCGTGTTGCTCAGGTTGATGGGCATGTCGGAGATGGTAAGGAACGATTTCAAGGACGAAAATTAATTTAAGTGGGGAGAGTTGTAACGCCCTATTTCAGATCATTTCCATTTCGGGGTGGTGATCAAGGATTGGGTATTGGCAGGCTCAGGATCTTTGAAGAATTGAGTTTTGGGCTCATTTGGAGGTGGATGATGTATACTGGATGATCCGGGTATTCGAGTTCTGTTTTGGAATTAAAGAGTATTTCAGTAATTTGTTAGCTCGGGCTTCTATGGAAAATGGATGTTTGTTCGTGATATGGTAAGGCAGGTTGTAACAACCCAAAAATACGACCCAAAATTTTTTGTTTCAGCATTACTAAAAATCACAACATCAAATGTCATATCATAAAATCATGGAACGTGTATCTCAAAAAGTTATAATCAATGTATCAAATCAGAAAATGTGTCAAATCATATCAAACTATCAGAGTGAACTCCCAGGCTAAACTGAAGCTGTGGTGTGTGCCATGCCATCATCCCGAGCTCTTCCCCTTTCTAGCGGAAGTACCTGAAACCAAAACTGAAACTGTAAGCACAAAGCTTAGTGAGTTCCCCCAAACTACCACATACCATACAATAATATATAAAACAACTATTGGGCCTTTCCCACTGCATCGGACCGAAGTCCGGAAACTGCATCAGACCGAAGTCTGGAACTGACCAGGACCGTGCCCTCTGCATCGGACCGAAGTCCGGAAACTGCATCGGACCGAAGTCCGAAACTAACCAGGGCCTTGCCCTCTGCATCGAACCGAAGCCCGGAAACTGCATCGGACCGAAGTCCGGAACTAACCAGGGCCTTTCCCTATGCATCGGACCGAAGTCCGGAAACTGCATCGGACCGAAGTCCGGAACTAACCAGGGCCTTGCCCTCTGCATCGGACCGAAGTCCGGAAACTGGATCGGACCGAAGTCCGGAACTGACTGAACATAACATAGCATCATCGCAACTACTGGCTTAAACACATATACTGCATACTGCATCAGACCGAAGTCTGGAACACATAACACAAAGACATGCTTGAATCACAAAGACCTCAAGCACACTGAACTACTGCATCGGACCGACGTCCGGAAGTACTGCTAACTAAACGGGCCGGCATTGTGGCCGTAGACCCGTTCCTACTGAAAGGAAACTCACCTCGTAAGCTGGATGGTGAAAAAGCTACTCGGGAACTGTCTGCTGCTGCTCCGGTATCTCCCCGGCTACAATTCCCATAAATATACTCAATCAAATACTGATAACTCAACTGAGGGTGAAATGACTATTTTACCCTCGGTCAAAGTCAACTTCCGGGTCAAAGTCAACTCCCAGTTGACCGGACTCGCCGAGTTGGGCTGCCAACTCGCCGAGTCCCTTTCATCCGTTCTAGTCCTCTACTCGCTTCTACTCGTCGAGTTTGGCGAAGACTCGACGAGTTCTTCTTCGATACATAAATCGAGTCTAACTTCATCCGACTCGCCGAGTTGTATGAACAACTCGTCGAGTTCTCCTTCATCATATGAACACGTCCAGTCTGCGACTCGCCGAGTCGTAAGAACAACTCGTCGAGCCTGAAGAACAACTCGTCGAGCCTGAAGAACAACTCGTCGAGTTGAAGAACAACTCGCCGAGTCCCAAGCATGCTATTACTATACAGTCGATTCTAATCGATTTCAGTGCTTCTAAATCACAGGTCTGAGCTTCTAGGACTGGTTTTACACGTAAAGTTTCCAACTTTACGTGCATGCACAAGGGTATGAGGCTAAAATACCCAAAATCATCAACTACTAAGCACTTAGGGTTTGGAACAAGGCCAAGATTGCATAAAGGTGGCTATAATGAGCTCTTGGAGTTCAAGAGGGGCTAGATCTGAAGTATAACTCGATCATAAGGCTTTATTACAAGAGATTTGGGGTTTTGAGCTTAATATCAACAATTTTGGGGACAAACTAGATCTATTAGATCAATAAACAAGATGGAGACTTTATTACCAGAAAAGATGACCACAAAGGAGTGTGTCCCGGATCTACTTCTTCTTCCTTGAACTCTTCAACCTTCTCCTTCTTCTACTTGCTCCAAAATGCACCAAAAGTTCCTTCACAAGGCAACAACCACTCACACACTCTTTAAGGAGGCTAGGGTTTGATAAGAAATGTTCTGAGGGTGATGGAGGCGAGGTTGGGGCGCATAAATGTGTTTAAATAGGGTGCAGACCCTTAAAATTAGGGCTTCATCCAGACAAGCGGACTCGCCGAGTCCCAGCATATGGAATCGCCGAGTAGCCAGCTTAATACGCGTGATCAACCCGTCTCTACTCGACGAGTTGGGCTACAGACTCGTCGAGTATCCCTTAAGAAAATGAAAATTACTTATTTAAATCACATACCAGAAATGGGGCGTTACAACTCTCCCCCACTTATCTTAGACTTCGTCCTCGAAGTCTGCTGCTGCTGAATCTGTAAACAACTCTGGATAATGCTCCCTCATTTCCTCCTCGGCCTCCCACGTCCACTCTGAACCCTTTCGGTGCTGCCACTGCACCTTCACTAGCTGTACTACCTTGTTCCTCAGAGTCTTCGTTTTCCGATCCAAGATCGCAACTGGTCTCTCGATATAATTCAGGCTGTTATCAACCTGAATATCCTCCAAGGGTACAACCGCTGACTCGTCCACCAAACACTTCCTCAACTGAGAAACATGGAAAGTGTTGTGGCTCTGGCTAAGCTCTGCTGGAAGAACCAACCGATAGGCGACCCGACCTACTCGGGCCAAAACCTTAAAAGGACCAATGAACCTGGGGCCCAGCTTGCCCCTCTTTTGGAACCTGATAACACCCTTCCAGGGTGATACCTTCAGGAGGACCATATCGCCCACCTGAAACTCCAAATCCGAACGCCTTCTGTCGGCGTAACTCTTCTGCCGACTCTGCGCAGTCTGCAGTCTGCTACGGACCTGCTGGATCAACTCTATGGTCTTGAGCACCACCTCAGTGCTTCCGATGACCCTCTGACCGACCTCGCCCCAACAAATCGGGGTCCTATACTTCCTCCCATAAAGCATCTCAAAAGGGGGACGGTCAATACTGGCGTGGTAACTGTTGTTATATGAGAATTCCGCTAATGGAAGATACGTATCCCAACTGCCACCAAAATCTAGAACACATGCCCGCAGCATGTCCTCAAGAGTCTGAATCGTCCTCTCGCTCTGCTCATCCGTCTGAGGGTGGAAGACGGTGCTGAAGTGAAGACGAGTCCCCATCTCGTCATGAAACCGCTTCCAAAACCTGGAAGTAAACCGGACATCTCGGTCTGACACCACCGAGACAGGCACTCCATGCCGTGCCACTACCTCGCGCACATAAATATCAGCTAGCTTCTCGGCCGATATACCCTCCTGAATCGGTATGAAATGCGCCCTCTTGGTCAGCCGATCCACTATGACCCAAATCGAATCAACTCCACGTGCGGTCCTGGGAAGCTTAGTGATGAAATCCATGGTGATATCCTCCCATTTCCACACGGGAATGTCTAACGACTGCATCTTGCCGTGGGGTCTCTGATGCTCCGCCTTGACCTTCCTGCAGGTCAGGCATCTCTCCACGTACCAAGATACGTCCCGCTTCATGCAGGGCCACCAATAGTCGGGTCGAAGATCTCTGTACATCTTCGTCGCCCCTGGGTGGATGGAGAACCGAGACTTGTGGGCCTCATCCATCAGTACCTGCCGTACTCCTCCCCAGTACGGTACCCAAACTCTCCCATGAAGGGTCAACAATCCTCGACTGTCATAGTCAAAGGAAGCTACTCGGCCCACAATCCTCTCACACTTCTGTCTCTCCTCCTTCAGGCCCTCAACCTGTGCCTCTCTGATCTGCTCCAACAATAGAGTAATCACTATCATCCTCAGACAAATATCCCTGATCGGGGCGGCTACCGCCTTGCGGCTCAGGGCGTCGGCCACTACGTTGGCCCTGCCCGGATGATAAAGGATCTCACAATCGTAGTCCTTTACCACATCTAACCATCGGCGTTGCCTCATGTTCAGATTCGGCTGATCCATGAGGTACCTCAAACTCTTGTGATCCGTGTAAATGATACAGTGGACCCCATAGAGGTAATGTCTCCAAATCTTGAGGGCAAACACTACTGCCCCCAATTCTAAGTCATGTGTCGGATAGTTAGCCTCGTGAGGCTTCAACTGTCTAGAGGCGTAAGCTATCACATGCCCTCGCTGCATCAACACTACTCCCATACATGTGATCGAAGCATCACAGTAAACTACAAAATCCTCTACTCCTTCTGGCAGGGTGAGAATCGGCGCCTCGCACAATCTCTGCCTGAGGATCTCAAATGCTGCATGCTGCTCAGGCCCCCAGCGAAACACCACCGACTTCTTGGTCAGTCGGGTGAGCGGAACTGCTATCTTGGAGAAATCCTGAATGAATCTCCTGTAGTACCCTGCTAATCCTAGGAAGCTCCGAATCTCAGTTGGAGATCTCGGGACCTCCCACTGCATCACGACCTCTATCTTGGCCGGATCCACTAGTATACCCTTCTGGTTGACGAGATGTCCAAGGAACTGCACCTCGCGCAACCAAAACTCGCACTTGGAGAACTTCGCGTAAAGTCTCTCCCTCCTCAACGTCTCTAGCACCTCTCTCAGGTGCTCCTCGTATTGCTCCTGAGTCTTGGAATAAACCAAGATGTCATCAATGAACACTATCACGGACCGATCCAGCATCGGTCTGCATACGCGGTTCATGGGATCCATGAACGCGGCTGGAGCGTTGGTGAGCCCGAACGGCATCACCACAAACTCATAATGACCATAGCGGGTCCTAAAAGCGGTCTTCTGCACATCCTCATCCCTGACCCGCATCTGGTGATATCCTGACCGTAGATCAATCTTGGAGAACCAAGATGCTCCCTGAAGCTGGTCAAACAAGTCGTCTATCCTCGGAAGTGGGTAACGGTTCTTCACCGTTACCTTGTTCAACTCCCGGTAATCTATGCACATACGGTGCGACCCATCATTCTTCCTCACGAAAAGGATCGGGGCTCCCCATGGTGAACTACTCGGCCTGATGAAACCCTTGTCTAGCAGCTCCTGCAGCTGCGTAGACAACTCCTGCATCTCTGGAGGAGCCAACCGATACGGTGCTTTGGCTATCGGAGCCGCACCCGGAACCAGGTCAATCCGAAACTCGACCTGTCTCTCCGGAGGTATTCCAGGAAAATCCTCTGGGAATACGTCCGGGTACTCTCGTACTACTGGCACATCGTCGACCGTCGCCTTACCCTTCTCCCGGGCATCTATGACATAGGCGACGTACCCTGCGCAACCCTGCTGAACGTAGCGCCTCGCTCTCGCTGCTGAACACAGTATCGGTCCACGCTGTGGCCTCTCGCCCTGAATCACTAACTCTCCCCCACTGGGAGTGCGAACCCTCACTAACTGCAGCTCACAAACAATCACTGCCCCATTGGGCTCAGCCAATCCATACCCACTATAACCTTATTCCCTCGCAGGGGAATGGGAACCAAGTCCACTGAAAACTGTTCATCGAATAACTGCAGCGAACACGCCCTATGAACTCTAGGGGGCAATCCAGCTCCCCCGGAGCTCTGCTAAACCTCTTGCTAAGCGCAAGAGACACAAATGATCGGGTAGCCCCCGAGTCGAAGAATACTGTAGCTGAAATGCCGTTCACTAAGAACGACCCTATACGAAAACATATAACCATGAGAAATGATCAATATCAAAAAGGACATAAAATAAAAATATATACCTGTCACCACATCAGGAGTCGCTCGCGCCTCCTCTGCTGTCATCTGGAAAGCTCTACTCTTCGCCACTGGCGTCTCACCCCGGCCTTGACGGCCGTCTGTAAGCCTCAAGGTAGCAGGGGCAGGTGTTGCCACCTTCCCTGCTGCTGCTAAACTCGGGCACTGGGACTTTTTATGTCCCCTATGATTGCAATGGAACCAAATCAGATCAACTGATGCGGTGACGGTAGTAGTAGCTGTACAATCTCTACTCATATGCCCGGTCCGGCCGCACTTATAGCAACCGGCACTACCTGCCTTGCACGCCCCATCGTGCAATCTCCCACACTTGCCACACCGACTGTGGCTCTGCTATCCTCTGGATCTGTGATCTGACACCTTGGGCTTTTTGCCCGAACTCCCTGTACTAGAAGCCACCTCTGGGTTCCTCTTCCTCTCCATCTCCAGATCTATCTCCCTCTCCCGAGCCCTCGCAATCATATCATCCAGCGTTTTACAACTGGACCGGCTCACAAACTGGCGGATATCACTCCACAACATCTCATGATAACGGGCCTTCTTCATTTCCTCGTCAGCTGCGTACTGAGGAACAAGAAGAGCCCTCTCCCTGAACTTGGCGGTAATCTCCGCCACTGTCTCTGTAGTCTGGGTGAGATCCTGGAACTTCCTGGCTAACTGCTGCACCTCAATAACCGGTGCAAACTCGGCTCTGAACCTGGTAGTAAAATCAGCCCAAGTCATGGCATCAAGCGCTGCGTCATCCCCGATGACATGCCCGACCTCCTCCCACCAATCTCGTGCCCTGTCCTTCAGAAGACAGGATGCTAGTCTGACCTTGTCCCCCTCGGGACATCTGCTGGTGCGGAACGCATTGGCGACATCCGCCAACCACCTGGTACTCACAATGGGATCCCGTGCCCCATGGTAGTCTGGAGCTCCACAAGCCCGGAACTTCCTGAAGGTGAGTGTGCGCGACCCCATCATAGCCGCCACCTCAGCACGGAAGGTGCTCAACCTCTCGTCCATCAGCTCTAAAATACCCTCCTTGATCGAACCGAAGATCACAGGAGTCTGCTCAAGTATCGTGGAGTAATCTCTGAAGAGAGAAACTCCCTAGTCTGCTCGTCCAACTGCCCGGCCTCCGGGCCTGATCCTGATCCCTCTCCGGCACCTGAACTGCCGACTGCTGGTCTAGGGCGTAAAACCACCATTCTGAAAACACATCATGACAAACGTCAGAAACACTGATATATCTCGAGGGATCGCTACTACTACCAGTTTCCTGGTCTCATCTCAGCTTTCCTTGGTTCAAGTACGGATCCTCTGCTTTCAGTAGTACGGGCCCATACTACCTTCCACATTTATCCGTACTTTCCTCAAGTACTGCCTCGACTCCACCAAGTCACTTCTACTGCTACTGATCTCTGCTACTCTCATCCTAGGCTTGCCCTAGGGAAATCTCTGACTCCACCCAATCCAGTCCTCAGCTGCTGAAGGCCTCCTATTAATGCCAATTATCCATCACCTGAATACCATCACATGTGGCGAGGCTCAGATAATCCTTCGAGTAAAAGACTTGTCCCTACAACGGTTAGACTCAAACAAGAGTTGCGCAATAGGGCCAAATCTAGCACTCTGAGATTATTCAACCCTGTTCACATGTGACATGTCGTATTCACCTAATGGCTAATTTCCATCACTCCAAGTCCCACAAAGCACGAAGCAAGCAGCATTCAGACACATGAGACTACTCAAGCAATTCTATCCTCATAACAAGAAACTGTACTAGCATACAATGCTAAGCTCATACTATCAGGCATAACCTAAACAGGCTATCCTACTGCTGTCTATTCAATACTAGCATGCAATTCTCATAAAGCTGAAACACATATAGCAGGCACATAAGGCATCCTCCTAGATCCTTAATCCTATTCTAGCATGTTGTTCTACTGAAACTGGAACTGATATACATAACATAAACTTGTATGGGTAATTTGGGAGTACTTACTTGAGCTCGGCTGATCGCATGCACCACACCCTTTTTCTTTTCTCAAAACTCTTTTTCTTTTTAAGTTTCTTTTTCCAAAATCCTCTTGAAAACGTTTTTCTTTTGAAAATCTTTTTACCATTTCCTTAGTTTGAGTCCAGTCACACCCGAGAGTGTGCCTGAATCCCTCAAACCAAGGCTCTGATACCAACTTGTAACAACCCAAAAATACGACCCAAAAATTTTTGTTTCAGCATTACTAAAAATCACAACATCAAATGTCATATCATAAAATCATGGAACGTGTATCTCAAAAAGTTATAATCAATGTATCAAATCAGAAAATGTGTCAAATCATATCAAACTATCAGAGTGAACTCCCAGGCTAAACTGAAGCTGTGGTGTGTGCCATGCCATCATCCCGAGCTCTTCCCCTTGCTAGCGGAAGTACCTGAAACTGTAAGCACAAAGCTTAGTGAGTTCCCCCAAACTACCACATACCATACAATAACATATAAAACAACTACTGGGCCTTGCCCACTACATCGGACCGAAGTCCGGAAACTGCATCGGACCGAAGTCCGAAACTGACCAGGGTCGTGCCCTCTGCATCGGATCGAAGTCCGGAAACTGCATCGGACCGAAGTCCGGAACTAACCAGGGCCTTGCCCTCTGCATCGAACCGAAGCCCGGAAACTGCATCGGACCGAAGTCCGGAACTAACCAGGGCCTTGCCCTCTGCATCGGACCGAAGTCCGGAAACTGCATCGGACCGAAGTCCGGAACTAACCAGGGCCTTGCCCTCTGTATCGGACCGAAGTCCGGAAACTGCATCGGACCGAAGTCCGGAACTGACTGAACATAACATAGCATCATCGCAACTACTGGCTTAAACACATATACTGCATACTGCATCGGACCGAAGTCCGGAACACATAACACAAAGACATGCTTGAATCACAAAGACCTCAAGCACACTGAACTACTGCATCGGACCGACGTCCGGAACTACTGCTAACTAAACGGGCCGGCATTATGGCCGTAGACCCGTTCCTACTGAAAGGAAACTCACCTCGTAAGCTGGATGGTGAAAAAGCTACTCGGGAACTGTCTGCTGCTGCTCCGGTATCTCCCCGGCTACAATTCCCATAAATATACTCAATCAAATACTGATAACTCAACTGAGGGTGAAATGACTATTTTACCCTCGGTCAAAGTCAACTTCCGGGTCAAAGTCAACTCCCAGTTGTGGACTCGCCGAGTCCCAGCATATGGACTCGCCGAGTAGCCAGCTTAATACGCGTGATCAACCCGTCTCTACTCGACGAGTTGGGCTACAGACTCGTCAAGTATCCCTTAAGAAAATGAAAATTACTTAGGGTAAGTGTTTTGTGGGTCTTTATGATTGAGAGTTTGGGCCTTAGGGTAAGGCCCACGTAAGAGTTGGGCCCAATTTGGACTTTAGGGTAAGGCCCACGTAAGAGTTTTGGTTTAGGGAAGTTATTGGACTTTAGGGTAAGGCCCACGTAAGAGTTGGGCCCAATTTGGAAAATTGGGCCATAAGTGGGCTTTTGATGATTATTGGTTTGTGGGTCTTTATGATTGAGAATTTGGGCCTTAGTCTTGGACCAAACTAGGTGAGGGGTAAATGGTTTTTTTACCCCATATATGGATTGTTGGATTAGGTTTGGAACCTAATGATTAATTGGGCGTTATTTGTTTGATAGCATGGGGATTGTAGCGGATCTGCAGTTAGAGAGTATCTGTGGGTTTCAGCTGTTCGAGGTGAGTCTTCTCAGCATATCCATGGGTTGAAGGCACCAATGCCGACCCATTACTCAATATGTGGTCTTAATAGTTGATATGTAATGGTTTTGTTAGTTGGTATGTGATGATTTATGTGGAATGCTAGTTGTCTATGTGAAACTTGCATGAAAGACCATGGGGGGAGCTCATGACACTTGGATATTAGACCATGAGGGGGGGAGCCCATGGCATTCCAGGTAAAGACCACGGGGGGAGCCCATGGCACCTGTATGAATGACGCATGATATTTTGTGGTTGTATGTATGTGGTATTTTGGGGAACTTACTAAGCTTTGTGCTTACAATTTTCAGGTTATGTTTCAGGTACTTCGGTTTCCAAGTGGAAGAGCTCGGGATGATTGCAGAGCACACACCACATGTTTCCGCATTCTGTGAATTACTCTGATTTGATGATGTTTTTCTATATATTGGTTACCTTGGTTTAATGGGAACGATATGTATTAACGATTCATTAATCTAATAACAATTTTTCTTTATGTCATGATTTTCGGGACGTTACAGCTTGTATGGTATGTGGTATTTTGGGGAACTTACTAAGCTTTTTGCTTATGGTTTATGTTTAAATGATTTCAGGTTCTTACGGTTCAAAGGGGAAGGGTCCAGCTTGATCACAGCACATCCACATGTGTGCAACATTTTATGATTTTGGGATTGTACTCTGATAACTATTTTCGACTATGATATACATTGATGTTCTTTGAAATATATGGTTGGGGGTTTTGTCTATTTAAAAATATTCCTTACTAATTTTGGGATGTTACAAGTTGGTATCAAAGCCTTAGTTTGAGGGATTTGGGTACACTCTCGGGTGTGACTAATCTCAAAACGCTGAATTAGCAAAAAGAAATAGATTTTTCCAAAAAGATTTTTATGAAATGGAGTGTGATGCATGTAATCGGCCGAGCTCAAGTAAGTGTTCCTAAAATACCCATACATGTTTGATTGATTCATTATGTGAATAACATGCTAGATTAGGGCTAAGGATATGCTCAGAATTGTATGTTAGGAGAGATGCATGTGTATGCTTACTGTATGAGCCTCTAGAACTGCATGATGGTATGGATTACATATGATATGTTAGGATGGCATGTTAGGCAGTGCTCTGTTTAGAACTCGATGATGGAATGTTGCTTGCTTTATGCTTTTAGGAACCACTGCTAATACTAATTAACTATCAAGAGAATATGCTAGTTTACATGTTACAGAAATTAGATAATTTTAGAAGGTTAGGTTTAACTCTATTACGCAGCTCTTGTTTGAGTCCAACCGTTGTAGTGTGAGACCTTGCAGTCAAAGAATTATCTAGTGTCTGTTGCATGTAATTATATTCGTAAGGTAGTTAGCGAGTGTTAGTGGGGGGTTCTTTTGCATATGATGGTGGAGATTGGCGGGAAGGGAATCCTAGTAGAACCTAGGAAGCATGTTAGCATTAGCAGATGTGTTGTTTAGCGGGAATGTGCAATGTTGGAATTAAGGGAGTCACCTAGGGGAATTGAGACAACTCTTGAGGAAGGTACGAATAGGTGTGGAAGGTAGTATTGGGCCTGTACTACTGTACGCACATGATCCGTACTCGAGTCAAGGGAGTCACGAGGATACTAAGGGACCCACATGGTGTGGGGTTCTTCGAGTGTTTTCTGATGGTTTGCATTGTTTATTTTCATTATGGTGGTCACTCGAGGTGGTTCAGGTCCTGTTGAGGGATCAGGTTTGGGCTTTGGAGTCGGACCTTATGATGATCAGATGTGGGAGTTTATTTCGTCTGCGATTACCCACAATATTCCGGAGCAGACTCCGGTGATCTTTGGTAAGATTAAGGAGGACATCATGGAGATTTTGGATGAGGTTTTGGGTGTATTTCACACTGAGATGGTGGCTATGGTGGGTGCACGCTCTCTGACTTTTTGAGAGTTTCGTGCATGTCGGGCTCCCGAGTTCTTCAGAATGAAGGACCCCATTGCTAGTAGATGATGGTTGGCGGACATCGGGAACAACCTTCCAGACTAGCTTCTGCCCTGAGGGGTTGAAGGTCAGATTTGCATCCTGTCTTTTGAAATACAGAGCCCATGATTGGTGGGAGGAGGTGGACTATGCTTTGGGAGGCGAGGCTATTGAGATGATGTATTGGGATGAATTTGTTAAGAGATTCAGGCAGAGTTTGCGCCCATGATTGAAGTCTAGCAGTTGGCGATAGAGCTTCAGGACCTTCGCCAGACTACCAAGATTGTGGCGAAGATCACTGCCATGTTCCATGAGAGGGCCTTGTTGGTTCTGCAGTATGTGGCGGACGAGGAGATGAAGAATGTCCGATACTAAGATATGTTGAAGGATGAGATACAGGAGTTTGTGAGTATGTCTAGCTGCAAGACATTAGATGACATGATAGCTCGGGCCCGCGAGCGAGAGATAGATCTGGAGACAGTGAGGAAGAGGAAGTCGATTCAGGCTCATGTATTTGAGGGCTCAAGGAAGAAGCCCAAGGTTGTATGTTCGAGATCGAGGGGCCAGTAAGGTTGGGGTCGATGTTGTGACATCCCCATTTTCACGGCCAGAAAAGACCGATTTTTGTTTATGCTTTATAAAAATCAGAGTACTTCTTTTAATAAAAATGTTGCGGAATTTGTTCCCAGAAAAACATGATAAATACGTTATCAAAGCATTTCCGAAGAAATGTATTTTTATTCATTTAAAACATTTGGGATGCCATCGTCAATATAGAAACATAAGCATAAACAGGACTTACATTCATTTACACTAGTGATCTACATCTCTTTTAAATCTCTCAGTGCAAAGTAGCTTCGTATCGACACCTGTGATACAAATAAGCTGGAGTGGGTCAGGTTGGGAAACCTGGTGAGTACATAGGGTTTTCAACCCACAATAATATAATTATTATATTTAAACATCAAACAATCAACCCGATTACCCATCCCCGTTATCTTCTTTAATATTCCTTAAAGAATTATCTTAAGGGTCATCTCTTATATCATATTTACCTCTCATCTTTCTACCTCACATTTCCTTATATGCTCGTTCCTAAGGCATGAATACGTAGTTACAACGTCGCCTGAACTCGTAATTCATAGTAAGGGTTAGAGTATCATCGCATGAATATACAGTCACCACATCACCTGGACTCGTAATTCATCACCTACAGGTTATAAGTCTGCTGGTGTTTCCACGGGTTGTCTAGAATATTCCGTGGTCGCCATCTATACTCTAGTAGATGACTACATCTCCAAATTGTCAGACAAGGTTATAGTATCTTTCATCCTACATCACCGATTCATCATCACCTATCCATCACCTAATTATCATCACCTTCCTATCATCACCTATCTCTCATCATTTTATTTCATCACACACCAACTATTTCATCTACCCATGTTTTATCCCAACGTATTTGTAGATATAAAATAAATATATATTTAAATCATTTAAAACATGTATAAAATCATTCATCCATCATAGACAGCGAGTATTCAGATAATATGCACACATAGCTTCCAAATCTTAGAAAATTCATAACTTCCTCATACGAAGTCAGATTTGGGCGTTCTTTTTATGGACACTCTCGGTTTAACTTATTCTACGACTTTCCTTTAGATTACTAACGCCAAAAAGTCCTCTATCAGAAATTCACTATTTATGTCTCCCGGTGCCGTGCCGGTTTTGCCGTAAAACTTCGACGGACCATAACTTCTTCGTTATAACTCGGATTTCGGCATTTTGTATATGTACGGAACCCTTGTAACATATAATATGACTTGGTTAAGATTATTTATTCTAAATAAACTTTTGTCGAAAAGTCGTTTTTGACCCCTATTATCTCTAAATTGACTAGCCCGGATCTACGGGCGTTACAATTATCTCCCCCTTAGGATGATTACGTCCCTGAATCATCAACGAAACAGGGCTCACATGATGACTCCATACTTTATCTCTTCATCCTAAGTAATAACCGTAACTTTGATGTTTCTTCGAACGAATATCTAACTCTAAGACTTCTTGATTGCAGGCGGTGCTTGATCTTGCACTTGCTCCTTATCTCACGTTAGACTCCAAATTATGACCTTCAAGTCACAATCTCGATCCTTACTGGAGACTGCTTCTTCTTCTTAACAAACTTAAAATAAGTTATTTTATTACTAAAATGGACCGATGTGTCATATTCTAATGACTTATCATCATATGTTCCCACACTTAGACTCAGGTCTCTTAGAGTCTTCCAGAACAGACTATACATTTCTTCATGTTCTAATCACATCTTAAAATGTAGCATTTCTAGCTACAAGCAACTATCGCGATACCTCTACCGATCGTTTTGATTATCTTTTATTTCAATCTTCCGACTTAAGTCGGATGCTACATCAAACTTGGTTCTCTGAACCACGTAACATACTCATCGTAGTCGGACTCGATTCGATATGACCACTAGGGTCGGAATAACAATCATCCTCTTAGTCATTGCCGAAACGATGGTAACGACATATTTGAATAAAACGGTATCAATTACTAGCTTCTTGGTAACCTTGTGACTTTCCCTGATCCAAGCGTGAGTCATGTGCTTCCGGTAGTATAGGCCTCTACTACCCTTCACACCTACTCATACTCGTCTCAAGTATTGTCTCGCAGTTCTCCAAGTTATTATCACAAAAACAATTTTAACGCATACAAATGTGTCCAAACAATCATATAATTTTTCTTTAGACTCTACTAGGACTTCTTCCATGCGTATCTTCAATCATCAATTCTGTTTCAACCCGGTTGGTGGTGGAAATGTCAGACGATGGGATAACTTCATGGATTCTACCAAAAATCTTTCTTTCTGCTAATCGAAAGTGTACTTCTCCCGTACTAGACGTATTATTTATTGGATGCATTTTAAAGGTAAGATATCACTCTTACGATATCTTCCGATAGGTACCATTTAGTATCGTAAGCCTTCTCATTTCCTCCATTTGCTTAGTCTGCTATGAGTCCTTATCATGACATTCTATACACCAAAGCAGGCATTCGGTGTATCGAGACGAGAATATAGATAGAGGAAGATTTAGACGCGTATTCCTCCGTATTACTCCAAAAAGTTACATGCCAGTTCTAATATCGTAATTAAACTTTTAGAAACCAGAGCACATAAAATTTCCAGATCTGGTCGGCAACAGACCATAGATCCGATCAAACGATAGCATAAAGCATCACAAATCATTTAGCACATAAAAGCATTTTAGGCATCTTCCCTAATTAAGCTAGTGATTGTGTCTATTCAGGTGTACTTCCTAAAATATATTAGACACACTCCTCACGATCATCGCTTAGCATTCTAAGTTTAAGTCTAGAAATAAATCCTTATTCCTAGTTCGCTTAAACTAATGCTCTGATACCAACTGTGACATCCCCATTTTCACGGCCAGAAAAGACCGATTTTTGTTTATGCTTTATAAAAATCAGAGTACTTCTTTTAATAAAAATGTTGCGGAATTTGTTCCCAGAAAAACATGATAAATACGTTATCAAAGCATTTCCGAAGAAATGTATTTTTATTTATTTAAAACATTTGGGATGTCATCGTCAATACAGAAACATAAGCATAAACAGGACTTACATTCATTTACACTAGTGATCTACATCTCTTTTAAATCTCTCAGTGCAAAGTAGCTTCGTATCGACACCTGTGATACAAATAAGCTGGAGTGGGTCAGGTTGGGAAACCTGGTGAGTACATAGGGTTTTCAACCCACAATAATATAATTATTATATTTAAACATCAAACAATCAACCCGATTACCCATCCCCGTTATCTTCTTTAATATTCCTTAAAGAATTATCTTAAGGGTCATCTCTTATATCATATTTACCTCTCATCTTTCTACCTCACATTTCCTTATATGCTCGTTCCTAAGGCATGGATACGTAGTTACAACGTCGCCTGAACTCGTAATTCACAGTAAGGGTTAGAGTATCATCACATGAATATACAGTTACCACATCACCTGGACTCGTAATTCATCACCTACAGGTTATAAGTCTGCTGGTGTTTCCACGGGTTGTCTAGAATATTCCGTGGTCGCCATCTATACTCTAGTAGATGACTACATCTCCAAATTGTCAGACAAGGTTATAGTATCTTTCATCCTACATCACCGATTCATCATCACCTATCCATCACCTAATTATCATCACCTTCCTATCATCACCTATCTCTCATCATTTTATTTCATCACACACCAACTATTTCATCTACCCATGTTTTATCCCAACGTATTTGTAGATATAAAATAAATATATATATAAATCATTTAAAACATGTATAAAATCATTCATCCATCATAGACAGCGAGTATTCAGATAATATGCACACATAGCACGTAATTTATATAAAATATTTCATATCTATGTGTAAGATGAAAGGGACCATGCACTCACCTGTTAAAGTGATGATTCCAAACTCAAACAGCGCTTCGTTACTCTTAAAACAATTTCCTTCGACAAAACCTAGTATCAATACCACTAGGGTTTAGTCTAACGTTAACCGCGACTAATTAATAGTCTAGATATTATTATTATTATTATTATTATTATTATTATTATTATTATTATATAAGCGTTAAACAACACTCTTATATAACTCATAATAATATCCCAAATAATTGTTTTAAGGTCCTAATAATGTTACTATAAATAATTAGAAGTTATATTAAAAATAGTGTAGGCGTAGCTCACTTACAGCGAGTTTTTATTAAAAACCGGGCTTCGCTGGAGCAGCGTTTCCGAGCCGAAAGCTTTTCTTCTCGGAGCCGTCGGGCGCTCCGGGGCTTTCTTCTCGTGCTAGGGAGGTTCCCTAGACTTGGGAGGGGTTTAGGGAGGTTAGAGAGAGAAAGAAAGGTTTGAAGGTGTGAGGAAATTATGAAGAGTTCATCTCTTATTTATAGGAATTGTATAGTAAAGTAGTCTCCAAACTTCGTCCGTAACTTTCGCATACGAGCTCCGTTTTTGTCTGTCTTTTTACCGTTGAGTTCCTATTAATGAGATCTTCAACTCTCATTTAGACCTCGTTGGCTAATTCTCATTCTATCTCGGATTTACAAAACTGTATCGAATTCGCCGCGCTCGAAAAGTAGAGACTAAGCTTCGTCCATAACTTTCGCATACGAGCTCCGTTTTTGTCTGTCTTTTTACCGTTGAGTTCCTATTATTGAGATCTTCAATTCTCCTTTAGGCCGCGTAGGCCAAAAACCGCTCGATCTAAAATTCGAGTTTCGGGCCGTGCACTGCTATGCCAAATCTTAGAAAATTCATAACTTCCTCATACGAAGTCAGATTTGGGCGTTCTTTTTATGGACGCTCTCGGTTTAACTTATTCTACGACTTTCCTTTAGATTACTAACGCCAAAAAGTCCTCTATCAGAAATTCACTATTTATGTCTCCCGGTGCCGTGCCGGTTTTGCCGTAAAACTTCGACGGACCATAACTTCTTCGTTATAACTCGGATTTCGGCATTTTGTATATGTACGGAACCCTTGTAACATATAATATGACTTGGTTAAGATTATTTATTCTAAATAAACTTTTGTCGAAAAGTCGTTTTTGACCCCTATTATCTCTAAATTGACTAGCCCGGATCTACGGGCGTTACAATTATCTCCCCCTTAGGATGATTACGTCCCTGAATCATCAACGAAACAGGGCTCACATGATGACTCCATACTTTATCTCTTCATCCTAAGTAATAACCGTAACTTTGATGTTTCTTCGAACGAATATCTAACTCTAAGACTTCTTGATTGCAGGCGGTGCTTGATCTTGCACTTGCTCCTTATCTCACGTTAGACTCCAAATTATGACCTTCAAGTCACAATCTCGATCCTTACTGGAGACTGCTTCTTCTTCTTAACAAACTTAAAATAAGTTATTTTATTACTAAAATGGACCGATGTGTCATATTCTAATGACTTATCATCATATGTTCCCACACTTAGACTCAGGTCTCTTAGAGTCTTCCAGAACAGACTATACATTTCTTCATGTTCTAATCACATCTTAAAATGTAGCATTTCTAGCTACAAGCAACTATCGCGATACCTCTACCGATCGTTTTGATTATCTTTTATTTCAATCTTCCGACTTAAGTCGGATGCTACATCAAACTTGGTTCTCTGAACCACGTAACATACTCATCGTAGTCGGACTCGATTCGATATGACCACTAGGGTCGGAATAACAATCATCCTCTTAGTCATTGCCGAAACGATGGTAACGACATATTTGAATAAAACGGTATCAATTACTAGCTTCTTGGTAACCTTGTGACTTTCCCTGATCCAAGCGTGAGTCATGTGCTTCCGGTAGTATAGGCCTCTACTACCCTTCACACCTACTCATACTCGTCTCAAGTATTGTCTCGCAGTTCTCCAAGTTATTATCACAAAAACAATTTTAACGCATACAAATGTGTCCAAACAATCATATAATTTTTCTTTAGACTCTACTAGGACTTCTTCCATGCGTATCTTCAATCATCAATTCTGTTTCAACCCGGTTGGTGGTGGAAATGTCAGACGATGGGATAACTTCATGGATTCTACCAAAAATCTTTCTTTCTGCTAATCGAAAGTGTACTTCTCCCGTACTAGACGTATTATTTATTGGATGCATTTTAAAGGTAAGATATCACTCTTACGATATCTTCCGATAGGTACCATTTAGTATCGTAAGCCTTCTCATTTCCTCCATTTGCTTAGTCTGCTATGAGTCCTTATCATGACATTCTATACACCAAAGCAGGCATTCGGTGTATCGAGACGAGAATATAGATAGAGGAAGATTTAGACGCGTATTCCTCCGTATTACTCCAAAAAGTTACATGCCAGTTCTAATATCGTAATTAAACTTTTAGAAACCAGAGCACATAAAATTTCCAGATCTGGTCGGCAACAGACCATAGATCCGATCAAACGATAGCATAAAGCATCACAAATCATTTAGCACATAAAAGCATTTTAGGCATCTTCCCTAATTAAGCTAGTGCTTGTGTCTATTCAGGTGTACTTCCTAAAATATATTAGACACACTCCTCACGATCATCGCTTAGCATTCTAAGTTTAAGTCTAGAAATAAATCCTTATTCCTAGTTCGCTTAAACTAATGCTCTGATACCAACTGTGACATCCCCATTTTCACGGCCAGAAAAGACCGATTTTTGTTTATGCTTTATAAAAATCAGAGTACTTCTTTTAATAAAAATGTTGCGGAATTTGTTCCCAGAAAAACATGATAAATACGTTATCAAAGCATTTCCGAAGAAATGTATTTTTATTTATTTAAAACATTTGGGATGTCATCGTCAATACAGAAACATAAGCATAAACAGGACTTACATTCATTTACACTAGTGATCTACATCTCTTTTAAATCTCTCAGTGCAAAGTAGCTTCGTATCGACACCTGTGATACAAATAAGCTGGAGTGGGTCAGGTTGGGAAACCTGGTGAGTACATAGGGTTTTCAACCCACAATAATATAATTATTATATTTAAACATCAAACAATCAACCCGATTACCCATCCCCGTTATCTTCTTTAATATTCCTTAAAGAATTATCTTAAGGGTCATCTCTTATATCATATTTACCTCTCATCTTTCTACCTCACATTTCCTTATATGCTCGTTCCTAAGGCATGGATACGTAGTTACAACGTCGCCTGAACTCGTAATTCACAGTAAGGGTTAGAGTATCATCACATGAATATACAGTTACCACATCACCTGGACTCGTAATTCATCACCTACAGGTTATAAGTCTGCTGGTGTTTCCACGGGTTGTCTAGAATATTCCGTGGTCGCCATCTATACTCTAGTAGATGACTACATCTCCAAATTGTCAGACAAGGTTATAGTATCTTTCATCCTACATCACCGATTCATCATCACCTATCCATCACCTAATTATCATCACCTTCCTATCATCACCTATCTCTCATCATTTTATTTCATCACACACCAACTATTTCATCTACCCATGTTTTATCCCAACGTATTTGTAGATATAAAATAAATATATATATAAATCATTTAAAACATGTATAAAATCATTCATCCATCATAGACAGCGAGTATTCAGATAATATGCACACATAGCACGTAATTTATATAAAATATTTCATATCTATGTGTAAGATGAAAGGGACCATGCACTCACCTGTTAAAGTGATGATTCCAAACTCAAACAGCGCTTCGTTACTCTTAAAACAATTTCCTTCGACAAAACCTAGTATCAATACCACTAGGGTTTAGTCTAACGTTAACCGCGACTAATTAATAGTCTAGATATTATTATTATTATTATTATTATTATTATTATTATTATTATATAAGCGTTAAACAACACTCTTATATAACTCATAATAATATCCCAAATAATTGTTTTAAGGTCCTAATAATGTTACTATAAATAATTAGAAGTTATATTAAAAATAGTGTAGGCGTAGCTCACTTACAGCGAGTTTTTATTAAAAACCGGGCTTCGCTGGAGCAGCGTTTCCGAGCCGAAAGCTTTTCTTCTCGGAGCCGTCGGGCGCTCCGGGGCTTTCTTCTCGTGCTAGGGAGGTTCCCTAGACTTGGGAGGGGTTTAGGGAGGTTAGAGAGAGAAAGAAAGGTTTGAAGGTGTGAGGAAATTATGAAGAGTTCATCTCTTATTTATAGGAATTGTATAGTAAAGTAGTCTCCAAACTTCGTCCGTAACTTTCGCATACGAGCTCCGTTTTTGTCTGTCTTTTTACCGTTGAGTTCCTATTAATGAGATCTTCAACTCTCATTTAGACCTCGTTGGCTAATTCTCATTCTATCTCGGATTTACAAAACTGTATCGAATTCGCCGCGCTCGAAAAGTAGAGACTAAGCTTCGTCCATAACTTTCGCATACGAGCTCCGTTTTTGTCTGTCTTTTTACCGTTGAGTTCCTATTATTGAGATCTTCAATTCTCCTTTAGGCCGCGTAGGCCAAAAACCGCTCGATCTAAAATTCGAGTTTCGGGCCGTGCACTGCTATGCCAAATCTTAGAAAATTCATAACTTCCTCATACGAAGTCAGATTTGGGCGTTCTTTTTATGGACGCTCTCGGTTTAACTTATTCTACGACTTTCCTTTAGATTACTAACGCCAAAAAGTCCTCTATCAGAAATTCACTATTTATGTCTCCCGGTGCCGTGCCGGTTTTGCCGTAAAACTTCGACGGACCATAACTTCTTCGTTATAACTCGGATTTCGGCATTTTGTATATGTACGGAACCCTTGTAACATATAATATGACTTGGTTAAGATTATTTATTCTAAATAAACTTTTGTCGAAAAGTCGTTTTTGACCCCTATTATCTCTAAATTGACTAGCCCGGATCTACGGGCGTTACAATTATCTCCCCCTTAGGATGATTACGTCCCTGAATCATCAACGAAACAGGGCTCACATGATGACTCCATACTTTATCTCTTCATCCTAAGTAATAACCGTAACTTTGATGTTTCTTCGAACGAATATCTAACTCTAAGACTTCTTGATTGCAGGCGGTGCTTGATCTTGCACTTGCTCCTTATCTCACGTTAGACTCCAAATTATGACCTTCAAGTCACAATCTCGATCCTTACTGGAGACTGCTTCTTCTTCTTAACAAACTTAAAATAAGTTATTTTATTACTAAAATGGACCGATGTGTCATATTCTAATGACTTATCATCATATGTTCCCACACTTAGACTCGGGTCTCTTAGAGTCTTCCAGAACAGACTATACATTTCTTCATGTTCTAATCACATCTTAAAATGTAGCATTTCTAGCTACAAGCAACTATCGCGATACCTCTACCGATCGTTTTGATTATCTTTTATTTCAATCTTCCGACTTAAGTCGGATGCTACATCAAACTTGGTTCTCTGAACCACGTAACATACTCATCGTAGTCGGACTCGATTCGATATGACCACTAGGGTCGGAATAACAATCATCCTCTTAGTCATTGCCGAAACGATGGTAACGACATATTTGAATAAAACGGTATCAATTACTAGCTTCTTGGTAACCTTGTGACTTTCCCTGATCCAAGCGTGAGTCATGTGCTTCCGGTAGTATAGGCCTCTACTACCCTTCACACCTACTCATACTCGTCTCAAGTATTGTCTCGCAGTTCTCCAAGTTATTATCACAAAAACAATTTTAACGCATACAAATGTGTCCAAACAATCATATAATTTTTCTTTAGACTCTACTAGGACTTCTTCCATGCGTATCTTCAATCATCAATTCTGTTTCAACCCGGTTGGTGGTGGAAATGTCAGACGATGGGATAACTTCATGGATTCTACCAAAAATCTTTCTTTCTGCTAATCGAAAGTGTACTTCTCCCGTACTAGACGTATTATTTATTGGATGCATTTTAAAGGTAAGATATCACTCTTACGATATCTTCCGATAGGTACCATTTAGTATCGTAAGCCTTCTCATTTCCTCCATTTGCTTAGTCTGCTATGAGTCCTTATCATGACATTCTATACACCAAAGCAGGCATTCGGTGTATCGAGACGAGAATATAGATAGAGGAAGATTTAGACGCGTATTCCTCCGTATTACTCCAAAAAGTTACATGCCAGTTCTAATATCGTAATTAAACTTTTAGAAACCAGAGCACATAAAATTTACAGATCTGGTCGGCAACAGACCATAGATCCGATCAAACGATAGCATAAAGCATCACAAATCATTTAGCACATAAAAGCATTTTAGGCATCTTCCCTAATTAAGCTAGTGCTTGTGTCTATTCAGGTGTACTTCCTAAAATATATTAGACACACTCCTCACGATCATCGCTTAGCATTCTAAGTTTAAGTCTAGAAATAAATCCTTATTCCTAGTTCGCTTAAACTAATGCTCTGATACCAACTGTGACATCCCCATTTTCACGGCCAGAAAAGACCGATTTTTGTTTATGCTTTATAAAAATCAGAGTACTTCTTTTAATAAAAATGTTGCGGAATTTGTTCCCAGAAAAACATGATAAATACGTTATCAAAGCATTTCCGAAGAAATGTATTTTTATTTATTTAAAACATTTGGGATGTCATCGTCAATACAGAAACATAAGCATAAACAGGACTTACATTCATTTACACTAGTGATCTACATCTCTTTTAAATCTCTCAGTGCAAAGTAGCTTCGTATCGACACCTGTGATACAAATAAGCTGGAGTGGGTCAGGTTGGGAAACCTGGTGAGTACATAGGGTTTTCAACCCACAATAATATAATTATTATATTTAAACATCAAACAATCAACCCGATTACCCATCCCCGTTATCTTCTTTAATATTCCTTAAAGAATTATCTTAAGGGTCATCTCTTATATCATATTTACCTCTCATCTTTCTACCTCACATTTCCTTATATGCTCGTTCCTAAGGCATGGATACGTAGTTACAACGTCGCCTGAACTCGTAATTCACAGTAAGGGTTAGAGTATCATCACATGAATATACAGTTACCACATCACCTGGACTCGTAATTCATCACCTACAGGTTATAAGTCTGCTGGTGTTTCCACGGGTTGTCTAGAATATTCCGTGGTCGCCATCTATACTCTAGTAGATGACTACATCTCCAAATTGTCAGACAAGGTTATAGTATCTTTCATCCTACATCACCGATTCATCATCACCTATCCATCACCTAATTATCATCACCTTCCTATCATCACCTATCTCTCATCATTTTATTTCATCACACACCAACTATTTCATCTACCCATGTTTTATCCCAACGTATTTGTAGATATAAAATAAATATATATATAAATCATTTAAAACATGTATAAAATCATTCATCCATCATAGACAGCGAGTATTCAGATAATATGCACACATAGCACGTAATTTATATAAAATATTTCATATCTATGTGTAAGATGAAAGGGACCATGCACTCACCTGTTAAAGTGATGATTCCAAACTCAAACAGCGCTTCGTTACTCTTAAAACAATTTCCTTCGACAAAACCTAGTATCAATACCACTAGGGTTTAGTCTAACGTTAACCGCGACTAATTAATAGTCTAGATATTATTATTATTATTATTATTATTATTATTATTATATAAGCGTTAAACAACACTCTTATATAACTCATAATAATATCCCAAATAATTGTTTTAAGGTCCTAATAATGTTACTATAAATAATTAGAAGTTATATTAAAAATAGTGTAGGCGTAGCTCACTTACAGCGAGTTTTTATTAAAAACCGGGCTTCGCTGGAGCAGCGTTTCCGAGCCGAAAGCTTTTCTTCTCGGAGCCGTCGGGCGCTCCGGGGCTTTCTTCTCGTGCTAGGGAGGTTCCCTAGACTTGGGAGGGGTTTAGGGAGGTTAGAGAGAGAAAGAAAGGTTTGAAGGTGTGAGGAAATTATGAAGAGTTCATCTCTTATTTATAGGAATTGTATAGTAAAGTAGTCTCCAAACTTCGTCCGTAACTTTCGCATACGAGCTCCGTTTTTGTCTGTCTTTTTACCGTTGAGTTCCTATTAATGAGATCTTCAACTCTCATTTAGACCTCGTTGGCTAATTCTCATTCTATCTCGGATTTACAAAACTGTATCGAATTCGCCGCGCTCGAAAAGTAGAGACTAAGCTTCGTCCATAACTTTCGCATACGAGCTCCGTTTTTGTCTGTCTTTTTACCGTTGAGTTCCTATTATTGAGATCTTCAATTCTCCTTTAGGCCGCGTAGGCCAAAAACCGCTCGATCTAAAATTCGAGTTTCGGGCCGTGCACTGCTATGCCAAATCTTAGAAAATTCATAACTTCCTCATACGAAGTCAGATTTGGGCGTTCTTTTTATGGACGCTCTCGGTTTAACTTATTCTACGACTTTCCTTTAGATTACTAACGCCAAAAAGTCCTCTATCAGAAATTCACTATTTATGTCTCCCGGTGCCGTGCCGGTTTTGCCGTAAAACTTCGACGGACCATAACTTCTTCGTTATAACTCGGATTTCGGCATTTTGTATATGTACGGAACCCTTGTAACATATAATATGACTTGGTTAAGATTATTTATTCTAAATAAACTTTTGTCGAAAAGTCGTTTTTGACCCCTATTATCTCTAAATTGACTAGCCCGGATCTACGGGCGTTACAATTATCTCCCCCTTAGGATGATTACGTCCCTGAATCATCAACGAAACAGGGCTCACATGATGACTCCATACTTTATCTCTTCATCCTAAGTAATAACCGTAACTTTGATGTTTCTTCGAACGAATATCTAACTCTAAGACTTCTTGATTGCAGGCGGTGCTTGATCTTGCACTTGCTCCTTATCTCACGTTAGACTCCAAATTATGACCTTCAAGTCACAATCTCGATCCTTACTGGAGACTGCTTCTTCTTCTTAACAAACTTAAAATAAGTTATTTTATTACTAAAATGGACCGATGTGTCATATTCTAATGACTTATCATCATATGTTCCCACACTTAGACTCAGGTCTCTTAGAGTCTTCCAGAACAGACTATACATTTCTTCATGTTCTAATCACATCTTAAAATGTAGCATTTCTAGCTACAAGCAACTATCGCGATACCTCTACCGATCGTTTTGATTATCTTTTATTTCAATCTTCCGACTTAAGTCGGATGCTACATCAAACTTGGTTCTCTGAACCACGTAACATACTCATCGTAGTCGGACTCGATTCGATATGACCACTAGGGTCGGAATAACAATCATCCTCTTAGTCATTGCCGAAACGATGGTAACGACATATTTGAATAAAACGGTATCAATTACTAGCTTCTTGGTAACCTTGTGACTTTCCCTGATCCAAGCGTGAGTCATGTGCTTCCGGTAGTATAGGCCTCTACTACCCTTCACACCTACTCATACTCGTCTCAAGTATTGTCTCGCAGTTCTCCAAGTTATTATCACAAAAACAATTTTAACGCATACAAATGTGTCCAAACAATCATATAATTTTTCTTTAGACTCTACTAGGACTTCTTCCATGCGTATCTTCAATCATCAATTCTGTTTCAACCCGGTTGGTGGTGGAAATGTCAGACGATGGGATAACTTCATGGATTCTACCAAAAATCTTTCTTTCTGCTAATCGAAAGTGTACTTCTCCCGTACTAGACGTATTATTTATTGGATGCATTTTAAAGGTAAGATATCACTCTTACGATATCTTCCGATAGGTACCATTTAGTATCGTAAGCCTTCTCATTTCCTCCATTTGCTTAGTCTGCTATGAGTCCTTATCATGACATTCTATACACCAAAGCAGGCATTCGGTGTATCGAGACGAGAATATAGATAGAGGAAGATTTAGACGCGTATTCCTCCGTATTACTCCAAAAAGTTACATGCCAGTTCTAATATCGTAATTAAACTTTTAGAAACCAGAGCACATAAAATTTCCAGATCTGGTCGGCAACAGACCATAGATCCGATCAAACGATAGCATAAAGCATCACAAATCATTTAGCACATAAAAGCATTTTAGGCATCTTCCCTAATTAAGCTAGTGCTTGTGTCTATTCAGGTGTACTTCCTAAAATATATTAGACACACTCCTCACGATCATCGCTTAGCATTCTAAGTTTAAGTCTAGAAATAAATCCTTATTCCTAGTTCGCTTAAACTAATGCTCTGATACCAACTGTGACATCCCCATTTTCACGGCCAGAAAAGACCGATTTTTGTTTATGCTTTATAAAAATCAGAGTACTTCTTTTAATAAAAATGTTGCGGAATTTGTTCCCAGAAAAACATGATAAATACGTTATCAAAGCATTTCCGAAGAAATGTATTTTTATTTATTTAAAACATTTGGGATGTCATCGTCAATACAGAAACATAAGCATAAACAGGACTTACATTCATTTACACTAGTGATCTACATCTCTTTTAAATCTCTCAGTGCAAAGTAGCTTCGTATCGACACCTGTGATACAAATAAGCTGGAGTGGGTCAGGTTGGGAAACCTGGTGAGTACATAGGGTTTTCAACCCACAATAATATAATTATTATATTTAAACATCAAACAATCAACCCGATTACCCATCCCCGTTATCTTCTTTAATATTCCTTAAAGAATTATCTTAAGGGTCATCTCTTATATCATATTTACCTCTCATCTTTCTACCTCACATTTCCTTATATGCTCGTTCCTAAGGCATGGATACGTAGTTACAACGTCGCCTGAACTCGTAATTCACAGTAAGGGTTAGAGTATCATCACATGAATATACAGTTACCACATCACCTGGACTCGTAATTCATCACCTACAGGTTATAAGTCTGCTGGTGTTTCCACGGGTTGTCTAGAATATTCCGTGGTCGCCATCTATACTCTAGTAGATGACTACATCTCCAAATTGTCAGACAAGGTTATAGTATCTTTCATCCTACATCACCGATTCATCATCACCTATCCATCACCTAATTATCATCACCTTCCTATCATCACCTATCTCTCATCATTTTATTTCATCACACACCAACTATTTCATCTACCCATGTTTTATCCCAACGTATTTGTAGATATAAAATAAATATATATATAAATCATTTAAAACATGTATAAAATCATTCATCCATCATAGACAGCGAGTATTCAGATAATATGCACACATAGCACGTAATTTATATAAAATATTTCATATCTATGTGTAAGATGAAAGGGACCATGCACTCACCTGTTAAAGTGATGATTCCAAACTCAAACAGCGCTTCGTTACTCTTAAAACAATTTCCTTCGACAAAACCTAGTATCAATACCACTAGGGTTTAGTCTAACGTTAACCGCGACTAATTAATAGTCTAGATATTATTATTATTATTATTATTATTATTATTATTATTATTATTATATAAGCGTTAAACAACACTCTTATATAACTCATAATAATATCCCAAATAATTGTTTTAAGGTCCTAATAATGTTACTATAAATAATTAGAAGTTATATTAAAAATAGTGTAGGCGTAGCTCACTTACAGCGAGTTTTTATTAAAAACCGGGCTTCGCTGGAGCAGCGTTTCCGAGCCGAAAGCTTTTCTTCTCGGAGCCGTCGGGCGCTCCGGGGCTTTCTTCTCGTGCTAGGGAGGTTCCCTAGACTTGGGAGGGGTTTAGGGAGGTTAGAGAGAGAAAGAAAGGTTTGAAGGTGTGAGGAAATTATGAAGAGTTCATCTCTTATTTATAGGAATTGTATAGTAAAGTAGTCTCCAAACTTCGTCCGTAACTTTCGCATACGAGCTCCGTTTTTGTCTGTCTTTTTACCGTTGAGTTCCTATTAATGAGATCTTCAACTCTCATTTAGACCTCGTTGGCTAATTCTCATTCTATCTCGGATTTACAAAACTGTATCGAATTCGCCGCGCTCGAAAAGTAGAGACTAAGCTTCGTCCATAACTTTCGCATACGAGCTCCGTTTTTGTCTGTCTTTTTACCGTTGAGTTCCTATTATTGAGATCTTCAATTCTCCTTTAGGCCGCGTAGGCCAAAAACCGCTCGATCTAAAATTCGAGTTTCGGGCCGTGCACTGCTATGCCAAATCTTAGAAAATTCATAACTTCCTCATACGAAGTCAGATTTGGGCGTTCTTTTTATGGACGCTCTCGGTTTAACTTATTCTACGACTTTCCTTTAGATTACTAACGCCAAAAAGTCCTCTATCAGAAATTCACTATTTATGTCTCCCGGTGCCGTGCCGGTTTTGCCGTAAAACTTCGACGGACCATAACTTCTTCGTTATAACTCGGATTTCGGCATTCTGTATATGTACGGAACCCTTGTAACATATAATATGACTTGGTTAAGATTATTTATTCTAAATAAACTTTTGTCGAAAAGTCGTTTTTGACCCCTATTATCTCTAAATTGACTAGCCCGGATCTACGGGCGTTACAATTATCTCCCCCTTAGGATGATTACGTCCCTGAATCATCAACGAAACAGGGCTCACATGATGACTCCATACTTTATCTCTTCATCCTAAGTAATAACCGTAACTTTGATGTTTCTTCGAACGAATATCTAACTCTAAGACTTCTTGATTGCAGGCGGTGCTTGATCTTGCACTTGCTCCTTATCTCACGTTAGACTCCAAATTATGACCTTCAAGTCACAATCTCGATCCTTACTGGAGACTGCTTCTTCTTCTTAACAAACTTAAAATAAGTTATTTTATTACTAAAATGGACCGATGTGTCATATTCTAATGACTTATCATCATATGTTCCCACACTTAGACTCAGGTCTCTTAGAGTCTTCCAGAACAGACTATACATTTCTTCATGTTCTAATCACATCTTAAAATGTAGCATTTCTAGCTACAAGCAACTATCGCGATACCTCTACCGATCGTTTTGATTATCTTTTATTTCAATCTTCCGACTTAAGTCGGATGCTACATCAAACTTGGTTCTCTGAACCACGTAACATACTCATCGTAGTCGGACTCGATTCGATATGACCACTAGGGTCGGAATAACAATCATCCTCTTAGTCATTGCCGAAACGATGGTAACGACATATTTGAATAAAACGGTATCAATTACTAGCTTCTTGGTAACCTTGTGACTTTCCCTGATCCAAGCGTGAGTCATGTGCTTCCGGTAGTATAGGCCTCTACTACCCTTCACACCTACTCATACTCGTCTCAAGTATTGTCTCGCAGTTCTCCAAGTTATTATCACAAAAACAATTTTAACGCATACAAATGTGTCCAAACAATCATATAATTTTTCTTTAGACTCTACTAGGACTTCTTCCATGCGTATCTTCAATCATCAATTCTGTTTCAACCCGGTTGGTGGTGGAAATGTCAGACGATGGGATAACTTCATGGATTCTACCAAAAATCTTTCTTTCTGCTAATCGAAAGTGTACTTCTCCCGTACTAGACGTATTATTTATTGGATGCATTTTAAAGGTAAGATATCACTCTTACGATATCTTCCGATAGGTACCATTTAGTATCGTAAGCCTTCTCATTTCCTCCATTTGCTTAGTCTGCTATGAGTCCTTATCATGACATTCTATACACCAAAGCAGGCATTCGGTGTATCGAGACGAGAATATAGATAGAGGAAGATTTAGACGCGTATTCCTCCGTATTACTCCAAAAAGTTACATGCCAGTTCTAATATCGTAATTAAACTTTTAGAAACTAGAGCACATAAAATTTCCAGATCTGGTCGGCAACAGACCATAGATCCGATCAAACGATAGCATAAAGCATCACAAATCATTTAGCACATAAAAGCATTTTAGGCATCTTCCCTAATTAAGCTAGTGCTTGTGTCTATTCAGGTGTACTTCCTAAAATATATTAGACACACTCCTCACGATCATCGCTTAGCATTCTAAGTTTAAGTCTAGAAATAAATCCTTATTCCTAGTTCGCTTAAACTAATGCTCTGATACCAACTGTGACATCCCCATTTTCACGGCCAGAAAAGACCGATTTTTGTTTATGCTTTATAAAAATCAGAGTACTTCTTTTAATAAAAATGTTGCGGAATTTGTTCCCAGAAAAACATGATAAATACGTTATCAAAGCATTTCCGAAGAAATGTATTTTTATTTATTTAAAACATTTGGGATGTCATCGTCAATACAGAAACATAAGCATAAACAGGACTTACATTCATTTACACTAGTGATCTACATCTCTTTTAAATCTCTCAGTGCAAAGTAGCTTCGTATCGACACCTGTGATACAAATAAGCTGGAGTGGGTCAGGTTGGGAAACCTGGTGAGTACATAGGGTTTTCAACCCACAATAATATAATTATTATATTTAAACATCAAACAATCAACCCGATTACCCATCCCCGTTATCTTCTTTAATATTCCTTAAAGAATTATCTTAAGGGTCATCTCTTATATCATATTTACCTCTCATCTTTCTACCTCACATTTCCTTATATGCTCGTTCCTAAGGCATGGATACGTAGTTACAACGTCGCCTGAACTCGTAATTCACAGTAAGGGTTAGAGTATCATCACATGAATATACAGTTACCACATCACCTGGACTCGTAATTCATCACCTACAGGTTATAAGTCTGCTGGTGTTTCCACGGGTTGTCTAGAATATTCTGTGGTCGCCATCTATACTCTAGTAGATGACTACATCTCCAAATTGTCAGACAAGGTTATAGTATCTTTCATCCTACATCACCGATTCATCATCACCTATCCATCACCTAATTATCATCACCTTCCTATCATCACCTATCTCTCATCATTTTATTTCATCACACACCAACTATTTCATCTACCCATGTTTTATCCCAACGTATTTGTAGATATAAAATAAATATATATATAAATCATTTAAAACATGTATAAAATCATTCATCCATCATAGACAGCGAGTATTCAGATAATATGCACACATAGCACGTAATTTATATAAAATATTTCATATCTATGTGTAAGATGAAAGGGACCATGCACTCACCTGTTAAAGTGATGATTCCAAACTCAAACAGCGCTTCGTTACTCTTAAAACAATTTCCTTCGACAAAACCTAGTATCAATACCACTAGGGTTTAGTCTAACGTTAACCGCGACTAATTAATAGTCTAGATATTATTATTATTATTATTATTATTATTATTATTATTATTATATAAGCGTTAAACAACACTCTTATATAACTCATAATAATATCCCAAATAATTGTTTTAAGGTCCTAATAATGTTACTATAAATAATTAGAAGTTATATTAAAAATAGTGTAGGCGTAGCTCACTTACAGCGAGTTTTTATTAAAAACCGGGCTTCGCTGGAGCAGCGTTTCCGAGCCGAAAGCTTTTCTTCTCGGAGCCGTCGGGCGCTCCGGGGCTTTCTTCTCGTGCTAGGGAGGTTCCCTAGACTTGGGAGGGGTTTAGGGAGGTTAGAGAGAGAAAGAAAGGTTTGAAGGTGTGAGGAAATTATGAAGAGTTCATCTCTTATTTATAGGAATTGTATAGTAAAGTAGTCTCCAAACTTCGTCCGTAACTTTCGCATACGAGCTCCGTTTTTGTCTGTCTTTTTACCGTTGAGTTCCTATTAATGAGATCTTCAACTCTCATTTAGACCTCGTTGGCTAATTCTCATTCTATCTCGGATTTACAAAACTGTATCGAATTCGCCGCACTCGAAAAGTAGAGACTAAGCTTCGTCCATAACTTTCGCATACGAGCTCCGTTTTTGTCTGTCTTTTTACTGTTGAGTTCCTATTATTGAGATCTTCAATTCTCCTTTAGGCCGCGTAGGCCAAAAACCGCTCGATCTAAAATTCGAGTTTCGGGCCGTGCACTGCTATGCCAAATCTTAGAAAATTCATAACTTCCTCATACGAAGTCAGATTTGGGCGTTCTTTTTATGGACGCTCTCGGTTTAACTTATTCTACGACTTTCCTTTAGATTACTAACGCCAAAAAGTCCTCTATCAGAAATTCACTATTTATGTCTCCCGGTGCCGTGCCGGTTTTGCCGTAAAACTTCGACGGACCATAACTTCTTCGTTATAACTCGGATTTCGGCATTCTGTATATGTACGGAACCCTTGTAACATATACTATGACTTGGTTAAGATTATTTATTCTAAATAATCTTTTGTCGAAAAGTCGTTTTCGACCCCTATTATCTCTAAATTGACTAGCCCGGATCTACGGGCGTTACAGATGTTGCCGGACGCACGAGGGAGCTTTTAGGGCGGGTGGTTCTGGCTGCTACAAGTGCAACAAGACTGGTCACTTTAGCATGGATTGTACTTTCACTACCACCACATAGGGATCAGGTCTAATTTGCTTCCATTGCAATCAGAGATGCTACAAGAAGGCCGATTATCCGAGTGTAACAACGTAAATTTTCAAACCAAAATTTTCAATTTAAAAACACCTTTTTCTCAATCCAAACATCTCAAAAGTGTCATAATATCAAATCATCAAGCACATATCCAAAAACTGTATATATAACAACTCCAGGATCCTCTCAAAACATAACTCAATCTCTGATGTGTGTACAATCAAGACGGCGCCTTCCCGTGATCCTAAGAAGTACCTGAAACAGATAACACATAACACGGTAAGCATGAAGCTTAGTGAGTTCCCCAAAATACCACACATATCTCATTAGCCTCTCATGGCTATACTCAGATAAGACCCTCTGGTCAATGTGTCTCAGTGGGACCCTCTGGTCCCACAACTCAGCTGGACCCTCCGGTCCCTCAACTCGGCAACTCAATATAATACACAACATATATATCACAAAGACAATAAGCAGGATATCTCAATACACAGTATATGCACATAAGACCCTCCGGTCACACATAGATTACCACTCAAGGTAAGTATAGTGAGAAGACTCACATTGTAAGAACTCGGATAATCTCGAACTCGAATCACCGGTCTAGCCTCCGCCTAACACAATGATAATTATCCCTAATTAATAACAGCTCTCACTGAAGCTAGACTAACCCTTCTACAAACTCACAGAAGGGTAAAAGACCATTTTACCCCTCCATGGGCTTAATAGTCCACAAATTGACCAAACCCTAAAAGTCAGCCAAAAAGTCAACGGCAGGGAGTACGCTGCGCGTACCAGCTCTCTACGTTGGGCGTACTCGGCTGCCATGCAGGCATCGGGGATGCTCGACCCCTACGTTGTGCGTACTAGGATTACGCCCAGCGTACGTCCCAGTCTCACTCTTCTCACTCATTTGGTCTTAATCAGTTAAGATCTTGGCTCATATCATAGATCTGGACTCCCTAATAGCTCTTACTCCATAAAGTCAGTGACTTTAACCCTTTGCATGGCTGATATGGTCACAAACACACAAAACACTCACTCTCTTAACTCAAAAAGCTCATATTTCATGCATGGCTTGATTCCAAAGACCAAGATTGGATTTTTATGACATTACACCACTAAGTACAATCAAAGGGGGTTGATCATAGTCTCTGGAGCTCAATATCTCATAAAGTCTCCAACTTTTGGAACAAAACCCTAAAATACTCTACTATGATGCACAAAACAAAAGAGTAAGAAAGCTTAGAGCTTTATACCTCTATGTGAAGCTCCCAACACAGACATGCTCAGATCCAGGGGCCTGGACTCTCACTCCTTCTTCTCCAAAGCTTCTTCTTCACTTCAAGAACACACAAAGACTCTTAAAGGCTCTCAAATGCACTCACAAGCTCACAAGCTCTAAGAACGAGGGTTTAGGGCACAAGAGGGTTTGTTTTCTGAGAATGGTGGCCAGGAATGAGACCATCATATCCTTTATATAGGGGACTCACCTTAAATTAGGGTTTTCACTCTGGGCCTAGTACGCCCAGCATACTAGGTGGCTTCCGCATCAAATGCATGCATATTAGTACGCTGAGCGTACACTCGCGTACGCCCCGCGTACTCATTCACCACCTTTTCTCAATAAAGAGATAAAATGGACAAGTACTCAAAAGGTCAAGGTTAACAAGGTATACATGAACCTGGGATGTTACAATTCTCTCCCACTAGAATCAGACTTCGCCCTCGAATTCATGCTCTAGAAATAACTTTGGATACTGCTCTCGCATCTCGGACTCCGACTCTCAAGTGCACTCGGACCCCTTCCAGTGTTGCCACTGGACCTGAACCAGGGGCACCTCCTTATTCCTCGATACCTTCACTTTCCGATCCAAAATCACAATCGGTCTCTCAATATAATTCAGGCTCGCATCCACCTGAATGTCCTCTAATGGTACCACTGTCGTCTCGTCGGCTACACGCTTCCTCAACTGGGACACGTGGAAGGTGTTATGAATCTGACTAAACTCTACATGTAGCTCCAACCGGTAAACTACCTTACCCACTCTGGCGGTCACCCTGAAAGGACCAATGTATCGGGTCCCCAGCTTGCCCCGTTTCCTGAATCGGATCACCCCCTTCCATGGGGATACCTTCAGGAGGACAAAATCACCAACCTGGAACTATAGTTCGGGTCGTCTCCGGTCTGCATAACTCTTCTGACGACTCTGGGCCGTCAGTAATCGCTGTCTGACTTGCTGAATTTGATTGGTCATCTTGAGCACTATCTCAGTGCTCCCCCATCACTCTCTGCCCCACCTCTCCCCAACAGATGGGAGTCTGATATCTCCTTCCGTACAGAAGCTTAAAGGGAGGCATGCTAATACTGGAATGATGGCTGTTGTTGTAAGCAAACTCAGCCAAGGGTATATAAGTGTCCCAACTTCCACCGAAGTCCATGACACACGCACGCAGCATGTCCTTAAGCATCTGAATCGTCCGCTCACTCTGCCCGTCCGTCTGTGGGTGGTAGTGTTGGATAAGGTGTCTAAGTCCATAACTTATTTGGTATATACTTGAACCGACCCGGCATGGTCCATTTGGGTTGCACTTCACCCGAACTATTTATATAGATAACATTATGAGAAGAGTATATTTGCGGCCTACTAATATATTATAAGTTATAATATATTAATATGAAATTGTATTATTTAATTAGTATTGATCTTAAATTAATTATGAATTAATTTAGTGATCATAAGGTGACTAATTAAATAATGGGCTATTGTACTTATATAGTGTGGGCTAACACTCATAAGGAAATAGGTTAAGCTTGAATGGGAGTCCATGGATGATCCATGGAGCTTTTAACCCATGGATCCTTGGAATAGGAAAAGACATGGGTTATTAGGGTTTGCATGGTTCATAACCCTAATCATCTACACTATATAAAGAGGCTTATGGTGCTTGAAAAGAGACTATGTGTGTGTGCATAAGGTGTGGCCGATTTCTAGAGTATTAGAGTGCTCTCTCATAAGTTTTCCAAGTTTGTGGTGATTTGTGATTTCCATTTGAGGCATTCACATTATTGGTGCTTGGCTCTCAAACTCCCAAGGAATCAACTCACTAACAAAGGTATGTAATTCTTCTAGTATCTTTTATGTTTAAAAGTACCCCATGTATGCTAGATAGGTTATGAACCTTGGAAAATTATTTTGCATGTATTTTAGACAAACATAGATCCAAGGTTTCTAGGGTTGCATGAACACCTTAGGAGTGTTAGTTTGCTCAAAACCCAACAGTGGTATCAGAGCCTAGGCTTGTTTGTTTGATACTCGATGCAAACTTGTTGAAAAACTCAAGTTTTCTGCATTCTGCAGCATGAACTCGCCGAGTCCATGGGGGGACTCGCCGAGTCCATGAGTAAATTCATCCTACTCGTCGAGTAGGTTCGTGCACTCGACGAGTAGAAGCCTCAGAATGCAGATTTTTGAGTTTTGCTGCTGGAAATGGACTAGAAACATTACCCTAAACTGTTTTGGTGTTATAAAACCTGTTTTAGATGGTGTAATGTTCATGCTAATCCGTTTACAATGGCTTATATCAAAATTGCATGATGATATGTGTTCATATGTTCTTAGAATTTTTGATATGATGTTCATGTTCTTATGAATTATTGTTAGATCATAGGAATTATTTGCTAAATTGTTTATTGATAATTCTTGATCATTTATGTGTTTTAATGGAGTCCATAATTTTTCCTCAAGTTATGGATTTCCAAAGGTCACTTTCATTTATGCATACTTAAAACACATAAGTTACATGAAAATGAAGAGTCTTCATTTTATGAACCTTTAATTCATAAGTTATGAAATGAAAAGTTTTGAATAGTTTCAAAACTTGTCCTCAAGTTTTGAAATTTGTAAAGTTACACACACTTTAATATACTTTAATTCCAAACCCTTAGAGTTTTAAAAGTTAAAATTCAACCCTTATACTATTTATAACATTAATGGTTAATTATTATATATATGTACAAGATTAAGTCGTTTTATCGTTAGTAGGTCTCATTCACGAATCCGGTCTATAAGGGGGGTATAAGGTTGTTGCCTATAAAATGGCAACTTAATGGGTGTCCATTCTCACCCACCGCTTCCTTGATCGGTGGAGGGTCGTTAGCCGAACGGGTAGGACAATGACTTTAAGTTCTCATTAAAAGTATAATGAATATTATAAAGTAACTAAACCTTTAATAAATTCCCAATCTTAGTTACTTTAGGAAAATGTGAATATGGTGCTAACCCATGAAATTCACACTTTGTACCTTACCAAGTCGTTGGTGGAGCGTGTGTGGTTAACCGGTACACTAACTTGGACTAGTAAGGATCACGAAGGGTGACTTAATGTTTATCATAGATCGGTGGAGCGTGTGTGGTTAACCGGCACATTGATTAGGTGATAATATTAAGGGTACCAAGTGAATTTGCATGGTTATTCACACCTTGTTTTGTGATCCTCGACATCCCAGTCACAAAACTTGAAGGGCACAATCGAGATTGAAACATGCCATTGAAAAGTTCAATGAATCTCAAAAAAATCTAGGAATTTCAAAACCAATTAAACCTAATAATTCATTTCGTTTTCATGGTGGAAATTGGTGAATCGTCATTCACCTACCTTCAAATATGTTATAGCTTAGATTACGGCATCCCTCTTCTAAGTTATAATATATTGTGTTGGATCCTAGCCTTAATATTACATTTGGGTGTATTATTAAGGATTCGATATATCTAATCTAAACTTGTTTTCTTCTTTTTAGATGTCTTCCAACAACAATGCTTCGGGCTCTAACCCTACTGACTCCTTTTCCCTCATGAACCTTTGTGGGAGGGTCATCTTTGATGGTTCCAACTTCATGGATTGGATCCGGAACATCAGGATGGTCACTCGTTACGAGGACAAGGAATATGTCCTCGATAAGGAGCTAAAGGAGCTTGATGAGTCCAGTGCTACTCCTGAGGAGGTCGCTGAGTATCAGGCACATGAAAGAGATGCCACCAAGGTGGCATGCATCATGATGGCCACCATGACAGCTGAACTCCAAAAGTCCTATGAGGACTATTACCCTTTTGAGATGCATCAGGATCTGATGGAAAGGTACCATCAGAGTGCTCGTCAAGAGCGGTATGAAATAATCTCCTCCATGATCACTACCTGTATGAAGGATAGCGAACCAATCACGAGCCACATGCAGAAAATGCAAAGGTATGTGGACCGTCTAATGAAACTGAATGTGAACTTCCCTGAGGAGTTGGCAATTGATATCATTTTGCACTCCTTGCCCTCGTGTTATGATCAATTTCATATGACATACCACATGAACAAGGAGGAAGTCACACTCAGTAAGCTTCAAGGACTTCTGAAGACTGCCGAAAGTGGTCTTAAGAGTAAGTCGGTTGCTACTCCTACTCCTACTACTACCCCTGTTTTGGCTATCGGACAAGGCAAAGGGAAGAAGAGGAAGCACCCTTCGAACGGTACCAAGGGAAAGTCCCTTGAATGCTCCTCATCTGGAACCAAAGGTGGTTCTATCACTCCTTCTGCCATCCCTAAGGATACTGAATGCTTCTACTGTCAAAATAAGGGGCACTGAAAGCGAAATTGCCCAAAGTACTTGCAGGATGTCAAGGATGGGAAAGTGAAACCATCCCATGCAGGTATTTACACTATATTGTCTAATAACTCACCATATTATAATTCTTGGGTTCTTGATACAGGTTGTGGTATTCACATCTGTTGTGACTTGCAGGGCCTAAGAAGAAGTGAGGATGTGGAGCACGGAAAGATAAACTTAATCATGGGGAACAAGAAGGTTACACCTGTTGCCAAGATTGGAGTTTATACTTTGTTGCTAGATAGTGGGTTAAAGTTAGATTTGAATAAATGTGTGTACTCGTCTGAAATGGCGAGGAATATTATTTCCTTTCATGCTTTGTACAAACAAGGTTTTACCTTTTCTTTTGATAATGAAGTTGGTAGTATTAATGCTTTCTTTAATAATTCTCTTTTATTTAAAGCATTACGTTGTGATGGTGTGTATGAAGCTGTATCGGTTGTAGATAATTTAGGAAATAATGTATTATGTATTGATTCTTCTACTAGCTTGGATAAAGCATCTTTGTGGCATTGTCGTCTTGGATATGTAAGCAAGAAACGCATAGGCCAGCTCCAAAAGGATGGAGTCTTGGAGTCGTTCGACCTCAAGTCGGATGATAGTTGTGAGTCTTGTCTACTTGGAAAAATGACAAAATCACCCTTCACTGGTACTTGTGCAAGCGGTAAGGGTTTGTTGGACCTTATACATACTGATGTATGTGGACCATTCAAAACCGCCACAAGGGATGCTAATCGCTATTATGTGACTTTTATTGATGATTTTAGTAGATATGGTTATGTCTACTTAATCAAACATAAGTCAGAAACCTTTGAAAGGTTTAAAGAGTTTAAACAGGAAGTAGAAAATCAATTGGGCAGGAACATTAAGATGCTTCGATCCGATCGAGGTGGTGAGTATCTTAGTACTGAGTTCCTCGACTATCTTAAGGAGTGTGGGATTGTCTCACAATTGACAGCTCCCAGGACACCACAGCTGAATGGTGTAGCTGAGAGGCGTAATCGAACTTTGTTGGACATGGTTCGCTCTATGATGAGTCGAGCTTCGCTACCAATCTCTTTTTGGGGGTATGCCTTAGAGACTGCTGCCCACATCCTTAATCTAGTCCCTAAAAAGAAGGTTGCCAAAACACCTCATGAAATGTGGACTGGGAAAGTTCCCAATTTGGACCATATCAAGATTTGGGGTTGCGAGGCTTTCGTGAGGCGCGAGACTCATGACAAGCTCGAACCTCGAAGTGAAAGGTGTATTTTCATCGGCTACCCACAAAAATCCTTTGGTTACCTCTTCTACAGACCCAGTGAGAATGTGGTCTTTGTGGCTAGGAGAGGGGTCTTTCGAGAGAGAGAATTTATAAACCAAGGAGACAGTGGGAGGCAAATTGACCTTGAAGAAATTCAAGACTCAATTGGTGAAGGAACCTCAGACACTAGCAATCAACCTGAGGAGGAAATTCCTGTTGATCCAGCTGACGAGTCTATACTTCCGAGGCGTTCCACAAGGGTTAGGAACACACCCGAGTTTTATTATGGATTTCATATTACTACGGAAGGTGATACATTTATCAGTGACAGTACACTGGTAAATCTGGATGAACCTAACAGTGTTAAGGAAGCCATGGCAGGCCCAGAGTTTGCTAAATGGAAGGAGGCTATGGACAGCGAGATACAGTCCATGTATGACAATCAAGTTTGGAACTTGGTTGACAATGTACCAGGCCGTAAGACAGTCGGGTGCAAATGGATCTTCAAGAAGAAAACCGACATGGATGGAAAGGTGCACACTTATAAGGCTCGACTGGTTGCGAAGGGTTTTACTCTGACTCAGGGTATTGATTATGATGAAACCTTTTCACCAGTAGCAAAGATTAAGTCTATTAGGGTTATGCTAGCCATTGCTGCATTTCATGATTATGAAATATGGCAAATGGATGTCAAAACCGCTTTCCTTAACGGAAAGTTGGCTGAGGATGTTTACATGAATCAACCAGAGGGTTTTGTCAGTGCAGAGTACCCCAATAGAGTGTGCAAGCTTAAGAAATCCATTTATGGATTGAAACAAGCATCTCGAAGTTGGAATCTTTGTTTCGATGAGAAGGTCAAAGAGTTTGGTTTCTCAAGAAGTGAAGATGAGTCCTGCATGTATGTCAGAGCTAGTGGGAGTATAGTTAGCTTTTTGGTACTATATGTGGATGACATACTACTCATAGGAAATGACATCCCAACCTTGCAGGAGGTTAACTCCTGGCTTGGGAAGTGCTTTGCTATGAAGGACCTTGGAGAAGCTGCCTATATCCTAGGGATAAGGATATTAAGAGAAAGGAGTAAAAGACTAATTGGACTTAGTCAGAGTATCTACTTGGATAAGGTGTTGAAAAGGTTCAACATGCAGAATTCCAAGAAAGGAGAATTACCGATCCAAAGCAATGCCAAACTGAGCAAGGCTCAGAGCCCGAGTACAGAAGATGAGATAGCTGAGATGAGTCGATTACCTTATGCTTCCGTTGTTGGCTCGATCATGTATGCTATGACTTGTACCCGTCCTGATGTGGCCTTCGCTTTGAGCATGGTCAGCAGATATCAGGGGAACCCTGGCAAGGCTCATTGGACTGCGGTAAAGAATATTCTCAAGTACCTGCGGAGGACTAAGGATTGGATCGTTACCCTTGGTGGGAGTGATGACTTGAGAGTAGTAGGGTATAGTGATGCTAGCTTTCAGACTGATAGGGATAACTTCCGCTCTCAGTCGGGCTGGGTCTTTACCTTAAATGGAGGGGCGATCACTTGGAAGAGTTCCAAACAGGAGACTGTAGCTGATTCGACTTGTGAATCAGAGTACATAGCAGCGAGTGAAGCGGCAAAGGAGGCGATATGGCTGAGGAACTTCATCGGAGACCTTGGAGTTGTACCAGCTATTAAGGAGCCTATGGAGATTTTCTGTGACAGCAATAGTGCGGTTGCCTTAGCCAAGGAACCAAGAGATCATGGCAGATCCCGACACATTGACAGAAAATATCACTTCATAAGACACAAGATAGAAGAGGGACTCCTAGTGGCAAAGAGGGTATCGTCAGATGAGAACCCTGCGGATCCCCTTACGAAGGGACTGACGAGGGTGAAGCATTTGCAGCATGCGAGACGCATCGGGCTGAGGGACGATATTAGTTTTACAGATTAGATAGTTATTACTGAAACTTGTAAAATGTAATCGACGTTTGATGATGAATAAAAGTTGTGATTTATTTATGAGTAAGGTGTTGCTATCATTGTCAATTATTTACTATTGTTTCAGCTTTGCATGTTTTGACTTCCAAAATAATAAGTTTATTCAAACTCTCCACAGTCGGTCATATGTCGGAAGTAGGTATGAATCAAGACTGTCATGAATTGGGATTGTAGATGACTAAAGGTGTTTAGCCATAGCAATGGTTGCTACAACATTCATGAGTACTCATAAGTTATGAGTATTGGAATAAACCCACGCTCACTTGTATCACTTCATGGAATTTATCTCGAGTGATCGTGAGACGGTAATATCATATAAGTCTTCAAACCTAGAGATATGAGTTGTTACCTATGAGTTGGTTGTGCATTGATTGCATATAAACGCATCAGTAACTTGATGTTATAAAACGTGCCTTTGTGTGCAATTCAATAAGTAGTAGAACAAGCATATGAGTCGAAGTTTATCTGTTCCTTCTAGAAATAGAAGCGATATCTGGGCCCCTCGATGATTTTGTTTTGACCTATGTATCGGGCCCGGTCAGAACTAAATTGATGTGTTCGATTAAGTTCTTTGTCAAACAAATTGGAAATCGGGAAACAAACTGTTGGACAATAAGTAAGACATTGTTCCATGTATTTGTCCGGCTGATATCATGAGAGCAGAGGATTATGTGATCACTTATCTAAAATGGCGCTTCATAGTTCAACAGAGTTTTCGAGAGCTACGATTGCCGGTTGGTTCCTGAAGCTATATAGGCAAATACAGTTATCAGACTTATCCAAGTGGGAGACTGTTGGATAAGGTGTCTAAGTCCATAACTTATTTGGTATATACTTCACCCGACCCGGCATGGTCCATTTGGGTTGCACTTCACCCGAACTATTTATATGGATAACATTATGAGAAGAGTATATTTGCGGCCTACTAATATATTATAAGTTATAATATATTAATATGAAATTGTATTATTTAATTAGTATTGATCTTAAATTAATTATGAATTAATTTAGTGATCATAAGGTGACTAATTAAATAATGGGCTATTGTACTTATATAGTGTGGGCTAACACTCATAAGGAAATGGGTTAAGCTTGAATGGGAGTCCATGGATGATCCATGGAGCTTTTAACCCATGGATCCTTGGAATAGGAAAAGACATGGGTTATTAGGGTTTGTATGGTTCATAACCCTAATCATCTACACTATATAAAGAGGCTTATGGTGCTTGAAAAGAGACTATGTGTGTGTGCATAAGGTGTGGCCGATTTCTAGAGTATTAGAGTGCTCTCTCATAAGTTTTCCAAGTTTGTGGTGATTTGTGATTTCCATTTGAGGCATTCACATTATTGGTGCTTGGCTCTCAAACTCCCAAGGAATCAACTCACTAACAAAGGTATGTAATTCTTCTAGTATCTTTTATGTTTAAAAGTACCCCATGTATGCTAGATAGGTTATGAACCTTGGAAAATTATTTTGCATGTATTTTAGACAAACATAGATCCAAGGTTTCTAGGGTTGCATGAACACCTTAGGAGTGTTAGTTTGCTCAAAACCCAACAGGTAGGTTGTACTGAAGTGTAGCCGGGTACCCAGCTCCTCATGAAACTTCTTCCAGAACCTGGAAGTAAAACGCACATCCAGATCTGACTCTATCTATGTCGGTACCCCATTCCGTGCCACCACCTCTCGTACGTAGATCTCGGCCAACCTTTCTGCAGAATAGCTCTCACTGATAGCAAGGAAGTGAGCACTCTTAGTCAACCGGTCTACAATCACCCAAATTGCATCAACCCCACGCACAGTCCTCAGTAACTTGGTGATAAAATCCATGGAAATCTGTTCCCACTTCCACTGGGGAACCTCTAGTGGTTGCAGCTTTCCATGAGGGCGCTGGTGCTCGACCTTAACCCCGCGACAGGTCAAGCACCTCTCAACTACCCATGCCACATCTCTCTTCATACATGGCCACCAATAATCTCTCTTCAGATCCAAATACATCTTCGTGGCTCCTAGGTGGATTGAGAATCTCGATCTATGTGCCTCCTCCAACAATACACGACGAGCTCCACCTGTATAGGGCACCCATATCCGCCCATGGAAAGTCATAAGTCCACGAATGTCCGTCACAAACTCGGAAACCTGCCCAATCACACGTTCTCTCTTGCGGTTCTATGGTCTCACAGCCTCCACCTGAGCCTCTCGGATGGTATCTAATACTAGAGTCATCACCGTCATCCTCATACACACATCCCGGATTGGAGTGCTCTCTCTGCGACTCAAGGCGTCGGCTACCACATTAGCCTTGCCTGGGTGATATAAGATCTCGCAGTCTTAGTCGTTCACTACATCCAACCATCTCCTCTGCCTCATATTCAGGTTGGGCTGATCCATCAAGTACTTCAGACTCTTATGGTCTGTGTATATGGTACACCGGACACCATAAAGATAGTGGCGCCAAATCTTGAGGGCGAAGACCACCGCCCCCAACTCCAGGTCGTGGGTGGGATACCTCGTCTCATGAGGCTTCAGCTGCCTCGATGCATATGCTATCACGTGCCCCTCTGCATCAACACCGCGCCCATCCCAGATATAGAAGCATCACAATAAACCACAAAGTCCTCCACTCCATCGGGAAGGGCTAACATCGGGGATTCGCACAATCTCTGGCGAAGGGTCTCAAATGAGGCCTGCTGCTCGGGACCCCAAGTAAAGGTAACACCCATCCGGTTCAGTCTGGTGAGAGGAACGGCAATCTTGGAGAAATCTCGGATAAATCTCCGATAGTAGCTGGCTAAACCCAGAAAACTCCTGATCTCGGTCGGAGATCTCGACACCTCCCAACTCATAACTGCCTCAATCTTGTTCGGGTTGACTAATATCCTATTCTGATTAACGAGATATCCCAGGAACTGGACCTCTCGTAACCAGAAAATCAACCTTGGAGAATTTGGCATATAGCCTCTCCGACCTCAAAACTCCAAGAACCTCTCTAAGATGCTCCTCGTGCTGCTCCCTGGACCTCGAGTACACCGAAATATCGTCGATGAACACGATCACCGATCGATCCAACATGGGCCTGCACACCCGGTTCATGAGGTCTATGAACGCCGCTGGTGTGTTGGTGAGCCCGAAAGGCATCACCACAAACTCGTAGTGCCCATAACGAGTCCTAAAGACCAGATATCAAATCAATATTGGAGAACCAAGATGCTCCCTGCAACTGATCAAACAAATCGTCGATCCTCGGAAGTGGATAACGGTTTTTGACCGTCAGCTTGTTTAACTCCCGGTAATCAATGCACATCCGGTATGAACCATCCTTTTTCTTGACAAAAAGGATTGGAGCTCCCCACGGTGAGATACTCGGTCTGATGAACCCTTTCCCCAGCAGCTCCTGGAGCTATGAGGACAACTCCTGCATCTCTGACAGCGTAAGGCGATAGGGTGCCTTGGCAATAGGCGCCGCACCCGGAATCAAATCAATCTGGAACTCCACCTGCCTCTCGGGAGGCACACCTGACAACTCTTCGGGAAAAACATCTGGAAACTCGCAAACTATCAGAACCTCGGAGATAGAACTCGGTCTCTCTGTATCAACCCGCGTATCCATCACGTACACCAGAAAACCCATACAACCCTGCAGTAAACTCTGTCTCGCTCTGGCAGCAGAGCAGAAAGCTGATCCAGATCTAGTACCCTCGTCGTACACCGTAAGTACTCCCCCACTAGGGTCTCGTATAGTCACTAACTGTCGTTCGCAGTCTATCACAGCTCCAAATTGACTCAACCAGTCCATGTTCACTATGACACACACATCACCCATAGCGATTGGTACCAGGTCTATCGGAAACTTAACACCAAAAATCTATAGTATACACTCACGGATCACACCAATAGCAAAAACCGCATGTTCGTCGGCTATAGAAACCCTCAGAGGTCGACTCAACGCCTCACGTCGGATACTGATGTGACGAATAAAAGCTACGGACACGAAAGATCGACTCGCACCCGAGTCAAATAACACCAAAGTAGGTACAGAGCTCACAAGAAAAGTACCTATACACGACACAATATAAGCACAATATATCTCAAAAGAATAATAATAATACATACCGGCCACGACGTCAGGTGCTGCGCGGACCTCCTCCGCTGTCAGCTGAAAGGCTCAACCACGAACCCTTGGTGTCTCAGCCTTTGCTGGCCGACTCTCAGTACCATGCAAAGGAGCAGGTGCAGATCCCTGCGTTGATCCCTGCACGAGTTGAGGGCACTCGGCCTTCTGATGGCCAGTTTGGTTGCAGTGGAAACAAACTGAAAACCCCTTGGGGCAATCCTTCACCATATGCCCCTCTTTGCCACATTTGTAGCAAATCCCCGCATGGCACGACCCATCGTGACTCTTGCCGCACTTGCCATAAGTGCGGCCCTTCTGGCCCCCAGCTTTGGTATCAGCGGGCTTAGCCCGCTTCGTCGCCAGCTGCGACTGAACTGGTCTCCGGTCCCTACCCCGAGACTCCTCCTCCTCCCTGTTCTGCAGCTCAAGATCAATCTCCCTCCTCCTAGCATTGGCCTGAAGCTCAGCCAATGTCCTGTATGACGAGTTCGCCACAAACTCTCGTATATCCCTCCTCAGTATGCTCAAATATCGGCTCACACGTGCCTGCTCAGTGGACACGTGCTCAGGGTAAAACATCGCCCTCTCGTGAAACATCCTCGAAATCTCAGTAACCGACGCTATCTTCTGCTTGAGAGACGGAAACTCCTGTGCCAATCGTTCCCTCTCCACCGGGGGAACATACTCGTCTCGGAACATCAGAACAAACCTCTCCCATGTCACTGCAGCAAGATCTGCAGAGGTAAAGCTGGCTGTCACAAACTTCCACCAGTCCTTCTCTCCCAAGCGAAGCTGGTTCAGCGCAAACCGAACTCTCAAGTGATCTGGGCATGAACATGTGTAAAAACATCCCTCGATATCAGAGATCCATCTCATCGCAACAACCGGATCCTATGTCCCATCAAACTCTGGTGGCTTCGTGTTGCTGAAGTCCCGGAACAACAACGAGTCACCTCCCTGTGGCCTAGCAGCGGCGACAGCTGCAGTGACTGCAACAGCAACAGCCTCAATGACAACAGTGTATCGCTCGTCAAACATCTCAATTAGGGTGGTCTTAATAGACCCAAACATCTCAGGAATCTCCGCTCTAATAGCTGCGGCCACCTCCTCGTGAATCATCCTGCGAATCTCATCATCACTAGTCCCACTGCCTCCCGGGTTGTGGCGTGTACCCACAATGATGTCTCTGAAACACAACACAAAAATCATCAGAGACCTGCTCGAGCATACTCACACTCGATCACTCATCCTTACTTGTTCCTTAGTTTCCTAAGGATTCTTACTTGGGTTGCATACAGATCTGGTGCTTTCAGTAGTACGGCCCCAATACTACCTTCCACACCTGGCCTATAGTCACCCCAAGTCCTCCTCCTAGGATTATAATTCACAAGTACTCTATCTTTCACGAATATCAGACTACTCCCTTAGTAGACCCCTCAACACTCATCTAGATATCTCCTCTAGATTATCCCTCGCCTCAGAATTCTCTCTCTAAGTGATCCTGCTCAATATTCTCACTCACCACATACTCAAAGCACATAACAGATAGCAATGACTCCTAAGCTAAGGCATCACAAATAAGGCAACCCTAGCCCTAAAGTATGAAATACCTAGCTTATCCTCTAGCATGCATCACCAACATCCCATAAATATCTCATAACATAATAAGTAAGGGTATTTTAATAAATCACCGTTCGAGCTCTGGCTGATTGTACATACTGTTCCATCTCGATTTCTCTTAAAACTCTTTCTCATTTTAGAAAAATTCATTTCTTTTGAAAATCTTTCTCAAATCCTCAGTTTGAGTTCAAACATACCCGAAGGTGTATCCGAATCCCTCAAACCAAGGCTCTGATACCAACTTGTAACAACGTAAATTTTCAAACCAAATTTTCAGTTTAAAAACACCTTTTTCTCATTCCAAACATCTCAAAAGTGTCATAATATCAAATCATCAAACACATATCCAAAAACTGTATATATAACAACTCCAAGATCCTCTCAAAACATAACTCAATCTCTGATGTGTGTACAATCAAGCCGGCGCCTTCCCGTGATCCTGAGAAGTACCTGAAACACATAACACATAACACGGTAAGCACGAAGCTTAGTGAGTTCCCCAAAATACCACACATATCTCATTAGCCTCTCATGGCTATACTCAGATAAGACCCTCTGGTCAATGTGTCTCAGTGGGACCCTCTGGTCCCACAACTCAGCTGGACCCTCCGGTCCCTCAACTCGGCAACTCAATATAATACACAACATATATATCACAAAGACAATAAGCAGGATATCTCAATACACAGTATATGCACATAAGACCCTCCGGTCACACATAGATTACCACTCAAGGTAAGTATAGTGAAAAGACTCACATTTTAAGAACTCGGATAATCTCGAACTCGAATCACCGGTCTAGCCTCCGCCTAACACAACGATAATTATCCCTAATTAATAACGACTCTCACTGAAGCTATACTAACCCTTCTACAAACTCACAGAAGGGTAAAAGACCATTTTACCCCTCCATGGGCTTAATAGTCCACAAATTGACCAAACCCTAAAAGTCAGCCAAAAAGTCAACGGCAGGGAGTACGCTGCATGTACCAGCTCTCTACGTTGGGCGTACTCGGCTGCCATGCAGGCATCGGGGATGCTCGACCCCTACAATGTGCGTACTGGGATTACGCCCAGCGTACGTCCCAGTCTCACTCTTCTCACTCATTTGGTCTTAATCAGTTAAGATCTTGGCTCATATCACAGATCTGGACTCCCTAATAGCTCTTACTCCATAAAGTCAGTGACTTTAAGCCTTTGCATGGCTGATATGGTCACAAACACACAAAACACTCACTCTCTTAACTCAAAAAGCTCATATCTCATGCATGGCTTGATTCCAACGACCAAGATTGGATTTTTATGACATTACACCACTAAGTACAATCAAAGGGGGTTGATCATAGTCTCTAGAGCTCAATATCTCATAAAGTCTCGAACTTTTGGAACAAAACCCTAAAATACTCTACTATGATGCACAAAACAAAAGAGTGAGAAAGCTTGAAGCTTTATACCTCTATGTGAAGCTCCCAACACAGATATGCTCAGATCCAAGGGCGTGGACTCTCATTCCTTCTTCTCCAAAGCTTATTCTTCACTTCAAGAACACACAAAGACTCTCAAAGGCTCTCAAATTCACTCACAAGCTCACAAGCTCCAAGAACGAGGGTTTAGGGCACAAGAGGGTTTGCTGTCTAAGAATGGTGGCAATAATTGAGGCCATCATATCCTTTATATAGGGACTCACCCTAAGTTAGGGTTTTCACTTTGGGCCTAGTATGCCCAACGTACCCTCTGGTACACCCAACGTACTAGGTGGCTTCCGCGTCAAATGCACGCATATGAGTACGCCCCGCATACTCATTTACCACCTTTTCTCAATAAAGGGCTAAAATGGACAAGTACTCAAAAGGTCAAGGTTAACAAGGTATACCTGAACTTGGGATGTTATACTGCGTTTGATAGTACGGGGAGCGGTTGCCGCACCCGCTCCGACGACATTGAGGATCACTGACGACCGCCAGGGTAAGGTGGATGCGCCAGTGGTGAGGAGGCGAGCTTTCCAGCTGACAGCCGAGGAGGCTCGTGCAACACCAGATGTGGTTACGGGTATGTATTTTCTCCCTATTTTCATTTATTGTTTTGATGTTTATTCTTATTATATAATTGATGTTATATAGGTACGTTCCTATTGAACGGCGTTCCACCTTTAGTTATGTTTGATTCGGGTGCCACCTGATTGTTCGTATATCTTGCGCTTAGCAAGAGATTCGGTGACGCTCCAGGGAAGCTTGATTGTCCATTATGATGGGTTTTGAGAATTACAACATTCCTATTGTGCACATGCAACCCTAATGCTTTGGATCTAGGATTTTCTCAAGTTATACATGCAAATTAATTATCCAAAGCAAAACCCTAGATCTAGCATATACAATTCGAAATTCACATATAAAATTAGGGTTTGATGATTACCTCACTTGTTATGTAGTAATAACAAGAACAATCCTTGCTTGATCTTGACTTTTGAAAGCCTAGTGCCCCAAGTGTTGCACCTCTAATGGAGTCACAAACACTCAATGCAAAAGATGACTTGGAGAGAGGTGGAAAATCGGCTAGGGAAACTCTTAGAATCTTGAGACGATTTCCTAAGGGTTTAGAGGGTTTATATAAGGCTAGGTTGCTTAGTCTTGAAGCTGGACTTGAATAGGGAAACCCTAGTTCCTAACTTAATCCCAAAGCAACCCATGGACCTCCATAAGATGCCTTGGACGAAATCTTATATGCCCAAGCTATAAATTTTGTCCACTACCATCAAGAAGTCCCTAGGCCCAGTTTCACAACTATCAATGATTTGCAAAACAACCCCTCCATTATTAATCAGTTCCTTTAATCAATATCAAATTAACTTCTGATTAATTACTAACTAATAATATGATTTCCAAATAATATATTAATCTTGTAATATATTAATAAAATCATTTTTAGTACCAATTTATTATTCATATAATAAATCCTACTCTCTCTCCACTTGTCATCCTATCTAGTTGCATGAGTGAAGGCAACCCAAAAGGACCATGCTACATATCAAATCAAGTACATACCAAATATAGTTATGGGCTTAGACACCTAATCCAACAGTCTCCCACTTGGATAAGTCTAATAACTATTATTGCAAGATGACTTCAGAATTTGACTAGCAATCGTAGCTTTCAAAAGCCGTTGTCGAACTCTGATCTTATCAGAAACACGTCATTTAGATAAGGGATCAAATATTCCTCCGTTCTGCAAGATATCGTATGGACATGAGACATGGATTATAATCATTCTCTATGTCCAAGGTTTGTTTCCCGATTTCCGATTTATGACGACTGACAACAAACTACAATTGAACACATCAACTTAGTCCAGGCTTGGCCAAGCGCTTAGGGTGTCATCACTAAATCATCGAGGGACCCACAAATATCGATTTTATCCCATTTAGGGTAAAAGGAACGGATAAGCTTCGACTCATATGATTGTACTATTTACCCATCAAATCACACACAACAATACGTTTTATAACATCTAGTTACTGATGCGTTTACGTATTATCAATGCATAACCGACTTGTAAACAATAACTATATGTCTCCGTTTCAAGAATATAAGATATTATCGTCCCACAATCACTCGTGATAAAATCCATGAAGTGATTCAAATGAGCATGGGTTTAATCCAATACTCAAATTCTATTTCAGGACTACTCACAAACACTACAACAAACATTTGCTATGTCTAAGCAATTAGACAATCTACAATCGTGTTCACGACAGTCTTACTTCATTACTTACTTCCAAAGTATGATCGAATGTGGATATTTGAATAACCTAGTTATCCGGGAAGTAAAACATGCGAAGTGAAACACAAGAATAACCTAATCCAACATGGTGAATATAAATAAAACACTTATTATTTAATCACCATATTGATTAGACCTAATTCATTATATAATGTTTCAAACAATCAACTTAATACTTGAATTAAAACAATAGTTATCCCATGCTCCAAGCATGCACACTATGCTTATCTATGGTCCTTTCTTTGTGAATTAGATCAATTGAACACATTTCCAATGATTCTCATTTCACAATTCCAAATCCTTATCACAAGTGTAATAATACCAGATTCTTGCCACTTTTAGAATCTGTTAGAGTCTAAACTCACATGCAATGATCCTTTTGTAATGTCAAGGCACCAAAGTCACAAAGACTTGTCCAATGATATTACAAAGCATTCCATCGGAGATTCGTTACAAAAACAATTCCATGGAGATGAAGTCCCACATTCAAGGTACATTCCTTGAACATCCTTCTTGCATGAAAGATTCTAACTTACACATAGATTCTTGACATCCAACTCCCTTTATGGAAACATTTCCATAATTGCCATATGACAATCCATTCTTAATAGAATTATATCTATTCAGAATTATGTCAATATGGTCCATCCATTACTATACTTCCAGCTGTCTACAAGCAACCAATCTTTGTTAAACCTTAGATTGTCTTTTGACAGTTGTTTAACAACTTTAGTCATATTAGGTTCTATTCCTTTTTCCCTCTTAATGCTCTAGGCATTTGGAAAACTCAGAACAAGCAAATATTATAGCATATGCAATCGATCCTATACCCCGAAGCATATGGGATACTATTCATAATGTCTTACATAAAGACATGATAACAGGCTTTTGCTAAAATATTCCCATACATAGAATTTCATATGTTGAAACATTTCAACATGATATTCATATATGACCATGACTAAGTTTTATTAAAATTTCAATCTAAACTTTTAGATTCGAAATGAAGTATAAATATTCTCTCCCTTAAATCTTTCTATAGCGAAACAACTTCCAAATTCTGCAACTTTGCAAATTTAGATTTTTGTTTCCTATAAATAGCATTGCTAACTCCCAACACTTGACATAATAATTATGATCCCACTAGAATAATAATTACATTCTTACTAGCATAACAATTATGCTCCCACTAGCTTTGACATGTACCAAGAAATCAATTGGACTTCTAGAAATCAATACTTATTGACTTTCTTACCAAAGTTCAGATTTCTGATACGTGGTGCCTTGATAAGTCCTTTTCCTAGACTTCTCAAGCTCATACACCTTTCAATAGATAGCTTATGGGTGTGTATAAACCTTTTTAGAACTTATAACGATAAGTCCCAAATGTTTAAACTATTTGCCATTTCTCACAATTCGAACTATGATAAGGGATGTCGTAATCATATTCGAATTTGAGAACGCAATTATCACAACTGCTAACTTTAATCCTATAAAATCTACAAGTGAAAGCGTTTCCTCACAATCCTTTTCATGAAGTAGAGAGAAACCTATTGCCACTTAAATTTTATGGTGTATGTGTTCTTATCCATGTGAACTTGTCATTTTGAACCACTATCATAAGACAAGGTTTATGACAAATCCAAACTCATATGGAATGAACCTTTTAATCTTAATTTCTTGCCATCTAGTAACACAAGGGCCTACCAGTGCTTCCAGGTTATTGAGCAGCTCACCCATATAGATCAATGCACTTTCACCAATCAGGTGCTTTGCCTTATGCAATCAATTGAGAACTCATAGAACTCACACGCATAACCAACTTAACTGGAATGGACACAAAAACAAGAATATGTCAACACGATAGGTTATCAACCTCAAGTCGTGTGCCAGTGATAACTAAAAGGTTTATTCTTGATTAGTTCTTGAAACTATTCAAAAGCATTTAGACTCCCACTGACCTCTTGACATATAAGATTCTCTGTTAAGAAACATTTCTTGACAAACAAATATTCAAGAGTTAGTGTGAGTTCTTATCAAGAAAACACTTCATTTAATTGGTCTTAGTTGGTCTTTGTTTTAACCAAAACATCACAACTACCAATTTCAAATGTGCAAGAGTAAGAAAACATTTCTACTCCACATTTCATGAGGCGTTATAAACCTACTTAAAACATGTCACTCAAAGTGCAACTTGGAGTACCTAGAGTATGACTCTAAGACTCGATTTTGGAACGAAGTATGACTCATCCTTTTGATTTAAACCCTTTCAACAATTGATTCCTCTTCTTAATTGGAACAATTTCACTAAGACGTCTTTAGAGGATTAATTATGACATGGTTCCATAATCATTAGGATGATCATAAAACACGATACTAAAGTACTCTCCTTTCCTTTCAGATTGGAGAAAATTTTATCTTTATGCCTAATTGATTCTTCCTATTCGTTCTACTATACATTGAAACTTTTCAAGGTATTAGAATTACACTTAATCTTGTAAGCATAACCATATTTACTGAACTTTCAATAAATCAAGACGAATAGACTTTATCGTCCTTTGTGGTGGATCTTAACAGTGCACATCAATGTGTACTAGATCCTTTAGTCTTTCACTTGACTCACATACATTTGTGAACAAGGAACCAATCCCAATCTCCCAAGGATCAAGATTCTCATACATCACACAATTCAAATCGTATGATTCCAAATTTCTGTCAAATTGAAACTTGGGTGATGAAAATCCTTCCTTACTTGGTAAACTATGACACTACCACAAATGATATATCTAAGAATCAAAATCATTTCAACTTTGCTAACAATAGAAATATAAACACCAATTTTCATAAATGTCATTGCAAGGAGACTTAAAATAAGATAAAATCAAGATTTTATTTTTAATTGATAAAATGCGGAAAACTTGTCCTTACAATGCAAATACCAATGAAAACTATGTTTCTAAATATTCCTAAGCAATCTATCATAACTCTAAGTAGCAGCTCAAAAATCCGATCATCGAACCATGTGATTGAAATCCATCTCTTCACGATCAGACTCAACTTACTTCTTCTTTTAAGCTTCCTTCATTTTCTTCGATCCTACAAAACATCAAAATGCAATCTTATCACATCATGTATTAAGAATCTATAAATAGGAACTTAATAGAGTTAGATAGTGGATGTACCTGAAGTAGAGTCATACAATTTGACTTTACCGTCTCTTAGATCTCTCAGGTAGTCAGGGCAGCTTCGCTTCCAATGCCCCTTCAATTGGCAATAAAAACAAATTGACTCTTTAGGAGTGACACGTGGAACTATCTCATAATTTGCCTTTCTCTTATGGTCAAAGCTTTTGACCATGGCCAATTTCTTTCCTTTAGGAGAAGAAATCATTTCTGGACTATCGTTGTCATTGCCTACGTCCATGGAAATTTGGGAGGTAGATCTTCCAATTAATTTTTCTTTACCAGTGCGCCAAATCATTGCTATTTCAGCAGCAATTAGCAAATATGTCAGATCAATGAGGGTCACGTCATGGTCTGTTATATAGTAGTCCTTAACGAACTGACTATATGACTCAGGAAGTGATTGAAGAACCAAGTCAATAGTCATCTTCCTTGGGAAAACGAAACCTAACATTCCCAGTCTGTCAATGTGCAACTTCATCTTCAGAACATGTGCACACACAGGACTTCCATCTCGATGCTTACATGCCAATAGGGCTTGAGTGACTTTGAACTTTTCAAGTCGACGAAAACGTGGGTCAAGGAGAATCATTGGAGGATGTGGAGGAAGAGAAGAATGATTTCCAGTTCCACCAATGCACGAAGAAGGGATTGATCTTTCACCTTGATCGACTCGCGGAATATCATCTTCATGAGGAAAGCTTTTTCCAAAGGATAAGGAAGACCATAGTTTTCAGAACTAGACATCTACAAGGGAGAAAATTCAAGTTAGTTGATTTAATCCTTAATACAACACCCAAATGAAATATTAAGGCTAGGACCCAACACAATAATTCACAACTTGGAAGAGGGATGCCGTAATCCAATTGTAAATTATTTGAAGGTAGGTAAATGACTATTTACCAAGTCCACCATGAAAACGAAATTTTAAACGAATTAGGTTTTAAATGAAATTCCTAGATCTTTTGAGATTCATTGAACTTTTCAATGGCATGTTTAATCTTTATCATGCCCTTCAAGTTTGTGATTGGGATACCGAGGATTACAAAACAAGGTGTGAATAACCATGCAAATTAGCTTGGTACTCTCGTTGTCATTTATCACCAAATCAACATGTCGGTTAACCACACACGCTCCATTGATCTATGATAATTTATGAGAAACCCATCGCCATCCTTCATTGGTCCATATTAGTGTGTCGGTTAACCACACACGCTCCACTAACTTACCAATAAGGTGCAATGTACATTTTCATGGGATAACATCAAATTCACATTTTCCTAAAGTAATTAAGATTTGGGAATTTATAAGAGGGTTTAGTTACTTTATAGTTCATTATACTTTTAATGAGAGTTTAATGTCCTATCCTACCCGTTCGGCTAACGACCCTCCACTAGTCAATGGTGCGGTGGGTAAGAGTGGATACCCAATGGCGGCCATTTTACAGGTTGCATTGCTTCCCTAAACACCCCTTATAGACCAGCTTTCATGAATGAGGCCTACTAATAGTAAGACTGACTTTTCTCTTATACATATATATAAATTAAGCTTTTAATATTACAATAGTATGAGAGTTGTATTTTAAACTTTTAAAACACTAGAGTTTTAGAATTTAATATTTCAAAATTAAAACTTTTAATTAAATTTTAAATTCCAAAACTTGAGGGCAAATTTTGAAACTTTTCAAAACTTCTAGATCAAATTTAAAACAATTAAATTAATCATATAATTTTATCTTTATCATAAATTTGACCTTTTTCTTTTATTTGGTAAGAAAAATCAAATCAAATGTTACAAATAATTAATTTATCACATAATCTAAAAATTATCTTAAAATTTGACAATTATCTTTCAATTAGATGAGAATATTCATTACCATATCAAAAAATTCGATTTTAATCAGTTAAAACAACTTATGGTAATTATCCTAATCTAATTTAGGCCAATAATCCGAAAAATCTGCCAACAGACGAGTCGCCACGTCGTGTAAGACCAACACACCGTGTTCAACTATGAACATGTCGTGTTCATTAGGCAGAGTCCAAAAACAATTTTCTTCCAGCTTTGAACAAAACACAAATGCATCAAATATAACAGAAAAACACCCTAGTCTCTGATACCACTGATGGGTTTTGAGCATTACAACATTCCTATGGTGTACATGCAACCCTAATGCTTTGGATCTAGATTTTTCTCAAGTTATACATGCAAATTAATTATCCAAAGCAAAGCCCTAGATCTAGCATATACAATTCGAAATTCACATATAAAATTAGGGTTAGATGATTACCTTGCTTGTTATATAGTAATAACAAGAACAATCCTTGCTTGATCTTGACTTCTGAAAGCCTAGTGCCCCAAGTGTTGCACCTCTAATGGATTCACAAACACTCAATGCAAAAGATGACTTGGAGAGAGGTGGAAAATCGGCTAGGGTAACTCTTAGAAGCTTAGGATGATTTCCTTAGGGTTTAGAGGGTTTATATAAGGCTAGGTTGCTTAGTCTTGAAGCTGGACTTGAATAAGGAAACCCCAGTTCCTAACTTAAGCCCAAATCAACCCATGGACCCCCATAAGATGCCTTGGACGAAATCTTATAAGCCCAATCCACTACCATCAAGAAGTCCCTAGGCCCAGTTTCACAACTATCAATGATTCGTAAAACAACCCCTCCATTATTAATCAGTTCCTTTAATCAATATCAAATTAATTTCTAATTAATTACTAATTAATAATATGATTTACAAATAATATATTAATCTTGTAATATATTAATAAAATCATTTTGAGTACCAATTTATTATTCATATAATAAATCCTACTCTCTCTCCACTTGTCATCCTATCAAGTTGCATGAGTGAATGCAACCCAAAAGGACCATGCTACATATCAAATCAAGTACATATCAAATATAGTTATGGGCTTAGACACATAATCCAACAAATTAGAGGTAGAGATTGATGATGATTGTCCAGTCCGGGTATCGAGGGTTTATAGGGGTTGTGTTCTGGAGCTATTTAGTGAGCGGTATCCGATTGATTTGGTTCATATTCCTTTGGGAGCAAGGTGATCATATGGATGGATTGGTTGAGCCCTAATGGGGCAATGATTGATTGCGGAACCAGTTAGTTCGGGTTCGAACCCAAGTGGGGAAAAACTAGTTATTCACGGTGAGGGTGAGGCGTGGATCAACTCTTTGTTCAGCTGCGAGAGCTAGGAGATACCTACAACAGGGTTGTTATGGTTTTATGGCTTATGTATTGGATACCAGGGATGAGAAAAAGAGGACGATTGATGACGCGCCGGTTGTTCGAGAGTATTCAGAAGTGTTCCCAGAGTGCCTCCAGAGAGGCAGGTGGAGTTCCGTATTTATCTGGTTCGAGGTGCGGCTCCAATAGCCAAGGCACCCTATCGGTTAGCACCGCCGGAGATGCATGAGTTGTCTACACAACTGCAGGAGCTGTTAGACAAGGGGTTTATTAGACCGAGTAGTTCACCCTAGGGAGTGTTGATTCTATTCCTGAAGAAGAAAGATGGCTCCCACAGGATGTGCATTGATTATCGGTATATGAACAAGTTAACGGTGAAGAACTGTTATCTGCTTCCGAGGATTGATGATTTGTTCGACCAATTGCAGGGTGCGACTTGTTTCACCAATATTGATTTGAATTCATGTTATCATTAGACGAAGGTTCGAGATGAGGATGTTTAGAAGACGGCCTTTAGGACTCGTTATGGTCATTACGAGTTCGTGGTGATGCCTTTTGGGCTCACCAATGCACCAGCAGCGTTCATGGATCTCATGAACCGGGTTTATTCTAAGACCAAGGAGCACCATGAGGATCATCTACGAGAGGTTCTGGAGACTCTGAAGAGGGAGAGGCTATATGCCAAATTCTCCAAGTGCGAGTTCTGGTTGCGCGAGGTGCAGTTTCTGGGGCATCTTGTCAATCAGAAGGGTATATTGGTTTATCCGGCCAAAATTGAGGACGTGATGCAGTGGGAGGTTCTGAGGTCTCTATCCAAGATTCAAATTTTCCTTGGTTTAGTTGGGTATTATCGGAGGTTTATCGAGAATTTCTCCAGGATCGTAGTTCCGTTGACTAAGTTGACGAAGAAGTTTGCTACTTTCCATTGGGGGCCTGAGCAGCATACGGCGTTTTAGACTTTGAGGCAGAAGTTATATGAGGCTCCGCTCTTTACCCTACCAGAGGGTGTGGATAATTTCTTTGTGTATTGTGATGCGTCGATTTCGGGACTGCCTGTAATTTTGATGCAAAGGGGTCGTGTGATAGCTTATACTTTAGGCAGTTGAAGACTCATGAGGCGAATTATCCCACTCATGATTTGGAGTTGGGGCGGTGGTTTTCGCCTTCAAGATTTGGCGTCATTACTTGTATGGGGTTCGTTGTTTCATTTACAAGGACCACAAGAGTTTGAGAGATTTGATGGATTAGCCAAATCTGAATATGAGGAAATGCAGGTGGCTCGATGTGGTGAAGGATTATGATTGCGAGATCCTTTATCACCCTGGGAAGGCCAACATAGTGGTTGATGCTCTTATCCGCAAGGCAGTCGATGCCCCCATCAGGCATGTTTGTTTGAGGATGACAGTGATTACCCTACTCTTGGAGCAGAATCGTGAGGCTTTGGTGGAGGCTATGAAAGAGGAGCACCGGAAGAGTGAGTGTATAATGGGTCAAGTGTCCTCTTTTGATTATGATATCCAGGGATTATTGACCCTTCATCGGAGAGTTTAGGTTCCATATTTTGGGGGTACATGGCAAATTTTGATGGAGGAGACGCATAAGTCGAGGTTTTCTATTCACCCATGTATGAAAAAGATGTATAGAGACCTCCGACGTGATTATTGGTGGCCATGCATGAAGCGGGATGTGGCTTGGTATGTGGAGAGATGCTTGAGTTGCAGGAAAGTCAAGGCCGAGCATCAACGACCTCATGGCAAGATGGAGTCGTTGGGTGTTCCCATTTGGAAATGGGAAGAGATTACGATGGATTTTATCACAGAGCCATCGCGGACCGCACGAGGGGTAGATTCGATTTGGGTCATCATGGATCGATTGACTAAGAGTATGCATTTCATTCCTATTTAGGAGAGTATCTCAGCGAAGAAGTTGGTGGATGTCTATATCCGGGAGGTTGTGGCACGGCATGGGGTCTCCGTCTCGGTAGTTTCTGATCGAGATGTTCGATTCACTTCCATATTCTGGAAGAGATTTCATGAGGATTTGGGTATGCAACTACACTTCAGCATGGCTTTTCATCCGCAGATCGATGGTCAAAACAAGCGAGCTATCCATACTTTGGAGGATATGCTACGGGCATGTGTACTGGATTTTGGCAGTAGCTGGGACATGTACCTCCCATTGGTTGAGTTCTCTTACAACAACAACTACCACGCCAGTATTGATCAACCTCCCTTTGAGATGCTTTACGGGAGGAAGTGTCGGACCCTGATTTACTGGGGCGAGGTCGGTCAGCGAGTCATGGGTAGCACGAAGGTGGTAATCCGGACCAACGAGTTGATCCAACAAGTGCGTGGGGGGTTGCAGACCGCATAGAGCCGACTGAAGAGTTATGTTGATAGGCGTTGATCAGATTTGAGTTTCAGCAACGGACTTTGAGGACGAAGTCTGATTCAAGTGGGGGAGAACTGTAACATCCGGTTTTTGAGGTATACTTTATTTTAATTAAAATTTTATTTTGAGAGGCGTCACAACGTGGGGAAGGATCACCACGGCGTGACGAAGCATCTTTGGTCGCGAGTCTCTTTTGACTCGTCACGACGTGGCAAGTAAAGGCCACAGCGTGGCCGTCGCTAACGTCTTAAATCCTAATTTTCAGGTATTTAAAGGAAATTAGGAGGCTAAGGTTGCTCATTCTCAGCCTCCATCACTCTCAAATCCCAGAAACCTAACCCTAATCCTCCTTGGTGCTCTTGTGCTCATTTTAGCAAACTTGTGGTGGTTTTGAGGGAAGAAGAAGAAGAGCTAGCATATTGATTCATCAAGCAATCCTTTTATCCATTTGTGTGCATCTTCTTGCCTCTTTGTAAATCCTTAAACTTCAACCTTTTTCTGTTCTCCTTCATAGATCCAGGTTTTGGAGCATGTTTTGGTCCTTTTGGAGTGGTTGGAGTGATTATAAGAGATACAGTTTGCAATTTTATGGTTTCTCTATGTCCCTTGAGTGTTATATCTTATAGATCTCGAATTTTGTGGTAAGATGTGAACCATGCATGGGTTTTGGGTTATATTGTTCCTTTTTTGATCTAGTTTGAAGAAGGACATGTATGGGTTATGCATGTCCATAATGTTTGGATTTTTATGCACCATTAGGGGTCCTAGAAGCATTCTGTAGAAGTTAGACTAAGGACCTTCGAGATTAAGTGCTTAATGGTTGAGTCTTTGCCATTTTTAGTCCTATGGAACCTAGGATTAGAGATTTTGTCCTTTTGGGTGGACTTAATGGATAAAGTTGGAAACTTTGTCCTTCTAGACCATATTTTGGAATAGATCTGAGCTTTGGGGCTGAAGGAAACAACTTAACCCATTAAGTTGTTTTGAATCCAATGCCCACGGCGTGGCATCAGGTCGCCACGTCGTGGCAACTGGGGTTGGATCGATTGTTTTGTCCTGATTTGATGCCACGATATGGCCAAGGATGGCCACGGACCTTGGCCACGGAGTGGCGAGTCGCTGAAGCTATTGTTTGACTGTTGGCTTTGACCTTTGACCGTTAACTTTGAGGGTTGACTTTTGACTTGTTGTCTTGGGTCAAATATCTAGTTTTAGAAGGTATACTAAGGGTATTACTTACATGTTTACCTAGGTGACGTTTAGCACTATTTTGGACCTTGTGAGCTTGTTGATTTAGAGTTGCGTTTCGAGGTGAGTCTCTTCACTGTACTCGTGGGTCGAAGACACCAATGTCGGCCCATTGGATTATGTTTGTAGGATGCTAGTTGTCTGTAAGATACTTGTATGTTTTGCATGTTGGGTGGGGCCCGTTATGCGAGTTAGGGTGAGGCCCATTATACTCATTAGGAGGGGCTCGTTATGCGAGTTAGGGTGAGGCTTGTTATAATCATTGGGCGGGGCCCGTTGTGCGGGTTAGGACGAGGCCTGTTATGCGAGTTATGGCGAGACTCGTTATACTCATTGGGCAGGGCCCGTGGGCCCGTTGCTTGTATGGTATGTGGTATTTTGGGGAACTCGCTAACCTTTGTGCTTACGGTTTATGTTTAAATGATGTCAGGCACTTCCGGTTCAAAAGGGAAGGGCCCGGCCTAATCGCAACACATCCACCTGTGTCCAACATTTAATGATTTTGGGACTGTACTCTGATAACTATTTTCGACTCTCATTGATGTTCTTTGAAATATATGGTTGAGGGTTTTTGTTTATTTAAAAATAAAAAATTGTCCTTAGTATTTTTGGGATGTTACACATTTACTGGCATCTAAATTATAGAGAATTAACTCAAAACGTTTTATTTTGAACCAGGTTCGGGAGATTAAAGCTTTGTATTTATACCACAATTTTTGTGTTTCGTATCGGTTCGTGGCTTCAACTTTATGTCGTGCTGATTGGTAACGTCTAAACCTAAACTATTTATCTTATCTCAAAGTTCCATAACTTCCATTTATAGCATTGTACTTTGATTTTTAATTACAAAATTGTATTATGAAAATTTGTATACTCAGAAAATCTTCCCAATTACGGTTGTGAAAATTGTTTTTTTTTAAATCTTTTGAAAATACAATACTCCAATAGAAAATCTTCCTAATTACGGTTGTGAAAATTGTTTTTTTTTTTAATTTTTGAAAATACAATACTCCAATAGAAAGAAATGGAAAAGAATGGTGTGAGATACAAATAGATTGAAGTACATTACTATTAAATTTAAGCCATAAATGGTATGTTTGAAATATTTATTACCATGAAGGATGCTATGTTTTATGGTTTCTAGTTGGTTTTTGAGGCTTTAATTTGCATATCTTTTTAAATATGTTTTCAATTGATAAAGTTTCGTATAAAGTTTCTTTTGGTAATTTTTGTTCTTTTAAAAATTATGAATTGGTAGTGTTGTGTTCATACTAAATGGAAGAGCTAAATTTTGTGTAATAGAATATACATGTATTACTTTCTAATGTAACTTACTCATAGAAGTAAATTATTTATATTTTTGTATTTATATTATGTTATGCATCAACTTATGTCACATAGGCTAGATAAGGGCAATATGGGAAATTCAATAAATAAAGAGAATCTCATTAGTTCAGGGGAAATTTAGGTATTTTATATTATTTAGTTTGTTAGGTCAGATAGTATAAGAGGGAAGTGAGAATGGGGAGTGAGGTATCAATCTTTTTGTGAAATCTGGAATTTATTTTCCTTGGGAGAGTAGCTATCTCGAATCAGCTAACCTATCATTGTCCTTGTAATCATTTGGGTATATTTGAGGTTATCAATGAATATTTGAAGTTGTTGGTTGCTTTTTTATTTTTTTGAATCTGTTCTTGTAACTAGTTCATAACAAATTGGTATCAGAGCAATGAACCTGGTTCCTGTGGATCAAAGAATAGATGCAGCAGAAGAAGGATGGGAAGGAGTGAAATCAGCTCTAACTGATTTGCAACAACTGATGAACAATCAGTGTTCTCTTCTTGTGGAAAAGATGACTGAGATGGCCACTGAGAACGAGAGGGTTTGTTCCATTTTTTCAGAGAAAAGAGGTAAAGGCAACAGCTATAGACTACCGCCGCCGCCACCACCACCGAAAGTTGTCACAAAGAAGAGAGAAACGGTTCTTAAGGAAGGAGGGACCAACCGGAGGTTTCACAAACTTGAGATGCTCTTGTTTAATGGAACTAACGCAGAGGAGTGGATTTGTAATGTGGAAAGGTTATTCTACACGTATGAGGATGAAGAAATGATGAAGGTTGCTGTGAGATCTCTAGAAGGCGACGCCTTACTTTTCTATGAATGAGAGCATCGGAGGCGGCCCATACGAGATTGGGAAGAGCTTAAGGGATTAATACGTCGGCGGTTCAAATCTTCCAACGACGCAACAGAACATATTTTGGTGAATTCTCGGTTTGGATCGCTAGAATACTCCGACCATGACAGCAGCAAGAATGCAGTTCCGATCCCAGGAGGTCCCAAGCTGCCTTCCGAATAGCTAGAGATTCCCTTGTTCGATGGTAATCAGTCGGACTGGATCCTAGAGGCTGAATGGTATTTTTCTTTTTACGGATTGAGAGAAGAAGACAAGCTCGATGCTGCAGTGATGGCTCTTCAAGGCGACGCTGTAACGCCTGTTTATTTATTAAATAAATAAATGAAATAATGAACGAATAGTAGCCCTAAAATAAATAATTATGTATCAAAGGATGGAGCTAATTGTCATAAATTTAGAAGTTGAGGGCTAAAGGGTGAATTCTGGACCTTAATTGAAAAGAATTCGTCAAGAAAGGGGTGGTTTTGTAAATTATGTATTAGTTTTGTAAAGATTTTAGAAGATAGGGGCTGTTTAGTAACTATTGGGCTTATTCTGAAAAGAATGTTAGGAGTCGGGGTCTAAAAGGTAAAATCTGGATCTACTTTGAAATAAATGAGAGCTGGAGGGACCTATCTTGCCATTATGGTAATATGTTTGTGTCCATCGGATATATATTGAATATGAAACCCTAACCCTAAGCAACTTATGTAACAGCCGACACCCACTCCCTTTCATCCTCCAGCCGACATCTCCTTCACCCTCCTCTCGCTGCCATGCCTCTTCCTCCTCACGCTGCTCCGAATAACCAAGGTCGCAGACGGACCTTTGCTGCCGTCGAAGACGAAGGGTCGCCGCCCATCGGTTATCCAGTCGCGAGAGTCGGAGACCATCGACCATGGGTTGTGTGGTGGTTCGTGGGTGGGTTGCGTGCGCCCTCCTTTCTCCAGCCTATTGTCTCCGCTCCTCGGAAATGCTCGCCGTCGCCATCACCACCAGAGCGTCGACGGATGGTGCTGCTGTTGCTCTTGATTCATGGTACGCCACCACCACCGTGAGGTGGTGGCTGCCGCCGTGTACCACCATGTGTAGTTGTGTGTTAGTGTGTGTTTGCGTTTCCAGTTGGTATTTTTATTGTAATATTGTAACCGGAGTTGGAATAATGAAAAGAACTTGAAAACCACCACCTTAGGGTGGTGGCTGCCGCCACCGGCCGCCGTGTCGGGTGGCGGTGTGCTTTGCCTCGTTGTGATTGATTTGTTTGGGGTGCTAGAAACCCTAATGGGCCCAATGAAGCCTAATGGGCTTAATGATATTCCAGTGGGCCTAATAGGCCCAATAAAGCCCTAATTGACATAAAAGGCCAACAAATTGATAAATGGGCTAATATTTGGATTGGAAAACCCAAATGCCAATGAAACCCTAACTTTAAGAATTAATCGGGACACACACACGAGAATTATTTAATAACTTGAGATATTAAATAATAATCATTGGCAAAGATTAATCTAAGCGATATTGGACTTAATGGATTAAGTCCTTAGAGGATTAAGTCCTTAATGGGTTAAGTAGGAAACTTAACCCTAATCACCATTTTATGAGAAACCCTAATTTCACTTGGGTTTATTGTTGGGCCTCTCTATTGGGCTTTGGTAATTGGATTATTAATGGGCCATCCAAGAATAATCTTATGGACTAGAACGTGTTGATGGGCTTAGGATAAGACCCATATGAGGAGTTGGGCCTAATTTGGAAAATTGGGCCATAGATTGGGCCTTTATGATTATATGATATTGGGCCATTAGAATGTTGAATGTTGGACTGGACTAAATGGTTGGGCCTTATGGTAAGACCTTGTAAAGGTTTGGGCCTAATTTGGAAAATTGGGCCATATGATGGGCTTTGACTCATAGTTGACTTTTGGGCCTATGGATTGGGCCTTGGGCTTGAATAAAGCCAAGCATGGGGTAATGTAGTAATGACCCCAAGTACGTACTTATGGTTATGTAGTGGAACCCAATTATTAATTGGGTGTTGTTTTGGTGTTGACAGTTCGGGAATCTGTCATCCAGCAGCTGGGGTTGAGCCTGCGGGACTTCAGCAGTGTGGGATTGTGTCTACGGGACTTCAGCAGTGTGAGGTGAGTTACCTTCCAGTAGCGGTGGGTTTACGGCCACAATGTCGGCCCACTAGTAGGAGTTGTATGTTAGATGATTGTCTTTGTGATATTCATCTAGGTTTGCTGCTACCTGTTATGTTTTATGTGCTAGCATGTTATGATGTTATGTGATAGTGGTAGTAGGGGGTGAAATAGTCCCCGGTTACCGGTCGATAGGACCGAATGGGTAGTTTAGTACCCAGCCATGCTAGCCAGATTATGATACATGTGATATGATATTATGTGGTAGTAGTAGGGGGTGAAATAGTCCCCGGTTAACGGTCAACAGGACCGAAGGGGTAGGCCAGCACCCAGATATGCTAGGCAGTATGTGATTTATGTTTATATGCTAGGGTTTGATGTGGTAGCGGTAGGGGTGAAATAGTCCCCAGTATCCGGTCGAGAGGACCGAAGGGGAGGCCAGCACCCAGATATGCTAGGCAGTATCCGGTCGAGAGGACTGAAGGGGAGGCCAGCACCCAGATATGATAGGCAGTATCCTGTCGAGAGGACCGAAGGGGTAGGTCGGGCACCCAGATATGCCTGACAGTATATGTATGTTATGTGATTGTATGGTACGTGGTATGATGTGGGAACTCACTAAGCTTTGTGCTTACGGTTTACAGTTTTGGTTTCAGGTACTCGTTTTCAAAGGAAAGGAGTCGGCTTGATCGCAGCGCATCACACTATGTTTTCCGCACATGAGATCTTTGGGATTACACTCTGATATGGTTTTATGATAATATGTTTTGATTACTGACACTTTGGTTTGACACGAGATATTATTATGAATGTTTTTATACTGATGGTTTTATGTAATAACTTATTTAAAAATGAAATTTTTGGCCTTGAATTTTGGGATGTTACAAGTTGGTATCAGAGCCTTGGTTTGAGGGATTCGGACATACTCTCGGGTGTGTCTGAACTCAAACTAAGGGCTTGGTATGAAAATTTTCAAAAGTAAAACCATTTTATAAAAAGGAGTTTGAAAAGAATCTGAAAAGAGAAAAGAACTTTGAGAAGAACAAAGTGTGTGATGCGTGCAATCAGCCGAGCTCAAGTAAGTTTTTCCCAAGATACCCATACATGTTATGTTATGATCTGATATGATTATGAGAACTGCATGCTAGATTAGGGTTGAGGATCTAGGAGGATACCTTATATGCCTACTGTATGTGCTTGTAGACTTGCATGCTAGTACTGATCAGTCAGTGATAGGATAGTCTGTTTAGGTTATGCCTGATTGTATGAGCCTTTGAATTGCATGTACAGATTCCTGATTAGAGGATAGAATGATCTGATTGGAATGTGTGGGTAGAAAAGCATTAGCCAAGAACATCACAAAAATTATACCTTATTTTGGATATGCTGAAACACATAGAAAGACTCAATGACACGAATCTATTTCAATAAAACAAGTATCAAATTTCATCATGGAAGAAGGTGCGGATCGTGTTCTTGCTTGTGATTTTCATTCTGGGCAGTCAATGGGTTATTTTGATATTTCAGTTGACCATGTTTACTGTCAGCATGCTATTCTTGATTATCTTGCCAGCAAGTCAATTTGCTCAAATGATTTGGTAATGTTGTCACCTGATGTTGGTGGAGTGGCTAGGGCGAGTGCTTTTGCCAAAAAGTTATCTGATGCACCTTTGGCAATTAATAAAAAAAAAGGGTTGTGGACGCAATGTGGCCGAGATGATGAACTTAACTGGCGGAAATGTTTTTATATTGGGTGACATGATTGACAACGTTGGAACTATTTCTAAGGGTCCAGCTACTAAAATTTGGCCAGGGAAAGAAGGTACTAACTCTTTAGCCATGGAAAAGCAAAGTATGAGGACGAATGCGAAGTTCCTAGAGAAGTTTGGAGTTGAGGGATGGTATTTTCAAGCGGTGACCGTACGAAGAGGAAAGAATCAAGATGAAGATGAAGAGCTAAAGAATTTGCATATTGGCAATGTTGAGACTACTAATGTGGCATGCAAGGCTGATGCGGAAGTTGTTAAGATGATCATGGGGGCAATGGAACAAGTGGGTGGAATATATGTGGTGATTGTTGTGGTTGTTGCAGATCATGGTAAGGCTAAGGGCAAGAAGAAGAAGCCAGCTGAGAGAATTTGGGTGTTATGCATTATTTTTATCCACCTTGAGGACAAGGTGGTTCTTTTGGGGTGGGGTATTGTTATGCATCAACTTATGTCACATAGGCTAGATAAGGGCAATATGGGAAATTCAATAAATAAAGAGAATCTCATTAGTTCAGGGGCAATTTAGGTTTTTTATATTATTTAGTTTGTTAGGTCAGATAGTATAAGAGGGAAGTGAGAATGGGGAGTGAGGTATCAATCTTTTTGTGAAATCTGGAATTTATTTTCCTTGGGAGAGTAGCTATCTCGAATCAGCTAACCTATCATTGTCCTTGTAATCATTTGGGTATATTTGAGGTTATCAATCAATATTTGAAGTTGTTGGTTGCTTTTTTATGTTATTGAATCTGTTCTTGTTCTTGTAACTAGTTCATAACATATTAGTAACATATTATATGTCTTGGCTAATAATAGCCATGAAACTTGAGCATATTTCACAGGTTTTAGATGATCTTACTATTTTGGGTAAATAATTGTAACTTTGCTGTCATTATGTGTAAAATTAAACTACATTGTTTATATTGGTGATAATATGGTAAGATAATCTCCAGAAATTGCCTTTATTTTATGTTCTCCAATTTCATTGTTATTTACTTTTTAAATTTTTTATGTGATTAGTAATATCTTTTAATGAGTAATAAAATACGCAAAACTAAAAGAAGTTGCTAAAGAAGGGAGGGTTTGACTTTTTGGTTAATTTGTATATGAATGAGCTGGTTTTATTTATATTTTATCTATAATCTATAGTGAGTAAATAAGGAAAATCAAAATTATTTGGCCAAAATTAGGTCAAATGGGTTAAAAGTCATTTCCTAATGATAGTACAAATGCCAACTCAACGTTCAAAATTGTGGTACTGAACATTTATATGATTGGTGTTTTCTAAAGTTTATAAATTTATGCAGGGCAAATTATACGGAATAGCAATCTAGTGTACTCTTTTTATTCCTATAATAGCAGATTACTTATAAGTTTTTTACCCATGGTTTCAATACTTGATGTATTTTGACTCTTAGATTTACTTATAACTGCCCCATGCAAAGCATGGGTATCGACCCTAGTTACAACAGATTTCCAAAAAATATGACAAGCAAAATAATTGTGCATTACTTGAATCCATCATGCATCAATGCTTATAAAATACATTTACATTAAAAACAAGTGATTAGTGATAAACATCCATTAGAATATCGTATTGAAGTCTCACAAACTTGTCCTTGGAAAAAACAAAGAAACTATGAGTGTCGCAACCACCATCCACTTCTCATTTGCAGAGAGTAGATTCTTCTATACGCTCCATCATTAACTTCTACTTCCTACACAAAAACCAAGGAACATTATTTCAATGGGTTTGTATCCATACAAATAAGACATTGTACTTCGAAAAATCTACAAAGCATAGCATTGACCTTACAATTATTTTCTTATTAAGACATTTTACTTTGAAAATCTACCCAATCATAGCAATGAAAATTGCTTTGTATTTGGACAATTGCTATAATTGGGTAAATTTTTCAAAGCAAAGAGCTATAACAAAAAAAATTAAGTAGGATGCTATAATAAACAAATATATGAAAATTCATCGCCATTTCTGGCATTTAACCTTAATGATATTCTCCATCTATTAAAATCATGGATAAAAAGAAGTACCTTGAACCATAGTAGTCCACGTTGCATTTGAAAAACTTCTGAAACATCTTGAAGTCGATTTATTTCGGTTTCCCCAACTAAATGCAACATATTGTTTCCTTCCTTGTCCTTGAGAGGAGTTATCATATCCTTCAGTGAGCCGATCTCATGCAGAAGATTGCAGATACCTTCATCACAGTATGTGACAGCTACATGAAATATAGTTTGCTCATCATCATTTTTCTTCCATAATAACTCTAGATAGTGTCGAATGAGCTCAACTATAAATTCAGTGTTTCCCATTTCGGCATCAATACACTATTTTTAAGGCAACATCTACAAAATATTTAATGAGGTAACTGGTAAGGTGTTATAACTTATACATCAAACAAAGTGAAAACAGAATCACAACTACTTACCAAAGAGATCAGCTTCTACACAACTCGCTTATTCCAAAACAACAAGCCATGTAGAGTCGCATTCTTCCTTGATACCACAGGACCATATTCTTATTCACCATAGTCTTAACGATTCTGACATATCCATTTGTTGATACTATACACAGTGAAGTGTTGTGATATTTGTTCTGAAGTTCTAACTGTTCCATTCACATGATTTTTCACAAACTTTTCCACTGATTTGCTGATGTTTGCAGATGTTGCAATGTGAAGTGTAGTATCATAATTTTCACTGATGACAAACCCTATAAGATTTGGGCGTTTGCCAACAGGAACGTTGAATTTGTGGATATCGTCTCTATTTCCTTTAAAGTAATTACAAAATCGACGTTAATTAAGGATTTTGTGGATGTTTTTTTCACCAAAAAGACGAAAAGTGTTTGTGATTGTTGATTATGGTTGATGTAAGAGTTTACCAAGTAGATCTGGCTTCGGCGGTCGTGGTGGTTCCGGTGGTGGAGGAGGAGGGCCATATGAAGTCGTCGGAGTTTTTGAATTTTCGTGCTTCTGGACAATGGGTATCATCTCATCGATTGAAGATACACTTCGGGGATTCATTTCCTGCACCTGTATAATCACAGTATTAGTATTAGTAACTGTAATAAAAAAAAAAAAGCCACACCATGAGTATGTGGTGTGACTGAAAATATCTAAAATCAAAAGAGAAGTAGATTACAGTTTCAGTTTCATGGAAAAACTGTATGTATTGTGGTAAGAAAGGAAGAAATGGCTGAATCCATCGATATGTATTTAAGCAGATCTGAAGGGTTTCGTGATGGTCAACGATTCTTGCTGTTCGCCATAGTTGATTTTTTGGTGAAAATATAAACTAAATTACATAAATGGCCCATTGGTCTACAAGATGTAGCATTTGAAGGATAAATATATTAAAAAAAAACAACATCAAATCTCAATAGTATCAAATCAATAATTTTAATATATGAGGAAATAAGCATTTCAAGGATAAATATATTGCTAAAACAACATCAAATCTCAATAGTATTAAATCAATAGTTTCAATAAATTTTAATGAGTGAGGTCATCTATAATGTCCTCGTAACATCTTTTAAAGTTTCAATTTTAAGGACCAGTCTCAAATGACCATATAGGTCTCAAGCATATCCTAAAGTAGATGTTGATGATCATAATCATAATTCAATTCAAAAGAAAAAAGTTTGTCCACTTGTAACGTCCTGATTATAATTAATTATTTTGTTACTAGTTTTAAAAGCTTTTATATTATTTAAAAGAAAAACAAAAAATTATCTACAAATTGATGATAATAATAATAATAATATAAATGAAACAAAATAATTTATGAAGTACTAAATAAGAGGGTTTTAGAAACTTAAAATATTAAATCCTAGTCATAAGGACCAACTAATATTTTATGGAAAAGGGATGGGTTAGTTTTGCCAATGGATGAAAGATGCATGAAATCTATTCACCTGTTTTTACAGGAAATTCCTGTCTAAGCTTTGTATTAGAATCAACCCTTGCCCTTTCAAGGGTTGTTTAAGATTTGAAGTTTTAATAGGTTTGAATTTTTAAGAAGTTCTGAAATTTTAAGATCTGAATATTTAACATGTTGTTTGATTAGAACATCTGAATTTTTGTGCTGAAATGATAAACATGATCATTTTACTCTTTTGTTTAAAAAGTAATAATTAATACTAATAAAACCATCAAAAGTTTGAGAAATTCACATTTACATATAAACATTTTACCAACATTTAATCCACTACGAATGTTCACGACTTTAAAATAAAAATTCACCAAAATTTCCACATTAGGGCTTGCATTAAACAATAAATAATTTCTTATAAATTCAACTTATAAATAAAAATTCACATCCAACAAACATACAATCTTTCATTCTTTTATTCTTGCCTCAAAACTCTAGCTTTCAATATTTGATTCCGACCTATTCAACACATCAAGTAAAGTGATGAGTGAAACATCTACTATGCTCAAGAGTCATATTAAAGTAATATTGTTAAATAATATATGATACTAATGGGTCACACTAACAACAACTTGATACAATTGATTATTTATTAGAAGTTGATTTTAATAAATATTCAATAAAACTCTTTTAACTAAATTGGAAACTATTTATTTCATGGAAATAATAAATTTCATTAGCAAGTAACTTAATATATATCATATGGTATGATTTATAAGTCATGTACAAACTTTTGGACTAGTTGAATCTTTTTTGTCTTTTTCCTAAAAGACAATGTTTATATTTTATAAAAGAGTTTATAAAAGTTTGACTTTCTTTCTTCTTCTTTATGCAATTTTCGAGATATGTCTAAAAAGAAGAACTGTATGACTTGTCTAATCATGCTTTAAAGGCATGGGAGACATGCTTATGACAAGGAGACAAGTTTGTCCAAAGTTGAAGGAACCAATGGTTAATAACTTCACTTTTAGGCACTATAAATATGAAACTTTCACTCTTGAAGTTTTTGTCTCATTCTTTCTTCCAATTGCTAAGAGCTCCATGGGAGACTCTCTATCTCTTCTTTGCTTTGAGTTATTGAAGATTACTTGCATATATTTTGCTCTCTTGAAGTTCATATTGGTTATGAACTTCAAGCTTAGGAGTTTAATAGTTTTGGACTACCATCTATATCAAGTTGAGTCATTGTTGGTGTCTCAAAGGTTCCACATTCTTCATCAACTTCCAAGCTTCCCAAGAGGACCCAAAGAACTACAAATGTTGTTATTTATTCACCTCTTCTTTGGTTGGTATTTTAATCTTTCTATAACTTGCAAGAAGATCCTTGGTGGGTATAAAATGTTTATGTTATTTCAAAATTAAAGTCTTCCGTTGCCATAATTTTTCTAGTTTATGAAAACTATTTTTGAACTAAAACCCAACAACTGGTATCAAAGCCATCTTGCAAGTTTGGTTAGATTTTTTATTTTTGGAAATATTAGTTTTTGGAGAATATGGATAACTTGTTTTTGTATAAAAATAAGTTCATACATGTTTTCTATGACAACTTTATAATTGTTATTTTTTTTATGTGACAAAAGTTTCATGCATCTTTTGTCATTTAAAGTTGTCTTAGAAAAACAAAGGTTGTTTGATGTGTATATTGACGTATATGATATGCATAAACTAGCCAAGGACCAATGTGTTGTGTAACATCCCAAAAATACAGTCTGAAAATTTCGTTTTAAATTAGTAATAAAACCATATTCATCAAACGTCATATAAGAATCATAAACAATGTATCTCAAAATATCATAACAACTGTCAAATATATCAGAGTATAAACATCCCAGGCTGAACAAATGGTGTGTGCACTGCAATCCTCCCGAGCTCCTCTTTTGAAAACTGAGTACCTGAAACCAAAACTGAAAACCGTAAGCACGAAGCTTAGTGAGCTCCCCCAAACTACCACATACCATACAATAACATATAAAGCAACTACTGGGCCTTGCCCACTGCATCGGACCGAAGTCCGGAAACTGCATCGGACCGAAGTCCGGAACTAACCAGGGCCTTGCCCTCTGCATCGGACCGAAGTCCGGAAACTGCATCGGACCGAAGTCCGGAACTAACCAGGGCCTTGCCCTCTGCATCAGACCGAAGTCCGGAAACTGCATCGGACCGAAGTCCGGAACTAACTGAACATAGTATAGCATAATCATAACCACTAGCATAAACACATATACTGCATACTGCATCGGACCGAAGTCCGGAACACATAACACAAAGACATGCTTGAATCACAAAGACACCAAGCACACTGAACTACTACATCAGACCAAAGTCCGGAACTACTGCTAACTAAACAGGTCGGCATTGTGGCCGTAGACCCGTTCCTAATGGAAGGAAACTCACCTCACACTGCTGAAGTCCCGTAGACACAATCTCATACTGCTGAAGTCCCGCAGACTCAACCTTAGCTGCTGGATGACAGATTCCCGAACTGTCAACACCAAAATAACACCCAATTAATAATTGGGTTCTAACACATAACTATAAATACATACTTTGGGTAATTACTACATTACCCCTAGCTTGGCTTACCCAAGCCCAAGGCCCAATCCATAGGCCCAAAGTCAACTAGGGATCAAAGCCCAACATATGGCCCAATTTTCCAAATTGGGCCCAAACCTCTACATGGACTTCCCTTAAGGCCCAATTGCTCAGTCCGGTCCAACATGTCTCATTCTAAGGGCCCAATATCATACAACCATCTAGGCCCAAACTATGGCCCAATTTTCTAAATTGGGCCCAATCCTTCATATGTGCCTTACCCTAGAGCCCAACTAATTACTCTAGTCCATTTGATTATTCTTGGATGGCCCAACACAAAGCCCAAGTGAAATTAGGGTTTCACATAAAATGATAATTAGGGTTAAGTGTTTCTTACTTAACCCATTAAGGACTTAATCCATTAAGTCCTTTACTCTACTAGATAAGTGATATGGAGTGATTTGGGCTTCATACATAATTCCATTTCCAATGGCCCAAATGTGGGCCCAAATAAGTCCAAGGCCCAATTACTCAAGATTAGGGTTTTCTAAACCCTAATTAGGGTTTTCACCCAAACATGGCCCAACAGGCCCAAAATAAATCTTTAAGCCCATTAGGGTTTTGCTAGGGCAATTAGGGTTTGCTAGAGGGGCACCATCCACTACCACCTCGGGTAGTGGTGGTCAATGGCGGCTCACGGCGGCGGCCACCACCCTACGGTGGTGGTTTGAGCTTCTTTTCATTATTCTTTTGGCAATTACAGTTACAATGCTTTAATCCAAATAAACACACACCACTAACTAACTAACACACATACACACACACAGCCACCCTAGCGGTGGCCGGCGGTGGCATGTGGCGGCAGCAACCACCTCACGGTGGTGGCGGTGGCTGTTCATGGGTATTCCGGCCAAACAATCCAACACCACTCAACTAAAATAAACACATATGCCCTACTGATCACAAAACGACCCCAGCCACCCATCTGGTGGCACACGGCGGCAACAACAACACAAAACGGCGACAGCAGCGGTGCTCCCGGTAGCTGCAACGGCGGTTTTCCGACTCCTCACGAGAAGACACTAACGCCGGCGTTTCTTTTCTACTACAGCCACATGACGCGTCCCCGTCATGATTCCACGAGCTCAGCCGCCCTTCACGGTGGCAGAAAAACATTCCCGACGACACTGGGTCTTCAACGAAACCGGCAGCAGCATTATCTGCGATTCAATAGCGGTGGAGTGGCGGCGTTCGACAGCCCAAGCGACACCGGCGACGCGAGCGACGGCGTAGCAACGGGCAAGCAGCAGCAACGACGAACATAGCACCCTCCGCCGGCGGTGAGGCAATAGCGACGGCCTCATGGCTTCACTGGTAGTCTTCGATGTCACCGACAGCAGGGGCACGACAATGGTTTAGGCTCTCGACGGTGGAGGAAGCGGCGGCTGAAGATGATGGTGGCGGCCGGCGACTAGAAATTGTAAGGTGGCGGTTGATCTCCTCATTTAGGGTTAGGGTTGGACTGGAGGGGTGACGAGATATATACCCTGATCCCCTAACTTGTTCCCATAATGACATAAGTAGTCCCTCTCTCTAGAAATATTTTACAAACTAACCCAATATTTACCCTTTCAGCCCTCAATAATAAAATTCATTACAATCTAGGTACGATAATTACCAAACATACCCTTGCCTCTAGAATTCTTCTCAAAACGACCCGTAATTTACTAATCAACCCTCCACTATTAAAATTCTTCACAAATTAATTTCGGGAATTACATTTATTAATTTATTTAAATAAACGGGGCGTTACAACTCTCCCCCACTTAAATTAGATTTCGTCCTCGAAATCATTCCTTACCATCTCTTATACGCCAAACCACTCTAGTAACATGGTCACCATTCTGGGTGCACCCTAGCCTTCTCAGGGTAGTTGTGACCAATCATCACAAAGCCTTAACATCTGCAGGCGAACTAATCCCTCGCAACAAGATCACATCTACTTCATCTGAATTCTGATGTCTCGAGATGATCTGACCCTCTAACTGACCGCCCATACTGAATCATTACTGCTGACTCCAATCCACTTGTCTCTCAGCTGCCTACTCATCTTCTGATAACTCAAGGCTCCCACTAAAAGAACAGAATCACAGACCCCCCTATCCCTGCGATTCACTTATATGTAGCCAAAACTCATATAATCCTGCTGTAAGTGACTTAGCATAACCCAAGCTATATGTGACTCTAACCATACATGAAATCCCCAAATACCATTACTGCTGGAGACCTAAAACTGTCTGAAGCACTGATCTGCCTGAAAACACTGAACTGCCTGAAACACTGACTGCCTGAAACACTGAACTACCTGAACACTGAACTGCCCGAAACACTGAACTGTCTGAACACTGAACTGCCCGAAACACTGAACTGTCTGAACACTGAACTGCATGACACACTGAACTGCCTGAAACTGTATGCTGCCATATGGCTGCTTCCCAACATCTACCAAGACCTACCTGGTCTTAATTTTCCGCCAATCATCTGAAATATCGGGTTCCAGCCCAACGGCGGAGCCAAAGGACTCCCTGCTTAGCCGCCTCGCACGACTTCTGAACGAAATCCTTCTATGAATCTAGCTGCTACTAGTTATCTTGTCACTGTGGCCCTAATGGCCTTCTGTTCTAACTGATTGGTTCCATGCGTCGAATCCTGACGTCACCAAACCCAAAGCTCAAAGTGATTGCTACATGACCATTGGTAGCCTTATGTCATAAATGACCTTAAGCAGTCCCCTGCTTCCTTACTCTCATAGTTGTAATGGCGCTTCTACAGTCTTATCACTGGCTTAACCAGGTCTAATCCGCCTAGGTAATTCCGAAATCCAATCCGTGGATTTCCATCTCCTTACTGCTACACCCGAAATGGTGGGTACTACTGTTCTTTTCGTGTCCTAACAACGCACTCACGCTATCTACCAACCTAGTGAATGTTGCGGCTACACCCACAGATTTACATCACTGTAGCACTATCTGCTAATCTTGTGAATGCTACGGCTACACCCGCAGACTTACAACACTCTATCATTATCTGGCTGCTGGTGAATGCTACGGCTACACCCGCAGACTTACAACACTCTGATACTATCTGACTGCTAGTGAATGCTACGGCTACACCCGCAGACTTACAACACTCTATCACTATCTGGCTGCTCGTGAATGCTATGGCTACACCCGCAGACTTACAATACTCTGATACTATCTGACTGCTAGTGAATGCTACAGCTACACCCGCAGACTTACAACACTCTATCACTATCTGGCTGCTAGTGAATGCTACGACTACACTCGTAGACTTACAACACCCTCCATACTGGATCAAACACACGCTTGACCCATACTCAGCTGAATTCATGTCCTGACTGGAATCCCCAACCTGATTCCCTAAGGCTTGGTAGCAAACATTACGGGAACGCGATCTCCTTATTGGCAAGTTTTTCCGAACTTCCATCTCACACTATCCTCAAACCATACAGCCGCTTGAGTTGTCTTCCTTCCAAACAAGGATGCGAAACTTATCCCAGTTTCAAAACTGCTCCTATCCTTTGGGCGATTCTCCCCTACTTTGATTCAACTAACATCTCACCACACACAATACTGGAAGGATTTTCAATCTTTCTTACCACCCATGACCAATCTGCTAGGAAACCACGGTTGCCATTGCTAGTGTTTCAATACTAGTCAGTCCAAAAGATCACACCACTTCCAAGAACCCGAATAAATCGTCGGTAATAACCTGCTAAACCAGGAAACTCTGAATCTCAATTGGAGACCTTGGAATCTCCCACTGCATCACGACCTCTATCTTGGCCGGATCTACTAGTACACCCTTCTGGTTGACAGGGTGCCCAAGGAATTGCACCCCGCGCAACCAGAACTCATAATTGGAGAATCTTGTGAAAATTCTCTCTCTCCTCAAAGTCTCTAGCACCTCCCTCGGGTGCTTCTCGTGCTGCTCCTCAGTCTTGGAATAAACCAAGATGACGCTGTATTTTCCCAATCCCGTAATCTGGGGAATTGCTCTATCACAATTCGCTAATGCTTCTCGACATGCAATTGGCATATGACATCTCTCGAAAATATAATTCAGACACAAACCAAGGATAACTCAGGGTTACACTTACTCAACCCTTGCAACAAAAGGCTCCCTTATGCAGTTTCCCGCAAGTGTTGCACCGAATCTGACCCTGCTGGTCTCTCGAAATCTAATCCTAAATCTAGGGTCTCCTCCCAAGACCCCTCACTATAAGCAACTGATCTGGTTCCCTCTTACCAAGGTGCTCCAAGTCCATATCTCGTTCTCAAGCTCAAAAAGTCATATCATTCAGGGTCTTGCACCCCGAGATACTCATGATCTCCCTGCTGTCATTCAACAGTATGTTCTGATAACTTACCTTGTTCATTTCCTCATCTGCTGCATACTGTGGTACCATATAAGCTCTTCCCGAGACTTGGCAGTGATCTCTGCCACAGTCTCAGTCTTCTGGTGGAGATCTAACAACTCTTGCGCCAACTGCTGCGCCTCAATCGCCTGGGCACACTCTGCCCAGAATCCGGTCTAAAAGTCATCCCATGACATAGCATCAAGTGCATCATCACTCAACTCACTACCAACCTCTTCCTATCAATCTCGTGCTCTATTCCTCAGGAGACAGGAAGTAAGTCAGATCTTGTCTCCTTTCGAGACAATGTCTGGAACAAAAGTGTTGGCGACATCTGTTAACCATCTGCTGCTAACAATGGGGCCCCTAACCCCCACGACAAATCTGAAGCCTCACAAACTCTGAATTCCCGAAACATCAACGTACGGGTCTCTATCACGACTGCTATCTCAGTGCATAATGCACTCGGCCTCTCATCACAAATCTCTATAATGTCCTCCTTGATCACACTGAGGATCACAGGAGTCTGGTCAATGATATTGCGCATAATTCTCAGATGGAATGAACTCCCTCATCTGATTATCAATCTGCCCAACTACAGAGTCCGAGCTTGATCCCTCGTCGACGCCAGAACTACCATCTGGTCTACCACGTAGCGTCTCTATACTCGGTAATATACCACCACTAACATCACAATGCTCATCAAAACTCGAGGGATCCCACTCACTACAAGTTTCCTGGATTCATCTCAGCCTTCCTTGATTCGAGTACGGATCCTCTGCTTTCAGTAGTACGGGCCCATACTACCTTCCACATCTATCTGTACTTTCCTCAAGTACTGCCTCGACTCCACCAAGTCCCTTCTTCAACTACTGCTGATCTCTTGCTAATCTCATCCTAGGCTTGCCCTAGGGTAATCACTAACCCACTCTCCGCCATCAGCTGCATAAGAAGTCCCTGCTCTCTTCCCCTAACTAGCTTGCGAATACTATTACATATTACTCAGACTAGATAATTCTTCGAATAAGAGATCCTACCCTATAACGGTTGGACTTAAACAAGAGCTGCGAAATAGAGCTAGACCTAACCTTCTGAAATTATTTAGTCCTTGCAATATGTAACTTAACATATTCGTTTACTAGTTAGTGAAAGACAACGAGAACTCCTAAAAGCACAAAGCAAGCAGCATTCGGGCAATGAGTACACATAATCAAGCATATACTACTCTAGCTATTATACTGACTAATCCGTACTAGCATGCAGTTCTCAATAAGCTGGTACACATATAACAGGCACATAAGGCATCCTCCCTAGATCCTTAGCCCTAAACTAGCATGCAGTTCTCATAAAGCTGATACACATACAATAGGTACATAAGGCATCCTTCCTAGATCCTTAGTCCTAATCTAGCATGCAGTTCTCATAAAGCTGATACTCATATCAGAACATAAACTTGTATGGGTAATTTGGGAGTACTTACTTGAGCTCGGCTGATTGCATGCACCACACCCTTTTTCTCTTTTCAAAGTTCTTTTCTTTCTAAAAATTCTTTTTGCTTTTCTAAAACTCTTTTCTTTTTAAGTTTCTTTTTGCTTTTCTAAAACTCTTTTCTTTTGAAAACTTTATACCACTTCCTTAGTTTGAGTTCAGACACACTCGGGAGTGCGCCCGAATCCCTCAAACCAAGGCTCTGATACCAACTTGTAACATCCCAAAAATACAGTCTAAAAATTTCGTTTTAAATTAGTAATAAAACCATATTCATCAAACGTCATATAAGAATCATAAACAATGTATCTCAAAATATCATAACAACTATCAAATATATCAGAGTATAAACATCCCAGGCTGAACAAATGGTGTGTGCACTGCAATCCTCCCGAGCTCCTCTTTTGAAAACTGAGTACCTGAAACCAAAACTGAAAACCGTAAGCACGAAGCTTAGTGAGCTCCCCCAAACTACCACATACCATACAATAACATATAAAGCAACTACTGGGCCTTGCCCACTGCATCGGACCGAAGTCCGGAAACTGCATCGGACCGAAGTCCGGAAACTAACCAGGGCCTTGCCCTCTGCATCGGACCGAAGTCCGGAAACTGCATCGGACCGAAGTCCGGAACTAACCAGGGCCTTGCCCTCTGCATCGGACCGAAGTCCGGAAACTGCATCGGACCGAAGTCCGGAACTAACCAGGGCCTTGCCCTCTGCATCAGACCGAAGTCCGGAAACTGCATCGGACCGAAGTCCGGAACTAACTGAACATAGCATAGCATAATCATAACCACTGGCATAAACACATATACTGCATACTGCATCGGACCGAAGTCTGGAACACATAACACAAAGACATGCTTGAATCACAAAGACACCAAGCACACTGAACTACTGCATCAGACCGAAGTCCGGAACTACTGCTAACTAAACAGGTCGGCATTGTGGCCGTAGACCCTTTCCTAATGGAAGGAAACTCACCTCACACTGCTGAAGTCCCGTAGACACAATCTCATACTGCTGAAGTCCCGCAGACTCAACCTTAGCTGTTGGATGACAGATTCCCGAACTGTCAACACCAAAATAACACCCAATTAATAATTGGGTTCTAACACATAACTATAAATACATACTTTGGGTAATTACTACATTACCCCTAGCTTGGCTTACCCAAGCCCAAGGCCCAATCCATAGGCCCAAAGTCAACAAGGGATCAAAGCCCAACATATGGCCCAATTTTCCAAATTGGGCCCAAACCTCTACATGGACTTCCCTTAAGGCCCAATTGCTCAGTCCGGTCCAACATATCTCATTCTAAGGGCCCAATATCATACAACCATCTAGGCCCAAACTATGGCCCAATTTTCTAAATTGGGCCCAATCCTTCATATGGGCCTTACCCTAGAGCCCAACTAATTACTCTAGTCCATTTGATTATTCTTGGATGGCCCAACACAAAGCCCAAGTGAAATTAGGGTTTCACATAAAATGATAATTAGGGTTAAGTGTTTCTTACTTAACCCATTAAGGACTTAATTCATTAAGTCCTTTACTCTACTAGATAAGTGATATGGAGTGATTTGGGCTTCATACATAATTCCATTTCCAATGGCCCAAATGTGGGCCCAAATAAGTCCAAGGCCCAATTACTCAAGATTAGGGTTTTCTAAACCCTAATTAGGGTTTTCACCCAAACATGGCCCAACAGGCCCAAAATAAATCTTTAAGCCCATTAGGGTTTTGCTAGGGCAATTAGGGTTTGTTAGAGGGGCACCATCCACTACCACCTCGGGTAGTGGTGGTCAATGGCGGCTCACGGCGGCGGCCACCACCCTACGGTGGTGGTTTTAGCTTCTTTTCATTATTCTTTTGGCAATTACAGTTACAATGCTTTAATCCAAATAAACACACACCACTAACTAACTAACACACATACACACACACAGCCACCCTAGCGGTGGTCGGCGGTGGCATGTGGCGGCAGCCACCACCTCACGGTGGTGGCGGTGGCTGTTCTTGGGTATTCCGGCCAAACAATCCAACACCACTCAACTAAAATAAACACATATGCCCTACTGATCACAAAACGACCCCAGCCACCCACCTGATGGCACACGGCGGCAACAACAACACAAAACGGCGACAACAGCGGTGCTCACGGTAGCCGCAACGGCGGTTTTCCGACTCCTCACGAGAAGACACTAACGCCGGCGTTTCTTTTCTACTACAGCCACATGACGCGTCCCCGTCATGATTCCACGAGCTCAGCCGCCCTTCACGGTGGCAGAAAAACATTCCCGGCGACACTGGGTCTTCAACGAAACCGGCAGCAGCATTATTTGCGATTCAATGGCGGTGGAGTGGCGGCGTTCGACAGCCCAAGCGACACCGGCGACGCGAGCGACGGCGTAGCAACGGGCAAGCAGCAGCAACGACGAACACAACACCTCCGCCGGCGGTGAGGCAACAGCGACGACCTCATGGATTCACCGGTAGTCTTCGATGTCACCGACAGCAGGGGCACGACAATGGTTTAGGCTCTCGACGGTGGAGGAAGCGGCGACTGAAGATGATGGTGGCGGCCGGCGACTAGAAATTGTAAGGTGGCGGCTGATCTCCTCATTTAGGGTTAGGGTTGGACTGGAGGGGTGACGGGATATATACCCTGATCCCCTAACTTGTTCCCATAATGACATAAGTAGTCCCTCTCTCTAGAAATATTTTACAAACTAACCCAATATTTACTCTTTCAGCCCTCAATAATAAAATTCATTACAATCTAGGTACGATAATTACCAAACATACCCTTGCCTCTAGAATTCTTCTCAAAACGACCCGTAATTTACTAATCAACCCTCCACTATTAAAATTCTTCACAAATTAATTCCGGGAATTACATTTATTAATTTATTTAAATAAACGGGGCGTTACATGTTGTTCGGTTGTTATGTTGGTTATTTTTGTTATAAAATGGTTGAAATAATTTATTTATTCATATGGTATGTAACAATTAAATATATTAGATTTTCTTGTTTATTTTTGTAAAGTAATAGATTAGTTTTTAGAAATAATTTATTTATACAAATATGTAAAAAGAAATGAAGTTTGAACCATTTTTTCAAGACAAAAGGAAAATTTTCGAGTTCAACACGTGCTGGGCAGAACATGACACTTTCTGAAAAAGTGTCATGAATGCTACACATGTGCTGAAAAGGTGTTGAACACAAAGATGACACTTTCTTAAAAGTGTCATGAAAGCTGCAGTCTTTCCTTTAAAGATGTTTTTCAAATCTTTTGCAAGAAATGGGTGTTTACTCAAGTGGGAGTTTCTTCAACAACATTACAAATATTTTTGTTCCCCTTAAATGTCCCTTTAGAAATGGACTTGACATTTTTTGTGTTGGCTCACAAAAATGTCATTAGTTGGTTATGTTTATGCATATATCTTTTTATGTATGTTTGTGTTGTTTATTTTATGCAATTATTATGTGTGGTTGATAAATGTCACAACTACCATTTTTCGCTAGGAAATTCTATCAATCTATGATCAACTTTTGTTGTATATGGTAACTCTAAGTTGTTGTTATACATGTTACTCATTCAAAAACAACTATTTGAATAAAAAACTCACCCGTGAAGCCCTAAATCCAATTCAATGCACTATATTCACTCAATATTGGGTTGTAACCCTAGCTTCCCGGTTCAAACATATTATTGGGCCAGAAATCATTTATTGGGCCTAATGGATCAATAAACTCACAACTTGATTCTTTTGGGCTACGAATCCTCAATTGGGCCCTAATTGGACCCACATTCATTAAACTATAGCATTTTGGGCCATAAGACTTTTCATGGGCCTTGTTGAGTCTAGAATGTCTCACTTTGTTTTCATGGGCCTTTTGGGCCGAAAACCACATAATTAAATTTTAATGGGCCAAAAACCCATCTTCTTTTATTATATTGGGCCGTAAACACCAATGTGGGCCCAATGGGCCGAAAACTTCCTTATTGGACCACATAATTTCAACGGTATATTCAATACTAGCCCAAACATCCAAAAATTCTCACCATTCCCTATCCAATTCTCGGCCCATACATATGTATGTTAAATTTTTTTTGCATGGGATTAATTGATGACACCTTATTATAGACTAGAGGTTATCCATTCATTTTACCCAACAAGTATCTAAACAATCTCATGCATCTATGCAATATCTTTCACACTTCTCTCTTCTCTCTTCTTCTTAATCTTGGCCAAGGAGCAAAAACACCCACCATCATTCTTTATTTCAAACTTAAGAATTCTCTCATCCCTTCCTCTATAACACAAGAATTCCTCCATATTTCCTTCAAGAAAACCGTAAGGTGGTGTAGGTTTTTCAACAAGTTGTCATAAAAAATTCATCCTTCTTGGTAAGTTGCTTCATAATTAAGATGTTAAACTTCATCTTCATGCTTAGATCTTTCATCAAAACATCACCAATCTCGTGTTTATGCTCCTAGAATCATATCATTTTCGAAGATCTTCTCAAGAAGCTTGCTAGGCCGAAAACATCTTCCTCTCTTCATCAAAAACCAAATACAACACCCTAAGGTGAGTTCATACCCCCTCTTTTTGGTTTTTACTATGTTTTAGGGGAGCATACAAGTTGCTTTGTGTTAGATCTATGTGTTTTTGCATGTTCATGTGTGTTTTCTATGTTATATGTGGTGATTATGTGATGAAACTTCATAGATCTCGAAAACTCTACCAAAACTTGGTGATGTTTGTAAACTAACACACATTATACAACTTACTATGAAGTGAAAGGAGTAAACATGTTGTGGAACACTATTAAACTAAACAAAACCGTTTAAGGGGCCATTTTTGACAAATAAACAAAAAGGTGAAGCCTTTAGGATATTCACGGTTTTTCAAGGACTAAAAGAGTCATTTTTATAAATAAAAAAAATGGGTCTTAAAAATATTTTCGGTTTTAAACGGGCCAAAAATGTAAATTTTCACCAAATGGGCTTAAAGTTGGGCCTACACGGTTCATGGGCTTAAATTATAAAATTTTGACTTTTGTGGATTAAATTGTCATTTTAAACAAATTTGAGCCAAAAATGTAAATTTCGGTTAAAAAGGGGCTGAAAATGTCAATCTTTTTAAACTTGGGCCGAAAAGGTAAAATGATATATATTTGGGCCGCAAATGTCAAGTTTCATCAAATTGGGCCGAAAATGTAATTTTAACAAAAAGTGGGCTAAAAATATTATTTTATTTAAAGTAAGCCCATTAATGTAAAATTTTGGTCTTAATGGACCTAAAGTGTTATTTTTACCAAAAAATGGGCCTGAATTATAAATTTTCGGCTTAATGGGCCAAAAATGTCATCATTACAAAAAGTGGGCCTTTTATGTCGTTTTGGTAAATAATTGAGCTAAAACAAACAACATAATAACAAAAGGACTAAATACGTCATTTTCACTTTAATTGGGCCTGAAATATACATTACATGTTTATTAGGCCTTAGTGGTTCATTTACATGCTTATTGGGCCTGGAATGTACATTACATGTTTATTAGGCCTTAGTGGTCTATTTACATGCTTATTGGGCCTAGAACATACATTACATGTTTATTGGGCCTTAGTGGTCCATGTACATGCTTATTGGGCCTGGAATATACATTACATGTTTATTGGGACTTAGTGGTCCATTTACATGCTTATTGGGCTTGGAATATACATTACATGTTTATTGGGCCTTTGTAGTCCATTTACATGCTTATTGGTCCTTGTAAACTTAAAACATACACGGAAACATTATTTACTGCGTTACATTGTGTGATACAATATTCGCGTAAACATAGTTAAGGTTCTTGTGAGACACGTTCTTTCATTCGTACCTATCTAGTGTACAACCTTTAGTCATGTAGTTATAACCAGAGTCTCTTGGAGGGAGAGCGAGAGTTTGTGTATAGATCTATACGGGGTTGACAGCCCCGCACTTGAGCTGTTCGCTACAGCTAGACTAGGCCAGTCTAGGGTGACAAATGTCTTACCTTAAACAAGTCGACGCCTGAAAAACGTCATGACAGGCAATTTTGTCATATCAAACATGGTTATAACGACTCACATAGAAATTAACTCCACTGTAAAATTTACGGAATACATAAACAATTATACAGTTGCGAAACTATACAAACACCATTCTACGGTCTTTGGGTTTTAAGACCACAATACTTTTACAGGCAGAAAATATCGGATTTTCTGGGAAAACTTACAATTATACATTACCTTCTACTTACAACAGAAAACATGAGAATTCTGGAATACACTCTTTATACATTTTCAAAACAGAAACGCACATGCTTTAATACAAGATTTGATACAAAGCGTTCAAATCATTTATTTCTTTTTACAGAAAATATCGGATTTTCTGGTGTTTACAAAATGATACAAATTTTTCATACAAATATGCTTATGAACTCACCAACATTATATATGTTGACCATTTTCAAAATAACTTGTATTCTCAGGAAATCGTTAAGCAGGTTGGCCTTCAAAAACTCATGGATTTTGATGTATTTTTGCTATCATTGTACACTTATATTTTAGGAATGTAATATTGTAAACCAAAACACTGATGTAAACAATGGTGGTTGTATTATTGTATGTGTGATGATGATGTTGTCGTGGTTCAATTATATACACTGTGATGGTATTACAATATGAAGTCACCCTAACCCCCGGACGTTTCCGCCGTTTCTTCGGTTCGGGGGTGTAACAGATTGGTATCAGAGCATTGTTTATAGTGAATTGGCATATCTAATCATACAAGATATGCAACTATAAATACATTGGGACTAAAATACTCTGAACAAAAATAAAATACATACCTATGTGTGCATATTTACAATAACAATAAAAGTATTTGGAGGAATTGAACATCGTGGTTAAACCCGGACAGTTATGTAGTCGTATTGGGGATAAATATAGTCTGATCAACTATATTTATTCAAAATACGAACAACATGTGTTTGGGAGTGATCATGATGGGCAATGAATCTAGAAACTTACCAACCTTGTATCCAAAAAGTTTTAAGTAACTCAAACATAAACAATTAAAATACTATAGGAGTATTTTAAAATGCTATCTACATACACCCCCCTTACACACTTCTCACTTATCGCGCAGACATCATGGCTGAAAACCAGCAAGGTGACCTTTACTATCAGGCCTTGGTGGCCCACGGGTGGATGGAGGAGGAACCTGAGATGGTTCAAGAGGTAGATCCAAGGATAGGACCTGAGGAGTATCTAGAGACAGATTATGAGGACTGGACCCGTCGTAAGCATGCCTGGTATTCCAGCTGAGGCCGATTGGACCAGGTATGAGTGTTCCATGAGATAGATGGTTGTTTATGGAAGCAGTTGCGGGGGCGGAAGGATGTAGGATCCTGTAAGCACAAAAGGGTTAATTTCAAGGAAAGAGGAGTAGAGACCCCGATACCTTGGATCATCAGGATTGTTGTTGGAATTGGTCGGATGACACATCGATTAGATCTTCCATGGGGAAACCTAGTTAGAATCACAGTACATTTTGCATCTTGGATGAGAAGGCAGCTGTCTCGCTGCATGATAATCAGGCCGGAGAGTGCCTGAACTACGTGGGAGACCAATAGTTGTCGCGGTAGGGAAGACGAAGATTCTACGTAGCCATATAATACCTTAGGAAAGGGTGTAATGGGAACGTCGAAGGGAATCCGAGTAGACTTGGGGGTCGGAGGCCGAAAAGCGATACCATTCCAAAATTGTTCGCCGCAGTAGACTTCGAGGACGAAGTCTAAGATAAGTGGGGGAGATTTGTAACACCCGGTTCCTGATAAGCATTCTTAAATGAAGATTTGTCATTTTAGCAAAGGGACTCGACAAGTTGAAGGACCAAATCGTCGAGTAGGATCGGGCGTGGACGCGGGAGTTAAGTGACCTACTCGGCGAGTCGGTATACCGACTCGACGAGTAGCTGTTGTTTGGGTAAACCCTAAATTGAGGGTTTGCACCCTATTTAAACACCTTATCTCAGCCTCCATCGTCCCTTATACTCCCAGAAGACATCATATCGAAACCCTAGCCGTTTTGTGTGTTCTAAGGCTATTTTGGTGCTTTTTGGTGGGTTGTGAAGCTTGAGAAGAGGAAAGGAGCTTGTGAGACCAAGGGTAAACAAGAAGATCCAGAGTTTGGAGCTCATTTTTAGCTTATTGGAGGTATGAAGCTGAACCTTTGTCTATAGATCTTGATTTTTGGGCCTTTTCCTTCATCTTTCAAAGCCCTAGAGAGGTGGTATTCGGGATTTAGTGTTGGAAGTCAGTGTATGCTTTAGATCCAGGTCTATTGGGGGGTTTTATGGCACAAAGGTGCCCATTTTGTTGCCATGAACACCCCATGCACCATGGAGGCCATCTTTTATGGCTTTTTGGGCCAAACACCCCTTGCATGTGTACCAAGTTTGGAACTTTACGTATGAAATGCACATTAGGGGGCCAGATCTATGGTTTTAAGGTGTTAAGACCCATTGAAATCGATTGTATCGTATTGCTCAAGGATGGACTCGACGAGTTGTTCTTGAGACTCGGCGAGTCGCGGTGTATTGACCACCAAATCCTTTCTGTGGATGGACCAGTTGTTAGGGAGGAAGTCCCGTGGATGTTTAGACACGAAAAGGGACTTGAGAATCATGGGACTCGACGAAGGTATCAGCAGAATCGGCGAGTCCAAGGCAATCTCCCAATCTTTGAAGATGAACTCGACGAGTTGTTCATACAACTCGGCGAGTTGTAGACCGGACACATTCTTATGAGGGAGATGAACTCGTCGAGTTCAAGGAGGAACTCGACGAGTCGGATGAAGATGGTCCCGATGTTTTGAATGAAGGAGAACCCGTCGAGTTCTTGCTAGACTCGACGAGTGGAGTCGGGGTTGGATCGGGTTAGTGGAGTATGGACTCGACGAGTCAGGTCAACTGGGTGTTGATTTTGACCAATGTTGACCTTGCTTGGTTTTGGTATTGACCCTGGTTAGGGTTGTTTATTATGTTTGATGATTTGAGGGTTGTTATGTAGGTATTGAGGAGTCGAGGAGAGCCGACCCTCACGCCGAGGACAATTCAGACACTACACGACATCGAGGTGAGTTACCTTCCAGTAGTGGTGGGTCTACGGCCACAATGCCGGCCCACCAGTAGGAGTTGTATGTTAGATGATTGTCCTTGTGATATTCATCTAAGTTTGCTACTGCATGTTATGTTTTATGTGCTAGCATGATATGATGTTACGTGATGATGGTAGTCGTAGGGGGGAGATAGTCCCCAAGTTACCGGCCGATAGGGCCGAAGGGGTACAGAGTACCCAGCTATGTTAGATTATGATTACGTGACTGTATGTGATAGACCGGTCGAGAGGGCCGAAGGGGTAGGCCAGCACCCAGATATGCTAGGCAAGGTCACCGGTCGAGAGGACCGAAGGGGTAGGCCAGAACCCAGATATGCTAGGCAAGGTTACCGGTTGAAAGAGACCGAAGGGGAGGCCAGCACCCAGATAATGTAGGTGGTCACCGGCTGAAAGATGCCGAAGGGGTAGGTCGGGCACCCAGATATGCCTAACAGTATGTATGTTATATGATTGTATGGTATGTGGTATGATGGGGGAACTCACTAAGCTTCGTGCTTACAGTTTTCAGTTTGTTTCAGGTACTTCTTCAGTGAAGGGGAAGGAGTCGGCGCGGTAGCGGCACATCACACACACGCATGATTTCCGCATTGAGTTTTATCAGATTGTACTCTGATATTTACTATTATCCGATGATATGATTATGAGAATTGCATGATAGATTAGGGCTAGAGGATCTAGGAAGGATGCCTTATATGCCTACTGTATATGTGTGAGAACTGCATGCTAGATTAGGGCTAAGGATCTAGGAAGATGCCTGTTATGTTTGCTATATGTGCTTTTGAGCTGCGAGATGTTACTGATCAGTCAGTTATATGATAGCTTGGATAGAGTACGATTGGATTGGGTTACTCGATGCCCAAATGTTGTTGCTTTGTGCTTCGGGAGTCCTAGTTATCTTTAGCTAACTAGTAAACGAATACGCTAAGTTACATATTGCGAGGACGAAATAATTCCAGAAGGTTAAGTCTAGCCCTACTGCACAACTCTTGTTTGAGTCCAACCATTGTGAGGTAGGGCCTTTCATTCGAAGAATTATCTGGTCTTAGTGATATGTAATGGTATTCGCGAGCTAGTTAGGTAAAGGTAGAAGGGGTTCCTTATACAGCTGATGACAGAGAGTAGGTCGGAGAGTTACCCTAGGGTAAGCCTAGGACGAGATTGGAAATGAGTGCAACCGTAGTAGAAGGGACTTGGTGAAGTCAAAGCAATCCTTGAGGAATGTACGGATAGATGTGGAAGGTAGTATGGCCCGTACTACTGAAATCAGAGGATCCGTACTCGAGTCAAGGAGGGCCGAGATGGAACCAGGAAACTTGGAGAGTGTGTGAGACCTCTCGAGGGCATGTATGATCCTGACGTTTATTTTCAGTATGGTAACCACACGACATGGAGCAGGAGGTTCTGGATCTGGGTCAGGATCAGGATCAGGCTCGGGTGCAGGATCCAAGCAGGTTGATGACGGGCTACGCGAGTTTATCGCGTCTGAGATCACGAGAGGTATCCTTGATGCGACCCCGGTCATTTTCGGGTCGATCAAGGAAGGGATCGTTGAGCTGATGGAGGATCGCCTTCGGGCATTCAGGAGTGATTTGGCGTCTAGCCAGATGGGTACGCGCACACTGTCCTTCAAGGACTTCAGGGGGAGTGGTGCGCCGGACTTCCGTGGGGCGAAAGACCCCATTGCCGCCAGGAGATGGATCGCAGACATTGAGTCTGCGCAGTTGACGAGCTTCTGCCCGGAAGGGTCGAAGGTCCGCTTTGCTGTGGGATGTTTGAGGGATAGAGCCAGAGACTGGTGGGAGTCAGTCGGTGACTCGCTAGGAGCCCCAGCCGTGGAGGCTATGACTTGGTCGGACTTTGTGACTAGGTTCAAGGCGGAGTTTGCGCCAGCTGTAGAGCTTCAGCAGCTGGCCAGGGAGTTTCTGGATATGAGACAGACTACGGAGTCAGTGGCGGAGATCATCGTCAAGTTCAGAGAGAGGACCTTGTTGGTACCTCAGTATGTTGGGGGATGAGGAGATGCGGAAGACCCGCTACCATGATATGTTGAGGGCTGACATTCGGGAGCATGTCAGCTATTCGGCCTGCCCGACCCTGGATTCCATGATTGCCAGGGCGCGGGAGAGGGAGCTCGATTTGGAGCACGTCAGGAAGAGGAAAGCAGAGTCTGAGCAGGTGACAGGGGTTTCGGGGAAGAAACCCAAGGGATCCGACGTACGGTCGAAGGGCCAGCCGGGCCAGAGCCGTTGCAGGAAATGCGGCAGGCCGCAGGAAATGCCGGAGGGCATGGAGGATTTTGTAGTATATTTTGAGGTGTCCGTCTCGGGCTCGGGCGCGGTATTGATGCCGAGGGGGCATGTTATCGCCTACGCTTCGAGGCAGCTGAAGCCTCATGGCCTTGAATTTTGTGATGTTACCGAAAAGCAAGAAGGATTTGGAATCCTTCAATTCCCACGCACCATGAAGACTTAGTCGAATCTAAGTGGGGGAGAATTGATCAGGTATTCAAGAGCAGAAATTGGTGTGAAACTAGGAGGAGTTTTGCATCCCCGTTAGGGAGGAAAGGCGGTCAAGTGGTTGTCTAGGTTGAGAATTGGGCGAGTTGGGAGTTCGGAGAACGTTCCAACGGTTGGTTCGCTCCTTTGCTTGGCATCGGGAAACAGGTTTAGGAACCAGGTTAGAGGTCCGATTGGAATTCAAGTTCAGTTGAGAGTTATGTCGAGTGCGCGTTCGACCCGGTTCGAGAAGTGTTGTAAGTCTGCGAGTGCAGCCGTAACATTCACAAGGTTCTCAGATAGTATTGGAAGTGTTGTAAGTCTGCGAGCATAGCTGTAGCATTCACAAGGTTGTCGGGTAGACGTAGCTTTCACCAGGTTGACAGGTAGTATGGGAGTGAGGTCAGATCACGAGGAGAATAGTAGTACCCATCAGTTTGGGGTGCAACAGTGGGGACACGGAAATCACGAATCCGATTTTGGATTTCTCCGATGTATTAAATCTGGTTGAGCCAGTGGTGAGACTATAGGAGCACCACTACAGTACGGGATCAGGGAAGCACCCCCTTGGTTAGGTAGCAGTCCCTTTTGGCCCGTATAAGGTTGCTTGTGATATACGACTACCATTGGTTAGGTAGCAGTCCCTTTTGGCCGTGGATGCGGTGACGACGGGATTTGACGCATGGACCCGATCGGTTGGATCAGGAGGTTGTTAGAACCATAGCAGTAAGATAGCTAACGGTAACTATTGGCAGATAAGGATTCCAATCAGAAGTCACGAGGGGCGATTGCATGGGAGCCTTTGACTCAGTAACCAGGTGGGAACTCAGTGTTTCAGATGACTGGTAGAAGTGGGTTGTGATGATTCAGAGGGTTTCAGGTGAAGTGTAAGGATATGTCCTTGGATCTAAAGTTATGGGTTTAGCCCAAGTATGTAAATAGTAGTATTCAATCTAGGGTATTCCATCGTGAGGATGACTGGACCCTATGATTGTTTGGACCTGACGTGTTTGGTATTCCAGCCTGAGGGTTGATTGGGCCACATATATGCGTGATACGAGGGTATTCCATCCTAGGGATGACTGGACCCGTCGTAAGCATCCATGGTATTCCATCTAAGGCTGATTGGAACAGGTATGAGTGTTCCATGAGATAGCTGGTTGTTTATGGAAGCAGTTACGGGGGCGGAAGGATGTAGGATCCTGACAGCACAAAAGGATTCATTTCAAGGAAAGAGGAGTAGAGACCCCGATACCTTGGATCATCAGGATTGTTGTTGGAATTGGCCGGATGACACATCAGTTAGATCTTCCGTGGGGAAACCTAGTTAGAATCACAATACATTTTACATCTTGGATGAGAAGGCAGCTGTCTCGCTGCATGATAATCAGGCCGGAGAGTGCCTGAACTATGTGGGAGACCAATAGTTGCCGCGGTAGGGAAGACGAAGATTCTACGTAGCCATATAATACCTTAGGAAAGGGTGTAATGGGAACGTCGAAGGGAATCCGAGTAGACTTGGGGGTCGGAGGCCGAGAAGCGATACCATTCCAAAATTGTTCGCCGCAGTAGACTTCGAGGACGAAGCCTAAGATAAGTGGGGGAGATTTGTAACACCCGGTTCCTGATAAGCATTCTTAAATGAAGATTTGTCATTTTAGCAAAGGGACTCAACGAGTTGAAGGACCAACTCGTCGAGTAGGACCGGGCGTGGACGCGGGAGTTAAGTGACCTACTCGGCGAGTCGGTATACCGACTCGACGAGTAGCTGCTGTTTGGGTAAACCCTAAATTGAGGGTTTGCACCCTATTTAAACACCTTATCTCGGCCTCCATCGTCCCTTATACTCCCAGAAGACATCATATCGAAACCCTAGCCGTTTTGTGTGTTCTAAGGCCATTTTGGTGCTTTTTGGTGGGTTGTGAAGCTTGAGAAGAGGAAAGGAGCTTGTGAGACCAAGGGGAAACAAGAAGATCCAGAGTTTGGAGCTCATTTTCAGCTTATTGGAGGTATGAAGCTGAACCTTTGTCTATAGATCTTGATTTTTGGGCCTTTTCCTTCATCTTTCTAAGCCCTAGAGAGGTGGTATTCGGGATTTAGTGTTGGAAGTCAGTGTATGCTTTAGATCCAGGTCTATTGGGGGGTTTTATGGCACAAAGGTGCCCATTTTGTTGCCATGAACACCCCATGCACCATGGAGGCCATCTTTTATGGCTTTTGGGCCAAAGACCCCTTGCATGTGTACCAAGTTTGGAACTTTACGTATGAAATGGACATTAGGGGGCCAGATCTATGGTTTTGAGGTGTTAAGACCCATTGAAATCGACTGTATGGTATTGCTCAAGGATGGACTCGACGAGTTGTTCTTGGGACTCGGCGAGTCGCGGTGTATTGACCACCAAATCCTTTCTGTGGATGGACCAGTTGTTAGGGAGGAAGTCCCGTGGATGTTTAGACACGAAAAGGGACCTGGGAATCATGGGACTCGACGAGGGTATGAACAGACTCGGCGAGTCCAAGGTGTAACATCCAAAATTCTGGTATGTCTTAAATCCTAAGAAATGATAATTTTTGCATAATTGGTCCCTTAAGTACGCTGGGCGTACTTAAGTGTACGCTTAGCGTACTGCATGGAAGTGGTCGCGGAGGAATCAGGGTACGCCGGGCGTACCTTGAGTTACGCGGGGCGTACGCGCCAGGGACGCAAAACCCTAATTTTCCGGACTTGAGGCCTATTTAAACAACTTTAAGTCCCTTGGACTAAACCCTAGAGAGCCTCCATAGCCTTAGAACGTCCATATACTCCTGGAAACCTTGTGAGATCATTCTTAAGCGTTAAAGAGTGCATTTGTGGCCTTTTTGTGTGTATTTCAAGAAGAAGGGGTGGTCAAGCAAGCTTGGATCAAGTGGGTGCTTCAAGATCTTGCACCAAAAGCATCTTGCAAAGATTCTGGAGGTAAAAAGCTTGCATCTTTCCCTTCTAATCTTTAGATCTAGCTAGGGTTTTGGTGGTTTGTCCCTTTTATGAACTTTGGACCTCTTTTGTTGAGTTAAGCCATCCCTTTTGATATGAAAGTCAGATCTGAGGTCCCCTAGTCATTTAGAAGTATAAAAATGGAAGCTTGATGAGAGATTTGACCTCATGCATGGGTAAAAGACCTTGGAAAGGTCTTAATGGAGTGGTTGGGGATGTATGAGACATGCAAGGGCATAAATTTGCCAACTTTATGCCTTAGGACATCTTTTCAGACTTAGATCTAGCATTTGGACGTGAGGGATTCGAGCATTAAGCACTTAATGGGAAAAGTGCTTAATACGGTTGTACGCTGGGCGTAACTGTCTATACGCAGCGCGTAGTCGCTAGACCTTCAGTACGCTGCGCGTACCAGGGAGGTACGTTGGGCGTACGAAGCTCAGTTGGGCCCTAAGTTGTTTTGGGCCTTTGGGCCCCATTTGGCTGTTGAGCTTGATTGGATTCTGTAAAATTGAGGCCTTTTCATCTGTTTGGGTCGTGGACTTATCGGTTGGGCCTTATTGGGCCAAGGGGCCCATTAAGGATATTGGACTTGGACTTTGGGGCCCATTCGCAAGATAAGGGTAATTGGGCCTTGGGGGTAGAGTTTGAAGGTTGGGCCTTTCCTTGGGTAATTTAAGGTCTTATCATTAATTATATTATTATTGTTATTATTCAGCTCGGGAGGTTGTAGATTATTAGGAGGACAATATTCGTATTCATCGGACGGAGGTGAGTCTTCTCACCATACCTATGGGTCTACGGCACCAAGGTCGGCCCATTATGTGAACATGTTATGTGTGTGCTATTCATTTATGAATTGATATGTTATGTGATATTATGTTGGTATGGAAGACCCTGGGGGGAAGCCCGTGGCATTGGATATAAGACCATGTGGGGTAGCCCATGCCATTCCTAAGTAAAGACCATGTGGGGTAGCCCATGGCATTGGATGTAAGGCCATGTGGGGTACCCCATGGCAGTCCTGGGTCAAGACCATGTGGGGTAGCCCATGGCATTCTTACAGATTTTTGGTATGCATGGTTTATGTGATATATGTAGCTTTGTAGCTACTATGATATGTGTTATGTGGATTGTATATGGGGTATGCTCTGGGAAACTCACTAAGCATTTCGCTTACAGGTTGTTGATTTGTTTCAGGTACTTCTGAGCCCAAGGGCAAGGGCAAGGCGTGATGACGTGGCGTGCACTCTATCTCTCTTTTGGATGTGTTTGGGACCCTCTCATGTTTTAAAAAGGAAAACAATGATGTAATGAATGTTGATTTGAAAACAAATGTTTTGGGATTTTATGATTTATGAGATTGATTTTGATTAACTAAAAATGAAAATTTTTCTGGGTAAAATTGGGTCGTTACACAAGGCAATCTCCCAATCTTTGAAGATGAACTCGACGAGTTGTTCATTCGGCGAGTCGTAGACCGGACACATTCTTATGAGGGAGATGAACTCGCCGAGTTCAAGGAGGAACTCGACGAGTCGGATGAAGATGGTCCCGATGTTTTGAATGAAGGAGAACCTGTCGAGTTCTTGCTAGACTCGACGAGTGGAGTCGGGGTTGGATCGGGTTAGTGGAGTATGGACTCGACGAGTTGGTAGACCAACTCGGTGAGTCAGGTCAACTGGGTGTTGATATTGACCAATGTTGACCTTGCTTGGTTTTGGTATTGACCCTGGTTAGGGTTGTTTATTCTGTTTGATGATTTGAGGGTTGTCGTGTAGGGATTGAGGAGTCGAGGATAGCCGACCCTCACACCGAGGACAGTTCAGACACTACACGACATCGAGGTGAGTTACCTTCCAGTAGTGGTGGGTCTACGGCCACAATGCCGACCCACCAGTAGGAGTTGTATGTTAGATGATTGTCCTTGTGATATTCATCTAGGTTTGCTACTTCCTGTTATGTTTTATGTACTAGCATGCTATGATGTTACGTGATGATGGTAGTCGTAGGGGGGAGATAGTCCCCAAGTTACCGACCGATAGGGCCGAAGGGGTACTCTAGTACCCAACTATGTTAGATTATGATTACGTGACTGTATGTGATAGACCGGTCGAGAGGGCCGAAGGGGTAGGCCAGCACCCAGATATGCTAGGCAAGATCACCGGTCGAGAGGACCAAAGGGGTAGGCCAGCACCCAGATATGCTAGGCAAGGTTACCGGTTGAAAGAGACCGAAGGGGAGGCCAGCACCCAGATATGCTAGGTGGTCACCGGCTGAAAGATGCCGAAGGGGTAGGTCGGGCACCCAGATATGCCTGACAGTATGTATGTTATATGATTGTATGGTATGTGGTATGATGGGGGAACTCACTAAGCTTCGTGCTTACAGTTTTCAGTTTTGTTTCAGGTACCTCTTCAGCGAAGGGGAAGGAGTCGGCGCGGTAGCGGCACATCAGACACACGCATGATTTCCGCATTGTGTTTTCTGGGATTGTACCCTGATATTTACTATTATCCGATGATATGTTTTGAGACACGACGTAATGGTTTTATGAATTAATATAATATTAGCAATGTTTGATAAATGATTTCCTACGATTACTTAATTAAAAATGAAATTTTTAGCCTTGAAAATTGGGATGTTATAGTATGTAGGACTGGATTTATGTTTAAGTGACTACACTACTCATAAAGCCGTTATGCCGTCGGATCATGTTTTCTCTATGTACTGTATGCCTTTTTAAAAGGCAAATTTTCATGCTCTGTACTAGGAATATTATATCATTAATGAAGCAGTTATGTTTTATTTGTGATGTTTTTATCTGTTATGTGTTCTATTCTCCTTATTTCATGATATTGCATGAATTCACTTATATGCACAACCGAACCATTGAAAACATTATATACCAAAGGAACACGAAACCACAAACCACTATGTACTCACCATCTTTTTGTTCCATGACAGAAGATGCCTCGAAGATACATTCGTAGGAACAACAACACGACACCACCACCACCAACGCCTCCGTCAGAGATGAACTCTACTTCTTTCCAAGCAGCAGTCTCGGCTGCAGTCACAGTAGCCTTGGCACACATCCAAACTGGGAACAATGGTGGCGGTAACGATCAATGAACTGGAAGCTCGAACAAAGGAATGAACCAAGGTCCTACAAAAGTTTGTACCTACAAGGACTTCTCAAGTGCCAAACCTCGAACGTTCAATGGGACTGGAGGCGTAATAACTTTAAAGCGATGGATAGAAAAGATCGAGTCCGTTTTTGAGATCTGCGGATGTCCTAAAGAATGCAAGGTGAAATTTGCAGCTTGCACGTTTGTCGACCAAGCGCTCTCGTGGTGGAATGGTCATGTAAAGGCTATGACACTCCCAGTGGCAAATGCCTTACCATGGGGGGGAGCTCAATGAAATGTTGATGGCAGAGTACTGTCCTCGTGGGGAAGTATAGAAATTGGAGCAGGAGCTATGGAACCTTACAGTACAAAACTCGGACATCGATGCTTACATCTCAAGTTTCAGTGAATTGGCACGTCTGTGCCCGGGTATGATCACCTCAGAAGGAAAGAATATTGAGTGGTTCATTTGGGGACTAACTTCTCCAATCCAAGGAAATGTAATAGCAGCAAACCTTGAGACTTTTGAAAGTGCGAAAAAAGGCTAGTTAAAAAGCTTTACGACCATGGTAACAAGAAAGGACCCAAAACTGCTGAGACTGAGACCAAGAAGGAAGGGGACAACAAGAAAAATAACGTTGACAAACGAAAGGGGCGACAGAACCAGGGATCTGCCAAAAAGCAACAAACGGTAGCAGTCCACGCTGCTACCACTCAAGTTGCGCCAGCACCAGCTGCTTCAGCCTCAACTGTGCAAACAACCACCAAGCCATACTCAGGAACCTTACCAAAGTGTAACAAAGGCAACTACCACCACAATGGCGAGTGCAGAGACCTGCAGTGTACCAATTGCAACTGCAAGGGGCACACCGCCCGGTACTGCAAATCTCAACCCCGACAGAACAAACAGCCAAACAACAACAACAACAATAACGTCGGGGCCAGTCATACTTGTTATGGGTGTGGAGGAACTGGCCATTTTAGATGAAATTGCCCCAAAGCCAACAACCAAGGAGCAGGAGGATTAGGCAGGGTCCTGACTTTGGGTCAGGGAGAGGCAGTTCAAGACCTGACGGTTGTTACTAGTACGTTTCCCCTCAAACACACTTACGCATGCATTCTATTTGATAGTGGGGCTGAGCGAAGTTTCGTGAGTAATAAATTCAAACACTTACTAAACCAACAACCCCAGAAGCTAAGCAAAGCCTTCACGGTGGAGATGGCTAATGGGAAAACCGAAAAAACAAAAGATATATACATAGGGTGCACTCTCACGTTAAATAATCATTCATTCCCAATCAACTTGATGCCAGTAGATATTAGGAGCTTTGATGTGATTATAGGCATGGACTGGTTAAGCCCCCACCATGTTGACATTATGTGCCACGAGAAGGTTGTTCGCCTTCACCTCCCCAATCACGAAACCCTAACAATCTACGGTGATAAACCTGGCGCCAATCTCCGTCTTATCTTGTGCATCAAGGCAAAAAAATGCCTGCACAAGAAAAATTATGCCTTCCTCGCTCACGTTGTGGATAAAGCAAAAGAGGAAATAAACATCAAAGATATCCCGGTGGCATGTGACTTTCCGGACGTATTTCCAGAAGACCTTCCGGGAATACCCCCAGAAAGATAGGTCGAATTTCGAATTGACCTAATACCGGGAGCCACATCAATTGCCAAATCACCCTACAGGTTAGTTCCCGCCGAAATGCAGGAGCTATCCAGTCAATTAAGCGAACTTCTGAGCAAGGGATTCATCAGACCAAGCTTCTTACCCTGGGGAGCTCTGGTCTTGTTTGTCAAGAAGACGGGCGGATCCTTCAGAATGTGCATCGACTATCGGGAGTTGAACAAACTCACCATAAAAAACCGATACCCACTCCCTCGGATTGATGATCTATTTGACCAGCTTCAAGGAGCTAGTTATTTCTCTAAAATAGATCTAAGATCCGGTTATTATCAGCTCCGAGTCCGGGAGGAGGATATTCCAAAAACCGCTTTCCGAACCCGATACGACCATTACGAATTCGTTGTTATGCCCTTCGGACTGACAAATGCCCTCGTAGCATTTATGGACCTCATGAATCGAGTCTGCCGCCCATTCCATGATAATTTTGTAATCGTCTTCATTGATGATATACTCATATACTCTCAAAGTAAGGAGGAGCACAGTCAGCACCTCCGTCAGATCTTGGAAACTCTGAGAGCTGAAAAGCTATATACAAAACTCTCTAAATGTGAGTTCTAGATTCGCAGTGTAAACTTCTTGGTCCATGTAGTTAGTGAGGAAAGAATTCATGTGGATCCTTCCAAGATCAAGGCTATTGAAGGCTGGACGATTCCGAAAACACCAACAGAAATTCGGCAATTCTTGGGTCTTGCAGGCTACTACCGAAGGTTTATTCAGAACTTCTCCAAGATAGCCAAGCCCCTCAACACTCTAACACAAAAAGGCGTACCCTTCAACTGGAAGGACAAACAAGAAGCTGCTTTCCAAACCTTGAAGCGACCCCTCTGCAGTGCTCCAGTGTTATCTCTACCAGAGAGAACCGAAGATTTCGTAGTATATTGCGACGCTTCGAATCAAGGGTTAGGCTGTGTTCTTATGCAGCGTGGAAAAGTGATAGCGTATGCGTCCAGGCAATTAAAGACATATGAAGTAAATTACACCACCCATGATCTCGAGCTGGGATTCGTGGTCTTCGCCCTAAAGATTTGGAGGCACTACCTCTATGATACAAAGTGCACCATCTTCACGGACCATAAAAGCCTCCAACACATTCTAAATCAAAAGGAGTTGAACATGAGGCAGCGAAGGTGGGTTGAGCTGCTAAATGATTATGAATGTGAGATCAAGTACCACCCATGCAAGGATAACGTGGTAGCCGATGCCCTGAGCAGGAAATAATACTCGGGTCGCCGGGTAAAAACCTTATTGATAACCATCCACTCTCCCTAACTTCACAAATCAAGGAAGTCCAATTAGAGGCATTGAAGCCGGAGAATGCTGCAAATGAAGCATTGTGTGGAATGGATAAGAATCTGGAATTCAAAGGGGACGAAGCTTATTACTTCATGGAACGTATCTGGATCCCAAAATTTGGAGGATTCAGGGATATAGTCATGAACGAAGCGCACAAAACGCGATACTTCGTCCATCCAGGTTCCGATAAAATGTACCTCGACATCAAACAACATTATTGGTGGCCGAACATGAAATCAGAGATTGCCACTTACGTGGGCAAGTGTCTCACTTGTGCCAAGGTTAAAGTGGAATATCAGAAGCCTTCGGGATTCTTACAACATCCAGTAATACCCGAGTGGAAATGGGAAAGGATTACCATGGATTTCATAACCAAATTACCTAAGACTGCGGACGGATTGGATGCTATCTGGGTAATTGTCGATAGGCTAACTAAATCCGCCCATTTCCTACCAATAAAAGAGACGTACAAGATGGAGAGGTTAACTCGAATCTATATAAAGGAGATCGTGAAACTCCATGGGGGTACCGATATCTATTATCTCAGATCGAGACAGTAGATTTACTTCACGATTTTGGTAGTCGCTCCAGAAAGCTATGGGAACACAACTAGATATGAGCACTGCCTATCACCCTTAAACCGACGGCCAAAGCGAGCGAACCATTCAAACGCTTGAAGATATGCTCCGAGCCTGTGTGATCGATTTTGGCAAATCATGGGATACCCATGTAACGACGTAAATTTTCAAACAATTTTTCATTTTTCGAACACAATAAAAATCATATAATATTCTCAAAATCTCATGTATATCAAATGTCATCACAATAAAACATATCCCAGAATCTCAAAACATAATCCTCTAACAGTGTGTATAAATCATGTCGGCGCCTTCCCGCGATCCTCTGAGGTACCTGAAACACATAACACATAACACGGTAAGCACGAAGCTTAGTGAGTTCCCCAAAATACCACATACAGCACATAAGCCACTCGAGGCTATAACTCGGTATGACCTTCCGGTCAATGTGTCTCAGCGGGACCCTATAGTCTGGTAGCTCGTTGGACCCTCCGGTCCGGTCTAGCTCGTTGGACCCTCCGGTCCTGTCTAAATCGTTGGACCCTCCGGTCCGGTCAAAATCGTTGGACCCTCCGGTCCGGTCTAAATCGTTGGACCCTTCGGTCCGGTCTATATAACACATAGCATACATATATCACAACGCATGTAAACTCAAACATACACATAACTCATAAGACCCTCCGGTCTGCACATAGATACCACTCTAGGTAATGTATAGTGAGAAGACTCACCTCAGGTAAACTCGGATGATCTCAAACTCGAAACACCGATCTAGCCTCCGCCTAATCACATACAGAAATTACCTCTAATTAACAATGGCTCCCAAAGGCTAGATTATTCCCTTCTTATGCTCTCTCTCTCAGATGGGTAAAAGACCATTCTACCCTTCCTGGCCTCTTTCACTCATCTTCACCAAACCCTAAGGTAAAAAAAAGTCAACTCCAGCTTTGACCAGACTCGTCGAGTGCACTCGGGAGACTCGTCGAGTCCAGTCGATTCATGGCAACCCCAGCAAGCTCCAACTCAACGAGCTAGCCCCTAACTCGTCGGGTCACCACCTGTCGTAGTTCATCGGGACAAAACCCTGGCTACTCGCCGAGTCAGCGGCTCAACTCGGCGAGTCTATTCAGACTCTTTTGCATTCAGACCATTTTAGTGCAAGATACTTTCCCAAACTTCAGATTTATGCTCACAAGGCTCATTAATCACGTAAAGGTTCGATCTTTATGTCCATGCATGTCATATGATGCTCTAAATGCTCAAAACAATTCCAACAAGGTGCTTGCACACTATAACTCTTGAATGGTTGGGTAAAGCTTATAACTTTGGGACTCTCTGGACCTTACAAGGTCCAGATCTGAAGTCTAGACCACAAAAGGGACCTTATGCATTCAAAGTCCCAACAATAGGTGGTAAAAAGCCCTAACTACCACAAACATGGAAATCTAGTCACCATAAGGAGAAAGGTGTGCACTTTTTACCTCTCTTAGAAGCTTTTGGACAAGATAACCTCAGATCTACTGGTCACCTTCACGTTTCTTGCTTGAATCCTCCTCTTCACTTCAAAAGTAATGCACAAAACACTCAAATGCAAGCTCAAACTCTCTCTTTAAGCTCCATGGCCGTTTAGGGTTTCTCTCAGGGGAAGGTAGCCGCAATTGAGGCTATAAGTGCCTTTAAATAGGTCCCAAACCCGGGAAATTAGGGTTTCACCACTCAGCGTCTACTCGGCGAGTCGACCCTCAGACTCGTCGAGTAGACCACTAATCCCACATGGTCATCTCGGCCCTACTCGACGAGTTAGACTCACTACTCGTCGAGTCACTCAATGAATCTCAAAATAATCACATAAATTAATATATCTGGAAATACGGATGTTACAACCCACTTTCCCTTAATTGAGTTCTCGTATAATAACAACTATCACACGAGCATCAAGGTTGCTCCTTTTGAGGCTTTTGTATGGCCGCAAATGCAGATCGCCTCTCTGTTGGGCTGAGGTGGGAGACACCCAGCTGGCAAGAGGGCAAACACCGAACAACACTCTTATAGGACCCGAGATCATTCGGGAAATGACAGAGAAAACAGTTCAAATCAAGGCACAACTCCAAGCATCGCGAGACCGACAAAAGAGCTATGCAGATAAACGGTGAAAGCCTCTGGAATTTCAATTCAGAGATCGGGTGCTCTTGAAGGTCTCTCCATGGAAAAGGATGATCCGTTTTGGGAGACGAGGAAAACCAAACCCGCGATACATCGGACCGTTCGATATTCTTGCCCGGATTGACCCATTGGCTTATAAGCTGTAGCTACCTGCGGAGCTCAGCAATGTACACCCCGTGTTCCACGTGTCGAATCTGAAAAAGTGCTTATCAGATGAAACCCTCATCGTTCCTCTGGATGAGATCAAAGTAAACGAGAATCTCCTGTTCGTCGAAGAGCCAGTTCAGATAATGGACAGGGAAGTGAAGCGTACAAAACAAAACTGCATTCCGATTGTGAAGGTTCGATGGAACGCAAAGCGCATACCGGAATTCACATGGGAACGCGAAGACCAAATGATGCAAAAGTACCCTCACCTTTTCTCTAGTTCTTAAGTTTATCTTTCAAAAGAATTTTGGGACGAAATTCCCTCCAACGGGGGGATGATGTCACAACTAGCATTTTTGGCTAGGAAATTCTATCAATGTATGATTAACTTTTGTTGTATCTGGTAACTCTAAGTTGTTGTTATACATGTTACTCATTCAAAAACAACTATTCGAATCAAAAACTCACTCGTGAAGCCCTAAATCCAATTCAATGCACTATATTCACTCAATGTTGGGTTGTAACCCTAGCTTCCCGGTTCAAACATATTATTGGGCCAGAAATCATTTATTGGGCCTAATGGACCAATAAACTCACAACTTGATTCTTTTGGGCTACGAATCCTCAATTGGGCCCTAATTGGACCCACATTCATTAAACTATAGCATTTTGGGCCATAAGACTTTTCATGGGCCTTGTTGAGTCTAGAATGTCTCACTTTGTTTTCATGGGCCTTTTGGGCCGAAAACCACATAATTAAATTTTAATGGGCCAAAAACCCATCTTCTTTTATTATATTGGGCCGTAAACACCAATGTGGGCCCAATGGGCCGAAAACTTCCTTATTGGACCACATAATTTCAACGGTATATTCAATACTAGCCCAAACATCCAAAAATTCTCACCATTCCCTATCCAATTCTCGGCCCATACATATGTATGTTAAATTTTTTTTGCATGGGATTAATTGATGACACCTTATTATAGACTAGAGGTTATCCATTCATTTTACCCAACAAGTATCTAAACAATCTCATGCATCTATGCAATATCTTTCACACTTCTCTCTTCTCTCTTCTTCTTAATCTTGGCCAAGGAGCAAAAACACCCACCATCATTCTTTATTTCAAACTTAAGAATTCTCTCATCCCTTCCTCTCTAACACAAGAATTCCTCCATATTTCCTTCAAGAAAACCGTAAGGTGGTGTAGGTTTTTCAACAAGTTGTCATAAAAAATTCATCCTTCTTGGTAAGTTGCTTCATAATTAAGATGTTAAACTTCATCTTCATGCTTAGATCTTTCATCAAAACATCACCAATCTCGTGTTTATGCTCCTAGAATCATATCATTTTCGAAGATCTTCTCAAGAAGCTTGCTAGGCCGAAAACATCTTCCTCTCTTCATCAAAAACCAAATACAACACCCTAAGGTGAGTTCATACCCCCTCTTTTTGGTTTTTACTATGTTTTAGGGGAGCATACAAGTTGCTTTGTGTTAGATCTATGTGTTTTTGCATGTTCATGTGTGTTTTCTATGTTATATGTGGTGATTATGTGATGAAACTTCATAGATCTCGAAAACTCTACCAAAACTTGGTGATGTTTGTAAACTAACACACATTATACAACTTACTATGAAGTGAAAGGAGTAAACATGTTGTGGAACACTATTAAACTAAACAAAACCGTTTAAGGGGCCATTTTTGACAAATAAACAAAAAGGTGAAGCCTTTAGGATATTCACGGTTTTTCAAGGACTAAAAGAGTCATTTTTATAAATAAAAAAATGGGTCTTAAAAATATTTTCGGTTTTAAACGGGCCAAAAATGTAAATTTTCACCAAATGGGCTTAAAGTTGGGCCTACACGGTTCATGGGCTTAAATTATAAAATTTTGACTTTTGTGGATTAAATTGTCATTTTAAACAAATTTGAGCCAAAAATGTAAATTTCGGTTAAAAAGGGGCTGAAAATGTCAATCTTTTTAAACTTGGGCCGAAAAGGTAAAATGATATATATTTGGGCCGCAAATGTCAAGTTTCATCAAATTGGGCCGAAAATGTAATTTTAACAAAAAGTGGGCTAAAAATATTATTTTATTTAAAGTAAGCCCATTAATGTAAAATTTTGGTCTTAATGGACCTAAAGTGTTATTTTTACCAAAAATTGGGCCTGAATTATAAATTTTCGGCTTAATGGGCCAAACATGTCATCATTACAAAAAGTGGGCCTTTTATGTCGTTTTGGTAAATAATTGAGCTAAAACAAACAACGTAATAACAAAAGGACTAAATACATCATTTTCACTTTAATTGGGCCTGAAATATACATTACATGTTTATTGGGCCTTAGTGGTTCATTTACATGCTTATTGGGCCTGGAGTATACATTACATGTTTATTGGGCCTTAGTGGTCTATTTACATGCTTATTGGGCCTAAAATATACATTACATGTTTATTGGGCCTTAGTTGTCCATGTACATGCTTATTGGGCCTGGAATATACATTACATGTTTATTGGGCCATAGTGGTCCATTTACATGCTTAATGGGCCTGGAATATACATTACATGTTTCTTGGGCCTTTGTAGTCCATTTACATGCTTATTGGTCCTTGTAAACTTAAAACATACACGAAAACATTATTTACTGCGTTACATAGTGTGATACAATATTCACGTAAACATAGTTAAGGTTCTTGTGAGACACGTTCTTTCATTCGTACCTATCTAGTGTACAACCTTTAGTCCTGTAGTTATAACCAGAGTCTCCTGGAGGGAGAGCGAGAGTTTGTGTATAGATCTATACGAGGTTCACAACCCCGCACCTGAGCTGTTCGCTACAGCTAGACTAGGCCAGTCTAAGGTGACAAATGTCTTACCTAAACAAGTCGACGCCTGAAAAACGTCATGACAGGCAATTCTGTCATATCAAGCATGGTTATAACGACTCACATACTGTAAAATTTACGGAATACATAAACAATTATACAGTTGTGATACTATACAAACACCATTCTATGGTCTTTGGGTTTTAAGACCACAATACTTTTACAGGCAAAAAATATCAGATTTTCTGGGAAAACTTACAATTATATATTACCTTCTACTTACAACAGAAAACATGAGAATTCTGGAATACACTCTTTATACATTTTCAAAACAAAAACACGCATTCTTTAATACAAGATTTGATACAAAGCTTGCAAACCATTTATTTCTGTTTACAGAAAATATCGGATTTTCTGGTGTTTACAAAATGATACAAACTTTTCATACAAATATGCTTATGAACTAACCAACATTATATATGTTGACCATTTTCAAAATAACTTGTATTCTCAGGAAATCGTTAAGCAGGTTGGCCTTCAAGAACTCATGGATTTTGATGTATTTTTGCTATCAACGTACACTTATATTTTAGAAATGTAATATTGTAAACCAAAACACTGATGTAAACAATGATGTTTGTATTATTGTATTTGTGATGATGATGTTGTCGTGATTCAATTATATACACTGTGATGGTATTACAAGATGAAGTTACCCTAACCCCGGACGTTTCCGCCGTTTCTTCGGTTCGGGGGTGTGACAATAAATTAGTTTTTCACATCCTAAAATAATTTTGGACAAAATAAACATCACATGGAGTTTGGGTTTTCAAAATTGGACATAAGATGTAACAAGTTATTATTTTAAAATAAAACCCGGTTTTATAAAATCGTAAACAACAACAAATTTTGAAATACTCCACTATAAGTTTTTAAATTGTGATTTTTATAACTTATACAAACTCCAAGTATATAAGTAATAAAATGAAGTTTTATTAAAGATATAAAATGTTCAAATGCATTCAAACTTAATACCGTTTATTAAAATTGAATTGCGTCAAATTATATAAAAAAACTAGATTTTTATATAGAACCTTTAAAAATGATTTTCTTTTGAAAATTGATATCATGGTTTATTATATGCATGTAATAACCATAATATCATATGTTTTTAAACTAGAATTATAAAACATACAAAAGACCATTTTTACAAACCTCAAATATATGCAATCCTTTTGAAAAACACTCGCACGTCTCTTGTATGCACTAGTGGGATAAAGGATACCTAACCGCTTAGTGTTATCTTTTGATGGTCGGGGTGTCTTCGCGATTTCTATAACAAAGTTATATTCCGATTACAGAAGTTTTTCAAATTTGACGATTTGATCGAAAATCTTTTGTGATAAAGGATACCTAAGCAAGAGAGGTCTGAAGCATAGATGAGATCAAACTTGTCTATTAAATTTGTTATTAGCGATCCCATAAATCTAGGAATTATATAATGAGATATAATTGATAATCGATATCTACTGGGTTGAATTCAAATAGATGGGATAAAGGATACCTAACCATTTATTTGTTTTGCAACTTGGATCCTAGACTTTGATAATTAATGTTTTTGGAAACTAAATGGGCATTAAGTATTGAAGATTAAATATTGAAAATACTTAATGAATTTTGTTAAAATTTTGTAGTTAAATAATCCATCCTCATTATCATGAATTGTCATTTTCTTTAATGACTTAATGAAACAATAACATTCAATAGATACAACTTCAATGAATGGGTTCATGTCTTAAGAGACAATCTCGTAAGAGATAAGGAATTGTATACACTTAAAAGTCCTAGTCCTAAACTATTTGCTTTGAGCAATGAACCTGAACATGATACCTAGTAAATGCATCACCGTGATGCCTAAGATGTTTCTAACATCAAGCAAGGAATAGTTATTCATGACTTCTAGGAAGTCTTGGATAATTTAAACATATATCTGATGATATAACAGGTCAAACAATATTCCAATAAATACAGTGATATTTTATTTAAAGCTAGTTTAAACATTGGAATAATGCAAGGCTAAAAGAATCACCTTGTGTGATCTTGAAGGCCCATGTTTTATGGACTGAACACCTTTAAGCCCAAGAAATCTACTAAAACCCACATAGATGGATTTTGATTGTTTTGTGAAGAAACTGGACATTAGAAGAGGATTTACTCCTCTCATTTGGAAAGAAAGTCTGGAAGAGACTAGTACTTCTCATATCTACTAGATAGAACTCATACTTTTCATAGAACACTTAGGTACTTGGCACTTAAATGTTAATATAATATTTGTAAATGGCTTACAAATATTTATTGAAGAGTAACCAAGCTGAGCACAATCAAGTTGGAATTACACTCTCGGAGTTTAGTTTATTATTTATGCTTAGAACATAAATTACTTGTAATGTAAAACAATATTTGTTTTGGAACAATGTATGTTTTAATTTAGCATGTCTAAATTTAAGTCTCAGTTATTTTATTCAGATGTTTGATAATTTACTTAATCATTTTTCATAACGATAATATTCATATTCTGAAATGATTAACTTCTATTTATGAGACTAGATCTCTTAATAGAATTGTAGAGTAAATATCAACATTTTATAAATAAAATAAAGTTCTATATGCAAACACTTTTGACTTAAACTTGTTTTAAGTCAAACTCATCTTTGACATTGTTATCTTTATTATATATAAATGGTATTCACATATTCCAACTTCAAGAAAGGGATCTTTGAAGGAAAATATTGTAGTTTACTTGACATATGTGAACCTTATTTATATGTAAATGATTCATAATGATATTTTCCCTAAGGTGTAGAGAAAATAATTAAAGAACTATACACTTTGGTGTATGACTTCCTTTCCTAATGAATGTCTGAGATTAAGCACAAGATACCAAATCAACTTTGTTAATAAATATAGTAGTTTTAATTATATTTTACATGGTAAAGCATAATTGTGAAATCTTTGTTGAAGGTTTCAAAAAGTTGAGATACAAACCGGTAAGAACCATCTAAGGCCTTAATGATAATAAAGGATGAATTAAATCTTACTTGGTATGATTTACTTTCTAGTCGGTAGAAATATCCTCCTTTAAATCTTTTTAGGATAATACTTCAATCACTATTAATTGTATATTGAATACAAATATCAACTAATAAGTAGATTAACCATTTTATAAGATTAAGTATGGAAAGGCTCCATCCTCATCTTACTCAATGTTTTATGGATTTGAAGTCGATGTTGGACTAAAGCTTCTAAACCCAAAATCTACTAAATACATATTTGTATAATACTCTAAATGTGGCTTAGATTATCATATGCAAACCCACCAAGAATAAGTTCTCTTATTCCTGTGAAAGCTAAGTTAGTAGAAAGCAAGCTTCTAATAACAAAGCAAGTGGGAGGTACATGGAACTTGAAGCAGCTCAAGAACCATAACCATATGTAGTAATAGTTGTCACTAATTTTAACAAGGATTGTTAAACTTGAATAATAGCTATTCACAAACACAAAATGTTCGCATTAGTGGTAGAAATCATCTATGACTTGAGAAATGTGGAATCTTTCATTGATGAGCTTTTATTGATGGTTTATGCAAAATCCATCAAATACCAAAATGCTATGTAAGATCTCGAATCTGATAAATGACTTAGAGTCATGTACATGAGATGTAATCCATGTATGAGAATCAAGTATGGGCTTGATTAAAATTTCTCCCTATAGCAAGGCTAGAAGGAGTAAATAATTCTTCTAGAAAGAATAACTTACATGGATAACCATACACATTTAAAGCAAGACTTCTAGTAAATGGATTTTCTCATACTCATGTCATTGACTATGGTCCTCATCATAGTCATGACATTGACTGTGATCAAACCTTTTTCACAGGTAGCTATGATTAGATCAACAAGGATATTATTTGCTATAAATTCATATTCTTAATATGAAATATAGTAAATAGATTTCAAGAAAGACCGCTTTTCTTAATAGACATCTACTGGAAGATATCTATATAGACTAGCCTGGAGGTTTTCTTAATCCATGTTATCCTAACAAAATGTGTAGAGCTTGAGATCCACTTGTGGATATAAAGCAAACATCTCAATGTTGCAATCATCATTTTATGTAAAACCAAAAGGTATGTTTTTATATCAAAATGAATAGAACATGTGTGTTTACTAATAACTAGTGGGAGCATAGTGAAATTCCTAATCTTGTATGAATGAGACATACTTAATCATTTGAAATCACATTCGGACTAAGCAAGGTCGTTTTCACCTTGACTCAGAAAGTGTTTCTAAAATGAAAGACTTAGGAATGAGAAGATACATTCTTGGAATGTAAAATCTATAAGGGATAGTTAAAATGAATGTTAAATGTTTCATGCCCTTATACATATATTGGCAATATCTTGAAAGGGATCAAGACACAAGATTCTTTTGGAGAATTCTTGGCATTGTCATATGACACCATTTTGAGCTAACCTCAAAAGTACATAACTCATAGGTTTGAACTACATGAAATGATTTATATTCTATTTGCTCAGCAGATGAATTCATCATTTACACCATATTATGCATAGGACATCGTATTTGATCATGTTGTAAGCATGTCATAGGATACTAATAAAATACATGGTTAATTCACTGGATAACTAAGAGAGCATTCTAAGAGTACTTTAGAAGAACTAAGAGAATGTATATGAGACAATCAGTTTAGAAAGGGTCTTTATGGAAAGATCTACACAAGATGTTAATTTCTAAACATATATAAATAATTATGAATTATAATTGAATTTTGACTTCATTATGGAATGAAGGGTAAGTCCTGTTGGAATGAGGTCCAAGAAAAACCTAATGACACAATCTACTACAAATAAGAATACACTACTTTAGAAGTTGAATTCAAATATGATTGGATGAATTGATCATTGAAAAACTATGTTGATTTCTGTCATTCAAGGATCAGATAGAAATCTTTGTGACTTCGAGAGTATACATAATCAAGCTAAGAGACTCTATGTCACGAAAGAACATCAATCGTATTCTCCAAGATATTTAACTATACCTAGAGTAAAGTTATGTATGGAGACGATAGTATTCACAGAATTTACACAAATTAAATTTTGTCAAATTCATTGATAAAGTCATTCTTTTGAGCTAAGTATGAATGGTCACACTTCGGTTATAAGACTTTATTATTCAAGAAATGGGTTTTTGATTTGGATTTAGTATTTGGATATTGGAACATTATAACAACAACTATTAGATAGTGTTATGATATATTGGGATATAGTCATCACATTAATACTTGTTGTGTTCTATATTAACATGTTTAATCCATGAATAATGTTATTATTCTAAAAGTTCATAGTCGGTTATAATTGTGGGAGCAATTATGAAGTAAGACTAATATGAATTGGATTGGTTGACTCTCACTAGATGAAAGTAGGCAAGTGGTTGTAACCAAGTTTCATAGATATTTGTCATAGAACTAGTATTGAACTGACCCGCATCAAGATCATCTCATGGATCGCGGTCATGAATGATACTTGATTAAAAGGTACTATCTTTGTATCCTTAACACCTGAGATACATAGTGGGACTTAAGTGTAGGGAGTACTATGATTTGATATTGGTCAAATGTCGTTCCTTAACCAGGCAGTTATAAAAGCCATTTTCAGGTATGGTGTGAACTATGGAAGAGGCTTATGTAGTCAAGATGGGATTTGTTCCTCTTGTGTGTTGAGAGTTAGACATCTAAGGCGCCTTACCAAAAGTTGAACAACTAATGAGATTGATCGCGATCCGAATCTCATGTTCAACATGATGTCTGTAGCAAAGGGATACCTGATAAACTTACCTTATACACCAATTGTAGCTTTGAGCTTTTTGGGAATTGGGCATTGATAGAATGGCACAAACAGTCGTATGGTCTTTGGGGCAGCGAAATGTTTCTATACGTTCACCACTACCTATATCAGTCTAATATGAGTCTTGCGCAAGTGGGAGATTGAAAGATATAGTATACTCAAGAGTCATATTAAAGTGATATTGCTAAATAACATATGATACTAATGGGTCACACTAACAACAACTTGATACAATTGATTATTTATTAGAAATTGATTTTAATAAATATTCAATAAAACTCTTTTAACTAAATTGGAAACTATTTATTTCATGGAAATAATAAATTCCATTAGCAAGTAACTTAATATATATCATATGGTATGATTTATAAGTCATGTACAGACTTTTGGACTAGTTGAATCCTTTTTGTCTTTTTCCTAAAAGACAGGGTTTATATTTTATAAAAGAGTTTATAAAAGTTTGACTTTCTTTCTTCTTCTTTATGCAATTTTCGACATATGCATAAAAAGAAGAAGTGTATGACTTGTCTAATCATGCTTTAAAGGCATGGGAGACATGCTTATGACAAGGAGACATGTTTGTCTAAAGTTGAAGGAACCAATGGTTAATAACTTCACTTTTAGGCACTATAAATATGAGGCTTCAACTCTTGAAGTTTTTGTCTCATTCTTTCTTCCAATGGCTAAGAGCTCCATGGGAGACTCTCTATCTCTTCTTTGCTTTGAGTTATTGAAGATTATTTGCATATATTTTGCTCTCTTGAAGTTCATATTGGTTATGAACTTCAAGCTTAAGAGTTTAATAGTTTTGGACTAGCATCTACATCAAGTTGAGTCATTGTTGGTGTCTCAAAGGTTCCACATTCTTCATCAACTTCCAAGCCTCCCAAGAGGACCTAAAGAACTACAAAGGTTGTTATTTCTTCACCTCTTCTTGATTGTTATTTTAATCTTTCTATAACTTGCAAGAAGATCCTTGGTGGGTATAAAATGTTTATGTTATTTCAAAATTAAAGTCTTCCGTTGCGATAATTTTTCTAGTTTATGAAACTATTTTTGAACTAAAACCCAACAATGAGGAACATGTGAGGTCCTTTTATTGTTCATCCCAAATGTGAAATAACTTATGTGACGACTAGTATTAAAGGTATCCCTGGAATCTAAAATGACATCTTGCATTACAATTAATAAACACTAAAAAAAAATCAAGAAAACAAAGGCTTCATAACGGTGGCTACAAGGTATGAAAGCTGACAATATTTTGAAAGAATCATATTCCTTCAGACAGTTCATTCCAATTCCATGGAGCAAAACAAACAATTCTTTTTTTAGTTCGAATAGAATGGCACGTTCCATTCTTCCCCTACCATTCGATCATACCAACTGCTCAAAAATAACATTGGGTGTTGGAAATATGTAGTTGTTTCACCTAACTCTCTTTTTGTATGTTCCGAGAGGAAATTTAGTCCGACTTCTGCTAGCTGTAGCAACAAAGATATAGGTTAGAGCGATTATGGGAGTCCCCGAAACCTCTCCGATGAGAGACTAAGTATTGAGCGATGTGAAATTTAAGAAAGCTAGCTTAAAGACAGATTGAGGTTGATTAGTGTACTTTTACTGTACACATGATTTTCATTTATAAGCAAATTATATGGCTTTGCACGTTGGTCTTTTTCCTGAGGGCACGCTGATGGGACTGACAGTCAGAAATAGACGGACTCCTTACCTTAGTCGATCCCTTGAGTAGAGTCTTCCGGGTCTCTTCGTTTCGAGGTCGAATTGGGGAAACCCTTTGGATTTCCACATACGTCATTAAGCATCCTTAGTTTTGACTCGGTTCTTGAACCGAGTTAAAATTAATATTTCAAGACGACCTCGTTTCGAGACCTTATCCTCATTGGTGATGATTACACTGGACCACGACATTTAATGGTTGTTTTTTCTATGACTTCCCGTTTCCCTATAATGTCTCATGTTCTCCCTTGACCCTTTAAAAGACTTCTCCTTTGGTTTTCTTTCATCTCCTATTTTGCTATTTTTCTTCGTCGAGAATTCAAAAAAAATTCATGGGAAAAGCTAGCGTTGAATCAATCCTTTCCTTTGTTGGTTCTGATTTTCTTGATCGGAAAAATCGCATAGGATTTCAGACGAGTTCCTTCCTTCTGTGGTTCCTCCAGAGTCTTCCATTCGAGATGTCGGGGATCGTCAAGTGGGAGTTTACGTTCAATTTCTTCTTGTCAGTTTAAGGTTTTTGGCACCCTCATTTATTGGTGATGTGTGTCATGTGTACAAGATTCATATCACTCGAGTGAGCCCCAACAGATTTCGTAAGATGATGTTATTCTTAATGTTGTTCAAGGCTTTAGACATTACCCCATATGCAGATATATTCCACTATTTCTACTGTATAACATCGATCTGGATTTTGGTCACTGTTTATTGTAAATGTGACCGGTAGAGTTGGTATTCGGAGCAACGTGTTGTTGTAGCTATTTCGTTAGACTGTGAGATGAGTCTCCTCACTATATTCGTGGGTCGAAGGCACCAATGTCGGTCCATTATTTTATTATCTAGAATGCTAGCTGTCATATGACTTTCATATATGTTTGTATGATCGGGTTGAAATAAACCCCATGGTGGGGCCCATTATTGTATGATCGGGTTGAAATAAACCCCAAGGCGGGGCCTATTATTGTATGATCGGGTTAAAATAAACCCCATGGTGGGCACAATATTGTACGATCGGGTTTAAATAAACCCTAGGGCGGGGGCCCAGGGTTGGGCCCATATTTGTTTATTACGTTGGAATATACCCCAGGGCTAGGCCCAGTTCTATGTTTGGTATGTGGTAGTTTGGGGGAACTCATTAAGCTTTATGCTTACAGTTTATGTTTACGATTTCATGTACTTCCGGTACAAAAGGGAAGAGCCCGACGTGATGGCACATCATCCCCCCACATGATTTATGCACTTTTTGGGATACTATTACTCTGATGTTTTGGATATTATACATTATTATCGACTTGGATCTATTTGATGATTGAAACTATTGATTTTTAAATGAAAATTTGTACCGCAGTTTTTGGGATGTTACAAGTTGGTATTAGAGCCTTGGTTTGAGGGATTCGGGCACACTTTCGGGTGTGTCAGAACTCAAACTGAGGAAATGATAATCTTTTCAAAAGAAAAAGAAATTGAAATTCTAAAAAGATTTTACTAAGTAAAAAGGGGTGCGATGCGTGCAATCAGCCGAGCTCAAGTAAGTGGTTCCCAAATTACCCATACCTATGTATTATGATGAATATACTTGATATGTGAATTGCATGCTAGATTAAGGCTAAGGATACCTTCAGTAATCATATGATAGAATTACCTGATTTGTGTGATGCCTTGTAGCCTAGGAGGATTGGATTCTATGTATTACTTGGTATTGATATCGACTCAGTTAATTGCTAAGTGTACTCTTTTAAAGTTGTATACGATTAGGATCATATAGCCTTAGAATGACCGATTTAGCCTCATTTCCCATTCCTTGTTTGGTTGTGTACTTATGGTAGAATCATCATTTGACAGTCTATGTTATTCCATTTTTGTGTATAACTTGCATACATAAGGCAACCAACGATGTTGATTGAGGTTCTTGGTATTGCGGGGAGTGGAATGGGAATTACTAGAAGAGTCTAGGATATGTATGTTGTTTAGCCTAGGATTGGTATATAGATTTAGCGTAATAACTTATAGGAATTAGGATGACTCTTGAGGAAGGTACGAATAGGTGTGGAAGGTAGTATTGGGCCCGTACTACTGGAAGCACATGATCTATACTCGAGACAAGGACGAACCTGGGGACTCAAAGGAGACCTGTATTGTGTGAGTTCCCTTGAGTTTATGTTGATCGTTTATATATTTGTCTCTTTTCAGTTTGAGTGTGGTGGTGATCACTCGAGGAGGAGGTTTTGGTTCTGGCTATGGCATAGAACCGATTGATGAGAGGTTGCGCGAGTTCATTGCAACCGAGGTTACTCGCGTTATCTTGGATGCTACTCTTGTGATGTTCAGTACTACCATGGAGGAGGGGATTATAGAGCTTATGGATGAACGACTCAGTTCCTTTCGAGCAGAGATTGTTACGGGTCAGATAGGAGCAGATACTCCCTCATTTCAGGAGTTCAAGGCTTGTGGAGCTCCTGAGTTCTTTTGGTTTAAGGACCCCATCGCTAGTCGACACTAGATCGCTGACATGGAGAATGCTCATCGGACAAGTTTTTGTACTGAGGGAGAAAAGGTGGGATTCACATCCTGCCTGCTGAGGGACTGAGCACGTGACTCATGAGATGAGGTTAACCGAGTTGTACGGTCTGCGATAGTGGCAGTTATGACTTGGGAAAAGTTTGTTATGAGGTTCCAGAGGGAGTTTGCACCAGCGATTGAGATGTAGCCACTGGAAAGGGAGTTCCAATACCTTCTCCAGACTACTGAGACTGTGGCGGGGATTACCACCAAGTTTCGTGAGATGGATTTGTTGGTTTCACAGTACGCTGTAGATGAGAAGATAAAGAAGACAAGATATCATGACATGTTGAGGGATGACATCAGGGAGTTTTTGGGCTTTTCGGGGTGCAAGACCTTGAATGATATGATTGAGAAAGCCCGTGAGTGGGAGATTGAGTTGGAGCTTTGGACGAAGCGCAAGCCGGAGTAGGTGCAAACAATAGTAGGCCAGGCTAAGAGGCCCAAGATGTCCGATTCATGCGCCAGAGGCCAGCAGGGTCGGAGTCGCTGCGGAAAGTGCAGCAAGCTGCACAGTGGGGCATGTCGATCAATGGGTTCAAGATGTTTCATTTGTGGTCATTCAGGTCATCTGAGTAGGGACTGCCCCCGGAGTGCTCTGATTTGCTTTCATTGCAATCAGACCAGCCATAAGAAGGCCGATTGTCCGAGATTGTCAGGAGGGGCAGTGGCGGCACCTGCACCAGCCACCTTGAGGATTACCGATGGCTGTCACAGCAAGGCAGAAACACCTATGGTGAAGTGCATGGCATTTAAGCTGACCACCGATGAGCTCGTGCAGCACCAGATGTGATTACTGGTATATGACTTTATAATATATTTTATTGCTTTCTTTATTTACGCTCATGATATATATATATATATATATATATATATATATATATATATATATATATATATATATATATATATATATATATATGATCTAGTATAGGGACCTTTTTAGTAAATGGTATGGCTGCTCATGTGTCGTTTGATTCAGGTGCTACTCGATCCTCTATATCTCTTGCGCTTAGCAAGAAGTTTAGTGATGCTCCCGGGATTATGGAATACCCATTGGAGGTTGAGATTTCGGATAACCATTATATGAGTGCTTCGAGGGTTCATCAAGGGTGCATGCTGAATCTGTTTAGCAAGAGATATTGTATTGATTTGCTGTTGATTCCTATGTAAGGGTTGAAGGTTATTATTGGGATTGACTGGTTGGGCCCAATGGGGCCATGATTGACTGTAAGTGCCAGCTAGTGAGAGTTCGAACCCCAAATGGGGGAGAACTGGTTATTCCGGACGAGGGAGCTTCGCATGGTCCAACTATTTGTTCATCTGCGAGGACCAGGATATATCTTCAGTTGAGTTGTTTTAGGTTCCTGACTTACGTGGTAGATACTCGAGTTGAGGGCATGACGGCGTTGAGTGAGGTGTTCGTTGTTCGATATTTCCCCAATGTTTTTCCTGAGGAATTTCTAGGAGTGCCTCCTGAGAGGCAGGTCGAGTTCCGAATTGATTTGGTTCTTGGTGCAGCTCCAATAACCAAGGCACCGTATCGCTTGGCACCACCAAAGATGCAGGAGTTGTCTACTAAGCTTCAAGATCTTCTAGACAAGGGATTTATTCAGCCGAGTAGCTCACCTTAGGGAGCACCGATCTTGTTCATGAAAAAGAAGGATGGTTCACACAGGATGTGCATTGACTACCCGGAGTTTAATAAGCTAATGGTGAAGAACCGTTACCCACTCCCGAGGATCGACGACTTATTTGACCACCTTCACGGTGCATCTTGGTTTTCCAAGATTGATTTGCAAGAGGTATTGGAGACCCTGAGGAGAGAAAGGTTGTATGCCAAATTCTCCAAGTGTGAGTTCAAGTTGCACGAGGTGCAGTTCTTGGGGCACATCGTCAACCAGAAAGGTATATTAGTCGATCCGGCCAAGATCGAGGTCGTGATGCGATGGGAGGTTTCGAGGACCCCATCTGAGATTCAGAGCTTCCTAGGTCTTGCGGGTTATTATCGAAAATTTATCTAAGATTTCTCCAAGATTGCAATGTCGCTTACCCGCTTGACGAAGAGGAATGTTACTTTTCGGTGGGGGCCCGATCATCAGTCGACATTCAAGACGCTGAGACAGAGATTGTGCGAGGCCCTAATCCTCACTCTTCTCGAGGGTATGGATGATTTTGTGGTTTATTGTGACACTTATATATATTGGGTTTGGGAGCTATTCTTATGCAGAGGGGTCATGTGATTGCTTACACTTCAAGGCAGCTGAAGCCTCATGAGGCCAATTACCCTACACATGATTTAGAGGCACTATCTGTATGGGGTTAGGTGTACTATCTACACTGACCAAAAGAGTTTGAGGTACCTGATGGATCATCCAAATTTGAATATGCGGAAACGGAGATGGTTGGATGTGGTAAAAGATTATGATTGCGAGATCATGTACCACCCTGGGAAGCCCAATGTGGTGGCTGATGCCTTGACCCGCAAGACAGTGAGCATGCCTATTGGAGATGTATGTCTGAGGGTGGTTATCATTTCTTCTTTGTTGTATTTAATCAATAAGGCTCGGGTGGAGGGATTGAAAAAAGATAATTGGAAAGCGGAGCGAATCATGGGACAAATTCATTTATTTGTCAGAGACAATCGAGGATTATTGACTTGGTGTGGTAGAGTTTGGATTCCGAATTAGGGATGAGCATATGGACCGGGGAACCGGCCGGAACCGGTCCCGGAACCGGAACCGGTCCCGGAACCGGAACCAGAACCCGATGGAACCGGTCGGGCCGGGACCGATACTATATTTTCGTCAATTTTTGGACCCGGGACCCAGTAAGAACCGGTTGTTGGAACCGGCCCAAAACCGGGAACCGGACCGGATAATCTTTTGCCGTTTGGAATTCTGATTTGGACGTAAACCCCGACTCAGCATAGATAAAAAAAAAAACACGATCTTCAAAATAAACCTGTTATGATAAATTTGTACTATCTGGTCGATGCATTTTTTTTAACCGGCATTAACTTAATAGATACAAATCTCATATCATTGAAATAAACCTGTTAGTGAGCATTGATGCTTATTAGATCAAAGAAAGTAATGGTTTAATTCTTATGATTATCACCTAATGTCACGAACCCTACCAATCGATCTTCAGTTCTTCACGTTGATCATCAAAATCTCAAAGGAATCCAAGCATCGAAGAAAGTAATGGTTTATTATTAAGTATTTTTAATTATAAACATTAATATATTTACAATTAATAAATTAGATGATGGGACCCTATAATTTTTGTTTTTTTCTTTTGCATATGGCTAGAGTGGGGTTTAATAACATCCACTTGTTAAAAAAATTGAAGAATGGAATTTGGAAATGCTCTAATAAACACCGAAACTAACCAACCCCAAACATTTTTCATATTTTATTTTCTGTTTTACATACTATTCTTTTTCTCAGTTTATGCAATATAAAATGGTATCATATAAATAAATAAAAACAAGTCAAAAAGTATATAATTTTAAAACTAATTTAAACCATACGAATGAGAAAAAAAAAGTATTATAGTAGTCGTTATCCCACCTCACACGAAGAAATAATGTGGGCAAAACACTAATGTTTGTATTTAAGTGAACAAAAATATGTACTAAACAAAAACCGATAAAAATAGGGCATAAACCGAATCCGTAACCCAAAAATATGTTGCTATTTCTCGAAGACCGGTTCCAAAATCGAAAACCCGGCAAAAACCGGACCCGGAACCGGTACAACCGTCGGTCCGGTTCAGTTCTTGATTTTAGCCGAAGCCGGTTCCCAGGTCGGGTTCGGGTCGGGCCGGTTCCGTCCGGTTCGGTCCGTTTGCTCATCCCTATTCCGAATACTGGTGGGGTGAGATAGACAGTTATATAAGAGGCTCATAAGTCAAATTTTTCGATCCATCCAGTGATCCAGGGGCCACGAAGATGTATCAGGATCTGAAGCTAATTTATTGGTGGCCATGTATGAAGAGGGAGATAACATGATTTGTAGAGCGGTGCCTGACTTGCAGGTTACTCCAGGCCGAACATCAGAGACCTCACGACAAGATGAAACCATTACCTATTCCCATTTAGAAATGGGAAGAGATCACCATGGATTTTATCACGAAGTTTTGAAGGACGGCGCATGGAGTTTATTCTATCTGGGTCATTGTGGATAGATTGACCAAGAATGTGCACTTCATACCTATTGGCGAGAGTATATCTGCTGAGAAGTTGGCAGACATTTACATTTGGGAGGTGGTGGTCCAGCACGGGGTGCCAGTTTCAGTGGTTCAGACCGATATGTTCGTTTCACCTCCAGGCTTTGGAGGAAGTTTCATGAGGAGTCTGGTACTCAGCTGCACTTCAGTACAACATACCACCCCCAGACTGATGGACAGAGCGAGCATACGATTCAGACACTCGAAGATATGCTCCAAGTGTGTGTGTTAGATTTGGAGGAAGTTGGGATACTTACATTCCACTGGTCGAGTTCTCTTACAATAGCAATTATCATGCTAGTATTGACTGGCCACATTTTGAGATGTTGTATGGGAGAAGGTGCAAGACCCCGGTTTGCTGGGGCAAGGTCGGGCATCGGGTCATGAGGAGTATTAAAGTGGTACTCAAGACTACTGAGTTGATCCAACATGTGCGCGATAGGTTGTGGGTCGCGCAACGCCGGCAGAAGAGTTATGCAGACCGGCGACGTTGGTGCTTCTGGAGGTGTCACCTTGGAAAGGAGTCATCCGGTTTTGGAAGCGGGGTAAGTTGGACACCCCGATTTATTGGTCCCTTCAGGATTACTGCTCGGGTAGGCAAGGTTGCATACCGACTGGATTTTCTTGATGAGCTCAGTCAAATCCACAACGCCTTCCATGTTTCTCAACTTCGGAAGTGTGTGGCTGATGATTCAATGATTGTCCCTTTGGATGATATTCAGGTTGATGATCGTCTAAATTATGTTGAGAGGCCAGCGGAGATCTTGGATAGGACGACGAAAGCCTTGTGAAACAAGGTGGTGTCGTTGGTCAAGGTCCAATGACAACAACGTAAGGGTTCCAATTGGACTTGGGAGCTGGAGGCAGAGATGCGAGAGCACCGCCTGATTTATTCGCGGCAACGGACTTCAAGGACGAAGTCTGATTTGAGTGGGGGAGACTTGTAACATATTGATTAAGGTAATTCACATCTTTAATCCCTGGAATGAAAATTGTGTGCAAAATTGGTCCCTTAGCCTTTTTATGACGAAAATTAGGTTTATCTGGTACGCTGGGCGTACGTTTAGTATGTTGGGCGTACATGGTCAATGGCCAAACCTTAGTTTTTAAGGTTTGGACCCTATTTAAACATCCTTAACTCCCAAGACCCCCTTCATTTATTAGCCTCCATCCCCACTTTCGTCCCAAGCAAACCCTAATCCATTTTGTGAGCATCTTTGAGCCATTAGTGTGTGTTTTGGTGATATTAGAGGAAGGAGAAGGAACGAAAAGCATCTTGGAAGGTTGAAGCACTTTGGATCCAGAAGCATCTTGCCTCAAGATTCATTTAGAGGTATAAAGCTCTGATCTTGATGAAGTTTTGTTTAGATCTTGTTAGCCATGGATTTGTGTTCGTTTTGCTCTCATACGTTTGGTGTTTATGGGTATGGTTTACTCTAAATCATATGAGCTGTCCTTTCAGACGTTTTGAAGAGTTTAGAGTCATAAAATGTAATCTTGATCCTTAGTTTCCCTCCATGCATGCTCTTTAGTGGTTTAGACCTTGTATTAAGTTAGGGTTTTGGTATTAGGCACTTATTAGCCATGCAAGATCATAAAGTTGGAAACTTTATGATTAAGGACGTCATTTAAGGACTAGATATGGATTTTGGACGAAAGGTCTCAAGGGATTAAACTCTTAATAGAAGGAGAAGTTGGCTGGAACGTACGTTGGGTACTTGGGTGTACGTTATGGTACGTTGTGCATACGTGGTCAACATCCCGTATATTGGTCAAGATGCTAGTACGCCGTGCGTACAAGCTGAGTATGTTGGGCGTACTCAGTTGAGTTGACTCGGTTGACCCCTTTGACTTTTAAATTGATCAAGATTTTGACTAAGTTTGACCCATGGGTATTTTGGGTATTTGAGTTGTAGTCTGAATTTTGGTCACTGTTTATTGTAAATGTGACCGGTAGAGTTGGTATTCGGAGCAGCGTGTTGTTGCAACTATTTCGCTAGACTGTGAGGTGAGTCTCCTCACTGTATCCGTGGGTCGAAGGCACTAATACCGACCCATTATTTTATTATGTAGAATGCTAGCTGTCATGTGACTTTGATATATGTTTGTATGATCGGGTTAAAATAAACCCAGGACGAGGCCCATTATTGTATGATCGAGTTGAAATAAACCCCAGGGGGGGGGGCATTATTATATGATCGAGTTGAAATAAACCTCAGGGAAGGTGTAACGCCCGACATTTATCAGGTATTGTACTGATTTTATTCAAGTTTAATTAGTAAGTGTTGGAATCTTTAGGGCAAAGCGTACGCTGGGCGTACAAGGTGTACGCGCGGCATACGCATACGAGGCGCGGATCGGGGGACTCCCATGCGTACGTTGGGCGTAGGGTGGCCAGATGCAAACCCTAAAATTTAGGGTTTGCACCTTATTTAAACAACTTATAACCTTCAAAGTCCTTATCCTCTCAGCCTCCCTTGCCCTCTTAGTGCCCAACTCGAACCCTAACCCTCTTGTTTGCATTTTGGAGCTTACTTTGAGCATTTTGGTGTTGTTTTGGTGAATTTGAAAAGAAAGAAGTTTGAAGAAGGAGCAAGTGCTTGAAGAGAGCTTGTAGATCTAGGGGATTAGCACCATTTCTGACTCATTTGAGGTATCAAGCTTCAAACTTGACTAATGCATGTTTAGATTTGGTTTTGGGGTGTTTTTATGTCACTTTTGGACTCCATTATTGAGGTTTCTTGGATCTTGGTAGTTCCAGACCATAAGAGCTATCCTTTTGAGCTATTGGAGGCATTTATAGTTATAAAAATCGGACCTTGATGGTTAAGCCACAACCATGCAAGTGTTTGATGGTCACAAAGTTTGCTTAAGGACTTAAATCATGTTTTAACCCTCATCTATGCATGCAAAGACATAAAGTTTGTAACTTTATGGATTAGGACGTTAAAGGACCTGGATCTATGTTTTGGACGTTAGGACTTAACGGATTAACTCACAAAAAGAGTCCTTAGGAAGTTGGCCAGTACGCTGGGCGTACTGGGTCAGCTTCCCGCTTCTGGTCAAGGCCAGCGTACGATGGGCTTATGTGCCAGGTATGCCGCGCGTACGCATACAGAGTGTCAAATATGGGCTTTTGGGCCCTAGAAGTTTGGGCCAAGATTGTTGGTCCTCATGGCCCACTGTGGAATAAGGCCTCTGGGCCTAGAACTAAGATTCATGGTATTAGGCCTTTTAGGCCACAATGGGCCATTAGAAATTATTTACTTTGGGCTAAGAGTATGTTGGGCTTAAGTTAAGGCCTATTTGAGGAGTTGGGCCCAATTTGGAAAATTGGGCCATTGGTGGGCCACTAGTGGGCTTGGAGAGACTATTTAGATTTGGGCCCTTCATGTTATGGTGTTGGGCCTTAGACATTGGCCAAATTAGATCAAGGGTAAAATGGTCATTTTACCATAAGAAGGATTATTAGTTTTTGACTAAGTGTTGTTGTGGTAATGATAGCTCGGGGAGTCTTCAGAGCAGCGGTTAGAGATTTCTTGTCGTGAGATTCTGCATTCAGCCTTGCGAGGTGAGATACCTTCCTGGTAGCAGTGGGTCTAAGGCACCAAGGCCAGCCCACTAGTAGGAGTTTGTAGTTAGATGATTGTCTTTGTGATTATCGTTTGGTATTCCACTATATGTTATGATTTATGTGCTAGTATGCTATGATATTATGTGATAGTGGTAGGGGTGGAATAGACCCCGTATCTGGTTGATAAACTGGAGGGTAGGTCGGGCACCCAGATATGCCTGACAGTCTATTTATGTATGATCCTGTATGCTATTAAGTGCTAGTGGTAGGGTGAAATAGTCCCCGTAACCGGTTGAAATAAACCGGAGAGTAGGTCGGGCACCTAGGTATGCCTAACAGGGGTAGGTCGGACACCCCGGTATGTCTGACATGGGTAGGTTGAGCACCCAGGTATGCTCAGCAGGGTAGTTTGGACACCCAGATATGCCTAACAGTATGTTTGTTGTATGGTGTGTGGTATGATGGGGGAACTCACTAAGCTTCGTGCTTACGGTTTTCAGTTTTTGTTTCAGGTACTTCTAGCTCGAAGGGGAAAGGGCCGGCTTGATCGTATCGCATCACACCATGGATTTTCCGCACTAGTGATTTTGGGATTATGGCTCTGATGATGATTTTATATGTAACATGGATTGCACAACTAAACTATTTGATGTTTTCATGGTTTTGGGAAAAATGAAAATGGTTTGTTTTATGATTGATAAACTTAAAAATGAAATTTTCGGGTTGTAAATTTTAAGGGTGTTACAGCAGGGCCCGATATTGTAGGATCGGGTTGAAATAAACCCCAGGATTGGGCCCATATTTGTTTATTGGGTTGGAATATATCCCAGGGCTAGGCCTAGTTGTATGTTTGGTATGTGGTATTTTAGGGGAACTCACTAAACTTTATGCTTACAGTTTACATTTATGATTTCAAGTACTTCCGGTACAAAAGGGAAGAGCCCGACGTAATGCCACAACATCCTCCCCTCATGATTTCCGCACTTTTTGGGATACAATTACTCTGATCTTTTGGATATTATACATTGTTATTGACTTGGATCTATTTGATGATTGAAACTATTGATTTATAAATGAAAATTTTTATCATAGTTTTTGGGATGTTACATAAGCTTTTTAAAATAGTTCGAACTAAAAGTAATTTGACAACATAATGAATTAAAGATTGGAAGCATCTTAGTGAAACATTAAAACAACATGAAAATAGTTATGATCATATGATTAATTTAAGAACATGGACCAAAACACAAATTAGGGTAAATAAAAATAAAACAATGGATAAAGAATTACAAGAAATAATACAAAAAAATATCGAACATTGGAAAGAAGTTATGGTTAGAATTACTTCTATTGTAAAATGTTTAGCAAAAAATAACTTGACTTTTCATGGTACAAATGAATTTTTTTATGAAAACTCAAAGGGTAATTTTTTAAGTGTACTTGAATCCATTGTTGAGCTTGATTTTGTAATGAAAGCACGTTTTCGAATGATTAAAGATAAAGAAACACATAATCATTCTCTTAGTCATAAAATTCAAAATGAAGTAATTGAAATGTTCGCATCCGAGGTAAAAAGTGCAATTATAAAAAAAATAAAAGAGGCAACATATTTTTCTATAATTCTTGATTGCACTCCGGTTGCAAGTCACCAAGAACAAATGACTTTGATTATAAGATGTGTAGATGTGAGAAGTGTTTCATTAAAAGTAGAAGAGTTTTTTTTAGAGTTTTTAATTGTGGAAGAGACATTAGGTGTAGGTCTTTTTAATGTTTTAAGATGCTCTAAAAGCTCTTGATTTGTATATTAATTACGTTCGTGGTCAAGGGTATGATAATAGGGAAAATATGAAAGGAAAACACCAAGGTGTTAAAAAACAATTGCTTGATATAAATAATAGAGCTTTTTATATACCTTGTGGATACCATAGTTTAAATTTAGTTTTGTGTGATATAGCAAAATCTTGCCACAAGGCAAAAACTTTTTTTGGTACATGTCAAACAATTTATAATGGTTTTTTTCTTTCTAATTATACTAAAAAAGATGGAGTGTTTTATTATCAGCTACTCGTTGGAAAAGTCATATCGAAAATGTTAAAGCAATAAAAACACAATTTTCCAAAATAAGAAAAGCTTTAAAAAATGATCTAAAATAAGTGATGATTCAAAAATTTGTACAAATGCGGAATCACCGATAAATAATGAATTTATTTGAAGTTTAGTTATATGGTATGAAATTTTGTATAAAATAAATTTGGTAAGTAAAAAATTACAATCCAAAAAAATGTTTTTTGATGCTGCAGTAAAAAATTTAGAGGGGTTGATTAAATATTGTGATTAATATAGGGAAAGTAGGCTTGACTTTGCTATTAGTGAAGCTAAAGAAATAACAAATTGTATTAAAGTTAAACCCGAATTTTCTCAAAAACGTATTTATAATAGAAAAAAACAATTTGATGAAATTTCAAATTACAAAAGAGAACATCTATCTTCTCAAGAAGCATTTAAAATGGATTATTTTATTATTTTTGTAGATATGACTCTTGTTCAATTGAAAAATAGATTTGAACAAATGCAATATTTTGAATTTGTATGCGATTTTTTGTTTTGATGGTTCCAAATTAGTTTCTTTAGTTGATGACGAATTAAAAGAATATTGTTTAAATCTTGAGTTCAATTTGACAAATGGTGAAGAATATGATATTGATGGAATTGGTTTATTTATTGAGTTACAAATTTTGCAGAAAATGTTGCCGAATGAAACATACAAAGGTGAAAGTCATTGGACATCTATTCAAATAAAGTATGCAAGAAGAATGAATATGTTCCCTAATGTGTTGGTTGTATATATGATATTGTTGACGATGCCGGTTACGGTTGCTTCCGTGGAAAGAAGTTTCTCAAAATTGAAGCTTTTGAAAATGTATCTCCGAAGTACGATGACTCAAGAAAGATTGAATTGATTAACAGTTTTAGGTATCGAATGTGATTTAAAAAAAATAATGATTATTGTAAAATAAGAGGTGTTTTCGCTTAAAAAAATACACGAACACATCGTTTTAAGTGATTTTTGTAGGTTTTATTTGTATTATTTGTTTGATTATAAAATTTATTGTATTTTTGATTTTATAAATTTTTTATATATACGTTTTCTCGATCATACATCATATATAAGGACATAAATTTTTTGTTTTACCGTGAGTAGTAAAAAACCATGGACCGACTATGATAATGGATAATTCAAAAGTTTTAAATAAAATAAGACGTGACTTTGCGACAATGTCAAACCTCAAACTTTTTTGAGTTATGGCGAACCACGTCGTTTGTAAAACGTGACTTAAGACGACAATTTTGTATATAATTAATAATTTTTTTATATATTTTATATTATTATTATTTTTATATACATATGATTTAACGAGACATTTTATTAATGATGTGACTGGGTAATATTCTACGATTGTTGTGCTTGAGTAAGAAGTTAATTTGGTGACGTGGAGATAGGGTGAAATATCCATCTACAATACCGGTGAGTAACACGGCACGTCACATATTCCAGGATTTTGGCTTGCTCTATTGCTTAATCCGCCACTCAGCCCTCAAACCCCACAAATTCAGTGCCCAAAAGATAAGATTTGATTGCTCCACTCGCTAATTTCAACCTCCCTTGAAATTCCCTTAATTCTATGGACTGGAAATTCGTTGTTTCTGTTCCTCCTCAATGATAGCTTCGTCGCCGGAACTCGCCACAAGTTGTCGTAAAATAATCGTTAGTTTCATCAGTTCAGCTGCATGAGTAGTCAAGTGATTCGACTGAGAAGGGAGTTTACGAGCTGCTTCAAGGTGGAAGCAGTTTTATTGAAGTCGAATCAATCATGGTTGCGGTTTTTGTTTCTCCAACGACGAGGGTATCTTCGACGAAGATGTTCTCGTCTTTATCTCGCCGTCAATGCGATGCTTATACTTATTCTTCTATTACATTACGTTCTTCTCCTCGACGATTGATCCCTCGTTTCACTAATTTAAGGTAATCTCATCTTCTATTATTGTATTTTACGATTTATCCGTTTGATTATGTTGAATTCGGAAGCGTTTTCTGTTCAACCAAGTTTAATTTCTTTGTTGGTGCTGAATATTATCGATCTAAGAATTTTGTGTTGGTAGGTTTAGGGAGTGTTTAAATTTGCATTTTCAATGTGATCAGTCACTTGAACAGTGAGATAATATAATCATAATCAGTTTTTGCCACATAATAGTAATCAGTTTAGATGGACAACCAAATATCATTTTTGTTTGGCTTTTATGTTTTCTGAGTAATTTTCTCAGTTTACATAATCTGTTCATCCATTTTTTTTTTGCAGGCTGAACAATTTCTGTACAAGATGCTCTATTATGACAAATACTGAACTCTTGAATAATGTGATCACAGAAGATGTTCATCATGATCCATCAATTGATGCATCAAGTTGTTCAGTTCCCATTGTTCATCTTAATTCTGAAACCCATGATACCGAATCAGCAAACTTACTTGTGGAAGGCACTTTTGTAGACATGATTTTAACCACATTGCCGGTAAATCAAAGAATAACATCTTACTTTCTTGATTTCTAATCTGTTTTTCATATAATTTTTAAAAATATTTGTGTCTATTTTTCTCTTTAGATTCTTTCAGAGGAGGAGCAGGAAGTCATTGCTGCAATGCCTGCTCATCCAGCAGGACTATATGGTATGTAACCTGAAAAATCCCACTCATAACAAGCACATACAAGAATTAGGTAGTGTATGGTATGATGGAATCAGAGAAGGAATGGAATTAAAAAGATGCTGTTTGTTTTGTCTGATGGAATGGAATGAACCATTCTTGAAAGAATGTGATTCCTTCTATTTTGTTAATTTCATTCCGGGTTTTTCATCCGATCATGCAAAATAGAACTCATTGTCATTTATGTAATTTTTAACGACACAAATCTTTCTTAAAAATTTCACATTTTTAATTAAATTCAAATTTTATTTTCTAAACCTAACTAGAATATGTTTTTTTAATGATAATCTTATTTGGGTTATAATGAGATTAATTACGTTTCAATCTTGATTTTTACAAATAAAAATTCATTTTTATGATTAAATAATTTATAGAGTAGAGTTAAACTATACATTGTACTTTCATTTTTTATTCTTATTATAGCATTTCATTTTGAAAAATCCACCCAATTATAGCAGTGTACTTTTTTTTTATCAGAACATCATACTTTGAATCCAGTTATCCAATTATAGCAATGAAAATTGTTTTGTATTTCAATGACATTGCTATAATGGGGTAGATTTCTAAAGTATAATGCTGTAATAGGAAGAAATGAAAGTAGGATGCTATAATAAACAAATCAATGAAAGTACATCGATATCTCTTACCTTTAACCTTATTCATATCATTCATCTGTTTCTAACCTAAAGATAAATGTGATCATCAGCATTATATGCTAGTTGCCTAGCTGGCAATTTGGTGGAACAGCTATGGAATTTTGCTTGGCCTGCTGCTATTGCATTGCTTCATCCAAGCCTTCTTCCAGTTGCTGTCATGGGTTTCTGCACTAAGGTTACATATGAGCTTAATTACTTCTATTTTTAGTTCCATGTAAATAAAAATTGTACTTTTTAAAAAAATATATATATCTTTTTGGACAGGTTGCTGTTATTGCTGGAGGCCCATTAGTTGGCAAACTTATGGATCTATTTCCCCGTGTACCTGCATATAATTTTTTGACTACAATCCAGGTTATTCCATAAGACTCTGTTTCTTTTTATTCTCATTAAGTGTTGTATGTGTAAAGTGCTGAATGGATAAATGATGTATTTTTAAGTGCTATATAAACAAAGACTGATCCTCTTTTTGACTGAATGAACAGTCTGAATATTGAAAAAATGACCATTTTACCTTTCTGTTTATTTGAGAACGGTTATAAATTAACATTGTAAATGAATACAGTAAAAAATTAATAAAAGTATATGTTTACAATAACATTGTACTTGAACATTAATAATTTTCAGTTTCTGATAATAACCAAAATCATCCAGAATGGAATATGCCCAAACTCAAAGGACTAGTTTTGTAATTGTATTTGAAGAGCTTACAACCAAATATAAATAATAGAAATTTATTTGTGTTATGTGATCATTTCATCGTTTTTTTTTTTTCATTTTGATATGAATGACATCAAATGGTCATTTAGAAAAGAGAGAGTTTGGTTGAAGGGTAGTATGATAATTCCAAAACATGGGACACGGACTCACGCATGCTCTCTCGTTTGTGCAAAAGACGAAAATGCCCTCGTCATCCCGATCATTGAAAATAGCCATACAAAGCTTGTACAATCATGTCCTGTCCTGTATAACAAACACATCCTAATTGTAATTGAACATATATAGTAGTATTTAACAATTAACATGAAGTTTTGAATGGAATTTCTAACACCTGTTTGTGTTGTATTAAAGGCATCTGCTCAATTGTTATCAGCTGGGATGATAATTCAAGCACATATGGCACATGCCTCCCTTGAAACATCTGTACTGATGCGCCCTTGGTTTATCATATTAGTATTAGCAGGGGCTGTTGAGAGGCTATCTGGACTGGCTCTTGGGGTTGCAGTGGAACGTGATTGGGTTGTTCTGGTATTGCTACGCTACATATCCTTTTTTTTTGTTGCAAAAGACGTAAATACCCTCCTCATCCTCATTATAAAAAAACCCCTAGAAAGCTTGTCTAGTCCTGTCCTATGAAACAAAACACAGACTAAGTTCTTTTTTTTGGTTGTCTTATATCCTTTTTTTATTTTTTTTTTTAATGTGGGCCCATTGAGACATTTTCTAATGTTATTTTTTATTGTTTATTCAGTTAGCAGGAACAAACCGACCAATTGCTCTTGCTCAAGCGAATGCTATTTTAAGTCGTATTGATCTCCTCTGTGAGGTAATTGACTAATTGTGGTTGTATAATCATAAAATCCTGCTTATATTTCTTTCTATTACAACATTGTACTTTCATTTATTTTCTTATTAATGTTTTGCACTTTGAAAATCTACCTGATTATAGCATTGTACATCCATCTTTTTTTTACATTATTATACTTTGAAAATTCGACCAAGTTATATTGTTATAGTTTGGTAGATTTTTCATAATACAATGTTGTAATAGGAAGAAATAAAAAGAATGATACTATAGTAAACAAATCAATGAGAGTGCATGCTATTTCTTGCATTTTACCCAATTTTTGTATGCATTAACATTGTGTAGATATATAGGTGATACTGAAAGTTTTTGAATATTGCTGTTTAGTTTTTATATGATTGATACAGTTATTGGAAATTAGTTTAGTTGATTGATATTATTTATACTGATGGATTTATTATTTATACGATTGCAGATTGCTGGAGCATCTCTTTTTGGCATTCTTTTATCTAAATACGAAACAATTACATGCTTGAAGCTTGCTGCTGCCTTGATGATGTGGTCATTACCTGTTGTGGTAAAGAACTATGATTTCTTTTTATAGTTACTTATTGCAAACTTCAAAGGAATAATGAAGTTAACCTACAAACTGTTATGTTAATGAAGTATGATTTTTCTGTTTTAGATTGGTCTCACATGGTTAACCAACATGCTTTCCTCTGGTGTTCTTGATCGTGCCAAGTGTCCACAAACATCCTCCAGAACTTCCTCCAAAGAACACCTGCCACCCGTTCATAATTTAGGTCAATATATATTATTACTTAGGCCCCATTTTGTTAATGCATGACAAAACAAGTTGTACTCTTGTTTGGCATGCATTGGAACCGGAACCGATGATGTCATCAATCAGACAAAAATTGAAATTTTCTGTCCCACCCAAAAAGGTGGAACATGGAATCGCTCTCGATCTCTGTCTGTGCAAAAGACATAAATACCCTCATCCTCATCATTGAAAATAGCCCTACAAAGCTTGTCTACTCTCATCTTGTGTATTAAAGGCAGCCTAGGGCTGCATTTGTGGCACGGGACTAGACAAGTATTCTAGGGGGGCTTTTTTTTGATGATGAGGATGCGGAGGGCATTACATCTTGTTTTGTTTTGTATTGTCCTGTGTAACAAACGGGGACTAATACTTTATAATTTCAATATTTAAAAAAAAAAAGTGTGTTTGTGTTGGTAATGTTGTTGTTGTTTGTGTTGATCAGTGGATATGAGTATGGGTGCGATTAAACATGGGTGGGATGAATATATGAAGCAGCCTGTTCTTCCTGCTAGCCTAGCCTATGTACTTCTTTGCTTTAATGTTGTTCTTGCCCCAGGTGGTCTAATGACAGCCTTTCTCACACAGCATGGTATATGCCTATGCTCATCTTCCCCTAACATTTTCTGCAACACATAGCAACCTACTTTGAAAAATCTACCCGACCCAATTACATTTATAGCAATATCATCCAAATATGAAAGCAAATGTTCACTACTATAATTAGATAAAATTTTCAAATTACAATGTGCCTTAAGGATAAATATTTTGGAAATACAATGCAGTCACTGCAAGAAACGAAAGTAGATCTTATAATAATACACAAATAAATGGAAGTATATTGCTATTTCTTTCATTTAGGAAGTCTATTACATTCAATCTTAAGATTGCAATAAGTTTGGATATATATACAATTTTTTGATGTATTGCAGGTTTAAGTCCATCTCTTATTGGAGGGTTTAGTTGCTTATGTGCTTTTATGGGTGTTGGAGCAACATTCATGTCTGCTCAAATGGTGAAGCAACTTGGCATTTTAAAGGTACCTTTTTTCTTGACTAAAGTGCCTTAATAAGAAAAAATAAAAATAAAAATAAAAGTAGAATGTTGTAATAGAAAGAAATGAAAGTACAATGCTATTTCTTGTTGTAGGCTGGGGCAGCTGGACTTATATTGCAAGCTTCACTTCTTACCATGGCTGTTGCTGTGTATTGGAGTGGAACACTTCCCAAGCAGACTGGCCTTCTATTCTTTCTTGGGTTTATTGTAAGTTACCTTTTTTTTTTCTTGAATAAATATTCTTCTTTTTTTCATGGTTTATGGGAATGAGTATCTTTGCTAGATTAGGAAAAAAATCTACATCTACCCAATATTCTTATTAGGAGATTGTGCTTTGAAAAATCCACCAACATTTTTCAAAGCACAAAGCTATAATAGGAAGAAATTAGAAGTAAAGTACGTTGCTATTTCTTGTATTAATTTTTTTTTTATTATGTATATATTTATTAAGGTGTTGTCAAGATTGGGACACATGTCGTACGATGTGGTTGGAGCACAGATTCTACAAACAGGAATCCCGCCTTCAAAAGCAAATCTTATTGGGGCAACGGAGGTTTCCATTGCAAGTTTAGCAGAATCCATAATTTTGGGTGTTGTTATAATCGCAAACGATGTTTCTCATTTTGGATTTTTAGCGATGCTTTCGCTTTTATCCGTGGTGGGGGCCGCATGCTTGTTTTGCCGATGGTTAACCAATCCTACAGATGTACAAAGAAGTCTTTTTGCTTTTTGATACCAAATTTTTTATTCCATTGTAATTATGTACACTTGGGGTCCTAATTTTAGTTGAAAATCTATGAATTAGTTGTAGTTGTATAGAGTAAAATGTTGGAATCTACTATTTGTATAAATAAGCAGGCCCTTTGAGACCATGTGTTTGACCGATGTTAACGGGACAAAATTGACAAAATTTGAGACGCTCTATAAAAGGTGGAACAATATGCAATAAAGACCATGCTAAAAGAAAATTAGGTTGTTAGTTTAATAGTATGCTCTTGTAATCATATTTAATACATTCATTATTTATACGTTGAAACCATAACATAGATAATAATATACTACTTGATCAACCCAAATTGACATTTACAGTCTCGACCAACAACAAAAGTTACCTATTTAAGCAAAAATAATTTGACATGATGCTCAACGTGTTCTATCATAATTTGTCACGTTTCTAAGGCTATACGGTGTCATGCGGTTTTCACCACCAATAGTCCATTGTGGACTGTTTTACCGGTGGTGAACACCGCGCCTCTCCCCTTTTTTCACTGGTGGTATGTTTTCACTGCTATATCTCTCATCCTTTGCCATTGAAACTCATTCTCTCTTCCCCCTCTTTACCGATACCAATCTTCAACACCACACCCTAATACCTAAAATCTTCATAGGCAAAACATTAAATCCTTTGTGGAATCTAGGTGACATCAGTAAACCCTTTACGACACCACACAACCTAAGAGAATTTTACCACTATCGAGGTAGCCTAATGATGATCACTTTGTAAAAAATACTCCAAAATGAAGTTGATTCAGGTTTGAATCATATTACTTTCTCAAATTTATTTGATTGATGTATTTGTTTAATAATATAAGTTTTAAATTTATTATAACAAAAAGATTTTATATAAATTTGTAAAAACCTTGTTAATTAAAGAGGTATTTATGAACATTTAATAAAGTTGAAGAAAAAATATAATTGAAATATTCTTTTTGATAAGATAAATTATTATTTTTTAAACTCAGAATAAACAATGACCTAATGTAATTCACTCGTTATCATGGACATCAACATCAAACTTATATATTATTTATTATGTTTTTTTTGGAGTGATAACGTGAGAATATGTTTTATATCATATTTTTTTAGTATAAAATTTGTGATGTCATTAATAGCCATAGATTTTTCTTTGTCATAGTCATAATAATAGTCAAATGGGAAGTGAAATACAAATTTGGTCCCTCAACTTACAGATGATAAGTTTAGTTGATAAACTACTATTTGTGTTTTCAACTATTTATACTTATACTTCAAAGAAATAAAGTTCGTTAAACTAACACCATTGCCCCAAAGACGAAAACGAGTGGTGGTATTATATGCACTATCATACAATAGCTACATGAGACATATAAACTAGATTATATAAAATTATACAATATATACGCTTCATACTTTTTATTGTATCTTTCATGAGGATATACATGTAAATAGATACACTTTTTAACTAGCATAAGAAGATAACCAACTAACTAGGTCTAAATCCTAAAAACAAGACAAACGTTGAGCATTCATTTATTAAAAAGTAGTTAAGGAGATAAAAAGTGTTCAACGTCTTATTTGCATTCATTAATCCTTCTAGATTGTTTATTTCTATTTTATTAATCGAAAATATCTTTGGCATTTCAAATGCTACTCCTAAATACCAAATGAAAGTTATAAGAATCCAGTGTCATGGAATGACCTATTAATTGTGTCTCTCCTTGCAAGTTTTGTAGTTAGTATATTAGCATGTTGTTTCAGCTTTCATCCTCAATTTACTAATTTCACCAACAAATGTTACAAACCCTAATTTCAAAACTACTTAAACCATGACACAATTGCATACACATCAAAAAGCTCTAATATTATAAACATCTCTTAAGTTTTTGGGATGTTGAGTTTACGCTGCGATGTCCGCCTCGACAGGAAACTATGTTATTGTAGCTGTTGCTAAAATGTTAATTTTCAGAGATACCATTAATAGAAGAAAATTTTATTTCTCAAAGTCAAAATAAAAGATATATTTATTGAATCATGTCCTATTAAATTCATTATATAAAAAATAACACTTAAAACATAAATAATATTTATGCCAAGAAAAAAAACACCGATTGTATATTTCTGAATCAATGAACGATGGAAATTTAATATAGAAATGAGTGATTTCAACTCTAGGAAAAGAAGGGGAAATTTACATTTTCAGCGTATAAAACAAACTCTGTTGAGTTTTCCCTCGCTGGTTCCCAACTACGTGAAGACTCAGTGAAGAAGAAGAATTCAAGAAATGGAGAAGAAGAAAGGCATGAAGAACATCTTCAAGAAGCTTCACATAGGAAGCAATCACGATCCTAATAGATCATCCAACGATCCAACGTCGTCATCGTCGTCGTCATCTTGCGCCACCGCCGACCACCGTACATCTTCAACTCTCACCGGACAAATCTCCGTCCAATCTCCAGCTGCTGCCGCAAGTCCTCCTCAAACGTCTCCGACCGTCAATGTAACATCGCGTCAACAAGATTATTATTCGTCAGAAGAAGAGTACCAGGTCCAGCTAGCCCTAGCTTTAAGCGTGTCGAATTCGGAGTCTAGAGGTGATACCGATAGTGATCAGATCCGTGCTGCGAAGTTGTTGAGTTTAGGGCAACATTCGAGTAATAATCATGTCCCTGATAGAGGTGATGCGGCAGCTGATAAGTTGTCTCGGCAGTACTGGGTAAGTTGAACCTCCTAAATTGATACGAATAACATGTAGTTGTGCAGCAAAGTTCAAGATTTTGATTTTCTACTCGATAAACTTGCTTCAATTTCATTCTAATCTCCTATGGAATAGGTTAAAGAATACGACACAGTGAATATTAGGGTATATTTGTGCATTGCTCTTGTTTCTATGTGCATCGGCATAGGAAGTAACAGGTTGTTAGCATGAGGAGATTACATAAGTGCATTTAGAGGATTCAGACTGGTTATTGGAACACAAACATTCCTGAAATCAAGGAATTTCCTTTAAATAGGCGTCTCAATCAAATTATTACCTTCTCTACTTTTGTTTAATATCATCATACTCCACCAATGGGTAGAAAAATGTAGTTATGGATGATTTGAATTAGAAAATAAGGTTATTGAGATGGGAAGGAGACTGCTTTGGTTTTAGTTACTTGGGGTGTTACATTGGATCATATAAGTTGACTTCACCTAGATTATCTTTATTGGGTTAATTATTAGCTTATTTTTCTTCCAATTATCAGTTGGGGTAGTATGTCTTATATCATGATTCATGAGTGTAAATTCACAAGATCAAATTACTGGTTGGATTCTATAAACATGGAAGATCGGTGTTATCTTTTGGCCCACTTTTGCAGGTTTAGCTATTTCTTTTGGCATGATAATGCAGTGGGATGAGCGAGTCTTTGTCAACATATGTAATAAAGATTCTAATATAATAATAAATACATACAGATTTGTCTAATAAACAGATGTAAAAATACTCCTTATAAATGATGTGATCAAGAATCACCCTTTGACATGGTATATAAAATTAAAAAAAAAAGTTAAATGCAAGGAATTACAACATCTGTTTATTTGTCTATTGTAGCATCCTACTTCCATTTTTTCTTGTTATATCATTATACTCAGAAAAATCTACCCTATTATAGCAATTTCATTCAAATACAAAACAATTCTCACTGCTACAATTGGGAAGATTTCTCAAAGCACAACGCGCTAATAAGAAAAAATAGAAGTACAATTTTATTATCGGTAGGTTTTTCAAATTTCATTGCGTTAATAAGAAAATATCAAAAACAAATGAAAGTGGAATGTTGTGATAAACATATAAATGAAATTACATTGCTGTTTCTTGCATTTAGCCCATGAGTTTACAATCCATTTTAATGTTATCTTACATGAGTTTAACTTTTTCTTTTTGGTTCAAATCAACCAGGATTATGGTCTCCTTGATTATGAGGAGAAAGTAGTGGATGGTTTCTATGATGTATATGGGCTTTCAACAGAAACAACATCCCAAGGGAAAATGCCCTCTTTGTCAGATCTTGAAACAGATCCTCAAACTTCAGGTTTTGAAGTAATCATAGTAAACAGAACCATTGATCCTGCCCTAGAAGAGCTGTTTCAGGTAGCCCACTGTATTGCATTAGACTGCCCTCCTGCTGAGGTCAGTCTTTTAGTGCAAAGGCTTGCTGAACTTGTGACAGAGCACATGGGTGGACCAGTGAGGGATGCTAATATTATTATGGCAAGATGGATGGAAAGAAGCACAGAATTGAGGACATCTTTACATACCAGTATATACCCTATTGGATCTTTAAGAGTTGGACTGTTACGTCATCGTGCTTTGCTTTTCAAGGTGAACTGTTGTTCTTGTTCTTTTATCCTTTTTCTTGAATCTAGACATTATTTGGTTTCGATTACATATAATATTGGCTATTTTACTAGGTGGAACTGTAGCCACTAAGGCTTATTTTCTTTTTTGTTTGGTTAAACCGTTAAATGTGATGTTTAAAAAAATATTTGAGAAAATGATGGCACAGCTAGGGAAATGGAAGGAAAAAGTAAAGGGTTCAATGCTCCCTAATTTTGTTTGTTTCCATTACAACATTGTACTTTGAATGATCTACCTGATTCTTGGGTCCAACAGACTTAGCTTTTCTTAATCTATGTAGTCATGTTGACTTTTATCTCATTTTTTTTTTACTCTTGTGAAGTGCAGGTACTGGCGGAAAGTGTTGGAATAACATGTAGGCTTGTCAGGGGTAGCCACTATACTGGTGTTGAGGATGATGCAGTCAACATTATCAAGTTGGATAATGAAAGGTAACATGTGGCCTTTTAGTTTTACATATCCTATTTCTCTTTGATTTAGATTGTCAGGATTATACTGTTTCTGTCTAAGTGCAAGAAACAGCAACATACTCTCATTTATTGATTTAGATGGCATCTTACTTATGTTTCGTTCTTTTACAACATTATACATCCAGTTGTTTATCTTATCAAGACATCGTCTTAAAAAAATCTAGCCAATTGTGACATTTCACTTTCAATCTTTTTCTTATTAGGACATTGTGCTTGTAAATTCTGCCAAATTATTGCAGTGGCATTTAATTCCTATGTACTACTTTTGCTATAATTGGGTAGATTTCTCGAAGTAGAACCTTGTAATATGAAATTTTAAAAGTAGAATGATATAATAAACAAATAGAAGAAAGTACGTTGCTATAATTGGGTAGAATTTTCATTGTACAATGTCTTAATAAGAAAAAAAAATTGAAGGTAAAATGTGTAATAGAAGAATGAAAGCAGGATGCTATAATAACCAAATGAATCTCTTAGACCAAGTTCATTATTTATCCTTTTTTTTATGTGAAGATATTTATTTGTTTTTCCTTGGGAAATTGTCAGAAAAGTCCCAATATTTTCAGGAAAGTTACACTTTAGTCCCAAGATTTTTTTTTTGAACATTAAAGTCCCGATTATTTTTAAAAACACGTTAGTATATCATTTCCTGTTAAAAGAAAAAAAAGGACTTTTTTGTAAACTTGAGCCAAAATGAAATAATCGGGACTTTTTTGTTCAAAAAAAAAATCTTGGGACTAAAGTGTAACTTTCCTGAAAATATTAGGACTTTTCTGACAATTTCCCTTTTTCCTTTGTCTTCAGTGAATTTCTGGTGGATCTAATGGCAGCCCCTGGAACACTTATACCCGCTGATATTTTCAGTGGAAAAGATTCCTCCTTGAAACCAAAAATCCCAAAATCAAGTCAACTTCCAGGTGTCCAGTCAACTAAAGATTTCTCACTTCCTTCAAGACCCATTTCAAACAATAATATCAATGGTGCCAGTAGTCAAAACATTGAAGTGCAAAACAACAGTAGTCAATTAGATCACATCCCTTCATCAGCAATCGGAAATTCTCTTTACAAAGGAGGCCGTGGGCCCAATGCAGTTAGTGGCGGTTCAAGGATGAATGTTAACATAGTCCCATATAATACCCAAAATACCCCCGGCCCCGAGGACAATAAAAACCTTTTCACAGAGCTCAATCCTTTCCAAATTAAAGGATCCGGAAAGGGTTCAATGCAACAGGCTGATAATAAAAACACAAAAATTAACCAAGTTGTTTCCGGAAGACCTCCGGTCCCACAAATGTGGAAAAACCGTCATGCTGTTAACGAGGTGGTCCCGGGACCCGGAAGGGTATATTCCGATGGTTTGAAGTCACGTGATAGTTATGGTGGGACTTTGAATCAAAATAGTGAAACGGGTTCTTCAAATAATGCTGCTGAGTCGGAAGCTGCATGGGCTGAGTGGAAAAACTATAGATTGTCTTTGGAGGTTGTGGGGAATAATAATAATAATAATAATAATAATAATAATAATAATAATAATAACAATGCTTTCTCAAGAAATAAGGAAAAATTGAATGTGGTGAGAGGGGAAGAAAATGTTAGAAAAGGTTCAGAGTATCGGGTCAATGTTGAAAACCGAAAGGTGGTGGGACCCGAAAGCTCCACGTCATCATCATCATCGGTTGTTGATCCTGTGATTGATGATGTTGGAGATTGTGAGATTCCATGGGAAGATTTGGTCATTGGTGAAAGAATTGGACTAGGTAATGGTTTAAAAAAGAATATTATTCCCCTTTTTAAGTTGTGTCGTGTCTTGTCTGGAAAAGACGTTAATGCCCTTCTCATCTTGCAGGCTCATATGGTGAGGTTTATCATGCTGATTGGAATGGCACTGTAAGATTTTTCTGTAGTCTTACTGAAATAAATTTAGGGTAGTTTATATTTAATTGTGTTTGATTTCCTAATTAGTTGATTTTTCATTCAACAGGAGGTGGCAGTGAAGAAGTTCCTTGATCAGGATTTTTCAGGTGCTGCTTTAGCAGAGTTCAAGAGGGAAGTAAGTAATAATGTTTCCTAAAAACTAAATTATGAAATGTGGTTATTTGTCTTTAAGTCACAAATGCTTCAAATCTTTTGTTTTTTTACTACATAGGGGTTCACAACTCATAATGTTTGTTAATTTTGGGGGAATAAGGAATTTAGTTGGATACTTTCCTATTCAGTTAAGGGGTTAAATGCAACAAAGAGCAAAGTACTTTCATTGATATGTTTAATTATAGCATCGTAGCTTCATGTCTTCCTATTACAACATTGAAGTTTGAAAAATCTACGATTATAGCAATGTGATCCAATAAAAAGCATTTTTCACTACTATAATTGATTAGATTTTTAATGATGCCCTAATAATAAGAGAAGAAACTGGAAATACAATGCTATAGTTGGGTGGAATTTTTCTACAGTATAATGTCCTATTAAGAAACAAATTTGGAAGCAAAATGCTATAATTGGGAAAAAATTCAAAGTAGAATGCTGTAATATGAAAGTGCATTTCTTTTTTTCATCTTTTTTGTATGCACACTGCATTTAAAGGGGAAATTGGTGGTTCTCTTTTCCTTGTTTGCCAACTAAACATGGGTTAAATAAAGGAAATATAGCATTATTTGTAAGAAAATTATTGAGCAAAAAGCTGTATTAATTAAGCATATTGTACTTTGATGAGGCAGGTGCGCATTATGCAGAGATTACGCCATCCAAATGTTGTGCTTTTTATGGGTGCTGTTACTCGACCTCCAAACCTTTCAATCATCACAGAATTTCTCCCCAGGTTTTGTTTTATTTTACTTTTTTTAAATGATGTATAAAAAAAAATACTTGTGAAAATATGTCACACTTTGGAAATGGAAGGAAACAATAAATGAGGGCAATGTGAAAGGTTAGGACTTAATGGGCCCTGACTTTCTCTATTAAGTTCTTTCTGCATTAATTAAAATATAAACACTTAAATATATAAAGCTTGTTGGACACCATTAAGTCAATAAAGTGAAAAGGAAACGCTTATTTAATAGAAAGCTATGCTATGGAAATATTATATATCCAATAGAAGATAGCATACATAATTTACCAGTTCAAAGGGTATTTTGGGAATTGTCTAGATACATTTGTGATATTTTAATCTGGAAGAATATTGTTAAGCTACCAGTTAGCTTTTGATATTCGTTTTGCTAGCTAATATGGTGCAAACTAAAGTAAAGTATTACAACTAACTTTTGGTGTTTCAGAGGAAGCTTATACAGGATAATTCATCGTCCACATTGCCAAATTGATGAAAAACGAAGAATCAAAATGGCTCTTGATGTGGTAAGGAAGTTTACATACAATCATATAAATATAAATATTTTATCAACTTATCTATGTTTGTGTCTGTGATGTATTTTTTGAAAGTTGAATGGTGTATTTTGTAGGCAAAGGGGATGAATTGCTTGCATACAAGCATCCCAACAATAGTTCACAGGGACTTGAAATCACCAAATTTGTTGGTTGATGAAGATTGGAATGTCAAGGTAAATTTACTCATATACCCCTACCCTTACCCCTCTTCTTTTTATTACCAGATCCCCTTCCCTTCCTACACCACTTATTTAATTCCAAAAAACAGAAAAATCTATTGATTTTTCAAAGTAGAATGTTGTAAATGAAAGTAGGATGCTATGCTATCATATGATAGACAAGTAGGTTGCTATTTGTTGCCATTGCTTTAATAAATGAGAGTTTAAACCCTGCAGGTATGTGACTTTGGGCTGTCCCGCTTGAAGCATAACACATTTTTATCATCCAAATCAACAGCAGGAACGGTGAGTTTTTATATTATTTCTTTAGAATGTTTTTTTTTTCTTGATGAACATAACTTATCATTGATTTGATGTCTTATCTTAGCCCGAGTGGATGGCACCTGAAGTCCTGCGTAATGAAAATTCAAACGAGAAGTAAGTTTTACGACTTTTTCAGCTAAATGCAATGCATTTATCTGTGTATTATTATAGCATCCTACTTTTATTTCTTTTCATTACAACAACACTCTACTTTCACTTTTTTTTTATTTTTTTTTTTATTAAGCCATTGTACTTTAAAAGTTTATACCCAATGATCATAGCATCCCTGCAACATTGAAAAAATCTTTAGGATCTGGATCAATGCTGTTCCTGTATTTTATAAATTATAATGATGATGATTATGGATGGGATGGGCAGGGCAGGGCAGAAAGGTAATTTGAGTTTGAGTTTGAGTTTGAGTTGTTGCATATAATTTGTAGGTGTGATGTGTATAGCTTTGGTGTTATACTGTGGGAGCTTGCAACCCTAAGATTGCCTTGGAGTGGGATGAACCCGATGCAGGTGGTGGGTGCTGTGGGCTTCCAAAACCGCCGCCTCGACATCCCCAAAGAGTTAGACCCCTTGGTTGGAAGAATCATCTGGGACTGCTGGCAAACGTAAGTACTTTTCAACTTCCATTCATTAGTGCAAAAACTTTTTCATCATTTTATTCATACTATACATCTTCTGAACCATTTTTAAAAGAAAAACACAAGTCACCTACTTTCATCATTTTATCGAGTTAAACTAGCATCATGATAATAGAGTCATACATTTTTTTTCTTCAAATAAGTAAGTTAGTTGTATTTTTGGATATAAAGATTTATAAATTATGAAATTGAACATGGCAGGGATCCAAACCTACGGCCTTCATTTGCACAACTTACAGTGGCTCTAAAGCCATTGCAGCGGTTGGCAGCCACTACACACATCGATGATGATCAACCAATCGATATTTAAATTAACCCTCTCTCTCTCTCTCTCTCTCTCTCTCTCTCATGTTTATGTAAAAACAGTGTTCACAAATTGAGTATATAATAGGAAAAAAAGAGAATCTGTTTTTGGGGTCATGATCTAATAATTTGTATACCCTATCAGTATGCGAGTGTGCATAGTTTTGGGTGTGTGTGTATGTAAATACGCTTTTGATATTACCATAACATGTGTTGCTATGTTTTCTTCCTGGTTTGTAACTTTTTATCCGTGATGAAAAACCCAAAACTCAATTATTATTATTATTATTATTTTTTTTTGGGTTCATATAGGAAATAACAATGTGATAATAGAGAAAAAAAAGGATGCTATAATTTGCAAATAAACAGATTGTTATTTCTTGCATTTTACCTGTTTTCGGTTAAATGCAAGAAATACTAATGTTGTAGTAACAAAAAAAAAAGTAGAATGCTATATTGATATTGTCAGCATTTAAGATTTTTAGGTTAAATGTAAGAAGTAGCAATGTTATTATAGAAAGCAAAAAAAGTAGGAAGGTATAGTAAGCATATTACTATTTCTTGTATTTTACCGGTTTCTGTTAAATGCAAGAATATAGCTATGTAATTTCATATGGTTTGTCACATTATAACATTGTATATTGAAAAATTATCAATTTTAATGATGCCATATAAATATAATTTTTTTTTTATTGTTATAGTCATGTAAATTCTTTTTAGTACATATCTTAATATGAAAAAAGGTACAGTTTTATAGACTTGGGGAAGTATATTCTTTTCCTCGTCCTCCTCTCTAAGTTCTGGAGTATCTTGAGTTTTTCCTTTCACATAAAAACTAAAATATAATTTTTATTTCTATTTTTTAGTCAGACAACTATTTTATGTTTGTACGATAATTGTAATAATCAGTTTGAAAACGCATATCTACATATCCTTTATATTATAAATCCCATAACTAAATAAGGCCTTACATTTATTGTAAATATGCACCAATAAAATGAAAGCAAATCGTAATCTTTACATTTTGTTTTTCCTTTCACCATTCACCATTTCTAATTAGATTTGCCTAGAATGGAACCCACCTTTAGAATGGACTTCAATGGCTTAATTTCATCATCCTCTTCAATCTCCATTGAAGGCCATTGCTCAATTTTCTTCCTCTTTCCCTTATTATTTCTTACATAATCCTCAATGAACTCCACTTCATGCTTAATACTCACCGATTTCCGTACCACTTTTGGTTTAGCCAACAATGAGCCAACATGTGTCCCCACACCATGCACTTTGGGTGGCACCAGTGGTCCATAACGGTCAAGCTCGTCTTCAAGAACCGTTATGGTTCGTGGGCTCGAGCCACCTAAAACAACTGTCTTTGTAGCATGGCCTTGAAACCAATCAACAAATGACCCAATTACATAATTACCTGTGACCCGTAGATAACAAAACGGGCATCTTGTGCTCGTGTTGAGATATTTGTAGAAATAGAAGTTTTTGCATATAAGACATCCCGAACCCATGGTGATGAAATGAGGATTTTTTAGGAGATTGATTTGTGGAATAGAATAACATAGTTTGAGGGGGGAATGAGGTGGTGGGGTTTGGTTATGATTTTAGTGAATTTTGAAGAGGTTTCTTTGAAGATGAGGTTGATGTTATTCTTGTCATGTGATTTGAAGGTTGCTTCCATTTTGATGACTCCATGGTGTTGGATATGTATTTTGCTTTTCCCGTTAGATGATTTGTAGAGAAAGTATTGAAGGAATAAGTAATGTGTGATCAGAAAAACGTTTTATGAACATAGATTGTTTATTTATTTGAACTGAATGCATTGTCTAATGAGAGTGACATTTTTTGTGGTAAAGTGATACTAAATAACAATAACTTTTATTAGTCATATTTACCATATATACTTTGCTTTTGCTTTGGGGACAAGTAAACCTTAGTCACATCTTTGGTTGTGAATCTTTGAAGCAAAAGAAAGAAGGGGTGTTAATTGGGTCGGAATAAGATGGGCACACAATTTTTTTGGACTAGGCTGGTTGAACGTTTTCTTTAGAATGCATTTTTGAAACTTGTATAATTATACAATTATTTAAGTATTTAGTCTGTAATTTTATGACAATATATATTTAACGATGCATTATTTGTGAGTTATATATAAATTGATGATCTAAGTTTTATGTTGTATCAAATTTTAGTAAAACTTTTATATGGTTCTCATAAATAGATAACTTTTAATTTAATAAATTCAATTAGAGCGGGACAAACAAGATAAGGGCATAAAGCCAAGATTATTCGTCAAACATAACTCAAACCATAGTCAGAAATCTTTTTTCATTAGATGTGCACAAAAATAAAACCATTTTATGATCCAAAAACTGGTTTCCAAACTAACCCAATTTGATTTAGGAACCAATTTGGTTGAAACCGGTCCCACGGTTTGAGGATTTTACACTTGAAACCGGTTTTCAAACCTATAAAAAAACAATTCTCATATAATAAAAACAATAATGTTTTCATCCATTGTTTCAATTTGTTTGTTTATACAAGGTTTTAGAGGTTTTCTAAGACCGGTTTTCACCCTTTGTACTATCATTGATGCCTGCAAAATACTTTTCTAAAAATTAAAAGTTGAAAATTATCATTCCAGACCACCTAAACGGTCTTGAATGCCTGCAAAATACCTTACTGACATGTTTCTCATCAATCATGAAAGTTTTATTAAGTTCCGAAATCAAGTTCCATAAAACACAAAAAAAAACCCGACAAAAAATGATTTTTTTTACAAATATGTTTCAAACAAATCCTAACCGGTTCTTATAGATTTGGATATTTTTGCTCAAAGATCAGTTTTAAGTTTTGTTGACCAAAACCAATCCACTTTGTGCATCTCTAGGTTGACCAAGCTTTGACCCATTAGCTCAACACCAAGAGAATATGAAGAAGTAAAGAACCGAAAAAAGCATTTGTAGGCTTTACATAGGTTTGTTGGTTGATGGCGTATACTTGACACTTGTTTTGTATTGATGAATCGCAAGTTCTTAATAACAAGATACCCCATGTGAGTGTGGGAGCTCAATGAAAATTAGATTTATAGGACGACATTTTACTAAAATATGGAAATTTTATGATGTTTGTATAACAAACAATACTCTAATATATCCACGATGTCCTATCCCTACCAACAGGTCTCACAACCAACATATGACATGCACATGAAATGGATGTCCAATTCTTTTCGTGCTAGAAAATGCAATAAAATAGTTTATGAAAAAAAGTTTATTCTTTCATGGACCCTAAATTGGCCCAAAGAACATGATATAAGATGTAAATCAGGTACACATAGACCATAGACTATAGAGTCTAGCAGATATACCACCCCATAAGAAAATGTGCTATTGCTATTCCTAAGGGCTCATTCAAAGGGTTCAATACGAGGGAATAGAATATTTACTAATACAATAAAATTCAACATATTGTTTATTAATTTTTACTGTTGATGGTTTTACCTAGTCTTTGGATGTTGAAGATAAACAAATTATAAGGAAAAGGTTGTACCTCATTCGTACAAAATTTGTTACACGATTTTGTCATTAAACAACAAATGAAATGACTTTTGTCACCTTAAAATCACAAATGACTTGAAGAAGAAGAAGTTGATCATTTATTTATCACCTGGTTTTACAGGAATTCGTCCACAAAGACGCCAATATGCACCAGGGTGAAATTGGGATTTTTCAAAAACCCAAATATCACGAACAAGGACCTAAATAAATAAATTAATTAACAACAATTTTAGTTATTTATCCATGCATAAATAACAAATTATACATACAAAGAGGCACCAATCTATTTATTACCTCCTTATCTCTATTTCCAGCAACCACATTTCCTTTGGAATCATAGGCCTCAAATTTCTGAATCAAGTGAAACAACAACGTTATTCAATAATTTTAAACATATCATATGTGAAGAAAATTAATTATATATATATATATATATATATATATATATATATATATATATATCTGAAAACATATAAATACAAATTTAAGGTACAGTTGTGGTTACCTGTTTGGAGAGAAATTCAAGTGTGAGCTGTATAAATACTTTACTCAGATCATCACGATCCACTCCAATCTGAGGGAACAAACAAAAACATGCTTAATGAAAATAACAATTTATTTTTTTTATTATAAACAAAAAAACATAACTGTTCTTTCTTATTAGAACATTGAAAAAATAGTAGTATGATGCTATGATTAAAAAAAAAAAAAAAAAAAAAAGGAAAATGATACTTGCCATTCGAGCGCGTAAAGTTCGGATTTTTATGACTGGCTCTATCAGTTCCCAGTAAACATTACTCCATCTAGATTCTCTTTGCTTAATTTCACTCTTCAGTGCCTGTTTTACACAATGTAAAAAAAAAAGACATAGCACTCTAGTTTATCCTTTGATTAAATCATTGAAACAAAAACATAAATATAATTCAATAAAAGTCACTTACGGAATACATATGCTCGGTAACCATTTTCCGTAATGTTGTCTTGTCACCATTTGCCATTAAGATGTTTATCTGAAAAAACAAAAAAAAATAAAAAATAAAAAATGATATAGATGAAATGCATGATGATATAGGTCCCAAGTACACCCCAATACTGTACATGTATCAATTGATTTAGGGTTTAGGGTTTAGGGTTCAAATAGAGCACCTTTAATTTGATACAAAAAAGTATCAAATAAATGGAGGTCTGATCATCATATGTTGAAGAAATAGAGTTGGTCATGGAATTGGAATCAAGGAAGGAATGGAATGAAAAAAGCTGCTTGTTTTGCCTGATGGAATAGAATGAAAATTGCAATTAAACATATTTTATTTATGTAAATTTTAATGACATGGATCCTTTTTTTATTGCAAATTTCATAATTTTGAATAAACTACATATATAACTAGAAAAAACATTTATTATTATCAATTTATTTGGGTTTTATGAGATTTTATTATGTATACTTTTTTAACTATGTAAATAAAAAATCATTAATTATAATTAAATAATGTATAGAGAAGAGGTAAAATTATACATTATATTTAGAAAGTTATATCAAAATTCATTTCATCACTACAAGCCAACAAAATATGATCATTAATATAATGACTCATTCCATTACCTTGTCTATTTCATTCCATTCCATCCAACCAAACAGATCTCAAGAGGATTTAATATGATGACCAGAACTTGTTTCCTTATAATTTTTTTAAATATTACAAGGGTACAATTACAAACACGATAATCTTATAGTTAAAAACACATCCAAAGATATGTAATTTTAAAAGTGATTTATATAGTAAGAAGCATACCTCTTTATATAAGTTCACAGCTTCAGCATAGAATTGTTTCTTTGAGTAGCCAGATTTTCTCAATTTGGCAATAGCATATGCATTTTTTAGCTGCATGTATATACAAAACAAAGTATCAACTCAACAGTCAAAGGAAGGTAAAAATTGGAACTTCAAAATTAAAGATAAGTTAAATTACACTTTCAGCTTATATATAATTTTATTAGGAAAAACTGTAATTGTTATTGATAGACTTTTCTAAGATTCATGGATAATCAACTTGTGTAAAATTTATTATTACAAGCCATACAAAAACAAACGGTTATATGTTAAGTTTATAAAATTTCAAGAATGTCCTTTTTTGGTCATTTTACATGTCAAGTCATACTATAATCACAAAATCCTGGATCATAGACAGATGAGAATATATATATATATATATATATATATATATATATATATATATATATATATATATATATATATTACTCGTATAGAGAAGCATTCAGAATGTAAAATTTCATGTAAAAGGTAGTAAAGTAGAAGATGTAATTGTAACCTCTAGAAAAATATCATCTTTTGTTCTTCTCCATCCAGTCCTCGTGAACCACCTGCAGATGAGATGTCTAATTAAGCTCTTTTAATCAACTCAGGTCTCTAATTAAGATCTTTTAGGACCCTATATCTTTTATGCATTCAAGCCAGTATATTTATATTTTTAGGTTCAGTCCCTAAATAAGATCTGTAGGATCCAAAACCCCATAGGTGTTTAATCAAGCATATAAGGTGTTTTATTTAGCTATTCAACTCGAAATCATGAAATGTTGTGAAACCAAACATTCTTAATAAAAGAAATTAGATAATTTTTCAAATCTAACCTTCGGCAAAAAGAAATAGGCTCACGAGGACCATATGGCTCATATATGATTCCAGGACTTAGCATGGATACCTTTAAAGCCCCCTGCAAATATAAAATATCATAAAGATGGTAAAATTCATAGGTTCTTCAAAGTAGAGAGCTATCTAGTCCTTAATATTAATGTGAAAAATCTAACAAAAGGATAACAAACTAAGGCCCTCTTAAATACGAGTGAAAAAAACATAAACTGTGACAAAAAGAAAAAAATATATATATATAAGAAATCATCCTCAAAGGCTCAAATATGAACATAAGTTTTTTTCTCATAATCATCCTCTAATTACAGGTATCAATATGGATTAAAGTGTAGCAGCAAAGAGAAGTACTTGTACATGTAGCTTGGGAAGAAAAGTTGACCAAGTCAAATGAAAGGAAATGGTTATACCATTTTTCGCGCCTGGGCAGGGGCTTTCACTTGTGTTGATAAATTCCGTGAACCATTCAAGAAGATTGATAATTCAGCAACCTATACAAAAAGCAATAGATGTGATCTATACAATGAATACTATCAGTTAAAAAACACAGTATTTTACAATACTCATGAATCATGATGATGTGAATACATCATGGTGCTTTAATATAAATGGTGTTACCTTTACAGTATGAAGTATCTTATTACCACCATGGATGAAAGAAGGTAGACAATGTTGGACCTTGAAGCAATAAGGGTTTCGCTTGTTAATGATCTCAGGAGCTGATTACATAGAATGGAGACTTTCTTAGTCAGTAATTTTGGACCTTGAAGCAATGAGGGTTTCTCTTGCTAGTGATATTGGTGATACGTTTTGTCAGATCAGGCTTAAAATAATACATAAACTCCGTTTTCCCTAAATTGATAAGAGCGTAATTCAGATAGCCCTAATTTTACAACTAGAATACCACTATAATCCATTGCACACTTGACATTGGAAAAATGCAGTTTCAGCTAGATGATTACCTTCTATTCCAGCATTCGAGTAGCTCCTCCAGTTTCCAAACCTGGAAGTTCAATCAAAACTGCATTATACAAGATGATCTTAACCTTCTTAAGTAGGTAGCACATCAAAATTGGACAGATAAATCAAAAGGAAAAGAAAAATAGTGAATTTAATATCATTTTGTTCATGTAATTATAGCAAGCAATGGATCAATCACGTCGAACGAATCCACCGTTGTTATCGTAGCACGCCAACAAAAATTAGAAGAGATAAAGAAGGGATCAAAGACGAACAGGTGCGATGTTTTTCGAATCTCCAATGCTTGATAAACATTCCGAGTGTTCCGGAGACTTCTGAATGCCATCATCGATCTCACGCACACTGCTTGCTCTAGAAAGGGGTTTAAGGTTTTCGTTGCCGAGAGGTTTATGAATTTAGAATTGGGAAATAACAGTTCATCCCCCAGATTTTTGTAAATTATAAAAAATACCCCTCATATATATTTTCTAATTGCAAAGAGCTCCTCCTGTTTTTGTTGTTGGACTAAGGGATAAGTTCAAAGTATGATAACTAATGGGTTGTGTGGCGAGTCTCTAGATGAAGTCGAGGACTTTGAGGATGATAGAGAGGAACAAAGTCGTTAGTTCGAATTAAATCTCTATTAATACATGAGATCTCTATTAATACATGAGAGTGTCCTAGGGAATTGTAGGCTAGTTGAAAATAACCGATATCTGATTACCCGACTCGATCCATTTTGAATTCAGGTAGATCGGGTCGGGTAACTCGCGTATCGGGTTCGAAAATTCGGGTAATCGGGTAACCTGATATTTAAATAGGTCATGTATTGGGTAGGTTTAAAAAAATTCGGGTATACTCGAATACCTGATTAAAAAAAAAAAACCCTAATGTTCTTAACCTATTTATCCATCTCTCAAAATTCATTCTGACCTCTCTTTAAATTGGATCATATACACAACTCGGATCCACTCTTATCATCTGTTTTAGTTACTAAATTGGAAACTCGACTGAATGTGAAACTTTTGCATGATTTTAGGATCCCAAACGATAACAAATGATTTCCATTTATATGAAATGTTATTTTTGGAGAAATTTTTAAAAGGTGTATGAAATGATTAATTAAACAATCACATGGTTTTAACTTGGCAAAGATTTATTAGCAGCAAACATGAAAAAAAAATCATATGCTTGCAACACAAGTCTTATTACAACAATCACAAAAATAATGTGCTGAAGGCTTAGTTCGAAGTAACAATGCCGATATATTTTTTTGATGTGGATGTTTAAATGTTAAAGCTTTAATAAATTAAAGTTTTCTATTTTCATTTATTTATATGTATATTTATTTTGGCAGATTTATCAATTTTCATATACGTTAGAGGTTTTTTATGCAATTCAAATCTCTATATTCCTTAGTTTTTTTATATACTTCAATTACACAAGATGGTACAATATAAAAACAAATTCTTCTGCACAAAACTTACATTTAATTTATGAGACCCAAATGTATAAAAAAAAAATATAAGTAATTTCCGGGTATACATGAATATACCCGGCCCGAATTAAAACCTAATCTACCCGAACTCGAATACCCAAAGTGCAATATAGGTCGGATATCGGTTATTATTATTTCTTTTAAAAACTCGAACTACTCGAAACCCGAAAATTATACCCGATCAACACCCCTAAGGAGTTGGTGATTAACGAATCTCTTTAATGCTATATTAGGGACCGCCAATATCATTGAGGAATGGAGATTCAATATTTGTAATTATAATATATATGCACAAATGTGATGCACAAAGCTACAACTATTAAGATATTAAGTTACTTATTCATACCATGAAATTTTGATATAGAGTTCTTGATGTCATGTTCCTTGCATTATGGTCCTTTCAAAAACCAACTACGTTTCATGTTAGGGAGGTCATTCGGTGATCCACTTACTTATACATCTTATGAAGACATATAAAGAAAGAAATATGGATCTTCATATGATGTCTATCGACTTGTAGAAGAGATGATAATATACCACATGAGCTGATGTGGAGGACCTTAGAAGCATGAAGGGTGCCAATGAGATATGTTATAGCTATTTGAGATAATTAATTATCCATGACTTGTATCTGGACCAATTGGAGACATAGAGTCGTAGGTTTCATTAAGGTATGAACCTTAGCCTGTATTGTTGGATTAGTGTCTAAGCCCGTAACTATATTTGGTAAATACTTGACCCGGTTGTGCATGATCCTTTTGGGTTGCCTTCACCAGAGCAACTTGACAGGGTGATTTATGAAGAAAGAGGTTATTATGGTTTATTAATATATTATATGAATAATATATTAAAGGAGAAATCATATAGTTTAATTAATATTAGACAAGAATTAATTAATAATTAATTTTGTGACTAAAAGACATTAATTAAATAATGGGGACTTAAACTGTCAAATGTGTGATAGTTGAGTATTGCGCTGAGAAGGCTTATGGACTAGGCTTGGACGAAATTAGGAATGTGTCTATCCTAATTTCGGCCATAGAGGCCCTATTCCAGAAGCTTCCTTGGACTGCTTAAGGCCTAAGTTGTCCATTAGGGTTTTGACTGAAACCCGAGCATCACAAGTATATATAGAACCCCTAGGGCATCATATTTCGACCACTTGAAACCCTAGAGAGTTCCATAGCCGAATTTGTGCCTCTCCCCTCTCTCCAATATCATCCTCTTGCTTGTGTGGTGTTTGTAAGCCATTAGAGGAGTGACACTTGTGACTCTAAGCTCCAAGACAAGAAGATTCAAGCCATTGTAGAAGATGTAATCATCTAGATCTGATTTCTTATGTTGATTTCGAAATATGTATGCTAGATCTAGGGTTTACAAGTCTTGAATGAATTGCATGTACAATAGAGAAACCTAGATCCAAGCTTTAGGGTTTGCATGAGCACATAGGATGTTCTTTTGGATAAAACCCATCAGTGGTATCAGGGCCTTGATTGATTTCTATTGTATTGATGCCTTGTATGTTTATCTTGTTGAAAATCGTTTTTCTGCCCTCTGCCCGACCTGACTCGGCGAGTCACTTGTTGCACTCGGCGAGTCGGCCCAACTCGGCGAGTCGGGGAGTCAGATAGAGGGATATTCAGGATTTCTTGTTGTTTTGCTGAAGGATAATTGCCTAAACTATTTTTAACTAATAAAATCCGATTTTTATTGTTATTATATGATTATCCTTACCAAAACAAAAGATAATTACCATTTAATTGAATAATAAATTCCTTATGTGATAAAATTTGATTATTTGATTTATTTGATGAATTATCTTGTGATTAAAATATAATAGATCAAATTTAGATAATCATTTAATTAAATGTTTAATTTATATTATTTGCTATTTGATCCTATGTGTTTTGAAAAGTTCAAAACTTGCCCTCAAGTTTTGAAATTTAATTTTTTAATTAAAAAGTTTAATTTGAATTATTTAAATTTCAAACCCTAAAATTTTACAAGTTTAAAATTCAACCTTATACTTTATTTATTATAAGATTAATATATATATATATATATATATATATATATATATATATATATATATATATATATATATATATATATATATATATATATATATATATATATAACTTAAATGCTAGTCTTACCGTTAGTAAGCCTCATTCACGAAGCCGATCTATAAGGGGGTATAAGGTTATGGCCTATAAAATGGCCGTTTAATGGGTGTCCACTCTCACCCACCGCTTCCTTGATTGGTGGAGGGTCGTTAGCCGAACGGGTAGGATAGGGCAAACCTTTCCTCATTAAAAGTATAATGAATTTATAAAGTAACTAAATGTTTTTTTCAAAATTCCCAATCTTAGTTACTATAGGCAAAAGTGAATTGATGCAATTCCATGACATTACACTTTGCACCCTTGCTAAGACGTTAGTGGAGCGTGTGTGGCTAACCGTCACACTAATTGGGCTCTAAGCAAAGGTGGCAAAGGGTGACTCGATGTTTGTCATAGTTCGATGGAGCGTGTGTTGTTAACCGACACGTCGAATAGGTGACTGTAACATTGGGGGCACCATGCATATTTGCATGGTTATTCACACCCGCTTTGTGATCCTCGGCATCCCAGTCACAAACTTGAAGGGCATATCGAGATTTAAATATGCCATTGGAAAGTTCAATGAATCTCAAAAGATCTAGGAGTTTCAATACATTTAAAACTTATCTTTAATTTGTTTTTCATGGTGGAAATTAGTGAATCGTCATTCAATTACCTTCAAATTATTTGCTTGTTAGATTACGACATCCCTCTTCTAATTTGTAAATAATGTTGTTGGATCCTAGCCCTAATTTCTCATTTGGGTGTTTAATTGGGGATTCGTTTCTAATCAAAATTTGTTCTTTTTCTTTTCAGATGTCGAACATCAACAACAACGCTTCTGGCTCAACTTCCTCTGGCTCGTTCTCACTCATGAACTTGTGTGGGAGAGTGATCTTTGACGGGTCCAATTTCAATGATTGGATTCGCAACATTCGAATGGTCACTCGTTACGAGGACAAAGAGTATGTCCTTGATGAGAAGCTGAAGGAAATCAACATCAACACTGCCTCTGCTGAAGAGATTGCGGCCTTTGAGGCCCATGAGTGTGATGCCACGAAAGTCCATTGCATCATGCTAGCGACTATGACTGCAGAACTCCATAAGTCCTATGAGGACATGTACCCCTATGAGATGCATCAAGATCTGCTGGACTGGTACCACCAAAGCGCTAGGCAAGAAAGGTACGAGATCATCACTTCGATGATCACTACAAAAATGGGTAATGGAGAGTCCCTTACCGCTCATCTGCAAAAGATGCAGAGATATGTCGATAACCTGCTAAAGTTGAATGTGAACTTTGATGAAGAGCTGGCAATTGACATCATCCTTCATTCCTTGCCTCCCTGCTATAGCCAGTTCCGCATGACCTACCACATGAACAAGGAGGAGGTCCCCTTGAGAAAGCTTCAAGGATTGTTGAGGACAACTGAGAGCAACCTCAAAGATAAATCTGTTGCATCATCTCCAACTCCTACTGCTGCCCCAGTCTTGGCAAATGGGCAAGGGAAGGGTAAGAAGAGGAAGGCTCCCTCAAAGAGCCACCATAAGGGAAAGTCCCAAAATGACTCCTCTTCTAGTGGAACCAAGGCTAGTTCTGCTAAACCCAACTCCAACCCCAAGGAGGCAGAGTGCCACCACCGCCACGAAATAGGGCACTGGAAACGAAGCTGCCTGAAATATCTGCAAGATATCAAGGATGGAAAGATCAAGCCGTCCTACGCAGGTATTTACACTATTAAATCTAATGATTCATCACATGCTATTTCTTGAGTTCTTGATACAGGATGTGGTTTTCACATTTGTTCAGATTTGTAGGGCCTAAGAAGAAATAGAGATGTGGAGCATGGGAAGATAAATTTGATCATGGGGAACAGAAGATCGTCGCCTGTCACCAAGATCGGAGTTTACTCTTTAATGCTCAGTAATGGATTAGGATTAGATTTAAATAATTGTTGCTATTCGCCAGATATGGCAAGAAACATCATTTCATTTCATGGTTTGTATAAATAAGGTTTTAGATATTCATTTGATAATGAAAAGGGTTCTATTAATGCTTATCTTAATGGTGTTTTCTATTTTGAAGCATTGCCTTGTAATGGAATATATGAAACTGTGATGGTTGTAAACAATTTAGGAAATGATGTGTTGTGTATTGATTCTTCCAATGGTTTGGATAAAGCATGCTTGTGGCATTGTTGTCTTGGACATGTCAACAAGAAACGCATAGCCCAACTCCAAAAGGATGGACTATTGGAGTCATTCGACCAAAAGGACGATGGCGTGTGCGAGTCTTGTTTACTTGGAAAGATGACCAAGTCACCCTTCACTGACACTTGTGCGAGGGGTGAGGGTTTATTGGATCTCATACATACAGATGTATGTGGACCCTTTAGATCCACCACAAGGGATGCGTGCCGCTTCTATGTGACTTTTACTGACGATTATAGCAGATATGGCTATATCTACTTAATCAGGCATAAGTCAGAAACCTTTGAAAAGTTCAAAGAGTTCAAGCAAGAAGTGGAGAATCAGTTGGGCAGGAAAATCAAGATGCTTCGATCCGATCGAGGTGGAGAGTACCTAAGTCTTGAATTCCACGACTACCTCAAGGAATGCAGAATCGTTTCGCAATTGACGCCACCTAGGACACCGCAGCTGAATGGTGTGACTGAGAGGCGTAATCGAACATTGCTAGACATGGTTCGTTCCATGATGAGTCGTGCTTCGCTACCTATCTCATTCTGGGGGTATGCCTTAGAGACTACCGCTCATATCCTTAACCTAGTCCTTACGAAGAAGGTTGTCAAAACACCTCACGAGATGTGGACATGGAAAGCTCCCTCGTTGGCACACATCAAGGTTTGGGGTTGCGAGGCTTTCGTAAGACGAGAGACTCACGACAAGCTCGAACCTCGTAATGAGCGATGTATTTTCATCGGCTACCCGCAGAAGTCCTTTGGATATCTCTTCTATAGACCGAGTGACAATGTTGTCTTCGTTGCGAGGAGAGGGGTTTTCCGAGAGCGAGAACTCATAAGCCAATGGGACAGTGGGAGGCAAATCGATCTTGAAGAGCTTCAAGAGTCGAGCGATGAAGGAACCTCTAACACTGGCGTTCAACCCGAGGAGGAAACTCCGGTTGAACCGATTGACGAGTCCTTACCTTTTAGACGTTCCGAAAGAGTTAGTGTTCCGCCCCAGTTTTATGGTTTCCATATCACTACTGAAGGGGATACGTTCATTAGTGATAGTACACTAGTGAACTTGGACGAACCTAACAACTATAAGGAAGGCATGGTAGGCCCAGAGTCTGCGAAGTGGAAAGAGACGATGGACAGCGAGATTCAATCCATGTATGACAACCAAGTTTGGAATTTGGTTGACAATGTGTCAGGTCGTAAGACGGTCGGGTGTAAGTGGATCTTCAAGAAGAAGACCAACATGGATGGGAATGTACACACCTATAAGGCGCGGTTGGTTGCGAAGGGTTTCACTCAAACTCCCAGAGTTGACTATGATGAGACCTTCTCACCAGTTGCAAAGATAAAGTCTATCAAGGTAATGCTAGCCATTGCTGCATTTCATGACTATGAAATATGGCAAATGGATGTCAAAACCGCTTTCCTTAACGGGAAGTTGGCTGAGGATGTTTACATGAATCAGCCAGAGGGTTTTGTCAATGTGAAGCATCCCAATAGAGTGTGTAAGCTTGAGAAGTCCATTTATGGACTAAAACAAGCATCTCGCAGATGGAATCTTTGTTTCGATGAGAAAGTCAAAGAGTTTGGTTTTCTGTGAAGCGATGATGAATCATGTGTATATGTCAAAGCCAGTGGGAGTATAGTAAGGTTCCTCGTATTGTATGTCGATGACATACTACTCATAGGAAACGACATTCCAACCCTGAAGGAAGTTAAATCTTGGCTTGGGAAGTGCTTCGCTATGAAGGACCTCGGAGAGGCTGCCTATATTTTGGGTATAAGGATAGTGAGAAACAGAAGTAAGAGACTAATAGGACTTAGTCAGAATACTTACTTGGACAAAGTACTAAAACGTTTTAGTATGGAGAATTCAAAGAAAGGGGAGTTACTGATTCAAAGTAATGCCAAGTTGAGTAAGACTCAAAGCCCGATACCGAAGTCGAGATAGCAGAAATGAGCCGAGTACTATACGCTTCCACAGTTGGCTTGATTATGTATGCTATGACTTGTACTCGCCCTGATGTGGCCTACGCTTTGAGCATGGTCAGCAGATATCAAGGGAACCTTGGCAAAGCACATTGGACCGCAGTCAAGAATATTCTTAAGTACCTTCGGAGGACCAAGGAATGGTTTCTAGTCCTCGGTGGGAGTGATGACTTAAGGGTGCGAGGGTATAGTGACGCCAGTTTTCAGACCGATAGGGACAACTACCGTTCACAGTCGGGCTGGGTCTTTACCCTTAATGGATGAGCAGTGACTTGGAAAAGTTCCAAGCAGGAGACCGTAGCTGATTCAACGTGCGAATCAGAGTATATAGCGGCGAGCGAAGAGTCAAAGGAGGCGATATGGTTGAAGAACTTCATCGGAGATCTTGGAGTTGTGCCAACCATAAAGGAACCCACATAAATTTTCTGTGATAATGAAGGAACGGTTGCCTTGACCAAGGAACCGAGGGATCATGGCAGATCTCGACATATCGACAAAAAATATCACTTTATTCGACATCAGGTGGAAGAAGGACTCCTCGTAGTGAAGAGGGTATCGTCGGAGGATAACCCAGCAGATCCCCTTACGAAGGGACTGAGTAGGGTTAAGCACTTGCATCACGCTAGGAGCATCGGGCTGAAGGACGATATTAGTTTAGATTAGAAAGTTTAGAAACGTGTAATAGATAAATGTAATTTACATTTGATGATTAAATAAAAGAGTATTATTTATAAGTAATGTTACTGTCTTATGGTGATTATTTATCTATTGTTTCATTTTGCATGTTTTGACTTCCTGAATAATAATATTATTTGAAAGTTCCACAGTCGCTCATACTTTGGGAGTAGGTATGAAAGAAGATTGTCATGAATTGGTGTGTAGATTGTCTAAAGTGTAGTAGACATAACAAAGGTTTGCTGCAACATTCGTGAGTGCTTATGAGTTTGATTTGAGCATTGGATTAGACCCGCGCTTGCTGGTATCACTTCATGGAATTTATCATGAGTGACCGCAAGAAGATAATATCATATGGTCTTAAAACCTAGATATATGGTTTATTATTTGCAAGTTGGTTGTGCATTGATAATCAGTAACTTGATGTTATAAAACACATTGTTGCACATGATTTGATAAGTGAATGGTAAATACATATAAGTCGAAGTTTATTTGTTCCTTTTATCCTAAGAGGGTAAAAGCGATATCAGGGCCCCTCGATGATTTTGTTTGACTTATGTGTCGGGCCCGGTCAGGACTGAATTGATGTGTTCAATTAAGTTTTATGTCAGACAAATTAGAGATCGAGAAACAACTGCTGGACAATAAGTATGACTATGTTCCAAGTATTTGTATGCACGATATCTAGAACGGAGGACTATACGATCCCTTATCTAGAGGACAAGTTACTGATAAGATCAGAGTTGTACTTACATTTATAGTTACGATTGCTTATCGAAGTGAATGGTAAATGCACGACAGCGTCTTTGAGAGCTACGATTGCTAATCGGATTGTACTTACATTTATAGTTACTAGAATTATCCAAGTGGGAGACTGTTGGATTAGTGTCTAAGCCCGTAACTATATTTGGTAAGTACTTGACCCGGTTGTGTATGGTCCTTTTGGGTTGCCTTCACCAGAGCAACTTGACAGGGTGATTTATGAAGAAAGAGGTTATTATGGTTTACTAATATATTATATGAATAATATATTAAAGGAGAAATCATATAGTTTAATTAATATTAGACAATAATTAATTAAGAATTAATTCTGTGACTAAAAGAAATTAATTAAATAACGGGGACTTAAACTGTCAAATGTGTGATAGTTGAGTATTGGGCTGAGAAGGCTTATGGACTAGGCTTGGACGAAATTAGGGATGTGTCCATCCTAATTTCGGCCATAGAGGCCCTATTCCAGAAGCTTCCTTGGACTGCTTAAGGCCTAAGTTATCCATTAGGGTTTTGACTGAAACCCTAGCACCACAAGTATATATAGAACACCTAGGGCATCATATTTCGGCCACTTGAAACCCTAGAGAGTTCCATAGCCGAATTTGTGCCTCTCCCCTCTCTCCAATATCATCCTCTTGCTTGTGTGGTGTTTGTAAGCCATTAGAGGAGTGACACTTGTGACTCTAAGCTCCAAGACAAGAAGATTCAAGCCATTGTAGAAGAGGTAATCATCTAGATCTGATTTCTTATGTTGATTTCGAAATATGTATGCTAGATCCAGGGTTTACAAGTCTTGGATGAATTACATGTATAATAGAGAAACCTAGATCCAAGCTTTAGGGTTTGCATGAGCACATAGGATGTTCTTTTGGCTAAAACCGACCTTGTATATCTTCGCCTTAATATAGGATTCAATGCATTACACAATTTACAGAGGGGTACTTTGGTATACGCTTTATGTCGATGTCATTATCTTAGTGGTTGAAACCATGACTAAGTTGAATGTTAGGTTGGGCATTCAAAGGCCGAAGTTGGAAGAGAATGGGTTACATAGCAACATTATTTAGATGGAGTATCTATGGTATAACTTTAGCGTGGAGAATATTTATGATGAATTATATGTAAGCACGAGGGAGGAAGACTATGGGAGTTATTTAAAATATCCTTATGTGCATTCACTTAGGATGGGAGACTATGGGAGTCATTCATGATATTCATACAAGATTTTATAAAGTTTGAGTGATTAGATTTCTAGATAATCATTACTATGTACAAAAAAGGTTCATGACCTTCGTGTAGGTCTTATTATATGGTTCACAAGATGCCTAGCCTAATATAATTGACATGATAGAATGTATTTGAGTGGAGTGATTCCAATGTATAGTGTGACTCAATACTATACTAACCCAAAGTTGAACATATTTATGAGCTTGGACTTTTGCGAGTGACTTATGAATAGGATAATTGCATATTACATTGTTATTATTTGTTGACTAAATTATCATATTTTGAGTTTTTGAATTATTTGGAGATCCTTTGGTCTTATTTGGCTAACTAGTGTTAATGGTTGTTTGAATCAAAACTTAAATTTGGATTGTGGGTAAATAAAACCTTTGTGTTTGGATTGTGCATTAATAAAGCCTTTAACTTTGGATTATGGTTATTAAACCCTTTAACTTTGAATTACAAGTTATAAAACCTTTTTGACTTCAATTTGGGTCCATTGTACCCTTGATTTGATATTATTGAGCTTTTGAAAACTTCGTTGGTTTTATATTGATTTTGGAGGTTTGACTTGAGTGTAATGATTGTCATCATTACTTACTTAGAATGAGACAACCTCATATATTCTCACTAGGCATTCTATTGCCTAATTTATTTTGATATGTTCTCGGATTGAAGACTTTATAGCTTGAGTTGAAGCAACGAGGAATTTAAGAAGGCCACCGTTTGCATGGTTTCACTTTGATTTTGTTGTGATGTTTAATTGAACTTTCCTTGCTATTTTAATTAAATAAATATGTTTTGGAATTGGAACCATATATTATAATCTACCTTAGCGAGGGTTTTTTAGTTGGTATCAGAGCATGTGTATAAGTGAACTAGGTACTAGTATTAGGGCTTAGACTTAAACTATAAGTGCTCTAGGTGTATTTTTGAAAATTTTGAAGTAGTTGGCCTTATTTTAGAAAGTGAAATTTTATTATGTCTAAAGAATGTGGTAGGAAATTAAGTTTTCATGAATGTAACTTAAAAATAAGAGTCACTGTTGAGATAGTTGATGGTAAATCAATACTAATTGGTAAAGAGTACCGCAATGTCACGATAAAGTGTAGAGGACTAAGTTTCAAGCAAGCCTTATTTCGAGAAGCTTGGAGGATTTGATATTATATTAGGCAAGGATTAAAGTATGAGTCGGAGGTAGTGTGTGGAAATAAAATGGTTAGAGTAAAGAGGCCTAGTGATATCTTATGCATCTGATATTAGTTTGCGCTGTGTTATTACACAAAGGGGAAAAGTGACAACTTATGCATTTCATTTGTAACATCCGGGTCCTCGAGGCACGGAAAATTAAGTAAAGTATGAATTTGAAGGTGTTCACGACGTGAGGGAAGTACCGCCACCTCATGACATGATCGCATTCTTCGGGAAGGGTCTTTTAAGTGTTACGACGTGACACCTGATCAATTGCAAAACCCTAAATTTTAGACTTGGACCCTATTTAAAGGAAGTGAGGGGCTAGGGATTCCTTCATCCTCAGCCTCCATCACCTCAAAATGACATTTGGCCTAACGCTAGCTCTCTTGAAGCTTTTGAGCTCATTCTTGCAAGTTTTGGTGGTTTTGAAGGAAGAAGAAGAAGTTGTGGTGCCAAGTTCCTCCAAGCAACCTTTCTCTCACTTGTGTGCATTTTCTGGACTCTTTGTAAGTCCTCAAGTTTCCATATTTTAATGTGTTTCTCTTTAGATCTAGGTTTTAGGTCATGATTTGGTCCCTTTGATGTGGTTAGTATGGCTGAAGAGATAAAGTTTGCAACTTTATGGTTTCTCTAAGTCCCTACAGCATCATATCTTATAGATCTTGGATTTGGTGGTGGTTTGAAGACTTTGCTTGGATCTTAGGTCATTTTGCATCTTTTGGCCTAGATTTGGGAAAGGACATGCATGGGGCATGCATGTAACATCCCAAAATTCAAGACCAAAAATTTCGTTTTGATTAATTAAAAACCGCTTAATAAATTTTGCTCAATCATTTAATAACATTCTTAATAAAACAATTATCAGAGTTTTAAATCCCAAAGATCATCTAGTGCGGAAAACATGGTGTGATACGCTGCGATCGCCCCAAGCTCCTTCCTTGGAAAAACATTAGTACCTGAAACAAATAGCTGAAAGCCGTAAGCACGAAGCTTAGTGAGTTCCCCAGATACCACATACCATACATATCAACTGATCCATACATGCCATACATAACCATGATCCATACATATATCATACCAAATAAAATGCTATGTGCCAAAACATAGTCTTGCCATTATGTCACGGGCCGCCACGTGGTCTTTCTTGCCAAGCCGGGGGCCACTCACTGGGTCTTATAGACAAGTGCCAAGGGCCACCCCCTGGTCTTCCATACAAGCATCACAAAGACAACTAGCATACATACTACTCTACTTGGCTAATCAGCATACAGTGTGCCAGGAGCCACCCCCTGGTCTTTCATACAAAATAGCATACAGTGTGCCAGGAGCCACCTCCTGGTCTTTCATACATATCGCTTAGGGCTAACACCCGAGTCTTCCTATCATACATAATAACATACTGTGTGCCAGGAGCCTCCTCCTGGTCTTTCATACAAAATAGCATACAGTGTGCCAGGAGCCACCTCCTGGTCTTTCATACATATTGCCTAGGGCTAACCCCCGGTCTTCCTATCATACATAATAACATACTATGTGCCAGGAGCCTCCTCCTGGTCTTTCATGCATGATGCCTAGGGCTAACGCCCGGGTCTTCCTACCATACATAAAATAAATGGGCCGGCATTGTGGCCGTAGACCCATACAAACAGTGAGGAGACTCACCTCGCACTGCTGAAGACTAGCTGAAACACTTCTGACTGCAACCGACAACTTCTGAACTACTGATCCTTCGGCTCTCCGAACAGAAAATGATGAGATTGAGAAGCTACTTCTGGATCCACAAGCTTTTCCTTGAGCCTTCCAGTTCCCTCTTCTTCTTCTTCTTCCTCTTCAAGAGCAATCAAACACACAAAGGTGGCTCAAACACTCACAAGGTGCACTAGGGTTTCGTGGGTGATGGTTTGGGGTCTGGAGGCTGAAGATGAGGCTGAGGGAATGAGAATATGATGCTTAAATAGGGCACCAAGTCCCAAAATTAGGGTTTCCCAACCCAGATCAGACTCACCGAGTCAGTCCCCGGACTCGCCGAGTCGGCCACTTAATCCGCGACATGGAACTCGCTCCGACTCGTCGAGTTCTTCCTTGGACTTGACGAGTTGACTCATTGACTTAGGGTTTTTCCTTCCTTTCCAGGTCTTCTGAATTCGGGGTGTTACAACTCTCCCCCACTTAAACTAGACTTCGTCCTCGAAGTCCGCCACTGTCAACTACCTTAAAATCCCCTTACAGCTTTACCACTAGTTACACACTTCGCCCGTTCGGTTCAATCCTTGGAAATATCATCTTCAGAACAATGCAATTATTACTACCCTCGAGTACAACGCTCTTACTCAACCGGTAACCCTACCGGTACTTCCCGAGCACCCACATTTGACGTACAAGGGGTTTACCCTTTTACCCTGCGTTGGCAATGGCCTCCCCAAGGAAACTCGACCTAAGCAACAAACCTCTCCTATCATCATCAAGACCAACATTTTGCTGAAACTGCAATCCCGACCACTCCTAGTGCCGACCATCACGCCAATACTCGCTGAATAATTCCACTTACTATGCTTTAAAGATAAAAACTCCCGCCCAGCGGGTGAATCAGATAATTCTTCGAGTAGCAGATCCCTCTCTGCTACGGTTGAGACTCAAATGAGGGCTACATAACAGAGCCAAATCATTTACTCTGACCCCTCCTGGCCAACATAATCTACCACAAAGGGCGAATGCTACTCGAATCGTTGTAGTCTTATATCACACCTGGTCTCCCACGACCTATCACTTTCCGAATCCGATCATACTAAGGCCTTCTTACCTTCGCACGGCTGCCCCACTGTATCTTAACCCTCTGAAGGAATCCGTGAGCGAATCACGCAACTGCCATGTTCTTACTTCCGAACTAGGGTCGACGAATGCTACGAGCCACCTCGCAGTCTTACGCTTCCTAAATAACTGACCTCTAATGAGTGTTATGGGCCACCCCGTAGTCTTACTGTACCAATATACTAACGGCTAACTGACGAGTGCTACGGGCCACCCCGCAGTCTTACAATACCAATATACTACTGGCTAACTAATGAGTGCTATGGGCCACCCCGCAGTCTTACAATATCAATGCTACGGTCCACCCCGCAGTCTTACTATACTAATGCTACGGGTCACACCACAGTCTAACTATACTAATATACAAATGCTACGGGCCACACCATAGTCTTACAACGTCCTTACGCTATCTGCCAACTAATGAACGCTACAGGCCACCCCATAGTCTTACAACACTCCTACATTCTCTGCTAACCATTGCTACGGGCCACCCCGCAATGTTGCCACATTTCTCCTGCTATCTGGCCTCTGGCGAATGCTACGGCTAACCCACAGTCTTCAACACTTCCCACGCTGACCGGCTACTAGTGAATGCTACGGTTATCCTGCAGTCTTATATCACTTTCCTTACTACTCAAATGCTGACCATGGTCTTTCGATGCCTACTAATCCGAACTCACTCCAAGGTCGAGCATACATGTACGATCTATTATCCCAAGCTGAACTCATGTCCTGACTGAAATCCCCATCCTGATTTCTTAAGACCTGCTATCAACCATTACGAGAGCGAGACCTCAATGTTGGCAGGTTTTCTGAACTTCCAACTCATACTACCCTTACTCCATACAGCTGCTCGGGGCTGCCGTGCTTCCTGGCATGAATGCGAAACGTATCCCAATTTCAAAACCGCTTCTGCTTCTGAATCCCTGGGCGATTCTCCCCCACTTAGATTCGACTAAATCCTTAAAATATGCGTGACTTGGAGGATCCTCATTCCTTTCTTCCTTACACGATAGGCATGCTAACTACCAACGTCTCAACCTTGCTAGCGATCCGACACTAGCCCACCCCAAATTCCGCACGATTACCGAATACTAGATGAACACTTTCTGCATCCCCAATACTAATAATCCCCTGAGTTCAAACTGACGTCCTTAAGGTCCGAATAACTAATGCTCAGAGCAACCTCTTCAGTGATAGACCACTTCCTTTGATGCTTCCAAAAGCCATCCCAAACACCAAGACTAAAACCACCGAATCCTGACGATGGTTGATGACCGATCCATGGACCCTGACCACGGACCCCCACGTAATACCCCGGAACCGATTTCGGCTGTAACCGAGATAACACTAGACACTTCAAACCATAAGTGAGAAATGACCCTACACCAGCTACTAATAATTCCTGGTATGCAATTGGCATGTGACAATTTCGAAAATACAATCTGAATACAAGCGGAGAGATAACTCATACATACTATCACCTGAGACCGAGGTAAGAACAATCATAATGCATATAGAATCGAAAATAGCCATCGATACATACCTGCAACATTCCCTGCTGTAATCCGGATCCCCCTCGTCTGTCACTGCAAGGCCCTACCCTCTCGCCCATCCGTAATCCTCAAGGTAGTCGGGGCAGACGCACTCCCTGCTCCTCCCTTCATTGCCGGGCAGTCGGCCTTCTTGGGGCCCACCTGATTGCAGTGAAAACATAATGGGCTTGCCCCCTGAGGGCAGTCCCTGCTGACATGACCATCACTGCCACACTTGTAGCAGCCTGAACCCCTGTAACGACAAACTCCCTCGTGCAGTTTCCCGCACGTGTTGCACTGACTTCGGCCCTGCCGACCTACCAATCGCTAATCTGAAGTCTTGGGTATCTTCCCGGGACCCTCCAAAGTATACATCTAATCTGACCTCCTCTTCGTAATGTGCTCCAAATCAATCTCCCTTTCCCGCGCCCTGGCAATCATAGAGTCCAAGGTCGGGCATGTTGAGAAGCTGACATGCTCCCGAATATCAGCTCTAAACATGTCATGATAGCGGGTCCTCCGCATCTCCTCATCCCCTACATACTGAGGCACCAATAAAGCCCTCTCCCGAAACTTGGCGGTAATCTCCGCCACCGATTCTGTCGTCTGTCTCATGTCTAGGAACTCCCTGGCCAGCTGCTGAAGCTCCACAGTCGGCGCAAACTCCGCCCTAAACCTGGTCACAAAGTCGGACCAGGTCATATCCTCAATGGCCGAGGCTCCCAAGGAATCACCAACTGACTCCCACCAGTCTCTAGCTCTGTCCCTTAAGCATCCTGCAACAAATCGAACCTTCGACCCCTTAGGACAGAAGCTCGTCAACTGTGCAGACTCAATGTCTGCAATCCATCTCCTGGCAACAATGAAGTCCTTCACCCCGTGGAAGTCTGGCGCGCCACTCCCCCTGAAGTCCTTGAATGACAGTGTGCGCGATCCTGACTGGCTGGATGTCATATCACTCCGGAACGCCCTAAGGCGGTCCTCCATCAACTCGATAATCCCTTCCTTGATCGACCCGAAAATCGCTGGGGTCGCCTCAAGAATGCCTCTCGTGATCTCCGACGCGATAAACTTGCGCAAACCCTCATCAACCGGTTCGGATCCCGAACCTGAACCTGATCCTGATCCTCCTGCTCCGTGTCGCGTAATCATCACCATTCTGAAACGAAACACATAATCGCCAGGGTCGTACGTAACCTCAGAAGGTCTCACTTACTACAAGTTTCCTGGTTCTATCTTGGCCCTCCTTGACTCGAGTACGAATCATCTGCTTTCAGTAGTACGGGCCCATACTACCTTCCACATCTATCCGTACTTTCCTCAAGGATTGCTTCGACTTCACCAAGTCCCTTCTACTTCCGTTGCACTCTGCTACTCTCCTCCTAGGCTTTCCTAGGTTTCCGAACCCACCCAGTCCTCAGCTGCTAAAAGACTCTTCATGATGCCAATTAACCACTACATGAATACCATCACATGTGACGAGGCTCGGATAATCCTTCGAGTAAAGGACTCATCCCTACAACGGTTAGACTCAGACAAGAGCTGCGCAATAGAGTCAAGTCCAACACTCTGAGATTATTCAACCCTGATCACATATGACTTAACGTATTCATCTAGTAGCCAACTCCCATCACTTGAAGTCCTACAAAGCAGAAAGCAAGCAACATTCAGACAAACGAAAAATCTAACCAAACAAGCCATTCTATCCTCTTATTAGGAATCTACAGTAGCATGCAATTCAAGGGCTCATACAATCAGGCATAACCTAAATAGACCATCCTACTAATGGCTGATCAGTTCTAGCATGCAATTCTACAAGTTCACATAAGCATACAAAGGCATCTCTCCTAGATCCTTAGCCATAATCTAGCATGCGAATCACATAATCATATCATATCACATATCAAACATGTATTGGTATTTGGGGAACCACTTACTTAAGTTCGGTCGATTGCACGCATCACACACCTTGTTCTTTTCAAAGTTCTTTTCTCTTTTCAAATACTTTTCAAGTTCCTTTTGAAAATTTTCATATCAAGTCCTCAGTTTGAGTCCAGACACACCCGAGAGTGTGCCCGAATCCCCCAAACCAAGGCTCTGATACCAACTTGTAACATCCCAAAATTCAAGACCAAAAATTTTGTTTTGATTAATTAAAAACGGCTTAATAAATTTTGCTCAATCATTTAATAGCATTCTTAATAAAACAATCATCAGAGTTTTAAATCCCAAAGATCATCTAGTGCGGAAAACATGGTGTGATACGCAACGATCGCCCCAAGCTCCTTCCTTGGAAAAACATTAGTACCTGAAACAAATAGCTGAAAGCCGTAAGCACGAAGCTTAGTGAGTTCCACAGATACCACATACCATACATATCAACTGATCCATACATGTCATACATAACCATGAGCCATACATATATCATACCAAATAAAATGCTATGTGCCAAAACATAGTCTTGCCATAATGCCACGGGCCGCCACGTGGTCTTTCTTGCCAAGCCGGGGGCCACTCCCTGGGTCTTACAGACATGTGTCAAGGGCCACCCCCTGGTCTTCCATACAAGCATCACAAAGACAACTAGCATACATACTACTCTACTTGGCTAATCAGCATACAGTGTGCCAGGAGCCACCCCCTGGTCTTTCATACAAAATAGCATACAGTGTGCCAGGAGCCACCTCCTGGTCTTTCATACATATTGCCTAGGGCTAACCCCCGGGTCTTCCTATCATACATAATAACATACTGTGTTCCAGGAGCCTCCTCCTGGTCTTTCATGCATGATGCCTAGGGCTAACGCCTGGGTCTTCCTACCATACATAAACTAAATGGGCCGGCATTATGGTCGTAGACCCATACAAACAGTGAGGAGTGTGACAACCGTCAAATTTCGGTCAAGGCAAAGTCAAACTAAGTCAACAAGTCAAACCGGTCAACTCCCTTAACCCTTGTATGTTAGGGTTTACGTTATGTAATAACTGTACAATTCGCTACTTTAATGAGAAAACATCATTTGGAAAATTCGTGTGTTTGATTTTCCTTAGCCTTTACAGTGCTAAACAACATTGGAAATTTAATAAACCCTACTCAAGATTACTTGACGCTAATAGGATCAAAACCCATACACTACGATATAAATTGACGTTAATAGCAACATAGTATAGTACAACGTTATAACTATAATCCAATTAAATTATGATACCATATTAAAATCAAATCAAAGTATAATGCTCTAATTAAATTAAAAGAATCAAACTTGAATGCTATAATTAAACTTCAAATAAAGTAGATTGTTATAATCAAATAATAACCTATCTTTTATAAAACTCTATTTTTATAAACTTTACATTAAATTTTATAAAACTCTTATATTAATTATGTAAAAGATGCTTGTGTTAGTGGGAAATTATGAAGACCACCAAAAGCAAAAAGATTATTCCCATGGTCTCCCACTCACACCTCCCATCCACTTTCCTTTCCTTTTTCTCCCAACACATTATTCTCTTCACCACTTAAACCTTCTCTATTCTTTCTCTCACTCTCAATCTCGAAATTCATCCAAGAAATACTCATATTCCAGCCAAGAACAATCTATTATACTCCAATCTTCATCCCTCTTGAAGCATTCAACAAGGTATGTTGTTAAAAGTTTCAAATTCATACAAGAAACAAATGAAATCCACCAAACTATCTAAAACTCATTTTATGCATAAACCTGATTTTTCTCAGAATCCCATCAATAAAATAAGAAGTTCTGGAAATTTTCAGAAAATAACTTATTTTTATTGAATTACTATAGTTATTGCAATAAAGTAGGGCAATAATTCACATAAAATACTTTTTGCATTCAATAAATTCTGAGAAAATTCTGGGATGACCCATATATTGATTAAACATAATTTATGAAGTTTCATGCATTTATATTACTGTTTACTATTATTTATGGTTTTATTGATTAATTAATAATGAAATATATAAAAAATACTTCCCATAGTCACAAATATCCGAAACTTATACACTAGGCTCTATATCATGTTATAAAACTATGGTTAATTTTACAGAATTTTTGCGAATCATTTATTATTTTTCCCGAATTTTGTTGTTGTTTAATCATTAAAGTATTAAATAAATACTAAAACAGTTCAGAAAAATATGAAAATTTTACAGTAATTAATATTGTATGAAATAATGATTTCCTAATAATTTCATAATTTTTCAATACTGTTTACTATTTAAAACCATTTTCCTAAGTATTTAAGCATGTAAAAATGCATTTTAATGATTATTTCATATAAATAATTGTTAAAATCTGTAAATAATTATAATTGGGCAAGTTATTATTTTAATAAGAAATTATTAAAATCTGGCCTAAATTGAAAATATAAATTAATTATGCAAAGTAATTAATTCAATTTAAAATTCATTTAACAAATGAATACCTTAATATTCTAATCAAAATGAATTATTGTTAATTCATCTAATATAAGAATATGTGTCTAATTATTTGTATTAGTACTCTATTCTCGTTTAGCAGTTCTAAACCAAAACTATTAATTATATTAGGTTCTACGCCATTTTGACCCGAACCGTCTATCGTATGACACACGCATGTCGTTTTGGGACTAATGTGAGTAATCTACCCCATATTTTATAATTTTCAATACTTTTGGGGTGTATCATGTGGTTCTAATATGTTCCAACTTCATTTTATTGTTTTATCACAATTGAGACATTGTTGGGACATTTATACGTGAGTCATTAATTGTATAACTATTGTTTGTTTACGCTACATGTACTTGTAGTGCATTACCATTTTTAGTCTAATCTCCATGACTATGCCCGTATTCTTGAGGTACGTTATGGACAATAATAGCGCTATTGGGTTGACCACCCCGCCTTGGGACGCTAAGGTGATTGATCGCACGTGGTTGAGTGTGTTTGATGATTAGATGCTCCATCCTATATATATATATATATTTATATATATATATATATATATATATATATATATACATATGTATATATATAGGGTGAGGACTTATTGTTGTTGTTATCATTTGTTAATCAATTTTTGATTTATAAACCGTTATCTCAAATACAATTGTTTGCCGACTTCAAAAGAAAACAAATTTCAAATTATAAATGTTTCAACTTCACAATTTTCTCTACTAAAATTAGATTACTCACCAACTCTCGTAGTTGACCTGTTTTTACCCATGATGCAGATTTGAAGAATGAAGTTGATGAAAAATAGGTTGTGCCTTAGAAATCCACAAGACTATTTAAATTTGATGTAATAAATGTTGTTCGTATTTGGATTTGTATTTGTATGTTGTGGATCTTGTTTGCATACTTAGTACTTAATTGAATCTAATCATATTATAACATAGTTGTCATGAGACTTTGAACAATATATCACGCCTTGATCGATTCCGACAAGGATCGGGGTGTGACAAGGAGACTCACCTCGCACTGCTGAAGACTAGCTGAAACACTTCTGACTGCAACCGACAACTTCTGAACTGCTGATCCTTCGGCTCTCCGAACAGAAAATGATGAGATTGAGAAGCTACTTCTGGATCCACAAGCTTTTCCTTGAGCCTTCCAGTTCCCTCTTCTTCTTCTTCCTCTTCAAGAGCACTCAAAACACACAAAGGTGGCTCAAACACTCACAAGGTGCACTAGGGTTTCGTGGGTGATGGTTTGGGGTCTGGAGGCTGAAGATGAGGCTGAGGGAATGAGAATATGATGCTTAAATAGGGCACCAAGTCCCGAAATTAGGGTTTCCCAACCCAGACCAGACTCGCCGAGTCGGCCACTTAATCCGCGACACGGAACTCGCTCCGACTCGTCGAGTTCTTCATTGGACTCGACGAGTTGACTCATTGACTTAGGGTTTTTCCTTCCTTTCCAGGTCTTCTGAATTCTGGGTGTTACAATGCATGTCCATAAAGTTTGCATTTTCGGGATCATTAGGGTCCCTAAAGTGAAACATCCCAAAAATCAAGGGTAAAATTTTTATTTTTATTTTAATAAAAACAACATTGTAACTTTATCCAAACATTTTCGAGTATTTCAAAAATAAGATAATTATCAGAGTTCATTCCCAAAGATCACACTTTGTGGAAAAATACGGGTTGATGCACTGCGATCAAGTCGGGCCCTTCCTTTTCGAATTAGAAATACCTGAAACCATAAACAAAACAGTAAGCACAAAGCTTAGTGAGTTCCCCAAATACCACATACCATACATACCAATCGAGCCATAACTATCATTCATAACATCAAGCCATACATATCATTCACATATATCACAATTAATAAAAGTGTTATGTGCCATCCATAGTCTTGCCGTTTTCCACGAGCCGCCTCGTGTTCTTCCTTGTCAGACCGGGGGCCAAAACCCTGGGTCTTACTGACAAGTGCAAAGAGCCACCTCCTGGTCTTCCATGCAAGCATCATAAAGACAACTAGTATACAATTTACAACTACTTAACTAATAACTGCTAGAGTTCAAACTCTGTTCTTGCATACAGATTGACAGGAGCCGCCTCCTGGTCTTTCATACAAAATGCCAAGGGTCGCCCCCGGGTCTTCCTACAATACATAAACCAAATGGGTCAGCATTGGTGCCTTTGACCCATAGAACGGTGAGGAGGCTCACCTCGAATATAGAAGCTCACTGAAAGAATTCCCTAGTTGCTGCCCTGACGACACCTCCAAACTACCAGATCAAAATAATACCCAATTAGCAATTGGATTCCATTCCAAGGCCTACCAACCATACTTGGGGTAAAATGACCCTTTTACCCCTGACCCAACAAGAACCAAAACTGAGGCCCAAAACCAAAAGATCCACAAAGGTCCACTAATGGCCCAATTTTCCAAATTGGGGCCCAACCCCTTATGGGCCTTATCCTAAGCCCATGATTCCAAAGCTATAAATCAGATTACCTCAACACTCCTTGGGACAAACTTGGACAAAGACCGAAGTCAAAAAGTCAAGATCCATAATCCTCAACGTCCCAACACGACGAGTTGACGAACCAACTTGTCGTGTTTCTCCATCAACTCAGAAACGGGGAAAACCAAAACAACTCGCCGAGTTTCCATGAGACCCAACAACTTAATTCATTAAGCTGCCTTCACCGGATCCAAGAACTCCAAAGCTCAAATCTCGACCAAAATGATATCTAAAAGGGTAAAGTTTCCAAATTTACCCCTAGGAACCACCTAAATGGGTCCAAACTCAAACCATAGACTTAAAAGAGTGAGGGCTTAACCATTAAGCACTTAATCATCAAAGATAACCCCCAAAATGCAGATCTGACCCCATAAGGCTAGATGGCCACATAAAATTTCCAACTTTACGTTTAAGCAAGACTAGGGGGAGCTCAAAAGCTCAAAAAGGGCTAAATGAAAGACTTAATGAATGCATGAAGCCCTTAAATCCATAAAGTTGGCACCTTTATGCCAAAAGAGCTCATGAAGACCTTAGATATGAAAGAATAATCATTTGGGACGTCCTAATCCCCAACATCCACCCAACCATGGCTAAAAAGCATAAAATCTAACCCAAGAAGAGATCTAGGCAACTAATAAGCAAGGTGAGAACTTGATACCTCAAAAACTTGGCAACTGAGACAGAGATTCTGGATCCAAGACTTCTTCTTCAAGCCAAGCAACTCCTAATTCCTTAACTCCTTCATCATGCACCAAAAATGAACACTCAAGGCTCTCCCCAACTCACACTCTTAACACTAGAAGATAATGCTCGATTTTAGGGTTTCTGGACAAAGGAGGCTGGTAAGGAGGCCAGCCAAAGAACTTAAGGCCTTTAAATATAGTGAAACACCCTAAAAATTAGGGATTCTCAATCAGCGCCTAACTCGCCGAGTTAGTCCATAAAAACGCGTGTCCCAAAAGCCTCCAACACGTCGAGTTTCCCATCATCAACTCGACATGTTGGTCCCTAGGAAAGGGGATTTATTTCCACAATTAATCTTCTAGATTCTGGGTGTTACATAAAGCCTTTCTAGAAGTTATGGATTGAATACTTCATGAATTAAGTGCTTAATGGATTATTACATGCTTTAAATTTGTCATTAAGAACCTTGGACTCGAGATCTTGACTTAGATTGATGTCTCAATGGATAAAGTTGGAAACTTTATCCATTAAGACCTTGGGGCGAATCAGATCTGAGAATTGGAGCTTGTGGAATCGATGGTAAATGGCTTAATCCATTAAGGTGGAATGTCCAACATTCACGACGTGACACCCTTAGTGTCACGACGTGAGGACTAGGGTCTTCCCCGATTATTTTGGATTGATCTCCGTCACGACGTGATGACCAGTACATCACGGCGTGACAACGAGTTAGATCGAGACTGAGTTGAGCCGAGTTAGGTTAAATCATGATTGAGTTGGGACCGGGTTGAGTCCCACCACGTGACCTTGAGCTAGTCACGACGTGAGGGTTAGCTAATGGAAGAGTTGACCGTTGACTTGTTGACATGGTTTGACTTTTGGTCAAAATGGCTAGTTTTAGAGGTTAGACTAAGGTGAAACCTTTTTTTTATTCAATAGGTGGGTCGTAGCATCGTTCGTGTGGCAGCAAGCTATGTTCTTAGTTGATTTCATGAGACAGGTGAGTTTTCTCACTATATTGTGTATGTTGCTAGTAGTTTATGTGATACTTGCATGGACGACCCCAGGGGTAGCCCCGTGACATTTGTATGAAAGGCCATAGGGGTAGCCCATGACACTTGTGTATAAGACCTTAGGGTAGCCAAGGCACTACAAGGGAAGACCATGTGGGCGACCCATAGCAATGGTATTAAAGACCATATGGGTAGCCCATGACAATGTATGTATGGTATGTGGTATTTTGGGAAACGCACTAAGCTTTGTGCTTACGGTTTATGGTTTGAATGTTTTCATGTACTTCCAGTTCTAAAGGGAAGGGCCCGGCTTGACTCCACAATATTATCCCCTGGTGATTTTCCGCATTGATGACTATTATTGTACTCTGATAATTATGATATATTTGATACTACATGGGTTTTTAGACAAATACTATGTGAATTGATAAATTAAAAATGAAAAATTTTATGTATGTTTTTTGGGACGTTGCATCGTCAGTTGAAGGTGCATAAACTAAACTATCTGACCCATGATTGAGAATTAGCAACTTCCATTCATCCTTTGAAGATATGGATTTTCTTGACTGTGTACTCATGCCTATTTGTGCTTTAGTAAGTTGACTTTTTAGAAAGATATTTGGTGTGGATCCTTCTCTCTTGTTGTTGTGTTCCCAAGGTTGTTTGCTCTTGATTCTTGATTACGTGATTGGTTGAACGGTCGCTTCCACGAATTTATGCCATAGGTTAGGCTTTACTTTATAGAGTCGTCCACCAACCTGTTTCTAAGATGGGTTGGCGTTGAGTTAGTTTCAAAGTTATGTCATGCTAAAAGAACTATTGTTTGCAACTTTGCATCAATGGGCCATTTGCTACACATCTCAACCGAAAGACTATTTCCCTTGGTGATGGCATTGTTGTACACTCAACAAGAAGTGGTCACAATGATGTTTCATAACCTTATTGGTTGCATTAGCGGGTCTACCGAAATAATTTCTCAAACTCATAACTTGCATCATGTTTTAGGTGGTTGTCATGATCTTGTAAGTACCTTATGGGTAGTCATAACGTGGTTTTAGCATACTTTTTAGCTTGCATTTTTTTTGACATATAGTCCTACAACATCTTTGAATTGATTGATATAAATTTTGTTTTAATAATTCAATATTTATTTGATGTCAAAATGTTGCATATTTAATCTTTCGAGGCATGAAAACGCTATTTCTTGTGTCATATATATAGTCATATAACATATTATGCTCGGAAAAATGTTTTTTGAACTCTTTAGTCAAAAACTCAGATGGATGTGAATTTTCGGGGAAAAAAATATGTATTACCAGAACATTACTTACTCGATAAACCTGCTAAAAATAAAAAAATAAAAAAATAAACGTTAGAATTTTTATTAAAAAATAATTTTATATTTATACCCTAAAAACATCAAAACATATGAGTTTTTTTTGTTTGTTTTTTTATTATTATTATTTTATTTTATGGAATCAACCCAATTTACATCACCAAAAATTTACATATCAAATTTATAATCACTCGGACCCATCTTTTTTATAAGATCTGAACTGAAAAATATAGTTGATATACTTAACGAACAAAAAACTTTTAGTTATTAAAGTGACATATTTAGGTAATTGTTTGTCAGAATTTGACACCACGTTTGTTTATGAAAGGTCAGAGATCTTAAGCCATGGCTTGCCTTTCTTGAAAGCAACTTTTACTATTTGCCTTTCTATAAAGCTACTTAATTAACATTTAACACCACGTTGTTTACTAAGCATCACACTCATCAATTAACAGCCGAGACTTAAAGTCTTAAACCCACCCTACCAAAAAGTCCCAAATTAGTTGACAATAGAACAGAATCACCCTTGACTGCTTAACTAATAAGGTTATAAAAGTAATTCACAATAAGGTTACAAGGATATAGCAGTCCTTTCACATTAAAGGATATAATAAATTTCACATCAGTAGTGACCTCAAAGCAAACTTCAGTTACAAACAAAAGCCTACCAGCACTCCTTCAGAAACCCACCACCATTACAAAAATATACATAAAGCATACCTGGTTGCTGCTGTTAGAACTTAGAACACCACTACCCTCTACCCTCTACCCCCTACCCCTACCACCCACCCACCCACCCCCCCAAGATATGAACCACCTTGTTCTTCTACTGTTCATTTTCTGCATACCACATCTAACCAATGGCATCGAGTTCAATTATCCAGCGGTTTTTAACTTTGGAGACTCGAATTCCGACACTGGCGACCTAGTCGCCGGTGTCGGTGATAAACTCGAGTCCCCTAACGGTCAGACTTATTTTAAAGGACCGTCAGGGAGGTTTTGTGACGGTCGTCTTATCATTGATTTCTTAAGTTAGTTCTCTATCTATATGTATATCTATATCTATATCTATATCTATATATTTTATATATCTGTATTGTATCTAAGAACATATATGGTGTTCTTGTAGTGGATGCGATGGACTTGCCTTTCCTAAACGCGTACTTGGAAGCTCTTGGTGTGCCAAATTTCCGCAAAGGATGCAATTTCGCAGCTGCTGGATCAACTATTTTACCCCCGTCCGTAAACGCCGTTAGTCCGTTTTCATTTGGGATACAAGTGGCTCAATTTTTTCGATTCAAGAGTCGGGTTCTTCAGTTGCAAGCCAAGTGTAAGTCATAATACTATACTTTCTATGGTTTGAAATTTGAAAATAGATATAAGATTTCTCTTTTATGACCGAAATTCCATATCATACATACATGCATATACGTAAATACATACATGGATAGACCAAGGAATGGACGAAATTATGAGAAAAAACGTTAATTTTTATCTCGTCCATTGGCAGCAAAAAGGTTCAACAAGTATTTACCTGATGAAGACTACTTTAGCCATGGGCTTTATATGTTCGACATAGGCCAAAATGATATTGCTGGTGCATTTTACTCAAAATCTTTCGATCAAATTGTGGCTTCGATTCCATTGGTTTTAGCCGAATTTGAAGCCGGAATCAAGGTTAGTTTCAGTTTCTTTTGACCAAATTGATATCATCCACTTACATCAATAAATAATTTCGGATTTAAAACATGATGGACTAGAAGAAATAGCAATGTATTTTCATTTATATGTGTTTTGTAACATCATAGCTTCATATCTATTTTTTGCATTCAACCCTTAAAATACCATTGCATTTTGCTCTTCTGATTGTTAAGAAATAGAAACATACTTTCATATATTTGTGCATTATCACACCAATCCTAGTTTCATTTCTTTCAATTACAACACTGTACTTTCAATAATTTTTCATAATTACAAAATTGTACTTTTAATTTTTTTCTTATTAGGACATCATACTCTGAAATTTTGGTCCATTATAGCCGTGAAAATTGTTTTGCATCCGGAGATAAAAATTGTTTTGTGTTTGGATTCTCTAGAAGCATTGTTATAATAGGAAGAAATGAAGATAGAATAGTATAATGCATAATACAATGAAAATACATTGCTATTTGTTACATTTAACAGTCAAAATACAAATATACATATGTTCACACTCGTATATATTTTTTTTTCAGAAATTATATGATGATGGTGCAAGAAACTTTTGGATTCATAACACGGGCCCACTTGGGTGCTTGGCCCAAAACATTGCAAAGTTTGGGACAGATCCCTCAAAGCTCGATTCCCTTGGTTGTGTTTCTACACACAACCAAGCGGCTAATCTATTCAATATACAACTACATGCACTTGCCACGAAATTGCAAGGGCAATATTCAGACGCAAATGTCACCCACGTCGACATCTTCAAAATTAAATCTAATCTCATTGCAAATTACTCGAAATACGGTTAGCGCTTCTCTCTCATAAATTCACGTTTAGTGTATTATTTAATAAGTGACATATATATGACAAAATACATGGTAATTAATAAAAAAAATAAGCTGATTAAAAAACCAGTTAAATCACTCCATATTCCCCCCACGTGGGAGTGTCATGGTGAAATGAAAGAAAACAAATATCGAGTCACATGGAGGATATGAAACAGTGCAAATTTCAAAAAAAGGACAAACATGTGAATATGTGATATGATTTAGTTTCTGTAGGTGATACGGATTGGTTGATATGCAAACATGATTATTATGTGATTAAGTTTATAAAAAATTACAAATTATAAGTTTATAACATAAACAACTGTTAATATTTTATATATATATATATATATATATATATATATATATATATATATATATATATATATATATACACGATAGCAGCGTAATATTAATATTTTTTATTTCATGATAGTAACATATTTTCTTTTCCTTACGATATTAACAACATACTTACAGAACATATTTAAGTTAATGTACTTACATTTTAAATAATGTATTTATAGCTTCATTTCTTTACAGATGATATAGTACAGTAATATGTAACATGATATTTTACTGCTTTTAAATTATATATTGCTATTTTTGGAAATTAAATATAAATATATTGTTATCATGTGTAAAAGATATAAATATATGAGTAAAAGATAAAGTATATTAACTATATTAAATAAGAGTAAATATGTTAATAGTTTCTATTTATAATCAAAGTTTTAGGTATAAACTTGTAGACCAAAGTATCTTTTTGTCCATACAGTATCGAATATATAGTTCAGCTACTTTATTATTAAAACGAAACGATGTAAGACACAAGATATCCATGTCAAAAGACTTAAATGCCCCTATTCAAGTAGCTTTTAACTTTTATGTAAGACCAAATTATAGTTTTGCCAAACATACTCAGTAACCTTTTTGTGTTATGTTTGAATTTGTAGGTTTTGAACAACCAACGGGTGCATGTTGTGGGTACGGCGGTCCACCACTAAACTACAACAGCCAAGTGGCGTGTGGCCAAACAAAAACCATAAACGGTACCTCGATTACAACAACAGTTTGTAATGATACCACTGAATATGTGAATTGGGATGGAATCCACTACACCGAAGCTGCAAATCAACACATTGCTTCACAAATACTCACCGGAAAGTTTTCCGATCCACCATTTGCTGATAAAATGCCGTTTCTTTTAAATCTCAAGTTTTAAAAGCTCAGATTGTAATCAAGACGTTATCAAATAAACCATAAATTTATCGAAGTTATATTTATATTTCATTTTATACAAATTGTATCATATGTTTAAGACTAACGGTCTCCCCTAGGTCCCGCATAACATGTTGTATATGTTGTACTGTGTTTGACATTAATGACATGACATGTACCATTTTTTTTGTCATGATACGACATAAGATAAGATACTGTGTCTCTTTAAAATTGCAATCCCCATTAAATTGTAATTTTTTCGCACCCAAAAAGTCCAAGGGAGAGTGACTCTCTCTCAATTTTCCATATGTGCAAAAGACATGAATGCCCTCGATCCCACTCTCACTGTCCCATTGACATCGATCTCAGTCTCGGTTCAATGCACGCCAAATGCAATAGAATTTGTTTATCATATTGTGTTTTGCATAACAAATGAGGCCTTAAAGTACATTGCTAGAGCAACTAACAACAAGTGCATTTCGGTAAACAATACAAATCCACATTTAAAATATCAATTTTCTAATTACATTCCTCACTTGTATTCCATGAACACGATTTTATACGACTAGACATGCATAAGCATAACTACTTTTTGGAGACATAGGCGTAGTATTGTGCCATAGGAACAACAAAAGCAATAGCCAACAAACCTCCGACAACAAGTGTAAACTGATCTCTTTTCTCGGCTGTCTCTTCCTTAGTTTTAAAGTTTGATTCCCTTTTGTTTTCCTTAGCTTCGGGCCCACCAGGATCCGGAAGGCCGTCGATTGCGGCAACTAGCCGTTTAGCAGTACTATAAACCGCTTCATTGTACTTTTCGTCTGTCGCCAACACTACAAATCATACAAAAATGTCAGAAATAGCAACGTACTTTACTCTTCATGCCTAAAATCTTCACAATTTCAATAAAGGACAAATTTGTGGGAAATAGCAATGTACTTTACTCTCTTTGCTAATATGAATGATAAAGTAATTATAAAATAATGCAACAAAAACAGTTATTGGTATAAAACATCAAATAAGGTGCAAATGGAAGAGAATAGTTCAAACGAATATGATCGGTTAAAAAGAAGATTATATGGAAAAAAAATGTATTAGATATTTAATTTTGCTCCTGTCGTGTGATTCAAATTATATTTGATCACTTTGATATTAAATTTAGATATGATCACCATATATCATCTTTTGATTTTTTTTACTAGTCTTACTTTCTAACCAAAGGTTGAATTTTCCAGAAATATAAGTATATAAATATAAACAGACAAAGAAACATATATGCATATTTTAACGACAAATCTAGTAAGCTATATATGGGTGTTTCTTTTTAAATTAAGGCAGAAAGAACGATTTAAAGAGTAAGTTAGGGAAAAGAGGCTTTTCCCATTAAGTCCTAACTTCTTACATATTTATCCAAATAACACTTAATAGAAAAATAAAACAAAATAGGGCCTAAGTATCATTTTTTTTTCAGGGGTGTTCACATATAATTACATACATATTTTTTTAAAAGATAAAATAGACCTACTTAATATTAGAAAGTTAAAGTAAAATATTTCAAATTCACATTATCTCAAACATTAAAATTCCTGACCAACTAATCAGAAATCCCACAACTTGACTTCAAACTTTTTTCTTGCACTGAAATCCCAAAGCTCCACTAATTTTTCTTTACTCTTTTTCTTTTTGTTAGTTCAAATATAATATTAATACTAAAATAATTAGTGAAAATTACTGATTAACATGAATCAAAACAAATTCAAAGTCTTTTTGTTTTGTGTATAGACAGATTAACCCGCTAACCTAAATAAAGGTTAACCACAAAATGAGGATGAAGTTTAAAAAGCCTAACCACATTTGTGCTAAGGTTCAAGGTTCTTAAAATTTTAAGGTTATTGAACCCCAAACACCACGATTTTTTTTACCAGAAAATCGTACAAATAAGCAAATATTATTAAAACATAAGGTACAAATTCTAAAAAGGTCAAATGTTTGTTTATGCTGTATTGTTTCAACTTTTTTCCTGATTTATGCAACAAAGTGGTTGTTTCAACAAAATATGCAACCAAGTTCCATTGTCGGACAAAAATATGCAACATTTTAGTATTTTACCTTAACTTGTTTAACCTGTTAGGCGTTAGTTGCATAATTCATGTGCCAAGTGTCATAAGGTAACTGGTCCAGTTACAATGTTGCATATTTGGGTCCTAGAATGAAATGTTGTTGTATAAATGGGGAACCTCAAAATCATCATTGCATTAACAAGCATTAAACACATGAATATTTTATAGTGGAGAGAAGAATTAGATGGATACCAGGAAGGTTCTGGGATACAGTGGCATCAAGAACAGTATCACCAACAGCCTTAATGAATTCAGGGCCTCCAGACACTGCTCCTTCTTTTTGACTTGTTACAAGCACCACTATCCCTTTGTTGTTTCCCTCTTCTAGTGTTGGATACCAACGCTCCAAAACTTGGTCAGCATACTCGAATGCATCGGCTTTGCTCTGCAAACCCAATGTCAAATCATAAAAAGTTACTTCGTTTTCATACATTAGTGTTTTTGTATTTACAACACTGAATAAATCTTTGTTATGGTAGAGCGACATTCAATCGAACACTTGGTGTGCACTAACCGTGAGTTTGCGAACAGTAACGAAATTAATGCGAATTTTCTTCCGGTACTCCAAATCCGACAACAGATTCTTCAAATCCGATTTAGTTACCCTGCTAAGAACACCGGCATCATCCAGCACATAACTTTCTTTGGGAGGACCGTCATTGAGGACATCAAATTCAGATGCAAATGCAGACCCGGCAGCCAAAACAGGGGTAAAATTTAGTGCTAATGAGATCGCTAAAGCAGCTAATCCACGCTGAACATGAGAAACCCAATTGGTGGTGTTGGGTATTGCTGAAAAGGATTGAAAAACTGAATCCTTCTTGAGATTACAACAAATGGGTTTGGCGTTTGCGAGAGTGAAAGCGTTTGAGTTTGATTTGGGATTTTGTTGTTGTTGGAGAGAGGATTTAAGATTGAAAAGCGAAGAGAAGGAGTGAGGAGCTAAAATGGTTTCCATCTGCAGAGATTTGATGACAATGCGTTTGTTCTTCTCATCATCTAATACTTTTGTTGGGTGAAGTGGAGTGATTTATGAGTGGTTTGGATTTGTTTCTTATGGATTGGTTTCTTGAGCGTTTTTTGATATTGTGGATACTGGATAACGTGTTGTCTATTTTAGAAAGGGAAATTTGTGCTTATACCCCTATAGTATGGCTTAATGGCATTTATGCACCCATATTATTGTAAATTGTCAAATGGGCCCAAACCCATGGTCTTGCTCTTGAAATTCATCTACCCATGTGAGCCATTAAGGCTTTGCATGTGTAGGTTCTCGGGCTTTCCTTAGATGCTAAATCATATCAATGTATCGTTCATTTTTACCATAATAACAATGTACTTATATTTTTAATCATAAAGGTAACATATTTCATTATCAATATGGGCAATATACTTTGTTAAACATTCCTATTATCCATAAACAAATACGTAACACACCAATTTCCGAACCCAATTTACGCTATTCTAAACTTTTGAGTCTTAACTTATGACATGCCATATAATGAAATCACGTTGAAGCTAGCCCTAAAATAATCAACTTTGCATCAATTAATATTTGGGTGTCACTAAACCCAAATAATTTTCTATTATGTATATTACTTTTGACATAAAATTTTACATAGAAATAAATAGTGCTACTAGACATGTCTCTGGAAGTATAATCCTAGTATATTCGTTTGATCTTCTAGTCCAATCTTGTGACTTCTCAATCAAACTCTATTTCAACATATGATATGTGAGAAAATGAGCCCTAATTAACATAAAAACAAGACAAAACTGCAAAAATGGTCCATGTGGTTTCTCATTTTATGTGGCTACGGTCCAAACGTTTGAAAAGTTGCAGATTTGGTCCTTTTCAACAAGTTTTGTTGTGGTTTTAGTCCCTCATCCGTTAACTTTCCTAAAATGACAATTTTAACCCCAGAGACCATTTTCGCAGTTTTGACTTTTACTATACTATAATGACCATTTTTGCATACATTCTTTTTTATTTTAATGAAGTATTATATATTAATAGATATTATTTTTAATATATAATATTATATATTAATAAATATTTTTTTATTGGATTATTAATTTATTTTAGTTGGTTTTTTTTTAAAAAAATTGTTGGAGTAATTATTTTTTATTGAATTATTGTATATCAATACATATAGTTTTTAATATATAATATTTATATCATAATAAATATTATATTATTGGATTATCAAATTTTTAGTTAATTTTTGTAATTTTTAATTATTTTTTATTGTATTATTACTTTTAATTTATTATTTTCTTCATATACTAAATGTTGTTTTATTGTATTATTAATTTATTTTAGTTAATTATATTTTGTTTAATTTTTTTGTCGGAGTAATTTTTTTTATTGAATTATTATATATCAGTACATATAGTTTTTAATATATAATATTTATATCATAATAAATATTATATTATGCGATTATTATATATTACAAAGCATTATTTTATTGGATTATTAATTTCTTTTAGTTGATTCTTTTTATAATTTCTTTTTTGTTGGAGCAATTTTTTTTATTACATTATTATATATCAACAAGTATTATTTTTAATATATAATATTTACATCATATTAAATAATACATTATTGGATTATTAGTTTTTGTAATTTGTTTTTTTGAATTATTAATTTGTTGAAATATTACTTTTAATTTATTATTTTTTAATACAATAAATATTATCTTATTGGATTATTATTTTATTTTTAATGTATACTATTAATTGTTTTTAATTTTATTAGTTTCACCACAAAGTCGTCGAAATACGTAAAAGTGTCGCTTATCATCGTCAAAAATTGGCAGGATCACCTCCAAACACCTTCATTGGAGGTTCAATAGATACCATACCCTATTCCACCTAGCGTTTATGGTAGCCACATGCGACAACCTCTTCATAATCCACTGGAATCCTTCATATCCCACATAATGCGCAACAAACCCCTATAACATTTATAAGTGGTGGTGGTGATCGAGTGATGGTGGTGGTATTTTCCCTATGGTTTCTCATTATAAGCTAGATGAAATGAAAGTATTTGGCAGCGATCCTAACAATTTCGATGATGAAAGACGACGATTTTGCGTATCCCATGACTTTGTGGTGGAACCAATAAAATTAACAAGAACTATTATTATAATTACAAATAAATTAATAATCCAAAAAAATAATATTTAGTATATGAAGAAAATAATAAATTAAAAGTAATAATCCAATAAAAAATAGTTTAAAAAAAGAAATTACAAAAATTAACTAAAAGATAATAATAATCCAATAATATAATATTTATTATGATATAAATATTATATATTAAAAACTATATTTATTGATATATAATAATTCAATAAAAAATAATTACTTCGACAATTGTTTTTTTTAAAAAATAATTAACTAAAATAAATTAATAATCCAATAAAACAATATTTAGTAAATGATGAAAATAATAAATTAAATAATCCAATAAAAATAATTTAAAAAAATTAAAATATTAACTAAAAGAAATTAATAATCTAATAATATATTTATTATGATATGAATATTATATATTAAAAACTATATGTATTGATATATAATAACTCAATAAAAAGAATTACTCTAACAAAAAAAAATTTAAAAAAAATCAACTATAATAAATTAATAATCCAATAAAACAATATTTATTAATATATAATATTATATATTAAAAGTAATATTTATTAATATATAATACTTCAATAAAATAAAAAAGAATGTATGCAAAAATGGTCCTTATGGTATGGTAAAAGTCAAAACTGCGAAAATGGTCCCTGAAGGTAAAATTGTCATTTTAAAAAAATTAACAACCAACCAGTTAAACTTAACGGATGAGGGACCAAAACCACAATAAAACTTGTTGAAAAGGACCAAATCTTCAACTTTTCAAATGTTTGGACCATAACCACATAAAATAAGAAACCACGGGACCATTTTTGCAATTTTGTCTAAAAACAATCAATCTATTATACACTTCTATGATTTATATATTATATATATCCGGTGGAGAAAAGAAACGACAACATACTAAGTGCTTTTTTTTTTCCTTTGAGTTTTGAACAACTAAATTTACCAAATTGGAAATGTTTTTTTCGTCGATAAAACTATGCAGACTAAAGTTGTTTGTTCCTTTTTTGAACCAAGCCTGTGTGTTTCTTTTTTGAACCAAATGAAATGTCCACATTTAAATAAATGACTATTTTACCATCATTTAAAACATAATATTCAAAGTGAAAATTTATTGCAACAAAATAAACATTACATAATAACATAAAGGACGTGTTCAACAATCTAGTCGACAATTAGTAGCTGGAAGCCGAAATCTATAACTTTTATTTGTATATTAGTGTTAAAAAAAAGTAGTTCAAAGCTTTTAAAATATATAAAACTACCTAAAAGGACTTATCTAAAAGACATCATTGGTTTTAAAAAAAGGTAATTTAGTTAATTTGCAAAATTATAAAAAGCTTTTGTTATGCTATTTGAAGTAGCCTTTACATTTGGAGTCCTTTGTTTTAGGTAAAAGTTAGAAGCTCCTATTATCGAACAATTTTTTTTTTTTTTTCTGATTTTCTTATAAACTAAAACTAAAAACTCCAAAAACTATATGGCATGCGGAAAATGCTCAAAATCCAAAAAGAAACATCCATAAATACACCTAAGCAAACATTGATATAATGTTATAACTTTCATAATACAAATAAACAATGTACAAATCCTACTTAGCAATAGTAAGTTTTTGTACCTTTAGGTTTTTGCCATAAATCTTTAGTGACTTTGACATTTTTCGTCCTTACAGTGAAAACTTTTACATTTTGACATAAAAAACACAAAAAAAAAACCTCATTTAGACTTTTGCCATCATATTTTCCCAACTTTGGCAACTTTCACACTCTTGCCACAACATTTTTGGATTTTCTCCACCAGTGTCCCTTCTTTTGGTTGTTGTACACTTTTGGCATCTAATTTTAGGGGTTGTTGATTTTCTCCCCTATTTGTGGCGATTTACACTTTCAGCACATATCTTTTAAAGTTTGCCGATTTTTCCCATATTACCCCAAAAGCGGCATAGCTACGAGTTCTTTACTAGTTCAAATTAAATCCATTAAGTTAAAAGAAACAACATCTAATAAAAACTACACCAAAATAAAGCCTAAATATTACAATAAGAGAACCAACATGGTCCATGATAATAGAGATTACAATGAGAGAACCAACCAAACTCTATGACATTGTGTAACACCCGTTTCGAGAAGGTACATATTTAACCCTAAATTTTAAAAGATTAGCATTTTTGGTCTGTACGGCGTGCGTACTCGGCGTGTACGCATGGCGTATTCATGCATGAAGGAAGCGGGTCTTGCACGCGTACGCCCGACGTACTCCTCAGGTACGCAGCGCGTACGCTGTTCAGACCCAAAACCTTAGTTTGAGGGTTTGCACCCTATATAATCCTCTTTATGGCCCCAAGACTTTCGCCCTCATCAGCCTCCACCTAAAAATCGTCCCTCTAGCTAAACCTAAGTGAGAAGAGTGCATTTTGAGCTCATTTGTGTGTTTTGGTGGTGTTCTTGAAGAAGAAGAAGGTGGTAGAAGGACATTGGAGCTTGGAAGAAGCTTGGATCTGAGATTCTCTACTTGCTAGCAACCTCCAAGAGGTAAAAAGCTTCTAGCTTGATCATCTTTTCTCATGTATCTAGTTATTCCTTCATTTAGGGAATTTTTGGTCCCAACCTTTGTGATTCTTGAGCATGACATGCTCTTAACCAAATAAGTCGTCCTTTCAGACCCAATGAGTGGTCTTGAGTCATAAAAATGAGATCTTGATATTTAGTTCTTCCCCATGCATGCTCTAGAACGTCTTTAGGTGTTAATAAGTTAAGTTTGTTGGTATTAAGCATTTAATGGACATGCAAAGTCATAAAGTTGGAAGCTTTATGACTCTCAGTGGTATGTTGGCCTTGGATCTACAATTGGAACGTAAGAGCTTAACGCATTAAGCTCTTATTAAGGAAAAAGGATTTCGATGCGTACACAGTGTGTAACGCAACATACGTAGTGCATACGAAGTCAACCTCCCGATCCCGGTGAAGGCCCGTGTACGCCCAATGTAGGAGCTGAGTACGCCCCGCGTACTCAGTTGAGTTTGACCGAGTTGACTCGTTGACCTTGACCTTTGACCAGATTTTTGACCAAGTTGGACCTAGGGGTATTTTAGGTATTTTGAGTTGTTAAATGAGATTAGGTCCTTGGTTTTAGTTAGGTGATCGCTGAGTCAATTTTTAGGAGTAGAGATTTATTCAGTTTGCATTCAGACTGAGAGGTGAGTTTTCCTCACTGTACCTATGAGTCGAAGGCACCAATGCCGACCCACTAGATTATGTATCCTGGTTATAGGATAATTTATGTTGGTATGTGGTTGATTAGTAGATCTGTATGATTATCTGTATTTGCTGGTTTTGTGTTTATGTTTATCTGTTACATATGTCGACATCTAAGAAATGCTAAAATAAAGCCCAAAGATTACAATGAGAGAACCAACATAACTCCATGACGTTGATATATATAGAAATTACAATGAGAGAACCAACCAAACTCCATGACATTGATACATATAAATAAGAGATTACAATGAGAGAACGAGCAAAACACCCTGATACATATAAATAACTAAACAACTAATAACAATGGGTTCATCCAACTCTATTTGCAAATGTCTTGAACCAACCAAACTCCATGACATTGATACATATAAATAAGTGATTACAATGAGAGAACGAGCAAAACACAAATCTTCAATACACTAACACCAAGTTAACTTAAAGTAAACTTGGGTATCTATGCACCTTTGAGTAGCCTTAACATAATAACAAGTATGGATTGTAAGATCTTTAGGCATGCCATAAATGGGCACCAACAAAGTAAAATCCTTTTTAAGCTAATCACATTTTACTTTGCATTTATATTATATTATTGAACAAATTAAAATCATTATTTAAAATCCTTTTGAGTTGTAGTTAAGTTGAAAACTTATAGGGTTTTAAATCAATATGGTTCAAGAAAAATAGATACTACGTGAATGTCCTTGCATTGCACGTATTGAAATTCTGTACACAAATTTTTGATAAATATATTTTTGAAATTCTGTATCGAAGATTACTATGTCATTTACATTAACTATAAAATTCTTAAAACTATCTGAAATATAAAATTATATTTTTTTTAAAATGATATCATAATATAATTATGTATTAGAATCATATTGTTTAATGACATCTACCCATAAATTACATGCGAATCAAACTAAACATGAATGAGACAATGCATGTCAATACTTATGTGACAATGTTCATTAAAGTAGCAATTCTTTGTCAATTGAATATTTTTAACTCTTAGGATGTGGTCTATAAAGTTATTATTATTATTATTATTATTATTATTATTATTATTATTATTATTAAATAATATTTGAAGCACCATGGGTTTCCAAAAATAAGAAATAAACTATTCAATACTTTAAATATCTGTTATAAAAACTTGGCTATTCTCTAATTTCTTAAACATGATATTTCTTGTCAAAAAAATTATCTACAAAAATATCCTTCTAACTTATAAAATGGTCATTGTTTTAAGGGAAATTATCAGAAAAGTCTCAATATTTTTGAAAAAGTTTCATTTTAATCCCTAAATTTTTTTGAACATAAAAATCCCGACTATTTCATTTTGGCTCAAATTGATAAAAAAGTCTTTTTTTTTTCTTTTAACAAAAAATGACATATTATTATGTAAAATCAAATAATTAAGATTTTTCTGTTCAAAAAATAAAATTTGGGACTAAAGTGAAATTTAAAAAAAAAACAGTGAGATTTTTTTTTTGACAATTTCCTTTGTTTTAATAAAAAAAAACAAAAATATCTCGGAAACCAAATTACAAAACAGTCCTTATAATTTACAAGAATAAATCTCTATTCAAAGTTATTTTTATAGGAATGATCCCTATGAAACAATTACATAAATGGTCCCTTCTAATAATAAATTTAGAGAAACAATTTATATGGTTCATAAAATTATAGACGTGGTCTCTGCCTATTAATCAATTTACATAAATGGTCTAGGTATTTCAAAAAATTATAGAAATGTTTATTATTTTCATAAAATTACAGAAATAATCCATGGCAAAAGCGAAATTACACAATTTGTCCATATGTTTTACAAAACTAAAGAAATGGTTCCTCTCTAATTTAAAATTTAAGGAAATGTTTCCAATACAAGCGGAACATTAGAAAAATTTGTGTAAAAAATATAAGATTAATAACACGTTGTAAGACATCCCACTAATTTTAAACAAAAGGAAAATATACTAAAATTAATTATGAAGCAAATAAAAGAAAATATCGGTTATTCTAAATATTTTTTTTTACAAAACCGGTGTTATTTTAAACAAAAGAAAAATACTAAAATTAATCACAAGTTCATATTTTGTTTTAGGACGTAAGGGATCTTATCCTTTTTAATGGCCACTTCCAACGATGAACGATCCTTCCCTCTGATCCTCTCAAAACGCCAGTTTTCATGGCCAGATTTCTCTCTTTGACTTCACAATCACATCCCCCTAAACCTTCTTTAAACCCTTGTAATGGTATAACAAACACTATCTCTGAACATTCCTCTTCCAGAAGAGCATTTGCTTCAATTTGCACTGTATCATCCTTAATAGCGCTTGTTCAACCTCAAATTCTCGTAGCTCAAACTACTTCATCTTCTGCTACTAACACGATTCTTTCAGGCCTTACCAGCACTAAATCATGGTTTCGATTCTTCGGTAGTGGATTCGCCATCAGGATCCCGCCTGATTTTGAGGATATTATGGAGCCAGAGGTCAGATTTTCTTATCGTTTTCGTTAATTTTTCCTTTAGGCTTTCGTGATTATACTTGCAATGTAGAATCAAAGTTTGTTTAATGTTTATGAGTTAGGTTGCGGTTTTTAAACTAATTCCGTGATATTAAGTTGGCGCTGCATCATCAAGTTGTAATAATCACTTTTCATGGTGTTGTATTTGTAGAGTTCTTCTTATATAAGGAATTGATAATTGTATTTAAGTAATTTTACTCTTAACAGTTTGTAGTTTCAAATTTGGTTATTCAAAATTGATTATCTGATAGCTTCAGTTTTTCGAATTTCAGCTGAGAAATTGAACTGCATCTTTTTCAGGACATTAATGGTACTTTATTCCTGTTTTGTTTTCATAGGACTATAATGCTGGTTTATCTCTATATGGAGATAAAGCTAAACCAAAGACATTTGCAGCACGTTTTGCTACACCTGATGGGTAAAACTGTAATTTAAGTTTTATCTTTGTATTGTTTTGTGTTAATAGTTCATATGCTTTCTGCCTATCTTAGGCCCTGCTTCTTTTTCCCTATTACATCAAATGTTGTATGAATAGTAATTTGTAACAATTAGAACATAAAGCCTCGTGTTCTTGACTTACTCTATTAACTTGTTTTTTCTGCATCCATTGTAGTATAAAACTCTCCTCTTTGTATAGTTTCTTACACAACATATGAATACAAAAGCCTCTTTGATAACAAAATGGAACAAACTATTCATATCATATGTAAATACAATCTATAGTAGAACTGTAGAAATAGATTGTAAAGTTATATACCTAAGCAATATGCCTTTATTTGTTGTGAAATTGAGGTTTTGGTTTTCTACTAAATGTGAATGTTACTATATGATTATGCAGTCTCACTTGGTTAGCAATTAATACAGATCCGAAGTTTTAAGTGTTGTCATCCGCCCTTCTAATCAACTCAAGATCACATTTTTAGAGGTTTGTGAGACTTAAAAAGCTTTAGTGTTTAATAAAAACTTCCATATCTTAGAGATCCAAATTCCAATGCAATGTTGGAATGTTAATGGTATAAGGCTGGATATCTGGATCCTTCATTTTGCTACATTTGTTGAAAATCAAACCCATTGTTGGTTTGGTTTATAAGGAAATTCACATTATCCAAATCCAACCTTATACCACTAAAATTCCATCATGAAATAGTATGGTTATTTCTGTCATTTGTTATAAATATAAGATTAAATTATACCAATGCCTGGTACCTATTAGTCCCATGAATATTGCAACAATATTCTTTTTTGAATGTTAGTTGATATATACTGTTTCAGGCCAAAGATGTTTCTGATTTTGGGACCTTGAAGGAAGCAAAAAGGATTTTTGTTCCAGGTAAATTTGAATTTTGAGCATAGATTAGAGGGGAAAATTTCAATTTGTTAATGTGAAAATGGGTTGATTTGGGTTATATTAACGGGTCAAATACGTAAAAATTCAAGAACCTATCAAATTAAGAAACGGGTAAAAAGTTGTTCATGACATAATCAAGTGTTTACAACTTTTTAAAAGAATTGGATCGTTATTTTAATAATAGCTTATGTGATACAAATTTTTTTGAAGTATTTTGTCATGCTTATTAAAAGTTTATATAAATTTTGCATCTTGTTATATCTTATTTACAATTTTTCATTGGTTTTTGATAGGTGGGACAAGTTTATACTCAGCACGTGCCATAAAAATAAAGGAAGATGAAGGTTACAGGTTATATTTTGCATTTATATCATACTGTCTTTTCCCATGATATGGGGTACAAGAAAAGGTTGCATGCAAGAAATAGCAACATACTTTCATTGATTTGTTTATTATAGCATCCTATTTTCATTTCAAATTATGACAACATTATACTTTGAAAAAGTTATTCACTGTTATAATTTGGTAGAATTTTCAAAATATGTCGTGATAAAAAAAATTAAATAATAGTACAAGGTAAAAATTGGGTAAGATTTTTCCTAGTAGAATGTTGTAATAGAAAGAAACGAAAATAGAATGTTATAATACACAAATATATGAAAGTATGTTTACATTATTTGCGTTTAACCTATAATAAAATAATGAAAAAGTAATAAAACATGATTGATATTGATTCTATTCAGGTCGTATTATTTCTATGAATTTGGGAATGATGATCAGCGTGTTGCGTTAGTAGCTGCAGTCAATAGTGGAAAAGTATGTTTACTTTATTACTTACACTCACCACTCTTTTTTTTTTTTTTTTTTTTTTTTTTTTTTTTTTTGTGCTGAATGCAAGAAATAGCAACTAACTTTTATTTACTTGTTTCTTATAGCATTCCACTTAAGGAACTTTCATTTGTCTATTAAGGCACTGTACTTTGAAAAACATACCCAGTTAATAGCATTGTACTTTCAAATTTTCTATTAGGAAAAATCTTCCCAATTATATCAATGAAAGTATGTTGCTATTTCTTGCAGACAATTATTGCTGCAGCAACTGCACCTCAGTCAAAATGGGTGGATGAGGGCGTGAAGCTTCGTTCGGCTGCTGTTTCATTAACGGTTTTATGACAAAATGAAGATTTTGTTGAGGATGTTTATGAGAGAGTGTAGTAGATTTTTCAATCAAGAATCTCAAATGATGTATAGAGATTAGTTTTTGAAATGATAGGAAGGAAACAATTGTTAATGCCTTATTTTGGTTTATATTTTCTTGTAACGTTAAAAAAATCATTACTTTTGTTTTCATACCCAAATGAAGTTATGTAATTATATGTTTAATTTTTATTTCTCAAAAAAAAAAAAAAAGATAAGGTAGGTGGATGGATACATGTGATACAGTGTCCTTGTTTTAATGATAAAATTTGTTAAAGATAATTAAGTCTTTTTACATCTATGACCAAAATCGAAACAAAACAATACTGTAAAGATAGTCCGGATTTAAATAAAAAAATTAGGGACAAGTATGTAAATTATCCCAAGCCGAAGGGACTATTCATGTAACTTACTATATATGTTATTTATATAGAGACTTAAACAGATAAAACGAAAAACATATTTAAAACGATTGTTTCAATAAAAATAGTCTGGGATAATATTTTTATCTTTCTTACATTAAATGGTGGCGAATTTAATTTAATATTCTAATATGAAGAAGCTCATCATCTACCTACCTCCTTTTCCCTCATTGTTTCAGCAGACTTAAAATTTCCCAGTTTCCTGTAAAATTTGATCCAACTACCACCAATTTTCTCCGAAAATGGCGATTTCATCCACTGCTTCAAGTTTAATATCACTCTACACGCCAACAACTCCACAACGTACACCATCAACCTCTCTATTTTCGTCTTCGAATTCATCCTTCCTCACCACGACATTCAAACCCTTGAATCTCGTCCAACGACACAGATCCATTCCGGCCAACACCAAAAAAAGCGGTTTCTCTTGTACTTGTATGTTCGGACTTGGTATGCCGGAGCTGGTAGTTATCGCTGGCGTCGCCACCCTTGTTTTCGGCCCTAAGAAGCTGCCGGAGGTTGGTCGTAGCATCGGAAAAACCTTCAAGAGCTTCCAACAGGTTTGATTTCACTTTTTAATTCTTAGTTTGGTTAAGATAAGCTTCATGTTCATTCTATTTGATTCGATGGGCTCCCTCAGAACGCATAAATAAATATTTCAATCAATATGACTGCAATATGACTTCATGTTCACCTTCCTATCTTCAGATGTAAATTATCTGTCGGTTTAAAAAAAAAAAAAATTGGGTTTAAGAAGCCTGATTTGAGCTCATATACGCCAACATTTAGTGATAAAGAAGCTCGATCCAAAATCATACATCAAAACTTAACGATAAAGTAGATCTAGTTTGCTGACATTAATTTTTTCAATCAATTTCCCCAAATGTGACGTGAGCTTCTTAAATTATTTTTTAATTATTTATCTCGACATTTGCAGGCAGCAAAAGAGTTTGAAACAGAGCTGAAAAAGGAAAGTGAACCTATTGAAGAGTCGAGAACTGCTTTAAATGAGATCATTGAGCACGAAAATGGAGACGCCAATAGCACGAAGGTGAGTTTGTAGAAAGCTTCTAGATTGTTGCATGTTAGCGACTGTTAGCTTATAAAGCAAAATTTAATATTCCAATTCGACATTTTGTAACATCTTTGATCATCAAGATTCAAGAATAAACTTTACTATTTGTAGTGGCGTGAATTTATGTCAAGGTCTATAATTCAGGTGTTACTTTTAAGTGATATACAAGGGTGTTTTGGATGTGTATATCGAAAGTGATTATCTGATATTTGAATATATTTATTTTATTTGAATCCATGGTTTACAAAGTTGACTTTGTCAAAGCTTTTGACGCCATCAATTGGATTGGGGTTTCTTTCACTCGGTGATTGAGCAAATGGCTTTCGGGGACAAATAGAGGAATTAGATAAAAGGATGTCTTTGTAGTGGTGGTCTGTGGCTCTCCTACCAAGGAGTTCGAGTTCGAGATTAGTAGAGGGGTTTGAAATCGGGGAAAATAACAGCTATAGACATTTTTCGGGGTTGAATTCCAAAAAAATAGACAAAAAAAATTGGATTTTCGGGTATAGACATGGATTCCGCGGAGGTGAGCTATGAGGGCTCCGCGGAATCCAATGTAGCTCTGCGGAATGTCAAAATCGTAATTAAATCAGGAATATTAACGAAAAAAACCTCGATGAACAGTTCTACGAAGGTGCCTCTGCTGACCTCGTTAGCAGCTACGCGGAACTGTTCATCGAGTTTTTTTTTTTTTTTTTTTTTTTTGGCGTTTATACCCCTGATTAATCGTATAGGTTATAATTATTACAATCCTCCTCATTATACCAAAAGAGGGAATAATCTCATTATAATCCTCCGATATCAATAATTGATAAACCTCCTCATTATATTAATCAATTTTATAATTATTATAAAGAAAATAATAATAATAAGACATGTTGACTTAGTGGGACCAAAAGAGGGAATAATCCTCCGATCTTAATTTGGGTATTTATGAAAAAAAACTCGATGAACAGTTCCGCGGAGCTGCTAACGAGGGTCCGTGGAGGCACTTCTGCAGAACTGTTCATCGATTTTTTTTTTTTTTTTTTTTTTTTTTTTTTTTTTTTTTTGCGTTAATATCCCTGATTTAATTATGATTTTGCTATTCCGCAAAGCTACAGTGGATTCCGCGGAGCCCTAATAGCTCACCTCCGCGGAATCCATGTCTATACCCGGAAATTCGATTTTTTGTGTCTATTTTTTGGAATTCAACCTTAAAAAATGTCTATAACTGATATTTTCCTTTGAAATCGGACTATGAATTACTGAATATATATATATATATATATATATATATATATATATATATATATATATATATATATATATATATATATATATATATAGGTTCAGGTTCATCTAAGACCATGCTAATTTTGTGAGACCGTGAGACCAAATCTAAAAATAATTTTAAAATGCAAAATAAAAGGAAAAATCCAAAAATTCTTTTTTTAATTATTATTTTCGGAACTTTATTTACCTTAAAAAAAATAAAATAAAAAATAAAATAAAATAAATTACCGTTTTTTTTTGAAAAATACGTGAAATATTCTAATAAAATATTACACTGTACATATTTTAATATGATTTTTAGAATGTTTAGAATATTCTACTAGATTTGCCAGATATGTAGAATATTCTAAATATTCTACTAAAATATGTAAAAAATGTATTTTTTTGTATTTATTTTTTATTTTTTTGGTATTTTATTTATTTATTATTTTTTTTTTGGAAAATATATATTCCGAAAATAATATTGGAAAAAAAAAATTTCGAAAATTTTCAATTATTTTGCATTTTAAAAATGTTTTTGTTTTATCTAATAAATGAGTGGCTAGGATTGCGTCCAACGGTCTCATAAAATTAGGCTGTCTCACATGAACCTAACCCTATATATATATATATATATATATATATATATATATATATATATATATATATATATATATATATATATATATATATATTGTTTTTTTGATTTTTAGAAAGCTATTTTTATTGAAAAATTATTTTAAATATATCAAAATTCATAAGTTTTTATTTTCTATAAATAAACATCTATATTGATATAGTTTTAAGATAAAATAATTTTTTTTAGAGTTTCAGCTCTCGTTATTCATAAATAAATAAAAAGTCATCAGATTTCTATTACAGTACATTCGTTATTCATTTATGAATAAAACGTATGCTTAATTTTTTTTTTATAGTTTGAGTATCGTTCATATATGAATATAATACCTAATAAAATTTTATTACTTAAAATATATTTTTTACATCATTTTTTGTCATATATTATATTTATATATGAATAAAACGTGTATTAGTTGTCGTCATATTTTATATTCATGTATGAATAAAACATTTATCAGATTTTTGTTACATTTAATTTGTTATTCATATATGAATAAGTAGTATAAATGATTCTTAAACCGTAAAAAAAATTAATCATAATTTTTTATTCATAAATGAATAACGAATATATCGTAGTAAAAATCTAATGCATTTTTATTCATTTAGGGATGAGGGAGTCATTCCCTCCCAACCCACTGAACCCACTGTCACATCATTTTATCTGTTTTATTTTTTTTCATCTTTCCCAACCCCACAACACACGGAAATCCTATCTTTCTCAACCCACTCATTTAAAAAAAAATACAAAACAACTAAGATATAAGTTTTAAAACACATGATACAAGAGAAAATGAGAGAAAGAAAGTAGATAGATATGATGAAGTGGGTTGGTGAAACCAATTAAACAACCCGCTGAAGCGGGAGTGGTACCGGCGGTAACTCTAGTGCTAATTAAGATTTTACCTTGATTGTTTTGTATTTTTTTTAATTGAATGGGTTGAGTGGGTTCAAAAAAATAGGGTTTCCGTGTGTTATGGGTTGAGAAAGATAAAGAAAAATAAACAGTTCTACTTCTCTCTCTCTCTCTCTCTCTCTCTTATATATATATATATATATATATATATATATATATATATATATATATATATATATATATATATATATATATATATATATATATATATATGGGAAAAGTGAATATACCCTAGAGGGTATATAACATTAGGTACCCTATATCCAAAACGGTGTCGTTTGCTTACTGATTTCGTGTGAAAAGTTGTTACGTGAATAATTCTTAAAATAAACTACCGTATCCTTCCTAAATACTTTCGTTTGTTGATTTTTGTTGACTCCCAATTGATTAACCCTTATACGAATTGCTTGTAGTTTTTGGTTTGGATGTTCGATTAAGAATTCTGATTTCGCATGGAATGTGTGTATAGCATCTATCACTAGCCTAATTTCCTGTCCTAGTTCGTTGGTTGCACTCTTGTATTCGACTCCTTTTGTGATCATCACCGTTTTTGAAAAAAAATAGCCATATGTATTCTTCTTGGTTACGATTTCGAATTAGAACACATAAAATCTGATTTTTCAGGTGAATTCCGATTTCACATAATTCACTAAAATCCAATTAAGCATGGAGATTAATTTTATATGATTCAAGAATTCCGATTTCACTTAAATCAATAAAAAAAAGTTCAAGAAGATGAAGTTTTATGTAGATGTTGTTTGTGTATTTTTAGATCCAGATGAAAAGATTTTGGATACAAATAACGATGTGTGTGTGTGTGGGCCGGGGGATCAATAAAAAGGGTTTGTTAAATTTCCCCTGTTACTGTCATCTTGTTACATAAAATAAAATCAAGATGATGATGTTTGAGATTGGTCCCAACAAAGTTTATGATGATTGTGTGGGTTTGATAATGAAATCTGATGCAAATGATTATAGTATGAATCAGCTGATATAAATGATGACGAGAATGAAACTTCAAAAGAAGAAGATTTTGAAGATGAAAATTGATCTTGATGTGGAAATAAAAAGTTGGATAATTTTTTGTGATAAGAGATTAAAGATGTATGAAGGATTCAATGTAGTTTTGATTGGTGGCTATAAAGCTCCTCTCCAAAAATGAAGGTCTACATGGGGCTATTCGGGTCAGACGGACTGCATCAAATTATAAGATGATGCCAAACATCAACAGTAAAGATGTATTTCATTATACTATTGTGGGTAAAGATGTGTGTCGTTATACTACTGCAGTCAAATAAGGTTATAAGGCAAAATGTTTTTTGTTTAGGAACAAAGTCGCCAGTCATGCTTTGTGGGTAACCTCATGGACTGATGGTTTCTTAAAATATGTCAACATTGCATTAAGATTTTGCTGCAAAATGTGTAGTAAGTTCATGGGTCTTTGGTAAAAAAAAGGAAAAGGTTGCAACAAAAGACAAAGGAGTACATGGTTGCCTTAATTCAAAACAAGGGTATTATGGTCTTTTGAACAAAAAGCATGGTTGGGAATTTTCTAAGCTTAAATGAAGCAATCGTAAAAGGAGTATAATGGTGAAAAGATTACTCTCATCAAAAGTACATGGTGATATATCCTTTTATAAGATGCATGTGTCGTGGTTTGCAAAGGTGATGATGACTTTTTTTTCTTGAAAAAAGCTTAATTTGAGGAAGTTATACAGGTTGAGAAGTTAGTGATATCCAAAATGAGTTTAATGAAGATGAAGACAAAAGTTTAAGTGGTAAATGTATGTAATTACTTGTGGAGTTTTTCATTGTTAATTTGTTTTTCTTGAACAAAGTAATCACCTTTCTTCCTCCTATCTTCGTGTTTTTTTCTCCAACAATTTTGAGTAACTCTCAAATCCATCTTTTCCTTGAATCGTGATAAGTTTCAGTAAAAATTAAAGAATGTCTAGTATATATATGGAACAATTGAAGTTTATTAGAACAAAAATAGGTGGCATCCATATGATCAATTCTGTTGTACGATAGGCTGTTTTTTTTTTTTTTTTTTTTTTTTTTTTTTTTTTTTTTTTGGGAATGGAGATACATGTTTATTTAGAAAACATATCCAACCCACTATTGGATAAATTTTGATCAAGCACATTTGCAATATCCAACCTTTGGTTTTTCCCCTTCTTGGACGATTTTACCCCTGTCCCAAAATAAAATGACAGAGACATGGGTTTTCTTGTTGATTTATCTTAGTTGGATTGGATGTAATGAAATTAGAAAGGAGTGGAATCAATAAAGGTAATAGAACTACACCAACATCCAAATTTATATATAAGTAGACTTTGGTTAAAACTTCAAACTAATACAATTGATAATTCATAATAAAGAACATGGTTATTAATTTCTCAATTAGATGATAAATGTCACATTTCACTCACCATTCAGATGAGCAATAGACAAAAGACATGAACAGGCTAAAAAAGAAACAAGTGCCAAGTTTATATTATGATATGAAATAATAATCATATCTATGCATAAGCAGCAACACCCAAAGAAAAAAGTGTTTGTAGGTCTTCACATGGAAGAGTTTCAAGAGGTATGCCAGGTGGCGCAAAGCCTACATGATGATGTAGTGGTCCTTGGAATGCACCATGCTGACTAGGACTAAACGGGCCCACCGAAGATGCCCGCCAAGAATTACTTGGTGGTCAGAATAAGTAGTTGGACTACCCTACATCTCAGGGCCAGATAGGGTACCAATACTAGAAGAAGTGTCAAATTTGGAATCAAGAAAAGATGATGTGTTATGATCAGAGGAAGATCTTGAACTTGATTGTTGATCTTTACCGATTAGTGAAATTTCCATGGGATTTGATATAAGTTGTGAAATTATGGATGCAAGACCATGTAAAGGGGTGGTGTTAGCAGGTCTAATGATTCCAAAACCTGATGACCAACTACCTGCTAGGTGGCATTGGCAAATGGAAAAAATCAAAAATCAAATTAATAAAAATAAGGTCTTAATGATAAAGTATAAATTTTTTATAATACTAACCCGGTGGAGAGTTGATGATAGGTAAACCAACATGGTGTCATAAAGCTGGAGCTTATGGTGTCTCTTGTTTGGTGTTTCCCTGATCTGTTTGTTTTTTTGTTTTTTTTTTTTACAAAAAAGTCAAAAATTTTATTACTTTGTATAGTAATAAGAAAAATGGGTTGATTAATACTACTTGTGAGTTGTGACACCATTGATTATAGGATTCCCTGATATTGAGACTCTCAGACATTTCAACGAGCACCTTATGTGCACAACTTATCTTCTTCCCCTACTAGCCCATTTAAATTAGTAAAGTACCATAGCTGAGCAACATACACAATCAAAATTGTTTAGCCATTTGAATATCGATGCAGGTTTGGGAATATTTGTAGCCAAAATGATATGCAATCAACTAACTTTAGTGAGTTTATAGTTGTCCTTGTTGTGATTTTGGATCGATTTCAACTACTGAAGTAAAGGGACAACAACTGTTTTCTAATTTAGAGAAAACGCCATTTAAACAGTGGAGAGGGGATTAAAACAATAATAATCGGATAGGTCAGCAACAATAGGTGGAGACCGTCGACACTTGATTCTAATTCACGTTTGATAAGGCCAATTGGTCGTATAATCAATTGATTAGTAAAATCTTTTAGCAGGAAGTACAATCAACAAGGCCAAGGACTAATCAGTGGAGATTTGAGATTGAAGGAATAGGTTCGATAGAGTGCTTCAGTTTGATCGAATAGGAAGGCACCCGTACTTGTCGATAGATTTTATTTCCACCGGTATGAATTCCTGTAAAACGACATAGTTTTAACTATATGGGTACCCAATCTTATATACCCTTAAGGTATATTCACTTTTCCCTATATATATATATATATATATATATATATATATATATATATATATATATATATATATATATATATATATATATATATATATATATATATATATATATATAACAACATTTGTTATAAATGAACATATATTCATCTTTTTGTTATGAACATACCATGTTTAGAAATAAACATTGGTTATTCCATTATTGGCAACTAATGTCAAGTCCATACGGAAGTCCTGTCCAAAACACAAATACAAGTGACTATAATCGACATTGTGGAACCTTCTTCACTCGATGCTAATTATTAATGATAGCTATCATCTAAGATTACAATTGTATTTGAATGCATTTTGAATGTGCTTATCCTTATCTAGTGGTAGGACTTTTGTTACATAAATAAATACATATTGATGATTAATGTGAAAGGCAGTGAATATCGATTACCTTTATAATCCTTGTCAAAAGTAAGCCCTACGCATGCTTCAATCTTGCGTTTGGAATACATGTCATCAAAAATAATTTACAAAAGACAAAATGTCTCGTGTAAGCGTCTCCATTGAGAGATTTTGTGAGATTAAATATTAACAAACAACTTTAGAAAACGTTTTTTTATCATTAAGAGTGAATTGTTTTTTATCAATAATACCAGTCACTTTTATTCAACTAAATACTTTTTTTTAAGTTTCATTTTTGTACAATTAAGCAGACATTAATGCTCAATTTACTCACATTAACCTTCAAAGCTTTATTATTTTTTGACTAATTGTTTTTTTAATCCACAATATTGAATACTAAATTCGTAACAGATATTTTTTTTCATATTTTGTAACTATATACGTAGTGTTGTATGCGAAGATAAAAGCAAAATTTATGCTTCAGATTTAATAGTATTTATTTTAATTTTGTGTATTGTAATATATTGATTTTTATTTGACAAATATGAGGCTAAGTTAATTTAAAAAAAACATTTAAAATGGTCAATGATCGTAAAATGTTTAAATTAATATCATTTTGTTTGATAAAATTATTCAAAAAATGATATGCAAATCAAATATCTATTCATGCAGTTGATGGCAGGAGATTCTTTAAGCTCCATAGCTTTTTGACACAAAGTTATAACTTATTAATATTTAGACTAAACTGCAAATTTGGTCATTGTGGTTTGCAAAAATATGTGGATACGGTCCAAAAAGTTTCCACTTTGCATGGTTGGTCCAAAATCAAGAATTTTACATGGTTTTGGTCCCAAAATTAAGATATTCACATGGTTTTGGTCCCTGGAAAACCTGAATGGACGTTTTTGCCCTTTTAATTTCTTTTTTACATTATTTTTACAATTTTTAATGTTTTATAATTACAAAATAAAAGGAAATATACAAATACAAAAAATACACACCCACCATTACCCCACCCCCACTTCACCGTATCATCTCTCTCTCTCTCTCTCTCTCTCTCTCTCTCTCTCTCTCTCTTCTTCTTCTTCTTCAAACCTGCAAAAAACAGAAACCCACTTGAAGATTGAGTGTAAGCTTCATTGCAACCCACCATTCTTGCATCCCTATTTCTTCGTTGGAAAACCCAAACAAAAACAACCCCACCGGGGACTGCCACCTCCAACCTACAACCTGATCAAAAACACCCACACACATTAAGAATCGATCTGTCAAAAAATGAACAAAATCTTACCTTAAAAGCTTTAATTCGTCTGTGATACAACCAAATCGTCGATGGTGGTCGTCTTATGGCTCTCCAACGTACATATCTGGTGGTTATCTGAATAATGGTGGTGGTGGTGTGGCTCTCCGACGACCAAATTCTTTACCTTTGATGAACAATGGTGATGGTGATGGTGGGTTTGATTTTCTTAGTTCTTCCTGATTTTAATATTGATTTCACAACTGGGTCAAGAACAAATCAAGAGGTGCACTCGGTTCTCGAAATCCCATACTTCACTCATACATATGTCCTTATAAAAATCAGAACCCTAACCCACCCTATCACTCCACCTATAACCTAGACTGGATTAACTCCAAATCAAACAATGGATTTGTTTGATTATTTTGAAAGCACATCTAGCCATCACAAAGTGAATCGAACAAAGAGAAATCATAGGGCGTATCACACCAAATCGAGCAACAATAAGGATTAACTCCAAAATCGTAATAGGTTCGAATCAAGGGGCAGCAGAGCAGTTCGATTTTGCTACATCTGATTTTCGATTGGCTGGGTTTTCACAAAATCGCAATAGGCTCCAAAATCTTAACAACCGATCACTTCATCTTCCATGGGTTAAAGTTGTTAATAGTTAGAAGGGTTTTCTCAAAAGCTTCATGTTTTGGGTTTTTGATTTGCTTTGTCTGCATTCAAAATTTTGGGTTTCTAGAAAATCTAGTTTATCAAGAAGAAGAAGAATGGGGGGGGGGGGGGGAGGGGGGGTCCGAGTCTGGTGGGGTAGAGATATGGTGGGATTTTTTATTTTTCTTAATTCTAGAAATATAGAAATAAATATTAGAAAATATAAAAAAGAAATTAAAAGGGTATGATAGTCTTTTAACATTTGTAAGGGACCAAATCCACAAGAAAAATTTCATTTTGGACTAATGGTGCAAGTTGAAATCTCTTTGGACCTCATCCACAGTTTTTGACAAACCACAGAGACCAAATTTACAGTTTTGTCTAATATTTACTAAAACTTTTGCTTTACTTTAACACTATAACATGTTTTCATGCTTTCATGTTATTATGGAATGTAATGCAATGCATGGTTCAATCAAGCATACACTGTGAAATGTGATTTTGCATTCTGAATCATTTAGTTCTCTAGCACCATAGTGAGTAGAACAAATCAACTCACCATGAACATATCTATTATGCCTAATTGGCCTTATCCATTTATAAAATATTTATGTATGCATAATGCATGTATGTATAAAAGAAAAGGTAAGCGACAACGTGTTCACGGCTTGGGCCGAACCTGTCCCATGGCATATCACGTGGGATAAACTGTGGAACACTAATGATATTTTGGGTGTGAATGGTTTGAAACTTGAATTTTTTGTAGGAATTTACACCTCAATCGTCAGGCTCCCATCATAGGGGCTATGCATATATGTATGAATATGGGGGCTATGTATATATGTATGAATGCAGGGAGTTCGTTGATTTTGAATGCCTTATACAAAAAGTAAATATTGGCCCATAAAATTTTAGATTAGCAATAGATTAATGGCATATAAGGATGTATAGGGATACAATAGAGATAGATTAGCGACAGATTATTGACGGAACGATGATGAATTAAAATTTTGGGGCCCTCATGACACGTGCATGTGCGGTAGGGGTGATCATTTGGACATGTGGACCGGACTTGACAGATGAACCGGACCAGACAGTATTTTTGGACTCTCTGGGCCGGTTCTCGGTTCTAGGATTTGACCAAAACCGGTTCGGTTCGTCCGGTTCTAGGTAAAAACCGGTTTTGGACCGGCTTATTTAAAAAAAAATGTATTCTGTGAAATTCTTTATATAAACATATCTCATTCGTTTTAAGTCAGAATGACTTGTGGTTTTTTCCAACATATAATCTAGAGCTTGTAAATGATTTTATACTATAATTTTATTGATTTGGGTGTTATATTCGATGAGTTACAATCTTTCAAAGATGAAATATCAAAGCTGAAATAGCTTTTCAGCAAAAATTTTAAACTTTTGTATTCTGTGAAATTCTTTAAACAAACATATCTCATTCGTTTTAAGTCGGATTGAAATGCTATTTTTCCAACGTGTAATTTAGAGTTTGTAGATGATTTTTAACTATAATTTTGTTTTATATTCGATGTGTTACAATCCTTCAAAGATGAAATATCAAAGCTAAAATATATCAACAAGAAATTTACACTTTTGTATTCTGTGAAATTCTTTAAACAAACATATCTCATTTGTTTTAAGTCGGATTGACATGTGGGTTTTTCCAAAGTGTAATTTAGAGTTTATAGATGAGTTTAGACTATAATTTTATTGTTTTTGGTGTTATATTCAATAAGTTACAATCAAGGCCGACTCTATGTGTTATTGAGTTAAGTTATAGCTTAGGGCCCCATTTTTTAAAGGGCCCCACTTAACCCAAATACCTCAATGTCAATATTTCTCTTCTCCAACTCCATTTGCTGATAACTGATACGGATACCTCCTCAAAAATCAAAAGAGATATTCTGACTTCTATTCTTCTTCCTTTCTTCTCCATTCTCGATGTGGCTGATTAGGCTTCTCCAATCTCGATTTCTGGACAGTGAAAGGCTGCAGGGACCGCTAATCTCGATTCCTTCCCCATTATCGGCTTTTCTGATGAATTTCTTTGATTCTCCATTGTTGAAAAATCTCTGATGATTCATTCAACTGATTGAAGGTATGTGTAGTCACTGTTTTTACTTGATTTTTCCATTACCTGATTATCTATTAGGGTTAATAGCGGATTAAGGTTAATTTTTGCCATTATTCGTTTTTCCATTTCTCTTTGTTCATTGATTAATACTTGATTTCTTTGTTTTTGTTTGACTTTTTTTTTTACTTAGTGTACCCACTCATTTTTTGCGTTGGCTTGCTGCTTGATTTTTATGTTTCCCTTTTTAATTATAATATCATGCAACTTGAGTTCCTCTGTTTTTACATCACACCTAAGCAGACCTGAAGCTAAAAAATGTTGGTTATTGATTGATTTCTATGTGGCTTGTTCATTGATTTATGTGTTGAGTTGTGCATAGATTTGACTTAAAATAATCCTGCAAGTTTGAGTTCCTTAAAAGTTAAAGATAAATTCTCCTTTTAAGTAAAACACTGCAACTTCACTTTTATATTAGTTTTATTACAAAATATAGAATGAAGGTTGGAACGAATTTGAGTTTTTCCACTTTTGAGCTTTCTATTACCTTCTAAGGCAACAAATATTTCTATTAATCGATAATTTATTACTTCAAGTTTATTTTTTGTTCATTTGTAGTTGTATCGGTGATTGTTAATTGTTATTATTAATCAAATAATTAATAATCATGTTTAGAGAAAATATGAATCAATGGCTTTAAAAAGGGAAAGAAAATGCAACAAATATAGTAAAGACCAAATCCCCCCAAAATTTTGGTTCGCTTAGAGCCTCAAAACTGGTTGAGCCGCCCTTGGTTATAATCCTTCAAACAAATAGTATAAAGTATAAACCAGTGGCGAGTCTAGAAAGTAAAATCACATGGTTCACTAAGTGGGTTCGGTAGACAATGAATATATATATATATATATATATATATATATATATATATATATATATATATATATATATATATATATATATATATATATATATATATATATATATATATATATATATATATATATATATATATATATCAGGGGTGGCTCAACCAATTTGGGGCTCTAAGCGAACCAAAATTTTGGGGCCCTTTCGCCTTTACTATACTCCTCAATTGTATTGACATACAAGTTCACTCTTTATGTTTTCTTCATGGATAATTTTAATATGGTATAAAGGAGCTTTCCTGTTGTAATAACCTAAATTAACAACAATTTAATGAAAATTTTTATATGATTCTTATAACACCTAATATAACAAAAGTATATAACAAACTTGTTACGAAAACCTATCATTCACTGTCAAGAATTTATGTATTTAGGAGTAGATAGCTCAATCACATAGCTATATTCTAATCGAAAAAGTAATTGAAAGTGACCAGACTAACGAATCAAATCACCCCTACATTGTGCTTTCTATAAGATGTGATTTTACTCATATCCTTTTCAATAAATGATAATACATGTAAAAGACTTCTAATAGAGAATCGACAATTGATATAAAAGATACTAGAATAGATTAAGGAAAGGAAAATAGCCTGACAGTAAAATAATGTGAAAAAGAAACACATACATATGAGGATTTGAATCGAGAATCAAGATAGAAGTCAGAAGAATAGAAGATGAATGCATATTTCTTCGGACTCGTTCATTTATAAATCGGAAACGGATGAGATAATGTGTCATAGAAATCAAAATAGGTAGAAGAATGCAACGTCGTTTTAGTTTCATGAGTCTAGCGATCGTTGATTTATTCTTCCGTTTGATTTATTTTGTAGTTACCGGATTGGGTGTTATAATGGACTAAACTTTTATACTTTGGAGAATATGGGGCCCCTTAGAATTGAGGGTCCTAAGCCCTCGCTTGAAAAACTTATACATAGAGTCGGCCATGATATATATATATATATATATATATATATATATATATATATATATATATATATATATATATATATATATATATATATATATATAGAGAGAGAGAGAGAGAGAGAGAGAGAGAGAGCAAGGATCATTTGAGAACTCATATTTTCCCAACAACCTGAGAACTAAAAGTGGACCGTTAGATTAAAAAAGTTAAGGGCTAAGATCTTTGATGGCAATTTTGTAATAAATAGAAAAAAAACAAGGAAGGGTATCTTAATAAAATAAGATAAGGGCATTTAAGGGAACAGGTAATTAGCTCCCCAAATAAACATATCAGATCGTGATTAGTCTTTCTATCGCTCGTTCCCTTCTCCGATTCTTCACCGACTCCATCGACCTCCTCCCTCTTCGTCGAACCCTCCCTCCTCCCTCTAAAAACCAACCTACCTCTGTCAACAACCACCGCCTTCATTGAAGATTCTCCGATGATTGATAGATTTAACATCGCGGTGGTTGTGTCATTCTTCCCTCTCGAAGTTTCGTGCCCTAATAAATCAGCCAGAGGTCCGATCGCTCCGAACCTCCCGATTCTCCTTCGCCTCTGAGCTTCCGGTCTCTGAGCCAGAGGACGACTCGATGTTCGGAAGCAGCAACACCGTCCGTTCAATCCAGAGTCGTCACTTTCTCGCCTTCAGATCTGGATCCACAATCGATCCATATTTCGTAGTCGTTATCATCAATCGACATGGAATCCAAAATCCTCCAATGATCTAGGCTTAATTGTCGTTGATCATCAACAATTCATGCTTAATTGTTGTATGAATCGTTACTTTCTTCCAAGTTCAAACCCTACACTTCTGTCGTCGACTATCCATAAAATCGACCCTGTGAGGATTTCGAATAAGGTGATTATCTTTCAAATTGGTGCTTAGTTCTTACATTTTTATTGTTATTTGAAGGTCCGATACAATTCTGAATAAGGTCTGATGCAATTCTGATTTATAAACCCGAACCTGTAATTTCTTTTAGGCAACGACTTATGAAACCAAAACCTATCAAATGTTCTTTGTCAGGAAGAAAAAGATTACCCCTTTTTGCAGAAATATCTACAATTTCTTACCAATTTCGCCAAAACTTGAAATTCAAATTATTTTTACTTTCTAATTTCTTACCAATCAAATGTTCTTGTCAGGAAGAAAAAGGAACTAATTAAATATGGACTCTTATATATATATATATATATATATATATATATATATATATATATATATATGGAATGGGCCAAGTTCATTGAGGTTGGGCTAAGCTTTCATGGGTACTCCATGGAGCTTTTAACCCATGGATCCTATGTAAATGAAAGATCATGGGTATTAGGGTTTACATGGATGTAACCCTAATCCTCCATAATATATAAAGGGGTCCTTGGCTCACAAAATTGGCACTAGTGTGTGTAAATAAGAGTGGGCCGATTTTAGTGTGCATACATATTCTCTCAAGTTCTTCCAAGGTGCTTTGGTGATTTGTGATTCCACTTGAGGCTTCCACACTATTGGGGCTAAGCTCTTAAAGCTTGAAGACATCAAGCTACATCAAAAGGTATGTCATCTAACTAGAACTTTGTAGTATAGATGGTTCATAATATGCTAGTTAGGATGAAACCTTGGAATATTTAATATTTGCATGTATAATAGAGAAAACATAGATCCAAGGTTTATAGGGTTGCATGTACACCATAGGAGTGTTAGAATGCTCAAATCCCATTAATACTAACATCATAAACAGACAGATAAGCATTGCATGGGTTCTGTATACCCTTTCGGTATATTTCAACCGGTAACTGCCTTCGGTATCTTTCAACCGGTATCTGCCATCGGTATCTTTCAACTGGTATCCGACATCAGTATCTTTCAACAGGTAACCGGGGACTATTTCACCCCTACCACTATCATATAATAACAGGATATAATCACACAGTCAGGCATATCTGGGGTACTGACCTACCCTTCGATCCTAACGACCGAGTCAGGGAAGAACTATTCCCTGCTACTACGACTGACACACATAGCATATCACATAAGCATATCTCATAAGCATATCACATAAGCATACCAAGATAATTATCACAAAGACAATTATATACCAACTACCCCTATTGGTGGGCCGGCATTGTGGCCTTAGACCCATCCCTACTGGAAGGTAACTCACCTCACACTGCTGAAGTCCCGTACACACAATCCCACACTGCTGAAGTCCCGCAGGCTCAACCCCAGCTGCTGGATGACAGATTCTCGAACTGCCAACAACAAACATCACCCAATTAATAATTGGGTTCCACTACATAATCATAAGTACGTTCTTTGGGTAATTACCACATTACCCCTAACTTGGTTTATTCAAGCCCAAGGCCCAATCCATAGGCCCAAAGTCCATTAGGAATCAAAGCCCAACACATGACCCAATTTTCCAAATTGGGCCTAGGCCTATACATGGTCTCATTCTAAGGCCCAACATCATATAATCATTAAGGCCCAAACTATGGCCCATCTATGGCCCAATTTTCCAAATTGGGCCCAAACCCCTTATATGGGCCTTACCCTAGGCCCATTAATAACACAATAATCAAGGCCCAATAGAAGGCCCAACAATACACCCATGTGAAATTAGGGTTTCACATAAAATGACGATTAGGGTTAAGTGTTTCTCACTTAACCCATTAAGGAATTTATCCATTAAGGACTTAATCCATAAGTACATCATTCTTCTAAATAAGTCATATGGTGTGATTGGGCTTAATCACACAATTCCATTATTCCAATGGCCCAAAAGTGGGTCCTAATAAATCCAAGCCCATGAATCCAATATTAGGGTTTTTCTAAACCCTAATTAGGGTTTCCAACCCCATCTTAGCCCATTAGGCCCAATTGATATGTCTTTTAAATCAATTAAGGTTCACTAGACTCATTAAGGTTTCACTAGGCCCATTAGTCATCTGTTTGGGCTTTTAGGTCCATTAATCTTCACTAAGCCCATTAGGGTTTATTAGGCCCATTAAGCCTCATTGGGCCCATTAGGGTTTGTTAGTCCCTTTTTCCAAACATCCAAACAAGTCACGATCCAACAAGGCACACCGCCACCCGACACGGCGGCTGGTGGTGGCAGCCACCACCCTAAGGTGGTGGTTTTTAGTTTCTTTCCATTATTCAATTTGTAATTTACACTTTACAATGCTGAAACTCAAAATAAACACATACACTAAACAACATAAACACACACACATCCACCCTATGGTGGCCGGTGGTGGTAGAAGGTGGCAGCCACCACCTCATGGTGGTGGCGGTGGCCCTTTTCTTGCTTTTCCGGATATACAAATCACACCCAACACACACACTTCCACAGAAAGCACACCCACGCCTATGCCTTGCCTGGAACAGGAGCACCTCCACTCTCTTGGTGGCGTTTGGCGGCGACAGGGGTGGTTTTACGAGGACAGCCACCACCCCACGGTGGTGGCGATGATTCCTTTTTGGCCTCCAACCATTCAGCAACACAACACACGCACCCATGCGTGAAATAACCCACACATCACTGCCATGAACGGATGCAAATCGGCAGCCCACACCCGACAAAGAAAACGCAGTCGCAACCTTCTTGGCGACAAGCAACGGCCGGACGCGACAGCAGCAAGGCGGCGACGAGCGTAGGTTTGGGCAGTAGCAGAAGAGACGTGAAGAGAGAGAGTGTTCGACCACCCACGAACCGCAAAAGCACCCATAAACCATATTTCCCGATCTCGTCGTGCCTTCTTTGTCTTCGCCGACGACTGAACATGGCGGATGCTCCGATAATCCTTCAGTGGTGGCGGCTGGTGGGAGGCATAAGGGGGGTAAGGGAGTGACGGCTGCACACCTGGTCCTTAGGTTTAGGGTTACATAACCTTATATACCCGATCCCATTATAAGAGTTTTCCATAATGACCAAAATGGTCCCTCCAGCTCTAATTAATTTCGAAATAGATCCATATTTTACATTTTTAACCTCACCTATGTAAATCCCTTACAATTTAAGTACACAATTTACCAAACAGTCCCCCAATGTCTTAATTATAACATATTCCGCCCCTCCACCTCATTTCGTTTTAAAATAATTCCCGATAATTACCACGGAGCCCCTGTCTTCATAAATATTTATAAAATGAGTCCCAAACTCACGCTTTTAACCCCCAACTTCTAAAAATGTGGCAATTAACTCCTCGAACCCAACACCCTGCATATATAATTATTTATTTTAGGCTACCATTCGTCCAATAATTTATTTATTTAACTAATAAATAAACGGGTGTTACAACTCTCCCCCACTTAAATTATATTTCGTCCTCGAAATCACTCCTTACTATTTCTTATATGCCAAACCACTTCTAGTAACATGATCACCGTCTTGGGCACACCCTAGCCTTCCCAGGGTAGCTGTGACCAATCTTCGCAAAGCCCTAATATCCTTATATGAACGAATTCCTCGCAACAGCATCACATCTACTTCGTCTGAATCTACTATCTCGAGATGGTCTGATTCCATGATAGACCACTCATATTGGTTCATCATCGACGAATCCAATCCGTTTATCCCTCGACCAAGTACTCAACTTTTAATAGCTTGAAGCTCCCACTATAAAACAGGTTCATAGACCTAATTATCCCTGCAGATCACTTATTCTTGGTCGAGGCTCAGCTAATCCCGCTGGGAGTGACTTGTCACCTCCCAATCAACCAACTTTTCCGTCCGAACTTGCAACTTATACACAAATACTAATAGTGGCAATCGTTAAAACTGTCCTAACATTGAACTACCTGAAGCAGTATGTTGCCACATGGCTGCTTCCCAACATCTAACGAGACCTACCTGGTCTCAATTTGTTTGCCAATCATCTGAAATATTGGGTTCTGACCCGGCTGCGGAGCCAAAGGACTCCCACTTAGTCGCCTCACACGACTCCTGAACGAAATCCTTCTCTGAACTAGTTTCCACTAGTTATCATGTCATTGTGGCTCTAACAACCTCCTAATACAACCGATTGGGCCCATGCGTCGAATCCTGACGTCATCCAATCCAAGACTAAAAGTGATTGCTACCTAACCAATGGTAGTCTTACATCACAAACGACCTTAAGCAGTCCATTGCTTCCTTGATCTCATAACTGTAGTGGCGCTCCTACAGTCTCGTCATTGGCTCAACCAGACCTAATCCATCTGGGTAATTCCGAATCCAATCCGTGGATTTCCATATCCTCACTGCTACACCCGAACTGGTGGGTACTACTGTTCCTTCCGCGTCCTAACAACGCACTCAAGCTATCTACCAACCTAGTGAATGCTACGGCTACACCGGCAGACTTACAACACTCTATCACTATCAGGCTGCTAGTGAATGCTACGGCTACACCCGCAGACTTACAACACTCTAATATTATCTGGCTGCTAGTGAATGCTACGGCTACACCCACCGACTTACAACACTTCCCATGCTAACTGACCACTAATGAATGCTACGGCTACCCCCGTAGTCTTACAACACTTTCCATACTGGGTCGAACACGCACTCGACCTAACACACAATTGAACTTGAGTCCTAACCGGAACTCTAACCTGGTTCCCGAAACCTGCTATCACGTGACCCCATTGTATCAGTACCGTACCCATGCTCTTGATCAAAGCGTCACAGCAAACCACGAAATCATCTACACCCTATGGCAGGGTGAGAATCGGTGCCTCGCACAACCGATGTCTGAGAGTCTCGAAGGCTGCCTGCTGCTCAGGCCCCCAACGAAAGGCCACCGACTCCTTGGTCAGTCGGGTCAAAGGAACCTCAATCTCGGAGAAGTCTCGTATAAATCTCCGGTAATAACTTACTAGACCCAGGGAACTCTGAATCTCAAATGGAGACCTCAGAATCTCCCACTGCATCACGGCCTCTATCTTGGCCGGGTCAACTAGAATACCCTTCTGGTTGGCAAGGTGCCCAAGAGATTGCACCCTGCGCAACCAGAACTCACATTTGGAGAGCTTTATAAAAAGTCTCTCCCCCACTTAGATTCAACTAAGTCTTCACGGCATGCGAGAATTGAGGGATTCCCAATCCTTCTCGCTTTCTAGTATCCCAATGACGACAACCTGTGCTTACCAATGCTAGCGATCCATCAGCAAACAAACCTTAAGATTGCCCATCCTCTGAAATCTTGAAGAGTACTCTTGAAATCTGGTCCAATATGACATCTCAATCCATCTCCCATGCTGTCCACTGAAGACCTTACCCTTCACTCTGGCTGATTAATCCTCGTTCCCACTTCCACTCTTGTAGCACCACTGAACTCTAACCGAACACAGCCCATGCGAAAATACAATTCTCTTGAACATGTTATGACCAACCACTTATGCATCTAACACCCGCGACTAACACTACCCTTTTCATGTCACCAGCTCTGTCCTAGCAACAATAGTGCCTTGAACTCCAAAGTTCATCCATAGACAATTACCGACCATACATGAACAATGATAGAACCCTTGAACGCTGACTTCACTGGAGAACTATCACTTTAACCCTGACCAAGGATCTTCCAAACAATACTCCTGCACAGATCTCGACAAAGATCCGGAATGATAACGGTACGCGCGGAACCCACTCCGCAAGATGCGTCCCTCTGTGGGTTCATCAAGGACCCTTCGGCATGCAGGATGGCATATATGATCCTTGGTAACCCAAACACTAGCAGAAAAACCGACCCGAGGTCTGACTTATCCAAACTCACTCATGATTCCCAAGCGGTACGTAATCCAAACATCCACCTAATAGCATAGAAGATGACATACCCGCAACATCTGGAGGAATACTGATCCCCTTCTGCTGACATGACCAACCCCGCTACCCTGTAGCAGCCTAAACCCTTGGAGTGACAAACTCCCTCGTGTACTTTCTCGTACGCGCTGCACTGACTCAGGCCCTTTCACCCGATGATCAGAAGTCATGGGTCTCTTCTCGAGACCCTCTACTATACGCACCTGGCACGCACCTCTCTTTCCAGGATGCTCCCAAGTCGATCCCGCATCTGCAACTCTTGGAAATCATAACCTTCAGGGTCTGAAACCCTGTCACGCTCACTAACTCGCTTGCCAATAGCTAAGCTGCAACACTTGAACATCCTATGTCCCCAAACCGGGTCACAACTTCTCCCCGAAGCTTCTCAGATTCGCCAAGACTCTCACCGATTCGAGTATGGATCCTATGCTTTCAGTAGTACGGGCCCAAGACTACCTTCCACACCTATCCATACTTTCCTCAGCAATCCTCCTGAATCCTCCAAGTTACTTCCTCAAACTGGTAAACCCAAGTCTAACTGAGCCTCACTACTAACCCACTGAAACATATCCTAGGCTTTCCTAGGTTCCCGTACTCACCCAGTCCTCAACTGCTGAAAGATTCTCAGTAATGTCAACTAGCTACCTCATGAATATAGCTAGCTCACATTACTAAGATTCCCACAAAGCACAAAGCAAGCAACATTCAGACAATGGAAAATCTAGCCATTATATTCCAATCAAACCATTCTATCCTCTACTCATGGATCTGTACATGCACTTCAAAGGCTCATACAATCAGGCATAACCTAAACAGGCTATCCTATTACTGACTGGTCAGTACTAGCATGCAAGTCTACAAGCACCTACAATAGGCATATAAGGCATCCTCCTAGATCCTTAGCCCTAATCTAGCACGCACTTCTCATAATCATATCATATCATACCATAACATAACATGTAGGGGTATCTTGGGGAAAAACTTACTTGAGCTCGGCTGATTGCACGCATCACACACTTTGTTCTTCTCAAAGTTCTTTTCTCCGTCCAAATTCTTTTCAAGTTCTTTTTATAAAATGATTTTCATTCGACAATTTTCATACCAAGCCCTCAGTTTGAGTCCAGACACACCTGAGAGTGTGCCCGAATCCCTCAAACCAAGGCTCTGATACCAACTTGTAACATCCCAAAATTCAAGGTAAAAAATTTCATTTTTAAATAAGTTATTACATAAAACCATTAGTATAAAAACATTCATAATAATGTCTCATGTCAAAACCAAAGTGTTAATAATCAAATACAATATCATGAAACCATATCAGAGTGTAATACCAAGGATCTCGTGTGTGGCAAACATAGTGTGATGCGCTGCGATCGAGCCGACTCCTTTCCTTTGAAAACAAAGCACCTGAAACCAAAACTGTAAACCGTAAGCACGAAGCTTAGTGAGTTCCCCCATCATACCACATACCACATAATACCATCGGTATCTTTCAACCGGTAACTGCCATTGGTATCTTTCAACCGGTAACCGGGGACTATTTCACCCCTACCACTATCACATAGTAATATATCATAAACATACTGATCACGTACTAACATCATAAACATGTTGATCACATACTAGCATCATAAACATGTTGATCTCATACTTGTTGGATTAATGTCTAAGTCCATAACTATATTTGGTATGTACTTAACCCGACCCGACATGGTCCATTTGGGTTGCACTTCACCGGCACAATTTATATGGATAGTCTTTTGAGAATAGTATATTTATGATTTATATTAATATATTATAAGTTCTAATATATTAATATGGAATCATATTATTTAATTAGTATTGATCAAGAATTAATTTAGAATTAATTAAGTGATCAAAAGGAACTAATTAAATATGGACTCTTATATATATATATATATATATATATATATATATATGGAATGGGCCAAGTTCATTGAGGTTGGGCTAAGCTTTCATGGGTACTCCATGGAGCTTTTAACCCATGGATCCTATGTAAATGAAAGGTCATGGATATTAGGGTTTACATGGATGTAACCCTAATCCTCTATAATATACAAAGGGGTCCTTGGCTCACAAAATTGGCACTAGTGTGTGTAAATAAGAGTGGGCCGATTTTAGTGTGCATACATATTCTCTCAAGTTCTTACAAGGTGCTTTGGTGATTTGTGATTCCACTTGAGGCTTCCACACTATTGGGGCTAAGCTCTTAAAGCTTGAAGACATCAAGCTACATCAAAAGGTATGTCATCTAACTAGAACTTTGTAGTATAGATGGTTCATAATATGCTAGTTAGGATGAAACCTTGGAATATTTAATATTTGCATGTATAATAGAGAAAACACAGATATAAGGTTTATAGGGTTGCATGTACACCATAAGAGTGTTAGAATGCTCAAATCCCATCAGTGGTATCAGAGCCTAGGCTTGTTTTCTTGTTATACTTGCAAAATCTGCTTAAAAATCGAAGTTTTTTGCTGTCTGAACAGCAGACTCACCGAGTCCATAAAGGGACTCGACGAGTCCATGCCTTAAAAGTGTTCAAAACGATCCAACTCGTCGAGTTGGTTCATGCACTCGACGAGTTGGACCCCTGACAGCATATCTTCGAGTTGTTTTTGGCTAGAAATGGACTAGGAACATTACCATAAGCTGTTTTTGAACCTATAAACATGTTTTGATGTGGTAATGTTCATGCTAATCCAATTTCAAAGATAATTGTCAATAGATTCATGTTTTGTATTAGTTTAAAAGTTATGCTAATTACATGAAAAAGTTTGATCCTTGTTCATATGAGTTGCTTAGATTAATAGAAAAGTTAATTGATTATGTGTTTTCAATCCATTTTAATCTAAGAGTTGATTCTAAATTGTGTTTGTGTAACTTGTCCTCAAGTTACAAGAAATGTCACATTTAAGTTTCTTAAAACTCATAAAAGTTGGCAAATGTTACAAAATGAAGAGTCTTGTCCTCATTAAATGGTTTTATGACTCCATAACTTGTCCTCAAGTTATGGAGGTTCAAGAGTCACTTCATTAAATAATAAAAATGTGTAACCTTAATTAGTTCCATAAGTTACAAAAGAAGAAGAGTTACATTCTTTAATAGTTTAAAGTCTTCCATAACTTGTCCTCAAGTTATGGAACTTGAAGAGTTTTAATTAAAACTACTTTAAACACATAAGTTATGGAATTAAATGGTTTTGAATATTTTCAAAACTTTCCCTCAAGTTTTGGAATTTGTAAAGTTTCTCTCATGAATACTTTAATTCCAAGTTAAGCCCTTAGAATTTTAAAAGTTAAAATTCAACCCTTATACTTTATAATATTATAAGTTAGTAATATATATATATATATATATATATATATATATATATATATATATATATATATGTATAAGAGCAAGTCAGTCTTACCATTAGTAGGCCTCATTCACGAAGCCGGTCTATAAGGGGGGTATAAGGTTGTTGCCTTTAAAATGGCAGCTTAATGGGTGTCCACTCTCACCCACCGCTTCCTTGACTGGTGGAGGGTCGTTAGCTGAACAGGTAGGACAAGGAATATAATTCCCCCTTCATTAAAAGTATTAATGATAAATACTAAGTAACTAAAACTTTTATTAATTCCCAATCTTAGTTACTTAGGAAAATGTGAATAAGGTGCTAATCCATGAAATTACACTTTGCACTTTGTTTAAACCGTTAGTGGAGCGTGTGTGGTTAACCGACACACTAACCTGGACTTAACAAGGTAGGCAAATGGTAACTTAATGTTTATCATAGTATCGGTGGAGCGTGTGTGGTTAACCGGCACATCGATTGAGGGGTAAATATTAAGGGTACCAAGTATATTTGCATGGTTACTTCACACCTTTTTTTGTGATCCTCGGCATCCCAGTCATAAAACCTGAAGGGCACACTCGAGATTGAAACATGCCTTTGAATAGTTCAATGAATCTCAAAAGATCTAGGAATTTCAAAACCAAGCAAAACCTAATTAAATTATTTTGTTTTCATGGTGGAAATTGGTGAATCGTCATTCGCCTACCTTCAAATATTTTATAGCTTGGATTACGGCATCCCTCTTCCAAGTTATAAAAGTATTGTGTTGGGTCCTAGCCTTAATATCTCATATTGGGTGTTATATTAAGGACTTAAATCAACTATCTTGAATATCTCCCAAAATATGTCTAGTTCAGACATCTACGATCTTCCCAAATCTCTTGGAACTTCACTTCCTCCACCTCCTCCAATTATTCTCCCTAACCCACAAGTTCAAGGTCACTCAAGCCCTATTGGCAAGCAAGGTCTATGTGTGATCGCATCTTGGAGATGAAGTCACATATTGACAAGCCGGGAGAGTTGGGTGTCAAAGTCTTAAGAAAGTTGGATGCTCAATCACTTTCTAAGTCACATAGTAAGTTCCTTATGGAGTACCATGTAAAGGACTATGATATGACCCTTAATGATCTTATCTATTTGCTTTGGGGTGCTTAATCAGCAATGATTTGGAGCACTGGCAGAGCAAATCTGATTAGAAGATCAACTTCCCAAACCTTCAATGGACACTGACAATGGTAACATTGGATACCCAGTAAAAGCTTTCTCTTCCCAATGGAAAGGGATTGCCCATAGTCAACTCAGTTGACCAAATGGTAAAGAGAAAGTCAAGTCTGAGATAGTCCAGTGCATCATTTCCAAAGAGCCATATGTTTCTCTTGCCAAAGGAAGGGGCATTGATTGCAAAGCTTCCTGTTTACCTGAAAGATCATAAGGTTGATCAAGTCAAGAAGTTTGACTATTCTTCAGGTAAAAGTCCACTATCTAACTCTGTTAAGTTTCTATTCTGAGATTCTCATTACATGATGTGACTGGGTCACATGTTGATGTTTTAAGAATCAAAGAAAAGTGAAGAAACTTAAAGGAAGTGTATGCTGATTCTGATCACGAAGATGGATCTCGATTGCTGGTTCAGTGATCAGAATCTTGAGATTTTGCTTAGGAGTTATGATATATTTCTTAGGAATAGATAACAACAAGCTTTTCATATGCTTTTGCAGTGTAAGGATAAGTTTTTCCGTAAAGTTTTGAAATAAAATAAAAGGTTTTAATTTTATATTTATTTTAAATATCCTTACAATGGCATTTGTGAAAAATTGTTGCTTATATGATTCCATTGATAGCAATAATGGAAAATGGTTTTGATTCTTTCATTTGTGGTAGTGTCTAAATTTACCAAATAAGGAAAGCTTCTCATCACCCAAGTTTCAATTGGACCGAAACTTGGAATCATGCAAGTTGTGAGTATGATGAATGAGAATTTTTTCTTGGATAAACTAAGACTAATTACTTGTTCACATGGATGTGTGAGTCAAGTAAAGGACTAAGGGATCGAGTACACATTCTTGTGCAATGGTCAAGTCCATCACAAAAGATCGATAAGACTATTCGTCATGATTTACTAAAGCTCAATAAATATGGTTATACTTACAAGCTTAAGTATAATTCTGAGACATTGGAAAAAGTTCCAATGTATGGCAGAGCGAATAAGAAGAATCAAATTAGGCAGAAGGATAAAAGTTTCTCAAATCTAAAAAGATGGGAGAGTACTTTAGTATCATGATATATGATCATCTTAATGATTAAGAGACCCTATCACAATTCATCCTCTAAGTGCATTCTGATAGCTAAGAAGAGGAGTTATGAATTGTTGAAGTGATTAATCAAGAAGATGATTCATACTTCGTTTCAAAACAATTCTTAGAGTCATACTCAAAGATTGTAACTTGAGTGACACTTCTTAAAGAAGGTTTATTAACACTAGTCAAATGTAAGAGTAAAAGTTTTCTACTATTGTACATTTGAGTTTGGTAAGTTGTGATGTTTTGGATAAAACAAAGACCAACTAAGGCCAATTGTGTGAAGTGTTTGTCTTGATTAAGAATCCACACTACTTCTTGAATATTTGGCAAGAAAGTCTTATTGGTCAAGAAGACAGTGGGAGTCTAAAAGATCCTGAAATGGTTTCAAGAACTAATCAAGCATAAAACCTGTATTACATCACTAGCACACAACTAGAGGTTTATAACCTATCGTGTTGACATTTCTGTGCCCATTCCAGTTAAGTTGGCTATAACATTTGAGTTCTACAAGTTCTCAATTGTGTGCATAACTACTTGGACGCAATGGCAGGCCCTTGTGCTGCCAGGTGGCAAGAGGTTAAGATTGCACAAGTTCAATCCATATGAGTTAGGATCTGTCACTAACCTAGTCTTGTGATTATGGGTTTGACAAATTCACATGGATAAGAACACATACACCATAAAATCTAAGGGTCATAAGGTTTCTCTCCGATTCATGAAAATGAGGGTGAGGAAACACTTCCACCAAGTAGATTTTAAGTAAGATAGCAATTGTAATCTTTGCATATGAACCAACTCAAACAGAGACTTATGACAACTAGCAAAGATCTAAACAATTGAGACTATGATTACGGCATCCCTTTTCATAGTTATGAAATTGTTTAGACACACCTGTAAGCTATCTAAGAGAAGGTGTATGATTTTGATAAAGTCTTATAAAAGCAATCTAGTATCACGAATCTAAACTTTGGTAAGGGAGTCAATACAGTGTTGATTTCTAGAAGTCCAGCTGTTTTCTGGATACATGTCAAAGCTAGTGGGAGCATAAGTGTTATGCTGATAATCATCATGTTAGTGGGAGCATGATAATTATGACAAGTATTGCAAGATTAGCAATGTTAATTATAGAAAACAAAAGACTTTCAAATCGTGAAGTTGCAAGGGTTGGAAAAGTTGTTTTTCTATAATTAAGAGAGAGGAAATTATACTTCATTTCAATTCTAAAAGGCTTAGCTTGAGTTTTTTTAATCATTCTAAAAGGTTTAGATTGAGATTTTAATCATTTTAGTCAAGAATATATATATGAATTTCAAGTTGGGTTGGTTTAACTTAAGGAAATTCTATATATTGCGTTCTCAAAATTCGATTATGATTACGACATCCCTCTTCATAGTCAAATTTTGAGAAACATGGCAAATAAAATATTGTAGCAAAAGACTGGTCTAGAATCATGTCTTTATGTGAGACATCATGTATCGTGTCCCATTTGCTTTCGGTACAAGATCGATTACATGTGCTATAATATTTATCCTTTCTAAGTTTTCCAAATGCCTTGGGGCATTAAGGAGGGAAAATGTCTAGAATTGGATATGACTAAAGTGATTAAGCAATTGTCGAGGACAATCTAAGGTTTACCAAAGATTGGTTGCTCAGGGACAGTTGGAAGTATAGTGCTAATTTTGGAAGGACCATATTGACATATTCTGAAAAGAGGCATCTCTTGTTCAGAAGTGATAGTCAATATGAGAATATGAAGTTGTCTCCATAGGTGTAAGTTATCTGTGTAAGATTAGAAAACTTAATGCAAGAAGCATGTTCAAAGCAATGTACTTTGAATATAAGACTTAGTTTCCATGGAGTTGATCTCCATTGGAATACCTTATAATGACTGTTGACAAGTCTCTGTGACTTTGTACATATTCATTACAAGAGGGTCAGTGCATATAAGTTTAAAATCTAATCATATTTCGATAAATGATAGGAATTTGAAATTCTCACATTTTTCGATAAGGATTTGCGAGTGTGAAAAGAGAATCATTGAAAGTATGTTCAATCGATCTAGTTCACAAAGTAAGGATCATAGACAAACATAGAGTGCATACTTGGTGTATGGCAAAGCTATTGTTTTGAAAAACATAGTGTACTTGCTTGGAGCATGGGACAACTAGTGTTTTTAATTCAAGTATAAAGTTGATAAAACCGAAACAATGAATAATGAGTAATCAGTATGGTGATAAATAAAAGTGGTCTATTTATATTCATAGGGCTTGATACCATATTTGATTCATTTATTCTTGTGTTTCATTATGCATGTTTTGACTTCCAGAATAAACTAGGTCATTCTTTCCGAATGACTAAGTTATTCAAACCATCCACAGTCGGTCATATGTTGGAAGTAGATATGAATCAAGACTGTCATGAGTTGGCTTGTAGAGGTCCAAGCTGGTGGACAAAGTGGTGCTACAACACTCATGAGTGCTCATTAGTTCTGAGTATTGGATTCAATCCGCGCTCATTTGAATCACTTCATGGATTTTATCACGAGTGATCATGAGACGATAATATCGTATATTCTTCAAACCTAGAGATATGAGTTGTTACTATGAGTTGGTTATACATTGATTGCAAGAAACCGCATTCGGTAACTCGATGTTATAAAATGTGCCTTTGTGTATGATTCAACAAGTAGTAGGACAAGCCATATGAGTCGAAGTTTATCCATTCCTTTTACCTTCGGGATAAAAGCGATATCTGTGGGCCCCTCGATGATTTAGTGATGACACATGTGAGTGCTTGGCCAAGCCAGGACTGATTTGATTTGTTCAATTAGTCAGTCGTCATAAATCGGAAATCGGGAAACAACAAATGGACTGAGAGAATGATTATAATCCATGTATCAGTCCATATGATATCTAGAATGGAGGAATATATGATCGCTTATCTAATGGACAAGTCTTTGACAAGGTCAGAGTTCGACAGCGGCTTTAAGAGCTACGATTGCCAGTTAGGTTTTGAAGTCATACTCAATAATAGTTTTAGACTTATCCAAGTGGGAGACTGTTGGATTAATGTCTAAGTCCATAACTATATTTGGTATGTACTTAACCCGACCCGGCATGGTCCATTTGGGTTGCACTTCACCGGCACAATTTATATGGATAGTCTTTTGAGAATAGTATATTTATGATTTATATTAATATATTATAAGTTCTAATACATTAATATGGAATCATATTATTTAATTAGTATTGATCAAGAATTAATTTAGAATTAATTAAGTGATCAAAAGGAACTAATTAAATATGGACTCTTATATATATATATATATATATATATATATATATATATATATATATATATATATATATATATATATATATATATATATATGGAATGGGCCAAGTTCATTGAGGTTGGGCTAAGCTTTCATGGGTACTCCATGGAGCTTTTAACCCATGGATCCTATGTAAATGAAAGGTCATGGGTATTAGGGTTTACATGGATGTAACCATAATCCTCCATAATATATAAAGGGGTCATTGGCTCACAAAATTGGCACTAATGTGTGTAAATAAGAGTGGGCCGATTTTAGTGTGCATACATATTCTCTCAAGTTCTTCCAAGGTGCTTTGGTGATTTGTGATTCCACTTGAGGCTTCCACACTATTGGGGCTAAGCTCTTAAAGCTTGAAGACATCAAGCTACATCAAAAGGTATGTCATCTAACTAGAACTTTGTAGTATAGATGGTTCATAATATGCTAGTTAGGATGAAACCTTGGAATATTTAATATTTGCATGTATAATAGAGAAAACATAGATCCAAGGTTTATAGGGTTGCATGTACACCATAGGAGTGTTAGAATGCTCAAATCCCATCAATACTAACATCATAAACAGACAGATACGCATTGCATGGGTTCTGTATACCCCTTCGGTATCTTTCAACCGGTAACTGCCTTCAGTATCTTTCAACCGGTGTCTGCCATCGGTATCTTTCAACCGGTATCCGACATCGGTATCTTTCAACCGGTAACCGGGGACTATTTCACCCCTACCACTATCATATAATAACAGGATATAATCATATAGTCAGGCATATCTGGGGTACTGACCTACCCTTCGATCCTAACGACCGAGTCAGAGAAGAACTATTCCCTGCTACGACCACTGACACACATAGCATATCACATAAGCATATTTCATAAGCATATCTCATAAGCATATCACATAAGCATACCAAGATAATTATCACAAATACAATTATCTACCAACTACCCCTGTTGGTGGGTCGACATTATGGCCTTAGACCCACCCCTACTGGAAGGTAACTCACCTCACACTGCTGAAGTCCCGTACACACAATCCCACACTGCTGAAGTCCCGCAGGCTCAACCCCAGCTGCTGGATGACAGATTCTCGAACTGCCAACAACAAACATCACCCAATTAATAATTGGGTTCCACTACATAATCATAAGTACGTTCTTTGGGTAATTACCACATTACCCCTAGCTTGGCTTATTCAAGCCCAAGGCCCAATCCATAGGCCCAAAGTCCATTAGGAATCAAAGCCCAACACATGACCCAATTTTCCAAATTGGGCCTAGGCCTATACATGGTCTCATTCTAAGGCCCAACATCATATAATCATTAAGGCCCAAACTATGGCCCATCTATGGCCCAGTTTTCCAAATTGGGCCCAAACCCCTTACATGGGCCTTACCCTAGGCCCATTAATAACGCAATAATCAAGGCCCAATAGAAGGCCCAACAATACACCCATGTGAAATTAGGGTTTCACATAAAATGACGATTAGGGTTAAGTGTTTCTCACTTAACCCATTAAGGACTTTATCCATTAAGGACTTAATCCATTAAGGACTTAATCCATTAAGGACTTAATCCATAAGTACATCATTCTTCTAAATAAGTCATATGGTGTGATTGGGCTTAATCACACAATTCCATTATTCCAATGGCCCAAAAGTGGGTCCCAATAAATCCAATCCCATGAATCCAATATTAGGGTTTTTCTAAACCCTAATTAGGGTTTCCAACCCCATCTTAGCCCATTAGGCCCAATTGATATGTCTTTTAAATCAATTAAGGTTCACTAGACTCATTAAGGTTTCACTAGGCCCATTAGTCATCTGTTTGGGCTTTTAGGTCCATTAATCTTCATTAAGCCCATTAGGGTTTATTAGGCCCATTAAGCCTCATTGGGCCCATTAGGGTTTGTTAGTCCCTTTTTCCAAACATCCAAACAAGTCACGATCCAACAAGGCACACCGCCACCTGACACGGCGGCCGGTGGCAGCAGCCACCACCCTAAGGTGGTGGTTTTTAGTTTCTTTCCATTATTCAATTTGTAATTTACACTTTACAATGCTGAAACTCAAAATAAACACATACACTAAACAACATAAACACACACACAGCCACCCTATGGTGGCCGGTGGTGGTAGAAGGTGGCAGCCACCACCTTATGGTGGTGGCGGTGGCCCTTTTCTTGCTTTTCCGGATATACAAATCACACCCAACACACACACTTCCACAGAAAGCACACCCACGCATATGCCTTGCCCGGAACAGGAGCACCTCCACTCTCTTGGTGGCGTTTGGCGGCGACAGGGGTGGTTTTACGAGGACAGCCACCACCTCACGGTGGTGGCGGTGATTCCTTTTTGGCCTCTAACCATTCAGCAACACAACACACACACCCATGCGTGAAATAACCCACACATAACTGCCATGAACGGATGCGAATCGGCAGCCCACACCCGACAAAGAAAACGCAGTCGCAACCTTCTTGGCGACGAGCAACGGCCGGACGCGACAACAGCAAGGCGGCGACGAGCGTAGGCTTGGGCAGCAGTAGAAGAGACGTGAAGAGAGAGAGAGTGTTCGACCACCCACGAACCGCAAAAGCACCCACAAACCATATTTCCCGATCTCGTCGTGCCTTCTTTGTCTTCGCCGGCGTCTGAACATGGCGGATGCTCCGATAATCCTTCAGTGGTGGCGGCTGGTGGGAGGCATAAGGGGGGTAAGGGAGTGACGGCTGCACACCTGGTCCTTAGGGTTAGGGTTACATAACCTTATATACTCGATCCCATTATAAGAGTTTTCCATAATGACCAAAATGGTCCCTCCAGCTCTAATTAATTTCGAAATAGATCCATATTTTACCTTTTTAACCTCACCCATGTAAATCCCTTACAGCTTAAGGACACAATTTACCAAACAGTCCCCCAATGTCTTAATTATAACATATTCCCCCCCTCCACCTCATTTATTTTTAAAATAATTCCCGATAATTACCACGGAGCCCCTGTCTTCATAAATATTTATAAAATGAGTCCCAAACTCACGCTTTTAACCCCCAACTTCTAAAAATGTGGCAATTAACTCCTCGAACCCAACACCCTGCATATATAATTATTTATTTTAAGCTACCATTCGTCCATTAATTTATTTATTTAACTAATAAATAAACGGGTGTTACAATGACTCATCGTATCCCAGGAATACAATTTGGTTATACGCACCCAGTTGGTTTTGAGATTTCAAAGTAAGTTTAATGTTGCACACCAACTGTTTGATAAAATGCTTAAATCAGATTTTTGAATTACTCACACAATACCCATCATGTTGCATCTCGATTAACACCATGTACTCATGTAGTACCATTTAAGGTATCTGATATGACCAGTACCAATTAACTTCAAGCATAATTGATCTGTAGGATCCAATTCCAACATGATTAATAGCAACCATCAACCATCAGACAATGAAAGGTTTGTATAATATTTTTTTTAATTATTTAGAAAAAAAAGATTATTTCGTCATGCAAACATTTGACAAGTATATTTTGTTATTCTATATTATTTTTTTTATAAAAAAAATGTAACATCTTTTTTAACAAAGTAACCGCATAGCTAGAATCTCATATGCAGACGGAACAGTGATAGGATGGATTCTCCTTCCGGAATTGAGGTACATACTATTACTCTAATACTCTTTACTTCTTGCCAATTACCTCAAGAATCAGTGATTCCAATGTTCTCTTTTTTTAGAGACAGATTACTAACATCCGACGGAGTTGATGTATTGAATGGCTATCATGAGATGTGGATAAAAGCGCATTTTTGGTAAAAGTCTTCTCATTTCACATTTTTATTTACTTTTTTTATAAGAAATAGCTAAGAAAGCTTCCAAAAGTATGTCACTTGCATAAAAAAAAACTAACTATCTTCAAATCCTTCTCCTTGCAACCCACCCCACAGGGAACAAAAACAAAATGCGCCAAGTTGACACTCTCTTCTCTGTTTGATAGTAAGCATATGATTAAGTGTTTGATGGGAATATGGACCAATAATAATCATATGATTAAGGAAACTCTAAGGTCTGTTTCTCTTTTTTCTTTATTGAGTGTTATCTGTAAATGGTGTTTCTTATTTGAGCTGAATGAACCGTCACTGACTATTTTACCCTTTTGTTTGGAACTAATGCGAATGAAAAATGGGTTATTTGTTTGAGAACCGGTCTGAATGTAAATTCTAGCTGACAAAAAGATTACAAATTAACGAAATATCCAAACAAAAGTTATCTGATATAATAATGATATAGATTTTTAAATATTTGATATGAATAATTATATATTTCTGAAATATGTAAATAAAAAAGTATTAAATATAACAAGTAATTACAACTTAGCAAAATTCTAAGGTTCCGAAACCGCCATAACTTAGGAAAAGATTTTCATTGAGTACATAATGCTGGATGGTGTGAATGATGAGGAGCAACATGCCCACCAGCTTGGTAGATTGCTTGACACATTTGAAGTGGTGAGAATGAGATTCAAATTTGTTTTTAGAGTAAATTACAATTTTGGTCCCTGAGTGTTGCTATTTTTTTCAATTTTGTTCCCAAAAACTTTTCTCTTGCAATTTTTGTTCTTATTTACACGTGATTCACATATGAATCACATGTTATTCACATGTAAATCACATGTTATTCACATATGAATCACATATAAATCATATATGAATTAGATGTGATTCACATGTAAATCACATGTTATTCACATGTGAATCACAAGTAATTCATATATGAATTACATGTGATTCACATGTAAATCACATATGAATTATATGTGATTCACATGTAAATCATATATGAATTAGATGTGATTCATAGATGAATTACATGTGAATAACATGTGATTACATGTGAATCACATCTAATTAAAATATGATTTATATGTGAATAACATGTAATTCATATGTGATTCACATGTAATTCATATATGATTCACATATAAATTACATGTAATTCACAAGTGAATCACATATCAATTATATGTGATTTACATGTAAATCACAAGTGAATAACATATGAATTACATGTAAATCACTAGTGAATCACATATGAATTACGTCAATATGCACACATGCATTTTGTGTGAGTGGTCTTTGTTAATTTTTTTTATTTTACTGTGAATTTCACATTTGAATCTTAAAAGATACAATCACATGTGAATATCACATTATATAATCACATTTGAATCTTACATGATATAATCACATGTGAATCTTACATGATATATACTTGTGCATTTTTCTGAGTGTTCTTGCATTAATCAATTTTTTTTTAAAATTTTCTTGTAGGTTTTGAAGAATTTGTTGAAAATATTAAAGATGTGAAAAATGATAAATTGAAGAAAATATAGAAATGCTGATATGAACAAATGATAACATTGTGAATCTTTGTAGTTTTTTTATATTTTATTTTGTATCGAATAAAATACTTGTATTATGTTTATAGATTGATTAATAAAAATGAGATTTTTATAATTTACTTACAAATATTATAGTATAAGAAATATGCATATATGCACCTAAAACGTTGATTTTTTTGTTAAAAAAATGTAGTTTTGAAAAAATTGCACTTTTTTTTATAAAAATTGCAGTTTTTTTTTTTTTTTTTTTTTTTTTTTTTTGAAAAAAATGCAGTTTTTCTAAAAAAAAATGCAGTTTTTTTCTAGAAAAAATGCAATTTCTTTTGAAAAAAAGATGCAGTTTTTTAAAAAATATTTTTTTTCATTTTTTTTAAAAATTCATGTTTTTTGAAAAAAATTAAAAAATCTCCATTTTTTTAAAAAATTGAAAATTATTTTTTTTAAAAAAATAAATCCGAAATTTTGAGTTATTTTGTTAATTTTTAGACATTTATATTAATATATTAAATAACACAAAAAAGTTAAACATTAAATGAGACTGGTAAAATGACGATCATGTCCTTAACGAATTACTTTTAATCCAATGCTCCACTTTTAGTTCTCGGGTTCTCGGAAAACTTTGAGTTCTCAACCGATCTGAACCGTATATATATATATATATATATATATATATATATATATATATATATATATATATATATATATATATATATATATATATATATATATATATATATAATACTAGTTGCGGATCCGACTCGGATCGTATGTCTAGTATAAAGCGGGAGATCAAGAAACGACGTGGTGAAAACACCTCTTTGTTTTGCCTTTTTTCTTTTATCTATGTTTAACTTATTTTGAACTATTTTTTATTGGATTATATCTTAAATGAATTGAATATTTGGCCATAGAATATAAAATGTGGCCTTTAACAATCTTGATTTATACCTTTTTTTTTTTCGAAAACATAAAATTGATTTAAAGTAGTTCACTTTAAATATTTAAGATAGACCACAATATATATTTATCAATGAACTCTTATAAGGAAAAGAAAATTAGGCGGGTCAAGTGACCCACCTTCAATACATGTAGACTCGTCCATGGTATAAACAATCAAAGTTTGATCGGTCCAAAGGGCACAAGAAACGAAAACGTATTTATTTTTACGAGTTGTACCGTATCAAACCCAAAAAAGTATTCATTTTATAGAGTTGTAACGTATCAAACTCAACAACATATTCGTTTTAACGAGTTGTATCAAACCTAAAAACGCGTTTTAACAAGTTGTATCGTATGCATGTAAAGTTGTACCGGTCCAAATGGGTCTAAGAACCGGAGAACCCGGACCCGGTAAATCTCATCCGGTCGGGTCTACGTCCACAATATTCTTCGAAACCGATATGGTCCAAAAGCCGATCCGATCAAAATGTTCACCCTATTATGCGGTTATACATTTGTATGCATGTATGTGTGTTTCTTTTACAATTTTCAATTGTATTTTCGAAAAGTTAACTAAAGAGAAAACAAAAAGTCTACACCGTGATAAACGTGGTCAACTTTTTTAAATCGAAAGTGTAGTTTGGTGAGCTGTAATGACACCTCACGTGTTACATATACTATATCATACAAGTCATGTTTTCAATGAGAAGATACTGACGATTTGTATTTTATATGGTCATAAAATTTTTGATATTTTCATAAAAATATCTTTGTATAATCATGTGTATAATATTCGAATTATACTATTATATATATATATATTAAAGTTGTGGACGAAAGGAACAGTGAAATTGACATACTTTGTCCAGGTTTGGTCCCTTGATTTACATATCCGGTCCCTGTACTTCTTTAATTAATTTATTCATATCCTTTTGTTTTTGTTTGTGCGCTCGATCTTCCAGATCATTCCCACCGCCTCGCTTATCAGTTCCTTCCATTCCCTACCGGCCTCCAAATTTTGTTCCCGATCCTTCCGCTCGCTTTATCTTCCTCATCACAAAACCTCCGATCTTCTACTATCTTTCCGATCTTCTACTATCTTCTTCTTCACCCATCCTGGCTACTTCATCGACCTCTATTACAACCTCTTCTCCTCTTCTCGCCTGACCATCTTCCCTCCGCTTTCTTCGACGTTTCTTCTTCTTCTGAGAATCATCAACCTCCACCAAGTCCTACCCTACAAACCGAATATGCTATTCAACTCTTCGATTCTGCTATAGCCGATGCCGGCGAGTCCGCTTCTACTACAGAAGACTCCGACGAGTTCTCTATATCTCTTCTTTCATGGATGTTTGCCGATTTCATCGTCGTGGTTAGCCCCCCTTTGGAAATTGCCGTCGCCTCCATCTTCTCAGGTAGCTTAATGGCTTTTAAACCCTAATTGGTTGTAGATCTGTCTCTTACCCACCAATCATATCTGTCCAACTGTGCGTGTGAGAGAACACATGGAAAACGGTGCAAATGGTTTATTCATTTGTGTAATTTTTGTTGAAATCTCGCCACATCTCAACGTGGTTGAGTGCATCATTTTAATTTGTGTTGGATTTTGCTTACAGATTGCAAGAGGATGAATGGCAGGAAGGAGAAATATAGGGCTTCTTCCTGACAGAGTTTAAAAGGGTGTGATTCAAGCCAAGGAACACATCTGCACTTACAGAGCTTACTTTGCTTACTCTCTCCATGGTATCGATTCTCTCTTCCTCTCTTTCTGTCTACATGTTTGTACGTCAAATATGTTGTTGATCCACACCATAGTTGACAAATTTCTACAATTTCTCATCCATTTCGATTTGGAATGTAGGATTTGTTATAGCTTCTGATGACATGAGTTGCCATTGTGTACAGTAATTGAAGACTATTTGTCTTAACCTCAATTCCAGCCACCACCACATAATTTTAGGGTTTTTTAAAGGTAACCTTGCTCTTTCAATATATGATTTCTATTTAAATTCTTCAGACTTTTAATCAGTATATGAATTTTCTTTTTGTTTTTCTTTTTAATTATTTCAAGGATGACTTTCACTTTGCAGTACCTTAACAACTGCACTATTGAAGGTTTGCTAAACCAAAGTTTTTTTTTTGTTCATCTTCTTCTTAGGAACATGTCAGAAACAAACTTGATGCAGTTTATGAAGAGGCTGTAGGAAGAAGACAGTTGCACTGAGTTGACAGTAAGAACCCATATCCATTCATTAGAGTTTCTATCTCAGTAGTCAACATGTGTTTCATATTTGATTTCTGTTATCTCTTGCACAAGTTCCGGAGGAGGTTGCAGGGGGTTTATAGAACACGCTACAAATCTTCTGTTGAGGTAATTTTCAATCTTATGCTTTTAATTTGACGTAATTATTGACAACAGGTGTTTTTTTTTGTACAAATTTAGAAAATTACATTGGTGCAAATTTACCTTTGTTTTCTTGGATCCTCCGTATGTTTCCACCTGCTCCAATTTATATGGAATACCATTACCATTTTGTTGTTCTTTTCTTTGATTATGATTCATACATATTGTTCTTTCATTTTCGTCAACTTTTTTTCCCTTTATTCTGCCATATACAATGCACGCCAGGTATTTGTTACTATTCCTGCTATTACATGGCCTACTTATCTATTGTCTGGGCATTACTACTCCATCTACTATACATTGAGTTGTATAATTACTAGAATTTTTCTTGCTTTATGAATCTTTGTAACCCAGTCCTTGTATGCATCCGGTGATGAAATCACCAAAGCTATCTATATTGATACATGCATCAGTAAAAAAAGACATGAAACATCTGATTCCACAAATTCCATATTGTATCAAAATTGACCATTATTGTTAAAGCAAGTCACAGTCTTATTGGATTCTACTTGGTTCTTTTTCAACTGTGTTGTCCAAATAACTATTCAATCTTTTTCTTACCTCCGACTTTTGACATCTGCATTAAGATGATCTTCATACTTTCTGTGTGTTGTCCAAATAACTATTCAATCTTTTTCTTACCTCCGACTTTTGACATCTGCATTAAGATGATCTTCATACTTTCTGTTAATTGCAGATGGGAATAACTTCTGTCAGAATTGTATCTGCAAAGGGGTATAAGATGAAAAAGCACACGGTGATTCCCTGTCTTTTTACCTTACTTTCTTTGTATGCTCATTCGTAGTAGTTTTTTATGTTTGTATGCAATCAAACAGTGTCCATTTAAGTATAGGCTGAAATTTTCATTTGCAGATAAGAGTCCGATTTGTAACTTTCCAGTTTTTTTTTTTTTTATTTTATAGTTTTTTAACTTTCCAGATCTGATTTGTAACTTTTTTTTTGGTTATCAGGGAGATTGTTTTCTGTGATATTGCACAAAGTTGAATAAGATCAAAAACCATTTGATCGTTTTCGATTTGGGCAAGGGTGACCTTCCGGTGGGTATATGCATTTATTTTCGGGAAACTAACTAAACTAATCATGTTGTAAGTTAATAATAAAGAAAATATTCCAAAAACATTTTCGTTTTTGAAAAATAATCTTTAAGTGGGTCATTCCGGACTATTATGAACACCATACATTTCATGTTGATATTTCGGCGAGTTTCGTCAGCTGACTCTGTTGTCCATTGCTGCAGCTGCTGTTGCTTCTTCTAACCGCTTTTGCACATCATGTGCCAACTGCTAGGTTTCTTTCCTTCATATTCATTTGATTAACTAAAAACCCCATTTGAATCAACTATTGTTTCAGAAACGGTGCCAATTAGGATTGTTCATCTGTTCATCTGGTCTTCCTGCAGTTGCTGATGTAGCTGCAGCTATTTAAGCTGGAATGTATGATATCAGTGAGTACATTTTTTTTCAATTACTTCTCAATTATTATTCAAAAATTAATAAATTGATAAATTGATAAATTGTTTTTCATTATTTATTACCGGATTAACTTATACAATTCCAAAACGTAATAAATTGATAAATTGTTTTTCAGTATTTGACAATTTACAATTTTGCTTATAGATGTAAAATAACCAAATTAGATATCTCTCATATTATTGACTTTTTTGTTATTTAAATTAAGGGCAAAATTGTAATTTAGCTTTCCCTATTTATAAGGACTTTCTAATAAGTTAAAAATTCTGATACCACACCGAAATAAATATTACTGGTATCATCCCGCAATAAGCTAATAAACATTTTAAACAAGCAATCCGAAACACCCTCTAATTCATGTCATTCAATTGATTCTTCAACTTTTCCTATATATAATGTCGCATTTAATATCGACACTCTTTTCGTAAAAAAATGGAAATTGGGAAAAATGGTCCCAAAAGTTTCGTTTTTTTTTTTAATTTTTAAATAACATATTCTTGATGGATAAGGGTAGATATTGTAACCTTTTTATTAGTATGCACAATTGCATCTAACAAAAATGTCAATACGATAATAATAGAAAATATGTTCTTTTTTTTTTCTTCAGGTGGCTTTATTCAAGTTATGAGGAATGAGATTTCGACTCGAAATGTTTTTACTATCAGCTAAAAGCGTTAAATGCAAAAAACAGCAACGTACACTAATTTATTTGATTACTTTCATTTCTTACATTTCGACATTATACTCTTCAATCTATCCTGCTGTATTGTATTTGAATGACATTATAGCATCCTACTTTCGTGACCCGCCAAACACCAATAAAAAAGATCCGACCCGTGCAACGCACGGGCCTCATTTCTAGTTTTTAATTAAAATTTTATCGCTTGGTAATTGCTATTACAACCTCCTTATTATTATTATTATTATTATTATTATTATTAAATAATAACAATAATATTGTCTTTACATTTGGAAATTGTCTTTGTTCTTTAGTAGATTTCAGTATTTCAAAAAATAATCGTTATGGTGTTTGATTTTTCAACCGTTATGGTGTAAGATTTTTCAACGTTCGAGAAATTAAAGATTGTGAATGTTATATATCTGTATCATATCACACTATATTATAAAGGAAACATTTTTCCTTTCACCATATCAATTTGAAACTCATAACTCTTCATATTTCCACATAATATACTTAATATATTAACTTAAATATGTTGTTAATTATAAATATTGTCATAAATGAAAGTCTTCTTGAATTAATAATATGATATACTTAATTTGTTGACTTCAATATAATGTTAAATACATAACATATATTAATATATAAAATAAACTTCAAATATGGTGTAAAATTTAAAACGTAAAGTAAAATATCAAATAAAGTTTTAAAAAATCAACGTATATTTTGTAAAATAGTTAAAAGAAAAATATTAAATATGATAAATGTAAAAGAAGCTAAATCTAAAAATCGAATTAACTAAAACATGTCCAAAAACTATTTTTTATAATAAATAAAATTCAATTTAAGTTGTTTTCAATTTAATTAATAACAACAACAACAACAACAACAACAATAATAATAATAATAATAATAGTTAAAAATAACACAAAATTATAAATTAAATTACATTATATTACAAATAATGGTTGATAATTTAAATAATCATCATCATAAAATTAAAACATTGTCAAAAAAATTGAAATTGATAAATTATAACAGTGGTTAATTAAAATAGTTGAGAAATAATTAATTTTATACACACATAAGGTTTAAATAGAGACCATTAAATGATTTGATTTTAATAAATGTTATTTTATCTATTATTCAAATTAGTTATAATATTACATCAATTAAATGTAACAATTGTTATCTTATTAGGAGTTATCATTATGACATACTTAATTTGTTGACTTTAATATAGTAAACAAACTTAAAATATAATGTAAAATTTAAAACCTAAAGCAAAATATCAAATAAAGTTTTAAAAAAGTTCAATATATATTTTGCAAAATAATTAAAAGAAAAATATTAAATACGATAAATTCAAAAGAACCTAAATCTAAAAGTTGTATTAAGTAAAAGATGACAAAAAACTACTTTTTCTAATAACTAAAATTCAATTAAGTTGTTTTCATTTTAACTTATAATAATAATAATAATAATAATAATAATAGATAGATAGATAGAATAACATAAAATTATAAATTAAATTATATTATCTTACAAACAATGGTTATAGTTTAAATAATCATCATGATAAAATTAAAACATCATCAAAAAAATTTGAATTTGAGAAATCATAACAGTAGTTAATTAAAATAGTTGAGAAATAATTATTATTACACACATAAAGTTTCAATAGAGTTTTAATAAATGTTATTTTATCTATTGTTCAAATTAATTATAATATTACATAAGTTAAATGTAATAATTGTTATCTTATAACTAATATAAATAACATAAATATATTCAATATCATATAATTACCAAAAGTTTAACTTCATAATTTTATTTCGCGCAATGGGCGGATATTCGCCTAGTATACTTATGAAATAGATATTTTTACTTGCACCACATGCATTTGAAACCTCCATGACTTTTCAATTTCTTTCTAATAATTATTATAAATTGGTTAATAATGTTAAATTAATGCAAAAACTAAATTCTAGTCATAATTTAACTAAACTACAATATTAAAATATCATATTTTACTTCTATTTATAAAATTATGACTTTATCTTTCAAAAGATTATAGTTAACTTATTAGTTTAGATGTGTTATCGTATATAAACAATTGTCATTTTAAAGTCACAACTTTTGTATAATTTATAATTTTAAGCAAAATAGTTAAATTATTAATTTCAATATAATGTTAAACGGTTAACTTAAATCAAAATTTTAATTAAAACTTGAAAAAATAGGGAGATTATTTTATAAATAGTTAAAACTTATAAATTATAGTGTTAAACCTATATTGCAATCCTAAATTAACAAAAAAAAAACCATGAAACTATTTTTTATAATCATTAAGAATTTTCAAATAAGTAGCTTAAAAATAACTTATAATAAGAATAGTTAAAAGTTATATTATATAAAAAAACTATAATGCTATCTTTATAAACAAAAGCAATGCTTGTTGTTTTACATAATTATAATATAAGAAATTAACAATATTCATCAAATAAATTTTAAAAAAGTTAAATTTCTGAAACCAAATTAAAATAATTAAGAGTTTACAAATACATTATCTTAAATAACTTACAACAACAATAGTTAAAAGTAACATTATATACAAAAATTATATTGTTACCTTTAAAAACAAAAACAATGTTTGATGTTTTAAATAATTACAGTGATAGAAATTAAAATCTTAAACAAATAAACTTTTTAAAATCAATTCATCATAACAACAAATATAAATATCATTAAACCATATATTATGTTTAATTTTATTCATGAGTAACCCGCAGGTAGAGACCATTGAGACAATTGAGATTATAGAATTTTAAAAGATGTCTATAGTATCATATAATTCAAACAAAGAATGTTTATGCCAACGTATTATAAGATTTATTATATAAGAGCTAACAACAACGTCATTGATATATTTAAAAAACATATATTTGTAAATATTTCAGATATATTGTTATATTCTGCACAACGTACGAGTATTGAGCTAGTTATATTTAATGGTCACATAATTGTTTAAGTAACAAGTTTTATATTTTTTTGAATTTAAGGGAGGGATTCTATTTTCATCGACTCTCTTGCCACAACCGTCATATCAGTTTTTCTCTTACTCTCACTTCAACTCTATTGCCGTATTGGTTTTTCTTTTAACTTTTACTTTCATCTTTCCAACCTATAGTACAAATAATTTATCTTTCTCAACCCTTCCAAACAACCTATTTTTCTTTTAAAAATATATTAAAACATTACTAACTTAAAGATAAATAAATAAAACTAAAATTATAAGTAACATTTCATTAAAAAAAGCACGCTACTACAAAAATAAATTTAAACCCTAAAAACGATAATTGTAATTTGAAAATGATAACTACCAAAAACGATAGTTAAAATCCTAAAATGAATTCTAAACCTCCCAACCATACATATGTGCTAGTTCCCGCTTGTGAACTGTTAGGTGTGTCAAACCCAACAAATATTAATGATACAATACACTCCAAATACACTGCTATAATGTACTAAAAATGGTAGTATACGGTAAGCAGGTCGATCCCCAGAGACACGGTACAAAAGTCTATACCTCTTTGCACAAGGTACTTTGGTCACAAAGGGTTTTTTTTTTTTTTTTTTTTTTTTTTTTTTTTTTTTTTTTGCAAAAGTTAAATAATGAAAATAACAATCTTCTTTAAGAACAAACGGAAAATGAATTAGATTTGTAAATAGTAAGTTAAATAGTTCTAGTTCTAGTTCTCAATATTGTCATTTAACTTGATTATGACTTGATATAATTCATGATTGCTATTCTAAGTTGGTACTGAAAGATATGAACACTCTCTAATACCTCTCGCTTGCCAAATTATCTAACCAAAACATGCTCTTTGACTAGATCTAGCTTTACTAATTCAACCTAAACACGCTCTTAGATTGTATTGAAAAATTACATTAAGTTTTGTATAAGCTTCTCAATAATGTTCATTTCTTCTCATACACCCGGAAGTGCGAAAACATGTGGTATATGTTCTACAATAAGAAAACCTAATGTTTCTTACCGATCATTAACTTTATAAAAACGATTAGGTTCCCTAAAAGTTAATTAACTACATAAGAATTTAATTCATATAAGTGGTCAATAAAACATAAATCAAATTCAAGGATTATAGTTTAAACAAGAACACAATTACTAGAATAAAATCATATATCAAATATCAAGTCATATGCTTCAAGTCAAGCAATCAACATGTTTTGAACAAGAACTAGAAATTAGGGTTTCTTAGCCACACATGGCTAAGAACAAATCAACAGAGAGATGAAAGTGAAATGTTTAATGCTTACAAATAGAAATCAAAAGTGGTTGCAATGATTAGTAGCCTTCAAAACTTTATAAAAATCACCCAAAATTGCCAGAAGTTGCTCCCCAAACTGTCTCTTTGTGTTATGAGCCAAAAGCCTACATTTTAGCACAAGCCATAACTACCCATTGGAAAAATGCATGGTCATGCCTGAGACTGTGAGTTTTGTGGCAGACTATGAGTTTTGAACGCATTTTTTTGCCAGACCATGTTTTTTTTGCCAGAACGCTTTTTTTTGCTAGTACGCGGTTTTTGGTAAAACTTCAATTGGCCTTTGATCTTCATTCCGCCTTCACTTTAACTTCAACCCAAGTCATACTGCTCAAATATGTGATGAAAAGGACAAACACAACCCATGTCGGTGTGACATGGACTGTGTTTCAAACATAGTCCTTTGCTATGATGATGTGCAATGACTCGGTTTATGTCTTCGTGTTTTGTTCTGCAACATGAGCGATCCATATTCTCTTTTTGCTCCAATTCTCAAATATCCATCATCCAAGCTCCATGCTCGCCTCCATAAATTCAATGCTCAGTGCTCCATAATGCCTGCAAAGTTAATTAAAATATAGTGAAGTACTAGGCATTCTGAATAAAACATGTAAGTGCCCAAATAGTTAACTAAATGCAAGAATTCGGAAGTAAAATGAAATAGAAAGACAGGAATAGATGTGCAAAATAGGTGCACAAAATGCACCTGAACGAGCACCATATTCGACATCCCTCCAGTCAAATGATCATGCGGTTGGAAAAAAATTGCAAATCTTATTAAAATCATCATTTTTTTCCGAATGTGTAGCTCCTCCTCCAAGATTAGTTTCTTTTGTAGCCTTTCCTCCTCAAAAATACCCAATTTATTAGTTTGGTATCAATCTTTTCTCTCCGCCTCTTTATCGTTTGTTTACGGGAGATGAACAATTTGATTCACGAGGGTTTTGATATCATCATGCGAAAATGATGTGGATACCGTTTTCTTCCTTTTTGTTGTCGCGGTTGTGGTTGTGGTCGTGGTTTTGGTTTTTTAGCAAGAAAGTTTGCAGCATCAAATGGGCATCTGAAGAGGTTGTGTACGTGTTGAAGTCGGATGTTTTGGTCCCTTTTTATGAAGGATAGGGGGATTGTCACCCATTACGTCAGTTGTTACCAATTTCTTATGGTGTTTTAGAATAAGGGGTAGGTTAGGCTTGGTCGGATGATTCGTCATTTTTGTTTTGAGGGATGAGTTATATTTCGTTGGATGATTCATTGTTTTTGGGCTAATGAAAATACGATGTGTCGGGAATGTAATGGATTGAAGGTTTTGGGGATGGAATATGGATTTTGATTTTGTGGGAATGAACTATAACCAACTGTAGTCTTGAGAGAGTCCAAATTGGTTATAAGATTGTTACACCGACATTTGTTGATGTTGGTGTTGATATTGGGGATAATTTAGAATTTGGGTTTTGGAAATTGACCTTGGGTAATCTTATGAACCACCTTCTTCACGACGATTTCTTTTTTGGTTGGAATTTGTTTTCTTTTTTATTCTCCACCGGTAAAATTCATTTGAAATTGATGAGAAAAATGTTTAGAATGGAATTTTGGATTTGTCACATGTAGAATCATTTGAAATTGAGTAGAAAAATAATTTGGTCCCCCTTGAAGGTCATCCTTATCTTCACATGGACGTGTATAAGATGTTTCGTCTGTAAGGAGATGGTGACTAGTGGACCGTGTATCCCAACCACAATGTAAAGGTCTACATTAATGTGGACAATCTCACCATCCTTGGCTTCCACCAAAACATTAGTCAAACCGAATGGAATCTTTATGAGGTAATTAATCCTTTTTCGCCTACCACTTCTTTCGATTTTGATGAGGATGCAGATTATGCCCCACCACTTCCACCTCAAAAGGTGGTGCAAATTCTTCATCCTCTGCTCTTTCCATGTACCACCAAGAGTCAATTTGCATTTCGTTTAGTTAATTTGCATATAGTTAATTGCATTGAATTCAATTAGCATCAAAGCAAAAATAAAAATTATATATATATATATATATATATATATATATATATATATAATATTTTATTTCCTTACAAATTTATTTTATGTTTTCCACACAGCTTAGCACCGCTGTATCGCTTAGCATCGCCGAAGATACATGAGTTGTTAACACAACTGCAAGAACTATTGGAAAAGGGATTTATCAGACGGAGCAGTTCACCTTGGGGAGCTTCGATTCTGTTTGTGAAGAAGAAAGATGGATCTCACCGTATGTGTATCGACTATTGGGAGCTGAATAAACTAAAAGTGAAGAACCATTATCCACTCCCTAGGATCGACGATTTGTTTGACCAACTTCAGGGTGCATCTTGGTTTTCCAAGATTGATTTGAGATCAGGTTATCTTTAGATGATAGTTAGGGACGAGGATATATAGAATACGGCCAGACTTCAGGGCTCGTTATGGTCATTACGAGTTCGTGGTGATGCCTTTTGCGCTCACCAACGCACCAACAATGTTTATCGATCTCATGAACCGATTTTGCAGGATGATGTTAGGTCGATCATTGATTGTGTTTATTGATGATATTTTGGTCTATTCTAAGACCAAGGAGCAACATTGAGAGAATTTATGGGAGATTCTTGAGACCTTGAGGAGGGAGATACTTTTTGCAAAGTTCTCCAAATGTGAGTTTTGGTTACGCGAGGTGCTATTCTTGTGTCACCTCGTCAACCATAATAATATTATGTTTGAGCCTGCCAAGATTAATGCTATGATGCAGTGGGAAGTCCCGAGTATCCATATGAGATTCAGAGCTTCATTGGTTTAGTAGGGTATTATCGGAGATTCATTCCTCCAGGATCGCAGTTCCTTTGACCCGATTGACGAAGAAGAATGTCACTTTTCTATAGGGCCTGAGAAGCTGGCAACATCTGAGACATTGAAGTAGAAGTTATGCGAGGCTTTGATACTGATCCTCCCCGGGGGTGTGGATGATTTTGTGGTTTATTATGATGCGTCGATATTAGGTTTGGGTGTCGTGCTTATGCAGAGGGTCCATGTGATTGCATACGCTTCAAGGCAGTTGAAGCCTCATGAGGCGAATTATCCTACTCATGATGTGAATTTGGGGGCCATGGTTTTAACCCTCAAGATTTGGCGGCATTATTTGTATGGGGTCAGATGTACCGTTTACATGGACCACAAGAATTTGAGATATTTGATGAATCTGCCAAACCTGAAAATGAGGCGGCGGAGGTGGGTGGATGTGGTGAAGGATTATGATTGTGAGATTTTGTATCATCGTGGTAAGGCCAATGTTGTGTCTGTTGTCTTGAGTCACAAGGAGACTTGTACTCCTATCAGAGACATATGCTTGAGGATGACTATCACTTCACCACTGTCGGATTTGATAAAAGAGGCGTATATTGAGGGATTTAAGGAGGAGAACTGGAAGAAAGAAAAGATCAGGGTTAGATTTCTTCATTTGTCACTAACAACCGGGGCTTATTAACTCAGTGCGGTAGGGTGTGGGTTCCCGTTTCTGGTGGGTTCGTCAAACATTGTTGGAAGAAGCGCACAAGTCCAAGTTTTTGATCCATCGGGGAGCTACAAAGATGGACATAGATATGCAACTTAGCTACTAGTGGCCTTTTATGAAGAGAGATATAGTTTGGTATGTGGAGCGGTTCTTGACTTGCCGAAAATTCAAGGACGAACATTAGAGACCCCACCGCACGATGCAACTGTTAGAAATCCCCATGTGGAAATGATAGGTGGTCACTATAGATTTTATCATGAAGTTGCGAAGGAAGACACGTGGTGTTGATTCGATTAGGTTTACTGTCAGAAAAATGACCAAGATCACCTACTTCATCCCGATTTAGGAGAGTTCATCCTTCGAGAAGTTAGTTGAGATCTACATTAAGGAAGTGGTTTGTGGCATGGAGTCCCAGTTTCTATTGTTTCTGATTGTGATGTTCGTTTCACTTCCAGTTTAAGGAGCAAGTTTCACGAGGAGTTGGGTACTCAGATGCTTTTCAATACTGCTTACCACCCTCAGACTGATGGTCAGAACGAACAAACCATTCAGACTCTTGAGGATATGCTATGGGCGTGTGTCTTGGATTTTGGTAGGAGCAGGGGTAGCTACCTTCTTTAGCTGAGTTCTCTTACAACAATAGCTATCACACCAACATTGGTATGCCTCCCTTTGAGTTGCTCTATGGGAGGAAATGTCGGACCCGATTTGTTGGGGTGAGGTTGGTCAGCGAGTGATGGGGAACACTGAGGTAGTGCTCAAGACTACGTAGTTGATACAGCAGGTGCGTAGTAGATTGTGGACCATGCAAAGTAGAAAAAAGAGTTATGATGATCGACGCCGTTCCGATCTCGAGTTCCAAGTTGGGGATTTTGTACTTCTGAAAGTGTCACCATAGAAGGTTGTCTTCTGGTTTCGGAGGCGGGGAAAGTTGGGTCCCATATTCATTGGTCCTTTCGGGGTTATTGCCTAGGTGGGCAAGGTTGCTTATCAGTTGGATCTACCTACAGAGATTAGTCATATCCAAAACACATTTCATGTCTGTCAGCTGTGAAAGTTTTGGCCGATGATTCCACAATGGTCCCTGTAGATGAAATTCAGGTTGATGAGCGTTTGGATTATGTAGAGAGACCGCTCGCTATCCTTAACAAGAAGACGAAGACCTTGTGCAGCAAGGTGGTGGGTTTGGTTAAGGTGCAATGGAAGCACCGGAAGAGTTCTGAATGGACTTGAGAACCCGAGGAGGAGATGAGAGAGCATTACCCTAAGTTATTCACAACAACAAATTATGAGGAAAAAATCTAATTCAAGTGGGGGAGAGTTGTAACACCCGTTTTTCAGCTATAAGTTTTATATTTTAATTTTGTGAGTTCTTAGTGGCCACGACGTGGTGGAAGGTTTTGCCACAATGTGGCGTTGCCTGATGAAATGCACATTTTATTTGGCCACCACGACGTGTACATGTATTGGCCATGATGTGGTGACAGTAGGGTACAAAACCTAGATCTCGGGTCTGGGGCTCTATTTAAGGGATGGCTAGGATTTCCTCCACCCTCAGCCTCTATCACCTCCCTTGCGTTCAAGATCAAACCTTAGCCTCAATGTAACATCCATAAAAATCATGAAAATTTTAAACTTTTAAAACCAACCAAATATCATAATTGTTTACAATATAGTTTTCAAAACATGTTTAATGTCAGAGTATTCCCAAAATCATAAGTCAAAACACGAGGAGGTGCACGATCACGCCTTCACCTTCCCGCGATCATCTGAGGTACCTGAAACAATACCCAAAACTATAAGTCCCATGCTTAGTGAGTTCCCCCAAAATACCAACTCAACAAAATAACACATATACAATATCCGCATGCAATGGGCCCACAACTAACATACTGGATTACCCCTGAGCCCACAACATAAGTCTGGCTTGCGCTTGGGCCCACAACTTATGTTTGGCTTGCTCCCCAACCAGATCAACCCTCATTACGCATCTAGATTGCCCTACCCGACCCTCAACTTGTATCTGTAATGCACATTATCCCTCAGCATGAGTCTGACATGCCCTACCTGACCCTCAGCTCATATCTGGATTGCTCCAGGGTTTGTTGGCTACTGCACGAAGTAGTACAAGCTTAACCCAACCCGCACAATATGTCGACATATAACAAATACTATCATATATAGATAATCATACAAACAATATCACAGGCAGTCCTACAGATCTACCAACTAGCATATCAGAACTAGCATGCATATCTATCATTACTTAGCATACCAACGAATATCAGGTTATCAAACCAATGGACCAGAATTGGTGCCTTCGACCCATAAGTACAGTGAGTAAAACTCACCTCACAGCTGAACAGAACTGATGAGGCCCGACTCCGAATCTCAGCTCTCTACACAATACCTATATCCACCAAGTGACCAATTCCATAAAAATCCTAAAATACCCAAAATGCCCTCATAGTCAAACTTGGTCAACTCAAATTCAACTAGTCAAACCCATTAAACCAATTGAGTCAACCCAGTCGAGTCAACTCAACCGAGTCAACTCAACAAGGTCTGACTCATGCGAGTACGTGGGGCGTAACCCAGAGGTACGCTTAGAGTACGCGAAGCCTCGCATTGACCAACTTACGAGGTGGCTGACCGAGTACGTAGGGCGTACTCCCACCTACACAGGGCCTAACCTCGCAAACCCTAAAACTTGATTAAGTGCTTAATGGCTTAAGCACTCAAACCCATACTTCAGATCTATGGTCCAAATGCACCATAGAGTCATAAAGTCTCCAACTTTATGACTTTACACGTCCATAAAGTCCTTAACACAAGTTCTTAATCAATTAAGACCTTCTACAAGATGCATGAGGCAATTCTAGCCATTAGGACCTCATTTTTATGGATTAGGACCCTTCCTAGAGTCTGGAAGGACAGCTCAAAACGACAATAACCAAACATGCACAAAATGGGACCTTTGGGACAAGAAAAACAACATAAAACACCAAAAAATGGGATCTAACAACCAAGACATCAATGTATAGACTTTATACCTTCTGGAGCTTCACAAGAAGGCAAAGATCCCAGATGCACAAGCTTGCTTCCACTTCAAGGCTTCTTGATGCAACTTATTCTTCCTCTAACACACCAAAAAACACACTCTTGAGCTCAAAACACACACTAAGGGGCTAGGGTTTTGCTAAAACGTCTCAAAGGATGTGGAGGCTGAAAAGGTGGAGAGAAATGAGCCATAAGGATGCTTAAATACCACACAAAACGTAAAATTTAGGGTTTCCTCATGACATCAGTACGCCCAACATACATAAGTGTACGCCCAACGTACTAGGGAGCACCCTAGTACGCTCAACGTACCCTCAGGTACGCTTAGCGTACTCCTCTTGCCCAAAATTACAAGATTGCCACTAGGGCTTCATGGCATCTTCTCTTGGACTTAGGGACCAAAATGCCATATAATAAAAATATAAGGATGAATTTAGAAGTACCTGAACCTCGATGTGTTACAATTCTCCCCCACTTGAACTAGACTTCGTCCTCAAAGTCTGCGGCAGTGAACAAATCCGGTTAATGCTCCCGCATCTCAGCCTCCGACTCCCAGGTCCACTCGGATCCCCTCCGGTGCTGCCACCGTACCTTTACCAAAGGTACTTCCTTGCTACGTAAAACCTTTACCTTCCTTTCCAGGATAGCCACCGGCCTCTCAACATAGTTCAGACGCTTATCAACTTGAATATCCTCCAAGGAAACCACCACGTCCTTATCCAATACGCACTTTCGCAGCTGTGAAACATGGAAAGTGTTGTGAATCTGACTGAGCTCCTCGGGAAGATCCAATCTGTAAGTAACCTTGCCAACCCTGGTGATCACTCGAAACGGCCTAATATACCGGGGACCCAATTTCCCACTCTTCTTGAAGCGTATCACACCTTTCCAAGGTGAGACCTTCAGTAATACCATGTCACCGACCTAAAACTCCAACTCGGATCAGCGTCGGTCAACATAGCTCTTCTGCCAACCCTGAGTGGTCTGCAGTCTCTGCCTGATCTGCTGAATGAGCTCTGTGGTCTGAAGGACCACTTCGGTCTGCCCCATAACTCTGTGACCAACCTCACCCCAACAAACCGGGGTACGACATCTCCGCCCATACAAGAGCTCAAAAGGAGGAGCACCAATGATGGAGTGATAAATGTTGTTGTAGGAGAACTCAGCAAGAGGTAGGTCGGAGTCCCAGCTCCCACCAAAATCTATAACATAGGCCCACAACATATCTTCAAGGGTCTGTATCGTCCGCTCACTTTGGCCGTCGATCTGCGGATGATAAGCAGTCCTGAAGTGTAACCTCGTGCCCAGTTCCTCATGGGACTTCTGCCAAAAACGGGAGGTGAACCGAACATCACAGTATGAAACAATGGAGACCGGAACCCCATGGCGAGCAACGATCTCGCGAACATACACATCGGCCAACTTCTCGGCGGAAGAGCTCTCCCGAATCGCCAGAAAGTGGGCACTCTTGGTCAATCGATCCATGATGACCCATATAACATCAAAACCCTTTGCCGTCTTCGGCAACTTGGTGATAAAATCCATCGAAATCTACTCCCATTTCCACATGGGACCCTCCACAGGCTGCAGCTAGCCATGCGGCCTCTGATGCTCAGCCTTGACCATTCTACAGGTCATGCATCTCTCAACATACCAGAATATCTCTTTTTTCATACACGGCCACCAATAGCTTAATCTCAAATCCCGATACATCTTGGTGGCCCCCGGGTGGATAGAATGTGACATCCCTAATTTCACGGCCAGAAAAGACCGATTTGTTTATGCTTTATTTGAAAACAAGTGTAACTTTTTAAAGAAAGTGTTGCGGAATTTGTTCCAAAAAATATGATAAAGATTTCATCAAAGCATTTCCAAAGAAATGTATTTCATTATATTAAAACATTGGGATGTCATTGTCAATACAGATCAAAAGCATAAACCGAAACAACATAGGCCTTACAACTTTTATTTATATCTATTAGCCTATAATCCACAAACTCTCATCCGATCATCACATCTATGCTTTTGTGCCACTACCTGTAATGCCAGAAACTGAGTGGGACAGGCTTGGGAGCCTGGTGAGGACATAAGGTTTTCAACCCACAATAATTAAGTTTATTAGTTTCATCACATCAATCAACCCGATTACCCATTCCCGTTATCCTCATTTTCTATCCCTAAATCATCTAATTCAAGGGACCTAGCCTAGGGAACATCATCAGGATGACAGTACTGCTTAGGGGATTCCTCAACAATATACGTCAGTGAGGCAACCATGAGGGGGATGGAGTACAGCGATGAACACATCGTTCACAAACACCTACAGGTTGCGAGCCTGCCAGCGTTCCACTGGACTGTCTAGAATAGTCCGTGGTCATCATCTATACTCCGCTAGATGACTAGGTCAGCTTTAACATCGAGGCCTCTCATCATTTAAATTCATCGCTCATCATTTATTTCATCTACCCATCTTTACCCATCATAATTATAGGTATAAAATATATACAGTTTAAATCAAATAAAACATGTATATTTTGTTCTTCCAGCATAGATATCAAGAACACAAAAAATATGCACACATAGCATGTAATTTATATTAAATACTTCATATCTATGTGTAAGTTGAAAGTAACTATGCACTCACTTGTTAAAAATGATGATTCCCAATTCGGGCAGCGCTTCGCTTCTAATAATTCAATTTTCCTTTGATGAAACCTAGTATCATTACCGCTAGGTTTTAGTCTAATGTTTATTACGACTATTTACGAACGATATCGTTTTATAAGTGTTAAACAATACTTTCAACCGCTATGTACAGACATGGGCCAGACATGAAACAACGGAGGGCAGGACCAATTTGGCATTATAGCACTTCTGAAATCCAACAACCCTATGCGACCCTTCAAATCAGACTCCCCGTACCGCGAGTAGTTAAAAGATATTATAATGACACTTTATATATTATATTTTATAATATATATGTTGTTTATACGTTCATAATAACGATAATAAACTTAAACATAAGCTATACTTAAAGTAGGGTAAGCATAACTCACTTACCGGGAGGTTTGACTAGGAACCGGGATCTATGGGGGCAGAACTTCCAAGCCGAAATCTCTTCTTCTCGGAGCCTTCTGGCGCTCCAGGACTCGCCTCTAGCACTTAGGAAGTACTAGGGGAGGGGAGGGATAGATTGGGAGTGTTCAGAGAGAAAGAAGGGTGAAGGTGTGAAGAAATGGATGATTTGCGCCTTTATTTATAGGCTGTCTGGGAGCAATTCACGTCGTGAAACTTACATTCACATCGTGAACTTGCGTGGGCACCAAGGCTTCGCTTGGTGCTGACACGTGGCGCTGGACGCAGATAAAACAACCAATCTTAAAAAATTCATAACTTTTGCACACGAGCTTCGTTTTTGACGTTCTTTATATCCACGCGTAGGTATTGACAAGATCTACAACTTTCCTTTTGACCCCATTGACTAATTCTTGACCGATTTTAAATTTAACAATTTGAGAAGATTACACTGTTAACGACCGTGTAAAATTCATAATTTCTACATACTGACTCCGTTTTCGACTGTATTTTTATCTTTGAACTCCTATTAATGAGACCTTCAATTCTAATTTAGATCATTTTGGCTAAAATTTGACCGATCTAAAATTCGATTTCCAGGCTGTGCATTGCTATACTAAATCTTAGAAAAATCACAACTTCCTCATACGAAGTCAGATTTGAACGTTCTTTTTATGTACGCTCTCGGTTTAACGTATAATACGACTTTCGTTTATATCGCTAAGGCTAAAAAGTATTTTATCGCAAACTCACTTTTTACATCACACAGTGTCGTGCCGGTTTTGTCGCAAAACTTCGTCGGGTCATAACTTTTTCGTTATAAGTCGGATTTTAGCGTTTCTTATATCCCCGGAATCCTTGTTACGACTACTTCAACCTTATTCATAGATATTGGGTCTATCTATTATTTTCTTTTTGACGCTTATTTTTATTATTATTTTATTATGTCTTTATAAATAAGTATAATTAGGGCTGACAAATATGTACCACGGAGAACCAACCAACATGTTACCAACCGAACCAATAAAATTGGTAGCCAAGTTGTTTGGTAACCAATATGTTTGGCTGGTAATACCATGCCAATTAAGTAGTATTGGTATGGTAACGGTATGAAATTTTGAATACCATGGTTGTACCGTACCAACCAATTTATATATATATATATATATATATATATATATATATATATATATCAATTAATAAAAATAAAGAAATATTAGTTCTCATATCTGCATGTTTTAATTAGAATAAAAAATAAAAAGTATTGGAATTAATAAACTAACACTTTGATTAACAAATTTCTTGATACTTATTTTTTGAAGAGCACGAAATCGGTGATACAAAAGAACATGACGCTAAAACTCAAAAGGAATACTAAATTCTCATTCCTTGTATTGTTTCCATTTGCTTCCTCAAGCAACTTGCTAGAGGTGGGCCTCTTTTAATCCTTTTATTCGTTTCCAAAAGATAAAATACTAACACAAGCAAGTGAAGCAACGGCCAATTGCCCACAAATTCAACTCATATTCACGTATGGGTATATATTAGTTAAAATTTTTGGTATATACCAAATACCAATATGTACCAACCAAATTTGTTGGCAGCCAAATTAGTTGGTACCAAGTATACTTGTTACGGTACTGGTAAGTAAATTTTTATGCCAACTATAGTTGGTACGGTACACGGTTTGGAGAAAAAAAACTTGGTACCGTACCAATTCCACCCCTAAGTATAATGCACATAAATCACATAATTCACATAATAGTCAAATAATTCATCTTTATTACTTGAAAATGGGTTACAATTGTCGACCCTAACTATTACATCATACTATTAATGCTTAGCCTAGAAACACGGGCATTACATAGAAAAACAAGACTTATGAGCCTCCTCCAATACAATCTGTCTGGCCCCGCCATACATCGGAACCCAGGCCCGAACACATCGGGTCAAAAACCCACGACTATGTGATATAAATCTGGCAATATCACCTCTGATCCTCTATTTCTTCCAATTCTCTTCCTGAACACCCTCTGCCTGAGCGTCCATAATCAATCCCAAAAGCAGGGAATCCACTGATATCCTCATACACGACACCCCATCTGAAGACCCAACCGAATTGCGGCTCAAAGCATCCGCCATTACATTCGCTTTACCCGGGTGGTAAAGGATCTTGCAATCATAATCCTTGACTACGTCCAACCACCTACACTGCTTCGTGTTCAGGTTTGGCTGATCCATAATATGCCTCAGACTCTTGTGATTCGTTTAAATAGTACAACGAACCCATATATATAGTGCCTCCAGATATTCAGGGAAAAAACCACTGCCCCAACTCTAGATCATGCGTGGGATATCGTGTCTCGTGCGGCTTCAGCTGCCGCGAAGCATAAGCTATCACACTTCCTCTCTGCATGAGGACCGCCCCCAAACCAGTGATGGATGCATCAGAAAATACCATGAAATCCTCAATTCCCTTCAGGAGGGTCAATACCAGGGCCTCACATAATCTCTGTCGAAGAGTCTCAAATGTCGACTGCTGCTCAGGGCCCCATCGGAAATCCACTTCTTCCTCGTCAGACGAGTGTGGGGTACTGCAATCTTGGATAAATCCTGAATGAATCTTCGATGGTACCCCGCCAAACCCAAGAAACTCATGATATCCGAGGGAGATTTCGGAACCTCCCACTGCACACAACCTCGATCTTTGTCGGATCGATCAATATCTTATCCTAGTTAATGAGGTGTCCATGGAACCGAACCTCTTGTAACCAAAACTCGCACTTCGAGAACTTGGCATAAAGCCATTCTCGCCTCAAAACCCCCAGAAGCTCACGAAGATGCTCCTCATGCTGCTCTCTGGTCTTGGAATACACCAATATATCATCAATAAACACGATGAGAGTTTGGTCGAGCATCGACATGCATACCCAATTCATCATATCCATAAATACATCATGCGTATTAGTGAGCCTAAATGGCATCACCATGAACTCGTAATGCCCATAACGAGTCTGGAACATGGTCTTCTCCACGTCCTACTCTCTCACTCTGACATGATGATACCCATTCCTCATATCTATCTTGGAGAACCAAGATGCACCGTGCAGCTGATCAAAGAGGTCGTCCATCCGCGGGAAGGGATAACGGTTCTTCAGCTCCTGGTAATCAATGCACATCCAGTGTGAACCATCCTTCTTCTTGACGAACAAAATCGGCGCTCCCCACGAAGAACTGCTCAGTCTGATGAACTGCTTGCCTAGCAACTCCTGCAGCTGAGATGACAACTCTTGCATCTCAGGCAGTGCCAAGCTGTACGACGCCTTGGCAATAGGGGTCGTACCTGGCACAAGGTTGATCCTGAACTTGACCTGCCTCTCGGGAGGCACACCGGGTAACTCCTCCGGAAACACATCTGCGAACTCCTTGATAACTGGGACCTCTGAAACTGAAGTCTGATCCCCAACACGCGTATCCACCACATAAGCCAAGCAGCCCGCACACCCATGCTGAATATACTACCGAACCTTGGCTGCAGAACAAAACCCTGAATCCATCCTGGTGCCCTCTTCATAGATAACCAGTTCTCCCCCACTTGGGGTTCGAACTGCCACGCACTAGCCTTCACAATCAATCATAGCATCGAACCGGCTCAGCCAATCCATACTCACAATCATGCAAACATCCCTCATGGGAATATGGATCAGATCGATCGGATAAGGCACCCCAAAGATCTCCAGAACACAACCCGGATACACTGATGATGCAGAAACCCCGTGTACGTTGGCGATAGAAACTTGGAACAGACACTCGTACTCCCCAATGGGCATATATGAAAGGCCTAGTTTGCTTAAGTGTCATATTAAAGTGATATTACTAAATAACATATGACACTAATGGGTCACATTAACAACAACTTGATACAATTGATTATTTATTAGAAATTGATTTTAATAAATATTCAATAAAACTCTTATAATTAAATTGAAAATTATTTATTTCATGGAAATAATAAATTCCATTAGCAAGTAACTTAATATACATCATATGGTATGATTTATAAGTCATGTACAAACTTTTGAACTAGTTGAATCCTTTTGTCTTTTTCCTAAAAGACAAGGTTTATATTTTATAAACGAGTTTATAAAAGTTTAACTTTCTTTCTTCTTTTTATGCAATTTTCGAGATATGCATAAAAAGAAGAAGTGTATGACTTGTCTAATCATGCTTTAAAGGCATGGGAGACATGCTTATGACAATAAGGACAAGTTTGCTTAAAGTGCTAAGGACTAATGGTTAATAACTTCACTTTATGCATATAACTAATAGATCTTGCACTTGGATTATTTGCTCATTCATTCCTTGATGCAAAATCCGAATCCTCTCTTCCCTCTCCCTTTCTCTCTAGTTTTGGTTAGAAAACTTGAAGAACACTTGCATCTTCAAGCCCTCTTTAAGTTCATATTAGTTATGAACTTAAAGCTTAAGGGTTTAAGAGTTTTGGACTAACATCTACATCAAGTTGAGTCATTGTTGGTGTCTCAAAGGTTCCATATTCTTCATCAACTTCCAAGCCTCCCGAGAGGACCCAAAGAACTACAAAGGTTGTTATTTCTTCACCTCTTCTTTGGTTGGTGTTTTAATCTTTCTATAACTTGCAAGAAGATCATTGGTGGGTATAAAATGTTTATGTTATTTCAAAAAAAAAATTAAAGTCTTCCGTTGTCATATTTTTCAAGTTTATGAAACTATTTTTGAACTAAAACCCATCAATTGGTATCAGAGACATCTTGCAAGTTTGGTTAGATTTTTGATTTTTGGAAATCTTAGTTTTTGGAGAACATAGATAACTTGTTTTTGTATAAAAATAAGTTCATACATATTTTCTTTGACAACTTTTTTGTTATTTTATGTGACAAAAATTTCATGCATCTTTTGTCATTTTAAAGTTGTCTTAGAAAAACAAAAGTAGTTTGATGTGTATATTGATGTATATGATGTGCATAAACTAGCCAATGACCAATGTGTTGTTATGTTGTTGTGTTGGTTATTTTTGTTATAAAATAGTTGTAATAATTTATTTATTTATATGATATGTAATAATTAAATAGATTAGCTTTTCTTGGTTATTTTTGTAAAGTAATAGATTAGTTTTTAGAATTAATTTATTTGTACAAAGATGTAACAAGAAATAAAGTTTGAACCATTTTTTGAAGACAAAAGGAAAATTTTCGAGTTCAACATGTGCTGGGCAGAACATGACACTTTCTGAAATGTGTCATGAATGCTACACATGTGCTGAAAAGGTGCTGAACAGAAAGATGACACTTTCTGAAAAGTGTCATGAAAGCTGCAGTTTTTCCTTTAAAGAAGTTTTTCCAATCTTTTGTAAGCAATGAGTGTTTAGTTAAGTTGGAGCTTCTACATCAACATTACAAGAAATTTTTTGGTCCCCTTAAATTTTCGTTTAGGATTGGACTTGACATTTTTTGTTGGCTCACAAAATTGTCATTAGCTGGTTATGTTTATGCACATATTTTTTTATGCATGTTTGTGTTGTTTATTTTATGTATTATTTTGTGTAGTTGATAAATTAGTTATTCATATGCTAATATAAGTTTGGACAAAATAAACATCACATGGAGTTTGGGTTTTTCAAAATTGGACATAAGATGTAACAAGTTATTATTTTAAAATAAAACCCAATTTTATAAAATCGTTAATAACGACCAATTTTGAAATACTCCATTATAAGTTTTAAAATGGTGATTTTTATAACTTATACAAACTCCAAATATATAAGTAATAAAATAAAGTTTTATTAAAGATATAAAAGGTTCAAATGCATTCAAACTTAATACCGGTTATTAAAATTGAATTGCGTCAAATTATATAAAAACTAGCTTTTTATATAGAACCTTTAAAAGTGATTTTCTTTTGAAAATTGATACCATGGTCTATTATATGCATGTAATAACCTTGATATCATATGTTTTTAAAATAGAATTATAAAACATATAAAACCCCTTTTTACAAACCTCAAATCTATGCAATCCTTTTGAAGATTACTCGCACGTCTCTTGTATGCACTAGTGGGATAAATGATACCTAACCGCTTAGTGTTATCTTTTGATGGTCGGGGTGTATTCGAGATTTCTATAACCAAGTTATAGGCCGATTACACAAGTTTTTCAAATTGGACGATTTGATCGGAAATCTTTTGTGATAAAGGATACCTAAGCAGGAGAGTTCCGAGGCATAGATGGGATCAAAATGTCTAATTAAATTTATTATTAGAGATCCCATAAATCTTGGAATTATATAGCAAGATATAATTGATAATCGATATCTACCGGGTTGAATTCAAATGGATGGGATAAAGGATACCTAACCATTTATTTGTTTTGCAACTTGGATCCTAGACTTTGATAATTAATGTTTTTGGAAACTAAAAGGGTATTAATTATTAAAAATTAAATATTGAAAATACTAAATGAATTTTGTTGAAATTTTGTAGTTAAATAATCCATGCTCATTATCATGAATTGTCATTTTCTTTAATGACTAAATGAAACAATAACATTCAATAGATATAACTTCAATTAATGGGTTCATGTCTTACGAAACAATCTCGTGAAAGATATGAAATTGTATACACTTAAAGGTCCTAGTCCTAAACTATTTGCTTTGAGCAATGAGCCTGAACATGATACCTAGTAAATGCATCACCGTGATGCTTAAGATGCTTCTAACATCAAGCTAGGAATAGTTATTCATGACTTCTAGGAAGTCTTGGATAATTTGAACATATATCTGATGATATAACAGGTCAAGCAATATTCCAATAAATACAGTGATATTTTATTTAAAGCTAGTTTAAACATTGGAATAATGCAAGGCTAAAGAGTCACCTAGTGTGATCTAAGAGGCCCATGTTTTATGGACTGAACACCTTTAAGCCCAAGAAATCTACTAAAGCCCACATAGATGGATCTTGTTTCTTTTGTGAAGAAACTGGACACTGGAAGAGGATTTACTCCTCTTAGTTAGAAAGAAAGTCTGGAAGAGACTTAGGTACTTGATACTTATATGTTAATCTAATATTTGTAAATAGCTTGCAAATATTTATTGAAGAGTAACCAAGTTGAGCACAATCAATTTGGAACTACACTCTCGGAGTTTAGTTTATTATTTATGCTTAGAAAATAACTTACTTGTAATGTAAAACAATATTTGTTTTGGAACAAAGTGTGTTTTAATTTAGCATGTCTAAATTTATGTCTCAATTATTTTATTCAAATGTTTGATCATTTACTTAATCGTTTTTTATAACGATAATATTCATATTCTGAAATGATTAACTTCTATTTATGAGACTAGATCTCTTAATAGAGTTGTGAAGTAAATATCAACATTTCATAAATAAAATTAAGTTCTATATGCAAGCACTTTTGACTTAAACTTGTGTTAAGTCAAACTCATCTTTGACATTGTTATCCTTATTATATAAATGGCATTCACATATTCCAACTTCAAGAAAGGGATCTTTGAAGGCAAATAATGTAGTTTATTTGACATATGTGAACCTGATTTATATGAAAAGGACTCCTAATGATATTTTCACTAAGGTGTAGAGAAAATAATTAAGGAACTATACACCTTGGTGTATGGCTTCCTTTCTAATGAATGTCTGAGATTAAGCATAAGATACCAAATCAACTTTATTAACAACTATAGTAGTTTTAATTATATTTTACGTGGTAAAACATAACTGTGAAATCTTTGTTGAAGGTTTCAAATGTTGAGATGCAAACCAGTAAGAACCATCTAAGGTCTTAATGATAATAAAGGATGAATTAAATCTTACTTGGTATGATTTACTTTCTAATCGGTAGAAATATCCTCCTTTAATCTTTTTGGGATAATACTTCAATCACTATTAACCGTATCTTGAATACAAATACCAACTAATAAGTAGATTAAACACTTTATATGATTTAGTATGGAAGGGATCCATCTTCATCTTACTTAATGTTTTATGGATTTGAAGTCGATGTTGGACTAAAGCTTCTGAACCCAAAATCTACTAAATACATATTTTTATAATACTCTAAATGTGGATTAGATTATTATATGCAAACCTGCCAAGAATAAATTCTCTTATTCTTGTGAAAGCTAAGTTAGTAGAAAGCAAGCTTCTAATGACAAAGCAAGTGGGAGGTACATGGAACTTGAAGCAGCTCAAGAACCATAACCTTATGTAATAATAGTTGGCACTAGTTTTAACAAGGATTGTTAAAATTGAATAATAGATATTCACAAATACAAATTATTCATATTAGTGGTAGAAATCATCTATGACTTGAGAAATGTGGAATCTCTCATTGATGAGCTTTTATTAATGGTTTCTAGAAAATCCATCAAATACCAAGCTGCTATGTCAGATCTCGAATCTGATAAATCACTTAGAGTCGTGAACATGAGATGAAATCCATGTATGAGAATCAAGTATGGGCTTGATTAAAATTTCTCCCTATAGCAAGGCTAGAAGGAGTAAATGATTTTCTCATACACATTTAAAGCAAGACTTGTTATAAAAGGATTTTCTCATACTCATGGCATTGACTATGGTCCTCATCATACTCATGACATTGACTATGATAAAACCTTTTCCACAAGTAGCTATGACTAGATCAATAAGGATATGTTTTCTATAAATTCATATTCTTAATATGAGATATAGAAAATAGATTTCAAGAAAGACCGCTTTTCTTAATAGACATCTACTAGAAGATATCTATATATATTAGCCTAGGGGTTCTCTTAATCCAAGTTATCCTAACAAAATGTGTAGAGCTTGAGATCAACTTGTGGATATAAAGCAAACATCTCAATGTTACAATCATTATTTTATGTAAAACCACAAGGTATGTTTTTATATCAAAATGAATAGAACATGTGTGTTTACTAAGAACTAGTGGGAGCATAGTGAAATCACATTCTGACTGAGCAGGGTCGTTTTCACCTTGACTCGGAAAGTGTTTCTAAAATGAAAGACTTAGGAAGGAGAAGATACATTCTTGGAATGTAAAATCTATAAGGGATAGATAAAATGAATGTTAAAAGCTTCATGTCCTTATACATATATTGGAAATATCTTGAAAGAGATCAAGACACAAGATTCTTTTGGAGAATACTTGGCATTGTCATATGGCACCATTTTGAGCTAGCCTCAAAAGTACATAACTCATAGCTTTGAACTAAATGAAATGATTTATATTCTATTTTCTTGGCAAATGAATTCATCATTTACGCCATATTATGCATAGGACATGGTATTTGATCATGCTGTAAGCATGTCATAGGATACTAATTGAATACATGGTTAAGTCACTAGATGACTAAGAAAACATTCTAAGAGTACTTTAGAAGAACTAAGATGAGACAATCAGTTTAGAAAGGATATTTTTGGAAAGATCTACACAAGATGTTAATTTCTAAACAGATATAAATATTTATGAATTGTAATTGGATTTTTGACTTCATTATGGAATGAAGAGTAAGTGTTGTTGGAATGATGTCCAAGAAAAACATAATGAAACAATCTACTACAAAAATAAGAATACACTACTTTAGAAGTTGAATTCAAATATGATTGGATGAATGAGATCATTGAAAAACCATGTTGATTTCTGTCATTCGAGGATCACATTGAAATCTTTGTGAGTTTGAGAGTATACTTAATCAAGCTAAGCGACTCAATGTCATGAAAGAACACCAATCATAGATATTTAGCTATACTTAGAGTAAAGTTAAGTGTGGAGATGAAAGTATTCACAGAATTCACACAAATTAAATTTTGACAGATCCATTGATAAAGTCATTCTTTTGAGCTAAGTATGATTGGTCACACTTCAGCTATAAGACTTTAGTATTCTAGAAATGGGTTTTTGATTTGAATTTAGTATTTGGATATTGGAACATTATAACAACAACTATTAGAAAATGTTATGATATATTGGGATATAGTCATCACATTAATACTTGTTGTGTTCTATATTAACATATTTAATCCATGAATAATGTTATTATTCTAAAGGTTCATAGTCGGTTATAATTGTGGGAGCAATTATGAAGTAAGACTAATATGAATTGGATTGGTTGACTCTCACTAGATGAAAGTGTTGGGTTTTATGTACTCTAATATCCCTATGGTGCACATACAACCCTAATGCTTTGGATCTAAGTTTTCTCTAGTTATACATGCAATAAAAAATTTTCCAAAGCGTGAAGCCTAACTAGCATACAACTTGATATTTACATCATAAAAACAAGTTAAGTTATTACCTCTTTGTTGTAGCTTGTAGAACTTGGCCTTTCAAGAGCTTAGTGCCTCAAATGTTGCACCTCTAATGGAATCACAACACACCATGAACAAATGGATGACTTTGAGAGAGAGGTAAGACACACCAAAATCGGCTATACTCTTCATGAAATACACAAGTACCGATTTTAGGGTTTATGGAATACATATATAGTGTAGAATTCCAAGAGTCATATGTAAACCCTAATTCTTACACTTAGGCTTATGATCCAATAACTCATATGGAATAACTCTTCATGGACTCTCACATAAACTTAGTCCATCATGGATCAATAGCCCAAACCATATGTATCACTGATTTATATAATCAGTCCCCGTTAATTTAATTAGTCTCTTTTGATCACTAAATTAATTCCAAATTAATTCTTGATCAATACTAATTAAATAATATGATTTCTCAATATATTATACTTATAATATATTAATAAATCACAAATAACCTCTTTCTCAAATATCCATCCTATCAAATTGCCCTGGTGAATGCAACCCAAAAGGATCATGCTACTCTCGGGTCAAATACATACCAATTATAGTTATGGACTTAGACACCTAATCCAACAGTCTCCCACTTGGATAATTCTAATAAGTATAACTGCAAGTACGACTTTAAAACTCGACTAGCAATCGTAGTTCTTAAAAGCCGTTGTCGAACTATGACGCGCCCTTTAGATAAGGGATCATATATTCCTCCATTCTAGATATCGTATGGACATGAGACATGGATTATAATCATTCTCTTTGTCCATGTGTTGTTTCCCGATTTTCAATTTATGACGACCGACTAATTGAGCACATCAAATCAGTCCAGGCTTGGCCAAGCGCTTAGGGTTTCATCACTAAATCATCGAGGGGCCCACAAATATAACTTTTATCCCTCTTAGGGTAAAAGGAACGGATAAACTTCGACTCATATGCTTTCTCTATTTACTCATAAAATCACACACAACAATATGTTTTATAACACCAAGTTATTGGTGCGCTTACATATCATCAATATGCAACCGACTTGTAAACTATAACTATATGTCTCCGTTTCAAGAATATAAGATGTTATCGTATCACAATCACTCATGATGAAATCCATGAAGTGATTCAGATGAGAGTGGGTTTAATCCAATACTCAAATCTTATTACAGGAGTACTCATGAACACTGCAACAAACTTGTGCTATGTCTAAACACTTTAGACAATCTACAGACGGATTCATGACAGTCTTACCTCATTACCTACTTCCAAAGTATGATCGACTGCGGATAGTTTGAATAATCTTATTATTCGGGAAGTCAAAATATGCAAAGTGAAACACAAGAATAATCGAATTCAATATGGTCTCAAAACTTTTGAATATAAATAAAACACCTTTTATTTAATCACCATATTGATTACACATTATTCATTGTATAATGTTTCGATTAATCAACTTAATACTTGAATTAAAACAATAGTTATCCCATGCTCCAAGCATGCACACTATGTTTATATATGGTCCTTACTTTGTGAAATAGATCAACTGAAAACATTTCAATGATGCTCATTTCACAATTCCAAATCCTTATTACTTAGTGTAAGAATACCTAATTCTTGCCACTATAAGAATGTGTTAGATTCTAAAATATCATGCAATGTATCCTTTTGTAATGTCGAGGTACCAAAGTCACAGAGACTTTGCCAACGATATTACAAAACTTTCCACTGGAGATTGATAACAAAACAATTCCAAGGAAGCGAAGTCTCAAATTCAAAGTACATTCCTTTAAACATCCTTCTTGCATAAAGGTTTCTAACCTACACATAACTTCTTAATATCCAACTCCCATTATGAAAAGATTTCCATATTTGCCATATGACAATTTATTCTTAACAGAATCCTATCTATTCAGAATCATGTCAACGTGGTCCATTTATTACTATACTTCCAACTGCCCACAAGCGACCAATCCTTAGCGAACCTTATATTGTCCTTAACAGTTGTTTAACCACTTTAGTCATATCCGATTCTAGTGATTTTCCCTCTTAATGCCCTAGGCATTTGGAAAATTAGAACACATGAATATTATAACATATGTAATCGATCCTATACCCGTAGCATATGGGATATGATTCATAATGTCTTACATAAAGACATGATGCTTGACCAGTCTCTTGCTATAATATTTCCATATATAGAATTTTCAGATATTCATATATACTCATGACTAATTTTGATTAATACTTCAATCTAAGCTTTTAGATTTGAAATAAAGTATAAGTATCCTCTCCCTTACTATAGCGAAACAATTTTTCAACCTTTGCAACTTTACAAATTAGAAATTTGTTTCCTATAAATAGCATTACTTACTCGCAACACTTACCATAATAATTATGCTCCCACTAGCATAATAATTATTGTCTTACTAGCATAACACTTATGCTCCCACTAGCTTTGACATGTATCCAGAAATCAGTTGGACCTCTAGAAATCAGTATTTATTGAATTTCTTTCCATAGTTCAGATTTCTGATACGAAATGCTTCGATAATCCTTTATCTAAGCTCATACACCTTTTATAAGAAAGCTCATATGCGTGTCTAAACTATTTCAGAACTTACAGCAGTAAGTCCCGAATGTTCAAACTATGTGCCATTTCTCACAATTCGAACTATGAAGAGGGATGCTGTAATCATAATCGAAATTGAGAATGCAAATATCACAATTGCTAACTCTTTAAAATTTACTTAGTGAAAGCGTTTCCTCATAATCATTTCATGAATTGGATAGAAACCTTATGACATAGATTTAATGGTGTATGTGTTCCTATCCATGTGAATCTGTCATTTCCAACCATTACCACAAACTCAACCTCATATGGACTGAACTTGTACAATCTTAATTTCTTGCCACTTGGCAGCGCAAGGGCCTACCATGTCTTCCAAGTTGTTAAGCAGCTCACCTATACAGATCAATGAACTTTCACTGATCAATGTCCTTCGCCTTATGCAAACAATTGAGAACTCATAGAACTCACATGCATAGTCAACTTTTAACTGGAATGGGCACAGAAACAAGAATATGTCAATACGATAGGTTACAAACCTCGTGTGCTAGTGTTAAATAATGGTTTATTCTTAATCAGTTCCTGAACGTTTTCAAGATCTTTAAGACTCGTACTGACTACTTGACATATAAGTTTCTATTGTCAAGAAACATTCATTGACAAACTAATATCCAAGAGTTAGTGTGGATTCCTATCAAGACAAACACTTCATACAATTGGTCTTAGTTGGTCTTTATTTTATCCAAAACATCACAACTACCAGTTACAAATGTGCTACAAACCTACTTAAGATATTTCACTCAAGGCATAATCTTGGAGTATGACTCTAAGACTCGTTTTTGGAACGAAATATGATTCACCTTTTTTATTTTAACCATTTCAACAATTCCCGATTCCCCTTTACAAGTTAAGGTGTCCTTAGAGGATCAATTGTGATATGGTTTCATAATCACTAAGATGATCATAAAACATGATACTAAAGTACTCTCCTTTCCTTTCAGATTGGAGAAACTTTTTATCTTTCTGCCTAATTGGTTCTTCTTATTCGTTATGCTATACATTGAAACTTTTTCAATGATTCAAAGTTACACTTAATCTTGTAAGAATAACCATATTTACTAAACTTTTATTAAATCATGACGAATAGTCTTATCATTCTTTGTGGTGGACCTGGACTAGTACACAACAATTTGTACTAGATCCCCTAGTGCTTCACTTGTCTCACATCTTTATGTGAACAAGGAATTAGTCTTAATTTCCCAAAGACGAAAGTTCTCATTCATCACACAATATAAGTCACATGATTCCAAGTTTCTATCCAATTAAAACTTGGGTGATGAGAATCTTTCCTTATTTGGTAAATTTTTTACACTACCACAAACGAAAGAATCAAATCTATTTTCCAATATTGCTAACAATATATAAACACCAGTTTTCATAAATGCCATTGCAAGGAAATATGAAACAAGATAAAATCAAAATTTTCTTTATTTATAAAATTTCGAAAAATCTTGTCCTTACAATGCAATTACAAATGAAAACCATGTTACTACATATTTCTAAGCAATCTATCATAACTCCTAAGTAGCAGCTCACAATTCTGATCATCGAATCATGCGATTGAAATCCATCTCTTCGCGATCAAACTCAACATGCTTTTCCTTTAAGCTTCCTTTCTTTTCTTCGATCCTACAAAACATCAAAATGTGATCTCATCACATCATGTATTAAGAATCTTCAAATAGGAACCTAATAGAGTTAGATAGTGAACTTACCTGAAGTAGAATCAACCACTTTAACTTTACCATCCTTGTGATCCTTCAGGTAAATAAGGCAGCTTCGTAACCAATGCCCCTTCTCTTGGCAGTAGTAACAAACAGACTCTTTTGGAATGGCACACGCGACAATCTCCGACTTAGCCTTTCTCTTTACCATTTGGTCTAATGGTTCGACCATGGCCGATCCTTTTCCATTGGGAAGAGAAAGCTTTTCTGGACTTCCAATGTTTCCATTGTCAATCTCCATGGAAGTTTACGAAGTAGATCTTCCAATCAAGTTTGCTTTACCAGTGTGCCAAATCATTGTTGATTCAACAGTAATAAGAAAATAAGTAAGATCGATAAGGGTCACGTTGTGGTTTGTCATATAGTAATCTTTAACGTACTCACTATATGACTTAGGAAGTGATTAAAGAACCAAGTCAACAACCAACTTCCTCGAGAAAACGACACCTAACATTCCCAGCTTGTCAATGTGTGACTTCATCTCCAAGACGTGTGCACACACAAACTTTCCATTTTTGTGTTTGCTAGCCAATAGGGTTTTAGTGACCTTGAACTTTTCAAGTCGACGAACTTGTGGGTTAGGGAGAATTATTGGAGGAGGTGGAGGAAGTGAAATATGATTTCTGGGAACATCATCTTCATGAGGAGAGTTTTTTCCATAAGATTCGGGATTACCATAGTTGTCAGAACTAGACATCTACAAGGGAGAAATTCAAGTTAATTGATTTAAGTCCTTAATATAACACCCAAATGAAATATTAAGGCTAGGACCCAACACAATATTCTGCAATTCGGAATAGGGATGCCGTAATCCAATTGAAAAATATTTGAAGGTAGGTAAATGACAATTTACCAATTTCCACCATGAAAACGAAAATAAATATTAGGTTTTAAATGAACTGAAATTCCTAGATTCTTTTGAGATTCATTGAACTTTTCAATGGCATGTTTAATCTCGATTATGTTCTTCAAGTTTGTGACTGGGATACCGAGGATCATAAACAAGGTGTAAATAACCATGCAAATTAGCTTGGTACTCTCGATGTCATTAATCACCTAATCAATGTGGCGGTTAACCACACACGCTCCATTGATCAATGATAATTTACAAGAAACCCATTGCCATCCTTCATTAGTCCACATTAGTGTGCCGGTTAACCATACACGCTCCACTAACTGACCAATAAGGTGCAATGTGAAATTTCATGGGTTAGCATCAAATTCACATTTTTCCTAAGTAACTAAGATTGAGAATTTATAAAGTGTTTAGTTACTTTGTATTTCATTATACTTTTAATGAGGATTTAAGTGTCCTATCAAACCCGTTCGGCTAACGACCCTCCACTAGTCAAGGGTGCGGTGGGTAAGAGTGTATACCCAATGGTGGTCATTTTACAGGCTGCTTCCTTAAACACCCCTTATAGACGAGTTTCGTGAATGAGGCCTACTAACGGTAAGACTGACATTTAACTTATACATATATAATATATTAGAATTTAAATTTTATATAGTATAATGGTGTATTTTACACATTTAAAATACTAGGTGGTTTAATCTATTAATAAATTAAACTTTTAATTTAATTAACTTTAAACCCTATGATTATGGATTTATTAACTTTATCTTTTAGTTAAACATTTAATCAATTTAATAAAGTCCATAAGAGTGTAAATTGAACTATTAAAATGAAACATCAAGGTTCTAAATAAAAAATTTGAAATTAAAACTATTTAATTATTTTTTTAAGTTATGAACCCAAGAGTTGCACCTTTTCAAATTACTAGGTTTTTTAGAATTCAATGTTTCATAAATGAGACTTTCCAATTTCCAAAACTTGACGGCAAGTTTTGAAACTCTTGAAAACCTTTTTATTCCAAACTTGATGGCAATTTTTTTAACTCCTTTAAAAAAAAATTGTGTTCCAAAAGTTGATGGCAAGTGTTGTAACTCCTTTAAAACATTTAGATCAAATTTTAACCTAATAAAATAATCATAATTTTATGTTTTACCAATTTGACCTAATGCAACTCTTATAGCAAGATAACTTCAAATCAAAAAATTATTAACAATTAGCTTATCATATAGACTAGTAATTATCTCAAGATTTAACAATTTATCTTTCAATTGGATGAGGTTGATCACTACCATATCAGAAAAAATAGATTTTATGATATAAAACAGTTCATGGTAATGATCCTAATCCAATTTTGGCCAAAAAACCCAAAAAACTGCAACCAACCTATCCAACTCGTCGAGTCAGATACTGGACTCGTCGAGTTAGGTTGATTTGTGCTTGACTTGTCGAGTCAGATCATAGGACTCATCGAGTCCACTGTCCAGACAACAGTTTTTCAAATTTTCCAGCTTTGAACAAATAACCAATGCATCTATATAACAGAAAACAACACATGGCTTTGATACCACTGTTGGGTTTTATGTACTCTAACATCCCTATGGTGCACATATAACCCTAATGCTTTGGATCTAAGTTTTCTCTAGTTATACATGCAATAAAAAATTTTCCAAAGCATGAAGCCTAACTAGTATACAACTTGATATTTACATCATGAAAACAAGTTAGGTTATTACTTCTTTGTTGTAGCTTGTAGAACTTGGCCTTTCAAGAGCTTAGTGCCTCAAATGTTGCACCTCTAATGGAATCACAACACACCATGAACAAATGGAGGACTTTGAGAGAGAGGTAAGACACACCAAAATCGGCTATACTCTTCATGGAATATAGAAGTACCGATTTTAGGGTTTAGGGAATATATATATATATATATATATATATATATATATATATATATATATATATATATATATATATATATATATATATATATATATATATATATAGTGTAGAATTCCAAGAGTCATATGTAAACCCTAATTCTTACACTTAGGCTTATGATCCAATAACTCATATGGACTAACTCTTCATGGACTCTCACATAAACTTAGTCCATCATGGATCAATAGCCCAAACCATATGTATCACTGATTTATATAATCAGTCCCCGTTAATTTAATTAGTCTCTTTTGATCACTAAATTAATTCCAAATTAATTCTTGATCAATACTAATTAAATAATATGATTTCTCAATATATTATACTTATAATATATTAATAAATCACAAATAACCTCTTTCTCAAATCTCCATCCTATCAAATTGCCCTGGTGAATGCAACCCAAAAGGACCATGCTACTCTCGGGTCAAATACATACCAAATATAGTTATGGACTTAGACACCTAATCCAACAGAAAGTAGGCAAGTGGTTGTAACCAAGTTTCATAGGTACTTTTCAGAGAACTAGTATTGAACTGACCCGCATCAAGATCATCTCATGGATCGCCATCGTGAATGATACTTGATTAAAAGGTACTATCTTTGTATCCTTAACAGCTGAGATACATAGTGGGACTTAAGTGTAGGGAGTATTATGCTTTGTAATGGTCAAATGTTGTTTCTTAACCGAGCAGTTATAAAAGCCATTTTCAGGTATGGTGTGAACTATGCAAGAGGCTTATGTAGTCAATATGGGATTTGTTCCTCTTATGTGTTGAGAGTTATACATCTAAGGCGCCTTACAAAAAGTTGAACAACTAATGAGATTGATCGCGATCCAAATCTCATGTTCAACATGATGTCTGTAGCAAAGGGATACCTGATAAACTTACCTTATTCACCAATTGTAGGTTTGAGATTTTTAGGAATTAGGCGTTGATAGAATGACACAAACAGTCCTATGTTCTTAGGGGCAGTGAAATGTTGCTAGACGTTCACCACTGTCTATATCAATCTAATACGAGTCTTGCGCAAATGGGAGATTGAAAGGCCTAGTATGCTGAAGTGTCATATTAAAGTGATATTACTAAATAATATATGATACTAATGGGTCACACTAACAACAACTTGATACAATTGATTATTTATTAGAAATTGATTTTAATAAAATTCAATAAAACTGTTATAATTAAATTGGAAATGATTTATTTCATGGAAATAATAAATTCCATTAGCAAGTAACTTAATATACATCATATGGTATGATTTATAAGTCATGTACAAACTTTTGGACTAGTTGAATCCTTTTGTCTTTTTCCTAAAAGACAAGGTTTATATTTTATAAAAGAGTTTATAAAAGTTTGACTTTCTTTCTTCTTCTTTATGCAAGTTTCGAAATATGCATAAAGAGAAGAAGTGTATGACTTGTCTAATCATGCTTTAAAGGCATGGGAGACATGCTTATGACAATAGGGACAAGTTTGCTTAAAGTTATAAGGACTAATGGTTAATAACTTCACTTTATGCATATAAATAACTGAGCGTGCTCTTGGATTAATTGCTCATTCATTCCTTGATGCAAAATACGAATCCTCTCTTCCCCCTCCCTTTCTCTCTAGTTTTGGTTAGAAAACTTGAAGAACACTTGCATCTTCAAGCCCTCTTTAAGTTCATATTTTTATGAACTTAGAGCTTAAGGGTTTAAGAGTTTTGGACTAGCATCTACATCAAGTTGAGTCATTGTTGGTGTCTCACAGGTTCCACATTCTTCATCAACTTCCAAGCCTCCCGAGAGGACCCAAAGAACTACAAAGGTTGTTATTTCTTCACCATTTCTTTGGTTGGTGTTTTAATCTTTCTATAACTTGCAAGAAGATCCTTGGTGGGTATAAAAAGTTTATGTTATTTTAAATAAAAAAATAAAGTCTTCCGTTGCCATATTTTTCATGTTTATGAAGCTATTTTTGAACTAACACCCATCAATATCAAACTCTCTACTAAAAAATCGAGATACAAAGGACCGACTCGCACCCGAGTCAAACAACACTAGAGCAGGTAAAGAGTTCAGTAGGAACATACCTAACATAGGCACATATATAAGCATAACATAAAACATAATCAACAGAATAATGCATAGAAGCATACCAGTCACAACATCTGGAGCTGCCCTGTCCTCCTCGGCAGTGAGCTGGAAAGCATGACCTCGAGCCCTTGGGGGATCCACCCTGCCCTGACTCCCATCAGTGATCCTCAAAGTAGCCGGCACTGGAGCCTGCACCGACCTAGCAACAAGCGTGGGACATTTGGCCTTCACATGGACAACCTGATCGGAATGATAACAGATCCTGGAGCTGAGTGTTGGGGCCTGCGGCAATCCCTCGCCATATGGGCTTGCCGGCCACAATTGTGGCACCCAGAAGACGATCGAAAAGCACCCTCACGAATATTGACACACTTCCCACAAGTGAATCATGGGTTTTGGGTAAAACAAATAAACTAGAAAAACAATTCCTAAGTTCACATGCAACCTACTTTGGATCTATGTTTTAACTATTGAACATATAACTTTGAATTGCAAAACAAGAACCATAAGGGATGAAGCTATTTTGAAAAATAAATAGAAAGGGTTTTATAATTACATACCTTTTAATTGTTGAAGTAAACAATTGACAATCCTTAGATCTTGATCTTTTTGGAAGCCTAGCACCATAATTGTCGTGCCTTTAATGGAATCACACCCAAGAGCTAGCAAGAAGGAAACTATAGAGAGAGAGAGGAGAGAAAGGATGCAATTTTCGGCTAGGGTTTCTCCAAGAGTAGGGATAGATGAAATTAGGAGCTAGGAGGCTCCTTAAATAGTCAAGGTAATTTAGCCCCAAAGCTAGGGTTTAAGGGATAACCCTAGGATTCCCCTGCTTAGGGCCTAAGAAAATCCAGAAGCCTTATCCAAGGCCTTGGACGAATTCATTAGAGTTTCCCCTATGAATTTTGTCCACCTCCTCCAAGGAGGTTCTGGAATATTCCTTCCAACTATTTAATAATTGCAAACTAGTCCATGTACTTTACAATTAATACAATTAACCCCAAAATTAATTCCAATTAATTTTTGGCTAACTATTAATTAAATATTATGATTTCTAATTAATATATTATTTTCATAACACATTAATAAATCATTTATATTAATTTATTAATCTTATAATAAATTAATTTCTCTCCTATCATAATTTCCTTGTCCAATTGCTAGGTTTGAGGGCAACCCAAAACGACTGTGCTGCCATCAATTTAAGTACATACCAATTATAGTTATTGTCTTAAACACCTAATCCAACAGTCTCCCACTTGGATAAGTCTGTAACTATAATTGCTAGTATGACCTCTAAATTGACCAACACATTGTAGCTTCCAAAAGCTGTTGCCAAACTCTGACCCAGACAGTTACGTGTCCTAAGATAAATGATCATATAATCGTTCGTTCTGCAAGATATCCTCGGACGTAAGACATGGAATGCAATCAATCTCTTTTTCGATAATCTATGTTTCCCGATTTCTGATTTGTGATGATATATGACTTCTAATTGAACACATCAATTTAGCCCTTGCTGGGCCCAACACATAAGCCAACACCAAATCATCGAGGGGCCCACATATACCACTTTTCCTGTTAGGCAAAAGGAACGAATAAAATTTGACTCATATGCCTGTATCTTTACTTATAAAATCATACATGACAATACGTTTTATAACACCAAGTTACTGATGCGTTTTCGTATCACCAATGCATAACTGACTTGTAAATTACAACTCATATTTCTCCATTTCAAGATTATAAGATATTATTGTCTCAGTATTACTCGTGATGAATTCCATGAAGTAATACTCTGGGCGAGGGTTTATCCAATACTCAAATATCCATTTCTAAGTACTCATGAACATTGCATCAATTATATTGCTATGTCTAACTTCTTTAGACAATCTGCAATCCAATTCATGACAATCTTAATTCACGACTTACTTCCAAAAGTACGAGCGACTGTGGAATTCGAGTAATCATATTATTCGGGAAGTAAAACATGAAAAATATGAAAGACAATAACAAACAGTTGACAAAAGGCAGTAAGCAAACTCATAAATAATACTTTATTATTTAATCACCAAAAGTCAATTACATCTACTTTGTTACAAGTTTCAGAATAAACTAATCTAATTCCTAAAACTAGTATTATCTCTCAGTCCAATGCTCCAAGCATGATGAATATGCTTAACCCTACTCAGACCCTTTGTGAGGGGGTCTGTTGGGTTACCCTCAGATGATACCCTCTTTACGACAAGATGACCTTCTTATACTCTGTGTCTAATAAAATGTTACGTTATGTCGATATGTCTGGTTTTATCATGATCTCTGGGGTCCTTTGTTAAGGCAACCGCCCCTTCATTATTATAGAACAGTTTTATAGGCTCCTCAATGGTTGCAGCAACTCCGAGATCTCCGATGATGTTCTTCAACCAAGGTGCTTCTTTCTATGCTTCACTCGTATCTTGCTTGAAACTTTTCCAAGTAACTACTCCTCCGTTCAATAGAAATACCCAGCCATATTAAGAACAAAAGTTGTCCGTATCCGTTTGGAAGCTGGCATCACTGTAACTGTCTACTCTCAAAGTATCACTACCACCAAGTACAAGAACCCAGTCCTTTGTCCTTCGCAAATACTTGAGTATATTCTTAACAACTATCCAATGAGCTCTATTTGGATTTCCCTAATACCGACTAACGATGCTTAAAGCAAAAGACTCATCAGGGCGAGTACATGTCATAGCGTACATGATCGATCCAACAACGGAAGCATAAGGTACGCGACTTATGTCAGCTATCTCCTCATCACTACTCGGACATTGAGTCTTACTCAACTTGGTATTGCTTTGGATAGGTAGCTCTCCTTTCTTGGAATTTTCCATAATAAACCTCTTTAGTACCTTGTCCAAGTGTGTACTCTGACTAAGTCTAATTAGTTTCTTCTTTCTATCTCTCAATATTCTAATCCCAAGAACATAGGCAACTTCTCCAAGGTCTTTCATGGCAAAACACTTTCCAAGCCAAGACTTAACATCTTTCAAGGTTGGAATGTCATTACCAATGAGTAATATGTCATCAACATATAACACCAGAAAAGTTACTATACTCCCACTAGCCTTTATATACGCGCAAGACTCATCTTCACTCCTAGAGAAACCAAACTCTTTGACTTTCTCATGGAAGAAAAGATTTCGGCTGCGAGATGCTTGTTTCAATCCATAAATGGATTTATCAAGCTTGCACACTCTATTGGGAAACTTTGCATCAACAAAACCCTCAGGCTGATTCATGTAAACATCCTCAGCCAACTTCCCATTAAGGAAAGCACTCTTGACATCCATCTGCCAAATTTCATAGTCATGAAAGGCAGCTATGGCGAGCAATATCCTAATAGATTTATTATTAGCTACTGGTGAGAAGGTCTCATCATAGTCAACCCCTGGGGTTTGAGTGAAACCTTTTGCAACCAGTTGAGCCTTGAATGTGTGTACATTTCCATCTATGTTGGTCTTATTTTTGAAGATCCACTTACACCCAACTGTCTTTCGACCTGGTACATTATCAACCAAATTTCAAACTTGGTTGTCATACATGGACTTTATCTCACTGTCCGTTACCTCTTTCCACTTGGAAGCCTCTGGGCCTGCCATTGCTTCTTTCCACTTCATCAAACAAGAACAGGAAATAAAGCCAAACTAAACATTCTCAAGCTATATAATCTTATTTATGTATAACCATGATGCATACACTAAGCAACTACAGTAATGATGTCAATTCTATTGAAGAAGAACCTTAGGCTATCATACATCATATAATCAGGCAATTCTATCATGCAAATTCCTGAAGATCCCTAGCCTATCACTAGCATGTTATTCTAACATATCACAATATCAAATACCAATGTGGTATTTTGGGGTCTACTTACTGGCTCTGGCTGATCGTACACATCGCATCCTCCTTGATTATTTAAAAAACCATTTGAAAAATCATTTTTAAAATCTTTTTCCTTAGTTTGAGATTTGATTCACACGAGTGTTCCTCTAATTCACTCAAACCAAGGCTCTGATACCAACTTGTAACATCCATAAAAATCATGAAAAATTTAAACTTTTAAAACCAACCAAAGATCATAATTGTTTAAAATATAGTTTTCAAAACATGTTTAATAAAAGAGTATTCCCAAAATCATAAGTCAAAACACTAGGAGGTGCACGATCACGCCTTCGCCTTCCCGCGATCATCTGAGGTACCTGAAACATAACCCAAAACTGTAAACCCAATGCTTAGTGAGTTCCCCCAAAATACCAACACAACAAAATAACACATATACAATATCATCATGGAATGGGTCCACATCTAACATACTTGATTACCCCCTTAGCCCATAACATAAGTCTGGCTTGCCCTTGGGCCCACAACTTATGTCTAGCTTGCTCCCCGACCAGATCAGTCCCTGGACTGAATACCACTGAGCCCTCAGTACGAGTCTGGATTGTCCTACCCGACCCTCAGCTAGTATCTGGAATGCACATGAGCCCTCAATATGAGTCTCGCATGCCCTACCCGGCCCTCGGCTCATATATGGATTGCTCCAGGGTTTGTTGGCTACCACACGAAGCAGTAAAACCTCAACCCACATCGTACAATATGTCGACATATAATGATAATATCATATACAGATTATCATACAAACAATATCACATGTAGTCCTACAGATCTACCAACTAGCATGCATATTTATCCATACTTAGGATACCAATGAATGTCAGGTTATTAAACCAATGGGCTGGCCTTGGTGCCTTCGACCCGTAAGTATAGTAAGGAAAACTCACCTCGCAGCTGAATAGAACTGATGAGGCTCGACTCCGAATCTCAGCTCTCTACACAATACCTATATTCACCAAGTGACCAATTCCATTAAAATTCCAAAATACCCAAAATACCCTCAAATTCAAACTTGGTCAACTGGTCAAACCCACTAAGCCAACTGAGTCAACCCAGCAGAGTCAATTCAACCGAGTCAACTCAACAAGGGCTGACTCATGTGAGTACGTGGGGCGTAACCTAGAGGTACGCTTAGCGTACGCGAATCCTCACATTTACCAGCTTACGGGGTGGCTAACCGAGTATCCGGGGAGTACTCCTACCTACGTGGGGCGTAACCTCATAAACCCCAAAACTTCATTAAGTGCTTAATGGATTAATAACTTTAGCCCATACTTCAGATCTACAGTCCAAATGCACCCTAGAGTCATAAAGTCTCTAACTTTATGAATTTACACGTCTATAAAGTCCTTAACACAAGGTCTTAATCCATTAGACCTTTTACAAGATGCATGAGGCAATTCTAGCCATTGGGACCTCATTTTTATGGCTTAGGACCCTTCCTAGGGTCTGGAAGGACAAATCAAAACAACAATAACCAAACATTCACAAAATGGGACCTTTTGGACAAGAAAAACAACATGAAACACCCAAAAATGGGATCTAACAACCAAGACATCAAGTTATAGACTTTATACCTTCTGGAGCTTCAGAAGAAGGCAAAGTGTAACAACAAGAAATTTCAAACCAAAATTTTCATTTTTAATACTCATAAAACATATGTCTCATCATTAATTCTCAAAATCAATCAACAAGTTTTCAAAACAATTATTCAAATCCAGGATCCACAAACATAGCTCCATAACAAGAGTGTGTGTACAATCACGCCAGTGCCTTACCGCGATCGTCTGAGGTACCTGAAACACATGACACATAACACGGTAAGCAAGGATGCTTAGTGAGTTCCCCAAAATCACACATACAACAATTTAGCCACTCGAGGCTATACTCTGTAAGACCCTCCGGTCTATGTGTCTCAGCGGGACCTTCCAGTCCCGTAGCTCGTTGGACCCTATGGTCTGGTCTAGCTCGTTGGACCCTCCGGTCCGGTCTGATTGAGAACCCTCTGGCCTCATAGTTTGTTGGACCCTCTGGTCCGGTCTAAGCAACAAATAATACAACATACAATACATATCACACAAACATGCATAACTCAAACAAGCACATAAGACCCTCTGGTCACACATAGTTTTCACTCTAGGTAAAGTATAGTGAGAAGACTCACCTCGTAAGCTAGTAAGTAAAAGCCTCGTGCTCGGGAATCCTCGATCTAGCCTCCGCCTAATCACAAGGATAATATCTCTAATTAATACCCTCCTCATACTCGACTACACCACTCATTGGTCTCTCTTACACTCTTAGCCCTAGAAATGGGTAAAAGACCATCTTACCCTTCCCTGACCTCCATTACTCATTTGACCAACCCTAAAGTCAACATAAGTCAATTCCAGTCAATAGTCCAAATTGACCAGACTCGCCGAGTGCACTCGTGCGACTCGTCGAGTCCCATCGATTCTCCGTAATCTCATGAAGGTCCAGCTCGTCGAGTTAACCCTTAACTCGCCGAGCTATCGCATGATCGAGTTCATCGAGACAAACCCTAACCGGCTCGTCGAGTTGGATCATCAACCCGGTGAGTCCGTTCAATCTTAAGGCCTGAATATCACGTAAAGCCTCGAGCTTTACGTTCATGCATGACACTAAATGGCTAAAAATGCCAAGAACAAGCTTGTGAAGAAGTCTCTCATTCAAGGGGCTATCATGGCTGAATAAAGCAGGGGAGTTTCGACTCTAGGGACCTCACAAGGTCCAGATCTGATGTCTATTTCTAAGAAGGTGCTCAAAACCTTCAAGGTCCCCAAAATAAGATGGAAATGAAGCCCTAACTCTAAAACCATGAGATCTATCCATACAAGAGAAAAAGGTACGAACTTTATACCTTGAATAGATGCTCCTGGATGTCTAAGCAGCAGATCTAACAACCTATTCACAATCCTTGCTTGGAATCCTCCTTCCCTCTACCAAAATGCACCAAAGATCTCAAACAATGGCCTAAAACTCTCTCAAAAGCTCAAGGGGGCGATTAGGGTTTCTCTCAGTGAAAGGAAATAGATGGAGAGCCGCAAATGAGGCTATACTTATCCTTATATAGGCCCCAAACCCGGGGATTTAGGGTTTCAACTCACATCGCTTACTCGGCGAGTCTACTTTCGGACTCGTCGAGTAGATCATTAAACCCACGTGGCCATCCCGTCTCTACTCGGCGAGTTATAGCAGCAAATCGTCGAGTAGGTCAATGAACCTCAAAAATAAATACTTAATATAACATACCTGGGAATCCGGATGTTACAATTCTCCCCCACTAGAATAAGACTTCGCCATCGAAGTCATGCTCCGCAAATAACTCTGGATGCTGCTCCCACATCTCTGACTCCGGCTCCCAAGTCAAATCGGACCCTTTCCGATGCTACCACTGGACCTGAACCAGGGGTACTTCCTTGTTCCTCAGAACTTTCACCTTTCGATCCAAGATCGCGGTCGGCCTTTCAATATAATTCAGGATCGTATCTACCTGAATGTCCTCCAGCGGTACCACTGTCGTCTCGTCGGCTACACACTTCCTCAACTGGAATACGTGAAAGGTGTTATGGATCCGACTAAACTCTGCAGGTAGCTCCAACTGGTATGCTACCTTACCCACCCTAGCGGTCACTCTGAACGGACCGATATATCGAGGTCCCAACTTGCCCTGCTTCCTGAACTGGATCACCCCTTTCCATGGGGAAACTTTCAAGAGCACAAAATCTCCGACCTGAAACTCAAGCTCAGATCGTCGCCTATCCGCGTAACTCTTCTGACGACTCTGCGCCGTCAGTAACCTCTGTCCGACCTGCTAAATATGCTTGGTCGTCTTCAGCACTATCTCAGTGCTGCCCATAACTCTCTGCCCCACCTCTCCCCAACAGATGGGTGTGCGACATCTTCTCCCATACAGGAGCTCAAAGGGAGGCATACCAATGCTCGGGTGATGGCTGTTGTTGTAGGAGAACTCAGCCAGGGGTAAATAAGTGTCCCAACTCCCTCTGAAGTCCATGACACAGGTGCGCAACATATCCTCAAGCGTCTGAATTGTCTGTTCGCTCTATCCGTTTGTCTGCGAGTAATATGCAGTACTGAAATGTAAGCGCGTGCCCAACTCCTCGTGAAATTTCTTCCAAAACCTGGAAGTAAAACGCACGTCTCGATCTGACACTATCGAGATCGGCACTCCATGCCGAGATACCACCTCTCTCACATAAATCTCGGCTAACTTCTCTGCAGAAGAGCTCTCACTAATAGCAAGGAAGTGAGCACTCTTCGTCAATCGATCCACAATCACCCAAATCGCGTCAACTCCATGTGTCGTCCTCGGTAACTTGGTAATGAAGTCCATAGCGATCTGTTCCCACTTCCACTGGGGAATCTCCAGAGGCTGCAATGGACCATGTGGACGCTGGTGCTCTGCCTTGACCCGTCGGCAGGTCAAGCATCTCTCAACTACCCACGCAACATCCCTCTTCATACAAGGCCACCAGTAATCCCTCTTCAGGTCCAAATACATCTTAGGGGCCCCGGGATGGATCGAGAATCTCGATCTGTGCACATCCTCCATCAATATGCTACGTGCTCCGCCCATATAGGGCACCTAAATCCGCCCTCTAAAGGTCATAAGCCCTCGACTATCCGTCACAAACTCGGATACCTGCCTAATCACCCGCTCCCTCTTGCGGTTCTCCGGTCTCACAGCCTCCACCTGGGCCTCTCGAATGGTATCTAATACCAGAGTCACCATTGTCATCCTCATGCACACATCTCGAATCAGGGCATTCTCCGCCCTGCGGCTCAGGGCATCAGCTACCACGTTAGCCTTGCCCGGATGATACAGGATCTCACAGTCATAATCTTTTACCACATCAAACCATCTCCTCTGACGCATATTCAGGTTGGGCTGATCCATCAGATACTTCAAGCTCTTGTGGTTCGTGTATATGGTACACTGAACCCCATACAAATAGTGGCGCCAGATCTTGAGGGCGAATACCACTACTCCCAACTATAAATCACGAGGCTTCAGCTGCCTTAATGCATATGCTATCACGTGCCCTCTCTGCATAAGCACCGCACCCAATCCAGATATAGACGTATCATAGTAAACCACAAAGTCCTCCATCCCCTCAGGAAGGGCTAACACCGGGGCTTCGCACAATATCTGGCGAAGGGTCTCAAACGAGGTCTGCTGCTCGGGACCCCAAGTAAAAGCAACGCCCTTCCGGGTCAATCTGGTGAGAGGAACAACAATCTTGGAGAAATCTCTGATAAATCTCCGGTAGTAGCCGGCCAATCCCAGAAAACTCCTGATCTCGGTGGGGGATATCGGCACCTCCCAACTCATGACAGCCTCAATCTTGGCCGGATCGACCAAAATCCGATTCTGATTAACGAGGTGCCCCAAGAACTGGACCTCTCGTAACCAGAAATCACACTTGGAGAATTTGGCATAAAGCCTATCCGATCTCAATACTCCTAAAACCTCTCTAAGGTGCTCCTCATGCTGTTCCCTAGACCTCGAGTACACCAGGTGCTGCCCCTTGTCCTTCCTCGGGTTCATCTTCAATCATTCTGTGGGCCACTAGGGCCTGATGAAACTGAATGTTGTGATGTGCCTCCTCCATAATGACTGTACGAGGGTGCGTAACTGAATCACGTTTTGAATATTTCCCATAGTATATTTTTAGTTGCTTAAGTTTTGGGTTCCCTAGAGTTTTGGAGAGTAAGGTAGGCTTTTGGATTCATTTCCTGCTATGATTTACTCCCGAGCACACGTTGGTCATATTCTGAATAGATATAGTTGATCAGGTTATATTTATCCCTAATATGACTACATAACTGCCCAGGTTTAATCATAGTGTTCGATTTCCTTCAGAAGCTTTTATTAGATGTCGTTAGATTGTTATCCCAGAATGCGCACATAAGTATGAAAATTATATATATATATATATATATATATATATATATATATATATATATATATATATATATATATATATATATATATATATATATATATATATATATATTCAGAGTTATTTATTCCCATTATGTTTATAGTTGCATATCATGTATGGTTAGATATGCCAGTTCACTATAAACCTGGCTTTGATACCAACCTGTCACACCCCCGAACCAGACGGCAGAAACGTCCGAGGGCTCGTGTGACTTAAATTGAAATATCATCACATTGAATATACATGAAACATAACATAAACATCACCATGCATTAATATATTACAACTGACCTTGTTCACATCAAGTACATTGTTTACATTACAACATCACAGAACATAATTGTTTAACGATTGACATTGCACAAAAGAAATTTCAGAAACACGCTTGAGGATTCTTCATTCTAACGGTTACCTGAGAATACAAGTTATTTTGAAAACGGTCAACATATATAATGTTGGTGAGTTCATAAGCACGTTTGATATAAGAATAGTTTGTATTGTTTGTAAAACCCAGAAAATTCGATATTTTCTGTAACAAAAGCTGTTTACAAAAAAACGGTGTGACGATCTCATAAGTGTATATGTATGTGATTTCAAAACATGTAAAAGTGAATGTTCTTCATAATTGCTCTTTGTATTGTAGTTGTTGTATGTAGAAGTGAATAATCTCGTTCCCCGGAAAACCCGATATTTTCCAATTTGAATAGTATGATAGCTTTGTATTATTGTATGAATCACTTTGCATCATCGCAGCGTATGAATATGGTTTCCCCTGATTACTTGGATGGTAATGGATCTCTATGTGAGTCGTTATAACCATGCATAATAATGACTAATTCGCCTGTCTTGGCATTTTATCAAATGCCGGTTTTGAATTAAGATTTTGTCACCCTAGACTGGCCGAGTCTAACTGTAGCGAACAGCTCAGGTGTGGGAGAGTCACCCCCGTATATATCTATACACAAACTCTCGCTCTCCCTCCAGGAGACTCTGATTATAACTACAGACTACGACCGACACTTATTGGTGCCACCCGTTATTTCTCACTAGATCCAAATGAAATTGAATAGCATTGTTTTACAAACCGATTTATGTTTACTTGAATATATGGTAAGCCTAACAGACAAGAGAGAGGAAAACGGAGACCCACTAACTTTGTATGTTATTACAGGCTGTCGAGTATGCTACGGACACGTTATATCCCATTAAGCATATGATGAATGTTTAGGGCCACATTAGCAATGCAAATGGGCCATTCAGGCCCAATAGCATGACGAAGCTAATAAAGGCCCGTCGGGCATGTAATTGGGTCACCAAGGCCCAATATATATGTTTTGTTTATATCGGGCCCAATAATCGATATTGGATCCAATCCTTGAAGGGTTTATCTGTTTTGTCGTTAAATTGTAGCATCGGATTTAGAATACACTTAGTGTTTACTTTTTGACGTTAAAATACTCAGCGTTGTTTATACCGATATTTTTAGTTTTTTTTAAATAACATTTTTAAACCTTCTTGTTGTAAAACTTTATATCTTTAATCAGATTCTGTTAGAATCTACATGTTTGGTTCAAAATGTTTATTTGATCATTTCTGTCCCTTTTTCATATAAAATTTACATTTTCAGCTCTTAATGGTACAAAATGACACTTTTAGTCCTTTTTGATGAAAAATGACATTTTAGTCCATTAAATTATTTAACTTGGAATTTTCAGTCCAAATAAGATCTTAAATAGTAATTTCAGCCCCCAAATACCACTTTTGACGTTTTCAGCCCTTATTTGCTAAAAATTTACATTTTTGGCCCAAAATCTAAAAACTTTGCATTATTAGTCCTATTTAGCGAAAAAGGTCATTTTCAGCCCTTGAACTTAATTCATTCACGTATTTGACTTTATACTTTGATAACTTTACAATTTTTGTCCCAAACTTCCATATTTTCGCAAATTTGGGCCCCAAAAACCGTTGGGGCCCAAATATAAGTCCAATAAGCAAAAAGTTATGTTCTTGGTCCTTTGAGAAGTTTTGTTTCCATAAAAATCATGTTTTATATAGATATCTATACCATATTATCCTTGTAATATCGAAAATGTCATCCTTTAACCAAATTCTTTGTTATTTTTGCAAAAATGGCTCCTATGACAATCTTGGCCTTGTTTTACACCTTTTAAACATAAAGATTCTTAGATCTTTGATATATGTTGTTTATTTTGTTATAGTTCATGTATTCTTCACACTTTAGCCATAGATTTCGAGATATAGCAAGTAATATCATATTTTTACAACACAAACCAAAGAAATCACATATAACAAGCATACACACATAGATCAACACATAATACTTGTATTCTCCCCCGAAACAAGTAAAAACCGAAAACAAGGGGGTATGAACTCACCTTGCTTAGTTGCTCACGGTTTTGAAGAGAAGATGAAGAAGTTTTCGGCCTTGAACAAGCTTTCTTGAGTGATGCTAGGACTTAGAAGGTTTCAAAGGTTGAAGAAAACTTGATGAAGATCCTTAAAAACTCAAGCAAAATTCGATATCTCTTGATGGGAGATAGAGGATGATCTTAAATGTGGTTTGGAGAAGATTTGAAAATGTATGTGTGTGTGATCTTCGGCCGAGGATAAGAAGAAGGGAGGAGAGAAGGAGTGAAATGATAGGTGCATGGGGAAGTGTAAGTCTTCCATGGATACATGATGGACAATATGGAGGTGGCACCTCCTAAGTCCACTCTTACCACCATTCTTTTTCCCCTTTTTTTTGATGTTGGGCCGAGTTGGGCTTAATAAAAGAAACATGGATTAATTTGGCCCACCTCTAGCCTTGGTTCGAAATCATGAGGTTCATAGAGGAAGTTTTCGGCCCATTGGGCTTCTTTGGATGGTTCACGGCCCAATTAGCATGAGGGAATGGATTTTATGGCCCATTAAAGCTAATTAAGTTAGTTATGGCCCAATAAGACTTATTGGAGTAGTTTATTCCATTTTAGGCCCAATATGGTCCAAAATGTTAATTCTCATGAAGGTAGGTTGAATTAGAGCCCAATTAAGGGTTCTAAGCCCAAACTAGTCAAATTGGCAACTTATTGGCCCATTAGGCCCAATAAGGAAATCCTATTCCATATTGGACTTAAACCGGGATTTTTAGGGTTTCCAATCTTTTGTTGACTATTTGAAGTGTTTGTATAGAGTGTTTGATGGAATTTTGGTGTCATTGAATGAACATCATGCATGTCTTCAAATTTTTGGTTACAAATGTTATCATCATTAATGTTACAAAAGCATAGAATTCCTAGTTGTGACATCATCCCCCTGTTAAAGGGAATTTCGTCCCGAAATTCTCTTTAAGGCTAGGTTTGAGAATGCGAGAATAAGTGAGGGTACTTTTGCTTCATCTGGTCTTCGCATTCCCATGTGAATTCCGGTCCACGCTTTGCGTTCCATCGAACTTTCACAATCGGAATGCGACTTTGCTTAGTACGCTTCACTTCCCTGTCCATGATTTCAACTGGTTCCTCAATGAACATGAGATTCTCGTTGATTTTGATTTCTTTCAATGGGATGACAAGAGTTTCATCGGATAAGCACTTTTTCAGATTGGAAACATGGAACACGACATGAGATTCTCGTTGATTTTGATTTCTTTCAATGGGATGACAAGAGTTTCATCGGATAAGCACTTTTTCAGATTGGAAACATGGAACACGGGGTGTACGCTGCTGAGCTCGGCAGGTAGCTGCATGCTATAGGCCACTGGACCGATTCGGGCTAGAATCTCGAATGGCCCAATGTATCGTGGGTTTAGTTTCCCCCGTTTCCCAAAACGAATCACCCCTTTCCAGGGAGAGACTTTTAATAACACCCGATCCCCGACTTGGAATTCCAAGGGCTTTCACCGTTTATCAGCATAGCTCTTCTGTCGGTCCCGTGATGCTTGAAGTCGAGCCTTGATTTGAATTATCTTTTCAGTTGTTTTACGGATGATCTCTGGTCTGGTTAAAGCACTGTTCGGTGCTTGCCCTTTTGCTAGCTGAGTGTCACCCACCTCAGCCCAGCATAGAGGTGACCTGCATTTGCGACCGTATAACGCTTCGAAGGAAGCAACCTTGATGCCCGTGTGATAACTGTTGTTGTAATAGAATTTAATCAAAGGCAAGTGGGCGTCCCAAGACTTACCAAAGTCGATCACACAGGCTCTAAGCATGTCCTCAAGCGTCTGTATGGTGCGCTCGCTCTGTCCGTCCGTTTGAGGGTGGTAGGCAGTGCTCATGTCTAAATGTGTTCCCATTGCCTTCTGCAGCGACTGCCAAAATCGTGAAGTAAATCTACTGTCTCGGTCCGAGATAATAGATACTGGCACCCCATGGAGTCTCATGATCTCCTTGATGTAGGTTCGGGTCAATTTTTCCATATTGTAAGATTCCTTTATTGGCAGGAAATGGGCGGATTTGGTCAATCTATCGACGATTACCCATATAGCATCCAACCCGTCCGCTGTCTTGGGTAATTTAGTCACGAAATCTATGGTAATCCTTTCCCATTTCCACTCGGGTATTACAGGCTGTTGTAATAGTCCCGAGGGCTTTTGATATTCTACCTTCACTTTAGCGCAAGTGAGGCACTTACCAACGTAAGTGGCAATTTCTGCCTTCATGTTAGGCCACCAATAATATTGCTTGATATCCAGGTACATTTTATCTGAACCCGAATGGATGGAGTATCGTGTCTTATTAGCCTCATTCATGACTACCTCTCTGAATCCCCCAAGTTTAGGGACCCAAATTCGGTTCATGAAATAATATGTTCTATTCTCCTTGACTTCGAAATTCTTTTCCATTCCACGTAACGCTTCGCTTGTTATGTTTTCTGTCTTCATGGCATCAAACTGAGCTTCTTTGATTTGCGAGAATAGATGGGATTGAATGGTTATCGAAAGAGTTTTCACACGATGATTCGAGTATTCTTTTCGACTCAAGGCATCAGCTACCACATTAGCCTTGCCTGGGTGGTACTTGATTTCACACTCATAATCGTTTAGCAGCTCAACCCATCTTCGCTGCCTCATGTTTAACTCCTTTTAATTTACTATGTGTTGGAGGCTTTTGTGGTCAGTGAAAATGGTGCACTTTGTACCGTAAAGGTAGTGCCTCCAAATCTTCAAAGCAAAGACCACAGCTCCTAATTCGAGATCATGGGTGGTATAATTCACCTCATGTGTCTTTAGTTTTCGGGATGCATAAGCTATCACCTTCCCACGCTGCATGAGTACACAGCCTAAACCCTGATTCGAAGCATCGCAGTAAACTACGAAGCCCTCAGTTCCCTCTGGTAATAATAGTACTGGTGCACTACAGAGAGGTCGTTTCAGGTTGGGAAGGCAACCTCCTGCTTTTCTGTCCATTCGTAGGGTACACCCTTTTGTGTAAGCATGGTAAGAGGCTTGGCTGTCTTGGAGAAGTTCTGGATGAATCTTCTGTAATAGCCTGCGAGACCCAGAAATTGACAAATTTCTGTGGGTGTCGTTGGGACTGCCCAACCTTCAATAGCTTTGATCTTAGAAGGGTCCACATGTATCCCTTCTTGGCTGACAACATGACCTAAAAAGTTCACGCTACGGAGCCAGAACTCACACTTTGAGAGTTTTGCGTACAACTTTTTGGCTCGCAGGGTTTCCAAGATTTTCCGGAGATGTCGACTATGTTCCTCTTCACTTCGAGAATAGATCAGGATATCGTCAATGACAACGATTACGAAGTTGTCAAGGAATGGTCGGCAAACTCGATTCATCAGGTCCATAAATGCAGCAGGGGCATTCGTTAGGCCGAAGGGCATTACAACAAATTCATAATGTCCATAGCGAGTTCGGAAAGCGGTCTTGGGGATATCCTCCTCCCGGACCTTGAGTTGATGATAGCCGGATCGCAGATCTATCTTAGAGAAGTAATTTTTTCCTTGAAGCTGGTCGAATAGATCGTCGATTTGTGGAAGTGGGTAGCGATTTTTGATAGTGAGCTTATTCAGCTCTCTATAGTCGATGCACATCCTAAAGGATCTGTCCTTCTTTTTAACAAAAAGGACCGAAGCTCCCCAAGGCGAGAAGCTGGGTCGGATGAATCCTTTGTTCAAGAGTTCGCTGAGTTGGCTTGACAATTCTTGCATCTCCGCAGGAGCCAACCTATAGGGCGATTTGGCGATGGGTGTAGCTCCTGGTACAAGGTCGATTTGGAACTCGACTTGTCTTTCTGGGGGTATCCCTGGAAGATCTTCAGGAAAGATGTCCGGGAAGTCGCAAGCCACTGGGATGTTTCGAATATTAATATCTTCCTTGGATTTATCCACAACGTGAGCCAGAAACGGAAAGTCTCTCTGTTGTAGACACTTTTGTGCCTTAATACATGAGATAAGACGGAGGTTCGTATTGGGTTTGTCTCCGTATATGATTAGGGTTTCACGGTTAGGGAGATGAAGGCGAACGGCCTTCTCGTGACACATAATTTCAGCATGATGGGGGCTCAACCAATCCATGCCGATAATCACATCAAAACTCCTAATAGTTACAGGCATCAAGTTTATTTGAAATGCGTGGTGATTTAAGGTTAAGGTACATCCTACATAGATTTCCCCAGCTGATTCTGTTTTCCCATTAGCCATTTCCATCGTAAAGGTTTCATTAAGCTTCTGGGGTTGTTGTTTTAGCAAATTTTTGAATTTATTACTAACAAAACTCCGCTCTGCCCCGGTATCAAACAGGATGCATGCATATGAGTTGTTAAGGAGAAACGTACCAGTGACAACAGCGGGATCCTGAACCGCTTCCCCTTGGCCCATGGTCAACACTCTCCCTGCTCCTCCATTCCCTTGGTTGTTGATATTGGGGCAGTTTCGACGGAAATGCCCAGTCCTTCCACATCCATAACAGGTGTGGCTAGCCCCAGCATTGTTGCTGTTGTTGTTGTTGGTGCTGTTGTTGTTGTTGTTGTTGTTGCGGTTTTTGTTGTTGTTGTTTCCCTGTTGCTAGTTCTGGGGAGGATAGGTCCTACAGTATCTTGCCGTATGACCCTTTCGGTTGCAACTGGTACAATGCATCTCTCTGCATCCACCTTTGTGATGGATATTGCACTTGTTGCACTGTGGGAGATTTCCGGAATACTGCTTAGGGGCACTTGGGGTGGATGAGGCTGGAGCATGTGGGGTGGATGGAACTTGGGTGGTTGCAGCATGAACTGTCACTGTTTGTTGTTTCTTTGACGACTCTGAGCCTTGTCGTCCCTTCCGCTTGTTATTCTTTCCTTTCTTATTATCGCTCTCATTCTTGTATTCAGTTTCCCTTGCTTTTTCGCCCTTCTTGTTGTTGTGGTCATACAACTTCTTGGCTAACCTCTTGGCGCTGTCAAAGGTTCCGGGATTTGCGGCTATCACGTTTCCTTGAATTGGGGAGGTTAATCCCCAGATGAATCGTTCGATCTTCTTTCCTTCCAAAGTAATCATGCCAGGGCACAACAGAGACAGTTCACTAAACCTTGATATGTAGGCATCGATGTCGGAGTTTCGGACTGTGAGGTTCCATAACTCTTGGTCCATTTTCTGAACCTCGCCACACGGGCAGTTTTCATCCATCAACATTTCTTTCAATTCCGCCCATGGCATGGCATTAGCCACCGGAAGAGTCATAGCCTCCATATGTCCATTCCACCAGGTGAGGTCTTGATCAACAAATGTACATGCTGCAAACTTCACCTTGAATTCTTCAGGGCATCCGCATATATCGAACACCGATTCCACCTTCTCAATCCATCTTTTCAGGGTTATTACTCCCCCTGTGCCATTAAAGGTTCACGGCTTGGCGTTGGTGAAATCTTTGTAGGAGCATGTCTTGGTAGGCCCCTGGTTCATTCCGTTGTTCGAGCTCCCGGCTCCCTGTCCATTCCCTTCGTCGTTTTGTCCGTTGTGAAACTGTGCCAATGCTGCTGTGACTGCAGCAGATACAGCCGCTTGGAAGGCGACAGAGTTAATTTCTGGTGGAGTCGGAGGCTGATCGTTTCCGCGAGTGGGTCTTTGAGGCATCTTACTGTCATGGAACATAAATATGTTGAGTACGCATCGTGTTAAAGTTGGGAATTTCGTGAATCGATTGTGCATCTAAGTGGTTCCACAGATTTACACCAAATAATAAGAATATAAAACACATAGCAGATAACAACATCACAATAAAACACATAATATTTCTCCACTAATAATATCCGTCTTTGATACATGAAATTTTGCCCGAAAGGGCATACATAAGGGTACAAAGTTCGGCAGCATAACGACTCTATGAGTAGTGTAATCACTTAAACATGGAGTCGGTAGTACATAACATGCAGCGCATAAAAGAAGCATAATACTACTAGGGAAGTCTATTGATCCTAAACATACTAGGAGGTGTCTAACGGTGGTGGCGAAATCATATCCCAAAATGATGTGCCAAAAACTGAGCCATCTCGGTCATCTCCCTGATGATCTCATCCCTTTCCTGCTCAGCCTGCACGGCTCATGCCTCCATGGCAAATAGCTGTTGTCGAAGCGCGGTAACCTCTACCTCCAGAGGGCGATCCTCACCAACGGGATTCCCTGGTGGAGCAGGGTGGTCCTGGCGTGTCTCGTAGATAGGTGGTTCGACGGGGGCTTCATCTGTGTCTGTATCCTCCTCCATGTCCTCGTCACTCCCATCGAACTCGTAGTCCGTATCGGTGTACTCGTCGGGCTCAATGCCAGGTGCTGCCCCTTGTCCTTCCTCAGGTTCATCTTCAATCATTCCGTGGGCCACCAGGGCCTGATGAAACTGAATGCCGTGATGTGCCTCCTCCATAATGACTGTACGAGGGTGCGTAAATGAATCTCATTTTGAATATTTCCCATAGTATATTTTTAGTTGCTTAAGTTTTGGGTTCCCTAGAGTTTTGGAGAGTAAGGTAGGCTTTTGGATTCATTTCCTACTATGATTTACTCCCGAGCACACGTTGGTCATATTCCGAATAGATATAGTTGATCAGGCTATATTTATCCCTAATATGACTACATAACTGCCCAGGTTTAATCATAGTGTTCGATTTCCTCCAGAAGCTTTTATTAGATGTCGTTAGATTGTTATCCCAGAATGCGCACATAAGTATGAAAATTATATATATATATATATATATATATATATATATATATATATATATATATATATATATATATATATATATATATATATATATATATATATATATATATATATATATATATATATATATATATATATTCAGAGTTATTTATTCCCATTATGTTTATAGTTGCATATCATGTATGGTTAGATATGCCAGTTCACTATAAACCTGGCTTTGATACCAACCCGTCACACCCCCGAACCAGACGGCAGAAACGTTTGAGGGCTCGTGTGACTTAAATTGAAATATCATCACATTGAATATACATGAAACATAACATAAACATCACCATGCATTAATATATTACAACTGACCTTGTTCACATCAAGTACATTGTTTACATTACAACATCACAGAACATAATTGTTTAACGATTGACATTGCACAAAAGAAATTTCAGAAACACGCTTGAGGATTCTTCATTCTAACGGTTACCTGAGAATACAAGTTATTTTGAAAACGGTCAACATATATAATGTTAGTGAGTTCATAAGCACGTTTGATATAAGAATAGTTTGTATTGTTTGTAAAACCCAGAAAATTCGATATTTTCTGTAACAAAAGTTGTTTACAAAAAAAAGGTGTGATGATCTCATAAGTTTATATGTATGTGATTTCAAAACATGTAAAAGTGAATGTTCTTCATAATTACTCTTTGTATTGTAGTTGTTGTATGTAGAAGTGAATAATGTCGTTCCCCCGAAAACCCGATGTTTTCCAATTTGAATAGTATGATAGCTTTGTATTATTGTATGAATCACTTTGCATCGTCGCAACGTATGAATATGGTTTCCCCTGATTATTTGGATGGTAATGGATCTCTATGTGAGTCGTTATAACCATGCATAATAATGACTAATTCGCCTGTCTTGGCATTTTATCAAATTCCGGTTTTGAATTAAGATTTTGTCACCCTAGACTGGCCGAGTCTAACTGTAGCGAACAGCTTAGGTGTGGGAGAGTCACCCCCGTATAGATCTACACACAAACTCTCACTCTCCCTCCAAGAGACTCTGATTATAACTACAGACTACGACCGACACTTATTGGTGCCGCCCGTTATTTGTCACTAGATCCAAATGAAATTGAATAGCATTGTTTTACAACCCGATTTATGTTTACTTGAATATATGGTAAGCCTAACAGACAAGAGAGAGGACAACGGAGACCCACTAACTTTGTATGTTATTACAGGCTGTCGAGTATGCTACGGACACGTTATATCCCATTAAGCATATGATGAATGTTTAGAGCCATATTAGCAATGCAAATGGGCCACTCAGGCCCAATAGCATGTCGAAGCTAATAAAGGCCCGTCGGGCATGTAATTGGGTCACCAAGGCCCAATATACATGTTTTGTTTATATCGGGCCCAATAATCGATATTGGACCCAATCCTTGAAGGGTTTATCTGTTTTGTCGTTAAATTGTAGCATCGGATTTAGAATACACTTAGTGTTTACTTTTCGACATTAAAATACTCAGCGTTGTTTATAACGATATTTTTAGTTTTTTTTTAAATACCATTTTTAAACCTTCTTGTTGTAAAACTTTATATCTTTAATCAGATTCTTTTAGAATCTATATGTTTGGTTCAAAATGTTTATTTGATCATTTCTGTCCCCTTTTCATATAAAATTTACATTTTCAGCTCTTAATGGTACAAAATGACACTTTTAGTCCTTTTTGATGAAAAATGACATTTTAGTCCATTAAATTATTTAACTTGGCATTTTCAGCCCAAATAAGATCTTAAATAGTAATTTCAGCCCCAAATACCACTTATGACGTTTTCAGCCCTTATTTACTAAAAAATTACATTTTTGGTCCAAAATCTAAAAACTTTGCATTATTAGTCCTACTTAGCGAAAAAGGTCATTTTCAGCCCTTGAACTTAATTCATTCACGTATTTGACTTTACACTTTGATAACTTTACAATTTTTGTCCCAAACTTCCATATTTTCACAAATTTGGGCCCAAAAACCGTTGGGGCCCAAATATAAGTCCAATAAGCAAAAAGTTATGTTCTTGGTCCTTTGAGAAGTTTTGTTTCCATAAAAATCATGTTTTATATAGATATCTATACCATATTATCCTTGTAATATCGAAAATGTCATCCTTTAACCAAATTCTTTGTTATTTTTGCAAAAATGACTCCTATGACAATCTTGGCCTTGTTTTACACCTTTTAAACATAAAGATTCTTAGATCTTTGATATATGTTGTTTATTTTGTTATAGTTCATGTATTCTTCACACTTTAGCCATAGATTTCGAGATATAGCAAGTAATATCATATTTTTACAACACAAACCAAAGAAATCACATATAACAAGCATGCACACATAGATCAACACATAATACTTGTATTCTCCCCCAAAACAAGTAAAAACCGAAAACAATGGGGTATGAACTCACCTTGCTTAATTGCTCACGGTTTTGAAGAGAAGATGAAGAAGTTTTCGGCCTTGAACAAGCTTTCTTGAGTGATGCTAGGACTTAGAAGGTTTCAAAGGTTGAAGAAAACTTGATGAAGATCCTTAAAAACTCAAGCAAAATTCGAGATCTCTTGATGGGAGATAGAGGATGATCTTGAATGTGGTTTGGAGAAGATTTGAAAATGTGTCAGTGTGTGTGTGTGTGTGTGATCTTCGACCGAGGATAAGAAGAAGAGAGGAGAGAAGGAGTAAATGATAGGTGCATGGGGAAGTGTAAGTCTTGCATGGATACATGATGGACAATACGGAGGTGAGACCTCCTAAGTCCACTCTTATCACCATTCTTTTTCCCCTTTTTTTTATGTTGGGCCGAGTTGGGCTTAATAAGAGAAACATGGATTAATTTGACCCACCTCTAGCCTTGGTTCGAAATCATGAGGTTCATAGAGGAAGTTTTCGGCCCATTGGGCTTCTTTGGATGGTTCACGGCCCAATTAGCATGAGGGAATGGCTTTTATGACCCATTAAAGCTAATTAAGTTAGTTATGGACCAATAAGACGTATTGGAGTAGTTTACTCCATTTTAGGCCCAATATGGTCCAAAATGTTAATTCTCATGAAGGTAGGTTGAATTAGAGCCCAATTAAGGGTTCTAAGCCCAAACTAGTCAAATTGGAAACTTATTGGCCCATTAGGCCCAATAAGGAAGTCCTAGTCGATATTGGACTTAAACCGGGATTTTTAGGGTTTCCAATCTTTTGTTGACTATTTGAAGTGTGTGTATAGAGTGTTTGATGGAATTTTGGTGTCATTGAATGAACATCATGCATGTCTTCAAATTTTTGGTTACAAATCTTATCATCATTAATGTTACAAAAGCATAGAATTCCTAGTTGTGACACCGGCCGACTCTCGGTAGCTCAAGTAGCAGAAGGCACAGATCCCTGCGCTGATCCCTGAAGCAACTGCGGGCACTCGGCCTTCGTATGGTTAGTCTGGTTGCAGTGGAAGCAAACCAAAAATCCTTTGGGGCAATCCCTCGCGATATGCCCCTCCTTCCAGCACTTGTAACACACACCTGCTCTGCACACCCCATCATGGCTCTTGCCGCATTTCCCACAAGTGCGGCCCTTCTGACCTCCCGATCTCGAATCAGCGGGCTTTGCCCGCTTGGCCGCCGGCTGACACTGTGCCGACCGCCTATCCCTCCTCTGAGACTCCGCCTCCTCCCTGGCCTGAGTCTCTAGCTCAATCTCCCTCTTCCGAGCATTTTCCTGGAGCTCGGCAAATATTTGGTATGTCGAGTTCACCATGAACTCACGAATGTCTCTCCTCAGTATGCTCAGATATTGGCTCATACGTGCCTACTCAGAAGACACGTGCTCAAGGCAAAACAATGCCCTCTCATGAAACATCCGTGTGATCATAGTCACAGACTCAGTCCCCTGCTTGAGGGACAAGAACTCCTGGGCCAACCGTTCCCTCTCCACCGGGGAAACGTACTCGTCATGAAACATAGCGGTCAACCTCTCCCAAGTTACTGCAGTAAGCTCTGCAGTAGTAAAGTCAGTTGTCACAAACTTCCACCAGTCCTTCGCTCCCAAGCGAAGCTGGTTCAGCGCGAACCAAACCCTCAAATGTTCCGGGCAGGAGCAAGTGTAGAAACACCCCTCAATGTCAGAGATCCATCTCATGGAAGCAATCGGGTCCTGCGTCCCGTCAAACTATGGTGGCTTCGTGTTGCTGAACTCTCGGTACAGCAACGAGTCACCCCCCTGTGGCCTAGCAGCGGCGACGGCTACGGTGGCTGTAGCAGCAGCAGCCTCGGTAAGAGCAGCATATCGCTCGTCAAATGTCTCAATCAGCGTGGTCTTGATAGACACTAACATCTCTGGTATCTCAGCTCGAATGGCTGCGGCCACCTCCTCGTGAATCAACCTACGAATCTCCTCATCACTGGTACCGTGGGTACCACTGCCTCCTGCGTTGTGACGCATAAACACCATGATGCCTCTGAAATACAACATAAAATAATCAGATACTCGACCGAGATTACTCACACTCGATCAACCGTTCCTACTTGTTCCTTAGCACCCTGAGGATTCTTACTTGGAATGCTTACAGATCCGATGCTTTCAGTAGTACGGGCCCAATACTACCTTCCACATCGTATCCGTATCCACCCCAAGTCCTCCTCCTAGGATCCCAACTCGCAAGTACTCTATACCACTCTGAACACAGCCTACTCTCTAGCAGACTTCTCATAAACTACTCTCTGCTACCTAAGTGCACTCAAAGCCATGCACAATAGCAGAAACTCCTAGGCTAAGGCATCACAAATCAGGCCACTCTAGTCCTAAAATATAAATTACCTAGCCTACTCTAGCATGCATAACACATCTCATAATATCATAACACATAACGTAAGGGTATTTTGGGAAATCACCGTTCGGGTGCTGGCTGATTGTACACACTGCTCTTTTCCGCTTTTTCTGGAAATCTTTTACTCTTTTTAGAAAAATTGTTTCTTTTTGAAAACTTTTCTCAAATCCTCAGTTTGAGTCCAGATATGCCCGAAGGTGTATCCGAATCCCTCACACCAAGGCTCTGATACCAACTTGTAACAACAAGAAATTTAAAACCAAATTTTTCATTTTTAATACTCATAAAACATATGTCTCATCATTAATTCTCAAAATCAATCAACAAGTTTTCAAAACAATTATTCAAATCCAGGATCCACAAACATAGCTCCATAACAAGAGTGTGTGTACAATCATGTCGGTGCCTTCCCGCGATCCTATGAGCTACCTGAAACACATGACACATAACACGGTAAGCACGGATGCTTAGTGAGTTCCCCAAAATACCACATACAACAATTTAGCCACTCGAGGCTATACTCTGTAAGACCCTCCAGTCTATGTGTCTCAGCGGGACCCTCCAGTCCCGTAGCTCGTTGGACCCTATGGTCCGGTCTAGCTCGTTGGACCCTCCGGTCCGGTCTGATTGAGAACCCTCTGGCCTCATAGTTCTTTGGACCCTCCGGTCTGGTTTAAGCAACAAATAATACAGCATACAATACATATCACACAAACATACATAACTCAAACAAGCACATAAGACCCTCTGGTCACACATAGTTTTCACTCTAGGTTAAGTATAGTGAGAAGACTCACCTCGTAAGCTAGTAAGTAAAATCCTCGTGCTCGGGAATCCTCGATCTAGCCTCCGCCTAATCACAAGGATAATATCTCTAATTAATACCCTCCTCATACTCGACTACACCACTCATTGGTCTCTCTTGTTAGGTTTTGAGCATTCTAACACTCCTATGGTGTACATGCAACCCTATAAACCTTGGATCTATGTTTTCTCTATTATACATGCAAATATTAAATATTCCAAGGTTTCATCCTAACTAGCATATTATGAAGCACCTATACTACAAAGTTCTAGTTAGATGACATACCTTTTGATGTAGCTTGATGTCTTCAAGCTTTAAGAGCTTAGCCCCAATAGTGTGGAAGCCTCAAGTGGAATCACAAATCACCAAAACACCTTGGAAAACCTTTAGAGAATATGGATACGTGGCTCACACTATGAAATCGGTTATTGCCCTCTTTAGTGTATCCACACTAGCCACTAGCATAATTTCATGAACCATAAGACCCTTTATATAGTGTGGAGGATTAGGGTTAAACCCTAATACCCATGACCTTTCATTTCCTAGGATCCATGGGTTAAAGCTCCATGGACTATCCATGAAGACTTAGCCCAACCTAAATGAACTTGGCTCACTACACATATATATATCTAAGAGTCCATATTTAATTAGTTCCTTTTGATCACTTAATTAATTATAAATTAATTCTTGATCAATACTAATTAAATAATATGATTATATATTAATATATTAGAACTTATAATATATTAATATAAATCATAAATATACTATTCTCAAAAGACTATTCATATAAATTGTGTCGATGAAGTGCAACCCAAATGGACCATGCCGGGTCGGGTCAAGTACATACCAAATATAGTTATGGACTTAGACATTAATCCAACAGTCTCCCACTTGGATAAGTCTAAAACTATTATTGAGTATGACTTCAAAACCTAACTGGCAATCGTAGCTCTTAAAGCCGTTGTCGAACTCTGACCTTGTCAATGACTTGTCCATTAGATAAGGGATCATATATTCCTCCATTCTAGATATCATATGGACTGAGACATGGATTATAATCATTCTCTCTGTCCATTTGTTGTTTCCCGATTTTCGATTTATGATGACTGACTGATTGAACAAATCAAATCAGTCCTGGCTTGGCCAAGCACTCACATGTGTCATCGCTAAATCATCGAGGGGCCCACAGATATCGCTTTTATCCCGAAGGTAAAAGGAATGGATAAACTTCGACTCATATGGCTTGTTCTACTACTTGTTGAATCATACACAAAGGCATGTTTTATAACATCGAGTTACCAATGCGTTTTCGTGCAATCAATGTATAACCAACTCATAGTAAAAACTCATATCTCTAGGTTTTAAGAATATAAGATATTATCGTCTCATGATCACTCGTGATAAAATCCATGAAGTGATTCAAATGAGCGTGAGTTGAATCCAATACTCAGAACTTATGAGCACTCATGAGTGTTGTAGCACCACTTTGTCCACCAACTTGGACCTCTACAAACCAACCCATGACAGTCTTGATTCATATCTACTTCCAACATATGACCGACTGTGGATGGTTTGAATAACTTAATCATTCAGGAAGAGCGACTTAGTTATTCTGGAAGTCAAAACATGCAAAGTGAAACACAAGAATAAATGAATCAAATATGGTATCAAACCCTATGAATATAAATAAACACTTTTATTTATCACCATACTGATTACTCATTATTCATTGTTTCGGTTTTATCAACTTTATACTTGAATTAAAAACACTAGTTGTCCCATGCTCCAAGCATGTACACTATGTTTTTCTTAAACAATAGCTTTGCCATACACCAAGTATGCACTCTATGTTTGTCTATGATCCTTACTTTGTGAAATAAACCAATTGAACATAATTTCAATGATTCTAATTTCACACTCCCAAATCCTTATCGAAAAATGTGAGAATTTCAAACTCCTATCATTTATCGAAATCTGTTTAGATTTTAAACTTATATGCACTGACCCTCCTGTAATGAATATGTACAAAGTCACAAAGACTTGTCAACAGTCATTATAAGGTATTCCAATGGAGATCAACTCCATGGAAACTAAGTCTCATATTCAAAGTACATTGCTTTGGACATGCTTCTTGCATTAAGTTTTCTAATCTTACACAGATAACTTCCACCTATGGAGACAACTCCATATTCTCATTTTGACTATCACTTCTGAATAAGAGATGCCTCTTTTCAGAATATGTCAATATGGTCCTTCCAAAATTAGCACTATACTTCCAACTTTCCCTGAGCAACCAATCTTTGGTAAACCTCAGATTGTCCTCGACAATTGCTTAATCATTTTAGTCATATCCAATTCTAGACCTTTTCCCTTCTTAATGCCTCTGGGCATTTGGAAAAATTTAGAAATGACAAATATTATAGCACATGTAATCGATCCTGTACCCAAAGCAAATGGTACACGATTCATGATGTCTCACATAAAAATATGATTCTAGACCAGTCTTTTGCTACAATATTTTTATTGGCATGTTTTCAAAATTTGACTATGAAGAGGGATGCCGTAATCATAATCGAATTTTGAGAACGCAATATATAGAATTTCCTTAAGTTGAACCAATCCAACATGAAATTCATATATATATTCTTGACTAAAGATGATTAAGGTCTCAATCTAAGCCTTTAGAACTGAAATGAAGTATATCCTCTCCCTTAATTATAGCAAAACAACTTTTTCAATCCCTGCAGCCTCACGAATTGAAACTTTTGTTTTCTATAATTAACATTGCTAACTTGTAACACTAACAATAATTATCATGCTCCCACTAACATGATGATTATTAGCATAACACTTATGCTCCCACTAGCTTTGACATGTACTTAGAAATCAGCTGGACTTCTAGAAATCAATACTTTATTGACTTTCTTACCAAAGTTCAGATTTCTGATACGAGATGCTTTGATAAAACTTTATCAAAATCATACACCTTTCCTTAGATAGCATGCATGTGTGTCTAAATAATTTCAGAACTATGAAAAGGGATGTCGTAATCATAGTCTCAATTGTTTAGACCTTTTGCCATCTGCTTCAAATCTACTTGGTGGAAGTGTTTCCTCACCATCATTTTCATGAATCGGAGAGAAACCTTATGACCCTTAGATTTTATGGTGTATGTGTTCTTATCCATGTGAATCGTCAAAACCATAGTCACAAGACAAGGATAATGACAAATCCAAACTCATATGGACTAAACTTATGCAATATTAACTTCTTGCCACCTGGCAGTACAGGGCCTGCCATTGCTTCCAAGTTGTTATGCAACCAATTGAGAACTTTCAGAACTCCTATGCAAAGCCAACTTTAACTGGAATGGGCACAGAATATGTCAACACGATAGGTTATAAACCTCAAGTCGTGTGCTAGTGAAGAACCTCAGGTTTTATTCTTGATTAGTTCTTGAAATTCTTTTTAGGATCTTTAAGACTCCCACTATCCTCTTGACATATAAGACTATCTTGCCAAATATTCAAGAGATAGTGCGGATTCTTTATCAAGACAAACACTTCACATAATTGGCCTTAGTTGGTCTTTGTTTTATCCAAAACATCACAACTTTCCAATTTCAAATGTACAAGAGTAGGACACTTTTACTCTTACATTTGACAAGTGTTTTAAACCTTTCTTTAAGATATGTCACTCAAGTTACAATCTTGGAGTATGACTCTAAGAATTGTTTTGGAACGAAGTATGACTCATCTTCCTGATCTAACCATTTCAACAATTCATGACTCCTCTTCTTAGTCATAAGAATGCACTAAGATGACCTTTAGAGGACTAATTGTGATATGATTTCTAAATCATTAAGATGATCACAAACATGATACTAAAGTACTCTCCCATCTTTTCATATTTGAGAAACTTTTATCTTTCTGCTTAATTTGATTCTTCCCATTCGTTCTGCCATACATTGAGACTTTTCTAATGTTTCAGAATTATACTTAAACTTGTAAGTATAACCATATTTACTAAACTTTAGTAAATCAAATAGTCTTAACGAGCTTTGTGGTGGACATGACCAGTGCACAAGAATGTGTACTCGATCCCTTTAGTCCTTCACTTGACTAACACATCCATGTGAACAAGTAATTAGTCTTGATTTTCCAATGCTTGAAAGTTCTCATTCATCATACTATTCAACTTGCATGATTCGAAGTTTCAGTCCAATTGAAACTTGGGTGATGAGGAACTTTCCTGATTTGGTAAATTTAGACACTACCACAAATGAAAGAATCAAATCCATTTTCCAATATTGCTGTCAGTGGAATCATATAAGCAACAATTTTCCACAAATGCCATTGTAAGGATACTTCAAATAAATAAAATTAAACAATTTTCTTTTATTTTAAAACTTTGCGGAAAAACTTATCCTTACAATCCACATGGAAAATTGTTGTTATCTATTCCTTAGCAATATATCATAACTTCTTAAGCAACTGCTCAAAATTATGATGCGATCGAAATCCACCTTCGCGATCAGAATCAACATATACTTCCTTTAAGATTTCTCTCTATTCTTTGATTCTTAAAACATCAACATGTGACCCAGTCACATCATGTAATGAGGATCTCAGAATAGAACTTAACAGAGTTAGATAATGGGCTCTACCTGATGTAGAGTCAAACTTATTGACTTTAACATCCTTAGGTAAATTTGGCAGCTTTGCAATCAACGCCCCTTCCTTTGGAAAAATAAACATATGGACCCTTTGGTAATGGGACTATCTCAGACTTAGCCTTTCTCTTTACCATTTGGTCAACCGGGTTGACTATGGCCAATCCCTTTCCATTGGGAAGAGAATGCTTTTTCTGGATTTCCAGTGTCACCATTGTCACTGTCCATAAAGTTTTTGGGAAGTTGATCTTCTAATCAAATTTGCTTTACTATCGTTCCAAATCATTGCTGATTCAGCAGCACCAAGCAAATAGATATGATCATTAAGGTTCATGTCATAGTCTGTTTCATAGTAGTCCCAAAGGAACTCACTATGTGACTTAGAAAGTGATTGAACATCCAACTTTCTCAAGACTTTGACACCCAACTTTCCCGGCTTGTCAATATGTGACTTCATCTCTAAGATGTGATCACACATAGACCTTGCTTGCCATTAGGGCTTGAGTGACCTTGAACTTGTGGGTTAGGGAGAATAATTGGAGGAGGTGGAGGAAGAGAAGTATGACTTCCATGAGCCAAACTCGGGAAGTCATATTCATTAGGAAAGCTTGGTTTGGGAAGATCATTGTTGTCTAAACCAGACATCAACAATGAGAGAAATTCACGTAAAGTTGATTTAAGTCCTTAATATAACACCCAATATGATATATTAAGGCTAGGACCCAACAAACTATTTTATAACTTGGAGGAGGGATGCCGTAATCCAAGCTATAAAATATTTGAAGGTAGTTGAATGACGATTCACCAATTTCCACCAAGATAAACGAAATGTATTATTAGGTTTTAATTGGTTTTGAAACTCCTAGATTCTTTTGAGATTCATTGAACTTTTCAATGGCATGTTTCAATCTCGAGTGTGCCCTTCAGGTTTTGTGACTGGGATGCCGAGGATTACAAAACAAGGTGTGAAGTAACCATGCAAATATACTTGGTACCCTTAATATTTACCCCTCAATCGATGTGCCGGTTAACCACACAAGCTCCAACGATACTATGATAAACATTAAGTTACCCTTTGCCTACCTTGTTAAGTCCAAGTTAGTGTGCCGGTTAACCACACACGCTCCACTAACAGCTTAAACAAAGTGCAAAGTGTAATTTCATGAATTAGCACCTTATTCACATTTTCCTAAGTAACTAAGATTGGAAATTTATAAGTGTTAAGTTACTTAGTATTTATCATTATACTTATAATGAAGGGAGAATTATAGTCCTTGTCCTACCTGTTCGGCTAACGACCCTCCACCGGTCAAGGAAGCGGTGAGTGAGAGTGGACACCCATTAAACTGCCATTTTATAGGCAGTAACCTTATACCCCCCTTATAGACTGGCTTCGTGAATGAGGCCTACTAATGGTAAGACGACTTGCTCTTATACATATAATATACTAAACTTTTAATATTATAATAGTATAAGGGTGTATTTTAGACATTTAAAATACTTGGTGGTTTAATCTATTAATATAACTAGACTTTTAATTTAATTAAACTCAAACCATATATTTATGGATTAATAATACTCTTTTAATTAAACGCTTTAATTAACTATTAATAAAGTCCATAAGAGTTAATTTGAACTATTCAACAAAACATCATAATTTCAATTATTAAACTCAAAATTAAAACCATTTTATTAATTGTTTAAGTTATGAACCCAAGAGTTTTAGAATTCAATTCTTTTTTTCATAAAAAACTTTTCTCAAATTCCAAAACTTGAGGGCAAGTTTTGTAATTCTTGAAAACCTTTGGATTCCATAACTTATGGAATTAATGGTGTTTTATGATGAAACTTTCCATGTTCCATAACTTAAGAACAAGTTATGGAATTCTTTAAAACATTAACACCAAATTTTGTAACTCCATAAAAACTTTGAATCAAATTTTTTTAAAAAAAAAAACTTTCATATCCATAACTTATGGAAGTTTCAAAAACCCTTAAGATCACAATTTCAAAAAAAAAAACTTTTGAGCTCCAAAATTTTATGACAAAATATGTAACTCCTTAAAACATTTAGATCAAACTTTTAAAACTAATAAACTAATCATATCATTTTATCTTTTACTAAATTTGACCTAATTCAACTCATATAACAAATTATTCAAATTTTACAAATAATTCGTTTTTCACAAAACAAGTACTTATCTTAAAATTTGACAAACGTCATGTTTTTTTTCCTTTTTTTTCAACTTGAAAATAAAACATTTGCATCAATATAACAGAAAACAACCCGGCTCTGATACCACTGTTAGGTTTTGAGCATTCTAACACTCCTATGGTGTACATGCAACCCTATAAACCTTGGATCTATGTTTTCTCTATTATACATGCAAATATTAAATATTCCAAGGTTTCATCCTAACTAGCATATTATGAAGCACCTATACTACAAAGTTCTAGTTAGATGACATACCTTTTGATGTAGCTTGATGTCTTCAAGCTTTAAGAGCTTAGCCCCAATAGTGTGGAAGCCTCAAGTGGAATCACAAATCACCAAAACACCTTGGAAAACCTTTAGAGAATATGGATACTTGGCTCACACTATGAAATCGGTTATTGCCCTCTTTAGTGTATCCACACTAGCCACTAGCATAATTTCATGAACCATAAGACCCTTTATATAGTGTGGAGGATTAGGGTTAAACCCTAATACCCATGACCTTTCATTTCCTAGGATCCATGGGTTAAAGCTCCATGGACTATCCATGAAGACTTAGCCCAACCTAAATGAACTTGGCCCACTACACACACACACACACACACACACATATATATATATATATATATATATATATATATATATATATATATATATATATATATATATATATATATATATATATATATATATATATATATCTAAGAGTCCATATTTAATTAGTTCCTTTTGATCACTTAATTAATTATAAATTAATTCTTGATCAATACTAATTAAATAATATGATTATATATTAATATATTAGAACTTATAATATATTAATATAAATCATAAATATACTATTCTCAAAAGACTATCCATATAAATTGTGTCGGTGAAGTGCAACCCAAATGGACCATGTCGGGTCGGGTCAAGTACATGCCAAATATAGTTATGGACTTAGACATTAATCCAACATCTCTTACACTCTTAGCCCTAGAAATGGGTAAAAGACCATCTTACCCTTTCCTGACCTCCATTACTCATTTGACCAACCCTAAAGTCAACAAAAGTCAATTCCAGTCAATAGTCCAAAATGACCAGACTCGCCGAGTGCACTCGTGCGAATCGTCGAGTCCCATCGATTCTCCGTAATCTCATGAAGGTCCAGCTCGTCGAGTTAACCCCTAACTCGCCGAGCTATCGCATTATCGATTTCATCGGGACAAACCCTAACCGGCTCGTCGAGTCGGCTCATCAACTCGGCGAGTCCGTTCTGTCTCAACTTATATTCAGGCGATTTCAAGGCAGAAAACTCTCTCACACTCTAGATCTAAGCTCTCAATGCCTGAATATCACGTAAAGCCTCGAGCTTTACGTTCATGTATGACACTAAAGGGATAAAAATGCCAAGAACAAGCTTGAGAAGAAGTCTCTCATTCAAGGGGGTATCATGGCTGAATAAAGCAGGGGACGTTCGACTCTAGGGACCTCACAAGGTCCAGATCTAATGTCTATTTCTAAGAAGGTGCTCAAAACCTTCAAGGTCCCCAAAATAAGATGGAAATGAAGCCCTAACTCTAAAACCATGAGATCTATCCATACAAGAGAAAAAGGTACGAACTTTATACCTTGAATAGAAGCTCCTGGATGTCTAAGCAGCAGATCTAACAACCTCTTCACAATCCTTTCTTGGAATCCTCCTTCCCTCTACCAAAATGCACCAAAGATCTCAAACAATGGCCCAAAACTCTCTCAAAAGCTCAAGGGGGCGATTAGGGTTTCTCTCAGTGAAAGGAAACAGATGGAGAGCCACAAATAAGGCTATACTTATCCTTATATAGTCCCCAAACCCGGGGATTTAGGGTTTCAACTGACAGCGCCTACTCGGCGAGTCTACTCCCGGACTCGTCGAGTAGGTCAAAGAACCTCAAAAATAAATACTTAAAATAACATACCTGGGAATCCGGATGTTACACAAAGACCCAGATCCACAAGCTTGCTTCCACTTCAAGGCTTCTTGATGCAACTTCTTCTTCCTCTAACACACTAAAAACACATTCTCAAGCTAAAAACACACACTAAGGGGCTAGGGTTTTACAAAAACGTCTCAAAGGATGTGGAGGCTGAAAAGGTGGAGAGAAATGAGCCATAAGGATGCTTAACTACCACATAAACCCTGAAATTTAGGGTTTCCTCCTGACATTAGTACGCCCATCGTACATAACTGTACGCCCAGTGTACTAGGGCGCGCCCTAGTACGCTCAACATACCCTCATGTACGCTTAGCGTACTCCTCCTGCCCAAAATTATAATATTGCCACTAGGGCTTCAAGGCACCTTCTCTTGGACTTAGGGACCAAAATGTCATATAATAAAATTATAAGTATCAATTTTGAAGTACCTGAACCTCGGGTGTTACACTCTATATGTGTTTTTTGAGTGTGTGAAGCCACTTTTTGTGAAGGTTGAAGGAGTCCATCTTGTTGCTTGTGTGCTTGGTTTCGGCTTAGATCTAGCATATTTCATCACATTTTTGGTCTTTTGGAGGTATAAAGTTTCTACCTTTCTCATTACTTCTCTAGATATTTTTATAGGTCACTTTATGAGTTTTTTGGTCCAAATCTTCCCGTTCTTGGATTTTGAGTGAACTCCATAGCCTTTGAATGCATTATTTGGTTTTTGGACCTAGGTGTTGGTTAGAAAGTGGTCTTACATGACTTAGTTTGGTGTCCATGCATTTGGTGCAACCATTAAGAACTTAGGTTTAGAGATCTTGGCTTATTGAGATGTCTTAATGGATAAAGTTGGAAACTTTATCCATCAAGACCTTGAAAAGGTTTAAATCTAAGATTTGGAGCTCTTGGGATTAAGGGTTAAGGGGTTAATCCATTAAGTTGTCCAAGAGTAGAGACCACGACGTGGCATGATGCTCGCCACGATGTGATTAAGGGGGACTTCGTGACTGTATTGTTGTTTAGCTTCCACGACGTGGCCAGGGTTAGCCACGATGTGGTGACCGTCATTGTTGACTTTTTGACCAGTTTGACTTTTGGTTAAATTGATAATTTTAGAGGGTAGACTAAGGTTTGACTTTAGGTGTTTCGTTAGGTGGGGCGTAGCACCAGTTTCATGACTATAGAAGTTGTAGTATACGACTTCGAGTGTGAGGTGAGTCTTCTCACAATACTATATAGGACACGGGGTGTCATTGTATGCTAGATTGTCTTTGTGACTTTTTTCATGAAAGACTACGGTGGGATCACAACATTTGTATGAAATACTATGATGGAATCATGACGCTTGTATGAAAGACTGTGGTGGGACAACAACATTTGTATGTAAGACCATGGAAAGGAAGACTACAACGGGGCTGTAGCAAGAGAAGTGCTTGTAAGACTATGTTGGGATCATAAGATACACATGGTGTAACATCCAAAAAAAATTCTAAGTAAATTTTTTTCTTTAAGTCAATCCAAAAACAACCATTCATTCAATCCAAAAGCCCACCAGAGTATAAAAACATGTCATATAGTCGTAAGAGTACAAAAGAAGTCAAATAATGCAGAACACTGGTGGATGCGGTATAATCACTTCAAGCTTCCCCTTGGAACCAGAAATACCTGAAACCAAAAACATGAAACTGTAACAACAAATCTTAGTGAGTTCCCTAAAATACCACATACCATACATACATATCAGCTCGAAGTTGTAACGGGTCTATTTCACCCCTCTATTTCAACTCAATCGGTATTTTTCAACCGAAAATGTCTATTTCACACCCGAGTCTATTTCAACTCAATCGATATTCTTTTCAATCGAACGATTCTATTTCACCATCAGGTCTATTCCATCCCACATACATATAACATATAGGCATACAACAATAGTCACAAAGACAACAAGCACATTCGATGCCTTGTGTCCTATAATATAGTGAGAAAACTCACCTCGATCGGTAGTCAGATAACCTCACACTCGAGCTGCTGCTATGAAAACTTCACACACTAAACATTGAAAGATCTTGTATGCCCAAGAGTCATATTAAAATGATATTGCTAATTAACTTATGATACTAATGGGTCACGCTTACAACAACTTGATACAATTGATTATTTATTAGAAATTGATTTTCATAAATATTCAATAAACTCTTATAATTAATTGAAAATTATTTATTTGTTGTAAATAATAATTTTTAATTAGCAAGTAACATCATATATCATATGGTATGATTTATTAAGTCATGTACATTATTTTAGACTAGAAAGACTTTTGTCTTTTGTCCAAAAGCCAAAGTCTATATATTATAAAAGAAGTTTATAAAATTTTTAAACTTTTGTCTTCTTTTATATCTTTATAAGAAAGAATAAAAGAAACACAACTTTTTGATTTGTTTAATCAAAAGCATGTCTAGTTCTTAAAGGCATGGAGGACAAGTTCCTTTTATGACACGAGTGCTTAATTGGTTAAGGACTCATGTGTATTGTTTTAGCTTTAAGAGAGTGCATGAAAGGCTTTCATTTTTTTTTACCTTTTTACATGCCAAAACCGTGAGTATGTTTAACACTTGAATCCTGGTATGTTTCTTATTTTTTCCTGGACAGTACGTGGGGCGTACCACTTGGTACGCTTAGCGTACAAGTTGTAAAGCGAGTACACGGGGCGTACTACTTGGTACACTTAGCGTACTAATGCGAGGTTGGGACAGGACTCCGGACACGTATGTTGGGCGTACATTTATGTATGCGGGGCGTACGTGAAAGATATTGAAACCCTAATTTAGGGTGTTGTACCCTATATAAAGGCCTTAAGTCCCCATGGTTAGCCTCTTTACCAGCCTCTATTGCCATATAAACCCTAAAATCGACCCTTAAGCCTCTTTTTGGTGATCTTGAGCTATTAAGAAGACTTTGTTTCCATTTTTGCCTTTGTGAAGGAAGTAGAGGAGCTTGAAGTTGCTTTTCTTGGTGAGATGGTGTTGGATCCAATATCATCATCTTGTGTGCAAGCTTTCTGAGGTATCAAATTTGCATCTTGGCTTGTATATGTTCAAGATCTCTTCATAATTGTTTTGTTATGCTTTTGGTCCCTTTTTGGGTTGATGGAAGAGTTAAGTCGTTTTAAGGGCTTGTTCTTTTAGTTTGAGTTTGTATTGGACTCCTTAAGCATAAAGGTGCAAGCTTTATGAGATTTTTGGTTACATGCATGCATTAAGTCACTTATTATGTCCCTTTTAAGCTTAAGAGCTTCATTTAGCCATGCATGAACGTAAAGTTAGCAACTTTATGTGATATTCCAGCTCAAGGACGTCAAATATATGTTTTGAGGCTATGTCTTAAAGGATTAATGACTGAAATCGAGTTTTGGCTGAATGGGTGAGTATGCTGGACTTACAAGCAGGTACGCTTAGTGTACAAGCCCTCAATCGAGTACGCCACGCGTACGTGCTGGTTACGCACGACGTACTCAGTCTGGTGGACTTCGCATGATTGGGCTTCGGTTTTGGGCTATTATTTAGGCTTGCTGGCTTGGGGAATTGTTGGGCCACCTAAGTGTATGATTTTGGATTAGGAAAAGTTATTGGGTCTTAGGTTAAGGCCCATGTAGGGATTTGGGCCCAATTTGGAAAATTGGGCCATATGTGGGCCTTGGATGGGTAATTGGTTTTTGGGCTTTTTAGATTGAAAGTTTGGGCCTTAGTCTTGGACCAAACTAGGTAAGGGGTAAAATGGTCTTTTTACCCTAAGTGTGGATTGAAGGATATAGTTTTGAATCCAATTGTTAATTGGGTCTTATTTGATATTGATAGCTCGGGGATTTGTCGGACCAGCAGGTAGGGATTGTCAGTGTGATTTTGCAGTGTGAGGTGAGTTCCCTCACCATGTTTAGCGGGTCGAAGGCACCAACGCCGAACCATGATGTGCTACGTTAGAATACTCATTGTCTGCGTGACACTAGAATGTGTATATGCTTGTATGCTTAATGCGCCGGGCTCGATGATTATTTTGTATGCTATTACTTGTTATGTAGTATGAATTGTATGTGGGCAGGAACCGTTATGCGAGTTAGGGTGGGCCATGTTATACTCATTGGGCGGGGCTCGTTATGCGAGTTAGGGCGGGGCCCGTTATGTGTTATATGTTTAGTATGCGGTATCTTGGGGGACTCACTAAGCTTTGTGCTTACGGTTTTTAGTTTATGTTTCAGGTACTTCCAGTTCCAAGGGGAAGGTCTCGGTATGATTGCAGAGCACACACCACCTCGTTCTGCTTTTTGGTGTTTTACTCTGATTGTAATGATGTTTGATACATTATTTTGTTTGGCTTGTATCGATGATGTTTTGGAGATACTAGTTTTATTAAATTAAAATGAAATTTTCGGGTCTTATTTTTGGGATGTTACAGTATGTTTGGCATACTCATTCTCTATTGTTTTTGCTTTTACACTTGAAAGAATACTTGCATTTTTCTCTCTTTAAGTTCCCACTTTGCTTATGAACTTAAAACTTAAGAAATTTAAGAGTTTTACAAGAATAGCATCTTAAACCAAGTTGAGTTCTTGTTGGTGTCTCAAAGGTTTCCACATTCTCCATCAACTTCCAAGCCTCCCAAGAGGACCCAAAGAACTACAAATGTTGTTATTTCTTCATTTCCTTCTTTGGTTGTGCTTTTATCTTTCCATTACTTGCAATATGATCATTGGTGGGTGTAATTTGTTATGTTATTTGGTAACATCCCAAAAATTAAGGTAACATTCTTGCTTTTGAAAACCACACCAAAACCATAAATTGTTTACAAAACATAGTATCCAAATATTAAAGTAATAAATCAGAGTATCCCAAAACCAAATCTCATAATATCCGAAGGATGTGCATAATCAAGCCTTCGCCTTGCCCCGATCATCTGAAGTACCTGAAATATAACATTTAAACTGTAAGCCAAAGCTTAGTGAGATCCCCCAAAGTTCCACACACAACCAAAAAAATATACATATTTCATGTTGGGTCCACAGTCTCCCGACTGGATTACCTTGGCCGATAACCTCCCGGTTGGATTGCCACTTTGGCCTATAATCTCCTGATTGGATTACCACTGGCCCTAATATCCCAATTGGATTGAAACTCTGGCCCACAACCTCCTGGTTGGACTGCCACTGGGTTTAATTTGTTGGCCGAAAGCATAAAGCAGTACAGCCTCAACCCACCCACACTAAGTCGACATATGTAACAGATAAACATACCACTAACTAATACATGTAATCATACAAATCTACCAATATATATCATATAATCAGTATAACACGATCCTTTATACCAGGAGACGTAACCTAGTGAGCCGGAATTGGTGCCTTTGACGCATGAGTGCAGTGAAAAGAAACTCACCCCATAGTCTGAATGTAGCTAGACAGATCACAACTCCAACTGCTGACTCTACCGGTCACTTATACAATAAACAGTGACCTAAAATCAATCTTCCATCCAAAATACCCAAAATACCCCTAAGTCAAACTTGGTTAAACCCCAGGTCAAAGGTCAAAAGTCAAAAAGTCAATGAAGTCAACATAGAATGAGTACGCTCAGCGTACTCATCCACTACGCCCAACATAGTGCACATCTGGCCAGATTACGGTGCATCAACCAGGTACACACAGCGTACCACCAGGTACACCCATCATACTCAACTGATTCCCTTTTTTCTATTAAGTGCTTGTTTCATTAAGATACCACATCCAAAGCTCAGATATAGTCCCAATTAACATTCTAAGTCATTAAATTTCCAACTTTATGACCTTCCAAGGCTATAATGAGTCCAACAACCAAACCCTAACTTAAATCACAAACCAAAACCTCCAATCTCATGCATGAAGAAAGGAAAGGAACCAATATCACATTTTTATGACTCAAAACACCCAAAAACGTTTGAAAGGACAACTCATTTGGATTAGAATAAGCCATACTCACGGATACCAAGATTATGGGACCAAAAAGCTCATAAAACCCAAAACTAGATAGATCTAACAAATGCATCATCAAGATTCAAGCTTTATACCTTCTAGAGTTGAGAAAAGCAATGTAGGCTATGGATCCACAAGCTTGAGCTTCAACAATCAACAAGCTTGAACTTCTCTTTCATCCAAAATTCACCTAAAATACATAAAAAGGCTCAATATTTGCTCTAGGGCTAGGGTTTCGAGTTGGAGGCTCAAGAGGGTGGAGGATAATTTTTGGAAGGACCCCAAGGGGTTAGAGTCCTTAAATATGGCTCAAAACCACGAAAGTTGGATTTTTACACAATGACGGTACGCCCAATGTACCTAAATTTACGCCCAACTTAGCACCCTAAAAACGCGACTTCTTCAGCTTGTACGCCCAACGTACTCCTAGTGTACGCCCATCGTACTGCCAGATTCTCTTCTTCCAGCGTAAGTTCAAACATCCATAACTTCTTCGTTCCAACTCTATTTTCGACGATGTTTATATCCACGGAAAGGTATCGACAAACTCTAAAATTTCATCTTGATAGTTATAACTAGAAACATATCAAACTAAAATCCTTAATTTATGCAAGAAGCCCGAAACATAACCCTTCCCATTTTACCCCTCAGTTTCCATCGAACAATCCAAGGTTTAAATCACTTATCCAACATCATACACCTCCAATAGAGTCTAAAATCCATTCCATTTAAGCCCAAGGCCTTCATTGATCCGTTAATTGTCCACAATCCTGAAATAAGAACTTCTCAAAACAGGATGTTACAATTCTCTGTTCGCTTAAACAGGATTTCGTCCATGAAATCCATCTTGATTAAGATCTCTAAAGCAAAGTCGACATTTTCCGTAAGCTCTCTCTAACCATCTCGATACCAAGGCATATTATAAAGAAACTTGAGAGACCACTCGCGAACCCACATCTATCAACCAACGATCCATTAACTTGAAAATGTTCAACCACAAAATTTCCTTCTCTCCCTAACTGCATGAACCCACTTCTAGAGAGAACCAATCAAACCAGGAACTCTCAGAACTACAACTACAAACCAAATCTGATAATATATTCCCCAAAACTGGGTACCAACCAGTCTAAACCTCAAAAACCATACCCTAGGGTTGATGATCATCCAACCATCGCACCTGCCCCCAGTCCCTTGACTAGGATCACCACACAACCTAGCAGAAAGAATACTCAAAAAATTCTGATCGTGAATCTCACCAAATTCCAAATTCCGGAAACTATGCCCGAAAACCTTGTATACACTTTTGACTCCTCGACAAGTTATCACCGACCTGGTATTCCCACGAGTATAAAGATGGTCAAACCAAGAATTCTCACGTTATATCTAAATCCCTCATTAGATCATGTGTATCCCGACCTGAAAAATCACTCGAGACATTTACGATGAACTTCATGACTTGAGACTTCAAAATTTATATTCGACATTGGTATCCAAGCTTCAAATAGGCGTCCCACAAGCAAACGGGGTTCACAAAGTAAACTTTCAACAAAAGAATTTTGATGCACAAATAACACTCCACAAACTCTTACTGTCCACTAGATCCAAGTAAGATGGTCATTGAGTCACCTGGCTCCCAATCAATGCACTATCACCCGAGCATGCCACAAAAACTAACGATCCAAGACCTAAAAGCGTCAAAAATTAACTATCGGGTTTCACCCATGTGAATCATTATGCCACTGGTGTGACACCGCCCAACTATCGAGATGAGAAGCTCACGGTTCCTCACCGTTCTTGCCAAATATCGATCTTAGCCTTGAAGATTCTCGACCAACGTCCAATGGGCCTATAGACGTACGGCCATCATCCAACTAACCTCCATGAATCCAACAATGTCTCACTTACCACTTACCAAAATCATAGGAGCCATACCATACTACAATGCATAGTCTTTCCATATTCTCACAACCATTCCTAGTACGAATTAACTTATCCAATCGAATGCTTCACGCCAAGTCTTATACTTATCACACTTCCACACCTGTCTACCGTCTTGTGAATGCTACAGTTACCCCACGGTCTCACAACACTTCTACAACTGCCATGGGCACAACCCATGGTTTTTCCAACCATCTACAAGAATTCCTAATCAAAGATCACTAAGAGTTAAGACCCCCGACCCGAGCCTAGCCACGGGTCCAAAAGGTGCCCTTACCTCTGCCTCACGTCCCCGAACGAGATAACCTGAATCCTCAACTTTAAATTCCATGACTACAACAGAACAATGAACAATATTTCTTGCATAATCCTTTGCTCATAACACAACTAGAAACCAACTATCCTCTTATCCTTAGATAAGAACTACAAGTTATTCCACACTTGAAAATATTTCTGATATCCTCAAGTGGTTCTCCCCCACTTGGAATCAGCCCCTCCCTAATGACTTCAAGAATCCTCTACATGTCTATCATCTATAGTGTCCAAACCCTAAGCTTTTCCAGTTCGATCATCATCCATATCAATCAACATCTCATCCATAAACCTTTTCCAAGAAATATTTCCAATTTAAACAATCAAATCGATCCTACAATTGCTCCACTGATTGAACCAAACTTCTTGAATACTATCAGAACCGAGATCAAACTGACTCCTTTCCAACGTTACCGGTGCGACCCACCGAAATGGGACTCCACGAAGATCAGATTCCTTCTAGGAAATCGGTCAACGCTACTCCTACGCTCTATTCATGGTTCCAAAATATCCGTTCTCAACACTTGAAGGAAGATCGTTGCACCCATAGCAACGTCAACTTATACTACTTGATAATTCCTGAGCAGTCTCATCCACAGAACCCAATATCGTACAAAAGTGCATCCATTACCCCTACAATAGATTGATAAATAAACCATATCTCTACCCTTAGTAATGATAACAATCAGTTTAACGAGCCAACCAAGCTTTAATTGATATCCAATCTGAGAAACACACACTTGTCTTAACCATATCTCATTGTCCCAGCAGGGACAACCGGCTATAATGAGATCCTTTCCTATACGCTTCTGATGCAAGGACCACACGCACAACATTGAAAGCATGAATCTGTCAGCATCTCACCCTGCACCGACTTCTTATTAACCCCTTAATCCTTTTCACCATAAAAGATCTCAACAATCTCGAATATTGGAAATCCAATGAACTTACACTACAACTTTTTCCAACCTATCCTGTTGGAACCAATCAAAATCAAATTGATTGCTGATCCTTCAAACAAAACACACAGTCATTCCCCAATTTGGGCATACTCCCTCATTGGCCGACGTCTTCCATGTCGAGTCCTAAAACCGGTTCATCCAGACACTCTCTAAATATAGCTCTCAGTATGCAAAATGGAATGCGACAATTCTTAAATATTAACCAGCAATCGCAAGAAATCCTGCACCTTAGACGGAGACGCTAGAAGCTTTCCAAACAATACAGCTTCAAACCCTTCGCGAACAAACCTCTTACCTTATGATTTACGAAGCACCTCAAAGGCCGAGTCCCTGATCCATTAAAACCCACCGATGCTAAAATAATAGCCCTAAAAAGCTAAATATATGAATGACTATCCATTTGGCATCACTCTAAACAAGTACATCTATTCAAGATAAAACCGAGGGTCAAAATTCATACCTGCGATTTCTTGCGATTCAACCTTGACCTCCCGTAGGACGATGGGTGTTTGGGCATTCACTCCCTCTGCAATCCATGCAGGACAGTCGGGTTTGATATGACCCGACTCGTGACAGTGGAAACACGTTCGATCCTTCTTGCAGTCGCGAACGGCATGCCCTTTTTCTCCATACTTGTAGCATTTGAATTTGTGACAAGCAAAACCATAGGTTCCACCACACTTTCCACAGATATCAAAGTCCCCCTGACTTCCAGTACCCAGGTTAGCAGCCTCGAACTCCTCGTCTATCGCTGAATGAGCCCTCTTTCTCTTTTCGAGTCGTGTGCCCACATCAAGCTCTCCCCCAGTAGTCGCCTTAGCAGTCCCTCTCATAGTCTGCAAGGCTGTAGTTCGCTCCTCGAACTTGGCAATTAGCCTGCCTATTATTCGACTCACGATACCAGACAACTCATACCGCAATATTTGTGTAACCTAAGTGGTAATCCAACCATGTAACCTTGAGTCCGCACCAATCTCAGAGGGCTCTGCTTCCCGCCCAGGCGTCGTCATCCTATTAAACAATACTAAATCGTCATCATTAATCCATCACACTTTTCCCTCTAATCAGAAACCCGCACACCATCCTCTACTGGATTCTTAGACTCCTTATGACTTTACTTGATTCGAGTATGGATATTGTGCTTCCACTAGTATGTGCCCAATACTACTTTCCACACCTATCCATACTTTCCTTAAGAATCATCCTGAATCATGTAAGTTACCTCCTCATAATGATGCTAGCACAACCTGCTAAACAGCGCACCATGTATACTACAACACTTCCTAGGCTATCCTAGGATCCCCACCTCACCCTACCATCAGTTGCTGAAATACCGCTATTAGTGATAGCTAACTACTTCATGAATACAATCACATGCAACATAATTTAAGTAATCTTGGATTAAAAGACTCAACCCTATAACTATTGGACTCAAACAAGAGTTGTGCAATAGGGCCAAATCCTACACTCTAATATTATTTAACCTTTACAGCATGTGACTTAACGTATTCATTTAGTAGTTAATTCACACTCGAAAGAGTCCTACTAAACATCAAGCAAGCAACATTCGAGCAAAAAACTCTATAGGTAATAAGGCATCATAATTCAGGCAATTCTATCATGCAATTCTTGAAGATCCCTACCCTACAACTAGCATGCAGTTCTATCATATTCAACATAAGCAAATAACAGTGTGGGTATCTTGGGGCACACTTTCTTGCGCCATATGATCGTACACATCTCATCATTCCTTGGTTAGTTTTAAAAATAATTTTTAAAAACCATTTTGAAAACTTTTATAGATCCATAGTTTGAGTATGGATTCACACGAATGCTCATCCAATTCTCTCAAACCAGGGCTCTAATACTAACATGTAACATCCCAAAAATCAAGGTAAAATTTTCGCTTTTCAAAACCACACCAAAACCATAAATTGTTTACAAAACATAGTCTCCAAATATCAAAGTAATAAATCAGAGTATCCAAAAATCAAATCTCATAATATCTTAAGGATGTGCATGATCAAGCCTTCGCCTTGCCCCGATCATCTGAAGTACCTGAAACATACCACTTAAACTGTAAACCAAAACTTAGTAAGTTCCACACACAACCAAACAAATATACATATTGCATGTTGAGTCGACAGTTTCCCGACTGGATTACCTTGGCCGACAACCTCTCGTTTGGATTGCCACTTTGTCCCACAATCTCCCGATTGGATTTCGATTGACCCACAATCTCCCGATTGGTTCAAGCTTTATACCTCTGGAGGTGAGAAAAGCAATGTAGGTGTAACGTCCCAAAAACTATAAGGTATAAATTTCATTTTTAATTCAACATATAAACACCTTTTACTCTTATCAACCACTCAAAAAGTGAAAATACTTATCAGAGTACAATCTCAAAATAATAAAATACGGAAACATGGGTGGATACGCTGCAATTAAGTTGGGCCCTTCCCTGTAGAACCGGAAGTACAACCATGAACATAAACTGTAAGCACAAAGATTAGTGATTTCTCCAAAATACCACATATGAAACATACAATAGAGATTCTTATGTGCCATCCATAGTCTTATAATTGCTATTATTCCAAGAGCCGTATCATGGTCTTTACTTTCCAGGTCGGGGGCCAAACCCTGAGTCTCACAGACAAGTGCCAAGAGCCACCTCATGGTATTCCATGCAAGTATCACAAAGACAACTAGCATACTATATATAACTGCCAAGGTCCAATACCCCGATCTTCCATATAATTTGTCGGGGGCCGTATCTAGGTCTTTCATGCAATTTTCAGGTGCCACCACCTGGTCTTTTTTACATAACATAATCCTATGGGCCGACATTGGTGCCTTCGAACCCCTTAGTATAGTGAGGAGACTCACCTCAATCCGAGATAACCGAAACACATGCGTTGTTGCTACCGGGTTCCTCACACTGAACACAACCAAATTATCCTTAATTAACAATTAGGACAATTTCCCATAATTCAAGTTCCAATTCATATCTCCTCATAACAATGGGTAAAAGAATATTTTACCCTTCCTATATCTGGCCCAAAAAAGCAAGGCAAAACCCCAAAATGACTCAAGGCCCAAATGGCCCAAAATCCATTCAGGTGTGTACGCCCAGCGTACGACGTTGAAGCCTAAATTCATCTCTAAACCTCTTAATGCCTTAAGACAACATGTATAACTTCCATATCTGATTCTTATGGGACGTCCTAAGCCATAAAGTTCCCGACTTTATGACTTTACATGGCTTAATGGTGTCCAACCCAAAGCCCTAAATCTCTAACTTCATCAAAAGACCACTAATTCATGCATGGAAGGAAAAGAAGGACCAAGATCACATTTTTATGGTTCCTAATAACTCCAAAATTGATAAAGTTTCCAACTTTATCCATTAGAATGGTCCAAACAACCAAGATCTAGTGTTTAAGTCTCAAAGGGACCAAAACTGCATCTTTTTCAACTTAATCCATTAAGTTCAAGTCTCCAACATTTATATTAGAATCAATATGATGTTTAGATGGATAAAGTTTCCAAATTAATCCATAACAACATCAAAAACTTTCAAGATCTAAACTTTATGCACTAAAGTGACCAAAAGCTCATAACACCCAAGACTAACTAGATCTATCAAATGCATCATCAAGATTCAAGCTATATACCTCCAGAAGAGAGATCAAGGTGAACAAGGTTTGGATCTACAAGCTCCAAGACAACCAACACTTCTCCAAGGAGTTCTTCTTCTTGAAAATACACTAAAATCAACCAAAAATCACTCAAGGGCTCAATATCCTTCCAAATGGGGCTAGGGTTTCAAATTTAGGGTTAGAGGGGATGGAAGGCAGAAGATAAGGAGGGTTGGATATTAGTTAAGGTCTTTAAATAGGGTCCAAGACCTAAAATTAGGGTTTGCATCTGACCTACGTATACCCATCGTACTCCAGGTACGACCAACATACTAGGTTGGTCATCCGCGATAATTCCTGCCTAGTACGCCTAGCGTACACCTTGTACGCGCAGTGTACTTAGCTTACCCCAAAATCTTCGTAACTTCTAACGGTCATAAATTCTTCGTTCCAACTCTATTTTCGACGATCCTTATATCCACGGAAAGGTGTTGAGGAGATCTACAACCTTATCTAATTACTTTTTACTTAAAACACATCGAAATAAAATCCTTAATCCATTTTACCCTTTGAATCCAAAGCACAAACCAAACTCTTGGATCACATAATCTACATCCACATCTAAATGGGTCTAAACCTCTCTTTTACCAAAGCCCAAAGCCTTATGATACCTAATCTTCAGGTCACAACCCTGAATTATGAAACAACTCGAAACAGGATGTTACAGTAGGCTCTGAATCCACAAGCTTGAGCTTCAACAATCAAAAAGCTTTAACTTCTCTTTTATCTAAAATGCACCCAAAACACATAAAAATGCTCAAGATTTGCTCTAGGGGGTAGGGTTTCGATTTGGAGGCTCAAGAGGGTGGGGGCTAATGTTAGGAAGGACCCCGAGGGGTTAGAGTCCTTAAATAGGGATCAAAACCACAAAAAATAAGGTTTCTACATAGCGGTTGTACGCTTAACATACCTAAAGTTACGCCCAACGTAACACCTTAAAAATGCGAATTCTTCAGCCAGTACGCCCAACGTACTCCTAGTGTACGCCCAGCGTACTGCCAGATTCTCTTCTTCTAGCTTAACTTCAAATAGCCATAACTTCTTCATTCCAACTCTGTTTTCGACGATATATATATCCACGGAAAGGTATAGATGACCTCTACAATTCTATCTTGATACTTATGACTAAAAACATCTCAAACTAAAATCCTTAATTTATGCAAGAAGCCTGAAACATAACCCTTCCCATTTTACCCCTCAGCTTCCATCGAACAATCCAAGGTTTAAATCACTTCTTCAACATCATACACCTCTAATAGAGTCTAAAATCCATTCTATTGAATCCTATGACCTCCTTTGATCTATTAATTGTCCACAATCCTGAAATAACAACTTCTCGAAACAGGATGTTACATAATTTCGAAAAACACAAGTCTTATGTTTGCCATTTTACTAGTTTATGAAACTAGTTTTGAAATAAAACCCAACAATTGGTATCAAGAGGCACCTTTCAAGTTTGGTTATATTTTATTATTTTTGGAAATCTTAGTTTTTGGAGAATATGGATAACTTTTTTTGTATAAAAATAAGTTTATACATATTTTCTTTGACAACTTCTTAATTGTTATTTTATATGACAAAAACTTACATGCATTTTTTTGTCACTTAAAGTTGTCATAGAAAAACAAAGGTTGCTTTATGTTTATATGTATTTTAGAGTGTGTAAACAAGCCTTGGACCATTTGTATTGTTGTTTGTGTGATTTGGTTAAAAATGGTTTGTAATATTCCTTTATTCAAAAGTATGTAATCAAAGTAGCTAGTTTTTATTCTTGTTATTTTTATGTAATAGATTAGTTTTAGACTAGATTTATTTTATAAAATATATAACAAGATGAAGATGGATGCCATTTATTAAAGAACCATGGTGTGACAACCCGAAATTTCTATTATGTACAACCATTCACTTCAATAGGAGTCAAAACTGTTTCTGCTAATTTTCAAGCTTTTTGGAATAAGTTTGAGTATTTTAAGATTAGTACTTCAGGAGATAATAGGAGAGAGGATGCCCTAGGGTTTATTGTGCAACAATAATGTCCCAAAACTCAAAGAGTTTGGAGTTTACGGCCTAAACAAAGGTGTTTACGGCCGTAAACCCTAAAAGAGGGTATAAATATGACACTTAGTCATTATTTATCATTTTTCACAATTTCAAGATCCAAAACTCAATTCTCTCTCAAGTATCATTGACTTTTCTTCTTGATCTTCAACATTGTAAGTGTTTCTAGCCCTAAAAAGTTGATATCTTACTTAATCTAGTGATCTAACATGATTCCATCCGTGAAATCATTCCAAAAGTGTAGATCTTCAAGTTTCACCAAGAACACTAAGAACACACACTAGTGTGTTATAGGGCTTGTTATACTTCTTAATCAACTAGAAAACACCAAGAATCAAAGGATCGAAGGTGTTTACGGTCCAAGAACACCTTGGACCGTAAACCCTAGTAAGGGTGCCAAAGTGTGCCCTAGTTCCTTCTAAGCCTTGGAAACTAGCCTAGACCCCTTCCTTAATGTGTTTAGGACTTGAAAACATCAAAAGACCATAAATCATTTGGGTTTACGGCCGTAAACCCAAATACAAATGGTCCAAGGACCGTAAACTCCCTAAAGGAGTGAAATGGTGCCCTAATCTCTTCCTAAGGCTTATACATGAAGTAGGAATGCTTCTTAGGACCTGTAAAGCTTCAAAACTCAACATGGTAAAAGTACCATGAGTTTACAGCCGTAAAATCATGGGTTTACGACCGTAAACTCCATGAGTTATGGTCACAAAACCGTAAACTCCAATAAAGGGTCCCCTTGAACCCTAAACTCAATAGCAATGTCCTACAACACTTAGATGCAATCCTTAGGACTTATAGCACTTAAATAAGGTGTTTTACATGTCCTAGGATGTCTTAACTTTGTTAATTAGTTGTTTAAAGACTAATTTGATACATATATGTGATATTATATGTTATCTAGGATCATCGTGTGTGTACAAGTCTTCACTTGACACCTAGCATCCTATACATTCCGTTCATCCAAACCACTCACTACAGGTGAGTTCATACCCATTAATTAACCTTTTAAATGTTTTTAAATGCTTTTATGGGGGGGGATAAAAGTTGAACTATTATAGTTATTATATCAATCACATGTGATTAATAACTACCAAACAAGTGGATTTCTTACTTTTCAAACTGTGTTATCAAACTGTTTTACTTCAAACTGTTTTACAAACTCTTTTACATATCAAATACTTTTATTAAACTCTTTTAACTTATATTATGTGTATCTATATGGATATAATTATATAAGTAGGATTGAAAGGACTTAGGACTGATAGCTCACCTTACTTCCTGTTCCTTGTTTGGTTGTGGACTTAGGGTATTCGGGTTATTTGTCCGAAGGTCGTTTGAATCCTAGTTATATATCATGTATATGTGTATAGATATAAAAGGTTACTTCTTTCATTCAGTTCAATGCCTTTGGGTAGCAAAGGTATACAAACATGTTCATATACACAAACAACATTACTAGTAAACTATAATCGGTATAGTTAGGAAGATACTATTACTAGAACAATGAAACATACAATGAGTCAGTTCATTCATGAGTAATACATAGTGATGAGAAACAAACATAATACATAGTGATGAGAAACAAACATAATATATAGTGATGAGAAACAAACATAATACACAGTTATGAGAAACAAAACATACAGGCTAGACAGAGAAAGAACACACAATACAGCTAGCACATACATATACATATATATATATATATATATATATATATATATATATATACATTACTTACAGTTATGTGAGCCACTTAACGGGGGCATGGAACTACCTGTCATGACCCGTTTTGTATCCAGAATCTCCTTAAGTGGAGAATGTATGAGTTTGTGTATAGATCTATACTGGATTGACTATCCTACACCTTGCTGCTCGCTAAAGTGGGACTTGCAAGTCTACGGGTGCCAAACGTCATTTCTTACGACGTCTTACATCTTCGTTTTTCTATAGAGTCGGTAGCAGGATACAGGACGATCACATGGTACTTTAAATAACAATTGGTTTAAAGTAATTAGTACAGCAGTAGTTACTTAATACAACACTACAGTACTATTTCATTTTCCCTTTACATTTACTTTGTGATATTCACACAATAAACAATAATGTAAAAACTATATTTTTGGTTAATGATAGTTAGATTTGGGAAAATACACACTCTTACAAGAGACACACACACAGATACTAGATGCCTTGGTAGAAGGCTACTTTTAGTAGGAAACATAGGGTTTTCTAGGAGAGTTCAAACAATTACAAACTTTTACAAAACTTATACATTACAAGACTTACAAACACTTTCATAACAAATACAGACACTAATATACTTATTAACTCACCAGCCTTAAAGCTGATAAACTCTTTCAAAATAACTTGTATTCTCAGGTCGCCAGTAGACAGGTACCGGAGCCAGGTTTTTGAGAAGATGGGGCTCGTTCAAGACTCATCTTTAATTTTGATGTATATTTTTGGTGTCTATAAAACTTGACAGAACACACATGTATTAAATTATATTATTAATGCAATGGATGATGTTGTTGCTTGTTTACTACTTTGCATTGTTGTGATACTGTACATGACGTCCTACACCCCCGAACGTTTCCGCCGTTCCGGTTTTGGGGTGTGACACATGGAGACCCACGATTTTATGAACATTTTATAAAAGTTCATAACTTTTATAAAATCTTTATAAAATTGCAACAAAGTAGGTTGTCATTGCAAGTGGAAGTTTGAAGAGCACATGAAGAACAAGTTGTTATATTTGGTCCCTTTTTCCCTTAGGAAATACTTAACACTTTTGTGTTGGATCAAAAAAGTGTTAACTAGATCAAGACATGTTTATGTTAAATGCGTGCTTGTGTTGTTTATTTTTCATGTAAATACTTTGTGTGGTTGATAATTTAGCTTTTCACAAACTCAAACTATTTTTTGGACAAAATAAACATCACATGGAGTTTGGTTTTCAATTTATATAATGAGAACATAAGATATAATAAGTTATAACTTTAAAATAAAAACCGGTTTTATGAAAACGTTAATGACGGAAAATTTTGAAATTGTAAAATTATAAGTCTAATATGGTGATTTTATAACTTATTCAAACTTCATCTTATTAATAATAAAAGGAATTTTTTTAAGTAATTAGTAACGTTCTATATGGATCAAACTCAAACATAATATTGAATATTATCCTTAAAATTGAATCGTGTCAAAATATAAAACTGGATTTTATATTTGAACCTTAGATGTAGTTTTTTGGAAAATTGATACCATGATTAATTGGATGCATGCAATTATCATGATATCATATGTTTTTAAAACTAGAATTATAAAACTTTAAAAGACCTTTTCAAACCTAAAATTTATGCAATCCATTTTAAAAAACACTCGCACTTCTCTTGTATGCACTAGTGGGATAAAGGATAGTTAAGCGCTTAGTGTTATCTTTTGATGGTCGATGTGTCTTCGCGATTTCTATAACTAAGTTATAGGCCAATCACACAAGTTTTTCAAATTAGATTATTAGATCAGAAATCTTTTGTGATAAAGGATACCTAAGCAAGAGAGTTCTGAGACATAATGTGATCAAACATGTCTAATCAAATTTGTTATTAGTGATCCCATAAATCTAGGAATTATATAATAAGATATAATTGATAATTTATATCTATCGGATTAAATTCAAATGTATGGGATAAAGAATACCTAACCATTTATTTGTTTTTCATCTTGGCTCCTAGACTTTGATAATTAATGTTTTTGGAAAGTAAAAGGGTGTTAATTATTAAAGAGTTTAAATATTAGAAATACTAAATGAAATTTGTTAAAATTTTGTAGACAAATAATCCATTCTCGTTACCATGAATTGTCATTTTCTTTAATGACTTCATAAAATAGTAACATTCAATAGATACAACTTCAATGAATAGGTTCATGTCTTGAGAGACACTCTCGCGAGAGATGAGAAGTTGTACACACTTAAAGGTCCTAGTCCTGAACTATTTGCTTTGAGCAATAGACCTGAAAATGATACCTAGTAATGGCATCACTGTGATGCTAAAGAGGCTTCTAACATCAAACTAGGAACAGTTATTCCTGACTTCCACGAAGTCTTGGATAATTTAGATGTATATATGATGATATAATAGTTTAAGTAATATTATAATAAATACAATGATATTTTGTTTTAAACTAGTTCAAACATTGGAATAGTGCAAGGCCAAAAGAGTCATCTTGTGTGATCTAAGAGGCCCATGTTTTATGGAATGAACACCTTTATGCCCAAGAAATCATATAAGGCCCATATAGATGGATCTTGTTTCTTTTGTGGAGAAACTGGACACTAGAAGAGGAACTGCTCCTCTTATCTGAAAATAAAGTCTGGAAGAGACTAGTACTTCATGTATCAACAAGATAGAACTCTTACTTTTCATATAACACTCAAGTACTTGGTACTTAAATTTTAATCTAATATTTGTAAATGGCTTGTAGATATTTACAAAAGAGTAACTAGTTGAGCACAATCAAGTTGGAACTACACTCTCAGAGTTTAGTTCATTAATTATGCTAAGAACATAATGCACTTGTATTGTAGAACAATGTTTGTTTTCGAATAATGTATTTTTTAATTTAGATTGTCTAAATGCATGTCTCGGTTAATTTATGAATGATTGACTATTTACTTAAATTGTTTTTCATAACGATCACCTTCATATTCGGAAATGATTAAAATCCTTTTTATGAGAATAGATCTCTTAATAAGAATTATAAAGTAAATATCAATGTTTTATAAATAACAAGTTCTACATGCAAAGTACTTTTGACTTAAACTTGTTTTAAATCAAAATCATCTTTGACGTTGTTATCTTTATTATATAAATGACATTTATATATTCCAACTTCAAGAAAGGGATATTTGAAGGAAAATAGTGTAGTTTATTTGACATATGTGAGATCTATTTATATATAAAAGCTTCCTAATGATATTTTCACGAAGTAGTAGAGACAATAAGTTATTAAGGGACTATACACTGTGATGTATGACTTCCTTTCTAATGAATGTCTAAGATTTAGCACAAGATACCAAATCGACTTTATTAATAACTATAGTAGTTATACATTATATTTTATATGTTAAAACATAATTATGAAATATTTGTTGAAAGTTTCAAATATAAAGTTGAAATACAAACCGGTAAAAACTATCTAAAGCCTTAATAATAATAAAGGATGAACAAAATCTTACTTGGTATAATTTACTTTCTAATTGGTAGAAATGTCTTCCTTTTATTTCATTGGGATAACACCTAGAATGCTATCAATTGTACATTGAGTACAATACCGACTAATAAGTAGATAAAACATTTTCTTTATAAGATTTTGTATGGAAAGGCTCCATCCCTATCTTATTTAAATGTTTTGTGGATTTAAAGCCTATGTTGGACTAAAGCTTCTAAACCCAAAATCTACTAAATACATATTTGTATAATGCTCTAAATGTGGCTTAGATTATTATATGCAAACCCACCAAGAATAAGTTCTCTTATTCTTGTGAAAGCTAAGTTAATAGATAATAAGTTTCTAATGACAAAGCAAGTGGGAGGTATATGGAACTTGAAGCAGCTCAAGAACTATAGTCTGATGTAATAACAGTTGGCACTAGTTTTAACAAGGGATCGTTAAAATTGAATAATAGCTATTCACAAACACAAATTGTTCGCATTAGTGGTAGAAATCATCTTTGACTTGAGAAATGTGGAATCTATCATTGATGAGCTTTTCTTGATTGTTTTTGAAAAATCCATCAACTACCAAGATGTTATGTCAGATCTAGAATCTGATAAATGAGTCATGAACATGAGATGTAATCCATGTATAATAATCAATTATGGTCTTGATTAAACTTCCTCCCTATAGCAAGACTAGAAGGAGTAAGTGATTCTTCTAGAAAGAATACATTACATGGATAACTATACACATTTAAAGCAAGACTTGTTATAAATGGATTTTCTCATACTCATGTCATTGAATGTGGTCCTCATCATACTCATGACATTGACTATGATCAAACCTTTTTCACAAGTAGCTATAATTAGATCAACAAGGATATTGTTTACTATATATTCATATTCTTAATATAACATATAACAAATAGATTTCAAGAAAAACCGCTTTCCTTAATAGACATCTACCAGAAGATTTTTGTATAGATTAGCTTGGAGGTTTTCTTAATCCATGCTATCCTAGCAAAATGTGTAAAGCTTGATATCCACTTGTGGATATAAAGCAAACATTTCAAGGTTTCAATCATCATTTTAACATAAAACCACAAGGTATGCATTTATATCAAAATGAATAGAACATGTGTGTTTACTAAAGAACTAGTGGGAGAAAAGTGACAATCCTAATATTGTATGAATGATACATACTTAATCATGAGAAATTACATTTTGACCATGCCATGTCTTTTCACCTTGACTTGGGATGTGTTTCAAAGATGAAAGACTTAAAAATGACAAGATACATTCTTAGAATGTAAAATCTATAAAGATAGATAAAATGATCAAGACACAAAAATCCTTTGGAGGAATCTTGGCATTGTTACATGACACTTAGTTTGAGTCGGACTCAAACGTTCATAACTCAAAGGTTTAAACTTGCTGAAATGATTTATATTCGATTTTCTTGGCAAATGAATCCATCATTCAAGCCATATTATGAATAAGACCTGGTGTATGATCATGCTATGAGCACATCATAATACACAAAATTGAATACATGATTAAGTCACTGGATGACTATAGGAACATTCTAAGAGTACTTTAGAAGAACTAAGAGAATGTATATGAGATAATTAGTCTAGAATAAAATCTTCATGTAAAGAGCTACATAAGATTATGATTTCTAAAAAATATAGATAATTATGAATTATAATTGGATTATGACTTCATTATGGAATGAAGAGTGAGTTTAGTTGGAATGAGTTCCAAGCAAAACATAATGACAAAAACTACTACAAAATAAGAATACACTACTTTAGAAGTTAAAATCAATTATAATTGGATGAATGAGCTCATTGAAAAACTATGATGATTTCTACCATTCAAGGATCATATATAAATTTTTTTGGCTTCGAGATTATATTTAATCAAGCTAAGAGCCTCTATTTCACGAAAGAAAACCAATCATATTCTCCAAGATATTTAACTATACCTAGAGTAAAGTCAAATATGGAAATGATAGTATTCGCAAAATTCACACAAATTAAGTTTAGTCGAACCCATTAATAAAGTCCTTCTTTTGAGCTAAGTATGAATGGTAACACTTCAGCAAGGCTTTATTATTCTAGAAATGGGATTTTGATTTGGATTTAGTATTTGGATATTGGAACATTGTCACAACAACTATTATAAAATGTTTTGATATACTAGGATATGATCATAACATCAATACTTGTTGTGTTCTATATTAACATGTTTAATCCATGAATAATCTTATTATTCTAAAAGTTCATAATCAGTTATAATTATGGGAGCAATTATGAAGTAAGACTAATATGAATTGGATTGGTTGAATTTTACTAGATGAAAGTAGGCAAATGATTGTAACCAAGTTTCATAGGTACTTATTAGAGAACTAGTATTGAACTAGCCCGCATCAAGATCACCTCATGGATCGCTATCATGAATGATACTTGATTAAAAGGTACTATATTTGTATTCTTAACACCTGAGACACATATAGGGACTTAAGTGTAGGGAGTGCTATGATTTGATACGGTCAAATGCGGGTCCTTAATCGGGCAGTTATAAAAGCCATTCTCAGGTATAATGTGTGCTATGCAAGAAGCTTATGTTGTCAATATGAGATTTGTTCCTCTTATGTGTTGAGAGTTAGACATCTAAGACGCCTTACCAAAAGATGAAAACTAGATGAGATTGATTGTGATCTGTATCTCATGTTCAACATGATGTATCTGACAAAAGGATAACATATAACTTTCTTTATACACCAATTGCAGCTTTGAGCTTCTAGGGAATTAGGCGTTGATAGAATGGCACAAAGTTATATGTTTTTGGGGGCAGTGAAATGTTGCTAGACGCTCACCACTATCTGTATAAGTCTAATATGAGTCTTGCGCAAGTGGGAGATTGAAAGATCTTGTATGCTCAAGAATCATATTAAAATGATATTGCTAATTAACATATGATAGTAATGGGTCACACTAACAACAACTTGATACAATGGATTATTTATAGGAAATTGATTTTAATAAATATTCAATAAACTCTTATAATTAATTGAAAATTATTTATTTCTTGGAAATAATAATTTTTCATTAGCAAGTAACATAATATATCATATGGTATGATTTATTAAGTCATGTACATTATTTTGGACTAGAAAGACATTTGTCTTTTAGCCAAAGGTCAAAGTCTATATTTTATAAAAGAAGTTTACATAATTTTTAAACTTTGGTGTTCTTTAATATTTTCATAAGAAAGAATAAAAGAAGCATGGTCTTCTGATTTGTTTAATAAAAAGCATGGCTAGTTCTTAAAGGCATGGGGGACATATTACTTTTATGACATATTGTGTATTGTTTTAGCTTTAAGAGAGTGCATGAAAGGCTTTAATTTTTTACCTTTTTACATGTCAAAACTGTGAGTATGCTTGGCATACTCATTCTCTCTTGTTTTTGTTTTTACACTTGAAAGAACACTTGAATTTTCTCTCTTTAAGTTCATACTTTGGTTATGAACTTAAAGCTTAAGAGTTTTAAGAGTTTTACAAGAATAGCATCTTAAATCAAGCTGAGTTCTTGTTGGTGTCTTAAAGGTTTCCACATTCTCTATCTACTTCCAAGCCTCCCAAGAGGAATAAAGAACTACAAAGGTTGTTATTTCTTCATTTCCTTCTTCAGTTGTGCTTTTATCTTTCCATTACTTGCAAGACGATCCTTGGTGGGTGTAATTTGTTATGTTATTTTTGAAAAACACAAGTCTTTCGTTTGCCATTTTACAAGTTTATGAAACTAATTTTGAAATAAAACCCAACAAACATATCCAATACAACTATAATTAGCAATTAAGGTGATAATCCATAATCAATGGTCCATTACATACTTTCCTTCTCTAGGGTAAAAGACCATTTTACCCTTCCAAGGCTAGACCCTTCTAAACGTGACCTAATGGCCCAATATTACCAGTTACACCTTCTGATGCTACGCCCTGCATACACCATGCCTCTACGCCCCGTGTAGAGGGCTTAACAGAAATCGCGAAGAATCAAGGATACGCTGGGTGTAGCCTATTTTACACACGACGTAACACACTGATAATTCCTTTTCCATTTTAGCTCTTAATCCATAAAGACCACCCATATAAAACTCAGATCTGGTCCTAATGAACGCCTAGAGTGATAGAGTTTCTGACTTTATGCCTTTTCATGGATTAATGGAGCACAAGACCAAAACCTAATTCCATATCATCCTCTAATGACCTTAAATCCTTGAATAGGTGAAATATAGCAACCAAATTCCATTTTTATGACATGTGAACCTCAGAAACAACAAGAAATGACAACCCTAAGCTTTGGAGTAGCTCTTAATCATAAGAACCAAAATCATAGGACAAGAAGCATGCAAACCAGCAAGCTAACCTAAATCTAACCTAATGAATCATAAATGTGAGAACTTTATACCTCCTGAAGTTGGCAAATGAGATGAAAGCTCTGGATCTTCAAGCTTGAGCCACACCAATCCACAATGATAGACTTCTCCTTCTTCAAGTGCACCAAAAACACATAAAAAGGCTCAATATTTTTTATAGGGGATTAGGGTTTCGAGTTAGTTGCTCAAGAGGGTGGAGGCTAATGATAAAAAGAGCCTCAAAGGGGTTAATGTCCTTAAATAGGGCTCAATACCCCGAAATTAAGGTTTTGGTCAGCAGCGGCTATGCGCTATGTAGCCAAATTTACACCATGCATAGATCATTAAAGGCGCATTCCTCTACCAGCTGCTACGCCATGCGTAGCAGCATTACGCCCTGCGTAGGGCAAAATCTCCATTTTCCAGCTCAACTTCAAACAACCATAACTTCTTCGTTTCAACTCCATTTTCAGCGTTCTTTATATGCACAGAAAGGTATAGACAAGACCCATAATCTTATCTAGTTACCTTTGGCTTAACAAATGTTGAACTAAAACCATAATTAATGCAAGAAGTCTGACTTAGTTATAACTTTTCCATCTCTACCCTTTGGTTCCAGTACGCAAATCAAATGCTTAGATCCCACAACCAATGCTATCAATATTTAGTAAGGTCTAAACTTTACTTCTCAAATATCAAAGCCTTTACATGATCACCAACCTTGAGTTAAGAAACATATGAATTTGGGTGGTACAAATCTCCCCCGCTTAAATTAGATTTGTCCTCGAAATCATTCCTTACTACTTCCTCTGCAACACCAACCCATCCTGCCTAAACTTCCTAAATTCTGATTATAACTAAGAAGTCATCTCCTACGGACAATCGCCTTCCAACACTGCCATTAAATACGATCTTAGCAGAATTCACTTACCCTGGCGAAGTAATGAACCATGACAATTCACCGCCGCTATCCGAGGTTCCCTGATTCCATGCTGACCTTCTGATAACTGGGATGTAGAATCTTTACCCGATCGCTGAGACTGACAATCTTACACACCGTCGCACAACAAGACCCCGCCCAAGGGTCTAACTGATGAAGGCTACCCTAGCATATCTGCTACATGGATCCAACCCGTTGATTGCTAATCTTCCCTACTCCAAACTTGCTCTAACACCCCAACTATGACAGGCACTACCTGGTCCCACTCTCATGAGTCATACATTTACTGATTCACTATATACCGAGACATCATTTAATCCACTTGAACGCTGAGATCACAAACACATTGATTATGTCATCCTTCCATCACTGACCTGTGGACTCCCAATCAACACTTCATGCCTCGTTTATAACCTCAAACATCTAAAGGACCCGATCACCAAAGATAACATTACCAAATTGGCCTCGCCCTCAACCGGGGCTATACTAGTCTAATCACCGATACAGCTCTAGCTGCCCCTTCGCCTTAACATGGGGCAGAAAATTAATGATAACAAACCTACCTCGGTCCGATGAAGGATGTCATCCCCTCACAGTCTTATAACCATTCCTACGTCCGTTTAACTCACCCTAACGAATACTACAACCAAGTCGTATACTTACCACACTTCAACAACCGCCTACCAATCTAGTGAATGCTATGGCTACCCTGCAGTCTTACAACACTTCCAAAACTGCCTATCATCCTATTAAATGCTACGGCTACCCCATAGTCTTACAACACTTCCACAACTGCCTATCATTCTAGTGAATGCTACGGCTACCCCGCAATCTTACAATACTTCCACAATTTCCTATCAACCTAGTGAATGCTAAAGCTACCCCACAGTCTTACAACACTTCCGCAACTGCCTATCAATCTAGTGAATTCTATGGCTACCCCGCAGTCTTACAACATTTCCAGAACTGACATGGGCCCAACCCATGGTCTTGCCAACTACCCACAAAATACTTAACCAAAGATCATCACAATTTGAAAGCCCCGTCCTACTAAATCCTAATCAGGTGTTTGGGTCATGATTCGAACCCCAAGGCCTTTATCAGACAAGAACAGGCAGATAGGTTCTAACACAACCCTCAACCTGAACCTAGTCACAGATCCGACTTTTACCACTGTCACTGCTTCATGCCCTCATACGAGATAACCCTGAATCTTAAACATTTTCTTCCCTGATTATGAATGACCACTGACATCATCCCTTGCATAATCCTTGACCCATACCCCAACTTAACTAGCTACCCTCTTGTCCTTATTTATGGAATTCCATGTTGACCCGCATTTGGAAATATTTCCATTAATTCCTAAAGTTTCTCCCCCACTTGGATTTAACTACACTCTAACCATCTTTATAACCATTCGAACTTCCTAGTCATCCCAGAACGTTACCCATTTGATCTTTGAAACCCAATCCTGCCATTACCAGACATAAGAGAAACCGGATTCCTCCAACAATCTCAAAAGTTGAGCAAATTCATGCAAAAATCCATCACCCACACCCAGAAGCTGATATATCACAACAATTCTTACCCTACTAATGATAAAAATCGATTCAACGATCTAAACAATCCAACAACTGACATCCCATCTGAGCGACACAAGCACCACTGGACTCTCTCTCCATTATCCCGAAATAGACAACCGACTACAACGAGATATTTGCCTAAAAGCATCCGATACGAGGACCATACGCACATCCTTGAAACCAAGAATTTCGCAATAACTCTCCCTGAACCCGCGTTCTGACCAATCCATTATACCCCTCAACCATGAAGGATCTCAACCATATCGAATTCCAAAAACAATTAATGTACTTACACTATAACTTCCTCCCCTTACCCATTGTGATAAAGCCACCAACATGCCACAAACATCAACATATATCCTTCCTAATAGGCATTCTAGTATGAAAACTTGAACATATCCTTATGCTAACTCCTAGCATGCAAAACATATAACTTAACAAGATGTATGGGTATTTTGGGAATCACTTACTTGAGCTCAGCTGATGGCATGCATCACACACTTTTCTTTTTATAAAAATCTTTTTAGAATATTTATTTTATTTTAGAAAGATCACCAATTACTCAGTTTGAGTTTAGACATACCCGAGAGTGTGCCCGAATCCCATAAACCAAGGCTCTGATACCAACTTGTAACATCCAAAAAAAACTCTAAGTAAAATTTTGTCTTTAAGTTAATCGAAAAACAACCATTCATTCAATCCAAAAGCACATCAGAGTATAAAAACATGTCATATAGTCATTAGAGTACAAAACAAGTCAAATAACATGGAACAATATTGGATGTGGTACAATCATGTCAAGCTCTTTCAGAAGTACCTGAAACCACAAACATGAAATCGTAAGCACAAAGCTCAGTGAGTTCCCCAAAATACCATATACCATACATACATATCAGCTCAAAGCTATAACAGGTCTATTTCTCCCCCAAGTATATTTCAACTCAATCGGTATTTTTCAACCGAACGGGTCTATTTCAACCCCGGGTCTATTTCACCCTCAAGTCTATTTCAACTCAATCGGTATTTTTCAACCGAACGGGTCTATTTCACCCCCAAATCTATTTCAACTCAATTGGTATTTGTGAACCGAACGGATCTATTTCACCCCCAGGTCTATTTCACCCCACATACATATAACATACATGCATACATCAAGCGTCACAAAGACAACAAGCATATTCGACACCTAGTGTCCTACAATATAGTGAGAAAAATCACCTCGATCGGTAGTCAGATAACCTCATAGTTAAGTTGCTGCTACGCAAAATCCACACACTAAACATATCCAACACAACCCTAATTAGGAATTAAGGTGATAATCCATAATCAAGGGTCCATTACATACTTTCCTTGTCTAAGGTAAAAGACCATTTTACCCTTCCAAACGTGACCTAATGGCCCAAAATGACTAATTACACCTTCTGGTGCTACGTCCTGTGTACACCATGCCTCTACGCCCCCGCATAAAGGGCTTAACATAAATCACAAAGAATCAAGGCTACGATGGGCGTAGCCTATTTTACGCACGACGCAGCACGCTGATAAGTCCTTTTCCATTTTATCTCTTAATCCGTAAAGACCGCCCATATAAAACCCAGATATGGTCCTAATGAACGTCTAGAGTGATAAATTTCCCGACTTTATGCCTTTGCATGGCTTAATGTAGCACAAGACCAAACCCTAGTTCCATATCATCCTCTAATGACCTCAAACCCTTGCATGGGGTGAAAGATAGCAACCAAGAACCCATTTTTATGACATGTGAACCTCAGAAACCACAAGAAATGACAACCTTAAGCTATGGAGTAGCTCTTACTCACAAGAACCAAAATCATAGGACAAGAAGCATGCAAAGCAACAAGCTAACCTAGATCAAACCCAATGAATCATAAAGGTGAGAACTTTATACCTCCTGAAGTTGGCAAATGAGACGAAAGCTCTGGATCTTCAAGCTTGAGCCACACCAATCCACAATGATATACTTCTCCTTCTTCAAGTGCACCAAAAGCACACAAAAAGGCTCAAGATTTGCTCTAAGGGATTAGGGTTTCGATTTAGATGCTCAAGAGGGTGGAGGCTGATGATAAAAAGGGCCTCAAGGGGGTTAATATCCTTAAATAGGGCTCAAAACCCCGAAATTAGGGTTTTGGTCAGCAACACTACTCCCTGCGTAGCCAGATTTACGCCATGCATAGATCATTAAAGGCGCGTTCCTTCATCAGCCGCTACGCCATGCGTAGCAACATTACGCCATTCATAGGGCAAAATCTTCATTTTCCAGCTCAACTTCAAACAACCATAACTTCTTCGTTTCAACTCCGTTTTCGGCGTTATATATATGCACAGAAAGGTATTGACAAGCCCCATAATCCTATCTAGTTACCTTTGGATTAACACATAACAAACTAAAACCATAATTCATGCAATAAGTCCTACCCATAATTTTTCCTTTTCTACCCTTTTGTTCCAGTATGCGAATCAAAGGCTTAGATGTTGCAACCAATGCTATCAATCTTTGATAAGGTCCAAACTTTAATTCTCAAATCCCAAAGCCTTTACATGATCGAATTACGTCCCTCCAACCCAGAATTAAGAAACATCTGAAACAGGGTGTTATACATGGGTTAAAATATACCCCTAGGGCGGGGCCCATTGTTATCTATGGTATGTGGTATTTTGGGGAACTCACTAAGTTTGTACTTACGGTTTCATGTTTGAATGTTTCAGGTACTTATGGTTCCATAGGAAAGGGTCTGACTTGATCGCACTGCATCCCCCCTGAAGTTTTATTTCCGCATTATCGATTATGTTTTACATTGATGTTTGAGAATTCATTACTCTGGTTGTATTTTGAACAAATGATTGAATGGTTTGGGACTTTGGGTGGTTGAAAATTGAAATTTTTACTTAGTATTTTTAGGACGTTACACTACAGGATTACAACTATTTTATTATTAATTTACAATTCTTTAATTGCATGTGTCTAGCATTTATTTTTGCAAATTCACCCCCCCCCCCCTCCCGCACGTGCGTGCGCACGTTTTGTGACTCAAATACCTTACACAAAATAAATAAACATTTGTCATGTGTCTATGTGGATCGACTATACTTGGCTTGCACTACTTTTTAATGTAAAGTAACAATATTTTTCGAGTTCATTTTGTACACCTTTATTTGTTGAGTTTGACACTGTAACACATGCAAATTATAACTTATAAGTACTTGCAAATAAAAATGAATACAATAACCATTATTTATATTATTATTTTTTCCCCCAAAAGACCTCAAATTTCATAACCAATTTCACATAGTTTTTTCAATGAATCTTTTTTCTTATTTTTTAGTGTTAGAAATTTCATTATATAAATGGGAAATCTTCAGAAAAGTTTCATTATTTTGGAAAAAGTTTCAAAAAAGTCCCAATTTTAAAAAAAAAAAAACCTAAGAAACTGAGTAACTCTTTCACTTTGGTCTTTTTTGACCATTTCAACAGGATACTTGTTCATGTGACACTCTAAGATGGAAAACACTAATGATTTGGCATGCCACATCAGTGCCTTCCTTAGGAATAAAAAATCCGATTTCTTTTTCGAAAATGTAGAAAGGGGGTTTCAAACCTGCATCCTTCTTCATACAAAGCTAATGATTTGGCATGACATGGCTGCTAACGCGACTTGTAATGTCAACGCCTTCCTTTGGAATAAAAAATTCGATTTGTTTTCGAAAATGTAGAAAGGGGATTTCGAACTCGCATCCTTCTTCATACAAATCTAACGACTTACCAATCCAGCTAACACTTTTTTTTGTTTTTAATCCTTAACTCTTCTATTTATTTATTTAAAAAAATAAAAAAATAAAAAATAAGAGGTGTGAGATTAGAGCCTATGCCCCTCCTACACATAAACACTTAAATTACCAATTGAATTATAAGATTCTCTCTCTCTCTCTCTCTCTCTCTCTCTCTCTCTCTCTCTCTCTCTCTCTCTCTCTCTCTCTCTCTCTCTCTCTCTCTCTCTCTCTCTATATATATATATATATATATATATATATATATATATATATATATATATATATATATATAATTTGTCAAGCTTGAAATACAATTTATTATTAGTAGTATTATATGTGAAAATCGATATATGATTTTTTAAATTCGTTTTATCAATATTATTAAATAAATAAATATATAAATACATTTTAAATATGTATTTATAGGTAAAAACATAAAAATATAATAAATACATCTAAAAACATATAAATACTTTTTCTATATGTATTTATTACATTTCTATATTTTTTACGTATTTAAAATATATTTATATATTTATTTTTTAATAATTATTATAATAACGAATTCAAAAATCATTTTTTTCACTTTCGCTTACAACAACAACAACAACAACAACAAATGTATTTAAAGCATCAAATATAAGAGTTATATACAAAAATGAAAAGAACTGTCAGATGTATCCTCTAGGACATCTAGTAAGTAGTTGTTGTGTGGCGCAGGTTCGAATCCCCCTTCATCGATTTTTTACAATGAAAAGCCTCAGCATATATATATATATATATATATATATATATATATATATATATATATATATATATATATATATATATATATATATATAGAGAGAGAGAGAGAGAGGGGAATGAAGGAGTTAAAGCAAATAAATCTTCCAACGCAACTGGTTGGTAGTTTTGTTTTGTTGAAGGGAGGCGCATGTTCGAAACCCTCTCCCGATCAATGTTTTAAAAACCGGTTTTTTAGTTTAACTGACGGTTCCCGGTTCGACCGCCGGGTTAACCGGTTTTTATAATTTTCATCTTTTTTGCTATTTTTATATACATACATACATACATACGTATATAAATCATGAATTTGACGTTTACAAGTTCAAACATTAAAAATACATATAAAAATAAGTTGTGGATCAATCCAAATATATTAAAATAATACATAACCATAAGTTTTAGTGTTTTACATTAATCTATATACGTAAAAAAGAAAATATAATATAATACCAAAACAAAATATAGTTTTAGATGAATACAAATACATCAAAAAAAATTATAACATTTACCATATGTCTTTATTCGGTTTAACAAGTTCAACCGGGTTTTTTCTAAAAACAGGCCGGTTCAATCCTATTTAGACATCGACTTAAAACCAATGATAGTTGAACCGCTCCCTCCCTCAGTTCCCGGTCCAACCGGTTTCGATCGGCCGGTTCAAACCGGTTTTTAAACATTGCTCCCAATATTTTCTTAAAAAAATTCAATTTTTTGTTTATAAGGAAGAAGCGGACGTGACATGCCACATAGGCTAGATCAACAATGCTTCCATCTTAGAGTGTCACATAGACATGTGACCTGGTGAAAATGTCCTAAAGGGCTAAATTGTAAACATTAGGCGGTTGTTTTTGGTTTTTTTATTTATAAAAAATTAGGACTTAATTGTTACTTTTTCCAAAAGTTTAAGACTTTTTTGAAAATTTTCCTATATAAATTGATTTAAATATGGTTCATAGCAAAATATATGGTTGTTTAAATTAAATATAAATGTTTGTAATTTTTCATGTATATGAAAGTTAGGAAATTGCTTGATCAAGTTTAAGATCTACTGCAAATCTCGTTTTCTATTTTATTAGTCATGGTCACGAATCAAATTCATGTTTAGCCAAAGATGACAATATTATTAAATTTTGTTTTGATTAGTGGACTAATTATGATTGGTTATATATAATTTAGTGGTGGCTGATACATAAAAAAAATAAAGATGTAATTATAACGAGTTTATTTATATTTCAATTTATTTTCAATTTATTTTAACAGTCTACTAACGTTAAAAAAATAAATAGTTTTTTCTTGCAAACTATAGACATTTGGTCTACTTCTCTTCTACTATTGTCTATAGACAAACCGCAAACGTTTTACTTTTTAAAAATTAAACTCCACCTTATTCTTTTCATGTATAACCCTACATAATGTCGAATGTTCTCGGTTTTCGGTACATAGACCAAATTACAAGATGCATGCAAAGGTTCCTAGATTCATGGAGATATATATCGACATACATTCCATGCTTGTTTGCTAAGAATGGCTCTGATTTCTTGCAACTTTGCTTGTTTTATATTACACCTTCCTCCAAATACAAAACTTTTCTATTCAAACAAAATAAAACTAACTAAAAACTAAGAAAGAGGACTGGGAACATAGTTCTTCAGGAATCAAAAGATAAAAAAGAAATAAAATCCATCAAATTTGTTCACATTCAGTGTTTCAATTTGTCTAATTTTAAACAAAACATCAATGGGGGAAGAAATATGCACAATCCAAATACTAGACCACCAACTGATATTTGACACAAAAATCAGGCTCCCCAATCGAGCATCTGCACATAAAAATGACTTGAGTTAAAATTAGACTTCAATCTTTGCTAAGATTGTATTTTTGCTACTCATGACATGACAAAACAGAACAAAACAACACAAAACAGGTTGTACTACATATGTCTTGCATTAATTTTCAGTAAACATTGACACAAAAATCAGGCTCCCCAATCGAGCATCTGCACATAAAAATGACTTGAGTTAAAATTAGACTTCAATCTTTGCTAAGATTGTATTTTTGCTACTCATGACATGACAAAACAGAACAAAACAACACAAAACAGGTTGTACTACATATGTCTTGCATTGAACCAAGACCGGATGACGTGAATGAGACAAAAAAATGCAATTATCTACCTCCACCCAAAAAGGTGCAACCATAATACGCCAACAAAGCTTGTATTGTATTGTGTACTACTGTCCTGTTTTGTCATTTCCTGTTATGTTCTATTGAACACAGTCTAACGGTCTTTGGGGACATCCCCACGGAACCGTTTTTACAAATGTTCCAAGCTCGCCACTCGTTGCATCGATGTGGTTCGAACTATTTTTAGTGGTCCGACTTCCGACATCATGGGGTTATGTGGTTGAATGTTTTCGACGGGTGGGAGGTTTACAGCCAGTCATGTGTGGTGGTTCGTGGCGGGAGTAGGGTGGTGGGGGTTGGTGGCGGGAGGTGGTTGGCCGGAGTAAAAGTGTTGTTGTTTCATGTCATCTTGTAAAGGAACTGAAGTATCCGAGGGTGCACCGGATGGGCTACAAGAATATGATGGCATGGGACCCATTGTTGATATATCCAACATGGTTTGAACCATTGGGTTAAAACCCGTAATTCTTTTCACACTTTCTTCAGCCATTTTCACCCGTATACACAATCCATAAAATAATCATATTATTATTATTACTATTGTAATTTCAAATTTATAAATTTAAAATAACACTACTTTGAAAGCACCGACCTTCGCTCTCATTGTTTCAACATCAGCTTTCAGCACTCTATTATCAACAGCTGCTTCATTGTATTTTTGGCTTATGTCTGTGAGACGCTTCAGTAATGAAGAATTTTCTCCCCTTAATTGAGAAACCTATCAACAAGTATAAAAATATTTTATTTAATTAAATCATTTATCCAAATTTAGGCCATTTCTGTGACATAGGACATGACAAAACAGTCTGTACTGTGTTTGATGTGATGTACAGTGACTGACAATGACTGATTGACCGGATAAAACAGGTTGTACTATGTTTGCTACGCACTGGACACTAACTAAGACCGATTTCAAAGGAATAAAAACTTCAACTCTTTGTCCCACCCAAAAATGTGGGACTGGGATTCACTCTCGTCCATGAAAAAGACGTAAATGCCCTCCTCGTCTGTAAATAACAAAAGGAAAAGACCTGTGTCTCAAGCTCAGTCAAATGGGCCTGCTTTCTCCTCCTTGATCGTCTAGCAGATTCTCTGTTTGATAGCATTCTAAAAAGAAAAGAAAAAAATAACAAAGTACTTTCATTTATCTGTGTACTATAAATTATATATTTACACAATTATAACCAAATAAGTTATTCGTATATGATTAATCCAAATTAACTGTTATATGATTAAATCAATATTTTATTACATCTAAAGATGAAACCCTATTTACTTACCTTCTGACACGTTTTGCATCTGTGGGGTCCATATTTTGAGTTGTTTCTGTATCTCCATCAAGTTCATCATCATCTGATAATTCTCTTGATGATCCACTTGTTGCTGATTTCACTGGAACTGCAACCGCCTTCTTTTGTATAATGGGCAAAGAAGGGATCCCGATAGGCCCACCACTTTCCTTACTTGGTCCCTTGGGATCAAACCCTGACACTATATGAAACAAAATAACAATCTACTTTTATTTATCTCTTTAATTTGCCCTCATTTACTTTTTTCTTCCTTATACATCATTTATCCACTTGTTGCTGATTTCACTGGAATTGCAACCACCTTCTTTTGTATAATGGGCAAAGAAGGGATCCCGATAGGCCCACCATTTTCCTTACTTGGTCCCTTGGGATAAAATCATTTTGAGTACCAATTTATTATTTCAAATAATAAATCTTACTCTCTCTCTACCAGTCATCCTGTCAAGTTGCTTGAGTTAAGGCAACCCAAAAGGACCATGCTACTATCAAATCAAGTACATACCAATTATAGTTATGGGCTTAGACACCTAATCCAACAGTCTCCCACTTGGATAAGTCTAATAACTATTATTGCAAGTATGACTTCGAAATTTGACTTGTAGCTTTCAAAAGCCGATGTCGAACTCTGAACTAGTCAATGACGTGTCCTTTAGATAAGTGATCAAATATCCCACCGTTCTAATAAGATATCGTATGGACATGAGACATGGATTATAATTAATCTTTGTCCAAGAGTTGTTTCCTGATTTCTGATTCATGACGACTGACTCAGACTACATTTGAACACATCAACTTAGTCCAGGCTTGGTCAAGCGCTTTAGATGTCATCACTAAATCATCGAGGGGCCCATATATATCGTTTTTATCCCATTTAGGGTCAAATTAACAGATAAACTTCAACTCATATGCTTGTACAATTCACTCATCAAATCATACACGACAATACGTTTTATAACATCAAGTTACTGATGTGTTTACCAGATTTTTTTCATTATGTGTTCTTTACGGGAGGTTAGGAGTGAATTAAGCTAATGCGTACAAATAGACAGACTAGGCTCATCCTTTTATGTTGAGGTCGCAAGTAGAGCTAGCAAAAATCGACCCAACCCGAACCCAACCCAAAATTAGCGGGTTGGGTTGAGATTTTCAACCTATTTAACTTAAATGGGTCAACCCGTCTAACCCATTTAATTAAATAGGTTAGGTTAGGTAAAAATTATCAACCCGTCAACCCATTTAACTTTAATATATATATATATATATATATATATATATATATATATATATATATATATATATATATAATTTAATATTATTTGAATATTATCATGTATTAATCAAAGCATTAATTTGTAAATTATAATGTTGCATTATTACTATCAATGTTTAATAAAATTCAATCCTAATTTCCATCCTTTTTTTAGCGCCGATAATACTGATCACTCTCCAAAATCACTGTGAAACTAAACGTTTTTAATGTTATTTGAACAATTTATTTGTATTTATGAATTAGGATTGTGCTTTTGTCATAATTATGAAGTTTTATATACGTTTTATAATTTAAGTGGTATAATATTTAATTATATAATTTATTTAATTGATTTTAAATGGGTTAATCCAAGTTTAACCCATTTATTTAATAGGTTGGGTCAGGAACTACATAAACAGGTCAACCCGGTGACAATCCATTTATCTAAAAGGTTGGGTTGGGTTGGAAATATCAACCCATTTAAATAAACAGGTTGGGTTGGGTTGAAATTTTCAACCCAATTATTAAATGGGTTGAACCCGAACCCAACCCAGGTCGACCCATTGCCACCTCTAGTCACAAGTATGTCTATGATTAAGAGTCTAGGTGGTGTTGAAGCTGGCTCATACATGCTTTTCATCTAAGAGCTATTATTCAGAACAATGTTCACCAACTCTTCCATAGTAATCTTTTTCATATATCGAAAAAGCTTTAGAATATTAGCTTTCATTGTTATATTAAAATCTTTTGTCTCCTCCCCAAGGTAGCATTGTCGATCGGGCGATCCTTGTCTTGTTTATCTAGCTAGCTTTTCCTCCTGCCCATACATGGGAAGAGAAAGTACAACCTCTGATGCATCATATCCTCTACTTTGGTAGAATTCTTTTGTTCTAGAATCACAAACATTGGCTAATGATACCACAGACTTTCTGGTTATATCATACTCTATTATATCTTAACTTAAAGACCTTCCCTCCAAGTAGACTAAGAAGAAGCCCACGTAACGGTAGCAACTACAACTTATTCCTTCTAGGCTTACTAGCTCAACATATACAACGGTTACCAATGCAAGTGTAAAGACCTATCCCATAAGAATAACTTTATCTTGAAACTCTTAAAGGGAATCATAGTGGCATACGAATAACCTTATCTTGAAACCATTGTAAGTGTAAAGACCAATCCCATCATGGAATGAGAGGGCCATAAACTAGAGATGATTAGATAGCACCATAAGACTTACTTAGGAATACAAGCGCCATCCTCAGACATTGAAGTCAGTCGGAGATAGAGATTCGATACAAGCCCCATAAGGATTATAATCGTGAGATCCCCCGTCCAGCCCTTAGACTCGTTAGGTTTAACGACTCAACTTGTTGGTCCTAATTTATCTTTAAACCCATTAACCTAACCTCTCCGACTTCTATTAGTAGGGAATGACAATTGCACCCACGTTCAGCTATCTATTAATACATTCCCACCAGTATACCTAACCGCTAAGGCCCATCCTAATATAGTCCTTCTAGATGTATGTATTTTTATCATTCCCCGCAGTCCTTGCTTAGCTAGCGTGCTTCGAAAGCTGTCATGTAAGATTAAAGGGCAACTACCATAAATGTTAACAAAGGGAAGAAGTAAAGCGGATCAAGACAAGTCGATAGACAAAGCAGACATCCCTAGCCTCTACGAAAAGCAACTTATGGTAAACGTTTTCTAGCTCGGAAGGTCTTCAGACCAAAGTGATCGGAGCCTATGAAACTGTAACCCCAAGCTTATGTAGCCGAAAGAAAAGGAATGAAGTGTCACACTCAGGATGGTCGACCAAGACAGCCTCCTTAGCTTCCAAAAATGAAAGGCTGAAAGTCAAGTAAATGAGTTAGGAAACCGAGTGCCATCTATCCTCTTATTAGTCTTCGTGGTAGCGGGCCTTGCTTCTTTTCTTTTTCTATTGAAGGAGTAAGTTGTGCCCTTAGCATGCTTTGTCTCAGGAGTGGGTGTTGACACCCTTTTGCCTTATCATCTCTTGGTGGTTTAGTTGGGGTAGTAGATTACTTAGAGGTTGAATTTATTCTTGACTACTTTCCAGCTATTCTAGTGGATTAGCCTTGGAAAGAAAGCAGGGCATTCAACTGTCAAGTGTCCGAATCATATCCAAACCCTTACTCAACCTCTAAAGAAGAATAAGGAAATAAAGTGGTCCCTAAAAAGACTGAAAATGCTAATGACTGGAAAGTAGTGCAAAGACCTTTAGGTATGAAGCAGTGAGTTGATATGATAGAAAAATGCTTGTAAAATTGTTGGGTCTGCAGCAAATATATTGAAAATGCTTTCTAGTGAAGACCTATCTATAGATGATTTCATTTTTTCCAAAGGATCAAATGGAGTGCTATGTAAAGAAATATAGATAAGCTGGAACAAATGCATTACCTTTCTTACGAAAATAAAGGAAAACAGCAGACTATTCAGGAATCTCCTAGCTTTGGTGCAGGTAGTGAAAGTGGAGCAAGAGAAGAAGATGAAAGTGCAGCTATGAGAGTTGTTACTTCTGAACTTGATAACTTCAGCTAGCTAACTGTTTTACTGCTTTCTTTCAACCGGTGGAGTGCTATCCTTGGCATGAAGCGGCCCACCTGCTGAACTCCTACTGTCCTGCTACCAAGCATTCTCTCTTTACGGGTGCACTATGAAAGATTGCTACAATAAGAAAAGAAAAGAAAATAGACTGCCATAAATCGTAGAGCGGAACTGCCCTCGCCTACCTGCACTGACTTCCTTGCCTTACGAAAAGCATTTCAAAACTTTTTGTTTTAACTGGTAGTAGTACAAACCTAGCTGTTGATTAAGGTAAGGAAGGCAGGTTCACATCGCTATCTAAGCGCCGACGTTACTAAGTGGCTACTGGTCTAGGTGTTCGAAGCATAATTCATCAACTGGTAAATGCAGTAGTTCATCTAAAACCATTCATCTCTAAAGTCAAGGAAAGCGAAGCTAACCGCTTTGAGGCTGCTTTCGAAACATTCTTCATCGACAAGGATTTTTCTGTCATTACAACTTGGGCAAAGCCGATTGCTTTCTTCTAGAGAATCTATGGGAATGTGAGAAGCTAAGTTTCTAAATTGATCACAAAAAATAGGTAGCTCAAAATGTCAACCCTTCCTCTTAGACACTACTACTGATCAGCATGACTTTCTTTCTTGAGTAAGGTAATGGGTACGGAAACGTCCTCTTATCACAGCTTGAACGGGGTTCATTATTGGGAAGAAGACGTTTCTTCACTCGCTAGGGAAAGATAAAGGATAGATGACTTAAAATCCTGCTTCGAGATCGCAAAACTATAGTCAGAATAGGAGTTCCCATCCGTCAAGGCCTCGTTTTACCCACCCTTGGGACTAGAACTGATAGTCAAGGTCTGAACATTGTCCCACTTTCCTCATCGGGTTCCTTTCTGTTCATTATGGGGTTGTTGGGATAAAGGTGGGTTTAAGACACGTGGGTACTCTTGATGCGAAAGGATATGGATCTAGAAACCAAGATCAAAGAGTTAGTTCAAGATAAGAGCCCTTACGAACCAAGGCTTCTAAAGTTGTCGGAGGGTCCATCATCAAGAATGGCCTAAGATGGTCAGAAGCATTCCTAACAATGCTAGCTATAGCGGGAAGTTCAGTCCTCACCACCAAAAAGAAGACATCAACAATCCATATTACTTCTCTCAGTAAATAACATTCTCGTAGTTAGAGAGTAAGTAGATAGACGGATTAGTACTCTTGCCCATGGGTAGCCTTCCTTGTCGCTAAAGAAGAATGAGAATTGATAAAGTTTTATTGGGCTTCAATAGCGGAAGCAAAGAAGTCAAATCAATACAACTTTCGTGCCCAACCTAAAGATCATATCCTCGTAGCAATTGGAGCTCTTGATGGCACATTCAAGTGAGTTTATAAATGAATGAAATCAGTTGAAGGAGCGGCCAAGGAAGAATGCTTTGATTGCGTTCTGCTATGGTTGACTTTTTTCCTTGCCTAAAACAACTATCTTCTCTACGCGAACGGTTAAGAATCCTCTTTGTATGCACGTTCTCTCTTGTTTATTCTTCTAGATTTTCCTTCTTTATGCTTATTAGTGAGACTCCCTTTCTTTTTAGGTTGTCTGTAAGTCTAGTATGTGGTTTACGGGTGAGGTTACCTGGATAGCCATTCATTCAAGACAGTTCATGAATGAATGGTGAGTTTTTTATTTACTTTAATATCTTTCCTACGAAGGAAGCTTCTTTTTAGAATTTCTTGCGTGAAGAAATTGAATCAACGACATCGAATGCAAGCTCTGATAAAGTTTGATTCTTCTTTATGGACTACAACGACCTAAAGTAGTTAAATAAATAGCGATCAATCCGTAGTCAACGGGATCATGTAGGCTGCATGGGTCTTGGGCGTTGTCCGCGTGATTCAAACATAATACTTCTCCATTATTGGGCCTTTTCCATGCCTTTGCCATTTTTCTTGAAGTTTCATTATTTCTTCTTTATTTCTTCTCATCTTGTAATAGCTATATCTTAATCATATGATATTGGATTTTAATGAATCATATATCCGTGGAAAGCTAATAAAGAGTACTACAACTTCTATATAGACATTGCTGATTGAATGTGTACATAGTTCTATACTCATTTTTTCCACTTTCATCATTTTTTGCAATTTATTTTCTAATGATCATAACTTTTTCATTTCATACTCAAATGCCATTAATTTTGGTATACACATTCTTTGATATATAAGCTAAAACTTGTATTTACATATTTTGGGTTGAATATCTACATATCTCGAAATATAAGGTCTTAACGTTGGTATTTCAAATTGGCTTAAAATCTCATCATCACCAACTAGTTTTTCTTCAAACTTAGCTAAAAACTTGCTCATCCCTTAAGTCTTAACCAGCCCTTTTATATTATTTAGTCCTATTTCCATTCCAACTTTTTTTTTAAAAATTTCTTAACACATGAGTTTGGTTAGTGGTATAGCTCCAAAGTTGTTACTTTCTTTAGTTTATGTGAATTTGTATATTCACATTTTTGTTCCATTTTTGCCCTTGCATTTAATTTATTTGTACCAAAACTATATGAAATTCTTATAACTTTATGTAAGGATCACATTTACTATTATCTCACTCGATGGTCATATAAAATGCGTAATTTATCTTTTTTACCATTTTACCCTTTTTACAACTTTTTATATTTTCCAAGTTATTTTTCCTTCCTTTTCTTATTCTATAAATATCCAAATATTTGTATGCTACATAAGTATATTAGTTTAATTGGTTAGATATTGCATTATGGTAAAAACATACAACTGCATTGCCATATCTTAATCAAAATTACAAATGTTATTATTTTTGTGTATAATATTTCATAATCTCGAATGTTCTTTTTTTTTCCGGTACATAGACCAAATAAGACGATGCAAAAAAAAAAGTTCATAGATTCATAGAGATATTGAACAACATATAAATAATCATGTGTATATCCATCATTTAAATCTCCGATAATTATTCTAATAATTACATGTCCGATTTGACCTATGGACGAATACGCAAACATTCATTAAACCGCTTGTTTGAGTATTAATTAATGACAAATATTACCATAATTAAATGTAAAATACATTAATTATAAGGAATATTACCATAATTAAATGTGAAATGCATTAATAATTTCCATAATAAATATATTTTGAATTTAATTATGGCAATATTTTTCATAATTAATACTTCTTATATATGCCCTTAGGGCACATATTAGAAAATCCCTTTTTCAATTTAGCTTGTTTTATATTACACCTTCCTCCAAATAGAAATTCTTTTTTATTCATACAACCCTTCATATGTAGATAAAACTAAAAACTAAGAAAAAGGACCAGGAATGGAATTCTTTAAAATCAAAAGACCAAACGAAATAAAATCCATCAAATTTTTTCACATTCAGTGTTTCAATTTCTCCAATTTTAAACAAGACATCAATGGGGGAAGAAATATGCACAATTCAAATACCAGACCACCAACTATATTCGACACAAAAATCAGGCTCCCCAATCGAGCCTCTGCACATAAAAATGACTTGAGTTAAAATTAGAATGCAATCCTTACCAAGATTGTATTTTTGCTACACATGACATGACAAAACATAACAGGTTGTACAGCATGTATCTTGCATTGAACCGAGACAGGATGATGTGAATGGGACAAAAAATGCAATTATCTACCCCACCCAAATAGGTGCAACAATAATACGCCTATAAAGCTTGTATTGTGTACTGTGTGTACTACTGTCCTGTTTTGTCATGTCCTGTTATGTTCTATTGAACACAGTCTAACGGTCTTGGGGGACATCCCCACGGAACCGTTTTTGCAAATGTTCCAAGCTCGCCACTCGTTGCATCGATGTGGTTCGACCTATTTTTGGTGGTCCGACTTCCGACATCATGGGGTTGTGCGGTTGAATGTTTTCGATGGCCGGGAGGTTTACAGGCAGTCGTGTGTGGTGGTTGGTGGCGGGAGTAGGGTGGTGGGGGTTGGTGGCAGGAGGTGGTTGGCCGGAGTAAAAGTGTTGTTGTTTCATGTCATCTTGTATGGGAATGGAAGCATCCGAGGGTGCATCGGATGGGCTACAAGAATAGGATGGCATGGGACCCATTGTTGATATATCCGACATGGTTTGAACCATTGGGTTAAATCCAGTAATTCTTTTCACACTTTCTTCAGCCATTTTCACCTGTATACACAATCCATAAAATTATCATATTATTATTATTACTATTGTAATTTCAAATTTATAAATTTAAAATAACACTACTTTGAAAGCACCGACCTTCGCTCTCATTGTTTCAACATCAGCTTTCAGCACTCTATTATCAACAGCTGCTTCATTGTATTTTTGGCTTATGTCTGTGAGACGCTTCAGTAATGAAGAATTTTCTCCCCTTAATTGAGAAACCTATCAACAAGTATAAAAATATTTTATTTAATTAAATCATTTATCCAAATTTAGGCCATTTCTGTGACATAGGACATGACAAAACAGTCTGTACTGTGTTTGATGTGATGTACAGTGACTGACAATGACTGATTGACCGGATAAAACAGGTTGTACTATGTTTGCTACGCACTGGACACTAACTAAAACCGATGTCAAAGGAATAAAAACTTCAACTCTTTGTCCCACCCAAAAAGGTGGGACTGGGATTCACTCTCGTCTATGAAAAAGACGTAAATGCCCTCCTCATTTGTATTTAACAAAAGGAAAAGACCTGTGTCTCAAGCTCAGTCAAATGGGCCTGCTTTCTCCTCCTTGATCGTCTAGCAGATTCTCTGTTTGATAGCATTCTAAAAAGAAAAGAAAAAAATAACAAAGTACTTTCATTTATCTGTGTACTATAAATTATATATTTACACAATTATAACCAAATAAGTTATCCGTATATGATTAATCCAAATTAACTGTTATATGATTAAATCAATATTTTATTACATCTAAAGATGAAACCCTATTTACTTACCTTCTGACACGTTTTGCATCTGTGGGGTCCATATTTTGAGTTGTTTCTGTATCTCCATCAAGTTCATCATCATCTGATAATTCTCTTGATGATCCACTTGTTGCTGATTTCACTGGAACTGCAACCGCCTTCTTTTGTATAATGGGCAAAGAAGGGATCCCGATAGGCCCACCACTTTCCTTACTTGGTCCCTTGGGATCAAACCCTGACACTATATGAAACAAAATAACAATCTACTTTTATTTATCTCTTTAATTTGCCCTCATTTACTTTTTTCTTCCTTATACATCATTTATCCAAAAAGCAATTTCAAATTTGATTGAATTTCTAATATTGTAAGAAGTTAAAGGTACGAACCTTTAGAAGGCACTTGGTATCCCAATTGTGAGGTGTTGGAGGCTTGTGATCCATTGTCAGTTAAACCAGCAAAATCTTGAGCTTTTGCAGAAGATGCCTAAGAGAAAGAGTCAACTATACATATTACATAGTGCTTTGCAAAAGTTAAATCTTAAAATAAAAGCAAAAATTTTATCCACTTCAAGGAATAGGGTTAATTGGCCCAAATTAATACATTATACTTTGAAAAATGAAAAATCTATCCAATTATAGCAGTGGATTTCTTTTTATTTGGATGATATTGCTATAATTGGGTAGATTTTTCAAACTACAGGTGTACAATAAGAAAATATGAAAGTGGGATGCTAATATGCTATAATAAACAAATCAATGAAGTATATTGTTATTTCTTGCATTTATAATACTACGAGTCTACGAGGTTATCCTAAATTAAATACAATTTATGTGCAGTTTATTTTGAGTTAATGGCCTTAATGGGAACAGCTCAATTAGGTAAGCTACATGCCTATATATAGGTGTTTCTTTTTGACTTGGTGCAGAAAAAATAATAATAATAAACGGCCTATAGAAGCATATGCGTATTATTTTGATAATGGGTCTTTGTAATTATATTCAATATATTAACTAGATATGAAATTCTAAAAAGTATTGAAAGGTCAACCTTGTATTATTATAATCATAATCATAATTGTAATAATAATGATAATGGTAACAATAATAATGAAAATAATAAGAACAACAACAATAATAATAATGACAGTAAAACTTGGAGAAAAAGAAAGATGCAAAAAACATAAATACTCTTCATGAAGAAATAATTTAATTATTTAATCCTATATAAACAACTACATATCTATTATTAGAACATCGATTCCTCCAAATAACATCAAGACAAGATGACACTTTGTCCTTTTGTTCCTTTATTCTATATTCTACACCAAATTGTTTATTGATACAATTGTACATCCCTCTAAAAAGCCAACATCTGCACATCCCTTTCTACTAATGGATGGAACAAGAATATAATCAAACAGAATTGCCTAACACTCTTTGTAAGAACCAAAGTTTCACAACAACATCTATTTTGTCACCATTAAATTCTTTGGATATAGAATCTTAACATTGTGTTCTCAAACTTCTTTTTGAAGAGAAAGAGGGGAAAGGGAAAAAAACAAACAAATATATGTGTTAATCCTAACTATAGCAATCCTTGTGATAGTAATCCACTTAGCAAGACAATTAACCCTATTTTTCCTCTACATATGTGTACATCTAGAAGTACATACACAATTCAAAGTAATTAGAATGAAAAAGGATATAGGGGGTAGAATTTGAGCAGTTAGAGTATGATCTACTTTTTGAAGAATATGAGAATGAACAAGATATTTCTAGTTTCATGATTCATGGGAGGAGGTTTACTTAAACACAATCACATCCAGATAATCAACGTCAAAATTTGTGGTGTCATTGCGTAGTATACTTGTGTTTAGTCTTCCCAATTAGAAATCGTATGACATTGGTTTGATTGATTCATCTATGGTATTATGCAAGAATCCCTTTTTTGCCTCTGCACCATTGCTTCTACTATCATTAATGAGCAATAGTTGAATGATTATTTCAGAGATGAAGGACACAATTTACATCACAATACTAAAGGCATTGTTTCTAGTAAAACTATTTCACCATTCATTATTAACAAAGTTGCATCATATGAGTTTATAGCTATTTTTTTGCATTTTAATTTGATTCTCATGGATGTTACAAGAGTAAATTATATTCCACTTGTAATCAATTTAATGCGCATCAATCTCCTCTTAACCTCTGTTAGTGTAAATCTACTGGCGATCGATCACCTTGCTAGTTATTTGACATTATCTCTTTATTAGAACTAGAAAGTAAAAGAAACTACCAATGTTATTAAATCTAAGCTCGGATTTGAGTTTTACTCGGCAAATGGGCAACATAAGAAAAAATATAGATTTAAAAGAGATGCAAGACAAACAAATTTGCATACCCTAGTCAAAGCAACAGCTGCACAAGCGAGATTAAGACGACTTTTGAGGTAAGCCTGGTACTCCTCCGAATCAATAGGAACATTAGGAGGTCCGCCGGCTAAGGAAGCACCAAACGAAGTCGTCGCAGCTGCACCACCACCACCAGTGGCACTGCCAGTTGTTCTGCCGCTTTCGTTGTTCTTCAAAGTAGCAGTGGTGATGGCAACAGCCTGATTTTTGTCTCGAACCTCGTCTTGATCCTTGATCTCGACAACTTCGTTTGGTCTACAAGATGAAGATTCCGGTGGTGCCGATGCCTCTTGGAGAAAGCGTTGAAATTGCCACTCAGACATACTCCGATTCATCATCGCCGGCGTTGACTTGCTCTTAGATGCAGATGAGGAAGATGATGATTCATCCTCATCGGCGGCCCCGGCGGCCGGCGATGGCGACCAAAAGTGGCCCGCAATATCGTCCACTGAAAACATCCTATCCATTTCTCTCTCCTCTCAATTTCGACTTTAAGCATACGTATCTGAGTAGTTGCGCTCGTGGACCTTTTATCATTAAGAATTTTTTTAAACATGTCCCTCAACTTTAGACGTTTTCCTATAATTATGCGTATTCTCTTTGAACATATCATAGATAGTCCCCAATATAATTTTGACTCAAGTCAATCACTTTCAAATGTATCACACAACAATCAAATGTATCACGCAACAATCAACAATATAAAATCGATAATTTTCAAATGTATCACCCAACAATTCACGCAATTCCCAACCGTTTGATAGGCAAATATTAAGTAGATTTCATATATTTTGTCCTCATTGACTATTAAATCAATATTTTTGTAACAAAAAAAGGAGATGTTGAGTTGACAATTGAGGTTAAATTGAAACGAAATGCAGCTTTCACGATCATTTCAAATGTCCAAATCACAAGCAAAGATAATGGCATCCGCTTCTTCTGTTGGGAGCTCAAATATATGTACGTGAATCAGTTAACTTGGAAAAGGGCAGGGGTAAGGTGAGATTGTGATCAATGTGGAATGTGTACTTCTTAGACTCTCATCAACCTAGGGGAGCAGGTTCATTGGATGCCCTAATATTAGGGCAAAGATAGTAAAATTCATTAGTTAGTTATGTTTTAGGTTGTAAATGTTATAACAACCAATAAAAAACGAAAATGTAATACTTGATAAACAAATAGATTAACGTGTTGCTAAAATTTTTAAATTAAATTGTTTTTAACCCCAAAAATATGAAAAGTTTAAAATAAAAAACAAAAATAAAAATTGATGTAATTTCAAATTTATTTGTAGTATATATATTTAAAATAAAAAACTTATCAATGACATTTGTATACCAATTACGTGTCACCATTAATTATCTATTTTATAATTGCATACATAGTTAATTATAAGGTAAGTATCTTTTCATCTTAAGGAGTTGAATATGTTTTATATGCCCGAATTACTTGTAGACCAAGATGGGTAGGTAAACATTATTGGAGATACATTGGAGATATGTGTGTTTCTTTTTCTATTAAACTATGATTTTTATCGGCTATATGTTGCGGCGGCCGTAATGTATTTAAAGAGTAGTAGAAAGTGAGGTGGTTATGTACATTCGGTAATTATATGATGAAAATATACCAAAAGTTAGTTACATGAGGTAATACATTCATTAATTACAATTTCAATTTCAGGATGTAAAACCTAATTTGTTTACATACAAAAGGCATTGTCTCTTTTTATTTAGTTTAACCACAAAATGGTACATATCAGATATCCTCCTATTTTTTGTTTCTATAAATCTTCTTACCCAATTAAATAGTGACATGTGTAACATTTAATGTTCATTTAATAAAATTTAATGATATTTTTTTAATACTAATATGACACATGTCATCATTTAAATAGGTAGGAGGATCGGTATGTGTGACATCCATCAAATTTTGGTCAACAAAAGTCAATTGTGCGTATATTAGGTCAAAAAGGCGAAATGTGATTTTCTTAACATCCCTAATGTATTATTGAATATTATAATGTTACGTACGCTATTTTGAATCCATTATCGAATAAACGCTTTTATTGCGATCAGTAAACTACGGTAATGTAGTAATTCGATAAAACACACAAATATTAATGGGAATTGGGTAATGTTTATAACACGAGGTTTAGTTGTTCACAAATCCATAAACACGTTTTAAACATCATTTAGTTGGTACTCCGGTGATTATTCTGGAAAAATGTCATACATCAAGAAAACGAAATGTTATCATGTTTAACGCTCACATTTTATACAACGAATTTGAGAAAACCAATTTAATTATAAGATTTTAATATTATTGTTAATAATATTAAATAGCAATATTTTTATTAGTTATTAAACCTTACCAATTTCTCAAATCCCACCACACTTTTATAAAAATGACAAACTTTTATAAAAAGGGCTAGGTTTTTATAAAAACTATACGAGACAAATTATGTCTCTTCTCTCCCAACATATCTACTCATATCCAACATCATCATATCATCTATATAATAAAGAAATCAAGGAACCATGCTTGAATATTTTAATCAAGATGCCTACTTGATTAAAATAAGCTAGAAAGCTTACCCTAAATTAAATATTCACAACACCTTACATCTTCCCTTCCCCATGCAAACCACCACCACTCTTCTCTCTCCTTGTCCTTCTATAAATTCGGCCAAGAGGCCTCCCTCCCCACCATTTCATCTCCAATCTCACTTCTATACTCTCTAAACTCTCCAAGAATTCTCTAGTTGATTCAAGGCTTTTGGCAAGTGTTTTGCACGTATTTTTGGTAAGTTTTCTTCATATTTCCGAGATCCCACTACATTCTACCATCATCTTTTGGTTGTCTCATTTTCACTCTTGAAACAAAAATCCTAGGCAAGATCTTGGAGTTTCAAGAAGGTGTCACTCGATTCTTACCTCCTATTTCCCACCATTTCTTGCCATCTTCTAGGGAAAGCACAAAAGGTGAGTTCATACCCCCATTTCTACTAGTTTTCACTCATTTTACACTTTCGAGGGAGGTTACATGCTATGCAAACAAAATACATTTGGACAATGACTTTACACAAAGGTCCTGGATCTAATATAGGATGGATAAAACTTTTAACCTTTGGGTAATACTCTTACATGCATGTTTATGTTCTATTTATGAAATATATACATATATTCATGCTTTCAAAGAAAACACACAAGTCTCATTCTTTCATATGCACAAGTTTCTAGTATTAATCTATTGTATGATGGATAATACCTTTATCCATTAGATAATATTATTACACACTGGACAAACACAAACTAACATTTTTACCAAAAGTCTAGTTTTGAAAGATTAAAACTTTGTATTTACACATTGGATAAAACCATTACCCCTAGGATAATACCATTATCCATTGGGTAATATTATTATACACTATATTAATACTATGGAAAATTGATATTTACACATACAAGGGTTTTCATTACATCAAAACGTAAACCTGTTGAAAGAATTATGTGAGACAAAGTCTTCACCGTACCTACCAGAGTACACACTAGAGTCCTGAATTATAACCCGAATCTCGGTAAGAGAGCGTGATACTTGTGTATAGATCTATACGGGTTATTTTCTGAAAATATTGGATTTTCTGGGAACAAACACTACATTTTTAAGTATGGTTATTTACTTATACACTACATTTATAAGTAAGGTTATTTACTTATACACTACATTTATAAGTATGGTTATTTACTTTTACACTGCATTTATAAGTATGGTTATTTACTTATACACTACATTTATAAGTATGGTTATTTACTTATACGCAATATTTATAAGTATAGTTATTTACTTATATACTACATTTATAAGTATGGTTTTTTACTTATACACTCGATTTTTGGATAATAAAAATCACATGACAAGTCACACTTTTTATAAGTTTAGAAGTTATGAGAACTTTTATTTTATAAATGCTTTTGGATACATGCTACACACATACATTCTTCTTTTACGCTGAAGGCGTACAAATATAAAACATTTTACAAGGATATTATTTTTACACAAGGAAAAATATCGGATTTTTCTACAACTGAACTCTTATGAACTCATCAACTTTATGTTGATTTTTTTAAAACGGCATGTAATCTCAGGAAACAATTAAGCTCGGGTCAGTGGAGCTACTTTTGAAGACAAGACACCTAATATCATTACGAGAACTACTTTGTTTGATAACATGCAAACCTTGTAATGTATTTTGATACTAAGTAACATATGGGTCATGTAACTGATATAATCATATGATATGTTGGTTGTTTATGTACTTGTGTTTCAATGTATACAATTATTGTGATACTATGATCATTGTTCCACCCCCCGGACGTTTCCTCCATCCGGTTTGGGGGTGTAACAGATTGGTATCAGAGCAATTGTTTATAGCGAACTAAGTATATTCTTCCATGTAAGAAATACAACTATAGATATAGGGACTAATACCTCTGACTAAAAATTTGAAGTTATAATTATGCTTAAAATATAATAATAATTATTATATGAAAGTATACACATATAAAAGAAAGTTAGTGTCACAATGAAACAAATCAAGAACATCAAAGTTTAGGTTGAACACTATGGCTAGACCTAGTATGACATGTTGTCAAATCATGGGGGAGTATAGTCTGATCAACTACACTTGACCAAGGTTTGACGAACATGTAACTGGGCCTGGGCATAGGGGACAACCGGGTAAACGTAAGTAATCTACATATGAATACTTCACAACCTCATCAAATATCTACACTAACAACTTAGTTGCACTACTTAGTTACTAAGAATCACGTAGATTGCGACCTTATACACCCTTTTGTTTTTAGTCATGGCGAGATTCCACCATAGAGACCCCTATTATCCCGTTATGGCAGCTAATGGATGGATCGAGGAAGAACCAGGGGAAATTCACGAGGAAGACCCTGCAGAGGATCCGGAAGAGGATTCCGAGAAGGAGTCAGATGAGGAGATGGACATCGAGGGGGATCATTAACAAGCCTTATCCCATCAGGGGCATATATGAGCCCCTTCCGCCTCCTTTTTTCAAGATGTCCCCCATGGTATGCGACAACTACACTCATTGGTGTGCAGGTGGACACTACGACCCACGTACACTCCTTAGAGGAGAGGGTGGCTTCCTTGGAGCGACAAGCCCTAGCAGCTGAGACTAGGGCAGTGGCCATGGAGCAAAGGGTAGAACAAACTAATCGTGAGATGAGCGAGATGGCTGGACACCTTTTACGCTATTTTGACATCTGATATATAGGTTAGCCAATTGAGGTCATGCCACTCAGACGAAGCTCGAGAGTCCGTATGGGACCAACACCAACACCAATCCCAACACCGGCATCCATGGACGCAACCGCAATCAAAGAAATGATTGCACAAAAGGGTAGCAACCGCAGCAGCTAACTACCACGCCGATAGACACAAGGGGTCAGGACACGTAAACAACAGTTTCCATAATGACAGTCGAGGAAACTCCCGGACTTGCTCATACAAGGACTTTTCCAACTGTAAATCCAAAAACTTCTATGGCAACGGAGGAGTGATCGAACTAACACGTTGTTTCGAGAATATTGAATTAGTGTTTGAGATCAACTCCTGCACGAACGAGTGCAAGGTGAAATTCGTTGCCTGCACATTCATGGATTCCGCCCTGTCATGGTGGAATGGCCATGTAAAGGCTATAGGCCTCACTACTGAGAACGCCATGAGTTGGGAAGAGATGAAACTCATGATGATAGAGGAATATTGTCCGAGGAGTGAGGTTCAAGGCTTAGAAAAAGAACTCTAGAATCTCACCATGAAGGATTCAGAGATAACGGCTTATACCAACCGCTTCAATGATCTGGCTGTCTTGTGCCTAGGAATGGTTACTCCTGAGTACAAAAAGATAGAGAGATAAATCTGGGGTCTTACCCCACAAATCCAAGGGATGGTCATTTCTTCTCGACCAACCACCCTTGACAGCGCAAAGCGAATCGCTCATCAGTTGACTGACCAAGGCATCCGCGCAGGGAACCATGGTTCAGAAAGCCGACCCTCTTAAAGGGAGAGATAGCAAGAGGAAATTATGGGATAAAAAAGAAGGAAAGACCCCAACAGGGTCCCCAGAAGAAACAAGGGACAGTGGCAGTTGTCACCGTTATCACACCTGCATCCACCAACCAAACGAAGAAATACTATAGGAACCTCCCAAAATATGGCAAGTGTCCTTATCACCATATCGTCGCCTGTATGGAGATGTATTGCTCCAATTGCAGACAAAAGGGGCACACTACCAAGTTCTGTAGGGCCCCAACCCATGTGGCCAACCAAACTTCCAACTCAGGAGTAACCCACTCTTGCTATGGATGTGGAGAGACAGGACACTTCAAGAAGGACTGCCCAAAAACAAAGAATCAAGGTAGAGGAGGACAAGGCAGAGCATTGACCATAGGAACAAGAGAAGCAATGCAGGAGCCCACCGTTGTAACTGGTACGTTCCATGTCAATAACTCTTATTCCTACATACTTTTCGACAGTGGTGCCGAGAAAATCTTTGTTAGCCATAAGTTCAAACAACTACTAAATCAGAACCCACAAACACTTAAGGAAATCTATACAGTAACGACGTCTGGCACCTCCATGGCCTCCTCTGTTGTGAGTTGGAAAGCACGACCTTGAGCCCTTGGGGGCTCCGCCCTACCCTGACACCCATCTGTGATCCCCAGTGAAGCTGGTGCTGGAGCCTACGTCAGTCGTGCAGTGAGCAAAGGATAGTTGGCCTTATTATGATCAACATGCTCACAATGATAACAGATCCTGGTGGTCAGTGTGGGGGCCTGTTGGCGACAATCCTTGGCATAATGCCCCTCCTTGCCACATTTGTGGCACCTAAAAGAAGATCGACAAGAACCCTCATGGGCCTTTCCCCACTTGCCACAAGTACGCTGCGTATGCACCGGAGCCTGCCTCCCCTCCCTTGCCTGGAGCTTCATCTCAATCTCCCACCTCCTCGCAGCCTCCTTCAGCTCCACAAGGGTAACATAACGCTGAGTGGACACAAATTGGTAGATGTACGTCTTGAGTATGCTCAAGTACCGGGTCATTTGAGCTTTCTCGGAAGCAACAAACTCATGAAAAAACAGAGCTCTCTCAGTAAACATCTTGGTGATCTCAGTCACCGACTCAGTCCCCTGCCTCAGGTCCAAATACTCCTGGGCCAACCTCTCCTTCTCCACCAATGGAACATATCTCATGCGAAACATCTCAGAAAACTGCTCCCATGTCACAACAACCCTCTGCTCAGGGGTGTAGGAACCAGTCACCAATCTCCACCAGTCCTTCGTTTCTGACCGAAGAAGGTTCAGGGTGCACTTGACCTGCTGGTCAGCAGGGGAGGAGCATGTGAAGAAACACCCTTCAACATCGGATAACCACCTCATCGTAATGATCAGATCCTGAACCCCATCGAACACCGGGAGCTTCGTATTATCGAAGTCCCGGTACTGGAAGGCTCTCTCTTCATGAATCCCAGTGACTACAACAACCATGGTAGCTGCAACAACAACAACATCAGAAAGTGTCGCATAACAATCATCAAATAACTCAATCATGGCGGTCTTGATAGACCCAAACAACTTTGGTATCGATCCCCGGATAGCAGTAACAACCTCAGCGTAAATCAACTCCCTAATCTGATCCTCAGTCAACCCCGACCTATCATGGCCACCTGCTCCAGCTCCTAAACCTGATCCCCTCGTGAACACCATACTGAAAATAAACCAGAATATATCAGACAAGACACATTTAATACCATATGAGCTATTCTAAATAACGAAACCCTAGGGTTTGTGACCTCCCTGCTACGCATATGGGTCCTGTGCTTCCGGTAGTACGGACTCATACTACCTTCCACACCTACTCGTATTTGTCTTAGAAGATCATCACAACAACCCTAACATCACACACTAGAATACACATACATCATATTCTCACTCCCTAGAGAAAGGCTAGACATTCCTCAACTGGTCGGTTGCTCACACCTAACCTATCCATGAAACTTCCACCAACCCTGCAACACTTGCGTATGCTAATCATACATAACACTGGATACTATAGACAGTCGAATACTTGATTCTACCCTAAGCCCTTCATCAAACAAGAACAGGAAATAAGGCCAAACCAAACATTCTCAGGATATAGAATCTTAGTTATGTACAACTATAATGCATACACTAAGCAACTACAATAATGATGTCAATTCCATACAAGAAAGAATCCTAGGCTATCAGGCATCACATATCAGACAATTCTATCATGCAATTTCGGAAGATCCTTAGCCTACCAGTAGCATGCTATTCTAACATAAACATAATATCAAATAACAGTGTGAGTAACTTGGGGTATACTTTCTTGCTCCGGTTGATCATACACATCGCATCCTTCCTTGGTTACTTTTGAAAACAATTTTGAAAACCATTTTAAAAACTTTTGTAGTTCCCTAGTTTGAGTATGGATTCACACGCATGTTCATCCGATTCTCTCAAACCAAGGCTCTGATACCAACTTGTAACACTCCAAAAACCAAAGAAATTTAAAAAATTTAAAATCAACCGTTAACCAATATTGTTTACAAAAAGAGTTATTGTTTCAAAAACGTTATTCATAATCAGAGTTTTCCCAAGACCCAGTGACGTAAAACATGAAGATGTGGATGATCACGCCTTCGCTTTCCCATGATCCTTGAAAGTACCTAAAATAATAAACTGAAACTGTAAGCCAAAGCTTAGTGAGTTCCCCCAAAGTACCAACACACTACATAACAAACAAAACATGAAAATATGAGCCTTCAGCCTGACTGGACCGCCTCGCAGGGCCTACAACCTATCTGGACCGCTCCACGAGCCTTCGACATGACTGGACCGCCTCGCAGGGCCTACAGCCTATCCAGACCGCTCTACAAGCCGCCGGCCTGACTGGACCGCCTTGTAGGGCCTACAGCCTATCCGGACGTCCTCGAGTGTTTTGGCCTTCAGCACGAAGTAGGACCGCCTCAACCCAAACACAATATGTCGACATATGTAACAGATAAACATAAACATAGAACCACCAAATACAAATAACCATACATATCTACCAATTAGTCATAGACTAGCATAATACTATCCTATAACCATGATACATAATCTAGTGGGCCGTTATTGGTGCCTTCGACCCACGAGTATAGTGAGGAAAACTCACCTCTCAGTCTAAAAAAGGTATCTGGCAAAACACAGCTTCGAATGATAACTCAGTTGGTCACCTAAGCACCAAATAATGACCAATCTCAAAAACACTCAAATAACCTAAAATACCCTTAGATCAAACTTGGTCAAAGGTCAAAGTCAACAAAACTAGCTGAGTCAACCTAGCTGAGTATGTGGGGCGAACTCATCTGTACGCGGGGAGTACTCGATGGCTAACCAGGAGACGAGGGTTTGGCCACGTACGTGCAACGTACCAATTGGTACGCCCAACGTACGTAGTTAGACCTCATCTTAACCCGATAAGTGCTTAATACTTCATCTTTTACATCCAAAATTGTGACATCCCCAATTTCACGGCCAGAAAAGACCGATTTAATTTTATGCTTTTTAAAATAAAATCAGAGTAATCCTTTGATTAAAAGAGTTGCGGAATTTGTTCCCAAAATAAAATAAGATGAAATTTATCAAAGCATTTCCGAAGAAATGTATTTCATTATAAAAACTTTAGGATGTCATATTTGATACAGACCAAAAGCATAAACGGTACAAAATAGTCCTTACAAGAGTTATTTACAACTACTGGTCTATAATCCAAAATATCTTGATAAGCCATCCAACTTATGCTCTGGTGCCACTACCTGTAATACAAAGAAAAACTGAGTGGGTCAGGCTTGGGGGCCTGGTGAGCATATAGGGTTTTCAACCCACAATAAATAATTATATTAAGTTCATCAACCAACAATAACCCGATTACCCATTCCCGTTATCCTCACTTTACGTCCCTAAAACAACTATCACAAGGGACCTAGTCTAAGGATTTTCATCGGGATGGACACTACTACAAAGGGGGTTCCTCAGCAATAAATTTCCTAAAGGCAACCATGAGGGGGGATAGAGTACACCGGTGAACACATCGTTCACAAACACCTACAGGTTGCGAACCTGTCAGCGTTCTACTGGACTGTCTAGAAAGAGTCTGTGGTCGCCATCCATACTCCACTAGATGACTAGATCAACAACAACATCGAGGCCTCTCATCATTTTATTTCATCACACATCAACTATCTACTCATGTTTTACCCAACATTTTTGTAGATAAAAAATATATATATTTATATACAGCTTAAAACCTATATAAAACATTCATTTAACACTTATTTCAAATAAACAAATAATATATAAACACATAGCACGTATTTTATAGAGAATAATTCATATCTATGTGTTAGAAGAAAATGACTATACACTCACATGATAAGACGATGATCGGACAACACTACCGCTCTTAAGGTAATATTCTTCGATGAAACCGGGATGTTTTCTAAAAAATCGGGCTTCTCGCGGGCAGAGTTTCGGCTCGAAAACTCTTTTCCTCGGGATCTTCGGGGCGTCGGGACTTGCTTCGGGTGTCGGAATGATACACTAGGCTTCAGGAGTATTTCTCACAAAGTAGAAGAAAGTTTAAGGGTGAAGGAAATGGAAATTAGCAACCAAAATCGGCTGACTTCGGTTTCTATTTATAGGGTGCAAATTCGACATCACGTCGTGAACATGCAATTGTTCACGTCGTGAACTTGGTCATGACCAGTTCGTAGACTCGACGTCTGAAAGCCTGGCCCTGGAAGGTGTCAATCAACTAGTTCATGTCGTGAACCTCTTGTTCACGTCGTGAGTTCTGACAGAGGTTGAAGTTTGTGCCCCGAACTTCACAAATTCATATCGTTCGCATACGAGTTCCGTTTTTGACGCTCTTTATATCCACGCGTAGGTGAGATTATGCTCTACAACTTTCGTTTAGACTCCGTCGGGCTGGTTTTGATATTATTTTTAATATTATATTTTTAGTAGGCCGGGACAGGAAAAGTCCGTTAAAAATTCGTAACTTCTTCATCCGACGTCCGTTTTCGTCTGTCTTTTTACCGTTTCACTACTATTAACGAGATCTTCGATTCTTGTTTAGATTGTTTCGGCTAAAATCACTCGATTTCATATTCGAGTTTTGGGCTGCATACCGCTAAGCTGAAACTTAGAAAAATCATAACTTCCTCATACGAAGTCAGATTTGAACGTTCTTTTTATGCACGCTCTCGGTTTAACGTATTCTACGACTTTCGTTTAGATCGCTAAGGCTAAAAATCGCTCTATCGTAAATTCACTATTTACGTCACGCAGTGTCGTACCGGTTCTGTCGCGAAACTTCGACAAGTCATAACTTCTTTGTTATAACTCGGATTTCGGCATTATTTACATATCCAGAATCCTTGTCACGACCACTACCTCTTTATGTATAGATATTGGGTTAATCTAACATTTTATTTTAACGCTCATATTTATCCTTAATTTATTTAAATCACAACAATTAAGCATAAAACACATAATAATCAAATAATACATTTTTATTATTTCAAAACGGGTTACAAAGGTTAACCTAGACTATTACATCATCATTAATGCCTAGCCTGGAAACAAGGGCGTTACAATTCTCTTCCCTTAGGATGATTCCGTCCCCGGAATCACACATCAGCAAACAAATGCGGATAGCGACTCATCATGTCACTCTCCGTTTCCCAGGTGAGATTTGGCTCATTCGTATGTTTCCAACGGACAAGCACTAATTCGACCATCTTGCGTCGCAACTTCTTAGTCTTACGGTCAACGATTGCTTCTGGTTCTTCAATTAACCTATGGTTTTCATCAATCCTTAACTCGGAAATTGGAATTATATCTGGAACTTCTCATGTGAACTTCCTCAAATAACACACATGGAAAATGTTATGAATACCATTTAGTTCTTTGGGTAATTCGAGCTTGTAAGCTTGGTTTCCAATCCTCTGAAGAACTTTAAACGGTCCAATAAATCTTGGACTTAACTTTCCCCTTTTTCCAAATATTATAAGTCCCTTCCATGGTGAGAAAATAAGCAAAACCGAATCTCCAACTTCAAAAGTCATCGGTCTTCGCTTTTTGTCAGCATAGCTCTTTTGACGATCCTGAGCTGCTAACATTCTTTCTCTAATTACTTTCAAAATTTCAGCAGTTTGATGGACTATCTCTATGACATCCCCTAATTTCTCGGCCAGAAAAGACCGATTTAATTTATGCTTTTTAAAATAAAATCAGAGAAATCTTTTCAAAAAATGTTGCGGAATTGGTCCCCAAACAACATATGATAAAAGTTTATCAAAACCCTTCATTAAGAAGGTATATATTTTTCATATATATCAAAACCTCGGGATGTCATGTTCCGATACAGATCAAAAGCATAAACAAGACATTATAAGCCTTACTACAGTTATTTACAACTACTGGCCTATAATCCAAAAATCTCACGTCATCCTCCGACTAAGCTCGGGGTCCACTACCTGTAATCATAAAAAAACTGAGTGGGTCAGGCTTGGGAGTCTGGTGAGCATATAGGGTTTTCAACCCACAGTAATAATAAACTTATTAAGTTCACCAATCAACAATAACCCTGATTACCCGTTCCCGTTATCCTCACTTTACGTCCCTAATCACTTTTCACAAGGGACCTAGCCTAAAGAATATGATCGGGATGGACACTACTGCTAAGGGGTTTCCTCAGCCATATATGTCCTAAAGGCAACCATGAGGGGGATGGAGTACAGCGAATAAACACCCAAGTTCATTAACACCTACAGGTTGCGGACCTGCTAATGTTTCCCACTGGACTGTCTAGAAAGCCCGTGGTCGTCATCCAAACTCCGCTAGATGACTGAATCACAAATCACAATGAGGCCTTTCATCACTTTTATTTTATCACACATCACTATCTACCCATGTTCTACCCAACATATTTGTAGATACAAATACTTATACAGTTTAAAACTTGTATAAAACATCAACTCAACAGTCACCTCAAATAAACAATTAATATATTTACACATAGCACGTATTATAAGGTAAATACTTCATATCTATGTGTAAAATAAAAGTGACTATACACTCACTTGTTTTGATGATAATCGGGCAACAATTCGTTTCCTAAAACGTTCGTTTCTAATAAAACCGGGAGTTTTATTGAGAAACCGGGTTCTGCAAAAGTCGGCCTTCGAAACCGAAAAGATAAATTTTCCGGGCTTTACGGGCTCTTCGTGGCGTATTCTGGGGCTTATAATCGATACCGGGGCTTCGGGGGATGTTAATATGAAGAAAATATGAAGAAAGGGGTGAAAAGTGTTGAAATCCCAAAAGTATCCGAGAAGGCTCGCAGGAGGCTTCTATTTATAGGAGTCCGAAGTCTTGATCCGACGGCTGAGAAAGAACCACGCGTCGCAGATCTGAAGCTCGCAGGGGGGGGGGGGGATGGCTCGCACGAGGCTGCACATGCGAAGGCCTCGGTGGCAGTTGCTGATTGGACCGCGGACTCGCAGTCCATGTGCAAGGCTCGGAGTAAGGCGTGCGAGGTTCGGATTGGGCCTCCCTTCGGTCGAATCAAAATCCGACACGTGGCTTCGCATGACTCACCATTTCGGACACGTCGCACATGCGAGGCGAGGGTGACGTGGCAACTCGTGACTATGCGAATTTTCTCGGTTTTTGTGCAAAAACTTCTAAAATCCATAACTTTCGCATACGAGCTCCGTTTTTGACGTTCTTTATATGCACGCGTAGGTAAAATTACGGTCTACAACTTTCGTTTAGACTTCGTCAGCTAATTTTGACTTAAATTTTTATATTATTATTTTTAACAGACCGGGACAGGAAATCCGTTAAAAATTCATAACTTCTTCATCCGACGTCCGTTTTCGTCAGACTTTTTACCGTTGTGCTACTAATGACGAGACCTTCGATTCTCGTTTAGGTCGTGTCGGCTAAAAATCATTCGATCTAATATTCGAGTTTTTAGCTGTCTACTGCTAAGCTGAAACTTCGAAAAATCATAACTTCCTCATACGAAGTCAGATTTGGGCGTTCTTTTTATACCTACTCTCGGTTTAACGAACACTACAAGTTTTGTTTAGATCACTAAGGCCAAAAAGTAGTTTATCAAAAACTCACTTTTTACGACATTCGGCCCCGTGCCGGTTTGTCGCGAAACTTCGACAGGTCATAACTTCTTCGTTATAACTCGGATTTCGGCATTCTTTATATATCCGTAATCCTTGTCACGCCCACTACAAGTTTCTTAATAGATATCGGCTTTATCTAAAATTTAATTTTTGACGCTCATTTTTATTCTTAATTAATTAAGCCCTAATAATTAAGCATAAAACACATAATTCACATAATATTCACATAATTCCTTTTCATTTCTTCAAAATGAGTTACAAAGGTTAACCTAGACTATAATGTCAATATAAATGCCTAGCCTAGAAACACGGGCATTACAATTCTCTCCCCCTTAGGATGATTTCGTCCCCGGAATCACACATCAGCAAACAAATGCGGGTAGCGACTCATCATGTCACTCTCCGTTTCCCAAGTGAGATTTGGCCCATTTGTATGTTTCCAACGCACAAGCACTAAATCGACCATCTTGCGTCTCAGATTCTTAGTCTTACGGTCAACGATTGCCTCAGGTTCTTCGATCAACCTCTTGTTTTCATCCAACCTTAACTCAGAAATCGGAATTATGTCGGGCACATCTCCCGTAAACTTTCTCAAATAACACACATGAAATGTGTTATGAATACCCTCCAGTTCTTCCGGTAATTCTAGCTTGTAAGCTTGATTCCCGATCCTCTGAAGAACTTTAAATGGTCCAATAAACCTTGGACTCAACTTTCCTCTCTTACCAAATCTTATAAGTCCCTTCCACGGCGAGACTTTAAGTAAAACCGAATCTCCAACATCGAAGGATATCGGTTGTCTTTTCTTGTCAGCATAACTCTTTTGTCGATCTTGAGCAGCTAACATCCTTTCCCTTATCACTTTCAACTTTTCAGCAGTTTGATGGACTATCTCAGGTCCCATAAACTGCTTTTCCCCAGCTTCCAGCCAGCATGATGGCGTTCGACACTTCTCCCCATACAAAGCGTGATAAGGTGCCATCTTGATGCTCGAGTGGAAACTATTATTATAGGAAAATTCTACTAGAGGTAAGTGTTCATCCCAGTTACCTTGTAATTCTAGGGTACATGCTCTCAGCATATCCTCCAATGTTTGAATCGTTCGTTCGCTCTGACCATCAGTTTGCGGATGGTAAGCTGTACTCAAACACAACTTGGTACCCAATTCCTCTTGTAGACTTCTCCAAAACCTTGAGGTAAAACGGCTGTCACGATCGGATACAATCGTTAACGGAACAACGTGTAGCCTCACTATTTCCTTCACGTAAGAATTCGCAAGTTTATCCATAGACCATTTCTCATTAGCGGCTATGAAATGCGCACTCTTAGTGAAGCGATCAACGACCACCCAAATCATATCGTGACCGTTCCTTGTTCTGGGCAGTTTAGTCACAAAATCCATAGTGATATCTTCCCATTTACCCATGGGTACAAGTAAAGGTTCTAAACTCCCATACGGTTTCTGATGTTGTGCCTTAACCCTAGCACATGTTACACACTCGTCCACATACTTAGCAACATCGAGCTTCATCGTCGGCCACCAGTAATAGGGTTTTAGATCCCTATACATTTTCGTACTGCCGGGATGAATCGAGTACATGGTCTTGTGAGCTTCTTCCATCAGAAGACCTCTTACTTCTCCCGTCTTAGGTACCCAAATCCTATCTTTGAATACCTTCAGTCCTTGACCGTTTGTATCAAACACCAACGTTTTACTCAAACGTTCCTCCTTCCGATCAATTTTCTCTAAAGCTTCCTCCTGAGCTTTCTTTATACTTTCCACAATTGTCGAGACAACTTCAATTCTCAACGCTCTTGGCCTTCTCTTTTCAAGATTTACTTTCCGACTGAGAGCATCAGCAACAACATTTGCTTTACCAGGGTGGTAAAGTATCTCACAGTCGTAGTCCTTGAGTAGTTCTAGCCAGCGCTGTTGCCTCATGTTCAATTCCTTCTTATTAAAGAGATATTGAAGACTCTTATGATCAGTGAAAAGTTTACACTTAGTAGCATAAAGATAATGCCTCCATATCTTTAAGGCGAATATTACCGCTGCCAACTCCAGATCATGAGTGGGGTAGTTCTTTTCATGCTCTTTCAACTGCCTCGATGCATATGCTATCACTTTATCCCTTTGGGTCAGAACACATCCTAACCCAACTCCAGAGGCATCACTATAGACTGCGAAGTCCTCAACTCCTTCAGGTAACGAAAGAATTGGTGCTTCACACAGTCTCTTCTTTAACTTTTCAAAGGCTTCCTTATGCTTTTCATTCCAAGCATAAGTAGCTCATTTGTGGGTCAAAGCTGTTAATGGAGTAGCAATCGAAGAAAAGCCTTGGATAAATCGACGATAATATCCGGCTAATCCTAAAAAGCTTCTAATCTCCGTAGGACTTTTTGGTTGTTCCCACTTCATCACAGCTTCAATCTTTGCTGGGTCAACCATTATTCCTTCTTGGTTAACCACATGACCTAAAAATTGGACTTCTTGAATCCAAAATTCACATTTTGGAGAACTTTGCATACAACTTCTCCTTTTTCAAAACTTCTAGCACTTCACGCAGATGCTTGTCATGCTCCTGCTTCCTCTTCGAATAGATCAAGATATCGTCTATGAATACTATCACGGATTTATCAAGGTATGGTTTACAAACCCTGTTCATCAAATCCATGAAAGTTGCTGGGGCATTGGTTAATCCGAACGACATAACCAAAAATTCATAGTGTCCATATCTTGTTCTGAACGCAGTCTTTTCGATATCCTGCTCCCTCACCTTCAGTTGATGGTATCCCGACCTAAGATCGATCTTCGAGAAATAGCTCGAACCTTGCAATTGGTTGAACAGGTCATCGATCCTCGGCAATGGATACTTGTTCTTTATGGTCGCTTTATTCAGCTCTCTGTAATCGATGCACATTCTCATACTCCCGTCTTTCTTCTTTACAAACAACACAGGGGCTCCCCAGGGTGATGAACTAGGTCGAATGAAACCTTTGTCCAATAACTCCTGAAGTTGTGTCATAAGTTCTTTCATTTCGGTTGGCGCTAATCGATACGGTGCTTTGGCTATCGGCGTCGTTCCTGGTAACAAGTCGATACGAAACTCAACTTATCGATCAGGGGGCAATCCGGGAAGATCTTCGGGAAAGACTTCCGGATAATCACACACCACCGCAATATCCTGCACCTCCTTCTTTTCCTTCTTAGCATCGATCACGAACGCTAAATATGATGTACACCCCTTGGCCAAACACTTTCTGGCTTTCATTAGGAAAATGATTCCAGAGTTTACTCTGCGTTTGTCTCCGTACACCATAAACGACTCTTTCCCTGGCGGGTTTACTTTTACTATTTTCTGCCTACACAGTATCTCGGCATCATTGGCGCTAAGCCAATCCATTCCTAAAACTATGTCGAAACCATTTAACTCGATAGGCAATAATTCCTCGTGGAACTTATTCCCATCCAAGTCAATGATGATGTTTTTCATACGATGGCTAACAGGTACAAACTTGCCACTAGCAATTTCGACTAATAAGGCATTAACTAGTCTATCAACAGGCAAAGCTAGTTTTCTACCAAATTCATGCGATATAAAGGAGTAATTGGCTCCAGAATCAAACAAAATTTGGGCAGGCAATTCATTTACGAGAAAGGTACCTGAAGCGACATCGACTTCTTCTTTTGCAGCTTCAAGGGTCATCTGAAAGGCTCTCGCCTTCGGCTTTGGTGGTAGATTGGGCTTTGCTGCATCCTTCCTCTTTGGACAGTCTTTAAAAACATGCCCTGCTTCATGGCACTCAAAACATACCCTCTTGTCGGATGGACACACGTTGGCATAATGCCCAGTCTTTCCACATTTGTAGCAAGTCACCTCCTCGCTACATTTCCCAGAGTGCTTTTTCTTGCACTTCTCACACCATTTCACTTCACTTCCTCCTCCTCCAAACTTCTTAGACTTAGAAAATTTGCTTTTCTTGTTGGAACCTGAAGTTCCTTCAAATTTTCTCTTCTCACCAACTTCTGCCCTCTCCAGACCCTTCTCCCTGATCTGAACCTCCACATTCTTAGTAGCCCAGATGGCGGCTTTCAAAGTGGTTGCTTGCTTAACCATCGGACCAAAGTCCGCTGGTAATCCGAGGGCAAACTTGTTGACCTTAGAGAGTTCAGTCGGAACTAGGTAAGGAACAAGCTTCATCTTTTCAGTAAAACTAGCAGCGTATTCAGTAACGCTCATCTTTCCCTTCTTTAAATTCTGGAACTCATTATTAATTTCCAGAAGGTCCTGCTCAGAGCAGTATTGCAGTTTCAGTTGTAGCACAAAGTCTTCCCAAGACATCTTACTAGCTTCTCCCTTGGGCATCGAATCAGCTAGTAATTTCCACCAGCTCAACATACCAGACTTTAACAGATGAATTGCAAGTGCGGTCTTTTGTTTGTTGCTGCACTCACAGCTTTCAAACATTGTCTCCATTTCGGAGATCCAGTTCATGACTTCCACCGGTGTCGGACTCCCAAATAGACATGGTGGTTTAGATGCCATGATATCTTTATATTTGCACCCGCGTCCATCAGCTCCTCCATCCTGGTTGTCTTGTCTAACTATCAGTGGGTTGGATTGACCAAGAGTCCCACTGTAGTTCCCTCCTATTGATTGCCCTTCATTCACTACGGGCTGTTCAACAGGTATCGTAGTCTCTTCCCTATGCTGTTGTAGTAATCGCCTTGTCTCCTCCATCTGGCGATCTAACATCATCTGCATCATTGCTTGTACCCCAGCCATCGTCATTGGCTCAGGTGCAGCTCCTACAACAGGTACTTGCTCAACTACTTGAGGTTGAGGCTGTTGATCCCTGTTTCCATTTGCATTTGCAACTCCACTACGAGTTCTTGCCATTACAATCTATATACCGAATAAGGCGAATTTAGGTCTTTATCCTTGTTAGACATTTCAATTCCCTTATCACTCCAAAACGTTTACATGTTAGTTCTAATCTCGTAATCATACGCTTAGAATCCTACACACATAAGGTTTCCAGATCCGGTCGGTAACAGACCATAGATTCGAACAATTAATGGCACACATGGCAAACACATAACATTTAGCACATAAGGGCATTTTAGGCATCTTTCCTAAAATAAACTAGTGCTCGTGTCAATTTAGGTGTACTACCTAAAATATAATAGACACACTCAACTCACAATCATCGCTTAGCATTCTAAGTTTAAGTCTAGAAATCGTAGGATATTTCTTAGTTCGCTTAAACTAATGCTCTGATACCAACTGTCACATCCCCTAATTTCTCGGCCAGAAAAGACCGATTTAATTTATGCTTTTTAAAATAAAATCAGAGAAATCTTTTCAAAAGATGTTGCGGAATTGGTCCCCAAACAACATATGATAAAAGTTTATCAAAACCCTTCATTAAGAAGGTATATATTTTTCATATATATCAAAACCTCGGGATGTCACGTTCCGATACAGATCAAAAGCATAAACAAGACATTATAAGCCTTACTACAGTTATTTACAACTACTGGCCTATAATCCAAAAATCTCACGTCATCCTCCGACTAAGCTCGGGGTCCACTACCTGTAATCATAAAAAAACTGAGTGGGTCAGGCTTGGGAGTCTGGTGAGCATATAGGGTTTTCAACCCACAGTAATAATAAACTTATTAAGTTCACCAATCAACAATAACCCTGATTACCCGTTCCCGTTATCCTCACTTTACGTCCCTAATCACTTTTCACAAGGGACCTAGCCTAAAGAATATGATCGGGATGGACACTACTGCTAAGGGGTTTCCTCAGCCATATATGTCCTAAAGGCAACCATGAGGGGGATGGAGTACAGCGAATAAACACCCAAGTTCATTAACACCTACAGGTTGCGGACCTGCTAATGTTTCCCACTGGACTGTCTAGAAAGCCCGTGGTCGTCATCCAAACTCCGCTAGATGACTGAATCACAAATCACAATGAGGCCTCTCATCACTTTTATTTTATCACACATCACTATCTACCCATGTTCTACCCAACATATTTGTAGATACAAATACTTATACAGTTTAAAACTTGTATAAAACATCAACTCAACAGTCACCTCAAATAAACAATTAATATATTTACACATAGCACGTATTATAAGGTAAATACTTCATATCTATGTGTAAAATGAAAGTGACTATACACTCACTTGTTTTGATGATAATCGGGCAACAATTCGTTTCCTAAAACGTTCGTTTCTAATAAAACCGGGAGTTTTATTGAGAAACCGGGTTCTGCAAAAGTCGGCCTTCGAAACTGAAAAGATAAATTTTCCGGGCTTTACGGGCTCTTCGTGGCGTATTCCGGGGCTTATAATCGATACTGGGGCTTCGGGGGATGTTAATATGAAGAAAATATGAAGAAAGGGGTGAAAAGTGTTGAAATCCCAAAAGTATCCGAGAAGGCTCGCAGGAGGCTTCTATTTATAGGAGTCCGAAGTCTTGATCCGACGACCATGTGCGATGCTCGGAGTAAGGCGTGCGAGGTTCGGCTTGGGCCTCCCTTCGGTCGAATCAAAATCCGACACGTGGCTTCGCATGACTCACCATTTCGGACACGTCGCACATGCGAGGCGAGGGTGACGTGGCAACTCGTGACTATGCGAATTTTCTCGGTTTTTGTGCAAAAACTTCTAAAATCCATAACTTTCGCATACCAGCTCCGTTTTTGACGTTCTTTATATGCACGCATAGGTAAAATTACGCTCTACAACTTTCGTTTAGACTTCGTCGGCTAATTTTGACTTAAATTTTTATATTATTATTTTTAACAGACCGGGACAGGAAATCCGTTAAAAATTCATAACTTCTTCATCTGACGTCCGTTTTCGTCAGACTTTTTACCATTGTGCTACTAATGACGAGACCTTCGATTCTCGTTTAGGTCGTGTCGGCTAAAAATCACTCGATCTAATATTCGAGTTTTTAGCTGTCTACTGCTAAGCTGAAACTTCGAAAAATCATAACTTACTCATACGAAGTCATATTTGGGCGTTCTTTTTATACCTACTCTCGGTTTAACGAACACTACAAGTTTTGTTTAGATCACTAAGGCCAAAAAGTAGTTTATCAAAAACTCACTTTTTACGACATTCGGCCCCGTGTCGGTTTGTCGCGAAACTTCGACAGGTCATAACTTCTTCGTTATAACTCGGATTTCGGCATTCTTTATATATCCGTAATCCTTGTAACGCCCACTACAAGTTTCTTAATAGATATCGGCTTTATCTAAAATTTAATTTTTGACGCTCATTTTTATTCTTAATTAATTAAGCCCTAATAATTAAGCATAAAACACATAATTCACATAATATTCACATAATTCCTTTTCATTTCTTCAAAATGAGTTACAAAGGTTAACCTAGACTATAATGTCAATATAAATGCCTAGCCTAGAAACACGGGCATTACAATCTCGTGTCCCATAAACTTCTTTTCCCCAGACTCAAGCCAACAAGACGGTGTACGACACTTCTGTCCGTACAAAGCTTGGTAAGGTGCTATCTTTATGCTCGAGTGGAAACTATTATTGTAGGAAAATTCTACCAAAGGTAAATGTTCATCCCATTTACCTTGGAATTCCAGGGTACATGCTCTCAGCATATCTTCAAGTGTTTGTATCGTTCGTTCGCTCTGACCATCAGTCTGTGGATGGTAAGCTGTACTCAGACACAACTTGGTACCCAATTCCTCTTGTAGACTTTTCCAAAACCTTGAGGTGAAACGGCTATCACGATCTGATACAATCGTTAATGGAACACCATGAAGCCTCACAATTTCCTTCACGTAAGAATTCACAAGCTTATCCATAGACCATTTCTCATTGGCTGCTATGAAGTGCGCACTCTTAGTGAAGCGATCAATGACCACCCATATCATGTCGTGACCGTTCTTTGTTATGGGCAGTTTAGTGACAAAATCCATGGCGATGTCTTCTCATTTACCTATAGGTACAGGCAAAGGTTCTAAACTCCCATATGGTTTCTGATGTTGTGCCTTAACTCTTGCACATGTCACACACTCGCCCACATACTTTGAAATATCAAGCTTCATCGTCGGCCACCAGTAGTAGAGTTTGAGGTCCCTATACATTTTAGTTCTACCGGGATGAATCGAGTACATGGTTTTGTGAGCTTCGTCCATAAGAAGATCTCTTAATCCTCTTGTCTTAGGTACCCAAATCCGATCTTGGAATACCTTCAGTCCGTGACTGTTTATACCGAACACTAACGTTTTGCCCGAACGTTCTTCCTTTCGGCCATTCTTCTCTGAAGCTTCCTCTTGAGCTTTCTTTATAATCTCCATAAAGTTCTATTCTCAACGCTCTTGGCCTTTTTCTTTCAAGATTGACTTTCCGACTGAGAGCATCAACGACAACATTTGCTTTACTGGGGTGGTAAAGTATCTCACAGTCGTAGTCCTTGAGTAAATCTAGCCAGCGTTGTTGCCTCATATTCAATTCTTTCTGATTAAAGAGATATTGGAGACTCTTATGATCAGTTAAAAGCTTGCACTTCGTGCCATAGATTTAATGTCTCCATATCTTTAGAGCAAATATTACCGCTGCCAACTCCAGATCATGAGTGGGGTAGTTTTTTCATGCTCTTTCAACTGTCGAGATGCATACGCTATTACCTTTTTGTTGGATTAGGTGTCTAAGCCCATAACTATAATTGGTATGTACTTGAATTGATAGCAGCACAGTCCTTTTGGGTTGCCTTCAAACCTAGCAACTAGACAAGGAAATTATGAAAGGAGAGATATTGGTTTATGATAAGATTAATAAATTAATATAAATGATTTATTAATATGTTAAAAGATTAATATATTAATTAGAAATCATAATTTTAATTAATAGTTAGCCAGAAATTAATTAGAATTAATTTTGGGGTTAATTGTATTAATTATAAAGTACAGGGACTAGTTTGCAATTATCTAATAGTTGAGTGGAAGGTTCCAGAACCTCCTTGGAAGGGGGTGGACGAAATATATAGGGGAAACCCTAATGATTTCGTCCAAGGGTGCTTGGATAAGGCCTTTGGATTAGCTTAGGCCCCAAGCAAATGAACATTAGGGTTTTCCCTAAACCCTAGATCCCTCAGCTATATAAGGAGCCTCCCAGCTCCTAAATTCGGCCTCGCCTTTCCTTGTGAAACCCTAGGGCCGAAAATTGCATACCCTACCCTCTCTCCTTCTAGTTTCCTTCTTGCTAGCTTTTGGGTGTGACTCCATTAGAGGCATTACATTTGTGGTGCTAGGCTTCCAAGAAGATCAAGTTCAAGAGGATTAACAATTGTTTGCTATAACAATTGAAAGGTATGTAACTCTTAAACCCTAGTTAGTTATTTTTGAAAATAGCCTCTCTCCTCTAGGGTTCTTGTTTTGTAATTCAAAGTTATATGTTCAATAGTTAAAACATAGATCCAAAGTAGGTTGCATGTGAACTTAGGAATTGTTTTCTAGTTTATTTGTTTCACCTAAAACCCATCAGTGGTATCAGAGCCATTGTTTGTTTTAAATTGAATTGCTATAATATTTGAATTGCAAATTAGGGTTTATAGCTATTAAACCCTAAAGGCCAAAATTTTTGATTTTTAGGGTTTTTGGTTCAAAGGGTTTTCGAAAAACCCTAGCCTCCATGAACCCTAATCGAAATTAGGGTTAGGGTTTTGAAAACCCTAGCCTCCTCCCTTGAATTTCGAAATATGCTTAGTATTTTTTAGGGTTTCTTGTTTTGGATAATTGTTACTTGATTGGATTAATTGGATAATTATCCTTTACCCTAATTTTCGAAATTTAGAGGGATAAGGATTATGATTAAATTAATTGTTTAATTTGATTAGATAATCCTTACAAGATTTAATAAATTAATTAAAGATAATCAATAGATAATTATTAAATATAGTTATTTGGTTTATTTTAAATTTAAAATTAATGACTTAATTTTCGAAATTTATATATAAACCTTAAAGTTTTAAAAAGTTTAAAACACACCTTATATATGTATTATAATTAAAAGTTAAATATTATATATGTATAAGAATATGGTCAGTTAAATCGCTAGTATGCCTCATTCACGAAGCTAGTCTATAAGGGGGTATAAGGAAACTGCCTATAAAATGGTAGTTGAATGGGTGTCCACTCTCACCCACCGCTTCCTTGATTAGTGGAGGGTCGTTAGCAGAACGGGTTTGATAGGACAACTACATCTCATTAAAAGTATAATGTTATTAAAGAAAGTACTAGAACATCATTTTACAAAATCCCAACTCTAGTTACTTTAGGAAAAAATGTGAAAAGTATGCTAATCCATGAAATTGCACATTGTGCTTTATTGGTCGTTAGTGGAGCGTATGTGGATTACCAGCACACTAATAGGCACTAATAAAGAGTAGTAATGGGTATCTCATAATTATCATTTTGGTGGAGCGTGTGTGGTTTACCTGCACATCAATAGTTAATGATAAAGACAATGAGGTTACCAAGCACATTTGCATGGTTATTCACATCTTGTTTGTGATCCTCGGTATCCCAGTCACAAATAGAAGAGCATAATCCGAGATTAAAACATGCCATTGAATAGTTTCAATGTATCTCAAAAGGAATTAGGAATTTCACTTCGTTTGTTTCGTCTAATAGTGGAATTGGTGAATCGTCATTCACCTACCTTTATGAAATTTACACTTAGATCTCGGCATCCCATTTCTAAGTTGTGAATCTTCATAGTTGTATCCTAACCTTGATATTATATTTTTGGGTTATTATATTGAGGTATCTTGAAATCTAACTAAAACTTTCTTTCTTTTCAGATGTCTACTCCTGGAAACACTTCTGCTTCATCATCCTCAAACCACAATTTCTCTTTGCTCAAAATTTGCTCCAAAGTCGTTATGGATGGCTCTAACTATAACGATTGGATGCGTAACATCAAGATGGCGCTTCGATTTAAGGACAAAGAATATGTCCTTGAAAAGGACCTCAAAGAGCTTGATGAGTCTAAAGCTACTCCTGAAGAATATGATGCCTACAAGAAACACTATGATGATGCTACCAAAGTGGCATGCATCATGGTCGCAACTATGTCCCCAGAACTGTAGAGGTACTATGAGGACTAGTGGCCCTTTGAGATAAACAAGGACCTTATGGAAATGTACCATAAGCGAGCTCGTCAAGAAAAGTTTGAAGTAGTCAAGTCACTCATGGCTTGCAAGATGAAAGAAGGGGAGTCGGTTGTGTGTCATGTGCAAAGAATGCAACGCTACATAGAGCGTTTGGTCAAGCTCAACATTCATTTTGATGAGGAATTGGCCATTGACATGGTCTTGAACTCATTACCTGATTGTTATGGTCAGTTTATCCTAACTTACCATTTGAACAACACTGAGCAGACACTGGCCCAATTGCACAACTTGTTGCAGACAACTGAAGCAGGGATGAAGGGTAAAAGTATAGCCTCCACTCCTGCAAGTGCCCCTGTCTTGGCTATTGGACAGGGAAAGGGGAAAAAGAGGAAAGGTCCTCCTAAGCAAAATTCGAAGAGCAAGGCTCAAGCTGGGTCATCTACAAATGGCCCAAAGGCTAAGCCCAATGCTACCATTCCCCATGTTTCTGATCCAAAGGATGCTGATTGCTTTTATTGCAATGACAAAGGGCACTGGAAGAGAAGCTGCCCAAAATATCTGCAGGACATCAAAGATGACAATGTGAAGCCATCTTCAGCAGGTATTTACACTATTTCTTCTAATAACTTATTATCTTCTCGTTCATGGGTCCTTGATACAGGATGTGGTTTTCACATCTGTTCTGATTTGTATGGACTAAAAGAAAGTGAGAAGGTGGAGCGAGGGAGGATAAACTTGATCATGGGGAACAGAAAGTCTTCACCAGTAACCAAGATCGGAGTTTATCAACTTTTGCTTAATAATGATGTTAGATTAGATTTATTGAATTGTTGCTATTCGTCTGAGATGACGAGAAACATTATTTCATTTCATGCATTGTTCAGACAAGGTTTCAAGTATTCTTTTAATGATTTGAATGGTTCAAATTATGTTTATAAGAATGGTGTTTTCGTGTTTGAAGCTTTACCTTATGATGGTGTGTATGAAACAGTGACTTGTGTTGATAGCTTCGGAAATAGTGTATTTAATATTGACTTGTCTAATAGTGTAGACAAGGCATGCTTGTGGCATTATCGTCTTGGACAGATTAACAAGAAACGCATAGCCCAACTCCAAAAGGATGGAGTGTTGGAATCATTTGACCTAAAATCAGATGATATGTGTGATACTTGTCTTTTGGGAAAGATGACGAAATCACCATTCACAGGGTCTTGTGAAAGAGGTGAAGGTCTGTTGGACCTCATACATACAGATGTATGTGGGCCCTTCAGATCAACTACAAGGGATGCTAATCGATTCTATGTGACTTTCACTGATGATTATAGCAGATATGGCTATATCTACTTAATCAAACATAAGTCAGAAACCTTGGAAAAGTTCAAGGAGTTTAAACATGAGGTCGAGAATCAATTGGGCAGGAAGATAAAGGTACTTAGATCCGATAGAGGCGGGGAGTATCTTAGTATTGAGTTCAATGAATATCTAAAAGAATGTGGGATAGTCTCACAATTAAATCCTCCTAGGACACCACAGTTAAATGGTGTAGCTGAGAGGCGTAATCGAACCTTGTTAGACATGGTTCGTTCTATGATGAGTCGTGCTTCGCTTCCTATTCACTTCTGGGGGTATGCCTTAGAGACAGCCGCCCACATCCTCAATCTTGTCCCTACAAAGAAGGTTGCCAAAACACCTCACGAAATGTGGACGGGGAAAGTTCCCTCGTTAGCACATATAAAAGTCTGGGGTTGTGAAGCTTTCGTAAGACGAGAGACTCACGACAAGCTAGCAGCTAGAAGTGAGAAATGTGTTTTCATTGGTTACCCAAAGTAGTCTTTTGGATATTTGTTCTACAGACCTAGTGAAAATGTGGTCTTTGTAGCACGAAGAGGAGTCTTTCTAGAAAGAGAGCTCATATTCAAAGAGGACAGTGGGAGCACCATAGACGTTGAAGAAATTCAAGAGTTGGCCAATGAAGGAACCTTAGATGACACTAGCACTCAACCAGAGGAAACAGTTCCTGTTGAACCAGTTGATAACTCATTACCTCTTCGAAGATCCACTAGGGTGAGTGTGCCACCTGAGTTGTATGGTTTTCATATTACTTCAGATGGTGACACATTCATCATTGACAGGACACTGGTAAATTTAGATGAACCAGTTACTTACAAGGAAGCAATGGCAGGCCCAGAGGCTTCCAAGTGGAAAGAGGCAATGGACAACGAGATTAAGTCCATGTATGACAACCAAGTTTGGAATTTGGTTGATAGTGCACCAGGTCGTAAGACAGTTGGGTGCAAATGGATCTTCAAGAAGAAGACAGACATGGATGGAAATGTGCACACATTCAAGGCTCGACTGGTTGCAAAAGGTTTCACTCAAACCCTAGGGGTTGACTATGATGAGACCTTCTCGCCAGTAGCTAAGATTAAATCTATTAGGACATTGCTCGCCATAGCTGCCTTTCATGACTATGAAATCTGGCAGATGGATGTCAAGACTGCTTTCCTTAACGGGAAGTTGGCTGAGGATGTTTACATGAATCAGCCAGAGGGTTTTGTTGATGAAAAGTTTCCCAATAGAGTGTGCAAGCTTGAGAAATCCATTTATGGATTGAAACAAGCATCTCGCAGCTGGAATCTTTGCTTCCATGAGAAAGTCAAAGAGTTTGGTTTCTCTAGAAGTGAAGATGAGTTTTGTGTGTATATCAAGGCTAGTGGGAGTATAGTAACTTTTCTGGTGTTATATGTCGATGACATATTACTCATTGGTAACGACATTCCAACCTTGAAAGAAGTTAAGTCTTGGCTTGGAAAGTGTTTTGCCATGAAAGACCTTGGAGAAGTTGCCTATATTCTTGGGATTAGAATATTGAGAGATAAAAAGAAGAGACTGATTGGACTTAGTCAGAGCACATACTTGGATAAGGTACTAAAGAGGTTTAGTATGGAAAATTCCAAGAAGGGAGAGCTACCTATCCAAAGCAATACCAAATTGAGTAAGACTCAATGCCCGAGTACAGATAAGGAAATAGCTGACATGAGTCATGTACCTTATGCTTCCGCTGTCGGATCGATCATGTACACTATTACATGTAATCGCCCTGACGTGGCCTTTGCTTTGAGAATGGTCAGTCGCTATCAGGGAAACCTGGGTAGAGCTCATTAGACAGCAGTAAAGAACATGCTCAAGTATTTGCGAAGGACGAAGGACTGGGTCCTTGTACTTGGTGGCAATGATACTTTGAGAGTAGATGGTTACAGTGATGCCAGCTTTCAGACGGATAGAGATAACTTCCGTTCTCAATCTGGCTGGGTATTTCTACTGAATGGAGGAGCGGTTACTTGGAAAAGTTCCAAGCAAGATACGGTGGCTGATTCTACCTGTGAATCAGAGTACATAGCGGCGAGTGAAGCGTCTAAGGAAGCAGCTTGGTTAAGGAACTTCATCGGGAATCTCGGAGTTGTTCCTACCATCCAGGAGCCTATGGAACTGTTCTGCGATAATGAAGGAGCGGTTGCCTTGACAAAGGAACCAAGAGATCATGGTAAAACCAGACATATCGACAGAAAGTACCATTTTATCATACATAGAGTAGAAGAAGGCCATCTTGTAGTAAAGAGGGTGTCATCTGAAGATAACCCAGCAGACCCCCTCACAAAGGGTCTGAGTAGGGCTAAGCATATTCAGCATGCTCGGAGCATAGGACTGAAAGATGATATTAGTTTTAGTAGTTAAATTAGTTTTATTCTGAAACTTGTAACAAAGTAAATGTAATTGACTTTTGGTGATTAAATAATAAAGTATTATTTATGAGTTTGTTTACTGCCTTTTGTCAATTTTTTATTATTGTGTTTCATTTTTGCATGTTTTACTTCCCGAATAATAAGATTATTCAAACTCCACAGTCGCTCGTACTTTTGGAAGTAAGTAGTGAATTAAGACTGTCCTGAATTGGATTGTAGATTGTCTAAGGATAGACATGGCAATAGAATTGCTGCAATGTTCATGAGTACTCAGAAATTGAGATTTGAGTATTGGATAAACCCTCGCTCAGAGTATCACTTCATGGAATTCATCATGAGTAATATTGAGACGATAATATCTTATAATCTTGAAACGAAGATATATGAGTTGTAATTTACAAAATCGGTTATACATTGGTGATACGAAAACGCATCAGTAACTTGGTGTTATAAAATGTATTTTCATGTGAAATTTGATGAGTAAAAGACACAAGCATATGAGTTAACGTTTATTCATTCCTTTTGCCCTAACCGTAAAAGCGATATCTGTGGGGCCCTCGATGATTTGGTGTTGACTTATGTGCTGGGCCCAGCCAGGATTAAATTGATGTATTCAATTAGAAGTCCTACATCATCACAAATCAGAAATCGGGAAACAAAGATTCTGGACAAAGAGATTAATTACATTCCATGTCTTATGTCTAGGGATATCTTGCAGAACGAAGGATTATATGATCACTTATCTAAGGACACGTAATTGACTGGGTCAGAGTTCAGCAACAGCTTTTGGAAGCTACAATTTGCTGGTCAAATTTAGAAGCCATACTAGCAATTATAGTTACAGACTTATCCAAGTGGGAGACTGTTGGATTAGGTGTCTAAGCCCATAACTATAATTGGTATGTACTTGAATTGATAGCAGCACAGTCCTTTTGGGTTGCCCTCAAACCTAGCAACTGGACAAGGAAATTATGAAAGGAGAGATATTGGTTTATTATAAGATTAATAAATTAATATAAATGATTTATTAATATGTTAAAAGATTAATATATTAATTAGAAATCATAATATTTAATAAATAGTTAGCCAGAAATTAATTAGAATTAATTTTGGGGTTAATTGTATTAATTATAAAGTATAGGGACTAGTTTGCAATTATCTAATAGTTGAGTGGAAGGTTCCAGAACCTCTTTGGAAGGGGGTGGAGGAAATCTATAGGTGAAACCCTAATGATTTCGTCCAAGGGGGCTTGGATAAGGCCTTTGGATTAGCTTAGGCCCCAAGCAAAGGAACATTAGGGCTTTCCCTAAACCCTAGATCCCTCAGCTATATAAGGAGCCTCCCAACTCCTAAATTCGGCCACTCCTTCCCTTGTGAAACTCTAGGGCCGAAAATTGCATACCCTACCCTCTCTCCTTCTAGTTTCCTTCTTGCTAGCTTTTGGGTGTGACTCTATTAGAGGCATTACATTTGTGGTGCTAGGCTTCCAAGAAGATCAAGTTCGAGAGGATTAACAATTGTTTGCTATAACAATTGAAAGGTATGTAACTCTTAAACCCTAGTTAGTTATTTTCGAAAATAGCCTCTCTCCTCTAGGGTTCTTGTTTTGCAATTCAAAGTTATATGTTCAATAGTTAAAACATAGATCCAAAGTAGGTTGCATGTGAACTTAGGAATTGTTTTCTAGTTTATTTGTTTCACCTAAAACCCATCACTTTTCTCTTTGGGTCAAAACACAACCCAACCCAACACCAGACGCATCGCTATAGACAGCGAAGTCTTCAACTCCGTCGGGTAGAGAAAGAATCGGTGCTTCACATAATTTCTTCTTTAGTAACTCGAATGCTTCTTTGTGCTTATCACTTCAAGTATAAGTAGCTCCTTTGTGGGTCAAAGCTGTCAATGGAGTAGCGATCGAAGAAAAGCCTTGGATAAACCTTCGGTAATATCCAGCTAATCCCAAAAAGCTTCGGATCTCCGTGGGACTTTTCGGTTGTTCCCACTTCATCATAGCTTTAATCTTTGCTGGATCAACCATTATCCCTTCTTGGTTGACCACATGACCCAAGAATTGGACTTCTCGAATCCAAAATCACATGTGGAGAACTTTGCATACAACTTCTCCTTCTTCAAGACTTCTAACACTTCTCTCAAGCGTTTGCCATGCTCTTCTTGGCTTCTCGAGTAAATCAGAATGTCATCTATGAACACTATCATAGATTTATCAAGTAATGGTTTACAAACATTGTTCATTAAATCCATGAATGTTGCTGGAGCATTGGTTAGTCCAAACGACATAACCAAGAACTAGTAGTGTCCATATCTTGTTCTGAAAGCAATTTTCTCGATATCATGCTCTCTCACCTTCAGCTGATGATATCCTGACCTAAGATCGATCTTTGAAAAATAACTTGAGCCTTGCAGTTGATCGAACATGTCATCAATCTTTGGCAACCGATACTTATTGTTTATTGTTGCCTTATTCAGCTCGCTGTAATCAATACACATTTGCATGCTTCCGTCCGTCTTCTTTACAAATAACACTGGAGCTCCCCAGGGTGATGAACTAGGTCTAATGAAACCTTTGTCCAATAATTCCTGAAGTTGCATCATCAGCTCCTTCATCTCCGTTGGTGCTAGTCGGTAAGGAGCTTTCGCTATTGGTGTGGTTCCTGGAAACAAGTTTATTCTGAACTCCACTTGTCTATCAGGCGGTAATCCAGGAAGATCTTCGGGAAAAACTTTCGGATAACCACACACCACCGTATTATTCTGCACCTCTTTCTTTTCCTTCTTAGCATTGATCACGAATGCTAGATATGATGTACATCCTTTGGCCAAACACTTTTTGGCTTTTATTAGGGAAATAATTCCAGAATTTACTCTGCGTTTGTCCCCATACACCATAAATGACTCTTTCCCTAGCGGGTTTACTTTTATTATCTTCTTTCTGCACAATATTTCGGCATCATTGGCGCTAAGCCAATCCATTCCCATCACGATGTCGAAACCATTTAGCTCAATAGGCATTAATAACTCGTGGAACTTATTCCCATTCAAATCAATGAAGATGTTTTTCATGCGATAGCTAACAGGTATAAACTTGCCACTAGCAACTTCGACTAATAAAGCATTATCTAGTCTATCAACAGGCAAAGCTAGTTTTCTACCAAATTCATGTGAAATAAAGGAGTAGTTGGCTCCAGAATCAAACAAAATTTGGGCAGGCAATTCGTTTACGAGAAAGGTACCTGAAGCGACATCAGCTTCTTCTTTTGCAGCTTCATGTGTCATCTGAAAGGCTCTCACCTTCGGTTTTGGTGGAATGTTGGGTTTTGCTGCCTCCTTCTTTTTCGGGCAGTCCCTCGAGATGTTCCCCTTCTCACCACACCCATAGCATACTTTCTTGTTGAGGGTGCACTTGTTGGCATAGTGCCATGGCTTTCCACATTTAAAGCATGTGACTTCGCCGTCACATTTCCCATGATGCTTCTTCTTGCATTTGTCGCACCATTTCGCTTCGACTCCTCCTCCTCTCGAACTAGACTTTGAGAATTTACTTTTCTTGTTGGACCTCGAAGGTCCATCGAACTTCCTTTTCTCACCAACATCTATCCTCTCCATACCCTTCTCCCTGATCTGGGTCTCAACATTCTTAGCAACCCAGATGGTGGCTTTCAGAGTAGTTTCTTGCTTGACCATTGGACCAAAATCCGCTGGTAATCCGTTGGCAAACTTATTCACCTTAGAGAGTTCAGTTGGAACTAGATATGGAATAAGCTTCATCTTTTCTGTAAAACTCGCATCGTATTCAGTAACGCTCATACTTCCCTTTTTCAAATTCTGAAACTCATTATTGATTTCCAGAAGGTCGTGCTCAGAGCAGTATTGCAATTTCAGTTGCACCACAAAATCTTCCCAAGACATCTTGCTAGCTTCTCCCTTGGGCATCGAATCAGCATGTAACTTCCACCAACTCAATACTCCAGATTTTAACAGAGGGATCACAAGAGCGGTCTTCTGTCTGTTGATGCATTCACAACTTTCAAACATTGTCTCCATTTCGGAGATCCAGTTTATAACTTCCACCGGCGTCGGGCTTCCAGATAGACATGGTGGTTTGGATGCCATGAAATCTTTGTACTTGCATCCACGTCCGTCGTTCCCTCAATCCTGGTTGTTTTGTCTAACTATCGGTGGGTTGGCTTGACCAACAATCCCACTGAAGTTTCCTCCTTCCGATTGCCCTTCATTCAATTCGAGCTGTTCAATTGGTATTGTAAGTTCTTCACGATTCTGTTGAAGCAGATGTCTAGTTTCTTCAATTTGACTATCCAACATCATTTGAATCATCGCTTGTACCCCAACCATTGTCATTGGCTCAGGTGCTGCTGCTACAACAGGTACTTGCTCAATTACAGGTGGTTGATTCCTGTTTTCGTTCGCATTTCCAACTCCACTTCTGGTTCTTGCCATTTTTGGTCTATACACAGAATAAGGTGAATTTAGATCCTCATTCACGATAGATATGTAAATCATCCATATCGCTCCGAAACGTTTACATGCTAGTTCTAATACCGTAGTCGTACGCTTAGAATCCTAAACACATAGGGTTTCCAGATCCGGTTGGCAACAAACCGTAGATCCGAACAAATAATAGCATATATGGAAAACATATAGCATTTAGCACATAAAAACATTTTAGGCATCTTTCCTAAAATAAACTAGTGCTCGTGTCTAAAATATAACAGACACTTATCTCACAATATTCACTTAGCATTCTAAGTTCAAGTCTAGAAATCCTACAAATTCCTAGTTCTCTTAAACTAACGCTCTGATACCAACTGTGACATCCCCAATTTCACGGCCAGAAAAGACCGATTTAATTTATGCTCTTTAAAATAAAATCAGAGTAATCCTTTGATTAAAAGAGTTGCGAAATTTGTTCCCAAAATAAAATAAGATGAAATTTATCAAAGCATTTCCGAAGAAATGTATTTCATTATAAAAACTTTAGGATGTCATGTTTGATACAGACCAAAAGCATAAACGGTACAAAATAGACCTTACAACAGTTATTTACAACTACTGGTCTACAATCCAAAATATCTTGATAAGTCATCCAACTTATGCTCTGGTGCCACTACCTGTAATACAAAGAAAAACTGAGTGGGTCAGGCTTGGGGGCCTGGTAAGCATATAGGGTTTTCAACCCACAATAAATAATTATATTAAGTTCATCAACCAACAATAACCCGATTACCCATTCCCGTTTTCCTCACTTTACGTCCCTAAAACAACTATCACAAGGGACCTAGTCTAAGGATTTTCATCGGGATGGACACTACTCCAAAGGGGGTTCCTCAACAATAAATTTCCTAAAGGCAACCATGAGGGGGGATAGAGTACACCGGTGAACACATCGTTCACAAACACCTACAGGTTGCGAACCTGCCAGCGTTCTACTGGACTGTCTAGAAAGAGTCTGTGGTCGCCATCCATACTCCGCTAGATGACTAGATCAACAACAACATCGAGGCCTCTCATCATTTTATTTCATCACACATCATCTATCTACCCATGTTTTACCCAACATCTTTGTAGATAAAAAAATATATATTTATATACAACTTAAAACCTGTATAAAACATTCATTCAACACTTATTTCAAATAAACAAATAATATATAAACACATAGCACGTATTTTATAGAGAATAATTCATATCTATGTGTTAGAAGAAAATGACTATACACTCACATGATAAGACGATGATCGGACAACACTACCGCTCTTAAGGTAATATTCTTCGATGAAACCGGGATGTTTTCTCAAAAATCGGGCTTCTCGCGGGCAGAGTTTCGGCTCGAAAACTCTTTTTCTCGGGATCTTCGGGGCGTCGGGACTTGCTTCGGGTGTCGGAATGATACACTAGGCTTCGGGAGTATTTCTCACAAAGTAGAAGAAAGTGTAAGGGTGAAGAAATGAAAATTAGCAACCAAAATCGGCTGACTTCGGTTTCTATTTATAGGGTGCAAATTCGACATCACGTCGTGAACATGCAATTGTTCACGTCGTGAACTTGGTCATGATCAGTTCGTAGACTCGACATCTGACAGCCTGGCCCTGGAAGGTGTCAATCAACTAGTTCACGTCGTGAGTTCTGACAGAGGTTGAAGTTTGTGCCCCGAACTTCACAAATTCATATCTTTCGCATACGAGTTCCGTTTTTTACGCTCTTTATATGCACGCGTAGGTGAGATTATGCTCTACAACTTTCGTTTAGACTCCGTCGGCTGGTTTTGATATTATTTTTAATATTATATTTTTAGTAGGCCGGGACAGGAAAAGTCCGTTAAAAATTCATAACTTCTTCATCCGACGTCCGTTTTCGTCTATCTTTTTACCGTTTCACTACTATTAACGAGATCTTTGATTCTCGTTTAGATTGTTTCGGCTAAAATCACTCGATATCATATTCGAGTTTTGGGCTGCATACCGCTAAGCTGAAACTTTGAAAAATCATAACTTCCTCATACAAAGTCAGATTTGGACGTTCTTTTTATGCACGCTCTCGGTTTAACGTATTCTACGACTTTCGTTTAGATTGCTAAGGCTAAAAATCGCTCTATCGTAAATTCACTATTTACGTCACGCAGTGTCGTACCGGTTCTGTCGCGAAACTTTGACATGTCATAACTTCTTCGTTATAACTCGGATTTCGGCATTCTTTACATATCCGGAATCCTTGTCACGACCACTACCTCTTTATGTATAGATATTGGGTTAATCTAACATTTTATTTAACGCTCATATTTATCCTTAGGGGGTGTTTGGTACAGGGAAATAAAAGCAGAGAAAAGGAATTGATTTTTTTCCCTTGTTTGGTTAATAAAAAAATAAAGAATTGGGAAATAAATCAATTACTTTTCCATGAAAATAATTCCCTATTTTTAAAAGAGAAAAGGGGAGAAAAGAAAGAAGAGGTGTCACCGAGAATCTAAAAAAAAGCGGAGAAATCGATTTGCCCCTATTCGAACCCCACTATGTGCAATCGGTCAAGATTTTGCAATCGATCAAGAGGTTTCAAGCCGATTACCATGCAATCGGCCCACGTAATCTTGATTGCCCTACGTACGTCGATACATAGGATCAAATCATTCACGACTGTGTTGCTTCATTCACACATAGCTTCTTCTTGGGCGATTTTGGCATCATCTTCTTCCAATCGAAGGTATGCTTGTTAATCTTGTTATGAATACTTCCAATTCAAGAATTCTAATTTCGAAATTGTGTTAAAATCTTGCTATGATCGATTCTTTTTATAATTTTAAACTGTGTTAAAATCTTGCTATGACATTATCGCTTCTTCATATGTTAAAAATAACTGTGTTTGAAATCAATGTATGACAATACTTGTAGATTAGTTTTTTTTATAATGTTTCAGCACTTTTTTTGAATTTTTGTCCAACTTTAAACCTTCATAAGAGCTCCGAATGAGGTGATTTTCTTTCTAGATTGTAGCCCTTTGTCTTGGCTATGTTTTAGAGTCAAACAATAGCTTGTTTGGTTAATTTTTGGCTGAGTTATACAACCCTAATCAGGGGCTGTTAATTTTTTTATTATGTTTCTGCACTTTTTAAGAATTCTTGTCCATCTTTGAAACTTCATAAAATCTTCATACGAGCTCGGAATGAGACGATTTTTTTCCCAGATTGTAGTCCTCTGTCTTGTTTACGTATTAGGCTCAAGAAACAGCTTATTTGATTTGGTTTTGGCTGAGTTATGTAGCTCCAAATAGTGGCTGTTAGAACTTTTGTACAATATTTCAGCATTTTTTTAGCTTTTTTATCCAACTTTGAAACATTATAAAATCTTCACACGAGCTCGGAATAAGGTGAAATTTTTTCTCGATTGTAGTCCTCTGTCTTGTCTACGTATTAGGCTCAAGAAACAGCTTATTTGGTTTGGTTTTGGCTGAGTTATGTAGCTCCAAACAATGGCTGTTAGAATTTTTGTACAACATTTTAGCCTTTTTTTTAGCTTTTTTATCCAACTTTGAAACATTATAAAATCTTCATACGAGCTCGGAATGAGGTGATACTTTTTATCGGTTGTAGTCCTCTGTCTTGTCTACATATTAGACTCAAGAAATAGCTTATTTGGTTTGGTTTTGGCTGAGTTATGCAACTCCAAACAGTGGCTGTTAGGATTTTTGTAATATATTAAAGCATTATTTTTTTTAGTTTTTTTGTCCTAACTCTTCATTGTTTGTATATATGTAGATGACACGAACACCTCTGCAACAACGGATTGTACGAAATAGACAAAATGTTATGACATCCGCCGTAAGAGCATTTTATGCAATGTATGTTATGATTCGTTGGTGGATGATGTATGATTTTGCTATGAACCGTTTAGAAAAGGCTACAATATTACGGGAAAAATACTTAATGAGTTACCATAATCGACGTGATAGTATTCACGATATGGTTTATAAAAGTGACAAAACAAGTGTGGTTAACATAAGAATGAATAGAAATGCATTTACAAGACTATGTGACATGCTTGAACAAAGAGGAGGGTTGAAAAATAGCAAAAACATGTTAGTTGACGAGCAAGTTGCTATGTTCTTACATGTACTTGCACATAACGAAAAAAATAGGATTATAGTAGAAAGATTCAAACAGTCAGGTGAAACTATAAGTCGATATTTCAAGTTAGTCTTAGATGCGGTATGTCGATTACATAAAGAGTTCTACAAGAAACCCGTGCCAATACCTGATGGTGAAACCAACGAGAGGTGGAGGTGGTTTAAGGTTAGTTATTAATTAATATAAATTTATTTAATTCCAATATTAATAAATAATTTGTTTTATTTACAGGGTTGCTTAGGAGCATTAGATGGAACATATATCAAAGTTAAAGTCCTTGCAGCAAACAGAAAACCTTATCGAACACGCAAGGGTGAGATTTGTACTAACGTACTGGGAGTGTGTTCGAGAGATCTTCAATTTATATATGTACTAGCGGGATGGGAGGGTTCCGCAACAGATAGTCGAGTACTCCGAGATGCTATTAGTAGACCACATGGTCTTAAAATACCTCATGGTATGATATACATAAAACATAGAGCTACATAATATTATTATCAATACAGTCTAACTAAATATGTAGAATCTATTGTAGGCACATACTACCTTTGTGATGCGGGTTATACAAATGGTGAAGGTTTTTTAACACCTTATCGCAGACAACGTTACCATCTTAATGATTGGTCTCGATCACCTACAAATGCTAAAGAGTTATATAACATGAGACACTCATCAACAAGGAACGTAATAAAACGATGTTTTGGATTGATCAAATCTAGATGAGCTATTTTACATGATAATGCATACCATCCAATAGAATCTATGCCATGCATAATCATTGCATGTTGTTTGATGCATAATTTCATACGTACAACCATGACCGAAGACCCCCTTGATCAAGAAATCCCAGCAAATCACACACAATTTGGAGATGAACATGACAACATTATTTCAACCATAGAGACATCGCAAGGATGGACTGACCGTCAAGATCTTCTTGCTAATACTATGTTTACTGATTGGAGTGCAAGGCGTGCCAACAATTAATTTATTCCATGTTTTTATGTAAACTTCATTATTCTTTATGTGGTGTTGATATTATGTTTAATGATTGAACAAATATATTATTATTTCATTTTTCTTGTTGATATATTGTATTTATTATGTGGTGTGATAATATTTCTTTAGTTTGGATCTATTTGTAACTTTATAAAAAAATGTTGTTTAAAAGGAAATAAACAAGGTAAAAAACATTTCCATTTCACTGCTTAATACAACCAAACAAGAGGGTCGGTTTGAAAATAAATGAATTGCTAGTTGTAGAATATTATTCTCGTCAGACTTAAACCTAACAAAAATAAAATCAACACTAATAAGAATAAGGAAGAATAAGGATTCTCAACAACATTTCTCTAGTGGATTCTCAGTTCTACCAAACAATGTAATCAATTCTCTTTCTCTAGCTTAATTCTCTTTCTCTGCAGTTCCATTATCTGTTGCAATTCCATTTCTCTGTACCAAACGCACCCTTAATTTATTTAAATCACAACAATTAAGCATAAAACACATAATACTCAAATAATACATTTTTATTATTTCAAAACGGGTTACAAAGGTTAACCTACACTATTACATCATCATTAATGCCTAGACTAGAAACACGGGCGTTACAAAAATGCAGATCCAAGTCCTAAATATCGATATTGACCACAGAGTTTCCAACTTTATGGTCTTGCATGGCCAATAAGTGCTAAATGCTAGAAACCCCAACCTCTTAAACCATTAAGACCACCAAGCACATGCATGGGGAAAAGTTAAGAACCAAGACCCTATTTTTATGCTTCTAAACTTCTCAAAACATCTGAAAGGACAAGTTAGATGGGCTGGAGCATGCCATACTAAAAAAGTTCAAGTCTTGGGACAAAAATGTTCGTGAATCAAGAACTTAGCAAGATCTAAGAAATTACAAGCCAAGTTTAAAGCTTTATACCTCTTGGAGGTTGCTAGGTAGGTGGAGATCCTAGATCCAAATCTCCTTCAATCTCCCAAGGTGGTTCTACTCCCTTCCTTCTTTTTCAAGGCCACCAAAAGCACACACAAGGGTTAAGAATGCTCAAATAAGTGGCTAGGGTTTGCTAAGGTCGTATGGAGGTGTTGGAGGCTGATGAGAGATGAGGTTTGGAGGCCATAAGTTGATTAAATAGGGTCCAAACCCTAAAAATTAGGGTTTGTGGTTCACACACGTACGCTCCGTGTATATGAGCCTGCCACAAAATTACAAAAATGCCACTATGGGCCATTTGCAATCTTTCTCATGCATAAGGGCCAAACTGCAATAATTAGGGCCAAAATGCAATAATTCTTCATACTTAGGGTTAAAATTGAAAATACCTCATCAACGGAATTTTACAATTCTCCCCCACTTGAACTAGACTTCGTCCTCGAAGTCCGCGACTGCGAATAACTCCGAAAAATGCTCACGCATCTCAAGATCGGGTTCCCAAGTCCATTCGGAACCCTTCCGATGCTACCACTGAACTTTGACTAATGATACCTCCTTGCTGCGTAGGGTCTTCATCTTCTGATCCAGGATTATTGCCACTGGTCTTTCCACATAATTCAGGCGATCATCAACCTGAATATCCTCCAAAGGAACGACCACTGAATCATCAACCACACACTTCCGAAGCTGAGACACATGAAAGGTGTTGTGGATCTGGCTGAGCTCCTTAGGAATTGTGATTGTTTTAAATAAAAAAATAGTTCTTATGAATAGTAAAACTCAAATAAATAAGCAAGGGAGGATTTAGGGTAAGAGAAGTCTAAGCAATTGCTCTTGTGAAAATCAAAAAAATAACTAGACCTTAATTCTTTTCAATATTGAATTGCATATTGCCCCGTTGAAATATGTAACTTTTATAGGTGAAAGGTAAGTTGGTTTTTATGGGAGGCTTCTTTGACAACGTGGGAGGGCATTATTTACAACATGCTTTGTTTTAAAAAATCTCTCTCTTCCATTCTAGAGATAAAACAATCATATTTCATTCATTCAACACATATGTAATTTTTTTTATAACTGTTGTATTTGTATCTATTTAGTAAATGCTAAAAATGAGAATAATGTGTCCAATGACCATAGTTAAACGCAAAAGAAAAAAGGTTTTCTTTGCAAAAACACACTTAAAATGTGTGCAATTCGATGATGTAAACTTAAAAAATCCCACAGAAAGCCCAAGTTGCCCCTAAAAAAGGAGAGAAATGTACATAGGCAACGAAGGAGGGGAAAAGGTGGGCCATGTAAAAGTGTTTAACTCAGCACGGAAAAGGAGAGAATGTTAGATGAGTAGGGAAAAGTAGGGAAAAGGAGAGAGAATAGGTGGAAAATTGGATCGTAAATGTTAGGCCGCTGTTGTGGTTTATAAGCGTACATAATTGCAAAGGGAAGTGATTCATAGTTTTTTTTGCCACATACAACAATTTATGTTTTGTAGAGTTGTATAATGCAACATTTTAAAGCATAAATTGTTATGTATGAAGAAAAATTGTTGTGTACGAATCAACTCCAAATTGCAAACGATAAAAATCCAAGCGAGAAAGAAGGCGTATAAAGAGGCAATACAAGAATTGACAATTGCCAATTTATTGAACATGTGTAAAAGAATGGATAATTTGCAAAAAACAAATGTGAAAATTAATCGGTTAAAAATAACATAATGATAGTCAAAACGGAAAAAATAACACACGAATAATCCGAACGAAAAATAACATATTATACAACTTGGGTCCAAAGGGAAGAAGCCACAAAACAAGAGAGAGAAAAATCTACATCTACCTTTACTTGGATATCACACATAAGATAATGGATAAACTGATCAACGTCTAAATATTGCAAGCCACAAAATTCAAAGGATCCGTAAAAAACAAAATAAAACAAAGTAGATGTGTGAAAACCGAAGTTAGACCACCGACTTTGGTTTTTAGTATATATTAAACCAAATTAACTAATGATTAGATGTTGCTATAGGTATCTCTCATTATTAATTATACGCATAAATCTCTAATTACCTCCTACTTACCTCTAATATCAATTACATCAAAAAGACTTTTGATATATATATATATATATATATATATATATATATATATATATATATATATATATATATATATATATATATATATATATATATATATATATATAAAGGAAGGATCATTTGAGAACTCATAGTTTTCCGAGAACCCGAGAACCAAAAGTGGAGCGTTGGATCAAAAAAAGGGATTGTCAAGATGCATTGTGGCATTTTTGTAAATAAGTGGAAAAATAAAGTGACGGGGGTATCAAAATTAAATGGAATTAGGGGCATTTTAGGGTTATAGAAATTGACTCGTACACAATCATCATTCCTTATCAGATCTCTCTCTTTCTCTCTCTTTCTCTCTCTCTCTCTCTCTCTCCACCGTATCTATTCTCCTCGTCTCCATCTTCCTTGCAATCGCACATCGGATTGTCTGAAACTTCCCAAATCGGCTCGATTTGTTGAAAACAGAAGCTAGGGTTTCGAAATTGAGCGGCTCCACCAAGAAGAATTTCAAATCCACCTCCCGTTTCGAAATTGCTCATTCACGTTCTTCCTTGGCGTCTTCTTACTGCCTCCAGATTAATATCGAACATCAATTCATCTGAAATCTACCACTGATCAATGCTTCATTATTGTTGATTATAAACAAGATGAAGGTGCGATCTGTTAGCTGCTTCATGGGCGACTTTAATCCATTTACACCCGCAGCTGAAATATCGAAATTCCAGATGGTATGTATGACAATTTTGTGCTGATTTAGTTTTTGTATGTATATCGTGAATCAATTGGAGAATTAATCTGTTTCTCTGTCATATTCGTTGCGAAGACTTCCTTCACACAATAATCCATTTGTTTGACAGCTGAAACTTTTGAATCGAGATTGATTGTATAGTTATTGCGTACTGATTTTGTTTTCCGATGTATATCATGAATCTGTGTGGAATTAATCTGTTTGTTAAATTTATTATGAGATTTCCACATAAACACACATCATAGTCGTATAAAGTTCTTTAGATTTTCGAGTCATAAATAGTAACTTCCAATGTCTCAAATTCACCATTATCATCTTTCGACTTTTGCCTCAGGGAAAAACTAAAACAATTAAACTGATTTAGTTGAAGGTTTGGAACTGAATGACAGATGGAATCAAATGCATTTTCATATGATTCTCTTTATTGTAAAACTTGAACATAATAATAGCTCACTAAACCTCATAATGCCCTAGATTTGATCAGAGACCAGGAAGTTCTCCAGGAGGAAGCAAAAGCCTCGTCGATTTCATCAACAATCACCACACATTTCAATCGGATGCACATGTAACACAAGTATGCTTTATTTTGTAAATTCATACAATTCATCTTTATTTTGTAAATTCATACAGTTGAAATTGTCCAAATTGACACTGGAGCCTGATTCAATCAACAAACCGTTTTTCATGGTTGTATTGTTTGTAGACAATAGGGATGGGACATACACTGGCTTCTACATGGCAATGAATGTTGGAACTTACAAGATATGTGATTCATTTGATGGAATGAGTATCTCCCCATGTCCCTTTGAGGTGGCTACTTACAACAGTAAGTTTAATTAGGAGTTGAATATTTAAATAGAAATAGAATATGTGTCCATATGACCTATATTTCTTTTGTTCTTCAGGGGAGTACTTTCCTATAGCTTATGGTCTTGATGTCTCTGCTTGGGAGGATGAATCCATTGTTTTTAATGCTCTAGTAAATGATTACTTTGTGGTGGAAAGACAAAAGTCGTTGAATATGAAAGTGTATGTTATTTACTATTTAGTTTTTAATTAAACATCGATCATCATAATTGTTTTTAATGTTTGAAAAGTTCAAAATACTACTAGTATTCAGCTGAAATTTTATTACTGAATGAAATATATTTTGTATTGGCAGGCTGCCTGAACTGCTACAACAGGTCTTCATTATGTAAAAGGGCAGTTGCAAAGCTACCAGGTACCAAAACATAAACATTAAAACGGATCATTGTTAGCTGGAACATTATTAGCAGTCAGCCCTGTCTCACCTGTGATGGCTCCCATGGGAGCTGCACAGAATGCAACAAAGGAACTTCTTGATTCTATTCTAGATGCTATTGTTCAGATATTTGGTTAGTATAACTATATAAGTTACTAATCATGTAATCATCATCTATGATTGTGACTGAGTGAGTATATTTTGCAGATAACCATGTGGTTGCTGGAGAGCTTCTTTAGTCAAAATCTTCTCAAAAAGCACCAATGAACACACCGAAATCCATGGTGACTGAGATTTCTGGGAACCCTGATACTGAATCATCTAAGGACACAGGAGGCTACACTATTGGCTTTTCCATGACCGTTCTGCAGGTAATTACTTCTTTACTCTTTTTACTATCTTATGAATATTCATTATATAGTTCATGATCTTTAACTGTATATATGACAGAGTGAATGCCAACAACTTATTTATGAGATTCTACGAGCAACTCCTGAAGCTGCATCTGCTGATGTTGCTGTTCAAACAGCTAGACTTGCAAATAAGGCTCCTTCAAAAGAAAAGGGGTAAGGAAATATACTCTCTTTTTTCTGACCTTTTCCATTCCCAACTTTTGTATAGCTCATTTTTCTGTTTTGTTATTTATAATAATACTTTTGTTAACAGGGATAAGACAGAAGATGGCCTTACATTCGCCTTTCGCTTCACTATGCTTCAGTATCCAGCCAAGGTACATGAAAGACTCTGCTCTTTGACTTTATATTACATATTACTACTTATATTTGCAAAGTGTTTTAACTTTTGTGTGGTCTGACTTATGTAATTCACATATGAATTACATGTGATTCCCATGTAAATCACATGTAATTCACATATGAATTATATGTAATTCACATGTAAATTACATCTGATTCACATGTAAATCACATATGAATTACATGTGATTCACATGTAAACCACATGTAATTCATATATGAATTACATGTAAATCACATATGAATTACATGTGATTCACATGTAAATCACATGTAATTCCCATGTAAATCACATATAATTCACATGTAATTGAAATATGAATTACATGTGATTCATATGTAATTCGCATATGAATTACATGTGATTCACATGTAAATCACATGTAATTCACATATGAATTATATGTAATTCACATGTAAATTACATCTGATTCACATGTTAATCACATATGAATTACATGTGATTCACATGTAAATCACATGTAATTCATATATGAATTACATGTAAATCACATATGAATTACATGTGATTCACATGTAAATCACATATGAATTACATGTGATTCACATGTAAATCACATGTAATTCCCATGTAAATCACATATAATTCACATGTAATTCAAATATGAATTACATGTGATTCATATGTAATTCACATATGAATTACATGTGATTCACATGTAATTCACATATGAATCACATATGAATTACATGTGATTCACATGTAATTCACATATGAACTACATGTGATTCACATGTAAATCACATATACATCATATGTAATTCATACGTGAATCGCCTGTGATTCATATGTTAATCACATATGTATTTTTGTGAGTGTTTTTGCATCAATCAAATTTTTTTTTTAATTTTTTTGTAGATTTGGAAGAAATTGTGGTGAATATTGAAGAGGTGAAGATGATAAATTGAAGAAAAATATGGAAATATTGGCACGAAGACATAAAAACGATTTGAAATTTTGTACATTTTTTTGTTTTTAATATTTTTTTGTATCGAATAAAATATTTATTCTATTGTGTTTATAGATTGGTAAATAAAATGAGTTTTTTTATGATCTACTTACGAATATTATAGTATAAAAAATATGAATATATGCATTTGAAAAAATATGCATATATGCACCTAAAATTTTATTTTATTTTTAAAAAAATGCATTTTTTTAATGCAGTTTTTATTTTAAATGCAGTTTTTTTTTGAAAAAATATGTAAATTTCTTTAAAAAAACTTGCAGTTTTTTTTTTTAAAAAAATTGCATTTTTTTTTGAAAAAAATGCAGTTTTTTTTAATATTGCAGTTTTTTAAAAAAAATATTTTTTTCATTTTTTTTTCAAATATACATGTTTTCTATAAAAAATTAAAAAATCTGCATTTAAAGAAAAACGAAAAATACTATTTTAAAATAAATCTAAAAATTTGATTTATGATGTAAATTTTTAGACATTTATATTAATATATTAAATAACACAAAAAAATTAAACATTAAATGAGATTGGTAAGATGACGATCATGTCCTTAACGAATTACTTTTGATCCAACGCTCCACTTTTAGTTCTCGGGTTCTCGGGAAACTTTGAGTTCTCAACCGATCTCAACCATATATATATATATATATATATATATAATTTTTTTGTTATTTTGTTGTCTTTTTTAATAATTTAATTACTATTAATATTAAAATTTTTCCTACAATATATATTTTTTTGTGTTTTACAAAGAATTGTTCATATATTCGTTCAAATAATTGACAAATGTTCGAATAATTGTTAGACATTCAAATCAACTATCGTTGTATATAGACACCCCATAGACACCATGTATATCGTTCCGACTATCGATGTGTTATTTTTTCGTTCTGACTATCTTTACATTATTTTTTCGTACGAATTATCAATATGTTTTTTTCGTTAGTACTATTATTAGGTTATTTTTTCGCTCGGACTATCCCTATGTTATTTTTTCGTTTGGACTATCCTTGTATTATTTTTTTTCGGTCGGTTTATCCCTAAGTTATTTTTTTATTCGGACTATCCATGTGTTATTTTTTCGTTCGGATTATCCATGTTTTTTTTCGACTATCTATAGATTATTTTTTTCGTTCGGACTAACCATATATTATTTTTTCGTCCGTACTATTATTTGTACTTTTTTCGGTCGGACTATCGCTGTGTTATTTTTTTGTTTTTCTTTTGTTTGGATTATCTTTTTGTTATTTTTTTGGAACTATCTATGTATTGTTCAATAATTTTTTACAAAAATCACAACAGAAGAATAACACATGATAGCTCTAACAAAAAAATAGCACGATGATAGTCCGAACGGAAAAATAACACATGTATAGTTCAACGAAAAAAATAACACAAAGATAGCCGAACAAAAAAATAACACATGGATAGTCCGAACGAAAAAATAACGTCAGAATGAAAAAATAACAAATAGAAAAATAACGTCAGAATGAAAAAATAACAAATAGATAATCTGAACGAAAAATACTACATGGATAGTCTCAACGACAAAAATAACAAAAAAATAATCCAACCGAAAAAAATAACACAATGATAGTCAAAACGGAAAAAATAACACACGAATAAACCAAACGAACAATAACATATTATACAACTTGGGTCGAAAGGGAAGAAGCCACAAAACAAGAGATGGAAAAATCTACATCTACCTTTACTTGGATATCACATATAAGATAATGGATAAACTGATCAACGTCTAAATATGTTTATTTAAATTCGGCAATCTATTCAAATTCCAATACTTAATGTAATTGAAACAAAACTGTATAGTAGCTCTTTCCCCGGTTACCAAAAGTCGACCATTCATAAACCTTGTGGTTGAAACGAACATGAAGAAACAAAATTATATTTTCAAGTTAGAGGGGAAAAGTTATCAAAACCAAAATTTATGGGCTAAATGTGACAGAATATAAACTCTCTAAGGTTATTGATTGAAGATAAAAGGATTATATTTGTGAGGTATTCCTAGAGAGTGGGAGCAAAATTGTAGCGATGGCTTCTAATCCAATCGGAATGAAGCGAATAGCCATGGCGAGTACATCTTCCGTAGGCATTTCAGTTCTTCCTCTTTCCCAGCTGAAGCCAATTACTATTGAAGTTCCATGTAAAGGTTTGTTGAATTTCAGAAACTAAAATTTAGGGTTTAGAATCATTGCTACTAGTTGTAATTTGTACATATGTTTGTTTATGGTTGATTAGCGACTCGGAATGTAAAAACTTCGGTTATGAGAATTCACGAAAGTTGCAAACCTTCCTTTTGTTTCGAAAGTTATAAGCTTATATCACTTGTTTAGTTGTTCCCTTTGTTTTTTGATTATATTAAGTTTGATCAGGTAGACTCTCTATTGTAATGAATAAGAGCATACTTTCATTTCGTTTCTAATTTGGTCAATGAGCTTTAATCTTAAACTAAAACCATTATCCTTCTCAAACTTGATTATTTTAGGTAATTTCAAACAGAAAACTGTACCAGATTGAAGAAATTGCATGGTTTTCACAGTTCCTTTAAAGTTGGATGGTTTTAGTTACATATTGTCTATGAGAATCTCCTATTATGTTAAAAGTGTCACGACATTTGATTAAACTGTATGCCTGAATACCTACAGAGTTATTCTTCATATTTCTAGGTGGGCTCCCTATAGATTTTTTGGAAACACTTTATTATTCTAGGAGGCATGGCATGATATATCATTGTGTTAGAAATTGATGGAAATAAAAAAAGTTTATTTGATTTTTCAACAATCTGTTTGTTTTTGGGAACCAGGCAACACAAGCCAAATAAAATTAAGGTACATGGATAACAAAACATATATGACATGAGATTGATTGAAAAAAATGTACTTCTTTGGAATAGGGGGATTTAAGACTAGTATAATATCTTAGGAACCTAATGAAGCATGGAGTTGTTGCAAGGCTACAATTAGGCATCTTAGAATTTTTGGCTCCATTAATGAAGCTAGATGACTATGGATAAAAATGCAACTTTGTTGGTTATAAGAAAAAGAGTAGGATTCATACACCATGTAGTGCTCTTAAGGAAGATAGTGATAATCTCACTAGATGATGAAAGTAGGCTATAAGTATGATGGGTGAATACACTTGTGTATGTATATAACCATAATTCATTAAGAGGTCAACGAGTATTGCAAATAAGATGGAACACTTTGGTTCTATAAATTTTGTAAAGATTATGTAAAAAAGAAGTTAATGGATCATTCCATATGGAGAAAGTGGAGCTTTCAGGCCTGATTTCTTCCTCTTAATATGTGAAGCTCTTCTGCACCTTCCATTTTTGCCACATATTTATGTCATCTCATTTGAAGTTTTTAGCATGTGCACCAACAGTTAGTTTCTACTATCAGTTAATTTGCATGTATTGGTGTATTCAATGGGAAATTCAAGAAATTATGCCTGAAAATACCTCCTCTCTCAAAAATGTGCTCAAAAATGACATCTTCTGAAAAATGTGTCTTTCTTTGCTTTTGTTCCGAATATGCCCCTACCAAGCGCTCCCATACCACCACTTCCAATAGTTTTATTGGGGGTGGGGGTATTTGGGAGGGGCATTTTTGGAACAAAAGCAAAGAAATACATGTTTTTCAGAGGGTGTCATTATTGAGAATATTTTTTTTAGAGAGGTGTTTTCAGGCATAATTTCTCAAATTTCCCATTCAGTATTGCATGTGGGATGGAAGGTTGCATATTTTGGAAGTAAATATTTGTATTTATTGATGCCATTAAACTAGAGATATTACAGTTTGATCTAAATTTAAATTTATATTATTCCAGTTCCAATTAATAGTTTACCATTTATAATTTCACTTGACTTTCGTGTATGCTTCTTTGAGAATTTCTAATTATTTGTCCTTTGTTTTCTTCTAGAAAGAGTTATTTCTCATAGATTTTCAACAACCAGAAACCCTTCTTATTCAACAAGAGAATTTCACGGGTTAATATCAAAGAAAATGACATTTATAACCCCCAGATGCAGCAATTCCTCAAGCCCTGATGGTGTTACTGATGACTCATCTAATAAAGCCAAGGCAAGTTTCACATTGTTTGACTTTCGAGTATCCACTGAATCATTTTTCATATTAATATCTTTAAATTCTTGTTTAGGTTTAAGCAAAACCCAATTGCTACATCAAACAGTAAAAGACATAAATGCCCTAATTCCCATGGGGGGTGGCGTTTTTACCCTTTTTCTTTGTGATACTTTATGTTTAACATCTAATATTGCTCTCCTTTACCACTTTGTGATGAAATCAAATGTTTTAAAAAATTTAAGCAGTTATTATGCTTAATAGTTATTGACTTATTAAATTTTGTAATCTCATCTATGAGTTGTTTTTTGCAGGTTCCATTTGGGTATAGTAGGAAAGATGTTCTTTTTATTGGACTTGGAGTTACATTCTTTGGGATTGGTCTAAAAAGTGGATTGGAGGTATCCTTTCTTTTCCTTTTTATAATTTTATTTATGTTTGCTCTATTGGGCCTCTTTACTCTTTTGGATCTAGCCCAATCTCTGTAAAAATGGGTTCATTTCAAATTCTTTTGCAAAAATAAGTCTTTTTGGACTTTTTTTTTTTGCAGTTCTTTGGAGTTGATCCTTTGCAAGCTGGGAATGTTGTCCAGTTAGTGTTGGTGTTAGGTCTTACAGTTGGATGGATTTCAACTTATATTTTTCGGGTCTCAAATAAAGAAATGACATATGCTCAACAATTACGTGACTATGAAATGAAAGTTATGGAGGCGAGTTGAATAAGATGTGTCCCACATATTATTTTTGAATTTTTTTTTTGTCATTATTTTTTTTATTTAAAGTGTCACTTGTAACATTTCAATACAGAAACGGTTGGAGGGTCTAAGTGAAGCTGAACTACAAGCCTTGCTTGAACAAGTGGAGGAGGAAAAACGTTTGCCAAGAGAATAATTAAACCTCATTTAGCATGTACACTTTTTGTAAATGATGATTATACAACACGAAAACAGAGTAAACATGTATAAATTTTCAGCAGCAATCATCCAATGTACATGTTATGTAGCACGATGTACAACTCTTTGGATGCAGGAATTTAGATCCCAAGGATGAAACTTTATGTAGTAGTGAAGTTCTCTACATTTGGGTATTTCTTTTTGGCTGTTTTATTATTAGGGTTAAATTATGTAACAAGGTTTTTACCTTTTTTAAGGGTTTTATGCATGAAAGAGCAAACACACTTCAATTATCAGGTTATCACATCTTATTTTTGTTTCTTTGTAGTAAATCGCTGTAATTTGGAAAATTTATAAAACTATAACAATTTCATACAAAATACAAAGAAAAAAAATATAATATTATATTTTCAAAGTACAATGTTCTACACAAAGAAAATTGTATGTACTAATTGAGTAGGTTTTTATAGTACAATGATTTTTTAAGTACAATGCCGTAATAAAAGGAAATGAAAGTAGGATGCTAAATAAAAAAATAAACGGAAGTATGTTGTGTTTTTTGCAAATAGTTTTTATATGTACGCAACATTTTTTTTTGACATAAAGTGAGCATTGACCTTTCATTTTAGGACTAAAGGATATAACATGTTATAGGTAACATGTTTGAGCGATATACTATGCTTTTATTGTTCATGTTGATAGCACAATTTCGTAGAAGTTCAACAACCACAACATAATGAGGTAAGAGGGGGGTTGGGGTGAAGGGGGGTGTTAAATGTATGCAATTAATTTGTTGAGATGTGAAGTCTAATGGAGGTAGTGAGTTTAGTGCAGAAGCAGTCCAAACTATTTTAAAGCTTTGTAACAGTTCATAATGGTTCAGAATAGTTCGTAGGCATAGAAAGTCCCAATAGATGTTCTTAGCGAAGAGAGTTGTACAAATGCCGAAGAGTTACTATAATGTTTCGATGCTTCGACATGCATCAGAACCAATTGTCTCTATCAAAGGACAAGTTGAGTTTATGCAAAATTTGTTGTCAGAGGGCCCATTACACCGACATTTTATATATATATATATATATATATATATATATATATATATATATATATATATATAATGCAACCCTAATGTTGTACGAGAGACGTGTGTGTTGGATTAATGTGTCTAAGTTCTTAACTAAATTGGTATAAACTTGTAATTAGAAACAAAGTCCTTTTTGGATTGCCCTCATAACCAGAAATAACTAGAAATGATATTAGGAGAGAGAAGTATAACTTATTAGATTATTATATGATTAATAAATTAATTGGAAATTATGGGAAAATGATTTGTTAATATGTTATATGAGTAATGTATTAATTAGAAATAGATAATTGATTTGTTAATTTATTATGTGATTAATAAATTAATATGACATCAATAGTTAAATAATTGATTTGTTAATTTATATGGTTAATAAATTAATTAGAATGAATTAATTATTATTCATAATTAATCTAGAATTAATTGGAATTAATTAAAGGTACAAATGGTGAATTGTAATTGTTCAATAGTTGAACAAAAGAAGCAATTCTAGAACCCTCCATGACATGAAAGGTTTTTGAAGGATTCCTATGGTTTTTGGAAGCCTCCTAGTTGCATATGAGGAAATGATTTAAACTGAGATTAGATCTGTTATTTAATTAATTCAAATCTGGCTTTGCATATAAGTTACCTAAACTATAAATAGGACCCCTTGGGAGCCAAAATTCATGCAAAACCTTTCTAAGAGGGTTATGAACGAAAATTCCCTCATCTCTCCTTTCTCCTTCTCATTCTAGGGTTTCTGGTTTTGGGTGTGAGCCATTAGAGACATCATACTTTTGGTGCTAGCTTTCCAAGATCTAGAAGGAACCAAGAGAATTATTTTCTATAATAATTCTAAGGTATGTAAACCCAAACTCTTGTATTTTTAGATTATACTAGGGTTCTATAGTTTTCTGGATATTCATAGTATGTTGATATTAATTGTGAAGACATGAATCCCTATAGGTTGCATGTGTCCTTAAGTGTTAAGTGATTTTTTTCGAATTCACATGTAATTTTATAACCTATAAAACCCATCAGTGGCATCAGAGCCTTGGTCTCACAATTGATTGTGCATGAGGTGAATTGATTAAGCTAGGGTTTATCGAAAATAAACCCTTGCCTCTTGCAAATTTCAATAATTGCTAGGGTTTCATCAAACCTTAGCCTCCTCGCCTACTTTCGAACATCCCTAGGGTTTTCTTAGGGTTTCTAGTTTCCTTATTTGTTAATTTAAATGTCTTAAAATTTGAACAATTAAAACTTGATAACCCTAACCCTAATTTCGAAAATTAGAAGGATTAAGATTAAATTTGAATTATTTAATTAAAGGTATAGTTAAAGATAATTATTTAATTCTTAAATGATTTAATTAATTTAATTAATTGTTTAATTAAAAGAAGACAATTAAATCATATTAGGTTTAAATTAATTAATTAATTATATGATTAATTTAGATATTTAATATTTTAACCTTGTGTTTTAACAAGTTTTAAAATACACGTTATATATATCAAAACGTTTAATACTATATGTATAAGAAAAGTCAGTCGAGTCTCTAATACGCCTCATTCACGAAGCCATGATATAAGAGAGGTATAAGGAAAAAAACTATAAAATGACCGTTGAATGAGTGTCCTTTTCACCCACCGCTCCTTTGTGTGGTGGAGGATCATTAGCCGAACGGGTTCGATATGACATAATCACATTAAAAGTATAATGTTATTAAGTACTAGAATCTTTTAAAATCTCACTGTAACAAACCAAAAACAGTGACAAAATTTTTCATTGAAAGACTATTAATTTCATCCATTAATTGTTCCAAAAACCATCACCAAATATAATATCCAAAATATTAGACTAGAATTATTCAATTGTGGAAATCATGAGGGGAGGACATTGTGCCATCACGTCGGGCCCTTCCATTTTGAATTGGAAGTACCTGAAACCATAAACATAAACTGTAAGCACAAAGCTTAGTGAGTTCCCAAAGTACCACACACTAAAATATACAACTAGGCTTAACCCTGGGGTATATTCCAACTCGATATACATATATGGGCCCAGCCCTAGGGCCTCGCCTTGGGGTGTATTTCAACCCGATCAACACATATGGACCCCGCCCTTGGGTATCTTTCAACCCAATCATACAACTACGTATAAACCACATAACAACTATCATCCTAGATAACACAATAATGTGCCGACATTGGTGTCTTCGACCCATGGATACAGTGAGAAGACTCACCTCACAGAAAGATGAAAAAGTGAAACAACACGCTGCTCCGAAATCAACTCTACCAGTCACCTTTAAAAATACAGTGATTAAAACTCAAAATATAGATCAAATTACCAAAAAATACCCCTAGGTCAAACTTTGATCAAAATCCAGGTCAAAGTCAAAAGTCAAAAGTCAACCCAGCTAGTCGCCACGTTGTGGCCGCAAACCATCAAAACAGGCGGGTCTTGACCAAGTCACCACGTCGTGGTGATGTGTCTGCACAACTTAAACAATTAAGTCCTTTCCTTCGACTACAAAAACCCCAAGGCTCAGATCTGGTCCTTCCCATGGTCTTGATGGGTAAAGTTTCCAACTTTATCCCTCAAATCCGTCCATAAGCCAAAGTCCCAAACCCAACCACTAATGGTGACTTAATGCATAAAGATTCTCATTAAGCACCAAATCCTTAGAGTTGCACCTCTACAGTTTTCAGAATGGATTCACACTCCAAAGTGACCTTAAAAATCGTGGTTTTATGGACTTGCATGTCAAATACATGCATTTTCCATTTTAGGTCAAAAATAGGGTTTAATGACTAAAATCCCATGCATGACATCAAAAGTTGATTATAATCCAGATCCAAGATACTAATTGCTCAATTTGACCTGGAGATTCATAAAGTTGCAAACTTTATGAGATCCCATCAATTAAGTCCCTCTAAATCATGGAAAAAGGGGACAAAAACAAGAGATCTAACAACATGGCAAGAAAAGGTTGAGTCTTGGGCACTCACCAAGGTCCAAGAGATAAGCTTAGCCAAAGAAATGATGCTTGCCAAGTAATCACCACACCAAAAGCTTCATTCTCATTCTAAGATAACCAAAAAGTACCAAGAATGAGCTCACAACTTCAATGGAGGCCATGGTTAGGGTGTCTGAGGTTTAGAGGAAGATGGAGGCTGAAACCCTAGACTTAATGTTACTTATATAGGATCCAAGACTCGAAATTAGGGGTTTCCCATAAAACACCTGCCATGTCGTGGTCCCCCAAGACCACGTCGTGGCAGGTCATTTAAATCCCGCGGTCCAAACTAATATGCCACGTCGTTGTGATGCTCCACCACGTTGTGGCCACCCCTTTTAAAGAAAATACAGGAAAGTTGATTCATACCTGGACTAGACGTTACAAATCTCTTCCAATTGAATTAGACTTCATCCTCGAAGTCCTTATCTACAAATAACTCAGGGTAGTGCTCTCGCATTTCTGCCTCAGGATCCTAAGTCCATTCAAAACCTTTTCGATGCTGTCACTGGACCTTGACCAAAGATACCACCTTGTTGCGCAATGCATTTGTCTTCCTATCCAAGATCGCCACTGGTCTCTCAATATAATTTAGGCGATCATCAACCTGAATATCATCCAAAGGAACAATTGTCGAATCATCAACCACACACTTCTGAAGCTGAGAAACATGGAAGGTGTTGTGGATTTGACTGAGCTCATCAGGAAAATCCAGCCAGTACGCAACCTTGCCCACCTGGGCGGTAATCCTGAAGGGACCATTGAATCGGGGGCCCAACTTTCCCCACTTCCGGAATAGGGTGACACATTTCCAAGGTGACACCTTCATAAGACCAAGTCCCCCACTTAAAACTCGAGATCCGAACGTTGCCTGTCTGCATAACTCTTCTGCAGGCTTTACGCGACTCGCAACCTTTCGCACACATGTTGAATCAACTTAGTAGTCTAGAGTACCACCTCATGAACTGATGCATGACCTCGCCCAACAAACCAGGGTTGTACACCTCCTCCCATACAACATCTCAAATGGTGGTCGGTCAATTCTTGCATGATAACTGTTATTGTAAGAGAACTCGACTTGTGGAAGATAAGTATCCCAACTTCCTCTAAAATCTAAAACACATGCTTGGAGCATATCTTTGAGCGTCTGAATCGTCCGCTCACTCTGACCGTCGGTCTGGGGGTAGTATGTGATGGGTTTTTATACAAACAATCCTATGTGTGCATGCAACCCTAGATTGGATCTATGTTTTCTCTATTGGACATACAAGCATTGAACACAAAAAGGCAAACCCTTATATGCATCTAATGATTCGAAATCTACAAAGATTAGATCACATACCTTTATTGATATATAGTAATAACAACTAATTCTTGAAGATCCTTTGCTCTTGAGAACAAGTACCACAAGTGTAGCACCTCTAATGGCTCACAAACACACTAGGGTAAGAGGATGAATATGAGAGAGAGGAGAGAGAGAGAGAGTGTGTGACTTGCTCCAAAAATTGGCTCTTCTAGAGTTTCCAAAGGGGTGGTCGAATTCAAGAGCCAAGGGGCTCTATTTATACTTGAGGCTAGCTAGGGTTTTAAGGTGGAAACCCTAATTCCTTAGCTTAGGGCCTAAGAAAGTCCATGAACCCCTTCCTTAGGGCTTGGACGAAAATCTCTAGAACCTTCTAGGGATTTTCGGCCCTCCTTAATAAGGGTAATCCAATAGCCCAAAACCTCAACTATCAAATATTTACAAAACAACCCCTGCACTTTCAGTCCGTTCCTTTAATCCCCAAATTAATTCCAAATTAATTTCTGATTAAATACTTATTAACAATATGATTTCTAATTAATATATTATTCTTTTAATATATTAATAAATCATATTTATCCACCAATTTATTATTCTAAATAATAAAATCAGCTTCTCTCTCTCTCTCTCTCTCTCCAATAATCATCCTGTCTAGTTGTTAGTGTGAAGGCAACCCAAAAGGACCATGCTACTATCAAATCAAGTACATACCAATTATAGTTATGGCCTTAGACACCTAATACAAAAGTCTCCTACTTGGATAAGTCTAATAACTATAACTGCAAGTATGACTTCAGAATCTGATTAGCAATCAAAGCTCTCAAAAGCCGCTGTCGAACTCTGACCCAATCAATGACGCGTCCTTTAGATATGGGATCATATAATCCTCCGTTCTACAAGATATCATGTGGACAAAGACATGAAATAGAATCATTCTCATTGTCCAACAATTTGTTTCCCGATTTCTGATTTGTATGACAAGGAACTTAATTGAACACAACAACTCAGTCCTGACCGGGCCTAACACATAACTCAACACAAAATCATCGAGGTGCCCAATATATCGCTTTTCCTGTTAGGGCAAAAGGAATAGATAAACTTTGACTTATATGCTTGTAATATTTACTCATCAAATCATACACAACAACACGTTTTATAACATCAAGTTACTGATGCGTTTACGCATTATCAATGCACAACCAACTCGTAAACAACAACTCATATTAAAGATTATACGATATTATCGTCTCATAGTTACTCGTGATAAATTCCATGTAGTAATTCAAATGAGTGTGGGTTTAATCCAATACTCAAATCATATTTCAGGAGTACTCATGAACGTTGCAGCAAACCTTTGCTATATCTAAGCACTTAGACAATCTACAAGCCGATTCATGATAGTCTTGCCTCATTACTTACTTCCAAAGTATGATCGACTGTGGATAATTTTGAATAATCCAATTATTTAGGAAGTCAAACATGCAAAAGTGAAATACAAAATAAATAATTGACAAAAGATAGTAAACAATTACTTATAAATAAATCTCCATTAATTAATCATCAAATGTCAATTACATTTATAATGTTACCAGTTTCTAAAATATCTATCTAATCACTAAAACTAATATCGTCCTTCAGACCAATGCTCCTCGCATGTTGAATGTGCTTAATCCTACTTAGACCCTTTGTGAGGGGATCTGTAGGATTCTATTATGACGATACCCTCTTGACGACGAGGAGTCCTTCTTCTACCCGATGTCTGATGAATTGGTATTTTCTGTAGATATGCCTAGATATGCCATGATCCCTTGGTTCCTTGGTTAAGGCAACCGCTCCTTCATTATCATAGAAAATCTCCATGGGCTCCTTTATGGCTGGTACAACTCCAAGGTCTCTAATGAAGTTCTTCAACCATATAGCCTCCTTTGACGATTCGTTCGTAGCTATGTACTCTGATTCACACGTTGAATCAGTCATGGTCTCCTGCTTGGCACTTTTCCAAGTTACTGCTCCTCTATTTAGGGTAAACACCCAACCCAACTAAGAGCGGAAGTTATCTCTGTCGGTCTGAAAGCTGGCGTCACTATACCCTGTGACTCTTAAGTCATCTCTGCCACGAAGCACAAGGACCTAGTCCTTAGTCCTTCGTAGATACTTAAGAATGTTCTTAACTGCTATCCAGTTAGCTCTACCCGGGTTCCTATGATATCGACTTACCATGCTCAATGCAAAAGCCACATCAGGGCGAGCACATGTCATGGCGTACATGATCGAGCCAACGGAAGAAGCATATGAAACTCGACTCATTTCTGCTACCTCGACATCGGTACTCGGACTCTGAGTATTACTCAGCTTGATGTTGCTCTGGCTAGGCAACTCCCCTTTCTTGGAATTCTCCATGCTAAAACGTTTAAGCACCTTGTCCAAGTAAGTACTTTGACTAAGTCCAATTAGTCTTTTATTCCTGTTTCTTAAAATCCTTATCCCCAGAACATAAGCAGCTTCTCCTCGATCCTGCATAGCAAAACACTTCCCAAGCCAGGACTTAACCTCCTGCAAGGTTGGAATGTCGTTTCCTATGAGTAGCATGCCATCAACATACAATAATAGAAATCTAACTATAGTCCCACTAGCTTTGACATATACACATGACTCATCCTCACTCCTAGAGAAACCAAAATCTCTGACTTTCTCATCGAAGCAAAGATTCCATCTGCGAGATGCTTGCTTCAATCAATAAATGGATTTCTTAAGCTTGCACACTCTATTGGGGTATTTAGTATCCACAAAACCTTCTGGCTGACACATGTAAACATCTTCAGCCAGCTTCCCATTAAGGAAAGCGGTTTTGACATCCATCTGCCAGATTTCATAATCATGAAACGCAGCAATGGCTAACATAACCCTAATAGACATGATATTTGCCACTAGTGAGAAGGTCTTATCATAGTCAACCCCCGGGGTTTGAGTACAGCCCTTCGCAACCAACCGTGCCTTGAACGTGTGCACCTTTCCATCCATGTTGGTCTTCTTCTTGAAGACACATTTGCACCCAACTGTCTTTCGACCTAGTACATTGTTAACCAAGTTCTGTCCATTGCCTCTTTCCATTTGGCAAATTCAGGGCCCACCATGGCTTCCTTATAGCTAGAAGGCTCATCCAAATTTACCAGTGTACTATCACTGATAAACGTATCATCATCCGTAGTAATATGAAAACCATAAAACTCCGGTGCCATTCTGTAACGCTCGTGTTTCCTGCTTGGCATAATTATGAAATCTGTATTTACATCGGTCGATGATTGTAACCTTTTAAGAATAAGTGAAAGATAATTATTCGAGTATATGTTATATGCGTGGACATTTGACATATATTATGGGTATATAATATTTGTGTAAAAAAGTTTTATTTTAAAAACTCAATAAATATGGCTAAAACAAACGTTAAAAATAAAAAAATTGTTTAGGATAAATAATCTTAACGAAAGTTGTAACGAACCTAAACTTACAAATTATATGATGTAAATACATTCAAGACTGAATCCAAGTAGTGAAACGATAATTTTTCCATTACACCCGGGTACCTTTTACGATGTTAGTTATTGATTAAAAATTTGGATAAGAACGAATTAAATGATTTGGATAAGATTTTATTGTAAAGGGTATAATGATTTTATTAATAAATTGTTAAGGGACTATAGTGTAACTTGAATGATATATTGTGTTAATACAAGAATAACTGAGGGACCATAAATGTAACTATAATTTGTAAATTGCAAACCAACATACATGTAAGAAATATAAGAAAGGTCGTACATTCAGTGTAATCTATCCCCCATGGTTGCCTTATTGACATATATCGCTCAGGTATCCCCAGAGTGATATTGTCTACCCGTTGCTATAAAGATCCTTTAGGATAGGTCCCTTGAGATCATCATTTTAGGGTCAAGGAGTGAAAATAACAAGAACGGGTAATTGGGTTATTTATTTGGTGTGGTGTGTTTATATTTAAAAAGATTTTAATATTATTATTGTGGATTGAAAACCCTATGTGCTCACCAGGCTCCCAAGCCTGACCCACTCAGTTTCTTTGTATCACATGTAGCAACGTAAGAGCACAGGTGTGATGAGTTTAAATCTGACGAGAGATTTAATGGAGAATAGGCCATTAGAATAATAAATTGTTGTAAGGCTTGTAGTATTACGTTTATGCTTATGTTGTTGTATTGATCATGACATCCCAAGGTTTTTAAATATAAATAAAAATACATTTCCTCGGAAATGCTTTGATAATGATATTGTCATGTTTTTGGGAACAAATTCCGCACTATTATTCTTTTGAAAAGAAATACTCTGGTTTAAATAAGCATGAACAAATCTGTCTTTTCTTGCCGTGAAATTGGGGATGTCACAGTTGGTATGAGAGCATTAGTTTTAGCGAACTTGGAATTTTGAGGATTTCTAGACTTAAACTTAGAATGCTAAGTGATGATGGTGAGGTGTGTGTCTAAAATATTCTAGGTTGCATACCTGAATTGACACAAAGCACTAGCTTACTTTAGGATAAGATGCCTAATTTGTTGTTATGTGCTAAATGATTTGTATTATAGCTTGATTCTGGTTGCCGACCTAACTTGCTATTACTTGATTAGACTTAAGGTCTATTACCGACCATGAGTTAAGAAATTTTATGTGTTCAAGATTCTAAACGTTTAATTGTGGTATTAGAACTGACATGTAACTTTTCTGAGTGATATGGAGGATATATGTAACTAAAACCTTACTTATCAAATATACATGCGTCCCAGTACGTTGAACGACTGCTTTGGTATGCAAAACGTCATGGTGAGAACTCGTAGTGGATTGGGAAATGGTAACGGAATCCAACAGCCTGAGCCTGAGCGTGCACCTGTCGCCGTACCTGCACCAGAACCTATCACAATGGCAGGAGTTCAGGCAATGATTGTTGGATTAGGTGTCTAAGCCCATAACTATATTTGGTATGTACTTGACCCGATTGTGGCATGGTCCTTTTGGGTTGCCTTCACCAAAGCAACTTGACTGGATGAATTATGGAGAAAGAGGTTAACTATGATTTATTAATATATTATGTGAATAATATATTAAAGGAGAAATCATATTATTTAATTGATATTTGTCAAGAATTAATTTTGTGGTCAAAAGAGATTAATTAAATTAAGGGGAATGATACTGTAATTATAAGATAGTCATAAAGTTGGGCTTAGGATCCCTAAAGAAGGGAAGGACGAAATCTATGGGGAAGCCCACATAGAAATTGTCCATAGGGGCCTTCTGGAAGGATCCTATGGACTGCTTAAGGCCTAAGCAATCTAATTAGGGTTTTGACTGAAACCCTAGCAGCTCAGCTATATAAGGAACCCTTGGGATTCCCATTTTCGGCCACTTGAAACCCTAAGAAGAGTTCCAGCCGAAAATTAGTATCCCTAGCGTCTTTCTCATATTCCTCCAACTTTCTCTTGGTGTTTGTGATCGATTAGAGGTATTACACTTGTGATACTAAAGCTCTCAAAGGTTGAAGATTTTCAAGCTACAAATAAAGGTATCATTCTAACTTGTTTATTATGTCAATTTCGAAATAAGCATGCTAGATTAGGGTTTATAAGCTTTGGATGATTATTGCATGTACAATTAGAAAAACTAGATCCAAAGCTTTAGGGTTTGTATGTTCACCATAGGATTGTTGTTATGCTTAAAACCCATCAGTGGTATCAGATCCTAGGTCGTTTTTCTATTGTATTTGATGCTATGCTTAATTGTTCAAAGCAAAAGTATTTTGATTTTGCATCTGCCTGATGACCACGACGTGACATATCTTGCCACGACGTGGTGGCGAGTAAGAATGCATATTTTCAGGATTTTGTTAAAAATTGGATTTGGAGGATTACCATAAGTTGTTTCTCTATCTAAAATTCGTTTTTATCTATTATGGTAATGCATATCTTAATCCAAGTAGAAGATAATTGTCAATCCATAAGATAATTATTAGTTTATATGATAAAGATAATTATTTGTATTATTTGATGTGAATTATCTTGCCATTAATTGAATTAGGTCAAATTTAGATAATGACAAATTATTTGATTAATTAAATTATTTTAATTTGATCTAGAAGCTTTTGAAAAGTTTCAAAAACTTGCCCTCAAGTTTTGGAATTTAAATTTTAATTGAAAAGTTTTAATTTTGAAATATTTAAATTCTAAACCCTAGAGTTTTAAATGTTTAAAATTCAACCCTTATACTATTATAATATTAAAAGATTAATAAATATATATATATGTATAAGACGAGTCAGTCTTACCGTTAGTAGGCCTCATTCATGAAGCCGGTCTATAAGGGGGGGGGGTATAAGGTTACTGCCTATAAAATGGTGGTTTAATGGGTGTCCACTCTCACCTACCGCTTCCTTGATTGGTGGAGGGTCATTAGCCGAACGGGTAGGATAGGACAACTAATTCCTCATTAATAAGTATAATGATTATATAAAGTAACTAAATGTTTTTATAAATTCCCAATCTTAGTTACTTTAGGAAAAATGTGAAAATGTATGCTATTCCATGAAATTGCACTTTGAACTTTGCCAAGTCGTTAGTGGAGCGTGTGTGGTTAACCGACACACTAATTTGGGACTAACAAAGGTGGAAAAGGGTGGCTTGATGTTTATGATAGATTGATGGAGCGTGTGTGGCTAACCGACACATTGATTAGGTGATAAATGACATCGAGAGTACCAAGCACATTTGCATGGTTATTCACACCTTGTTTGTGATCCTCGGTATCCCAGTCACAAACGTGAAGCGCATAATCGAGATTTAAACATGCCATTGAAAAGTTCAATGAATCTCAAAATAATCTAGGAATTTCAATTCATTTAAAACTTAAAATCCTTTTTCGTTTTTCATGGTGGAAATTGGTAAATCATCATTTACCTACCTTCAAATTATTTGCAATTAGATTACGACATCCCTCTTCTGAATTGTAAATAATTGTGTTGGTGCTAGCCCTAATTTCTCATTTGGGTGTTTAATTGGGGATTCTTATCTAATCTAAACTTTGTTCCTTTTCTTTTTCAGATGTCTACCTCAAACAACAACGCTTCTGGCTCGAACCCGTCTGGCTCTTTCTCCCTCATAAACTTATGTGGGAGGGTGATCTTTGATGGATCCAATTTTAATGATTGGATTCGCAACATTCGAATGGTCACCCGCTACGAGGACAAAGAGTATGTTCTCGATGAGAAACTGAAGGAGATTGATCAAAAAACTGCTACTCCCGAGCAAATCGCTCAATATGACACTCATGAGAGCGACACGACAAAGATGTCATGTATCATGGTCGCAACCATGACTGCCGAACTCCAAAAGTCCTACGAGGACTAATATCCTTATGAGATGCACCAAGATTTGATGGAAATGCACCATCAAAGTGCGAGGCAGGAAAGGTACGAGATCATCGCCTCCATGATCACCACCAAGATGAAGGTTGGAGAGTCCATCACCGCTTATCTATAAAAGATGCAAAGGTACATGGATCGCTTGCTGAAGTTAAATGTAAACTTCGATGAAGAGTTGGCCATAGATATCATTCTACACTCTTTGCCTCCCTGTTATGATCAGTTTCGTATGACCTATCATATGAACAAGGAGGAGGTGACTCTAGCCAAGCTCCAAGGAGTTCTGAGAATTGATGAGAGTAGTTTGAAAGGAAAATCTATTACATCTACTCCTACTGCTGCTGCCCTTGTCTTGGAAATTGGATAAGGGAAAGGGAAGAAGAGGAAGGATCCTTCTAAGAGCCACAAGGGAAAGTCTCATGATGGAACCTCTTCTAGTGGAACCAAAGGTGGTTCATGTTGCTCCCTCTTCTAATCCGAAGGATGCAAAGTGCTTCTACTGTCACGAAAAAGGGCATTGGAAACGAAGCTGCCCGAGGTATCTGCAAGACATCAAGGATAGGAAGACAAAGCCTACCTTCGCAAGTATTTATACTATTCAATCTAATAACTCATCACATGCTATTTCTTGGGTCCTTGATACAGGATATGGTTTTCACATTTTTTCTGATTTGCAGGGTCTAAGAAGAAGTATGGATGTGGAGCATGGGAAGATGAACTTGATCATGGGGAATAGGAAAGTGTCGCCTGCCACCAAGATTGGAGTTTATTCGTTAGTGCTTAGTAGTGGGTTAGGTTTAGAGTTGAATAATTGTTGCTGCTCGTCAGAAATGACACGAAACATTATTTCTTTTCATGGTTTGTATAAACAAGGTTTTAGATTTTTGTTATTAATGAAATTGGTTCTATTAATGCTTTCTTGAATGGTACTTTCTATTTTGATGCATTTCCTTGTAATGGTATATATGAAACTATGATGGTTGTAGACAACTTAGGAAATAATGTGTTGCATATCGATTCGTCCAATAGTTTGGAAAAAGCTTGCTTATGGCATTGTCGTCTTGGACATGTCAACAAGAAACGCATAGCCCAACTCCAAAAGGTTGGAGTCTTGGAGTCATTTGACCTTTGGTCCGATGACACGTGCAAATCTTGTTTGCTTGGAACGATGACCAAGTCACCCTTCACTGGTACTTGTGAAAGGGGTGATGGTTTATTGGATCTCATACATACGGATGTATGTGGGCCCTTTACATCCACCACAAGGGATGCGAACCGCTTCTATGTGACTTTTACCAATGATTATAGCAGATATGGGTATATCTACTTAATCAAGCACAAGTCAGAAACCTTTGAAAAGTTCAAGGAGTTTAAACAAGAAGTGTAGAATCAGCTGGGCAGGAAGATAAAGATGCTCCAATCCAATCGAGGTGGTGAGTATCTTAGTATTGAGTTCCATGAATATCTTAAGGAATGTGGAATTGTTTCACAATTCACGACGCCTAGGACACTGCTGTTGAATGGTGTGGCTGAGAGGCGCAATCGAACCTTGTTGGACATGGTTCGTTCCATGATGAGTCGTGCTTCGTTACCTATCTCATTCTGGGGGTATGCCTTAGAGACTGCCGCCCATATCCTTAATCTAGTCCCGACTAAGAAGGATGCCAAAACACCTCACGAGATGTGGACAGGGAAGGTTCCCTCGTTGGCACATATCAAGGTTTAGGGTTGCGAGGCTTTCGTAAGACGAGAGACTCACAACAAGCTCGAACCTCGCAGTGAGCAATGTATTTTCATCGGCTACCCGCAGAAGTCCTTTGGATATCTCTTCTATAGACCGAGTGACAATGTTGTCTTCGTTGCGAGGAGAGGGGTTTTCCGAGAAAGAGAACTCGTATGCCAAGAGGACAGTGGGATGCAAATTGATCTTAAAGAGCTTCAAGAATCAAGCAATGAAGGAACCTCTAACACTGGCGCTCAACCCGAGGAGGAAACTCCTGTTGAACTGATTGATGAGTCCTTACCTCTTAGACGTTCCAGTAGAGTTAGTATTCCACCCGTATTATATGGTTTCCATATAACTGCTGAGGGTGATACGTTTATTAGTGATAGTACACTGATAAATTTGGATGAACCTAACAACTACAAGGAAGCCATGGAAGGCCCGGAGTCTGCAAAATGGAAAGAGGCTATTGATAGCGAGATTCAGTCCATGTATGACAATCAAGTTTGGAACTTGGTTGACAATGTGCCAGGTCGTAAGACAGTCGGGTGCAAATGGATCTTCAAGAAGAAGATCGGCATGAATGGGAAAGTACACACATATAAAGCGCGATTGGTTGCGAAGGGCTTTACTCAATCTCTCGGAGTTGAGTATGATGAGACCTTCTCACTAGTAGCGAAGATTAAATCTATAAGGGTTATGCTAGCCATGGTTGCGTTTCATGATTATGGAATGTGGCAGATGGATGTCAAAACCGCTTTTCTAAATGGCTGAGGATGGTTACATGAGTCAGCCAGAGGGTTTTGTCGATGCAAAGCACCCTAATAGAGTGTGTAAGCTTGAGAAATCCATCAATAGATTAAAACAAACATCTCGCATATGGAATCTTTGTTTCGATGAGAAAGTCAAAGAGTTTGGTTTTTCGAGAAGCGAGGATGAGTCCTGTGTATATGTCAAGGCCAGGGGGAGTATAGTTAGCTTTCTCATTTTGTATGTGGATGACATGCTACTCATAGGAAATGACATCCCAACCTTGCAGGAGGTCAAGTCCTGGCTTGGGAAGTGCTTCGCTATGAAGGACCTCGGAGAAGCTGCTTATATTCTAGGGATAAGGATATTGAGAAATAGGAGTAAGAGACTGATAGGACTTAGTCAAAGTACTTACTAGGATAAAGTGTTGAAACGTTTCATCATGGAGAATTCAAAGAAAGGGGAGTTACCAATCCAAAGCAATACCAAGTTGAGTAAGAATCAAAGTCCGAGTACTGAGGCTGAGATAACATAAATGAGTCGAGTGCCTTATGCTTTTACTGTTGGCTCGATCATGTATGCTATGAAGTGTACTCGCCCTGATGTGGCCTTCGTTTTGAGCATGGTCAGTATATATCAAGGGAATCCTGGTAGAGCTCATTGGACTACGGTAAAGAACATTCTTAATTACCTGCGGAGGACTAAGGATTGGTTTCTTATCCTCGGTGGGAGTGATGACTTGAGAGTGCGAGGGTATAGTGACGCCAGTTTTCAGACCGACCGAGATAATTTCCTCTCTCAGTCGGGATGGATCTTTACCCTGAATGGAGGAGCAGTGACATGGAAAAGTTCCAAGCAGGAGACCGTAGCTGATTCAACATGCGAATCAGAGTACATAGCAGCAAGCGAAGCGTCGAAGGAGGAAATATGGCTAAAGAACTTCATCTGAGACCTTAGAGTTATGCCTGCCATAAAGGAGCCTATGGAGATTTTCTGTGATAACGAAGGTGCGGTTGCCTTAACCAAGGAACCGAGGGATCATGGCAGATCCAAACACATCGATAGAAAATACTATTTCATCAGACATCGAGTAGAAGAGGGACTCCTCGTAGTGAAGAGGGTATCGTCAGAGGAGAACCCAACAGATCCCCTTACGAAGGGACTGGGTAGGGTTAAGCACTTGCATCATGCTAAGAGTATTGGGCTGAAGGACGATATTAGTTTTAGTGATTAGATAACTTTTAGAAACTTGAAATAGATAAAATGTAATTGACATTTGATTATTAAATAAATGACTTTTATTTATAAGTAATGTTACTGTCTTGTGTAAATTATTTACTATTGTTTCATTTTGCATGTTTTGACTTCCAGAATAATATGATTCTTCAAACCATCCACATTCGATCATACTTTGGAAGTAGGTATTGAGGCAAGACTGTCATGAATTGGCTTGTAGTTTGTCTAAGCGTTTAGACATAACAAATGTTTGCTGCAACGTTCATGAGTGCTCTTGAAATAAGATTTGAGTATTGGATTAAACCCGCGCTCACATGAATCACTTCATGAAATTAATCACGAGTGATTGTGAGACGATAATATCATATAGTCTTTAAACCGAGATATATGATTTGTTGTTTATGAGTTGGTTGTGAATTGATAATGTGTAAATGCATCAGTAACTTGATGTTATAAAAGGTATTGTTGTGTACGATTTAATGAGTAAATGGTACAATCATATAAGCCGAAGTTTATCTGTTCATTTTATCCTACGAGTTTAAAAGCGATATCTTGGGCCCCTCGATGATTTGGTTTGACTTATGTGTCGGGCCCGATTAGGACTAAGTTGATGTGATCAATTAAGTTCTATGTCAAACAAATCGGAAATCGGGAAACAAACTGCTGGACAATAAGTATGACTATGTTCCATGTATTTGTCCACACGATATCTTGAGAACGGAGGAATACATGATCCCTTATCTAAAGGACGTGTCAGAGTTCGACAACGACTTTTGAGAGCTACGATTGCTAATCGGATTTTGAAGTCGTACTTGCATTTATAGTTATTAGACTTATCCAAGTGGGAGACTGTTGGATTAGGTATCTAAGCCCATAACTATATTTGGTATGTACTTGACTCGATTGTAGCATGGTCCTTTTGGGTTGCCTTCACCAAAGCAACTTGACTGGATGAATTATGGAGAAAGAGGTTAACTATGATTTATTAATATATTATGTGAATAATATATTAAAGGAGAAATCATATTCTTTAGTTGATATTGGTCAAGAATTAATTTAGAATTAATTTTGTGGTCAAAAGAGATTAATTAAATTAAGGAGACTGATACTGTAATTATAAGATAGTTACAAAGTTGGGCTTAGGATCCCTAAAGAAGGGATGGACGAATTCTATGGGGAAGCCCACATAGAAATCGTCCATAGGGGCTTTATGGAAGGATCCTGTGGACTGCTTAAGGACTAAGCAATCTAATTAGGGTTTTGACTGAAACCCTAATAGCTCATCTATATAAGGAACCCTTGGGACTCCCATTTTCGGCCACTTGAAACCCTAAGAAGAGTTCCAGCCGAAAATTAGTATCCCTAGCCTCTCTCTCATATTCCTCCAACTTGCTCTTGGTGTTTGTGATCGATTAGAGGTATTACACTTGTGATACTAAAGCTCTCAAAGGTTGAAGATTTTCAAGCTACAAAGAAAGATATCATTCTAACTTGTTTATTATGTCAATTTCGAAATAAGCATGCTAGATTAGGGTTTATAAGCTTTGGATGATTATTGCATTTACAATTAGAAAAACTAGATCCAAAGCTTTAGGGTTTGCACGTGAACCATAGGATTGTTGTTATGCTTAAAACCCATCAATGATACAGCTCATGCTAGATCGAAAAATGGAGGAGACAAGGCGTCTACTTCTAGAGAATAGGGATGAACCTACTGCACCAGTTGTGCAACCTGAACTGAATGAGGAATAGTCAGAAGAAGGAAATTATAGTAGAACCGTTAGTCAAGCCGAACCACAAGTGGTTAGGAGAAACAACCATGATGAAGGTATTGAAAATAATGGATGCAAGTATAAAGACTTCACAAGTTGCAAACCGTCAACTTTTACTAGGAAAGAAGACCCAATTGGGGTTATGGACTGGATCTCTGAGATGGAGCTAGCTTTCATAACATGTGGTTGCAAGGGCAAGCTACAAACCACTTATGATGTGCGTCAGTTTAGGGGTGGGGCTTTTCGTTGGTAGAACACCTTAGGAAAGACCATAAGCCCCAATGATCCACTACAACTGACATGGGTAGAATTCTTGGTAGACTTCAAACGCAAGTTTTGCTCAGCCCAAAACATGCTAGAGATGGAGAATCAATTTCTGACATTGAAAAAGGGCAACATGTCCATTGATGAGTATACCAATTCCTTCACGGACACGATGGAGTTTGCTTTGCGCATCGTCGCTGACGAGCTAACAAAAACCGATAAGTATCAAAGGGACTACCATGGGAGTACACTGTGCCAGTACGTCAGGCACCTACTCTTGAGGCGGCCATCTGGGTTGCCAAGTCTGTTGAAGAGATGATAAAGGGCAGAACCGCCGACAAAGCTGAAGTTTGCAAGAAGAGGAAGTTTGAGGGATCTTTTAGACTCAATAAGAAGAGTAGATTTTTGAAGTCCAACGACAAGAGATTTGGGGGCAATAATGAAGCCAAGTTGTGTGAAATGCAAGAAGAACATCGGGAAATGAAGTAGAGAGGTGATATGCTACAAGTGTGGGGAACCAGGGCACGTGTAGATGAACTGCCCAAAGAAAAATGAACCTGCAAAGACAAATGTGCCGGCAAAGGCAAAGGAGAGAGCATTCCAGATGACTCTGGAAGCAGCAAAGGATGAAGCTGATGTCGCTTCAGGTACATTTCTAGTAAATGAATTACCTGCCAACATTTTTTTTGACTCTGGAGCCAACTACTCCTTTATTTAACATAAATTTGGTGAAAGAATAGCTTTGTCTGTAGAAAGACTAGATAATGCTTTAATAGTCGAGGTTGCTAGTGGCAAGTTTCTACCTGTTAGCCATCGTGTGAAAAACATAGTCATTGACTTGAATGGGAATAAGTAACACGAGGAATTACTGCCTATTGAGTTAAATGACTTTGAAATAATATTGGGAATGGATTGGCTTAGTGTGAACGATGCTGAGATACTATGTAGAAAAAAGATGGTGAAAGTAAACCCTCCTGGAAGATAACCATTTATGGTGTACGGAGACAAACGCAGAGTGAATTCTGGAATCATCTCTACGATAAAATCCAGAAAATGTCTAGCCAAGGGATGTACATCATATTTGGCAGTCGTAATTGATGCAAAGAAGGAAAAAAAGGAAATGCAAAGGATACCAGTGGTGTGTGACTATCCGGAAGTATTCCCAGATGATCTTCCTGGACTACCCCCTGATAGACAAGTAGAATTCCATATCGACTTGTTTCCAGGAACCACACCAATAGCTAAAACACCATACCGATTAGCACCAACGGAGATGAAGGAGCTTATGATGCAACTTCAGGAATTATTGGATAAAGGTTTCATTAGACCTAATTCATCCCCCTGGGGAGCTCCGTTGTTATTCATAAAGAAGAAGGATGGTAGTATGTGGATGTGCATAGATTACAGAGAGTTAAACAAAGCAACGATAAAGAATAAATACCCATTGCCAAGGATTGATGACCTATTCGATCAGCTTCAATGTAAAAGCTATTTTTCGACGATCAATCTTAGGTCAAGGTATCATAAGTTGAAGGTGAGAGAGCAAGATATTGAGAAGACTACATTTAGAACAAGATACAGACACTATGAGTTTTTGGTTATGTCATTTGGACTGACCAATGCTCCAGCAACATTTATGGATCTAATGAATCGAGTTTGTAAACAATTCCTCGATAGGTCTGTAATAGTGTTCATCAATGACATTCTAATATACTTAAAGAGCCAGCATGAGCATGGCAAACATTTACGAGAAGTATTAGAATTTATAAAGAAAGAGAAGTTGTATGCAAAGTTCTCTAAATGTGATTATTGGATCCGAGAGGTGCAATTCTTGGGTCATGTGATTAACCAAGAAGGAATAATGGTTGATCCAACCAAGATTGAAGCAGTAATGAAGTGGGAATGACCAAAAAGTCCCATTGAGATTCGTAGTTTTCTGAGATTAGCTGGATATTACAGAAGGTTTATCCAATGCTTTTCCTCAATAGCTTCCCCATTGACAGCTTTGACCCATAAAGGAGCTACCTACACATGGAGTGAGAAGCATGAAGAAGCTTTTGTGAAGTTAAAGAAGAAGTTGTGTGAAACACCAATTCTTTCCTTACCCGATGGAGTGGAAGACTTCACAGTTTATAGTGATGCATCTGGAGTTGGGCTAGGTTGTGTTCTGACCCAAAGAGATAAAGTAATAGCATATGCATCCTGAAAACTGAAAGTCCACGAATTTAACTAACCCACTCATGATTTGGAGTTGGCAGCGGTAGTTTTCGCACTAAAGATATGGAGGCACTATCTTTATGGAACGAAGTGTAAACTTTTCACTGATCATAAGAGTCTCCAGTATCTTTTTAACCAGGAGGAGTTGAACATGAGACAAAGACGCTGGCTAGAATTACTCAAGGATTACGACTGTGAAATACTTTACCACCCTGGTAAGGTAAATGTCGTAGCTGATGCTTTGAGTAGAAAGATAAACCTGGAAAGGAAAAGGCCAATAGCGTTAAAGATTGTACTTGTATCGACAGTTATAGAAAGTATCAAGAAGGCGTAAAATGATGATTTGGAAAAAGGTAACCGAAAAGAAGAACGTTTAGGCAAAACGTTAGTGTTCGGTACAACAATCAAGGATTGAAGATATTCCAAAACAGGATTTGGGTACCTAAGATGGGAGGAATAAGAGATCTTCTCATGGAAGAGTCTCACAAGACCATGTACTTTATTCATCCAGGCAGTACCAAGATGTATAGGGATCCGAAACCTTACTATTGGTGGCCGACGATGAAGCTCGATGTCGCAAAGTATGTGGCTGAATGTGTGACCTGTGCAAGAGTTAAAGCGCAACATCAAAAACCGTATGGGAATTTGGAACCTTTACCAGTACCCATGGGAAAATGGGAGGACATCACCATAAATTACCCAGAAGAAGGGAGGTCACGATATGATTTGGGTAATTGTAAACCAATTCATGAAGAGTGCACATTTCATAGCAGCCAATGAGACGTGGTCTATGGAAAAGCTTGCAAAGGTTTATGTGAAAGAAATAGTGAAAGCTCATGGTGTTCCCCTAACGATTGTGTCAGATCGCGACAGTCGTTTCACCTCAAGATTTTGGAAGAGCTTACACGAAGAGATGGGTACAAAACTGTGTTTGAGTAAAGCTTAGCATCCCCAAATTGATGGTCAGAGTGAAAGGACGATTCAAACACCGGAAGATATGTTACGAGCATGCACTTTGGAATTTCCAGGTAACTTGGATGAGCACTTACCGCTAGTAGAATTCTGCTACAACAACAGTTATCATTCAGGCATTAAGATGGAACCTTATCATGCATTGTACGGATAGAAGTTTTGTACGCCATCTTGTTGGCTTGAAGTTGGAGAAAAGCAATTTATGGGTCCTGAGATTGTCCATCAGAATGCTGAGAAAATGAAGGTGATCAGAGACAGAATGTTAGCAACTCAAAATCGTGAAAAGATCTATGCAGATAAGAAGCGACGACCAATAACCTTCAATGTTGGAGATTTGGTGTTACTTAAAGTCTCTCCGTGGAAGGGACTTATCAGATTTGGAAAAACAAGGGAAGCTCAGTCCAAGGTTTATTGGACCGTTTAAAGTACTTCAGAAAGTTGGAAATCAAGCTTACAAGTTGGCATTACCAGCTGTTGGGATAAAAATCCTCAAAGATCGATTAGATTCAACAGGTAAATAAAGAACACAAAGGTAATCAAACTGATGTTGAATGATTAAAAGTCACGCCCCAGATGAACTCGATGAAGAATTTCAACTGTAGAGGCGTGCTAGGGTTTACAAGAATATCTATGTCAAAAAGTTGCTATCTACGTGCATGCATGCACTATTAATACTCACACCCTAATAATTGAGACGGCTTGGACAGGTCCAATACCGAATACAAAATGGACTAAGTAAACAAGCCCAATGACGTAACACATAACACCTTACGATCTCCCCCTTTGCGTCAATTGAGGCGAGAGATGCTTCACTACTGTGTCTTCTTGACCGTCTTGAAAAGCTTGGGAATCACAGCAAGCAAAGTTCTGCGAAACAAGATGTACCACCGAATCATATTATTAAAGTTCTTCTTCGTAGCATCATCATTCAATGTACACTTGTTAACAATCTCCAAAATATGTTCCAAGAAAATTATGGAGAACAGGTGTTTGTCAGGTAAAGCGAAAAGGCATTTTTGAAAAACTCCGGGAACATCAGTCCCACGCTGAAACATTACAGTCAAGTGAACTATATCGATTTTCCCATACTCATTTCTCTCATATCGCTGGCTTTCCCAATAAGATTCACGGTAGGCTTTCGCTTCATAACTTTAGCAATCTCAACATCGAGCTTCGCCACTTCGTATATATTCAAAAACAACATTCGCTTCTGATGAGCCAGAATGGGTTCGTATTTTTTTTCTTCGGTCAAAAGAAGGTTGAGCAACAAAATCCAATCCTGTGGATTAAGCTTGGGCAAATCTGCAAGCGTGAACTCATGCAGAGTGTTTTCAGATCCCCTTGTCGCCTTGAACGTTGCATTCACGAAGCTTCCAGTAGCGATTGGCCCTGTGACCTTGACCCTTGTTAGTTTTTGAGCACTCCAAGTCAAGTAATGAGGTTGTCCATAAGTGAGATAAAATTCAATCAAGGCTTTATCCACTTTCGCATTTGGTGAGGGAATATCTGCAATTGAGTCAAAGTAGTGAAAAACGAAGGCCCTTTTCGTTATTGGCATATCAAATTGATTATCCCTCGTATTAGTCAGATTAAACGAAATCACCGACTCCAACCAATGAACACTGGAAAATTCAACGGCTTCATACATTAGTCGATCCAACGTCCACGATGGAAAGAGCGTTTTCCTGCATTCCAAGGTGTCGTGAGCTTCTTTCTCTTTTCGTTCTTTTTCCTTAATTTCTCTCGCAATGCGAGCACTTTTATTCAGCTCATGTTCACGTGATTTTCATTTTAGTTGACCCTCTTCACTTTCGTCTTCTTCATCATCTACACCCATTGGATCTTTTCCTTTTGAACCCGAAGCTACATTAACCTTCGATTCATTTTTCTTTCGTTTCTCTCCTGCTTTAGCAGCTTTCTCTTCTCCCCTTGTTTCGGAAGGACAGGGGCCTCAGGAACACCTTCAAGCCTGTTTAAAAGAGCGAAGGCAGGACGAAGCTTATCAGCTAAGTGTCTGCGAATGGTGATGGTCAGAGTAGAAATATGCGCTTCAATAAGATTAGACAACAAGGAATTGACGTCGCTGATGCATGATTTCATAACCGCTCGTTTAGACTCGAGCTCATCGATTTCAGACTTCGTGTGTTTGAGCTTGATTGTTTGAGCACGAATTTGAGTAGTGCGAAGAGCGAAGTCATCCATGATTTTGCTTTCAACGGCCAAATCATCTTGGAACTTGGTGAGCCTTGTAGAAATCGAAGAGTGAAAAGTGGTGTTATCATCAGAGATACCGGAGCGAAGCTTTTCCAGTTTCTCGCGTTCAGACTTCAGCGAAGTGCTAAGCTTTGAAATGGCCTCATTCACCTTGACATCATTCGCTTCAGTTGCAGTATTAAGGTCTATCATAAACACCTTCGTTTCTGAGATTAGTTTATTGACTTTTTCGGTCGCTTGCTGGTTTGAAAGTGTGGAATCTTCAACCGCTTTGTTCGCTTTAGCAAGGTTCGTTGCATGCTCCTTTACCAGAGTATCTAGCATACTCTTAACCGTGGCTTCAGAATAAGCATGGCTCGTAGAAGCAGTAACAGATGAGAGAAGAGTATCCTGCTTATCGTTCAGCTCTTTGAGATGCCTCTGAGTAAGAGGAGCATCATGATCACTGTGTTCTTGAATGGAGAAAGGACTATAGTGAAACGTATCAAAGTCCAATCCATCAGCACCAAGATGGGCTTCAGAAGTATGTTGAGGCTGAGGGGAAATAGGAGGTGTGGTAGAGGTAGTGACAAAACCTGAAGTCTTTGCCCCCGCATCAGATGGGTTGACATTGACAGGAGGTTCGCCTGTGGTGGTGGTTGAGATGTAATTGGTGGTGATTGAGTAGTGACAGGTGGTGGACAAGGTGCAATTGTAATCGAAACAAATGTAACAGGAGGTGATGGTAGAGGACATCATCATCAAATTCGTCTCGATGGGCATCTTCTGATTCGCTTTCTGAAGAGGTTGAGGAAAGGATGCGAACCTTTCGAAAAATTTTCTTCACACGCTTTCGCTTTGGGGATGAAGGAGCAGCTTTTGACGAATCACCTTTCGTCTTTCGCTTTTTGGAAGGCAAAGGTAGGGTAGAAGGACCCTCTTTAGGTTGCTTTGGTTTGCCCCCTTTCTTGATTTTATCAGCCTCATCAAGAGTCTGTTGCATCTCCGGAGTGAGGATTCTAGGACCGGAGACTAGACGCTTTTTGTATTCCCCAATCAGCTTGCTCGCCCCTAATACACCGGTACATGGATTCAGGAATTGAACCCACAAAAGAAAACTTGGAATTATCAGCAACTATGATCTTCGTGGTGTGAAAAGTAGTAATTGATGATTTCAATGAATCCGCCATCACTGGAATATTGAGCTTCGTGATAGCACGTTGGACCATAAAAGTCCAAAATCGACCCATAGAGATTTTGCTGTGGCAAGTTGTAGAGTTGGTGCTTTGTATTAGTTGAGCCCATAACACTAAACCGTAATCGAGGCTAATCCCATAGAGACCACATATAATTGTCATGCATAATTTGCTCGCACAATCTGAACCGATGACCCTCTCTGAAAACGCCTTGAAGAGAAGGGTAAAGAGACCGTTCCACAGTGGGGGAAGGTTGGATTTCTTAAACTTGGTGATCGAGGGAATAGGATCTGTGTACCCCATCTGGTAAAACATATCAAAGATTTGCGCAGTGGAGATCGAATCTGGGTTGATCAGTGCATCATCATGAGCAAGCCCTAGTAGAGAGAAAAACCTAGCCTTTGTAATCAAAGATTTCTTCTCAAACACTTCAAAAGAGATCCTTTCTTCCTCCTTGATATAAGCAGCGGTGGAGTAAGATTTAGACAACAGCGACATTGGAACACATTCAACCTTGGTTAGAGCGATGACCAAAGGTGAATACTTCAAGCATTCTATGATTGGCAGCATGAAGGCGTCGTATTTAAATGAAGCCAAATTGAGAATCAAATTATGATTTTGCTTGATAGTGAGGAGAGAGGATTGAGCAGTTTGTTCTTGAATCGAAGATGAGTCAGCCATTGTTGTAGGTTAGAGAAGGAGATGAACAGTTGAGAGAGAAAGCGCCGTTTAGGGTTCGAAAGCTCTTTGAGAGTGATAAGAGTTGAATCATCATTTGATTTGAGTATATATAGTGAGAGAGAGAAGATCAAGCGACGATTGCGCGACGATTACTGATTGGACGCCCAGAAAAGCGTGATATGACAACTGTAGTGGCTGACAGGTTGTCATCATGACCATAGGTGGCTTAAGAATAGGAACTGTTTATGTGACAACCGTCAATTTTGGCCAAGTCAAAGTCAACTAAAGTCAACAAGTCAAACCTGTCAACTCATCTAACCCTTGTATATTAGGGTTTCCATTATGTTTCTTATCGAACAACTCGCAATCTTAATACAAAGTATCACTTGGAATTTTCACGTGTTCGGAAACTCTAAACCCTAATCAGGGCAAGTGATGAAACTACTCGATAAAACATTATTCCTTAACCCTCGGGGGCATATAACAATCATAACAAGACTTAACGAGGTTTACAAACCTTGAATTGCGAAGCCAAACACTCAAAAAGGTCACAAAAGAAGTCTCTCCCAATCTCTTTCACTCTAACTCTCCCAAAACTCTCTAAGTAGGAGAAATCGCTACAAGTGTGTGTAATCTCTCCCAAATCTCTCTCTGTATGAGAAATCTCTCCAAGAATGTGAAATCTCTCTCAAATATCTCTCTGTATGAGAAATCTCTCCAAGTGTGTGAAATCTCTCCCAAATCTCTCTCTGTATGAGAAATCTCTCCAAGTGTGTGAAATCTCTCCCAAATCTCTCCAAGTATGTCAAATCTCTCCTAAATCTCTCCAAGTATGCGAAATCTCTCCAAGTATGTCAAATCTCTCCTAAATCTCTCTCAAAACCTCTTTTGATCTTTTTGTAATCATTTGGGGCATCCCGACACTTGACTTGGTGAAAAACCATTCGAAACGGGAAGATACCTTGGAAAATAGCCTCTTAGGGCCGAAGTCCCTCTATAGGGACCAAACCCTCCTTGAATCGGAGTCTCCTTAAGTAGCCGCAGCCAGCGAGCCGCAGCCACCGACCGCAGCCACCTGGAGCACTGCATCCGAAGTCGCCTCCGGTCCTACCTGCCGAACCCGCCTGCGGTACTTGCTCGGACCGCAGCCCCTTTTCTCTTCGAATCCGCATCCGCGACCAAGCCTTCACTTCGGACCTAAGGCTGTTAAGACCGGAATCACCCTCCTAACTTCGGATTTCCCATTTTCCACCCGGTTTTCGACCATAACTTCGTTTTAAGCCCGTTTTTAATTATTTTAACGAGGGATTTTCACCCAAACTTATATTTTGACATATAAGACCCCATATATTCATAAATTCAGCATATTTTTAGGGAAATCCTTATTTATGAATAAAAATCTATTAAGTAAGATCTTGTGGTGGAGTGTTGACTTTGCCTTAGTGTATGACACAAGCAACCACTCCCATGCCCACTCCATGACCAACTATTGTCCTTCCACCATACCTGGTCATTCAAGAGTACTTTCCCCACCATTTGACCAGCCATACTCTTGGTCAAAGGCTGAAAACTATTATCTCTCCTCATCTTTCTCTCATTTCTCTCATTTTTCCTCCAAAGAACAAACACTTTTTCTCTCACTTCTCTCTCTCTCAAATTCGAGATTCGCGACGATTTTCTTTGGAAACATATTTCTATTGACACTACATCTCGTCTAGAATTGTTAGACTTCAACGGTTCATTTAACTCAAATTATATATAACTTATATACACTGAGTGATCATAGAAGGAATCTATGGGTGCTTTTAGAGTTCATTATCGCATAACATAGGAGCATTCATTCCACACTTAACCAAGAAAATATTGGATTTTCTGGAAATCATACTCTATCGCTTTTACAAGGAAAACGGTTTCTTCCTCAAACAAAACTCTTATGAACTCACCAACTTAATTGTTGACACTTTTTCAAAACTACTTGTATTCTCAGGAAATCAGTGAAACAGGAAAACCAACAGCATTTTGAGGATGGGACGATAAATCGTCAAACAGTACATTTTGTCATCATAATGTAATTGATTTGAATCATGTAAACATATACTTTGGTGTAACTTTTTCAATTATATTTATGATGGTTGTATTTACTTTGAGCACTATTATACTCGTTGTTGTGATACTATACATGAAGTCCTCCACCCCCGGACGTTTCCGCCATCCTTGGTTTGGGGGTGTGATAGATTGGTATCAGAGCATTGTTTATAGTGAACTAAGTATATCGAACCACATAAGATATACAAACTATAAAGCATTGGGACTAAGGTCTCTGACTTAACATTTTTCAAATAAATATACTTTTAGAAATAAATAGTTTCTTGTTAAAAGTATACATGCATGCATACATACTAAGGTCAGCATCATTCTAGAACAAAACAAAAGTAATGATTGTTGAATGGCACAAGTAGGCTTGGGGATGTATAGTCAGGTCTTGGAATGACATAGCCTGATCAACTATGTCTAACCCAGAGGTGATTAGCATATGCCCGGGAATGGTTGTGGCGTTGCAACAAGTCTAAAAACTTACCAATTCTATCTACAAACAAACATTGAAAAGCATAAGTCAAACATTAAAATACTATAGGAGTATTTTGTGATACCATAACCAACTTATGTGAAAACTAAAGACCCCTATTAGTAGGTCTTTAACGACTGAGTGCATACGCCAAGGTTATACATAATTAAAGATATTATAGACTCAAAATCTATGACTATTGCTCTACTTCCTGTTCCTTGTTTGGTTGTGGACTTAGAGTAGAGTCATTTATTCGAAGGTCTATTCTATCTCAGACTATGTATAACTGGTATGCACTATGTGATTATCGACGTGACTGATAAGGATCACCCCCTAAAAGTAATTATAGGATTAGACGCCTATTAATTATCTCTTCCACTCCTATTCTCGTACGTATAACATAGCAAGATCCTACTTACCAGGCGACCCCTATTTTCCCAACCAGGGAGATGGTGGATGGTTATGAGAAGAATCAGAAGCGGAACCGGAGGTAATCAACCCTCCATGCATAGCCAGGGTTCCCGCGAACCGTTTCGTCTACATCGAACCTGTGCCCCGTTGGGCAACCGCGATCGAGGGTTGGAGTCGACGGCAATGACAGCAATCACCATGTGGAGACCAACGAGGGTGCTATGACCTCAACCACGAGGGACCGACTGACAGAGCCCTCCCGGCAAAGACTCGGCGGATCGCGAACATCGGGGATTAAAACAAGGAGACTGCAAACCGAGTTCGAAAACTGCGCGCTACTACTGACCCTACCGTCTCACGTACCCGAGACACGGAAAGAGACTACTATTTCAGAGACCGACTTTCTTTTTAAGACCTTATCACCGCTCGGGCAGAGGCAAAAGAGTAGCAGGGTAGGCACACGGCATTCGAAGAGAGAATGGTTGCAGCCAAGCGTCGAGTGGCAGAGCTGCAAGGTGCATCGACTTTGCCTCAGGCATCGCAAGGGACGGATCATCGTGAGTAGAGTTCATACCGCTCACAAGACCTTGTAAATTAGGTTCATGAGTATGCGTTGGTGCTATTCTATTCTATGTGTAAGCACAACACTGCGATTTAAACGGTTATACTAATCGAGAGATCTATTTGCTATCAAAACTTTTCCTTGCATGGATGTGAGGTATACCTGCATCGAGGTCAAAATTTTCTCCGAAACCATAATTACTAAGAATCATATTAACAAGATGGGCTTAGGACATACCTAACAGACTCGAAGGTCTATTTAGTCTTAATTATATAACTAAGCATACATCAATTGGTCGTAAGAAGGACCTAGCTTGGATCAAATTACAAGGTTTCACTTGGATACAGAACTACTAAAATACATGAGTTTATCATATATAGACTCTCGTTATGAACTGTTTTCAGAACACCATAAACAACCGAAATACGTTACAAATTGAACTAAGATAAACTTAGTTAGAAAACTCGCGACGTATAGCCATCCTAAAAACTCATTATCGTCTCACCTTTAAACATTTTGGTGGAAAGGTGCCTTCTTCGTAGACCTATAGGGTACGATCATACGAGCGCTAATACACCGGATCCCATCAAAACTCCTCAGCTAAGTGTGTTGGACAAACATGATCCTAAGATGAGTAAAGCTTAACGCCTGTACAAAACCTACTTCTACCCACTACCATAACTCCGTCTCAGGAACGTTAGCAGAAACACTAAGAATAGTACAGCAATGTGCAAAAATTTATATATGTGAATATAAATCGTAAGAATGCACTTGAGATAATTATCCCCACTCACGAAGTCGTTTGTCATCGTGAAACAGAGCTATGTCTTCACCAAGAGGCAACCAACCAACTAGCAAGGCGCCAAACCTGCAGATAGACTATGCTACTTTTCAAGCTGCAGTCACGGCAGCCGTGACAGCCGTCATGGCGCAACTCAACGCTAACAACGCCAGCAGAGATGAAAGCGGTACCGACAATATAAATCGTTGTAACAATCAGGAACACCGGCGGGTGTCTGCCAATGAAGGCGCCTCAGGCCACAAACCTACGAACAAGAAGCGAAAGTTTTGGAACAAAAAGAAGCGCAACCAATCTCAAAGATTCGCTAAAAGATAACAACCCATGGCCACCCCTACAATTACGACAACAGTCACAACAGATGCCTCGACATCAGCCACAACATCTATCGCTCAAGCACCAGATAGGCAATATATGGGAACACTTCCAAAGTGTAACAAGTGTAACTACCATCATACAGGAGCTTGCCGGATTCCACGCTGTATCAACTGCAACAGGAAAGGGCATACCGTCCGCTTCTGTAGGACCCCGACCCAGCGCATCGCTTCAACCACCAATACTGGTGTAAGTCCAGTATGCTCCCTATGTGGTGAAACGGGACACTTCAAGAGAGACTGTCCAACCGAGAAGAATGACGGAGGAGCAGGAGGAGTGTGACAACTGAACCAGCGGAAGCCTATTAGGACTTTTGTAATGTTTCCAACGACAAAAACGTTTAAGTACCATATGTTTGTAATGAATTTGGTATGATTGCTAAAATTACCGTCTTTCTAAAAGTAGTTAAAATACTCTCTCGTTCGAATCAAATCAAAGACATTCATATATGACCTTAGGATCATTACTTGTAAGCTGTGATGACTTTGTCCATACATCGGGGCTAATTATAATCAAAATACTAAAGACTTAAAGCAAATAATTCCATCATGACTCCTGTTCCATGTCTAGTAGTGGGATTTGAGTGGAGCCACCCACTCGACGATTTCACCAATATCAAATTACATGCGACTTACATATACCGGTCGACCATAGAGTGAACTGTCAGGGATCATGATATCAAGTATCATTGCTAGCTATCAGAACACACTTACTACCAGTGCTAGACGCTGTGGTAGGAATCATCTGCAGTAATAATAACATCGAACGAAACATAACACACTGAAAATAAACACAAGATACTCTATCACCCTAATGAGCACTTCTTACGAATACAGCTTAACACATGTTTTACCTAAAAAGATACTGTTGTCGTCATTCGATTCAATTGATATAGTCCTCACATTCCTGACTAAACGGCTACGAAAAGACCTTTCACCTAACCTCGAAAAACCTTCGTCTCTCATAAACACAAATCCAACACGGACCTCCGGGCCATCTCTCGCCGCGAAACCCCAAAACACTCACCAGAGGAGTATTTTACCCTCCGAAGCCTTACCACAAGTAATTCCAGAAGACCCTTCCGGAATGTCACGTATGCAACAGATAAGGCTCAGGCACAGAAGCTTGGGACGAATACAGTTAGTCTACCACTACTACGTGTATACGTGAGGATAATGTATAATTAAGATTCTACGGATATTGGATGTGTGCTTCCGCCCTATTTCCTGTGCCTTGTCTGGTTGTGGACTTGGGGCAGAGTCACCCATCCAACTGTCTCACCAACCTTAAGTACATACGACCTATATGCGCAAGTTAATGATAGATGGACCAGGTACGAGTCCTGTCACGAACTTCGAGACAAGGATACCCAGGAGGGCGAGTGAACGTCCCATCACCCGAATAAGTCTAGTCGTGTAAATCGAACCCATATGTTCCCTACCGATCTAATCAAACGAGAAACATTAAAGCAAACCCTATGCAGCGCTCCGAGGAGAAGTTATCACTTATGACTTAGTATAAATTCGAGAAAGGCTGAAAGCATCTTGAGAACACGGCAAAACCCGAATAAGTCTTATCATCTATATAAAAACGCAGGGTTTTTACTAGTGAATCTATGATGGCTAGTGTAAATATTATGGTCATGTATCATTAAGATCCTATGGAATTAGAATGTGTGATTCCGCCTCATTCCCTGTTCCTTGTTTGGTTGTGGGCTTAAGGCAGGGTCACCCATCCGAATGCCCTTGCAATCTTAATGATATACGACTAGTTTACACCAAGCGATTATAAAAGAACTAGTAGGACTTATAATGCAAATCTCATCACAAATTGTTGAAACATTCGTAATGCTGGAACTCGCTAACTACATTATAAGATACTCTTAGTGGTAATACCAAGTATAAAGCAAAGAGCATAAAGGCACACGTAGAATACACTATCATTCCAAAACAATAACTCCTTTTAAACCGACTCAGCTCAAGTTACAATAAGAAATTCCAAGGTCGTTATGTGACATCAGGCGGGTTGTTCCTCACCATAATCAATTTCTTGTACTACGAAAAGTTTCCCCCATCTTTCCTCCAAATTCTTGAAGTCCCAGTCGAAACACTAATTTCGGGACGAAATTCTTTCTAAAGGGGGGATGATGTGACAACCGTCAATTTTGGCCAAGTCAAAGTCAACTAAAGTCAACAAGTCAAACCGGTCAACTCATCTAACCCTTGTATATTAGGGTTTCCATTATGTTTCTTATCGAACAACTCGCAATCTTAATACAAAGTATCACTTGGAATTTTCACGTGTTCGGAAACTCTAAACCCTAATCAGGGCAAGTGATGAAACTACTCGATAAAACATTATTCCTTAACCCTCGGGGGCATATAACAATCATAACAAGACTTAACGAGGTTTACAAACCTTGAATTGCGAAGCCAAACACTCAAAAAGGTCACAAAAGAAGTCTCTCCCAATCTCTTTCACTCTAACTCTCCCAAAACTCTCTAAGTAGGAGAAATCGCTACAAGTGTGTGTAATCTCTCCCAAATCTCTCCAAGAATGTGAAATCTCTCCCAAATCTCTCTCTGTATGAGAAATCTCTCCAAGAATGTGAAATCTCTCTCAAATCTCTCTCTGTATGAGAAATCTCTCCAAGTGTGTGAAATCTCTCCCAAATCTCTCTCTGTATGAGAAATCTCTCCAAGTGTGTGAAATCTCTCCCAAATCTCTCCAAGTATGTCAAATCTCTCCCAAATCTCTCCAAGTATGCGAAATCTCTCTAAGTATGTCAAATCTCTCCCAAATCTCTCTCAAAATCTCTCTTGATCTTTTTGTAATCATTTGGGGCATCCCGACACTTGACTTGGTGAAAAACCATTCGAAACGGGAAGATACCTTGGAAAATAGCCTCTTAGGGCCGAAGTCCCTCTATAGGGACCAAACCCTCCTTGAACCAGAGTCTCCTTAAGTAGCTGCAGCCATCTAGCCGCAGCCAGCGAGCCGCAGCCACCGACCGCAGCCACCTGGAGCACTGCATCCGAAGTCGCCTCCGGTCCTACCTGCCGAACCCGCCTGCGGTACCTGATCGGACCGCAGCCCCTTTTCTCTTCGAATCCGCATCCGCGACCAAGCCTTCACTTCGGACCTAAGGCTGTTAAGACCGGAATCACCTTCCTAACTTCGGATTTCCCATTTTCCACCCGGTTTTCGACCACAACTTCGTTTTAAGCCCGTTTTTAATTATTTTAACGAGGGATTTTCACCCAAACTTATATTTTGACATATAAGACCCCATATATTCATAAATTCAGCATATTTTTAGGGAAATCCTTATTTATGAATAAAAATCTATTAAGTAAGATCTTGTGGTGGAGTGTTGACTTTGCCTTAGTGTATGACACAAGCAACCACTCCCATGCCCACTCCATGACCAACTATTGTCCTTCCACCATACCTGGTCATTCAAGAGTACTTTCCCCACCATTTGACCAGCCATACTCTTGGTCAAAGGCTGAAAACTATTATCTCTCCTCATCTTTCTCTCATTTCTCTCATTTTTCCTCCAAAGAACAAACACTTTTTCTCTCACTTCTCTCTCTCTCAAATTCAAGATTCAAGGGCTGATCATCAAGTTTTATTTCACTTTTGGTAAGTGATATTATCCTCCTTATGATTATTTAACATCCTTCATCCAAATCATAGCTTGCTTACACAAATATCGTCACATTTGGGTTAGATCTTCAAATCTTCAAGGCATCTTCTTAGTGTTCTTGAGTTGAACACTACCTTTCTCCATCATCCATCTACTGAAATCACTCAAGGTGAGTTCATACCCCTATCTTTTCATGTTTTTCTTAAGTTTTAAGGGGGGGGGGAATACAAGATTAAACACCAAGAACACAGCTAAATACATTTAACAGCCTTCATCAGAAAAGTTCAACTCCATTCACGGACTGTTTTGGTCAACTTAAACATTTTAGTTTTCAAAACTGTATTAGGTGCAAATAGTTCACGTTCATACCTTTAAAATGACTACTTGCACATCTCCATACGATTTTTCTATGATTTATGGTGATTTTTACAAAACTGCCTATCATTTCAGAAACGAATTCGGACCAGTCTGTGAATATGAACATTTTAACACAAGTTAAAGACTTATAAAAATCATAATAAAAATTATGAATAAACTAGACACATTTTGTGAACTCTCAGAATTTACGGATTCAGTTTTCGACTTCGTATGATTTTTCTAAAACAGTGCAGAACGGTTAAAAACTAGTTAACAGCTTATAACTTTCATAACACTTTGTAATATGTTGAGCAAGGTGTATAACCATAAGTTCTAAATATTGAATGTATTATATTGTTAGTTTATCATCTTAAACTGAAATTTAGTCATTCATGATAAGGTTTACTCATTCATTTCGAACACATATAATAAACTTCAATAAGTATAGTTTATGGATTTTACTACATGAAAAAGGTTTTACTCTCAAAACAAATGGATTTTTCATATCCTACGTGATAAACTATAATAGTAATAGTTTAAGGATTTCATATCACTATTTATTCAGAAAAGGTGATTTTACTTCTTCCACGGAAGAGGTTTTAATATCAAACTATGTGTAAACTAGTTAACTTAGGTTGTGAGACAATTCTCTCCCCGTACGTTCGAGTACGAGATCCCAATTCCTGTAAGTTATAACCAGAGTCTCTTGTAGGGAGAGCGTGATAATTGTGTATAGCTCTATATTGGGTTTGACACCCCACACCTTGCTGCTATTTACAGCGGGACCTGCAGGTCTACGGGTGACAAGAGTCATAGTATCTTAACGTCTGAAAAACGTTGTGCAGGTTATTTCTCGTCATAGTATGGTTATAGCGACTCACATAGGTAGTTAACAATCTTTCAAGTTTACATGGAAACTTTTACCTTGAAAAGGGGTTTACTTCTAAATCAAACGAGTTTATGTCGATTTAAACTTACATGAATTACTTTAAGTATAGTAAAATACTTGTACACTTTCGGTCTTAGGATTAAAGACAACTCATAACACATAAAGTTTACGGGATTTTTCTCAAATCAAAAAGGGTTTTATGCCGATTTAAAATCACTTTTATATCTTTAAGTATGGAAAATACTTGTTTATTTTCGGTCCTGGGATTTAGGACTACATAACTTTTATAAGGAAAATATTGGATTTTCTTTGGAAACATATTTCTATTGACACTACATCTCGTCTAGAATTGTTAGACTTCAACGGTTCATTTAACTCAAATTATATATAACTTATATACACTGAGTGATCATAGAAGGAATCTATGGGTCCTTCTAGAGTTCATTATCGCATAACATAGGAGCATTCATTCCACACTTAACCAAGAAAATATTGGATTTTCTGGAAATCATACTCTATCGCTTTTACAAGGAAAACGATTTCTTCCTCAAACAAAACTCTTATGAAATCACCAACTTAATTGTTGACACTTTTTCAAAACTACTTGTATTCTCAGGAAATCAGTGAAACAGGAAAACCAACAGCATTTTGAGGATGGGACGATAAATCGTCAAACAGTACATTTTGTCATCATAATGTAATTGATTTGAATCATGTAAACATATACTTTGATGTAACTTTTTCAATTATATTTATGATGGTTGTATTTACTTTGAGCACTATTATACTCGTTGTTATGATACTATACATGAAGTCCTCCACCCCCGGACGTTTCCGCCATCCTTGGTTTGGGGGTGTGACAGTTTAAAATTCCACACGCCTTTTTATTTCAAAATCTTATCCTCAAATGCTGCGCCAGCAACCTTTAACTCCAATGAATCAATATCCTCGATTTCTTAGAAAAGATAAGCAGCTTTCTCTTTTAAGAAATAAACATTAATAGTGCATACAAAAGCGAATCTCCAAAACTGAAAATGCCATAAGTGTCACGAACCAGATTTTTGAAAATCATAAAGATCTTCGTGCAAGAGTGTGCCAAAGATAAGGAAGTAAAGCGAAGTATATCAGTGGGATTAAAGTGATGTCAAAAGAGACATGAAACTGAAGATCCCGGGCACGAATCTCTTCGTTCTAAGTCAAGAGAGACTAAGAAGTGTCTGTGTGGTTTCCCGTTGAAGTACGATCATATGTTTGTTAAGAAACAATGAAAGGCATATTTTAAAGTTAGGCTAAAAGGGTGGTTAAATCTTCAATCAAATAACGAACCTTGACATAAGGTTGAGTGTTGAATGAAGTACTCGTGTGACCAGTGTAGTCAGTTGAACGAGTAGGCTTGGATTTATGTTAGTGACTGAGCAAAATTTTGAAATCTCAAAAAAAAAAAAAACTGGATTTTATGGTAGAAATGTCTTGGTTGTAGAATAATTCATAAAGATCACGCAAAAAGAAAAAAGAGATTTCAAGGTACAATCCATAGATTTAAATTCTAGAATTTTCAATGATTCTCCGTCAATACATTTAAGGATCTTGAATGTTGGGTTTCACTTAGTTTGTGGTGAACAAAGCTAAGATCATGAACTCATATGTTTTCGTAACCATAAACCTCAGTGGTATAGTTGAGAGTCTCAAGGGTTACAAGGATGAGTGTGAAGGCAGGTGGAGAAAAGCGAAGGTGGCTCCAGAGAAGTAGATGTACCTCTGCTATGAGTATGTGACCAAGCAGATAACTCTTAACTCAATGTGAGAAGAGTAAGGCAGCTCGTGACTTATGTGAATGTAACAACCTAGTTGGGAAGAAACGAATGGTAGATTCGATTCATTAAGGCTTCACATGAAGTCTATTGAGGCTTAGGACAACATGCAACAACATGCTTCTAGGGACACCTAGTTAGTACAAAGATATGGAAATTATACCTGTCCCATCAATCGTTTTAGCAAGATAACCTGCAATGATACTTGAAAGAAAGAAAAAAAAATTTAAACAAGAAAATAATTTTTTTTTGTAGTTTGATAATTGCTTGAAAGAGAAAGAAACAAAACAAAATAAAATATTTTTTAATTTTAAATATAAATAAGAAAAACATAGACAAAGTAAATATTTTTATATTTTTGAAAAACTTGTAAAAAAAGTAAATAAAACGAAACGAGCGAAGTGTACAAAATATACAAAGGATTGAACACAGATGTTGACTTTTAAGAATATTGAGGAGCGAGATAGGGCGAACGTTCGTCTTAATTCGTGTCTCGAAAACATCGGAAACGAACTAGAGCGAGCGTTCGTTCTATTTTGCTTGTCTAAAAAGTAAGAGTGAAAGAGAACATGTAACCCAAAAGTGAACGAGCTACGTAGAAGGCGAGAGAAGATTTGGAACTGATTCAGCCTCCATCATTCCTAGGCCTTGGAGTATTCAATTAAATGATGCTTCGGGTAAGGCTTTAGTGAATATATCTGCCAATTGATCTGCTGAGCGAACGAAATGGATCTCAACATTGCCATCCTCTACATGATCCTTGATGAAATGATATCTCAGTGCTATGTGTTTCGTCTTTGAGTGTTGTACTGGGTTGTGACAGATGCGAATTGCGCTTTCAGAGTCACAGTAGAGTGGGATTCGCTTCATATTCAGGCCGTATGTAACATCCGGATTCCCAGGTATTCTATGTTATTCATTTATTTTGAGTTTGAGAGAAGGACTCGACGAGTCGACGCCTAGAATCGTCGAGTAGGATCATGGTTTGCTGGCTGGATTAATGAATGGACTCGACGAGTCGGCAGGGTGACTCGACGAGTCCGTGCTGGATGCAGAAACCCTAAATCTTTGGGCCTGTGCCGTATTTAAGGGTCCTTATAGCCCTCATTTGCGGCTACCAGTCCAGAGAGAGAAACCCTAGAGAGCTTGGGCGAGTTGTGTGTGAGAGCAAGCCATTTTAATCCTTTTTGGTGTTGTTTTGCAAAGAAGAAGGTGTTTCCAGCTAGAGGAGGTCAAGAGGATTGCTAATCCGTGGTTTTCAAGCTTGGATCTGCAGTATTGAGGTAGCAAATCGAACTCTCCTTCTGTTTTGGTTAAGATCTATGAATCTAGGGTTTTCTATACCCTTTTTATGGCTTGAATTGATGAGTTTATGGTCCCTTTATGTGTTAGACTTCAGATCTGGACCCATAGAGGTCCAGAGAGCATTATCCATCTTGCTTTATGAAGTGTTATGGAAGGAATGAACTTAGGTTGCCATTTTTGAGGCTATTTCTTCAAAAGGAACCATATATGTGTTGCATGAGTGTAAAGGTTTCACCTTTACATGATTAGTGGGTATGGAAAGGTCAGATCTATAGGTTAGAGAAGCGGATCTGACCTCAGAAGGTCATTTGAGTGTTTCCATGGACGCTACTCGCCGAGTTCATAAGTGGACTCGACGAGTCGATTCGGGGCTGCCCCGCGATTCGTGACAGGAGTAACCCGTCGAGTGAAGGGATGACTCGACGTTCCAAGTGAGGCTAGAAGGATTCAGAGGACCCGCATGGACTCGCCAAGTTGCCCATGTGCACTCGACGAGTCGGGTCAAAGTTTGACCGTTGACTTCAGTTGACCTTAGGGTTTTGGTCAAGTTGATTCAGGAGAGTTCAGGGAGGGGTAGACTGGCCTTCTACCCAATCTTTAGAGATGAGACTATGAGAGGGTATTGATCAGGAATGTTATTCGGATGATAGGAGGAGGCTAGGTCGGGACGTCAAGCACGAGAGTTTATCCGACTTCGTACGAGGTGAGTCTTCTCACTATACTGTACCTAGGATGGTACCTATGTGTGACCGGAAGGTCTTATATGCTATGAGATGTATGTGCTATATGCTGTTATATGATATGTATGTGTTATGTATGTTATGAATGAGAAGGACCGGAAGGTCATTATGATGTGGACCGGAAGGTCATGATGATATGGACCGGAAGGTCATTACGGGTAGGACCGGAAGGTCTACTAGGGTTGTGGGACGGAAGTCCTCTGAGACACAGTGACCGGAATGTCTTATATCCTTGAGTGGCATATGTGCGTATGTGGTATTTTGGGGAACTCACTAAGCATTTATTCTTACAGTTGTTGTGTTATGTGTTTCAGGTACTAGCGAGGATCGCGGGAAGGCGCCGACATGATCCGTACACACTCATGGAGTTTATGTAGTGAGATTCTGGGATATGTTTTGTTATGATAACATTGGATACATTATGTTTTGATATTACCTTATGAATAAAAGTATGTTTTAAAAATGAAAAATTGTTTTGGAAATTTACGTTGTTACACCGTAGTCACGGAGTTGACTCTGAATCCATATGACTTGAGAAGTACAAGATGAGGCAACGATGTACTCAGCTTCGGCTGTTGACAACGAAACACATGTTTGCTTTTTGGATCGCCAAATAACTAACTTTCCATCAAGAAATTGGCATCCACCAGTCATGCTTTTTCTATCCAAGTCGCACCCACCAAGATCAGCATCCGAAAACGCTTGAACGAAGAAGCCTGAGTTCGCAGGATACCATATGCCTAAAGTTGAAGTTCGTTTCAGGTATCTGAAGATATTCTTCACTGCCACCATGTGAGGTTTGCGAGGTTTTGCTTGGAACCTTGCACAATAACAAACAAAAAACATAATATCTAGTCAACTAGTTGTTAGATACATCAAGGAACCAATCATCTGACGATAAAGGGTCATATCTGTAACTGGTTTTTCCAAAGAAGGTGTGAGTTTCGTTCCGAAAGCCATTGGAACCTTCACTTTAGAGTCTCCAATCATGCCAAATTTAGAGAGAAAAGTTTTTGTATATGCTTCCTGGTTAATGAAAATAGCTTCTGGTCCCTACCTTATATTCAATCCAAGGAAAAAGTTAATAGGACCCACTGAGCTCATTTCAAACTTAGTTTCCATCAACTTTCGGAATTCAGCTGTCAGGCTGGGATTAGTAGATCCGAAAATAATGTCATCAACATAAATTTGGACGATCATCAAATGGTCACCCTCTTTCTTACGAAAGAAGGTTGGATCAACCGAACCTTGTTTAAACATAGACATTTTAAGGAAGCGAGTAAGAGTTTCATACCAGGATCTTGGAGCTTGCTTCAGTCCGTAAACTGCTTTATCCAAAATGTAGCAATGATTGGGATACTTTTCATTAACGAACCCAGGTGGTTGTTCAACATATACTTTTCAAAGTTCTTATGAGCTGCGTATGCTAAGAATATCCGAACTGATTCCAACCTTGCAACATGAGCGAAGGTTTCTTCGTAGTCGATACCCTCTCCCTGGAAGTAACCATTAACAACGAGTCTCGCTTTGTTCCTTACTACGTTTCCTTCTTTATCCAACTTATTACGAAACACCCATTTCAAACCAACAACCGATGTTTCAGGTGGAGTAGGAATTAACCTCCAAACTTTGTTTTGTTCGAACTCATTGAGTTCGTCTTGCACCGCTTGCACCCAATCAGAGTGATCAAGAGCGGTGTTGACAGTTTTGGGTTCTATCTTGGACACAAAGGAATTGAACATGCAAAATTCTACTTTGGAAAATAAAGCAGTTCGTTTCGCTTTTATTTGAGATCTCATAAGGACACCTGCAGACGATTCACCAATGACTTGGGTTTTGGGGTGATCTCTGGTCCATTTGACTAGTGGAGGATAATTTGGATCATAAGAAGGGTCCAATTCATCGTTTACTTCTTCGAACTCTGATTGAGCATCAGAATCGTCATTCACATCCTTATTCTCCCACTCGAATGACGAGTGAACTTCTTCATCAGGAATTGAAGTTTCTCCGGCACCATGTGATGGAATGTTCGTTTCTTCGGAGTTGGTTGCTCCCTCTGAGGAGGTTTATTGGAATCAAAACCTGTTGGATAAGGTGTCTAAGTCCATAACTTATTTGGTATATACTTGACCCGACCCGGCATGGTCCATTTGGGTTGCACTTCACCCAAACTGTTTATGGATAATTTTATGAGAATTGTATACTTACGATTTATTAATATATTATAAGTTATAATATATTAATATAAAGTCATGTTATTTAATTAGTTTTAATCTTGAATTAATTATGAATTGATTTAGTGATTAAAAGGAAGACTAATTAAATCATGGGCTATTGTATTTATATGGTGTGGGCTAATGCTCATTTGTTAATGGGCTAAGCTTATATGGAAGTCCATGGATGATCCATGGAGCTTTTAACCCATGGATCCTTGGAAGAGGAAAAGACATGGGTTATTAGGGTTTCACCCTAACCATGCACACTATATAAACAAGCTTATGTTGCATGAAAAAGACACTAGTGTGTGTGTAAGTGTGGTGACCAAAATCAAGAGTTAGTATACTCTCTCATATATTTTCCAAGTTTGTGGTGATTTGTGATTTCCATTTGAGGCATTCACATTATTGGTGCTTGGCTCTCAAACTCCAAGGAATCAACGATCAACAAAAGGTATGTAACTCTTCTAGTTCTTTTATGTTTAAAAGTACCCCATGCCATGCTAGATAGGTTATAAACCTTGGAAAATAACATTTTGCATGTATCTTAGACAAACATAGATCCAAGGTTTAATAGGGTTGCATGTACACTTAGGAAGTGTTAGAATGCTCAAAACCCAACAGTGGTATCAGAGCCTAGGCTTGTTTGTTTGATACTTGATGCAAAATAGTGATAAAAAGTCGATTTTTTGCTGTCTGACTGATGAACTCGCCGAGTCCATGGGGGGACTCGCCGAGTTCATGTGTAAACTCATCCTACTCGCCGAGTAGGTTCGTGCACTCGGCGAGTAGGAGCCTCAGAATGCAGATTTTCGACTTTTGCTGCTGGAAATGGACTAGAATCATTACCCTAAACTGTTTTGGTGTTTTAAAACTTGTTTTAGTTGGTGTAATGGTAGTTCTAATCCATTTACAATAGCCTATATCAAAATTTCATTCTTTGTATGTGTTCATATAATTCTTGAAACTTTGATGATCATGTTCATGTTCTTATGAATTTAGAAGATGATAGGAATTATTTGCTGAATTGTTTAGGATTAATTCTTGATCATTTATGTGTTTTAATGGAGTCCATAATTTGTCCTCAAGTTATGGATATCCAAAGGTCACTTCTTTTAAACACACACTTAAAACACATAAGTTACATAAAATGAAGAGTCTTCATTTTTATGAACCTTTAATTCATAAGTTATGAAATGAAAAGTTTTTGGATAGTTACAAAACTTGCCCTCAAGTTTTGGAATTTGTAAAGTTTCACACACTTTAATAAACTTTAATTCCAAACCCTTAGAGTTTTAAAAGTTAAAATTCAACCCTTATACTATTTATAACATTAATGGTTAATTATTATATATATGTATAAGATCAAGTCGTTTTACCGTTAGTAGGCCTCATTCACGAAGCCGGTCTATAAGGGGGGTATAAGGTTGTTGCCTATAAAATGGCAACTTAATGGGTGTCCATTCTCACCCACCGCTTCCTTGATCGGTGGAGGGTCGTTAGCCGAACGGGTAGGACAATGACTTTAAATTCTCATTAAAAGTATAATGAATATTATAAAGTAACTAAACCTTTTATAAATTCCCAATCTTAGTTACTTTAGGAAAATGTGAATATGGTGCTAACCCATGAAATTCACACTTTGTACCTTACCAAGTCGTTGGTGGAGCGTGTGTGGTTAACCGGCACACTAACTTGGACTAGTAAGGATCACGAAGGGTGACTTAATGTTTATCATAGATCGGTGGAGCGTGTGTGGTTAACCGGCACATCGATTAGGTGATAATATTAAGGGTACCAAGTGAGTTTGCATGGTTATTCACACCTTGTTTTGTGATCCTCGGCATCCCAGTCACAAAACCTGAAGGGCACAATCGAGATTGAAACATGCCATTGAAAAGTTCAATGAATCTCAAAAGATCTAGGAGTTTCAAATCCAATTAAAACCTAATAAATTATTTCGTTTTTCATGGTGGAAATTGGTGAATCGTCATTCACCTACCTTCAAATATTTTATAGCTTGGATTACGGCATCCCTCTTCCAAGTTATAAAATATTGTGTTGGATCCTAGCCTTAATATTTCATATTGGGCGTTATATTAAGGACTTGAATCAACTAACTTGATTTTCTCCCATTGTAGATGTCTGGTTCAGACAACTATGATCTTCCCAAATCGCTTGGAACAAGCTTTCCTCTTGAAGATGATGTCCCTCAACATCATGCTTCACTCCCTCCACCTCCTCAATTTATTCTCCCTGACCCACAAGCCCGAAGACTTGAAAGGTTCAAGGTCACTCAAGCTCTACTAGAAATGAAACATAAAGATGGAAGACCTGTGTGCACTCATGTCTTAGGAATGAAGTCACACATTGACAGGTTGAGAATGTTGGGTGCTGTTATTTCAAGGAAGTTCACTGTTGACTGGGTTCTTCAGTCACTTCCTGAATCGTATGGTGAGTTTATTAAAGACTACCATATGACAGATCCTGACATAACCCTAATAGATCTTTCTTATTTGCTTGTTGCTGCTGAATCAGCAATGATTTGGCGCAATGGTCAAGCAAATATTGATGGAAGGTCTAATTCTCAAACTTCCATGGACATGGACAATGGTAACATTGGAAGTCCAGAAAAGCTTTCTCGTCCCAATGGAAGGGGATCGGCCTTGGTCAACCCGGTTGACCAAAAGGTAAAGGGAAAGGCTAAGTCTGTGATTGTCTCGTGTACCATTCCCAAAGAGTCTATATGTTTTTATTGTCATGAGAAGGGACATTGGAAGCGAAGCTGCCCTGAATACCTGAAATGTTTGAAAGCAAGTAGAGACAAAATGTTTGACTCGGCTTCAGGTAAGTCCACTATCTAACTTTGTTAAAATTCCTAATTGTTGATTCTTATTACATGATGTGACTAGGTTGCATCTTGATGTTTAGCAGGATCGAGCAAAAGGAAGGTTAAAATAAGAGTGTGTTGAATCTGATCACGAAGATGGATTTCTATCGCATGGTTCGAGGATCGGATTTTTGAGGTACTACTTAAAAGTTATGATAGATTGCTAGGAAATATGTAATATCATAGTTTTCATTTGAAGATGCATTGTAAGGAATATTTTTCCGCATTTTAATAAAGAAATAAAAGTTTTGTTTAGTTTATTTTATATTATATCCCCTTACAATGGCATTTATGGAAAATTGATGTTTGTATGTTTCTAGCAATATTGGAAATATGAGTTTGATTCTCTCATATGTGGTAGTGTCTGAACTTACCAAATGAGGAAAGGTTCTCATCACCCAAGCTTCAGTTAGACAGAAACTTGGAATCATACAAGTTGTATTGTATGATGAATGAGAATTTTCATCTTTGTAAAATTGAGACTAATTCATTGATCACATGCATATGTGAGTCAATTGAAGGACTAAGGAATTAGGTACACTCGGTGTGTGCTGGTCAAGGTCCACCACAAATATCAATTCGTCATGATTTACTAAAGATTAGTAAATATGGTTATACTTATAAGGTTAAGTATAATTCTGTAACATTGGAAAAGTTTCAATGTATGGCAGAACGGATGAGAAGAATCAAATTTGGCAGAAAGATAAAAGTTTCTCAAATCTGAAAAGATGGGAGAGTACTTTAGTATCATGTTTTTATGATCATCTTAATGATTATGAAACCATATCACAAATTCATACTCTAAGGACATCTTAGTGCATTGTTATGACTAAGATGAGGGGTCATGAATTGTTGGAATGGTTAAAATCAAAAAGATGGATCATACATGTTTTTATGATCATCTTAATGATTATGAAACCATATCACAAATTCATACTCTAAGGACATCTTAGTGCATTGTTATGACTAAGATGAGGGGTCATGAATTGTTGGAATGGTTAAAATCAAGAAGATGGGTCATACTTCGTTCCAAAACAACTCTTAGAGTCATAATCCTAGATTGTAACATTGAGTGACATAAAGTAAGGTTTAAAACACTTATCAAATGTAGTGGGAGTCTTTAAGATCCTGAAAGGATTTCAAGATATCAAGAGTAAAACCTGAGTTTGATCACTAGCACACGACTTAAGGTTTGCAACCTATTAAGTTGACATAATTCTTGTTTCTGTGTGTGTTCCTATTAAGTTGTCTATGCATATGAGTTCCGTTAGTTCTAAACTGTGTGCATAACAGCTTGGAAGCATTGGTGGGCCTTGTGCTACCAGGTGACAAGAAATTAAGATTGAACAAGTTCAATCCATGTAAGGCTAATTTGTCACTAACCTTGTCTTGTGATTATGGTTTTGACAAATTCACATGGATAGAAACTCATACACTATAAAATCTAAGTGTCATAAGGTTTCTCTCCGATTCATGAAAATGATGGTGAGGAAATGCTTTCACTAAGAAGATTTTAAGTAGATAGCAATTGTGATGTTTGCATTCTCAAAGTCGTTAGTGGAGCGTGTGTGGTTAACCGGCACACTAACATGGATTTGTGAGAAATGGAAAAGGTCTAAACAATTAAGAATATGATTACGGCATCCCTTTTCATAGTTCTGGAAATTGTTTAGACACACATGTGAGCTATTTAAGAAAGGGTGTACGAATCTAAATTTCAGAAGTCCAGCTGATTTCTGGAAATATGTCAGAGCTAGTGGGAGCATAAGTGTTATGCTGATAATCATCATGTTAGTGGGAGCATGATTATTATGTTTAGTGTTGCAAGTTAGCAATGTTAAATATAGAAAAAAAAAGTTTCAATTCGTAATGTTGTAGGGGTTGAAAAAGTTGTTTTGCTATAATTAAGGGAGATGAAATTATACTTCATTTCAATTCTAAAAGCTTAGATTGAGTTTTTAATCATCTTTAGCCAAGGATATATATATGAATTTTATGTTGGAATGGTTCAACATAAGGAAATTCTATATATATTGCGTTCTCAAATTCGATTATGATTACGACATCCTTCTTCATAGTCGATTTTTGAAAACATGGCAAATAAAAAAAATATTGTAGCAAAAGACTGATCTAGTATCAGGTCTTTATGTGAGACATCATGAATCGTGTCCCATATGCTTCGGATATAGGATCGATTTCATGTGCTATAATATTTATCCATTCTAAATTTTTCAAAATGCTTAGAGCATTAAGAGGGAAAAAGGAATAGAACCGGATATGACTAAAATGATTAAGCAATTGTCGAGGACTATCTAAGGCTCACCAAAGATTGGTTGCTCAGGGACAGTTGGAAGTATAGTGTTAAATTTTGGAAGGACCATATGGATATATTCTGAAAAGAGGTAGCTCTTGTTCAGATATGATAATCAAAATAGGAATATGGAAATTTTCCATATTGGGAGTTGGATATTAAGAATCTATGAGAAAGTTAGAAACTTTTATGCAAGAAGGATGTTCAAAGCAATGTACTTTGAATATGAGAGTTCGTTTCCATAGAGTTGATCTCCTTTGGAATCCTCTATAATGACTGATGACAAGGTTTTGGTGACCTTGTGCATAATCATTACGAGAGGATCAGTGCATATAAGTTTAAAATCTAACAGTTTTTTTGGTAAATGGTAGGAATTAGGAATTCTTACATTTACAATAAGGATTTGGGATTGTGAAATGAGCATCATTGGAATCATGTTCAATTGATCTATTTCACAAAGTATAGATCATAGACAAACATAGTGTGCATACTTGGAGTATGACATAACTATTGTTTAGAAAAACAAAGTGTACATGCTAGGAGCATGGGACGACTGTTGTTTTTGTTCAAGTATTAAGTTGATTATTTGAAACATTATACAATGAATAATGTGTAATCAATATGGTGATAAATAAAAGGTGGTTTTATTTATATTCAAAAGGGTTCTGAGACCATATTGGATTCGATTATTATTGTGTTTCACTTTGCATGTTTTGACTTCCAGAATAGCTAGGTTATTCTTTCCGAATGACTAAGTTATTTAAACACTCCACAGTCGTTCATATGTTGGAAGTAGGTATGGATTAAGACTGTCATGAATCGAGTTTGTAGATGGCTAAATGTGTTTAGTCATGGAAATGGTTGCTACAACATTCATGAGTACTCATAAGTTATGAGTATTGGAATTAACCCACGCTCACTTGCATCACTTCATGGAATTTATCTCGAGTGATCGTGAGACGGTAATATCATATAAGTCTTCAAACCTAGAGATATGAGTTGTTACCTATGAGTTGGTTGTGCATTGATTGCACGTAAACGCATCAGTAACTTGATGTTATAAAACGTGCCTTTGTGTATAATTCAACAAGTAGTAGAAACAAGTATATGAGTCGAAGTTTATCTGTTCCTTCTAGTCCTTGGAGGATTAGAAGCGATATCTGGGCCCCTCGATGATTTTGTTTTGACCTATGTACCGGGCCCGTTCAGAACCTAATTGATGTGTTCAATTTAGTTCTTTGTCAAACAAATCGGAAATCGGGAAACAAACTGCTGGACAATAAGTACGACGTTGTTTCATGTATTTGTCCGGCTGATATCATGAGAACAGAGGATTATATGATCACTTATCTAAAATGGCGCTTCATAGTTCAACAGAGTTTTCGAGAGATACGATTGCTGGTTGGTTCCTGAAGTAACATACGCAAATACAGTTATTAGACTTATCCAAGTGGGAGACTGTTGGATAAGGTGTCTAAGTCCATAACTTATTTGGTATATACTTGACCCGACCCGGCATGGTCCATTTGGGTTGACTTCACCCAAACTGTTTATGGATAATTTTATGAGAATTGTATACTTACGATTTATTAATATATTATAAGTTATAATATATTAATATAAAGTCATGTTATTTAATTAGTTTTAATCTTGAATTAATTATGAATTGATTTAGTGATTAAAAGGAAGACTAATTAAATCATGGGCTATTGTATTTATATGGTGTGGGCTAATGCTCATTTGTTAATGGGCTAAGCTTATATGGAAGTCCATGGATGATCCATGGAGCTTTTAACCCATGGATCCTTGGAAGAGGAAAAGACATGGGTTATTAGGGTTTCACCCTAACCATGCACACTATATAAACAAGCTTACGTTCCATGAAAAAGACACTAGTGTGTGTGTAAGTGTGGTGACCAAAATCAAGAGTTAGTATACTCTCTCATACATTTTCCAAGTTTGTGGTGATTTGTGATTTCCATTTGAGGCATTCACATTATTGGTGCTTGGCTCTCAAACTCCAAGGAATCAACGATCAACAAAAGGTATGTAACTCATCTAGTTCTTTTATGTTTAAAAGTACCCCATGCCATGCTAGATAGGTTATAAACCTTGGAAAATAACATTTTGCATGTATCTTAGACAAACATAGATCCAAGGTTTAATAGGGTTGCATGTACACTTAGGAAGTGTTAGAATGCTCAAAACCCAACAAAACCCTCCCCCTGGACTGGAGTACTCGTATCTTGAGGCACGTTCGAGGTTGGTTGCAGATTATCCATGCTTTTCCTGGCTTCATCAATTATCTTCTTCAGTTCGTTTTCTTTATTATTAGCTGCCTTCGCTTCAGAAGAGATACCCTTCTCAGGTTCGCCGAATAGAAGCATGAATTCTTCATAAAGATTAGCCAAGGGAATAGTCACTTAGTTCGTTTGAGGAAAGATGTCTTTCGCTTGATTATCATTCGCTTGAGTTTTTTTTAAGTAGTTGTCATCGAATATGACATAATAGGTTTCTTTAATCCTTTTGGATCGTTTGTTTAGAACCCTATATGCTTTCGTCGTCAGCGAATATCCCAAAAAAATTCCTTCGTCAGCCTTCTCATCAAACTTGTTTCGTTGTTCCTTTGAATTGAAAATGAAACACCTGGAATCGAAAACATGAAAGAACTTGACGTTAGGTTTTTGTTTATTGAATATTTCATAGGGAGTAACAGGAAATATTTTACTAAGAAGCGATCTGTTTTGAGTAAAGCAGGCAGTGGCAACAGCATCAGCCCAAAAGTAAAGTGGTAGTGATGCGAACGAAAGCATAGTCCTTGTTGCTTCACACAACGAACGGTTTCGTCTTTCAACAATTCTGTTTTGCTGTGGAGTATAGGGAGAAGAAAAATTATGAGATACTCCCTTATCAGTGAGGAATTCATCGAACGCTTGGTTCTTGAACTCTAGACCATTGTCGCTTCGAATATTGCGAACCACCTTTCGCAGTTGCAACTCTATTTGCTTGATGAAATCTTTGAGTCTAGGAGTCGCTTCAGATTTCTGCTTAAGAAAGAACACCCAAGTGAAACGAGAAAAATCATCTACAATAACGAGAATATATTTGTTACCACCAATACTTTCGATTGCAGATGGGCCACAAAGATCAATGTGGAGTAGTTCGAGTGGCTCGTTGAACTTCGTGTTCACTATAGTAGGATGACTTTTTCTGCTTTGCTTTCCCATTTCACATGCGGCACAAAGATGATCTTTGTAATACTTCAAGAGAGGAAGACCACGCACATGATCACCACGAACTAGCTTGTTGATGTCTTTGAAATTGAGATGCGAAAGCCTCCTATGCCATAGCCAACTATCGTCTATTGCAGCCTTGGTGAGCAGACAAATAGAAGGTTTCCCTCGTATCGTATTGATATCCAATTGATACATCTCACCTTTTCGTTTTGATTTAAGCAAAACTGAATTCGTATTCTTTTCGACAATTTCAGATCCTTCATCATCAAACGAAACCTTTAGACCTGTACCCACTACTAACTGCGAAACACTTATTAAGTTGTGTTGCAGTCCTTCAACATATGCCACTTTGCGAATCGAGAATTCACCATTCATTATCATGCCGTATCCTTTGATTTCTCCAAGTACATTGTTGCCAAACTTTACGAGACCACCATCCTTCAGTTCTCTATATTCTCTTAGTTCTTCCTTTCTTCCCGTCATGTGACACGAACAGCTACTATCGATATACCATTCAGTGTCAAACTGTTTTTCACGAATTACCTGCAAGAATTAAGCAGATTTAGGAACCCAAAGGTGTTTGGGTCCTCGTGAGCCTTTTACAGAAACTGGATAAGCAATAGAGAGATCAATCATGTAGGTTCGTTTTATTAAAGTTGTTTGATCTTTCTTATTTATTGTAAAAACCTTGATCTTGTTGTTTTTCTTTTCTTCAGAATTAGATTGAAGTTGTTTATTTTTAGCTTGATTCTTGACGAATTCTTTCTTAACTCTCTTAGGGTTAGCAATCGATTTCTTAGTTTGAGCTTTAGAATTCGAGACTAACTTTCCCTTTCCTTTGACATCATTTGGTGATGCATTAGAGGGATGAGTTCTTGGTTTCCCAGTGTGCTTCTTTTTAAAAGAGGGTTTTGGAACGAAGTTCGCTTTTGAGTTGCAAGTATGACAACGAGAGCACTGACTAGGATTTGCCTTCGAACGAGCTTTCGTGCTGTGATTGAAAGGTTTTTCTTTGTGAACATAGTTGGAATTTTGGGATTTCCAAAATTTCTTCCTTTCATTGAGATTGCTCTGGTATCTTCGATTCCTTAATCACTTTTTCTCAGCGAGTTGTTCAGTGGACTTGTGAATATTCAATTGTGGTTTCGCTTTCTTGGCATAGGTTTCGTCCTTCGCTGGATGAGGATTGGTTTCATTTTGAACTTCCTTGGTACCACTTGGGCTACCCTTCTCAAACACTGAACGATTGTTCAGTGGTTCTGCCACATATCGAACTTTAACTCTCTAAGAGGTTCTTTCAGATAGACCCTTCGTTTCGTATGCAATATCAATTGGTGCGGACCAAAAGAATTCATCACAACCATCTTTGTTGTCTTCATTAACAATGGACGTTAGTTCGATAGTTTCATTTTTGTCTAGTCCCCCAGTGGCAAACACTTGATTTGGTGCAGTTTGGAATTTTGGAAAAACAGTTGCTTTCACTTTTAGTGTTTTTGGTTGATTTTGAGAAATACGCGCGAATTCAACCGAATTTTCAGAAATCAAATCTTTTACAGGTAGAGTTTCGTTTTTAACAAATTTTTAGCAATCCACTTCGTCCTCTACTGAGATTTCTCTCATATCACTATCCTCATCGAATTCAGAGGTACTTTCAATATTTATTTTATTTTCTGAACTCAATTTGGCATTCAATGAGTCGAATTTCAGTACAGTTTCAGACTTGATTTGCTTCTTATATTTTTCATCCAAAAGTTGTTTCAACATATTTTTGTGGTCTTTGGACTTAATATAAGATTCAATTCGTTCTAGTCCAACCCTGTATGCATCAGAAGTTTCTTCTGACGAAACTATGGATTCACAATTATAACAGTCGGCATCTATCTCATCTTCCTTTAATTCCAGAAATGGTAAGATCATTTTATGAATTTTGTCACCAATTCTGCAATCAATGTGCAACTGAGTAATGTTAAAGTAAAGCCTTTTAGCAATCAAACAAAAAATGTTACGTTGTTTTAAAAGCTTCAAATTGTCATGTTGCAAATAAATTAATTGATCCCTAGACTTAGATGACCCTGACTCAATCTTCTTAATCCGCATTCGCCTCTCATTGCTTTTTGATGAAACCCTGCTCAATTGATCGGTTAGGTTAGAGTTTGTTAACCGTGTTCGTTTCAAACAATCACTAATGCTTGAGAAAGTGAATTTTAGATCGTTCAATTCAGTTTCATATCTAGAAACAAGTATTTATAGAGATTCGATAATGGAATTTACCTTGTTAATCAGTTGTTCGCATTCAATCTGCTCTGGCACTGGTCGTGCAGCGAAACAACTGTCATCTCCTCTTCCACTTCTAGTGGCTCTCGTTTGTGATCGCTCGTTTGTCACCATCAAACACTTGCCCACAAACTGAGAACTTTCTTCCTTCGCAACAATTCTCCTTCCATGTGTGGGCTTGCGAACTTCATCATCCTCTGAATCTGTTGACCAGAATTCGACCCCTCCAAACTCATCTTCTGCATCGTTTTCCTGCACAATCAAAGCAGGTATAGAGTTATCAGTAGTTTTCTTCCTCTTGATCTCCTCTATCTTTGGCATGTGATACGCTTCATCATCTTCTCCTTCTTTTCTCTCATTCAACTTCCTCAACATGAAATCCTTGGCTAAATGGTTTTTGCCATGACAATAGTTACAGTCATAGCCAGAGTCACCAACGACCTTTTTATCCTTTTTCTCATCTTCCTTTTGAGAAGCACTTTTACTATCTTCCTTTACCTTTTTTAAGCTATAACTTCCTTGCAAATTTCTATTCTTGTTCAATGGAAATTTCTTCCTTGCGAATCGCTTAGGATGCGAAACCGTCAAGGCATACTCTTCATTGGTAAGATCACATTCAGAGTGGTCAGATTCAGATCCATCCTCTGCAATCGTCTTGCCTTTTGCAACAAGAGCTAGAGACCCCATACTAGAAACAACCTTCGCTTCCTTTGACACTTCGCTTTCATGAGCTTTAAGAATACCAACCAGCTTAGCCAAAGAATAACTCTTAAACTGCTTGTACGCCTTAACTGTAGAGACAACTGCCATCCATTCAGACCTAAGTCCGTTCATAAACTTAACCTTTTGCTCGATCACTTCTCTTCAAATGCCATGTTTGGTCATCCTGCTGAGAAGATGGTTGTAGCAAGTGAAGGTCTGACTCAGATTTTCTTCTGGCTTTTGTGCGAAAGCCTCAAACTCCAAAAGCAGGAGTGTCTGAGTTGAATGCTCAAGGTCTACGTCTGTGGAGTAAAGTTCCTTGAGCCTGTCCCATATTTCTTTCACAGTATCACACGAGCTAACCAAGCGAAATGTGTCTGCCTGCAGATCAAATCTAATTATCCTCATAGCTTTAACAATGCTAATGAGTTTCTCTTTCTCATCTTGGGGCACGTCTTTCACATCGAGAAGCAATTGGTTGTATTCTTTCTCAGTTTTGATTTTTCTTTTGGTCTCTGTGTGAACGAATAGACCTAGAGTAATGGATTCCCATATCAGATAGCCATTGTCGTCCGAACCTAGAACATAATCTTCAAAATGGAGCGCCCAAACTTCATACTCATGAGGGAAGAGTATTGGGATCCTTGCTGTTGATCCAATACTGCTTGAGATATTCAAGGAGTTAATGCTTGAGTCGTCGTGTTTCATCTTAACAAGATCTTTGTAACCTGTTATGAATTAGATGTGCAAACTAAACAAATAAAAGTGTAATATCAAGATCACAGTAAGTCGTCAGAAAAACCAACAAAGACGACTAACCAATATCCTATATCAGCGGAAACCCTAGCAGATCCACAAACAGAAGAGATGCGTATAGATTACACAATCTCCTGCTCTGATACCAATTGTTGGGATAAAAATCCTTAAAGATCGATTAGATTCAACAGGTAAATAAAGAACACAAAGGTAATCAGACTGATGCTGAATGATTAAAAGTCACGCCCTAGATGAACTCGATGAAGAATTTCAACTGTATAGGTGTGCTATGGTTTACAAGAATATCTATGTCAAAAACGTTGCTATCTACCGTGCATGCATGCACTATTAATACTCAAACCGTGCATGCATGCACTATTAATACTCAAACCCTAATAAATGAGATAGCTTGGACAGGCCCAATACCGAATACAAAATGGACTAAATAAACAAGCCCAATGACGCAACACATAACACCTTACACCCGCGGAACTAGAAGGCATCCATTACACCCTTCATGTGTGTTATTTGAGTAAGTTCACGGGTGAAGTTCCTGATATGATTCCACTTTCAGAGTTAAGGATCGACAAAAACAAGAGGCTGATTGAGGAGCCCGAATCAATTGTTGACTGTAAGACGAAAAAGTTGCGACATAAGATGGTTGAATTAGTATTGGTACGATGGAAACATACGAATGGGCCGAGCCTCACTTAGGAGTCAGAAAGTGACATGAGAGGTCGCTATCCACATCTGTTTTTCGATGCATGATTCTAGGACAGAATCATCCCAAGGGGGAGATAATTGTAACGCTCGCGTTTCCTGCTTGGCATAATTATAAAATATGTATTTACATCAGTCGACGATTGTAACCTTTTAAGAATAAGTGAAAGATAATTATTCGAGTATATGTTATATGCATGGACATTTGACATATATTATGTGTATATAATATTTGTGTAAAAAAAGTTTTATTTTAAAAACTTAACAAATATGGCTAAAACAAACGTTAAAAATAAAAATATTATTTAGGATAAATATTCTTAACGAAAGTTGTAACGAACCTAAAATTACAAATTATATGATGTAAATACATTCAAGGCTGAATCCAAGTAGTGAAACGATAATTTTTCCATTACACCCGGGTACCTTTTACGATGTTAGTTATTGATTATAAATTTGGATAAGAACGAATTAAATGATTTGGATAAGATTTTATTGTAAAGGGTATAATGATTTTATTAATAAATTGTTAAGGGACTATAGTGTAACTTGAAGGATATATTGTGTTAATACAAGAATAACTGAGGGACCATAAAATAATAAAGGCGAGGTGTTGACAACTAAGGTACCGACGCGTCATTGGTGAATTGTCATCTAGCAGAGTATAGATGACGAACACAAACTATTCTAGACAGCCCAGTGGCAACACTAGCATGCTCGCAACCTGTAGATGCTAATGAACGGTGTGTTCATTCGGTGTACTCTATCCCCCATGGTTGCCTTATTGACATATATCGCTTAGGTATCCCCAGAGTGATATTGTCTACCCGTTGCCATAAAGATCCTTTAGGATAGGTCCCTTAAGATCATCATTTTAGGGTCAAGGAGTGAAAATAACGAGAATGGGTAATCGGGTTATTTATTTGGTGTAGTGTGTTTATATTTAAAAAGATTTTAAATATTATTATTGTGGATTGAAAACCCTATGTGCTCACCAGGCTCCCAAGCCTGACCCACTCAGTTTCTTTGAATCACAGGTAGCGACGTAAGAGCACATGTGTGATGAGTTTAAATCTGACGAGAGATTTAAAGGAGAATAGGCCATTAGAATAATAAATTGTTTTAAGGCCTGTAATATTACGTTTATGCTTATGTTGTTGTATTGACCATGACATCCCAAGGTTTTTAAATATAAATAAAAATACACTTCCTCGGAAATGCTTTGATAATGATATTGTCATGTTTTTGGGAACAAATTCTGCACTATTATTCTTTTCAAAAGAAATACTTTGATTTAAATAAGCATGAACAAATCGGTCTTTTTTGGCCATGAAATTGGGGATGTCACACATTATAACTCGAATGGAACATCGAAGAGGTAATGACTCGTCAATGGGTTCAACGTGAATCTCTTCCTCAGGTTGAGCACTAGTGTTAGAGGTTCTTTCACCGCTTGATTCTTGAATCTCTTCAAGGTCAGTTGTCCTCGTACTGTCCTCTTGGCATACGAGTTCCCTCTCGCGGAAAACTCCTCTTCTTGCTACGAAGACCACATTATCACTAGGTCTGTAGAGTAGGTATCCAAAGGACTTCTGTGGGTAGCCGATGAAAATACACCACTCACTTCGAGGTTCAAGCTTGTCTTGAGTCTCTCGTCTAACGAAAGCTTTACAACCCCAAACCTTGATATGTGCCAACGAGGGAACGTTCCCTATCAACATCTCGTGAGGTGTTTTGGCAACCTTCTTTGTCGGGACTAGATTATGGATATGGGCGGCAATCTCTAAGGCATACCCCCAGAATGAGATTGGTAGCGAAGCTCGACTCATCATGGAGCAAACTATGTCTAACAAGGTTCGATTACGCCTCTCAGCAACACCATTAAGTTTTGGTGTCCTAGGAGGTGTTAATTGTGAAACAATTCCATATTCCTCAAGATAGTCGTGGAACTCGATACTAAGATACTCACCACCCCTATCGAATCTGAGCATCTTTATCTTCATGCTTAATTGATTCTCTACTTCTTTCTTAAACTCTTTGAACTTTTCAAAGGTTTCTGACTTATGCTTGATTAAGTAGATATATCCATATCTGCTATAATCATCAGTAAAAGTAACATACAAGTGATTTGAATCCCTTGTGGTGGATCTGAAGGGCCCACACACATCTGTGTGTATGAGATCCAACAATCCCTCACCTCTTTCACAAGTACCAGTGAAAGGTAATTTAGTCATCTTCCCAAGTAAACAAGACTCGCATGTGTCATCTGACTTTAGGTCAAATGACTCCAACATTCCATACTTTTGGAGTTGGGAAATGCGCTTCTTGTTGACATGTCCAAGACGACAACGCCACAAGCATGCTTTGTCTAAACCACTAGACGAGTCAATATGCAACACATTATCTCCTAAGTTATCTACAACCATCACAGTTTCATATACACCATTACAAGGCAATGCTTCAAAACAAAAAGTACCATTATAATAAGCATTAATAGAACCACTTTCATTATTAAATGAATATCTATAGCCTTGCCTGTACAAACCATGAAAAGAAATAATATTCCTCGTCATCTCTGACGAGTAGCAACAATTATTCAAATATAAACCTAGCCCACTACTAAGCACTAAAGAGTAAACTCCGATCTTGGTAACAGGAGATGGCTTCCTATTGCCCATTATCAGGTTCATCTTCCCATGCTCCACATCCTTACTTCTTCTTAGCCCCTGCAAATCATAACAAATGTGAAAACCACATCCTGTATCAAGGACCCAAGAACTAGCATGTGATGAGTTTATGATAGAATAGTATAAATACTTGCAAAGGTGGGATTTATCTTCCTATCCTTGATGTCCTGCAAGTACTTCAGGCAGCTTCTCATCCAATGCCCCTTTTCGTGGTAATAGAAGCACGTTGCTTCTTTCGGATCGGAGGAGGGAGGATCAGAACCGGTTTTAGCTTTGGACCCACTACAAGAAGATCCATCATGAGACTTTCCCTTCCAGTTCTTTGAGGGAGCTTTCCTCTTTTTCCCCTTTCCATGTCCAATAGCCTGGACTGGCGCAGCTACAGGAGTGGGAGTGGATTCGACACTTTTCCCTTTTAATCCACTTTTAGCTGTTCTTAGCAGGCCTTGAAGCTTGCTCAATGTGACTTCCTCGTTGCTCATATGATAAGTCATCTTGAACTGATCATAGCAAGGAGAAAAAGAGTGTAGGACTATGTCAATAGCCAACTCTTCATCAAAGTTTACAATGAACTTCAAAAGACGATCCATATATCTCTACATGCGTTGTAGGTGGGTCGTGATAGACGACTCTCGATCCCTCATCTTGGTGGTGATGAACGAGGTGACTATTTCATAACTCTCTTGACGCGCTCTTTGATGGTACTTTTCCATCAAGTCCTTACACATCTCGTAAGGCTAATAGTCCTCGTAGATCCGCTGTAGCTTAGGAGTCATGGTGGCTGCCATAATACAGGATACCTTAGTAGCATCCTTATAGTGAGCCCCATACTCAACTATTTCTTCGGGAGTAGCTTTGGACTCATCAATCTCGTTCAACGGTTTGTCGAGGACATATTCTTTGTCCTCGTAATGGAAGGCCATTTTAATGTTCCAGATCCAATCATTAAAACTGGAACCATCAAACGTGATCCTCGCACAAATGTTCAAGAGCGAGGATTTGTTGGAGTTGTTGTTTGAGGAACCAGAAGCGTTGTTTGAGGTAGACATCTGCAAAAGAAGAAGGACAAAGTTTTGATTAGATAAGGAATCCTTAATATAACACCCAAAATGAAATATTAAGGCTAGGACCCAACACAATAATTCACAATTCGGAAGAGGGATGCCATAATCCAATTTTAAATTATTTGAAGGTAGGTAAATGACGATTTACCAATTCCACCATGAAAAATGAAATTTAAATAAATTAGGTTTTATTAAATGAAATTCCTAAATCTTTTGAGATCCTTGAACTCTTCAATGGTATGTTTAATCTCGATTATGCCCTTCAAGTTTGTGACTGGGATACCGAGGATCACAAACAAGGTGTGAATAACCATGCAAATTAGCTTGGTACTCTCGATGTCATTTACCACCTAATCAATGTGCCGGTTAACCATACACGCTCCATTGATCTATGATAATTTACAAGCTACCCATTGCCACCCTTTGTTAGTCCAAGTTAGTGTGCCGGTTATCCACACACGCTCCACTAACGACTTGGCAAAGTGTAAAGTACAATTTCATGGATTAGCATCAAATTCACATTTTCCTAAAGTAACTAAGATTGGGAATTTATAAAAAAAAATTTAGTTACTTTATATTTATCATTATAGTTATTAATGAGAGAATTAATGTCCTATCCTACCCGTTCGGATAACGACCCTCCACTAGTCAAGAGTGCGGTGGGTAAGAGTGTATACCCCATGGAGGTCATTTTATAGGCCACTTCCTTAAACACCAATGAGGCCTACTAACTGTAAGACTAACTTTTCTTATACATATATAATATTAAACTTTTAATTATATATATATATATATATATATATATATATATATATATATGATATAAGGGTGTGTTTTAAACATTTCAAAATACTAGGGTTTTTAATCTATTTTTTTGAAATAAATACCTTTTAATTTAAAATCTTAAATATTAAAAAACGTTGATTTAATAATTATCCAAAATTAAACAATTAATTTAAATTATTAAATCTCATAGGACTATCCATTTAAACAATATAAAAGATAATACTACCTAAAACCCTAGATTTTCGAAATCTAATCTTGGGGAAGGCGTTTTTCGAAAATTCTAGGGTTAGCAAACCCTAGAAATCGGAAAAATGGAGGCCAAAGGAACGGGTTCAAAAACCCTATTCAATTTTCGAAACTAGGGTTTAGAAACCCTAATTTCAAAAAATCCAAGCCCTAGGGTTTAAATGCTATATACCCTAATTTGTCAAGTTCAATCTATTGTATCAAATCTAATTGAAAACAAAACCAAAAGCTCTGATACCACTGATGAGGTATTATACAAACAATCCTATGTATGCATGCAACCATAGATTGGATCTATGTTTTCTCTATTAGACATACAAGCATTAAACACAAAAAGGCAAACCCTAATATGCATATAATGATTCGAAATCTACAAAGATTAGATCACATACCTTTGTTTCTATATAGTAATAACAACTAATTCTTGAAGATCCTTTGCTCTTGAGAACAAGTACCGCAAGTATAATACCTCTAATGGCTCACAAACACACTAGGTGGGGAAAGAGGATGAATATGAGAGAGAGGAGAGAGAGTGACTTGCTCCAAAAATAGGCTCTTCTAGGGTTTCCAAAGGGGTGCCCGAATTCAAGAGCCAAGGGGCTCTATTTATACTTGAGGCTAGCTAGGGTTTTAAGGTGGAAAACCTAATTCCTTAGCTTAGGGCCTAAGCAAGTCCATGGACCCCTTCCTTAGGGCTTGGACGAAAATCTCTAGAACCTTCTAGGGATTTTCATCCCTCCCTAATAAGGGTGATCCAATGGCCCAAAACCTAAACTATCAAATATTTACAAAACAACCCTTGCACTTTCAGTCCGTTCCTTTAATCCCAAAATTAATTCCAAATTAATTTCTGATTAAATACTTATTAACAATATGATTTCTAATTAATATATTATTCTTATAATATATTAATAAATCATATTTATTCACCAATTTATTATTCTAAATAATAAAATCAGCCTCTCTCTCCAATAGTCATCCTGTCTAGTTGCAAGTGTGAAGGCAACCCACAAGGACCATGCTACTATCAAATCAAGTACATACCAATTATATTTATGACCTTAGACACCTAATCTAAAAGTATGATGTACTAAAAAGAAACTGAGTACCCAAATCCTCATGAGACTTCCCCTAAAATTTGGAAGTAAAATGAACATCCAAGTCCGAAACTGGCATCGCATGCCGAAGCACCACCTCCTGAATATAGATGTTGGCTAGCTTATCAACATATATACTCTCGACAATTGGTATGAAATAAACATTCTTGGTCAACCTATCAAATATGACCCATATAGAATCAACTCCATGTGGCGTCCTTGTCAGCTTTTGATGAAATCCATGGTAATCTCTTCCCACTTCTACGTGGGAGTGGGTAATGACTGTATCTTGCCGTGGGGCCTCTGATGTTCGACTTTGACTTTCCTGCAGGTTAGGCACCGCTCGTATAACCATGTAATTTCCCTCTTCATACAGGGCCACCAATAACTCAACTTCAGATCTCGATACATCTTTGTGGCCCTCGGATGGATTGAGAACTTTGACTTATGTGCCGCCTCCAAAATTTCTGTCTTTCCCCACCAGTAGTCGAAACCCAAACTCTACCACAATGAGTCAACAAACCTCGACTATCTCTGACAAATAAAGGAATATGTACTCTGATTCGCTCAGCTTTCCAATTCTCCGTTTTCAATCCCTACACCTGAGCCTTTTTGATCAAATCCAACAAAGGCAAAGTAACAAGCATCCTTAAACAAATATCCCTGATAGGAGCACCCACTGCCTTGCAGCTCAGAGCATCGGTCTTCACATTGGTCTTCCCAGGATGGTACAAAATCTCGCAATCATAGTCCTTAACCACATCAAACCACCTCCTTTGCATCATATTCAAATTCGGATGATCCATCAAGTACCTCAAACTCTTGTGGTCAGTGTAAATAGTACACTTAACCCCATACAAATATTGCCTCCAAATCTTGAGGGAAAAAACCACAGTCCCCAACTCCAAATCATGTGTAGGATAATTCGCCTCATGAACTTTAACTGCCTCGAAGTGTAAGCAATCACATGATCCCTCTGGATAAAGAAAACCCCCAAACTTGAAATAGAGACTTCACAATATACCACAAAATCATCCAAACGCTCAGGAAGCACGAGAATCGGGGCCTCACATAATCTCTGCCTTAGAGTCTCAAAAGCCAACTACTGATTAGGCTCCCACCGAAAAGCCACATTCTTCTTCCTCATGTGGGTCAAAGGCACTGCAATCTTGGAGAATTCCTGGATAACTCTCTGATAATACCCTGCGAGGGATAGGAAGCTCCGAATCTCAGATGGGGTCCTCGGGACCTTACATCACATCAAGGCCTCAATCTTGGTCGAGTCGACTAATATACCCCTTTAGTTGATGATGTACCCCAAGAACTGCACTTCAGGCAACCATAACTCACATTTGGAGAATTTGGCATAAAGCCTCTCCCTGCTTAGGGTCTCCAACACCTCTTGCAAGTGCTCCTCATGATTTCCTTGTTATTGGAGTAGACTAGAATATCATCTATGAATACTATTACCGACTGATCCAACATCGGCCGACAAACCTGGTTCATGAGAACCATGAATACTGCCGGTGCATTGGTAAGCTCGAAACACATCATCACGAACTCATAATAACCATAACGAGTCCTGAAGGCTGTATTCTCCACATCATCATCCATGAACCTCATCTGATGGTAACCTGATCGCAAATGAATATTGGAAAACCAAGATGCACCTGAAGCTTGTCAAATAAATCGTCAATCTTCGGGAGTGGGTAACGGTTCTTCACCGTTAACTTATTCAACTTCTTCAAGAACGGGATTAGTGCTCCCCACGGTGACCTACTCGGCCAAATAAATCCCTTGTCTAGCAGCTCTTGAAGCTGCATAGACAACTCCTGCATCTCTGGTGGTACCAAGCGATCCAGTGCCTTGGCTATTGGAGTCGCGTTAGGAACCAGATCAATCCGGAAATCAACCTGCCTCTCGGAAGGCACTCCTGGAAATTCCTCAAGAAATACATAGAAGAAATCCCAAACAATGGGCACCCCACTAAACTCCGTCGTGCCCTCAGCTCGAGTGTCTGCAACATAAGCTAGGAACCTAGAACAACCCAACTGAAGATATCTCTTGACCCTTGCAGTTGAACAGAGAGCCGGCCCACGCGAAGCTCCCTCCCCAGGAATACCGATCTTTCCCCCACTTGGGGTTCAAACTGTTGGATTAGCTGTCTAAGCCCATAACTATAATTGGTATAAACTTGAATTGATGGTAGCACAATCCTTTTGGGTTGCCCTCAAACCTAGCAATTGGACAATATATTTTGGAAAGAGAGGTTGATTTATTATTTGATTAATAAATTGAAATAAATAATTTATTAATATATTATAAGAATAATATATTAATTATAAATAGTCAGGAAGCTGGATAATGACCAATTGAAGATAATATTATTATATTGGTTTTGGGTTTATCTAGGGTTTCCAGGCTGCACTATATAAGGACGCCTAACCCTTGGATTTTCGGTACTCATTCCTTAGAACAGCTAGGCTGAAAATCTGATCTCCTACCTCCTCTCTCCTCAATATCCTTCTTGCTTGTGTTGGGTGTGAACCACTAGAGGCACGACGCTTGTGGTGCTTGCTTCCAAAAGATCAACAAAAGGATTCTTGGTTGTTTACTTCAACAATCAACGAGGTATGTATTCTTACTAATGAATTTAGATTTTATTAGGAAAATATTTGTAGTTTGATAGTTCATAGTATGCTGCCTTTATGTGAAAGACATAGATCCTTCTTCGGTTGCGTGTTCCCTAATCATTTAATTGTTAAATATTTTTCCGCTTAGAACATTGTATTTGTAACCTCCATAATCCATCAGTGGTATCAGAGCCTATGACTATATTTCATGTGATTGCACATTGGTGAATTGATCAAAACTAAATTTTTTGAATTAATCGCATCTCACGACGTGAGCATTGATGCTCACGACGTGAGACCTGATCAGATCAAATTTTTCGTAATTATCTGCCTGATATGTTTTGTTTGGTAATTATATGCCTTAAATATCTTCCAAATTCGATTTTGCTGAATATTTGATGATAAATTACAAGCCTAAAAGTTAGGTGATAAATCTTTGACTTGATTAATTATTTTATTGATTAATCTAATTGATTTTTAAATGTTTAAACAATTGATTTAGATATTAATTAAACCTAATAATTAATGTCAAATATTATTTGGTTTATATTAAATTTAAAATTATATAAATTGTCGAAATATATTATAAACCTCGTATTTTGAAAAGTTTTAAAATACACCTTATACTATATGTAAAATCAAATGTTTAATAATTACTATATGTATAACACTAAGTCATTCGAACCGCTAGTACGCCTCATTCATGAAGCCATACTATAAAGGGAGTTTAAGGAAGCGGCCTATAAAATGACCACCATTGGGCATCCACTCTTACCCACCGCTCTCTTGTATGGTGGATGGTCATTAGCCGAACGGGTTTGATAGGACCATTAATTCTCATTAATAAGTATAATGCGATTAAAAGTAACTAAACTCTTTTATTTTAAAATCCCAATCTTTGTTACTTTAGGAAAAATGTTAATTCGTATGCTAACCCATGAAATTGCACATTATACTTTATAATAGTTAGTGGAGCGCGTGTGGTTAATCAGCACACTAATGGTGACTATAAAGAGTAATAATGGGCATCTTTAAGATTATCATTGATTAATGGAGCGCGTGTGGTTAACCGACACATTAAAATGAGATGGCAAATGACATCGAGAGTGCCAAGCTAATTTTCAATGGTTATTCGCATCTTGTTTGTGATCATCGGTATCCCAGTCATAAAAGGAAGAGCATAATCTGAGATTAAACATGCCATTGAATAGTTTCAATGAGTATCAAAAAATCTAGGAATTTCACTTAACTTAATTTCCTTCAAATTTTGTTTTTCGTGGTGGAATTGGTAAATTGTCATTTACCTACCTTTATAAAATTTACAATTAGATTACGGCATCCCTTTTCTAAGTTGTGAATTTTTCAGTTGGATCCTAGCCTTAATATTTCATTTTGGGTTGTTATATTAATGATTGTTCTTATCTAACTAAAACTACCTTTCTTTTACAGATGTCTACTCCAAATGATGCTTTTGGTTCCTCCTCCTCGTCCTCCTCCTCCTCCAATCAAAACTTATCGTTGCTAAACATCTGCTCAAGGGTGACATTAGATGGCACCAACTATAATGATTAGATGCGCAACATCATAATGGCCCTTTGTTTTGAGGACTAGTAGTATGTCCTTGAGAAAGAGTTCAATGAAATTGATGAAGAAAAGGTCACTCCTGAAGAACTGGACGCTTATAAGAAGCACTACAATGATGCAACAAAAGTTGCTTGCATCATGGTGACCATGATGACTCCTGAATTGCAGAGATACTATAAGGATTGCTGGCTGTACGAAATGAACAAGGACCTTATGGAAAAGTACTGTAAGAGAGATCGTCAATAAACGTACGAGGTGGTAAAGTCCCTCATAGCAAGCAAGATGAAAGAGGGAGAATTTGTTAGTAGCCACATGTAAATAATGCAACGATATGTGGATTGGCTTGTCAAGCTTAATGTGAATTTGATGAGGAGTTGGCTATTGACATAGTCTTCAACTCATTACCAAGTTGTTATGATCAGTTCATCTTGACCTATCATTTGAGCAACAATGAGACCACTTTGTCTCAATTTCACAACCTCCTGCGAACAGCAGAAGCAGTGATGAAGGGAAAAAGTGTTGCCTCCACTCCTACTAGTGCTCCCATTCTAGCCATTGGTCAAGGGAAAGGGAAAAAGAGGAAAGGTCCTCCAAAGCAAAACTGGAAGGAAAAGTCTCAATCTGGGTCATCAAGCAATGGACCCAAAGGTAAATCTAGTTTTGATGCTCCCATTGTCTATGATCCCAAAGAGGCTGTGAGAACAAGATCTATCTGATGCGCAGGGACAAGGTTTTAAAACTCAAACCTTGAGTGAATGCTTAAGATCAATGTCTTCTTGCTAATAAGTGTTCAAGTCAAGCCTGGAAAGACCAGTCAAGTATTAGATAATATATTCAACAAATGATCAAGTCATTAAATAAAGAATAAGAGTAACTGATCAAGGTAAAGTTAATAAATGAAGAACAAGAAGAATGTTTGAAAGAGGTTTGAAATATCTTAGTAAAGTGCCAAAAGTTGAGTGAAAGATCCGTTGTTGACTTGTATTGAATTCTCCTATAAATAGGAGTGAAGGTTACAGTGAATTAACTAAAGTGCTTACATAGGACTGGACAATAGAAATGCTTTTGACATTCTGATTGTCTAAATACAACAAAAGACTAGGTCCTATGAAAAGTCACATCAATACAAAGACAAATATAATAAATTCACAAAAGACAAAATAACGTCACTCCAGATCAGCATCCATTCCGGACATGAGAGTCATTCCGGAATGACTTAAGCTTCGTGTCTTCTTCTCTACTGGTCCGGAAAGATTCCGGACCACTCTCCACTTTGGAACATACACACTTCGGAATGAGTACTTAGGATTGCTAGAGGTTCGCTTTCAGGTTCCAACAATCTCCCCCTAAGTGAACTTAGTAATCCAACAAACTTAGTTCATTTCTTCCTTTATGAAGGTGTAGGCTCTGAACAACCACTCTCGGACCTCAATGTACCACGCCAATTGACTCACAAACTTTGCCTTGGCTTGTTCCGGAGCATCAGACTTGGACGCCCGGGATATGAACTTTTTCAGAGCTTTGGTCGGAACTAGATGTTTGTCAAGGACTCGGAAGAAGTCCTTCTTGTTTGTCCTTTTGGTTGTGTAGACAAACCCTAGAACTGGTACTTCAATAGGACCATCTACAAGAATTTCAGCTTCCGGAAGAACAAAGTCGATTTTGGCAACAAATTGTTCAGTTCCGTATAGGTGTGCAAGCTCATAATCACATCGGCAAAATTCCGCAACATAATCTTTCAGAAAGCTCAGAGTAGCATGGTAAGCTCCAATACTAATGTCATCCTTTTGATTTTCTCTGAAGTAAGCATCTAAGGTGAGGATGTCATTAGGATTCATGGAGGGAAAATCAGCATCAGTAACAGTCCGGGGTGTTGGCTTGTTCCGGAGTAGGTGAAAACGGAATAGAGGACAGTTGAGATCAAATTTGACCAAAATTTTTCTTCCGAAACCCTAATCTTTGGTAATTCTCTTCCTCGTCCACACTTCCTTGAAAGGTTGAGCGTACTTAGAGTAGAAAGTTTTAAGTCTTTCTAGCTCAGTCCGGATAATCACTTTCGGATTGTCTGTTGGGTGAAGAGGGGCAAATTTGGTGTAGAATTTGCTGTAGGGAGAGAGAGGAAGATCCAGCTGATCGGAGTCATTGGTAGGAACTTCGTAGTAGAGGCACGAAATGATTTCTTGAGCTTGAAGAATGCCTTCACGGCAAATAGGAGAGATGACACGCATTGGATCAGGATTATCCTTTAGAGCTTGGATCCGGATGTTGTCCTCTAATGCCTGATTGATTTCCTCCTGAGACCATCCATGTTTTTGCTTGAGAGGAGGTCCGGACTGGAAGGCTTGTTGTTCGGCAGTCATAGGTTTCTTCCCTTTGTCTTTCTGTAGTTCAGATATGACAAGCTTCATGTATTCATCGATCGTAAATTCCGGAGTGGGATTTGGAAGGTGTTCTTCTGGAATTTCATCAGGGATCTGGAGAGGAGAACCCTGGTCAATTGGAGCAATCTTTGGGTCCAGAATGGGAGGCTGCATGGAAGGAGTGGCTCGGAAGGCTTGAGCAGTGAGGAGAGATTTGACTTTGGCCATTTGAATAGCCTTTTGAAAAGCATTTGGCAAAGAGGATGGCCAAGAGATTGCGGACCATATTCTCTTCTCTTCGTCAGTCAGCACCTTTGGAGTTATTTTCTTTGGAGCTTTAAGGCCTAGAAATCCATTTGTGACATACTTTTCTTCGTCACTGCCTTCTTCATCATTAGCAGAGGAATTTCCTAGAAGCCCGGACACAACCTGGACTTCATCATCGGAATTCAGATCTTCATCTCAGAATGTGAACTCCGAGGCAGGTTTCGAAGGTTTGCTTGGACCTTCTCCCCCTCTTGCATTGGTGGATCTTGGAACCGGTGAAAGTATTAAAGTTTCCTTGAGATCATCAAATTTGGTGAAGACTTTCTGAAGGCCCGTGGTAAATTGAAGAGTGAAGGTATCGTAGGCTTCGGATGTGGGGGCCTGAGCAACAAGGTGTTTGAACATGCTTCTGAGAATAGCTATCATCTCATAAAACTTCTGGTTCGGAACATCAATGATATTCCAAGTTGAGCAAAGAAGTTTGATGAGGACTTGTTGAATGATCAGGTTCATTTCATCCTTCTTCCGGATCTCCTTCTCCAGCCTTTGGATTTGTTTCTCATGACAAATGTGGGTCTGCTTAATCAGATCGTTGGTAGCAGACACCAAATCATCATGAAATTTGAGCATGGAGGTGATGGTGTTGAGATAGTGATCAACCAAAATATCATACTTGGTTTCCACCTCCTCAATGGAGTGCTTGAGCCGGAGGGAAATTAGTTGGTCCAGTTGAGCTTCTCGTTCCACAACTGAAGGTCCGGACTCCTGGGATATAGACTAAAGAATGGCATCAAGTTTGGAATCAAGTCCGGAGACTTTTTGGTCCATTTTCGTGTTGATCTCTGTTACGGATATTTCAATAGATGACGCTTTCTTCATAGTATCTGAGACGTTGGTTTGAATCTCGAGAAGAGCGAAGGGGTCAATATAGTCACCAGCAGATGATTCCGAATCTGAGTGTTGCGGAGGAGCTTGGCATGAGGAAGGATTTGTGGATGGACCTGGCTTGGTTGCAACATCATCTTCTTGCATTTTGGAGTTTGAACCACCAACATGAGTGGTTGAGGAAGAGGATCCGAAGTCATAGGAAAACTTGGATACGGATGCCTTTGATTGAAAATGGAGTGAAGTCATGAAATTTGTGTGCGGAACAGTTTTTGCTTCATCATCCAACATGACTTCTTCGAAGATCTCTTCATCCGGATTGGTTTGGAAGACGCTTTGGTGAGTTGTAATAGGCGATAGTTCAGAAATAAGTTCGTTTGCTGCATCGGCGTCAGTAGGAGGAACATAAGGCATATTGCTTTGGATGACCATGCTCCTCATGGAGATAAGAGTTGACTCCACTTGAGCTCTAGTGAGATCCGGACGTTTTGATGCATCCCTGTTAACAATATCTTCCCATTGAGGATCATTAGCACCTGGTCGTCCTGTACGCCTTCCGGGTATTAGACCAGTTGGCGCTTCCGAAATCGGAGAGACTGCTCCATCTCCGGAAAGCTTAGGGTCCGGAACAGGGGTTCCGGAGTGTGTGCTTGTGTGAGAATCGAAAGGAATATCAAATGTGACTCGTGGGTCTGTTCCAGGGGGCTACAAGGAACAATGGTCAACACCAGCATCACCTTTTTTGGGAAGGTGAGCGTGGATTATGTGGAGACTCCCCGTGAGTGTGTGCATGTGATTTTGAAACATCGAAGGGTACCTCAGATAAGTGGGTAGGTGGGGTGTGCGATTGGCCAGAATCAGCCGGAATGTCATGGGTGCCTTCCTGTTGAGAGGAGGAACTGACTTTGGCTTTCTTTTTAAGCTTTGACTTGGTGGGAGAACCCTTTCGTTTGGCAGCTTTCTTAACTTTAGGTTCGGACGTGGTAGGATTGGCCTCTTCCGAAGTGGGCTCAACTGAGACTGGGGCAGGTTGTGTTGGGTTGAAAACAACCGAAGTCTCTAAGTGTTGTTTAAGATAAATAGAATCAGAAGAAATTAGGGCCAACATGTGGTCCGGAAGTCGTCTGACCGGACCAAAAGAGGATTGGTCCGGAATCCTATAGGCCTTAACAAATTTGAAGGAAACACATACCTCCGGAGGAATGGTGGTAACCGAAAGTGGTTCATGAAGTTCATTGAAAATTTGTTGAAGTGTCAGTGCTCAAAACCTAGGGCTTGAAATCTCGTTCTCCTTTCTTTTGATGGAAAATTTGCAGAAATCTCGCCATAGGACTTCCGGAAGATCCACAGCGTTGTCCCGTCCGGAGTAGATGTTGTAGACGACGTTGAGCCAGTCTTTACTTAGCGTGTCGGTTCCTCCATGCTTTTCGGATAGCCCTCTGATGATGAAGTGCATTAGCACAGTCCAGAGTTCGGAGACTGCAGATTTCTTGAAATCTCTAGCCCTGTATCTTGATTATACCCGATGTAGTTTAAAAACGTCTAAAACTCTTCAGTAGTTGGTTCTTGGACCTTGAAACCCAGTGGATTAGCTTTCACACTGATCGCGTTAAGGAAGGTCGATTTGAAGATTGGAACTGTTCTGTCATCGATGATCGTAGTCTCGAGTGTGCCATCTTTGAGTTTGATGCTTGTAAATGCACGATGAAGATGATGAAGTGGCAATGAAGGTTCAAGGATTTTAGTGAGGGGAATGGAGATAGAGTGATTTGCGATAAACTCTACCATTACCCTGATGGATTCATCGTAATCCAGTGGATTTAGGGAAAAGACTTGAGTGGTATCTCTTAGAAACGGTTCTGGATCAACAAATGATGATGAACCCTTGGAACCTTTGGTAGATTTCTTCCTTGCAATGGATTGCTTTGGGGTTGAGGCAGTTTGAGTGTGTTTTTGTGGAGAAGCCATTGTTGCAGGTGATGAATGCTTGAAGAACACGAAGAACTCAGAGAGAAATCAAGGGTTTGGAGGTATTGGGCATGTAAAGGGGTAAAAGGGTGTTTGGATTGGTATTTATAGGTAAGGGTAGTGGGTCGGGTCGGTGGATGTAATGATGTGGATCCGAATGATAAACGGGTCGCATGAAATGACGATGAGGTTTAGGGGGGCTGATTTGACTTGGGAGGTGAAAGGTGAGGGTGTTTGTGGCTAAAAATGGAAGTCCATAACCGGCGATTCGATGGCTACTTTATGGGGGCGTGCAAACATGTCACGAAAATCAAGGAGGATAGGATAGGATCTTCAGAAAAAGTAACTGTTGAGACAGAAAACGTTTCACCTTATTATCCTTTGGTATTCCGGATGAGCGGTTCCGGACAGAGTATGATCCAGAGAATAAGAGATTATGTTCCGGAACATGCTCGTTTTGAAAAGAGGTCCGGAATGAGAAATGATCCGGAGAGAGTTTCGATTCCGGAGTAAAAAATTTAGTGTCATTTAGGAAAAGATGTATGATTCCGGAACATAAATCTTGTTGTTTTTGAAAAGTTTGAGATTCCGGAGCAAAGATTCCAGAATAGAAATTCAAGAATTTCCGGAGTGAATTTGAAAGAGTTTCCGGAACAAGATTGGGAAAGCATTCTGGAGTGAGATTTTTAAGAAAATTCCGAAGCAAGTTTTGTAAAACATTCCGGGTGAGATTGAGAGACCTTCTGGAGTGAAATTTGAGATTCCAGAGTGCAGAATGTAATACCTTTTCCGGAGTGGAATTCCGGGATGCTATTATGAAGTATATTCCGAGATGAGAATTCGAGCACTATGACAATGTGGACTTTAAATAGCAAACAATCAGGATGAACTGTACAACTTAAAAACTCAAGTGAAGGTCAGAAATAAAGACAAGTAAAATGATCCTATGTATTCCGAGAGAAAGTAGTTCCGAGATGAACAGATTTTGAGAACGGAACTAGATTTCTTTCTAATACGTCTATCAAAGAGAGCAAGTCTCTTGAAAGAACTAAGGATCTGGTATCATCATACCCATATTGTTCAGAAAACCGTTGAATTTGGTTTCATCTAATGCCTTGGTAAAGACATCAACAATCTCATCGTCAGATGGAACAAAAATGAGTTCAATGTTACCATTAAGTACATGATCTTTTCTGAAATGGTACCTTATATCGATGTGCTTAGTTATTGAGTGCTGAATTGGATTGTGGGAAATCGCAATGGCACTTTGAGAATCACAATAGATAGGAATGCGTTGAAAGTGGTAACCATAATCCAAGAGTTGAGATTTCATCCATAGAACCTGAGATGTACAGCTGGCAGCAGCAATGTATTCGGCTTCGACTGTCAATGTAGTTCTGTTTCTTGGATGACCAACTGACTAAACGACCACCTAAGAATTGACAGCCACCTGAAGTGCTTTTTCTATCAAGTTGAAGACCACCATAGTTTGAATCTGAATAAGCTTGAAGTAGGAAGCTCTCATTTGCTGGATACCAGATTCCGAGACTCTTTGTACCTTTGAGGTATCGGAAAATTTGTTTCACAGCCAAAAGTTGAGATATCTTTGGGTTGACTTGAAATATGGCACATAGGCATGTAGAAAACATGATATCCGGACGACTTGCTGTGAGATAGAGCAGATATCCAATCATTCCGCGGTACTTCTTTTCATCAACAGGAACACCTGAAGGGTCGGCAAAGATCTTGTGTCCGAAGCCCATTGGTACCTTGGCAGAGGCACATGTGTCCATTGAGTATTTCTTGAGGAGTTCCGAAATGTACTTCTATTGGTGAATGAAGATTCCTCTGTTATTCTGTTTGACTTGGAGGCCAAGAAAGAAGCTTAACTCCCGATTCATGCTCATTTGGAATCGATTCATCTTAAGTTTAGCAAAGTCAGCAACCATAGATGAATCCGTAGATCCAAAAAATGATATCGTCCACATAAATTTGTACCAACATGAGATGCTTTCCATTTGATCTTCAGAATAAGGTGGGATCTAGAATTCCTCTTTGAAAACCACAACGTTTGAGAAAATTAGTGAGTGTCTCGTACCATGCCCGAGGAGCTTGCTTGAGTCCGTAGACAGCCTTCCGGAGTTTATTTATAACAGTACTTCGGAAAGGAGAAATTAATAAATCTGGGGGGCTGTTGAAGGTATACTTCAGTTTCAAGTTCACCGTTAAGAAAAGAACTCTTAACATCCATTTGGTAAACTTTGAAGCCTTTATGATCAGCATAAGCAAGAAAGATTCTGATGGCTTCAAGACGTGCAACAGGAGCAAAGGTCTCATCATAGTCGAGCCCTTCGATCTGAGTAAATCCTTTTGCCACCGATCTAGCTTTATTTCTAATGATCACCCCTGCATCATCTAGTTTGTTGCAAAATACCCATCTTGTACCGGCAATGGGTTGATTCTGAGGAGGAGGCACGAGAGTCCAAACTTCATTTCGGTCAAATTCTGCCAGTTCTTCTTGCACGGATGTAATCCAGTCGGCATGCTCCAATGCTTCCTTAATGGATTTGGGTTCAACCATGGATATGAATGCTGAGAAATGACATTAATTTTGGATACTAGTAGCAGAACGAGTCTGTACACCAGCATTAGGGTTTCCGATTACTTGGTTCGGAGGATGATCATTTGTACAAACATGTAATCGTGGGAGTTCTTGTGCAGCCGTCGATCCGATATCAACAGTGGGATTGATTTGCTCCCCCTGAATGATTTGAATGTTGGGATGATGCTCCCCCTAAACTTCTGAACCAGAGAGGTTAACATCATCAGAAGGGAACTCAAAGAAGTTTTCATTTTCATCAATGTTGAGAGGATTGGAGTCATCAAAATCAGCAGCTGCATCTTGGAAGCCATCCATATTTGATTCAAGAGAGGGATTAGCATTCTCCCCCTCAACCTGAGAAGGTTGAAATGGTTCGGAATCAAATGGAGGGAGGCTTGGAATCGGACCGGAGACATTTTGTGAGACTGGAGCTTCCGAAGTGGGGATTGGAATGAGAGTTGGTCTTGATCGAGATTCCGAATCAAGAGCGGTTTCGGAAGGACCAAAGAGAGTTTCAAAGTCAACTTCAAGAATTATTTGAGGTTTCGGACATCCTGGAGGAGGAGCATCGGACTCCATAATGTGAGTGGGGCTAGAATTCCGAACGAAGTTGTCATCGAAAGTGATGTCAAAGCTTTCTTCCAGAACACGAGTTCTCCGGTTAAGAACTCTGTAAGCTTTCGAATTTGAAGAGTACCCAAGGAAGATGGCTTCATCAGCTTTAGGTTGGAACTTGGTAAGCTGATCATGGTTGTTCTTGATGAAGTATCTGCATCCGAAGAAATGCAAGAACGAGATTGTTGGCTTCCGACCATTCATTGCTTCGTACGGTGTCATGTTGAGGCGTCGATTGATGATACTCCGATTTTGAGTGAAGCAGGCAGTGGATACAGCTTCAGCCCAAAGATAGAGTGGTAGATTTGCGAAGTTCAGCATGGATCGAGCAGCTTCAACGAGAGTTCTATTGTGTCTTTTGACTACACCATTTTGTTGTGGAGTATAGGGAGTCGAGAAGTTGTGGTCGATTCCTTTTTCTGTGAGAAATTTCTCAATGGTGGAATTAACAAATTCCGATCCATTATCACTTCTGATTCTCCTGACTGGAAGTTTGATAAGAACTTCTATTCCTTTGATAAAGTTGATGAGCTCTGAGGCTGTTTTGGATTTCAGCCTTAGGAAGAAGACCCAAGTGAACCGTGTAAAATCATCAACAATCACAAGAATGTATTTCTTATGATGAAGACTTTCAACAGTGGATGGTCCACAATGATCAATGTGTAGAAGCTCCAATGGTTCCAAAATGGACTTTTCAATGATAACCGGATGACCCTTCTTCGATTGCTTGCCACACTCACAAGCAGCACATAAATGATCATTTTCGAATTTGAGAAGAGGTAAACCTCTCACCATTTCACCAGATACAAGATCATTCATGTACCGAAAGTTTAGATGAGCGAGCCTTCGGTTCCATAACCAATTGGCGTCAGGAACAGCTTTGGAGAGAAGGCAGAGTTGCAGTTTGCCTTTAATCATGTTGATGTTGAGCGGGTACATGTTCTTGTTGCGAAGTGACTTGATTAAACACTCTTTTCGGTCTTCAGTCATTACATAGCTGTATTTTTTGCAAATTTCAACATGTCGATTTGAATAAGTGAGCTGAGCAACACTTATCAAATTATGTTTCAAATCAGCTACATAAGCCACATGTGAAATAGAGAAGTCTCCATTGGTGAGAGTCCCATAACCAGGAATTTGAGAGTTGGAGTTGTTGCCATACATCACGTAACCAGCATTTGGAGAAAGCTTTAGATCTCGCAGAAAATCTTTCTGCCCCGTTATGTTCATGGAGCAAGCACCATCAATATACCATATTGTTTCTTGCTCCGAAGCACAAAGTGCCTGCAGAATTAGTGAGTAATGGAGTTTTTAGGCTCCGAATTAGACTTTGGGACGTAGGCACGGGCTTTGGACTTTGATTGTGACTTAGGAACAAGTTTGTGTTTCTGGGTGGTATTCTTTGAATTCTTTGGAAACAGACAGAAGGCTAATTTCTTTTCATCTATCCAGTAGTCATATTCAATGACTTGGAGGTTCCGAACTGGCTTCTTTGGAACTTTGACATCCGGAATGTTGGTAACATTTTTCACCTCCGGAATTGGTGTTTCATTAACGGGAGTTTTCACTTTCCACTCAAGATTTTTCTTTGAAGATTTTCAAATAGTTGTTTTCTTTGAAATTATGGATTTGTTTTGATGACATATTGGTTTTTGAAGGATTGGGTTTAAAAATTGTGCCATCAGATTTTGCAACAAAAACAGATGAAACAGTCCAAGGAGAAGTGTTTTGGACTGTTGTGGCATTGACACGAGACTTAGACTGAGTAGAACTGTCTATTTTCTTGGGTTCTACACGAGTAGGAGATTCAGAAGGTCTTTTGAGGATCTTAGTCGGAACAAAGGAGTTTTGACTAAGGGTTGATGGATGAGAATTCTGGGATAACCTTGGTTTGGAGTTTGCAATGAACCTGGAATTTTGTCTAGCCTTAACTTCCTTCTTAAGTGCATTTCGAGCTTCTACTTTAGGATCTACAATATCCTTCCTATTTAGCATTGGTTTTCTCTTAGGATTAGACGAGGATTTTGAGGTTTGTCCTTCGGATGGATTCCTAAACTCAGGAGTAATGGGAACCAATTTCATTTTTGTGACTACTAAGGAATCAGATTCGCAGGAATCAGAGGACACACAACTTGAGATTTCAACTTTATCATCTAAGGATGCCCATACAAACTCGGAGGCAGTAGTTTCAGTTGTCTCTGGAATAATTTCTTCAATCACACAATTGTTCATGTGATTACTTCTAGGAACATAATCTACACAATTTGTAAGACTGTGATGAAAATCCGTGGTCCGATTCAGGTCCAGGTTTATCAGAGGCGGAAGAGGCGTGAAATCGGGACACTTGACAACTATTGGTTTGAACTCAGGAATTAGGGACTCAAAATGGTTTGTAGTCTCAGGAAGTGGAGACAAGGGGGAAACAGGGGTGTCCGAATGTTTGATGTTCGGAACCTCTCCCATGAATGTCAAATTTTGCAATTCCTTCAAGGGACTAACAATTGGTTTCAGAAACTCGCTTCTGAGACCAGGTGCTTTAGACCATGGATGACGAAAATTATGAGTCATCCGAATGTCCGCTTCAAGCATGTCTACAGAGTTATGCAAAGCATCTATCTTTGCATTGAGACGTTTGTTATCAGCAATTAAAACATTTCGTTCAGAATAGGTGATTTCACTTTTATCTTTCAAAATGATACGTTCATCGTTTGACATTACAAGCTCATGCTCTAAAGACTCGATTTTTAATTTTTTATCCTCAAAACGTAACCTAAGACGACTTAGTTCACATTGCTTCTTCTCACTGGCTTCTATGGCGGACTCATAGGCTTTATAAACGGTGCTCATATCTCTTTGGATTTGGGTCAGATAAGGTTCACAAGGAGACAAATCAAAATTATTATCAGAGATCATATATTTTACCTGCTGAACGATGCTTCGACCGGGTGGATCATTGGTGGCCATGTAGCAATAATGAGGTTCAGCAACATCATCTTCATCTTCCGACCCAGAAGACCAATATCCTTCATCACATTCAACTGTTTGTCTTGCCATCAGACACATGTTCCTTCCAGTTACCATATCATCATCATCCCGGATGACCAGTATCCTTCAACATCTCTTGAAACCGTTGTTACAAAGGCTTTTTTTGCTTTCAGCCATCTCTTGTGCTCTTCGGACGTAGTAAGCAGAATCCTTGATTTTTGGTTTCTGCGGAGCATCAACCAGGAAATCTTTAGCAAAATGGTTTGCATGTCCACACTTATGACACACAATTTTTGGTTTGTCCGATTTGGAACTTTGAGAGGGTTCCGGAGTAGAGTTTGGCTTAGTGATGTTTGGTTTGTATGCAGGAGGATTTTCCGAAGTTGGTTTAGATTCCAGAGCTGATTATGGTTGAGGGTTGTTCTGGTGAGGAGCATGAAATCGGTTTTGGTATGGTTTGTAAGAAGGATTGAAAGGACGTTTGTACTTCATTGAGAGTAGAGTGAACTCCTGTTGGAAACGGAGTTCAGAGTCCATGGCTTCGGAATCATCAGCAGGATAGATTTGTGTGGGTAGAATGGGTGCGGGTGTTTGAACAGATGGAACAATGGGTTTGAAGGGATCCGAAGTAGATGAGTTCGGAATGGTTGATTCGAAAGAACTGACAAGGGCAAGAGGTCCTCCGGAAAGTTCCCTTATGGTTTGAGCAACATTGGACTCATGTCCTTGAAGTTCATCAAAAAGTTGATAGAGCTTCAACTTTTATAGGGAACCATTGCTTTGAAGACAAGATTTTACATTTCCCCATCCTTTGCCGAGACTGTTTATGAATTTGAGATTGTACTCTAAAGGAGTTCGGACAATCCCATGAGCAGTCATATTGTTGACAATGATTCTGTAACGGTTAGAGGCTGAGGCCACTGATTCACCAGGAGTGGTAGTGAAGGTGTCGAAGTCGTTGACAACTGAGGTGAGGCGCTTGTCCTTTGTATTTTCCGAACCTTCAATCAGGTCCTAAAGAGTGTCCCAAATCTCTTTGGCTAATTTGCATAGCTTGATGTGCTCAAAGAGTGAAGGAGGAACACCAAACACCGTTTCCGAGAAAGCAACTTGATCAGTATGCAGCTTCTCGATATCATCTGCAGTTAGAGGATCTGGCGAGCGTCGTCTTCTCGCATGAGCTGAGTAGCTGCATCTCTTACAACTGTTCTTACAGGAACATAAGGACCTTCTTTGACAGATCTCCAGATTTTTTCACATTTATCTTTGGCCAGTAAAAACCTTTCCATTCTAACTTTCCAGTGATCATATTCTTCCACAACTAGTAATGGGGCACGAGTAGGGCCACCCACACTATTTGCGATTTGCATTGAGATCATTTGTTGAGGATTAGAAGCAGCCATTGAAGTCAAGATATCTTCAAGCTAAAGTGGTATATAGAAGAACTTTTATCCTTATCACAGAAATGGTTGAAATACCAAGGTAATTTCAAACCAACTATAATCTGATCTTATGGATTCAAAGGACAACCACTCAAGCTCTGATACCAATTGTGAGAAGAAGATATGTCTGATGCGCAGGGACAAGGTTTGAAAACTCAAACTTTGAGTGAATGCTTAAGATCAATGTCTGCTTGCTAATAAGTGTTCAAGTCAAGCCTGGAAAGACCAGTCAAGTCCTAGATAATATATTCAACTAATGATCAAGTCAAGAATGAGAGTAAATGATCAAGGTAAAGTTAATAAATGAAGAACAAGAAGAATGTTTGAAAGAGGTTTGAAATATCTTAGTAAAGTGCCAAAAGTTGAGTGAAAGATCCGTTGTTGACTTGTATTGAATTCTCCTATAAATAGGAGTGAAGGTTACAATGAATTAACTAAAGTGCTTACATAGGACTGGACATTAGAAATGTTTCTGACATTCTGATTGTCTAAATAGAACAAAAGACTAAGTCCTATGAAAAGTCACATCAATACAAAGACAAATATAATAAATGCACAAAAGACAAAATAGCGTCACTCCGGATCAGCATCCATTCTGGACATGAGAGTCATTCTGGAATGCCTAAAGCTTCACGTCTTCTTCTCTACTGGTCCGGACAGATTCCAGACCACACTCCACTTCGGAACATACACACTTGGGAATGAGTACTTAGGATTGCTAGAGGTTCGCTTTCAGGTTCCAACAGAGGCCACTTGCTTCTATTGCAACGACAAAAGGCATTGGAAACAAAGCTCCCCAAAGTATATGCAAGACATTAAAGATGGCAAGGTGAAACCGACTTCTGTAGGTAGATACACTATCTTATCCAATAACTCATCATCTTCTTGTTCTTAGGTCCTTGATACAGGATGTGGATTTCACATATGTTCTGATTTGTAGGGGCTAAGAAGAAGTGAGGAAATGGAGTATGATAGAATAAACTTGATCATGGGAATATGCGATCTTCACCTGTCACCAAGATTGGAATTTATAGTCTAGTGCTTAGTGATGAAGTTAGTTTAGATTTATTAAATTGTTGCTACTCGTTAGAGATGACTCAAAACATTATTTATTGTTATGCATTGTTCAGAAAAGGTTTTAGATATTCTTTTAATGATGAGAATGGTTCTATTTCTGCTTATGAAAATGGTATTTTTTTATTTTGAAGATTTACCTTGTGATGGTGTGTATGAAACTATGATGTGTGTAGACAATTTAGGAAATAGTGTATTTCAAATTGATTCGTCTAATGGTATAGACAAAGCATGCTTGTGGCATTGTCGTCTTGGACACGTTAACAAGAAACGCATCGCCCAACTCCAAAAGGATGGAGTGTTGGAATCATTTGACCCAAGGTCAGATGATGCATACGAATCCTGTCTAGTGGGTAAGATGACAAAATCACCTTTCACTGGTTCTTATGAAAGAGGTGAAGGTTTGTTGGAGCTCATACACACAAATATGTATGGACCCTTTAGATCTTCCATAAGGGATGCTAATCGATTCTATGTGACTTTTACAGATGATTATAGCAGATATGGTTGTATCTACTTAATCAATCATAAGTAAGAAACCTTTGAAAAGTTCAAGGAGTTTAAACATGAAGTCGAGAATCAACTGGGCAGGAAGAAAAAGTTTCTCCGATTAAATATAGGTGGAGAGTATCTTAGTATCGAGTTCCACGAATACCTCAAGGAATGTAGAATAGTTTCAAAACTCACACCTCCTAGAACACCACAACTTAATAGTGTGGCTGAGAGGCACAATTGAACCTCGTTAGACATGGTTCATTCCATGATGAGCCGGGCTTCTCTTCCAATTTCATTTTGGGGGTATGCCGTAGAGACTGCCGCCCACATTCTTAATCTCGTCCCAACTAAGAAGGTTGCCAAAACACCTCATGAGATGTGGACAAGTAAGGTTCCCTTGTTAGCAAATATCAAGGTTTGGGGTTGTAAAGCTTTTGTTAGACGCGAGACTCACGACAAGCTTGAACCTCGAAGTGAGAGATGTATTTTCATCGGATACCCAAAAAAGTCCTTTGGTTATTTGTTCTACATACCTAGTGAGAACGTGGTCTTTGTAACACGAAGGGGCGTATTTCGAGAGAGAGAGAGAGAAAGAGAGAGAGAGAGCTCATATGCAAAGAGGAGAGGGGGAGTACAATTTATCTTGAAGAGATTCAAGAATAAAATGATGAAGGAACCTCTGAAGATGCTAGTGTTCAACCAGAGGAAAAAATTCTAGTTGAACCAGTTAATGAGTCATTGCCTCTTAGGTGTTCCAGTAGAGTTAGAATGCCACCTGAGTTCTATGGTTTCCATATAACTTCAGATGGTGATATGTTTATCAGTGATAGTACATTGGTAAATTTGGATGAATCGACCAACTACAAGAAAGTAATGGCATGCCCTAAGGCAGCCCAATGGAAAGAGGCAATGGACAGCAAGATCAAGTCCATGTATGACAACCAAGTTTGGAATTTGGTTGATAATGTACAAGGTCGTAAGATAGTTGGGTGAAAATGGATCTTCAAGAAGAAGACCGACATGGATGGAAAGGTACACACTTTCAAGACTCGACTGGTTGTGAAGGGATTTACTCAAACCCCAGAGGTTGACTATAATGAGACATTCTCACCAGTGGCTAAGATAAAATCTATTAGGATAATGCTCACCTTTGCGGCATTTCATGACTATGATATTTGACAGATGGATGTCAAAACTGCTTTCCTTAATGGGAAGTTGGCTGAGGATGTTTACATGAGTCAGCTGGAGGGTTTTGTTGATGCAAAGTTTCACAATGGAGTGTGTAAGCTTGAGGAGTCAACCTATGGATTAAAACAAGCTTCTCGCAAATGGAATCTTTGCTTTAACGATAAGGTCAAGGAGTTTGGTTTCTCCAGAAGTGAAGATGAGTCCTTTGTATATGTCAAAGCTAGTGGGAGTATAGTAACCTTCCTGGTATTGAATGTTGATGAAATAATTCTTATAAGATACGATATTCCAACTTTGCAAGAGGTTAAGTCTTTGCTTGGAAAGTGTTTCACTATGAAGGATCTAGGAAAGGATGCTTATATTCCGGGGATAAAAATTCTTAGACACATGAGTGAAATACTAATTGGACTTAGTCAGATTATATACCTGGAAAAGGTGCTAAAATGTTTTAGTATGGAAAATTCCAAGAAAGGAGAACTGCCTATACTGAGTAATACCAAATTGAGTAAGATTCAGAGCCCGAGTATTGATGCAGAGATAGCAGAAATGATTAGAGTTCCATATGCTTCCGCCATTGGATCTACCATGTATGCTATGACTGATGGGTTTTGCGTATTCTAACACTCCTAAGTGTACTTGCAACCCTAAATACCTTGGATCTATGTTTTCTCTATTATACATGCAATTATGAACTTTCCAAGGTATTACCCTATCTAGCATACAATACTTGATACTTGGGTAATCAAATGGATAGAATACATACCTTTGTTTGATGTAGCTTGTCTCCATGAAGCTTGAGTGCCTAGTGCCCCAAGTGTGACACCTCAAATGGTTCACATAACACCAAATGCACATGGAATGACTTGAGAGAAATGGAACACTCCTTGAAATCGTCTAGCCCTCATATTCACACATTAGTGCACGATTTCTTGAGCCATGGGATTCTTTTATATGGTGGCTATTAGGGTTACACCATGTAACTCATAACTTTACCCATTCCTTATGCTCAATGGATTTTAACCTCCATGGAATATCCATGGGTCACCCCATGGACTTAGTCCAACATAAGGAATCTTGGATCACAAGCCCATATATATAAGAATGAATGATTTACACAATCAAACCATATATTTAATTAGTCTCCTTTTGATCACTTAATTAATTCCAAATTAATTCTTGATCAATACTAATTAAATAACCTTATTAATATATTAGAACTTATAATATATTAACCAACCTTAAGTGTTATTTCTCTCATTATAGTCTATCCAAATGCATGATGCCATGCAACCCAAATGGACCATGCCGGGTCGGATCAAGTCATACCAATTATAGTTATGGACTTAGACATTAATCCAACAGTCTCCCACTTGGATAAGTCTAAAACTAATATTGAGTATGACTTCAGGAACCGATCAGCAATCGTAGCTCTCAAAAGCTTCTGTCGAACTCTGACCTCGTCGATGAACTCTGACCTTTGTCAATGACTTGTCCATTAGATAAGGGATCATATATTCCTGCATTCTAGATATCATATGGACTGAGACATGGATTATCAATCATTCTCTCTGTCCATTTGTTGTTTCCCGATTTCCGATTCATGATGACTGACTGATTGAACAAATCAAATCAGTCCTGGCTTGGCCAAGCACTCACATGTATCATCTTTAAATCATCGAGGGGCCCACAGATATCGCTTTTATCCCGAAGGTAAAAGGAATGGATAAACTTCGACTCATATGGCTTGTTCTACTACTTGTTGAATCATACACAAAGGCACGTTTTATAACATCGAGTTACCGAATGCGTTTTCGTGCAATCAATGTACAACCAACTCATAGTAACAACTCATATCTCTAGGTTTGAAGAATATAAGATATTATCGTCTCATGATCACTCGTGATAAAATCCATGAAGTGATTCAAATGAGCGCGGGTTGAATCCAATACTCAGAACTTATGAGCACTCATGAGTGTTGTAGCACCACTTTGTCCACCAACTTGGACCTCTACAAACCAACCCATGACAGTCTTGATTCATATCTACTTCCAACATATGACCGACTGTGGATGGTTTGAATAACTTAATCATTCAGGAAGAGCGACTTAGTTATTCTGGAAGTCAAAACATGCAAAGTGAAACACAAGAATAAATGAATCAAATATGGTATCAAACCCTATGAATATAAATAAACACTTTTATTTATCACCATACTGATTACTCATTATTCATTGTTTCGGTTTTATCAACTTTATACTTGAATTAAAAACACTAGTTGTCCCATGCTCCAAGCATGTACACTATGTTTTTCTTAAACAATAGCTTTGCCATACACCAAGTATGCACTCTATGTTTGTCTATGATCCTTACTTTGTGAAATAAACCAATTGAACATAATTTCAATGATTCTAATTTCATACTCCCAAATCCTTATCGAAAAATGTGAGAATTTCAAATTCCTATCATTTATCGAAATCTGTTTAGATTTTAAACTTATATGCACTGACCCTCCTGTAATGAATATGTACAAAGTCACAAAGACTTGTCAACAGTCATTATAAGGTATTCCAATGGAGATCAACTCCATGGAAACTAAGTCTCATATTCAAAGTACATTGCTTTGGACATGCTTCTTGCATTAAGTTTTCTAATCTTACACAGATAACTTCCACCTATGGAGACAACTCCATATTCTCATTTTGACTATCACTTCTGAATAAGAGATGCCTCTTTTCAGAATATGTCAATATGGTCCTTCCAAAATTAGCACTATACTTCCAACTGTCCCTGAGCAACCAATCTTTGGTAAACCTCAGATTGTCCTCGACAATTGCTTAATCATTTTAGTCATATCCAATTCTAGACCTTTTCCCTTCTTAATGCCTCTGGGCATTTGGAAAAATTTAGAAATGACAAATATTATAGCACATGCAATCGATCCTGTACCCAAAGCAAATGGTACACGATTCATGATGTCTCACATAAAGACATGATTCTAGACCAGTCTTTTGCTACAATATTTTTATTTGCCATGTTTTCAAAATTTGACTATGAAGAGGGATGTCGTAATCATAATCGAATTTTGAGAACACAATATATAGAATTTCCTTAAGTTGAACCAATCCAACATGAAATTCATATATATATTCTTGACTAAAGATGATTAAGGTCTTAATATAAGCCTTTAGAACTGAAATCAAGTATATCCTCTCCCTTAATTATAGCAAAACAACTTTTTCAATCCCTGCAGCCTCACGAATTGAAACTTTTGTTTTCTATAATTAACATTGCTAACTTGCAACACTAACAATAATTATCATGCTCCTACTAACATGATGATTATTAGCATACCACTTATGCTCCCACTAGCTTTGACATGTACTCAGAAATCAGCTGGACTTCTAGAAATCAATACTTTATTGACTTCCTTACCAAAGTTCAGATTTCTGATACGAGATGCTTTGATAAAACTTTATCAAAATCATACACCTTTCCTTAGATAGCATGCATGTGTGTCTAAACAATTTCAGAACTATGAAAAGGGATGTCGTAATCATAGTCTCAATTGTTTAGACCTTTTGCCATCTGCTTCAAATCTACTTGGTGGAAGTGTTTCCTCACCATCATTTTCATGAATCGGAGAGAAACCTTATGACCCTTAGATTTTATGGTGTATGTGTTCTTATCCATGTGAATCGTCAAACCATAGTCACAAGACAAGGATAATGACAAATCCAAACTCATATGGACTGAACTTATGCAATCTTAACTTCTTGCCACCTGGCAGTACAGGGCCTGCCATTGCTTCCAAGTTGTTATGCAACCAATTGAGAACTTTCAGAACTCCTATGCAAAGCCAACTTTAACTGGAATGGGCACATAATATGTCAACACGATAGGTTATAAACCTCAAGTCGTGTGCTAGTGAAGAACCTCAGGTTTTATTCTTGATTAGTTCTTGAAATTCTTTTTAGGATCTTTAAGACTCCCACTGTCCTCTTGACATATAAGACTATCTTGCCAAATATTCAAGAGATAGTGCGTATTCTTTATCAAGACAAACACTTCACACAATTGGCCTTAGTTGGTCTTTGTTTAATCCAAAACATCACAACTTACCAACTTCAAATGTACAAGAGTAGGACACTTTTACTCTTACATTTGACAAGTGTTATAAACCTTTCTTTAAGATATGCCACTCAACTTATAGTCTTGGAGTATGACTCTAAGACTTGTTTTGAAATGAAGTATGACTCATCTTCTTGATTTAACCATTTCAACAATTCATGACTCCTCTTCTTAGTCATAAGAATGCACTAAGATGGCGTTAGAAGACCAATTGTGATGTGGTTCTTAAATCATTAATATGATAACAAAACATGATACTAAAGTACTCTCCCATCTTTTTAGATTTGAGAAAACTTTTATCTTTCTGCCTAATTTGACTCTTCTCATTCGTTCTGCCATACATTGAGACTTTTCCAATGTTTCAGAATTATACTTAAACTTGTAAGTATAACCATATCTACTAAACTTTAGTAAATCAAATAGTCTTAACGAGCTTTGTGGTGGACATGACCAGTGCACAAGAATGTGTACTCGATCCCTTTAGTCCTTCACTTGACTCACACATCCATGTGAACAAGTAATTAGTCTTGATTTTCGAATGCTTGAAAGTTCTCATTCATCATACTATTCAACTTGCATTATTCCAAGTTTCGGTCCAATTGAAACTTGGGCGATGAGGAACTTTCCTGATTTGGTAAATTTAGACACTACCACAAATGAAAGAATCAAATCCATTTTCCAATATTGCTGTCAGTGGAATCATATAAGCAACAATTTTCCACAAATGCCATTGTAAGGATACTTCAAATAAATAAAATTAAACAATTTTTCTTTTATTTTAAAACTTTGCGGAAAAACTTATCCTTACAATCCACATGGAAAATTGTTGTTATCTATTCCTTAGCAATATATCATAACTTCTTAAGCAACTGCTCAAAAATCTGATGCGATCGAAATCCACCTTCGCGATCAGAATCAGCATATACTTCCTTTAAGATTTCTCTCTATTCTTTGATTCTTAAAACATCAACATGTGACCCAGTCACATCATGTAATGAGGATGTCATAATAGAACTTAACAGAGTTAGATAATGGGCTCTACCTGATGTAGAGTCGAACTTATTGACTTTAACATCCTTAGGTAAATTTGGCAGCTTTGCAATCAACGCCCCTTCCTTTGGCAAAATAAATATATGGACCCTTTGGTAATGGGACTATCTCAGACTTAGCCTTTCTCTTTACCATTTGGTCAACCGGGTTGACTATGGCCAATCCCTTTCCATTGGGAAGAGAATGCTTTTTCTGGATTTCCAGTGTCACCATTGTCACTGTCCATAAAGTTTTTGGGAAGTTGATATTCTAATCAAATTTGCTTTACTATCGTTCCAAATCATTGCGGATTCAGCAGCACCAAGCAAATAGATATGATCATTAAGGTTCATGTCATAGTCTGTTTCATAGTAGTCCCAAAGGAACTCACTATGTGACTTAGAAAGTGATTGAACATCCAACTTTCTCAAGACTTTGACACCCAACTCTCCCAGCTTGTCAATATGTGACTTCATCTCTAAGATGTGATCACACATAGACCTTGCTTGCCATTAGGGCTTGAGTGACCTTGAACTTGTGGGTTAGGGAGAATAATTGGAGGAGGTGGAGGAAGTAAAGTTTCAAGAGATTTGGGAAGATCATAGATGTCTGAACTAGACATCTTTTGGGAGATATTCAAGATAGTTGATCTAAAGTCCTTAATATAACACCCAATATGAAATATTAAGGCTAGGATCCAACAACCTATTTATAACTGGAAGAGGGATGCCGTAATCCGAGTTATAAAATAGTTGAAGGTAGGTAAATGACGATTTACCAATTTCCACCATGAAAAACGAAATAATGTAATTAGGTTTTTAATTGGATTTGAAACTCCTAGATCTTTTGAGATTCATTGAACTTTTCAATGGCATATTTCAATCTCGAGTGTGCCCTTCAGGTTTTGTGACTGGGATGCCGAGGATCACAAAACAAGCTGTGAAGTAACCATGCAAATATACTTGGTACCCTTAATATTTACCCCTCAATCGATGTGCCGGTTAACCACACGAGCTCCACCGATACTATGATAAATATTAAGTTACCCTTTGCCTACTTTGTTAAATCCAGGTTAGTGTGCCGGTTAACCACACACGCTCCACTAACGGTTTAAACAAAGTGCAAAGTGTAATTTCATGGATTAGCACCTTATTCACATTTTCCTAAGTAACTAAGATTGAGAATTTATAAGTGTTTAGTTACTTAGTATTTATCATTAATACTTTTAATGAAGGGAGAATTATAGTCCTTGTTCTACCCGTTCGGCTAACGACCCTCCACCAGTCAAGGAAGCGGTGGGTGAGAGTGGACACCCATTAAACTGCCATTTTATAGGCAGTAACCTTATACCCCCCTTATAGACCGGCTTCGTGAATGAGGCCTACTAACGGTAAGACTGACTTGCTCTTATACATATATTTATTATTAACTTATAATACTATAAAGTATAAGGGTTGAATTTTAACTTTTAAAATTCTAAGGGCAAACTTAGAATTAAAGTATTCATAGCGAAAACTTTACAAATTCCAAAACTTGAGGGCAAGTTTTGAAAATAATCAAAACTAATTAATTCCATAACTTATGTGTTTAAAGTAGTTTTAATTAAAAAAAAAAACTCTTCAAGTTCCATAACTTGAGGACAAGTTATGGAAGACTTTAAACTAATAAAAGAATGTAACTTTTCTTTATTTTTGTAACTTATGGAACTAATTAAGGTTACACATTTTATCATTTAATGAAGTGACTCTTGAACCTCCATAACTTGAGGACAAGTTATGGAGTCATAAAACCATTTAATGAGGACAAGACTCTTCATTTTTGTAACCATTGCCAACTTTTTATGAGTTTTATGAAACTTAAATGTGACTTTTCATATAACTTGAGGACAAGTTACAAAAACACATTTTAGAATCAACTCTTAGATTAAAATGGATTGAAAACACATAATCAATTAACTTTTCTATTAATCTAATAAACTCATATGAACAAAGATAATTCACATCAATTTTTTTTTCAAGTAATTAGCATAACTTTTAAACTAATACAATTCGATTTTTCAGCTAATTTTGCAAGTATAACAAGCAAACAAGCCTTGTCTCTGATACCACTGATGGGTTTTGCGCATTCTAACACTCCTAAGTGTACTTGCAACCCTAAATACCTTGGATCTATGTTTTCTCTATTATACATGTAATTATGAACTTTCCAAGGTATTACCCTATCTAGCATACAATACTTGATACTTGGGTAATCAAATGGATAGAATACATACCTTTGTTTGATGTAGCTTGTCTCCATGAAGCTTGAGTGCCTAGTGCCCCAAGTGTGACACCTCAAATGGTTCACACAACACCAAATGCACATGGAATGACTTGAGAGAAATGGAACACTCCTTGAAATCGTCTAGCCCTCATATTCACACATTAGTGCACGATTTCTTGAGCCATGGGATTCTTTTATATGGTGGCTATTAGGGTTACACCATGTAACTCATAACTTTACCCATTCCTTATGCTCCATGGATTTTAACCTCCATGGAGTATCCATGGGTCACCCCATGGACTTAGTCCAACCCATATATTTCATTAGTCTCCTTTTGATCACAAGCCTACATATATAAGAGTGAATGATTTACACAATCAACCCATATATTTCATTAGTCTCCTTTTGATCACTTAATTAATTCCAAATTAATTCTTGATCAATACTAATTAAATAACCTTATTAATATATTAGAACTTATAATATATTAACCAACCTTAAGTGTTATTTCTCTCATTGTAGTCTATCCAAATGCATGATGCCATGCAACCCAAATGGACCATGCCGGGTCGGGTCAAGTCTTACCAATTATAGTTATGGACTTAGACATTAATCCAACAATGACATGTACTCACCCTGATGTGGCCTTTGCTTTGTGTATGGCCAGTACTTATTATGGAAATCTAGGTAGAGCTCATCGGATAGCAGTTAATAATATTCTCAAGTATCTGCGAAGGACTAAGGACTGGTCCTATTACTTGGTGTTAGTGATACATTGAGAGTAACTGGGTATAGTGACGCCAACTGTCGCAACTAGCATTTTAGGGTTAGTTTTTCCCTATTCATGAACAAGATAGTCCTTGTGTAACAATGTAACGCTATGTTTGTATGTGAACCAAATTCAATGATATATTAGTTTATACATCCAAAAACTTGAATTCAGTCGAAACTTCCTCGTAAAAGCCCTAAACCTAATCCAAAAAGCTTCATTCACTCAACTTTGGGTTTTGACCTTGACTTCTCGCTTCAAACCTCTTAATGGACCAAACTCTTCTTATTGGGCCCTAATGGGCCGATAACCCCTCGATTTGGCTCTTTTGGGCCAAGAGTCCACATTTGGGCCCTAGTTGGGGCCGAAATTCATTAAGCAAATAGTATTTTGGGCCATAAGACCCTTAGTGGGCCTTATTGGGCCGTAAATACCTTTCTTGGTTCATAGTGGGCTCAATACTCCATTTAGCATTATTTTAGGGCTAAAACTCTCTTAATGGGCCTTATTGGACCATGAGAAATTATTTTAAAACTTAATTTGGCCAATACCCTCCATATATCATTATTGGGCCTAGAACCTCCTAATTGGGCCCTAGTGGGCCAAAAACTCATCCATTTAGCCTTCATGGACTGAAAACCCGTATTGGGCCTTCTTGGGCCGGAAATCCTTCATTGGCTATTTCGTTCTCGGTTACACATAAAACTCGAGCCCAACATCCTTCTTCTTTCCTGTTCAAGCCCAAAGGCTATTTCCTTTCCCTCCTCATAAGGCGCGATCGACCATTTAAAAAAAAAGAAGAAAGAATGGTATTAATTTAAATGGTGACACCTCAATTTTACATACCATACTTCCATGTTATATCCAACATGTATCAAGAGAGGGATTAATGTCCATCAAATATCTAGGCATTAGTTTCTCTCTCTCCCTCTCCCTCAATATCGGCCGAGACCACCATCACTTCCCTCATTCTCACTTCCAACAAATTTACACCTGTCTCATTTCTCTCTAAATATTCAAGAGCTCCCTCATTTTTCCCTCCAAGGAACCATGAGATTGTGTGTGTTTTCAAGAGGTTTTCATCAAGTTTCATCCTTTTGGTAAGTTGTTATCAATATCAAGTTGTTGTGTTTTCAATCCATGCTAAGATCATTCATCACACAACACCATTTTGTGTTTTGCTTCCTAGAACTCTTTCAACATCGAAAACTCTCTTCAAGAAGCTAGCTAGGGTCGAAACGCACTCCATTTTTCCTCTTCACAACCGAGAAAACTGAAGGCGAGCTTCATACCCCTTGTTTTTCGTGATTTACTATCTTTTGGGGGATAATACAAGCTAGTTTTGTGAAAAATCTTAGTATGTATACTTGCATGTGTATGTTTTGCGTGATATATGTGTTAATATGTTGTGATATTATGCTAAAAACCCTAATATTTCGAGATCTACCCAAATCTTGAAGCTGTTGGAATGACTTACATTATGTAATTTCTTATGGTTGGTTAATGATGCTAAGTAAGTTTGAATTTTGACAATAAAACTAAAGAAATCATAAGAAGGGGCCATAATTGTCATTTTTGATAAAAATGGACTTTTATTCGACATTCACGGTATTTATGGGCCAAAAGTGTCATTTTTCATAAAAATAGGCTTTTAATGACATTCACGATATTATTGGGCCTAAAGTGTCATTTTTGATAAAAATGGGCTTTTAATGTCCCTCATGGTTTTTATGGGCCAAAAGTGTAATTTTTCATAATAATAGGCTTTTAATGACATTCACGGTATTATTGGGCCTAAAATGTCATTTTTGATAAAAATGGGCTTTTAATGTCATTCACGGTTTTTATGGGCCAAAAGTGTCATTTTTCATAAAAACGGGCTTTTAATGATATTCACGGTATTATTGGGCCTAAAGTGTCATTTTTGATAAAAATGGGCTTTTAATGTCATTCACGGTTTTTATTGGGCCTAAAGTGTCATTTTTGATAAAAATGGGCTTTTAATGTCATTCACGGTTTTTATGGGCCTAAAGTGTCATTTTCAATTAAAGTGGGCCGAAAGTGAACAAATAAACAAATACGGGCCATTCTTGAATACTTAAGTCAAAATGGGCCTTATATGACCCTTCTATCCTAATTCGGGCTTATATGACACCTTCTATGTTAACTGGGTCTTAGTGTTAATTTTATGTAAATTGGGTCTCTCGTGAACATATCGGTAACAATCGACTATTTTGATGACAAAGATGAAACAATGAACTATTCCGACACTCTCGATAAAAATGATTACATTTTTACTATTTATGAGTTATAGTCAAAACTATACACCAGTAACATTATTTTAACGCTAAAATAATGAAACACACTATTCGCGTAGAAATTTCGTTAAGGCTCTTGTGAGACATACATTCACCGTACCTACCTTAGTGTACACTGTAAGCCCTGTAGTTATAACCAGAGTCTCCTGGAGGGAGAACAAGAATTTGTGTATAGATCTATACGGGGATGACACCCCACACCTGAGCTGCTCGCTACAGCTAGACATGCCCATCTAGGGTGTCAAATGTCTTCTCAGAAACCGACGCCTGAAGAACGTCAAGACAGGCACTCCATCATATTAGTATGGTTATAACGACTCACATAGAGAATAACAAAACTATTATAATATTTATGTTGAATATACATACTACTCAGTTTTTGCGAAGTATAAACATTGTGTGATTATTTTGTACTATCCACCTCACTCCGGTCTTAGAGTTTAAGACCACATTTTCTCATGACACAGAAAATACAGGATTTTATGGGAATCACTCTCTATACAATTTTCAAACAAGATAAAACAAGGATACACATGCTATAATCCAAGATTTGAAACAAAAAACTCAGAAATTATTTTTACAGAGAATATCGGATTTTCTGGTGTTTTCAAACCAAATACAAAGTTTTCATTTAAACATGCTTATGAACTCACCAACATTTTATATGTTGACGTTTTTCAAAATAACTTGTATTCTCAGGAACTCACTAAGCAGGTTGGCAGCTTTGTACTTTTGGCATTTGTTGTACTTTTGTTTTCACCATACATTTGATATTTTTGGGATGTAAGTTTATGTACAAACACAATGATGTAAACCACGAATGTTGTTATCATATATGTATGGTGATGATGATGTCTATGTTTCATTTATATACACTTGTTATGATATTACAAGATGAAGTCATTCGCCCCCGGACGTTTTCGCCGTCCCCGTTCGGGGGTGTGACAGATTGATATCAGAGCCATGTTTATAGTGAACTAGCATATCTAATCATTCAAGATATGCAACTATAAATACATTGGGACTAAAATACTCTGAACGAAAATAAAATAAATACCTATGTGTGCATATTAGAGTATTGTCAAGATAAGAAACTAATAAAAGTTTTTGGAGGAGTTAGACATTGCGGTTAAACCCGGACAATTATGTAGTCGTATTGGGGATAAATATAGCTTGATCAACTATATTTATTTAAAATACGACCAACATGTGTTTGGGAGTGATCGTGGTGGGTAACGAATCTAAAACTTACCAACTTTGTATCAAAAAGTGATAAGGAATCAAACCTAAGTAATTAAAATACTATAGGGGTATTTTAACATGTTACCTATTCTCTTGTATTTATATATTTCTGTCCAGACACTATGGCCGGATTTCATCTTCCAGGGGATCCTTACTTCCCCAACCAGGGGAATAGAGGATGGCTCGACCCCGAGCCAGAAGGGAAGCCGGAGGAATAACCAATGGAAGACCCCGAAGAACAGGAAGAGGGACCCGCACCCTTTGGCATGGACCAGGGAATGTTCGACCTCCGACATGGAGGGCCGGCCGACCGCACCCTACCCGTTATTTTCAGGAGGACACGAGACATTTGGGAGCAGGCCCAGACGACTGCAGCTCAGATGGAGGCAATGAGAGCTGCGGTGGAGCACATCGAGAGACAAACTCAGGAGGTAGTGAGGGACTACCAGGAGAGGCAGGCAGCGTTGGAGGCCTGACTACGTGCCACTGAGCGCCATTTGTCCAGCCTTCAAGGCGTATCCACTTCATCATCAGCACCACCGGAGACCTCCCGCCGCGGGTAGCACCCATCCTACCCACCACATGCTCTTGATGTTATCCCTTTTTCCTTTTGTTTATGTATGTATGGCTAACCCATCGATTAAGTGATTACACTACTCGATGGGGTTGTTATATTGTTTGACTATTATCCCATGTACTGTAGGCCTTATAAAGGCCAAATTTTTACGTAACATGTACCAAACCTTTATTAGTAATGAAACAAGTGTGTGTTTTACTTGTGATGTTGTTATCTGTTATGAGTTCTATTTTCATTATTTCTTGATACTGTATGATTTCACTTATAATCACAACTATCTGTTATGAGTTCTATTTTCATTATTTCTTGATACTGTATGATTTCACTTATAATCGCCGCAACCACTAGATAATAAAGGAACTCAGAACCAAAAACTTGTTGGATTAGTGTCTAAGCTCGTAACTATATTTGGTATGTACTTGACCCGGTTGTGCATGGTCCTTTTGGGTTGCCTTCACCATAGCAACTTGATAGGATGATTTATGGAGAAAGAGAGGTTATTATGGTTTATTAATATATTATATGAATAATATATTAAAAGAGAAATCATATAGTTTAATTAATATTAGACAAGAATTAATTCTGTGGCTAAAAGACATTAATTAAATAAAGGGGACTAGAACTGCCAATTGTGTGATGGTTGATATTGGGCTGAGAATCCTTATGGATTAGGGCTTGGACGAAATTAAGGAGGAGTCCATCTTAAATTCGTCCAAGGAGGCCTTATTCCATAAGGTTCTCAAGTTACTTAGGGCCTAAGTCATCCAATTAGGGTTTTGACTGAAACCCTGGAAGCTCAAGTATATAAGGACCCCTAGGGCTAGCAAAATTGGTCACTTGATCCCTTGGAAGCTTGGAGCCAACTTTTTCCTCTCATCCTCTCTCCTAAGCATCATTCTCTTGCTTGTGGGGTTTGTAAGCCATTAGAGGTGTTACATTTGTGACACTAAGCTTCTTGAACATCAAAGGATTCTTGCAATCATTTAAAGGTATCATCTAAACTAGTTTATTATAGATTTCGATTTCAATGTATGCTATATTAGGCTTTTCACGTCTTGGATGAATTGTATGGACAATAGAGAAGCCTAGATCCAAGCATTAGGGTTTTTGTATGAGAACATAGGATTGTTCTTTTGTGTAAAACCCATCAGTGGTATCAGAGCCTTGATCGGCTTCTGTTGTATTTGATGCTTTGTGTTTCAATTCTTGCTTGAAAATTGATTTTTTGATCCTCTGCCTGACAGACTCGGCGAGTCCCAAAGTGGGCTCGACGAGTAGGATGAACTCAACGAGTCCATAAGGGGACTCGGCGAGTCGGGCTGTCAGACAGAGGGATTTTCAGGATTTTATGCCTATTTTGCTGTGGGATAGTTACCAAATCGTTTTTAACTAATAAAATACGAATTTTATTAATATTGGGTGATTATCCTTGCCAAAATAAAAGATAATTTCAAATTAATTGAATGATTATTTCCTTATATGATAAATGTTAATTATTTGAATTTATTTGATCATTATCTTGCATAAAATTGAATTAGGTCAAAATTAGATAATCACCATAATTAATTGTTTAATTATTTATTTGAATTTTGATTTAGTTAGTTTTGAAATGTTTCAAAACTTGCCCTCAAGTTTTGGAATTTAATTTTTGAATTAAAAGTTTAATTTTGAAATTATTAAATTCCAAACCCTAGAATTTTACAAGTTTAAAATTCACCCTATACTATTATAATATTATAAGAATAATTATTATATATATGTATAACTAAATGCTAGTATTACCGTTAGTAGGCCTCATTCACGAAGCATATATAAAAGGGGGGTATAAAGTTATGGCCTATAAAATGGCCGTTTAATGGGTGTCCACTCTCACCCACCGCTTCCTTGATTGGTGGAGGGTTGTTAGTCGAACGGGTAGGATAGGGAAACCTTTCCTCATTAAAAGTATAATGAATTTATAAAATAACTAAATGCTTTTACAAAATTCCCAAATCTTAGTTACTTTAGGCAAAAGTGAATTTGATGCAATTCCATGAAATTACACTTTGTACCCTTGCTAAGACGTTAGTGGAGCGTGTGTGGTTAACCGACACACTAATTTGGCTCTAAGCAAAGGTGGCAAAGGGTGACTCGATGTTTGTCATAGATCGATGGAGCGTGTGTGGTTAACCGACATGTCGATTAGGTGACTGTAACATTGGGGCACCATGTACATTAGCATAGTTATTCACACCCGGTTTGTGATCCTCGACATCCCAGTCACAAACTTGTAGGGCATATCGAGATTTAAACATGCCATTGAAAAGTTCAATGAATCTCAAAAGATCTAGGAGTTTTCAATTTGTTTTTCATGGTTGAAATTAGTGAATCGTCATTCACTTACCTTCAAACTATTTGGTGTTTAGATTACGACATCCCTTTTCTAAATTGCAAATAATTTTGTTGGATCCTAGCCCTAATTTTTCATTTGGGTGTTTAATTAGGGATTCTTATCTAATCAAACTTTGTCTCTTTTCCTTTTCAGATGTCGAACTTGAACAACAACGCTTCCGGCTCAAATGCCCCCGACTCATTCTCACTCATGAATTTGTGTGGGAGGGTAATCTTTTACGGAAACAATTTCAACGATTGGATCTGTAACATAAGGATGGTCACCTGCTACGAGGACAAGGAGTATGTCCTCGATAAGGAGCTGAAAGAGAAAAACATGAACATTGCCACTCCCGAGGAGATTGCTATTTATGAAATTCACGAGAATGATACCACGAAAGTCCATTGCATCATGCTCGCCACCATGACCACAGAACTCCAAAAGTACTACGAGGACTTCTATCCCTACGAAATGCATCAGGAGTTGGTTGAAAGGTATCACCAAAGTGCGAGGCAGGAGAGGTACGATATCATCACTTAGATGATCACGACCAAGACGAGAGACAGAGAGTCTGTCACTGCTCATCTGCAAAAGATGCAAAGGTACGTTGACCGCCTGCTGAAGTTAAATGTTAACTTCGATGAAGAGCTGGCAATTGACATCATCCTTTGTTGAATCATAAAAAGTGACCCTCTTGAATTTCAGCTACCGCAGCCATCCAGCACCCGCAGTCAAGTTCCTTCATCAGCAACCGCATCTGGAGTCTACCTACCGGAGTCACTTAACTAGATTACTTTACTTGTCTTTATTATACTACTCTCTATTGTCCAGTATGCCTTGCATGGCTACTCTTAGAGATGTAATCTAGTGTACTTCATGAGTCTCTATAAATAGAGCTCATTCTCTTGTATTCAATACGGATAACTCATGCATCTATTTATTCAGAATACATTTCTCTAAAGTTATCTTTTCTATCTCTCTATCTAATTACGCATCACCTCTTACTCTCAAATCTTACTCAAATACAACTGATTATAACCTCTCTTCGGAGCAAGTCTTATGTGACTTAATCACTAAGTTTGATCCTCCTTATTAACTTGGTTTGAATGCATTCCTTGTTATGAATCAACTTACGTGTATACTTGATATAACAATTGTTGTCATTTCTATTTCTTTACTTTCCGCAACTACCTCTCTAACTATCTAACTCTAACTTATTAATATTATTGTTGAGCTTTTAGATCCTTCGAGATTAACTATTCCGCAATCCACTTGTTCTAACGTTTGTTCAAGTGTGTCTCTAAGTTTTTCTCTCAACAATTGGTATCAGAGCCATAGTGGTTGCTTTTTTTTGAAAACGAAACTCTGATTTTCAAAAGGCCTTCTATACCACTAAAGCTCATTTCTTTAAAAAAAAGTTCAAAAATGGCACAATCGTTATCTCTGAATGTTCCCAACAGTGTTGGTGGTTCTAACCGAGCCCCAATACTGGTAGCAAATGAATATCATCACTGGTCACAAAGAATGGAAAGATACTTAAGGAGACTTGGTAGAGATGTATGGCGATCCGTAGAAGAAGGACCACATGTCCCAGTCCTTACACCAGTCCAAACTGACGACGCTACAACCAGACTAGGAGGAGGTCAACCAGTCATGAACCGTCCCACCAAGGATGATCTCGATAAAATGGAAAATGATGTTGTTTCTTTTTATGAAATCTCCTGTGGAGTTGCTCCTGACAACTTCGATATTATCATAAATTGCAAATCAGCAAAAGAGATCTGGGAAGTTCTCAAGAATTTGTACGAAGGCTCAGAACAAGCACAAGACAAGAAGCTTACTACCGCACTCAATGAGTTCAACAACTTCAAAGCTCATACTGGCGAAAGTTTGGAGGACTCCTTCAAAAGGTTCAACCTGATAGTCACCAAGTTATCCAATGCGGGCACCATCCGCAGTAACCATGAAACAAATCTTCAGTTTCTTAATGGTTTGGGAAGACATTGGACTACGGTTAAGATGATAGTCCAGGGCGATAGAAATATTTACTCTTTGTCACTCTACAAGCTTTATGGAGAGCTGCAAGCACAAAAATCCACCGTACTCAAAGACTGTGCTGAATTTGGAGGACCACTTGCTCTCATAGCACAAGCCCCACCGCAGTCACTCTACTATCCCTCGTATGACACTCCACCGTAGTCACTCTACTCTCCCTCGTATGACACTCCACCACAGTCATACGAAGCTGACTCAGAGTATGACGATGAAGAAGAATTTCAGAAGGCTATTACTCTGGTTAGCCAACAGTTCAACCGTCTACCACCTCCTTCCTTCCGCAAGAATCAACAGTTCAACAAACCTCCATTCAACCGTAACTTCGGTTCCCAGAATAACCATCCTCGATATCCCAAAAGTTCTCATCCACCACCGCAATCTCAAATTAATCAACCAAAGGAGGTACCGCAGTCTCCACAAACCACTGACTCCGGTACTCCCTCAGAAGACAAGACTGATGTTGTAATTTGTCACAAATGCAACAAAGAGAATCATTTTGCAAGAGATTGTAAGGCCAAGGTAGTAAAAGACAGAGCATTCTACCTTAGAATGGCTCAAGATTTGGAAGATAAGGAAAAGGCAAGGGCATACGTAGCCCATGTCAAAACAGACCATCAAGTTTGGTCATTCGGAGACGAAGATGAAGCCATCAGCAGTGTCAAAGGAAAAGGGAAAATCTGCATGCTGGCAACTGCGGATGATGATGGGTCTACAAAGCTGGAAAAGAACTACTGCTACATGGAAAAGGATGGAAATCTAAGCATCGTCGAACAGGTAAAACGTATGATCCAAACTCTAAACTATAGCATGCATGACTGTCAGCCCTACATAGATGATCTTAATGACACTTGTGCTGCCGTCCTTACAGACTATAACAAAGCCTTAGATGAGAAGAACATTGTGTCCCAATAGATGTTCCACGTGAGAGGACGACTGGATAACAAAAGACTCAAAATGGCTATGTTAGAGAAGGACCTAGAGTTAGAAAAAGATGCAAGAATGTTGAGTGAAACCCAATTAGAGATAGCTTTGAACCAGAGAGATTTAGCTCAGAGTGAAATTGTATGCTTAAATCTCTTAATTGAAAAATTGTTTAATGAAAGTGAAGCTATTGAAAATTTGGTAAACAATGGAACCGTGGACAATACATATAATTGGGGTTGGTCGAATGGATATCCTACCGCAATGGATTCCTCACCCTGGTTCAATAAAGACAGACTGTATGTCCCTCCAGACCGAGAATTTCATTTCCCAGTCAATGACAAGACCTTTCCCGAAGACATCAAAACTCACTTCGGTAGACTACATAGTCTAAGCAATAATTGTGTCATTGAGGAAATTGTGCCTGAGGTTTCGGGTCACACATGTGATCAAATTCCTATCTGTGGCACCATTTACCCAAATTCTCAAACCTCATCCGTAGTTGTTGAAGAAATTGTCATTGAGGGCCACGAAGTCTCAAAAGACTTTCCATCTCTGTCCTCAGACCGTAGTGTCTCACACTGCAGTCAACAGCCCCACAAATGCCCCATTGAAGTCCCAACTAAGACTTATTCTGCAGTAGTCAAATCTTCACTACCGCAGTCCTCAGTAAAAGGAACCGTGACCCTTCAGGCGATTCATCATGAATTACCTATAGAGAACTTTGAAGTGGGTCAATGCTCACAGACCCCAGAATCTTCAAGTTCGGATGACTCAAGCCCACGTTTTCAAAATCATTCTAAGAACTCCAGGAAACCGCAGTTGAACAACAATGACTGCGGTTCACCAAAATCCTTGGCCAAAAAGGCCTTCAAAGAGGAAATTAGATCTCGAGGCACAAATAGACAAACTTTTTCAAAAATAAGAAACATGTCAGATTTCCAAAATCCAAGAGTCCAGAAAAATTTGTTTTCTCACACTACTTTTCAAAAAACTCTCCCACCAAGAAAACAAACAAAAAGGAAAATCCAGCTTCAAAAGTCATTCCTACTTCTTCTGACACAACCCAAAAGGGTGTTCAGTCTTTTCGAAACAATGGTTTTCAAGTCTATTCCTCAAATGATCCTAAATGGAAAGGTATTTTACCTACTCCAACACTTTTAAAGTCACGTCAAAATTTCAACAAATGGAAGGGTATCCTACCAAATCCACCAAAAAGGACTCAAAGATTTGCACGTGCTAAACCTTTTCAAAAACAAATTTTTTCAAAATCCAACAACTTACATGTCAGGGATCACCAACCTCGGACCGGTAACAAGTCCAATTCATCCTATAGACCACTGACCAAGCATAGTGTCAGATCAAATGACAAAATCTCTTTTTGTAATTGTCAGTGTAGTTGTCAAAAGGATTCATCCTATGTCAAATCTAGTCAGAGTCAGAAACCTCGTACTTTTTCGAAAACTCACCACACTCCAAATCTGCACAAACATCCAGGACTAGGATTAAAAGTTGACAAGAGACCTATCCCTGCAACCTCGGTCCATGCATCATTCTGCAATTCACCAACTGCCCCAGGCTCCAAACTAGTTTGGATGCCTAAACTAACCGTGTAATTCTCAGGCTTTGTGCAAGGAGGAACAAGAAGAAGAATGGTTAATTGACAGTGCCTGCTCCTTGCACATGACCGGAAGGTTAGAATACCTTCGGGATTTCAGGCCTATATGCAATGGTGGAAATGTCACATTCGGCAACAATGCGAATGGGGTCATCCGAGGTTACGGTGTTCTCACTACGGGGAATTTCTCTATTCAGAAGGTTGCCTACGTAGAAAGCCTTAAACACAATCTCATCAGTGTTGGCCAACTATGTAAGGATCGGGTTGAATTTGATGATCAGTTCTGCTACGTAATGACTAGTGATAGGAACACATGTCTGATCAAATCCAGATCCGAAGGTACCATGTATCCTTTGGATGTTTCTCTGATCATTGGCAGACCGCAATTATGTTTCCTGTCCAAAGCTGTATCCGAAGTCAGCTGGCTATGGCACCGCAAGCTAGCTCATCTCAACTTCAGGTACATCAACAACTTGGTCACAGGAGAACTAGTCAGAGGTCTCCCTATTCTCAAATTCAGCAACGATACTCTCTGTCTGGCTTGTAAATGTGGTAAACAGTCCAAAGCAAGTCACCCTCTGGTAAAGGACTCTTCAATTTCTGAACCACTGGAGCTATTGCACATTGATCTATGCGGTCCATCAACCGTAGCCAGTCTCCATCACAAAAAGTACATACTGGTTATAGTAGATGACTTCACACGCTTCACATGGGTTTTCTTCCTCAGACTCAAGTCAGAAACACCGCAAATTCTCATCAATTTTATCAAGGAAATAGAACTTCAGATCAAGCTTCCAGTAAGACGTATCGGCATTGATAATGGAACCGAGTTCACTAATCATCTTCTCAACAGTTTCTTGGTTTCCAAAGGCATCACTCACAATTTCTCAGCACCTTATACACCGCAACAAAATGGAGTAGTAGAGAGAAGGAACCGCACTCTAGTAGAAGCAGCCAGATCCATGCTCAACTTCGCTCACCTTCCTCTCTACTTCTGGGCTGAAGCTGTAGCCACCACATGCTTTGTCCAAAACCGAACCATTATGTGCAAACGCCTCAATAAAACACCATATGAGGGCCTTAACAACCGCAAGCCTAATGTTCGCTTCTTTCATATATTTGGGTGTAGATGTTTCGTGATCAACAACCGAGATCAGCTTAACAAGTTTGCACCGAAGTCTGATGAAGGCATATTCCTTGGTTATTCCACTAACAAGGTTGCTTATCGAGTGCTCATCAGACGTACAAGGCTGATCATTGAAAGCTTCGATGTGAAATTTGATGATTATCACATCCGCAACGCCCCTCCATCCACTTAAACCACCGCAATCATGGAAAGCGATATTCCTGCCTCTTCAGGTCCTTTAAATCTAGTTGAAGTTAATTATGACGATCTTTTCGATCCTGTTGAAGCGTCGAAACTATCCGAAGTTGTTGTGTCACCCGCAGCTCAACAACAACACGCTGATGTTTCTGGACCATCTCTATCTGAAGTAGCATCTCTCAATACTTTCACCTCTCCGGTTGAGGGGGAAAGCTCTACTCCGGATCAAGCAACAACCGTTGAGGTTCCAGTACTTGATGTTGTTCAAGTTCCCATCCGCAGAGAATCATTACCATCAAACGTATCTTCGGATTCGGATGATGAACTCATAGAGAACATTGACACGAGAACCGATCCAAGGATTATCACTCTCCCATCCGCAGTCCAGGGGGAACCTTCTCAGGTTCCAGAGGAACTCCCATCAGCAATCCAAGGGAAACCTCTACCAACCGTTCAAGAAAACTCCATTCTCGTTCCAACAAACCAAGATGACTCAGCAGGATGTTCTCAAGTCCAGGGGGAACTGCCATCTCCAACCGCATATTCTCCTGATATTCAAGATATTCCCTCTACCGCAGCCGCTGATCATCTGCAGCCCCGTCTACATGTATGGACGAAGGACCACCCACCAGGTCAAATCATTGGCAACCCATCCGCAGGTATCCAGACTCGATATTCCAAGGACCTATCTGATCACTGCCACTATGCAACATTTATGTCCTCGGTAGAGCCCAGAACGATCAAAGAAGCATTGCTTGAACCTGACTGGATAGATGCAATGCAAGAAGAGCTAGAAGAATTTCAAAGAAACAAAGTTTGGCAGCTCGTTCCGAAGCCACGTGGTCAAACCATTGTTGGCACTAGATGGGTGTTCAAAAACAAGCTGGATGAATCTGGTGCGGTAGTCAGAAACAAGGCAAGGCTAGTTGCAAAGGGGTATAGTCAACTTGAAGGCATTGACTACGGTGAAACGTATGCTCCGGTAGCACGCATGGAAGCTATCAGGATCTTCCTAGCATACGCAGCCCACAAGAACGTCAAGGTACACCAAATGGACGTTAAGAGTGCATTTCTCAATGGGGAATGAAAAGAAGAGGTTTATCTTCAGCAACCTCCAGGTTTTGAAAATGTTGAATTCCCAGACCACTGCTACAAGCTTGAAAAAGCAGTCTACGGTCTGAAGCAAGCCCCAAGAGCATGGTATGAGACTCTTTCTGAATTCCTTGTCTCATCCGGGTACAAGAGAGGAGTGATTGACCCCACTTTATTTAGAAAAGCAAATGGTAACCACCTTATGCTTGTACAAATATATGTGGATGATATCATCTTCGGATCGACTGATCAAGGAATGCTGGATGAATTTGCTAAGCTCATGACCAACAAGTTCAAAATGAGCATGAATAGAGAGATTAAATTCTTTCTAGGACTTCAAGTGAAACAAGTTCCGCAAGGGATATTCATTCATCAAGAGAAATACACCACTGAACTGTTAAAGAAATATTCTATGGACAACTGTTCTTCGGCTAAGGTCCCCATGGCCTTCGGTTATAAGATCTCTGCTGATCCCTCAGGCGAATCTGTGGATCACAAGACTTATAGAGGTATCATAGGCTCTTTGATGTACCTCACCGCAAGCAGGCCAGACATTGTCTTTGCAACTGGTGTATGTGCAAGGTATCAGGCTGACCCAAAAGTGTCACATATGATCGCAGCCAAACAGATACTACGGTACCTGAAAGGAAGCAAATCTCTTGGTCTATGGTACCCCGCAGGCAATGACTTCAGCCTGCATGCTTTCACAGATGCGGATCATGCCGGATGCAAACTAGATAGAAAAAGCACTTCAGGTGGATGTCAATTTCTGGGTGAAAGACTCGTCAGCTGGTCTTCAAGGAAACAAAGTTGTGTATGTCTATCTACCGCAGACGCTGAGTATGTGGCCGTAGCCAACTGTTGTTCTCAAGTCCTTTGGTTGAAAACTCAATTATTGGACTACAGATATAGAATGTTGCGGATACCAATTTATTGTGACTCTGAAAGTGCTATTGCTATTTCTCACAATCCAATTCAGCACTCCAAGACTAAGCATATTGAACTACGGTATCATTTCATCAAAGACCACATCTTGAAAGGTAACATTGAACTCATCTTTGTCCATTCTCATGAAGAGATTGCTGATGTGTTCACAAAAGCGCTCGACTCCACAAAACTTAACACCTTCCTGCAAATGTTAGGAATGATGAATCCAGACCCGTAATTCTTTTTGAATTATTAGTTACCTCAGACCATCCTTGGTCTCCGTTGCGGTTCTAACTGAAAATTACTTATGATAGATAGTTTTGATCTTTATTATTTGTTATTACTAACTTTTTTTTCATGGGTCTTTATTATTTGTTATTGCTAACTTTTTTTTCATGGGTCTTTATTATTTGAATTATTAGTTACCTCAGACCATCCTTGGTCTCCGTTGCGGTTCTAGATACCGCAACCATATATCATACTTATTTTTCATGGGTCTTTATTATTTGTTATTACTAACTTTTATACAAGTGCTCTCCTCAGTTTCTTCTACTGCAGTCATAGATATATCCATCCGCAATGACATTTGTTCATCCGCAATGACATCGGGTCATCCGCAATGAAGTTTCCATCCGCAATCACGTTGATAATTTCTCAACTGTTTCATCAACCCTTGAATCTTTGTGTGCTATTTAATGATCCTTCATTAAATAAAACATTAAATAACAAAAAAAAACATTCCCTTGAGAAACTGTCTCATTCTCTTTCTGAATAAACCTTGTGTCATACCTATTTTTTGGTATGATGACAAAAAGAACGTTTTTCATAATCACATCCTTAATTTGTCTTTTCCGCTTACCCAGAACGTCCCATCCGTTACAACTTCCTTTCCCCTCATCCCACGATCACCTGACGTGATGATGTACATCTGACTTTTCATTAAATGCAAACCCTCTTTTGGCAAATCTCAAAAATCCTTTTAAACCATTTTTTTTTGTGGCTGAGATTTAATCTCCAATTCAAAAGATTCCCTCCAAACGACGATTTACCTTATCCTTTCTTTTTACCTAGGGTAAAAATTTCATCCCTTTATAAACCCTTCTTCTTCCCCAAAATCATTTTACGCTTTCTGAACATTGAACCTTCCCTCTCAAATCCGTCAAGAACTCTGTTTTTCTACTCTTTCTCTCAAGATCCTACAATGGTGAAATCCGGTGCATCCAAGAAACAATCCAAGGCATCTGGATCAGTGAACCCTACTGGTTCCGACTCTCCCACGATTGCTTCAAGCAACTTCAGAGCTGTGTTCGAAGATCATCCCTCCTATAATGCTCCGATCAAGCTGATGATCAAGTTTCTAAAGAATCATCCCCTGTTTGGCCCCTTTGATGCTTTCACAGATGTTGTCCCAATCTCAACCCTTTTCAAATGTGCATTCTCCGCTTATCACCCAGTCGAAAACCCCCAAGAAGTTCACCTTAACCTAATTGACGATTCTTTGGTCATTCTGTCCAAAGAAAAATTTCTTTCTGCCATTAACCTTCTTGTTCATCCCTCCATCAAGATTTTCACCCCATCCATGGCGGACGTTACTTCAGCCCTTTACCAAATGGGTTATCAGAAAAAGATAAGGGGAATTGGGGAATTCAAGAAAAACCAACTGCCTGCGGTCTGGCAATTTGTTTGCCATTTCGTAATCCGCAGTCTATCCGGCAGAACCGGAGGCACAGACAATATGGGACTGAAACTTCTAGAGCTGGTATGGAGTATATTCACAGGCCACGATGTAAACTACGAGCAGATCTTATGGGACGACTTTATTCAATACATTCCCAAGGAGAACCCAAGGGAGAACCCAACCGAGCTCACCTTTGCAAGGTTCTGGTCACTCTGCATTTCAGACCTTCATGCAGATGCAGGAATCAACATGGGCAGTGACATCGATTTCTTTGTCACCAAGGATCTCAAAAGGTACAATCCCTCTTCTGATCAAACTGTTTTTGGACCAATTCGAAGACTCCCTACCCACATTCTTTCCACACTTGGTCTTGAGAGTGCTGATGTCTCAGATCATATTGAGGCTACGAAAGGTATTGCCCCATACCCTCCTACCCCGCCTCTTCAAGACCCATCCGCAACCATTAACCCTGAAGGTACCGTAGTCCCTTCTGCCACTACTCTTTCCAATCTTTCTCAAAGAAGAAAGCAATTGGCCACCAAGAAGAAACAAAGAACACCCAAGAAGGATGCTCCCAAACGAACCGCACCTACCAAGATTGGAAAGATTTGACGGAGATGATTCAAATGACTCATGGTTACGCTACACTCCGGTAACCGAGTCAGAAATCAAGAAATATGACGCTTTCAGAAGGGCATTCCAAGCCCGCAAGGAACAACAGATCAAACAACAACAAGTAAAGGAGCAAGAAATCCAGTCAGTGACACGGTATTGGGCAGACGCAATCAATAATGCCAATACCGTAGCCACCATTCTAAAGGTTCAAGACTGGATGACCGAGATGGCTGAAACAATCCTCAGAGCTCAAGCAACTGGTGAAGGTGCAGGTACCTCCAGAGTAACTCCAACTCCTACTCCAACTCCAAATCCAATTCCAACTCCAACAGTTCAGGAATCACAAGACGAAGGAACCGTAATAGAAGTCAGTTCTGCTCCCACCTTCGGTCTTGATGATGAAGACATTCAGGAGGTAAATAAGCCCAGTCCTTCTGATGATGACCTCATGATGTTCGATGAAGAAGAGGAATCCAGTGGCTCTCACCATTCAACTTCAAAACCCAAATAAAAGAAGAAAAAGAAGAAGAATGTTGTCACAAGGAAAGAATTTCTGAGCTTACAAGCCAAAGTCGATCAAATCCTAGCTGCGGTCAAGCCAACTCAACCGCAACCTGAAGATACCCCCGGACCGCAGTCACTGATCGAACGGATAGAACGCCTGGAAACACGTGAGCGTTTGGCTGCTGAGAGAATTTCTCTCAAAGTTGAAATGGGGATCCGGTCTCTTGACAACAACCGCAAAGCAGATCACAAGGACTTCGTGGCTGCTGCGAAACGCCTCATCTCTGAGGTGACCGCAATCAAAAAGGATCTCCAAGCAGCCATTACGGATCAAGCCACACAGTCTCAAAAACTGATAACTGAGACTCACACTGCGTATGAGTCCACTATCTCAGTTCTTCAAGCCACGATCAATAGACTGCAACGATCCCTGTCCTCTAACTTCCATGGTCCCGAGATTCTTCAGCTCACGAAGGAAATTCATAGCCTGCTCTTCAACCCCACCATTCCCAATAATCAACAGTTGGCCGATGCCCTTAAAGCTCAATTTGAAGAAGTTTTTGCCAAGGTTGATGGCCTTAAAAAATGGCTTGAGGAAGCTCCTCCATTGCATTCCTCAAGAGGGGGAAGTGAAGACGAAGTCCATCACAGTAAAGATGAAGTCCATCACTCCAATCATTACATCTCACAACATCAGAGCCCCCCCATCATCACAGAAAAATTTCCTACACCGCAACCATCTCATCATACTCCAGCTCATACCACTCCACCGCAAGAGAAGGTCACTCCTGAGAAACCAGAGACTCCCCCTCACTTCAAAAACCTGGCTGAGCACATGTCCTCTCCAAGCTCAAATGACTCTCCTGCCACCACCCAAAGGAAACAAGATTGGAAGGCAGCCAAACTTGCAGAGCTCATATGGAGAGAATGCGGTTTTGATACTATGATGGACGAATCCTTGATAAACTCTTGGATCAATCCTCACCGCAGACTGCCGGACGAAGATTACAGACCCCACCTCACCTATGCTGAACCCCCTACTGATGGCTACTGGGATGTCCCAATATCTCCAAATGCCAAATACTTCACAGTATTTGAGCAATTCGACCGCAGCCTTCCAGATCACAAAAGACTGCCAATGGAATTTGAGAGACTTAGTCTTTTTCATGCTAAGCATGCCTCTCCCATTGAGAAAATATGGTCTAACGATAGACCATCCGCAGTCAAGAACTACAAGATTCGGAAGTTCATGAAGGCTGACTACATCCAGTTTACCCTCACTAGAAGGGAGCATGACTATGTCCGCACCCAAGCAGACTTCCCTTGTATGAATCCAGAATAAATCTTTCTTATTTCCAAGGTGTTCCAGAACAAGTCAGAGAAGCACCAGAAAATGAAGATTGCGCTTGAAAGGGCTAATACCTTTTTGAAGGAAACCGTCTGTGATTTTGCCAAGATCGACGCAGACATCTACCCCATCATTGCCAAGAAATTTGATATGCCACCACTTGACCCTGCACCAATGCCTACCGAAGGCTATCAAGAAAGATCCTTAGGCGCAACCAACTTTCCTGAACTTGGAGTCATTTTCAAAAGGAAAATCGATAATGTCAAATATTTCATTCCTATGACTGCCATGCATCGCCTCACCAAGAAGCAACTTGACATATGCCGAACCGCAGTTGAAAGATCGAAGCACACTACCACAGAAGTCAAGTTCGAGATCTTAAGAAGAATCACCTGGCTGGAAAACATCAGGAAGTTTTGGTGGATCCTGATCAAGTTCCTCAAACTTGATAGCTGAACAAAAGTTAAAGAGGTCACTTAGGGGGGAATTGTTGAATCATAAAAAGTGACCCTCTTGAACTTCAACTACCGCAACCTCTTCAGCTACCGCAGCCATCCAACACCCGCAGTCAAGTTCCTTCATCAGCAACCGCATCTGGAGTCTACCTACCGGAGTCACTTAACTAGATTACTTTATTGTCCAGTATGACTTGCATGGCTACTCTTAGAGATGTAATCTAGTGTACTTCATGAGTCTCTATAAATAGAGCTCATTCTTTTGTATTCAATACGGATAACTCACGCATCTATCTATTCAGAATACATTTCTCTAAAGTTATCTTTTCTATCTCTCTATCTAATTACGCATCACCTCTTACTCTCAAATCTTACTCAAATACAACTGATTATAACCTCTCTTCGGAGCAAGTCTTCTGTGACTTAATCACTAAGTTTGATCCTCCTTATTAGCTTGGTTTGAATGCATTCCTTGTTATGAATCAACTTACGTGTATACTTGATATAACAATTGTTGTCATTTCTATTTCTTTACTTTCCGCAACTAACTCTCTAACTATCTGACTCTAACTTATTAATATTATTGTTGAACTTTTAGATCCTTTGAGATTAACTATTCCGCAATTCACTTGTCCTAACGTTTGTTAAAGTGTGTCTCTAAGTTTTTCTCTCAACAATTGGTATCAGAGCCATATTGGTTGCTTTTTTTTTGAAAACGGAACTCTAATTTTCAAAAGGCCTTCTATACCACTAAAGCTCATTTCTTTAAAAAAAGTTTAAAAATGGCACAATCGTTATTTGTGAATGTTTCCAACAGTGTTGGTGGTTCTAACCGAGCCCCAATACTGGTAGCAAATGAATATCATCACTGGTCACAAAGAATGGAAAGATACATAAGGAGACTTGGTAGAGATGTATGGCGATCCGTAGAAGAAGGACCACATGTCCCAGTCCTTACACCAGTCCAAACTGACGGCGCTACAACCAGACTAGGAGGAGGTCAACCAGTCATGAACCGTCCCACCAAGGATGATCTCAATAAAATGGAAAATGATGCTGTTGCTTTTTATGAAATCTCCTGTGGAGTTGCTTCTGACAACTTCGATATTATCATAAATTGCAAATCAGCAAAAGAGATCTGGGAAGTTCTCAAGAATTTGTACGAAGGCTCAGAACAAGCACAAGACAAGAAGCCATCATAAGGGAAAGTACCATGATGGCACCTCTTCTAGTGGAACCAAAGTTGGTTCTGCTAAACCCAACTCCAACCCCAAGGATGCAGAGTGTCATCACTGCCACAAAATAGGGCATTGGAAACGAAGCTGCCTGAAATATCTACAAGACATCAAGGATGGGAAGATCAAGCCGTCATTCGCAGGTATTTACACTATTCAATCTAATGATTCATCACATGCTATTTCTTGGGTACTTAATAAAGGTTGTGGTTTTCATATTTGTTCTGACTTGCAGGGCCTAAGAAGAAATAGGGATGTGGAGCATGGGAAGATAAACTTAATCATGGGGAACAGAAGATCGTCACCTGTCACCAAGATTGGAGTTTACTCTTTAGTTCTTAGTAATGGATTAGGACTAGATTTGAATAATTGTTACTATTCGCCAGAAATGGCAAGAAACATCATTTCTTTTCATGGTTTGTATAGACAAGGATTTCGATATTCATTTGATAATGAAAAGGGTTCTATTAATGCTTATCTTAATGGTGTTTTCTATTTTGAAGCATTGCCTTGTAATGGAATATATGAAATTGTGATTGTTGTAGATAATTTAGGAAATGATGTGTTGTGTGTCGATTCTTCCAATAGTTTGGATAAATCATGCTTGTGGCATTGTCGTCTTGGATATGTCAACAAGAAACGCATAGGCCAACTCCAAAAGGATGGAGTGTTGGAGTCATTCGACCTTACGGACGATGACGTGTGCGAGTCTTGTTTACTTGGAAAGATGACCAAGTCACCCTTCACTGGCACTTGTGAGAGGGGTGAGGGTTTATTGGATCTCATACACACCGATGTGTGTGGGCCCTTTAGATCCACCATAAGGGATGCGAACCGCTTCTATGTGACTTTCACCGATGATTATAGTAGATTTGGATATATCTACATAATCAAGCAGAGGTTATAAACCTTTGAAAAGTTCAAAGAGTTTAAGCAGGAAGTGGAGAAGTAGTTGGGCAGAAAAATCAAGATGCTTTGATCCGATCGAGGTGGAGAGTACCCAAGTCTTGAATTCCACGACTACCTCAAGGAATGCGGAATAGTTTCGCAATTGACGCCGCCTAGGACACCGCAATTGAATGGTGTGGCTGAGAGGCAGAATCGAACCCTGCTAGACATGGTTCGTTCCATGATGAGTTGTGCTTCGCTACCTATCTCATTCTGGGGGGTATGCCTTAGAGACTGTCGCCCATATCCTTAACTTAGTCCCTACGAAGAAGGTTGCCAAAACACCTCACGAGATGTGGACAGGGAAAGCTCCCTCGTTGGCACATATCAAGGTTTGGGGTTGCGAGGCTTTCGTAAGAAGAGAGACTCATGACAAGCTCGAACCTCATAGTGAGCGGTGTATTTTCATCGGCTACCCGCATAAGTCCTTTGGATATCTCTTCTATAGACCGAGTGACAATGTTGTCTTCATTACGAGGATAAGGGTTTTTCGAGAGCGAGAACTCATAAGCCAAGGGGACAGTGGGAGGCAAATTGATCTTGAAGAGCTTCAAGAGTCGAGCGATGAAGGAACCTCTAACGCTGGCGCTCAACTCAAGGAGGAAACTCCGGTTGAACCAATTGACGAATCTGTAACGACGTAAATTTCCAAAACATGTCCCAGAATCTCAATAACATAAACTCCATAAGTGTGTACGGATCATGTCGGCGCCTTCCCGCGATCCTTGCTAGTACCTGAAACACATAACATAACAACTGTAAGCATAAATGCTTAGTGAGTTCCCCAAAATACCACCAACCACACATACGCCTTTCCATGCCATAACTCTGTAGGATCTTCCGATCCATGTGTCTCAGGGGACTTCCGTCCCGAGTCCCGGTAGACCATCCGGTCCTACCCGTATCGACCTTTCGATCCGTAACCTCTTGACCTTCCGGTCCATATCATCCTGACCTTCTGGTCCTTACCATACATAACATACATACCACATACATATATATCATCCTGACCTTCCGGTCCTTACAATACATATCATACATAGCACATACATATCACATAACCGCAAATAGCACATACATCATAGCATACAAGACCTTCCGGTCATACATAGGTACCCTTCCAGGTACAGTATAGTGAGAAGACTCACCTCAATGAAGTCGGATAAACTCTCGTGCTCAACTTCCCGACTTAGCCTCCTCCTATTATTCAGATAACATATCTGATCAATATTCTCTCATGATCTCATCTCTACAGATTGGGTAGAAGACCATTCTACCCTTCCCTGAACTCTCCTGAATCAGTCTTGACCAAAATCCTAAAGTCAACGAAAGTCAACGGTCAACTTTGACCCGACTCGACGAGTGCACAAAGGCGACTCGGCGAGTCCATGCGGGTCCTCTGAATCCTTTCAGTCTCTCTTAGCTCGTCGAGTCATCCTTCTACTCGATGGGTTACACCTCTCACGAATCGCGGGGCAACCCCGACTCGACTCGTCGAGTCCACTTATGGACTCGGCGAGTTGCTCCCATAACAACTCTCAAATGACCTCCTGAGGTCAGATCTGCTTCTCTAAACTATAGATCTGGCCTTCAAGTGCTCAAAGGTCACGTAAATGTGCAACCTTTACGTGCATGCAACCCACATCAAGTCATAAATGGAGAAATAACTCTAAAAATGGAAACCTAGTCTCCAATCCTCCATGGACAAGCATAAAGCAGAATGGGAAAGGTTCTCTGGACCTCTAAGGGTCCAGATCTGAGGTCTAACTCAGCAAGGGACCATGAACTCAACCTTTCAAGCCTTAAAAGGTTTATAGAAAACCCTAAATCATAGATCTTAACCCAAAACAGAAGGGAAGTTCAATTTGATACCTCAATAGTGTAGATCTGAACTTGAAAACTCTGGATCCACAGCTCCCTTGACCTCCTCCTATTGGAAACTACTTCTCCTTTGCTAAAACACACAAGAAATGGTGATTTAGCCTTCCTCTTGCACCACAAATGTTCTCTCTCTCTCTCTCTAGGGTTTCTCTGGGATGAAGTGGCCGCAATGGAGGCTATAAAGGCCTTTAAATAGGGCACATGCCCCGAGAGTTAGGGTTTCACTTAACAGCACGGACTCGCCGAGTCCACGCATCGACTCGTCGAGTCCTTCATTAAATTAGACCAAAAATGCGCGATCCCACTCGGCGAGTCTGAGCGCCTACTCGCCGAGTTCCTCTCTAAAATTCAATATATAAATACTTAAAATAAGATACCTGGGAATCCGGATGTTATAGAATCCTTACCTCTTAGACGTTCCAGTAGACTTAGTGTTCCGCCCTTGTTTTATGGTTTTCATATAACAAGTGAGTATGATACATTTATTAGTGATAGTACACTAATAAATTTGGATGAACCTAATAACTACAAGGAAGCCATGGCAGGCCCGGAGTCTACAAAATGGAAAGAGTCTATGGACAACGAGATTCAGTGCATGTATGACAACCAAGTTTGGAATTTGGTTGACAATGTGGCAGGTCGTAAGACGATCGGGTGCAAGTGGATCTTCAAGAATAAGACCGACATGGATAGGAAGGTACACACCTATAAGGCGTGATTGGTTGCGAAGGGATTTACTCAAACTCCCAGAGTTGACTATGATGAGACCTTCTCACCGGTTGCAAAGATAAAGTCTATTAGGGTGATGCTAGCCATTGCTGCATTGCATGACTATGAGATATGACAGATGGATGTCAAAACTGCCTTCCTTAACGGGAAGTTGGCTGAGGATGTTTACATGAGTCAGCCAGAGGGTTTTGTCGATGCAAAGCACCCCAGTAGAGTGTGTGAGCTTGGGAAGTCCATTTATGGATTGAAACAAGCATCTCGCCGATGGAATCTTTGTTTCGATTAGAAAGTCAAAGAGTTTGGTTTTATGCGAAATGAGGATGAATCATGTGTATATGTCAAAGCCAGTGGGAGTATAGTAAGCTTCCTCGTATTGTATGTCTATGACATACTACTCTTAGGAAACGACATCCCGACGCTGCAGGAAGTTAAGTCCTGGCTTGGGAAGTGTTTCTCTATGAAGGACCTCGAAGAGGCTGCCTATATTCTGGGAATAAGGATAGTGAGAAACAGGAGTAAAAGACTAATAGGACTAAGTCAGAATACTTACTTGGACAAGGTACTAAAATGTTTTAGTATGGAGAATTCCAAGAAAGGGGAGTTACCAATCCAAAGTAATGCCAAATTGAGTAAGATTCAAAGTCCGAGTACCGAAGTCGAGATAGCAGAGATGAGCCGAGTACCGTACGCTTCCGTAGTTGGCTTGATCATGTATGTTATGACTTGCACTCGCCCTGATGTGGCCTTTGCTTTGAGCATGGTCAACACATATCAAGGGAACCCTGGCAAAGCATATTGGACCGCAGTTAAGAATATTCTTAAGTACCTTCGGAGGGCCAAAGAATGGTTTCTAGTCCTCGGTGGGAGTGATGACTTAAGGGTACGAGGGTATAGCGACGCGAGTTTTCAGACCGACCGGGACAACTGCCGTTCTCAGTCAGGCTGGGTCTTTACCCTAAATGGAGGAGTAGTGACTTGGAAAAGTTCCAAGCAGGAGACCGTAGCTGATTCAACGTGTGAATCAGAGTACATAGCGGCAAGCGAAGCGTCAAAGGAGGGAATATGGTTGAAGAACTTCATCGGAGACCTTGGAGTTGTGCCAGCCATAAAGGAGCCCATGGAAATTTTCTGTGATAACGATGGAGCGGTTTCCTTGACCATGGAACCGAGGGATCTTGGTAGATCTCGACATATCGACAGGAAATATCATTTTATTCGACATCGGGTGGATGAGGGACTCCTCGTAGTGAAGAGGGTATTGTCGGAGGATAACCCAGCAGATCCCCTTACGAAGGGACTGAATAGGCTTAAGCACTTGCAGCACACTAGGAGTATCGAGATGAAGGACAATATTAGTTTATATTAGATAGCCTCAAAACATGTAATAGATAAATGTAATTGACATTTGATGATTAAATAAAGGAGTATTATTTATAAGTAAAGTTACTTTCTTATGTTGATTATTTAGCTATTGTTTCACTTTGCATGTTTTTGACTTCTTGAATAATAAGATTATTCGAATGTTCCACAGTCGCTCATACTTTGGGAGTAGGTATGAAAGAAGATTGTCATGAATTGGTTTGTAGATTGTCTAAAGTGTATTAGACATAGCAAAGGTTTGCTACAACGTTCATGAGTGCTTATGAATAAGATTTGAGCATTAGATTAAACTCGTGCTTGTTGGTATCACTTCATGGAATTTATCTCGAGTGATCGCAAGACGATAATATCATATGGTATTGAAACCTAGATATATGGTTTATTATTTGCAAGTTGGTTGTGCATTGATAATGCGTAAACGCATCAGTAACTTGATGTTATAAAACGCATTGTTGTGCATAATTTGATGAGTGAATGGTAAATGCATATAAGTCGAAGTTTATCTATTCCTTTTATCCTAAGAGGGTAAAAGCGATATTTGGGCCCCTTGATGATTTGGTTTGACTTATGTGTCGGGCCCGGTCAGGACTGAATTGATGTGTTCAATTAAGTTCAATGTCAAACGAATCAGAGATCGAGAAACAAACTGCTGGACAATATGTATAACTATGTTCCATGTAATTGTCCACATGATATCTAGAACGGAGGACTATACGATCCCTTATCTAAAGGACAGGTTACTGATATGATCAGAGTTCGACTGCGTGTTTGAGAGCTACGATAACTAATCAGATTGTACTTGCACTATAGTTACTAGACTTATCCAAGTGGGAGACTGTTGGATTAATGTCTAAGCCCATAAATATATTTGGTATGTACTTGAACCGGTTGTGCGTGGTCCTTTTGGGTTGCCTTCACCAAAGCAACTTGATAGGATGATTTATGGAGAAAGAGAGGTTATTATGGTTTATTAATATATTATATGAATAATATATTAAAAGAGAAATCATATAGTTTAATTAATATTAGACAAGAATTAATTAAGAATTAATTCTGTGGCTAAAAGACATTAATTAAATAAAGGGGACTAGAACTGTCAATTGTGTGATAGTTGATATTGGGATGAGAATCCTTATGGATTAGGGCTTGGATGAAATTAAGGAGGAGTCCATCTTAAATTCGTCTAAGGAGGCCTTATTCCAGAAGGTTCTCAAGTTACTTAGGGCCTAAGTCATCCAATTAGGGTTTTAACTAAAACCCTAGAAGCTCAAGTATATAAGGACCCCTAGGGATAGCAAAATCAGTAACTTGATCCCTTGGAAGCTTGGAGCTGACTTTTGCCTCTCATCCTCTCTCCTAAACATCATTCTCTTGCTTGTGGGGTTTGTAAGCCATTAGAGGTGTTACACTTGTGACACTAAGCTTCTTGAAGATCAAAGGATTTTTGGAATCATTGAAAGGTATCATCTAAACTAGTTTATTATAGATTTCGATTTCAATGTATGCTAGATTAGGGTTTTCAAGTCTTGGATGAATTGCATGTACAATAGAGAAGCCTAGATCCAAGCATTAGGGTTTTTGTATGAGGACATAGGATTGTTCTTTTGTATAAAACCCATCAAAACTATCAAGTATTCATCATCATTCTACTCCATGATAAAAGATGCCTCGAAGGTACGTACGCAGAAACAACAACATGCAACCACCACCGCCGCCTCCGCCGGAGGTAAACTGTGCTGCATTCCAGGCAGCATTATCGGCTGCAGTCACTGCAACATTGGCTCACATACACAATGGAAATAATGGAGGCGGAAATGGCCAGGGAATAGGAAGCTCTAACTATAGAATGAATCAAGGAACCACGAAAGCATGCACTTCTAAAGATTTCTCTAATGCAAAAACTCGAACATTCAACGAAAGTGGTGGGGTGATAACTTTGAAGCACTGGATCGATAAGATCAAGGCAGTCTTTGAGATATGTGAATGCCCTGAAGAGAGTAAAGTAAAGTTTGCGGTCTGTACGTTTGTTGATCTAGCACTATCATGGTGGAGTGGCCCTGTTGAGGCATTAACACTTCTGGTTGCAAACGCCATGCCATGGGAGGAACTCACGGAGATGTTGTTGGCTGAATATCGTCCCCGTGGGAAAATACAAAAGCTGGAATAGGAATTATGGAATCTTACGGTGCAAAACTCAGATATTGAGGCTTATATCGCTAGGTTCAGCGAGCTGACACTTCTATGCCCTACGATGATAACCTCAGAGGGAAAGAATATCGAACGTTTCATTTTGGGGTTAACTCCTCCAATTCAGAGGAACGTAATTGCAGCAAACCCTGAAACTTTTGATAGTGCAAAACGTCTAGCTCAAAAGCTATATGATCATGGAAACAAGAAAGGCACCAAGACTATAGAGATAGAAGCTAAGAAGGAAGGAGGCAACAAGAAGAATTCGAGAAATAAAAGGAAAGGGGGACAGTCTTCAGGATCTTCTAAGAAAGAGTAAAAAGTAGCAGTTCATGCTGCTACCGCTCAAACCTCATCAACTCCAACTGCACCCACTATAACCAATCCAGCACCTGCGAAACCTTACGCAGGTTCCCACCCAAAGTGTAACAAGTGTGGTTTTCACCATGTCGGGGCATGAAAAGACTTCCAATGTACAAACTGCAATAGGAAAGGGCACACTTCCCAATATTGTAGAGCGCCTGCACAACAAAACAACCCTCAGCCCGACAACGCTGGGGCCAGCCGCATGTGTTACGGATGTGGGGAGGATGTCCATTTCAATCGGAATTGTCCAAAAGCCAACAACCAGGGTGTCAAGGGATCTGGCAGGGTCCTAGTAATGGGACACGGGGAGGCAGTACGAGATCCGGCTGTTGTAACTGGTATGTTTCCTCTTAACAATACTTACGCATGCATTCTATTCGATAGCGGGGCTGAGCGGAGTTTTGTGAGTCACAAATTCAAACATGTACTAAATCAAAACCCCCAGAAGCTAAGCGAAACCTTCACGGTGGAGATGGCTAATGGGAAGACTGAACCAACCAAAGACATTTACATAAGGTACACACTAACACTAAATAACCACACATTTTCAATCGACTTGATGCCGGTTAACATTTGAAGTTTTGATGTGATCATCGGCATGGATTGGTTATGCCCCCACCATGCCGATATTATGTGCAACGAGAAGGTCGTTCGCCTTCACCTACCCACCAACGAAACGTTAGTCATTTATGGCGATAAACCTGGTGCAAACCTTCGTCTTATATCATGCATCAAGGCACAAAAGTGTCTGCACAAGAAGAATCATGCCTTGCTAGCCCACGTAGTGGACAAGCAGAAGGAAGAAAAGAAGATCAACGATATTCCGAAGGTGCACGACTTTCCGGATGTATTTCCAGAAGTCCTTCCAGGAATACCCCCGGAGCGACAGGTCGAATTGCGAATTGACCTAATCAGAGTACATCCCTGGAGCCACATCAATTGCCAAGTCACCCTATAGGTTAGCCCCTACAGAAATGCAGGAGTTATCGAGCAAACTAAGCGAACTCCTCGACAAAGGATTCATCAGACCGAGCTTCTCACCCTAGGGAGTCCCGGTCTTGTTTGTCAAAAAGAAGGATGGATCTTTCAGAATGTGCATCGACTATCAGGAGTTGAACAAGCTCACTATCAAGAACCGATACCCACTCCCTCGTATCTATTCGACCAGCTTCAAGGATCCAGTTACTTTTCCAAGATAGATCTAAGGCTTAGATATCACCAACTACGAGTCCAAGAAGAAGATATCCCCAAAAATGCCTTCCGAACCTGCTACGGACACTTCGAGTTCGTGGTAATGCCCTTCGGTCAAATGAATGCACCTGCAACATTCATGGACCTGATGAACCGACTCTGCCGACCATTCCTCGACAACTTCGTAATTGTCTTCATCGATGACATCCTCGTTTATTCACGAAGTAAGGAAGAACACAGTTAACATCTAAGGCAGGTCTTGGAAACTCTAAGGGCGGAGAAATTGTACGCAAAATTCTCCAAATGCAAGTTTTGGATTCATAGGGTGGATTTCTGGGGCACGTAGTCAGTGAGGAAGGGATACACGTGGACCCTTCTAAGATCAAGGCTATTGAGGGCTGGGCAACCCCGAAGACGCCAATGGAGATCAGACAATTCTTGGGCCTTACTGGTTATTACAAAAGGTTCATTCAGAATTTCTCCAAAATCGCCAAGCCTCTCACCACTCTCTCCCAAAAAGGCATACCCTTCAACTGGGATGCAAAATAAGAAGCTGCTTTCCAAACTCTGAACCAGACCCTCTGCAGTGCTCCGGTCTTGACGCTGCCAGAGGGAACGGAAGATTTCGTAGTGTATTGCGACGCTTCCAACCATGGTTTGGGTTGCATGCTAATGCAGCGTGGAAAGGTGATTGCCTATGCATCCATGTAACATCCCAAATTTCGAGTCCAAAAATTTCATTTTAATTAACGGATTATAAAACATTCATAAGAAAACTGCGTAACAATATATCATTTTGTGAATCAATGTATCATGTCTGAAAACCCAAAACATATAAGAGCAACATGTCAGAGTACAATCCCAGAATATCTCAAGTGCGGAAAATCAATGCGTGTGTATATGATGTGCCGCTACCGCGCCAGATCTTTCCCCTTCGCTGAAGAGGTACCTGAAACCAAAACTGTAAACTGTAAGCACGAAGCTTAATGAGTTCCCCCATCGCACCACACATATACAATACATACTGTCAGCCAGTTCTGGGGTGCCTGACTACCCAGGTCAAGCCATTCTGGGGTGCTTGACTTACCCAGGTCAAGCCATTCTGGGGTGCTTGACGTACCCAGGTCAAGCCATTCTGGGGTGCTTAACTTACCCGTCGTTCTGTTTCACCCGACTACTGGGGACTATTTCACCCCTACCACTACCACATAACACACATATACTGCCAGACAATTCTGGAGTGCCTGACTACCCAGGTAAAGCCATTCTGTGGTGCTTGACTTACCCGTCGGTCCTTACGACCGACATCCGAGGACTATTTCACCTCCTACTACTACCACATAATATCATAGCATGAACATACTGTCATGCAATTCTGGGGTGCCCGACCTACCCTTCGGTCCTAACGACCGAACTTGGGGACTATTCTCCCCTACTAGCACTATCACATATAACATATAACATATCATGCTAGCACATAAACATATCAGGTAGTAGCAACCCTAGATGAATGTCACAAAGACAATCATCTAATATACAACTCCTACTGGTGGGCCGGCATTGTGGCCGTAGACCCACCGCTACTGAAAGGTAACTCACCTCAAACGAGTAGCTGTTGATAATCTGTGCGGGGAATCCCTGACTGCTGCTGCTCCGGAAATCCTCCGACTATAATTTCCACAAAACACTTAATCAAAATCTGATATCTACCCCTTAGGGTAAAATGACTATTTTACCCCAAACCAAGTCCAAGTGAAAGTCAAATTCAACTTCCAGTTGACCCGACTCGCCGAGTTGGGTCGTCAACTCGTCGAGTCCCTATTTCTTTAACTGCCCTCATCCACATCCCTACTCGTCGAGTTTAGCAACGACTCGACGAGTTCTCCTTCTAACACAACCTCGGATGAACCTTCTTCCGACTCGCCGAGCGGTATGAACACTCGTCGAGTCCATCTTCATCCTAAGAACACGTCCTGTCCTCGAATCGCCGAGTTGTATGAACAACTCGTCGAGTTTATCTTCAAGAGTTGGGAGATTGCCTTGGACTCGCCGAGTCTGCTCGTGCACTCGTCGAGTCCTATGAACTCCAGGACTATGGCTTATCCCAATACGTTTGGGTCACTCCCTTGGACCCTCTAAAACCTTTATTTCACTCAAATGGTTCCCATGAACCATAACAGAAAAAGGGGAGTCTAACCTTGGACTCGCCGGGTCCCAAGAACGACTCGCCGAGTCGATGCAGTTCAAGTTTTATTTCTTCGATTTCTGGAGTGCAACTCTTGTCCAAATGATAGATCTAGGTCCCTAAACTCAATCTAGCACGTAAAGTTACAAACTTTACGTGCATGCATGGGACTTTGAGCCTAAAATGCCCAAAAAGGAGCGCTTAAGATGCATGGGACCTTCCATGGGTGCAAAAGCAACCCCTAACTGCCTTGTGACCCTTCCATGGACCTAGATCCGAAGCTTCAACCCCCAATCATGCTTGCAATCATGGTTGGTTACCAAGAATGGCTTATAAAAGCCCTAAATCTCCCCAAAAATGGATCTAACAAAAAAACAAGCAAGGTATAGACTTTATACCTTCTGAGAACAGCAAATGATGCACCAAACTCGAATCCTTCAGTCTCCTCTTGATCCTTCTATGCTCTTCCTTCTTCCTTGTGATCAAAATCCACAAAATCACTCAAAAGCGTTGAATCTTGCACCAAAACACTTAGGGTTTGCTAGGGAGGATTTCTGGGAGAAATAGGGACGAGTGGGGGCTGAATGAGATGATTAAATAGGGTGCAAACCCTCAGATTAGGGTTTTTGTCCAGACGGGGCCTACTCGTCGAGTCCAGGATCCGACTCGACGAGTCTCATACTTAAACCCCGTGTTCTATCCCGCTTCTACTCGGCGAGTTGGGCCATCAACTCGCCGAGTCCCAGGCCAAAAATGTAAAATTACATAAATGGAATATATACCAGGAACCAGGTGCTACAATCCAGGCAACTGAAAAACCACGAAGTGAATTACACTACCCATAACCTCGAGCTTGGGGCGGTGGTCGTTGCCTTAAAAATTTGGAGGCACTATCTCTATGGGACAAAGTGCACCATCTACACAGACCACAAAAGTCTCCAGCACATTCTAAATCAAAATGAGTTAAACATGAGGCAGCGAAGATGGGTCGAACTGCTCAACGATAACGAATGTGAGATCAAATATAACCTAGGCAAGGAAAACGTGGTGGTCGATGCCTTATGCAGAAAAGAATACTCAAACCGCCGAGTAAAAACCCTAGCAATAACCATCCATTCCCACCTGTCTTCACAATTCAAAGAGGCTCAACTGGAGGCCTTGAAGCCGAAGAACGTCGCAAATGAAGTCATGCAGGGAATGGACAAAAATCTTGAAATCAAAGAGGACGGAGCACACCACCTCATGGACTGGATCTGGATCCCAAAATTTGGTGGGTTCCAAGACGTAGTCATGAACGAAGCTTACAAGACCCGATACTCCGTCCATCCAGGTTCCGAAAAGATGTACCTGGATATTAAACAACATTATTGGTGGCCTAACATGAAGGTTGAGATTGCCACTTACGTGGGCAGGTGTCGCACTTGTGCCAAGGTTAAAGTAGAATATCAGAAGCCCTCGGGATTATTACAACAGCCAGTAATACCCAAGTGGAAATGGGAACGTATAATGATGGACTTTATAACCAAGTTGCCTAAGTCAGCAGACGGTCTGGATGCCATTTGGGTGATTGTCGATCGGTTAACTAAATCCGCCCATTTCCTACCAATAAAAGAAACATACAAAACGGAGAGATTAACAAGGATCTACATAAGGGAGGTGGTGAGGCTACACAGAGTACCGATATATATTATCTCTGACTGAGATAGTAGATCCACCTCGTGATTCTCCACAAAGCATTGGGAACTCAGCTAGACACGAGCACTGCCTACCACCCCCAGACCGACAGTCAAAGTGAGCGAACCATTCAGACGCTGGGAGATATGCTCCTGGCTTGCGTGATAGTTTTTGGTAAGGCATGGGATACCCATTTGCCCCTAACCGAATTCTCCTACAACAACAGCTATCGTACAAGCATAAATGTCGCTGCCTTTGAGGCCTTGTACGGTCGGAAATGTAGATCACCTCTCTATTGGCCTAAAGTAGGAGACACCCAGTTACCAAGGGGAAAAGTACCGAATAGCTCACTCAAAGGACATGAAATCATCCAGGAAACCATAGAGAAAATCATTCAAATCAGGGCACGACTCCAAGCATATCGGGATAGACAGAAGAGCTACGCAGACAAAAGACGAAAGCCACTGGAGTTCCAAGTAGGTGATCACGTGCTACCAAAAGTCTCTCCCTGGAAAGGGATTATACGGTTTGGAAAGCAGGGAAAGCTAAATCCACGATACATCGGACCATTCAAGATCATTGCCAGGATCGGTCCGGTGGCCTACAAGCTGCAGCTACCCTCGGAGCTCAGCAACATACACCCTGTCTTTCACGTGTCAAACCTCAAGAAGTTCCTATCGGATGAAACCCTCATTGTTATACTCGAAGAGATGGAGGTGAACGAGAATCTCCTATTCGTTGAAGAACCAGTTGAAATCATGGATAGGGAAGTGAAGCGTACGAAGCAAAGCCGCAATCTTATTGTAAAGGTTCGATGGAGTGCAAAACATGGACTTGAGTTCACATGGGAATGCAAGGATCAAATGATGCAAAAGTACCCGCACTTCTTCTAGCTCATAAGCATAGTTCACGAATGAATTTCGGGACGAAATTCCCTCTAATGGGGGGATGATGTCACAACTAGCATTTTAGGGCTAGGTTTTCCCTATTCATGAACAAGATAGTCCTTGTGTAACAATGTAACGCTAAGTTTGTATGTGAACCAAATTCAATGATATATCAGTTTATACATCCAAAAACTTGAATTCAGTAGAAACTTCCTCGTAAAAGCCCTAAACCTAATCCAAAAAGCTTCATTCACTCAACTTTGGGTTTTGACCTTGACTTCTCGGTTCAAACCTCTTAATGGACCAAACTCTTCTTATTGGGCCCTAATGGGCCGATAAACCCTTGATTTGGCTCTTTTGGGCCAATAGTCCACATTTGGGCCCTAGTTGGGTCCGAAATTCATTAAGCAATAGTATTTTGGGTCATAAGACCCTTAGTGGGCCTTATTGGGCCGTAAATACCTTTCTTGGGTCATAGTGGGCCGAATACTCCATTTAGCATTATTTTAGGGCTAAAACTCTCTTAATGGGCCTTATTGGACCATGAGAAATTATTTTAAATCTTAATTGGGCCAATACCCGTGATAGATCATTATTGGGCCTAGAACCTCCTAATTGGGCCCTAGTGGGCCGAAAACTCATCCATTTAGCCTTCATGTACCGAAAACCCGTATTGGGCCTTCTTGGGCCAGAAATCCTTCATGGGCTATTTTGTTCTTGGTTACACATAAAACTAGAGCCCAACATCCTTCTTCTTTCTTCTTCAAGCCCAAAGGCTATTTCTTTTCCCTCCTCATAAGGCCCGATCGGCCATTTTTATTTTTAAAAAAAAAAGAAGAAAAGATGGTATTAATTTAAATGGTGACACCTCAATTTCACATACCATACTTCCATGTTATATCCAACATGTATCAAGAGAGGGATTGTTGTCCACCAAATATCTAGGCATTGGTTTCTCTTTCTCCCTCTCCCTCAATATCGGCCGAGACCACCATCACTTCCCTCATTCTCACTTCCAACTCATTTACACCTCTCTCATTTCTCTCTAAATCTTCAAGAGCTCCCTCATTTTTCCCTCCAAGGAACCATGACATTGTGTGTGTTTTCAAGAGGTTTTCATCAAGTTTCATCCTTTTGGTAAGTTGTTATCAATCTCAAGTTGTTTTGTTTTCAATCCATGCTAAGATCATTCATCATACAACACCATTTTGTGTTTTGCTTCCTAGAACTCTTTCAACATCGAAAACTCTCTTCAAGAAGCTAGCTAGGGCCGAAACTCACCCCATTCTTCCTCTTCACAACCGAGAAAACTTAAGGTGAGCTTCATACCCCTTGTTTTTCTTGATTTACTATCTTTTGGGGGAGAATACGAGCTAGTTTTGTGAAAAATCGTAGTATGTATACTTGTATTTGTATGTTTTGCGTGATATATGTGTTAATATGTTGTGATATTATGCTAAAAACCCCAATATTTCGAGATTTACCCAAACCTTAAAGTTGTTGGAATGACTTACATTATGTAACTTCTTATGGTTGGTAAATGATGCTAAGTAAGTTTGAATTTTCACAATAAAACTAAAGAAATCATAAGAAGGGGCCATAATTTCATTTTTGAAAAAAATGGACTTTTATTTGACATTCACGGTATTTATGGGCCTAAAGTGTCATTTTTCATAAAAATGGGCTTTTAATGACATTCACGGTATTATTGGGCCTAAAGTGTCATTTTTGATAAAAATGGGCTTTTAATGTCATTCATAGTTTTTATGGGCCAAAAATGTTATTTTCCATAAAAATAGGCTTTTAATGACATTCACGGTATTATTGGGCCTAAAGTGTCATTTTTAATAAAAATGGGCTTTTAATGTCATTCACGGTTTTTATGGGACAAAAGTGTCATTTTTCATAAAAATGGCCTGTTAATGACATTCACGGTATTATTGGGCCTAAAGTGTCATTTTTGATAAAAATGGGCTTTTAATGTCATTAACGGTTTGTATTGGGCCTAAAGTGTCATTTTTGATAAAAATGGGCTTTTAATGTCGTTCAAGGTTTTTATGGGCCTAAAGTGGCATTTTTAATTAAAATGGGCCGAAAGTGAACAAATAAAGAAATACGGGCCATGCTTGAATACTTAAGTCAAAATGGGCCTTGTATGACCCTTCTATCCTAACTTGGCCTTATATGACACCTTCTATGTTAACAGGGCCTTAGTGTCAGTTTTATCTAAATTGGGCCTCTCGTGAACATATCGTTAACAATCGGCTATTTTGATATCAACGATGAAACAATGAACTATTCCAACACTCTCGATATAAATGATTATATTTTTACTATATATGAGTTATAGTAAAAACTATACACTCGTAACATTATTTTAATGCTAAAATAATGAAACACACTATTTGCGTAGAAATTTCGTTAAGGCTCTTGTGAGACGCACCTTCACCGTACCTACCTTAGTGTACACCGTAAGCCCTGTAGTTATAACCAGAATCTCTTGGAGGGTGAACGGGAATTTACGTATAGATCTATACGGGGATGACACCCCACACCAAAGTTGCTCGCTATAGCTAGACATGCCAGTCTAGGGTGACAAATGTCTTCTCAGAAACCGACACCTGAAGAACGTCAAGACAGGCACTCCGTTATATTAGTATGGTTATAATGACTCACATAGAGAATAACAAAACTAATATAAGATTTACGCTGAATATACATACCACTCAGTTTTTGCAAAGTATAAACATTGTGTGATTATTTTGTACTATCCATCTCGCTCCGGTCTTATAGTTTAAGACCACATTTTCTCATGACACAGAAAATACAGGATTTTCTGGGAGTCACTCTCTATATAGTTTTCAAACAAGATAAAAGAAGGATATACATGCTCTAATACAATATTTGAAACAAAAAACTCAAACTATTTTTTTATAGAAAATATCGGATTTTCTGGTGTTCTAGCCATCAAGGAGGCAATTTGGTTGAAGAACTTCATCAGAGACCTTGGAGTTGTTCTAGCTATCAAGGAGGCAATGGATTTTTTTTGTGATAACGAAGGAGCGGTTGCCTTGAAAAAGGAACCAAGAGATCATGGTAGATCAATACATATCGACATAAAATACCATTTCATCATACATAGTGTAGAAGAAGGTCACCTCGTAGTGAAGAGGGTATCATCAGAAGAGAATCCTGCAGATCCCCTCACAAAGGTTCTGAGTAGGGTTAAACACATTCAGCATGCTAGGAGCATTGGTCTGAAAGATGATATTCGTTTCTGTAGTTAGATAGTTAGTTAAAACTTGTAACAAAGTAAATGTAATTGACTATTGGTGATTCAATAATAGAGAATTATTTATGAGTTTGTTTATTACCTTTTGTCAATTGTTTATTATTGTGTTTCATTTTTGCATGTTTTACTTCCCGAATAATTCGATTATTCAAATTCCATAGTCGATCATACTTTTGGAAGTAAGTAGTGAATTAAGACTGTCCTGAATTAGATTGTAGATTGGCTAAAGAGTTTTAGACATACCAATGGTATTGCTGCAATGTTAATTAGTACTTTTAAATGGAGATTTAAGTATTGGATTAACCCACGTTCAGAGAATTACTTCATGGAATTTATCACGTGTAATTCCGAGACGATAATATCTTATAATCTTAAAATAGAGATATATGAGTTGTGGTTTACAAGTTAGTTGTGAATTGATGATATGTAAACGCATCAGTAACTTGGTGTTATAAAACGTATTGTTGTGCTTGATCTGATGAGTAAATGGTGCAAGCATATAAGTCAAAGTTTATTCGTTCCTTTTTCCCTAACGAGAAAATCAATATCTTTGGGCCCCTTGGTGATTTGGTATTGACTTATAGTGCCAGGCCTGGCCAGGACTAAATTGATGTGTTCGATTAGAAGCTCTATGTCATTACAAATTAGAAATTGGGAAACAAAGTATTGGACAATGAGATTGATTATGTTCCGTGTCTCATATCCGAATGATATCTTGTAGAACGGAGGATTATGTGATCACTTATATTAGGACACATAACTAACTGGATTAGAGTTTGACAACGGCTTTTGGAAGCTATAATATGTTGATTAGTTTAGATGCTATACATGTAATTATAGTTACAAACTTATCCAAGTAGGAGACTGTTGGATTAGGTGTCAAAGCACATAACTATAATTGGTATAAACTTGAACTGATGGTCGCACAATCCTTTTAGGTTGCTCTCAACCTAGCAATTGGATAGGATATTTTGGAAAGAGAGGTTGATTTATTATTTGAATAATAAATTGAAATAAATAATTTTTTAATATATTCTGAGAATAATATATTAATTAGAAATAGTAATATTTAATTAATAATTAATCAAAAATTAACTGGAATTAATTTTTTGATTAAAAGAATTAATTAAAAGTGCAGGGACTAAAGTGTAATTGTTCAATTGTTGAGCAAAAGGCTCCAGAACCTTCCACACATAGGGTGGAAGGTTTCTAGAGGCTTTAGGGTTTCTAGAATTATCCTTGGAGGATAACCAGGAAGCTGGATAATGACAATTCAAGATAATATTATTATATTGGTTTTGGGTTTATCTAGGGTTTCCAGGCTGCACTATATAAGGAGGCCTAACCCTTGGATTTTTGGCACTGATTCCTTAGAAGAGCTAGGCTGAAAATCTGATATCCCACCTCCTCTCTCCTCAATATCCTTCTTGCTTGTGTTGGGTGTGAACCACTAGAGGCACGACGCTTGTGGTGCTTAATTCTAAAAGATCATCATTCTTGGTTGTTTACATCAACAATCAATATGGTATGTATTCTTACTAATGAATTCAGATTTTATTAGGAAAACTTTTGTAGTTTGATAGTTCATATTATGTTGCCTTTATGTGAAAGACATAGATCCTTCTTAGGTTGTATGTGCCCTAATCATTTAATTATTAAATGTTTTTTTGCTTAGAGCATTGTTTTTGTAACCTCCATAACCCATCACAAACTCTCACTAGCTGTCGCTCACAGTCAATCATGGCCCCATTGGGGCCCAACCAATCCATCCCGATGATAACCTTCGATCCTCACAGCGGAATCGACACCAAATCAATAAAGCATCTCTCACTTAATAGATTCAGGACACACCCACGATGGACTCTCGAAGCACTTAAAATACAGTCATCCGCAATCTCAACCTCCAATGGAAAATCCAGAGTCTCAAGAACATTACAAAAATTCTTGCTAAGTGCAAGAGATACAACGGATCGGGTAGCACCCAAATCAAACAGAACATGATTAGTCATACAATTGACCAAAAAGATCCCTATACAAGATCAAATATAATCATGAGCATAAATAAGGAAAACAATAGTAGATAGAAATAAGTCACATACCCATAAACACATCCGGTGCTGCACGAGCCTCATCGGTGGTTAACTAAAATGCCCTGCTCTTCACCACAGGTGCCTCCGCCTTGCCCTGGCGGCCATCAGTAATCCTAAAGGTGGCTGGCACATGCATCGCTACTGCTCCTCCTAATAATCTTAGACAATCGGCCTTTTTGTGGCGGGTCTGATTGAAATGGAAACAAATCAGAGCACTCCTGGGGCAGTCCCTACTCATGTGGGTCGGATGACCACAACCGAAACATATTGAAATCGTCATTCGACATGCCCCACCGTGCGGCTTGCCGCACTTACAGCAGGGACTCCGGCCGTGCGCGCCCTTGGTGTGTGAATCAGAAGTATTAGGCCTCTTAGCCTGGCCAACCGCTATCTGTACCTGCTATGGCTTCCGCTTCGTCTGAAGCTCCAACTCGATCTCCCACTCACAGACCTTCTTGATCATATCATTTAGGGTCTTGCACTATGAGAAGCTCACAAACTCCCTGATATCATCTCTCAACATATCATGGTATCTTGTCTTCTTCATCTCCTCATTCGCAACATGATGTGGAACCAATAGATTCCTCTCCCTGAATTTGGCGATAATCTCCGCCATAGTCTCAGTAGTTTGTTAAAGGTCCTGGAACTCCGTCGCCAGCTGCTGCACCTCGATAGTTGGTGCAAACTCCCTTTGGAGCCTTGAAACAAAATCCTCCCAGGTCATAACTACCACTGCCGCTGACCGTACAGGTCGGCCAACCTCATCCAGTCTCGTGCTCGATCCCTCAACAGGCAGGATGCAAATCTCACATTTGTCCCCTCAGGGAAAAAACTCATCCGCTGAGCATTCTCTAAGTCAGAGATCCAACATTGGCTAGCAATGGGGTCCTTATCCCCAAAGAAATCAAGAGCTCAATAGGTCTTGAACTCCCAGAATGAGGGAGTTTGTGTTCCTATCTGACCTACAACAATCTCGGCTCGAAAAGACCTGAGCTTCTCATCGACTAGCTCCATAATCCCCTCCTTGATGGTATCGAACATCACAGGAGTAGCATCAAAGATATCATGAGTAATCTCAGGCGCAATGAACTCGTGAGGCCTCCCATCAATCGGTTATGTGTCTGAGCCATAACCTGAACAAGAAACAAAGCTAGAACCTCCTCGAGTAGTCATCATCATGCTAAAACTAAAACACAAACATATAAACAATCAACATAAGACTTGAGGGGAAATCTCCATACACAGGTCTCCTTAGAGTCCCCAGGTCTACTCTTATCTCAGGTATAGATCCTGTGCTTCCAGTAGTACGGGCCCAATACTACCTTTCACACCTATATGTACCCTCCTCAAGAGTCGTCCTGATTCCTCTAAGTCACCACAATAGAACCATGTTTCATTCCTATGCTAACATCATACATATCCTAGACTTTCCTAGGAATCCACAACTCCCACCGTTCGCAATACCGAGAATCTCATTCAACACCATTGGTTGAATTATGCATGCAATTTATACACAAATGGAATCACATAGACTGTCAAATGATGATTATACCCTAAGTCCACAACCAAACAAGGAACATGAAATTAGGCCAAACAAATCATTCACAATAGAACCATGTGCCATTCTTATGCTAACATCATACATATCCTAGACTTTCCTAAGAATCCACAACTCCCACCGTTCGCAATACCGAGAATCTCAAGCAACACCGTTGGTTGAATTATGCATGCAAGTTATACACAAATGGAATCACATAGACTGTCAAATGATGATTATACCCTAAGTCCACAACCAAACAAGTAACATGAAATTAGGCCAAACAAATCATTCTAGGCCTATATGACCCTGCTCGTATACAACTTTGAACGCATACACTTAGCAATTAACTAAGCCAAAATCAATTCCAAGTAATAAATAGCATCAAATCCTCCTAGGCTATAAGGCATCACACAAATCCGATAATTCTATCATATGATCCCTAAAGGTATCCCTAGCCCTAATCTAGCATGTAATTCACATATCAAACATAATGATCATAATACATAAATATGGGTAATTTAGGACCATTTACTTGACCTCGGCTGATTGCACACATCACACCCATTTTTACTTAGTAAAATCTTTTTATGAATTAAATTTCTTTTTCCTTTGAAAAAATTACCATTTCCTCAGTTTGAGTTCTAACACACCCGAAAGTGCGCCCGAATCCCCAAACTAAGGCGCTAATACTTGTAACAACCAAAAAAATAGTGATAAAATTTTTCATTGAAAGACTATTAATTTCATTCATTAATTGTTCCAAAACCATCATGAAATATAATATCCGAAATATCAGAGTACAGTTTTTCAATTGCGGAAATCATGAGGGGAAGATGGTGTGCCATCATGTCGGGCCCTTCCCTTTTGAATTGGAAGTACCTAAAACCATAAACATAAAATGTAAGCACAACGCTTAGTGAGTTCCCCAAAGTACCACACACCAAAACATACAAATGGGCTTAAACCTAGGGTATATTCCAACCCGATGTACATATATTAGCCTAGCCCTAGGGTCTCGCCCTGGGGTATCTTTCAACCCAATCATACAATAGTGGGCCCCACCTTGGGGTCTATTTCAACCCGAACATATAATAGTGGGCCCCGCCCTGGGGTTTATTTCAACCCATCATACAACCACATATAAACTACATAACATCTATAATCCTAGATAACACAATAATGGGCCGACATTGGTGCTTTTGACTCATGGATATAGTAAGAAGACTCACCTTACAGATATATGAAAAACGGAAACAACACGCTGCTCCGAAATCAACTCTACCAGTCACCTTTAAAAATACGGTGACCAAAACTTAGAATATAGATCAAAGTACCAAAAGTCAACCTAGCTAGTTGCTACGTCGTGGCCGCAAATCAAAACATGCAGGTCTTGACCAAGTCACCACGTCGTGGGGACCTCAACTATGTCGTGGTGATACATCTGGACAACTTAAAGCATTAAGTCCTTTCCTTCGACTACAAAAATTCCAAGGCTCAGATCTAGTCCTTCCCATGGTCTTGATGGGTAAAGTTTCCAACTTTATCCCTCAAACCCTTCCATAAGCTAAGACCCAAACCCAACCATTAATGGTGACTTAATGCATCAAGATTCTCATTAAGCACCAAATCCTTAGAATTGCACCTCTAAAGTTTCCAGAATGGATTCACACTCCAAAGTGACCTTAAAAATCATGACTATATGGACTTGGATGTCCAATACATGCCTTTTCCATTTTAAGTCAAAAATAGGGTTTAATGACTAAAATCCCATGCATGACATCAAAACTTGATTATAATCCACATCCAAGACACTAATTGCTCAATTTTACTTGGAGATTCATAAAGTTGCAAACTTCATGAGATCCCATCACTTAAGTCCATCTAAATCATGGGAAAAGAGGACAAAAACATGAGATCTAACAATATGGCAAGAAAAGGTTGAGTCTTGGGCACTCACCAAGGTCCAAAAGATAAACTTAGCTGAAGAAATGATGCTTGCCAAGTAACCACCTCACCAAAAGCTTCATTCTCCTTATAAGATCATCAAAAATGCACCAAGAATGAACTAATTGTTGGGTTTTATGTACTCTAACATTCCTATGGTGTGCATACGACCATAGTTCTTTGGATATAAGTTTCCTCTAATTATACATGCAATAAACATTTTCCAAAGCATGAAGCCTAAACTAGCATGCAAGGTGATATTTGAATTATAAAACTAGTTAGAATATTACCTTGTGTAATAGCTTGAATAACTTGGCCTCAAGAAAGCTTAGCACTGCAAGTGTGTTGCCTCAAATGGAATCAGAAAACACCAAGAACAATTAGGATGAATATGGAGAGGTTATGGAGACTCTAAAATCGATGTGTGTGTGTGTGTGTAGAATTCCAAGGGTCATGTAACCCAAATCCATACCCATAAGCTTATGATCCACCTATTTGATTTGGATAACCACTTCATGGACTAACCCATAAGCCCATCACAAATCAATCATGGATCATTAGCCCAATCCATATGTATCAATTTAATTAGTCTCTTTTGATCACTAAATTAATTCTTAAATTAATTCTTGATCAATACTAATTAAATAATATGATTCCTCAATTAATATATTATACTTATAACATATTAATAAATCATAATTAACCTCTTACTCAAATATCCTTCCTAACATATTGCTTTGATGAATGCAACCCAAATGGACCATGCTACTATCGGTTTATGTACATACCAATTATAGTTATGGGCTTAGACACCTTTTCCAACAGTCTCCCACTTGGATAAGTCTAATAACTGTAATTGACAATGTAAATTAAAATCCGATTAACAATCGTAGCTCTCAAAAAGCCGCTGTCGAACTCTGACGCGTCCATTAGATAGGTGATCATATAACCCTCTGTTCTACAAGATATCGTGTGGATAAAGACATGGAATTAAAGTCATACTCATTGTCCAACATTTTGTTTCCCGATTTCTAATTTGTTTGACATAGAACTTAATTGAACACATCAATAGAGTTCTGACCGGGACCGACACATAAGTCAGAACAAAATCATCGAGGGGGCCAAGATATCGCTTTTAATCCTCTTAGGATAAAAGGAACAGATAAACTTCGACTTATATGCTTGTGCTAACTATTCATTGAATCATACATAATAGCACGTTTTATAACATCGAGTTACTGATGTGTTTTCGCACTATTAATATACAATCAACAAATAATCGCCAACTCATATATCTTGGTTTGAATATTATACAATATTATCGTCTCACCATCACCCGTGATAAATTCCATGAAGTGAGATGTGAGTGTGGGTTTAGTCCAATACTCAAATCTTATTTCAAGAGCACTCATGAATGTTTGTAGCAATCTTTTGCTATGTCTAACACCTTAGACAATCATACAAAAACCCATTCATGACAGTCTTCTTTCATAACCTACTTCCAAAGTATGATCGACTGTGGATAGTTTGAATAATCTTATTATTCTGGAAGTCAAAACATGCAAAATGAAACGATAGTAAATAATTGACACAAGACAGTAACCTTACTTACAAATAAAAACACCTTTTATTCAATCATCAAATGTCAATTACATTTTAACTATTACAAGTTTCTAAATGTCTATCTAATCACTAAAGTTAATATCGTCCTTCAGCCCAACACTACTAGCGTGCCGCAAGTGCTTAACCCTACTCAATCCCTTCGTAAGGGGATCTGTTGCATTTTTTTCTAAAGATACCCTCTTAACCACGAGGAGTCCCTCTTATACTTGATGTCTTATGAAGTGATATTTTCTGTTGACGTGTCTTGATCCGCTAAGATCTCTTGGTTCCTTGGATAAGGCAACTGCACTGTCGCTATCACAGAAAATCTCCATGGGCTCCTTTATAGCTGGTACTACTCCAAGGTCTCCGATGAAGTTCTTCATCCATATCTCCTCCTTCGATGCTTCAGTCGCTGCTATATTGTGACAACCGTCAAAATTCGAGTCGGTTCTAGACTTGACTATACTTAGTTGCACATATAGGCAAAACACATACTAGACTTAGTAATTAGAAGCTAAGTTATAACCTACTATAAACTTGGAAACAAGTAGGATCGAAGGATAGTGTACTTAGATTTCACATTGGTATGTGAATTCTACAACTACTTAACTGTAGAGACTATCCGTATTCGGGTCATTCCTTGACTTGAACACCATTTCATGAATCATATACACCCATCTTGCACTTGACCTAGTAGTAGAAATTAGGTCAAAGTCTCATAGAAACTTAAAACAAAGTTGAAAACTAAGACTAGTATATTTGATTCTGCAATTTCGCGTGAATCTCGAAACCACTACATAGAATGCCAATCAACCGATAAAATAAGTTACAAACACTATTTATAACTATAAAAGAGTTATAATACTATAAAATAATTTGAAGTCTCAAAGATTCAATTCTTTTTGATATCCAAAGATTTATTAAACTCCAAAAACCCTAAAAGCCATAAAAACTCATAGTTATAAACTTTAACCTTAAAGTTTTTATAAAAATAATTATGAACCTTATAATATTACCTTATAATAATAAATATTATGAAAATTCAATCAAGAAAAATAAAAAAAGTTAAGTTATTGACATTACCCTTAATTTATAAGACAAAATACAATTGAACCTTGTAAAAACTAAAGATGATTTTTATAAAGACTAAAGATGATTTTTATAAAAATGATTAGGAGGCCATATTTATTCAAAGTAAAGCTTTAAAAGACTCTTAAAACCCTCTTTAATCCCTCTTAAAGTCGGACTCCACCTCCCAAGAAATCTCTTCCCAAAAACATTCAATCAATTTATTCACTCCCATACTCTTCTCTCATGTCTCTCATTTCTCTCTCACACACACCACCACATTTTCTCTCACCCTCACCCTAACTCGCGAAATTCTCTAGAAAATGGGTCCAAGAACACACCTTGAACTCTAAATCTTTATCATCTTGTGGTGTTCTTAAAGGTAAACCCGAAAATCCTTCAATCTCCTTCACTTTTCTTTCTAGTTTTAAAGGTTTTTCTTACACTTTCTCCTTCTTCTACTCCATTCTATGGAAAAATCATGAACACTTGCTCAAACTCACGGTTTTGATGATGATGGTGGTAGGATTTCACCCAAAAACAACATGCATGTTGTAAATTGTGAAATCCAAGGAACAAAACCTAAGTCAAAATCAACATAATGCACTTTTTCTACAAGTTTTGTGTGAAAAACACCACATGCATCCTAAGTTTTCTATCAAAAACGATTTTTGAACATTTGAAACTCATGAATGGTCTTCAAACCAACATGCATGTGATGATCTTCAAGCTTAGATGCTTGATGATCAAAGTTTGTTGTTAAAAAGCTTTCAAATAGGTTTATAAAGGATTTATTCCCAAATAAATATCTAAAACAACTTTTATGATCAAATACATTTTTTCCCTGTATTCCACCAACAAAATGAGATGTTCTACAAATATTCAAAAAATAATTCATTTTTCTCGAATTATTATAATTATTGCAATAAAATAGGGCAGTAAATCATATAAAATACTTTATGAGGTCTATAAATGCTAGGCAAATTCGTGGATGACCCCTATGCTAAATAACGAATTCTCATTAAGTTTTATCGATTTCGTTTACTTTTTAGTGAGGTTTTGAATTTTCTTTTTGTTTAGCCCCAATAAATCACAAAACCACTTTAGAGAATGTGAAAAGGGTATCTAATAATTTTCGCAGCTCCTACCCTATGTGTAAGACACATAAACATACTTTCCGAATTTTTCATAATGCATTCCTATTTTTCCCCGATTTTTGTGTTTATAATGCACTAAAAACAGGAATAATAGTTCTACTCATCCAAAAGTCATGACAATTTACCAGAAGACCTTATAATATATTAGAACTCTAAATAAAAATTTGGATGGTTTTTCTATTCAGTATGCTATTTTTCTTCTATTTTCTAAAATTAAATACACTTAAATCCATAAAATCGGATTCCAGTAGATAATTTCCACCTTTGGGATTTTTCCCAGATTATTTACACTGTAAATGAAGTTTACAAAAATTTTGGTAATTTACTTTAACTGTTTAATAATTATTCTTCAATTAATGATTCTTTAAGAGGATTAAACAAAGGAAAATAGCAACACTAATTGAAAAATATCTTTTATATTTTTCACAGCTTCTATATATGTAATAACAATGTTACAAAAAAATTTGGACAATTTTGGAAACTGTTTTCTATTTATTTCAATTTTTATTAGAATAAATGCACAAAAATCATAAAATTCGGTTAAACAGTTTATAAATCCATTTTTATATTTTTCCCAACTTAAATATCTGTAATGGCAGTATTATAAAAAGCTTGGGGAATTTTCTTAACTAATTGCTATTTTTCACGAATTTTTATCTATTTAGAGAATTAAATACAAGAAAAATGGTTATACACATATATAATCCATGAAAATTTATCTGGAAGTCTTTTAATGTAGTTAGAACCAAAATCTGAAGTTTGGTAATTTTATTAAATGTTTAGTATTTTTCATGATTTTATGGTTACCCAAGAAACTAAAATGGTGAAAAATAGTTACACAAATCAAAAATTCAAGAAAGTTTATCTTAAGGTCTTTGACTTCAATTAAGACTGAAATGCAAAGTTTGGGAAATTTTTGAACTAAATTGATTTAGTTTTTAATATTTAATCATTGGAACACCTCTTAAAATGTTAAATATTAACATTTCAATAATGGGAATTTTCCACTTAAATTGTTTTATAACAATTGAGTCATTGAAATTTAATTTTATAACAATTGAGTCATTGACACAATATTGACATAATTCTATTGTAGTAGTAAGTATACTAGTGTTAGATTTCGATTAGAGACTCACTAGCGAATACCATTATTGTAGGATTCGGTAGTGGTACAAGTGGAACTTAGATCAAGGCATCATTTAGATCATCTCAATGCATTGTGAGTATTCACGCACTCCCCTATTTTCGGTTTTTATGTTTTGGGGAGGGAAAGCATGTCCGAAAAACTATTTATTGTTCGTTGTATTTAAATTGATTCGTATCAAACTCGATTGCTATATTTTGCTATAGTTTGCTATATTCTACTATGTATGTCTATGCAACACGGAACATGAGAACTTATCGTCTTAAGTCCCTTCCCTTATACTTTACTCCAACCATTAACTCTTTGAGCCAATGGTCATTGTGGATAGCGCTATTAGGAATTGACAACTCCTCACTCGCCCGATTGCTGGAGTGCATGATACCATATAATCTATGGAACGATAAGCATAGATCATGATAGGGCATCAGTCATAGGCTTGGTTGGGAACTCATTGTTTGCTCATACACATACAAACTTGTTACTTATTATAACAACACACTTGTTTATTAATTATAGCAATGAACTTTGTTTCTCATTATAGCAATGAACTTTGTTTCTCATTACAACAACAAACTTTTATTACTAGAAACTTATATACTTGTTTTAGCAATGAAATTTTTTTTGCTCTTTGTAGCAACGAACTCGATTGCTCATTTTAGCAATGAAAACTTGTTTACTCGTTTGAGTAACGAACATTATTTCCCATGAGAATGTGAACGTTGCATCTCATTTGGGCAACATACCTTATCTCTCATGATGACAACAAACTTTATTTATACAAAGTTATTTACTCATTTTAACAATATACTTTTATTTATGGAAACTTTTATCAAAACTTTTATTTCGATTCTTGAAACCAATATTATTTTTAATCTGTGAGTACTCACCAACTATTTTTATAGTTGACCCTCGTTTTACATGCTTTTTCAGGAATCATCGAGTAAGTGGCACTTAGGGACACTTCACTTTTAGGAGCATTCACATGTGTTGTATTTCAGTTACACTGTAATTTCTTTTAAAAATTTGTTCAAATTCATTGTAAATTTGTAATGTATTTTAATACTATGGTTGGTGTTGTCTTTTAACTTTTGCTATGAAACCCTTTATACTGCCACGCCTCGTGTTTGCTCTTTAGCGGGGTGTGACATATATACCCTAATTCGCACGTTGAATCAGCTACAATCTCCTGTTTGGAACTTTTCCAAGTTACTGCTCCTCCATTTAGAGTAAATATCCAGCCCGACTTAAAGCGGAAATTATCTCTGTTGGTCTGAAAGCTAGCATCACTATACCTTACCACTCTTAAGTCATCACTCCCACCAAGGGTAAGGATCCAGTCCTTAGTCCTTCGCAGATACTTAAGAATGTTCTTTACCGCAGTCCAGTGAGCTTTACCAGGATTCCCTTGATATCTGCTAACCATGCTTAATGAAAAGGCTACATCAGGGTGAGTCAGGTCATAGCATACATGATCGAACCAACTGCAGAAGCATATGGTATTCGACTCATTTATGCTATTTCAGTATCGGTACTAGGACTTTGAGTCTTACTCAGTCTGGCATTGCTTTGGATAGGTAGTTCTCCTCTCGTTGAATCTTGCATGTTGAAACTTTTGAACACCTTGTCCAAATAGGTACTTTGACTAAGTCCTATTAGTCTTTTACTCCTGTCTCTCAATATCCTTATCCTTGGAATATAAGCAGCTTCTCCGAGGTCCTTCACAACAAAACACTTCCCAAGCTAGGAGGACTTAACCTCCTGCAAGGTTGGGATGTCATTTCCTATGAGTAGTATGTCATCCACATACAATACGAGAAAGCTAACTATACTCCCACTAGCTTTGACATATACACATGACTCATCCTCGCTTCTTGAGAAACCAAACTCTTTGACTTTCACATCGAAACAAAGATTCCATCTGCGAGATGCTTGTTTTAATCCATAAATGGATTTCTCAAGCTTACACACACTATTAATGTACTTTGCATCGACAAAAAACTCCGGCTGATTCATGTAAACATCCTCAACCAACTACCCACTAAGGAAAGCAGTTTTGACATCCATTTTCCATATTTCATAATCATGAAATGCAGCTATGGCTAGCATAACCCTTATAGATTTAATCTTCGCTACTGGTGAGAAGGTCTCGTCATAGTCAACTCCAGGAGTTTGAGTAAAGCCCTTCGCAACCAATCGCGCCTTATATGTGTGTACTTTCCCATCCATGTCGGTCTTCTTCCTGAAGATCCATTTGCACCTGACTGTCTTACGACTTGGTACATTGTCAACCAAGTTCCAAACTTGATTGTCATACATAGACTGAATCTCGCTGTCCATCGCCTCTTTCCATTTAACAGACTCGGGGCCTACCATGGCTTCCTTGTAGTTGTTAGGTTCATCGAGATTTACCAGTGTACTATCACTGATAAATGTATCACCTTCAATAGTAATATGGAAGCCATAAAACTCAGGTGCCTGTCTAACTCTACCAGAATGCCTCAGAGGTATGGACTCGTCAATTGGTTCTACAGGAGTTTCCTCCTCGGGTTGAGCGCTAGTGTTTGAGGTTCCTTCATCACTTAACTCTTGAAGTTCTTCAAGGTCAATTTGCCTCCCACTTTCCTTCTGGGATATGATTTCCCTCTCGCGGAAAACTCCTCTCCTCACAACGAAGACAACATTGTCACTCGGTCTATAGAAGAGATATCCAAAGAGATTTCTGTAGGTAGCCGATGAAAATACATCGCTCACTACGAGGTTCAAGCTTGTCGTGAATCTCTCGTCTTACGAAAGCCTCGCAACCCCAAACCTTGATATGTGCTAATGAGGGAACCTTGCCTGTCCACATTTCGTGAGGTGTTTTGGCAACCTTTTTAGTTGGGACTAGATTAAGGATATGGGCGGCAGTGTCTAAGGTATACCCCCATAATGAGATAGTTAACGAAGCTCGACTCATCATGGAATGAACCATGTCTAGGAAGGTTCGATTGCGCCTTTCAGCCACACAATTAAGCTATGGTGTTCTAGGAGGCGTCAATTGTGAAACAATTCCACATTTCTTAAGATAGTTCTGGAACTCGATACTAAGATACTCTCCTCCTCGATCGGATCGGAGCATCTTTATCTTCCTGCCCAATTGATTCTCCACTTCTTGTTTAAACTCTTTGAGCTTTTCAAAGTTTTCTGACTTATGCTTGATTAAGTAGATATAGCCATATCTGCTGTAATCATCAGTAAAAGTCACATAGAAGCGGTTAGCCTCCCTTGTGGTGGTTCTGAAAGGTCCACACATATCGGTGTGTATGAGGTCCAACAAACCTTCACCCCTAGCATAAGAACCAGTGAATGGTGACTTGGTCATCTTTCCAAGTAAACAAGATTCACAACTGTCATCTGACTATAAGTCAAATGACTCTACCACTCCATCCTTTTGGAGTTGGGCTATGCGCTTCTTGTTGACATGTCCATGACGACAATGCCATAAGCATGCTTTATCCAAATCATTAGATGAATCAATAAGCAATACATTATTTCCTAAGTTAGCTACAACCATCACAGTTTCATATATGCCATTGCAAGGTAACGCTTCAAAATAAAATACACCACTGAAATAAGCATTTATTGAACAAATTTCATTACTAAAAGAAAAGGTAAAACCTTGTTCATACAAGCTGTGAAAGGAAATAATATTTCTCGCCATATCAGACGAGAACCAACAATTATTTAAATCTAATTTTAACCCACTACTAAGCAATAAAAAATAAACTCCAATCTTGGTGACAGGCGACTTTTTCCTATTCCCCATGATTAAGTTCATCTTCCTGTGCTCCAGATCCCTACTTCTTTTTAGAACCTGCAAATCAGAACAAATGTGAAAACCACAAATTGTATCAAGGACCCAAGAATTAGCATGTGATGAGTTATTATATAGAATAGTATAAATACCTACAAAGGAGGGTTTGATCTTCCCATACTTTATGTACTACATGTATTTTGGTCAGCTTCATCTCCAGTGCCCTTTTTCATGGCAATGGAAGCACTCGGCTTCCTTTGGATTGGAAGAGGGTGTGACAGAACCAACTTTGGTCCCTTGTGACTCTTGGAAGGAGTCTTCCTCTTCTTTCCTTTTCCATGTCAAATTTCCAGGACAGGGGTAGTTGCAGTAGGAGTAGGTACAACAGATTTACCTTTCAAACTGCTTTCAACAGTTCTCAAGAGACCTTAAAGCTTGCTTAGAGTGACCTCCTCCTTGTTCATATGATAAGTCATACGAAACTGATCATAACAAGGAGGTAAAGAGTGTAGAATAATATCTATAGCCAACTCTTCATCAAAGTTGACATTCAACTTCAGCAAGCGGTCTACAAACCTTTGTATCTTTTGCAAGTGGGCCGTGATGGACTCTCCATCCTTCATTTTGGTCGTAATCATGGAGGCAATGATCTCATACCACTCCTGCCGAGCACTTTGATGGTTCATTTCCATCAAATCCTGGTGCATTTCATAAGGCCAAAAGTCCTCATAGGAGTTTTGAAGCTCAGTAGTCATGGTAGCAATCATTATACACGACACTTTGGTCGCGTCCCTCTCATGAGTTTTGTACTCAACAATCTGTTCGGGAGTAGCAGTTGATTCATCAATCTGCTTAAGCTCTTTATCAAGGACATATTCTTTTTCCTCATAACGAATAGCCATTCGTATGTTTCAAATCCAATCATTGAAATTCGATCAATCGAAGATGACCCTCCTACATAAGTTCACGAGGGAGAAAGAGACGGAAGGGATTGGGTTGGAAGCATTGTTTGAAGTAGACTCTGAAAAGAAAGACAAAGTTTAGATTAGATAAGGATCCTTAATATAACACCCAAAATGGAATATTAAGCCTAGGATCCAACACAATATTCTACAATTTGGAAGTGGGATGTCGTAATCCAATTGTAAAATATTTGAAGGTAGGCAAATGACGGTTTACCAATTTCCACCATGAAAAACGAAATTGAAGATTAGGTTTTAAATGAATTGAAATTCCTAGATTCTTTTGAGATTCATTGAACTCTTCAATGGCATGTTTAAATCTCTATTATGCCCTTCAAGTTTGTGACTGGGATACCGAGGATCACAAACAAGGTGTGAATAACCATGCAAATTAGCTTTGTACTCTCAGTGTTACAAATCACCGGATCAATGTGCTGGTTAACCACACACGCTCCATTGATCCATGATTAACATCAAGCTACCCTTTGCCACACTTTGCTAGTCCCAGATTAGTGTGCTGGTTAACCACACATGCTCCACTAATGACTTAACAAGGTGCAAAGTGCAATTTCATGGAATAGCACCATTTTAACATTTTTCCTAAAGTAACTAAGATTGGGAATTTATAAAAGTTTAGTTAGTTTAATAATTTTCATTATACTTAATAATGAGAATTATTGTCCTATCCTACCCGTCCGGCTAACGACCCTCCACCAGTCAAGGAAGCGGTGGGTGAGAGTGAACACCCATTAAACCATCATTTTATAGGCAGTAACCTTATACCCCCTTATAGACCTGCTTCGTGAATGCGGCCTACTAACGGTAAGACTAACTTGTCTTATACATATATATATATATATATATAAGTATTACACTTTAATATTATAATAGTATAGGGTTGAATATCAAACTTTTAAAATTCTAGGGTTTGGAATTAATGTTTCATTAATGTAACTTTTCAAGTTCCAAAACTTGAGGAAAATTTTTGTAACTTGTCAAAACTTTTGAAATTCATAACTTATAGACTTTTATGTTCCATGAATGAGACCTTTCCAATTCCAAACTTGTGTACAAGTTATGAAACTTTTCAAGACTCTTTGAATTCTATAACTTACATTAGTTGATGGTTTCATAAATAAAGACTTTTCATATTCCATAACTTGAGGACAAGTTATGGAACTTTTACAAGAACACACATAGATCAAATTAACTAATCCAATTGTGATATGATGATCGTTTATCAATTTGACCTAATTTGATTCATAGTACATGATAACTTCAAATTTTACAATTAACTAGTTTTTTCACAAATCTAGTAATTATCTTAAAATTTCATAACATCATGTTATTGGATGGGGATTAACATTACCATATTATTAAAATCGAATTTTACGAACCAAAACAGTTTGTGGTAATGTTCCTAATCCAAAACAAGGCACAAACTCGAAAATTCTGCCATCAGATGCATCAACTCGTCGAGTGCCATAATGGACTCATCGAGTTCAAGGCAAACATAATCCAACTCGTCGAGTTCAAAGATGGACTCGGCGAGTTGGCCCTGACAGAATCCCGAAATGCATTTTTTCAGATTTGAAAATTACACAATTGCATCAAGATAATAGAAAATACCCGTGGCTCTGATACCACTGTTGGGTTTTTTGTACTCTAACATTCCTATGGTGCGCATACAACCCTAATGCTTTGGATCTAAGATTTCTCTAATTATACATGCAATAAACATTTTCCAAAGCATGAAGCCTAAACTAGCATGCAAGGTGATATTTGAATGATAAAGCTACTTAGAATATTTCCTTGTGTAATAGCTTGAATAACTTGGCCTCAAGAAAGCTTAGCACCGCAAGTGTGTTCCCTCAAATGGAATCAGAAAACACCAAGAACAATTAGGATGAATATGGAGAGGTTATGGAGACTCTAAAATCGGTTCTTACTCTTCAAACTACAAGTGGTAGTTGTTTTTGGACTTAGATACACACACACACACACACACACACACACACATATATATATATATATATATATATATATATATATATATATATATATATATATATATATATATATATATATATATATATATATATATATATATCTGTGTGTGTGTGTAGAATTCCAAGGGTCATGTGTAACCCTAATCCATAACCATAAGCTTATGATCCACCTATTTGATTTGGATAACCACTTCATGGACTAACCCATAAGCCCATCACAAATCAATCATGGATCATTATCCCAATCCATATGTATCAATTTAATTAGTCTCTTTTGATCACTAAATTAATTCTTTATTATTAAATAATATGATTCCTCAATTAATATATTATACTTATAACATAGTAATAAATCATAAGTAACCTCTTACTCAAATATCCTTCCTAACATATTGCTTTGATGAATGCAACCCAAATGGACCATACTACTATCGGGTCAAGTACATACCCATTATAGTTACGGGCTTAGACACCTTTTCCAACACTAATAACTTCAATGGAGGCTAGGGTTAGGGTTTCTGAGGTTGGGAGGAATATGGAGGCTGAAACCCTAGCCTTAATTTTCCTTATATAGGGCCCAAGACCCAAAATTAGGGTTTTCACTTAAAACACCTGCCACGTCATGGTGCCCCAAGACCATGCCATGGTGGGTCGTTGAAATCCTGCGGTCCAAACTCATATGCCACTTCGCGGTGATGCTCCACCACGTCATAGCCACCCCTTTTAAAGAAAATGAAAGAAATTTGATTCATACCTGGACCGGATGTTACACTCACTCTAGTTACTTTAGGAAAAATGTGAAGTTGTATGTGATGGGTTTTGAGCATTCTAACACTCCTATGGTGTACATGCAACCCTAGAAACCTTGGATCTATGTTTGACTAAGATACATGCAAATAATTATTTTTCCAAGGTTCTTATCCTAACTAGCATGGCATGGGATACTTGAATCAAATAAAACTAGTAGAATTACTTACCTTGTAGTAGTAGTTGATTGCTTGGAGTTTGAGAGCCTAGCACCAATAATGTGGATGCCTCAAATGGAAGTCACAAATCACCACAAACTTGGAAACTTGAGAGAATAGTCACAAACTTCTTGAAATCGGCCCTCTTAGTTTACACACATCAACTAGTGCAATTTTAAGAACCAAAACCTCATTTATATAGTGTGGTGGATTAGGGTTACATCCATGTAAACCCTAATACCCATGTCTTTTCATTTCCATGAGATCCATGGGTTAAAGCTCCATGGAGTATTCATGGACTTTCCATGCAAGCCTAGCTCATTCCAAATAAGCATTAGCCCACACTATATAAATACAAGAGCCCATATTTAATTAGTCATACTTTTGATCTTTAAATTAATTATAGATCAATACTAATTAAATAATATGATTTTATATTAATATATTAGGACTTATAATATATTAATAAATCATAACTTATACTATTCTCAAACGATTATCCATAAATTGTTCGGGTGAAGTGCAACCCAAATGGACCATGCCGGGTCGGGTCAAGTACATACCAAATATAGTTATGGACTTAGACACTATATCCAACAGTCTCCCACTTGGATAAGTCTAATAACTATAGTTGCAAGTATGACTTCAGGAACTGATCAGCAATCGTAGCTCTTTAAACTCTGTTGAACTATGAAGCGCCATTTTAGATAAGTGATCATATAATCCTCTTTTCTAGATATCAGCCAGACAAATACATGGAACATGGTCTTGCTTATTGTCCAGCATTTGTTGTAAGGGTCGAAATGTTGTAATAGTCGAAGTTTGTATTTAGGGTCTTCGAATATTTTTATAATGTATTTTACTAGGGCATAATATTCGAAGCTTCATGTTTAGTCCTTAGTATATTTTTTGTACGCTTTTCTCTTCTATAAATAGGAGTGGTTACTAGTGTCTTAAGAACGAAGTCTTTATAGAATATTCATTGTACTCTGTAAAATTTGCAAAAGCGTAATAGAGCCAAACATATCATATTTACATCGGTGTTCAAATCTTTTGATTTTACTTTGAATTTACTCTCTAATTCGTTCAATACTTGATTCATTGTCTCATCAATTGGTATCAGAGCAGGAATCATATCTCTGATCTGATTTTCACTTTGTTCAAAAGGTTTTTGAGTCAACTTTTTGATTCAAACGTTTCCGCACTTTTTGAAAGTGAAAAATTGTTTAGATCTAAGTATGTGATTCGATTCTGCACTTAATTCATTGAATCGAGTGTTCTAAGAGTGATTGTGATTTGAATCATACAGTTTGTTGTCAAATTCTCAAAGTTTCTTCAAAAATTCTCAAGGATCTATTCCGTACAACAATGGCGTCATTCAATCTGAATTCCATGACTTCATTTTCTCATCTTCTAGGATCATCCACCAAAATTCCTATGCTCATTCCTGAGTATTACGATCAGTGGGCTGATCGTATGCAGGATTATCTCAATGGATTGGATGAAGAACTGTGGAATTGCATTTCTGGCAATCTCAATCCACCATCGAATGTTCAACCAATTGGTTCTTCTTCTGGAAACTCTGAAGTTGAAAATCAATCTGATCGTCTGAAAAAGCTGGAGAAAAGGTGTATAAGAGAGCTAAGAGGAGCTTTACCTCCAGTTGTTTACAACTACGTGAGGAGTTGTACAACTGCAAAGGAAATCTGGAACAATCTCAAGGAAAAATTTCAGGGAAGTGAGAAGACGAAAGTTAATTCTGTGAAGCAATGTTTAGTGGAGCTGAAGGACTTCAGACAGAAAGATGGTGAAACAATTGAAGTTTATTACGATCGTCTTAATGAATTGATATATCGATGCAATCGATATGGTATCACTAGATCAGCCATGGAATTCAATCTGATATTTATTATGGGACTTCGAAAGGAATGGCGTAGTGTGAGCATGATGGTGAAGAATCAACAGAGTTTTGATACGTCAACATTGAATGATTTGTACAACCAACTTAAGACTCATGAAAGCGAAGTGAACAAAATAGCTGAAGAATCGAAGGCTATGTTGGGAGGTCCACTAGCTTTGGTTTCGAAGATCTCTGAAAAAGATGCTGAGAAAGATGTTTCGGATGAAGATGAAGGGTTCATCATGAACTCAGATGATGAGGCAGTTGCCTTTTATTCAAACAATCGTGTGAAAAAGTTCTTCAAAAATCCTTTCAATCCGAAGGCAAAGTCGTCTGAGACAAAAGGGAACTTTCTGAGTAAAAGTGCTGGGAAGAGAAAAAGAAAGATGAAATGAAAGATTCGAAGCCTGTTGAGGGAAAGTCTGAGAAGAAACTGAAGGGAGATGCTGGATTTGATTGTCATTATTGCAATGGTGCTAATCACCTTGCTAATGACTGTATGCTTCGAAAGAAGGATGAGAGAAAGAATAAGGTCAAGGATGAGGCGTACTATGCTGAAAAGTTGGAGGAGGTTCGTGCGAAAGCTAAGAATTTGTCTCTGGTTGCAAAGGGTGCGAATGAGGATGAAGATGGTACTTATCAAATCTGGTCATCTGGATCAGATGATGAGGAAATGCGAAATCCAACCCATGGAACTATGTTTGCAAAAATGGAGGAAGAATCAGAGGAGGAAACATACGAAGTGCATGGAAGATGCTTCGTATCAAAAGCTGCTGACAAATCACCAATGACCACAAAGGTACGAAACATTCTTGAATCTTTTAATATTCCAGTACATGCTTATAATTCTGAATTAGTATCTTTTGATGAAACTATTACTTATTTTGATTCGATTGTGGTATCTGCTAGCAATGAGGCTAAGAAGCTGTCAAATGCAATTGCTAGAGACACAGAAGAAATTAGATTCGAAAATCACTAAGATAGATTGTCTAGAACTTCAAATAACGAATATCATGGTTGATATGGACAATTTATCTAGTGATAATAAACTGTTGTTAGCACAAAGAAACATTTACTGTAATGCTGCTAAAAGATTATATGGGAAAATAACTGAACTTCATCATTCATGCGAAATCAGTAAAGAACAACATAGAAAATTGCTACCATTTTTAGCTTATGAAAGAGCTAAGGTAGATAACATTTCGTATGACTGTGAAAAAGAAATATCTTATTTTGACAAAGTTCCGAATGACAAGTATAGATATGGAATTGTCAAAGTTGATGAATGTCTTGATTCAAATGATTTAGTTAACATTGTAAATGATACTTTGACTAAATCTGAACAAATTCACATTTTGAAAAAGACTGAGAATTCATCATCTGATTCTCAATCTAATTTTGCTGATATTGAAGATAATTCTGACAATATTAGTGAAATTAGTGAACTTGAAGATGTTGATTGCTCTCAATTGTCTATTGTTAATGTTGCTTCGAATTCTAAAGGGAAAGAAAAAGTTAAGGATTTGATAGTTGAGAAAGAAACTGATATTCCCACAACTTCGAAAGTTAGTGAAATGAACTTCGTGGATCTCAAAGATTACCAAACTGATGATAGTGATGATGAAGATGTAGAGAAAGTTTCGAAAGAAAAGAAATCTTCAAAGAAAGAAGTAATTCCACGAATAGTTGTTGACCAAGTGTACGGTGATACACAAAAGTTCGAAAAAGTGATGAATGAAAAAGGTGAACATTATCTTGAAACAAACACGGTGGTTTTTCCAAATTTCAAATGCACAGATGATGTCATTTTTCCAAATCAAATTTTCGTAACTACTGGAAATGTTGAGAATATAAAACCAGAGTTCAAGAAGATGGTTGAGGAGGATAATTCAAAAACAACCGAGGAAGGTTTTTTCGCAAATCAAAACACAGTTGAAAACAACTTAACAAAGAATTCATATATTTCTCAACAACAAAAACCACAAAAACAATGGGTTGAAAAATCAAAAATTGAAAATGAGAAAGTAATTCGTGTTGAAAAGGAAAATGAAAAAGTTGTCAAATTAAACTCTAAGGAATTTAAAGATCAAATTGACAAATTTTCGAAGGAAAACAACATTTCAAAAAGACAAGCACGAAAGAAAATATTTTGGCAAAATATTGAGTCTCAAAAGATGTCTGAATCACAATCCATCAAAAAGGTTTTCAAAGTTAAAAATGATTATTTTTCAAAAACTCAACAATCATCTCAATCAAATCAAACAAGGTCTGAAGTACATAAGCAAACAAAGTTTTCAAAAGTTTCTGAAACTAACAAAACAAGAGATTTTTCAGAAAGATCCAATTCAAATAAAAAAAATTTCAACGTCAACCTTTTAAATCAAAAATTGATACATCCTATGCTTACTCTTATGTTACCAAACCCAAAGTTGATTTTGTACCTCAAAAGCCAAATTTTCCTAATTACACAAAGAAAGAAACTATGAGGATGTCACGGGAAAAAGGAATGACTTCAAGGAAGAACATTGATCATTGGCTTGACGGAAGAGGAAAAATGTATCAGTCAAATAAATATTCAAAAGAGCAAATTCATGAAGCATACGAAAAGTATGTCAATACTTCTTCGAATGGCAGCTCATCATCTAAGGATTCGAATATCGCAGTCAAAACATGGAGACCTGTCACAAAAGCGAAGACTGTTCAATCACAAACTCAAGATGCGAAGGGAAAAGTCAGTGAACATTCGAAACTATCAAACACTTATGTTTCAGTTACTTTAGATGATGAAGTGAACTTAATTAATAGTCTCAAAACCAAAGTTTGTGATTGGGTTAAAAGTTCTTCATTTCATTCGAAATTGAAATCTAATTTCCAAGGACCCAAAAAGCCTTGGGTACCTAAAATTTTTAATTGATTGCAGGTATTGTGTGACGAGCAATATGATGACAAATGGTACATTGATAGTGGTTGCTCTCGTCACATGACTGGAAAGAAGGAGAATTTAAGAGATTTTCGAAGTCTCAATAATGCTGGAGTAGTAAAGTTTGGGAACAATCAAAAGTGTCAAGACATGGGATATGGTAAAATCACAAATGGACAATTCACAGTGAATCGTGTTGCATATGTTGAAGGTCTTCAACATAACTTGATTAGTGTTTCTCAACTTGTTGTGGGCACTGGCAATCAAGTTCTTTTCAACGAAGAAGGAAGTGTTATTTCGAATGTTAACACAAACGAAATATTACTGAAATCTAAAAGGAAAGGTGACATGTTCACTTTGGACATCAATCCAATTATAGGCAAACCAGCAGTATGTCTTCTTTCGAAAGCTACATCTGATTTAAGCTGGTTATGGCATCGAAGACTTTCACATCTCAACTTTCGAAACATAAATAAACTTGTGGTACAAGATCTGGTAAGAGGTTTACCTATACTTAAATTTGACAATGATTCTTTATGTGCAGCTTGTGAAGTTGGAAAGCAACATAAACAAGGTCATCCAATCACAATTGATTCGAAAATTGTTGCACCTCTTGAGTTGATACATATTGATTTGTGTGGTCCTTCGACTGTTTCAACTATCAACAATAAACGGTACATTTTAGTTATTGTTGACGATTTTTCCAGATTTACGTGGGTTTATTTTCTCAGGCTCAAATCTGAAGTTGCACAAATTATGATTGACTTTATCAAAAAGATAGAAACCATGTTGAAGAAGACTGTTAGAAAAATCAAGAGTGATCATGGAACTGAATTTAAGAACAAAGTTCTTGATTCATTTTTGGTGGACAAAGGAATTTCGCATAACTTTTCATCACCATATACACCACAACAAAATGGTGTTGTAGAACGAAGGAATCGCTCATTATGCGAAGCAGCAAGAACCATGTTGGCATATGCGAATTTACCTCAATATCTATGGGCTGAAGCTGTTTCAACTGCATGTGTTACTCAAAACAGATCGTTCATTCATCATCGATTTAATATTACACCATACGAAATTCTGAATAATCGTAAACCTAATGTGAAGTTTTTTCATGTTTTCGGATGTAGGTGTTTTATTATGAATCTCAAGGATCATCTTTCGAAGTTTCAAGCAAAAGCTGATGAAGGAATTTTTCTTGGATATTCGCACAATTCAGTGGCATATCGAGTGTTAAATAAGCGAACACGAAAAGTAGAAGAAACGTTCAATCTCACATTCGATGATTATTATGTTAAATCTAATGAGCATAGATTTACGAATCATCCAATTTTACAAGAAACACAAGTTGAAACTGAATCTATACAAATGGATGATATTGATTATGATTTGATTTTTGGAATTTCAGATCATGCAGTTGATGCTGAAGTTCATGCTCCTGATAATCACATATCAGAATTTTCAAAACTTACTGATGATTCACCATCGACTCCTCAAGAAGGTGAAACTATGAGTGATAGTCCACTGGTGGGGGAGCAATTGGATTCGAATACTTTAGATGATGAAGAGCATTCTTTCGAGGGGGAGAAAGAACAATTGAATGCTGAAATTGAGGGGGAGCATGTTGTTGAAGGGGAGCATAATGTTGATGATGCTTGTTCGAATGCAAGCTCAGAAAATGATGAAATAAATAAAGATGTCCCTTTGGAATTTGATCCAGCATATCCACCCATGGAAAAATGGACAAGAGACCATCCGAAGGATCAAGTTATTGGGAATCCACAATAGGGAGTTCTGACAAGAGCTCAAATTCGTGCAAAGAATGAGGTATTGAATGCTCATCAAGAATTTTGCATGTTTAATGTTTTCATCTCTAAAATTGAACCAAAAACAATTAAGAATGCAATGGAACACTCAGATTGGGTTGTTGCAATGCAATCGGAGTTGTCTGAATTTGAACGAAACAAGGTTTGGAGATTAATTCCTAAACCTGAAAATGTTTCGATTGTCGGGTTAAAATGGATTTTTAAAAATAAAACCGATAAAGATGGAAACATTATTCGAAATAAAGCCAGACTTGTTGTAAAAAGATATTCACAACAAGAAGGAATCGACTATGAAGAAACTTTTGCCCCTGTCGCAAGACTCGAGGCGGTTCGAATATTTTTGGCTTATGCAGCTCACAAAGATTTTGATGTTTATCAAATGGACGTGAAAATTTGCAATTCTCAATGGAGAGCTTGAAGAAACAGTTTATGTGGAACAACCCCAAGGTTTTATTAACGAAGAATATCCTAATCATGTTTATATTTTAGATAAGGCAGTTTATGGTCTGAAACAAGCACTAAGAGCATGGTATGCAACACTTACATCATTTTTGAAACAATCTAAATTTAAACAAGGATCAGTTGATCCCACATTATTTCGAAAGAAAGTGGGGAATCATCTCATGCTTGTTCAAATTTATGTTGATGATATTATTTTTGGCTCGACTGACCCTGCTTTGTCTAGAGAATTCGAAGAATTGATGAAAAGCAAATTTGAAATGAGCATGATGGGAAAAATCAATAATTTCCTTGGATTGAATATTCGTCAAAACAGAGAAGGGATTTTCATTAATCAGGAAAAATATACAAAAAATCTGTTAGAAAAGTTTGGATTGACGAATAGCACAAAGCTTCGTGTACCAATGGCAACAGGCATAAAGCTAACACCATCGTTGGACAAACCTGATGTTGATATAACGTTGTATAGGAGCATGATTGGTTCATTACTTTATCTAACAGCAAGTAGACCTGATATCATGTTTTCTGTGTGTAATTGTGCTAGGTATCAGTCTAATCCACGCGAACCACATCTTACTGCAGTAAAGAATATTTTTCGTTACCTTAAAGGCACAATTTCGTTAGGATTGTGGTATCCTTCGAAAACTGGATTCTTCGTTCAAGCATACTCAGATGCAGACTTGGGTGGTTGTAATCTTGATCGAAAAAGCACAAGTGGAGGATGTCAATTTCTTGATGGAAAATTAGTCAGCTGGCAGTCGAAAAAGCAAACATGTGTGTCAAGTTCCACAGCTGAAGCAGAATATGTGGCTGCTGCTGCTTGCACTTCGCAAATAATATGGATCCAAAGTCAATTGCGTGATTATGCAATTAATATGAAAAAGATTCCATTATATTGTGATTCTCAAAGAGCAATAAGAATTTGTCATAATCCTGTGCAGCATTCAAAGACTAAACACATAGCTCTTCGTTATCATTTCATTAAAGATCACGTGGAGGATGGAAACATTGAAGTACATTTCGTGAAAACAACTGATCAGTTAGCTGATATATTCACGAAAGCTTTGGATGAAAAATCTCTAATGCGAATAATAGAAGGTCTTGGAATGATCGATGATAATTCTGTTCCATGCGAAAAAGAAGAATGATAGGCGAAAAAGAATGAATCAGTGGCGCTGAATAAAAGATAAAACAAAGTCATTCAGCATTCAGAGGTTACTGTTCATGGTCAACGCTTCGAACGCTTCGAATTCGCATAATTGACACTTATTTTCAGCGTTGAGTTAATGGTTACTGTTCATAGTCAACGCTTCGAACGCTTCGAATTCGTACATTTGTCACTCTTCAAGGAATGTCAAATATTCGTCTGTTTAAGTTAAAAAAAAAATTTTCAAAAAGATTTTCTTTTGTTTTGTCTTTAAATTTTAGAAAAATCAAAATTTCAAAAAGATTTTCTTTTGTTTTGTCCTTAAATTTTCGAAAAATCAAAAATTCAAAAAGATTTTTGTTTTTAGACTTTTGTTGCAGATTATGATGATGATTCAGAGGGGACAATGCAGGCAGTTTTAGGGTCAGGTAAAATTTTTCGTATGAATTAATATGTTTTTCATTATTTGATATAGTTAGGTTGTCCCTAGAAGCATGCTGCTGCATGTCGTCCAAAGCCTCCATGACTCAATGTGTGTGTACGAAAGCCTTAATGAAATGTTTTGTACGAAAATTTCTTCCCAATCAGGCTTATATTCACATTAGCCTCTGAGCTACCTTACTCTTCTCACAATGAGTTAAGAGTTTCCTGTTTGGTCCAAAACATAACAGAGGTACTTTTCGTGTCTTACACCAATCTTTTTCATCCAAAACATTCTTACACGATCACACACAAAGACGTATATCCGAGAGGTCTCTGATCAAACCAATCGAGACTTAGATATATAAAAACTCTGTGTTTATGATCTGACATCATAAGTCCGTGATGGAAGTGAAACCCAAAAATCTTACAAATTAAGGAATTGACGGGGAACATTGTTCCAGATATATACGAAACTTTTGTTTCTGTACCAATGTTCGAAACTCCAAATCATATTCATTTCGAATGAGTGGTCTTGATCAAGCATTCGAAACCCACGATGTTTGTTACCCAACAAGATCCAGTATACAAATTTTTTATGAATATGATTTCCGTGTGAGTTTCATTCGAATGTCCAAGTCATGTTAAAATTTTTCAAAGCCAACTTGTCACTGACTACACTGGTCATACAAGCAATTTCTGTTACACTTTATCACCTTATGTTTAGGTTGACATGTAATGAAATTTTGAACCTACCCACGAAGCATTCTTAAAAGAAGCCCTTTGATACTTATCAAAAAGTATTCGATTGTAATTCACGGGAACATACACAAGCTGTTAATCATCTCTCTTGATGATTAACAAAGCAACCTTTGCCCGGGGTTTAACTGCCTTCGTGTCAAATTAAATTTTTGACATCACAAAATTTTAAATTTTTTTTTTTTTGTTTCTTGTCTAAACTTTCTTTGGCACACTACACACACGAAATCCTTGAGGTTCTGAGTAATACCAACTCAGGCTGATGATTTCAAACATCTGGCAAATGACTTCGCTTTTTATCCCAAAAGTGAAAGAGCCTTGCCTCCATTCGAAGGGTTCTAACGGTTACAATTCTATTAAGGGGATAATGGCAGGCTGTGTATACGTGACGTATGGTATTTTGCCCGGTTTTCCAGGTGATGTGGCAGACACTTTTTGACACATGGCTACCTTTCCGCTGTACAGGTCCGATTTTCAAGGTGCCACGTCGGATCTCATTAAATGCATCCCGCTTCAAATTCAAATCATTTAGGGTTACATATAAAAGGGGGTTCAAGAGTACTTTATACGTTTATGTAATCAAAACTCAAAACTTCCCAAATTCTCTGTTCTTCATCTTTTTCAAACCCTAACAATGGCGACTACTGATCATGTCGATCCTTCTACTGAAGATACTTCTTCTGCACCAGTTATGAAGATTCAATCTACCAATTATTATGTGGATGGTGAACTTTCTCAATGTCCAGAAGAATTCAAGATGCTTATTGTTTCTTTAAAACACTCTGTTTTATCCAAAGCAATGTTCAATTTCTTTTCTGTTCCGGTATCCTGGCTTTCTCAAGCAGGATCTACTGCCACATACAACAAAGCATCTGATTCGATTACTTTTCACCTAATCAATGACAAAAAGGTTAGGCTTTCCAAGAAACTGTTTTGTCAGATTCTTGACATTCCAAATACACCTCCTTTTGTTGAATTTCAATTCTCCCAAATAATTCATATGTTTAATGAAATGGGATATCAGCCCCCATTGTCAAAGATAAGTGACTTTAAGAAGTCTGGTCTTCCAAATGTATCGAATTTTTTGTTTGGGATATTTTTGCGTTGTTTAACCGGAAGAACAGTTGGATTAGATAAAGGAAGGATGGAGGTTTATGCCATGGTGGCTGGTTTATACTATGATCTTCCAGCAGACTACTCTACACAGCTATGGAAGGAATTCCAAAAAGGAGTAGAACATACGAATGTTGTTCATGGAATTTCGTGTGCTAGGTACTGGAGTTTAATTCTGCAACATTTTTACTACAAGGAAGGCATCCTGGTTTCAAATGAAGAAGAGAAGGTTACTTTTCAATCTTATCACTTTCCGAAGGAAGTTGTTGACAATGATGATGAATTTCCAAACGTTGCTCGGATTCCAGACGCAATGCTTAAAAGGGTGGATCCTACGAATCCTGTTTTGATTGCATATCTGAAAACATTTGATTCTTCTATTCCTACGGGAATTTTGTTACCACGCGAAGAAAAGAAGACCAAAAAGTCGAAGAAAGCTGATCATGCTTCACCTGAAAAGAAAACGAAGGGTTCAACATCCTCTAAATCTTTAAAGAAGAAGACAGAAAATGTTGCAGTGACAGTTGAAGCAACACAAGTGATTGAGCCAATAGTGGAAGAGACTCAAGAGAACGTCATTATTCCTTCAAAAACAGGGATGTTTCGAAGAATCAAGATAAAATCCACTCACAAACGAAAGTCACCATCACAGAAGTTGATTCGCAAGCCTCAAATTACTCACCAAGGAGTTTTAATTCGTGAGGTACCTGTTCCTATTTCTCCTGGATCCAAGAAAAGAGCAGCAGAAGATATGGCAAAACACTTGTCACAACGAAAAAAGCAGAAGATGAATAAGACTCGAAAGATTGTTTTATCTACTGAGTCTACAGAAGAGGATGAACGAATACCAGAAACTCCAGAGTTCAATTCTATCATTACAAGTTCCATTCCTGAGAAGACTGTTACCATACCACCCGAAGTTTCGATTGCCAAGTCAATTTTTGAGGAGGTTCGAACTTCAGGCATCCCTGCACACGTATCTGATACGGATGCAAATGTCAACATGGGTGAAGGTGGTTCGAAAGATGCAGATCAAGGTCCAATTATCTTTACTCCTTTCGAATCATTGGTTTCTGTTTCACCAACCTTTGAACATATCATCAATCAACCAATTACTTCCATTTTTTCCTCTCAATCCACTGATACACCCAAACCATCTTCACCCACTGAAACTGATAATGAAGGGTTTGGTGGAACATTCGAAGACCTAGAGTTTCATGATGAAGATGAAGAATTTCCTGATCATATGTTAATGACAATGAAGCAATACAAAATTCTTAATCAAAAGTTGAACTCCATCATTCAATCTCAAGCTGATCTTGGCGGAGGTTCATCTATTTCAAGTTTGGAGGTTGATTCTATGCTCAAGATGTTTGAATCAAGAGTAATCAACAAAGTTTCTGGAATGATAAAAGCCTCAGAGTCTGTTATTTTAGAAAAGATTGATTATACATATCAGAATTCTGAGCTTCGTGTTAAAACTCTCAGATCTGATTTTATGGGAGAAGTTAAGGATCTGCGAAGCATAACAAAAGAACGACATGTTCTTTTTGTTCAGGAAGTCAAGAAAGTGAGAGAGGATGTTAACTCCCAAATTCACGAACTTCGTGAAGACATGAAAAAGGAAATTTTATCTGTTCAACATGATTATGCGTCCTTGAATCAGAAGGTCGATATCATTTGTGATGTTGTCACTCGATTTGTCAAGCTATACGAAGGTTTGAGTCCTCAACTAACTCAAATCTCCAAGTCTGAAAGTGAAAATTTTGAAGATGTGATCAAGTTGTTAAAGGAGTTGAAGGAGATCTCAACAAAACCGGTTTCGTCACCGTTAATTACTCCAGAATTTTTGTCCCAGAAGTTTGTGCAGTTCGAAGCCATACTTAACAAGCAACTTGCTCCACTATTTCGCATATCTAGTCTTCTTCCCACAACTACTGCCCCTCCTGTTTTCACAGGGGTGCAAGGGGGAGAAAGGAAGTCAACAGAAGAAGAAGCGAAAGTGGTGGGCAAGGTATTTCCATCTAGCATCCCTTCAACAAAACCAGTAATTGTGACTGCTCAACCAGTGACCTCAACAATCGTAACAACATTACCAATTACAAGAACAATTTCGAAAGGAATTGTAATTGGTAAACCTTTGGAATCTGGTGGAAGTGGTTCGAAGCTAAAAGACGTAACTGAAAAATCTGCTTCAAAAGACAAAGGAAAGTCAATTCTGGTTGAAAAATCTAAAGAAGAAAAGAAGGCTGAAGCTGAAGCTGAACTCGAGAAAATGAGGCTTATTCAAAGCATCATGACTCAGAGGGCTGATGATCCGAAGGGCATGAATAAAGGTGATCCAGCAAAACATTACAACTATGAAACAATCGAAGCCTTGGTTGCCTTTAATCACATGTACTCATTTGATAAGAAGCCAAAACAGAGTTATGTGGTTACAAACACTGATGCATGCCAGTTGGATTTCCCTATAAATGAGATGATGTTCATCATGCCTCAGTTCAAAGCTGAAGGGAATTTCAAAGAAAAAGATGAAGGGACTCATATGAAAATTCGTTTTCATGCAGTTCTTGGCAAAGCCCCTGAGGATGTATGGTCACTGATCAAGATCAAGAAGGTGATTAGCATGAAAAAGGATGTGGTCTTTGAAAACATTGTTCAAAATGTTAAATATGTTGTGGTCAGGGCAAATGAAAAAACATGTGAATTCACTATTGCAGATTTTCCTCTGATGAACTTGTATGACCTTATACAAGTGGCATTGCTTCTGAAAGACAAATCCTTTTCTTTTCTGCAAAACACAGATCCAGAAGAATTCAAACTTGGAGTTGCTCACATCAAAATCTTCATTGAGAATTATTATGAGTGCCTAGCACTGACTGATGTGGAGTTGGCTACTGCAAAGGGAATGGAAGTAAAAGTTCCAATGGCTCCTTCGTTGACTCAGTCTGAGTTAAAGAAATATGCTGATGGAGAAATATGTTTAAAGCCATTTGGAATAGTTTTTGCTGGAAAGGATAAAGCTGGAAAAGCAAAGAGGTTTTTGTTCCAAGCTAGCGAAGTGGAGAGATATTCTACATCTCAATATACGAACTTGATTGTTTGTATGAACCACTGCAAAATGAATAATGAAGGAGACAAGAAGGAATTGAAGAAAATTATTTCTTGGTATACTGAGGTTCGAAGAGTTTTGCTGTACTCCATTACTCTACTTACAAACTGAAGACTTCGACTTTGATTACAAAGGGGGAGATTGTAAGGGTCGAAATGTTGTAATAGTCGAAGTTTGTATTTAGGGTCTTCGAATATTTTTATAATGTATTTTACTAGGGCATAATATTCGAAGCTTCATGTTTAGTCCTTAGTATATTTTTTGTACGCTTTTCTCTTCTATAAATAGGAGTGGTTACTAGTGTCTTAAGAACGAAGTCTTTACAGAATATTCATTGTACTCTGTAAAATTTGCAAAAGCGTAATAAAGCCAAACAGATCATATTTACATCGGTGTTCAAATCTTTTGATTTTACTTTGAATTTACTCTCTAATTCGTTCAATACTTGATTCATTGTCTCATCATTTGTTTCCCGATTTCCGATTTGTTTGACATAGAACTTAACTGAACACATCAATTTAGTTCTGACCGGGCCCGGTACATAGGTCAAAACAAAATCATCGAGGGGCCCAGATATCGCTTCTAATCCTAGAAGGAATAGATAAACTTCGACTCATATGTTTGCTCTACTACTTGTTGAATTACACACAAAAGCACGGTTTATAACATCGAGTTACCAATGCGTTTTCGTGCAATCAATGCATAACCAACTCATAGGAAACAAATCATATCTCTAGGTTTGAAGACTTATATGATATTACCGTCTCACGATCACTCGAGATAAATTCCATGAAGTGATACAAGTGAGCGTCGGTTGCATCCAATACTCAAAACTTGTGAGCACTCATGAGTGTTGTAGCCCCGCTTTGTCTAACATCTTAAACCTCTACAAGCCAACCCATGACAATCTTGATTCATATCTACTTCCAACATATGACCGACTGTGGAGAGTTTGAATAATATGATATAAACCATAACATAATTATTCTGGAAGTCAAAACATGCAAAAAGAAATAATAGTAAACGATTGACAAGAGATAGCAACACTTTACTCATAAATAACAGCTTTTATTTATCATCAAATGTCAATTCCATTTTACAAATTTCAAGATTATCTAACTACTAGAACTAATATCATTCTTCAGCCCTATGCTCCGAGCATGCTGGAGATGCTTAGCCCGAGTCAGTCCCTTCGTGAGGGGATCTGCTGGGTTCTCATCCAATGATACCCTCTTTGCCACGAGGATTCCTTCTTCTATTCGATGTCTGATGAAGTGATATTTTTTGTCAATGTGTCTGGATCTCCCATGATCTCTTGGTTCCTTGGCTAAGGCAACCGCACTATTGCTGTCATAGAAAATCTCCATTGGCTCCTTTATAGCTGGTACAACTCCAAGGTCTCCGATGAAGTTCTTTAGCCATATAGCCTCCTTTGCTGCCTCGCTTGCTGCTATATACTCTGATTCACAAGTGGAATCAGCCACTGTCTCCTGCTTGGAACTTTTCCAAGTAATTGCCCCTCCGTTTAGAGTAAATACCCTGCCCGACTGAGAGCGGAAATTATCCCTGTCAGTCTGAAAGCTAGCATCACTATACCCTACAACTCTCAAGTCCTCACTGCCACCGAGGTTAAGGACCCAGTCCTTAGTCCTCCGTAGGTACTTGAGGATACTCTTTACCGCAGTCCAGTGTGCCTTGCCAGGGTTCCCCTGATACCTGCTAACCATGCTCAAAGCAAAGGCTACATCAGGTCGAGTACACGTCATAGCATACATGATCGATCCTACAGCTGACGCATAAGGTATTCGACTCATTTCTGCTATCTCAGCCTCAGTACTAGGGCTTTGTGTCTTACTCAATCTGGCGTTACTCTGGATGGGTAACTCTCCTTTCTTGGAGTTATGCATGTTGAACCTTTTCAACACTTTGTCCACATAGGTGCTTTGACCAAGTCCAATTAGTCTTTTACTCCTGTTTCTCAAAATCCTTATCCCTAGGATATAGGCAGCTTCTCCAAGGTCCTTCATAGCGAAACACTTCCCAAGCCAGGACTTTACTTCCTGCAGGGTTGGGATGTCATTTCCTATGAGTAGTATGTCATCCACATACAGTACCAAAAAGCTGACTATACTCCCACTAGCCTTGATATAGACACAAGATTCATCTTCACTCCTTGAAAAGCCAAATTCTTTGACTTTCTCATCAAAGCAAAGATTCCATCTGCGAGGTGCCTGTTTTAATCCATAAATGGATTTCTCGAGCTTACACACTCTACTGGGGTACTCTGTACTGAAAAAACCCTCTGGCTGAACCATGTAAACATCTTCAGCCAACGTTCCATTAAGGAAAGGGGTTTTGACATCCATTTGCCATATTTCATAATCATGAAATGCAGCAATGGCTAACAGAACCCTAATAGACTTAATCTTGGCCACTGGTGAAAAGGTCTCATCATAATCAACTCCCGGAGTTTGAGAATAACCCTTTGCAACCAGTCGTGCCTTATAAGTGTGTACATTACCATCCATGTCGGTCTTCTTCTTGAAGATCCATTTGCACCCAACTATCTTACGATCAGGTACATTGTCACACCCCGCTAAAGCGGAAACACGAGGCGTGGCAGTATAAAGGGTTTCATAGCAAAAGTTGAAAGACAACACCAACCATAGTATTAAAAATCATTACAATTTTACAATGGGTTTGAACAACTTTTAAAAGAAATTACAATGTAAATTGAAATACAACACATGCGAATGCTCCTAAAAGTGAAGTGTCCCTAAGTGCCACTTACTCGATGATTCCTGAAAAAGCATGTAAAACGAGCGTCAACTATAAAAATAGTTGGTGAGTACTCACAGATAAACAAAATAATACTGGTTCCATGAATTGAAATCAAAGTTTTGATAAAAGTTTCCAATAATAAAAGTATATTGTTAAAATGAGTAAATAAGGTTGTAAAAACAAAGTTCTTTGTCATCATGAGAGATAAGGTATGTTGCCCAAATAAGATGCAACATTCATATTCTCATGGAAGATAAAGTTCGTTACTCAAACGAGTAAACAAGTTTCATTGCTAAAATGAGCAATCAATTTCGTTGCTACAAGGAGCAAACAATTTCATTGCTAAAACATGTATATAAGTTTTCAGTAATAAAAGTTCGTTGTTGTAATGAGAAACAAAGTTCATTGCTATAATTAATAACAAGTTTATTGCTATAACGAGAAACGAGTTTGTATGTGTATGAGCAAACAATGAGTCTCAACCAAACCTATGACTGAAGCCCTATCAAGATCTATGCTTATCGTTCCATAGATGAATATGGTATCATGCACTCCAGCAATAGGGCGAGTGAGGAGTTGTCAATTCCTAATAGCGCTATCCATAATGACCATTGGCTCAAATAGTTAATGGTTAGAGATAAGGGAAGGGCCTTAGTACGATAAGTTCTCATGTTCCGTGTTGCATTGACATACATAAAGAGACATAGCAATAAAGTAGCAATCATGTTTGATACAAATCAATTTAAATACAACATTCAAATAATAGTTTTTCGGGACATGCTTTTCCACCCCAAAACATAAAAACCGAAAATAGGGGAGTGCGTGAATACTCACTATATGCAAAATATAGTAATCAAGTTTATACGAGTCAACTAAATATAACGAACATAAATAGTTTAGGATATGCTTTTCCACCCCAAAACATAAAAACCGAAAATAGGGGAGTGCGTGAATACTCACAATGCATTTAGATGATGAAAATGGTGCCTTGAACTACGTTCCACGTGTACCACTTCCGATTCCTACAATAATGGTATTCGCTAGTGAGTCTCTAATCGAAATCTAACACTAGTATACTTACTACTACAATAGAATTATGCCAATAATGTGTCAAAATTTAATATTGATAAGTTACAAACATTTTTCTGTGGAAATTAAGTTTCAAAGAATCAATTGTTATATAACAATTTAAGTGGAAAAATTCCATTATTGAAATGTTAATATTTAACATTTTAGAGGTGTTCCAATGATTAAATATTCAAAACTAAATCAATTTAGTTCTAAACTTTCCCAAACTTTGCATTTAAGTTTTAATTGAAGTCAAAGACCTTAAGATAAATTTTCTTGAATTTTTGATTTGTCTGACTATTTTTCACGATTTTAGTTTCTTGAATAACCATAAAATCATGAAAAATACTAAACATTTAATAAAAATTACCAAACTTCAGATTTTGGTTCTAAATGCACTAAAAGACTTCTAGATAAATTTTCATGGATTATGAATATGTATAACCATTTTTCACATATTTAATTCTCTAAATAGATACAAATTCATGAAAAATAGAAATCAGTTACGAAAATACCCCAAACTTTTTATAACAATGTGATTACGCATACTTAAGCTGGGAAAAATATGAAAAGGGGTTTCTAAACTGTTTAACCCAATTTTATGATTTTTATGCATTTATTCTAATAAAAATGGGGATAAATAGAAAACAGTTTCCAAAATTACCCAAACTTTTTGTGATATTGTTATTAAACATTCTTAAGTTGGGAAAAATATACAAATTGATTTCTAAACTGTTTAACCCAATTTTATGATTTTTGAGCATTTATTCTAATAAAAATTGAAATAAATAGAAAACAGTTTCCAAAATTGCCCAAAATTTTTGTAACACTTTTATTATACATGTAGAAGCTGTGAAAAATATAAAAGATATTTTTCAATTAGTCTTTCTATTTTTCTTTGTTTTATCCTCTTAAATAATCATTAATTAGAGAATAATTATTAAACAGTTAAGTAAATTACCAAAATTTTTGTACACTTCATTTACAGAGTAAATAATCTGGGAAAAATACCAAATATGGTTTTTATATACTGAAATCCGATTTTATGTATTTAAGTGTATTCAATCTTAGAAAATAGGAGAAAAATAGTATACAGAAGCGAAAAATCATCAAAACTTTTATGTAGCATCCTAATGTAGTGCAAGGTGTTCTGGTAAATTTTTAAGAATTTTGGATAAGCAGAACTATTTTTCCTGTTTTTAGTCCATAATATACACAAAAATCGGGGAAAAATAGGAATACATTATGAAAAATTCTAAAAATATTTTTATAAGTCTTCCACAGAGAGTATAAGCTGCGAAAAGTATTATATAACCTTTTCAAATTATCTAAAGCGGTTTTATGATTTATTGGGGCTAAACAAAAAGAAAATTCAAAACCATATTAAACAGTAACAAAAACCGATGAAATTTAATGTGGGATCATTATTTAGCATAGGGGTCGTCCACGAATTTAACTAGGATTTATAAACCCCAGAAAGTATTTTATATGATTTATTGTCCCATTTTCTTGCATTAATTATAATAATTCTAGAAAAATGAATTATTTTCTGGAAATTCACAGATCATCTTATTTTGTTGATGGGAATCTAGGAAAAATCGGATTTGGTCAGAAAAGGAGTTTTAGATATTTATTTGGAAATAAATCCTTCATGAACATATTTGAAAGCTTTTAACAACATACTTTGATGATCTAGCATATAAGCTTGAATATCATCACATGCATGTTGGTTTGAAGATCATTCATGAGTTTGAAATGTTCAAAAATCGTTTTTGATAGAAAACATAGGGTGCATGTGGTGTTTTTCCACCAAAACATATTGAAAAATGCATTTCCATGGTTTTGACTTAGGTTTAGGTCATGGATCTTCACCATTTTGTAACATGCAAGATGTTTTTGGTGAAAATCTACCACCATCATCATCAAAACTGAAGTGAATGAATATTCACACAAATTTTCTAAGAGAAAGGTGTAGAAGAAGAAGGAAATGCAAGAAAAACCTTGAAAACATGGAGGAAAATGAAAGGAAATCGTGTTCTACCTTAATGAACACCACTAGATGATGAAGATTTCGAGTTTGAGGTGTGTTCTTGGACTTATTCTCTGGAAAATTTCATGGGTAGAGAGAAATGAAGAGAGAAATGGAGTGGTGGTGATGAAGAGTGTGAGAGAGAATAAGGGGTAGAGTGAGAGAGAAGATGGAGTGGTAGAGTGAATAAGTGAGTGAATTGATTGAGTTTTGGGGAAGAGTGGTCTTGGGAGAGGGGAGGCCGAGATTTTGAGTGAGAGAGGCTCCCTCTCTCTTGTTTCTTTTATAAAAATTTAAATCTTTTATAAAAATATCAACTTTTTATAAAATATACACTAAAATCAAGTTTTTATTCATAAAACCTTTATTTTTGATTTATGAATTAAGGGTAATGTTAATGAGTTAAATTTTATTTGCCTTGAATATATTATACTAATTTTTAATTATTATAAGATAATATTACAAGGTTTATAATTATTTTTATAAAATTTTTAAGGTTAAAGTTTGTAAATATGAGTTTTTAGGGCATTTAAGGTTTTTGAGAGTTTGTAAATCTTTGGATATCAAAATTACTTGAATTTTGAGACTTCAAACTATTTTAGAGTTTCATAACTCTTATTCAAATTAGAAATATTGTTTGTAATTTATTTTTATTGATTTATTGGCATTCTATGTAGTGATTCCGAGATTCAAACGAAATTGAGGAATCAAGTATACTAGTCCTAGTTTTTTACTTTGACTTAAGTTTCTATGAGGCTCCAACCTAATTTCTACTACTAGGTCAAGTGCATAATGTGTGTATATGATTCATGAAAAGGTGTTCGAGTCAAAGAGTGACCTAAATATGGATATTCACTACAGTTACGTAGTTGTAGAATTCACATATCAATGTGAAATCTAAGTACACTATCCATTGATTCTAATTGTTTCCAAGTTTCTAGTAGGTTATAACTTAGCTTCTAGTTACTAAGTCTAGTATGTGTCGTGCCTATACGTGCAACTAAGTTTATTTAAATCTATAACTAACTCGAATTTTGACGGTTGTCACATACATTGTCAACCAAGTTCCAAACTTGATTGTCATACATGGACTGTATCTCGCTATCCATAGCCTCTTTCCATTTAGCAGCCTCAGGGCCGGCCATGGCTTCCGTGTAGCTGTTAGGCTCATCCATATTTACCAGTGTGTTATCAGTGATAAGTGTCTCACCTTCTGCAGTAATATGAAAACCATAATAATGCTCAGGTGCATTCCTAACTCTGGTGGAACGCCTCAGAGGTATAGATTCTTCAGTCGGCTCAACAGGAGTTTCCTCCTCAGGTTGAGGGCTAGGGTTTAAGGTTCCTTCACCACTTGACTCTTGAATTTCCTCAAGGTCAATTTGCCTCCCACTGTCTCCTTGGCTCATGAATTCTCTTTCTCGAAAGAATCCTCTTCTTGCTACAAAGCCCACATTATCACTAGGTCTGTAGAAGATGTAACCAAAGGATTTCTGTGGGTAGCCAATGAAAATACACCTTTCGCTTCGGGGTTCGAGCTTATCGTGAGTCTCGCGTCTCACGAAAGCCTCGCAACCCCAAATCTTGATGTGGTCTAGATTGGGAACTTTTCCAGTCCACACCTCGTGAGGTGTTTTGGCAACCTTTTTTTGTAGGGACTAGATTAAGGATATGGGCGGCAGTCTCTAAGGCATACCCCCAAAATGAGATTGGTAGCGAAGCTCGACTCATCATGGAACGAACCATGTCCAACAAGGTCCGATTGCGCCTCTCAGCTACACCATTCAACTGTGGTGTCCTTGGAGGTGTCAATTGTGAGACAATCCCACATTCCTTAAGATAGTCAAGGAACTCAGTACTAAGATACTCACCACCACGATCAGATCGAAGCATCTTAATGTTCCTGCCCAACTGATTCTCCACTTCTTGCTTAAACTCTTTGAATTTCTCAAAGGTTTCTGACTTATGCTTGATTAGGTAGACATATCCATATCTACTAAAATCATCAGTAAAAGTCACATAGAACCGATTAGCATCTCTTGTGGCGGTTCTGAAGGGTCCACACACATCCGTGTGTATGAGGTCCAACAAACCTTCACCCCTAGCACAAGTGCCAGTAAAAGGTGACTTTGTCATTTTACCAAGCAAACAAGATTCACAACTATCATCTGACTTTAGGTCAAATGACTCCAAGACTCCATCCTTTTGGAGTTGGCCTATGCGTTTCTTGCTTACATGTCCAAGACGACAATGCCATAAGGATGCTTTATCTAAGCTAGTGGAAGAGTTAATACATAATACATTATTTCCTAGATTATCTACAACAGATACAGTTTCATACACGCCATCACAAGGTAATGCTTTAAAATAAAGAACATTATTAAAGAAAGCATCAATACTACCATTATTATTATCAAAATAAAAGGTAAAACCTTGTTTATACAATGCATGAAAGGAAATAACATTTCTTGCCATTTCTGGCGAATAATAACATTTATTCAAATCTAATGTAAACCCACTATTTAGAACTAAGGAATAAACTCCTATATTGGTGACAGGTGAAGCTTTCCTGTTTCCCATGATCAAGTTTATCTTTCCCTGCTCCACATTCTCACTTCTTTTTAGTCCCTGCAAATCACAACATATGTGAATACCACAACCTGTATCAAGGACCCAAGACTTAGAATGAGGTGAGTTATTAGACAATATAGTGTATATACCTGCATGGTTGGGTTTTACTTTCCCATCCTTCAAATATTGCTGGTACTTTGGGCAGTTTCGCTTCCAGTGCGACTTTTCATGGCAATAGAAGCATTCAGCCTCATTAGGGTTAGCAGAAGGAGTGACAAAACCTTTCTTGGTTTTGCTTGAAGAGGAGCCTTCAAGGGTCTTACCCTTGGTACCCTTAGAAGGGTTCTTTCTCTTCTTCCCTTTGCCATGCCCGATTGCCATGACATTGGCCGCAGTTGGAGTAGGAGTAGGAGTAGTAACAACCGACTTACCCTTTAGACCACTTTCGGCGGTCTTCAAGAGTCCTTGAAGTTTGCTGAGGGTGACTTCTTCCTTGTTCATGTGATATGTCATGCGGAATTGATCAAAACACGATGGCAAGGAGTGCAAAATGATGTCTATTGCTAACTCCTCAGGGAAGTTCACATTCAGCTTCAGTAAACGGTCCACATACCTTTGCATTTTCTGCATGTGGCCCGTGATGGGTTCACCATCCTTCATTCGGGTTGTTATCATGGAGGAGATTATTTCATATCGCTCTTGACGAGCACTTTGATGGTAGCGGTCCATCAAGTCCTGGTGCATCTCAAAAGGATTATAGTCCTCATAGGACTTTTGGAGCTCGGCTGTCATGGTGGCCATCATGATGCATGCCACTTTTGTAGCATCTCTTTCATATACCTCATATTCAGCAAGCTCTTCAGGAGTAGCAGTTGGCTCGGGTACCTTCAGCTCCTTGTCGAGAACATATTCTTTGTTCTCATACCGAGTGACCATCCTGATGTTTCTGATCCAATCTGTAAAGTTGGACCCATCAAAGATGACTCTCCCACAAAGATTCATGAGAGAGAAGGAGCTAATAGGGTTTGAGCCAGAAGCATTGTTATTGGAAGACATCTGAAAAGAAGAGGGAATATATTAGATTAGATATAGAGATAGTCCTTAACAAAACACCCAAATGTAATATTAAGGCTAGGACCCAACACAATATTTTATAACTTAGAAGAGGGATGTCGTAATCTAAGCTATAAGATATTTGAAGGTAGGTGAATGACGATTCACCAATTTCCACCATTAAAAACGAAATATTTAATTAGGTTTTAATTGGTTTAGAAACTCCTAGATTCTTTGAGATTCATTGAACTTTCTGCAATGGCATGTTTCAATCTCGAGTGTGCCCTTCAAGTTTTGTGACTGGGATGCCGAGGATCACAAAACAAGGTGTGAAGTAACCATGCAAATTACTTGGTACCCTTAATGTATTACCCCTCAATCGATGTGTTGGTTAACCACACACGCTCCATCGATACTATGATAAACATTAAGTCACCATTTACCTACCTTGTTAAGTTCAAGTTAGTGTGTCGGTTAACCACACACGCTCCACTAACGACTTAAACAAAGTGTAAAGTGTAATTTCATGGATTAGCACCTTATTCACATTTTCCTAAAATAACTAAGATTGGGAATTCAATAAAGTTTAGTTACTTTAGTATTATCATTATACTTTTAATGAGAATTTATAAGTCCTTGTCCTACCCGTTCAGCTAACGACCCTCCACCGATCAAGGAAGCGGTGGGTGAGAGTGGACACCCATTAAGTTGCCATTTTATAGGCAACAACCTTATACCCCCCTTATAGACCGGCTTCGTGAATGAGGCGTACTAGCGGTAAGACGACTTGATCTTATACATATATAAATATTATTAAACTTATAATATTATAAAGTATAAGGGTTGAATTTTAACTTTTAAAATTCTAAGGGTTAGAACTAAAGTTTTTAATATGACTTTACATGTTCCAAAACTTGAGGCCAAGTTTTGTAAACTTTCAAAACTTTTTATTTCTCATAACTTATGAGTTAATGGTTATTAAAAATGAAGACTCTTCATTTTTTGTAACCTATGTGTTCTTTTAATGATTATTTATAAATGTGACTTTTGGTTATCCATAACTTAAGAACTAGTTATGGACTCCATTAAAACACATAAAGATCAAGAATTAATCTAATCAATTATTAACACATAATTTCTATGATCTTCTAAACTCATATGTTTATGAATGTTCATATCAAAAATTTCAAGAATCGTAAGTACATATACAAAACTTGAAATTTTTGATACGAGCTTTTGAACAAAACTTCGATATTCAAGTTTTTTTTTTTTTTTTTTTTTTTTTTTTTTTTTTTTTTTGCATCAAGTATCAAATAAACAAACCAGGCTCTGATACCACTGATGGGTTTTGAGCATTCTAACACTCCTATGGTGTACATGCAACCCTAGAAACCTTGGATCTATGTTTGACTAAGATACATGCAAATAATTATTTTTCCAAGGTTCTTATCCTAACTAGCATGGCATGGGGTACTTGAATCAAATAAAACTAGTAGAATTACTTACCTTGTAGTAGTAGTTGATTGCTTGGAGTTTGAGAGCCTAGCACCAATAATGTGGATGCCTCAAATGGAAGTCACAAATCACCACAAACTTGGAAACTTGAGAGAATAGTCACAAACTTCTTGAAATCGGCCCTCTTAGTTTACACACATCAACTAGTGCAATTTCAAGAACCAAAGCCTCCTTTATATAGTGTGGTGGATTAGGGTTACATCCATGTAAACCCTAATACCCATGTCTTTTCATTTCCATGAGATCCATGGGTTAAAGCTCCATGGAGTATCCATGGACTTTCCATGCAAGCCTAGACCATTCCAAATAAGCATTAGCCCACACTATATAAACATAAGAGCCCATATTTAATTAGTCATACTTTTGATCTCTAAATTAATTTTAAATTAATTATAGATCAATACTAATTAAATAATATGATTTTATATTAATATATTAGGACTTATATTATATTAATAAATCATAACTTATACTATTCTCAAACGATTATCCATAAATTGTTCGGGTGAAGTGCAACCCAAATGGACCATGCCGGGTCGGGTCAAGTACATACCAAATATAGTTATGGACTTAGACACTATATCCAACAGTATGCTAGTCCATGAAAATTCACATCGTTTCTTTATGAGTCTTTAGTGGAGCGTGTGTGGTTAATCGACATATTAATGTGAGATTATCAAGATGAAATAATGAAACAACTTGTGTTTATAATTGTTGATGGAGCGTGTGTGGTTAACTGGCGCATCAATGGGAGATTATAAATTAATCGGGGATGTTTGAGCAGTTTCGAATGGTTATTCACATCTTAATTGTGATCAGCGGCATCCCGGTCACAATTGGTAAGAGCATAATTCGAGATTAAACATGCCACTGATGTTTCAATGAAAATCTCAAAAGATCTAGGAGTTTAATGTGATTGAAATTGGTGAAATGTTTCTACCTACCTAAAACAGTTTTGTGATATGACTACGATATTCCTCTTCATATTACGAAATGAAAATATGGACCCTAGCCATAATTTAAATTTGGGTTAATATATAAGAATTAAAATCAACTAACTTGAATTCTCGATTTTCCCAATTTTAGATGTCTAATCAAGATAGAAATGGTCTTCCTCGTTCTTATGTAAATGGTTTCCTCAATCTTCTAGAGATGGTATTCCATTTTGATCAAGGTGAAAATGTTTTCCCTGCTACATTTTATCGATAACAAAAAACATTTTTTGGCGGAAAACATTAAACCCTAAATTCACATACACCTTAAAGGATCTATGTTCTCACTATGATATGCAAAAAACAGTTTGAATTCAAGAACCCTAAAGTAGATTGCTATTTTTGAAATGGGAGAAGGGTTATTAGTAAACATACCTTTTAGTTTATTATTGTAAATAAAGTTGAATTCCTTCTTGGTAGAACTTCAGAAAGCCAACACCAGAAATCTCGTGCCTCTGATGGCTCAAATCCAAACACTAGAAGTTCGAGGCTATTGAAGAGAGAGGGAAGGATATGATTTTCGGCTCTAGAGTATCTTGGAAGAGGTGAATCCAAAAATCATAAGGGATGAGGTATTTATAAGGATTAAGGATGTGTATAAAAGGCAGGTTTCCTTATGGATAACCATAACCCTTTTTCTTTCCCCCAAAGCAACCCTAGTATTCCTTAAAGCCCAAGAAAGGCTCCCTTACCCCCTAGAACTATCCCCTCTCTTAGAGAGGTTCTAAAATCAATCAATGTTCAACTTTTGGACATGGACACTTTTAGTCGTTCCACTTTTAATTATTCCAATTAATCTCAAAATTAATTCTAATTAATTTTTTATTAATTTATAATTAAACAATATAATTTCAATTTAATATATTTTTCTCAAAACATATTAATAAATTATTTATTTTTATTTCTAATTAATTTATTAATCATATAATAAATTAATAAATCAGTCTCTCTCTCTCTCTCTCTCCAAATAAAATTCCAGTCTCTTACTAGGTTTGAGGGCAACCCAAAAGGAATTTGCTAATAACTTAAGTTTATAATAAATTAGTTAATGGCCTAGACACATAATCCAACAGTCTCCCACTTAGATAAGTCTATAACTAAATTCCAACTTGTAAGTTAAACAACAAAGTGTGCTTTCCGAAGCAACTGCCGAACTCTGATCTAAACAGACATTGGTCCTTATATAAGTGATCAAATACTCCTCCGTTCTACTAGATATCATATAGACATGATACATGTATTAGAAACAATCTCATTGTCCAAATTTTGTTTCCCGATTTTCTGATTTGTGATGATAACATTAGACTTCAAATTGAACACATCAACTGAGTCCTAACTAGACCCAACACTAAAGTAAACACCAAATCACCAAGAGGCCCACATATATTGCTTTTCCCGTTAGGGAAACAGGAACGAATCAACTTTGACTTATATGCTTGTATCCTTTACTCACCAAATCATACATGACATTGCGTTTTATATGACATTGCGTTTTATAACATCATGTTATTGATGCGTTTACACAACACCAATGCACAACCTACTTGTAAATTAAAACTCACATATCTCCGTTTCAAGAATATAAGATATTATCATCTCAGAATTACTCGTGATATAATCCATGAAGTAATTCTCTGAGCGTGGGTTTATCCAATACTTAAATATCCATTTTTTAAGTACTCATGAATGTTGTAGCAATACAATTGCTATCTCTAACTCCCTTAGACAATCTCCAATCCAATTCATGACAATCTTAATTCACTACTCACTTCCCAAAGTATGAGCGACTATGGAATTTGAATAATTAAATTATTCGGGAAGTAAAACATGCAAAACGAAACACAAGAATAAATAATTGACAAAGGCAGTAACCAATACCATAAATAATCTCTATTATTTAATCACCAAAATTCAATTACATTTATTTTGTTACAAGTTTCAAACTAATAATCCAACTACTAAAAGTAATGTCATCTCTCAATCTAATGCTTCTAGTATGTTGTCTATACTTAATCTTAGTTAGAGCCTTTGTGAGAGGATCTGTAGGATTATCTTCTAATGAGACTCTTTTCACTATAAGATGACCTTCTTCAACTCTATGTCTGATATAATGGTATTTTATGTCGACATGTCTTGATTTTCCATGATCTCTCGGTTCTTTGGTCAAAGCAACCACTCCTTCATTATCGTAGAAAAGTTCCATTGGCGCCTGAATGGTTAGGACTACTCCAAGATCTCCAATGAAGTTCTTTAACCATGGTGCTTCCTTTGATGCTTCACTCGTTGCTATGTACTCTGATTCACAGGTAGAATCAACCACTGTGTCTTGCTTGGAACTTTTCCAAGTAACTTCTCCTCCATTTAAAGTAAATACCTAGCCGGATTGAGAACGAAAGTTGTCTCTATCTGTTTGAAAGTTGGCATCATTATACGTAGTCACTCTCAACGTATCACTACCACCAAGGACTAGAACCATGTCCTTTGTCCTTCGCAAATACTTGAGAATATTCTTAACTGTTGTCTAATGAGCTCTTCCAGGATTTCCATGATAGCGACTGACCATGCTCAAGGCAAAGGACACATCACAGCGAGTACATGTCATAGCGTACATGATCGATCCTACAACCGAAGAATAAGGGAATTGACTCATATTAGCCATCTCTTCATCCGTATTTGGGCTTTGAGTCTTACTCAACTTGGTATTTCTCTGAATAGGCAGCTCTCATTTCTTGGAATTTTCCATACTAAATCGTTTTAGTGCCTTGTGCAAGTATGTACTTTCCAATCCACGATTTTACTTCTTGCATGGTTGGAATGTCGTTTCCCATGAGTAGTATGTCATCAACATACAATACGAGAAAAGTTACTATACTTCCACTATCTTCGACATACACACAAGACACATCCTGTGACAACCGTCAATTTCTGGTCAAGTCAAAGTCAAACAAAGTCAGCGGGTCAAACCGGTCAACTCAACTAGTGCTTGTATGTTAGGGCTTACTCTATGTTTACTAATGTACAACTCTCTATCTTAATACAAAGCATCACTCAGAAGTTTCAAATGTTCAGAAATTTTAAACCCTAAACAAGGTGAGTGATGTAACGACTCTATAAAGCACTATTACGTACCCTTCGGCGGTGTATAACACTCATAACAAGACATAGTGGAGTTTACAACCCTAGCACTATGGGGCAAAACACTAGCAAAGGATACAAACAAAGTGTCTCTCACTCAATCTCTCTCTCTCTCTCTCTCTCTCTCTCCCAAATATCTCATAAATCTGTCCCAAATCTCTCTCAACTTTTTCTTAAACATCCGTGCCATCCCGACCCTACAATTAATTGAAAATCACTCGAAACGGGAAGATAATATGAAAAACAACAGTTTGGATCCGAACCTTCTCGGATGCGAACCTCTTGGATGCAAACCTCTTGGATGCGAACCTCTTGGATGCGAACTTATTGGATGCGAACCTCTTGGATGCGATCCTTCTCAGATGCGAATCTCTTGGATGCGATAGATGCGAACCTCTTGGATGCGAGCCTTCTCGGACGTGAACGTCTTGGATGCGAACCTTCTCGGATGCGAACGTCTTGGATGCGAACCTTCTCGGATGCAAACCTCTTGGATGCGAACCTCTTGGATGCGAACCTTCTCGGATGCGAACCTCTTGAATGCGAACCTTCTCGGATGCGAACCTCATGGATGTGAACCTTCTTGGATGCGAACCTCTTCGATGCGAACCTTCTCAGATGCGAACCTCTTGGATGCAAACCTTCTCGGATGCGAACCTCTTAGATACGAACCTTCTCGCATGTGAACCTCTTGGATGCGAACCTCTTGGCTGCGAACCTTCTCGGATGCGAACCTCTTGGATGCGAACCTTCTCGGATGTGAAACCTCCTGATGTGAAACCTCTCGAATGCGAACCTTCTCAGCAGCGAACCCTCTTGCTTCTCAAGTCTGGTTTTTGACCAGTTTCGCATTTTGAGTCCGTTTTTGATGATTGTAACGTGGGATTTTCACCCAATTCATATTTTTGACATATTAGACCCTCTAAACTCATATATTATCCACATATTGAAGATTTATTAAATATAAATCTTATTTTTGCTTAGGATAATATCAAGAGGACATAAATACACTCTTTGACTTTTCCCATAAAGTTATGACACAAGTCACCTTTATATCTACTTTGTGTCACTAATCACACTCTACCTAGTCAAATCATTGTGCTTTTAATACTTCTCCCAACACTCCATCAGATTGATTTAAACAAATCCATCCAAGAAATCTTCATTCTTCTTCTCCAAGATTTCACATTCTCTCACCAAAAGATCACTTCTCTCTCTCTCTCTCTCTCTCTCTCTCTGTCTCTCTCTGTCTCTCTCTCTCTCTCTCTCTCTCTCTCTCTCTCTCTCTCTCTCTCTCTCTCTCTCTCTCTCTCTCTCTCTCTCTCTCTCTCTCTCTCTCTCTCTCTCTCTCTCTCTCCTCTCCGTCACGAGTTTTACAGGGGTTGTTCTTGGGTATTTCCTCCATTTTTTGTAATTATCTCCCTCCTACTTCTACATAATCCTCACATCTTGATAGAAATTGTAAACCGTTTATACAAATATCTACATATTTGTTCTAAGGATCTTCAAATCTTTAAGCATCTTTCAATTGTTTTTGACTTGAAACTCCTCATCGCCAACCTTCCTCCACAAGAAATTGAAAAATGTGAGTTCATACCCCTACATTTCATGCTTTCTTTCAAGTTTTAGGGGGGGGGGGGGGAATACAAGTTAAAACACCATACTATAACCTAAATTCATACATCAGCTTTTCTCAGAAATGTTGGGTTCTATTAACGGACTAATTTGACCATCTTTAACTTAATAATTTTCAAAACTGTACAAGAGGAAAGTATTTCAGGTTTATACCTTTCTAATGACTACTTGCACGCGTTCATATGATTTTTTACAATTTATGGCGATTTTTACAAAACTGCGTATCATTTCAAAAGTGATTTCGGACCAGTCTGTGAAGATAAACATATTCACACTGTTTTGAGACCACTAAAAATCATAATAAAAATAATAAACAAAGTAGACTCATTCTCTAAACTCTCAAAGTTTACGGATTCAGTTTTTGATTTACGATGATTTTTGTATATTTTTTTCTAATAACAGGGACATAAAAGTTAAAACTAGAAAAATTGTATACAAGTTTATTTATGATGATTTTTGTATAATTTGTTCTAATAATAGGGACAGAAGAGTTAAAACTAGAAAATTTGTTTACAAGTTTATTTATACTTTGTAACATGTTGAGGAAAGTGTGTAGTAATAAAAAAATACATGTTGATTATATTTCATGCTATTTTATTTCCATGAAAAAGAAATAATCATTCACATAAGGGTTTTTCATTCACTACAAACTTATATTATAAACTATAATAGGTATAGTTTATGGTTCATTACACTACAAACTCACTATGAAAGGTTTCATTTCCACTACAAAAAGGGTATTCATTCGCACTACACGTAAACTCGTTAAATCAGGTTGTGAGGCACTACTTCATTGTACCCACTAGGGTACGGGTTAAAATCTTGTAGTTATAACCAGAGTCTCTTGTAGGGAGAGCGTGATACTTGTGGATAAATCTATATTGGAACTGACAATCCCGCACCTAAGCTTCATGCAACAGCTAGACCAGCAGGTCTGGGGTGATAAATGTCATAACATTCCGACGTCTGAAGAACGTCGTAACAGGTCATTATGTCATTAGCACAGTTATAATAACTCAGCAAGGGAAATAACGATACAAATGGATTTTATATAGATTAAAATCTACGTAATATTACTACTTTAGAATACGATAACATTTATACATTTTGGTCCGAAGGGACTAAGACTAGATTCCATTTTACTAAGAAAATTTGGGATTTTCTGAAGGAACACACTCATCACATATAAAAGGATTATTATTTTTAACTCCGTGATTACCTAGTGAATACGTTAGGGTTATATATAATGAGGATCCAATAGGCAGTGAAATTTGTGATTTCCGCCTTACTTCCTGTTCCTTGTTTGGTTGTGGGCTTAGGGCGAATCCACACATTCAACTGTCCATCCGATCTGGGTTATACATAACTTGTATTAACTATGTGATCATAGAAGGAACTGGTATAATCACATTACTTATCATTACTTATAAAGAAAATATAGGATTTTCTGGAGGACATACAGACATTTTCAAGGAACAACGAACTTATTTTCTAAAACAAAATGCTTATGAACTCACCAACTTAAATGTTGATACACTTTCAAAATTACTTGCATTCTCAGGAAACCAGTAGGCAGGTACATGCACATGTTTCAAGAAGACGGAGCATAGTAGCTTCTACTCTTAGTTTTTGCTATTTACCTTTGAAATCAATCATCTGGGATTCGAATACAATGTAAACACTATATTATTTATACAATGGTTGTTGTTGTTTTGATTACTATTATACAATTGTTGTGATACTGTACATGACGTTCTCCGCCCACGAACGTTTCCGCCGTTCCGGTTTGGGGGTGTGACAGGTTGGTATCAGAGCATTGTTTATAGTGAACTAAGTATATCAACCCATAGAAGATATACAACTATAAACACAATGGGATAAAAACACTCTGACCAAGAGTAATACTTTTAAAATATATTAATATTTTTATAAAAGTATACATACATACATACATACTAGAACAATATCACAAGAAGAACAATACAAAAGTATTTAGATGTTGGACACTACAGTCAAACCTAGACAGTTATGTAATCATATCTGGAATAAATATAGCCTAATCAACTATATTTATTTGAGATACGACCAACATGTGTTTGGGAGTGATAGTGGTGTTGCAACAAGTATAAAACTTACCAACTCTACACGCGAAGGAACATTAGAACCAAACATAAAGTTTAAAATACTATAGGAGTACTTTATGATACTATACCATAACAACAAGTCTAAAACTTACCAACTCTACATGCAAAGGAACATTAGAACCAAACATAAAGTTTAAAATACTATAGGAGTATTTTATGATACTATACCATAACAAAAAGTCTAAAAACTTATCAACTTCATATATCAAGAAGTTCTAGAATCAAACATACGATTAAAATACTATAGGAGTATTTTAGGCACTATAAATAACTTATGTGAAAACTACAAGACCTTTACTGGTAGATCTATAATTACTGAGTGTATACGTTAAGGTTATATATAATTGAGATTTTATAGACTTAGAATTTGTGATTTTCGCTCTTCTTCCTGTTCCTTGTTTGGTTGTGGTCTTAGAGTAGGATCACTTACTCAAAGGTCTATTTGATCTTGGTTATATATAATTTGTATACACTACGTGATTATAGAAGGATACGGTAAGGATCACCTGTCACACCCCAAAACCGGAACGGCGGAATCGTTCAGGGGTGGAGGACGTCATGTTTAGTATCACGAGATATGTATATGGTAAGAAAGTAATGAACAACTATTTCATTTAGAAAGAAAGTGTTTACAATGTGTGTGTTCACAAAACATAGAATTCATACACAAATAACAAAACAAGACTTGAAGCTATAATGCTCCATCTTCTGAATTCCCAGCCCGAGCACCTGTCTAATAGTCTCCTGAGAATACAAGTTATTTGAAAGAGTGGATCAGTAATTAAGCTGGTGAGTTCATAAGAGTTTAGTGATGTAAGTAAGTTGTAAAATGTTGTTGAAAATGTAGTTAAAAATGTAGTTGTAACATGTAGTTGTAAAATGTTGTAAGTTGTAAGTTCTGTTTTGAAAAGTTCGCCTATTCCTCTAGAAAATCCTATATTTCCTACTTTGATGGAAGTTTAAGTAAAATGACACTACAACCCTTTCTATGGGTACTAAGTGGATACGAATTATATAAGACTCAGAGTAAACAAACAATTGACTGTGCGCATATGCCCCAAGCTCACAACCAAACGAGGAACATAAATTAAGGCGGATATCACACATTCCATTGGTTGTTAGATCATCGTCGTATATAACCCTGGTGTATTCACTTGTTACTCATGGAGTTAATTGTAATGGTTCCTTTATATCTAATGAAAATGGTCTTTAAGAAAACCTATATTTCTTATAATAAAATGGTGACCACAGTGACTACTTTTATAATAGCTTAGTTTATATTGATATATATAATCTAATATCGGATAGAAAGGTAACTGGGTGAATCTGCCCTAAGCCCACAACCAAACGAGGAACATAAATTAAGGCGGAAAGCACACATCCAACTACCTATTGGGTATTAGTTTTATATATAAACATGGTGTATAAACTAAGGTATTATAGAGTTACTCACCTAAGGTCCTTTAAATTGTACTGGTTTAATAAAATGGATTAAACCCTTTACTGGGAAGTTTCTAGTTTTGTATACCAAAAGTACTGATTTTGGAAAGTATGTTTTGTACTAGAAAAACTGTGCTTTGACTCTGTGTCCTATAACCTGACCCATACCTGGTACCCTTATGATGACTTAATGTATACTGAGCATACATATATATATATATATATATATATATATATATATATATATATATATATATATATATATAGAATCAGATAGAAAATAGATTGGGTGAATTCGTTCCAAGCCCACAACCGAACAAGGAACAGGAAATGAAGCGGAGAGCACACATGCTATTACCTGTCGGACCCTATTGGTATATATATATCCTGTGATGTATACATTAAGGAATCATAAGACTAGCATTATGGTCCTTTCTTTTAAACTTAGCCTTCTACCAAGGCATCTTCTGTAAAACGTAGCCTTCTACCAAGGCATCGACTGTTATGTGCTAGACTCGACTGTTCTGTTTGCCGTTTGTAAAAATGTATGTTTTCCCTAGTTTATAACTATCTTAACTCGAAAATAGTTTGAGTTTGACTTTCAAGTGGTACTATCACTTTATGAAAGAAATGGGAAATGTAAGTACACAGTTGTCATTTATAATGACATGCGGATATATTGGTGACCTAAAACATGTTCGTTTTATTACGGTCATAATGTGAAGGCTAGAACCCCTACTAAACGCTCTCCCTGTCAAGATATTAAGGGAACCAAACGCGACCTCTGCAAATTCTTGCAAGCCGTGTAATTCACATTAAGGTTATATGATCATGTATAACCAATATAACTATCACCTTTTGTTTAAAACAATGAGTTAGTGATCAATTGGTATAATTAGATCCTGTGTGTGTGTTCTCATGCTATAGCAACCTAACTTGTTTGTTTTGTACTGTATATTGTACATTCTGTTTGTTTCTCATAATTGTGTGCTCTCTCTGTATGGTATTGTTTGTTTCTCTTCACTGTATGTTCTGTATGGTATTGTTTGTTTCTCTTCACTGTATGTTCTGTATGGTATTGTTTCTTTCTCTTGACTGTGTGTTTGACTCATGTATGAACTAACTCTTTGTATGCTTCATTGTACTAGAAGTAACGAATAGCATTCTCCTAAACTATACCTATTATAGTTTACTAATGTTCTACTTGGACTGTTATTGAAAAGACTCATTTATCTACTAAGTTATGCTTGTACTTTAAAAATGGAGTTTTGTATAACTATAAAGTAACATAACTTTAAAAGAGTTTTTGAAATGTTTTGACAACTTATAAATGACATAAGTAACATTTTGAAAGATGTTTATAACAAACATTTACACAATTATCATTATGTTCAACTTGTATTCCCCCCCTTAAAACATTTAAAACAGTTAAAAGATTCATTACGGGGTATGAACTCACCTGATGTGGGTGATTCAAACGGGTATGCGTGTAAGGATGAGAAGTTCCAAGAATGAAGTCCCGAGACACAATAAGTCCTAAATGACATATAAGGACACATATTGACATGAATATAGTGTTTATAAACAACTATATAAAAGGAAACACCTTCCGGGACTAGGAAACACCTTGACCAAGGCGTTGGAATCAAATGTGATTCAACAGAGGAAGGTAGAATGACACTCACATGAGTTTACGGCCATGTGTTTACGGCCAAAGGGAGTTTACGGATGTAAACTCATGGTCACTCATGTACAAGTGTAAGTTTGAAGGCTTGGGAAGCTTTAGGGACCTTTGCTCTACACTAGGATGAGAAAGACCACCTTCATTGAGGCTTTTGATGAGTTTACGGCCAAGAATGGAGCTTACGGCCGTAAACTCATGGACATTATGAAGTGAGTGTGGTTTAAGGTCCTACAATCATCAAGGAAGGGTTCTGGGTCACTAGTTTTGCATCTAGGATGGTTTATGGCCCATACATGCCTTAACATTGAGTTTACGGCCAAGGGAGATTTTGGGCCGTAAACTCAAGATGTTCTTGGGGAATGCATGTTTCAAGTCTCTAAGCATGAGTCCTAACTAGATATGAAGTATAGGGAAGAGTACTTACGATCTAGAAGCTTGTAATGGTTGATATTCGCCAAGAACACTAGTGTGTGTTCTTGGTGTTCTTGGTGAAACTTGAAGATCTAAGAAAAGAGTGATTTCTATGGATGAAATCATGGAAGGATACTAGATTAAGAGATGTATCAACAAATCTAGGAAGAATACTTACATATTTTGGCACTCAGTTGAGTTGATTGAATGGGTCTTAAAACCAAAAATTTTCCGGGTTGTCACATCATCCCCCGGTTAGATGGAATTTCGTCCCGAAATTAGCTTTCTTAGCATTACTACTGGGGTTGCGCTCCTCTCATTGGCAGAATACCCACTCGTAGACCTGGCAACCTTGCCCTGGTGTTCATGATAGGATTCGTACTTGGTCCATCTATCATTAGCTCGTGTATACAAGTCGTATATAATTAGGGTTAGTAAGACGGTCGGATGTGCGACTCTGCCCTAGGTCCACAACCAAACAAGGAACAGGAGATAGGGCGGAAACACATATACTAAATCTGCGTAATCATAATCATATACCACCCTCGCGTATACACTAAATAGTGATAGGTGGGCTGTATTCGTCCTTAGCCTCTGTGCTCGAACTTGGTCTGTTGGACGAGTGGTATTTCATGACAGTCTGCGGACATTCGATGATAAGGCTTCGGAGGACAAAGTACTCTTCGCACGAGTACTTCGGGGTTTAGAATACGAAAGATGAAACTGAGGTTTAGGTCGGACTGTCGATACGAATGACGAAGGTTTCGAGAACTTGCCGATCGAGGCGATAGAAACATATGAACTTAGTATGGTGAGGACCACGCCAATTCATGACGAATGATGGTAACAGACTCTTTACTGAACACAGTTTTGGCCAATTAAAATAAACGTCTGTTATACGATGGTGTATCCCTAGTGTTTGATAATGTACTGCTAGTGTGTTCGACAATGTACCCTTTGCAAATGATCCAGGGCTTTCTGTTTTACCTTTGATGTTAACACTCCTACGTATCGTATCGCTATGTGCGCATACATACAAACGAAAGTGCTCTAATAACTGGTGGGGATACTTTATATCATGATCCTCCTTGGTACCACTACAATCGCCTGCCATATACAAGTTATGAATATTTAAGATGAACCAGGCAGTCGACTGAGTAACTCTGCCTCAAATCTTCAACTAATTAAGGAATGGGGACCTAAGCGGAGTCACTCACTCTAAGTCTGCAACATCTTAGTTGTGCACAACCCTGATGTATATGGTAAGCCATAATAGCTTCTCTAAACGGATCTTTTAGTTCTCTTGAATACTGTGACCTATTTCAACATGTGAGTTATTATAATTACTTTTAGGTGTTATCCCCAAATTTTAATCTTATATGAATATAAATTAATTTTTAAAAGTAATTACTATTTCGAAAACGTACCGCTACTCGTCGACGACTCCAGGGTAGATTCTCCTGCGGTGATCATCAGAATGCGTCCATCCGCGCCTGAGTTCTTTACTATCGGACAGTCCCTCTGAAAATGTCCAGTCTCAGCACAGCCATAACAGGCTTGGCTTCCTTCAGCTCCGGGGACTTGGGAGATCGGTTGAGCCGGTGCCCTGCAGAAACGGACTGTGTGTCCCTTCCTGTGGCAGTTCAGACACTGCATTTCCCAGCATACTCCGGTGTGGTGATAATAACACTTTCCACACTTCGGGAGGGTTCCAGCATATCGACTGGCAGGTGCTGGAGTAGTAGGCATTGTAGCTGTTGGATAAGGTGTCTAAGTCCATAACTTATTTGGTATATACTTGACCCGACCCGGCATGGTCCATTTGGGTTGCACTTCACCCGAACTAGTTATGGATAATTTTATGAGAGTTGTATACTTACGATTTATTAATATATTATAAGTTATAATATATTAATATAAAGTCATGTTACCTAATTAGTTTTAATCTTGAATTAATTATGAATTAATTATTGATTAAAAGGAAGACTAATTAAATCATGGGCTATTATATTTATATGGTGTGGGCTAACACTCATTTGGGAATGGGCTAAGCTTATATGGAAGTCCATGGATGATCCATGAAGCTTTTACCCATGGATCCTTGGAAGAGGAAAAGACATGGGTTATTAGGGTTTCACCCTAACCATGTACACTATATAAACAAGCTTATGTTGCATGAAAAAGACACTAATGTGTGTGTAAGTGTGGTGGCCAAAATCAAGAGTTAGTATACTCTCTCATACATTTTCCAATTTTATGGTGATTTGTGATTTTCATTTGAGGCATTCACATTATTGGTGCTTGGCTCTCAAACTCCAAGGAATCAACAATCAACAAAAGGTATGTAATTCATCTAGTTCTTTTATGGTTAAAAGTACCCCATGCCATGCTAGATAGGTTATAAACCTTGGAAAATAATATTTTGCATGTATCTTAGACAAACATAGATCCAAGGTCTAATAGGGTTGCATGTACACTTAGGAAGTGTTACAATGCTCAAAACCCAACATTGGTATCAGAGCCTAGGCTTGTGTGTTTGATACTTGATGCAAAATAGTGAAAAAAGTCGAATTTTTTGATGTCTGCCTGATGAACTCGCCGAGTCCATGGGGGGACTCGCCGAGTTCATGTGTAAACTCATCCTACTCGGCGAGTAGGTTCGTGCACTCGGCGAGTAGGAGCCTCAGAATGCAGATTTTCGACTTTTGCTGCTGGAAATGGACTAGAAACATTACCCTAAACTGTTTTGGTGTTTTAAAACTTGTTTTAGTTGGTGTAATGGTTGTTCTAATCCATTTACAATAGCTTATATCAAAACTTCATGCTTTGTATGTGTTCATATAATTCTTGAAACTTTGATGATCATGTTCATGTTCTTATGAATTTAGAAGATGATAGGAATTATTTGCTGAAATGTTTAGGATTAATTCTTGATCATTTATGTGTTTTAATGGAGTCCATAATTTGTCCTCAAGTTATGGATATCCAAAGGTCACTTCTTTTAAACACACACTTAAAACACATAAGTTACATGGAAATGAAGAGTCTTCATTTTTATGAACCTTTAATTCATAAGTTATGAAATGAAAAGTTTTGAATAGTTTCAAAACTTGTCCTCAAGTTTTGGAATTTGTAAAGTTACACGCACTTTAATATACTTTAGTTCCAAACCCTTAGAGTTTTAAAAGTTAAAATTCAACCCTTATACTATTAATGGTTAATTATTATATATATGTATAAGTTCAAAGTCGTCTTACCGCTAGTACGCCTCATTCACGAAGCCAGTCTATAAGGTGGGTATAAGGTTGTTGCCTATAAAATGGCAACTTAATGGGTGTCCAGTCTCACCCACCGCTTGCTTGACTGGTGGAGGGTCGTTAGCCGAACGGGTAGGACAAGGACTTATAAATTCTCATTAAAAGTATGATGAATAGTATAAAGTAACTAAACCTTTTATAAATTCCCAATCTTAGTTACTTTAGGAAAATGTGAATATGGTGCTAACCCATGAAATTCACACTTTGTACCTTACCAAGTCGTTGGTGGAGCGTGTGTGGTTAACCGGCACACTAACTTGGAATAGTAAGGATCACAAAGGGTGACTTAATGTTTATCATAGATCGGTGGAGCGTGTGTAGTTAACCGACACATTGATTAGGTGATAATATTAAGGGTACCAAGTGAATTTGCATGGTTATTCACACCTTGTTTTGTGATCCTCGGCATCCCAGTCACAAAACTTGAAGGGCACAATCGAGATTGAAACATGCCATTGAAAAGTTCAATGAATCTCAAAGGAATCTAGGAATTTCAAAACCAATTAAACCTAATAATTCATTTCGTTTTCATGGTGGAAATTGGTGAATCGTCATTCACCTACCTTCAAATATATTATAGCTTAGATTACGGCATCCCTCTTCTAAGTTATAATATATTGTGTTGGATCCTAGCCTTAATATTACATTTGGGTGTATTATTAAGGATTCGATATATCTAATCTAAACTTGTTTTCTTATTTTCAGATGTCTTCCAACAACAAAGCTTCGGGCTCTAACCCTACTGGCTCCTTTTCCCTCATGAACCTTTGTGGGAGGGTCATCTTTGATGGTTCCAACTTCATGGATTGGATCCGGAACATCAGGATGGTTACTCGTTACGAGGACAAGGAATATGTCCTCGATAAGGAGCTAAAGGAGCTTGATGAGTCCACTGCTACTCCTGAGGAGGTCGTTGAGTATCAGGCACATGAAAGAGATGCCACCAAGGTGGCATGCATCATGATGGCCACCATGACAGCTGAACTCCAAAAGTCCTATGAGGACTATTACCCTTTTGAGATGCATCAGGATCTGATGGAAAGGTACCATCAGAGTGCTCGTCAAGAGCGGTATGAAATAAACTCCTCCATGATCACTACCCGTATGAAGGATAGCGAACCAATCACGAGCCACATGCAGAAAATGCAAAGGTATGTGGACCGTCTAATGAAACTGAATGTGAACTTCCCTGAGGAGTTGGCAATTGATATCATTTTGCACTCCTTGCCATCGTGTTATGATCAATTTCGTATGACATACCACATGAACAAGGAGGAAGTCACACTCAGTAAGCTTCAAGGACTTCTGAAGACTGCCGAAAGTGGTCTTAAGAGTAAGTCGGTTGCTACTCCTACTCCTACTACTACCCCTATTTTGGCTATCGGGCAAGGCAAGGGAAAAAGAGGAAGTACCCTTCGAAGGGTACCAAGGGAAAGTCCCTTGAAGGCTCCTCATCTGGAACCAAAGGTGGTTCTATCACTCCTTCTGCCATCCCTAAGGATGTTGAATGCTTCTACTGTCAAAATAAGGGGCACTGGAAGCGAAACTGCCCAAAGTACTTGCAGGATGTCAAGGATGGGAAAGTGAAACCATCCCATGCAGGTATTTACACTATATTGTCTAATAACTCACCATATTCTAATTCTTGGGTTCTTGATACAGGTTGTGGTATTCACATCTGTTGTGACTTGCAGGGCCTAAGAAGAAGTGAGGATGTGGAGCACGGAAAGATAAACTTAATCATGGGGAACAAGAAGGTTGCACCTGTTACCAAGATTGGAGTTTATACTTTGTTGCTAGATAGTGGGTTAAAGTTAGATTTGAATAAATGTGTGTACTCGTTTGAAATGGAGAGGAATATTATTTCCTTTCATGCTTTGTACAAACAAGGTTTTACCTTTTCTTTTGATAATGAAGTTGGTAGTATTAATGCTTTCTTTAATAATATTCTTTATTTTAAAGCATTACCTTGTGATGGTGTGTATGAAGCTGTATCGGTTGTAGATAATTTAGGAAATAATGTATTATGTACTGATTCTTCTACTAGCTTGGATAAAGCATCTTTGTGGCATTGTCGTCTTGGACATGTAAGCAAGAAACGCATAGGCCAGCTCCAAAAGGATGGAATCTTGGAGTCATTCGACCTCAAGTCGGATGATAGTTGTGAGTCTTGTCTACTTGGAAAAATGACAAAATCACCCTTCACTGGTACTTATGCAAGGGGTGAGGGTTTGTTGGACCTTATACATACTGATGTATATGGACCATTCAAAACCGCCACAAGGGATGCTAATCGCTATTATGTGACTTTTATTGATGATTTTAGTAGATATGGTTATGTCTACTTAATCAAACATAAGTCAGAAACTTTTGAAAGGTTTAAAGAGTTTAAACAGGAAGTAGAAAATCAATTGGGCAGGAACATTAAGATGCTTCGATCCGATCGAGGTGGTGAGTATCTTAGTACTGAGTTCCTCGACTATCTTAAGGAGTGTGGGATTATCTCACAATTGACACCTCCCAGGACACCACAGCTGAATGGTGTAGCTGAGAGGCGCAATCGAACTTTGTTGGACATGGTTCGCTCTATGATGAGTCGAGCTTCGCTACCAATCTCTTTTTGGGGGTATGCCTTAGAGACTGCCGCCCACATCCTTAATCTAGTCCCTACAAAGAAGGTTGCCAAAACACCTCATGAAATGTGGACTGGGAAAGTTCCCAATCTAGACCATATCAAGATTTGGGGTTGCGAGGCTTTCGTGAGGCGCGAAACTCATGACAAGCTCGAACCTCGAAGTGAAAGGTGTATTTTCATCGGCTACCCACAAAAATCCTTTGGTTACCTCTTCTACAGACCCAGTGAGAATGTGGTCTTTGTGGCTAGGAGAGGGGTCTTTCGAGAGAGAGAATTTATAAGCCAAGGAGATAGTGGGATGCAAATTGACCTTGAAGAAATTCAAGACTCGATTGGTGAAGGAACCTCAGACACTAGCAATCAACTTGAGGAGGAAATTCATGTTGATCCAGCTGACGAGTCTATACTTCCGAGGCGTTCCACAAGGGTTAGGAACACACCTGAGTTTTATTATGGATTTCATATTACTACGGAGGGTGATACATTTATCAGTGACAGTACACTGGTAAATCTGGATGAACCTAACAGTGTTAAGGAAGCGATGGCAGGCCCAGAGTCTGCTAAATGGAAGGAGGCTATGGACAGCGAGATACAGTCCATGTATGACAATCAAGTTTGGAACTTGGTTGACAATGTACCAGGCCGTAAGACAGTCGGGTGCAAATGGATCTTCAAGAAGAAGACTGACATGGATGGGAAGGTGCACACTTATAAGGCTCGACTGGTTGCGAAGGGGTTTACTCAGACTCAGGGTATTGATTATGATGAAACCTTTTCACCAGTAGCAAAGATTAAGTCTATTAGGGTTATGCTAGCCATTGCTGCATTTCATGATTATGAAATATGGCAAATGGATGTCAAAACCGCTTTCCTTAACGGAAAGTTGGCTGAGGATGTTTACATGAATCAGCCAGAAGGTTTTGTCAGTGCAGAGTACCCCAATAGAGTGTGCAAGCTTGAGAAATCCATTTATGGATTGAAACAAGCATCTCGAAGTTGGAATCTTTGTTTCGATGAGAAGGTCAAAGAGTTTGGTTTCTCAAGAAGTGAAGATGAGTCCTGCGTGTATGTCAGAGCTAGTAGGAGTATAGTTAGCTTTTTGGTATTGTATGTGGATGACATACTACTCATAGGAAATAACATCCCAACCTTGCAGGAGGTTAAGTCCTGGCTTGGGAAGTGTTTTGCTATGAAGGACCTTGGAGAAGCTACCTATATCCTAGGGATAAGGATATTAAGAGAAAGGAGTAAAAGACTAATTGGACTTAGTCAGAGTATCTACTTGGATAAGGTGTTGAAAAGGTTCAACATGCAGAATTCCAAGAAAGGAGAATTACCGATCTAAAGCAATGCCAAACTGAGCAAGGCTCAGAGCCCGAGTACAGAAGATGAGATAGCTGAGATGAGTCGATTACCTTATGCTTCCGCTATTGGTTCGATCATGTATGCTATGACTTGCACCCGTCCTGATGTGGCCTTCGCTTTGAGCATGGTCAGCAGATATCAGGGGAACCCTGGCAAGGCTCATTGGACTGCGGTAAGGAATATTCTCAAGTACTTGCGGAGGACTAAGGATTGGATCCTTACCCTTGGTGGGAGTGATGACTTGAGAGTAGTAGGGTATAGTGATGCTAGCTTTCAGACTGATAGGGATAACTTCCGCTCTCAGTCGGGCTGGGTCTTTACCTTAAATGGAGGGGCAATCACTTGGAAGAGTTCCAAACAGGAGACTGTAGCTGATTCGACTTGTGAATCAGAGTACATAGCAGCGAGTGAAGCGGCAAAGGAGGCGATATGGCTGAGGAACTTCATCGGAGACCTTGGAGTTGTACCAGCTATTAAGGAGCCTATGGAGATTTTCTGTGACAGCAATAGTGCGGTTGCCTTAGCCAAGGAACCAAGAGATCATGGCAGATCCCGACACATTGACAGAAAATATCACTTCATAAGACACAAGATAGAAGAGGGACTCCTCGTGGCAAAGAGGGTATCGTCAGATGAGAACCCTGCGGATCCCCTTACGAAGGGACTGACGAGGGTGAAGCATTTGCAGCATGCGAGGCGCATCGGGCTGAGGGACGATATTAGTTTTATAGATTAGATAGCCTTTTTCTGAAACTTGTAATGTAATCGACGTTTGATGATGAATAAAATTTGTGATTTATTTATGAGTAAAGTGTTGCTATCATTGTCAATTATTTACTATTGTTTCAGTTTTGCATGTTTTGACTTCCAGAATAATTAATTTATTCAAACTCTCCACAGTCGGTCATATGTCGGAAGTAGGTATGAATCAAGACTGTCATGAATTGGGATTGTAGATGACTAAAGGTGTTTACCCATAGCAATGGTTGCTACAACATTCATGAGTACTCATAAGTTATGAGTATTGGAATAAACCCACGCTCACTTGTATCACTTCATGGAATTTATCTCGAGTGATCGTGAGACGGTAATATCATATAAGTCTTCAAACCTAGAGATATGAGTTGTTACCTATGAGTTGGTTGTGCATTGATTGCACGTAAACGCATCAGTAACTTGATGTTATAAAACGTGCCTTTGTGTGCAATTCAATAAGTAGTAGAACAAGCATATGAGTCGAAGTTTATCTGTTCCTTCTAGAAATAGAAGCGATATCTGGGCCCCTCGATGATTTTGTGTTGACCCATGTACCGGGCCCGGTCAGAACTAAATTGATGTGTTCAGTGAAGTTCTTTGTCAAACAAATCGGAAATCGAGAAACAACTGCTAGACAATAAGTAAGACATTGTTCCATGTATTTGTCCGGCTGATATCATGAGAGCAGAGGATTATATGATCACTTATCTAAAATGGCGCTTCATAGTTCACAAGAGTTTTCGAGAGCTACGATTGCCGGTTGGTTCCTGAAGTAATATAGGCAAATACAGTTATTAGACTTATCCAAGTGGGAGTCTGTTGGATAAGGTGTCTAAGTCCATAACTTATTTGGTATATACTTGACCCGACCCGGCATGGTCCATTTGGGTTGCACTTCACCCGAACTAGTTATGGATAATTTTATGAGAGTTGTATACTTACGATTTATTAATATATTATAAGTTATAATATATTAATATAAAGTCATGTTACCTAATTAGTTTTAATCTTGAATTAATTATGAATTAATTTAGTGATTAAAAGGAAGACTAATTAAATCATGGGCTATTATATTTATATGGTGTGGGCTAACACTCATTTGGGAATGGGCTAAGCTTATATGGAAGTCCATGGATGATCCATGGAGCTTTTACCCATGGATCCTTGGAAGAGGAAAAGACATGGGTTATTAGGGTTTCACCCTAACCATGTACACTATATAAACAAGCTTATGTTGCATGAAAAAGACACTAATGTGTGTGTAAGTGTGGTGGCCAAAATCAAGAGTTAGTATACTCTCTCATACATTTTCCAAGTTTGTGGTGATTTGTGATTTCCATTTGAGGCATTCACATTATTGGTGCTTGGCTCTCAAACTCCAAGGAATCAACAATCAACAAAAGGTATGTAATTCATCTAGTTCTTTTATGGTTAAAAGTACCCCATGCCATGCTAGATAGGTTATAAACCTTGGAAAATAATATTTTGCATGTATCTTAGACAAACATAGATCCAAGGTTTAATAGGGTTGCATGTACACTTAGGAAGTGTTAGAATGCTCAAAATCCAACAGTAGCGGCGTACATAGTACTCGCTCGTTGCCCTTGCGGGGTGTCCTATGTTGTTCGCTTCTTCTTCCTCTTGTTCCCAGACTTCTGATTATTGTCCTCTTCCCTCTATGGCTCGGGAATAGGGACTTTTACACCATGGCGGACTCCGTGGTCGATGAGTCGTTGAGCCAGGCGTTTAGCACTATCGAATGTGGCTGGGTTAGAAGACAACACATTTCCTTGGGTCGGAGCAGTCAGACCCCAAATGTATCTTTCTATCTTCTTGATCTCCAGGGTAACCAACCCGGGGCATAGAGCTGCTAGCTCGCTGAACCGGTCCGTGTAGGTCACTATGTCTGAGCCGACCATAGTGAGATCCCACAGCTCTTGTTCCAATTTTTGAATTTAGCCTAACGGGCAGTATTCCTCCCGCATTAACTCTTTTAGGTTTTCCCAACCTATTGAGTTAGCCACTGATAGAGTCAGTGACTTAACATGGCTGTTCCACCATGTTAAGGCCTTGCCAGAGAAGGTGCAGGCAGCAAACTTCACTTTGCTTCCTTCTGGGCATAAACAGATTTCGAAGATCGACTCTGTTTTCTCGAACCATTGCAAGAGGGCAATGATTCCTTCAGTCCCATTAAAGGACAATGGCTGGCATTTGGTGAAGTCCTTGTAGGAAACATCTCTCGAGCGCACGGGGACCTCACCCTGAGTAGAATCAGTAGGCGTTCCACCTCCGCTGGTACTGATGGAGTGATATTGAGCCATGGCTGTTGCCACAGCTGCAGCCACTGCAACGTTTATAGCTGCCATATCGATTTGCGTAGGAGGCGGTGTTGGAGTTATCGGAGTAGTGCGTCTGTTAGATCTGCGAGGAGGCATCTTTTCTAAAAGAATAAAAAGATGAGACGGAATAAGTCTAAAGCAATTGGCACAAGCCGAAAGCTGAAAAGACAAGGTTATCCTTGTTCTGGGTGTATCGGGTCCTGACTTCCATAGGGTTCTAGAAACAATTCATAAAAGAGTCTATACCTAATAAACTCTATGAATTTGAAATGGCTATCCTCGAATGAATATCTGTTGCCTGAATAACTGTTACCAGCTGCATGTAAGAAAATAATCCTAACATATAATGTGAGCTGTGTTTCCACTCGCTCATTAAATTAACAAGATTATTATTTATTAGTGTGACGTGTAAGACGTTTTGGTTACCTCGGCTGATCCCTATTTGAAAACTTCTCATGAACTTGTTCTTGTTCCTCTTCGACTCTTTAGTTGTCTACTATGAGGAAGTGGTTACATCTATCTGGGTTTGTCGTGCAAGAATGAAAGTGACTAAATAATCTGTGAGCTTTAAGGTAACTTTATGGGGTGATCCTTACGGAGTCCTCCTATAATTGTACAATGTATACAAGTTTGTATATAGTTGAAGATTAAATAGACCTTCGAATAAGTGATCCTACTCCAAAACTACACCCTTAAGAGGAATGGATAGCGAAACTTAGACCACAGATTCTAATTTTATAAGATCTTGATTATATATAAAACTTTAGGAATATACATTGCAAGATTATAGACCTATCCGTAAGGGTCTTTTAAGTTATCACATAAGTTATATATATGGACTAAAATACTCCTATAGTATTTCAACGTAATGTACTTGGTATGTTCTAAACTCGTTATCTCGCTATCGTATCATAGAATACTCCTATAGTATTCCAACTCTAAATGTACTTGTCTGGTGTTCTCTTGACTGGTGTTCAGGTAAGTTTTAACACTGTTGGAACACCACATCATTCCCAAACACATGTTGGTGACATCTCGAATGAATATAGTTGATCAGGCTATATTGATCCTAGCTATGGTTACATAACTGTTTGGGTTGACGACAATGCCGAACCTCTAAATACTTTAGTTTTGTTCTCCTCGTGACACTAGTTCTATTATTTACACGTATAAGCAAGTAGGTATATTTTTATAACTTGTAGTTATACTCTAAAAATATATCATTATCCAGAGCACTTACGCCCCATTGTATTCATAGTTGTATATCTTTTATCGGTTGATATACTTAGTTCACTATAAACAATGCTCTGATACCAATCTGTCACACCCCAAAACCGGAACGGCGGAATCGTTCAGGGGTGGAGGACATCATGTTTAGTATCACGAGATATGTATATGGTAAGCAAGTAATGAACAACCATTTCATTTAGAAAGAAAGTGTTTACAATGTGCGTGTTCGCAAAACATAGAATTCATATACAAATAACAAAACAAGACTTGAAGCTATAATGCTCCATCTTCTGAATTCCCAGCACGAGCACCTGTCTAATAGTCTCCTCAGAATACAATTTATTTGAAAGAGTTGATCTGCAATTAAGCTGGTGAGTTCATAAGAGTTTAGTGATGTAAGTAAGTTGTAAAATGTTGTTGAAAATGTAGTTAAAAATGTAGTTGTAACATGTAGTTGTAAAATGTTGTAAGTTGTAAGTTCTGTTTTGAAAAGTTCGCCTGTTCCTCTAGAAAATCCTATATTTCCTACTTTGATGGAAGTTTAAGTAAAATGACACTACAACCCTTTCTATGGGTACTAAGTGGATTCGAGTTATATAAGACTCAGAGTAAACAAACAATTGATTGTGCGCATCTGCCCCAAGCTCACAACCAAACGAGGAACAGAAAGTAAGGCGGATAGCACACATTCCATTGGTTGTTAGATCATCGTCGTATATAACCCTGGTGTATTCACTTGTTACTCATGGAGTTAATTGTAATGGTTCCTTTATATCTAATGAAAATGGTCTTTAAGAAAACCTATATTTCTTATAATAAAATGGTGACCACAATGACTACTTTTATAATAGCTTAGTTTATATTGATATATATATATATATATAATCTAATATCGGATAGAAAGTTAATTGGGTGAATCTGCCCTAAGCTCATAACCAAACGAGGAACATAAATTAAGGTGGAAAGCACACATCCAACTACCTATTGGGTATTAGTTTTATATATAAACATGGTGTATAAACTAAGGTATTATAGAGTTACTCACCTAAGGTCCTTTAAATTGTACTGGTTTAATAAAATGGATTAAACCCTTTACTGGGAAGTTTCTAGTTTTGTATACCAAAAGTACTGATTTTGGAAAGTATGTTTTGTACTAGAAAAACTGTGCTTTGACTCCGTGTCCTATAACTACCTGGTACCCTTATGATGACTTAATGTATACTGAGCATACATATATATAGAATCAGATAGAAAATAGATTGGGTGAATTCGTTCCAAACCCGCAACCAAACAAGGAACATGAAATGAAGCGGAGAGCACACATCCTATTACCTGTCGGGCCCTATTGGTATATATATATCCTGTGATGTATACATTAAGGAATCATAAGACTAGCATTATGGTCCTTTCTTTTAAACGTAGCCTTATACCAAGGCATCTTCTGTAAAACGTAGCCTTCTACCAAGGCATCTACTGTTATGTGCTAGACTCGACTGTTCTGTTTGCCGTTTGTAAAAATGTATGTTTTCCCTAGTTTATAACTATCTTAACTCGAAAATAGTTTGAGTTTGACTTTCAAGTGGTACTGTCACTTTATGAAAGAAATGGGAAATGTAAGTACACAGTTGTCATTTATAAGGACATGCGGATGTACTGGTGACCTAAAACATGTTCGTTTTATTACGGTCATAATGTGAAGGCTAGAACCCCTACTAAACACTCTCGCTATCAAGAGATTAAGGGAACCAAACGCGACCTCTACAAATTCTTGCAAGCCGTGTAATTCACATTAAGGTTATATAATGATGTATACCCAATATAACTATCACCTTTTGTTTAAAACAATGAGTTAGTGATCAATTGGTATAAATAGATCATGTGTGTGTGTTCTCATGCCATAGCAACCTAACTTGTTTGTTTTGTACTGTATATTGTACGTTCTGTTTGTTTGTCATAATTATGTGTTCTCTCTATATGGTATTGTTTGTTTCTCTTCACTGTATGTTTTGATGGTATTGTTTGTTTCTCTTCACTGTGTGTTTGACTCATCTATGAACTGACTCTTTGTATGCTTCATTGTACTAGAAGTAACGAATAGCATTCTCCTAAACTATACCTATTATAGTTTACTAATGTTCTACTTGGACTGTTATTGAAAAGACTCATTTATCTACTAAGTTATGCTTGTACTTTAACTTGTATTCCCCCCCCCCCTTAAAACATTTAAAACAGTTAAAAGATTCATTACGGGGTATGAACTCACCTGATGTGGGTGATTCAAACGGGTACGCGTATAAGGATGAGAAGTTCCACGAATGAAGTCCTCAGACACAATAAGTCCTAAATGACATATAAGGACACATATTGACATGAATATAGTGTTTATAAACAACTATACGAAAGGAAAAACCTTCCGGGACTAGGAAACACCTTGACCAAGTGTTAGAATCACATGTGATTCAACAAAGGAAGGTAGAATGACACTCACATGAGTTTACGGCCATGTGTTTACGACCAAAGGGAGTTTACGGCCGTAAACTCATGGTTACTCATGTACAAGTGTAAGTTTGAAGGCTTGGGAAGCTTTAGGGACCTTTGCTCTACAGTAGGATGAGAAAGACCACCTTCATTGAGGCTTTTGATAAGTTTACGGCCAAGCATGGAGCTTACGGCCGTAAACTCATGGACATTATGAAGTGAGTGTGGTTTAAGGTCCTAAAATCATCAAGGAAGGGTTCTGGGTCACTAGTTTTGCATCTAGGAGGGTTTATGGCCCATACATGCCTTAACATTGAGTTTACGGCCAAGGGAGATCTTGGGCCGTAAACTCAAGATGTTCTTGGGGAATGCATGTTTCAAGTCTCTAAGCATGAGCCCTAACTAGATATGAAGTATAGGGAAGAGTACTTACGATCTAGAAGCTTGTAATGGTTGATATTCGCCAAGAACACTAGTGTGTGTTCTTGGTGAAACTTGAAGATCTAAGAAAAGAGTGATTTCTATGGATGAAATCATGGAAGGATACTAGATTAAGAGATGTATCAACAAATCTAGGAAGAATACTTACATCTTTTGAAGATCTAGGAAGAAAGTCTTGATGATATTTGAGAGGATTTGAAGGAAAATCGGCCAAGGAAGGAAGAAATGACTAGAAATGGCCAAGTATCATATATATGCACTTGATTTTACGGCCGTAAACTCATGGTCTTGTGGCCGTGAACTCATTTTGATGAGGTTAAGGTTTGATTTGCTGTACTGTGGTTCTAGCAGGTACTTTCTAACACTTATTCCTTAAGTGTATTAGGCTCAAAACTCCTTAGAATGACCTTTAACCGGGCTAGAACTCAGTACTAATGAGTTTGACACTCATATGAGTTGATTGACTGGGTCTTAAAACCAAAAATTTTCCAGGTTCTCACATCCCCATAAAAATATATAAGAAATGTTTTGTTAATCTCATAGATTTTTTATACACCGCACTACAACTTGTACAAACGACATATCTAGACATCGCAACCCCACTACAATAGCCAACAGAGGAATCGAGGAAAAACCAGAAGGGGGGGGGGGGTTCACGAAGAGGATTCTGAGAAGGGATCAGACTGATGGATAGCCACCATGAGACAACAAACCTTTGCGGATGAAGCTAAGGAAATCACAACGGAACAGAGAACATAAAAGATCACTCGCGAGTTGTGTGAGGTAGCAGAGCCCTTTATGCGTCATGCTAATAAACAAACTAATATAACCTAGCGAGTTAGTGACTACACTACTCACACTATGTTTTAGGCTTATTACCTCTTTCGTCACAACTAGTAACAGTGAACCAAGTCACAGAATTTCATTTGACGGTGGTTACTATTAAAAATTCATAAGTCTATTGCACATAGACCTCTTTTATGAATTGTTTTCAAAACACTATAAAAGTCGAAACGTGATACACACAAAACTAAGATACCTTAGTTCAAATGACACTCGACTTATAACCACTACTAAGGACTTACCACCATTCCATATTTTAAAAACCTCACGGTAGAAGGGTGCCTTCCCATCGACCTATAAGGCGCGCCCTCAACAACACGTCAACAAATCCTCCACTACATGACACTACTGTCTTTCAGGCCGCTGTAACAGCCTCCATGACTTAAATCCAGGCTAGTGGTACCAGTGGGTTGGGTAATGGTGCTAACCATCGTAACCAAAAAGAAAGCCATGGGCACCCGTAGTCTATTTTAGTAAACCTAACACTTGTAAAATACCTTCTTCTACTCACTACCATAAGTACATCTCAAGGATGTTGGCAGGAACATTGAGAAGAGTTCAACAAAACAGAAAATTTATATATTTATATATATAAATAGATGGAATATGACTAGAAACGACGATAGTTGCTAACGAGCTCGTTTATAATCATGCAACAGAATCATGCCTTCACGAGGAAGTAACCAGCCAATCGACGAAACAACAATTCTGCAGATAGACTCCGCTACTTTTCAAGCTGCAGTCACAGCCGCCATGACATCCGTCATGGCAAAATTCAATGCTAACAACGCAAATAAAAATGGAAGTGGTGTCAACAATTCCAACCGCAGTGATAACCAAGGGCACCAACGAGTTTCTTCCGACAAAGACACCCCAAACCGCAAACCTAAGAACTATAAACGAAAGACTTGGAGCAAGAATAAGGAACAACCAACACAAGAGCGCTGTAAGAGGCAACAGATTGTGGCAGTTCATGCTGCCACAACATTCGCCACTTCAGCACCAGCTAGTCGATATGCTGGAACACTTTCGAAGTGTAACAATTGTAACTTCCATCACAAAGGGGTTTGCCGGAAGATGCACTGTAAAAACTGCAACAAGGATGGGCACACTTCCCGCTTCTGTATGACTCCGACCCAACACATCACTTAAACCACCAATGCCGGGGTAAGTCAAGAATTCCATGCATGTGGTGAAACGGGACATTTCAAGAGAGATTGTACAAACAGAGAGGAATAACGGAGGAGCGGGAGGAGCTAACAACGGGACATGAAGGAGCAACCGGAAACCCTACTGGGATGTTTGGTATGTTTTCCTAAACAATATTATTTTAGTATCGAATTTTCACTAAAACTAAGGTCGATAAAATCATAATCATATATTACTCTCTCATTCGGACAAATCACCTCATTTATATAAGAGCTAAGGATCCTTGCAGGTGAGCTATAAGGGCTTAGTGTAAACATTAGCGTCATATATAATTAAGACTCTACATGCTTAGAATGCGTGATTCCGCCTGATTGCCTATTCCTTGTTTGGTTGTGGACTTAGGGCAGAGTCACTCAGTCGACTGTCTTCTCAATCTTAATTATGCATGACTTATTTACACTAAACAGTTATAGAGGGACCTGGTAAAGATCATATTATAAAAATTCATCCCTAAATTTTCGGAGCACTTTTACTGCATGCACTCGCTAAACGTGGTACCAAATGTTCGTAGTAGTAATAACAAGGATAAAACCGAAAGCACTAGAAACGTAAGCATATGATGCACTATCGCTGTAACAAACATCCCTTCCAAATAGACTTAGCACCAGTTACAATAATAAGTTCTGACGCCGTCATTCAACATGGATTGGTGTGGTCCTCACCACATCAATCTCAGGTGCTACGAAAAGATCCTTTGCCTAAACCGAACGACTAACGAAACCCTCATCACTCATAACGACAAACCCCAAACAAACCCCCAAATCATCTCTCGCTTCAAAACCCAGAAGTACTCATGCAAGGAGTACTATATCTTCCGACACCTTCCCGAAGTGTTCCTAGCAGACCTTTCGGGAATGCCACTCGGGCAGCAGGTCAGGTTCAAGCACAGAGGCAAAAGAAAAATACGGTTAACCCATCACCACTAAGTGTATACGTGAGAGTGGTATATAATTAAGATTCTATGGACTTAGGATGTATGATTCCGCCTTACCTCCCGTTCCTTGTTTGGTTGTGGACTTGAGGCCGAGTCACCCAACCGACAGTCTTGTTGATCTTAATTATATATGACTTGTATACACAAGGTAATGATAGAGGAATCAAGTATGAATCGTACCATGAACTTCAGGACTAAGCTGCCCAGGAGTACGAGTGGACATCCTACCATTCGGAAGAACGTAGACAAGTAAACCCAAGCCCACACACTCTCTACCGATCAAAACTGTAGATTCAATAGTAAAGATCCGCTGGAACGCCAAGCGAGGATCTAAATTCACTTGAGATCTGAATTCACTTGAAGATCAAACGGAACAAAATTTCCCACATCTTTTTCCCCAACCCTTGGAATTCCACTGAAAATACTAGTTTCGCGACGAAATTCCTTTTAACGGGGGGATGATGTGACAACCGTCAATTTCTGGTCAAGTCAAAGTCAAACAAAGTCAGCGAGTCAAACCGGTCAACTCAACTAGTACTTGTATGTTAGAGCTTACTCTATGTTTACTAATGTACAACTCTCTATCTTAATACAAAGTATTACTCAGAAGTTTCAAATGTTTAGAAATTTTAAACCCTAAACAAGGTGAGTGATGTAACTAATGGGTTTTGAGCATTCTAACACTCCTAAGGTGTACATGCAACCCTAAATACCTTGGATCTATGTTTTCTCTATTATACATGTAAATATCAATTTTCCAAGGTATTGTTCTAACTAGCATAATATGAAGTACATATAATATAAATTCTAGTAGAATTACATACCTCTTTGTTGTAGCTTGATTCCATGGAGCTTAAGAGCCTAGTGCCTCAAATGGTGCACGCAACATCACCAACATCTTGGAATAACTTGAGAGAAAAGGTTCCTATGCTCAAATCGGCTAGCCCTCATGTGTACACACACCAGTGCCAATTTCTTGAGCCATGGGGTCCTTATATATGGTGGCTATTACGGTTACACCATGTAACTCATGTCTTTCCATATTCTTCATGCTCCATGGGTTAAAACCTCCATGGAGTATCCATGGGTTACTCCATGGGTTTATCCCAACATGAAGAACTATGGATCATAAGCCCATATATATAAGAATGAATGATTTACACAATCAATCCCCATATATTTAATTAGTCTCCTTTTGATCACAATATTAATTCCAAATTAATTCTTGATCAATACTAATTAAATAATATGATTTCATATTAATATATTAGAAGTTATAATATATTAACAAATCATAATTATCCTTTTCTCACAAAAGTCTATCCAAATTGTTCCGATGCCATGCAACCCAAATGGACCATGCCAATCGGGTCAAGTACATACCAATTATAGTTATGGACTTAGACACTAATCCAATAGTCTCCCACTTGGATAAGTCTAAAACTATTATTGTGTATGACTTCAAACCCGACTAGCAATCGTAGCTCTTAAAAGCTGCTGTCGAACTCTGAACAAATCAATGACGCGTCCATTAGATAAGGGATCGTATATTCCTCCATTGTAGATATCATATGGACTCAGACATGGATTATAATCATTCTCTCTGTCCATTTGTTGTTTCCCGATTTCCGATTTATGATGACCGACTAATTGAACAAATCAAATCAGTCCAGGCTTGGCCAAGCACTTCGAGGTGTCATCACTAAATCATCGAGGGGCCCACAGATATCGCTTTTATCCCTTCAAGGGTAAAAGGAATGGATAAACTTCGACTCATATGCTTGTTCTACTACTTGTTGAATCATAAACAAAGGTACGTTTTATAACATCGAGTTACCAATGCGTTTACATACGATCAATGCATAACCAACTATTAGGCAACAACTCATATCTCTAGGTTTGAAGAATATAAGATACTATCGTCTCATGATCAGTCGTGATAAAATCCATGAAGTGAGTCAAATGAGCATGGGTTTAATCCAATACTCAGAACTTATGAGCACTCATGAATGTTGCAACAACTCTTGCTATGTCCACTACCTTGGACATCTACAAACCAGCTTCATGACAGTCTTGATTCAAATCTACTTCCAACATATGACCGACTGTGGATGGTTTGAATAATTTAGTCTTTCATGAAGAACGACCTAGTTATTCTAGAAGTCAAAACATGCAAAGTGAAACACATGAATAATCGAATCCAATATGGTCTCAGAACTTATGAGTATAAATAGAACACCTTTTATTTATCACCGTATTGATCACACATTATTCATTGCATACTATTTCAAACTATCAACTTTATACATGTATTAAAAACAATAGTTGTCCCATGCTCCGACATGTATACTATGTTTTCTAAACACTAGTCATGTCGTACACCAAGTATGCACACTATGTTCTTCTAAACATTAGTTATGCCATACACCAAGTATGCACACTAAGTTTGTCTATGATCTTGACTTTGTGAAATAGGTCGATTGAACATAATTCCAATGATTCTCATTTCACAATCCCAAATCCTTACCGCAAATGCAAGAATTCCAAATTTCTATCATTTACCTAAATCTGTTAGATTCTAAACTTATATGCACTAATACTTTGTAATGATTATGCACAAAGTCACAAAGACTTGTCAACAAACATTACAGAGTATTCCTATGGAGATCAACTCCATGAAACGAAGTCTCTGATTCAGAGTACATTGCTTTGAACATCCTTCTTGCACTAAGTTTTCTAATCTTACACAGATTGAATAAATTCCACTTATGGAGATAACTCCATATTCCCATTTTGACTATCACTTCTGAACAAGATCTGCTTCTTTTCAGAGCATGTCAATATGGTCCTTCCAAAATTAACACTACACTTCCAACTGTCCCTGAGCAACCAACCTTTGGCAAACCTTAGATTGTCCTCGACAATTGCTTAATCAAATTAGTCATATCCAGTTCTAGACTTTTACCCTCTTAATGCCCTGGCATTTGGAAAATTTAGAAAGGATGAATATTATAGCACATGCAATCGATCCTATATCCGAAGCATATGGGACACGATTCATGATGTCTAAAATAAAGACATGATACTAGACCAGTCTTTTGCTATAGTACTTCTATATCTATTTGCCATGTTCTTATAATTCAGATTATGAAAAGGGATGCCGTAATCATAATCGAAGTTTAGAACGCAAATGAAGTTCCATATATAGAATTTCCTTATGTTGAACCATTCCAACATAACATTCATATATATTCTTCACTAAATTTGATTAAAATATCACGATCTAAGCTTTTAGATTTGAAATGAAGTATATTTTCCTCTCCCTTAATTATAGCAAAACAACTTTTTCCCAATTGAAACTTTTGTTTTCTATAATTAACATCGCTAACTTGCAACACTTATCATAATTATCATGCTCCCACTAACATTATGATTATTAGCATAACACTTATGCTCCCACTAGCTTTGACATGTACTCAGAAATCAGCTGGACTTCTAGTAATCAATGCTTTAGTGACTTTCTTACCAAAGTTCAGATTTCTGATACGAGATGCTTTGATAAAACTTTATCAAAATCATACACCTTTCCTTAGATAGCACACATGTGTGTCTAAACAATTTCAGAACTATGAAAAGGGATGCCGTAATCATAGTCTCAATTGTTTAGACTTTGTCATTCCTCACAAGTCATGTTAGTGTGTCGGTTAACCACACACACTCCACTAACGACTTTGAGAATGCAAATATCACAATTTCTATCTACTTACAATCTACTTAGTCAAAGCGTTTCCTCACCATCATTTTCGTGAGTCAGAGAGAAACCTTATTACACTTAGATTTTATGGTGTATGTGTTCCTATCCATGTGAATTTGTCAAAACCATAATCACAAGACAAGGTTAGTGACAAATACAAACTCATATGGATTGATCTTGTGCAATATTAACTTCTTGCCACCTGGCAGCACAAGGGCCTGACATTGCTTCCAAGTTGTTATGCAACCAATTGAGAACTCTCAGAACTCATATGCAAAGCCAACTTTAACTGGAATGGGCATAGAAATAGGAATATGTCAACACGATAGGTTATAAACCTCATGTTGTGTGCTAGTGATAAACTAATGGTTTTATTCTTGATTAGATCTTGAAATTTTTTCAAGATCTTTAAGACTCCCACTGTCCTCTTGACATATAAGACTCTTTTGCCAAATATTCAAGAGATAGTGCGGATTCTTTATCAAGACAAAAACTTCACACAATTGGCCTTAGTTGGTCTTTGTTTTATCCAAAACATCACAACTTACCAATTTCAAATGTACAAGAGTAGGACACATTTTACTCTTACATTTGACAAGTGTTTAACAAACCTTCTTTAAGATATATTCACTCAAGTTACAATCTTGGAGTATGACTCTAAGAATTGTTTTGGAACGAAGTATGACTCATCTTCTTGATTTAATCATTTCAACAATTCATGACTCCTCTTCTTAGCCATAAGAATGCACTAAGATGTCCTTAGAGGATGAATTGTGATATGGTCTCATAATCATTAAGATGATCATAAAACATGATAGTAAAGTACTCTCCCATCTTTTCAGATTTGAGAAACTTTTATCTTTCTGCCTAATTTGATTCTTCTCATTCGTTCTGCCATACATCGAAACTTTTCCAATGTTTCAGAATTATACTTAAACTTGTAAGTATAACCATATTTACTAAGGTTTAGTAAATCATGACGAATAGTCTTATCGATCTTTTGTGGTGGACTTGACTAGTGCACAAGAAGGTGTACTCGATCCCTTAGTCCTTCACTTGACTCACATATACATGTGAACAAGGAATTAGTCTTAATTTTCCAAAGATGAAGATTTTCATTCATCATACTATATAACTTGCATGATTCCAAGTTTCGATCCAATTGAAACTTGGGTGATGAGAATCTTTCCTTATTTGGTAAATTTTGACACTATCACAAATGAAAGAATCAAATTCATATTTTCATTATTGCTAGAAACATACAAATATCAATTTTTCATAAATGCCATTGCAAGGAGATATAATAAAAAAAACAAAATTTTATTTATTTATAAAAAATGCGGAAAAACCTTTTCCTTACAATGCAACTTTAAATGAAAAACTATGCTATTACATATTTTTCTAGCAATTTATCATAACTCCTATGTAGTAGCTCAAGAATCCGATCTTCGAACCATGCGATTGAAATCCATCTTCGCGATCAGATTCAACATACTCTTTCTTTAAGTTCCCTTCCCTTTGCTTGATCCTGCCATACATTAAAATGTATTAAGAATCTTCAAATAGGAACTTAATTGAGTTAGATAGTGGACTTACCTGAAGCAAAGTCAAAATTTTTTGACTAGACCTTCTCTCAGATCTATCAGGTAGTTAGGGCAGCTTCGCATCCAATGCCCCTTCCTTTGGCAATAGAACCATATGGACTATTTGGTAATGGTACATGGGACTATCTCAGACTTAGCCTTTATCTTTACCATTTGGTCAACCGAGTTGACTATGGCCGATCCCTTTCCATTAGCAAAAAGAAAGCTTTTCTGGATATCCAATGTTACCATTGACAATGTCCATGGTAGTTTGGGAAGTTGATCTTCTAATCAAATTTGCTTTACCAGAACCCCAAATCATTTCTGATTCAGCAGTACCAAGCAGCTAGATAAGATCATTAAGGGTCATGCCATAGTCTGTTACATAGTAGTCCCAAAGGAACTCCCTATGTGACTTTGAAAGTGATTGAACAACCAACTTTCTCAAGACTGTGACACCCAACTCTCCTGACTTGTCAATATGTGACTTCATCTCCAAGATGTGAGCACACATAGACCTTGCTTGCCATTAGGGCTTGAGTGACCTTGAACTTGTGGATTAGGGAGAATAATTGGAGGAGGTGGAGGGAGTGAAGAATGATTTCTGGGACATCATCTTCATTAAGAAAGCTTGTTCCAAGAGTTTTTGGGAAGATCATAGATGTCTGAACCAGACATCTTTTGGGAGATATTCAAGATAGTTGATTTAAAGTCCTTAAAATAACACCCAATATGAAATATTAAGGCTAGGACCCAACACAATATTTTATAACTTGGAAGAGGGATGCCGTAATCCAAGCTATAGAATATTTGAAGGTAGGCGAATGACGATTCACCAATTTCCACCATGAAAAACGAAATAATTTATTAGGTTTTAATTGGATTTGAAATTCCTATATCTTTTGAGATTCATTGAACTTTTCAATGGCATGTTTCAATCTTGATTGTGCCCTCTCAAGTTTTGTGACTGGGATGCCAAGGATCACAAAACAAGGTGTGAATAACCATGCAAATATACTTGGTACCCTTAATATTTACCCGCAATCGATGTGTCGGTTAACCACACGCGCTCCACCGATACTATGATAAACATTAAGTTACCCTTTGCCTACCTTGTTAAATCAAGCTAGTGTGTCAGTTAACCACACGCGCTCCACTAACCGACTTAAGCAAAGTGCAAAGTGTAATTTCATGGGTTAGCACCAAATTCACATTTTCCTAAGTAACTAAGATTGGGAACTCATAATTGTTTAGTTACTTAGTATTTATCATTAATACTTTTAATGAAGGGAGAATTCTAGTCCTTGTCCTACCCGTTCGGCTAACGACCCTCCACCAGTCAAGGAAGCGGTGGGTGAGAGTGGACACCCATTAAACTGCCATTTTATAGGCAGTAACCTTATACCCCCATTATAGACCGGCTTCGTGAATGAGGCCTACTAACGGTAAGACTGACTTGCTCTTATATATATATATATATATATATATATATATATATATATATATATATATATATATATATATATATATATATATATACTATTAACTTATAATACTATAAAGTATAAGGGTTGAATTTTAACTTTTAAAATTCTAAGGGCTTAACTTGGAATTAAAGTATTCATGAGGGGAAACATTTCAAATTCCAAAACATGAGAGCAAGTTTTGAACAATTTTGAAAACATTTCAATTCCATAACTTATGTGTTTAAAGTAGTTTTAATGAGAAACTCTTCAAGTTCCATAACTTGAGGACAAGTTATGGAAGACTTTAAAACATTTAAAAATGAGACTCTTCATTTTTCATAACTTATGGAAATCTTATGAGTTTTAATAATCATAAATGTGACTTTTCATATAACTTGAGGACAAGTTACAAAAACACATATTATTAACAACTTTTAGATTAATTTGGATTGAAAACATATTATCACATAACTTTTCTATTAATCTAAGCAAACTCATCAGAACAAGATAATTCAAATCAAACAATTTTCATGTAATTAGCCTAATCATTAAACTAATACAAAACATGAATCTATTGACAATTATCTTTTGAATTGGATTAGAATGAACATTACCACATCAAAAACAGGTTTATAGGTTCAAAACAGCTTAGGGTAATGACTCTAGTCCAATTCCAGCCTTAAAAGTCGAAAATATGCTGTCAGGGGATCCTAATCGTCGAGTGTATGAACCTACTCGACGAGTAAGATGATTTTCATCACGGACTTGGCGATTCCATCCGTGGACTCGGCGAGTCCAGTGCCCAGACAGCCAGAAAATCGGTTTTTTTCAGCTTTTTCAGCAATTTGCATCAAGTATAATTTGAAAACAAGCCTAGGCTCTGATACCACTGATGGGTTTTGAGCATTCTAACACTCCTAAGGTTTACATGCAACCCTAAATACCTTGGATCAATGTTTTCCAAGGTATTGTTCTAACTAGCATAATATGAAGTACATATAATATAAATTCTAGTAGAATTACATACCTCTTTATTGTAGATTGATTCCATGGAGCTTAAAAGCCTAGTGCCTTAAATGTGACACCTCAAATGGTTCACACAACATCACCAACATCTTTGAATAACTTGAGAGAAAAGGTTCCTATGCTCAAATCGACTAGCCCTCATGTGTACACACACTAGTGCCAATTTCTTGAGCCATGGGGTCCTTATATATGGTGGCTATTAGGGATACACCATGTAACTAATGTCTTTCCATATTTTTCATGTTCCATGGGTTAAAACCTCCATGGAGTATCCATGGGTTTATCCCAACATGAAGAACTATGGATTATAAGCCCACATATATAAGAATGAATAATTTACACAATCAATCCCCATATATTTAATTAGTCTCCTTTTGATCACAATATTAATTCCAAATTAATTCTTGATCAATACTAATTAAATAATATGATTTCATATTAATATATTAGAAGTTATAATATATTAACAAATCATAATTATCCTTTTCTCACAAAAGTCTATCCAAATTGTTCCGATGCCATGCAACCCAAATGGACCATGCCAATCGGGTCAAGTACATACCAGTTATAGTTATGGACTTAGACACTAATCCAACAGTAACAACTCTACAATGCACTATTACGTACCCTTTGGGCATGTATAACACTCATAACAAGGCATACTCGAGTTTATAAACCTAGCATTATAGGGCAAAACACTAGCAAAGGCTACAAACAAAGTCTCTCTCAATCTCTCTCTCTCTCCCAAATCTCTCCCAACTTTTTCACAAACATCCGTGCCATCGCGACCCCTTCATTTAGTTGAAATCACTCGAAATGGGAAGATAATATGAAAAACAACACTTTGGATGCGAACCTTCTCGGATGCGAACTTCTCAGATGCGAAACTCTTGATTGCGAACCTTCTCGGATGCGAACCTTCTCATATGCGAACCTCTTGGATGTGAACCTTCTCGGATGCAAACCTCTTGGATGCGAACCTTCTCGGATGCGAACCTATTGGATGCGAACTTCTCGGATGAGAACATCTTGGATGCGAACCTTCTCGGATGCGAACCTCTTGGATGCAAACCTTATCGGATGCGAACCTCTTGGATGCGAACCTTGTCGGATGCGAACCTCTTGGATGCGAACCTTCTCGGATGCGAACCTCTTGGATGCGAACCTTCTCCGATGCGAACCTCTTGGATGCGAACCTTCTCGGATGCGAACCTCTTGGATGCGAACCTTCTCGGATACGAACCTCTTGGATGCGAACCTTCTCGGATGCGAACCTCTTGGATGCGAACCTTCTCGGATGAGAACCCTCCTGATGCGAAACCTCTCGGATGTGAACCCTCTCGCTGCGAACGTTCTCAGCAGCGAACCTTCTCAGCAGCAAACCATCTCAGCAGCGAACGCTCTCGCTTCTCAACTCCGATTTTTGACCAGTTTCGCATTTTGAGTCCGCTTTTGATGATTTTGACATGGGATTTTCACCCAATTCTTATTTTTGACATATTAGACCCTCTAAACTCATATATTATCCACATCTTGAATATTTATTAAATATAAATCTTATTTTTGTTTAGTATAATATCAAGAGGACATAAATACACTCTTAGACTTTTCCCATAAAGTTATGACACAAGTCACCTTTAAATCTACTTTGTATCACTATTCACACTCTACCTAGTCAAATCATTGTCCATTTAATACTTCTCCAAACACTCCATCAGATTACTTGAAACAAATCCATCCAAGAAATCTTCATTCTTCTTCTCCAAGATTTCACTTTCTCTCACCAAAAGAAAACTTCTCTCTCTCTCTCTCTCTCTCTCTCTCTCTCTCTCTCTCTCTCTCTCTCTCTAAGTCACAAGCTTTGCAAGGGCTGTTCTTGAGTATTTCCTCCATTTTTGGTAGGTATCTCCCTCCTACTTCTACACAATCCTCACATCTTGATACAAATCGTAAACCGTTTACACAAATATCTACATATTTGTTCTTAGGATCTTCAAATCTTTAAGCATCTTTCAAGTGTTCTTAACTTGAAACTCCTCATATCCAACCTTCCTCCACAAGAAATCACAAAATGTGAGTTCATACCCCTACATTTTCATGTTTTCTTCAAGTTTTTTTTTTTTTTTGGGGGGGGGGGGTGGGGGGGAGGTAATACAAGTTAAAACACCATAATATAACCTAAATTCATACATCAGCTTTTCCCTGAAGAGTTGGGTTCTATTCACGGACTGTTTTGACCATCTTTAACTTAATATTTTTCAAAACTGTACAATAGGAAAGTAGTTCAGGTTTATAAATTTCTAATGACTACTTGCACGCATTCATACGATTTTTCTAGAATTTATGGCGATTTTTACAAAACAGTCTATCATTTCAAAAGTGATTTCGAACCAGTCTGTGAAGATGAACATTTTCACACTGTTTTGAGACCAATAAAAATCAAAATAAAAATTATGAACAAAGTAGACTCATTTTCTAAAGTCTCAGAGTTTACGGATTCAATTTTTTATTTACGAGGACTTTTCTATAATTTTTTCTAATAACAGGGACAAAAAAGTTAAAAATACAAAAAATTATTTACAAATTTATTTACACTTTGTAACATGTTGAGAAAAGTGTGTAGCTGTGACATCCCCTAATTTCTCGGCCAGAAAAGACCGATTTAATTTATGCTTTTTAAAATAAAATCAGAGAAATCTTTTTAAAAGATGTTGCGGAATTGGTCCCCAAAACAAAACATGATAAAAGTTTATCAAAACCTTCTTTAAGAAATGTCAAGTTTCATTTCATATCAAAACCTCGGGATGTCATGTTCCGATATAGATCAAATGCATAAACAAGACATTATAAGCCTTTCAACAGTTATTTACAACTACTGGCCTATAATCCAAAAATCTCTCATCGTCCTCCGACTATGCTCGGGGTCCACTACCTATAACATAAACAGCTGAGTGGGTCAGGCTTGGGAGCCTGGTGAGCATATAGGGTTTTCAACCCACAGTAATAATAAACTTATTAAGTTCACCAATCAAGAATAACCCTGATTACCCGTTCCCGTTATCCTCACTTTATGTCCCTAAACACTTATCACAAGGGACCTAGCCTAAAGAATATCATCGGGATGGACACTACTGCTAAGGGGTTTCCTCAGCCATACATGTCCTAAAGGCAACCATGAGGGGGATGGAGTACAGCGAATGAACACTCTAGTTCATTACACCTACAGGTTGCGGGCCTGCCAGTGTTCCACTGGACTGTCTAGAAAGTCCGTGGTCGTCATCCAAACTCCGCTAGATGACTGGATCTCAAATCACATCAAGGCCTCTCATCACTTTTATTTTTACACACATCACTATCTACCCAAGTTTTTCCCAACATATTTGTAGATAAAAATACATATACAGTATAAAACTTGTATAAAACATCAATTCAACAGTCACCTCAGTTAAACAATTAATATAATTACACGTAGCACGTATTTTATATAAAATACTTCATATCTAGGTGTAAGATGAAGATGACTATACACTCACTTGATTTGATGAAAATAGGGCAACAATTCGTTTCCTAAAACGTTCGTTTCTAATAAAACTGGGAGTTTTATTCGGAAACCGGGGTCTAGTCCGAGACTTCGGACGTGGCACCCCCCTGCTAGACTCAGACATGTGATAGTAGACACGCGTCAGATCCTTAGTGGACCTCTTCAGATTTGCTCTCCGGTTCGGATGACTCACGAGATCGGATGACTCAGCAGCATTTTGGACACGTGGCTCGCATGACTCACCAATTTCGGACACGTGGCACGTTCTAAGCGAAGGTGACGTGGCCGAAGCCACCTATGCGAAATTTCTCGGTTTTCGCGCCGAAACTTCTAAAATCCATAACTTTCGCATACGAGATCCGTTTTTGACGTTCTTTATATGCACGGGTAGGTAAAATTACGCTCTACAACCTTCGGTTAGACTTCGTCGGCTAATTTTGACTTTAATTTTTATATTATTATTTTTAACAGACCGGGACAGGAAATCCGTTAAAAATTCATAACTTCTTTATCCGACGTCCGTTTTCGTATGTCTTTTTACCGTTGTGCTACAAATGACGAGACCTTCGATTCTCGTTTAGGTCGTGTCGGCTAAAAATCGTGCGATCTAAAATTCGAGTTTTTAGCTGTCTACTGCTAAGCTGAAACTTCGAAAAATCATAACTTCCTCATACGAAGTCAGATTTGGGCGTTCTTTTTATACCTACTCTCGGTTTAACGAACACTACGAGTTTCGTTTAGATCACTATGGCCAAAAAGTAGTTTATCGAAAACTCACTTTTTACGACATTCGGCCCCGTGTCGGTTTTGTCGTGAAACTTCGACAGGTCATAAGACTACCTCACTCATCATGTCATCCAACCTTAATTCAAAAATGGGAATTATGTCGGGCACATCTCCCGTGAACTTTCTCAAATAACACACATGAAATGTGTTATGAATACCCTCCAGTTCTTCCGGTAATTCTAGCTTGTAAGCTTGATTCCTGATCCTCTGAAGAACTTTAAATGGTCCAATAAACCTTGGACTCAACTTTCCTCTTTTACCAAATCTTATAAGTCCCTTCCACGACGAGACTTTAAGTAAAACCGAATCTCCAACTTCGAAGGATATCAGTTGTCTTTTCTTGTCAGCATAACTTTTTTGTCGATCTCGAGCAGCTAACATCCTTTCCTTTATCACTTTCAACTTTTCAGCAGTTTGATGGACTATTTCTGGTCCCATAAACTGCTTCTCCCCAGCTTCCAGCCAACATGACGGCGTTCGACACTTTTCTCCTTACAAAGCGTGATAAGGTGCCATCTTGATGCTTGAGTGAAAACTATTATTATAGGAAAATTCTACTAGAGGTAAATGTTCATCCCAGTTACCTTAGAATTCTAGGGGTACATGCTCTCAGCATATCCTCCAATGTTTGAATTGTTCGTTCGCTCTGACCATCAGTTTGCGGATGGTAAGTTGTACTCAAACACAACTTGGTACCCAATTCCTCTTGTAGACTCCTCAAAAACCTTGAGGTAAAACGACTGTCACGATCGGATACAATCGTTAACGGAACACCGTGTAGCCTCACAATTTCCTTCACATAAGAATTCACAAGTTTATCCATAGACCATTTCTCGTTAGCGGCTATGAAATGCGCACTCTTAGTGAAGCGATTAACGACCACCCAAATCATGTCGTGACTGTTCCTTGTTCTGGGCAGTTTAGTCACAAAATCCATGGTGATGTCCTCCAATTTACCCATGGGTACAGGTAAAAGTTCTAAACTCCCATATGGTTTCTGATGTTGTGCCTTAACCCTAGCACAAGTTACACACTCGGCCACATACTTAGCAACATCGAGATTCATCGTCGGCCACCAGTAATAGGGTTTTAGATCCCTATACATTTTCGTACTGCCGGGATGAATCGAGTACATGGTCTTGTGAGCTTCTTCCATCAGAAGACCTCTTACTTCTCCCGTCTTAGGTACCCAAATCCTATCTTTGAATACCTTCAGTCCTTGACCGTTTGTATCAAACACCAACATTTTACTCAAACGTTCCTCCTTCCGATCAATTTTCTCTAAAGCTTCCTCCTGAGCTTTCTTTATACTTTCCACAATTGTCGAGACAACTTCAATTCTCAACGCTCTTGGCCTTCTCTTTTCAAGATTTACTTTCCGACTGAGAGCATCAGCAACAACATTTGCTTTACCAGGGTGGTAAAGTATCTCACAGTCGTAGTCCTTGAGTAGTTCTAGCCAGTGCTGTTGCCTCATGTTCAATTCCTTCTTATTAAAGAGATATTGAAGACTCTTATGATCAGTGAAAAGTTTACACTTAGTACCATAAAGATAATGCCTCCATATCTTTAAGGCGAATACTACCGCTGCCAACTCCAGATCATGAGTGAGGTAGTTCTTTTCATGCTCTTTCAACTGCCTCGATGCATATGCTATCACCTTATCCCTTTGGGTCAGAACACAACCTAACCCAACTCCAGAGGCATCACTATAGACTGCGAAGTCATCAACTCCTTCAGGTAACGAAAGAATCGGTGCTTCACACAATCTCTTCTTCAACTTCTCAAAGGCTTCCTTATGCTTCTCATTCCAAGCATAAGTAGCTCCTTTGTGGGTCAAAGCTGTTAATGGAGTAGAAATTAAAGAAAAGCCTTGGATAAATCTTCGATAATATCCAGCTAATCCTAAAAAGCTTCTAATCTCCGTAGGACTTTTTGGTTGTTCCCACTTCATCACAGCTTCAGTCTTTGCTGGGTCAACCATTATTCCTTCTTGGTTAATCACATGACCTAAATATTGGACTTCTTGAATCCAAAATTCACATTTAGAGAACTTTGCATACAGTTTCTCCTTCTTCAGGACTTCTAGCACCTCACGCAGATGCTTTTCATGCTCCTGCTTGCTTTTCGAATAAATCAAGATATCGTCTATGAATACTATCTCAGATTTATCAAGGTATGATTTACAAACCCTGTTCATCAAATCCATGAAAGCTGCTAGGGCATTGGTTAATTCGAACGACATAACCAAAAATTCATAGTGTCCATATCTTGTTCTGAACGCAGTCTTCTCGATATCCTGCTCTCTAACCTTCAGTTGATGGTATCCCGACCTAAGATCGATCTTAGAGAAATAGCTCGAACCTTGCAATTGGTCGAACAGGTCATCGATCCTCGGTAATGGGTACTTGTTCTTTATCGTCGCTTTATTCAGCTCTCTATAATTGATGCACATTCTCATGCTCCCGTCTTTCTTCTTTACAAACAACACAGGGGCTCCCCAGGGTGATGAACTAGGTCGAATTAAGCCTTTGTCCAATAACTTCTGAAGTTGTGTCATAAGTTCTTTCATCTCTGTTGGTGCTAATAGATACGGTGCTTTTGCTATCGGTGTCGTTCCTGGTAACAAGTCGATACGAAATTTTACTTGTCGATCAGGGGGTAATCCGGGAAGATCTTCGGGAAAGACTTCCAGATAATCACACACCACCGGAATATTCTGCACCTCCTTCTTCTCCTTCTTAGCATCGATCACGAACGCTAGATATGATGTACATCCCTTGGCCAAACACTTTCTGGCTTTCATTAGGGAAATGATTCCAGAGTTTACTCTGCGTTTGTCTCCATACACCATAAACGACTCTCTCCCTGGCGGGTTTACTTTTACTATCTTCTTCCTACACAATATTTCGGCATCATTGGCACTAAGCCAATCCATTCCTAAAACTATGTCGAATCCATTTAACTCGATAGGCAATAATGTAACGCCCGTAGATCAGGGCTAGTCAATTTAGAGACGATAAGCATCAAAAATGACTTTTTGATGGAAGATTATTTAGAAGGATTAATCTTAACCAAGTTGTAGTATATGTCTCAAGGTTTCCGAAAATATAAAGAACGCCGAAATCCGAGTTATAACGAAGAAGTTATGACCTGTCGAAGTTTCGCGACAGAACCGGCACGACGCTGAATGACGTAAAATATGAATTTAAGATAGAGCGATATCTAGCCTTAGTGATCTAAACGGAAGTTGTAGAGTTCGTTAAACCGAGAGCGTGCATAAAAAGAACGCCCAAATCTGACTTCGTATGAGGAAGTTATGATTTTCCGAAGTTTCGACTTAGCGGTATGCAGCCCGAATACTCGATTTGAGATCGAGCGGTTTATAGCATAAACAATCTAAACGAGAATCGAAGATCTCGTCGATAGTAGTTGAACGGTAAAAGGACAGACGAAAACGGACGTCGGATGAAGAAGTTATGAATTTATAACGGAGTTTTCCTGTCCCGGCCTACTAAAAATAATATAATAAAAATATAATAAAAATAAATTCAAAATTAGCCAACGGAGTCTAAACGAGAGTTGTAGAGAATAATCTCACCTACGCGTGGATATAAAGAACGTCAAAAACGAAGCTCATATGCGAAAGTTATGAATTTCTGAAGTTCGGGGCGTGAACCCCAAGGGTGTCATAGTTCACGAGGTGAACCTATATGGTTCACGAGGTGAATAGGTGATGGACGTCTTCCAGGGCAAGTGGCCATGACTAACGCAATAACGTATCGAGCTCACGGGGTGAATATTAGAAACTCACAAGGTGAGTCAGTTCACGAGGTGAATATTAGAAACTCACGAGGTGAACTCAGAAAATTCACCCTATAAATAGAAATCGAGGGTCAGCCGAGTTTGGTTGCTCATCTCTTACTCTCCCACTCCCGATACACTCTCTAAGCCCTATTTTAACCCCCCGAAGCCCCGGTTTCATCCCGAGACCCGAAGCAAGTCACGAAGCCCGAAGATCCCGAGAAGAAAAGAGTTTCCGAGCCGAAGCTCTGCGCGCAAGAAGCCCGGTTTTTGTGAAGATCTTCCAGATCTACCGAAGAATACTACTTGTACAAGCCGTAGTGCTGTCCGATGATCTTCTGATCAAGTGAGTGTATAGTCCCTTTCTTAAACACGATAATAATACAAGTATTGTTTGAATGTATTAAGTATATTGTTGTTTATATGTGTGAGTGTGTAGTTACTTTCTTCTAACACATAAATACGAAGTATTTGCTATGAAATACGTGCTATGTGTTTATATATTATTTGTCTATTTGAAATGGGCATGGAATTGATGTTTTATACAGGTGTTAAATGAGTTAAACTGTGTAAGTATTTATATCTACGAAAATGTTGGGTAGAATATGGGTAGATGGGATAGTTGGTGACTATGGAGTTAGCGCCTATTGTATAATCCTTGGTGACTATGGAGTTAGCGCCTACTGTTAAGTAAACCTTGGTGACTATGGAGTTAGCGCCTACTGTTAAGTAAACCTTGGTGACTATGGAGTTAGCGCCTACTGTTAAGTAAACCTTGGTGACTATGGAGTTAGCGCCTACTGTTGAGTAAACCTTCGTGACTATGGAGTTAGCGCCTTATAGCTATGGATTTAGTATCTGATAGATAAATTTTGGTAGCAATGGACTTCGTGCCAATTCCTTAGGTAAATCCTTAGGAAAGAATGAATGAAGGATAATTGGCTCTTAGGGTAAAACCTTAAGAAATAAAGAAGATAATGGGGATGGGTAATTGGGTTGATTGTTTGATGATAAAATATAATAATTATATTATTGTGGGTTGAAAACCCTATATGCTCACCAGGCTCCCAAGCCTGACCCACTCAGTTTTCTTGGCGTTACAGGTAATGGCACAAGGGTATAAGTTGGTGGACTTGACGAGAGAATTTGGATTATAGATCAGTAGTTATAAATAACTGTTGTAAGGTCTATTATATACTGTTTATGCTTTTGGTCTGTATCGGAACATGACATCCCGAGATTTTGTTATTTAATGAAAATACATTTCTTTAAAGAAATGCTTTGATAAATTCTTATCACATTTTGTTTTGGGAACAAATTCCGCATCTGTTTTCTGTAAACGATTACTCTGATTTATAAAACAAAGCATAAACAAATCGGTCTTTTCTGGTCGTGATTTTGGGGATGTCACAGTTGGTATCAGAGCATTAGTTTAAGCGAACTAGGAATTTGTAGGATTTCTAGACTTAAACTTAGGATGCTAAGCAATGATTGTGAGATGAGTGTCTACCATATTTTTGACACGAGAACTAGTATATTTTAGGAAAGATGCCTAAAATGCTTTTATGTGCTAAATGTTATATGTTTGCCATATATGAAGTTGTTTGTTCGGATCTATGGTCTTTTGCCGACCGGATCTGGAAACCTTATGTGTTTAGGATTCTAAGCGTACGACTGCGATATTAGAACTAGCATGTAAACGTTTCGGAGTGATAAGGATGATTTGATTATCTATCGTGATTGAGGATCTAAATTCACCTTATTCGGTGTATAGATCAAGAATGGCAAGAACAAGAAGCGGAGTTGGAAACGCGAACGAAAACAGGAATCAACCACCTGTAATCGAGCAAATACCTGTTGTAGCTGCTGCACCTGAGCCGGTGACAATGGCTGGTGTACAATTAATGATTCAGACGATGTTGGATCGTCAGATGGAAGAAACTAGACGTCTGCTTCAACAAAATCATGAAGAACCTTCAATTCAAGTTGAAGAGCCCGAAGTGAATGGAGGGCCGTCGGATGGAGGAAAATTCAGTGGGACTGTCGGTCAAGCCGACCCACCATTAGTTCGACAGAACAATCTGGATGGAGGAAATGACGGACATGGATGCAAGTACAAGGATTTCATGGCATCCAAACCACCGTGTCTTTCTGGGAGCCCAACACCGGTGCAAGTCATGGACTGGATCTCCGAGATGGAGACAATGTTTGAAAGTTGCGAGTGTAGCAATAGACAGAAGACCGCTCTTGCGATTCCTCTGTTAAAATATGGAGTGCTGAGTTGGTGGAAGCTATTGGCTGGTTCGATGCCTAAGGGGGAAGCTAGCAAGATGTCTTGGGAAGAGTTTGTGGTGCAACTGAAAATGCAATACTGCTCTGAGCAGGATCTTCTGGAAATCAACAATGAGTTCCAGAATCTAAAGAAGGGAAAATTGAGCGTCACTGAATACGCTACAAGCTTTACGGAGAAGATGAAGCTTATTCCATACCTAATTCCAACTGAACTTTCCAAGGTCAACAAGTTTGCCAATGGATTACCAGCGGACTTTGGTCCGATAGTCAAGCAAGCAACCACTCTAAAAGCCGCAATCTGGGCAGCCAAGAATGTTGAGACCCAAATAAGGGAAAAGGGTATGGAAAGAGCTGAAGTTGGAGAGAAAAGGAAACATGAAGGATCTTCAGTGATCAACAAAGAAAGCAAATTCTCGAAATCTGGGGGAAAAGATGAAGCTAAGTGGTGTGAGAAGTGTAAAAAGAAACACTTCGGGAAATGTAGTGAGGAGATGACTTGCTACAAATGTGGGAAGACAGGGCATTACGCTAACAAGTGTGCGCCTATCAAGAAGGTGTGCTACAGATGTAACGAAGAAGGGCATATTCCTAAAGACTGCCCAAAGAAAGACACACCGCCACAGACGAGGGCATTCCACATGCTCCTCGACGAAGCAGAAAACGATGGGAGGATTAAAAGATGAAGACTTCATATTAATATATAAAGTCTGTATCAGGAAGCATAGCCTGTTAGAGGCATAGTATAGGGTGAACTTGAACCTTTGTGTAATCGTTTCAAGAAATAATATAAACCCTGGTTGTGATATCTATATGATATTTATTGTTTTAATATCTGATGTGTTAAATGATTGTGTGATTTTGTATGGTGACTTGGTTAGACTACGAGACAATATTTGGGACGAGTATGAGTAGGTGTGAATAGTAGTAGAGATCTATACTACTGGAAGCACATGACTCACGCTTGGATCAGGAAAAGTCACAAGGTTACCAAGAAGCTAGTAATTGATTCCGTTTAATTCAAGTATGTCATTTACCTTGTTTCGGTAATGGCTAGTAGGATGATGGTTATTCCGACCCTAGTGGTCATAATAAATTGAGTCCGACTACGATAAGTTGGTTACATGGTCCAGAGGACCAAGTTCGATGTAACATCTGACTTAAGTCAGAATATTGGAATCATTTAACAAGCCCTATTTCGTTGATGATTCCGGGACGTAATCATCCTAAGGGGGTGATAATTGTAACGCCCGTAGATCAGGGCTAGTCAATTTAGAGACGATAAGCATCAAAAATGACTTTTTGATGGAAGATTATTTAGAAGGATTAATCTTAACCAAGTTGTAGTATATGTCTCAAGGTTTCCGAAAATATAAAGAACGCCGAAATCCGAGTTATAACGAAGAAGTTATGACCTGTCGAAGTTTCGCGACAAAACCGGCACGACGCTGAATGACGTAAAATATGAATTTAAGATAGAGCGATATCTAGCCTTAGTGATCTAAACAGAAGTTGTAGGGTTCGTTAAACCGAGAGCGTGCATAAAAAGAACGCCCAAATCTGACTTCGTATGAGGAAGTTATGATTTTCCGAAGTTTCGACTTAGCGGTATGCAGCCCGAATACTCGATTTGAGATCGAGCGGTTTATAGCCGAAACAATCTAAACGTGAATCGAAGATCTCATCGATAGTAGTCGAACGGAAAAAAGACAGACGAAAACGGACGTCAGAAGAAGAAGTTATGAATTTATAACGGAGTTTTCCTGTCCCGGCCTACTAAAAATAATATAATAAAAATATAATAAAAATATAGTCAAAATTAGCCAACCGAGTGTAAACGAGAGTTGTAGAGCATAATGTCACCTACGCGTGGATATAAAGAACGTCAAAAATGAAGCTCGTATGCGAAATTTATGAATTTCTGAAGTTCGGGGGGTGAACCCCAAGGGTGTCACAGTTCACGAGGTGAATAGGTGATGGACGTCTTCCAGGGCAAGTGGCCATGACGAACGCAAGGACGTATCGAGCTCACGAGGTGAATATTAGAAACTCACGAGGTGAGTCAGTTCATGAGGTGAATATTAGAAACTCACGAGGTGAACTCAGAAAATTCACCCTATAAATAGAAATCGAGGGTCAGCCGAGTTTGGTTGCTCATCTCTTACTCTCCCACTCCCGATACACTCTCTAAGCCCTATTTTAACCCCCCGAAGCCCCGGTTTCATCCCGAGACCCGAAGCAAGTCCCGAAGCCCGAAGATCCCGAGAAGAAAAGAGTTTCCGAGCCGAAGCTCTGCCCGCGAGAAGCCCAGTTTTTGTGAAGATCTTCCAGATCTACCAAAGAATACTACTTCTACAAGTCGTAGTGCTGTCCGATCATTTTCTGATCAAGTGAGTGTATAGTCCCTTTCTTAAACACGATAATAATACAAGTATTGTTTGAATGTATTAAGTATATTGTTGTTTATATGTGTGAGTGTGTAGTTACTTTCTTCTAACACATAAATACGAAGTATTTGCTATGAAATACGTGTTATGTGTTTATATATTATTTGTCTATTTGAAATGGGCATGGAATTGATGTTTTATACAGGTGTTAAATGATTTAAACTGTGTAAGTATTTATATCTACGAAAATGTTGGGTAGAACATGGGTAGATGGGATAGTTGGTGACTATGGTGTTACCGCCTATTGTATAAACCTTGGTGACTATGGAGTTAGCGCCTACTGTTAAGTAAACCTTGGTGACTATGGAGTTAGCGCCTACTGTTAAGTAAACCTTGGTGACTATGGAGTTAGCGCCTACTGTTAAGTAAACCTTGGTGACTATGGAGTTAGCGCCTACTGTTGAGTAAACCTTGGTGACTATGGAGTTAGCGCCTACTGTTGAGTAAACCTTGGTGACTATGGAGTTAGCACCTTATAGCTATGGATTTAGTATCTGATAGATAAATTTTGGCAGCAATGGACTTCGTGCCAATTCCTTAGGTAAATCCTTAGGAAAGAATGAATGAAGGATAATTGGCTCTTAGGGTAAAACCTTAAGAAATAAAGAAGATAATGGGGATGGGTAATTGGGTTGATTGTTTGATGATAAAATATAATAATTATATTATTGTAGGTTGAAAACCCTATATGCTCACCAGGCTCCCAAGCCTGACCCACTCAGTTTTCTTTGCGTTACAGGTAATGGCACAAGGGTATAAGTTGGTGGACTTGACGATAGAATTTGGATTATAGATCAGTAGTTATAAATAACTGTTGTAAGGTCTATTATATACTGTTTATGCTTTTGGTCTGTATCGGAACATGACATCCCGAGATTTTGTTATTTAATGAAAATACATTTCTTTAACGAAATGCTTTGATAAATTCTTATCACATTTTGTTTTGGGAACAAATTCTGCATCTGTTTTCTGTAAACGATTACTCTGATTTATAAAACAAAGCATAAACAAATCGGTCTTTTCTGGCCGTGATTTTGGGGATGCTACAAATAATCCTCGTGGAACTTATTCCCATCCAAGTCAATGAGGGTATTTTTCATACGATGGGTAACAGGTACAAACTTGCCACTAGCGATCTCGACTAATAAGGCATTAACTAGTCTATCTACAGGCAAAGCTAGTTTTCTAGCAAATTCATGCGATATAAAGGAGTACTTGGCTCCAGAATCAAACAAAATTTGGGCAGGCAATCCGTTTATGAGAAAGGTACCTGAAGCGACATCGACTTACTCTTTCGCGGCTTCAAGTGTCATCTGAAAGGCTCTCGCCTTCGGCTTTGGTGGTAGATTGGGCTTTGCTGCATCCTTCCTCTTCGGGCAGTCTTTAAAAACATGCCCTTCTTCATGGCACTCAAAACATACCCTCTTGTCGAACGGACACACGTTGGCATAATACCCAGTCTTTCCATATTTAAAGCAAATCACCCCCTCACTACATTTCCCAGAGTGCTTTTTCTTGCACTTCTCACACCACTTTACTTCACCTCCTCCTCCAAACTTCTTGGACTTAGAAAATTTGCTTTTCTTGTTGGGACCTGAAGTCCCTTCAAATTTTCTCTTTTCACCAACTTCTGCCCTCTCCAGACCCTTCTCTCTGATCTGAATCTCCACATTCTTAGCAGCCCATATGGCGGTTTTCAAAGTGGTTGCTTGTTTAACCATCGGACCAAAGTCCGCTGGTAATCCGAGGGAAAACTTGTTGACCTTAGAGAGTTCAGTTGGAACTAGATGAGGAACGAGCTTCATCTTTTCCGTATAACTAGCAGCGTATTCAGTAACACTCATTTTTCCCTTCTTTAAATTCTGGAACTCGTTATTAATTTCCAGAAGATCCTGCTCTGAGCAGTATTGCAATTTCAGCTGTACCACAAAATCTTCCCAAGATATCTTGCTAGCTTCTCCCTTGGGCATCGAATCAGCTACTAACTTCCACCAGCTCAGTACACCAGACTTTAACAGAGGAATTGCAAGTGCGGTCTTTTGTTTGTTGCTGCACTCACAGCTTTCAAACATCGTCTCCATTTCGGAGATCCAGTTCATGACTTCCACCGGTGTCGGACTTCCAGATAGACATGGTGGTTTAGATGCCATGAAATCTTTATATTTGCATCCGCGTCCATCAACTCCTCCATCCTGGTTGTTTTGTCTAACTATCGGTGGGTTGGCTTGACCAAGAGTCCCACTGTAGTTCCCTCCTACTGATTGCCCTTCATTCAATACGGGCTGTTCAACAGGTATCGTAGTTTCTTCCCTATTCTGTTATAGTAATTGCCTTGTCTCCTCCATCTGGCGATCTAACATCATCTGCATCATTGCTTGTACCCCAGCCAACGTCATTGGCTCAGGTGCAACTCCTACAACAGGTACTTGCTCAACTACTTGAGGTTGAGGCTGTTGATCCCTGTTTCCGTTTGCATTTGCAACTCCACTACGAGTTCTTGCCATTAAAATCTATATACCGAATAAGGCGAATTTAGGTCTTTATCCTCGATAGGTATTTAAATTCCCTTATCACTCCGAAACGTTTACATGTTAGTTCTAATCTCGTAATCGTACGGTTAGAATCCTACACACATAAGGTTTCCAGATCCGGTCGGCAACAGACCATAGATCCGAACAAATAATGGCATATATGGCAAACATATAACATTTAGCACATAAAATCATTTTAGGCACCTTTCCTAAAATAAACTAGTGCTCGTGTCTAAAATATGGTAGACACTCATCTCACAATCATCACTTAGCATTCTAAGTTGAAGTCTAGAAATTCTACAATTTCTTAGTTCGCTTAAACTAATGCTCTAATACCAACTGTGACATCCCCTAATTTCTCGGCCAGAAAAGACCGATTTAATTTATGCTTTTTAAAATAAAATCAGAGAAATCTTTTTAAAAGATGTTGCGGAATTGGTCCCCAAAACAAAACATAATAAAAGTTTATCAAAACCTTCTTTAAGAAATGTATAGTTTCATTTCATATCAAAACCTCGGGATGTCATGTTCCGATACAGATCAAAAGCATAAACAAGACATTATAAGCCTTTCAACAGTTATTTACAACTACTGGCCTATAATCCAAAAATCTCTCATCGTCCTCCAACTATGCTCGGGGTCCACTACCTGTAACATAAAAAGCTTAGTGGGTCAGGCTTGGGAGCCTAGTGAGCATATAGGGTTTTCAACCCACAGTAATAATAAACTTATTAAGTTCACCAATCAAGAATAACCCTGATTACCCGTTCCCGTTATCCTCACTTTACGTCCCTAAACACTTATCACAAGGGACCTAGCCTAAAGAATATCATCGGGATGGACACTACTGCTAAGGGGTTTCCTCAGCCATACATATCCTAAAGGCAACCATGAGGGGGATGGAGTACAGCGAATGAACACTCTAGTTCATTACACCTACATGTTGCGGGCCTGCCAGTGTTCCACTGGATTGTCTAGAAAGTCCGTGGTCGTCATCCAAACTCCGCTAGATGACTGGATCTCAAATCACATCGAGGCCTCTCATCACTTTTATTTTATCACACATCACTATCTACCCATGTTTTACCCAACATATTTGTAGATAAAAATACATATACAGTATAAAACTTGTATAAAACATCAATTCAACAGTCACCTCAGTTAAACAATTAATATAATTACACGTAGCACGTATTTTATATAAAATACTTCATATCTAGGTGTAAGATGAAGATGACTATACACTCACTTGATTTGATGAAAATAGGGCAGCAATTCGTTTCCTAAAACGTTCGTTTCTAATAAAACCGGGAGTTTTATTCAGAAACCGGGCTCTTCGAGGGTCGGGCTTCGAAACCGAAAAGATAAATTTTTCGGGCTTCTCCGGCTCTTCGTGGCGTATTCCGGGGGTTATAATCGATACCGGGGCTTTGGGGAATATTAAAATGAAGAAAATATGGAAAAAGGGGCTTAAAATGGCAAAACTCCAAAAGTAACGGAGAAGGCTCGCATACCCTTCTATTTATATGGTTCCGAAGTCGGCTTAAGGAGGAAATGAGTCAGCATGCGAGGACACGCGGCAGCAGGGCGAAGGCGCGCAGCACATGGCTCGCATGTGCCAGGGTCTCGGTGGCAACCGCTGATTGGACCGAGGTCTAGTCCGAGACTTCGGACGTGGCACCCCCCTGCGAGACTCGGACATGTGATAGTAGACACGCGTCAGATCCTTAGTGGACCTCTTCGGATTTGCTCTCCGGTTTGGATGACTCACGAGATCGGATGACTCAGCACCATTTCGGACACGTGGCTCGCATGACTCACCAATTTCGGACACGTGGCACGTTCTAAGCGAAGGTGACGTGGCCGAAGCCACCTATGCGAAATTTCTCGGTTTTCGCGCCAAAACTTCTAAAATCCATAACTTTCGCATACGAGCTTCGTTTTTGACGTTCTTTATATGCACGCGTAGGTAAAATTACGCTCTACAACTTTCGTTTAGACTTCGTCGGCTAATTTTGAATTTAATTTTTATATTATTATTTTTAACATACCGGGACAGGAAATCCGTTAAAAATTCATAACTTCTTCATCCGACGTCCGTTTTCGTCTGTCTTTTACCGTTGTGCTACAAATGACGAGACCTTCGATTCTTGTTTAGGTCGTGTCGGCTAAAAATCGCTCGATCTAAAATTCGAGTTTTTAGTTGTCTACTACTAAGCTGAAACTTCGAAAAATCATAACTTCCTCATACGAAGTCAGATTTGGGCGTTCTTTTTATACCTACTCTCGGTTTAACGAACACTACGAGTTTCGTTTAGATCACTAAGGCCAAAAAGTATTTTATCGAAAACTCACTTTTTACGACATTCGGCACCGTGCCGGTTTTGTCGCGAAACTTCGACAGGTCATAACTTCATTGTTATAACTCGGATTTCGGTATTCTTTATATATCTGTAATCCTTGTCACGCCCATTACAAGTTTCTTAATAAATATCGGCTTTATCTAATATTTAATTTTGACGCTCATTTTTATTCTTAATTAATTAAACCCTAATAATTAAGCATAAAACACATAATTCACATAATATTCACATAATTCCTTTTCATTTCTTCAAAATGAGTTATAAAGGTTAACCTAGACTATAATGTCAATATTAATGCCTAGCCTAGAAACACGGGCATTACAGTAGCAATACAAAAATACATGTTGATTATATTTCATGCTATTTTCTTTCCATGAAAAAGAAATAATCATTCACATAAAGGTTTTTCATTCACTACAAACATATATGATAAACTATAATAGGTATAGTTTATGGTTCATTACACTACAAACTCACTATGAAAGGTTTCATTTCCACTACAAAAAGGGTTTTCATTCACACTACACGTAAACTTGTTAAATCAGGTTGTGAGGCACTACTTCATTGTACACACTAGGGTACGGGTTAAAATCCTGTAGTTATAACCAGAGTCTCTTGTAGGCAGAGCGTGATACTTGTGGATAGATCTATATTGGGACTGAAAATCCCGCACCTAAGCTGCATGCAACAGCTAGATCGGCAGGTCTGGGGTGACAAATGTCATAACATTCCGACGTCTGAAGAACGTCGTAACAGGTCACTATGTTATTAGCACGGTTATAATAACCAACATAGGGAAATAACAATACAAATGGTTTACGGGGTTTAACAAACACATAAAGAAGTTTTATTTATGTACTACTACATTGTACTATTTTCAAGAACAAACATTCACAAATATCGGTCTTAGGGTAGTTAAGACTACATTTCGTCTAGAATTGTTAGATTCCATCCATAATTGCTACGTGTATACCGTAGAGTTATATAAAATTTAGACACGATCGACTTGGAAATGGGTGGGTCCGCCTTAGATCCTGTTCCTTGTTTGGTTATGGGCTTAAGGTAGACCCATTATATTCGACGGTTTATTCAATCTTGATTTTATATAACTTGTATACACTGGGGGATTATAGAAGGACGCTATGAGTCTTTCTAGGAGTACACTATTTTATAACACAGAAACTTACATATCTAGAGGAACTTTTATCCAGGAGCATGCATACATAAGGGTTGTATCATCATAAAACTACATTGCACTGTTTTCAAGTACATAACAACTTTCATTTTGGTCCGAAGGTACTAAGACTACATTCCATTTTACTAAGAAAAGTTAGGATTTTCTGAAGGAACGCACTCATCACATCTAAAAGTATTATTATTGTTAACTCTGTGATTACCTAGTCAATACGTTAGGGTTATATATAATGAGGATCCGATAGGCCGTGGAATGTGTGATTTCCGCCTTACTTCCTCTTCCTTGTTTGGTTGTGGGCTTAGGGCAAATCCACACATTCAACTGTCCATACGATCTGGATTATACATAACATGTATTCACTATGTGATCGTAGAAAGAACTGGTATGATCACATTAGTTATCATTACTTATAAAGAAAATATAGGATTTTCTGGAGGACATACGAACATTTTCAAGGAACAAAGAACTTATTTTCTAAAACAAAATGCTTATGAACTCACCAATTTAAATGTTGATACACTTTCAAAATTACTTGTATTTTCAGGAAACCAGTAGGTAGGTACACACACAGGTTTCAAGAAGATGGAGCATAGTAGCTTCTAGTCTTAGTTTTTGCTATTTACCGTTGAAATCAATCATCTGTGATTCGAATACAACGTAAACACTATATTATTTATGCAATGGTTGTTGTTGCTTTGATTACTATTATTCAATTGTTGTGATGTTGTACATGTCGTCCTCCGCCCCCGAGCGTTTCCGCCATTCCAGTTTGGGGGTGTGACACATCCTCACTCCTAGAAAAAACAAATTCTCTGACTTTTTCATGGAAGCAGAGATTCCAGCTGCGAGATGCTTGTTTCAATCCATAGATGGATTTATCAAGCTTGCATACTCTATTAGGAAACTTTACATCAACAAAACCCTCTAGCTGACTCATGTAAATATCTTCAGCCAACTTCCCATTAAGGAAAGAGGTTTTGACATCCATCTGCCAATTTTCATAATCATGAAAGGCAGCTATGGAGAGCATTATCCAAATAGATTTTATCTTAGCCACTATTGAGAAGTTCTCATCATAGTCAACCCCTTGGGTTTGAGTAAAGCCCTTTGCAACCATTCATGCCTTCAAGGTGTGCATATTTCCATCCATGTCGGTCTTCTTCTTGAAGATCCATTTGCAACCAACCGTCTTTCGACCAGGTTTTTGATAAACCAAATTCAAAACTTGGTTGTCATACATGGATTTGATCTTGCTGTCCATTGCCTCTTTCTATTTAGGTGCCTCAGGGCCTGCCATTGCTTCCTTATAATTATCTGGCTCATCCAAATTTATTATTGTTTGATCACTGATAAACATATCACCATCTAAAGTTATATGGAAACTAGAGAACTCAGGGGGCATGCTAACTCTATTGGAACGACGAAGAGGTAATTAATTGTCAACCGGCTCAATTAGAATTTCTTCCACTGATCGAGTGCTAGTGTCTTCTAAGGCTCCTTCATTGGTTGACTCTAGAATTTCTTCAAGGTCAATTGTATTCCCATTCTCCTCTTTGCATATGAGCTCTCTCTCGCAAAAGACTCCTCTTCGTGCTACAAAGACCACATTTTCTCTAGGTCTGTAGAACAAATATCCAAAAGACTTTTGTGGGTAGTGAATGAGAATACATGTCTCACTTCTGGCTTCTAACTTGTCATTAGTCTCTCGTCTAACGAAAGCTTAACAACCCCTGACTTTGATATGTGCTAACGAGGGAACTTTCCCTGTCCACATTTCATGAGATGTTTTGGAAACCTTTTAGTAGGGATAAGATTGAGGATATGAGTGGTTGTCTCTAAGGCATACCCCCAGAAGGAAATGGGTAGAGTGGCTCGAATCATAATGGAACGAACCATTTCCAACAAGGTTCGATTGAGCCTCTAAGCCACACCATTATGTTGTGGTGTCCTATGATGAGTCAATTGTGAAACTGTTCCACATTCCTTGAGGTAGCCGTGGAACTCGATACAAAGATATTGTCCTCCTCGATCAGATCGGAGCATCTTTATCTTCCTACCTAATCGATTCTCGACTTTATGCTTTAACTCTTTGACCTTTTCAAAGATTTTTGATTTATTTTTGATCAAGTAGATATAACCATATCTACTATAATCATATGTAAACGTTACATAAAATTGATTAGCATCTCTTGTGGTGGATCTGAAGGGCCCACACACATCTGTGTGTATGAGATCCAACAACCCTTCACCTCTTTCACAAGATCCACTGAAAGGTGATTTTTTCATATTGCCCAAAAGACAAGACTCGCATTCATCATCTGTCCTTAGGTTAAATGATTCCAAGACTCCATCCTTTTGGATCTAGGTGATATGTTTCTTGCTAATGTACCCAAGAAGACAATGCCACAAGCATACCTTGTCTAAACCATTAGACGAATCAATGTGAAATACACTATCGCCTAAGCTATCAATACAATTCATAATTTCGTACACACCATTACAAGGTAAAATTTCAAATATAAAAACACCATTTTTATAAACAAGAATTAAACCATTCAAATCATTAAATGTGTAGCGAAAACCTTGTCTAAATAATTCATAAAATGAAATAATGTTTCGTGTAATCTCTGACGAATAGCAACAATCTATAAAATCTAAGCTAATATCACTACTAAGCATGAGCTGATAAGTCCCAATATTGGTAACAGGAGAAGATCGCCTATTTCCCATGATCTTCATCCTCCCATGCTCCACTTCCTAACTTTCTTTTAGCCCCTACAAATAAGAACATATGTGAAATCCACATCATGTATCAAGGACCCAAGAATGAGTAGATGGTGAGTTATTTGTTTGAATAATGTATAGCCTACTGACGATGGCTTCACTTTGCCATCCTTGATGTCTTGCAAGTATTTGGGGCAGCTCCTGTTTTAATGGCCATTGTCATTGCAATAGTAACAAGTGGCGTTTTTGGGGTCACTAACAGTTGGAATGTATGAGTTAGGCTTCTACTTTGGCCAATTGCTTGATGACCCTACATGGGCCTTGTTCTTTCAATTAGCATTGGGAGAAGCCTTCCTTTTCTTCCCCTTTCCTTATTCAATGGAGAGAACAGGAGCATTAGTAGGAAGGGCCAAATTCTTCCCCTTCAATCCCGATTTAGCAGTCTGTAGAAGGTTGTGGAGTTGGGCCAATGTGGTTTCTGTTTTTTTCAAATGATAAGCTAATATAAACAAATCATAACAACTTGGCAAGGAGTTTAAGACCATGTCAATGGCCAACACCTCATCAAAAATGCACATTGAGCTTAATGAGACGCTCCACGTGTCTTTGCATTCTATGCATGTGGTTGCAGACAAACTCTCCCTCTTTCATCTTGCAAGCTATGAGGGACTTGACCACTTTAAATTTCTCTTGATGAGCTCTCTTGTGGTACTTTTCCACAAGGTCATTGTTCATCTCAAATGGCCAGTAGTCCTCATAAAGCATCTGCAAGTTAGGAGTCATTGTGACGACTAAAATGCAAACAACTTTTGTTGCATCATCGCAGTGTTTCCAATAGGAGGCTAGTTGTTTAGGAGTAGTAGTGGCTTCATCGAATTCAACGAGTTTTATTCAAGGACATATTCTTTTCCCTCAAATCGAAGAGCCATTATGATGTTGTGCATCCAATCATTATAGTTGGAGCCATCAAAGGTTACTTTAGACACGATGAAGAGTAGGGAGAAACCCGAGTGGTGGGTAGATGACGATGGAGCAGAAGCATCAATAGGAGTAGACATCTATAGATGAAAAAAATAGTTTTAGTTAGATGACAAGTATCCTTAATATTATAACCCATAATAAACGATTAAGGCTAGGATCCAAAATAACAATGTACAACTAAGAAGAGGGATGCCGTAATCTTATTGTGAATTTATGAAGGTATGTAAAAGCAATTCACCCATTTCGAACTATGAAATTCCTAGATCTTTTGAGATTCATTAAGTCTATCAATGTCATGTTATATCTTAGATTATTCTCTACTATTTGTGACTGTGATATTGAAGATCACAAACTAGATATGAATAACCATGCAAATATGCTTGACACTCTCGATGTCATTTATCATCTCATTTTAATGTGTCGGTTAACCACACGTACTCCATTAGTTAATGATAATTTTTGAGATGCCCATTATTACTCTATATAGTCAATATTATTGTGCCGGTTAGCCACACGTGCTCCACTAACTACTATAAAGTATAATATGAAATTTTATGGATTAACATACATTTCACATTTTCCTAAAGTAACTAAGAGTGGGATTTTATAAAAGTTATTTTAGTTACTTTAATAGCATTATACTTTTAATGAAGTTAATGTCCTATCAGATCCATTATGCTAACGACCCTCCACAAAACAAGGAAGCCGTGGGTGAGAGTGGGGACCCATTCAACTACCATTTTATAGGCAGTTTCGTTATACCCCCTTGTAGTTCGGCTTTGTGAATGAGGCATACTAGAGATCCGACTGACTTAGTCTTATGCATATAGTAATTAACTTTTAATATTATTTATACGGTGTATTTTAATAAAAAAAATTCCCAAAAAGTACTAGGTTTAATTTACATTTTTCAAAATTAATAAAATTATTTCAGTTTAAATTAAACCAATAAGGATTAAACAATTTATTTACTATTAATCAATTAATCAAATAAATTTTAATCCTAATCCAGTACCCTCTAATTTCGAAATTAGGGTTTGGGATTTACCAAATTTATAATTATCCAGATTTCAGGCATTAAAAACTAATAATTATCAAAAAAAAGGGGAAACCCTACCAAAACCCTAGAAATTTTCGAAAATCAAAGGAGGCTAGGGTTTCTAAAACCCTTTCCCAAATCGAAAACCATCAAGAAAGGTTTTTGATCTTATTGAACTTTGTGCAAGATCACAGAGAACATACTCTCTGATACCACTAATAGGTTTTAAAGATAACAAAAAAAAAATATTTTTGGCGGAAAGCATAAAACCCTAAATTCGCATACACCCTAAAGGATCTATGTTCCCACTATGATATGCAAACAAAAATTTGAATTCAAGAACCCTAAAGTAGATTGATATTTTCAAAATTGGATGTCACACCCCCGAACCGGGACGACGAAAATGTCCAGGGGCGGGTGACTTCATCTTGTAATATCATAACAATTGAATATAAATTATACGTAGCAACCAAACATCATACTTTACAATATACCAACATTCATTGTTTACAAATTGTACTTGTTCTTCAATTACACAAAAATAATAATAAGTATGATGTCTCGAAACATAGCAAAATATCTAGATCCAAGGCTTGAGTACCTATTCACTGAGTCCCTGAAAATACAAGTCGTTTTGAAAAGTATCAACATAGAATGTTGGTGAGTTCATAAGCATAATTGTAAGAAAACTTTGTAACATTTTTGTTTATTATAAGTTGTAGAACTCCAGAAAATCCAATATTTTCTATAAAAGTAGTTTGTGAGTCTCGTTCCAAAATCGTGTATAATTGTATGCATGTTCCTTGTTTTTCCTTTGTTTGGATTTGAAAAGAGTGTGATCCAAGAAAAACCTATATTTTCTGTATATAAAAGAGTTGTGGACTTAAAACCCTAATTCCAGAGTGGTGAAATTAGTTTAGAAAATAGACGAAGCATAGTTGTGTATTTTATAAAACTAGTAGAGTGTATATCCTTCGTAAATTCAAATAATATTGTTATTCTCTAGGTGATTCGTTACAACCATGCTAATATGACTAACGCGCCTGTCTTGATGTTGTTCAGGCGTCAGTTTCTAAAAGATATTTGTCACCCTAGACTGACCCTTGTAGCTGTAGCGAACAACTTAGGTGTGGGGGTGTCAACGCAGTATAGATCTATACACAATTACCTCGCTCTACCTTCAGGAGACTCTGGCTATAACTACAGGGCTTAAGGTGTATGCTAGGTAGGTACAGTGAAGGAGTGTCTCACAAGAGCCTCAATAATATTTACGCGAGTATTCCTATCGTAAAACTCTGTTTTGCTTACCGGTTATATTAAATTATTTATAATGATATTTATAAATAATTACTATTAACTTGTCAACTCACCATATATGTTGTAAGCGTAACAAAATAGTCTAGGTTTTATACCTTTGAAATAGTGTAAACTTTAACGATTATTTTACTAACAAAATCTATATTTAGTAAAATATCCAAATGTTGTGGTGAGTTTAAACACACCAAAATTTTTGTTAAAAGTGTTTTATGGCACCAAAAATACTCCAATTTTGTTGTGGCTAGAACTTGTCAAAATTTACACAAAATTACGTAAAACCTTGAAATTTATTATGTTTCCACAATTTTATAAGTGTTAGTGGTAAAAGTTTATACAACAAAAAATTTACCATTTTTGAGTGTAAACTCTCATATTTACCATTTTTCAAACTTTGATAACGATAATTGTTTCAACATTTCTTTGACATTATTTGTGATTTTTAACACATATTACAAAGATACCACTTTCACTTAGCAACAAGGTGGGTCCGAAGTGCGATCTAGTCTGGTTCCATAAGGGGCCCGAAGTCAGTTTTAAAGTTCCGGATTTAATCTTCTAATTCCGAAGTGGGCTGGTCCTTTTGGGTTTTCTACCCTCTTTTTGGGTTGCTTTCAACTTAGGAAGGGATAATATGATGTTGGTGCTTATGAAAAAGTTTGAGAGAGATTTGGGAGAGATTTGAGATACATAGAGAGATTTGGGAGAGATATATATACTTTATATTATAATTGCAAAACATACACCAAGAAACATAATCTTAAACCTTAATGTATTAAGTCGAGTTGACTGAGTTGAATTGTTGACTTTGTTTGACCTAGATCTGCCAGTTGTTACGTTGGAGAAGGTTTATTAGAAAACATACGCTTTAGTTTATTGTTGTAAATAAACTTAAATTCCTTCTTTGTAGAACTTCATAAAGGAAACACCAGAAATCTCGTGCCTCTGATGGCTCACTCCAAAACAATTAAAGTTGGAGGCTATCGAAGAGAGAGGGGAATGATATGATTTTCAGATCTAGAGTATCTTGGAAGAGATGAATCCGAAAATCATAGGGGATGGGGTATTTATATGGATTAAGGAGGTGCATAAAAGGCAAGTTTCCTTATGGATAACCCTAACCCTTTTCTTTTCCCCAAAGCAACCCTAGTATTCCTTAAAGCGCAAGAAAGGCTCCCTTATACCCTATAGAACTGTACCCACTCTTAGGGAGGTTCTAGAATCAGTCGATTTTCAACTTTTGGACATTGACACTTTTAGTCCTTCCATTTTAATTATTCCAGTTAATCCTAAAATTAATTTCAATTAATTTATGATTAATTTATAACTAAACAATATAATTTCGAATTAATATATTTTTCTAAAAACATATTAATAAAATATTTATTTTGATTTCTAATTAATTTATTAATCATATAATAAATTAGTAAATCAGTCTCTCGCTCCAAATAACATTCCAGTATCATACTAGGTTTGAGGGCAACCCAAAAGGACTTTGCTATAACTTAAGTTTATAATAATTTTTAGTTAATGGCTTAGACACCTAATCCAAAATTCCCTTCTTTGGGTAATGGTGGAATTGGACATCTCCCTCCTTCAACTCTTCCACCACCTCCTCATGTGACTCTCCCAACGTCACATTTACTTCAAGTTGAAAGATATAAAACTACTCAAGCCCTATTGGCATGTAATAATGAAGATGTAAATTCTATGTGTGTGCATGTTCTGAATATGAAATCACACATTGACAAGCTGGTAAGAATAGGTGTCGTGATCCCGAAGGAGCAACCCTTACTGATCTTACTCATATGTTGATAACTACTGAAGCAGAAATGCTTAAGAGTACAACTAAAGTAGAAATGCATAGTGGATTTAATCCCAAGGTTTCCATGGATATTGGCAATGGTAACATTTGTGATCAAGAAAAGTTTTCTCTTCCCAATCAAAATGTATCGACCAAGGTCAAACCGTTTGATCGTATGGTAAAGAGAAAGGTTGATTCTAAGATCATTCCTAATGTTGACCCCAATGATTCCATTTGTTTCTACTACCAACTAAAGGGACATTGGAAGAAAAGTTTCCCAAAATACCTGAAGGATCTTATAGATGGTAAATTCAATTCGTGCAACTCTACTTTAGGTACATCCATTATCTAACTCCATGAGTTTCTATTTGTAGACTCTTAATACATGATGTGATGATCACATTTTGATGGTATTGTAGGATCTAAAAGAAAGAAGGAAGCTTGAGAAAAGTGAGATAAATATGATTGTGGAAATGGACTTTAATCGCATTATTCAATGGTCAAAATTTGGAGCTAAGATAATTTAATATATTGCTATTAATCTTCTGAGATGTCTACAAACATAGTTTTCAAATTTTCATGCATTGTAAGGACAAGTTCTAATTTTCTCTTTAATAAATAAAAGTGAAGTTTCGGTTTATATGGTCGCCTTAATTTTGTATTTTCTTATAATGACATTAGTGAATGTGTTGATCATGTTTCTAATAATAGCAATATTAATTGCAGATTTGATTCTTATGATATGCTTGTGGTACTGTCATAATTGATCAAGTGAAAAGAAATCGCATCACCAAGTTTCAATTGTACAAAAACTTGGAGTCATACAATTCGAATTGCATGAGAATCCTGTTCATTGAAAAATTATGACTAAATCATTGTTCACATGTTTATGTGAAGCAAATGAAGGAATGATTTATATGATATATGTTGACATCGACCTTTCAGATCCACCACATGGAACAATAACTCTATTCTTCATAATTTACTAATGTTTCAGTAAATATAATTATGTTTAAAAGATTAACAAGAATTCTAATACTTTTGAAAGGGTTCAAAGAGCAGCAGAATGAATAAAAGAATCTATTAGGCAAAAATATAAAAGATTCTCCAATCTGAAAGGAAAGGAGAGTACTTTAGTATCCTGTTTATGATCATCTTAGTAATTGTATAACTGTTTAAAAATTGATCCACAAAGAACATGTTAGTGAAATTGTATGACTAAAAAGTGGAATCGACCATTGTTTGAAATGGTTCGATCATATATGAGTCATGTTTCGTTCCAATCAAGTTTTAGAGTTGTGCTCTAGTAACTATAAATCATATCTTTAAACTCATTTCTAAGTAAGAAGGTTGATAACACCTCATAATATGTGGAGTAATAATTCTTTTCTTACTCTAGCACATTTAGAATTGCAGTTGTGATGTTTTCGTTGATCGAGAAATAAAAGATAAACTGAGATCAATTATATAAAGTGTTTTCTTGTTAGGAATCCACACGAAGTTTTGAATATTTTGGTTTAGCTAATCTAGGAGTGTTCCTTGTGAGAAAAATTCACATGTCAAGAACTCAGTGGGAGTCATGTTGGTCTTATAAAATTGCAAGATTCAACCAACAGTAAAACTTTTAGTTATCACTAGCACGCAACATGAGGTTAAATAACCTGTTGTGTTTTAATTTATAAATTCTCATTTATGTGTACTTCTAGTTAAGTTGGCAATGCTTGTGAGTTATATGTTTTTCATATAACTGCAAAGAAAAGCATGTTGGTTAGTGAAAATCAATATGGGTGAGTTACTAACAACATAGAAGCACTGGTAGACCTTGAGATGCCAGGAGCCAAGAAATTAAGAATAACGAAGTTCAGTCCATAAATAAAAAACTAATTTTGAACTTGGTTTTTCCTAAACCCAGTCTTATGACTATTAGTTGAAAATGAAAGATCCACATGGATAGGAACGTATGCACCTTGAAATCTAAGTGGCAAAGGCTTCACTCTAATCCCTGAAATGATTATGAGGAAAAACTTTTGCTAATAGATTTTAAATATCCGATAAAGATCAATATGGATATTGATTGTGTTAGGTGCATTTTTAAATTCACAATATGATTACAACTTTCCTCTTCATATTTCGAATTGTGAGGAATGACAAGGAATTGTTTGAATTTTCAAGAGATATATTTATCAAGTCTTGAATTGTTTAAACATGTACATCCAACTAAGGTGTATAATCTTGAGAAGTCTAGTTAGAGACTTAACGAAGCATCGCATAAAATAAATATGCAATTCTATAAGAAAGTTAAAGGGTATTGATTTCTAGAAGTCCAATTGATTTCTGGGTACATGTCAAAGCTAGTGGGAACATAACTGTTATGCTGGTATTGCATGTCGACAATATTGTTTGTAGGGAACAATGTCTCTAGATTTGAAGTTTCAAAATTTAGGAATTGTTTCACTATAGTGGACTTAAGGGAGAGGGTACTCATACTTCATTTCGAATCTAAAGGTTTAGATCGTATAGTTTAATAGAACTTAGTCAAATACATATATGAGTATCATGTTGAAGTGGTTCAACATAAGAGGTTTGATAAATAGAAATATTATAGCAAGGAATTGAACATATATCAAATCCTTATTTGGGACATAATAAGTTGAGTCTCGTATGCTTCGGATATAGGATCGATCATATATGATATAATATTTGGTTATTCTAATTTTTCAAATGCCTTGAGCATTGTGAGAAAAGGATTAGAATTGTATGTGAATAAAGTTGTTAAGAAACTGTCAAGAATATTCTAAGGTTTTACCAAAGTCTGGTTGCTTGTGGACAGTTAGAATATGATATTATTAGGGAAGGACCATAGTGGCATGTTTTGGATTGAGATGATTCCTTGTCAGAATTGATGGTCATATGGGAATATGGAGATGTTTCCATAATGGGAGATGCTTGTAGAACCTACATGTGAGATAGAAAATTTAATGCAAGAGAATTTTTCAAGGATTATATCTTGAATTCGAGACTTCATAGCCATGTAACTATTTCCAGTAACAAGTTCATGTGGAACATTCTGTAATATCGAAGGCTTAGTCTTTGTGACTTTAGAACCTCGACATCACAGGAGGTCAATGCATGTAAAGTTGGAATTCCACTACATTTTGGATAGTGATAAGAATTTGGAAATGTGAAATAAGCATCATTGGAATTATGTTCGTTCGATCTGTTCACAAAGGAAGGGTTGTCGAGAGGCATAGTATGCATGTTTAGAACATGACATGGCTAATGTTATTTACTTCAAGTGGTCAGTTGATGACACGAAACAATATACAATAAATAAATTCGTAATTGTTATGGTGATTAAATAATAGGATTTATTTATATTCAAGGGGTATGATACCATAGTTAATTAGCTTATTATTGTGTTTCACTTTGCATGTTTTACTTCCTAAGTAATTTATATATTGTTGGGTACAAAGTTATCCATGTATGAATTTGTAAATGGTTTGACTTTTGTAGATCCACTTGCATGTGGAAAATTAGCCTTGTGACATGAGAGAGAGAGAGAGAGAGGGAGAGAGACATGTAAACACCTCTATATAAGTTGAGTTCATTTCACATGTAGAGGTGTGCTTGAGAGATGTAACATTGAGAGTGTTAGTGTGTGTTAATTATGTAGATTTAGATCTAGATCCCTTTTTGTAACACCTTACATAATCGAATGCATCTATTAAACACCGAAATCACCGTGTTCTTTAATTATGCATGCCAAACCATGTTCTATAATCACATCAATTGGTATCAGAGCGGGACTTCGAAGATCAACATGATTTTTTGAAGAAACGATTCACGGTTTGGCTACAATCATCACAATTAGAGCATTTATGGTGATTCTCTCTATGATCTCTCTAAATCTCTCTGATTTGTGTTTGCGTTCTTGAATTTTTTGATCATTTTGACTCATTGGATCTAATGTTTTTTGAAAAACTCGTTTGTTATGATCCAATATTTTTTTTCATTGAACAAGCCCAATCCAATCTCATATTTTTTTCTTCGATTTGATTCTCAAATTGCGATCGTTCGTTAGTTTTAAGTTCAAATTCATAGTGATGCAATTATTTTTGATTTAGCCCAAAATTTTCGATCTGGTACTGTTCATTAAATCCAATATTCGAAGCCCAATGTCTAATTTCTTTGATTTGTTAATGTTTCGAATCCCAAAACAATTTCCGTTTGCTTAACTGTTCATCGATTGTTTTGATATAAGGCCAAATCTCGATATTACAATTCATCAATCCATTGAGCCCAACTTACATATCAGTTCATTATTCGTTCTTTTAATCTCATTATTTCATATTCTCTGATTAATCGTAAGAATTTTGAGTTCGTTGGGATTCGATTTCTATTTGTTGATTGATTCAAAAGCATAGTTGTTTGAAGTCCAACTTATTTTGTTTGACTTTGACTGTTCGTATGGTATGTTTGAATCGTATTTTGTTGGATTTCTAAATCGAATCACAAAATCGAATTTGTGATAATTGATTTTGAGTCAAAAGAGTTTGAAGTCATTTTTCGATTTTTGATATCCTGTAATGGTTGCAATCGAAATCGAATTTCTGTTGTTTGGAATTCGACTTGGAAGTTCAAAGTGTGATTTGAAATCTCGATGTTTGAATCGGTTCTCTTTCGTAACTGGAACTTATCTGTTTGGGATCGAAGTTAATTTTAGGTTGATATCGATTTTTTTGAGTCAAGTCTCCTGATTTCAAAGGTGATAGGTGCTAAGCACAAGTCAAACATGAGGAAAAGTCAAAATCGATTTTTTATTAATGTTGTTCAAGTGAATCAAAAGTTGAATTTGTTTGATGAATGGTTCTATTCGAAATCAAGTTGGGTAATTGAGTCAATGAAGGATCGAATTCTTTAAGTTGGTTCAAAGATTTTGGTTTCGAACATAGTTGAATACAGATGGCATGAGAATGAAAGTTTGTGTTCATTGGTCAAACTGGGTTTGACGTTGAGAATCGAATATGATGAAATTAACAAGGAGTCGACTTCGAAGGGTTGAAGGATTGTTGATTTTGGATCGATAACCACTTTCTAAATGAGGACTAATTTTCGACATTTTGAAGAATTGTGCCGAAGTTTCGAAGTTGGTCCCTACAGTTTCGAAGATTTGGCAGAATTCACCCAACTTCGACTTGGGCTGGAAATTTTGAGAAAATGGATAATTTTTTAAACAGGCCCCTGTAGTTAATGTGAATTGACGTTTTCTACTCAGTTTCGCAAATGGGGGAGTGCTTGTCATTTTTTACTGTTTTGGGCGCACCGGGTCACTGCAAAATTTTGAAATTGACAATTTCTACCTAATTTTGAGAAATTTTGTTAAAGGCGGTCCGTGAACGAAGCTAAAAATTGAAGATTTTTTGGATTTTCCGGATTGAAGCAAAATGTTTATGCCATGTGTTAAGGGGGAGTTTTGGATAAAAAAATAACAAATTGAGCACTTTCTCAATCCTTTTTGGTTTTATAATCATTTTTCAATTATAAAAAGGGGGAGAAATTTATATGGAAATTCGAAAGTTGAATTTTTCATATTACACAGAATTGAAGACCGAAGTGACCTCGAGTATTTGAAGTTTATGAAATGATTCGATTGGAGATTCGGAAGTGATTTTGGTTCATGATGGGTTTGGAATTATTGAAGATTTTTGGAGTATGCTTTTATGCTCAAACTTAGGTATTATTTTGGAGATTGAGAAACTCCTAATTAACTTTTGATGCTCGGTTCGTATGGTCTCACATTCTAGAACCCAAATTGAAGAATCATGGAAGAATTTAAGATATGATGTTCATCTCTACATGTGTCACGTTTGAGGCTCGGATCGTGAAGTTTCTCGAGTTTGGAAGATTTAAAGCGGGTCATCCATTCCTAACTTTGAGGGGGAGAATGTTGGGTACAAAGGTATCCATGTATGACTTTGTAAATGATTTGTCTTTTGTAGACCCACTTGCATGTGGAAAATTTGCCTTATGACATGAGAGAGAGAGAGAGAGAGAGACATGTAAACACCTCTATATAAGGTGGATTCATTCCACATGTAGAGGTGTGCTTGAGAGATGTAACATTGAGAGTGTTAGTGTGTGTTAATTATATAGATTTAGATCTAGATCCTTTTTTGTAACACCTTACATAATCAAATGCATCTATTAAACACTGAAATCACCGTGTTCTTTGTGTGTTCTTTAATTCTGCATGCCAAACCAATGCTCATAATTCACATAATATATTATTCAAAATTTCTCAGTCATTCTGACTTTTGGAAGTAAGTAGTGAGTTAAGACTGTCATGAATTGTTTGTAGATTGTCCATAGGGATTGTACATTGCATACATATTTTTGCAATATTCATGAGTACTTAGAAAATTGAGATTCTAAGCATTGGATAACCCACGCTTAGGGATTACTTCTTGGATTTAACCACAAGTAATTCTAAGATGATAATATCTGCTATTCTTCAAATGAAGATAAATAAGTTATAATTTGCAAGTCAGTTGGGTATTGGTATTCTGTAAACGCATAAATAACTTGATGTTATAAAACTAGTGTCATATGAATTTTGATAAGTAAAGGTTGAAGTTATGCAGTAAAAGTTTATTCATTCCTTTTTCCTTACACATGAAAAACGATATCTTTGGGCCCCTCAGTGATTTGAATTGATCTATGAAAACCAGGCGCTTAGTCCGGTTTAAATTGATGTGTTCGATTTTGTAAATTTGATCATAAAATCGGAGACAGAGAAACAAACAAATGAGCATGAGGTTGATCATTTAATCCATGACTCTGTTCATACGATATATTGTAGAACGAATGAATAATTGATCTCTTATTCTTAGGGCCAATGTTTGATTTCAATTAGAGTTTGGCAGTGGATTTGGAAAGCACACTTTGCTATTTGGTTCAAGCTTGTACTTTGAATTGCAGTTATACACTTATCCAACTAGGATAATGTTGGATTAAGGTGTCTAAGCTCATACCTAAATTGGTATAAACTTGTAACTTGAAGTAAAGTCCTTTCTAGGTTGCCTTCAAAACCATAAATAGCTAGAAATGATATTAAGAGAGAGAAGTATAATTTATTAGATTATTATATGATTAATAAACTAATTGAAAATTATGGGAATTGATTTTTTAATATATTATATGACTAATGTATTAATTAGAAACAGATAATCGATTTGTTAATTTATTGTGTGATTAATAAATTAATATGACATCAATGGTTAAATAATTGATTTACTAGTTTATATGGTTAATAAATTAAAAAGAAATCAATTAGAATTAATTAATTATTAGTCAAAATTAATCTAGAATTAATTCGAGATTAATTGGAATTAATTAAAGGTACAAGCAGTGAATTGTAATTGTTCAATAGTTGAACAGAAGAAGCAATTTCAAAACCCTCCATGACATTGAAGGTTTTGGAGGGATTCCTAGGGTTTCTGGAAGCCTCCTGGTTATATATAAGGAAATGATTTAAACTGAGATTAAATCTACTATTTAATCAATTCAAATCTGGCTTTGCCTACAAATTACGTAAACTACGAATAGGACCCCTTGGGAGCCAAAATTCGTGTACAACCTTTCTAAGAGGCTTATGAACGAAATTTCCTCATCTCTCATCTCTCCTATTCTAGGGTTTCTGATTTTGGAAGCGAGCTATTAGAGACATCATACTTTTTGTGCTATATTTCCAAGATTTAGAAGGAATCAAGAGAATTATTTGCTATAATAATTATAAGGTATGTAAACCCTAACTCTTGCATTTTTCGATTATACTAGGGTTCTATAGGGTTCTTTATAATCGTAGTATGTTTATATTAATTGTCAAGGCATAGATCCATATAGGTTGCATGTGTCCTTATGTGTTAAGTAATTCTTCCACATTCACATGTAATTTTATAACCTATAAAACCCATCAGTGTGTGTGTAAGGATTATTATGGGTGAAGTTAATACGCCGCCTTATTATCATTCAAGTTAATAATAAGAATCTCTCTAGATTGCTCGTGGATATAACTTGATTATCAAGTGAACCACGTAAATCCTTGTGTTTGTTTTTTTATACTTACATTCTATAGTCGTGATTCAACTTGTCAGAGCATCTAAAATCCTAAAAATTGGTATTAGCTTTATGATAGAAGAATATAGCCCAGAAGAAGGGGAGATTAAGATTGACAAGTTTGAAAGCTATAATTTTTGTTTTTGGAGGATGTAGACAAAAGATTACATCTACAGAAGAAGTTACATATTCCTTTGATTGGAAGGCAACCAGAGGCTATGAAGTAGGAAGATTGGGATCTGTTGGACACATGATCTTGGTGTTTTAAGGTTGTCGTTGGCAAATAATGTTGCTTACCATATTGTCAACAAGAATTCAATGTTTGGTTTAATCAAGACGTTTTCTAACATATACGAGAAACCTTCTATAACCATTAAGGTTTTATTGATTAGACAACTTGTGCATACAGAGATGAAGGAATGAGAATGTGTGACAGATCATGTCAATGCGTTCAAGTCGTTGATATTAAGGTTGATATTAGTTTGATGACGAAGTCCATGCACTTTTGTTGTTATCTTTATTATAATATAGTTTGTCTAGAACAGTTACAACTGTAAGTAGTTCATCCAGAATTACAAAGCCCTTCTTCGAAGGCATTCAAAATTTAATCCTTGGGGAATATACCCAGAAAAAGAATGTTGGCGAGTGTTCTGACAATATGCATAGTACCGAAGAGAGGGGGAGAAAGACGAAAAAGAGTGGTAACCATAGATGAAGGTCAAAATAATGGAAGAAAGGGAAATAAAAAGAAGAAAGGATATTGTATGCTGGAATTGCAAAGAAAATGGTCACCTCAAGAATCAGTGTCCAAAGCCTTTTTGCAGAAAAATGAAACAAGGAAGTAAATCTGATAGAAGATTCGTAAATAGACTTTGAAGAATGTCAAGTTCATTCAAGAATTGAAGATGATGCATATATCAGTTAGGCAGTTGGATAATGAAGGACACCATGTTGATATTGGTGGTCATCAGTGGAAGGTAATGAAAGGAAGCTTAGTTTTTGCCATCGGCCAAAAGCGGGGCACATTGTACATGGTGGAGGCTTCATGGGCGAAGATAAACTCCACAAAAGAATATTTAAAGACTTCTAATCTATGGAACCAACTGATTGGGTATATGAGTGAGAAGGAGATGGAGATATTGGTCATAAAGAATAAGATTCTGAAGCTAAAAAGTGATCAGAATATTATGAATCTTGCGTACTTGATAAGCAAAATAAGGTCACCATTGGAAAGTTGATAGAAGCTCCAAAGGAAGCAAATCTTGAACTTGTCCATTTAGATGTTTACAGAACAACGTCGATATCTTCAGTTGGTGGGTTCTGTTACTATGTTACTTCTATAGATGATTCCACAAGAAAAGTATGGGTTTATTTTCTAAAAAATAAATCCAATGTATTCACCACATTCAATAAGTGGAAGGTTGATGTAGAGAATGAGACAAATATCAAAGTGAAGTTCCTAAAGATAGATAATGGGGGTGAATATCGTAGCACAATATTTGTTGATTCTTGTGCAAAACATGGAATTTGGATGTTCAAAACGGTTCCCGAAACCCCTTAGCAGAATGGTTTATCAGATAGGATGAACCGAACTCTGAATGAAGGGGTAAAGAGCATGAGACTACATGCGGGGCTTCCAAAGATGTTTTGGGATGATGCTATGAATAACACAACATACTTAATCAATCAGATGACCTTCAGTCCCCTAGACTCAGAAGGAAATAGGTACCGCCCGAGTGTTATCTCAAGCCTTAGACTCACAAGGGAATGGTTGTTGGATTTGGTGTCTAAGCCCATAACTATAACTGGGATGTACTTGACCCGATTGTAGCATGGTCCTTTTTGGGTTGCCTTCACCAGTGTAATTTGTTAGTATGGACTTTTGAGAATAAGGTTATTTATGGTTTATTAATATATTACAAGTATAATATATTAATATGATATTATTTAATTAGTATTGATCAAAGAATTAAATTGGAATTAATTTTGTGGTCAAAAGAGACTAATTAAATATATGGGGATTGATTATGTAAATCAATCGTTCTTGTAGTGTGGGCCAATGATCCATGATTATTTAGATGGTCTAAACCAATAAGTTAATCCATGGATAGTCCATGGAGTATAAGAATGCGAAAAGTCATGGAGCATTAGGGTTTACAAAGTATAACCCTACCATTTGCCACACTATAAATAGAACCCTCATGAACCAAAATCGGTGACACCATCCTTTGGGATAAGTAACTTATTCTCTTAAGCCTCCTTTTTCATATTGGTGTTTGTGAACCAATAGAGGCATCACACTTGAGGTGCTCAAGCTTGTAAAGGTCAAGAACTAGAAGTCCTTCTAAAAGGTATCTCATCTAACTAGATGTTTTATTCAATTGTTCAATTGTATGTTAGTTAGGACAATGCTTTGGAAAATTGAAAATATGCATGTATAATTAGAGAAAACATAGATCCAAACCATTTAGGGTTGCATGTGCACCATAGGAGTGTTATAGTGATTAAAACCCAATAGTGGTATCAGAGACTAGGATTGTTTTCTATTATATTTGATGCTCACTAATTTTTCAAAGATGAAAAAGTCGAATTTTTGGCCTCTGACTGTTGAACTCGCCGAGTCCATGAACTTAATTGACGAGTCCACTTAGTAATTGAGAAACTTGACGAATCCAGTTCATGCACTCGTCGAGTATCAGGCTCTGGTTGTAGAATTTCGAGTTTCTTGGCATGGTTTGGATTGGGAACACTACCACAAACTGTTTTGGATCATCGGAAATGTTTTTTTTATATGGTAGTCCTTTTACTCATCCCACCATAAGATAATTGTAAAAGTTTTAAAATAATTGTTCTTTTTTATGATAAACAAAGTTGCTTTCAAATTGTTGACTTGAAATTATCTTGTTTATGTGTTTAGTTAGATCATGAATTATGTGATAATTTTAGTTGTTAGAAAATTGATCTAAATGAATTTTAATGGCCTCCATAACTTGTCCTCAAGTTATGGAAAATGAAAAGTCTCATACATTAAAATGGCATTAAACTCATATGTTATGAAAATGAAAGGACAATTGTCAAATATTAAGATAATAGGTTAATTATTTGTATTATTTGATATGAATTGGCTTGCTACATGAGTTAGATTAGATCAATAGATTATTATATGATAATTTTTCCTTGTTAGAATTGATCTAAATATTCTAAAATGAGTCCCATAACTTGTCCTCAAGTTATGGAACATGAAAAGTCTTTTCATAAATGTTTTTAATGAACTCCATAACTTGTCCTCAAGTTATGGACTATCAAGAGTCTTTTCATAAAACACACATTAAACTCATAAGTTATGTACATGAAACGTTTTGACAAGTTTAAAAACTTCCCCTCAAGTTTTCGAATTTGTAAAGTCTCACTTTTGAAAGATTTAAACTCCAAACATTAGAATTTTAAAAGTTTGAAATTCAACCATTATTCTTTATAGTATTAAAAGTTAAAACTTATATATATGTATAAGAAAAGTCAGTCTTACCGTTAGTAGGCCTCATTCACGAAGCTAGTCTATAAGGGGGTATAAGGTTACTGCCTATAAAATGGCAGTTTAATGGGTGTCCACTATCACCCACCGCTTCCTTGACTGGTGAAGGGTCGTTAGCCGAACGGGTAGGATAGGACATTAATTCTCGTTAAAAGTAGAGTGAAAATTATAAAGTAACTAAACTTTTATTAAATTCTCAATCTTAGTTACTTCTGGAAAAATGTGAAAATGGTGCTAATCCATGAAATTGCACTTTGCACCCGGTTAAGTCATTAGTGGAGTGTCACACCCCAAAACAGGAACGGCGGAATCGTTTAGGGGTGGAGGACGTCATGTTTAGTATCACGAGATATGTATATGGTAAGCAAGTAATGAACAACCATTGCATTTCGAAAGAAAGTGTTTACAGTGTGTGTGTTCACAAAACATAGAATTCATACACAAATAACAAAACAAGACTTGAAGCTATAATGCTCCATCTTCTGAATTCCCAGCACGAGCACCTGTGTAATAGTCTCCTGAGAATACAAGTTATTTGAAAGAGTTGATTAGCAATTAAGCTGGTGAGTTCATAAGATTTTAGTGATGTAAGTGAGTTGTAGAAAGTTGTTGAAAAATGTAGTAGGTTGTAGTGAGTTCTGTTTAGAAAAGTTTGCCTGTTCCTCCAGAAAATCCTATATTTCCTGCTTTGATGAAAGATAAGTAAAAATGACTCTACAGTCCTTTCTATGAGTATTAAATGGATACAAGTTATATAAAACCCAATGTAAACAAACAATGGGTTGTGTGTATCTTCCTTAAGCCCACAACCAAACAAGGAACAGGGAATGAGGCGGAAGGCACACAGTCCATTGGTTGTTTGATCATCGTTATATATAACCCTGGCGTATTCACTTGGTACTCACAGAGTTAACTGTAATAGTTCCTTTATATTTAATGAAAAGATTCTTTAAGAAAACCCTTATTTCTTATAATAAAATGGTGACCACAGTGATTACTTCTATAATAACTTAGTTATACTGGCTATATATGATCTAATATCGAATAGATAGTTAATTGGGTGAATCTGCCCTAAGCCCCCAACCAAACAAGGAACATGAAGTAAAGCGGAAAGCACACATCCAACTATCTGTTGGGTATTAATGATATATAACCATGATGTATAAACTAAGGTATTATAGAGTTAATTACCTAAAGTCCTTTAAGTTTATACTGGTTTAATAAAATGGATTAAACCCTTTACTGGGAAGTTTCTAGTTTTGTATACCAAAAGTTCTGTTTTGTAAAGTATGTTTTGTACTAGAAAACTGTGCATTGACTTTGTGTTCTATGACTTGACCCATACCTGGTACCCTTATGATGACTTAATGTGTACTAAGCATACATATATATATATATATATATATATATATATATATATATATATATATATATATATATATATATATATATATATAATCAGATAGAAAATAGATTGGGTGAATTCGTTCCAAGCCCACAACCAAACAAGGAACAGGAAATGAAGCGGAGAGCACACATCCTATTACCTGTCGGACCCTATTGGTATATATATATATATCCTGTGATGTATACATTAAGGAATCATAAGACTAGCATTATGGTCCTTTCTTTTAAACGTAGCCTTCTACCAAGGCATCTTCTATTAAACGTAGCCTTCTACCAAGGCATCTACTGTTATGTGCTAGACTCGACTGTTCTGTTTGCCGTTTATAAAAATGTATATTTTCCCTAATTTATAACTATTTTAACTCGAAAATAGTTTGAATTTGACTTTCAAGTGGTAATGTCACTTTATGAAAGTAATGGGAAATGTAAGTACACAGTTGTCGTTTATAATGACATGTGGATGTACTAATGACCTAGAAACATGTTTGTTTTATTCTGGTCATAATGTGAAGGCTGAAACCCCTACTAAACGTTATCCCTGTCTAGAGATTAAGGGAACCAAACGCGACCTCTGCAAATTCTTGCAAGCCGTGTAATTCACATTTGTTATATGATCATGTATACCTAATATAACTATCAGCTTTTGTTTAAAACAATGAGTTAGTGATCAATTGGTATAATTAGATCCTGTGTGTGTTCTCATGCTATAACAACCTAACTTGTTTGTTTTGTACTGTATATTGTACGTTATGTTTGTTTCTCATAATTGTGTGTTCTCTCTGTATGGTATTGTTTGTTTCTCTTCACTATATGTTCTGTATGGTATTGTTTGTTTGCTTCATTGTACTAGAAGAAATGAATAGCATTCTCCTAAACTATACCTATTATAGTTTACTAATGTTCTACTTGGATTGTTATTGAAAAGACTCATTTATCTACTAAGTTATGCTTGTACTTTAAAAATGGAGTTTTGTATAACTATAAAGTAACATAACTTTAAAAGAGTTTTTGAAATGTTTTGACAACTTATAAATGACATAAGTAACATTTTGAAAGATGTTTACAACAAACATTTACACAATTAACATTGTGTTCAAATTGTATTCCCCCCCTTAAAACAGTTAAAACAGTTAAAAGATTCATTACGGGATATGAACTCACCTGATGTGGGTAATTCAAACGGGTATGCGTGTAAGGATGAGAAGTTCCACGAATGAAGTCCCGAGACACAATAAGTCCTAAATGACATATAAGGACACATATTGACATGAATATAGTGTTTATAAACAACTATATGAAAGGAAACACCTTCCGGGACTAAGAAACACTTTGACCAAGTGTTGGAATCACATGTGATTCATCAAAGGAAGGTAGAATGACACTCACATGAGTTTACGGTCATGGGTTTACGGCCCAAGGGAGTTTACGGCCGTAAACTCATGGTCAAACATGCTTATGTGTTGGTTTGAAAGCTAGGGAAACTTTAGGGACTTTTGTTCTACACTTGTATGAAAAAGACCAACCCATTGAAGGCTTTTGATGAGTTTATGGCCCAAAGGAGTTTACGGCCGCAAACTCATGGTCATTGTGCACTTGAGAGTAGTTTAAGGTCTTATTTCTGTCAAGGAAGGGTTCTAGGTCAAAGGTTGGCTTGTTGGAAGAGTTTAAGGCCCACACATGTCATAACAATGAGTTTATGGCCAAGGAAGATCTTGGGACGTAAACTCATGATCTTCATGGGAAAAGGCATGTTTCAATGTTGTAATTCAAGGCCTCGTACTAGATATGAAGTATAGGGAAGAGTACTTACGATCTAGAAGCTTGAAATGGTTGGTTTTGGCCAAGAACACTAGTGTGTGTTCTTGGTGTTTCTTGAAGATCTAAGAAAGCATGATTTCCATGGATGAAATCATGTAAGGATACTAGATTAAGAGATATATCAACAAATCTAGGAAGAATACTTACTTATATGAAGATCTTGGAAGAAAGTCTTGATGATACTTGAGAGGATTTGAAGGAAAATCGGCCAAGGAAGGAAGAAATGAGAAAAATGGCCAAGTATCATCTATATACCCTTGAGTTTACGGCCGTAAACTCATGGTCTTGTGACCGTGAACTCATTTTGATGAGGTTATGGTTTGATTTGCTACACTGTGGTTCTAGGAGGTACTTTCTAACACTTATTCCTTAAGTGTATTAGGCTCAAAACTCCTTAGAATGACCTTTAACCGGGCTAGAACTCAGTACTAATGAGTTTGGCACTCAGTTGAGTTGATTGACTGGGTCTTAAAACCCAAAATTTTCCGGGTTGTCACATCATCCCCCGGTTAGATGGAATTTCGTCCCGAAATTAGCTTTCTTAGCATTACTACTAGGGTTGTGCTCCTCTGATTGGCAGAATACCCACTCGTAGACCTGGCAACCTTACCCTGGTGTTCATGATAGGATTCGTACTTGGTCCATCTATCATTACCTCGTGTATACAAGTCGTATATAATTAGGGTTAGTAAGACGGTCGGATGTGCGACTCTGCCCCAGGTCCACAACCAAACAAGGAACAGGAGATAGGGCAGAAACACACATACTAAATCTGTGTAATCATAATCATATACCACCCTCGCGTATACACTGAATAGTGATAGGTGGGCTGTATTCGTCCTTAGCCTCTATGCTCGAACTTGGTCTGTTGGTCGAGTGGTATTTCGTGACGGTCTGCGGACATTTGACGATAAGGCTTCGGAGGACAAAGTACTCTTCGCACGAGTACTTCGGGGTTTAGAATACGAAAGATAAAACTAAGGTTTAGGTCAGACTTTCGATACGAATGACGAAAGTTTCGAGAACTTGCCGATCAAGGCGATAGAAACATATGGACTCAGTATGGTGAGGACCATGCCAACTCATGACGAAAGATAGTAACGGACTCTTTACTGAACAAAGTTTTGGTCATATGAAAGAAACGTCTGATATACGATGATGTATCCCTTGTATGATCGATACTGTACTCCTAATATGTTCGACAATGTACTCTTTGTAAATGTTCCCATTTTTCCTGTTTTCTCTTAAAGTTAACACTCCTACGTATCGTATCGCTATGTGCGAATACATACAAACGAAAGTGCTCTAATAACTGGTGGGGATACTTTATATCATGATCCCCCTTGGTACCACTACAATCGCCTGCCATATACAAGTTATGAATATTTAAGATGAACCAGGCAGTCGACTGAGTAACTCTGCCTCAAATCCTCAACCAATTAAGGAATGGGGACCTAAGCGGAGTCACTCACTCTAAGTCTGCAACATCTTAGTTGTGCACAACCCTGATGTATATGGTAAGCCATAATAGCTTCTCTAAACGGATCTTTTAGTTCTCTTGAATACTGTGACCTATTTCAACATGTGAGTTATTATAATTACTTTTAGGTGTTATCCCCAAATTTTAGTCTTATATGTATATAAATTAATTTTAAAAGTAATTACTATTTCAAAAACGTACCGTTACTCGTCGACGACTCCGGGGTTGATTCTCCTACGGTGATCATCAGAATGCGTCCATCCGCGCCTGAGTTCTTTACTATCGGGCAGTCCCTTTGACAATGTCCAGCCTCACCACAGCCATAGCAGGTTTGGTTTTTTTCAGCTCCGGGGACTTGGGAGATCGGTTGAGCCGGTGCCCTGTAGAAACGGACTGTGTGTCCCTTTCTGTGGCAGTTCAAACACTGCATTTCTCGGCATACTCCGGTGTGGTGAAAGTTGCACTTTCCACACTTCGGGAGGTTTCCAGCATATCGACTGGCAGGTGCTGGAACAGTAGGCATTGTAGCGGTGTACATAGTACTCGCTCGTTGCTCTTGTGGGGTGTCCTGTGTTGTTCGCTTCTTCTTCCTCTTGGTTCCCGACTTCCGTTTATAGTCCTCTTCCCTTGATGGTTCGGGAATAGGGACTTTTACACCATGGCGTACTATGTGGTCGATGAGTCGTTGAGCCAGGTGCTTAGCACTATCGAACGTGGCTGGGTTAGAAGACAACACATTTCCTTGGGTCGGGGCAGTCTGACCCCAAATGTATCTTTCTATCTTCTTTCTCTCCGGGGTAACCATCCCGGGACATAGAGCTGCTAGGTCGCTGAACCGGTCAGTGTAGGTCATTATGTCTGAGACGACCATAGGGAGATCCCACAGCTCTCGTTCCAGCTTTTGAATTTCGCCTAACGGGCAGTATTCCTCCCTCATTAACTCCTTTAGGTTTTCCCAACCTATTGACTTAGCCACTGATAGGGTCAGTGACTTAACATGGCTATTCCACCATGTTAGGGCTTTGTTGGAGAAGGTGCATGCAGCAAACTTCACTTTGCTCTCTTCTGGGCACAAACAGATTTCGAAGATCGACTCTGTTTTCTCGAACCATTGCAAGAGGGCAATGACTCCTTCAGTACCATTAAAGGACAATGGCTGGCATTTGGTGAAGTCCTTGTAGGAGAACTCTCTCGAGCGCACGAGGACCTCACCTTGAGTAGAATTGGTAGGCGTTTCACCTCCACTGGTATTGATGGAGTGATATTGAGCCATGGTTGTTGCCACAGCCGCAGCCACTGCAGCGTTTATAGCTGCCATATCAATTTGTGAAGGAGGCGGCGTTGGAGTTATCGGAGTAGTGCATCTGTTTGATCTGCGAGGAGGCATCTTTGATAATAGAATACAAAGATGAGACGGAATAAGTCTAAAGAAATGGACACAAGACGAAAGCTGAAAAGACAAGGTTATCCTAGTTCTGGGTGTATCGGGTCCTGACTTCCACAGGGTTCTAGAAACAATTCATAAAAGAGTCTATACTTAATAAACTCTATGAATTTGAAATGACTATCCTCGAATGAATATCTGTTTCCTGAATAACTGTTACCAGCTGCATGTAAGAAAATAATCTTAACATATAATGTGAGCAGTGTTTCCACTCGCTCATTTAACAAGATTATTATTTAATAGTGTGACGTGTAAGACGTTTCGGTTACTTCGGCTGATCTCTCCTTGAAAACTTATCATGAACTTGTTCTTGTTCCTCTTGGACTCTTCTGTTGTCTACTACGAGGAAGTGGCTACATCTATCTGGGCTTGTTGTGCGAGAATGAAAGTGACTAAAGAATCTATGAGCTTTAAGGTAACTTTATGGGGTGATCCTTACGGAGTCGTCCTATAATTGTACAATGTATACAAGTTTGTATATAATTGCAGATTAAATAGACCTTCGAATAAGTGATCCTACTCCAAAACTACACCCTTAATAGGAATGGATAGCGAAGCGTAAACCACAGATTCTAAGTTTATAAGATCTTGATTATATATAAAACTTTAGGAATATACATTGCAAGATTATAGACCTATCCGTAAGGGTCTTTTAAGTTATCACATAAGTTATTTATATGGACTAAAATACTCCTATAGTATTTTAACGTAATGTACTTGGTATGATCTAAACTTGTTATCGCGCTATCGTATCATAGAATACTCCTATAGTATTCTAACTCTAAATGTACTTGTTTTGGAGTTCTCTTGACTGGTGTTCAGGTAAGTTTTAGCACTGTTGCAACACCACATCATTCCCAAACACATGTCGGTCACATCTTGAATGAATATAGTTGATCAGGCTATATTGATCCTAGCTATGATTACATAACTGTTCAGGTTGACGACAGTGCTCAACCTTTAAATACTTTTAGTTATGTTCTCCTCGTGACACTAGTTCTATTACGTACATGTGTAAGCAAGTAGGTATATTTTTATAACTTATAGTTATACTCTAAAAAAATATATCATTATCCAGAGCACTTAAGCCCCATTGTATTCATAGTTGTATATCTTTTATCGGTTGATATACTTAGTGTTGGATTAATGTCTAAGTCCATAACTATATTTGGTATGTACTTGACCCGACCCGGCATGGTCCATTTGGGTTGCACTTCACCGGCACAATTTATATGCATAGTCTTTTGAGAATAGTATATTTATGATTTATATTAATATATTATAAGTTCTAATATATTAATATGGAATCATATTATTTAATTAGTATTGATCAAGAATTAATTTAGAATTAATTAAGTGATAAAAAAGAACTAACTAAATATGGACTCTTATATATATGGAATGGGCCAAGTTCATTTAGGTTGGGCTAAGCTTTCATGGATGGTTCATGGAGCTTTTAACCCATAGATCCTATGTAAATGAAAGGTCATGGGTATTAGGGTTTACATGGATGTAACCCTAATCCTCCATAATATATAAAGGGGTCCTTGGCTCACAAAATTGGCACAAGTGTGTGAAAATAAGAGTGAGCCGATTTTAGTGTGCATGCATATTCTCTCAAGTTCTTCCAAGGTGTTTTTGTGATTTGTGATTCCATTTGAGGCTTCCACACTATTGGGGCTAAGCTCTTAAAGCTTGAAGACATCAAGCTACATCAAAAGGTATGTCATCTAACTAGAACTTTGTAGTATAGGTGCTTCATAATATGCTAGTTAGGATGAAACCTTGGAATAGTTAATATTTGCATGTATAATAGAGAAAACATAGATCCAAGGTTTATAGGGTTGCATGTACACCATAGGAGTGTTAGAATGCTCAAAACCCAACAGTGGTATCAGAGCCATGGGTTGTTTTCTGTTATATTGATGCAAATGTTTTATTTTCAAGTTGAAAAAAAAGGAAAAAAAACATGATGTTTGTCAAATTTTAAGATAATTACTTGTTTTGTGAAAAACGAATTATTTGTAAAATTTGAATCATTTGTTATATGAGTTGAATTAGGTCAAATTTAGTAAAAGATAAAATGATATGATTATTTTATTAGTTTTAAAAGTTTGATCTAAATGTTTTAAGGAGTTACATATTTTGTCATAAAATTTTGGAGCTCAAAAGTTTTTTTTAAAGTTGTGATCTTAAGGGTTTTTGAAACTTCCATAAGTTATGGATATGAAAGTTTTTTTTAAAAAAAAAAAAAATTTGATTCAAAGTTTTTATGGAGTTACAAAATTTGGTGTTAATGTTTTAAAGAATTCCATAACTTGTTCTTAAGTTATGGAACATGGAAAGTTTCATCATAAAACACCATTAATTCCATAAGTTATGGAATCCAAAGGTTTTCAAGAATTACAAAACTTGCCCTCAAGTTTTGGAATTTGAGAAAAGTTTTTTATGAAAAAAAGAATTGAATTCTAAAACTCTTGGGTTCATAATTTAAACAATTAATTAAATGGTTTTAATTTTGAGTTTAATAATTGGAATTATGATGTTTTGTTGAATAGTTCAAATTAACACTTATGGACTTTATTAATAGTTAATTAAAGCGTTTAATTAAAAGAGTATTATTAAATCCATAAATATATGGTTTGAGTTTAATTAAATTAAAAGTCTAGTTTAATTAATAGATTAAACCACCAAGTATTTTAAATGTCTAAAATACACCCTTATACTATTATAATATTAAAAGTTTAATATATTATATGTATAAGAGCAAGTCGTCTTACCATTAGTAGGCCTCATTCACGAAGCCGGTCTATAAGGGGGGTATAAGGTTACTGCCTATAAAATGGCAGTTTAATGGGTGTCCACTCTCACTCACCGCTTCCTTGACCGGTGGAGGGTCGTTAGCCGAACAGGTAGGACAAGGACTATAATTCTCCCTTCATTATAAGTATAATGATAAATACTAAGTAACTAAACACTTATAAATTCCCAATCTTAGTTACTTAGGAAAATGTGAATAAGGTGCTAATCCATGAAATTACACTTTGCACTTTGTTTAAGCTGTTAGTGGAGCGTGTGTGGTTAACCGGCACACTAACCTGGACTTAACAAGGTAGGAAAAGGGTAACTTAATGTTTATCATAGTATCGTTGGAGCGTGTCACACCCCAAAACCGGAACGGCGGAATCGTTCAGGGGTGGAGGACGTCATGTTTAGTATCACGAGATATGTATATGGTAAGCAAGTAATGAACAACCATTGCATTTCGAAAGAAAGTGTTTACAGTGTGTGTGTGTTCACAAAACATAGAATTCATACACAAATAACAAAACAAGACTTGAAGATATAATGCTCCATCTTCTGAATTCCCAGCACGAGCACCTGTGGAATAGTCTCCTGAGAATACAAGTTATTTGAAAGAGTTGATCAGCAATTAAGCTGGTGAGTTCATAAGATTTTAGTGATGTAAGTGAGTTGTAGAAAGTTGTTGAAAAATGTAATAGGTTGTAGTGGGTTATGTTTAGAAAAGTTTTCATGTTCCTCCAGAAAATCCTACATTTCCTGCTTTGATGAAAGATAAGTAAAAATGACTCTACAGTCCTTTCTATGAGTATTAAATGGATACAAGTTATATAAAACCCAATGTAAACAAACAATGGGTTGTGTGTATCTTCCTTAAGCCCACAACCAAACAAGGAACAGGGAATGAGGCGGAAGGCACACAGTCCATTGGTTGTTTGATCATCGTTATATATAACCCTGGCGTATTCACTTGGTACTCACAGAGTTAACTGTAATAGTTCCTTTATATTTAATGAAAAGATTCTTTAAGAAAACCCTTATTTCTTATAATAAAATGGTGACCACAGTGATTACTTCTATAATAACTTAGTTATACTGGCTATATATGATCTAATATCGAATAGATAGTTAACTGGGTGAATCTGCCCTAAGCCCACAACCAAACAAGGAACAGGAAGTAAGGCGGAAAGCACACATCCAACTATCTGTTGGGTATTAATGATATATAACCATGATGTATAAACTAAGGTATTAAAGAGTTAATTACCTAAAGTCCTTTAAGTTTATACTGGTTTAATAAAATACATTAAACCCTTTACTGGGAAGTTTCTAGTTTTGTATACCAAAAGTTCTGTTTTGTAAAGTATGTTTTGTACTAGAAAACTGTGCATTGACTTTGTGTTCTATGACTTGACCCATACCTGGTACCCTTATGATGACTTAATGTGTACTAAGCATACATATATATAGAATCAGATAGAAAATAGATTGGGTGAATTCGTTCCAAGCCCACAACCAAACAAGGAACATGAAATGAAGCGGAGAGCACACATCCAATTACCTGTCGGACCCTATTGGTATATATATATATATCCTGTGATATATACATTAAGGAATCATAAGACTAGCATTGTGGTCCTTTCTTTTAAACGTAGCCTTCTACCAAGGCATCTTCAGTTAAATGTAGCCTTCTACCAAGGCATCTACTGTTATGTGCTAGACTCGACTGTTCTGTTTGCCGTTTATAAAAATGTATATTTTCCCTAATTTATAACTATCTTAACTCGAAAATAGTTTGAGTTTGACTTTCAAGTGGTAATGTCACTTTATGAAAGTAATCGGAAATGTAAGTACACAGTTGTCGTTTATAATGACATGCGGATGTACTAATGACCTAGAAACATGTTTGTTTTATTATGGTCATAATGTCAAGGCTAGAACCCCAACTAAACGTTCTCCCTGTCTAGAGATTAAGGGAACCAAACGCGACCTCTGCAAATTCTTGCAAGCTGTGTAATTCACATTTGTTATATGATCATGTATACCTAATATAACTATCACCTTTTGTTTAAAACAATGAGTTAGTGATCAATTGGTATAATTAGATCCTGTGTGTGTTCTCATGCTATAGCAACCTAACTTGTTTGTTTTGTACTGTATATTGTATGTTCTGTTTATTTCTCATAATTGTGTGTTCTCTCTGTATGGTATTGTTTGATTCTCTTCACTATATGTTCTGTATGGTATTGTTTGTTTGCTTCATTGTACTGGAAGTAATGAATAGCATTCTCCTAAACTATACCTATTATAGTTTACTAATGTTCTACTTGGACTGTTATTGAAAAGACTCATTTATCTACTAAGTTATGCTTGTACTTTAAAAACGGAGTTTTGTATAACTATAAAGCAACATAACTTTAAAAGAGTTTTTGAAATGTTTTGACAACTTATAAATGACATAAGTAACATTTTGAAAGATGTTTATAACAAACATTTACACAATTAACATTGTGTTCAACTTGTATTCCCCCCCTTAAAACAGTTAAAACAGTTAAAAGATTCATTACGGGGTATGAACTCACCTGATGTGGGTGATTCAAACGGGTATGCGTGTAAGGATGAGAAGTTCCACGAATGAAGTCCCGAGACACAATAAGTCCTAAATGACATATAAGGACACATATTGACATGAATATATTGTTTATAAACAACTATATGAAAGGAAACACCTTCCAGGACTAAGAAACACTTTGACCAAGTGTTGGAATCACATGTGATTCATCAAAGGAAGGTAGAATGACACTCACATGAGTTTACGGTCATGGGTTTACGGCCCAAGGGAGTTTACGTCCGTAAACTCATGGTCAAACATGCTTATGTGTTGGTTTGAAAGCTAGGGAAACTTTAGGGACTTTTGTTCTACACTTGTATGAAAAAGACCAACCCATTGAAGGCTTTTGATGAGTTTACGGCCCAAAGTAGTTTACGGCCGTAAACTCATGGTCATTGTGCACTTGAGAGTAGTTTAAGGTCTTATTTCTATCAAGGAAGGGTTCTAGGTCAAAGGTTGGCTTGTTGGAAGATTATAAGGCCCACACATGTCATAACAATGAGTTTACGGCCAAGGAAGATCTTGGGCCATAAACTCATGATCTTCATGGGAAAAGGCATGTTTCAATGTTGTAATTCAAGGCCTCATACTAGATATGAAGTATAGGGAAGAGTACTTACGATCTAGAAGCTTGAAATGGTTGGTTTTGGCCAAGAACACTAGTGTGTGTTCTTGGTGTTTCTTGAAGATCTAAGAAAACATGATTTCCATGGATGAAATCATGTAAGGATACTAGATTAAGAGATGTATCAACAAATCTAGGAAGAATACTTACTTATATGAAGATCTTGGAAGAAAGTCTTGATGATACTTGAGAGGATTTGAAGGAAAATCGGCCAAGGAAGGAAGAAATGAGAAAAATGGCCATGTATCATCTATATAACCTTGAGTTTACGGCCACATGAGTTTACGGCCGTAAACTCATGGTCTTGTGACCGTGAACTCATTTTGATGAGGTTATGGTTTGATTTGCTACACTGTGGTTCTAGCAGGTACTTTCTAACACTTATTCCTTAAGTGTATTAGGCTCAAAACTCCTTAGAATGACCTTTAACCGGGCTAGAACTCAGTACTAATGAGTTTGACACTCAGTTGAGTTGATTGACTGGGTCTTAAAACCAAAAAATTTTCGGGTTGTCACATGGAGCGTGTGTGGTTAACCGGCACACTAATCTGGGACTGACAGGGCATGACAAAGGGTACCTTGATGTTAATCACATATCAATGGAGCGTGTTTGGTTAACCGGCACATTGATTAGGTGATTTGTAACATTAGGTGTACCAAGATAATTTGCATTGTTATTCACGCCTTGTTTGTGATCCTCGACATCTCAATCACAAACTTGAAGGGCACAATCGAGATTTAAACATGCCTTTTAAAAGTTGAATGAATCTTAAAGATCTAGGAATTTCAAACCAATTAAAACTTAATAATTTATTTCATTTTTCATGGTGGAAATTGGTAAATCGTCATTTACCTACCTTCAAATATTTTATAATTGGGCTACGACATCCCTCTTCACAATTGTAAAATATTGTGTTGGGTCCTAGCCTTAATATTTCGTTTTAGGTGTTATATTAAGGACTTAAATCAACTAACTTGAATTTCTCCCTTGTAGATGTCTAGTTCAGATAACTATGGTCTTCCTGAAACTTTTGGAAAAAGCTTTCCACATTAAGATGATATTCCACAATATCATACTTCACTTCCTCCACCTCCTCCAATAATTCTCCCTGACCCACATGTTCAAAGACTTGAAAAGTTCAAGGTCACTCAAGCCCTATTGGCTAGCAAACACCAAGATGGAAGGTCTGTGTGTGCACATGTCTTGGAGATGAAGTCACACATTGATAGGCTGGGAATGTTAGGAGTCGTTGTGTTGAGGAAGTTGGTTGTTGACTTGGTTCTTCAGACACTTCCCGAGTCGTATAGTCAGTTTGTTAAAAACTACTATATGACAGACCGCGACATGTCCCTTATCGATCTTACATATCTGCTAATTGTTGCGGCATCAGCAATGATTTGTCGCACTGGTAATACAAATTTGATTGGAAGATCTACTTCCCAAACTTACATAGACATTGACAATGGAAACATTGGAAGTCCAGAAAAAATTTCTCTTTCCGAGAGAAATGGAAAGGCTATGTCTGAGATTGTCTCGTGTACCATTCCCAAAGAGTCCATTTGTTTCTATTGCGAAGAGAAGGGATATTGGTTGTGAAGCTGCCGTATCTACTTGAAGGACCATAACGATGGTAAAGTCAAAAAGTTTGACTCTACTTCAGGTAAGTCCACTATCTAACTCTATTAAGTTCCTATTTGGACATTCTTAATACCTGATGTGACAGGGTCGCATTTTGATGTTTTGTTGGATCAAAGAAAAGAAAGGAAGCTTAAACGAAGAGTGAGCTGAATCTGATCGTGAAAAGATGGATTTTGATCGCCTGATTCGATGATCAGATTTTGAGCTGCTGCTTAGGAGTTATAATGGATTGCTTAGAAGTTTGTAATAACATAGTTTTCATATGTAATTGCATTGTAAGGAAAAGTTTATCCGCACCTTTTATAAATAAATAAAATTTTGACCTTTTATTTATATTTCCTTGCAATGGCATTTGTGAAAATTGATGTCTGTATGTTTCTATTTTAGCAATAAGGATTTGATTCTTTCGTTTGTGGTAGTGTCAAAATTTACCAACTAAGGAAAGATTCTCATCACCCAAGTTTCAGTTGGATAGAAACTTGGAATCATGCATCTTTTATTGTGTGATGAATGAGAACCTTCATCTTTGGGAAATTAAGACTAATTCCTTGTTCACATGTATATGAGTCAAGTGAAGGACTAGGGGATTGGGTACACTTGGTTGTGCGCTGGTCAGGTCCACCACAAAGAACAATAAGACTATTCGTTATGGTTTACTAAAGTTAGTAAATATGGTTATGCTTACAAGATCAAGTATAATTATGAGTCATTGAAAAGTCTTAATGTATAGCAGAACGAATAAGAACAATCAAAATCGGCAGAATGATAAAAGTTTCTCCAATCTGAAAAGATGGGAGAGTACTTAAATATCGTGTTTTATGATCATCTTAATGATTATGAAAAACCATATTACAATTTGATTCTTCTAAGGACGCCTTAGTGCATTTGTTTGTCAAAGAAGAGGAATCAAGAATTGTTGAAATGGTTAAATCAATTAAGATGAATCATACTTCGTTCCAAAATCAAATCTTAGAGTCATACTCCAAGATTGTATATTGAGTGACATATCAGAAAATGTAGAGTAAAATGTTTTCTACTCTTGTACATTTGAAATTGGTAAGTTGTAATGTTTTGGATAAAACAAACATAAACTAAGACCGATTGTCAAAAGTGTTTGTCTTGATAAGAAATCGCACTAACTCTTGAATATTTGTTGTCAAGTAATGTTTCTTGACAGATAGAATCTTATATGTCAAGAGGTTAGTCGGAGTCTTAAAGGTTTTGAAAAGCTTCAAGAACTAATCAAGAGTAAACTTATTGTTAATCACTAGCACACGACTTGAGGTTTGTAACCTATCGTGTTGACATATTCTTGTTCCTGTTCCCATTCCAGTTAAAATTGACTATGCATGTGAGTTCTATGAGTGCTTAATTGTTTGCATAACAACCTGGAAGCAATGGCAGGCCCTTGTGCTGCCAGGTGGCAAGAAATTTCAATTGAACACATATGAGTTTGGATTTGTCACTAACCTTGTCTTAAGATTATCGTTATGACAAATTCACATGGATAGGGACACCTACACCATTAAAAATCTAAGTGTCATAAGGTTTCTGTCCAATTCATGAAAATGATTGTGAGGAAACGCTTTCACTATGTAGATTTTAAGGAGATAGCAATTGTGATATTTGCATTCTCAAATTCGATTATGACTACGACATCCCTCTTCACAGTTCGAATTGTGAGAAATGGAAAAAGGTCTAAACATTCGGAACTTATTGCTGTAAGTTCGGAAATAGTTTAGAAACACATGTGAGCTATCTAAGGAAAGGTGTATGACCTTGAGAAGCTTAGATAAAGGCTTATCGAAGCATCTTGTATCAGAAATCTGAACTTTGGTAAGAAATTCAATAAGTATTGATTTCTAGAAGTCCAGTTGATTTTGGATACATGTCAAAGCTAGTGGGAGCATAAGAGTCATGCCAGTAAGATAATAATTATCATGCTAGTGGGAGCACAATTCTTATGGTAAGTGTTTCAAGTTAGCAATGTTAATTATAGAAAACAAAGTTTCAATTCGCAAAGTTGCAAGGTTGAAAAGTTATTTTGCTATAATTAAGGGAGAGGAATTTATACTTCATTTTTCAATTCTAAAAGCTTAGATTGAGATTTTTAATCAAATTTAGTCAAAGACATATATGAATGTTATGTTGAAAAGATTCGACATAAGGAAATTCTATATATGGAAATGTTAATTGCATTCTCAAAATTCGATTATGATTACGGCATCCCTCTTCATAGTTTGAATTGTGAGAACATGGAAAATAGAAATATTATAGCAAAAGACTGATCGGGTATCATGTCTTTATGTAAGACATTATGAATCGTGTCCTATATGCTTCGGATATAGGGTCGATTGCATATGCTATAATATTCATGTGTTCTAATTTTCCAAATGCCTGGGGCATTAAGAGGGAAAAAGGACTAGAACTAAATATGACTAAAGTGGTTAAAAAATTATCAAAGACAATCTAAGTTTTGCTAAGGATTGGTTGGTTATGGGTAGTTGGAAGTATAGTAATGAATGGACCATATTGATATAATTCTGAATAGATAGGATTCTGTTTAGAATGGATAGTCATATGGCAATTATGGAAAAGTTTCCATAATGGGAGTTGGATATCAAGAATATATGAGTAAGTTAGAAACTATTATGCAAAGAAGGATGTTTAAAGGAATGTACTTTGAATTTGAGACTTCATCTCCATGGAATTGTCTTGTAACAATCTCCACAGGAATACTTTGTAATACCGTTTGTCAAGTCTCTGTGACTTTTGGTACCTAGACATTACAAAAGGAATCTTTGCATAATAGTTTAGAACTAATACATTCTAATAGTGGCAAGAATTTGGTATCCTTACACTTAAAGATTTGGAATTGTGAAATGAGTTTACTTGGAAATCAAATTGAATTATTTCACAAAGTAAGGACCATAGGTAAACATAGTGTGGATGCTTGGAGCATGGGATAACTATTGTTTTAATTCAAGTATTAAGTTAATCAATTGAAACATTATACAATGAATAATGAGTAATCAATATGGTGATTAAATAAAAAGTGTTTTATTTACGCTCAAAATTTTTGGGGCTATATAGGAATAGTATTATTCTTGTGTTTCACTTTCCATGTTTTGACTTCCAGAATAATAAGATTTATTCAAACTATCCACAGTCGATCATACGTCAGAAGTAAGTATGAAAGAAGACTGTCATGAGTTGGCTTGTAGATTGTCTAAGGCGTTAGCCATAGCTACAGTTTGCTACACCATTCATGAGTATTTCTGAAATAAGATTTGAGTATTGGATCAACCCGCGCTCACTTGAATCACTTCATGGAATTTATCACGAGTGACTGTGAGATGATAATATCATATAAGTCTTCTAACCTAGATATATGAGTCGTTGACTATGAATTAGTTGTGCATTGATGATACGAAAACGCATCAGTAACTTGATATTATAAAACCTATCGTTGTACATGATTTAATGAGTAGTTAGACAAGCATATAATGTCAAAGTTTATCTATTCATTTTATTCTAAGAGGAATAAAAGCGATATCTTAGGCCCCTCGATGATTTTGTTTTGACTATGTGTCGGGCCCGGTCAGAACTAAATTGATGTGCTCAGTTATGTTCTGTGTCAGACGAATCGGAAATCGGGAAAGAAACTGCTGGACAATAGTATGACATTGCTCCATGTATTTGTCCAGCTGATATCTTGGGAACAGAGGAGTATATGATCCCTTATCTAAAGGACGAGTCACTAACTTGGTCAGAGTTCGACAGCGTCTTTTGAAAGCTTACGATTGCTAAGTCAGATCCTAGAGTTACATTGGCAGTTTTAGTTATTAGACTTATCCAAGTGGGAGACTGTTGAATTTGGTGTCTAAGCCCATAACTATAACTGGGATGTACTTGACCCGATTGTATCTTGGTCCTTTTTGGGTTGCCTTCACCAGTTCAATTTGATAGGATGGACTTTTGAGAATAAGGTTATTTATGGTTTAATAATATATTACAAGTATAATATATTAATATGATATTACTTAATTAGTATTGATCAAAGAATTGATTTGGAATTAATTTTGTGGTCAAAAGAGACTAATTAAATATATGGGGATATTATGTAAATCAATAATTCTTGTAATGTGGGCCAATGATCCATGATTATTTAGATGGGCTAAACCAATAGGTTAATCCATGGATAGTCCATGGAGGTTAAACCCATGGAGCATAAAAAGTGATGGATCATTTGGGTTTACAAAGTGTAACCCTAGCATTTTCCATACTATAAATAGAACCCTCATGAACCTAAATCGGTGACACTATCCTTTGGGATAAGTAACTTATTATCTTAAGCCTCCTTTTGCATATTGGTGTTTGTGAACCAATAGAGGCATCACACTTGAGGTGCTCAAGCTTGCAACGGTCAAGAACTAAAGGTCCTTCTAAAAGGAATCTCATCTAACTAGATGTTTTATTCAATTGTTCAATTATATGCTAGTTAGGAAAATGCTTTGGAAAATTAAAAATATGCATGTATAATTAGAGAAAACATAGAGCCAAAGCATTTAGGGTTACATGTGCACCATAGGAGTGCTATAGTGATTAAAACCCAACAATGGTTACCCCCGTTTGTTGTCTAAGACACAAACATAAATAGAGAAATGTGAGGATTATATAGAAAGCTACTCACAACAAATAATACAAACAATGTCACATTTGGGTACCCAAGATCTGACAATCAACCCACCCTAGCATGTATGCAAGAAGTAGGATGCTCAAAACCTTTGCAAAATAAGTAATTAGCTTTTATCAGTCATATATCATTTTAGAATTTGGTTTCATGAATGCAAAAAATTATCATACAGTTCACATTTCAAGCAAGGTTTATATATATATATATATATATATATATATATATATATATATATATATATATATATATATATATATATGTATATATATATATATATATATATATATATATATATAGATAGGTTCATATGTGAATGAACATTTATTGTGCAGATGTGTGTGGATAATGCTATTATGTGAGAATAAAAAAGAGAATATTTTGTTTGGTAATGTGAATACATTCAACCTCACATAACTACTGTCATTATCATGCATTCTCACTAATTAAGCCGTCTACAAGGGTAGTATATACTTTTTTTTATTTATGATTCTCATTTTGTAAGAATGTTGTCAGAATATGTTCTTGATAATCATATTCTATACGAATGAGAACGAGTGAATAACGATGCGAGAGAACAAGAATGAATGACACTTAGTGAGAATGCATGATAATAACAATAGTTATGTAAGGTTGAACATATTCACATTACCAAACAACCTATTCTCTAAGTCATTCTCACAAAATAGAACTGTCCACACATGTCCGCATATAAAGGATTTTTGTGAGGAATAATACCTTGCAACACTAGGAAACTTCTAATCTTGCTTTGATTTGTCCTAGTAATCTTTGGATCCAAGGGAAATGGGTGGAATCCTTCAAAATACTTATGTCTAACCTATTAAGCTCCCCTAAAATGATGAATAAGAATGAGAGGGAGAATGGTTGCTTGGGGTGTTATTCCAAGTTTTTTGTATCCTAAATTGGACACATAACTTTTAATTATTGCAGAATGGCCACTATATAATAAGTCTTGCAACTAGAATTTGGTTATTTACACATTTAGTACTTCCCCTCCATTTATAGGAATTATTAGATGGAAACCTAACTTAAGTGAGTAAACTTTTGGTCAAACTCAACTCTGTCAATTTTGTTAAATCTAACCCTTATTTACCAAATATGTTAAATTTAACTTTTATCTCCTAAAATTTGTATTTACTAATAATATAATGTTTATATATGATTTATATCTTATTTATTTATTTATTTAGTTAATTAAAGTGAATTTTTAATACCCTAAAAAATAGGACGTTATAATTACCTTCCCTTAGGACGATTTCGTCCCCGATATCGTGGGATCCAAAAATAGGTGCATACATCTTCTCTTCATATCAACTTCAGTCTCCCATGTGAGATTCGATCTTGTGGAATTCTTCTATTTTAAAAGTACCAAATCAGTTATATTTCTTTGAAGATTCTTCATCTTTTGAACCACAATCTCTTCGTGTTCTTCTATTAGGCGCTTGTTCTCATCATTTCAAATTTCTTATCATGGCAACAAATCCAATTTATCACGCAAACATTTCCTTAAATAACAAACACAAAACATTATGAATTCATTGTAGCTCTTGAGGTAACTCCAAACAACAAGCTTGTTTCCTAACTCTTTTGTCGACTATGAGCTACAAACATCCTTTATCTAATAATATCTACCTTCTCAGATGTTTCATGAATCAAAATGGGACCTATAAAAACTTTATCATCAACTTCTAACCAACAAGATGGTGATTTAACCTTTTCCATATATTGATTCATATGGTGCCATCTTAATTCTCGAGTGATAATTCTTTTTGTAAGAGAATTCAATTAATGGAAAATGTTTCGTCCAACTTTCTGAAGATTGTGACACACAAGATCTCAACTTGTCCTCTAAGGTATGAATTGTTCTTTCACTTTGATCATCAATCTGAGGAGAGTATGTTCTCAAATACAACTTCACTCCTAGTTCCTCTTGCATACTTCTCCGAAAGTGTGAAGTGAAACGACTATCTCTATCTAATATAGTAGTTAGACGTACATTGTGTTTCCTCACTACTTATTTCACATATAGTTTTGAAAAGTTTTTCATAGGCCACATATCTCTTGTTGTGAGGAGCTCTTGGTTAGTCTATTCATGATCAACTGAATCATGTTATTACCCTTCTTTTTTATTTAGAATATTTGTCAGGAAATTAATTGTAATGTCCCAAAATACAAGGCAAAAATTTTCATTTTTAAATCAACAAATTCATTCATTTATTACTTACAAAAGATAGTCAGAATATCGAAAACCATGATTAATCTCTAATTAGTCTGTAGGCGCTACTCGGACGAATAGAGGGCGCATAGAGATTAATCTATGCTTACACAGTGAATGAAGCGGTAAATAAACAATGAAATTTGACATTTTGAAGAAGTTCTATCTCAGTACAAACTATTTGAGGAATGATTGGTGTACTTCGTATGAATCAAGGAATGAAATGAAATCAGAGTATGAATCAAACAAGAACATAAGTTGTAAATAGAATCTGTTTGTGTCGATTAATACTTCTAAAAGATAAAAGAGTAAAATGAGAGTAAAGTACACTTCGTGAAAAAAATTACTCTAACCCTTATACCTATCCCTATTTATAGGAATACCAGAAGTAAAAAAAATGTACATAAGGGCTAATACAAGTAAGCTTCGACATCTAAGTTGCCCTTATAAAATAAATATTACAAAAATATCAATACAGACTTTGACACAAGACATTACCTAAGGCACTTTGACCCTACATTCTCCCCCTTTGTGAGAAATGTCGAATCCTAAGTCATTAGCATCTTAGTTGCTTAATGAAGTTCTTTGTGAATCTCTGTATACCATACAATCGTCTTTCGAACCTCAGCTTTGTCACCAACTGTTTTCCTTTTGCAGTTATTAAGACGAACCAGAAGATTCGTGTACTGAGAATTTTTGTATCTTTCAACATCTTTAACCTTGAACAAAAACTTGGTAATCTTCTGATTTTTGTTCTTCCCAACAAAAACAACTCCCAGCGGCTTGACACATATTTCACCATCTTCGAAGTCCTTTAAGTTGCCTTGACCTTTAAGCAATGATTGTGGCACAGTCACTTGTCTTCCCATTGCTAAAGCAAGTTCGACATCAGTTAAGGCTAGACAATCATAGTAATTATCTATGAACAACTTAATATGTGCAAACCCAATCAGAAAATCTTCTTTGCTGGTCATTTAAAGTTTCGACACATCAACACTTCTCAAGATCTTCGCAACAGTGATGAGTTCATTTACATTCATCAAAGGAAAATCTGCAACTGAGAAGTCACAAGCCACATTGTTAGCACAAACTACATAAAAGCGGAAGTTCTGCAACAATCCTTTGAATAATGTGTCCTTTGAGATGTTTAGCACTTTCACAATCTTCACTAAGGACTAGATTTCCTTTTCTTTCTTCCCAAGTACAACATGAAATCTTAACTTCAGCTTCTTGTACTCCTCCTTATCTTCAAACTTGTCTACCAGCTGATATTGTGAAGAAATAAACATCATATGATTGATAGGGAAATCCAGCTGGTTGAAATCTGAATTCTCTATATCATAAATTTTCTTCGGTGTCTTCTCAAAATCATACATGTTACCAAAAGAAAAAAATATGTTCAATTGTTTCGTAACAATATTGCTTGGTAGGATCTCCTTTTTCAAGACCTGGAGGATCACCCTGACTTTGCCTCAAGATGTTGTTGATTTGTCTTTGTCTTTCTATCTCCTTTTCAACATTCTTCTTTTTCTCTTCTTCTGAAAAATCCCTCACAATGCCCTTCCCTTTATCACCTTTGGCTTGATTCGAAGGTGATGGTTTAGAACTCGAACCCCCAGTAGTTGAACCAATGACTATGCCTCTTTTCAATGGCTTCGAAGTTACCGTGGTTGAGGTTGTTGTTGACATAGACTTAGGAAGTGAAGTTGGAATCTGTGTACTCATCACCTTCCCAACCACCTTACCTTGATCAGGATCCTTCGATGATCCAACACCCTTTTCCCCCTTGCACTCCTGTAGTAACAGGTGGGGCATCGGTTGGCATCAAATGTACAAGCTTCAGAAGAGGAGCCAATTCCGCTTTCAAATTCGACTCCATAGAGGAAAACATCTTTGAGAGTGACTCCTGAGAAACTGAAGATGGAGAATTAACATCAAGCTTTGAAAGAGATTCCATTAAACTCCCCAAAAACTCATCCAATTTAGCAAACACTTTGGAATCAGACTCTGACTTCAAATCAACCTTGGTGGTAAGAGAATTGTAAAATCCACAACCTTTGTAATAACATCAACAATTACAACAAACTTAGAATGAAGGGTTGAGTAATTCTGATCAAGTTTAGCAATCTCCTTTGTTATTTCGTTTTTGATGGCCTCGACTTGGACAGTAACAACCTTCCCTACTTTATGAACTTCTTCAACAAACAAAATATGTCTTTCTTTTGCAACTGCCCTTAGATCCTTAACCTCAGATTGAAAATTGTCAGCCTGACGCTTCAAACGTTCTTCATGTTTTAACTCAATCTGCTCCAAGTCCATTTTCAACCTATGTTCTTGGGCTTTAAGGAGAATATCAACTTCGATGCCAGTAATAGTGTTTCGACTCCCATTCTCTGCTTGGAGTCGAATTAAGGAATCAATTTTCGATTCAAAATCCTGAACTGCTTTCCTGACATAAGCATATGATTAGGAATAGTTTCCTCCTCTAATTCGAACTGTATGTCAGCAAATGAAACCATAACTTCATCTTCATCTTGTTCTGGAATTGATTTTTCACCTTCAGTGGATTGAGAAGGGAAAAGAGAAGTGATAGGTTGATTCATGATATTGTTGAAGGTTGGTAAAATGGTGGAAGCTGGTAAAAAAATTGGAGTAGGAGTAAGAAATGGTGGTAGTGAAGTAGAAGTGTCGATAATGGTGGTTTTGATGGTAGATGAAAGAACAATGGAAATGGGAACATATGATGTTATTACAGGAGGGTTACCATGTACTTCGAATGTCAACATCCCATCACCCATGTTGACATGTGTGTCCATTTTAGATATGTTCACAGGTATGCCTGAAGTCCGAACCTCATCCGAAACGGATTCAGCAATCGAGACTTCGGGTGGTATGACTTTAGTCTGCTCAGAGATGGAAGGATTTGAAGAATCACCCAAATTAATATATGTGTCCAGATTAGATGCTTTCACAGAGCCACTAAGTCTTCCAGTCTCCTCGAAATTCGACTTGACTAGAGAGTCCCTTTGAGGTGAATCGAAGCCAATGTTACTATTGCAAATCGGAGACTGATCACTATCATCTTCGAATTTTGTGTCTGCCACAACCTCATCAAGAGGAAATTGCAACGTCTTTTGCTTCTTCTTGATCTTCTTTATCATGGCATGGGCTCTTCATTTCTTTGAAGCTGGAGAAACTGGAGCATGAGTTTTGTGAATGACCACACCATTTCGACTTAGTTGTGGTTTGCGAATCCTTTTTTCATTCGAAATAGAAACTTCCTGAGGTGAAGAAAGAGGCTTCGTAGGAACGTCTTCGATAATAAGCCTCTGTTCTAGTGAATGTTGAGGTCTATGTGTTGGCTTCTTCGTTCTCTTGAGAACACCTGTTTTTTGAGGGAATTATTTCTTTTGGAACATCTTGAACAACAGGTTCTTTGATAGGCTTTGTGAACTCCTTCTCTACTTCCTTAGGTACAGATTTAGGTTTTTCAACCTTTGTGGGTTTCATGGAACTTTTCCCACGTTTCGAAGTTCCTTCAATTACCTTTGGAAGCAAAACCACTATTTCAACATCAGGGTTAATTGTTGAAAGGTGGGCAACAAGAACAGGATGTGTCGGATCCACCTTTCAAAGCATGGCATCCGTATTACGAGCAACAGAAGGAAACATCTCCAAGTCATCTTCAACAGTCTTCGGATGTTGATAGATGGTAAAATTTTCTTTTGGAACATCTGAGGGAATAAGAATCCCTTCCTTCTCATAAACATCTTGAAGAATGAGACTCCAGTAGCTAGCACATAAAACTCCATTAACAACATTGGTATGAGAAATACCAGTTCCGAACTCCTCCCATAGTTGTGAAACACTGTCCACATTCAAATAATAGTATAACCCAACAATTAGGGCATATATTTCCAATTTGGCCTTATTAATCCCAACACTTCGACCTGTGAGGCATCGAAGAAAAATCCCAAAAAGAAATTTCCAAACACAAGGTAGAGAGGACTTATTGAACTGACTTATGCCGGTAAGTGGTGGTTGATGACCCATCTCGTTGAACATGTGGATCACATGATCATTGGTTACTTCATAAAACAGACCATTATTGGGAAGTTTCATGATCTGAGCAAAGTGTTTCTTGGAAAGATTATATTTTTTCTCATTCGTAAGTTGGAATGTGACAATCTTGGAAGTTTTGTTGAACACATTAGTGGAACCGACTAAAGATAACCAGGTCATTGGAACAGAAAAAGAAGCAGTCATCACCGTGGAAAGCACATAGTGATTAAGAGCTACAATCAACATTTGTAAATCTTCTGGGTGTTTGGAAACTCCTAGTTGGACACGATAGTTGTAACTTTGGATCTTCAACCAGGATTGAGATGTGGCTTCATCAGTGGGTTGGGATGGATCAACATGAACATTGGTTACCGCCACTATTAGGATTTGAAGTTTTGAGGAAAGAGATAAGTATAAGGAAAGTGAATGTGTGGAAAATCAGGAAGCAAGATGCGTAAAGTTTGAATGTGTAACCCCCAAAATCCTTTTATACATAGTGATTTGAAGCGGTTATCAATGAAATCATGCCACGTGTATCCTAGGAAAGTGGTCCAGTTGTCGTAAAAGTCGCCACGTCTAAAAAGTGATGAGTACTTTTTCCTTGAAAATCGTGAAAAAAGCAAATCATCACATCAATAAATCGTTTCGCATGCTCCAATAGGATAAGAAATGTCACTGAATCTTCGTTTCGAGACGGATCTCATTCGCTTTTGGGTTGAGAAACGAAATCATAGCTAGAATTTCGAAATCTAGGTTTGAGTTGGTAGTACACAAGACCTCCAGGATTTCTTGTGCAAATGTGTGTCAAAGAAATAGTGGGAACCATGGTAAAAAAAATATGTGTGAATAGTGACATCAAACGAACATTCGATGTAAAAGCAGATGAAACCCATGCAAAGATCACTTCGTTCAATATCAACAGAGATATCGAATTGCTTGTATGGTATCCCGTGAAATATAATCGGATATTCATAAAGGAATATCGAAGGGCTTCTTTTAGAGAGGCTTCGAAGGTAGGCTCAATTTTGTTCATGTTCACAACTTAACATAAGTGTCAATTCAATGATCAAAATGACTTGTATGACCAGTATAGTCAGTTAAAAGTAAAGGTGAGATAAAATTGTAAAGTGAAAAGAATTCGAACTGATATTCAAACAGAAATCATATTCCAGGGAAAAAAATTAAGAACTGGATCTTGTAGGGTAAAAATGTCTTGGTGAAAGAATATTTTATCAAGATCACGCAAAGGATAGGAATATAACTTTGAATATCGAATAAGGGTATTGAAACAAATGTTTCATGAAAATCTTGAACTAAAACTTCACCATCAATTACTTTGTAAGTTGAGAATTGTGGGTTTCACTTCATCACGGACTCATGAAGCAAGATCATTAACACGGACTTATGTAGTATCTACATTCTGATTGGTTTTTACCAGAGATGTCGAGGATACGAAAGTGAAGTGTGTGAATCATGAAGAATTATGTTGATTAAAAAAATTGGTTAAGAAACATAGTGTACCTCTGCGAATGATAAGGACTAAGCAGAAATCTCTTAACTCAATATGAGAAGAGAAACGTAGCTCGTCGACTAATGCAAATATAGCCTAATTGGGATAGAACCCTCATAGTGAGTGATATATTAACGCTTCGAAACACATCGAGTCTATGAGGCTTAAGTCAACATACAACAACATGCTTCTAGGGACACTTAACTAGAGAAAAAATTCGAAATAATACCTTCCCTATTGTCACGAAGCAATAGCCACCATAATATTTCTATTGACAACAACACAAGCAATTAGTAAGCACACAAAACACGAAGAAAATCTTTTTGGAATTTTTCTTTTAGAAATTTGAAGACACAAGAAAAGATAAAAATATTTTTCGAATTTTAGGGTCTTTAAAAAAACAAATAATTTTTTTTAGTATTTTTGACTATATAAAAACACTATGAAAAGCAAAACAAAAAAAACATATCCTTTCACATCAAGAGTACCTGTGCGTCTCAAACCCACCTTTATCCCAAAAACTCCATGATGAAAAGAGAGGAACCCGATGAGGGAAGTGGGACAATGTTCAGACCTTGGCTGTCACAACAAGCAACCAATCAGTTCCAGTCCCAAGGGCGGGTAAAACGAGGCCTCGACGAACGGGAACTCCTACTCTGACTATAGTTTTGCGATCTCTAAGCGATATTTTAAGTCATCTATCCTTTATCTTTCCCTGTTACAATACAAATGAAATGAAGGTGATCGACATTGAAACATCAGACTTCTAAACATCAAATCTGCCCAGACAACGAAGCACGTGCTGAATTATTCAGAGAGATGTCGAAAACGAAGCATGTCGAACGCTGAATAGTGAACAGTAACTTCTGGATCATTCAGCGATGTTTTGATTCATCTTTATTTGATGACGGAGTTAAACTTGGAACAATAGTTGCATCAATCATTCCTATTCTAGACAAGATCCTCAGAAAATAATTTTCATTAAAAGGTTTGGTAAAAACATCAGCAAGTTGATCAGTTGTTTTCACAAAGTGAACCTAGATATTTCCATCCTTGACATGATCCTTGATAAAATAATATCTAAGTGCGATATGCATGGTCTTCGAATGTTGCACTGGATTATGGCAGATACGTATGACACTTTGTGAATCACTATGCAAAGGTATCTTTTCCATGTTGATTGCATAATCACGAAGTTGACTTTGTATCCAGATGAATTGAGAAGTGCAAGCTGCAGCAACAATATATTTTGCTTCTGTTGTGGAAATCGAAACACAAGTTTGTTTCTTTGATTGCAAGCTAACAAGCTTCCCATCCAAAAGTTGACATCCACCACTAGTGATTTTTCGATCAAGTTGACATCCACCAAGATCTGCGTCAGAAAATGCTTGAATGAAAAACCCTGTTTTCGAAGGATACTATAAACCAAACGAAACTATCCCTTTGAGATAGCGAAAAATTTTCTTAACAACTGTTAGATGGGGTTCCCTGGGATTTGACTGATACCTGGCACAATTACAAATAGCAAACATAATTTCAGGTCTACTAGCAGTTAAGTATAGTAACGAACCGATCATGCTCCTGTACAAAGTAATATCGACAGCAGGCTTATCCAACGAAGGCCCTAAGTGTGTGCCGACTGCCATTGGAACTCGCAATTTCGAACTATTCATCATACCAAACTTCTCAAGCCGATTTCGAGAATACTTCTCTTGATTTATGAAAATTTCATATCTGCTTTGACGAATATTCAATCCTAGAAAATTATTAATCTTACCCATCATACTCATCTCAAATTGACTTTTCATCATATTATCAAATTCACTAGACAATGAAGGGTCATTCGAACGAAAAATAATATCATCTACATAAATTTGAACGAGCATCAAGTGATCTCCCACTTTCTTTTGAAATACAGTGGGATCAATAGATCCTTGTTTAAATTTCGAGAGTTTTAAGAAATTGGTGAGAGTTGCATACCAAGCTCGGGGTGCTTATTTTAAACCATAAACATCTTTATCAATAATATAACAGTGATCAGGATATTTATCATTTATGAAACCTGGTGGTTGCTCAACATATACAGTTCTTCTAAAACTCCATTGAGAAAAGTGCACTTTATATCCATTTCATAAACATCAAAGTCTATGTGTGCTACATAACCAAGAAATATTTGAACAACCTTGAGTCTCGCGACAAGGGAAAAGGTTTCATCATAGTCAATACCTTCTTATTGCGAATATCCCTTAACAACCAACCTTGCTTTGTTTCGGACCACATTTCCTTCTTTCTCAGTTTTATTTTTTAAAAATCCATTTTAAGCCTATAACTGAGACATCATCAGGTTTGGGAACTAGTCTCCAAACCTTGTTTCTTTCGAATTCAGCAAGTTCATATTGCATGGAAACAATCCAATCAGGATCGTCTAAAGCAGTCTCTACTGATTTCGGTTCTATTTTCGAAATAAAAACATTGAACATGCAAAATTGTTGATGTACATTGAGTACCTCATTTTTAGCACGAAGCTGAGCTCTTGTCAACACTCCAGCTTGAGGATCACCAAGAACTTGTTCTTTTGGATGATTTTGTGTCCATCTGTCAATAGGTGGATATGCAGGATCGAAATCCAAAGGTGCATCTTCGAACATATCATCCAGTTCAGAACCTTCACCTCTATTAGACACATTTTCAGACACATCATGAAAAACATCATTTTGTTCATGTGAATTAGTAGGTATAAATTCATTATGCTCCCCCTCAACAATTATAAGAGTATGTTGATGTTCTTCCTCGGTACTCGAACAACCATGCTCCTGCTCAACATCATCATGTGAATTCAAGTGCTCCCCCTCCACTTGATCACCTTGCAACCCATGGTGACTTTCGACATGTATTGGAGAGTTTGTGGTAGAGTGTAAATCAGCATCGTCCTGAATTATTGTCGAATCGTTAGAATGTTTCGATGCTTCAGGATTCTAATTATCATCAGCATGGAGTTCTGCATCAATTTCCCTGTCAGGAACACCAATACTTGAGTCATAATCAAAATCGAAAGAATTATCAATATGTGACTCATCATTCGTTTATGATAGAATTGGCTTTTGTTCAAAAGTCTTTTCGACATGCTTAACATAGTAATCATCAAAAGTGAGATTAAAAGTTTCTTTAATCTTCATTGTTCGCTTGTTTAACACCCTATATGCTACATAATTGATAGAATATCCCAAGAATATCCCCTCATTAGCTTTGGACAGAAATTTCAAAAGGTTATCTTTGAGATTCATGATAAAGCATCTGCAACCAAAAACATGGAAAAATTTTACATTTAGTTTGCGATTGTTAATGATTTCATAAGGGGTAATATTAAAACAACGATGAATAAATGTCGGTTTTGAGTGAAACATGTTGTCGAAACCACTTCTTCCCAGAGATATTGGGGTAAATTCGCATATGTAAGCATAGTCCTCGTTGCTTCGCATAACGACCTGTTTCTCCTTTCGATAACACCATTTTGTTGACGTGTGTAAGGAGACGAAAAATTATGCGATATCCCTAAATCAGCCAAAAACAAATCAAGAACATGATTCTTTAATTCTGAGCCGTTATCACTCTTAATTTTTCTGACTTTCTTCCTCAAACCGAGTTCAATTGTACTTGATGAAATCGATCATTACTTGAGCAGTTTCAGACTTTTGACGATGAAAGAAAACCCACGTGAATCTTGAAAAGTCATCGACAATGACCATGATGTACCTCTTTTTGTTGAGAGTCTCAACAGTCGAAGGTCCACAAAGGTTAATGTGAAGAAGTTCCAGAGGTTCTATGATCTTCGAATCGATGACTATTAGATGACCTTGACGGTGTTGCTTCCCCTGTTCACATATTGCACATAACGAATCATTATCAAATTTTAAAACGCGTAAGCCTCGAACAAGATCATTTACCACTAATTTGTTTAGATTTTTGAAATTAAGATGAGATAGTCTTCGATGCCACATCCAGCTCAAATCAGACGACACCTTCGAAAGTAAGCGAACAGAAGGTACTCCAACTATAGGCTTGATGTCGAGAGTGAACATATCACCTTTTCTTTTAGACTTGAGCAAAACTTCTTTGGTTTATTTTTTCGAAATGACACTACCTTCCTCATCGAAGACCACTTGATTACCAGTGCCCACAACAAGTTATGACACACTTACCAAGTTGTGTTTAAGACCTTCGACATATGCCACTCGATTGACTGTGAACTTGCCATTTGTGACTTTTCCATAGCCTTTAACCTTGCATTTCTGATTATTTTCAAACTTTACAACTCCAACAATTTCTAAACTTTGATAGTCTCGCAGATTTTCCTTTCGACCTGTCATGTGAAGAAAGCAACCACTGTCGACATACCAGTGTTCATCATATTGCTCTTCACTGAACACTTGCGATCAATTAAAAAATTTAGGTGCCCAAGGCTTTTTGGGTCCTTGGTGATTAGAGTGAAATGCATTATGAAACGATGAACCTAACACCTAATTCCGAACCTTAGATTTCAAACTATTGATCAAGTCAACTTCTATGGACTTAGGTATCAAAATGAAATTATTCATTGGTTTAGGTTCAACACTGACTTTGTCTTTATCCTCAACAGTTTGTTTTACTTTAACTTTTGCTTTGGCAACAGCTTTCCACTGTCAAACAGAGGGATTCGACTCCTTTGATGAAGAACTGCTGGTTTGGGACTCATTCAAGTAACACTCATAGGCATACTTGATTTCTTCTTGTGAAAACTTCTCTGATTGGTATGAATTTCCTTTTCCTTCAAGCCAATGATTAATATTCTTCGAATTGGTTTTCCCTTTTACAAATGAAGCTTTGACTTGTTTTTTCAAAACAGGATTGGGAAAGTGAGGAGGTTTTGGTTTAAATGTTTTCTGTCTCTTGTCTTTAACATCGAACTTTGTAAAATGTCTTTTTGGAAATAATTGTTTTGCATGGTTTTGAAAACGGTTTTGATAAAGTTTGTTATAACCGATAGATGTTCGATTACTAACTTGTTCTCCATTAGTAAATCGTTTTGATTTTGAAATTGATGAAAATTCCTTTGTTCATTTTGGTTAAAACCATTTCGATGAAAATTGTTTTGTGAAAACCTTGCATTTTGACAATTAGGAACAAAAGTCCTTTGTTGTTGATTTTGAACAAAATTCTCATTTATTGGTTTTTGAACATTCGATTTTTGAATTGGTTTAGGAACTTTTGAATGACTTTTTGATAAATCATTTTGTTTTAGAGCGGGTTTGTTCTGAACAAAAGACTTATTTTGTGAAGAAGTCTTAACTTGTTTAGTTGTTTTCTGATCAGACACTTTTTGAACAAATTTCTTTGGTTTCTTGAAAAGACTTTTTACTTTTCCAATACACCTTGTTTTGAGCTTTCGACATCGAAATTCCTTATTCTTTTGAAATCTTTTGAATTTGTTCATAGAAAATTTGAGCTTTTGTGTTTTGATTTTGAGGAACTGGTTCATTTGATGGTTCAACAACATTTGCTTCTTCCTTCTTAACTTCCCAATTTCGTTTTGGTTTTTGCCTTTGAAAAGTGGATGAGTTCTTGTTAATAGTATTTTCAACTGTGGTGACAAACATATGATTGGGAAACACCACATCGTCGATGCTTTTGAAATTTGGATAAACAACTGAGTTTGATTCGAGATAATGAGGACCTTTTTCCTTCATCACTTTTTCGAATTTTTCTGTTTCCTCATAAACTTGTTCAAAAACAACTTTGGGAATAGTTGTTCCGATTGAAATGTCTTCATCATCATTTTCACTATCAGTTTGGCTATCTTCGACAATCACATGGTCATAGTCATGAACTTTTGAAGTAGAGGGTTGATCAGTGCTAACCTTTTCCAATGAATCATTACAAATTTATTTACCCTTATCCATTAAAGTTGCATTAATGACAGATGTCACAACTAGCATTTTTAGCTAGGAAATTATGTTCTCATGTAAGCATCAACTATTGTAAGGTTTGTATTAACGCGTTAAAGGATACATTATGATTCCTAATGAACCGTGTATTGCTATGATGCAAAGCATATATGTCTCTCAATCTCTCCTAAAATCTCTCTATGTACCTCAAATCTCTCTCAAATCTCCCTATGAAGTTTTCTTAGTCGAAACCAACTCAAAACGAAAGGAGAAAACTTGAAGGGGCAAGCCCAGTTCGGAACCCTTAGGAAGCTTCGGACCCTCCCACCCGGACAATCTCGCTCCAGAATAGTCCTATTTCGGAACCTTTTGTTTAGCTCCGGAATGCCTCCCATACTCCCGACCGAAACCACTCCGGAAGGTTTCGCAAATTCGGATCGAACGCCTTGTAGCCTCGGAACCCTCGCAACCTCGGAAGGAAGTGGCTCCGGATAAGAGCCGACTTCGGAACTAAGGTCCTGACTCCGAAATTTGTGAATAGACTCCGGAACCTCTTGAACCCACTCCGGAACATGAGATGAACTTCGGAACTCGCTAAGTGACTCCGGAACTCACTTTTGGCTCCGGATTTTTGACCATTTCAGACCTTTTCTTCATTTTAAGGTATTTTTACGTCGGGAATCTCACCAAACTCGTATTTTTCATAACTTAGACCCCTTAAACCTTTGTTTTAGGCCAAATTTGAGTACTTAAAACATATTTACATAAAATAATATTTAATATTTCTAAAATTAATATATTATATCATAAAGTGATAAGGGGGTTTGACGTTATGATTTGATGTGATTCCCCATTTCCCATGCAAATCCCAGTAAAACACAAAATAACCATAGAAAACAAGACTTTGTCCACCAGTACTCCAAGCAAGTGTCAAGTCACTCGTTATCCTCTCTATTTAGAAACGTGAACCACCTTTCCCATATTCCACTTCTCATATCCATATTCTGTGAACTCCTAAGTGTGCTCTCAAACTCCTTCAAGCTTCAAGTCTTATTCCTTCAAAGCAATTCCTAGATTCTTGTAAGTATCCCATTTTCTTGATTTGTGATTCTCCACATTATCCTGTAGATTTTATTATATTTACACATAAAAATTATGGATACATATTCTTAGGAAATTCTAAAGTTCAAAGAGTCATCAAACCCTTCAAGTGTTAGAACTTGGAAACTCCTTAGCACCTCTTCAAATAATCCAACAAGCTAAACCAAGGTGAGCTTCATACCCCTACTTTTTCGAGTTTTTATTATTTTTGGGGGGAGAATACAATTCAAAACCTTGTTTTAAACCTTGATTTAATTGCTTATTATGCTTGTATGCTAAGTTATATGTACAAAAATTATGAAGACTCCTAGAACTCGAAAACTTGAGTAAGTCTCAAGAGTTTGAAGCTTATTTCACTAACTATGTAAAAGAAACAAGAACTAGAAGGTTACAAAAATACAAGTTACAAATTTGTATGACAAAAATCCTAAGTATTTACGTCAATAATTGCTTAAACGAGTATCTTGGAGGAAATGGACCACTTTCAACAAATCACATAGCTTTGAGCCACCTTTTGACAAGTATGAGTCTTATTTGATAAATTATAAAACGAAGGACCATTTTGCCAACATCAAGAATATTGGGTCATTTTGACAAGCCTGATTTACAAAGGAATATTTTCTATAAACGAAAACGAAATATCAAGTCAACAAGTACACCATTGTTATTTATGTAATAAATAATGGATTACAACGATTTGCTCAAAAATCGGTTAGTATTCAAGTCAGACGAATCTTCACAGTATATATATATATATATATATATATATATATATATATATATATATATATATATATATATATATATATATATATATAATAGTGTACGCTTAAAGTCTTGTAAGAGCTATAACCAGAGTCTCCTGGAGGGGGAGCAGGAATTTGTGTATAGATTTATACGGGGTTGACACCCCACACCTTCGCTGTTCGCTACAGCTAGACCGACCAGTCTAGGGTGACAAATGTCTTAAACAAAACTGACGCCTAAAGAATGTCAGAATGGGCACTCCGTTATATTAATATGGTTATAACGACTCACTAAGAATATAACAGTTATTATTTAGAACTTTACGCGAGTTACACCATTCGGTTATAAACAACTATTGTTTGGATACGTTAAACAAAGCTTTTACCACACCAGTATTAGGGTTTTAATACTACCATTTTTATACATCAGAAAATATAGGATTTTCTGGGGAAAACAATTTTATACGATTTCGAAAAACGATAAACTAAAACACACATGCAACTATACTTGATTAGAAACAAGACTTACAACCATTTGATAACAAAATATGGTATTTTCTGGTTTTCCAACTATCACCTATTTTTATACAAAATTCTTATGAACTCACCAACATATTTTATGTTGACACTTTTTAAACGACTTGTATTCTCAGGAAATCAATAAGCAGGTTTATGGAATGCGGACTCACGATTATTTTGATGTAGTTTGGAATTTATTCAATGTTGTCTCTTTTGTGTATTTCAAGAACATGAACAATATGTAAAAACAATGTAAGTTTGTTATATTGATGTATGATGTTTGGATTTGCTATGTTTCATTTATATTCAATTGTTATGATACTGCACAAAGAAGTCACCCGCCTCCGGACGTTTCCGTCGTTCTGGTCCGGGGGTGTGACAACAGATAACTGAGAACAATCAACAACTTCTTCCACCTCAATTTCACTGATATTGTCAGAATCATCTTCGATAACAACAATTGTGTTGAGAGTCAGATGTCGAATTCTCAGTATTTTTCACAATATCAACCAAATCCTTAGCATCCAAACATTCATCTATTTTAACAGTACCGTATGCATATGAATCATTTGGAACCTTGTCAAATTCATAAATCTTCTTCTCATAGTCATAGGATGTTGAATCTATTTTCTCCCTTTCGAAAGTCAAAAAGAGCAAAAGTTTCTTATGTTGTTCCTTACCTATGTCAGAGGAATGATGTAAATCAGTCCATTTAGCATACAATATTTTAGCCGAATAACAGTAGATGTTACGTTGTTTTAAAAAAATACAATTATCCATTCTCATCTTATCCCCATCACAAGCAACATTATTTAGTTGCAATTCTAGATTATCTATTCTACTCTTCTTCGACTACAATCGTTTTTTGTTTCTAGCAGTAAAGATTTTGATTTTTCAGCATCACTACTAACTGAAATAAGCAAGTCATTAACATACATAATAGTCTCATCAAAATCAGACAAAACAATATCATATGAACTAGAAGGAATATTAAAGGGTTCGAGAAGAGAACATACCTTCGAAGTCATTAGAGACTTGTGTACTCCAGTAGAAACGAAGCACCTTCCTGTCACTATCTCCTCATCCTGACTTCCCTCTTCATACTTCGCATACATTGCTCCATGTGTAGGGTTCCTCATCTCTTCGACATCTGATCCAGATGAACATATTTGATAAGTGCCATCCCCATCACCACTACCCTTTGCAACAAGCGACATTCCCTTTGTCCTTGCTCTCAGTTCCTCTAGCCTTTCGACATAATGGGCTTCATCATTCACTCTTTCCATATTCTCCTCTCTTTACCTTAACATGCAGTCAACTGTCATATGGTTTGTGCCATAACAATAGTGACAATCAAAATCAGAACCTCCTTTGAACTTCTTCTCAATCTTTTCACCAGTAACCTTATAATCTTTCTTTACAACCTTCGAATCTTCTTTAACATTCTTCCCAGATGAGTTTCCCTTGAAATCACTTCCTTTGAAATTCGGATTGAATGGCTTTTTGAAAAACTTCTTGACTTTGTTATTTGAGTAATATGCCACAACTTCATCATCCGAGTTCATAACGAAACCTACATCATCAGAACCAACAACATCGGAAGATTCGACTTCTGTCTCTTTCCCAGACACTTTCGAAATCAATTCAAGTGGACCGCCCAAACTCAGTTTTCATTCTTCAACAATTTTGTTAATCTCGCTTTCATGGGCTTTCAGAACATAATAAAGATCACCTAGTGAATAGTTGTCAAAGCTTTGTTGAGTCTTGATCATTAAAGAAATGTTCCTCCACTCCTTTTGAAGTCCCATCAAGAAAGTAATATTATACTCAGGAGTCGAACGATTAACCCCATATCGACTGCATTTGAAAATCAATCCGTTCAGATGATCATAGTACAACTCAATGGTCTCATTTTTCTTTTGTTTGAATATACCTAATTCAAGCATACATTGCTTAACATAACTTTTTCTTGTCTTCTCACTTCCGTGATATTTCTCTTTCAAAGTATCCCACATCTCCTTTGGTGTTTTACAACCACGGACATAATTGTAAACCATCGGTGGAAGAGCACCATGTAGTTCTCTCAAACATATCCTGTCATTTGCCTTTTGCTTATATGTTAACCATCAAATCCGACTTGTTCCAACATATTTGCAGGATGATTTCCTTCATTAATGCAGTTCCATATATCTTCATTGTGACAACCGTCAAAAATCTGGTTAGGAATCATCTATAACCTTGTCATTTCCATGCGTGCACATAACTTGGCTTTAGAAGCAACAAGTTGAGCTAGATCGCGACTTAATAGATCCCTCAGAACAAGTTGTGTAACTTAGCTTGTACTAAGCTGTCACATTGATATGTGAATACTCCAACTAGGTTCTAAAGTGCCAAAGTTCAATCTGAAAACTAAACACGAAACCATGTTCAATAGATCACAACTCAAGGGTAAGTTAAATAACCTAATCTAGTAATCGGAACATATGACGTGCTTAACTAGTTTAAGTACTTATTAAAATCAAATTAATTAAATCATGATTTGATTTAATTACAAGTCGGAGATAATATCCAAATATCATAATTTGAATTATGAGCCAAAAGTAAAATTCAAGGATTGTCTAATCCTACATTCATATGTTATGAACCTTTATTCATTTATTTGAAATATAAAAATTTGATTTTATAAAAATCAAATCATAAGTTATCATGTTGATAATTTAATTCAATAGAATACAAGTTTATAAACTTATTTCTAAAAACAAAATACATGAATAAAAACCAAGAAATGAACTCTTGGAAGTTTATAAAAATAGATGGAATATTTTTAAAAACTAAAGATGATTTTATTAAAATGATTAAGAGGCCATATTTATTCAAAATGAGACTTTGACTCATTATTGCCTTCTCTTCTCCCAAAATTTGTTCATAGGTTATCTCTTTCTCTCTCTCTCTCTCTCTCTCTCTCTCTCTCTCACTCACTCACTCTTTATTCCTTGCTCCCATGATGCAAAATCCTGATGTCAGATTTTGCATGTCACTTTGAGAGAGTAAACCTGTTCTTAGAAGCAACGTCTCTAGGAGAGATTTTTCCATTTCATTTTTCACATGTTAAATCACATATATGGAGTTTTTTGGATGATTTGGGATGAGTATAGCCCCAAAGAGACGAAGAGAGAGATGGTCTATCCAGAGAGACAGAAATTCACTGTATCTCTTTCTTTTCTCTAAAAACACGCTCTACTTCTCTCAACTCTTTCAAAAAAAATCAGCCTTCAATCCACGAAAATCATGATATGTTTGGGTGTTTTTGAAGCCTCAAAAATCAAAGTCAAGGTAAGAGACTTCACTCTCTCCTTCAATCTCTACATTTTGGTACTAGTTTTGACTTATTTTCTCTCCATTTTCAGATTCTATGCACCTCCCTTGGCTAAAATCTTTTTCCTTCATCTTAGTGTTTGTAAATTTATACATAAATTCCCGCTCCCCTTCCAGGAGACTCTGGTTATAACTCTTACATGACTTTTCTTCTTAGCAGGGTGTGTTTGCTTCTTAGCAGGCTCAGATGACATGTTATCTGAGCATGCTCAAGACTGATATTCGTCAGCTTGCTGCAACCCAACATTGTGATACACTGTTGCAGTTACAAGAGGCCACTAGGCGGCGTGAGCTGGAGATTGAGTTACAGTTACGGGAGCAGAGGCAGGCCCCGACGCAGTCACAACCTACGTCGAAGCGGCCCAAGACAGTTGATTCTAGGTCTGGGGGCCAGCATGGCCGTACTTGTGGGAAGTGCGAGAAGGGCCATTCAGGAGTTTGTAGATTACGTAGTGCGTGCCGCAAATGCGGCAAGGATGGGCACTTCACGAGGGATTGTCGCCAGCCAGCCCCGGTTCAGGATATGAGGATCTGCTGTCACTGTGATCAGGTTGGTCACGTGAAGACCAACTGTCCACAGCTCACTGCCAAGTCAGGGCAGGCTCCAGCGCCGGCTACACTAAGGATTACTGACGGGAGTTAAGTTAGAGAAGGGCCAGCGAGGGATCAGGGACGTGCCTTCTAGCTTACAGCTAAGAAGGCCAATGCAGCACCAGATGTGGTTGCTGGTATGTTTCTATCCCTTATCTTACTGATTATATTTGTTTTATGCTTATATGTGTTGTACCATGTTAGGTACATTCTTAGTGAACTCCTTACCTGCTTTGGTATTATTTGACTTGGGGGCAAGTTGGTTGTTTATCTCTCAGTCATTCAGTAGGGAGTTCGGTTTGCTAGTATGAGAGCTAGAGTGTCCGTTGTGAGTCTCTATCGCCAACAAACACGGGATTTCTGCTTCTTCAGTCTATCGGGGTTACGTGTTGGACATCTTCGGGATATCTTTTCCGATAGATTTAATTTCGATCCCCATGGGGTATATATGTGTGATTGTGTGTATGGATTGGCTTAGTCGCTTCGGTTCCATGATCGACTGCGAGGGTCAGCAGGTGGTAGTTCGAACCCCAAGTGGGGGAGAACTGGTTATCTTCGGCGAGGACACCAGATTGGGATCAGGGTTTTGCTCAGCTGCCAGGGCTCGGCAGTACATTCAGCATGGGTGTGCGAGTTATCTAGCTTATGTGGTGGATACGCGGCTCAGGGATCAGACATCGGTTTCAGAGGTTCCAATAGTCAGGGAGTTTGCTGACATGTTTCCGGAGGTGTCACACCCCCGGACCAGAATGGCGGAAACTTTCGGAGGTGGGTGACTTCATTGTGCAGTATCATAACAATTGAATATAAATGGAACATAGCGAATCCAAACATCATACATCAATATAACCAACTTACATTGTTTTTACATATTGTTTATGTTCTTGAAATACACAAAGGAGTTAACAATGAGAAAATTCAAAACTACATCAAAATAATCTTGAGTCTACATTCCATTAACCTGCTTATTGATTTCCTGAGAATACAAGTCGTTTGAAAAGCGTCAACATAAAATATGTTGGTGAGTTCATAAGCTTTTTGTATAAAAAAATCTGTGGTAATTGGAAAACCAGAAAATCCCATATTTTCTTATCAAATGGTTGTAAGTTTTGTTTCTAATCAAGTATAGTTGCATGTGTGTTTAAGTTTATCGTTTTTTGAATCGTATAAAATCATTTTCCCCATAAAATCCTATTTTTTCCGATGTATAAGATGGTAGTCTTAAAGCCCTAAGACTGGTGTGATAAAAGTTTCGTTTATAGCACCCAAAACAATAGTTTCCTATAATCGAAAGGTGTAACTTCAGTAAATTTCTGAAAACATATTGTTATATTCTTTGTGGGTCGTTATAACCATACTAATATGACGGAGTGCTCGTTCTAACGTTCTTCAGGCGTCAGTTTTGTTTAAGACATTTGTCACCCTAGACTGGTCGGTCTAGCTGTAGTGAACAGCGAAGGTGCGGGGTGTCAACCCCGTATAGATCTATACACAAATTCCCGCTCCCCTTCCAGGATACTCTGGTTATAACTCTTACAGGACTTTAAGCGTACACGATTATTTATATATATATAGGTACTGTGAAGATTCGTCTGACTAGAATACTAACAGCTTTTTGAGCAAATCGTTGTAATCCATTATTTATTACATAAATAACAATGGTGTACTTGTTGACTTGATATTTCGTTTTCATTTATAGAAAATATTCCTTTGTAAATCAGGCTTGTCAAAATGACCCAATATTTTTGATGTTGGCAAAATGGTCCTTCGTTTTATAATTTATCAAATAAGACTCATACTTGTCAAAAGGTGGCTCAAAGCTATGTGATTTGTTGAAAGTGGTCCATTTCCTCCAAAATACTCGTTTAAGCAATTATTGACGTAAATACTTAGGATTTTTGTCATACAAATTTGTAACTTGTATTTTTGTAACCTTCTAGTTCTTGTTTCTTTTACATAATTTGTGAAATAAGCTTCCAACTCTTTGAGACTTGCTCAAGTTTTCGAGTTCTAGGAGTCTTCATAATTTTAGTACATATAACTTAGCATAAAAGCATAATAAGCAATTAAATCAAGGTTTAAAACAAGGTTTTGACTTGTATTCTCCCCCAAAAACAATAAAAGCTCGAAAAAGTAGAGGTATGAAGCTCACTATGAGTTGGTTGATGAGTTGGGTGGAGTGATGGGGTGAAGATCTCAAGCCTAAGCTCTTGGATGAGTTGAGGAACTTGATTGGAAGGAATATTGTCCTAAGGGTTTTTATCACATATTATTATGAGTAAAATAATGTGGCTTTATCTTGCAAATGATGTAAAATACTAGATTAATGGAATATCTTACCTAAAAATCTTAAGGAGAACTGGAAGAGTTAAGCCTTAACAAAATCCTTGCTCTTGCTCTTGAGGGAAATATTTGAGAGAATATGAGGGGAGTGGGAGAAATGCAGAAGGTTAAAACTCTCCCACTGTCGTTGCTTTAAGGGGATAAAGGAAAAATAGGGGGGGGGGGGGGGGGGGTAGGTGCATGGAAATCTATTGGTTCAAACATTGTTATTTGGTGGGTATTGCATGGGTTACTGTGAATTGCATGGGAAATGAGAGATTACATCAAATCATAAAGTCAAACCCTCTTATCCCTTTATGGTTTAAATTAATCCCTTTTTGATTTTCAATAATTATTTCGTGTAAATATGCTTTAATTATTCAAATTTGGCATAAAATAGGGGTCTAAGGGGTCTAAGTTATGAAAGACACAAGTTTGGTGGGATTCCCGACGTCAAAATACCTTAAATTCCCGACATCAAAATACCTTAAAGTGAAGAAAATGTCCGAAATGGGCAAAAATCCGGAGTGTAGTCCGGAATCTACGAGGGTCCAAAGAGTATTAGAGAGTTCTGGAGTCATTTGGCAAAATCCGGAGCATTTCCTCGGTTCCGAAGTCAGATGCTAAGTCAGCAAGTCCAGACCGGAGGTGCGAAGTCGGCTAGAAATTCCGAAGCGGGTCAACGCGATATCTTCCGGAGCTGCGAGGATGTCCGAAGCAGGGGGGGTTCCGATATGCGAATCTTCCCGGTTCCTTAGAAGGTATTCCGGACTAAGAGGGTTCCGGGCCAAGAGGGTTCCGGACCAAGAAGAGAGGCTCCGAGAATGAATAGTGTATTCCGGAATGGGCTTGTTCTTTTGAGTTTTCTCCTTTCATTTTGAGTTGTTTTCGACTAAGGGAGATACATAGAGAGAGAGATTTGGGAGAGATTTGAGATACATAGAAATATTTGGGAGAGATTTGAGATGCATAGAGAGATTTGGGAGAAATTTGAGATGCGTAGAGAGATTTGGGAGAGATTTGAGATACATAGAGAGATTTGGGAGAGATTTGAGATACATAGAGAGATTTGGGAGAGATTTAAGATACATAGAGAGATTTGGGAGAGATTTGAGACACATAGCGAGATTTGGGAGAGATTTGAGATACATAGAGAGATTTGGGAGGGATAGAGAGATGTAAATGCTTTGTATTATAACAATACATAGTTCATTTGGAACCTTAATGTAAACTTTAATGTGTTAGCACAAGTCTTAGAATAGTCGATGTTTATATGAGGACAAAATTACCTAGTTAAACATACTAGTTGTGACAGGAGGAGTTACCCAGAGTGCCTCCAGAGAGGCAGGTCGAGTTTAGGATAGACCTTGTGCCAGGTGCGCCTCCTATCGCCAAGGCGCCGTACCGGTTGGCACCACCGGAGATGCAGGAGCTGTCATCACAGCTTCAGGAACTGCTGGGCAAGCAGTTCATTCGTCCGAGTAGTTCTCCGTGGGGAGCGTTGATTCTCTTCGTCAGGAAGAAGGATGGTTCACACCGGATGTGCATTGACTACCGGGAGTTGAACAAGTTGACGGTGAAGAACCGTTATCCATTCCCGAGGATAGATGATCTTTTCGATTAGTTGTAGGGAACATATTGGTTCTCTAAGATAGACCTGAGGTCAGGGTACGATCAGGTCAGGGTTAGGGAGGAGGACGTGGAGAATACCACGTTTCGGACTCGTTCTGGACATTACGAGTTCGTGGTAATGCCGTTTGGGCTCACCGACGCGCCAGCAGTGTTTATGGACCTGATGAATCGGTTTTGCAGACCGATGCTCGATCGCTCGGTCATCGTCTTCATAGATGACATCTTGGTGTATTCCAAGACCAGAGAGCAGCATGAGGAGCGCCTCCGTGAGCTATTAGGAGTCTTGAGACGAGATAGGTTGTATGCCAAGTTCTCGAAGTGCGAGTTTTGGTTACGAGCGGTTCAGTTCTTTGGACATTTCGTCAACCAGGAGGGGATTTGGATCGATCCGGCCAAGATCGAGGCAGTTATGCAGTGAGAGGTTCCGAAATCTCCCTCGGATATCAGGAGCTTCTTGGGATTGACAGGGTACTACCGGAGATTCATACATTATTTCTCCAATATTGAAGTACCCCTCACTCGTATGACAAGAAACGGGGTGGATTTCCGGTGGGGCCGTGAGCAGCAGAGGGCATTTGAGACCCTCAGACAGCGAGTTTGCGAGGCTCCAGTCTTGACTCTCCCGGAGGGAGTTGAGGATTTTGTAGTGTTTTGTGATGCATCCATCACGGGACTGGGCGCGGTCCTCATGCAGAGAGGACGTGTGATAGCCTACGCGTCGCGACTATTGAAGCTGCATGAGACGAGATACCCCACACACGATTTGGAGTTGGGAGCGGTGGTATTCGCTCTCAATATTTGGAGACATTATCTCTTCGGGGTCCGCTGTACCATTTACATGGACCATAAGAGTCTGAGACACATCATAGATCATCTGAACCTGACCATGAGGCGGCACAGGTGGTTGGACGTAGTCAAGGGTTATGATTGTGAGATCCTTTACCATCCAGGTAAACCGAACGTGGTTGCGGACGCTCTGAGCCGCAAGTCAGCTGGGTCTTTTACTCCAGTGACATGTATGAGGATATTAGTGGATTCTCTACTAGTGAGCTTGATCAGGGAAGCTCAGGATGAGGGTGTACGGCAGGGGAACTGGAAGCTTGAGAGGATTAGAGGTGAGATCACCCGATTTGTGCACGACAATCGGGGGTTGTTCACCCATTGTGGTTGGGTTTGGGTTCTGACGTCTGGTGGGGTCAGAGAGATCGTTCTGGAGGAGGCTCACTAGTCTCGCTTCTCTATTCACCTTGGGGCCACCAAGATGTACCGAGATCTGAGCTTGAGTTATTGGTGGGCGTGCATGAAGCGAGAGATCGCTTGGTATGTGGAGAGGTGCTTGACCTGCAGGATGGTCAAGGCCAAGCACCAGAGGCCGCATGGCAAGCTGTAGCCTCTAGAGATCCCCATGTGGAAATGGGAGTAGATCACGATGGACTTCATCACCAAATTGATGAGAACGACAAAGGGTTTCGACACTATATGGGTCATCGTGGATCAATTAACCAACAGTGCCCATTTTCTGCCCATTCATGAGAGCTCATAGGCCGAGAAGCTGGTCGATGTGTATATACGCGAGATTGTCGCTCGCCATGGGGTTCCGGTCTCTATCGTTTCAGACGGTGATGTTCGATTCACCTCCCGTTTCTGGCAGAAGTTCCACGAGGAACTGGGCACACGACTGCATTTCCGTACCGCATACCATCCGCAGACGGACGGTCGGAGCGAGCGGACCATTCAGACCCTCGAGGATATATTGAGGGCTTGCATCATTGACTTCGGTGGAATTGGGACTCTTACCTACCCCGTGTAAAGTTTTCCTACAACAACATCTATCACTCCAGCATTGATGCTCCACGTTATGAGCTATTGTATGGATGGAGATGTCGCACCCCAGTCTGTTGGGGCGAGGTTGGTCACAGGGTGATGGGTCGGACAGAGGTTACAGACCGCACAGAGTCGGTAAAAGAGTTACGCCGACCGGCGTTGATCTGAGTTGGAATTTTAGGTCGATGACATGGTACTCCTGAAGGTCTCACCCTAGAAGGGTGTGATTCTCTTCAGGAAGAGGGGGAAGTTGGGTCCCCGATACATCGAGCCATTCAGGATCATTACCAGAGTTGGCAAGGTGGCGTATAGACTGGATCTCCCAGAGGAGCTTAGACAGATCCACAACACTTTCCATGTTTCACAGTTGCGGAAGTGCATTTTAGATGAGGAGGCAGTGGTGTCATTGGATGATATACAGGTCGACGAGCGCCTAAATTACATGGAGAGGTCAATGGCCGTTTTTGAGAGGAAAGTGAAAGTTCTACGGACCAAGGAAGTACCTTTGGTAAAGGTACAATGGGAAAATCGGAGAGGATCCGAATGGACTTTGGAGTCGGAGGCAAAGATATGGGAGCATTATCTAGATTGGTTCACCGCAACAGATTTCGAGGACAAAGTCTAATTCAAGTGGGGGTTAATTGTAACACCCCGACTCCCAGGTATAAATTTTACAGCTTTATATTCAGTTTTATAGGCCTACTCGACGAGTTCGATGCCCCAACTTGTCGTGTAGAAACGGATATGGCCGCGTGACTTAAGGGATCTACTCGAAGAGTTGGCGGACCCAACTCGACGAGTTGGAGCTGGAATATGAAACCCTAATTTTTAGGGTGTGCACCCTATTTAAAGGATCCTAAGTCCTTTCCTCCAGCCCCTTACCACCTTTTGACGGCCAGAAGAAACCCTAATTAGTCTAAACCCTATTCCTGAGTGTGTAAGAGGCTAAAGTGTGTTTTTGGTGCATTTGTTGAAGAAGCTTGGAGTTTTAGAAGCTTGGAACGAGAAGAATTCGGTAGATCGAATATGTACATTGTCTTGGCTTGCATTTAAAGGTAAAAAGCCTTTACCTTGGCCTTCCATTTGTTAGATGTCTTCTTAAGTGAGAATATGGGAATTTTGGTGCAAATATGGAGTCACTTTCGGATTTGAGCTTGTCATAAGGGCATAGTTTCAGATCTGGACTCCTCTAGGCCCTTATGGACATAAAGCCTCAAGCTGTATGAAGCTTTGGCCCTCCTTCATTTCCAAAACCTTCTTCTAATGCTAGTTATGAGTGTTTTAGCTTCATGGAGCCTTGCATGCACATAAAGATAGCAACTTTACGTGATAACAACACCCTAGGAGCCTAGATCTATAGTTTGGAGCATTGGTTTCACGTAAAAGCATCTGAATGAGAAATGGACTGAAGGAACTCGACGAGTTGCATGGTAAACTCAACGAGTAGGATGAAGATTGGCCATTTTTGGTTTTTTGCATGGACTCGGCGAGTCAGTAGAATGACTCTATGAGTTAGTTAGGGTTTTTCCCGACATTTGGACACCACATGGACTCGGCGCGTTGTCTGGCAACTCGACGAGTCAACTAGGGTTTTCACGATTTCTCGAGTTCTGAAAGAACTCGACGAGTCAGTGGGCTACACTCGACGAGTTCGGTCAACATGAACTGTTGACCGTGACCATTGACTTTGACTTTGACCAAGGGTTGACCAGTTTGACTTTTGGGGGTATTTTAGTAGCTACTTGTGAGGTGAGTTGTCCTCACTATACTAACAGGGTTTGACGCACCAATGTTGGCCCTTCTTTTGGATTGTTATCCTAGTTATTGCATGATGATATACTTAGTTACATGTTAGGTCGGTATCCTGGTATATAGGATGATGCTATGTTAGTGACCGGTTAGGTCGGTATCCTGGTTATAGGATGATGTTATTTTAGTGATCTGTTAGATCTGTATGACTATTTGTACATGCTAGCTAGCATATGATATTTAGGTGCACATGATTGTTTGTTTGGGGGTGGGTTGAGGTGGACCTGCTTTGTGATGTAGGCCAACATACCCAGGGCGGTCCGGATAGCCTGCATGCCGGTAGGGCATATCAGTTAGGACGAAGGCCCTGAGAACGGTACAGAAAGGCTGAAGGCCCGGGTGGGCGGACCAGACATACTGAAGGTTCTGAGAGTGGGCCAGATAGACTGCAGGCCCGATGAGGGCAATCCAATCATTCTATAGACTCTATATGCATGTTGTTTATTTGCTATGATATGATTATGATTGTATGGAGTTGGTATTTTGGCGGAACTCACTAAGCTTCGGGCTTACAGTTTTTGATTTTGTCTCAGGTACTTTTCTGATTGCGGCAAGGCGAAGGCGTGATCGTGCACCTCCTTACGTTTTTATGAATTGATTCTGGGATACTCAGACATGAAACCATTTTGAAAACAAATTTTTAATAATTATTGGTTTTTGAATGATTTAAAAAGTTTTAAATTGGCATGATTTTATAGGTGTTACAGGATGAGAGAGTTATGCATTTTATACGGGCTTTAACAGTCTAAGTCTGTGTGAAAAACATAAATCAAAATTAGCCGACGGAGTCTAAATGAAAGTTGTAGATCTCGTTGAGGGCTTTCCGTGGATATAAAGTGATGGGTTTTAAGCATTCTAACACTCCTATGGTGTACATGCAACCCTAGAAACCTTGGATCTATGTTTTCTCTAAGATACATGCAAATAATAACTTTCCAAGGTTTACATCCTAACTAGCATGTTATGGGGTACATTAATCATAAAACACTAGTAGAATTACATACCTTTTAGTAGTGGTTGATTGCTTAGAGTTTGAGAGCCTAGCACCAATAATGTGGATGCCTCAAATGGAAGTCACAAATCACCACAAACTTTGGAAACCTTTAGAGAAAGTATGAACACTTGTAGAAATCGGCCACCTTTGCTCACACACACACTCACACTAGTGCCATTTCATGTGCCAAGGACCCCTTTATATTGTGTGGTGGATTAGGGTTACATCCATGAAAACCCTAATACCCATGACCTTTCATTTCCATGAGATCCATGGGTTAAAGCTCCATGGACTATCCATGGACTTTCCATGCAAGCCTAGCCCATTCTAAATAAGCAATAGCCCACACTATATATATACAAGAGTCCATATTTAATTAGTCACCTTTTTGATCACCAAAGTAATTCTAAATTAATTCTAGATCAATACTAATTAAATAATATGATATCATATTAATATATTAGAACTTATAATATATTAATAAATCATAACTTATACTATTCTCAAAAGATTATCCATAAATAGTTCGGGTGAAGTGCAACCCAAATGGACCATGCCGGGTCGGGTCAAGTACATCTCATATAGAGTTATGGACTTAGACACCTTATCCAACATAAAGAACATAAAAATGGAGCTCGTATGAAGAAGATACATAATTTTGAAAATCTGAAAAACGGTATGTGCGTGCGTCAGGAGCATGACACCCCCGACAACACCACGCAACCCTACCTACTTTTCTCCACGTGTCAGGCGAGCATTTCACCATGTCACTATGTTCTGACCAAGAGCGCGACACGCCTCGATATTTCCCGACACACCTACCCCTAATTCATCATATAAGTATCAATCAGTCGCTCCTACTATTTCCCCACCCTTATATCCGATTCTCAAGAGTTCTACCCTATTTTAGCCTCGTTTTCCCTCATTTCTACCCAGTGGCGAAGCCTTGCAGCACCCCTGAGTACTCAGCTCGTTGTAATCTTCAAGTAGGAGTTCCCGAGTCAAGAATCTGTCCACTTAGATCCTGATTCTTATCAAAAGCACTTAGTAAGTAAGCTTCACTTACTCTACTTCTGTGTAATTGATGATTATAGTGATAAGTCGTTACTAGGAACTCATTATTAAGATTTATCAATGATTCCAAGTCATTATACTTATTGATCTACTTACGGGAGAGGTGCCTAGATTGTCACGTAGGCTTGCTTGTTGCATTTCAGAAAGGCTATACACCGAAATGGTCCTGCCTCCTGACTATCCTGCCTGGCTGATCCTTACTTGATAGATCTAGAAGTAGACTTTGGGATTGTTGAGGAATCTAAACCTATAGGATAATAGTTCCATGAGACATGAAATTAGACTAAGACTTAGCGTTATATACATCTAGGTATTTTGGAAAAGGTGTAAGGCGAAGCTCTGCCCGTTTCACCAATGACCAATTGCCACACCGAGCTGAGATCTTATGTTACGACACCCTTACCTAATGGGGAGTCCTTGGTAATCTACGGAGATAAGACCAACAAAAGCCGTAGAATCATCTCTTTCATGAAGGCACAAAAATACCTTCACAAGAAATATTACGGTTTCTTGGCCCACATCATAGAAAAGAGGGGCAAGAAGAAGGAAATCAAGGACATACCCCAAGTATGTGATTTTCCCGATGTATTTCTAGAGGACTTCCCCGGACTACTGTCAATTTGTGAAGTTGAATTTCAGATTGACCTAGTCCTAGGGGCTGCTCCAATGGAAAAATCTCCTTACGAATTAGTCCTTTTGGAAATGCAAGATTTGTCCAGTCAACTTCAAGAGCTTTTGGATAAAGGCTTTATAAGACCAAGTTTCTCAACCTGGGGAGCCCCGATGCTATTTGTCAAGAAGAATGATGGAACCTTCAGAATGTGCCTCGATTATCGAGAACTGAATAAGTTGACACTCAAGAACAAATATCCATTCGTTAGGATTGACGATCTCTTCGATCAACTATATGGATCCAACTTCTACTCAAAGATTGATTTAAGGTCAAGGTACCATCAACTTCGAGTGCAAGAAGAGGGCATCCTAAAGACGCCATTTAGAACTCGATATGGCCACTACGAGTTCCTAGTTATGCCTTTTGGCCTAACTAATTCCCCAACAATCTTCATGGATCTAATGAAATGTGCTTGTAAACCCTACCTGGACAAATTCGTGATTGTATTTATCGATAATATGTTAAGATGCTCATGAACAGAGGAAGAACAAGGTCAACTGTTGGGTCTAAAATTATGGTTTTTACTTCGCTTTTCTAGGAAAATGTATTTTTATGTCTAGGACCGTAAACAACTTGGTGTTTACGGGCGTATATGAGTTTACGGCTGTGTTTACGGCCGTGAATAGGTTTACGGCCGTAAACCCATTCACGACCAATGTCTACTATATATAGGGTGAGGAGTGCAAGAGTGGGAGGGTGAGGCTAGAGAGAAGGAGAGCACATTGTAGAGAGAGAAACTAGAGAGAAGAATATTGTGTGTGAGAGAATCTTGTGTAAGGAGCATCATTCATATCCTCAATACATTCAAGATTCAAGTTATTCTTCTTCTCCTTCTCTTCTATTGATCTGGCAACATCCGTTTGATTGGGATTCCGCACCATCAAACGGATCTGATTGATACACAAGCAGTTTTGGGACTTACAATTGGTATCAGAGCTTGGATTGTATCAATTAATTTTGTCAGATATGGAGCTTATTTGATCTTATTTTTGAAGGATTTGTACGTTTTTGGATAGATCTTGGCAAAATAAGGGGGGTTTGTTCTTCGCATTTTTCATAAAAACGAGTTCAGGATCGAGTTTTGGAGCAAAAAGTGTGAAAACGTCATTTTTCTTCGCATCTGAAGCAGGGTTTACGGACGGACTTTACGGCCGGAGTATACGGTCGGAGTTTACGGTCACCGGAGTTTACGGCCGGAGTTTGGTGTCGGCGGTTTACGGCTCGGTGGACGGCTTGGTGGTATACGGCTCGGTAGACGGCTCGGTGGACGTCTAGGGAATTCGGCTCAGCAGCATCAAGCTCTTACCTGCACGCGCATCTGAAAAAAAGGAGGAAATGCATTGGGGGTGCCGGGGATCGAACTCGGGTCTCCTGCATCTTTAACTCAACGCCTTACCAATTGATCTACCTTTCCACACGCTACTTTCCTTTCGATTTTAATTCATAAAGCGTCCCTGTTGGTTCCAACTTTCACATTTTTAACACTTTTAACCCCAAAAACAATTTCTTTTAATTTTAAATTCCATTTTCAACCCAAAAATTTTAGCTTTTAACTTTTGACTTTTAATTTTGACTTTTTACTTAAAAATTTGACTTTGACATTTAAAGTTTGACCTTTGACTTTAAACTTTGACTTTCTCGTTTAACCTTCAAATTTTCAAATTTAGCTTTTCGGTTTGACTTTTAAGTTTGACTTTTTAAGTTTGATTTTTTAAATTTGACTTTTAAGGTTGACTTTTGAGTTTTTAGTCAAACGGCATATTTTTAAAACAATGAGTTCTTCAAACACCAAAGTCAATGAAATTTCTTGTTCTCAAACATGCATTGATAATGTCAAAATTTTACTTGAGCATATAGAATTATTGCGTAGAGAAAACGATGACCTAAAATATGAAGGGTATCAACTTAGGAAAGGACAGAAACCCCTGAAGGCTGAATTCGAAGCAAATACCAAAGACTTTAGAAAACTTCAGCAAGAGTATAGCAATAAGAGTGCGAATTATAGATATGCGACTGAACAACTTGCTGAGGTAACTGCTGAGCTTGACACATTGAAAAACAAATTTGAAAATGCAGATTTTACTTTTAGAAAAAATGATGTGTCAAGTGAAGTAGTTGCATCCATGATAGAACATAATTTGCAATTCAAAGAGAATCAGCAAAAGGGTTTAGGATATGACAAAGTGCATCCTCCTTATAATCATAATTATCAGTTTAAGCCTTTGACAAAAGAGGAAATGGACAAAGAGGCACATCTCAAATATGGCAAACCAGCTGGATTTGTGTCAGGAGGTAGTATTAATGTTGAAAATACTAATGTTTCTACTTCCCATGTAGATCAATCTTTAAGTTAATCAAAGCAAGAAGTTGAAGAGAGTGTGTCTGATAATAAAACTGTGTTAAAGTCTGATGACTTAAATGTTTTCGAGATATTTCATGATATCTTTGAGAATTCTGTCGTGGTTGTGCCAGAAAGTGTTGAGCTGAACGATTATAATGCTTCTACTTCTTGTGCAGATAAAGTAGTAGAGGATGAGGACAAGGAGAACAGAACTATATCTAGTTCTGCAAATTCTGATGATTATCAAACAAATGACTCCTTGAACTCTGAATCTGTTGCTTCTAACTTAGTTACTTCTGATCAACCTGTTGTTGAGAAATACAGGCCACCAATTCTAGTGAAACAGAGTGCCTGTTGCAAGTGTGCTTGTGGGAACAATAAGAAACGAGGCAAGGACAGGCCACCAGGGGCAGGAAGAAACAACTTCCCAGTGAAGAAAAAGACATGTTTTCACTGTGGAACACCTGGACACATTGCCAGAAATTGTCCTAATCGCGCATACGTTCCCTACTACGCACAAGGCTGGCAGAACGCGCCAAGATGGAGATCTTTCAAAAGAAACCCTTTGAGGCCACGTTCAGACAATGGTGACTGGAACGCGCAGAAGGCCAAGAATCAAAATCCCAAAGTCAAGAAGGGTATGCCGGCCAAGAATCCAAATCCAAGAGATGCTCAAATGAAGCCAAGACCGGTTAGGTAAAAGCCATCTAGGCAGCCAGTTTCAAGTTCAAAAGCAAGCGATAAGGCACCCATAGGATCGAAAAAGAAATGGGTTAAACCCAACTACAGATGGGTACCAAAGGTTTAAACTCCCAAATCATCTAATGCTTTTAATATTTCTACATCTTCTGTTTGTGATAAGCAGGACATGTCATGGGAGAGAGTACCGTGCAAAGATGACAAAGGTCGATCCAGTTTCAAAATGGACTGGGTTCCAAAGACCAACTAATCCCGATCTATGTCGGAGCAACTATGGAGGCATATCATCAGACTTCGGTTTGTTGGTAGTGGCTGTTCCAGGCACATGATAGGAGGCATCTCTCAACTGTACAACACTCAGAACATTGTTTGAGAGTATGTGTCCTTTGCGGCAAAGGAAGAAAGGAAGGGATCACTCATGGGGTCAATGCTTAATGACATGAAGAATTTACGGATCTGTTCGGAGATTATGTTGTTCTCAGACCTTCTGGATGCAAATTCAATCGGTGACTTACGGTTTGATTTTTCTTCTCGATACTCATGAGTTTATCTTACACTGCTTCATTTCAAAGACATTTAGCTTTAATTTCCTTATATGTCTTTCTTTAGTAGGTTGTTTTGGGAAGTGATATGAAGTATACTGCTAAAGGGCAGTTTATGACGCGTGTAATGCACTAAAGCCGAATTGTCTAGACTCTGTATTCAATGTGGTGGTAGGCAAAAAGGATTCAAAAGGACTAGACTCGGTTTGAAAAATTGAAAGGACTTGACTAATATGAACTTAGATAGTTTCATTTGGACTGACCATACGACGCTCGGGTAGATTGAGCAGTGAGATAAACACGGGAACCCACGAGATAAACTAAATTAATACGCATCTAGAACTGTGGCTTAACTCTTCCTTGATGTACGGACTTATGTCCTTACTTCTGGTTCTAATAGGGCGACCGAGGGGTTCTGATAAAGTAGGTCTGTAGGAAATTATTCTTGCTTTCTGTCTGTCAGTCATATATTGCTTCCTCTGCGTGATTGGAAGAGATCCGACCTGGAATGCAACATATGCAACTCTATTTCTACGCACCTCCTTATCTATGAAATTATTTCTATCTGTTAGTCATATGATATCTTGTGACAACCCGAAACTTTTTCCGTTATCCTTACCCAGTTTCCGTTAATAAAAACTTGGGTTTTTATTTAATTCCGTCAAATTTCTTAGTTTGGGAAGGACTTTACGTTTTAAATAAATCTATTCGGATTTATTTCCGTTCACGTTAGTATTATTTTTGGTCTAACGGAATATTCTAAGCTCAGTTCAATCGAGTTTTGGATTCGAAAACGAGGTTTTCAAAGTCAAAGCGTAGCATTCGAGCCAAACACCCCTTCGAGAGGAGTTTACGGCCGCAAACTCGAGTTTACGGCCGTAAACCCCCCACCCCACCCCTTGGTCGTAAACTCACCCCTATATAAGGGATGAGTGGCCTTCATTTCACACTTTACACATCTCATGAGCTTTCTCTCTCTACTCTCTCTCTCTCTCTACAATTTTCTAAATTGCTCAAGGAACCTCAAGAATGTAAGTGATTCTTCACTTTGATTGTGTTTCTATCTCACTTCTAGTGGTAAATCCATGTTCCTATCTCATGAATCTCATCTTTTTCTAGATTTTCTCTCTCACCAAGAATACCAAGAACTCACACTAGTTCTTGGTGGCTAAAAACCTCATTCCAAGCTTCCTAACAGTAAGTAACTACCATCTGTACTTGATATCTACTAGAAACCATCGATTTTCGCCTAAAAATCGACCTGAAACGCATGAACACAGACTGTTTACGGCCGTACACCCTTCAATGGCCGTAAACTCCATATTTTGGTCGATTATTGACCTTTAAACTCTTCCTTGAACTGGGCATCAGGCTTAGGACACTTCCTAGAGGCTAGAAAGGAACTTAAAACACTGAAAATCGCACCTTTCGCCAAGTGTTTACGGCCGTAAACTCATTGCCGAAAACCCATAGGCCGTAAACCCATGGGCCGTAAACCCATTGACCGCAAACACTTGGGCCGTAAAGCCATGGACCGTACACTCCTGATTACGGCCGCAAACTCCCCTCTTCAATCACATGTGATTCTAACACTTAGTTTTAAGTGTTTCCTAGTGCCTAAGGTGGTTCTTTCCATAACAACTAGTGTTATGCCCTCACCTAATGCATATATGTACTTTTACATGCTAAATAGGATCCGTTTGTGCCCGAGGCTTTATTTGACACTCAGCAATTCCTAGCAACTTACACTCGAATCCCACGTCAAACAGTGAGTTCATACCCCTATGCTTTTCCGTGTTTTTCATGTTTTCAGGGGGGGAATACAACCAAAAGTACAAGGAAACTTGTGCTCAAAGTATATTATTTTGTATAAAATAATTGTATGTTCAGTATGCTTTTAACATAAAAAACAGTTTTACCAAACGATTAAGAAATCAACACGTAGAAACAGTTTTCAAAACTAAAGCAATGAACTTGTGAATCTTATCATAAAATGTGATATTTTATAAAGGATTCATACACATCATAAACATAATTTTCGGTATTATTACATGCAAATTGTTAGTCTAAAGTTGGAGACACGTCCTTGGTAACACTCCCACCGAATTCGAGAGTGTACGACTAGCACTTGTAACCAGAATCTCTTGTAGGGAGAGCGTGACTGTTGTGTATAGATCTATACGGGACAGACTATCCCGCACCTCGCTGCTAGCTACAGTGGGACCGTCAGGTCTACGGGTGACAAAGTCATAAAACGATACTGGCCCCGTTACGTGCCATATCAAGTCTAAGTACGGTTATGACGCTCGCAACCTAGATAACATAATTTACTTTTGTAATAATGAAACAAGTGAGCTAACCTTAAAGTAATAACCGATTCGATTAGTAGAGGGTATTGTTAATACCCTTAGGATTTAGTTCACCACTTATTTATTAGTTTTATTTATGAATTAAGGCTAATACACCTCACAGAGAGCAAACAGGGTTTTTCAAGGAAACTACATCTAACGATACAAGTATGGTAGATACTTGTACACCTCAGACAAGAACAGATAACCAACTCTCAACTTTTAAGGAAAATATAGGATTTTCCTGGGATAACTCAACCTTACATAAACAGGCTGTTTAACAAATAACTAATGGATAATCAAACATATTTCATAAGAAAATATAGGATTTTCTTGGGAAACACTTTTCAAAGGATCAAAGAAACATTTCTTTCACCAGAACTAAATACTTATGAACTCACCAGCTTTATGCTGATATTTTAAAACTGCTTATATTCTCAGGGCAACCTTAGACAGGTACTCTTACCAACTTTTGGAGAAGACGGAGCATCTTGGAGTCTCGTCTTTATCTTTTACTTTTGTTATATGCTGTTATGTACAAACTATGTTTTCAAACAGATGCAAATAATCATATTATAATGTAATGGTTGTGTTTACTTTGATTGCTATGATACGATTGTTGTGATACTACGCATGACGTCACCCGCCCCCGGACGTTTCCGCCGTCCGTTCCGACGGTTCGGGGGTGTGACAGATTGGTATTAGAGCTATTGTTTATAGTGAACTAAGTATACCGAACCTTACATGGTATACAACTATAAAAACTAAGGGGCCGAAGTGCTCTGAACTAAAAGTATACTTTTAAAATACAAGTATTTTTGCAAAAAGTGTACAAGTATACCTACATACCAGAAGCAATATCATGAGTAGAACAAAACAAAAGTATTTGGATGTTGAACACTGCGGTCAAACCTAGGCAGTTATGTAATCATGTCTAGGGTCAATATAGCCTGATCAACTATATTTATTCGAGACATGACCAACATGTGCTTGGGAGAGACTGTGGTGTTGCAGCAGGCCTAAAACTTACCTAGTATCCATACAACAAGGTATTAAAAGAACAAAACATACAACTTAAAATATTGTAGGAGTATTTTAGCCAGAGCCGAATACATTGTAGAAATTCATTCCTAGTGTTGCTACCTATTCGTTTCTTAGCGATAACTTACTTGCATTAGTAACCTTTCTTTGCTTATCGCTTGGTAGAACACTTTATTATCAGGATGTGATATATTTTGTTTCATATATCTTGAGGACTTACCATCCTCTTCTTCCTGGTTGTTTCTAGAACAAGATGCCTCCCCGAAGAAGACCCATCAGAAGAAATGACGACACTCCACCACCACCACCCCTTCAGTTCGATCCCATTATGTTCCAGGCAGCTGTTACTACTGTTGTGGCTGACGCGATGTCATAGATTAATCCTGGCAGATCTGGCGGGCAGGGAGGTGGTACTCATCCCCAAAATCATGAAGGTGGTCAGGGACACCAGAAGGAGTGCTCTTATAAGGACTTCATGAACGCGAAACCCACATCTTTCGACGGCAAAGGAGGGGTTATTGCCCTAACCCAATGGTTCGAGAAGATCGAGTCCATTTTCGAAATCTGTTCCTGTTCTGAAGCCAACAAAGTAAAATCCGCCGCTTGCACTTTCGCCAACAGAGCACTGACCTGGTGGAATGGTCGAGTCAAATCCCTAACCCTGCCAGTGGCGAATGCTATCGGTTGGGAGAGCTTAAAAGAGCTCGTGCTTGCTGAATAGTGCCTACGGGGAGAGATGCAGAAACTGGAGCACGAGCTATGGAACTTGAAGATGAAAAGTTCCAACATTGCTGCCTAAACTTCTAGGTTTGAAGACCTAGCACTTCTTTGCCCGGGAATGGTCACCCCGGAAAGCAAAAAGATTGAGAGATACATATGGAGACTGACACAACCTACCAAAGGAAATGTCTTGGCTGCTAGGCCAAACACCTTTGACAGCGCTAAGTGTCTGGCGCAGACTCTCATAGATCATAGATTTGATCTTGATAATGTGACAGCCGCTCCTGAGCCAGCAAAGGTGAGTGGTGAGAAAAGAAAATTCTGGAAGCAGCGAAAGGGCCAGCCTTCGCAGGAGCCCTCAAAGAAACAGCAAACGGTGGCGGTCCACGCTGCTACTACTCCTGCCGCTACCCCTGCCATTTAAGCACCTACCAGTAGATATGCTGGTACCCTTCCTCGGGGCGAAAAGTGTAAATATCATCATAATCTCGGCCCATACCGAGAAATGTCATGCACCAGCTGTGGCAAAAAGGGGCACACAGCTCGAGTTTGCAAGGCACCAGTCCAACCAACCAATCAGGCATCTAGAGCAGGCGTCGGTCAAGCCTGTTATGGTTGTGGAGAAGTCGGGCACTACAAGAGAAACTTCCCCAAGGCAACAACAGCTGGTAGCACGGGGAGAGTGCTAGCGATGGGCCAAGAAGAGGCAGCTGCAGATCCCACCGTTGTTTCGGGTACGTTCCTCCTCGACAACTCTTATGCATGCATTCTTTTCGATACTGGTGCAGAGAGAAGTTTTATTAGCCATGCATTCAAACATCTCCTCAAACATAAACCTCAACCACTAACCGAAACATTTACCGTCGAGATGGCTAACGGTGAGAAAGAGAGCACTAATGATATATATGTAGGCTGTACCCTTACCTTAAACGATCATTCTTTTCCCATCGACCTTATGCCAGTTTCCATAAAAAGCTTCGATGTCATCATCGGCATGGATTGGTTAAGCCCCAATCATGCTGATATCCTTTGTTATGAAAAAGCTATCCGTCTCAATCTTTCCTCTGATGAAACTCTCATGATTTGCGGCGATAAACTCAGTTCAAACCTCCGTATCGTTTCGTGCATCAAAGCCCAGAAACTTCTGCGAAAGGAGTGTCATGCATTCCTAGCCCATGTCATTAACGAGAAGCAGGAAGTTAAAGACCTCGAGAGCATCCCCGAAGTCTGCAACTTTCCCGATGTTTTTCCCGAAGACCTCCCGGAAATCCCTCCCGAGCGCCAAGTCGAGTTTCGCATCGACTTAGTCCCCGGAGCTACCCCCGTAGCTAAATCCCCATACCGATTAGCACCGGCAGAAATGCAGGAGTTATCCAGTCATCTCAATGAACTGCTCAACAAAGGATTCATCAGACCAAGTTCCACACCCTGGGGAGCCCCGATCTTATTTGTGAAAAAGAAGGATGGATCCTTTCGGATGTGCATTGATTATCGAGAACTGAACAAGCTCACTGTCAAAAACTGATACCCTCTTCCTCGAATCGATGACCTCTTCGATCAACTTCAGGGAGCCAGTTACTTCTCCAAAATAGACCTAAGATCAGGGTACCATCATCTACGAGTCCATGAGACTGATGTTCCTAAGACAACATTTCGGACTCGGTATGGTCACTACGAATTTGTAGTGATGCCCTTCGGTCTAACCAACGCACCGGCGGTATTCATGGACCTGATGAATCAGGTGTGCCGTTCTTTGCTGGACAAGTTCGCAATCATGTTCATCGAAGATATACTTGTCTATTCCAGAAGTGAGGAAGATCATCGACAGCACTTGAGATCGGTGCTGGAAACCCTAAGGACGGAGAAGCTGTACGCGAAATTCTCCAAGTGCGAATTCTGGAGTTGAAAAGTAACCTTCCTGGGTCACGTAGTAAGCGAGGAAGGCATACATGTGGACCCCTCCAAAATCAAAGCGATAGAGAACTGGTCAGCACCGAAGACGCCCACAGAAATCCATCAATTATTGGGTCTCGCTGGCTATTATCGCAGATTTATTCAGAATTTTTCCAGAATTGCCAAACCCTTAACCACTCTGACTCAGAAAAACGTACCCTTTTTTTGGAGTGAAAATCAAGACACTGCGTTCCAAACGTTGAAGCAGGCCCTGTGCAGCGCGCCTATCTTGTCTCTGCCCGAAGGGACGGAGGACTTCGTTATCTACTGTGATGCATCCATTCAGGGCCTAGGCTGTGTGCTCATGCAACGGGGAAAAGTCATTGCTTATGCCTCAAGACAGTTGAAAGCACACGAAATCAACTACACAACGCACGACCTGGAATTGGGAGCAGTGGTCTTTGCATTTAAGATATGGAGACATTATCTTTACGGAACCAAGTGCACTATCTTCACTGACCATAAAAGTCTACAACATATTTTCGACCAAAAGGAGTTGAACATGAGACAACGGCGATGGGTTGAGCTACTCAGCGATTACGAGTGTGAAATCCGCTACCATCCCGGCAAGGCCAATGTGGTGGCAGATGCCCTCACCCGGAAGGAGTACTCAGGTCGTAGAGTGAAGGCACTGACCATGACTATCCATTCCCATTTATCCGCCCAAATCAAGGAGGCTCAGCTGGAAGCCTTAAAACCAGAGAACATGCTGGGTGAAGCCTTGATAGGAATGGAAAAGAACCTAGAGATCAAGGGAGACGGAGTCTATTATTTCATGGACCGGATCTGGACCCCAAAGTTCGGTGGTTACAGAGAGGTTGTAATGAACGAAGCTCACAAGACTAGATACTCCGTTCATCCAGGTTCGGACAAGATGTACCTCGATCTCAAGAAACTGTATTGGTGGCCGAACATGAAAGCAGAGATCGCTACCATCGTGGGCAAGTGCCTGACTTGCGCCAAGGTGAAGGTCGAATATCAGAAGCCCTCAGGTCTACTCCACCAGCCGGAGATACCTGAGTGGAAGTGGGAGAGAATTACTATGGATTTTATCACCAAATTACCCAAGTCTCCGAGTGGGCACGATGCCATTTGGGTAATTGTCGACCAACTGACTAAATCCGCCGACTTCCTGCCGATCAAGGAAAACTTCAAAATGGAGAGACTCACGCGAATCTACATCCGAGAGATAGTTCGACTACATGGTGTGCCTGTGTCCATTATCTCCGATCGAGATAGCAGGTTCACTTCGAGGTTCTGGCAGTCACTATAGAAGGCTCTTGGAACTAAGCTGGATATGAGCACAACGTACCATCCTCAGACAGATGGGCAAAGTGTGAGAACCATCCAAACCTTGGAAGACATGTTGAGAGCATGTTTCATTGACTTCGGTGAGTCATGGGACACCCATTTTCCCTTTGTCGAGTTTTCCTACAACAACAGTTACCACAGCAGCATCAAGGTTGTGCCTTTCGAAGCCCTCTATGGTCGCAAGTGCAGATCCCCTCTGTGTTGGGCTGAGGTGGGCGACACGTAGCTAGCCAAGGGGCAAGTCCCTGACAGCACTCTTACTGGCCCAAAAATCATCCGCGAAACCACCGAAAAGATCGTACAAATCCGGGAACGACTCAAAGCCTCACGAGATAGACAAAAGAGCTATGCCGATAAACGACGAAAACCCTTGGAGTTCCCGGTTGGAGACTGTGTCCTACTAAAAGTCTCACCCTGGAAAGGCATGATACGCTTTGGTAAGCGTGGAAAGCTAAATCCAAGATACATAGGACCCTTCGAGATCCTCGCTAGGATCGGTCCCGTAGCCTACAAACTTCATTTACCGCAAGAACTTAGCAACATTCATCCTGTATTCCACGTTTCGAATCTTAAGGAATGCGTATCCGACGAAACCCTTACGATTCCTCTCGACGAGATTGAGATAAACGAGAACCTGAACCTTGTGGAAGAACCAGTCGAAATCATGGATAGAGAGATCAAACGAACGAAACAAAGTCGCATCCATAGTGAAGGTTCGCTGGAATGCCAAGCGGGGACCTGGATTCACTTGGGAGCGTGAAGATCAGATGAAACAGAAGTATCCGCATCTCTTTTCTAATCCATGATTTGTATTCTATGTTCGAATTTCGGGACGAAATTCCATCTAACGGGGGGATGATGTGACAACCCGAAACTTTTTCCGTTATCCTTACCTAGTTTCCGTTAATAAAACTTGGGTTTTTATTTAATTCCGTCAAATTTCTTAGTTTGGGAAGGACTTTACGTTTTAAATAAATCAATTCGGATTTATTTCCGTTCACGTTAGTATTATTTTTGGTCTAACGGAATATTCTAAGCTCAGTTCAATCGAGTTTTGGATTCGAAAACGAGGTTTTCAAAGTCAAAGCGTAGCATTCGAGCCAAACACCCCTTCGAGAGGAGTTTACGGCAGCAAACTCGAGTTTACGGCCGTAAACCCTCACCCCATCCCTTGGCCGTAAACTCACCCCTATATAAGGGATGAGTGGCCTTCATTTCACACTTTAAACATCTCAGGAGCTTTCTCTCTCTACTCTCTCTCTCTCTCTCTACAATTTTCGAAATTGCTCAAGGACCCTCAAGAATGTAACTGATTCTTCACTTTGATTGTGTTTCTATCTCACTTCTAGTGGTAAATCCATGTTCCTATCTCATGAATCTCATCTTTTTCTAGATTTTCTCTCTCACCAAGAACACCAAGAACTCACACTAGTTCTTGGTGGCTAAAAACCTCATTCCAAGCTTCTTAACAGTAAGTAACTACCATCTGTACTTGATATCTACTAGAAACCATCGATTTTCGCCTAAAAATCGATCTGAAACGCATGAACACAGAGGGTTTACGGCCGTACACCCTTCAATGACCGTAAACTCCATATTTTGGTCGATTATTGACCTTTAAACTCTTCCTTGAACTGGGCACCAGGCTTAGGACACTTCCCAGAGGCTAGAAAGGACCTTGAAACACCGAAAATCGCACCTTTCGCCAAGTGTTTACGGCCGTAAACTCGTGGGCCGTAAACCCATGGACCGCAAACACTTGCGCCGTAAACCCATGGACCGTACACTCCTGATTACGGCCGCAAACTCCCCTCTTCAATCACATGTGATTCTAACACTTAGTTTTAAGTGTTTCCTAGTGCCTAAGGTGGTTCTTTCCATAACAACTAGTGTTATGCCCTCACCTAATGCATATATGTACTTTTACATGCTAAATAGGATCCGTTTGTGCCCGAGGCTTTATTTGACACTCAGCAATTCCTAGCAACTTACACTCGAATCCCACGTCAAACAGTGAGTTCATACCCCTATGCTTTTCCGTGTTTTTCATGTTTTCAGGGGGGGAATACAACCAAAAGTACAAGGAAACTTGTGCTCAAAGCATATTATTTTGTATAAAATAATTGTATGTTCAGTATGCTTTTAACATAAAAAACAGTTTTACCAAACGATTAAGAAATCAACACGTAGAAACAGTTTTCAAAACTAAAGCAATGAACTTGTGAATCTTATCATAAAATGTGATATTTTATAAAGGATTCATACACATCATAAACATAATTTTCGGTATTATTACATGCAAATTGTTAGTCTAAAGTTGGAGACACGTCCTTGGTAACACTCCCACCGAATTCGAGAGTGTAGGACTAGCACTTGTAACCAGAATCTCTTGTAGGGAGAGCGTGACTGTTGTGTATAGATCTATACAGGACTGACTATCCCGCACCTCGCTGCTAGCTACAGTGGGACCGTCAGGTCTACGGGTGACAAAGTCGTAAAAAGATATTGGCCCCGTTACATGTCATATCAAGTCTAAGTACGGTTATGACACTCGCAACCTAGATAACATAATTTACTTTTGTAATAATGAAACAAGTGAGCTAACCTCAAAGTAATAACCGATTCAATTAGTAGAGGGTATTGTTAATACCCTTAGGATTTAGTTCACCACTTATTTATTAGTTTTATTTATGAATTAAGGCTAATACACCTCACAGAGAGCAAACAGGGTTTTTCAAGGAAACTACATCTAATGATACAAGTATGGTAGATACTTGTACACCTTAGACAAGAACAGACAACCAACTGTCAACTTTTAAGGAAAATATAGGATTTTCCTGGGATAACTCAACCTTACATAAACAGGCTGTTTAACAAATAACTAATGGATAATCAAACATATTTCATAAGAAAATATAGGATTTTCTTGGGAAACACTTTTCAAAGGATCAAAGAAACATTTCTTTCACCAGAACTAAATACTTATGAACTCACCAGCTTTATGCTGATATTTTAAAACTGCTTGTATTCTCAGGGCAACCTTAGACAGGTACTTTTGCCAACTTTTGGAGAAGACGGAGCATCTTGGAGTCTCGTCTTTATCTTTTACTTTTGTTATATGCTGTTATGTACAAACTATGTTTTCAAACATATATAAGTAATCATATTATAATGTAATGGTTGTGTTTACTTTGATTGCTATTATACGATTGTTGTGATACTACGCATGACGTCACCCGCCCCCGGACGTTTCCGCCGTCCGTTCCGACGGTTCGGGGGTGTGACATGTCTCCTCTGCGTGATTGAAATGATCCGACCTGGAACACATCATATGCAATATTCTACCTCTCATTCCATCTATCCTAGTTAGCCATATGTTGTCCCTCTGCGTGATTGAAAGAGATCCGACCTGGGACACAACATATGCACCTATTTCTAAATCTGACTTCCTCCTTAATAATTGTTTACTCACCTAAAGTAAGGAGTTCTTTGGAAGTTCTTGATAACTAAGGTATATCGGGAAGTGGAGAACATGTTCTAGTGCAACTAAAATTGAACATTTTATAGGTTATTTGTAGATCTCGCTGCTTAATTTAAGTGGACAACAATATCCTTGGTCGTCGTCAGCTAAATGTCCATTTAGTAATATATATCACAATGACTTGTCACTTATAATCTGTCCCATTTGTGTTTAAGTGGATCACAATACCGGTGATTGACCAGATCTAGACATCCAGGCGTGTGCTGATAAACGATATTGGATTGCTTGGCAACTTTGATCCCAAATGTTTTTGTTTTTGTTATATTTGTTCATAGTTTTTCTCTATGCACAAATTTAGGGGGAGAATTAAAAAAATTAAAAAAATCAAATAAAAATCAGAAAATTAAAAAATAAAAAAAAGTGTTATTTTTGTTTTAATTTTTGTTCAGAAAATAAAAAATCCAAAAATATTTTTGTCTCTGTTTTATTTTTCAGAAAATATAAAAAAAAATCCAAAAATATTTTTGTTTCTGTTTTATTTTTTCAGAATATATAAAAAAAATCCAAAATATTGTGTGCTAAGTTTTCTTTTAGTTTTGTTTTGTCTTAAAATTGAATTCAGATGGAGATGAAACTCATGGAGTCTGTGTCGAAAATTTCTGAGTCATGGCTTCGTCCGTGATCATCGAAGAATTCTCATTCGAAGGAACAAGAAATGAAGATTATTCTTTCAACATTTAACCACCCCAGAAGCAAGGTGAAGCTGTTTTTGAAGATTATGTGACAGATTTCATTGAAGCCTCCTCAATCAATTTGCTGCTATCTGTGAACCTGCTGAAGTGATCCAGAATATTAGATTTTTCTGTTGTTCTCTCTGAAGATTCTCAAGCTGAAAGCGCTATCTTTCAAGAATCAGTACATCAAGCCTCCTCACCCGACGAGCGTTCAACGTCAAATTTTGAAGAAAAGCGCAACTGCTCGAGATGAAGTCATTTATTGAAGATTCATATGTTCATCTTGAAGTTGTGAATAAATTTGAAGATTAATGTTGAAGCCAAGCTCCCGATGAAGATTAACAAGAAAAGCCAGCTACTTTTTAGGGGGAGTTTGTTACGTCAATTAGAAAAGAAAGCTATAAACCAAGGGGGAGATTGTTGGGTCTAAAATTATGGTTTATACTTTGCTTTTTTAGGAAAATGTATTTTTATGTCTAGGACCGTAAATAGCTTGGTGTTTACGGCCGTATATGAGTTTACGGCTATGTTTACGGCCGTGAACAGGTTTACGGTCGTAAACCCATTCACCGCCCATGTCTACTATATATAGGGTGAGGAGTGCAAGTGTGGGAGGGTGAGGCTAGAGAGAAGGAGAGCATATTGTAGAGAGAGAAACTAGAGAGAAGAATATTGTGTGTGAGAGAATCTTGTGTAAGGAGCATCATTCATATCTTCAATACATTCAAGATTCAAGTTATTCTTCTTCTCCTTCTCTTCTATTGATCTGGCATCATCCATTTGATTGAGATTCTGCACCATCAAACGGATCTGATTGATACACAAGCAGTTTTGGGACTTACATCAACACCCCCGAGTCATTTTGGAGTTGTTAAGGAAGGAGAAATTGCACGCAAAATTCTCGAAGTGTGAATTTTGGATAAGGGAAGTACACTTTCTAGGACATGTGGTCAGTGACAATGGTATTCATGTAGATCATTCCAAGATCAAGACCATAAAGAATTGGGAAGCACCCACGAAACCAACAGAATTACGTCAATTTCTGGGATTGGCAAGCTATTATAGGAGATTTATAGAAAATTTCTCAAAGATAGAAAAAACCCTCACAACACTTACATAGAAAGATATGAATTTCGAATGGAACGAACAACAAGAATCGGCATTTCAAAAGTTGAAACACATGATATGTAGTGCGCCAATCCTTTCACTTCCAGAAAGAATCGAATACTTTTTTGTCTATTGCGAAGCATCACATCAAGGCATGGGATGCGTACTTATGCAAAGAGATAAAGTGATCGCTTATGCCTCGTGCCAAGTCAAGACTCACGAAAGCAATTACACCACCCATGATTTGGAATTGGGAGCTGTAATTTTCGCCTTAAAGATCTCGCGACACTACTTTTATGGCAAGGAGTGTGTCATATACGCGAACTACAAAAGTCTTCATCACATCTTCTACCAAAAATAACTCAACATCAGACAACAAAGATGGATTGAGCTGTTGAACAACTACGAGCGTGAGATTCCATACCACCTAGTCAAAGCTAACGTAGTAGCCTATGCCCTAAGTAAAAAGGAACAAGTCAAACCTCGCAGAGTGAAATCACTCACTCTAAGAATTCAACCAAACCTTATTGCCCAAATCCGAGAAGCTCAAGTAGAGGCACTTAAGGAAGAAAACAAGGTAGAAGAATGATTTAAGGTATGGAGAAACAATTCGAGTCCAACGTATGGAGAAAAAAGATGGAACGTTGTGTTTCATGGGCCGGATTTGGGTACCAAAGTTCGGTGACATCAGGGGCCTAGTACTGGAAAAAGCTCACATGATAAGATACACAATTCACTTAGGATCTGATAAGATGTATCTTGACTTAAAGAAAACGTATTTGTGACCAAAAATGAAGGCAAAAATTGCCACCTATGTGAGAAAATGCTTGACATATGCTAAGGTCAAGGCAGAATACCAAAAACCATCAGGTTTATTGCAACAACCTGAAATACCCGAGTAGAAATGGGAGCAAGTTGCCATAGACTTCATCACAAAACTACCCAAGATGCCTAGCGGTTACGACACGATTTGGGTAGTAATCAATCGTCTGATTAAGTTCGCCAATTTCCTACCCATTAAGGAAACGGACAAAATGGAGAAGTTAGCTAGGACTTATGTCAAGGAGATAGTATGGCTACACATCGTACTCACATCTATAATATCATACAAAGACAACCGATTTACATCCCGGTTTTGGCAAACAATGCAACGGGCATTAGGAACCCGACTCGATCTGAGTATCGCCTATCATCCGCAGATAGATGGCCAAAGCGAAAAGACCATACAAACCTTGGAAGATATGCTCACCTCATGTGTGACACCCTTTGGAGATACATAGGATACTCACCTACCGTTGGTTAAGTTCTATAACAATGGTTATCACACTAGTATAAATGCTGCACCATTTGAAGCACTTTATGGTAGAATGTGTCGTTCACCATTGTGCTGGGCAGAAGTCGGTGATACCTAACTAGCAAACAAAACGTAGGAAACACTTTGCTAACCGGACCAGAGATTATTCACGAAACAAATGACTCATGATCGTAAAAAGAAATACGCCAACTTTCGACGAAAACCACTTGAATTTCAAGTTGGGGATAGAGTCATGCTAAGAGTATCTCCTTGGAAAGGAGTTATAAAATTTGGAATGAGGGGAAAACTCATCCCGAGATACATAGGGCCTTTCGAGATCCTTGTCAAAATAGGCCCAATAGCCTATCGACTCGCTCTACCCCAAGAGCTCAACAATGTGCACAATTTCTTCCATGTTTCAAACCTTAAGAAATGTCTCTCTAAAGAAATGCTAGTTGTACCTTTCGACGAAATCCAGATCAACACAAAACTCAATTTCGTCGAGGAACCAGTCGGGATCATGGATCGCGAAGTCAAGAGGCATATGCAAAGCCGTATTCCCATAGTCAAGGTAGGATGGAACTCTATGTGAGGACAAAAATATACATAGGAACACGAAGATCAAATGATGAGCAAGTATCCCCATTTATTCGAAAATCGCCCCAACTACACGTTAAATTTAGGGACAAAATTTATTTTAACATGGGGGGGATGTGATAACCTAGAGAATATGTCACCAACCGCCGTTAATATTAACGATAGGAAGAAAAAATGTAATAAGGACAAGCTTGTGACCACAAGGTATATTTTTATATATTCGAATTTTATGTCCTTAGTTATGTCAACCATTAGACTCAAAAAATAAGTGCGCAAAAAGCCGCGTCACTTTGAGAGTGTGCAAAAAGTTGCGTCACTTTGAGAGTAGGTTAGCATATTTAGACTCGTTAAGCCACCGCGATTCCAGAAATATAAATTTTGTAAGAATCCGACACAGTATGGGTGAGATATGACATTTATAGTAAATAAATATATATCGTACTTAAACAGTTACAACGACGAAAAATACAAAGAGATTAAATGACTTTTGGAAAAAGTCACTAACTAGGCAATCGTAGTACTACTTAAAGTAGGAATTATGAGGCAAGGAATGCCTAAAACGGAAGTCATACGAGAAAGTTATGATTTTTATAAAATCATAACGGTAATAAAAACTCATCGAAAACGAATGTCAAAACTAGACAAACCGACCAAAAGGAAAGTTGTAGATAATGACGAGACCTACACGAATATATAAGAGTCATCGATAATGAAGTTCGTATGTGAGAGTTACGAAATTTCAAAGTTAAATTTTTACCGTCATGGGCGCTCGCGCGCGGTGCGTCGCGCGCACCGGACAATCGATATGTGTGGATACATAATGACATGGCACTCGAAGATGCCGACACGTGGCAGTAATCTATGGTTCACACACATTTACGTGGTGCACACTCCAAAACTTACTATAAATAGAAAGATTCGGCATATCATTTCCTCACCTCTCTCATATGTTCTCTATCTGCCACGATTCGCGTGCCACTGTCCTAAGCACCTCTCGAAGTGCTAACTTGTGGTTTCTACATTATAGCAACGTTTTCATAACTCATAGGTGAGTTCATGGCCCCATTTTCCAAACCTTTTCAGGGGGGGGGGGGGGGAATACATGTTTAAAATGCAACTTTACATAGTTATTACTAATTGTAATTAGATAATTATGCTCATAACATTAGGATGATATTATGTCTGATAGATACTCTGCCCAAACTAGCTAATATTATACCTACTTGTTATACTGAACCACAATGATAGATATGATCACACCTTGTTGTCATGTTGTCCAGTTTCCAGGAAACGCTGAAAGTCGTTATTATAATCATCCTTTAGATACGCTTAGTACTAGGGCTGAGCATGGGTCGGGTTGGGTTGGTTTTGACCTAAAAACGAACCCAAAACAGATAGCCTAAGTTTCAAAAACTTAAACCCCAACCCAAACCTATGGGTTCGGTTTTCGGTTTTTACTGGTTCGGTTTCGGGTTCATCGGTTTTAAACCCAAACCCAAAACATTTAAATTACAAACTAGACCATAACCCATCTAAAAAAAGTTAAACCTTGTCAAACATGGCTTTCTCAATGAACCAAACAGATTTGTGGTGTCGGCTTAGTAGGCTTGTGTGATCTTCTATTTATAAGAGGAAGGGATTCACATTTTTATTTCCAATGGGCGATGTGGGATCAACTCCCATACTCCACCAAATGAAAACATAAGAGCCGTTTTACATAGGGCTGAGATTGGCAAGAGTTTCATCTCACAGTGAATGTCGGATGAGAAGGATTATATATATATATATATATATATATATATATATATATATATATATAATGTATTGAAAAATATATATTTTTATGAATTTGGTTCGGTTTTGGTTTTTATTGGTTGCTATATTTCCTAAAACCGAAACCGAACCCATAATTTCAGTTTTTAAAAATTTCAAACCCAAACCGTCGGTTTTTGTCGGTTTTTCAATTTTTTGGTTTCGGTTTATTCGGTTTTTGGGTTTCGGGATCGGTTCTTCTCACCCCTACTTAGTACCTGGTGCTACGCTGCCCAAATACTCAGACAGAACACATGCACACATCCACACACTATATATATATATATATATATATATATATATATATATATATATATATATATATATATATATGAAATAAGTAAGCCCGTATAAATATAACGCGAATAACAACATGATCGAGCAGGGGAGGCCTCCACAACAAGAGTTAGATGAGACACCATTCATCAACACACTGATAAAATTTCAGTTAGCTCCCGGCCTATAGTCATTAAATCTTAAGTGAGCCGGAGAGATATGTATAGATTTATATGGGATTGACACTCCCACCTGTGGTTGCTAGCTACAACCTAAAGGCAAGTCGAAGCATTCATAACTTTCTAAACACATTTGCGACGTCCGATGAAACATCGTGGTTTTCAGGATCAACAATCATAGCTCGATTATAAGAATTCGTCGTAAATTTTGTTAAACTAAAAGTAACTATCTTAGACTACTACTAGGAACCAACTTAAGAAAGTAGTGATAATACACATAAACTTGAGGAAGCAACTTTAGGATGAACAAGATAAACTAAAATACCCATACAACACTAAAATCATAAGCTTGTGGACTCATCAACATTATGTTGACCTCTTAAACCACATGTATTCTCAGGAGAATGACCCGTCTGAAGGAGGAGATAACCCCGATGATGCAGCCCGGAGTCTATGTGCTTTACTTTTGTACTTTGCTTTCGTGACCTACTTGTACCTCGAACAATTGTGTAATATATTTTATTTAATGAATAAATAGCAGCATTGTTTAATATACCTGGTGTATTACTTAATGTATATCTTTGGCCTGAATCCCAATATTGTAACGTCGAACAGCCTGGCGCTTCCGCCGTCGGCCAGGAGTGTGACAATCTAGGCTCGGCTAATTGAAGTACCCGGTATCAAAGTTCTGCCAGCACAAATCCCAATTTTCGCTAGAAACTCTCTGTAAGTTAAGCGACACTTACTAGGCTTTTAAGTGTAACTTATATTTATATTCATAGTCGTTATAATGGAAGTGTAAATAAGATCAATCAGTAATTTTGTTCATAATGTTGATTGATCTACTTACGGGAGATGTGTCTAGAATGGTCACGTTGGATTGATTGATGGATTTCAGAAAAACTATATGTCGAGATGGTCTTGCCTCCCAATTGTCCTCCCTGGCTGATCCTTATTTGATAGAAGTACCAGTGTTCATTGGGATTAGTGATAGGTCTAGCCTATATTACCAGATTTCTTTAAGGACTAATAAACTATACTATTATAGTTTAATACTTGTTAGGCACATACTCGCCAATTGAATTGCCCGGATAGCTGTTAACCATCTGAGAAACTGTCAATGTGAGTTCTTCTCAATATACTGTATACTTCGGTATGTATATTTTGTATGTTAGGATATAGTTTCCATGTAGTATGCAATTAGGCAATTAGACTACGATATTTAGTTGCCTGTTGTGTGGACTGTTGCTATATGTACGATGTTATATATGTTGAGTTGAGGGTGGACCAGCGTTGTGTTGAAGGCCAATAGACTCGGGCAAACTAGCTTTTTGCTAATGGCCAAAGGAAAGGGACCAGCTACATGCTGAAGGCTATATAGGGCGGACTAGCTATATGTTGAACGCAAAGGTGCGGACTAGCTATAAGTTGAAGGCCAATATGTGTATGCATATTATATATGTTGTGGTATGTGATATCTTGAGGGAATTCATTAAGCCTCAACTTACAGTTGTTGAATAATTAATTTCCGGGTTATTCTTCAGATCGAAAAAAGGCTCCCGCATGAATTTACTTGCATCGAAGACAATAAATAATATTTTAAGACTTCTGCTTGACCTCTCTTTTCAAAAAAATGTATGACAATGATTTTTGTAATGGGTTATAAGACTTCTATTTTAATAAATAAAACAATTTTTTTCCTTGAAATTCGGGACGTTACAAACAACCAACAACTTACATCCAATCCTCCCATTTTAAATACTTACAACCTTTTCCTTTGCATCGAATTTAATGAAAAGACAAAGAATAGACTGCCTCTACAAGGATAAGGATGCTTTTGGCCATACCATTGATACAAAGCCTATTTCCGTAAGACAAAAGACTCTAAAGGAAGGCCCCTGATAACCACCTCAAATTTGCTAACTTCAAAACTAGACCATCTATGCATGGCTGAGCCTAGAATAAGATCTTCAATAGAGTTTATGTTGTAAAAGTTTGGGAGATTTGACCACCACATTACTAGCTTTTCCAACAATTCTCTAGCTAAAGAACACAAAACACACAAATATCCCTCCTTTTCCTCGGTGGTGTTGCACATCGAGCAACATAAATTATGGATTGTCACAACTATTCTTGCAAGGTTCACCTTAGGAGGCGGGCTACCTAATCTAAGCCTCCAAATGAACAAGTTAATTTTACTGAGGACAACCTTGCACCAAATCGTTGCTAGAGGGACAGAAGGTAAGAACATGTCGTCAAAAACCTTTTGCAAGGAACTAACCAAGAAAACACCCTCGTTATCCAACTTCCATATCCAATTACCTTGGTTTAGATTCCCAAAGGCGTCTTCATGCTGTAACAGGGAGTTTAAGTCCAAATCATGACTTAAAAGGTCAATACCACTATCACAAATCTCCCCCCCCCCCATGTAGTTGATTTACTCTGAGTAGACCTAGGAACGACGAGACTTGACCCGACCCGGCATGGTCCATTTGGGTTGCATGGCATCATGCATTTGGATAGACTATAATGAGAGAAATAACACTTAAGGTTGGTTAATATATTATAAGTTCTAATATATTAATAAGGTTATTTAATTAGGATTGATCAAGAATTAATTTGGAATTAATTAAGTGATCAAAAGGAGACTAATTAAATATATGGGTTGATTGTGTAAATAATTCATTCTTATATATGTGGGCTTGTGATCCAAGATTCCTTATGTTGGACTAAGTCCATGGGGTGACCCATGGATACTCCATGGAGGTTAAAATCCATGGAGCATAAGGAATGGGTAAAGTTATGAGTTACATGGTGTAACCCTAATAGCCACCATATAAAAGAATCCCATGGCTCGAGAAATCGTGCACTAATGTGTGAGTGTGAGGGCTAGACGATTTCAAGGAGTGTTCAAGTTTCTCTCAAGTTATTCCAAGTGTATTTGGTGTTGCGTGAACCATTTGAGGTGTCACACTTGGGGCACTAGGCACTCAAGCTTCATGAAGACATTCTACATCAAAGAGGTATGTATTCTATCTTGTTATATTTATTATTTTGTATGCTAGATTAGGATAATACCTTGGATGTTCATAATTGTATGTATAATAGAGAAAACATAGATCCAAGGTATTTAGGGTTGCATGTACACTTAGTAGTGTTAGAATGCTCATAACCCAACAGTGGTATCAGAGCCTAGGCTTGTTTTCTTGTTATACTTGCAAAAGTAGCTGAAAAAATCGAGTTGGATGCATATATTCGATTGTTTTGGCTGGAATTGGACTAGGAACATTACCCTAAGATGTTTTTGGACTTGTAAACTTGTTTTTGATGTGGTAATGTTCATGCTAATCCAATTTCTAAGATAATTGTCATAATTTCAAGATTTGTATTAGTTTGTATGTTCATGCTAATTTCTTGAAGATTGATGATTTGAATTATCTTGTTCTTATGAGGTTCTTAGATTAATAGAAAAGTTGTGTGAAATAGTTGTTTTCAATCCATTTTAATCTAAGAGTTGATTCCAAAGTGTGTTTTTGTAACTTGTCCTCAAGTTATATGAAAAGTCACATTTAAGAATCATAAAACTCATAAAAGTTGGCAAAGGTTACAAAATGAAGAGTCTAGTTCTAATTAAATGGTTTTATGACTCCATAACTTGTCCTCAAGTTATGGAGGTTCAAGAGTCTCTTCATTAAATTAAAAAAAAAGTGTAACCTTAATTAGTTCCATAAGTTACAATAAAAAAAGTTATTTTTTTATTAATTAGTTTAAAGTCTTCCATAACTTGTCCTCAAGTTATGGAACTTGAAGAGTTTTTTTTTTTTTTTTTTTTTTTTTTTTTTTAGTTAAAACTACTTTAAACTCATAAGTTATGGAATTAATTAGTTTTGAATAGTTTCAAAACTTGCCTCAAGTTTTGGAATTTGAAAAGTTTTCACTTATGAATACTTTAATTCCAAGTTAGCCCTTAGAATTTTAAAAGTTAAAATTCAACCCTTATACTTTATAATATTATAAGTTAATAATATTTATATATATGTATAAGAGTAAAGTCAGTCTTACCGTTAGTAGGCCTCATTCACGAAGCCGGTCTATAAGGGGGGTATAAGGTTACTGCCTATAAAATGGCAGTTTAATGGGTGTCCACTCTCACTCACCGCTTCCTTGACCGTTGGAGCGTCGTTAGCGGAACAGGTAGGACAAAGACTATAATTCTCCCTTCATTATAAGTATAATGATAAATACTAAGTAACTAAACACTTATAAATTCCCAATCTTAGTTACTTAGGAAAATGTGAATAAGGTGCTAATCCATGAAATTACACTTTGCACTTTGTTTAAGCTGTTAGTGGAGCGTGTGTGGTTAACCGGCACACTAACCTGGACTTAACAAGGTAGGCAAAGGGTAACTTAATGTTTATCATAGTATCGTTGGAGCGTGTGTGGTTAACCGGCACATCGATTGAGGGGTAAATATTAAGGGTACCAAGTATATTTGCATGGTTACTTCACACCTTGTTTTGTGATCCTCGGCATCTTAGTCACAAAACCTGAAGGGCACACTCGAGATTGAAACATGTCATTGAAAAGTTCAATGAATCTCAAAAGAATCTAGGAGTTTCAAAACCAATTAAAACCTAATAATACATTTCGTTTATCTTAGTGGAAATTGGTGAATCGTCATTCATCTACCTTCAAATATTTTATAGCTTGGATTACGACATCCCTCTTCCAAGTTATAAAACAGTTTGTTGGGTCCTAGGCTTAATATATCATATTGGGTGTTATATTAAGGACTTAAATCAACTTTACGTGAATTTCTCCCATTGTTGATGTCTGGTTTAGACAACAATGATCTTCCCAAACCAAGCTTTCCTAATGAATATGACTTCCCGAGTTTGGCTCATGGAAGTCATACTTCTCTTCCTCCACCTCCTCCAATTATTCTCCCTAACCCACAAGTTCAAGGTCACTTAAGCCCTATTGGCAAGGCAAGGTCTAGGTGTGATCACATCTTGGAGATGTAGTCACATATTGACAAGCCGGGAGAGTTGGGTGTCAAAGTCTTGAGAAAGTTGGTGGCTCAACTACTTTCTAAGTCACATAGTGAGTTCTTTTGGGAATCCTATGAAACAGACTAAGACAAGACCCTTAATGATCTTATCTATTTGCTAAGATCAACTTCCTAAAACGCTATGGACATTGACAATGATGACATTGGATATCCAGTAAAGCTCTCTCTTCCCAATGGAAAGGGATCGGCCATAGTCAACTCCGTTGGCCCAATGGTAAAGAGAGAGGCGAAGTCTGAGATAGTCCCATTATCAAGGGTCCATAGGTAACTATTGCCAAAGGAAGGGGCATTGGTTACGAAGCTGCCAAATTTACCTAAGGATGTTAAAGTCAATAAGTTTGGCTCTACTTCAGGTAAAGTCCATTGTCTAACTCTATTAAGTACATGCTGATTCTGATCGCGAAGATGGATTTCAATCGCATGGTTCGGTGACCAGAATTTTGGGCTATTACTTAAGAGTTATGATATTTATATTGCTTAGGAATAGATAACAACAAGGTTTTCATATGGATTGTAAGGATAAGTTTTTCCGCAAAGTTTTAAAATAAAAGAAAAAGGTTTTGATTTTATTTATTTTAAGTATCCTTACAATGGCATTTGTGAAAAGTTGTTGCTTATAAGATTCCATTGACAGCAATATTGGAAAATGGATTTGATTCTTTCATTTGTGGTAGTGTCTAAATTTACCAAATCAGGAAAGTTCCTCATCACCCAAGTTTCAATTGGACCGAAACTTGGAATCATGCAAGTTGAATAGTATGATGAATGAGAACTTTCAAGCATTGGAAAATCAAGACTAATTACTTGTTCACATGGATGTGTGAGTCAAGTGAAGGACTAAAGGGATCGAGTACACATTCTTGTGCACTGGTCATGTCCACCACAAAGCTCGTTAAGACTATTTGATTTACTAAAGTTTAGTAAATATGGTTATACTTACAAGTTTAAGTATAATTCTGAAACATTGGAAAAGTCTCAATGTATGGCAGAACGAATGGGAAGAATCAAATTAGCCAGAACGATAAAAGTTTCTCAAATCTGAAAAGATGGGAGAGTACTTTAGTATCATGTTTGTGATCATCTTAATGATTTAGAAATCATATCACAATTAGTCCTCTAAAGGTCATCTTAGTGCATTCTTATGACTAAGAAGAGGAGTCATGAATTGTTGAAATGGTTAGATCAGGAAGATGAGTCATACTTCGTTCCAAAACAATTCTTAGAGTCATACTCCAAGATTGTAACTTGAGTGACATATCTTAAAGAAAGGTTTAAAACACTTGTCAAATGTAAGAGTAAAAGTGTCCTACTCTTGTACATTTGAAATTGGTAAGTTGTGATGTTTTGGATAAAACAAAGACCAACTAAGGCCAATTGTGTGAAGTGTTTGTCTTGATAAAGAATCCGCACTATCTCTTGAATATTTGGCAAGATAGTCTTATATGTCAAGAGGATAGTGGGAGTCTTAAAGATCCTAAAAATAATTTCAAGAACTAATCAAGAATAAAACCTGAGGTTCTTCACTAGCACACGACTTGAGGTTTATAACCTATCGTGTTGACATATTCTGAGACCTTAATCATCTTTAGTCAAGAATATATATATGAATTTCATGTTGGATTGGTTCAACTTAAGGAAATTCTATATATTGCGTTCTCAAAATTCGATTATGATTACGGCATCCCTCTTCATAGTCAAATTTTGAAAACATGGCAAATAAAAATATTGTAGCAAAAGACTGGTCTAGAATCATGTCTTTATGTGAGACATCATGAATCGTGTACCATTTGCTTTGGGTACAGGATCGATTGCATGTGCTATAATATTTGTCATTTCTAAATTTTTCCAAATGGCCAGAGGCATTAAGAAGGGAAAAGGTCTAGAATTGGATATGACTAAAATGATTAAGCAATTGTCGAGAACAATCTGAGGTTTACCAAAGATTGGTTGCTCAGGGACAGTTGGAAGTATAGTGCTAATTTTGGAAGGACCATATTGACATATTATGAAAAGAGGCATCTCTTGTTCAGAAGTGATAGTCAAAATGAGAATATGGAGTTGTCTCCATAGGTGGAAGTTATCTGTGTAAGATTAGAAAACTTAATGCAAGAAGCATGTCCAAAGCAATGTACTTTGAATATGAGACTTAGTTTCCATGGAGTTGATCTCCATTGGAATACCTTATAATGACTGTTGACAAGTCTTTGTGACTTTGTACATATTCATTACAGGAGGGTCAGTGCATATAAGTTTAAAATCTAAACAGATTTCGATAAATGATAGGAATTTGAAATTCTCACATTTTTCGATAAGGATTTGGGAGTGTGAAATTAGAATCATTGAAATTATGTTCAATTGGTTTATTTCACAAAGTAAGGATCATAGACAAACATAGAGTGCATACTTGGTGTATGGCAAAGCTATTGTTTAGAAAAACATAGTGTACATGCTTGGAGCATGGGACAACTAGTGTTTTTAATTCAGGTATAAAGTTGATAAAACTGAAACAATGAAATAATGAGTAATCAGTATGGTGATAAATAAAAGTGGTCTATTTATATTCATAGGGTTTGATACCATATTTGATTCATTTATTCTTGTGTTTCACTTTGCATGTTTTGACTTCTAGAATAACTAAGTCGCTCTTCCTGAATGATTAAGTTATTCAAACCATCCACAGTCGGTCATATGTTGGAAGTAGATATGAATCAAGACTGTCATGGGTTGGTTTGTAGAGGTCCAAGTTGGTGGACAAAGTGGTGCTACAACACTCATGAGTGCTCATAAGTTCTGAGTATTGGATTCAACCTGCGCTCATTTGAATCACTTCATGGATTTTATCACGAGTGATCATGAGACAATAATATCTTATATTCTTCAAACCTAGAGATATGAGTTGTTACTATGAGTTGGTTATACATTTATTGCACGAAAACGCATTAACTCGATGTTATAAAACGTACCTTTGTGTATGATTCAACAAGTAGTAGAACAAGCCATATGAGTCGAAGTTTATCCATTCCTTTTACCTTCGGGATAAAAGCGATATTTGTGGGCCCCTCGATGATTTAAAGATGATACATGTGAGTGCTTGGCCAAGCCAGGACTGATTTGATTTGTTCAATCAGTCAGTCATCATGAATCGGAAATCGGGAAACAACAAATGGACAGAGAGAATAATTGATAATCCATGTCTCAGTCCATATGATATCTAGAATGAAGGAATATATGATCCCTTATCTAATGGACAAGTCATTGATAAAGGTCAGAGTTCATCGACAAGGTCAGAGTTCGACAGAAGCTTTTGAGAGCTACGATTGCTGATCGGTTCCTGAAGTCATACGCAATAATAGTTTTAGACTTATCCAAGTGGGAGACTGTTGGATTAATGTCTAAGTCCATAACTATAACTGGTAAGACTTGACCCGACCCGGCATGGTCCATTTGGGTTGCATGGCATCATGCATTTGGATAGACTATAATGAGAGAAATAACACTTAAGGTTGGTTAATATATTATAAGTTCTAATATATTAATAAAGTTATTTAATTAGTATTGATCAAGAATTAATTTGGAATTAATTAAGTGATCAAAAGGAGACTAATTAAATATATGGGTTGATTGTGTAAATCATTCATTCTTATATATGTGGGCTTGTGATCCAAGACTCCTTATGTTGGACTAAGTCCATGGGGTGACCCATGGATACTCCATGGAGGTTAAAATCCATGGAGCATAAGGAATGGGTAAAGTTATGAGTTACATGGTGTAACCCTAATAGCCACCATATAAAAGAATCCCATGGCTCGAGAAATCGTGCACTAATGTGTGAGTGTGAGGGCTAGACGATTTCAATGAGTGTTCAAGTTTCTCTCAAGTTATTCCAAGTATATTTGGTGTTGTGTGAACCATTTGAGGTGTCACACTTGGGGCACTAGGCACTCAAGCTTCATGAAGACATTCTACATCAAAGAGGTATGTATTCTATCTTGTTATATTTATTATTTTGTATGCTAGATTAGGATAATACCTTGGATGTTCATAATTATATGTATAATAGAGAAAACATAGATCCAAGGTATTTATGGTTGCATGTACACTTAGGAGTGTTAGAATGCTCATAACCCAACACTTTCAACCCCCAACCGACATCCCAAGGTATTTAAGGGGAAGAGACCCACCTTCACAAACATCGACTCGGCCATATTCTCTAACTCTTGGAGAGTTGACCCCAACTCCATTTCAACAATCCTTACTAAGTTTATGTTCTACCTAAGAATAAGAATGACTTAGTTACGACTTACGATTAATTACCAAACATAATTCTACTTTATTTCTATGGGCTACATTCAATACTGCTGCAACGAATACCGCTTTACACAAAATTAGGCTTCCATTTTTCTATTTTATGGATCTAATGCATACACAAACATCAACATACACATACAAAAGAATAAGGGTGCTACTATATGAACCCTTTATTCACATAAATTATCAAATCATGAGGTACACACTCACTCACTCACACAAGGACATACCAAGCAATTAGAAGGATGCGTACAAAATTAGCCAAGAATAAATGCAGCACTGCAGATGAAAAGATACCTATCAATTGTCTTCGGAAACATTTAATTGTAGCCATCCAATTTTGACCATTTACTTGAGGTGTGTGGATATAAATCGATGCATAACTTTATGAATTATGTTGTGCAATACACTTGGGATAGAAAAACGTTGGATATAGATAGAGGCAGAGTTTGTTGAAACCCTACCTGGATAAAGTGAGGAGCATAAGATGCAATCGTGTGTCAATGAATATCTCTTTTTCTAAGCTCCACGTTAAAAACGAAAAAGTATGAGGAACAGTACTTTTGTTGTTGTCTACATGGCTGTGAATAGACACGCATTCAACTTATGCGGACAGATGTAAAGGACTTCAGATAATGACCAAGGAAAGCAACATAATACTTGGGAACACTTTATTAATTATTATTGATATTGATGCTATAACTATGAACTATTGCCCTCGAGATGACAAGATCTGTACATGATGTAGGCGATGGTGTAGCGAGTTCCGGCCGCCTAAGAATCTGGGAACAGTCAAGAAACAGAAATTGTATTACCATCCCCGGAGTTGTGGCGATTCCGATGGGAACCATATTTTTATTTTCAGCAACAGAAAACATAAAGTAAAGAAGGAGTTATAAAGTAGAGAAGAGAATGGGAGCTATAAAGTGAGTAGGAGCCACGAAGTGTCAATATCTAACCCTTTGTCCTATATGAGGGTTATCCCATCAATTATGTATATTTAACATCATACAACGTGTACTTTTTTCATATAGCCCAACCTAATATTACACTTTTTAGCACAGCCGTAAAATGGTGATAGTGACGTAGAAAATGGGCAAACATTAAACACGTGTCATTGTTATTATGGAAGGAGCTGTGGGCCAGGTTCACGACTATAGCCGGTGTAAACTGTAAAGCTCGGTATGATCCACTTTGTAATTTGATTTAGATTTTTGATTTTGAGTGAATCTGCTAAAAAAGACATCATTATGTATAAAAGTTGCATTGTATCATTAGAAGTAACTTTCAAAAATATATTATTAATTTTTTTTGAACATCCTGTAGACTTACGATGAGATCGATCAAATGTTATATTCGATCACGAACTTGAATAAATTATGATTGCAAAAAGCCATGATTTTGAGAAACCCTTTTTGAGTGTAATATGGAGTGTTCCCAATTACAAGTCTACCCATGCATTTTAGGTTGATGTGCACTAATTTTAAGGTAAAAATCGTCACATCACTGTTCCCATTAACAAAGTACAGATTACGATATCTCAACTTCTGTTAACTAAAGTGGTCTGTAAACGAATAGCTCGAACACTCCATTTCGTATATAAATACTGAAATCATCTCATTGTTTACCTCCACAAAATATACCATTAGTTTGTTTCTAATCAACAGAAAATAAAATATCTACCCACAATGATAGGGTGGGAAGACATTTATAATGTGCTAACTGCTATGCTTCCTCTCTATGTAGCACTAACTTTAGGCTACGGTTCGGTGAAGTGGTGGAACATGTTCAACCCCAGCGATTGTGATACAATAAATCGGCTTAATTGCTACTTCATCATGCCACTCTTCACATTCGAGTTCACCACTCGCATCAATCCCTACCAATTCAATCATCTCTTCATAGCTGCTGATGTTATCTCCAAAGCCATCATCCTTGTAACAATATCATTATGGGCTAATTGTAGTAGTAAAGGAAGTTATCAATGGTCAGTGACAAGCTTCTCTTTATCTAGCTTGAATAATACTCTTGTTGTAGGGGTTCCACTTATGCGAGCAATGTATGGGAGCTTGGGAGAGAATATGGTCATCCAGTCTTCAATTTTGCAATCTATGATATGGAGTATGTTTCAGTTGTTCATGCTAGAGATCCAACTTGCGAAAAAACAGATGGATTTAGCAGTTGCACTGGACAAATCAGCCATGGACCTTGAGAACGAAAGTGAAGGGGACAAAAGTAGAAGACCTAATTCTGTGTTGATTTTGATGAGGACTGTTGGGCTAAAGCTTTCTAAGAACCCTAACTCTTATGCTTGTATTCTGGGACTTTTTTGGGCACTTGTATCATATAGGTATGCTATCATTGATGATAAACGTACAATTTATGAGTGGTACAATCAAGTTTTATAAATCAAGTTTTATAAAGTTGCTTATATCATTAATTATAAAAAAACAAGGTGATTCATACACAACAGATTTTTTGTCATACACAACAATAATATTTATTTATTTGTTTATTTTTGCATATTCTATAACCTTTTTAAATCATAAACTGTTATGTAAGACAAAAACTATTATTTACAAATTAACCAACTATAAAAAAATATGTTAGTAATATATGCACTACCATTATTTAGGTCTTCTTCCTTCGGTTTACTCTGATTTACTCTGACGTTCGTTTATTTATTATATTTCTGAGCAATTAGAAAACATATAGAACTCGTTCTCATCTTCTGTTTAAACATATCAATTCAGGTGGAACGTTCAAATGCCGAACATCTTAGAAGGATCGATACAGATTATGTCAAAAGCTGGTTCTGGAGTTGCCATGTTTTGCATGGGTGAGAATTTTTGTCCCTCATTTGTCGAAGTAAAAGATATATTCCAAGATACTTAATTTTTTGTTACTTTTGGTGATATCATGAACAAACACTAAAAGATAATAAATATAAAAATCACGTATTGCTCCAAAGCAAGTAATTTCTTTTTCTAAAGCAATTCTCCCACGTACCCATTGTTTTAATGAATGTTGTGCTATGGGTTACCGGCGAATTACTTCTCAAGATTCATTGATAAAAGGTATCATTTATTGTACAAATGGTGTATAATAGATAATTTATTGAGTTTTCATCTCTCTAATAAACTTTATTGCTAGTCAATTATTTTTTTGAGTTTTAAAGGTTTTTTTTGTGTTTCTATAGCAGATTAATGTTTAGCAATCTCGTACAAGAAAGTAAAAGGTTGGTTATGATGTGTAAGAAGATAAAAGAAATCATAGAAATATCAACAAAAAATCGATAAAATATATACATGGTTGTCTATGTATAGTTTTTTTATTTATTTATTTATTTTTTTTTTTTTGCTATTGAAACTGTTTATTCGTGACTCTTTAGAGTGGTAACCAAAGGTACCCTTACCGTACCGCGTTACCCCGTACCACGTTATCCCCATTCCGTGAAAATGGGTGGCTGCATTCTCAACCCGCTCCGGCCCATGCTCAATCTCTACTGTTTGTCTGTTTTCCTTTTATGATCTTAAAGTTAGAAGAATCTCCTTATTTCATAGATGGATTATAGTTCAAGTAGTAACTATACTTGTTTCACGTTTATAATAATCTGAATTCTTTTTCTTCCATCACGTTGAAACAAAATTAAAAGTGGTCCATGTGTACTAACTTCAATTCCATGCATACAGGACTATTCATGGCATTGCAAGAGAAGGTGATTGATTGTGGTGTGAGGCTAACTGTGTTTGGGATGGTGATGAGGTTTGTGGTTGCACCAGTAACATTTGCTGTTGGTTCTCTTGCTGTTGGTTTAAGAGGGGACGCACTTCATGTTGCAATCATTCAAGTAAGTACACCAGTTTGTCTTCATATTACAAAACTGGTCATCTTAATCTTTCAAGAAATTCACAAAAGGCTTCCATCTTCACTTAGTTTAAACCCAAAACTAAAATTAAAAATTTACATAAAGGAAATGACAAATTTGTTAGGGTTAAGAACGACACACAGAGTCACATATGCTAAGAAAATAATAAAAAGAAATAACGAGTTTACGGTTGATGATTGGGTTAATCACGCTACTTTCACAACTAAATGATAGAGGTTCCTATTAGTTTCAAAATGTTATATTCGTAGTAAGGTTTAAAAGTATAATCCGATCTAAAACACACTCACTCTCTGCTAAAAAAAACATTTCAAGTATACTTTGGATGTGTTTGACACGTCACACCTAAATAAGCTAGTTTATTTTTCGAGTTTTTTTGAGTTATCATATTTAGCAAAACAAAAAGTAGTTTATAAGCTAGCTTTTTAGAAAGCTACTTGAACTAACTTTTTACGAGCTTTTTTAAAAAATTTCAAATATACCCATTAATTAATTATAAAAACACATTTTTTTAAATGTCTTTTTATATCATTTTATATCTTTCAGCTTTTTTTTAACTAGTTTACCAAACATAATTTTTTATCAGCTAGCTTTTCAGCTATCAACTAATTTTTTATTTATCAACTAGGTTTTCAGCTATCAACTAACTTTTCAACTAGTACGCCAAACATAGCCTTTAAAACTACGAAAGATGAACAACAACAAATATATTTTGCAAGCATATTTCTTAATAATTTTTTAACGAGTTGCTCTAAACTAACATACATGTATGTATCTATCGGTTTATAGGCTGCTCTACCACAGGCCATTTCGTCTTTTGTATATGCAAAGGAATATGGACTACATGCAAATGTGCTTAGTACCGCGTAAGTTTGTTTACTTACTATTCTTTTGCTATTTCATGCCAACTTGAGTGCCATAACGTTTATATTTTTACAAATGTATTATGTTTTTAAAAAACGACTACAATGTACAATAATCTCAAATGCAAATGGTTCAATGTGTTTCTTCGAGGATTATGCTTTTCTTTTCTTTTGAGTAAGGTTATTGATTTTTTTCTTTTTCCAGGGTTATCTTTGGCACAATTATATCCATACCGGTTCTGGTTTCATATTATGCTGTTTTGGACCTCCTACATGGATGATTTTTAGTGTTCATATTTTCATGTGTATTTAGGTACAATGTAACATATATATTTTTGGATCAATAATTATCAAGTTAACTAATACATGTATTTGAATGATATTACAAAACATCTCGATTCATTGTTATTAGTTGTCTCTAGAATTTAGTGGTTAAGGTGCAAAATATCGGGATCACACCTAAATATTGCTATTGTTCGCTTTAATAACATGTTTCTGGTCATGGGTAAAGAGGAGTGTCTGTTTACCTTTTTTCTTATCATACTAACTAAAAGTAGTTGTTAATACACACGTGGTCATAGTCTTTGCTCATGTCCTTGAACTGGATACTTTTTTTTTCTTTTATGGTTGATACACATAGAGTACTTAGGTAAGCAATTAATGACTATTTTGAAGAATTAAAAAGAAAATAATATAGTGACCACCGTAATTAAGCTGATTATTATTATCTAATATCATTGCTTGAATAGAATACAATGTACAACACAATATAAATACATGATACAATGAGATTGGCTTGCTACACTAGGCTATAAATGGTCTATACAAAATGGGCTAAGTACAAAAATACACTAACATCCCCACCTCCAGTTTTATCGGGAGGTGTATCACAGACGTTCAAACTGGATTTAAAACCAAATAATAAACTTGTTGGGAGCCTAAATATGTCCGAGAACGGCTTTATCACGAACAAAATATATGTCAATTTGGATGTGTTTGGATCTCTGATGCTGAACCAGATTGTTTTATATATAAACATTACTACGTTATCACAGTAAACGATGGTGACTTCTGGAGTGGGACAACACAACTCAAGTAACATGTTGGGAAACCATGATGTTTACGCAACAACATTGGCAACACCCCGATATCATTACTAGAAAACTGCCTTTCAATGACACACATTGTGTGTCATTAAAGCCCTTGACATAAAAGAAGACGACACGCATTTGCGTGACATAAGCTTACAATACGTATCACATGTCATTAAAGCCCATGTTATAAAGAAAGACGACACACTTTTTTGCGTGTCATAATTTTAAGTTTTGTAAAATATATATTTTTAATGGATTTACTAAATTTCAATTTAGATAACATATTTAAAGTCTCATAATACAAAATAAAATACCATACACAAGAAAAATAATTCATTGTACAAAATATAATATGTAAAATACAAATAATCATTCCAATGTTAAATAAATGTAATAAATTAACTTTTTCATCGTATCATTATCAATTCCCATAACAAACTTGGAATGCTCATTTCCTAAGACTTCATTCCTTCCACAACTATAGTCGACATCACTTGTCAGGTATGCAAGGTCTTAGGACATGTTGGTGAGATCAACTACCTGTCATATAATTTATAATAGAAATTTAATAAAGAAGGTAGCATGAGGAAGGGCGAAGATAAACACCAAAGCACCAAGATGATCCAAAAATATAGCAATAAACTAGGAGTATGAATGCAAACACTAGATGATAATGTACTTTGTTATGAATTCTAGCAATAAGTGAACCCTAAAACAACAACGTAGCCCTAAGATAATCCAAAAACAACACTGTACAATAGGGAAGGGGGCAGAACTTCCATATGTTAATATACATCAAGTGACCCCATGAAAACCTAAACTTTTCAGTATTCACCACCACAACTTCCAACAGCAATAAAACATATTCAAATAACTTTATGAAAACATGAGATGCTTAGAGAATACAGTAACAACAACCTTTATTCTTTAAAACAACAATAAATTATATAGTTAAGGAAATAACAATGTACTTCAACTTCTTTGTTTGTTACAACACCCTACTTTCATTACATCTACTTTTCGGAACTTAACTCGAACTAAAATGGAAGTACAATTCTTTTAGAGGGTTTAATGCATAAAATAGTAATATACTTCTACTTATTTGTGATATATAACATCCTACTTTCAATACAATGTTTTTGGCATTTAATCCTAATTTAAATAGAACATTGCTTTTCTAGACAGTTAAATGCAAGAAAAAGCAATGTAAGATTAAGTGGTCCAAGGGTGAACTAAATAATTACACAAAATGACTCTTTCACATCAACGGAGTTACCTTCTTGACTGAAAGCCAGTAAAAGAACAAGGGTGATCATACATGGACATTTATTGTAATATATAGTATAATGAGATAACTCACCTGATTGAGGTGGAAGATCCTCGGGAAGCTAGCTATTAGGCTAATGCTTCAGCTTACCCCTTTTAAACAACCTAAGTATAAATATTACCTTGCATCAATATTGGTTTGTATTTAAACTATTTCCTAGATTCCTCAACAATCCCAATAAATACATCGAGATCCATCAAATAGGTAACAACCAAGTAAGATCATATCAGAGGTATGGTCTGTTTGGTATACAAAGTACACTGTTTGGAAAACCCACTTTAAACACCTCACTAAATCTAACCTAGGTATCATTCTAGTAAGTAGATCAACCAGTATTATGACTAGAATCATTGATAAATCGTATTTATACATTAATAATAATGACTATGAATATAAATATTAGTTACACTTAAAAGCGTAGTATATATAACTTAACTTACATAAATTTCTAGCGAACACCGGAAAATCACGGGCAGAATCTCAACCCGAAAGCTATTTTTCGTCGGTCTCCTAGATACCTTAAAACCTCGCTAAAGTACTGCAACAAACTAGGAAAACCGGACTTAATAGGGAAAGAGCTTAGAGTGAAAGGTATGTGAAGGTTTGAGCAAATGAAGCAGAATTCAACAACTATTTATAAACTAAATATGGGGGCATGTTGTGCCTTGATGATGAAGTCCCTCTCTTTAGCTGCTACATGTTCGATTCTCGTTGGACCACATCCTCCGTTCGATCATTGTCTTCGACATTGCTACGTGTCTTAACCGAACGGGGCCCGATGTCGAGCAGGGACAGATGACAGGCGGGGCCCATAATGTGTTTATATGTATGGAATGTGGTATTTTGGGGACTCACTAAGCTTTGTGCTTACGGTTTTCAGTTTATGTTTCAGGTACTTCCAGTTCCAAAGGGAAGAGCTCGAGATTATTGCAGAGCACACACCACCTCGTTCAACATTTTCTTGATTTACTTTGATGTGATATGTTGATTGATACATTTGTTTTATCTAGATTTATATGATGATGTTTTTAGGATACTGGTTTTATTAATTTAAAAATGAAATTTTTGGGCAGTATTTTTGGGACGTTACATCCCCGTTAACCTCCATTGAAATTTTGCCATTAAAACATCTATTTTCGTTTTTGCAGTTTTCATGAATGCTCAACCTAAAATAATAGATTTTATATCTAATATGTCCAAATTACCCATGTCGAGAATATAAAAATCAGTGGGAACGATCAAATTATTCATTTGAACAAGAACATCCTTTAGTACACCTTTTGGGTGTACCGTCGAGTGGTCAACTAATTGGATAATAGTCCTGGTCTTTTTTAAAGTTCTCAATTTTAATTTTTCAAAAATAGAAAATGGAAGGACATTGACTGAAGCTCTTAGGTCAAGCATGGATTTTGGAAAATTAAGGTCACCCAATTTACAAGGAATCGAGAAAACTCCCGAATCCTTGCACTTTAGAGGTAAACCCTTTTGCAAAATAGCTGAAATGTTTCCACCAGCTTTTATTGTTTCGTTAGTTTTAAATCTTTTCTTTGAAACACATAATTCCTTTAAAAATTTGGCATAACGAGGGATGTGTTTGATAACATCTAAAATTGGAAGATTTACCTCAACCTTACGAAAAATTTCCATAGTGTCTTCATCCTCTCGCTCTCACTTCGTACTTCTCGGTTCAGATCCATGTACTTTTATAATATTTTAATGTTTTGATTTTTCATAGATTAGTTTTATAAAATCAACAAATAGATTTATTGACATTGTAAATCTGAACTGTATATAATATAATCTTCAGAATTCACAATGTGAATCTGACTTACTATTATTTACACTGTGAATCTGAACTGAAATTTCGTTTCTTTTAACATCAATATGAATCTATGTTTAAATTGTACCAAAAAATATGAATTTTGATATATTTGTTAATTTTTTTCGATAAAAAATAGACCTTAACTTTTCAAACAACAAAGAAAATGAAGTGAGTTTTTTTTTGAAAAAAAAAATCATTTTTTGTATATCAATATGGATCTCTATGGAAAGATGACGAAAAATTATGAACAATGGTATATTCGATTTTTTTCGCTAAAAAACATGGCCCAAAAAAAGTAAACTAAAAAAAAGGAAGTGAGTTTTGTTATAATCCATTGCATTTGCGTCCATTGTAAAAGTCTACAGACTACAAAAAATAAGGTCATTACCGACGACATGGAGCTTTAGCGGCGACTCAAGCTTGAGCCGCAGCTAATAAGTCGCCGGTAATGCTTGTTAACACGCTGTCGCAAGCATATTAAACACATAAAATTTGACCGTTTGTTGCATTAATAATAAAACACAGGGAATCAGGGTTGTATCCTCAGGGACACAACCTACCGACAATACCTTTTTGCATCGGGCACATCTAGTCAATAACTAGAAAAATATAAAAAGGGGTTCTGATTATAGTGAAAATAAACTAAATAAAACTCAGTAATAAAAACGATTTCAGTTTTTGTTGCGACTTTCCTAATCATGTAATCAACCCAGATCTGATTATCCAGAATGCGTTGTATCTAAGCTGGTACTAAGAAAAATAACAAGCTCTATTATAATCTCTTTTACCTAGTTAAGTTAACCAAAAAATGCTCTTCAGTTAACCCTAACTTTTTACTGTCTAATTAAATAAGCTCTTAATTAAGATCAAATAAGTTGCATTAAGTTCTATGTAAAATTCCCAGCAATACTAAATATTTCTCACGGGCTCGGAAGTGTAAAGGTATGAAATTTCAGTTTATATCAGAGTTAAATCCTAAATTGGAACAAATCTGATAGTTTTTACTTATTACCAATTGACAAGAACAATTACGGATTCTATTAACTGATTAACTGGAATGATGAAAGCCTAGCAAGGTTATCAGACTAACAATAATTAAAAATCAAACATTCATTAAGCTTAAAAATGAAACAACTAGATAGAAGCACACAATGAAAACCAAATTGATAACTGATGACATGAAAAGTACTTGCCTTTTTCAGTCCATACATGGCTAAGATCTGATCTAGAACAATAAAAAGAAACATTAAACTATTAAATCTTACTAAACGTTGGAGATGATCTACAACCTTTAGATCTTCAGAAAGTGACGAAAAGTGCAGAAAATTGCCTTCAAAAAGGTTTTTTATCGTCTGGAATCGACTTAGAGGGTATCTGGTATTTATATAGCAGTTTGGGTAGCAAATAAGGGTTCTGGCAGTAAGCACAGCCCGTGCTTGGGGGATACGGTCCGTTCCAGGTCATCACAACTTTAAAATCCAAATAAATCAGAAAAAATCAAAATTTGGGGAAATATGGCACGTGCTTGGGAAGCACAGCCTGTGCTTGGGCTTCGCAGAAGAAAATACCAAAAATAATGGAATATGGAGGTAGGCACGACCCGTGCTTTAGGGCCGAAAATTTAAAATGCCTAAAAAAATCCAAAATCCTCTAGTTATGTTTCGTAAGTGAAGAATGGCCCGTTTTTGGTGAGAAATAACACATATTTGGTTTTTTTTAGCGTTTTGGATCCAAATACGCTCCGCATATGCTCCAAAGACTTTCAAACTACCACTCCACTTCAAATCACCTAAAATAGACACCAAAACATGAGCAGTACTGGAATTCTTATGAAATACATGAGTTGAACATTATTTAAACTAATGCACATGAAAAACCATAAAAATTGATGCAAAATGCTAATAAAAATATCCCTAAAAGATGTATAAAATGGCATTTATCAATGCTCTACAATCCGAATCCGTGGTTACCCTTTCTGGTAAATCCCAACTTTTAGATCAACGTTCTGATCCAATGGCGGGGGCTCTTGTCGTACAAACTCAATAACATAAACATTTTGTCGCCGCTAAAGGGTAATATTGTTGCCGCTAAAGGTCGTGAAAAAAGTAGAGGGATAAGTTCCCTCCTTTGGTGTAGTCGCTAATACTAACTTGTCGCTGGTAAAAACCTCTCATCGCCGCTATTGAGTGTCGTCGGTAAAGGTCGACGAAATAAGACCAATCACGTCTCCCTTTCTTTCTTCCTGCTTCCTTCATGTTCCTTCTGATTCGCATCTTCTTTGTTGAGCTTCAACCGGCGATCGTTCCCTACTACACCATTATCCCTTCCTCCGCCTTCAACCACCGACCAGCCACCACAACCAGTGTTTTCCACCTAATTTCGGCAACGGTTCGGATACTACCGACGATTTTAAAGCTTCATTAGCGATGGTGAGCATCCCTTTCATTATTTCTATATTTCTTTCTCTTATAACTTCAAATTCTAGCTTATATTCGACATTAATTTCTGATAAATGATGATTTTCAGTTTTTTACTGTGTCACCGGCGACTGAAGCATGATTTTCTGGTCACCATTGTTGATTTTCGGCCACCATAGGTATCTTTCTTCTTTAATTTCAAGATTATCTGCAAAAAATTGTGTATTTGTGCATATTATGTGCAATTATCCAGATTTGTGTATTTTTGGTATTTTTATGTATGAAATGTAGATTGTATGTATGTATGAAATGTGTATTTGTATGTATGTATAAAATGTGTATTTGTATGTATATAAGAAATATGGAATCTATGTATATGTGTGTATAATGTGTATTGTATGTATGAAATATGGATTGTATGTAATGTGTATCTTGCAAAGCTATAGTGGAAAAAGAACAAATAAAATAGGATGCTATTATTGATAATGGTATTTAAAGTATATGTGTATTTGTATGTAATGTGGATTGTACGTGTGTATAATGTGTATTTGTATGAATGAAAACATGACATTATGTATGTATATTTGAATTTGTATGTAATTTGTATGTAATATGGATTGTATGTATTTTCTATAAGAAAAAAAACAATGTGCGTTGTAAAAAAAAGTATAATACTATTATTGTAGGACACTATTATTGAAAAAAAAAACAAATAAAGTAGGATGCTATTTTTTGTAAAAAAAAACAATATGGATTGTAAAATAAAAAAAACAAATACACTATGTAATGTGTATTTGTAATAGAAATTGTATCTGTATATCTTATAATTTTTCAAGAAATGGCGTCGATGTGACTCTTGTTTTTGTACACAATGGCTGCTGTTATGGGTCGTGGACGTAGGGGTGATGGAGCCGAGGACCCACCTTTCCCCTTTCCTAGGCGGTAGAGGTGATGGTCATCATGAGTACGATGGTAAATCTTATTATGAATTTTTATTTACTATTTTTATTCAGTTATTATAAAATATTGTTTCATTTTTAGTTATATTTGTAGCTGTGCCACACAGGAGAGTCCGAGGAAAAGCGAAAAACATTATGCTCGAAAGAGCGCTCTTAAATAATAAGGGCAAACCGATTAACATGGACTATGATAGAGATATGACATATGATCCCGTAGGAGAGCCGAAGGACATGTTTGCACGCGAAGTTGGGAAAATAATGTGACGGATGGTCCTTTTTGATAAAAGGACTTGCAAAAAAGCTTCCCCCACGATAAAGGATACAATAAAATAACATTTAGGGGTAATTTATTTATATAAGAATATTTTACATGGTTAATTATGAATGTTTTTTACTTGACTAACTTTTTTTTTGCAAACAATGTTTGATTTGGATCGGATGTCCTGGGATCCAGACGCTGCTATACTATTAGAGAATTTTGAAGCGGCTTTGTTAAAAGGTTAGCGAGAGAGTAAAGGTGATGCAAAAGACTATTTTTTGAAAGTCGGAGGGTATTAGGATATCCCGAGAGCATTAGCCACCCCACATGATATGGAGGATGATAATTGGAGGAAAACATTTGAGTATTTCCAAACAGATGAACACATAAAAATGTAATGTACGATATATATGTAATTATTTATTTAAAATATAATCTAATTTTTAATGCTAAACAGAACCTGAAGAGAGCGGAAATGTTCTGCAAGACTCATACCAATAAGAATGGTGTATTTGTTAATGTTGAGGCGAAACAACAATACGTAAGTATTTAATTATAATTATATCATATAATTAAGTTTTTATTTATACTTAATTGTTAATCACTTTTTGAAAACAAAGAATCGGTTAATGGAAGAGCTCTTAGAACAAACGCAAATGCCAGAAGGTTAAACAGAGTTAACACCCGCTGAAGAAAGAGCTACTTTTAAGAGAGTATTAGGTAAACGGTGTGGCCATATCAAAGGTATCGGCCGAAAACCTTTTATTATCCCGTCGATTGCACAACCACCACCACAGTCATCACAACCATCACATGTAAACAAAATTATTTAATTTCAATACATTCATGTTGATTTGGTAATTTTGGTTTGTGGTGATATTTGCTAAAAGCTTTGATAATTGGTTTTTTGTCCAATGTACAAGAAATAGCAATGTACTTTGGTTTTTTGTCTTAGTTCAAAAATAGCAATGTACTTTGGCATCAATAAATGCATGTTGATTTGGTAATTGTGTTTTTGTCTCAGGTGCAAGAAATAGCAATGTGCCTTTGATATGTCTTGTATTTACATGCAAGAAATAGCAATGTACTTCGGTATTTCGTTTATTTAAGGTTCTTTAGCACACAAAAGTAAATTACTTAATTTCAAAGTCTCATATACCTATATAATGATCAAATAATGCATGTTGATTTGGTAATTGTGTTTGTAATTTTGTTTATATTTTATATGCAAGAAATATCAATGTACTTTGGTTTTTTTATCCCTAGTATAGAAATAGCAATGTACTTTGGCATCAATAAACGAATGTTGATTTGGTAATTGCGTTTTGGTCCTAAGTGCAAGAAATAACAATGTATTTTTGGTATTTCTTTTATTAAAGTGCAAGAAATATCAATGTACTTTGGTAGTTTTTGTTTATGTTAGTTAATTTAACTTATAAGTTTATATATATTTTGTTATTTATTATGGAGTTGGAAAATCTTCGGGCACTGCTCAACAACCCGACGTGTAGGGAGGAACTTCATGCGTTTTTCCAATCAAGGAAAGATCAAGGAGGAAACGAATGGAACGGAAATGATCGTTTGTCGGATAATTTATTTGTGTTTTGTATGTTAGACTTGTCGTGACACTTTGGTACTTGTTGAAATTATAAAACTTTGGTTGTTTATTTTGGTATGAAATAAAATATAACACTATTTGGTACCTAATCGAATGTTCTTATGTATTTTTTTTTCTTTTAATGTCGTTATGTATCGCCTGTTTTGCACCAAAAATCGTTGATTTAATAAAAATAAAAAAATGGAAAATATTATTACCGGCAACAAAAGTAATTACTGACGCCAAAAGCATTAGCAACGATAAAGAGTATTAAAGTTGACATTTTGGGCAATAGCTATAGAGCAGTATTGTTCACTTTTTACCGACGACTTGTTGCCGCTATTGCCTTTACCAGCCACTTTGCTAGCCCTTACGCCGATTTTTGTTGCCGCTAATTCCCTTTTTTCTTGTAGTGACAACTCTTTTTTTGCCGTTGATCGCTTTAAATTCCGACGCTTTGTATTGGTTCCTTGGTTCTTTTATTAACAATGGTTCTCTATTGAACTTTTCCATATATATATATATATATATATATATATATATATATATATATATATATATATATAGTGTCGGGTTCATTTGAGACCACTATATTTTGTAAGACATGGGGACGCAATCCTATCCACTCATTTTGGAAATAAAAAAATATTTTTAAAATGCAAATAGTTGAAATTTTTAGAATTTCTTTTTTAAATATTATGTTCATCATTTATATTTTCCAAAAAAATAATAATAATAAAACTTAACGTTTGTTTTGAAATATTTTAATAGAATATTCTATTATAAAAATTAAAAAAAAACTTGTTAGAATATTCACATATTCTATTAGAATATTAGACTACAAATATTCAAACAATTCTAATAGAATATTAGAATATTCTATAAATTTTAACAATTTTATTTAATATTAGAATATTTTAACATATCTAACAACTCTAGTAGAATACTAGAATATTCTTACATTATAAAAATTAAATTTAAATATTTACAGTGTAATAATCTATTAGAATATTTCACGTATATTTTCGGATTTTTCCATTTATTTTGCATGTTAGATTTATTATTTTTTTATTTTTTAATCTTCAAGATGAGTGGCTAGGACCGCGTCCCTATGTCTGACAAAATTAACATGGTCTCATATATATATATATATATATATATATATATATATATATATATATATATATATATATATATATATATATATATATATATCGTTAGGTTCATATGAGATCATCATATTTTGTGAGACATGGGGACGCAATCCTAACTATTCACTTTGGAGATAAAAAAATATTTTCAAAAATCCAAAATAAATGAAAATTTTTGAAATTTTTTTACTTATAATTTTCGTCATTTATATTACCTAAAAAAACTAAAATAAAAAAATACCATTTTTTTCAAAATATACTTTAAATATTCTACTAGAATATTATACTATAAATATTCAAATAGAATTTTTATAATGCTAAAATATTTTAACAGAGTATTAAACTATAAATATTCAAAAAATTCTAATAGAGTATTACAAAAATATTCTAACAAATCTAATCATTATAGTAGAATATTAGAATATTATAACATATCTATCAATTTTAGTAGAATATTAGAATATTATAACGTTTTAGAATTCGATTTGATTATTTACAATGTAATAACCTATTAGAATATTTCACGTATATTTCGAAAAAAAACATTTATTTTTTATATTTTATTTATTTTATTTTTTTTATTTTTTTTATTTTTGATAAACTAAATAACAAAAATAATATTTAAAACAAGAATTTTCGGATTTTTCCTTTTAATTTTCCTTTTATTTTGGATTTTACAATTTTCCTTTTATTTTTTTGATCTCCAAGATGAGTGGCTGGGATCGCACCCTCATGTGTCACAAAATTAGCATTTTTCGAAATATGACTGAAATATTCTAAGAGAATATTACACTGTAAATAATCAAATCGAAGTTTTAGAATGTTAGAATATTATAATATTATACTAAAAATGGTAGATATGTTAAATTATTCTAATATTCTACTTGAATTTTTAGATTTGTTAGAATATTCTAATAATCTATTATATTTTTTTGAATATTTATAGTTTAATATTCTAATAGAATATATTCTAAAATTCTAAAAATTCGATTTGAATATTTAGAGTATAATATTCTATTAGAATATTCCATGTATATTTTGAAAAACACGGTAATTTTTTTTATTATTTTTTATTTTTATTATTTTTATTTTTTTTTGGGTAAAATAAATGATGAAAATAATATTAATTGTTATTTGAAAATTTTCATTTATTTTGCATTTTAAAAATATTTTTTTATCTCTATAGTGAATGGGTAGGATTGCGTCTCCATGTCTCACAAAATATGATGGTCTCACATGAATCTAACCATATATATATATATATATATATATATATATATATATATATATATAGGGCTAGGTTATAATGTGGATGGTAAGTATTGTGTGGATGTAGGAATAAATATTGACCAAGAGTTTAAAATACATATTCTAATAGAATACATAATTTGATTGAATAGAAATTCTGACAGAATACATATTCTGATTGAATGAACATTTTAAAGAATAACAAAATTTTGAACCATGAGTTGAAGAATAACAAGATTCTTAAAGAATAATTATCTATTATTAACATTATTGTAGAATCTAAGGTCCAAAATTAACAAAAAAAATAATTTTTACTGTCACATTCTATAAAAATACAATGTTATTTTTTGAATTTTTGCCACATTCTATTAGAATACATGCTTTATAATGAGTCATTCTTTAAAAAATCTCCATTCTATAAGAATACAATGTCATTCATGAAAGAATCTTCATTCTCATTCTTGTTTCATGTTGTTATATTCCATCCACCATTGTTGTTCTAAACAACTTTGCTATATTCTGAGTGGTCCTGAAACAAAACACATACAAATATAAGAAATCATTTCATAAAATATGACTCCAAGAATACATTCATTTCAGAATACATTTGCCATAATAGATTACATTTTACCATAACACATTTCTCTTAGACATTTCATCAAACACTTTTAGGACACTGCCTAAATCTTCACATTTTCTATAAATCTGACAGAAAGAATCCAATTCAGAAGCATCAAAATCAAAATCAAAAGAAGATGCTCCAACATCATTATAAAAATCAAATATTAAAAGTTGAAACCATAACACTTAGTAAGTCACAGAGAAAGAAAGAAGAAAAAATTGTTTGTTATGTAATGGAATTGATGCCACATATTAGAGTGACAATGACAAGTTCATTTTTTGTTACCTGCTATGTAGTTAATTCAATGAGCCATAAACCAATATCACTGCTAAGCCAGATCAGAGGTTTCTGCACATAGTCCATCTTCAATATCTGATTTTAAAATAAGTGATTTATCAGTGTTAAAATATATGTAAAGAAGATGTTATATTCAATTAAACAAATAATCGATAAAATATATGAGATGAACTGATTAGATGAAGATTAGAAGATGTTATAAAGACCTGACTTGACTCAGGTGACAAAGGGAGTTCAACAAACAAATCCCAAATCTGTGTGTTGTTGATGAACAGATGAAGGGGTAGAAAGGGTCGATGACGGACGCTATACTGAGGATCGACGACGGACTCAAGGGCTTATAGCGAACGGCGACAACGTGAACGTGAAGCGATCATGAAGATGGACTGCATGGGGAAACCTCTGATCTGATGGTTGGTACAACTCTCCGGAAAGCAAACTTAGCAACCACTATTGCTCACCGGTTCTTCCTTGGTGTTACCAACACACCAGTAAAGATGATAATGGCGGTGATTGTATACCCTAAATATGATGGTTGAAGGCGATGATGACTCAACGTCGTCTGATGGGGCCGAAGGTCGATGGAAGCGGGAGGGATACAAGTTTGTGGGTGTCGATTGAAGAGGCAATAGTGTAACGCTCGATATTTTTCCAAGGTATTATTTATTTTTCGGGTTAATTATTTGTATTGATTTGGGCTTGGATCCATTGGATCCTTATTAATTAGGTTTAAGGGTGTCGTACGCGGGGCGTACCAACCAATGTACGCGCAACGTACTAATATGAGATGGTCGCGAATGCCATGCACGTACGTGCAGCATACGCGTGCAGTCCCCAAAACCCTAAATCTTAGGGTTGAGCCCTATATAAAGAACATTATGTCTTAAAGAACAACCTCCCTCTCACTCTTAAGCAGCTCCCACAAAACCCTAATTCATATATTGTGTGTTCTTGTGTTGGCAGGCCTTGTGAGAGCATTCTTGGTGCTTTGATCCATTCTCCAAAGAAGTGAAGGTTGAAGCAAGGTGGTGGTTCAAAGGAGAAGTTGTAGATCTGGGATTGTTGCTTCATTTCAGACCTTTTCAAGGTATAAAGTCTTGAACTTGTCTTATGAATGCTTAGATCTCTTGAGTTGACTTTTTGGACCTTTTTGGTCCAAAGAATGAAGCTTTATTGTCTAAAGTCGTTTCCTAAGCTTAGGGTTGTGTGACATCCCCAAATTCATGGTCATTTTAAAATTTTTATTTATGCTTATTTGAAAATCAGAGTATTCATTTTAAAGAAGAATATTGCGGAATTTGTTCCCAGAAAAACATGATAAATATATTATCGAAGCATTTCCGAAGAAATGTATTTTGTTTATGTTAAAACTTTGGGATGTCATCGTCAATACAGAAACATAAGCATAAACAGACCTTACTTTCATTTACACTAGTGATCTACATCTCTTTTAATCTCTCAGTGCAATATAGCTTCGTATCGACACTTGTGATACAAATAAACTGAGTGGGTCAGGTTTGGAAACCTGGTGAGTACATAGGGTTTTCCACCCACAATAATATAATTATTATGTTTAATATTCAAACAATTAACTCAATTACTCATCCCCATTCTCTTCATTTAATCGTCCCTAAAGATTTACCCTAAGGGTCATCTTCTATATCGCATTTACCTCTCATCTCCTTACATCGCATTTCCTTATATGTGTGTTCCTAAGGACTTTTCCTAAGGATCATCGCCTACATCGCTTAGACAGTATTGGTTTGGGGATTACTCCCTCAATACGTGTCCAGTGAGAATTAGGGCATCATCGCATGAATACGTAGTTACAACATTGCATGAACTCGTAATTCATAATAGGGGTTAAAGTATCATCGCATGAATATGTAATTACAACATCGCCGGAACTCGTAATTCATAATAGGGGTTAGAGTATCATCGCATGAATACGTAGTTACAAAATCGCCTGAACTCGTAATTCATAATAGGGGTTAGAGTATCATAGCATGAATAAATAGTTACAACATCGCCTGAACTCGTAATTCATCACCTACAGGTTATGAGCCTGCTGGTGTTTCCACACGACTGTTTAGAATAGTCTGTGGTCGCCATCTATACTCTGGTAGATGACTACATCACCACATCACCGGTCAAGGTTGTGCTATCTCCTCTCATCTCACATCACCTATTTATCATCACCTAATTATCATCACATTACTATCATCACCTATCTCTCATCACCTAATTATCATCACCTTTCTATTATCGCCTATCTCTCTTTACCTAATTATCATCACCTATCTTTCATCACATTATTTCATCCTACACCAACTATTTCATCTACCCATGTTTTACCCCAACATATTTGTAGATATAAAATACATATACAATTTAAATCATTTAAAACATGTATAAAAATTCATCCAACATAGATATCAGGTAAATAGATAATATGCACACATAGTACGTAATTTATGTAAAATAATTCATATCTATGTGTAAGATGAAAGTAACTATGCACTCACTTGTAGAGTGCTTTGATAGAATCTAACTAGAAGCGGTCAGCGGTTCGTGATGATCGAGCTCAGGACGCGGAATGCCTTCAGCAAACGAGAGAGATAGAGAGAAGAGATTTAGGTGTAAAGAAGATTAGGGTCGAACTTGCTATTTATAGGCTGATTTTGGCTCTCTCACGTCGTGGGCCTCACATGCTCACGTCGTGAGCTTCCATGAGTCATTCCGTAGCCTTCCCAGGTGTTTTCTAGCCTCGATTAGTGTCTGTTTGACTCCTCACGTTGTAAGAAATCATGCTCACGTCGTGAGCCTTAAACGTAGACTTGCCATCTGCATTCTAGCCTTGAAAAGTGGCGTTATGACTCCCCACGTCGTGAGAAATCATGCTCACGTCATGATTCCAGTCAGATTAGGGTTTCTGACACGTGTCATGCTCTCAGACATCTGTATCTTCGGAAGGTCATAACTTTTGCATACGTGCTCCGTTTTTTATGTTCTTTATATCCATGCATAGGTGGAGACGTACTCTACAACTTTCTTTTAGATCACTAAGGCTAAAAAGTACTTTATCGTAAACTCAATTTTTACGATTCTCGGTGTGGTGCCGATTTTGTGGCGAAACTTCGACAGGTCATAACTGTTGGATTAGATGTCTAAGCCCATAACTATTATTGGTATGTACTTTACCCGAGAGTAGCATGGTCTATTTGGGTTGCATATCATCAGGACAATTTGTTAGGATGAATTCTTGACAGAAGGTTATATATGATTTATTAATATATTATAAGTTCTAATATATTATTATGAAATCATATGATTTAATTAGTATTGATCAAGAATTAGTTTGGAATTAATTTAGTGATCAAAAGAGACTAATTAAATCGATGGGGACTAATTGTGTAAATTAATTATATTTATATGTTGGGCTATTGATCCATGTTGGACTAAGTTTATGTATGGATGCATAAAGAGTTGGGTCACATGAACCATGGATCATAAATCCATGGGTATGGGTTAGGGTTAACCCATGACCTTCGGAATCACACATATAAATATGTTACTCCATAGCCAAAATCACCACTTATGTTCTTGGAGTTCATATGGACGGTTTAGAGGTATGAAGATTCTCTCTCAAAATGTCATCATTTGTCCATGGTGTGTTGTGATTCCATTTGACGCTCCACACTATTGGTGCTAAGTTCTTAAAGGCCAAATAAATCAATGATAGCAAGCTACATAAAGAGGTAAACTCCTAACTAGTATTTTATGTTGTTTATATCATTTTTATGCTAGTTGTAGGCTTAATGCTTTGGAAACAACCATGCATGTATAATTAGAGAAAACATAGATCCAAAGCTTTTAGGGTTGTATGTGAACCATAGGATGTTGTAGTATACTAAAACCTATCAGTGGTATCAGAGCCTAGGGTTCTTTTCTATTATACTTGATGCTTATTGTTTTTAAAGCAAGAATAAATCGTTTTTTTTATCTGACTGATCACCACGAGGTGGTAGAAATTACCAAGAGGTGGTGACTGTTCAGCGAAAAAAAATTCGAGTTTTTTGGCCATTTTGGATTAGGATTATTACCACAAAATGTTTTTGTTCATAAAATTTGATTTTGTTGCTATGGTAATGATAATCCTCATCCAAATAAAAGATAATTGTCAAAGTTTCAAGACTTGTATTAGGTTATATGATTAGGCTAATTTCTTAAAATTTGTTTGATATGAATTATCTTAATTTATGAGTTTGTTTTTTTATCAATAGAAAGTTGTATGATGATAGTTATTGTTTAAATTTTGATCTAAAATGTTCTTGATATGAGTTTTGTAACTTGTCCTCATGTTACATGAAAAGTCTCATTCAAAAATTTTAAAACTCATAAAGTTCCATAGGTTATGAAAATGAAGAGTCTTATTTTCTTAAATGATTTAATGTCTTCCCTAACTTGTCCTCAAGTTATGGAACTTGAAGAGTTTTTTCATTAAACCACTTTAAACTCATAAGTTATGGATTTGAAAAGTTTTGACAAGCTTCAAAACTTGCCCTCAAGTTTTGTAATTTTTAAAGTCTCTCTCATGATTACTTTAATTCCAAACCCTAGAATTTTAAAATTCAAACCTTATGGACTTTATTAAATAAATTAAAGTGTCTAATTATAAGAAAGTTAATAACTCCATAATGACATGGTTTAAGTTTAATTAAATTAAGAGTATAGTTTAATTAATAGATTAAACCACCAAGTATTTTAAATGTGTAAAATACACCCTTATACTATTATAATATTAAAAGTTAATACTTATATATATGTATAAGACAAGTCAGTCTTACCGTTAGTAGGCCTCCTTCACGAAGCTGGTCTATAAGGGGGGTATAAGGTTACTGCCTATAAAATGGCAGTTTAATGGGTGTCCACTCTCACCCACAGCTTCCTTGACTGGTGGAGGGTCGTTAACCGAACGGGTTTGACAGGACATTTAAATTCTCATTAAAAGTATAATGAAATACTAAGTAACTAAACACTTATAAATTCCCAATCTTAGTTACTTAGGAAAATGTGAATATGGTGCTAACCCATGAAATTGCACTTTGCACCTTGTTAAGTCGTTAGTGGAGCGTGTGTGGTTAACCGGCACACTAATCTGGGACTGACAATGTGTGGCAAAGGGTAGCTTGATGTTAATCATAGATCAATGGAGCGTGTGTGGTTAACCGGCACATTGATTAGGTGGTTGTAACATTGAGTGTACCAAGCTAATTTGCATGGTTATTCACACCTTGTTTGTGATCCTCGGCATCCCAGTCACAGACTTGAAGGGCACAATCGAGATTTAAACATGCCATTTGTTGGGTCTGGTGTTGCATCTTTGGGCTCAGTTATAAGTCCAATTTGTTAACCCGGTTTGGGCCTGTCCAACCGTGGATAAACATTAGGGTTAGAATATAAATATTGCATGCATGTATAGCTTTTAGCAAGATCGTTCTCATTAATTACTTGCATCGTAACCCTAGCACACCTCTACAGTCGAAGTTCTTCATCGAGCTCTTATGAGGTGTGATTTATTAATCATTCGACACCATTGATCTATTCTCGTGTTCTTTGCTTGATTGAATATTGTTTTTCTATTTGGAATCTATCGATCTATAACTCTTTTATTCCAACAATCGGTATCAGAGCAGGAGACTGTGTAATACATACGCATCTCTTCTGTTTGAAGAATTCTTTAGGGTTTCCGCTTTTATCAATATAAAGACGTTGTCTTCCTCCTGTCGACGGTATCTCTAGTGTTTGATAAAACCCTAAGTTCAACGTTACAAGTCTGATTCTAACAGAACACATTCATCATGTCTCACGATGACTCTCAAAGCAATCCAATCAACATATCCAACAACAAAGGATCAACTACCAGGATTCCCATTCTCTACACTCAAGATTATGAAGTATGGGTGCATCACTTCGAAGATTATGTAGTTGGATCTGAAGACAATGGCTACTTGATCTGGGAAGCAATAACATTGGGTCCTTCTGTTCACTCTGGAACAAATCGAACAGTCAAGACTTAAAAAGAGTATAACCAACTCCTGGCGGACCAAGATAACATGCCTCAAGACGAAAAAGACAAGGTGTTATGTAACGTCAAAGCCATGAGGATGATCCGATTCGCATTACAATCCGATACCTTTCGTCTGGTGAGATCATGCACTACAGCTAAAGAAATATGGGATAGGTTGAAAGAATTATATTCAACATATGAAGATCTAGAGCACTCGATCCAAACCCTTTTGCTCTCTGAGTTTGGTGCTTTTGAACAGAAACCTGAAGAGAAGCTTGTTAAGACATTCGAGCGATTCAATCATCTGCTCAGTAAGATAATGAAGCATGGCATTGAAAGGAAGGTGATTGAACAAAAGGTTACCTTCATGAATGGATTAAGGCCCGAATGGATGGCGGTAGTTTCCACTGTGAAGGCTCACGAGCAATTTAAATCATATTCACTGGAGAAACTGATGGGTATTCTAAAATCTCATGAAAGCGTGGTGACGAAGGAAGCAAAAGTAGTTTCGGGTGTGGGTTCTCTGGCCCTCGTTTCCAAAAGCAAGAATGTAGCAAACAAGGAAGAGGAATCTGATTTGTCTGAGTGTGATCTATCCAACAAAGAATATGCTATGATGGTCACAAACCCAAAGAAGTTTGCTCGCAGAAAATTCCCACTCAATAAGAACCGAAACTGGCAGGGAAGCTATAGTTCTGAAAAGGTGAAGGAAGAACCGAAGAACAACACCCAAAAGGACGATTAGAAGAAGGAGAGTAAACTTGTGGGAGACTCTGGGTACGATTGCAACTACTGTCATGGCAAGAAGCACTTTGCCAAGGATTGTATGCTAAGAAAGATGGCTGAGAAGAAGGAGGGTGAAGATGACGAGACTTACTACATGAGAAAGCAGGAGGAGATAAAGAAGAAGAAAACTGCTAACGTTTCCATGAATGCTTTGATTGTGCAGGAAAACTTTGTTGATGATGAGTTCGGTGGAGTGGAAGTTTGGTCTACAGATTCTGAGGATTAAGAGGTACGCAGACCCTCGCATGGAAGAGCATATGTAGCGAGAGAAGGAGTTGTTGATTCGGCTGGGAGATGCTTAATGGTTACAACCGAAAGTAAGCATGAGGAAGTGAAGGCCATGGAAGACAGATGTTTCGCAGCCAAACCCATGAGTGAAAAGATCAGCGACTGCAATCAGTTGATCAAGAAGGTACAAACTATCCTGGAATCTCATAGAGTACCAATAACAAACTATGAAAAGGACTTAAATGATTTAAAATCCAAGTTTTCCAATTTAAGTGGTGGTCTTATGCAAACTCGCTTAGCCAATTCTAACCTAACTGACCAACTCATCAGGGAGTCTTCCAAGAGTGAGGAGAGAAGAATATGGATTCAGCAGAAGGAGTTAGAGTTGAGTAGGGCTAGGGATGAACTTATTTATTTGCAAAGAGACAATTTGAAAATTTTGAAACAACGAAATGTTTTCTGTTTGATTGCTAAACGTCTATATACTAATATCACTCAGTTACATTTAGATTGTGAGATAGGAAAACAGATTCATAAAATTATTTTGCCTTTCCTTGAATTTAAGGAGGACGAAATCATTGCTGAATGTGAATCTATAATGTCCTCGGATGAAATATCTGTCACCTACAAATATGGACTGGACAAAATTGAATCTTTCATTGAGTCTAAAGAACATAAATGCATGCTTAAAAATTTGCTGGACGAAAATGATAAATTAAAAATAAAGACCGAGACTATACAGAAATTTGACTCATCCAACGCCAAATTGAGTTCAGAAAATAAAATCAATTTAGAAACCACTTCTGAATTTGATGAGGAGAGTGGGATGAGTGAAATCTCTGTAGAAGACGTTGTCGATTGTTCAGAATTCATTAAAAGCGAACCCGAACCAACAAAACCCCTCATATCTGAAAATTCGGTAGAATACGCTCGGGTGTCAAAGGACAAATCAAAGAAGCTCAAAGAAAAAGTTGTTGTCTATCAGAAGGTTCAAACGAATCCAAACCAAGTGTATGTTGTGACTGGTGTAACTAAGAAGCAAACGGCGGAGTTAACATCAATGGTTGACAAAGATAATGCTGAAGGATGTGATAACTTCTTCTGGTCAGCTCCCATCGATAATGCAGACGAAACAGTTGGTCTGTCAGAGCAAACCTCATGGAGAGTTAAGGGATGATACATACCCGAACCCCTCAACAAGCCCTCAAGCTTCACTAAACCCAGCACAAGTGGTACAAAATACATACATGAGGAACCACTGAGAGCTACCAGTGATTCATCAACTACAACCAGTGCTCATGAGAAGAAAGCGAAGCCTAAGGCCAACATTCACTTGACTCAAGAGCAAATTGCTGAACAGAAACGACAGAGGAACAAAAGATACATGAAAAATCTCAATGAGAGAAAGCAGTTTTGGCACTCACAAAACCCCTCTTATGTTCGCTCTGAAAAAGCTTCTACTCTAAAAAAGGAAGCACAAGCCAAGTCACATTCCAGCAATCAACATCAATCGTACCGTCAGGCGAACCGAACGACCCGTTTCGGCCCTAGTACTTGTGGTCACGAGAACCAAAAGACAAGTTTTGGTCCCAACTCCTACTACTCCAAAAACCGAAGGTCCAGTTTCAGTCCCAACACAAGATATCAGAACCGAAAGTCAAGTTTCGGTCACAAATCCTATCCTCCTCACTCTCATCCTAAACCCAACTACGTGAAGGATGTCAAAGGAAAAGGAAAGTTGTACTCAGATACTGAAAACCAAAACACCAAAAAGTTAGCTACCCCTAGATCTTCCAAGAAAACCTATACTGTGAAACCTACTAACAATAACACACACCATTTAAAACAAGATAAAAATAAAATAAAAGTTTACACCATAAAATGAAAAGATGAAACCACATTAATAAAAAGAACATATATGGATGATCTTTCCGTTACAATTCCCTACTCTATAAAAGACTCACAAGGACCCAAGAGACTTTGGGTTCCTAAATCTACTTAATTTTGCAGGTTCTCAGCGACGAGCAGTTTGACAAAGAATGGTATATTGACAGTGGCTGCTCTCGTCACATGACTGGAAGAAGGGAAGAACTTAGGGTGTTTCGGTCCCTTAAGGATGGTGGATGTGTGAAATACGGAAACAACTCTTACGACACGATCAAAGGATATGGCATGATAACCAACAGAGAGTTCTCTATACGAAGGGTAGCCTACGAGGAAGGATTGCAGCATAACCTCATCAGCGTTTCTCAACTAGTGGCAGGAACAGGTTTGAAAGTCTCGTTTGACGATGAGGGCTCTGAAATAATTGAAAAACAAACGAAGAAAATTCTGCTAAAATCCTAGCGAAAAGGGGAGATGTTTCCTCTAAATCTCAACCCGATAAAAGGAAAGCCTGCAATATATTTGTTGTCAAAGGCGAACTCAGATGAAAGCTGGTTGTGGCACCGAAGACTATCGCACCTGAACTTCAATGATATCAATAAACTGGTGCTTGGTGATCACGTGCGTGGACTTCCTGTTCTCAAATTTGAGAAGGAACATCTGTGTGCAGCATGCGAAATGGGCAAGCAAAGCCGAAAAAGTCATCCTGCTCGCATCAATACAAAGATCATCGAACCCCTCGAACTACTGCACATCGACTTATGTGGTCCTTCAGTTGTTGAGAGCTTCGGTGGTAGTAAATTTATACTGGTAATTGTAGATGATTTTTCTCGCTTCACATGAGTTTTCTTTCTTAAACAGAAATCAGAGGCGACACCCAAGCTGAAGATTTTTATCAAACAAGTGGAAGTCCAGCTGCGAAAGGTGGTACGAAATATAAGAAGTGACAATGGTCTTGAGTTCAAGAATAAAGATTTCGAAGATTTTCTGGCTGAAAAAGGAGTAACTCACAACACAGCAGAATGGGATCGTTGAAAGGCGAAACCGTTCTTTATGTGAAGCGGCCCGAACTATGCTGAGCTTCGCCTCTCTTCCACTATACTTTTGGGCTGATACGATTGCTACCGCATGCTATAGTCAGAACCGATCCTTCCTGAAGAAGAGATTCGCCATCACTCCGTATGAAATCTTGAATGGTAGAAAGCCAAGTGTGAAGTTTTTCCACGTGTTCGGTTCAAGATGCTTCATTTTCAACTCCAAAGAGAACCGAAACAAGTTTGACGTTAAGGCAGACGAAGGAATATTTCTCGGTTATTCGCTTACTTCAAAATCATATAGGGTTCTAAATAAACGCTCGAAGAAGATTGAAGAAACCTATTATGTAACTTTTGACGAGAATTATATGAAGAAAATGCGAACAACAGAAAGTCCAACGGAGGAAATCTTTCCAAAATCAGGTCACGTCTCGGTTCCTATTTCCAATCTGTTTGAAGAGTACATGCATCTCTTTGATGAACTAGAAAAGGCGATCCACTCAGAAGCGAAAGCAGCAGATAACAAAATCGATAACTTGAAGAATATCATCAATCAAGCTGCTAAAGACATGGAAAGCGAACCTCACCAACCAACCGAGAAGCAGTCTCAAAGCGAACCTACTGTAGCACGTAATCATCCAGCTACTGATGACCCTCCAAGAGAAAGCTCAATAATCCAGGGGGAGGGTTCGTCTACTCCAAAAACACACGACATGCCTTTCCAGGGGGAGAATCCTTCAAAGGCCCCAACCCATGAAGATCCATCTGAGGGGGAGAGCACTGAATCTGACATAGGTTTCGGTTCGCCATTTGAGGGGGAGAATGAGAATGAAAATGCAAATGACGAAGACGATATGTCAGAAATGGAAAAAGAAGTTAATGCTGAGCTGGATCCTGCCTATGATCCCAATTACCCTCCTCTTATAAAATGGACAAAGGATCATCCTAAAACACAAATAATTGGTGAATCATCTGAGGGCGTTCTCACACGCTCACAAATGAAAGCGAAGCAAACTGCTTTATTCTCTCAAGTAGAATTCTGCATGTTTAATTCGTTTGTCTCTAAAGTAGAACCGAAGACGATAAATGATGCTCTTGATCACTCTGATTGGGTGCAAGCTATGCAAGACGAACTCCATGAGTTTGAACGTAATCGTGTTTGGAGACTGATTCCCACACCAAAGGATGCATCTGTAGTCGGCTTAAAGTGGGTATTTAGAAATAAATTGGATAAAGAGGGAAATGTTATTCGCAACAAAGCGAGACTGGTGGTGAAAGGATATTGCCAAGAAGAAGGGATAGACTATGAAGAGACCTTCGCTCTAGTAGCAAGGTTGGAATCTGTAAGAATCTTTTTGGCATATGTTGCATACAAAAACTTCGAAGTTTTCCAAATGGATGTTAAGTGCGCTTTCTTAAATGGAGAACTAGAAGAAACGATATATGTTGAGCAACCACCCGGATTTGTGAATGAGAAGTATCCTGATCACTGCTACATTCTGGATAAAGAAGTCTATGGATTGAAGCAAGCCCCGAGAGCCTGGTATGAAACTCTTACTCGTTTTCTCAAAATGTCAAAATTCAAGCAAGGTTCGGTTGACCCAACCTTCTTTCGCAAGAATCCTAGCTTAACACCTGAATTTAGCTTAACACCATCTTCGGATCCACGAATCCTAGCTTAACACCTGAATTTAGGAAGTTGATGGAGACTAAATTTGAAATGAGTGCAATGGGTTCAATTAACTTTTTCCTTGGTTTGAATATAAGACAGGGACCAGAGGCCATCTTCATTAATCAGGAAGCATACACGAAGACTCTATTAATGAAGTTCAGCATGACGGGTGATTCCAAAGTAAGGGTTCCAATGGCATTTGGCACGAAGCTGACTCCATATCTAGAGAAACCGGCTGTTAATATGACTATTTATCGTCAAATGATAGGGTCTTTAATGTATCTAACGGCTAGTAGGCCAGACATAATGTTTTCTGTCTGTTATTGTGCCAGGTTTCAAGCTAATCTAAGAGAACCTCATTTGATTGCAGTGAAAAATATCTTCCGGTATTTAAAGCGAACCTCGTCTCTCGGTCTTTGGTATCCTGCAAAATCTGGCTTCTTTATTCAAGCTTTCTCAGACGCTGATCTTGGTGGATGTGTATTGGACCGAAAGAGCACAACAGGTGGATGCCAGTTCCTAGATGGCAAACTTGTCAGCTGGCAGTCAAAGAAACAGACGTGCGTATCTCTCTCCACAGCCGAAGCTGAGTATATCGCTGCAGCATCCTGCACATCACAGGTCATATGGATACAAAGCCAACGTAGAGATTATGTCCTGAGCATGAAGAGAATCCCTCTATACTGTGACTCTAAAAGTGCAATACGAATATGTCACAATCCAGTGCAACACTCCAAGACAAAGCATATCGCACTGAGATATCACTTCATCAAGGACCACGTTGAAGAAGGAAATGTTGAAATTCACTTCGTTCGGTCCTCAGATCAACTGGCTGACATCTTCACCAAGGCCTTACCAGAAGCAAGCTTTAATAAGATACTCCAAGGCTTGGGAATGATGGAAGCTGAGTTAGCACCGAAACCTTCTTCTAATCACTAAAAATGAATAAGCGAAATAGAGCGCATGCTCGGTCTATTTCGGCTCCTGAATTTTCGGGAACCGAAATGAACCGAACGCTCGGTCTATTTCGGTTCTTAAATTTTTGGGAACCGAAATGAACCGAACGCTCGGTCTATTTCGGCTCTTAAATTTTTGGGAACCGAAATGAACCGAACGCTCGGTCTATTTCGCCTCTTAAATTTTTGGGAACCGAAATGAACCGAACACTCGGTCTATTTCGGCTCTTAAATTTTTGGGAACCGAAATGAACCGATCGCTCGGTCTATTTCGCTTCATCTTTTCTAAGGAATGGTTTCGGTTGTATAATGTTGTAAAGCTTTCTTATTCTTTCGAGTGTTTACATTCAGTTTCTTTTCTGTTTTTATTCTTTTTTAGAAAATCCAAAAATCCAAAAATATTTTCTTTTCTGTTTTTATTATTTAAAAAAAAAAGCATAAATTCAAAATTATTTCTATGTTTTTTTTTTTGTTTTTATCTAATGTTTCTATTCTACACATCAATTGTCTAATATCAAGTTCACAGATGCGAAACACGATGATGTTGGGGCTGGTATAATATTCTTCTCTTTGTACTAGTTAAGTGTCCCTAGAAGCATGCTGATGTATGTAGACCGAAGCCTCCATGACTCTGAGTGAAGCCTTAATGATTCGATAAACACTAATCGTTTCTTCCAAATCAGGCTGCTTAAATCACTCAAGTCACGAGCTACCTAACCCTTCTCATAGTGAGTTAAGAGTTTTCTGCTTTGTCCTTCTAATATAGCAGAGGTACTTTCGGTTCCTTAACCACCTCACATTTCTCCATTTCAGTTTCGCTTCATAAAAGTAACCCTTGAGACTCTCAGCAATTACCACTGAGGTTTATGGTTACACAATCTCTGTGTTGATGATCTTAGTTTCGTTTACCACGTGCTAAGTGAAACCCAAAATCAAACACCTTGAATGCATTGACGGTGGAAGCTCTAATGTTCAAGCTATTACTTGTTACCTCACGAAATCTCTTTTTCTTTTTGCGTGATCTTTATGAAACTGTCTAACACCAGGACGTTTCTTCCAATAAGATCCAGTTAATTTTTTTGATATTTCTTACTATTTTCCAGTTACTTATTATATTTTCAAACCTACGTGTTCAACAAACCACATCGGTTTCACAAGTACTTCACCCGACTTTCGGTCTTATTTCAAGTATCAAGGATCAGTTGAAGGTAAGCTACCCTATAAAGCCTATAATTGAAAGATGCATTTCAATGTTTCTTTACAAACATTTGATCGTATTTCACGGGAAACCACACAGACACTTCTCAGTCTCTCTAGACTTTGAAGGAAGAGATTCGTGCCTGGGATCATCAGTTTCATGTCTCCATAGACATCACTAAATCCCACAAATATTTTGCTTTATTTCTTTATAATTGGCACACTCTTGCACGAAAGTCTTTATGATTTTCCAAATTCTTGTTCGTGGTTCTAATAGCAATTTTCAGATTTGTGCTTTCGGTTCTACCAGATATGGTGATCTCCTTAATTATGGAGAACTGACAGTTGATTTCCACAACGCGAATGGATGTGTCTCGTTTATGGTAAAGCTGATTTATTTTTATAATAAAAATCAAATGAGGGTGAGTCAGCATGAAGTTGAAACAGTTCGAAATTTGAATAGGAGATAAGGTCGATAAAGCGCGTGAATTTGAAACGGTTTCTATACCCACGCCTGCTGACGCATTTATAGGGATACCAAGTTGTCATATCGCGCTTTTTCAGGCGATGTTTCAGATATTCAGTCATTATCACAACCGGATTTTTCTCTCTCCTAGAGATGGTATAAAAGATTTTCTCGAACCTCTTGGACTCCTTTACCAACTCTTCTCGCTCTCTCACAAACTCATCAGCGATTATACACTGTTCATCTTCTTCCTCACCGCAACAATGGCAGAATCATCCTCTGTCCAAGATCAAACTGTGTCATCATTGTTGCTCACGATCAAACCTAATCAGAACCTCATCATTCAACTGGATCCTTTTCTCTATGATCCCTACATGCTCCATGTTGTCGAGTGCCTCAAGTATTCTCCATTGGTGATTGCACTCACACAGGTCGAATCCGTTCCGATGTCTCTTCTATCCCAGGTGTATTTTACTGCTGCATATGACAAGCGCAAGGAACGAATCTTCTTCGATATCTTCAATCAAAAGACATCCGTTTCCAAGGCAATATTTTGTTCGTTGCTAGGGCTTGCAGCTGATGCCTCTGTCATCTCACCGGACTTAATCACTACGACCCAGTTATTTCAAATGCTCTACGATATGGGTTACACAAACATTCTAACGAAAGTAACGAAGTTCAAGAAGTCTTGCTTGCCACCTCAGTGGAATGGTCGGCTTATCCTTCTCTACAAGGGTTTAGCAGAACGTGTGGCAGGGTCGGATGGGGCAAGCAAAGGGTTCCTGACCATTCTCTATGGTCTCTATAATGGGATCAATCTAGATTATGGAACACTTCTTTGGGCCCAACTGGTGCAGAGTCTCAAATACTCAACGAAACATTCAGAGATCTCCTGCGGCCGTTTCTGGACTTTGATCACTAACAGAGCTATTCAGTCTTTTCAGATTCATGTAATGGAAGGTGCTCTGCGGTCTTCAATTGCGACCTGTCACACAGTCAAAATTATTGTGACTGATCCAACGAAGTTCGTATTTATCGGTTCAATTCCAGAAACGATGTACCGATGTGTCTCCCATGAAAGTAAAATAATGGCTGATTACAGGAAGTTGACCCCTTCCGATCCACGCCAACTCACTCCCGAGATGCAGGGTTCACTGGATGTTGCGGACAAGCCAACAAAACGAGGGAAGAAGGCTGATCCCAAAGGGGACAAAGAGGGTCAATCCTCCAAGGTTTCAACTCCTAAGAAACGCAAGGCAGAGCAAGCTGTGCCTACTGCTTCAAAGAAACGAAAGGTCAAAAAGTAAGCTCGACGACCGAAGTCTCCTTCCCCCTCTACAAGTGATCCTGAGTATGTTCCTTCTTATGGCCAGCCAGATCCTCAGACCACTGATGACGAAGCTACTGAAACCGATAGTCTATCTAGAGGTAATTCACCTCCTCCCTCACCCACTAACGATAGCAACCGAACCTCGCCTCCACGTTCTGTTCCAGTTTCGGTTCATATTACTATCGCTCCTTGTCCTCCACCTATCACATCTACAACCATTTCATCCACCCCCATTCCAACCCCTCTGTTCTCTACGGCTACAACTACCACAACCACTACTACACCCGAACCTATAGTTCATGTCAACGTATCTGATATGGGGACATCCACTGTCGGTTCTACTCCACATGTTACTCCACCTGTTACCTCAAATCCTTTAACCCCACCTACATCACCTGAACCTGTTCTTGGCGGTGAGGACATGGAATTCGATTCCACATATTTCAGTCCTTATCGTGTACAAAGCGATGAAGATGATGACGCTCCGATTACCAAAAAGCATCTCAAGGCTGTCACAAAAAAGCTTGATCAATTGCTTTCGTCGTCTTCTACTGGTGCATATTCAGAGGTTGCTCTCAAAGCTCTGTTCTCCTTAGTTGTCAAAGATCATGAGGCCTCCATCTCCAATGCTGCCAAAGCCATTGAAGCCTCCACCTCCACATGCCAGAAAGCTTATCTTGCTGTTGAAGCTTCTACCAAAGATTGCAAGGAAGCGACCGCAAAAGTCGAAAAACTAGTTTCAGAGGCACAGATTTTTCTCGATTCCCTCCAAGCCACTGCACAGAAGAATGCTGAAACAGTGAACGCTTCGGTTGATCATCTTACGCGTTCACTGGCAGCCGAAAAGACACATCTCGAGGAAGCTCGCAAAGCTATTGAGGTTTCTAACCAAGAGCTTCATACTTCGATCGGTGATCGGTTGACTCAACTTGAATTCGAGCTTGCAGTTGAGAATAAAATTATGGATGAACTGGACAAGCGAACCTCACAGCTTAAGATTCAGAATCTCAAGCTTAAGAATGCCACCAAAGAAGTTGAAGATTTAAAATCTGAGAGGGAGGTGATTAAAAGCTCAGTTGGAGATGTGCATTCCATTCTGTTACATCTATTGGAAGCTCACGACTCCATTCTGACCATCTCCATCCGACGTCATTTGGCTGAAAAGCTAAGACCTGCATTGGATGTGTTGAGTCGCATTGAAGGTGTTCCGGTGACTGGTGTCCATCCGAAACAAGGGGAGATAAGGAAACTCAGGGCAAAGGTCAATCTCAACCCCCTCTAAAACTGAACATCACTACTAAGCCGAAGGTTAATGAAGCTTCGGGCAGTATGAGGGACAGAAGAAAGAAGAAGATTGGAGAAGATGATGATGATGAAGATATGGAAGAAAATACTGAAAGGAATGCTTCGAAAAAGGAAAGTTTGAAAGTCAAGCCCACTGAACAAGAAGTTCAGGATAGACTTCAAAAAGAGAAGGAACTTCTTGAAAAGGAGTTAAAAGTGAACGAGCTTCTAGAGCAGAAGAAGTCCATGTTTCCTGAATGGACTATGGAATCGCTTCTCAGGGACGTCATTGATGCACCGAGCACTCATTGGCTTGAACCCGTTTTTTCGTTCGACCTTGAGAACTCGAAGGACTTACAGTTTGACATGCCAATCACCCGAAAGGAATTCATCTTCCATTGTTTTGAGTCGACGACGGGCATTCCTTCTCCAGATCCGAAGGTAGATCGAGAATTGCTCGAGTATTATCTCGAGTTTGCTCAGCCACAATACCTGACCTGGAGCACTCAGAAAATCACAACGGTCAAAGTGTTGAAGCCCACTTCGGCAGGGAAATTCATCAACATTAAATTCAAAGTGACTCGAGGCTCTGATAGCTCGGTCCATATGATTTCCTTGGCTGAGCTACCGAACTTGAACCCTCATGACTGGATACTCCTTAATAATATTTTGCTGACCAATCCACAGGAGTATCAGCCTATTATCGATCACATCAAGCGAATGCTTGTATGTTATATTCATGAAGTCGCGAAGATGGATCAGGAGATCGCTGCTGCTATTCATAAGCGAACCAATGTGAAGGTGATTGGAAAAGCAGGCGATGTAAATGCGATGGTTAAGGGGAAGATCGATCCAAAATTTCACACTGTTATGTTCACAAGGGGCGAAGGTCAAAAATGCCTGTTCGCTCTGATTGACAAACACCTATTTTCCACCGCTTGCTTGGAGCATATTTTCGAGATCATACATAGGTGTAATCAGAACAGTGAAGCTGATAAGAAGTTGTTCACTGATATGCTTCGGTGGTATATTCAGTTTCGACAAACGCTTCTTGCGATCATCCCTCGGCTGTTTAAGGTTGTAACGAAGATCAAGGTCACTCAACCGAAGTAGTCTCTCACCTCAATTGACGTAAAGGGGGATATTGTTGGGTCTGGTGTTGCGTCTTTGGGCTCGGTTATAAGTCCATTTAGTTAACCCGGTTTGGGCCTGTCCAACCGTGGATAAACATTAGGGTTAGAATATAAATATTGCATGTATGTATAGCTTTTAGCAAGATCGTTCTCATTAATTACTTGCATTGTAACCCTAGCACACCTCTACAGTCGAAGTTCTTCATCGAGCTCTTCTAAGGTGTGAGTTATTAATCATTCGACACCATTGATCTATTCTCGTGTTCTTTGCTTGATTGAATATTGTTTTTCTGTTTGGAATCTATCGATCTATAACTCTTTTATTCCAACACCATTGAATTGTTCAATGAATCTTAAAGGATCTAGGAATTTCAATTCATTTAAAACCTAATGTTAAATTTCGTTTTTCATGGTGGAAATTGGTAAATCGTCATTTACCTACCTTCAAATATTTTGTAGCTTGGATTACGACATCCCTCTTCCAAGTTATAAAATATTGTGTTGGGTCCTAGCCTTAATATTTCATATTGGGTGTTATATTAAGGACTTAAATCAACTAAACTTGAATTTCTCCCTCATAGATGTCTAGTTATGACAACTATGGTCTTCCTTATCCTTTTGGATAAAGCTATTCTAATGAAGACGATATCATAAACGGCAATCAAGGTGAAAGATTAATCCTTTTGTTGTGCATTAATGGACTGGAAATAATACTTCACCTCCTCCACCTCCTCCAATTGTTCTCCCTAACCCACAAGTTCTTGAATAGTTCAAGGTCAGTCATTCCCTATTGGAAAGAAGTGTCTATATGTACTCACATCTTGGAGATGAAGTCTCATATTGACAAGTTGGGAGAGTTGGGTGTCGAAGTCTCAAGGAAGTTGACCGTTGACTGGGTTCTTCAATCGCTTTTTGAGTCATATAGTGAGTTCATTAAGGACTACTATGTGACAGACCACGACATGACCCTTAATGATCTTACCTATTTGCTTGTTGCTACTGAATCAGCAATGATTTGGAGCACTGGTAAGGCAAATTTGATTGGAATATCTACTTCCCAAACTTCCATGGACATTGACAATGGTAACATGAGAAATCTAGAAAAGATTTATCTTCCCAATGGAAAGGTATCGGCCATGGTCAAGTCATCTGACCCAATGGTAAAGAGCAAGGCTAAGTCTGAGATAATCTCGTGTACCATTCCTAAAGAGTCCATATGCTTCTATTGCCAAAAGGAAGGGGCATTGGTTGCGAAGCTGCCCTATTTACCTGAAAGTTCACTAGCATGGTAAAAGTCAATAAATTTGAGTATGCTTCAGGTAAAGCCCACTATCTAACTCTATTAAGTTCCTATTTTGAGATTATTATAATATGATGTGACTAGGTCGCATTTTGATGTTTTGTAGAATCGAAAAAGGAGAGAAAGCTTAGAAGAAGAGTATGATGAATCTGATCGCGGAGATGGATTTTGATCGCATGATTCGAAGATCAAAATTTTGAGTTGTTGCTTAAGAGTTATGATAGATTGCTTAGGAATAGATAACAACATAGTTTTCATATGTATTTGCTTTGTAAGGATAAGTTTTTCCGCAATTTTAAAATAAAAGGAAAATTTTTGATTTTATTTATTTTAAGTATCCTTACAATGGGATTTGTGAAAATTGTTATTTATATGATTCCATTGATAGCAATATTGGAAAATGGATTTGATTATTTCGTTTGTGGTAGTGTCATAATTTACCAAATAAGGAAAGATTTTCATTACCCAAGTTTCAGTTGGATAGAAACTTGGAATCATGCAACTTGTATTGTATGATGAATGAGAATTCTCATCATTGGGAAATTAAGACTAATTCCTTGTTCACATGTATATGTGAGTCAAGTGAAGGACTAGGAGATCGGGTACACTTGGTTGTGTGCTGATCAGGTCCACCACAAATAACGATAAGGCAATTCGTCATGATTTACTAAAGTTTGGTAAATATGGTTGTGCTTACAAGTTTAAGTATAATTCTGAAACATTGGAAAAGTTTCAATGCATAACAGGACGAATGAGAAGAATCAATTGGACAGAAAGTTAAAAGTTTCTCCAATCTAAAAAGATGGGAGAGTACTTCAGTATCATGTTTTATGATCATCTTAATGATTATGAAAAACCATATCACAATTGATCATCTAAGGACATCTTAGTGCATTTGTATGGCTAAGAAAAGGAATCGTGAATTGTTGAAATGGTTAAATCAAAAGATGAATCATACTTCGTTCCAAAATTGAGCCTTAGAGTAATACGCCAAGATCGAGCCTTGAGTAACATAATGTTAAGAAGGTTTAAAACACTTATCAAATGTAGAGTAAAATTTTTTCTACTCTTGTACATTTGAAATTGGTGAGTTGTGATGTTTTGGATAAAACAAAGACCAACTAAGGCCAATTGTGTGAAGTGTTTGTCTTGATAAGAATCCTCACTAACTCTTGAATATTTGCTTTGTCAAGGAATGGTTCTTGACAATAGAATCTTATATGTCAAGAGGTCAGTGGGAGTCTTAAAGATCTTGAAAAGTTTCAAGAACTAATCAAGGGTATTGTTTATTACTAGCACACGACTTGAGGTTTATAGCCTATCGTGTTGACATATTCTTGTTTCCGTGCCCATTCCAGTTAAAGTTGTCTATGCATGTGAGTTCTATTAGTTCTCAGTTGTTTGCATAACAAACCTGGAAGCAATGGTAGGCCCTTGTGCTGCCAGATGGCAATAATTCAAGATTGAACAAGTTCAGTCCATATGAGTTTGGATTTGTGACTAACCTCCTCTTGTGGTTATGTTTTATGACAAATTCACATGGATAGGAACACATACACCCTAAAATCTAAGTGTCATAAGGTTTCTCTTCAATTCATGAAATTGATGGTGAGGAAACGCTTTCACTAAGTAGATTTTAAGCAGATAGAAATTGTGATATTTGCCTTCTCAAATTCAATTATGATTACGACATCCCTTTTCATAATTCGAATTGTGAGCAATGGAAAAGGTCTAAACATTTGAGACTATGATTATGGCATCCCTTTTCATAGTTCTAAAATTGTTTGGACACACATGTAAGCTATCTAAGGAAAGGTGTATGAGTTTGAGAAGCCTAGATAAAGTCTTATCTGTTGGAAAATGTTTTTTTTATGTGACCATCACTGAAATAAGACGAACTGTTTTGATGTTATCTAACAAATATTATCAGTTATTTCAGGTTGTATCAATACGTAATCAAAACGGTATATACGAAAACACGTGAATGACAAAAACGCAAAGACGTAAATTCACAACTCAACAAGTCTCAAACCGCATGAAGATAAGAATCTCAAGACTCAAGTCATGCAACTCAAACCACTTGCAAAACCGAATACAAAGATCAAAAACGAATCAAACCAAAGCAAGATGATTCACGAACCCGACTCGACTCGCATACCCGCGGATATCATGGATCAAATCCAAAATTCAGAACCAAAACCATTCAGGTCCCGCGACCAGCCCGCGGCCCGCATGACAAACCGCACAAAACTGATCAGGTCCAGCGACCGACCCGCGGCCCGCACCCATACCCGCGTAGATCGAGATTTTCACTTCAGCTATTCAGAACGCAAGACGCGACATACCCACGGCCCGCACCCATACCCGCGACCCGCGCCCATACCCGCGTACATCGAATTATTACTTCAGCTATTCAGATCGCAAGAAGCAGCCATGCACGCGACCGACCCGCGGCCCGCGCGCACATTTGCGTAAAACTCATCCATGCAAGAAATACCCACGAATATATATTATATATATGTATATTGTAGTATATGTATATATATATACATATATATACATGTATCGTATATATATACATATGAAGGAAGAAACAAGAAAACACAAAAGCAAAAGTCTCCATCACATGTGTTTCTTCTTTCTTTCTAAACTCACAGCTTCATCATCACTTCCAGCATACATACCACCTAGAAATTACTTTTGAATATATATAAATGCACATGCATAGTGTATATGTGTATGTGCTGTGAGGAAAGAAAGCAAAGACAGCACAAAAGAAGAAAACCCACTTGCATGCCTCCAACTTCTTTCCAGCTTTCACTCCTCAACAATCTTTACTTTCCCTTAAACAAATGAGAGTTTCCTGGAGTATTTGTGCATATATATATATATATATATATATATATATATATATATATATATATATATATATATATATATATATATATATATATATATATATATATATATATATATATATATATATATATATATATATATATATAGATGCATGCAAGAAGAGAGGAGTAGAGTAAAAAAACACCAAAGTGTGAATAAAATCACCAAAGTGTGGGAGTGTTGTGGGTAAATACACCAAAAAGAGAGAGAGAGAGAGAGAGAGCATACGTGAGTATGTGTGTGTGTGGATGTATGTGAGTGTATTGTGTGTGTTAGAGAGTGTTTAAAGAGTTTTCATTTTAATATTCTGTAACTCTTTCACTCCAAAAGAAGAAAGCCAAAGCCAAGACCAACAAGCTTCAAGAACAACCTCTTCTTCAAGAACAACTCAAGAACACAAACACTATTCATCATCTTCCTCACATTCAACCCATCAAACAAAGCCTATACCACCTTTGTTTACTACACCAATCACCACCAAACACCTCTCTCACATAAAAACAACCAATACCAACTTTCAAAACAACCAATACCAACACCCAAAACAACCCATACCAACACCTAAATCAACCAATACCCATACCCAAATCAACCAAGACAACATACCTACCTTACCAACAACAACCTTTCAAAACAACCAGAAATACCTTAAATACAATTACATAAAAACCAGTGTATTTGTCTTACTGTATAAACAATTGAGTAACAGAATTTTGAATAAATTTTATGTTACTTATACCTGATTGAACATTGAACAAATAGAGACACAGTCTATTAAGATCCAGTCCAACCCTAAGCCGTTCAGTCATTTATTTGACAAACGTACTTTATAGACCAGTCATTCCACAAGTCCAGTTCAAAACCCACCTACTATATCTATATTTATATATTTTATTACAGCTTTATGTCATTTAAATACTGTCATTTATTTCATTTATAGCTTTCAGTCATTTATAGCTTTCCAGTATTTATTTATTCCGCACTTCTTATCTTTCCGCATCTAATCTCATTAAATATATATATATCTGTCACCCAGTAACTGGTAACTGAGCCTTTTATTCGTGGTAATCAGATCGTATATTTTTAACAATTGGTATCAGAGCTTGCGTGATTTACTTTGAATTTTTTCTCGAAAACCTTTGGTTAGCGTTTTTTTTTAAAACCTTCCATTAGCGTTTCTTTGAAATTTTCATTTTAATATCACTTGTTCAAAATCCTTTCAAAAACAAAAAAAAAATTTATTATGTCTTCTGCTAATTACTCCAACATGAACTCTGTTTCTATTGCTAACAGCTTGGGATCTGGTTCACGGGCACCCATACTTATTCCTGAAGAGTATAATTCGTGGGTTGGCCGTATGAATCTTCATCTCAACTCCATAAATGAAAATGTCTGGAATTGTGTAGAAGGAACATATGTTACTCCAGAAAATATGGCTACTCTTGCTACAAATCAAGCCACTCTTGCTGAAACCGAAAAAAAGCTGCAACTCCAAGCCAAAAAGGAACTTGTGTCTGGAATTCCCCACAGTATTCTAAGTAAAATGGATGACATAATGCTGTTGACTGCAAATCAAATCTGGGAGAATTTAAAAAATCGTTTTTGTGGAAATCAAAGAATTATTGGAAACAAAAGAACATCTGTTTTAAATGAATTCGATAATTTCAAGATGCTTTCATCAGAAACCATTCATGATGCTCATGATAGGTTCAATTTTATCATGGTAAAAATGAACAATTTGGGCATCAAAAAGACACAACACGAGATAAATCTCAAGTTTCTAAACAATCTTTACGAAAGTTGGAAGATGATTAAACTCATCATTCAGGGAAATCCAGCCATTCATACTGAAACTCTATACACTTTGTATGGAGAACTTCAATCATATGAATCCTCGATTGACCCACCAACCACTACAGCTTTTGGAGGACCACTTGCTCTCGTTTCCACATCTTCTCAAAACCAAACACCTTTTAATGAACAAAACTTCAATCATTTTAATCAGACATCTTTTCAAAACCAACCCTTTTTGAACAATTCTTTTGATCAATCTGATTTAAATGATGAAGCAGACTACCAACAACTGTGTGCTTTGGTAGCAAACACAAACCTCCAGAGATTTATTCCAAATCACGGTCAATCGAATTTTAAACCAAATTTTCAAAACCGACCATCATTTGGACAAAATAATTCTGGATTTCAACCAATACCTCAACCTGTTCAAAACAACTCAGGTTTTCAACCAAGACCTTATTTTGGACAAAATTTTCAAAGACCTTCCTTCCAAAACAATTCAAACCAAGGTTTTCAAAACCAGAGATTTCAAAACAATCCCAACTCAAGTCATCATAACAATAACCAAAACAACAGTTTTCAAAACCAAAACAGAGTATTCCAAAATCAAGGTTACACTAATCAAAACAATGGCTTTCAAAACAACCAAAATTTTGGATTCCAACAGAACCCTTCCCAATCTTCCAAACAAATCCAAACTCAAGCTCCTGAAAGACTTCCGATTAAAAGTCAAAAGGATGACAGTGATGAAGAAGTGATCATTTGTCACAACTGCAAAGGAACTAATCACTATGCCAGAGAATGCCGAGCCAAAAACAAAACCAAAGTCAAAGACTCAGCATACTACGCTCAAAAAGCCGATGAATTAAAGAAACAGGAAAATCAAGATAAGCAAAGAGCATTGATGGCAATCCATGAACCAAACGTGGAATACTGGCCAACTTCTGAAGACGAAGTTGACAATGAACCAACACAATCAAACTTCTGTTTCGTAGTTGGTGTTGATAGACCTTCAAGAGCTCCAAACGTCATAGAACAGGTATGGTCTATGATCTCTGAACTTGGTCTTTCGAAATCAATTTTTGAGTCCCATATAACCAAGATTGAGAAAAGTCTAGAAGCTGATCTCAAAAAATATCATGACACAATGATCAATTCCGATATCTGCAAATCTGAGTTACAAACCTTGCAACTCAAATTTGGAGAATCAACAAGGATAAAGAACAAATTGGAAAGAGACGTTGAACGAAAATTAGAAGATTATAATCACGTCTTCGAACAATTAAATCAAACCCTAATTCAGAAAAGGGATTTGGAACAAAAAAATCAGTCAGTCATTTCTTCTGAAACAAAAGATGTTTTAGAAATGGAAATCCTTCAGTTGAAACAAAACCTTCAAGAATCAACCGAAAAATACAATGCTTTAAATGAAAAACTGACTGATTCCTTTAAACAAATCAATTTTCTTGAAACAGAAAACAAAAGATTGGTATGGAACATGGATTCTATCAAAATTGCCAGAAAGCTAAGTGATGATATTTTCACCAAGGCAAACACCTAGGAACTGGCAAAATTAATACGAATTACAGACCAGGAATTGGAAGAGAATCCTTTGAAAATGAACTAGCTAAACAAGAAAACATGACAATTTGTGAAAACTCTGAATCCACTCTTCCATATCTTTTCACATCTGCTAATGAGGAAGATTCAAATGACGAAACAGTTATCAACTGTAGCCCAGATAACACTGCTTTCACTGTTTCCAAAAAGTCTATCAAAAGAGTTGTAAAATCTGAAACAAACTCTGCTAGTTCTTCAACAAACCAAATCAAACATACCAATGAAGCAACCATAACCCCACTTAACAAACCAAAATTTTTTGAAAACAAACCAAAGAAACCAGTTCAACCTTACCTTATACCTCAAAAACAGGTTTCCAAACAAAAACCAAAACCTTTTCAAAAACCTTTTGAAAATCGCTTTCAAGAGATCACCTTTAACCATTCAAGGAACTTTAAAAAACGACCAAATCAGAAAGTTCCAAACCATCATCTTCAAAAAGCTTTTCACAACCGCCAATCACATCCCAGATATGAAGAGAACTTTTCAAACAAATCTTCACATCTAGGATATCGTTCACCAAATCATAGATTTTATAAACCCACAGGGTTTCAAAAACAAATCACATTTTGGGAAAACTTGATAAATAAAATCAAACCTCAACCATTCCATCCTAATAAACCAAACTCTTATAGAAACGTGAAGTCAAATACTATAAGAAATTCATTAAGCAAAACACCCAAAATAACAACAACTAACAAACCAGGACCCATTCAGATTTGGGTACCTAAACCTTCTCTCTAATTGTAGGTATTTAATGTTGGAGAACCCAATGATGATACATGGTATATTGATAGTGGCTGCTCCAAGCATATGACAGGAATCCGAAACTACCTGCGTGACTTCAAACCCACCCAAACAAATCAAGATGTTACCTTCGGCAACAACATGACGGCAAAAATCAAAGGTTATGGAAACATAACAAATGGTAACTTCACCATAAAGAAAGTTGCCTATGTCGATGACCTGAAACACAACCTCATAAGTGTTTCTCAACTGTGTGATAACAATCTTGAAGTCCTATTCACCAAACAAAGAAGCTTGATCATGGACGCCAAAACCAAAGAAATCATTGTTGATTCTTACCATGCCGGAAATATGTATCCACTTGACATGGATCTTATCTATGGTAAACCCGATATATGTCTGCTATCAAAAGCCCCAGCAGATATCAGTTGGTTATGGCACCGCCGCCTTTCCCATCTAAACTTTGGGTACATCAACAAACTGATCGGCGATGATCTTGTTAGAGGACTGCCACTTCTGAAGCTTGATAATGAAACTCTTTGTGCCGCATGTGAAAAAGGAAAACTTTCCAAATCAACTCACAAAAGCATCTCAGAATCTAGTGTATCCGAACCACTAGAATTACTGCACATAGACTTTTGTGGCCCTGCCAAAACCCAAACCATACAAGGGAAGAAGTATATTCTTGTTGTCGTTGATGGTTTCTCGCGCTTTACTTGGGTCTTTTTCTTAAGACTAAAATCAGAAGCACCTGAAGAAATGATCAACTTCATCAAACAAATCGAACTGAAGCTCAAACGACCTGTTCGAAGAATCCGAAGTGATAATGGTTTAGAGTTCAAAAACAAGACTCTAGATTCATTTCTCAAAGACAAAGGAATTGAACATAACTTCTCAGCCCCATACACTCCACAACAGAACGGCATTGTCGAAAGAAGGAACAGAACTCTATGTGAAGCTGCAAGATCAATGCTTATCTTCGCTGATCTGCCACAATACTTCTGGGCAGAAGCAATAGCCACAGCTGGCTACACTCAAAATCGTTCCTTAATCCATAAACATCTTCATAAAACACCATATGAAGTCATTAACAACCGAAAACCAAACATCGAATTTTTCCATATTTTTGGTTGTCGATGCTTCATAAAGAACAATAAAGATCACCTTTCAAAATTTGAATCAAGGTCGGACGAAGGAATTTTCCTTGGTTACTCGTTTTCCTCAGCTGCTTATCGAGTACTGAACAAACGTACCAGAGTAATTGAAGAAAGTACCTATGTTCATTTCGATGAATTTTATGTCAGGAAATTGGATCGTGAACATTTTGGTTCAAAAATGATCGATAATATTTTTCAAAATCCAATTCAACAAACACCTTCTCCTGACAGAGATATTGAAATCGATCTTGATTTACTTTTTGAACAACCCAAAACCACTTACAATTCTGAACTTCTAACTACTTCTATTGATTCTACAGGAACAACCACTGAAGGAACTCCACAGACAAACCAAAATGATGCAGATTAATTCGAGGGGGAACCACCTACACATACTTCTTCATTGGAACAAACACCAAATCCTCCTTTAAATACCCCATCCCCAAATATCCAAAACAATCCCGATGCATCATTTATGGGGGAACCTTCAAACCTATTCCAAGATGAACTCCCGGAAAAGAACAATGGGATACTGAAATTCCAATTATTATAGCGGAAGAGAATCGCTTAATAAAATGGACCAGAAACCACCCAACTGACCAAATCATCGGAGATCCAAACTCAGGCATCCAAACTAGAGCCGCAACTTCTAATGATTGTTTATTTGGAGCCTTCTTATCCATGACTGAACCCAAAACCATACATTCTGCTCTCAAAGATCCAGACTGGGTAAAAGCTATGCAAGAAGAGCTAGAAGAATTTGAAAGAAATGACGTATGGAATCTTGTCCCTACTCCACCCGATGTTTCTTTTATAGGTTCAAGATGGGTATTCAGAAACAAAACTGACGATCAAGGAATCGTTTGTCGAAACAAGGCACGTCTCGTAGTTAAAGGATATTCACAACAAGAAGGAATCGACTACGATGAAACATATGCTCCAGTTGCCAGAATTGAAGCAATTCGCATCTTTCTTGCATATGCTGCACATAAGAACTTCAAAGTATTCCAAATGGATGTTAAATGTGCATTCCTACATGGAGAGTTAGATCGCGATGTATACATCCAACAACCACCAGGTTTCGAAGATCCCAAATTTCCTGATCACAGCTTCAAATTGCAGAAAGCTGTCTATGGCTTGAAACAAGCACCCCGAGCCTGGTATGCCACATTGACAATCTTTCTCGAAGAATCAGGTTTTAAAAGAGGTTCAATCGATCAAACCCTCTTTCGTAAAATCTATAATAAACATCTTTTAATCGTACAAATATATGTTGATGACATTATTTTCGGTTCTACTGATGAATCTTTGAGTATTAAGTTTGCAGATCTAATGAAGAGCAAATTTGAAATGAGCATGATTGGGGAGATGACTACTTTTCTCGGACTTCAAATCAAACAGTCAACTGATGGCATTTTCATCAACCAAGAGAATTATGTCAAAAACCTACTCACTCGCTTTTCAATGGACAAATCCAATACCGCAAAAACCCCAATGGCTTTTGGATACAAAATCGATGCAGACTTAAATGGCAAACCTGTTGATCAGAAAAGATATCGTGGAATGATCGGATCACTCTTATACCTCACTGCCAGCAGACCTGACATCATGTTTTCTACATGTGTCTGTGCCAGATACCAAGCAAATCCTATGGAATCTCATGTAGTTGCTGTGAAACGCATCTTCAAATACCTAAAAGGCACTCCCAAACATGGCCTTTGGTATCCAGCTAAATCCGATTTTCAGCTGAACGCTTTCACCGACTCAGACTATGGAGGATGCAAGTTAGATAGAAAGAGTACATCTGGTAGCTGTCAATTCCTAGGAGGTAGACTAGTAAGTTGGACTTCAAAGAAACAGACTTGTGTATCCACATCAACAGCAGAAGCTGAATACGTCGCTGCCGCCAGCTGTTGTTCGCAAGTCATATGGATGCAAACTCAACTGCGAGACTATGGCTTCAAAATTTCACAAATTCCCATATTTTGTGACTCAACCAGTGCAATTGCCATTTCTCACAATCCCGTTCACCATTCCCTGACAAAGCACATCGACATTCGATATCATTTCATCAAAGACAACATTCAAAAGGGTCATATCGAATTGCACTTCATCAACACCGAAGATCAAATTGCCGATGTCTTCACTAAGGCTCTCGATGAAACAAAGTTTCAATACTTCCTAGGCCGTCTAGGAATGTTAAATCCAGATAACATCTATCCTTAAACTTTTACTTTTTGTTTGTACAAAAGTGTGTTTACTTTCATTCAAAAGGAAAATTCAAAAACAATTGAAAATTGCTTTCCTTTAAAAAATACCAAAAACATTCAAATAACCAATATTTCCAAAAACATTCAGAAAAACAAATCTTCAAAAAAAAAAATTAATAAAAGACTTGCCATAATAAGCTTTTATAGAACCTTGTGATTAATCTTCTCTTGACTTAATTTTCAGATGCTTATGCTCGATGAAGATTTTAAGTCATATTGATTCTCAATTGGAGTGAAGGTTCAAATATCCTACTTTTCATAATGTATATAACTTTATTTCCTTCGATTTTATTTCATTATTGACGATTTTAAAGAATCAAGGGACATAAGGTTAGGAGGTTCAGATGAAAACAAAAACCCATGTGAGAATTTGTGCCTCGTCGATCTAAATCATTGTGGAATTCATTTCTTGTGAGCTTAGGTGTGTCACTATTGCTTATAAGGTATACCCAATTATACCTTGTCACGGTCTCATTTTTGCTTAGATATCAAAATGAACAGGGACGATACATTCATTTCTTACATACTAGACAAACTGTCTTTTATGCCACCTATCCCTACCTAGATAAAAGCCAACCAAAAATGAAGACTTGCGATCCCATGATCCATCAAGCAAACAACGACATATCCTTACAAGAAAACCAAAGGAGAAACAAATATCTATCAACATCTAATCCTCAAAGACAAATCAACAAGAAAACAAATGGATTCAATAAAGATATACCAAACAAAACAAAAAAATATTCTATATTTGGTATTTTCAAACAAACTTTCAACCAAATGGTTATTTCAAAACAAAAATCATAAAATCCTGCGATTTGTTTTAACCATTTTTCACAAAAGAAGATATCTCAATCACTCAAGTCAAATACTCTTAAAAAGGTCTCAAATGTAGCAAATTCTCAATGCTAAAACAAAATATCTTTTTACAATAAATCGATATTGATCAACAAACAGGATACTATCAAAGAAGAAGCTGCAACAACAATGGATTTCCCGGGATACTGTAGCCTTCATCACTGAAGAATCTTAGTTGCAAACTGCACTATGAAAATTGCTAAACCCCTCTACATGTATTTGCCAACGGAGAGAGAGTGAACTTTAATGGCATGAATGAAGAAACCCGCTGAGAAATGCCGAAACCAGTCTTATGTGATTGATTATCTAATAATGAGACTAAGTGACTTACAGGAAAAGCATAGCTGAACACCTCCAATATGAGTGTGAGTTGTCAGAGAGAGATATCACTCATTTTTAGTGATCATTAACCTGTTCTGCTGCCAGAACAACCAAACACCCAAGTGAAGTGTGAGCTATACCAATAAGCGTTCATCTGAATCGACCTGTTAAACCACTTGTCGTCAGAAATAATGCTATAAAATCTTAAGAAATCTCTTTAGATACATATATGGCTACCCTTTGATAACCGAGCCCGAGACTTTGATTCGGAAACAAATTTCTGAAAATCTTTTACATAAGATATATTAAACAAAGTCACAAGCTTTCAAAACGATCACTATGTTTTATATATATCTTATCTTTGACAAAAACAATTATCCCAAATCTTCAAGATTAAAACTGTTAATGTGATAATATTTGTCCTTATTTCATAAATGATCACATAGGGGGAAATTGTTGGAAAATGTTTTTTTTATGTGACCATCACTGAAATAAGACGAACTGTTTTGATGTTATCTAACAAATATTATCAGTTATTTCAGGTTGTATCAATACGTAATCAAAACGGTATATACGAAAACACGTGAATGACAAAAACGCAAAGACGTAAATTCACAACTCAACAATTCTCAAACCGCATGAAGATAAGAATCTCAAGACTCAAGTCATGCAACTCAAACCACTTGCAAAACCGAATACAAAGATCAAAAACGAATCAAACCAAAGCAAGATGATTCACGAACCCGACTCGACTCGCATACCCGCGGATATCATGGATCAAATCCAAAATTCAGAACGAAAAACCATTCAGGTCCCGTGACCAGCCCGCGGCCCGCATGACAAACCGCACAAAACTGATCAGGTCCAGCGACCGACCCGCGGCCCGCACCCATACCCGCGTAGATCGAGATTTTCACTTCAGCTATTCAGAACGCAAGACGCGACATACCCACGGCCCGCACCCATAACCGCGACCCGCGCCCATACCCGCGTACATCGAATTTTTACTTCAGCTATTCAGATCGCAAGAAGCAGCCATGCACGCGACCGACCCGCGGCCCGCGCGCACACCCGCGTAAAACTCATCCATGCAAGAAATACCCACGAATATATATTATATATGTATATTGTGTGTATATGTATATATATATATATATATATATATATATATATATATATACATATATATATACATGTTTCGTATATATATACATATGAAGGAATAAACAAGAAAACACAAAAGCAAAAGTCTCCATCACATGTGTTTCTTCTTTCTTTCTAAACTCACAGCTTCATCATCACTTCCAGCATACATACCACCTAGAAATTACCTTTGAATATATATACATGCACATGCATAGTGTATATGTGTATGTGCTGTGAGGAAAGAAAGCAAAGACAACACAAAAGAAGAAAACCCACTTGCATGCCTCCAACTTCTTTCCAGCTTTCACTCCTGCACAATGTTTACTTTCCCTTAAACAAATGAGAGTTGCCTGGAGTATTTGTGCATATATATAGATGCATGCAAAAAGAGAGGAGTAGAGTAAAAAAACACCAAAGTGTGAATATAATCACCAAAGTGTGGGAGTGTTGTGGGTAAATACACCAAAAAGAGAGAGAGAGAGAGAGAGAGAGAGAGAGAGAGAGAGAGAGAGAGAGAGAGAGAGCATACGTGAGTATGTGTGTGTGTGGATGTATGTGAGTGTATTGTGTGTGTTAGAGAGTGTTTAAAGAGTTTTCATTGTAATATTCTGTAACTCTTTCACTCCAAAAGAAGAAAGCCAAAGCCAAGACCAACAAGCTTCAAGAACAACCTCTTCTTCAAGAACAACTCAAGAACACAAACACTATTCATCATCTTCCTCACATTCAACCCATCAAACAAAGCCTATACCACCTTTGTTTACTACACCAATCACCACCAAACACCTCTCTCACATCAAAACAACCAATACCAACTTTCAAAACAACCAATACCAACACCCAAAACAACCCATACCAACACCCAAATCAACCAATACCCATACCCAAATCAACCAAGACAACATACCTACCTTACCAACAACAACCTTTCAAAACAACCAGAAATACCTTAAATATAATTACATAAAAACCAGTGTATTTGTCTTACTGTATAAACAATTGAGTAACAGAATTTTGAATAAATTTTATGTTACTTATACCTGATTGAACATTGAACAAATAGAGACACAGTCTATTAAGATCCAGTCCAACCCTAAGCCGTTCAGTCATTTATTTGACAAACGTACTTTATAGACCAGTCGTTCCACAAGTCCAGTTCGAAACCCACCTACTATATCTATATTTATATATTTTATTACAGCTTTATGTCATTTAAATACTGTCATTTATTTCATTTATAGCTTTCAGTCATTTATAGCTTTCCAGTATATGTATGATGTCGGGCGGGGCCCGATGGCAGGGCGGGGCCCATTATATGTGATTATGTGTTTTGGTATGTGGTAGTTTGGGGAAATTCACTATGCTTCGTGCTTACGGTTTTTACTTTTGGTTTCAGGTACTTCCGGTAGCAAGGGGAAGAGCTCGGGATGACTGAACTGTACACACCATGACGTTTTTGCCTGAGATATTACTCTGATGTTTTGATATGGATACTTTGGTTTATGAAGATGGTTGGATGTTTTTGACAAATGTTGTTTAATTAATAAATTAAAAATGAAATTGTTAGGACCATATTTTATGTATGTTTCAAGTTTGTATCAGAGCCTTGGTTTGAGGGATTCGGGCACACTCTAGGGTGTGTCTGAACTCAAAGTGAGGACTTGGTATGAAAATTTTCAAAAGGAAACCATTTTATAACAAGGATTTTTAAAAGGAGAAAAGGGTGTGGTGCATGCAATCAGCCGAGCTCAAGTGAGTTCTCCCAAATTACCCATACATGTTTATATTATGATATACATTGTTAATATGTGAAACGCATGCTAGATTAGGTCTAAGGATCTAGGAAAGATGCATTGTATGCCTACTGTATGATCTTGTTGAGCTATATGCTAGTACTGATTAGTTAGTAATATGATGGCCTAGTTAGGACATGCTTGGTTCTGGTTACTCAATGCACGAATACTTCTTGCTTTGTGCTTCTGGGAGTTCTAGTTATCTTTAACTAACTAGTAAACGAATATGATAAGTTACATATTATGAGGAATAGATAATTTTAGAAGGTTAGGTTTTAACGCTATTGTGTAGCTCTTGTTTGAGTCCAACCGTTGTAGTGTGCGACCTCTCATTTAAAAAGTTATCTGGTCTTAGTAATATGTAATGGTATTCGCGAGCTGGTTAGGGAAAGGTATCAGGGATTTCTTATTCAGCTGATGGCGGAGAGTGTAATGAGGGTTACCCTAGGGAAAGCCTAGGATGAAAGTAGTGCAGAGAGCGGTAGCAGTGAAAGGGACTTGGTGGAGTCAAGGCAAGCCTTGAGGAAGGTACAGATAGATGTGGAAGGTAGTATGGGCCCGTACTACTGAAAGCAGAGGATTCGTACTCGAGTCAAGGAGGGCTAAGATAAGACCAGTAAACTTTTAGTATATGTGTGGTCCCTCGATATATGATGAGTATTCTGATTATTTTTATGGTGTATTTTCAGTATGGTGATGCTACGTGGTAGACCAGTGGGTAGTTCTGGTGCCAGCGAGGGATCTGGCTTGGGCTCTGGAGCCAGGCAGCTTGACGACCAGATGAGGGATTTCATCTCATCTGATATTACGCGCAGTATCATTGAGCAGACTCCTGTGATCTTCGGTACGGTCAACGAGGGCATTTTGGAGATCCTTGACGAGAGGCTGAGCACTTTCCGCACTGAGATGGTGGCCATGATGGGGGTGCGTACGTTGACGTTTCAAGAGTTTCGAGCTTGTGGAGCCCCAGAATAGCAGCAGGTGGTTGGCGGATGTTGCCAACACCTTTCGTACCAGCCGTTGTCCCGAGGGGGACAAGGTCCGACTTGCTTCCTACCTCCTGAAGTACAAGGAGCGAGTTTGATGGGAGGTGGTTGGGCGTGCTATTGGAGATGATGCCGCCATTGATGTGATGACCTGGAGTGATTTCTTGACCAGGTTCAGGGCCAAGTTTGCACCAGTGATAGAGGTGCAGTAGCTGGCATGGGAGTTCCAGGAGCTCCAGCAGACTACTGAGACGGTGGATGAGATCACCATCATGTTCAGGGAGAGGTCCCTTCTCGTTCCGCAGTATGTGGCGGATGAGGAGAAGAAAAAAGGCCCGATACCATGAAATGTTGAGGAGCGATATTCAACAGTTCGTTAGTTGATCCAGCTGCAAGACGCTGGAGGATATGATAGCAAGGGCTCGGGAGAGGGAGCTGGATTTGGAGATGGAGAGGAAGAGGAAGCCATATGGGGTTCAGACAGGGGGTTCGGGAAAGAGGCCCAAGGTATCGGATCCCAGATCGAGGAGTGAGCAGGGTCGTAGCCGCTGTGGCAGATGGGGCAAGATGCACAAGTGGACGTGCATGGTGGGTGGTTCGGGCTGCTTTAAGTGCGGCCAGACTGGTTACATTAGCAAGGATTGTACTGCTACCACCACCACCACCCTAGTATCTAATATGATGTGCTTCCAATGCAATTATAGGGGCCACAAGAGGTCCTAGTGTCCGAGTTTAGCAGCAGCAGCGGGACCGGTGTCAGCACCCGCTCCTGCTACACTGATCATTACCAACGGTCGTCAGGGCCGGGCAGAGCCTATCGCAAGGAGCAGGGCTTTCCAGCTGACTGCAAAGGAGGCTCGTGCAGCTCCCGATGTTATGACGGGTATGCACTTTCTCCTTATCTCTTTATTTATATTGTTTTGTCGCTTATGTTTATCTATTTTATTATAGGATCATTCCTTGTGAACGGTAGATCTGCTCTGGTATTTTTCGATTCAGGGGCTACCCGATCTTTTGTATCACTCGCGCTTAGCAAGCGATTTGTTGGGGATCCAGGGGAGCCGGATTGTACTCTTGATGTAGAGATTGTGGATGATAGGACCGCTCGGGTTGAGAGGGTTCATCGGGGGTGTACTCTTCAGTTGTTCAATGAGCAGTATTCCATGGATTTAGTCCCTATTCCCCTACGAGGGAATAAGGTCATCGTGGGCATGGACTGGTTGAGCACTAATGGGGAGGTGATCGACTACGAGCAGTAGCTAGTTTGGGTTCGGACCCAAAGTGGGGGAAGGTTGTTGATTCAGGGTGAGAGGCCGAAATACGGGTCGACTTTGTGTTCAGCAGCGAGGGCGGGGCGCTACCTTCAACAGGGTTGCGCAGGGTATGTGGCCTATGTTATGGATACCCGGGATAAGGGTAAGGCGACCGTGCATGATGTACCGATTGTACGAGAGTATCCGGACGTGTTTCCGAAGGATTTGCTTGGGGTACCTCCGGAGAGGTAGGTGGAGTTCAGGATTGACCTAGTCCTTGGTGCGGCTCCGATAGCCAAGGCACCATATCGGTTGGCTCCTCCTAAGATGCAGGAGTTGTGTACACAGCTGCAGGAGCTGTTACACAAGGGATTTATCAGGCCGAGCAGTTCTCCATGGGGAGCCCCGATTCTATTTGTGAAGAAGAAGGAAGGGTCACATCGGATGTGTATAGATTACCGGGAGTTGAATAAGGTAACGGTGAAGAACCATTATCCCATCTCGATGATTGATGATCTATCTGACCAGCTACAGGGTGTATCTTGGTTCTCCAAGATTGATCTGCGATCAGGTTACCACCAGATGCGAGTCAGGGACGACGATGTACAGAAGACAGCCGTTCGGACTCGCTATGGTCATTACAATTTCGTGGTCATGCCGTTTGGGCTCACCAATGCTCCTGCCGCATTCATGGATCTTATGAACCGCGTGTGCATACCGATGCTGGACCGGTCCGTGATAGTCTTTATCGATGATATCTTGGTCTATTCCAAGAGCCAGGAACAGCATGAGGAGCACCTGAGGGAGGTGCTGGAGACATTGAGGAGGGAGAGACTTTTCGCAAAGTTCTCCAAGTGTGAGTTTTGGTTGCATGAGGTGCAGTTTCTGGGGAGCCTTGTCAACCAGAAGGGTATTTTGGTCGATCCGGCGAAGATAGAGGCCGTGATGTAGTGGGAGGTTCCGAGGTCTCCATCTGAGATTTGGATTTTTCTTGGTTTGGCAGGTTATTATCGGAGATTCATCCAAGATTTCTCCAAGATTGTAGTTCCACTGACCCGACTGACCAAGAAGCCGGTGACATTTCGCTGGGGGCCTGAGCAGCAGGCAGCTTTCGAGACTCTTAGACATCGATTATGCGAGGCGCCGATTCTGACCTTGCCAGAGGGTGTCAATGATTTTGTAGTCTTCTGTGATGCTTCGATCTCGGGTATGGGTGCAGTTTTGATGCAGCAGGTTCGCGTGATCGCGTACGCTTCGAGGCAGCTGAAGCGTCATGAGGCGAACTACCCGACACACGATTTGGAGTTTGGGGCTGTTGTTTTCTCCTTCAAGAATTGGCGGCACTACCTCAATGGGGTCTGTTGTACCATATGCACGGACCACAAGAGCCTGAGGTATTTGATGGACAAACCGAATTTGAATATGAGGCAGCGTCGTTGGTTGGATGTGGTGAAGGATTATGATTGTGAGATCCTCTACCACCTGGAGAAATCCAATGTGGTGGCCGATGCCCTCATCCGCAAGGCGGTCGCGGCTCTGATCAAGGATATATGTTTGAGGATGACAGTGATTAGTCCGTTGTTGGAACAGATTCGGGAGGCTCAGGTTGAGGGTATGAAGGAGGAGCGCCAGAAATGTGAGCGGATTGTAGGTTAGGTGGCTTCCTTCGATTATGATAGTCGTGGATTGTTGACCCTGCATCGAAGGGTTTGGGTTCCTTATTGGGGCGGTGTGCGCCAAGTTCTGATGGAGGAGGCTCACAAGTCGAGATTATCCATTCATATCGGGGCGACGAAGATGTATCGGGATCTTCGCCCTGACTATTGGTGGCCCTGCATGAAGCAGGATATAACATGGTTTGTGGAGCGGTGCTTGACTTGCAGGAAAGTCAAGGCCGAACATCAACTGTAACGCTTGTTCCAAGTATCATTTTTTTTAAGTTTTTAGGATTTTGCTCTGTAACTCGGCGAGTTGGGTAGCCCAACTCGACGAGTAGAGATCGATATTGGACGCGAGACTCAGGGTCTACTCGACGAGTTGGAAGGCCCAACTCGACGAGTAGGCACTGTAAAGGAAAACCCTAATTTTTTGGGTTTATCACCTTATTTAAAGAACTTAACCATTAGGGTTGGCCTCCTTACCAGCCTCCTTACTCAGAGAAACCCTAGAACCGCCTCCCCTTCTTGTTCCTTGAAGTTTTGAGTGTTGTGGTGTGATTTTTGAAGGAAGTCTTGAAGAGAGAAGTAGCAATCTTGGAGGAGTGATCTTGGATCCAGAAACTCTACATCAAGGGCTGCATTTTGAAGGTATAAATTCATAACCATGACATGTAGTGTTTTAGACCTCATCTTTTGCTAGTTTAGGGCTTGTTTTGGAACTTTGGGCTGGATGTCCCAAGATAAGAGGTTTCCAGAGGTTAGGAGTGTAGATTTGGCATCTATAAGACCTCTACAGGATCAAAGTTGCAAACTTTAATAGCCTCCATGTCCCATTCATGCATTATGTCCACAATGAAGGCTAAAATGGATCTTGGAGAGTATTTCACGCATGCATGGATGTAAAGTTAGAAACTTTATGTGACTTGTCCACCCTTGGACATCAGATCTATGTTTTGGGTCGATGGGATGAGGGTTTAAAGGCTTAATGAGTCAAGACCTTCCTCAAAGAAGCTAGGGTTTGAGTTTAAGGCATATTAGATGGTCTTTGGGGGTAAAATTTGAAAACTTTACCCTTCTAGACGTCTCTATGGTTAAGGAGCTATTGTATGGAGCTTTAGATTCGACTGGAAAGGACTGAATGCATAAAGACATGGGAAACTCGACGAGTTGCCCTGACGACTTGACGAGTTGGCACATGTTTCCCTGTTTCTGGATGATAAGCAACCCAGCGACTTGGTTAGGGTTTTCCTTGATTTTTTGAACACTGAATGAACTCGACAAGGTGCTAGATACACTCGACGAGTTGGGTCAACATGGACTGTTGACCTTGACTTTGAACATGGTTGACCTAGTTTAACTTTGAGGATATTTTTGGTATTTCGGGTTTTTGACAAAACCAGTCACATGATGATTGTAGGCAGTTGAGTTGGAGCTGCGCGTTGGGACTTATCTAATCTTACCTTATCAGTTCATCATTTTTGAGAGGTGAGTCTCCTCACCATACCAATGGGTCTAAGGCACCAAGGCCGACCCATTTTATGATGTGTGGTACACTAGTTGATGTAGTGTTATGTGGCATGATTGTTGGTTTGCTAGGAGGTATGCTAGTTATATATGATGGGTTTTAAGCACTATAGCATCCCTATGGTGCACATACAACCCTAATCCTTTAGATCTAAGTTTTCTCAAGTTAGACATGCAATAAAATTATCCAAAACATAAAACCTACAACTAGCATACAACTATGATATTTGAAACATAAAACCGAGTTAGATGATTACCTCTTGGTTGTAGCTTGTAGAACTTGGCCTTACAAGAGCTTAGCACCTCAAATGTGATGCCTTAAATAACTCACAAAATACCAAGAACAAATGAAGGATTATGAGAGAGGTACTAGGAGGCACCAAAATCGGATATACTCTTCTTAGAATACTTGTGTGTCGATTTTAGGGGCTTAGGGGTTACATATATAATGTAGAGTTCCAAGGGTCACTTGTGAACCATAATCCATTCACTTAGGATTTTGATCCAATAATTTATTTGATAGCCTTTTGGACTAATACTTCATGGAATCACATATAAACTTAGTCCATCACTAATCAATCATGAATCATTAGCCCAAACCTATATGTATCACTGATTTACATAATCAGCCCCTATTAATTTAATTAGTCTCTTTTGATCACTAAATTAATTCCTAATTAAATGTTGATCAATACCAATTAAATAATATGATTTCTCAATTAATATATTATTCTTATAATATATTAATAGATCACAAATAACCTCTTTCTTAAATATCCTTCCTATTAAATTGCTCCGGTGAATGCAACCCAAATGGACCATGCTACTATCGGGTCAAGTACATACCAATTATAGTTATGGGCTTAGACACCTAATCCAACAGTATCCCACTTGGATAAGTCTAATAACTATAACCACAAGTACGACTTCAAAAACCGACTATCAATCGTAGCTCTCAAAGGCCGCTGTCAACTCTGATCAATAACGCGTCCTTTAGATAAGGTATCATATATTCCTCCATTCTTCAAGATATCGTATGTACTGAGACATGGATAATAATCATTCTCTTTGTTCATGTGTTGTTTCCCGACTTCCAATTTATGACGACTGACAACAGACTACATTGAACACATCAACTTACTCCAGGCTTGGCCAAGCATTTAGGGTGTCATCACTAAATCATCGAGGAGCCCACAAATATCGCTTTTATCCCTCTTAGGGTAAAAGGAATGGATAAACTTCGACTCATATGCTTGCTCAATTTACTCATCAAATCACACACAACAATACTTTTTATAACACCAAGTTACTGGTGCGTTTACGTATCATCAATGTGCAACTGACTTGTAAACTACAACTCATATGTCTCCGTTTCAAGAATATAAGATATTACCGTCTCACAATCACTCGTGATAAAATCCATGAAGTGATTCAAGTGAGCGTGGGTTTAATCCAATACTCAAATCTTATTTCAGGAGTACTCATGAACGCCGCATCAAACTTGTGCTATGTCTAAACACTTAGAAAATCTAGAGCCGGATTCATGACAGTCTTACCTCATTACTTACTTCCAAAGTATGATTGACTATGAATGTTTGAATAATCTTATTATTCGGGAAGTCAAAACATGCAAAGTGAAACATAAGAATAATCTAATCTAATATAGTCTCAAAACTTTTGAATTAAAACAACAGTTATCCCATGCTCCTAGCATGCACACTATGTTTGCATATGGTCCTTACCTTGTGAAATAGATCAATTGAACACATTTAATGATGCTCATTTCACAATTTCCTAATCCTTATTATAAGTGTAAGAATACAAAATCCTTGCCACTAATAGAATCCATTAGAGTCTAAACTTTTACGCAATGTTCCTTTTGTAATGTCGAGGCACCAAAGTCACAGAGACTTGGACAACGAAATTACAAAGCATTCCATTGGAGATTGATTACAAAACCATTCCATGAAAATGAAGTCCCATATTCAAAGTACATTCCTTTCAACACCCTTCTTGCATTAAGCTTTCTAACTTCACACATAGATTCTTAATATCCAACTCCCATTATGGAAACATTTCCATAATTTCCATATGATTATCCATTCTAAATAGAATCCTATCTATTCAAAATCATATCAATACGGTCCATCCAACTGTCCACAAGCGAACTTCAGATTGTCCTTGGCAGTTGCTTAAAATTTTCAGTCATATCTTGTTCTAGTCCTTTTTCCCTCTTAATACCTTAGGTATTTGGAAATTAGAACAATCGAATATTAGAACATATGCAATCGATCCTATATCCGAAGCATAAAGACATGATACTTGATACTTGATCAGTCTCTTGCTATAATGTTTCAATATAGAATTTCCAATGTTGAAACATTTCAACCTGACATTCATATATGCTCATGACTAATTCTTGATTAATACTTAAATCTACACTTTTAGATTCGGAATAAAGTATAAGTATCCTCTCCCTTACCATAACGAAACAACTTTTCAAACCTTGCAACTTTGCAATTTAAAACTTTGTTTGCTATAAACAGCATTGTTAACTCTCAATACTTAGTATAACAATTACACTCCCACTAGCATAATAATTACATACTTATTAGCATAACACTTACACTCCCACTAGCTTTGACATGTACCCAGAAATTAGCTGGACTTTTTAGAAGTCAATACTTATTGACTTTCTTACAAAATTTCAGATATCTGATACGAGATGCTTCGATAGGTCTTTATCTAAGCTCATACACCTTTTATTAGAAAGCTCATATGTGTGTCTAAACTATTTCAAAACTTACAACAACAAGTCCTGAATGTTCAAACTTTTTGCCATTTCTCACAATTCAAACTATGAAGAGGGATGCCGTAATCATAATCGAATTTGAGAACGCAAATAATAGAACTGCTATCTCCTCAAAATCTTCTTAGTGAAAGTGTTTCCTTACAATCATTTTCATGAAGTGGAGAGAAAACTTATGTCACTTAGATTTTATGGTGTATGTGTTCCTATCCATATGAATATGTCATTTCCAATCATTATCATAAGACAAGGTCTATGACAATTCCAACTTATATGGACTGACCTTGTTCAATCTTAATTTCTTGCCATCTGGTAGCACAAGGGTCCTACCACTGCTTCCCTGTTATTGTGCAGCTCAGCACTACATATTAATGTACTTTCCATTGATCAAGATGCTTTGCCTTATGCAATCAATTGAGAACTCACAGAACTCACATGCATAGTTAACTTAACTGGAATGGGCACAGAAACAAGAATATGTCGACACGATAGGTTACAAACCTCAAGTCGTGCGCTAGTGATTAACAATAGCTTTATTGTAGATTAGTTCTTGAAGCTATTCAAGATCATTAAGACTCCCACTGACCTCTTGACATATAGGATTCTCTTGTCAAAAAACATTCCTTGACAAACAAATATTCAAGAGTTAGTGCGGGTTCTTATCAAGAAAAATACTTCATATAATTGGTCTTAGTTGGTCTTTTTTTATCCAAAACATCACAACTACTAATCTCAAATGTGCATGAGCAAGAAAACTTTTCTACTCCACATTTCGTGATATGTTATAATCCTACCTAGGATATGTCACTCAAGACACAATATTGGAGTATAACTCTAAGACTTGATTTTGGAACGAAGTATTACACACCTTCTTGATTTAACCATTTCAAAAATTTCTGATACCTCTTCTTAGTCATGTAAATGAACTAAGGTGTACTTTCAGGATCAATTGTGACATGGTTCCATAATCATTAGGATGATTATAAAACACGATACTAAAGTACTCTCCTTTCCTTTCAGATTGGAGAAAATTTTATCTTTCTGCCTAATTGATTCTTCTTATTCGTTCTGCTATAAATTGAAACTTTTTCAATGATTCAGAATTACACTTAATCTTGTAAGCATAACCATATTTACTGGACTTCCAGTAAATCATGACGAATAGATTATATCGTCCTTTGTGGTGGATCTGACCAGTGTGCATTAATGTGTACTATATCCTTTATTCCTTCACTTGACTTACATACATATGTAAACAAGGAATTAGTCTTAATTTCCCAAAGATGAAGATTCTCATTCATCACACAATACAAGTCGCATGATTCCAAGTTTCTGTCCAATTGAAACTTGAGTGATGAGAATCCTTCCTTATTTGGTAAATTATGAAATTTCCACAAGAATCAAATTCATTTCCAATATTACTAATAATATATGAACACCAATTTTCACCAATGCCATTGCAAGGATAATATAAAATAAGACAAAATCAAGATTTTTCTTTATTTATAAAAATGCGGAAAACTTGTACTTAAAATGCAAATACATGTGAAAACTATGTTTCTAAATATTCCTAAGAAATCTATCATAACTCCTAAGCAGCAACTCAAAAATCTGATCATCAAACCATGCGATCGAAATCCATTTCTTTGCGACCAGACTCAACTCACTCTTTCTTTAAGCTTCCTTCTTTTCTTTTGGATTCTGCAAAACATCAAAATGCAATCTTATCACATCATGTATTAAGATTCTATAAATAGGAACTTAATAGATTTAGATAGTGAACTTACCTGAAGTAGAACCATACAATTTGATTCTACCATCTCTTAGATCTCTCAGGTAGTCAGGGCAGCTTCGCTTCCAATGTCCCTTTTCTTGGCAATAGAAACAAACAGACTCTTTCGGAATGGTGCATGGGACAATCTCAGACTCTTCCTTTCTCTTTACCATTCGGTCAAACGGTTTGACCTTGGTCGATCCCTTTCCACTGGGAAGAGAAAACCTTTCTGGACTTCCAATGTTGCCACTGTCAATGTCCGTGGAAGTTTGGGAGATTGATCTTTCAATCAAATTTGCTTCACCAGTGCACCAAATCATTGCTGATTCAGCAGCAATTAGCAAATATATCAGATCAATGAGGGTCACGTCGTGATTTGTCATATAGTAGTTTTAAAAAAACAGACTATATGACTCGGGAGGTGACTGAAGAACCAAGTCAACAGCCAGCTTCCTCGGGAAATCGACACCTAACATTCCCATCCTATCAATGTGTGACTTCATCTCCAAGACGTGTGCACTCATAGACCTTCCATCTTGGTATTTGCTTGCCAATAGGGCTTGAGTGACCCTGAACTTTTCAAGTCGACGAACACATGGGTGAGGGAGAACTATTGGAGGAGGTAGAGGAAGTGAAGAATGATTTCTAGTTCCTCGATCGAAACATGGAACATCATCTTCATGAGGAAAGCTTTTTCCAAAAGGATAAGGTAGACCATATTTGTCAGAACTAGACATCTACAAGGGGAGAAATTCAAGTTAGTTGACTTAATATAACACCCAAATGAAATATTAAGGCCGGAACCCAAAAAAATAATTTACAATTCGGAAGAGGGATGCCGTAATCCAATTGCAAACTATTTGTCGGTAGGTAAATGACGATTTACCAATTCCACCACGAAAACGAAATTTTTAAACAAATTAGGTTTTAAATGAAACTTCTAGATCTTTTGAGATTCATTGAATTTTTCAATGGAATGTTTAATCTCGATTATGCCCTTCAAGTTTGTGACTGGGATACCGAGGATCCCAAACAAGGGTGAATAACCATGCAAATTAGCTTTGTACTCTCGATGTCATTAATCACCTAATCAATGTGTCGGTTAACCACATACGCTCCATTAATCAATGATAATTCACGAGCTACCCATTGTTATCCTTCATTAGTCCCATATTAGTGTGCCGGTTAACCACACACGCTCCACTAACGACCAATAAGGTGCAATGTGCAATTTCATGGGTTAGCATCAAATTTACATTTTTCCTAAAGTAACTAAGATTGGGAATTTATAAAACATTTAGTTACTTTATATTTCATTATACTTTTAATGAGGATTTAAGTGTCCTATCAAACCCGTTCGGCTAACGACCTTCCACTGGTCAAGGGTGCGGTGAGTAAGAGTGTATACCCAATGACGGTCATTTTACAAGCCGCTTCCTTAAACACCCCTTATAGATCAGCTTCGTGAATGAGGCCTACTAACGGTAAGACTGACTTTTAACTTATACATATATAATATATTAGACTTTTAATTTTATATAGTATAAGGGTGTATTTTACACATTTAAAATACTAAGTGGATTAATCTATTAATAAATTAAACTTTTAATTTAATTAAACTTAAACCATGTTATTATGGATTTATTAATTCTCTCTTTTAATTAACCACTTAATTAATTTAATAAAACCATAAGGGTGTAGTTTGAACTATTCAAAATATCAAGGTTCTAAATTTAAGATTTCAAAATTAAGGCCATTTAATTAAATTTTAAGTTACAAAACCAAGAGGTACACTTATGAACCTTTTCAAATTACTAGGGTTTTAGAATTTAATATTTCATAAATGAGACTTTTCAATTTCCATAACTTGAGGGAAAGTTTTGAAACTCTTCAAAACCTTTTGGATTCCAAAACTTTATGGGAAGTTTTGTAACTCTTCAAGACCTTTTGAATTCCAAAATTTGATGGCAAGTTTTGTAATTCTACAAAGCCATTTAGATCAAATTTTAAGCAAGTAAAATAATCACATATTTTTATCATTTACCAATTTGATCTAATTCAACTCATATAGCAAGATAACTTCAAATCAAATAATACAAATAATTAGCTTATCATATAATGTAGTAATTATATTAAAATTTGACAATTTATCTTTTAATTGGATGAGGATAGTCACCACTATATCAGAAAAATCAGATTTTATGATACAAAATAGTTTATGGTAATGAACCTAATCCAATTCTGGCTAAAAAAACCTGAAAATCTGCCAACAGACTGTCCAACTCGTCGAGTCTGGCAATGGACTCGTCGAGTTCATCATGGACTCATCGAGTTCCATTATGGACTCGTCGATTTCAGCCTACAGATGGCAGATTTCAATATGCTCCAGCTTTGAACAATCAACCAATGCATCTTATATAATAGAAAACACCCTAGTCTCTGATACCACTGATGGGTTTTAAGCACTATAACATCCCTATGGTGTACATACAACCCTAATGCTTTGGATCTAAGTTTTCTCAAGTTATACATGCAATAAAATTATCCAAAGCATGAAACCTACAACTAGCATATAACTATGATATTTGAAACATAAAACCGAGTTAGATGATTACTAAAGGGTTTTAAGCACTATAACATCCCTATGGTACACATACAACCCTAATGCTTTGGATCTAAGTTTTCTCTAGTTATACATGCAAATTTCATTTATCCAAAGCATGTAGCCTATCTAGCATACAACTTGATATATGAATCATAAAAACTAATTAGGTGATTACCTCTTTATGTAGCTTGTATTAATTAGCCTTTAAGAGCTTAGCACCTCAAGTTTGATGCCTCAAATGCTTCACAAAACACCACCAACAATTGGAGAACTTGAGGGAAAGGTTAGGAACACCCTAAAATCGGCTATACTCTTGCTATATCACTTGTGTATCCGATTTTGGGCTCTAAGGGGTTACATATATAGTGTTAGAATTCCAAGAGTCATGTGTAACCTAATTCTGACACTTAGGCTTATGATCTATAACTCATATGGACTAACTCTTCATGGACTCTCACATAAACTTAGCCCATCATGGATCAATAGCCCAAACTATATGTATCACTAATTTACATAATCAGTCCCCATTAATTTAATTAGTCTCTTTTGATCACTAAATTAATTCTAAATTAATTCTTGATCAATACTAATCAAATAATATGATTTCTCAATTTATATATTATACTTATAATATATTAGTAAATCAAATAATATGATTTCCCAAACTATATGCATCACTAATTTACATAATATGTGGTATACTTGTATGAAAGACCATGGGGGAGCCCATGACACTTGGATGTAAGACCATGTGGGGAGCCCGTGGCTTTCCTATTAAAGACCATGGGGAGCCCATGGCACTTAGGTGTAAGACCATGTGGGGAGCTCATGTGATGTGCACAAAAGTACCCACTAATTTTAATATTTATAACCTAACAAACTTAGACCAACTATGCACCTATAGGCCGTGTACCTAGTCAGATTATGGTATAGCTTGGGTAAGTCGGGTATCGATCACAGGGAACGGTGTTACTAATTAATCTACTTGTTATCAAATTAACCTAATTATTAACAAGTTTAAAAAGTGTTTTATCTGATTTTACAAGATCAGACGAACTTAGCTCAAATTCAATTAATAAGTAAAAGCACTCTTGTTTAGTTCGAATCTACTTCGTTCTTATGGCCAGCTAATAATTATGGATTATCAAGTTGGTTTTAATTATATTAGTAATTTAAGTCTAATTTTACCAATAATTAATTAATTCATGTAAAACTATGTATGGTCACACACAATTAAACACAGAACCAATTATGAATAGGAATATGCTATGTAAAATTTATTATGTAAACGCAATTATAGTCATAATCTACGTTCTCTAGCACAGCTAAGTTTATTTACTTTAATTACTAACTAAGATTGGTCAATCCTAGCTCTGACAATTTAATGTTCACTAAATCATTAGGTAAACAAGTTCATGAAGTTAATGGTCACTAAGCTACACAGAACATGGAATCAAGCAACTAAAGAAACAACCATAAGCATGCTAGGTAATTATAAACCAAACACAAGCAATTTACCAACTAAATAAATCCATACAAAATTAAGCTATTCATAAGTTAGAAGCTTCATCTAGCTAAACAAGAGTAGCTAGATACAGCTGCTCATAATAGCAACTAACAAACTAACACCTACTAAATATGCAAACATGTTCATAAGTATCAAATAAGTAAACTAGATTATGAACCTCTATTCCTTTGGTGTTGAAAACCTTTTTCCAGAACTTCTCCTCTGCTAAAAATCATCTTCTGGAAACCCTCTAATCAGCCAAAAAGTCCCCCAAGTCGTATTGGGCAAGGGAATTTATAGTTTTCTGATTTCCCGAGTTCACGTCGTGAACAATAAAGATTCACGTCGTGAATGAGACTTTTCATATTCGACAAGGACTCTTTCACCCGGATGTAAATCTTCTGGAATACTCTTCTCACGCCGTGAATCATGAACAATTCACGTCGTGAGTACGTTCTTTTGCTGAGTTTTTCATCCTTCTTCCCTTTAAGCCTCCAAAGTTCCAAATATCGTCAATTCTGGTCCCTTACTTCGAAAATGCCTCTATTTTGGCTGCAAATAACAATTTATTCTTATAAGTACCATTATCCTATGCAATTAACCAAAATATTAATAAAAATGTAAATAAATATTGCCTAAAAATATGTATAAATATGGCAATATCAAAATACCCCACACTTGTTCTTTACTTGCCCTCAAGCAAATTTAATTATTTTTAAACTTAAACCTTCATCACCAACATCACATAGAACAATCCAACTCAAACTCAGCCATTATGCCAAGACCTCAACGCATGCATTTGTGTCTAATATTTTTCCTAAGTAACCCCCCTCAATTCTAAATACTCACAATCCTCATCAACACTCGCCCACTTCTTTCGAACAATGCTCATTTTATGCAACCCTCCGAATCCATCCGCAGAAAACTTTCTAACCTCAAGGTATTTTTGTAAAGCCACCCAAGCATACATAATCTAGAGAATTACAACTTTTAGAAGATACCACAACTTGGAGCTCTTGAATTCTTCACTTCTTGATATTATGATCTTTGACTTCTTTGAATTCACCAATTGTTTGTGTAATTTTGATATCTTCAACTTTTGAAACTTCAGAATTTTCGATCTTTGATCTTCTTACTTTGCTACTTTTATGCTCAAAAAATTCCTCAAATTTTTTTTTAAATTTTTTAAATTTCTCTTTTTTTCTCTTTACATGTACTCACTTTTTTATATCACTCAAAAACCTACATGCTTAAGCAGGGGCGCTTAACTTCAACCCTTATTTGTAACACCCGTCAAAATTAGGTCAATAACAATCACATGTGATTATGCCAATCATGTAATGTGATTTTGTTAAACTAGTAATGTGATAAACTTACTATGTAATTCATGTTAAAGTATGAACTTTCATGATACAACTCAAAGTATACGTCCATACGATTCGAAAAATATAGAGAACATCTAAATCTGACTTCGCGTGAAGAAGTTATGATAAATTCTAACGCTATAATGCCTTATAACAAGAGGGATTTAAAATAGACTTAGAATTAGCTATTGGAGTCTAGAAGAAATTCGTAGTACTCGGAATTACCTACGCGTGCTTATAAAGAACGCCGAAAACGGAGTTCGTATGCAAAAGTTATGGACTTCCGAAGATGCAGCTGTCAGAAACCCTAATTTGACTGAACTCACGACGTGAGCATCAAAAATTCACGACGTGAGGAGTCAACAGACACTAATCGGAGCTAGAAAACACGCGTTAAGGCTATGGGATGACTCATGGAAGTTCACGACGTGAACCTATCATGTTCACGACGTGAATGGCCCCAGAACACCCTATAAATAGCAATCAAAGCTCATTCAATCCTTACACCTTCTCCTTTCATTCTCTCTCGTTTCCGAAAGCCGTTTTCCCTTCTCGAGCCTGACAACGACGAGCCTCTGACCGTTTAGATTCTATAATCACGCTACTAAGGTAAATTTCACGGCCCCACTTTCTAATATTTTCGGGGGAAAACGCATGCTAAATATTGTATATACGTTATTATTATGTCTATATGATAGTATATTAGTATCAACGTAGATAGTTATAATAACCGGGATATAGTTATTTCGTATCTGAAAATATACAATTATCGTAAAGTTGTTAGCATGTTATTGTTATAGTAGTATACTAATGTAGATCTTGAGTTATACTTAGGATTCTGTATATATGTTGTGTGCGATATAGTTCCAGAGTTATACTCGGAAGTTCTATATGTTAATTGATAAGTATGTTGTTATTGTTGGTTTTATGTCAAGATAAAACCAGGTATGTTATATGTTGTTCTTATTGGTTTTATGTCAAGATAAAACCAGGTATGTTATATGTTGTTGTTATTGGTTTTATGTCAAGATAAAACTTGGTTTTAATTCTAATTATAGTTGTTATATTACCACAAGGTGTGATCCTTGTACTACCGCAATGTGTGATCCTTGTAATAATAATAAGAGGTATAAAACTAAGTAATACAGTCGCAGCTACAGACTCATGGTAGCACAACTTTAGAAGCATTATACTTTGTCGATATACAAGTATGAATGTTAAGTATAAGTTCCCCAAAGACTTATACTCTAAGTATAAGAATCTAGTAGGTATATTACTTGTATATTAAGTAGACCACTACACCTATCCTACTTACTCGTATAGAATTGAAATAGATTTATACGTAGCGGTTTTACTCGTACAGAATTGAAATAAGATTTATACGTAGCAACTTAGTTTGTATGGAATTACAAACATTTATATTTATAATATATGAGACTTATAGGTATATACTTATTTGGTAAGTAAAATTTTATACCTAGGATATATATACTAAACGTTGGAGAGTCAAAATGATATTTTCAAAACTATACTTTTGAACTTGGAAAATGTATTATTTTTATATGGAGTCAAAACCTGTGGACTCACCAACATTATGTTGACGTATTTTAAATTGCATGTGTTTTCAGGAAGTTGATAACGATGATACGAGAAATGACGTTACACCGCCCGGTGTTTCCGCCGACGGCCGGGGTGTGACAGATTGGTATCAGAGCTATTAACTATAGTGAATTAGTACTTTCTTAGGAAAGCACGACTATAGTTTAGGGCTTACTCTGTTAGGTTTAGGTATATCCCTTAACCTACAAATAAAAAGTATTATTAAATTATACTACTGAAGGACTACTTACGGGAGCGGTGACAAGGATAGACATGTCGATTTGGATTGCTGGATTTCAGAACGGCTATATGCTAAAATGATCCTGCCCACCGACTGTCCTGACTGGCCGTTGCCTTATCAGCTAGACCTGAAGTAACAAACAATAATTAATAATATTCGTGAATACAACAAACACAAAGATATACAGTTACGTATGAACTCAGTCCCGCGATGAGAACACATGTATATAACCCAAAAATATAGAAAACCCAAACCCTCGATAAGAATTCAACGCAAGGTTTTAGGTAAAACTACTTAGTCGAGTTTTATTGTACATGGTACGAACCACAACTAAATGTAGACTGATCACTTATGTTTAATTTTGGTCAGACCGATGCACAACCAAACTTGAATACGGTGGTTGATAGACTAAAACACTTGAAGATTCTAGAAGATTAAAGATAGATATCAGATCAGGATACCATCAACTCGGAGTACAAGAAGACGATGTTCCAAAGACAACATTTAGGACTCGGTATGGTCAATCTAAGTTCCTAGTTAAGCTTTTGGATTGACCGCCGCTCATGAACCTCATGAATAGTGTTTTCAAACCGTACTTGGATAAATTTGTGATAGTAGTTATCGATGATATATTGATATATTCACAAACCAAGGAAGAACACGGTCAACACTTGTAAATAATCTTGGAACTACTAAGAATAGAAAAGTTGTACGCCAAATTCTCCGAATGTGAATTTTGGATTAGAGAAGTACAAATTTTTAGAACATGTAGTTAGTAACAAAGGGATTCATGTCCAACCCTCAAAGATTGAAGCAATTAAGAATTGGGAAGCACCAAAGACGCCAACAGAAGTGCGTCAATTCTTAGGACTTGCTGGCTATTACCGTAGATTCATAGATAATTTCTCCAAAAATAGCCAAGCCGTTTACAACACTAACCCAGAAGGATATGAAGTTCAACTGGGAAGTCAAAGAAACTAAAGCAAATGTTGTGTAGTGCACGAATCCTATCCCTCCCAGATGGGACAGAAGATTTAGTAGTATACTGCGACGCATCAAATCAAGGATTGGGATGTGTGTTGATGCAAAGAGGAAAAGTTATCGCCTACGCATCACGACAAATTAAGGTGCATGAGAATAATTACACTACCCATGACCTTGAATTGGGAGTTGTAGTTTTTGCACTGAGAACTTGGAGACACACAATTGGCCAGAGAACATATAGGTGATAACTTATGTGTCGAGCTAGAAATAATCCACAAGACAAACCCAAAAGATCGTGCAAATTAAGGATCGATTAAAGGCTGCACGTGATCGTCAAAAGAGTTATGCTGACGTAAGACGTAAGCCTTTAGAATTCCAAGTTTGAGATAAAGTAATGTTGAAGGTCTCTCCTTGGAAAGCCGTAAATCGATTCAGGAAACGAAGCAAACTAAACCCACGGTATATAGGACCTTTTTCCGACAAGAATTGGTTCCGTCGCATACCAACTCAAGTTGCCTCAAGAACTAAGTAATGTGCATGATGTTTTTCACGTATCAAATCTCAAAAGATGTCTTTCGGATGACACTCTTGTTGTACCTCTCGACTGCTGGGTTATGAGCATTCTAACACTCCTAAGTGTACATGCAACCCTAAATACCTTGGATCTATGTTTTCTCTATTATACATACAATTATGAACATCCAAGGTATTATCCTAATCTAGCATACAAAATAATAAATATAACAAGATAGAATACATACCTCTTTGATGTAGAATGTCTTCATGAAGCTTGAGTGCCTAGTGCCCCAAGTGTGACACCTCAAATGGTTCACACAACACCAAATACACTTGGAATAACTTGAGAGAAACTTGAACACTCCTTGAAATCGTCTAGCCCTCACACTCACACATTAGTGCATGATTTCTTGAGCCATGGGATTCTTTTATATGGTGGCTATTAGGGTTACACCATGTAACTCATAACTTTACCCATTCCTTATGCTCCATGGATTTTAACCTCCATGGAGTATCCATGGGTCACCCCCATGGACTTAGTCCAACATAAGGAATCTTGGATCACAAGCCCACATATATAAGAATGAATGATTTACACAATCAACCCATATATTTAATTAGTCTCCTTTTGATCACTTAATTAATTCCAAATTAATTCTTGATCAATACTAATTAAATAACATTATTAATATATTAGAACTTATAATATATTAACCAACCTTAAGTGTTATTTCTCTCATTATAGTCTATCCAAATGCATGATGCCATGCAACCCAAATGGACCATGCCGGGTCGGGTCAAGTCTTACCAATTATAGTTATGGACTTAGACATTAATCCAACATCGACGAGATACAAGTCAATACCAAACTCAACTTTGTAGAAGAACCTGTCAAAATCATGGATCGATACACCAAACGATTAAAACAAAGTCGTATTCCCATAGTGAAAGTTCGATGGAACTCTTTACGAGGACCTGAATATACTTGGGAATGTGAATATCAGATGAAAAAAAATACCGCCAACTATTTAACAAAACCCCATCCACAAAATAAATTTCGGGACGAAATTATTCTAACGGGGGGAGAATGTAACACCCGTCAAAATTAGGTCAATAACAATCACATGTGATTATGCCAATCATGTAATGTGATTTTGTTAAACTAGTAATGTGATAAACTTACTATGTAATTCATGTTAAAGTATGAACTTTCATGATACAACTCAAAGTATACGTCCATACGATTCGAAAAATGTAGAGAACATCTAAATCTGACTTCGCTTGAAGAAGCTATGATAAATTCTAACGCTATAATGCCTTATAAAAAGAGGGATTTAAAATAGACTTAGAATTAGCTATTGGAGTCTAAAATAAAGTCGTAGTACTCGGAATTACCTACGCGTGCATATAAAGAACGCCGAAAACGGAGTTCGTATGCAAAAGTTATGGCCTTCCGAAGATGCAGCTGTCAGAAACCCTAATTTGACTGAACTCACGACGTGAGCATCAAAAATTCACGACGTGAGGAGTCAACAGACACTAATCGGAGCTAGAAAACACGCGTTAAGGCTATGAGATGACTCATGGAAGTTCACGACGTGAACCTATCATGTTCACGACGTGAATGGCCCCAGAACACCCTATAATAGCGATCAAAGCTCATTCAATCCTTACACCTTCTCCTTTCATTCTCTCTCGTTTCCGAAGGCCGTTTTCCCTTCTCGAGCCTGACAACGACGAGCCTCTGACCGTTTAGATTTTGTAATCACGCTACTAAGGTGAGTTTCACGGCCCCACTTTCTAATATTTTCGGGGGAAAACGCATGCTAAATATTGTATATACGTTATTATTATGTCTATATGATAGTATATTAGTATCAACGTAGATAGTTATAATAACCGGGATATAGTTATTTCGTATCTGAAAATATACAATTATCGTAAAGTTGTTAGCATGTTATTGTTATAGTAGTATACCAATTTAGATCTTGAGTTATACTTAGGATTCTATATATATGTTTTGTGCGATATAGTTCCATAGTTATACTCGGAAGTTCTATATGTTAATTGATAAGTATGTTGTTATTGTTGGTTTTATGTCAAGATAAAACCAAGTATGTTATATGTTGTTGTTATTGGTTTTATGTCAAGATAAAACCAGGTATGTTATATGTTGTTGTTATTGGTTTTATGTCAAGATAAAACTTGGTTTTAATTCTAATTATAGCTGTTATACTACCACAAGGTGTGATCCTTGTACTACCGCAAGGTGTGATCATTGTACTACCACAAGGTGTGATCCTTGTACTACAGCAAGGTGTAATCCTTGTACTACCGCAAGGTGTGATCCTTGTACTACCGCAAGGTGTAATCCTTGTACTACCGCAATGTGTGATCCTTGTAATAATAATAAGAGGTATAAAACTAAGTCATACAGTCGTAGCTACAGACTCATGGTAGCACAACTTTAGAAGCATTATACTTTGTCGATATACAAGTATGAATGTTAAGTATAAGTTCCCCAAAGACTTATACTCAAAGTATAAGAATCTAGTAGGTATATTACTTGTATATTAAGTAGACCACTACACCTATCCTACTTACTCGTATAGAATTAAAATAGATTTATACGTAGCGGTTTTACTCGTATAGAATTGAAATAAGATTTATACGTAGCAACTTAGTTTGTATGGAATTACAAACATTTATATTTATAATATATGAGACTTATAGGTATATACTTATTTGGTAAGTAAAATTTTATACCTAGGATATATATACTAAACGTTGGAGAGTCAAAATGATATTTTCAAAACTATACTTTTGAACTTGTAAAATGTATTATTTTTATATGGAGTCAAAACCTGTGGACTCACGAACTTTATGTAAACGTATTTTAAATTGCATGTGTTTTCAGGAAGTTGATAACTATGATACGAGAAATGACGTTACACCGCCCGGTGTTTCCGACGACGGCCGGGGTGTGACATTATTGGTTAAGGATATTAATTTTCCTGGATACATTTCAGGTTTAGGCTGCTAAACATATCGCATCCCTCAAACTAAGCGAGGTTGTGTTTTTGTCCCATGATTTCACTAGAAAAAGGGAGGCCACAAATGCACTATAACGTGTATTGGCTCAACTAAACATTTGAGCCTTTATCAGATCATCCCAATGCAACACTAACAACTTAAGTTGAAATTATTATTACTAGAACTAATATTAGATTATTATTTCAAACCCATGAAAATTTTTAAATTCCCTAAGATTTCTAAGATTTCTATTTCTAAGATTTCTAGCAATTTACTAATTTACTTTTTCTACCCCCTACCCCACTCTTATTAGATACAATGCCCTCATTGCATGCATAAAATAAATAAAAAGCAATAAAGGGAGAAAAAGGAACAGACTCCACTGGGATAGAAGTGGCAAGAGCAAACTCCAAACGTGTAGTTGACATGTGCATCTTGAATATGGAACTTCATCTAAATAGGAACTTGGACTTCAACTCACGAAAGATGTAAGTGAGCCAACAAGCGAAAAAGTAATGAATCGAAACTTCAAACTCCCACAAGGATGATTTAAGTCTTCAAAATGTATAGAATAATGTGGGAAAGCATACGCCACTTTGTATAGTAGAGGAAACAGCCAGCATGCGCGTTATAAAAAAACACCAAATATTAGTGAAAATGGAAAAACTCACGACGTAATATATAGGCTCACGACGTGAAGTCGCAAGAATGCGGATTCTGTAATATATTATAACTCAACTCACGACGTGAATTAGTGTATGCTCACGACGTGAAAACTGGGCGACTGGAAAATGAGACCGCCCATTCTTCTGATTACTTTTGACATCCCATTCCAAATTCTAAATTGTTAAAGACACTGCGGCATGCAGAATTTCTATGACTCCTTGCTAATCTCATCCTCTCTCTCGACTCACCCCACACTTATTTTTAATTGTGGGTCTCGACTCTTAACTCTAGACTTGTAATGACCCTTGACTAGACGATCACGACTCTTGACTCGACTTTACTCCCTTCCCAAGACTCCTTAGCAAGTTGTAATAAAAACACCAAAAGACAACTAAAAGTAACATGATAGTTTAAAAGTCTTACAAACCAAAACAAGTTCAAAACCACAAAAATCTAAACCAAATTAAATTAAAACAAAAACTAAATAGGAACTCAATCGTCATCTTCTTCACCACGTGCTCCACTTGGACCGGCTCCATCTCCTCCTTGGCCTCGATACTCGCTCATCCTAGGGCAAATTGGGTAATGATACCCCAAATAAGGAGGTTGTTCCACATGGAGATGTTGCACCAAATTCTCCATCGTTCCCCCAATCCAGTTCATGCTCAAGGAAAGCTGGTCAAAATACCCTGTCATATCATCCCCAAAGTGTGATGCGACCATGGGTGCTGATCGTCGAACCGGTTGTCCTCTTTCCCCTCGTATTCTCACATTTCTTCTCCTTGGCCTTGGTTGTGGTGCTGGTTGATCACCCTGCTGTTCACCACCATCCTCATCATCCGACCCTAAAATACCCCAGTGAGTCCCATAATTTTTTACCACCCACATAGTCTCCAAATAACCCATACTAAACTCATGTTCATCCATGCAAGTCATGGAACGAGTGATACCGGGAACAAGCAACCCATACGATCGGGTCAAACGGGTAATGAAATGCCCTTCACAAATAGGGCTCCCGGGGCGAGAACTGGCAGCAGAGTCAGCCAGAAAGCGTGCCAAAAAATAGGGAATGTTGCAACACACTCTCGGCTGCAAAATGCACCATAAAAAGAATAAATTCTGCTTTGTCACCTTGTCCCCATGCCTTCTGTGATTGATGGAAAAAGTAATTAATCGGTGTAGTACTCGGTGGATGGGAGATCGAATGCTGCTCTCGGGGGACACTCCAGAATTGAATATTCCGGAGGCAATATTATGCCAGAAATCAAACCCAGTGACATCATCCGCATACCCTCTAGCTGAATCCCTCAAAAACAAGCCAAACTCGGGAGTCATAGCCTCGTGGGGATTATATATCCCCACCCTCCAAGAAAATTCCATGAGGCTGCACTCCCGATACTCACCCCCGAGACGGAATACCAAAGCTTGTGGATAATGGGGGTCTTGGACATTCTCGTGGAATGTAACTGTTGAGAAAAACTCAACACAGAACTCCTTATATACCCGCTCTTGGATGCGAAAAAGGTTGAGCCATCCCGAGCAAATGAACGAATAACCATCTCCAATAAATATTTTGGTTAGAAACAGGGACAACCTATCCACGAGTCCAACTTCCCTCAACCGTGTCCAATTGATGGTGGGTGCGACTGCAATCTCCCGGTTGTAAAGCCACCCCAACCGATTGTTCCAACGCGTGTAAATATTCCGTGACATATTCGTTTGAAAGACGTAAAACGGGTGGAGATTAGCAACCCCGGGTGGAACTTCTCTTCTGGGAGAGAAACTCTCCCTGGGTGGGAGAACCCACCAACTTTCTCTCTCTAGAAAAGTGCAATAGTAATACTACATAAAAAGTGACCACCTCTCCCTTTATATATGAGGGAGAGTAAATACACCTAAAATACAATAAGGGAAAATACAACCTAATAAACACTCATTATTTGTGGAGCATTTACATGCACCAACATTCTCTCCCTAAATGCTTACAAATGATGAGAGATACAACAAGTGATACAAGGCTATAATACAGTAATCCGACTAGCAAGTGTGGTAATAAAATGAAACCAAGTGTTGAAATGTCTCTGAAACTCTGAAGTGTCTGTGAAGTCTGAAACTGGCCATGGATCTCTAACAATGAAGGTCTTCGTCTTCAAAGCACAACCAATGAAGCAGAAAAAATAAGATCCAAATCTTCAAACCAGTCATAATCACCCGAAGAAGGAGGTCACCATGAGCAAGTAGAAGATCCAATAAAAGAAACACTTCGGCTTCAAAAAGTCTGAAAAACATCTCGAGTTCTCGAATCATAATACACCAAAATTCTTCAAAGAATAACCTGCTAAAAATGTGAAGCATCTATAGAATGAAGTCCGGATAAAAATAATGTGAGTCCAAAAACATGGTCTAGCAATCCCGAAAATTTGATCCAAGGACCAAAAATAAGTGCCACGTCACATTGCCAAAATAAGCTTCATCTTCAACATGTCACAAATCCAAACTCGTGAAACCATAAAATCTGAACCGAATGCGAACAGAAAATCATCCTGTGGTAGAGTCCGAATAATAAATAATCTGAATCGGAAAACATCGAGTAATGCCAAAAATTTGATCCGTAAAGACACAAAATAAGTGCCACATCGCATCACTAGATAAATAATCGTCTTCAGAAGTCTTCAAAAATCCAAACTCAAACAATCATAATAACCAAATATGGATGATATTCTCTCCCTATTTTTGATAACCAATGACCGGATATCAAAAATCAACAAATCATCGGATGGAGAGTGTCGGATACCAAGAGCTAACAGAGAAGCTCTTCCTAGATGTATGAAGGGTCTCGATAAGAAACGAGAAAGAGTAACAGAGATACTCTTGCGGTCATGAGGAGGCGGGTGACATAGTTGTTGAAGCTGTGCTGAAAATAATCTGTTGTGCCATAAAATATATCCAAATATCCAAACTGCGGTGCCGGAACACTTGTAGTGGTCTTCAATAGAGAATAAAGTCCACATGCTCAAGATACATGATTCGTCAACCAAAAATCAAGAGCGACAAGTCATAAAATCTCATAAAGTGAAGAATGCGAAACAACTTTGTTGATCAATCGTCGTTGCGGTGCAAGCATCACCAAAAATAATATGAAGTCCGACTGCGGTAGGAGTATTCTTCCAATAATAACCGGCATGATATGAACCAATGTGACAATCCAAGGTTCGGTTGTGGCAAAAATTGGTGTTAAAAAAATAATTGGTTTTAATAAAAAAAATGGCTAAATAAAAATAATTGGCAAAAAAAATAGCTGAATAATAAATAATTTGTGTTAAAAAAAATTAGCTGAATAATAAATAATTGGTGTTAAAAAAATTAACTGAAAAAAAAATAATAAAAAAAATGGCTGAATAAATAAAAAAAGAAGTTTAAATAAAAAAAAAGGTTTAAAAAAAAGGGGGGAGGGCTGATGAGAGGGGAGAAAAAAAGGAGGGGAGGAGGGGGAGGAATAAGGAGGAAGAAGGAGGGAGGTGAAGAAAAAAGGAAGGAGGAGGGGAGGGGCCGAAGTCAGGAGGGTTGCGGGTGGGAGGTGATTGCGGGTAGAGGAGGTGGGTGCTGATGGAGGGTGACTTCGGATGGAGAAGGGACGATTGCGGATCAGATGGTTGGATAGGGACGAGATAGCTGCGGATGGTACTCTGATCGGATGAAGCACTACGGTAGGTGCAGACTGCGGTGCGAGGACCTCGGTCCGAGGCTGCGGTCCGAGGGGAGTCCGCAAGAGGAAGACTTCGGTTCAGCAGGGGAGGCTTCGGATCCTTGGTTTGGACTAAGAGGCTGCGGTACTTAGGCCTGAGAGGGGCTGCGGTACCAAGGCTAAGAAGGGTTGCGGGTAGGCTTCTAAGGAGACTCCGGTAGGCAGTTTTTGGTTGCGGTTATGGGCTCCGAGAAGGGCTGAACGGGTGACGAAAAATGCTATTTTTTCATCAAAAAATGGTACCGAAAAGGCCATTTATTCATATTTTAATGAGGGAATCTTTTTATAAAGCATTCTAAGTCAAAGGTGGGTCTTGGGAAGGCAAAAAGAGGAGTGTGCAGGGGGTTTTTAGGGACAAAAGGTGATGGGATTGGACAATGTCACATGCTTTTTGTTTTTTTGAGGGAGCAAATAGTGGAGCACTCTTTACCCAAAAGAGTAACAAGTACAATTGACTTTTTGCAAACAAATTATCACGTCCAAACAATTCAATTTGAGATCTACAGCAACTAATACATGAGAATCAAAAAATCTTCATACCTCATGATGATGAAAGTTGCTGGGAAAGAAAAATCTTCAAAAAGAAATGCTTTTCTCCACTTTCTTCAAGAAAAATAAGCCCATAATCTCGTGTCTTCTCATCCAAGGAAAAATAACTCCCTGGAATACATCTTCAACCTTTTTAAGAGACCACAAAATTAATTATTCTCCCATTTTTTTTCTTCATTTCTTCAACAGCAACAAAATAATAACTTTTAAGAACATCTTTTTCCAGCATCAAATAGAACGAACAGCAGCAGCAACAATTTATTTTACTAAGATAGAATCACCCAGAAAATAGAACTAAGAACGAACTTCATAAAAAAATTCCGGTAAGAAACCCGAAAATTTTTCTTGCAGAAACACGGAAAAATCACAAGATAATCACCGAACGGGAGTCGTTCCCTTGAACTAATCGTGAGATCTTCAAGGTACGGCTCTGATACCAATTGTAGGTTCCCATTTTATCAATTGGATCGGTGCGGAATATATTACCAAGAAGATAATCGTGTATGAACATGAAGAACATAATATGTGAGTAAAACAGTAGTAGATAGATAGAGAGATATAAAATATTACAAGAACATTCATGGGTTGGGAGACATAACTCTCCCATGGTGGGAGAGATCCCACCACACTCTCTCTAGTCTAAATGTCTACATAGTGAAACTCTCCCTGAGTGGGATAGTTAGAGAGTTAGTTGCAAAAATGTAAAGAAATGGAAATGACAACAATTGTTATATCAAGAATACACATAAATTGATTCATAATGAGGAATGCATTCAAGCCAAGCTAATAAGTGAGATCAAACTTAGTGATTAAGTCACAAGACACTTGCTCCAAAGAGAGATTGTAATCAGTTATATTCTAGTAAGATTTGAGAGAAAAACTTTGAGACACACTTGAACAAACGTTAGAACAAGTATATTGCAGAATAGTTAATCTCGAAGGATCTAAAAGCTCAACAATAATATTAATAAGTTAGAGTTAGATAGTTAGAGAGTTAGTTGCGGAAATGTAAAGAAATGGAAATGACAACAATTATTATATCAAGAATACACATAAATTGATTCATAACGAGGAATGCATTCAAGCCAAGTTAATAAGTGAGATCAAACTTAGTGATTAAGTCACAAGAGACTTCCTCCGAAGAGAGATTGTAATCAGTTATATTCTAGTAAGATTTGAGAGTAAGAAGTGATGCGTAGATAGAGAGATAGAAAAGATAACTTCAGAGATGTGTATATTGATTGATTTAAAATAAGTGAGAATGAGCTCTATTTATAGAGACTCAAGAAGTTACATTTGAATCATTCTCTAAGAGTAGTCATGCAAGGCATACTGGACAATAGAGAGTATTACAGAAAGACAAATAAACTAAGTATAGTAAGAATGACTGCGGTTGGCTAGATGACTTCGGATGCGGTTGCTGATGAGGGAGCTTGACTGCGGTAGCTTGTTGGCTGCGGTAGCTGAAGTTCAAGAGGGTCACTTTTCATGATTCAACAATTTCCCCCTAAGTGACCTCTTTAACTTTTGTTCAGCTATCAAGTTTAAGAAACTTGATTAGGATCCACCAAAACTTCCTGACGTTTTCCAACCAAATGATCCTCCTTAAAATCTCGAACTTGACTTCGGCAGTTGTGTGCTTTGATCTTTCAACTGCGGTTCGACAGATTTCAAGTTGCTTTCTGGTGAGGCGATTCATGGCAGTCATAGGAATAAAGTATTTGACTTTATCGGTCTTCCTTTTGAAAATGACTCCGAGTTCAGGGAAGTTGGTTGCACCTAAGGATCTTTCTTGATAGCCTTCGGTAGGCATTGGTGCAGGATCGAGTGGTGGTAGATTGATCTTCTTGGCAATGATGGGGTAGATGTCTGCGTCGATTTTAGCAAAATCACAAACAGTCTCCTTCAAAAACGTACTGGCCCTTTCAAGCGTTATCTTCATCTTCGGGTGCTTCTCCGACTTGTTCTGGAACACCTTAGCTATGAGAAATACTTCTTCAGGATTCATGCAGGGAAAGTCAGCTTGGGTGCGGACATAGTCGTGTTCCCTTCTAGTGAGAGTGTATTGGATGAAGTCAGCCTTCATGAACTTCCAAAGCTTGTAGTTTTTAACTGCGGATGGTCTATCGTTAGACCATATTTTCTCAATGGGAGAGGCATGCTTTGCATAAAAATGGTTAAGTCTCTTGAATTCCATTGGCAGTCTTTTGTGATCTGGAAGGCTGCGGTCGAACTGCTCAAACACTGTGAAGTATTTAGCGTTTGGGGAGATTGGAATATCCTGGTACCCATCCGAGGGGGGTTCAGCATATGTGAGATATGGCTTGTAGTCATCATCCAGTAGTCTGCAGTGGGGATTGATCCAAGAGTTTATCAAGGATTCATCCATGACAGTGTCAAAACCGCATTCTCTCCATATAATCTCAGCAAGTTTAGCTGCTTTCCAGTCTTTTTTCTTTTGGGTGGTGGCAGGAGAGTCATTTGAGCTTGGAGAGGACATGTGATCAACCAGATTTTTGAAGTGAGGGGGAGTCTCTGGTTTCTCAGGAGTAATCTCTTTTTGTGGTGGAGTGTGATGAGATGGTTGCGGTGTAGGAATTTTTTCTATAATGATGGGGGGACTTTAATGTTGTAAGATGGAGTGATTGGAGTGATGGACTTCTTCTTCACTTCCCCCTCTTGAGGAATGCAACCCAGGATCTTCCTCAAGCTATTGTCTTAGGCCATCAACTTTGGTATAAACTTCTTGAAATTGGGCTTTAAGGGCATCCGCTAGTTGTTGATTGTTGGGGATGGTGGGGTTGAAGAGCAGTCTGTGAATCTCCTTGGTGAGTTGAAGGATTTCAGGACCATGGAAGTTGGTTGACAGAGATCGTTGCAAACGGTTGATAATAGCTTGAAGGATGGAGATAGTGGACTCATATGCAATGTGAGTCTCAGCTATCAACTTTTAAGATTGGGAGGATTGGTCCACAATGGCTGCATGTAGATCTTTCTTGATTGCGGTCACCTCAGAGACGAGGCGTTCCGCAGCAGCCATAAATTCCTTGTGATCTGCTTGACGATTGTTATCAAGGGACCAAATCCCCATTCCAACTTTGAGGGAGATGCGCTCAGCAGTCAATCTCTCAGGAGTTTCCAAGTGCTCTATTCTTTCGATCACTGACTGCGGTCCGGGTGTGTCTTCTGGTTGCGGTTGAGTTGGCTTGACCGCAGCAAGAATTTGATCGACCTTTGCTTGCAGGCTCAAAAATTCTTTCCTTGTTACAACATTCTTCTTCTTTTTCTTCTTCTCTTTGGGCTTAGAAGTTGAATGGTGAGAGCCATTAGATTCTTCTTCTTCATCAAACATCATAAGATCATCATCAGAGGGAGAGGGTTGATTTACCTCCTGAAGATCAACATCATCAAAACCGAAGGTGGGAGCAGAGCTGACTTCTATTGCGGTTCCTTCGTCTTGTGATTTTTGAACAGTTGGAGTTAGGATTGGATTTGGAGTTGGAGTTGGAGTTGGAGTTGGAGTTGGAGTTACTTTGGAGGGGCCTGCACCTTCACCAGTGGATTGAGCTTTTAGGATCGTCTCAGCCATATCAGTCATCCAGTCTTGAACCTTCAGTATGCTGGCTACGGTATTGGCATTGTTAATTGCGGCTGCTCAATACTTAGCCACTGATTGGATTTCATGTTCCTTCTGTTGCTGTTTCTTGATTTGCTGTTCTTTGCATGCTTGGAATGCCCTACGGAAAGCAGCATATTTCTTGATATCTGAATCGGACACCGGAGTGTAGTGCAACCACGAGTCATTAGATTCTGCACCGTCAAATCCTTAGAATCGCACTGAAGTGTCCTTCGGTTCCACCGATCCTTGCACATTTGTGCTCACCGTGTCTAAACCACATGTTACTGATGTAAGCCGAGTAGGATTTCCTGAGCTTCCTCGGTCTCCTTCACCCGTAGTCAAGTTTGGCCTCGGCTCAGTTCCGGCAAGGGCGGAAGAAATGCCCTGCGGTTGGGAAGGTGTTTGTAGTGTTTGGGTTATGTTCAAGAGGATGGGGTTCAACTCCTCGGAAGAAAAGAAATGCAGTCGGGAAGCCCTGGAGACCTTAGGGCGTGAACCAGTGTCATCCTCTTGGGAGTGAACTGGGAGGGAGTCTCCACGATGCGGTGAATCAGACTCACTTTCTGAGTCTGATTGGAAGATGATAGTGGTGTTGAATGGGTATCAGTCTGGTCACGCATATGGCCAGTGGGATTGGTTTTTCTTTTCTTAAGGATGGCAATTGGTTGCGCATCCTCATCAGAGTCACTGTCATTTGTGGGTGCGGTTGGTTTGGTTTTGCGTTTCTTTGAGGGTGCGGCTGGTTTGGGAGCATCTTTCTTTGGGGTTCTTTGTTTCTTTGAGACGTTGCGGGGGCCTTGATGAGTTGAGGCCAATTTCTTTCTTCTTTGAGAAAGATTTGAAAGAGTAATGGAAGATGGGACTGCGGTACTTCCAGGGGTAATGATTGCGGATGGGTTTTGAAAAGGCGGGGTAGGAAGGTATGGGGCAATACCTTCCGTAGCCTCAATATGATCTGAGACATCAGCAATCTCAAGACCAAGAGTGGTCACAATGTGGGTTGGAAGTCTTCTAATTGGTCCAAAGACAGATTGATCAGATGAGGGATTGTACCTTTTGAGATCCTTGATGACAAAGTAGTTGATGTCATTGCCCATGCTGATCCCTGCGTCCGCATGGAGGTCTGAAATGCAGAGGGACCAAAATCTTGCAAACGTAAGTTCGGTAGGGTTCTCCCTTGGGCTCTCCTTGGGAATGTATTGCAGAAAATCATCCCATAGAATCTGACCGTAGTTCACGTCATGGCCTGTGAAGATACTCCATACTAACTCTAGGAGTTTGAGTCCCATGTTATCCATGCCTTCGGTTCTACCGGATAGACTACGGATGACAAAATGGCAAACGAATTGCCAGACCGCAGGCAATTGGTTTTTCTTGAATTCTCCAATGCCTTTGATTTTATTTTGATATCCCATTTGGTAAAGTGTAGAAGTGATGTCCGCCATGGATGGAGTAAAGATCTTTATGGAAGGATGAACAAGAAGGTTAATGGCAGAAAGAAACTTTTCTTTAGACAGGATGACCAAAGAATCGTTAACTAGGTTAAGATGCACTTCTTGTGGGTTCTCGAGTGGTCGATAGGCTGAAAAGGCACATTTGAATAGGGTTGAAAGCGGAACAACGTCTGTAAATGAATCGAAGGGGCCAAACACGGGATGATTGTTCAAGAACTTGATCATCAGCTTGATTGGAGCAATGTAAGATGAATGATCTTCGAATACAGCTCTGAAATTGCTTGATGCAATTGTGGGAGTAGGATGTCTTGAAGCAGAGTCTGAACCAGTAGGGTTCACTGATCCAGAAGCTTTGGATTGTTTATTGGATACACCGGATTTCACCATTGAAGCAGTTTGAGAGAAAGTGAAGAAACAGAGTACGAAAATGGAGAAAGGATTCAAAGTTCAGAGAGCGTAAACTGTTCTTGGGGAAGAAGAAAGGTTTTTATAGGGGGCTTATGGGAGCGGGAAACGTTTTTTTTATTTACCCTAGGTGAAAAAGAATAAGGTAAAAAAAAATGGGGGTTCTTTCGATTTTGGGAGGTGAAATCTCAGCCACAAAATATGAAACGGTTTAAATTTTTGAGATTTTACCAAAAAAGGGTTTTCATTTAATGAGATGTTAGACGTACAACATCACGTCAGGTGATCGTGTGGATGGGGTTGATTTAATCCGTTGTGCAAAGAGAAGTTGTAACGGATTGGACGTGCTGGGTAAGAGGAAAAGACAGATTAAGAATTTGTTTATGGAAAAGCGTTCTTTTTGTCATCATACCTAAAATAGGTCTGACACAAGGTTTATTCAAAAAGGTGAGGGGACAGTTTCTCCAAGGAATGTTTTTTATTTAATGTTTTCTTATTTAATGAAGGATCATTAAATAGCACACCATGATTCAAAGATTAATAAAACAGTTGAGAAAATATCAAGGTGGTTGCGGATGGAGGTTTTATTGCGGATGACTCTTTGTTATTGTGGATGACAGGATGTCATTGTGGATGACCAGATGTCATTGCGGATGACCAGATGAATGTCTGTAGTAGAGTAACTGAGGAGAACACTTGTACAAGAAATTAGTAATAACAAACAATAAGGACCAGTGAAAGATAAATATGATATATGGTTGCGGTACATAGACTGCGGTACACAGGATATACCAAAACCATCTATGATAAGTAACTTCAGTTAGGACCGCAACAGAGACCAAGGATGGTCTGCGGTACCTATCAATTCAAGAATAATTGCGGGTCCGGATTCATCATTCCTAACATTTGCAGGAAAGTGTTGAGCTTTGTAGAGTCAAGTGCCTTTGTGAACACATCAGCAATCTCTTCATGAGTATGGACAAAGATGAGTTCAATGTTACCTTTCAGGATGTGGTCTTTGATGAAGTGATACCGTAGTTCAATATGCTTGGTCTTGGAGTGCTGAATAGGATTGTGAGAAATCGCTATGGCACTTTCAGAGTCACAGTAAATCGGTATCCGCAGCATTCTGTATCCGTAGTCCATAAGTTTTGTTTTCATCCATAGTACTTGTGAACAACAGCTCGCTACGGCCACATATTCAGCTTCTGCGGTAGACAGAGATACACAACTTTGTTTCCTTGATGACTAGCTGACGAGTCTTCCACCCAGAAATTGACATCCACCTGAGGTGCTTTTTCGATCTAGTTTGCATCCGGCGTGATCCGCATCTGTGAATGCTTGAAGACTGAAGTCATTGCCTGCGGGGTACCATAATCCAAGAGACTTGCTTCCTTTCAGGTACCGTAGTATTTGTTTGGCTGCGGTCATATGTGACACTTTTGGGTCAGCCTGGTACCTTGCGCATACACCTGTAGCAAAGACAATGTCTGGCCTGCTTGCGGTGAGGTACATCAAGGAGCCTATGATACCTCTATAAGTCTTTTGATCCACAGATTCGCCTGAGGGATCAGCAGAGATCTTATATCCGAAGGCCATAGGGACCTGAGCCGAAGAACAGTTGTCCATAAAATATTTCTTTAACAGTTCAGTGGTGTATTTCTCCTGATGAATGAATATCCCTTGTGGAATTTGTTTCACTTGAAGTCCTAGAAAGAAGTTAATCTCTCTATTCATGCTCATTTGGAACTTGTTTGTCATGAGCTTAGCAAATTCATTCACCATTCCTTCATCAGTTGATCCGAAGATGATATCATCCACATATATTTGTACTAGCATAAGGTGATTACCATTTGCTTTTCTAAATAAAGTGGGGTCAATCACTCCTCTCTTGTATCCAGATGAGACAAGAAATTCAGAGAGAGCCTCATACCACGCTCTTGGGGCTTGCTTCAGACCGTAGACTGTTTTTTCAAGCTTGTAGCAGTGGTTTGGGAATTCAACACTTTCAAAACCTGGAGGTTGCTGAAGATAAACCTCTTCTTTTAGTTCCCCATTGAGAAATGCACTCTTTACATCCATTTGGTGTACCTTGATGTTTTTGTGGGCTGCATATGCTAAGAAGATTCGGATGGCTTCCATTCGTGCCACCGGAGCATACGTTTCATCATAGTCAATACCTTCAAGTTGACTATAGCCCTTTGCAACTACCCTTGCATTGTTTCTGACTACCGCACCAGATTCATCCAGCTTGTTTTTGAATACCCATCTAGTACCAACAATGGTGTGACCATGTGGCTTCGGGATGAGCTGCCACACTTTGTTTCTTTTGAATTCTTTTAGCTCTTCTTGCATTGCGGATATCCAATCAGGTTCTAGTAATGCTTCTTTGATCGTTCGGGGCTCGACCGAGGACATAAATGCTGTGTAGTGACAATGATCAGATAAGTCCTTGGAAGATCGAGTCTGGATACCTGCGGATGGGTTGCCAATGATTTGACCTGGTGGGTGATCCTTCGTCCATACGTGTAGACGAGGTTGCAGATGATCAGCAGCTGCGGTAGAGGGAATTTCTTCGATATCAGAAGTCTCTGCAGTTGGAGATGACAGTTCCCCTTGAACTTGAGAACATCCTGCGGAATCATCTTGGATTGTTGGAGCGAGAATTGAATTTTCTTGAGCAGTTGGAAGAGGTTCCCCCTGGATTGTTGATGGGAGTTCCTCTGGAACCTAAGAAGGTTCCCCCTGGACTGCGGATGGAAGAGTGATAATCCTAGAGTCTGTTCTTGTGTCAATGTTCTCTATGTGTTCATCATTTGAATCCGAAGAAACGTTTGAAGGTAATAATTCTCTGCGGATGGGAACTTGAGCAACATCAAGTACTGGAACCTCGACGGTTGTTGCTTGATCCGGAGTAGAGCTTTCCCCCTCAACTGGAGAGGTGGAAGTATTGAGAGATGCTACTTCGGATAGTGATGGACCAGATACATCAGCGTGCTGCTGTTGAGCTTCTTGAGACACAAGAACTTCGGATAATTTGGTTGTTTCTACAGGGTCGAAGAGATCGTCATAGTTGACTTCAACTATGTTTAATGGACCCGAAGAGGCAGGAATATCACTTTCCAGGATTGTTGTGGTTTCAGTAGATGGAGGGGTTTTGCGGATGTGATAATCATCAAATTTCACATCGAAGCTTTCAATGATCAACCTTCTGCGTCTAATGAGAACTCGATAAGCAACCTTGTTAGTGGAGTAGCCAAGGAAGATGCCTTCATTAGACTTCGGTGCAAACTTGTTAAGATGATCTCTGTTGTTGATCACAAAACATCTACACCCAAAGATATGAAAGAAGCGAACATTTGGCTTGCGATTGTTAAGGCCCTCATATGGTGTTTTTTTGAAACGTTTTCACACAATGCTTCGGTTTTGAACAAAGCATGCGGTGGCTACTGCTTCAGCCCAGAAGTAGAGAGGAAGGTGTGCGAAGTTGAGCACGGATCTGGCTTCTTCTACTAGAGTGCGGTTCCTTCTCTCTACTACCCCATTTTGTTGCGGTGTGTAAGGAGCTGAGAAGTTGTGAGTGATGCCTTTGGACACCAAGAAACTGTTGAGAAGATGATTAGTAAACTCGGTTCCATTATCACTGCGGATACGTCTTACGGGCAGCTTGATCTGAAGTTCTATTTCCTTGATGAAGTTGATGAGAATCTGCGGTGTTTCTGACTTGAGTCTGAGGAAGAAAACCCATGTGAAGCGTGTGAAGTCATCTACTATAACCAGTATGTACTTCTTGTGATGGAGACTGGCTACGGTGGATGGACCGCAGAGATCAATGTGCAAGAGCTCTAATGGTTCAGAAATTGAAGAGTCAATCACCATGGGGTGACTTGCTTTGGATTGCTTTCCACATTCACATACAGGACAGAGAGTATCATTGCTGAACTTGAGAATAAGGAGTCCTCTGACTAGTTCTCCAGTGACCAAATTGTTGATGTATCTGAAGTTGAGATGTGCTAGCTTGCGGTGCCATAGCCAGCTGACTTCAGATACAACTTTGGATAGGAAGCATAACTGCAGTTTGCCTATGATCAGAGAGACATCCAGAGGATACATAGTACCTTCGGATCGAGATTTGATCAAACATGTGTTCCTATCACTTGTCATTACATAGCAAAATTGATCATCAAATTCAACTCGATGGCCTGCCTTACATAGTTGGCCAACACTGATGAGATTGTGTTTAAGGCTTTCTACGTAAGCAACCTTCTGAATAGAGAAGTTCCCCGTAGTGAGAACACCATAACCTCAGATGATCCCATTCGCATTGTTGCCGAATGTAACATTTCCACCGTTGCAAATTAGCCTGAAATCCCGAAGGTATTCTAACCTTCCGGTCATGTGCAAGGAGCAGGCACTGTCGATTAACCATTCTTCTTCTTGTTCCTCCTTGCACAAAGCCTGAGAATTACACGGTTAGTTTAGGCATCCAAACTAGTTTGGAGCCTGGGACAACAGATGAGTTTCTGAATGATGCATGGATCGAGGTTGCAGGGACAGGCTTTTTGTCAACTTTTAATCCTAGTCCTAGGTGTTTGTGCAGTTTTGGAGTGTTGTGTGTTTTTGAAAAAGTACGAGGTTTCTGACTCCAACTAGATTTGACATAGGATGAATCTTTTTGGCAGCTACATTGACATTGATAGGTTGAGATTTTGTCTTTTAATCTGACACCTGATATGGTCAGCGGTCTAAAGGATGATTTGGGCTTGTGACCGGTCCGAGGTTGGTAATATCTGACATGAGTGTTGTTGGACTTTGAAAAAGTTTGTTTTGAAAAAGGTTTAGCACGTGTAGATCTTTAAGTCCTTTTAGGTGGATTTGGTAGAATACCCTTCCACTTGTTAAAATTTTGACGTGACTTTAAAGGTGTTGAAGTGGGTAAGATACCCTTCCATTTTGGATCATCTGAGGAATAGATTTGAAAACCATTGTTTCGAAAAGACTTTACACTCTTTTGGATTGTGTCAGATGAATTAGGAATGACTGTTGAAACTGTACATTCCTTTTTGTATGTTTTCTTGATGGGAGAGTTTTTCGAAAAATAGTGTGAGAAAACAAATTTTTCTGGACTTTTGGACTTTGGAAATCTGACATGTTTCTTGTTTTTCGAAAAAGTTTGTCTATTTGTGCCTCGGGATCGAATTTCCTCTTTGAAAGCCTTTTTTGCTAAGGATTTTGGCGAACCGCAGTCTTTGTTGTTCAACTGCGGTTTCCTGGAACCCTTTGAAAATTTATGAAAACGAGGGCTTGAGTCATCAGAACTTGAAGATTCAGGCATTTGAGAACATTGACCCACTTCAAAGTTTTCTATGGGTAATTCATGATGAATTGGTTGAAGAGTTGTAGAACTTTTGTTTGAGGACTGCGGTAGGGATGATTTGACTACCGCAGAGTAAGTCTTAGTTGGGACTGCAGTGGGACTTTTGTGAGACTTCTGTGATTCATGACTACAGTGAGAGACACTGCGGTCTGAGGGTAGAGATGGAAAGTCTTTCGAGACTTCGGGGCCCTTAATGACAATTTCTTCATCAACTACAGATGAGGTTTGACAATTTGGGTAAATGGTGCCACAGATAGGAATTTGATCACTTGTGTGACCCGAAACCTCAGGCACGATTTCCTCAATGACACAATTATTGCTTAGATTATGGAGTCTACCGAAGTGTGCTCTGATGTCTTCAGGAAAAGTCTTGTCATTGACTGGGAAATGAAATTCTCGGTCTGGAGGGACATACAGTCTATCTTTGTTAAACCGGGGTGAGGAATCCATTGCGGTAGGATATCCATTTGACCAACCCCAACTGTATGTATTGTCCACGGTTCCATTATTTACCAAATTTTCAATAGCTTCACTTTCATTGAATAATTTTTCGATTAATAGATTTAAGCGTACAATTTCACTCTGAGCTAAATCTCTCTGGTTCAAAGCTATCTCTAATTGTGTTTCACTCAACATTCTTGCATCTTTTTCTAACTCTAAGTCTTTTCTAACGTATGCCCTCGCCTTTTTCTTATCTTCCAACTCTTGAGCCATTCTAAGGTAGAATGCTCTGTCTTTTACTACGTTGGCCTTACAATCTCTTGCAAAATGATTCTCTTTGTCGCATTTGTGGCAAATCACAACATCAGTCTTGTCATATGAGGGAGTACCGGAGTCAGTGGTTTGAGTAGACTGCGGTACCTCCTTTGGTTGAGTATTTTGAGATTGCGGTGGTGGATGAAAACTTTTGGGATAATGAGAATGATTATTCTGTGGGTTGAAGTTACGGTTGAATGGAGGTTTGTTGAACTGCTGATTCTTGCGAAAGGAAGAAGGTGGTAGTCGATTGAACTGTTGGCTAACTAGAGCAATAGCCTTCTGAAATTCTTTTTCATCATCATACTCCGAATCAGCTTCGTATGACTGCAGTGGAGTGTCATACGTGGGAGAGTAAGATTGATTATGTGGAGCTTGTGCTATGAGATCAAGTGGTCCTCCGAAGTCAGCATAGTCTTTGAGTACGGTGGATTCTTGTGTTTGCAGTTCTCCATAGAGCTTGTAGAGTGACAACGAATGAATCTTTCTATCGCCTTGGACTATCATCTTGGCCGTAGTCCAATGTATTCCCAAGCCATTAAGAAACTGAAGATTTGTTTCATGGTTATTGCGGATGGTGCCCGCATTGGATAATTTAGTGACTATCAGGTTGAACCTTTTGAAGGAGTCTTCCAAACTTTCGCCAGTGTGAGCTTTGAAGTTGTTGAACTCATTGAGCCTTCGTACAAATTTTTGAGAACTTCCCAGATCTCTTTTGCTGATTTGCAATTTATGATAATATCGAAGTTGTCAGGAGCAACTCCACAAGAAATTTCATAAAAAGCAACAGCATCATTTTCCATTTTATCGAGATCATCCTTGGTGGTACTGTTCATGACTGGTTTACCTCCTCCTAGTCTGGTTGTAGCGCCGTCAGTTTGGACTGGTGTAAGAACTGGGACATGTGGTCCTTCTTCTACGGATCGCCATACATCTCTACCAAGTCTCCTTATGTATCTTTCCATTCTTTGAGACCAATGATGATATTCATTTGCTACCAGTATTGGGGCTCGATTAGAACCACCAACACTGTTGGAAACATTCAGAGATAACGATTGTGCCATATTTTTTGAAGATTTTTTTTAAGAAATGAGCTTCAGCGGTATAGAAGGCCCTTTGAAAATCAGAGTTCCGTTTTTCAAAAAGCAACCACTATGGCTCTGATACCAATTGTTGAGAGAAAAACTTTGAGACACACTTGAACAAACGTTAGAACAATTATATTGCGGAATAGTTAATCTCGAAGGATCTAAAAGCTCAACAATAATATTAATAAGTTAGAGTTAGATAGTTAGAGAGTTAGTTGCGGAAATGTAAAGAAATGGAAATGACAACAATTGTTATATCAAGAATACACATAAATTGATTCATAACGAGGAATGCATTCAAGCCAAGTTAATAAGTGAGATCAAACTTAGTGATTAAGTCACAAGAGACTTCCTCCGAAGAGAGATTGTAATCAGTTATATTCTAGTAAGATTTGAGAGTAAGAAGTGATGCGTAGATAGAGAGATAGAAAAGATAACTTCAGAGATGTGTATATTGATTGATTTAAAATAAGTGAGAATGAGCTCTATTTATAGAGACTCAAGAAGTTACATTTGAATCACTCTCTAAGAGTAGCGATGCAAGGCATACTGGACAATAGAGAGTATTACAGAAAGACAAATAAACTAAGTATAGTAAGAATGACTGCGGTTGGCTAGATGACTTCGGATGCGGTTGCTGATGAGGGAGCTTGACTGCGGTAGCTTGTTGGCTGCGGTAGCTGAAGTTCAAGAGGGTCACTTTTCATGATTCAACACATTCCTGTAAAATAAGCATAAACAAACCAACAAAGACATCCCAAAAGATTAGCATTAAACAGAATTTAAAACTGTAAATATCCAGGATTCACGTCGTGAATTTCAAGGAATTCACGTCGTGAGTTCACAAGCAGAACCCGGAATCGATCAAGGCAGAAGTGAAATCGGGCCAACCATAACAAAGGGGTTTACTCCTAGGGTGATTTCAAACTTATTTCAAAAACATGCAACAAGAAATTCATGGATTTAGGGCATCGATTTTAAGATTCAAGTTAAATGCAAACCCTAGCCCCTAAATCTAGCAATTACAGCGATAATAAACAATGGGATGAAGATTTAATTACCTAAGATGAAGAATTACGTAATCACAAGAGGATTTAAGGACGTGTGTCGGCCAAAATCGAACAAGGGGGACCAGTCGCCTCTTTCACTTCGTGGGAAATAAAGAAATGTTTGGTCAAAGAGGGTTTTGTGTTCTTTATTATGTGGTCCCGTATGTTTCAAGATTCACGTCGTGAATTCAGTCTGGGCTTAAAACTGGGCATATCAAAACTGGACTGGTCTAAAAATAGTGGGCCATTTAATTTAATAGAAAGTGGGCTAATTATGGATTAATGGTATATTGTCCGTTTAAATCTAGACTCACGTCGTGAATCATAATGATTCACGTCGTGAATACTGTCTGACTCCAAATTTTTCTACTAATTTTTTTTAATTATTATTCTTTAATCTTTAAGGACCCCACACTCAATGTTGCATCATGTATGAAGTGATTTGTATGATATGATCGACTTCCCTAAAAGAAAAATGCAAAAACTAAAAAGAGAAAGAAAAACGCAAACCAAACTCGGGTTGCCTCCCGAGAAGCGCTTCTTTTTGAGGAGTCTTGAGCTGGACTCTGTGCCCTCTACGTTGATTCGTCAGAAGAATCCACCACCAGGATCTTTTTCTCCTTAAAACGCCTCTTGTAAGCTTGCACTCGACGAATATACGCCTTTTTAGAATTCTCCTTTTTAACTTTGACTTCGTCTCCATCGAGCTTGCGTTTGACCCCTTGAGTCTTCAATTTTCCATCCTTTTTAAGCTTCATAATATCCTCCTTCCCCTTCACCACTGGGCTAGTCACTTTTGATGTAGCCTCCTCTTTATCACTTGATATTTCATCATTTTCCTCACTTATCAGAGATGTTGGTTTCGTAAAGGCAATAAATTCAACGAAAAACGGAACGGGTGCTCTTGGTTTAGTGCGTTTGACTTGTTGAATTGTCTTGATTTCTTCTTCCATTAGCTTCTCCAATTCTTCAAGCTCATTATCATCTTCAATATTGAACACTTTATCTTGAACATCATATCCTTGGAAACCATCTTGTAGTCCAAAAGTTTCTTCTTCATCACCAACCCTCAACGTGAGCTTGGATTCTCGAATATCGACAAGATCCCTAGCAGTATTCAGTAAAGGGCGACCAAGAATAATGGGGACATTCACATCCTGTTTCATATCCATCACTACAAAGTCAACTGGGAACACAAATTTCCCAATTTTAACTAGGATGTCTTCTACTATCCCTTTTGGGTGAGTCACTGAACGATTGGCCATGTGGATTGTCATTTTTGTAGCCTTCATCTTCTGAATATTTAACTTTTGGTAAAATGAAAAAGGCATCAAATTAATGCTAGCCCCAGAATCGGCTAAAGCATATGTCTTCATATTATTACCAAACTCACATGGAAGAGTGAGACGTCCAGGATCTCCCATCTTCTTAGGTATCTCTCCCAATACAGCCCTTGAGGTTTGCTCACTAAGGATCACTTTAGAATTCTTCTTCAATTCTTGGCGAGTGTCGATTAGATCTTGGAGGAACTTCGCGTATTCTGGAATTTTTGCAAGTGAATCAATAAAAGGAGTATTAATAGAAATACCCTTTATTTGTTGAATAAACTCCAGATGTTCCCTTTCCAGTGGACTAAGACGTGCTCGAGACGGAAATGGTAAAGGCGGGTGATAATCTGGAATAGCTACGGAATTCTTCTGTTCGGACCGAGCCCACGACGTGCGCTTATCGGGCTCACGACGTGAACTTGGTATTCCAGCAAATTCTTCATCTTCGAGTTTTGTCTTCTTAGGCTTTGATTCATCTGGCTTTGGCTCCACTTCTAAAGCTTCAAGGAACTCAGAAATCGCTTCTTCTTCAGTATCAATGGCCATGACGTGAGATTGTGTCTTCATTTCAGGAACTGGTGGAGACAATCTTTTATTTACCAAAGTAGTAAGTTGACTAAGTTGAAATTCAAGGTTATTGATGGAAGCTTGCTGATTTTTTAATAATAATTGTTGGCCAATCATCATAGCATCAGTAGCATCATGCCCTTTTTCTGAGGCTTCCATAAACTTCATTAACATGGTCTCTAGATCGACTTTCTTCTCAGCTGGTGGTTGCTCTCTTTGGTAAAAACCCCGGCCAGTTTGCCTAAATTTCTCTTCTTTTTGCTTCTTGTATTCATCGTAAGGCAGCCACTCCTTCTTTGGGTTCCTCCCATCTTCATCGTATTTGTCCCCACTTGAATAGCAAACTTGAGCTTTCCTGTTTCCATATTCATCCATATTGCAATCCTTTGTCAAATACGGGCCACTACATTTCTCGCAACCAACTCGAATTGCATGAATTGATTGGTCCATTTGGGTCAATCTCCTATCCATAGTGCTAAGCATTGTCATCACAGCAGCCATCTCTTTAGTTTGTATACCTCCACTGCCTTTTATTCCATCACGCCCTGGGTTGTGATACTCACGAGAGTGCTTTGAAAATTCTTCAATCAGCTCCTTGGCCTGAATTGGGTTCTTCTTTGTTAGTGGTCCTTGTGAATCAAGGAGTTGTCTAGTCATGACATTCACCCCATCATAGAATATTGACATTTCTTGCTGAATGTTTAGGTCATGTTGAGGACAATTCCTTAACAACCCCTTGTAGCGCTCCCATGCCTCGTATAATGACTCCCCCGGGTTTTGCTCAAAGTTGGCAATCGCCTTCTTGAGTTTAGAGATTTTGGAGGGTGGGAAAAACTGATCTAGAAATTTCTCACGCAATTGGGCCCATGTGGTGATTGTACCAGATGGTAGAGCCTTCAACCAGTCTTTTGCAGCTCCTTTGAAAGTGACTGGTAACATCCTTAACAAAGCTGTCTCCCTTGGGATATTAGGAGTATTAAAATAATCCGCAATATCATTGACCTCGTCTAAATGCTTAAAAGCATCCTCATGATCCTTCCCATAGAATGGGATATCCTTGAGTGCAGTAAGGATATGTCCCTTTAACTCGAATGTGGCATTGGCAGGAATCGTAGGATGTACTAAACCCGGCCCCACATCATCTCGAATGCGCTTCTTGTAATCCCCCATAGCCATCTCATCAATGTTCGCCATTTCATTCTCCGGCTCGTTCTCGGGTTCACTCGTATAAAGTCCAAATTTTGTTTTTGATTCGTACTCGGTCTCGTGTGGATTAGGAAATTGATCGAAGACTTCAAACTTGCTCTTTGAGGCTGAACTCGATTCTCCCGTTGTCTTTCCTGACTTCCTTGAAAAGGCTGATTTCAGTTCTTGTAAAGGCGACTTTTTATTATTCTTTTTGTGCAGCGTAGACTCCAGATCTTCAAGTGGTGGCACCAAAGGTGTGTTGGATCCTCTGGTCATCAACTTCTACAAAACAAACAAAATAACAACGTAAAACTGAACTAAAATATAAAAACAAACTAAAAACAAAGAAAACTAGTATCACAGTATTCACGACGTGAATATTGTAATACCCACGTCGTGAGTTCTGTAATGCCAGAAAAAAAAAGTTGAAACTGAAAAATAACTCTTTGCAGGTTTTATCCCACAAAAAGGATCGATTAATTTAAAGTAAATAAATAAACAATAAACTAAGTCGTTCCCCGGCAACGGCGCCAAAAACTTGATGTGCACAAAAGTACCCACTAATTTTAATATTTATAACCTAACAAACTTAGACCAACTATGCACCTATAGGCAGTGTACCTAGTCAGATTATGGTATAGCTTGGTAAGTCGGGTATCGATCACAGGGAACGGTGTTACTAATTAATCTACTTGCTATCAAATTAACCTAATTATTAACAAGTTTAAAAAGGGTTTTATCTTATTTTACAAGATCAGACGAACTTATCTCAAATTCAATCAATGAGTAAAAGCACTCTTGTTTAGTTCGAATCCACTTCGTTCTTATGGCCAGCTAATAATTATGGATTATCAAGTTGGTTTTAATTATATTAGTAATTTAAGTCTAATTTTACCAATAATTAATTAATTCATGTAAAACTATGTATGGTCACACACAATTAAACACAGAACCAATTATGAATATGAATATGCTATGTAAAATTTATTATGTAAACGCAATTATAGTCATAATCTACGTTCTCTAGCACAGCTAAGTTTATTTACTTTAATTACTAACTAAGATTGGTCAATCCTAGCTCTAACAATTTAATGTTCACTAAATCATTAGGTAAACAAGTTCATGCAGTTAATGGTCACTAAGCTACACAGAACATGGAATCAAGCAACTAAAGAAACAACCATAAGCATTCTAGGTAATTATAAACCAAACACAAGCAATTTACCAACTAAATAAATCCATACAAAATTAAGCTATTCATAAGTTAGAAGTTTCATCTAGCTAAACAAAAGTAGCTAGATACAGCTGCTCATAATAGCAACTAACAAACTAACACCTACTAAATATGCAAACATGTTCATAAGTATCAAATAAGTAAACTAAATTATGAACCTCTACTCCTTTGGTGTTGAAAACCTTTTTCCAGAACTTCTCCTCTGCTAAAAATCGTCTTCTGGAAACCCTCTAATCAGCCAAAAAGTCCCCCAAGTCGTAATGGGCAAGGGAATTTATAGTTTTCTGATTTCCCGAGTTCACGTCGTGAATGAGATCTTTTCGTATTCAACAAGGACTCTTTCACCCGGATGTAAATCTTCTGGAATACTCTTCTCACGTCGTGAATCATGAACAATTCACGTCGTGAGTACGTTCTTTTGCTGAGTTTTTCATCCTTCTTCCCTTTAAGCCTCCAAAGTTCAATTCTGGTCCCTTACTTCGAAAATGCCTCTATTTTGGCTGCAAATAACAATTTATTCTTATAAGTACCATTATCCTATGCAATTAACCAAAATATTAATAAAAATGTAAATAAATATTGCCTAAAAATATGTATAAATATGGCAATATCACCATGGCATCCTAGACTAAGACCCTAGGGTGAGCCCACGGCATCTATATATGTTGTATGCATGGCTTATGTGGTTTATGTAGCTTTTATAGCTAATATGGTATATGTGATTATGTGGACTGTGTGGGGTATGCTCTGGGGAACTCACTAAGCATTAGCTTACAGTTTGTTGATTTATTTCAGGTACTTCTGAGCCTAAGGGCAAGGGCAAGGCTTGATGGCGCGACATACACTCTCTCAGGCGTTTTTATGGGACACTCTGATATTTGAAATAAAAAATGTTAATGTTATGAATTTGAAAACAATTGTTCATGAGATTTTGTGGATTATTGGAAATGTTTGATTATTTAAAAATGAAAATTTTCTTTGGAAAAATTGGGTCGTTACAAGTTGGTATCAGAGCCTTGGTATGAGGGATTCGGGCACAATCTCGGGTGTGTCAAGACTCAAACTAAGAAAATGGTAAAATTGTTTTCAAAAATCAAAAGTTAAAAACTTCTTAAAATGGAAAAAGAGGAGAGTGCAATGCGCGTGATCGGCCGAGCTCAAGTAAGTAGTTCCACAATATCTTAGCCATGTTATATTGATATTTGGATTATGATATTCGGATGGATTTTGCTATGTGTATGCTTTAAAAATTGTATACGGTTAGGAGCTTATAGCCTTAGAATGATTGATTTGGCCTTATTTCCTGTTCCTTGTCTGGTTGTGGTCCTAGGGTAGAATCTATTATTCGAAAGTCTATTTGATCCTGTTCTGTGTATAATTTGCATGCATAAAGGCAACCAGTTACGATTGATTCGAGATCTGATTTGATGGGATTGATCAAACCTTAGGATAGCCTAGCATTTGAGCTATACGGTAGCCTACGAGATATGTTTTGTTCTGGGACGAATTAGAGTCATCAGGTAGAGCCTTGGAGAAGGTACATGTATGTGTGGAAGGTAGTATTGGGTCCGTACTACTGAAAGAACAGGACATGTACCTGAACCAATGTTAGATCTGGAGACTCTAAGGAGAACCGGTATGGGAGGATCCCCTCTTTGGATATCCTGATCATTATGGTTTATGGTATTGCAGTGCAGTATGGTGGCGACACGACATGGAGCTGGAGATCAGGATCGGGATCCAAGTCTGGCAATGATACCGAGCCCATTGATGAGAGGCTGCGTGAGCTTATTGCGGCCGAGGTTACGAGGGGCATCCTTGATGCTACCCCAGTGATTTTTGGGACGGTCAAGGAAGGGATGATGGAGGTTATGGAGGAGAGGCTCAGGTCATTCAGAGCCGAGATTGTTGCGGGCCATGTCGGGGCCCGAACTCCCTCGTTCCGAGAGTTTAAGGCGTACGGGGCGCCGGAGTTCTTCGAGGTCAGGGATCCCATAGTTAACTGACGCTGGGTGGCGGACATGGAGAACGCCCAACGCACGAGTTCTTGCCCTGATGCGGAAAAGGTGGGTTTTGCTTTGTGTATGCTGAGGTATCGAGCTCGGGATTGGTGGAGAGAGGTGATTACCCAGGTGGGAGCAGCCGGTGTGGCTGAGATGACATGGGCAGAGTTCGTCAGGCGTTTCGATTTGGAGTTTGCACCACCTATTGAGGTGCAATGGTTAGTGAGGGAGTTTCATGAGCTCCAGCAAACCACCGAGACTATGGTGGATATCACCGCCAAGTTTTGGGAACGAGCATTGTTGATCCCACAGTATGCTACAGATGATGACATGAGGTGGACGAGGTATCATTCCATGTTGAGGGATGATATACGAGATTTTGTAAGCTTTACAGGGTGCAAAACCCTGAATAAGATGGTGGAGAAGGCCCGTGAGCGGGAAATGGAGTTGGACTTCCGAACCAAGCGGAAGCCTGAGCAGGCACAGACAGCAGTAGGTCAGCGTGCCAAGTGCGGTAAACCGCACAGTGGGGCTTGTCGAACGGCAGGCTCGGGATGCTACGTATGTGGCCAGTCGGGTCACGTGATCAGGGATTTCCCCAAAAAGGGCTTGATTTGTTTCCACTGCAACCAGACCGGCCACAAACGGGCCGATTGTCCGAGGTTGCAGGGAGGAGGAGGAGCAGTGGCGGCGCCTGCGCCCGCCACAATGAGGATCACTGATGGACGTCCTGCTAAGGCGGATGCTCCAGCGGTGAAGATCCACGCATTTCAGTTGTCTACCGAGGAGGCTCGGGCAGCGCCAGACGTCGTGGCTGGTACGTGTTTTATATTTCCTGCTTAATATTGATTTGTATTACTTATGTATATATGTGCTCATGTATAGGGACCTTTTTGGTCAATGGTATGTCGGTTCACGTTCTATTCGATTCGGGTGTTACCTGATCGTTTGTATCTCTTGCACTTAGCAAGAAGTTCTGGGATACGCCGGGGACTTTCGATTCCCCGCTTGAGGTAGAGATTGTGGATGACCACACTGTGAGTGTTGTGAGGGTGTATCAGGACTGTGTCCTGAATGTACTTGGGGAGAGGTATCGTGTTGATCTAGGCCCGATACTGTTGCGAGGGCTGAAGGTGATCGTCGGGATGGACTGGTTGGGGGCCAATGGGGCCATGATCGATTGCGAGCGCCAGCTAGTGAGGGTTCGAACCCCAAGTGGGGGAGAACTGGTTATTCATGGAGAGAGGGTCTCGTAGGGGCCAACCCTCTGTTCGGCTGCGAGGGCTATGAGACTTCTTCAGCAGGGTTGTTCGGGATTACTGGCATATATCTTGGATACAAGGGTTGAGACCTCGATAGATTTGGGCAGTGTACCGGTTGTACATGAGTATCAGGATGACTTTCCCGAGGAGTTACCTAGAGTGCCACCGGAGAGGCAAGTGGAGTTTCGCATTGATTTGGTGTCAGGTGCCGCTCCAATAGCTAAGTGTAACAATCCGTTATTTCCTGTTAATAAAAACTCTAGACTACAAGCATGTTCATTTAACTTATATACAAGTTTATGGGAAAACCATGTTGAAGTAGGGTAGTAGAAACTTCATACTAAACATAGAATTATACTAAAGCAAATCAAACTTACACTAGTGCAAATTAAGGGGCTATACTTGAATTAATTAAAGGATTTAAAAGGGTATATAAGTGTATACGGTTTTGGGAATCAAATCCCAAAACCCAAACCTTAAACACCCTAAAGGGTGAAAACCCAAACCAAAAACACCTTAAATGGTGAAAACCAAATCCGAAAACCCCAAAGGTGAAAACCGTAAACCCCTTTTTCCTTGACCAAAATCCGAAAACGCTTTATCCTTTTGACTCAAATCCGTAAACACCCCCTTATAGAAGCTCTAAACCGTGAACAACCCCTATATATATGTGCTTTGGGCAAAAACACTTTCATTTCACTCATTTTCATCCGTAAACACTACTCAAAATCCTCTCAACTACCATCTGTGAACACCCCTTTTTCTCTCAATCTTCAAGAGATTACGCCCATATTTCTTCAAATCTTCATATTTCTATCAAGAACATTCAAGCCCACCTTCAAATCTTCATATGATCTTCAAATCTTCTTAAATTCTCAAGATCCAACCGTGTACCCATTTATCCAACTGTAACCCATTTTTACTAACCAAAAACATTTTGCAACATTCCGAAATAATTCCAATTAATTTTGTAAGTATCCCTTGCATAATTAATTTATTATTTAACTCATTATTTAAATTAATATATTATTAATTTAAATACTACGTCGAATATAATTATTTTTATGATAACGTATTCGCACGTACGCTTACCGAGGATCGTTTCTATAGCTCGTTAATTCAAACTCAAACGCACATACGAGGAGAGTTCATAGCCCTACATTTTCAATGTTTTAATATTTGTTTTTCATTAGGGGGGGGGGATACAAGTAAAACACAAGGAATTTTGTGTTTATTCAAATATTTTTAAATAGTTTTAAAACCTTTGCAATTGTTTCAACGAGAATTCGCTACATTTCCTAAAAGTATTTCATATATTTTTAACCCTTTTGTAATATGTCGAGCATAAGGGTAAATTGCTTTTATACAAATAAATTGCAAATGTTTACATTACACTACAAAACATTACAGTTAAACTATAATCAGTATAGTTTGAGATACACTACACTATTTTGCTAAGTACAATGCACGGAACAAGAACATACAATCAAAACTATAATAGGTATAGTTTGGGGAACACTACTCTAATACATTGATACAAGTATACACTATTAAAATAATTATTTAAGTATAATTATTTTAAACTACAAGGTACATTAATACAAGACAATACATACGGTTTTTAATACAAGAGAACACTACAACACTACACGTAAACTAGTTAATATACGGTTGTGAGGCACTACTTCACTAGTATCCACCAGGATACGGAACTAAATCCTATATAGTATAACCAAAGTCTCCTGGAGGGAGAGCGTGATATTTGTGTATAGATCTATACGGGACTAACAATCCCACACCTGAACTGCTAGCTACAGTTAGGCCGGCAGGCCTGGGGTGACAAATGTCATAACTTTCAGACGCCTGAAGAACGTCGTAGAGGTCACTAGGTCATATCAAGCATGGTTATATGAAACTCACAACAGTATAACTAACACATATGTTTACGGGATTAACACTACTTCGGTGATTTTATTTTATTTAATAAAATTATAGTACTCTATGATACACTACTTTACACTACAGTTGGGGGTGCCCAGGCATTCGTACAAGGTTTTCATAAAAACACTACAATGATACACTACTTTACACTACAACTGGTGGTATCCAGACATTTATACAAGGGTTTTCATACAAATACAGTTACAATACACTAATTTATAGTACTAAGTATACCACTACAGTATACATTTTTAAGGAACATACATGACTACATTACATTCACTATAGCATTTTCAAAGTACAAAGACGAGTTTTCCATCACTAAAACATAGTTATGATCTCATCAACTTAAATGTTGATACACTTTCAAAATCACTTGTATTCTCAGGGAACCAGTAAGACAGGTACACCTGCAAGTTTTTTAGAAGACGGAGCTTTCAGAGTCGCGTCTTTTATACTTTTGTTATACATTTTGTTGTCATACAAACTATGTATTGAACAGATGTAAATACTTTACCTTATCAATGTAATGGCTGTGTTTGCTTTGATTCCTATATACAATTGTTGTGATACTGTACATGACGTCCTCCGCCCCCGAACGTTTCCAACTTTCCGGTTTGGGGGTGTGACAGATTGGTCTTAGAGCATTGTTTATAGTGAACTAAGTATATCAAACCTTACAAGATATACAACTATAAACACTATGGGGCCGAAGCACTCTGAACTAAAAGTATACTTTGAAAATCTAAGTATTTTATAGGAAGTATACAACTATACATACATACCAGAAACATTATCACAAGAAGAACAAAACAAAAGTATTTAGATATTGTACACTACGATTAAACCTGGGTAGTTATGTAATCATATCTGGGATAAATATAGCCTGATCAACTATATTTATTTGAGATACGACCATCATGTGTTTGGGAGTGATTGTGGTGTCGCAACAAGTCTAAAACTCACCAAAACTCTATAGAAAAGAAACAATAAAACCTGATATACAGTTAAAATATTATAGGAGTATTTTATAACACTATAACACTAGAGCCAAACACGTGAAAACCAAGAACTCTTACTGATAGATATATAATTGCTAAGGGTATACATGTAAGTTATATATAAGTAAGATTTCATAGACTCAGAATAGGTGGTTTAACTTTACTTCCTGTTCCTTGTTTGGTTGTGGACTTAGAGTAGGATCACTTAGTCGAAGGTCTATTTGATTTTAGTTATATATAATTTGTGTACACTATGTGATTATAGAGGGATCAGGCACAAATCACATTATACAAATTCATTCCAAGTGTTGCTATTAAATTCATGGCGATTGTTTATTTGTATTAGTAAACTTCCACTGTAAATCGCTTAATAGAACACTATAACTGTTAGGATAAGATATATCTCGTTCATTATCACCTGAATCATGACCCCTTAGAGGACTTATAATTACTTTCTCTTTAATCAATATAGAGAAAGATTCCTCCAAAGAAGTCCAACTGAAAGAAAAACAGCACTTCAACAAATCCACCGCCGCCACCACCACCCCAATTTGACCCTGTTGTCTTCCATGCAGCAGTAACCGCCACTGTGGCTGCCGCCATATCGCAGATCAATACAAGCGGCACTAGCGGATCTGGTAGTGATACCAATCCTATTAAGCTCGGAGGTAGCCAAGGACACCCGAGAGAGTATTCCTATAAGGATTTCACGAATGCTAAACCCAAACCCTTTGACGACACCGGAGGAGTCATTGCTTTAACCCGTTGTTTCGAGAAAATCGAATCAATGTTCGAGATCTATGCGTGCCCCGAGTCTAGCAAAGTGAAATTTGCCGCATGCAGCTTCACCGATAGAGCTCTAACTTGGTGGAATAGCCAAGTCAAATCCCTGACTCTCCCGATAGCCAATGTTATCAGTTGGGACGATTTGAAAGAAAATACTGCCCGCGGGGCGAAATGCAAAAACTAGAGCAGGAGCTCTAGAATCTGAAAATGAAGGACTCCGATGTTCTTGCTTACACTGCTAGGTTCGGTGACCTGGATCTTCTTTGTCCCGGGATGGTCACCCCGGAGAGCAAGAAGGTTGAAAGATACAATGGGGATTGACATCCCTAACTCAAGGGAACGTCTTAGCTGCTAAACCACTCACTTTTGATAGTGCCAAGCGTCTGGCACAAACCTGTGTGGATCACGGGGATCGCCACAACCCCGTGACTGTCATCCCTAAACAACCCAAAGAGGGTGGTAGTAAGAAGAAGTTCTGGAACAAGCAGAAAGGCCAATCTTCGCAGGAACCCTCCAAGAAACATCAAATAGTGGCAGTCCACACTACTACCATTCCTGCTGCTATTCCCACTACTCAAGCACCTACCAGTCAATATGCTAGAACTCTCCTAAGGTGCGACAAATGCAATTTCCATCTTCATGATCCTTGTCGGGAATTGCATTGCACTAGCTGCAACAAGATGGGGCATACAACCCGCTTCTGCAAGACACCTGCACAACCAAATGCTCAAACCTCCGATGCGGGAATAGGCTAAGCCTGTTATGGGTGCGGTGAAATCGGGCACTACATGAGGAATTTCCCTAAGGCAAGAAATGAGGGAAACACAGGGAGAGTGCTAGCAATGGGCCAGGAGGAAGCAGTAGCAGATCCCACCGTAGTCACGGGTACGTTCCTCCTCGACAAATCTTATGCATGCATTCTCTTTGATAGTGGCGCAGAAAGTATTTTTGTTAGTCATAAATTCAAACACTTACTCAAACACAAACCACAAACACTAAATGAAACATTCACCGTTGAGATGGCTAATGGGAAGAAAGAGAGCACTAACGACATATTCATAGGCTGTACCCTCACCCTAAACGACCAATCTTTCTCAATTGACCTTATGCGGTCTCCATAAAAAGCTTCGACGTCATTACGGCACGGATTGGTTAAGTCCTAACCGTGCTGATATCCTTTGTTATGAAAAAGCCATTCGTCTCAATCTGCCAAATGGCGAAGCCCTCGTTATCTATGGTGACAAACTCAGCATGAATTTTCGCATTATCTCGTGCTTCAAAGCCCAAAAATACCTGTGAAAGGAGTGTCACGCATTCCTAGCTCATGTAGTTAATGAAAAACAAGAAGTTAAATACCTCGAGAGCATCCCCGAAGTCTGCAACTTTCCTGATATCGTTCCCGAAGATCTTCCAGGAGTTCCTCCTGAACGCCAAGTTGAGTTCCACATCGACTTGATTCCTAGAGTTACCCCCGTAGCCAAATCCCCGTATCGTCTAGCACCAACAGAGATGCATGAATTATCCTGCCGGCTAAACGAACTGCTCAGTAAGGGATTCATTCGACCAAGCTTCTCACCCTGGGGTCATGTTCGTTAAGAAGAAGGATGGATCTTTCCGAATGTGCATAGATTACCGCGAACTGAACAAGCTCACTATTAAAAATCGATACCCTCTTCCATGAATAGATGACCTTTTCGATCAACTCCAAGGAGCCAACTACTTCTCAAAGATAGACCTGAGATCGGGGTATCACCACTTACGAGTCCATGAGAATGATGTTCCCCAAAAAGCATTTCGAACTCGTTATGGTCACTACGACTTTGTAGTAATGCACTTTGGTCTAACCAATGCACCCGCGGTATTCATGGATCTAATGAATCGGGTGTGCCGACCCTTCCTAGACAAATTTGTGATAATATTCATATATGATATACTTATCTATTCACGAAGCGAGGAAGAACATAGTCAAGACTTGAGACAAGTTCTAGAAACATTACGGGCGGAGAAGCTATACGCGAAATTCTCAAAGTGCGAGTTTTGGATTAGGAAGGTAACTTTCCTTGGTTACGTGGTCAGCGAAGAAGGCATACACATTGACCCTTCCAAAATAAAGGCAATCGAGAACTGGTCAGCACCGAGAACGCCCACAGAAATCCGTCAAGTCTTGGGTCTTGTTGGCTATTACCGTAGATTCATACAAAACTTCTCCAAAATTGCTAAGCCATTTACTACCCTTACTCAGAAGGGAGTAACTTTTAGTTGGGGAGAAAAACAAGACACTACGTTCCAGACACTGAAGCAAGCCCTGTGCAGCGCACCTATCTTGTATCTTCCAGAATGGACCGAGGATTTCGTTGTATATTGCGATGCATCCAATCAGGGGCTAGGCTGTGTGCTTATGCAGCAAGGGAAAGTTATTGCTTATGCCTCGAGACAGCTTAAAGCACACGAAGTCAACTACACTACTCACGATCTTGAATTGGGAGCAGTGGTCTTCGCACTAAAATCTAGAGGCATTAACTTTATGGTACCAAGTGTACTCTCTTCACCGACCACAAAAGCCTTGAACATATCTTTGATCAGAAGGAGCTTAACATGAGACAGCGACGATGGGTAGAACTACTAAATGATTACGAATGCGAAATTCACTATCATCTCGGTAAAGCCAATATAGTATTGGATGCCCTTAGTCGAAAGGAGTACTCAGGTCGTAGGGTGACGCCACTAACCATGATAATCCATTCACATCTGTCCACACAAATCAAGGAGGCTCGGCTAGAAGCCTTGAAGTTAGATAACGTGGCAGATGAAGCCTTAAGAGGAATGGATAAGAACTTAGAAATCAAGGGTGACGGAGTTCGTTACTTCATGAATCGGATCTGGACACCGAAGTTTGGTGGCTATAGAGACATTGTCATGAATGAAGCCCATAAGACTTGATATTCCGTTCATCCAGGTTTTGATAAAATGTATCTGGATCTCAAGAAACACTATTTGTGGCCAAACATGAAAGCAGAGATTGCTACCTACATGGGCAAGTGCCTAACTTGTGCCAAGCTTAAGGTAGAATATCAAAAGCCCTCAGGTTTACTTCAACAGCCAGAAATACCTGAGTGGAAGTGGGAGCGGATTACAATGGACTTCATAACCAAGCTACCCAAGACTACAGGTGGTCATGACACTATTTGGGTAATTGTTGACAGGTTAACCAAGTCCGACCACTTCCTGCCAATTAAAGAAACAGACAAGATAGAGAAGTTGACCAGAACTTACATTCGAGAGATAGTACGACTGCACGGTGTACCTATATCTATCATCTCGGATAGAGATAGTAGATTCACCTCACGATTTTGGTAGTCACTTTAGAAGGCCCTTGGAACTAGGTTGGACATGAGTACAGCCTACCATCCACAAACTGACGGGCAGCGTGAGTGAACCATTCAAACACTAGAAGACATGCTGAGAGCCTGTGTGATCGACTTTGGTAAAGCATGGGATACCCATTTTCCACTTGTCGAGTTTTCATATAACAACATCTACCACTCTAGCATCAAGGCTGCCCCATTCGAATCCCTTTATGTCCGTAAGTGCAGATCCCCTCCGTGTTGGGCTGAAGTGGGTGACACGCAACTAGCTAAAGGGCAAGTTCTTGATAGCACTCTCACTGGCCCGGAAATCATTCGAGAAACCAAAGAAAAGATCGTACGAATCCGAGAACGGTTGAAAGCCTCAAGAGATAGACAAAACAGCTACGCAGACAAGAGACGAAAACCCTTGGAATTCTAGGTTGGTGACCGCGTTCTGCTAAAGGTCTCACCCTGGAAGGGCATGATACGCTTCGGAAAGTGCGGGAAGCTAAATCCAAGGTACAGTGGGCCATTCGAGATCCTCGTTAGAATCAGTCCCGTTGCTTACAAACTCCGGTTACCACAAGAACTTAACAATGTACACCCTATCTTCCACGTGTCAAATCTAAAGAAGTGTCTATCTGACGAGACTCTTGTGATTCCACTCGATGAAATCGAGATAAACGAGAGCCTTAACTTCGTGGAACAACCAGTAGATATCATGGATAGGGAAGTCAAACGAACGAAACAAAGTCGCATACCGATAGTGAAGGTTTGCTGGAATGCCAAGCGGGGACCTGAATTCACTTAGGAGGGAGACGACCAGATGCAAAAAAACATACCCGCATCTTTTCCCTAGTTCATGATGTATTCACTATAGCAAGAATTTCGGGATGAAATTCCTTCGAACGGGGGGATAATGTAACAACTTGTTACTTCCTGTAATAAAACTCTAGACTACAAGCATGTTCATTTAACTTATATACAACTTTATGGGAAAAACATGTTGAAGTAGGGTAGTATAAACTTCATACTAAACATAGAATTCTACTAAAGCAAATCAAACTTACACTAGTGCAAATTAAGGGGCTATACTTGAATTAATTAAAGGATTTAAAAGGGTATATAAGTGTTTATGGTTTTGGGAATCAAATCCCAAAACCCAAATTGTAAACACCCTAAAGGGTGAAAACCCAAACCGAAAACACCTTAAATGGTGAAAACCAAATCCGAAAACCCCAAAGGTTAAAACCTAAAACCGTCAACCCCTTTTTCCTTGACCAAAATCTGAAAACCCTTTATCCTTTTGACTCAAATTCGTAAACACCCTTTCTAGAAGCTCTAAACTGTGAACAACCCCTATATATGTGTGCTTTGGGAGAAAACACTTTCATTTCACTTATTTTCATCTGTAAACACACCTCAAAATCCTCTCAACTACAATCCGTGAACACCCCCTTTTCTCTCAATCTTCAAGAGATTACGCCCAGATTTCTTCAAATCTTCATATTTCTATGAAGAACATTCAAGCCCACCTTCAAATCTGCATATGATCTTCAAATATTCTTAAATTCTCAAGATCTAACCGTGAACCCATTTATCCAACCGTAAACCCATTTTTGCCAACCAAAAACAATTTGCAACATTCCCAAATAATTCCAATTAATTTTGTAAGTATCCCTTGCATAATTAATTTATTATTTAACTCATTATTTAAATTAATATATTATTAATTTAAATACGACGTCGAATATAATTATTTATATGATAACGTATTCGCACGTACGCTTACCGAGGATCGTTTCTATAGCTCGTTAATTCAAACTCAAACGCACATACGAGGTGAGTTCATACCCCTACATTTTCAATGTTTTAATATTTGTTTTTCATTAGGGGGGGATACAAGTAAAACACAAGGAATTTTGTGTTTATTCAAATATTTTTAAATAGTTTTAAAACCTTTGCCATTGTTTCAAACCGAGTATTCGCTACATTTCCTAAAAGTATTTCATATATTTTTAACCCTTTTGTAATATGTCGAGCATAAGGGTAAATTGCTTTTATACAAATAAATTGCAAATGTTTACATTACACTACAAAACACTACAGTTAAACTATAATCAGTATAGTTTGAGATACACTACACTATTTTGCTAAGTACAATGCACGGAACAAGAACATACAATCAAAACTATAATAGGTATAGTTTGGGGAACACTACTCTAATACATTGATACAAGTATACACTATTAAAATAATTATTTAAGTATAATTATTTTAAACTACAAGGTACATTAATACAAGACAATACATACGGTTTTTAATACAAGAGAACACTACAACACTACAACACTACACGTAAACTAGTTAATACAGGGTTGTGAGGCACTACTTCACTAGTATCCACCAGGATACGGAACTAAATCCTATATAGTATAACCAGAGTCTCCTGGAGGGAGAGCGTGATATCTGTGTATAGATCTATACAGGACTAACAATCCCACACCTGAACTGCTAGCTACAGTTAGGCCGGCAGGCCTGGGGTGACAAATGTCATAACCTTCAAACGCCTGAAGAACGTTGTAGAGGTCACTAGGTCATATCAAGAATGGTTATATGAAACTCACAACAGTATAACTAACACATATGTTTACGGTATTAACACTACTTCAGTGATTTTATTTTATTTAATAAAATTACAGTACTCTATGATACACTACTTTACACTACAGCTGGGGGTGCCCAGGATTTCATACAAGGTTTTCATACAAACACTACAATGATACACTACTTTACACTACAACTGGTGGTATCCAGACATTTATACAAGGGTTTTCATACAAATACAGTTACAATACACTAATTTATAGTACTAAGTACACCACTATAGTATACATTTTTAAGGAACATACATGACTGCATTACATTCACTAGAGAAAATATTGGATTTTCTAGAGAAACATACTAGCATTTTCAAAGTACAAAGACGAGAGGTGCAGTTTTTGGGGCACATCATCAACCAGGAGGGTATTTCAGTTGATCCAGCCAAGGTTGAGGCAGTGATGCGGTGGGAAGTACCGAATAACGCATCTGAGATCCGTAGCTTCTTGGGTCTAGCGGGGTATTATCGGAGATTCATCCAGGACTTCTCCAAGATCGTGGTGCCATTGACCCATTTGAACAAGAAGAATGTGACTTTCCGGTGGGGCCCGAACCAGCAGTCGGCTTTCGAGATCATGAGGAAGAGGTTATGTGAGGCCCCGATTCTAGTACTACCTGAGGGGCTGGACGATTTAGTAGTGTACTGGGATGCATCGATCTCAGGGTTAGGGGCGGTACTGATGTAGAGGGGGCATGTGATCGCGTACGCTTTGAGGCAGTTGAAGCCTCATGAGGCGAATTACCCTACTCACGATCTGAATTGGGAGCAGTGGTGTTTTCCCTCAAGATTTGGAGGCACTATTTGTATGGAGTTCGGTGCACCATCGCCACTGATTACAAAAGGTTGAAGTATTTGATGGATCAGCAGAACCTGAACATGCGGCAAAGGAGGTGGTTGGATGTACTGAAAAATTATGACTGCGAGATCTTATACCATCCAGGGAAGGCCAACGTGGTGGCCGATGCTTTGAGCCGCAAGGCGGTGGGTTCTCCGATTGGAAACGTTTGTTTAAGGATGAAAGTGATCTCTCCACTATTAGAAATGATCAAGAAGGCTCAAGTGGAGGGTTTGAAGAAAGTGAACTGGAAGATAGAGCAGATTCAGGGTCAGTTTCCTTTGTTTGTACAGGATGGTTGGGGACTCTTGGCACAATATGGCTGGGTGTGGGTACCAGTGTCTGGGGGAGTGAGACAGAAGATATTGGAGGAGGCACACAAATCCAAGTTCTCTATTCACTCGGGGGCCACAAAGATGTACAGGGATCTGAGGTTGGGTTACTGGTGGCTCTGCATGAAACAGGAGATTGCATGGTTCGTGGAGCGGTGCTTGACCTACAGGAAGGTCAAGGCCGAGCATCAGAGACCTCACGGCAAGGTTCAGTCGTTACCCATTCCTATGTGGAAGTGGGAAGATATCGCTATGGACTTCATCAGGAAGTTACCGAGGACAGCGAGGGGTGTGGATGCCATATGGGTTATTGTGGATAGATTGACGAAGAGTGCCCACTTTATTCCGATCTCCAAGAGCATCTCTGCTGAGAAATTAGTGGATATTTACGTGCGAGAGGTGGTGGCTAGGAACGGGGTACCAGTGTCAGTAGTCTCTGACCGGGATGTCCGATTTACATCTAGATTCTGGGAGAAGTTCCACGAGGAACTGGGCACTCAGTTACATTTCAGCACAGCGTACCACCCCCAAATAGATGGCCAGAGCGATAGGACGATCCAGACACTCGAGGATATGCTTCGGGCATGCGTGTTGTATTTTGGAGGAAGTTGGGATACATACCTCCCACTAGCAGAGTTTTCATATAACGATAGTTATCATGCTAGTATCGACCGACCCCCATTTGAGATGTTGTATGTTTGGAGGTGTAGGATCCCTCTTTACTGGGGTGAGGTTAGACATCGAGGTAGTGCTCAATACTACCGAATTGATTCAGCAGGTGCGCGACCGGCTACAAGTCGCATAGAGCCGTCAGAAAAGCTATGTTGACCGGCGTCGATCGGACCTCGAGTTCCAGGTGGGAGACTTTGTTTTACTGAAAGTGTCGCCATGGAAGGGAGTCATCAGGTTCCGGAAGAGGGCAAAATTAGGGCCCCGATATATTGGCCGTTCAGGATCTTGGCCCGAGTGGGCAAGGTGGCTTACTGTTTGGATCTACCGGACGAGCTCAGCCAAATACACAACACCTTCCATGTGTCTCAGCTTCGGAAGTGTGTCACAGACGAGGCTGCGATTATTTCCTTGGACGACATTCGGGTGGATGAGACCCTGAACTACATTGAGTGGCCTGTTGTGATTCTGGATAGGAAGACTAAGGTTCTTCGGAACAAGGAAGTAAAGTTAGTAAAGGTGCAATGGCAGCACCTAAGAGGCTCTGAATGGACATGGGAGCCATAATAGGAGATGCGATATCACTACCCGGATATGTTTGTGTCAGCGGACTTCGAGGACGAAGTCTAGTTCAAGTAGGGGAGATTTGTAACGCTTGTTCCAGGTATCATTTATTTTTTTTAGTTTTTAGGGTTTTGCATTGGGACTCGACTAGTTGGGGAGCCCAACTCGGTGAGTAGAGATCGATATTGGACGCGGGACTCAGGATCTACTCGACGAGTTGGAAGGCCCAACTCGATGAGTACGCACTGTAAAGGAAAACCCTAATTTTCCGGGTTTAGCACCCTATTTAAAGAACTTAACCATTATGGTTGGCCTCCTTACCAGCCTCCTTACTCAGAGAAACCCTAGAACCGCCTCCCCCTCTTGTTCCTTGAAGTTTTGAGTGTTGTGGTGTGATTTTCGAAGGAAGTCTTGAAGAGAGAAGTAGCAATCCTAGAGGAGTGATGTTGGATCCAGAAACTCTACATCAAGGGCTTCATTTTGAAGGTATAAATCCATAACCTTGACATGTAGTGTTTTAGACCTCATCTTTTGGTAGTTTATGGCTTGTTTTGGAACTGTGGGTTGGATGTCCCAAGATAAGAGGTTTCCAGAGGTTAGGAGTGTAGATTTGGCCTCTATAAGACCTCTAGAGGATCAAAGTTGCAAACTTTAATAGCCTCCATGTCCCATTCATGCATTATGTCCACAATGAAGGATAAAATGGATCTTGGAGAGTATTTCACGCATGCATGGATGTAAAGTTAGAAACTTTATGTGACTTGTCCACCCTTGGACATCAGATCTGTGTTTTGGGTCGATGGGATGAGGGCTTAAAGGCTTAATGAGTCAAGGCCTTCCTCAAAGAAGCTAGGGTTTGAGTTTAAGGCATATTAGATGGTCTTTGGGGGTCAAAGTTGGAAACTTTACCCTTCTAGGCGTCTCTATGGTTAAGGATCTGTTGTATGGAGCTTTAGATTTCAGTGGAAAGGACTGAATGCATAAAGACAGGGGAAACTCGACGAGTTGCCCTGGCGACTCGATGAGTTGGGACGGGTTTCCCTGTTTTTGGATGATAAGCAACTCAACGAGTTGATGAGACAACCCGGCGAGTTGGCTAGGGTTTTCCCCGGTTTTCTGAACACCGAAGGAACTCGACGAGTTGCTAGATGCACTCGACGAGTTGGGTCAACATGGACTGTTGACCTTGATTTTGACCATGGTTGACCAAGTTTGACTTTGAGGATATTTTTGGTATTTCGGGTTTTTAACAAAACCAGTCACATGATGATTGTAGGCAGTTGAGTTGGAGTTGTGCGTTGGGACTTATCTGATCTTACCTTATCAGTTCAGCATTTTTGAGAGGTGAGTCTCCTCACCATACCAATGGGTCTACGACACCAAGGCCGACCCATTTTATGATGTGTGGTACACTAGTTGACGTAGTGTTATGTGGCATGATTGTTGGTTATATGCTAGGAGGTATGCTAGTTGTATATGTGGTATACTTGTATGAAAGACCATGGGGGAGCCCATGACACTTGGATGTAAGACCATGTGGAGAGCCCATGGCTTTCCTATTAAAGACCATGGAGGGAGCCCATAACACTTGGATGTAAGACCATATTGGGAGCCCATGGCTTTCCTATTAAAGACCATGGGGGAGCCCATGGCACTTAGGTGTAAGACCATGTGGGGAGCCCATGGCATCCTAGAGTAAAACCCTGGGGGGAGCCCACGACATGCCTATATGTTGTATGCATGGCTTATGTGGTTTATGTAGCTTTTATAGCTAATATGGTATATGTGATTATGTGGACTGTGTAGGGTATGCTTTGGGGAACTCACTAAGCATTATCTTACAGTTTGTTGATTTGTTTCAGCTACTTCTGAGCCTAAGGGCAAGGTCAAGGCTTGATGGCGCGGCATGCACTCTCTCAGGCGTGTTTATGGGACACTCTAATATTTGAAATAAAAATGTTGATGTTATGAATTTGAAAACAATTGTTCTTGAGATTGTGTGTTTTTATTGGAAATGTTTGATTATTTAAAAATGAAAATTTTCTAGAGATTTTTTTGATTGTTGACCTTGCATCGAAGGGTCTGGGTTTCTTATTGGGGCGGTGTGCGCCAAGTTCTGATGGAGGAGGCTCACAAGTCGAGATTCTCCATTCATCCCGGGGCGACGAAGATGTATCGGGATATTCGCCCTGATTATTGGTGGCCCTGCATGAAGCAGGATATAGCATGGTTTGTGGAGCGGTGCTTTACTTGTAGGAAATTCAAGGCCGAACATCAGCGACCGCACGACATAATGCAGTCGTTGGAGATTCCCGTGTGGAAATGGGAAGACATCACTATGGATTTTATCACAAAGCTTCCTAGGACCACACGTGGAGTAGATTCTATCTGGGTCATCGTGGATCGGTTGACCAAGAGTGCGCATTTCATCCCGATTCAGGAGAGTATATCAGCTAAGAAGCTAGCTGAGATTTATGTCCGTAAGGTTGTAGCACGTCATGGGGTGCCAGTTTCGGTTGTGTCAGACCGATATGTTCGCTTTACTTCCAGATTTTGGAAGCGGTTTCACGACGAGATGGGCATTGGTCTTCACTTCAGTACAACTTTTCATCCTCAGACTGATGGACAGAGTGAGCGGACGATCCAGACTCTGGAGGATATGCGACGCGCATGTGTGTTGGATTTCGGTGGGAGTTGGGATACGTATCTTCCGTTAGCGGAATTTTCATATAACAACAGTTATCTTGCTAGCATAGATCGACCTCCCTTCGAGATGCTCTACGAGAGGAAATGTAGGACCCCGATTTGTTGGGTCGAGGTCGGTCAATGAGTCATGGGGAGTACCGAAGTGGTACTCAAGACTACTGAGATGATCCAGCAGGTCCGGAGCAGGCTCTAGATAGCTCAGAGTCGGCAGAAAAGCTATGCTGACAAGCGTTGGTCAGACTTGGAGTTTCAGGTGGGGGATATGGTTCTCCTGAAGGTGTCACCTTGGAAATGTGTCATCTGGTTCAGGAAGCAGGGCAAGCTGGGACCCAGGTACATCGGTCCGTTCATGGTTTTGGCTCGGGTGGGCCGGGTTGCTTATCGTTTGGATCCTCCAGCAGACCTCAGTCAGATTCATAGCATCTTTCAGGTTTCTCAGCTGCGGAAGTGGTTAGTGGATGATTCCGCATTTGTACCCTTGGAGAATATTCAGGTGGATGATCGCCTGAATTATATAGAGAGACCGGTGGCAATTTTAGATCATAAAACAAAAACCTTGAGGAACAAGGTTGTGGAGCTGTTGAAGGTGCAGTGGCTGCACCGCAAGGGGTCTGAGTGGACTTGGGAGCCCGAGGAGGAAATGAGGGAGCACTATCCGTAGTTGTTCGTGTTGGGAGCCCAAGTATACATGCAACCCTAAATACCTTGGATCTATGTTTTCTCTATTATACCTACAATTATGAACATCCAAGGTATTATCCTAATCTAGCATACAAAATAATAAATATAACAAGATAGAATACATACCTCTTTGATGTAGAATGTCTTCATGAAGCTTGAGTGCCTAGTGCCCCAAGTGTGACACCTCAAATGGTTCACACAACACCAAATACACTTGGAATAACTCGAGAGAAACTTGAACACTCCTTGAAATCGTCTAGCCCTCACACTCACACATTAGTGCACGATTTCTTGAGCCATGGGATTCTTTTATATGGTGGCTATTAGGGTTACACCATGTAACTCATAACTTTACCCATTCCTTATGCTCCATGGATTTTAACCTCCATGGAGTATCCATGGGTCACCCAATGGACTTAGTCCAACATAAGGAATCTTGGATCACAAGCCCACATATATAAGAATGAATGATTTACACAATCAACCCATATATTTAATTAGTCTCCTTTTGATCACTTAATTAATTCCAAATTAATTCTTGATCAATACTAATTAAATAACCTTATTAATATATTAGAATTTATAATATATTAACCAACCATAAGTGTTATTTCTCTCATTATAGTCTATCCAAATGCATGATGCCATGCAACCCAAATGGACCATGCCGGGTTGGGTCAAGTCTTACCAATTATAGTTATGGACTTAGACATTAATCCAACAGTCTCCCACTTGGATAAGTCTAAAACTATTATTGCGTATGACTTCAGGAACCGATCAGCAATCGTAGCTCTCAAAAGCTTCTGTCGAACTCTGACCTTGTCGATGAACTCTGACCTTTGTCAATGACTTGTCCATTAGATAACGGATCATATATTCCTCCATTCTAGATATCATATGGACTGAGACATGGATTATCAATCATTCTCTCTGTCCATTTGTTGTTTCCCGATTTCCGATTCATGATGACTGACTGATTGAACAAATCAAATCAGTCCTGGCTTGGCCAAACACTCACATGTATCATCTTTAAATCATCGAGGGGCCCACAGATATCGCTTTTATCCCAAAGGTAAAAGGAATGGATAAACTTCGACTCATATGGCTTGTTCTACTACTTGTTGAATCATACACAAAGGCACGTTTTATAACATCGAGTTACCAATGCGTTTTCGTGCAATCAATGTATAACCAACTCATAGTAACAACTCATATCTCTAGGTTTGAAGAATATAAGATATTATCGTCTCATGATCACTCGTGATAAAATCCATGAAGTGATTCAAATGAGCGCGGGTTGAATCCAATACTCAGAACTTATGAGCACTCATGAGTGTTGTAGCACCACTTTTGTCCACCAACTTGGACCTCTACAAACCAACCCATGACAGTCTTGATTCATATCTACTTCCAACATATGACCGACTGTGGATGGTTTGAATAACTTAATCATTCAGGAAGAGCGACTTAGTTATTCTGGAAGTCAAAACATGCAAAGTGAAACACAAGAATAAATGAATCAAATATGGTATCAAACCCTATGAATATAAATAAACACTTTTATTTATCACCATACTGATTACTCATTATTCATTGTTTCGGTTTTATCAACTTTATACTTGAATTTAAAACAATAGTTGTCCCATGCTCCAAGCATGTACACTATGTTTTCTAAACACTAGTCATGCCATACACCAAGTATGCATACTATGTTTGTCTATGATCTTTACTTTGTAAAATAGATCAATTGAACATCACTCCAATGATCCTCTTTTCACAGTCCCAAATCCTTACTGCAAATGCAAGAATTCCAAATTCATGCCATTTACTGAAATCTGTTAGATTATAAACTTATATGCATTGATCCTCTTAATGATTATGCACGAAGTCAGAAAGACTTGACAACAATCATTACAGAGCATTCCAAAGGAGATCAGCTCCTTGGAAACATCCTTCTTTCATTAAGTTTCCTAATCTTACACAGATTGAATAATTTCTAACTTTGAAACATTTCCATATTCCATTTTGACTATCACTTCTGAACAAGAGTTGCCTCCTTACAGATTATGTCAATATGGTCCTTCCAGAATTAACATTATACTTCCAACTGTCCTTAAGCAACCAATCTTTGGTAAACCTTAGATTGTCCTCGACAATTGCTTAATCATTTTAGTCATATCCAATTCTAGACCTTTTCCCTTCATAATGCCCCAGGCATTTGGAAAATTTTAGAAAGGATGAATATAGCACATGTAATCGATCCTATATCCGAAGCATATGGGACATGATTCATGATGTCTCACATAAAGACTAAACCAGTCTTTTGCTATAATATTTCCATTTCAATTTGCCAAGTTCTCAAAATTCAGATTATGAAAAGGGATGCCGTAATCATAATCGAATTTTAGAACGCAAATAATGGACCCATATATAGAATTTCCTTATGTTGAGCCATTCCAACATGAAATTCATATATATATATATATATATATATATATATATATATATATATATATATATATATATATATATATCCTTGATTAAATACGATTAAAATCTCAATCTAAGCTTTTAGAATTGAAATGAAGTATAATTTCCTCTCCCTTAATTATAGCAAAACAACTTTTTCAATCCCTGCAACCACACGAATTGAAACTTTTGTTTTCTATAATTAACATTGCTAACTTGCAACACTAACAATAATTATCATGCTCCCACTAACATGATGATTATTAGCATAACACTTATGCTCCCACTAGCTTTGACATGTACTCAGAAATCAGTTGGACTTCTAGAAATCAATACTTTATTGACTTCCTTACCAAAGTTCAGATTTCTGATACGAGATGCTTTGATAAAACTTTATCAAAATCATACACCTTTCCTTAGATAGCATGCATGTGTGTCTAAACAATTTTAGAACTATGAAAAGGGATGTCGTAATCATAGTCTCAATTGTTTAGACCTTTTGCCATCTGCTTCAAATCTACTTGGTGGAAGTGTTTCCTCGCCATCATTTTCATGAATCGGAGAGAAACCTTATGACCCTTAGATTTTATGGTGTATGTGTTCTTATCCATGTGAATCGTCAAAACCATAGTCACAAGACAAGGATAATGACAAATCCAAACTTATATGGACTGAACTTATGCAATCTTAACTTCATGCCACCTGGCAATACAGGACCTGCCATTGCTTCCAAGTTGTTATGCAACCAATTGAGAACTTTCAGAACTCCTATGCAAAGCCAACTTTAACTGGAATGGAACAGAATATGTCAACATGATAGGTTATAAACCTCAAGTCGTGTGCTAGTGAAGAACCTTAGGTTTTATTCTTGATTAGTTCTTGAAATTCTTTCAGGATCTTTTAGACTCCCACTGTCTCCTTGACCTATAAGACCTTCTTGCCAAATATTCAAGAGATAGTGTGGATTCTAATCAAGACAGACACTTAACACAATTGGCCTTAGTTGATCTTTGTTTTATCCAAAACATCACAAATTACCAATTTCAAATGTACAAGAGTAGAAAACTTTTACTCTTACATTTGACAAGTGTTTTTAAACATCTTTTAAGACATGTCACTCAAGTTACAATCTTAGAGTATAACTCTAAGAATTATTTTTGGAACGATGTATGAATCATCTTCTTGATTTAACCACTTCAACAATTCATAACTCCTCTTCTTAACTATCAGAATGCACTTAGAGGATGAATTGTGATAAGGTCTCAAAATCATTAAGATGATCTTAAAACATGATACTAAAGTACTCTCCCATCTTTTCAGATTTGAGAAACTTTTATCCTTCTGCCTAATTTGATTATTCTCATTCGTTCTGTCATACATTGAAACTTTTCCAATGTCTCAGAATTATACTTAAGCTTGTAAGTATAATCATATTTACTAAGCCTTAGTAAATCATGACGAATAGTCTTATCGATCTTTTATGGTGGACTTGATCAGTGCACAGGAATGTGTACTTGATCCCTTAGTCCTTCACTTGACTCACATATACATGTGAACAAGGAACTAGTCTTAATTTTCCAAAGTTGAAAATTCTCATTCATCATACTATACAACTTGCATGATTCCAAGTTTCTATCCAACTGAAACTTGGGTGATGAGAATCTTTCCTTATTTGGTAAATTTGGACACTACCACAAATGAAAGAATCAAATTCATATTTTCACTCTTGCTCTTAATGGAATCTTATAAGCAACAAAGATTTTCACAAATGCCATTGTAAGGATATTTTAAAATAAATAAAATCAAAAATTTTCCTTTTATTTTAAAAACTTTGCGGAAAAAACTATCCTTACAGTGCAAAAGCACATGAAAACTTTGTTGTTATCTATTCCTAAGCAATATATCATAACTCCTAAGAAGTAGCTCAAGAATCCGATCTTCAAACTATGCGATAGAAATCCATCTACGCGATCAGATTCAGCATATTCTTTCTTTAAGTTTCTTCACTTTTCTTTGATTCTTCAAACATCAACATGTGACCCAGTCACATCATGTAATAAGAATCTCCAAGTAGGAACTTAATAGAGTTAGACAATGGACTTTACCTGAAGTAGAGTCAAACTTATTGACTTTAACATCCTTAGGTAAATTTGGCAGCTTCGCAACCAATGCCCCTTCCTTTGGCAATGGACCCTTGATAATGGGACTATCTAAGACTTAGCCTTTCTCTTTACCATTTGGTCAACCGAGTTGACTATGGCCGATCCCTTTCCATTGGGAAGAGAGAGCTTTACTGGATATCCAATGTCATCATTGTCAATGTCCATAAAGTTTTAGGAAGTTGATCTTAGCAAATAGATAAGATCATTAAGGGTCTTGTCATAGTCTGTTTCATAGGAGTCCCAAAGGAACTCACTATGTGACTTAGAAAGTAGTTGAGCCACCAACTTTCTCAAGACTTTGACACCCAACTCTCCCGGCTTGTCAATATGTGACTACATCTCCAAGATGTGATCACACATAGACCTTTGCTTGCCAATAGGGCTTGAGTGACCTTAAACTTTTCAAGAACTTGTGGGTTATGGAGAATAATTGGAGGAGGTGGAGGAAGTATGATATCCATGGGACATCATCTTCATTTAGGAAAGCTTGTTTCAAGAGATTTGGGAAGATCATAAATGTCTAGACCAGACATCTTTTTGGGAGATATTCAAGATAGTTGATATAAAGTCCTTAATATGACACCCAATATGAAATATTAAGGCTAGGACCCAACAAACTATTTTACAACTTAGAAGAGGGATGCCGTAATCCAAGCTATAAAATATTTGAAGGTATGTGAATGACGATTCACCAATTTCCACTATGAAAAACGAAATAATTTATTAGGTTTTAATTGGATTTGAAAGTCCTAGATCTTTGAGATTCATTGAACTGTTCAAAGGCATGTTTCAATCTCGAGTGTGCCCTTCAGGTTTTGTGACTGGGATGCCGAGGATCACAAAACAAGGTGTGAATAACCATGCAAATATACTTGGTACCCTTAATATTTACCCCTTAATCAGTGTGCCGGTTAACCACACATGCTCCACCGATACTATGATAAATATTAAGTTACCCTTTGCCTACCTTGTTAAGTCCAGGTTAGTGTGCCGGTTAACCACACACGCTCCACTAACGACTTAAGCAAAGTGCAAAGTGTAATTTCATGGGTTAGAACCAAATTCACATTTTCCTAAGTAACTAAGATTGGGTATTAATAAGAGTTTAGTTACTTAGTATTTATCATTAATACTTTTAATGAAAGGAGAATTATAGTCCTTGTCCTACCCGTTCGGCTAACGACCCTCCACCAGTCAAGGAAGCGGTGGGTGAGAGTGGACACCCATTAAACTGCCATTTTATAAGCAGTAACCTTATACCCCCCTTATAGACCGGCTTCGTGAATGAGGCCTACTAACGGTAAGACTGACTTTACTCTTATACATATATATAAATATTATTAACTTATAATATTATAAAGTATAAGGGTTGAATTTTAACTTTTAAAATTCTAAGGGCCAACTTGGAATTAAAGTATTCATAAGTGAAAACTTTTCAAATTCCAAAACTTGAGGGCAAGTTTTGAAACTATTCAAAACTAATTAATTCCATAACTTATGAGTTTAAAGTAGTTTTAATTAAAAAAAACTCTTCAAGTTCCATAACTTGAGGACAAGTTATGGAAGACTTTAAACTAATTAATAAAAAAAATAACTTTTTTTATTGTAACTTATGGAACTAATTAAGGTTACACTTTTTTTTTAATTTAATGAAGAGACTCTTGAACCTCCATAACTTGAGGACAAGTTATGGAGTCATAAAACCATTTAATTAGAACTAGACTCTTCATTTTGTAACCTTTGCCAACTTTTATGAGTTTTATGATTCTTAAATGTGACTTTTCATATAACTTGAGGACAAGTTACAAAAACACACTTTGGAATCAACTCTTAGATTAAAATGGATTGAAAACAACTATTTCACACAACTTTTCTATTAATCTAAGAACCTCATAAGAACAAGATAATTCAAATCATCAATCTTCAAGAAATTAGCATGAACATACAAACTAATACAAATCTTGAAATTATGACAATTATCTTAGAAATTGGATTAGCATGAACATTACCACATCAAAAACAAGTTTATAAGTCCAAAAACATCTTAGGGTAATGTTCCTAGTCCAATTCCAGCCAAAACAATCGAATATATGCATCCAACTCGATTTTTCAGCTACTTTTGCAAGTATAACAAGAAAACAAGCCTAGGCTCTGATACCACTGTTGGGTTATGAGCATTCTAACACTCCTAAGTGTACATGCAACCCTAAATACCTTAGATCTATGTTTTCTCTATTATACATACAATTATGAACATCCAAGGTATTATCCTAATCTAACATACAAAATAATAAATATAACAAGATAGAATACATACCTCTTTGATGTAGAATGTCTTCATGAAGCTTGAGTGCCTAGTGCCCCAAGTGTGACACCTCAAATGGTTCACACAACACCAAATACACTTGGAATAACTTGAGAGAAACTTGAACACTCCTTGAAATCGTCTAGCCCTCACACTCACACATTAGTGCACGATTTCTTGAGCCATGGGATTCTTTTATATGGTGGCTATTAGGGTTACACCATGTAACTCATAACTTTACCCATTCCTTATTCTCCATGGATTTTAACCTCCATGGAGTATCCATGGGTCACCCCATGGACTTAGTCCAACATAAGGAATCTTGGATCACAAGCCCACATATATAAGAATGAATGATTTACACAATCAACCCATATATTTAATTAGTCTCCTTTTGATCACTTAATTAATTCCAAATTAATTCTTGATCAATACTAATTAAATAACCTTATTAATATATTAGAACTTATAATATATTAACCAACCTTAAGTGTTATTTCTCTCATTATAGTCTATCCAAATGCATGATGCCATGCAACCCAAATGGACCATGCCGGGTCGGGTCAAGTCTTACCAATTATAGTTATGGACTTAGACATTAATCCAACAGTTCGGGGCGGCGGACTTCGGGGACGAACTCTGATTCAAGTGGGGGAGAATTGTAACGCTAGATATTTTTCCAAGGTATTATTTATTTTTTTGGGTTAATTATTTTTATTGATTTGGGCTTGGATCCATTGGATCCTTATTAATTGGGCTTAAGTGTGCCGTACGCGGGGTGTACCACCCTATGTACGCGCAACGGACTAATATGAGATGGCCGCGCATGCCATGCACGTACACGCAGCATACGCGTGCAGTCCCCAAAACCCTAAATCTTAGGGTTGAGCCCTATATAAAGAGCATTATGTCTTAAAGACCAGCCTCCTTCTCACTCTTAAGCAACTCCCACGAAACCCTAATTCATATATTGTGTGTTTTTGTGTTGGAAGGCCTCTTGAGAGCATTCTTGGTGTTTTGATTCATTCTCCAAAGAAGTGAAGGTTGAAGCAAGGTGGTGGTTCAAAGGAGAAGTTGTAGAGCTGGGATTGTTGCTTCATTTAAGACCTTTTCAAGGTATAAAGTCCTGAACTTATCTTATGTATGCTTAGATCTCTTGAGTTGAGTTTTTGGACCTTTTTAGTCCAAAGAATGAAGCTTTATTGTCTAAAGTCGTTTCCTAAGCTTAGGGTTGCCACCCTTGGTGTTTTGTGAGTCCCTAAGTCAGAAAGTTACCATCTTGGAAGTCTTGTTGCATCCATGCATGAGCTTTGGGTCCATTTGGGGGCATGCTAGCCGCTAAGTAATTGAGTTTATGGGTTAAGACCCTTCAATGGACTCAGATCTGTGTTTGGAGCTCCAGATCTTAAGGGGTTAAGCTCGTTTTGGGATTATGGCTTAACAGGAGAGTACGTTGGGCGTACAAGCCTGTACGCGTAGCGTACATGCCATGCAGCCTGTACGCTAAGCATACAGCTGAGTACGCCCCGCATACTCAGTGGTTTTGGGCTGGCGTCTTTTGGGCCATGGTTTGGGTTGTTTCCTTTGAATTGTGCATTGGCCTCAGTGGGCCATCTGGATTCGACTCTTGGGCAATGGTATGTTAGGGGTAAAAGGGTCTTTTACCCTAGTGAGAACTTGTGGTTAAGTGATTTAGATCCTGGACTTAGTTAGCTTTTATTTGTTAATTGATAGCTCGAGGAATCGTAGGACCAGCAGTCGGGGATCATCTTTATCATTCAGCTTTGCGAGGTGAGTTTCCTCCTGAACTGAACGGGTCAAAGGCACCAATGGCGGCCCGTGTTTATATTATATGCTTTCCTGATTACGGTCCGATGACGGGCGGGGCCCGAGGAATAGTTGTATGCTATGTGTCTTCGTGACTCTTGCATGTGTCAGTACTCGTATGCTTCCGGACTAAGGTCCGATGTCGGGCGGTGCCCGATGACTATTTGTATGCTTCGTATCTATGTGATTATTGTATGCGTATGTGTGTTAATTTGATATATGATATATGTATGCCGAGTTCAACTCGATGCCGGGCAGGGCCCGATGTCAAACTATGTACGATGTCGGGCGGGGCCCACTATATGTGATTATGTGTATTGGTATGTGGTAGTTTAGGGAAATTCACTAAGCTTCGTGCTTACGGTTTTCAGTTTGGTTTCAGGTACTTCCGGTAGCAAGGGGAAGAGCTCGGGATGACTGCACTGTACATACCATGATGTTTTTGCCTGAGATATTACTCTGATGTTTTGATATGGATACTTTGGTTTATGAACATGGTTGGATGTTTTTGACAAATGTTGTTTAATTAATAAATTAAAAACGAAATTTTTGGGACCATATTTTATGTATGTTACAAATAGTCAAATAGGGATTTAAATAAAGTAATTTGCCTAAATTAATTAAAGGGTAGATAATTTAATTAATTATTTATTTAAATTAAACAATATTTGGCCCATATTAATCGCTACATCCACATAATATTTGTTCATCAACATTTGAACCTATATATATATATATATATATATATATATATATATATATATATATATATATATATATATATATATATATATATATATATACATGTATAAGTTCAATTGAGAAAATAAAAAAGGTTGAGAATGAGGGAATCATTATCAGCCACTCATTTATTTTTGCCGCAAAAGCCTCCGTCGTACCAGCGGAAATGGAAAAGGAATACACATGTGTTTTCCTACAAAACATGTTTCCTTAAACTATGTTAATCATTACCTTAATATACACGAAAACATTTGTTTGTTTTTTTTTTTAGAATGCTATTTTTATCGAAAATTTATTTTAAATATATCAAAATTCACAATTTTTTATTCTCTATAAACAGACATCCATATTGATATAGTTTTAAGATAAAATAAAAAAAATTTAGAGTTTCGGCTATCGTTATTCATAAGTGAATAAAAACGGATCAAATTTTTATTACAGTACATTTGTTATTCACTTATGAATAAAACGTATGCTTAACTTTTTTACAGTTTAAGTATCGTTTATATATAAATATAGCATGTTATAAAGTTTTCTTACCTAAAATATTTTTTTTTTACATCATCTTTCTTCACATGTTATATTTATATATGAATAAAATGTGTATTAATTGTCGTCATATGTTATATTCATATATTAATAAAATATTTATAAGATTTTTTGTTATAGTTCATTTGTTATTCATATATAAATAAGTAGCATGTTCAAAAAAATGAAGTGTTTTAAAATTTTGAACTTCTTATTCATACAGGAATAACAAATGAACTCTAACAAAATTATGATAAATGTGTTCTTCGTATATGAATATAATTTCTAAGGAAAGTCAATACACCTTTTACTCATGTGTGAATATATGTGACGAGAGTTGATGTAAGCAGTAAAGAGTTTATTATGTGTTATATTTATCTATGAATGATACTTAATCTGTAAAAAAAATTAATAATATTCTTATTCATAAGTGAATAACGAATGTATTGTACTAAAAAACTAATTCATTTTTATTCACTTGTGAATAACGATAGCTGAAAATATAAAAAAATAAAATAAATTTTTTATTTTATCTTAAAACTATATCAATATGGATGTCCATTTATAGAGAATAAAAAATTGTATCCGTTACCCATTTCGTCGGTACGCCTAAGTGTTTTGCGGCAAAATAAATGTGTGGCTAAGAATGATTCCCTCATTCTCAACCTTTTTTTTTCTCAATTGAACCCTCATATATATATATATATATATATATATATATATATATATATATATATATATATATATATATATATATATATATATATATATATATATATATATATAGGGTCCGGTTCCGGTGATGACTCGCTTTTTGGTGAGGACTACGAGGACTAACCGTGGCCAATCAAGCTCATTAAGGGTATTTAGGTCCAAAAAAATGGGCTGCTAATGCTGGACTAACATAGCGTTGGGCTTTATAACTTCTGACGAAGACGACGTCATTATCTTCCAGCTCGCCATTAACCTCCGATCATCAAGCTACTTCGAAGAACAACGAACGAAATCAAGATTCTTTCTACCAAAATCTTCAATATTCGATACAAATCATACAGAATTAGGTTACATTCAGATCAAAATCTTATCTTTTACTGATAATCATGAATTTATGTTTCAAAAAACGGAAAACTTTGCTTCGATCATTCAAGTTGTTTTATAATTTGAAATCAGGTTAAACTGAAATTATCATCGATTTCTACTGAAACTCTCAAATTTTGTTTCACATAACACAAAATTAGCTTAGATTCGAACTCAAAAAAGATAGATTACTGCCGATTTGTAATGCTCTGTATCAAAACACGATAATTTAGTTACGATTCTAACGAATTCATGTATGAAATTGACATGATTAAATCTAATTTATTGTAAAAACTTCGATTTAAATCTCAATTCGTGTATGAAATTGATATGATGAGTGATATCGAAATTTACTAATACAAAAAGCTAATCAAATATAAACAATCATATATATAAAAATTGTGTTAATATAAGGTTCTATGTTAATGTTAGGTCAAAACAAGTTATGGAGCAAAATTCAGCAAATTTAGAATGTACAACGCATGTTGATGATGCAGAAAGCGAAAAAAAAATAAACAACAAATTCAGAAAGTAATGATCAAGGTAATTTTTTTATTAAAAAATATTATTTGTTTTTGTAAAATATGATTTAATATACAATATTTTATGAATTCTTAACAGCAAATATTGGATCTTCATCACGGAATTTTGAATCTTCATCATATTGTATACGTGATCCAATTGTGAGAATAATTAATGGAAAAACATATTGGATCCCAGATGTAGATATCAGACCTTATAAGGGACAAACTTTTCCTACATTCGAAGAAGGTTTAGCATTTTATAAAGAATATGCTAGGAAAAGTGGTTTTGAAACAAGAAAAGGATCTATAAAGACAATGAAAGGAGTAGAAGGTTATGGAAGAAGATACATAGTATGTAATAGGCAAGGATCAAAAAAGAAATATGCATATGATACTCTAACAGATTCAAACAACAAAAAACGCAGAAGACCTTCTATTAGAATAAACTGTGAAGCATATGTGAGAATGAAGGTCAACAATAATAACATATGGCATATATATGAGCTTAAAGAAGAACATACATATATGTTTGTTCATATAGAAGATCAAAATTTTCTAAATTCTGAAACAAGACTCACATTTTCACAACAGAAAATCATATATGATATGTCGAATGTGAACATGGGACCAAGTGTTGCATATAAATACATGAAAGATTCCAAGGGTGGTTTTGAGAATACTAGAGCTACAGGAACAGATACAAAAAATTTCAAACTTTATTGGATTGAATATATTGGAGAAAGAGATGCAGATTTTATGATAAACAAGTTGATGAAGAAAAAGGATTATTTACAGGATTTTTCATTTGACTATAGTGTTGGAAGTAATAGAGAATTGAGTGAATTGTTTTGGGCGGATGAAGAAGCAAAATGAAACTATTCTGCCTTTGGAGATGTTCTTGGTTTTGATGCAACTTACCGAACAAACAAGTAAGTGACTCCATAATTTAGTTATATTTTCGAATTATTTAATTTACAAATATTAGAATATTCGATCATTATTTTTAATTATAAAAATTTTGTATCAATAGATTTTGAGAATATAAATTTAAAAATAAAAGATTCAAAAATAAATTGAATCTTTAATGTAATTATAATTTGAATCCTCATATTTATAATCATTATTAATAGAGAATCATTTAGGAAAATTTTGAATATTAATAAATTTTTTATTGAATCATTTAATGATTATCTTAAATTATATCAAATTTAAATAAATAGTATGTAAGTCATTAAATTATATTTTTGAATCATTGTATTCAGAATCATTAATTTTATGAAATACTAATCTATCAACAATAATAATGAAATATTTTTGAATCTATTCTGCCTTTAGAGATGTTCTTGGTTTTGATGCAACTTACCGAACAAACAAGTAAGCGACTCCATAATTTACTTATATTTTCAAATTATTTAATTTACAAATATTAGAATATTGGATCATTATTTTTAATTATATCAATTTTTGTATCAATAGATTTTGAGAATAAAAATTTAAAAATAAATGATTCAAAAATAAATTGAATCTTTAATGTAATTATAATTTGAATCCACATATTTATAATCATTATTAATAGAGAATCACTTAGGTAAATTTTGAATATTAATAATTTTTTTTATTGAATCATTTAATGATTATCTTAAATTAGATCAAATTTAAATAAATAGTATGTAAGTCATTAAATTATACATTTGAATCATTGTATTTAGAATCATTAGTTTTATGAAATATTAATCTATCAACAATAATAATGTAATATTTTTGAAATTATTCTGCGTTTGGATATGTTCTTGGTTTTTATGCAACATACCGAACAAACAAGTAATTGACTCCATAATTTACTTATATTTTCGAATTATTTAATTTACAAATATTAGAATATTTGATCATTATTTTTAATTATAACAATTTTGTATCAATAGATTTTGAGAATATAAATTTAAAAATAAAAGATTCAAAAATAAATTCAATTTTTAATGTAATTATAATTTCAATCCTCATATTTATAATCATTATTAATAGAGAATCACTTAGGAAATTTGTGAGTATTAATAGATTTTTTATTGAATCATTTAACGATTATCTTAAATTAGATCAAATTTAAATAAATAGTATGTAAGTCATTAAATTATATTTTTGAATCATTGTATTTAGAATCATTAATTTATGAAATATTAATCGATCAACAATAATAATGAAATATTTTTTGAAATTCTCTCTCTCTCTCTCTCTCTCTATATATATATATATATATATATATATATATATATATATATATATATATATATATATATATATATATATATATATATATATATATATATATATATCTATATAACTTGATCAATACTTTAATAATATTAAAACGTTAAAAAGAATAATTTGCATCATTAATAAAAATTTTAAATAAATAATTTGCATCATTACTAAAAATTTGAATAAATAAATTTGCCCTTTCTTTGTTTTACAGATATAGGATGATTTTTTTACCATTTACTGGTATAGATAATCATAAACGATGCATAACTTTTGGAGCTAGGTTACTTGCAAGTGAAAGCATTAAATCTTACTTATGGCTAAGCATTTCCCAAAGAGCCAAATGTGATTGTGACAGATCAAGATGCTACAATTTTACAAGCCGTACCAGTTGTATTCAATAATGCAAGACATAGATTGTGTATGTGGCACATATCAGAAAAATTTACTGGCAAGGTTAGTATAATATTATAAAATATTTTTTTTATTTAATATAATTGTTTTTTTATTTTTATATATATGTATGTAGTTGGGAAGTCATATGGCAAAAACAGATGTTTTGAAAAAGTTGAGTGATCTAATTTGGAATGAAACAGTACTCAAAGAAGATTTTGAATCAACATGGAAAAACTTAATGGATGAGTTTCACTTAAATGAAAACAATTGGTTTAACGAGATGTACAAAATGAGAGATTTATGGATTCCTTCTTATTTCAAGGAATGCACATTCTCTGGATTGATGAGGACTACATCAAGACCTGAAGCTGAAAATTATTTCTATGGGCTACTCTCTAACTCAAATTTGCATTTGATTGAATTTTCAACTCATTTTGATACTGCATTAGAAGGACAAAGATGCATTCAAAGAAAAAATGATCATGATTCAAGATACACAAAACTGGATTTTAAAACCGGATTGAAACTTGAAGTTCAAGTAGCTGAATTCTTCACAAGAAATGTTTTCTATGATATTCAATCAGAGATTGTTGCATCAATGGGTAGTTGCATGTCAATTAGATTAGAAGAATCAGAAGAATTGAAAACATTCACAATAAAAGATATAGACAAACATCCAAAACATCATGGCCAATTTGAGGTACATTATAAATTACAATTATATTACACGTATTATATTAACTTATATTGATTATTTACTACTTTTTTTACATGTTAAACTTTTTAAATCGGATCAAAAACTTCTTTGTTCTTGTTTCAAATTTGAATTGACAGGAATTTTATGCAGACACTGTTTCTATGTTTTAAGAATGGAAAGTGTGGAGAGTTATCCAAAAGCATATTTGACAAAAAGATTGAAAAAAGATGTGGTACCACGATACATGAATAATTATAAAATACCAAATATCCATACAAAAGAAAATAAAGAAGAAATTCAATATGTTATACGGGAATTAGAATTTGCAACGGAGTTCTGCATTGATAGGATGGTGAATGATTTTGACAAATTGATCTTGTTTAAAGATGAAATGACTAAGAAGATGACAAAGGTTGACAATGAAACAAAAATGCAAAAATAATGAAAAACACAGAAGTTATTGAGACTTTGATAGGTATAGAATAGAAGGAGGAAGTAAACATATTACCTCCTACATTAATCAATAACAAAGGTGTTCGAAAAACAAAGAAAATAATGAAGGGGAAGAAGAAGATTGCTGCTGAAAAAGCAAAGAAGGATGGAAGAAAATGTCATAAATGTGGTAAATACATAAAGTACGGCACAAGTGAAAAACATGATGCACGTAATTGCCATAAATTCGCAACAGAAGGCACAGGAACTAATGTTTGATAGATATTCAATTTGTTTGATATATTTGTAACAAAAGAACTATATACTAATTAATAAGTTTGTTTTTCTTATTGAATCATTTTACCCTTATATTTTTTATGCAAACGATTTGATTCAAATATGAGTTATAAAGTAGTTGATAAGATTGTTTGAATGTTTAAATAAAGTAATATTCTAAATGGTAAGATCTTTCTGAATATTTTTATATTTATAATTTTGATGCAAAAATGTTGATACAAAATTATAGATATAATTTTTTTAATAAGATCTGAAACTTTATTTACAAAAATAAACATTTTTGCTTCATTAATTTATGAATGAAATATTTTAATAAAAATGTTTGATAGTTTGATTAAAATGATGTTCAAAATATCAATTTATTTTTGATTCTTTCTATGTAAACAAATTTTTGATGCAAAATTTTTTATCCGAAATTTTTGATCCAAAAAAAAAAATAGTTATTTAACATAAATTTTATTAAAAGATTAAAAAATATTAGTGGAATAAAAACAATTTTGGTTCATGACTTTATACATGACATTTATAATATAATGTAAGGAATTTAATTTATAAAATCATAATAAAAGTTTGAAACAATGAAATTGCATCATCAAACTATAAATAGAATATGGTTCAAAAAAATATAAAATTTTGCATTAACTATAATACTATTTATCTTAAAAACACATTGGCCACAACCTTGATACTTTTATACTTGGACAAGGCTTAAAAACATGTTGGGCCACATACTAACATACATAACATTTTCTTTTATGAATAATTTGAATCAAAAAAACTATAAAACACCATTTTGTATCATATCATAAGTGGATCATAAATTACCATATAATGGTGATCATTAAAGAAAATATACATATAAATTTTAAACATAAAACAAACAAGCATACTTATATAGACTTACTTAGCATCATTATAAACCAACATTTCTTTCATAGCATAAGTGTATCATAGTTTACCATATCATGGTGCTCATAAAAAGAAAAAAACAAAACATACATTTAAATTCTAAACACAAAACAAACAAGGATACTTATATAGTCTTCCTTATCAAGTCACATAAAAACCAAAATATTTTCAAAAGCAGATACATCAAATAATCAGAGAATACCTATTGCTTTAACCATGCCTTCAACTTCATGTAAATAACTTTCAGTGTAAATCTTCTTCCACTTGTAGCTTGATAGATTATCATAATCCTCAAGAGTTGTAACAAAAGAAGCTTTGCACAAATTCATGTATGACAACATCTTACAAACATATTTCTTCCTCATTTCAGACAACTGCATCTTTTGACTGGTACACTCAGGCAGAAAATCAGCATCTAACATCTCCACTCCACCACCACGATAAACTTCCACGTGTCTCATCAGAAATAACCCACAGTCAACATCATTGTCTTTAGTCTGTCAGTCCATATGAAACCTTTCCATCTTCATTACTTTTAATGAATTGACTCTAGGATGATCCCAAATAGTTAAATACTGTTTAAACATAGTTTTCTGCATAAACTATTTTTCTTATTAGTATAAAAAAACAAAACAAAAAAATAAATATAAAACCAAAAAAAATATTTAACAAATTATCAAGAAAACCCCGATATTTTGTAAGGATCCCTCCTGTAGTCTTGTTATTATCAATCATTTCCATCTTTCCATTGATCAAATCAAAAACAATCAAAAAGTAATGTTCTTTCCTAAGAACAAGAAAAAATACTTGTGGAAAAAATAAAATGTTAAAAAGTAATATATATAATTTAATTTAAATAACAAAATATAAAAATAATTAATTAACATACCAAATTAACACGTAAACTTTTAACACGGGGAAACTTTTCCAAATGATTTTGAACTCTGTCTACAAATAATGCATTAATACCATCCGTCTTCTTGAAAACAATATTTGTCTAACAAAATGAAAAAATTAGAAAATATAAAATATAAATAAAAAATATAAAAAACAGCACGGATCATACCATAAGTGAGCATGACATGAAAAAACTTGAAGGAGTAGTGTGATCTTTATATTTTTCCAGATCATTCAGAAAAGCTGACCATAAATCAATAACACCTCTGTGAATCCTACAACCTGGTATGAGAGACTCCATCACGGATCTTATACCAGCAAATCCATTGGTAGATTCATAGACTTTTTCCCTAAAAAAATTAAGATTATAAAAACATATACTAAACTTTTAAGATAAAAAAATAAGATTATAAAAAAACATCAATAAGGAAATACATGGGATTACGCATCACCAAAAACAAAGAACCCGCAACCCTTTCTTCCAAACGTGAAACGTGTTCGGTTGTATCAACTTCTTTTTTATGATAAGGTGAACAAAGTGCTAGAGAAGGTTGTAGATCTCTTCTTGGTCTACCTGGCTTGGCATTGATGTTATAAGACTGAATTGGTATTGCAGAAAAAATGATAGGTTGCTTAATCTTCTCTGCAAAACTATTAAAAGGAATTGGATCATTTGGAGTTCTAAAACATGCATCTAAACGAATGTCTGAATCCAAAAAATTCCCCTTAGACAAATTTTCAACTACCCCTACATGTTTGAATCCAACAACTTCACCTACAATGCTTGTTGAAGATTCACCAATAACCAAAGCATGATCTAAACAAACAGGAATAGGCTTTCCTAAAGGGTTTGAAATAATAGCATCATGATCATGAAACTGATTTGAAACAATTGGATCACTCAATATTTTGCTTGGCTCAATACTATGATGATCCAAAACTTCATTTGAATTCATTAACAGCTCCAACTATTCCTAAACCTTAGGATGATCCAAAAATTGTGTCATTGACAGTTGATCAAGTTGAACATCTCTTAACTCCTGACAAAGCGGAACATCTTCACTTTGTTTTTCAACATTCAAAAAATCCTTGGAAACTTCAACCTTCTGATTTACTTCTGGACCACAAGATAACACAATATTTTCATGAAGTTTATTAAATTCAACATTTCTTTTATCAGCATACTCCAAAATCTCTTTGTTGCTTGGGAGCTGATTCCAAGCACGATTGATCCAATGATCAATGGAAGGCTTCAAATAACTATAACTTTTAAACAAAAAATCAACATTCTCCTTAAAATCCTGAACAATAATATTAAAATCAACAGATGATAAAAAAAATGATCAAATATAATATGATTCAAAAACATATATACCTCTAAACACTTTGAACCATCAAAAATAATATCAAATCGATGAATAGAAGGACTGCTATCCATCCAATATTCAATCACATTATAATATTTATAAAAAAACAAATAAAAAAAATTCAAAATATATATTAAAAACTAAAAAAAAAACTCACATATAATATTTGTCATTTCATCATCAATTATGTTCTCTTGAACAAACTTCTTTCCTTTATTAACATTATCCACAAAAACATGAACTGATTCAAAATATAAAAGTAAATAAAAATAAAATACAAATAAAAAAAATAAAAAATAAATAAAACTTACCATTATCTCTCACTTGATTCTCATTTGTGTTATCTTCAACAACTTTTTTTCCTTTGTTAGCAAAATCCAAAACAGAAGGAACTTCATTCTAAATTGATTCTCGTGAACAATATTGATTCATTTTTCAGAAAGATCCAAAATAAAAAATAAAAAATGTAATAAATTACAAAGGAAAATAAACATAATAATTAATTGAAAAATCAAATTACCTTGGTTGAGCTTCAGATTTTTTCTTTGAATTTTTATTCATTTTTTTCAAATGAATATTCTTTCTCATCTTTTTCTTATCTGTTTTCTTTTTCATAACAACAACAGATTTGTTTTCTTCATTCTCTTTCATCTTTTTCTTTTCAATTCTTCTTTTCAAAACATTAGCAAGACTAATGTGTTCTTCATCTACAAATATAAAAACAATTTTTTATTAAATTAAAATAGTAAAAAAACAATTAAGTAAGATTATAAAAATAAAAATATTTCATAAAATTGAAAAAAAATATAAACCTGTTTCTGGTTCAGAATCTTTAACTATTGCATCATCAACAAAATCTTCATATGTTTGAATGACTTCAACTTTTTCATAACCTCCATCACTAAATGTTTCTTTCAATTTATCTTTAACTTTAATTGGAGACCAATAAGATGATGCATGATATACCCTTTCAAATGACTTTGAAGATGACTTTGTGCAGTGAATATACAATAACTACATAACATGAAAACAAAATATAATTAATAATTAAATTGAGAAAAAATAATTCAAAAAAACTTAAAATTTAAACTTACCACTTAAAACGCAACAGGACCAGTGTATTGAGGATTCTTGACATGAATTGAATCTGATTCAAATTTCAACAACTTTTTGCTCTGATTTAAACAATCAATTAACAGCTACACCAATCAAGATCTTTAATGGACATTTCTTCATCAAATTTTTCTAAAAAGTTTTGGTTGCATGTACCCATAGATGGACCATCAACCATGATGGTCACATATGCAACAAAAAAAATTCAATAAAAACATGAAACCTGAATCAGTGCTTTTTTCTAAAAGCTCTCTGAGATTAGGAAGCCTAATCCTAGAAATAGAAAACTGATTCCTCCAGTTTTTAATAACAACAATCCCATAACGACTTTTGTTAGGAATTTTCATAGAAATATCACCCATTGGAAGTCCATATATGTCATGCACACCTCTCCTAGTAATATGAATATCCTTATTGTTGATACAAAGAACATTTCTCTTTTCATCATATCTCTCAAGCACCCACGAACAGATTTCCCTAGAAAAAAATTTAACCACAAAGTCTTCAACAAATCCAAACCCTATTTCCTTAACAACATCATTTTGATTATAATTATTAAGGCTTCTGTATATACTAGATATTAAACCTGGAAGATACCTATATACAATTTCAGCCTTCTTAACATTTACTTGACCGACAACAGGAACAGAAACAAAATCATCATCTTCATTTGGACTTTTAATGACTTTGGAAACCTTCTTAACTTTAACAATTTTAACTGATGAAGTTCCTTTGGAAGAAGATGAAATATCTACAAAAGACTTAGACCTTAATGAAGCCTTTCTATTAGAATAAAGATCAGTAATATTGTCTTTTGCATCTTTCTGAAGAGCTAATCTCTTCCTTTTCTTTGATTCAACTACATATAAATAAAACAAATAAGAAAATGATGTTAAAAAGGAACTAGAAATATGAAAACAAACATTAAGAAATAAAAAAACAATTATTGTAAAAGATTCTTATCATTACAATGATTATAAAAGATAATTTCTAACATGAATAATAACTTAGATTACCATGGATAACAAAATAAACATCTACAATAATATTTATGACTGCTAAAACAAACAAATATGAATTCCTTAAATGTATATAGATAACAACTACCTTTTTTTTAATAATGCTAGAAACAAAGAATCAATATATGAAAAGAAAGCAAATAATAAAACCACACTTTATGCATACAAACTATAAACAATAATCAATATATGAAAACCAAGCCATACAAACACAGAAAGTAGACAGCATAAAACAAATACTAACATAACAAACTAAAAATTGATATTAAAAACAAACAGATAAACATGCAAATTTGATAAAATTATGTTTACATAAACAAAAAAACGATATCAAAAAGTGACAATATCAAGTAAAGTAACAATTTCAGAAACCATAAACAATAAATTGAACTTCAAATACATCCATTAACAAAAAAATGAAACAAAGCAAACAAAAAGTGACAATATCAGATAATCTAACAATTACAGCAACGACATTCAATAAATGGAACTTAAAACACTTCGATTAACAGAAAATCGAACAAAAAAACATAGACAAAGACAAATACAGAAAATATAGCAAAAAAGAAAAAACTAGGGTTTCGTAATAATTAAAAAAAACGAAAAAATTGAATAAATGACAAATAATCGAAGAATCTAAACAACAATATAGCAAAAACTAACAATAAGGACTTCGATTATACATAAAGCAATCAAACACGAACTTAATAACATAAAAATTAAAAAACAAAACTGTAACTGCTTCCATAAGATCAACACGAGAACTGCGAAGATTAAACACAATGATTGAAAGAGTATTACGACTTTGAACGACAAGATTATACGATCGATGCTTGAGAAATTCATACACTGAAACAGCGAAGAAGAATGAAGAAAATGGGGGGAGAACGAAATAAGACGGTAACGAGGGTTTATTTTTTGCAAATGACGATTGAGCCCTCAAAACAATCACCCCTCGACGGAAAATGACAAAAAGTTTGATGTATTTTCAAAAATGCCACCACCATTTAAAAAAAATACAATTAAATAAAAAAAATCATAGTCATTCGATTTTTTAGATGGAGGGCCACGATAAGTCCTCGCAGTCCTCACCGAGTCCTCACCCGATCCGATATATATATATATATATATATATATATATATATATATATATATATATATATATATATATATATATATATATATATATATATATATATATATATATATATATATATATATATATATATGGGGATAGGGAATATACATTACAGCCCCACCTAAGCTTAAGTACTAAACCTCTAAAATATGTCGTTTTAACATGCTAAATATACCCGGTTTGGTTTCACTTGGTAAATATATCATCCTCCATAACATTTCTTTCTTTCATTATCGTTTTACCATCTCTGTTTTCTTTCCTCAATTATCGTTTATTACTTCACCCAAGTGAACATTACTAAGCCCTAAACCTAAACCCTAAACCCTAAATTTAAACCCTAAACCCTAAACCTTAAACCTAAACCCTAAACCCTAAATCTAAACCCTAAACCCTAAACCCTAAACCCTAAACCCTAAACCTAAACCCTAAACCCTAAACCTAAACCCTAAACCCTAAACCTTGAACCCTATTGTGTCGATCTTGAATTTACATATTGAAGTATTAATCGTGAATCCATTAATCGTAATCTTTATATAGTAAAACAATGTATTTTCAAAAGGTTTAGTACCTAAGCTTAGGTGTGGTTGTAATGTATATTCCCTTTTCCCTATATATATAGGGTTAGGTTAATTTGAGACGACCTAATTTTGTGAGACCGTGAGACGCAATCTTAGCCACTCATTTTGTAGATAAAAGAAACATTTTTAAAATGCAAAATAATTGAAAATTTTCAAATTTTTTTTTCAAATATTATTTTCGCCATTTATATTTTCCAAAAAAAAAATTAAAAAAATACCAAAAAAATAAAAAATAAATAAAATACATTTTTTTTATATATTCTAGTAGAATATTAGAATATTTTACATATCTGATAAATCTAGTAGAATATTGTAACATTCTAAAAATCACATTGGAATATTTACAGTGTAATATTCTATTAGAATATTTTACGTATTTTTCAGGAAAACGGTAATTTTTTTTTTATTTTTTTTTTACGTAATGAAAGTGACGAAAATAATAATTAATTTTTTTTTTCAGATTTTTCCTTTTATTTTGCATTTTGAAATTATTTTTAGATTTAGTCTCACGGTATCACAAAATTAGCATGGTCTCAAATTAAACTAGACCTATATATATATATATATATATATATATATATATATATATATATATATATATATATATATATATATATATATATATATATATATATAATGCTAACTCGTTGGCGAAATTGAGGGATTTATCTCTTGGTGGCACACAAGGGAAGCCTATAAGAGAGGAGCGGGATTGTTGGATGACTGAGTCTCGCGACTATGCACCATCTGATGAGATATAAAATTGCGCCACAAACACAGCCCTAGCCAGTATTTTCTCGGCAGAAACATAGCCAAAAAGCAGAGGGCACTTGGGAGAGGATTGTGATGAAAAAAGAAGGAAGAAAAGTTTAGAGCAAATTCGTATCAAAGGATGAATGAAGGAAGTTCTTGTCAATTGAGAGCAAGGTATAAATCTCTGAACTTAATATTGTTCCTGGAATATGACTACTAGTAAGGCATAATATAATTATGAAGTCAAGAACTAAACGTCTAAATGTCAGTGGTGTTTGAACGATAAGGTTTTGATGAGTTCCCATTACGAAAATAACTCCACGTGGAAGAATGTGATTGTCACTATTTTTGGGTTGGGGTAATGGGTTGGTAGCTTAGTTAATTTATTTGATTTGCAAAGTCGAGGGGGTCGTATTTGGCGTTCTATTTCCAAAAGTAATATGCATATATGGAATATATGAAATTATATTTCACGGTGCTCTTTAGAAAAGAAAATAAAACATTGTTTTGTGCAATTCCACCTTGTTTTGTCATGATCTGTACTCTGGGAGTTTTGCCTTAGTCACTTTTCCCACGTATATATGCATGACCCTAGAGCTAGGTGGATGAAAACTGCCTTATTAATCACATGATCATCCAATCTTCCATGTGGAAGGAGTGATTTTTTTTCCTTGACAAGGCAGATTACCCAATTGGATGGCTAAGGCAGATTACCCATTAATTGCAATCTGGTGCAAATGGGTTTTTCGTCCTGGATGCACCAATTTGGGTGTTGGTTTCGGCCTAGTGAATAGCACTACTGTCTGTTGTCACCTCCCTGAATCATCTCTTAATTAGGGTGGTTTAATGGCCATTGTTGTAACGAGGTTGGCAAAGTCAAGAGGGTTCCAGATCAAGTTGATCGGTAGTTTTCGCATTCATGTGGGTGATTTGGCACTTCTTTATTTCAAAAGTGTTTGCCTCAGTTACCCTCTTGGCCAATCTAGGACCTTCTTATGGATTAACTAGATCTCACAAAAGGAATAACCCATGAACTGGATCAACCGGTTTTGTGATCCAATTACTGAATGCAGTTACTGTATCACTCCTTAAGCATCTTCCAAATCATATTATTATAGCAAATTTGGTATTAAACGGTTGGTATGGTGTTCAACTGTTGTTTAGGTACTTTGCCATTTTTTCAATTGCTTTGGTGGTGGTGCTTTCATACTAAGATAGCTGGTATGATATTTCATGTAGAAGGTCATGGTCTCAATTTTCTCATGCTACCATAGATGGGTTTTGGCCTTAGTATCAAATCAAATCGATGATGGGCTTTGTCCTACACATTCTTATCGCAGTCATATATGATCCCTGGGTACCCCCAGTTTATTATTCCATTTTTCCTTAGGTGTGCTGTGACTTTTGTGGTGTGGTCATGCTTATCTGAGGTTTAGCTCAAGGGTTAAGGTGTGTTGAGGCGATTCTGTTAACCATTGTTGGTTTTGTAGCTGATAACTGTGGCTGCTGTCTAGTAATGCTTTTTTGGTGCTTGGGTGGAATTCAAACTTGGCAAATTTGGTTATCCTTTTACTTGATGAAGTTCTTGGTACCAAAGTTTAGCTGATGTTGCTCTGCATTTATTAGTGCAATTATATATATATATATTAAATCTAAAGGTGCTTAGCAATAGTAAATTTTTTTACCTTTAGGTTTTTGCCACAAGTATTTAGTGAATTTGACACTTTTAGTCCCTAACGTCAAAATTTTTACATTTTTATGTTTTGATTAAGTTTTTGTGACTTTAGATTTTTGACATAAATCTTTAGTGACTTTGACACTTATAGTCCTTGCAGCCAAGCAATAGTAAATTTTTTTACCTTTAGGTTTTTGCCACAAGTATTTAGTGAATTTGACACTTTTAGTCCTTAAAGTCAAAATTTTTACATTTTTATGTTTTGATTAAGTTTTTGTGACTTTAGATTTTTGACATAAATCTTTAGTGACTTTGACACTTATAGTCCTTGCAGCCAAAAGTTTACATTGTGGTGTTTTTGCCACAAATCTTTAATGAATTTGACATTTTTCGTTCTTGTAGTAAAAACTTTTATATTTTGACATAAAAAACACAAAAAAACCTCATTTAGAATTTTACCACCATATTTTCCCAACTTTGGCAACTTTAACATTATTGCCACAACATTTTTGGATTTTCTCTACCAGTGTCCATTCTTTTATTTGTATACTTTTGACATTTAATTTTAAGGGCTGTCGATTTTCTCCCCTATTTGTGGTGATTTACAATTTTAACACATATCTTTTAAAGTTTGCCCATTTATTCCATATTACCCCAAAAGCGGCGTAGCCGCGAGTACTTTGCTAGTATATATTAAAGCACATGGGAAGTTTCACAAGAAAACTTTCCATGTTTATAATTTTAACACTATATTTTTACTTTTTCTTAATTTTGCCACTAAAGTTTCAACAAACTTTTCATTTTTATAATTTTGCCCCTTTATTTTTACTTCTTCACATTTTTGCCACTAAACATTCACTTTTACTTCTTTAAAACTCTTTTTCTTTATTCTTTTATAATTTTACCACTTTATTTTTACTTTTTTATAATTTTCCCACTAAAGTTTTTAACAAACTTTTCCTCTTTATAGTTTTGGTACTTTATTTTTACTAATTTTGCCACTAAAGTTTCAACAAACTTTTCATCTTTATAATTTTGGCACTTTATTTTTACTTCTTTATATTTTTGCCACTAAACTTTCACCCGTGTAACGCACGGGCCTTTTCCTAGTTCACTTGTTGATGTCACTTCCACCTATACCGGTCTATTCTATACAATTCAAAATTGTTAATTGATTTATTGATTTGGTGTGTTGGTTCATTGATCTGTGGGTTCGTGCTCTCCCTGCTGAAGCAATTTCTGCGATATTGTGATCAAAATGGCTTTGTGTATATGCTCTTCAATCTATGTATAATCATTTCATAAGCAATTATGATATTCTGAATTCATGGCGTGGTTACTTTCAAGTATAAGCTCTCGTTTCATGTAGACTATTGAATGTGGGCATTTTATCACAATAAGATTTTGGTCTCCTATATCAATGTGGCTTAGATTCTTCTTGTGCTTCTCCATGGCCTTCATGCATTTCTCCAAGAAGTGTTATTTTATGTCCCAATTGCCAAGTGTTATTTTATATCCCAATTGCCAACTAGGTTACCTCCTTGTTATTTGCTTTCCAACTTGAGCTCCTCCCTTTCTTTTTTGATAGCCAAACCATGCCCAACATACAATGAGGTTCCCATTTATAAAACCAATCGGTGACAAAAGGGATTATCCATTGCATTATATGCTAGCATATGGTTTCTCTTTTTACCAATGTGGGATTGGGTTTGCATCCCAACAATCATCCTCTCAACGACTGTTCATCACATCCAATCCTTTTTCTTACCACTAATACTCTCGGGATACGCTCACCGCTCACCTGACCCGGGCCATTAGGAAGACTTTCGATTAGGGATAAACAACGGGCCAAATCCGGACCGAACCGGCCCGAAGACCGAAAACCCGAAACTCTAATTACGTTTACTGAAAACCAAACTGATTTAGGGGATGCCGGTTCTGGGTCCCAAACCAGGTTTTGGTTTTTGGAACGAATTGGACCATTTGTTGGGCTAAATATTTGTTGGACCATTTGTTCGTTCTTCATATATAGTAACACATGTAAAAACCATGTACAAAACAAAGTTCACAATTCTATTATAAACTTACAATATAAACTATTGATTTTTAAAACAGATATCAACCGAAAATAGTAATTTTTCTATATGTTCAATTTGCAATTTGACGTCAAGAATTATGAAGTTCAAAGAATATTATAACCTTTTGTATCACTTCGAAATCGGTATGTTGCGGGACTCTACTTAGATCACGTGCAAATGAGGTGTCTAGAAATAAAATACAAACGTTATTAACATTTAGAATACATATAAAAACTGCATCGTTTACCAAAAAAAATAATTAAAAAAAATAAAAAAAAAGGTACATTTAATTAACTAAAAACAACATATTTTATAAAAATTTGCACTTTTAAACCAAAAACAACACGTTTTATTTAAAAACTCCACTTTTTAACCAAAAACAACTCTTTATATATATATATATATATATATATATATATATATATATATATATATATATATATATATATATATATATATATATATATATATATATACACTTTTGATAAAATAACCTTTTGTTTCTGGTCTGGTCCGGGTAAAAACGCTTATTCCGAGTTCGGTCCGATCCAAACCCAAAAATTGTTTTTTGTTAAAAATTAAAACCGAAACCAGTCCAGTTAAATGTATTTCTGGTCTGGTCCGGTCCCAGTTTTTTTCGGTCCGATTGGGTTGAACGGGTCATATGCTCATCCCTACCTTCGATACACGACTTGAAGATCAACTTCGTTGGACTGATAATTATTGGGATTGTGCCACCTGCACCGACCACATCATTCGAGCTCTGATACCATTTGTATAGATCGCTATTAGCCAAAGCATGTTCAACATAGAAGAACAATGATGTTCTAGTTTCTGAAACCAATTGGTGATAGAAGGAATTACCCATTGCCTTATATGCCACCATATAGTTTCTCTTTCTACCAATGTATGGTTGGGTTTGCATCCCAATAGTTTTGTATCTGCTTCACTATGTTAACTCGGTGCTACTTCAACCTTCAACTTCCAAACCAAGTACTCTCTTGAATGGGCTAACATTAACCTTTAATTTCTAAACCAAGCAGTCTCATTAACGGGCTATCATAACCAACAATGAAGACTTTAATATCAAAATTACAATGTAAATACAAAATTGATATAAATGCAATGACAACCATGATCAATGTCATATCATATCCGCATACAAATCTAGTTGAGATTGCATAAAGTCACATACCATACGAATGTAAAAATCCACTTATAATTATACTATTTTTAAGTCTAGGAATGTAATATACCTCGCTAAATAGCTTTGATTCTTTTGTAATCTAACAAAATCGAACATTTCCCCTTGATGTGGATCTTTGACCTATCTCCAAACCGAATATAACATGTCACGTTCTCGTTTGGTTCATGAAACTTTAATCACGCCGCCATCATGTGATGCCTGGCTCCTTAATCAAGAAACCAAATATCATAATCAATCCAATTTTCACTGTCCGGGAGAAGGATCACAACAATATTATTTTGTAAAAATGTTACCTTTGGAGGATATTATTTCGTCACAATGGCCATCATCAAAGTAAGCTGAATGGTTTGTGTTCGATTTGCTTCCTTCCTGTAGCAACACAAAAATGATCAAGGCAAGCAAATAGTGCGGAATAGTAAAAAAAAAACTCAAGCAATATAAGTTTTCAATACTTGGTTGATTTAATTAAGCTCAAATATTAATGGGGAACATAAGCAGGGAAATTACACGGGATTACAATGTAATATCGTCGGTGTGCACACAAATCCTATCGTCTCACCACCAATATATACGGTTACGAAAGGTAGTTGGTGGGACAATCAACCCATTATGGAATGACACTTGGAGCATAGTACCTCAACATATCCCAACAGAAAAGATTCCTGAAGATATGGCATAATACATGCATGCATTCTACAACATGTGTCGCTTTTGAAGGAGCAATCATCAATTGAAGCTCAATTACTTCGAAACCGTGAATATAAAATAATAGTTGAAATTGTATTTACATTAAAAGTGCAAAGTGGGTCAAAACAGTACAAAACTTGAAATATATTTTGAAACTAGACATACACAATATTTGATCTTCAATACTTTCTTTGGCTTTTATATCCACATTACGGTGCAAAATGACCAAGTTCGTCATAAGAAGAAACATGTTACATTGCTTTCATTTTTTTGGTGCTTTTAAAATGGACTTTAAGGTAATTTGAATCTCTACCTCGCCACATCCTCAACCTAAACGTTCACCTTTCCCTCTGTCGGCATCACCTCACCTCTTCCCTTCACTCGTAGAAAGAAGAAGAATCACAAATAATATGTTGTATTAAGCATGATGCCTACTCGGCTTGTCTAAGCAATAACCTTGGTCACCTTTTCTATGTGAAACATCAGAGTCTCTCTTCAAGGGTGTTGAGATGGCCTATGAATATTTTACGGACACATGATCCTTTAGATCATCAAATTTCTTAATAGAGGTTACAATTTGTTTTAACCACATCAAAATAGTCGAAGATATTTCTTCACCACAAAATTTTCGTAGACTTTTTCTCCAATTAAATGAATTCTAGTAAAGAACATAGTTAATTTCATGGAGAAATCATCAAGTGATTCATCTCCCTTCATGTGAAATATCTCAAATGCACTTCTCTAGGTTTTCACCTTTGCCTTTGCCTATTTGACTCGTTTGAAGCGTCTCATACACCTCTTTTGGTGTATATGTTTTAGTATGAGACTATTCAAACAAGTCAAATAGGAAAAGGAAAAGGCAAAGGTGAGACATAACACTTCGCATACACCTTAACTTTTCCTTTTTAACTCGTTTGATGCCTTTGGTGTATATGTTTTGGTATTGATATTTCTACTATAAATTGATGTGTCTCATACACCTTTGCCTTTGCCTTTTCCTATTTCACTCGTTTGGTGCCTTTTAAATTTTATACCACATAGATTGGATAGTCGAATAGAACTTGTATTACATGGTAGTCACTATGATTTACCAATAAGTGTTGGACGATGTGTTGCTTATGACAACATAGAATTGCATGATAGAGAAATTGAGTAAGAACAAATATTGATGATCCGTTTGTGCTCTTCCTAGTGGTATGTATGTTTCAATAAATCTTAAATTTATAGTAGAAATATTAATACTCTATTAACGACATTCATGATTACATGAAGGGTTGACTTATGTTATCATATTATTATTCTCCGCTTACATGATGTTAGGTGAACAAGAGAAAACTATCATAAAGATGAGTATGCTAGAATTCTAATTCACCCAATCATTGATTAAATGGAAAATAAAATTTGAAAGGCACATATACCTACTTCAAAATGTTTGGTTATTTAATAAAAAAACCAAAGTGAAGAAAATGATGTAAATAGAGTGATCATCTTTGCCGATATCCATTTTTGATTATGGTGAAGACACACTTTCAATTACAACCGGTAAAGTAATTAGTAACCACTACTTCATGTAATATATGACAAGTGTTAAGTTGTGGAGACTGATTCACCTTTTTGGTCATATAGCCGCTAGGCAAGCAAAGCATATGACCGTTTTCATCGAAGTTTATGGGCTTCGCCTTAATGACAATTTTAAGTCAAACAACTAGTATTTATATCTCTTGGATTTGTGTAACTTTATGTAATCATAAAACACTTTCGGTTGCAAGAAATAAAATCTCCCTCTGTGCTCTCGCTCTATGTGTGTATGTGTGTGTGAAATTTTCTATCGTTTTTTCAAGTGCTTAAAACCTAACAACTTCTATCAGAGATGAGTTATGACCAAAGATGGGAAGGTTAGGATCGACAAATTTGACGGTCATGATTTTGAAATTTTGAGGAGTGCAGATCGAAGCTGACCTTTACCCGAAGATGTTACACGAACCCTTGGCTATAAAGAAACCTAAAGCGATGTACCATGAGGATTGGAAGTTACTAGATCCGCAAGATCTTAGCATGGTAAGATAATCATTGACAAAGAATGTAACTTACAATATTTTTAATGAGAAGGCTACTTATGTTATGATAATAGCGATATCCAATATACACGGAAAACCCTTAGAAATGAATAAGGTGATCTTGATCCGATATTTGGTGAATTTGAAGATGGAGGGTGGCTTGGTGAGTGATCATGTTAATGAGTTTAATTCAATCAGCTCAAGGTTGATTTCAGTTGATATTGGATTCGAGGAGGAAATCATGGAGTTGTTACTATAATCATCTTTTCCCAATAATTGGTTTGGTATAGCGACAACAGTTAACAGTTCATCCGAAAATGCTAAGCTGACATTCAACTACATTCACGATTTAATCATTAGTGAGGACGTGCGTAGACAAAGTGCTAAAGAATCTTCCAGCTGTCTCTTAACTACTGCACAAAGAGAGATAAAAACCAATATGAGAGGTGGTGGCAGAGGAAGATCAAAATCAAGGAAGTTATGTTAGTTGGAAACATGAAAGATATTACATGTCAGATTTACAAGGAGCATGGTCACTTAAGAAATGATTGCACAAAACCCTTAGCAGAGAAAGGAAAGAACGAGATGAACATGTCACCAGAATTTGATGATGATGCACTTATTTGTGGTGTTGAAAACTGAATAGAATCCTAGATGATGAATTATAGTGCATAATTTCACACTAGTCATTACAGAAGTGTAATGTATAATTCTAGGCCCTACAATTGGAATGTTATGATGGCAGATAACAAAAACCTAGATATCGTTGGTGTTGGATATGCTTTCCTTAATATGACTTTAAGAACGAAAAGGACGTTGCAGAACGTCAAGTACACTAAAAAGAATGTTTTTATCAATGAAACAACAAGATGATGAAGGTAACCATGTTACTTTTGGTGATCATAAGTGGAAGGTAACAAATGAGAATATGGTTGTTGCTAAAGGGAAGAAACGAGGTACATTTTACATGGTGGAGGTTTCTAAAGATAAAGAAAATGTCGCAATAGGATAAGCAGGGTCATGCACTCTATGATATGAACGACTTAAGAATACGAGTGAGAAGGAAATGAAGATGTTAGCCTATAAAAGTTAGAACGATATTTGGAGAGCACGAGATTTGATTTTTGTTAGCCATGTGGCCTTGGAAAGCAAAAGAATGTTACTTTTGAAAAGATGAGTCAACCACCCAAGGCCGAAAGTTGGATTTAGTTCATTTAGATGTATACGATCCCACTTCAGTTTCCTTAGTGGGAGGTTCTATATATTATGTTAATTTTATTGATGATTTCCTGAGGAAATTTTTAGTTTATGTTTTGAAAAATGAATCTGAAGTATTTAGCACTTTTAAGAAATGGAAAGCTAATGTGGAGAATGAAAAAAGTATGAAGATTAAGTTTTAAATGTTAGATAATGGGAAAAATACATCAAAAAATAATTCTCTGATTTTTATGTTGAACACGAAATCAGAATATTGAAAATGATTATGTTTTGAAAAATGAATCTGAAGTATTTAGCACTTGTAAGAAATGGAAAGCTAATGTGGAGAATGCAAAAAGTATGAAGATTAAGTTTTTAATGTTAGATAATGGGAAAAATACGTCAAAAAAGAATTCTCTGATTTTTATGTTGAACACGAAATCAGAATATTGAAAACGGTTCCTAAAATGCCTCGGTAGGATGGTGTAGTTGAAAGGATAAATCATACACTGAATGAGAGGGAAAAGAGAATCAGACTACATGAAAGGTTTCCAAAGATGTTATGGGCAGATTTTTTTAGCACAACAACGTACTTAATCAATAAAGGACCCTCAATCCCCACATGGTTCATAATTCAAAGAAGAGGAATGATAAGGTTGGTAGATTTCACTTAGACACCTGAAGGTTTTTAATTGTGTCTCTTATGTAAAGATCAAAGACTCTGAAATAGACAAGCTTGAATAAAGACAAGGAAATGTACCTTCATATGATACGGTTGGGATGCCATGGGTTACCATTTCTGGGATAACCATGAAAATGGGTTATCAAAAGTATGGATTTAGTGTGAAACGAGTGTGCATTATACAAAATTAAGATGACAGCAAGCCCTAGTAGAGAAGAAAAGGGAAAAAGAAGAATCAAGTAGATTTTAATGAAGTTTCAGATGAAGACATTAGGAAGCCTAGCAATACTCCTGAGATAGGTGATGTTCAAGAAGTAGTGGAAGCTTAAATGAACATAGAGCTACTGGAAGTCCAGCTCATGAAGTTACAAATAAAGAAGAGTGTGAATTTCCTATTATTTGAAGACACGCCAGCAAAATCGGAAATCTAGTCAGGTATTGTCCTTCAACAATAACCAGTTTAGCTCAGAGAAATAGGAAATCTTAATTTTGAATATCCTATTATTTGAAGACACACCAGAGAAATAGAAATAGGAAAGCTAGTTATAGAAATTGGAAATCTTAATTTTGTGAATCTCCTATTATTTGTTACTGACATATAATGTTGAAACTGGATGTTATCGAGAGGCCTTTATGATGAAAGATTCCATATAGTGGAAGAAGGCTATGCAAGACCAGTTTAGCTCACTTGACAAGAACCAGACATGATCATGGTCAAGTTACCAATAAGAAAAAAGCACTTCAGAACAAGTAGGTGTTTTATTTAAAGATGAAATAGATGGAAATAAGAGGTACAAGGCTCGGCTGGTAGTTAACGAGTTCCAACTGAAAATATGGTTCGACTATAATAAGATCTTCTCTGTAGAAGATCTCCATCTAGAGAAAATAGATGTGAAGACAAGTTTTTTTACACAGTGACCTGGAAGAAGATATCTATATGATGCAACTAGATGGTTTTTCTATAGTTGGCAAGGAAAACCTGGTGTGCAAGTTAAATAAATGTTTGTATTGGTTGAAGTATGCTCTAAGATAGTGGTACTTGAAGTTTGATAACTTCAGGAAACAGAGTGGGTATTAGAGATGTCATATGGATCAATGTCGTTACCTAAAGAAGTTTGACTCCTCATATATCATTCTTATATTATATGTCGATGCAATGTTAATTGTTGGATCAGACATGAAGGAGATCAACAAGCTAAAGAAGCAGTTGTCCAGATAGTTGGAGATGAAGGACCTAGGTGTTTCTTAGCAGATATTGGGAAATAGCATAGCCAGAGACAAGATACAAGGTTGAAGGTACTTTGAAACTTTTTCAACAAAAGTACATCAATAAAGTTTTATAAAAAAATCAGCATGGTAGATGCTAAACCCATAAGCACACATTTTGGAAGTCAGTTAAGACTCTTAAAGAAACAATCGCTAACGATGGAAGAAGAAAAATATGAGATATTTAAAGCACCCCACACTTAAATAGTTAGTAGCTTGATGTATGATATGATATACACTAGAAAGTATATTGCTCATGTAGTGGGAGTCGCAAGCCAGTTAATGACTTAATGTATAATCCATGGAGAGAGAACTGGGAAGGTGTCAAGTGTCTGTTACATTAATTGAAAGGTACTTACAAGGTTGCCTTATACTTTAGAAGAAAAACAAATTTATGTATTCAGGAAAGAACACAAGCGAGTATGTGTCCACGACCGGGGTGCAGAAATCAATTAGATGTCTAGTTTACATAGGAGTGTTGATCTTTCAAACATATAAGCGGAGTACAAGGATATTGCAGAAGCAAGAAAAGTGCTTATATGGTTGAGGAACTTCCTATAAGAAATTGAAATGCAACATGAAGACTATGTAATACGTTATAACAACCAGAGTGCAATTCACTTGGCGAAGAATCTAGTGTTTCATAGTAGGACTAAATACATTAAGATGAGGCAACACTTTATTCGAAAACTGATAATTAATGGGACTTTGACTTAACCAAAATCATTGGTATAAAGAATACAATTTACCAAGATGGAGATTACATATTCTAGACAGGATGGTAGCATATTTGTTCATCAACCTCCAAGTAGGATATTGTTAAGTTGTAGAGACTGAATCACCATTTTGGTCATATAGCCATATAGCCTCCAGTCAGACCAAATAAGGAGTTTTATATCATATTCGCTTTCTATTTTCTTCATATGCCAGTTTTTTTCATACTGGCAATTTTAGGTCAAAAACTAGTATTTATATCCTTTGAATTCGTGTAACCTTATGTAATAAAAAAATCCTTTCGGTTGTAAATAATAAACCCCTCTCTCGTGTTCACCAATAGACGTAGCGGATCATCCTGATGGTGTGAACCACATTTTGTCTTTTCTTTTTGTTTTCACTATTATTATGAAATTGTATATTGTTTGTTGACTTTCTTAAAACTTAACAACAAGTTTGAGGGTTTTTCACATCTCTTTTGAGGAGAATGAAGGTAATACTACCCATTTAAGTAATATATCTATTTATAGATGTTCTTGTGTTGAATACATAGAGATTCTCATGTTTGACAATCACACATGCATGACCTTCAGTTTTAGGCATGTTCCTTTGTTGCTTGTTTGGTGATATTGAGATAGTTCATAAATTTAAAGTTTTTAGGCGATGGCCATGAGTCATATTTTTCGTCCAACGTAAATTTTGTTAAGTTATTGCAGATTTTTCAAAGAAAATGATATTACCACCAACTTAAAGTAGTGTAATTTGTGATATAAAATTTTAACTTTTCCTTTCAACAACATCAAAATAGTAATATATGATGATTTAGGGCTAGGTATGTCCTAGAACATGACTTTATCAGTATTTGTCCACTTTTAAAGAAGCCCAATCGGCTAATTCTCTTTTCCCCATTTCAAGGGATAAGACCTTGTCATCGAATCAAGAGAATTGATAAGTGCCTAGGCTTCTATGCCACTTTCTTTTCTAATCAGGACATGACCAAGTCGGTTACACATCTAGAAGTCTGTGAGTGATTGTATTGTTTTATTCCTAAATTTAGACATGGTCGCATCATGTGTTGATTATTTTGATAGCCAACACATAAACGCGAAAGCATAAACTTTGGATCTTTCATGTTGAATCTGATTAAAAGAAAACTTAAACTTTGGTTTTCCAGTTGATCTCAAGACTCTTTTAAAATCCCGTGGCATAGAGACCCACGAATTTCTTAGTGCATTTTCGTATATCGTGATCTGCTCCTCATCACATGTATATATAGATGGAGATATACCCTAATGTAAGAGATGGAAAGGATCTTGAGGATCTTGAGTCAAGCCGGGAACTCAACCCACAAGGTAAGTAGATATTCTATAAATCGGTCCATTAAAAATTTATATTTTTACCATAATAAATGGATTTAATGATAACATTACATATATATGAAGTGGTCCTATAATTATCTAACAATCTCCCACTGGACCATGAATATATAAATGTACGTGTAATCGTATAAGCGCTTTAATGAATGTTATCTTAATATTGGTACCCTTAAACAATCTCGTCCACTAATCATAATAGTGTAGGATCAAAGTGGTCTTCGTTACAATTTACATAACTAAACCCATCAATGGTCACATATACATATCTAACTAACGAAATAGATTAAACATGATGTGTGGTTTTAAAATCTAAATAGATTTCCAAAGAGTCCCTCTTTAGATTGAAGTGAGGTCAAACTTTAAATAATTTCAATTAATAATGGAGTTAACTGAATTCTTAATTCTATACAGAAAAAACATAATTGTTCTTAAACAAAACATAAAACACCCTAAAACTCCCACTAAAACAAAATATCACATCAACGTGTGTAGTATGCTCATTAAAGACCTAGAGAGGTAATCCCTTTATGAGCGGATCTGCTTTCATGGAGTTTGTTCATATGTGCTATATATATATATATATTTCCATTTTGCACTTTTGTGTTAACAGAAGGAAGCTTGATGTCAATATGCTTTGGATGAATAGAACTTCTGTTGTTGAAATATAATATTGCTGACTTATTATCACAACTTTAGTGGTCTTTTAATACCAATAATGTGTAGCCTCGTGACAAATTTCCACAACCATATTCCATGCTACAAATTATGTTGCCCTTATAGAAGAAACTACTGAAGTCTATTCCATGAAATGGCTCATCATTCTAAGATATCTCCCGATATGGATCGGTAACCATTTTGGCATCTAATAAAACATATGATTTCTTCTAGTTATCGTGATTCTCTATTTGGTGAATATGATCTATGCTAGCTCATCTATGAAGCTTATACATGAGTTTTGAATGTCTATTACAATGATGTTTGATATGAATGATTCAGTAGAGTTACAATATTTTAATGAATCTAAGTAGTTTAATCTTGGGAAGGAACCTTCATGTCACAAAAAGTACATGGAGGACACCTTAATAAATTCAAAATGTATGGATGCAATATTGTCGCAATGCTAATGAATATTAACGAGAGATTGGTAAGATAAGACGACACAAAATTGAGTGATGCAAGATTCTATATAATCGTTGTTGGGAAATAATATTATCACATTAATGTTGCATACCCAATGGGTATCTTATCCTGATTTAAGCATAGTCTGACGATAATGACCAGGTTGGTTCTAGTGAGAAGAGTAGAAACACATCCGACAATTTCTTTATTCTTGGCATTACTGCCATATTTTGGAGTTCAACGAAGTAGGAAATATTGGTTTCTTCTTCAATAGAGGGTGAATATGTGTTAACTTATGCATCAACTTGCCACATAGTTTAGCTGAGAGGAATTCTTATAGATTTGGGACACGTGTAGTTTCAAGCTACGAGTGTCAAGTGTGATAATCGATATGTAGTATTTATCAACACATAATCTGAAACCTCCTCTATTGTGTTATGTACATTTATTATATGCTTTATTTAATTTGAATAATAGATAGAGAGTGAAATAGTCTTCCACAATTGTTGTAACAGATCCAACATTATCGGATCTCTTTCTGTATATATGTAGTGTGAAAAATATAAGTTTTAATTATTACTTTTATATGGTACCAGTAACCCTTCCTCCTAAAAATTTCCGGACCGCCACTCTTATCCCTCATCGTGAGCACCAAATACAACTCCTCTTATTCTTTTATTATTCATACTCTACCTCTCAAAACTCCATCCCTCACTGTCCTGCAATTCCCATCCTCACTCAAATTGCTATCCACCAACTGCATGAGTTGGAAGTCTCAGATCGAAGCCCTCTTATATGTCTTTGGATCTCTAAAAATTTGTTGATGGTTCCAACCCATCTCCCAAACCCATTGTTGCAGAAAATGGCACCACCAATCCTCATCTTGATTATGTTGTCTGGTTCCGTCAAGATCGATTTCTTTTTGGAGCAGTAGTCGGTACTCTATCTCCCTCCATTGTTCCTCTCATCACCAAAGCATCCTTATCCCTAGATGCCTGGAAGATTCTATCAAACACTTATGCAAAACCATCCAGAGGTCAGATCAAACAACTTCAACATCGCCTCAAACAAACCACAAAAGTCTCGAATCAATCCATCACAAATTATATACAGTCCATTAAAACCATTGTGGATGAACCGAGTATTCTAGGCAGGCAAATGGATGAGGAAGACATCACATATGTTGTTCTTACTGGTCTGGATTCCACAACTTACAAACCTGTCATTGAAGCTATCCATGCCTGTGACACTCCCATATCCTTCCATAAATTTCACGAAGAACTTATCAACTATGAACTCTTATTAGCTCAAATCCCATATATCCCTACAAGTATTCATATGCCTGTAACATCTTTTTCAGCAACTAACATCCCCCACACAAACCCTGGAACAACCGAAATTCCAATAATGCCCTTCCCCTCCTACACACCCCCAACAACAAAATACCTCCACCAACAATTCAACTTTCCAATTCCTAGGTAAATACCAATTCTTCTTTACCAAAGGCCACTCTCTTACCTCTTGTTACGCTTTCAAAAACAAATACCCACATGTTAATTTACATTCCCTGCCACAAACCAACAACAACAACAATTCTCCTCAGGAACATGCCATGCATACCACTAACACACCTAATACGAATTGGCTCTTTGACAATGGTGCATCACACCATATCACCAACGATCTCAATGCACAATCCCTACATACTCCTTATGATGGCATGAACGAACTTGTCATTAGTGATGGCTCGCCCCTTACTATTAGTCATGTTGCCTCGTTATTTCTTAAATTTTCTAATACAACTTTTACTCTCACTAATGTCCTTTGTGTTCCGTCCATATCCAAAAATATTATCTATACATATCGTTTGTGTATTGACAATCACATACTAATCCAATTCTACTTCTTTCATTTTCTTATCAAGGACTTCAAAACCAAACAGATTCTACTCCGCGGAATGGCTAGCCGAGGGGTCTATGACTTCATTCTACATTACCACATATCGCTTTTCATACACATTCCAATAAGTTCACTCCTTGGCATCATACACTTGGACATCCACATCTCCGAGTTTTACAACATTTGGCTTCTACTATTCCTACAATTACTTCTTTGAAAAATAATTGTAATTTATGTTACATTAATAAAAGTCACATGCTTCCTTTTTATACTACATATCTTACTTCCACTAATCCACTAGAATTGATTTTCTATGATGTATGGACATCTCCCCTTCAATTTGTCGATTGCTACAAATAATATATTATAATTGTTGATCATTTCACAAAATACACATGGATTTACCCTTTAAAACACAAGCCTGTTTCTCTTATTATATTTATACGATTTCAAAATCTTGATGAGAATTTCTTTCAAACCAAAATAAAACAATTATTTTCTGATAATGGAGGTGCATATATCAAATGAACCTCACATCTAGCTTCTTCTGGTATTTCCCATCTACCTTCACCTCCTCACACTCCTGAACATAATGCCTATGCTGAAACATAACACTATCACATAGTCGAAACTTCCTTATCCTTACTATCTCATGCAAACATGCCACTACAATTTTGGACTTTTGCTGTCAATACCACAACATACTTAATTAATCGGTTATCCACTGCCATTCTAAATAATACCTCTCCATATTTTCAGCACTTCCATAAACTACCAAATTATGACAAACTCGGAAGCTTTGGATGTCTCGCATATCCTTGGTTGCGTCCATACAATAAAACAAACTCGAACTCAACTATAAACCATGCATTTTTATGAGTTACTCTTTATCTCAAAGTGCTTACCACCTCCTTGATCCACTCACAAACAAAATTCATACAACTCGTCATGTTTATTTCGTTGATTCTGAATTTCCTTACGTATCACTCACCAAAAAAACTACACCACCGACCCCCAAACCTGATACATGGTTTCAAATTGATTTTATTTCACTTCCAAATTAGCCATTTAAAACCTCACATCCTCCCCGCCCCCCCCCCCCCCATGTTTTGATCATCCTTTGTATTCCCCTCACAATAGCCCAATCTCCACAGATAACACCAACCCCTATTCTTATACTAATGTCTTCAAACCCTATTGATCAAAATGACTCCACTAATTCTTCATCTTCTATAAATCCACCTATTTCTTCCGCCCCCACTAAAACTACACAAATAAACACTATAAAGAATCCCAAGCCTAATCCTAAATATCACAATGATAACTTCATTCTTTACCACTCTACCACCTCCTCTTTTCCAGAACCACAAAATATTACTCAATCCTTAAAACACCTTGCATGACGCAAGGCAATGCAAGACGAACATGATGCCCTCATTCACAACCTAACCTAGACGCTTATCCCACGTGATTCAGCCCCCAACATCGTTGGATTTAAATGGGGTTTTTGTACCAAATTCAATCCGGATGGTATTGTCGATCGCCTAATAGCTCGCTTAGTAGCTAAAGGCTTTCACAATTGACCAGGACTCGATTACATTGAAACTTTCAGTCCTGTCGTGAAACCAACATCTCTCCGCCTCATTCTTTCTCTAGCCACCTTTCAAAATTGGTGTTTACGACAACTTGACATAAATAACGCCTTTCTACAAGGACATCTCACATAATCTATCTACACGTCTCAACTCCCCGGGTTCATCGACCCATATTTCCCTAATCATGTTTGTAAACTAAATAAAGTTATTTATGGCCTTCGCCAAACATCACGTGCTTGGAATAATGAACTCAAGATGGTCCTTCTTTCTACCAAATTCTAACCCATAATATATGAATCATCTCTTTTTGTATATCACTCAAACAATTCCTCTATCTACATTCTTGTATACGTTGATGATATTATCATTATCGGTCCTAACTCTTCTCATGTCTCATCCTTCATCACATCTCTTGCTAAACGTTTCTCCATAAAAGACCTAGGAAATCTTTCCTATTTTCTTGGATTCAAATTCCTTCCCCACTCCGATGGATTGTTCCTTTCTCAAACCAAATATATTATGGATCTTCTTTAAAAAGCTAACATGATTGATTGTAAACCGACCACCACTTCGATGTCAAGCTCACTACACCTTACTATTAACAACGACAAACCTATACCAAACCCAACATCTTATAGATCTTTTGTCGGGGCTATGCAATATTTGTCACTTACATGTCTAGATGTTGCATTTGCTATTAATAAGCTTTCTCAATTCATGTATCATCCCATAGATCTTCATTGGACAACCCTTAAGCAATTATTGAGATACTTACAAGGCACGATACATCATGTTTTCCTTATATGTCGTAACTCACCACTACATTTACATGCTTTTACTGATGCAGACCGGGCAGGTGACAAACAGACATATCGAAGCACCACGAGATACATTGTATATCTTGGATCAAACCCGATTTCTTGGAGTTCTAAACAACAACCAACACTAGCTCGCTCATCAACCGAAGCCGAATTTAGAGTTGTAGCCTCATTAACCACAAAGTGCAATGGTTAATATAGTTACTCTCTTAACTTGGTTACAAATATAACAAGATACCAACCATAGTTTGCGATAACCTTAGTACCACCAGCTATTCAACCAATCCTGTTTTTCATTCGCGAATGAAACATCTCGCACTTGACTTCCATTTTGTTCATGAAAAGGTCCAAGAAGGTTCCATCTGTGTTACTAATATCAATGGTGATGATTAGCTAGCTGATGCCTTTAGAAAGCCTCTACTTAAACATATATTTCACACCCTCGTTTCCAAGATTGGTCTTATCTCACGATCGTCCATCTTGCGGGATCTTATCAACATATAATCTGAATCCTCCTCTATTGTATTATGTACATTTATCACATGCTTTAGTTAATTTGAATAATAGATAAAGATAGAAATAGTCTTCCATAATTGTTGTAACAGATCCAACATTATCGGATCTCTTTCTGTATATGTAGTTGACTTCCATTTAGTGTAAAAATATAAGTTTCAATTATTACTTCTATGATATTGATGGTTTAAAATACAATGTATAATAGTAGAGCAAAGCATATTAAAATCAATCATCACTTTATAATGGGGTTGATTGCAAAAGAAGAAGTTCAATTGGGTAATTTTCGAACCAAATAACAAGTTGCAGACTTATTTTTCACAACGCGTTTGCCCCAACTTAAGCATTAAGATTTAAGTTTTCAATTAGGAATCTCGATGGAGAGCTAGTCTTGAAAGTAATTCTCACATTTTTTTGTTTCTAGTTTTGAGCTTTCATAATTCTACATGGCTATTTACTTGCCTACTATATTTTTAGGGTAAGAATCATTTCGAGGCTGTATTTTATGCCTATTTAAATGTGTTCTATGTTTTCAGTAAGAAGCACAACAATAATATATCTCTATCTATACTACATCTTAAAGGAAATATTTTTCCTTTCACCACATCCATTTGAAACCTTAACACTTCACTTTCCACCTTTTATCTTATATTTAATAATTTAAGTATGTTATTAAATGTAAAATAGTATCATATTAATTGTAAACCTTTTGAATTATCATTATAATAAATTTAATTTGTGAATTCAAATATGATGTTAAATCCAAAATCTAAATCAACATATCAAATAAAATTAAAAAATAGTCAAAGATTGTTTTTAAAATGGCTAAAAAAATGTTTGAATATTTAAATATAAACATGAATTTGCATTTATTAGAAACTATATAATTTTACAAACAGTTATTAAAATTTCAAATGATCATCATGATCAAAATTAAAAAATGTTCATATAACTAATTTGTAAATTAATTCCTCATAAGAATAGTTAAAAGTAAGACAAAATCAACATTTAAATTTAATTTTATTATTGTACAAGACCCGAGTAAAGGTTATTGAAGACTATGATAATAAATTTAGTGGAAAAATTATTATTTCATAGTAAATGTCAATAAGATAATCATTTTAAAAATAGAATATCTGTCATAACTTTTATCACATATGTTAACCTGCCCGTTGCGTAGATATTCGTCAAGTTGTATATAAATATGAAATACAATCTGAAATACTATAAATATTAAATACAATCTGAGATGACAAAAACATTATTTCATAATATAAAAGATTATGAAAATTCCAATTCATGAACTGGAACAGGAGAAACCTAGAGATATAAAACTGGAAAAACGAACCCAAACTTATAATCGATGGTTTATATTTTGTTTTTTTTTTGAAAACCAACTTTCTTAGTTCGGTTCCGTTCGGTTTTGGCAAACCCGCGGACAATCGTAGAACCACATGAAAATGAAAAATATTCATATAATTGAACATACATGTTCATCTATGAACATAGACATGTTCATTTATGAACATACATAATATTCAAAAATAAACATAGTTATTTTCATGTGTTTTTGTGGTAATATTGTTGATATTTGATTCCATGTTGAATATATATATATATATATATATATATATATATATATATATATATATATATATATATATATATATATATATATATATATATATATATGAAGGTTGTAAAATACGTTCGACGTTAGCTAGTCGGTGAGGTTAAGGGATTAATCAGTTAGGCGGGGATTAACTGGGAACCATTAATTGCTAATTTGTTGAATTTTAAAAAATTAAATATGACTAATATCGTATCAAAGTTTGTAAATACCACTAATATTATAACAAAATAAGTTAATATGATTAATACAACACTAATCATAACTCAAACAGTTTTTATTGAGATGAAACTTCTTCAAAGTGTTAAAATTTCATCGTTTTCTACTGACTTACACATTGTGTATGCAAAGATTAACCGCTAGGCGCCCTCTAGTCGGTCGAGTAGCGCCTAAGGATTAATCAGGACCGGTCGGGATTTTTACAACATTCATATATATATATATATATATATATATATATATATATATATATATATATATATAACATACATACATACATACATACATACACAAACATATACATAAATAAGGTTTTGTTCATTTGAGAACAACAAATTATGTGAGAATGTGTGAATAATTTCTAGCAGTTGATTTCTGGTTGTGATCACATTTCTTATATCATGGGTGGTTAAAGGTGGTTGATTGTTGATATAAGCACATACATATGTTTCTTAAAGATCAACGGTCAGAAATTGTTCCTACATTCTCATCGTAATATTTTTTTCTTAATTGGTCTTAAATATATACTTTTGTAGTTTGGCATTTGGTTTGATTTTAGTTTATACTTTTATAGCAATGTATTTTCAATTTGTTTTAGATCTTATGTCGTTTATATCAACGTACTATGATACTCGCTATATGAGGCTTGAATGATTGTGAAATGGTGTGGTGCTCGAAAATGGCCGTTCAACCTGAAATGCCATAAAGATCCCAAAACCCCAAACCACACAACCCACAATTTAAAATGGAAATCCTGAAAACCAAACCCATACAAAGTCGAACCCAATGGTTTTGCAAAACCAAAAAACAAAATTTCACGGGTTGGTTTCGTGTCGAGCTTGTTAAAAAGGAAACAAACTAGATATCATGAAATTTATAAAGAATTAGTTCGGATGTCTAAATGAAGAACTTTGAGTTGCTCATATATACATAAAATTTACTTAATTTTGTAGTGCTTTATTAGGGAAAATTTCATTAATATCCTTACAAAATTTTAATATTACTTCTATATTATTACATATACTAAACAATTGGCCGGCGTCTATCACCTTAAATAGTCTTCTACCGTTTAGTGTGTTTTTACAGGTCGTGCAATTCTTACCTTTTAAGAGTGGGTCTTTTACATGTAAAAGGTGATGTATATATAAAAAACTTGGTGACCCATTAGTGGGAATAAAAAAATGAATGTGAAACCATGATCTCACTAAAGAAGAAAAACTACTTTTGAAGCCTTTGAATAATAAGTGGTTTTATTCTAATTAAATTGATTTAATATTAATCTTTATACGAGGAGGGTAGTTTAATAATAACATGTGGTATTTTGAGTTCTAGATAAAAAAATCAATATTAATTTAATTTAATCTTAATAATATATGAGTTTGGATATAGACTAAATTTTATAGTTTTACAAGGATATGTAGTTTTAAAATTTGTAGGGATATAAAATAATAAAACTAATACTCCTGTTTAAACTTTGTAACCCGGGAATCCCAATTCAATAAGGTCCCATTTTTTCCTCTATCTTAACCCGATGGAAAGTAGCAGAAATAGTATCACCCACCAGAGAATTCTGCATTGTTTGAATTTGGAGTCGAACATACAGACTCATTCCTATCTTGCCAAACAATCCGGATAAAAGTATGGTTAATGAATTTAGTCAACACCGCTAATCTCTTATCCTTAACCGTATATGAGCCATCCACCAACAATGCATCGATTGAAGGTGGCGTAATCGGGATTGGGTTCCATGATTACCTAGTGGCGAACCAAGACAAAGTTCAAGGTGTAACACACATAATTTTGAGGGTAACACACCTAAAAATTAACATTTGTGACATTTAAACCCCTCTAGTTCCGCCACTGTGTCTAGGTTGGAAATAGCCACCATATGATTTATTTTTAGTTTAACATAAGTTTAGGCCCGGCCAAGAATATCGCCGTCATGGCCCAGGGCATGGGCATTACAACGTAGGGATGAGATCGGTTTGTGAACCAAACCGAACCCATCCGGAGCTTGAAAATATTGAAACTGTGTAAATTCAAGGAACCGAAAACCCAAACTATATCAATCTTCATGTAGAATAAGGAAAGATATGGGCACGAAGAACATAAGACGAGGAGACAAATCAGGCAATTCCATTCGTTTGCAATGTTTTACGCCTATAATCAATCTTCACGCCTATCGTCCTGCCAATCTATATCAAGTGTGCAATGGTAAGTTGTCTTATTTGCTATGCTTTGGAGTCTAAATCAAAAATCAAAATCGCCATTTCCTCTACTCTAGTCCTTTGTATCTAAGCTATCACTTCTTAATTCTCACGATCCAATCAATAGTCTTTTTTCTCTTTGGCTTTGGAGTTTGGAGCATTCAAAATCGCCTTACCAAGTTATCAGTTACATATGCCTGCGTTTTCTCTACAATCTCCGGTAATATCAATTTGACAATTTATGATTTCCTGTTTTGCTAATTGAATGTTTTTGTGTCTTGACTGTGCCCTAGAGCCGTGTACTCACGTACATAAAGTATTAAAGGCATAAGTTTTCATAAGATCTTACTCAATTCATTTTTGTGTGACCAATTCTGATTTTGTTTAATCTATTAATGTGATGTAATGTGAATTACTAATTCTTGTTTTCTGTGTTTTAATTAAAAGTATTCGTACTCAATCTTTATTTCATTATTTGGATCACGTTCTCAAATGTCACATGAGCTTTTATTTAGTTCTCATAAACGAAATTCTAAACTATTAAATGTTTTTTATGGCTTGAGATAACGGGTGATTGATAAGTTGGAATTTTTTGTGAGTTTGTGGCCCGTTAAATGTAGAATTTTGTCACCCTGTGACTTGTGTTGTTGGGATTTTTGCAAGTGCTTTAAGTTTTTGAGGATTCATATGGATGTTTTTGCAAGAAATGCATTCCACATTACTGAAATGCATTCCACATTAATGAGTTCAACTTAAGGAGAGAAAAAGAAAGGAAATGGATGGAAGTGAAAAGAAAGTAAAAGAAATTGGTGTTCTCGAGTTTCATTAAATGATGAAAGTGGAAGGAAATGGAAGCATCAGCGGATCACTTTCCCTCCTAATTTTCTTTTCAATTTGGAAGGATTTAGAGAGAACGGAACAAAACGTTTAATTTTCTTTTCATTTCTTTCCAACTCAGAAACATAAAATATAATTTTCTTTTTCTTTCCTTTCTCTTCTTTTCTCTCCTTATTTTCTTTTCCTTTCTTTTTGTTTTCTTTGCTAAAACTTGGGATTTGGGATGTTCCTATTAATTACTCGGATTATACTGACATTAACATTTTACCGTAAAATTGAGTAGTTCTTTGGTTTCTGCGTTAGTAACACAGGAAGCTAAAGAAAATTCGGAAAACTTTTCTTGTGATCGGAAGAATCATAGTTAACCCACGAACAGATGTAAAGACTCCTAAACCAGCAAAGGTTTGTGAAAAAAACGGACAAAAAGACTTTGTGGAGTCCCATAAAGATGCTACTGAAACCTCCAAGTTCCTTCCATTCAACAAACTTAGGTAAGTGTACTACTGTCACCTCCTTGTGCACTATATATAAACAAACTCATTGATTCATTTTCTGCAGAACAAGCAACTCCAAGAAAAAGACAACGCACACACACTGAAAAATGATAGGATGGGATGACATTTACAAGGTAATAACGTCAATGTTTCCACTCTATGTGGCACTAATGTTAGGCTATGGCTCGGTGAAGTGGTGGCATATGTTCAATCCCGACCATTGTGATGCAATAAACCAACTCAATTGCTATTTTATCATGCCCCTCTTCCAATTTAACTTCACAACTCGCGTCAATCCATATAAAATGAACTTCCGTTTCCTAGGGGCGGATGCCATCTCCAAAGCCCTAATCATCATAACAATATCATCATGGGCTAAGTTCACTACTAAAGGAAACTATCCGTGGTCAATCACAAGCTTCTCCTTGTCAAGCTTGAGTAATACACTTGTTGTAGGGGTGCCTCTTATTCGAGCAATGTATGGGACATTTGGTGAAAACCTTGTTATCCAATACTCCATTTTGCAATTCACAGTGTGGATTATAACCTTACTGTTGATGTACGAGTTCTGGAGTGCAAACAAATCGTTTGATGATTCGGTAGCAGTTACAACAAGGGATCTGGAAGGCAATAATGAAGAGGTTACCACAACTACAAGACCATCTCTGCTTATTTTAATGAAGATTGTGGGGTTAAAGCTCGCTAAGAACCCTAACTCGTATGCATGCATCCTTGGTCTTGCTTGGGCACTAGTATCCTACAGGTAACTTAACTTCTTTAATTTGTAAACAGATTGAGTTTGTTTATCATGTATTATTCTAAATAGATTGCAATTGCATACATATCTACTCCAGGTGGGATTTGAAAATGCCTAGCATCGTGGAAGGATCAGTATTGATAATGTCTAGAGCTGGTTCAGGTCTTGCCATGTTTTGCATGGGTGAGAATTTTCACTTCCTTCCATGGCACATTAATGCATTGTTAATCCGGTTTATGACTTTCCATCTTGAATGGTAAAGTTTGTAATGTACTTTCCTTTCTCTATTCACATGAACAAAAAGGAGGAGATGCTAAACTTCTAGCATGAACATGCAGGATTGTTCATGGCATTACAACGAAAGATAATTGATTGTGGTGCAACCCTAGCTGCATTTGGGATGCTACTGAGGTTTGTGGTAGCACCAGCATCGATGGCTGTTTGCTCTCTTATCATGGGTTTACGTGGAGATGTCTTATGTATCGCCATCATTCAGGTAAACTTAAAATCAATCTCTATCATTTACTCAACAACTGTTATGAGATCTGTTTTCTCAGTGGAGTTTTTCTTTACCACCAAAGAAATTACTTGTACTTTAATCGCTAGATTATAGGATCATTTTCATATAACCTTAATCAAACAGTTTTTTACGTACAAAGAACAAACATATATAAAATAGGGAGAAGCTTGGAGATAAACACAACAGACCACTCCTAACCAAGATTACTACACGTGTTTAACCAATTAATATCACTACATTTCGTACGTCTATTGATCCAAAGAAATGAGAAAACTTGCACCTCATCCGCAATAAAGTTGTGTGAGGAAACCACCTCAGTATGAGCCTTTAGAATTCAGATTTTCCAAATAGCCCACACGCAGGAGAGGATTGTGTTGAGTAGGTGAAGCCACTCAAATATTAGTGGCAGAAATCATGGTTGAAAAGCAAGTCAAAAGTGGAAAAAGGAGAGATGATCCAGTTTTCCCGTATGCATGTTTCATGGGGTGCTTTTCTTATTCTATTATCATTTCAGACTATATATATGAGTCTCATTTGTATTGTAAATGAAATGTAGAAAAACACAGAGAGTACAGATTAGCACCAAGAAATATAAACTCCTAGTTACCAAGAGTGGACGTAGGTCGGAGATCAGACCGAACCACTATAGATCTTGTTGTTCTTGAGTTTAGCGTGTGTTGAGTGTTGTATGTTCGTGTGATTCTCGTGTGTCGATCCTAACAACTGGTATCAGAGCGAGGTGCTCGTGTTTTGGGGACACATAGAGGAGAAGCAGAGATTGCCGCCGTCGGCTAATAAGTTAGCCGGATCAATCGCCAAGTCGAGTTGTCCGGTGTTGCATATAGTAGCGACGATAGGAGCAGAAATCGTCGGAGTCGTTTTCCGGCAGGAGGAGGATCAAATCTTGTCGGTCTCCGGTAGTTGTCGCATCTCACATCTGGGAGAAGATTGCCGGCAAGAAGAGCAGCAGCAGAATTTCTTTTTGGGTGTGCTTGCATCGCCAGGAACAAAGAAAGAAGAAGAAGTTTTTTTTTTTTTTTTTGGAGTATCTTGGCAGGAGCCAAGTAAAGAAAGAAAGAAAAAATATTAAAGAAAGAAAGGTGGTGGAGGATTGCAAAGCAAAGTAACGCACGCTTTGTCTACGCACGCTTTGTCTGTTGTTTTTTATTATTATTTTAAGAAAATTGCAGTTTAGCCCCTGAACTTTCATAAAAATTGCAGTTTAGCCCCTGAACTTTCACAAAAATTGCAGTTTAGCCTCTGATCTTTCAGAAAATTGCAGTTTAGCCCCTGATCTTTCAGAAAATTGCAGTTTAGCCCCTAAACTTTCAGAAAATTGCAGTTTAGCCCCTAAAACATCAGAAAAATTGCATTTTTCACCCTTAATTTCTGAAAAAAGTGCAATTTGTCCGTTAAAATGGCAGAAGACGGCAAAATCAAGATTGACAAGTTTGATGGTAGTGATTTTGGATTTTGGAAGATGCAAATTGAAGATATGTTGTATCAGAAAAGTTTGCATTTACCTATGTTGGGCGTACAACCGGATGACATGTATGATGAAGAATGGAAGTTGTTGGATCGACAAGCCTTGGGTGTAGTTAGACTTTCATTGGCAAAAAGTGTTGCGTATAACATTGTCAATGAAACGACTACTTATGGAGTATTTAAGGCTTTGTCCAACATGTACGAGAAGCCGTCCGCTTCCAACAAAGTGTTCCTCATCAAACAATTGGTTAACACCAAGATGAAGGAAGGCATGTCAGTTGCCGCTCACATAAACGAGTTCAACTCAATTATCTCTCGTTTAGCCTCCGTTGAAATAAAGTTTGAAGATGAAGTTCAAGCTCTACTCCTTTTATCATCTTTGCCCGACAGTTGGTCAGGCACAGTAACAGCCGTTAGTAATACGTCCAGTACTACGAAGCTAACGTTTGATAGCATTCGCGACTTGATTTTGAATGAAGACATTAGAAGGAGAAGTAACGGAGAGTCTTCCAGTTCCATTTCTCTGTTGCATACAGAAGGTAGAGGAAGAAGGAATGAGAGAGGACAACACCGAGGCAGATCAAAGTCCAGAAAAAGGGGGCAGTCCAAGAACCGAAAAGATATTGAATGTTGGAATTGCAAAGAAAAGGGTCACTTTAGAAACCAATGTCCAAAACCACCAGGTGCAAAGAAAGAAGTAAACAATGTATCCTCTGAAGAATCGGAAGATTTTCTCATATGTTGTGTTGAGAATTCAATGGAATCCTGGATTATGGATTCGGGTGCTTCTTTCCATGCTGTCTCATGCCCAGATATGGTCAAGAACCTACAAACAGGTGACTTTGGCAAAGTTAGTTTGGCCGATGATCAAGTGCTTGATACTACGGGTATAGGAGACGTAGATTTGAAGACCTCCATGGGAACCACCTGGACATTGAAAGATGTCAGGGTTATCCCAAACTTAAGGAGAAAGTTGATTTCAGTTGGTAAGTTGGATGATGAAGGACTTGATGTTCACTTTGGGGGTGGACAATGGAAAGTGATCAAAGGCAACTTGGTGATTGCCAAAGGAAAGAAGAAAGGCACTCTATACATGGTAGAGATACCTGGTGATGGTGTTCATGCCGTAACCACCAATCCGAGTCCATCTAATTTATGGCACCAACGACTCGGACACATGAGCGATAAGGGATTGACGATGTTGGCTCAGAAAGGAAAGTTTCCAGACTTGAAGAAAGTCGAAACTGAATTTTGTGAATCTTGTGTTCTCGGGAAACAAAAGCGGGTTACTTTTGTAAAAACGGGGAAGACACCGAAAGCTCAGAAGTTGGAGCTTGTTCACTCGGATGTATTTGGACCAACACCAGTTTCATCTCTAGGAGGCAAAAACTACTATGTAACCTTTATCGATGATTCAACACGCAAGGTATGGGTCTATTTTCTTAAAAATAAATCTGATGTATTTGATACTTTTAAGATATGGAAATCTGTTGTTGAAAATGAAACTGATTTGAAGGTAAAATGCCTGAAGTCGGATAATGGTGGTGAATACATAAGCGAGGAGTTTGTTGACTATTGTGCCAAGCAAGGGATAAAGATGATCAAGACGGTCCCAGGAACCCCTCAGCAGAATGGTGTAGCTGAAAGAATGAATAGAACTCTGAATGAAAGGGCTAGAAGCATGAGGTTGAATTCTGGTTTACCTAAGACATTTTGGGCTGATGCAGTTAACACTGCAGCCTACTTGATCAACCGTTCACCGTGTGTTCCCTTGGATTTTAAATTACCAGAAGAAATGTGGCAAGGGAAGGAAGTAAGTCTTAAACACCTGAAAGTTTTTGGTTGTACTGCTTACAGTTTGTTAAAAGATGGTGACAGAGATAAACTTGATTCAAAGACCAAGAAGTGTACATTCATTGGTTATGGGTCAGACGAAATGGGTTACAGGCTTTGGGATAGTGAAAACAGAAAGTTAATCCGAAGCAAGAACGTCACCTTTAACGAAACAGAGTTATACAAAGACAGAAACAACAAAAGTCCAGAAATTCAGAAGGAGTATGTTGAGTTTGAAGATGATGAAAAGAAGAAAGAAGCTTCAGTCGAAATCCCTGAATCTGGGGATGACTCAACTGACAGTGGGAGCTCAGGGGATAATTCCAGTAATGATTCTGAAGATGATGAAACCGACAGTCCTCTAACTCCAGAGTCCCCAGTCACACCTCAAGTTCAACTAAGAAGATCTTCCAGAGTCACCAGACCACCAAAAAGATACTCACCATCTGTTAACTACATTCTCCTGACAGAAAATGGTGAACCCCAGTGTTACTCTGAAGCTATAGGGTTGAAAGATTCATTGCAGTGGGAGCTAGCAATGAAAGATGAAATGAAGTCGCTTGAGAAGAACAACACCTGGCACTTAACAAAGCTTCCAGTTGGGAAGAAGGCTCTTCAAAATAAATGGGTTTTCAGGGTCAAAGATGAACATGATGGTACCAAACGGTACAAAGCAAGATTAGTAGTCAAGGGTTTTCAACAGAAAGAGGGAATCGATTTCAATGAAATATTCTCTCCAATAGTGAAAATGACCACTATCAGACTTGTTCTCAGTATTGTAGCAGCAGAAGGTTTGCATCTAGAGCAGCTAGATGTCAAGACAGCTTTTCTACACGGTGACCTAGATGAAGACATTTACATGACACAACACCAGAGGGTTTTCAGGTTAAAGGAAAAGAAAACTTGGTGTGTAAATTGAAGAAGAGTTTGTATGGTCTGAAACAAGCGCCCAGACAATGGTATTTGAAGTTCGATAACATCATGAGAAAAGTTGGTTACAAGAGATGTAACAATGACCATTGTTGTTATTTTAAGAAGTTTAAGGGTTCTTATATCATTCTACTACTCTATGTAGATGATATGTTGATTGCAGGTTCAGACGTGTCAGAGATCAACAAGTTGAAGAAACAGATGTCTGAAGAGTTCGAAATGAAAGACTTGGGAGCTGCAAAGCAAATACTCGGGATGAGTATATTCAGAAACAAAGATGGTTCTTTAACACTATCTCAAGAAAAGTACATTGAGAAAGTATTAGAGAAATTCAGCCTTAAAGATGCCAAGATCAGAAGCACACCTTTGCGAAGTCATTTTAAGCTTTCTAAAGCTCAGTCACCCAGATCAGATGAAGACAAGAAAGAAATGGCTAAAGTTCCTTATGCATCCGCAGTTGGTAGCCTCATGTATGCAATGGTATGCACGAGACCAGATATAGCTCATGCAGTGGGAGTTGTTAGTAGATTCATGTCCAATCCGGGAAGAGAACATTGGGAAGCAGTTAAATGGTTGTTTAGATACTTGAAAGGGACTTCAAAGATGGCATTAAATTTTAAGGGAAAAGACGTAGTTCTGAATGGTTATACAGATGCAGATCTCGGTGGTTGTAAAGATTCTTACAAAAGCACCACCGGATATGTCTTTACAGTGGGAGGCACTGCTGTAAGTTGGATGTCCAAACTACAAAAAATTATTGCCCTTTCAACCACAGAAGCAGAGTATATGGCAGTTGCTGAAGCAAGCAAAGAACTTATATGGTTGAAGAATTTTCTTATCGAACTTGGCAAAGAACAAGATGATTGTGCACTATTCTGTGACAATCAAAGTGCAATTCATCTTGCAAAGAATCCCGTCTTTCATTCGAAGACAAAGCACATACAGCTGAGATATCACTTCATCAGAGAAAGAATTAATGATGGCACTCTGAAGTTGAATAAGATCAAAGGAACTGAAAACCCAGCTGATATGTTGACTAAGGTTGTCACCTTAGAGAAGTTGAAGCTTTGCATAGCTTCAACTGGCCTTTAGGATAATTGAAGAGAAGGTCGGGTAACTAGGATGGAATCAAGATCAAAAGTGTTTTACAGAAATACAAATGCACAGTTGAAGCACATGTGAAGATTGTTCCGTGGCTTCAAGTGGGAGATTGTTGAGTAGGTGAAGCCACTCAAATATTAGTGGCAGAAATCATGGTTGAAAAGCAAGTCAAAAGTGGAAAAGGAGAGATGATCCAGTTTTCCCGTATGCATGTTTCATGGGCTGCTTTTCTTATTCTATTATCATTTCAGACTATATATATGAGTCTCATTTGTATTGTAAATGAAATGTAGAAAAACACAGAGTGAGTGCAGATTAGCACCAAGAAATATAAACTCCTAGTTACCGAGAGTGGACGTAGGTCGGAGATCAGACCGAACCACTATAAATCTTGTTGTTCTTGAGTTTAGCGTGTGTTGAGTGTTGTATGTTCGTGTGATTCTCGTGTGTCGATCCTAACAGATTGCACCTTGAAGCAAGTAGCTTGAGGGACCAAGAGATGGCGATCTTTTGCCATGATAAAAAGGCAGCCGATACTTCAAATACTAAAGGATTCGAGGTTCAACACCTTCAAGATTAACCTCCAACCGATGGGAGTCATGGGACATAATTGAAAGAGATCGTCTTCAGATTCATACTAATCCTCACATATTGAACATAAATTTTAAAAAATGACAATCCCAGAAAGAATGTTTATTTCTCTTAGGACTAGTGAAGAGAGTTTATGGGGTACAAGCCAATAATGAAGTGTCGATACACTTCACCCAATCTGAGGCATCATCTAGTAGAAAACTCGATCATGGAGTACCTGTTAATTTAAACCGAAGTGGTTGATGAATGCAAGCAAGCTCACACCCATCTACCCCACTTTGTACCAAGCCTATATGTATCATTGAGCCGTCCAAAATCCAAATACTCCCATGATATAGTGTCATAGGATTCTTCTATGTCGACCTAAAATACCAACACCTTTTTTGGTTATACACCACACAACGAATTTCATTTAGAATCAAGGGTCCGTCTAAACACATGGCATGGGTTAGATGGAATAAAGTGTTGGCAAAGAAAGATAAAGGGGGTTGAGGAGTGGGAACCTTAGATGGAATAAAGTGTTGGCAAAGAAAGATAAAAGGGGTTGAGGAGTGGGAACCTTATTTTTCTATTTGCAAGGGTTATGCTCTCCATATGGATTTGGAGATTCAAAGTGGAGAATGATAACTTGTGAGTTAGTGTAGTTAAAAGTATACATGGTGTTGATAGGGCGCTAAGTCCAATTTAGATTAGAAGATCCCTTGTTAGCCCTTCGAAAGGAATCATTGAAGTTGTCTCGTTTCTCAAAGACAAAAACATAGATGTAATAGTGCTTATGTAAAAAAAAAAAAAAAACTTGGAGACAAGAAGGATACAAACTTTTGGTCAGACCCGTCGTATTGCAACATCCCGCTAAAATCATTTACCCCATAATTTTTGCTCTTGATTTGTAGCTTCATTCCACAGTAGTGGAGTATTACAATAGTGGAGTAGTGGAGTATTACAATAGCGGAGATTGGGCTGCACCAACAACATCAAGATGATTCCTAACGAAGTTAATATTTTGGTTGGCGATTGAATCTTGAGGGAATCCCCAAAAAAGCCCATATTGACAGAATGGGCCTTGACATTGACAATATCTTATGCCCCCTCTAGGAAACTCATGTGGATACTTCTAGTCATTTGTTTTTCGGGTGTGCCTTCGCTAAGGCGGTTTCTTTTTAAGATCAACGTTTGGTGGAACTTAAGGTTCCAAATGACGCAAAGAAGTCTCTGAATCCATATCTATAAGATATGGGATGTAAGAAACTACATTCTGTCAAACATGCTAAGAGGTTATTGTGACTTAGTATCATTCAACAATGTGCTTAACTCTTTTGCTTCGATCTTGAGTAGAAGTAAAAATTTCAATTTAGATTGGGGCTCTTGATTATGCTGTCTCAACATAGATCACAGTTTTTTGTGATGCTCATTGTTTTGCAAGTTATTGGTTAGGCTTTTTTGAAAGCATGAAAAACTATGCACTTAGTCTGTCATATTGTGCGATTTGATCAATCGAGTAAAGGTATTCTTTGTTCAGAACCTTTGGATCAAGCATAGTCTTACCCATAATACTACATACATTGAGGCTTCATTTCTAAAATTATGGGAATCCCCTACCATTGGCATGCGAAGAAGTAAAGACTTGATACACATTGCAATCAAATGTTCCTAACTACCACCATTTGAATACTTAACCCTAAAACCACTTTTGCAATTGGCATTAAATGACCCGGCGTTTTTTCGTATAAAACGCATGAAGAAACGAGTTTTGAAATCCCAATCTTTTAGAAGTTTAAATGAGAAGGAATGTGATCCAGATTTAAACGGTATAAGAAAGTATTTACTTTTCCTGAAATATTCCAGCACATTCCTATACAAGATCGCTCCAAATAGGACTCCTCAATTGCCAATCGTGAAAAGCCATTGTAATGATTTTTTAGCTACTTAAGTATTATTGACACGATTCAGTTTTAAGATGGATGGATAAAGTACCGATCAATTTGGTTAAGTGTTGGAATTTGACAAGAAGGCCTCCTGTAGATGGATCACATCTCTAAGCCCGCACCTACAAAAAAGAAAATCTAGAAATATAAGGTCTTATCCATGATGTTATAGATTTTATCATTTTCCAAAACAAAGATCCATGGAAACAATGATCATAGAAAAGAGTTAAGCACACACCTTCAACTGATACATTACTAAAACAAAGTAGTTAAGGGCAAACTTTTAGATTATGGCATTGATTATGGAGACCCATAATAAAAGCCCGAACATTAGTTCTTTTTCTGAAGTGATCGGATCCCATTAAGACAATATTTGTGGTCAGAAAAAAAATAGTGATTACTTGCTAGTTGCTACCATAGTCTCCCTTCATGCATTAGGAATCACCACCCTGATTTTGCTAAAAATGCCATGTTCTTTTGGATTTTAGACTTCGAATTCCAAGGCCTTCATATTTCTTATATGATAAGGACTTATTTCATGTCACCCATGTAATATTTTGTTCCTCCAAAGACCCCATACAAAATTTGATCCAAGTTTAGTATGTTAAAAGTTGAGAAATAATAAACACTAAGACTTTACAAAGTGTTAAATGACCCTTAATGGAGAGATTATGGGCTTTGTAATTGTATACATTCTCTTTGAATTTTTTGATGATAGGCATCATGGGGATGATATTTTTATTGAGATCCGACTAAGGAGGCCAACGTAGGTTAGCGAAATTAAGGAAGCTTCGTAATAGAAAGCACCTTTGTGGGATGTGTGTCAACACCAATAATAATGCTACTTTTTGACCGATCCACCTTAAGCGATGATGCTAAATAAAGAAACTAGTAATATGGGAAAGATTGAGGGAATTATCAAGTGACCAATAACCCAAAAAAGGTATCTTCCTGATATTGTAGTGAGATATAGAATGTTTATCGATGGAGGACAAACGCCCTTGAATAACCCTTTTCCTTTTCCTTATTCCAAAGAAAAATTAATACCTTCTACTAGTCAAATGGAAGGAAATAGGTTGACAAACCCTCATGTCATAAAAACTCTATAGTTTGGGATCCATTTACTAGCGCTAAAATATGAGCACACATAAGGCCATTAGACATCTATCATTGAAACCTATTTGTCTCATCACAGAGTCAAAAAAATCTAATATATTGAGTTAAAAGCCTTTTCGATGTCACTTTTACTATAAAGATCTTTTATATATTTTACTGGCTAGGGTGATTATTTTAGGGGATGATTCGGATTGCTTATTTTAAAAAAAAAAAAAAACTTAAGTTTTTTAGTAAGAGTGTGAGTGTTTATTAGCTTATCTATTGTCAAATTGAAGTTTTAAAAAACTGTTTGGTTTAATTTATTCGGTAGCAAAACATAATAAATTGATAATTTTTTTTTGGCAAATGGTGTTTTTATATGTAATTAGGAAATAACTTATCAAAAACTCATTATTTAAGTCAATAAGTGCTTATGAAATATTTTTTATCCAAACATATAAAACTCTTTATTACTTGTGCCAACCGCTATTAAATTAGTAACCACCTTAAATAAGCAAACCCAATCACACCCTTACTAAATACTAATGACCTTTCAAGACGGGAGCCCATCTTGTCTAATTCCACCATAAGGTAGGAAAAAACCTAGAAAACTATCAATTGGAAATCATCGATATGGGCATGACATCCAAACTAACCTCGCTAATCCTATGTCGTTTACATCTACTCGATATCCAATTATATGTGAATTAAACAATAAACCCGAATAGAAAATCTCTATGATGCTTATCCTTCCTAACAATTACCACATTTTGGAACCTCCAAAACACTCAAAGGCCAAGAAGAATTACACCATTAAAACATATTTTTGTATTCTCATGAAAAATATGTAGAGTCTGCAAAAGCATAAAGAGATTTGATGTTTTGTAACACCCTAACATTCAAACTTATAAATTAATATATGTAAATATCCATCCAAATGGAAGCCTAGACCATCCTTATCCAAAGAAAATCAAACATACCCTAGGTGTTAAAATTATGACCAAAAATTATACATAAAAAAACAATCTATACCATTATCGTTTATATACCTTTATATTTTTGTATAACAAAATGTAATACATAGTTTGCCTTCTCTCTTTACAATCCCTAAAAGTTTTCATCATTTGATCACCAAAATTCCCTATCTACATGAGCTCATACTATCATCACTTTAATTTAGAAGTTGAGACATGATGAAAATAAACATTTGCTTGTTATATGCATATGTTTTTATACAATACAAAAACATTTATGATTAGTTTCCAAAAACATTTACATAAACATCTTTCATACCATAATTTAGTGTCATCCTCACTAAAAACTTATGTAAGCATGGAGAATTTCATAAAACTCGGTGGTTCTTTTTTGTGGAGTCTAATGATTATCATTTTTTATTTTCTTATGGATTGAATTCAAATACAAATCATTTATTACAAGCATAAGTAAAATGAATATCAATATGATCCATATTTCCCCAAGGCATTTCCCTTGCAGGACCATGAGCAACTACCTTGCGAATGGGTAGTATCATCACAATACTACCTACTTATCTATTTTTTTAGAAATACTATCTAGACACCCCCTCTACAATCGACATATCCAATTTCATCCATATAATATGTGAATGAGAAAACATCACTTCCTTTTCATCATCAATTCATTCCCATGTACATATTGCAATGATGTAATATTTTACATAGGACTAACATAGTATAAATTTACTTCTACTTCACAACTAGTGACTTGTGGTGATAACTTGTTTTCATTTGGAAACTTGTTTGAAAAAGATGAAAAAATTACTGATAAATCAGAGTTTAAAACGTAAAATGACTTTCTATATTCGACAAAAGGAGAATGGTTATATATAACCTAAAAATAATAAACCGGAAAAGTTTCAAAACAGGAACAAACAAAGAAAAATATCAAAATATGCTAACCTACTTCATACTTATTGGGTATGTTATGTGACCTATTATTCAGTAACAAGTAGTTTTGACTACTATAATAAATTGCTCCTTTAAATATGAAATGCTTAGTCGATGATGCAATTTAATAATCTTATCATGTCGGAGCTAGAAGTAAACATCTTATATTGACAAAAGTCTGGTCTTACAAGCTTTCTCATGATATCAAAGATTCGAGCTTTAGTTCCACAAAATACCAACTCCATGACTTCTTGATTTGAATAATGATGTAGATAATGATATCTCACATCAAGACGGTTGGTCACTATTTGCATCACCGAATTTTTAGACATTTTAATAGAAGAACTATAATCATAGAAAATCTTGACACTTCTGCATTCCATATTACACCTATGGTTAAATAAACCTTTTAACTAAATACATTGGCATTCACATAAAATTGTGGCCACGTATTTGGCTTATGTTGACAGAAGGATGACAATTTTATGTTTTCTTGAACTCCACCAAATCACAACATTGATTAACGAAACATAAATATCGAAGTGCTTCTTTTGTCAAAACACCCCTCGTATGAGCTATCTGAAATTAAACTTTTAAAGTATTTCACAAAATGAAAATCATTTAAGAATATAATTTTTTATGGAAAATGGTCCTAAACGGTTAAGTCCTTAACATTTTACAAAGTTTTAAAGTGTCAATTCATACGAGTGTACAACATAATCAAGAGATATTTGTAATACCCTTACATACATCTTAAATTTTAAATACAACAAATTCTAAATACTCAATTGCTTAATATGTCATGGTATTTAACTAAATCTTCCAATATGAACACATGTTAAAAATATACATGTTAGGCTTCAGGAGCCTAGTAAGAACTATCAGGGTTAGACAATGTTAAGTGTAATGAACTTGCACATTCCATACACAAAGTAAACGCCAAAACATTTTTAAAACAACAAAAGATTAGTTACACTTTCTTCTCTGGGGAAAGAAGATTTACAATAATAAAAACACTGGTAAACATCATCAAGGTTTAATAAAACTAAATCATCAAGTTCAACTTAAATGCAATGAAACATTCTTCTATTTCATAAACCCCAACATCAATCTTAAAGTTCAAACAATTCATAAGAAGTAAAATACTTGAGTCTGTGTAAACAATGATCCCTTAGCACACTATATACCACTAGCTCATCTACAAAAAGTGGATTTATTGAGCATGTGTAAACAGTGAGCACATAACACAATATATACTCTTAGGTACCAAGGTCAACCACACACACACACACACACACATATATATATATATATATATATATATATATATATATATATATATATATATATATATATATATATATATATATATATATAGCAAATATCATCTTGGAAGTGAGGCTTGTCTAGAATATCATCACAATAAACCTCAAACTTCCAAATTTTGGTACTCATGAGTGTCACACAAGTCTTAGCTCATCCTAAAGTGGTTGTGCATGATCATGATTAAATTTCCATTCCAAAACTAGAATGTTTGTCCCCATTTCAAGAGCTCCTTACAAAATTCATTTCATGAATGCACATATATATATAACTTATATAAGGGACATCTGTTCTTGGGTAATGAACTCACCCCAAGCGTGTCGATAGTCGTCTATCCTCTTCATTAGGAATAAGGATGCTCAAATTTCACTTATGAGACCTAATTATCTTTAAGATACTTACAGAAGAAAACCTCACTACATAAATATCTCTCACTCATTACAAATAACCTCAGTACAACACTCTTCTATCCTGCCCTCACAAAGGAACAAAGAACACAACACTCTTCTATTATGCCCTCACAAAGGAACAAAGAACATAGGGTATGAACAAACCCTAAAAGATGAAGAAACCCTAACTTGTTCTTAAGAGAGATATGTGAAGTGTGTATGTGTGTGTGTGTTATATCTCTCAGTTATGAGAAAAATAACACAAAATTCACAATATATACATCGGGTTGAAACATGGAGAAAACCACAAGATCCAAGTAATATCCAACAACTTCAAGAAACGGATAAAACCTGCTAGTCAAACCTGTAGTACGAATGAAACAGGCCGCATTCCCCTAAAACAAAATTTTAACAAATTTACCCCTTTTCTATAATAATTATAACAAATAACATCACAATATATTTACCAATTAAACCTTTAGTAATTGTAACTAAAGAAATACTGACATGTAATATATAATGTTTACCAATGATAACTTTAAGAGACATTTACATTCTTATTTACACCCCCCCCCCCCTTCAAACTAAACATTGGAAAACACATTTTTTAATTTTTCTGAAAACATCAATTAGTCCCATTTTATTACAAAGAAATTGATGTTCACTTGAAACCAAAGCTTTAGTTAGAATATCAGCAACATTCTGATCATACTCAATTTTTACAACTCGATTCACCCTATTACTACTATTTTTTTATATCTACCCTCAAATTTTGTATTTTATAGATTGTCATTCTGTTGATACTCACTTGAACTAACTTAACTACAAGAATGAACAAATTGGGTACCCCTATTAGAAGGTGTACCAATTTTAGATTGTTTTTTCACTCTCTTTCTAAAGTCTATATTTTTCACATAGGTATAAGTATGTAAGTAATGTATTATTTGTAGTTTATAAGTATGTATGTATATTATGTATCAATATGTATTTAATATATTTATGATTATTTCCATATTTTTTGTTATTTTGAATTTTTGGCTCTTTGTATGCTCTAGGCGAGCGCTTTCGCTTAGCACTTAGCACTTTGACTCCCAGAGCCTGTACGCTTCTATTTCTTTTAAGCAATGTTGTAAAAATCCGGGTTAGGTCTCGATTAATCTCCGATCGTCCCTAGGCGCTACCCGACCGACTATAAGACACCTAGCGATTAATATCTACCTACAAAATGAGCGAAGTAGTTGCACACAAAGAAATTTGAACACTTTGAATAAGTGTCATATCAATCGAAACTAATTGAAGAATGATTAGTGTTGTATTAATCATATTAATCTATTTTGTTATGGTAAACTTGTTTGATAATCCTGCAATAACCGACACAACATCAAATCATACATATTCATATAACTCAATAAAGTCAAACTTTGATAACTTAAATACAAGGTTGTAAAAAATGCTCAACGTTAGCTAGTCAGTGGATTGCGTTAAAGAGTTAATCGGTTAGGTAGGGATTAAATGGGGATCATAAATTGCTAATTCATTAAATTTTAAAATAGGTTAATATGATTGATACAACACTTTCATCCCATTTTGCTTCTTATTTGACATATCCCAACTAATGATTACTTCTTTAAAGATGGGTCACATAGATAGTATGAGGTATGCCTTTGAATCCATGCTTGCTCCAAGTACAACAGATTTCTAACTCTTGTTATTCAGCTTTATTCTTATTTGTTTAGGCATGTACGTCTACATGCCTAATGTAGCCAAACACTAGAAAACAATCAACATACTGCTCAAAATCCAACATCAATCACCCTCCAATATTCCTACATTTGGATGAAGTAGGTTTTCAATAACAAACCTCCATTGATTGTAATCGCCAAAAAATTTGGGCACATATGGTGCTTGAAAATTGTTAGTATAAATTTCTAATTTGAATGTCTAAAGTAGAAAAATATGACAGAAAGGTCCATGTCTATGTTACCATTATTTTAATAATTCACCTATATCTTCCACCATTTTCATCTTGTTTATATTGATTGTTTTCATGGTTTACAGGCTGCGCTACCACAAGCCATTGCATCTTTTGTGTTTGCTAAGGAATACCAACTTCATACGAATGTGCTTAGCACAGCGTAAGTTCATTTACTTCGATTTCATAAATAATGTGATACATTACAAATAATGTTCAATTAATTCGATCTCACAGTTGTACAATTTAACATCCAGGGTCATATTTGGCACAATTGTATCCATTCCTGTGCTGATTGCATATTATGCTGTACTAGACGTCTTAGTAACATAATGGCGTTATATTATTTTTTTTTTATTTCCGTTTGTCTGTATATTTGAATATTCACATGATTTTGTAACAGTACAATAATGTGAACTTTTTTTTGAACATTCACATAAGAAATCCCCCTCTACATAAAGTCTGGTTCCTTTGGTTAGCAACATCATACGTATAAGTTGGTAATTAATACGTAGGCTTCTATTTAGTAACAAATTTTTATTACCAAGTAATTGTGTCCTGTTCCCAGCGACCTCTATTTAGAAGATTTGATTACCAAGAAACGGAGCCTTTATTGTTATAGAGTGAACCAAGATAAATAGAGGATTATACCATCGATCTTAGAGCACACATAGTGGTTCCGGAGGGAACACCGTCCCACCACTTGGCATGGTAAAAGAGAAGCCTCTGATCGTTGTCCTGATGATATATAACCCAAAAGGACTAGTTTTACAAAATAATAATAATAATAATAATAATATAAATACCCTTAAATTTTCTTATTTTTTGAACCAATCTAATAAAACATTCTTCCAATATACCCTACTATTTGACTAGAACGTAGTTAATGCGGTATCAGCATGTAAGCGTGCAATATAACACATGTTAGGGTTGGGAATAAAATATTTTTATATAATGTTTAGTCTTCTAATTTTTTTCTATTAATAATATATTTCATTTATTAATTTAATATATTTTATTTTTCTTATTAAAAATGTGAAAGTTGGAACGCAATAGAAAGATGACAATATTCAAGGTTGTGAGATGGTTGATGGATGAAGCAAGTATAAATTGACGTTGATATTGACATACCTAGGGATATAAAAATGAAAATAGGACAATACCCTCCATCCTTGGACACACCAAAATGTAAACGAGATGGAAGATAAGGAAGTGTAGAGACAATCGACTATAACAGAAGTGGTGTTTAGTGAGGTTGCAAGAGAGTTTTGCCGAGGACGGTTTATGGTAACACTCGAACTTAAGGTTTTAAGTTGTTCGTTTTTTATGCATTATATAGATCAGTTATTAGTTTCTGGTTAGGTCATGCAAGTTGAGACACCTCTATAATCATAACCCACCCAAAATAAATTGGAAAATTAATGTGAGAATATTAAATCTGTCATATTTAAGTTTCATTAAATATATGTATTGTAGTGACCCTAAATATGATGATATGTGCGAAATTATAAAGATCTAGTAAATCATACAAACATCAAAAACACAAGGAGTAAATAAACACGTTTAAGCTCTATTAGAATAGTAAGAGTACAAATGGGTTTTGAATATTCTCTCACCAAACTAACTCTCAAATGGGTCTTACAAGTTCTTAATTAAATGAGAGTCAGTTACTTCCTATTTATAGGAAAGACTCAACCTATTTATATATACAAGAGGGTAAGCCACATCCAAGGAGAACTTTACACCCTAACATTCTCCCCATCAAAGTTAGGATTGGATGTCCTGACTTCAATTTCCAAACGAGCTCGCGCGCTCAATGCCAACTCCCCCTCGAAGTAACACCGGTCTTCAAATCCACAAATGAATACAGGAGAAGCTTCTAATACCCATTTATACATACTCCCCCTTTTTATAATCAACAAGTGATTATAAACCCATGAATGATGAGAAACGCTTGAGGAATAAACGTGACGAATCTCCCCCTCGATGTGTGACAAAAATGCAATCGCAAAAATCTTGCACGAAAAACAATCACGAAAAGCCGAGAAAATTTTCCAAATTTTGTGAAAATTTTCGACTTTTGGGTGAGAGTTGCAAGAATTTCGAAAACTGGGTAATAACTGTCAACTTCGTAATTCTGCAGGGACTCATTGCGCCAAAACAGCCTCAAATGCGAAACTTTACCCAAATGTGAAATTGGGCATAAAGTGACAATTCGCATAAGATTCAGGACCAGATTCAAAAATTCTTCCCATTTCACAGAATTTTACCATAATGTCGAAACTGGGTAAAATTTGCCAATTCGTTGAAACTTCAGGGATTCGAATCAAACACTCTGCATTCTTCACAAAACTTTACTCCCAAGTCGAATATGGGTAGTAACTGCCAAAACCATGAAACTGTAAGGACCATATGCGAACATTTTCCTTTCTTCCCCACTTTGCTTTGCAGATGTGAACGGGGAGAATCACACATCGAATTTGCAAGCACCACATCGAACAACATATTGAAATTGTGTTCGACATCTAAATCGATCAACCCAAAGCGAAGTCAATTCAAACTCGACCTTCACATGTCGAAATTGTCAGGTGCATGCACATCGAAACCAGTTTCGACCCAAGTATAATCGTTCGATGCGAAAACTCGTTCGTCCCCAAGACTCCAATTCGACTCCAAGTATGTTTGATCGGAATTCGAACTACTCCAACACAATTCGAAATTAACTGTTAAACATGCTTTCGATGTAAACCATTCCCAGATGCGAAATCTAACTCCAATTAAAGCCAATTTCGTTCGACCTGATGTCCAAGGCATTCCCAAATCAAAAATCAATACCGAAGGCTTTCGTTCCTAAAGTAGATGAAATATCGATTTCGATTACTCTTCTTTCAATCCTTTGACGAACAAACATCAAAATCGAATTCTCTTGAATCGACTCCAAAGAAAAACAATTTTTGATTTTACTATCGATTCAGACACAGACTCTCACTCAAAAGTTGATTTTGACTTTTAGTTGACTTTTGATTTCAAGCAATCACCTTCGATTCCAATCTCGTGAATTCAAGCCAATATACTATTGATTATCAAGCAGTCTGGCTTTCGAATTCAGTGAACAACAAATTGACTTCGATTGAAAGAATTGATATACACGACTGATGTACAAGAAAGAAATAGAAAAAAATTGGATTTCGAAGTGGGCTTAACCAAATGAACAGTATCAGTTCGAAATTTTGGGCTCATATATTTGGATTAAGTGAACATTAACAGATCATGATTTGTTTGGGCTCAAATTGATTAACAGTAAAAGGCTTATGAATTTTGTTGAGATTTGGGCTTGATCTAAGAAAAAAAATGTATTGGATCACCAATGGGGTTGAAACAATTTTGATCCAACGAGTCAAAATGATCGACAATCAAAAACGAAAAGCACGATTAAAAAAAATTGAATTCGGATTTTGAGAAAAAACTTGATCGTTCATCTTTGATCTCAACATTAATTTTTCAGAATCCATTTAAGAATGTGAGAAACCTTCTTGATGATTCTTTTTCCATTTGCAACACATGAGTCAATCATTAAAGATCTCGATTCTTTCGTTGGAACAAGAAAATCTCTAATCTTCACAATGTACCACCCACGATTCATGTTGTACAATCCGTTCTTCCCCATTTTCAACGATGTAGCATCATCTTCATTTGAATCTTCAACAATTTTGGGTTTGGAATTCAAATTCATTGCAACACTTGATGATTGTTGCTTTGGAACAGAAATCTATGAAATAGATTTCAGCTTCAAGACAACATTTGAAGATTTTTGTTTAGAAACCCAATTGTTCTTGCTTTTGATCTTCTTCTTCTTCTTCCTTTTCATCTTTTTGGATCTTGAAGTTTTGAATTCAAGAATAACTTCATTCTTGATGTAACGCCCGTAGATCCGGGCTAGTCAATTTAGAGATAATAGGGGTCGAAAACGACTTTTCGACAAAAGATTATTTAGAATAAATAATCTTAACCGAGTTGTAGAATATGTCTCAGGGTTCCATACATATAAAGAACACCGAAATCCGAATTATAACGAAGAAGTTATGGCTCGTCGAAGTTTTTCGGAAAAACCGGCACGACACCGGGAGACGTAAATAGTGAATTTACGATAGATAACTTTTTAGCCTTAGTGATCTAAACAAAAGTTGTAGTATACGTTAAACCGAGAACATACAAAAAAAAAAGAACGTCCAAATCTGACTCCGTATGAGGAAGTTATGAATTTTCTAAGATTTGACATAACAGTGAACGACCCGAAACTCGAATTTTAGTTCGAGCGGTTTTTGGCCTACGTAACCTAAATGAGAGTTTAAGATCTCATTAATATGAACTCAACAATAAAAAGACAGACGAAAACGGAGTCCGTATGAAGGAGTTACGAATTCTTCCCGATCATTTAACAGTCTAATCTCCTCCTACTGTTAAATTTAAGATCGGTCCAGAATTAGCCGACAGAGTCTAAATGAAAGTTGTAGATCTTGTTTTTACCTATGCGTGGATATAAAGAACGTTGAAAATGGAGCTCGTATGCGAGAGTTGTGATTTTTCTAAGTCGGGAGGCTGCTGTGTGAAATCGGGTGACGTTGCGAAATCCTGGCCGTTGCTTCCTCCCCAAGGCTAGCCACCAGAGGGTGACATGTGACATGGACTCGACGAGTAGGTCCTCCTACTCGATGAGTTGGGCTGTTTCCCAGCCTATCAATAAGCGTTTTGGGTGAAACCTTCACCTCACGCCTCCCACTTCTACTTTCTCTCTCTAGAAACTCTCTCTAAGCCTCCCTAACCCCCCCAAAGCCTAGGGCAACTCCCTAGCACGAGGCGGAAGCCCCGGAGCGCCTGATGGATCCGAAAAGAAGAGCCTTCGGCTCAGAAACTCTGCTTCGGCGGAGCCCAGTTTTGAGAAAAACCCGCTGTAAGTGAGCTACGACTACCCTATCTTTAGTATAACTTATGTTTTAATATAGTAACATTATTAGGACCTTAAAATAATTATTTGGGCTATTATTATGAGTTATATAAGAGTGTTTCTTAACGCTTATATAATAGTAATAATAGCTAGATTATTAATTAGTCGCAGTTAACGTTAGACTAAACCCTAGTTGTATTGATACTAGGTTTTGTCAAGGGAAAATTGTTTTGAGATAACGAAGTGTTGTCCGAGTACCGAGTCACCACCTTACCAAGTGAGTGCATAGTTGCTTTCATCTTACACATAGATATGAAGTATTTTAATATAAATTACGTGCTATGTGTAAGATGTAATCAACCCGCCTTTCAGTAATAACCCATAAAATTATTTCTCATTGACTTTGTATTTGACATCTTTAATCATCACAATCTAAGAATCATAAGCCAAATACACCATGATAACAAAAACTTAGATATTTCTAGGGAGAGAGAAAGTAAATATAAATGAAATCTCTACAGAGAAAAAGTGAATATGAACCAAGTTCTAGACAGAGAAAGTGAAACTAACAAGTATTGTAGAGAGGGAAAATAGAATTTTGAATCAAATCAAGGAATAAATTTGATTTCTAGAACAAAAACTCTCTCAAAGATGAAGAACTCACAACGATGAAGATTCACTCAAATCATGTTGTCATCATGGATTAATTCTTGAGAACTTCAAGAACACATGCTCTGATACCAAATGTAGTGAATTATGAGCAGTTGATTTGGTATGCGGAATTGAAAGAACACAAAGAACACGGTGATTTGGGTGCTAAAAGTTGTATTCGATTATCATGAGGAGTTTACAAAAAAGGAACTAAATCTAGTCTACATGACTAACTCACTCAAAACTCTCTATGAACTACATCTCTCAAGCACACTCTACAAGTGGTATGCAACCCACTATATATAGAGGTGCTAACATCTCTCTGTCTCTCTTTCTTTCTCTCTCTCTCTCTCTCTCTATATATATATATATATATATATATATATATATATATATATATATATATATATATATATATATATATATATATATGTAACACCCCAAACCGGAACGACGGAAACGTTCGGGGGCGGAGGACGTCATGTACAGTATCATAACAATGCATAATAGTAAACCAAGCAACAACATCATCCGTTGCATTAATAATATAATTTAATACAAGTGTGTTCTGTATAGTTTGAAACACATAAAAATATGCATCAAAATAAAAGAAGAGTCTTGAACATGCTCCGTCTTCTCAAAACCTGGTCATCGGTACCTGTCTATTGGTGACCTGAGAATATAAGTTATTTTGAAAGAGTAGATTAACATTTAAGTTGGTGATTTCATAAGTATTTTAGTGTCAAATGTTTGTATTAGTTTTATGAAAATGTTTGTAAGTGTTTTGATGTAATTGTTTGTATATTTCCTAGAAAATCCTATATTTTCTACTAAAATGGAAAGTAGTCTTCTACCAAGACCCGACTGTTTTGTATGTTTGCTCTTTTGTAAAAATTGAGTGTTTTTCCCAAGTATATGACTATCATTACCAGAAAATAGTTTACATTACCATTTATGTGAGAAGATCACTATATGAATGTAAATGGGAAAATGAAGATGTACAGTAGTATTGTATAAAGTAACTACTGATGTACTAACTACCTTAAACCAAGTTTGTTTAATTAAGGTAAAATGTGATGAGATTATAACCATACTCGATTGACTAGTATAAAACACGACGATCAAAGACGTCGAAATGGTATGATATTCGTCACCCGTAGACCTGCAGGTCCCACTGTAGCTAGCAGCAAGGTGTAGGATGGTCAATCCCCTATAGATCTATACACAAACTCACGCTCTCCCTCCAGGAGACTCTGGTTACAAAACGTGACACAGCAGTACATTGCTATGTCATGAAGTAGTGGCTACATTAATGTTATCTTGTTCTTGTTATTGTATAGTATGTTCCTTTCTATTCTAGTGTATAGTATGTTCCTTTCTGTTCTAGTGTATAGTATGTTCCTTTCTGTTCTAGTGTAGTATGTTCCTTCTTTTCTAGTTATAGTATGTTCCTTCTATTTTAGTTATAGTATGTTCCTTCTTGTTCTAGTTATAGTATGTTCCTTCTGTTCTAATGTAGTATGTTCCTTCTATCCTAGTTATATTATGTTCCTTCTGTACTAGTTATAGTATGTTCCTTCTTGTTCTAGTTATAGTATGTTCCTTCTGTTCTAGTTATAGTATGTTTGAACCGACTCATGTATGAACTGACTCCTGTAAGTTTCATTGTTCTAGAAATAGTAACTAGTAATCCTTTAAACTATACCTATTATAGTTTACTAGTATGATTGTTTGACTGCTATTGATGTATAGAAAAGACTCAATTACTTACCAAGCAACTAAGTTAAGTATAATCCTTAAAATGGGTTTAATATTCACATATCTATTCAATAAGTATAACTATGATTTAAACGACATTCGGACTAGTGATCCTACCCCAAGCCCACAACCAAACAAGGAACAGGAGTCAAGGTATCTAGCAATAGTCCTAAGTCTATTAAAGCATACTTATACGTAAATAGATAGACGAATATGATTTAATATAAAAGAAGTTTATAAAAGCTTTAAAAGTGTTTTCAACAAGTTTGGGTATAAGAAATCCTTTTGAATGTAGTTTTCATATGTAAATGATTAACACAATATCATTGTGTTATACTTGTATTCCCCCCCCCCCCCTTAAAAGCATTTAAAACATTTCAAAGATAGATTATATGGGTATGAACTCACCTATAGTGAGTGATTCGAATGAAAGATCGATATAGGATGCTAAGTATGCTAAGTGAAGTCTCGAGCACAAACGGATCCTATTAAGCATATAATGACACATATATGTATACAATTAATGTATATAACAACTAATCATGTGAGGGAACAACCTTCGGTACTAGGAAACACTTGTAATGAAGTGTTACAATCACATATGATTGATTGAAATGAGTTCACGGCCACACAAGAAGTGTTCACGGCCATACAAGGGTTCATGACCATAAAACACATGACGTGTTCACGGCCCAACCTTGATCTCATGAAGGGTTTACGGCCAAGGAAGGAGGGTTCACGGCCATATCAAGATCTTATGAAGGGTTCACAGCCACATGAAGGGTTCACGACCGTGAACTCTTGAAGATCTTGCATTTTGGTGCTTGATTTATGTATGGAATCTAGTGTTTCTATGTATGAACAAGTAAGGGATAAGATACTTACCTTATGGAAGCCTTTGAAGGGTTCACGGTTTGAAGAAGGTTGAGAGAGAATGAGGGGTGTTCACGGCTAGAGTTTGAAATAATGAAGAAATGAGCCATTTCCTTATATAAATGTGGAGGAGGTTCACGGCCAAGCATGGGCTCACAGCCGTGAACCCCTTTTTGATGATTTCCCGGCTCGATTGCAGTTCAATGAACTGAAGCTAACACTTCCTAACACATAATTCTTGTGTGTACTAGGCTTAGAACTCTCAAACAAACCTTCAACAAGGCTAAAAGATAGCTGAAACAAGTCTGACTTTTGATTGAATTGATTGACTTTACAAGATAGAAATTTCGGGTTGTCACATCATCCCCCTGTTAAAGGGAATTTCGTCCCGAAATTAGAGTTTAAGCAAATACAAAATAGATTAAGGGAAAAGATGAGGATATTTCAGTTTCATTTGATCCTAGCGCTCCCAAGTGAATTCAGGTCCCCGCTTGGCATTCCAGCGAACCTTCACTATCGGGATACGACTTTGCGTCGTTTGCTTGACCTCTCGGTCTTTGATTTCTACTAATTCTTCCACGAAGTTAACGCTCTCGTTGATCTCGATTTCATTGAGTGGGATAACAAGAGTCTCATCGGATAAACATTTTTCAGGTTCGAAACGTGGAAAGTAGGGTGTACGTTACTAAGTTCGTGAGGTAGTTTGAGTTTGTAAGCTACAGGGTCGATTCTAGTGAGAACCTCAAATGGACCTATGTATATTGGATTTAGCTTCCCATGCTTTCCGATGCGTATCAAGCCCTTCCAGGGTGAGACCTTCAATAGAACACGGTCGCCAACCTGGAATTTCAAAGGTTTCCTTCTCTTGTCTGCGTAGCTTTTCTGGCGGTCTCTAGAGGCTTTCAATCGTTCACGAATCTGAACAATCTTCTCTGTCGTTTCCCGAATGATTTCCGGATCTGTGAGAGTGCTGTTAGGAACTCGTCCTTTAGCTAACTGTGTGTCACCCACTTCAGCCCATCATAGAGGGGATCTGCACTTCCGGCCATAGAGGGCCTCAAATGGAGCTACCTTTATGTTTGTATGATAACTATTATTGTAGGAGAACTAGACAAGGGGTAAATGAGTATCCGATGCCTTCCCAAAATCTATCACACAGGCTCGCAACATATCTTCCAGAGTTTGAATAGTCCTTTCACTTTGTCCGTCGGTTTGTGGATGGTAGGATGTGCTCATATCCAGCCTAGTTCCTAGGGAACTTTGTAGCGACTGCCAGAATCTTGAAGTGAATCTACTATCTCTATCGAAGATAATGGATATGGGAACACCATGCAGTCGTACAATCTCTCTAATGTAGGTTCTTGTCAGTTTCTCCATCTTGTCGGTTTCTTTGATAGGCAGGAAATGTGCGGACTTGGTTAACCTGTCTACGATCACCCAAATGGTATCGAGACCACTCGTTGTCTTGGGCAACTTAGTTATGAAGTCCATTGTGATTCGCTCCCACTTCCATTCCGGTATCTCTGGTTGTTGTAGCAAACTTGAGGGTTTCTGGTATTCAACCTTAACCTTGGCGCAAGTAAGACACTTACTCATGAAGGTAGCAATATCTGCTTTCATGTTAGGCCACCTGTATAACTTTTTGAGATCCAGATACATCTTATCTGAACCTGGGTGGACGGAATATCGAGTGTTGTGCGCTTCGGTCATGACCAAGTCTCTGAAACCACCGTGCCTCGGTATCCAGATCCGATCCGTAAGGTACAAAGCTCTGCCACCCTTGACTTCCAAGTTTTTATCCATCTCTCTAAGGGATTCACCCGCCACATTTTCAGGCTTCAAGGCTCCTAGCCGAGCCTCCTTAATTTGTGTGGACAGATGTGAATGGATAGTCATAGTCAATGATTTGACTCTACGACCAAAGTATTCTTTCCGACTTAGGGCGTCAGCTACTACGTTGGCTTTACCGGGATGATAACGAATTTCGCATTTGTAGTCATTGAGTAGCTCGACCCACCGTCGTTGTCTCATGTTGAGCTCCTTCTGGTCGAATATATGTTGAAGGCTTTTGTGGTCTGTAAAGATAGTTCTTTTTGTACCATACAGGTAGTGTCTCCAGATCTTCAGAGCAAATACCACTGCTCCTAACTAAAGATCATGTGTGGTGTAGTTGACTTCGTGTGTCTTCAGCTGTCTTGAGGCATAGGAGATGACCTTTCCTCGTTGCATAAGAACACAACCAAACCCTTGGTTGGATGCATCGCAATAAACCACGAAGTCCTCTATCCCTTCTGGGAGGGATAGTATCGGTGCGCTGCATAAGGCTTGTTTCAGCGTTTGGAATGCCTTCTCTTGTTTCTCTTCCCAGTCAAAGGTCACACCTTTCTGGGTCAATGTAGTAAGCAGTTTCGTGATCCAAGAGAAGTTCTGGATAAACCTGCGATAGTAGCCAGCGAGACCTAGAAATTAACGAATTTCTGTAGGGGTCTTCGGAGCTGACCATTTTTCAATGGCCTTAATTTTGGAAGGATCCACGTGAATTCCCTCTTCGCTGACCATGTGACCCAAGAACTCGACTCTTCGAATCCAAAATTCGCACTTAGAGAACTTCGCATAGAGCTTCTCTGCTCGTAGTGTTTCTAGAACCTGACGTAGGTGTTGACTATGCTCATCCTTGCTACGAGAGTAGATAAGTATGTCGTCGATGAATACTATAACGAATTGATCTAAGTAAGTACGGCACACCTGGTTCATTAAGTCCATGAACATCGCGGGCGCATTGGTTAATTCGAAAGACATCACTACAAACTCGTAGTGTCCATAACGAGTTCGGAAGGCTGTTTTGGGAACATCCTCCTCTAGCATTCATAACTGGTGATACCCGAATCTCAGGTCAATCTTGGAAAAGTAGTTCGCCCTTGCAGTTAGTCGAATAAGTCGTCTATACATGGAAGAGGGTATCGGTTCTTGATAGTTAGTTTGTTTAGTTCCCTGAAGACGATGCACATACAGAACGATCCGTCTTTCTTCTTCACGAACAAGACCGGCGCTCCCCAGGGTGAGAAGCTTGGTCTAATAAATCCGTTGTTGAGCAGTTCGTTCAGTTGACCGGATAGCTCCTGCATCTCGGCTAGTGCTAGACGATAGGGCGATTTGGCTACTGGGGTAGCCCCTAGAACTAAGTCGATTCTGAACTTGACTTGACGTTGAGGAGGTAATCCTGGTAGTTCTTCTGGAAAGATGTCGGGAAAGTTGTGTACTTCTTGGATGTTCTTTATGTCTTTCGTCTCTTGTCTCATATCGACTACATGAGCAAGGAATGCATGACATTACTTTCGTAAGTACTTCTAGGCTTGTATACTCAAGATGATTCGAAGGTTCGTGCCTGGCTTGTCGCTATAGATAACTAGGGTTTTGTTAGACGGTAGATTAAGACGAACAGCCTTCTCATAACACATGATGTCAGCATGATGCAGACTCAACCAATCCATGCTGATAATGACGTCGAAACTTTTAATTGAGACCGGCATGAGGTCGATTGGAAATGAATGGCTATCTAGAGTTAGGGTCCATCCTATGTACAGCTAGTGCTCTCAGTCTTTCCATTAGCCATTTCTACAATGAACGGTTCTTTCAGTGCGCGTGATTGTTGTTTAAGTAAGTGTGCAAATTTTTGGTTCACGAAACTCCTCTCCGCTCTGCTATCGAATAGTATGCATGCATAAGAGTTGTCGAGGAGAAACATACCAGTGACCACTGTAGGGTCTGCCACTGCTTCCTCGTGGCCTATCGCCAAAATTCTTCCTACTCCGCTGGCATTTGCTGCTTTCAGGCAGTTCCTTTTGAAGTGTCCCACTTCACCACACCCGTAGCAGGCCTGGCCTGCTCCAGCACCAGGGAACTGGGTAATTGGCCTAGCCGGAGATTTGCAGAAACGGGCAGTGTGCCCTTTCCTGTTGCAGTTAGAGCACTGCATTTCCCGGCAGGGGCCGTTGTGGTGGAAGCTGCACTTGTTGCACTTAGGCAAGCTTCCCACATACTGCTTCACTGGCGCAGTAGCAGTAGGCGCTATCGCGACATGAACAGCCACGACCTGCTGCTTCTTGGCAGAGTTCTGCGCCGCGTTGATCTTCTTCTTGTTGTACCAAAACTTCCGCTTGTTGTCGGCGACTTTGGATGGTTCTGGGACGTAAGGGTTGTTGTTGTCGGGGTGCGGACTCCATGATCGATGAGCCGCTGTGCCAATCGCTTGGCACTGTCGAAAGTAGTGGGATTTGAAGATAAGACATTCCCCTGAAATGGAGGCACCGGCCCCTAAATATACCTCTCGACTTTCTTTCCCTCAGTAAGGACCATTCCTGGACATAGATCCACCAGATCACGGAACCTGGCGGTCTAGGAAACTATGTCGGAGCCCTTCATGGTTAGGCTCCAGAGTTCTTGTTCAAGTTTCTGAACCTCGTCCCTCGAGCAGTACTCTTCAATCATAAGCTCCTTTAGAGCTTCCCAGCACATTGCATTAGCCACTATCAGGGTTAGTGACTTGACATGGCTATTCCACCATGTCAGGGCTCTGTCCGCGAAGGTGCAGGCAGCAAATTTTACTTTGCTTCCTTCCGGACAGGAGCAGATCTCGAAGATCGACTCTGTCTTTTCGAACCATTGTGAAAGAGCAATGATCCTTCCAGTCCCGTTAAAGGTCTTGGGTTTGCAGTTGGTGAAGTCCTTGTACGAACACTCCCTAGAGCGCCCGTGAGCATCACCTGGGGTGGAGTTAACACCCAATCCACTCCTGCTAGTACCGGTCGTGTTGAATTGAGCTAGGGCTACCGTAACAGCCGTAGACACTGCAGCTTGGATTGCTGCTGGATCGTATTATGGTGGAGGTAGTGGTGGTTGAGTTGGAGTTATCGGAGGATTGTGTCTCGTTGATCGATGTGGAGGCATCTTTCAACTAAAAGTTTACAAAGATGAAGATATTGGTAAGCATTCGATAGTGAGAATAATGAGAGTGATTCATGGATTAAATCACCATAGCCTAACAACTAGGTAAGAGTATGATTGTAATGAAGATCTAACAATAGAAGAATGAAAGCATTTGGATAAATATTTCCCAATGAGATTAAATGTCTGTCAATATCATTGGCTTAGAGATGTAACAAGTTCGGGAAAATAACCTTGGAGTAGGTCTTACATCACACCAGAATTGTGAAATTTTTTGACAGAACAGAGACATAACAAACTGAAAGTTCAAGGTCTTATCATAAACAGGAAATTTACAGGGAAAAGTGCTATTTAGAGCATAGATAAGAAGGCTATTCCTTAAACCAAAATAAAGGATGAGTAGAGCATCTCCTACTGGCGACAGGCATCCCTCAGATGAACCCTTAATTCGGCCAGCTGACACTCCACATCAAGCAAGTGTCTCTCATACACTCTTTGGCGTGCTCGGAGCTTTATGACTTCAGCTCGAGTTGTAGCTAGTTCTTACTGCAGAGCCTCATTTTCTCTCATAATTCTCCCATGAGCAAATTCAAGATTGCGAATACGATCCGTTTTAGCGTTCGTGTCTGCATCAAGCTCCACGGTTTGTTGAATGGCTGTTATTCCTAGCTCAACATTTCGAGCCACTCAGCGAACCAAGATGGAAAGAATTCCGTCTGCAGAGCCTCCCTCGCTTAGGTTGTAGAAGCTTCGGTCTCCATTGTAGGGTAAGGGCTGACCCTGCTCACGGCTCCACCTACCCAAGTTCTCAGCCCACAAAGGCGTCGGGCCTTGAAAAGCCAGACGAGGGTTAGGATTTGGGATTGGAGCCATCATGGGTAGATCATTGACTTCTGGCTCGGAGTCAAAATCCTCTGGAAGATTTTCTGCAAAATCATCGTCTATGGGAATTTCATGATTCTCTCATGGCTCTGCATCAAGCCATCCACCGTATCCTTAATTGGGGAGGTAAGGGTCGCCAGGAAGATGAAATCCAGCCATGTTATCTAAGCGAGAAAAAGGATGTAAGAAGCATATAATAGACGTACTACTACAGATAATTATAAGATGATCCTTAACAGTTACTTCAATACTTGCGTACTGCATACTAGTCATATGTAACCAACATAGAATAGACCTTCGAATTAATGACCCTAACTCTAAGTCCACAACCAAACAAGGAATAGGAAATAAAGCAAAGATCACAGATTCTAAGTCTATGACACCTTAGTCACATATAACCTTAGCGTATCCACTCAACAACTACTGACATACTAGTAAAGACCTTTTAGTTTGCACATAAGTAATTATAGTAACACAAAATAGTCCTATAGTATTTTAAGTTTATGTTATGTTCTAAAGTTTTCATTGTAGTAGTATTGGTAAGTTTTTAAACTTGCTGCAACACCACAACCATTCCTAGGCACATGTTAATCACTTCTCGGATAGATATAGTTGATCAGGCTATATCATTCCCAGACTTGATTATATGTCCCCAAGCCTACTTGTACTGTCCAACAATCGCAATACTTTTGTTCTGATCTAGTATGACACTGATCATAGTACGAATGCTTGTATGTATACTTTTAGTAAAATATTTTATTATTTTAAAAGTATAACTCTTGGTCAGAGTGTTTTAATCCCGATGTGTTTATAGTTGTATATCTTTTATGGGTTGATATACTTAATTAACTATAAACAAAGCTTTGATACCAATCTGTCACACCCCCAAACCGGAACGGCGGAAACGTTCGGGGGCGGAGGACGTCATGTACAGTATCATAACAATGCATAATAGTAAAACAAGCAACAACATCATCCGTTGCATTAATAATATAATTTAATACAAGTGTGTTCTGTATAGTTTGAAACACATAAAAATATGCATCAAAATAAAAGAAGAGTCTTGAACATGCTCCGTCTTCTCAAAACCTGGTCATCGGTACCTGTCTATTGGTGACCTGAGAATATAAGTTATTTTGAAAGAGTAGATTAACATTTAAGTTGGTGAGTTCATAAGTATTTTAGTGTCAAATGTTTGTATTAGTTTTATGAAAATGTTTGTAAGTGTTTTGATGTAATTGTTTGTATACTTCCTAGAAAATCCTATATTTTCTACTAAAATGGAAAGTAGTCTTCTACCAAGACCCGACTGTTTTGTATGTTTGCTCTTTTGTGATAATGAGTGTTTTCCCAAGTATATGACTATCATTGCCAGAAAATAGTTTACATTACCGTTTATGTGAGAAGATCACTATATGAATGTAAATGGGAAAATGATGATGTATAGTACTATTGTATAAAGTAACTACTGATGTACTAACTACCTTAAACCAAGTTTGTTTAATTAAGGTAAAATGTGATGAGATTATAACCATACACGATTGACTAGTATAAAACACGACGATCAAAGATGTCGAAATGGTATGACATTCGTCACACGTAGACCTGCAAGTCCCACTGTAGCTAGCAGCAAGGTATAGGATGGTCAATCCCGTACAGATCTATACGCAAACTCACGCTCTCCCTCCAGGAGACTCTGGTTACAAAACGTGACACAACAGTACATTGCTATATCATGAAGTAGTGGCTCACATTAATGTTATCATGTTCTTGTTACAATATAGTATGTTCCTTTCTGTTCTAGTATATAGTATGTTCCTTCTGTTGTAGTGTAGTATGTTCCTTCTGTTCTAGTTATAGTATGTTCCTTCTGTTCTAGTTATAGTATGTTCCTTCTTGTTCTAGTTATAGTATGATCCTTCTGTTCTAGGCATAGTATGTTTGAACCGACTCATGTATGAACTGACTCCTGTAAGTTTCATTGTTCTAGAAATAGTAAGTAGTAATCCTCTAAACTATACCTGTTATAGTTTACTAGTATGATTGTTTGACTGCTATTGATGTATAGAAAAGACTCAATTACTTACCAAGCAACTAAGTTAAGTATAATACTTAAAATGGGTTTAATATTCGCATATCTATTCAATAAGTATAACTATGATTTAACCGACATTCGGACTAGTGATCCTACCCCAAGCCCACAACCAAACAAGGAACAGGAGTCAAGGTATCTAGCAATAGTCCTACGTCTATTAAAGCATACTTATACGTAAATAGATAGACGAATATGATTTGATATAAAAGAAGTTTATAAAAGCTTTAAAAGTGTTTTCAACAAGTTTGAGTATAAGAAATCCTTTTGAATGTAGTTTTCATATGTAAATGATTAACACAATATCATTGTGTTATACTTGTATTCCCCCCCCCCCCTTAAAAGCATTTAAAACATTTCAAAGATAGATTATAGGGGTATGAACTCACCTGTAGTGAGTGATTCGAATGAAAGATCGATATAGGATGCTAAGTATGCCAAGTGAAGTCTCGAGCACAAACGGATCCTATTAAGCATATAATGACACATATATGTATAAAATTAGTGTATATAACAACTAATCATGTGAGGGAACAACCTTAGGTACTAGGAAACACTTGTAATGAAGTGTTACAATCAAATATGATTGATTGAAATTAGTTCACGGCCACACAAGAAGTGTTTACGGCCATACAAGGGTTCACGACCATAAAACACATGATGTGTTCACGGCCCAACCTTGATCTCATGAAGGGTTTACGAGCAAGGAAGGAGGGTTCACAGCCATATCAAGATCTTATGAAGGGTTCACAGCCACATGAAGGGTTCACGACCGTAAACTCTTGAAGATCTTGCATTTTGGTGCTTGATTTATGTGTGGAATCTAGTGTTTCTATGTATGAACAAGTAAGGGCTAAGATACTTGTCACACCCCCGAACCAGACGGCGGAAACATCCCGGGGCTCGTGTGACTAACAATTGAATAATCATCACAATGAATATACATGAATCATAACACGATCATCACCAACATTACATAACACAACTAGCATTGTTCACATCAAGTACATTGTTAAAATATATAAGTTCAAATTCCTAAAAGTATGATAAGTGCTATTACATAAAATGAAATCATACACACTTGCATATCTTCCATCTTAACGATTACCTGAGTTGGTGAGTTCATAAGTATGTTTGAGTAAAAGTATGTTTGAGTAAAAGTCTTTGTATCTTTCATAAAAACCCAGAAAATCCGATATTTTCTGTAAAATGTCTGAAAATGTTGTGAAAATCAAGTATAAATTCATGTGTGAATTTCATAGTTATTGTTTATAAAAGAGTAGTTTAGTTTCATTGTATTGTAAATACATGATAAATGTCTATGAATAATTTCCCCCAGAAAATCCGATATTTTCTGTTTTATAACAATGTCTAGATTCGTGTATCGTTAAATAAATTGTTTTGTATCGATACAATCAAAGAGTTTATCTTCGAAAGTTTACTTTTGGTATTGAATCCCTATATGAGTCGTTATAACCATGCATGATAATGACTAGGTCGCCCGTCTTGGTATTTTTCCAAATGCCGGTCTTGCTAAGGATGTTGTCGCCTTAGACTGGTCTAGTCTAGCTGTAGGGAACAGCTAAGGCTTTGTCACAACTGACAAAAATTAGGTCAAGATGTGAATTCCTAAAACAATATAATCTCCTTGTATAAGCCCAAAACTCGATCCATAAAGCCAAGCTCAATCATTTTTGGGCCTTAACCCATAAATTCTCAACCTAAAACCCTTATTGGACCAAGATTTCTTTATTGGGCCCTAATGGGCCGATAACTTCTTCACTTAGTCTCCATGGGCCGAAAGTCCCTATTGGGCCAAGCTAAAAATCGAACACCCCATTAATTGGGCCAACACCCACCCTAGAACATTTTGGGCCGACATGTGGGCCAAGAACCCACCCTAATCGGTTGGCCCATTTAAAAAAAAAGAACAAACACAAGGGTTGACTTTATGTGACACCTCATTGTTGCATGGAGGATATCCATGCTTGTGTCCATCATGCATCTAGGAAGTATCCAACAAATATCAAGGTTTAAATCTCTCTCCCCTCCTCTCTCTTTAAAACTAGGCCAAACACTCTTTTTCTCCCCACTCTTCACTTAAAAATCACTCAAACACTCTCTCATATCTTCCTCTCTAGCACAAAAAAACTCTCCTCCTTCATTTCTCTCAAAATTCGTGGGTGGGGTGCCATCCTCAAGATTTTCCTCAAGTATCATAACTTGGTAAGTCCATATTCATCTCTAGATGTTATATTTCAAGTCTATGCTAAGATCCTTCCTCCTACAACTTCATTTTCGTGATTTTGGACCTTAGAATCACATCTATCTCAAGATCTCACCAAAAACCCAAGCTAGGTTCAAAGTTTCATCATCTTCTTCTTCTACATCTCAAAAACCCCCAAGGTGAGTTCATACCCCCTTGTTTTCGGTTTTATAATGTTTTTGGGGGAGGATACAAGTGCTTTTGTGTTAGATCTATGTATATATGCATGTTTATGTGTTTAACTTTTAGATCTTTACTTGAAAATGAAGTTTATCACTTGGATCTTCATATAAAACTTGAGAAAAGTATGTGTCCTCACATATAATACTTGTAAACTTGTAGATCTGGGATTTATCTACTTAAAATAGCAAAAACAAGTGTTGTGAACAAACTTAAATAACTTAAACTCAAAAATCAGCCCTTGACAGAAACGTTTTAGTCCGATCTCGAACTGTTTTGACTTCCTTAATGGTAATATTTTTCAAAACTATTTTACATACAAAAAGTTCAGGTTATTACCTTTAAAATGACTACTCTCACGTTTTCATACGATTTTCTACTATTTTTGACGAATTTTACAAAACTGCCTATCAGATTTGAAATAATTTCGGACCAACCTGTGAAGGTGAGCAATTTCACACTTGTTAGAGGCGAATAAAAATTATGCGAAAAATTGTGAATAAAGTAGACAAAATTTCCAAACTTCCAGAATTTACGGATCCAAATTTCGACTTACGATGACTTTTCTACAAATTTTCCAAAAACTAGGTCGGAAAAGCCCAAAACCAGAAAAATGTGTATTTTCACAAAAATCAAGCCAAAAATTATATTTTTGACAAAAATGAGTTTAAAATGTTATTTTTACCACAAACTAGTCAAAAACACAAGTTTTGAACAAAATGGGGGCTAAAGTGTTAGTTTTACTATAATTGGGCCTTAATTGAAAACTTTATGGCTAATTGGGCCAAGAACGTCATTTTTACAAAAAGTGGACTTTTTATATCAATTTTGTAAATAAGCGAGCTAAAATAAACAAAACAATAACAAACGGGTTAAAAACGATTTTCTTATCCTTACTGGGCCTGGAAAAGGTATACATGTTTAGTGGGCCTTAGTGTCCTTTTACATGTATATTGGGCTCAGGGTAGACATTCACATTCTTTTTGTGCCTGGAAATAATAGATACGTATAGTGGGCCTTAGTGGTCCACCTACATGTTTATTGGTCCTGAGAATGAGTTTTATATGTGTTCTTCTTTCTTTTCCGTGTAAATTTTTGATTAAGGATCTAGTGAGACGTGTCGGTTGGCACCTTTGAGTGTACAATCGTAGCCTGTAGTTATAACCAGAGTTTCCTGAAGGGAAAGCGGGAGTTTGTGTATAGATCTATACGGGGGTGACACCCCACACCTGAGCTGTTCGCTACAGTTAGACTAGGCCAGTCTAGGGTGACAAAAACCTTATTCTATTCCGGCGGCATCCCAAAGACGCAAAGACAGGCGAAATTGTCATTATTATATATGGTTATAGCGACTCACTTAGAGGAATTAACGTTTTAAGATTTACGGGAAACCATTCTATTTTCTTTTTGGGATAAAACAGGAAACCATTCTATTTTCTTTTTGGGATAAAACAGGAAACCATTCTATTTTCTTTTTGGGATAAAACATGAAACCATTCTATTTTCTTTTTGGGATAAAATGGGAAACCTTCTTTTTGATAAAAACGACAATCTATAAGCACCGGTACTCAACCACCAGGGTTGAGATTCCAGCATCAGCTATCGCAGACAACATCGGGTTGTCTGGAAATCATTCTCTTTCTATTCTCGTAAACATTAACACACATGCATTAATATAAGATCAAACACAAATATTTCAACCCATTTCTTTTTAGAAAATATCGGATATCTGAAAGCGCTATGAAAACTATTCTAAACAAGTACAAAAACCATTTTTATACAAAACTGCTTATGAACTCACCAACTTTTTAGTTGACGCTTTTCAAAACGACTTGTATTCTCAGGAATTCCAGTAGCAGGTAATAAGTTCGACTATAAGATCAAGTGGTGCGACTTCAAGAAATTTTACTTTCTTACTTTTGTGTAACTGATGAACAAGATTCAATATGTAAACTATGTAAGTGTGTATTTCCATTGTATGATGTTTGGTTGCTATGTTTCATTCATATTCAATTGTTATGATACTGTACACGAAGTCATCCGCCCCCGGACGTTTCCGCTGTCCAGGTTCGGGGGTGTGACAGGTTGGTATCAGAGCATTGTTTATAGTGAACTAGTATATCTAACCATACAAGATATACAACTATAAATACAATGGGACTAAAAACACTCTGACTAAAAGCATACCTTAAGAATATAAGTATCTTCTAAAAATATAAATACTTGCTAGAACCGTATCATAATAAGAACAAAACAAAAGTATTTAGATGTTGAACACTACAGTCAAACCTGGGCAGTTATGTAATCATATCTGGGATAAATATAGCCTGATCAACTATATTTATTTGAGATACGACAAACATGTGCTTGGGAGTGAGGGTAGTGTTGCAACAAGTCTAAAACTTTCAAACCCTACATGCAAAGGAGCATTAGAACCAAACCCAAGGTTTAAAATACTATAGGAGTATTTTATGATACTAAACAATAACAACAAGTCTAAAAACGTATCGATTTCGTACATCAGGAAGTCCTAGGATCAAACATGTAATACTATAGTAGCATTTTAGAATACCATATGACCTCCACACTTAAATCTTGTACATGTATCTCATACCTCCACTCTCGCGAAGGCAACAAGACTGAGCTTCACCCCGAGAACCCCTACTACCCTACGGTAATAGCCAACGAATGGATCGAGGGAGAACCAGAAGAAGTGCAAAGGGAGAACCCAGAAATGGGTCTTAAAGAATACCAAGAGATAGACCATGAGGGAGTGGATTCTGATGAGGAGTCAGACATGCATGAAGGCGCCGGAGAGATCCTTAGCGAGCCTTACCCCTCGGAAGCAATACCGAACCAACACACAGAACAAGAAGACCTTACCAATCATCTCCGCCCCTTACAAGAGGAGGTGACCTCCCTAAGGCAACAGCTCATGGAAGCTGAGGCTAGGGCAGCCTTAGCAGAGTCGAGAGCAGAAGAGGCCACTCGTGAAATGAGCGAAATGGTTGGACACCTTTACGCTATTTAGGCATATGAGAGTCATCACACTAAGTCCTAGGTCTACCATGTAATTCGTCACAACTAGTAGTAGTAAATCGAGAGAGGTACGCCCTACGAGAACTCATGTAACCTGAGCCAGCTTAAGGATCTGATATCTATAGTCTATTAGGGTAACTTAACATTTGTACAATACCTATTTCTACATACTACCATTAATACATCATAGGGATGTAGGTCGAAACCACGAGAATCGTACAACAAAACATGTGATTCATATGCCTACATGCATAATTTCATATCTATAATCATAGATGAGATACGACTAGATATAACCGTAGTTACTCACGAACCAGTTTCTCATCATGCAACAGAATCATGTCTTTCCATGGAAACAACCAGCTAGCCGGCGAAACACCAGTTCTACAGATGGACCCTGCAACCTTCCAAGCCGCTGTAACAGCTGCCGTGACAGCCGTCATGGCGCAACTGAATGCCAACAATCCAAATGGAAATGGAAATGGTGTCGATAACTCCAACCGTTGTAACAACCAAGGAAACCAACGAGGGACAACTTACCCAGACACCCCAAGCTCCAAACCTAAGGTCATGAAGCGAAAGCAGGGGAAAAAGAAAGGAAGTGGATCGACTCAAGGGCCTCCCAAAAGGCAACAAGTTGTAGCAGCCCCTAACCCCACTAGCCCCCCAGCACCGAGAAAACCGTATCATGGATACCTCACACTCTGCAGCAAGTGCCGCTACCATCATCATGGAGTCTGCCGGGAATTGCATTGCAATAGGTGCAACAGGAAGGGGCACATCTCTCGCATCTGTAGGGCCCCGGCCCCATGCGTCACTCCATACCTCAACCCAGAAGTAAGTCCAGTATGCCACGCATGCGGTGAGATGGGACACTTCAAAAGGAATTGTCCAACAGAGAAGAATGACGGAGGACCGGGAGGAGTTTAACAACGGGACATGATGAAGCAACAAGGAACCCTACTGTGATTATCGGTACGTTTCAAAACAACAAAAGTTAAGCATTGCATTTTCACAACATTTTTCCAATTAAAAATCGTAATCATAAAGTACTCCCTCATCCGAACTAATCATATCCTTCGTAGGAAAACTGAAGATCCTTGCGAAAGTTATGATAACTTAGTGTAAACGTAAGGCCGTGTGTAATTAAGATTCTACAAACTTAGAGTGTGTGGACCCGCCTTAATTCTTATTCCTTGGTTGACTGTGGATTTAGGGCATAACCACTCAGTCTACAGCCTTTTCAATCTTGAATTACGTACGACTAAGCTACATCAAACCATCATAGAGAGGTCTAATAGAAATCAGACTATGAAATCACATCGTTTATACCAAGGAACTCGTGTTTCTAGGGCACCCAAAGATTCAGACCGAGACAACCACAGTAGTAATACCAAGAACGAAATGGGTAGCATTACAAACGTGTACATAAAACACACTATCATTTTGAACAACCACCCCTTTCAGATCAATCCAGCACCTATTACAATAAGGAGCCGAACGGTGTCAATTGACATAGGCTGACTTGATCCTCACCATACGAAATTCATGTACCAACGAGACTCTTCACCTTAACCAATCGATTAATGAGACCCGTACAACTTGTAACGACAATACTCGAATTATCTCGGGCATCTAGACCCTTAGGTACCCGTGCAAGAAATACCACGCTCTCTCCAAACCCATAGTAGGGATAAGAAACAAGGAGCAAGGGACACCGAGGGTAACCTATAGATTTATAACCCCGTAAGATGTCTCCAAAGTCCTTCCGAAAATATCACCTACATGCCAAGTTGAGTTCGGAGATCGACTCAACTCATGGAACCATCCTCTTAGCCAGACCACCAAGACCACTTAGCACCAACATAAAAACCGAAGGTATCCGATCGATGGAACGACCCAGTAAGTATGAAGTTATCAAACCAATACTTCAACCTTAGAGAACGCCTATCCAACTCATAAATAGGAAAGGCTAAGTGTCCATAGGACCACTGACTACTAAGAATCAAACGAAACCACCCTCAAGGATCCATATCCCTTATCCCGAATCGAAGATTTACTCGACCTACTTGTAGAAACAAGCAAAGATCAACCTCCCACTAGTTCAAAACCTCGTAGTAAGAAACTCCCATGGCAACCTAAGAAGTATGAGTCCAACTATACCGCACGCGACCTTAACTTTAGTGACAATAGTGTTCGCCCTATGGGATAGAGGCACTACTGTTGGGACGCCAAGTACACAATCCTCAATTACCATGACCTTCCATTCACTTCACCATATAGGAAGTAAAAGCAGAGTGCCTCTATGATTGGTTGAGATAAAAAACACCCAACTAACCAAAGGAACAAGGTTAAAGGCCAGTAGCAAAGGTCCGCTAGAACACTAAGTAAAGACTTAAATTCCCCTAGGAACGAAGACACTAGACAAAACCGAGACACTCACACTTTTTCCTTAGTGCTTGGGATGCTGCTTTAGAATGAATTTCGGGACGAAATTCCCTCTAACGGGGGGATGATGTCGCAACTGACAAAAATTAGGTCAAGATGTGAATTCCTAAAACAATATAATCTCCTTGTATAAGCCCACAACTCGATCCATAAAGCCAAGCTCAATCATTTTTGGGCCTTAACCCATAAATTCTCAACCTAAAACCCTTATTGGACCAAGATTTCTTTATTGGGCCCTAATGGGCCGATAACTTCTTCACTTAGTCTCCATGGGCCGAAAGTCCCTATTGAGCCAAGCTAAAAATCGAACACCCCATTAATTGGGCCAACACCCACCCTAGAACATTTTGGGCCGACATGTGGGCCAAGAACCCACCCTAATCGGTTGGCCCATTTAAAAAAAAAAAGAACAAACACAAGGGTTGACTTTATGTGACACCTCATTGTTGCATGGAGGATATCCATGCTTGTGTCCATCATGCATCTAGGAAGTATCCAACAAATATCAAGGTTTAAATCTCTCTCCCCTCCTCTCTCTTTAAAACTCGGCCAAACACTCTTTTTCTCCCCACTCTTCACTTAAAAATCACTCAAACACTCTCTCATATCTCCCTCTCTAGCACAAGAAAACTCTCCTCCTTCATTTCTCTCAAAATTCGTGGGTGGGGTGCCATCCTCAAGATTTTCCTCAAGTATCATAACTTGGTAAGTTCATATTCATCTCTAGATGTTATATTTCAAGTCTATGCTAAGATCCTTCCTCTTACAACTTCATTTTCGTGATTTTGGACCTTAGAACCACATCCATCTCAAGATCTCACCAAAAACCCAAGCTAGGTTCAAAGTTTAATCATCTTCTTCTTCTACATCTCAAAAACCCCCAAGGTGAGTTCATACCCCCTTGTTTTCGGTTTTATAATGTTTTTGGGGGAGGATACAAGTGCTTTTGTGTTAGATCTATGTATATATGCATGTTTATGTGTTTAACTTTTAGATTTTTATTTGAAAATGAAGTTTATCACTTGGATCTTCATATAAAACTTGAGAAAAGTATGTGTCCTCACATATAATACTTGTAAACTTGTAGATCTGGGATTTATCCACTTAAAATAGCAAAAACAAGTGTTGTGAACAAACTTAAATAACTTAAACTCAAAAATCAGCCTTTGACAGAAACGTTTTAGTCCGATCTCGAACTGTTTTGACTTCCTTAATGGTAATATTTTTCAAAACTATTTTACATACAAAACGTTCAGGTTATTACCTTTAAAATGACTACTCTCACGTTTTCATACGATTTTCTACTATTTTTGACGAATTTTACAAAACTGCCTATCAGATTTGAAATAATTTCGGACCAACCTGTGAAGGTGAGCAATTTCACACTTGTTAGAGGCGAATAAAAATTATGAGAAAAATTGTGAACAAAGTAGACAAAATTTCCAAACTTCCAGAATTTACGGATCCAAATTTCGACTTACGATGACTTTTCTACAAATTTTCCAAAAACTAGGTCGGAAAGCTCAAAACCAGAAAAATGTGTATTTTCACAAAAATCAAGCCAAAAATTATATTTTTGACAAAAATGAGTTTAAAATGTTATTTTTACCACAAACTAGTCAAAAACACAAGTTTTGAACAAAATGGGGGCTAAAATGTTATTTTTACTATAATTGGGCCTTAATTGAAAACTTTATGGCTAATTGGGCCAAGAACGTCATTTTTACAAAAAGTGGGCTTTTTATATCAATTTTGTAAATAAGCGAGCTAAAATAAACAAAACAATAACAAACGGGTTAAAAACGATTTTCTTATCCTTACTGGGCCTGGAAAAGGTATCCATGTTTAGTGGGCCTTAGTGTCCTTTTACATGTATATTGGGCTCAGGGTAGACATTCACATTCTTTTTGTGCCTGGAAATAATAGATACGTATAGTGGGCCTTAGTGGTCCACCTACATGTTTATTGGTCCTGAGAATGAGTTTTATATGTGTTCTTCTTTCTTTTCCGTGTAAATTTTTGATTAAGGATCTAGTGAGACCTGTCGGTTGGCATCTTTGAGTGTACAATCGTAGCCTGTAGTTATAACCAGAGTTTCCTGAAGGGAAAGCGGGAGTTTGTGTATAGATCTATACGGGGGTGACACCCCACATATGAGCTGTTCGCTACAGTTAGACTAGGCCAGTCTAGGGTGACAAAAACCTTATTCTATTCTGGCGGCGTCCCAAAGACGCAAAGACAGGCGAAATTGTCATTATTATGTATGGTTATAGCGACTCACTTAGAGGAATTAACGTTATAAGATTTACGGGAAACCATTCTATTTTCTTTTTGGGATAAAACAGGAAACCATTCTATTTTCTTTTTAGGATAAAACAGGAAACCATTCTATTTTCTTTTTGGGATAAAACATGAAACCATTCTATTTTCTTTTTAGGATAAAACGGGAAACCTTCTTTTTGATAAAAACGACAATCTATAAGCACCGGTACTCAACCACCGGGGTTGAGATTCCAGCATCAGCGATCGCAGACAACATCGGGTTGTCTGGAAATCATTCTCTTTCTATTCTCGTAAACATTAACACACATGCATTAATATAAGATCAAACACAAATATTTCAACCCATTTCTTTTTAGAAAATATCGGATATCTGAAAGCGCTATGAAAACTATTCTAAACAAGTACAAAAACCATTTTTATACAAAACTGCTTATGAACTCACCAACTTTTTAGTTGACGCTTTTCAAAACGACTTGTATTCTCAGGAATTCCAGTAGCAGGTAATAAGTTCGACTATAAGATCAAGTGGTGCGACTTCAAGAAATTTTACTTTCTTACTTTTGTGTAACTGATGAACAAGATTCAATATGTAAACTATGTAAGTGTGTATTTCCAATGTATGATGTTTGGTTGCTATGTTTCATTCATATTCAATTGTTATGATACTGTACACGAAGTCATCCGCCCCCGGACGTTTCCGCCGTCCAGGTTCGGGGGTGTGACAGGCGTGGGGGGTCACCCTGTATAGATCTATACACAAACTCCCGCTTTCCTACCAGGAAACTCTGATTATAACTACAGGCTACGATTGTACACTCAGTGGTGCCAACCGTCAAGTCTCACTAGATTCACAACCTCATCTTGTATTATGTTTAATGTTTAGTATATGTGATATGTATTCGAAAGGTACATGATTATGTATACGAAGTTTGATGATTACGTAAAGGTATCATTTCGGTTTGCTAACACATGAAATTTACATTCCCAACCCTATTAGTATGAAATTTGGCCACGAAGGCCCAATCATATGTAAAAGGGTAATTTAGGCCCAATAGGCATGTAAATGGGCCACTAAAGCCCAATAAACATGTAATCCATAACTTAGGCCCAAATTAACATGTAAGTGGGCCACAAGACCCAATAAACATGTTATGGAAAAACATTGGGCTTAATACACACTTAACTGGGCCCTTAGGGCCCAATGGCCAAGAAATGTGAATATTGGTCCCAATAAATAGTTTTTGACGAATTTCGTTTGTTCGTTTGATTCGGTTGTTTGTTTTAGTTCGAGGCTTAATAGATTGATGATAAAAAGTTTTCGTTTTTTAAAAATGACATTTTTAGCCAATAATACTCAAATCTTTAATTAAGGCCCAAAGTTTTGTAAAAATTACGCTTTAGTCCATAATTTATAAAAGTTTGCAATTTTGTCCCAAATGTCTGTAATTTTACGGTTTTGACCCAAAATGTTATATTTTCACATTTAAAACCCTATTTCGCAGAAAATTACATTTCAGCCCCTTATTGGTAAAAGTTTACATTTTCGGACCAATTTTGGAAAACGTTACATTTTTGGTCCAATTTGAAAATAAATGATATTTTCACCTCTAAATTTGGTTTATTTACATTTATGACTCAAACTTTGGCCAAATAACATTTTTAAACCTCAAATCTTAATTTTTTTTTCGCAAATTGGGCCCAAAGGCCGTGCGGGCCAAAAGTTTGGCCCAATAAGCTTAAATTTGCATTTTTGATCCTTTTGAAAGTATGTTTAGCATAAAAATATCTTTTTATACGTGTAAGACCTGTTTGGCCCTTTTAAAAACAGAATTTTCACTTTTTACCCTTATCTTTTGTTTTCTTGACAATTTTGACCATTAACAAGGTTTTTGTTGAATTCTTTTGCATCTTAAACATGTGTTCACCTTTGGCTTGATAATATGATATATATATATATATATATATATATATATATATATATATATATATATATATATATATATATATATATATATATATATAGTATTGTAGTTCTTAGATCTTTGCTACATAATAGTTAAAATTTTGAGATTCACTAAGATCTAACACATTTTTACCAAGTAAGCTAAGAATTCACACAAAACATGCATATAACACATAGATCTACACATTTTACTTGCATTCCCCCCAAAAATCAAATGAAAACCGAAAACAAGGGGGTATGAACTCACCTTTGTTTTGATGTTTCGGTTTTGAAGAGAAATGAAGAAGATTTTGGTCCTAGCAACACCTTGAAGTAGTTTTCGGACTTGGATGGTTTCTAGGGTGTTAGATCACGATATAAAGCTTCATAAGAGAGAGTTCTTAGCTTAAGTATGAAATAAAAGACTCAAGTATGATAGAAACTTACCAAAGAGTGATAATCTAGAAGAGAACCTCTTGATGACACACACCAAATCTCGAAATTTTTGTGGAAGAAGAGGGATATTCTTGAGAGTGTTAGAGAGTGTGTTTTGAAAATGTGTGTGTGTGTTCTTGATCTTGCTCTCAGCTGATGGGAAGAAAAAGAGAGAGAAGTGGAGTGCATGGAAACATGAGAGTGCTTGGTTATATGATGAATAATTTCCTAGTTATCCCCTGAACAAAAATGAGGTGACACCTCCCAAAGTCAACCCCCCCTTAATCTCTTCTTTTTTTTTTTTTTTTTTATACACGGGCCGATATTTTTGGGCCAAGAAGAAATAGTGGAGTAGTTTGGGCCCATTAACTTTAGCTAGGACATTTGGATCCTAAACATAAGGTTTTTCGACCCATTGGGCTCTTGGAAGCATTCACGACCCAATTAGAATAAAAGAATGGGTTTATCGTTCACTAAGGTTAAATGGATTAATTATGGCCCAATAAGGCCCATTAGGGTTAGAATGAATATTTCTAGACCCAAATGGCCCAAATTGTTTTAGATTTATGAATTGGGTCCAAATAGGATCCAATTAGGGCTTCTAAGTCCAATAAGGTTGAATTGGGTGCTTATTGGTCCATTAGGCCCAATAAGGAATTCCTAGTCCAATATGGAGTTACCCCGTGGATCATAGGGCTTCAGACTCTTTGATGAACATGAATGGTGAATCTAAATGTGCATTGAGTGAGATTTACTTAGAATATAAGTTCTACAATAGTTGAATGGTTACACAGGAATAGAATTTCCTAGCTAAAATGCCAGTTGTGACATCATCCCCCCGTTAGAGGGAATTTCGTCGCAAAATTCTTTTGAAAACTAGGATCGTGAAGGAAGGAATAAGTGAGGGTACTTCTGCTTCATCTGATCTTCACGCTCCCACGTGAATTTTGGTCCGCGTTTCGCGCTCCATCGAACCTTCACGATCGGAATGCGACTTTGCTTTGTATGCTTCACCTCCCTATCCATAATCTCGACTGGTTCTTCGACGAACAGGAGATTCTCGTTTAGCTTAATCTATTCCAAAGGGACGAAAAGGGTTTCATCTGATAGACACTTTTTCAGATTTGAGACATGGAACACTGCGTGTACGTTGCTGAGCTCGACGGGTAGCTGCAGCTTTTAAGCCACTGGACCAATCCGGGCAAGAATCTCGAACGGTCCAATGTACCGCGGGTTTAATTTTCCTGTTTTCCCAAATCGAATCATTCCCTTCCATGGAGAGACCTTTAATAGCACGCGATCTCCGACTTGAAATTCTAGTGGCTTTCGCCGCTTGTCGGCATAGCTCTTTTGTCGGTCTCGTGATGCTTGAAGTCGAGCTTTGATTCGGACTATCTTCTCGGTTGTTTCACGAATGATTTCGGGTCCTGTAAGAGCACTGGCTGGCGATTGCCCTTTTGCTAGTTGAGTGTCACCCACCTCGGCCCAACATAGGGGCGATCTTCATTTACGACCATAGAGAGCCTCGAAGGGAGCAACCTTGATGCTTGTATGGTAACTGTTGTTATAAGAGAATTCGATCAGAGGCAAATGGGCATCCCAAGATTTGCCGAAGTCAATCACGCAAGCTCGGAGCATATCCTCGAGTGTCTGGATGGTACACTCACTCTGACCATCCGTCTGAGGGTGGTAGGCGGTGCTCATATCTAGCTGCGTTCCCATTGCCTTCTGAAGAGATTGCCAGAATCTTGAAGTAAATCTGCTATCTCGATCTGAGATAATAGATACTGGCACTCCATGGAGTTTCACGACCTCCTTGATGTAGATTCGGTTCAGCTTTTCCATCTTGTAGGATTCTTTTATTGGCAGGAAATGAGCGGATTTTGTCAATCTATCGATAATTACCCAGATAGCATCCAATCCGTCTGCTATCTTTGGCAATTTAGTCACGAAGTCCATAGTAATCCTTTCCCATTTCCACTCGGGTATCACTGGTTGTTGCAATAGTCCCGAGGGCTTTTGGTATTCCACTTTCACCTTGGCGCAAGTAAGACACTTACCCACGAAAGTAGCTATCTATGCCTTCATATTAGGCCACCAATATTGCTGCTTGATATCCAAATACAGTTTATCTGACCCCGGATGAATAGAATATTGCGTCTTGTGGGCTTCATGCATGACTATCTCTCTGAATCCCCCAATTTTGGGAACCCAGATTCTATTCATGAAGTAGTGGGTTCCGTTGCCTTTAACTTCAAGCTCCTTCTCTATTCCACGTAGCGATTCACTAGCGACATGTTCTGGCATCAATGCGTCCAATTGAGCTTCCTTGATCTGTGAATCCAGATGAGATTGGATGGTGATTGACAGAGTCTTCACACGACGATTTGAATACTCCTTTCTGCTCATGGCATCGTCTACCACGTTAGCCTTGCCTGGATGATATTTGATCTCACATTCATAATCGTTTAACAGCTCAACCCATCTTCGCTGCCTCATGTTTAGCTCCTTTTGATTTAGAATGTGCTGGAGGCTCTTATGGTCTGTAAAGATGGTGCACTTGGTACCATAGAGGTAGTGCCTCCAAATTTTTAGGGCGAAGACCACCGCCCCCAGTTCGAGATCATGCGTGGTGTAATTTTCTTCATGCGTTTTCAGTTGTCTGGATGCATAAGCAATTACTTTCTCTCGTTGCATGAGGACACAACCTAAACCCTGATTCGAAGCATCACAGTAAACTATGAAGTCTTCAGTTCCCTCCGGTAAGGATAGCACTGGAGCACTACAGAGGGCTTGCTTCAAGGTTTGGAAGGAAAACTCTTGCTTTTCGGTCCATTTGAAGGGTACGCCTTTTTGTGTTAACGTGGTGAGGGGTTTGGCTATCTTGGAAAAGTTCTGAATGAATCTTCGGTAGTAACCGGCATGACCCAAGAATTGGCAAATTTCTGTTGGCGTTGACGGAATTGCCCAATTTTCGATTGCTTTGATCTTGGAGGGGTCCACATGTATTCCTTCCTGACTGACTACATGGCCTAGGAAGTTCACACTGCAGAGCCAGAAGTCGCACTTGGAGAGTTTCGCATACAACTTTTCAGCCCGTAGGGTTTCTAAAATATGTCGAAGGTGTTGGCTATGTTCTTCTTCACTTCGAGAGTACACGAGAATATCGTCGATGAAAACAATGACGAATTTATCAAGGAATGGGTGACAGATTCGATTAATGAGGTCCATAAATGCAGCGGGGGCATTTGTTAGACCGAAGGGCATTACCACGAATTCGTAATGACCGTATCGAGTTCGGAATGCAGTCTTAGGAATGTCCTCATCTCGGACTTTGAGTTGATGATAACCGGATCTCAGATCTATTTTTGAAAATTAACTAGCTCCTTGAAGCTGGTCAAATAGATCATCAATTCGTGGAAGTGGATACCGGTTTTTGATGGTGAGTTTGTTTAATTCCCTATAGTCGATGCACATCCTGAGGGATCCGTCTTTCTTTTTAACGAAAAGAACCGGGGCTCCCCATGGCGTGAAGCTGGGTCTGATGAATCCTTTATCTAGGAGTTCGCTTAGTTGGCTTGATAATTCTTGCATTTTTGCAGGAGCCAACCTATAGGGTGATTTGGCTATTGGAGTGGCTCCAGGCACTAGGTCGATTCGGAATTCGATTTGTCGCTCTGGGGGTATTCCCGGAAGATCTTCTGGAAACACGTCCGGGAAGTCGCATGCCACTGGGATGTTGTGAATGCTCGCTTCCTCTTTGGTTTTGTCCACCACATGAGCAAGGAATGCGTAGTTCTTCCTCCGGTTCCTCCTCTTCCACGGGGTCCTCTTCAGGTTCCTCGTCGGAGTCCTCTAGCCATCCGTTATTTCCCTGATTGGGAAAGTAGGGATCTCCAGGGTGGTGGAAACCAGCCATACAGACTGCACGAGGGTGCGTAAATAAATCACGTTTTGAATATTTCCTATAGTATATTTTTAATTATCTAAGTTTTGGGTTCCCTAAAGTTTTGGAGAGTAAGGTAGGCTTTTGGATTCATTTCCCGCTATGATTACTCCCGAACACATGTTGGTCATATTCTGAATAAATATAGTTGATTAGGCTATTTTTATCCCTAATATGATTACATAACTGCCCAGGTTTAATCATAGTGTTCAATTTCCTCCAGAAGCTTTTATTAGATGTTATTAGATTATTATCCTAGTATGCGCACATAAGTGTGAGATTTTTGTTTTGTTCAGAGTTATTTAGTCCCATCGTGTTTATAGTTGCATATCATGTACGGTTAGATATGCTACTTCACTATAAACATTGCTCTGATACCAACCTGTCACACCCCCGAACCAGACGGCGGAAACGTCCGGGGGCTCGTGTGACTAACAATTGAATAATCATCACAACGAATATACATGAATCATAACATGATCATCACCAACATTACATAAGACAACTAGCATTGTTCACATCAAGTACATTGTTAAAATACATAAGTTCAAATTGCTAAAAGTACGATAAGTGCTATTACATAAAACGAAATCATACACACTTGCATATCTTCCAGCTTAACGATTACCTGAGAATACAAGTTATTTTGAAAACGGTCAACATATATAATGTTGGTGACTTCATAAGTATGTTTGAGTAAAAGTCTTTGTATCTTTCATAAAAACCCAGAAAATCCGATATTTTCTGTAAAATGTTTGAAAATGTTGTGAAAATCAAGTATAAATGCATGTGTGAATTTCATAGTTATTGTTTATAAAAGAGTAGTTTAGTTTTATTGTATTGTAAATACATGATAAATGTATATGAATAATTTCCCCCAGAAAATCCGATATTTTTTGTTTTATAACAATGTCTAGATTTGTGTATCGTTAAATAAATTGTTTTGTATCGACACAATCAAAGAATTTATCTTCGAAAGTTTACCTTTGGTATTGAATCCCTATATGAGTCGTTATAACCATGCATGATAATGACTAGGTCGCCCGTCTTGGTATTTTTCCAAATGCCGGTCTTGCTAAGGATGTTGTCTCCCTAGACTGGCCTAGTCTAGCTATAGCGAACAGCTAAGATGTTGGGGGTCACCCCGTCTAGATCTATAAACAAACTCCCGCTTTCCTACCAGGAAACTCTGATTATAACTACAAGATACGATTGTACACTTAGTGGTGCCAACCGACAAGTCTCACTAGATTCACAACCTCATCTTGTATTATGTTTAATGTTTAGTATATGTGATATGTATTCGAAAGGTACATGATTAAGTATACGAAGTTTGATGATTATGTAAAGTTATCATTTCGGTTTGCTAACACATGAAATTTACATTCCCAGCCCTATTAGTTTGAAATTTGGCCACGAAGGCCCAATCACATGTAAAAGGGTAATTTAGGCCCAATAGGCATGTAAATGGGCCACAAAAGCCCAATAAACATGTAATTCATAACTTAGGCCCAAATTAACATGTAAATGGGCCATAAGACCCAATAAACATGTCATGGAAAAACATTGGGCTCAATACACACTTAATTGGGCCCTTAGGGCCCAATGGCCAAGAAATGTGAATATTGGGCCCAATAAATAGTTTTTGACGTATTCGTTTGTTCGTTTGATCCGGTTGTTTATTTTAGTTCGAGGCTTAATAGATTGATGATAAAAAGTTTTCATTTTGTAAAAATGACATTTCTGGACAATTATACTCAAATCTTTAATTAAGGCCCAAAGTTTTGTAAAAATGACGCTTTAGTCCATAATTTATAAAAGTTTGCAATTTTGTCCCAAATGTCTGTAATTTTACGGTTTTGACCCAAAATGTTATATTTTCACATTTAAAACCCTGTTTCGCAAAAAATTACATTTTCAGCCCCTTATTGGTAAAAGTTTACATTTTCGGCCCAATTTTGGAAAACTTTACATTTTTGGTCCAATTTGAAAATAAATGATATTTTCACCTCTAAATTTGGTTTATTTATATTTATGACTCAAACTTTGGCCAAATAACATTTTTAAACCTCAAATCTTAATTTTTTCGCAAATTGGGCCTAAAGGCCGTGCGGGCCAAAAGTTTGGCCCAATAAGCTTAAATTTGCATTTTTGATCCTTTTGAAAGTATGTTTAGCATAAAAATACCTTTTTATACATGTAGGACCTGTTTGGACCTTTTAAAAACAGAATTTTCACTTTTTACCCTTATCTTTTCTTTTTCTTGACAATTTTGACCTTTAACAAGGTTTTTGTTGAATTCTTTTGCATCTTAAACATGTGTTCACCTTTGGCTTGATAATATGATATATATATATATATATATATATATATATATATATATATATATATAGTGTTGTAGTTCTTAGATCTTTGCTACATAATACTTAAAATTTCGAGATTCACTAAGATCTAACACATTTTTACCAAATAAGCTAAGAATTCACACAAAACATGCATATAACACATAGATCTACACATTTTACTTGAATTCTCCCCCAAAAATCATATGAAAACCGAAAACCAAGGGGTATGAACTCACCTTTACTTTGATGTTTCGGTTTTGAAGAGAAATGAAGAAGATTTTGGTCCTAGCAACACCTTGAAGTAGTTTTCGGACTTGGATGGTTTCTAGGGTGTTAGATAACGAAATGAAGCTTCATAAGAGAGTGTTCTTAGCTTAAGGATGAAATCAAAGACTCAAGTATGATAACAACTTACCAAAGAGTGATGATCTAGAATAGAACCTCTTGATGACTCACACCAAATCTCAAAATTTTTGTGGAAGAAGAGGGATATTCTTGAGAGTGTTAGAGAGTGTGTTTTGAAAATGTGTGTGTGTGTTCTTGATCTTGCTCTCGGCCGATGGGAAGAAAAAGAGAGAGAAGTGGAGTGCATGGAAACATGAGAGTGCTTGGTTATATGATGAATAATTGCCTAGTTATCCCCTAAACAAAAATGAGGTGACACCTCCAAAAGTCACCCCCCTTAATCTCTTCTTTTCTCTTTTTTTTGTTTATATATGGGCCGATATTTTTGGGCCAAGAAGAAATGGTGGAGTAGTTTGGGCCCATTAACTTTAGTTAGGACATTTGGATCCTAAACATAAGGTTTTTCGGCCCATTGGGCTCTTGGAAGCATTCACGGCCCAATTAGAATAAAAGATTGGGTTTATGGTTCACTAAGGTTAAATGGATTAATTATGGCCCAATAAGGCCCATTAGGGTTAGAATGAATCATTCTAGACCCAAATGACCCAAATTGTTTTAGATTTATGAATTGGGTCCAAATTGGATCCAATTAGGGCTTCTAAGTCCAATAAGGTTGAATTGAGTGCTTATTGGTCCACTAGGCCCAATAAGGAACTCCTAGTCCAATATGGACTTACCCCATGGATCTTAGGGCTTCAGCTCTTTGATGAACATGAATGGTAAATCTAAATGTGCATTGAGTGAGATTTACTTAGAATATAAGTTCTACAATAGTTGAATAGTTACACAGGAATAGAATTTCCTAGCTAAAATGCTAGTTGTGACAATACTTACTTTATGGAAGCCTTTGGAGTGTTCACGGTTTAAAGAAGATTGAGAGAGAATGAGGGGTGTTGACGGCTAGAGTTTGAAATAATAAAGAAATGAGCCATTTCCTTATATATATATATATATATATATATATATATATATATATATATATATATATATATATATATATATATATATATATATATATATATGTAAGAGGTTCACGGCCAAGAATGGGTTTACGGCAGTGAACTCCTTTTTGATGATTTCCCGGCTCGATTGCAATTCAATGAACTGAAGCTAACACTTCCTAACACACAATTCTTGAGTGTACTAGGCTTAGAACTCTCAAACAAACCTTCAACAAGGCTAAAAGATAGCTGAAACAAGTATGACTTTTGATTGAATTGATTGACTTTACAAGTTAAAAATTTTGGGTTGTCACAATATATATATATATATATATATATATATATATATATATATATATATATATATATATATATATATATATATCATGTCACAAGGCATCAATCTCATATGCAAGTGGGTCTTCAAGTCAAACCATTACAAAATCACTCCATGAATAACTTTCTACCCCAACATATATACAAGTAGTTAATTAATGGAGGGACATTTTACAATAGTATTCTCATCAGCCACCGAACACAACTCAACATACACAATCTAACATTTTGCTGTGTAACTAACAGGGGACTGTGCGTATATATGTATTATATATAAGCAAAATTCGTTAATACTACGATAAGGAGATAAATGTTATAAAAATAATCAAAACAAAAAAATGATAATATAATATAATCTTACATAGTTACATAGTTACATTAATCGCGAGGCTCTTCTAACATTATTGAAAGCAAAGTTGTTCATTAATTATTGATAATCAATACTCTTAAATATATCATTCTCAGTAGTTATCATTGTTGGCCAAGAATGGGTTTACGGTCGTGAACTCCTTTTTGATGATTTCCCGGCTCGATTGCAATTCAATGAACTGAAGCTAACACTTCCTAACACACAATTCTTGAGTGTACTAGGCTTAGAACTCTCAAACAAACCTTCAACAAGGCTAAAAGATAGCTGAAACAAGTATGACTTCTTATTGAATTGATTGACTTTACAAGATAAAAATTTTGGGTTGTCACAATATATATATATATATATATATATATATATATATATATATATATATATATATATATATATATATATATCATGTCACAAGGCATCAATCTCATATGCAAGTGGGTCTTCAAGTCAAACCATTACAAAATCACTCCATGAATAACTTTCTACCCCAACATATATACAAGTAGTTAATTAATGGAGGGACATTTTACAATAGTATTCTCATCAGCCACCGAACACAACTCAACATACACAATCTAACATTTTGCTGTATAACTAACAGGGGACTGTGCGTATATATGTATTATATATAAGCAAAATTCGTTAATACTACGATAAGGAGATAAATGTTATAAAAATAATCAAAACAAAAAAATGATAATATAATATAATCTTACATAGTTACATAGTTACATTAATCGCGAGGCTCTTCTAACATTATTGAAAGCAAAGTTGTTCATCAATTATTGATAATCAATACTCTTAAATATATCATTCTCAGTAGTTATCATTGTTAATGCACTAAATTTTTTTGAGACATTGTTGACTGTAAATAAGATTTTAAATGTAAGGTAATCAATGGAGTATAAAATTGTAATAGCCGTAAATCCGGGTCAGACATTTTGAACTATAAATATATTATAAAAGACTTATTTGTATTTAAATCAAGTATAAGAGCTTAATTAATATTTGGAAAGCATGTTTTATATTTAAATGAAATAGATGGTGTTAAACTGAAATTCTGAATGAATTTGATTAAAATGATCCAAAGATATTTTGGAGACATGAGGGGGTGAGTTTGTAAATTCAAAAAACTACAATAGAAAAGAAAATAACAGACGTGATGTTATAGGGAAAATGAGCAATATTCAAGGAACCATTAATGTGACCTCACTAGAAAATCAAAGTAAAAATCGTATATGGCTGTAATATAAAACGAAAGATTGGGACACTAAGGATCGAACACAGATCAGGTAGCCAAGAATGTTTCACGCAGGCCTAGCAATTTACAATATGAAATGTTTTTGTTATAATTTTCATAAAACTAGTAGGTGATCCTGGGCTTTGCCCAAAGCGTTCTTTTATAAAACAAAAATAGGACCAAAATTGTTGAGTTCAACAAAATCTAGGGACCATTTATTTAAATTAAGCCAATTCCCCCACAAAAATCTTTAATATATATAAAAAACAAAATTGGGACCAAAAGTATCAAGTTCAACAAAATGAAGGAAACATTTATGTAAATCAAGCGAATTCAGGGACCATTTATATAAATTAAGCCAATTCCCTCACAAAATTTTTTAATATATATATATATATATATATATATATATATATATATATATATATATATATATATATATAATAAACAATGGGACCAAAAGTGTCAAGTTCAATAAATCTAGGAACCATTTTTATAAATTAGGCCGATTCCCTCACAAAAATCACTATTCATAAGGATGTTATGCTTTTCAATATATATATATATATATATATATATATATATATATATATATATATATATATATATATATATATATATATATATATATACTAGGTTATAACCCGTGTAGTACACGGGATGACAACTTAAAATATTATAAATTATACATGATAAGTTACTTGCTATAACAAAATCAAATCTATGCTTATAAATAAAAACTAAAAAATAAAAAACCAAATGACAATCGGATTGTAAAGTGATATTTTAATAAGAGATTAAACTATCAAACATAAAAATTAGATAGACTCATGAAAAGAATCACACTCATAAACAATTCACATGTTATGTTGTTAATTATTTGTCATTTATCAATTTTAATCTGCAATATCTTATGTGACTAATGTTTAAACCGTATCACGATTATTCTAATTCGAATTCATGTCACTAAGCTCTAATGTAGTTGTGATCATTTGTACGAAAATGGATTTGATCCAAGTTCGAAGCTTAGCTTCAAACTTATGGTGCAAATTTTGGTTTTTTGCAAACCAAATTAAAATCACTTGTTGATTTTATTACTAAAACATATTTTCCAAATATGCAATTTTACTTTTACATATTAAAATATTATTATCATTTCTTAAGTTTAACTTCATTTATATTAAAGTTTCCTTTCAATAAATAGGTTTTTCGTAAACATGTCATATTATAAAGAACATATATTAGAGAATATTTAGCTGTTTATGATTACTTTTTTTTTTCCTTTTTTTAAAAGAAGTATTTATTGCAACAGTCTAAGTATCTTTTATTCTAATGTCTTTAGTTAGAGAATATAATCATATCGGTTTAATGCATAGTTAACCATTGTTATTCAAATCACAAAATATGACTCCTTTCATTACATTATTCTAAAACATGATTAAAAAAGAAAGAAAATAAGGACATGTATACATTAAAAAGGGAATAAAGATAAACAACAACCGGAACTGTATTTGTGAATGTTTTAATTTAAGGTGTTTGGACATTTTTTTCTCAGTGAATAGTTTCATTTAAGATATAAGCTATGGTTTAAGACTTTAAGATTTAGGTTGTTATCTTTTCATAGATATTGAAAATGTGATATTTTTCTAAATAGTCTTTCATTTTTTGTGATTAAGATATTAAACTTATCAAAAGTTATCTTTAGTATAAAATAAAATAAAATAAAAAACCTTTTAAATACTATTATTTTCGAAAATGATTGTCTTTTTTCCTTGTTTTGCACATGATTAAGATATTAAGTATCACATAATTTCATCAATACACCATTTGTTTCAGACCATACCACATATTAAGTTGTTAATACACTGAAACTATTGGCAAACTATAGAACAATTGGTGACATTACTCCATACCAATGCATAGAAATATATAAAGTGCATTCCTTGCATTTATAATAGCCATACCAATGAAGTAATGCCTTCTCCTAGCTTGTTGCATTTCCAAGAAAATAGAGCTATAACAACCATTGTCCAAGAAAACCACTATTAAATGTTGTACATATGCTGCAAATTGAAGTATTACATGAAGAGGCTGATCTGTTGAGTAAAATACATTTGTTAAAGAAAAGGAGAGGTACATAAAACAATATCACTTAAGTTATCTTCAAATATATAATTCGAATGGAAGAGTTAAAGATCAGGATTAAAAACCTTCATTACTTCTACAACATAGTCTGCTCGAAAATCACCTCACATAATTGTTGATGAGTCTCTAAACACAAATTGATTTTTAGGATAAAAAAAAAGAACTTTGCAAGTAACAAAAGGCATAAATAAATACCTTTGGCTGGTTACTTTTATTTTCTTCCCATTGATTTCTAATGTGGAATTAATATGCATTTTGCTGGAGATCAAATGAGTGAGCTGCAGACAATTCCTATTAAAAATTTTAACATAATAAAATGAGTAACATCAAATAAGATACTAACAATAACATTCTAGCAATTTTTAGAAAATAAAATCATAATTTAGTTAAAACCATTACATTTGTGTAACCGGAAATTTTATAAATAAAAAGAGCTTAATTAGAGCTTCTCTTGTTATTCCATAACATGATAAAAAAAAGACCATTTGCCTAAGAAATGGAAATTGAAAAAAATAAAAGGAATCAGTTCATTCAGGAGTGGCCCATTCCATTAAATGAGGGAAGATAAACTTATTTTTTTCATTGCAATTGAATGAACCATGGCAAATCAGAATAAGAATCCAAGATTCCATTCCATGTCATTTCACCATTCCTAGGGTGGGTGGAAGGATTCCAGTTATGTTCTTCATTTATTTATAAAGGACCAAAATACCCTCTTTGATACTATATTGAAATAAATAAATAAAAATTATTAAAAATTACATACCACAGATGATCTCAGGTGACTATCTGCTGACTAAGCATGAACATAATTAACTATAACCCAACTAACAAACTCTATGAATCAATAAATAACAATTACTAATAAAAAATGTAGAGTAAGTTGTAGATATTGTTTCCAACAAAAGGAGATCAAGACTTTTCTAGATCCAAATCAAGAAGATTTGCAAAATAGTCAAAATTGATGTTGACCCAAAAAAATAACAGCAAAAATATGAGCTTTTTCTTTTTTCCAAGTAGACCATCACACGCTTTCAAGGTGTTAAATCAAAAAAATAAAATGTTTTAAATCATTTACCTTTAATTCATTCATTTTAGCCTACAAATATTGGGCAGACTCTTTAAGCTTCATGGCTGCATCTATCTAATGAGTCAAAACAATTGTATTTGCAACATAAGGATCCACTCATCACAATCCAAAGATTGCAAGTTTAACAAATCTACAACATTTTGCAATAACAAACTAATCATATCATTAGAATCACAAGTTCCAACAGAGTTATTGACAAAATGTAAAAGAGAAAATGTGAATTTAAGGAAAAGTAAGAAAAACTTACAGTATTGTCAAAACCCTATGTATTTGCATCGTAGATTCCTAGTTAATATCATTCTGAAACTTCATTCCAACATTAAGAAAGAAGGTCATGGGCGAAGAACCATATGTAATCGGATTCGATCATGTCAAATTCAAAAATTGTTGCAGCGGTGAAGTAGAATAAAATAAAAACCTAAATTTATTGAATATTTGGGATGTAGATGAGATTCTGGGAAGCATTTGAAATTGATTGCATAATTGTTGCCGAGATTTCGGGGAAGATTAAATTCCTCTTCGTATAATTTGCTTTGTAGTTATAAAGCCCTTGTCGCTAAATTTGGAATGTGATTAGGTCTAAAAATAGGATTAGACAGATGTAGAAGATAGTTTGAGCGGGAAAAAGAGAATATTGTTTCATAGGAAGAAACCACGTGGCAAAACATAGAATAATAAGATGACATCTGGCAGAATTAGGAGGCTTTTATTAAGTAGGTAGATATATATATATATATATATATATATATATATATATATATATATTAATAGTATAATATTCTATATTTAGTAGATAATTTGGTTTTTAAAACCGGACCTTATTTTTTTCGGGATACTGTGCGGTTGCATCTTCTTAGGCCGCCATTGGTTACAAACCCAATGCAAACCAAATTTTTATTAATTAGATGTATAATCTAACTAATTTTTACAAGCTGCATATAATGTTTTCAATTTATAACCCATTTTTTTGAAAGTCTTTATGTTTATACAAAATACACATAATTTCTTTATTAAAAAATCTTAAAATTATATAATTATTTGTTAGACAAGTGTGAAGTGTCACACCCCATTTGGCAACCTCATCAACTCCAAACTTTTCCACAAGTAATGGTGAATTTAGTAGTATTTATGTATTTATTTTTTGGATAATGACTTGAAATGGTAATGGATTTTCGATTTTGTTCACAACCGGTCATAATGGTAAAATGTGATTAGTTTCAATAGTTCAGTGGCAAATAGATATTGAAAAAAAGTTTAGTGACTAAATGATAACAAAATCAAAAATCCATTACCCTTTCAAGTCATTATCCCTTTATTTTTTCATCATCTTTGAGTAGCCCAAAACACTAAGGATGTGTTTGGTGCGCCACAAATAACAAATAAGCTAGTTTGTTTTTCGAGTTTTTTTAACTTTTTATGTTTGGCAAGGCAAAATAAAGTTTATAGTGTAGATTACAAGCTAGCTTTTTAAAAAGCTACTTAGACTAGTTTTTTATAAGCTTTTCTAAAAATTTCCAATTATATCACTTAATTAATTATATAAACACATTTTTCAAATGTCCTTTTCAGTCATTTTATAATTTTCAGCTAGTTTTTTCATCTAGTTTTACCAAACGATATTTTTTATCAGCTAGCTTTTCAGTTATCAGTTAGCTTTTTATTTAACAGCTAGACTTTTAGCTTTTTAGCTAAAAACTAGTTTTTCAACTAGTACGCCAAACAGAGTCTAACTAATCCAGTTCCCATCAGTATTGCTGATGAAATGTTACTAAAACACAACAAAAAAAATTACAATTTTAAAATACCATTAAAGTTTGTATTTTAAATCAGTAAAATAAAAAAACAAAATTTAATAACTTCCCTCAATCTAAATTTTAAACGGATCTATCTTTATTAATATTTTACAAAAAAAATTATATTGTAACCTATTTAATTTCTTTGTGAACATATATGTAATATGCTCTTTGGAACTAGTTTTCAAAACATTAACAACACCATCGAAAACCTTATCTCACATAAAATGACTTCAATTTCATTGAGTGTGTTCATTTCATGAAAGATTGGATTCAAAGATAATGAATTATATAGGTATGATCACATATAATGTCAATAGGGAACTGTCAGTCAATATGTAAATCTCAACAATTTCATAACATACATAACTTCACATGTAAGTAAAGTAGGAGCTCGATACTTAAATTCATTAGAGAATCTAGATATTCTTACTTGTGTTTTTCTTTTCAAGAAATCCAAGAATCTCCAAGAAATAAGCATAAACCAGTAACATATCTTTTAATACTCAGACACTTCTCCCAATCAATATCAACATGTGTCACTAATTTCTAATTGATTGTCTTTATATATGAAATTCATTTCATAGGATTTAATTTTAAGTATCGTAAACGAACAACTGAATATTAGAACTACGAGGGAATTCATAAAGTGTCATTGGGTTTAAATAGTAAATGAAATGCCATAACATGTTTTTGTTAAAAAAACTTACTTCCAAATTGACTAATTGGAAGGCTAAAGGTTTTTCGGTAGGCAGTCGTCTTACTTTAATTAAGGAGGTTTTGATTTATTCACCTACATATTTTATGTCAGTTTTTAAAGTACCGCGATGGTAATTTTTGGTAATTTTAGTGTTATCAACATATTTTAGTGTAATTATTATTGTTGTCGAGACATGCCGAGTTCAGTTTACTGTCCGAGACTGGAGGCGCGGGGTGCACATTCAGAGTGTTAAATGTGAACTTCGGCATACGGGGGTCCGAAGTGAATGCCCTGGCAGGGTTTAGGGGCAGTTCCCCGAAACCTAAATGGATTTTAATATCAGGAAAGAGTCTGGACATGTATTTTCTCGCCAAAAACCTACTAATCACATCATGTTGATGTAGGCATTGGTTGTGTCCCTTAACTACCTTCTTTTGGTGCCAATTTGGTTTAACCAATAATTAACCACTTTCATTCCTTGTATAAATGTAAGGTAAATGTTTTAGAAAAAAGGGTTGGCATTTCATATATACAAATTTGATCTTTATTAACTCTCTGTCTCTCAAGAACACAAATCATCACAAGGTATTCTATGTTTTATGTTTTGGATTAGATTTGTAATTTGAATCAGGTTTCTTGTATTATCCCACTTTTGAATTCCTATTACCCCAGGCTCTAAGGGACGAATTATAGATTTCAAAAAAATGATATAATCACGATTCAAGTAATATTGAAATGTTATTGTTATTCTGAAATCCTTTTTCTAACAATCGAAATATGTATTTTTTGTGAAGGAATCACAATGGCAGAATCAGCCAGGCACATGAATTCCAAGTTCAGAAAAGTTGGTCAGTTTGAAGGAAACGAGTTTCTTCGTTCGCAGAAGAATATCCATTTTCTTCTCACCCTTTTGAAGGTTATGCATGTTTTGAGTACCCCTACTCCATAAGTCCAAGAGAATGAAACGTTGGAACACACCAGAAAACACTTCAAGTGGGGAAATAATGACTACATATGTTGTGGTCACATATTGAATGACATCTGACTCCATCTTTGACATCTATCAAAATCATGAATCTACAAAAGATTTGTGGATACTCTTGAATCCAAATACATGGCACATGATGCCTCAGATAAGCATTTTTTTGATAATAATTTTAACAATTATAAAATGGTGGATTCGAGGTCTGTCTTGGAAAAGTACAATGAACTCATGATGATTCTGGGACATTGAACAACACAAGATAAAAATGGATGAATCCATTATATATCTAGTGTCATTGATAAATTGCCCCCATCATAGAAAGATTTCAAACATACACTGAAACGCCGAAAATAAGAGTTGTCTCTAGTGCAACTTCGCAGCCATTTACGTATTGAGGAGGGCCTATGGGTCGAAGAAATTGGAAAACGAATGGAAAAAGATATTCCTAGATACTCTGTGAATATGGTAGAAGATGACAAAAACCAAAAAAACAACATGTCTAGTAAAAGGAAGAAGAAAGATGACATCTAGAAAGATTCCTACAAGAAAGCGAAACTTGTGTTTTAGAATTGCAACAACTCATGTCACATGAAACGTGATTGTCATTTAAGGAAGAACAAGAATGATGCAAGTACCTTTGGAAATTGCTCTACTATACAAGGATCTAAGGATCAAGGTCAAAAACCAAAACTGTTAGATTATGGTGTCTCAGCTCATTACTAAATTGGTATAAACTTGCAAATAGAAGCAAAGTCCTTTTTAGGTTGCCCTCATAACCAGAAATAGCTAGAAATGATATTAGGAGAGAGAGAGAGAGAGAGAAATGATATGTTAATATATTATGTGATTAATATATTAATTGGGAATAGATAATTGATATGTTAGTTTGTTATGTTATTAGTTAATTAACATGAGATCAACAGTTAAATAATTGATTTGTTAATTTATATGGTTCATAAATTAATAAGAAATCAATCAGAATTAATTAATTATTAATCAGAATTAATCTGTAATTAATTCAGGAGTAATTGGAATTACCATTAGGGTTCTTGATGTTCATAGTTTTATAAGCTATAAAACTCATCAGTGGTATCAGAGCCTATTTTTTTTTTCTATTTGATTTGTACATAATAGTGAATGGGTCAAAATTAGGGTTTATAATTATTAAACCCTAATGGCTTAAATTTTTACAAAAGGCTAGAGTTTCTTGAAAGCCTAGCTTCCACCCCTTATTTTCGAAATTTGCTAGGTTTCCGTTAGTATTTTTTAGTTTCATTAATTATTATTCTAAAAGCCTTAAATTTTGAATAATTAAAATTGGATAACCCTAAACCCTAATTTCGAAAATTAGAAGGGTTTTATATTAGGATTAAATTTGAATTATTTTATTAATTTTTTAATAAAAAATAATTATTTAATTCCTAAATAGTTTAAATTAATTTAATTAATTGTTTATTTAAAAAATAAAGATTAAATCATAATCGGTTTAAATTTTAATTGGTTAAAAGGTTAATATAGATAATTGACATTTAAACGAGTATTTTGAAAAGTCTTAAAATACACCTTATACTATATATGATTAAATGTTTAATACATTATATGTATAAGACAAGTCATTCAACCAATAGTAGGCCTCATTCACGAAGCCGTGCTATAAGGGGGTATCAGGAAACGACCTATAAAATGACCGTTGAATGGGTGTCCACTCTCATCCACCGCCCCCTTGCGTGGTGGAGGGTCGTTAGCCGAACGAGTTGATAGGACATAACCTCTCAAAAGTATGATGCTATTAAAGTACTAGAACCTTGTATAAAAATCCCAACTCTAGTTACTTTAGGAAAAATGTGAAGTGTATGCTAATCCATGAAAAACGCACATCATTATTTATTAGTCGTTAGTGGAGCGTGTGTGGCTAACCGTCACACTAATTTGGGACTATAAAGTTTAATGATGGTATAAATCCTAAATTATCATTGTTGATGGAGCATGTGTTGTTAATCGGCACATCAATTGGAGATGATAAAAGACATCGATGTTGTCAAGCGGGTTTGCATGGTTATTCACATCTTGTTTGTAATCCTCGGCATCCCATTCACAATAGTGAGAGCATAATCCGAGATTAAACATGTCATTGATAAGATTTAATGAATATCAAAAGATCTAGGAGTTTCATAAGATTGGAATTGGTAAAAGCCCTATCTACCTAAAATAGATTCAAATTTGATTACGAAATCCCACTTCAAAGTTCGAATCGAAAATATGGATACCAGCCTTAATTTAAATTTTAGGCTAATAATTAAGGATTAAAATCAACTAACTTGAATTCTTTCTTTTCCCATTTTTAGATGTCTTATGAAGATAGAAGTGGTCTTACTCAGTCTTATGGAAATGGTTTTCCTCAATCTTCTGAAGATGGTCTTCCACATTCTAATCAAGGTGAAAATGTCTTCCCTTCTTAGTGTAATGGTGGAACTGGGCATAATTCTTTCCCACCTCCTCCCCATGTGACTCTCCCAAAGTTACCTTTTCCCCAAGTTGAAATATATGAGACTACTCAAGCCTTATTGACATGTAGACATTAAAGTGGAAATTCTGTATGTGTACATGTTTTGAAAATGAAGTTGTACATTGACAAGTTGGATAGAATGGGTGTTGTTTTCCTAAGGGAAAAAGTCATTTATTTGGTTCTTCTCTCGCTTCCAAAGTCATATGATCAATTCATTAAAAACTTTTATATGAGGAACCTAGACATGACCCTAATTGATATGACCAAATGTTGATGGTTGCTGAAGCAGAAATGCTAAAGAACACATCTGAAGCTAAGATGCTTATAGGGTCAGATTCCAAGGTTTCTGCAATCTGATGGAATTAACTATTAACCTCCACTGTTCACTCTAACAACCACTTTCCTATGTCGTAGCACTACATTTCTTCAACCCTTCCAAAAAAATTGGAAGAAGAATTTAAACAAACAAGTGGTGGGGTGTGAGAAAAAATATCTTTCAAATAACTGGAACAAACACTACTGTATAAGAAGTTATCGGTGATGGCTAAGCAAATATACATCGCCAATGATCATTGACTCTACGAAGACAACAATTTGTTTCCTAATTCAACGTCCACCAAAACAATTCCGGTTTTGGTGATATCAGATTCCGACAAGATTTAGGTTGGAATAGTAATCGGATTACATTGCCACTTGCTAATTTACCATTGAATGATAATGGATTTAGATCAAACCGCTAACACCCATTTTTTCCCGGAGCAAACCAAGCTTTTTTATGGAGCTCCCATGGCAGCGATTCCACCCATCAAGCATATCAGGAATTGAATTGTGGGTCTTTCTGATCCGGTGATGAATTATAATCTTGTTTCGAATGGTATGATGACGGAATGGTTGGTGTACTTATAGTTTTTGCAGGATCATTGGAAGTTTCATCAGATCGAATTAGGAAGAAAAATGGAGATGCATTGTCGGTGTCACATACTCTTTATGAATTCAAAATCTCCTCTCTGGTGTAAAAGAGAGGCATGTTGATAGGAAGGAAACGAGAGAGATGATGTAGGTTGAGTTGGTGTGACACGAAATAGAAAAAAATGAGGGCGACGCTAGATTGTCGAAGAACGCTAAAGGGTGGTGGTTGTTGGCGCTTTGGACATGTTGGATTTAGATGGGGTTACCGACAAGAAGAAGGGAAAAAGGGTGGTCTCTAACATCCCGAAAATCATAGAGTAAAAATTTCATTTTTATTATAATCAAAACACTAGTGTAACTTTTATCCAAACATTTAAAAGCATTTCAAATAAAACAATTATCAAAGTTCATTCCCAAAATCACATGTTGCGGAAAACACGGGTGTATGCGCTACGATCAAGCTGGACCCTTCCCTTTTGAATAAGAAGTAACTGAAACCAAAAACCACAAACTATAAGCACAAAGCTTAGTGAGTTCCCCAAATACCACATACTATTCATATCACACGCGCCATACATATCATACATATCCAATCAATCAATAAAAGTGCTATGTTCCAACCATAGTCTTGCCATTATGCCACGAGTCGCCTCGTGGTCTTCCTTGCCAGGCCGGAAGCCAAAAGCCTGGGTCTTACAGACAAGTGCCAGGAGCCATCTCCTGGTCTTCCATGCAAGCATCACAAAGACAACTTACATACAATCTAAAACTACTTAACTAATTAACTACCAAAGTTCAGACTCTGGTCTTGCATACAGTTTGCCAGGAGCCGCCTCCTGGTCTTTAATATAAATTGCCAAGGTCTACCCCTAGGTCTTCCTTTCTGGTCTTTAATACAAAATGCCAAGGTCTACCCCCAGGTCTTCCTACAATATATAAACCAAATGGGTCGTCATTGGTGCCTTCGACCAATAGAACAATGAGGAGACTCACCTCGACAGATGAACCCACAAATAGATCTCTGACTGCTGATCCACTAGAATCCTCGCGCTATCAAACAAATAACACCCAATTAACAATCAGGTTCCAAACCAAATCCAATAATCTATACATGTGGTAAAAATACCATTTTACCCCTCACCTAGTTTAGTCTAAGAATAAGGCCCGAACTCACAATCATAAATGCCCTCAAACCAATAATCATCCAAAGCCCAATAATGACCTAATTTTCCAAATTGGGCCGAAACCCTTACATGGGCCTTACCCTAAATCCCATTAACCTTTCCTAATCCAAAACACATATTCTCAGCTGGTCCAACAAAACCCCAAGCAATACAAGACCACACAATAGCCCAAACCCACAATGACACCACAAGGCCCAAATCCAGAATACCCAATGGTCAACCCTGGTCAACTGAAAAAGTCAAATTCAAGGTCAACAATCCATGTTGACCCAACACATCGTGTTATCCTCTTGGACACACCGTATTCTTCCAACATCCAGATAATCGGGTAATCCCTAGCCAACACGCCGTGTTTGCTCAAGATTCAACAGCTTAACCAATAAGCACTTAATCCTTAAAAACATAGCCCCAAAACATAGATATGACCTCCTTGAGAAGGGTTATCACGTAAAGTGGACAACTTTACGTCTATATGTGACTAAATGAAGCTCTTAAGCTAAAAAGGGACTTAATAGAGGACTGGAAGCATGCATGACACAATTCTTCACATAAAGCTTGCACCTTTATGCTCAAGGATACCAAAACAACCCACGTCTGAAAGAACAAGCCCTTAAACAACCCAACTCATCCATAGATCCAAAAAGGAGACCAAAATCATAATCAAAACCCCACAAGAGAAGATCTAATCAACCAAAAAGCAAGGTATGAACTTCATACCTCAAGGAGACTTCAATAAGTGGTGAGATTCTGGATCTATGGCCTTTATTCCAAGCTAGGGACCTTAAAACTCCAAAGCTTCTTCAAATGAGCACAAAAATCCATAAGAATCCACTCAAAACTTCAAGAACACCACCAAGAAAGCTCAATACTCGATTTAGGGTTTTAGGTAACAAATGAGGCTGGTAAGGAGGTCCGTCAAGGGAACCTAAGGAATTAAATAGCGTGCAACACCCTAAAAATTAGGGTTTTCTTCCCAGCTGTCAAGACGCCGTGTTGGTTCATTAAACTCTACGGCGAAAAATATCTCGACATGCCGTGTCGAGGCTCCAACACGCCATGTCCCAAAGAGAAAACATAAACAACTTGGAATCAACTTCATACCGGATATCAGGAGTTACAATTCTCCCCCACTTAAATTAGATTTCATCCAAGAAATCATTCCTTATCATTCCCAGGCACGCCAGACAGCCTGAAGAACACAACCACAATTCCGATCATACAACGGCCTTCCCACGGTTACCGAACCCAATCATAGCAGAACTCTCCAAACCCGAAGAAGACGAATCCATAATCCTATGTAGACAATCAGCCCTACCTTACCTGAAACCTGAAATCTTGAATTCTCAAATTTGTCTGACTCCCTGACAAACCGCCCATAATAAATCATTACCAAATCGAATTCTTATTGAATACCAGGCTAAAGCTAAACATTTCCAATACTGATTATTTGATGCTTCCATAGGGAACAAAATCACTTACCATAAACAGCTACATAACACTTATACTTGATAGGAGGCTCAAATAATCCTTCGAGATTCATCCCTACAACGGTTAGACTCAAACGAGAGCTGCGCAACAGGGTCAAATCAACAACTCTGAGATTATTTAATCCACTGCAAGCGAATTAGCATATGCCCCGAATAACAAGTGACCCCACACATAAATCCCAAATCAGTGAAACCAATCGGACTCATCTTGTCGTCCCCTAGTTGCTTTCCAAAAGCAGCCGACACCTCCCTGGTCCAAACTTGTCGTATAACTACCTGAAACATCGGACTCCTGTTTGGCTGCTGAGTCGAAAGATGCACATACACAATCGCCCTACGCGACTCCCGAGAGAAACCTTATCTGGCAATTATTGCGTAAGCCATCTCGTCATCAAATCCAATGCTAAAAGAATGCTACATGACCAACTATAGTCTCATATCATGCCCGGTCTCCAACGACCTACCATCTCCTGATTCCAACATGTTGTGGCCCTCACACAACCTTGCAAACCGACCCACCCTGGTCAAAACCATCTGAAGCAATCTGTGACCAATCAAAGATTTTCCACACCCTCACCGTTGCACATACACCAGTGAATGCTACGGGTCACCCTGTAGTCTTACCACCCTCCCATACTATCTGTCAACTAGTGAATGCTACATGCCACCCCGCAGTCTTAGAATACTCCCGCACTAACTACTAACTAGTGAAAGCTATGGGTCACCCCGCAGTCTTACAACACTTCCAGTTTTCCATAACCACCGCCCATGGTCTTACCACTCATCTATCAATCCGAACACATCCAGATTCAAACACGCACTCACCCAAACTCCCCAACCGAACTCGAATCATGACTGGAACCCCAACCTGGGTCCACCAAGGCCTGCTATCTGACACCAAGAAGTTTCTAACCACAGTTGGTAGGTTTCCCAAACTCCCAGCTCGCACAATTCTCAATCAGAAAGTCACTTGGGCCACCCTTCCCACCTACAGGGATGTGAAACTCATCCTAGTTTCACACCTGATTCCGCTCCCAGAGATCTAAACAGTTCTTCCACACTTTAATTCGACTAACCTCTTACTCACACAAGGTTTGAAAGATTCCCAATCCATTTTACTGTCACAACTAGCAAATTAGGGTTAGGATTTCTATCTTTGTGTAATCCTATAACCCTACTTTTGGTGTAAACCAAACTTCAATACTATACAAGTTTATACATCCCAAAAATTTTGAATCAAGTCGAAACTTCCTCGTGTAAGCCAAAAACCTAACCCAATAAGCTATACCCACTCAACTTTGGGCCTTAGCCCAAGTTTTCTCTGTCCGAACCTCATAATGGACCAAAACTCTCTTATTGGGCCTTAATGGGCCAATGAACCCTCAACATGGTCCTTATGGGCTGTAAGACTCTTATTAGGCCTTTTTGGGCCGTGAACATCTTCCTTAGACTAAAGTGGGCCAGATACCTCGATAGGGTATTATTTTGGGCCGAAAACCCTTTAATGGGCCTTCCAAGACCGAAAACCTTTAATGGGCCCCTTTGTGGGCCGAAAACTCTTTCATTTAACCTTTTGGGCCGAAAACCCATATATGGGCCTTCATGGGTCAAAAATCCTTATTGGGCCAATGTGTTCTCGGTTACCCTTCCAAACCAAGCACAATTTCTTTCTTTTTCCTTTCCTCCCTAAACCCGATCGAAATTAAAAAAAAGGGAACAAATGTGAGGGGTTGACTTTGAGTGTCACCTCACATTTGTATCACATACAACAAGGTATTACATTTCATGCACCCATGCATGAATCTCTTACCTATCATGCAAAAATCCCTATCTCTCCCTTCTTCTCCCTATACTCAGCCGAACCACCACCATCTCTCTCACTTCTCCTTTCAAACTCACCCACAATTATCTCATTTCTCTCTCAACCCTCAAGAAAATTCTCTCACTCTTCCCTTCTTGCCCCAAAAATCGTGAGTTGTGAGTGTGTGTTCAAGAAGGTTTCTTCAAAGATCATTAACTTGGTATAATCACACTCAAGTTGTTTTACTTCATCTTCTACTAAGATTATCCCTCAAACTACTCTATTTTCGTGCATATGATTCTCTAGAGCCCCTCAACTTCGAAGATCTCCTCAAAGAAGCACTCCAGGCCGAAAACTTCCTTCCTTTTTCTCTTCAAAACCAATCAAGCCCCAAGGTGAGCTTCATACCCCTATTTTAAAGCTTTTCTTTCTTTTGGGGGAGGATACAAGTTAAGTCTTGTGTAAATTTTTGTATAATTGCTTGTATCTGCATGTGTTGTATGCTAGGTGTCCATGAACTTGATATTTTTGTTTAAATCTCAAGTTGTTGGACTTAGTTAACTTGCTATGTTGTCAAAAGTGAAGACTAGTTTCTAAATGAAATATATTTCACTTAATGCATATTAAATATCACAAGGAGTAGCCCAAGAATGTGTTTAAACAAATTTTTGGTATGAAAACATGAAAAATGATAAAATATGGAAGTTTCACTAAAAATGGACTATTTTCGGCCATAAAGGTAAGAATGGGCCATTTTCGAACATTTTAACAAAAATGGGCCGAAAATTGATTATTTAGTAAACTTGGGCCATTTTTGAACACTTTTGTAAAAATGGGCTATTTTGGACAACTTTAGTAAAAATGGGCCATTTTCGACAATTTCGGCATTATTGGCCGTTTTTGACATTTTTAGTAAAAATGGGCCATTTTTGACATTTTGGATAATATTGGACCATTTATGAACATTTTAGTAAAAATGAGTCTCTTATAATAATTTGGGTAAAAATTGGGCCTTATGCGATAGTTCCTTTTTAATTGGGCCTTATATGACAAATTTTATGTTAATTGGACCTTTAGTGACAATTTTATGTTAATTGGGCCTTTAGTGACAATTTTAGTAAAATTGGGCCTTTCATGACAATTTCGGTAAAAATATGTCATTTTTGACAACAATAGTAAAAACGTGCTATTTTGACACTTTCGGTAAAAATGATTATATTTTTATCACTTATAGTTGTAGTAAAACATATACCCTCGTAACATTATTTATGACGTTAAATAAAGAAACTCAATATTCGCTTAAATTTCGTTAAGGCTCTTGTGAGGCACTCCTTCACTCGTACCTACCTAGCATACATAGAAAGTCATGTAGTTATAACCAGTGTCTCTTGGAGGGAGAGCGGGATATTGTGTATAGATCTATACGAGGTTGACACCCTACACCTGAGCTGCTCGCTACAGCTAGACAAGCCAGTCGAGGGTGACAATTATCTTTAAAAACCGACGCCTGAAGAACGCCATGACAGACGCTCTCGTCATATTAGTATGGTTGTACGGACTCATATAGAGAATAACAACATTATATTAAAATTTACGCAATACATATACTTTACTCACGTTACAAAGTACGAGTCTATGCGTCGACTGTTTTTGCATCTAATCTTACTACTCGGGTCTTAGGGTTTAAGACCACAATTTTTAATATAAAAGATAATACAGGATTTTCTAGGAATCACTCTCTATACATTTTCAAACAAGATAAACAAAGGATACACATGCATTTATACATGTCACACCCCCGAACCGGAACGGTGGAAACGTCCGGGGACAAATGACTTCATCTTGTTATATCATATAAATGAAACATAGAAAATCATCATCACCATACATAAAATATAACAACATACATGCATCATTGTATCCATTCATAAATAACATCCCAAAAATTAACAATTGTATGGTGAAAACAAAATACAACAATTTCCCAAATGTCCAAATCTGCCAACCTGCTTAATGAGTTACTTAGAATACAAGTTATTTTAAAAAGCGTTAACATATTAAATATTGGTGAGTTCATAAGCATGTTTATATGAAAACTTTACGTTGGTTTGAAAACTCCAGAAAATCTGATATTTTCTGTAAAAATAGTTTATAAGTTTTGTTTCAAATCTTATATAATAGCATGTGTATCCTTGTTTTATCTTGTTTGAAAAATGTATAGAGAGTGATTCCCAGAAAATCCTGTATTTTCTGTGTCATGAGAAATTGTGGTCTTAAACCCAAGGACCGGAGTGAGGTGGATAGTACAATCAATCAATACAACGTTTATCCTTTGCAAAACTGAGAGGTATGTATATTCAACGTAAAACTCATGATAGTTTTTGTTATTCTCTATATGAGTCGTTATAACCATACTAATATGACGGAGTGCCTGTCTCGACGTTCTTCAGGCATCAGTTTTTGAGAAGACATTTGTTACCCTAGACTGGCCAGTCTAGCTGTAGCGAGCAGCTCAGGTGTGGGGTGTCAACCCCGTATAGATCTATACACAAATTCCCGTTCTCCCTCCAGAAGACTCTGGTTATAACTACAGGGCTTACGATGTACACTAAGACAGGTACGATGAAGGTACGTCTCACAAGAGCCTTAACGAAATTTCTACGCGAATCGTGTGTTTCATTATCTTAGCGTTAAAATAATGTTACAAGTGTATATTTTTGAATATAACTCATAAATAATAAAAATGTAATCATTTTTATCGAGAGTGTAGGAATAGTTCGTTGTTTCATCGTTGTTATCAAAATAGTCGATTGTTAACGATAAGTTCATGAGAGGCCCAATTTACATAAAATTGGTGCTAAGGCCCAATTTACATAAAAGGTGGCATATAAGGCCCAATTAGGATAGAAGGGCCATATAAGGCCCAATTTTTGGTCCACATTGTTATAGGTGGCCCATTTTACTAATTGATCCAATTTTGGCCCATTTTATATAAAAAATCATTTTTGGCCCAAGTTTGTTAAATAATTCATTTTTGGCCCATTGTAATAGAAAATCTCATAAAAAACCCATTTTTACCAAAATGACCATTTTAGCCCATAAATACCGAAATTGACAATAAAAGCCCATTTTTATGAAAACTGACACTTTTAGCCCAATAAAACCGTGAATGTCAAATAAAGCCCATATTTATAAAAAATGAAACTTTTGGCCCAATAAAACCGTGAATGTTAAATAAAGCCCATTTTTATCAAAAATGACACTTTTGGCCCAATAAAACCGCGAATGTCAAATAAAGCCCATTTTTATAAAAAATAACAGTTTTGGCCCATTAAAACCGTGAATGTCATAAGAGGCTCACTTTTACTCTATTGACAAATATGGCCCCTTTGTATGTTTTCTTTAGTTTTATAGTGAATATTCAAGCTTTCTTAGCATTTTTAACCAAACATAGTAAGTTATATAATATAAGTTATTCCGACAACTTCAAGGTTTGAGTAAATCTCAATATCTTTGGGGCTTTTAGCATAATATCACACATATTAACACATATATCATACAAATATACACATGCAAGCATAAATACTAAGATTTAACACAAAACCAAGCTTGGATCCCCCTAAAGATGGGAAATCACGAAAAACAAGGGATATGAAGCTCACCTTGAGTTTTCTAGGTTGTGAAAAGGAAGAATGGGGTGAGTTTCGGCCCTAGCTAGCTTCTTGAAGAGAGTTTTCGATGTTAAAAGAGTTCTAGGAAGCAAAACATAAAATGGTGTTGTATGATGAATGATCTTAGCATGGATTGAAAACAAAACAACTTGAGATTGATAACAACTTACCAAAAGGATGAAACTTGATGAAAACCTCTTGAAAACACACACAATCTCACAGTTTCTTGGAGGAAAAAATGAGGGAGCTCTTGAAGATTTAGAGAGAAATGAGAGAGGTGTAAATGAGTTGGAAGTGAGAATGAGGGAAGTGATGGCGGTCTCGGCCGATATTGAGGGAGAGGGAGAGAGAGAAACCAATGCCTAGATATTTGATGGAAAACAAATCCTCTCTTGATACATGTTGGATATAACATGGAAGTATGGTATGTAAAATTGAGGTGTCACCAATTAAATTAATACCATATTTTCTTCTTCCTTTTTTTAAATGGCCGATCAGGCCTTATGAGGAGGGAAAAGAAATATCCTTTAGGCTTGAATAGGAAAGAAGACGGATGTTGGGCTCGTGTTTTATGTGTAACCGAGAACCATAAGCCCAATGGGTGTTTTCGGTTTTAAAGGCCCAAAATAAATGGCTCTCGGCCCATTAAATGATCCATGAAGGGTATTAGCCCAACTAAGTCTTAAATTCATTCCTCATGGCCCAATAAGGCCCATTAGGAGGTTTACGACCCAAAAGAAACAAGTTGAGGAGTTATTGGCCCATTAGGCCCAATCAAAGAGTTTTGAGTTAAGGCCCAAGGTTGAATGCACATAAGTTATTGGATTAGACTTTTGGGCTTATGCGGGAAGGTTTCGACTTGAAACAAAATTCTAGATGTATAAATTCGTATTGTATTGAAAGTAACTTATACTGCACATAGTGTTACATAGTTACACAAAGGATGCTAGTTGTATATGGATAGGGATTTCTAGCCCTAAAATGCTAGTTGTGACAATACATGATTTTAAATGAGACTTACAAACTATTTTTACAAGAAAATATTGGATTTTCTGGAAGTTTACAAACTATTACAAAGTTTTTCTCACAAACATGCTTATGAACTCACCAACATTTTATGTTGACGCTTTTCAAATCGACTTGTATTATTAGGAACACAATAAGCAGGTGGACAGCTAAGGAAATTTGGATATTTGTTGTATTTTTGAATTAGCATACATTATGTTATTTTGGGATGTATCTCGTAAATAAATGCAATGTTGTAAACCATGTATGTTGATATCGTAATGTATGATGATGATGGTTGATCTGTTTCATTTATATACAATTGTTATGATATTACAAGATGAAGTCACCTGCCCCCGGACGTTTCCGCCGTCCCGGTTCGGGGGTGTGACAGATTGATATCAAAGTATTGTTTATAGTGAACTAGAATATCTAATCATACAAGATATGAAACTATAAATACAATGGGACTAAAACACTCTGAATAAAAATAAGAAACAATTAAAAGTTTCTAGAAGAGTTGGACATCGCGGTTAAACCCAGGTAGTTATGTAATCGTATTTGGGATAAATAGAGCCTGATGAACTATATTTATTCAAAATACGACCAACATGTGTTTGGGAGTGACCGGGGTGGACAAAAAATCAAAAACTTACCAACCTAATACCCAAAAGATTTAAGGAATTGAACATGAACAATTAAAAATACTATAGGCGTATTTTGGCATTATGTGGAGTCTTCATGTATTTTCTTATATCTCCTTTTGTACTCATATTCTCGTACAGAAGCTATGGATGGTTTTCATCTACCTGAAGATCCTTTTTCCCCAAATTAGGGAAACGGAGGTTGGCTAGAGGAGGACCCAGAAGAAGAGCCCATGGAAGACCCGGAAGAAGAAGAAATTAACGAGGACATGGATAAGGACCTCGAGGAGGATGCAGAGAGCGACGGAGATGACTCAGACGCAGAGTCCGAAGTCATGGACCCACCCTACATGGCTAGGGTGCCTGCGCATCGGATGGGCCCCAATCACCCTATGCCCCCGTGGGCCCACGACATCTGGAGATGGAGCAGGCAGCAGGGATTTCGCCCGCCGTTTGGCATGGACCATGGATTTTTCGATCTCAGACACGGAGGGTCGGCTGACCGAGACCTTCCGGTGATGGTCAAGCGGACCCGAGATATTGGTGAACAGGCCCAGGCAACCGCCAACCAGATTGATGCGATGAGAGCCGCGGTGGAACGCGCGGAGAGGCAGACCCGGGACTTAGTGCGAGACTACCAGGAGCGGCAGGTCGCACTCGAGGCGAGGATGCGGGTTACTGAGCGCCAGCTAGCCAGACTGCAGGGTGCTTCTACCTCGTCATCAGCACCACCAGATACTTACCGCTGCGAGTAGGACCCGTTTTACTCATCGCTTCTATCGATAGGACTCTCTTTCTTTTACCTTATGTATGTAGGACTGACCCTACGATTAAGTGATTACACTACTCGTAGAGTCGTTATGCTGGCAAAATTTTATTTTCTCTATGTACTGTAGGCCCTTCAAGGGCCAATTTTCATGTATTGTACTAAGAAATTTATCATTAATGAAACAATCATGTGTTTTATTTGTGATGTTGTGATCTGCTATGTTCTCTCTTTTCATTTATATTTGATATAATACAGTTCAGTTATAAGTACAATCGAATCACCGTAACCATTGGAAACGAAAGAAATTCATAAACATTCCTGTCTCATAACAGGAAAATGCCACGAAGAAATATTCGCAAGAACACTACAGCACCACCACCACCGCCGCCTCCACTGGAGATGAACTCTGCTGCTTTCCAGGCGGCAGTCTCAGCTGCGGTCACAACAGATTTAGGTCACATCAACCAGGGAAACAACAGGGGAGGCAACGGTCAAGGGACCGGAAGTTCCAATAACAGTGTTCTTCAAGGACACCCAAAAACTAGCACTTATAAAGATTTCACGAATTCAAAACCGAAGACTTTCAATGAGAGTGGGGCGTAATAGCTCTCACTCGGTGGTTCGAGAAAATTGAATCGGTTTTCGAAATCTGCGGCTGTTCTGAGGAGAACAAGGTGAAATTCGCTACCTGTACCTTTGCTGACAGGGCTTATCGTGGTGGAACGACCACATCAAGTCCCTTACTCTCCCGGTTGCAAATGCCATGTTGTGGGAGGATCTCAAAGGAATAATGCTGGAAGAATACTGTCCCCGGGGCAAAGTTCAAAAACTTGAGCAGGATTTGTGGAAACCGACCGTGCAAAACTCTGATATCGAAGCATACATCGCCAGATTTAGTGAGCTGGCCCTTCTGTGCCCTGGAATGATAACTTCTGAGGGCAAAAGATCGAACGCTTTATTTGGGGGTTAACACCTCCAATTCAGGGGAACGTGATCGTTGCCAACCCCTCGACCTTTGATAGTGCCAAGCGTCTGACACAAAAGTTGTACGACCACGGGGATGGAAAGGGCGCGAAAACTTCCGGTGCTGAAACAAAGAAAGAGGACAACCACAAGAACAACAGAGGAAACAAGAGAAAGTGGCGACAAATTCAAGATTCATCTAAAAAGCAGCAAACCATGGCAGTCCACACTGCTACCACTCAGGTTACACCAGCCCCAACTGGACCAGCCTCAGCCACACCAACACCTGCCACGGCTTACGCGAGTTCTCTACCCAAATGTGATAAATGCAATTTCCACCACAGTGGCACATGCTGAGATTTACAATGCAACATATGCAATCACAAAGGGCACACCACCCGATATGCAGATCTTAGCCCCAACAAAACAACCCCCAACCTAACAATGTCGGGGCCAGCCGAGTATGTTATGGATGTGGGGAAACTGTCCATTTTAAGCGAAACTGCCCGAAGGCCAACAATCAAGGTGCATGAGGATCGGGTAGGGTACTAGCAATAGGGCAGGGGGAGGCGGTGCAAGACCCGGTTGTAGTCACTGGTACGTTTCCCCTCAACAACACTTATGCATGCATTTTGTTCGATAGTGGGTCTTAGCGGAGCTTCGTGAGTCATAAATTCACACACCTACTAAATCAAAACCCCCAAAAGCTAAGTGAAGCCTTGACGGTGGAGATGGCTAATGGGAAAACTAAAACAACAAAAGACATTTTCATAGGGTGCACGTTAACATTAAACAATCACTCATTTCAAATCAACTTGATGCCGGTTAATGTTAGGAGCTTTGATGTGATCATCGGCATGGATTGGTTAAGCCCCCACCATGCTGATATTATGTGCCACGAGAAGGCTGTTTTCCTTCACCTCCCTACCAATGAAACACTAATTATATACAGCGATAAAACCGATACAAACCTCCGTCTTATCTCGTGCATCAACGCAAAAAAGTGCATGCATAAGAAAAATCATGCCTTTCTAGCCCATGTAATGGACAAACAGAAAGAGGAAAAGAACATCAAAGATATTCCAGTAGTATGTAACTTTCCAGACGTATTCTCCGAAGATCTCCCGGGAATACCTCCCGAGAGACAGGTCGAATTTCGGATTGATCTGATACCTGGAGCTACACCAATTGCCAAGTCACCCTATAGGTTAGCCCCTGCGGAAATGAAGGAGTTGTCTAGCCAATTGAGCGAAGTCCTAGACAAAGGATTCATAAGACCGAGCTTCTCATCCTGGGGAGCTCCGGTCTTGTTCATCAAGAAGAAGGATGGATCTTTCAAATGTGCATCGATTATCGAGAGTTAAACAAGCTCACCATCAAGAACCGATACCCTCTCCCTCGGATTGATGATCTATTTGACCAGCTTCAAGGAGCTAACTACTTTTCCAAGATAGATCTACGATCCGGATACCACCAATTGTAGGTCCGAGAAGAAGATATACCCAAGACAGCTTTCCGAACTCGCTATGGCCATTTCGAATTCGTAGTAATGCCCTTTGTTCTGACGAATGCACCCGCAACATTTATGGACCTAATGAACCAAGTATGTTGACCGTTCCTCGATAACTTTTTAATTGTATTCATCGACGATATACTCGTTTATTCTCGTAGTAAAGAAGAACATGGCCAACATCAACGGCAGGTCTTGGAAACTCTAAGGGCGGAAAAGCTATATGCAAAATTTTCCAAGTGCGAGTTCTGGATTCACAAGGTGGACTTCTTGGGACATGTAGTCAGTGAAGAAGGGATTCATGTGGACCCTTCCAAGATCAAAGCCATTGAGGGTTGGGCAACCCCTTGGACGCCAACGGAGATCATACAATTCTTGGGCCTTACTGGTTATTACAGAAGGTTCATTCAGAATTTCTCCAAGATCGCCAAGCCCCTCACCACTCTAACCTAGAAGGGCGTACCCTTCAACTGGGATGCAAAGCAAGAAGCTGCTTTTCAAACCCGGAAGCAAGCCCTCTGCAGTGCTTTGGTGTTGTCTCTTCCAGAGGGAACGAAAGATTTCGTAGTATATTGCGACGCTTCCAATCAAGGGTTGGGCTGTGTACTTATGTAGAGGGGGAAAGTGATAGCTTACGTATCCAAACAACTAAAGACCCACGAAGTAAACTATACTACTCATGATCTCAAGCTGGGAGCAGTGGTCTTCGCCCTAAAAACTTGGAGGCACTACCTCTACCGTATAAAGTGCACCATCTTCACAGACCACAAAAGCCTCCAGCATATCATGAATCAAAAAGAACTAAACATGAGGCAGTGGTGATGGATCGAGCTGCTAAACGACTACGAATGCGAGATCAAGTACCACCCGGGGAAGGCGAATGTGGTGGTCGATGCTTTAAGTAGGAAAGAATACTCGGTCCGTCGAGTAAAAGCGCTAACAATGACCATCCATTCCCACTTGTCTTCACAAATCAAAGAGGCTCAAGTGGAAGACTTGAAGTCAGAAAACGTCGCAAACGAAGCATTACGTGGGATGGACAAGAATCTCGAAATCAAAGAGGACGGAGCTTACTATCTCATGGACCGGATCTGGATCCCAAAATTTGGAGGGTTCAGAGACGTAGTTATGAATGAAGCACACAAGACACGATACTCTGTCCATCCGGGTTCCGATAAGATGTACCTGGATATCAAACAACATTATTGGTGGTCGAATATGAAAGCGAAGATTGCTACCTACGTGGGCAAGTTCCTGACTTGCGCAAAGGTTAAGGTAGAATATCAGAAGCCCTTGGGATTATTACAACAACCAGTGATACCCGGGTGGAAATAGGAACGCACAACAATGGATTTTATAACCAAATTGCCTAAGTCGGCGGACGGACTGGATGCCATTTGGGTGATTGTCGATTGGTTGACTAAATCTGCCTATTTCCTACAATTAAAAGAAACATATAAAATGGAAAGGCTAACACATATCTACATAAAGGAGGTGGTGAAATTACATGGAGTACCGATATCTATTATCTCTGACCGAGATAGTAGATTCATCTCACGATTTTGGCAGTCACTCCAGAAATCATTGGGAACTCAGCTGGATATGAGTACTGCCTACCACCCCCAAACTGACGACCAAAGTGAGCGAACCATTCAGACACTAGAGGATATGCTCCGAGCTTGTGTAATAGATTTTGGCAAGGCATGGGATACCCACTTGACACCAATCGTATTCTCTTACAATAACAGCTACCACACAAGCATTAAAGTCGCTCCCTTCGAGGCCTTGTACGGTCGGAAATGTATATCACCTCTCTGTTGGGCTGAGGTAGGAGACACCCAACTGGCAAGGGGACAAGTACCAAACAACAACCTCACAGGACCGGAGATCATCCGGGAAACAACTGATAAAATCGTCCAAATTAGGGCACGAATCAAAGCCTCTCGGGACAGACAGAAGAGCTATGCAGACAAAAGACGAAAGCGGCTGGAGTTTCAAGTAGGAGATCGCGTACTGCTAAAAGTCTCTCCCTGGAAAGGGATGATACGGTTCGGAAAGCGGGGAATGCTAAACCCACGATACATCGGACCATTTGAGATCCTTGCCAGGATCAGAAAGCGGGGAAAGCTAAACACACTTAAGTTGTTTTACTTCATCTTATACTAATATTATCCCTCAAACTACTCTATTTTCGTGCATATGCTTCTCTGGAGCCCCTCAACTTCGAAGATCTCCTCAAAGAAGCACTCTAGGCCGAAAATTTCCTTCCTTTTTCTCTTCAAACCCGATCAAGCCCCAAGGTGAGCTTCATACCCCTATTTTCAAGCTTTTCTTTCTTTTGGGGAAGGATACAAGTTAAGTCTTATGTAAATCTTTGTATAATTGCTTGTATGTGCATGTGTTGTATGATATGTGTGTTAAATGTTGTGAAATTCATGTTAGGTGTCCATGAAGTCGAGATTTTTGGTTAAATCTCAAGTTGTTGGACTTAGTTAACTTGTTATGTTGTTAAAAGTGAACACTAGTTTATAAATGAAATATATTTCACTTAATGCATAGTAAATATCACAAGGAGTAGCCCAAGAATGTGTTTAAACAAATTTTTGGTATGAAAACATGAAAAATGATAAAATACGGAAGTTTCACTAAAAATGGACTATTTTCGGCCATAAAGGTAAGAATGGGCCATTTTCGAACAATTTAACAAAAATGGGCCGAAAATGGATTATTTAGTAAACTCGGGCCATTTTTGAACACTTTTGCAACAATGGGCTATTTTGGACAACTTTAGTAAATATGGGCCATTTTCGACAATTTCGGCATTATTGGGCCATTTTCGACGTTTTTAGTAAAAATGGGCCATTTTTGACATTTTGGATAATATTGGACCATTTATGAACATTTTAGTAAAAATGGGCCTCTTATAACAATTTGGGTAAAAATTGGGCCTTATGCGACCGTTCTTTTTTAATTGGGCCTTATATGACAAATTTATTTTAATTGGACCTTTAGTGAGAGTTTTATTTTAATTGGGCCTTTAGTGACAACTTTAGTAAAATTGGGCCTTTCATGACAATTTCGGTAACAATAGGCCTTTTTTGACAACAATAGTAAAAACGTGCTATTTTGACACTTTCGGTAAAAAATAATTATATTTTTATCACTTATAGTTGTAGTAAAAAATATACACTTGTAACATTATTTATGACGTTAAATAATGAAACTCAACATTCGCGTAAATTTCGTTAAGGCTCTTGTGAGGCACTCCTTCACTCGTACCTACCTAGCATACATAGAAAGTCCTGTAGTTATAACCAGAGTCTCCCGGAGGGAGAGCGGGATATTGTGTATAGATCTATACGGGGTTGACACCCCACACCTGAGTTGCTCGCTACAGCTAGACAGGCCGGTCTAGGGTAACAATTATCTTTAGAAACCGATGCCTGAAGAACGTCATGACAGACACTCTCGTCATATTAGTATGGTTGTAACGACTCACATAGAGAATAACAACATTATATTAAAATTTACGCAATACATATACTTTACTCACGTTATAAAGTACGAGTCTATGCGTCGACTATTTTTGCATCTAATCTCACTACTCGAGTCTTAGGGTTTAAGACCACAATTTTTCGTATAAAAGAAAATACAGGATTTTCTGGGAATCACTCTCTATACATTTTCAAACAAGATAAACAAAGGATACACATGCATTTATACATGATTTGAAACGAGACTTACAAACTATTTTTACAAGAAAATATTGGATTTTCTGGAAGTTTACAAACTATTACAAAGGTTTTCTCACAAACATGCTTATGAACTCACCAACATTCTATGTTGACGCTTTTCAAAATGACTTTTATTCTTAGGAACACAATAAGCAGGTGGACAACTAAGAAAATTTGGATATTTGTTGTATTTTTGAATTATCATACATTATGTTATTTTGGGATGTATCTCGTAAACAAATACAATGTTGTAAATCATGTATGTTGATATCGTAATGTAGGATGATGATGGTTGCTCTGTTTCATTTATATACAATTGTTATGATATTACAAGATGAAGTCACCCGTCCACGGACGTTTTCGCCGTTCCGGTTCCGGTGTGTGATATTAACCATCCAATGATCAAATTGTTGACAACCTGCGCTTACCAATGCTAGTGTTCCATTACTAGCCAACCCAAAAACCGCACAACCCTTGAAGACCATATGAACACTCCCCGAAATCCCAACCAAATCTGATAACTCTAAAAGTTTCCTATGATGCAACACCCAAATCTTGAAGTCCTCGGAAATAATGACAAGGCCAAGGCCTTAGCAATAGACTCCTTCTCTTGGCACTCCCAGTGACCAATCTAGCACAAAAACTAAAACCACTAAACCCTGACCATGACCCAATTCCGACCGAGAACCATGATAACAATCAGACATACTGAAACCTACTCAGCAAGATGCAACCCCTTCTGACCCACTAATGATTCATGGCATGCGAATGACATATAACATTTCTTGAAGATATAACCTAAACATAAGTAAAGAAATAAACCAAAGATACGCTTACCCAAACCGATGCAAGATTCCAAACAACATAAATACTGATAGAAACCAAAAATAAAGCAAAGGATAACATACCCACAATGTCGCCTACTGGAGTCCTTACCTACCCTGTCTGACATTGCAATGCCCGACTCCTCTCTGCTGGGGCTCCCGCCCTACCCTCTCGTCCATCGGTGATCCTCAAAGTAGCCGGAGCAGGCGCACTCACTGCTCCTCCCCTCAACATCGGATAGTCGGCCTTCTTGTGGCCCACCTGATCGCAGTGAAAACATAACGGGCTTGCCCCCCCTGAGGGAAATCTTTACTGAAGTGACCAATCATGCCACACTTGTAGTAGCCCGTACCCCTGGAACGACAAACTCCATCGTGTAGTTTCCTGCACGTGCTGCACTGACCCCGACCCTGCTGGCCTCTCAAACACTGATCAGAAGTCTTGGGTCTCTTCCTGGGGCCCTCCACTATATGCACCTGATTTGAACCCCTCTTCCCAAGGTTCTCGAAATCGATCTTCCGCTCTTGGGCTTTGGAAATCATATCATTCAGGGTCTTCCACCCTGAAATACTCACAAACTTTGATATCATCTCGTAGCATCTCATGATACCTCAATTTATTCATTTCCTCATCTGTTGCATACCACGGAACCTATAAAGCCCTTTCTTGGAACTTGGCAGTGATCTCTGCCATAGTCTCAGTAGCCTGGCGGAGATCCAGAAACTCTCGCGCCAACTGCTGCACCTCAATCACCGGCGAAAACTCAGCTCGGAACTTGGTCGAGAAGTCATCACATGACATAACATCAACCGTATCATAACCCATCTCATTACCAACCTCTTCCCACCAATCTCGTGCCATGTCCTTCAATAGGCAGGAGGCATATCTGACCTTTGCCTCCTCGGGGCAACAACTCGTCCTGAACGCGTTAGCCATATCCGTTAACCACCTCATACTGATAATGGGGTCCCTCTCCCCATAGAACGCAGGAGCTCCACAAGCACGGAACTCCCGGAAAGAAAGAGTGTGAGCTCCAATGATAGCCATAACCTCAACATGGAACGCGCCCAAGCGCTCTTCCAAGATCTCCGAAATACTACGAGAAATCTCCGATGAGATGAACTCCCGCATCTGCTCATTAATCGGCTCAGTACTTGCACCTGCACCTGAGCCAGAACCCGAACCATAACCATAACCACCTCCCTGAGTGCTCATCACCAAACTGAAATACGACATGCCTATGATCAGAACATATCCAAAAATCCTCCTCCCATAAGCTTATTAGATTCTCCAAGACTCTCACGATTCTAGTATGGATCCTATTCTTTCAGTAGTACGGGCCCAATACTACCTTCCACACCTATCCATACTTTCCTCAGCAATCATCCCAAATCCTCTAAGTCACCTTCTCAAATTGATGCACCAAAACTCACTATACCGCGCCACTAAACCCACTGAAGGATATCCTAGGCTCTCCAAGGTTCCCGACCTCACCCTGCCCTCAGCTGCTGAAGGACTTCCACCAATGTCAACTAGCTTCCTCATGAATATAGTCACATGCATCATAGATCAGATAATCCTTCGAGTAAAAGACGCAACTCTATAATGGTTGGACTCAAACGAGAGCTGCGCAATAGGGTCAAATCCATCACTCTAAGATTATTTAACTTGTGCCACATGTGACTTAGCATATCCACTTAGCAGTCAATTCACATCACTAAGAGTCCCACAAAGCACAAAGTAAGCAGCATTCAAGCAATGGAAAATCTAACCGACATACACTAATCAAGCCATTCTATCCACTGATCAGAAGTTCATACTAGCATGCGATTCTAAAGCTCATTCAATCAGGCATATAAAGGCATCTCTCCTATTATATAATAATGAGCAGATCCTTAGCCCTAATCTAGCATGTAATTCTCATAATCATATCATATATCATAATAAACATGTATTGGTATTCTTGGAACCACTTATTTGAGCTCGGCTGATTGCACACATCATACCCCTTTCTTCGATTATAAATTCCTTTTTAATTAAATGTTTATTTTATAAAAACTTTCACCAAACCCTTAGTTTGAGTTCAGGCACACCCGAGAGTATTCCCGAATCCCTCAAACCAAGGCTCTGATACCAACTTGTAACATCCTGGAAATCATAGAGTAAAAATTTTATTTTTATTATTATCAAACCACTACTGTAACTTTTATCCAAACATTTAAAAGCATTTCAAATAAAAAAATTATCAAAGTTCATTCCCAAAGTTACATGTTGCGGAAAATATGGGTGTATGCGTTGCGATCAAGCCGTCAATGAAGATAAAGAAAGGATGAGATGAAAGGGTGATTTAGATGACATGGGTGGATGGTGGTGAAGGTGGATGAAGAAGATGCAGGTTGATGATGAAGATAAAGGAGGGATGAGATGTAGTCGTCAATAAATATAAAGAAGGGATTAGATGAATGGTGATGGTGGTGGAAGAGAAACAGTGAATCAATTATTCCTTTGCAACCCTTTTCTTTCCTTGGACCCATTTCTATCCCTCTCTATCGATCGATCTCTCATACAATCCCGTTTACCTCCCACTGAAGATGATGTTCATATGTTTTTGTTTTTAGGTGGAGGTTGTGTAGAGGGAGAGATGATGATGGGTGATTCATAAACAAGATGATGAATAGTGGAGCCCCATTTCTTCCACTAATGAATCATGTAACGAGAGAGAGAGAAAGAGAGAGAGAGAGAGAGCGAGAGAGAGAGAGAGAGTGAGAGAGAGTGAGAGGTGGCCATTTATATATTTTAATTATAAAAAATGAAAGAAAAATGAAAACTAAATACCTCAAGGGTATTACAGTCATTTCAGTTTACTGAGGGACCAAATTCACAACAAAACTAGCTCAAAAAGACCACGAAACCAAAAAAGTCGGGGTTTGAACAAAACCTCGGAAAAAATACATACTACAGGGACCAATTTTGCAGTTTTGTCTAAAATAAATTAAAAAAAGGCAAAAATGTCATTTAATGTGACTCGATGACCAACCACGCAAAATTAAAAACCACAAGGACCAACCGTGCAAGTTTTAGAAACCACAAGGATTATGTTCGTAAAAAAAATTACCAAGGACTGAAGTTGTGATATTTGATAAACCATATGGATCACTTATATAATTTTGTCTTTCTTATATAAACATATTTATTTTTCAAAAAAATATATGATATGTTATTATAATTATGTCGTTTTGAGTTAAAGCTAAACATATGTTTCCATTTTGGTTTTATAATACAAGAATGTTGTTGTATTCAATTAAAAATAAAATTTGGACAATCAATAAATTGTATTAACTTTAAAATTATTAACTGAAACAGAACAAAGTCAAATACAATTTAATCGGTTCAATTGATTTGGTTAAAAGTTTAATATGAATAACATATGATTAAATTGAATTTTATATTGTTCGACTAGATAATGTAAGATGTTTGTGTCGAAGAAGATACGTTGCAATGCGTTTAGATGTTTTGTGTTTGTTAAACGTTGTCGTCTCCTCCACCACCTCCACTCCCGTCCCTCCGCGATTTTACTCCCCTCCACCACCTCGACCGTCTCCCCCACCACCATCTCCTCCCTCACCACCTCTTCCACCTTCTCGACCGCCATCATTGTTTGATTAAAATTTAAAACTGAATAACATACGATTAAATTGATTTTAGTTTGTTCAATTTCAATTAAAATTTTTAAAGTCAATACAATTCTTTGATAGTCTATATTTTATTTTTAATTGAAGATAACAAGATACTTGTATTATGAAACCAAAAAACGAACATATCCGGGAAGTTTTTCATGTTGATTAAAATTAGATAAAATAGATAAAAAAATTTATTTATATATTAAATAAAATATATTTATATGTTGACCGAAAGTAATAAGTTTAATATTTTATATTGATATACATATTACAATTTTAAGTTTAATATTTTATATTGATATAAATATTACAATTTTTATGTTGTTTGTTTTTTTGTTTTTGCTTTTTATTTGATTTAAGACGATTAATAACAAGTTTAACATATTTTTTATTTATATTCCACAAATGGTCCTTATGGGGACTTAACGTCCCTTTTGAATGGAGTTTCAGAAAATTTTACCAATGGTCGTTACAAGGACTTAACGCCTCTCTCTAACGAATATTATTCGACCATTTGCATGCGAAATTTTCTACGGAAGAACCATTCATACAATTTTTTTTCATAGAAACTATTTCACAGACAAATCTAAAACTAAAAGGGCCATTTGTGAAATTCTGTCTACCCAAAAATTTAGAAATTTGATCAAAAGAATACGTAAATGAGTTATTGGCAACATCACTGGCTAGGGAAGAACTCAACTTTAACACCGACTTGAACATAATTACTAGAGATCGATTTAGGATAACCAATCCATTAGTAACATCTTTCAATCGTATGTACTTTTAAGACAATATTTTATTAGAGGGCTCGGTGTGGGCAACGCCCACCTTCGTTTTTGTGAGGTGGCATTACAAAAACGCCGTGACCACGCCAAAACACCGCCCCCTATTTCGTTTTCGTCTGATATCTTCGTTTTCGTTGCCATCCGTTGCCTCCATAACAACGTGTAACACCATTTTCTTCTCTCTTTACCTCTTTCTTCCCTCTACACTGATGTGACCTTTTGAACGGGGTTGCCCGTACCGAGTATCCTTACAAACAAATTATTTTTATTGTTATTAGAGGAAACATATAATGACAACATGAAAATAAGGAAAGTTTCTTAAAATACCCATTACTTCATTCTGAATTAATCCAACATCAAAGGCCTAAGGACATAATTTCTAGCACTAGTGAAGTGCAAAATTCAAAAACTTTGTAAGATGTTGTTGGACTCGTTCTGAAAAATAACATTCGGCGTTATTTGATTTTCCTCTAATCGACAAATGACTTTATATTATTTCTCACACACTAAGTAAGTTTTGCTTATTGGCTAGACATCGACAAGAAACATCATGATATATATGACGATATCTATAAATTTTTTGTCTCCTAGCTGATATAATAAGAGGAAAAAGAGGAAAGTGGAAACCTACCTTGAATCAACGGTTGTTGGTTTTTGAAATCAAGAAGGCGCCCACGATCCCCAAGCACTAAACGAATATACGATTCGCTTTCTTCCAATATAGAAATAGTTGTGCACATTTGCACTTGAACGGTGATAAAGCTTCAATTTATGTTATAATAATCAATAGGGTAGTGTTTAGGACTTTAATTTGGATTGAGATGTGCATGTGCAATATTGAAAATTGGCCAGCTCAACACTGTTTTGAAAACCGATATTATCTAGGACCCCAAACATCCTCCAGGTTGTTTTATGGTTAGTTGAGCATAAGTACTCGATTCTTTTTCGTTGGCGGCCTTCTCGGGTTTAAAAGTGTTCTCAATACCTGCACTAAATTTAGAATAATATTTTGTAGGAAAAGCTTGATTCGAATGAAATGCATCTTTATGAGTTTTAATACCATCATTATATCACAGAAAGTTTTATGCATCATAAACACAGAGGGAAAGAAAAAATTGGAAAGCTTTTCTAGTAGTGGGAAGAACATCTTCAATCCACCCACAGATATAAGGAATAAAAAACCAGCAAAGGTTTGGGAAAAAATAAACTTAGTGGAGTTGCATAAGATGCGACGTACTAAAACTCCTCCGTTCTTTCCTGCCATCCAACTTGGTTAGTGTATTCTTTGTCATCTCTACGAGCACTATATATAAACAAATTAACGAATTTATTCTTTATCCCTCAGTTCAAACAATTGTGAAAACAAAATAGAAACAACCCACACACGCTTAAAATGATAGGGTGGGAGGACATCTACAAGGTATTAGCGTCAATGTTTCCGCTATACGTAGCACTAATCTTAGGGTATGGTTCGGTGAAGTGGTGGCACATGTTCAAACCAGACCATTGCGATGCCATAAACCAGCTCAATTGCTACTTCATTATGCCTCTCTTCACATTCGACTTCACAACCCGAGTAAATCCATATAAAATGAACTTTCGTTTCCTAGGGGCAGATGCCATCTCCAAAGCTGTCATCATCATAGCAATCTCATTATGGGCAAAGTTTTCTACTAAAGGAAACTATCCCTGGTCAATCACAAGCTTCTCTTTGTCTACCTTGAATAACACACTTGTTGTAGGCGTTCCCCTTATTGGAGCAATGTATGGGCCTTTTGGAGAAAACCTTGTCATCCAATCCTCGATTTTGCAATTTACGGTTTGGATTATAATCCTACTAATGATGTACGAGTTCCAAAGTGTAAAGAAATCGTTGAATTTGGCAGTCATGCCGAATGACTCAACAACAGATCTAGAAGGCCATACCGAGGAGGATGCGTTAACTACAAGGCCATCGCTTTTGACTTTAATGAAGATTGTAGGGCTAAAGCTTGCTAAGAACCCTAATGCGTATGCATGCATCCTTGGGCTTGCATGGGCACTTGTATCGAACAGGTGAGTTGTTTTGTATGCATGATATATATACGGACAATTGGTTACGCACTAATCATTATCTATATGGCACACCAAACATGCATATTGATTTGTTTATTATATAATCTATATCGTTTGCATTTATGATGACGATCTGCAGGTGGGATTTGAAAATGCCAACTATTGTGGAAGGATCGGTGCTGATCATGTCAAGAGCTGGTTCAGGTGTTGCCATGTTTTGCATGGGTGAGAATTTTTGATCCCGTTACATCTGCATATGTTTGTGGCACATCCTCGATCTAGTACATGAACTTATATGAAAGTAAAGAAATAGTCTTAAAAAAAGGAGTTGCTAAATTTGGACAATGATGCAGGACTGTTCATGGCATTACAACCCAAGATAATTGATTGTGGTGCGACTCTAACTGCATTTGGGATGCTACTGAGGTTTGTGGTAGCACCAGCAACGATGGCTGTTAGTTCTCTTATTATGGGTTTGCGAGGTGATGTCCTTTGTATTGCAATTATTCAGGTAAACATAACTTGAGATCTATACATATATACTCGAGGAACGTAACTATTTACTCATTTTCATATAAATTCATTCAAACTATCACAAACATAATGGATCATACTTTACAATATAAGTATATTTTTTTTTATATTTTGTCAAGTTCTAACCTCACAATCTTGTTTGTCTCTACTGTTACTTTTCTTGAAAGGCTGCACTACCACAAGCCATTGCATCATTCGTGTTTGCCAAGGAATATGAACTGCACACAAACGTGCTTAGCACTGCGTAAGTTTTTTCGTTAAGTTTCTGTCTTAATAGTTATTTGAAATGTTATTACAGTCGTATATTTACAACATTCTCATTATTCTGGCCAAGAGTACTGATTATACCAAGTGATGATTTTCTAATTTATTTGCAACCGTATCATTATTTTGGCTAAGGATGATTCCTAATGTATTTTCCATGTTATATTTCAGGGTAATTTTTGGCACCATAGTGTCCATTCCTATGCTGATATCATATTATGTTGTACTTGACTTGTTAAATAAGTGATATTGTGGATATTGTTGATGAAAGTTAATTTTCACATGCGGTTAGATTGTTTGTGAAAGTTGTTCCCAGGTATCGATAAGTTTTGATTCAGTTGATCAGATCAATTTGTAATCCATTCAATCTTGCTCAAAATTTAGAAATGTATTCTACATTTTACTTTAACAAAAGTTGCATTCTAAATCTAAATCGTTGCTTATTTATTGAATCAATTTATTAGAAAAAAAAACATTAAATTAAAAGTACATGACATGAAATAAAAAACCTAAAAACTAAAATAAAAAAGTCATAACATGCGCAAACCTAAAACAAAACTAAAATGTTATATTTTTTCTTAATTTTGGTAAAACTTTTACCACCAATGTCAATAAATGCCCCTCCGCTGTAAAACATAGATATATTTCATTAAATTAAACTTTAAAACATAACCATAAAAACATAAAATCAAAAAATCTTTATGTTTGTTAAGAATTCATCTTGACTCAAGGTCTAGTCACCACAAGTTTTCATGGCCTTCTCAATTGTCTCAACCAGTTGATTATTTATTTTGCTTTTTTTATGGAGATTAAATAAATAATCATTTCGTGCCCCAACAAGTGAAATATGCTCGAACGACTATATGTGCTTGTCTAGCTTTCTTGTTGTTTAATATGAACTGTTTGTTCGAATTTTAATCCCCAATTCCTATATTTTCTCATTTCATTGTGGCGTTCTATCATTTCACTTACTTTTGCATCATAGTTATCCATTATTGTTAGGTCTCGCAGTTTATAGATTTTCTGTTTGAGTTTGTATGCTAAAGGTTTCATATTGTATTATTTTATGTCTTCAGTATGTATTGCGAACATGTTTAACTACGAAAGTCTTTTAAGTATTGTACTTTTTACACTGGGCTTCGTAGCTTTTGTTAGTTAGTTTTGACAGGTTGTCTTAGCTTCTATACTTTAATGGTCATTTCCTAACCGACTACCTTAGGATGACCTATATAAGGGATGTTAGTTCGATAGAGAGTATCTTTTGAGAGGTTCTTACGTCATTTTGTAATTGAGCTTCTTACTCTCTAACATTTAAACATTATTTATGTACATAAAATTTCACACATTTAAACATTATTTATGTCTTATAGAATCTCATCGATCCTACATGTGGTATAGAGCAAGGATTTCTCTGAGCTATTTTCAAATCTTTGTATTTTTTGAGTTTGTTGTTTGTTAATTGTTTTCTAGATCTCTTCTATATTTTGCAATCTAATTGCAATTTTATATGGAATTCATTGTTTCATTGCTCGTATCGGTTTAAATTCTAAATTTGCTCATTGACTTGATCCTTACTCAAATTTTCATCTAAAATTTATGTCTAAGGAAGATATTCATGCTATTTCTTTCAATTTGTCGAGTAGTATTGGATCTTCAACTCGTATTCTAATTTTGTTTACCGAAAATTATGAAGTTTGGGTGTCACGTTTTGAAGATTACATATCAGGAACTGAAAAACATGGACCATACATTTGGAAATCAATTATTATAGTTCCTCATAAATGCACAAAAAGAAAAGAATATGTTCTCTCACTTACTGATTATTGCGGATTTTTTCGAAAAGCATAAAGATATGACAAATAAAGAAAAGGACACTACAAGAAAAACACGATTTTGCTACGGAATGAATCCGTTGCGAAAAGCTGAAATTCCGTTGCAAAATATGATTTGCTATAGAATTTGCAACGGCCCATTTCCGTCCCTAAAAACGTTGTAGCGAGGGTTTGGAACGGAAACGATAATTTTGTCACAAATGTGACAACGAAATGAAATCCGTGGTAGATGGTATTCCGTCGTGTATTCCGTAGTAGGATTCCATCACACAATCCATGTTAGTTATTCCATCACAAATTCCGTGGTGGTGATTCCCTAGCAAATTCCATGGTGGTGAATCCCTAGTAAATTCCATGGTGGTCATTCCCTAGTAAATTCTGTGGTGGTGATTTCCTACCAAATTCCGTGGTGGTGATTCCCTACCAAATTCTGTGGTGGTGAATCCCTAGTAAATTCTGTAGTGGTCATTCCCTAGTAAATTCTGTGGTGGTCATTCCGTAGCAAATTCCGTGGTCATGAATCCCTAGCAATTTTCGTGGTGTATATTAAATACCAGATTCCATATGGACCGATGAATAATTGATTTATAAATTAGATCCAAATTATTTTGTAGTAATATATGAAAAACAAAAATAACAAAAAAATCAAATAACATTATATCATAAAATAATACAATAATTATTTACTATATGGAAAAAGGAAAGTTGCTAATCTAAAATAGATACTTTGCAATAAACATATATCAACACTTTATGACCTACTATTGTTGTTTATTTTAAAGACATTAATAAGATCCAATGCCGTTTGAAGTTGTTTTTCAAGATGCCCGACCCTTGCGTTGTTTTCTTCTTGTTGGGCGTTCATCATATCTTTAAGCTCTTCGTTTTGCTCTTTTTGTTTAGCAACAAGCTCCCTCATTTATTCTATTTCATCATTTTTTTCCGAAATGTAAGATACATCCGTTTTACCGTTTCTATTGGGAATCGCCTTTGCAAAAGAGCCTAATCCATAAAGTCTTCTTTTTTTATCATGACCACCAACAACAACATAAAATAGCTTGTCCTCCTCAAATTCAACACCTTCAGCTTCCAACTCTTCCCGTTTTTATGTATAGGTTGCCTACAAAATAAAAATAATATAAGTTAAAAGATATCAAATTTATGAATGATATTATGGAGTAGCTACAATATAAAAGTTTAACACTGAAATGAATATTACATGAATTTGTCTATCTTTTTCACTTGTGAAAGTGACTCCATCGTGATTCTTCGTGTGTGTATACAGGAACCATTCACTATGGGGTGGATCATGTCCTAATTTCCTCTTTTGCATAAATACCATATAAAATGTCAAATATACAGATAAACATATATAAACATTGATATGATGTACCAGTAAAAAAATTACCAAATCAGAATGTAGCACCCGGTTCTTGGTACGTATTCAAATTCAAGAAATTTGGTATTTACTCTAGGACTCGGCGAGTTGGAGGCCCAACTCGTCGAGTAGACTCGACATAATGCGGGAGTTTTAGTAACATACTCGACGAGTCGGGGGACCGACTCGACGAGTAGAAGATGTCTGGACAAAACCCTAATGTTCAGGGTTTGCACCCTATTTAAACAACTTTTCTTGCCTCAACCCCTGCCTCCATCGTTCCTCCCAACCCAGAGAAACCCTGACTCGAAACCCTAAACCATTATTGAGTGTTCTTGAGATTTTTGGTTCCTTTTGTGTGTATTTGAAGTTGAAGAAAAAGAAGGAAGCTTGGAAGTTCAAGTGGAAGTTAGTAGATCCAGAGGTTATGCCCCAATTCCAGCTCACTTGAGGTATAAAGCTGAAACCTTGACTATTCTTTGCTTAGATCTTGATTTGGGGGCTATTTTCTACCTTTTGCTAGCCTTAGTGAAGCTATAGTCGGAATTGTGTGCATTAGTGGGTTTGTGCTTCAGATCTAGAACCATTGAGGTTTCCCATGGCATAAAGGTGCCAACTTTATGGCCATGGGAGACCCATGCTTCATATATATACCTCTTTTATAGCTTTTTGAGCCAAAAACCCCATGCATGGACGTCAAGATTGGATCTTTACGTATAAAATGGACCCTAGGAGGTCAGATCTATGGTTTAGAAGCATTGAGACTCATTGTAATCGACTGTATAGTTTTGGACAAAGAGGGACTCGGCGAGTCACTTGGGTGACTCGGCAAGTCGGGACGCTTTTTCCCCCAAAACGTCTTCTGGAAATGGTTTAGATTGAGTGGAAGGAACACTCAGCCTGCTAGGGTTTGTCTTGGATCTGGAAATCATAACACTCAACGAGTGTATAAACAGACTCGGTGAGTCCAAGGCAATCTCCCAACTCATGAAGATGAACTCGACGAGTTGTTCATATAACTCGGCGAGTCATAGACTGAACACGTTCATATGAGGGAGATGAACTTGACGAGTTCAAGGATGAACTCGGCGAGTCGGTTGAAGATGGTCCTGATGTTATGGGTGAAGAAGGACCCGTTGAGTTGTTGTTAGACTCGGCAGGTAGAATCGAGGTTTTAACATTTTATGGAAAAGGGGACTCGACGAGTTGGCGGGCCAACTCGGCGAGTCGAGTCAACTGGATGTTGACTTTGACCAGCGTTTGACCTTGACTATCGGCTTGGACTTGGGTTGACTCTTTCAAGAGGGTTATGATTATGAATTAGTAATCGAGAAGGGTTGTTGTGTAGGGGTTGAAGAGTTGAGACGAGCTGATTTCTGTGCCGAGGATCGTGCTGACACTACACGACATCGAGGTGAGTCTCCTCACTGTTTGTATGGGTCTACGACCACAATGCCGCCCCATTTAGTTTATGTATGGTAGGAAGACCCGGGGGTTAGCCCTAGGCATTATGCATGAAAGACCAGGAGGAGGCTCCTGGCACACAGTATGTTATTATGTATGGTAGGAAGACCCGGGGGGTTAGCCCTAGGCATTATGCATGAAAGACCAGGAGGAGGCTCCTGGAACACTGTATGCTATTATGAATGAAAGACCAGGAGGTGGCTCCTGGTACATTGTATGATGAGTAGCCTAGTAGAGTAGTATATATAGTTGTCTTTGTGATGCTTGCATGGAAGACCAGGGGGTGGCCCTTGACACTTGTCTGTAAGACCCAGGGAGTGGCCCCAGGCTTGACAAGAAAGACCACATGCGGCCCATGGCATAACAACAAGACTATGTTTGGCACATAGCACCTGACTTGATTATGGATATGTTTGTTATGTATGGCTCATGGTTACGTATGGCATGTATGGATTAGTTGATATGTATGGTATGTGGTATCTGGGGAACTCACTAAGCTTCGTGCTTACGGTTTTCAGCTATTTGTTTCAGGTATTAATGTTTTTCCAAGGAAGGAGCTCGGGGCGATCGCAGCGCATCACACCATGTTTTCCGCACTAGATGATCTTTGGGATTTAAAACTCTGATAATTGTGTTATTAAGAATGTAATTAAATGATTGGGTAAAATTTATTAAGCGGTTTTTAATTAATCAAAACTAAATTTTTGGTCTTGAATTTTGGGATGTTACAAGTTGGTATCAGAGCCTTGGTTTGAGGGATTCGGGCACACTCTCGGGTGTGTCTGGACTCAAACTGAGGACTTGATGTGAAAATTTTCAAAAGGAACTTGAAAAGTATTTGAAAAGAGAAATGAATTTTGAAAAGAACAAGGTGTGTGATGCGTGTAATCGACCGAGCTCAAGTACGTGGTTCCCAAAATACCAATACATGTTTGATATGTGACATGATATGATTATATGAATTGCATGCTAGATTATGGCTAGGGATCTAAGGGACATGCCTTTGTATGCTTATGTGAACTTGTAGAATTGCATGCTAGAGCTGGTTAGCCAGTAGTAGAATGACCTGTTTAGGTTACGCCTGATTGTATGAGCCTTTGAATTGCATGCTAGTACAGACCCTTGAATAGAGGATAACTTGACTGGAATATGTTGGTTAGATTTTCCATTGTCTGAATGCTGCTTGCTTTGTGCTTTGTGGTATTTCGAGTGATGGGAGTTAACTACTAGATGAATACGTTAAGTCACATGTGACCAGGGTTGAATAATCTCAGAGTGCTGGATTCGACCCTACTGCGCAGCTCTCGTTTGAGTCTAACCGTTGTAGGGATGAGTCTTTTACTCGAAAGATTATCCGAGCCTCGTCACATGTGATGATATTCATGTAGTGGTTAATTGGCATTATGAAGAGTCTTTCAGCAGCTGAGGACTGGGTTTGGGATTGAAGATTTTCTTAGGGTAAGCCTAGGATGAGATTAGTGCATGGAGCATTAGTAGTAGTGAAAGGGACTTGGTGGAGTCGATGCAATTCTTGAGGAAAGTATGGATAGATGTGGAAGGTAGTAGGGGCCCATACTACTGAAAGCATAGGATCCATACTCGATTCAAGGAGGGCCGAGATAGAACCAGGAAACTAGTAGTGTGTGAGACCTTCTGAGGTTACGTATGACCCTGGTAATTATGTGTTTCGTTTCAGAATGGTGACGATTACGCGACACGGAGCAGGAGGATCAGGATCCGGTTTAGGATCAGGTTTGGGTGCAGGTTCCGAGCCAGTGGATGAGGGACTACGCGAGTTCATCGCGTCTGAGATCACGAGAGGTATCCCTGAGTCTACCCCGGTGATTTTCGGGTCGATCAAGGAAGGGATTATTGAGGTAATTGAGGATCGCCTCAAAGCGTTTCGGAGTGACATGGCATCCATCCAGTCAGGATCGCGCACACTGTCCTTCAAGGACTTCAAGGGGAGTGGTGCGCCAGATTTCCACGGGGTGAAGGGCCCCATTGCCGCTAGGAAATGGATTGCATACATTGAGTCTGCACAGTTGACGAGCTTCTGTCCTGAGGGGTCGAAGGTTCGATTTGCTGCGGGATGTTTGAGGGACAGAGCTAGAGACTGGTGGGAGTCAGTTGGTGATTCCTTGGGAGCCTCGGCCATTGAGGCTTTGACCTGGTCTGACTTTGTGACCAGGTTTAGGGCGGAGTTTGCACCGGCTGTGGAGCTTCAGCAGCTGGCCAGGGAGGTCCTAGATATGAGACAGACGACGGAGTCGGTGGCGGAGATTACCGCCAAGTTCCGGGAGAGGGCTTTATTGGTGCGTCAGTATGCAGGGGATGAGGAGATGCGGAGGACCCGCTATCATGACATGTTGAGAGCTGATATTCGGGAGCATGTCAGCTTCTCGGCATGCCCGACCCTGGACTCTATGATTGCCAGGGCGCGGGAAAGGGAAATTGATTTGGAGCACATTGCGAAGAGAAGGTCAGATCAGATGTATACTTTGGAGGGTCCCGGGAAGAGACCCAAGACTTCAGATCAGCGATTGGTAGGTCGGCAGGGCGGAAGTCAGTGCAGCACGTGTGGGAAACTGCACGAGGGAGATTGTCGTTCCAGGGGTTCAGGCTGCTACAAGTGTGGCAGTGATGGTCACGTCAGCAGGGACTTCCCACAGGGGGCAAGTCTATTATGTTTTCACTACAATCAGGTGGGACATAAGAAGACCGCCTGCCCGGAAATGAGGGGAGGAGCAGGGAGTGCGTCTGCCCCGACTACCTTGAGGATTACGGATGGGCGAGAAGGTAGGGCCTTGAAGTGACATACGAGGGAGATCCGGATTACAGCAAGGAATGTTGCAGGTATGTATCGATGTCTATTTTCGATTCTATATGTACTATGATTGTTCTTACCTCGGTCTTAGGTGATAGTATGTATGAGTTATCTCTCTGCTTGTATTCGAATTGTATTTTCAGAATTGTCATATGCCAATTGCATACCAGGAACTATTAGTAGCTAGTGTAAGGTCATCTCTCACTTCGGGTTCGAAGTGTCTAGTATTATCTCGGCTACGGCTGAAAACGGTTCAGGAGCATTACGTGGAGGTCGGTGGACAGGGTCCATGGAGTAGTCAACCACCATCATCAGGGTTCGGTGATTCTAGTCTTGGTGTTTGGGATAGCTTTTGGAAGCATCAAGGGAAGTGGTTTATCACTGAGGAGGTTGCTCTGAGCATTAGTTATTCGGACCTTAAGAACGTCAGTTTGAGTTCAGGGGATTATCAGTATCGGGGATGCAGAAAGTGTTCATCTAGTATTCGGTAATCGTACAGTATTTGGAGTGGGCTAGTGACGGATCGCTAGCAAGATTAAGGCGATAGTAGTTATCATACCTATCGTGTAAGGGAGGAAGGAATGGAAATCCTCGGATTTTTATGTGCCGTAAAGATTTAGTCGAAGCTAAGTGGAGGAGAAACAATCATGTTACGGGAGCAGGAGCGGTTTTGAAACTGGGATAAGTTTCGCTCTCTTGTCAGGGAGAAAGACTGCCCAGACGGCTGTATGAATTGTGGATAGTGTGCATTGGAAGTTCGGAAAACTTGCCAATGGTGAGATCGCATTCTCGGGATGTCTGATAGCAGGTTCAGAAGGATCGGTTGAGAGTTTCAGTTAGGACATGAGTACAACTTGGGGTACTAGATTCTGCTTGTATGCTCGATTATGGGTATGTACGGATTAGTAGTCAGCGAAAGACCATGGTCAGCGGTTGAGTCAGTGTGGAAGGTGTTGTAAGACTACGGGTTAGCCGTAGCTTCCACAAGCAGCTAGTCGGTGTGGAAGGTGTTGTCAGACTACCGGATAGCCGTAGCATTCACCAGTGGTCAGATAGTATGAGAAGTGTGGTAAGACTGCGGGGTGGCCCGTAGCAATGGTTAGCAGATAGTGTAGGAGTGTTGTAAGACTATGGGGTGACCCGTAGCGCTCACTAGTTGGCAGATAGAGTAAGGACGTTGTAAGACTGCGGTGTGGCCCGTAGCATTAATATAGTAAGATTAAGATGTGGCCCGTAGATTTGGTATTGTAAGACTACGGGGTGGCCCGTAGCACTTGTCAGTTAACTGTTTGTATAATGGTATAGTAAGACTACGGGGTGGCTGTAGCATGCATTAGTGGTCAGATGGTATCGGAACGTCAGACTGCGGGGTGGCCCGTAGCATTCGCCGGCTTTTAGTCAGCAGTGAGAAGGTATCAGCTGCGTGACTTGTATATGGGTTTCTTCAGGTAGTGTAGACTAGGGCAGGACGACCCGCACTGGCATGGGTAGGTCATAGTATGATTGTATTAGGGGAGAGGTATGTCCTTGAAGACCAGGAGTGATGTAAGACTACAACGGTTTTGGTAGCATTCACCTTTAGTAGTAGATTCGCTGGCAATGAGTAGTCAGACAGTACAATCGGGAGGGTCAGCAGGAATGTTGGAGCCGTGAGTATGGGTGTGGATTGAGAGGTTTCGATAGCTGAAGTTCTTCGGAGGTCGCTGGAAGCGACTGAGAGATTGTACTTGGAATTAGTAGCCGGTGGGAGTCCGGTAATCCAAGTAATGTCAGATCAGTTGCTTAGCTAGGTAGTATCAGTTCATCCGAATAGTGGTTAAGAGACAGCAGGATGTTCGGATAGAAGGGAGTACTGTGAGGAACCTGGTGCGCAAATTAGCTCACCAAATGAAGGCACTAAGTCACTTAAAGACGAATTGAATAATCTCAGAGTAATGGGTTTGACCCTATAGCGCAACTCTCGTATGTGTCTAACCGTTAGAGGGATGAAATTGCTACTCGAAGGATTATCTGAGCCCTCTGTCAAGTATCAGTATGCTACAGCTAGTTATGGACATTTATTTTGTTATGATGATAGCATCCAGAAAATCTGCACTGGGGAGTGTGCATTGGTCAGTTAGTCGATGAGGTTTTGGCATGGTTGTTTTGGTATGTAGGCAGTCCGTCAGGGAGACAGACCAGCATGGGATTCAGACTTTGGGAGACAGAAATGGCTTGCGGAAACTCGAAGTTCTGTTGGTTTTAGGAGGTGGTCCGTGTAAATTACACGATTCAGCAGTGGTGCCTTTAGGGGATATTCAGGAGGGTGACAGCCTGAGTTACAACGAACGGCCAGTAGCTATCGCCTACAGGAAGTCGAAGGATCTGAGGAACAAAAGGGTGGAGCTGGTGAAGGTGCAATGGCGACACCACAAGGGCTCAGAATGGACATGGGAGTCGGGGGAAGGGATGCGAGAGCACTACCCGGAGCTTTTTCCGGATTCAGCAGCAGACTTCGAGGACGAAGTCTAAAATAAGCGGGGGAGATTTGTAGCACGCGGTTCTTGGTACGTATTCAAATTCAAGAAATTTGGTATTTACTCTAGGACTTGGCGAGTTGGAGGCCCAACTCGTCAAGTAGACTCGACATTATACGGGAGTTTTAGTAACCTACTCGACGAGTCGGGGGACCAACTCGACGAGTAGAAGCTGTCTGGACAAAACCCTAATGTTCAGGGTTTGCACCTTATTTAAACAACTTTTATTGCCTTAATCCCAGCCTCCATCGTTCCTCCCAACCCAGAGAAACCCTAACTCGAAACCCTAAGCCATTATTGAGTGTTCTTGAGATTTTTGGTGCCTTTTGTGTGTATTTGAAGTTGAAGAAAAAGAAGGAAGCTTGGAAGTTCAAGTGGAAGTTAGTAGATCCAGAGGTTGTGCCCTAATTCCAGCTCACTTGAGGTATAAAGCTGAAACCTTGACTATTCTTTGCTTAGATCTTGACTTGGGGCTATTTTCTACCTTTTCCTAGCCTTAGTGAAGCTATAGTCAGAATTGTGTGCATAAGTGGGTTTGTGCTTCAGATCTGGAACCATTGAGGGTTCCGATGGCATAAAGGTACCAAGTTTATGGCCATTGGAGACCCATGCTTCATATATATACCTCTTTTATGGATTTTTGAGCCAAAAACCCCATGCATGGACATCAAGATTGGAACTTTACGTATGAAATGGACCCTAAGAGGTCAGATCTATGGTTTAGATGCATTGAGACTCATTGTAATCGACTGTATAGTTTTGAACAAAGAGGGACTCGACGAGTCACTTGGGTGACTCGGCGAGCCGGGACGCTTTTCCCCCAAAACGCCTTCTAGAAATAGGTTAGATTGAGTGGAAGGAACACTCAGCCTGCTAGGGGTTTGTCTTGGATCTGGAAATCATAGGACTCGACGAGTGTATGAACAAACTCGACGAGTCCAAGGCAATCTCCCAACTCATGAAGACGAACTCGACGAGTTGTTCATACAACTCGACGAGTCATGACTGAACACGTTCATATGAGGGAGATGAACTCGAGGAGTTCAAGGATGAACTCGGCGAGTCGGTTGAAGATGGTCTTGATGTTATGGGTGAAGAAGGACCCGTCGAGTTGTTGCTAGACTCGGCAGGTAGAATCGGGGTTTTAACATTTTATGGAAAAGGGGACTCGACGAGTTGGCAGGCCAACTCGACTAGTCGAATCAACTGGATGTTGACTTTGACCAGGGTTTGACCTTGACTATCGGCTTGGATTTGGGTTGACTCTTGTAAGAGGGTCATGATTATGAATTAGTAATCGAGAGGTGTTGTTGTGTAGGGGTTGAAGAGTTGAGACGAGCTGATTTCCATGCCGAGGATCGTGCTGACACTACACGGCATCGAGGTGAGTCTCCTTACTGTTTTTATGGGTCTACGGCCACAATGTCGGCCCCTTTAGTTTATGTATAATAGGAAGACCCGGGGGTTAGCCCTAGGCATTATGCATGAAAGACCAGGAGGAGGCTCCTGCCACACAGTATGTTATTATGTATGGTAGGAAGACTCGGGGGTTAGTCCTAGGCATTATGCATGAAAGACCAGGAGGAGGCTCCTGGCACACTGTATGCTATTATGAATGAAAGACCAGGAGGTGGCTCCTGGTACACTGTATGCTGAGTAGCCTAGTAGAGTAGTATATATAGTTGTCTTTGTGATGCTTGCATGGAAGACCAGGGGGTGGCCCTTGACACTTGTCTGTAAGACCCAAGGAGTGGCCCCAGGCTTGACAAGAAAGACCACGTGCGGCCCGTGGCATAACAGCAAGACTATGTTTAGCACATAGCACCTTACTTGATTATGGATATGTTTGTTATGTATGGCTCATGGTTACGTGTGGAATGTATGGATCAATTGATATGTATGGTATGTGGTATCTGGGGAACTCACTATGCTTCATGCTTACGGTTTTCAACTATTTGTTTAAGGTATTAATGTTTTTCCAAGGAAGGAGCTCGGGGCGATCGCAGCGCATCACACCATGTTTTCCGCACTAGATGATCTTTGGGATTTAAAACTCTGATACTTGTGTTATTAAGAATGTTATTAAATGATTGGGTAAAATTTATTAAGCGGTTTTTAATTAATCAAAACGAAATTTTTGGTCTTGAATTTTGGGATGTTACACAGGAGCTATCTTCAAATGACTTGCGGATCCAGCATTATGTGTAGGTTTTGCTACTCCATCAGCTACACCGTTACGCCTATTTTTCTTGTTCTGCTCAGATTTTAGCTTGTATTCTTCTGTATTCCATTTTAGTTGCCAGGAGTTCCAGACTTCCTGTGGAATATGAGCTGGTTTAAAGCCATGACTGTTTCTTTTTGGGCTCCGCATGTTGAAAAGATATTGACCATAACTTTGTGCCGCTTTCCTTGCTCAAGCTTGCCTCACCAGCGAGTCTATTGTTTCATCCCAACAACATTTTTTTCTACACATTAACAATATAACCATAAGTTTAAGTGTAAATGTTTACCAAAAAACAATTTATCACATATAGTTTATTACCTGAAACTCCTCCCAATATAATTCACGCATTTCTTTGCTTACTTTTCCCCAAGCGTACCCTTCTGGATCTACTCTTTGTAAAAAGGACCGACTAATAAAGTGTGCACAAGGGCCTGGTGGCATTAGCCTGCAAGTAATTATGTGATGTGTTAAGTTATGAATTGATATGTACGTGTAAACCAAAAAGTCATACATAGAAAAAGTTGTAACTAATATTTGATTGGTAACTCACGTTTTTTTTCCAAAACTGAGCAGTTAAACGTCCATCTGGTCCACAATCTTCAGAGGAATTGTTTTCACCTTCTACACTTTCCACTACAGATCCATTCATGGTTGGTTGTGTTGGTGATGGGGTAGATTCTGGGATAGGTGTTGTTGATGGGGTATATTCTGGGGTAGGTGTTGGGATAGATTTATATGTTGAGGATATGGTAGTTCCTTTACTTAAGGAGGGTGTGGTAGTTACTGTAGTTGTGGAGGATGGTAGTGTAGATGCAGGTTTTGAGGTTGTGGTAGTAGATATAGGTGTTGATGATGTGGTAGTGGGTGTCGGTGTTGAGGATGGTTTAGATGATGTAGGTGCTGAAGTTTTGGTTATTGATGTAAGTGTTGAGGATTGTATTGTTCCAGTTTCGGAAGTTTTAGATGTATTTTCTATGGACGGTGTGGATGTTGTAAGTGATGTCGAGGAAGTGGTAGTCATGGTTGATGATAATGATTTAGGTATAGGGGTTTTGTTGGTAGATGTTATAGGTGCTTTGGATGTGGTTGTTGGTATTGGGAAGTCGATTTCTTCATCTTGTAATTGTCTGTTTATGAATTTTGCAGCTGAAATCCTGTTGCGTTTCATAACCTGTGGTGCAATGAATTTAGTTGGCTTCACACCGGATGCTCCTTTTGCTTTCGAGTTCAACATCTTTCTTGCTTAAAAATTAAAAAAAAACAATAGTCAGTACCAACATATTAAAGATGATAAACTACTGATGAGAAGAGAGAAACAAACAATAAATATAAATTATATATGAAGGCATTACTATGCATGCAAACAATTGAATACAATCAAAACCAATTTACTTGTAATTTAAGATGATAATATACATGAAGATGATCAGAGAACAAGAAACGATCATCACGATAACATTAAATTAAATAAAAATAAATTTTAGATGAGTGTCAACCTATATCGCTAAAGTCAGTCCACAAATGTATAATGAACAAAGATTTCGATCAATTAGCCGCTGGAGATGATGATTACAGAAAATGTAAACCCTATTTCTAATCAGTAAATTTACCCTAATATGCAGTGTAATCGTGTGTAGGTTGGAGGGAAAGGAATTGCGAAATATTTTGAAGCTCCGCTAATGAAAAATTCGAATTGTGCTAATTACCGCTAAATATTTAGTAATTCAAATTTATTAAAGTAGTTCTAGATCGATAGATAGAGTATATACATCTAGCTAACGTCAAGAAAGAACATAGACTAACGAGGTGTTCATAGTATAATTTTAATATAAAATTATAAACGAGGATTAAACATTAATAAACTATACATCTTTATGCTTTTATGTTTAAACAAAAATTTATATATAAAAGACGTACGGGTCATGTCAATATATATAGTAGTGGCTTATGATGTCATGGTATCACCCATGGATGACATATGGGTCATTGGTCAACATGGTAGTTCCTTATGGTGTGATGGTATCACCCATGGATGACATATGTGTCATTGGTCAACATGGTAGTTGCTTATGGTGTCAATGGTATCACCCATGGATGACATATGGGTCATTGGTCAACATGGTAGTTGCTGCTTATGGTGTCCATGGATAACATACGGGTCATTGGTCAACATTGTAATTTTTTATGGTGTCCATGGTATCACCCATGGATGACATATGGGTCATTGGTCAACATGGTAGTTGCTTATGGTGTCCATGGATGACATACGGGTCATTGGTCAACATGGTAGTTGCTTATGGTGTCCGTGGTATCACCCATGGATGACATATGGGTCATTGGTCAACATGGTAGTTGCTTATGGTGTCCATGGTATCACCCATGGATTACATATGGGTCATTGGTCAACATGGTAGTTGCTTATGGTGTCCATGGTATCACCCATGGATGACATATGGGTCATTGGTCAACATGGTAGTTGCTTATGGTGTCCATGGATAACATATTGGTCATTGGTCAACATGGTAGTTGCTTATGGTGCTCATGGATGATATATGGGTCATTGGTCAACATGCTAGTTGCTTATGGTGTCCATGGTATCACCCATGGATGACATACGAGTCATTGGTCAACATGGTAGTTGCTTATGTTGTCCATGGATGACATATGTGTCATTGGTCAACATGGTAGTTGCTTATGGTGTGATGGTATCACCCATGGATGACATACGGGTCATTGGTCAACATGATAGTTGCTTATGGTGTCCATGGATGACATACGGGTCATTGGTCAACATGGTAGTTGCTTATGGTGTCCATGGTATCACCTATGGATGACATATGGGTTATTGGTCAACATGGTAGTTGCTTATGGTGTCCATGGATGACATAATTGTCATTGGTCAACATGGTAGTTGCTTATGGTGTGATGGTATCACCCATAGATGACATACGGGTCATTGGTTAACATGGTAGTTGCTTATGGTGTCCATGGATGACATACGGGTGATTGGTCAACATTATAGTTGCTTATGGTGTCCATGGATGACATACGGGTTATTGGTCAACATGGTAGTTGCTTATGGTGTCCATGGTATCACCCATGGATGACATATGTGTTATTGGTCAACATGGTAGTTGCTTAAGGTGTCCGTGGATGACATACGGGTCATTGGTCAACATGGTAGTTGCTTATGGTGTCCATGGTATCACCCATGGATGACATATGGGTCATTGGTCAACATGGTAGTTGCTTATGGTGTCCATGGATGACATACATGTCATTGGTCAACATGGTAGTTGCTTATGGTGTCCATGGTATCACCCATGGATGACATATGGGTCATTGGTCAACATTGTAGTTGCTTATGGTGTCCATGGATGACACACGGGTCATTGGTGAACATGGTAGTTGCTTATGGTGTCCATGGTATCACCCATGGATGACATATGGGTCATTGGTCAACATGGTAGTTGCTTATGGTGTCCATGGATGACATACGGGTCATTGGTCAACATGGTAGTTTCTTATGGTGTCCATGCATGACATACGGGTCATTGGTCAACATGGTAGTTGCTTATGGTGTCCATGGATGAAATATGGGTCATTGGTCAACATATATCATTTGTGTCGGTTATGTATTAAAATAGAAATTGAATTTTCTTTTAATTATGACTTTTGACAAAACTACGCTTACTAATTAAATGAGTCATTGTATGTATTAGGAAAACTTGGTCATTTTATAATGGAACATCTTCTAGGCGCCATAATGTTTTCCGACGAAATACGTTGTTTCAGTTCTTCACTCTTATTTCAGTCACTTGCAAACAACCACAGTTTCAAAATTCCGACAGTCAAAAAAACCTAAAACCATTTTCGCAGAATCGTTATCTTAGTGAAGGTTTATTATTATGGAAGCCAGTACTTCTTCGAAGATGCAATCAAGAAATCAAAGGAAATCGCTAATTACATGCCATTGTAAGTGATGGAGAAAATCATAGTCGACTTGGGAAAAATTTCAGCATTCGAGGCATTTCCTTTAACTAGAAATTATATGTTTAATGTTTATGTTTAGATGAATTTATTTTTCTTAGAAGCTGATCATGAAGGGAAAACGATGCTTGAAGAAGCATCTGCATTGGAACATTCGGATTCAACATTTGTCCTAGGAATGATGGTGATGGCTGAAGGGAGACATAGGAAGCAGGAAGCTTTGGACATGTTGAACAATGCTTACCGCAGAGCAAAAGGTAAGTGGAATCTTAGAGCAACTTGTTCTAAGGTTCATCTCAACTTAAATAGGGAGGGGAGGAAACATGTACACTTCCATGGCTTCCATAGAATTTGTGCAATGCATAAGTCTGTAATTAGTGTGTCAGACGCTTTTGTGAATGGATACAAATGGGTGTTTAGGTGTGAAATTTGTTTGTAGGATGCTTGTTTCGTTAGGTTTTCTAGGGTGTTTGGTATAATTTATGAGTAGTTTGTTGATATGTATTTTCATATTATGACAATTAATGTTATGTACATTCTTTTGGTTTAATATACGAATATATAGTAATTTACTTGATAAGTAATTACATGATGTTGTTACTTGATTAGTAAATATGTTGTGTTGTTAATAAGGGACTAAAAGTGTAAAAGTTTGGAATGATGTTTGAATGATGTTTGAATAATGTTTGAATAATGTGTTTTGGACTTTCAATATTAGTGTTTATTTTGTATTGTGATTATAGTTGTATGTAGCAAATGTTTGTTCTTTCCTAGTATTAAATACATATAAAATACAATTGTAAAGACATAAACATACATGTATTTTATTTAGGATTTGGTAATTTGGTTTAATATCAACTAGTGTAGAACCCATGCTTTGCATGGGGTAAAATTGTAAAGGCATAAACATAGGAACTAAAAGTGGCAACAAAAGAAAACTGTTGTGTCTAAAATCTAAAGTAAAAAAGTTTACTGTTAAAATCTTGTCCCACTTTTAATATATATATATATATATATATATATATATATATATATATTAATACATGAATATATACTAGTAATTTGGTGAAATGTTAATATAAATGTATTACATTATGGATTATAATATATATGTTATTTTTGTCTTTTTCATTTCAACAATCAAAAGTCCACTGTTACCTAGCTATAAAATGTTATAATATTTGAATAATGTGTTTTGACACAAATACCCTTAGTATTCACATATTTGGAATGATTTCAGGGGTAATTTGGTATTTTTGCACTCTAAATTGTTAAGGCGCCATCATACCTCTGACGTCACGCCGGCGTTCCAGTTCTTCATCCATTCAGAACATCTCAAATTTTTCGGACGATAAATCTGCATACAAACACTAAAACCCCCAAATTGTCGAAGGATAATCGCTCTCAAAACGATTTTCTTCGATAATAGAGACTCCTGTACTCATGTCGACCAGATCAGCATAAAATAAGTTTTTTTCCATACCCTTTTACACTGTCTTTCATAGTTACGCTTAATTTAAAAAAAATTGAAATCAACTACTCCACTGTGTATTTTGTAAGTAGAATGTCGAATACTAGAAGTCGCCGTTTGTTAGATGATCTCCCACTAGAGATTTTGAGTCGGATATTTGTAGTATTAGGGGCAGAATCTGCGAAAGACATCGTCTCTGCAAGACTTTGGTAATTCTCAATAAACATCAACTAATGAATGTATATTTGATGAAATACAACTTTATTTATTTGTTATTTACTGTGTATTTAAAATTTTGAAGTTCAAAGAAGATGTATGAAGCGGGGGGTGATCCTCAAGTGTACAGAACAACATGCATTGACATGTTTGAAGGAATGGGTCCCAAAAATCTGAAAGCTGATTTATTTATACGCACATGTGCATTTCATAATAACAATGAAGCCATGTTCAGACAAGGAATTGTATTTGTAGTTTTAGTAATTATATGTAATCTATACCATTTATTAATATTTAGTGTCATTGATGTTATATATTGATATTGTTATTCTGTCAACAGGATGAGCGCTTTTCTTATGGCAATTTTGATTTAGGATTGACTTTGTTGAGACAAGCAGCAGATGAAGATCATCTTGAGGCAATTTATTTTTTTGGAATGATCTACATTTCAAGAGGGTCTCATCAATGTGATGAATGTATGTATATATGGTATATATGTAAATTATATTATATATAGTTAATTAAGGAATGTTTGTAGTTTGGGGTTAGTATTTAGTTGTGTTGTGTTGTATAATATTTACTGTTGTATTGAAAAGGATACATTGGATTAATTGATGGGTATTTTAATGTGTAGGTTTACAATTACTTGATGCCTATTTTGGCTGGGCAGTTCCGGATGATGGGGAGTACACGGGTGTTGTTGATAGTGCCAAAGAGTTGCTGCGGGCTGTTGATGTTGCTCATAGACTTACAACGAATAACATCACATTCCAATTTGAAGACCCACGTCATTCTGTTAAAGGTGCATTTGCAATAGGCCATGAAGAGGATGAGGATCAACAAAGATATTGCATGGTTTGTCGTTGTTATGTAGAGTATGGTAGGTTTTGTATATTTCTTAAAACTATAAATGGTTGATAATAGATTGGACATTGAGTATTAGTGTTCATATTGTATTGTATTGAAGGTGTATACTACTATAATTTTATTTTGGTTTTATGTTTACATCATTCTGCTAAAAGGGCATTTTAGTCATTTTTGCTTGCTATGTTGTTTGAGTAGGAAGAAGTATACGTAAAACACATGTTATTTTTGTGATGAAGTATAGTTAATGGAATTAAAAATAAGTTTGTAATGAATTCGTTATTAAGGAAAATAATCTACATAGATTATATACTTTAACATGCCCGATTTTAAGGGTGTGCAAGAGGTGCAACCTCACAGGCCCCGGAAAAAATAGGGCCCGAGTTCTAATAAAATTATATGGTTAATTAGTCATTATATACTATGTTTTTCAAGAAATTATACACAACTTGATTAGCACAACTGGCTTAAGCGCGCCCTTTTCTAGCATAAGCTTAAGTTCGAGTTCGCTTGCCAGCAATATCTACTTTTATAATTCATTTTTACACTTTTAGCCATTAGTTTATGCCTCATATTACCAATTCAAAAACATTTCATTCAAACCATATCTTACAAATTCCATTGATCATAATAATAACTCATCCATAGAATAAGAAAATTAATTAAGCATACAACATCCCAACAAATGTCGTCACAAATTAGCTACGCGTTTTGTTCCATAGTAAAACAAGCAAACGAAATCATATTCCATAGCAGAATTACCTAGCAAAATACCTAAGAATGATACTTACATAGAAAATCAACTATGGAGATGGTTTCCGTCACAAACTCCATTGCACAGTAACCACGATAATTAATTCCATAGCAACAGTACAATGGAAATTGATTTCGTATCAAATTTCATTGGAAAATTGCTACAAATTTTTGTTCCATAGAACTATCGGTAGCATAATACCAACGATATGGAGTCGGTAGCCTTTTCCCTAGAAAGTCCCATTCTCGCTACCAGAAATAAAATACGTAGACAATATGGTAGCAACATTGCTATGGAACGACATTCTATAGCACGATCCATTGCAGATTAACAACAAAAATACGTTCCATAGAGACCTTCCCTAGCAAAATCGTGTTTTTCTTGTAGTGGGAGAATATTTAAGGAGATTTCCGAGCTAAAAGAGATTTATGTTTCGCAATCCCACTAGACACATTCAGACTTGTATGCTCTTTTGCAAATGCTCATCTTATCTGGGAAAGATTGAAGGAACTTTACTCATGTGACATTGATTAAACTCATTATATGCAAACAACATTACTTTCGAAGTTTGGATCATTTCAACAGAAGGATAGAGAGGCGATTGATCAAGTTGCTAGTAGGTTCAATCACTTATTGAGCGTAATGTTGAAGTATAAATTGAAAAGAGAACCGATTGAAGGAAAGGTGGCTTTCATGATCAATTTACATTCAGATTGAAAGATGATTACTTCAACCGTGAAGGCACATGGACATATTAAAAATCACTCGTTAGCACAAGTTGTCGGTATCTTAAAGTTTCGTGAAAACGAAATCATGGAAAATGCAAAATCAAGTTTAGATACAGGCTCTATGGCTATTGTTGCAAAGGGATAGGCAGCGAAAGAAAAGAAGTCCAAGGAAAAGGTAATTGTTGATGAATCTGACTCTGATGCGATAGATGACGAATTTACCAGTGAAGAAAAAGATCTCATGGTTAGCAATCCAAAGAAATTCTTCAATAAGAAATTCTCGAAGTTCAGAAACAATGGAAATACGATAAACGATGGTGGAAGTAATGGCTACAATGGAGGAAATTCATATGCTGAGAAAAATAAAATTGAAGGAGTCAAAAATTATTAACAAGAAGAAGAGGAGGAGGAAAAGAGTTGTTGGTGATCCAGGCTATGACTGCAATTACTGTAATGGGAAGAACCATTTTGCAAGAGAGTGTATGCTACGAAAGAAAAATGAGAAGAAGGAGAAAGAGAAGGATGGAGCCTACTAAATGGAAAAGATTATTTAAAAAAGTCAAAAGTACATGCAAAGGCTTTGGTAGTGGAAGAATATAACAGCGGTGATGGAAACATTGAGGTGTGGTCGACTGATTTAGAGGATGAAGAGGTTCGTATACCCACACAGGGTTCTTGCCTTGTTGCTAAGGATTTCGTGGGTATGAAAGTGGGAAGGTTCTTGATTGTAACGCCCGTAGATTCAGGCTAGTCGATTTAAAGACAATAAGCGTCAAAAAATTACTTTTTGATAGAAGATTATTTAGAATAAATAATCTTAACCAAGCTATATTATACGTCACAAGGATTCCGTACATATAAAGAACGTTGAAATCTGAGTTATAACGAAGAAGTTATGACATGTCGATGTTTTGCGCCAAAAACCGACACGACACCTGCAATCGTAAAAAGTGAGTTTGCGATAAAATACTTTTTAGCCTTAGCGATCTAAACGAAAGTAATAGAATACGTTAAACCGAGAGCGTACGTAAAAAGAACGCCCAAATCTGACTTCGTATGAGGAAGTTATGATTTTTTCTAAGATTTAGCATAATAGTGCACAGACTGGAAATTGAATTTTAGATCGATTGATTTTTAGCCGACACAACCTAAATGAGAATTGAAGATCTCATTAATAGGAGCTCAACGCTATAAAGACAGTCAAAAACGGACGTTGGATGAAAAGTTTATGAATTTTTAACGGATTTTAACTGTCTAAGTCTGTTAAAATATAAATTTAAAAATATAGTCAAAATTAGCCGACGTAGTCTAAATGAAAGTTGTAGATCCCGTCAATACCTACGTGTGGATATAAAGAATGTCAAAAACGGAGCTCGTATGCAAAAGTTACGGATTTTGGAAGATAATTAGTTTTTGGAGTAACCAGCGAGAGAGACGTGGTGCGATCTAAGCCACTGCTTCCTCACCACGGCTTGCCACCAGATGGTGACACATGGCATGGGAACGCCCATCGTTCAGCAAGGGAACGCTTAGCGTTTGCACCGAACTCAACCTATAAATAGAGGCGCAAATCACCCCAAAGGAAATAAAGAAAATAATGAACTATGTTTTAACTAAAGAAGATAAACAACAAATCAAATAAAATTTAAATGAAAAATATAACTCGATGTGTAATGAATTGAATTATGAGGAGTATCGTAAAGCTGAAATTGATTTTGATTTTAATGAAAGTGTGATTAGTGAAATTTCAGTATTAGATGAAATTGATTGTTCCAATTTTGGGATGAATAATGATGAACCAAAAAGGAACTGGATTTTCGAGTAATCTTCTGAATTTGAAAAAGTGGTCATGGAATTGAGAATTTGAAAGAAAAGGCTATTGTGTTTCAAAACGTCCAAAGTACTCCTAATCAAGTTTTTGTTACGTAAGGACTGGACGTAACTGACACCATTGATTTAACTTCTATTGTGAAAACTAATAATGTCAATTCATGCGGGAGTCATTTTTGGTATGAACCCATAGATAATGGTAAGGAGACAATAGGTCATTCAGATAAGACTTCTTGGAGAGTGAAGAATAGACACATTTTAGTACCTTTAAATGTAGAATCTACTTCACATGTTGCTGTAGAAAATTCTGACACTCAGGATATGAAACCCATTTCAAAGGAGAAATTTAGTTTGAGTAATCAAAAAGGGTAATCTAATATGTGTGATCAAGATGCTCAGATCACAATGGATACGAAAGAAAAGAATAAGGCTGGGAGAACTAGATACAAAAAGAATATGAAAAATAAGAAGAAGATTTGGAAACAAGAAGAGATGGTGGAAAATTTTGTTAACATTGTTAAATATCAAACTGTTCCTTGTTTAGGTTCTTGTTCAAAATCACATGTACGAAATCAAAAGTCCGACAATTCATCAAGGTTTCATAATTATAAAAATATTCACAACAATTTGAGAAAGCAAAATTCCATTTTGGTTCAAACTCTTTTTACATTGGGAGTGTTAAACCAAAGAAGATTGTTGTGAAACAAAGTGATTCATCAAAGAAAAATGTTTCAAAACAATCATTTGTTCAGTAGAAAATTGTTTCTAATCAAAAGTTTGTTTCAAAAACAAAACTTTCAATGCAAAAGGAAGAAGAAAAAGGTTTTCCAAAAGAGTAGATTCCAATAATAAAGTCCTTTATTCAAAACAAAAGCACATTTGTTGAAATTAATCTTTGTGAAAAAAAACTCAAGTTCACAAAAAGGTGAAAAATATGAATAGTGTTTTGATTTCAAAATCGTTTTGGATTGAAAAGACTAACATTTTTCCTATTGGTAACTCCAAATTGCAAGTCCCACTAGGGCCCAAGATGGTTTGGGTTCCTAAATTGACTTAATTCTGCAGGTGAATTGTGTCGAGCAGTATGATTATGAATGGTACATTTATAATGGTTGCTCACATCACATGATAGGAATGAAATCACAGTTGCGAGAGTATAGGATTCTGGAAGATACTAGAAGAGTGAAGTATGGAAATAACTCGACATGCGAAATTAAAGGATATGGCATGATTTCGAGTGAGGATATCACGATTAGAAAGGTTCCTTACGTTGCAAATTTATAACACAATCAAATAAGTGTTTTTCAACTGGTTGTAGGTATTGGTTTGAAAGTATCACTTGATGAATAAGGATCCGTGATTGAGCACGAGGAGTCAAAAAATGTTTTTTAAATTCTAAAAGAAAAGGAGATATGTATCCACTAGATATGAAACAAATTGAAGGAAAGCCGTCAATTTATTTGGTTGCGAAAATTTCATCTGATGATAGTTGGCTTTGGCACCGAAGACTTTTGTACTTAAACTTAAAAGATATCAACAAGCTTGTTCTTGGTGATCTTGTGTGAGGCCTTTCTTTACACAAATATGATAAAGAGAATTTGTGTGCTTCTTGTGAGTTGGGAAAACAAAGTTGCAAAAGTCATTCATCAATCATGAATACAAAGATCGTTTAAACCGCTTTAATTTATTCATATCGATTTGTGTCGTCCGTTTTCCATTGAAATAATTGGTGGTAATAATTACATTATTGTTAATTCTGATAATTTTTCTTGTCTTACGTGGGTTTTCTTTCTTAAACAAAAATCAGAAACCACACAGAAGATGATTGATTTTGTGAAGAATGTGGAGATACAGCTACGAGAGCCAGTAAGAAAGATTCGAAATGACAATGGGACTGAATTCAAAAACCAAGTGTTTAAGAAATTTTTGACTAACAAAGGCATCAGTCATAATTTCTTATCTTTTTACACACCACAACAAAATTATGTTGTTGAAAGGCGAAATCGTTCACTATGTGAAACTGCGAGGAGAATGATTTCATTCACAAATCTACCACTTCATTTCTGGGTTGATGCAATTGGAACAACATGGTTTATGCAAAATAGATTTTACATTAATAATCGATTTTGATAACTCCTTATGATAAATTGAACAATCGTAAACCTAAAATGAAATTCTTTCATGTTTTTGGTTGCAGGTGCTTTCTTTATTATTCAAAGGAGACTCGTAACAGATTTGATGTGAAAGCATATAAAGCTATTTTTCTTCGATATTCTCTTACTTCAAAGGCATGTCGTGTTCTCAAAAAAAAGACAAGAAAGATTGAGGATAGCTATTATGTCACTTATGATGACAAGTACATCAAATCTTTTCAAAAGGAAGTTACTCAATGCGAAGAAATCTTTCCATCATCTTGTTCCAAAAGCAAAAGCAATTGATAATAAAGGAGGTTAATTAATGAAGTTGGTCGATTATGCAATCAATAGAATTGAAGTACATGTCAATGGGGAGCCTTCAATTACAACAAATTCTCTAAGTGCTCCAGTTAAGGGGGAGTGTAATACCCATAAAAATGAGACGAAATTTAAACTTTTCGAAACATTAAAGATCCATTAAGGATTACAAATTCGTTTTCCAAAATAGTTTATATCAGAGTTTTTCCCCAGAACCATAAACAAAACAGGAGGACTTGTACGATCATGCCTTCGCCTTGCCGCGATCCCCTGATGTACCTGAAACAATAAATGAAATTGTAAGCCCGAAAGCTTAGTGAGCTCCCCCAAAATACCGATACACTGCACATAACACACAAATAAGCAACAACATGTACTAGGTCCACAACTTTGCAGACTGGATCACCCCTGAGCCCACAGTGTGAGTCTGGATTGCCTTACGGGCCCACAGCTCACATCTGGATTGCCATCGAGCCCAGAGTACGAGTATCCCTTAGCGCGTAACTGGAATGCTCCCGGGTTTGTTGGTTACCGCACTGAGCAGTATCACCTCAACCCATCCCACATAACATATCAACATATAACATAACTACTGAGCATGCAGATATTCATATAACAACACAGGTAGTCCTACAGATCTACCTAACTGGCATAACCACTAGCATGCAACACTAACTCATACTCAAAATAACCACTACTAGGATAAGATATCCAATGGGCCGGCCTTGGTGCCTTAGACCCCTTAGTATAGTGAGGATAAATCACATTGCAACTGCCGAGTGGAAATAGAACGCTCAACTCTCGAATCACCGCCACAAACCCCACCACCTATACCCAACACATCTTAAGGTTTATAAATTCCTGAATACCCCAGAAGTCAACTGGTCAACCCTTGGTCAAAGTAAAAGTCAACTGTCAAGGTCAACAGTCCATGTTGACCTCAACTCGTCGAGTACCATCAGCTACTCGCCGAGTTTCTTGCAATACTTGTCCGCTTGCCGAGTCACCAGAATGACTCGTCGAGTTCCTAAGGTTCGTGGTCGAAGCTCCATGACCACTCGTCGGGTTTTCCTTCTTGCAACTCGACAAGTCCACACGCATCCATTATTTGGGAAACCTTAACTGACTCGTCGAGTTGTTCATCCAACTCGTCGAGTCTACGACAATCTTCATCGGACTCGCCGAGTTGTTCATCCAACTCGTCGGGTCCATGCCCATCTTCATATGACTCGCCGAGTCGACCATGCGGCTCGTCGAGTCCCTTCAGTCCTTTATCCATACAAACACTTTTAAGCCATGCCAAGGCTCCAAATTGCAGATCCAACTTCCTTAGGCATGCTTATCACTTAAAGTTGAAAACTTTACGTGCATGCAAGGCTTTTAAGACCCTAAAATGACAAAACTAAGCTTGCAATGAAGTTACACACTGGAGGGAAGGCTCATACTAGGCAAAGCTGATGACTTTATAAATCTAGAGGCCAAGGGGAGTCCAGATCTGAAGTTACAACTTCAGATCTTGGCTTAAGCACACGAAGCCTTTCTTAAAACTCATGCAAAAGAGGGTTTAGGTGAAAATGAGCCAAGGAGAACGGTCAAGTACCTTCAAGAGAGTGCTTACTGATGCAGATCTTGAATCCCACGAGCTCCTTCTTCAACTAGCTTGTTTCCCCAAGTGTTTCCTTCACCTAAAATCCTTCCTCCAAGCTCAAACTCTCCAAAAGTGCATACACACACGACTTAGGGTTAAAGAGGGACAAGAAACAGCAAAGGGGAGGCTGGGGGAGGCCAATGATCCTTTAAATAGGGTGAAATGCCCTGGAATTTAGGGTTTCATCTGCCAGCTCCTGCTCGTCGAGTCCCTTCTTGTACTCGGCGAGTAGGTCACTGAAACGCATGGACCATCCCGCTACTACTCGACGAGTAGGGCGACCAAATCGTCGAGTAGACCCATATAACAAGAAGGATTCATACATAAATCAATACCTGAGAATCGGGGCGTTACAGTTCTCCCCCACTTGAACTATACTTCGCCCTCGAAGTCTGCTGAGGTAAACAACGCCGGGTAATGCTCTCGCATCTCCGCCTCCGGCTCCCATGTCCACGCGGATCCCCTCCGACGTTCCCACTGCACCTTCACCAATGGTATCTCCTTGTTCCGCAGAATTTTCTTCTTCCTTTCCAAAATGGCCACATGCCTCTCCACGTAATTCAAGCGCTCGTCGACCTGAATATCATCCAACGATACTACTGCCTCCTGGTCCATAATGCACTTTCACAACTGCGAAACGTGGAATGTGTTGTGAATCCGGCTAAGCTCTTCTGGTAGCTCTAGCCTGTAAGCCACCTTTCCAATCCTGGCAATGATCCTGAACGAACCAATGTAACGGGGACCCAATTTCCCCCTCTTTCTGAAGCGGATCACACCCTTCCAAGGTGAGACCTTCAGAAGTACCATATCACCCACCTAGAACTCTAACTCAGATCGGCGCCTGTCGGCATAGCTCTTCTGCTGACTCTGAGCGGTCTGCAATCGCTGCCTAATCTGCTGAATCTTTTCGGTAGTCTACAGAACTACCTCTGTCCGTCCCATCACTCGGTGTCCAACCTCACCCCAACAAATCGGGGTGCGACATCTTCACCTATACAATAACTCAAAAGGCGGGGCGCCAATGCTGGAATGGTATCTGTTGTTGTAGGCGAACTCTGCAAGCGGTAGGTGGGAATCCCAACTCCCACCAAAGTCAATGACATACGCCCTCAACATATCCTCGAGGGTCTGAATGGTCCGGTCGCTCTGACCATTAGTCTGCGGATGGAATTATGTGCTAAAGTCCAACCGCGTGCCTAGTTCCTCATGGAACTTCTGCCAAAAACGGGAGGCGAACCTAACATCTCGGTCGGAGACAATGGAGACGAGAACCCCATGGCGAGACACGACCTCACGAACATACATGTCGGCCAACTTCTCGGTCGAGGAACTCTCCCGAATAGCCAAGAAATGGGCACTCTTGGTCAATCGATCTACGATGACCCATATGGCATCAAATCCCTTCGCCGTCCTTGGCAACTTGGTAATAAAATCCATCGTGATCTATTCCCATTTCCACATGGGAATCTCTATAGGCTGCAGCTTACCATGCGGCCTCTGATGCTCGGCCTTGACCATCCTACAGGTCAAGCACCTATCGACATACCAAGCGATTTCTCGTTTCATACATGGCTACTAGTAACTCAAACTCAAGTCTCGGTACATCTTGGTGGCCCCCGGGTGTATGGAAAAATGAGACTTATGAGCCTCCTCCATCACTGTCTGTCTGACTCCACCAGTCATCAGAACTTAAACTCGACCACATCGTGTCAATAACCCCCGACCATCCTGAACAAACTGAGCGCTTTCGCCCTTGATCCTTTCCAATTTCCAATTCTCTGGCCGCATGCCCTTAACCTGAGCATCTCTGATCAAACTCACAAGCGGGGAATCCACTGCTATCCTCATACATATCGCTGGGGTGGAAGTCCCAGATGACTTGCGGCACAGAGCGTCCGCCACCACATTCGCTTTACCAGGGTGGTAAAGGATCTCACAATCGTAGTCCTTGACTACATCCAGCCACTTGTGCTGCCTCATGTTCAGGTTCAGCTGCTCCATGATATGTCTCAAGCTCTTGTGATCTGTGTAAATGGTACAACGGACCCCATAAAGGTAATGTCTCCATATCTTGAGAGCGAACACTACTGCTCCCAGCTCCAAATCGTGTGTAAGGTATCTCGTTTCACGCGACTTCAGCTTCCGCGATGCATAGGCTATCACTCGTCCTCTCTGCATAAGGACCGCCCCCAAACCTGTGATGGATGCATCACAGAACACCACAAAATCCTCAACTCCCTCCGGGAGTGTCAAGACTGGGGCCTCGCATAACCGCTGTCGAAGGGTCTCAAATGCCCTCTACTGCTCAGGGCCCCACCGGAATTCCACCCCTTTCCTCGTCAGACGAGTGAGGGGTACTGCAATCTTGGAGAAATCCTGAATGAATCTCCGGTAGTACCCTGCTAATCCTAAAAAGCTACTGATGTCTGAGGGAGATTTCGGAATCTCCCACTGCATGACCGCCTCGATTTTGAGCAGATCGACCAAAATCCCCTCCTGGTTAACGAGGTGCCCCAGGAACTGGACCTCTCATAACCAAAACTCGCACTTCGAGAACTTGGCATAGAGCCGTTCTCGCCTCAAGACTCCCAATAACTCCCGTAGATGCTCCTCATGCTGCTCCCGGGTCTTGGAATACACCAAGATATCATCTATAAATACAATGACCGAACGATCGAGCATCGCTCTGCAGACCCGATTCATCAGATCCATAAATACTGCTGGTGTGTTCGTGAGTCCAAACGACATCACCACGAACTCGTAATGTCCATAACGAGTCCGAAATGCGGTCTTCTCCACGTCCTCCTCTCTGACCCGGACCTGATGATACCCCGACCTCAAATCTATCTTGGAGAACCAAGATCCCCCCTGAAACTGATCAAAGAGATCGTCTATCCTAGGTAGAGGATAACGGTTCTTTACCGTCAATTTGTTCAGCTCCCTATAATCAATGCACATCTGGTGTGAGCCGTCCTTCTTCCTGACGAAGAGGATCGGTGCTCACCATGGAGAACTACTAGGTCGGATGAACTGCTTTCCCAGCAGCTCCTGAAGCTATGATGACAACTCCTGCATCTCAGGTGGTGCCAACCGGTACGGCGCCTTGGCGATAGGGGCCGCACTTGGCACTAGGTCAATCCTGAACTTCACTTGCCTCTCCGGAGGCACTCCGGGTAATTCCTCCGGAAACACATCAGCAAACTCTCTGACTACCGGAACCTCTGAAACTGAAATCGTATCCCTGACCTGCGTATCCACCACATACACTAGATAACCCACACACTCGTGCTGAATGTCCTGCCGAGCCCTGGCGGCTGAACAGAACCCGACCCCACTCTGTTGCCCTTACCATATATGATCAGTTTTCCCCCACTTGGGGTTCGAACCACCACCCGCTGACCCTCGCAATCAATCATGGCACCGAATCGACTGAGCCAGTCCATCCCCACAATCACGCATACATCCCTCATGGGAATCGATATCAAGTCTATCGTAAAAGGTATCCCAAAGATCTCCATCTCACATCCTCAGTAGACCGAAGAAGCAGAAACCCCGTGTTCGTCAGCGATAGAGACTCGCAACGGACACTCTAGTTCGCCTACTGGCACTCCGAATTTCCTACTAAATGTCTGAGATACAAAAGACCGACTCGCCCCCGAGTCCAATAAAACCAATGAAGGTAAGGAGTTCACAAGAAACGTACCTAATCACAGGTCCAACAGATAAGTATACTACAGCTATAGTAAATGAGATAAAAGACAGAAACATACCAGCAACCACATCCGGTGCTGCCTTGGCCTCCTCGGCCGTAAGCTAGAAGGCACACCCCTGAGCCTTCGGAGGCTCTGCCTTAACTGGACTCCCATCAGAAATCATTAATGTAGCTGGCGCGGAAACCTGCACCGGCTTAGCGGCAAGCAATGGACAGTTGGCCTTCACGTGGCCAACCTGATCACAGTGATAACATAACCTCATACCCTGAACCGGGACTGCCTGGCGACAGTCCTTCGCGTAATTCCCCTCCTTGCCACACCTGTGGCACCCACTACCAGCTCGATACATACCAGAATGACCCTTGCCACACTTTCCACAAGTGCGGCTCTGCTGACCCCCGGTCCTAGAATCAGCGGTCTTAGACCGCTTCGGCGCCGACTGCGACTGTGGTGGGGCCTGCCACTGCTCCCTCGACTGCAGCTCAATCTCCAACTCACGCCGCCTAGCGGCCTCCTGCAACTCCAAAAGAGTATCACATCGCTGGGTAGACACAAACTGAAGGATGTCAGCCTTGAGCATGCTCAGATAACGCGTCATCTGAGCCTACTCGGAAGCGAACTCTGGGCAGAACATCGCCCTCTCTGTAAACATGTGGGTGATCTTCGTCACCGACTCCCCATCCTGTCTCAAACTCAAAAAATCCTGCGACAACCGTTCCCGCTCGAACCGTGGAATGAATCGGGCACGGAACATATCCCTGAACTGCTCCCAAGTAACAGCAGCTCTCTGATCATCAGTGTACGACCCAGCCGCCAATCTCCACCAGTCCTTGGCCTTGGACCTTAGCAGGTTCAGAGCACACCTGACCTTCTGGTCAGTAGGGCACGAGCATGTAAAGAAACACCCCTCCACATCTGAGATCCACCTCATAGCCTTGATGGGGTTCTGCATCCCATCAAAAGTAGGGGCTTCGTGTTATCGAAGTCCCTGTACTGGAAGCCCCGAGTGGCTCCTCCTCCTCCCCATGCCGCTGTTACAGCCGATGCAGCGGCAGCCGTCTCCGCAAGGGCTGCGTATCACTCGTCGAAGTACTCGACCATGGAGGTCTTGATAGACCCAAACATCTCTGGTAGCTGTGCCCGGAAAGCAGCAACAACCTCATCATGCATGATCTCGCGAATCCTGGCGTCCAACTCCTCTGTACCCATCTGTACCACGGGCTCAGGTGCTGTTGGCCCCTCCTGGCCCCCATCTCCTGATCCTGATCCTGAACCGGATCCAGTCACAAAGCGTCTCGTCATCACCATTTTGAGACATACCACAAGATATCAGATAATCCACATAAACAACTGGGAGCTAACTCCCGACTGAACCCTGGGGTTGTGACTTCCTTGACACGCGTATGGGTCCTGTGCTTTCAGTAGTACGGGCCCATACTACCTTCCACACCTACCCATATTTGTCTCAAGTATCACCACAACACCCTACTAATACATAAACATAGCGAGCGCTCAATCCTCACTCCTAGAGGAATGCTAGATATATCATAACCCATTCATCCATGAAACTTCCACCAACCCTGCAGCACTAGTGTATGCTAGCCATACATAACACTGGACCCTACAGACTTTCAAATATCTGATCCTACCCTAAGCCCTAATCAATGAGAACAGAACATAAGGTCGAACCTAACATTCTCAGGCTATAAGATCTTACTTATGTATAACCGTGATGCATACACTAAGCAACTATAGTAGTGATGTCAATCTCATATAAGGAAAACCCTAGGCTAGCAGGCATCATATAATCAGGCAATTCTATCATGCAATTCCTGAAGATCCCTAGCCTATCTCTAGCATGCTGTTCTAACATATCACATAATCAAATAATTGTATGGTATTTTTGTTGGGTTTTGAGCATTCTAACACTTCCTAAGTGTACATGCAACCCTAATAAACCTTGGATCTATGTTTGTCTAAAATACATGCAAAATTTGTTTTCCAAGGTTTATAACTTATCTAGCATGGCATGGGGAACTTTTAAACATAAAAGAACTAGATGAATTACATACCTTTGTTTGTGAATTGATTCCTTAGGAGTTTGAGAGCCAAGCACGAATAATGTGAATGCCTCAAATGGAAATCACAAATCACCACAAACTTGGAAAACTTATGAGAGAGTATATCTATGCTCTAGAAATCGGCCACCTTTCTTCACACACATACTAGGGTGTCATTTCATGCATCACAAGCTTGTTTATATAGTGCACATGATTAGGGTAAACCCTAATAACCCATGTCTTTTCCTTTCCAAGGATCCATGGGTTAAGAGCTCCATGGATCATCCATGGACTCCCATATAAGCTTAGCCCATTACCATAATGAGTGTTAGCCCACACTATATAAATATAATAGCCCATGTTTAATTAGTCACCATTTGATCACTAAATTAATTCATAATTAATTTAAGACCAATACTAATTAAATAATACAATTTCATATTAATATATTATAACTTATAATATATTAATAAGCCGCAAATATACTCTTCTCATAATGTTATCCATATAAATAGTTCGGGTGAAGTGCAACCCAAATGGACCATGTCGGGTCGTGTCAAGTATATACCAAATAAGTTATGGACTTAGACACCTTATCCAACAATCTCCCACTTGGATAAGTCTAATAACTATATTTGCCTATATGACTTCAAGAACCAACCGGCAATCGTAGCTCTCGAAAACTCTGTTGAACTATGAAGAGCCATTTTAGATAAGTGATCATATACTCCTCTGCTCTCATGATATCAACCGGACAAATACATGGAATAATGTCTTACTTATTGTCCAGCAGTTTGTTTCCCGATTTTCGATTTTTTTTGACAAAGAACTTAATCGAACACATCAATTTAGTTCTGACCGGGCTCGGTACATAGGTCAAAACAAAATCATCGAGGGGCCCAGATATCGCTTCTAACCCTCCAAGGACTAGAAGGAACATATAAACTTCGACTCATATACTTGTTTCTACTACTTGTTGAATTATACACAAAGGCACGTTTTATAACATCAAGTTACTGATGCGTTTTCGTGCAATCAATGTACAACCAACTCATAGGTAACAACTCATATCTCTAGGTTTGAAGACTTATATGATATTACCATCTCACGATCACTCGAGATAAATTCCATGAAGTGATGCAAGTGAGCGTGGGTTGAATCCAATACTCATAACTTATGAGCACTCATGAGTGTTGTAGCCATGTCCAACATCTTAGACCTCTACAACCAACTCATGACAGTCTTGATTCATATCTACTTCCAACATATGACCGACTGTGGATGTTTTGAATAACTTAATCATTCGTAAAGAATAACCTAGTTATTATGGAAGTCAAAACATGCAAAGTGAAAGACAAGAATAATTGAATCCAATATGGTCTCAGCCCTTATGAATATAAATAAAACACCTTTTATTCATCACCATATTGATTCCACATTATTCTGTTTCGATTTATCAACTTAACACTTGAATTAAAACAATAGTTGTCCCATGCTCCAAGCATGTACACTATGTTTTCTAAACAATAGTCATGCCATACACCAAGTGTGCACACTATGTTTGTCTATGATCTTTACTTTGTGAAGTAGATCAATTGAACATGATTCCAATGATGCTCATTTCACAGTCCCAAATCCTTACCGTAAAAGAAAGAATACCAAATTCTTGTCATTTACTGTAATCTGTTAGATTCCAAACTTATATGCATTGATCCTCTTGCAATGACTATGCACAAAAGTTTACAAAACTTGTCAACAGTCATTACAGAGTATTCCAAAGGAGGTCACTTCTATGGAAACGAACTCTCATATTCAAAGTACATTGCTTTGAACATCCTTCTTGCATAAAAGTTTCTAACTTTCTCATAGATTCTTAATATCCAACTCCCAATATGGAAAATTTCCATATTCCCATTGTGATTATCATATCTGAACAAGAGCTACCTCTTTTCAGAATATATCCACATGGTCCTTCCAAAATTTAACACTATACTTCCAACTGTCCCTGAGCAACCAATCTTTGGTGAACCTTAGATTGTCCTCGACAATTGCTTAATCATTTTAGTCTTATCCAATTCTAGACTTTTCCCTTCTTAATGCTCTGAGCATTTGGAAAATTTAGAAAGGATGAATATTATAGCACATGTGACCGATCCTATACCCGAAGCATATGGGACACGATTCACGATGTCTCACATAAAGACCTGATACTAGATCAGTCTTTTGCTACAATATTTTTTTATTTGCCATGTTTTCAAAAATCGACTATGAAGAGGGATGTCGTAATCATAATCGAATTTGAGAATGCAATATATATAGAATTTCCTTATGTTGAACCATTCCAACATAAACTTCGTATATATATCATTGACTAAAGATGATTGAAATCTCAATCTAAACTTTTAGGATTGAAATGAAGTATAATCTTCTCTCCCTTATTTATAGCAAAACAACCTTTTCCAAGTGAAATTCTTGTTTTCTATAACTAACAATACTCATCATAATTGATTATGCTCCCACTAGCATAATAATTATTTAGCACAACAATTATGCTCCCACTAGCTTTGACATGTACTCAGAAATCGACTTCTAGAAATCAATACTTTATTGACTTTCATCACCAAAGTTCAGACTTCTGATATGAGATGCTTCGACAAAACTTTATCTAAGCTTCTCAGACTCATACATCTTTCTTTAGATAGCTCACATGTGTGTCTAAACAATTATGAAGAGGGATGCCGTAATCATAATGTTTAGACCTGTTTGCCATTTCTCACAAGTCCATGTTAGTGTGTCGGTTAACCACACACACTCCACTAACGACTTTGAGAATGCAAACAACACAATTGCTATCTACTTAAAATCTACTTAGTGAAAGCGTTTCCTCACCATCATTTTCATGAATCGGAAAAAACCTTATGACACTTAGATTTTATGATGTATGTGTTCCTATCCATATGAATTTGTCAAAACCATAATCAAAAGACAAGGTTAGTGACAAACTCAAAACATATGGATTGAACTTGTTCAATCTTGATTTCTTGCCTCTTGGTAGCCCAAGGGTCCACCATTGCTTCCAAGTTGTTATGCACACAATTGAGAACTCACAGAACTCACATACATAGTCAACTTCACCGGAATAGGCACATGAACAAGAATTATGTCAACACGATAGGTTACAAACCTCAAGTCGTGTGCTAGCGATAAACTATAGGTTTTATCCTTGATTAGCTCTTGAAACTCTGAAGACCTTTAAGACTCCCACTGTCCTCTTGACATGCAAGTTTCTCTTTGTCAAGAATCATTCCTTGACAACCAAACAAACATTCAAGAGTCCGTGCAAATTCTTATCAAGATAAACACTTCACACAATTGATGTCAGTTGGTCTTTGTTTTATCCAAAACATCACAACTTACCAATTTCAAATGTACAAGAGTAGAAAACATTTTACTCTTACATTTGACAAGTGTTATAAACCTTCTTTAAGATGTGTCACTCAAGTTACAATCTTGGAGTATGACTCTAAGACTTGTTTTTGGAACGAAGTATGATTCATCTTCTTGATTTTAACCATTCCAACAATTCATGAATCCTCTTCTTAGCCATAAAATTCACTAAGATGTCCTTAGAGGATGAATTGTGACATGGTTTATTAATCATTAAGATGATCATAAAACAAGATACTAAAGTACTCTCCCATCTTTTCAGATTTGAGAAACTTTTATCTTTCTGCCCAATTTGATTCTTCCCATTCGTCCTGCCATACATTGAAACTTTTCCAATGTTTCAGAGTTGTACTTCAACTTGTAGGTACAACCATACTTACTAAACTTTAGTAAATCATGACGAATAGTCTTATCGATCTTTGTGGTGGACTTTGACCTGCACACACCCAGTGTACCCGATCCTTTAGTCTTTCACCTGTCTCATATATACATGTGGTCAGGGAATTAGTCTTAACTTTCCAAAAATGAAAATTCTCATTCATCATGCAATACAACCTGCATGATTCCAAGTTTCAGTCCAATTGAAACGTTGGGTGATGAGAATCTTTCCTTATTTGATAAATTTAGACACTACCACAGATGAAAGAATCAAATTCATTATTGCTAGAAACATAAAAACATTAACTTTCCATGAATGCCATTGCAAGGAGATATAAAATAAAGTAAAACAAAATTTTATTTATTTATAAAATGCGGAAAAACTTTTCCTTACAATGCAACTTTAAATGGAAACTATGCTATTACATATTTCCTAGCAATCTATCATAACTTCTAAGTAGTAGCTCAAGAATCTGATCTTCGAATTGAAATCCATCTTCGCTATTAGATTCAGCATACTCCTTTTATTAAGTGTCCTTCCCTTTGCTTGATCCTGCCAAACACCAAAATGTAACCGAGTCACATTTTGTATTAAGAATCATCAATAAGGAACTTAACAGAGTTAGATAGTGGACTTACCTGAAGCAGAGTCAAACCTTTTGTTTCTACTTGCTTTCAGATCTTTTAGGTATTCAGGGCAGCTTCGCTTCCAATGAATCTTCTCATGACAATAAAAACATATAGACTCTTTGGGAATGGTACACGAGATTATCACAGACTTAGCCTTTCCCTTTGCCTTTTGGTCAACAGGGTCGACCAAGGCCGATCCCTTTCCATTGGGAAGAACAGGCTTTTCTGGACTTCCAATGTTACCATTGTCCATGTCCATGGAAGTTTGAGAAAAAGACCTTCCACCCATATTTGCTTGACCATTGCGCCACATCATTTCTGACTCAGCAGCAACAAGCAAATAAGATAGATCTATTAGGGTCATGTCGTGATTTATCACATAGTAGTTCTGAATGAACTCACTATATGACTCTGGAAGTGACTGAAGAACCCAGTCAATAGCCAACTTCCTTGGGACAACAACACCCAACATTCTCAACCTGTCAAAATGTGACTTCATTCCTAAGACATGAGTGCACACAGGTCTTCCATCCTTATGTTTCATTGCTAGTAGGGCTTGAGTGACCTTGAATTTTTCAAGTCTTCGAGCTTGTGGGTCAGGGAGAATAAATGGAGGAGGTGGAGGTAGAGAAGTATGATTTCCATGAGATTTGGGAAGATCACAGTTGTCTAAACCAGACATCTACAATGGGAGATATTCAAGTTAGTTGATTTTAAGTCCTTAATATAACACCCAATATGAAATATTAAGGCTAGGACCCAACACAATATTTTATAACTTGGAAGAGGGATGCCGTAATCCAAGCTATAAAATATTTGAAGGTAGGTGAATGACGATTCACCAATTTCCACCATGAAAAACGAAATAAATTATTAAGTTTTAATTGGATTTGAAACTCCTAGATCTTTTGAGATTCATTGAACTTTCAATGGCATGTTTCAATCTCGATTGTGCCCTTCAGGTTTTGTGACTGGGATGCCGAGGATCACAAAACAAGGTGTGAATAACCATGCAAACTCACTTGGTACCCTGAATATTATCACCTAATCGATGTGCCGGTTAACCACACACGCTCCACCGATCTATGATAAACATTAAGTCACCCTTCGTGATCCTTACTAGTCCAAGTTAGTGTGTCGGTTAACCACACACGCTCCACCAACGACTTGGTAAGGTACAAAGTGTGAATTTCATGGGTTAGCACCATATTCACATTTTCCTAAAGTAACTAAGATTGGGAATTTATAAAAGGTTTAGTTACTTTATAATATTCATTATACTTTTAATGAGAATTTAAAGTCATTCCTACCGGTTTGGCTAACGACCCTCCACCGATCAAGGAAGCGGTGGGTGAGAATGGACACCCATTAAGTTGCCATTTTATAGGCAACAACCTTATACCCCCCTTATAGACCGGCTTCGTGAATGAGGCCTACTAACGGTAAAACGACTTGATCTTATACATATATATAATAATTAACCATTAATGTTATAAATAGTATAAGGGTTGAATTTTAACTTTTAAAACTCTAAGGGTTGGAATTAAAGTATATTAAAGTGTGTGTAACTTTACAAATTCCAAAACTTGAGGGCAAGTTTTGAAACTTTTCAAAACTTTACATTTCATAACTTATGAGTTAATGGTTCATAAAAATGAAGACTCTTCATTTTTATGTAACTTATGTGTTTAAATGTGTGTTTAAAAGAAATTGACCTTTGGATATCCATAACTTGAGGACAAATTATGGACTCCAATAAAACACATAAATGATCAAGAATTAATGATAAACAATTCAGCAAATAATTCCTATCATTTTTCTAAACTCATAAGAACATGAACATGATCATCAAGATTTCAAGAATTATATGAGCACATAAAATCATGGAATTTTGATATAAGCCATTGTAAATGGATTACCATAAACATTACACCATCTAAAACAGGTTTTAAAACACCAAAACAGTTTAGGGTAATGTTTTTAGTCCATTTCCAGCAACAAAAGTCGAAAATCTGCTGTCAGTTCATTATACTCGTCGAGTGCACGAACCTACTCGACGAGTAGGATGAATTTTCACTTGGACTCGTCGAGTCCCCCCATGGACTCGGCGAGTCCACTATTCAGACAGCAAACAATTTCGATTTTTAACACAATTTTGCATCAAGTATCAACAAACAAGCCTAGGCTCTGATACCATTGTTGGGTTTTGAGCATTCTAACACTTCCTAAGTGTACATGCAACCCTAATAAACCTTGGATCTATGTTTGTCTAAATACATGCAAAATTTGTTTTCCAAGGTTTATAACTTATCTAGCATGGCATGGGGAACTTTTAAACATAAAAGAACTAGATGAATTACATACCTTTGTTTGTGAATTGATTCCTTAGGAGTTTGAGAGCCAAGCACCAATAATGTGAATGCCTCAAATGGAAATCACAAATCACCACAAACTTGGAAAACTTATGAGAGAGTATATCTATGCTCTAGAAATCGGCCACCTTTCTTCACACACACACTAGGGTGTCATTTCATGCATCACAAGCTTGTTTATATAGTGCACATGATTAGGGTAAACCCTAACAACCCATGTTTTTTCCTTTCCAAGGATCCATGGGTTAAGAGCTCCATGTATCATCCATGGACTCCCATATAAGCTTAGCCCATTACCATAATGAGTGTTAGCCCACACTATATAAATATAATAGCCCATGTTTAATTAGTCACCATTTGATCACTAAATTAATTCATAATTAATTTAAGACCAATACTAATTAAATAATACAATTTCATATTAATATATTATAACTTATAATATATTAATAAGCCGCAAATATACTCTTCTCATAATGTTATCCATATAAATAGTTCGGGTGAAGTGCAACCCAAATGGACCATGCCGGGTCGGGTCAAGTATATACCAAATAAGTTATGGACTTAGACACCTTATCCAACAATTTTGGGGTCTACTTACTGGCTCCGACTGATCGTACACCCTACATCCTCCTTTACTTATTTGAAAACCATTTTAGAAATCATTTTGAAAACCTTTCCTTGATTTGAGACTGGATTCACACTCATGTTCCTCCAATTCACTCAAACCAAGGCTCTGATACCAACTTGTAATACCCATAAAAATGAGACTAAATTTAAACTTTTCAAAACATTAAAGATCCATTAAGGATTACAAATTATTTTTCCAAAATAGTTTATATAAGAGTTTTTCCCCAGAACCATAAACAAAACAGGAGGAGCTGTACGATCATGCCTTCGCCTTGCCGCGATCCCCTGATGTACCTGAAACAATAAACTGAAACTGTAAGCCCAAAAGCTTAGTAAGCTCCCCCACAATACCGATACACTTCACATAACACACAAATAAGCAACAACATGTACTGGGTCCACAACTTTGTAGACTGGATCACCCCTGAGCCCACAGTGTGAGTCTGGATTGCCTTACGGGCCCACAACTCACATCTGGATTGCCATCGAGCCCACAATACGAGTCTCCCTTAGCCCGTAACTGGAATGCTCCCGGGTTTGTTGGTTACCGCACGGAGCAGTATCACCTCAACCCATCCCACATAACATATCAACATATAACATAACTACTGAGCATGCAGATATTCATATAACAACACAGGTAGTCCTACAGATCTACCTAAATGGCATAACCACTAGCATGCAACACTAACTCATACTCAACATAACCACTGCTACGATAACATATCCAATGGGCCGGCCTTGGTGCCTTAGACCTCTTAGTATAGTGAGGATAAATCACATTGCGACTGCCGACTGAAAATAGAACGCTCAACTCGCGAATCACCGCCACAAACCCCACCACCTATACCCAACACATCTTAAGGTTTACAAATTCCTGAATACCCCAGAAGTCAACTGGTCAACCCTTTGTCAAAGTCAAAGTCAACTGTCAAGGTCAACAGTCCATGTTGACTTAAACTCGTCGAGTACCATCAGCTACTCGCCGAGTTTCTTGCAATACTTGTCCGCTCGCTGAGTCACCAGAATGACTCGTCGAGTTCCTAAGGTTCGTGGTCAAAGCTCCACAGCCACTCATCGGTTTTTCCTTCTTGCAACTCGACAAGTCCACACGCATCTATTATTTGGGAAACCTTAACTGACTCGCCGAGTTGTTCATCCTACTCGTCGAGTCTACGGAAATCTTCATCGGACTCGTCGAGTTGTTCATCCAACTCATCGGGTCCATGCCCATCTTCATCTGACTCGCCGAGTCGACCATGTGGCTCGTCGTGTCCCTTCAGTCCTTTAACCATACAGACACTTTTAAGCCATGCCACGGGTCCAAATTGCAGATCCAACTTCCTTAGGCATGCTTATCACGTAAAGTTGCAAACTTTACGTGCATGTAAGGCTTTTAAGACCCTAAAATGACAAAACTAAGCTTGCAATGAAGTTACACACTTGAGGGAAGGCTCATACTAGGCAAAGCTGATGACTTTATGTATCTAGAGGCCAAGGGGAGTCCAGATCTTAAGTTACAACTTCAGATCTTGGCTTAAGCACAAGAAACCTTTCTTAAAACTCATGCAAAAGAGGGTTTAGGTGAAAATAAGCCAAGGAGAACGGTCAAGTACCTTCAAGAGAGTGCTTACTGATGCAGATCTTGAATCCCACGAGCTCTTGCTTCAACTAGCTTGTTTCCCCAAGTGTTTCCTTCACCCAAAATCCTTCCTCCAAGCTCAAACTCTCCAAAAGAACACACACACACACGACTTAGGGTTAAAGAGGGACAATAAACAGTAAAGGGGAGGCTGGGGGAGGCCAATGATCCTTTAAATAGGGTGAAATGCCCCGGAATTTAGGGTTTCATCTGCCAACTCCTACTCGTCGAGTCCCTTCTTGGACCCGGCGAGTAGGTCACTAAAACGCGTGGACCATCCCGCTACTACTCGACGAGTAGGGCGACCAACTCGTCGAGTAGACCCATAGACCAAGAAGGATTCATACATAAATCAATACCTGAGAATCGGGGCGTTACAGGGAGAGTGTGGAAACTCCGATATGACATACATGCGAAGCTGAGTATACTCCGTATGAAAGTCCAATTGTTAATACGCAACTGCAAGAGGAGTATTTAAAAAATCATGATGCTCCTAGGGGGAGAATTCTATGAATGATTCTCATGTCCATGGGAGAGAGCAATGTTTGATGATCTTGGTGTCCAAGGGGATAATCAAATAAAAGATGGCAATGGTGATTACTTTGAGGATGAAGAAGTTAATTCTGAAGTAATTCTTGAGTATGATCCCAATTATCTACCTTTAGCGAAATGGAAAAAAGATCTTCCTAAATCACAAGTAATTGGTGAAACATCAACCGGTGTTCGTACTCGTGCACAACAAAAAAAGAGACATACATTTTTGAATACAAATCAAGAGTTTTGCATATTTAATTCCTTTATTTCCAAGATTAAGGCAAAGATTGTGAAGCCTGCGTTAGATCATTTTGATTGGGTGGAAGCGATGCAAGCATATCTTAATGAATTTGAGCGAAACAAGGTTTGGCGTTTAATTCTATTGGTTTGAAGAGGGTCTTTCATAAAACGCTAGACAAAGAAGGCAATGTGGTGCGAAACAATGCAAGACTTGTAGTGAAAGGATACTGTCAGGAGGAAGGTATTGATTACGAGGAAACATTATCTGCTGTTGCGAGACAGGAAGCTGTTCACATTTTCTTGGGGTATGTTGCACACAAAAACTTTGAAGTATTTCAAATGGATGTACAATTTGCTTTCTCAAACGACAAACTTGAAGAAACTATCTACGTTGAGCAACCTCCAAGTTTCATAAATGAAAAAAATATTAATCGTTGTTACATCCTAGATAAAGACGTTTATGGTCCTAAACAAGCTCCTCGTGCATGGTATTAAATAGGGGTGTGCATGGTGCGGTTTAGAGTCTAAACCGCAAACCTCACCGTATATGCAGTTTGAGATTTTTAGAAACCACAAACCACACCACGAAGCTCCTAAACCGCGTTATGCGTGCGGTATGGTTTGATACGGTGCGGACAGTTTTAATGTGGCTTCAGATACATTGTACTATGTGTGATTATTTCTCTTAAGATCTTAAATTATAAAATTTTTTGTAATAGTGAAATTATGTAGGATTGATGAATACGTATGTTGTCCTTTATGATTTATTTTCTATTGGATATTTATTTTTTTAGGAGAAATATGAGTAGATAATGTCTAAGTTTTGTAATGGACATATCTATATAGTAGATACTAAGACAAGTAGGTAGTTATATGTATTGATTAGAAATTTCACAAACAGCTTTATAATTTATATTATTCTTGAACGATTAGGTGGGTTTTTGATATCTTGATCATTAATTTCTTTAATTTGTTATATATATATATATATATATATATATATATATATATATATATATATATATATATATATATATATATATATATATATATCAAATTAATTAATACTATGTGGTGCGGTGCGGCGGTTTGAACCGTGGTTTTGTAACTAAGAACCGCAAATCGCATTGCATATTGCGGTTTACAAAAAATACAAACCGCAAACCACACCGTGAATGTTCAAAACAACATTATTCGACGTGGTGTGGTGCGGTGTGGGCGGTTTATGCGGTTTGTGTGGTTTTATGCACACACCTAGTATTAATCTCTTACTTGTTTTCTTAAATATTCTAAGTTTAAACAAGGTTCTGTTGATCCTTCCTTCTATTGTAAAAAGGTTGGTGATCATTTGATGGTTGTCCAAATTTATGTTGATGCCATGATTTTTTGTTTAACAAATCCAAATTTGACTGTTGAATTTCGAAAATTATTGGAAACTAAATTTGAGATGATCTCTATGGGTCCAATTATTTTTTCCTTGGTTTTAAGATAGAGCAAATATGGCATATTCGTAAATCAGGATACTTTCACAAAGACTTTACTTACAAATTTTGGAATGAATGATGATACAAAAGTGAAGACACAATGACATTTGGAACAAAGCTCACACCTTGATTAGATAAACCAACAACATATCTTACTCTTTATCGTAGTATGATTGGGTCATTGTTATATCTAACATCAAGTAGACCTAACATTATGTTTGTTGTGTGTTATGGTGCAAGGTTTCAATCTAATCCAAGGGAACACCATATGAAGATAGTGATGAATATCTTTTATTACATTCACAGAACTACTTCAAGAGGGTTGTTGTATTCGGCTAATTTAGGTTTCTTTGTATAGACTTGTCACACCCCCAAACCGAAACAGCGGAAACGTTCGGGGGCGGATGACGTCATGTACAGTATCACAACAATTGCATAATAGTAATCAAAGTATAACAACCACGTATTGATAAAGTATAAGTTATTATATATGTGTTCAAATCATTGTATATTGACACCAAAACTCATGGATGTACCTGTTTACTGATTTCCTGAGAATACAAGTAGTTTTGAAAAGAGTGTCAACAATTAAGTTGGTGAGTTCACAAGCATGTTTGTAACTGAAATCTTTTTTATGTTCCTTGATAATGTAAGTATGTTTTCCCGGAAAATCTTATATTTTCTATTGTAATGTACTGTACTCAAAACATGTAAATGTTATTGTACTCCAAAATAGTATAATGTAGTTTCACATAAGACCATGATAAGTATGTTTTCTCTGTACTAGAATAGTATTCTGTATTTGTACTTGCGTGAAAAACTATGAAGTTGTATATGTCTAGATTCACCAGTTGTACTTATAAAATATTATATTATAGTTTTATTATTTAATAAAACTATGTGAAAATGTTTACTTATTCTTACAGTAATCATATTATTCAATACCAAATTGTGAGTTATTATAACCATGCTTGATGACCTAAGATGGCCTAAACACGACGTTCTTCAGGCGTAACAATCATTACGGCATTTGTCACCACAGGCCTGCCGGCCTAGCTGTTGCAAGCAGCTCTGGTGCGGGATTGTCAGTCTCATATAGATCTATACACAAATGTCACACTCTCCCTCCAGGAGACTCTGGTTATAATTCCAGGACTTGGTTGGTACTCAAATAAGTACTTGAAGTGTGTCTCACAAATGCTATATTGATGATTAAGTATAGAATAATGAAAAATTACATTCTAATGAATCAACTATAAGTATATCTCATACACTATATTTATTATAGTTTATATGTTTGTTTTTCCATCATATTTTTTGAGTATGTAAAGTAATGCATATGATTCATATTGTATTCTGAGCTTTGAACAGTAATATGTAAGTTCCATAAACTATGCTTATTATAGTTTATATGTTTGTGTTTTACTGGAATGAAAACCTTTGTTTATCTTGTAAAATTTGTAATACGGTTGTTTCCGTGAAATTCAACATTTATGTCCAAATGGTATAAAATAGTTTGCAAAATTTTATAATTTTTGTTTAAAAAGTTTGAAATCATTTTATACTTATATAAATATAATATTTCTATAATTATGATTAAATAGACAGTCGAATAAATAATTCTACCCCAAGCCCACAACCAAACAAGGAACATGATATGGAGTCAAATTATCAATTCTAAGCCTCTTGAACCCTAATTATATAATTTATAAAGATATAAATATATATTTTTAATAACGGCAACAGTTAATAAAATATTGGAAATATTTAGGTATTAACACAAATGCTATTGTGTTACACTTGTATTCCCCCCTTAAAATATTAATAAAAAATCATGAAAATGTAGGGGTATGAACTCACCTTTTGTGTGATAACGGTTTTGCTAACAGTTAGAAACGAGCTAGGACACTGGAAGGATATCGTATCCTAATAATTGTAATCACATAATAGAGTGTGATTAACACGATATAAGTAATATAAGTGTTGATTATACTAGTTTTAGGAGTAAAACCTACCAATACTTGTAAGAGAAATGAAGCAAAATACTTCTTGAGATTGTTTTTGTTTTTGGAAGTGAAAGAGAATTTGAGAGAGAATGGGAGTGATTTTCGGTTAAAAGTGTAAGAAATGGTGAATATGTTCCTTAAATATGAAGAAAAGAGTGGCGGTTTGGGTGTTTTAAGTCAAGAACAATATCCGAGGAAAGTAGGTGTTTTCGGCCGAAAATGGAAAAACCACCGAGGAGGGTTTGCTGTTTGAAGGGTTTGCGGTCCGAAGGTGGCTAAGACGTTTGCGGTCAGAAGAGGATATGATCTGCGAGGGTTCTCGGCCGTGAACGAGTTTTCGGTCCGAAGGGATAAGATTGCAAGGGTTTTCGGTTGGGTACTGTTTTCGGTCCGAGACTTAGAAGATCTATGCGAGACTTCTCGGTTTTGAAACATTTTAATTTCTAATTTTTACAACACTTTAAATAAAAGGTTTATACATATCAAGATTTTTAATTTAACTTTCATAAATTAACAAATCAATAAATTTTACTTTTATTTGACATGTTTGACTTCTGTTGACCTTGGGTTGACTTTTATTGACTTTTACAGACTTGAAAATTATGGGTCGTTACATTATCCCCCCGTTAGAGGGAATTTCGTCCCGAAATTGTTTTTAAAGTGGTACTCATGAACTAGGGAAAATGTGTGGATACTTTTGTTTCATTTGGTCTTCTCGTTCCCAACTGAATTCAGGTCCCCGCTTGGCATTCCAACGAACCTTCACTATTGGTATACAGCTTTATTTTGTTCTTTTGACTTCTCTATCCATGATTTCCACTGGTTCTTCTATGAAGTGTAGACTCTCGTTTAACTCGATTTCATCGAGTGGGATTACAAGAGTCTCGTTAGACAGACACTTCTTGAGATTAGAGACGAGAAAAATGGGATGAATTTTATTGAGTTCATGCGGTAGTTTGAGTTTATAAGCAACCGGACCAATTCTAGCAAGAATCTTGAATGGTCCGATGTACCTTGGATTCAGTTTTCCATGTTTACCGAAACGTATCATTCCTTTCCAGGGTGAGACTTTTAATGAGACGCTGTCACTAACCTGGAATTCCAAGGGTTTTCGTCGTTTGACCGCATAACTCTTTTGTATGTCTCTAGAAGCTTTCAATCTTTCCCGAATTTGGACGATCTTTTCTATGGTTTCTCGAATGATCTCGCGACCGGTTAGAGTCCTATTGGGTACTTGGTTCTTGGCTAATTGCATATCTCCCACTTCAGCCCAGCACAGAAGGGATCTGCACTTACGGCCATAGAGAGCTTCAAATGGAGAAACTTTGATGCTAGTGTGATAGTTGTTGTTGTACGAGAATTCGATGAGTGGTAAATGGGTATCCCAAGCTTTACCAAAATCTATCACACATGCTCTTAACATGTCTTCCAGCGTTTGTATGGTTCTCTCGCTTTGCCCATCTGTCCGAGGATGGTACGCTGTACTCATGTCAAGATTGGTTCCCAAGGACTTTTGCAGTGATTGCCAAAACCACGAGGTAAATCTACTATCTCGGTCAGAGATAATAGATATTGGCACACCATGCAATTGTACTATGTATTTAATGTACGTCCTTGTTAACTTCTCCATTTTATCAGTTTCTTTTATTGGCAGGAAGTGTGCGGATTTGGTTAATCTGTCGACGATTACCCAAATGGTGTCATGACCACCCGTTGTTCTGGGTAACTTGGTTATAAAATCCAATGTAATTCGCTCCCACTTGCACTCAGGTATTTCTGGTTGTTGTAGTAAACCTGAGGGCTTTTGATATTCTACCTTGACTTTGGCGCAAGTCAGACACTTGCCCACATAGGTAGCAATCTCAGCTTTCATGTTCGACCACCAATAGAGTTTCTTGAGGTCCAAATACATCTTGTCTGAACCTGGATGAACGGAGTATCGAGTTTTATGGGATTCATTCATGACACATCTCCGTAACCACCAAACTTCGGTATCCAAATCCGATTCATGAGATAATGAACTCCTTCACCCTTGATTTCCAAGTTCTTTTCCATTCCTCTTAAGGCTTCATTTGTCATATTCTCTGGTTTCAAAGCTTCCAACTGAGCCTCCTTGATCTGTATGGATAGGTGAGAATGGATAGTCATAGTTAGAGACTTTACTCGGTGGCCCGAGTACTCTTTTCGACTAAGGGCATCTGCTACTACATTGTCCTTACCGGGATGATAACAAATTTCGCATTCGTAATCATTGAGTAATTCTACCCATCGTCGCTGTCTCATGTTAAGTTCCTTCTGATCGAATATGTGCTGGAGGGTTTTGTGATCAGTAAAGACTGTGCATTTCGTACTGTACAGGTAATGCCTCCAGATCTTTAGAGCAAAACCCACTGCTCCCAGTTCAAGTCTGTGTGTGGTATAGTTGAATTTGTGGTTCTTAAGCTGTATCGAGGCATAGGATATGACCTTTCCTCGTTGCATAAGAACGCAGCCTAGCCCTTCCTTGGATGCATCGCAGTAGACTACAAAATCTTATGTCCGTTCTGGGAGGGACAGGATCGGTGCACTGCAGAGGGCTAGCTTTAGTGTCCGGAAAGTAGTTTCTTGTTTCTCTTCCCAACTGAAGGTTACACCCTTATGGGTAAAGGTGGTGAGTGGCTTCGCGATCTTTAAAAAGTTTTGGATGAACCTTTTGTAGTAGCCAACGAGGCCTCGAAATTGACGAATCTCTGTTGGAGTTCGTGGGGTCGCCCAGTTTTCAAAAGCTTTGATCTTGGAGGGATCAACATGTATCCCTTCCTTGCTGACTACATGACCTAGCAATTCTACCTTTCGAATCCAAAACTCGCACTTTGAGAACTTCGCGTACAATTTCTCTGCCCTTAAGGTTTCCAATACTTGTCGTAAATGTTGGTTGTGTTCTTCCTTACTTCGGGAACAGACTAGTATATCATCGATGAAAACTATAACGAGCTTGTCTAAGTAAGGTCGACACACACGGTTCATCAGGTCCATGAACACTGCGGGCACATTCGTTAAAGCAAAAGGGCATTACTACAAATTCATCGTGACCGTAGCGATTTCTAAAAGCGGTCTGAGGAATATCAGCTTCCTGGACTCGTAGCTGATGGTATCCTGATCTTAGGTCAATCTTGGAGAAGAAACTTCCCCGTTGAAGTTAATCGAAGAGGTCGTCTATCCGTGGCAGAGGGTATCAGTTCTTAATGGTAAGCTTGTTTAGTTCGCGGTAGTCTATGCACATTCGGAACGATCCATCCTTCTTTTTCACGAACAAGACTGGTGCTCCCCAGGCTGAGAAGCTTGATCTAATGAAGCCTTTGCTGAGAAGTTCGTTTAACTGGCTGGATAGTTCCTGCATTTTTGATGGTGCAAGAAGATACAGGTATTTAGCTACGGGGGTAGCTCCGGGAATCAAGTCGATTCGGAATTCAACTTGACGTTCAGGAGGAACTCCTGAGAGATCTTCGGTGAAAACATCAGGGAAATCACAAACTTCAGGGATATCCTTGATGCTTTTTACTTCTTATGTCTTATCTACAACATGGGCTAAGAAGACACAGTAATTTTTGTGAAGATACTTCTTGGCCTTGACGCAAGAAATGATTTGAAGATTTGCACCAGATTTGTCGCTATAGATAACGAGAGATTCGTTACTTGGCAGATTAAGACGAATGTCTCTTTCAAAACATAGGATATCAGCACGATGAAGACATAACCAATCCATGCCGATTATAATGTTAAATCTTTTATGTGACAACCGTCAAATTCAAGTCAAAGTCAAACAAGTCAAACCGGTCAAATTTAATTAGTGCTTGTATGTTAGAAGTTATTATATGTATAAAAATGTGTATTTGTATGTCAAAAATTCAAGTGTCTCGAAGAATCTATGTGTTAACAATGTAAAAAACCCTAAAAAGAGAGTTAAACGCATCGAAACACGACTAAGGACCCTTTCTGGGACTTAAAACAATCATAAACGAAGCATAACGGGGTTCACGAACCTTGCATTACGAGATTATACGATAATAATGGCTAAGGTGAAATCTCTCACAAATCTCTCCAAGAATGTGAAATCTCTCCCAAATCTCTCCAAGTATGTGAAATCTCTCCCAAATCTCTCCAAGAATGTGAAATCTCTCCAAGTATGTGAAATCTCTCCCAAATCTCTCCAAGTATGTGAAATCTCTCCCAAATCTCTCCAAGAATGTGAAATCTCTCCCAAAATCTCTCCACAATCTCTCTCAACTTTTTATAGTCATCCCGACCCTTGCCAAAAACCGCTCGAAACGGTGAGTTATATCGCAAAACAGCTAAATAGAACCGAAACCCCTCTTAGGAACCGAACCTCTTAGGAACCGAAACCCCTCTTAGGAGCCGAACTTGTCAGAAGCGAACCTGTCAGAAGCGAACCTCCCACTCTCGAACCGAACCTACATCAGAGCCGAAACCTTCTCAACCGAAATGGACCGAGGGCTCGGTCTATTTCGGTTCCCTAGCTACTTCGGACCGAGACCTGACCTTCGGCCCTCCCCCTCGCACCTTCGGTCCTTCTCCCCTTCTCTCGGTTCTCAACCTCTTAGAGCCGAACCTCGTAGGTTCGGTCCCTATTGTCCGGTTTTCGACCACTTTTGCTTCCTAAGCCCGTTTTTGACGTTTTTTACGAGATTTTTTCACCAAATTCAATTTTTACCATTTTTAACCCCCAAAACTCATATTTTATTTATTTTTCAAGGATTTTTAATTAAAAATCATTATTTTATTATAAGAGGAGTATTCTACCCCATAAGTGGATCAAGTGTGCCCAGTTGCCCTCCATGTGTCACCCTCTCATTTGCCACCTTATCCACATCACACAAACCAATGCACACATCACTTCAAACTCACAAGTTGCTCCAGCAACCTTCTATATAAAGAAATCCCTGGAGGATTTCTTGATTTACTTGCACATTTCAAACATACACACTTCTCATATCACCTCAAGAAAGCTTCTTTCTCTCTACTTTCCACCACCTTGTGCAAGTGTTCTTGAGTTGCTACTGCACTTTTTGGTAAGTATTCCATCTAAACTCGAGTGTTATTCCATAATTTCATAACACTCTTGGATCATTGACTCACATCTTAACACCAATAATCGTTCTTAGGATCATCCAAGTCTTCCCGTGTTCATCAAGTGCTCTTGACTTGATATTCCTTAACTTCAACCTTCCACTCTTCAAGTCATCACTCAAGGTGAGTTCATACCCCTACATTTTATAGTTTTCTTTAGTTTTCAGGGGGGGATACAAGTTAAAACACCAAAACATATTCAAAACTTAACTTGACAGCTTACAACAGAAAAGTTGTGACCTGTTCACGAACTGTTTTACCCAACTTAAACTTAATATTTTTCAAAACTGTATAATATGCATGTATTTCAGGGTTATACCTTTAAAATGACTACTTGCACATCTCCATACGATTCTTCTATAATTTATGGTGAATTTTACAAAACTGCCTATCACTGCAGCAACAAAATCAGACGAGGTTGTGAAAATGAACATTTTCACACTAGTTTGAGACCACCAAAAATTATGGGAAAATTTATGAACATAGTAGACACTTTGTCCAAATACTCAGAGTTTGCGGATCCCGTTTTTGACTTACGATGCTTTTTTATATAATTACTCAAAAACAGTGACAGTTAAGGGTAAAACTGTCAAATACATATTTAAGAGTTATTCACACCTTGTAACATGTTGAGCAAGGTGTGTAAGATTTACACTTAGTATTTCCAATGTCCTTTATTTGAAATACATATACATGCATAACAAAGTTTCATACCATCATATAACACTTTTGATAAACTATAATATGTATAGTTTTGAACACTTCATTTAACAAAGAAAACAATAACATTATCGATTTACAAAACGAACTTTCTCTACACACTACGTGAACTTGTTAATGAATATTTGTGAGACATTATCCTTCGGGGTACTCCAGGTACCACAGAAAAGTCCTTCAGTTATAATCAGAATCTCCTAGAGTGAGAACGTGATAGTTGTGTATAGATCTATACTGGGTCCGACAAACCCGCACCTGAGCTGCTTGCAACAGCTAGACCGGCAGGTCTGTGGTGACAAGTGTCATAACTTTCCGACGCCTGAAGAACGCCGCATTTCAAGGCCACCTAGTCTTTAGTATGATTATAACATCTCGCATGGAATATTAACACAACATACAGTTCACGGAAATTCTAAGGCTTTATACCAAGGGGTTTTATTTAAATATAAAACACACACATAAGTATACCAATTTACTTACACATACTAAGCCTTGTTTCATTTCAGTTTACAACAAATCTCTTAGAAAATATTGGATTTTCTGGAAACAAACTTGTAACAAACGTTAAGGAAACAACATTCATTTTTATAAAATACTTAGGAACTCACCAGCTTATGCTGATACTCTCTTTTCAAAACAACTTGTATTCTCAGGTAATCAGTAATACAGGTAATCGCAAGATTTCTGAAGTCAGGACGCTAAGGCGTAGATTCTTTTGCTACATTTTATCATCATATGTAATTTAAATTGGGAACATGTATTTTTGGAACATGTATTTTGGAAACAATGTAATCTTTTAAAATTATATCTATGATGGTTGTATTTTACTTTCTTCACTATGGTTATGATACTGAGCATGACGTCATCCGCCCCGAACGTTTCTGCCGTTCTGGTTTGGGGGTGTGACATTTTAATTAAGACCGGCATAAGGTCAATTTGAAATGAATGATTGTTTAATGTAAGTGTGCATCCTATGTATATGTCGTTTGTACTCTCGGTCTTTCCGTTTGCCATCTCTATTGTGAATGTGTCTTTTAATGTTTGAGGATTTTGTTTTAGTAGATGTTTGAATTTATGGCCCACGAAGCTTTTCTCCGCACCACTATCGAAAAGAATGCATGTGTAAGAATTGTTGAGAAGAAACATACTGGTAACCACGTTAGGATCTGCCATCGCTTCTTCATGGCTAATTGCCAAAAATTTTCCTACACCGCCAACATTCTTTGTCTTTGGGCAGTTTCTCTTGAAATGCCCGATTTCACCATACTCATAGCAAGCTTGACTTACTCCTGCGGCGGGGACTTGAGAAATTAGTTGTGCTGGCGCTTTGCAGAAACGGGCGGTATGCCCCTTCTTGTTGCAGTTTCTACAGTGCATTTCTTTGCAAGCTCCCGACTGATGGAAGTTGCATTTATTGCACATTGGCAAAGTTCCAGCATATCGACTCGGGGTTGCTGGAGTAGTAGAAACAGTGGTAGGTGTAGGAGTAGGAACAACAGTAGGAACAATAGCAGTGTGTATTGCCACAGTTTGTTGCTTTTTAAAAGGTTCTTGCGATGATTCCCCTTTTCGTTTATGCCGGAATTTCTTATTGCTGCCTCCTTCTTTAGGGTTTTCAGGTACGGCTGGCATGGAGCCTTGACGAACTCCATGATATACAAGTGTCTGTGCAAGACGCTTGGCACTATCAAATGTAAGTGGATTGGCGGCAATAACATTTCCTTGAGTTGGGGGAGTTAACCCCCAAATGTATCTCTCCACCTTCTTACTCTCCGGGGTGACCATCCCGGGACACAATAAAGCCAGGTCACTAAATCTGGCAGTATAAGCAGCAATATCGGAGTCCTTCATCGTCAGACTCCATAGTTCATGCTCTAACTTTTGTATTTCACCTATGGGACAATATTCTGCCAGCATCAGAACCTTTAAGTCTTCCCAGTTCATGGCATTGGCGACTGGGAGAGATAACGACTTGACATAGCCGTTCCACCAAGAGAGCGCTCTGTCTAAGAAGGTGCATGCTGCAAACTTTACTTTGCTTGCTTCAGGGCAAGCACAGATTTCAAACACTGATTCGGTTTTCTCGAACCAGCGAGTCAGAGAAGTGACACCTCCAGTGCCATCGAAATATTTGGGTTTAGCATTTGAGAAATCTTTATAAGAACACTCCCTTGGGTGTCCAAGACTTTCCCCGTGATTAGAGTTATAAGCACCATTACCGCCTCCACTAGTACCACTGGCGTTTATTTGCATCATGGCAGCAGCCACGACGGCGGTTACTGCTGCTTGGAAGACAACGGGATCATACTGTGGAGGTGGTGGCGGTGTTGGAATAGGTGGATTGTTGTTAAAACGCCTATTTGATTTATGTGGCGGCATCTTTTTCTACAAATTTTGAAGAGGAAAAAGATGTTAAGTTTCTCTATAGTAGTTACGAGTCAGGTAATATTGAACAAGATATATCTTAGTTCTAAACATATGATACCCTGACTTTCATAGTGTTCTGCGATTTACAATAGATGTCTACTAATATAAGTAAACAATCGCTGATGCCATCATATCAATACTTGTAATATATTTGTATAGTGTGTTCCATACCAGGTCTATCTAAAATTACAATAAGTAATCATAGATTAGCATAAGTAAGTAAATTGAAATCGCGAAGTCATGAAATGAGTGTTAACTAAAATGCTTGTCAATTTCTTTGATATATTTGATACATAGTGTTTTGGAAAATTTGACCTTGGTACAGGTCTATAATACATCAAAGTTTAAAGGAAAAATCATGACAGCATTAGGATTCCCTTAAATAGTATAAACACCGAGACACAGGGTTAAGTTTATATGTACATAAGGTAGTATCTAACGCATATCCGTAGTCCTAGTTTATATAAAAAATGTGAGTAGTGTAAACACTACTCATGGAGGGCACTGCCCTGAGTACTAGACTCTGCCTCATGGCGCTCTGCTTCCATCAAACGCCTTTCTAATGTCGCCTGATGCTCCCGAAGTGCTCTTATTTCGGTTCGGGCAGCAATCATCTCTTCTAGAAGAGCTTCAGTGTGGTTCCTGGTCTGATTATGGTCTTTGTTTAGGTAATGAATACGGATCGTGTTGACTTCGATGGTAGCACCAACCTCCATGACTCGGTCGATGGCCGCTCTCGTTTGCTCATCATGGCGAGCAACACGACGTACTAATACAGGGAGGGCTCTGTCTGCTGAGCCTCCCCCTTCAAGGATATAGAATCCTCTTTCCATTCCGAAAGGAGGGCGTTAGCCTTGATCTTGACTCCAACTATGTAAATGTACGGCTCACCTTGGTGTTGGTCCTTGAAAATCCTGTCTGACTACGGGGTGTTGATCCACCTGCGGTGGATTGTAGACCTCAGGATCCATGTCGAAGCCTACCGAATCCTCTTCATCTTCGACTCCCATTATTTCTTTAGGATGCTCCTTCGGATCCTCTACAATCCAACCATCGTTGCATTGATTTGGAAAATAGGGGTCTCCATGTAAGTGAAATCCTGCCATTACTTCTGTGCGAGAATAGAGATACATGAAAACTTAAGAGTATGATATATGTTAAAGCTTAGATGTTATAGTTACGGTTCTTATAGTATCATAAAATACTCCTATAGTATTTTAACTTTATGTTTGGTTCTTAGAGTTCTTCTGGTATATAGGTTTGGTATGTTTTAGACTTGCTGCAACACCACGACTACTCCCAAACATATGTTGGTCATATCTCAAATAAATATAGTTGATCAGTCTATATTTATTCCATATATGATTACATAATTGTCTAGGTTTAACTGTAGTGTCCAACATTTAAATACTTTTATGTAGTTCTCACTGTGATACTGTTTCTTGTATGTATGCATGTTAGTATACTTCTTATAAAATACTTAAATTTTAAAAGTATACTTTTAGTCAGAGCGCTTCAGCCCCATTGTATTTATAGTTGTATATCTTTTGTGGTTTGATATACTTAGTTCACTATAAACAATGCTCTGATACCAATCTGTCACACCCCCAAACCGGAACGGGGGAAACATTTGGGGGCGGATTACGTCATGTACAGTATCACAACAACTGCATAATAGTAATCAAAGTACAACAACCATGTATTGATAAAGTATAATTTATTACATATGTGTTCAAATCATTGTATATTGACACCAAAAATGTATTGTAAAAGTTAAAAAACATGAGTCAATGAAGCTCCGTCTTCTCAAAACTCGTGGATGTACCTGTTTACTGATTTCCTGAGAATACAAGTAGTTTTGAAAATAGTGTCAACAAATAAGTTGGTGAGTTCATAAGCATGTTTGTAACTGAAATCTGTTTTCTGTTCCTTGATAATGTAAGTATGTTTTCCCAAAAAATCCTATATTTTTTGTTGTAATGTATTGTACTCAAAACGTGTAAATGTTATTGTACTTCGAAATAGTATAATGTAGTTTCACATAAGACCATGATAAGTATGTTTTCTCTATACAAGAATAGTATTCTCTATTTGTAATTGCATTAAAAACTGTGAAGTTGTATATGTCTAGATTCACCAGTTGTACTTGTAAAATATTGTATTATAGTTTTATTATTTAATAAAACTATGTGAAAACGTTTACTTATTCTTACACTAATCATATTATTCAATACCAAATTGTGAGTTATTATAACCATGCTTGATGACCTAAGATGGCCTGAACACGACGTTCTTCAGGCGTAACAATCATTACAGCATTTGTCACCACAGGCCTGCCGGCCTAGCTGTTGCAAGCAGCTCTGGTGCGGGATTGTCAGTCTCATATAGATCTATACACAAATGTCACACTCTCCCTCCAGGAGACTCTGGTTATAATTTCAGGACTTGGTTGGTACTCAAATAAGTACTTGAAGTGTGTCTCACAAATGCTATATTGATGATTAAGTATAGAATAATGAAAAATTACATTCTAATGAATCAACTGTAAGTATATCTCATACACTATATTTATTATAGTTTATATGTTTGTTTTTCCATCATATTTTTTATATGTTTGTTTTTCCATCATATTTTTTGAGTATATTTTTAATAACGGCAACAGTTAATAAAATATTGAAAATATTTAGGTATTAACACAAATGCTATTGTGTTACACTTGTATTCCCCCCTTAAAATATTAATAAAAAATCATGAAAATGTAGGGGTATGAACTCACCTTTTGTGTGATAACGGTTTTGCTAACAGTTAGAAACGAGCTAGGACACTGGAAGGATATCGTATCCTAATATTTTTAATCACATAATAGATTGTGATTAACATGATGTAAGTAATATAAGTGTTGATTATACTAGTTTTAGGAGTAAAACTTACCAATACGTGTAAGAGAAATGAAGCAAAATACTTCTTGAGATTGTTTTTGTTCTTGTAAGTGAAAGAGAATTTGAGAGAGAATGGGAGAGATTTTCGGCTAAAAGTGTAAGAAATGGTGAGTATATGCCTTAAATATAAAGAAAAGAGTGGTGGTTTGGGTGTTTTCGGTCAAGAACAATATCCGACGAAAGTAGGTGTTTTCGGCCGAAAAGGGAAAAACCACCAAGGAGGGTTTGCTGTTTGAAGGGTTTGCGGTCCGAAGGCGGCTAAGACGTTTGCGGTCAGAAGAGGATAAGATATGCGAGGGTTCTTGGCCGTGAACGAGTTTTTGGTCCGAAGGGATAAGATTGCGAGGGTTTTCGGTTGGGAACTGTTTTCGGTCCGAGACTTAGAAGATCTATGCGAGACTTCTCGGTTTTGAAATATTTTAATTTCTAATTTTTACAACACTTTAAATAAAAGGTTTATACATATCAAGATTATTAATTTAACTTTCATAAATTAACAAATCAATAAATTTTGACTTTTATTTGACATGTTTGAGTTTTGTTGACCTTGGGTTGACTTTTATTGACTTTTACAGACATGAAAATAACGGGTCGTTACAAGACTTATTCTGATGTTGACCTTAGTGATTGTGGCCTTGATCGTAAAAGTACTTCAGGAGGTTGTCAATTCTTATATGAAAAGCTTGTAAGCTGGCAATCAAAGAAACAAACATGTTTTGCATTCTAAACTGAAGAAGTTGAGTACATTGATGCAGCGGTTTATACATCGCAAGTTATATGGATTCAAAGTAATTACAAGACTTTGCAATAAACATGAAGAAGATCCCACTGTACTGTGATCCAGAGAGTGAAATTAGCATATGTTATAATATAGTACAGCATTAACAAACAAAGCGTATGCACTCTGATAACATTTCATTAAGGATCACGTTGAAGATGACAATATGGGGCTTCATTTCGTTAAATGTTCAGATCAATTGGCTGATATTTTTACTAAAGCATTGCCTGAAGTTGCTTTCAGTCTTATTCTCTAAGGATTAGGAATGATGGAAGCTGAATCTATTCCTAAATCATATTGAAATGAAACTGCAAAAAGTGTTATTGTTCATCTGTGAAAGTTTGCGAGATGTCGCAATGCGTCGCAACAGGTTAACTTTCTATACTTAATTGCTTTTGTTATTTCAAAGTATATCGGTTATTGTTCATTTACGACGGGCAGCGAGACATCGCAACGCATCGTAGTCCTTTTTTTTCTTATTTATATTATTTTGCTTACTGCTCATATGTGATGAGTTACGAGCTATCATAGTCTTAAATTCGTTTTTTAGGAAAAATTTTGAAAAATCTAAAAATATTTTTCTTTATTTAAAATTTTCAAAAATCTTAAAAGATTTTATATTTCTTAAAATTTGAAAAATCAAAAATATTTTCTTGTTCTTTAATTCTTTGAAAAAACAAAAATATTTTTCTTTGTTTATAATCAAAATTCAAAGAAATTAATGGTGAACATTGATTCTTCAAGTATGTAACAAGGAATTGACAGTTTCATAATGCTAGATGTATAACCCTTGATGTTCTGTGCTTAAACCAATTTGGAATTGTGGTTTTACGAAAGCAGTTTTGACGATAAAAAGTCATTTAACCATGATTTCGATGAAATACAACCAACTTTACAATCATCTTATCTTATTTTTTTCGCTTAAACCTTTGAGATTTCAAGTAAATACCAACTTGAAATTATGGTTTAAAATATATGTGTTAATGATCTTTAATCATTGTTACCATGATTATAGTAAAACATCATCATCTATTCCCATCATGAATTGGCAGTGAGTTTTTACAAATTCTAGTATGAAACTATACGACTTGATGGAGAAATGAACCATGTTTCGCAGTACCATCTAAATTTCATCAATTTCTTTTGTTCATATCCGTATCGCTACTTCATTTAAAACGCTTGAGGTTTCAAGTTAATTCCAACTTGAAACTTAGGTTTTATAAACTTTGTGTTGATGATATTGCCATTAACAACATGGTTAATGTGAAACACCAAAAGCTTACAATTTTATATATACAATTATCTCTCACATTCATACATATGCACTTAAAACCCATAAAGTTCCAAGTTTAAACCAAATTGAGCGGAGGTTTTACAAAGTTTGTATTTCTGATCATAAATCATTTTTACCATGGTTTATGTGAAATATCACAAAAATTACCTACTTCTTTCTATATTCTTCTTCACAATATCACATACATCGCTTAAAACCCATAAGATTTCTGGTTTATACCTACCAGAAATCAAGATTTTACAAACTCTATGTTTATGATTAATTACAACCATTGTCAACATGATTGCTATGAAACATCACAATCTTTACACACTTATTTCTATAATTCTCTCATGCTACATGCAATTGTACTTAAAATCCTTGAGGTTTCATATGTTGGGGGTTTTCTTCTTTCAACCCTTCAAGAAGCTTCTTAATAGCTTCCATGGTAACTATCTGGGGATTCCCTCTAGGCATGGAAGTCCTTTATGTTGGGTTTAAGGTACTACAACACTCCTATGGTGCACACACAACCCTAATAGCTTTTGGATCTAAGTTTTCTCTAGCTATACATACAATAAAATTTTCAAAGGTTGAAAACTACAACTAGCATACAATATTGGTAATTGAAACGTAAAAGTAAGTTAGAAGAATACCTCTTAATTGTATCTTGTGGGAATTGGTCTTTTAAGAGCCTAGCACCTCAAGTGTGATGCCTCAAATGTCTTATAACAAACCAAGAACAAGAGGAGGAACTTGAGAGAGAGGTTTGGAGACACAAAAAACGTCTAGAGCTTCTTGGAATCACTAGTGCATGATTTTTGGCTTAGGGGTTACATTTATATAGTGTAGAATCCAAGAGTTAAACCCTAATCCACTTCCTTGGGCCTTAATCCAATAATCCATATGATAAACCCTTTGGACTAACTCTTCATGGGGTCTTACATGAACTTAGTCCATTACTAATCAATATGGATCATTAGCCCAAACTATATATATATATATATATATATATATATATATATATATATATATATATATATATATATATATATATATATATATATATATATATATATATATATATATATCACTGATTTACACAATCAGTCCCCGTTGATTTAATTAGTCTATTTTGATCACTAAATTAATTCCAAATTAATTCTTGATCAATACTAATTAAATAATATGATTTCTCAATTAATATCTTATACTTATAATATATTAATAAAGCACATTAACCTCTTTTTCAAATATACATCCTATCAAATTGTTCCAGAGTGTTACAACCCAAATAGACCATGCTTGTATCGGGTAAGTACATATCAATTATAGTTATGGGCTTAGACACTTAATCCAACAGTCTCCCACTTGGATAAGTCTAATAACTATTATTGCAAGTACGACTTCAAAATCCGATTAGCAATCGTAGCTCTCAAAAAGACCGTTGTCGAACTCTGATCTTATTAGTAAAGCGTCCATTAGATAAGGGATCATATATTCCTCCATTCTAGATATCGTATGGACATGAGACATGGATTATAATCATTCTCTCTTTCCATGTGTTGTTTCCCGATTTCCGATTTATGACGACCGAAAAATTGAACAAATCAAATTAGTCCAGGTTTGGCCAAGCGCTTAGGGTTGTCATCACTAAATCATCGAATGGGCCACATATATCGCTTTTATCCGTCTTAGGGTAAAAGGAACGGATAAACTTTGACTCATGTGCTTGCTCTATTTACTCATCAAATCACACATAATGATACGTTTTATAACACCGAGTTACTGGTGCGTTTACATATCATCAATGTGGAACCGACTTGTAAACTGCAACTCATATCTCTCCGTTTCAAGAATATAAGATATTATCGTCTCATGATCACTAGTGAGAAAATCCATGAAGTGATTCAAATGAGCGTGGGTTTAGTCCAATACTCAAATCTTATTATAGGAGTACTCATAAATACTGCAGCAAACTTGTGCTATGTCTAAACACCTTTAGACAATCTACAGACCCATTCATGATAGTCTAGCTTCAATACCTACTTCCAAAGTATGATCGACTGTGGATAGTTTGAATAATCTTATTTTTCGGGAAGTGAAAACATGCAAAGTGAAACACAAGAATAATTGAATCCAATATAGTCTCAACCTTTTGAATATAAATAAAACACCTTTTATTTAATCACCATATTGATTACACATTATTCATTGTATAATGTTTTGATTTATCAACTTTATACTTGAATTAAAACAATAGTTATCCCATGCTCCAAGCATTCACACTATGTTTAGCTTTGGTCCTTTCTTTATGAAATAGATCAATTGAATACATTCTTCAATGAAACTCATTTCACAACTCCAAATCTTTATTACAAGTGTAAGAATGCAAAAATCTTGCCACTATAAGAATGTGTCACATTCTAAACTATTATACAATGATTCCTTTCGTAATGTCGAGGTACAGAAGTCACAGAGACTTTGCGAACGATATTACAAAGCATTCCTTTGGAGATTTTCACAAGAACAATTCCATGGAAGCGAAGTCTCAATTCAAAGTACATTCCTTTGAACATCTTTCTTGCATAAAAGTTTTTAACCTACACATAGATTTTTTTTAATATCCAACTCCCATTATGGAAACATTTCCATATTTTCCATATGATAATGCATTATTAATAGAATTCTGTCTATTCATAATAATGTCAATATGGTCCAGCCAGTACTATACTTCCAACTGTCCTTAAGCAACCAATCCTTAGCGAACCTTAGATTGTCCTTGACAGCTGTTTAACCACTTTAGTCATATCCGGTTCTAGTCCTTTTTCCCTCTTAATGCCCTAGGCATTTGGAAAATTAGAACACGAGAATATTTTATCATATGCAATCGATCCTATACCTGAAGCATATGGTATACAATTCATAATATCTTACATAAAGACATGATACTTGACCAGTCTTTTGCTATAACATTTCCATACATAGAATTCCCATGTTGAAACATTCCAATATGGTAATCATATATATATATATATATATATATATATATATATATATATATATATATGTATATGTCTAATTAATATTTCAATCTAAGCTTTTAGATTTGAAATAAAGTATAAGTATCCTCTCCGTTACTATAGCGAAACAACTTTTCAACCTTTGCAACTTTGCAAATTGGAACTTTGTTTCCTATAAATAGTATTGCTAACTCACAACACTTACCATAATAATTATGCTCCCACTAGCATAACAATTATTTTGTTACTAGCATAACACTTATGCTCTCACTAGCTTTGACATGTACCCAGAAATCAGTTGGACTTCTAGAAATCAATACTTATTGACCTTCTTTCCAAATTTTAGGTTTTTGATCCGATATGCTTCGATAAGACTTTATCTAGGCTTCTCAAACTCATACACCTTTCCTTAGATAGCTCATATGTGTGTCTAAACAATTTTAGAACTTACATGAATAAGTCTCAAATGTTTAGACCTTTTTCCATTTCTCATAATTCAAACTATGAAGAGGGATGTCGTAATCATAATCGAATTTGAGAACGCCATTAACACAACTGCTAACTTTTTAAAATCTACTTAGTGAAAACGTTTCCTCACACTCATTTTCATGAAGTGGAGAGAAACCTTATGACACTTAGATTTTATGGTGTATGTGTTCCTATCCATGTGAATTTTTCATAACCATAATCACAAGACAAGGTTAGTGACAAATCCAAACTCATATGGACTGAACTTGTTCAATCTTAATTTCTTGCCACCTGACAGCACAAGGGCCTACCATGTCTTCCAAGTTGTTTAACATATCACTATTACTGATCAATGAACTTCCACTGATCAAGGTGCTTTGCCTTATGCAAACAATTGAGAACTCATATAACTCACATGCATAGTCAACCTTAACTGGAATGGGCACAGAAAAAGATTATGTCAACACGATAGGCTATAAACCTCAAGTCGTGTGCTAGTGATTAACAATAGGTTTACTCTTGATTAGTTCTTGAAACTTTTCAAGATCTTTAAGACTCACACTGGACTCTTGACATATAAGATTCTCTTTGTCAAGAAACATTCCTTGACAAACAAATATTCAAGAGTTTGTGTGGATTCTTATCAAGAATAACACTTCACACAATTGGTCTTAGTTGGTCTTTGTTTTATCCAAAACATCACAACTACCAATTTGAATGTTTTATAACCTACTTATGATATGTCACTCAAATCATAATCTTGGAGAATAACTCTAAGACTCAATTTTGAAACGAAGTATGACTCACCTTAATTGATTTAACCATTTCAACAATTCCCGGTACCTCTTCTTAGCCATGCAAATGTACTAAGGTGTCCTTAGAGGATCAATTGTGATATGGTTTTCATTATCATTAAGATTACCATAAAACACGATACTAAAGTACTCTCCTTTCCTTTCAGATTGGATAAACTTTTATCTTTCTGCCTAATTTGATTCTTCTTATTCGTTATGCTATACATTGAAACTTTTTCAATGATTCTGAATTATACTTAATCTTGTATGTATAACCATGTTTACTAAGCTTTTAGTAAATCATAACGAATAGTCTTATCGTTCTTTGTGGTGGACCTGACCAGCGTACAACCAAGTCTACCTGATCCCCTAGTCCTTCACTTGATTCACATATACATGTGAACAAGGAATTAGTCTTAATTTCCTAAAGACGAAGGTTCTCATTCATCACACAATACAAGTTGCATGATTCCAAGTTTCTGTCCAATTGAAACTTGGTGATGGGAATCTTCCCTTATTTGGTAAATTCATACACTACCACAAACGAAAGAATCAAATCCATATTGATAAAAATAGATACATACAAACATCAATTTTCACAAATGCCATTGTAAGGAAATATAAGATAAAATCAAAAAATTTCTTTATTTATAAAATTGCAAAAAATCTTGTCCTTACAATGCAATTATAAATGAAAACTATGTTACTATATACTTCTAAGCAATCTATCATAACTCCTTAGTAGCAGCACATAATTCTGATCATCGAATCATGCGATCGAAATCCATCTTTTCGCGATCAGACTCAACATGCTATTACTTTAAGCTTCCCTTCTTTTCTTCAATCCTACAAAACATCAAAATCTAATCTCATCACATCATGTATTATGAATATACAAATAGGAACTTAATAGAGTTAGATAGTGGACTCACCTGAAGCAGATTCAAACATTTTGAGTTTACCATCCTTGTGGTCTTTCAGGTAAATAGGGCATTTTTTGCAACCAATGCCCATTTTGTTGGTAGTAGAAGCAAAGAGACTCTTTTGGAATGGCACATGGAACAATCTCAGACTTAGCATTTCTCTTTACCATTTCATCAAATGGTTTGATGTCACACCCCAAAACCGGAACGACGGAAACGTTTTGGGGCGGAGGACGTCATGTTTAGTATCACAAGACATGCATCATAGTAAGCAAGTAATGAACAACCATTTCATTAGAAAGAAAGTGTTTACAAAGTGTGTGTTCACAAAACATAGAATACATAAGCAAATAACAAACAAGACTTGAAGCTATACTGCTCCATCTTCTGAGTTCCCAGCACGAGTACCTGTCTACTAGGCTCCTGAGAATACAAGTTATTTGAAAGAGTTGATCAGCAATTAAGCTGGTGAGTTCATAAGATTTTAGTGATGTAAGTAAGTTGCAAAATGTTGTAGAAAACGGCTGTTGAAAATGTAGTTGGAAAAATGTAGTAAGTTGTAAGTTCTGTTTAGAAAAGTTCGTCTGTTCCTCCAGGAAATCCTATATTTCCTGCCTTGATGACAGATAAGTAAAAATGACTCTACAGTCCTTTCTATGTGTACTAAATGGATACAAGTAATATAAAACTCAGAGTAAACAAACAATCGATTGTGTGTATCCTCCCTAAGTCCACAACCAAACAAGGAACAGGAGATGAGGCGGAAAGCACACATCCCATTGGTTGTTGGACCCTTGTTGTATATATAACCCTGGTGTATTCCCTTAGTACTCACGGAGTTAACTGTAATAGTTCTTTTATATTTGAAGAAAGATTCTTTAAGAAAACACTTATTTCTTATAATAAAATAGTAACCGTAGTGGTTCCTTTTATAATCACTTGACTTATACTAGTTATATATGATCTAATACCGAACAGATAGTTAATTGTGTGGATCTGCCCTAAGCCCACAACCAAACAAGGAACATGAAATGAGGCGGAAGGCACACATCCAACTATCTATCGGTTATTAATTATATATAACTCTGATGTATAACCTAAGGTATTATAGAGTTATCCACTTAAGGTCCTTGAAGTTATCCTGGTTTAATAAAATGGATTATACCCTTAACTGGTAAGTTTCTAGCTTTGTAAACCAAACGTTATGATTCATATAATATGTTTCGTACTAGAAAACTGTGCACTGACTCTGTCTCCTATGACTTGACCCATACCTGGTACCCCTATGATGACTCAATGTATACTGGACATATCTATCTAGAATCGAATAGATAATAGGCTGGGTGAATCTGCTCCAAGCCCACAACCAAACAAGGAACAGGAAATGAAGCGGAGAGTACACATCCTATTACCTGTCGGATCCTATTGATATATATGTATCCTTTGATGTATACATTAAGGAATCATAAGATTAGCATTATGGTCCTTTCTACTAAACGTAGCCTTCTACCAAGGCATCAAATGTTATGTATGTATGTTTCTTGTATGAGTGTGTATTTTCCCAAGTGAGACTATCATTAACTAAATATTGTTTATACATTATTGAATATGTGAGAATATCACAAAGTAAATGTAATAGGGAAAATAAAGTTTTACCTCAGCAGTGATATTGCTGGCTATAAAGTAATAAAATATAGACTCCAGGTAGTATTAAATGTACAATACACCTCGGGGAGTCTAAAGTAGTAAAATACAGACTCCAGGTAGTATTAAATGGACAATACACCTCGGGGAGTCTAAAGTAACCTTTAATTCCAAAATGGTAAATTAAAGGTTTTAATGTGAACTCGTATGTAACCATGCTGATCGACGACTGAATAAAAGATGACCCTTCGGTGTCATATGTAGTGAGGTGACATTTGTCACCCCTTGGGCTTATCGGCTGGGACTGTAGCTAGCAGTCAGGGTGTGGGAGTGTCTGTCCCGTACAGATTTATACACAAGATGCCCGCTCTCCCTCCAGGAGACTCTGGTTACAAATTGATACAACACAGTGTCGTTGTATCCTTAAATGGTTTGTCACACTAATTTATCGTATAACAGTGTTTGTATAGTAAGTCATAATGTACTAATGTTCACTCTGTACTAGTGTATAGTATTCTCTCTTGTATAGTGTGTAGTGTGAAATGTTTCTCCAAAATAGTGTGTTCTGACTCATGTATGAACTGACTCTTTGTATGCTTCATTGAACTAGAAGTAATGAATAGTGTCTTCCTAAACTATACCTATTATAGCTTACTAGTGTTTTACTTGAACTGTTATTGAAAAGACTCTTTTATCTACTAAGTTATGCTTGTACTTTAAAAACGGAGTTTTGTGAAACTATTAAGTAACATAACTTTAAAAGAGTTCTTGAAATGTTTTGACAACTTATAAATGACATAAGTAATCCTTTTGAAAATGTTTATAACAAACAATTACACAATTAACATTGTGTTCAACTTGTATCCCCCCCCCCCCCTTAAAACATTTAAAACAGTTAAAAGATTTATTACGGGGTATGAACTCACCTGATGTGGGTGATTCAAACGAATACGCGCGTAAGGATGAGAAGTTCCACGAATGAAGTCCCGAGACACAATAAGTCCTAAATGGCATACATTGGCATATATTGACATAAATATAGTGCTTGGAAGCAACCAAATGCAAAGAAACACCTCACGGGACAAGGAAACACTTTGACCAAGTGTTGGAATCACATGTGATTCACTAAAAGGGAGTGTACTGCCACTTTGAGGAGTGTGCGGCCATGGGTGTGCGGCCAGGGGAGTGTGCGGCCGCACACTCATGGTAAAGAGTGCACAAAACATTTTCCAAATGGTAGGGAGGCTTGTAGGACTGATGCTCATCAAGTGTTGAAGCTAGAAAGGCACTTTGGAGGCCCTTAAGCACTAAACAAAGTGGTGTACGGCCACATGGAGTGTGTTCGGCCGCACACTCCTTGATGAACATGGTTTGGACGTCTTCTAAGGCTCATATCTGGTAAGTAACAAGCTTGGGGAATGGTATTTACAGTATACAAGCCTTTAGGGGTGTTTTGATGGTGTTTTGAGGGTGTTCGAGGGGTATACGGCCACATGAGTGTGTGCGGCCACACACACCATATGTTCTTGAGTTCTGGGCAGTTTCAAGGACTTAAACTAGTGTTCTAAACAAGATTCAAGTGTAGGGAAGAAGTACTTACTATCCGGAAGCTCGAGAAGGCTCAAAATCACCAAGAACAAGTGTGTGTTCTTGGTGAAATGGATGAAGATTTGAAGATCTAGTCAAAACAGGATTTCCAATGGATGAAATCAAAGAGTGTTACTAGTTTGGAAGGATTAACAACAAATAAAGTGAAGAACACTTACATTCTTGAAGATCTAGGCTGAAAATCGGATGATAGTTGAGAGAAAAATCGAGTTCTAAGCCTTGGAGAGTGAAAAGGGATGAATGAAGGCTAAACCCCTCCTTTGTACACGTGAGTGTGCTACCAAGAGAGGGGTGTGCGGCCGCACACCCAGTGTACGACCGTACACTCCTTGTGTTGGAGTGTAAGGCCCGGTTTTGATGCTAGAAGTGTACGCGGTCCATTCATATGCTCAATGCTTGAATGTACTGACCTTTGGACCTTTAAATGGACTCTAAACGAGGCTAAATGATAGCAGAAATGAGTTTGACACTCAGTCGAGTTGACTGGCAGAGCTTTACCAGGCAAAAATTTAAAATTTTTCGGGTTGTCACATTTGACCATGGCCGATCCCTTTCCATTGGGAAGAGAAGAATTTTCTGGACTTCCAATGTTTCCATTGTCAATGTCCATGGAAGTTTGGGAAGCAGATCTTCCAATCAAATTTGCTTAACCAGTGCGCCAAATCATTGTTGATTCAGCAGCAATTAGCAAATATGTAAGATCAATAAGGGTCACGTCGTGATCTATCATATAGTAATCTCTAACGATCTCATAATGACTTAGAAAGTGATTGAAGAACCAAGTCAACAGTCAACTTTCTTGAAACAACGACACCGAACATCCCCAGCCTGTCAATGTGTGACCTCATCTCCAAGATATGTGCACACACAGACCTTCCATCTTGGTGTTTGCTTGCCAATAGGGTTTGAGTGACCTTGAACTTTTCAAGTCGACGAACATGTGGGTTAGGGAGAACTATTGGAGGAGGTAGAGGAAGTGAAACATGATATCCATTTCCACGATCCAATCGTGGGACATCATCTTCGTAAAGAAGGCTTTTTTCATAAGATTCGGGAAGACCATAGTTGTCAGAACTAGACATCTACATGGAGACATTCAAGTTAGTTGATTTAAGTCCTTAATATAACACCCAAAATGAAATATTAAGGCTAGGACCCAACACAATATTCTACAATTCGGAAGAGGGATGTTGTAATCCAATTGTAAAATATTTGAAGGTAGGTAAATGACGATTTACCAATTTCCACCAAGAAAAACGAAAATGAACATTAGGTTTTAAATGAATTGAAATTCCTAGATTCTTTGAGATTCATTGAACTTGTTAATGGCATGTTTAATCTCGATTATGCCCTTCAAGTTTGTGACTGGGATACCGAGGATCACAAACAAGGTGTGAATAACCATGCAAATTAGCTTGGTACTCTCGAAGATATTTATCACCTAATCAATGTGTCGTTTAACCACACACGCCTTTGATCTATGACAAAATACGAGCTACCCATTTCCATCCTTCATTAGTCCCATATTAGTGTGCCTGTTAACCACACACGCTCCACTAATGACTAATAAGGTGCAATGTGCAATTTCATGGGTTAGCATCAAATTCACATTTTTCCTAAGTAACTAAGATTGGGAATTTATAAGTGTTTAGTTACTTAGTATTTTCATTATACTTTTAATGGAAGTTTGTGTCTTATCCTACCGGTTCGACTAACGACCCTCCACCAATCAAGGAAGCAGTGGATGAGAGTGAACACCCATTCAACTGCCATTTGATAGGCAATTTCCTCATACCCACTTATAGATTGGCTTCGTGAATGAGTCCTACTAACGGTAAGACTGACTTTGTAATTACATATATATATATATATATATATATATATATATATATATATATATATATATATATATATATATATATAATATATTAGACTTTTAATTTTATATATTATAAGGGTGTATTTTAAACATTTAAAATACTAGGTGGTTTAATCTATTAATTAAACTAGACTTTTAATTTAATTAAACTCAAGCCATATAATGATGGATTTATAGATACTCTTTTAATTAATCTTTTAATTAATTATCAACAAAACCATAATTAAAAACTTTTAATTCTAAACTTAAGTTATGAAGCCAAAAGGTTTAGCATTTAATATTTCACAATTATAATCTTTGTAATCAAATATTAAATTCCAAAACTTGAGGGAAAGTTTTGAAACCTTTTAAAAACCCTTTAGTTTTATAACTTATAATTTTATGTCACATAAATGAGACTTTCCAAGTTCCATAACTTGAGGACAAGTTATGAAACTCTTCAAGACCTTTGGACTCCAAAACTTGATGGCTAGATTTGTAACCTTTCAAGACTCTTGGAATTCATAACTTAAGGAGTTAATTTGTTTTATGAATGAGACGTTTCATATCCATAACTTATGGAGGTTTCATGACCTATTTAGATCAATCTTTTAAATTAATAAAATAATCAAATAATTTTATCTTTAACTAGTTTGACCTAATTCAAGTTCATATATCAAAATGATTCAAATTTTACAAATTATTAGTTTTTCATAAAATCAAGTAATTATCTTAAAATTTGACAATCATCATGTTATTGGATGGGAATGGTCATTACCATATTAGTAAACTCAAATTTTATGAAACAAAACAATTTGAGGTAATGATCCAAATCCAATTCAGGCCAAAAAACCCGAAAAACTGCCATCTGATGATCCAACTCGTCGAGCCAGGCTATGGACTCGTCGAGTTCATAACCAAAATCATCCAACTCATCGAGTCCAATAGTGGACTTGTCAAGTTCATGCTGACGGAAACAATTTTCTCATTTTGCTTCAACTTTGAACAATTAGCTATGCATAAATATAACAGAAAACTACCCATGGCTCTGATACCACTGTTGCGTTTAAGGTACTACAACACTCCTATGGCGCACATACAACCCTAATAGCTTTTGGATCTAAGTTTTCTCTAGCTATACATACAATAAAATTTCCAAAGATTGAAAACTACAACTAGCATACAATATTGGTAATTGAAACATAAAAGTAAGTTAGAAGAATACCTCTTAATTGTAGCTTGTGGGAATTGGTCTTTCAAGAGCCTAGCACCTCAAGTGTGATGCCTCAAATGTCTTATAACAAACCAAGAACAAGAGGATGAACTTGAGTGAGAGGTTTGGAGACAAAAAAAACGTCTAGAGCTTCTTGGAATCACTAGTGCATGATTTTTGGCTTAGGGGTTACATTTATATAGTGTAGAATCCAAGAGTTAAACCCTAATCCACTTCCTTGGGCCTTAATCCAATAATCCATATGATAAACCCTTTGGACTAACTCTTCATGGGGTCTTACATGAACTTAGTCCATTACTAATCAATATGGATCATTAGCCCAAACTATATATATATATATATATATATATATATATATATATATATATATATATATATATATATATATATATATATATATATATATATATATCACTGATTTACACAATCAGTCCCCGTTGATTTAATTAGTCTCTTTTGATCACTAAATTATTTCCAAATTAATTCTTGATCAATACTAATTAAATAATATGATTTCTCAATTAATATATTATACTTATAATATATTAATAAAGAACATTAACCTCTTTCTCAAATATACATCCTATCAAATTGTTCTAGAGTGTTACAACCCAAATGGACCATGCTTGTATCGGGTCAAATACATACCAATTATAGTTATGAGCTTAGATACCTAATCCAACACTTTCGCCCTCTTGTGGATTTACTCTGCTTCTAGTACGAACCATTCGGTAACCATAAACCACTAAGATGAATATGTTGATTCATGAAATCTAACAATTAACACTCATAAAAGTATTCATGAATGACCCTAAAACACTCTAGTTCTTTATTTATCTCACATAGTTTAAGCCTAGGTAGGGACAATCCAACCTAGTTTGTTCAAAGTATGGATCTGATGCCAAATGTAACATCCAATACTTTTCATAAACATTTAACATTAAAATTCTGGGAAAATATCAGAGTTTATATGCATGTCACAAAACTAGAGTATAAAAAATCATTAAAAAATATTCCCACAAACAACAACGGGTGTTACAAATTCATATACTAACCATAATTAAAGCAACAAGGATAAATCATGAAACAAAATTCTAGTCCAATGTCCTTGATGCTTTTAAGCCCACACATCTATAGTTTGCTACCTGAACCTGTAACATATAGAAACAATATTTGTCAGACTATAAGCCTAGTGAATTATAACATAACATACTATGCAACATAATCATACAACATTAACCATACTTCATATATCTAGCTTGTCACATAAGTAACCAAGAAACTAAACATATATCGAGTGATAAACAACCAATCATTATCATCTTTGTTTCTATGCAAGACATTGAAGCACATTCTTCACTAGGGATCCCTTATCTAGCTCTTTACATGCATATATACACACATCATAACATAACATAAGTTATTTATCATAACAACATATAGCAATTATGTAACCAACAATGAAATCCATATATCCGCATGCCCACACACATTCTATATTACATAATTATACTCTAAAGGGATAGTATAACTCGCCTTTTGTTACAAAAAAGCAACCTACTTCCAACTTCCCCAAAGCTTCTCTTGAGATGCTCTAATTCCTTCCTTGACACCACCTATGACATTCAAATATATTACGCCTAAAAAATACATGTTTTAATCCATTAAGACATCATTATAGATTTGAACCAAAAACTCATATTTTGGGTAAAACACCAAATTGATCATCTTTTGTCCAAATACTTGCCAAAATACACCCATTAAGCTACTAAAAACTTAATCTAACTAGATTATGCTACACAACCACCTTCTTCATCATTTCCATTTATTGGATTTCAAACCCTAGAATCAAAACATGGAATTTAATCATTTGAAATTCATAATAACCATGGATTAAGCTTCCAAATAATTAATCATGACTTAACAACAACTTAATCAGGGTAAATTGTTCATCATGAGCTCAAACTCGAAAATCACCATTAAAGCTCCATAAACTAGAAAAATAGAGAAAACGGCCAACTTAAGAGTTTGAGATGCTTACACGTTGCCACAATCAAGCTAAATCGCATCTAGAACCTCCTTCTTCCTCAAGATCTTCAGACCTTTTATCTCAAGGGTTTGGTGTGCGTTTTTGAACAAATGAACCCTGAGTCCGGATTTATTTCTGCTCGAAACCGTGTAGTGGCGAAGACCTCACAGCACCATGGCGAGTTAAATGGACTCATGGCTTTCCTTATGCCACGTTGTGGTGAGCATTCTTCATAGAAACCTAATTTTCCCACGGTGTTGTGGCACCCCTACACCACGTTGTGGAGCAAAGTACGTTGCCTATGACTTATGAAGGATAAACAACCAAATCACAACCTCGCTTACCGCGCCACAGCAAGCAACTCACCGCGTCGTGATGAGGATGGAAACAGCCTTTTCCATTCGAATTCAAAAGCACTTCGATCCGATTATTATTTCTATCAGTTCCATTGCATTCTTCAATTAACATACATATTCCATAACTTCTAAACATACCATAAACACATATATTACATATAATATCATTCTACAATTTCCCAATATCATAATAAGGACCAAAATGCGCTTGTCAACAAAATAACATTCTACAGCATAGATATCCTAAAAATCTCAGTTCTTACATTGCATGTACCATTTTTCATGATAGATTAGAGAAGCATAGAGGTCAAAGCCATGGCGTCGTTGGCCAAAGTTGTCAACCTAGTTGACTAAATGAATGAAGAGAGGAAGGAGTGACTAGAGTGGTTGAAGAAAGAATAAATACGTTTTTTTTTTGTTTTTTTGTTTTGTTTGTTTGATGTTTAGGATTTAGGGGTTTAGATGGGTTACACGTTTTATAGGAATAATGGGATGTTTTGGTATGGTGTATGTGCTTTGGAATCGATAGATGTTTTGTGGAATCGATGGATCATATTTTTTAGATAGATCGATCATTATTGTAAATTTTAAAACTTAATTAAATATGGTTATAAATTGTTATTATCCATGTTGTTTGTTTGATCATTTATTATATCAAGAATCATATTGAATTGTGCTTGTACGAAAAATTGATATTGTTGTAGTGTGTACTATATAAAAAAACCACATGATAATATTTTAAAATATATATTATGATTAGATCATTAGATAAATAGATACCACATGAATAAAACATATGGTCATAAAATTATCTTATCAATAAAAATATTCTTATAAGTTTTAAAACATATTGTCATAAAACTATTTTATAAGTAAAAAAATTGGTAAGAAAATATTGATCACATATACAATAAAGTTGTTGTAGGTACTAATAACAATTAAAATCATTTTTATAATAAAAAGTCTTATTTAAAAGCAATTAATATTTGAAATAATCCATATAGAAAAAAAACCGTTTTAAAAAATCACGACATAAATATGATGTATTTAAGAAATTTCATGATAAACAAGAGTTACATTGTCATAAGTATTCTCATATAAAGAAAAACAATTACGAAACCAACCATATTTTTACATCGATGAGTTTTCAATAAGCATAAAGAATATCAAAATCTATGCATGTTTAAAACATATGTCATAATAAAAAAGAATTTGGTTAAACACAGTTATTTAACTTTTTATAGTAAAAGTCATGTTCAAAATTTTATTTTTGATTAAATAAATTCATCTTTATACCCACCAATGATCTTCTTGAAAATTATAGAAAGATTTAAACACCAACCAAAGAAGAGATGAATAAATAACAACCTTTGTAGTTCTTTGGGTCCTCTCGGGAGGCTTGGAAGTTGATGAAGAATGTGGAACCTTTGAGACACCAACAATAACTCAACTTGATGTAGATGCTAGTCCAAAACTCTTAAACTCTTAAGCTTGAAGTTCATAACCAATATGAACTTCAAGAGAGCAAAAGATATGCAAGTAATCTTCAATAACTCAAAGCAAAGAAGAGATGGAGAGTCTCCTATGGAGCTCTTGGCCATTGGAAGAAAGAATGAGGCAAAAACTTCAAGAGTGGAAGCCTCATATTTATAGTGCCTAAAAGCGAAGTTATTAACCATTGGTTCCTTCAACTTTAGACAAACTTGTCTCCTTGTCATAAGCATGTCTCTCATGCCTTTAAAGCATGATTAGACAAGTCATACACTTATTCTTTTTTCTCATATCTCTAAAATTGCATAAAGAAGAAGAAATAAAGTCAAACTTTTATAAACTCTTGTATAAAATATAAACCTTGTCTTTTAGGAAAAAGACAAAAGGATTCAACTAGTCCAAAAGTTTGTATATGATTTATGAATCATACCATATGATATATATTAAGTTACTTGCTAATGGAATTTATTATTTCCATGAAATAAATAATTTCCAATTTAATTATCAGAGTTTTATTGAATATTTATTAGATTAATTTCTAATAAATAATCAATTGTATCAAGTTGTTGTTAGTGTGACCCATTATTATCATATGTTATTTAACAATATCACTTTAATATGACTCTTGAGCATACTGGACCTTTCAATACATGTTTAAAACATATGTCATTATAAAAAAAGTATTTCGTTAAACGTAGTTATTTAACTTTTTATAGTAAAAGTCATGTCCAAAATTTTATTTTTGATTAAATAAATTCATCTTTAACACATGTTCTAGTTTTTATCTATCACTTAGTATGACAATAAATATACATGATCAATAATTATATATATATATATATATATATATATATATATATATATATATATATATATATATATCCAAATTTCTCTAAAAAAAATTCATATTTTAAAGTTTACCTTTTGGATTCTGTTTCTATTGCTTGAAGATAATATGAAACTAAATTTATGGTTATTTTGTTCTATTCTCTATAGTTTATGATTTATTAAACTTAAGATACATTATGAATACAAATCTACCATGTGGATTCCCCTGTATTGGTAACATAGTTTTGTATTTATACACATGAAGTATAATAGAGAACGAAGAAAATTTCCTTTGCCCAATAGAGAATGAAGACATTTTTATTTGTCTTAATAGAAAAATAACAATGCACTTTCTTAAAATCATTTATCTTCACCAACATATCAAAAAATTCAACCATTTATCATTCATGTTAATAGAAAAATAGCAATGTACTTTCTTACAAATATTTACAGCCAAAACATTCTTATATCAAATCCTTTCAATTCAAAACAATCTTATTAGTGCACAAAGAAAACCACTAAAAGCAAGATTATCATCATGATCTTCAACTCATTAACTTCTATTTATAAGACCTAACAAATCTTCTTATTAACTGATGCATTCTCATATGTGACCACAGGCTTCATATTCATATCATCCTCATCAAGACATTTCCAGTGTGAACACTTTTTAGCTTGTTTATTCATGATAAACAAGAAAATTATGGAGGTAAGAATGAGGAATTGAAAGGAAAAAAAGTGAAAATCGATGAAGGTGAAATTCATGAAAAAAAATCAAAATCGATGAAGGTGCAATGCATGAAAACAAAGTCAAAGTTGACATATAATATTGAATTAGGGCACACCCTAAACTTCCAATGTTATCTTGAGTTGTGGAAGTACGAATTCAAGTTGAGAAAAGAGAATCAAAATAATTTTACCGTATGTTATTGAGAATCTTGAAGCAGTCGACATCTTCTTTTAGGCTTCGAGGGTGTTTGGGATCGCTTATTGAAGGATCGCTTGATCGGATACAAACAAGTATAAACACAAGAAAATAAGAAAATAAGAACAAAAGAACAACGATGATGACAAAGATGGTTATTCACTAAGAAAAATGTTCTCACAAAGAGAACAGGTGTACAAAGTAGTCACAAAGACGGTCACACCACACGTTAGGTTTTAACCCAAATGCAAGACTATATACTAATACAATAAACGGAAATCCCTTTATTTAAGGGATAAAATATAATCTATGTATATTATTGTTGGATTAGGTGTCTAAGAAATAACTAAATGGGTATATACTTGAATTTTTAACAAAGTCCTTTTGCGTCGCCCTCAAACCTAGTAATTAAATAGGATGACTTTTAGAGAGAAAGACTAGTTTATCGATCTGTTATATGATAAATAAATAGCAATAAATGATATATTAATATATTGTGAGAATAATATATTAATTAGAAATAGTATTATTTAATTAAGAACTAATAAGAAGTTAATTAGAATTAATTTTGGGATTAACAGGATTAATTAAAAATGCAAGGACCTAACCTGTAATTGTTCAATAGTTGAACAAAAGGCATTCCAAAACCTTCCACAAAAGGTGAACGATTTGGAGGGGATTCTAGGGTTCTAGAATATCCTTCGAAGATAATTAGGAAATATATAATTACCTGATTTGAAATATTATTATTTTAATCAAGTAAGGTTTATCTAGGGTTTTCCTAACAGCTATAAATCAGGTCTCGTAGCTCCAAATTTCGGCCACTCTTTTTCCTTTGAGCATAGCCGAAATTTTTCCCTTTGTTCTCCTTACTCTTCAAGTTTCCTAGTTGCTAGGGTTTGGGTGTGAACCATCAGAGGCACGTGATTTCTAGTGCTTTCTTCCAAGAGTATTTCAAGAAGGATTAGTTTGATTTTTTACTACAATAATCAAAAAGGTATTCAATTCCTAACTTGTTTATCATTTTTGAAAATATATAGGGTGTATAGGGTTCTTGTTGTTCAATAGAATGTTAGTTCAATAGTGTTATGACATAGATCTAATAGGTTTCATGTACCCTTAAGTGTATAAGGATTTATCCCTATTATTGCACGTAAAACCCATCAGTGGTATCAGAGCGTATGGTTGTCTTACAACTGATAGTCCATTGCTTGAACTTGGAAAAACCCGACTTTGAGAATTGGCAGAATCGTCATTTTGTCATAACACCAGGTCGTGATCCTCTTCTGCCACGACGTGAAGATCTTCTGATCCGTGTTTTTCTTCATTCTTCCACCACGTGGCAATTGTCTGCCACAACGTGGAAACACTCTGATTAGCGAAATTGTTTTTTACATAATTCAAAATTTATTAGGATAATTACTTTAGATAATGTTTTTAAACTGAATATTTATCTTGGTAATCAGATATCCTATATCTTGAATTTCTGAATTATCCTTGTGATTTAGTTCATTCAATTAATTGTTAGTTAAAAGATAAAGATTAAATCAAAATTGGTTTATTTTTAAAATTATATTAATTTTACATTAATTTTGAAAGTTTAAAATTAAACCTAGTATTTTAGAAAAATTTTAAAATACACCTTATACTATATGCATAATTAAAAGTTTACTATATAATATCTATAAGACAAGTCAGTCAAATCGCTAGTATTCCTCATTCACGAAACCATGCTATAAGAGGAGTTTAGAGAAGCGGCCAATAAAATGACCGCCATTGGGTGTCCACTCTCACCCACTGCTCTCTTGTATGGTGGAGGGTCGTTACCCAAATGGATTTGATAGGGCATAATCTAATTAATAAGTATAATGATAAAAAGTAACTAAACCTTTTATAAAATCTCACTCTTAGTTACTTTAGGAAGATGTGAAAAGTATGATAATCCATGAAAATGCACATCATGCTTTACATGTCGTTAGTGGAGTGTGTGTGGTTAACTGACACACTAATAGGGACTATAAAGAGATATGATGGACATATTGAAAATTATCATTATTGATGGTGCGTGTGTGGTTAATCGGTACATCAATGTGAGATGGTAAATGACATTAATGTTGTCAAGTGGTTTTGCATGGTTATTCACATCTCATTTGTGATCATCGGCATCCCACTCACAAAAGTGAGAGTATAATCTGTGATTAAACATGCCATTGTGAAGATTCTATGAATCTCAAAAGATCTAGGAGTTTCATAAGATTGGAATTGGTAAAAGCCTTACCTACCTAAAATAGATTCGAATTTGATTACGACATCCCTCTTCAAAGTTTGAATCGAAAATATGCATCCTAGGCTTAATTTAAAGTTTAGATTAATAATTAAGGATTAAAATTAACTAACTTGAATTCTCTTTTCACCTAATTTTAAATGTCTTATGAAGATAGAAATGCTCTTCCTCGTTCTTTTGGAAATTGTTTTCCTCTTCCTTCTGAAGATGATCTTCCACATTCTGATTAAGGTGAAAATGTTTTCCCTTCTTTGAGAATAGGTCGAACTGGACATCATGCTTCTTCGACTCTTCCACCTCCTCCTCCTGTGACTCTCCTAACGTCAAGTTTTTCCCAAGTTAAACGATATGAAGCAATTCGATCCCTATTGGCATGTAAACATCAAGATGGAAACTTTATGTGTGTGCATGTTCTGAAGAGGAAATCGTACATTGACAAGTTGGATAGATTGGGTGTCATTTTCCCAAGGGAGCAAGCCATTGACTTGGTTCTTCTCTCGCTTCTAAAGTCATATGTTCAGTTCATTGAGAACTTTTATATGAGGAATATTGACGTGAACCTAATTGATCTAACTCAAAGGTTGATTGTTGCTGAAGCAGAAATGCTTAGGAGCTCATCTAAAGCAGAAATGCTTATTGGGTCTATTTCCAAGGTTTCCATGGACATTGACAATGGTGATCCAGAAAATATTTCCCTTCCCAATGGAAAAAGGGTTGTGCAAGATCAAATCATTTGATCATATGGTAAAGAGAGAGGCTAGATTTGGTGTCGTTCCATGTGTTGATCCAAAAGAGTCCAATAGTTTTAATTACCAATTGAAGGGACATTGGAAACAAAGCTGTCCAAAATACCTGAAAATCTTAGATAAAGTAAAGTCAAATCATGTGACTCTACTTCAGGTACATCAATTGTTTGACTTCATTGTTTTATAAGTTTCTATTCATATACTCTTAATATATGATGTGATAATCACATTTTATGGTATTAAAGGAGCTAAGAGAAAGAAGGAAGATTGAACAAAGTGAGCTAAATCTGATCATGGGAAATAGACTTTAGTCACATGGTTCGAAAATCAGAATTTGGAGCTATTTTTAAGGAGTTGGGATAATTTAATGGATTGCTATTATTCTTCAAAAATGTCTAGAAACATAGTTTTCATTTTATGTGTTGTAAGGACAAGTTCCAAATTTTCGTTTATTTTCAATAAATGTGAAATTTTGGCTTATCTAGTTGCCTTATTTTATATTTCCTTGTGGCGGCATTTATGAAAGTGTCAGTTACGTTTCTAATATTAGCAATATTAACTGTGGATTTGATTCTTATGATATCGCATGTGGTATTGTCATAATTAACGAATTGAAAATAAATATCATCAACAACTGGACAGATACTAGGTGTTGTACAAGTCGCATTGTATAGTGTATTAGAATCTTCTTCATTGGAAAATTATAACTGATTCATTGATCACATGTTGATGTGAGGCAAGGGAAGGACTAATGGATCTAGTAAATGTTGATATGGACTATTCAGATCCACCACAAATGACAATAACTCTATTCATCATGATTTACTGATGTTTCAGTAAGTATGGTAGTGTTTATAAGATTAATCAAAATTAGATACTTTGAAAAGATTCAAAGAGTAGCAGAACGATTAAGAAGAATATATAAGGCAGATAGATAAAATATTCTTCAATCTGAAAGCTAAAGAAAGTACTTTAGTATCATGTTTTATGATCATCGTGGTGATTGGGGATTTATATCACAATTGATCCTCTAAGAACATCTTAGTGTAATTAATTGTATGACTAAGAAAAGGAATCAGATATTATTGGAAATAGTTCAATCAAGAGATGAATCATACTTGGTTCTAATGAAGTTGTAAAGCCACGCTCTAGTAACTATGAGTCATATCTTGAAACTCATTTCAAACTAAGAAGGTAGAAAACACCTCGAAATATGTGGAGTAAAATGTTTTCTTACTCTAGCACATATAGAATTAGAGTTGTGATGTTTTTCCTTAATCAAGAAACAAAAGATAAACTGAGACCTATTCTATGAAGTTTTTTCTTGTCGGGAATCCACAAAAACTTTTGAATATATGTTTTAGCTCATCAAAGGAATGTTCTTTGAGAGAAAACTCATATGTCAAGAAGTTAGTGGGAGTCGTGTTGATCTTGAGAGTTTCAAGAAGTCAATCGACAATAAACCTTTTAGTTATCACTAGCACGCGATCTGAGGTTGATAGCCTATCATGTTTGGTTGATACGTTCTTATTTTTGTGCACTTCTTGTTGATTTGGAAATGCTTATGAGTTCTAAGTTTTTATTTAACTGCAAAAGCAAAAGCACATTGGTCAGTGAAAGTTCATTGATCAATATGGGTGACCTGCTAACAACATGGAAGCATTGCTAGGCCCTTGTGCTACTAGAGGTCAACAAATTTAGAATAGCAAAGTTCAGTCCATGAAAGAAAGCTAAATATGATTTTGTCCTAAACCTTGTATTTTGTTTACAGGTTGGAAATGATAGATTCACATGGATAGGAACATATTCTCCATGAAATCTAGGTGGAAAAGTTTTTGCTCTAAATCATGAGAATAGTTATGAGGAAATACTTTCGTTGACAGATTTTAAAGATCTGATAAAGGTCAGTATGTATATTGGTTGTGTTAATTGCATTCTCAAATTCACAATATGATTACGGCATCCTTCTTCATATTTCAAATTGTGAGGAATGGCAAGGAATTGTTTGAACTTTCTAGACATATATCTATAAGTTCTGAAAGGGTTTAAACACACACATATGTTGTCCAATGAAGGTGTATAAGCTTAAGAAGTCTAGTTAGAGACTTATCGATGCATCACAAATCAAAAATCAGTACTTCAGTGAGAAAGTCAAGGGTATTGTTTTCTAGAAGTCCAATTAATTTATGGGTTACATGTTAAAGCTAGTGGGAGCATAATCGTTATGTTAGTACTAGTGGGAGCATCATTCTGATACTAGTATTGCATGTTGACAATACTGTTCATAGGGAACAAGGTTTTTCAATATGAAAATTGCAAACTTTAGGAATTGTTTCGCTATAACAGACTTGAGGGAGAGGGCACTTATACTTTGTTTCGAATCTAAAGGTTTAGATTGTATAGTTTAATAGAACTTAGTCATAGACATATATGAATATCGTGTTGAAATGGTTCAACATAGGAAATTCCATATATAGAAATATTATAACAAGAGACTGAACAAATATCAAATCATTATGTCAGACATAATGAGTCGAGTCTTATATACTTTGGATATAGGATCGATTATAGATGCTATAATATTCACTTACTCTAATTTTTCAAAGGCTCAGAGCATTGTGAGAAAAAGGACTAGAATTTTGTGTGACTAAAGTTGTTAAACAACCGGCAAGAACATTCTAAGGTTATTCCAGAAGACAGGTTGCTTGTGGATAGTTATAAGTATTGTATGAATTTTGATGGACCATAGTGACATGATTTTGGATTTAGAAGGATCTTGATCAGAATTGTGAGTCATATAGAAATATGGAAATGTTTCCATGGTGGGAGATACTTGAGACGTCTGCATGTGAGTTGGAAAGTTTAATGCAAGAGAAGTGTTCAAGGATTGTACCTTGAATTAGAACCTTCATTACCATGGAATTGTTTCTTGTAACAAAGTTCCAATGGGATATTCTGTAATAACAAAGTCTCATTCTTTAAGACTTTGGAATCTTGATATCATAGGAGATTAATGCATTTTAAGTTGGAATTCCATCACATCTTGGATAGTGATAATAAGTTGGAAATGTAAAATGAGCATCATTGGAATAATGATCTATTCACAAAGTAAGGATAATAAAGAGGCATAGTATGCGTCTTCATAACATGGCATGGTTGATGTTTAATTCAAGTGGTTAGTTGATTACTCGAAACATTATACAATGAATAAAGTCGTAATTATCATGGTGATTAAATAATAGAGATTTATTTATATTCAATAGTTTTTAGACCATAGTTAATTAGTTTATTATTGTGTTTCACTTTACATGTTTTACTTCCTGAATGATTTGATTATTCGAAATTCCACATTCGCTAATACTTTTGGAAGTAAGTAGTGAATGAATATTGTCATGAATTGGAATTTAGATTGTATAAGGAGATTAGACATAGCAAACTACGTTGCTACAATATTCATAAGTACTTGGAAATGGATATTTTGAGTATTGGATAAACCCATGCTCAGAGAATTACTTCATGGATTTTATCACGAGTAATTATGAGACAATCATTTCTTATATTCTTAAAATGGAGATATATGAGTTGTAATTTACAACTCGTTTGTACATTGGTGTTATGTAAACGCATCAATAATATGATGTTATAAAACGTAGCATCATGCATGATTTGGTGAGTAAAAGATATAAGCATATGAGTCGAAATTTATACGTTCCTTTTGCCCTATCAGGAAAAGCGATATCTTTGGGCCCATCGATGATTTGTTGTTGACATCTAAAGTACTTGGCCGATCCCGAACTAAATTGATGTGATCAATTAGTAGTCTGAATTCAGTCGTCATAAATCAGGAAATCAGGAAACAGAATTTTGGACAATGACATTGATTTCAATCCATGTCTCGTGTCCATACGATATTTTGTAGAACAAAGGAATATTTGATCACTTATCTGAGGACTAATGTCTGATCAGATCAGAGAATGGAGTTACTATGGGAAGCATCATTTGCTGATAATTTAGAAGTTATACTGGAAATTGTAGTTATAGACTTATCCAAGTGGGAGACTGTTGGATTAGGTGTTGTCGACATTTAACTAAATTTGTATATACTTGAATTATTAACAAAGCCCTTTGGGTTGCCGTCAAACCTAGTAATTTAATATGATGACTTTTAGAGAGAGAGGGAGAGAGAGAGAGAGACTGATTTATTGATTTATTATATGATTAATAAATAACAATAAATGATTTATTAATATATTATGAGAACAATATAATTATTTGAAATAGTATTATTTAATTAAGAATTAATTAGAAATTAATTCGAAGTAATTAGATTAATTAAAAACGCAAGCACCTAACTTGTAATTGTTCAATAGTTGAACAAAAGGCATTCCAGAACCTTCCACAAGAGGTGGACGGTTTGGAGGGGATTTTATGGTTCTAGAATATCCCTTGAAGATTATTAGGAAACCAGATAATTACTTGATTTGAAGTATTATTATTTTAATCAAGTAAAGCTTATCTAGGGATTTCCTAACAGCTATAAATAAGATATTCTAGCTCCATATTTCGGCCACTCTTTTTCCTTTGAGCATAGCCGAAAATTTTACCTCTATTCTCCTCTCTCTTCAAGTTTCCTAGTTGATAGGGTTTGTGTGTGAACCATCAGAGGCACAAGATTTCTGGTGCTTGCTTCCAAGAGTATTTCAAGAAGGACTGGTTTGATTGTTTACTACAACAATAAAAAAGGTATGTAATTCCTAATTTTTTTATGATTTTTGAATATAGCTAGGGTGTATAGATTCTTGTTGTTTAATAGAATGTCACGTCAATAGAGTTATGACATAGATCTAATAGGTTGTATGTACCCTTAAGTGTATAAAGATTTATCCGTATTATTGCATGTAAAACCCATCAAGTCTGATCCTAATCATTAAGATTACATATCAATATCTATTCTATAAATACAAAGTTATCTATAATTAAAAAGTGTCTAAACGACTAATATACAAAATAATCAGACTAATATACAAGAGATCATGTTGTCCCTGATACTATGTGGATGTTGGCACCGATGTTAATGTTGGCGCTGGCGCTGATGCTGGTGGACAGTGTGTGAATGATGTTTGAGTAACCAGATCATAAGGTGTGACCTTACAATCTCCCACTATCCAATGATGTCCAAACTAATCGTTTAAAGTATCGTGGGGAAAAACTTGCTTTCAGCTGCATACTTGAGCTCCCCGTGAGAAAATGACTGCTTCTGAGAAAATGAATGCTTTTGAGAGACAATTTGAAGAGTTTTTTCTATATCCCCCCCTAAGAAGGTGTATGAATCTCCCCATTTTTGGCATTAGTAGAATGTCCAGAAGTCGTAGAATCATCATAGAATGAAGATATCAACAAGACACAAGTACAATCTTGTTTTTAGAAAACAATCCCCTCGTTTATCATCATTCGTCAATGTGGGGAGTTCTCAGGAGAATCACCAACCTCTTTAGTATTGTCCACAATGGTTACGATGCATTTAGTATTTGCCACATCAGCTTCATTTTTACTAAGTTATTACCCCAGGGACTCGGTTAAGTTAACCAAAAATTTAAGCTGAGAAAGCACTGATGCCTGAAAGTTTGAAGAGGTAGACTCCCCCAGAAAAGTAGCATTAGTTTGAAGAGTAGATATCAGATGGACAGAAACAGAAGCTTATCATGAAGGTGATAGAGGAATTTCAGCGCTAGATTGAACAGGGAATGACTGTAAAAGAGCAGTGTCAAATTGTGGTGAAAATTGTTCTTGCTTTGACACCTTGGGAGGGGGGAGGATGAAGGATAAGACAATGGAAATCGTATGTGCTTTTTCAGACTTGAAGGAGGAAAACTAACAAAAAGTGGAGATTATGATGATGGTAGATCAAAACTGGACCCAACATCACCAAAGTCGTACTAAGTGGGTGAGGATTGAACGTTTACTTGTGTCTCAGTAGCTTGAACTGAAGCATAAATCATTACAGTATCAGTGCCGTCATTAGATGATTTGGATTGCTCATCATTAGACTCTTCATCATCATCACCAGCGTCATCTGAAGAATTGATGGATTCTTCATCATTAGTTTCAAGATCTGATATAGGATCTTATTGATGTTCCTCAACTTCATATGGATTCTCAATCTAAGGTATCATTAGATCAGACAAGTGAGGATATCCATTGATAGGATCATCGTTAATGGTTCTTGAGGATAGAACAGGAATTGGAATAGGCTCTCCATGATTTAAGATGTATCCCATATCAGCATGTGCTAGGAACAGAGCAAGCCATCTTTGGTATGGCACATATGTTGGTCTCTTTTTGCCACTGATACATTCAACTAATTGATAAAATAAAAGTTGAGTGAAATATAATTTTTTGTCTCGATCCAAAGCATATAGAATGCATATTTCAAACAGATTCAACTGGTCTAGACTACCAATTTTATGACCAAGACATTTTCCAGCCACCCCTATAACATACTTTCTGGCAGCAAGAAGATGATGACGAAGAACGAACTTAGCAGAGTCATGCTTGCCATCCTGATAAGAGAAATCAAAATTAAGTTGAGGTAGAATTGATCGGAATCTAGCTTCAGAAGGAGTTCTTTCATAGTCTACCATGAGAGGAAGACGAAGAACTTCACGAATGGTGATCGTAGAGATGTGAACCGAAAATGACCATCTCCAAAAGTCCAGGAGATAGTTTGGGCACTTCAATAAATAGTGCAAGGATAGTATAACTTCCACACTTGTATTGGGAAGAAGGGCTCAGGAACATCATTGAGTACATAGAGCGAAGGACAACTCTTGAAGAAATTGACGAAATCTTCCATGCCCAAATCTTGATGGTGAGGAGGAATAGTATCAAAGAAGGCGACATTGTTTGCTTGAACAACAATTGGTGTTTCAGGGGTGTTTGGGGCTTTGACTAGATTTACAGCAGGAAAGAAGACAAATAAAATATTTGGAGCCATTGATGATTATAGATGCAATTTTAAAAAACTTGCAGCACTTGAGGAAATGAAGAAGATGATCAGGATATAAGTTTTTTTTATTGAAAATCATCCCACCTTCCACGTAACGGTAAGCAGCATAGAGAATGTCGTAAAAGCCTCAAATCGCACAATAACGGTTGAATTTCTGACAGTAACTGCTAAAAGTTACTGTTAACACCGGCGTGTCATGATGTCATCATGACAAGGATAGCAATGGGAAGAATCAACGTATCAGTAATTACAGTGAAATGATAGTTAAAATTTTGATGTCTCTTGATAGCATGTGATTTCCTTATGAATCATTGACATAGTATTGCGAAGTCTCATCAGCGCATGGTTTGTTACACTGTATCATAAACTCCTTTTATTAGAAGAACAATGATAAGAGGGGAGAGATGCGCATAATATACTTTGGTGTTTTAGTGTACCCATATGCATAGAATGTCGAAGTTTTATCAGTATATGGCAAATACAGTGAATCATTAACCTCTTTGATGGAAGATATTTAGGGCGAGAATAGATAGGTGTGTGTAATACATCACGATACATGATACACCCATCGTCACATATTTTTCAAGTTCTCATCAACGTCTGGTATTATACATTGAATCATAGAACTTTAAAGAAGATAGGCCAAGAATGGATTGGTACGTGTGATAAGCTACGATACATAGCCTAACCATCAACACAGTGTTTTCAAGTTCTCATCAGCATCTGGTTTCATATGTTGAATCATAAAGCTTTAAAGAAGAAATATGGTAAGAGTAGGTTGGGGCGTGTGATAAACTACGGTTGATAGTCTAACCATGGGAACAGATTTCCAAACTTTCATCAGAGTCTGGTATTTCACAGTGAATCGTTAAGTTCTATGAAGAAGATTTATGGAAGCGAAGGAATGTTTCAATCATGCCGAGGTGAAATCAGCATGAATCATAAATAATGTCAACTCATCAACAAGAAGTGGTTTAACTTCCGTATCATAGAGTTGAGTTGCAGTCTAGAATCATTGATTCTCAATTAATTCTATTAACAAGGTACAAATATAATAATATAACATAGAATGAACGAATAAACAAATAAAACAAAAGAATTGGTCAAACAACGAGGTTTTCGAAAACGATAACCATGCAAATTTTTCAGAAAAGTGATAAAGACCCGATCCAACAAATATTTTGAATTGAAAGTCCATTAAAGAGTTTCCTTTCTCCAATATATTAGGTCCTCAACACTGTCTATAAAAGAGTACACAAACACGATCAAATGCATCAAAATAAATCACACACATAAAATGCCTTTAAAGATTTATGTGTTACGGATGGGTTCCATACTTCATATCCACCAAAAGGAGAAAAGATCCAACACTGAGTCTTTGTAAATAACGAGTTATAAGGTTCCAATCTTTGTAACCTTCGAGTTATAACAATCACCAAGGCAATACTCGAAGGTTCCATTCATTGTGAACCGTGATAGAAGAAATGAGGAACATTGTCTTGTTGAAGAGGTCTTTGGATCTTTGATGGGAATCGAAGTGAAAGTGGTGGCATCAATGGAAATTTAACATGACATGCTACCAACCTTCACTTCATCCCATTGAAATAAAATAGTCTGCAAGAGAATGGTAAGATAAATTTCCTAAAAAACAAGTTCGGACAGACGCTTCGTGCCTTTCAGCAAGATCATCAGCTTCAGGAAGAACGATATTGGTGCTGAATTAAAGATGTAGAGCCAGAACCAACTAGCTCTATTCAAAAGATACTGCACCAAATATTGAATATGATGATCCTTTCCCAAATGATAAATCAGTGATGGTTATCATCAGGGAGGAGGCAGAGGATCCTAAGACTTAGAAAATGAGAGAGAAGAAAACACATAGTAAATCTTAGTGGTACAATATGTTGGAGTAGGTGTCTACGCCAATAACTAAATTGGTATATACTTAAATTATTAGCAAAGTCCTTTTGGGTTGCCCTCAAACCTATTAATTGAATTGGATGACTTTTAGAAAGAGAGACTGATTTATTGATTTACTATATGATTAATAAATAGCAATAAATAATTTATTAATATATTATGAGAATAATATATTAATTGGAAATAGTATTATTTAATTAAGAGTTAATCAGAAATTAATTAGAATTAATTTTACGATTAATTGTATTAACTAAAACCATAAGGACCTAAGCTGTGATTATTCAAGGATAATTTTAGGGCTTCTAGAATATATTTTGAAGATAATTAGGAGATTGGATAATTACCTAATTTGAAATAATAGTGTTATATTCAAATTAGGGTTTCTAGGGTTTCCTAGTGCAGCTATAAATATGGCCTTTAGCCTTTATATTTTCGACTACTTGATACCTCAAGAGTATAGACGAAAATTAGCTCACCTCTCCTCTCTCTTTGAGTTTCCTTAGTTGCTAGGGTTTGGGTGTGAACCATCAGAGGCATGAGATTTCTGGTGCTTGCTTCCAAGAGCTTTTCAAGAAGGAATTGATTGGTTATTTATAAGAATAATCAAAAGGTATGTAAACCCTCACTTCTTTATGATTTTCGAAAATACTAGGGTTTCCATAGGGCTCTTTGATGTTCATACATTATAGCTTTCAATAGTGAAAATATAGATCCAATTAGGTTGCATGTGAACTTAAGAGTTAAGTTATTTTCCACCACATGATTTTGTAACCTATAAATCCTATCAGTGGTATCAAAGCCCAATGTTTTCAATTGAATATGCATAATAGTTGAATAGATCAAATTATGGTTTATAGAAATTAAACCCTAAGGCATGGAATTTTCGATTTGGGCTAGGGTTCTTGAAACCCTAGCCTACTCCCTATGTTTTGAAATTTTTGTAGGGTTGTTAGTATTTCCTTATTTGATAATTATTGTTTTAATTGGTTAAAATAGAATAATTAAAATTGGATAATCCTTATACCCTAAATTTCCAAAATCTAGTAGGGTAAGGATTACGATTAAATTCAAATTATTTAATTAATAGTTTAACAGTAAATAATTATTTTATCCTTATATGATTTAAAATAATTTAATTAATAGTTAATTAAAAGATAAAGATTAAATCATAATTGGATTATTTTTTTAAATTAAATTAAGTTTTATATTAATTTCGAAAATTTAAAATTAAACCTAGTATTTTAGAAAAGTTTTAAAATACACCTTATATACATAGTAATAAAAGTTTAATATATTATATGTATAATACAAGTCAGTCAAATCGCTAGTACGTCTCATTCACGAAGTCAGACTATAAGGGGAGTTTAAGGAAGCGGCCTATAAAATGACCGTCATTGGGTGTCCACTCTCACCCAACGCTCTCTTGTATGGTGGAGGGTCGTTAGTCAAACAGCTTTGATAGGACATAATCTCATTAATAAGTATAATGATATAAAGTTACTAAACGTTTTTATAAAATATCACACTTAGGTACTTTATGAAAAATGTGAAAAGTATGCTAATCCTAGAAATTGCACATTATGATTTATATGTAGTTAATGAAGCGTGTGTGGTTAACCAGCACACTGTTAGTGATTATAAAGAGTGGTAATGGGCATCTCAAAAATTATCATTGTTAATGGAGCACGTGTCGTTAACTGACACATTATTTAGAGATGATAAATGGCATTGAGGTTGCCAAGCATATTTGTATGGTTATTCACATCTTGTTTGTGATCCTCGGCATCCTAGTCACAAATAGAAGATCATAATTTGAGATTAAACATGTCATTGATAAGATTCAATGAATCTCAAAAGATCTACGAATTTCATAGTTCGAAATTGGTGAATTGCTTTTATCTACCTTTCATAAATTCGCAATAAGATTACAACATCCTTATTTTTAGTTATCAATTGTTATATTGTGCCTAGACTTAAATATTACCTATGGGTTAAAATATTAAGAATTTATGTCATCTAACTAAAACTACTTTTTCTCTATAGATGTCTACTCGTGGTGATGCTTCTGCTTCTCAAACCTCTACCCACGGGACTAAATTGATGTGTTTAATTAGTAAGTCTTATGAGGTTATCACAAATCGAGAAATCGGGAAACAGAATTTTAGACAATGAGATTGATTCGAATCCATGTCTCATGTCCATACGATATCTTGTATGATGAAGGAATATTTGATCACTTATCTTAGGACTAATGTCTGATCAGATCAGAGACTAGGGTTGATTTAGAAAGCACCCTTTGCTGTTAATTTAGAAGTTATACGGGCAACTGTAGTTATAGACTTATCCAAGTGGGAGGCTATTGGAGTATGTGTCTAAGCCAATAACTAAACTGGTATATACTTAAACTATTAGCAAACACCTTTTGGATTGCCCTCAAACCTAGTAATTGAATTGGATGACTTTTAGAGAGAAAGACCGGTTTATTGATTTCTTATATGATTAATAAAGTATTTATTAATATATTATGAGAATAATATATTTATTATAAATAGTATTATTTAATTAAGAATTAATTAGAATTAAATTTGGGATTAATTGAATTAAATAAAAGTACAATGACCTAATATGTAATTGTTCAATGGGTTAACAAAGGGGTTCCAAAACCTTCCCCAAAGGTGGTGGACGGTTTTGAGGATAATTATATGGTTTCTAGAATATCCCTTGAAGATAATTAGGAGATTAGATAATTACCTAATTTGAAATAATACTATTATATTCAAATTAGGGTTTCCAGGGTTTCCTAGTGCATCTATAAATAGGGCCTTTAGCCTTCATATTTTCGACTACTTGATACCTGAAGCGTATAGCTGAAAGTTACCTCACCTCTCCTTTCTCTTCAAGTTTCCTTAGTTGTTAGGGTTTGTGTGTGAACCATCTGGGGCACGAGATTTCTGGTGCTTGCTTCCATGAGCTTTTGAAGAAGGAATTGATTGGTTATTTACAATATTAATCAAAAGGTATGTAAACCCTAACTTATTGATGATTTTCAAAAATATTAGGGTTTCCATAGAGTTCTTTGATGTTAATATATTATAGCTTTCAATAGTGAAAACATAGATCCAATTAGGTTGCATGTGAACTTAAGAGTTAAGTTATTTTCCGCCACATGATTTTGTAACCTATAAATCCTATAACAATATGCAATGTATGCTCGTTTGTTAAACTGAAAGCTAGAAATCATTTCTAAAGCACAAAGAGTTTTATAATTAAAGCAATAAACCAAAAATTAAAAGCTTATGTTTAAAAGTTTAATATAGGAAATGACAATGCAAATAAAGCATAAAGTAGTATTGTCAAGCATAAATAAATTCAAGGCATGTAAATGTCATTTTCGCTGAAGACAACAAGCACGATTGAGTTCTTTGAGTCCATGACCTTTCCTTCATCACTATCAAAAATGAATTTGTATCCAGCATCACACAGTTGGTTGATGGAGATGAGATTGTTTTGAAGACCTTTAACATAGAGTACATCCTTCAGCTCAACTGATTTGCACTTTATTGTGCCAAGACCTTTCACGGTTCCTTTACTACTATCTCTAAAGGAGAAAATAGGACCATCTTTCTCCACATAGTCACCCAAGAGAAACTTAAGACCAGTCATGTGTTTTGAGCATCCACTGTCTAAGTACCATACATGCTCCCAACCATGACACATGGAGGAGGAGTTCCAGCTTTGCAACATTGACTCCTTTATAACTTGATAAAGATCAGTGTCAAGCAACTTGAGGCTATTCTCATGGTCTTCATCAATACAGGCCATAAGAACTTTAACCTTTTGTCCTTCATCTTCGGATGAATCTTCTTCTTTGACCCATTCCTCTGTTCTTTCCTGCTTTGCAATGTAGGCTTTTAGAAGAGAGATGTTTTCATTCTTCATGTGGGCCAACAAATGATTGTATAGAATCTCATAGCTTTCAGAAGTTTGAGGTTCTTTCTTTTCTTTACAATCCCTGGTAAAGTGATCATGACTTTTACAGTTGAAGCAATTTCCTACATTCTATCTTTAAGAACTACTCCTTCTCGTTGAACTGTTCACCTTGGGCTGAAATCTTCTGGCTCCATTTAAATTGCTTTCTTCATATCGTTTGACAATAAGTTCTGCTATGGCAACCAGTTCATCTGAAAAATAATCATCATGCATTTGACCTTGATCAGATTCATCAAAGTCGCTGACAACACTGGCTTTTTTTTCTTGGAGACAAGAGCCATAAAATTTTCTTTGTTAGAATCCCTCATGATAACCTTTCGAAGAGCTTTAGTTTCTTTGTAGTTTTGTAGATTTCCAAACAGAGAATTGAGATCCATGGAGTTGATCTTCTTACTATTAGTGAGAAAATCAGCATAATGTTCCCAACTTTTCCCAAGAGAATCCAAAAACTTCATAACCAACTGGGAAGAGTGTTTGGTGATGCCCAACCTACACATATCATTCACTAAATAGTTAAACATGTTAAAGGTTTGGGTTAGAGACTCACCTTGATAAGCGAAAAAAATACTCTTTTCGCTGGTTTAAGTTACTGATGGTAGTTGCTTGAACTTCTACAGTACCTTTGTAGGTCACAGTCAGCGAGTCCATCATCTGCTGAGCAGACTCGCAGTTTTGAACTAGAAGATACACATGATAAGGAAAAGAGTTTCCTATGGCTGCCCTTGCTCTAACACCAAGAATTATAAGTCCTTTGTCATCATCGTAACTTTTCTTTGGATTTTGTTTCTTCGGAACAGTGGTTACATTCTCAACCATAGGTTGATACATGGGAACATATAGACCATGTTCGACAATATTGAGCATGTTATAGTCCATGGTCTCGAGAACCACCATGGATTTTGCTATCTGTATGGCGAAGTTGTGTTCATCAAACGGAGGGATTTTGTTTACTGCAAAAGATTTTGGATTATATGAGGGAGACATGATAACTTGAATGTATCAAAAACCGACTCTGATACCAGTTGAAGGTTCACTTGATCGGATACAAACAAGTATACACACAAGAAAAGAAGAACAAAAGAACAACGATGATTATAAAGATGGTTTTTCACTAAGAAAAATGTTCTCACAAAGAGAAAAAGTGCACAAAGTAGTCACAAAGACGGTCACACCAAACATTATGCTTTAACCCTAATGCAAAACTATATACTAATACAATAAATGGAAATCCCTTTATTTAAGGGATGTAATCTAATCTATGTATAGTCTGATCCTAATCACTAAGATTACGGATCAGATATCTATTTTATAAATACAAAGTTATCTATAATTACAAAGTGTCTAACCGACTAATATACAAAAAGAATCGGACTATTATACAAGAGATCAGGCTATCGCTGATACTATGTAGACGGTGGCACTGATGCTGACGTTATCCCTGACACTGGTGGACAACATATGAATGATGTTTGAGTCATCAGATCATAAGGTGTGACCTTACACTTATTAAAATAACATATTGACTTATTAACTCTTTCAAAAAGCCAATAAGTTAAAAAAGTGTTTCGGTATAAGAAAAGTGATTCTTGAAATGGACTTTTGTGAAGGTATAAAAAGGAGGAATTGACAATTAAGTAAGGAAGATTTGGCTTTTTGAATGACTTTAGACTTTTTAAAACTGAAATTACCTCAATACCCTCAACCTATCCTAAAATGATCAACATTTTTTCTCTATTTTAATCATTTACATTTATAATCTAAGCCACACACTTTTTAGAAAACAACTTATTGACTTATTTACATCTATATTATGCTATTGTAAAATACACTTTTTGTTTAATAATAAGAGTTGGTTATTTTATCAAAGTTTTCTTCGTAATTGATGATTATGGAACTTTCCGTTATTTGTTTGCTCATAATTTTATTGTATATTTAAAATAATCAGAATGTTTTTATAACATTTTAGTGTACTAATTATTACATATGTCAAAGTTTATAACAACGATATAGTTTTTTTTTAGTAACATATATTTGTTAATATATTAATTAAATTATTGTATTATACGCAACGTACAGATATCTGCCTTGTACCTAAATAATTAACATGTAAATAAAACTACATGTTATATACAATGTATCAAACTAAGTAAAAATAAAATATATCAAATTCTTTTTTACATATGATTGTATAAATATATCTTTACATTACTATAATAGGAAGAACATGTTTTCTCTCTGCCTACCACACTACAATTTAGTAATTATCATCTCCCAAACTGCTTGTGGTTATCATTTATAGTACTAAATGTTATCTTTTTTCCTATTTAATTACATCTCATCTAACACGATAGTTCGTTCATACATCATATACCCACCACAAAGTTCCTTCATGATCCATTAAGATGTAGAATAATTTTGATGGTTAATTATCCTATATAAATAAAAATCTTTCTTGTGCTTCAAGATAAAGAGTATGTAATTTTATCATATCACATGTATAGTTATCTATGAGATTAAAGACCCAATAAAAGGATATATATATATATATATATATATATATATATATATATATATATATATATATATATATATATATATATTGTAACATCCATAAAAAAATCATGCCAAATTTAAACTTTTTTTTTTAAAACATTTCAAGCCCATGATCATTACAAAACTTGTTTTCAAAATAGTATAATGTCAAAGTATCCCAAAATAAAATCATAAAATATGAGGAGTTGTACGATCACGCCTTCGCCTTCCTGCAATCATCAGAAGTACCTGAAACAATAATCGATAAATGTAAGCTCGAAGGCTTAGTGAGTTACCCCCAAAATACCAACGCCATAAAACATATCAATAACATATAAACAAATAGCATGCATAATGAGCCTCAACCTGACTGGACCGCCTCGCAGGCCTTCAGCCTATCTGGACCGCTCTCTGAGCCTTCGACACGTCTAGACCGCCTCGCAGGGCCTACAGCCTATCCGGACCGCTCGTCGGGCCTTTGGTCTGACTAACATGCCTGCCTGGGCCTATACTCTATCCGGACCGCCCTGGGTATGTTGGCCTTCAGCACAAAGCAGGACCACCTCAACCTAACCCCCGATCAAATAAACACGTGCACATAGTATCATACGCTAGCATCTATAACAGTCAATCGATCTAACCGATCATCAATCATAGCAACATCCTATAACCAGGATACAAACCTAATCGGTCACTAACATAGCATCATCCTATATACCAGAATATCAACCTAACCAGGTCACTAAGCATATCACCATCTTAACTACCATGATATAAATCAATCAACATATCATGCAATAAACTCGGATACAAATCCGATAAGGGCCGGCGTTGGTGCCTTAGACCCTGTGGTATAGTGAGGATAACTCACCTCTCAAGTAGCTTGAATCGATAGTCAACTCAACCAAATGCAGCTCCAAATCCAACACCTACATCCACCGATGACTTAATTCCATAAATTCCCAAATTACCAAAATACCCCCAGAGGTCTAACTGGTCAACCCTTGGTCCAAGTCAAAACAGTCCATGTTGACCCAACTCGTCGAGTGCAGCTAGCAACTCATCGAGTTCATTAGGAGTTTAGAAGGTCATAAAACCCTCACTGACTCGCCGAGTTTCCAACCAACTCGTTGAGTCCATGTGTGTCCAGAAGTCGGAGAAAACCCTAACTGACTCGTCGAGTCCTCTACTGACTCGCCAAGTTCATTCAGAAATCAAGCAACGGGAAAACCCTTACCAACTCATCGATTCGGCTTATCCAACTCGTCGAGTTCATACATTCCATTTCTTGTCCAGATGTTTTCGATCCATTCCGAAGCTCCAAATGGTAGATCTAGCCTCCTAGGGCCTAGTTATCACGTAAAGTTGCAAACTTTACGTGCATGAAAGGTCTTTAGAGCCAAAACCAAGCTAAAGAAAAAGTTTAAGATAGTGGGAAGGCCATAGCTTGACAAAGGCTGAGACTTTATGATAATAAGGGGCTAAAGGGGTCCAGATCTGAAGTTGCAACCTCATATCTTGCCCCAAATCTGAAAATACCACCACAATACCCTAAAAAGGGTTCTAAACCATGAGTGAAGAGATCTAGTCAATGGAGAGCCAAGGTAACGACTTGTTACCTTCAATGTGATGCTAAGATGGAATAGAGTTCAGATCTATAGATTCTTCTTGTTCCATGTTTCTTGAACTTCAAGTCCTTCTCACCAAGATCCACCTTCCAAGCTTAAAACACACAAATATGGAGAGTAAACACGAACTAGGGTTTCTGAGCTCAAGGGGGGCTGTAAGGGAGGCAAAGGGAGGCTAATGACTCTTTAAATAGGGTGTAATACCCTGGAAATTAGGGTTTCATCCACAAGCTCCAACTCCTCGAGTCGTGTCCTCCGACTCATCGAGTTGGTCACTTTAAAGTGGAAATAAAGCTGTAAAATCTATACCTGAGAGTCAGGGTGATATATATATATATATATATATATATATATATATATATATATATATATATATATATATATATATATATATATATATATATATATATATATATATATATATATATATATATATATGTACATATATATATATATATATATATATATATATATATATATATATATATATATGTGTGTGTGTGTGTATGGGTGTGTGTGTGTGTGTGAAACCACCACTTTTACTAGATGTGGTGTCCATACCCATTTGTGAAGTTTAACGACATGGGGGACAACACGTCAATTTTGGTGTTGTGGTTTGAAATCTATAGTCTTTATGAATGAATTTTGTTTTTGGTTTTGTCCTTAATTATGAGGTATGGATGATAGTGGAGCAATAATGGGATATCACCAAGTTTGTATAGCCTATTGGACCAAACCGAGGAGATTATGAGAACCTATGGCGCCCGATTGAACCATGGTTCATTTATCGCATCCCTAAAAACTATGATATTACACATGGGGCTACTGATGGTGATTGTCGTGCTCGCTGTTTATTAAATTGGGATTTACTTACACCATCACAAAAAAAAATTGATATTGTACATAGGGCTAGTCAAATTTGTAGTTTTAGATTTGTATGTAGATATTCATATGTGGATGAGTAATTTTTGCTTAATGATGTAATAAAGATATATTTTGTTTAGTATTTTGATGAAATGGAAGTTTATTTCCCATAATTTTGTTTTCTTAATGAATATGAGGACAATCTTTTGAGATAAAATTTTTCCACTTGTCATTTTTGTGTAGATTGGAAATATATTAAAGTTTTGGGTTTACAGAACTTGACCAAGAGAACATCAAATTGGAAAGTACGCTAGTACTAGAAGTACTTGTTTGTTAATTATCGCTTAGTTTCATAACCAAGTACATTATTTACTGCTAAGATATCATCGAAGGTTTTCTAACAAACTTTCTAAGATATCATCCAACAAAGCTTTGACGTTGACTTCAAATCATGTTTGTCATTTGTTGTTCTCCTTCTAACCATGATAAAAGCATGTAACATATTTATTTAGGTTTTTAACTAATTCATTAGTTAGTAACCCTAAAAAATACAATTTACCTCATTTATGCATACAAATTGCTTTATCCATTTAAATACTACATGTTATGTTAATAAACCACATGCATTCTTCACTATATTAGTTAATTTTCTATTTTTGCATTTTGATTTAGGCTAACATCTAAATAAGTGTCACACCCCCAAACCGGAACGGCGGAAACGTTCGGGGGTGGATGACGTCATATGTAGTATCACAACAATTGCATCATAGTAATCATAGTAAACACAACCATTACATTGAATACATATATGAAAAGGTGTTTACATATGTTTGATTCTTGTTTTTATACATCAAAAGTATAATCAAAGGAAAAAGACGTGATTCTATATGCTCCGTCTTCTCAAAACTCCAGGAGGTACCTGTCTACTGATTTCCTGAGAATACAAGCAGTTTTGAAGGAGTATCATCATAAAGCTGGTGAGTTCATAAGCGATGTTTTTGTAATGAAAACCTGTTGATGACTCTGTGAAAATGTTCGCATGTTTCCAAGAAAATCCAATATTTTCTTTAGTAAAAGTGTGATAATATCAGTTCCATCTATGACCACTTAGTTCATGCTAGCCACGTATAAACCAATATCGAACAGACGGTTGATTATGTGGATCTGCCCTAAGCCCACAACCAAACAAGGAACGAGAAATGAGGCGGAAAACACACATTCTACAGTCTATCGAATATTCTCCATACATAGCCATGATGCATAAACTAAGGAATTATAGAATTAACTATGAATGTTTGTTACTGTATCCTGTTGTAGTATATGAAACATATTAGTTTGTATGCTTGGTTACTACTAGATGTATTGTATAATGAATTCTGTATGAAAACCTTCGTATAGAATATTTTTTCTGAAAACCCTGGCTACCACCAGTATGTATAGTATGTTCTGTTTAGAAACCCTGGCTACCACCAGTATGTATAGTAGTTTTATTATTTAAAATAAAACCGAGTATTGTATCCCTGGAATCCTCCAGTGTAATGTATAATAGTTTTAATTAAAATAAAACTAATGAAGAATGAAATCCTGCAAAAAAAGGTTAGTTTATACTATTATGAGCTGTATAACCATGCTTGATATGACCTAGCGACCTTTACGACGTTCTTCAAGTGTCGGATAAATGAAATTTGTCACCCCAGGTGTGGGATTCTCAGTCCCGAATAGATCTATTCACAAATCTCACACTCTCCCTCCAGGAAACTCTGGTTATACTATAATAGGATGTAATTCAGTACACCAAAGAGTACAGTTTTGAAGTAGAGTCTCACAATTCTGTATAACCTAGTTTACGTGTAGTTCTGTATTGATCTACTGTATTGAAATATGTGTGTATACTGTATAAGGTAATGATTATACTTAAATAATTATTAAATGTTGTACTATTGTAGTAATGTATATCATAAACTAAATCTATCATAGTTTATATGCTTACCCATGTATGTAATCTGAATCGATAAAAGCTGTGTATTGAATTCCCCAAACTATACCCATTATAGTTTGCTTGAAATGTTATGTACTTGGTTTGTAAATTGTTCTGAAAATTATGCAATTATGTTTCCAAGTTAAAAGTGTCCCTTATGCTCAACATAGTACAAAAGGTATAAAATATCTAAATATTTTATAAAACGTGGGAATCGTTTGACTGTATCAATTGCATAAGTTTTAAACTTGTTAAAACCTTTTGTTTTGGTTCAGAAAATCATTTGTGTTTGGCTTGTATTCCCCCCCCCCCCTGAAAACATTAAAAATCATAAAAGCGTAGGGGTATGAACTCACTGTTAGTTGTGTGCAAGCGTCGGATCAACGAACTGAAAATGAAGACCTTCAAGTTGTTGTATGTGGTACTTAACAGAATCCTAATAACAATTAAATACATATATGTATCTAAATTATCGATTTCGTTAGTTAAAGTGTTAGAAAAACACTTGCTTTCGGTTAAGGAATGTTACAGGGACTTGATTAAATCGAGGAAAACGGGTTTTCAGTCTATTTCGCCACTTAGGAAGGGTTTGCGGCCGTGAAGACGGTTTACGGCCGTGATCTGTTTACGGCCGTGAACAGCCTCTTGAAGGGTTTACGACCTTTGAAGGTTTGAAGCATGTACGGCCATAAACTCAATAACAAGGATGCTGGATTCGATGAAAACGTATTTTAGATGCTCATAAACAACCTCCAGAAGTGTTTCTTGATGATTTTTCGGGAGAGATGAGGGTGTTTCGGGGTTTGCGGTCGAGAGGTAGAGAGAGAGAACGAGAGTGTTTTCGGCCAGAAAAGTCTAAATGAGGGGTAGGGACTCGTATTTATAGGGGGTTTCATGGTCGGTGGTGGGGGCCACCTGGCACTGACCGCAAACGGGTTTACGGCCGTAAATGGGTTTACAGCCGTGAACTCCAGTCAGGCCGTGAACTGTTGCCTTGATCGAAGGAAAACTCGAAATTTCGCATGGTTTTGGTCCCGACTCTCTTATAAAGTTCAATTATATAACTAAATGATTTTCCAAACCAAAGGAATTCGACGGGACTCAATAAAATTCAAATTTTAGTAATGGAATTTGGATAACGGTAACGGAAAAAGGTTCGAGTTGTCACAATAAGTGGGTTACGTCATGAACATGGTTAAGTCTTGGTAAGGATGCGAATTTGGCCCAAAAACCCAAACCGAATTGAAACCCAAACTGAACCGAACCGAATTAGGCCCGAATAAGCAATTCGATTCGGGTTTTGGGTATTTATATTATGCTTATTCGGTTCTTGGGTTATTGGGTTTGGGTTACCCAAATAAGAGCGGATTCGGTTCTAATTACCCAACCCGAATAACCATTCCTCCTCCCCTTTATCTGATCGAGAAACATCAAAATCACAATTCACACGTCTGTCCTCCTCGTTCATAACAGAAAAAAAACCTACATCTTTCTCGTCGTTTCAAAATCGACCAATCTTCTCATCTATTTACAAACTCGAAATCACTTATGTCGATCATTCCTCTTGTTTCAAACTTTGAAAAACCGACCCTTCCTATTGTCTCTAAGAATTCACGAATTCCCACTTTTTCTAGTCATGGAAAATTAGGCTCCAACTTAAGAAACTCAAGTAAGAAGTTAATTCTCATTATGTTAATCTACTATGTAAATGTTATTCTTTCAATGTGTTATTGTATTATGTTAGTCTTTGAATGTTTTATGTTGATGTATAAAAGTACATTGTTAATCTATTATTCGGGTTATAGAATCCTAATACGGTTTATTTGGTTTTTTTCGGTTATATTAGGTCCTTAATCATCTTATACATGTTATTCGGGTAATAACCGAACCGAACCCATTAATGAACCCGTATTGGTTAATCGATTTGGTTTTCAGTTTATGCAACTACCCTTATTCGGTTTTCGGGTTATTCGGGTTCGGGTCGGTTCGGCACGGTGCTGACCCAAATAACATCCCTAAGTCTTGGATGAGTTCAGATGGAAACACAAAACCATATCAATATGGAGTTGAATCATTTTTAAAATATGGTGTTGTGAACTTGAAGAGGATAGAACAAGTGAAAAAGAAATAGAAAATTGAAATTCCATGTCCATGTGTCTCCTATTTGAACAACATATTGTGTACTGTTGAGGAAGTAGATTATTCCCTATTCACAAAGGGAATCAATTCAAGCTAAACCATATGGAATATGCATGGTGAAGAAGATGAGTCAAGACATAGTAGGTCTGTTGGTGACAACAAGAGCGTGGATAATAGTGATATTTTTAATTTTGAACCAGAAATCACAATAGAGGCTCCTGCTACAACAGAAATGGTTGAAGGTACGGAAGAGAAATTCTCAGAAGAACTGGAGAACTTTAAATTATTTCTTGAGGATGCTAAGAAGTCCCTTTATAAAGTATTTCATAAGTATACAAATTTATTTGTATTGGTTCAACTTCATAACTTTAAGAGTAAGTACGGGGCATTGGATAATTTATGTACTCAATTACTACTTTTGATAAAGAGTATGTTACATAGAGATAATAAAATGGTTAAAAGTAATTATGAGGCAAAGAAAACAATGAAGGAAATAGGTTTAGGATATACAAAGATGCATGCTTGTATCAACGATTGCACTTTACATATGTATAAAAAGAGGATTTGAAAGAATGTCCCACTTGTGGGAAATTTAGATTGAAGGTGGGAGACAAGTCAAAAAAGAGTACAATAATATTCCAGCTAAAGTATTGTGGTACTTCCCCATCATTCCATTTATGCAACAACTCTATAATAATAAAGACCATTGCAAAGGATCTAGTATGGCACAAGTCTGGCTATGGTAGGATAAATGACAGTGTATTGTGTCACCCTACATACTCATAAGCATGACATTCCATAGATTAAATATTCCTGAAATTGCTAATGATGCAAGAAATCTATGACTTGGCATATTGACTGATGAGCTTAACGTAAATAGAGGAAACAAACATCATAGTGTATGGCCCAATTTAAATGTCATTTATAACCTTCCACTGTCGTTGTGTGTGAAAATGAAGGTCATCATGTTGTCATTGTTGAGATTAAAAATCTAAAGATCGAATAGATTCAAACAGGAAAAAGCAATCAAACATAGAATATGAATCAAGAATGTGTCGAATGATTAAAAGTCACAACCTCAGAAGCGCTCGATAAAGAACTGCTATTGTAGAGACTATTTAGGGTTTACAATGACAAGATTAATTAAAATACGATGCATGCATGCATCTTAAATAGTAAAACCCTAAAAGTAAATGATAGATGGACATGCCCAACCCGGATACAAAATAGACTATACAAAAATCCCATAAAGACGCAACACTAAATACCCAACAATCTCCCCCTTTGCGTTGATTGGGAGGGAGACCTTCATTGTTAAGTTTGCTTCTGCACTTCAAATACTTTCAGAATCACACTGAGCAAAGCTTTGCGAACTTGGATGTACCATTGAATCATATCTGAAAAGCACTTTTTGTCGCTTTTGCTATTCCCTCTGTATTTGCTTACGAAGTCCAAGATGTATTCCAGGCATGGAGTGGAGAAAAGATGTTTGTTAGTGAGAAAGAAACAAACTTTTTGAAATTCTACGTCAGTTCTCTCCTTCATTTGAAAGGCCACACACCATCCATCCTTTCGTATCTTCCCAAGTTTCATTTTGTCAAAACCTTCAGGGGTTTCTTTGGGGATTACCGTTGGCTTCCTTCGCAGTACATCAACTATTTCGACATCCATTTTCCCAACCTCTTGATTGTACGAAACAAGCAGTCGTTTGAGGTGAGAAACCACAGGCTCATATTTCTGTTCATCCCTTAGCAGCATGTTGTACAGCATGATCCAATCATACGGGTTCAGGCATGGAAGATCAGCAAGAGTAAACTCATGCACCTGACTCGTTGAACCTCTAGCAACCTTAAATTTTGCATTGGGGAAGCTATCAGTTTCGATTGGACCAACAACCTTCACAGCCGTGATCTTGTTCGCACTCCGGGTTTCGTACTGCGACTTCATATGCTTTAGGTAGAACGAGAAAAGCAAGTGATCTGCACCGCTTTCTGTTGGAGGGACATTCTCAATTTTGACAAAACTGCGAAACTTGAAGGCTTTCGGTGTGATTGGAAGATCCAGTTGCGAATCTTGTGTATATTGAAGACCAAAAGACACAACTGGTTCCAACCAATATTGACTCGGCATATCCACAGCTTCACTCAAGATTCGCTCCAAAGTCCATAATGGAAACAAAAGCTTTCGGCTTTCCAGTGTGACTTGAGCTTTGCGTTCGGCCTTTTCTTTTTCTTCTGCCTCGCGAACAATTCGTTGGTGCTCATCCATTTGAGTTTCACGATCTCTTCGTCTATTAAGCTTATGTTCGTCGGGCTCTTCTTCTTCACTGTTATCAATGATTGGTTCTTGAATGAGTTTTTCTTTGCCTTTCGAATCCGAAGCTACATTATCCTTCGGTTCGTTATCTTTCGTTGTCTTGACTGAAGGTTTGGGGTTTTCCTTCTTGGATTGTTTCACACCTTCTCCCCCTTGTTTCATAATTGAGCCTGATTCCGGAACACCTTCCAGTCTGTTGAGCATTGCGAACACTGGCCTTAGCTTTTTAGAGAAATGCTTTTTGACTGAGATTGTGATCCTCGAGTCGCGAGTCTCGATGATGTCTGAAAGCAGGGCATTCACATCTGCTACACAGCTTTTCATTACAGCTTTTTCGGAAAAAAAATCGTTAATCTGTTTCTTGGCTTGCTTAAGCTTGACAGTGAGAACTTTCACCTTTTTCGTCTTCACTGTGAGAGCATCCATGATTTGACTCTCAGTGGCCAAGTCATCCTGAAGCTTTGTGATCTTCGATGAAATGGAGGAGTTTAGCTCAACATTGACAGTTTGGAGGCCGTTGCGAACCTCTTCGAGCTTCGATGAAATGGATGAGTTTATTCCTCATGTTTCGAGTGATCATTCGACATATCTTCTTAATTGTGTGTGTTCTTATTTTCCGCATCTTGTTCATCAAATCACAATTAGGTTTTAATCCCAACAAGTGGTATCAGAGCGGGTCTTTGAAGATCTATTGATTTTTGAAGTATCGGTTCTTAGTTTGATGATTTTGTGCACAAGTTATTGAAGATTATTGGTGTTTTGGCGTTTTGGAATCAAGATTTTTGTTCGATCTACTGTTCATGGAGACTTATATATTCAGTTACTATTCATCTGGTATTTACTTTAACCTGATTCGTTTTTCTGTTCATATTCATGATTGGATCTGTTTGTTAATTCAGTCCAATATCAATAACGATTCTATTGTTTTAATCTGACCCAAATAATTATTCTTTTACTATTCATGATCCATTCCCTAAGCCCATTGTTTCGACTACTGTTTGTGCGTTTTTGAACTGACCAATATCAATTTCTGTTCATTGATCTATTGTTCCATGAAATCGTTTATCGCTAATCGCTTCATCTGTAATTGCCTTATCCTCAGTTCTTCTTTTCTTGAGTCGAATTTATTTTAACGAAAGTGTCATCAAAATAGATTTTAATCTTTTTAATTGATTTTGTGTTTATACTAAATCAATCTCCTCATTCATCGAATATCAATTCTGTTTCTTGATTATATTGTTCTGTGAAGTTAAAAACGATTTGGAGACTCAATGATTTGAGTTGTTTTTGAGTTACCAACATATATTGTGAATCAAGAACATATATTATGGGTTCTGATGAACCGATGAATATGGAGATGTATCTTAATTGAAAGAGGTCTTTGATTTGGAATTGATTTGGAGTCAGGTTCTCAATCGCCAAGTGGGTATTGCTATCGGGGCTTAAAACAATCAAAACAAATGAATTCGCAATCAGTAGTGTGATAATCGGAACGAATGAAATCAAAGTGGTTGTATGCTTGTTCGCAATTACCAGTCAAATAGAAAAGTCAAAATTGACTGAGATTTGGGGTGAACTATGAACGCACGTCTAACCTGCGAACAATCGAAGCTCGTCATTCTGGGCTCGCACTCCTTTTTCACGAACGTTCGTTGACATTGATTCGCATCGGGACTATGATTGACTGATTCACAACGAAAGGTCTAGGAATCGGGGATGGAAATCTGGGCTCGCATTCTTAATCCCTATGAAAGTCATAATAAAAATGGATTCAGATCCTATTGTTCGTTGTTGGGATGATCAGAATTTGGAATGCTTGGATTCAGGGACTAACTTTTATTCGCATCTGCACGACTCGTAGCGAACCACTTGTGATTGGAACTACAAATGTCTCAGATTCGCACTATTTGACTCGGAATCGGGATCCCTGTTGGTTCAGATTCACAACTCACAGATGGACCTTGTGCTCGCAACGACGGTCTACACGGAGTTATTTTGTTGATTGGATTCGCAGTTCCCAAGTGGTTATTTGCCGATTTGCGTCTGGCTGATTAAATGGGGAAGAAGGATTATGTTTCACTTATGGTCCCTGTATTTTTCATGACTTGGCAGTTTTGGTCCATTTCCAGAAATTGTTACAATTGAAGGAGAGTATGATGCATAATTACCTTTTTAGTTCATGACTTTCAGCAATGTGACAGTTTCAGCCCATTTTTCGAAAAGCTTACAAATTTAAGGGCTGGTGAACAGTTTTGGATTTTTTAATGCACATATTTTTTCGTGAACATAAATTTAAGGATTCCAATAAGTCTTGGCGGTTTCTAAAGTCGTTTTTCGCAATAACGTCAAATTTTTTCGACTCTTTCGGATTTTAAACTTCATTGTTTATATCATTTTGTCGCGGGGGACCATAGTATTTATTTATCCATTCAAGATCATTCTCATGACCATTTGAAGGTTTTATAATCATGTTTTTTATTATAAATCGGGGGAGAATTTGGTATGACCATTCGAAATTGGATTTGTGACTTTTCAAATTTGAAGATTTTTTATGAAGCGTGTGGTAGAATTATGAAGGTAGCTTTTACAGTAGCAGTTCTTAATTGAGCTCTTCTAAAGCTTTTACAAAGAAGTAGTCTTTACAGTAGCAGTTCTTCATCGAGCTCTTCTAAGGCCTTGATATATCTACGACTTCTAGTATTTTCTCGATCAAGTGGCATTATGAATCTTAAAATTTGGGTTGTTAGATGATATTTTTTGGTGGCTTATATCATTAGCTTATTTGAAGATCATTGTAACTTGGAGGGGGAGTTCTTCAAATACAAGAAGTGATTTTGTTTCTTAATTTTGAAATGAGTTTTTATGGCGGGTTTGCCTTTATTAAAGATCTTTGGGATTACATTAGAAAATGAAGTTTAAAGACACTACTTTAGTGCTTGGTTTATATATATCCTAGAACCCGTTTTTGAAGACTATTGGAGAATCAAGATTCGTGGATTGCCTTAAATATTCCTCGTCGCGATATCTTTCCTTATTTGCTAGATGCTTGTTTTGGAAGTTGAAGCCTTGTCATCCATTCCATACTTTGAGGGGGAGAATGTAGGGTTCAAAGTACTCCATGGATTATGGAAATGGGCCCCCTTGATGAAGTGTACGTTAAAAGCCCAAGACTTGTCCTTTTCCCTATAAATAGTCATGTATTATTCATTATTAGGGTTAAGAGTGAGGCAAAATGTAGCCGCCAAACATTGTAAGGTTTCTTATGTAGAGTTAGATTCTTTAGTCTATTCTGAAAGTGTAATTTATTCCTCATGTTTTGAATAAATCGAGTGATCATTCGACATATCTTCTTAATTGTGTGTGTTCTTTTTTTCGACACCTTGTTCATGAAATCACAATTAGGGTTTTAATCCCAACAGTCATTACTAAGTAATCATATTGATGTTTATTTATGCCCTTTAATTGATGATCTTCAACTATTATTCAAAAAGGGAGTTGAAACATATGATGCATATGATGATGAGAAGTTTAATCTATGAGTATTTGTTGTAAGGACTATAAATGATTACCCTGCTCTAGCACGCTATGTGGATGCCCTAACAACGGATACAAAGGTTGTGTAGTGTGTCAGAAAATTACACACTTTGTTAAACTTCCTTACTCAAAGAAATAGAGTTATGTCAGTCATAAACCATGTCTTCCATATGCACATGCATTCAAACTTCAAATGGAGGTTTTCAATGGAAATCATGATTTGGAACATGCCCCATAACTTATGAGCATGGAAGCAATATACAACGAAGTGAAATCTATACTAAATTGTTAAATAGGGAAATTCTACTTCAACTTCGAATGAAGAGTTGGGAAGTTTAAGAAAAAGGAAATTTCAACAGAAGATTGTCTGCCTTCAAGTGGAAACGAAAAAAAAACCATTATTGGAAGAAATGCAACATTTGGTATCGACACCTTAAGTATTTGTGGTTTAAATCTGTCTAAAATTATTTAGATTTCGTGCAAATTGAAAAGAACATGGGTGAGAGTCTCATCGGTACATTGTTAAACGTGCATAGAAAAACCAAAGACAAATTGAATGCTTGCCTGGGTCTCGAAAGCTTGCGGTTAAAACCAGAGTGGATACTAGAAACAGTACAAGGTGGCAAGAGACAGCCTGCAGCAAGTTGCATATTAACTGCAGATGAAAAGGACATGTTTTTTTTTCAATTGCAATAGATCGATTATGCAAAAATCCACAAGAGATGTTATTATCATATTCTTGTTTTTTCTTTATACTAAAATACACCTGAAGTGGAACCATATAACCGATAAGTAGTACTTATATGTTCATTATTTATTTGATTAGCCGTCCATTATTTTATACATCTATGTAGATTAATATCTTAACTCATTAATACGTAATTTTATCAAGCACTTACTCTAGATAAAAGTAAAAATACATGAATTAAAAACTTAGACTGGATAATTGTATAATACATTAAGCTCATAATATGGACAACTATTGTACATTACACAATGATGTATATATACATAAGTATGTTGGGGTCTTTCCACATTAAGCCAAAACTTTTGGGTTAACCCGTTTACTCATATTTTCCATATTAGGATAAAAGGAAACAACCATATTCAGCTATCCAGATTAAGTGCTTAACCAATATAGTTCATTTATTAAGTAAAAAGAAACATATGCTAACTTTACTTCATCAATATACGTATAGGCGACACATGGTAGTTCTGAAAAATAAACATCATGATAGAAGAAAAGCATGGTTGGTGAAAGAGCATAGTCAATTGTTTAGTCAGTGGTTAAAAGACACGATAAAAAATGAGCTAATTTAATTTTTGTTTTGAGAAAATTGCCAAAATTTTCCATGTCATTCTTCATTGGCTTGAACAAAAAAACTGATAAACCAAACCCATATGTTGACATTTAGTGATTTTTTTCATAGGGACTATTTTGGAATTTTTGTTTTTACATTTTCCTTTCGACTTAATGCTTATTCTTTTAGTGATATTTAGGTTGAGTGAAATATCGAAATCAAGAGGCATAGTATATCAGGGGACTTATGGTAGGTTTCTCATGCCCCACAAAACATCATTATGAAATATGTTGTATATCTCATCAATGACTACCTATTTCATACAAAATCTCATGAATGTATAGTTAACCCAAATATTGGGTCTACATAGAGGCAACTAACAAACAAATATATAAAGAAGTTGTATCCTATGACAAGACCTTTTATTATGGTTTTTTATAAGATATATGAGTTCTAGATGATCATACAAGAAAAATTCTTATGTTCAAGTTGATGGGTTTAACATGTATAAATGTGGATAAAACTACACATAAGGGTTCATGCAACCTAAAGATCTAAGTCATAACACTATTGATGTAACATTCTATTGAACAACAATAATCCTTTATCCCTAGGTAATCTCGAAAATTGTAGATGAAAAACCATACCTTTTGATTGTTGTAGTAAATAATCAAGAATCCTTTCTTCAATAACTTCGAAGTTAGCACCACAAGTGTTGTGCCTCTGATGGTTCACACCCAACACTAGCAACAAGAAGTTTTTGATAGAGGAGAGAATAGATGATTTTCGACCTTGGTTCTTAGAATCAAGTGGTTGTCGAAAATTGAAGGATAGGGGTCCTTATATCGTGTAACTTGGAAACTCTAGATAACCCTAAATGAATAAAATAATATTTATTCAATTTGGTAATTATCCAGCTTCCTATTTATATGCAAAGAATATTGCAGTTGCCCTGTAATACCCTAGAATTCGTCAACCTTCTTCCATGGAAGGTTTTGGACTCTTTTTTGTTAAACTATTGAACAATTACACTTTAACCCTTGCACTTTTAATTAATACAAATAATCTCAAAATTAATCTAATTAATTTATGATTAATTATTAATTAAATATTATTATTTCTAATTAATATATTATAACATACTAATAAATTCATTTATTGCTTTTTATTAATCATATAATAAATCAATAAATCGGTCTATCTCTCTAAAAGTCATCATATTCAATTACTAGGTTTGAGGGCAACCCAAAAGGACTTTGCTAATAATTCAAGATTATACTAATTAAGTTATTGGCTTAGACACCTAATCTTACACAAATATAATTGGGTTCATAATAAAAAAAGGATTTAAAAAAGATCATCTTTGCTACACCTTAGTAGAACTTGATACATTACAACATAAGGATGATATGTTCATATTGACCTTACAAGCACGACATGTATTGTATATGAAAAACCAATAGGATATTATAAAAATCAATTGTGATCATGACACATCTAAAAAGTTATAGAGATGCGTATGAACTGATAATGAGGAATACAATACAATAGTTTTAACACACTAAAAAATTATATAATGTCACATATAGATAAACTTGATATGTCTGATGAATCGCACAATGATTACTTTCGGTCGGACTGTAAGGGTACAAAAATATGTAGCGCAAAATAAAAGTTGTGAAGACACAATATATTGTTGCAGGACAAAACTTGATACGGTTATTTTATTTTAATAAGTTTTGTAAATATTTTTGGTTAGATTTTTTTTGTTAATTTTCAGTATATATACCAAGTATATCGGGGTTTGTTTTTTGGTTGTTGTTGTATACCCAATATTTTTATTACCAATTTTGATATTTTTTATGCTGTTTGATAAGAATTACATTTGTTAAAATATAGTTTGGCAAATTTTTCCACTAGTACAAAAATGACCTACGGTTACGATTTTTGAAAACGGGATTATCACGGATTTGGTTAATTGCATCACTAAAGGTGATTGATTAAATTCCAATAATGTTTTAGTTATATATTAGCTAAAAACCGTCATAATTGCAAACCATGTTCACACATTTAATCACAGGTTTACATAACAAGCGTGACAAATACTAGCCAATAATCAATGTCGATCATTGTGACTATTGTCATCAACTGTTACGTTTTTTTATTTAATGTCTAGATTTATGTTGTGATAATTCTTAACTGAGACATAAAAACATATAATGTCACATGAATTCTAACTTTATTGACTAAATCATAAGGTGAAATTTGTCACAATTTACTTTACTGATAAAAAATGTGTGTCTATAGATAACTTAGGTGGTGTTTGTTTTTTGTACGCAGATCTTCCTGGCCTTTTCTGTCTGCGCGGCGCAGACCACGCGCAGACATTAGCATTCGCAGACTGTTTGCTTTTTTGAAGACCGCAGACCTAAAAATGTCTGCGCGCCCTCTTCTTGGCGCAGATGTGGACCAGAGTCTTCTAACATCTTCAGACATCTTCTAGCCTAAAAAAACACATATACATTATTATTTTTTTTAATTTTTTTGAATTTATATTTATTCCAAATTTATTAGTGATAAACAATTTGAAAAAAAAAGTTACAATACTTAAAAAAAAAGTTTGGCGACACAAACATGATATTTTTTGACAAATTTTTAAATAAAAGTTTATTATAATAATGGTCGTTGAAGTATAAATATGAAAAAAATAATATATTCTTATATTTTTTGTGCCAAATTTTATAAAACATTATTTAATAAAGCATCATCAATTTCTTAGAAAAAATATTTATGATACGTTTTTAATTGATGTAATTGAAAAAATCGAAGTTTATTTCCATTCATTTATATAACAAATTCTTTGATTCATAATTACAATGATTAGGCATAACTTTACGACCAAAATTGTTGGTTTTTATCAAATATATACGTTAATTTGTACCATTTTTATTTTCACCTTTTATACAATAATACATAAAAGTTGATTCAGATTTTTTAATTATTTATAACAAAGTCATAAATATATTAAAAAATCACTTTGTGGTTTAAAAAAAACAGTTTATTTAGATTTTAGTTTATTTTAGTAGTCTGCAGATGTTAAAAAAACAAGCAGTCTTCTTTTTTCAGACTGCAGACGTTTGGTCCACATCTTCTGCTGCAGAGGTCTACAGATGTGGTACGCAGATTGCAGACATTTTGCCTCAAAAAAAACAAACAGCACCTTATTGTCACAATTTAATTTCACATGTGACTATAAGTACTTATTAGTCGTAGTTTAATTTACTGATAAAAAAATTTATTTATAAGTAACATGTTGTCACGGTTTAATTTAACACGAGACTATAAGTACTTAATAGTCACGGTTTAATTTACAAACATTTTGACAAATTGAAAATTAAATATTTTCAATATTTTTTACAAATATTTATATTACATAGATTATCACTGTGTAGCATTTAATTCACTAGGATTGTCCTTTTCTTTTTCTGATCTAACAGATACACTGCATCTGAAGTGGTAAACTAACACAGATATTTTACCTTTCCCAAACTCTCATTTTCTAAATCCTAAACTATCTCATTCTCTCAAATCGGGCGTGTGTATGTTTGTGTGTGTTTGCCTCTCCGTCGCTACTACACTGCTTATAATCTCTGTTCGTCGACCAAATAAGCTTCCCACTCTCTTCTATTTTCTCCCTCCCTTGTCGCGATTTTCCCACCATCCAGCGCCGCCATGCCTAATTGGAGGAGTCAGGGAGAATGAAGAAGACGACGAGACGAGATAAATTTATCAAAAATGGTAATTCTCATTTATTATTTCAAAGTTTCGATTCTCCTTCTTCCTTAATCCGTTCACAACTTTACACTACCGATTAATCTGCAATTTATCACAAACTTTGAGTTGATTCGAGAACTGACTAGTGAGTACTAAGCATTACTGGTTCGAGAACTAGTGATGATTTTCTGTTTTTCTGATTCGAGAACTGGTGAAGTTTTTATTATGCAAGAACTAGTTAAGTTTTTTTGGTTTTGTTTTAATTTCTTGTGATTGGAATATTCAAGTCTTGCTCTCTATGTTGCTTCCTTCTTGTTGTGTAGGAATATTATTGGAAGTATTTAAGTATTGTTTTTGGCTTTTGGTTTGAATGACGAATTTGCCCATAAGATTGGAGTCTTGGAACTGTGGTGTTCTTTCATCTTTGCCCAAGTGCGTAATTTTCCCTTTTGCTTTCATCTTTAAATCTTTCTAACTGGACACCAACCATATAATTGACTTTTTTATCTTTCCACCTTAATTTGATTAAGTGTCGATAAACTACATCTTGGTCATTCTTATTTTTGTTAGTATTTAGTTTTTACGATTGCTGAAACTTTTTTGACAGTTTCATTGATGTTGGAGTTGTTCACACATTGCTTTGAAGGTGTTCAATGAAATACGGCTGATGTTTATGCTTATAATGCACTCATGGAAGCTTACAGGTCATCTCTTAAACCCTTTTTGAAATATTATTGCTTCTAGTAAAGTGCATTGTCTATATTGATAAGCTATTAAAGTACATTGTTATAATCGATTAGATTTTTTTAAGTACAACAATAATTAACTCGATGGATGCCATAATTTGGATCCATTTCTCTTATTTCACATTGGTTTAGATACAAAAGTTATATGTAAAATAGTTGTATGTGTACGTAATCTAAACATTTTGTGTGCTTGAAACAGACTATTAAATGGTATTTTTCCTATCAAGATAGATATAAGAGGACGAAGGTTAAAGAGATGTGGAACTGGGTTGTAATGCTAAAGAGTTGATTTGGATGTATATTTTTTTTGAACCGGCAAATATAATATATAATCTACTCCTAAACTAACACCTAAATCCACATACGTCCACAACGGGACTTGAACCCTTGACCTCAAGGAGGGAGGACACCTATATGTAAATGTGAATGTATATGTGAATGTGAATGTGAATGTTGTATTTTATTTATTAGTGTAATTTTTTTTATTATAATAGAATACATTATGTTAATTGGTCAATATTTTACATATAAATGATTTTGAGTATTTTACATATAAATGATTTTGAGTTGTTCAACAATAGTCATGACAAAAAAATATGATTAAAAGTCAACAATAGTCGCAGTTTAATCTATTACGTGTCACTAAAAGTCAATAATAGTAATGACAAACAAAAAATGTGTGACTAAAAGTAGTTTATGGTCACGGTTTAATATATTACATGTCACTAAAAGTCAACAATAGTCATGAAGACTTCATATTTAATGATTAAAACTGTTGTTGCTATCATAGCAATGATGACCCATAATACACAGAGGAAGAACCTCCAGTTCAACCAGTAACTTAGGGTTGTTGTGTCATCAGCCGTTAGCAGATCTAGCTAACTTACAGCTCCTATTTGAAGTTAAATATCAAAATTCAATACACTTTATGAGATTATAATGTAGTTTGTTAAATGATCTTTAGAGAATGAACACAAAATTCAAGCTAATTCCCATGGAGTTCCTAATTGTTTTAAGATGTGATAATTACACCAAATTTGATACTCACATTGTTTCAAAAATTACAGAAAACAAAACCAGCACTACGATTTTTAGAGATAAACTTAGTGTTTTTTAATCATATGTAAAACCATGTTTATAATCATAAGTGCTTATAACAAACCCAACTGACGATGACCCGTCCACCATCATCAAAATTGACAAAAATAGAATGAGATTGAATGATTAAAGCATATGGGAACGTAAATAGTTGGTGTATCAGATAGTATGAACGAAGTGGCAGTAACAAGAAAACTCAATCAAGAGGGCTTACCCACTTCTCTAGACACGCCTCCTGAGATCAAAAAATCACCAGAGAACTCGAAAAATCCCATATCGTCGGAGACTTGAGGTTGCTGTCTCGGTTTCGTCGCCGATTACCGGAGCCATTGTGGCCACCGGAGACTTGAGGTTGCTGTGTCGGTTTCAGTCGGATTGTCGCCTTGCTGGAGGCGAGACCCAACTATCATTCCTCGTAAATTTCAGTCATCTTCTTTCGACAGAGGAGGTCTAATAGCCGACAACCCTAAGATGTTGAAAGGTCTTATTCTCACGAACGGAGGAGACATTGGATTATTGAGATGGTTGGAGATAGAAGCGTAATTAGGGTCTTATAGTGCGAGATGGTGGCTGCGTTGGTGGTAGGTTGGTATTGAAGATATGTTATGTGGTAGGGATGGAGGCCTATTTCCATCTTCAATTTGTTAAAAACCAAATTTAATTAGAGAGATGGAGAAAGAATGACACCATGACCGAATTAGTTAAGCTGTTTTTATGGAACCATCAAAATGGAAATTCTATTATTACCCTTGAGACCCTTAAATGTAAATATAATAATTACAATTTGGTTCCACTTTTCTTGTATTTTACATAAATGACACATTAATATGAACCTTTGATTTTAGGATTTACATGGCTTAGATCTGTTATCGCGTTCTCAACCTTTTTGGTGTTCTCAATTGATCCTACTCCTATATATATATATATATATATATATATATATATATATATATATATATATATATATATATATATCTTACTATATTATTATACAAACCTTACTATTTCTAAAAATAGATTTAAGACGTCAAAGTGTTTAAGCTTAAAGTACAACCAGACTTTAATAAAATAAAATCAAAATTAAAAATGTCCAAATTTATAAGCTAAAAGTATAATCAAACAATGCAATAAATGTATCTCATTTCACTTTTCCCGTGTCTCCTTATCTTTCCTAATATATTTCAAAATTTTAGCTAAGACTTGTTCAAATTACCGGTATTTTTGGTCAATTCAAAATGAAAGAACCATTCAAATAGGAAAGAAACCATATAAATACGGAGGAATGAGAGGATTTGGTGCTGCACACTTCTAGATAATGCCCCGCTTCATCTCACTGTAAACCCTATCCACCACCATTTTCCATTTTCCATGGACTCCAGTACTCCACCACCGTCTCTCCATATTCTCTCTAAAATCCTAGAACTGTCTCTCCACATTCTCTCTAAAAACCCAAACGGCCAAACCTCTCAACGCCGCCCCCTTGGAACCAGCAACAACAACCACCAACCACGAGCTCATATCTTCTATTGCTCCAACGTCACTACCACCGATCTTCTATCAACGCCACTGCCCCTCATCTCCTTCGTTTTTCTCTCTCTCGAACCAAACCCAAAACGAAGCCACCAACACCTCTCTATCTCTCTATAGAAACCACTGCCATTACTTTTCGTCTCTCTCTGTATATGCATCACCATGAAACCATTGCTGCTAAAAACCCAAGGTCTAGAAACATTCCACAACTACCTTCTCCCTGTCTTCGTCACCATGAAACCATTGCTGCTAAAAACCCAACATCAAAAACCCAAGGTCTATAAACATTCCACAACTATTTTCTCCCTATCTTCGTCACCTATCTCGCCCTCTTCATTTTTTGTGTAGGAATAAGAATGGTCAGGATCTCAAGAAGGATGGGGCTCTAAAAAGAGCAAAATTTGCTTCAAAGAGGTGAAATCGGCCAAATTTAGTTAAACTTGAAGCACTATCTTTCCCAATGTTGCAATTTTTGTTGTTATAGGGTCTCTCTTTTAACCTTTATTGGCTTATCTTCTTTGTAAAACCCTTTGTCTGGGAGTCATATCTCCCCTGCAGAAAGCAACATCAAAAATAAGAATTTTAATTCGAAATATTTTAAATTTATGTTTCTCTTTGAGAAAGTTCTTCATTTCCGTTTCTTCTCCTGGTTGTTTCAATACGCGATTGTTTAAAAGGTAATTATTTTACCTTTCTTTCTTGACTTATGATAGGGGTGTTCCTACTTTTCACAGAATTTGAATTTGCTAAAAGCATGATGGATTTGAACATGGTAGATATTGGTTCGATGGTTCATCTTTTTGCAAGGTAAAAATCCATACCCAATTCTCTTAATAGACATCTTGGTTTTGAAGTTATTTTTGTAAAAAGGGCATCTAGAAGATTCCGATACCCCAACAAATTACTTGACAAAAACAAGTTCTGTTGAAAAGTTTTATAAAGTAACATCAACTTTTGGCCTAGAAAATAAAGCCACATTTATCTTATTGACAAAAACAAGTTCTGTTGAAGTTATTTAGTAAAGTAACATCAACTTTTCATTTGGTCGTTTTGAGCTATTTTGCTTTGATGTACTTTTGGCCTAGAAAATAAAGCCACATTTATCTTATTGATGTCAAACCTAACTTCAACTGCAAAACTATTGTGTATTTTGCTGCGAATCTAACAGCAAGGAGTTCTATTCGACTATTTGTAACACTAAATATCTTTGGAAATCAAACTCAAAAATCTGAATCAACTCTACAACTTTTAAACTAACATGTTAGACTTCTGTAGTTACCCTATAGCTTTTTCCTCTTTCAACCATGGTGAGTATGATCTTATGCTTCAATATGTGTTGTTAGTACTTACTAAGAATGTTTTTATGATATGCATACATGACTGTTTTAATATTTAAACTTTACATTTCCTTCTTCCATTTACCTTTGCATGTACTCCTTTTTAATGTCTCAATGATCATTAGCCTTTTACTATTGAGTTGTGTTCTGTCTTTGTTTCCAAGGTAGATGGATCACAGCTCTGGAGAAGATTGGATTGCTTCGGACAAATCCTCAGGTTCAAGTAATTATGCGTGGCTTGCGTGTTCAGATGACTTTGAATCTCAAGAGGCAATAGGAGATTACCTTCGCAAGAAGCATGAACTCAGGACTATATCAGACCTTGTTCAAGAAACTGTCCAGACTAGAAACAAAACTGTGGTGGAATTAGCCAGTGAGATTGACAGGAGGAATGAAACTCTTGATGACTTGCAGATCAAATACATTCAGAAAAGAGTTTCTTTGAGTAGCATGCTTGAAGAAAAATACAGCCTTCATCAAGCTTTCTATGAAAATGAAATGTTGGTTGCTAATTTGGAGAAAGGAAAGAAAAAGCTCAATTCATTGATGAAAAAGCTTAAAACAAGGGTAGCATTAATAAAAGTTGAGAAATAAAAGTTGGATGAAGAAAAAAAGGTGAGTTTATTCTTCATTTTCACCTTAACATGTTTCTGTCTACACAATTTGCTATTAAGACAGATTGTACAGACTTATATCTTGTTAGATAGAACATGGTCACAACTTGGCATGCACACATGTTTATATATAATCATATTTTGTGATTCATATCCTTTTTGGAGATCTAGAATGATGTGCAAAACAACTGTCTGCAAATGACATCCTTTGAGCAAAAAAAAAGCTGATGAAAGTTTGTTAAGATTGATTTAAGAGCAGAATGTAAAATGTGTATTCTTAAAATGTCTTTATTACAACTTTTGTTGACTTGAATTGCAGAGAGAGAAAGGGTGGGTTTTGATGAAAGTGCGTGGATTCGGGAGGCAACTAGATGTTGAACAGAAACTGGAAATAAGAATTAAAGAACTGAAAAGGAAAGTGCAAATGATGAAGCATTTAGGAGATGAAGATGATGCTGCTGTTCACGAGAAAATCACGGAGATGAACAATGAACTTGAAATAAATATAGAAGAAATGGAGAACATGGAGAATTTGAATCAAACACTTTTGGTTAAGGAACGCCAGAGTAATGATGAACTGAAAGAAGTTCGCAAAGAGTTAATTAAAGTATTAATTCTAAATTACAAAACCCATGACTAAATTCCATTAATCTTTTGAATAATTTTATGAATTAATTGTTATTGGTTTTGGGGTTTTCAGGGGTTGAAGGGTATGCTAAGTGGGCGAACAAATATTGGTGTGAAAAGGATGGGAGAAATTGATATGAAGGCGTTCCATGATGCCTGCAAAGAGAAGTTTGGTAATGAAGAAGCTCAGATAAAGGCGTCTGAGTTATGCTCTTTGTGGCAGGAGAAGCTTAAAAATCCAGAGTGGCATCCCATGAAAGTTGTTGCGGTAGATGGTGATAATCTCAAGGTGTGCTTTAAGTTTGATGATGATATGTTTATAGTCTTAAATTTATGATGATGATGGTGATGATGCAGGAAGTGATAAATGAAGAGGATGAGTTGTTGAAGAATCTCAAGGCAGAATGGGGGAATGGGGTATTTGCGCACGTTGACCATAATATCTATAAATATAAAGCAAGAAGTTATCAAATTAACAAAAAAATAATTTATGAAAAAAAAAGACTTACTTAAATTCGCAAGTAAAGACCTTTCCTTGAAATAGCTTCAAGACTGGAACAAAGGGAAAATTAAGATCAAACAATATAAAAAATACAATGGTAAAGGAGAATAATCTCATAACTTACAATTGTAAGATGAAATGGTTGGGGATCTATGTTTAACAAAGCACCCGATGGCCCAGTGGATGATTTGACAATCATGAAGGTACTAAACACCAAAAAGAAATTACAGCTGCCATCCAATCTCCACCATACCAAAAAACAACTTCAACTGGCTTAATCAACCTTTACATCTTAAACTAAACAAACCAACTTCAAAATGTCATAATCTACCAATTTCAACAAATAGTTTCATACTTTCAATCTTAAACTAAACAAACCAATAAGAGAATATTTCACAACAGAAAAAACAAAGACTTTGTCACATAGGAGGCTGCATGGGCAATCTGGGAATATATCATATTCCATTCCCTTCTATCACATTACAGTTAAGTTATGCCTGAGATCATATCAGTTAAGCTCACCAAGGGCAATTTGGTCAAAGTTACAGCTAAAGAGTAATGTGTTGAGTATGAATCCACAAAAATGTTGAGTGTGAATCCACAGAAATGTTGAGTGTGAATCCACAGAAAAGTTGGTCAAAAATGGCAGGAACAATGTGAAGTTGTGAAGCCACAATTGTTGAATGAAGACCCAGTTGTGTTTTTTGACTACTTCTGATTTCCATCTCTATATAAGAGATTATTCTGTATTTGTAAAACTTGTATCTAGTGTAACACAGAAAGAGTGCAGATTAGCACCAAGAAATGTAAATTCCTAGTTACCGGTGGACGTAGGTCAGAGAAGGACCGAACCACGTTAAATCCCTCATGTTCATCCTTGTGTTCTTGTTTTTCGTGAGCTATGTGTGTGTTTAGAGTCGTGTGTTAAGTGTCTCGATCCTAACAAGTGGTATCAGAGCAAGGTTGTAGCTCCAGAAGGTGATTTTAAGTTTTTGGTAGAAATTTTTTTTCGTCAAAAACGATTTTGGTGTATACCGTTGGAAAGTTCTCGTTCCGAAGATTCCGAAAATATTTTTTTCTGAATTTTTTGACCACCGGAAGACGTCCAAATCGCCGGTCAAAGGTTTGCCGGAATAGTGACCGGAAAACCAGTTCGCCGGAGAAGATGACACTGTAGCACCAGACACTGTAGCAGTCCGCCGGACAAGACGACACTGTAGCGTCACTGTAGCGTCACTGTAGCAGAATTTGAAAAACTCAGATTTGGTCCCTGAAGTTCCAGAAAAATTGCAAGACAGGCCCCTGAATTTCCAGAAAATTGCAAAATAGGTCATTGTTCTTTCAGAAAATGGCAGAAAGCAATAAGCTTCAGATTGAGAAGTTTGATGGGAAAGATTTTGGTTGGTGGAAGATGCAAATTGAAGATTTGCTCGTGCATAAAGACTTGGACGCAGTTTTAGGTGAAAAACCGGAGGCGATGACACAAGCAAACTGGGAGACTTTGGATAAGAAGGCCAAGGCATTTATTAGACTGACGTTGTCAAAGGATGTTGCCTTCAATATTTTGAAGGAGACCTCGGCAAAGGGAATCATGGAGGCATTGTCTAATATGTACGAGAAGCCGTCGGCAGCAAATAAAGTCTTCCTGATTCGGGAACTAGTCAACACGAGGATGAGGGAAGGAAGTTCAGTTACAGTACACATCAACAATTTGAACTCGATTTTATCCAGACTTGGGTCAGTGGGAATAAAATTTGAGGACGAAGTTCAAGCTTTACTACTGTTATCATCATTACCTGACAGTTGGTCCGGAACAGTTACAGCCGTTACTAGTTCCGCAGGATCGAAAGAGCTCACTTTTGAGGGAATTCGGGATTTAATTCTAGGCGAAGACGTCAGACGAAGAAATTCCGGGGAATCATTAAGTGAACAATTGAATGCGGTCAGAGGTAGAAGAAATAACAGAGGTAGTGGAAGCGGGAACAGGAGAAGGAGTCAGTCGAGGACTCGAAATGATGTGACTTGTTGGAACTGGAAAAAGGTTGGACATTTCAGGAATCAATGTCCAAAAGACAAGAAAGAAGTTAACGTTGCAGTAGACCATTCAGATGATGATGTTTTGATCTGTAGTGTGGAGAGCAATGTGGATTCCTGGGTTATGGATTCAGGTGCTTCATTTCACGCTACCCACAACCGTGAAGCACTGCAGAATCTGAAAGAAGGAGATTTTGGTAAGGTAAGACTGGCGAACTATGAGGTTCTTGATGTGACGAGCATAGGTGACTTAGATTTGAAGACTCCAGTTGGTCCATGGACTTTGAAGGATGTCCGGGTAATTCCAAGTCTGAAGAAACAATTGATTTCTGTTGGGCAGTTGGATGAACAGGGACACGAGGTTAAGTTCAGGAATGGGCAGTGGAAGGTTGTCAAAGGAAATCTTGTGATAGCTCGTGGACATAAGAGGGGTTCATTATATATGGTCAGTTTACCGTCTGAGGGAGTAACCGTCCCAGTTCAGAAGAAAAACAAAATCCGGTTCATAGAGTCTCGTGGACAGAAGAAGGTTTGCTTTGCAGATGGCAAACCAAGAGTCACAGGTCAGATTCAGGTTGAACGTGTTTGGAACGGTTCAGAAAAACCAGTCAAGGGCATTCATAGCAGTGGGAGCATGGGCTTTGTTTCAGCTAGAATACCCAGAACACAGTGGATTAAGAGAACCAATATTCCATCTGTAAAAGTCTCTCCAGATTATCTGCTTCACATGGAGAGTGTCGTTTGTTCTCAGGATGTTCCAGGATCGGGCAGTTCATTTCAATGGGAGCCGGTGGAGACAGAGAACAGGTCAGTGGCAGACTTAGCCATGACTGATGCGTTGAAGCTAACGAAGGCTTCAACTGGCCTTCAGGTTAATTGAAGAGAAGGCCAGGGTAACTAGGAAGGAGTTAAGATCAAATACAGATGCACAGTTGAAGCACAGGTGAAGATTGTTCCGTGGCTTCAAGTGGGAGATTGTTGAGTATGAATCCACAGAAATGTTGAGTGTGAATCCACAGAAATGTTGAGTGTGAATCCACAGAAAAGTTGGTCAAAAATGGCAGGAACAATGTGAAGTTGTGAAGCCACAATTATTGAATGAAGACCCAGTTGTGTTTTTTGACTACTTCTGATTTCCATCTCTATATAAGAGATTATTCTGTATTTGTAAAACTTGTATCTAGTGTAACACAGAAAGAGTGCAGATTAGCACCAAGAAATGTAAATTCCTAGTTACCGGTGGACGTAGGTCAGAGAAGGACCGAACCACGTTAAATCCCTCATGTTCATCCTTGTGTTCTTGTTTTTCGTGAGCTATGTGTGTGTTTAGAGTCGTGTGTTAAGTGTCTCGATCCTAACATAATGATCGATCGACTACTAGGATATCATGGTGGTCATAATTACAATTGTGAAAATCTATTTTTCATTAAGGGTTGGAATATTAAAAAATTAACTGGAGAGATGGTAAATATGGTGGTAAGTTAACAAAAAATAGTTGATACAAGGATATCATATATTTTATGCATTCTTCATTTAATTATGAATTAGAAGGAAATAAAATAAGTGTTGAAAGAGAAGGAAAAAACAATTAGCGGTTCTTTTTATTCTTAAAAGATGAATCTAACATTTTTAATACACTTCAAATATTTTATAGTCAGTACGAAAAAATTGTAGTGTGTATTTTATTAAGTTATATATACTTAGTCTAAATTCTGTTAATTTTTTTGGACGATGAGACTTTTAATATCAAAACAAATATAATTTTTTACTTATTTTAAAAATTTAAACATAAAGTGTGTGTTCCATTTTGGAACAAGAAGTTGCATTAATTGTTTTAATTATGGATTTACAATAAATTTTAATATTTGTTATACTCTTCTCAAATTTGATATTAAAATATTGTGGATTTTTTTAGAAAATATCATTAAAATTCAATTATGTTTTATATTAGTAGGGTGACTAATTGGGCCATCATGTTTGTTTTAACTAACACAAAAACGAACCAATTATAAAACGACAAATACAACACAACAAGACAAAGATAACATAACGTAACAATTAGTTTATTTAATTAATATTTAATCGAACAACAAACACAAAAAAAACACGACAAATAAATGTTAAATCGTGTCAATTTCGTATCGAATTTCGAATACCAACATGACATTACACAGCCCCGTGTTTTTTACACTTGACCTAAACACGACACGGAAGCGAATTCGAATTTCAGTTTCGTCCCAATTTTATTTCGGAGCGTGTATTTTTTTCGTTTCATGTCATCAATTTTCACCCCAAAATTTTACTATAAATAGATCCACATACTATCAAATAGTTTAGCTAAAAAGGTGATACTTTTAATTAGATGAATCTATACAAATTTAAAAACGATAAGTATCCGACAATATATATCTAATGTGAATTTATTATAGAATACGTCAATATATTTTATACGATAAATGATTACAGTTCATTCTAAACATACCCCCCCCCCCCCCCCCCCAACCCTAAAAATATTGGATTAGCAATGTTAAGTCATTATTAAAATTTTCTTTTAACCATATTAAAATATAATTTATTATTACTGTTATTATTATTATTTTTTTTTACAATGGGTGTTGAAATTATTCGGCGTTCGCTGAAAGGACTCTAATCGTCATCCCAAACCGGCCGATAACAATATGTATTTTTCTTATGTTTCTTATAATATAACATGTTTCTGGATGAAACTAATTACCTAAAAAAACTATTTAACGCCGCCGCTTTGCGCGGGTGCTTTGTTAAACATAGATCCCAAACCATTTCATCTTACAATTGTAAGTTATGAGATTATTCTCCTTTACCATTGTATTTTTTATATTGTTTGATCTTAATTTTCCCTTTGTTCCAGTCTTGAAGCTATTTCAAGGAAAGGTCTTTACTTGCAAATTTAAGTAAGTCTTTTTTGTTCATAAATTATTTTTTTGTTAATTTGATAACTTCTTGCTTTATATTTATAGATATTATGGTCAACGTGCGCAAATACCCCATTCCCCCATTCTGCCTTGAGATTCTTCAACAACTCATCCTCTTCATTTATCACTTCCTGCATCATCACCATCATCATCATAAATTTAAGACTATAAACATATCATCATCAAACTTAAAGCACACCTTGAGATTATCACCATCTACCGCAACAACTTTCATGGGATGCCACTCTGGATTTTTAAGCTTCTCCTGCCACAAAGAGCATAACTCAGACGCCTTTATCTGAGCTTCTTCATTACCAAACTTCTCTTTGCAGGCATCATGGAACGCCTTCATATCAATTTCTCCCATCCTTTTCACACCAATATTTGTTCGCCCACTTAGCATACCCTTCAACCCCTGAAAATCCCAAAACCAATAACAATTAATTCATAAAATTATTCAAAAGATTAATGGAATTTAGTCATGGGTTTTGTAATTTAGAATTAATACTTTAATTAACTCTTTGCGAACTTCTTTCAGTTCATCATTACTCTGGCGTTCCTTAACCAAAAGTGTTTGATTCAAATTCTCCATGTTCTCCATTTCTTCTATATTTATTTCAAGTTCATTGTTCATCTCCGTGATTTTCTCGTGAACAGCAGCATCATCTTCATCTCCTAAATGCTTCATCATTTGCACTTTCCTTTTCAGTTCTTTAATTCTTATTTCCAGTTTCTGTTCAACATCTAGTTGCCTCCCGAATCCACGCACTTTCATCAAAACCCACCCTTTCTCTCTCTGCAATTCAAGTCAACAAAAGTTGTAATAAAGACATTTTGAGAATACACATTTTACATTCTGCTCTTAAATCAATCTTAACAAACTTTCATCAGCTTTTTTTTTGCTCAAAGGATGTCATTTGCAGACAGTTGTTTTGCACATCATTCTAGATCTCCAAAAAGGATATGAATCACAAAATATGATTATATATAAACACGTGTGCATGCCAAGTTGTGACCATGTTCTATCTAACAAAATATAAGTCTGTACAATCTGTCTTAATAGCAAATTGTGTAGACAGGAACATGTGAAGGTGAAAATGAAGAATAAACTCACCTTTTTTTCTTCATCCAACTTTTATTTCTCAACTTTTATTAATGCTACCCTTGTTTTAAGCTTTTTCATCAATGAATTGAGCTTTTTCTTTCCTTTCTCCAAATTAGCAACCAACATTTCATTTTCATAGAAAGCTTGATGAAGGCTGTATTTTTCTTCAAGCATGCTACTCAAAGAAACTCTTTTCTGAATGTATTTGATCTGCAAGTCATCAAGAGTTTCATTCCTCCTGTCAATCTCACTGGCTAATTCCACCACAGTTTTGTTTCTAGTCTGGACAGCTTCTTGAACAAGGTCTGATATAGTCCTGAGTTCATGCTTCTTGCGAAGGTAATCTCCTATTGCCTCTTGAGATTCAAAGTCATCTGAACACGCAAGCCACGCATAATTACTTGAACCTAAGGATTTGTCCGAAGCAACCCAATCTTCTCCAGAGCTGTGATCCATCTACCTTGGAAACAAAGACAGAACACAACTCAATAGTAAAAGGCTACTGATCATTGAGACATTAAAAAGGAGTACATGCAAAGGTAAATGGAAGAAGGAAATGTAAAGTTTAAATATTAAACAGTCATGTATGCATATCATAAAAACATTCTTAGTAAGTACTAACAACACATATTGAAGCATAAGATCATACTCACCATGGTTGAAAGAGGAAAAAGCTATAGGGTAACTACAGAAGTCTAACATGTTAGTTTAAAAGTTGTAGAGTTGATTCAGATTTTTGAGTTTGATTTCCAAAGATATTTAAACAAGTGTTACAAGTAGTCGAATAGAACTCCTTGCTGTTAGATTCGCAGCAAAATACACAATAGTTTTGTAGTTGAAGTTACCAGGTTTGACATCAATAAGATAAATGTGGCTTTATTTTCTAGGCCAAAAGTACATCAAAGCAAAATAGCTCAAAACGACCAAATGAAAAGTTGATGTTACTTTACTAAATAACTTCAAAAATAACTTCAACAGAACTTGTTTTTGTCAATAAGATAAATGTGGCTCTATTTTCTAGGCCAAAAGTTGATGTTACTTTATAAAACTTTTCAACAGAACTTGTTTTTGTCAAGTAATTTGTTGGGGTATCGGAATCTTCTAGATGCCCTTTTTACAAAAATAACTTCAAAACCAAGATGTCTATTAAGAGAATTGGGTATGGATTTTTACCTTGCAAAAAGATGAACCATCGAACCAATATCTACCATGTTCAAATCCATCATGCTTTTAGCAAATTCAAATTCTGTGAAAAGTAGGAACACCCCTATCATAAGTCAAGAAAGAAAGGTAAAATAATTACCTTTTAAACAATCGCGTATTGAAACAACCAGGAGAAGAAACGGAAATGAAGAACTTTCTCAAAGAGAAACATAAATTTAAAATATTTCGAATTAAAATTCTTATTTTTGATGTTGCTTTCTGCAGGGGAGATATGACTCCCAGACAAAGGGTTTTACAAAGAAGATAAGCCAATAAAGGTTAAAAGAGAGACCCTATAACAACAAAAATTGCAACATTGGGAAAGATAGTGCTTCAAGTTAAACTAAATTTGGCCGATTTCACCTTTTTGAAGCAAATTTTGCTCTTTTTAGAGCCCCATCCTTCTTGAGATCATGACCATTCTTATTCCTACACAAAAAATGAAGAGGGCGAGATATGTGACGAAGATAGGGAGAAAATAGTTGTGGAATGTTTATAGACCTTGGGTTTTTGATGTTGGGTTTTTAGCAGCAATGGTTTCATGGTGACGAAGACAGGGAGAAGGTAGTTGTGGAATGTTTCTAGACCTTGGGTTTTTAGCAGCAATGGTTTTATGGTGATGCATATACAGAGAGAGACGAAAAGTAATGGCAGTGGTTTCTATAGAGAGATAGAGAGGTGTTGGTGGCTTCGTTTTGGGTTTGGTTCGAGAGAGAGAAAAACGAAGGAGATGAGGGGCAGTGGCGTTGATAGAAGATCGGTGGTAGTGACGTTGGAGCAATAGAAGATATGAGCTCGTGGTTGGTGGTTGTTGTTGCTGGTTCCAAGGGGGCGGCGTTGAGAGGTTTGGCCATTTGGGTTTTTAGAGAGAATGTGGAGAGACAGTTCTAGGATTTTATAGAGAATGTGGAGAGACGGTGGTGGAGTACTGGAGTCCATGGAAAATGGAAAATGGTGGTGGTTAGGGTTTACAGTGAGATGAAGCGGGGCATTATCTAGAAGTGTGCAGCACCAAATCCTCTCATTCCTCTGTATTTATATGGTTTCTTTCCTATTTGAATGGTTCTTTCATTTTGAATTGGCCAAAAATACCGGTAATTTGAACAAGTCTTAGATAAAATTTTGGAATATATTAGGAAAGATAAGGAGACACGGGAAAAGTGAAATGAGATACATTTATTGCATTGTTTGATTATACTTTTAGCTTATAAATTTGGACATTTTTAATTTTGATTTTATTTTATTAAAGTTTGGTTGTACTTTAAGCTTAAACACTTGGACGTTTTAAATCTATTTTTAGAAATAGTAAGGTTTGTATAATAATATAGTAAGATATATATATATATATATATATATATATATATATATATATATATATATATATATATATATATATATATATATATATATATAAGGTCCGAATCTGATGAGAACTCTAATTTCGATAAGGACTGCGAGAACAATTTATTACCACTCATTGTAATAACGGTAAACTCGTGACATTAATTAATGGATAGTTGGGCGAGAATAGTGTGTCTATTGCATCACAGGATCTCGATCATTAAGGCCTTCCGGTATGGGCTATCACCCTACACGTGATGTCTTATGTGGTTAGAAAGCCACACGTAAACACAACTCTAAAGATAGGTGGGTGTCTTGTGTCGTGGTACCGGCTACGGAAAAAGTCGAGGGCTGTAATTGGTAGAACATTTGTTTGTGTCTATTTCTCTTTACAATCTCTCTCTTCTTCACCACATCTTCACTAGTGAACACCATTTTCACAGCCTAATAGATTGGTTGTGGAATGGTTAAAATAATAACTTGACCTCTTTTCATTTCATTCTCACGCGTGAGGATACCCTTAGCGTGAGGATACATATTATTTATGTTTCGGCGCGTATGATATATTAGGACATCTAGGTCGCCGCTTTAATTGAGTTAGCCCAATCTGCACCCGTGAACTATTGTGGATATGATTTGAAATTAATAAACAATGTATTTTTTTTCTAACAAACCATAACTAATGTTTTAAATGCTTGTATTTAATATCTTTTTTGTGGCACGCATTAATCATTATAGCTAGGCTCACTAGTTGATGATTTAATAATTTACGTAAAACACTTTTGTTTGTCTTAAATCTTTTATAACCCATAAAATTTCTTAATACTAATTTCTTAAATTTTTTTCTTAATCAATAATTCAGATTTATATCATTTTTTTATATATGTTTATAATCTCTCAATCGTTAAATTTGGATCGTTTCAAACCAAATTAAAATATTCAAACAAGGTGTGCTTCCTAACAAATTTTGGATATAATGTGTTGGATTATATCAAAATATGAATCATATTAGTTTATACAATTTGAATCATATAATTTGGAATTTGGATCATATCATTTTAGGTAATATGGTTTGGATTATATCATGTTTTTATATAGATTTTTGTTCATAAATAAATAATTTTTGGTTCATAAATATTTTGTGTCATAATTATTACAGAAAAAATTATTTTGGACCATATAATTTTGGATCAAAATTATGTTGAGTAATAACATTTTGGATCAAAAATAACATTTTGCATCGTTAATAAACTTTATATACATCATTTTTATCATAAATATTCGTTACATAATGGTTTAAATCATTATATTTTGGATCTTAATATTTTAGATTAAAGTTCAAATATCATAAATATTTTTGATTCACAACATTTTTTGATCTCAAAAACCAAATAAACTCTTTTTAAATAGACTTTGGTTCGTAATCATTTGGATTTGGAGAATATTATTTTGCATCATAGCTATTTCTAAATCATATAATTTTTAAAAATAACATATACGATTAAGTATCAAAATATTTTTGAATCATAAAATTAAGTATTTTGATCAAAATATTTTTGAATCATAAAATTAAGTATCAAAATATTTTTGAATCATAAAATTTTAATAATCATAAACATTTTGAATCATAATTATTTTGAATATAATTATTTTCGAACAAATAATTTTTTCACATATATGATTATTGATTCAATAATATGATCCAAGTTATACATTACTATTCCTAAAAATCAGTTATACGTTCCTAGATATTATAAACCACAATAATATCAAAAGATTACAATAACGAAATATTGGAAAAATTAAAATAAAAAACAAAGAAGCAGTTATTAAAAATATATATGTAAAGAAACAAAAACGAAAGATGCTAAATATTTTATATCATTTAATATTAGAGTAGAAAAAAGAAAGAGTAAATTACACGAATCGTCTATGGTGCCAAATTGTATGTTCGGTCCCTATTTTCGAAAATTAACTCGGACCGTCCCTCGTGTATTTAAATACTACCCGCCCAGTCCCTATTGTCGTTAGACGTTAGTTTTCTCCGTTTAGGTGCCCCACGTGCCTTGCACACAGGGGTATTTTTGTCATTTCATGTCGTGTGCCCCTATTAGAGCCATTGCCCTTCCTCTGCTTTCATTTATCTTCGTCGGTCTTCTTCCCCCATTACTTCTTCCCCCTTTTGTTCTTCGATTAGCCTTCTCCAACCAACAAAAATGGCCATTAGATGCAATTTGTGGAGCTGAAGTTGTGATTCGTACCTCATGGAGCAAGAACAACCATGGAAAACGTTACTATGCTCCGGTTAATTTCAATTTATTGATAAATCTAACCTAATCTCTTAATTTCTCCTATTTTTTTTGTAAATTTTAGCATTGTTAAATGTTTATACACTTACTTTGCAGGCTCGTGGTTGCAAGTTCATTGGTTGGGTGGTGGAGGATCAGAAATGTGCTTGTATGAACATTAGGATGAAGCTTGAACAACAAAATCTGAAACTGAAGTTGTATCTAGTTATTAGTTAGTTTTTGTTTATGTCAATTATAGTGTACAAAGTGTAGGATAAGTTATCAGATAAGTTTACCTTTTAGTTGTATTGGAGAATATCAGTTTGCAAGTTGTATTAGATGTATCAGTTTGCAAGTTAATGAAAATGGGGTGTTTTTTTTGGTAATTGCCAAACATGCATTCATACCAAAACAACAATTTATATCATACCATTAAGTCATCAAACCATTACAAACATGCATTCATACATTAACAACCTAATTAATCATTAAGTCATTTAAACCATTAAAAACATTCATCCAGTCAACATAGTTTGAAGTACATCACCATCATAGCTAAAGAAGTATCACAACATTAGTTCAAACTGAAATTACAGACCCAAAATACATGAAAGAACATTGTTTCAAGTACATTAAAAGCATTAGCCAACCAAAAGACATGAAAGGAATACACAAACACTAAACTATCATACTTTTCCCATTGTTCACAGCACCTGAATTTTGTCCCACACCAGCATTCTGTCCCACATCACTACCACTGTCCTGTGATCCTCCCACTGACTGCGGCTTGCAGCTCCTACCATTATGCCCAACATTTCCACACTTTAAACATCTAACTGTTCTGGTCCCTCTAGCACTATCATCTTCAGTAGCAGATCTTCTTCTTTTCTTTTTTGGCCTACCAATAGGCATGTGATGTTTTGGTGGTAGTAACTTTGTTGGACAACGACTTTTGCCTTCATCATCCTCCTATTAATTGGTTCAATTTTAAAGGCATACATCTATTTCCATGTATTCAACAAGTATGTTGGGTGAACCCATGTTTCACGTATCCCAACATTCTCATTATTTCTCCTCCTATCCCATATAGCTGCAATTGTGTGCTTGCATGGCATGCTAGTGACCTCCCACTTGTTACATGAGCATGTATGCTGTGTTATGTCAACTAAACATTGGCACACATCTTCACCACCTGTAACCTGATACTTCTCATTTCCACAAAACACAACCGTATAGTGGGCCAGAACATTTGTCAGTTGTCTTTTGGACAATAACAAGCTTCTTCATTATGTACTATCTAATAAATTCCAAGCAACTTATAACTGGTTTGTCACGACCCTTGACAAGTTTTCTATTCAATGTCTCACAAACTTTGTTTAACAATGCATCATAATGTGCACTTCTTGTAGAATAACAATGTTGCATCACAATTTTCAGTAATCTTTTAAGATGCATACAATCAACAATGTTGAAGAATTTTAACATGTATAACTTACCTGTGAAGTGAGACCTGGACCAATGTTGGGGTGGAATGGCTTTAAGCCATTCATATGCATCATTGTTCAATTTCTTTAGTTCCTCCATTGCAAGATTCAGTTGTTGTACGACTGATGGCGTTTTTCTCTATGCTGTGATTCTCAGGCTTAACTCCATTGGGACAACAAGAGACAAAGTTAAGTCCGGGGAACATATCACAACATTTGGTGTCATCTGGACGTATACTCAGAGCTACACAACATATGAAACGACCCTAGACTTCGACAATGTCGTATAAAGGCGTTATGCTACCAGATTGCTGGCAAACCTAGTATGCACAAGTCGAAGCAACCCACTAACGACTCTAGGCTCGCCCACGCCAAAAACACAATCTTCTCTTAGCACACGAGTGACGTCGGCCCACAGTCTCGTGTCGGGCCATACATCCGACTCGTGACCTTGGTCTTACGCTACAATGATCTCCTCAACCATAACAGTCAACAGCGCCGTCTGGTCGACCAAAACCAACACCATCATGAAGAACATCAAACCGCAATGAAACCCTAACGAAGACCAACAAAAACAGGAAACCTTAACAACCAAAAGTCCATGACACGAGCACACATGCCGCCAAATTAACGACGTAGACGAGCTATCACGGAGCATTGGAAACATCAACTTCTCGTCAGCAGACCCGCATCCCCACAACTGGGACCCCACTCCTCATTACAACATGCATACGCCAAAAGCGGATCCACCGCGTCTACATAGACAATGGCAGCAACACCGACATCTTGTATGAACACTCCTTCAGGCAACTACCAACCTCATGGAAAGAATACCTAAAACCACCAACTGGGGGCCCATTGCTGGGCATCATAGGGCACAACCTATGGCCACTAGGCACCATACAACTCCCTCTCACGCTAGTTAGCTATGACGGAGAGAAAGTGTAACGCGGGCAATCGAGTTCTATGTAATAAGCTACCCGACAAAACAAAACATCCTGATGGGACGGCCGACACTGTTCCAACTACAAGCCATACCGTCAACCATCCACGAAACAGTTAAATTCAGCACACGCACGGGCTCAACCACAATCATCGCTAGCACGCCATGTCGGAAAATCTGCCACCAAATCCTCACAGCCTCGGAGTTGGTTCGAACTACCAAAAAATCCATGGAGGACCACCCAACGGAAAAACACCCCATACACCCAGATCACGTGGAGCAAGCAGTACGGATCGGTGCCGATCTGTCGGAAGAAACCAAAGTCAAATTAATTGCGCTCTAAAAGCAATTCTCCAACACATTTGCGTGGAAGCCGTCAGATATGACCGGGGTAGACCGCGAGATAATAGAGCATTGTCAGAACATCATGCCACGTAGTGCCCTGGTAAAATAGAAAAAGAGGGGGCATGCGGGCGATAGGACCAAAACAATCTACGAGGAAGTAGCAAAGCTATTAAGAGCAAGAATCCTCAGAGAGACAATTTTCCTAACATGGATATCAATCCCAATGATGGTAAAGAAACATGACGGATGTGTATCGACTACTCTGACCTAAGCAACGTGTGCCCAAAAGATCATTACCCCTTAACATAAATAAACCAAAATGTCGAATCCTTGGAAGACTTCCGACACATTCTGTTACCAGAAAATTCCGTTTGGCCTCAAGAATACCGGAGCGACGTACCAACTTCCGATGGACAAAATTTTCATAGACCATATCGGAAGGAACGTCGATGTCTTTGTCGACGACATGGTCATCAAGATTCGCGACAAAGTAGCGCTGCTTCGTGATATCGAAGAAACCTTTCTCACCCTAGCCCATGCATAGATGAAATTCAACCCAAGACAGTGCATCTTTGCGGTGGAAGAGGGTCAGTTCCTGGGATACCAGATAACCAAAGAGGGGATCGCCCCGAACCAAGCCAAGGTTTAGGAATTCCTCGACTCCAAGACTCCTCATAGCATAAAGGGGGTCCAGAAGATAAACGGAAGACTAACAACGCTCGACAGATTCATCGCCAGGTCGGAAAAAAAGCCCTTCTACTTTTCCACACCATAAAAGGGTGTTTTGATAAAACCCAGTTCAAATGGATAGAGGAATCCAAAAAGCTCTACAAAGTCTGAAGGAAGCCTTCCATCGACTACTGGTCATGGCAAACCCACTGCCAGGAGAAACCCTTCAAGTGTACCTCGAAACATCCGACGAAGCGATATCATCGGTGCTAACGGTTGAAATAAACAAAAAACAACTCCGAATTCATTTCGTAACCAGAGCGCTGCAAAGCCCTGAGATCAACTACCCTATTTAGAGAAATTGGTCCTCACGCTAGTCTACACGGCCAGACGTCTTAGGCGCTACTTCCAAGTCCATAAAATCCAGGTCCTGACCAGTGTCCCGATGAAACAGATCTTGCTAAGACCAGAAAAGTCAGGAAGACTAGTTGTTGTGATATGTCTCCGACTCAACTCCTTCTCTGTGACGAATGGAAAGGAGGGGCCTGAGAATCACAGTAAAGAAAACAAGACTGTCAGTCGTCGTCTAGGAGGTTGTCCTGGAACGAGGCTCCGACGATCAAGTTAGTTCTTGGTTCTAGTGAGAGGGTGAGAAAATATGAGACAAATGGTTAATGTTGAATGTTGGTCCCTTTTCTTGGAGGAGAAGGGACCTTTTATACCTGGAATCAGGGGGACATAAACCTGACCATATCTTCTACTTTTTCAGGTATGGCAGGGACAGATGACTTCCGATTGGTAGATCGTGCCCCGTGAGTGGTTGTTTGCTATTGGTGAAGGCTTGCCAGGGGATCGGCGTCCTAAGCGTTACACCTATCGCTCTGGAGGACGACTGGTACTATTTTGTCTTGACGCTGGCCTTGGCACTTGGGTGCCAAGGAATGAATACGGGTTCCGAAGGGCGAGGGCGAGGACGCGACGTTAGGCATATACTGTCATTTGCCCAGGCCATCTATCAAATTGAGGGTTCCATTGTACCTGACGTATTCCTGATGGATACGTCAACAAGCCCCTTAGGCTAGTAGACGTCAGCGTTTGTTTAGCGTACCTGAGTTATTCTAGCTTGGATCTGGATACGCGGTTGGCGGGGATGGCTTTTTTGACGACTACTGACGCGACGGAGGCATTTTCGCAGGCGGTTTTCATCATTGTAACCGATTGGACTCCCCGATTGCATTTAAAACTTCCCCCATTTCATTCGGACCCTCTTTTTCTAGTTCTTCTCACTTCTGCTTCTTCTTTTTCTTTTCTCTCATGTTTCTACTCTTCGACAAACAATGGCTGACTTGAATACCGGAATCGTTCCTTTTTCGAGTGAGTTTGCCGCTCTACAAGAGCGGTTTGGTTTTCTTCCTGAACATGGCGTGCAGTATCCTCGAAAGTGGGCGATCATTTCTCGGCCGCCGGAAGGGAAGGTCGGGGTCCCTATTCCGATATTCGAGGCTTGGTCTGAGGCTGCCGACGAAAGATTTTTTTGAGGAGATAATGCGCCAATATGACTTTCGCGTAGACGACCTGACTCCAAACGTTGTCAACAAGATAGTTGGCTTTGAACTCGTCTGTCGGACCCTTGGAGTTCAACCACAATTTTGGGCATTCGAAGCTTTCTTCAATTCTTTTACTCAGTCCGGTGTTCAGACATTTTCCCAAAGGCGGGTGTTCATGTCTTCATCATCAACCAAAAGCTCCAAAAAAGAACTGGAAAGATCAGTGGTTCTGGGTAAATCGTAACCTTGTGGGTTTTATTTATCCTCGCATGACTACTTTTTCCGATCGAGCACCGTAACTGTTTGGTGCCAACGCTACTGTGGCGCAAGCACTAAAGACCATTTGTGTCAATGGCGAGGACTGGGAGGATCATATGGTGGCTGTAGCTGGGATGAGCGTTGCCTGGAGGGCTCGGGGGATGATGCCTCAGTTCTACATTGAGAAAGACGGTAAGTACCTCTCCTTCCCCCCTTTTGAATTGCTATTTTCTTGTGTTTGGTTGTGTGTTTTGTGAACTAAGTTGGCTTGTCTCTTGTTTGCAGGTCATGAGAGGATCCTTCCCTTTGAGATGGTGTTGAGGGGCTGCTTTTAGGGCACCTGCCAATATCAGGAAGTGCCCTTGGTTAAGATGCTTCCTCCACCGGTTAGTCCTGACCGCGCTTTGGCTCTTGCCGGCCCTCCTGTTGTTTCCTCACTCGGGTCTGGTTCTCCAATTGGTCAGTTGTTGGTTGACGTGCTTGTTGGTGGTGTTTCTCGCGAAGATCTCTTGCCTTCTAATATGGAGGAGGAAGAGGTGTCGATCGGGATAGCTTGGCGTAGGACTCATGTGATTTCCAAACGACGACTTTCCTGGCTGGATTTTCCGCTTACAGAGTCCGGGGAAGCCAACTCCTCGAGTCGAGGAATTCTCAAGAGGCGTAACGTGGAATTCCTTTTGGGAGAGGACGTTGTGGTGGTTGACATGCCCGATGATGAGACTCCGAAACAGTCGGAGGGGATGAAAGAGGGGGTGACTGAACTGCCTTGTGAACCCAAAAAAGAACCTGTGGAGACAATTGCTCTTGGTGAGGATGTTTTTGGCGTTGACTCAAACCCTGTTCGCAAAGATGGTCCGGTCCCCAAGATCTCTCTCTTGACTGGGGACGATACTGCTGGGGGTTCTAATTCTACTCCTCCAGAAACGCCGACCATATATGTGCCAAGATGGGGAATAACCCGGGTGTCTCTCCTTTCCCATCATGTGGCAGCGTATGATTGGGGTCGCCATGCTTTCTCCCCTGCTACCATCGAGGCCTTAGAGCTTCTTTATAATTCCCATCTTTCGAACAACCTTTTATATGCAGCTGCGCAGGTTGGTTCGTACATGACGGTGAATGCCTCTCGCCTTCATCAGGGTAGTTCCAGTTCTAGTGAGTTAGCGTCGGTTAAGGCCGAGCGTGATGAACTGATGGCGAGGTTGCTAGAGTTAGAGGGAGAGAAGCAGTCATTCGAGGAGCGCTATGATCTTTTGGCGGGGGAGAAGGTATCTTTGGAGGACCAAGTGGCTACTTTGGACGGGTCGGTGGAATGCTTTTCTCAGCGGATCGAGGTCTTGGTGGAGGATAAAGGGTGTTGGAGGGCCAGACGGATTGTTCTGACAAGAGGGTGGAGGAGGAGATTGCGAGGAAGAAAGTTGCAGAGGATAATTTGGGGTGGTTGCTTTAGAAAGGCGTTGTTCGGGTGGTGGATAAGGTTTTTGAGAGTGCTGAGTTTGCGTTGGGGGTTAAGCGAATGAAGGTAGCATGTGTGGCTTCCGGGGTGGAGAATGGAAAACATGTGATCCAGGAGCAGGTTGTGCCCGGAAAGGTTGTCTCCAGGGAACCAAACGCTATTGTGGAGCATGCTCAGGCGATGCATGATGCTATAAAAATTTTCATGGAGATGGACTTTGCCTCCTACCTTCGCCTGAGTGAGCTGGACATAGGGGGCCTTCATCAGATGTGCAATGATCCTGACTCCAAGGAAGGCTATCTTGAAGGTAGCGTTTCTCACGTCGGACGTTCCTCCATCCCTCGGTAAGTGATGGCTTTTACCCTTTGTTGCTGTTTGATGTTTAAGATAATATTTTCATCTTCATGGTGTTTGTCAAACAATTTTTAAAACAATGTCTAATTTTCTTCTTTGGCCCTGCGTGGTCGTTTTAAAATCCCGAGGGTTGTCCTGGTTAAACAATATGTTCTTTGTGTTTTTTGTATGTTAAGTTTGCTTTTATTTCATAGCGTTTCTTCCCCCATTTTTTTCGTCTTGGAGTGTTTGTGTTGGCCAACCTTGGTTTGGATTCTCCCAAAGGTTAGTGTTGGCTTTTGGGTGGTCATGGTTATCGTTTGTTTAACAAGGGCGTCTGTTCGGGAAGGCTCGACGCTCACCCTCAGGTTAGTCTTTGTGAGTCGAGACTTTAGTTAGCCCATAGGTGCGAGCTCTAGCTGGTTCGTTCCGTTAGGATCTCTTTCTTGGCTGAAAGTCTTCACTCTGGGCTTTGCTCTAAGCCCTGGGTCAGGGGGAGTTGTACTTTGGCCCTAGTCATCTAAGCAAGACCGAGGTCGTCACCTCGGGATCTAAAAGCTTAGGCATTATTGTGACAACCCAAAAATTTTATTCTTTTATTCTTGTAAAATTTCTCTTTGGTCAAACTAATTCCTTCCATGATTCCTAGAATTAGATGGGTTATAAGTGTTGAAACCTAAATAACTAAGTATGTTTTAGATTGGAAGAGAAAAAGCAAAGGAAATTGAGAAGCTTCGCATGATTGTAAACGAGGCTTCGACTGTACACTCCTCGCAACCGTATACTCCTCGCAACTGTAAACTACTTCGGCCGTAAACTCTAACCGACTTCAGACCGTAAACGAGGTTCACGGCCCTAAACCCTCGGACCGTGAACCCTCGCATATATATATATATATATATATATATATATTTATATATATATATATATATATATATATATATATATATATATATAATATATATATATATATATATATATATATATATATATATATATATATATATATATATATATATATATATAAGATTTCCTTCATTATTCACCTTTTCTCACATTTTCACCTCAAGAAATCCAATTCTCTCTCAACTATCATCCGATTTCTCATCCTAGATCTTCAAGATTGTAAGTGTTCTTCCCTTGAATTGTTGATTCCTTTCACTATCTAGTAAAGATCATTGATTTCATCCATGAAATCACTTCATTTTGGTAGATCTTCAAGTGTTCTTCTTTTTCACCAAGAACACCTACTAGTTCTTTGGGCCGAAATCAACCCTTTTTGCTTCCATATAATAAGTATCCTTTCCCTATACTTGTTATCTAGTAGAAACTCCTGATTTGCATCCTTGAAATCAACCAATTTCCAAGAACAATGAGAGTTTACGGCCAGGAGCATCTCACTTGGCCCTAAACCTTTGTTAAGGCTACTAGTTTGGCCATAAACTCTTCTTAAGGCTACGAATGGATCTAGAACACTTCCTTGATGCTAGAAACACCTTAAAAACACCCTTTGGAACAAGACTTCATGAGTTTACGACCGTAAACACATAGGGCCGTAAACCCTATGTCCGTAAACACATAAGGCCGTGAACACCATGGCCGTACACTCCCTATAGTGATCGTACACTCCCCTTTGATGAATCACATGTGATTCTAACATTTAATCCAAGTGTTTCCTAGTCCCGGAGGGTGTTTCCTTGCATGTAGTTGCTTCTAAACCCTATATTCATACCAATATATGCCATTATATGTCATTTAGGATTCTTTTGTGTCTCGGGACTTCATTCGTGGAACTTCTCATTCTTACACGTAGCTGCAATTGAATCACCCACATAAGGTGAGTTCATACCCCTATAATCAATCTTTTAAATGTTTTAAATGCTTTTAAGGGGGGGAATACAAGTAGAACACAATGATAATTGTGTAAATATTTTTTGATAAACATCATTTTAAGGATTTCTTATGTGTTATTAGGTGATCAATTCATTGCAAAAACTCTTTTAAAAGTTATGTTACTTTATGGTTTATAAAACTCCATTTTTTTAAAGTGAAATCAGAACTTAGTAGATAAATGAGTCTTTATTTCAAGTTAGTAACAATTCAAACAAACATACTAGTAAACTATAATAGGTATAGTTTAGGGATTCAGTTCATACTATAACTAGTACAGAGAGGAACATACTATAACAGAAAGAACATACTATAACTATAACAGAAGAACAAATCATGAAATTACACAGGAATACCGTTTTTGCATAAACCAAAGTACGAATACCACGTACATGGGTTAGCAAACATGAGGTACAACGTCATACCGGGTTTCAATAACAAAGGTACAAATACAACATACCAGGGTTAGCAAACTTGAAGAATGACACTTACGTCATACCGCGTTTTAGTAACAAAGGTACGGATACCATGTACCAGGTTTAGCAAACACGATGTATGATACAAGAAACACATAAACATATATAAAACTCAGGTTAACAAATACGAAGTAATAACATATCATTCCGGGTTTACACAAACAACGGTACAAATACAACGTACCAGGGTTAGCAAACACGAGGTACAACGTCATATCGGGTTTCAATAACAAAGGTACGAATACCACGTACCGGGGTTATCAAACACGAAGTATGATACAAGAAACACATAAACATATATAAAACTCAGGTTAACAAATATAAAGTAATAACATATCATTCCGGGTTTACACAAACAACGGTACAAATACAACGTACCTGGATTAGCAAACACGAGGTACAACGTCATACCGGGTTTCAATAACAAAGGTACAAATACAACGTACCACGGTTAGCAAACACGATGTATGATACAAGGAAAAACGTTAAACATAAGTAAAATATGTAACATAAACATTCAGTTAGAAGGTGACTGATAAGGCTAACTTTATAATTTCTCGGTAGATACATCTAGGATATATGTTAATTGAGTCCAGCAGATAGTAGAATGTGTGCTTTCCGCTTCATTCCCTGTTCCTTTATTGGTTGTGGGTTTAGAGCAGATGCACTCAGTCTACTATCTATTCGATCTTGACTATAGATATATATTTCGTATACACCAAGTAATCATAAGGAGTACCAGGTATAAGTCAGGTCATAGTATACAAATTCAATACATCGTTTTCTAGTACAAAAACATATTTTCAGATAGAACATTGAGTAAACTAAACTAGAAACTTAACAGTGAAAGGTTTAATCCATTTTAATAAACCAGTACAACTTAAAGGACCTTAAGTGGTTAATTCTATAATACTTTAGTTTACACATCAGGGTTATATATATATATATAATATCCGATAGATAGTTAGATGTGTGTTTTCCGCCTTAATTCCTATTCCTTGTTTGGTTGTGGGCTTAGGGCAGATTCACACAATTAACTACCTGTTCGATATTAGATCATATATAACTAGTGTAAACTAAGTGATTGTAGAAGGAACTATTGTGGTTATCATTTTTATCAATGGAATTATTACAGTTAACTCCGTGAGTACCAAATGAATGCACCAGAGTTATATACAATGAAGATCTAACAAACAATGGGATGTGTGACTTCCGCCTCATTCCCTGTTCCTTGTTTAGTTGTGGGTTTAGGGCAGATTCACACAGTCGATTGTTTGTTTGATCTGTATTCTATATAACTTATATTCATTTATTACCCATAGAAAGGATTGTAGAGTCATTTATACTTATCTTTCATCACATCAGAAGGTATAGGATCTTCTGAGGAACAGACAAACTTTTCTAATGAGGTTTCAACTTACTAATACATCACATAAATACTTATGAACTCACCAGCTTAAATGATGATCTACTCTTTCAAAATAACTTGTGTTCTCAGGTAACTAGTAGACAGGTACACGTGCTAGAATTCAGAAGATGGAGCATAGTAGCTTTATGTCTTGTTTTGTCCTTTACTTGTGTAATCTATCTTATGTGAAACACATACTTTGTAAACACTTTCTTTCTAATGAAATGGTTGTTTATTACTTTAGTTACTATGATGCATGTCTTGTGGTACTAAACATGACGTCCTCCGCCCCCGAACGTTTCCGCCGTTTTGATTTGGGGGTGTGTCAGATTGGTATCAGAGCATTGTTTATAGTGAACTAAGTATATCAACCGATAAATGATATACAACTATAAATACAATGAGGCCGAAGTGCTCTGGATAATAATATATTTTAAAGGTATAGCAATACCTTTTAAAAGTATACACACATGCTTATACATACTAGAACAAGTATCACAAGAAGAACAGAACAAAAGTATTTAAAGGTTGAACACTACAGTCAAACCTGGACAGTTATGTAATCACATCTGGAATCAATATAGCCTGATCAACTATATTCATTTGAGATGTGACCGGCATGTGTTTGGGAGTGATGTAATGTTGCAACAACCTTAAAACTTACCTAACTTTATTCAAGGGATTACTAGATCAGAACATAAAGTTAAAATACCATGGTAGTATTTTATGATACTATAAGGCACCAACAAGTATAAACCATATCAAGTTCAATACATTAAAATACTATAGGAGTATTTTAGGAACTATAAACAACTTATGTGAGAACTTAAAAGACCCTTCTGGTATGTCTATGATTTCAGAATGTGTACTTCCAAGGTTTTATATAATTGAGATTTGATAGGCTTAGAATTTGTGATCTATGCTCCACTTCCTGTTCCTTGTTTGGTTGTGGTTTTGGAGTAAGATCACTTATTCGAAGGTCTATTTAATCTTAAATTATATACAACTTGTATACATTGCGCAATTATAGGAGGACCTGGAAAGGATCACCCCATAATGTTACACTTAAACTCATAAGTTCTTTAGACATTTCCATTCTCGCACGACGAACCCAGATGAATATAACCGCTTCCTCATAATGGTCAGCAGAAGAGTCAAGGAGGAACAAGAAACATATTTCTGAGAAGTTTTCTGAGAAGGATCAGCCAGAGAAACTAAAACATCCTATGCGTCACACTAATAAATAATAACCTTAATTGACTTAGTGAGTTAGTGAATACACTACTCACACTATGTGTTAAGATTATTACTTATCTTGTAGCCAGTAACAGATATTCAGTTCACAGAAATTCATTCGAGGATAACCACTTCTGATTCATGAGGTTTATTTTATATATAGACTTTGATTATGAATTATTTTCCAGAACCCTGTGAAATTCAGAACCGGATACACTAGGAAACAAGGATAACTTAGTTCAAATATCACTCGTACAAAACCCACTTCTACTTACTAGTGTGGACATATCTCGGAAATGTTGACAGAAACATTAAGAGTAATCCAGTAAAGCGTAAAATTGCTTAAATGCATTTAAGTTGATGGGATACATCTAGTGATGACCATCATTACTCATGAGATCATTCTTCGCCATGCAACAGAATCATGTCTTCACAAGAAGGAAACCAACCAACAGGCGAGTCACCAATTCTGCAAATAGACTCCGCTACTTTTCAGGTTGTGGTCACATCTGCCGTGACAGCCGTCATGGCATATTTCAATGCTAATAACGCCAACGGAAGCGGAAACGGTGCCAGTTATGCTAATCACAGTAACAATCACGGGAACCAGCGAGTGTCTATTGACAAAGACACCCCAGACCATAAACCTAAAAACAAGAAACAAAAGAAAAAGGGGAAAAAGTCAGTTCAAGGTTCTAACAAGAGACGACAGCCTCTGACTACCCCTGTGGTCACGACATCTGGCACTTCATCTGCCACTGCAACCCCCGTCAGACGATATGCTGGAAATCTCCCAAAGTGCAACAAATGCAACTACCACCACAACGGAGCCTGCCGAGAGTTACAATGTAGAAATTGTAACATAAAGGGGCACACTACCCGTTTCTGCAGGGCGCCGACACAACCAATTCCCCAAGTAAAACAAGTATGTTTCAAGTGCGGCGAATTTGGACACTTGAAGAAAGAATGTCCAACGGAGAGAAATGACGAAGGAGTTTGCTTCTGCAGAACTCCGACTCAGCATATCACTTCAACCACTGATGCTAGTATCGTTCAGGTATGCCATGCATGTGGTGAAATGGGACATGCCAAGAAAGACTGTCCAACAGAGAGAGGTGACGGAGGAGAAGGAGGAATCTAACGACTTAACATAAATGAGTAACGAAGGACACCTCTTTTGAAATCTTGGTACGTCTTCTAAATAAAATTACTTTAAAATTTAATTTATATTTATATAATATTAAAACGTGGGGAAAACATTTAAAAGTAATTATAATAACTCGCTCGTCTGAACAAGTCACAGTATTCACAAGAGAACTAAAGATTCGTTCAAGGAAGCTATGATGGCTTAGTATATACATCAGGGTTGTGCATAATTTAGATTTTGCATACTTAGAGTGAGTGATTCCGCCTTAATTCCTGTTCCTTGTCTGGTTGTGGATTTAGGGCAGAGTTACTCAATCGACCGTCTTATTCATCTTAATTATACATAACTTGTACATGCCAGGCGATCATAGAAGTACCAAAGAGGATCGAAACCTAAAGTGCTGACACTAGTTGTCAAAGCAATTTTAATGTATGTACTTGCTCATCGCGGTACGATACGTAGAAGTGTTAACATCAAGGAGAGAACAGAAAGCACTAGAATGTTTACACAGAGTACATTGTCGAACACATTCGGAATACACCGTCGTATAATCAGCGTTTCTTTCAAATCGGCGTAACATTTGTTTCTGTAAAGAGTCTGATGTCATCTTTCGTCATGAATTGGCGTGGTCCTCACCATACTAAATTCATATGTTTCCAACGCCTTGACCATCAAATTCACAAAACCGTCGTCATTCGTAACGACAGTTCGATCCAGACCTCGGAATCGTCTACCTCGTATCCTAAACCCCAAAGTACTCATGCGAAGAGTACTTTGCCCTCCGAAGCCTTGCCACCGTATATTCAGCAGACCTTCACGAAATACCATTTGTTCAACAGATCAAGTTCAAGCACAGAGGCTAAGTACAAATACAGCCCACCTATCACTATTAAGTGTATACGTGAGAGTTGTACATAATTATGATTATGCAGATTTAGTATGTGTGTTTCCGCCCTATCTCATGTTCTTCGTCTGGTTGTGGACCAGGGGCAGAGTCGCACATCCGACCATCTTACTAATCTTAATTATATACGACTTGTATACACGAAATGATGATGGGTGATGCAAGTATGAGTCTTACCATGAACTCCAGGACAAAGCTGTTCAGAACTACGAGTGAACATCCTACCAGTTGGATAAACGTAGTCAAGTAAGTCAAACATGCATACTCTCTACTATTTAGAACAGAAGATCAGATAGAACCAAGGTACCCATCTATTTTTTTCCCAAATTCTCTAGTAGCCACTAAGAAATTCTGAATTTCGGGATGAAATTCTCTCTAATGGGGGGATAATGTGACAACCCGAAAATTTTATTCTTTTATTCTTGTAGAATTTCTCTTTGGTCAAACTTATTACTTCCATGATTCCTAGAATTAGATGGGTTATAAGTGTTGAAACCTAAATAACTAAGTACGTTATAGATTGGAAGAGAAAAAGCAAAGGAAATTGAGAAGCTTTGCTGGACTGTAAACGAGGCTTCGACCGTAAACGGCTTCGGCCGTACACTCCTCGCAACCGTATACTCCTCGCAGCCGTAAACTACTTCAGCCGTAAACTCTAACCCGACTTCGGACCGTAAACGAGGTTCACGGCCGTAAATCCTCCGACCATGAACCCTCGCATATATATATATATATATATATATATATATATATATATATATATATATATATATATATAAGATTTCCTTCATTATTCACCTTTTCTCACATTTTCACCTCAAGAAATCCAATTCCCTCTCAACTATCATCTGATTTCTCATCCTAGATCTTCAAGATTGTAAGTGTTCTTCCCTTAAATTGTTGATTCCTTTCACTATATAGTAAAGATCATTGATTTCATCCACGAAATCACTTCATTTTGGTAGATCTTCAAGTGTTCTTCTTTTTCACCAAGAACACCAAGAACACCAAGAACACCTACTAGTTCTTTGGGCCGAAATCAACCCTTTTTGCTTCCATATCATAAGTATCCTTTCCCTATACTTGTTATCTAGTAGAAACTCCTGATTTGCATCCTTGAAATCAACCAATTTCCAAGAACAATAAGAGTTTACAGCCAGGAGCATCTCCCTTGGCCGTAAACCCTTGTTAAGGCTACTAGTTTGTCCATAAACTCTTCTTAAGGCTAGGAATGGATCTAGAACACTTCCTTGATGCTTGAAAGACCTTAAAAACACCCTTTGCCACAAGACTTCATGATTTTATGACCGTAAACACATAGGGCCGTAAACCCTATGGCCGTAAACACATAAGGCCGTGAACACCATGGCCGTACACTCCCTATAGTGACCGTACACTCCCCTTTGATGAATCACATGTGATTCTAACACTTAATCCAAGTGTTTCCTAGTCCCGGAGGGTGTTTCCTTGCGTGTAGTTGCTTTTAAACCCTATATTCATACCAATATATGCCATTATATGTCATTTAGGATTCGTTTGTGTCTTGGGACTTCATTCGTGGAACTTCTCATTCTTACGTGTAGCTGCAATTGAATCACCCACATAAGGTGAGTTCATACCCCTATAATCAATCTTTTAAATATTTTAAATGCTTTTAAGCGGGGGGGGGGGGGGGAATACAAGTAGAACACAATGATAATTGTGTCAATATTTTTTGATAAACATCATTTTAAGGATTTCTTATGTGTTATTAAGTGATCAATTCATTGCAAAAACTCTTTTAAAAGTTATGTTACTTTATGGTTTATAAAACTCCATTTTTTTTAAAGTGAAATCATAACTTAGTAGATAAATGAGTCTTTATTTCAAGGTAGTAATAATTCAAACAAACATACTAGTAAACTATAATAGGTATAGTTTAGGGATTCAGTTCATACTATAACTAGTACAGAGAGGAACATACTATAACAGAAAGAACATACTATAACTATAACAGAAGAACAAATCATAAAATTACACAAGAATACCGTTTTTGCATAAACCAAAGTACGAATACCACATACATGGGTTAGGAAACATGAGGTACAACGTCATACCGGGTTTCAATAACAAAGGTACAAATACAATATACCAGGGTTAGCAAACTTGAAGAATGACACTTACGTCATACCGTGTTTTAATAACAAAGGTACGAATACCACGTACCAGGGTTAGCAAACACGAAGTATGATACAAGAAACACATAAACATATATAAAACTCAGGTTAACAAATACGAAGTAATAACATATCATTCCGGGTTTGCACAAACAACAGTACAAATACAACGTACCAGGGTTAGCAAACACGAGGTACAACGTCATACCGGGTTTCAATAACAAATGTACGAATACCACGTACCAGGGTTAGCAAACACGAAGTATGATACAAGAAACACATAAACATATATAAAACTCAGGTTAACAAATACGAAGTAATAACATATCATTCTGGGTTTGCACAAACAACGATACAAATACAACGTACCAGGGTTAGAAAACACGAGGTACAACGTCATACCGGGTTTCAATAACAAAGCTACAAATACAACGTACCAGGGTTAGCAAACATGATGTTTGATACAAGGGAAAACATTAAACATAAGTAAAATATATAACATAAACATTCAGTTAGAAGGTGACTTATAATGCTAACTTTATAATTTCTCGGTAGATACATCTAGGATATATATTAATTGAGTCCAGCAGATAGTAGAATGTGTGCTTTCCGTTTCATTCCCTGTTCCTTGTTTGGTTGTGGGTTTAGAGCAGATGCACTCAGTCTACTATCTATTCGATCTTGACTACATATATATTTCGTATACACCAAGTAATCATAAGGAGTACCAGGTATAAGTCAGGTCATAGTATACAAATTCAATACATCGTTTTCTAGTACAAAAACATATTTTCAGATAGAACATTGAGTAAACTAAACTAGAAACTTAACAGTGAAAGGTTTAATCCATTTTAATAAACCAGTACAACTTAAAGGACCTTAAGTGGTTAATTCTATAATACTTTAGTTTACACATCAGGGTTATATATATGTAATATCCGACAGATAGTTAGATGTGTGTTTTCCGCCTTACTTCCTGTTCCTTGTTTGGTTGTGGGCTTAGGGCAGATTCACACAATTAACTACCTGTTCGATATTAGATCATATATAACTAGTGTAAACTAAGTGATTGTAGAAGGAACTATTGTGGTTATCATTTTTACCAATGGAATTATTATAGTTAACTCCGTGAGTACCAAATGAATGCACCAGAGTTATATACAATAAAGATCTAACAAACAATGGGATGTGTGACTTCCGCCTCATTCCCTGTTCCTTGTTTGGTTGTGGGTTTAGGGCAGATTCACACAGTCGATTGTTTGTTTGATCTGTATTCTATATAACTTATATTAATTTATTACCCATAGAAAGGATTGTAGAGTCATTTATACTAATCTTTCATCACATCAGAAGGTATAGGATATTCTGAGGAACAGACAAACTTTTCTAAAGAGGTTTCAACTTACTAATACATCACATAAATACTTATGAACTCACCAGCTTAAATGCTGATCTACTCTTTCAAAATAACTTGTATTCTCAGGTAACTAGTAGACAGGTACACGTGCTAGAATTCAGAAGATGGAGCATAGTAGCTTTATGTCTTGTTTTGTCGTTTACTTGTGTAATCTATCTTATGTGAAACACATACTTTGTAAACAATTTCTTTCTTATGAAATGGTTGTTTATTACTTTAGTTACTTTGATGCAGGTCTTGTGGTACTAAACATGACGTCCTCCGCCCCCGAACGTTTCCGCCGTTCCGGTTTGGGGATGTGACAATTAAGTATTTCGAGGGAAAGGTTATGATCCTTTAAGGCCTCTTACGTGTCGTGATCAGGAATTGCAGCTCTCCTGACCACGTCGACATGTTTATTAGGGAGAAGTGATGAGCCTTTGAGGCATATTATTGTGTTTTTCTCACTGGTTTTGTGTTGGGTGGCGCGGGTGATTAGTCTGTTATTATTTTCCATTTGTACGAAAGTATGTCGATACTCGTTCGCTACAAATTTTCTTTTCATTGCATGTTTTTTGGTGCCTTGGAGGCATCTACATTGTCAGATAAGTATCAGAAGTCCGATAGTTTTTTGTATTCTAGGTTTAGCACTTGGGTTGACTAGTTGGGGCGTGATTATCCTTTAGGAGTTTGTGTTGGGTTATGGGCATAACATCATTCCTATGGTGTACATGCAACACTAATTGCTTTGGATCTAGGCTTTTCTAATTTGAACATACAACTATGAATACCAAAGCAATAACCCTATGACTAGCATACATATATCGAAAATCACATATGATTAGGGTTAGAATCTTCACCTCTCTTGTTATGTAGCAATAACAAGTTTAATCCTTCTTGATCTTGACTTTTGAAAGCCTAGTGCCCCAAGTGTTGCACCTCTAGTGGAGTCACAAACACCCAATGCAAGAAGATGACTTAGGAGAGAGGTGAAATCGGCCAGGGCTTCCTAGAAACTCATAGGGGCGAATTCCACTAGCAAAGGGGTCTTTATATAGTTGAGTGGGCTGCTAGGGTTTTCATGTGGAAACCCTAATACCTAACTTAGGCAACAAGCAGCCCATGAACTCCTTCCTTATAGCCCATGGACGAAATCTATGGGCTTCCCCATAAATTTCGTCCACTCCACTTTATGGAGTCCATCAGCCCAATTATGCAACTATCAATGATTTGCATAACAATCCCCCAATTATTTAATCAGTCTCTTTTGATCAGCAAATTAATTCCAAATTAATTTCTGATCAATACTAATTAAATAATATGATTTCCAAATAATATATTAATCTTGTAATATATTAATAAAACCATTTGAGTACCAATTTATTATTCATATAATAAATTCTACTCTCTCTAATCTTGTCATCCTATCAAGTTGCATGAGTGAAGGCAACCAAAAAGGACCATGCTCCTAATGAAATAAAGTACATACCAAAAATAGTTATGGGCTTAGGCACCTAATCCGACAGTCTCCCACTTGGATAAGTCTAATAACTATTATTGCGTACGACTTCAGAATCTGATTAGCAATCGTAGCTTTCAAAATCCGCTGTCAAACTCTGATCTTATCAATAACGCGTCCTTAAGATAAGGGATCATATATTCCTCCATTCTCAAGATATCGTATAGACATGAGACATGGATTATAATCATTCTCTTTGTCTATGTGTTGTTTCCCGATTTTCAATTTAAGACGACTGGTAATAGACTTCAGTTAAACATATCAACCTAGTCCAGGCTTGGCCAAGCGCTTAGGTGTCATCACTAAATCATCGAGGGGCCCACAAATATCAGTTTTATCCCATATTGGGTAAAACGAACGGATAAACTTCGACTCATATGCTTGCACTATTTACTTATCAAATCACACAAAACAATACGTTTTATAACATCAAGTTACTAATGCGTTTACGTATTATGAATGCGCAACCGACTCGTGAACAACAACTCATATCTCTTTGTTTCAAGAATATAAGATATTATCGTCTCACAATCACTCGTGATAAAATCCATGAAATGATTCACGTGAGCGTAGGTTTAATCCAATACTCAAATCTTATTTCAGGACCACTCATGAACACTGCAGCAGACTTTCGCTATGTCTAAATGCTTTAGACAATCTACAGTCGGATTCATGACAGTCTTACCTTATTACCTACTTCCAAAGCATGATTGACTGTGGATGTTTAAATAATCCAGTTATTCTGAAAGTCAAAACATGCGAAGTGAAACACAAGAATAATCGAATCCAATATGGTCTCAAAACTTTTGAGTATAAATAAAACACTTATTATTTAATCATTATATTGATTACACATTATTCATTGTATAATGTTTCGGTTAATCGACTTAATTCTTGAATTATAACAATAGTTGTCCCATGCTCCAAGCATGCCCACTATGTTTGCCCAAGGTCCTTACTTTGTGAAATAGATCAATTGAAGACATTTCCAATGATGCTCATTTCACAATTCCCAATCCTTATCACAAGTGTAAGAATACCAAATTCTTGCCACTATTAGAATATGTTAGATTTTAACATTTTACGCAATGATCCTTTTGTAGTGACATAACACCAAAGTTAGCAAGACTTTGCCAATGAAAATACAAAGTGCTCTATTGGAGATTGTTACAAGACAACTCCATAGATATGAAGTCTCACATTCAAAGTACATTCCTTTGAACATCCTTCTTGCATAAAGGTTTCTAATCTATATAGATTCTTAATATCCAACTCCTATTCTGGAAACATTTCCATATTTTCCATATGACAACTCATTCTTAATAGAATCCTATCTATTCATAATAATGTCAATATGGTCCATCATTCATTACTATACTTCCAACAGCCCACAAGACACCAATCCTTGGCGAACCGTAGATTGTACTTGACAGTTGTTAAGTTTACTTTTGTCATATCCGTTTCTGGTCCTTTTTCCCTCTTAACTCCCTAAGACATTTGGAATAGACAGAACGGTCGAATACTACAGCATATGTAATCGATCCTATACTCGAAGCGTATGGGATACGATACATAATGTCTTATATAAAGATATGATACTTTACCAGTCTCCTGCTATAGTATTGCCATATATATAATTTCCTTATGTTGAATCTTTTAAACATAACATTCATATATGTCCTTTGACTAAATTTGATTAAAATTTCTCGATCTAAGCTTTTAGATTTGAAAGGAAGTGTAAGTTCCTCTCCCTTAATTATAGCAAAACAACTTTTCAACCTCTGCAAATTTGTGAATTGAAACTTTTGTTTTCTATAATTAATATTGCTAACTCACAATAGTTAACATAATAATCATGCTCCCACTAACATGATGATTATATCTTTACCAGCATAACACTTATGCTCCCACTAGCTTTGACATGTACTCAGAAAACAGTTGGACTTCTAGAAATCAATACTTATTGAATTTCTTACCAAAATTCATTTTTCTGATGCGTGATGCTTCGATAAGACTTTATCTAAGCTCATATACCTTTTATTAGAAAGCTCATATGTGTGTCTAAACTATTTCAGAACTTATATCAATAAGTCCCAAATGTTCAGACTAATTTCCAAATCTCACAATTCGAACTATGAAGAGGGATGCCGTAATCAAAATCGAATTTGAGAATGCAATTTACACAATCGCTATCTCCTTAAAATCTTCCTAGTGAAAGTGTTTCCTCACAATCATTTTCATGAAATGGAGAGAAACCTTGTCACTTTGATTTTATGGTGTCTGTGTTCCTATCCATGTGAATTTGTCATAACCTTAATCATAAGACAAGGTTTTGACAAATCCAAAATCATATGGACCGAACTTGTCCAATCTTAATTTCTTGCCACCTGGTAGCACAAGGGCCTACTATGTCTTCCAAGTAGTCAAGCAGCTCATCCATACAGATCAATGAACTTTCACCAATCAAGGGGCTTTGCCTTATGCAATCAATTAACTTAACTGGAATGGCACAGAAAAAATAATATGTCAACACGATAGGTTATAAAACTTAATTCGTGTGCTAGTGATGGACAATAAGTTTATTCTTGATTAGTTCCTGAAGCTATTCAAGAACATTGAGACTCCCACTGACCTCTTGACATATAAGATTCTCTTGTCAATAAACATTCCTTGACAAACAAACATCCAAGAGTTAGTGCGGGTTCTTATCAAGACAAACATTTCACACAATTGGTCTAAGTTGGTCTTTGTCTTATCCAAGACATCATATCTTTCCAAACTCAAATGTGCAAGAGTAAGAAAAACATCTTTATATTCCACATTTGATGAGTGTTATAAACTTTCTTAAGTTATGTCACTCAAGTCACAATCTTGGAGTATGACTCTAAGACTAGATTTTGGAACGAAGTATGATTCACCTTTTGATATAAGCATTTCAACAATTCCCGATTCCTCTTCTTAGCCATACTAGTGCACTAAGGTGTCCTTAGATGATCAATTGTGATATGGTTCTATAATCACTAAGACGATCATAAAACACGATACAAAAGTACTCTCCTTTCCTTTCATATTGGAGAAACTTTTATCTTTCTGCCTAATTGATTCTTCTTATTCGTTCTGCTATACATCGAAACGTTTCCAATGATCCAGAATTACACTTAATCTTGTAAGCATAACCATATTTACTAAACTTTTAGCAAATCATGACGAATATTCTTATCGTTCTTTGTGGTGGACTTGACCTATTGCACAACAATGCATACTAGATCCTTTAGTCGTTCACCTGACTCACATACTTATGTGAACAAGGAATTAGTCTTAATTTCCCAAATACAAAGGTTCTCATTCATCACACAATACAAGTTGTATGATTCCAAGTTTCTGTCCAATTGAAACTTGGGTGATGAGTATCTTTTCTTATTTGGTAAATTTTCGACACTACCAAAAATATCATAACTAAGAATCACATCCATTGCTAATAATAGAAACATATAAACATCAATTTTCACAAAATGCCATTGCAAGGAGATATAAATAATATAAAAATATAAAAATTTATTTTATTTATAAAATGCGGAAAACTTGTCCTTACAACGCAATTACAAATGAAAACTATGTCACTAAATATTCCTAAGCAAACTATCATAACTCCTAAGTAGCAGCTCAAAAATCTGATCATCGAACCATGCGATTGAAATCCATTTCTTCACGATCAGACTCAGCATACTTTTCCTTTAAGCTTCCTTTGTTTTCTTCGATCCTACAAAACATCAAAATGCAATCATTTCACATCATGTATTAAGAATCTACTAATAGGAACTTAATAGAGTTAGATAGTGGACTTACCTAAAGCAGAGTCATACATCTCGACTCTCCCATCCTTTCGATCCTTCAGGTAGATATGGCAGCTTCGTAACCAGTGCCCCTTCTCTTGGCAGTAGAAGCAAACAGACTCTTTTGGAATAGCACATGGGACAATATCAGATTCAGCCTTTCTTTTTACCATCCGGTCAAACGGTTTGACCATGGCCAATCCCTTTCCATTGGGAAGAGTAAGTTTTTCTGGACTTCTATTGTTTCCATTGTCAATGTCCATGGAAGTTTTTGAGGTTTATCTACCAGTCAAATTTGCTTGACCAGTGTGCCAAATCATTGCTGATTCAGCACCAATAAGCAAATAGGTAAGATCAATGAGGCTCACATCGTGGTCCATCATATAGTAATCTTTAATGAACTCACTATATGAGTCAGGAAGTGATTAAAGAACCAAGTCAATAGCCAGCTTCCTTGAGACATCGATACCGAACATTCCCAATTTGTCAATGTGTGACTTCATCTCCAAGACGTGTGCACACACAAACCTTTCATCTTCATGTTTGCTTTCCAACAGGGCTTGAGTGACCTTGAACTTTTCAAGTCTTCGAACATGTGGGTCATAGATAATTATTAGAGGAGGTTGAGGAAGTGATGCATGATTTCCATTTCCACGATCCAATCGTGGAACATCATCTTCATGTGGAAAGCTTTTTCCAAAGGATTCAGGAAGACCATAGTTGTTAGAATTTGACATCTACAAAAGGGAGAAATTCAAGTTAGTTGATTTAAGTCCTTAATATAATACCCAAATGAGATATTAAGGCTAGGACCCAACAGAATATTTTACAACTCGAAAGAGGGATGCCGTAATCCAGTTGCAAAATATTTGAAGGTAGGTAAATGACGATTTACCAATTTCCACAATGAAACACGAAAATGAAAATTAGGTTTTAAATGAATTGAAACTCCTAGATCTTTTGAGATTCATTGAACTTTTCAATGGCATGTTTAATCTCGATTATGCCCTGCAAGTTCGTCACTGGGATACCGAGGATCACAAACAAGGTGTGAATAACCATGCAAATTAGCTTGGTACTCTCGAAGACGTTTATCACCTAATCAATGTGCCGGTTAACCACACACGCTCCATTGATCTATGATAATCTATGATCTACCCATTGCCATCCTTTATTGGTGCCATATTAGTGTGCCGGTTAACCACACATGCTCCACTAACGACCAACAAGGTGCAATGTGCAATTTCATGGATTAGCACCAAATTCACATTTTTTAAAGTAACTAAGATTTGGGAATTTATAAAAGTGTTTAGTTACTTCGTATTATCATTATACTTTTAATGGAAGGTTGTGTCCTATCCTACCCGTTCGGCTAATGACCCTCCACTAGTCAAGAGTGCGGTGGGTGAGAGTGGACACCCATTCAATCGCCATTTTATAGGCAATTTCCTTAAACACCCCTTATAGACCAACTACGTGAATGAGACCTACTAACGGTAAGACTGACTTTTTACTTATACATATATAATATATTAGACCTTTAGTTTTACATAGTATAAGGGTGTATTTAATACATTTAAATACTAAGTGGTTTAATCTATTAATAAATTAGACTTTTAATTTGATTAAACTTAAACCATATTATTATGGATTTATTAATTATCTCTTTTAATTAAACACTTCATTAATTTAATAAAACCATAAGGGTGTAATTTGAACTATTCAAAAAGTAGGATTTTAAAATTTAATACTTCAAAAGTAAAACCTTTTAATCAAATTTTAAATTCCAAAACTTGAGGAAAAATTTTCAAACTTTTTAAAATATTAGGGTTTAACTATTTAACTTTCAAAAACTAAAACTTTTAATTTCAAATTTAAACTATAAAACCTAAATGGTGTAATTTAAAACTTTTTCAAAATTACTAGGTTAAATATTTGAATCAAAATAATCCTATATTATCCATTTTTAACCAAATCCATCAATTTTGATAAGTATATCTCATACCAATCAGAAAAATCGATTTTAGGCATTAAAACGAGTTTTGGTAATTATCCTAATCAAAATATGGTCAAAAAAATTGAAAAATCCGGCAACAGATCACCCAACTCGTCGAATCCACTATGGAACTCGTCGAGTTCATGCAACTCGTCGAGTCTATACATGGACTCGTCGAGTCAGCCTTTCAGACTGACATATTTTCGATTTCTTGATCTTTTGGCAGTTCACTTTTGCATCTATTCAATAGAAAATGGTCTAGGCTCTGATACCACTGTTGGGTTATGGGCATAACATCATTCCTATGGTGTACATGCAACCCTAATTGCTTTGGATCTAGGTTTTTCTAATTTGAACATACAACTATGAATACCAAAGAAATAACCCTATGATTAGCATACATATATCGAAAATCACATATGATTAGGGTTAAAATATTTACCTCTCTTGTTATGTAGCAATAACAAGTTTAATCCTTCTTCATCTTGACTTCTGAAAGCCTAGTGCCCCAAGTGTTGCACCTCTAATGGAGTCACAAACACCCAATGCAAGAAGATGACTTAGGAGAGAGGTGAAATCGGCCAGGGCTTCCTAGAAATTCATAGGGGCGAATTCCACTAGCAAAGGGGTCTTTATATAGCTGTGTGGGTTGTTGGCGTTTTTAGGTGGAAATCCCAATACCTAACTTCGGCAACAAGCAGCCCATGAACTCATTCCTTATAGCCTATGGACGAAATCTTACGGGCTTCCCCATAAATTTTGTCCACTCCAATTTATGGAGTCCATCAGCCCAATTATGCAGCTATCAATGATTTGCATAACAGTCCCCCAATTATTTAATCAGTCTCTTTTGATCACAAAATTAATTCCAAATTAATTTCTGATCAATACTAATTAAATAATATGATTTCCAAATAATATATTAATCTTGTATTATATTAATAAAACCATTTGAGTACCAATTTATTATTCATATAATAAATTCTACTCTCTCTCCTCTTGTCATCCTATCAAGTTGCATGAGTGAAGGCAACCCAAAAGGACCATGCTCATAGTCAAATCAAGTACATACCAAAAATAGTTATGGACTTAGACAGCTAATCCAACAGTTTGATCACTTGGCCCCTTCCCTTGGTTCCCCTCGAGCCAAGGCTATTGGCTTGGGCATTAGGGCTCCCAGGTCATTGGGACGAATTCTTCTTCTTGGTCTTCCTTGGCTTGTATTCCTCGGCGACTCAAGTCTGTGAGCTTTCCAGCGTCCGTGCTCGTGTGCGAGCCTTGATTGGCTGTTTTTAGGTTGGTCGTATTTCGGAAGATCATTTTCAATTTCCTCCATTCTCCGGTTTTGGTCGCTTGATCATCATCCTTGGGCGGTTTTCCCTTATTCTGCATGACTTTTTCGTTGCCAGTTCTTTTTTCTGTGAGGTTATTGACTTGGTGCCGTCCTGGGGGAAGCCTCTGCCAGCTGCAGACTCTTATGGCTGTAGTGAGTCTCCTGTCTACGTTCTATTTTTTGAGGTGATTTCCTATCCTCCCTGCTCCAGTACTGGCGGCTCCTTGTTTGTTCTTCCAGTCGAGCTCCGTGACTTCGCGTGTGTGTTCCTTCGATCCTTTTTTTCCATGCCCTGTGCCCTTGCTTCTCTAAGGCGTATAGGTACGCTTAGTGATCTACAACCTCGTTTGGTGTTCATGAGGACGATCCTTGATGTTTCCGGAGGGGTAATACTGTTGCTATCATGCCTTCCCCCAGGGCTGTTCGTTAGGGGTTGGCGTACTTTCCTCTTGTCTTGAGTGTGGATGTTTGTTTTTTGGCGCTTGACCATGTGGGTGTTAGTTGTTTTCGTGCGCTGCTTTCTTGGGATGTGCACAGTAGCCCAAGCGGTGACTGCCCGTAGTGGTTTTTCCCGTGTGTTTAGAGCTGTCACTGTCGCTGAGCCGTTTGTTGTTCTGAACTTGACTGCACCATGTATTGTTGATGGGATGGCTTGTATCCGGAAGAGGGCATGTCGCCCTAGGATCATATCGTCTTCTGACTTGTGTTTAACTACCGAGAACTCGATTATCCTTGTTACCCTTTCCTTTCCGTTGTGGCTGAGTAGTGTCAACGGGAGGTTTATGGTCCCGAGTGGCCATAATTTGTGTCCAGTGAAGCCAACAAGTAGGGCTCGGGATGGTGGTCTTCGGTTTCTTTTCCAGGATGGCGGGAGTCACTCGAGGCAGTGCTCGTAGAGGACGTCGGTGCTGCTACCTCCGTCGACCAGGACTCGCCAGACCTGATGTTGTTGTACGAGGGCGGGGATTATGATTGGATCTGTCGGGTCCAGTTGGGCGCTCGTGGGTCTGCCGATGAGAAACTTATGTGGAGAGTATCGTCGGGTAAGCCGTCGGCGCCATTGGCTGGCAGTCAACGCCTGGCTCTTTTACAAGGGCTTACGATTGCGAAGATTTCTTCCTTTGTGATTGGTTGTTAGTTCATCTCCTTCCGGGTTCTCCCGTCTTTCCATTCGGCTTCGAACTTTGATCGCAGATTCTTCGCGATTTCTGTTAAGTCTCCACTCGGTCGCTTGTCTTCTACTTCTTTTTTAAGGATCGTGCACTCTCCAGTGTCGTGGGTTTTGATCTTGTGATATTCATAATATTTTCTTTATTCTTTTTCTCTCCGCTAAGGGGTTTTTTCTACGGTTTGCACTTCCATCTTATGGCTCCTGGGCTCATCCTTGACGAACGGGCGGAATCTACGATATGAGTGTCTCGAATGTATGGGATGCTTATCATGGCTTCCCTCGTTGCACTCCTGATAGCTATGGAGGTAGTGGGAGCTGGCCGATTCTTGTTTGAGGTAGGCGTTCCCTACGACTTTTAGATTGGCTTGTTTGAGTTCTTCTCCCTTGATCTTCCTGAGGTATTTTTCGACCCTAAATTTGAGCTCGTCCCTAGATTTTGGCACTGTTCCTTGCATTTTCCTTGACAGGGGGCCTGGTAGTAGCCCCTAGGCGAAGGCGCCCGTGACTAGAAATTTCTCGTGGCCGGGGAAGCTCGGGGTCGCGAGGGTAAACCGATCATAGCATGCCTATATGGATTCCCCCTCTTTTTGCTTGCATGCCATGATAGAGTTGGCATCTCCTTTGACTTTCCTCAATTGCATGAACTTGTGGAGGAAAAGGTACCTCAACTATTCGAAGTTGGAGATACTTCCCAGACGTAGTGCCTTGAACCATTTGCTTGCATTTCTCGATAGTGTGACCGGGAAGTAGGTGCAAGTGAATCTCTTGTCCATCCGAAGAGATATCATAGTCCACTTGAAGGTGTCTATATGTTCGTCAGGATTCGTCGTGTCGTCATACTTTTGGATGTTTGGTATCATGGCGGAATACAGTATCTCATAATGTAATAGCTCCTGGCAGAACATCGAGCTGATACTTGTTACTGGGCTGTTCATATGTGGGTAGTTGAGTGCTCCACTGGCCATCGTCTGCTGCACGTGGTATGGGTTGTTGTACCCTTGGCCATACTCGTAATGGTACCCGTGGTTATACATGGTCGCTTGAGGCATATACGATGCCTGCGTGGGTATACGTGCATTAGCTGATTCGACTGCGGACATGACTCCGTTAGCCCCGTAGTGTGGGCGTTCATCCCTTGTGTTGCTGTGCTTTGAGTTTTGTGGGTTTGTGTGTGTGTTTGAGGGTACACGCCTTGGTAGTGGTATGAATATGGGTTTAACGGTGGTTGCTGGGCAAATAATGGGATATGCGACATGGCGGCCATTAGGGAAGACTGGTGGCCTGCAAGTGGTGTAGCTGCTAGGATAGTGTGGGGGGTCCAAGCGCTGGTCCCCGCCTGCCGTGCTGATGGCTGTGGTTGATTTTTTGTTTGTTTTGATTGGGTTGTTGGCGCTTTGAGGCATTGTGGTGGTAGTTATGGCCGGTTGTTCCGTTGCGACGGGCGGCGGTCGCCATAAACTAGTAATGAACTCCACCGTGGGGGCGAATGGTGGCACCGTTGGTGCCTGTGTGAGCGGCTGCCCTTCCATTGTCGACGGGCTGCATCCATCGAGGGACTGCATTGGTCTAACCAGGCTATTATCGTTGGCTTCCTGTTGTCTCGGTCTTTTATCCGTCATTTTCGGTGTGTGGTGCTTCGAAGTGGGTTGTGCCCTACTGGGTGCACATCTGGATGGCACCAACTATTATGATATGTCTACGGATTGGCTCCTTCTCTGTGAGGGATAGAAATGAGGGGCCTGAGAATCACAACAAAGAAAACAAGACAGTCAGTCATCGTCCAGGAGGTTTTCCCGGAACGAGGCTCCGACGATCAAGTTAGTTTGTGGTTCTAGTGAGAGGGTGAGAAAATATGAGACAAATGGTAAATGTTGAATGTTGGTCCCTTCTCTTGAAGGAGAAGGGACCTTTTTATACCTGGAATTAGGGGGACAGAACCCCGACCATGTCTTCTACTTTTTCAGATCTGGCACGGACAAACAACTTCCAATTGGTAGATCGTGCCCCGTGAGTGGCTGTTTGCTATTGGTGCAGGCTTTTCCAGGGGATCAACGTCCTGAGCGTTACACCTTTCGCTCTGGAGGACGACTGGTACTATTTTTTCTTGACACTGACCTTCGCACTTGGGTGCCAAGGAATGAATACGGGGTTGCGAAGGGCGAGGGCGAGGATGTGGCGTTAGGCATACACCGTCTTTTGCCCCGACCGTCTATCAAACTGACGGTTCTGTTATACCTGACGTATTCCTGATGGGATACGTCAACACTAGCGAAATGGGACAATGAGCTAGGCGAGCACGACATAGAATACCGGCCTCGGATCAGCATCAAGGCCCAGGCCATGGAGGACTTTCAAGTAGAAATCCCTGACACGCTCAAAAGCGCGAAAGCTGTTGCAACCATAGACCCAACGAAACCAGAGGCAAGCAAAGACGTGTGGGAATTGCACACAGATGTCGCTGCGAGTAAAGAGGGATACGGGGAGGGATTGATCCTCAAGAACCAAAGCGGTGATGATCTCACGTACGCTCTGAGATTCAACTTCCAAGTTTCTAAAAATGAAGTCGAGTACGAAGCACTGCTCGCAGGCCTTCGCCTAGCACAAGAGGTCGGAGTGAAACACCTTTCGGCCCTGAGCGAATCTATGCTCATTACCAACCTGGTCAACAACACATACGAGGCCAAAGACCAGAGAATGCAAAAGTACCTAGATGCAACACGGAAATTAACACAATCATTCAAAAGCTTCCAGATCAAACATATTCCTTGGGGGGAGAACACGAGGGCGAACGCTCTCAACAAGCTAGCGCCAACATCCTTTGACTTCCTGACTAAAAAGGTGTTAGTAGAAGTTCTCGAAGAAAGGAGCATTGATACTATAACGGAAACCCCATACTGGACCAGACCACACTTAGACTACCTTCAGCACGGAGTCCTACCCGATGATCCTGAAGAAGCAAGAAGAATAAAGACCAAGGCCCCACATTTCATAGTAAAGGGTGGCACAACTGTACAGGAGAGGATATTTGGCGCCATGGCTCAGATGTGTTGCCTATGCGGAAGGACAAACGCTCTTGGGGCAATGCCATGCAGGCAAGGCTGGAGCGCACGAAGGCGCGCGAGGACTCACCGGGAAGATACTCCACCTAGGAGTATACTGGTCCAACGTATATAAAGAAACCGCTGCCATCACAAATAAATGCCCAGAATGCCAGGCCTTCGCCCCCTTCCAAAATCAGGCCTCCACGACCCTAACCAGCATCAGTATCCCTTGGCCTTTCCACCAGTGGGGCATAGATATTGTCGGGCCATTCCCAGCAGCACAGGGGGTCTAAAATTCTTGATAGTCGCTTTCGATTACTTTACCAATTAGATTGAAGCTGAGCCCTTAGCCACGGTCATGGGCATACAAATGATAAAATTTATATGGAAAAACATCCTAACGAGATTCAACACACCTGGATAAGCGACAATGGTGCACAGTTCAAGGGCAGCTCCTTCAAAGAGTGGTGTGAGGAAAAACGGATACACCGCCAGTTTATCTCCGTAGCACACCCACAGGCTAACGGCCAAACAGAGATATCAAACAAGATCATTGTCAATGGCCTAAAGAAACACCCGATGAGATCAAAAGGGGCCTGGGTCGAAGAGCTACTGATGGTACTCTAGTCATATCGGACCACCTCGAGGTCCAACACTGGGGAAACACCCTTTAGCCTAACATATGGAACCGACGCCGTACTCCCACTTGAAATTCTGAGCGAATCACTGTGGGTGGCAAGCTTCAATGAAAACACCAATGATGAAGAGCGACATCAGGATCAGGACACACTCCACGAGAAACGAGAAGCTGCCCAGCTTCGGCAAGCATCATACAAGGCTCTTGTCGAAAACTTCTACAACAAGAGGGTACAAGAAAAAAATTTCAAGATCGGAGAATGGGTACTAAGGAAGAACGAATCCAATTGCTCGGAGCCGCAGGTTAAGCTAAGAGTTGTATGGGAAGGATCTTACAAAGTCACTGGCATACACCGGAACGGAGCCTATTACTTGGAAGCCCAAGACGGAAGATCCATTCCCCGGACCTGGAACACACAAAACCTCCGCCATTTCTACTCTTATGCAATAGACACATGCTGGAGCGACAAGACTCCAAGCGGATGGTGACATCCCAGTGGGAAAGCAGGTAAATGCAACAGTGTAACCATCCATCGGCTCTCGCTGGGTAGCGTTACCATCCCACGAGGATGCTATCGACCGGGGAACAGAAGCTGGCAATTCCCAAAGAAACACACACACATGTATGTGTGTGTGTATATATATATATATATATATATATATATATATATATATTTTCCTTCTCCAAAAAAAGGAAACATAACGATAAGGGTCCTCTTTCCCAAAGCTTGGTACACGTTAAAAAAGAGAAGGTCGCGCACATTTACTGAACGAAAACAAGGACTGATCATCCATGTCGTTCAAGCGAAACTGTTGCAAGAAAACGAACATAGGTTTCAAAGGCTCATAACCTTTCCTTAAAAATATGTCAGTAAAATTGAAAGAGCCGCAACTGCTGACTGCAACTAAATAGAGGCTTCAAAGGATCATAACATTTCCCTTGAAACACATAATACCTAAGTCCCCGGGCCTCGTGGTCACGATCTCGACCTGGATTAGACGACTGAGGTTGGAGTGCGACCCTACTAGGCCCGGTAATTAAAGAAAAACCCTCCAAAACGGACCAACTAAAAGTTTGTGTCCAAAGGCAGGCCGATGCCTCGACCTTACGAAGGCAAACCCATGACCCAAACGGGAGCCACACTTAAGGCACTCCCAGTACAAAGCCAAAAAACGATGAGCACACTCACCACAAAGGCTAACATTAACCTTTGTTGTGAACTGCCCGGGACGACAGGGAAAATCACAATAAGCCAGAAAAAACTAATGCATCCAAGATTAAATTTGGTAAATTATCCACCAGACATGCCCCGATTTTAAGGCCACACAAGGCCATAAACGAAACAACAAAAAAATAATGCTAGCCAGAAGATGAGAAAGTTCAAATATCATGAACATAGGAGGACAGGGCATGATCATCGGAGTCAGAGTCACAACACAACTGGCGAATCCCGTCAAGACCCAATTCGCCCAAGTGAAGATATGACGCGAAATCTGTCTCGGCGAAGGCCTTCACAAACACATGCATGACATTGACAGACTGCACCACAAAACGCGGCTCCGACAGATCATACTTATCGGCCGATAACACGACGTAGCTGTCACACCCAGCTAAAGCGGAAACACAGGGCACGACAGTACAAAGGGTCTCATAGCAAATGTTAAAAGACAACACCAACCATAGTATTATAAAGAATTACAATGTACAATGAATTTGAACAACTTTTTAACATAAATTACAATGTATTTGAAAGACAACACATGTAAATGCGCCTATAAGTGTTGTGTCTCTACGTGCCTCTTACTAGATGATTCCCGAAAAAGCATGTAAAATGAGCGTCAACTATAAAAATAGTTGGTGAGTACTCATAGATTTAAAAATAATATTGGTTTCATGAATCGAAATCAAAGTTTTGATAAAAGTTTCCATAAACGAAAATATATTGCAAAAATGAGTAAATAAGTTTGCATAAATAAGATTTGTTGTCATCATGAGAAATAAAGTATGTTGCCAAAGTGAGTTGCAACATTCATATTCTCAAGGGAAATAAAGTTCGTTGCAAAAACGAGTAAACAAGATTCATTGTTATAATGAGCAAACAAGTTTGTTGCTACAAGGAGCAAACAATTTCATTGCTAAAACAAGTATATAAGTTTCCAGTAATAAAATTTCGTTGCTATAGTGAGAATCAAAGTTCGTTGTTATATTAAGTAAGCTAGTTTGTATGTGCATGAGCAAACAATGAGTTCACAACCAAGCCTATGAGTGATGCCCTATCAAGATCTATGGTTATCGTTCCATGAATTATATGGTATCATGCACTCCAGCAATCGGGCGAGTGAGGAGTTGTCAGTTCCTAATAGCTCTATCCACAATGACCAATGGCTCAAAAAGTTAATGGTTGGAGTAAAGTATAAGGGAAGGGACTTAAGACGATAAGGCCTCATGTTTCAAGTTGCATAGACATACATAGCAAAATACAGCAATCATGTTTGATATAAATCAATTTAAATACAACTAACAATAAAGAGTTTTTCTGATATGCTTTTCCACCCCAAAACATAAAAACCAAAAATAGGGCGAGTAGTGAATACTCACAATGCTTTGAGATGATGAAATTGATGCCTTGAACAAAGTTCCACTTGTACCACTATCAATTCCTACACGATGTGACACACTAATGAGTCTCTAATGGAAATCTATTACTAGTATACTTACTACTACAATAGAATTATGCCAATATTATGTCAAAATTTAATGTTGTTATGTTACAAACATTTTTCTGTGAAATTGAGATTTCTATGAATCAATTTGTTGAATAACAAATTCAAGTGGAATTTCCTATTTTTGAAATGTCAAAATTTAACGTTTTAAGAGGTGTTCCAATGATTAAATGTTCAAAAACTAAATCAATTTAGTTCTAAAATTTCCCAAACTTTGTATTTCAGATTCAACGGAAGTCAAAGATGTTAAGATAAATTTTCTTGAATTTTTGATTTGTCTAACTATTTTTCACCACTTTAATTCCTTGAATAATCATAAAATAGAAAAATAGTAAATTATCATGGAAAATTCTTATAATTTTTCTGTAACTATTTTTCACCATTTTAATTCCTTGAATAACAAGATTTTTCTGATTTTTATGTATTTATTCTATCAAAATAGAGATAAATATAACAACGTTTCAAAAATTCCTCAAACTTTTTGTACTGGTGTTACTACATATATAAAAGCTGGGAAAAATATAAAAGTTGGTTTCCAAACAGTTTAGATATTTTTTATGCACTTAAATAAGCATTAATTCGTGAATAATTATTAAACAGTTAAGGAAAATTACCAAAGTTTTTTTACACTTCATATACATTGTATATAATCTGGTTAAAATACCAAAATTGGTTTCCAAAAAGTGTAACCCGATTTTATGATTTTGTGTGTGTTTATTTTAGCAAAAAATGAAGATAATTATAAAACAGTATGTAAAACTTACCAAACTTGGTGTTCCACTTTTATTAAACATATATAATCTGGGAAAAATGTCAAAGATGATTTTCATATATAGGAGTCGGATTTTCATAATTTATGTGTATTTAATAAATAAAAATTATAATAAATAGTAAAAAGTTAGGATAATTCCTGAAAATTTTTATAAAACTATTTGATATTGTATATAATATGGAAAAATATCAGGAGTCATTTGTAAACAGTGTAGTCCGACTTTTGGATTTATAAATGTTTAATCTTAGGAAAATAGAACAAAAATAGCATACAGAAGAGAAAAAACATCCAACTTTTTATATAGTATCCTAATGTAATATAAGATGCTCTGGTAAGGTTTCATGAATTTTGGATGAGTAAAACTAATTTTACCGATTTTAGTCCATTATAAACACAAAAATCGTGGAAAAATATAAATACATTATGAAAAATACTCAAAATAGTTTTTTGAGTATTAAACATGGCCTAAAATAAGCGAAAATTATTAAATGCTCTTTTAATATCTCGGAACTTGGTTTTATTATTTATTTGAGTTAATCATAAAGAAAATTAAAAATCATAGAAACGAAAATTGATGAAACTTCATGGGAGATGTTTTTTTAAGGGTTATCCACGTATTTATCCAGGATTTATTGACATAAGAAAGCATTTTATATGAATTATTGATCTATTTTCTTGCAATAATTATAATAATTCGAAACAAATGAATTATTTTCTGAAAACTTACAATTCATCTTATTTTGTTGTTTCGATTCTGGGAAAAATCTCATTTGAACAGAAAAGAAGTTTTAGATATTTATTTGAGAATAAATCCTTCATGAACATATTTGAAAGCTTTTAACAACAAACTTTGATCATCTAGCATCTAAGCTTGAAGATCTTCACATGCATGTTGGTTTGAAGACCATTCATGAGTTTGAAATGTTTAAAAGCCGTTTTTGAAAGAAAACTTAGGATGCATGTGGTGATTTTCCACCAAAACGTGTAGAAAAGTGCATTTCCTTGATTTTGACTTAGGTTTAGGTCATGGGACTTCACCATCTTGCCATGCATGATGTTTTTGGGTGAAATCCTACCACCATCATCATCAAAACCTTAGGTGTGTGTGTGTGTGTATATGTTTATGGTTTCATGATCTTTACAATAGAATGGTGTAGAAGAATAAGAAAGTGTAGGAAACTTTGTAAAACTTGAAAGAAAGGTGAAGGAAAGTAAAGGATTTTCGTGACTACCTCTAAGAACAACACTTGAGGATGAAGATTTTGTGCTTGGGAGGAGTTCTTGGCTGGAGTTTTCGTGAGTTTAGAGTGATAAAGAAGAGAGAATTCAATGAATGATGGTAGAGTGTGAGCGAGAGAATGAAGAGGTGAAGAGTGTGGAGAAGAGAGAAATGATTATGTGTTTTGGGAAGAGGGGGAGTGTCTTGGGAAGAGGGTGGCCGGTCTTGGGGGTATAATTCCCTCCTTCTCTTTTACTTTTATAAAAAAATTCAATACTTTTATAAAAATATCAAACTTTTTATAAAATATACAACATAATCAAGTTTTTATTCATAAAACCTTGATTTTTGATTTAAAAATTAAGGGTAAATGTTAATGAGTTAAATTTTATTTTCCTTGAATGCATTTTCATAATTTTAATTATTATAAGATAATATTATAAGGTTCATAACTATTTTTAGAGAATTTTTAAGGTTAAAGTTTATAAATATGAGTTTTTATGGCTTTTAGGGTTTTGGAGTTTAATAAACTTTGAATATCAAAATAAATTGAATCTTTGAGACTTCAAATTATTTTTGTGTTTCCTAACTCTTATTCAAGTTAGAAATAATGTTTGCAATTTATTTTTTATCGGTTTATTGTCATTCTATGTAGTGGTTTCGAGATTCAAGTGAAATTGAGGAATCAAGTATACTAGTCCTACTTTTCAACTTTGACTTAAGTTACTACGAGACTCGGACCTAATTTATACCACTAGGTCAAGTGCATGATGTGTCTATATGATTCATGAAAAGATGTTCAAGTCAAGGAATGACCCAAATTTGAATAGTTGTTACAGTTAAAGTAACTTTAGAAGTCACATACCAATGTGAAATCTAAGTACACTATCCTTCGATTCTACTTGTTTCCAAGTTTCTAGTAGGTTATAACATAGCTCCTAGTTACAAAGTCTAGTATGTGTCGTGCCTATATGTGTAACTAAGTTTATTCAAATCTAGAACCGACTCAAATTTTGACGGTTGTCACAGTAGCTCTCATCGAATTTACGGCTCTCCTCTTCTAAGAGCGATGCCATCTCTCTGAGCTCGTCGTGCTCAGCCTTAACAGCAGCCGACTCCGCCAAATTGGCCCTAATATAACGAAGATGACTAGTTGCAACCACTAAGTAAGGTGCGACCTGGGCTGCGGCGTATTGAAGATCGTCCACCATATGGGAATAAGATAAAAGGTCAAGTGACTCTAATGTAGCCGAAGGAAACACGTGTCGACACCACTCGTTATCGTAAGCCTGATCCAACAAAAAAGACCCAGGGGCAAGGTTCCAGCCAGGAAGATACACTCTAGAGGAATCCGACAGTGGTGAACCAGCCTCATACGATGGATCCACCGCACCTCCCGACGGACGGGGAAATCCCGCTCTCCCCGGTCTCACCCCTTCTAACGGCCGAGGGACATCGTCGTCAACAATATCAATCACCAAGGGAGACTTCACAAGAAAAGAATCAATTTGGTGTCTCTTACACAGTTGTTTGCCAATCGAATCGACACCACCACCATCTGAAAGGAAAGACTCCACCAGCGCAGCCCGCCGTTTAGAGATCACTCGACTCCCACTTATGGGTGGCTCGCCAGCTACAGGTAGCCCGTCAGAAGGAAAAAATAGACCATGGCTAAAAGAAGGAGCGGGCCTCCTCCCCCGGCGACGGACGAAACAAACAATTCTTCTACCTGAGAGCCACGGGTAGGAGCCGGAAGAGCATCCACCAAAAGCATTGTGTGGTACTGCAGCTCACCCTTGAATTAACCACACAATACCCTCTTAAGGGACAAAATCTCCTCGGAACCTACGATCAGAGGAACAACACAAACCAATTGCTCTCATAATCAAAAGAATCACCCAGCAAAAAAAATAGAAAGGGGGGGGAGGGGCAAGTGATACTTACCATCCTTCTCCACATAAAATCGGGGCATCATCCCTCGGGCCTGACAAGCTGCACTCATCCCTGCCGCCGACAATATGCAGTCCGACCCTTCCCCCCTATTGAAAAAAATCCTCTTCAACGTTTGAGTGGTGGACAAACTGGCGCCCAATAGTCGAGGGGCCCGCTCCGAAGAGATCGACACGCGACGATAACCAGGCCCAACCAGGTCGTTGTTAATCGTGCCGGTTCTTCTGAGGGGCCTTTTGGTTAACGATGAACGCATGTGTATTGCGACGCTGAGAAAATTTATGGATGCCAGATTGGGTGGAGGAGTTGAAAAAGGCCTGGAAGGCCTGAAAATAGGGCGCTACCCCCGGACCCCCGTTCGTTTAGGTGCTTTGCCGCTAAATAATAGTCTACTTTAAATCTTGATGAATATTAAACAAGTAAGGAAGGTACGGAGTGCACACTTGTTTAAGTTCATTCAAGATTTAAAGTAGACTGTTATTTAGCGGCAAAGCACCTAATCGAACGGGGGTCCGGGGGTAGCGACCCTGGGAGCGGGGCCAAGCGGTGGCAGCCCCTGGCGGGGTCCAAGGGGCAGAGCCCGGTTTTTTGACTTTGTTTTGACCCTTATATAAATAACCTGGATTAGTAACAGTTTTCAGACATCAAACTGTTTTCATGATAGTTTTCAGACAAACAACTGTCTTGTGACAGTTTTCTGATGGAAAACTTACTTAACTAATTTTGGTCTTCATTTGATGGTACACAGGAAATTCATAACACCCAGATTTTATGTTCTTGTTCTCATTTCCGATTTTCTAACACATTAGGCGTAAGATCGTGGATGGAGAAACTATAATCCCTCCTAACTTCGTCGAAGAAATTCGAGACCGTAAAGATGGAGCCCAAACTCGAAAATCGACACAGGTATCCCAACCTTCCCTTCCGGCGGCTAGTAAAAGACAGCCCCATCCATCAGATATTGCACTCCATGATCGGGCATAACTCCAAAATGAAACTGCAGAGACTCGAACTCCTTCGGCGTTGGGTTGTTCCGTGATCGAGCAGACGCCAACGTTGTAGAACTCGCTACTTGGTACCTGCTCGGCCGACTGCCGAGTAGCGAGTACTCGGGAGTACTCGGGGAGTACTCGGATTCGGTAATTCATGTAGAAATATTTTTAGGGAAGTTATATATGCCAAAATCATAAGTTAATATAATAATTTGGTTGAAATATATAACAAAATTAGATACATGTGAATACATAAAAACTGAAATACACACAATTGTCTCACATTGTGAATAATTACTGAAAATTTAAGATATATATGTAGTAATAATCACATGTGTGTGTTAAATAATAAATCCTTAAGTGTATTTTACATATTAATCTTGAAATTTTTGATTTTTTCTCTTTCTATGACAATTTTGGCCCTTTGACCGAGTTTGACCGAGTTTGACTTTGTTGACCGAGTAGGCCCGAGTAAGACCGAGTAATACCGAGTAGGCTCGAGTTAGAGAGATATTGGCCGAGTTTTGACCGAGTTTAACTGATTTTTGACCGAGTTTGATTTAATCCGATTTTTTTTGCCGAGTTCACATAAATCGCCTCAGTAGAGGGCCGATTCCAAGTACTCGGCCGAATACTCGGTTCAGTGTTGCAACACTGGCGAACGCCATAACAAACATAGGATAAGAACACAACGGAAGAAAATGGACAAAGGAGAAAAGACAAAGATACGTAGAAGCATGAAAGATATAGGAGAATCCAACGACTCCTAAATAGGGGAAGTTCAAAATGTGAAGCGTGAAAATTGAATGGTTTCCATAGTAAAAGCTGTTGGATTTGGTGTCTAAGCCCATAACTATAACTGGGATGTACTTGACCCGATTGTAGCATGGTCCTTTTGGGTTGCCTTCACCAGTGCAATTTGATAGGATGGACTTTTGAGAATAAGGTTATTTATGAGTTATTAATATATTATAAGTATAATATATTAATATGAAATCATATTATTTAATTAGTATTGATCAAGAATTAATTTGGAATTAGTTTTCTGGTCAAAAGAGACTAATTAAATATATGGGGATTGATTGTGTAAATCAATGATTCTTATAGTGTGGGCTAATGATCCATGGTTACTTAGGTGGGCTAAACCAACATGGATAGTCCATGGAGGTTAACCCATGGAGCCTAAGTAATATGAAAGGTCATTAGGGTTTACAAAGTGTAACCCTAGCATTTGCTACACTATAAAACCATGCCCGTAGTCCCGAAATCGGCACCCATGCATTTTAAGAGAGTGATGTTGTTTTTTATGCCAAGTAACCTATTCTCTGAAGCCTCCTCTTGCATAGTGGTGTTTGTGAACCATTAGAGGCATCACACTTGAGGTGCTCAAGCTTTCAAAGGTAAAGAACTATAAGTCCTTCTAAAAGGTAAGTCATCTAACTAGTTGTATTGTTCATTTGACAATTTGTATGCTAGTTAGGGAGAATGCTTTGGAAAATTGAAAATATGCATGTATAATAGAGAAAAATAGATCCAAAGCATTTAGGGTTGCATGTGCACGATAGGATTGTTATAGTGCCCAAAACCCAACAGTGGTATCAGAGCCTAGGGTTGTTTTTTGTTATATTGTTGCATTATGTTGTTTTCAAAGCTATAAAATCTGCCAATTTCGTTTCTGCATGCCGACCACGACGTGGCAATAATTACCACGACGTGGTGATGCATCTGTGTGCATAATTTCCAGTTTTTGGCAATAATTGGATTACGATCATTACCCAAACTGTTTTTTTGAACCATGAAATCTGTTTTTTAATATGGTACTGATCATGCTTCTCCAATTAAAAGATAATTGTCATAATTTCAAGTTTTGTATTATTTTATATGATTAGGCTAATTTCTTGAAGATTGTTGATATGAATTATTTTGTTTTTATGAGTTTAACTAGATTACAGATGGATTATTTGATTATTTTGTTAATTAAAATAATGATCTAAATGCCTTTAATGGACTCCATAACTTGTCCTCAAGTTATAGAAAATGAAAAGTCTCATACATTAAAATGACATTAAACTCATAAATTATGGAAAATGAAAGGACAATTGTCAAATATTAAGATAATAGGTTAATTATTTGTATTATTTGATATGAATTGCCTTGCTATATGAGTTATATTAGATAAATAGAATATTATATGATAATTTTCCTTGTTAGAATTGATCTAAATGTTCTTTAATGAGTTCCATAACTTGTCCTCAAGTTATGAAACATGAAAAGTCTTATCATAAATGTTTTAATGAACTCCATAATTTGTACTCAAGTTATGGAAAATCAAGAGTCTTTTCATAAAACCAACATTAAATCATAAGTTATGGAAACCAAGAGTTTTGAAAAGTTTCAAAACTTGTCCTCAAGTTTTGGAATTTGTAAAGACTCACTACTGTAACTTTAATTCCAAACCCTAGAGTTTTAAAAGTTAAAATTCAACCCTTATACTTTATAATATTATATGTTTAATAATATATATATATATATATATATATATATATATATGTGTGTGTGTGTGTGTGTGTGTGTGTATAAGACAAGTCGGTCTTACCGTTAGTAGGCCTCATTCACGAAGCCGGACTATAAGGGGGGTATAAGGTTACTGCCTATAAAATGGTGGTTTAATGGATGTCCACTCTCACCCACCGCTTCCTTGACTGGTGGAGGGTCGTTAGCCGAACGGGTAGGATAGGACATTAATTCCCCCTCATTAAAAGTATAATGATAAATATAAAGTAACTAAACTTTTATTAAAATTCCCAATCTTAGTTACTTTAGGAAAATATGAAATGGTGCTAATCCATGAAATTACACTTTGCACCTTGTTAAGTCGTTAGTGGAGCGTGTGTGGTTAACCGGCACACTAATCTGGGACTGAAAATGTGTGGCAAAAGGTAGCTTGATGTTAATCATAGATCAATGGAGAGTGTGTGGTTAACCGACACTTTGATTAGATGATTTGTAACATTGGGTGTACCAAGCTAATTTTCATGGTTATTCACACCTTGTTTGTGATCCTCGGCATCCTAGTCACAAACTTGAAGGACACAATCGAGATTTAAACATGCCATTGAAAAATTCAATGAATCTCAAAGGATCTAGGAATTTCAATCCAAATAGAACTTAAAAATCTATTTCGTTTTTCATGGTGGAAATTGGTAAATCGTCATTTACCTACCTTCAAATATTTTACAATTGGATTACGGCATCCCTCTTCGCAATTGTAAAATATTGTGTTGGGTCCTAGCCTTAATATTTCGTTTTGGGTGTTATATTAAGGACTTAAATCAACTAACTTGAATTTCTCCCTTATAGATGTCTAGTTCAGACAACTATGGTCTTCCCGAATCTTTTGGAAAAAGTTTTCCACATGAAGATGATATTCCACAATATCATACGTCACTTCCTCCACCACCTCCAATTATTCTCCCTGACCCACAAGTTCGAAGACTTGAAAAGTTCAAGGTACTCAAGCCCTATTGGCTAGTAAACACCAAGATGGAAGGTCTGCGCTTGCACATGTCTTGGATATGAAGTCACACTTTAACAAGCTGGGAATGTTGGGTGTTGTTTTCCCGAGGAAGTTGGCTGTTGACTTGGTTCTTCAGTCACTTCCTGAGTCGTATACTCAGTTTGTTAAAGACTACTACATGACAGACCGCGACTTGACCCTTATTGATATTACCTATTTGCTTATTGATGTTGAATCAACAATGATTTGGCGCAATGATCAAGCAAATCTGATTGGAAGATCTACTTCCCAAGCTGCCATGGACATAGGCAATGACATAGATAGTCCAGAAAAGATCCCTTCTCTTATGGGAAGGGAATTGGCTATGGTCAAAAGATTTGACCATAAGAGAAAAGCCAGTTCTGAGATAGTTCCATGTGCAAATGCCAAAGAGTCCACTTGTTTCTACTGCCATTTGAAGGGACATTGGAAGCGAAGCTGTCCTGAATACCTGAAAGATCTAAGAGAAGGTAAAGTCAAAAAGGTTTGACTCTACTTCAGGTAAATCCACTATCTAACTCTATTAAGTTCCTGTTTGTAGATTCTTAATACATGATGTGATAAGATTACATTTTGATGTTTTGTAGGATCAAAGGAAGCTTAAAGGAAATGCATGCAGAGTCTGATCGCGAAGAGATGGATTTCAATTGCATGGTTCGATGATCGGATTTTTTGAGCTGCTGCTTAAGAGTTATGATAGATTGCTTAGAAATTTGTAATAACATAGTTTTCATTTGTAATTGCATTGTAAGGAAAAAGTTTTTTCCGCACCTTTTATAAATAAATAAAATTTTGATTTTTTTATCTTATTTATATTTCGTTGCAATGGCATATGTGAAAATTGATGTTTGTATTTTTAAGCAATATAGATTTGATTCTTTCGTTTGTGGTAGTGTCTAAATTTACCAAATAAGGAAAGATTCTCATCACCCAAGTTTTAGTTGGATAGGAACTTGGAATCATGCAAGTTGTATTGTATGATGAATGAGAACCTTAATCTTTGGGTAATTAAGACTAATTCCTTGTTCACATGTAAATGTGAGTCAAGTGAAGGACTAGGGGATCGGGTACACTTGGTTGTGCGCTGGTCAGATCCACCACAAAGAACAATAAGACTATTCGTTATGGTTTACTAAATTTAGTAAATATGGTTATGCTTACAAGATTAAGTGTAATTCTGAATCATTGAAAAAATTTCAATGTGTAGCAAAACGAATAAGAAGAATCAAAGTCAGTAGAAAGATAAAAGTTTCTCCAATCTGAAAAGATGGGAGAGTACTTGAGTATCGTGCTTTATGATCATCTTAATGATTATGAAACCATATCATAATTTGATCCTCTAAGGACGCCTTAGTGCATTTGTTTGGCTAAGAAGAGGAATCATGAATTGTTGAAATGGTTAAATCAATTATGATGAATCATACTTCGTTCCAAAAAAATTAAATCTTAGAGTCGTACTCCAAGATTGTATATTGAGTGACATATCAACAAATGTAGAGTAAAATGTTTTCTACTCTTGTACATTTGAAATTGGTAAGTTGTAATGTTTTGGATAAAACAAAGATCAACTAAGACCGATTGTCAAAAGTGTTTGTCTTGATAAGAAACCGCACTAACTCTTGAATATTTGTCTGTCAAGTAATTGTTCTTGACAAAGAGAAACTTATATGTCAAGAGGTTAGTGGGAGTCTTAAAAGTCTTGAAAAGTTTCAAGAACTAATCAAGAGTAAACTTATTGTTAATCACTAGCACACGACTTGAGGTTTGTAACCTATCGTGTTGACATATTCTTGTTTCTGTGGCCATTCTAGTTAAAGTTGACTATGCATGTGAGTTCTATGAGTTCTCAATTGTTTGCATAACAACCAGGAAGCAATGGCAGACCCTTGAGCTGCCAGGTGGCAAGAAATTAAGATTGAACAAGTTCGGTCCATATGAGTTTGGATTTGTCACTAGCCTTGTCTTGTGATTATGGTTTTGACAAATTCACATGGATAGGAACACATACACCATAAAATCTAAGTGTCATAAGGTTTCTCTCCAATTCATGAAAATGATTGTGAGGAAACGCTTTCACTAAGTAGATTTTAAAGAGTTAGCAATTGTGATATTTGCATTCTCAAATTCGATTATGACTACGGCATCCATCTTTATAGTTCGAATTGTGATAAATGGCAAATAGTTTGAACATTCAGAACTTATTGGTATAAGTTCTGAATAGTTTAGACACACATATGCGTTATCTAAGGAAAGGTGTATGAGTTTGAGAAGCCTAGATAAAGTCTTATCAAAGCATCTTGTATCAGAAATCTGAACTTTGGTAAGAAAATCAACTAGTATTGATTTCTAGAAGTCTAGCTATTTTTTAATACATGTCAAAGCTAGTGGGAGCATAAGTGTTATGCTATTAAAGAAATAATTGTTATGCTAGTGGGAGCATAATCATTATGGTAAGTATTGCAAGTTAGCAATGTTAATTATAGAAAAAAAAAGTTTCAATTCGCAAATTTGCAGGGTTGAAAAGTTGTTTTGCTATAATTAAGGGAGAGGAACTTATACTTCAGTTCAATTCAAAAAGTTTAGATTGAGATTTTAATCAAATTTAGTCAATGATTTATTTGAATACCGTGTTGAAATGCTTCAACATTGGAAATTCTATATATGGAAATATTATAGCAAAAGATTGGTTAAGTATCATGTCTTTATGTAAGACATTATGAATCGTATCCCATATGCTTCGGGTATAGGATCGATTGCATATGCTATAATATTCATGTGTTCTAATTTTCCAAATGCCTAGGGCATTAAGAAGGAAAAAGGAATAGAACTGGATATGACTAAAGTTTTTTAAACAACTGCTAAGAGCAATCTAAGGTTCGCAAAAGATTGGTTGCTTATGGATAGTTGGAAGTATAATAATGGATGGACCATATTGACATTATTATGAATAGCAGGTTTCTATTAACAATGAGTTGTCATATGGCGAATATGGAAATGTTTCCATAATGGCAGTTGGATATCAAGAATCTATGAGAAAGTTAGAAACTTTTATGCGAGAAGGTTGTTTAAAGGAATGTGCTTTGAATATGAGACTTCAGATCTATGGAATTGTCTTGTAACAATCTCCAATGAAATGTTTTGTAATTGACAAAGTCTATGTGACTTGTGTACATAGTCATTACAAAAGGATCACTGCATATAAGTTTAGAATCTAACAAATTACAGTAAGTGGCAAAAACTTGGTATTCTTACACTTACGATAAGGATTTGGAATTATGAAATGAGTATCGTTGGAAATGTTTACAATTGATCTATTTCACAAAGTAAGGACCGTAGGTAAACATAGTATGCATGCTTGGAGCATGGGATAACTATTGTTTTAATTCAAGTATTAGTTGATAAATCGAAACAATATACAATGAATAATGTGAAATCAATATGGTGATTAAATAAAAGGTGTTTTATTTACACTCAAAAGTTTTGGGGCCATATAGGATTAGTATTATTATTGTTTTCACTTTGCATGTTTTGACTTCCCGAATAACTAGGTTATTCAAACTATCCACAGTCGATCGTATGTTGGAAGTAAGTATGAGAGAAGACTGTCATGAGTTGGCTTGTAGATTGTCTAAGGCGTTAGACATAGCAAAATTGTGCTACACCATTCATGAGTGCTCCTGAAATAAGATTTGAGTATTGGATTAACCCACGCTCACCTCAATCACTTCATGGAATTTATCACGAGTGATTGTGAGATGATAATATCATATAATCTTCAAACTAAGATATATGAGTTGTTGACTACGAGTTGGTTGTGCATTGATAATACGAAAATGCATCAATAACTTGATCTTATAAAATGTATCGTTGTGCATGACTTAATGAGTAGTTAGTACAATCGTATAATGTCGAAGTTTATCTGTTCCTTTTATCCTAAAATGATTAAAAGCGATATCTTGGGCCCCTCGATGATTCTGTTTTGACTATGTGTCGGACCCGGTCAGAACTAATTTGATGTGTTCAGTTATGTTCTATGTCAGACGACTCGGAAATCGGGAAACAAATTGCAGGACAATAAGTATGACTATGTTCCATGTATTTGTCCGCATAGATATCTTGAGAACAAAGGAATATATGATCCCTTATCTGAAGGACGCGTCACTGACTAGGTCAGAGTTCGACAACGGCTTTTGAAAGCTTACGATTGCTAAGTCGGATCCTGAAGTCGCATTGACAGCTATAGTTATTAGACTTATCCAAGTGGTAGACTGTTGGATTTGGTGTCTAGGCCCATAACTATAACCGGGATGTACTTGACCCGATTCTAGCATGGTCCTTTTGGGTTTCCTTCACCAGCGCAATTTGATAGGATGGACTTTTGAGAATAAGATTATTTATGATTTACTAATATATTATAAGTATAATATATTAATATGTAATCATATTATTTAATTAGTATTGATCAAGAATTAATTTGGAATTAATTTTCTGGTGAAAAGAGACAAATTAAATATATGGGGATTGATTGTGTAAATCAATGATTCTTATAGTGTGGGCTAATGATCCATGGTTACTTAGGTGGGCTAAACCAACATGGATAGTCCATGGAGGTTAACCCATGGAGCCTAAGTAATATGAAAGGTCATTAGGGTTTACAGTGTGTAACCCTAACATTTGCTACACTATAAAAGCATGCCCCTAGTCCCAAAATCGGCACCCATGCATTCTAAGAGAGTGAAGCTGTTTTTTGTGCCAAGTAACCTATTCTCTCAAGCCTCCTCTTGCATATTGGTGTTTGTGAACCATTAGAGGCATCACAGTTGAGGTGCTCAAGCTTTCAAAGGTCAAGAACTATAAGTCCTTGTAAAAGGTAAGTTGTGACATCCCCAAAATCTCGGCCAGAAAAGACCGGTTTTATTTATGCTTTTAAAAATATTTTCAGAGTAAATCTTTTTCTTTTATTCAAAAGAGTTGCAGAATTTGTCCCAAAACAAAATATGATAAAATAAAGTTTATCAAAGCATTTTATCAAAGATGCATAATCATTTTATAACAATATTCGGGATGTCATGTTCCGATAAACAGACCAAAAGCATAAACAAATATTACAAGCAATACAACAGTTGAATTCATATAAAGGCTCATAAACAAAACAACTTGATGATTCATCCATCTTATGCCCTTGCGCCACTTCCTGTAATACAAATAAACTGAGTGGGTCAGGCTTGGGAGCCTGGTGAGCATATAGGGTTTTCAACCCGCAATAAATAATTATATTTAATTTTTTTACCGACCAACAATAACCCGATTACCCATTCCCGTTATCCTCACTTTACGTCCCTAAAATAACATCTATCTAAAAGGGACCTAATCTAGGAAAGTTCATCGGGACGGACATTACTGCTAAGGGGTTTCCTCAATAATAGATGTCCTAAAGGCAACCATGTGGGGGAGTAGAGTACACCGGTGAACACGTCGTTCACAACACCTACAGGTTATGAGCCTGCTAGTGTTCCACTGGACTGCCTAGAAGAGTCCGTGGTCGTCATCCATACTCCGCTAGATGACTAGATCAACAACAACATCGAGGCCTCTCATCTGTTTATCACACATCAACTATCTACCCATGTTCTACCCAACATATTAGTAGATAAAAATATATATTTTTATGCATAGTTTTAAAACCTGTAAAGCATGTTCATTTAATATATATTCCACATAACAGATAAGGCACACACATATAACACATATTTCATAGATAATATATCATATATATGAGATAGAAGAAAGTGAATATACATTCACACATATAACAACCAAATATACACATCACACATATTTTATAATAAATACTTCATAATATGCGTTAGAAGAAAGTAACTACACACTCACTTGTTCAGAAGATAACCGGACACCACTACGACTTGTAGAAGTAGTATTCCTCGGTAGTCCTGGAAGATCTTCACAAAAAAAACGAGCTTCTCGCGAGCAGAGCTTCGGCTCGAGAGTTGCACTTCTCGGGATCCTCGGGGCTTCAAAACTTGCTTCGGGGCTCGGGAATAATATCGGGGCTTCGGGATATTATTGGCAAGCAAACCAAGGAAAAATCTAGAGAGAAAGAATGAAGAATGGCAAGGAAATATGGCTGATCTCGGTCTCTATTTATAGGGGCTGGAAACCCCGATTACGCTGGGCGTAACTTCAAGTACGTTGGGCGTACTCAGTACGCTGGGCGTAATCTCAAAGTACGCTGGGCGTACACGACGTCACTGCATACGTCACCTAGCAGTACTCGATTAGTTGCCGGCTCCTTTTCCTTTTCTCCGGTGTAAAGTAGATTCCTCCGGTCGAACGAATAATAAATAAATAGATAATTAAAAATAAATATTAATTATTTTAAAAACTTTGGAAATTCATATCTTCTTCATATGAACTCCGTTTTCGACGTTCTTTATATCCACGCGTAGGCGGGAACGTAATCTACAACTTTCGTTTAGACTCCGTCGGCTAATTTTGAATTTATTTTAACAGTTATATTTTTAACAGGCCGGGACAGGATTAGTCCGTTAAAAATTCATAACTTCTTCATCCGACGTCCGTTTTCGTCTGTCTTTTTACCGTTGCATTACTATTGACGAGATCTTCAATTCTCATTTAGATTGTTTTGGCTAAAAACCGCTCGATCTCAAATCGAGTATTTGGGCTGCATACCGCTAAGCTGAAACTTAGAAAAATCATAACTTCCTCATACGAAGTCAGATTTGGGCGTTCTTTTTATGGGCGCTCTCGGTTTAACGTTTTCTACGACTTTTGTTTAGATCTCTAAGGCTAAAACTCGCTTTATCGTAAATTCACTATTTACGCTTCCCGGTATCATGTCGGTTCCGTCGTGAAACTTTGTCGGGTCATAACTTCTTCGTTATAACTCGGATTTTGGCATTCTTTATATATTCGGAAACCTCGTCACAACCACTACCACATCCTTCATAGATATCGGGTTTATCTAACATTTCATTTTGACGCTTATTTTTATTCTTTATTAATTATACATTTATAATTAAATAATAAGCACATAAATTCACATAATTCACAAAATACTCAAATATTTCATCTTTATTACATCAAAAGAGTTACAATAGTTGACCTAGACTATTACATCGTCTAAAAATGCTTAGCCCCGAAACCCGGGCGTTACAATTCTCTCCCCCTTAGGATGATTCCGTCCCGGAATCATGCGTCAGCAAATAGATGCGGATAGCGACTCATCATGTCATCCTCTGTCTCCCAAGTGAGATTCGGCCCATTCGAATGTTTCCATCGGACTAGCACTAAGTCGACCATCTTGCGTCGTAACTTCTTAATCTTACGGTCAACAATTGCCTCGGGCTCTTCGATTAGCCTCTTATTCTCATCCATTCTTAACTCCGAGATCGGAATTATGTCGGGAACTTCTCCTGTGAATTTCCTCAGATAACATACATGGAAGGTGTTATGAATACCATCGAGTTCTTCGGGCAATTCCAGCTTGTAAGCTTGGTTCCCAATCTTCTGAAGAACTTTGAACGGTCCAATAAACCTTGGACTCAGCTTTCCTCGTTTCCCGAATCGTATAAGTCCTTTCCACGGTGAGACTTTAAGCAAAACGGAATCCCCAACTTCGAAGGTCATCGGTCGTCTTCTCTTGTCAGCATAGCTCTTCTGACGATCCTGAGCTGCTAACATCCTTTCCCTGATCACCTTCAGCTTCTCAGCAGTCTCATGGACTATCTCGGGGCCCATAAACTGCTTTTCGCCAGCCTCAAGCCAACAAGAAGGCGTACGACACTTTTGTCCATACAAAGCTTGATAAGGTGCCATCTTGATGCTCAGGTGGAAACTGTTGTTGTAGGAAAATTCTACCAAAGGTAAGTGCTCATCCCAGTTACCTTGGAACTCGAGGGTACATGCTCTCAACATATCTTCAAGCGTTTGAATCGTTCTTTCACTCTGACCATCAGTCTGCGGATGGTAAGCTGTACTCAGACATAACTTCGTACCCAATTCCTCTTGTAGACTTCTCCAAAACCTTGACGTGAAACGACTATCACGATCCGATACAATTGTTAGAGGAACACCGTGAAGTCTCACAATTTCCTTCACGTAAGCATTTGCAAGCTTATCCATAGACCACCTTTCATTGGCAGCTATGAAGTGTGCACTCTTTGTGAAACGATCCACGACCACCCAAATCATGTCGTGACCGTTCTTCGTCCTGGGTAGTTTAGTCACAAAATCCATGGTGATGTCTTCCCATTTACCCATGGGTACAGGTAAGGGTTCTAAACTCCTATATGGTTTCTGATGTTGTGCCTTAACTCTTGCACAAGTTACACACTCGGCCACATATTTCGCAACGTCGAGCTTCATCGTCGGCCACCAGTAGTAGGGTTTTAGGTCCCTATACATTTTAGTGCTACCGGGATGAATCGAGTACATGGTCTTGTGAGCTTCTTCCATCAGAAGATCTCTTATTCCTCCGGTCTTAGGTACCCAAATCCGATCTTGGAATACCTTTAGTCCTTGACTGTTTGTACCAAACAGTAATGTTTTTCCCAAACGTTCTTCTTTTCGGTCACTCTTCTCTGAAGCTTCTTCTTGAGCTTCCCTGATACTTTCCACAATGGTCGAGACAACTTCTATTCTCAACGCTCTTGGCCTTTTTCTTTCAAGGTTGACTTTTCGACTGAGAGCATCAGCGACAACGTTTGCTTTACCGGGGTGGTAAAGTATCTCACAGTCATAGTCCTTGAGTAATTCTAGCCAGCGTCGTTGCCTCATGTTCAATTCTTTCTGATTAAAGAGATATTGGAGACTCTTATGATCGGTGAAAAGTTTGCACTTCGTGCCATAGAGGTAATGCCTCCATATTTTTAGAGCGAAAACTACCGCCGCCAACTCCAAGTCATGAGTCGGGTAGTTCTTTTCATGTTCCTTCAACTGTCGAGACGCATATGCGATCACCTTTTCTCTTTGGGTCAAAACACAACCCAACCCAACACCAGACGCATCACTATAAACAGCGAAGTCTTCAACTCCATTGGGTAGAGAAAGTATCGGTGCCTCGCATAGTTTCTTCTTTAGCTTCTCGAATGCTTCTTTATGCTTATCACTCCAAGCATAGGTAGTTCCTTTGTGGGTTAACGCTGTTAATGGACTAGCGATTGAAGAAAATCCTTGGATAAACCTTCGGTAATATCCGGCTAATCCCAAAAAGCTTCGGATCTCCGTGGGACTTTTTGGTTGTTCCCACTTCATTACCGCTTCAATCTTTGCTGGATCGACCATTATCCCTTCTTGGTTGACCACGCGACCCAAGAATTGGACTTCTCGAATCCAAAAATCACAGTTGGAGAATTTAGCATACAGCTTCTCCTTCTTCAAGATTTCTAACACTTCCCGCAAGTGTCTACCATGCTCTTCTTGGCTTTTCGAGTAGATGAGAATGTCATCTATGAACACTATCACGGATTTATCGAGGAATGGTTTACAAACCCTGTTCATCAGATCCATGAATGCTGCTGGAGCATTAGTTAGTCCAAATGACATAACCAAGAACTCGTAGTGTCCATATCTCGTTCTGAACGCAGTCTTCTCAATATCCTGATCTCTCACCTTCAGTTGATGATATCCTGACCTAAGATCGATCTTTGAGAAATAACTTGAACCTTGCAGTTGATCGAACAGGTCATCAATCCTTGGCAACGGATATCTATTCTTTATTGTTGCCTTGTTCAGCTCTCTGTAATCAATACACATTCTCATACTTCCATCTTTCTTTTTCACGAATAACACCGGAGCTCCCCAGGGTGATGAACTAGGTCTAATGAAACCTTTGTCCAATAACTCTTGAAGTTGCATCATCAGGTCCTTCATCTCCGTCGGTGCTAATCGGTAAGGTGCTTTTGCTATTGGTGTCGTTCCTGGTAACAAGTCAATACGGAATTCTACTTGTCGATCAGGCGGTAATCCGGGAAGATCTTCGGGAAATACTTCCGGATAATCACACACGACAGGAATGCTCTGTATCACCTTCTTTTCCTTCTTAGCATCGATCACGAATGCTAAATATGATGTACATCCCTTGGTCAAACATTTTCTGGCTTTCATTAGAGAAATGATTCCAGAATTTACCCTGCGTTTGTCCCCATACACCATAAACGACTCTTTCCCAGGCGGGTTTACTTTTACAATCTTCTTTTTGCACAGTATTTCCGCATCATTGGTGCTAAGCCAATCCATTCCCAACACGATGTCGAAACCGTTAAGTTCGATAGGCAATAATTCCTCGTGAAACTTATTCCCGTTCAAATCAATTAAGATGTTTTTCATATGATGGTTAACAGGTACAAACTTGCCACTAGCAACTTCGACTAATAAGGCATTATCTAGTCTATCGACAGGCAAAGCTAGCTTTCTACCAAATTCATGCGAAATAAAGGAGTAGCTGGCTCCAGAATCAAATAAAATTTGGGCAGGCAATTTGTTTACGAGAAAGGTACCTGAAGCGACATCAACTTCTTCCTTAGCAGCTTCCAGTGTCATCTGGAAGGCTCTAGCCTTCGGCTTTGGTGGAATGTTGGGTCTTCCTGCTTCCTTCTTCTTTGGGCAGTCCCTCGAAATGTGCCCCTCCTCGTTGCACTCATAACAGACCTTCTTAGTGAATGTGCATTCATTGGCATAGTGCCCATGCTTCCCACATTTGAAACAAGTGACCCCTCCGTCGCACTTCCCAGAGTGCTTCTTCTTGCACTTGTCACACCACTTCACTTCGCCTCCTCCACCTCCTTTCGAACTAGACTTTGAGAATTTACCCTTTTTGCTGGACCCCGAGGGTCCGTCAAACTTCCTCTTCTCACCAACCTCTGACCTTTCCAGACCTTTCTCCTTGATCTGGGTCTCAACATTTCTGGCAGCCCAGATGGCGGCTTTCAACGTGGTTGCTTGCTTAACCATTGGACCATAGTCCGCTGGTAGTCCAAAGGCAAACTTATTGACCTTTGAGAGTTCTGTTGGAACTAGGTATGGGATAAGCTTCATTTTCTCCGTGAAACTTGCAGCGTATTCAGCAACGCTCATCTTTCCCTTCTTCAAATTCTGAAACTCGTTATTGATTTCCAGTAGGTCCTGCTCTGAGCAGTATTGCAGTTTCAGTTGTTCCACAAAATCTTCCCAAGACATTTTACTCGCTTCTCCCTTGGGCATAGAGTCAGCTAACAGCTACCACCAACTCAACACGCCAGATTTCAACAACGGGATAGCAAGAGCGGTCTTCTGCCTGTTGCTGCATTCACAACTTTCAAACATTGTCTCCATTTCGGAGATCCAATCCATAATTTGCACCGGCGTCGGGCTTCCAGATAGACTCGGTGGCTTGGATGCCATGAAATCTTTGTATTTGCATCCACGTCCGTCATTTCCTCCATCCTGGTGGTTTTGCCTAACTATTAGTGGGTTGGCTTGACCAACAGTACCACTGAAGTTTCCACCTTCCGATGGCCCTCCATTCACTTCGGGCTCTTCAACTTGGATTGAAAGTTCTTCACGATTTTGTCGAAGCAGACGTCTAGTTTCTTCCATTTGATTATCCAACATCGCCTGAATCATCAATTGTACACCAGCCATCGTTACTGGCTCAGGTGCTGCAGCTACAACAGGTATTTGCTCAATTACAGGTGGTCGATTCCTGTTTTCGTTTGCGTTTCCAGCTCCACTGCGGGTTCTTGCCATTTTGATCTATACCCCGAATAAGGTGAATTTAGATCTTTATTCAGGATAGACGTTTAAATCATCCTTATCTCTCCGAAACGTTTACATGTTAGTTCTAATATCGTAGTCGTACGTTTAGAATCCTAAACACATAAGGTTTCCAGATCCGGTCGGCAACAGACCATAGATCCGAACAAATAACAGCATATAAGGCATAAATCATTTAGCACATAAAAGCATTTTAGGCACAATTCCTAAAATAAGCTAGTGCTCACACCTCACAATCATCGCTTAGCATTCTACGTTTAAGTCTAGAAATCCTACAAATTCCTAGTTCGCTTAAACTAATGCTCTGATACCAACTGTGACATCCCCAAAATCTCGGCCAGAAAAGACCGGTTTTATTTATGCTTTTAAAAATATTTTCAGAGTAAATCTTTTTCTTTTATTCAAAAGAGTTGCGGAATTTGTCCCAAAACAAAATATGATAAAATAAAGTTTATCAAAGCATTTTATCAAAGATGCATAATCATTTTATAAAAATATTCGGGATGTCATGTTCCGATAAACAGACCAAAAGCATAAACAAATATTACAAGCAATACAACAGTTGAATTCATATAAAGGCTCATAAACAAAACAACTTGATGATTCATCCATCTTATGCCCTTGCGCCACTTCCTGTAATACAAATAAACTGAGTGGGTCAGGCTTGGGAGCCTGGTGAGCATATAGGGTTTTCAACCCGCAATAAATAATTATATTTAATTTTTTTACCGACCAACAATAACTTGATTACCCATTCCCGTTATCCTCACTTTACGTCCCTAAAATAACATCTATCTAAAAGGGACCTAATCTAGGAAAGTTCATCGGGACGGACATTACTGCTAAGGGGTTTCCTCAATAATAGATGTCCTAAAGGCAACCATGTGGGGGAGTAGAGTACACCGGTGAACACGTCGTTCACAACACCTACAGGTTATGAGCATGCTAGTGTTCCACTGGACTGCCTAGAAGAGTCCGTGGTCGTCATCCAAACTGTGACATCCCCAAAATCTCGGTCAGAAAAGACCGGTTTTATTTATGCTTTTAAAAATATTTTCAGAGTAAATCTTTTTCTTTTATTCAAAAGAGTTGCGGAATTTGTCCCAAAACAAAATATGATAAAATAAAGTTTATCAAAGCATTTTATCAAAGATGCATAATCATTTTATAACAATATTCGGGATGTCATGTTCCGATAAAAGACCAAAAGCATAAACAAATATTACAAGCAATACAACAGTTGAATTCATATAAAGGCTCATAAACAAAACAACTTGATGATTCATCCATCTTATGCCCTTGCGCCACTTCCTGTAATACAAATAAACTGAGTGGGTCAGGCTTGGGAGCCTGGTGAGCATATAGGGTTTTCAACCCGCAATAAATAATTATATTTAATTTTTTTACTGACCAACAATAACCCGATTACCCATTCCCGTTATCCTCACTTTACGTCCCTAAAATAACATCTATCTAAAAGGGACCTAATCTAGGAAAGTTCATCGGGACGGACATTACTGCTAAGGAGTTTCCTCAATAATAGATGTCCTAAAGGCAACCATGTGGGGGAGTAGAGTACACCGGTGAACACGTTGTTCACAACACCTACAGGTTATGAGCCTGCTAGTGTTCCACTGGACTGCCTAGAAGAGTCCGTGGTCGTCATCCATACTCCGCTAGATGACTAGATCAACAACAACATCGAGGCCTCTCATCTATTTATCACACATCAACTATCTACCCATGTTCTACCCAATATATTAGTAGATAAAAATATATATTTTTATGCATAGTTTTAAAACCTGTAAAGCATGTTCATTTAATATATATTCCACATAACAGATAAGGCACACACATATAACACATATTTCATAGATAATATATCATATATATGAGATAGAAGAAAGTGAATATACATTCACACATATAACAACCAAATATACACATCACACATATTTTATAATAAATACTTCATAATATGCGTTAGAAGAAAGTAACTACACACTCACTTGTTCAGAAGATAACCGGACACCACTACGACTTGTAGAAGTAGTATTCCTCGGTAGTCCTGGAAGATCTTCACAAAAAAAACGAGCTTCTCGCGAGCAGAGCTTCGGCTCGAGAGTTGCACTTCTCGGGATCCTCGGGGCTTCAAAACTTGCTTCGGGGCTCGGGAATAATATCGGGGCTTCGGGATATTATTGGCACGCAAACCAAGGCAAAATCTAGAGAGAAAGAATGAAGAATGGCAAGGAAATATGGCTGATCTCGGTCACTATTTATAGGGGCTGGAAACCCCGATTACGCTGGGCGTAACTTCAAGTACGCTGGGCGTACTCAGTACGCTGGGCGTAATCTCAAAGTATGCTGGGCGTACACGACGTCACTGCATACGTCACCTAGCAGTACTCGATTAGTTGCCGGCTCCTTTTCCTTTTCTCCGGTGTAAAGTAGATTCCTCCGGTCGAACGAATAATAAATAAATAGATAATTAAAAATAAATATTAATTATTTTAAAAACTTTGGAAATACATATCTTCTTCATATGAACTCCGTTTTCGACGTTCTTTATATCCACGCGTAGGCGGGAACGTAATCTACAACTTTCGTTTAGACTCCGTCGGCTAATTTTGAATTTATTTTAACAGTTATATTTTTAACAGGCCGGGACAGGATTAGTCCGTTAAAAATTCATAACTTCTTCATCCGACGTCCGTTTTCGTCTGTCTTTTTACCGTTGCATTACTATTGACGAGATCTTCAATTCTCATTTAGATTGTTTTGGCTAAAAACCGCTCGATCTCAAATCGAGTATTTGGGCTGCATACCGCTAAGCTGAAACTTAGAAAAATCATAACTTCCTCATACGAAGTCAGATTTGGGCGTTCTTTTTATGGGCGCTCTCGGTTTAACGTTTTCTACGACTTTCGTTTAGATCTCTAAGGCTAAAACTCGCTTTATCGTAAATTCACTATTTACGCTTCCCGGTATCATGTCGGTTCCGTCGTGAAACTTTGTCGGGTCATAACTTCTTCGTTATAACTCGGATTTTGGCATTCTTTATATATTCGGAAACCTCGTCACGACCACTACCACATCCTTCATAGATATCGGGTTTATCTAACATTTCATTTTGACGCTTATTTTTATTCTTTATTAATTATACATTTATAATTAAATAATAAGCACATAAATTCACATAATTCACAAAATACTCAAATATTTCATCTTTATTACATCAAAAGAGTTACAATAATTGACCTAGACTATTACATCGTCTAAAAATGGTTAGCCCCGAAACCCGGGCGTTACATAAGTCATCTAACTAGTTGTATTGTTCATTAGACAATTTGTATGCTAGTTAGGGAGAATGCTTTGGAAAATTGAAAATATGCATGTATAATAGAGAAAAATAGATCCAAAGCATTTAAGGTTGAATGTGCACCATAATAAAGAAAAATAAATCGAAAGCATTTAATAAATATGTTGTTTTTTTCAAATTCAGGTAAACATTATGTACAATTGATCAGACACTTTTTAGTTACCACCACTATGGAGTTATAGGTGGTGAAAGATGGACATTTATTACTACCTTTTTGAAGTCAAACTAATCATACTTAATCAGTCCACATCCTTATCTGTCGTACTCAGAGCATTTTAATATAAGTATAAGCATTGACATTGCTTTTCCATTGCACATTTGGTGAAGCCATCGATCTAAAATATCTCTAACACCCATTTCACGTTTTAGTGCATCTAAAAATCTTTTATTCAGTATAATACATATAGTTTTTTGTAAATTTTTCACTAGCCTTTCTTTAAAGTTTAATTTCGAGTTATACAATATAATGGAAGGTATGATCTATGTTTCATATTTCATGTACGTACTATTTTTATTCTTAACAGCAAGACTTTATATTGAATAATATGATTTTCGTAGTAAATGATTATTTAGGTCTTGCAGGTTTGAAGCTTAGAATCTTAAACTACAATGTCTGTGACGAATTCTGTGCGCTTTTGCATAAGGTATAATACATACATGAAAGTGAACTATGAACATTTAGCTCACATAAGTGGTATACTCTTTTCCTTTGTAATTTATACAAACTTTTTATCCTACATTTGGACTAAGATTTATCCAAAACCACAATCTTTTCAAAGATTTTGTTATGACTTAATCACTTAAAATTTATGCCTCGATCATTTCGGCGATGCCATGTTCTGTTGTATTAACCTCAACCAAATTTCGTGAATCGTGATAAATGATCCCAAGTCGATATTAGGGTTTCTTGATTATCACTACCTTTGTCTGTGAAGAGCATCACAATTTCAACATAGAAAAGTCAATATTGTAAAACCATGTCCCGGCTAAGAAATAAGATAATGTTATCACGAGAAGAGCGAATATATGCTAGCTTATACGATTTTCAATACACAAAAATAAAAAGTAGGATGATAAATATTCTAGATATTTACTTTCTGATATTGAAACTCGCTAAGGTCACAACCCAAACGTTGTTCCTACCAGGATACCACTATCACTATGAACATGATCATGAAGTCAAACACGAGGTTGTACCGAGGTTCCCACAAAACTGCAAAGCATTACCGCAAGTTTCGATGTGAAAGCTCAGCTAAAGGTTCCCTTTTGACTGGAACTATGGAGGAATTACAGCATGAATCATGGAAACCATTGAAAGGGATTGTCTTGAGCTCTGCAAATTATGTTCCTTTAACACCTATTAGTTTCTTGGATCGAGCAGCTCTAGTTTATAGCAAAAGGATCTCCATCATTTATGGATCCATCAAGTATACATGGGAAGAAACACATCGTAGGTGTATGAAGCTTGCATCTGCTCTAAACCATTTCGGGGTTTCTCGTGGAGATGTTGTAAGTAATCTTGTACATTTTGTTTATAAGATGAATAAATGATCACACTAAGCAACGAATACCACTTTAATTTTATGCTATTTAACCATTTCGTCCCACATCCATCACAGATGATTTTAAAAATCTCATATCAATTTTTATGGGAGATATTAGATATACCGTTGCTATATATGACAGCATATTTTTCGGTTGCTAATTTCCATTTGTGAAGTCAATTCTGTTGTAATGAATCTAAATAATGCAAATGAAACAAGAAATAAATGGTAAAATAATTGAATAGGTTGGGCTAATATTATTAAATCAAGGCTTTTAAAACTTCGTCCACCATCGATCGAAAACAGATGACTAATTATAATTTTGACAATGTTATATATGGTTATCACCGGTTAGAGTGACCAAAATGACCAAAAATAGACATGTTCAATGACCAATGTCAGCTTAAATAAAATATAATGATCAAAATAAAATACTCAGAAAAGTTCAGTGACTAAAAATGACATAAACCTTTAATATAATTATGTATTATAACCTAATCTTAAAATACATTAATGTCTACAATGAGACCTTCAACGTGTAGGAACACACTTTCCAACCAAGGTTCTAAATAACGTGAGGCGTGGCTTGACGACAAGGTAAAAGTTAAGCCATGACAAGTCTTGGCGAGCCATGACGTTTTTCAAGGCGTGACTATTTTATATATATTAAAAGAGATAAATCATATAATTATTGATTTTTATCAAGTATATCAAGATTTTCGAAATGTTATATTAGTATTTAATATAAAAAGTTAACAAAAACTAAATTATTTTAGGCCCGATAAAATAAATCAAAAAAAAAAAAAAAACTCGCGCCTTGAAAAAAACTCGCGCCATATCGCGATAAGGCGCGCCTTGACACGTTATTTGCACACCTCGCTTAACAAACTCGCCTTGGGCGTTTTCGTAACAGCTACACCACGCCTCGCACCATGGCACGCCTTGAGGCGCGCCATAGCGCGTTTTTTAGAACCATGTTTCCAACTCATCAGGCTTGGGGGACTAGGGTGCGGTTTGACCACATCCTTTGCTACCGTCGTAGGGGAACACCGCCCCCTTGTACGGTTTTGGGTGCGGTTTAGCCGCGCCTCGATAGAATATGGCTGCGATTTTTGATTGGTTAGTGATTCTTTGACCGTTTGAACGGTTATTTTTTCAAAACTCTAATTTGTTTCTATTTTATCTATATATAATACCTATCATTTTTTACCAAACTTCACTCATATTTCTTTATCTTTCACCAACTTTTTTCTCAAAAACTTTCATCTTTTTTTTTTAGTTTTTTTTCTAAGTTTTTAATCGTTTGATGTTGTGTGTTTTTTTTAAGATTGTAGAATTTTTTTTAATGTCATGTTATGTTTTTTTAAGTAATGCAATGTAATGGTTTTTAATTTTTAAGTAATGAAATGTTATGCTTTTATTAAAATTTAAATTAAATTGATAAAAAAAAATTGTAGCACCACTCCTTTTGTGTGACAAACAACCACACTTTTGTGGTAAAAAAGTCACATAGCGTCTATGTGACAACAGTCATCCAACAGGTTTTTGGTACATTTGGTTAAATGTAATCGGTTTGACAAGTATTAGTAGAATTTATTAATTGCTTTGCAATCAAGTTTATTAATTTTCCTTCATATATAATGTGAATATCATGCTGGCGAGCACGAATCTTTTTATTACAAAATATAATGTATGTTTAACAAAAAAGAAGGTGAAATAATTATATTTGCTATTTAGTCAATTGATTAGATACGTAGTTTGACACTGTCACCTAAGATAAACGTATTTATGGTGGAATGCAGGTAGCGACACTAGCACCAAATGTCCCTGCAATGCTAGAACTTCATTTTGCTATTCCCATGGTTGGAGCAACCATTTGCCCATTTGATATACGTCTAGATCCAGATATGCTCTCAACCCTTCTCAATCATTCCAAAGCCAAGATACTCTTTGTTGATTACCAACTACAGCAAATTGCTACGGAAGCTGTCAATCTTCTCAAGAACACACACTCAAAAGCCCCACTCGTTATTGTAATATCTGAACCCAACTACCGCCGTTCCTTCAAACACATACGTAAACATGATTATGAGAGCTTTCTGGAAGATGGAGTTGCTGAATTCTCTATAGTCCGACCACATCATGAATGTGACCCCATCAGTTTAAATTATACCTATGGAACCACATCAAGCCCAGAAGGCGTTATTTGTAGCCACCGAGGAGCTTATCTTAATTCGCTTTCCTCAGTGTTCATACATGGTATGATAGATATGCCTACATACCTGTGGACGTTGCCTATGTTTCACTGTAATGGATGGAGCTTCACGTGGGGCTTAGCTATAGTTGGTGGCACTAATGTTTGCCTACGATCTATCACTCCTAATGAAATATTTGATAATATAGTGATTCATAATGTCTCACATTATATGTGCGGAGCTCCAACTATTACCAGAGCAACCAAAGGGGCTTTTGAGGGAGGATGGTCTCGAAGTGGAGATCTTCCCATTGAACATCCAAACGGGGGTATACAAGTAATGGATCACCCCAATAACATTGCAATATCTGGTGGTGAAAATATATCAATGATTCAGGTAGAAGCTGTGATTTATAGTCATCCTGCTGTTCTCGAGGTTGAAGTTGTTGCCAAGCCCGATGAGCACTGGGGCCACACTCCATTTGCATTTGTCGAATTGAAGGAAGGTGTTCATGTTGACGCTAAAGAAGTTATTAATTATTTCCGCGATCGTATACCACATTATATGGCACCAATGACGGTTATTTTCGAAGATTTGCCACGAAATTTGACTGCTAAGGTTCAAAAGTTTTTGTTGAAGGAGAAGGCGAAAAATCTCGGTGGCACTTTCTCCTCACCAGAAACTAGACCCTGGTAGTTGTAGTAAGTTATCATGTAATAGTCTTACAAATAATCCAAGTAATCTTAACGGGAGATGATATTTATATTTGTGCCACTTAAAAATGTGGTTTGACTCTTATATATATATATATATATATATATATATATATATATATATATATATATATATATATATATATATCATATATTCTCTCTCCATCTCTCTTCGGTTAAAATTATAGTTATAATAAAGGATATAAAAGTCCAATAATTTCTTTTAAGCGGAGGAAAACACAAAGTGAATTCATAAAGTTCATGTGAATAAATATTTGTTTGATTTAAATTCACTATCATGTTTTTTCAATGGATAGAGACTGGACATTAGGATACTAGTGACCAAAATTTCGTCACGGAAAGTGGGGAAAATTATTCTTTTGTAGGTGTGTACTTACAAAATTCAAGTCCCTGATATGTATGCGACTATAATGAATATTTGTTGAAGGTAATGTTTACAGAAATAGAAAACAAGATTAATGCCAAATATAAGTAATCATAGCTTACATTATACTTTGGACCAGAAAACAAAATTCTTGATGTACAACAAATGGACATGTGACAATAGAAACTACTCTTTTAGTAGAAGAAAAAGTATATATATATATATATATATATATATATATATATATATATATATATATATATATATATATATATATATATATATATATATATATAGGAGTAGGATCAAATGAGAACATCAAAAAGGTTTAGAACGCGAGAACAAAGTATATTCATGTGTGATTCCATGTATTCATTTGTGGATAAATGATAAATTTTTACGCCTTTAATTTTAATTGAAGAGAAAAAACATATTCATGTTGATTGTGTGTAAAAATTTATCATTTCTCTACAAATGAATACATGGAATCACAAATGAATATATTTGTTCTCGCGTTCTCAACCTTTTAGGTGTTCTCATTTGATTCTTTCCGTGTATATATATATATATATATATATATATATATATATATATATATATATATATATATATATATATATATATATATATATATATATATATATATATATATATAAGGTTAGGTTATTATATTCTAACTATCTATTATGTGGATATACGATTGATTGTGAACCAATCATTTTAGTTATTTTAAAAAATAATTAATAAATATTATTGAATTAAATATAATTGAAAACTTATGTCTATTTTCATTGTACATATATTTTAGTCAATTAACATAAATTTAAAACAGGAAAATTGTGAATTTTAAGGAATAATAAATTCTTTTAACTTTAAAAATCTGATTTTTTTGTCATAATTCTATTAGTTCCGACATTCTAAAAGAATGTGTTCATGATTATCTTGGAAAAACATTATATTATAACAGAATAGTATAAACATATATTATAAAGATATTTTATGAAACAAATTTTAATATTTTAGAATCAGTAATTACATTCATTTTTAAAGAATATAACTAATAACATAAATTACATTCATTCTGAAAGAATATGACTAATAATGGTGAACAATTACATTTATTCTTAAAGAATAAAATTGAGAATGGTTAAGAATAAAATAAAACATTGAAATCTAAGTAAAACACTGATGCATTATAAGAGAATATTGTTGCTAATCCGTTCTGACTTGTTCATTCTTTCACTTATCTTCATTTTCGTGCTTTTTAATGATATCAATGTTCAGAAATTGCAATAGTTACCAGTTAGTTAAAATTTCTTTCCTCAGCAGTCGGTGTGGCACATGAAGAATTGAGGTCAATTTTCTTGCAATTTGGTGAAATAGTTTATGTCAAAATTCCTGCAGCAAAAGGATGCGCAGGCTTTCTTTTGTAACCATTGTGCATCACCATCCCATACACCATCATCCAACCTTCAGGCCCTTGATCGTCATTTTCCCTTCACACATTCTATGAGAATAACAGCCATGAAATCGTGAATTCTATGAGAATGATTGCTAGTAAAAAGAATTATGTAAGAATAACATTATATGAGAATGCTTTTATATGACAAAAAAAACTTTAGTAATTCTGACATAATGCATACCACATGATTATAATCTCTTTCAGGTATTTCCCATGTTCCTTCAAATTGGTGACATAAAGATTAATTGTTGAGAACATTTTTTGATGAATTTCTTGTTCTATGTTGTTGAATTAAAGGAGATTTCTTTTGGGCATTTCCACAAACACATATAGTACAACATACATAGTCTAAAATAGAATAACAGCTTAAGCATAAAAAGTATGCATACTCATAAAAATATGCATAGCAGTCTATAATTAATCTTAATTATGCATATGTATTAATGTAATTATCTCAAAGTTATGAATATAATAATAGATTGATATTTTTTAGAACTAAAACAAACTTCATCACACAAAACCAATAATCATCGACGGAAAATCTTTCCGTGAGAAATAAAGTATTATTTTGGATTTCTTAATAATTATTCATGAACTAAATAACCAATTACTTTTCATGAAACATGACTTGTGAAATTAATTAGAAAACGATAATCTACATGTTTGAGGGAAACAACAATTGGTATTAAATTCCATTTCAAGATCTTCAAAACAGAAAAATCATGCATGTGCGTTTAGGAATAAAATAAGTAATTAATTTACCTTTGTTGATGTTCCTCTGTTGCCGATTACCAACAAATCTACCATCCAAGTGAATTGAATATGTTTTTTCTTATTGTCGATTCTATTTACTAACACAATCGTTGTTGATAAAAAAACGAATTTAGAAGATACTCGAATGGGATTTCAAATTTATAACACCATCTAATAGAGGACACTCGAATTGGACGACAGTAATGGCAGCGACCACAGCTTCTGAGTGACGAACGGAAAAGCTGCAAAATAAAATTGGAGATTGGTGGTAAACGTAGGGTTCCTGTGAGTTTTGAACCTTTTCAGTAGTCCCAACGGATAAAGTTGGAAACTCTATCCTCTTGGACCATGTTATGGACTAGATCTGAGCTTCGAAGCTCTTGGAATCGAGGAAAGCAACTTAAGGTATTAAGTTGTTGAAACTCAGGCAAACACGACGTGTTTGTAAGCCAACACGGCGTGTTGGTTGGGATTTTCCCGACTGTTTGGATGATGTCGGAACACGGCGTGGCCAAGTGGCAACACGACATGTTTGGTCAACATGGGCTTTTGACTTCGACTTTGACCAAGAAGTTTGGCTAGGGTTGACCGTGGATTATGTTTGGGCTTTAGGGTAAGGCCCATGTAAGGGGTTTAGGCCCAATTTGGAAAATTGGGCCAAGGATGGGATTTGAATTATTATTTGGTTTTGGGTCTTTTTAGATTTTTAGTTTGGGCATTAGTCTTGGGCCAAACTAGGTGAGGGGTAAAATGGTCTTTTTACCCCAAGAATGGACTGTTGGACTTATGTTTATGAATTGGGACCGAAATGTTGATTGGGTGTTGCTTTGATATTGACAGTTCGGGGATCTGTCAGCCAACAGCCATATATTTTTCTGTTCGATTCGCCAGTGTGAGGCGAGTCTCCTCACTAGTATTAGTGGGTCGAAGGCACCAATGCCGACCCAGGATTTGTTATGCTTTGTATATTTGTTGTCTTCGTGACTCTTGCATGTGTTATGTGTTTATGTATTCTGCGTATGTCCCGATGCCGGGCGGGGCCTGATGAGTATATTGTATATTAGTTATCTGAATGTGTTTTTATGATTACCGGGTACGTTCCGATGTCGGGCGGGGCCTGATGACCATTCTGTATGTTATGTATCTTTGTGATTATTGCATTTGTGACGTATTGATATGTTTATATGTTTTACATGTATACTGGGCGGGGCCCAATGCCTGACATGGTCTAATGCCGGGTGGGGCCCGATCACAGGACGAGGCACATTATATGTTTATTTGTATGTATTGTATGTGGTAGCTTGGGGAACTAACTAATCCTTGTGCTTACGGTTTTCAATTTATGTTTCAGGTACTACGATTTTCAAATGGAAGAGCTCAGGATGATTGCAGAGCACACACCATATGTTTCCACGTTCTGTGAATTACTCTGATTTAATGATGTTTTGATAAATCTTATTCACCTTGATTTTATGGAAATAATATGTATTAAAGATTTATTAACCTAAAAATGAAAATTTTATGTCATTATTTTGGAACGTTACAAGTTGGTATCAGAGCCTTGGTTTGAGGGATTCAAACATACTCTCGGGTGTGTCTGAACTCAAACTGAGGATTTGGTAAAGTTTTCAAAAAGAAAAGTATTTTTAAGAAAAGTGTTTTCTAAGATAAAAAGGGTGTGGTGCGTGCAATCAGCTTAGCTCAAGTAAGTTCCTCCCAAAATACCCATACATGTTATTTGATATGATTTGATTTATGAATCTGTGAATCGCATGCTAGTTAGAGCTAAGGATTTGCTCAAGAATTTATGATATGAGAGAGTTGCCTTTATATACCCGATTGTATGTGCTTTTAGAATTGCATGCTAGTATGATTTGGAGATAAGTGGATAAAATGTCCTGATTAGTGTGTATTGGTTAGATTTTCTGTTGCCTAAATGTTGCTTGCTTTGTGCTTTGTCGGACTCTTAGTGATGTGAACCAGCTACAAAGTGAATATGTTTAGTCACATGTGACATAGGTTAAATAATCTCAGAGTGATGGATTTGGCCCTATTGCATAGCTCTCGTCCGAGTCCAACCGTTCTAGGGTCGAGTCTTTTACTTGAAGGATTATTTGATCTCTGTTGCATGTGACTATATTCATGAGGTAGCTAGTTAACATCGGTAGGAATCTTTCAGCAACTAAGGGATGGGTGAGGTCGGGTACCTAGGAGAGCCTAGGATGTGCTTGAGTGGGTTTGGTGGCGTGGTTTTGTGAGCTTTTGGGGCATCCATTGAGAAGGTGACTTAGAGGATTCTGGAGGATTCTTGAGGAAAGTATGGATAGGTGTGGAAAGCAGTATTGGGCTCGTACTACTGAAAGCACAGGATCCATACTCGAATCGAGGAGAGTCTTGGAGAATCTAGGAAGCCTGTGGGATGAGGATTCATGTTTATGTTCTGATCATGGGTATGATTGTTTTTCAGAATGGTGATGAACACGCATGGGGAAAGTTCAGGGTTTGGTTTAGGCTCCTGTGGTGAGCCAGTTAGTGGAAGGACTTCCGGGGTTTTGAGTTCGCGATGGATTGAGGAGATGGCAAGTCTTTTCTGCACTAGTCCCTACCTTATTGGAGCCAAGGTTTGGTTCGCCTTGGATCTCTTGTATCGGGCGACAAGGAGTTGTTGGGAATTTATTGCAGGATGTATCGCGCTTTCTATATTGGAGACTATATCTTAGGAGAAGTTTGTGACCCGGTTTAGGGCGGAGGTTACGCCAACTATCGTAGTTCAGCCATTGGCAATTGAGACGGTGAGAGCGTCAGGGTGCACGATCCTAAACGATGTGGTTACTGGAGCCTATAAGCGTGGGACTGAGTTGGAGCACCTCAGGAAGAGGAAGTCAGAGTATATTCAGACAGTATTGGGCCATGCGAAGAGGCCGAGGACTCAGGATTCAACTTTGGGAGATCAGCAGGGCCAGGCCCGTTGTGCCAAGTCTGAGAGGACCCATGTTGGAGGCTATCGGGAGACAGAAAGGAGATGTCTCGTCTGCGGACAGATGGGTCATATCGATAGAGATTGCTCTCGGGAATTGTTTTCAATATGTTTTTGTTGCAACCAAGTCGGCCACAAGATGGCTGACTGTCTGATGTTGAGGGGCAGAGCAGTGAGTGCACCTGCTCCAGTTGCTTTTAGGATCCTCGTTAGACGTGAGGGTGAGGCTGGAGCCCCATCAGTGAGGGGCCGAGTATTGTAGTGTCAGTTAGGCGAGGCCAGGAGTCCAGCAGTGGATATTGTAGGTATTGTATCTTTGCTTTCTCTTGGCTAGTTTCCAATATTTATGTTTCTTGGAAATTTTTTATCGGCTGGGTAAGTTTCATCTTTGAGTTATTCTCTATTATTGTTTCATCAAGATTTATTATATGCCATCTGTATGCCTTGGATCATTAGCGGGTCAGTAAGGGGAGGTATCTTGTTAAGCGGGTTTTAGTGTGTTCGGTCCTTCCGGTTCTTTGTGGGGTTCAGTTCAGGGATATCAATTGGAAGATTTATGGTCAGGTCCAGTAGGATAGCTCTCCAGTTTAGTCATGAATCGGTGGTTTTAGCATTTCATCTGGTGGGGGTGACAGTTGTCCGTGGAAGAACTGTTGGGTGTAGACACTACCGTTGCTAAGGAGCGGTAGTAGGAAGATGGTGGTATCAGTTGCATGAGTTATTGGTCATTGGGAATGTCGAGGGAATTTTATGTCTGCATAAGTTGTAGATGGTTAGAATTCAGTGGCTCCTTGTGAATGGAAGCTGGGGTTTAGATTCGTTACTCAAGGCAAGGGTTATGGTTTTTAGTCGCCAGCACAAGAATTCAAGGAATTGGTCTGGTATCATGGGAGGTGATTTGGATCATCAGAGTCGTTAAGATTTCAAGAGTATTCTCCAGGACCTAGCCATGTGGATCACAAAATCATAAAGACCCTTCTCACCATAGTTGTTCAAGGACCTAGCCTTGGCTCAGGTGGAGACTACTCGCAGTATATGTGTGAACACGGAGGAACGCACTGCGATTTGTTGAGTATTGGAGAACTACTCATGGCTATTTTGATGTTAGCCCCTGTATATCCTAGATCAAAGGTCTCAATACAGTTTTTCATGTTAACAAGTTAACTTGGCCGTTGGCGAGACGTTCAGCGATAATCGAGCCTTGCGAGGTGCATCGCCCTAATGCCATGACATATGTACAATTTCAAACTTTTAATTCCTTAAATACGACAGTTCTTAGAAAGATACTGCCTAACTGACAATTTATACAATTTCAATCCTTCAATTCCTTGTGAAAATGGAATGAAGTGTAATGACCATCAACTCCTTTCCAAGTTTCTTGTCCTTGCTTAGAAAATTCCGATATAGTCTCCTTGAGTCTCTTTTTTTTTTTTGAATTCGCGATACAATCTCCTTGAGTCTCTTCTTCTTTTGAATTCACGTATCAAGACAAAAGAAAATTTTGAGATAAAAAATAAAAAATAAAAAATAAACTTAGCACATAATAGAAATAACTAAGAAATAAAAATAAAAATAAAATACACTCAAAAGTAAAAATAAAATATTTTTGGATATTTAATTTTCTGAAAAGGAAATAAAATAGAAATAAACATATTTTTGGATTTTTAAATTTTATGATTTTTGTTTGTTTTTTTTAATTATCCCCCTAAATTTGTGTATAGAGGAAAAATATGAACAAATTTAACAAAAACAAAAATAATAACTAAATTTAAAACTTTTGGGATCAAAGTTGTCAAGCAATTCAATATCGTTTATCAGCACACACCTGTATGTTTAGCTCTAGTCAATCACGAATATTGTGGTCCACTTAAACACAAAGGATGTTGACAAGTTGGAAATATTATAAATGACAAAACATTGTGATTATATTCCTAAATAGACCATTTTGCTGACGACGACCAATGATATTGTTGTCCACTTAAATTCAGCAGCGAGATCTACAGACAACCTTTAATCTTGAACCAATTCAATTTTAAGCTCACTAGAACGTGTTCCCTAGTTCACGACATACCCTAGCAATCAAGGAATTCCAAAGAGCTCTTTACTTTAGGTGAGTGCTCAATTATTTAAGAGAGAAGATGGATACAGAGATGCATATGTTGTATCCCAGGTCGGATCTCTTTCAATGCACGCAGAGGGGACAACATATGACTACTATAGATAGAGGGTTAGAGAGATAGAAGGGTGCGTATGCTGTGTCCCAGGTCGGAAACGGCGGAAACGTTCGGGGGCGGAGGACGTCATGTACAGTATCACAACAATTGAATAATAGTAATCAAAGCAACAACAACCATTGAATTAATAGTATAGTGTTTACATTACATTTGAATCATACACGATTGACTCCAAAAGTAAATAGCAAGTAAAGACTCAAAGCTACTATGCTCCATATTCTTGAACCCGGTGTGTGTACCTGTCTACTAATGTCCTGAGAATACAAGTAGGTTTTGAAAGAGTATCAACATAAAGCTGGTGAGTTCATAAGCTTTTTGTTTTAGAAAACTGTTCTTTGTTCTTTTGAATAATAAGTTATGTTTCTGCAGAAAACCTTATATTTTCTAATTTAATGAATGTATAAACCTTAAATAAAAATGATTCTTACCAGTTCCTCCTGCGTGTACTTAGTGTATACAAATTATATACAATCCAGATCGAACAAACAGTCGATTGTGTGGTTCTGCCCCAAGCCCACAACCAAACAAGGAACAGGAAATGAGGCGGAGACCACACATTCCACTGGTTGTCGGATCCTCATGTACATCATCCTGAAGTATTCACTAGTTACTTACAAATTTAACTGTATTGGTCCTTTGATATCTGTTGTAAGTGGTCCTCAAGAAAATCCATTATTTTCTTATTGAATGCATGATTAACCAATTCTTTTTATAACTACTTAGCTCATACTCGCTATGTATAAACCAATATCGAACAGACGATTGATTGTGTGGATCTGCCCTAAGTCCACAACAAAACAAGGAACAGGAAATGAGGGGGAAACCACACATTCCATGGTTTGTCGGATATTCTTCACACATAGCCTGGATGCATAAACTAAGGAATTATAGAATTATTAGTGAATGTTCATTAGTGAAATGAATAACCGATCGTTTGTAGAGTACTAATGTTTACCCTGGAAAATCCTATATTTTCCCTAAGTGTAAGTTATTGAATTATCTGTTTCAAACCGAATAATATAAGCATCTACCTTACTTATGTTGTTAAGCATTGTTCTGTTTGAAAACCAATATGAATACCTTTGTATGAATACCCTTGTATGAAAACCTTTGTTTGAATACCGTAGTGTGAATACCGTAGTGTGAATACCGTTGTGTGAATACCCTCTTACGATCACTTAGTACATACAAGTTATAGAAATCTGGATCGAACAGACAGTCGATTGGGTGATTCCGCCTAAGCCCACAACCAAACAAGGAACAAGAAATGAGGCAGAGATCACACACCCCCTGCAAGTTGGATGTTAATTTCATATTACCCTAGTGTATATACTAAGATATCACATAGTTACTAACCCTCGTGACTGTTTATTAGGTGTATTATTATGTGAACGAGTCGTTGTTTCACCTGTGGATTCTTATAACCATACTATGGATGATCAACATTATGACGTACTCGGACGTACGTCGTGAAAAATGACGTTTATCACCCTCGGTTGACTGTAGCTAATAGTCAGGGTGCGGGATTGTCACTCCCGTATAGATCTATACACAAACTCACGCTCTCCCTCTCAGGAGACTCTGGTTACAAGGCGCCTCACACTGTTGGCTCTCTAAACGAATTCACGAATAATACTATGAAAACCCTTTTTGTTATGAATCCTTATAAAATAATATCTTTTAATTCATAATTCATAAGTTTGTTTCCTCTGTTCTGAAAACTATGTTTGTAATGTTTGTATTTTAACATGTTTTGTAAAACTGATTTCAAGTCTAGTAGTGACGATGTTTACCATGTATGCAAGTTCTATGTTCAATGTATACTAGTGATAAGAAAATATAATAAACCAAATTATATTTTTACACACAAGATAACTTGTGCTTTTACTTGTATCCTCCCCCTGAAAACATTGAAAACTTTGGAAAAATATAGGGGTATGAACTCACCGTTAATTGTGTGCAAGCATCGAATCAATGAACTGGGAACGAAGACCCTCGCGTTGTTGTACGTGGCACTTAACGGAATCCTAATAACAATTAAATATATATATGTATCTAAATTAGCGATTTCGTTAGATAAAGTGTTGGAAAAACACTTGCTTTCGGTTAAGGAGTGTTACCGGGACTTGATTGAATCGAGGAAAGCGGGTTTTCAGTCTAATGTATCACTCAGGGAGTGTGTACGGCCGTGAAAGAGAGTGTACGGACGTGAACCGTGTACGGCCGTAGACTGCCTTGAAGGGTGTACGGCCTTTGAAGGTGTACGACCGTGGATGAGTGTACGGTCAACGAGTTTGAAGGTATACGGCCGCACACTCAAGAACAAGAGTGCTGGAATCGATGAATACGTGTCCTAGATGCTCCGAAATGAATCACCAATGGTGTTTTTCGATGTTTTACGGAAGAATAATGGTGCTTTACGTGTGTACGGTCGAGAGTCTAGAGAGAGAAGTAGAGGGTGTTCGGCCAGAAAAGTGTAAATGAGGGGTAGGGTCTCGTATTTATAGGGGTTTTTTTTGTGGTCGGTGGTGGGTTCCACCCGACGTGGGCCGTAAACGAGTGTACGGCCGTACACGGGTGTACGACCGTGAACCCAAGTCCGGCCGAGAATGGTTGTTTTGATCGACGGAAAACTCGAAATTTCGCGTAGTTTTGTTCCCGACTCATATATGAAGCTCAATTATATAACAAAATGACTTTCCAAACCAAAGGAATTCGACGGGACTCAATAAAAATCCAAATTTTATTGACGGGATTTGGATAACGGAAATGGAAAAAGGTTCGGCTTGTCACATCATCCCCCCTTTAGAGGGAATTTCGTCCTGAAATTCGGATTTCGAGTGGATGGTTAAGGATAAGGGAAAGGAGACGGTTACTTTGGTTCCATTCAATCCTTGCGTTCTTTGAATCAATTCAGATCCTCGCTCGTATTTCGGTGGATCATCACCGTTGTATCCGTTGTTCTGATCTGTGAAGGGCGTGTAGGTTTAACTTGCTCAACTATGTTCATCTAACTGGTAGGATGACCATTCGTAGATCTGAGTAGCTTTTGTCCTGAAGTTCATGGTAGGACTCATACCTGGTCCATCTACCATTGTCTCATGTACACAAGTCGTATATAATTAAGATTGATAAGACGGTCGGATGGGTGACTCTGTCCTAGGTCCACAACCAGACAAGGAACAGGAGATAGGGCGGAAACACACATCCTAAGTCTGTAGAATCTTAATTATATACTACCCTCGCGTGTACATTTAACATCGATAGGCTAACCGTATCTTTCCCTAGCCTCTGTGCTTGAACTTGACTTGCTGTGCGAGTGGTGTTTCCAAAATGGTCTGCTGAGGGTGCTTAAGGAAGGTCACAGGTGGATACCATACTCCTCGCATGAGTATTTTCAGGGGTTTGAAGCGAGATGAAATTTCGAGGTTCGCATCTAGTTTGTCGTTATGAGTGACGAGAGTTTTGTTATTCGGTCGGTTTAAGGCAAAGGGTCTCCTCGGTGACACGTGGGTTTGGTATAACGCAGACTCAGTCAGACTAAGCGGGATGACATCGTAGGATTGCGTGTTAGGTTAGTTTGGAAGGAGTGTTTCGTTATGGTGTTAGTGTATCTATGTGTATACGTTTCTAGTGCTTTCTGTATTGACCTTGTTATTACTACTGCATATGTTTTGTACTGTATTAAGTGTATTAACTGAGAAATTGGTCTAGTGAATGATACTTGATGTTATGATTCCTATCCGGTCCTTCTATAATCGCTTGGTGTCTACAAGTCACATATAATTAAGATGATTAAGACGGTCGACTGAGTGACTCTGCCCTAAATCCACAACCAGACAAGGAACAGGAAATAAGGCGGAATCACGCACTCTAAGTGTATTGGTCCTTAATTATATATGGCCCTACTGTTTACGCCAAGTCATTATAGCCTACCGGAAAAGATTATTTAGTTTCTACATAAACTATGTGCTTTGCTTAACGAGGAAGAAAATATTATAGTTAGAACTTAGTTGTGAGACGGTTTCCTTGAAAATGTAGGTTTGGGAAAAGATTCGAGTTGGAAGACGTACCGCTGTTCTCGGGGGTTTCCGGGGTAGACTCTCCTGCAGTGATCATTAGCATTCCTCCCTCTTCACCAGGGTTCCTGGCCAATGGACAATTTCTGCTAAAGTGTCCCGTTTCACCACATTCGTGGCAGGTCTGACTCACTTCCTCAAATGGGAACTGAGAGATTGGTCGTGCCGGTGCCTTACAGAAGTGGATGGTGTGTCCCCTTCTGAGGCAGTTCTTGCAATACAATTTCCGACACCTTCCGATATGACGGAAGTTGCACTTATTACATTTAGGTGGGGTCCCAGCATAACGACTACCTCGTGTTGATGTGGTTGGTGTCGTAGCAGCATAGGCTGCACCCGTCTGTTGTCCCTCAGAGGGTTCTTGTGTTGATTATCTCCTCTTTCTGCTCTCGGGCCTTTTATTATCATCACCTCCTTTGGTTGACCCATGAACGGGGTCCATTATTCCTTGGCGGATCCCATAGTCCACCAAAGTTTGAGCCAGGCGTTTGGCACTGTCAAACATAAGAGGTTTCGCTGCTAATACGTTTCCTTGGATTGGAGAAGGCAGTCCCCAAATGTATCTCTCTACCTTCTTGCTTTCCGGGGTAACCATCCCCGGGCATAGTGCAGTTAAGTCGCTGAACCTATCGGTGTATGCTACAGTGTCTGAGCCTATCATGGTAAGATTCCACAGTTCATGCTCTAGTTTCTGTACTTCGCCCCTCCGGCAGTATTCTTCCAGCATCATTTCCTTTAGATTTTCCCAGCCCATTTCGTTTGCTATAGGAAGATTCAATGACTTGACATGGCTATTCCACCATGTAGGGGCTCTATCAGAGAAAGTGCAGGCAGCAAACTTCACTTTGCTCTTCTCTGGGCACGTACATAACTCAAAAATCGAGTCTGTCTTCTCGAACCATCACATTAGAGTGATGACTCCCCCACTTCCATCGAAGGATTTGGGTCCACAAATCATGAAGTCCTTGTATGAGCACTCCCTTGTGTGTCCGTGGTTAAAGCTGTTGGTACCATGTCACACCCCAAAACCGGAACGGCGGAAACGTTCTGGGGTGGAGGACGTCATGTACAGTATCATAACAATGCATAATAGTAAAGACAAGCAACAACATCCATTTCATTAATATAATAATTTTAATACAAGCGTGTTCTGTATAGTTTGTAAGACACCAAAATAAATGATCAAAATAAAAGATAAGTCTTGTATATGCTCCATATTCTCAAAAGCTTCATCATTACCTCTCTACTGATGACCTGAGAGTACAAGTTATTTTGAAAGAGTTTATCAGCATAACGCTGGTGAGTTCATAAGTATTTAGTGTCATTGCTTGTATAAAAATGTTTGTAACAACGTAGTGTAAATGTTAGTAGCTATTTGTAAATGTTTGTAAATGGTTGTACTCCCTAGAAAATCCTATATTTTCTAGTGAAATGTAGTCTTCTACCAAGACCCAACTGTTAGTATGTTTGTTCTTTTGTAAATGTAAGAGTTTTCCCCAATAAAACTATCATTATGAAAAATATAGTTTAGGACCTCACCAATGCGAGATGAATACAAAGTAAATGTAATAAGGGAAAATAATGTTCTACCCCAGCAGTATCACTGTCGGCTATATGTGATGAAAATGCAGACTCCAGGAAGTATTAAATGTACAATACACCTCGGGGAATCCGTTTTCCTTTAATTCTTAATTAGATAATTAAAGGTTTGAATGTGAACTCGTATGTAACCATGCTGATCGACGGCTGAATAACTGATGACCCTCCGGTGTCATATGTAGTGAGGTAACATTTTGTCACCCCTTGGCCTTATAGGCTGGGACTGTAGCTAGCAGTCGGGGTATGGGAGTGTCTGTCCTATATAGATCTATACACACAACGCCCGCTCTCCCTCTAGGAGACTCTGGTTACAAGGTGATACAACAATGTAGTGTCGTATCGAGAAGTAGTATGTCACATTCTGTTTATAGTATTCAAAAGTTTGTATAGTATGTCATAGTGTAGTGATGTTTTCTCTTTACTAGTATATAGTATATTCCCTTGTATAGTGTATAGTATGTTCTCTTGTATAGTGTATAGTATGTATTGTTTCTCAATGTAGTACTTATGTAGTGACTCGTAACTGTACTGACTCTTGTATGTATCGTTGTAATAGTAGTAGTGAGTAGTAAACACTTAACTATACCTATTATAGTTAAATAGTAATGTTGTTTGCATGCCTTCGTTACACAAAGGTACTGAACTGAAGTGAAAGCTTTTATATCCAACACATATATATATATGATATATAACTAAGACTTCAACGACCTTCGGACAAATAACAGGATACCCTAAGTCCACAACCAAACAAGGAACAGGAAATAAGGTGAGCTATCAGTCCTAAGTCCTTCAAGTCTTACTTATATAAATATATTGGTGTAGATATGGGTTTGAAAATAATGTAAGTTTAAAAGAGTTTGGAAACAGTTTTAGCATTTGGAAGAGTTTAATAAAAGGTTTTGAAGTGCTTGAAATCCATAAGTTTGATAGCAGTTTGAAAGTAATAGCAAATCTTTCTGTTTGTTCTAGTTATTAATCACATGCGATTAAAGCAATAACTAGAATGTTTCAACTTGTATTCCCCCCATAAAAGCATTTAAAATCATTTCAAAGGTTGATTAAGGGGTATGAACTCACCTGTAGTGAGTGGTTGGGATGAACGGATGGTATAGGATGCTAAGTGTCAAGTGAAGACTTGAACGCACACACGGATCCTATTAACATATAAAGACACATATATGAATACAATTAGTCATTTAACAACTAATTAACCAAGTTAAGACACCCTAGGTCATGGAATACACTTTGATTCAAGTGCTAGAAGTACCAAGGGTTGCATCTAAGGTTTGTAAAGCCACTTAAGGGAGTTTTCGGTCCAAGTGGTATGTTTCTTGGAGTTTTCGGTCCATATGGTTTTCGGTCCAAATGGTTTTCGGTCCAAAGAGGTTTTCGGTCCAAATGGTTTTCGCTCCAAATGGATGGCCGAAAACTCATGATGTTTGGTGATTTCCAAGGGCTTTCAACAATCAACGAAGTGTTCTAGACTCAATACTAAGTATTAGTAAAGGCTTAAAGTCATTTTGTACCCCTTTATAAGGGTTTTCGGTCTAAGGAGATGCACTATACCGCAAACTCCTTTTGTTCTTGGAAAATGACGATTTCAAGGCCCTAAATCAAGTATCCTTACTAGATAACAAGTATAGGAGATAGATACTTACAATATGGAAGCAAAGAAGGGTGTTTTTATCCCAAAACACTAGTGTGTGTTCTTGGTGTTCTTGAAGAACACTTGAAGATCTAAGAAAAAGAGGAGATTTCATGGACGAAATCATGTATAACTACTAGATGAAGTGTTGTATCAACAAATCAAGAGAAGAAACACTTACATTTTTGGAAGATTTGGAAGAAGCTCTTATGATACTTGAGAGAGAATGTGGGTGTTCTTGAGTTTAGAAGTAAGAAATGAGGAAGGAAGGAGTAAACTCATGCCTTAAGCATGAGTTCTCGGTCAAAGGGGGTTTTTGGCCCCACCCCTCATGTTTGGCCGTAACACCTTATCAAGGTGTTATTGGTTTTATTTGTTCCCCAATAATCCTAGAAAATACTTCCTTTCGTTTGTTCTTTTGAAGAATTAATAAAAAAAAAATACCCAAACGGACTTTAAACCGAGCTAAAAATTAGCAGAAATGAATTTGACTTTTAATTTTCGCGTTTGACTGTAGAGTTCATACAAATGAAAATTTCGGGTTGTCAGATCATCCCCCCGTTAGAGGGAATTTCGTCCCGAAATTAGAGTTCAAGCAACTAAGTTATTACAAATAACTAAGTAAAAAGATGAGGGTATTTAAGTTTCATTTGATCTTCGCGCTCCCAAGTGAACTCCGGTCCTCGTTTGGCGTTCCAGCGAACCTTCACGATTGGGATGCGGCTTTGTTTCGTTCGTTTGACCTCTCGGTCCATGATCTCTACAGGTTCTTCCACGAAGTTGAGGCTCTTGTTGATCTCGATCTTGTCGAGTGGGATTACAAGAGTCTCGTCAGATAGACACTTTTTCAAGTTCGAGACGTGGCAGGTAGGATGTACGTTACTAAGCTCGTGGGGTAGGTTGAGTTTTTATGCTACAGGGTCGATTCTAGCGAGAATCTCGAAAGGCCCTATGTATCTTGGATTCAGCTTTCCACGCTTTCCGAAGCGTATCAAGCCCTTCCAGGGTGAGACTTTCAAGAGGACTCGGTCTCCCACCTGGAATTCCAAAGGTTTTCTCCGTTTGTCTGCGTAACTTTTCTGTCGGTGTCTAGAGGCTTTCAATCGTTCACGAATCTGAACAATCTTCTCTGTCGTTTCCTGAATGATCTCCGGACCCGTGAGAGTGTTGTCAGGAACTCGTCCTTTAGCTAACTGAGTGTCACCCACCTCAGCCCAGCACAGAAGGGATCTGCACTTCCGGCCATAGAGGGATTCAAATGGAGCAACCTTGTTGCTCGTGTGATAACTGTTGTTGTAGAAGAATTCAACAAGGGGTAAGTGAGTATTCCATGTCTTCCCAAAGTCGATCAAACAGGCTCTCAACATATCCTCCAAGGTTTGGATAGTTCTCTCACTTTGTCCGTCGGTCTGTGGATGGTAGGCCGTACTCATGTCCAGCCTCGTTCCTAGGGAGCTTTGTAACGACTGCCAGAACCTCGAAGTGAATCTACTATCTCTATCGGAGATAATAGATATAGGAACACCATGCAGTCGTACGATCTCCCTAATGTATGTTCTTGTGAGCTTCTCCATTTTTTCGGTCTCTTTGATGGGTAGGAAGTGCGCGGACTTGGTGAATCTGTCGACGATGACCCAAATGGTATCAAGCCCACCCGTTATCTTGGGTAGCTTGGTTATGAAGTCCATAGTGATCCGCTCCCACTTCCATTCAGGTATCTCTGGTTGCTGCAGTAAACCTGATGGTTTCTGGTATTCGACCTTAACCTTTGCGCAAGTAAGGCATTTACTCACAAAGGTAGCAATCTCTGCTTTCATGTTAGGCCACCAGTATAGCTTTTTAAGATCCAGATATATCTTATCTGAACCCGGATGGACGGAATATCGAGTGTTGTGCGCTTCCTTCATGACCAAGTCTCTGAAGCCACCGTGTCTCGGTGTCCAGATCCGGTCTATGAGGTATAAGGCTCCGTCACCCTTGACTTCCAAGTTCTTATCCATTCCACGTAGGGATTCTCCCGCCACATTTTCAGGTTTTAAGGCTTCGAACTGAGCCTCCTTAATTTGTGCGGATAGATGCGAATGGATAGTCATAGTTAATGACTTGACTCTTCGTCCAGAATATTCTTTTCGACTTAGGGCGTCTGCTACCACGTTGGCTTTACCCGGATGATAACGAATTTTGCATTCGTAGTCGTTGAGTAGCTTGACCCACCGTCGTTGTATCATATTAAGCTCCTTCTGGTTGAATATGTGTTGTAGGCTTTTGTGGTCTGTAAAGATAGTGCTCTTTGTACCATACAGGTAGTGTCTCCAGATCTTCAGGGCGAACACAACCGCTCCTAATTCGAGATCGTGTGTGGTGTAGTTGGCCTCGTGTGTCTTCAGCTGTCTTGAGGCGTAGGCGATGACCTTACCTCGTTGCATCAGAACACAACCGAGCCCCTGGTTGGATGCATCGTAGTATACCACGAAGTCATCTATCTCTTCGAGGAGGGATAGTATCGGTGCGGTGCATAAGGCTCGTTTAAGCGTTTGGAACGCCTTCTCTTATTTCTCTTCCTAGTCAAAGGCCACGCCTTTCTGGGTCAATGTCGTTAGGGGTTTAGCAATTCGAGAGAAGTTCTGTATGAATTTGTGGTAGTAGCCAGCAAGGCCTAGAAATTGAGGAATTTCTGTAGGCGTCTTCGGTGATGACCAGTTCTCGATGGCTTTAATTTTGGAAGGGTCCACGTGGATTTCTTCTTCGCTAACCACGTGTCCTAAGAATTCGACTCTTCGGATCCAAAATTCGCATTTAGAGAACTTCGCATAGAGCTTCTCTGATCGCAAGGTTCCTAGGACTTGTCGTAAATGATCGCTATGTTCCTCCTTACTTCGAGAGTAGATAAGTATGTCATCGATGAAAACGATAACGAACTGATCCAAGTAAGGACGACATACCCTATTCATTAAGTCCATGAATACTGCGGGCGCATTGGTCAATCCGAATGGCATCACTACGAACTCGTAGTGTCCGTAACGAGTTCGGAAGGCTGTCTTCGGAACGTCCTCCTCAAGCACTCGTAACTGGTGATACCCGGATCTTAGATCAATCTTAGAAAAGTAGCTCGCCCCTTGCAGCTCGTCAAATAAATCGTCTATGCGAGGAAGAGGGTAACGATTTTTGACTGTAAGCTTGTTGAGTTTCCTGTAATCGATGCACATACGGAACGATCCGTCTTTCTTCTTCACGAATAAGACTGGTGCTCTCCAGGGTGAGAAGCTTAGTCTTATAAAGCCCTTGCTGAGCAGTTCGTTAAGTTGACCGGACAGTTCTTGCATCTCAGCAGGTGCTAGACGATATGGCGATTTGGCTACGGGGGTCGCCCCTGGAACTAAGTCGATCCTGAATTCGACTTGACGTTGGGGAGGTAAACCCGGTAGCTCTTCCGGAAAGACGTCGGGGAAGTCGCGTACAACGGGGAGGTCTTTCAGGTCTTTTGTTTTCTGGCTCGTATCGACAACGTGTGCCAAAAATGCACGATATTCCTTACGCAAGTACTTCTGGGCTTGAATACTCGAGATGATACGAAGGCTCGTACTGGGTTTATCTCCGTAAATCTACAAGGTTTCATTCTTCGGTAGGTTTAGGCGGACTGCCTTTTCGAAGCACAGAATATCGGTACGATGGAGACTCAACCAGTCCATGCCCACAATGACATCGAAACTCTTGATTGCTACTGGAATGAGTTCGATTGGAAATGAATGATTGTCTAGTGTGAGGGTACAACCTATGTAAATTTCGCTAGAACTCTCTGTCTTTCCGTTAGCCATTTCTACGACGAAGGTTTCTTTTAGTGCTTGCGGTGCTTGATTAAGTAAGTGTTTAAATTTTTGGTTTACGAAGCTCCTCTCTGCTCCACTATCAAATAGGATACAAGCATAAGAGTTATCGAGAACGAACGTACCCGTGACTACTGTGGGGTCTGCCATGGCTTCGTTGTGGCCAATAGCAAGTAGTCTTCCTGCTCCTCCCGCATTCCCAGCTTTCGAACAGTTTCTTTTGTAGTGCCCTGTCTCGCCGCATCCATAGCAGGCCTGACTCACTCCTGCACCGGGAACCTGGGTGATGGGTTTGGGTGGTGTTCTGCAAAACCGGGCGGTATGGCCCTTCCGGTCGCAATTAGTGCGGTGCATTTCCCGGCAGGGGCCGTTATGATGGAAATTGCACTTGGTGCACTTGGGTAGGGTCCCTGTATATGGCTTGGCTGGCACAGGGACAGCAGGGGTTGTGGCAGCATGGACAGCCACCGTCTGTTGTTTCTTGGAAGAAGGTTGAGCTGATTTGCCCTTCTTTCGGTCCCAACGCTTCCTCTTGTTGTCAGCTGTTTTGGTTAGTGCGGGGGCAGTCATTGTAGTTGTTGTTGGAGTAGGAGGAACCTCGTGATCGATGAGCCTTTGGGCCAATTCCTTAACACTATCAAAGGTAGCAGGGTGTGGTGCTAGAACGTTCCCTCGATATGGGGGTACCAGACCCCAGATGTATCTTTCGATTTTCTTGCTTTCGGTGGGGACCATGTTGGGACATAGAGTCACCAGGTCGCAGAACCTGGCTGTATAAGCCACTATGTCGGAACCCTTCATTTTGAGGTTCCACAGTTCCTCCTCGAGCTTCTGAACTTCGCCCCTCGGGCAGTACTCCCTTGTCATTAGGTCCTTCAGTGTATCCCAGCCCATGACGTTAGCTGCTACCAGTGAGAGTGATTTGACATGGCCATTCCACCACGTCAGGGCCCTTTCAGTGAAGGTGCAAACAGCGAACTTTATCTTGCTTCCTTCAGGGCATGAGCACATCTCGAAGATTGCTTCTGTTCTCTCGATCCATTGGGACAGTGCAATGATCCCTCCGGTTCCGTTGAAGTACGTTGGTTTGCAGCTGATGAAATCTTTATAGGTACACTCCTGTGTACGTGGGTGGATTTCACCATGGCTAGAGTTTGTGCCCGTTCCAGCTCCACTTGCACCACCAGAGTTTACTTGGGCCATGGCTGCGGTCACAGCTGTGGTCACCGCTGCTTGAAACATCACCGTATCGAAATGCGGAGGGGGTGGTGGTTGTGGAGTTTGATTTGCAGGTCTGCCCCTGGTCGGACACAGACGAGGCGGCATATTTTACTGAAAGTTTTATAAAGATGATGATAATAGTAATAATCAATTGCAAGTATGATGAGGATGTTTCATGGACTAAATCCCCATAGTCCAACTATTAGATAGAGGATGTTGAGGATGTTACTGGTATTAATTGCAAGTATGATCAATTGCCAGTATGATGAGGATGTTACTGGTATTAATGATGTAAAATGAGTTCGGGAAAAGTGACCTAACAGTAGGTCTTACATCAAACCATAAGGGAAAATGTTGGCAGCTTAGAAGTCTAGTTAGAGTACTTTAAAAGTTAGGAATGTTTGACAGACAAGTGCTCCATAGAGCACATAAAAGAAAGGCTATTCCTTAACCAAAAGAGAAGGATGAGTCGACATCTTCTACCGGCGGCGGGTATCCCTCGGGCGAACCCTCAGATCTGCCAGTTGACGTACAACCTCTTGAAGATGTCGCTCATGCGCCCTCTGACGTACTCGGAGTTCCATGACTTCGGCCCGGGATGCAGCTAGCTGTTACTGCAGAGCCTCGTTGGTCCTCCTAGTTCTTTCCATAGCCTCTTCGAGTTGGCGAATGCGGACCGTATTAATTCCAGAGTTGGCATCTACTTCCATCACTCGGTCGATGGCTGCTCGACCTTGTTCTACATTCCGAGCAATCCTGCAGACCATAATGGGCAGGACTCGGTCAGCTGAGCCTCCCTCGCTTATGTTATAAAAGCTTCGGTCCCCATTGTAAGGTAAGGGCTGACCCTGCTCATTACTCCAACGATTCAAGGTTGTTGCCCACAAGGGAGTGGGACCTTGAAATGCCGGACGTGGGTTGAGGTTTGGGACTTGACTTTCTTGGGGTAGGTTGTTGACCTCTGGTTCGGAGTCGGAGCCATCCGAAAAGCCTTCTGCGAGGTGATCATCCAAAGGGATTGGGTGATCATCTTCTGGCTCATCATCAAGCCATCCACCAATGCCTTGGTTGGGATAATACGGATCGCCGCGGAGATGGAAGCCAGCCATGTTATCTACGCGAGAGTGGGGAAAAGAATAGTTAATAGACGTACTAATGAAGGTCCTTTTTAGTTTGCACATAAGTAATTATAGTAAAACAAAATACTCCTATAGTATTTTAGGTTTAAGTTCTGTTCTAATGTTCTTGTTGTAGTAGTGTTGGTAAGTTTTTAGACTTGTTGCAACACTGCAATCGTTCTTAGGCACATGCTAGTCACTCCTCGGAAAATATAGTTGATCAGGCTATATCCCCCTAGGTTTGATTATATGTCTCTAAGCCTAATTGCATTGTTCAACAATCGTAATACTTTTGTTCTGATCTAGTATGATACTGACCCTGGTATGAATAGATGTATGTATATACTTAATTAAATATTTTATTATTTAAAACTATATATTCTTGGTCAGAGTGTTTTAATCCCGTTGCGTTTATAATTTGTATATCTTTTATGGGTTGATATACTTGATTCACTATAAACAATGCTCTGATACCAATCTGTCACACCCCAAAACCGGAACGGCGGAAATGTTCTGCGGTGGAGGACGTCATGTACAGTATCATAACAATGCATAATAGTAAAGACAAGCAACAACATCCATTGCATTAATATAATAATTTTAATACAAGCGTGTTCTGTATAGTTCGTAAGACACCACAATAAATGATCAAAATAAAAGATAAGTCTTGTATATGCTCCATATTCTCAAAAGCTTCATCGGTACCTCTCTACTGATGACCTGAGAGTACAAGTTATTTTGAAAGAGTTTATCAGCATAACGCTGGTGAGTTCATAAGAATTTAGTGTCATTGCTTGTATAAAAATGTTTGTAACAACGTAGTGTAAATGTTAGTAGCTATTTGTAAATGTTTGTAAATGGTTGTACTCCCTAGAAAATCCTATATTTTCTAGTGAAATGTAGTGTTCTACCAAGGCCCAACTGTTTGTATGTTTGTTCTTTTGTAAATGTAAGAGTTTTCCCCAATAAAACTATCATTATGAAAAATATAGTTTAGGACCGCACCAATGCGAGATGAATACAAAGTAAATGTAATAAGGGAAAATAATGTTCTACCCCAGCAGTATCACTGCCGGCTATATGTGATGAAAATGCAGACTCCAGGTAGTATTAAATGTACAATACACCTCGGGGAATCCGTTTGTATTTAATTCTTAATTAGATAATTAAAGGTTTGAATGTGAACTCGTATGTAACCATGCTGATCGACGGCTGAATAACTGATGACCCTCCGGTGTCATATGTAGTGAGGTAACATTCTGTCACCCCTTGGCCTTATAGGCTGGGACTGTAGCTAACAGTCGGGGTGTGGGAGTGTCTGTCCCGTATAGATCTATACACACAATGCCCGCTCTCCCTCTAGGAGACTCTGGTTACAAGGTGATACAACAATGCAGTGTCGTCTCGAGAAGTAGTATGTCACATTCTGTTTATAGTATTTAAAAGTTTGTATAGTATGTCATAGTGTAGTGATGTTTTCTCTTTACTAGTATATAGTATATTCCCTTGTATAGTGTATAGTATGTTCTCTTGTATAGTGTATAGTATGTATTGTTTCTCAATGTAGTACTTATGTAGTGACTCGTAACTGTACTGACTCTTGTATGTATCGTTGTAATAGTAGTAGTGAGTAGTAAACTCTTAACTATACCTATTATAGTTAAATAGTAATGTTGTTTGCATGCCTTCGTTACACAAAGGTACTGAACTGAAGTGAAAGCTTTTATATCCAACACATATATATATATGATATTTAACTAAGACTTCAACGACCTTCGGACAAATAACAGGATACCCTAAGTCCACAACCAAACAAGGAACAGGAAATAAGGTGAGCTATCAGTCCTAAGTCCTTCAAGTCTTACTTATATAAATATATTGGTGTAGATATGGGTTTGAAAATAATGTAAGTTTAAAAGAGTTTGGAAACAGTTTTAGCATTTGGAAGAGTTTAATAAAAGGTTTTGAAGTGCTTGAAATCCATAAGTTTGATAGCAGTTTGAAAGTAATAGCAAATCTTTCTGTTTGTTCTAGTTATTAATCACATGTGATTAAAGCAATAACTAGAATGTTTCAACTTGTATTCCCCCCCATAAAAGCATTTAAAATCATTTCAAAGGTTGATTAAGGGGTATGAACTCACCTGTAGAGAGTGGTTGGGATGAACGGATGGTATAGGATGCTAAGTTTCAAGTGAAGACTTGAACACACACACATATCCTATTAACATATAAAGACACATATATGAATACAATTAGTCATTTAACAACTAATTAACCAAGTTAAGACACCCTAGGACATGGAAAACACTTTGATTCAAGTGCTAGAAGTACCAAGGGTTGCATCTAAGGGTTGTAAAGCCACTTAAGGGAGTTTTCGTTCCAAGTGGTATGTTTCTTCGAGTTTTCGGTCCATATGGTTTTCGGTCCAAAGAGGTTTTCGGTCCAAATGGTTTTCGGTCCAAATGGTTGGCCGAAAACTCATGATGTTTGGTGATTTCCAAGGGCTTTCAACAATCAACGAAGTGTTCTAGACTCAATACTAAGTATTAGGAAAGGCTTAAAGTCATTTTGTACCCCTTTATAAGGGTTTTCGGTCTAAGGAGATGCACTATACCGAAAACTCCTTTTGTTCTTGGAAAATGACGATTCCAAGGCCTTAAATCAAGTATCCTTACTAGATAACAAGTATAGGAGATAGATACTTACAATATGGAAGCAAAGAAGGGTGTTTTTGGCCCAAAACACTAGTGTGTGTTCTTGGTGTTCTTGGTGTTCTCGAAGAAAACTTGAAGATCTAAGAAAAAGAGGAGATATAATGGATGAAATCATGTATAACTACTAGATGAAGTGTTGTATCAACAAATCAAGAGAAGAAACACTTATATTTTTTAAAGATTTGGAAGAAGCTCTTATGATACTTGAGAGAGAATGTGGGTGTTCTTGAGTTTGGAAGTAAGAAATGAGGAAGGAAGGAGTAAACTCATGCCTTAAGCATGAGTTCTCGGTCAAAGGGGGTTTTCGGCCCCACCCCTCATGTTTGGCCGTAACACCTTATCAAGGTGTTATTTTTTTATTTGTTCCCCAATAATCCTAGAAAATACTTCCTTTCGTTTGTTCTTTCGAAGAATTAATAAAAAAATAAAAAAATACCCAAGCGGACTTTAAACCGAGCTAAAAATTAGCAGAAATTAATTTGACTTTTAATTTACGCGTTTGACTGTAGAGTTCGTACAAATGAAAATTTCGGGTTGTCACATACCACTACTCGATCCACTGGTACCACTTGCATTGATTTGAGTCATGACAGTTGTCACTACGGCTGTTACTGTCGCCTGAAAGACAATCGGGTCATACTAAGGAGGTGGTGGTGGTGGTGCGTTGTTTTTGTTTTTGTTCGACTTCTTCGGTGGCATATTGCTGCCAAAAGGTTTAAAAGACGAAACGAGGGTAAGTCCTTAGATGTTACGAATCGAGTGTATTCTGAATCGAAGTTATCTTAGTTCTGAGTGTTTCATGTTCTGACGTTTGAAGTAATTCATAACAGAGGTCTACACAACATAGACTTATGAATTTGATAGTGACTACCCTCTTAATGAAGTTATGGAATCTGGTTTACTGTTACTTAGCTGATATGATAAAGGCAATAAGCCTGACACATAGTGTGACAGTGTAATCACTAACTCACTATATCATATTAGTTAGTTAATTATTAATATGACGTATACGGTGCTCTACCACCTTGCGTGCCTCGGGAGGAGTTTTTGTTCTAGTTATGATGGTCCTGAATTCAGCTGTTAGGGTTTGTTGTTTCTGGGCTTTCTTATGGTTCTCCTATTCACTGTAGATCATGCTTCGGGTTTTACCACAGATCTCCATCACTTCCCGATGAAAGATTTGCATCCTCGTATGATTCCTTCTAGGAACCCTCTTTATGAATCCTCTCTGGTTCCTCCTTGATTCCTCTGTTGGTGATTGTAGGGGAGTGGCTATCTCTATCTAGGTTGTTCGCGCGAAAATGGGGATGTCTAAAGAATCCTACAAGATTAAGTAGAACATTTCTTCTGTAGTTATTGATGATCCAAACTGGGTCCTCCTATAGTCAAGCAGTGCATGCAAGCTGTATATAATCAAGATCAAATAGACCTTCGAATAGATGATCCTACTCCAAAACCACAACCAAACAAGGAACAGGTAGTAGAGCGAAGATTACCAATTCTAAGTCTATAAGATCCCAATTATATATAACCCTAGAAGCATGCACTTCGTAACTATAGAGCTGCCAGTAAAGGTCTTTTAGTTCTCATTCAAGTTTGTTATAGTGCCTAAAATACTCCTATAGTATTTTATCTTTATGTTTTTGTTCTAAGGATACTTTTGTATATGGAGTTAGGTAAGTTTTTGACTCGTTGCAACACCACCATCACTCCCAAACACATGTTGGTCATATCTCAAATAAATATAGTTGATTAGGTTATATTTATTGCAGATATGATTACATAACTGCTTAGGTTTTACTGTAGTGTTCAACATCTAAATACTTTTGTTTGTTTTGTTCTTACTTGTTCTTATTGTGATACTTGTTCTTAGTATGTATGCTTATTAGTATACTTATCGTAAAATACTTATATTTTAAAAGTATACTTTTAGTCAGAGCACTCCGGCCCCATTGTATTTATAGTTATATATCTTTTACTGGTTGATCTACTAAGTTCACTATAAACAATGCTCTGATACCAATCTGTCACACCCCCAACCCGAAACGGCGGAAATGTTCGGGGGCGGAGGACGTCATATACAATATCACAAAAATTGAATAATAGTAATCAAAGCAACAACAACCATTACATTAATAGTATAGTGTTTACATTATATTTGAATCATACATGATTGACTCCAAAAGTAAATAACAAGAAAAGACTCAAAGCTAATATGCTCCATCTTCTTGAACCCGATGCGTGTACATGTCTACTAATGTCCTGAGAATACAAGTAGGTTTTGAAAGAGTATCAGCATAAAGCTGGTGAGTTCATAAGCTTTTTATTTTAGAAAACTGTTCTTTGTTCTTTTGAATAGTGCGTTATATTTCTCCAGAAAACCTTATATTTTCTAATGTAATGAATGTATAAACCTTAAATAAAAATGATTCTTACCAGTTCCTCCTGCGAGTACTTAGTGTATACAAATTATATACAATCCAGATCAAAGAAACAGTCGATTGTGTGGTTCTGCCCCAAGCCCACAACCAAACAAGGAACAGGAAATTAGACGGAGGCCACACATTCCACTGGTTGTCGGATCGTCATGTACATAATCCTGAAGTATTCACTAGTTACTTACAAAGTTAACTGTATTGGTGATTTGATATCTGTTGAAAGTGTTCCTCAAGAAAACCCATTATTTTCTTATTGAATGCATGATTAAACAATTCTTTTTATAACTACTTAGCTCATACTAGCTATGTATAAACCAATATCGAACAGACGATTGATTGTGTGGATCTGCCCTAAGTCCACAACCAAACAAGGAACAGGAAATGAGGCGGAAACCACACATTCCATGGTTTGTCGGATATTCTTCATACATAGCCTGGATGCATAAACTAAGGAATTACGGAATTATTAGTGAATGTTCATTAGTGAAATGAATAACCGATTGTTTGTAGAGTACTAATGTTTACCGTGGAAAATCCTATATTTTCCCTAAGTGTAAGTGATTGAATTATCTGTTTCAAACCGAATAGTATAAGCATCTTCCTTACTTATGTTGTTAAGCATTGTTCTGTTTGAAAACCAATATGAATACCTTTGTATGAATACCCTTTTATGAAAACCTTTGTATGAAAACCTTTGTATGAATACCGTAGTGTGAATATCGTAGTGTGAATACCGTAGTGTGAATAACATGGTGTGAATACCGTAGTGTGAATATCGTAGTGTGAATACCCTCCTGCGATCACTTAGTAGATACGAGTTAGAGAAATCTGGATCGAACAGACAGTCGATTGGGTGATTCCACCCTAAGCCCACAACCGAACAAGGAACAAGAAATGAGGCGGAGATCACACATCACACTGCAAGTTGGATGTTAATTTCATATTACCCTAGTTTATATACTAAGTTATCACATAGTTACTAACCCTAGTGATTGTTTATTAGGTGTATTATTATGTGAACGAGTCGTTGTTTCACCTGTGGATTCTTATAACCATACTATGGACGATAAACATTACGACATACTCGGACGTACGTCGTGAAAAATGACGTTTGTCACCCTAGGTTGACTGTAGCTAATAGTCCGGGTGCGGGATTGTCACTCCCGTACAAATCTATACACAAACTCACGCTCTCCCTCTCAGGAGACTCCGGTTACAAGGCGTCTTACACTGTTGGCTCTCTTAACGAATTCACGAATAATACTATGAAAACCTTTTTTGTTTTGAATCCTTATAAAATAATATCTTTTAATTCATAATTCATAAGTTTGTTTCCTCTGTTCTGAAAACTGTGTTTGTAATGTTTGTATTTTAACATGTTTTGTAAAACTGATTTCAAGTCTAGTAGTGACGATGTTTACCATGTATGCAAGTTCTATGTTCAATGTATACTAGTGATAAGAAAATATAATAAACCAAATTATATTTTTACACAAAAGATTACTTGTGCTTTTACTTGTATCCTCCCCCTGAAAACATTGAAAACTTTGGAAAAATATAGGGGTATGAACTCACCGTTAATTGTGTGCACGCGTCGAACCAATGAACTGGGAACGAAGACCCTCGAGTTGTTGTACGTGGCACTTAACGGAATCCTAATAACAATTAAATACATATATGTATCTAAATTGGCGATTTCGTTAGATAAAGTGTTGGAAAAACACTTGCTTTCGGTTAAGGAGTGTTACCGGGACTTGATTGAATCGAGGAAAGCGGGTTTTCAGTCTAATGTATCACTCAGGGAGTGTGTACGGCCATGAAAGGGAGTGTACGGCTGTGAACCATGTACGGCCGTAGACTGCCTTGAAGGGTGTATGGCCTTTGAAGGTGTACGACCGTGGGTGAGTGTACAGTCAATGAGTTTGAAGGTATACGACCGTACACTCAAGAGCAAGAGTGCTGAAATCGATGAATATGTGTCCTAGATGCTCCGAAATGAATCCCCAATGGTATTTTTCGATGTTTTACGGAAGAATAAGGGTGCTTTAGGGGTGTACGGTCGAGAGTCTAGAGAGAGAAGTAGAGGGTGTTCGGCCAGAAAAGTGTAAATGAGTGGTAGGGTCTTGTATTTATAGGGTTTTTTTGTGGTCGGTGGTGGGGTCCTCCCGACGTGGACCGTAAACGAGTGTACGGCCGTACACGGGTGTACGACCATGAACCCATGTCCGGCCGAGAATGGTTGTTTTGATCGACAGAAAACTCGAAATTTCGCGTAGTTTTGGTCCCGACTCATATATGAAGCCCAATTATATAACAAAATGACTTTCCAAACCAAAGGAATTCGACGGGACTCAATAAAAATCCAAATTTTATTGACGGGATTTGGATAACGGAAATGGAAAAAGGTTCTAGTTGTCACACATAAGTTCGTACATCATGGAAGTGTTGAGCCACGGTTCTAGATGATAAGTAACTTTAATGTATCTCGTAGGCTCCCTTTGTTTATATCACTGCTCAATCTATCCAAGCATCGTATGGTTAGTCCAAATGTAACTATCTAAGTCCATATGAGTTAACATTGTCAAGTCCTTTTATTGTCAACAATGTCTAGTCCTTTCATTTGAATCCTTTGTGCCTATCAACACATTGAACACAAATTCTAAACAATTTAGCTTCAGTGCATTACACGAATTTCAGATTTCCCTTTAACACTAAACTTCATATCACTTCCCAATAACACTTACAAAAGAAGACATATTTTTGGAATTTTTGATTTTTATAGTTTTTATGTATTTTGATTTCTCCCCCTTAATTTGTGTATAGGGAAGAAAGGAAATAAAATAAATGCACAAATTTAAAAAATTTGTCTTCAAAACGAATCATTTAAAAAAAACTTAGAAGTATCGAGAAAAAAACTCAAACCGTAATTCAACAATTAAAGTTGCATCCAGATGATCTAAGAACAGCATGCATATTCAGCAACATGTTCAACCTCAGCTGTGTTTCAATTCTGGAACGAAGTTAAGATACTCAATATTCATCATGCCATTAAATTAGATCCCTATTTGTGATCCTTTCTTTCTTCCTTCCCACAACGACACATACCCTCAACTAAAGTTCTGAATGTTGTACAGATGAGAGATGTCTCCTATCATGTTCCTGGAACAGCCATTATCAGCAAACCGAATTCTAATGATATTCCTCCATAGCTGCTTCAGCACACAGAGTGCGGGATTAGTTGATTTTTTGAACGCAGTCCATTTTGAAACTAGGTTACCTTTATCATCTACACAAGATACTCTTTCCCATGACATATCCTGCTTTCACACACAGAAGATGAATAAATGTTCGAATCATTAGATGATTTAGGAGTGTGAACTTTTGGTACCCATCTGTAGTCTGGTTTAACCCATTTCTTGTTTGTTTGGACGGATGCCTCAACACTTGCTTTAGAGCTAGAAACCGATCGCTGAGATGACGTTGACCTAACTGATCTTTGTTTAATTGAACCATCTCTTGAATTTGGCATCTTGTCCGATATTCCCTTCTTGTCGTTGGGTGTTTGATTCTTGCCCTTCTTAGCATTCCAGACACCATTATGTGAACATGACCTCGAAGCGTTTCTTTTGTAGGATCTCCCTCTTGGCATATTCTTAGAACTTTGTTTGTAGTAGGGAACATACGCACGATTTGGACAATTTTTGGCAATGTGTCCAGGTGTTCCACAGTGGAAACATGTCTGTTTCTTCATGTAGAATTTGTTTTTGCCTGTCCCTGGTAGCGTGCCCATGCCTTGTCTCTGATTGTTCCCACAAGCACACTTACAACAAGCAGTTTGTTTCGCTTGTTTTGGTGGCCTGTATTTACCAACAACAAGTTTATTAGAAGTAACAGAATTAGAAGCAACAGATTCAGAGTTCAAAGAGACATTGGTTTGACAATCAATAGAATTAACAGAACTAGAAATATTTATGTTCTCCTTGTTCTCATCTTCCACTACTTTACCTACACATGAAGTAGAAGCATTAGTATTGTTCACCTTAATATTCTCATTTAGGCCAGATTGTCCAGTCTTAACTGAAGCTAGTATAGAGGGTTGGCCATACTGAGCAGGTATCTCTACCTCATTGGTTTTAAGGGGCGGGGTATAGTTATCATTGAAAGGAGGTGGAACACTGTGATACCCTAGACCCTTATTCTGATTATCTTTAAATTTTAATTGTGTTTCTATCATGGACTCAACTTTCTTACTTGACACATCAAACTTCTTAAAATTTAAGTCTACATTTTCAAATTTAATTTTCAATGTGTTTAGCTCGGCAGTTAGACTGGCAATCTTTTCTTGAGCATAATCATAGTGTTCCCATTTTATGTTGTATTCTTCCTTAATTCTTTTTAAATATTTTGTTTGGGCCTCTAATTTTTCTTTTAATGGTTTTGGGCCTTTCTGAGAGTCTATCCATCATATTTAAGGTCCTCAATCTCCCTATTTAATAATTCATGTTGATCACGATAATGTTTAATTTTAGCTTCACAGGACTGAGAGCATGAGTTTTCACTTACTTTGGTGATTGAAGAACTCATTATTCACCAAAAAGAATAATTTACAAAAAATAGAACTGATTGTGAAACCAATAAAATTGCCCTTCGACTTGAAACCTCGAAAGTCAAACTTGAAAACTTGAAAGTCAAACTTGAAAACTTGAAAGTCAAACTTGAGGGTCAAACTTGAAATTCAGAAGTCAAACTTGAAAGTCAAAGTTGAAAGTTAAAATTTTTGTCCAAAAAAAATAACCTTCACCGACAACAAAAGTTTATGGACCGAAAATGAGGGTTTTGAACCAAAAACATGACTTTTGGACCGAAAAGTGAGTTTTTGGACCGAAAATGTGAAGCATCTTAACCCCAATGAGAAGACTCGCACCGAAAATACTCTTAGACCGAATACGCAAGACCGAAATCGCTGAATCGAGATCGTAGACCGAAAACTAAACCGAAAACGTGCGAACCGAAATCAGCGGCCCGAGAACATGCGAGACCGATAACGTGCGTAATCGAGAACCTGACCGAGGACTTCGCAACCCTAATCGAGAACGAAGTCGCCGCCGAGAAGTCCGAGGGTTTGACCGAAGACCAAGGAGTGCCGCCGGGAGCTTGCAAATTTCGACCAAAAATACCCAAAACTTGCCAAAAACACAAGATTTTCAAATCTTTAATGCCAAAATTGATCAAAACTCCAAAATATTGATGAACACGAAGAACAAACAGCCAAAATTTCGTAAAAAATAAATAAAAAACACCCGGAAATCCAAGAAAAACTTCAAAAAACTCTTAAAATCTTGCCAATTCGAATGATACCGATCCAAGCACTGATACCAATTGTAAAACTCCAAATCGCTATGTATCAATCAGATTCACTATGATGGTGCGAAATCCCAATCAAGTGAATGATGCAAGATGTAATATGTAATAAGAACAAGATGATTAATCTTCAATGCACACTATATTCAAGATAGTCTGGTACATAAGATTCTTGATTACACACGGTTCTCTCTTGTTTCTCTCTAGATCTCATTCTTGGCCTGTTGGCCACCACAAAAACGTCTCTCACCCTTTACCAGACTAAAATAACACTATATATACCTAGACCTAATAACCAAGGCCCAACCCAAAACCCAAACAAAAAAAATATTAAGCCTAGCCAAAATCACATGTGATTTTGGTCCAAACAAGACCAAAACATGGTGTTTTCGGTCCTAGACCGAGTACTCTAATAGCTTATGAAAAGAAAAGTATAAACCACAATTTTTGACCAAATAGTCGGGTTGGGAATCCATCAGATTGATGGGATGAGAGAGAGAGAGAGAGAGAGAGAAAGAGAGAGAGAGAGAGAGAGAGAGAGCTTAGTCTATTCCAAGTGGGGGAGAATGGATCAGAATTCTAGGGGTTGGATCGGGTGTGGAACTAGGGTAAGTTTCAGAACCTGGTCAGGAGGGAGACGACCCAAGTGGCTGTTTAGAGTGAGGTTCTGTAAGTGGGAGTTCACGAAACTTCCAACCGTTGATCGGTGTTTCCTTTATTATGTATAGTAGGCATGTGGTTGAGTCAGGGTTGAGGACTTGAGAATTCGAAGTATGACCCAAACACTTGATTGGATGTAGTTGGATGTGGCTTCCAATTCATGATGAATGGGGTTGTGATGGTTTGTGTGAGGAAAGACCATGGGTGGTAACCATGGTTGGTTAGAAGTGTTGTAAGACTATGATGGGATCGTAGCATTGACCAGTTCTAGGCTGACTATCATTGGAGGTGGTAATGCGCGTAAAAGGGGAAACGGTCTGTGCGTTGGGCATACCGGTCAGGATTGTCATGGAGTATTTATTTGGATTAGGTTGAGGACCATTGGGGTCCGAGGCGGAGTCAGGCTTGTGTAGCTCCAGATGGGTAGGACCCGTGCACGAGGCCCGTGTGATTATGGCAATACAGGTGGGCCTGGTAGAGACCGTTGGGTCAACGTATTGGATCTTGAGTTGCAAGATTAAGTTGGTGGTCAGTGTTTAACGCATAGGGGTTATAGGCGGGGTAGCCTTGTTATTTGGACTCTTGGGAACCTGGTGGTTGGACCAAGTGGGAGACTGGTAGTCTCAGCGATGGTTTGGGAACCTTTATATCCTGGTCTAGTGAGGGGTTGTGGTGAATCAGAAGGTTTTGGGTGAAATACAAGTGCAGATTCGTGGATCTCGGTTTATGAGTTGAGTATCAGATCGATTTTTGGGGAAAATCTCGAGTGGGGAATCACAAGGGGGTTAATGATTCATTCAACATCGGATTGGGAGAGTTTTGCTAAGGATGAGTTCGGTAGCCTTCGAAAGGTCGTTGTATGTTCGGGGTTGTGGTTGCATTTTTCAAGCTGTCTGGTGTGCCTGAGGATGGTAAAAAATGATTTCGAAGAAGAAATCTAATTTAAGTGGGGGAGAGTTGTAACATGTGGAATCTTGAGGATAAATTGTTGAGAGAAAAGCCCCTTTTAGGGTTAGACACGGCGTGTTGGAGGAACCAACACGTCGTGTTTTAAGAAACGTGAAGTTTAATGGACCAACACGTCATGTTGTGGTATCCTAACACGACGTGTTGGCAACTGGGAAGGAAAACCATAATTTTAGGGTGTTTCACCCTATTTAAAGGCCTTAAGTCCTGCTGGCTGGCCTCCTTACCAGCCTCCATTGTCACTTAAATCCTAATTCTTCCCTTAAGCTTTCTTGCTGGTGTTCTTGAGCCTTAAGTGGATTCTTGTGGTTATTTTGCTTGTAGATATTTAGATCTCCTCATTTTGTGTTTTGTTCTGTTTTTGGCTCGTTTTTGGGTTGAAGAGTGTGAGAGGTCGTTTTGGGGTTTGTTATTCCAGATCTGAGTTGTATTAGACCCCTTGAGCTTAAAAGTGCAAGCTTTTTTGAGAATAATTGGTCCCATGCAGACATTAAGTTCCTTTTTAAGCTTAAGAGAATCATTTAGGCATTCATAAAGGTAAAGTTGGCAACTTTACGTGGTTTTCTAGCTCAAGGAGGTCAGACTATGTTTTGGGGGTTATGTCTTCAAGGATTAAGTGCTTATCGGTTAAGCCCCTGCACTATTAAGCTTATTGGGTTGAGTTTTGAACCTTTTGGGTAGTCCAATGGATAAAGTATGAAACTCTATCCTCTTGGACCATGTTATGGACTAGATCTGAGCTTTGGAGCTCTTGGAAACGAAGAAAGCAACTTAAGGTATTAAGCTGTTGAAACACGGGCAAACACGGCGAGTTTGCAAGCCAACTCGTCGTATTGGCTTGGATTTTCCCGACTGTTTGGATGATATCGGAACACGGTGTGGCCAAGTGGCAACACGACATGTTTGGTCAACATGGGCTGTTGACTTTGAATTTGACTAAGAAGTTTGGCTAGGGTTGACCGTGGATTATGTTTGGGCTTTAGGGTAAGGTCCATGTAAGGGCTTTGGGTGTTATTTTGAAACTTGAGCCAAGTATGGGATTTGAATGATTATTTGGTTTTGGACCTTTTTAGATTTCTAGTTTGGGCATTAGTCTTGGGCCAAACTAGGTGAGGGGTAAAATCATCTTTTTACCTAAAGAATGGACTGTTGGACTTATGGTTATGGATTGGAACCTATATGTTGATTGGGTGTTACTTTGATATTGAGACTTTGGAGATCTGTCAGCCAGCAGCCAGAGAATTTTTTGTTCGATTCGGCAGTGTGAGGTGAGTCTCCTCACTGTGTTTAACATGTCGAAGGCTCTAATGTCGGCCCATGATTTGTTATGCTTTGTATGTTTGTTGTCTTCATGACTCTTGCGCGTGTTATGTGTTTATGTATGACGAGTACATCCCGATGCCGGGCGGGCCCTGAACAGTATATTGTATGGTAGTTATCTGTATGTGTCTTTATGATTATCGGGTACGTCCCGATGCCGGGTGAGGCTTGATGGCCATTTTGTATGCTATGTATCTTAATGATTATTGCATACGTTACGTATTGATATGTTTATATGTTTTATATGTATACTGGGTGGGGCCCGACGAATTACAGATCTGTATACAGAGCGGGGCCCAATTCCGGACAGGGTCCGATGCCGGGCGGGGCCCGATTCCGGACAGGGTCCGATGTCGGGCGGGGCTTGATGACATGGCAGGGCCCATTATATGTTTATTTGTATGTATTTTATGTGGTAGCTTGGGAAACTCACTAAGCTTTGTGCTTACGATTTTCAGTTTATGTTTCAGGTACTACGATTTTCCAATGGAAGAGCTCAGGATGATTGCAAAGCAGACACCATATGTTTCTGCGTTCTGTGACTTACTCTGATTTAATGATGTTTTAATTAATCTTGTTCACCTTGATTTTAATGGAAATAATATGTATTAACGATTTATTAACCTAAAAACAAAAATTTTATGTCATTATTTTTGGGACGTTACATTCATACTCATCAATGTTAAGCTTCCCCTTCACCAAGGATTGAGGAACTTCCGAAGTCTTATTGACATCCATTGCCAGCTCAATATCAGTGATTGTGTGGCAATCATAATAGTTATCGACGAAAACCTTTATATGAGAAATCGAAAAATCAAGGACCACTTATTCGCTCGAACAACCACATAGCGAAAATTATGTAATATGCCTCGAACAAGTTCTCACACGAAATAGACATCACTTTTATGATCTTCACAGATTACCACACCTCTGCTTCACTTTTTCCCAAGACTGCATGAAATTTCATCTTCAGTTTTTTGTATTCTTCTTTGTCATTGAATTTATCAACTAACTTGTATAGAGAAGATATGTACATAAAATGATTTATTGGGAAATCAAGTAGATTAAAATCATAGTTCTCAACCTCATTACTCTTCTTTGGTACTTTGCAAAACTACTCAAACTTCCCAATTGAAACAACTTCCTCAATAGTTTCGTAGGACCAATGCTTGTTAGGATCACCCTTGTTCAAGCCTGGTGGATCATTCTGCCTGCTCCTCAATATGCTACTGATTTGCCTTTCTCTTTCGATTTCTAAGGCTTGTTGCTTCTTCTTTTCTTCTTCTGATAAAGTTACCACAACACCTTTTCCTTTGTCTTCATGATTGTCTTTCGAAGGAGGTGGCATAGAGCTTGAACCAGAACCTCCAGCATATTCACGTATAACAATCCCTTTCGCTATAGGTCTTGTTGTGGTAGTTGTCGAAGTTGTTGTTAATGAAATTGGAAGTGAAGTGGGTATTTGGGTGGACATTACCTTCCCAACAACTGCTCCTTTGTCTATATCTTTTGAAGATCCAACTCCTCCACATCCTTTCCCTCCCCCTTGTGACACTTGCTTCGCAGGTGGAGCATTACTTGGTAAGAGAAGAACCAACTCAATGATGGGAGCAAGTGTCGCCTTGAGATTAGCCTCAATAGAAGAAATCATCTGAGAAACCGATTATTGGGAAACAGAAGATTGATTCGAAAGAGCAACCTTCGAAATATATACCTTGATAATATTTAAAAATTCCTCCAACTTTTCAAATACTTGGGAACCCTTTACCATCTTCGCATCAAGCTTTGTTGAATAAGCGATATTATATTCAACCAGCTGCACAATAACATCAACTTTTCCATGCAGGACAAAATAATTTTTTTCTATCTTCTAAGCCTCTTTAGCCATCTCCATTTTAAGTTCAACCATCTTGAGATCAACAGACTCTTTCATAGTCTTCACTTGCTTAACGAAAAGTTCATGACGCTCCTTAGCAACATCACAATCCTTTTTAATCTCATACTCAAAACTATTGGCATGAAATTTTAACCTTTCAACTTGTTGCTTCTCAATATTTTCCACCAAACTCCTAAGGAGATTCCCTTTTGACTTAAACATATACTCCATTTTGACCCCATAAACGAAATTTCCACCCCCAATATCTGCTTGTATCTATAAAAGAGAATTGCATTTGTTGCTGAGCATCTTGAAGTGTTTACCTGACATTAGCATGTTATCAGGAACATTATCTTCCTATGGATCAAATTGTAAGTCAACAAAAGAAACCATGATATCATCATCATTTGGTTCATCATCTTGAACTATTCTCTCTGCTTCTTTAGATTGCGAGGAGAAGAGAGTAGTTATGGGTTCATGCATTATGGTGGAATATGTTGATGATATAGTAGAAACAGGAAATGAAGATGGGATAGGAGAAGATAATGGTGGTAACGAAGTTGATGTGTCAAGCATTGAGGTTTCGATGGTGGATGAGAGTATGAGTGATGTATAAATAGTAGATGTTTCAAGATCGGAAGTACCAAAGCTTCATTGTTCAACACCCCTTCACCCATACATTTATGTCCCTATCAGATACATTCATATTGATGTCTGAGGTTCGAACCTCCTCCGCAATGGACTCAGTTAGCAAAAACTCGGGTGGTATTACCATGGTCTTCTCAGGGATGGATGTAAATGGAGGATCACTCGAATTTTTGATTGTATTCGTATTAGACATGTTTACATTTTCACCTGGATTTCCAGTCTCCTCAAAAATCAACTTGCTAGGAGAATCCCTACGAGGTGACCGAAGCACAGAGTCCTTAATGCGAATATTATACCTTTCACTGTCACTTCCATGATCTGTTTCCACGGTGACTTTGTCAAGTGGGTCTTCAAGTTGTTTCTTACTCTTCTTAATCTTTGAACCATTTCTCGAGGTTGACGTTTCTTAATCTTAGAGACTTCTTTATGCATATGTTCTTGAATAGGTTTTGGTTGCATATCTTCTTCTTTTTCTTTGGCTCTTTAACAAACTTCGTCGAACCCTCAGCCCCCTTTGGCAAAAGAACTCCAACCGAAACATTTGTATTAATGGATGCCAAATACCGAACAAGAATTGGGTTTGCAGGATCAATTCGCCTCATCATCGCATCTGGAATGCGAGCAACACTGGGATAAATAAATAGATCATCAATAACCAGTTTTGGAGCTTGCAAATTCGAAAACTTAGCTTTTTCATATTCCGAGGGAACCAAAATCCCTTCCTCTTCATAAATCGCCTTGAGGATTAGACTCCAATATCGTGCTCAAGAGACACCATTCGACACATTGGTGTGAATAATAGCCATACCAAACTCCTGTCAAAGTTGAGTAACATAAACAACATTCAAATCATAATAAAGACCAACAATCATCGCATAGACTTCTAATTTCGCCTTATCTAACCATGAACTACGACCAGTCAAGCATCGTAGTATAATACCAAAGAGGAAATTCTAAACACATGGAAGAGTTGACTTGCAAAATAGACTAATCCCAGTAAGAACTGGTTGATGACCCATCTTATTAAACATACAAAGAACTTTTTCATTCGTAACCTCATAAAAAGACCTGGGTATGGTAGCTTCATAATCTGTCTAAACTGTTTCTTTGTGAGCTTTAGAAACTTGTTGCTCGTTAGTTGGAAAGTAACAACCTTAGTTGTTTTGTTGAATACCGTCGTTGATCAACAAGTTATAACCAAGTCATTGGAACAACAAACGATGATGATAAGACAGTTGAAAGAACAGAGTGATTTAGGGCTAAAATCAACAACTACTACTCCTTAGGATATTTATCAACAGTGTACAAAGATGCATGTACACTCATGAATTATCGACTGGAAAAATCTCTCCCACAAATTTTGCATCTAACTTCGTATTTTCTAGAGAGAAGGAGGAGAGAAGTTTTCTAGAGAGCGAAAGAAGAGAGATGTGTGTGTGTGTGTTGGAGAATGAGAGTGAAATGTGAAGGAGGGAGTTCCGACTTTTTTGAATGGAGAGAGGGGCTCCCTCTTTAAATTTTATATAATCTAAATTTTTTTATAAAAATATAAAGTTTTTATAAAATATGTACCTTATCATAGTTTTTATTGATAAATCCTTGTTTTTTGACTTATAAATTAAGGTTAAATGTTAATGACTTAACTTTTATTTTCCTTGATGATGTTTTCCTGAACTTAATTATTTTAAAGTGATATTATAAGGTTCATAACAAATTTTATGGAGTTTTAGGTGTTAAAGTTTATAAATTTGAGTTTAGGGCTATTAGGGTTTTGGAATTTTGTAAATCTTTGGATATCGAAATAATTGAATCTTTGGGACTTCAAATTATTTTTGGGCTTCCTAACTCTTTTTCAAGTAAGAAATAATGTTTGTAATTTATTTTTATCGGTTTATTGGCATTTCTATGTAGTGATTATGAGATTCAAGCGAAATTGAAGAATGAAGTATACTAGTCCTAGTTTCAACTTCGACTTAAGTTCCAACGAGACTCCGATCTAATTTCTACTACTAGGTCAAGTGCATGATGAGTGTATATGATTCATGAAAAGGTGTTCGAGTCAAGGAGGGACCCGAATATGGATAGTGACTACAGTTAAGTAGTTGTAGAATTCACATATCAATGTGAAATTTAAGTACACTATCCATCGGTTCTAATTGTTTCCAAGTTTCTAGTAGGTTATAGCTTAGCTTCTAGTTACTAAGTCTAGTATGCGTCGTGCCTATACGTGCAACTAAGTTTAGTCAAATCTAGAACCGACTCGAATTTTGACGGTTGTCACAATCTCCCTCAATTGAAGGAATTTCGTCCCGAAATTCAATTGTATAGTTGGAGAGGTGGTGACTTTGAGAGTTCTTTGATTATTTTGGGTTAATTCCTCAAGGAAAGAGCCCAATTCGTTCGCTATAATCAAATTATTTTTTCCCTAATTTGAGTTCTAAATTCTAGATTGTGGGGAATTAGAATCATGGAAATCATGATCCAATCATGGCGATCTAGTTGAAAAAGATTATCTAGTTAGATATTATCTAACTTAAAAGAGCTTTATAAGTTTTTTTCAAGCATCAACTACATTTAGTGCTAAGTCCTCACCGATCCTTAAGTCACGTTCTAAATCAGCACTAAGTGTAAATTTGCTGCCTGGTAAAGAAGAGATTAGGAACAATTTGTTCACTTCCCGGTTGGCTACAAAATCTGGAAAAGATATATTCTGAAATAAGAAGGGGTAGCACGAATGAAAGAGAAGCAATCAACGGTAAGTTCCTCAAGATATGTACTAAGGGTAGACAACGAAGTTTTGGTACATCTAAAATGTAAAGGCTATTTAAGTCTCCTCTACCAAAGTAATTACGAAATGGCCTAAGATTTATGAAGCTATATTTACTACTACAATTACTCTCTCTACAGTAAAGTCATATTCGAATATATATATATATATATATATATATATATATATATATATATATATATATATATATATATATATATATATGTATAGAGAGAGAGAGTCATTGTTGCAAATGGTGGCGATGAAAGTTTGTGATAAATTAAATCACATTGTCTAGATAGCTTTTTGAGTGTTTAGAAATGATAAGTAATCTCACTATTATCAAAATGTGTAATAATTCCAAGAGAATGAAGATACATGAGTGACGATCAAACGAAGTAGTAAGATAATAAAGATATTAATTAAGGTTAAAGTTTTAAGTCATCAATAAGGGAATTTATACATAAATATTTTGGTTACTCTTTTGAAAATTTGTCTAATTGTCTAAGTCAAGATAAATACAAGTTTAAGAGGAGTCAAGGTATTTATGAAAACAAGTTTGAGAGTTTAGAAATTCACTAGAGATTGCAAAGTAGAATGCTATTTTAAGAAAGGAGTAAAAACATCGATCATTGAAAATAGTGCATTCTTAATTAAGTGATTCTACCAAAAACAATCATTTTAAGGATAGATAATCGTAATATTTATAACTTTTTATGTTTTAAAAAAGAAGAAACATAATAAAATATATCCTTCACATATACTTTCCGGTTTTAGAAAAATGATAAGCACAAGGGTATTAATCTTGTGTATTAATTATAAGGAAGATACAATGAAAATTACATTTTAAATCAAATGTCTAAATTCAGAACAAAAGAACAAATGTAAATAAAGATTACTCGTTTACAGTAGATTTCATAAGAAAAAAAATGTATATGATAAAAGGCGTAATGGAATATATCAAAGTTAACTAAATCAAAATTATGCCTCACGACTATACACGTATTAATCGCCCAAATTGATAAGGGTAGGCTTATAGTCTGTATATATGCATAGGAACATGGTACCAAGAGAAGCAAAATAGATAGAAACAAAGTTAGACAATGTATTATGTTATTATTATGGGGGGTGCGAGATCTAAAATTAGAAGGAGAGCAAGAAATCAGGTTCGGGGGAAAGAAAAGAAAAGCAGCAGCAATGATTGCTATTGATAAAATTTTAAGGACAATATCCGTAAGTAGATTTAAATCTTAGGTTGAGATATATTTCAAACTTCAATCCTTGATGTATGCTGGTGATTAAATAGACATGTGGAGGTTTTAAAGCATTTGCTAAATATTCATGAGCTATCTGTAACGCCCGGTTCCTGTTATGTATTTTAATAAGAATTATTCATTTTTGCAAAGGGACTCGAAGAGTTGGAGGCCCCAAACTCGTTGAGAAGGAATGGGATTTTTGGACGCGGACTTGAAGTCTACTCGTTGAGTTGAGAAGCCTCAACTCGACGAGTAGAGCTACCAGAGTGAAACCCTAATTTTCAGGGTTCACACCCTATTTAAGAACTTTAACACTTCATTGTGGCCTTCCTCATCGCCTCCTTCAGTCCAGCAAAACCCTAATTCGTGCTCTAGAGACTTTTGAGTGTGTGGGAGTGAAAAGAGAGTGATTTTTTGGTATTTCCTTGAAAGAGTGGAAGCTTGAAGTGATTGGTTGAAGAAGGAAGCTTTGGATCCAGAGATTTCGTTGTCAAAGCAGCCTTATTTAAGGAGCATATTTCGGAACCATTCATGGATGCAAGCATATTTTGGAGTCATAACTTCAGATCTGTAACCTTTGAGGGACTCCATGGCATAAAGGTGCCAACTTTATGGCCATAGGGGTCCCATGCAACTTGTGAACCACTTTTTAGGGCTTTTTGAGCTAAATAACTCATGCATGGACGTAAAGTTAGAAACTTTACGTGATATATCGACCCTAGGAAACCAAATCTATGACTTGGATGCATTAAGCCCAACTAGAAACGACTGTATGGATTTAGGCTATGGGGAACTCGACGAGTTGTTCATACAACTCGGCGAGTTGGGTCGTGGTGCCCCAAACTTTTCTATTACTGAGTAAACTCGTTGAGTCTAGGAGATGACTCAGTGAGTTGGACATGTTTTGGGCTTGAAGATTGAAGAACTCGACGAGTGTAAGGAGGAACTCAACGAGTTATGAGAAAAATGCCCCGACTCTGTTTGAAGGAAAACTCGACGAGTTCAAGGAGGAACATGGTGAGTTGTGAGTAAAAGGTCCCTACTATGTTATACGGAAGAACTCGACGAGTTCAAGAAAGGACTCGACGAGTAAGATCGAGATTTCGGGGTTTTGTGGATTATGGAACTTGACGAGTTGATGGACCAACTCGGCGAGTTGATTCAACCAGGAGGTTGACTTTGACTTTGACCATTGACCAGACTTGACCCTTAAAGGGGTTATTAGTATTAAAGAGTAATTAAAGGAGATTGTTACGTGTAGGAGTTTGAGAAGGAGTTGATCCCAGAGCTGAGGACAGTTTAGCTACTGCACGACATTAAGGTGGGTTACCTTCCAGTAGAAGTGGGTCGAAGGCACCAATGTCGGCCCAATAGTAGTTGATTATAGTAGAAATGACTGCCTTTGTGATAATTGTCTGGTATGCCACTATCTGCTATGCAATTTGTGCTAGTATGCTATGATATTATGTGATAGTGGTAGGAAGGGGACTAGTCCCCAGACCCGGTTGATATATACTGGCAGGGTAGGTTGGGCACCCAGATATGCCTGACAGTATGTCATGCTATGTTTCTATGTTGTAGTGGCAGGGGGTGAAATAGTTACCTGTAGCCAGTTGAAATAAACCGGAGGGTAGGTCAGGCACCCAGATATCCCTGTCAGGGTAGGTCGAGCACCCAGATATTCTTGACAAGGGTAGGTCGGGGACCCCGGTATGCCTGACAAGGGTAGGTTGAGCACCCATTTATGCTCAGCAGGGTAGGCCGGGTAGCCAGATATGCCTGGCAGTATGTTATTGTATGGTTTGTGGTATGATGCGGGAACTCACAAATCATTGTGCTTACGGTTTTTAGTTTTTGTTTTAGGTCCTTCTTCTTCGAAGGGAAAGGAGCCGACACGGTAGCAGCGCATCGCACACATACGATTTTCTGCATATGAGATTCTTGGGATTGTACCCTGACATTTTTACTATCTTATGACATACTTTTGAGACATATGATCCATGGTTTTTATGAAATGAAATAACTTGGTGATGTTTTCTATAAATTGTTTTATGAATCATTATATCAAAAATGAAATTTTTGGTCTAGAATTTTAGGATGTTACAAGTTGCTATCAGAGCCTTGGTTTGAGGGATTCAGACACACCTTCGGAGGTGTCTGGACTCAAATCGATGGTTTAAAGATTTTTACAAGGAAATAGTTTTTCTAAAAATTAAAATAAAGATTTTTGAGAAAGAACAAGGTGTGTGATGCGTGCAATCGGCTGAGCTTAAGTAAGTTTTCTCCAAGATACCCATACATGTTTATTATGATATATGATATGATTATGAGAACCGCATGCTATATTAGGGCTGAGGATCTAGGAAGATGCCTTATATGCCTACTATATGTATGAGAACTGCATGCTAGATTAGGACTGAGGATCTAGGAAGATGCCTTGTATGCCTGCTATATGTATGAGAACTGCATGCTAGATTAGGGCTAAGGATCTAGGACGATGCCTTATGTGCCTACTATATGTGCTTATTGAATTTCATGCTAGAACTGATTAGTCAGTGATATGATGACCTGAATAGGATATGCTTGGTTTGGTTACTCGATGCCCAAATGCTTCTTGATTTATGCTTGTAGGAGTTCTAGTTATCTTTAACTAAGTAGTAAACGAATACGTTAAGTTACATATTGCAAGGACTAAATAATTTCAGAAGGTTAGGTCTAGTCCTATTTAACAGCTCTTGTTTGAGTCCAACCGTTGTAGGGTAGGACCTCTCATTCGAAGAATTACTGATATGTAATGGTTTTCGCGAGCTAGTTAGGTAAAGGTAGCATAGATTTCTTATGCAGCTTATGGCGGAGAGTAGGTCGCAGAGTTACCCTAGGGTAAGCCTAGGATGAGATTAGTGCAACGAGCAGTAGTAGTAGAAGGGACTTGGTGAAGTCAAGGCAATCCTTGAGGAAAGTACGGATAGATGTGGAAAGTAGTTTGGGCTCGTATTACTGAAAGCAGAGGATCCGTACTCGAGTCAAGGAGGGCTGAGATAGAACCACGGAACTTGTAGAGTGTGTGAGACCTCTTGAGGTTATGTATGAACCTGAAGATTATGTGTTTTGTTTCAAAATGGTGGTGACACGTCATGGAGCAGGAGGTTAAGGGTCTGGGTCAGGATCAGGTTCAGGTTTGGATGCGGGTTCCGAGCTGGTTGATGATGGGTTACGCGAGTTCATCGTGTCAGAGATTACAAGAGGCATCCTTGAGGCGACCCCGGTGATTTTCGGGTCGATCAAGGAAGGGATAATCGAGCTGATGGAGGAGCGTCTCGGGGCGTTCAAGAGTGACATGGAATCTGGTCAGACAGGGACACACATACTCTCCTTCAAGGATTTCAGGGGATGTGGTGCGCTAAACTTTCACCGGGTGAATGACCCCATTGTGGCCAGAAGGTGGATTGTAGACATGAAGTCTGCTCAGTTGACGAGCTTCTGCCCTGAGGGTAGACCTGGCAATTCGTGTATTCGTGTCATGAAAACATGTTGGCCACGAATTTGACACGATACGATTACACGATGAGAAATAAGCTTTATCTCAATTTTCAAGATGTATTCGTGTCGTGTCGTGTCTCTCACAGATTCGTGTATCCGTGTCTGAAATTACCAGGTCTACCTGAGGGGTCGAAGGTCCGGTATGCTACAGGATGTTTGAGGGATCGAGCTCGAGATTAGTGGGAGGAGGTTAGTGATTTGTTGGGAGCCCCAACCATCGATGCTAAGACATGGTCGGACTTTGTGACTAGGTTTAGTGCTGAGTTTGTGCCGATTGTGGAGCTTCAACAACTGGCCAGGGAGTTTATGGATATAAGGCAGACGACTGAGTCGGTGGCGGAGATTACCGCCAAGTTCAGGGAGAGGGCCTTACTGGTGCCACAGTATGCAGGGGATGAGGAGATCAGGAAGACTCGGTACCACGACATGTTGAGGGCTGACATCCGGAAAAATGTCAGCTACTCGGTATGTCCGACCTTGAAGGACATGATAGCCAGGGCGAGGGAGAGGGAGATTGACATAGAGCACCTCCGGAAGAGGAAGGCGGAGGCTGGGCAGGTTACTAGGGTGTCGGGGAAGAAACCCAAGGAATCCGACTCTAGGTCGAAGGGCCAGCAGGGCCGGAGCCGCTGTGGGAAATGAGGCAGACCACATGAGGGAGTTTGCAGAGCCGGGGGCTCGGGTTGTGTTAGATTCCATTTTATGCATCTTATAGGGTACTTTTCATTACCATTTAGGATCATATTTTGTACATTTGCATGTCATTTATTTAAATAATATTCAGCTCATGTCTTTCGTTAGAATTCTAGTACTGCTCATGTTTTTATGTCAATTTCAGATAGTTCGAGTACAACAGTACTGTGGGAGCAGTTTGATGCATGTTTGGAGCACAAAATGGAGCTTAAGGATTATGAGGAATCCTTTCAAGATGCTTTGGTCAAGAAACATTTGATTGAATTGATAACACGAAGATAGAATTTGCAATCTAAAGTTAAAGGATGTTGCTGGCAGCTTTGACCCCCTGTTAGTATTTTGAACATAGCTCATGAACCGTAACTCCAATTGACGCAATTTAAAATGATCTGAAAAGTAGATGAAATTTCGGACGTCATAGGGAAAACATGCAATCGCAACTATGGTCCATACGATCGCATGGGGCCTTTATGCGATCGCAACTTTGGTCGCATCTTGTCTTCGAGGTTTTTTTGTGCCAAGAATTCATCCGGGAGTGAAAATTCAAAACATGCGATCGCAGGTTGTGCCCATGCGATCGCAGGTTGGCCAAAATTTGTCGAAATGGTATTGTACTTCAGTAAAAAGGCCCGTGACGCATTTTCTTCAAAACCTGCGATCGCAACTTTGATACATGCGATCGCATGCACACCGTTTTTGCTGTTGGATGTATAAATAGACCCTCATAACCTTCCAGTAACCTAATTTGGCGATTCCAGAGGTACCAGACGACGAAAATACGATTTTGGAGGCATTTCTTCTCCGATTTCAACGATCTCTGAAGATCTGAAGACTGTGCATCATCTTCTTCAAGTAGATTAGTAAGATTAGTTGTTTGATGTCTCTTTTCATATTTTTTTATCATATTTTAGCCATATCTGGCTAAAACCCTAGTTTTCAGTTCTACAAAGACAAGTACTTTGCATGTGATTTATCATGAGATCTGGTTTTTGATTTGTGTTTCTATCTAGATTCTTCAGTTTTGTTCTTAATGAATGTTTGATTTTGATTCTTGATGGTCTGATCACCTAGCTAGGGTTTTATCATTCCAGTTAATCAGTTATAGAATACGTAATTGTTCTTGTGAACTGGTAATAAGTGACAAGTAATAAATCGGATCCGTGTTTGGGATTTGACTTTATTATAAACTGTAAAAATCATACCTTTACACTCCCGAGCTTGTGAGAAGTATTGGGTATTGCTGGGAATTTTACACAGATCATAAAGCTGCTTTTATGATTTAATTAAGAGCTTGTTTAATTGAACAGTAAAAAGTTAGGGTTAATTGAAGAGCTTATTTTGGTTAACTAAATAACGTAAAAGAGATTATACTAGAGCTTGTTAGTTTTTCTCAGTACAAGCTTAGATAGAACACCTCTCAAATAATCAGATATTGGTTAGTTACATGATTAGGAAAGTCGCAGCAGAACTGAAACCGTTTTTACTATTGATTTTCATTTATTTTAATATCACTGCATTTTTAGTTTTTAGTTTTTAATTAAAACCCCTTTTATATTTTCTGTTTCTTGACTAGATTGTGCCTGATGCAAAAAGGCATTGACCATTAGGCTGTGTCCCTGAGGATTCGACCATGCATCCCTGTGCTATATTTTTAGTGCAACCAACAGTGATAATTTATTTGCTTAATACGCGTGCGACAACGTGTTAATAGGTTGCTACAAGTGCGGCAAGACTGGGCACTTTAGCAAGGATTGTACAGCCCTTACCCCTACCATCCAGAGGTCAGACCTGATTTGCTTTCATTGCAAACAAAGGGGCCATAAAATCGCCAAGTGACCGAAATTGGTACCAGCAGCGCCAGTGGTGGCGCCAGATCCAGCGACCCTGCGGATCACGGATGGCTGACAGGGCAAGCCAGAGGCTCCAGTGGTGAGGATCCGAGCCTTCCAGGTGACCGCCGAGGAGATGCGTGCCGCACCGGATGTGGTGACGGGTATGTTTTCTTTTCCCTAACTCTTATTACATGTCGGTTATGATATTTATGTGCTATGTTTATGTGTTTTGTTTAGGATCGTTCCATGTGAACGGAATCCCAATACATATGATATTTCACTCGGGGGCTACCCGATCATTTGTCTCTCTTGCTCTTAGCAAGAGGTTTTCTGAGTCCTCAGGCATGTTAGATTGTCCTTTAGAGGTAGAGATTGCTGACGACCGATCTGTCCGGGCATCATAGGTTTACAGAGACTGCGTGTTGAGGTTGTATGACGAGCGATACCTCGTGGATTTGGTTCCTATTCCATTGCCTGGGAACAAGGTTATCATCGACATGGATTGGATGATCTCTAATGGGGCGGTGATCGACTGTGCGCAACAGTTGGTACATATCAGGACCCCAAGTGGGGGAGAGCTGATGGTTCAGGGTGAGAGACCGCAAAGCATACCAGCTATGTGTTCGACAGCGAGGGCTAGGAGCTACCTTCAGTAGTGTTGCGCAAGGTATGTTGCCTACATTATGGATCCCTGAGAGGCAGGTAAGGCGACTGTGAGTGATGTGCCAGTGGTGCGAGAGTACCCAGACGTATTTCCAGAGGAGTTGCCTGGGATACCTCTGGAGAGATAGGTGGTGTTCAGGATCGACCTAGTCCCTGGTGAGGCACTGATAGCCAAGGCACCATATCGGTTGCCTCCTCCGAGATGCAAGAGTTGTCTACACATCTGCGGGAGCTGTTTGACAAGTGATTCATTAGGCAGAGCAGTTCACTGTTTTTGAAGAAGAAGGATAGGTCGCATCGGATATGTATAGACTACCGGGAGCTGAACAAGGCAACAGTGAAGAACCGTTTCCCACTCCCGAGGATTGATGATCTCTTCGACCAGCTACAGGGGGGAATCTTGGTTTTCCAAGATAGATTTGCTTTCAGGCTACGATCAGATGCGAGTCAGAGATGAGGATGTACATAAGACTTCTTTCCGGACTCGCTATGGCCACTATGAGTTCATGGTGATGCCCTTTGGGCTCAACAATGCCCCTTCCGCGTTGATGGATCTCATGACATGCATATGCAGACTGATGCTACATCGATCTGTGATAGTCTTTATAGATGCCATCTTGGTTTAATCCAAGACGCATGAGCAGTACGAGGAGCACTTGAGGGAGGTGTTGGATACCCTGAGGAGGGAGAGCTTGTACGCCAAGTTCTCTATGTGATAGTTCTGGTTGCGTGAGGTATAGTTACTGGCGCACCTTGTCAACCAGAGTGGGATTTTGGTTGACCTGGCCAAAGTGGAGGCTGTGATGAGATGGGAGGTTCCGAAGTCTCCATCTGATATTTGGAGTTTCCTCGGGTTAGTAGGCTATTACCGGAGATTCATACAGGATTTCTACAAGATACCAGAACCCTTGACCTGACTGACGAAGAAGGCCATTGTATTTCGCTGGGGGCCTGAGTAGCAGGCAGCGTTCGAGACATTGAGGCAGAGGTTGTGCGAGGCGCTGATCTTATCCCTACCAAAGGGCGTGGAGGAATTTGTAGTGTACTGTGATGCATCCATTTCAGGTTTGAGTGTAGTGTTGATGCAGATAGGGCACATCATAGCTTACGCCTCGAGGCAGCTTAAGCGTCACGGGGCAAACTACCCGACGCACGATCTGGAGTTGGGGGCGGTTTTTTTCGTCCTCAAGATTTGGTGACATTACTTATATGGAGTCTGTTGTACCATTTACACGGACCAGAAGAGCTTGAGGTACCTCATGGACCAGGCAAATGTGAACATGAGGCAATGGCGGTGGCTAGATGTGGTGAAGGGTTAAGACTGTCAGATCATCTACCACCCGGGGAAGGCCAATGTGGTGGCTGATGTGCTTAGCTGAAAGGAAGCCCCGATCAGAGACATTTGGTTGAGGATGACGGTGGTGACTCCACTTTTGGAGTGGATCCGAGAGGCGAAGGTTGAGGCTATGAAGGAGGAACACCGGAAGAGTGAGCGCATTGTGGGCAAGATTTCCTCCTTCGACTATGATAGTCGCAGGCTGTTGACACTACAACTTCGAGTGTGGGTTCCGTACATGGATGGCGTGCGCCAGATCCTGTTGGAGGAGGCGCACAAGTCCAGATTTTCCATCCATCCCGGGGCGACGAAGATGTATAGAGATCTTCGTCTAGACTATTGGTGGCCGTGCATGAAGCGGGATGTAGTCTGGTACGTCGAGAGATGCCTGACCTGTAGGAAGGTCAAGGCAGAGCACTAGAGGCCTCAAGGCAAGAAGCAGCCATTGGATATCCCTGTGTGGAAGTGGGAGGATATTACTATGGATTTCATCACGAAACTTCCCAGGACTGCACGGGGAGTAGATTAGATTGGCGTCATTGTGGATCGGTTGACCAAGAGTGCTCATTTCATTCCGATCCAGGAGAGCATTTCGGCCGAGAAGCTGGCCGACATCTACATCAGGGAGGTAGTAGCTCGACATGGAGTGCCGGTCTCCGTGATTTCTGACAGAGATGTCCGGTTCAGTTCCAGATTCCGGAAGAAGTTTCACGGCGAGTTGGGTACTCGTTTGCACTTTAGCACAACTTTTCACCCACAGACGAATAGTCAGAGTGAGCGGAACATCCAGACTCTGGAGGATATGTTGCGAGCATGATTCCTGGACTTTGATGGTAGCTGGGGTACCTACCTTCCCTTGGCAGAGTTATCCTACAATAATAGCTACCACACGAGTATCTACCGTCCTCCCTTCAAGATGTTATATGGGAGGAAGTGTAGAACCCCAATATGTTGGGGGTGAGGTTGGACAGAGGGTCATGGGGAGTACCGAGGTGGTACTCAAGATGACGGAGAGGATCCAACAGGTCCGGAGCAGGCTTCAAACTGCTCAAAGTTGACAGAAGAGCTACGCCGACATACGCCGATCAGACTTGGAGTTCCAGGTCGGGGATATGGTTCTCCTGAAGGTGTCACCTTGGAAAGGTGTCATCCGGTTCAGGAAGCAGGGCAAGTTGGGCCCCAGGAAAATTGGTCCTTTCAGGGTTGCAACCCGGGTGGGCAACGTGGCATATCGGGTGGATCTTCCTGCCGAGCTTAGTCAGATCCATAGTACCTTTCATGTCTCCCAGCTGGGGAAGTGCCTGGTAGATGACTCTATGGTGGTACCTCTAGAGGATATTCAGGTGGATGACAGCCTGAATTACATCGAGCGGCCGGTACCCATCCTCGACAGGAAGACGAAGGATCTGAGGAACAAGAAGGTCGAGTTAGTGAAGGTACAATGGCAGCACCGCAATGGCTCGGAATGGACTTGGGAGCCGGAGGACGAGATGAGGGAGCACTATGTTGGATTTTGAGCACTATAACACTCCTATGGTGCACATGCAACCCTAAATACTTTGGATCTATGTTTTCTCTAATTATACATGCATATTTTCCAATTTTCCAAAGCATTGTCCTAACTAGCATACATTTGAACAATTGAATGATACAACTAGTTAGATGACTTACCTCGTAGAAGGACTTATAGTTCTTGACCTTTGAAAGCTTGAGCACCTCAAGTGTGATGCCTCTATTGGTTCACAAACACCAATATGCAAGAGGAAGCTTGAGAGAATAGGTTACTAGCAGAAAATCAACTTCACCCTCTTGGAAAGTAAGTGGCAACCGATTTTGGCTCTAGGAGGGGCTTATTTATAGTGTTGCACATGCTAGGGTTACACTTTGTAAACCCAAATGACCCATGACTTTCCACATTCTCATGCTTCATGGATTTAACATCCATGGACTATCCATGGATTAGTTTAGACCATCTACATAATCATGGATCATTGACCCACACTACAAGAATCATTAACTTACATAATCAATCCCCATAAATTTAATTAGTCTCTTTTGATCACTAAATTAATTCCAAATTAATTCTTGATCAATACTAACTAAATAATATGATTTCATATTAATATATTATACTTGTAAATTAATAAACCATAAATAACCTTATTCTCTAAATCCATCCTATCAAATTGCACTGGTGAAGGCAACCCATAAAGGACCATGCTACAATCACGTCAAGTACATCCCAGTTATAGATATGGTCTTAGACACCAAATCCAACAGTCTCCCACTTGGATAAGTCTAATAACTATTACTACTAATGCGACTTCAGGATCCGACTTAGCAATCGTAAGCTTTCAAAAGCCGCTGTCGAACTCTGACCTAGTCAGTGGCGCGTCCTTCAGATAAGGGATAATATATTCCTCTATTCTCAAGAAATTTGTGTGGACAAATACGTGGAACATAGTCATACTTATTGTTTTGCAATTTGTTTCCCGATTTCCGATTCGTCTGACATAGAACATAACTGAACACATCAATTTAGTTCTGACCGGGCCCAACACATAGTCAAAAGAGAATCATCGAGGGGCCCAAGATATCGCTTTTAATCCTCTTAGGATAAAAGGAACAAATAAAGTTTGAGATTATATGCTTGTACTAACTACTCATCAAATCATGCACAAGGACACGTTTTATAACATCAAGTTACAGATGCATTTTCATGTCATCAATGCACAACCAAGTCGTAGTCAACAACTCATATATCTTGGTTTGAAGATATATGATATTATCGTCTCACAATGACTCGTGATAAATTCCATGAAGTGATTCAGGTGAGGACGGGTTGAATCCAATACTCAAATCATATTTCAAGAGCACTCATGAATGGTGTAGCACACGTTTGCTATGTCTAACGCCTTAGACAATCTACAAGCCAACTCATGACAGTCTTCTTTCATACTTTCTTCCAACGTATGATCGACTGTGGATAGTTTGAATAACCTAGTTATTAGGGAAGTCAAAACATGCAAAGTGAAACACAAGAATAATACTAATCCTATATGGACCCAAAACTTTTGAGTGTAAATAAAACACCTTTTATTTAATCACCATATTGATTACACATTATTCATTGTATATTGTTTCGACTTATCGACTAATACTTGAATTAAAACAATAGTTATCCCATGCTCCAAGCATGCACACTATTTTTACTTACGGTCCTTACTTTGTGAAATAGATCAATTGTAAACATTTTTAACGATAATCATTTCACAATCCCAACTCCTTATCGTAAGTGTAAGAATACCAAGTTCTTGCCACTTACTATAATTTGTTAGATTCTAAACTTATATACAGTGATCCTTTTGTAATGACTATGCACACAAGTCACAGAGACTTTGTAAATTACAAAACTTTCCATTGGAGATTGTTACAAGACAATTCCATAGATCCGACGTCTGATATTCAAAGCACATTCCTTTGAACATCCTTCTTGCATAAAAATTTATAACTTTCTCATAGATTCTTGATATCCAACTCCCGTTGTGGAAACATTTCCATATTTGCCATATGACAACTCATTGTTAATAAAATCATGTCTATTCAGAATAATGTCAATATGTTCCATCCATTATACTTCCAACTATCTATAAGCAACAAATCTTTGGTGAACCTTGGATTGTTCTTAGCAGTTGTTTAATAACTTTAGACATATCCAGTTCTAGTCCTTTTTCCCTCTTAATGCCCTAGGAATTTGGAAAATTAGAACACACAAATATTATAGTATATGCAATCGATTCTATACCTGAAGCATATGGGATACGATTCATAATGTCTTACATCAAGACATGATACTTGACCAATCTTTTGCTATAATATTTCCATATGTAGGATTTCCAATGTTGAAGCATTTCAACATGGTATTCATATAAATCCTTGACTAAATTTGTTTAAAATCTCAATCTAAACTTTTAGAATTGAAATGAAGTATAAGTTCCTCTCCCGTAATTATAGCAAAACAACTTTTCAGCCATGCAACTTTGCACATTTAAAACTTTGTTTTCTATAATTAACATTGCTAACTTGCAACCTTTACCATAATAATTATGCTCCCACTAGCATAACAATTATTTTGTCACTTGCATAACATTTATGCTCCTACTAGCTGTAACATAAATCCAGAAATCAGCTGGACTTCTTGAAATCAATACCTTATTGACTTTCTTTCCAAAGTCCAGATTTTTGACACGAGATGCTTCGATAAGCCTTTATCTAATCTCTCACACCTTTTATTAGAAAGCTCATATGTGTGTCTAAACAATTTTAGAACTTACAACAATAAGATCTTTTGTCATTTCTCACAATTCGAACTATGAAGAGGGATGTCGTAGTCATAATCGAATTTGAGAATGCAAATGTCACAATTAATAACTCTTTAAAATCTACTTAGTGAAAGCGTCTCCTCACAATCATATTCATGAATTGGAGAGAAACCTTACGACACTTAGATTTTTTATGGTGTATGTGTTCCTATCCATGTGAATTTGTCATCACCATAATCTTAAGACAAGGTTAGTGACAAATCCAAACTCATATGCTTTTTCAATTTTAATTTCTTGCCACCTGGCAGCACAAGGGCTTGCCATTGCTTCCAGTTTGTTATACAAAGAATTGAGAACTCATTAACTTGCATGCATAGTCAACTTTAACTGGAATGGCCACAAAAACAAGAATATGTCAACATGATAGGTTACAAACCTCAAGTCGTGTGCTAGTGATTAACAATAAGTTTACTCTTGATTAGTTCTTGAACCTTTTCAAGACCTTTAAGACTCCCACTAACCTCTTGACATATAAGATCCTCTTTGTCAAGAAACATGACTTGACAAACAAACATTCAAGAGTTAGTGTGGTTTCTTATCAAGACAAGAACTTCTCACAATTGGTCTTAGTTGATCTTTGTTTTATCCAAAACATTACAACTTACCAATTTCAAATGTAAAAGAGTAGAAAACATTTTACTCTACATTTGCTAATATGTCACTGAATATACAATCTTGGAGTATGACTCTAATATTTGTTTTTGGAACGAAGTATGATTCATCGTAATTGATTTAACCATTTCAATCATTCCTGATTCCTCTTCTTAGCCAAACTAATGCACTAAGGCATCCTTAGAGGATCAAATTGTGATATGGTTTTCATAATCATTAACATGATCATAAAACACAATACTCAAGTACTCTCCCATCTTTTTCAGATTGGAGAAACTTTTATATTTCTGCCGACTTTGATTCTTATTATTCGTTCTGCTATACATTGAGACTTTTCAACGGCTTAGAATTATACTTAATCTTGTAAGCATAACCATATTTACTAACTTTAGTAAACCATAACGAATAGTCTTATCGTTCTTTATGGTGGACCAGCCCAGTGCACAACCAAGTGTACCCGATCCCCTAGTCCTTCGCTTAACTCACATATACATGTGAACAAGGAATAATTCTTAATTTCCCAAATATGGAGGTTCTCATTCATCATAGAATACAAGTTGCATGATCCCAATTTTCTGTCCAATTGAAACTTGGGTGATGAGAATCTTTCCTTATTTGGTAAATTTAGACACTACCACAAACAAAAGAATCCAATCGATATTGCTAAAAAAATACAAACATCAATTTTCACATATGTCATTGCAAGGAGATATAAATAAGATAAACAAAATTTAATTTATTTATAAAAGGTGCGGAAAGACTTTTCCTTACAATGCAATTACAAATGAAAACTATGTTACTACATATTTCTAAGCAATCTATCATAACTCCTAAGCAGCAGCTCAAAAATCTGGTCATCGAACCATGCGATTGAAAACCATCTCTTCGCGATCAGACTCAGCTTACCTTTTCTTTAAGCTTTCTTTCTTTTCTTAGATCCTACAAAACATCAAAATGTAATCTTATCACATCATGTATTAAGAATCTACAAATAGGAACTTAATAGAGTTAGATAGTGGATTTACCTGAAGTAGAGTCAAACCTTTTTTTACTTCACCTTCTCTTAGATCTTTCAGGTATTCAGGGCAGCTTCGCTTCCAATGTCCCTTCAAATGGCAGTAGAAACAAGTGGACTCTTTGGCATTTGTACATGGAACTATCTCAGAACTGGCTTTTCTCTTATGGTCAAATCTTTTGACCATAGCCAATTCCCTTCCCATAGGAGAAGGGATCTTTTCTGGACTATCTATGTCATTTCCTATGTCCATGGCAGCTTGGGAAGTATATCTTCCACTCAAATTTACTTGACCATTGCGCCAAATCATTTCTGATTCAGCAGCAATAAGAAAATAGGTAAGATCAATAAGGGTCACATCGCGGTCTGTCATATAGTAGTCTTTAACAAACTGACTATACGACTCGGGAAGTGACTGAAGAACCCAGTCAACAGCCAACTTCCTCTGGAAAACGACACCCAACATTCCCATCTTGTCAATGTGTGACTTCATATCCAAGACATGTGTACACACATACCTTCCATCTTGGTGTTTACTAGCCAATAGGGCTTGAGTGACTTTCAACTTTTCAAGTCTTCAAACATGTGGGTCAAGGAGAATAATTGGGGAAGGTGGAGGAAGTGAAGTATGATATTATGGAACATCATCTTCATTTGGAAAGCTTTTTCCAAAAGATTCGGGAAGACCATAGTTGTCTGAACTACACATCTACAAGGGAGAAATTCAAGTTAGTTGAGTTAAGTCCTTAATATACCACCAAAACGATATATTAAGGCCAGGACCCAACACAATATTCTACAATTACGAAAAGGGATGCCGTAATCCAATTGTAAAATATTTGAAGGTAGGTAAATGATGCTTTACCAATTTCCACCATGATAAACGAAATATATTATTAAGTTTTAATTGGATTGAAATTCCTAGATCCTTTGAGATTCATTGAACTTTCCAATGGCATGTTCAAATCTCGATTGTGCCCTTCAAGTTTGTGACTGGGATGCCGAGGATCACAAACAAGGTGTGAATAACCATGAAAATTATCTTGGTACACCCAATGTTACAGATCACCTGATCAATGTGCCGGTTAACCACACACGCTCCATTGATCTATGATTAACATCAACTTACTCATTTCCACATATTATCAGTCCCAGATTAGTTTTACGGTTAACCACACATGCTCCACTAACGACTTTACAAGGTGCAAAGTGTAATTTCATGGATTACCACAATTTTCACATTTCCTAAAGTAACTAAGATTGAAAATTTTAATAAAAGGTTAGTTACTTTATTATTTATCATTATACTTTTAATGAGGGATAAGTAATGTCCTATCCTACCCGTTCGGCTAACGACCCTCCACCAGTCAAGAAAGTGGTGGGTGAGAGTGGAGACCCATTAAACTACCATTTTATAGGCAGTAACCTTATACCCTCCTTATAGTCCGACTTCATGAATGAGGCCTACTAACGGTAAGACCGACTTGTCTTATATATATATATATATATATATATATATATATATATATATATATATATATATATGTATGTATATATGTATATATTATTAAACTTATAATATTATAAAGTATAAGGGTTGAATTTTAACTTTTAAAACTCTAGGGTTTGGAATTAAAGTTTCATTAGTGAGACTTTACAAATTCCAAAACTTGAGGGTAAGTTTTGAAACTTGTCAAAACTCTTCATTTCTATAACTTATGAGTTAATGTTGGTTTTATGAAAAGACTCTTGATTTTCCATAACTTGAGGACAAGTTATGGAGTTTATTAAAACATTTATGATAAGACTTTTCATGTTCCATAACTTGAGGACATGTTATGGAACCCATTAAAGAACAATTAGATCAATTCTAACAAGGAAAATTATCATATAATATTCTATTGATCTAATCTAACTCATATAGCAAGGCAATTCATATCAAACAATACAAATAATTAACCTATAACCTTAATATTTGACAATTGTTCATTCATTTTTCATAGCTTATGAGTTTAATGTCATTTTAATGTATGAGACTTTTCATTTTCCATAACTTGAGGAAAAGTTATGGAGGTCATTAAAGTTCATTTAGATCAATTTACAACAACTAAAATTATTATATGATTCTAGATTGATCTAGCTAAACTCATAAACAAGATAATATCAAGTCAATAATTTGCAAGCATCTTTGTTTCTCATATAAATAAACAATTATCTTAAAACATTGACGATTATCTTGTAATTAGCTGAGAATGATCACTACCATATCAGAAAAAACAGATTTTATGATTCAAAATAGTTTGTGGTAATGATCCTAATCCAATTCTGGCCAAAAACCTCAAATTGTTGCAACCAGAGCCTACAACTCGTCGAGTGCATGAACGGACTTGTCGAGTTGCTCTGTTTCTGAGTTGACTCGGCGAGTCAGCCAGTGGACTCGGCGAGTCCATCAGTCATATGCAAAAAATTCGATTTTTTCAACTTCGAAAACTAACAAGCATCAAGTATAATAGAAAACAATCCTAGGCTCTAGTACCAGTGTTGGGTTTTGAGCACTATAACACTCCTATGGTGCACATGCAACCCTAAATACTTTGGATCTATGTTTTCTCTAAATATACATGCATATTTTCAATTTTCCAATGCATTTTCCTAACTAGCATACATTTGAACAATTGAATGATACAACTAGTTAGATGACTTACCTCTTAAAAGGACTTGTAGTTCTTGACCTTTGAAAGCTTGAGCACCTCAAGTGTGATTCCTCTATTAGTTCATAAACACCAATATGCAAGAGGAGACTTGAGAGAATAGGTTACTAGAAGAAAATCAACTTCACCCTCTTGGAAAGTAAGTGGCAACCGATTTTGGCTCTAGGTGGGTCTTATTTATCGTGTTTTATGACTTTCCACACTCTCATGCTCCATGGATTTAACCTCCATGGACTATCCATGGATTAGTTTAGCCCATCTACGTAATCATCGATCATTGGCCCACACTCAAGAATCATTGATTTACATAATCAATCCCTATATATTTAATTAGTCTCTTTTGATCACTAAATTAATTCCAAATTAATTATTGATCAATACTAACTAAATAATATGATTTCATATTAATATATTATACTTGTAATATATTAATAAACCATAAATAACCTTATTCTCAAAATCCATCCTATAAAATTGCACTGGTGAAGGCAACCCAAAAAGGACCATGGTACAATCGGGTCAAGTACATCCCAGTTATAGTTATGGGCTTAGACACCAAATCCAACACATTACCCCGAGCTATTCCTAGATGCAGCAGACTTCGAGGACGAAGTCTAAAATAAGTGGGGGAGATTTGTAAAGCCCGGTTCCTTGTATGTATTTTAATAAGAATTATTCATTTTTGCAAAGGGACTCGACGAGTTGGAGGCCCCAAACTCGTCGAGAAGGAATGGGATTTTTGGACGCGGACTTGAAGTATACTCGACGAGTTGAGATGCCTCAACTCGACGAGTAAAATTTCCAGAGTGAAACCCTAATTTACAGGGTTTGCACCCTATTTAAGCACTTTAACACTTCATTGTGGCCTCCCTCATCGCCTCCCTCAGTCCAGCAAAACCCTAATTCGTGATCTAGAGCCTTTTGAGTGTGTGGGAGGGAAAAGAGAGTGATTCTTTGGTATTTCCTTGAAGGAGTGGAACCTTGAAGTGCTTGGTTGAAGGAGGAAGTTTTGGATCCAAAGATTTCATTGTCAAAGCAGCCTTATTGAGGTATAAAATCTATACCTTGACTATTCACTTACTAGATCTCTTCATGGGGAAGTTTAGGGCTATAAGGAGCATATTTCCGAACCATTCATGGATGCAAGCATGTTTTGGAGTCATGAATTCATATCTGGAACCTTTGAGGGACTCCATGTCATAAAGGTGGCAACTTTATGGCCATAGGAGCCACATGCAACTTGTGAACCACTTTTTATGGGTTTTTGAGCTAAATAACTCGTGCATGGACGTAAAGTTAGAAACTTTACGTGATATATCGACCCTAGGAAACCAGATCTATGACTTGGATGCATTAAGCCTGACTAGAAACGACTGTATGGAATTAAACTATGGGGAACTCGACGAGTTATTCAAACAACTCGGTGAGTTAGGTCGTGGTCCCCCAACCTTTTCAATTACTGAGTAAACTCGTTGAGTCTAGGAGATTACTCAGTGAGTTGGACATGTTCTGGGCTTGAAGATTGAAGAGCTCGACGAGTTCAAGGAGGAACTCGGCGAGTTACAAGAAAAATGCGCCGACTCTGTTTGAAGGAGAACTTGACGACTCTAAGGAGGAACTTGGCGAGTTGTGAGTAAAAGGTCCCGACTATGTTATAAGGAAGAACTCGACGAGTAGGATCGAGATTTTGGGGTTTTGTGGATTATGGAACTCGACGAGTTAATGGACCAACTCGGCGAGTTGAGTCAACCAGGATGTTAACATTGACTTTGACCATTGACCATATTTGACCCTTAAAGGGGTTATGAGTATGAAAGAGTAATTAAAGGAGATTGTTATGTGTAGGAGTTTGAGAGGAGTTGATCCCAGAGCCGAGGACAGTTCAGCAACTTCACGACATTGAGGTGAGTTACCTCCCAGTAGAAGTGGGTCGAAGGTACCAATGTCGGCCCACTAGTAGTTGATTATAGTAGGGATGATTGTCTTTGTAATAATTGTCTGGTGTGCCACTATTTGCTATGCTATTTGTGCTAGTATGCTATGATATTATTTGATAGTGGTAGGAAGGGGACTAGTCCTCGGACCCGGTTGAGATATACCGGTAGGGTAGGTTGGGCACCCAGATATGCCTGACAGTATGTTATGCTACGTTTCTATGTGGTAGTGGTAGGGGTGAAATAGTCCCCGTAGCTGGTTGAATAAATCGGAGGGTAGGTCGGGCACCCAGATATGCCTGGCAGGGTAGGTCGAGCACCTATATATGCTTGACAAGGGTAGGTCGGGCACCCCGATATGCCTGAAAATGGTAGGTTGAGCACCCAGATATGCTCAGCAGGGTAGGCCGAGCACCCATATATGCTCAGCAGGGTAGGCCAGGCACCCAGATATGCCTGACAGTAAGTTATTGTATGTTATGTGGTATGATGTGTAAAACCCCAAATCGAGACGTATCAATCGTACTCACTTTGATGGTGCGGAATCACATTCAAGTGAATGATGCAATATGTAATATGGAATAAGAACAAGTTGATTAATCTTCAATGCACACTATTATATATGTATATTAGGGTACATAAGATTTACGATTACACTTTGTTTTCTCTCTGTTTCTCTCTTTAACGTGTTCATGGCTTGTGGAGCACCCCAAAAACGTCCCTCTCACTTTACAAGGATAAAAATAACACTATATATACCTAGACCTAATAACAAAGGCCCAACCCAAAACCCAAACTAGACAATATTAAACCTAACCGAAATCACATCTGATTTCGGTCCAAACAACACCAAAACATCGTGTTTTCGGTCCTAGACCGAGAACTCTAATAGCTTATGAAAAGCAAAGTATAAAGCATAATTTATGACCTAACAATCTCCCCCCTTGGTTTATAGGTTTCTTTTCTTTTCAATCTTCTCTTTGATCTTGACTTTTAGCATTAATCTTCGATTTCTTCACAAATTCAAAATGAACATATGAATTTCTACATGAATGACTTTATCTTAAACAATTGAACTTCCTTCAAAGATTTGACCTTGAACGCACATTGGGTGTAGAGGCTTCTTGTAAAGGTTCTTGAAAATCAGCACTTTCAGCTTTGAAAAACTTCAGAGATAATAACAGAGAGACCAATTCTTCTGGATCGCTTCAGCAAGTTCATAGATATCAGCAAATTGATTGAGGAGGCTTCAATGCAATCTATCACATAACTTCAAATACAACTTCACCTTGCTTTTGGGGTTGAAAGATTGTGTGTTGAAAAATAATCTTCACTTCTTGTTCCTACGAATGAGTATTCTTTAATGATCACCGTTGCGCCTTGAAAAGTAACCATGACTAAACAGTCCATGTGGATCACAGAGTCGTAAAGACCCTTCTCTCCACAGTTGTTCAAGGACCCAACTTTGGCTTAGAAGGAGACTACTTGTAGTATCTGTGTGAACACGGAGGAAAACATTATGATTTGTTGAGTATCAGAGAACTACTCATGGCCTCTTTTACGTTAGCCCCTGTATATCCTAGATCAAATATCTCAATACAGTTTTTCAAGTTAACAAGTTAACTTGGACCTTGGGAAGACGTTCAGCGATAATCGTGCCTTGCGAGGTTCATCGCCCTAGCGCCATGACATCTGTACACTTTCAGACTTTTAATTCCTTATGTACGGCAGTTCTTTGAAAGATACTGCCTAACTCACAATTTGTACAATTTCAATCCTTCAATTCCTTGTGAAAATAGAGTGAAGTGTAATAACCATCAACTCCTTTCCAAGTTTCTTCTCCTTGCTCAGAATATTCCAATACAGTCTCCTTGAGTCTCTTCTTCTTTTTGAATTCTCTTTGAGTATCTTCTTCCTTTAGAATTCTCTTTTTAAGACAAATGAAATTTTGACATAAAAAAATTAAGTAAAAATAAATTAGCACACAATAGAAATAACTAAGAAATAAAAAATAAAAATAAAAATACACTCAAAAAAATATTTATAGATTTTTTATTTTTTCAAAAGAAATAAAAACAGAAATAAACATATTTTTGGATTTTGTTAAAATTTTATGATTTTTGTTTGATTTTTTTAATTCTCCCCCTAAATTTGTGCATAGAAGAAAAATATGAACAAGTTTAACAAAAAAACAAAAATAATAACTAAATTTAAAACTTTTTGGGATCAAAGTTGTCAAACAATTCAATATCGTTTATCAGCACACACCTGCATGTTTAGCTCTGGTCAATCACCAATATTGTGGTCCACTTGAACACAAAGGCTATTGATAAGTTGGACAGATTAGAAATGACAAGACATTGTGATTATATTCCTAAATAATATTCCTAAATAGACCATTTTGTTGACGACGACCAAGGATATTGTTGTCCACTTAAATTAAGTAGCGAGATCTACATTCAGCCTTTAGTTAATTCAATTATAAGTGCACTAGAATGTCTTCCCCATTTCACGACATACCCTAGCAACCAAGGAATTCCAAAGTGCTTTTTACTTTAGGTGAGTGCTTAATTATTTGAGAGAGAAGATAGATATAGAGATGTATATGTTGTATCCCAGGTCGGATCTCTTCCAATCACGCAAAGGGAAAAGATATAACTAACATAGATAGAGGGATAGAGAGATAGAGTGGTGCATATGTTGTGTCCTAGGTCGGATCTTCCGATCACGCAGAGGGGAGAGCTTATGACTTGACATAGATAGATAGAGAGAAGCATAAATAGAGATGCATAGAAATAGAGGTGCACATGTTGCGTCCCAGGTCGGATCTTCTAATCATGCAAATGGGGAAATATATGACTGACAGAGAGGATAAGAAAGAAAAACAATTTCACACAGACCTACTTTATCAGAACCCCCTAGTCACCCTATCAGCACCAAAATTAAGGGCATACGTCCGTACATCGAAGAAGTGTTGAGCCACAGTTCTAGATTATAAGTAACTTTAATGTATCTCGCAGGCTCCCTTGTTTATCTCACTGCTCAATCTATCCCAGCTTCGTATGGTCAGTCCAAATGTAACTATCTAAGTCCAGATAAGTTAGCATTGTCAAGTCCTTTCATTGTCAATAGTGTCTAGTCCTTTCATTTGAATCCTTTGTGCCTACCAGCACATTGAACACAGAGTCTAAACAATTTAGTTTCCGTGCATTACACGTATTTCATATTGCCCTTTAACACTAAACTTCATATCACTTCCCAAACACTTACGAAAGAAAACATATTTTTGTATTTTTATTTTATAATTTTTTTGAATTTTGACTTCTCCCCCTTAATTTGTGCATGGGGAAGAAAGGAAATAAAATAAATGCACAAATTTAAAAAATTGCATGTCTTCAAAACGAGTCATTTTAAGAAAAACTTAGAAGTATGGAGAAGAAAACTCAAACCGTAATTCAGCAATTGAAGTTGCGTTCAGATGGCCTGCGAACAACACGCAGATACAACAGCGTATTCAGTCTTAAAATTCAACACGCCGTTAAATACGGTCCCCATTTGTGATCCATTCATTTCTTCCTTCCCGCAAAGGACACATACCCTCAACTAAAGTTATGAATGTCGTGCAGTTGAGAAATGTCTCATGTCATGTGCCTGGAACAACCACTATCAACCTACTGAAGTCTGATGATATTCCTCTATAGCTGCTCGAGCATAGAGTGCAGGATTAGTTGGTTTGAGGAACCCAGTCCATTTTGAAGCTGGGTTGACCATCACTATCTACACACGGTACTCTTTCCCATGACATATCGTGTTTATGACACATAGAAGATGAAGAGATGTTAGAATCATTAGATGATTTAGGAGTGTTAGCTTTTGGTACCCATCTATAGTCTGGTTTAACCCATTTCTTGTTTGATCAGATGAATGCCTCAGCACTTGTTTTAGAACTTGAAACCGACTGCCGAGATGACTTCGACCTAACCGATCTTGGTCTAACAGAACCATCTCTTGAATTTTGCATCTTGTCCATGGGACTTTGATTTTTTTCCCTTGTTACCATTCTAGTCACCATTGCGTGAACGTGACCTTGAAGGGTTTATTTTGGAGGATCTCCCCCTTGGCACGTTTTGCCAACCTTGTGCATAGTAGGGAACATATGCACGATTTGGAAAATTTCTGGCAATGTGTCCAGGTATTCCACAGTGGAAACATGTCTGTTTCTTTATGTAGAAGTTGTTTCTGTCTATCCCTGGTAGCGTGCCCATGCCTTGTATCTGATTGTTCCCACAAGCACACTTAAAACAAGCAATCTGTTTCGCTTGTTTTGGTGGACTGTATTTATCAACAACAGGTTTATTAGGAGTAACAGAATTAGAAGCAACAGATTCATAGTTCAAAGAGACATTGGTTATACAATCAAAAGAATTAACAGAAGTAGAATTATTTATGTTCTCCTTATCCTCATCTTCCACTACTTTACCTACACATGAAGTAGAGGCATTAGTATCGCTCACCTCAATACTCTCAGTTGGGCTGGATTGTTCAGTTTTAACTGAAGCTGGTATAGGGGTGGGCTAAACTGAGCATGTATCTCTACCTCATTGGTTTCAATGGGCGGGGTATAGTTATCATTGAATAGAGGGGGAACACTGTGATACCCTAGACCCTTATTCTGGTTATCTTTAAATTTTAACTGTTTTTCAATCATGGACTCAACTTTCTTACTTGACACATCAAACTCTTTAAAATTAAATTCTGCATTTTCAAACTTATTTTTCAATGTGTTAAGCTCGACAGTTATACTGGCAATCTTTTCTTGAGCATAATCATAGTGTTCACATTTAGTGCTATATTCTACATGAAGTTTTCCAAAGTCCTTGGTTTTGGCCTCTAATTGTTTTTTAATGGTTTTTGGGCCTTTCTGATAGTATATCTTTCATATTTATGGTCCTTAATTTCCCTAAAGAATAGCTCATGTTGATGACAATAATGTTTCATTTTAGCTTCACAGGACTGAGAGCATGAAGCTTCATTAACCTTGGTGATTGAAGAACTCATTATTCACCAAAAAGAATAATTTACCAAAAATAGATCTGATTGTGAAGCCAAGAAAAATACCCTCTGATTTGAAACCTCGAAAGTCAAACTTGAAAGTCAAACTTGTAAGTCAAACTTGAAGGTCAAACTTGAAAGTCAAATTTGAAAGTCAAACTTGAAAGTCAAAATTGAAAGTCAAAGTTCAAAGTCAAACTAGAAAGTCAAACGTGACAGTCAAACGTGAAAGTCAAATATGAAAATCAAACTTTTTGTCCAAAAAAATAACCTTGACCGAGAACAAAAGTTTCAAGACCGAAAACGAGGGTATTTGACCGAATATGTGCCTTTTTGACCGAATACAAAGCTTTAGGACCGAAAACGAGGTTATTTGATCGAAAACGTGGCTTTTGGGCCGAAAACTAAGTTTCTAGACTGAAAACTAGCCAAAATCTTGAAAATCCAAAAATAGCACCGAAAATACGAAGCCTCTTGACCCTGACCGAAAAGACTCGTACCGAAAAGTCTCAACCGAAGACCGAAATCTCGCACCGAAATCGTTGGAGGCCCTGAAATGATTCAAGACACCACTGACAATATTCAAATTGTACGAGAAAGAATGAAAGTGGCCCAGGATCGACAAAAGTCCTATGCTGAAAAGAGGAGACGACCCATATATAATTTCAGGTGGATGATTTCGTAATGTGGAAGGTATCCTCATGGAAAGGCATTATGCGATTTGGGGAGAAAGGAAAAATAAGTCCTAGATTTCTTGGTCCTTTCAAAATCATCCGGAGAATTGGTAAACAAGCATACCGCTTGGAATTGCCTGAAGATTTGGCAGGTATTCATGATGTGTTTCATGTGAGTTATCCGCGTAAATGTTTGAGCATATATGATGAAACAGTTCCGTTATCCGACGTGAAACTGGATAATAAATTAAGATATGTAGAAGAGCCTGAAGAAATCGTAAACGAAAGAACGACTGAATTACGTAATAAAGAAGTGAATTTGGTGTTGGTCAAGTTGAAAAACCATCGAGGCCCAAATTATACTTGGGAAAATAAGAATGAGATAAGAGCGAAATATCCTGATTTGTTTAAATCGTTGTAATTTCGGGGACGAAATCCTCAAAAGGAGGAGGTATTTGTAACATACACATTCAGTTATCGTGTTTTGTTTAAAAATTAATATTGTTAAATAATATATGAATTTGAGTGTTGAGTTCTAACAAGGTAGTTTTATGAGATTTGAAGTAACACTATGTTTGGAATCATTCGAAAAATATTGGAAGTCTTATGAGATTCCAATCAAAAGTCAATTATCATAATTAAAGAAAATATAAAGTTGGAAATAAGTAAAAATAATGTCATAGAAATTTGTATATTAACTCATTAGAAACAATTAGGCGAAAACCTCACTGAAATCCGAGTTATAACGAAGAAGTTATGACTTATTGAAGTTTCGCGACAGAACCGGCACGACACCATATGACGTAAAAAGTGAGTTTACGATAAACTACCTTTTGGCCTTTGTGATCTAAATGAAAGTCGTAATATTCGTTAAACCGAGAATTTTCATAAAAAGAACGTCCAAATCTGACTTCGTATGAGGAAGTTATGATTTTTCTAAGAATCGACATTACAATACACAGCCCGAAACTCGAAATAAAGATTGAATGATTTTTACCCGATACAACCTAAATGAGAATCGAAGATCTCGTCAATAGTTGTATAACGGTACAAAGTCAGACGAAAACGAACGTCGGATGAAGAAGTTATGAATTTTTAACGGACTTTTCCTGTCCTAGCCCGTTAAAAATATAACTTTAAAATTTATGTAAAAATTAACCGACGGAGTCTAAACGAACGTTGTAGGGCATAATTTCACCTATGTGTGCATATAAAGAACGTCAAAAACGGAACTCATATGCGAAATATATGAATTTTTGAAGTTTGGGGCACAAACTTCGAGGCTGGTCCGAAGGAGTACGCCCAGCGTACTCGTGTAAGTGCTCCGGAGTCCGTCACCCTCCCTACTCCTTCGCATGAGTGCCAGGTGTCGTAGGCTTGACGCATCCTTGTTGATCCACTTCATACGCCCAACGAAGAGAATTGCGAGGCAGTACGCCCCGCGTACCGAAGAATTACGCCCAGCGTACCGAAGAATTACGCCCAGCGCAATTCGGTGCTTCAGTCCACTATATATAGCGTGCGAGGCTGCCCGAATTTTGTTTAGAATTTTCACACTTTTACACCCCCTATTCTCTCTCAAGTTACCCTAACACCCCCTAAAACCTAGGAAACACCCCCGACACCCGAAGCAAGTCCCCACGCACCGAAGACCCGAGAAAATAATATTTTCAAGTTGAAACTCTGCCCGCGCAAGGCCTGGTTTTAAACTAAAATCCCCGGTTTCGTCAAATAAAATCGTTTTTAGAGGCGAAGTACTGCCCAAATTATCATTTTATCAATCGGTTATTTCACGGTGAGTTCAATATAGGGACAATTGTATGCTATGTGTTATATGTGCAATGTGTTTTCCTGTCACACCCCCAAACCAGACGGCGGAAACGTCCGGGGTAGATGACTTCATTTGTAGTATCACAACACATGCATTATAGTAATCAAAGTACAAACAACCGTTGTATTTAAAAAGTATAAGTATTTACATGTGTTCCATCATTGTATATTGAAACCAAAATAGTTATACAAAAGAAGAAGACAAGACTCAAAATAACTCCATCTTCTCAAAAGCTCGGGGAGTACCTGTTTACTGATTCCCTGAGAATACAAGTAATTTGAAAAGAGAGTATCAACATAAAGTTGAGTGAGTGCATAAGTGTTTATGTTTGAAAGTACGTTTCTGATTCTTGAATTTGTAAACTGTTCCAGAAAATCCTATATTTTCTGCTGTATATGAAAAGTAGTTTTAATCTCATAAAATCGTTTTGTTTGTAAACCAATGTTCTCTATTTGTATTCCTATATGTAAAACTTGTAACTATGAGTGTGCCTGGTTTCAGCAGCTGTTATTGTAAACTGTAATGTAATACTGTAAATTGTATCTTGTAAAACTAGTACTTTGAAAATGTACTTATGTTTAAGTAATTATACACTAACGTATTGTTAATATCTTTTTAATGAGTTATTAGAACCATACTGAGTAGATGACCTAACCCAACGCTATGAATGCGTTAAAGCTGTTGATAACAACTGTCACTCATAGGCGTGTATGTCTGACTGTAGCTAACAGTCTTAGTGCGGGGTTGTCAATCCCAATATAGATCTATACACACATTGTTTCGATCCCCGACTGGAGATTCTGGTTATAATGTTAGGACATTAACTTTATTGTTTAAATGAATTAAACAACCTGAATCAAATGACTCATAAAAAGCATATAGACTTTACATGTATAATAGTTATGAAAACCCAATCATTCTAAAATGAATGATTGACAGTGTGCCCCTGAATTAGTATATGAAAAATGTATACTCTTGATTAGTTTTGAATCAAACCTTTGTTCTTGTAAAACAGTATACTTTAATATACTTGAATCGTGAATTAATGTTCTATGAATCATAAATTATACCTATTATAATTTATATGTACTTTCTGAATTTATACTAATTGTTCATGAATGCAACCCCTTAATCGACATGTTACAAAGGGTATTTGAATTGAATGAAATAGCTTTTATACTTATATACATATACAAATATATATGAGTAAAATTTAAATGACACTCGGAACATCCAAAAAAGGAAAAGGAACCAAAGTGGGTTATCAGTCCTAAGCCTTTGAAATCTTATATATATATATATATATATATATATATATATATATATATATATATATATATATATATATATGATTTCTGTGGAAAAATATAAGTTTATAAAAGCATTTAAAAGAAGTTTAATATTTTGAAATACTTTTGGAGACTTGATGTATTTTTAACATAATCTTTGAAAACCTTTTGATTTGATGATAACTGAAATCCATTTTGATAAGATATTTGAAAACAGTTGTTTATAACACAAAATCTTTTTGTTAGACTTGTATCCCCCCCCCCCCTTAAAACAATAAAAACTATGAAAATACGGGGGTATGAACTCACCTTTTGGAGGGTGATGCAAATGATGATTTGATATAGGATGCTTAGTTCCACAAGTGAAATCCCGCAAGAAAACAAGTCCTATATAGTGATATGTATAGCATATATGCATCCAATTAGTTAATATAATCATAGGAATGATTAGAAACCAGACTAATTTGTAAGTATAACTTACAAATTGAAGTGTTTGAAGCTAGATTGGAGGCTGAAATGGGTTTATGGCCAGGAGTTTACGGCCAGGAGAGTTTATGGCTAGGAGGATTTACGACCAGGTGTTCTTGATGAAATGAAGAACACTTGATGAATCTAAGCAGCTTGTTAAGGAGATTCAAAGGTTTTCAGGTGCTTGTTCTTCGTGTTCTTCGCGTTCTTCATGAAAACTAGAAAAAGCAATGGATTTTAGCCTAGTATATGAAGATGGAAGGATGCTCTTGAAGTGATAACAAGATCAAGAATTGATACCTATTAGATTTTGTGAAAAACTAGTGTTTATCACTTGAATATGATGAATAAAGATGATCTTGATGTGTTCTTGAGGAGATATGATGTTCTTGGTGGATGATACTTGAGAGAAAAAGGCTTGAAATTTCGAGTGGAAGTGAAGAAATGAAGTAAAAACTAGCTGGAACATATATATATGTGAGGGTTCGCGGTCCGAGGGTTTACGACCGTGAACCTCGTTTACGGTCCAAGGTCGGCTAGTGTTTACGACCGAGAACGTGCCCCAATGCGATAAGGTTCGGTTTCCGAGGCGATAAGATTCGGAGAGCTTACGGCTGAAGCCTGATTACGGCCTCATTCACGGCTGCGAGGGTTTACGATCCGAAGTGTTTGTGGTCTGAAGCAAAGGAATAAGATGCGAAGTTTCTCGGTTTTTAAGCCTTTTCCTTCTAAATTCAAATGTAATTATTTTAAGGATTTTTATCAAACAAAGGTTATTATTATAACCTACATAAAATCCCAAACAATAAAAAGAATCTTAGTTGACCTTCGTTTGACTTTGGTTGACTTTACAAGATAGAAAATAACGGAATGTTACATTTCCCGCGTTATTATGATAATGGAGTTATCCTTTTGACCATGAAGTGAATGACTAAGCATCACTTTGGTATTGGTATGTAGCCTTTGGCCATGTAGAGCATGTCTCACTTGGGTATTGGCTTTGTGCCTTAGGCCATGTTGAGAATTACTCGTATCACTTTGGTATTGGCAGAATGCTAGGTAGGGCAAAATGCCTGTATATTCTACCAAAAATGATAATCCAAAATTGTTTATTTTTTGTGCCACTTGGGCTGAAGTCTTATTGATGTATATCATGTTGAAATTGTTGTATTTCATTGATTTTAAATCTTTGAATCAGATTATTGGTTAATATGGAAAGACTGTCATATGATGCTCATCTGCCTTTGTTGTTCTTTGTCCATCTTTGCTTCTGTCATATTGATATGTATATGGCATAACGTTATATTGTAATCGTTATTGAGCTCACTAAGCGTCACCCTCTTATCCTTCTCAGTGTTTAATTATTGCAGGTCATAAGGATCCAATATAGTTATGTATTGTAAGAAGATGTAGAATAGTTAATATTATCACTTTTGTACTTAGTGTATAAATTCCTGCCAAGTTATGTAATATATAAAACTCTGTAAAAATTTCTTAATAGTTGTTTGTATCCAGTCTTTTGTAATACGACCACTAATGTAAATTATAAATATGCATGTAGCATGTTTTTGGAGTAATAATATTGTAAAGTTTAGAGAAAGGGGTTCTTTCAATCATGGTATCAGAGCAGCAGTTTAAGTGAACTAAATGCCACAGATTGGTATTTAGACTTAAACCGTCGGAAGTTCAATATATGAACAGATTCATTGTGAGTATATGGATACAAACCATATGAAAACCTTAAGTAAAATATTAGATAATAATAAATCATAATATTCTAAAATACTATGTTACTCCAAATTTTCAGAACAATGGCTGAACAAGTGGGTAGCCATACACCAGATGTGGGTGGAGATCCTCGTCTTGATGAAGTAAATACTCCAGTATTATTGGTGTTATTCGGAACAGAAAAAGAATGATGATAAAGGCAAAGAGAAAGTCATCGGAGAATCTTCAAAAGGGGAGGCGAAACGTCCCTCATTCAAAACTTTTAAGAGTAATGGTGATACAGAGTTTTCAGGTATTCTGAATCCCATTGTTGTTCTTACATGGATCCAGAACACAGAAAAAGTATTTCGTATCTCTCATGTGGTTAATGAAGACAAGGCTAACTATGCTTCTGCAATGCTCATTGGAGAAGCATTAGTCTGGTGGGAAGCAACATTCGAAGCTCTCAACGAGTATGACCAAGAGAATTTATCTTGGGAAATGTTTAAAACTCATTTGCTAGGAAAATATTGTCCTCTAGACATGAGGAGAAGATTGGAGAAAGAATTCCTCGAGCTTAAACAAGGAGGAATGACTGTGATTGATTACGAAACTCAATTCAATCAAAAAGCGTAGTTTGCTGCAAAGTATATATTGCAACTGAAGACGATAAAATTTAGTTATTTATGGAAGGACTACGGTATGAAATCTGCAATTTCGTGGCTAATCTGGATGTTCTATCATCTAAAAAATCTGTTGAGTGTGCCCGAAAGCGCGAACGTGACTTAGAAATACGTGGTGCCACTCTTTCTGTTCCGAAGCGTCCACGTATTGATCGAATTGTTCCTATTTCCTCTATTCCACCAGCTCAATCTATTCGAACTGATCCTGGTAAACAAGTTCAATATCATAATACCTCTCGTGGCCGCGATAAGTCACAATCTTTTTCTCTTCAGTCACCATCGTGTCAAAAATGTGGAAAGAATCACCAGGGCCAATGCATAACAGAAAAAGAATCGGTGATCTGTTATGGATATGGAGAAATGGGCCACATGAAGCCCGTTTGTCCGATGAAGAATGTTACATGCTTTGCTTGTGGTGTTACTGGCCACAAGAAGCGTTTCTGCCCTACTCTTACTAGCCAAATGACGGGAAGTCAAGCTTCTGTTCAACAACCGACGAGAAGTCAAGCTCATGTTCAACAACCAAAGAGTACTCCGACTAAAAATGAGGAGGTTCCAAAAGCTAAAGGTCGTGCATTCCAAATTACCACGGAGGAGGCACTTGAAGACCCGACTGTTGTGATTGGTACATTTCTCGTCAACTCTAGACCTGCTCACATCTTACTTGATTATGGTGCCTCACATTCTTTTGTGTCTCATGAATTCGCACATTCTTTTCAAATTACTTGCTATGCACTCGCTCAACCGTTTCATGTAGACACACCAGGAAGTATATCATTACTTGCTGATAAGGTCTATAGAGATTGTGTCATAGAAATTAAAGGTTATAATTTTCTTGCTAACCTGATTCCTATCTCCTTGCCCAACTTTGATAGTATTCTGGGCATGGATTGGTTGTCAAAGAACCGTGCAGAACTCTTGTGTTATGAGAAGATAGTTCGCATTCCTATTGACAGGGAAAATCCTATTTATGTCTACGGTGAACAAAGACTTAAAATCTTTAAAATAATCTCTTTCCTAAAAGCTCGTAAATTCATATCGAAGGGATGTTCTATTTATTTAGCCTACACAGTAGATATCTCAAAAGATGAGAAGAAAACTGTAAATGACGTTCCTATTGTTAATGAATATCCTAATGTTTTCCCCGATGATTTGCCTAGACTTCGTCCGGACAGGCAAGTAGAATTATGAATTGATCTTGTACCTGGTGTTGCTTTAATTGCAAAGATTCCTTGTCGTCTTGCGCCAGCTGAGATGAAGGAAATGATGATCCAACTGCAGGAATTACTTGACAAAGGCTTTATTCGACCGAGTACCTCTCCTTGGGGTGCTCCAGTATTGTCTGTCAAGAAGAAGGACGGTTCAATGCGAATGTGTATTGATTACCGTGAGCTAAATAAGGTAACTATCAAGAACAAGTACCCACTACCTCGCATTGACGATTTATTTGATCAACTTCATGGTGTTAGTTATTTCTCAAAGATTGATTTGAGGTCTGGCTATCACCCGTGTTGAAAGTACAGGAGCAGGATGTATCGAAGACTGCTTTCCGTACTCGTTATGGGCATTTTGAATTCCTTGTCATGCCATTCGGTTTGAAAAATGCTCCTGCTATATTCATAGATATGATGAATCGGGTATGCCGTCCAATGCTCGATATATTTGTCATCGTATTCATTGATGATATTCTAATCTATTCCAAGTCCGAAGCTGATCATGCCATTCATATTCGTGAAATATTAGAACTTCTTCGAAAGGAGAAACTATATGCTAAATTCTTCAAATATGAATTTTGGCTTCGTCAAATTCAATTTATCGGCCATGTGATTTCTGGTGACGGTATATCAGTAGATCCTACCAAAATTGAAGCCATTCAGAATTGGGAAGCTCCCCGTAATGCTTCTGAAATTCGCAGTTTCTTGGGTCTCGCGGGGTATTACCGGAGATTCATTAAAGACTTTTCACGCATAGTTGTACCTCTCACAAGTCTTACACGAAAGGAAGTAAACTTTGAATATGAGACAACAGCGTCCATGGAACTGATCAAAGACTAGGACTGTGAAATCTTGTATCATCCTGGGAAGGCCAATGTAGTTGTGGATGCACTTAGCAGGAAGGTTTATCATAATAGTGTATGTTATGTTATTACCCACACTATCGTAAAATCCACTATTCTTGATGAACTAGAAAAATGGCAAGTAGAGGCCTTAAAGCCCGAAAATGTGAAGAAGGAAGGGATGGTACATTATACTGATATCTTAGTTGATGATCCACGTGGACTGAAAGTATTTAAGAATCGGCTATGGATTGCAATGATTGGTGGATTAAGACATAAGGTTTTAGATGCAGCCCATAAGTCTAAACTGTCAATACATCCTGGTACAGTAGTAAAATGTACTATGATGTACGGGCTGATTATTGGTGGCCTGGATTAAAGAGAGACATTGGAAGATACATGCAGGAATGCTTAGTATGCTTACAAGTCAAAATGAAACACCAAAAGCCATACGGGAGTCCAGAAGGTATTAATGTCGCCATGTGGAAATGGGAGGAGCTGTCCATGGATTTTATTACCAAATTGCCAAAGACTGCGAGACAGAATGATAGTATTTGGGTAATTATCGACCGACTGACTAAGAGTGCACATTTTCTTACCATGCGTGAAACAGCTCCAATGGAGAAGTATGCACAAGTATACTTGGATGAAATTATTGTGAAACATGTCATGCCACTAAAGATTATTTCCGATCGTGATACTCGCTTTACTTCTAATTTCTGGGCGAGTATGCAACGTGAATTAGGATCTCGGATCGCTCTCAGCACAACTTATCATCCCCAAACAGATGGTCAGACGGAGAGAACAATCCAAACAGTTGAAGATATGCTTCGTGCATGCATTTTGGAGTTCGGTGGTAACTGGGATAAGTACTTACCTCTTGTCGAATTTTCATATAATAACAGTTACCACACTTCAATCAAAATGCCGCCATATGAAGCACTATATGGACGTAAATGTCGTACTCCATTATGTTGGCATGATGTAGGACAGAAAATCCTTGGAGGCCCTGAAATGATTCAAGACACCACTGACAAGATTCAAATTGAACGAGAAAGAATGAAAGCGAGCCAGGATCGACAGAAGTCCTATGCTGAAAAGAGGAGACGACCCATAGAATTCTAGGTGGATGATTTCGTAATGTTGAAGGTATCCCCATCGAAAGGCATTATGCGATTTAGGGAAGAAAGGAAAACTAAGTCCTAGATTTCTTGGTCCTTTCAAAATCATCCAGAGAATTGGTAAACAAGCATACCACTTGGAATTGCCTGAAGATTTGGCAGGTATTCATGATGTGTTTCATGTGAGTTATCTGCGTAAATGTTTGAGCATATATGATGAAACAGTTCCATTATCTGAGGTGAAACTGGATAATAAATTAAGATATGTAGAAGAGCCTGAAGAAATCGTAAATGGAAGAACGATTGAATTACGTAATAAAGAAGTGGAGTTAGTGCTGGTCAAGTGGAAACACCATCGAGGCCCAAATTATACTTGGGAAAATAAGAATGTGATAAGAGCGAAATATCCCCATTTGTTTAAATCGTGGTAATTTCGGGGACGAAATACTCAAAAGGAGGAGGTATTTGTAACATACACATTCAGTTATCGTGTTTTGTTTAAAAATAAATATTATTAAATAATATATAAATTTGAGTGTTGAGTTCTAACAAGATAGTGTTATGAGATTTGAAGTAAAACTATGTTTAAAATCATTCGGAAAATATTGGAAGTATTATGAGATTCCAATCAAAAGTCAATTATCATAATTAGCCGACGGAGTCTAAACAAAAGTTGTAGATCATAATTTCACCTACGCGTGCATATAAAGAACGTCAAAAATGGAACTCGTATGTGAAAGATACGATTCTTTGAAGTTTTGGGCACAAACTTCGAGGCTTGTCCAAAGGAGTATGCCCAGCGTACCGATGTACGCCCTCCGGAGTCCGTCACCATCCCTACTCCTTCGCATGAGTGCCACGTATCGTAGGCTTGACGTGTCCGAGCTGATCCACTTTGTACGCCCAGCGTACGACGTTATGCCCAGCGAAGAGAATTGCGAGGCAGTATGCCTCGCGTACCGAAGAAATACGCCCAACGTAATTTGGTGCTTCGGTCCACTATAAATAGGGTGTGAGGTTGCCTGAATTTTGTTTAGAATTTTCACACTTTTACACCCCTATTCTCTCTCAAGTTGCCCTAACACCCCCCGAAGCCTAGGAAACACCCCCGACAGCCGAAGCAAGTCCCGACGCACCGAAGACCCGAGAAAATAATCTTTTCAAGTTGAAACTCTGCGGCGCAAGACCCGGTTTTCAACTAAAATCCCCGGTTTCGTCAAAGAAAGTCGTTTTTTGAGGCAAAGTGCTGCCCAAATTATCATTTTATCAATCGGTTATTTCACGATGAGTTCAATATAGGGACAATTGTATGTTATGTGTTATATGTGCAATGTGCTTTCCCGTGTTATTATGATAATGGAGCTATACCTTTGACCATGAAGTGAATGACTAAGCATCACTTTTGTATCGGTATGTAGCCTTTGGCCATGTAGAGCATGTCTCATTTGGGTATTGGCTTTGTGCCTTAGGCCATTTTGAGAATGACTCGTATCACTTTGGTATTGACAGAATGCTAGGTAGGGCTAAAAGCCTGTATATTCTAGCAAAAATGATAATCCGAAGTTATTTATTTTCTGTGCCACTTGGGTTGAAGTCTTATTGATGTATATCATGTTGAAATTGTTGTATTTCATTGATTTTAAATCTTTGAATCAGATTATTGGTTAATATGGAAAGACTGTCATATGATACTCATCTGCCTTTGTTGTTCTTTGTCCCTCTTTGCTTCTGTCATATTGATATGTATACGGCATAACGTTATATTGTAACTGCTATTGAACTCACTAAGCGTCACCCGCTTATCCCTCTCAGTGTTTAATTATTGCAGGTGATAAGCATCCAGTATAGTTATGTACTGTAAGAAGATGTAGAATAGTTAATATTATCACTTTTGTACTTAGTGTATAAATTCCTGGGAAGTTATGTAATATATAAAACTCTGTAAAAATTTCTTAATAGTCGGTTTGTATCCAGTCTTTTGTAATAAGACCACTAATGTAAATTATAAATATGCATGTGGCATGTTTTTGGAGTAATAATATTGTAAAGTTTAGAGAAAGGGGTTCTTTCACTTTAATGCCAAGCTCGTTCAAAGACTCAAAAATATGAAGAGCACAAAGAACAATGGCCAAAATTTTGTCAAAAATAAATTTAAAAACACCAACAAGCTCCAAGATAAACTCTTAAAAATATTTTTCAATAACCTGATTGCTACCAATCCTTACTCTGATACCAATTGTAAAACCCCAAATCGAGACGTATCAATCGGATTCACTATGATGGTGTGGAATCCCAATCAAGTGAATGATGCAAGATGTAATATGGAATAAGAACAAGATGATTAATCTTCAATGCACACTATTATAGATGAATAGTCTGGTACATAAGATTCTCGATTACACTTTGTTTTCGTTCTGTTTCTCTCTTTAACGTGTTCTTGGCTTGTGGAGCTCCCCCAAAAACGTCCCTCTCACTTTACAAGGCTAAAATAACACTATATATACCTAGACCTAATAACAAAGGCCCTGCCCAAAACCCAAACAAGAGAATATTAAGCCTAACCAAAGTCACATGTGATTTCGGTCCAAACAACACCAAAACATGGTGTTTTCGGTCCTAGACCGAGAACTCTAATAGCTTATGAAAAGCAAAGTATAAACCACAATTTATGACCTAACATGATGGGGGAACTCACTAAGCTTTGTGCTTACGGTTTTCAGTTTTTGTTTCAGGTTCTTCTTCTTCGAAGGGAAAGGAGTCAGCACGCTAGCAACGCATCGCACACAGATGATTTTCCGCATATGAGATTCTTGGGATTGTACTCTGACATTGTTACTATCTTATGACATACTTTTGAGACATATGATCCATCGTTTTTATGGAATGAAATAACTTGATGATGTTTTCTATAAATTGTTTTATGAATCATTATATCAAAAATGAAATTTTTGGTCTAGAATTTTGGGATGTTACACTATCTATTACGTTAAACTCCATTTGTGAAAAAGAAGAAACACTACAACTAGTAATTGAAATTATGACAACTTTGACTTTTTAGACTAGAGTCCAAGTATGGTTAAAACGGATAAGGTAACGACTCAACATATTTAGATGAATAGTTGTGCATTGTCGAAAGTGCGTCACTAGAAGTTTAAATGTGAACACTAAGTTTTGCAATGATGTAAATTTTAGAAACTTTATAGATTATAAAACTAATTTGGAATAAAATAAACAAATGAGGTGTGGGAAATTTAGGAATTAGAGATCTCTTAGAAGCATATATGAAGTAGAAAGTTGCAGAAATATCATATTGGATTTCAAGAAAACACATTTAAGTAAAGTACAATGCCTAAATGAGAAAGTGGTCAAAAGAGTCAAAACAAAAGTGGTTTGAAGATCCGATGAAGCTTTTAGCCATGTCATGAACATCGATGTCATATATTTATGTTTTATAGAATAACGTTTCAACACTTTTATAAAAGAAAATGTTTCTAAGTTTTTCGAAAACATGAAAAAATGGTAAGCAAGGTTGAAAATGGTTTATATTCCCTTAAAAAGCACATGTATCTATTGAAAATGATTTGAAATGAAATTGAAATAGCAAGGTTAAAACCAATATTGGTTAAATTGAGTTTTGAAGAAAAGTGTTAAGTTAAAGGCAAGTTGTCAAAAGATTTTAGCGAGAATGTGGCTTACATTGTTAGGAAAGGTCTAGTAAGTTGTATGAAGTGGTTATAAAGTATTTTATCGATGATAAATAAAACCGATGAAACGAAATAACTTTTCGATGGAAGATTAAGAAGTAAGGAATAGGTAGATTAGTGTAGCTGATCGTACCTAAATACTAAGGCGACTATAAGGTGAGTACTGATGTATATTCCCCAAGATAAATGACAAGAAAAATTGTTTGTAAAACGTTTTATGGTGTCAATGTAGTGTATGACCTTTTATAGAGGTCAAAGGGATATCCTATGTTAAGTTTTAAGCTCAAGGTGGAAACAACCTAGAGGTAAATCGTAGCGTAGCAATAAGGTCTCACATATGGGTTAAACCTCCGTGTCTCCTTGTGTCGCACCCCCAAACCAGAACGGCGGAAACGTTCGGGGGCGGAGGACTTAAGGTAAGTATCACAACACATGTAATATAGTAATCAAAGTATAAACAAACATTGCATTAATAAGTATAAGTTTTACATAAGTGTTTAAACATTACATAGTCAAACACTAAAGTAGGTACAATAGAAGACAAGAGCCGCAGTACGGTACTAGGTAGTCTTCTCAAACGCTTCTGGAGTGTACCTGTCTACTGGATTCCTGAGAATACAAGTTATTTGGAAAGAGTAGATCAACATTTAAGCTGGTGAGTTCATAAGTATTTTAGTTCTGTTAAGTATACCCTAAGTTCTTTGAATAAATTCGCTGGTTTCTCCAGGAAATCCTATATTTCCTGAGGTGATTAAATGATAACCTCAATAGTTTCCCTCTGTAATTACTTAGTTTATACTGATTATACATAACACCATATGTAATGGACAGTCAATTGGGTGTATCTGCCCTAAGCCCACAACCAAACAAGGAACATGAAGTAAGGCGGAAGTCACACACTTCACTGTCAATCGAACATTACTTATGTATAACTATGATGTAATAACCAAGGAAATATAGAATTAACCACTAAAGGTCTTTTATGCTATACTATTTTACCGAGATTGAGTGATTAAGTTCCATTAGATAAGTGGTTTAAGCCTATAAACCGTTCTCTTTGTATTACTGTTTTATATTTGTATTCCTTTATGAAAACTTGAAACTGAGAGTGTGCCTGGCTCCACCAGGTGTTAATGAAAACTGTATTGAACCATTGTATTTTGTATTCTATAAACTGGTACTTTGAAGGTGTACTTTCGTTTATTTGTTTATACACTAACGTATTATTAATACCTTTTTAATGAGTAGTTTTTATTATAACCATACTATGACTGATGGCCTGAAACAAACGCTTTGTGGGCGTTTAAACTGGTGATAACAATTGTCACTCATCTAACTGTAGCTAGCAGCCTGAGTGTGGGGTTGTCAATCCCGATATAGATCTACACACACTTGTTTCGATCCCCGGCTGGAGATTCTGGTTATAATGTCAGGACTTTCCTATGTTGTCTAAAATGAATTAAACAACCTGAATATAGAGTCTCATAAAAAGCATATTAAACGTTACATGTATATTAGTTTTGAAAATCCAATCATTCTGAAATAATGATTGACAGTATATTCTTAGTTTTCCAAACATGTATTTGATAAGTGTAAACCCTTGATTTGTTTTGAATCAAAACCTGGTTTCTTGTAAAACAGTGTATTCTAGTATACTTGAATTATGAATTATTACCTCGCGTTTGCTAACTCGGGTACTATACATCTGTATAGTACCTTTGCTAATGCAAACCCGACAGAATGTATTATTACCTCGTGTTTGCTAACTCGGGTACTCTGTATAGTACCTTTGCTAATGCAAACTCGGCAGGATGTATTATTACCTCGTGTTTGCTAACTCGGGCACTCTGTATAGTACCTTTGCTAATGCAAACCCGGCATTACCACGTGTTTGCTAACCCTGGTACTCTGTATAGTACCTTTGTTAATGCAAACTAGGTATGATGTATCTTTACTTCTTTAATATGTTGTTCATATATTAAAGGTATTATACATATCTTGGTATAGTTGAATGTATTTTGGTAATTTCCTTGGAAAGTATACAGTCGTGAATCATACTTGTTTATTTAGTTTTGAATCATAAATTATACCTTTTATAATTTATATATTCTATCTGATTAGCATGAATTCTCATGGAATATCACATTTTCTCAGCCTGATAAAAAGGTAATGATACTAAAAGGAGTAACATTTTAGATTCATATATGTATAATATATATATAATTAAGAAGGAAACGACATTCGGACAAATAACACAACCTTAATTCCACATCCAAACAAGGAAAAGGATATAAGATAATTCATTAGTCCTAAGCCCTTCAAGTCTTATTTATATATTTATACATATATAAACATGATTTTGGCATTTATAATTTGAAATAGTTTATAAAACATTTTTCAAAGAATTTAACATGGCTTTACGTTATTTTGGAAGTATTTGGTAATTCTTAAAAGCATTACGGAAACTTTCTTTGTGATTATTATCACACACAGTTATTAACACAATTTATTATTGTGTTAAACTTGTATTCCCCCCATAAAAAGCATTTAAAACCATTTAAAAAGGTATATTATAGGGGTATGAACTCACCTTGATAAGCGGTGATTCGGGCAGCGTTTCGTTTCCCGTAAAGAGTTTATTTTACGAGAAACCGGCTCAAACCGGGCAGAGTTTCGACAGGAGAGAGGATGACTTCTCGAGAATTCCGGGGCTCCGGGGCTTGCTTCGGGCTTTAGACGTGATACCGGGGCTTTCGGGGGTCGTGAGAAAGTCGAGGGGGTGAAAAGGTGCAAAATGGGGAATTTAGGGGTGAAAAATCCTCTCTAGCCGAGAAGTCTCGCACCCTTTATATAGGGGTGCGAGGGTGCGGTCCGAAGTGTGACTCAGCAGACAGGTGGCGAGGCGAGGGGTGAGTCAGCTGGACACGCGGCAGCTCCTGCGAAGGCGGCTCGGATTCGGACCTTGTGCGAGGCACGTGTTTCGGACAGGTGTAGGCTTCTAAGTGGACCGAAGTTCGGTCCAATGAGGAAAGAAGGTGACGACTTTGGACCAATCAGGAGAGGACACGCGAGGCTGCGGTCCAATCAGAAGGTCACACGTGGAGGCCTCGCATGCGAGGTGACGTGTCCGAGGAGTGACTCAGCGAAATTTCCCGGTTTTCAAGATTTTCTTGATTTTTGTGCCAAAAACTTGCGAAATTCATAACTTTCGCATACGAGCTCCGTTTTTTACGTTCTTTATATGCACGCGTAGGTAAAATCATACTCTACGAATTTTGTTTAGACTTCGTTGGCTGATTTTGAATTTATTTTTAATATTATTATTTTAAACAGACCGGGACGTGAATCCGTTAAAAATTCATAACTTCTTCATCCCACGTCCGTTTTCGTCTGTCTTTTTACCATTGTGCTACTTTTGACGAGACCTTCGATTCTTGTTTAAGTTGCATCGGCTAAACATCGATCGATTTATATTTAGAATTTTTAGTTGTCTACTGCTAAACCGAAACTTGGTTCCTCCCAATTATGATTATTGATCAATTTATTTTTGACCAAAATTTGATTGGTGTCACACCTTGTGAGTCGAATCGGGAATGCTCGCCAATGGTATCCAAGTTACTACTCGTGGCGACATATCTACCTTCTAACGTGATGTTGAAGTTGTCACTCTTTTCGGTATCAAAACGCTTTTCCTATTCGTAACTCTACCACAAAGACGATGAAGGGGTATTGAGGTATAATTGGTATTGGTTTCGATGTAGGATTATTACTAGTAGCTATCTAGATACTAACCTTACGAATAGAGTCAATAGCTACCGAGGAATACTCATTCTCAGTACCAAGCGGATTGCTCCTAGAGTGGCTAGTGATATAACCTAACTGGTTAACCTGGCACTTGATAAGGGACAGGAACATTTCTAAATAAGGCATTATGATAAAAGTGCACTTAGTTTCTAAGTGTACCAAGATGAATGCCTATAATATGCAATGCCTATACGCACACCGAAAAAAATTTGTTTTTCAAAAGTTCGAGTTGAAAATTGTTTTGAACATAACTCTACTATAGCCGTTTCCAGCCTCACATTAATTTTCCTTAATTAAGCATAGTTGGCCAGGCTATACTTAATTAAATTCCAATAATGGATACTCGAATTAGTTATACCAATAGTATTTTCAGTATTTTAAAAACATTATGAAATTTTTGGCTATAGTTGTGGTTCTCCAAAGGAAAACTGGTATGCTCTATAACCTTCGGCTCTGATACCATTTCTGTCACACCCTGCTAAAGCGGAAACACGGGGCGTGGTAGTACAAAGGGTCTCATAGCAAAAGTTAAAAGACAACACCAACCATAATATTAAAAAGAATTATAATTTACAATGACTTTGAACAATTTTTTAAAATAAATTACAATGTATTTGAAACACAACACATGAAAATGCTCCTACAAGTGTTGTGTCCCAAAGTGCCATCGTATAGACGAGTTCCTGAAAAAGCATGTAAAATGAGCGGTCAACTACCGAAATAGTTGGTGAGTACTCACAGGTTAAAAAAGTAATATGGTTTAATGAAACGTGATCAAAGTTTTGATAGAAGTTTCCATAAATAAAAGTACATTGCTAAAATGAGTAAATAAGTTTTCATAGCAAAGTTCGTTGTCATCATGAGAAATAGAGTATGTTCCCCAAATGAGATGAAACGTTCATATTCTCATGGGAAATAATGTTCGTTACTCAAACGAGTAAACAAGTTTCATTGCTATAATGAGCAATCAAGTAAATAAGTTTCCAGTAATAAAAGTTTGTTGCTATAATGAGAAACAAAGTTCATTACTGTAATTAATAAAAAAGTTTGTATGTATGTGAGCAAACAATGAGTTCACAACCAAGCCTATGACTGATGCCCTATCAAGATATATGCTTATCGTTCCGTAGATGAATATGGTATCATGCACTGAAGTAATCGGGTGAGTGAGGAGTTGTCAATTCCTAATAGCGCTATCCATAATTACCATTGGCTCAAAGAGTTAATGGTTGGAGTAAAGTATAAGGGAAGGGACTTAAGACGATAAGACCTCATGTTTCAAGTTGCATTGACATACATAGAAAAATTTAGCAATCATGTTTGATACAAATCAATTTAAATACAATGAACAATAAACAGTTTTTCGGACATGCTTTTCCACCCCAAAACATAAAAACCGAAAATAGGAGGAGTCGTGAATACTCACAATGCTTTGAGATAATGTAAATGGTGCCTTGAACTACGTTCCACTCGTACCACTATCGATTCCTACAACGATGTTACACACTAATGAGTCTCTAATTGAAATCTAATACTAGTATACTTACTACTACAATAGAATTATACCAATAATGTGTCAAAATTTTGATATTGATAAGTTATAAACATTTTTTTTTGAAAATTAATTTTCCACGAATCAATTGTTATATCACAATTTAAGTGGAAAATTCTCATTATTAAAATGTTAATATTTAACATTTTAAGAGGTGTTCCAATGATTAAATATTCAAAAACTAAATCAATTTAGTTCTACAATTTCCCAAACTTTGCATTTCAGTTTCAACTGAAGTCAAAGATGTTAAGATAAATTATCTTGAATTTTTGATTTGTCTAACTATTTTTCACCATTTTAATTCCTTGAATAATCACAAAACCATGGAAAAATAGAAAATTGTCATTAAAAATTCTTATAATTTTTGTGTAACTGTTTTACAGTGTACATAATCTAGGAAAATTATTGAAAGTCATTTTTTACCAAAAAATCCTTATTTTTAGAATTTAAGTGTGTTTAATACTAAGAAAATAGAAATAAATAGTAAACAGTTAAGATAAATCCCCAAAAGATTTATTTATGGTTATAATGTAATAAAAGATTTCCTGGTAAATGTTTATGAATGTTGGATAAGTTTAACTATTTTTCACTTATAGGTCATTCATGATTATTTTCAGAATTTATTTACTAGTGTAAGTATTTTATATGCTTTAATACTCTATTTTCTTATTATTTTCATGTAAAAATAGAGAAAATGTATATTGAGTTAAAAATTTCTAGAATGCATCTTCATATAATTTAATAAGAATGAAAAATCCTTTTCTTATTATGGATGTAGAAAAAATACCTAAAGGCTCAATGTATTCTAGAGAAAAACATGGTTCTTGTGATTTTGGTAAAGGTTATTGATGTCATTTTGAGAATTTTTGCAACATGTTATAAAGACTTTTGAATCAAGAACTTTTTGTCCCTCTGAATATAAGTTGTTAAGAGTTCAAAATAATTTTTGAAGGATTTTTAGTAATGAATAAGTCCTTTGAACATGCAACACAAAACAAATATTCATAAGGAAAGTGCTGTTGGAGCAACAGTTTTGTAAAAAATATTAAAAATCGAAATCTTAATGTTTTGCACTGAGGCCACCTGGGTTGGAAAGCTAACTCATGTTATTATAATTCAGAAAATGAATCTCGATTTTTGGTTAAGAAATGAGTGAGTTATAGCAGTTTAAAGTCAGGTAAATAAATCTGGCAGATTGCATGCATGCTAATAGGTTGGAAAAAGTGAGTTTTCATCATTACCTTGAGTAAATATTTAGAGATCTTTTAGAAACATCATGACTCATGCATGTTATATTCATGTTTTCAAAGATCAAAAAGATTTAAAATCATAAAATGCATACATGTATTCATGTATAAAATCTTGTTTCTCAAAAACTCTTAACTTGAGTTTGGTGTTCTTAACTTGAAAACCGATTTTTGTGCTAAGATCATGAATATGCAACCATGTTTTTCCACATGAATGGCGTTAAAACACATCCATGATGTTATAAAAACCATTTTAAGCAAAAGAAAACAAGTTTGAAGAAGATGAAGAAGTAGAAGTCGGTTTTTGAAGTAATATGCACATGCATGGCTTAAATCATTGTCTTAACAGAGGTTTGATCATAGATTTTCACCACCTAAGCAACATGCAAGATGTTATTGGTAAAAATATACACACATCATCATCAAATCCGAAAATGATGATGATCTTATAAAAAGAAGAGATGAAGACAAAGATTTAGCACATAAAATCATAAGAAAATAGTAGAAACTTGCATGCATGATTTAGTTAGGTGTTTTTACCTTGATGAGTCCTTATGGATGATGGATACTTTTATGCAGTTCTTTTTACCATGATGAGTCCTTATGGATGATGGATATTTTTATGCAAAATGGTGGCTTTTGCTGGAAATTTTCGTGGGTGAAAGAAAGAGAATGAATGGGGGTTTTAGAGAGAAGAAAAGAGAGAAAAGAAAGATTTCATCTCTCTGGATACCTAATCTCTCTTGTCATCTCTTTGCAGTTTCTCTCCACCAAAATTGGCCACCAAAATATAGAGATGTATGTACACGCATGAACTATCGACTACAAAAATATCTCCTACAGATTTTGCATCTAACTTCGTATTTTCTAGAGAGAAGGAGGAGAGAAGTTTTCTAGAGAGAGAAAGAAGAGAGATGTGTGTGTGCGTTGGAGAATGAGAGTGAAATGAGAAGGAGGGAGGTTCAACTTTTTTGAATGGAGAGTGGGGCTCCTTCTTTTAAATTTTATAAAATCTAATATTTTTTATAAAAATATCAAGTTTTTATAAAATATGCACCTTATCCTAGTTTTTATTGATAAAACCTTGATTTTTGACTTATAAATTAAGCGTAAATGTTAATGACTTAAATTTTATTTTCCTTGATGATATTTTCCTGAATTTAGTTATTTTAAAGTGATAGTATAAGGTTCATAACAAATTTTATGGAGTTTTAGGTGTTAAAGTTTATAAATTTGAGTTTCGGGCTTTTAGGGTTTTGGAATTTTGTAAATCTTTGGGTAACGAAATAATTGAATCTTTGGGACTACGAATTATTTTTGGGTTTTCTAACTCTTATTCAAGTAAGAAATAATGTTTGTAATTTATTTTTATCGGTTTATTGGCATTTCTATGTAGTAATTCCCAGATTCAAGCGAAATTGAAGAATCAAGTATACTAGTCCTAGTTTCAACTTCGACTTAAGTTCCTACGAGACTCCGACCTAATTTCTACTACTAGGTCAAGTGCATGATGAATGTATATGATTCATGAAAAGGTGTTCGAGTCAAAGAGGGACATGGATATGGATAGTCACTACAGTTAAGTAGTTGTATAATTCACATATCAATGTGAAATTTAAGTACACTATCCATCGTTTCTAATTGTTTCCAAGTTTCTAGTAGGTTATAACTTAGCTTCTAGTTACTAAGTCTAGTATGCATCGTGACTATACGTGCAACTAAGTTTAGTCAAATTTAGAACCGACTCGAATTTTGACGGTTGTCACAAAAAGTAAAGGGTAAAGAAGGTGTACCTCATATCTTGTTGGAAAACAAAAGATTTTTACTTACATGAAATATTTTTTCAAGTGTATGGTATTCCAGGATCTTGGTAAGATGTCCGCTTCAAGTGTAGCTAGTCAATATGCTCATTTTCCTGCTTTTGAATCGATGAGATATAGCCCTTCCCATTTGGATGCCAACTTGTCTGCATTAGTATCCTTGGTATTTTGGAACGCTTTCCTAAGAACCAAGTCACCTACCTGTAATCTTCTGACTTTTATGTTTTGTTGTATGCTTTATCGATTCTTTGTTCTTAAGTTGGAATGCGGATCCTGGCAAGATCCTTAAGTTCTTCAATACTGTCGAGATCCTAGGCTAGGATCTCATCGTTGTTTTTCTTATCTTGGAGTTAGTATCTTGTTGTAGGGATCAACAATTCAGTTGGGATCACAACTTCTTTTCCAAACACCAAAGAATAGGGAGTCTGACTTGTAGTTGTTTTTGATGTAGTCTTGTCCGCCCATAGAACGAAACGAAATTCGTTAGTCCATCTGCCTTTTTTTGTCTAGCATTTTCTTTAGATTGTTTGTATCACCCGATTTAAAATACTTTCATTATCACCCTTTATATGTGAATGGTTTGCAGATTTGGTCCCTAGGGGGTAGTTTTTCCATTTCCGGAAAAGTTCGAGTACGTTGGGAATACTCCTCATACGCGCGGCATACGCATGCATGGGACAAACTCTAAAATTTAGAGGTTGGACCCTATTTAAATAACTTAATGAACCTTGATCCTCTCATTTCCCAGCCTCCATAGCCCTTTGAGTCCCATTTCGAAACACTAGCCCCTTTTGAAGAGATTTGACCCTCTTGTGTGTGTTTTTAGTTAGTTTTGGTGAGAGTTGAAGAAGAAGAGCTTGGAGGAAGGAGCTTTGATCAAACGATAACTTGCAGATCCAGATTTCTCACATCATTTCCAGCTTCATTGAGGTATAAAGCTTGGAACTTGCTTCTTGTATGCTTAGATCTAGTCCTCCTGAGGTTTTGGTCCCTTTTTGGCCCTATGATGAAATCTAGTGCGTTTCTTCCACTCCAGAAGTTAGGAGTTGCTTCTTTTGATGTTCCTGAGGTCCTTAGTCCGTAAAGTTAGCATCTTACTGGTTTTGGATCAACCATTCATGTGTTTAGGTCCTTTTGGTGAAAGTAGAATGCTAAAACTAAGGTTTAGGTTCTTTTGAGCCATGCAAAGTGTAACGCTCCAAAAATCATAATAAAGTTAAAATTTCCAAAACCAACCATAAATCAATATTGTTTACAAAAAGAGTCATTATTTCAAAATAATTATTTCAAATCAGAGTTTTCCCAAGAACCGGAGACATAAAACAGGAAGTTGTGTACGATCACGCCTTTGGCTTCCCACGATCCTCTAAAGTACCTGAGAAGATAAACTAAAACTAGGATAAATAATCTAGTGGGCCAGTATTGGTTCCTTTGACCCATGCATACAGTGAGGAAATCTCACCTCCCAGTCAGAATGCAAGCTAAATAAATCTCGATCCCGAAAATCGGCTCAACGACCACCTAACCAAAACCAAGGACCTAATCCCTAGGTCAACTTGGTAAAAAATCTGGTCAAAGGTCAACTCAATCCACTTAGCTGAGTACACGGGTGTTGGGAATAAATCTGAGATGACGAATGCGGAATATCAAGAACAATCAAGAATCAATCACCATAATATGCAAGTAATCTGATAAAGGTTTTTCGTATATTTATTATGACATGAACGTACAGAGAAAAACCTAATCTGGTAAAAAGCTACCCTCAAAATCTAACCTAATGATTATTTATAGGGAAAAATAAATATATACAATAAATATAAAATATGTGCCTTAATATAAAACCAATGCCTTAGAAGAGCTCAGTTAAGAACTTCTACTGTAAAGGCACCATAGGGAATCATAAAATCATTAACCCTAAAAAGGCTTCCCTAAATAACCAAATATGCCAAATCAGTTTCAATATCTCAAATACTCAACAATCTCCCCCTAGATGTTGAAATTGATGAAGATCACGATTTCCGATCTTCTTGGCATTTCTCCCCCTAAATTGTGAGACTCATTAGTACATGGGGTCTTCAAAGCGAGAGAAATAAAAATAATCTTCCAAATAATAATCATCACTCCCCCTTGAATCTTCAACAAATGTCATGGAGAGAATCCGGAAAGTTAAGAAGAATCACCAACAATCTTCAAAACCCGTCGGATTAGATGAAATAAATCCCTTTAGAAAATACCCAATTCTCAAAAAATAAAACCGGAAAAATAACAAAAAAAATAATTTTGTATTTTTCGATTTTTAAATTTAGACAAGAGAATAGAAAAAGAAGCAATTATTTAAAAGGGATTAAAAAGAATAGCACCAAAGAAAAGATTAGAAACTAAAATATTTTGGTAAGAAAGGGTAAAAGGTGGTAAAATCCCAAGAAATTGAAAGAATTAAGAATCTGGGGTAGAAATTGTTAAGATCCAAAAATTCCTATGGTTAAACCCATGGATTTGTAAAGGATTTAGAAACGGGGTTAATTCTGCCAATCTTTGTAACTTCCGAGGATTGGAACTGTAAATGAAGTCATCTTCTTCATTTAATCTATTAAAACAAGATGTTGAGTTGTAAAAGTCAAAATGAAGTTTGCGATCGAATCAACACTGCCCAGCGTTCCAATGACAGCCAAATTCTGAACGATTCAATGAGATTGTTCTAATTCCGAACTGTTTATGAATTTCAAAGCGATTTCAATTTTGAGATTCAAACATTGATTGTGAGACGAAAAACCCGAGCCTTGAACACAAAACGCATAGCTTTGATTCGGATTCCAAGGATTTCAAGTTCTGATTCAAAAACTCCGAATGCGAATCGGTTGTGACATACGAGCCTACATCACCGAATGCTTGCAAGCTCCGATTCCAATTTCAATTTCAATTTCGTTTTTGCTTCTGAATGATTACCATTTTCAAAATCCGATTCCAGAACTTCCAAATCAATTTCAATATTGAGACTAAAACTCTTTACGATTTGATTAACCTGTGACTTCCGATCTTGAATCCTTCAACGTCGACTGTGAATGTGAATCCAAATTCGTTTCGAGTTTAGAGACATCGACTGTGAGAGGTTCGCTTTAAGTCCTATGAATCAAGGCAGCCCCAAATCCTTGACCTCTCGCTCCGAATCGATCGATCATGGACCTAATGCGAATCTCAGGTTCGCTGCGAATGGAGGACTGTAAATGGGAAAGTACAACCTCATCCTCTACGTTCGTTGTGAGAGCTGAGAAGTATAGGCTTCGTTGCGAACGTTCGCTTCACAGAGTGATAAGAAACCTGCGAATCTAACTTTCGCTTATTTGACATTCGCATCATGTTGACTTTCGCATAGTTGGCAATTCCAACCCTTGTTTCATCAGCAACTCCGAAAGTAACACCATTTTTCAAGAAACTGCAAATCTGACCCTCCTGAATGCTGTGAACTGACAGCTTGTACTCCTTTTGCTGAATTGTGTCAGATGGAAGCCTTCTTTTTGCAGAAAATGTCACTTTTCACCCCATTTTTCATCTTTTTCAGCCTTTTGTAATTTCCAACAATTAAAAGCCACTGGAAATTGATTTCTTCAACTAAATTTCATCCTTTTTGACTAATCACCAGATTTCACCATTTTTTTATAGAGGACAAAACTTTTCAAGACACTTTTGGTACCCATTTAAGATTCAAGAATGAAGTTGGTTTCTTGCACACCCATTTATTTGATGAAAGTCTATCATCTTCTGAAAATAATACCCGCTTTTTAGTTGGAAAACAAAAATTTCCATAAATTTCATTAAACTAACCAAATTCTCTTTTCTTTTCCTTCCAACTTCTAACATTTTTATCTGAAGAAAAATGAGAATTGAACTTTCTTTGAACATGCTTGACTTCAACTTTCTCAACTTTTTCAAAAGCATTAGGTACTTGTACCTTGGGCATCCAAACCTTCTTCATTTTACTCTTGTTCTTCTTCCTCTTCTTATTTCTAGGCTTCAGAAACAAATTGTGGATCTGAACAACCTTTTCACAATTCTGAATTTGAACATTAGAAGACTTTGACACACAAACGTTTGGAGTTTGATATATCTGAATTTCTTGAAGCATTGCCTTTCTGTAATAAAAAACATCATCAGAACATAAAGATTCAGATTGTAAGACTTCTGAAAAACATGAACCACTTGACTCCCCCTCAACAAGAACATCTGGAGTCATCTTTTCTTCTGAACCATGAAGAACTTTATGAACTTCACCAAGAACATCATGAACTTCTTCTTTTTCTTTTTCAGCTCGTTTCATCTCCAACATCTGTTTATTTTCTCGATCTATATGTCCATAGATAATATGAAATTGTTCTACTATTCTCTCATTCTTTTCTAATTCACGTTCATTAACCCATGAGTATTCATTTATTTTCTCATCAACAAAAAAGTTATATAACTCAATAACATCTCTTAACGTAAAATCACCAAGAACATGAAACAAAGTTACTTTTTCTACACCATAGATTGGTTTAGTAACCTTTAATCCAAGTTCTAAAATGGAGTTACAAAATAAAAGATGCATTAGATCTTCAACAAGTGACAAAACTTGAAGAGAGAGAAAGTAGATCTGTTAAGAATTCTAGAGAGAGAAAACGAATTTGAGATGGTTTCTAGAGAGAGAAAACAGATCTGAGAACAAATTAGATGAAATAATCACGGAAATTTTCCTCTAATTCTAGAGATGGTTTCTAGAGTAGATCTGAACACAAAAATTCGAATAAACACGGAAATTTTCCTCTAATTCTATTCCAGAACATGATTCAAGAACAAATTAGATGAAATAATCAGTAGAAGATAACAGATCTGAACAAGATTTTGCAATAAAACGAGGTATTAGACTTTTTCTTTTCAGAAAACTTACAAAATTTGAAGAACAATGTGAGATTCATGATAAAATATCACCATAAACAAGATCGATTCTTGCAATAATCGCTGAGATCTACAAGAACCCGCTCTGATACCACTTGTTGGGAATAAATTCGAGATGACGAATGCGGAATATCAAGAACAATCAAGAATCAATCACCATAATATGCAAGTAATATGATAAAGGTTTTTCGTATATTGATTAGGACATGAACGTATAGAGAAAACCCTAATCTGGTAAAAAGCTACCCTCAAAATCTAACCTAATGATTATTTATAGGGAACAATAAATATAGACCATAAATATAGAATCTATGCCTTAATATAAAACCAATGCCTTAGAAGAGCTCGATTAATAAGTTCTACTGAAAAGGCACCGTAGGGAATCATAAAATGACTAACCCTAAAAAGGCTTCCCTAAATAACCAAATATGTCAAATCAGTTTCGATATCTCAAATACTCAACAACGAGGCATATTTGGATTTGACCAGAGTTGGGCATTTTACCTCATACGCACGACGTACGCTGGGCTACGCACGACATACACACATAATACTTTTTCCTCAATAAAAGCTTAATGCATTAAGATCTCACGTCCCATTTTCAGATCCAATGCCAAAATACCACTAAGAGTCATAAAGTTTCCAACTTTATGACTTTGCATGCCCATTAAGTGCTTAATACACAAAACCCCAACTTCTTAACAACTTAAAACCTTCTAGAGCATGCACGGGGAAGAACTAAGAATCAAGACCACAATTTTAAGACCCCTCATTGGGTCTGAAAGGATGACTTATTTGATTAGGAGCATTCCATGCTCAATAATCACCATAGTTGGGACCAAAAAAGCCTGAAATGAATAAATGTCTAGATCTATAAGAGAAGATGATCAAGCTAGGAGCTCTTTACCTCCTGGAGGATGCTAGTAAGGAGAAAATCCAAGTTCCAAGTTGCTTCCAAGCTCCAAAGTCTTCCCACCACCTTCTTCTTCTTCTTCAAGAATACCACCAAAACACAAAAATGAACTCAAGATGCACTATTCTCACTTAGGGTTAGCTAGAGGGACATTTTATTAGGTGCAGGTTGTTGAGAGTGAGGGTCATGTGCCATAAAGAGGATTATATAGGGAGTAAAATCCTTAAACTAGGGTTTTGTTTTGAACAACATACGGGCGGTGTACATGCTAAGTACGCCCGACGTACGAATCTAAGACCGGCCTCCTCATGCAAGAGTATGCCATGCGTACATGCCAAGTAGGCACGACATACAGACAAAAAAGCCAATCCTTTATAAACTAGGGTTAAAAGCGTACCTTTCTCGGAACGGGTGTAACACAAAGGCTCCATGTTCATGACTTTATGGATTAAGACGTTTTATAAGACTTGGATCTGAAGTTTGGGGGTTTGGTTGCATGTATTAAGCATTTAATGGGAAAAGTGATAATGGGCACGTACGCTGGGAGTACACAAGCATGCGCTGCATGTACGCTGTCGGATCGCCGATCATGCAGGCTTCATAGTTCGATGGGCATACCCATCTTGTACGCAGGGCGTACTGGCGTTTGATGGAGTATGCAGGGTGTAAGTCTGAGTATGTTGGGCGTACTCGACTGTTGTTGACTTTTGTTAACTTTAAGGTTTGGGTCATATTTGGACTAGTAGAGTTTTGGGTCTTGTTGGGCCATTGGTATTTTTGACTTTAGGCCATTGCTAGTCTTTGGGTCTTGTTGGATTTGGTCCCATATCAGGGTTTGGGTATCGTTTAGGGATTTGGTCCGTTTTGGGATTTTTGATTCCATTGGGATAGACCTCGGATACTAGGCCAAGTGAGGAAAGGGTAAAATGTTCTTTTAACCTGTGTGTTAGACAAATGAACTAGGATCCCAGTTATGTTTGTGACCCAATTATTAATTGGGTATTATTTGATGATTTTAGTGCGTAGATTTCCTGGATCAACAGTCCGAGCTTTTATCTGATATTCAGCAGTTTGAGGTAAGTTTCGTCACTATGCTTGGCAGATCGAAGGCACCAATGCTGGCCTATAGTTATTATCATTAAGATGCTAGTTGTTTGTGTGACTCTTACATGTATGTTATGTGATATGTATACCAGGTGGGTCCGATGTCAGGCGGGGCCTGATGAGTGTATTATATGTTACTTATCTTAGTGATTCTTGTATGTGTTTTATGTGTCTGTATAAATGTCGGGCGGGGACCGATGCCAGGTGGAGCCTGATGAATGTGATGAGGCGGGACCCTTCTAATTTTATTGACAAATTTGTTCCAAGCGGGGCTTGATGTCGGGCGGGGCCCGATGGTTGTTCAACATGGCCTATTGTATGATTGATGTGTATGGTATGGAGTATTTTGGGTAACTCACTAAGCTTCATGTGTACGGTTTTTAGTTTATGTTTCAGGAACTTCCGGATTGAAGGGGAAGGGCTCGAGATGATCATATCGCACACACCATGTGGTTCCGCATTTTGTTGACTTGATGTATTTAGATTATTATTGACATACTCTGATTCTATTTTATGGTTTTTTGAAAATGTTTTGGATAATGGTTTTATTATAATAAAAATGAAATTTTTGGTCTTAATTTTTGGGATGTTACATGTTGGTATCAGAGCCTTGGTTTGAGGGATTCAGGCATACTCTCGAGTGTGTCTGAACTCAAACTGAGGATTTCATATATTTTTCAAAAAAAGGAAATGTTTTATAAAAAGAGTTTTCTTATAAAAGAAAAGGGTGTGGCACATGCAATCGACCGAGCTTAAGTAAGTTTTTCGCATCCTAGATTAGGGCTAACGACTTGCTCAGTATTGCATGATAGAACGCTAGGAGAGATGCCTTTGTATGCCTGTTGTATGAGCTTGTAGACTTGCATGCTAGTACTGATCAGTCAGTGATATGATAGCATGTTTAGGTTATGCTTGTTTCCGATTACTCAATGCTCGAATGTTGCTTGCTTTGTGCTTTTCAGAGTTCCCATTAACTTCAACTAACTAGTAAGCAAACATGCTAAGTTACATGTTATCGAGACTAGATAATTTTAGAAGGTTAGATTTTAACTCTATTGCACGGTCTTGTCTGACTCCAACCGTTGTAATGTGAGACCTTTCATTCGAAGAATTATATGGTTTTGGTGATATGTAATTGTATTCGTGAGCTGGATAGAGGGTGTTAGGGGGAGTTCCTTCTGCAACTGATGGTGGAGAGTAGTGTGGGGGTCGCCCTAGGAAAAACTTGGACGAGATTCGGTGTTAGGAGCATTATCTTGTTGAGGGTTCTATGTATGGATAAGGGAGTGACTTGGAGGATTCTGGGCGATCCTTCAGGAAAGTATAGATAGATGTGAAAGGTAGTATAGGCTCATACTACTGGAAGTAGAGGATCCGTACTCGAGTCAAGGAAATCTGAGATGATACCAGGAAGCTTGTAGATTATGGGATTCCTCGATGATATTATATTTATGTGTTCTGATGGTTTGAATGGTCTGCTTTCAGTATGATGGTCACTCGAGGAGGATCTGGTAGTGGTTCTGGTGCTTGTGAGGGTTCAGGTTTGGGCTATGGATCTATACATTTGGATGATCAAATGCGGGACTTCATTTCATCAATGATTACCCTCAGTATTCTTAACCAGACTCATGTAATCTTCGTCACAGTCAAGGAGGGTATCATATGGATTTTGGATAAGCCCTTGGGTGCTTTTCGTTCTGAGATGGTGGTGATTATGGGTGCTCTCACTTTGATTTTCCGTGAGTTCTAGGCATGTGGAGCCCGAGAGTTCTTTGGGAAGAAGGACCCGATTGTGAGCAAGCATTGATTGGCAAACATTAGGAACGCCTTTTGATCTAATTTTTGTCCTAAGAAGGGGAAGGTCTTACTTGTATCCTGTGTTCTGAAAGACAGAGCTCAAGACTGGTGGGAGGAGGTTAGATATGCCCTGGGAGGCTAGGCTATTGAGTCCATGACTTGGGTGGAGTTTGTGATAAGATTCCAGGCTGAGTTCGCACTTGTGCTTGAGGTCTAGTAGTTGGCGAGGGAGTTCTAAGACCTTCGCCAGACTACTGAGACGGTAGCAGAGATCACTACTATGTTCCATGAGAGGGTGTAACTGGTTCCGCAATATGTGGCGGACGAGGAGATGAAGAAGGCGAGATACCATGAGATGTTGAGGAGCGATATCAAGCAGTTTGTGAGTCGATCCAGTTGCAGGACACTGGAGGATATGATAGCGAGAGCCAGAGAGAGGGAGATGGACTTGGAGAAGGAGCGGAAGAGGAAATTGGATCAAGTTCAGGGTTCATAGGGTTCCGGAAAGAGGCCCAAGGTTTTTGATTCGAGATCGAGAGGCCAGCAGGTTCGGCGCCACTATGGCAAGTGCGGCAAGACGCAAGATGGGGCATGCACGGTGGGTGGTTCTGGCTGCTTCAAGTGCGGCAAGGTCATTTCAGCACGAATTACACTACTACCACCACCACCACCACCCAGGTATCTGATATGATTTGCTCCCATTGCAATCAGAGGGGGCATAAGAAGGCCAATTTCCCGAATTTAGCAACAGTGGGACCAGTGGTAGCACCCGCTCCAACGAATTTATGGATTACTGATGGCCACCAGGGCAAGGCGAATGCACCTGTTTTGAGGAGTATGGATTTTCAGCTGACAACCGAGGAGGCTCGTGCAACACCTGAAGTGGTGACGGGTATGTATCTTCTCCTTATGTCTTTAATTATGTTAATTTTCTTCTTATATTTGTGTTTATTGTTTTAGGATTGTTCCTTATGAATGGTGGTATTGTTTGATTCGGGGGAAACCCGATCTTTTTGTATCTCTTGCGCTCATCAAGAGGTTTGTCGATGCTCCAGGGGAGCTAGATTGCCCATTAGAGGTTGAGATTGCTGATGTCACACCCCAACCGACGATGGAAATCGACGGGGTTGCGACGTTATAAAATTAGATCACAGTCAACCACATATATTGAACACTTAACATATTTAAATCAATATATTACAAACTTTAAAGTTTTGGAATTTAAATTACATATTTATAGTTTAAACACACAATGGTAAATAAAAACAGTTCAAGATTATTCCCAAAAGAAACGAACTATAATTTCCTTAGAACCGATGTCCTACCTCCAGCTCCTTAGTTACCTGAGAATACACATTTTTAAAATACTTCAACAAAAATTGTTGGTGAGTTCCACAGATTTTGACTCCGTGAGTTTTATAACAAGAAAGCTTTATAAAACGAGGAATGTTTAACATTATAAGTTGTGCAAAACATGGTCAATAATGTTACCGATATGCTTCGTGTGAGACCCAATACTTGAAAATCCAATACGAGTATCCTTGTTAAAATCTTTACGATAAAAGTAAATTTTAACATATTTTTGTGAAGCGAAATATTTAGTGTTTGTATAATTAAACTCTAACAATCGGTTTAACAATCTACAAACAATTTTTATACTACATACAGCCTCATCCCAGTGCGTATTAGTATATTTATATCCGGGACTTTGGGTTTAAAGACTTTTAACTGTAATGCTTAAAAATGTAAAACTACCAAAGTTCTAACGGAACAACGATCGTATATGTCCCTATACGAGTTTAAAAAGTACATCGACTGTAAGTGACCATATATATGTTTAGACAGTACTCCGACTATAAGTGAACAACAAAGTTTATACAACACCCCGGCTGTGAGTGACCAAAATCGACATAGTTCAAATCATCTTATCTCATAAGGTTGTCAACAAGATCACATTAGAAATACTTCCTATAATTTACACTTTTGTAACTCTTAAAGTATGTGTGAATTAAACAATATCATAATTGGTGTATTTCTCATTTACAACAAAACTTTGTATATATATTTGAAATAAACCAAACAGCAAGGTTAATCAAAACGGCAACTTTGTCCATGTTTTTAGAAAATCATAGAAAAATCATCGTAAGTCAAAATCTGGATCCGTAAACTCTCAGAGCATAGAAAATGAGCCTACTTTGTCCATAATTTTTAACCTAACCGTAAGTGGTTCCTAGCTAGAGTGAAAATGTTCATTTTTACAAACTTGTCCTAAAATGTTATGAAATGATAGGTAGTTTTGTAAAAATCATTATAAATTGTAGAAAAATCACATGAATGCGTGCAAGTAGTCTTTGAAAAGGTATAAACCTGATCTATTTGCATGTTGTACATTTTTGAAATCCATAAAATTTAAGAAGGTAAAAGCATTTCGTGAACAGATTACAACTTTTCTGTAAAAAGCTGAAATTTAAGCTTAGATATGTTTACTGACATAAGTTGCATTTTTAGTTAGTAAAGCCTTTAAATCATCCAACTAGGATTTTTTTTAGTGTGTATTCTCCCCCAAAACCTTGTAGAACATAAAAGAGGGGTCGTAGAAAACTCACTTTTGTCGCGTAGAGTTACTCGGGTTGAGAATAGTTTGTGCGGTTTTCGGTTCCACTCAAGTTTGCGATTTGAGTATGCTTTTGGATGTCTTAACACATAAATACATATACTTACATGTATGTTAGAGTTTTATCATGTCTTAAATCATTTAAAATCAGTGGTCTTAATGATAAAAAGAAAGAGTAGGTTATAGTGGATTTGGAAAGCAAGGAATGATCGATTATTCAAAAAATTGCACCCGACGTTAACCAAGGTTGCAGATAACATTCAGTCCATAGTATATGTTTGGATTAAGCATAGAGGTACAAACTATCCTCTCAAATGGGTTTATTGGTATATGGATCCAATGTGGTTTATTTCTAGTGTGAGTTAATTGTAATATGGTATCGTAGTCTTTTTTATCTTTTTTATAATGTCGTTTATTTCTAGTGTGAGTTAATTGTAATATGGTATCGTAGTCTTTTTTATCTTTGTAATTGTTCCTGTTTTGCCCCTCTAGAAACTTGCTAGTTGGGTATTTTACATTTATTTACTGGTTACAAAAAAAGTGATCACAATTTTTTACATTATGATTATTTATATGAATGTTATTTGCAAATGTGATCGATTAAGAAATAGAAGCATTTGAACACATATATTAATGTTTTTACATGAAGGTAAAATGGTTATGGCAGTAAACAATAGAATCTTATTTTCTTATTAACATTCGGTAAGCATGGTTCCAAAACTCTAACCAACTAGTTTGTTTTTTTCTTCTTTCACTTTGTTCTTTAATTTGTAGTTAGCGAAAGAAATAAAATCTACTTAAGAAAATACTTATTATAATCTTGTCGGCCTTCTTAATTCTGCTCAATATCTCATAAATATTGTAAATATTTGACATACATTCTTGACATTTGAGTCTGTAAATCCGATCTTTAACATGTAAATAAATAAACTATGGAGCCATTACCTTTAACAAAGTTAAATACTTAACTTACACTTCTTATTCGTCATAACGACGGCCACCAATTTGATGTGTAAGTCGATTATTGTATTTGTTTAAATTATACATTAATTAGTTGCCATATATAGACTAAAGTTATTGCTAAACTAATATTTAATTAAATCATCTGACGGTTACGTTAACATAAGGCCAGCAAACCATTGATGGGTGGCATGTATATGCTATTTTATTCTTTTACCTTGTTTTCTACTAATATTTCTGTTTAATTTTTTATATTTGTTTACAACGACGATACTAAAACCTATATTCATTTGCACAGATATCACCATGTCAACACGATACATACCATTGGGATATAAATCATGCTTAAATGTAATTACATAACATATTATATATCTATATTTCTGCTTAAATTTAGTTATCTTACATATTCAATATTTATATTTAAGGGAACATGTGAAGTAGCAAACTCGTTAGAAAATAAGAGAGTTTATCTTGTGGCGAACTTAAAGTTATTATATATTTTTTAACCTTTTTAGTAGAAATGATGTTTTTATATATTCGATAATTTCTTTAAATAAATTTGAATAATATTAATATATGTACTTTGCATTTTCAGGAAAGGAAAATAATTAAGAATATTGAAACGTTACGATGGTCGAGACTCGAGACTGGTAGAATATAATATCCGATCACCCTCCACTAGCTTTTTCGATAATATAATAATTACATGTATCATACTCTCTCATACTCTCCATTGTTGACTATTGACTAATCATTGTAATCGATACCAGACTTTTTAAGGTCAACATGGGGGTGCAATCTTTTGTCTCCATTGTATTCCACCTTCCATAGATTATGTTTCTTTATGAATGTGACATCCGAGTTTTGATCCGTTAAATCTATGAAATCGAGTAAAGAATCACACACTTTTAGTTGGGCATAAGTTCTTATGAAAGTTTTTTTATTTTATTAATTTTTTTTTCTTTTTAATGACTTTTTAGCCGGACTTTCTTTTGGAACGACAAATCTACTATATTCTTAAACTACTCCTAAATTCACCTATGTCCATAACGGGACTTGAACCCTCGACCTCAAAGAGAAATGACAACGCCGGATACCGTTGGGCTAGCTAGATGTCTTTTGTTTTAGCCAGAGACATATTATGTTTTGGGTCTCTGATAATTAGCTAACAGGCATCGAGACTCTACATTTAGAGAGACAAGATTTGGGGAGTGCTTTTGAGATACTACTATTTGGGCTTGTAGTTAGAATTTATGCTTCAACTTATGAAATGATGAACGATCAAGACATACATTACAAATTTTATTTCAAACATTATGTGGATCAAACAAATATTTAAATTTATCTCGAATTTTTAGTTAAAAAATTTATAAGAAAAAATATGATTTATAAAAGAATGAAGATAAATTAAAACTGAGTCGGAATTTATGGATATCATAGTTCACTATTAGAAAATACGTTTTTTAATGACATGTGAACTATGACACACATCAATTTTATTACATGCAAAAATGTATGTATGTGGTTTTACGACATACTGTTTTGTATGTCGTTTTTTAGTGTCATAATAAAATAAAAATTAAAATTACTTAAGGCACTTTATCAAATTTGTATGTCATCTTCAGGTGTCGCCTCTTATTTTTAAAGAAGCACACATGTCCTCAAAAGAGAACTGAGTCGGGGGAGTTGCCTCCAATGTTTGCACAAAAAGTACAAGAGATGTCTTCTCTTCTATCTTCGTATATTCTAGGATTTTAGGGCGTTACACAAAGGTTTCCACAAAAATGCCCTTGATTAGTTTTTAGTGGTGGAAGAAAGTGTTGCATCTGAAGAGGCACAAAAACTACCATAGGTGGTGGATTCCTTCTTTTGATAAGTGTTGGATTGGGAAGAAGCATAAAAGCGAAAACCGAGTCTCTAACCTCGCCCACCTTCAGGGTGTTTAACTTTTACCGTAATTTTCTTTTACAATTGTTAGAATTCTATGTGGTTTTCTAATTTTTAGCATTTGTGAGTTTGATAACAACTAGGTTATGTTAAACCCCACGTGGTGACAGAGAAACCAAATTGCATACATAATTAATATCCCTTAATCTATGTAAGGTGCGTATAGTTGAAATTGATCAAAACCTTACTTGCTGTAAGCGATTGTTTTTGAATTTCAATGATAATATTGAACCACATGTTGAACCCCATGTGAACCTTATTTTAAACACCAAGTTGAACTCTTGGTTGAACCTAATAATTGGAAAATGCATTTTTGGCAAGATAGTGTCACAAAACAAACCAATGTATTTGATCATGACAGTTTTACAGCTAATGTGGACAAGGAAAGTTTAACTGATCATGATAGTTTTGCACCCAATATGGACATGGAAAGTAAACATGTTACCAGTAATGATGATGAGGATTATCTTGTCGACGAAGATAATATGATACATGATGTAGATGTTGATATGCAGGTTTCCACATGAACATTGACCATCATGTTGAATGGAATGGATGTGCATCTACAACAACCATTCATGAGGCCATACAAGAAGATAAAGACCTTGAAGTTCTTATAATGATGTATTATTGAATGTGTCTTCATCAGATGAAGGAAATGAGGATCAACGCAGGAAAACTATCAAACCTATATGAAGGGCATGAGGATGTCCAAGTTAGTGACCTATTATATACATATCAGACTTTTAATATTGCAAAAGAATTCAAGGACTTTGTGAAACTACATGCAATAAAAACAAGAAGGAAATTGGATTTTGAGAAAATTCAAAAAAAAATGGGTGAGGGTTGTGTGTAGGGGAACCATACCAACCCTATGTCGTCTAGGACCTAGTGGGACCAGTCAACAAATAATCAATGTTGATGAAGACATTAAATTCCCATGTATATTTTATATTAGGAAATGGAAGCGTGACATTAAGTGGAGTGTTAGAACATACACCAAGGAACATCGGCGTCTTCAAACAAAGACAATCAAACAAATGTGATTACCAGTTTCTTGCAAGGGTATTTTACCACAAATCGAAATAAACCCCCATGTACCTATTAAGGTTTTAAGGGATCAACTCCAACGTAAGTATAAGCTTGACATTTCTATGATGAAAACATTTACGGAATGGGAACAACCTTAAAATTTGTTAGGGGAGATTATGGTACTCAATATAGATCACTACGGGATTACTTGTTGGAAGTACAGTCTCAGAACCCATACACCACTATTATCCTTGATGTCGAAAGTGAACCCAATCAAAAAGTTGAGAAAAGAATCTTCTGACGTATGTATGTATGTCTTGGTGCTTTGAAGAATGGATTTATAGCAGGAAAACAAGACTTTCTAGGCCTTGATGGCGCCTTCATGAAATGACTATATCCAGGTCAAGTATTAGTCGTTATGGTAAATTATTAATTTTTATAGTGTTTTGGTGCTTCCTATATTTATATGTATCCCTTTCACGAGCTTTCGATGGTAATAATGGTGTATATCCCTTGGAATATGTCGTGGTTGAAGCAGAGAACTTAAATTATTGGACATGGTTTTTAAGTCATTTAGAGGATAATTTAGGTTAAATAAGCAACTCAAATTTCACGTTTATGACCGATAGACAAAAGTTACTTTCATTTCACTTGATTTCCATCGTATTGTAATTTAATTACTAACACTAATTGATGTTAAATATAGGGTGTGCTACCAGCAATCGCAAAACTGTTTCCTTGTGCAGAACACCGATATTGTGTTCATCGCATGCACAAAAACATGAAATTACGAGTTCAAGGATATACTTTGGAAAATTTCCCTAACTTGTAATGTCCTAGAGTTTAAAAATGTATGGAAGAAATGAGACGACTTAATAAGGACTACTTTGAGTGGTTGAATAAGATCTCACATCAACATTGGGCTAGGTCCTACTTCACAGCTTGGAAACATTGATATACTTTTGTATATAATTGATATTTTGTAATGCAATAATTTAGAAACATGTATTTTTTGGCTTGATTTTCATGACAGGGAGATCAAATTGTGACGCGTTACTTAATAATCTATGTGAGTCTTTAAATAGTAACTTAGATGCGGGGCGTGATACATTTATTATCACGTGCTTGGAGTTCATCAGGGAGTACATTATTGAGAAGATTATGAATGTGCACAAGTGCAACGTCCCAATAATATAGTCCAAAAAAATTCATTTTTAATTTAAGTAAAACAGTATTCCAATCATCAACCATACATCCTAAATAAAACAAATGTATCAATATCAAAAAATTAGAGTGAAATATCAAATGCGAAATCCATGTGGTGTATGCAATGCAGTCACCCCGAGCTCTTCCCCTTGCAACTAGAAGTACCTGAAACATAAACTGAAAACCGTAAGCACAAACCTTAGCGAGTTCCCCAAACTACCCCATACCATACATAATAAATCATATACTAGGCCCCCGCCCGACATCGGGCCTCGACCGGCATCGGGCCCCGCCTGACATCGAGCCCTACTTCGTTTACAAATCTATATTCTCAGGCCTCGCCTATCACTGGGCCTCTCCTGCTATACACATATAATCTATATCACATAATTAGGCTAACACATATAATGATTATAAACACTAGCATATGTTCTAGTTCTCAGGCCTCGCCTGACATCGAGCCCCACCCGGTTTACATAGCATCACATAACACATGCAAGGGTCACACAGACTCCTAGAATCCAATCATAATCAATGAGGGTCGGCATTGGTTCCTTAGACCCGCTAAACCTAGTGAGGAAACTCACCTCGAATGTTAAATCTCAGTGAAAGAAATCCCTAGCTTCTGCCCTAACGACCCCCCGAGCTATCAGTACAAGAATAACATGCAATTAACACTTGGGTTCCAATCTATAACCCATAATCCATACTTGGGGTAAAATGACCATTTTACCTATGGCCTAGCTTGAACCAAATCTGAGGCCCAAAACCAATAGATCCACTAAGGGCCACTTATGGCCTAATTTTCCAAATTGGTCCCAACCCCCATTTGGGCCTTACCCTAAATCCCAATAATTTCCTTATCCCAAAAGCTTGATTTCAGATGGCGTAAAAGACCCAAAGCAAAAAAAGTCCAAAGAAGTGGCCCAACTGAGGCCCAAAGATGCGAAGCCCAAACTGACTGAGTACGCAGGGCATACTCAGCTATACGCTAAGCGTACTCGCTGCATGGCTTGTACGCTGCGCGTACTGGCTTATACGCCCAACGTACTCCCCCATTAAGCCATTTCTTCCATTAAGCTTTTAATTAATAACATAAAGTCACTGACTTGGTGACTTTGCATGCCCCAAAAGATCCCAACTTTGATTAATAACATTTTACTTTCAATATAATGGACATAAGTCATGCATGGATAGTTCTAATCTTCAAAGATGACAACTTTATGACTCTATTATCAAAAGAACACCAAGAGTAGCAACTCTAAGCTTTAGAAATGACAACAATCCACAAGATCTCATCTATGGGACCAAAAAGGGTCCAAAAATCAAACAAAGGAGATCTAAGCTATAACACAACAAGTTTGGAGATTTATACCTCAAATGAGTGCCAAATGATGATGATAACTTGGATCTACAAGCTCCCACTCTTCCAATGAAGCTTCAAGATGATCTCCTTCCTTCAAAACACCCAAAATGCACCCAAAAGACCTTCTAAGCTCAAGAACACTCAACTATGGAGTTAGGGTTTCAAGTCTATAAGGATGATTATATAGTGACCAACCTCGAAAATTATTGTAACATCCCGTTATTTTTTTATCTTGTAAAGCCAATCAGTTCAATCAAAAGTCAGATTTGTTTCTGATAACTTTTTGCTTTATTAAGGGTCTATTTGAGAGTTCTAAGCCTAGTACACTCAAGGATTGTGTGTTAGGAAGTATTAACATGAAGTAATTGAGTTGTAATTGAGCCGGAATCACCTTCATAAGGAGTTCACGGCCGCAAACTAGGGTTCACGGCCGTGAATCCATATTAGCCGTGAACTCCTCATCATAAGTATGGTATTCCTTCATTATTCCTTCATTTCTCACATCTTCAAGTCTAGAACTCTCAAAATTCTCTCAAGTATCATCAAGGACACTCCTCTTTCTCTTCAAAATCGTAAGTTATTCATCCTTTGTTACTTGATTTCTTTCTTATTCACAAGAAACTCTTTGATTTCATCCATGAATTCAACACTTTTGGTTTAAATCTTCAAATCATCATCCTTTACACCAAGAACACACACTTTTACTTGGGCCGTAAACTCCCATAAAGACTTCCAAAACGTGAGTATCTCTTCTATCATCTTGTTATACATTAGAAACACTTGAATCCAACCAAGAAAAAAAAATGCCAAAATGCATGATCTTCAAGAGTTCACGGCTGTGAACCCTTCATCTATGGCTGTGAACCCTTCATAAGATCATGGTGGTCGTGAACCCTTCAACCCATGGCAGTAAACCCTTCAACCCATGGCAGTAAACCCTTCATAAGAACAAGTCTTGGTCATAAACACTTCATGTGTGTGGACGTAAACACCTCTATGGCCGTAAACACATATAGTGTGGCCGTGAACACCCTTCTTTCAATCACATGTAATTGTAACACTTCATTTCAAGTGTTTCCTAGCACCTAAGGTTACTTACCTTACATGATTAGTTGTTATACACACTAATTATACACATATATGTGTCATTATATGCTTAATAGGATCCGTTTGTGTTCAAGACGGCAATTGGCATTCTTAGCATCCTATATCGATCTTTCATTTAAATCACCCTCCAAAAGGTGAGTTCATACCCCCGTATTTTTATAGTTTTTTTTTACTGTTTTAAGGGGGGGGGGGGGATACAAGTCTAACACAGATTTTGTGTTATAAACAAATGGTTTCAAAATATCTTATCAAAATGGATTTCGGTTATCATCAAATCAAATGGTTTCAAAGATTGTGTTAAAATGACATCAAGTCGCCAAAAGTATTTCAAAATATTAAACTTCTTTTAAATGATTTTATAAACTTATATTTTTCCCCAGAAATCATATATATATATATATATATATATATATATATATATATATATATATATATATGTATATATATATATATATATATATATATATATATATATATATATATATATATATATATATATATATATATATAAGGTTTAAAAGGCTTAGGACTGATAACCCACTTTGGTTCCTTTTCCTTGTTTGGATGTGGGCTTATAGTATCGGTTATTTGTCTGAATGTCGTTTAAATTTTACCTATATATAATTGTATACGTATATAAATATAAAAGTTATTTCTTTCAGTTCAAATACCCTTTGTAACATGCTGAGCAAGGGGTTGCATTCATGAACAGTTAGTATCAATTCAGAAATTACATATAAATTATAATAGGTATAATTTATGATTCATAGGACATTAATTCACGATTCAAGTATACTAAAGTATATTGTTTTACAAGAACAAAGGTTTGATTCAAAACTAATCAAGAGTATACATCTTTCATATACTAATTCAAGGACATATTATCAATCATTCATTTCAGAATGATTGGGTTTTCATAACTATTATACATGTAACGTCTATATGCTTTTTATGAGTCATTTGATTCAGGTTGTTTAATTCATTTAAACAATATAGTTAAAGTCCTGACATTATAACCAGAATCTCCAGTCGGGGATCGAGACAATGTGTGTATAGATCTATGTTGGGATTGACAACCCCGCACTCAGACTGCTAGCTACAGTCAGGCATACACGCCTACGAATGACAGTTGTTATCAACAGCTTAAACACATTCATAGCGTTGGGTCAGGCCATCTAGTCAATATGGTTATAATAACTCATTAAAAAGATATTAACAATATGTTAGTGTATAATTAAGTAAACATAAGTACATTTTCAAAGTACTAGTTTTACAATATACAATTTACAGTATTACATTATAGTTTATAATAACAGCTGGTGGAACCAGGCACACTCACAATTACAAGTTTTACATAAAGGAATACAAATACAGAACATTGGTTTACAAACATAACGGTTTTATGAGATTAAAACTACTTTTCATATACAGCTAGAAAATATAGGATTTTCTGGAACAATTTACATATTCAAGAAATAGAAACATACTTTCAAACATAAATACTTATGCACTCACTCAAATTTATGTTGATACTCTCTTTTCAAATTACTTGTATTCTCAGGGAATTAGTAGACAGGTACTCCCCAAGCTTTTGAGAAGATGGAGCTATTTTGAGTCATGTCTTCTTCTTTTGTATAACTATTTTGGTTTCAATATACAATGATGGAACACGTGTAAATACTTATACCTTTTTAAATACAATGGTTGTTTGTACTTTGATTACTATGATGCATGTGTTGTGATACTACAAATGAAGTCATCCACCCCCAGACGTTTCCGCCGTCTTGTTTGGGCGTGTGACAGATTGGTATCAGAGCATTGTTTATAGTGAACTAAGTATATCAACCCATAAAAGATATACAAACTATAAATACATTGGGGCTAAGAGCTCTGACTACAAGTATACTTTTTAAAAATTTAAGTATTTTTACAAGAAGTATACTAACACTCATACTTACAAGTACAATATCACAGTCATAAGAACTTAAAAGTATTTGAATGTTAGACACCGCAGTCAAACCTGGGTAGTTATGTAATCATATCTGGGATTAATATGGCCTGATCAACTATATTGGTTTGAGATATGACCAACATGTGTTTGGGAGTCATGGTAGTGTTGCGACATGTTTAAAACTTACCAACTATACATATACAAAAGAACTCTAGAATAGATAATAAGGATTAAAATACTATAGGAGTATTTTAGGCACTACATACTAATAACAAATATGTGAAAACAAAAGAACCATTGTGGGTAGAACTATAAATATTAAGAGTGTATTACAGTTACATATAATTAAAGTTATATAGACTTAAAATATGTGATCTAGCTTCATTTCATGTTCCTTGTTTGGTTGTGGATTTAGAGCCGGATCATTTAATCAAAGGTCGATTATACTCAAGTTATATATAATTAGTATACACTTTGTAGTTATAGTAATACCTAGAACAAGTCATTCAAAATACATTACTTGTTAACTGTAAGTTTCTCTTGTGGAAACTTGTATTTGCACTTTATTGTTACTAATTATATTCTTTATCTCTTATCCATATTCTCGCTTAGATGTCAATGGCTCGATTTCATCTACCCGGAGACTCGTACTTTCCCGATCAAGGGCAAGATGTAGAACCAGAAGAGAATCATGAAATTCCCTTAGACGATGATTTTGCAGAAAATTTTCCAGAGGATTCTGCCTCCGAGCCAGAAGTCAATGATCTACCCCTGGTGGCTCCAATCCCAAATCCTAACCATCGTCCGACTTTTCAAGGCCTGACGCGTTCGTTGGCTGAGAAATTAGGTAGGTGGAGCCGGGAACAGAGTCAACTCTTACCCTACAACGGAGACCGAAGCTTCTACAACCTAAGTGAGGGAGGCTCTGCAGACAAAATTCTTCCCATCCTGGTTCACCGAGTGGCTCGAAATGTTGAGCTAGGAATGACAGCCATTCAACAAACCGTGGAGCTTAATGTGGACACGAACGTGAATACGAATCGTATTTACAATCTTGAATTTGCTCATGAGAGATCTATGAGAGACAATGAGGCTCTGCAGCAAGAGCTAGTTGCAAATGGAGCTGAAGTCATAGAGCTCCGAGCACGCCAGACAGTGTATGAAAGACACCTGCTTGATGTGGAGCGTCAGCTGGCCGAATTAAGGGTTCATCCGAGTGGTGCACGTCGCCAGTAGGAGATGCTCTACTCATCCTTTCTTTTGGCTTAAGAAGTATATTATACTCTACTCGCCCTCTGCTTACTCTTTTAGTTATAGTTAAGTCTGCGGATATGTTCTAGCGTTATTTTTCATGTTTTTCAGTACGACCTCAAAAATTTCATTTTCGGTAGGTCGGTTTGATGTCGATGTTTTTCCAGTAATTTGGTGTATTGTAGACCTATTTAGGGTCAAGTTTTCCAGACTCCATGTATTCAATGTGCCAATATAATCGACATGCATTTTCATACCCCTTGAAATATAACCACTCATTTTCATATTATCCTGTTGCAAGTTGTACTTGTAGTAGACTTCTATTTCCAATTCATTAAGAGATTCATATTGAAATAAATGTTTTAGTTCAGAGATATCATATTCATGTTCACTCTTGATATCTTACCATCTTTTCATCTATTAACTTTTATACTAAAAGATGCCTCCTCGGAGAAACCCAAGGCGTGTCAATGTTAATGAAGCGCCGACACCACCTCCGCCACCACCTCCTCAATTCGACGCTGCCATGTTTCAGGCGGCAGTCATGGCAGCTGTTGCAACTGCTATGTCTTATATAAACACCCCTGGTGCAAGTGGATTAGGAGCTGGTGCACATCCCTCCAACCACGATGAGAATCACGGGCACTCACGAGAGTGTACCTATAAGGATTTCTCGAACGCCAAACCCAGGACCGTTAATGGCACTGGAGGAGTTATGGCGTTGAGACAATGGATTGAGAAGACAGAAGCAATTTTCGAAATCTGCTCCTGTCCGGAGAGTAGCAAGGTCAAATTCGTTGTGTATACCTTTGTTGATAGATCCCTAACATTATGGAACGGCCATTTTAGGTCACTGACCCTGGTACTGCTAACTCTATAAGTTAGGAGAACTTGAAAACCATGTTGATGCGGGAATACTGTTCGTAAAGGGAAATTCAGAAACTTGAGTAAGAGCTCTGGGATCTTACTATGGTTGGTTCAGACATAACAACCTACACAAATAGATTCTGTGACTTAGCGATACTTTGTCCAGAAATGGTTTCTCTGGAGAGCAAAAAGATTGAGAGGTACTTCTGGGGACTATCGTCCCAGATTCAGGATAGTGTCATTGCTTTTAGGCCTGTTACCTTTAACAGTGCCAAAGAGTTGGCACAGTCCCTTATTGACCACATAACCCGTCAAAACTCTGTGGTTGCTACCCCAGAACAACCCAAAGGAAGCAACAACAACAGCAAGAAGAAATGTTGGAATAAGAGGAAGGGCAAATCTACACAGGAACCCTCAAAGAAGCAACAATTAGTGGCAGTCCATGCTGCTACTGTACCTTCTGCTGTTCCTGCTAACCATGCACCAGCTAAGCCTTATGTTGGTAATCTACCCAAATTCAACAAGTGCAATTTTCACCACAATGGAAATTGCCAGGAAATGCAGTGTCGTAACTGCAACAGAAAAGGGCATACTGCCCGATTCTGTAGATCACCACCCCAACTGATTAACCAAGTACCTGCCACTGGAGTAAGTCAAGCATGCTACCAATGCGGTGATGTGGGGCATTTCAAAAGAGATTGTCCGAAAGCTGGAAATGCTGGTGGAGTTGGGAGGATTTTAGATTTGGGTCACGAAGAAGTGGTGACAGACCCTCCGGTGGTTACGGGTACGTTTCTTCTCAACAATACTTATGCAAACATTCTATTTGTTTGTGGTGCTGAGAAGAGCTTCGTGAGCCATAATTTCAAACACCTGCTAAATCAAAACTCCAACCACTAAATGAAACTTTCACAGTCGAAATGGCTAACGGAAAATATGAATCCACCAACGATATATACATAGGATGTACCCTTAACTTTAATAACTTTTCGTTCTAAATAGACCTTATGCCGGTCTCTATCAAAAGTTTCGACATCATAATAGGTATGGATTGGTTATGCCCTAACCATGCTGACATCCTATGCTATGAAAGAGCCATTCGCCTGAACTTGCCAACTAACGAAACTCTTATTATCTACGGCGACAAACCCTGAACTTCAGATCATTTCTTGCATCAAGGAACAAAAGTACCTTCGCAAAGAGTACTGTGCTTTCCTAGCTCACGTGGTAGACAAAAACCAAGAAGTGAAAGACATCGTGAGCATTCCTGAGGTCTGCAACTTTCCCGACATTTTTCCCAACGATCTTCCAGGAGTGCCTCCCGAACGAAAAGTCGAATTCAGAATCGACTTAATCCCTTGGGCTACCCCTGTAGCCAAATCCCCCTATCGTCTTGCACCTTCTGAAATGCAGGAATTATCGAGCCAGCTGAACGAACTCGTTAACATGGGTTTCGTAAGACCAAGCTTCTCACCGTGGGGAGCACCGGTTTTGTTCGTAAAGAAGAAGGATGGATCATTTCGTATGTGCATAGACTACCGCAAGCTGAATAAACTTACTATCAAGAATCGATATCCTCTGCCTCGCATTGACGATCTGTTCAACCAACTTCAAGGTGCGAGCTACTTCTCGTAAATAGACTTAAGATCCGGGTATCACCAGTTACAGATTTTGGAGGAGGACATTCCCAAAACCGTGTTCAGAACTCGTTATGGTCATTACGAGTTTGTAGTGATGCCATTTGGATTGACGAATGCACCTGCTGTGTTCATGGACTTGATGAACAGAGTGTGTCCTCCATTCCTGGACATTTTGGTCACAGTCTTCATTGACGACATCCTTATCTAATCAAGAAGTGAAGAGGAACATGGCCAACATCTTCGTCAAGTATTTCAAACTCTTAGAATAGAGAAAATGTAACACCCAATTTTCAAAACAATTTTTCACATTTTATAAAACACGTTTTCATTCATAATCGTTATAAAAACACCATTGTATCACATAACATCATCTCCCAAGATCATAATAAAATCTCCCCGCGTGTGTACTGATCAAGCCGGCGCCTTCCCGCGATCCTCGCTGGTACCTGAGACACATAACACAACACTGTAAGCATAAATGCCTAGTGAGTTCCCTAAAATACCACACATAACACATATTAGCCACTCGAGGCTATAACTCTGTTTGACTCTCTGGTCAAAGTGTCTCTGTAGGACCCCCCAGTCCCATAACTCTGTGGGCCCTCTGGCCCTAACTCTATGGGTCCTCTGACCCTAACTCTGTGGACCTTCCGGTCCTAACTCTGAAAACTCTGTAACATAAATAGCATATAACACATAGAAATCACATCATGCAAAAGCATACACAATACTCTGTCTCATAGCTCTAATTACCACTCTAGGTAAAGTATAGTGAGAAGACTCACCTCGGTTAACTCGGTAAAGCTCGAACTCTGTAAAGTCGGGTCTAGCCTCCGCCTAATCATATGAAATAAACACTCTGAATCAATACATCTCTCAAGGCTAGACTATTCCTCCTCTTAGTACTCTCAGAAGGGTAAAAGACCATTTTACCCCTCTCATGGCTCAAAGACTCTAAAGTTAACCAAACCCTAAAAGTCAATAAAGGTCAACGGTCAAACTTTGACCCGACTCGCCGAGTGCACTTGGGCGACTCGGCGAGTCTACACGTGCCCACTATCTTTCTGATCTCGCATGACACGTCGAGTCTTTCCACTTACTCGACGAGTGACACCTGGCATGAATCGCGGGGCCACCCCGACTCAACTCGCCGAGTCTGTTCATGGACTCGGCGAGTTCCGCCTTGAACTCCAGTCCTCTAATTCCCTCCGACTCACTGAGTCAACCCTATGCTCCACGAGTCGTCACAGATCGCGAGTCGCAGGGCTACCCGACTCTACTCGTCGAGTTCGTTCATGGACTCGGCGAGTTCATTTCATGCACATCCTCAAACAACTTCCTGAGGTCAGATCCAGTCCTCTAACCAATAGATCTATCATTCCCACGTAAAGTTTCCATCTTGATGCACATACAACATATATTTGATCATATATGATGATTTAGCCCCAAATACCATAACTCAAGGTCATAGCCTCCATTGTTATTCAAAAAGCTTAATGAATAAGGCTCTCTGGACCTCTATGGATCCAGATCCAAAGCCTCCTCATCATAAGGGACTATTTGGGCTTCAAATCTAAGCAACAAAGGGTCTAAGAAACCCTAAATCCATATGATCATCATAAGAACAGAAGGGGAGTCGAATTACTACCTCAAATGTGAAGATCTTAGCTCCAAATCCATAGAATAGCAATCTCCTATGCTTCCTCTTGGCTAGTACCTCCTTCTTCTTGCTAAACAACACTCCCAAGGTCAAAAAAATGGCTTCCTTCCTCTCCCAAAACGCTCAAGCACTCTAGGGTTTCTCTCTATGACTGGTGACCTCAAATGGCGGCCATAAGGGCCTTTAACTAGTCCCCAAACCCGAGAAATTAGGGTTTCATTAAACAGCATGACTCGCCGAGTCCACGTATGGACTCGCCGAGTCCAGTCATTAACCCGGATGGAGATTCGCGACTCTACTCGGCGAGTCTGAGCGCCTACTCGCCGAGTCTCTCTCCAAAACTCAATAAAATACATAATTTAAGATAACTGGGAATCCAGATGTTACAGAAAATCTATGCGAAGTTTTCAAAATGTGAATTTTGGATCAGGAAAGTACATTTCCTGGGTCACGTGGTCAGTTCTGAAGGAATACACGTGGACCCTTCCAAAATCAAGGCAATTGAGAACTGGTCAGCACCCAAAACACCTACAGAAATCTGACAATTCTTAGGTCTTGCTGGCTACTATTGTAGATTCATCCAAAAATTTTCCCGAATTACTAAACCTCTTACCACCCTGACGCAAAAGGGTGTAACTTTTAGCTGGGGAGAGAAACAAGAAACAACGTTCCAAACGCTGAAGCGGGCTCTGTGCAGCGCACCGATCCTGTCTCTTCCTGAAGGGACAGAGGATTTCATAGTGTAATGTGATGCTTCTAATCAAGGGCTTGGATGTATTCTTATGCAAAGAGGAAAGGTTATATCCTACGCCTCAAGACAGCTAACGACACATGAAGTGAACTATACAACACATGATCTTGAGCTAGGAGCAGTGGTATTTGCTCTGAAGATTTGGAGACATTATTTATATGGCACGAAATGCACAATATTCACGGACCATAAAATTCTCCATCATATCTTCGATCAGAAAGAGCTGAACATGAGACAACGACGGTGGGTGGAGCTACTGAACGACTACAAACGTGTGATTCTTTATCACCCTGGTAAAGAAAACGTAGTAGTTAACGCCCTTAGCAGAAAAGAATACTCGGGACGCCGAGTAAAGTCGTTGACCATGACAATCCATTCACATCTGTCCACACAGATCAAAGAGGCTCAAATCGAGGCCTTGAAACCCGAAAACACGGCAGATGAAACCCTGAGAGGAATGGATAAGAACTTTGAAGTCAGGGATGATGGAGTCTATTGTTTCATGAACCGAATCTGGACACCAAAGTTCGGTGGTTACAGAGACGTGGTTATGAATGAAGCACACAAAACCCGATACTCCATTCATCCAGGTTCAGACAAGATGTACCTCGACCTCAAGAAACTATAATGGTGGCCTAACATGAAGGCTGAAATTGCTACCTTTGTGGGCAAGTGCCTTACTTATGCCAAAGTCAAGGTAGAGTGCCACAAACCTTCAGGTTTATTGCAACAACCTGAAATCCCTGAATGGAAGTGGGAGCAGATTACGATGGACTTCATAACTAAGTTACCCAAGACATCGGGTGGTTATTGTAACGCCCGGGTTTTAGGGCTAAGCATTAATATATGATGTAATAGTCTAGGTAAACTATTGTAACTCTTTTTGAAGTAATAAAAATGAATTATTTGAGTATTATGTGAATTATGTGAATTTATGTGCTTTATACTTAATTACAAAGGTATAATTAATAAAGAATAAAAATAAGCGTCAAAATTGAAGTTTGAGATAAACCCGATATCTTTACATAAAGTGGTGGTGGTCGAAACAAGGATTTCGGGGATATAAAGAACGCCCAAATCTGACTTCGTATGAGGAAGTTATGATTTTTCTAAGATTTGACATAGTAGTGCACGACCCGAAACTCGAATTTTAGTTCGAGTGGTTTTTCGCTTACGCGACCTAAATGAGAGTTGAAGATCTCATCAATAGGAACTCAACGACAAAAAGACAGACGAAAACGGAGTCCGTATGTAAAAGTTAAGAATTTTACGCGGACATTTAACAGTGTAATCACCTCCTACTGTTAAATTTAAGATCGGTCGAGAATTAGCCGACGGAGTAAAAAGGAAAGTTCTAGATTTTATTTTTACCTACGCATGGATATAAATAACGTCAAAAACAGAGCTCGTATGCGAAAGTTATGGATGAAGCTTAGTCTCTACTTTTCGAGCGCGGCGAATTCGATACAGTTTTGTAAATCCGAGATAGAATGAGAATTAGCCAACGGGGTCTAAATGAAAGTTGTAGTACTCGTAACTACCAACGCGTGGATATAAATAACATCGGAAGCGGAGCTCGTATGCGAAAGGTATGGATGAAGCTTAGTCGCTACTCTTCGTGCGCGATAAATACGATACAGTTTTTGTAAATTTGAGATAGAATGAGAATTAGCCGACGGGCTCTAAATGAAAGTTGTAGTACTCATAAATACCAACGCGTGGATATAAAGAACGTAGAAAACGGAGTTCGTACGCGGAAGATACAAATGAAGCTTAGGGGCTACTTTACTATAAAATCCCTATAAATAAAGGGTGAACTATTCATATTTTCTTCACACCATAAGCCTTTCTTTCTCTCTCTAACTTCTCTCTAGCCTCCCTAAACCGCTCCCAAGTCTAGGGAACCTCCCTAGCACGAGAAGGAAGCCCCGGAGCGCCCGACGGCTCTGAGAAGAAAAGCTTTCGGCTCGGAAACGCTGCTCCAGCGAAGCCCTGGTTTTAATAAAAACCCGCTGTAAGTGAGCTACGCCAATACCATATTTAATATAGCTTTTATTTAAATATAGTAATGTTAATAGGACCTTATAATAATTATTTGGGGTATTATTATGGGTTATATAAGTGTCGTTATAATATCTTTTTAACCATTCGCGGTACGGGGAATCTGGTTTGGAGGGCCGCTTGGGTTGCTGGATTCAGAAGTGCTTATATGCCAAAATGATCCTGCCCTCCGGTGTTCCATGTCTGGCCCCTATCTGTACATAGTGGATGGAGAGTATTGTGTCGCACTTATATAATAGTAATAATAGTTAGACTATTAATTAGTCGCGGTTAACGCTAGACTAAACTCTAGTAATATTGATACTAGGTTTTGTCGAGGAAAATTGTTTTAAGAGTAACGAAGCGCCGTCCGAGTGCAGAGTCACCACATTTTTAGGTGAGTGCATAGTCACTTTCATCTTACACATAGATAAGAAGTATTTAGTGTAAATTACGTGCTGTGTGTGCATATTGTCTGAATACTTGCTGTCTATGCTGATGAAATATTTTTATACATGTTTTAAATGATTTAAAATGTATATGTATTTTATATCTACAAAATGTTGGGGTAAAACATGGGTAGGCCTCAATGTTGTTGTTGTTGATTTTTTCATCTAGCGGAGTATGGATGACAACCACAGACTCTTCTAGACAGTCCAGTGGAACGCTAGCAGGCTCGCAACCTGTAGGTGTTTGTGAACGATGTGTTCACCGGTGTACTCCATCCCCCTCATGGTTGCCTTTAGGAAATTTATTGCTGAGGAACCCCCTTAGCAGTAGTGTCCATCCCGATGATGATCTTTCGGCTATGTCCCTTATGATAGGTGTTTAGGGACGTAAAGTGAGGATAACGGGAGCGGGTAATCGGGTTATTGTTGGTTGATGAAATTAATAAACTTATTTATTGTGGGTTGAAAACCCTATGTGCTCACCAGGCACCCAACCCTGACCCACTCAGTTTCTTGTATTACAGGTAGTGGTGTGCACGCGCATAGATATGATGTTTGGGATGAGAGATTACGGATATAGGCATGTAGATATGAATAAAAGTAGTAAGGCTTATATTATACTGTTTATGCTTTTGATCTGTATCGAACATGAACAGTATAATATAAGCATAAACAGTATAATATAAGCCTTCAGAAAACAAGGGAAGCTGAGTCCATAGTTTATTGGACCGTGCAAAGTTCTTCAGAGGGTTGGGAACCAAGCTTACAAGCTCGAATTACCCGAAGAACTAGATGGTATTCATAACACCTTTCATGTGTGTTATTTGAGGAATTTCACGGGAGAAGTTCCCGACATAATTCCAATCTCAGAGTTAAGGATGTAAGAAAATAAGAGGCTAATTGAAGATCCCGATGCAATCGTTGACCGTAAGACTAAGAAGTTACGACGCAAGATGGTTGACTTAGTGCTAGTCCGATGGAAACATTCGAATGGGCCGAATCTCACTTGGGAAACAGAGAGTGACATGATGAGTCGCTATCCACATCTGTTTGCTGATGCAAGATTCCGGGACAGAATCATCCTACGGGGGAGAGAATTGTAACGCCCGGGTTTCGGGGCTAAGCATTAATAGATGATGTAATAGTCTAGGTCAACTATTGTAACTCTTTTTGAAGTAATAAAAATGAATTATTTGAGTATTATGTGAATTATGTGAATTTATGTGCTTTATACTTAATTATAAATGTATAATTAATCAAGAATAAAAATAAGCGTCAAAATTAAAGTGTGAGATAAACCCGATATCTTTACATAAATTGGTGTTGGTCGAAACAAGGATTTCGGGGATATAAAGAACGCCCAAATCTGACTTCGTATGAGGAGGTTATGATTTTTCTAAGATTTGGCATAGCAATGCACGACCCGAAACTCGAATTTTAGTTCGAGCGGTTTTTGGCTTACGCGACCTAAATGAGAGTTGAAGATCTCATTAATAGGAACTCAACAACAAAAAGACAGACGAAAACGGAGTCCGTATGTAAAAGCTATGAATTTTACGCGGACATTTAATAGTGTAATCATCTCCTACTGTTAAATTTAAGATCGGTCGAGAATTAGCCGACGGAGTAAAAAGGAAAGTTGTAGATGTTATTTTTACCTACGCGTGGATATAAATAACGTTAAAAACGGAGCTCGTATGCGAAATTTATGGACGAAGCTTAGTCTTTACTTTTCGAGCGCGGCGAATTCGATACAGTTTTGTAAATCCGAGATAGAATGAGAATTAGCCAATGGGGTCTAAATGAAAGTTGTAGTACTCGTAAATACCAACGCGTGGATATAAATAATGTCGGAAATGGAGCTCGTATGCGAAAGATATGGATGAAGCTTAGTCGCTACTCTTCGTGCGCGATAAATACGACACAGTTTTTGTAAATCTGAGATAGAATGAGAATTAGCCGACGGGGTCTGAATGAAAGTTGTAGTACTCGTAAATACTAACGCGTAGATATAAAGAACGTAGAAAACGGAGCTCGTACGCGGAAGATACAAACGAAGCTTAGGGGCTACTTTACTATAAAATCCCTATAAATAAAGGGTGAACTCTTCATATTTTCTTCACACCATAAGCCTTTCTTTCTCTCTCTAACTTCTCTCTAGCCTCCCTAAACCCATCCCAAGTCTACGGAACCTCCCTAGCATGAGAAGGAAGCCCCGGAGCACCCGAAGGCTCCGAGAAGAAAAGCTTTCGGCTCGGAAACGCTGCTCCAGCGAAGCCCGGTTTTTAATAAAAATCCGCTGTAAGTGAGCTACGCCAATACTATATTTAATATAGCTTTTATTTAAATATAATAATGTTAATAGGACCTTATAATAATTATTTGGACTATTATTATGGGTTATATAAGTGTCGTTATAATATCTTTTTAACCATTCGCGGTACGGGGAATCTGGTTTGGAGGGCCGCTTGGGTTGCTGGATTCAGAAGTGCTTATATGCCAAAATGATCCTGCCCTCCGGTGTTCCATGTTCTGCCCCTATCTGTACATAGTGGATGGAGAGTATTGTGTCGCGCTTATATAATAGTAATTATAGTTAGACTATTAATTAGTCGCGGTTAACGCTAGACTAAACTCTAGTAATATTGATACTAGGTTTTGTCGAGGAAAATTGCTTTAAGAGTAACGAAGCGTTGTCCGAGTGCAGAGTCACCACATTTTCAGGTGAGTGCATAGTCACTTTCATCTTAAACATAGATATGAAGTATTTAATATAAATTACGTGCTATGTGTGCATATTGTCTGAATACTTGCTGTCTATGCTGATGAAATATTTTTATACATGTTTTAAATGATTTAAACTGTATATGTATTTTATATCTACAAAATGTTGGGGTAAAACATGGGTAGATGTAATAGACGATGTGTGATAAAATGATGAGACCCCTCGATGTTGTTGTTGTTGATTATGTCATCTAGCGGAGTATGGATGAAAACCACAGACTCTTCAAGACAGTCCAGTGGAACGCTAGCAGGCTCGCAACCTGTAGGTGTTTGTGAACGATGTGTTCACCGGTGTACTCCATCCCCCTCATGGTTGCCTTTAGGACATTTATTGATGAGGAACCCCCTTAGCAGTACTGTCCATCCCGATGATGATCCTTAGGCTAGGTCCCTTATGATAGGTGTTTAGGGACGTAAAGTAAGGATAACGGGAATGGGTAATCGGGTTATTGTTGGTTGATGAAATTAATAAACTTATTTATTGTGGGTTGAAAACCCTATGTGCTCACCAGGGTCCCAAGCCTGTCCCACTCAGTTTCTTGTATTACAGGTAGTGGTGCACGCGCATAGATATGATGTTTGGGATGAGAGATTACGGATATAGGCCTGTAGATATGAATAAATGTAGTAAGGCTTATATTGTACTGTTTATGCTTTTGATATGTATCGAACATGACATCCCGAGGTTTTTACTGAAATACATTCTACGTAATTTCTTTGATAAATCTTTATCATATTTTATTTTGGGAACAAATTCCGCAACACTTTTATTTAAAATGTTACTCTGATTTTTAAACAAAGCATAAACAAAATCGGTCTTTTCTAGCCGTGAAAATGGGGATGTCACAGTTGGTATCAGAGCATTAGTTTAAGCGAACTAGGAATATGTAGGATTTCTAAACTTAAACTTAGAATGCTAAGCGATGATTGTGAGATGTGAGCACTACCTTATTTAGGAAAGTATGCCTAATATGCTTTATGTGCAAAATGATTGATGCCTTATCTGATGTTATTTGTTCGGATCTATGGTCTGTTGCCGACCGGATCTGGAAACCTTATGTGTTCAGGATTTCTAAACGTATAAATTATGGTATTAGAACTAGCATGTAACTTTTCGGAGTGACAATGAGGAATTCTACGTCTATCGTAAATAAAGATTTCCCTATCTTCATATTCTCGTCTCGAATTTATACTTGGTGCCAACCGAACTCTCAAAAATTGAGAGGTTCGCAAATGGATTGCCAGCCAACTTTGGCCCGACGGTCAAGATGGCAACCACTCTGAAATTAGCGATTCGAGCAACTAAGAATGTAGAGACCCAGCAGAAGGAAAGGGGTCTGCAGAGGGACGAGGTTGGTGAGAAAAGGAAATTTGATGGATCCTCGAGGTCCAGCAAGAAGAGTAAATTCTCGAAGTCTGGTTTGAGAGGAGGAGGAGCCGAAGCAAAATGGTGCGACAAATGCAAGAAGAAGCACCAAGGAAAATGTGACGGAGGGGTCACCTATTTCAAGTGTGGAAAGCCCGGGTACTATGCCAACGAGTGCACGTTCAGTAAGAAGGTTTGTTATGAGTGCAACTTCGAGGGACTGCCCGAAGAAGAAGGAGGCAGGAAGACCCAACATTCCACCGAAGCCGAAGGCAAGAGCCTTCCAGATGACGCTCGAAGCTGCAAAGGAGGCAGCCGATGTCGCTTCAGGTACCTTCCTTGTAAATGATTTGCCTGCCAATATACTGTTTGATTCCGGAGCAAACTACTCCTTTGTGTCACATAAGTTTGGTGGGAAACTAGAATTGCCCGTAGGAAAACTTGATAATGCCCTGATTGTAGAAGTTGCCAGTGGCAAATTCGTACCTGTTAGTAATCGTATTAGGAACATCGTCATCGACCTAAATGGAAACGAATTCCACGAAGAGTTGTTGCCCATAGAGTTGAACGGTTTTGATATTGTTTTGGGAATGGATTGACGTGGCGCCAACGACGCTGAGATACAATGCCGAAAGAAGATAGTAAGGGTGAACCCACCTGGAAAAGAGTCATTTATGGTGTACGGGGACAAACGTAGAGTAAATTCTGGAATCATCTCCCTGATGAAAGCCAGGAAATGTTTGTCCAAAGGATGCGTATCATATTTGGCATTTGTGATCGATGCTATGAAGGAAAAGAAGGTGGTGCATAATATATCGGTTGTGTGTGATTATCCGGAAGTCTTTCCTGAAGATCTTCCTGGATTACCACCTGATAGACAAGTAGAGTTCAGAATAGACTTGTTACCAGGAACAACACTGATAACGAAAGCACCATACCGATTAGCAGTGACGGAGATGAAGGAGCTAATGACTCAACTTCAGGAGTTGTTGGACAACGGTTTCATTTGACCTAGTTCATCACCCTGGGGAGCTCCGGTGCTATTCGTGAAGAAGAAAGACAGAAGCATGAGGATGTGCATAGATTATAGAGATCTGAACAAGGCAACGGTGAAGAACAAATACCCATTGCCGAGGATTGATGACTTATTCGACCAGCTGCAAGGTTCGAGCTATTTCTCAAAGATCGATCTTAGGTCAAGATATCATCAGCTTAAGGTGAGAGAGCAGGATATCGAGAAGACTGCATTTAGAACAAGATATGGACAATACGAGTTCTTGGTTATGTCGTTTGGACTAACCAATGCTCCAACAGTATTCATGGATTTGATGAACAGGGTTTGTAAACCATTCCTCGATAAATCCGTGATAGTGTTCATCGACGACATTCTGATATACTTAAAAAGCCAAGAGGAGCATGGCAAGCATCTACGAGAAGTGTTGGAAGTCTTGAAGAAGGAGAAGTTGTATGCAAAGTTCTCAAAGTACGATTTTTGGATCCGAGAAGTACAATTCTTGGGTCATGTGGTTAACCAGGAGGGAATAATGGTTGACCCAGCAAAAATCGAAGCTATGATGAAGTGTGAACGTCCAAAGAGTCCCACAGAGATTCGAAGCTTTCTTGGATTAGCTGGATATTACTGAAGGTTTATACAAGGCTTTTCTTCGATAGCTGCTCCATTGACAGCTTTGACCCACAAAGGAGCTACTTATACATGGACCGAGAAGCACGAAGAAGCATTCGAGAGGCTAAAGAAGAAGTTATGTGAAACACCGATTCTTTCTCTACCCGATGGAGTTGAAGACTTCGCGGTCTATAGTGATGCATCTGGAGTCGGGTTGGGTTGTGTTCTGACCCAAAGAGAAAAGGTGATAGCATACACATCTCGACAATTGAAGGAGCACGAAAAGAACTACCCCACTCACGATTTGGAGTTGGCAGCGGTAGTTTTTGCTCTAAAGATATGGAGGCATTACCTCTATGGAACGAAGTGGAAAATTTTCACTGATCATAAGAGTCTCCAGTATCTCTTTAATCAGAAGGAGTTGAACATGAGGCAACGACGCTGTCTAGAGTTACTCAAGGACTACGACTGTGAGATACTTTACCACCCCGGTAAAGTAAATGTTGTCGCTGATGCTCTCAGTCGAAAAGTCAACCTTGAGAGAAAAAGGCCAAGAGCGTTGAGAATAGAAGTTGTCTCGACCATTGTTGAAAGTATAAAGAAAGCTCAAGAAGAAGCTACAGAGAATAATGACCGAAAAGAAGAATGTTTGGGTAAAACGTTGGTGTTCGGTACAAACAGTCAAGGACTGAAGGTATTCCAAGATAGAATTTGGGTACCTAAGACGGGAGGGATACAAGATCTTCTGATGGAAGAAGCTCACAATACCATGTACTCGATTCATCCCGGTAGCACTAAAATGTATGGGGACCTAAAACCCTACTACTGGTGGCCCACGATGAAGCTCGATGTTGCAAAGTATGTGGCCGAGTGTGTAACTTGTGCAAGAGTTAAGGCACAACATCAGAAACCGTATGGGAGTTTAGAACCTTTACCTGTACCCATGGGTAAATGGGAATACATCACCATGGATTTTGTGACTAAACTGCCCATGACGAAGAACGGCCACAACATGATTTGGGTGGTCGTGGATCGTTTCACTAAGAGTGCACACTTCATAGCAGCCAACGAAAGGTGGTCTATGGATAAGCTCGCAAATGCTTACGTGAAGGAGATAGTAAGACTTCACGGTGTTCCTCTAACGATTGTATCGGATCGTGATAGTCGTTTCACGTCACGATTTTAGAGAAGTCTACAAGAGGAATTGGGTACGAAGTTGTGTTTGAGTACAGCTTACCATCCGCATACTGGTGGTCAGAGCGAAAGAACGATACAAACACTCGAAGATATGCTAAGAGCATGTACCCTAGAATTCCAAGGTAACTTGGATGAACACTTACCTTTGGTAGAGTTTTCCTACAACAACAGTTTCCACTCGAGCATCAAGATGGCACCCTATCAAGCCCTGTATGGACAAAAGTGTCGTACGCCGTCTTGTTGGCTTGAGACAGAAGAGAAGCAGTTTATGGGCCCCGAGATAGTCCATGAGACTGCTGAAAAGTTAAAGGTGATTAGCGAAAGGATGCTAGTAGCTCGGGATCGTCAGAAGAGCTATGCTGACAAGAAAAGACGACCGATGACTTTTGAAGTTGGAGATTCCGTTTTGCTTAAAGTCTCACCGTGGAAGGGACTTATAAGATTCAGAAAACGAGGGAAGCTGAGTCCAAGGTTTATTGGACCGTTCAAAGTTCTTCAGAGGGTTGGGAACCAAGCTTACAAGCTCGAATTACCCGAAGAACTAGATGGTATTCATAACACCTTTCATGTGTGTTATTTGAGGAATTTCACGGGAGAAGTTCCCGACATAATTCCAATCTCAGAGTTAAGGATGTAAGAGAATAAGAGGCTAATCGAAGATCCCGAAGCAATCGTTGACCGTAAGACTAAGAAGTTACGACGCAAGATGGTTGACTTCGTGCTAGTCCGATGGAAACATTCGAATGGGCCGAATCTCACTTGGGAAACAGAGAGTGACATGATGAGTCGCTATCCACATCTGTTTGCTGATGCATGATTCCGGGACGGAATCATCCTAAGGGGGAGAGAATTGTAACGCCCGGGTTTCGGAGCTAAGCATTAATAGACGATGTAATAGTCTAGGCCAACTATTGTAACTCTTTTTGAAGTAATAAAAATGAATTATTTGAGTATTATGTGAATTATGTGAATTTATGTGCTTTATACTTAATTATAAATGTATATTTAATCAAGAATAAAAATAAGCGTCAAAATTAAAGTGTGAGATAAACCCGATATCTTTACATAAAGTGGTGGTGGTCGAAACAAGGATTCTGGGGATATAAAGAACGCCCAAATCTGACTTCGTATGAGGAGGTTATGATTTTTCTAAGATTTGGCATAACAATGCACGACCTGAAACTCGAATTTTAGTTCGAGCGGTTTTTGGCTTATGCGACCTAAATGAGAGTTGAAGATCTGATTAATAGGAACTCAGCGACAAAAAGACAGACGAAAACGGAGTCCGTATGTAAAAGCTATGAATTTTACGCGGACATTTAATAGTGTAATCATCTCCTACTGTTAAATTTAAGATCGGTCGAGAATTAGCCGACAGAGTAAAAAGGAAAGTTGTAGATGTTATTTTTACCTACGCGTGGATATAAATAAAGTTAAAAACAGAGCTCGTATGCAAAATTTATGGACGAAGCTTAGTCTCTACTTTTCGAGCGCGACGAATTCGATACAGTTTTGTAAATCCGAGATAGAATGAGAATTAGCCAACGGGGTCTAAATGAAAGTTGTAGTACTCGTAAATATTAATGCGTGGATATAAATAATGTCGGAAACGGAGCTTGTATGCGAAAGATATGGACGAAGCTTAGTCGCTACTCTTCGTGCGCGATAAATACGACACAGTTTTTGTAAATCTGAGATATAATGAGAATTAGCCGACGGGGTCTGAATGAAAGTTGTAGTACTCGTAAATACCAACGCGTAGATATAAAGAACGTAGAAAACGGAGCTCGTACGCGGAAGATACAGATGAAACTTAGGGGCTACTTTACTATAAAATCCCTATAAATAAAGGGTGAACTCTTCATATTTTCTTCACACCATAAGCCTTTCTTTCTCTCTCTAACTTCTCTCTAGCCTCCCTAAACCCATCCCAAGTCTACGGAACCTCCCTAGCATGAGAAGGAAGCCCCGGAGCGCCCGAAGGCTCCGAGAAGAAAAGCTTTCGGCTCGGAAACGCTGCTCCAGCGAAGCCCGGTTTTTAATAAAAATCTGCTGTATGTGAGCTACGCCAATACTATATTTAATATAGCTTTTATTTAAATATAGTAATGTTAATAGGACCTTATACTAATTATTTGGACTATTATTATGGGTTATATAAGTGTCGTTATAATATCGTTTTAACCATTCGCGGTACGGGGAATCAGGTTTGGAGGGCCGCTTGGGTTGCTGGATTCAGAAGTGCATATATGCCAAAATGATCCTGCCCTCCGGTGTTCCATGTATGGCACCTGTCTGTATATAGTGGATGAAGAGTATTGTGTCGCGCTCATATAAAAGTAATAATAGCTAGTCTATTAATTAGTCGCGGTTAACGCTAGAGGAAACCCTAGTAATATTGATACTAGGTTTTGTCGAGGAAAATTGTTTTAAGAGTAACGAAGCGTTGTCCGAGTGCAGAGTCACCACATTTTCAGGTGAGTGCATAGTCACTTTCATCTTACACATAGATATGAAGTATTTAATATAAATTATGTGCTATGTGTGTATATTGTCTGAATACTTGTTGCCTGTGCTGATGAAATATTTTTATACATGTTTTAAATGATTTAAACTGTATATGTATTTTATATCTACAAATTGTTGGGGTAAAACATGGGTAGATGTAATAGACGATGTGTGATAAAATGATGAGACCCGTCGATGTTGTTGTTGTTGATTATGTCATCTAGCAGAGTATGGATGAAAACCACAGACTCTTCTAGACAGTCCAGTGGAACGCTAGCAGGCTCGCAACCTGTAGGTGTTTGTGAACGATGTGTTCACCGGTGTACTCCATCCCCCTCATGGTTGCCTTTAGGACATTTATTGCTGAGGAACCCCCTTAGCAGTAGTGTCCATCCCGATGATGATCCTTAGGCTAAGTCCCTTATGATAGGTGTTTAGGGACGTAAAGTAAGGATAACGGGAACGGGTAATCGGGTTATTGTTGGTTGATGAAATTAATAAACTTATTTATGGTGGGTTGAAAACCTTATGTGCTCACCAGGGTCCCAAGCCTATCCCACTCAGTTTCTTGTATTACAGGTAGTGGTGCACGAGCATAGATATGATGTTTGGGATGAGAGATTACAGATATAGGCCTGTAGATATGAATAAATGTAGTAAGGCTTATATTGTACTGTTTATGCTTTTGATATGTATCGAACATGACATCCCGAGGTTTTTAATGAAATACATTCTACGGAATTTCTTTGATAAATCTTTATCATATTTTATTTTGGGAACAATTTCCGCAACACTTTTATTTAAAATGTTACTCTGATTTTTAAACAAAGCATAAACAAAATCGATCTTTTATGGCCATGAAAATGGGGATGTCAGAGTTATGATACTATTTGGGTAATCGTCGATAGATTAACCAATCTGCACACTTCTTACCAATAAAAGAAACCGACAAGATGGAGAAGCTAACAAGAAATTACCTCAAAGAGATTGTTAGACTGCATGGTGTGCCAATATCAATTATTTCTGACCAATATAGCAGATTCACCTCTCTTTTCTGGCAGTCTTTACAAAACTCTCTGGGAACTAGGCTGGACATGAGTACAACCTATCATCCACAAACCGACGGACAAAGTGAGAGGACGATTCAAACTTTAAAAGACAGGTTGTGAGCTTGCGTGATAGAGTTTGGAAAGGCATGGGATACTCATTTACCTCTTGTCGAATTCTCTTACAACAACATTTATCACACTAGCATAAAGGCTGCTCCATTCGAAGCCCTCTATGGCCGCAAGTGCAGATCACCTCTGTGTTGGGCTGAAGTAGGTGACACATAGCTAGCTAGAGGTCAAACTCCTGACAGTACTCTCACTGGTCCAAAAATCATTCATGAAACTACGGAGAAATTCGTACAAATTCGGGATCGACTTAAAGCTTCTAGAGATAGACAGAAAAGCTATGCCGACAAAAGAAGAAAACCTTTGGAATTCCAAGTTGGTGACCGCGTCATGTTGAAGGTCTCACCCTGGAAGGGCATGATACGCTTTGTAAAGCGTGACAAGCTGAATCCAAGGTACATAGGACCATTCGAGATTCTTTCTAGAATCGGTCCAGTAGCTTACAAACTGCGACTACCCAAAGAACTAAGTAACATACATCCTACCTTCCACATCTCTAACTTGAAAAAGTTTTTATCCGAGAAGACTCTTGTTATCCCACTCGACGAGATAGAGGTAAATAAGAATCTCAACTTCGTGGAAGAACCCGTAGAGATCTTAGACAGGGAAGTAAAGAGAACCAAACAAAGCCGTATACCGATAGTGAAGGTTCGCTGGAATACAAAACAGGGACCGAAATTCACTTGGGAGCGGGAGGATCAACTGCAACAGAAGTATCCACATCTTTTCCCTAGTCTTTCTGTATCTCTTTAATCGAAATTACGGGACGATATTCTCTCTAACGGGGGGATAATGTACCATCCCGTTATTTTTCGTTCTTCTAAAGCCAAACAGTTCAATCAAAAGTTAGACTTGTTTATGATAACTTTTAGCTTTGTTAAGGGTCTATTTCAGAGTTCTAAGCCTAGTACACTCTCGGATCGTGTGTTAGGAAGTATTAACATGAAGTAATTGAGTTGCAATTGAGCCAGAATGACGTTCACAAGGAGTTCACGGCCGCAAACTAGGGTTCACGGCCGTCAACCCATGTTAGCCGTGAAGTCCTCAACATAAGTGTGGTATTCGTTCATTATTCCTTCATTTCTCACATCTTCAAGTCTAGAACTCTCAAAATTCTCTCAAGTATCATCAAGAACACTCCTCTTTCTCTTCAAAATCGTAAGTGTTTCATCCCTTGTTACTTGATATCCTTCTTATTCACAAGAAACTCTTTGATTTCATCCATGAATTCAACACTTTTGGTTTAGATCTTCAAATCATAATCCTTTACACCAAGAACACCAAGAACACACACTTGTTCTTGGGCCGTAAACTCCCATAAAGACTTTCAAAACGTGAGTATCTCTTCTATCATCTTGTTATACATTTGAAACACTTGAATCCAACCAAGAAACAAATACCAAAATGCATGATCTTCAAGAGTTCACGGCTGTGAACCCTTCATCTATGGCCGTGAACCCTTCATAAGATCATGGTGGCTGTGAACCCTTCAGCCCATGGCCGTAAACCCTTCATAAGAACAAGTCTTGGCCGTAAACACTTCATGTGTGTGGCCGTAAACACCACTATGGACGTAAACACATATAGTGTTGCCGTGAACACCTTTCTTTCAATCACATGTGATTGTAACACTTCATTTCAAGTGTTTCCTAGCCCCTTAGGTTACTTACCTTACATGATTAGTTGTTATACACACTAACTATACACATATATGTGTCATTATATGCTTAATAGGATCCGTTTGTGTTCAAGACGTCAATTGGCATTCTTAGCATCCTATATCGATCTTTCATTTGAATCACCCTCCAAAAGGTGAGTTCATACCCCCGTATTGTCATATTTTTTTTACTGTTTTAAGGGGAGGGGGGGGGAATACAAGTCTAACACAAAGATTTTGTGTTATAAACAAATGGTTTCAAAATATCTTATCAAAATGGATTTCAGTTATCATCAAATCAAATGGTTTCAAAGATTGTGTTAAAATGACATCAAGTCACCAAAAGTATTTCAAAATATTAAACTTCTTTTAAATGATTTTATAAACTTATATTTTTCCCCAGAAATCATATATATATATATATATATATATATATATATATATATATATATATATATATATATATATATATATATATATATATATATATATATAGAAGGTTTAAAAGGCTTAGAACTGATAACCCACTTTGGTTCTTTTTCCTTGTTTGGATGTGGGCTTATAGTATCGATTATTTGTCTGAATGTCATTTAAATTTTATTTATATATAATTGTATATGTATATAAATATAAAAGTTATTTCATTCAGTTCAGATACCCTTTGTAACATGCTGAGCAGGGGGTTGCATTCATGAACAGTTAGTATCATTTCAGAAAGTACATATAATTATAATAGGTATAATTTATGATTCATAGGACATTAATTCATGATTCAAGTACACTAAAGTACATTGTTTTACAAGAACAAAGGTATGATTCAAAACTAATCAAGAGTATACATCTTTCAAATACTAATTCAAGGACATATTATCAATCATTGATTTCAGAATGATTGAATTTTCATAACTATTATACATGTAACATCTATATGCTTTTTATGAGTCATTTGATTCAGTTTGTTTAATTCATTTAAACAATATAGTTAAAGTCCTGACATTATAACCAAAATCTCCAGTCGGGGATCAAAACAATGTGTGTGTAGAGCTATATTGGGATTGACAACCCCGCATTCAGACAGCTAGCTACAGTCAGGCATACACGCCTACGAGTGAGAGTTTTTATCTATAGCTTTAACGCATTCATAGCGTTGGGTCAGGCAATCTAGTCAGTATGGTCATAATAACTCATTAAAAACATATTAACAATACGCTAGTGTAAAATTAACTAAACATAAGTACATTTTCAAAGTACTTGTTTTACAAGATACAATTTACAGTATTACATTACAGTTTACAATAACAGCTGGTGGAACCAGGCACACTCACAGTTACAAGTTTTACATAAAGGAATACAAATATAGAACATTGGTTTACAAACAGAACAGTTTTATGAGATTAAAACTACTTTTCATATACAGCAGAAAATATAGGATATTCTGGAACAGTTTACATATTCAAGAAATAGAAACATACTTTCAAACATAAATACTTATGCACTCACTCAACTTTATGTTGATGCTCTCTTTTCAAATTACTTGTATTCTCAGGGAATCAGTAGACAGGTACTCCCCGAGCTTTTGAGAAGATGGAGCTATTTTGAGTCATGTCTTCTTCTTTTGTATAACTATTTTGGTTTCAATATACAATGATGGAACACATGTAAATACTTATACTTTTTAAATACAATGGTTGTTTGTACTTTGATTACTATGATGCATGTATTGTGATACTACAAATTAAGTCATCCACCTTGACGTTTCCGCCGTCTGGTTTGGGGGTGTGACAATTATGGTTTTCAAAAGTCCTTACGTACGCCCCGCGTAAACTTCTCTATGCCCAGCGTACACCTCCGGATCCTTGATCAAACCCTTGCATGAGTACACTAAGCGGACTACTTGGTACGCCCCACGTACTCGCTTTACAGCTTGTATGCTAAGCGTACCTTGTGGTACGCCCCGTGTGAAAATCAAGGACTAAATATGACAACTTAAATAATGCAAGGCAAAAAGAGAAACTTACCAAGATTCAAGTGTTACAATTCTCCCCCACTTGAATTAGACTTCGTCCTCGAAATCCACCGCCCCGAACAACTCTGGATAATGCTCTCTCATCTCATCCTCAGGTTCCTAAGTCCACTCTGACCCCTTGCGGTGCATCCATTGCACCTTCACCAGCTCTACAACCTTGTTCCTCAAGGTTTTCGTCTTCCGATCTAAAATTGCCACCGGTATCTCAATATAATTCAGGTGGTCATCCACATCAATATCGTCTAATGGTAGATCAAGACGCTACGCAACCCGGCGCACCCGAGCCAAAACCCTAAAGGGACCAATATACACGGGGGCCATCTTACCCACTTCCTAAATCGGATGACACATTTCCAAGGTGACACCTTCAGGACAACCATATCTCCCACCTAAAACTCCAATTCCGACCGACGCCTGTCAGCAGAACTCTTATGCCGACACTAAGCTGTCTGGAGCCTTCTCCGAACCTGTTGAATCAACTCAGTGGTCTTAACTACCACCTCAATAATCCCTATGACCTGCTAACCGACCTCACCCCAAAAAATCGGGGTCTTTCACTTTCTCCCGTAGAGCATCTAAAAAGGAGGTCGATCAATGCTAGCGTGATAACTGTTGTTATACGAAAATTCCGCTAACGGAAGATACTTATCCCAACTCCCACCGAAATCCAACACGCATGCACGCATCATATCTTAAAGGATTTGAATAGTCCGCTCACTCTGACCATCAGTCTGCGGATGAAATGTTGTACTAAAATGGAGAGGAGTGCCCAACTCATCATGAAACCGCTTCCAAAACCTGGAAGGAAAGCGAACATCCATGTACGAAACCACTAATACCGGTACCCCATGACATGCCACCACCTCCCTGATATAAATCTCGACCAACTTCTCTGTAAAAATACTCTCCTGGATTGGAATGAAATGCCCGCTCTTTGTCAAACGATCTACGATGACCCAAATAGAATCCACTCCGCGCGCAGTCCTGGGAAGCTTCATGATAAAATCCACAGTGATGTCTTCCCATTGCCATACGAGAATATCCAACGGCAGCATCTTTCCTTGAGGACGTTGATGCCTGACCTTGACTTTCCTGCAAGTTAGGCACCGCTCAAGATACCATGCTACATCCTGCTTCATGCAGGGCCACCAATAATCAGGACAAAGATCCCTATGCATCTTCGTGGCCCCAGGATGAATGGAGAACCTCGACTTGTGGGCCTCCTCCATCAGAAGCTGGCATACACCGTCCTAATAAGGAACCCAGACTCACCGATGCAGAGTTAACAATCCACGACTATCATAATCGAAGGAAGCCACTTGACCGACAATGCTCTCACTCTTTCGGTGTTCTTCCTTCATAGCCTATTCCTTAGCCTCACGAATCCGCTCCAACAATGGAGTAATCACGATCATCCTCAAATATATATATATATATATATATATATATATATATATATATATATATATATATATATATCTTATCGGAGTCGCGACCACCTTGCGACTGAGAGCATCGGCCACCACATTGGCCTTCCCCGGGTGATAAAGGATCTCACAATCATAATCCTTCGCCACATCCAACCATCGACGCTGCCTCATGTTAAGATTCGGCTGATCCTTCAGATACCTCAAGCTCTTGTGATCTGTGTAAATAGTACAACGAACCCCATAGAGGTAATGTCATTAAATCTTGAGGGCGAAAACCACGACCCCCAACTCCAAATCGTGCATCAGATAATTCGCCTCATGAGGCTTCAACTGCCTCGAAGCGTAAGCAATCACACGACCCCACTGCAACAAAACTGCCCCCACACCGGATATTGAAGCATCACAATAAACAACAAGGTCATTAACACCCTCAGGTAGGGTCAAAATCAACGCCTCAAACAACCGCTGTCTAAGAGTCTCAAAAGCTTCCTGTTGCTCAGGCGCCTAACGAAATGTCACCGACTTCTTGGTCATTTGGGTCAATGGAACAGTGATCTTGGAGAAATCCTGGATGAATCTCCGATAATAACCAGCCAGACCAAGAAAACTCCGAATCTTAGATGGAGACCTCGGAACCTCTCACTGCATCACGACGTCGACCTTGGCCGGATCGACCAGAATACCCTTTTGGTCGACAAGGTGCCCTAGAAACCGCACCTCGCGCAACCAGAACTCGCACTTGGAGAACTTTACGAAAAGTCTCTCCCTCCTCAAAGTCTCTGTCACTTCCCTCAAGTGCTCCTCATGTTGTTCCCGAGTCTTGGAATAAACCAAGATATCATTAATAAATACTATCACAAACCGATCCAACATCAGTCTGCACACGCGGTTCATGAGATGCATGAACGCGGCATGAGCCCGAAAGGCATCACCACAAGCTCATAATGACCATATCTAGTCTGGAAGGCTATCTTCTGCACATCCTCATCCCTGACCCGGATCTGATGATAACCCGATCACAAATAAATCTTGGAGAACCAAGATGCACCCTGAAGCTAGTTGAAAAGATCATCGATCCTCGAGAGGGGATAACGGATCTTCACCATTACCTTCAACTCCCGATAGTCAATACACATATGATGAGGTCCGTCCTTCTTCTTCATAAACAAAATTGGTGCTCCCTAAGGCGAACAGCTCGGTCTAATAAATCCCTTGTCTAAAAGCTCCTGCAGCTGTGTAGACAACTCTTGCATCTCGGGAGGAGCCAACCGATACGGTGCATTGGCTATCGGAGCCGCACCTGGAACCATATCAATCCTGAACTCCACCTGCCTCTCCGGAGGTACCCATGAAAATCTTCCGAGAACACATACAGATAATCCTGCACAGTCAGCACATCATCCACGGTCGCCTTACCCTTATCTCGGGTATCCATGACATAGGCGACAAAACCCGAGAAACCCTGATGAAGATAGCGTTTGGCCCTTACAGCAGAATACAAAATCAGCCCATGCTAGAGTCTCTCACCATAATTCACCAACTCTCCCCCCACTTGGGGTTCGAACCCGAACTAACTGGTACTCGTAGTCGATCAATGCCACATTAAGTCTCAACCAATCCATTACCACGATAATCTTGTTCCCATATAGAGGAATGGGAACCAAATCAACCGGATACTGCTCGCTGAATAACTGAAGAGTACAACCCCGATGAACCCTCGAAACCAAAAACATCCTATCATCAACAATCTCAACATCAAGAGGACAATGCAGCTCCTCTGGAGCTCCGACAAATCTCTTGCTAAGCGCAAGCGATACAAAAGATCGGGTAGCCCCCGAATCGAACAACACTAAAGCATAAATATTGTTCATGAGGAACGATCCTAAAAATAAACACATAAACATAAGCAAGCAATTCAATATAAATAAATAGATAAGGATAAGATACATACCCGTCACTACATTGGGAGCTGCACGAGCCTCCTCCGCAGTCAGCTGTAAAGCCATGCTCTTCGCCGCAGGCGCATCTGCCCGACCTTGGCGGCCGTCAGTAATTCGAAGAGTCGCAGGAGCGGGTGTTGATACCGGTCCTGCTGCAGCCAAATTCGGACATTGGGACTTCTTCATCTTCTCGTCTGCCACATACTACAGAACCAGAAGTGCCCTCTACCTGAACATCGCGGTGATCTCATCCACTGTCTCCGTAGTCCGACGGAGATCCTGGAACTCTCACACCAACTACTGCACCTCGAACACTAGTGCAAAATCAGCTCAAAACCGAGTCGAGAAATCATCCCATGACATCACATTAACCGTATTATCACGCAATACACGATCAACCTCCTCCTACCAGTATCACGCCCGGTCCTTCAAAAGGCAAGAAGCTAATATGACCTTGTCCCCCTTGCGATAATGACTGGTGCGGAAATCGTTAGCAAAATCTATTAACCAACACTTGCTCGCAATGGGGTCCTTCACCCCATGATAATCCGAAGCTCTGGAAACCCGAAACTCCCTAAATGTCAAATATCGATGTCCTGCTAATTCCATCATGTCAGAATGAAACGAGCTCAATCACTCCTCAGAAACCTCCAGGATACCCTCCTTGGCCGAACTGAAGATCATAGGAGTCTGATCAAGAATGCTACGAGTAATCTCTGACGAGAGAAACTCCCTAGTCTTCTCACCGAGCTGCCCAACTCCAGATCCAGATCCTGAGCCTGATACCTCCCCGGCACCAGAACTACCAATAGGTTTGCCCTGCAATACCACCATACTGAAAATAGACCATATAAACCATCAAAACACAAACATCGAAATATATATATATATATATATATATATATATATATATATGTATATATATATATACATATATATATATATATATATATATATATATATATATATATATCGGAGGAATCACAACTCTATAAGCTCCCTGATTTGATCGCAACTCTCCTTGAATCGAGTACGGATCCTTTGCTTTCAGTACTACAGGCTCATACTAGGTTTTCCTTGGGCAAAGTCCATACCACTCTCCGCCATCAGCTACAGAAGGAACTCCCGCTAACTTCCTCTAACTACCTCACGAATACCATCACATATCACTAAAACTAGATAATACTTCTATAGAGTGGACTCACACTACAACGGTTGGACTCAAACAAGAGTTGCGCAATAGAGTTAAAACCTAACCTTCTAAAATTCTTTAGTTCCCATAATATGTAACTTAGAATATTCGTTTACTAGTTAGCTGAAGCTAGTTAGAACTCCTAAAACCATAAAGCAAGCAACATTCGAGCATCAAGTATCGGAACCAAGCATAACCTAATCAGGCCATCCTATCACTAACTGATCAGTACTAGCATGCAAGTCTACAAGCTCATACGACATGCATACAAACGCATCTCTCCTAGCATTCTATTATGCAAAAACTGAGCAGATCCTTAGCCCTAACTAGCATGCGGTTCACAGATTCACAGATCAAAGCATATCAAATAACATGTATGGGTAATTTGAGAAAACTTACTTGAGCTCGGATGATTGCATGCACCACACCCTTTCTTATTTTAGAAAACCCTTTTCTTAAAATATTTTTCTTTTGGAAAAACATTACCAAATCCTCAGTTTGAATTTAGAGACACCAGAGAGTGTGCCCAAATCCCTCAAACCAAGGCTCTGATGCCAACTTGTAACATCCCAATAATATAGTCTAAAAAATTTTATTTTTAATTTAAGTAAAACAATATTCCAATCATCAACCATACATCCTAAATAAAACAAATGTATCAATATCACAAAATCACAATGAAATATCAAATGTGGAATCCATGTGGTGTGTGCAATGCAGTCACCCCGAGCTGTTCCCCTTGCGACTGGACGTACCTAAAACATAAACTGAAAACCGTAAGCACAAAGCTTAGTGACTTCCCCAACCTACCCCATACCATATATAATAAATCATATAAAAGGCCCCCGCCCGACATCGGGCCTCCCCAGGCATCGAGCTCCGCTCGGATTACAAATCTGTTATTCTCAAGTTTCGCCTGTCACTGGGCCTCGCCTGCTATACACATACAATCTATATCACATAATCATGCTAACACATATAACGATCATAAAAAACTAGCATATGTTCCAGTTCTCAGGCCTCGCCTAGCATCGAGCCGCACCCGGTTTACATAGTAGCACATAACACATGCAAGGGTCATGCACACTCCTAGAATCCTAGCATAATCAATAAGGGCCGACATTGGTTCCTTAGACCCGCTAAACCCAGTGGGAAAACCCACCTTGAATGTTGAAGCCCACAGAAAGAAATACCTAGCTGCTGCCCTGACGACTCCCCGAGCTATCAGTACAAAAATAACACCTAATTAACACTTGGGTTCCAATCTATAGCCCATAATGCATACCTAGGTTAAAATGACCATTTTACCTCTGGCCTAGCTTGAACCAAAACTGAGGCCCACAACCAATAGATCCACTAAGGCCCACTTATGGCCCAATTTCCAAATTGGGCCCAACCCCCATATGTGCCTTACCCTAAAGCCCAATAATTTCCTTAGCCCAAAAGCTTCATTTCGGATGGCCCAAAAGGCCCAAAGCAACAAAGTCCAAAGAAGTGGCCCAACTGAGGCCCAAAGATGCGAAGCCCAAACTGACTGAGTACGCAAGGCGTACTCAGCTGTACGCTAAGCGTACTTGCTACATGGCTTGTACGCCCAACATACTCCTCCATTAAACCATTTCTTCCATTAAGCTCTTAATTCTCAAGTCTAACTATCCAAAACACAGATCTGAGTCCCAAAAAATATCTGGAACCATAAAGTCACTAACTTAGTGACTTTGCATGCCCCAAAAGATCCCAAATTTGATTTATAACATTCGACTTTCAATATAATGGACATAACTCATGCATGGATGGTTGTAAGCTTCAAAGGTGACAATTTTATGACTCTATGACCAAAAGAATACCAAGAGTAGCAGCTCTAAGCTTAACAAATGATAATAATCCACAAGATCTTATCTATGGGACCAAAAAGGGTCCAAAACTCAAACAAAGGAGATCTAAGCTATAAGACAACAAGTTCAGAGCTTTATACCTCAAATGAGTTCAAAATGATGATGATAACTCGGATCTACAAGCTCCCACGCTTCCAATGATGCTTCAAGATGATCTCATTCCTTCAAAACACCAAAAATGCACCAAAAAGACCTTCTAAGCTCAAGAGCACTCAACTATGGAGTTAGGGTTTCGAGTATAGGGCTGGGAGGACAAGGAGGTTGAATAAATGAGGGTTTTAAGTCTTTAAGGGTGATTATATAGTGGCCAACCCCGTAAATTAGGTTTTTCAAAGGTCCTCATGTATGCCCTGCGTATAATTCTGTACGCCCAGCATACACCTCTAGATCGATGATCAAACCCTCGCATGAGTACACTAAGCATACTACTTGGTACGTCCCGCGTACTTGCTTTACATCTTGTACGCTAAGCGTACCTTATGGTACACCCTGCGTACAACTCAAGGACTAAATAGGACAAATTAAATAATGCAAGGAAAAAGAGAAACTTACCAAGATTCAAGTGTTACAACAAGGAAATTACAAAAACTACTGGCCCTTTGATTCCAACAGTCACTAAAACTTTGGAAAAGTCAAGCTTGAGGCAGAAGAGTATACATCTACTTATTGTGTAATGGGAAGTATCAAGTTGGTGGTCCTTAGAATGACTAATGTGTTGTTGATGTGATTCAACAGCTATGTTCATGCAGAAAGTGGGAATTTAATGGAATTCCATGCAAACACAGTGTTGTTGCAATTTGGGACATAAGGAAAAGCAACAAAGAGGTGGGTATTCCATAAACCTTTATTCATCCATGCTATTGGTTAACAACCATGAAGGAAATGTATTCGTTAAAATTAACCCAATCAATGGACGTATAATGTGGGTAAAGTCTCCTTTCCAAACAACTTTGTTGCCTCCAAAACACCAGGCCACATAGGCAGGCCAAAAAAGAAAAGGAAGAAGTCGGCTTTGGAAATGGAGGACTTGGTCAAAGGAAAAAAGCTTTAAGAGACTATAAAACAGTTACATGTACCAACTGTAATAATACAGGTCATAATGCAAGCACCTAAAAAGGACAAAGACCAAGTGTTGGTGATGATGGTGGAAATGCAAAAGGGAAAGGGAAGGGCAAAATAAAATGGTAAGGGAAAGGAACAATATAAATTGGAATTTGGTAATCTTTTGTATTTCTTTTCATGTCATTTTAAGTACATGTGATGTTCACGTAATTGTTATGGTGGTAATATGGTTGTAGTATGCTGAACTTTTGGTAATTGTTTTGGTACTTCAAATGGTCATGTAATTGATGTTTAGGTACTTGTCATGGTTGTAGTATGGATATTAATTGTTATGTTATGTTATGTTACTTTTCATGGTTATGTTTTAGTAATTTTAATGCTTATGTTATGGTTGTGTTATGGGATACTAATAACAACTAAGTATTATACCTGTATTAACTAACACAATTCTACATCACAAGAAAGTAAACACCATAACAACACTTTAATTGGTCCAAAACAAGTTCATTACAAAAAACAATGTTGCATAACCTAATAAAACTACTACATTCTAGTTACAACTTGTACACAATAATTGCCCAAAACAAAACCCAACTCAATATTAAGCATAACTTCAATGTTTAATTTTCTCTTTGAAGCTCCTCCAAGTTCCGATTTTTAGTTTCAGCTTCATGCTGAATAATGGTGTACCTGGGTCGACCAATCTGGTCAGCGACACCAGGCTGGCTTACAAACAACCAAACACAACTATCTGTCCCATCATATTAATACCAACCCAAGTATAATCGGATCGATGCATTAACGACTGGACACAACTGTCCAAACTAACCATACTACGAGGCAATACCAATCCATAACAGACAAAAGAAGGAAACTAGACATATCCTACAAGTTACGCAAGTACAAGATCTGTTGGGGTGCAAAGTTCTTCATGTATGACTTTGTAATGGTTTGACTCTTGTAGACCCACTTGCATGTGGTGCATTAGCCTTTTGACCCATGTGTTAGTGAGAGTGAGAGAGAGACATGTAAACACCTCTATAAATAGTAGGTTCATACCACTTGTAGAGGTGTGCTTGAGAGGTGTAAAAGTGAGTGTGTAAGTGTGTGTTATTTATTTAGATGTAAATCTATGTCCGTTTTTGTAACACCATACATATTCAATACATCTCTTGAACACCCAAATCACCATGTTCATTGTGCAAACTTTAATTCCGCATACCAAACCATGTTCTTATGTCACTACAATTGGTATCAGAGCGGGTCTTCAAGATCAAGGTGATTTTTGAAGAATGATTCTCGGTTTGGCAACTTTTGTCGTAATTTGGAACAATTTTGGCGAGTCTCTCTCTATGATCTCTCTTAATCTTGTTGATTTGTGCGTTGCGTTCTTGATTTTTGATCGTTTGACTCGTTGGATCAAATTTTCTTTGAAAAACCCATTTGTTGTGATCCAATAAAATTTTCATTGATCAAAGCCCGATCCAATCTTAAATCCATTTGTTTGATTTGATTCTAATTTTGCAATTGTTCATTTTAATCTAGATTTACTCCAAAACCATTTTAAATTCGTTACTGTTCATCAAAGGAAAATCTATTTCATTGATTCGTTACTGTTCAACATTTATTCATGGTTAAGATCTATATTCAATGATGATCTGTTGGTTATCAAGTCATAAGCCCAAAAACAATTTCAATCCAATAAATTGTGAGCCCAATATCGATTAAAGCATATGAATCATCGAACTCGTCATTGATTTGTCACACGCTTCTACTGATTGTACTATTAGATTCACACGCATCTGTTCATACTTCTTAATTGATCGCACATAATTTCTCTTCTCGTTTTCCCGATAATTTTGTTTGCTTTCTTTTGTTTGAATGGCGATCGATAATCTAATAAATATATTTTGATTTCATGTGATTTGAAACACGATGAAATCAAGTTCATGTAAGTTCAAATGAAGAAATCGTCAAAATTGATTCTTGATTTTGATGAACTTGTACAAAGAACACATGAATGTGATGAAGAACAGTGATAAAATCACTTTTTGATCCAAAATTGGTCACTTGAATCATCAATTTCGTGTTTATGTTCTGACTTTAAAAAGTCAAACTGTGAAAAAGTTGGAATTGAAGAGATGAATCGGTGAAATTGTATGATGAAATTGATAGTTACAAGTTGTTTTGAGGCTGTAAGAGTCGAAATCTAGCTTAATTTGGGTTTAAGTCCGAATTTGGAATTAAATGGGTGTATGTTCATGATGAACGAACACTGTGTTCGTTCGTATCTGTTTCTTGAACGAGATGTGTTGGGATTTGATTTCAATGTTCAAGGGATGAAGTGATTGAAGAGGAAGGCAGTCGAAATTGTGATTTGGTTTGTGTATTAAACGCGAAGGCAAGATAATTGAAGAATTTGATTATGGAATCGATTTCAAAGGTTTTTTATAATTTTGGGGTTGATTGATTCGAAGGGTACTTGCGTTGGGATTGGGAAGAAATATAAGGAACGAAGAACTGTAAGTGTTGATGATTTGGGTTGATCTCTGAAAAACAAAGGATGACGATTTTGGTTTTGGTTTCAATCAAACGAACGAAGCCTTGGTTATTTGATCAATGAATTGGAGAAGAACTGTGTTAAAGAACGAAGGGACAATGTTTGTTTACAGTCGATTTGTGATTAGGTTTTTGGTGCTGTGGATTCATACGAAGGGTTGATGATTGAATGAACGAAGAATGGTTACTGTTCATTACTGTTCATATATAAGTCTTCGTATGCTGAGAAATTTTTTGTTTGATTAGGGAAGGTGGAATTTCATACGAAGAGGAGAGAGAAAGAAAAAGTTTCGTACGTTTTGAGTTTTGGCTGTCTTCGTATGTTTCATCAAAAAGCTTCGTATGTTTCATCAAAAAGCTTCGTATTAATTGAAAAAGCAAACGTTTCAAAAACAGCCCCTGAACCTTCGAATATTTGGCACTTTGAAAATTAAATGAAGTTTCGTATGTTTGACACTTTTCACCCAAATTCGAAAATTTTTGGAGCTTCGTATCTTTGGGACTAGTCTTCGTATGTTTGGAGCAAAAAGGGAAGAATTTTCGAAAATAGTCCCTGAGGCTTCGAATGTTTGGCAGTTTGCACCCAAATTCAAAAAATGACTGTTTTTTTTCTGAAAATTTAAGAAAGTACATTTCAGGCCCCTGCAGTTTGTGCAAATTGACGCTTTCTACCCAGCTTTGGAAAAGGTGGAGAGTTTTGCATATTTGGCTGTTTTGGGGGCACCGGGTCACTACAGAATTTTGAAATTGACAATTTCTACCCATTTTTGAGAAATTTTGTCAAAGGCGATCCGTGAACAAAGCTAAAAATTCAATATTTTTTGAATTTTCCGGATTGAAGCACAAAGTTTATGCCACATGTTAAGGGGGAGTTTTGACACGAAAAATTCCGAATAGAGCACGTTCTCTTTCCTTGAAGTTTTTATAATCAATATTCGATTATAAAAAGGGGGAGAAAATTATATGGAAATTCGAACTTGAATTTTTCATATTACGTGGATTTGAAGATCGAAGTGATCTTGAAGTTTTGAAGCTTACGGAATGATGCAATTGGAAGTTCGGAAATGATGTATTCGAAATGAGTTTGGTTTTATTGAAGATTTTGGGGATGTGTTTTTATGCGCAACCTTTGGGTGATTATTTGGAGTTAATCATTCGTTGCTGCTCGGTTTGTATGGTTTCACATCCTAGAGCCCAAATTGAAGAATCATGGAAGAATTGAAGATTGAAGTTCGTTTCGACATGTGTAACGCTTGAGGCTCGGGTCGCGTAGTTGCTCGATTTTGGAAGATTTGAAGTGGGTCATCCATTCTTAACTTTGAGGGGGAGAATGTTGCGGTGCAAAGTTCTTCATGTATGAATTTGTAATGGTTTGACTCTTGTAGACCCACTTGCATGTGGTGCATTAGCCTTTTGACCCATGTGTTAGTGAGAGTGAGAGAGAGACATGTAAACACCTCTATAAATAGTGGGTTCATACCACTTGTAGAGTGCTTGAGAGGTGTAAAAGTGAGTGTGTAAGTGTGTGTTATTTATTTAGATGTAGACATATGTCCCTTTTTGTAACACCATACATATTCAATACATCTCTTGAACACCCAAATCACCATGTTCATTGTGCAAACTTTAATTCCGCATGCCAAACCATGTTCTTATGTCACTACAAGATCCTAGAAATAATAAAATATAGAGTAGTACATGCAACATAACTGTATTTACCCGGTCATTGCAAGTTATCGGGTAAAAACTTGCATAAAATAGATTAAGCATGCATATAAAAGCATGCGAAGGCACTTTGATAATGTAACATCCCGTTTTCACTCAATAATAGAATTTAATATAACCGTTTGTTTATAAAATTCAAAGTAGTAATATATTACTTTTAAGCCAAAATAATCATCATAAACATGTAGTAGACGTCAATATGATTTCCGTCGACACAAAGAATGCCCAAATCTGACTTCGTATGAGGAAGTTATGATTTTTCTATGTTCCACGTTTAGCCCTGTACGGAAAAGCGTGTCATAAAAAGTGAATCGGAGATTGGTTTCTTATTAGCCTGAGTAACCTAAATAAAATTTGTAGTAATCGTAACTCGAGAGCGTACATATAAAGAACACATAAATATGACTTTGTATGAAGAATTTGTGATTTTTCGAACTTTTGATACAATAGTGTGCGACACATAAATCGAAATATAAATTGGTTGAGTGTTACCAATAAAAATGTAAACGAGAGTTAAAGATCTCGTAAATACCAATTCGTCGATATCACTACAAATAAAATTACATTTAGTGTCACAAGTTTTTAGTGGCAAAATATTTTTGTGCCACTATAATATCTGCTTTTGTGGCACATATTTTTGTTGTGACAATACAAATTTTAATAATCAACTTTTAGTTCCCTCTTATTTTCTGTGCTTTTATGTGTAAATTTTTAAAGATATAAAAAAAACGTGGCTCCCTGAAATTCGATAAACACTCGCTGAAAATTTTGAAATCTAACAAAATGTTTAAGGAAAAGTTTGAAAGGGAAAAACCAATAGTTAATCTCTCTATCTTCGTTCCTCATCCTCCATTCTTCCTCGTCGCTCAGCTCTGGTCGTCACCCCCTCACCATTGCTCAACCCTTGTCATCACCCCATCACAGTCAGTCACTTACCAGCAGCCCTCGTTGTCTCCTAATCACCATTGGGCCCTATGTGGCTGTCGCCTCCAATGTCAGGTAACCACGTTGTATGAAGCCACATTAAGAGATAGGATACGTCGGTGACCACTTTGATGAAATCATCAGTTTTGCTATCTTATTTGGATTTAGCTTCATTTATCTGTTCCTAGTTCTTCCTTATCAGCATCTTCTAAGGTATGATTAGATTTGGTCATGTTATTGATTACTTGATTAGGCTGATTAGGTGTAACTGTTGACGGAGTTTTGACAAAATCGAGAATTAGATTAATCAGACGAGGCACTAGATGTAATTTATGAAGAACTTAAAAATAGATGTCATACCCCCAAACCGGAACGACATAAACGTTCGGGGGCGGAGGACTTCATGCTGAGTATCACAACGCATGCATCATAGTAATCGAAATAACAAACAACCATTGCATTAATATTAAAGTGTTTACATATGTTTGATTCACAAAAGATTGACTCCAAAAGTAAATAACAAAACAAGACATGAAGCTACTATGCTCCATCTTCTGAATCCCTGTGCATGTACCTGTCTACTAGTTTCCTGAGAGTACGAGTTATTTTGAAAGAGTAGATCAGCATTTAAGCTGGCGAGTTCATAAGTATTTTAGTTATAAAAAGTATACTATAAGTTCTTTGGAAAAGTTCGCCTGTTCCTCCAGAAATCCTATATTTTCTGATGTGATGAATGATAATTAAAAATGACTCTACAATTCCTTCTATGAGTACTAAATGGATACAAGTTATATACAATTTAGAGTAAACAGACAATCGATTGTGTGAATCTGCCCTAAGCCCACAACCAAACAAGGAACAGGAAATGAGGCGGAAGTCACACATCCCATTGTTTGTTAGATCTTCACTGTATATAACCGTGGCGTATTCATTCGGTACTTACGGAGTTAACTGTAATAGCTCTATTATATTTGAAGAAAACATTCCTTTAAGAAAATCATATATTTCCTTTAGTAAAATGGTAACCACGATAGTCCTTCTATAATCACATAGTTTATACTAGCTATATATAATCTAATATCGAACAGACAGTTAAATGTATGAATCTGCCCTAAGTCCACAACCAAACAAGGAACAGGAAGTAAGGCGGAAAGCACACATTCAACTGCCAATCGGATATTAATTATATATAACCATGATGTATAAACTAAGGTATTATAGAATTAACCATTTAAGGTCTTATACTGGTTTAATAATGCATATCAAACCTTTTTCAGATAAGTTTCTAGTTTCACCTTCTTAATGTTCTATCCGAAAAGCATGTTTTTGTACTAGAAAGCGGTATACTGAATTTGTATGATGTGACCTGACCCATACCTGTTACCCCCTATGATTACTTGGTGTATACGAGTTATATATATAACTAAGATCGAATAGATCGTAGACTGTGTGAGTCTGCTCTAAGCCCACAACCAAACAAGGAACAGGAAATGAAGCAAAAAGCACACATCCTACTGCCTGTCGGATCTGATTAATATATAACCCTAATGTATCTACCGAGGAATCATAAAGTTAGCATTATAGGCCCCCTTCAAACTGTTTGTTCATGTTACTAGGAAAGTTATGCGGCGTAGTTCTATTGTTTAGGAAGACCACTAGAAGTTAAGAAATCTCGTACTCTAAACACCTTAGTCGATACTGTTGTGAGTTTATATATTGTTATGTTTTATTTATTATTGTCCGGTACTTTGTAGATGTACCCCATATATACATATATATATATATATATATATATATATATATATATATATATATATATATATATATATATATATATATATATATATATATATATATATATATATAACCATATACTTATTGTATTATCATATTTTGCTTTAAACAATGAATTAATGATACGTTCCTTTCCTAGGTTACTGGGAGTGTAAAGTATATGTATGTGAATCATGTATTGTTCCTCTGTTCTAGAATATAGTATGTACTAAATTCCTAAACTATACGTATTATAGTTTACTAGTATGTTTGCTTGAACTATTCCTGATTTGTAGAAAAGACTCGATTAGCCACTGAGTTAAACATGTACTTTTAAAAATGGGATTTTATAAACAACAATCTAACATCTTTTAAAAGAGTTTTTGAATTGATTTGATAACTTACAAATGCATAAGAAATCCTTTAACGTGATGGTTATCATAGGTAAATATAAACACAATATTATTGTGTTCAACTTGTATTCCCCCCCCCCTTAAATGCATTTAAAAAAATTTAAAAGATAGATTACAGGGGTATGAACTCACCTTATGTGGGTGATTCAACTGAAGATTCGAGTAAGGATGATAAGTTCCACGAATGAAGTCCTGAGGCACAAACGAGTTCTAAATGACATATAATTATACATATAGGCATGAAATTAGTGTTTATAACAACTAAAGTGTAAAGGTAACAACCTTAGGATCTAGGAAACACTTCCAATGAATTGTTAGAAGTGAAAGTGTTGGGTTGAAACTTGATCACGACCAAACAAGGAGGGTTCACGACCCTTGGGTTGTTCACGGCCCTATGAACACTTGATGTGTTCATGGCCCTATGATGAAGATAAGGAGGGTTCACGGCCAAATGATGAAGGTTCACGGCCTATGTGGTGTTCACGGCCAAGAACACTTGAAGTGTTTACGGCCCACGCTTGAATCTATGAAGGGTTCACGGCCCTATGAAGGGTTAACGGCCGTGAACTCTTGAAGATCTTGCAAAGAAGTGTTGTATCAAGGGTGGACTCAAGTGTTTCAAAGGGACAACTAGAAGAGGGATGAGATACGTACGTTTTTGAGGCCTTTAGAAGTGATCACAGTTGAAGATAGTTGAGAGAGAAAGGAGGTGTTAACGGCTGGAAGGGAAGAAGTGAAAAGAAAAAAGGCTAACACTTCAATATATAGGGGAAGAGTGGTTCACGGCCCAAGGATGGGTTCACGGCCCTATGAACGGTTCACGGTCGTGAACTCTTAAAGATCTTGCAAAGAAGTGTTGTATCAAGGGTGGACTCAAGTGTTTCAAAGGGACAACTAGAAGAGGGATGAGATACATACGTTTTTGAGGCCTTTAAAAGTGATCACGGTTGAAGATAGTTGAGAGAGAAAGGAGGTGTTCACGGCTGGAAGGGAAGAAGTGAAAAGAAAAAAGGCTAACACTTCAATATATAGGGGAAGAGTGGTTCACGGCCCAAGGATGGGTTCACGGCCGTGAACCTCTTTTGAAAATGTTTCCGGCTCGAATGGAATCCACTTATCTCTTGCTAACACTTCCTAACACACAATCCCTAAGTGTACAAGGTTTGGAACTCATAAAATGACCCTTAACAAGGCTAAAAGGTAACAGAAAAAAGTCTGACTTTTGATTGATTGAATTGACTTACAAGATAGAAATTTTGGGTTGTGACAACATAGATGAATATAAAAAGTTCAAGTTAAATTTCATATTTTAATCAAGATATAGGGTGAAGATAATGAATCAGTTACATTAGAAAAAATAGTACTCAAGTCAATTTTGATTTTGGGTAGAAAATAGAACCATTTTATATTGGGAGGTCACCATTTTTTTTTTCCTTTGTTTAGTCCTTCAACTGTGATCACAATAAATTAGAAAGATTGATTTATGTTCCACTGGTACGATCCCAAGCATGTTATCAGTATAGTTCGTTTAAAACCAATATAGGTTCTTGTCACTTTATGTAACTTTTGAAACCAGCCTTATGCTAGTGTTCCTTGACCATCTATTACAAATGCATGTGTCTTATTTTTATGTAATATTGTTGTCTTAAATTTCATGTTTTTTTTGCAGGTTGTTAATGACTTTTTGAATTCAGCAGGACAAAAGTTATGATTAAGGGAGGATCACAAGGTATTTTGTGTATCTCATTATTCAAGATCACATCTTATTTGTCCTATTCTATTCATAATTCTATATAAAATGCCCTTTTCTTGAATATTATATGTCTTAATTCTATCAAAATCTTACAAATTCTAAATTAAGGTATACAATAATTGTTGGTTGTTGGGAACTTTTGTTATCTCCTGCTTATGTGTTTTCCCTCATTGCAGCAGGAAAAGTTTTGTTTATTCTATGTTCTACTCATATATTGAATCATTTTATATGTTATATTATTAGAGTTTTTACCCATGGTTAGTTAACGTTTTTGTTACGTGATCTATTTATTTAGTGAATGTAACTGATCTTCTTCTGATCTTTGGTATCATATGGCACATACACACCAGTTCGACAAATTTTAATTTGCTCAACAGTAGAAGTCACAGAATATTTACATTGGTAACTTTCTGAATTGGCTAAAGTAATTCATTTTGGAGGTTAATTTTTTTAAGTATTTTATTACTTTATCACCCCCCAATCAAACAATAATTTCACATATCATTAAAGAAAATGAAACTATAAAAATGATAGATGTGTGTAGAGCCTAAGCAACAGGTACTCAATCTTATAAAAGCTGATGCAAGCATACTCAATGTTTATTGTGAGCAATTTTTGACCATCCGTTTACATTATACTGTTAATCAAGTGAGATTTTGTTGAGAGAAAAACTTAGAGACACACTTGAACAAACGTTAGAACAAGTAGATTGCGGAATAGTTAATCTCGAAGGATCTAAAAGCTCAACAATAATATTAATAAGTTAGAGTTAGATAGTTAGAGAGTTAGTTGCGAAAAGTAAAGAAATAGACATGACAATAATTGTTATATCAAGTATACACATAAGTTGATTCATAACAAGGAAAGCATTCAAACCAAGTTAATAAGGAAGATAAAACTTAGTGATTAAGTCACGAAAGACTTGCTCAGAAGAGAGGTTATAATCAGTAGTATTCTAGTAAGATTTGAGAGTAAGAAGTGATGCGTAGTAAGATAGAGAGGTAGAAAAGATAACTTGAGAGAAGTGTATTCATAATAGATAGATGCGTGTATTGAGATGATTGAATATAAAAGAGAATGAGCTCTATTTATAGAGACTCACGAAGTACAATACATTACATCTCTAACAGTAGCCATGTAAGGCATACTGGACAATAGATAGTATTGCAATAAAGACAAGTAAAGTAATCTAGTAAAGTGACTGCGATAGGTAGAGACTCCGGATGCGGTTGCTGATGAAGGTGCTTGACTGCGGGTGCTTGATGGCTGCGGTAGCTGAAGTTCAAGAGGGTCACTTTTATGATTCAACAATTTCCCCCTAAGTGACCTCTTTAACTTTTGTTCAGCTTTCACGTTTAAGGAACTTGATCAGGATCCACCAAAACTTCCTGATGTTTTCCAACCAGATGATTCTCCTTAAAATCTCGAACTTCACCTCTGCAGTAGTGTGTTTCGATCTTTCAACTGCGGTTCGGCAGATATCAAGTTGCTTTCTGGTGAGACGGTGCATGGCAGTCATAGGAATGAAGTATTTGACATTATCGGTCTTTCTTTTGAAAATGACTCCAAGTTCAGGAAAATTGGTTGCACCTAAGGATCTTTCTTGATAGCCTTCGGTAGGCATCGGTGTAGGATCAAGTGGTGGCAGATCAAATTTCTGGGCAATGGTGGGATAGATGTCCACATTGATTTTAGCAAAATCACAGACCGTTTCTTTCAAAAAAGTATTAGCCCTTTCAAGCGCAATCTTCATCTTCGGATGCTTTTCCGACTTGTTCTGAAACACCTTAGCTATAAGAAAGACTTCTTCTGGATTCATGCAAGGGAAGTCAGCTTGGGTGCGAACATAGTCGTGTCCTCTTCTAGTGAGGGTATACTGGATGAAGTCAGCCTTCATGAACTTCCGGACCTTGTAGTTCTTGACTGCGGATGGTCTATCGTTAAACCATATTTTCTCAATGGGATAGGCATGCCTAGCATAGAAATTACTAAGTCTCTCAAATTCCATTGGCAGTCTTTTGTGGTCAGGAAGGCTGCGGTCAAATTGCTCAAACACTGTGAAGTATTTGGCATTTGGAGAGATTGGGACATCCCAGTAACCATCCGAAGGAGGTTCAGCATAGGTGAGGTGAGGTCTGTAGTCTTCATCAAGCAGTCTGCGGTGAGGATTGATCCAAGAATTTATCAATGATTCGTCCATGATGGTATCAAAACCTCATTCTCTCCATATGAGCTCTGCCAGTTCAGCTGCCTTCCACTCTTTTTTCCTTTGGGAGGTGGCAGGAGAATCGTTTGAGCTTGGAGAGGACATGTGCTCAACCAGGTTTTTGAAGTGAGGGGGAGTCTCTGGTTTGTCAGGGTTGATCTCCTTTTGCGGTGGAGTGTTATGAGGAGGTGGAGTATGATGAGATCGTTGCGGTGAGGGTTGCGGTGTAGGAAGTTTTTCCGTGATGATGGGGGGACTCTGATGCTGTGAGGTGGAGTGATGTGAATGATGGACTTCTTCTTCACTTCCCCCTCTTGAGGAATGCAACCCAGGGGCTTCCTCAAGCCATTGACGAAGGCCATCAACTTTGGCAAACACGTTTTGAAATTGAGCTCTGAGGTCATCTGCCAGTTGTTGATTATTGGGGATTGTGGAGTTGAAGAGTAGTTTATGAATTTCTTTTGTGAGCTGAAGAATCTCGGGACCGTGAAAGTTGGAGGACAGGGATCGTTGCAGTCTATTGATTGTGGCTTGAAGAACTGAGATAGTGGACTCATACGCAGTGTGAGTCTCAGCTATCAGTTTTTGAGACTGTGTGGCTTGATCCGCAATGGCTACTTGGAGATCCTTTTTGATTGCGGTTACCTCAGAGATGAGGCGTTCCGCAGCAGCCATGAAGTCCTTGTGATCTGCTTTGCGGTTGTTGTCAAGGGACCGGATTCCCATTTCGACTTCGAGAGAAATTCTCTCAACAGCCAATCGCTCATGCGTTTCCAAACGCTCTATCCGTTCGATGAGAGATTGCGGTCCTGGGGTGTCTTCTGGTTGCGGTTGAGTTGGCTTGAGCGCAGCTAGAATTTGATCAACTTTAGCTTGTAAGCTTAGAAATTCTTTTCTCGTGACCGCATTCTTCTTCTCTTTGGGTTTGGAAGTTGAATGATGAGAGCCACTGGATTCCTCTTCTTCATCGAACATCATCAGGTCATCATCAGAGGGACAGGGCTTATTTACCTCCTGAATATCCTCATCATCAAGACCGAAGGTGGGAGCAGAACTGACTTCTATTGTGGTTCCTTCGTCTTGTGATTCATGGACTATTGGAGTTGGAATTGGATTTCGAATTGCTCTTGAGGGGCCTGCACCTTCGCCGGTTGCTTGGGCTTTAAGGATTGTTTCAGCCATCTCGGTCATCCAGTCTTGAACCTTTTGAATGGTGGCTACGGTATTGGCATTATTGATTGCATCTGCCCAATACTTAGCCACTGACTGGATATCTTGTTCCTTTTGTTGTTGTTGCTTAAGCTGTTGTTCCTTGCGAGCTTGGAATGCCCTCTTGAAAGCGGCATATTTTTTGATTTCTGACTCAGTTACTGGAGTGTAGCGTAACCATGAGTCGTTTGATTCATCTCCGTCAAATCTTTGAAAGTGCACCGAAGTGTCCTTCGGGTTCACGGATCCCTGCACATTTGTGCTCACCGTGCCTAAACCACCTGTTGCGGAGGTAAGCAGAGTAGGATTTCCTGAGCTTCCTTGGTCTCCTTTACCCGTAGTCAAATTTGGCCTCGGCTCAGTTCTGGCATGGGCGGAAGAAGTGCTCTACAGTTGGGGAGGTGTTTGAAGTGTTTGGGTTACGTTCAAAAGGATGGAGTGTAACTCCTTAGAAGAAAATAAATGCAGTCGGGAAGCCCTGGAGACCTTCGGGCGTGCACCAGTGTCATCCTCTTGGGAGTGAACTGGGGGGAGTCTCCACGAAGTGATGAAAAAAACTCACTTTCTGAGCTTGAGTGGTATTCGATGGTGGTGGTGAATGGGTCTGCGGCCACCCGAAGGACTACCGGAGCCTTTTTAGAGGCTTCAGTATCGGTCCAGTCACGAATTTGGCCAGAGGTATCGGTTTCCTTTTCTTAAGGATGGCAATTGGTTGCGCATCCTCATCGGAGTCACTATCAGGTGTGGGTGCGGTTGGTTAGGTTTTACGTTTCTTGGTGGGTGCGGTTGTTTTGGGAACAACCTTCTTGGGGGTTCTTTGTTTTTTCTTGGAGGCCAATTGCTTTCTTCTTTGAGAAAGATTGGATAGAGTAGTGGAAGAAGGGACTGCGGTACCTTCAAGGTTAGGGATTGCGGATGGGTTTTGAAGAGGCGAGGTAGGAAGGTATGGGGCAATACCTTCCGTAGCCTCAATATGATCTGAGACATCAGCAGTCTCAAGACCAAGAGTAGACAGAATGTGTGTAGGAGGTCATCGAATTGGTCCAAAAATAGATTGATCAGAGGAAGGATTGTACCTTTTGAGATCCTTGGGGACAAAGAAATTGATGTCACTGCCCATGTCGATCCCTGCATCCGCATGGAGGTCTGAAATGCAGAGGGACCAGAACCTTGCAAAAGTGAGTTTAGTTGGGTTCTCCCTTGGGCTCTCCTTGGGAATGTATTGAAGAAATTCGTCCCATAGGATCTGCCCGTATTTTACGTCATGACCTGTGAAGATACTCCACACCAGCTCCAGAAGTTTGAGTCCCATATTGTCCATCCCTCCGGTTCTGCCCGACAGACTGCGGATGACGAAGTGGCAAACAAATTTCCAGACTGCAGGCAGTTGGTTTTTCTTGAATTCACCAATTCCTCTAATCTTCTTCTGATAACCCATCTGGTAGAGTGCCGAGGTGACTTTTGTCATAGATGGGGTGAAAATTTTGGTCGAGGGATGAACAAGGAGGTTAATGGCAGAAAGAAACTTTTCTTTGGACAGAATGACCAAAGAATCGTTAACTAGGTTAAGATGAACTTCTTGTAGGTTTTTGAGTGGGCGATAGGCTGAAAAGGCACATTTGAATAAGGTTGAGATTGGGACAACGTCTGTGAAAGCATCGAAGGGGCCAAACAGGGAATGATTCTTCAAAAACTTGATCATCAGCTTGATCGGAGCATTGTAGGATGAATGATCTTCGAATATAGCTCTGAAGTTGCTTGAAGCAATCGTGGGAGAGTCTGAACCAGTAGGGTTCACTGATCCAGATGCCTTGGATTGTTTCTTGGAAACACCGGATTTCACCATTGTTGAAGCTTGAGAGAAAGAGTAGAAAACAGAGTGCTTGTGGGTTTTAAGAGGGAGGATTCAATGTTCAGAAAGCGTAAAGTGTTTTCGGGAGGAAGAAGGGTTTATATAGGGGTGAATTGGAGTAGTAACTATTTTTACCCTAAGTAAAAGAGAGGATAGGGTAAAAGGTCGTTTGGAGGGAATCTTTGAAATGGGGATTAAATCTCAGCCACATAAGACGAAACGGTTTAAAAAAGGTTTTGAGATTTTACCAAAAGGGGATTTGCATTTAATGAAAAGTCAGACGTACATCATTATGTCAGGTGATCGTGTGGTGAGGGGACAAGAAGTTGTAACGGATGGGACGTGCTGGGTAAGAGGAAAAGACAGATTAAGGATGCGTTTATGGAAAAGCGTTCTTTTTGTCATCATACCTAAAATAGGTCTGACACAACGTTTATTCAAAAAGGAGAATGAGACAATTTCTCAAGGAATGTTTTTTTATTAATGTTTTATTTAATGAAGGATCATTAAATAGCACACTATGATACAAGGGTTGATGAAACAGTTGAGAAATTATCAATGTGATTGCGGATGGAAACTTCATTGCGGATGACAAGATGTCATTGCGGATGATCAGATGTCATTGCGGATGATCAGATATGTGACTGCAGTAGAAGAAACTGAGGAGAGTACTTATACAAAAAGTTAGTAATAAAAAACAATAAGGACCCATGAGAGATACGTATGATATATGGTTGCAGTACATAGACTGCGGTACCAAAACCATCTGTCATAAGTAACTTTCAGTTAGAACCGCAACGGAGACCAAGGATGGTCTGCGGTATCTAACAATTCAAAAAGAATTGCAGGTCTGGATTCATCATTCCTAACATTTGTAGGAAGGTGTTAAGTTTTGTGGAGTCGAGCGCTTTTTTGAACACATCAGCAATCTCTTCATGAGAATGAACAAAGATAAGTTCAATGTTACCTTTCAAGATATGGTCTTTGATGAAATGATATCGTAGTTCGATATGCTTAGTCTTGGAGTGCTGAATTGGATTGTGAGAAATAGCAATAGCACTTTTAGAGTGACAGTAGATCGGTATCCTCAGCATTCTATACCCGTAGTCCAATAGTTGAGTTTTCATCCAAAGGACTTGACAACAACAGCTGGCTGCGGCCACATACTCAGCTTCAGCGGTAGACAGAGATATACAACTTGGTTTCCTTGATGACCAACTGACGAGTCTTCCACCCAGAAATTGACATCCACCTGAAGTGCTTTTTCGATCTAGTTTGCGTCCGGCGTGATCCGCATCTGTGAATGCTTGAAGGCTGAAATCATTGCCTGCAGGGTACCATAATCCAAGAGACTTGCTTCCTTTCAGGTACCGTAGTATCTGTTTGGCTGCGGTCATATGTGACACTTTTGGGTCAGCCTGATACCTTGCGCATACGCCTCTTGCAAAGACAATGTCTGGCCTGCTTGCGGTGAGGTACATCAAAGAGCCTATGATACCTCTATAAGTCTTGTGATCCACAGATTCGCCTGAGGGATCAGCAGAGATCTTATATCCGAAGGCCATGGGGACCTTACCCGAAGAACAGTTGTCCATAGAATATTTCTTTAATAGTTCAGTGGTGTATTTCTTGATGAATGAATATCCCTTGCGGAACTTGTTTCACTTTAAGTCCTAGAAAGAAGTTAATCTCTCTATTCATGCTCATTTTGAACTTGTTGGTCATGAGCTTAGCAAATTCATCCACCATTCCTTGATCAGTCGATCCGAAGATGATATCATCCACATATATGTTGGGTTTTGAGCATTCTAACACTCCTAAGTGTACATGCAACCCTAAATACCTTGGATCTATGTTTTCTCTATTATACATGCAAATATGATTATCCAAGGTATTATCCTAACTAGCATACCAAAACATTGATACTAGGATAATAAAATAGATAGAATACATACCTTGTTGTTGTTGCTTGACTCCATGAAGCTTGAGAGCCTAGTGCCCCAAGTGTGACACCTCAAATGGTTCACACAACATCATGAACTCTTGGAATAACCATGAGAAGAAGACATACATGTTCAAATTGGCTAGCCCTCAAAGTATGTATCACTAGTGCCAATTTCTTGAACTAAAGGGGTTCTTATATAGTGTGGCTATTAGGGTTACACCATGTAACTCATGACTTTACCCATTCCTTATGCTCCATGGGTTTTAACCTCCATGGAGTATCCATGGATCACCACATGGGTTAAACCCAACATAAAGGAATCTTGGATCATAAGCCCACATATATAAGAATGAATGATTTACACAATCAATCCCCATATATTTAATTAGTCTCTTTTTGATCACTAAATTAAGTCCAAATTAATTCTTGATCAATACTAATTAAATAACATGATTTCATATTAATATATTAGAACTTATAATATATTAATATGTCACAAAATGTCTTTTCCTCATAAACGGTCTATCCAAATGTTCCGATGCCATGCAACCCAAATGGACCATGCCGAGTCGGGTCAAGTACATACCAATTATAGTTATGGACTTAGACACTAATCCAACAGTCTTCCACTTGGATAAGTCTAAAACTATTATTGCGTATGACTTCAGGAACCAACTGGCAATCGTAGCTCTCAAAAGCCGCTGTCGAACTCTGACCTTGTAGATGAACTCTGACCTTTGTCAATGACTTGTCCATTAGATAAGGGATCATATATTCCTCCATTCTAGATATCATATGGACTGAGACATGGATTATAATCATTCTCTCTGTCTATTTGTTGTTTCCCGATTTCCGATTTATGACGATTGACTAATTGAACAAATCAAATCAGTCCAGGCCCGGCCGAGCACTTACATTTGTCATCACCAAATCATCGAGGGGCCCACAGATATCGCTTTTATCCTGAAGGTAAAAGGAATGGATAAACTTCGACTCATATGGGTTGTTCTACTACTTGTTGAATCATATACAAAGGCACGTTTTATAACACCGAGTTACCGAATGCGTTTTCGTGCAATCAATGTACAACCAACTCATAGTAACAACTCATATCTCTAGGTTTGAAGAATATAAGATATTATCGTCTCATGATCACTCGTGATAAAATCCATGAAGTGATTCCAATGAGCGCGGGTTGAATCCAATACTCAGAACTTATGAGCACTCATGAATGTTGTAGCAACTCTTGCTATGTCTAATACACATTAGACAAATCATACAAGCCAAATTCATGACAGTCTTGATTCATATCTACTTCCAACATATGACTGACTGTGGATGGTTTGAATAACTTAGTCATTCAGGGAGAACGACCAAGTTATTCTGGAAGTCAAAACATGCAAAGTGAAACACAACATAATACTAATCCTATATGGCCCCAACACTTTGAGTGTAAATAAAACATCTTTTATCTAAGCACCATATTGATTACTCATTATTCATGTTTCGATTAATCAACTTAATACTAGAATTGAAACAATAGTCATGCCATGCTCCAAGCATGCACACTATGTTTTCTAAACACTAGTCATGCCATACACCAAGTATGCATTCTATGTTTGTCTATGATCTTCACTTTGTGAATTAGATCAATTGAACATAACTCCAATGATCCTCTTTCACAGTCCCAAATCCTTTTTGTAAATGTAAGAACACCAAATTCTTGTCATTTACTGTAATCTTGTTAGATTCTAAACTTATATGCAATGATCCTCTTGTAATGAATATGCACACAAGTCACAAAGACTTGGCAACAGACATTACAAGGTGTTCCAATGGAAAGCAATTCCATGGAAGTGAAGTCTCAAATTCAAAGTACATTCCTTTGAACATCCTTCTTGCATTAAGTTCTTTAATCTTACACTTATTCAGATAATAACTTCCACCTATGGAAACAATTCCATATTCCCATTTTGACCATCACTTTGAACAAGAGTTGCCTCTTTTCAGAATATGTCAACATGGTCCTTCCAGAATTATCACTATACTTCCAACTGTCCTTGAGCAACCAATCTTTGGTAAACCTAAGATTGTCCTCAACAATTGCTTAATCCTTTTAGTCATATCCAGTTCTAGACCTTTTCCCTTCTTAATGCCCCAGGCATTTGGAAAATTTAGAAAGGATGAATATAGCACATGAAATCGATCCTATATCCGAAGCATATGGGACACGAGTCATGATGTCTCACATAAAGACTAAACCAGTCTTTTTGCTATAACATTTCCATTTCTATTTGCCAAGTTCTCATAATTCAGATTATGAAAAGGGATGTCGTAATCATAATCGAATTTTAGAACGCAAATAATGGACCCATATAATGAATTTCCTTATGTTGAGCCATTCCAACATGAAATTCATATATATATATATATCCTTGACTAAATACGATTAAAATCCTAATCTAAGCTTTTAGAATTGAAATGAAGTATAATTTTCTCTCCCTTAATTATAGCAAAACAACTTTTTCAACCCCTGCAGCCTCACGAATTGAAACTTTTGTTTTCTATAATTAACATTGCTAACTTGCAACCTTTATCATAATTATCATGCTCCCACTAACATGATGATTATTAGTATAACACTTATGCTCCCACTAGCTTTGACATGTAATAGGAAATCAGCTGGACTTCTAGAAATCAATACTTTATCGACTTTCTTACCAAAGTTCAGATTTCTGATACTAGATTGCTTTGATAAAACTTTATCAAAAACATACACCTTTCCTTAGATAGCATGCTTGTGTGTCTAAACAATTTTAAGAACTATGAAAAGGGATGCCGTAATCATAGTCTCAATTGTTTAGACCTTTGCCACTTCTCACAAGTCCATGTTAGTGTGCCGGTTAACCACGCACGCTCCACTAACGACTTTGAGAACTGCAAATATCACAATTGCTATCTAGCTAAAATCTACTTAGTGAAAGTGTTTCCTCACCATCATTTTCATGAATCGGAGAGAAACCTTATGACACTTAGATTTTATGGTGTATGAGTTCCTATCCATATGAATTTTGTCAAAACCATAATCACAAGACAAGGTTACTAACAAATCCTCACTTATATGGATTAAACTTGTGCAATCTTAAATTCTTGCCATTTGGCAGCTCAAGGGGCTGCCATTGCTTCCAAGTAGCTGTGCAACCAATTGAGAACTCTAAGAACTCATATGCAAAGCCAACCATAATTGGAATGGACACAGAAATAGTCAACACGATAGGTTATAAACCTCAAGTCGTGTGCTAGTGAAGAACTTTAGGTTTTACTCTTGATTAGTTCTTGAGACTTTCAAGACCTTTTAAGACTCCCACTGTCCTCTTGACATATAAGACTCTCTTGTCAAATATTCAAGAGATAGTGTGGATTCTAATCAAGACAAACACTTCACACAATTGGCCTTAGTTGGTCTTTGTTTTATCCAAAACATCACAACTTACCAATTTCAAATGTACAAGAGTAGAAAACTTTTACTCTTACATTTGACAAGTGTTTTAAACCTTCTTTAAGACATGTCACTCAAGTTACAATCTTAGAGTATAACTCTAAGAATTGTTTTTGGAACGAAGTATAAATCATCTTCTTGATTTAACCACTTCAACAATTCATAGCTCCTCATCTTAGCTACCAGAATGCACTTAGAGGATGAATTGTGATAAGGTCTCTTAATTATTAAGATGATTATATAACATGATACTAAAGTACTCTCCCATCTTTTCAGATTTGAGAAACTTTTATCTTTCTGCCTAAGTTGATTCTTCTTATTCGCTCTGCCATACATTGAAACCTTTTTCCAATGATTCAGAATTATACTTAAGCCTGTAAGTATAACCATATTTACTAAACTTTAGTAAATAATGACGAATAGTCTTAACGATTATTTGTGGTGGGCTTGATCAGTGCACAAGAATGTGTACTCGATCCTTTACTTGACTCACACATCCATGTGAACAAGTAGTTAGTCTTAATTTTTCCAATGCTTGAAAGTTCTTATTCATCATGCTGTACAACTTGCATGATTCCAAGTTTCTATCCAACTGAAACTTAGGTGATGAGAATCTTTCCTTATTTGGTAAATTTAGACACTACCACAAATGAAAGAATCAAATTCATATTTCCACTCTTGTTCTTAATGGAATCTTATAAGCAACAATCTTTTCCTCAAATGCCATTTGTAAGGATATTTTAAAATAAATAAATAAAATCATCATTTTTCCTTTTATTTTAAAAAACTTTGCGGAAAAACTATCCTTACAATGCAAAAGCACATGAAAACTTTGTTGTTATTTATTCCTAAGCAATATATCATAACTCCTAAGAAGTAGCTCAAGAATCCGATCTTCAAACTATGTGATGGAAATCCATCTACGCGATCAGATTCAGCATATTCTTTCTTTAAGTTTCTTCACCTTTTCTTTGATTCTTAAAACATCACCATGTGACCCAGTCACATCATGTATCAAGAATCTCAGAATAGAAACTTAGCAGAGTTAGATAGTGGACTTTACCTGAAGTAGAGTCAAACTTATTGACTTTAACATCCTTAGGTAAATTTGGCAGCTTCGCAACTAATGCCCCTTTCTTTGGCAATAGACCCTTGATAATGGGACTATCTCAGACTTAGCCTCTCTCTTTACCATTTGGTCAACCGAGTTGACTATGGGCGATCCCTTTCCATTGGGAAGAGAGAGCTTTACTGGATATCCAACGTCATCATTGTCAATGTCCATAAAGTTTTAGGAAGTTGATCTTAGCAAATAGATAAGATTATTAAGGGTCTTGTCATAGTCTGTTTCATAGGAGTCCCAAAGGAACTCACTATGTGACTTAGAAAGTGATTGATCATCAGCTTCCTCTAGACTTTGACACCCAACTCTCCCGGCTTGTCAATATGTGACTACATCTCCAAGATGTGATCACACATAGACCTTTGCTTGCCAATAGGGCTTGAGTGACCTTAAACTTTTCAGGAACTTGTGGGTTAGGGAGAATAATTGGAGGAGGTGAAAGAGGTATGATTTCCATGGGACATCATCTTCATTTAGGAAAGTTTGTTTCAAGAGATTTGGGAAGATCATAGATGTCTGAACTTAGACATCTTTTGGGAGATATTCAAGTTTGTTGATTTAGAGTCCTTAATATAACACCCAATATGAAATATTAAGGTAAGGACCCAATAACCTATTTATAACTGGAAGAGGGATGCCCTAATCCAAGTTATAAAATAGTTAAAGGTAGGTAAATGACGATTTACCAATTTCCACCATAGAAAAACGAAATATAATTAAGTTTTAATTGGATTTTAAACTCCTAGATCTTTTGAGATACATTGAACTTTCAATGGCATGTTTGAATCTCGATTGTGCCCTCTCAAGTTTGTGACTGGGATGCCGAGGATCACAAACAAGGTGTGAATAACCATACAATTTGACTTGGTACCCTCAACAATATTACCTAATCGATGTGCCGGTTAACCACACACGCTCCACCGATCTATAATAAAGTTAAGTTACCCTTTGCCACTCTTACTAGTCCATGTTAGTGTGCCGGTTAACCACACACGCTCCACTAACGACTTGGTAAGGTACAAAGTGTAATTTTATGGGCTAGCACCAATTTCACATTTTCCTAAGTAACTAAGAATTGGGAATTTATAAATGTTTAGTTACTTAGTATTTATCATTAATACTTTTAATGAAGGGAGAATTATAGTCTTTGTCCTACCCGTTCGGCTAACGACCCTCCACCAGTCAAGGAAGCGGTGGGTGAGAGTGGACACCCATTAAACTGCCATTTTATAGGCAGTAACCTTATACCCCCCTTATAGACCGGCTTCGTGAATGAGGCCTACTAACGGTAAGATTGACTTTTCTTACACATATATATATAATTAAAATTATAATAATAGTATAAGGGTTGAATTTTAACTTTTAAAATTCTAAGGGCTAACTTGGAATTAAAGTATTCATAAGTGAAACTTTTCAAATTCCAAAACTTGAGGGCAAGTTTTGAAACTATTCAAAACTAATTAATTCCATGACTTATATGTTTAAAGTAGTTTTAATTAAAAGACTCTTCAAGTTCCATAATTGAGGAGAAGTTATGGAAGACTTTAAACTAATAAAAGAATGTAACTTTTCTTTATTTTGTAATTTATGGAATTAACTAAGGTTACACATTTTATTACTTAATGAAGTGACTCTTGAACCTCCATAACTTGAGGACAAGACTCTTCATTTTTGTAACCATTACCAACTTTTATGAGTTTTATGAAACTTAAATGTGACTTTTCATATAACTTGAGGACAAGTTACAAAAACACATTTTAGAATCAACTCTTAGATTAAAATGGATTGAAAACACATAATCCATTAACTTTTCTATTAATCTAAGCAACTCATAAGAACAAGATAATTCAAATCAAACTTTTCATGTAATTAGCCTAATCACTAAACTAATACAAAACATGAATCTATTGACAATTATCTTTGAAATTGGATTAGTATGAACATTACCACATCAAAAACAAGTTTATAAGTTCAAAAACAGCTTATGGTAATGTTCCTAGTCCATTTCTAGCCAAAAACCTCGAAAATATGCTGTCTGGGGCTCCTACTCGTCGAGTGTATCAACCTACTCGCCGAGTAGGATGATTTTCTTCATGTACTCGGCGAGTTCATCAGTGGACGCGGCGAGTACAGCGCCCAGAATGCCCGAAATTCGACTTTTTCAGCATTTTTCAGCAATTTGCATCAAGTATAATTGAAAACAAGCCTAGGCTCTGATACCACTGTTGGGTTTTGAGCATTCTAACACTCCTAAATATACATGCAACCCTAAATACCTTGGATCTATGTTTTCTCTATTATACATGCAAATATGATTATCCAAGGTATTATCCTAACTAGCATACCAAAACATTGATACTAGGATAATAAAATAGATAGAATACATACCTTGTTGTTGTTGCTTGACTCCATGAAGCTTGAGAGCCTAGTTCCCCAAGTGTGACACCTCAAATGGTTCACACAACATCATGAACTCTTGGAATAACCATGAGAAGAAGACATACATGTTCAAATTGGCTAGCCCTCAAAGTATGTATCACTAGTGCCAATTTCTTGAACTAAAGGGGTTCTTATATAGTGTGGCTATTAGGGTTACACCATGTAACTCATGACTTTACCCATTCCTTATGCTCCATGGGTTTTAACCTCCATGGAGTATCCATGGATCACCACATGGGTTAAACCCAACATAAAGGAATCTTGGATCATAAGCCCACATATATAAGAATGAATGATTTACACAATCAATCCCCATATATTTAATTAGTCTCTTTTTTTATCACTAAATTAAGTCCAAATTAATTCTTGATCAATACTAATTAAATAACATGATTTCATATTAATATATTAGAACTTATAATATATTAATATGTCACAAAATGTCTTTTCCTCATAAACGGTCTATCCAAATGTTCCGATGTCATGCAACCCAAATGGACCATGCCGAGTCGGGTCAAGTACATACCAATTATAGTTATGGACTTAGACACTAATCCAACAATATATTTGTACAAGCATAAGGTGGTCACCATTTGCTTTTCTAAATAGAGTGGGATCAATCACTCCTCTTTTGTACCCGGACGAGACCAGAAATTCAAAGAGAGTCTCGTACCATGCTCTTGGGGCTTGCTTCAGACCGTAGACTGCTTTTTCAAGTTTGTAGCAGTGGTCTGGGAATTCAATACTTTCAAAGCCTGGAGGTTACTGAAGCTAAACCTCTTCTTTTAGTTCCCCATTGAGAAATGCACTCTTAACGTCCATTTGGTGTACCTTGACGTTTCTGTGGGCTGCGTATGCTAAGAAGATTCGGATGGCTTCCATTCGTGCCACCGGAGCATACGTTTCATTATAGTCAACACCTTCAAGTTGACTGTAGCCCTTTGCAACTAGTCTTGCCTTGTTTCTGACTACCGCACCAAATTCATCCAGCTTGTTTGTGAATACCCATCTAGTGCCAACAATGGTGTGACCATGTGGCTTCGGGATGAGCTTCCACACTTTGTTCCTTTTGAATTCTTCTAGCTCTTCTTGCATTGTGGATATCCAATCAGGTTCTAGTAATGCTTCTTTGATCGTTCGGGGCTCGACTGAGGACATAAACGCTGCGTAGTGACAATGATCAGATAAGTCCTTGGAAGATCGAGTCTGGATACCTGCGGATGGGTTGCCAATGATTTGACCAGGTGGGTGGTCCTTCGTCCATACGTGTAGACGGGGTTGTAGATGATCAGCAGCTGCGGTAGAGGGAATATCTTCAATATCAGAAGATTCTGCGGTTGGAGATGGCAGTTCCCCTGGATTTGAGAACATCCTGCGGAATCATCTTGGTTTGAACCAACGAGAACGGAATTTTCTTGAGCAGTTGGGAGAGGTTCCCCCTAGATTGCTGATGGGATTTCCTCTGGAAGCTGAGAAGGTTCCCCCTGGACTGCGGATGGAAGAGTGATAATCCTTGAATCCGTTCTTGTATCAATGTTCTCTATGAGTTCTTCATCCGAATCCGAAAATACGTGTGATGGTAATGATTCTCTGCGGATAGGAACTTGAGCAGCATCAAGTACTGGAACCTCGACGATTGTTGCTTGAACCGGAGTAGAGCTTTCCCCCTCAACCGGAGAGGTGGAAGTATTGAGAGATGCGACTTCGGATACTGAAGGACCAGAAACATCAGCGTGTTGTTGTTGAGCTGCAGGTCACACAAGAACTTCGGATAGTTTCGCTGTTTCAACAAGGTCAAAAAGATCGTCATAATTGACTTCAACTAGATTTAAAGGACCTGAAGAGGCAGGTATATCGCTTTCCATGATTGCATTGGTTTCAGTGGATGAAGGGGCGTTGCGGATGTGAGAATCATCAAATTTCACATCGAAGCTTTCAATGATTAGCCTTGTACGTCTGATAAGGACCCTGTAAGCGACTTTGTTTGTGGAATAGCCAAGAAAGATGCCTTCATCAGACTTCGGTGCAAACTTGTTAAGCTGATCGTGGTTGTTGATCACAAAACACCTACACCCAAAGATATGAAAGATGCGAACATTCGGCTTGCGGTTGTTAAGGCCCTCATACGGTGTTTTGTTGAGACGTTTGCACACAATGCTACGATTTTGAACAAAGCATGCGGTTGCTACAGCTTCAGCCCGGAAGTAGAGAGGAAGGTGTGCGAAGTTGAGTATGGATCTGGCTGCTTCTACTAGAGTGCGGTTCCTTCTCTCTACTACTCCATTTTGTTGAGGGGTATAAGGAGCTGAGAAGTTGTGAGTGATGCCTTTGGAAACCAAGACACTGTTGAGAAGATGATTGGTAAACTCGGTTCCATTATCACTGCGGATACGTCTTACTGGAAGCTTGATCTGAAGTTCTATTTCCTTGATGAAGTTGATGAGAATCTGCGGCGTTTCTGACTTGAGTCTAAGGAAGAAGACCCATGTGAAGCGTGTGAAGTCATCTACTATAACCAGTATATACTTCTTGTGATGGAGACAGGCTACGGTGGATGGACCGCAGAGATCAATGTGTAAGAGCTCTAGAGGTTCAGAGATTGAAGAATCAATCACCATGGGGTGACTTGCTTTGGACTGCTTCCCACATTCACATGCAGGGCAGAGAGTATCGTTGCTGAATTTGAGAATAGGGAGACCTCTGACTAGTTCTTCGGTGACCAAATTGTTGATCTACCTGAAGTTGAGATGAGCTAGCTTGCGGTGCCAAAGCCAGCTGACTTCGGATACTGCTTTGGATAGGAAGCACAACTGCGGTCTGCCAATGATCAGAGAGACATACAAAGGATACATCGTACCTTTGGATCGGGATTTTATCAGACACGTGTTCCTACCACTTGTCATTACATAGCAAAATTGGTCATAAAATTCAACTCGATGGCCTGCCTTACATAGTTGGCCAACACTGATGAGATTGTGTTTTAGGCTTTCTACATAAGCAACCTTTAAAATAGAGAAGTTCCCCGTAGTGAGAACATCGTAACCTCGTATGACTCCATTCGCATTGTTGCCAAATGTGACATTTCCACCATTGCATATTGGCCTGAAATCCCGAAGGTATTCTAACCTTCCGGTCATGTGCAAGGAGCAGGCACTGTCAATTAACCATTCTTCTTCTTGTTCCTCCTTGCACAAAGCCTGAGAATTACACGGTTAGTTTAGGCGTCCAAACTAATTTGGAGCCTGGGGCAATTGGTGAATTTCTGAATGATGCATGGACCGAGGTTGCAGGGACAGGTCTCTTGTCACCTTTTATTCCTAGACCTGGGTGTTTGTGTAGATTTAGAGTGTTGTGTTTTGAAAAAATACGAGGTTTCTGACTCTGACTAGTTTTGACATTGGATGAATCCTTTTGACAACTACATTGACATTGACAAAAAGAGATTTTGTCTTTTGATCTGACACTATGCTTGGTCAGCGGTCTAAAAGATGAATTGGACTTTTTCCCGGTCCGAGGTTGGTAATCCCTGACATGAGTGATGTTGGGTTTAGAAAAAGTTGGTTTGTGAAAAGGTTTAGCATGTGTAGGTCTTTGAGTTCTTTTTGGTGGAGTTGGTAAAATGCCCTTCCACTTTTTGAGATTTTGACATGACTTTAAAAGTGTTGGAGTGGGTAAGATACCCTTCAATTTGGGGTCATCTGAGGAATAGACTTGAAAACCATTGTTTTGAAAAGACTTTACACCCTTTTAGATTGTGTCAGATGAAATAGGAATGGCTGATGAAACTTGACATTCCTTTTTGTGTGTTTTCTTAATATGAGAGTTTTTTGAAAAGTATTGTGAGAAAACAAATTTTTCTGGACTCTTGGACTTTGGAAATTTGACATGCTTCTTGTTTTTCGAAAAAGTTTGTCTATTTGTGCCACGGAATCGAATTTCCTCTATCAAAGCTTTTTTAGCTAAGGATTTTGGTGAACCGCAGTGTTTGTTGTTCAACTGCGGTTTCCTAGAACCCTTTGAAAATTTGTGAAAACGAGGGCTTGAGTCATCTGAACTTGAAGATTCAGGAATTTGAGAGCATTGACCTACTTCAAAGTTTTCTATAGGTAATTCGTGATGAATTGGTTGAAGAGTCACAGTTCCTTTTACTGATGACTGCGGTAGTGATGAATTGACTACCGCAGAGTAAGTTGGGACTGTAGTGGGACTTTTGGCTATAGTGAGAAACACTGCGGTCTGAGGGTAGAGATGGGAAGTCTATCGAGACTTCGGGGCCCTCAATGACAATTTCTTCATCAACTACGGATGAGGTTTGAGAATTTGGATAAATGGTGCCACAGATAGGAATTTGTTCACATGTGTGACACGAAACCTCAGGCACAATTTCCTCAATGACACAATTATTGCTTAGACTATGCAGTCTACCGAAGTGAGTTTTGTTGTCTTCGGGAAAGGTCTTGTCATTGACTGGGAAATGAAATTCTCGGTCTGGAGGGACATACAGTCTGTCTTTGTTGAACCGGGGTGAGGAATCCATTGCGGTAGGATATCCATTTGACCAACGCCAACTGTATGTATTGTCCACGGTTCCATTGTTTACCAAATTTTCAATAGCTTCACTTTCATTGAACAATTTTTCGATTAAAAGATTTAAGCTTACAATTTCACTCTGAGCTAAATCTCTTTGGTTCAAAGCTATTTCTAATTGGGTTTTACTCAACATTCTTGCATCTTTTTCTAACTCTAAGTCCTTCTCTAACATAGCCATTTTGAGTCTTTTGTTATCCAGTCGTCCTCTCACGTGGAACATCTCTTGGGACGCAATGTTCTTCTCATCTAAGGCTTTGTTATAGTCTGTAAGGATGGCAACACAAGTGTCATTAAGATCATCTATGTAGGGTTGACAGTCATGCATGTTATAGTTTAGAGTTTGGATCATAAGTTTTACCTGTTCGACGATACTTAGAGTTCCATCCTTTGCCATGTAGCAGTAGTTCTTGTCCAACTTTGTAGACACATCATCATCCGCAGTTGCCAGCATGCAGATTTTCCCTTTTCCTTTGACACTGTTGATGGCATCATCTTCATCTCCGGATGACCAAACTTGATGGTCTCTTTTGACATGGGCTACGTATGCCCTGGCCTTTTCCTTATCTTCCAACTCTTGAGCCATTCTAAGGTAGAATGCTCTGTCTTTTACTACATTGGCCTTACAATCTCTTGCAAAGTGATTCCCTTTGTTGCATTTGTGACAAATTACAACATCAGTCTTGTCTTCTGAGGGAGTACCGGAGTCAGTGGTCTGAGTAGACTGCGGTGCCTCCTTTGGTTGATTATTTTGAGATTGCGGTGGTGGATGAGAACTTTTGGGATATCGAGGATGATTATTCTGGGAACCGAAGTTACGGTTGAATGGAGGTTTGTTGAACTGTTGATTCCTGCGGAAGGAAGGAGGTGGTAGACGGTTGAACTGTGGAGCTTGTGCTATGAGAGCAAGTGGTCCTCCGAAGTCAGGACAGTCTTTGAGTACGGTGGATTCTTGTGCTTGCAATTCTCCATAGAGCTTGTAGAGTGACAAAGAATGAATCTTTCTATCTCATTGGACTATCATATTAGCTGTAGTCCAATGTCTTCCCAAACCATTAAGAAACTGAAGATTTGTTTCATGGTTACTACGGATGGTGCCCGCATTGGATAACTTGGTGACTATCAGGTTGAACCTTTTGAAGGAGTCTTCCAAGCTTTCGCCAGTATGAGCTTTGAAGTTATTGAACTCATTGAGTGCGGTAGTAAGCTTCTTGTCTTGTGCTTGTTCTGAGCCTTCGTATAGATTCTTGAGAACTTCCCAGATCTCTTTTGCTGATTTGCAATTTATGATAATATCGAAGTTGTCAGGAGTAACTCCACATGAGATTTCATAAAAAGCAACAGCATCATTTTCCATTTTATCGAGATCATCCTTGGTGGGGCGGTTCATGACTGGTTGACCTCCTCCTAGTCTGGTTGTAGCGCCGTCAGTTTGGACTGGTGTAAGGACTGTGACATGTGGTCCTTCTTCTACGGATCGCCATACATCTCTACCAAGTCTCCTTAAGTATCTTTCCATTCTTTGTGACCAGTGATGATATTCATTTGCTACCAGTATTGGGGCTCGATTAGAACCACCAACACTGTTGGAAACATTCAGAGATAACGATTGTGCCATTTGAAGTTTTTTTTTTTAAGAAATGAGCTTCAGTGGTATAGAAGGCCCTTTGAAAATTAGAGTTTCGTTTTTAAAAAAGCAACCACTATGGCTCTGATACCAATTGTTGAGAGAAAAACTTAGAGACACACTTGAACAAACGTTAGAACAAGTAGATTGTGGAATAGTTAATCTTGAAGGATCTAAAAGCTCAACAATAATATTAATAAGTTAGAGTTAGATAGTTAGAGAGTTAGTTGCGAAAAGTAAAGAAATAGAAATGACAACAACTGTTATATCAAGTATACACATAAGTTGATTCATAACAAGGAATGCATTCAAACCAAGTTAATAAGGAAGATCAAACTTAGTGATTAAGTCACGAAAGACTTGATCAGAAGAGAGGTTATAATCAGTAGTATTCTAGTAAGATTTGAGAGTAAGAAGTGATGCGTAGTAAGATAGAGAGGTAGAAAATATAACTTCACAGAAGTGTATTCAGAATAGATAGATGCGTGTATTGAGATGATTGAATGCAAAAGAGAATGAGCTCTATTTATAGAGACTCACGAAGTACAATAGATTACATCTCTAACAGTAGCCATGTAAGGCATACTGGACAATAGATAGTATTACAATAAAGACAAGTAAAGTAATCTAGTAAAGTGATTGCGGTAGGTAGAGACTCCGGATGTGGTTGCTGATGAAGGTGCTTGACTGCGGGTGCTTGATGGCTGCGGTAGCTGAAGTTCAAGAGGGTCACTTTTATGATTCAACAGATTTCATACAAATTCTTGAATTTTAGTTCTTTTTCCAGTCATTATACTGTTAAAATTTATGCTAAAGGTAAGGGCTCTTTTCTACTCTTCATTTATAACCAAAACTTGAGTATAAATCCTTAAATATGTTTAATTTTATCTATTTTTACAGCAACAAAAGGTATTGATAGCAACACAAGACTAGTAGCAATTCCTGCATTAAAGGTATTATCCCAATATAATAATTAATTGTCACTTAGTATCCAGATTATATAAATCTAGTTGCTGATGTATTTTGTATATGCAAATAAGTTTTCACAGGAATGTAGAAATGTTGGATTTGTAGACAACGAGGAGGATTCTATAACAAATCCCATATTGATCATGTTGTTGTGAGATGCTTGTAAAAAAAGGAGATAGATATCGAAAAATGGCACAAGCTGTGAATACACATAATGAGTGTAAAAAGCTCCATCTTTTCCCTTTACGTCTACACCTTGTTTAGTAAACATGATAAGGGTAGCGAGAGGTCAAAAAATTGTTATCAAAATTGTGAAGTAATTATTCTTTGTTTCCTGATTATTGTAAGCATAAACATAGTAGAGAATGAAACACAAGTAGCAATTTATGATTTTTTTTAATACTTGATCATTATTAAATGCAAAGAACAGTTCATTGCGTGTAAAATTTCTTTTATTTTATACAATAAGAATTTATTGTGTATGCACGATCTAGTTTTTGAATATAATTTTTATTTGCGGTGAAAAAATGTCATTAAAATCATGAAAATATTATTTGTATTAGCAATTATATTAATGGTACAAAAAAAATGCCACTAAAACCCAATATTGTTTCAGTTGCATAATAAAAAGTGTCACTAAAACTTCATAAGACTGCAACGGTACAACCAAACAGTGCCACTAAAGGCCTTTAGTGGCACTTTTTTTTGTGCTGCTGATTGCCAAAACTGCCTTTAGTGGCACTTTTTTGGTTTACGGTGGCAGTTTTTCTATGCCACTATATGTCATTTTATTTGTAGTGTATAAAGAACAATGTAAACGAGAGTTGAAGATCTCGTTTTTACTCTACGGTGTTTGTACGAGGATGTTATGAATTTTACACGATCTTTTGCAGTGTAATCTTCATAGATTATTAAATTTAAATTAGGATGAGAATTAGCCTACATAATCTAAATGAAAGTTAGATAGTTACTCGTGGATATAAAGAATGTCGAAAACGGAGCTGATATGTGAAAAATGTTATTTTTAGAAGATTCGCAATTTTACCCGGCATAGGCAACCTGGATCAGAATCCGAAACGTGTCAGCACCAGATTCATCCCTTGCTGCCAATTCAAAAGCGCAATGCGCCCATAAGAAAGCACGATGCACTTTTGGCTCCTGGAAGCTTATAAATTGCACTCACACTTCACCAATTTCCTCACAAATTTCACTCAATTTCTCTCTAGATCTTCCTACTTCCAAGTCTGAATTTCTTAAGATTTTTGGAGTACTTTAGCGAGATCTAGATCATTATAGATCCCGACGAAAAGAAGTATCCTGAGACAAATTTTTGCGTGCGAACTTTCCGAACGTCGTTGGAAATTTTTGTAAGTTAAGTGGCACTTACTGAGCTTTAAGTGTAACTTATATTTATATTCATGGTCGTCATTATGAATCTATAAATAAGATTTATCAGTGATTTCGGTCATAATACTGATTGATCTAGTTACGAGAATGATGTCTAGGCCAGATTTAGTGAGGTGTTTAAAGTGAGTTTTCTAAAAAATATACTTTGTATACCAACCGAACCCTACCTCCGATATGTTCTTACCTGGTCGTTCCTTATTTTATAGATCACAATGTATTCATTGAGATTGTTGAGGAATCCAGGAAATAGTAGAAATACAAACGAATACCAATGCATCGTAATATTCATACTTAAGTTGTTTAAAAGGGATAAGTTGAAGCATTAGCCCATGAGCTAGCTTCTCGAGGATCTTCCACCTCAATCAGGTGAGTTATATCACTATACTATGTATTACAATATATATCCATGTGTGTTAGGATATAAGAGCTAGTAGTATAGTCTCTAGATGATTAATGTTAGTGTACTTGAAGCTAGTAAAGTAGAAAGTATAGTCTCTATGTGCCTGTACTAGTAGAGTCGAAAGTGTAGTCTCTATGTGCATAAATGTTGTATTAAAGTTATCCATTATTGTTAAGCTAGGGGTTGATGGTGGAACGACAACATATTGGGAGCCTATAGAACCGAGTATTGACAACGAAATGGGAAGTAGGATATAACTCTATATACACATATTTTTAGTGGATCGGGTAAAGGTTATGATCCAGTTGGTGGATTGGCGAAAGGTTGTGCGCCATTATTTGTATCCATGTATATGTATTGTGATATATGGTATTTGGGGGAACTCACTAAGCTTCATGCTTACCCAGTTGATTACAAATGTTTTCAGGTACTTCCTCGGATCGCAAGAAGGGCAAGTCTTGATTGTACGCACGTGTATTGGCATCATGTCTTCCACATAATTGAAGTATACTCTAATTTAATTGAATAAATAAAAATGAAAAATTTTACGATAAAAATTAGGACGTGACAAGTTGGTATCAGAGCCTTGGTTTGAGAGAATTGGATGAACACTCGTGTGATTCCAGACTCAAACTAAGGATCTAAATATCTTAACAAATCCTATAAAGAAAAAGAAATTTATTCAAAAGAAAAGAATGCAGTGCGTACATTCAACCAGAGCTGAAAAAGGAAAGTGAAATATCCACAATTTTTATGTTTGTTGATACATGAACGGTTAGAAATACATGATAGTATGTAGCATAGGGATCCTTTCAGGAATTGCCATTTAGAATTGTATGATACTTAAGATGCATTATAAAAGGGTTAAACTTGGGTTAACCCATTTAAAATCAAATAAATAAATTATATAATTAAATATTATGCCACTTAAATTATAAAACGTAAATAAAACTTCATAATTTTGACAAAAGCACAATCCTAATTCTTAAATACAAATAAATTGTTCAAATAACATTAAAAATGTTTAGTTTCATAGTGATTTTGGAGAGTGACCAGTATTATCGGTGTTAAAAAAGGATGGAAATTAGGATTGAATTTTATTAAACATAGATAATAATAATGCAACATTATAATTTACAAATTAATACTTTGATTAATACATGATAATATTCAAATAATATTAAATTATATATATATATATATATATATATATATATATATATATATATATATATATATATATATATATATATATATATATATATATATATATATATATATATATATATATATATAAAGTTAAATGGGTTGACGGGTTGAAAACTGGTTGATAATGTTTACCCAACCTAACCTATTTAATTAAATGGGTTAGACGGGTTGACCCATTTAAGTTAAATGGGTTGATAATCTCAACCCAACCCGCTAATTTTGGGTTCGGTTGGCGGGTTGGATCGGTTCTTGCCAGCTCTACAAAAAATAGGGTCAGGTTTGACCATTGAAAGGTCAACATCCCCTCTCTCTCTCTCACACACACAAGCAAAACCTACCACTTACTGTTGTTATTTCCTTGCTTAAGACCAGCGTTTTGTTTCCCCCCACTGCCTTGGTCGATCAAGCCCCAACCCAGCCTCCTCCCTCCGCTACCTACAACCCTTCTCCTTCCTACACTACCAAGAACCAACACCACCGAGGGTGTTGTTGTTGTGGTGACCATCGAGAGACACCGCCACCTTTGTTCTCTCTCTTTTTATGTGTATCGGAGCAAGCCCGAACGTCCCTGAGTGCATCGTGGTTTCTACTGTTGCTCACCTTGCTTCTCGTCAATCACAGCCGGACGCCAAAAGTGGAGGTAGAAAAGCCGTCGGAAGTAGCTCGCCACCCCACTCCTCCGACTGCCTTCCAATTCTCTCGATAGCTGCCACCTCCCATTGTCTCTCTCTCTCTCTCTCTCGCTCTTCATTGTGTGCTAACGGATACAGAAAGGAGAACCGCCAAGGAAGCTGCCGGAACAGCCCCTCGCCACTGCTGTCGGAGACAGCCACCACCACTGTACTAGTTATGGGTCATGACTTAAAGTGATTAAATGTAATGAATATGGTGTCTAAATCAATTAAGATAAGAGAAATGGTTGAGAGAAGTGCCAACTTAACTAATAAGTGTTTAATCACTTAATACATTTTACTAAGAATACTTCTTAATCCTCTTCTAATTTTCGAGATTAACACATTCCCTATCCATAACTAGAACTTCTAACTAAATAGCTAACTAGTAGTTCGTTAGTTAACTAACCCTATCTCTAAGCGACCACCCAAGCAAGTGGCTAGACAAGATCACATCACTTAAACCAATATCCTATCAGAAGATAGTCTAGGATTGTCTCCTTATCTTCTTCTCCTCTCTCCTCCTTCAAAATCTCGAAATATCTCCTCATTATTCTTTCATTTCACCGGCCAATACTCCAAGGAAGTACTCTCAATCTTCATCTCATTTTCAGCCACAAGAACCCCCTTCCAAAGCCACCAAAAATCGTGAACCTTAAGGGTTGCTATCCCTTGATGTTTCAGCCACCATTTCACCCATCTACACCTTCCATTTTCTAGATATTTTCACCACCAAATACCCCTGGAATTTAGTTGTTATGCTACTGTAAATTAAAGACTCAAAACAGTGATAGCAACATAGCCAAAACAGTGGCTATTTTGGAGCATCAAACCAACACCCAAAAGTTCTTCATTTTAATGCCCATTTTCGAGATTTAACGTATACCATATGTAGCTACTTTCAAACACTTAAAACCCCTGAGAAAGTTAACCTTTACCTCTCAAAAAGCTTGTGCTATTCCACCACCTTTTGGCAACATACTTTAGATCCAAGTTAAAGCTAGGTAGTGGCATAGAAAATACACGCCAAGATCATTTTCTTCTTTTGGCAGTGTCCCCAGCTGCCAACGTAATTAGCGTAATGAAGTACATCTCCCACCTAATTTCATTGTAAGTTAGCGGCATTACACTACCTTAGTATCAATTCCCATACTATGGTTGTAAAAGAACAGTTCATTAAAATATGATATGTATTTTCTTCACTCATCTGACAATATCGACAATTGGTTGCCTCAACTGAACTCCTCTTCTTGAAAGTGCAACTGCTGATGGTATACGATCCATGTTTGCAAGCCATATAAAACATAGGACTTTATTGGGTATTTTGGGTTGCCATACAATATTAATGGTGCTTATCGGTGTCGTTTTTTGGTCTAACTTATGTTTCAAAATATCAACATAGAACATGCTAGCAGATGAGATCGTGCACACCGATTCATATGGTCAAGTCGAAGGTTAAAATGTACTGATTCTCGATGATATTTTAACCAATTCCCTGATCTCATCTACCTTGTACCGTTGATTTTTACTCTCTCCGTAAGTAGACAATGTTTTTTCCTTTCTATACTGTATAATGTGGAGAGTGCAATCCTTAGAGGTCTGATTCCAAGACAATCATCCAGCCAAAAAAAGGTCGTTCTCCCATCATTGATCTTTTTCTTCAACACGTTTCCTAGTGGAGTGCCCATTATGTCCAAATCTTCTTTTATACCTGCTATATTCTTATATACCCCATTAATCGACTTTTTTGATATGTAGGTATCTGGCTTGTGTATTATGCGGCTCCAATCTGATGTGGACCCCTTCTAAATCTCCACCACCACTTTACAATCAATGATATGTTCAGAGAGTAATGATCCCACTCCTGTTTTGACCTTATCCCTATAGAACTGCCTCCATATCTTCTCTAGCGCTTAGATGACTCCAATTGACGCAACAAAAAGTGAGATGAAGTAGGTGGGGAGGTTACTTAACACTTATTTGATAAGTGTCAATCTTCCTCCAAATGATAGAGCTTTTGCCTTCTACGATGATAATTAAGATTGAAAACGATATATTAACCGCTGGCGTTTCATTTGAAATTTATATTTGCGCCAATGGGGACTTCGAGATAAGTGAAAGGTAACTTACATAACTTTCGAGATCAGTGAAAGGTAGCTTAGACAGCTCACACCCCAATGGTAATGCCCACAGGGATGTTTATTGCATAAAGGCTACGAAATCAAAAACTTTTGATTTGTTGAAGTTCACTTTTAAGCCAGATGATACATAGATGCACCAGAGGATTCTTGCCAAGATTTTTATGTTACTCTTGGACCACTCGCCAATGAATAGTGTGTCATCTGCATAGAAAAAGTGTGACGCCAAAATTTTATTGTGTGAGGTCTTATGGCCATGGAATATTCCTTTCTACCAGGCAGTCTTCATGGATATGTTGAGGCCATCCATTGCAATTATGAAGAGAAAGGCTGAGAGCAAGTCCATTTTTCTTATGCCCTTTTCCATTGAGAATACATATTTCCTGCATTTATACTTAGAAGATGATAGGATCTACAAAACCGTCTTGGGAAGTTACCACTCGTGGAAGTTATAACTGTCGTAGAAGTAATAATCAAAAGTGGAAGTTATAAAAACTACGTAAATTATAACCACTAATGGAAGTTATGACTTATACTAGAAGTTATAACCACTACATGGACGTTACAACCACCTTTCAACACTTCTATTTTGGAGGTTATAAACAATTATTTGGAAGTTGTAAATGTTTTTCTACTACCTTTCATGTAACGACCCAAAAATCAAGGGTAAAAATTTCATTTTCAATATAGCCAAAACATAGATATCATTTATTCCAAACATTCGAAAACATCGTTAGTTAAAACATTTATCAGACTTCATCCCAAAATCATTCATTGCGGAAAACATGGGTGTGTGCATTGCGATCAAGTCGACCCTTTCTTTACAAATTGATGATACCTGAAACAATAAACAAAACTTTAAGCATGAAGCTTAGTTAGTTCTTCAGAGCATACCCCACACACAATCCACATAATCACATAATCCATATTAGCTATAAAAGCTACATAAACCATATCAATCACATATCCATGCATATCAACATATACGGATGCCGTGGGCTCGTCCCCAGGGTCTTAGTCCATCATGCCATGGGCTCCCCACATGGTCTTACACCTAAGTGCCATGGGCTCTCCCATGGTCTTTAATATGAAAGCCATGGGCTCTCCACATGGTCTTACATCCAGGTGACATGGGCTCCCCCATGGTCTTCCATGCAAGTATCACAAAGACAACTAGCATACCACATACTCACTAGCATACCATCTATACATGCATACCAGACATATTAATAGCGAATCTACAATAGACATTACTACATAATAGGAAAGCCATGGGCTCTCCACATGGTCTTACATCCAGGTGCCATGGGCTGTCCCATGGTCTTCCATACAAACATACCACATATACCACTAGCATACTTCCTAGCTCATACCAACTAACAAGTCACATAATACAATCTAAGCTAGGATACTACATACCATAAAATGGGCCGGCCTTGGTGCCTTAGACCCATTGGTATGGTGAGGAGACTCACCTGGCACTGCTGAAGTCCCATGGATAAACTCTAGCTGCTGGTTGACAAATTCTCGAACTGTCAATCATCAAAACGACACCCAATTAATAATTAGGTTCCAAGCCCAAGGTCCAACTCACACTCCAAAGGCCTAATAGATAAACAATGGGCCAAAGCCCAACATATGGCCCAATTTTCCAAATTGGGCCCAAGCCTCTCTAATGGGTCTTATCCTAAAGCCTAATAATTTCTTAGTCCATAATATGCGACTTATGATGGCCCACTAAGGCCCAAAGTAGCCAAGTCCAAAGAATGGCCCAAACCGAGGCCCACTAACTCAAGACCCATTCTGACTGAGTACGCGGGGCATGCGCAGCTGTACGCATGGCGTACTGGGAATGTAACATGTACGCTGCGCGTACCAGCTTGTACGCCCAGCGTACTCCCCTGTTAAGCTCTTTTTGCTATTAAGCACTTAATGCTTCTAGTCAATGGTCCAAATCACAAATCTGAGTTCCTCTTAATGTCTAAATCCATAAAGTCACGGACTTGGTGACTTTGCATGTCCCACATCAGCTCAAACTCCAAAAAAAATGCTAATCTACTTGCAAAATGTCTTAAAACTTCTTAATACCTTAAGACCTCAGTCCAAACTTCTAGATCTGATTTCAAGGGACTTCTTAAGTCGTAAAGTTTCCTACTTTATGACTTAGCACAGCTCAATGGGGTCCAAATTAAAACGCTACGTCTCAAACTTCATCAAATGACTACCAAATCATGCATGGAAGGTTTATACCCATCAAGATACAAACTTTATGACTCCATAACCTCCATAAAGACCAAATATGAAGCTCAAAGGTTCTGGAGTAACTTCTACTCACAAGAACCACCTCAAAGGGACCAAAACCATAAACATGTACCATTTAGCTAGATCTACATGAAAAAGTTTTCAATGTTAAGACTTTATACCTCCATGAGATAGATCTAGGTGCACAAAGCTTGGATCCAAAAGCTCCAAGTCACCACTGACTCTTCAAGAAGTTCCTTCTTCCTCCTCAAGCACCAAAACACACAAAAATCACTTTGAAACTCTACAATCAGTCAAATGGGGGCTAAGGGTCGATTTCTAGGGTTTAGAGGGGTGGAAGCTGAAAATATTATAGTTAGGTTATGAGATAAGGAGCTTAAATAGGGTCCAAGACCCTAAAATAGGGTTCTGACCTGACTTGAGTACGCCCAACGTACGTATGGTATGCCCAGCGTACTCCTGGGAACCTTCGCGACCATTCTGGTCAGTAAACCCAGCGTACTCCAAGGTACGCCCAACGTACTGCCTTCTTCACTAGTACGCCCCGCGTACTCGGCTAAGCCTGAAAACCAGGAAACTTCCGAAGGCCATAACTTCTTCGTTATAAGCCTGATTCTGACGATCCTTATATCAACGGAAAGCTAACGAGAATCCCTACACTTCTAACAACTTAAAAATTTTGTTAAGACCTTCCGAACAGAAATCCATTTTCCACAAAAGCCCGAACTGACACTTTACCGAAATACCCCTACGTTCCAAAATACGAACCGACACCCAGATCACTTCTAATGCATCACCCGCACCCAAATGGGCCTAGATCATACCCTTTCAAAAGCCCTAATCCTTATGATGAATGATCTTCGGGCCACATCCTCGGACTAGGAATCGATTCGGAATAGGATGTTACAACTCTCCCCCACTTGAATTAGATTTCGTCCTCGAAATCCGTCCTTCCTTCCCAGCATATCCAACAATCTGGTCCATACCTCCACAATCCGGAATAAATACAGTCTCCCCAAGGCAACCGATACCAACCCTAAAAGGACTTACCAACCTGAAAAAGGAACGAATCTTGAAACCTTCTAGAATAAAACCACATTTATCCTTCCGAAACTCGAAACTTCAAATTGACCTAGCTTCCCGATAACTTCAGGCTTCCAAAAGAACAAAATCAATGGTCAACTGCGGCTACCAAATAACAAGAAACTCCACACATGGACCCCAAATCATTGAAGTCGCTCCAACTACTCTTGCTGCCACATAGCTGCTTTCTTGAAGAACAATCGGGACCTCCCTGGTCCTAACTTGTCTGCTAACTGTCTGAAACACCGGACACCTACCCGATTGCTGAGCCAAAATCACACGCCGCAGTCCCATGCGACCTCCGAAGGATACATCGTCTAAAAATAACTGCCCTATCTATACCGCCACTCGTGGCTCCTTCGATCCATTTGATCCACTCGTCACTGAATCCGATGCAAAAAGGTGAATGCTACCAGGATAACTGTAGTGTTACATCATACCCGGTCTCCTTTGACCTACCGTTTCCTGATTCCAATTATGTTGTGACCTACACCCAACCTTGCAAACTGGCTCATCCTAGCCTAAGTTATCTGAACGAATCTGTGAATGCTACGGCTACACCCGCAGACGTACAACACTTCCAACACTATCCAACAACCTTGTGAATGCTACGGCTACACCCGTAGACTTACAACACCTCCATCCTAACACAACCGCAACCCAATGCATTACCCCTAATCTATCAATTCGAACACATACAGAGTCGAGCACACACTTGACCGAACACCCGACTCAATTCATAACAGGAGCCCCAACCTACTTCTCCAAATTCTGCTGTCAAACCCCCAAGAAAACACGATTCACACGCTGAGGAGTTTTACCGAACCCAACTCACACAACCCTCACCAAATAACCACTTGGCCCACCATTTTCCACGATGAGGATGAGAAACCCACCCTGGTCTCATGCCCGCCCCTGTTCTGAATACCTGCGTGATTCTCCCCCACTTAGATTCCACTAAGTCCGCTTGGCACATGAAAATTGAAGGATTCCCAGTCCTTCTTTCGTTCCAATGATCAATCTGCAAACGACCGGTGCCTACCAAACTAGTGCACCATAAGTAACTCTTCCCAAAACAACATAACTCCTGAAAACCAGCTAACACTTCTGGTATCCCAACCACATCAATGACTTCAGACGCTTAAAAGTGATAACACGCTCAGATATCGGAGTCCAACGGACAGATAGTCCAATCAAAACCTTAACAACAAATCTCTCATCCCTCGGCGATCCCGAATGCTCTTCCAATCACAAAATACTAAGGCTACTGAAAACTAGTCATGATTTCGTCGCACAAGCCCTTGATCCAACGCCGACTACACCCAAGATGACATTGGAACACTGGAAATCTGATGTATATAAGGAGACGACCTCATGCTACTCCATCAAAGATCCATGGTATGCAGATGGCATATGACTCTTCTTGAATATAATCAAATCAACCACCAACAGAGATAACAACCCCAAAATAACTGGAGCAGGTGTACTCACTGATCCTCTCTGATCATCAGACAATCAACCTCCTTGTCGTCCACTTGATCACAATGAAAGTATAATGGGCTTGCCCCCTATGGGCAATCCCTTATGACGCAACCACCCTGCTACACCGGTAGCAACCCAGACCCCTTAACAGATTCCGACAAAGACTCGGAACAATCACGGTACACGTGGAACCCGCTCCGCGAGATACCCCCGTCTGAAGATTTCTCAAAGATTCCTTGGCATGCTGAAAACCCTTGCTAACCCAAACAATATCAGAAAACCAACCCGAGATCTAACTTATCACAATTCAAAAGCGATGCAAATTCCCGATATTCACCTGAAGTGGCAGGAGATAGCATATCCACAAACACCTGAAGAAATCCTGACCACCTCCTCTTGTGTTACCTCGACCACCCTAAGGACATGATGTAACACTTCCTTCTGATCCCAGTGACAATCCAAACCCTTGGAATGAAACTCCATTGTGCAGTCTTCACAAGCATTGCACTGAATCCCGACCCTACTGGCCTCTCAAAAGCTGATCCGAATTCTTGGGTCTCTTCCCGATACCCTCCACTAAATGCACATAACATGAACCTATCTTCTCGAGGTACTCCAAATCGATCTTCCGCCCTCGGGCTCTGGGATCCACAACATTCATGGTCTAGCACCCTGACACACTCACCAGCTCAATTGACAATAGCTGAACTGCAATAGCTGGAGCAACCTCTAATCTAAACCGGGCTACAACTTACCCCCAAGACATAGTCTCCAGTCCTGAAAGTGAAATAGTTCGCACAATCAATCCTTGCCGCCTGATACAAGAGATCCAAGTCGAACTCAAAACCCTGGCAATCCTTCCACTAACTGGCTCACCACTGGAGCCGGGACCAAACCATGGTCCTTCCCATACGTGCTCATCCTCATTATGCAAAGCACCTATTCCCACGATCAAGGCATAACCAAGAATTCTCCTTCCCGTAAGATTCTCAAATTCTCCAAGACTCTCACCGATTCGAGTATGGATCCTGTGCTTTCAGTAGTACGGGCCCCATACTACCTTCCACACATATACATACTTTCCTCAACAATCCTCCCGAATCCTCTAAGTCACTTACTCCACCGGTATACTAAATATTTTGCTAAACAGCATGACGATCTCTACCGTAGCACCTCCTAGGCTCCCCCTAGGTTCCCAACTTCACCGAACCGCCCCACTAAGCTCACTGGAGCATATCCTAGGCTTTCCTAGGTTCCCAACCTCACCCTGCCCTCAACTGCTGAAAGATTCCCATTAATGTCGACCAACTATCTCATGAATATAGTCACATACAACAGAGGTCATATAATCCTTCGAGTAAAAGATTCAACCCTAAAATGGTTGGACTCAGACGAGAGCTAGGCAATAGGGTCAAATCCATCCCTCTTAGATTATTTAACATGTACTGTATGTGACTTAACATATTCACTTAGTAGTTGATCCACATCACTAGGAATCCCACAAAGCACAAAACAATCAACATTCAGGTAACGGTAAATCTAACCAGCATACACTAGACAAGTCAGTCTATCCACACATACAATCCGCAAGCAGGTAACACCTCTTACTAACCTCATCCTAGGCTTATCCTAGGGCACTCTTCAACTTGCAAAACTATCATCAGACATTCAATCCACGTACCACAACCCATGATCTCACGTCCTCTCTCACTGTCGGCTACATTATGCATGCAAATTGTACACAGAACAAGAAACAAGCCAAACCAATCATTCTAAGGCTATAAGATCCTAACTGTATACAATTTTTAAAACATACACTTAGCAGTTAGCAGTACCAATAATCATTCTCATTCTAGCATGGCATCTAGTATCCCCAAGGCTATAAGCATCACATATCAGGCCAATCTACCGTTGACTACTCAGCACTAGCATGCAAGTCTACCAGCTCATACAACACATAAAGGCATCTCTCCTAGCCCTAACTAGCATGCGATTCTCAGATTCATAAATCAAGTCATAACAGATAACATATATGGATATTCTGGGGAAACTTACTTGAGCTCAGCTCATTGCATGCACCACACTTTTTCTTGTCTTAGAAAACTTATTCCTTGAAAACATTTTTTTTTGAAAACTTTACAGATCCTCAGTTTGAGTTCAGACACACCCGAAAGTATGTCTGAATCCCTCAAACCAAGGCTCTGATACCATCTTGTAACGACCCAAACATCAAGGGTAAACATTTCATTTTCAATATAGCCAAAACATAGATATCATTAATTCCTAACATTCCAAAACATCGTTTGTTAAGACATTTATCAGAGTTCATCCCAAAATCATTCATTGCGGAAAACATGGGTGTGTGCATTGCGATCAAGCCGGCCCTTTCTTTCCAATCAGATGACACCTGAAACAATAAACAAAACTGTAAGCACGAAGCTTAGTGGGTTCCTCAGAGCATTCCCCACACACAATCCATATAATCACATAATCTATATTAGCTATAAAAGCTACATAAACCATATCAATCACATATCCATGCATATCAACATATACGGATGTCGTGGGCTCGTCCCCAGGGTCTTACTCCATCATGCCATGGGCTCCCCACATGCTCTTACACCTAAGTGCCATGGCCTCTCCCATGGCCTTTCATATGAAAGCCATGGGCTCTCCATATGGTCTTACATCCAGGTGTCATGGGCTCCCCCATGGTCATTCATGCAAGTATCACAAAGAAAACTAGCATACCACATACTCACTAGCATACCACCTATACATGCATACCAGACATATTAGTAGCGAATCTACAATAAACAGTACTACATAATAGGAAATCCATCGGCTCTCCACATGGTCTTACATACAGGTGCCATGGGTTCTCCCATGGTCTTCCAAACAAACATACCGCATATACCACTAGCATACTTCCTAGCTTATAGAAACTAACAAGTCACATAATACAATCTCAGCTAGGATACTACATATCATAAAATGGGCCGGCCATGGTGCCTTAGACCCATTGGTATGGTGAGGAGACTAACCTGGCACTACTGAAGTCCCACGGATAAACTCTAGCTGCTGGTTGACAGATTCTCGAACTGTAAATCATCAAAACGACACCTAATTCATAATTGGGTTCCAAGCCCAAGGTCCAACTCACACTCCAAACGCCCAATAGACAAGTAATGGGCCAAAGCCCAACATATGGCCCAATTTTCCAAATTGGGCCCAAACCTCTCTAATGGGTCTTATCCTAAAGCCCAATAATTTCCTTAGTCCATAATATGCGACTTCTGATGGCCCACTAAGGCCCAAAGTAGCCAAGTCCAAAGAATGGCCCAAACTGAGGCCCACTAACTCAAGACCCATTCTGACTGAGTACGCGGGGCGTACTCAGCTCTAAGCAGAGCGTACTGGGAATGTGACATGTACGCTGCGCGTACCAGCTTGTACGCCCAGCGTACTCCTGTGTTAAGCTCTTTTTTCTATTAAGAACTTAATGCTTCTAGGCAATGGTCCAAATCACAGATCTGAGTTCCTCTTAACGTCTAAATCCATAAAGTCACGAACTTGGTGACTTTGCATGTCCCACGTAAGCTCAAACTCCAAAAAAAATGATAGTCAATGTCTTAAAACTTTTTAATACCTTAAGACCTCAGTCCAAACTTCCAGATCTGATTTCAAGGGACTTCTTAAGTCGTAAAGTTTCCAACTTTGTGACTTAGCACAACTCAATGGGGTCCAAATCAAAACCCTAAGTCTCAAACTTCATCAAATGACAACTAAATCATGCATTGAAGGTTTATACCCATCAAGATACAAACTTCATGACTCCATAACCTCCATAAGGACCAAATATGAAGGTCAAAGGTTTTGGAGTAACTTCTACTCACAAGAACCACCTCAAAGGGACTAAAACCATAACAATGTACCATTTAGCTAGATCTACATGAAAAAGTTGCCAAGGTTAAGACTTTATACCTCCAGGAGATAGATCTAGGTGCACAAAGCTTGGATCCAAAATCTCCAAGTCAAACAATGACTCTTCAAGAAGTTCCTTCTTCCTCCTCAAGCACCAAAACACACAAAAATAACTTTGAAGCTCTACAATCACTCAAATAGGGGCTAAGGTTCGATTTCTAGGGTTTCTTAAAGATAAGGAGCTTAAATAGGATCCAAGACCCTAAAATAGGGTTCTGACCTGACTGGAGTACGCCCAACGTACATTTGGTACGCCCAGCATACTCCTGGGAAACTTCGCGACCATCCTGGTCAGTACGCCCAACGTACTTCCTTCTTCACTAGTACACCCCGCTTACACTTTGTGTATGCCCCACGTACTCGGCTAAGCATGAAACCCACGAAACTTCTGAAGGTCATAGCTTCTTCCTTATAAGCCTGATTCCGACGATACTTATATCAACGGAAAGCTAACGAGAAGCCCTACACTTCTAAAAACTCAAACATTTCTTAAGACCTTCCGAAAAAAAATTCATTTTCCACAAAAGCCCGAACTGACACTTTACCGAAATACCCCTACGTTCCAAAATACGAACCGACACCCGGATCACTTCGAATGCATCACGTGCACCCAAATGGGCGTAGATGTTACCTTTTCAAAAGCCCTAATCCTTATGATGACTGATCTTCGGGCCACATCCTCGGACTAGGAATCGATTCGGAACAGGATGTTACAACTTTCAACTTTGAACTTCCATAGATATTTTTTCATGTCTGAGATTAAACTCCACATATATAAGCGTGAACTCCACATTTCTTAACTTGAATTAGAAAATAGTATAAGTCCCCTTGGAACTCATGTTTATTCAAATTACACCAAATGATCGGTGATACTAAAATCACCAAAAATCCTCCCCCATTTTAGTGTAACCTATGAATTCACACCATAAAGAAAACAAACCAATTCTTTTACATAAATGAAAATGTCAGATCAATTGAATTATCATCCTAGTATTTCAAACAATATTCTAGAAACATAAAAATGTACACAATTAAAATTTTGTGTATCCTAATCCATTCTTAATCGTATAAAAGCCTAATCCTAAGCTTTTCGAAACATGGCTACACTTTACGATCATATAAGTAATTCCTTTATTCATGTACATGCATAAAGGGAATTATTAAGTTTATAAATTGAACATTTCTATAGAATTTTGTAATTTTGTGACAAGTAAGAATCTTATGAAGAATAATCAGTTTGCTATTGTGTATCTTGTTATAGTTTTTTTGTGTTCTAGATTTTGTTTCTATGGAGTTATACCTAGGATATCACATACCTTAAGTTTATTCTTCCTATAAATAAGTTCATGTATTTCATGGTTAAGTATATAGTCTTTTGCATTCTCGTATCCAAGATACTTAGATTTCCATGTAGCCTTTCAGGATATTCGATTGAAGCTTTGAAACTGTTATGTTTACTTGATTTGTTGTTCTTTATTTCTGCTTTAAAAATCAACATTGACTATTATGCTTTAACAATTGGTAGCAGAGCAATAATTTTTCATTGTTTTGGCGGTTGATTTTTTTCATTATTTTGATATGTTTTGTTTTAGAAATCAATATAGTTTGTTCTTACTCAAAATTTCATCAAAATATTTCAATAAAATCGTTCAAGGCTTAGTTAACAATGTCCAATTTCAACAATCAAGCTATTCTCAATTACACAAATTTTTTCAGATCAAATAGTCTTGTGCCACCTCTTTTTCCATATTAATATGATGATTGGTGTGAACGTATGAAAAACTATCTTATGAAATAGATGAAGACGTTAGCGTTCAGTCAAAGATGGACCATTCAACAAAAATATTCAAGGTCGTTTTGTTGGAGATATTAATGAAACTATGACTATTGTTAACATGAAGAAAATACAAAATGACAAGTGTTTTAGAGAATTGAGATATGGAATTCCTCCATATAATATGTTCCACGTCAAGAATTACAAAACTATTCAAGCAGTGTGGTTTTCCATTGAAAAGTTGTATGAAGGTACTAACAAAAAGAAGAAGAGTATGGTAACAAACAACATATTTTAGTATAATTATTTCAAACGGAATGATGATGAAACCTAGGATATTGTACGTGAAAGGTGCTGTTTTCTTATTTATAAACGTGAAAAGTATGAAATATTTATAAGTCAAAATGAAACTAACATCAAGTTTATTCAATCACTCCATAAATAATGGAAATACTTTTCAGTAATTGTCAAAGTTCATGAAAATGTTGATACCTACTTATCGAATGAATTGTATGGTGTATTGAAATGTCATGAAAAAGATGTTCTTGAAAATATGAATGAGAAGAACTATGGAGGTACATTGGCTTTAGTTTTCAAGTTTCATAAAGAAAAAAGAAAAAGATTTGAAGAATATAGTGAGAATGATGAAGAACATTCTTTATTACAAAATGTTGCAAAGAAATTTTACAAGAAATCAGGTGTATCATTTTCCCATAAATTCAATTATGGAGGAAATAAGTTTGAGGATAGTTCTGTAAACAAATTAAAATCTAAAGAAAAGGTTCCAAAATCTTTAAATCTAAAAAGAAAGTTTTGGGAGATTCTTGATATGACATAACAGTTTAGGAGGAAATAACTTTAGGATAGTTCTGAAAACTAATTCAAATGTACAGAAAAGGTTCCAAAAACTCCAAATCTAGAAAGAAACCTTTGGGAGATTCTGCATATGACTATAACTATTTTGACGAAAAGAATCAATTAGCATGTGATTAGATGTTAAAGAAAAAGAATAAAAAAGAACCCACAATGAAGGATATATCTTACTTTTTCAGATGATGATGAGATGCAGAAACCAACACTTAAAGCTATGTTGGAAGTTCGGGTTGAGGATACTTATGGTGGGAAGTGTCTGATGGCAATATCTGAGAATATGACTGTTCCAAAATAGGTATCTTCTATTTTTATTTTTCATAGAATTTTGATTATCTCTTATCAATCACATTTAACTCAAATTAAATGTGATAGCAAAACACTGAATAAAATGATAATGTATGGTAATAGTGTAACGTGTAGGCTAGTTAAAGAAGTAAATGAGTTTAAGTTTAAGATTAAAGAGAAAAGATTATTTATTGACAAATTAAATATGGAAATATTTAGTTTATATGATGAAAAGACACAGTTTAACATTGAAAGTGAAGTATTGTTGAAACGACGTGATATATTTTGTAATACCACAAATTGTGTATATCAAAAAATTACAAGAATTTATCATATTAGTGATGTATCAAAAGACCAACATAATAAATCGCTTACGTTTCTTAAATTTAAGCCTGAAGTAGTCGATAAATTGACTTATGAATGTAAAAGTATCTTATCTTATAACTCAATTCCAAACATGAATTTTAACTATGGTGTGGTTGCTCTTGAAAAATATCTATACACAAATGATATTTTGAAGATTATGAATGAGACTTTGCATGTTTTGGGACAAACCAAAATTTGTAAAAATTCTTCTTTAAATGACAAATCAATTTTGAATGACAAATTTGTTGATTTATATGATATTAGTGATACAGTGAGTGAAATAGAAAAAGAAGAATAAGAGGCTAATTATTTTGAACTACTTCTGAATAAACCTCTTGCTTTTAGTGATAACTCTCAAGTTATTGAAGTGAATAATAATAAACCATCTGATAAATTTTCTAAAATTAGTAGTTCTCCACAAGCTGATTTTGAAAGTTGTGATTCCAAAGAGTTCCATCATGTTGTAAAAATTATATATATATATATATATATATATATATATATATATATATATATATATAACAAAATTGAGAATCTTATCGATAATGAAAGTTGCAGTCATAGTAATGAAGACATTGTTGATTTGTCAAAGAAAATTATTGAAAACTCATGAATTTAAATAATTTATAAAAAAGGAGAGAAACATATTAATCCAATTGCAGTTGTCTATATGTCTACACCACATTACATTTAATCAACATTGATTGATGGATAAAACATCATTTAGTTTCTACAATTATAAAATAACAATAACAACCTATAAACCCTAAGATATGAAGTTGGATTCCATATTAATTTAGGACACCAAAATTCATTTTATTATTATTAAATTCTATACGGTTTGGGTTTAAAAACCCAAATTGTATTGGTTAAAACCAAAAACCAAAAAGCCACAACCGATCGATTTGTTACGGTCCCAATTTTAATAATAGAATAACTGATATGTGCAGTTTTTGATTTGTTTTTAGTTAGAAACCACAACAAACCGTACCATACTCACCTCAACTTTTCATGCTTGGATGGATAAAGACATGTATATGTTCAAGAATAAAAGACTTTCAATAGATGAAATCAAATTATCATATATGAACAACTAATAGTAGTTCATCATTTGAGAAAGAAATTTCTAAGCCTACCAAATAGACTTATAGTGTTTCATCAATTCCAAATTATGAAAAAATTCGTACTTCTAAACAAAAATCAAGATATGTTTATTCTTACTCGAAAATAGGTTTCGTAAAGATATTTAATTTTGAATTGTAACCACTTATGTATTTTATATCTATGCCGAATCAAGTCAATAGTTCCAATTATTTCTAACAGAAGAATTATATTTAAAATTTGTTAAACAACTCTTTCTCTTTCACTTACTTTCTAGGACCCAAAGGAATTTGGATACCTAAACTTTCTCTCTAATTGCATATTATATGTGAAATTTGATCAATAATGGGTACATCGATAGTGGTTGCTCATTTCATATGAATGAAAAGAGAGAACATCTAAGGGATTACAGATAACTTAAGGATGTTGGTGGTATAAATTTTTGAAATAATGAAACAACTTCAATCAAAGGTTATAGAATGATAACAAATGGTCGGTTTTTCATAAAAAGGGGTTCTTAAGTTGAAGTTTTGAAACACAACTTGATAAGTGTCTCCCAATTGGTTGTTGGAAATGATAACAAGATCACGTTTGATGAAGAAGAGAGTGTGATTAGATACAAGAAAAAACAAGATATGAAACCAATTGTTGGTGCTTCTTCCGTATGTCTTCTTTTTAAAAGATGCAAATGGCATAAGTTAGCTATGATTCTTTGTGTGCTTCTTGTGATCAGGGAAACCAACATTATCAATTCCATCATACAACAGTTGACAAAAATATCACTTAACCTTTAGAAGTGTGACATTTTGATCTTTGTGGAAGTCAGATACAACAAGAACCTATCGCTTTCATAAAACATGTGGACTTATAATTAAAGAAACGTTTTCGAAGAATTTGAAGTGATAATCATTTGGAATTCAAGAATAATGCCTTTGATACATATCTTTCGGAGAAAGGAATTACATATAAATTTCAGCTCCATATACCCCTCAGTAAAAACGGAGTAGTGGGAAGACATAATACATTACTTTTTGAAGCCATATGATCTATGTGGAATTTTGCAAATCTTTCATTCTAATTTTAGGATAAAACAACTTGCATTACATGTTTCACTTAAAGTAGATCTTTCATTCATGGAAGATTCAATATCACCCCTTATGAATTTATCAATAACAGAAAACCAAATGTTATTTTTTTAATGTTTTTAGATATAAGTGTTTTATGCTGAATTTGCAAGACAATCTTGTTAAATTTCAATCAAAAACCAATGACGAGATTTTTCTGAGATATGCTCAAAATTCTGGAGCTTGTAGAGTGTTAAACAAAGAAACAAGAAATTTTAAATAAATATACAATCTTACCTTGGATGATCAATATATTAAAATAGTTGCAACAAGTTTTCAAAGGTCCGGTATTTTTACAACACCTCTTGAAAATGTTGATGGGGAGCAAAGAACAAATAAAAATATTGCTCAAATTTAAGTGGATATGTTCAGTCACATGTTGTATAGGTTAAATAACCTTAGAGTGACGAATTTGACCCTATTACACAGCTCTTGTTTGAGTCTAACCATTATATGAATGAGTCTTTTACTCGAAGGATTATATAAGCTTTGTTGCATGTGATTGTATTCATGAAGTAGTTACCTAACATTATTGGGAGTTCTTCAGCAGCTGATGGCAGGGTGAGGTAGGGAATCTAGGAGAGCCTAGGATGTGCTGTAATGGGTTTTCTTGTGTTGTTTAGCAATGGGTATTCGTTTGAGAACGAGGAACGTGTGGATAGGTGTGGAAGGTAGTATTCAACCCATACTATTGGAAGCACATGATCAATACTCGGCTCAAGGAAAATTTAAAGGATTCTAAGGAACTAGTTAAGGAAGATGGCGTGGATTGGAACCATTATTCGTTACAGTGTATTTCCCCCTTTATCGGTTTATCGGGTATAGTCGTCCAGGCTGAGGATGGGTCTGGTGATTGTTTGGGCCTTAGTTGACATGTCTGTTTGGGTTTCAACGGTGCAGACCCATGAGAGGTAGTTGATTTCGTGGTCTAGAGGGCCTTGCTCAAGTAGTGTTAGTTTAGTCACGGGACTCAAGGAGCAAGCGATTGTGATGATCGATTCGAGTATTGCAACCCGGGGCTGAGTGATAGGTAGACGGGTTAGGACGTCACTATCATCGATAGGGGTTATGTACTTCCATCTCTCTGCGTTCGGAGGAAAGAGAGAGTAGACATGTGATTTTCAGAGTTGGGATGTAGTTTGGACATTAGTCTAGAAGATTGTGGTTTTCTTTGTCGAGATGTATGGCAGCGTAGGAATGCACAAAAGGATTTTGTGGTATGGTTACCTTGAGATGAGATAAGGGGTCTGCTTCCTTGAATTTAGTTAGGTCAGGTGCTAGTTGATTGTTTTAGGAACCAAGGGAAGTGAATCGATAAGAGCAACTTTTGATGTCTCTGATGTATCCTGACTAAGAGAATGATGTTTCTTATATTTATGAGTAATGCTTGCGATGAAATTTTTGCTGGCGAATTATAGGCGAGGTGTGTAGTAGTTCATTTGTTTCTAGATGGAGAATCGGTGTCATGAATGGACATAATTATTTTTTGTGAATCTGCATGGGATTCTGATGTTAGAGGCGATTATGTTTGGGAGGTTCTGAGGCCGCCATATGGGATTCGGAAGAACTTTGAGTTTGCTTGGTCTTTATCTGGAAGAGCAACTTATGTTGTGTTATATATTCTAAAGATTCGTGGATGATACGCATCTGGTTGAACCGGTTTGAGATATGGTTTGTCTGTAACGTCATTTGGTGGTCGTTCGAACCCTAAGTGGGGGAGAACTGGCTATTTTGCTTGAAGAATCATTGATATGTTCGAGTTTATGATTTTAGAATAATGGTTCATAGGGATTTGTGGTTTGGGTATGCGAAACTTTGGTTCATGATTTGGTCAGGACAAAGGTGCAGATCATGTTGTCATCAGATGTATGTGTTCAGGAATGCAAAAGTTGTCTTCGCAGAAAGAAGATGTTAGATAAGGAGCTTATTGTAGCCAGTAGTTTTGGATATAGTGTCCAAGTCCATAACTATATTTGGTATGTACTTGACCCGACCCGGTATGGTCCATTTGGGTTGCACTTCACCCGAACAATTTATGGATAGTCGTTTGAGAATAGTATAAGTTATGATTTATTAATATATTATAAGTCCTAATATATTAATATAAAATCATATTATTTAATTAGTATTGATCTATAATTAATCTAGAATTAATTTAGAGATCAAAAGTATGACTAATTAAATATGGGCTCTTGTATTTATGTAGTGTGGGCTAATGCTTATTTGGAATGGGCTAGGCTTGCATGGAAAGTCCATGGATACTCCATGGAGCTTTAACCCATGGATCTCATGGAAATGAAAAGACATGGGTATTAGGGTTTACATAGGTGTAACCCTAATCCACCACACTATATAAAGGAGGCTTTGGTTCTTGAAATCATACTAGTTGTGGTGAGTAAAGTAAGAGGGCCGATTTCAAGAAAGGTAATTACTATTCTCTCAAAATTCCAAGTTTGTGGTGATTTGTGATTTCCATTTGAGGCATCCACACTATTGGTGCTAGGCTCTAAAACTCCAAGCAATCAACTACAACTACAAGGTAAGTAATTCTACTAGCTTTATTTGATTCAAGTTCCCCATGCCATGCTAGATAGGATAAGAACCTTGGAAAAATAATTATTTGCATGTATCTTAGTCAAACATAGATCCAAGGTTTCTAGGGTTGCATGTACACCATAGGAGTGTTAGAATGCTCAAAACCCATCAGTGGTATCAGTGCCAGGTTTGTTTATTTGATACTTGATGCAAAAAAAAAAAAAAAAAAAAAAAAAAAAAACTTGAAAATCGAAGTTTTGTTCAAAAGCTCGTATCAAAATTTCAAGTTTTGTATATGTACTTACGATTCTTGAAATTTGTGATATGAACATTCATAAACATATGAGTTTAGAAGATCATAGAAATTATGTGCTAATAATTGATTAGATTAATTCTTGATCTTTATGTGTTTTAATGGTGTCCATAACTAGTTCTTAAGTTATGGATAACCAAAAGTCACATTTATAAATAACCATTAAAAGAACACATAGGTTACAAAAAAGTGAAGAGTCTTCATTTTTAATAACCATTAACTCATAAGTTATGAGAAATGAAAAGTTTTGAAAGTTTACAAAACTTGCCCTCAAGTTTTGGAACATGTAAAGTCATATTAAAAACTTTAGTTCCAACCCCTAGAATTTTAAAAGTTAAAATTCAACCCTTATACTTTATAATATTATAAGTTTAATAATATTTATATATGTATAAGATCAAGTCGTCTTACCGCTAGTACGCCTCATTCACGAAGTCGGTCTATAAGGGGGGTATAAGGTTGTTGCCTATAAAATGGCAACTTAATGGGTGTCCACTCTCACCCACCGCTTCCTTCATCGGTGGAGGGTCGTTAGCCGGACGGGTAGGACAAGGACTTAAAAATTCTCATTAAAAGTATAATGATAATACTAAAGTAACTAAACTTTATTGAATTCCCAATCTTAGTTATTTTAGGAAAATGTGAATAAGATGCTAATCCATGAAATTACACTTTACACTTTGTTTAAGTCGTTAGTGGAGCGTGTGTGGTTAACCGGCACACTAACTTGAACTTAACAAGGTAGGTAAAGGGTGACTTAATGTTTATCATAGTATCGATGGAGCGTGTGTGGTTAACCGGCACATCGATTGAGGGGTAATACATTAAGGGTACCTAGTAATTTGCATGGTTACTTCACACCTTGTTTTGTGATCCTCGGCATCCCAGTCACAAAACTTGAAGGGCACACTCGAGATTGAAACATGCCATTGAAGAAAGTTCAATGAATCTCAAAGAATCTAGGAGTTTCTAAACCAATTAAAACCTAATTAAATATTTCGTTTTTTCATGGTGGAAATTGGTGAATCGTCATTCACCTACCTTCAAATATCTTATAGCTTAGATTACAGCATCCCTCTTCTAAGTTATAAAATATTGTGTTGGGTCCTAGCCTTAATATTACATTTGGGTGTTTTGTTAAGGACTATCTCTATATCTAATCTAATATATTCCCTCTTCTTTTCAGATGTCTTCCAATAACAATGCTTCTGGCTCAAACCCTACTAGCTCCTTCTCTCTCATGAATCTTTGTGGGAGAGTCATCTTTGATGGGTCCAACTTTACAGATTGGATTAGAAACATCAGGATGGTCACTCGGTATGAGAACAAAGAATATGTTCTCGACAACGAGCTGAAGGTACCCGAGCCAACTGCTACTCCTGAAGAGCTTGCTGAATATGAGGTACATGAAAGAGATGCTACAAAAGTGGCATGCATCATGATGGCCACCATGACAGCCGAGCTCCAAAAGTCCTATGAGGACTATTATCCTTTTGAGATGCACCAGGACTTGATGGACCACTACCATCAAAGTGCTCATCAAGAGCGATATGAAATAATCTCCTCCATGATAACAACCCGAATGAAGGATGGTGAACCCATCACGGGCCACATGTAGAAAATGCAAAGGTATGTGGACAGTTTACTGAAGCTGAATGTGAACTTCCCTGAGGAGTTAGCAATAGACATCATTTTGCACTCCTTGCCATCGTGTTATGATCAATTCCGCATGACATATCACATGAACAAGGAAGAAGTCACCCTCAACAAACTTTAAGGACTCTTGAAGACCGCCAAAAGTGGTCTAAAGGGTAAGTCGGTTGTTACTACTCCTACTCCTACTCCTACTCCAACTGCGGCCAATGTCTTGGCAATCGGGCATGGCAAAGGGAAGAAGAGAAAGAACCCTTCTAAGGGTACCAAGGGTAAGACCCTTGAAGGCTCCTCTTCAAGCAAAACTAAGAAAGGTTTTGTCACTCCTTCTGCTAACCCTAATGAGGCTGAATGCTTCTATTGCCATGAAAAGTCGCACTGGAAGCGAAACTGCCCAAAGCACCAGCAAGATTTGAAGGATGGGAAAGTAAAACCCAACCATGCAGGTATATACACTATATTGTCTAATAACTCACCTCATTCTAAGTCTTGGGTCCTTGATACAGGTTGTGGTATTCACATATGTTGTGATTTGCAGGGACTAAAAAGAAGTGAGAATGTGGAGCAGGGAAAGATAAACTTGATCATGGGAAACAGGAAAGCTTCACCTGTCACCAAGATAGGAGTTTATTCCTTAGTGCTAAATAGTGGGTTTACATTAGATTTGAATAAATGTTATTATTCGCCAGAAATGGCAAGAAATGTTATTTCCTTTCATGCATTGTATAAACAAGGTTTTACCTTTTATTTTGAGAATAATAATGGTAGTATTGATGCTTTCTTTAATAATGTTCTTTATTTTAAAGCATTACCTTGTGATGGCGTGTATGAAATTGTATATGTTGTAGATAATCTAGGAAATAATGTATTGTGTATTAACTCTTCCACTAGCTTAGATAAAGCATCCTTATGGCATTGTCGTCTTGGACATGTAAGCAAGAAACGCATAGGCCAACTCCAAAAGGATGGAGTCTTGGAGTCATTTGACCTAAAGTCAGATGATAGTTGTGAATCTTGTTTGCTTGGTAAAATGACAAAGTCACCTTTTACTGGCAATTCTGCTAGGGGTGAAGGTTTGTTGGACCTCATACACACGGATGTGTGTGGACCCTTCAGAACCGCCACAAGAGATGCTAATCAGTTCTATGTGACTTTTACTGATGATTTTAGTAGATATGGATATGTCTACCTAATCAAGCATAAGTCAGAAACCTTCGAGAAATTCAAAGAGTTTAAGCAAGAAGTGGAGAATCAGTTGGGCAGGAACATTAAGATGCTTCGATCCGATCGTGGTGGTGAGTATCTTAGTACTGAGTTCCTTGACTATCTTAAGGAATGTGGGATTGTCTCACAATTGACACCTCCTAGGACACCACAGTTGAATGGTGTAGCTGAGAGGCGCAATCGGACCTTGTTGGACATGGTTCGTTCCATGATGAGTCGAGCTTCGCTACCAATCTCATTTTGGGGGTATTCCTTAGAGACTGCCGCCCATATCCTTAATCTAGTCCCTACAAAGAAGGTTGCCAAAACACCTCATGAGGTGTGGACTAGAAAAGTTCCCAATCTAGACCACATCAAGATTTGGGGTTGCGAGGCTTTCGTGAGACGCGAGACTCATGATAAGCTCGAACGCCGAAGCAAAAGGTGTATTTTCATCGGCTACCCACAGAAATCCTTTGGTTACATCTTCTACAGACCCATTGATAATGTGGTCTTTCTAGCAAGAAGAGGATTCTTTCGAGAGAGAGAATTCATGAGCCAAGGAGACAATGGGAGGCAAATTGACCTTGAGGAAATTCAAGAGTCAAGTGGTGAAGGAACCTCAAACCCTAGCACTCAACCCGAGGAGGAAACTCCTGTTGAGCCGACTGAAGAATCTATACCTCTGAGGCGTTCCACCAGAGTTAGGAATGCACCTGAGCGTTATTATGGTTTTCATATTACTGCAGAAGGTGAGACACTTATCAGTGATAACACACTGGTAAAGTTGGAAACTTTATCCATCTAAACATCATACTGATTCAGATCTAAAAGCTTGAGACTTTGACTTAATCGATTAAGTTGGAAAAGATGCACTTTTGGTCCCTTTGAGATTTAAAGACTAGATCTTGGTTGGTTGGACCATTCTAATAGATAAAGTTGGAAACTTTATCCATTATGGAGTTAATAAGAACCATAAAATGACATATTGATGGGTTTTGATGAACCATGCAAGAGTTGGTACCCACATTATGGACTTAGATGGATAAAAATCGGTATTGGGTCCCATTAAGTCATGCAAAGGAGTAAAGTTGTCAACTTTATGTATTAAGACTTCATTTGGCATTATATCTGAGGTTTGAGCGTTTTGGGATTAATGGATTAAGTCATTTGGCAAAGGAGTAAAGTTGCCAACTTTATGTATTAAGACTTCATTTGGCAGTAGATCTGAGGCTTTAGCGTTGTAGGCTTAATGGATTAAGTCATTTGGCTTGACAAATAAGGACTGAACAGTATGTTGGGCGTACTCCAGAGTACACTGGATGTACTGGGATAAACATACGTACACCGAGCTTAAGTCTGAGTACGTTGGGCGTACTCAGCGGCTGTTGACTTTTGTTAACTTTTGTGGTTTGGGCCATATTTGGACTATTAGGGTTTTAAGCTTTGTTGGGTCACTAGCCTTTCTGACTTTCGGCCATTATGAAGCTTTGTGTCTTCTTGGATTTGGGCCCATATTGGACTTTGGATGTCTTTTAGGAATTGGGCCACTATTGGGCTTTTAGTGCCTTTGAGTTTGGCCCTCGGTTATTGGGCATAGTGGGGGAATGGTAAAATGGTTATTTACCCTGGGTATTGGACAAATGAACTAGATTCCTGGTTATGGTTTATGCCCCAATTATTAATTGGGGTTTTATTTGATTGGTTAACAAGGGGATTCTCTGGTTCAACGGCCCAATAATTTGTTTGGCTGACAACAGACTGAGGTGAGTTTGCTCACCATACTGTAGGGCACTAGGATATTTTATGTGCTTGTAGTCTTTGTGACTCCTGCTATATGTGTTATATGCATGTGTGCATGTTTTCTATACGTATGTGGAGTGAAATAGACCCGATACAGCCTTGTGCTGACATATGAGTTGAAATAGACTCGGTGATGAAACTAACACGGGGGTGAAATAGACCCGGTACGGCCTCAAGCCGATGCATGAGTTGAAATAGACTAGGGGTGAAATCGACCCGGGGGTGAAATAGACCTGACACAGCCTTGAGCTGGCAGATATGTATGGTATGTGGTTTTTTGGGGAACTCACTAAGCTTGTGCTTATGGTTTATATTTAAAATATTTTCAGGTACTTCTGGTTCGAAAGGGAAGGGTCCGGCATGACTACACCGCATCCACCCATGTTTCCGCACTTTGTGATTTTGGGATTGTACTCTGATAATTATTTTACTCTGATATACTTTTTAATGTTTATGTGGATTAAAGATGTTTATGGTTGAATTAAAAATGGATTTATTCGGTCGTTTCACTATTGTAAACAAAAAAATATAAATTTGACGCTGACACGTGTTCCAAAAGAGAATGCCAAAGATAAAAAACTGACGATGAAGGGTTTAAACGAAAAGATGACAAATCGACACTACATGCAACAACATCAGCAACATGTAGCTGCACCAAAATATAAAGCTCCCTAAGTCTACGACCTATCCCAATCACCTTCCGAGACCGAATGTCCTATACACAGTAGAATGAATTAGAAAATAAGACCCAAAAAACAGACTTACACAACTGACTGACCGATGCAAGATTCAAAGCAAGTGTGAGAATGTAATGCACATCTGTTAAAGATATATAAGGAGTGACAATAGAAACAACATATTCTACTGACATAGGTGTGGCACTAGCAGACCTAAAAGAGACAGTTGTACGACATGATAAAGAAGCAAAAGATGACAAATGTTGTGACATCTGATGAGATGCACCAAAATTCAATGTCCACAAGGATGAAGGGATACATGAAGTGTTGGATGAAGACAGAACTGAATGAGACATGGAACCTGACCTGACAATTGGATTGGCAAGAATGAACTGTCTGAACTGCTCAAGAATATGGGGATCCAAGGCTGATGGTGGTGTAAAATCTGTTTCATTCTTAACTAAAGGTGTAGCAGCAGAGTACTATGGTGGCCTAAAAGATGGAAACGAGGGTTGTGATTGAGATTGCCCATAAGACATGTTCTACTCTTAAGGTTGAGACTGTGCAGGTGATCTCGTTTGTTGTTGCTGCTAATTTCCCTTGCTTGTCAGCAAATGACAATTTTCCTTCCAATAATTCTTCTTCTTACATAAAGGACACTCATCAAATGCAACTTCGGACGATTCTGTTTTGAAGACTGAGGTGATTATAGAACAGCAAAGACAGCAGGAGTGGCTGTCTTGGGACCTTTCTCAGCATGGGACTTGACACGAGTTTCTTTATCAATCAACTGTGAACAACCGAATCAACTGTGGGACGAGGTGTGAGATGCAAGATTGATCCACGCAAGCCTTCAAAATCTAAATGTAATGGCATCAAGAACTGAACCAAACGTTGCTCTTCCATTCTACCAATATAAGGCTTAAAAGCCTTCAACACATCAGGTTCTGTAAGAGCCAACTGATCCTACAAATCCGACATAGCTGCATAAAATTCTTGAACATTGAGATTGTTCTGTTGAAGGGCTCGAATATCAAACTCTAACGGATACTGCTTTGCAAAGTTAGACTGGGTATACAACTTAGCAAAGTGATCCTAAACCTCCTTTGATGTGTCATACATCGCCAACTGAGTACCAATAGATTGGATAACATAATTATTAATCCAAATAACGATCTTGGAGTTATCATTCGCCCATGAATCTAGTAAGGTTGCATAATTAGCAGCATTCTCGTCTGTTGGTTTCTTTTTGTCACCTGTGACAACCCCCCACATAGTTTTGCCTCGTAAGAAATTTTTCATAACATAACTCCAATAGGCATAGTTCTTGCCATCGAGTTAGATACCATTGGACTGAAGAGAATTATCTCTCGGGGCCATATTTCCAATATCAATCAAATGAGAACAACCAAAACAACTGTAAATGCGAGTAGCAGCAACAACAATCAAGATCTCTAAATCAACAAAACCAACAAATGAAACGAAACCCTCGAAATCGATGAAACAACAAATAAAATCAAATGGAATACAAAACGAGCAAGAAAACTTAGTGTCTGCTATAACTCGCCCCCAAAAACGAGAATACAGATGTTCAAACCGAGCTCTGATACTATGTAAACTATCAAGATATAAAGCGAATGGTATTATATATTATTATCAAATGAGAAGTGCAAGATAAAATGAAAGGAAAAGACAGAATATATAGAGTAGCTAATCAAGGTTTTCTAGCTAATGGGTCAACATAAAACCTAATACAAAATAAAGCCCAAAATCTTATTAGGCTAACACTAATTACGAAGATCAAATGTCTTTTTTAGTCATTCTCAAAGATAAGAACCATTTTTTCCAAGTAAGAATTTTCTTAGAAAATTAGAGGACCATCCAATAAAAGATGGGATGATACATTTAAGCCTTTCTTCAAGTGCTCTCAAAATAATCTTGCTCACACAACCGGTAAGATGAATAAGACTGTGGTCTCTAGGGATCGACTTGAGGGTGAGTGGGTCATTAACCTTAGGGTCGAGAGTAATATATATAGCGATGTTGCCAAGAGTGATGATGAAATGCTTTTCATCAATGTTTAACAAGCTCGAAAATAATAGGCTTAATAATATTTTGAAATTTGTCCAAGAAGGCGAAAGATAACACGTTTGGATGCGGACATTTTTCAGACCCACACTCACTAATATATATCGATTACTATTTATCAAATTGAAAATAAATATTGACGATAAGCGAGCAGTGATAACTATGGAGATCGTCCCCCTCACCTAAAAAGGAGTTAAAAGTCGAATTGTAACTAATAACCAGTTTTTCTTGTTAAAAATTTGTTATAATCAATAAGCCAAATAATTTTTTTTATATTACAGATAATAGTTAAAGTATATTGAAAATATCGATAAAAAGACAAAGTTATTCTTTTATTAAAGTTTAGCTGTATTCTTAACCAAACACTATTTTGAATTTATATATAAAATACACAAGAAGTCAAATTGGATCTTGAACTTACGGTTGTTTTTTTTACCATAATTAGTGATAACTATACATGTTTAGTACATAGTAAAAGGAGTATTAAAATAACCAGCACTTAGCGAAATCAAACTTGGTCATTTCCATATTAAAACAAAAAGATATATGCTAGCCATACTTGGCTTTTTTGCACTCAACCATTTTAAAATGTTAAATTGAGACCATGTGGTACTTTTTCTAAAACTAATATATTACCACCAAACTGTGGTGCGATGCTGACCTTCATAGCATAAGTCCAATTACACACGCATAGAAAAACCACAAACTTGGGACGAGGTCATACAGTATATAAATACCCTTAACGTGATGATCCACACAACACCTCAAGACAGTCACCATTCAACTCATCGAGCTTTACTATACCCTTTCAACTTCAAGAAATGGCAGCAGTTGAAGCCAATGGTACCCTTCAAGCAAACACCAAAACAACCACAGAGCCTGTGCGTCCTTTGGCGAATTTCCCTCCTTCTGTATGGGGTGATCGTTTCTTGTCATTCTCTCTTGACAATACGGTAAGACAGCATCCCATAAAGTACACACTGAAAACCAGTTGTTTCTGTATTTTCTAAGACAATGCATTGTTTTCCTTTCTAGGAATTGGAAGGATATGCAAAAGCCATGGAGGAGCCCAAAGAAGAAGTGAGAAGATTGATCGTAAATCCAACAATGGATTCGAATAAGAAACTAAGTTTGATTTATTCTGTACATCGACTTGGTTTGACGTATCTTTTCTTGCAAGAGATTGAAGCACAGCTTGACATTATTTTCAAAGCGTTTAAATTGCAAGATTATGATGAAGTTGATCTATACACAACTTCTATTAACTTTCAAGTTTTCCGACACCTTGGTCACAAACTACCTTGTGGTAAGCCTTCTTCCCCTTTCAAAGGTCATAAACGCTAAAGCACTACTCAAAATTTATTACTCAGTTTTGAGGAATCGTGACAAACCATAAAGCATTGACTAAAGATCTAATAATATTATATTTTTACATTCTTTTCACCTCGTGAACACTTATTGTGTAAAAAGACAGATATATTGGTTTTTTATATAAGTTATTTTACATGAAATAAGTATTTTAATTTTGTGATTGTGCAGATGTGTTTAACAAATTCAAGGACAGCAGCTCGGGTACATTCAAGGAATCCATTACCAACGATGTGAAGGGTATGCTAGGTCTATATGAATCTGCGCAATTGAGATTACGAGGAGAATCGATTCTAGATGAAGCCTCAGCATTCACTGTAACTCAGCTCAAGAGTGTAGTAAACACTCTTGAAGGAAAACTTGCACAGCAGGTGTTACAATCATTGAAGAGACCATTTCATCAAGGGATGCCAATGGTTGAGGCAAGGTTTTATTTCTCCAACTACGATGAAGAATGTTCCACACATGAGTCGCTAGTAAAGCTTGCAAAGCTGCATTTCAACTATTTGCAGCTACAACAAAAGGAAGAACTTCGCATTGTCTCAAAGTAAGTTATCGATCTTCCAATAAATAAATAAAAACATTAAATTTATCACAGATCCAAAATCTAAGAGAAACAAGCTAACTTTTTTATACTTGGTTTCAGGTGGTGGAAGGATATGAGGTTCCAGGAAACTACTCCTTATATAAGGGATAGAGTACCAGAGATTTACTTATGGATATTGGGATTGTACTTTGAGCCTCGTTACTCCTTGGCACGAATCATCGCCACAAAAATTACATTGTTTCTTGTGGTGCTAGATGACACATACGATGCATATGCTACCATCGAAGAGATTCGACTTCTAACAGATGCCATAAATAGGTAACAAATATATAAACTTCCTCGTGCATTTTTTGTCGATATTCCAATTAAAATGTTTTTCTAAAAGGGTTAAGCAAATTATGACATATATGCCAAAAACAAGTTTTAAAATTGATTAATGCTTCCATACTCCAATGAAAATATTATTTAAAAGGATGACGCTTAAGATGTATAAGACAAAAACAAGTTGAAATTTGATTAGTTCGGTTTTTAAATTAATCCATCCATATAATATTAAAAAAAATCGATTATTAATGCTTAAGAATCATTTAATAGTATTAACACAATATTTACTTTCAGGTGGGACATTAGTGCTATTGAGCAAATTCCGGAATACATTCGACCATTCTACAAAATTCTCCTAGACGAGTATGCTGAACTTGAAAAACAACTAGCTAAAGAAGGAAGAGCAAAAAGCGTTATTGCTTCAAAAGAAGCGGTATGATCTCATTATATACACACTGTGTTCAATGCACATGTGATCAGCTTTATAGTGTCTAAGTATTGATTTTTTTTTTTTTTTATTATTATTTTATTTTTGTCATGGAATCCAGTTCCAAGACATTGCTAGAGGCTACCTTGAAGAGGCCGAGTGGACAAGCAGTGGTTATGTTGCATCATTTCCAGAGTATATGAAGAACGGTTTAATTACTTCTGCCTACAATGTCATTTCGAAATCTGCCTTAGTGGGTATGGGTGAGATGGTTAGTGAAGATGCGTTGGCTTGGTATGAGAGTCATCCAAAGACTTTGCAAGCTTCAGAGTTAATTTCAAGACTCCAAGATGATGTCATGACTTACCAGGTAAAACTCTCCGCGAGGTTCAACATTGAATTTTACTTGCATCATATATATACAGGAAAAAAAAATTATATGTCTTAAACATTATGAATTCTAACAAAGTATATTTTCTATATCTGAAGTTTGAGCGAGAAAGGGGTCAATCAGCCACAGGTGTTGACTCATATATCAAGACCTATGGCGTGTCGGAAAAGGAAGCTATTTTTGAGCTGAATAAAATGATTGAAAATGCATGGAAGGATATAAACGAGGGCTGCCTTAAGCCAAGAGAAGTCTCTATGGATTTGCTTGCCCCAATTCTTAATCTTGCAAGAATGATAGATGTGGTATACAGGTACGACGATGGGTTTACTTTTCCGGGAAAGACCATGAAAGAGTATATTACCCTTTTGTTTGTTGGTTCGTCACCTATGTAATAAATTAATAATTGTTGTTTCATATTTTCGTTGTTTCATATGTTCATTACAATTTTCCCAATGCTGAATAATAAATATATTGTGGTCGGGTATATCAATTTATGTCATTTTGTTGACAGTTTTTTAGCTTTAATTATTTACTTAATTAATGATTGTTGTTTCATAGTATTGTTGTTTCACATGTTTGTTATAATTTTCCCAATGATGAATAATAAATATATTGTGGACGGGTATAGGAATTTATGTCATTTATTTGAAGAAAAAAAAATTAGCTTTACTTTTTTATTTTTGCAATAAACTAAGTAACTAATTATCAGATAAAGCATTGTTTGGGATTACTTGTTTAGTTTAAAAGTTATTTTACAACTTTTTAACTTTAAAAGTTGTTTCTATAAAAGTTTTTTTTTACATTATTTGAAGACACAAAAGCTAAAAGTTGTTTTTAAAAAATATTTAGGTTGTATTTCTTGACTTTTGAGTGTAATTTATCTTGTAGGCATTTAGAGTTAGGGTTTGTTTTGAAGCCTAAATGTCGAAATTAGTTCAATCTTATGCGATTTAGAGACTGCATGAATGTTTAAAAGCCTTGGAATAACATATTAAACAAAACCCAAACATGAATTTGAGTTCGATTGGCCGTGAAAATGAACGCCGACAGTGTGCATCACGGACCGATTTCACGACGCGATCTTCATGACCACGATGTGAAAACTGGGCTACCAGTTTTTATGTTGTGTTTTAATTGCTTAACTGTTTGGTGGTTTTGTTGGTTTTTCTTGTTGTTAATCTTTCAGGTATCATGAGACCGAGGCGTGCAATTCTGGAAGAATAAAGGGATATTGATGTTCCTAGTATACATCCACTATACCGATTTCCTTAAAATATATCGCAATCCATGCTCAATAATTATTCAAATAAACTTGGATGGTTATATAATCGGGAGTTCGGGTTAGCACCCGTGATCGATTGGACCAAGCTATTTGTAGGAGACGGTTTCACTTTCCAATGCAACGGATGGTGTTATTTATTTTCCATTCAAGAACCAGTTTATCGACAATTGTCCTTTGAGTTTTTTTTGCGAAAGTCAGTTTTGAAGAACGGACAACCGAACTGACATTTAACCGGGCCCTTGCATTCAGATTGGGAGGTGTCTATCGCAAATGTAGCTTGTGTGAATTTTCTTGGCGAATGGGGTTATACACGGAAGCGGACTCACAATCACCCTATTTTATCTTATTCTTACAAGGTTGTGTCCGGGACTTTACCACGGGATTGCTTGATGTGCAATTTTGGAGATCTATTTCCAATCACGAGTATAGTTCTCATAATTCTTGCGAGGGACAGTGAAACATCCCAAAAATCATGACCAAAAATTTCATTTTTAATTAATAAATAAAACCATAATTATCAAACCATCACATCAAAACATGAATAATAGCATCTCATATCAAAACATCTGTCAAAATATCAGAGTAAATATCACAGGCTAAAAACATAATGGTGTGTGCACTGCAGTCATCCCGAGCTCTTCCTCTTGCTATCGGAAGTACCTGAAACCAAAATTGAAAACTATAAGCACGAAGCTTAGTGAGTCTCCCCAACTACCACATACCATACACATATCACATAAACATATCTTGGGCCCCGCCCCTGCTACATCGATTCAAGCTCGGCATCGACTTTCCCAGCATCGGGCCCCGCCTAGCATCGAACCCCGCCTGGCATCGAACCCTATTCGGCATCGGGCCCCGCCCGGCATTGAGCCTCGCCCGACATCGAGCACATCTCGGAATACATATGAGCATAATCAATAATACACATAAACCTAAGCATATAACATTAACATTTACACATTCCTCGGGCCCGCCCGGTATCGGACCGTAATCCGATAACATACTAACATCCCTCGGGACCGCCCCGACATTCGACCGAAGTCTGGAATATACAAGTACAAACAAATGCAAGAATCACAAAGACATCAAGCATACAAGCATTCCTCGGGACCGCCCCGACATCGGATCGAAATCCGGAAAAGCATATAAACCTACATCGGGCCCCGCCCGCCATCGGACCATAGTCCGGAAGTACTACTAAGTAAACGAGTCGGCCTTGGTGCCTTAGACCCGTTCCTGCTGGAGGAAACTCACCTCATATGCTAGCTGTGAAATCTCATGTGAGGAATCTCTAACGGCTGCTCCGACGACTCCCCAACTATCAATTTCACAATAACAATTAATCAAAATCTGATAATCCTCCTTAGGGTGAAACGACCATTTTACCCCTGCTCAAAGTCAAAGTCAAGGTCAACTCCCAGTCGACTCAACTCGTCGAGTTACCTCCTAACTCGACGAGTTCTTATACTACTCAGACTCGTAATCAACCGAGTCAACTCGTCGAGTCCCTTCACAGACTCGTCGAGTTCTACCTGGCATAGAATCGGGACAACCTGACTTGAACTCGTCGAGTCCCTTACTAGACTCGCTGAGTTCCCATGTCTGTTTGGGCTATCTTAATGGATTAAGCCCCTACACTTCAGATCCAAGCTTCATACTTCACATAAACCCTGAAAATACCCTTTTAAGGGTAAAGTTTCTAACTTTACCCATTATTACCTCTTCTTAAAGGGTTTAGCTCAAACCCTAATTCCTTGGGACCTAGAACTTGGTCCTTAAACCATCCGTACACCAAACTAAAGCTTACAGTCTCAGATCTAAACCCTTAGCACTAATTGGACACGTAAAGTTTGTTGAGTATTTGAGATATTGAAACTGATTTGGCATATTTGGTTATTTAGGGAAGCCTTTTTAGGGTTAATCATTTTATGATTCCCTACAATGCCTTTACAGTAGAAGTTCTTAGTCGAGCTCTTCTAAGGCATTGGTTTTATATTAAGGCATATATTTTATATTTATGGTATATATTTATTATTCCCTATAAATAATCGTTAGGTTAGCTTTTGGAGGAAGCTTTTTACCAGATTAGGGTTTTTCTCTGTACGTTCATGAGATAATCAATATACACAAAAACCTTTATCAGATTACTTGCATATGATGGTGATTGATTCTTGATTGTTCTTGATATTCCGCATTCGTCATCTCGGATTTATTCCTAACAAGTGGTATCAGAGCGGGTTCTTGTAGATCTCAGCGATTTTTGCAAGAATTGATCTTGTTTATGGCGATATTTTATCTGGACTCTCACCTTGTTCTTCAAGTTTTGTAAGTTTTCTGAAAAGAAAAAGTCTATACCTCATTTTTATTGAAAAATCTAGTTCACATATGTTATCTTTAACTCATTATTTCATCTGATTTGTTCTTGAATGGTGTTCTGGAAGACATTTAGAAGAAAATTCCGTGTTTATTTGAATTTTCGTGTTCAAATTTGTTTTCTCTCTCTAGAAACCATCTTAGATCTGTTTTCTCTCACTAAAAACCCTTTCAGATCTGTTTTTCTCTCTCTAGAATTCTTATCAGATCTACTTTCTCTGTCTTCAAGTTCTATCATTTGTTGAAGATCTAATGGATCTTTTATTCAGTAACTCCATTTTAGAACATGGATTAAAGGTCACTAAACCAATTATGGTGTAAACAAATCGACTTTGTTTCATGTTCTTGGTGATTTTACGTTGAGGAATGTTACTGAGTTATATAATTCTTTTGTTGATAAGAAAATAAATAAATACTCATGGGTTAATGAACGTGAATTGCAAAAGAATGAGAGAATAGTAGAACAATTTCGTATTATTTATGAACATTTAGATCGAGAAAATAAACAGATGTTGAAGATAAAAAGGGTTGAAAAAAGAAAAAGAAGAAATTCATTTTGTTCTTCATGTTTCTGAAGAAAAGATGACTCCAGATGTTCTTGTTGAGGGGGAGTCAAGTGGTTCTTGTGTTTCAGATGATTTACATTCCGAATCTGGTACTTCAGAAGACGAATCTCAAAGAAATTCATCTAAAATCGTGAAAGTGAAGACATTTTGTTCTATTGGAACTCAAACAGATGATTCTTTATGTTCTGAAGATGTTTTTGAAGGAATGACTCCTTACAAAAAGCCAATAATTCAAGATGTTCAGATTTATCATACTCCTAAGGATTGTGTTCAAAGGTCTTCTAATGTTCAGATTCAGAATAGTGAAAAGGTTGTTCAGATCCAAAATTCGTTTCTGAAGCCTAGAATCAAGAAAAGAAAGAAGAGGAAGACGAACAAAAGTAAAATGAAGAAGGTTTGGATGCCCAAGGTTCAAGTACTCAATGCATATGAAAAGGTTCAGAAAGCTGAAGTCAAGAATATTCAAAGGAAATTCCATTCACATTTTTCTTCAGATAAATATGTTAAATGTTGGAGAAAAGAGAAACGAGTATTTGGTTGGTTTAACAAATTTTTTAGAAAATTTTGTTTTCCAACTAAAAAGCGTGTATTATTTTCAGAAGATGATAAATTTTCTTCAAATAAGTGGGTATGAAAGAAACCAACTTCAATGTTGAACCTTAAATAGATACCAAAAGTCCCATAAAAAGTTATGTCATTCCCAAAAAAAAAAAAGGACAAATTTTGGTGAAATCTGGTGAATATTGGGTCAAAGATATGAAATCTTGTTGAAGAAATCAATTTTTTTATGTTGGAATTGACAAAAGGCTGAAAAAGTTGATTGTTGGGTGAAAAGTGATATTTTCTGCATAAAATAAGCTGTCACCTGACACATTTCAGCAAAAATGACACAAGCTGTAAGTTCTCTGCAATCAGGAGGGTCAAATTCGGAGTTATTGATAAAATATGTTGAGTTTCGGTGTTAAGGGTGAAATCAGTCATTTTATTAAAGTACAAGGGATATTTTTCGGGAGGGTCAGTTTCCGTGTTCCTGTGTTCGTTTCTTTGAAGCGGACTCAAATAACCGAAAGCGGAACTCAAAACGCGAATGTCTCAAAATCAAGAAACGAACCTATCAACCAAAAGCGAAAGTCAGGAAATGTCAAGATGCGAAAGTTAGTTTAGTTTGCTCATCCCTATGAAGCGAAGACAACCAAGACGCGAACCTTACAACCACAAGCGAAACTCAAGATTAAGAAGCGAAAGTCTCAATTGGAACCGAATGGAACCGAATGTTCGGTTGGGTTCAGTTGTGTAATCAACGGAGCGAACATTTGAAGCGAACCTGAGAGTTTTCGGTTCACGAACGATTGGTTTGGAGCGAAATTCTAGTAGAAGCTCAAGAAACGAACTTCATCAACCAAAAGCGAAACTCATAGGAGCGAGAGGTCAACGATTCGGGGCTGCCTTGATTTGCACCATTAGACTTGAAGCGAAGCTTGTCGATGTTTCTAAACTCGGTTACTCCCGCTCAAATCAAGAGAGTTCGATTTCAAATGTGAAGACTGAAAGCAAAACGAAACTGAAATCGGGGTTCAAGCAAATTGAAATCGGAATTTTTGTTGGAATTGGATGTCAAAAAATGTCGGCATCATGAAGTCGCTGTTCGATATTTTATACAATCGGCACTCCAAATCTGATAACGGGTCTTCTAGCTTGTGAATTTGACACTGGGAAATAGGAACGAAACATCAGTCGACGTCATTATTCTAAATCGATTTTGATTTTGTTTGAAAACAGAAATCAGTAGTATCAAAAGCGATTTGGGATCTGAACCGATCAAACTACGATCGGAATTTGATAAACGTGCATTGGTCCTGAAACTCAAATCTGAAACGGATATTAAAATCGAAATAAGAGAAACTACGATCGGAATTTGTTCATCGTTATAAACATCAAAGTTTCGAACATCAAAATTGAATACGGAATTGGATTGACTCGGAATCAGATTTTACAAATCAAAATCGAAACTTGTTATTGTAATCAGAACTATTTGCTTGAATGATGTTCGTATTCGTCTGTAATTTCATAATGGAGCTTGAATATGGGTTCGTATCAGGAGTAAATTTCTAAGCGGAATCTATTTGGACTTTTTAAAAGTCAAAGAAACGCCGTTCTCTGAATGAACGAAGATGACTCAATGTTACAACTTCAGTCCCCGAAAGTTATCAAGCTTTACGGTTTCAGTTTTATTTTCAACGCTGTTATTTCTTTCGGCGTTAAAATGAAGCAAATGGGATATATTTTCATCTTCAGCCCCCTGACTTTCAGAACTTCACCGATTTAACCACATATCCCAAATTCTTTCCAAATGTTTCGGATTTTTACCATTTTTACCCCTTCTTTCCAAAATATTTTCACTTCTTATCCTTTTTCTTTGGTCTTACTATTTTTAAACCCTTCTAAATTATTGCTTATTATTCTATTCTTTTGTCTAAATTTAAAAATCGAAAAATACAAAATTAATTTTTGTTATTTTTTCGGTTTTAATTTTTGAAGATTGGGTTTATTCCAAAGGGATTTATTTCATCAAATCTGACGGGTTTTGAAGATTGTTGGTGATTCTTCTTAACTTTCCGGATTCTGTCCATGGTATTTGTTGAAGATTGAAGGGGGAGTGATGATTATTCAAGGGGGAGTTCGCAATTGGAAGATTATTTTTATTTCTCTCGCTTTGAAGACCCCATGTGCTGATGAGTCTCACAATTTAGGGGAAGAAATGCTAAGAAGATAGGAAATCGTGATCTTCATCAGTTTCAACATCTAGGGGGAGATTGTTGTGTATTTGAGATATTGAAACTGATTTGGCATATTTGGTTATTTAGGGAAACCTTTTTAGGGTTAATCATTTTATTATTCCCTACAATGCCTTTACTGTAGAAGTTCTTAGTCGAGCTCTTTCTAAGGCATTGGTTTTATATTCAGGCATATATTTTATATTTATGGTATATATTTATTATTCCGTATAAATAATCATTAGGTTAGCTTTTGGAGGAAGCTTTTTACCAGATTAGGGTTTTTCTCTGTACGTTCATGAGATAATCAATATATACAAAAACCTTTATCAGATTACTTGCATATGATGGTGATTGATTCTTGATTGTTCTTGATATTCCGCATTCGTCATCTCGGATTTATTCCTAACAAAGTTCCCACCTTTCCCCACATGCATGGGCTTTTGGGGCTAAAAAGGCCAATATGACACTCTATGGCTTGCATGGGGGCTCCAATGGCATAAAGTTTGCACCTTTATGTCATAACAACCCCTCTAGATCCTAGATCTGGAAGAATACCCACTTGGGTCGATCATTCCCCAAAAGCAATCATTCTTGGACCAAAAACCCACATAAAGAGGACATAAAGAGATCTAATGAACTAATAGCCAAGATAGAAACTTGATTACCAGAAAATGTAGCAAATGGAGTGTAGTTTCTGAATCTACTATTTCCCTCTTGAGCCCTCTACCTTCTTCTTCTTCCACAAGCTTCAAAAGCAGAAAAAGATCACTCAAAATGGCTCACACTCTCAAAGAAAGCTCTATGGTTTCGTAGATTACGGTTTGGGACATGGAGGATGGAAATAAGGCCAAGGGGTGGAGGTTAAGGAGCTTAAATACGGTGCAAAACCCCGAAATTAGGGTTTCACTCTAGCCGATCTACTCATCGAATCGAGGGCTCTTGACTCGTCGAGTAGATAGCTCAAGCCCCGCGCATAAACTACCCTCTACTCGACGAGTTAGGGCCACCAACTCATCGAGTTCCTCTTTGAAAATAAATAAATTATGAGTTAAATTCATACCAGGAACCAGGCGTTACAGATAGATTTGATCACCTATCCATCGGTTCTTACACCGCTTGATCACCTTCACCATCAATCACAAACATCATGGTGACAAGGTGTCTTCCCATAATTTATTTTATCTTTGGAGCATCATCACGCTGGGAATTTTTTGTGACCTTCCTTACATGCTTGCGAGATTTTTAGGGACGAAGGCGTTCAATTCTCGTCCCGGTAGTCCTATTACTGGTGGAAATTTGGTTACTCGATTCGCTCGATCATATGGGATTTTGAGTCTTAACTTTATTCGGAATCTTACACGTTTCAAGGACTCAGATTTGACGACTCAATTTTTGATTCTTATATGAGTTGTGGTGAATGTTTGTGGGGGATATGTAATACCCCGGAAGATGATGAACAACAAATGGGTCAACAAGGGGAGCAGCCGCGTCCGTGAGGAAGAAGGAATGTGAGAGGGCGAGGTGAGATAGGTCAGTCGGTGCAACAAAATGCACCCATGGGAGGAGGACCATCTCGCGATGAGATGATGTCGGGTTATTTTGATCGGATGAGCATGATTATGAACTGGATAGGTGGTACTATGGAAAACATGATCCAACATTTTCAAATTGAGCAACCACCTAACTTGGGAAATCAATAGCCAATTTGCACTTCATTGAGCGAGTACTAGTCAAGGCATGGAGACGGAGCAGGGACTAGCAGAACGCGAAATGACGAAGATGAAGAATGATGTTTATCCTTTTTATTTTTAGTCATTTTTATTCTCTTAATTTTTTTTTGGTGTGTTTTGGTGTGTTTTAGTTTGTGAGTTTTTATTTCTATTTTTTTAAAACTTGTAACCGAATTATGTGATAGTTGTTTTATATTCTCCACCATAAGTTTGTTTTGTTGCAGATTTATTAGAATATCGTGAGAGAAAAGAAAAAAAAGAGACAAGAGTGTATGAGAAAAGTCGTGTGCTTTAAAGTTACGGGTTGAAGCCCATAATTTTTAATAAGTGTGGGGTGATTTGCGTGTGATAAAAGAGATTAGAGAAAAGAGAAGAGTCAAGAAAAATAGATGTTTTAGAAGAGTCTTAATACATTAAGAAGTTCAATTGAAATGAAGAATTCTTGCAAAATACATTTTGCTGTGACCCAGTTTTCACGACGTGAGACTTTACTCATCACTTCGTGAGCTCGATGCCATCGTGATTCTAAATTCGATTTAAATCGACACCAAGTCGTGACCTCTTTTACCATGTCGTGGTTAGCAAACGAAAAAATGGCATTTTTATTCTACTCTTTCACACTTACGATGTGGTGTATGCTTTCCCATATTGAGATGCTTTGCTTTGAAGATCTTATGCACCACACTTTTTGAAGATGCAAGTTTCTAATTCACATTTTGCCAGCACATTCACACATATCAATGAAGCTTCAAGTTCCAGTCACATACTCAAGGTGTTCAAGTTTTCCACACGTGTTCAGAATCGATCTCGCCACTACTACCCCAGGGGAGTGTGTTCCTTTTTCTGCCTTTTATTGCTTTTAAATTATTTTATGCATATAATGAGGGAATTGTATGAAATAAGTGTGGGGTAGGGGGTAAAAAAAGGAAAATTGCTAGAAATTAAAAAAAAATTAAAAATAGATTTTAAATAATAATCTAAAAATTAAGTCTAGTAATACTTAAAAACTTAAGTTGCTAGTATTGCGTGGGATGATCCAATGCGAGCTCAAATGTTTAATTGAGCCAACATATATTAAAGTATATTTGTGGCTTCCCAAGTTTTAGTGAACAACCATGAGATATGGAAGATAATCTGGTAGTTTGTATGGCATAATAAGTTTTGCAGCCTGCACCTGAAATCTATCCAGGAGAGCTTATCTAGTCATTGCACTTAGACTAATACCTCTAACCAATAAATGTTGAAGTTAAGCTCCCTTGCTTAAGCATGTAGGATATTAGCAGAAAACGTGAGTTATATATAAAAAAATGAAATTACCAAAAAGTTGTAAGAATTTTGGAGCTATCAAAGTATGAAGATCCAAGATCAAAATTATGAAGACTAAAAAAGTTGAAGATACCAAAACTCAAACAAAAAGATGGTGAATTCAAAGAAATCAAAGAGTAAATATCAAAGAAGTGAAGAATTCGAAGAGCTCCATAGTGGTATCAAAGTGTAATTTTTCTAGATTATGTATGCTTGGGTAGCTTAACCAAAAATACATTGAGGTTAAGAAAGATTTCTGAAGATGGATTCGAAGGGTTGCAAAAATGAGTGTCGTATAAGCTAAGGGGTGAAGGTTTGTAAGGATTGTGAGTATTTAGGATTGAGAATTTTTAGGAACCTTAGACACAAATATGCACATTGAGGTCTTGGTATAATGGCTGAGTTTAAAATGGATTGTCTTATGTGATATTGGTGATGAAAGTTTAACTTAAAATAAATTAGTTTTGCTTGAGGGCAAGCAAAAGATAAGTGTAGGGTATTTTAATATTTCCATATTTATACACATTTTTAGGCAATATTTTAATACATTTTTAGTAATATTTTTGTTTTTGCAATGATATATGATACTTATTGAATGAAATTGTATTTTGCAGCCAAATGGAACACTCTTGAAGAATATGGGCTAGAATTGCCGAGGATTGGAACTTTGGAGGATTGAAGTTTAAAAGAAGGAAATTTCAGCGAAAAACCCAACTCACGACGTGGCAATCAACCTCACGATGTGAGGAGGGTATTCTAGAAGATTAGCATACAAGAAGTCAGAATCCTTGCCCGATACGGATAACTACTGAGCTCACGACGTGAGACACCAATTCTCACGACGTGAGCCACATATTTTGGTAAACTATAAATATCCCTTCACTCTTACGATTTGGGGAGCTTTTGGGAGGAGAGTTATTCTGAGATGTCCGATTTTAGAGTTTAGAGAAGTGCACAAAACATACTTTTGAAGGAGAATTTGCTTGAAGATTAAGGAATTGAAGAACACATCATCACATCGGTTTGATTTACTTTAGTAATGTCGATTTATGTTGAACTTTTGTTTTTGCTTTTAGCCATGAGTAGTTGAACTTATTTGCTTTCGTTTAGCTAGATGATACTTTGACTCTATGGCTTAGTTTATTAATTTATGGATTTTAATAGTTGGTTTTATGATTGTGTTTGATTATCATTACGTAGCATATTAAAGTTGTGATTTTGTTGCTTAAATTCAAGTTAAGTGTAGCTTAGTGACCATTAAATTACATGAACATGTTACCTAGTGATTTAGTGACCATTAAATTACTAGAGCTAGGATCGACCAAATCTTAGATAAGTAATATAAGTAACAAATTTAGCTGTGCTGGAGAGCATAATTGTGACCATAATTGTGCTTGCATTGATAAATCTTACATAGCCTATCCATAATAAATAACTAATTTTGTGTTTTGCTTGTGTATGACCATACATGGTAGTTCATGAATTAGTTAAATATTAGTAAATTTGGAGCTGAACTGCTAATTACATAATAATTGGTAACCAACTTTAATAATCCATAATAGTAACTAACCATAGGGAAAAGGTGGATTCGAACTAAACGAAATAGTTTTTAGTATATTGATTAAAATCGTTAGTTAACTGTTTAAGTTTGTCTGAACTTGAAAAATCAGATAAAACCCTTTTAACTTTTTCTTGTTTTAGGTTAATTTTTAGTAATTATCTTAGTTAATTAAATTTGTTCCCTGAGTTTTACCCCAACTTACTTTGCTATACTATAATCCGACTAGGTACACTGCCTATAGGTGCAATAGTAGATAAGTATTTAGGATATAAATTTAAAACTAGATAAGTATTGTCTGCACCACATCAGCAATTGAAAACGAAACACAATATTGGCCCCTAACTGTAAGCACAAATCAAATATACACGTGTAATAGAAGGATTGAAGACGAAAATTACACAGCCTTCATCTTGAAAGCGTCGACTGCTGAAATGTTTCCCACCTCGACTATTATCTTCTCGGTCACTTCCAATGGCATGTCACTTAGCATTTTGCTTTGCTTTCTTAGTTGCATCTTCGAAGAAGTAATGGCTTCCATAATACTATAAAATGACCTAATTGCCCTCATACATACAATGCCTCATATTTATTTAGTAAAGGGCAGTTTTATCCAAAGTCGGAATTAAAAAAAAATCAACCTATTTTAAAACACAACCGGCACAATTGATATATGTCTTTTTAATCTAGGTAAAAAAAATTATGGTTTAGGGTTTAAGGGTAATGGAATTAAGTCAAATGGTTTAGGGTTTAAGGGTAATGGCATTAAGTCATATGTGCTAGGGTTTAAGGGTAATGACATTAACCCAATGCACACGACCCATGACCCATTTGCCATCCATTGGTCTTAACATGACACTATAAGCCACTACCACCCAATTCACACGACCCATGACCCATTTGTCCTCTATTGATCTTAACATGACACTATAAGCCACTACCACCCAATGCACACCACCCATGACCCATTTATCATCCATTTGTCTTAACATGACACTATAAGCCACTACCACCCAATGCACTCGACCCATGACCCATTTGGCATCCATAGGTCTTAACATGACACTATAAGCCACTACCACCTAATGCACATGACCCATGACCCATTTGTCATCCATTGGTCTTAACATGACACAATAAGCCACTACCACCCAATGTACACGACCCATGACCCATTTATCATCCATTGGTCTTAACATGAGACTATAAGCCACTACCACCCAATGCATACGAACCATGACCCATTTGTCATCCATTGGTCTTAACATGACACTATAAGCCACTACCACCAATACACACAAACCATGACCCATTTGTCATGCATTGGTCTTAACATGACATTATAAGCCACTACCACCTAATGCACTGGACCCATGACCTATCTTTCCTCCATTGGTCTTAACATGACACTATAAGCCACTACCACCCAATGCACATGACCTATGATCCATTTGTCATCCATTGGTCTTAACATGACAATATAAGCCACTACCACCCAATGCACATGACCCATGAGCAATGAACCATAACCCATGGGACGTAACTTTCAATAATTGTTTTTATAGGCTAAAATTATGTTTTTAAAATATATTTAAATTATGTTTCAATCATCGCAACATAAAGCTTTACATTTTATCAAACCTACATTTTTTTAATATTGTTTAATTTTCATTTAAAATTTGAAATTAATTTTTTTTTGATAATTTATAATCTAATCATGGCATATCGGTCGTTATGGTATGACCAACATCTCGTTACCCTTTCTTCTTTCTTCACATTACACTTGCTATCTCGCTTGAGCTACTAAAAATAATTTGAATTACTAAATAATTAGTGTTAGTTTATATGCTAACTGTTTGAATTTTTCATTAGTGGAGATCTGTAACGACCCAAATTTCCAAATAATTTTTTCATTTTTAAAATAACCACAACATTTCCATAAAATATGAAATCTCAGTGACAATGTTTTCAAAATTCATAACATCAACATTTTATTTCAAATATCAGAGTGTCCCCATATAAAATGTCGGAGAGTGTATGCCGCGTCATCAAGCCTTGCCCTTTCTCTTAGGCACAAAAGTACCTGAAACAATTCAACAAACTATAAGCTAATGCTTAGTGAGTTCCCCAAAGCATACCCCACATAATCCACACAATCACAAAATTCATATTAGCTATATAAGCTACATAAGCCACATAAGATATGCATCCAACATATAGGGATGCCCTGGAAACCCTCCAGGGTCTTACTCTGGGTGCCTCGGGAACCCCCCGAGGTCTTAGCACAAGGATGTCCTGGAAACCCTCCAGGGTCTTACTCCGGGTACCTCGGGAACCCCCCAAGGTCTTAGCCCAAGGATGCCCTGGAAACCCTCCAAGGTCTTACACCCAATTGCCTCGGGAACCCCCTGAGGTCTTTACTAAGGATGCCTTGTAAACCCTCCAAGGTCTTACACATAAGTGCCTCGGCAACCTCCTGAGGTCTTTCATGCAAGTATCACAAATAAATAGCATACCATATATCCCATAACCAACTAACATATCACACAACAAATAATGAGCCGACCTTGGTGACTTAGACCCATTGGTATGGTGAGGAGACTCACCTCTCAAGAATGCTGAAGTGATAAGATAAGTCCCATCGCGCAACTCCAACTCAACTGCCTACAACTACCATGTGACTAACTTTGTCAAAATCCCGAAATACCAAAAATACCCTCAAAGTCAAACTTGGTCAACCATGGTCAAAGTCAAGGTTAACAGTCCATGTTGACCCAACTCGTCGAGTGCATCTAGCAACTCGTCGAGTTCCTTCAGTTTTCAGAAAACCGGGGAAAAACCCTAACCAACTCGCCGAGTTATCTTATCAACTCGCCGAGTTCACTGTGCATACCGAAAACGGAAAAACCCAATCCAACTCTTCGAGTTTTCCCTTGTTGTAACATATTCAGTCCTTCCACTCGAATCCAAAGCCCCAAACTACAGATCCAATCCCTTAGGACTGAAATACTATGTATAGTTGCAAACTTTACGTGCATGCAAGGCCTCAAGAGGCTAAAACACTAAAACTAAGTCTTATACAAGGTTTCGGGCAAGGAGAAGGGCCAAATCTTGATAAAGTCGATAACTTTATAACTATGGGGGCCTAGAGGAGTCCAGATTTGAAGTTACAACTTCAACTCATGCCCAACTTCCAAAAATGGGTCCAAAGTGGGCTAAAATGGACCCTAAACTCTTGAATGAAGAGATCTAGCAAGAGAATGATCAAGGTAACAGCGTTTTACCTTCTAATGGATGCTACAACTGAGTAAATGTTTGATCTATATGCTCCTTCTTGTTCCAAGCTCTTTAATCTTCGAGTTATTCAAGAAATGCACTAAACACACACTCTTTAGCCTTACACACACTCCATATGGAAGGTTAGCTCGATTAGGGTTTGCTTCTGGACTGTAAAGACGATGAGGGAGGCCACAATGAGCCATAAGTTCTTTATATAGGGTACAAAACCCGAAAAATAAGGGTTTTTCTTTCCAGTGTCTACTCGTCGAGTTGGGGCCTTCCAACTCGTCAAGTAGACCCTAAGTCCCGCGCCCAAAAAGATCCCTACTCGTCGAGTTCAGGCTCCCCAACTCGTTGAGTCCTAGTGCAAAACCCTAAAATATTAGAGAAATAAATGATACTTGAAATAAGCGTTACAAATCTCCCCCACTTGATTAGACTTCGTCCTCGAAGTATGCTGATGCAAACAAATCCGGGTAGTGGTTTCGTATCTCATCTTCCGACTCCCATGTCCGTTCGGAGCCTCTTCGGTGCTGCCATTGCACCTTCACTAGCTTCACTTCCTTGTTAAGAAGGACCTTATTATTCCTATCCAGAGTCGCAACAGGCCTCTCAATATAGTTCAGGCTCTCATCCACTTGAATGTCATCCAAACAAATAACCGCAGCCTCGTCAGTGATACACTTCCGGAGCTGAGACACATGGAAGGTGTTGTGAATCGGGCTATGCTCGCGCGACAGATCCAAACTGTATGCCACTTTGCCCACCCAGGAAGTAATCCTTAACCGACCAATATACCTGGGTCCTAACTTTCCGCTCTTCCGGAACCAAATGACACCCTTCCATGCTGACACTTTCAGCAATACGAAGTCTCTCACCTGGAACTCAATATCCGAGCGATGCCGGCCCATATAGCTCTTCTGACGGCTCTGCACGATCCGCATCCTATTGCACACTTGCTGGATCAACTTTGTATTCTTAAGCACCACTTCGGTGCTTCCTGTGACTCGGTGCCCAACTTCACCCCAACAAACTGGGCCCTACACCTCCGACCATACAACATCTCAAACGGGGGTCGGTCGATACTAGCATGATAACTGTTGTTATATGAAAACTCTGCTAGTGGGAGGTATGTATCCCAACTCCCTCCGAAATTTAATACGCATGCCCGTAGCATATCCTCGAGCGTCTGGATCATCCGCTCGCTCTGACTGTCTTTCTGAGAGTGGCATGCAGTGCCGAAGTGTAATTGTGTTCGCAGTTCCTCATGGAACTTCCTCTAAAATCTGGATGTAAATCGAACATCGCAGTCAGAGACCACTGATACTGGCATTCTGTGCCTGAACACCACCTCCCGCACATAAATATCTGCTATTTTCTCTGCAAAAATACTCTCGAAAATCGGAATAAAATGGGAACTCTTCGTCAGTCTGTCCACGATGACCCATATGGCATCCACACCTATCGCCGTCCTCGGTAACTTCATGATTAAATCCATGGTTATTTCTTCCCATTTCCACATGGGAATAGGTAGCGGTTGAACCTTGCCATGAGGCTGCTGATGTTCGGCCTTGACCTTCCTGCAGGTCAAGCACTGCTCCACAAACCAGGAAATCTCCCGCTTCATGTAGGGCCACCAGTAACTCAGCCTCAGATCTCTGTACATATTTGTAGCCCCCTGATTTATAGGGAACTTGGTCTTGTGTGCCTCCTCCAATATCTTCTATCTCACTCCCCTAGATACCGGTACCCACACCCGGCCACACTGTGTACAAACAAGGAAACTGAACCCGAATCTGTTCTATCTTCCAGTTCTCTTTCTTCAAACCCTAAACTTGAGTCTTAATGATCATATCTAACAATGGACAGCCGACCGTCATCCTCAAACAAACGTTCTCGATTGGAGAACCCGCCGCCTTGCGGCTCAAAGCATCATCCACCACATTGGCCTTCCCAGGTTGGTACAAAATCTTGCAATCGTAGTCCTTCAGGACGTCTAACCATCTCCTCTGTCGCATGTTAAGCTTCTGCTGATCCATCAAATACTTCAGACTCTTGTGATCGGTAAAGATGGTGCACCGCACTCCATACAAGTAATGCCTCCAGATTTTGAGGGCAAACACCACCGCCCCCAGTTCCAGGTCATGAGTGGGGTAATTCGCCTCATAAGGCTTTAACTGCCTCGAGGCGTACGCGATCACATGCCCTCTCTGTATCAAAACGACCCCTAACCCTGAGATCGATGCATCACAATATACTACCAAATCGTCCAGCCCCTCGGGTAGTACTAGAATCAGGGCCTCACATAACCTCTGTCTCAAGGTCTCAAAAGCCAACTGCTGGTCTGGGCCCCACCGGAAAGTCACATTCTTCTTGGCCAAACGGGTCAATGGTACGACAATCTTGGATAAATCCTAGATGAATCTCTGATAATACCCCGCTAGACCCAAGTAGCTACGGATCTCATATGCATTCTTCGGTACTTCCCACCGCATCACTGCCTCAACGTTGGCTGGATCCACCGAAATACCCTCTTGGTTGATGATGTGCCCCAAAAAATGCACCTCTCGCAACCAGAAATCACACTTTGAGAACTTCGCATAAAGCCTTTCCGTCCTCAGTGTCTCCAATACCTCCCTCAGGTGTTGCTCATGTTGCTCCTTGGTCTTAGAATAGACCAAGATATCATCAATAAAAACAATCATAGATCGATCCAACATCGGCCTACATACCCTGTTCATGAGGTCCATGAACGTTGTTGGGGCATTGGTGAGCCCAAATTGCATCACCACAAACTCATAGTGTCCGTATCGCGTCCTAAAAGCTGTCTTCGGTATATCCTCATCTGATGGTACCCCGACCGAATATCAATCTTGGAAAACCAAGATGCACCCTGCAGATGATCGAACAAATCATCAATCCTCGGGAACGGATAACGGTTTTTCACCGTTAGCTTGTTCATCTCCCGATAATCGATGCACATCCTATGTGACCTGTCCTTCTTCTTCACGAACAGGATTGGTTCTCCCATTGGGAACTGCTCGGACGAATAAACCCTCGGTCTAGCAGCTCCTGAAGTTGCGTAGACAGCTCCTGCATCTCGGGCAGAGCTAGACGGTACGGTGCCTTGGCTATCGGAGCGTCACCCGACACTAAATCAATGTGAAACTCTACTTGCCTCTCCGGAGGCACCCCAGGCAACTCTTCGGGAAACACATCCCAAAAATCTTGTACAACAGGTACACTATCCAAATCGGTCGGGGTCTCAACACTCGTATTCGAGATATAGGCCAAAAATCCCGAACAACCCTGATAGAGAAGTCTCTTAGCCCTCGCAGCTGAACAGAGGGTTGTCCCCAGCGATGCCCTCTCCCAATGAATAGCCAGTTCCCCCCCCCTCCATTTGGGGTTCGAACTCTCACCAGCTGGCGCTCGCAATCTATCATGGTCCCATTGGTCCCCAACCAGTCCATCCCGACAATCACCTTCAGCCCTTGCAAAGGTATCGGTACCAAATCAACCCGAAACCTCTCCCCAAATACATTCAGGAAACAGTCCTGATATACCCTCACAGCAGTCACAATGCGGTCATCTGCAATCTCAACCTCAAGCGGGGAATCCAAAATCCCCGGAGTGTCCCGGAACTTCTTGCTAAGCGCAAGAGATACGAACGATCGAATAGCACCCGAATCGAAAAGAACGTGAGCCGAAATACCATTGACCAAAAAGGTCCCTATTCATGAGTACATATATACACATAAGCAATACAGTTCAATATCAAGCAGGAAAATAAAATACATACTAGTCAGGACATCTGGCGCTGCCCGAGCCTCCTCGGTAGTAAACTGAAATCCACGCCTCTTCACCGCAGGAGCATCCACCTTGGCAAGGCGGCCATCCGTGATCCTCATTGTGGCGGGCGCCAGCGCCACCACTGCTCCTCCCCCTCCCTGCAACCTCGGACAATCGGCCCGGTTGTGGCTGATCTGGTTGCAGTGCAAACAAATCAAGCCCTTTTGGGGCAGTCCCTGCTCACGTGGTCTGGCTGACCACATGTATAACATACTGTGCCCGTCACGCAACACACTCCACCGTGCGATCTCCCACATTTGGCACACTGGCCACGACCCTGCTGTCCCCTACTAGAAGACTCCGAGGTCTTAGGCGTTTTAGCCTGACCTACATCTGTATGAGCCTACTCTGGTTTCCGCTTGGTGCGGAACTCCTACTCCATCTCCCGCTCATGGGCCTTCTCCACCATCTCATTCATGGTTTTGCACCATATAAAGCTCACGAACACACGAATATCATCCCTCAACATGGAATGATACCTCGTCCTCCTCATGTCCTCATCTGTAGCATACTGTGGGATCAACAATTCTCATTCCCGAAACTTGGCGGTGATCTCCGCCACTGTCTCAGTGGTCTGCTGGAGCTCCTTGAACTCCCTCACTAACCGTTGCACCTCAATAGGTGGTGCAAACTCTAGATCAAAGCGTTTGACAAACTATGCCCATATCATCTCAGCCACACCGACTTCTCCCACCTGGCTAGTCACCTCCTCCCACCAATCACTGGCTTGGTCCCTCAACATACACGAGGCAAACCCCACCTTTGCTGTATCGGGGAAAAAGCTCATGCAATGGGCGTTCTCCATGGCTGTCACCCAGCGTCGGATAACTATGGGGTCCCTGACTCTATAGAACTCAGGCGCTCCGGACACCTTGAATTCCCAGAACGAGGGAGTTCGGGCCCCAACCTGGCCCGCAACAATCTCGGCTCGGAAAGACCTGAGATACTCCTCCATGATCTCCATCATCCCTTCCTTTTATGTCCCAAAAATCACTGGGGTAGCGTCAAGGATGCCCCTCGTAACCTCGGCTGCAATAATCTCGCGTAGCCTCTCATCAATGTGCGTTGTACCGTCGCCCGACCCACATCTGGATCCTGATACTGATTCCCCTGCTCCAAGTCGTGTCATCACCATCCTGATAAGACAGAATGATCAAGATAATAAAAAAAGGATCCTCCCACACCGGTTCTCCTTAGAGCTCCGAGATCTAACATTACTTTCGGTACAGGTCTTGTGCCTCCAGCAGTACGGGCCCAATACTACCTTCCACACCTACCTATACCTTCCCCAAAGCTCTACCTGATAACTCTAATTTGTCCCAGAACAAAACATATCTCACGGGCTACTGTATAACTTAAACCCTAGGCTATCCTAAGATTTACTCAATCCCATCAAATCAGATCTCAAATCAACAATAACAGGTTGCCCTATGCATGCAAATTATACACAGAACAAGAAATAAGGCCAAATCAATCATTCTAAGGCTATACGATCCTAACCGTATATATATTTTAAAGCATACACATAGAAAAATCCATCCGACTATCATAATCCATATATCAGTATAACATAGCTAACATATGGGGGAACTACTTACTTGAGCTCGGCCGATCACGCGCATTGCACTCTCCCTTTTTTCCATTTTAAAAAGTTTTTAACTTTTGATTTTTGAAAACAATTTTACCATTTTCTTAGTTTGAGTCCTAACACACCCGAGAGTGTGCCCAAATCCCTCAAATCAAGGCTTTGATACCAACTTGTAACGACCCAAATTTCCAAATAAAATTTTCATTTTTAAAATAACCAAAACATTTCCATAAAATATGAAATCTCAGTGACGATGTTTTCAAAATTCATAACATCAACATTTTATTTAAAATATCAGATTGTCCCCATATAAAATGTCGGAGAGTGCATGCTGCGTCATCAAGCCTTGCCCTTGCCCTTAGGCTCGAAGTACCTAAAACAAATCATCAAAACTGTAAGCTAATGCTTAGTGAGTTCCCCAGAGCATACCCCAAACAATCTACGTAATCACATAATCCATATTATCTATATAAGCTACATAAACCACATAAGCCATGCATCCAACATATATAGATGCCCTGGTAACTCTCCAGGGTCTTACTCCGGGTGCCTCGGGAACCCCCCGAGGTCTTAGCCCAAGGATACCCTGGAAACTCTCCAAGGTCTTACACCCACGTGCCTCGGGAACCCCCCGAGGTCTTTATTAAGGATGCCTTGGAAACCCTCCAAGGTCGTATACATAAGTGCCTCGGGAACCCCCCGAGGTCTTTCATGCAAGTATCACAAATAACTAGCATACCAGATATCCTGTAACCAACTAGAATATCACACAACAAATAATGGGTCTGCCTTGGTTCCTTAGACCCATTGGTATGGTGAGGGGACTCACCTCTCAAGAATGTTGAACTGATAAGATAAGTCCCAACGTGCAGCTCCAACTCAACTGCCTACAACCACCATGTGACTAACTTTGTAAAAATACTAAAATACCAAAAATACCCTCAAAGTCAAACTTGGTCAACCATGGTCAAAGTCAAGGTCAACAGTCCATGTTGACCCAACTCGTCGAGTGCATCTAGCAACTCATTGAGTTCCTTCAGTGTTCAGAAAATCGGGTAAAAATCCTAATCAACTCGCCGACTTATCTTATCAACTCGTCGAGTTCACTGTGCATGCCGAAGACGGGAAAACCCGATTCAACTCTTCGAGTTTCCTAGGCAACTCATCGAGTTTTCCCTTGTCCTTACATATCCAGTCCTTCCAGTCGAATCCAAAGCTCCAAACTGTAGATCCAGTCCCTTAGGACTGAAATACCACGTAAACTTGCAAACTTTATGTTCATGCAAGGCCTTAAGAGGCGAAAACACTAAAACTATTGGATTAGGTGTCTAAGCCCATAACTATAATTGGTATTTACTCGACCCGAGAGTAGCATGGTCCATTTGGGTTGCCTTCACCAGAACTATCTGATAGAATGGATATTTGAGAAAGAGGTTATTTATGATTTATTAATATATTACAAGTATAATATATTAATATGAAATCATGTTATTTAATTAGTATTGATCAAGAATTAATTTGGATTTAATTTAGTGATAAAAAAAGACTAATTAAATTAATGGGGACTGATTATGTAAATCAGTTATATATATAGTGTTTGGGCTATTGATCCATGTTGGACTAAGTTTTATGTAAGTATCCATGAAGAGTTAGCCCACATGAGATATGGATCATAACCCAAATTATATGGATTAGGGTTTACCCATGACTCTTGGAATCCTACACTATATATGAGTTACCCCTTAGCCAAAATCGATGACACCTATGTATTCTAAGAGAATCATAAACGATTTGAGTGTGCTCCATAATATCTATCAAAGTCCTCCTTCGTTCATGGTGTTTATGAACCATTTGAGGCACTACACTTGAGGTGCTAAGCTCTTGAAAGGCCAAGAACTACAACTACATCAAGAGGTATTCATCTAACTATGAGTTTTATATTGTACATCCTCCATTGTATGCTAGTTAGGATGTATGCTTTGGAAAATTGAAATTGCATGTATAATTAAAGAAAACATAGATCCAAAGCATCTAGGGTGCATGTGCACCATAGGAGTGTTATAGTTCTTAAAACCCAACAAAAACTAAGTCTCATACAAGGTTTAGGGCATGGAGTAGGGCCAAATCTTGATAAAGTCGATAATTTAATAACTATGGGGCTAGAGGAGTCCAGATCTGAAGTTATGACTTCAACTCATGCCCAACTTCCAAAAATGGGTCCAAAGAGGGCTAAAAGGGACCCTAAACTCTTGAATGGAGAGATCTAGCAAGAGAATGATCAAGGTAACAACTTTTTACATTCAAATGGATGCTACAACTGAATAGATGCTGGATCTATAAGCTCCTTCTCATTCCAAGCTCTTTAATCTTCGAGTTCTTCAAGAAATGCACCAAACACACACTTTTTAGACTTACACACACTTAATATGGAAGGTTAGCTCGATTAATGTTTGCTTCTCGACTGTAAATACGATGAGGGAGGCCACAATGAGCCATAAGTTCTTTATATAGGGTATAAAACCTGGAAAATTAGGGTTTTCCTTTCCATTGTCTACTCGTCGAGTTGGGGCCTTCCAACTCGTTGAGTAGACCCTAAGTCCCGCGCCCAAAAAGATCCCTACTCGTCGAGTTGGGGATTCCCAACTCGTCGAGTCCTAGTGCAAAACCTTAAAATATTAGAGAAATAAATGATACCTAAAACAAGCGTTACAAGATCCAAAAAAATTCGCAGCCTCCTTTCCCTCCAACCTACACATGTTAAGCCTACATATTATGGCCAGTTACCTTATTAGAAATAGGGTTTAAATTTTTTGTCATCATCTCCGACGGATCATTGATCCAAACCTACATTTCTTCATTACATTTGTTCACTGATCTCTTTGGCGATATAATTTTTCACTTATCTAAAATATATTTTTATTTACCATTGTTGTGATCATCGTTTCTTGTTTTCCTGATCATCATGTTCTTATATTCTTCAATAAATTGGTAATGACTACTGTTTTTTACATGTAATCAGGAAAGGTGCCGAACTTGAAAATTAAAAGGAGCATCTGGTGTTAAGTCAAAAGGATACATTGCCACATAGGTTTTGAACTTCAATAGGACTTCAAGTGTAAGATTCTTAAATCATTTAGTTGACGAAGATGTTGAATTCTCAAAATCATCGACCACATCCAATGCACCTACATCTACTACCAAAACCTCTAAACCAAAATCATCGACACCATCCTCAACACCTATATCATTGGCACCATCCTCAACACCTACATCGTCGACACCTTCCTCAGCACCTATATCAACAACCAAAACTTCAGCACCTACATCATTGACACCATCCACCACACCTGCACCTATAACCAAAACTTCAGCACCTACATCATCGACACCATCCTCAGCACCTTCATCGACGCCATCCTCCTTACCTAAACCAACTACCACATCATCATCACCAACATATACATCTATCCCACCACATAACCCAATATCTACCCCAATACCAACACCATCAACTGTAACCACATCCACAACAAATGTTAATGTATCTGTTGTGCAAACTACAGGCGGTGAAAACAATTCCTCTATTATGGTCCAGATGGACATTTAAATATTCATGTTTGGAAAAAATCATGAGTTACCAATCATACCTTACACAAGTTTTTCAATATATAACCTTCTGGATACACATACGTAAATTCGAAACTAAAACTATCATTTTATTTGCAGGCTTCTGCCACCATGCCCTTGTGCTACCTACATTAGTAAATCATTTGTTCAAAGAGTAGATGACCAAGGATACACTTGGGGATAAGTGAGCAACGAAATGCAGGAATTATATTGCGAGGAGTTCAGGGTAGTAAATTATATGTTTTAAATTATTTTTTGGTAAACATTTAAATTTAAACTTATGTGTATATTTTTATGTGTAGAAAAACTATTGTTGGGATGAATCAATAGACGAAATACAAGTGAGGAAAGCTTGGGAAAGTAAAGCGATAAAATGTTATGGCAAATATGTCTACAACATGCGGAACATACAAAGAAACCCAAGTGGCAGGAAACCAACTCATATCACACTAGAAGTCTGGAACTCATGGAAAGCTAAATGGAATACGAATGAATACAAGTAGAATCTAATCAGAACAAGATCAATAGGCGTAATGGGATGGTAGATGGAATACCACAACCTACCCATAACGCTGGATACGCTTCTCATTTGAAGGTGGCTTCTTATTTGGTGAGTTTATTTTAAATGGTTCAATAGAATTTGTATGTTTATATATGTTATGTGTATATTTATTTTACATTTTATTGTGTTTATACAGAACAGGATATTCGGACGTCAACCATCACATAGTGAAGTGTTCTTGTATACACATACAAGGAATTAAGATGGAGTTACATTTACAAATGAAAAAGATAGAAAAATTCATGTAACATTCATTTCAGTGCAAAGTTTTATATTGTAGAGTTCATGTTTTTTATAACTTTGATATTTTTTTAAATTATTATTACTTTGTAGGCTGCCTTTACAGAAAAAAAAGAGTTGGAAACTGTAGGTGAAGAAGTTAAGGAGGGCCTAATATTTTATGATGTTGTTGGTGGCCATGACAAGAAAATAAGACTGTATGGATTTGACTCATATGCAAAAGCGGTTCCCATGAATAGTGGTACAACAGAAGTGTCTAACTACATTCCAGAAAAAATGGTAAACTGGAAGAATTGAGGGATCTTGTGAAAGAGCAAAAAGACCAAAATGAAGAACTTAAGGAGATAATGAAGGCCAAATATGACCAACACAACATAAAAATCGAGCAGCTTAATAAACAACTACAATCGGCAATGGCTGTTATTAATGGTTTTCAACAATTACAAAATTTATAAAGTGTTAATGTGTTTATTGCAAAGTATTTATTTTAGATTAGCCACTTTAATTTTCAATGTAATAAAAAATTATTCTTTTATTTAATGATATAGATTTTATTCGATCTTTCTTAAATTTGTTTTTATATATTAGTACAAATTAATTTGGTTTTAATTTGTAAATTAATTATCCATCCTAAGATATATAGTTTTGCAACAAAAATAATCCTACGTAATTTGCTATGGAATATAGACCATAGATTTTGCTAGAGATTAAGCACAACAGATTCAGCTAGGGATTAATGACCACAAATTTAGTTGGGGGTTAATCACCACAGATTTAGCAAGGGACTAATCACCACAAATTTTGTTAGGGATTCATCACCACATATTTTTCTAGGAATTAATCACCACGGATTTTGCTAGGAATTCATCACCATAGATTTTGCTAGGGATTCATCACCACATATTTTTCTAGGAATTAATCACCACCGATTTTGCTAGGGATTCATCACCATGGATTTTGCTACGGACTCATCACCACAGAATTTGTTAGGGATCCACTACAACGGAATTTGTGATGGAAGATCTACTACGGAATTCGCCACGGAATACGACCACAGAATACACGACGGAATACCCTTTATACCATATTTCATTACGTTGTTACATTTGAGACGAAATTATTGTTTCCCTCACAAACCCTAGCTATAGGGTTTTTTGGGACGGAAATGGGTCGTTGCAAATTCCATTGCTATTCGCATTTTGCAACGGAATTTCAGCGTTTTGCAACGGATTCCTTCCATTGCAATATTGGTTTTTTCTTGTAGTGGATATGAAGGTAAAATGTTGTGAGTTCGATGAGATTTACAATTTTATTATAAACAATGTACGCGAAGGCGAAATCGACCCTGTTAATGTAGCCATGGATCAATATGAAAACACAAACCACAAACATTTTTCATATCTCAAAGGTTCGCAAAAGTTGAAAAATTCCCTAAAATGAAATAACATAGTTAAAAAAATAGGATTAAGGGTAGATGTTTGTGTTTGAATTTTACTATTTTATTGTCTTTTTTCTTGAATGCAAAACTAGTTTAAAAAAATCTATGTTTTATTGTATTTTTGACTAAATTTAATTAAAAAATGATGTGGAGTGATGTGTTAGTAATAGGTACTAGGGGTGTGCGCGGTGCGGTTTGGTGCGGTTTATACCCAAAACCACAAACCGCACCGCATATGCGGTTTGAGTTTATCGGAAACCGCAAACCGCACCGCGAAAGCTATAAACCGCGTTGTGCGGTGCGGTTTGATGCGGGTGGTTTTGTGCGGTTTTGCGGTTTGAAAAAATCGCCTACATGATGTAACATATTATTACTCTTAAATACGTAATTACAAAATGACATTCTCGCATTTCATTATGATTTAGATGTGGAAAATTAAGTTTCATGCAACATTTTGTATATAGTTTATATCTCTGTTTATTGATACGACGATACAATATCCATTTATATAACTTATATGTCTGACTAATAGTGTCATGTTTAATAAGATCTATAATTGTAGGTGGTTTTTAAAAACAGTATTATTAAGAATTAATTAATACCATAATAACAATAATTAAAATACATAGATAGTACTTAATTGTGAGATTGAATCAAAAAACATATACATAAGATGTGAAAAGATGTGAAGTTCTTTATATTCAATGATGCAAATCATAACAAATGTTGGTTAAGCTTATAAGTGAAATCTTGAAAATTTAAAGATATATAAGAATAAACTATAATAAGCATTTGGTTATCTAGTTATGCATTTCCGAATATATATATATATATATATATATATATATATATATATATATATATATATATATATATATATATATATATATATATACACACACATGCGGTGCGGTTTGGACCGCAATCTTGTAATTATAAACCACAAACCGCACCGCAAAGTGCGGTTTAATAAAATTTCAAACCACAAACCGCACCACTAAAGTTCTAAACCGCGTTATGTGGTGCGGTTTGGTGCGGTGCGGGCGGTTTATGCGGTTTGTGTGGTTTTATGCACACCCCTAATAGGTACCATGAGTTTATTGGTTGAATATGGTGATGAGGTGATACTCATCACTATAGTAGTTATGGTGGGTATACCTGTGACGTCGCCAAATTCACGGTCATTTTAAAAAATTTTATTTATTGTTATTTGAAAATCAGAGTATTCATTTTAAAAAATAATATTACGGAATTTGTTCTCAGAAAACAAGATAAATATATTATCATAGCATTTCCGACGAAATGTAATTTGTTTATATTAAAACTTTGGGATGTCATCGTCAATATAGAAACATAAGCATAAACAGACCTTACATTCATTTACACTAGGGATTTACATATCCTTTAATCTATCAGTGTAAAGTAACTTCGTATCGACACATGTGATACAAATAAACTGTTTGGGTCAGGTTGGGAAACCTGGTGATTACATAGGATTTTCAACCTACAATAATAAAGTTATTATGTTCCATCATCAAACAATTATCCCAATTACCCATCCCCATTATCTTCTTTATTTCTTAAGGATCTAACCTAAAAATCATCTATCATTTACTCATTCATTTCTAAGGATTGTCCTAAGGAATAGGCACGAAGTCCATCGTTGCCAATGACACAGCTGCCAATGTTATCTATTAGGCACAATGTAACATCCCAAAATTCATGACCAAAAATTTCATTTTTAATTAAGTAATTGTAAAAACGAATGATCTGAAAACATCCATAGTATCATCTCTTATCATAATCAAACCAATATCTCAAGAAACCAAGTCATGTCATAACAATAAAATCAGAGTACAATTCCCAAAGATCTCGTGTGCGGAAAACCATAGTGTGATGCGCTGCGATCATGCCGGCTCCTTTCCTTTTGAAGAATAAGTACCTGAAATCAAAACTGAAAACCATAAGCATGAAGCTTATTGAGTTCCCCCATCATACCACATAATCACATACTTCCAGGCATATCTGGGTGCCCGACCTACCCTTTCATGCATATTTGGGGTGCCCGACCTACCCATGTCAAGCATATCTGGGTGCTCGACCTACCGTGTCAGGCATATATGGGGTGCCCGACCTACCCTTGTCAATCATATCTGGGTGCTCGACCTACCTTGTCAGGCATATCTGGGTGCCCAACCTACCCTCCGGTTTATTTCAACCGGTTACGGGGTCTATCTTACCCCTACTATTACCACATAATAACATATCATAACATACTATCAGGCATATCTGGATGCCCGACCTACCCTCTGGTTTATCTCAACCGACTACGGGGTCTATTCCACCCCTCCTACCACTACCACATAACACATAACATACAAGCACATAAATCTCTATAGATAGTGGCAAAGCAGACAATTATAAAAAAGACAATAATCTCTAGTGGGCCGGCCTTGGGGCCTTAGACCCACTGCTACCGGGAAGGTAACTCACCTCGCAAGGCTATATGCAAAAGTCTCACGACAAAATATCTTTAACAGCTGCTCTGACGACTCCCCGAGTTATCATTACCACAATAACACTTAGTCAAAAACTGTAACGACCCAAAAATCAAGGGTAATTTTTTTTCATTTTTAATATAGCTAAAACATTGATACCATTTATTTCAAACATTTCAAATCATCATTAAGTAAAACATTTATCAGAGTTCATCCCAAAATCATTCATTGCGGAAATCATAGGTGTGTGTGCACTGCGATCAATCCAAGCCCTTCTTTTCCAAATCGATGATACCTGAAACCAAAACTATAAAATGTATGCACAAAGCTTAGTGAGTTCCCCAGAGCATACCCCACACAATCCACATAACCACATAAGCCATACTAGCTATAACAGCTACATAAACCATATCAATCACATATACTGTATCAATGACATAGCCATGCATATAAATATATACAGATGTCTTGGGCTCCCCCCAGGGTCTTACTCCAGGATGTCATGGGCTCCCCACATGGTCTTACACCTAAGTGCCATGGGCTCCCCCATGGTATTCAATAGGAAAGCCATGGGCTCTCCACATGGCCGTACATCCAAGTGCCATGGGCTCCCCCCATGGTCTTTAATAGGGGGAACTACTTACTTGAGCTCGGCCGATCACGCGCATTGCACTCTCCCTTTTTTCCATTTTAAAAAGTTTTTAACTTTTTATTTTTGAAAACAATTTTACCATTTTCTTAGTTTGAGTCCTAACACACCCGAGAGTGTGCCCAAATCCCTCAAATCAAGGCTTTGATACCAACTTGTAACGACCCAAATTTCCAAATAAAATTTTCATTTTTAAAATAACCAAAACATTTCCATAAAATATGAAATCTCAGTGACGATGTTTTCAAAATTCATAACATCAACATTTTATTTAAAATATCAGATTGTCCCCATATAAAATGTCGGAGAGTGCATGCTGCGTCATCAAGCCTTGCCCTTGCCCTTAGGCTCGAAGTACCTAAAACAAATCATCAAAACTGTAAGCTAATGCTTAGTGAGTTCCCCAGAGCATACCCCAAACAATCTACGTAATCACATAATCCATATTATCTATATAAGCTACATAAACCACATAAGCCATGCATCCAACATATATAGATGCCCTGGAAACTCTACAGGGTCTTACTCCGGGTGCCTCGGGAACCCCCCGAGGTCTTAGCCCAAGGATACCCTGGAAACTCTCCAAGGTCTTACACCCACGTGCCTCGGGAACCCCCCGAGGTCTTTATTAAGGATGCCTTGGAAACCCTCCAAGGTCGTATACATAAGTGCCTCGGGAACCCCCCGAGGTCTTTCATGCAAGTATCACAAATAACTAGCATACCAGATATCCTGTAACCAACTAGAATATCACACAACAAATAATGGGTCTGCCTTGGTTCCTTAGACCCATTGGTATGGTGAGGGGACTCACCTCTCAAGAATGTTGAACTGATAAGATAAGTCCCAACGTGCAGCTCCAACTCAACTGCCTACAACCACCATGTCACTAACTTTGTAAAAATACTAAAATACCAAAAATACCCTCAAAGTCAAACTTGGTCAACCATGGTCAAAGTCAAGGTCAACAGTCCATGTTGACCCAACTCGTCGAGTGCATCTAGCAACTCGTTGAGTTCCTTCAGTGTTCAGAAAATCGGGTAAAAATCCTAATCAACTCGCCGACTTATCTTATCAACTCGTCGAGTTCACTGTGCATGCCGAAGACGGGAAAACCCGATTCAACTCTTCGAGTTTCCTAGGCAACTCATCGAGTTTTCCCTTGTCCTTACATATCCAGTCCTTCCAGTCGAATCCAAAGCTCCAAACTGTAGATCCAGTCCCTTAGGACTGAAATACCACGTAAACTTGCAAACTTTATGTTCATGCAAGGCCTTAAGAGGCGAAAACACTAAAACTGTTGGATTAGGTGTCTAAGCCCATAACTATAATTGGTATTTACTCGACCCGAGAGTAGCATGGTCCATTTGGGTTGCCTTCACCAGAACTATCTGATAGAATGGATATTTGAGAAAGAGGTTATTTATGATTTATTAATATATTACAAGTATAATATATTAATATGAAATCATGTTATTTAATTAGTATTGATCAAGAATTAATTTGGATTTAATTTAGTGATAAAAAAAGACTAATTAAATTAATGGGGACTGATTATGTAAATCAGTTATATATATAGTGTTTGGGCTATTGATCCATGTTGGACTAAGTTTTATGTAAGTATCCATGAAGAGTTAGCCCACATGAGATATGGATCATAACCCAAATTATATGGATTAGGGTTTACCCATGACTCTTGGAATCCTACACTATATATGAGTTACCCCTTAGCCAAAATCGATGGCACCTATGTATTCTAAGAGAATCATAAACGATTTGAGTGTGCTCCATAATATCTATCAAAGTCCTCCTTCGTTCATGGTGTTTATGAACCATTTGAGGCACCACACTTGAGGTGCTAAGCTCTTGAAAGGCCAAGAACTACAACTACATCAAGAGGTATTCATCTAACTATGAGTTTTATATTGTACATCCTCCATTGTATGCTAGTTAGGATGTATGCTTTGGAAAATTGAAATTGCATGTATAATTAAAGAAAACATAGATCCAAAGCATCTAGGGTGCATGTGCACCATAGGAGTGTTATAGTTCTTAAAACCCAACAAAAACTAAGTCTCATACAAGGTTTAGGGCATGGAGTAGGGCCAAATCTTGATAAAGTCGATAATTTAATAACTATGGGGCTAGAGGAGTCCAGATCTGAAGTTACGACTTCAACTCATGCCCAACTTCCAAAAATGGGTCCAAAGAGGGCTAAAAGGGACCCTAAACTCTTGAATGGAGAGATCTAGCAAGAGAATGATCAAGGTAACAACTTTTTACATTCAAATGGATGCTACAACTGAATAGATGCTAGATCTATAAGCTCCTTCTCATTCCAAGCTCTTTAATCTTCGAGTTCTTCAAGAAATGCACCAAACACACACTTTTTAGACTTACACACACTCAATATGGAAGGTTAGCTCGATTAATGTTTGCTTCTCGACTGTAAATACGATGAGGGAGGCCACAATGAGCCATAAGTTCTTTATATAGGGTATAAAACCTGGAAAATTAGGGTTTTCCTTTCCATTGTCTACTCGTCGAGTTGGGGCCTTCCAACTCGTTGAGTAGACCCTAAGTCCCGCGCCCAAAAAGATCCCTACTCGTCGAGTTGGGGATTCCCAACTCGTCGAGTCCTAGTGCAAAACCTTAAAATATTAGAGAAATAAATGATACCTAAAACAAGCGTTACAAGATCCAAAAAAATTCGCAGCCTCCTTTCCCTCCAACCTACACATGTTAAGCCTATATATTATGGCCAGTTACCTTATTAGAAATAGGGTTTAAATTTTTTGTCATCATCTCCGACGGATCATTGATCCAAACCTACATTTCTTCATTACATTTGTTCACTGATCTCTTTGGCGATATAATTTTTCACTTATCTAAAATATATTTTTATTTACCATTGTTGTGATCATCGTTTCTTGTTTTCCTGATCATCATGTTCTTATATTCTTCAATAAATTGGTAATGACTACTGTTTTTTACATGTAATCAGGAAAGGTGCCGAACTTGAAAATTAAAAGGAGCATCTGGTGTTAAGTCAAAAGGATACATTGCCACATAGGTTTTGAACTTCAATAGGACTTCAAGTGTAAGATTCTTAAATCATTTAGTTGACGAAGATGTTGAATTCTCAAAATCATCGACCACATCCAATGCACCTACATCTACTACCAAAACCTCTAAACCAAAATCATCGACACCATCCTCAACACCTATATCATTGGCACCATCCTCAACACCTACATCGTCGACACCTTCCTCAGCACCTATATCAACAACCAAAACTTCAGCACCTACATCATTGACACCATCCACCACACCTGCACCTATAACCAAAACTTCAGCACCTACATCATCGACACCATCCTCAGCACCTTCATCGACGCCATCCTCCTTACCTAAACCAACTACCACATCATCATCACCAACATATACATCTATCCCACCACATAACCCAATATCTACCCCAATACCAACACCATCAACTGTAACCACATCCACAACAAATGTTAATGTATCTGTTGTGCAAACTACAGGCGGTGAAAACAATTCCTCTATTATGGTCCAGATGGACATTTAAATATTCATGTTTGGAAAAAATCATGAGTTACCAATCATACCTTACACAAGTTTTTCAATATATAACCTTCTGGATACACATACGTAAATTCGAAACTAAAACTATCATTTTATTTGCAGGCTTCTGCCACCATGCCCTTGTGCTACCTACATTAGTAAATCATTTGTTCAAAGAGTAGATGACCAAGGATACACTTGGGGATAAGTGAGCAACGAAATGCAGGAATTATATTGCGAGGAGTTCAGGGTAGTAAATTATATGTTTTAAATTATTTTTTGGTAAACATTTAAATTTAAACTTATGTGTATATTTTTATGTGTAGAAAAACTATTGTTGGGATGAATCAATAGACGAAATACAAGTGAGGAAAGCTTGGGAAAGTAAAGCGATAAAATGTTATGGCCAATATGTCTACAACATGCGGAACATACAAAGAAACCCAAGTGGCAGGAAACCAACTCATATCACACTAGAAGTCTGGAACTCATGGAAAGCTAAATGGAATACGAATGAATACAAGTAGAATCTAATCAGAACAAGATCAATAGGCGTAATGGGATGGTAGATGGAATACCACAACCTACCCATAACGCTGGATACGCTTCTCATTTGAAGGTGGCTTCTTATTTGGTGAGTTTATTTTAAATGGTTCAATAGAATTTGTATGTTTATATATGTTATGTGTATATTTATTTTACATTTTATTGTGTTTATACAGAACAGGATATTCGGACGTCAACCATCACATAGTGAAGTGTTCTTGTATACACATACAAGGAATTAAGATGGAGTTACATTTACAAATGAAAAAGATAGAAAAATTCATGTAACATTCATTTCAGTGCAAAGTTTTATATTGTAGAGTTCATGTTTTTTATAACTTTGATATTTTTTTAAATTATTATTACTTTGTAGGCTGCCTTTACAGAAAAAAAAAGAGTTGGAAACTGTAGGTGAAGAAGTTAAGGAGGGCCTAATATTTTATGATGTTGTTGGTGGCCATGACAAGAAAATAAGACTGTATGGATTTGACTCATATGCAAAAGCGGTTCCCATGAATAGTGGTACAACAGAAGTGTCTAACTACATTCCAGAAAAAATGGTAAACTGGAAGAATTGAGGGATCTTGTGAAAGAGCAAAAAGACCAAAATGAAGAACTTAAGGAGATAATGAAGGCCAAATATGACCAACACAACATAAAAATCGAGCAGCTTAATAAACAACTACAATCGGCAATGGCTGTTATTAATGGTTTTCAACAATTACAAAATTTATAAAGTGTTAATGTGTTTATTGCAAAGTATTTATTTTAGATTAGCCACTTTAATTTTCAATGTAATAAAAAATTATTCTTTTATTTAATGATATAGATTTTATTCGATCTTTCTTAAATTTGTTTTTATATATTAGTACAAATTAATTTGGTTTTAATTTGTAAATTAATTATCCATCCTAAGATATATAGTTTTGCAACAAAAATAATCCTACGTAATTTGCTATGGAATATAGACCATAGATTTTGCTAGAGATTAAGCACAACAGATTCAGCTAGGGATTAATGACCACAAATTTAGTTGGGGGTTAATCACCACAGATTTAGCAAGGGACTAATCACCACAAATTTTGTTAGGGATTCATCACCACATATTTTTCTAGGAATTAATCACCACGGATTTTGCTAGGAATTCATCACCATAGATTTTGCTAGGGAATCATCACCACATATTTTTCTAGGAATTAATCACCACCGATTTTGCTAGGGATTCATCACCATGGATTTTGCTACGGACTCATCACCACAGAATTTGTTAGGGATCCACTACAACGGAATTTGTGATGGAAGATCTACTACGGAATTCGCCACGGAATACGACCACAGAATACACGACGGAATACCCTTTATACCATATTTCATTACGTTGTTACATTTGAGACGAAATTATTGTTTCCCTCACAAACCCTAGCTATAGGGTTTTTTGGGACGGAAATGGGTCGTTGCAAATTCCATTGCTATTCGCATTTTGCAACGGAATTTCAGCGTTTTGCAACGGATTCCTTCCATTGCAATATTGGTTTTTTCTTGTAGTGGATATGAAGGTAAAATGTTATGAGTTCGATGAGATTTACAATTTTATTATAAACAATGTACGCGAAGGCGAAATCGACCCTGTTAATGTAGCCATGGATCAATATGAAAACACAAACCACAAACATTTTTCATATCTCAAAGGTTCGCAAAAGTTGAAAAATTCCCTAAAATGAAATAACATAGTTAAAAAAATAGGATTAAGGGTAGATGTTTGTGTTTGAATTTTACTATTTTATTGTCTTTTTTCTTGAATGCAAAACTAGTTTAAAAAAATCTATGTTTTATTGTATTTTTGACTAAATTTAATTAAAAAATGATGTGGAGTGATGTGTTAGTAATAGGTACTAGGGGTGTGCGAGGTGCGGTTTGGTGCGGTTTATACCCAAAACCACAAACCGCACCGCATATGCGGTTTGAGTTTATCGGAAACCGCAAACCGCACCGCGAAAGCTATAAACCGCGTTGTGCGATGCGGTTTGATGCGGGTGGTTTTGTGCGGTTTTGCGGTTTGAAAAAATCGCCTACATGATGTAACATATTATTACTCTTAAATACGTAATTACAAAATGACATTCTCGCATTTCATTATGATTTAGATGTGGAAAATTAAGTTTCATGCAACATTTTGTATATAGTTTATATCTCTGTTTATTGATACGACGATACAATATCCATTTATATAACTTATATGTCTGACTAATAGTGTCATGTTTAACAAGATCTATAATTATAGGTGGTTTTTAAAAACAGTATTATTAAGAATTAATTAATACCATAATAACAATAATTAAAATACATAGATAGTACTTAATTGTGAGATTGAATCAAAAAACATATACATAAGATGTGAAAAGATGTGAAGTTCTTTATATTCAATGATGTAAATCATAACAAATGTTGGTTAAGCTTATAAGTGAAATCTTGAAAATTTAAAGATATATAAGAATAAACTATAATAAGCATTTGGTTATCTAGTTATGCATTTCCGAATATATATATATATATATATATATATATATATATATATATATATATATATATATATATACACACACATGCGGTGCGGTTTGGACCGCAATCTTGTAATTATAAACCACAAACCGCACCGCAAAGTGCGGTTTAATAAAATTTCAAACCACAAACCGCACCACTAAAGTTCTAAACCGCGTTATGTGGTGCGGTTTGGTGCGGTGCGGGCGGTTTATGCGGTTTGTGTGGTTTTATGCACACCCCTAATAGGTACCATGAGTTTATTGGTTGAATATGGTGATGAGGTGATACTCATCACTATAGTAGTTATGGTGGGTATACCTGTGACGTCGCCAAATTCACGGTCATTTTAAAAAATTTTATTTATTGTTATTTGAAAATCAGAGTATTCATTTTAAAAAATAATATTACGGAATTTGTTCTCAGAAAACAAGATAAATATATTATCATAGCATTTCCGACGAAATGTAATTTGTTTATATTAAAACTTTGGGATGTCATCGTCAATATAGAAACATAAGCATAAACAGACCTTACATTCATTTACACTAGGGATTTACATATCCTTTAATCTATCAGTGTAAAGTAACTTCGTATCGACACATGTGATACAAATAAACTGTTTGGGTCAGGTTGGGAAACCTGGTGATTACATAGGATTTTCAACCTACAATAATAAAGTTATTATGTTCCATCATCAAACAATTATCCCAATTACCCATCCCCATTATCTTCTTTATTTCTTAAGGATCTAACCTAAAAATCATCTATCATTTACTCATTCATTTCTAAGGATTGTCCTAAGGAATAGGCACGAAGTCCATCGTTGCCAATGACACAGCTGCCAATGTTATCTATTAGGCACAATGTAACATCCCAAAATTCATGACCAAAAATTTCATTTTTAATTAAGTAATTGTAAAAATGAATGATCTGAAAACATCCATAGTATCATCTCTTATCATAATCAAACCAATATCTCAAGAAACCAAGTCATGTCATAACAATAAAATCAGAGTACAATTCCCAAAGATCTCGTGTGCGGAAAACCATAGTGTGATGCGCTGCGATCATGCCGGCTCCTTTCCTTTTGAAGAATAAGTACCTGAAATCAAAACTGAAAACCATAAGCATGAAGCTTATTAAGTTCCCCCATCATACCACATAATCACATACTTCCAGGCATATCTGGGTGTCCGACCTACCCTTTCATGTATATTTGGGGTGCCCGACCTACCCATGTCAAGCATATCTGGGTGCTCGACCTACCGTGTCAGGCATATATGGGGTGCCCGACCTACCCTTGTCAATCATATCTGGGTGCTCGACCTACCTTGTCAGGCATATCTGGGTGCCCAACCTACCCTCCGGTTTATTTCAACCGGTTACGGGGTCTATCTTACCCCTACTATTACCACATAATAACATATCATAACATACTATCAGGCATATCTGGATGCCCGACCTACCCTCTGGTTTATCTCAACCGACTACGGGGTCTATTCCACCCCTCCTACCACTACCACATAAAACATAACATACAAGCACATAAATCTCTATAGATAGTGGCAAAGCAGACAATTATAAAAAAGACAATAATCTCTAGTGGGCCGGCCTTGGGGCCTTAGACCCACTGCTACCGGGAAGGTAACTCACCTCGCAAGGCTATATGCAAAAGTCTCACGACAAAATATCTTTAACAGCTGCTCTGACGACTCCCCGAGTTATCATTACCACAATAACACTTAGTCAAAAACTGTAACGACCCAAAAATCAAGGGTAATTTTTTTTTCATTTTTAATATAGCTAAAACATTGATACCATTTATTTCAAACATTTCAAATCATCATTAAGTAAAACATTTATCAGAGTTCATCCCAAAATCATTCATTGCGGAAATCATAGGTGTGTGTGCACTGCGATCAATCCAAGCCCTTCTTTTCCAAATCGATGATACCTGAAACCAAAACTATAAAATGTATGCACAAAGCTTAGTGAGTTCCCCAGAGCATACCCCACACAATCCACATAACCACATAAGCCATACTAGCTATAACAGCTACATAAACCATATCAATCACATATACTGTATCAATGACATAGCCATGCATATAAATATATACAGATGTCTTGGGCTCCCCCCAGGGTCTTACTCCAGGATGTCATGGGCTCCCCACATGGTCTTACACCTAAGTGCCATGGGCTCCCCCATGGTATTCAATAGGAAAGCCATGGGCTCTCCACATGGCCGTACATCCAAGTGCCATGGGCTCCCCCCATGGTCTTTAATAGGAAAGCCATGGGCTCTCCACATGGTGTTACATCCGTGTGCCATGGGCTCCCCCTATGGTCTTCCATGCAAGTATCACAAAGACAACTATCATACCACATACCACATAGTCAATAACATACCACATAATCACTAGCATACCACATATAAATGCATACCAGACATATCAGTAGTGAATACAATAAACTCTACAACTAACTGAATGGGTCGGCCTTGGTGCCTTAGACTCATTGGTATGGTGAGGAGACTCACCTGGCACTGCTGAAGCCCCGTGGATAAAAACTCTAGCTGCTGGTTGACAGGTTCCCGAACTATCAATCATCAGAACGACACCCAATTAATAATTGGGTTCCAATACATAACGATAAATCTACACTTGGGGTAAATGGACCATTTTACCCCTAACCTAGCTTGGTTTAAAACCAAGGCCCAAACTCACACTCGGAAGGCCCAAAGGCCCAATAATCAATGAAGGCCCAACATATGGCCCAATTTTCCAAATTGGGCCCAAACTTCTACATGGGCTTATCTTACGACCCAACCATTTATTCTAGTCTAAACACTTGGCATTCTGATGGCCCAATAGCTAATAATCCTCAAGGCCCAATTATGGCCCACTTTTGGCCTAATTTTCCAAATTGGGCGTAGGTCTCTCTAATGGGTCTTATCCTAAAGCCCAATAATTTCCTTGGTCCATAAATGTGTTCCACATTGGCCTATAAAGGCCCACAACAGCTTAGTCCAATAAATAGCCCAATAAGAACCCAAACCAATTATGGCTTTTCACATAAATTAACGATTAGGGTTAAGTGTTTCTTACTTAACCCATTAAGGATTTAATCCATTAAGTCCATTACTCTACTAGATAAATCATAGTGTGTGATCGGGTGTAAACCACAATTCAATCTCAATGGTCCAAAATGCGGGTCCTGATAAGTCCAAATTAAAAATCTCCAAGATTAGGGTTTTCTAAACCCTAATTAGGGTTTCCAACCCAAAACACAACAATTTGGCCCAAAAGCTAAGTCCTTAGGCGCATTAGGGTTTCATTAGGTCAATTTGGGTTTTCCTAAGTCAGGCACCACCCACTACCACCTCGGGTAGTGGTGGTCAACGGTGGCTCATGGCGGCTTACGGCGGCGGCCACCACCTTACGGTAGTGGTTATGGTTCTAGTCCATTTATGTCCAAGCATCCCAAAAGAAGTCAAAAGACAAACAAAAGCACACCGCCACCCAACACGACGGCTGGTGGCGGCAGGAGGCGGCAGCCACCACCTTACGGTGGTGGTTACAAGTTTTTCTTTTGATTAATCCGACACGATTGCAATTTTACAATGCAAATCCCAAATAACACACACACACACAACCACCCTTGTGGTGGCCGTCGATGGTACATGGTGGCAGCCACCACCTCACGGTGGTGGTGGTGGTGGTGGCTATTCACCATTTTCCGGCCAAAAATGATTACATACAATATCACACTCATCAAAAACACTCATACACACACCAAAACACACACAGTGGAATACTTACGCAAAACAAACAGACATATATACACAACCACCTAACGTGGTGGTTGGCGGTGGCAACCGCCACCTCACGGAAGTGGTGATCCCTTTTCTTGATTTTCCCAGCCGAGATGCACCCACACAATGAACAACCACACTAGAATACACACATACTTGCGATATGGAAGTTGGAAAGCACGCTACAACGGGGGAGGGGGATTTAGCGGAGACCACTGCGAACCAAAACCATGCTGACCACCGGCGCAAGCGGCGACTTCGTCTTCCACTGTTGGGGTGCAACAACGGCATGGGTGTGGCAGACGGCAACGAACGTGGTTGAGGCGCATCACCGGCGAAACGGGGAACGAACGTCACGATGGTGAAGTGGTGGCGATAAGGTGGCGATCGTCTCACAAAACAACGGAGACTGAGGCTCCATGATGGCGACTGGAGAAGGAGAAGGATGGCGGAAGTCCTGCGGTCGCTGGTGGCCATATTTTACCCTTTCTACCCAGACTTCGGAAATTCTTTTCAAATCCAATCTGTAATTTACCCAAAAGCCCTCAGTTCTCAAAATGCTTTCATATTAAGTCCAAATGATACCAAACACCCCCTGTCTTCTAAAAATCTTTACAAAATAAGTCTCGAAATTACGCTTTAACCCCCGAAACTCCAAATCATGGCATTTGACTCCCCGAAACCAACACCCGGCTAATTATTATTTGATTTTAGGCTATAATAATATAAAATAATAATAATAATTACTTCTCGGGGTTCCAGGTTTATTATTTAATTACTCTATTTTAAACAGAATGTTACAACTCTCCCCCAATTAAATTGGATTTCGTCCTCGAAATCATTCCTTACCATTCCTGACATGCCAAATGACTTGAGCAACACAGCCACAAATACCAGCATCCCCCAGCCTTTCCAATGCAACCGCAATCAACCCTTGCAGGGTTCTGAAACCTGAAGACAAACTAATTCCTTGCAATATGATCACATTTACTCAATCCGAAATCTGAAGCCTCGAGATGGTCTGACTCTCTGACAGACCCCCCACATCGAATCATTGCCGAGTTATCTACACTTATCTTCCAACTGACTATTCAACTTCTGATATTATTTATTCCAATTGTAAACAACTTATTATATATCCCAAATACAAGCAACTCCACACACAAATCCCAAGTCACTAAACTCACCTCAACTCTACTTGCTACCACTTGGTGCTTTCTAGAGGCAGCCGAGACCTCCCTGGTCTCACCTTGTCTACTAACTGCTCGAAACATCAGACACCTAACCGATTGTTGGGTCAAAAACACACGCAACAGTATTCCCACATGACTTACGAAGGATACCTCGCCTGACAATAACTGCCCTATCTATACCACCACTCATGGCTCCTTCAATCCTTTGATCTATCCGGTCATGACAGGCTGACAACCTGTCGCCACTAAATCTGACGCAAAAAGGTGAATGCTACCAGAATAAATATAGTCTTACATCATACCCGGTCTTCTTCGACCTACCGTTTCCTAGCTTTAGTTGTGTTGTGACCTACTCACAACCTTGCGAACTGGCCCAACCTGGCCTTAGTCATCTGAACGAATCCGTGAATGCCACGACTACCCTATAGTCTTTCTGCACTTTCCATACTATCTGAATACTAGTGAATGCTACGGTTCCCCCGTAGTCTTACAACACTTTCCACACTATCTGACAACTAGTGAATGCTACGGCTCCCCCATAGTCTTACAACACTTTCACCCTACTGACTATGAGTGAATGCTATGGCTCCCCCGTAGTCTTACAACACTTTCATCCTAACTGACCATTAGTGAATGCTACGGCTCCCCCGTAGTCTTACAACACATTCATCCTAACACAAACGCAACTCAATGCCTTACCCCTAATCTATCGATTTGAAACGCATACAGAGTCGAGCACGCACTCGACCGAACACCCGAACTTAACTCAATTCATGACTGGAGCCCAAACCTACTTCCCCAAATTCTATTATCAAGCCCCAAGAAGACGCGATTCACATGATGTGGAGTTTTACCGAACTACAAACTCACACAACCCTCAAACCAAATACCCACTTGGGTCGCCATTTTCCCTCGACGGGGATGAGAAAGTCATCCGGGTCTCCTACCCGCTCCTGTCCTGAATACCTGTGCGATTCTACCCCACTAAGGTTCGACTAAATCTTCACAATACGTGAGATTTGAAGGATTCCAAATCCTTCTTACTCTTAAATAACCAAACTGCTGAGAACCTGTGCGTACCTATGTTAGTGTTCTATTACTGGTCTAAACCCCAAAAGACCACATAACTCCGAAAGATCAGAAGAACACTTCCCGAATCCTAGCGAAATTAATAATCTCAGACGCCCTGAAATGATGCCACCCTCATATCTTGAAGTACAAATAACTGATGCCCAGACCAAAGCCTCTGCAGTAGACCACTTCCCCTGGTGATTCCAAAAGTCGACCCAAGCACAATGGCTGAGTCATCAATCTCAACCGTAGACCTTCCGCATCACGTCTCTGAACCGATCTCGACCATAGAACCAGATAACATTGGACGCTCCAAACCAGCAAAGAGGGAAACGACCTTTCACTAACCACCTCGTAACTCACGATATGGAAATGGCATGTGACAATGTTTGAAGGTATAACCCAAACACAAGCAGGGAAACAAACCCAAAGATACACTTACTAAAACCCTTGAAACGAAAAACTCCCTTGTGCAGTTTCCCGAAAGTACTGCACTGAATCCGGCCCTGCTGGCCTCTCAAGAGCTGACCCGAACTCTTGGGTCTCTTTTCGGGACATTACAATATATGCACCTGATCTGGTCCCCTCTTCCCAATGTGCTACAAATCAATCCCTCACTCTTGGCTCTGGGACCCATATCATTCAGGGTCTCGCACCCTGACCCACTCACCAGCTCAATCGTCAACAACTGAACTGCAATAGATGGAGTAACCTCTGCTCTAAACCGGGCTACTAACTACCCCCAAGACATAGTCTCCAATCCCGAAAGTGCAATAGATCGCACAGTCACCCTTACCGCCTGATACAATAGATCCAAGGCGAACTCAAAACCCTAGCAGTCCTTCCACTAACTGGCTCAGCACCGAAGCCAGGACCAAACCCTGGTCCTTCCTCATGTGTGCTCATTCTCATCTGGCAAAGCAGCTATCCTCACTATCAGAGGATAACCAAGAATTCTCCTTCCCATAAGCTTCTTAGATTCTCCAAGACTCTCACCGATTCGAGTATGGATCCTGTTCTTTCAGTAGTACGGGCCTATACTTCCTTCCATACCTATCCAGACATTCCTCAGCAATCCTCCCAAATCCTCTAAGTCACCTAATCCACTGGTGCACCAAATATCCGCTAAACAGTAACAAAATATCCACCAAAGCAACTCCTAGGCTCCCCCTAAGTTCCCAACTTCACCGAACCGCCCCACTAACTCATTGGAGTATATCCTAGGCTTCCCTAGGTTCCCAACCTCACCCTGCCATCAGCTGCTGAAGAACTCCCCATGATGCCATCCATCCACTTCCTGGATATCGTCATATCCACTTAGTAGCTGACTCCTTTCACTCAAGAGTTCCACAAAGCACAAAGCAAGCAGCATTCGTGCAGTAGCACTCCGATCCAAAGGACTATCATAGAACATTCAGCCCACATATCGCAACTCATGCTACCCACATCCATCCATCTTCACTGTCGGCTTCCTTATGCATGCAAATTATACACTAACAGGATCTAATAGATTTTCGAATAATAGACTCTACCCTAGGACCACAACCAGACAAGGAACAGGAAATAAGGCCAAATCAATTATTCTAAGGCTATAAGATCCTAACCGTATACAATTTTAAAAGCATACACTTAGTAGTTAGAATTACCAATAATCATTCTCATTCTAGCATGGCATCTCAATATTCCCAAAGCCACAAGCACCATACATCAGACCAATATATCGTTGACTACTCAGCACTAGCATGCAAGTCTACCAGCTCATACAACATATAAAGGCATCTCTCCTAGCCCTAACTAGCATGTGATTCACAGATTTATAAATCAAGTCATAACATATAACATATATGGGTATTCTGGGAAAACTTACTTGAGCTCGGCTGATTGTATGCACCACATCCTTTTCTTATCTTACAAAGTTCTTTCCTTGAAAACATTTTTCTTTTTGAAAACCTTACAGATCCTCAGTTTGAGTTCAGAGTCACCGCAAAGTACGTCCGAATCCCTCAAACCAAGGCTCTGATACCAAGTTGTAACGACCCAAAAATCAAGGGTAAAAAAATTTCATTTTTAATATAGCTAAAACGTTGATACCATTTATTTCAAACATTTCAAATCATCACTAAGTAAAACATTTATCACAGTTCATCCCAAAATCACTCATTGCGGAAATCTTAGGTGTATGTGCACTACGATCAATCCAAGCCTTTCTTTTCCAAATCGATGATACCTGAAACCAAAAGTGTAAACCGTAAGAGCAAGGCTTAGTGAGTTCCCCAGAGCATACCCCACACAATCCACATAACCACATAATCCATACTAGCTATAACAGCTACATAAACCGTATCAATCACATATACCGTATCAATCACATAGCCATGCATATAAACATATACAAATGTCGTGGGCTCCCCCAGGGTCTTAATCTAGGATACCATGGGCTCCCCATATGGTCTTACACCTAAGTGCCATGGACTCCCCCATGGTCTTCAATAGGAAAGCCATGGGCTCTCCACATTGTCTTACATCCAAGTTCCATGGGCTCCCCCCATGGTCTTTAATAGGAAACTCATGGGCTCTCCACATGGTCTTACATCTGGGTGTCATGGGCTCCCCCCTATGGTCTTCCATGCAAGTATCACAAAGACAACTAGCATACCACATACCACATAGTCAATAGCATACCACATAATCGTTAGCATACCATATTTACATGCATACCAGACATATCAGTAGTGAATCTACAATAAACACTACAACTAACTGAATGGGCCGGCCTTGGTTCCTTAGACCCATTGGTATGGTGAGGAGACTCACTTGGCACTGCTGAAGTCCCACGGATAAAACTCTAGCTGCTGGTTGACAGGTTCCCGAACTGTCAATCATCAAAACGACACCCAATTAATAATTGGGTTCCTATACATAACCATAAATCTACACATGGGGTAAATGGACTATTTTACCCCTAACCTAGCTTGGTTCAAAACTAAGGCCCAAACTTACACTCTGAAGGCCCAAAAGCACAATAATCAATCAAGGCGCAACATATGGCCCAGTTTTTCAAATTGGGCCCAAACCTCTACATGGGCTTATCATAAGGCCCAACCATTTATTCTAGTCCAAACACTTGGCATTCTGATGGCCCAATACCTAATAATCCTAAAGGCCCAATTATGGCCCACTTCTGGCCTAATTTTCAAAATTGGGCCTATGCCTCTCTAATGGGTCTTATCCTAAAGGCCAATAAATTCCTTAGTCCATAAATGTGTTCCCCATTAGCCCACAAAGGCCCACATCAGCTTAGTCCAATAGATGGCTCAATAAGAACCCAAACCAATTAGGGTTTTTCACATAAAATGACGATTAGGGTTAAGTGTTTCTTAATTATCCTGTTAAGGACTTAATCCATTAAGTCCATCACTCTACTAGATAAATCATATGGTGTGATCGGGTGTAATTCTAAATTCAATCTCAATGGTCCAAAATGCGGGTCCCGATAAGACCAAATTAAAAATCTCCAAGATTAGGGTTTTATAAACCCTAATTAGGGTTTCCAACCCAAAACACACCAATTAGGCCCAAAAGCTAAGTCCTTAGGCCCATTAGGGTTTTATTAGGTCAATTAGGGTTTTCCTAAGTCGGGCACCACCCACTACCACCTCAGGTAGTGGTGGTCAACGGCGTCTCACGGCGGCTTACGGCGACGGCCACCAACTTACGGTGGTGGTTATGATTCTAGTCCATGTATGTACAAGCATCCCAAAAGCAATCTAAACACAAACAAAATCACACCGCCACCCAACATGGCGGCTGGTGGCGACAGGAGGCGGCATCCACCACCTTACGGTGGTGGTTACGAGTTTTTCTTTTGATTAAGCCGACACGATTACAATTTTACAATGCAAATCCCAAATAACACACACACCCTAAGATAAACACACACATCCACCCTTGTGGTGGCCGGCGGTGGTACATGGTGGTAGCCACCACCTTACGGAGGTGGTGGTGGCTATTCTCGATTTTCCGGCCAAAAACGATTACATAGAATATTACACTCATCAAAAACACTCATACACACACCAAAACATGCACACAGTGGAATACTTACACAAAACACACACACATGTATACACAACCACCTAACGTGGTGGTTGGCGGCGGCAAGAGGTGGCAACCACCGCCTCACGGTGGTGGTGATGCCTTTTCTTGATTTTCCCAGCCGAGATGCATCCACACAATGAACAACCACACTAGACTACATAAATACTTGCGATATGGAAGCTGGAAAGCACGCTACAACCACCCTCGGGGTGGTAGATGTTGACCGGAGCAACATGAATGAACTAAACGACGACGGCAGTCGTGACTGAGATGTAACAGTAGGAGAACGGGGAGGGGTATTGAGTAGAGACCACCACAAACCAAAACCACGCTGACCGCCAGCTCAAGCGGCGGCTTCGTCTTCCACTGTTGGGGTGAAACGGCGGCGTGGGTGTGGGGGACGGTGACGAACGTGGCTGAGGCGCATCACCAGCGAAATGGGGAACGAACGTCGCAATGGCGAAGTAGCAGCGATAAGGTGGCAATTGTCTCACAAAGAGGCGGCGGCTGAGGCTCCATGATTGCGACTGGAGAATGAGAAGGATGGCGGAAGTCCTACGGTCGTTGGTGGCCGTTCGCTGATTGGAAACAACAGGGTGGCAACGTCGGTGGTGGGAGACATAAGGTGGTGGCTGTTGTGTCCTTTAGGGTTAGGGTTAAGGTTACCAGGGCTATATACCCGACTCCCATAGAACTTCCTTCCATAATGACAACCTCAGTCCTTCCTTTCTCTTTTTATTTCAAACTAAGTCCATATTTTACCCTTTCTATCTTGACTTCGGAAATTCCTTTCAAATCCAATCCGTAATTTACCGAACATCCCTCAGTTCTCAAAATCCTTCATATTAAGTCCAAATGATACCAACCACCCCATGTCTTCTAAAAATCTTTACAAAATAAGTCTCGAAATTATGCTTTAACCCCCGAAACTCCAAATCAAGGCACTTGACTCCCCGAAACCAACACCCCGCTAATTATTATTTGATTTTGTGCAATAATAATATAAAATAATAATAAAAATTACTTCTTGGGGTTCCGGGTTTATTATTTCATTAATCTATTTTAAACGGAATGTTACAAAAACTAATAATCTCTTCTTAGGTTAAAATGATTTCACCCCCGATCTAATTTGGCCAATGCCTAAAGCCCAACACCCAAACATGAAAGGCCCAAATCTAAATAGTCGTCCCAAGTTCACTAATGGCCCACCAATTGCCCAATTTTCTAAATTGGGCCCAACTTCTCAAATGGGCCTTATCTTAAGCCCCACATACTCTTGGCTCAAAATAAATAATTTCTGATGGCTCATTATGACCCAAAAGGCCCATTACCATAAATATCAGTTTTAGGCCCAGAGGCCTTACTCCATAGTGGGCCCTGAGGCCTAACAATCTAGGTCCAACAATCCAGGCCCAAACTTCTAAGTCCCAAAAACCCATGTTCGTCACTCTATATGCGTACGCGTGGCGTACCGGGCACGTACGCCCAACATAAGCTGGCGTTGACCAGAAGCGGGAAGTTGACCCAGTACGCGCAGCGTACCAGGGTGTATGCCCAGCGTACTGGCGAGCTTCCTTCAGACTCATTTTGTGACTTAATCCATTAAGTCCTAACGTCCAAAACACAGATCCAGGTCCTTTAAGACGTCCTAATCCAGAAAGTTTCAAACTTTATATCTTTGCATGCATGGATGAGGGTTAAAACATGATTTAAGTCCTTAAGAAAACTTTGTGACCATATAACACTTGCATGGTAGTAGCTTAACCATCAAGGTCTGATTTTTATAACTCTAAATGCTTCCAAGAGCTCAAAAGGACAGCTCTTATGGTCTGGAACTACCAAGATACAAGAAACATCAACAATAGAGTCTAAAAGTGACATAAAACACCGCAAAATCAAATCTAAGCATGCATTAGCCAAGTAGAAAGCTTTATACCTCCAATGGGTCAGAAATGATGCCAAACTTCTTAATCTACAAGCCCTTTCCAAGCTCTTGTTCCTTCTTCAAACTCGTTCTTCTTCAAAATCACCAAAGTTACACCAAAAACTCAAAGTAAGCTCCAAAATACAAACAAGAGGATTAGGGTTCGAGTTAGGCACTGAAAGGGCAAGGTATGCTTAGAGGATAAGGGCTTTGAAGATTATAAGTTGTTTAAATAGGGTGCAAACCTAAATTTTAGGGTTTACATCTGGCCACTCTACGCCCAACGTACGCATGGAGCTCTCCCGGTCTGCGCCTCATATGTATACGCCGTGCGTACACCTTGTACGCCCAGCGTATACTTTGCCCCATGTGACATCCCCTAATTTCTCAGCCAGAAAAGACCGATTTCGTTTATGCTTTTTAAAATTAAATCAGAGTAATCCTTTTAAAAGGTGTTGCGGAATTTGTTCCCATAAAAACATGATAATTATATTATCAAATTATTTCTGAAGAAATGTATTTTATTCACTTAAACCATTGGGATGTCATCGTCAATACATAAACATAAGCATAAACATAACTTACACTCACTGACACTAGTGATCTACATCTCTTTTAATCTCTCAGTGTAAAGTAACTTCGTATCGATACATGTGATACAAACAAACTGAGTGGGTCAGGCTTGGAAGCCTGGTGAGCATATAGGGTTTTCAACCCACAATAAATAATTTATTATGCTTAAACATCAAACAATCAACCCAATTACCCAATCCCCATTATCTTATTTATTTCTTAAGGATTTACCCTAAGAATCAAATCTCACTCATTCCTAAGGATTCATCCTAAGGAATAGGCACGAAGTCCATCGCTGCCCAAGGTTTATACTACAAGCACTAACAAACGTCGATCAAGAATCGAGTATCCTTCATCCAATCATTCCTCAGGATTGACCTAAGGAATTTATCCAAAGTCCATTGCTACCAAGGTTCATACAACAGGCACTACGTCACATAGTCGCCAGGGTTTATACAATAGGAACTACGTCTCATAGTCACCAGGGTTTATACAATAAGCACTACGTCTCATAGTCGCCAGGGTTTATACAATAGGCACTACGTCTCATAGTCGCCAGGGTTTATACAATAGGCACTACGTCTCATAGTCTCCAGCGTTTATACAATAGGCACTACGTCTCATAGCTGCCAACGTACTAAATACATAGCTACCAATGTACATCTATATTGTACTAAATTCATAGCTACCAACGTACATCTATACTGTACTTTTATCCCTCATACTTTATCTACCCATGTTTTACCCAACATATTTGAAGATAAAATATATATACATTTTAAATCATTTTAAACATGTATAAAACATTCATTCAACATCCATCTCAAATAAACAAACAACATATATACACATATCACGTATTTTATATAAAATACTTCATATATCTATGTGTAAGATGAAAGTGACTATACACTCACATGATTTGATGAAAATCGGGCAGCAATTTGTTTCCTAAAACGATCGTTTCTACTAAAACTGGGAGTTTTATTCAGAAACTGGGTTCTGCGAGGGTCGGGCTTCGAAACCGAAAAGATAAATTTTTCGGGCTCCTCGGGCTCTTCGTGGCGTATTCTGGGGGTTATAATCGATACCGGGGCTTTGGAGAATGTTAAGATGAAGAAAATATGGAAAAAGGGGCTAAAAGTGACAAAACTCCAAAAGTAACCGAGAAGGCTCGCATACCCTTCTATTTATAGGGTCCGAAGTCGGCTTAAGGAGGGTGGGGACCGTAGGCGAGGGTGCGCAGTTGGCTGCACATGGGTTGCGCGTGCGAGGGCTCGGTGTCAGACTCTGATTGGACCGCGGCCTAGGGTCCGAGATAGGGGCTTCGTGGCTTCTTCTGCGAGACTCGGACACGAGGAATGGGACACGCGTCGGACAGGCATTGGACCACTTCGGATTTGCTCAGCAGCTCGGATGACTCAGCACTTATTTCGGATACGTGGCATGCTCTAAGCGAAGGTGACGTGGCCGAAGCCACCTATGCGAAATTTCTCGGTTTTCGCGCCAAAACTTCTAAAATCCATAACTTTCGCATACGAGCTCCGTTTTTGACGTTCTTTATACGCACGTGTAGGTAAAATTACGCTCTACAACTTTCATTTAGACTTTGTCAGCTAATTTTGATTTTGATTTTTATATTATTATTTTTAACAGACCGGGACAGGAAATCCGTTAAAAATTCATAACTTCTTCATCCGACGTCCGTTTTTATCAGACTTTTTACCGTTTTGCTACTAATGACGAGACCTTCGATTCTCGTTTAGGTCGTGTCGGCTAAAAATCACTCGATCTAAAATTCGAGTTTTTAGCTGTCTACTGCTAAGCTGAAACTTCGAAAAATCATAACTTCCTCATACGAAGTCAGATTTGGGCGTTCTTTTTATCGAACTTCTCGGTTTAACGAATACTACGAGTTTCGTTTAGATTACTAAGGCTAAAAAGTAGTTTATCAAAAACTCACTTTTTACGACATTCGGCACCGTGCCGGTTTGTCGCGAAACTTCGACAGGTCATAACTTCTTCGTTATAACTCGGATTTCGGCATTCTTTATATATCCGTAATCCTTGTCACGACCACTAAAACTTTCTTAATAAATATCGGCTTTATATAATATTTATTTTCGACGCTCATTTTTAGTCTTAATTAATTAAACCCTAATAATTAAGCATAAAACACATAAAACACATAATATTCACATAATTCCTTTTCATTTCTCCAAAATGAGTCACAAAGGTTAACCTAGACTATCATGTCAATATTAATGCCTAGCCTAGAAACACGGGCATTATAATTCTCTCCCCCTTAGAATGATTCCGTCCTCGGAATCACACATCAGCAAACAAATACAGGTAGCGACTCATCATGTCACTCTTCGTTTTTCCCCATGTGAGATTTGGCCCATTCGTATGTTTCCAACACACAAGCACTAAATCGGCCATCTGGCGTCACAACTTCTTAGTCTTACGGTCAACGATTGCCTCAGGTTCTTCAATAAACCTATTGTTTTCATCCAACCTTAATTCAGAAATGGGAATTAAGTCGGGCACATCTCCCGTGGACTTCCTCAAATAACACACATAAAAGGTGTTATGAATACCCTCCAGTTCTTCCGGTAATTCTAGCTTGTAAGCTTGATTCCCGATCCTATGAAGAACTTTAAATGGTCCAATAAATCATGGACTCAACTTTCCCTTTCTACTAAATCTTATAACTCCCTTCCATGGCGAGACTTTAAGTAAAACCGAATCTCCAACTTCGAATGATATCAGTTGTCTTTTCTTGTCATCATAGCTCTTTTGACGATCTTGAGCTGCTAACATCCTTTACTTCAATTCGGCTTAAGTCAACTACTACATCGAACTTGGTTCTCTAAACCACGTAACAAACTCATCGTAGTGGGAATCAATTTGATATGACCTCTAGGGTCAGAATAACAATCATCTTCTTAGTCATTACCGAAACGAAGGTAATGAAGTACTCGAACAATAACGAAATCAATTTCTAGCTTCTTGGTAACCTTGTGACTTTCCTTGATCCAAGTACGAGTCCTGTGTTTCCGGTAGTATAGGCCTCTACTACCATTCACACCTACTCATACTCGTCCCAAGTATTGTCTCGCAGTTCTCAAAGTCACCATACAATAATTTCACATAGTCATTCAATTCATTAGATGACAAAACCAGGGTTTATATTATTTCTTGAAATAATTACACAGAGGTTCAAGTTTACCCTATACTACGCCTCTAATAGGCTACACCACGAGTTATTAACTGCATTACTACTTTATGTCTTAGTTTTGGGAATATAAGGTCCTTACTCCTGATCCCTTATATTTCCATCTACTTCATTAAGGATCATTTGGAATGCCTTTGGTTTTGGCGGTGTGTTCTTCTTTGGGCAGTCTCTAGAAATATGCCCTTCTTCGTTACATTTGTAGCACACCTTTTTGTTAGATGCGCATTTGTTGGCGTAATGCCCTGTCTTCCCACATTTGTAGCAAGTCATCTCATCGCTACACTTCGCGAAGTGTTTCTTTTTACACTTCTCACACCACTTAGCTTCATCTCTTCCTCCAGATTTTGAGAATTTGCTTTCTTTGATGATCTTTGAAGATCCCTCATGCTTCCTTTTCTCTCCAACTTCAGCTCTCTCCAAACCTTTCTCTCTTATCTGAGTCTCGACATTCTTAGCAGCCCAGATGGCGGCATTCAGAGTGGTTGCTTGTTTGACTATCGGACCAAAGTCCGCTAGTAAACCGTGGGCAAACTTGTTGACCTTGGAGAGTTCAGTTGGAATTAGATAGGGAATAAGCTTCATCTTTTCTGTAAAACTAGTAGCGTACTCGATGACGCTCATTCTTCCCTTCTTCAGATTCTGGAACTCATTGTTGATTTCCAGAAGATCCTGCTCAGAGCAGTATTGCATTTTCAGTTGCACCACGAACTCTTCCCACGAAATCTTGCTAGCTTCCTCCTTGGGCATCGAATCAGTTAGTAACTTCCACCAGCTCAACACACCAGATTTCAACAGAGGAATTGCAAGTGCGGTCTTTTGTTTGTTGTTGCACTCATAGCTTTCAAAGATCGTCTCCATTTCGGAGATCCAATTCATGACTTCCACCGGTGTCGGACTCCCAGATAGACACGGTGGTTTAGATGCCATGAAATCTTTGTATTTGCACCCGCGTCCATCAACTCCTCCATCCTAGTTGTTTTGTCTAACTATCGGTGGGTTGGCTTGACCAAGAATCCCACTGTAGTTCCCTCCTACTGATTGCCCTTCATTCAATACGGGCTGTTCAACAGGTATCGTAGTTTCTTCCCTATTCTGTTGTAGTAATCACCTGGTCTCCTCCATTTGGAAATCTAACATCATCTGCATCATTGCTTGTACCCCAACCATCATCATTGGCTCAGGTGCAGCTCCTACAACAGGTACTTGCTCAACTACTTGAGGTTGAGGCTGTTGATCCCTGTTTCCGTTTGCATTTGAAACTCCACTACGAGTTCTTGCCATTACAATCTATATACCGAATAAGGCAAATTTAGGTATTTACCCTCGATAGGTATTTAAATTCCCTTATCACTTCGAAACGTTTACATGTTATTTCTAATATCGTAATCGTACGCTTATAATCCTACACATATAAGGTTTCCAGATCCGGTCGGCAACAGACCATAGATCCGAACAAATAATGGCATATATGGAAAACATATAGCATTTAGCACATAAAAAAACATTTTAGGCATCTTTCCTAAAATAAACTAGTGCTCGTGTCTAAAATATGGTAGACACTCATCTCACAATCATCACATAGCATTCTAAGTTTAAGTCTAGAAATTCTACAATTTCTTAGTTCGCTTAAACTAATGCTCTGATACCAACTGTGACATCCCCTAATTTCTTGGCCAGAAAAGACCGATTTGTTTATGCTTTTTAAAATAAAATCAGAGTATTCCTCTAGGGTCGGAATAACAATCATCTTCTTAGTCATTACCGAAACGAAGGTAATGAAGTACTCGAACAATAACGAAATCAATTTCTAGCTTCTTGGTAACCTTGTGACTTTCCTTGATCCAAGTACGAGTCCTGTGCTTCCGGTAGTATAGGCCTCTACTACCATTCACACCTACTCATACTCGTCCCAAGTATTGTCTCGCAGTTCTCAAAGTCACCATACAAGAATTTCACATAGTCATTAAATTCATTAGATGACAAAACCAGGGTTTATATTATTTCTTGAAATAATTACATAGAGGTTCAAGTTTACCCTATACTACGCCTCTAATAGGCTACACCACGAGTTATTAACTGCATTACTACTTTATGTCTTAGTTTTGGGAATATAAGGTCCTTACTCCTGATCCCTTATATTTCCATCTACTTCATTAAGGATCATTTGGAATGCCTTTGGTTTTGGCGGTGTGTTCTTCTTTGGGCAGTCTCTAGAAATATGCCCTTCTTCGTTACATTTGTAGCACACCTTTTTGTTAGATGCGCATTTGTTGGCGTAATGCCCTGTCTTCCCACATTTGTAGCAAGTCATCTCATCGCTACACTTCGCGAAGTGTTTCTTTTTACACTTCTCACACCACTTAGCTTCATCTCTTCCTCCAGATTTTGAGAATTTGCTTTCTTTGATGATCTTTGAAGATCCCTCATGCTTCCTTTTCTCTCCAACTTCAGCTCTCTCCAAACCTTTCTCTCTTATCTGAGTCTCGACATTCTTAGCAGCCCAGATGGCGGCATTCAGAGTGGTTGCTTGTTTGACTATCGGACCAAAGTCCGCTAGTAAACCGTGGGCAAACTTGTTGACCTTGGAGAGTTCAGTTGGAATTAGATAGGGAATAAGCTTCATCTTTTCTGTAAAACTAGTAGCGTACTCGATGACGCTCATTCTTCCCTTCTTCAGATTCTGGAACTCATTGTTGATTTCCAGAAGATCCTGCTCAGAGCAGTATTGCATTTTCAGTTGCACCACGAACTCTTCCCACGAAATCTTGCTAGCTTCCTCCTTGGGCATCGAATCAGTTAGTAACTTCCACCAGCTCAACACACCAGATTTCAACAGAGGAATTGCAAGTGCGGTCTTTTGTTTGTTGTTGCACTCATAGCTTTCAAAGATCGTCTCCATTTCGGAGATCCAATTCATGACTTCCACCGGTGTCGGACTCCCAGATAGACACGGTGGTTTAGATGCCATGAAATCTTTGTATTTGCACCCGCGTCCATCAACTCCTCCATCCTAGTTGTTTTGTCTAACTATCGGTGGGTTGGCTTGACCAAGAATCCCACTGTAGTTCCCTCCTACTGATTGCCCTTCATTCAATGCGGGCTGTTCAACAGGTATCGTAGTTTCTTCCCTATTCTGTTGTAGTAATCGCCTGGTCTCCTCCATTTGGAAATCTAACATCATCTGCATCATTGCTTGTACCCCAACCATCATCATTGGCTCAGGTGCAGCTCCTACAACAGGTACTTGCTCAACTACTTGAGGTTGAGGCTGTTGATCCCTGTTTCCGTTTGCATTTGAAACTCCACTACGAGTTCTTGCCATTACAATCTATATACCGAATAAGGCAAATTTAGGTATTTACCCTCGATAGGTATTTAAATTCCCTTATCACTACGAAACGTTTACATGTTATTTCTAATATCGTAATCGTACGCTTATAATCCTACACATATAAGGTTTCCAGATCCGGTCGGCAACAGACCATAGATCCGAACAAAAAATGGCATATATGGAAAACATATAGCATTTAGCACATAAAAAAACATTTTAGGCATCTTTCCTAAAATAAACTAGTGCTCGTGTCTAAAATATGGTAGACACTCATCTCACAATCATCACATAGCATTCTAAGTTTAAGTCTAGAAATTCTACAATTTCTTAGTTCGCTTAAACTAATGCTCTGATACCAACTGTGACATCCCCTAATTTCTTGGCCAGAAAATACCGATTTGTTTATGCTTTTTAAAATAAAATCAGAGTAATCCTCTAGGGTCGGAATAACAATCATCTTCTTAGTCATTACCGAAACGAAGGTAATGAAGTACTCAAACAATAACGAAATCAATTTCTAGCTTCTTGGTAACCTTGTGACTTTCCTTGATCCAAGTACGAGTCCTGTGCTTCCGGTAGTATAGGCCTCTACTACCATTCGCACCTACTCATACTCGTCCCAAGTATTGTCTCGCAGTTCTCAAAGTCACCATACAAGAATTTCACATAGTCATTCAATTCATTAGATGACAAAACCAGGGTTTATATTATTTCTTGAAATAATTACACAGTGGTTCAAGTTTACCCTATACTACGCCTCTAATAGGCTACACCACGAGTTATTAACTGCATTACTACTTTATGTCTTAGTTTTGGGAATATAAGGTCCTTACTCCTGATCCCTTATATTTCCATCTACTTCATTAAGGATCATTTGGAATGCCTTTGGTTTTGGCGGTGTGTTCTTCTTTGGGCAGTCTCTAGAAATATGCCCTTCTTCGTTACATTTGTAGCACACCTTTTTGTTAGATGCACATTTGTTGGCGTAATGCCCTGTCTTCCCACATTTGTAGCAAGTCATCTCATCGCTACACTTCGCGAAGTGTTTCTTTTACACTTCTCACACCACTTAGCTTCATCTCTTCCTCTAGATTTTGAGAATTTGCTTTCTTTGATGATCTTTGAAGATCCCTCATGCTTCCTTTTCTCTCCAACTTCAGCTCTCTCCAAACCTTTCTCTCTTATCTGAGTCTCGACATTCTTAGCAGCCCAGATGGCGGCATTCAGAGTGGTTGCTTGTTTGACTATCGGACCAAAGTCCGCTGGTAAACCGTGGGCAAACTTGTTGACCTTGGAGAGTTCAGTTGGAATTAGATAGGGAATAAGCTTCATCTTTTCTGTAAAACTAGTAGCGTACTCGATGACGCTCATTCTTCCCTTCTTCAGATTCTGGAACTCATTGTTGATTTCCAGAAGATCCTGCTCAGAGCAGTATTGCATTTTCAGTTGCACCACGAACTCTTCCCACGAAATCTTGCTAGCTTCCTCCTTGGGCATCGAATCAGTTAGTAACTTCTACCAGCTCAACACACCAGATTTCAACAGAGGAATTGCAAGTGCGGTCTTTTGTTTGTTGTTGCACTCATAGCTTTCAAAGATCGTCTCCATTTCGGAGATCCAATTCATGACTTCCACCGGTGTCGGACTCCCAGATAGACACGGTGGTTTAGATGCCATGAAATCTTTGTATTTGCACCCGCGTCCATCAACTCCTCCATCCTAGTTGTTTTGTCTAACTATCGGTGGGTTGGCTTGACCAAGAATCCCACTGTAGTTCCCTCCTACTGATTGCCCTTCATTCAATACGGACTGTTCAACAGGTATCGTAGTTTCTTCCCTATTCTGTTGTAGTAATCGCCTGGTCTCCTCCATTTGGAAATCTAACATCATCTGCATCATTGCTTGTACCCCAACCATCATCATTGGCTCAGGTGCAGCTCCTACAACAGGTACTTGCTCAACTACTTGAGGTTGAGGCTGTTGATCCCTGTTTCCGTTTGCATTTGAAACTCCACTACGAGTTCTTGCCATTACAATCTATATACCGAATAAGGCAAATTTAGGTATTTACCCTCGATAGGTATTTAAATTCCCTTATCACTACGAAACGTTTACATGTTATTTCTAATATCGTAATCGTACGCTTATAATCCTACACATATAAGGTTTCCAGATCCGGTCGGCAACAGACCATAGATCCGAACAAATAATGGCATATATGGAAAACATATAGCATTTAGCACATAAAAAAACATTTTAGGCATCTTTCCTAAAATAAACTAGTGCTCGTGTCTAAAATATGGTAGACACTCATCTCACAATCATCACATAGCATTCTAAGTTTAAGTCTAGAAATTCTACAATTTCTTAGTTCGCTTAAACTAATGCTCTGATACCAACTGTGACATCCCCTAATTTCTTGGCCAGAAAAGACCGATTTGTTTATGCTTTTTAAAATAAAATCAGAGTAATCCTCTAGGGTCGGAATAACAATCATCTTCTTAGTCATTACCGAAACGAAGGTAATGAAGTACTCGAACAATAACGAAATCAATTTCTAGCTTCTTGGTAACCTTGTGACTTTCCTTGATCCAAGTACGAGTCCTGTGCTTCCGGTAGTATAGGCCTCTACTACCATTCACACCTACTCATACTCGTCCCAAGTATTGTCTCGCAGTTCTCAAAGTCACCATACAAGAATTTCACATAGTCATTCAATTCATTAGATGACAAAACCAGGGTTTATATTATTTCTTGAAATAATTACACAGAGGTTCAAGTTTACCCTATACTACGCCTCTAATAGGCTACACCACGAGTTATTAACTGCATTACTACTTTATGTCTTAGTTTTGGGAATATAAGGTCCTTACTCCTGATCCCTTATATTTCCATCTACTTCATTAAGGATCATTTGGAATGCCTTTGGTTTTGGCGGTGTGTTCTTCTTTGGGCAGTCTCTAGAAATATGCCCTTCTTCGTTACATTTGTAGCACACCTTTTTGTTAGATGCACATTTGTTGGCGTAATGCCCTATCTTCCCACATTTGTAGCAAGTCATCTCATCGCTACACTTCGCGAAGTGTTTCTTTTTACACTTCTCACACCACTTAGCTTCATCTCTTCCTCTAGATTTTGAGAATTTGCTTTCTTTGATGATCTTTGAAGATCCCTCATGCTTCCTTTTCTCTCCGACTTCAGCTCTCTCCAAACCTTTCTCTCTTATCTGAGTCTCGACATTCTTAGCAGCCCAGATGGCGGCATTCAGAGTGGTTGCTTGTTTGACTATCGGACCAAAGTCTGCTGGTAAACCGTGGGCAAACTTGTTGACCTTGGAGAGTTCAGTTGGAATTAGATAGGGAATAAGCTTCATCTTTTCTGTAAAACTAATAGCGTATTCGATGACGCTCATTCTTCCCTTCTTCAGATTCTGGAACTCATTGTTGATTTCCAGAAGATCCTGCTCAGAGCAGTATTGCATTTTCAGTTGCACCACGAACTCTTCCCACGAAATCTTGCTAGCTTCCTCCTTGGGCATCGAATCAGTTAGTAACTTCCACCAGCTCAACACACCAGATTTCAACAGAGGAATTGCAAGTGCGGTCTTTTGTTTCTTGTTGCACTCATAGCTTTCAAAGATCGTCTCCATTTCGGAGATCCAATTCATGACTTCCACCGGTGTCGGACTCCCAGATAGACACGGTGGTTTAGATGCCATGAAATCTTTGTATTTGCACCCGCGTCCATCAACTCCTCCATCCTAGTTGTTTTGTCTAACTATCGGTGGGTTGGCTTGACCAGGAATCCCACTGTAGTTCCCTCCTACTGATTGCCCTTCATTCAATACGGGCTGTTCAACAGGTATCGTAGTTTCTTCCCTATTCTGTTGTAGTAATCGCCTGGTCTCCTCCATTTGGAAATCTAACATCATCTGCATCATTGCTTGTACCCCAACCATCATCATTGGCTCAGGTGCAGCTCCTACAACAGGTACTTGCTCAACTACTTGAGGTTGAGGCTGTTGATCCCTGTTTCCGTTTGCATTTGAAACTCCACTACGAGTTCTTGCCATTACAATCTATATACCGAATAAGGCAAATTTAGGTATTTACCCTCGATAGGTATTTAAATTCCCTTATCACTAAGAAACGTTTACATGTTATTTCTAATATCGTAATCGTACGCTTATAATCCTACACATATAAGGTTTCCAGATCCGGTCGGCAACAGACCATAGATCCGAACAAATAATGGCATATATGGAAAACATATAGCATTTAGCACATAAAAAAACATTTTAGGCATCTTTCCTAAAATAAACTAGTGCTCGTGTCTAAAATATGGTAGACACTCATCTCACAATCATCACATAGCATTCTAAGTTTAAGTCTAGAAATTCTACAATTTCTTAGTTCGCTTATACTAATGCTCTGATACCAACTGTGACATCCCCTAATTTCTTGGCCAGAAAAGACCAATTTGTTTATGCTTTTTAAAATAAAATCATAGTAATCCTCTAGGGTCGGAATAACAATCATCTTCTTAGTCATTACCGAAACGAAGGTAATGAAGTACTCGAACAATAACGAAATCAATTTCTAGCTTCTTGGTAACCTTGTGACTTTCCTTGATCCAAGTACGAGTCCTGTGCTTCCGGTAGTATAGGCCTCTACTACCATTCACACCTACTCATACTCGTCCCAAGTATTGTCTCGCAGTTCTCAAAGTCACCATACAAGAATTTCACATAGTCATTCAATTCATTAGATGACAAAACCAGGGTTTATATTATTTCTTGAAATAATTACACAGAGGTTCAAGTTTACCCTATACTACGCCTCTAATAGGCTACACCACGAGTTATTAACTGCATTACTACTTTATGTCTTAGTTTTGGGAATATAAGGTCCTTACTCCTGATCCCTTATATTTCCATCTACTTCATTAAGGATCATTTGGAATGCCTTTGGTTTTGGCAGTGTGTTCTTCTTTGGGCAGTCTCTAGAAATATGCCCTTCTTCGTTACATTTGTAGCACACCTTTTTGTTAGATGCACATTTGTTGGCGTAATGCCCTGTCTTCCCACATTTGTAGCAAGTCATCTCATCACTACACTTCGCGAAGTGTTTCTTTTTACACTTCTCACACCACTTAGCTTCATCTCTTCCTCTAGATTTTGAGAATTTGCTTTCTTTGATGATCTTTGAAGATCCCTCATGCTTCCTTTTCTCTCCAACTTCAGCTCTCTCCAAACCTTTCTCTCTTATCTGAGTCTCGACATTCTTAGCAGCCCAGATGGCGGCATTCAGAGTGGTTGCTTGTTTGACTATCGGACCAAAGTCCGCTGGTAAACCGTGGGCAAACTTGTTGACCTTGGAGAGTTCAGTTGGAATTAGATAGGGAATAAGCTTCATCTTTTTTGTAAAACTAGTAGCGTACTCGATGACGCTCATTCTTCCCTTCTTCAGATTCTGGAACTCATTGTTGATTTCCAGAAGATCCTGCTCAGAGCAGTATTGCATTTTCAGTTGCACCACGAAATCTTCCCACGAAATCTTGCTAGCTTCCTCCTTGGGCATCGAATCAGTTAGTAACTTCCACCAGCTCAACACACCAGATTTCAACAGAGGAATTGCAAGTGCAGTCTTTTGTTTGTTGTTGCACTCATAGCTTTCAAAGATCGTCTCCATTTCGGAGATCCAATTCATGACTTCCACCGGTGTCGGACTCCCAGATAGACACGGTGGTTTAGATGCCATGAAATCTTTGTATTTGCACCCGCGTCCATCAACTCCTCCATCCTAGTTGTTTTGTCTAACTATCGGTGGGTTGGCTTGACCAAGAATCCCACTGTAGTTCCCTCCTACTGATTGCCCTTCATTCAATACGGGCTGTTCAACAGGTATCGTAGTTTCTTCCCTATTCTGTTGTAGTAATCGCCTGGTCTCCTCCATTTGGAAATCTAACATCATCTGCATCATTGCTTGTACCCCAACCATCATCATTGGCTCAGGTGCAGCTCCTACAACAGGTACTTGCTCAACTACTTGAGGTTGAGGCTGTTGATCCCTGTTTCCGTTTGCATTTGAAACTCCACTACGAGTTCTTGCCATTACAATCTATATACCGAATAAGGCAAATTTAGGTATTTACCCTCGATAGGTATTTAAATTCCCTTATCACTCCGAAATGTTTACATGTTAGTTCTAATATCGTAATCGTACGCTTATAATCCTACACATATAAGGTTTCCAGATCCGGTCGGCAACAGACCATAGATCCGAACAAATAATGGCATATATGGAAAACATATAGCATTTAGCACATAAAAAAACATTTTAGGCATCTTTCCTAAAATAAACTAGTGCTCGTGTCTAAAATATGGTAGACACTCATCTCACAATCATCACATAGCATTCTAAGTTTAAGTCTAGAAATTCTACAATTTCTTAGTTCGCTTAAACTAATGCTCTGATACCAACTGTGACATCCCCTAATTTCTTGGCCAGAAAAGACCGATTTGTTTATGCTTTTTAAAATAAAATCAGAGTAATCCTCTAGGGTCGGAATAACAATCATCTTCTTAGTCATTACCGAAACGAAGGTAATGAAGTACTCGAACAATAACGAAATCAATTTCTAGCTTCTTGGTAACCTTGTGACTTTCCTTGATCCAAGTACGAGTCCTGTGCTTCCGGTAGTATAGGCCTCTACTACCATTCACACCTACTCATACTCGTCCAAAGTATTGTCTCGCAGTTCTCAAAGTCACCATACAAGAATTTCACATAGTCATTAAATTCATTAGATGACAAAACCAGGGTTTATATTATTTCTTGAAATAATTACACAGAGGTTCAAGTTTACCCTATACTACGCCTCTAATAGGCTACACCACGAGTTATTAACTGCATTACTACTTTATGTCTTAGTTTTGGGAATATAAGGTCCTTACTCCTAATCCCTTATATTTCCATCTACTTCATTAAGGATCATTTGGAATGCCTTTGGTTTTGGCGGTGTGTTCTTCTTTGGGCAGTCTCTAGAAATATGCCCTTCTTCGTTACATTTGTAGCACACCTTTTTGTTAGATGCGCATTTGTTGGCGTAATGCCCTGTCTTCCCACATTTGTAGCAAGTCATCTCATCGCTACACTTCGCGAAGTGTTTCTTTTTACACTTCTCACACCACTTAGCTTCATCTCTTCCTCCAGATTTTGAGAATTTGCTTTCTTTGATGATCTTTGAAGATCCCTCATGCTTCCTTTTCTCTCCAACTTCAGCTCTCTCCAAACCTTTCTCTCTTATCTGAGTCTCGACATTCTTAGCAGCCCAGATGGCGGCATTCAGAGTGGTTGCTTGTTTGACTATCGGACCAAAGTCCGCTGGTAAACCGTGGGCAAACTTGTTGACCTTGGAGAGTTCAGTTGGAATTAGATAGGGAATAAGCTTCATCTTTTTTGTAAAACTAGTAGCGTACTCGATGACGCTCATTCTTCCCTTCTTCAGATTCTGGAACTCATTGTTGATTTCTAGAAGATCCTGCTCAGAGCAGTATTGCATTTTCAGTTGCACCACGAAGTCTTCCCACGAAATCTTGCTAGCTTCCTCCTTGGGCATCGAATCAGTTAGTAACTTCCACCAGCTCAACACACCAGATTTCAACAGAGGAATTGCAAGTGCGGTCTTTTGTTTGTTGTTGCACTCATAGCTTTCAAAGATCGTCTCCATTTCGGAGATCCAATTCATGACTTCCACCGGTGTCGGACTCCCAGATAGACACGGTGGTTTAGATGCCATGAAATCTTTGTATTTGCACCCGCGTCCATCAACTCCTCCATCCTAGTTGTTTTGTCTAACTATCGGTGGGTTGGCTTGACCAAGAATCCCACTGTAGTTCCCTCCTACTGATTGCCCTTCATTCAATACGGGCTGTTCAACAGGTATCGTAGTTTCTTCCCTATTCTGTTGTAGTAATCGCCTGGTCTCCTCCATTTGGAAATCTAACATCATCTGCATCATTGCTTGTACCCCAACCATCATCATTGGCTCAGGTGCAGCTCCTACAACAGGTACTTGCTCAACTACTTGAGGTTGAGGCTGTTGATCCCTGTTTCCGTTTGCATTTGAAACTCCACTACGAGTTCTTGCCATTACAATCTATATACCGAATAAGGCAAATTTAGGTATTTACCCTCGATAGGTATTTAAATTCCCTTATCACTCCGAAACGTTTACATGTTAGTTCTAATATCGTAATCGTACGCTTATAATCCTACACATATAAGGTTTCCAGATCCGGTCGGCAACAGACCATAGATCCGAACAAATAATGGCATATATGGAAAACATATAGCATTTAGCACATAAAAAAACATTTTAGGCATCTTTCCTAAAATAAACTAGTGCTCGTGTCTAAAATATGGTAGACACTTATCTCACAATCATCACATAGCATTCTAAGTTTAAGTCTAGAAATTCTACAATTTCTTAGTTCGCTTAAACTAATGCTCTGATACCAACTGTGACATCCCCTAATTTCTTGGCCAGAAAAGACCGATTTGTTTATGCTTTTTAAAATAAAATCAGAGTAATCCTCTAGGGTCGGAATAACAATCATCTTCTTAGTCATTACCGAAACGAAGGTAATGAAGTACTCGAACAATAACGAAATCAATTTCTAGCTTCTTGGTAACCTTGTGACTTTCCTTGATCCAAGTACGAGTCCTGTGCTTCCGGTAGTATAGGCCTCTACTACCATTCACACCTACTCATACTCGTCCAAAGTATTGTCTCGCAGTTCTCAAAGTCACCATACAAGAATTTCACATAGTCATTAAATTCATTAGATGACAAAACCAGGGTTTATATTATTTCTTGAAATAATTACACAGAGGTTCAAGTTTACCCTATACTACGCCTCTAATAGGCTACATCACGAGTTATTAACTGCATTACTACTTTATGTCTTAGTTTTGGGAATATAAGGTCCTTACTCCTGATCCCTTATATTTCCATCTACTTCATTAAGGATCATTTGGAATGCCTTTGGTTTTGGCGGTGTGTTCTTCTTTGGGCAGTCTCTAGAAATATGCCCTTCTTCGTTACATTTGTAGCACACCTTTTTGTTAGATGCGCATTTGTTGGCGTAATGCCCTGTCTTCCCACATTTGTAGCAAGTCATCTCATCGCTACACTTCGCGAAGTGTTTCTTTTTACACTTCTCACACCACTTAGCTTCATCTCTTCCTCCAGATTTTGAGAATTTGCTTTCTTTGATGATCTTTGAAGATCCCTCATGCTTCCTTTTCTCTCCAACTTCAGCTCTCTCCAAACCTTTCTCTCTTATCTGAGTCTCGACATTCTTAGCAGCCCAGATGGCGGCATTCAGAGTGGTTGCTTGTTTGACTATCGGACCAAAGTCCGCTGGTAAACCGTGGGCAAACTTGTTGACCTTGGAGAGTTCAGTTGGAATTAGATAAGGAATAAGCTTCATCTTTTCTGTAAAACTAGTAGCGTACTCGATGACGCTCATTCTTCCCTTCTTCAGATTCTGGAACTCATTGTTGATTTCCAGAAGATCCTGCTCAGAGCAGTATTGCATTTTCAGTTGCACCACGAAATCTTCCCACGAAATCTTGCTAGCTTCCTCCTTGGGCATCGAATCAGTTAGTAACTTCCACCAGCTCAACACACCAGATTTCAACAGAGGAATTGCAAGTGCGGTCTTTTGTTTGTTGTTGCACTCATAGCTTTCAAAGATCGTCTCCATTTCGGAGATCCAATTCATGACTTCCACCGGTGTCGGACTCCCAGATAGACACGGTGGTTTAGATGCCATGAAATCTTTGTATTTGCACCCGCGTCCATCAACTCCTCCATTCTAGTTGTTTTGTCTAACTATCGGTGGGTTGGCTTGACCAAGAATCCCACTGTAGTTCCCTCCTACTGATTGCCCTTCATTCAATACGGGCTGTTCAACAGGTATCGTAGTTTCTTCCCTATTCTGTTGTAGTAATCGCCTGGTCTCCTCCATTTGGAAATCTAACATCATCTGCATCATTGCTTGTACCCCAACCATCATCATTGGCTCAGGTGCAGCTCCTACAACAGGTACTTGCTCAACTACTTGAGGTTGAGGCTGTTGATCCCTGTTTCCGTTTGCATTTGAAACTCCACTACGAGTTCTTGCCATTACAATCTATATACCGAATAAGGCAAATTTAGGTATTTACCCTCGATAGGTATTTAAATTCCCTTATCACTCCGAAATGTTTACATGTTAGTTCTAATATCGTAATCGTACGCTTATAATCCTACACATATAAGGTTTCCAGATCCGGTCGGCAACAGACCATAGATCCGAACAAATAATGGCATATATGGAAAACATATAGCATTTAGCACATAAAAAAACATTTTAGGCATCTTTCCTAAAATAAACTAGTGCTCGTGTCTAAAATATGGTAGACACTCATCTCACAATCATCACATAGCATTCTAAGTTTAAGTCTAGAAATTCTACAATTTCTTAGTTCGCTTAAACTAATGCTCTGATACCAACTGTGACATCCCCTAATTTCTTGGCCAGAAAAGACCGATTTGTTTATGCTTTTTAAAATAAAATCAGAGTAATCCTCTAGGGTCGGAATAACAATCATCTTCTTAGTCATTACCGAAACGAAGGTAATGAAGTACTCGAACAATAACGAAATCAATTTCTAGCTTCTTGGTAACCTTGTGACTTTCCTTGATCCAAGTACGAGTCCTGTGCTTCCGGTAGTATAGGCCTCTACTACCATTCACACCTACTCATACTCGTCCAAAGTATTGTCTCGCAGTTCTCAAAGTCACCATACAAGAATTTCACATAGTCATTAAATTCATTAGATGACAAAACCAGGGTTTATATTATTTCTTGAAATAATTACACAGAGGTTCAAGTTTACCCTATACTACGCCTCTAATAGGCTACACCACGAGTTATTAACTGCATTACTACTTTATGTCTTAGTTTTGGGAATATAAGGTCCTTACTCCTGATCCCTTATATTTCCATCTACTTCATTAAGGATCATTTGGAATGCCTTTGGTTTTGGCGGTGTGTTCTTCTTTGGGCAGTCTCTAGAAATATGCCCTTCTTCGTTACATTTGTAGCACACCTTTTTGTTAGATGCGCATTTGTTGGCGTAATGCCCTGTCTTCCCACATTTGTAGCAAGTCATCTCATCGCTACACTTCGCGAAGTGTTTCTTTTTACACTTCTCACACCACTTAGCTTCATCTCTTCCTCCAGATTTTGAGAATTTGCTTTCTTTGATGATCTTTGAAGATCCCTCATGCTTCCTTTTCTCTCCAACTTCAGCTCTCTCCAAACCTTTCTCTCTTATCTGAGTCTCGACATTCTTAGCAGCCCAGATGGCGGCATTCAGAGTGGTTGCTTGTTTGACTATCGGACCAAAGTCCGCTGGTAAACCGTGGGCAAACTTGTTGACCTTGGAGAGTTCAGTTGGAATTAGATAGGGAATAGGCTTCATCTTTTTTGTAAAACTAGTAGCGTACTCGATGACGCTCATTCTTCCCTTCTTCAGATTCTGGAACTCATTGTTGATTTCTAGAAGATCCTGCTCAGAGCAGTATTGCATTTTCAGTTGCACCACGAAGTCTTCCCACGAAATCTTGCTAGCTTCCTCCTTGGGCATCGAATCAGTTAGTAACTTCCACCAGCTCAACACACCAGATTTCAACAGAGGAATTGCAAGTGCGGTCTTTTGTTTGTTGTTGCACTCATAGCTTTCAAAGATCGTCTCCATTTCGGAGATCCAATTCATGACTTCCACCGGTGTCGGACTCCCAGATAGACACGGTGGTTTAGATGCCATGAAATCTTTGTATTTGCACCCGCGTCCATCAACTCCTCCATCCTAGTTGTTTTGTCTAACTATCGGTGGGTTGGCTTGACCAAGAATCCCACTGTAGTTCCCTCCTACTGATTGCCCTTCATTCAATACGGGCTGTTCAACAGGTATCGTAGTTTCTTCCCTATTCTGTTGTAGTAATCGCCTGGTCTCCTCCATTTGGAAATCTAACATCATCTGCATCATTGCTTGTACCCCAACCATCATCATTGGCTCAGGTGCAGCTCCTACAACAGGTACTTGCTCAACTACTTGAGGTTGAGGCTGTTGATCCCTGTTTCCGTTTGCATTTGAAACTCCACTACGAGTTCTTGCCATTACAATCTATATACCGAATAAGGCAAATTTAGGTATTTACCCTCGATAGGTATTTAAATTCCCTTATCACTCCGAAACGTTTACATGTTAGTTCTAATATCGTAATCGTACGCTTATAATCCTACACATATAAGGTTTCCAGATCCGGTCGGCAACAGACCATAGATCCGAACAAATAATGGCATATATGGAAAACATATAGCATTTAGCACATAAAAAAACATTTTAGGCATCTTTCCTAAAATAAACTAGTGCTCGTGTCTAAAATATGGTAGACACTTATCTCACAATCATCACATTGCATTCTAAGTTTAAGTCTAGAAATTCTACAATTTCTTAGTTCGCTTAAACTAATGCTCTGATACCAACTGTGACATCCCCTAATTTCTTGGCCAGAAAAGACCGATTTGTTTATGCTTTTTAAAATAAAATCAGAGTAATCCTCTAGGGTCGGAATAACAATCATCTTCTTAGTCATTACCGAAACGAAGGTAATGAAGTACTCGAACAATAACGAAATCAATTTCTAGCTTCTTGGTAACCTTGTGACTTTCCTTGATCCAAGTACGAGTCCTGTGCTTCCGGTAGTATAGGCCTCTACTACCATTCACACCTACTCATACTCGTCCAAAGTATTGTCTCGCAGTTCTCAAAGTCACCATACAAGAATTTCACATAGTCATTAAATTCATTAGATGACAAAACCAGGGTTTATATTATTTCTTGAAATAATTACACAGAGGTTCAAGTTTACCCTATACTACGCCTCTAATAGGCTACACCACGAGTTATTAACTGCATTACTACTTTATGTCTTAGTTTTGGGAATATAAGGTCCTTACTCCTGATCCCTTATATTTCCATCTACTTCATTAAGGATCATTTGGAATGCCTTTGGTTTTGGCGGTGTGTTCTTCTTTGGGCAGTCTCTAGAAATATGCCCTTCTTCGTTACATTTGTAGCACACCTTTTTGTTAGATGCGCATTTGTTGGCGTAATGCCCTGTCTTCCCACATTTGTAGCAAGTCATCTCATCGCTACACTTCGCGAAATGTTTCTTTTTATACTTCTCACACCACTTAGCTTCATCTCTTCCTCCAGATTTTGAGAATTTGCTTTCTTTGATGATCTTTGAAGATCCCTCATGCTTCCTTTTCTCTCCAACTTCAGCTCTCTCCAAACCTTTCTCTCTTATCTGAGTCTCGACATTCTTAGCAGCCCAGATGGCGGCATTCAGAGTGGTTGCTTGTTTGACTATCAGACCAAAGTCCGCTGGTAAACCGTGGGCAAACTTGTTGACCTTGGAGAGTTCAGTTGGAATTAGCTAGGGAATAAGCTTCATCTTTTCTGTAAAACTAGTAGCGTACTCGATGACGCTCATTCTTCCCTTCTTCAGATTCTGGAACTCATTGTTGATTTCCAGAAGATCCTGCTCAGAGCAGTATTGCATTTTCAGTTGCACCACGAACTCTTCCCACGAAATCTTGCTAGCTTCCTCCTTGGGCATCGAATCAGTTAGTAACTTCCACCAGCTCAACACACCAGATTTCAACAGAGGAATTGCAAGTGCGGTCTTTTGTTTGTTGTTGCACTCATAGCTTTCAAAGATCGTCTCCATTTCGGAGATCCAATTCATGACTTCCACCGGTGTCGGACTCCCAGATAGACACGGTGGTTTAGATGCCATGAAATCTTTGTATTTGCACCCGCGTCCATCAACTCCTCCATCCTAGTTGTTTTGTCTAACTATCGGTGGGTTGGCTTGACCAAGAATCCCACTGTAGTTCCCTCCTACTGATTGCCCTTCATTCAATACGGGCTGTTCAACAGGTATCGTAGTTTCTTCCCTATTCTGTTGTAGTAATCGCCTGGTCTCCTCCATTTGGAAATCTAACATCATCTGCATCATTGCTTGTACCCCAACCATCATCATTGGCTCAGGTGCAGCTCCTACAACAGGTACTTGCTCAACTACTTGAGGTTGAGGCTGTTGATCCCTGTTTCCGTTTGCATTTGAAACTCCACTACGAGTTCTTGCCATTACAATCTATATACCGAATAAGGCAAATTTAGGTATTTACCCTCGATAGGTATTTAAATTCCCTTATCACTCCGAAACGTTTACATGTTAGTTCTAATATCGTAATCGTACACTTATAATCCTACACATATAAGGTTTCCAGATCCGGTCGGCAACAGACCATAGATCCGAACAAATAATGGCATATATAGAAAACATATAGCATTTAGCACATAAAAAAACATTTTAGGCATCTTTCCTAAAATAAACTAGTGCTCGTGTCTAAAATATGGTAGACACTCATCTCACAATCATCACATAGCATTCTAAGTTTAAGTCTAGAAATTCTACAATTTCTTAGTTCGCTTAAACTAATGCTCTGATACCAACTGTGACATCCCCTAATTTCTTGGCCAGAAAAGACCGATTTGTTTATGCTTTTTAAAATAAAATCAGAGTAATCCTCTACATCAACACTGCACCCAAACCCGAGATGGACGCGTCACAATACAATACAAAATCCTCCATGCCCTCTGGCAGGGCTAAAATTGGTGCCTCGCACAACCTCTATCTCAAAGCCTCGATAGCCGCCTGCTGCTCAGGCCCCCACCGGAAAGTCACCGACTTCTTGGTCAGCTGGGTCAACGGTACTGCTATCTTGGATAAATCCTGAATGAATCTCCGATTATAGCCTGCTAAACCGAAGAAGCTTCGAATCTCTGATGGAGACCTGGGAACCTCCCATCTCATCATGGCCTCTACCTTGGCCGGATCGACCAGTATACTGTTATGGTTGACGAGGTGACCCAGGAACTGCACCTCACGTAACCAAAACTCGCACTTGGAGAGCTTTGCGAAAAGTTACTCCCTCCTCAGTGTCTCCAACACCTCCCTCAATTGCTCCTCGTGTTACTCCTACATCTTGGAATAGACCAAGATATCATCAATAAAGACTATCATAGACCGATCCAGCATCGGTCTGCATACGCAGTTCCCAAATGGCATCACCACGAACTCATAGTGACCACAGCGAGTCCGAAAAACAGTCTTCTGGTGGTAGTCAGAACGCAAATCGATCTTGGAAAACCAAAATGCTCCCTGAAGCTGGTCAAAAAGATCGTCGATCCTTGGGAGTGGGAAACAGTTCTTCACTGTTACCTTATTCAACTCACGGTAGTCTATGCACATCCGATGAGACCCGTCCTTCTTCTTCACAAATAGAATCGGGGCTCCCCAGGGTAAATTGTTCGGCCTGATAAATCCTTTGTTTAACAGCTCTTGCAGCTGTGTAGAGAACTCCTGCATCTCAGGAGGAGCCAATCGGTACGGTGCCTTGGCTATCGGAGCCGATACCCGGAACTAGATCAATCCTGAACTCCACCTGTCTCTCCGGAGGTACCCCAGGCAGGTTCTCCAAGAACACGTCCGGATACTCCCGCACCACTGGCACATCATCCGCTGTCCCCTTACCCTTCTCCCAGGTATCCATAACAGAGGCGACGAAACTTGTACATCCCTGGTGAAGGTAGCGTCTGGCTCTTGCTGCTGAACACATGACCGGTCCACGCTGCGGTCTCTCACCCTGAATCACCAGCTCTCCCCCACTTGGGGTCCTGAACCGAACCAACTGTTGCTCAGAGTCGATCACCAACCCATTGGGGCTCAACCAATCCATACCTATGATGACGTTGTTCCCGCGTAAAGGAATGGGAACCGAGTCCACGAGGTAACGCTCGTCATATATCCTCAGGACACAATCTCTATAAACCTTTGATGCCCGGACGAACCGGTCGTCCGCCCGCAATCTCGACCTCTAAAGGACAATCCAACATGCTCGTAGACTCGACAAACTTCTTGCTGAGTGCTAGAGAAACGAAAGATCGGGTAGCTCCTGAGTCAAATAACACCAACACTGGGATATCGTTCACATGGAACGATCCTAAAACAGAATACATGGAACATAAATATCAAAACTGACATATAATAAAAGATAGGGAGAAGAAACATACCCGTAACCACATCTTGTATGACACGTGCCTCCTCGACAGTCAGCTGGAAGGCTCGGCTCCTCACCACTGGAGCATCTGTCTTGCCTTGTCGGCCATCTGTAATCTGAAGGGTCACTGGAGCTGGCGCCACCACTGGCGCTCCTGATACCAATCTCGGACAGTTGGCATTTTTATGGCCCCTCTGATTGCAATTAAAGCAAATCAGGTCTGATGTCTGAATGGTGGGGGTAGGGACAGTGCAATCCTTGCTAAAGTGACCAGTCTTGCCGCACTTGTAGTAGCCCGATCCCCCAACTCTGCACACTCCCTCGTGTGGCATGACGCGTTTCCCACAGCGACTCCGACCCTGGTGGCCCTTCAACCTCGAGTCGGATCCCTTGGGTTTCTTCGCCAAAACCCCAATCGGCTGCCTAGCCTCTGCCTTCCTCTTCCTCACATGCTCCATGGCAATCTACCTCTCTCATTCCCTGGCTATCATGTCCTCCAAAGTAGAGCACGCCGAGTAGCTGACATGTTTCTGAATGTCAGCTCTCTACATGTCATGGTATGGGGTTGTCTTCATCTCCTCATCACCCGCATACCGAGGCACCAACAAGGCCCTCTCCCTGAACCTGGCGGTAATCTCCACCACCGTCTAAGTAGTCTGTCTCATCTCCAATAACTCTCTGGCAAGCTGCGGAATCTCCATAACTGGTGTGAACTCTGCTCGAAATCTGGTCACAAAGTCCGACCAGGTCATAGCCTCAATAGCTGGGGCTCCCAAAGTATCAGTGACTGCCTCCCACCAGTATTTGGCTCTCTATCTCAAACACCCTGCAACATACCTGAACTTCGACCCCTCAGGGCAAAAGCTCGTCAACTGTGCAGACTTGATGTCTGCAATCCATCTCCTAGCCACTGTGGGGTCCTTCACCCCGCTGAAGTCTGGTGATCCACATCCCCTGAAGTACTTGAAGGAGAGTGTGCGAGTCCTAGTCTAGCCAGGTGTCATATCACTCCTGAATGACCTCAGGCGATCCTCCATCAAATCAATGATACGCTCCTTGATCGACCCAAAAATCACTGGGGTCGACTCAAGGATGCCTCTTGTAATCTCGGATGTAATGAACTTGCGCAATCCATCATCAACTGGCTCAGAACCCGTACCCGAACCTGACCCAGACCCTGAACCTCCTGCTCTGTGACATGTCACCACCATTCTGAAACAAAACACAAAATCGTCAGGGTCATACATAACCTCGAGAGGTCTCACACACACTACAAGTTCCCTGGTTCTATCTCAACCCTCCTTGACTCGAGTACGGATCCTCTGCTTTCAGTAGTACAGGCCCATACTACCTTCCACATCTATCCGTACTTTCCTCAAGGAATGCTTCGACTTCACCAAGTCCATTTAACTACTATTTCTCGTTGTACTAATCTCATCCTAGGCTTAACCTAGGGTAATATCCGACCCACTCTCCGCCATCAGCTACATAAGAAGTCCCTACTACCATTCCCTAACTAGCTCGCAAATACCATTACATATTACTAAGACCAGATAATTCTTCGAATGAGAGGTCCTACCCTATAACAGTTAGACTCAGACGAGAGCTGTGCAATAGGGCTAAACCTAACCTTCTGAAATTATTTAGTCCTCGTAATATGTAACTTCGCGTATTCGTTTACTAGTTAGTTAAAGATACTTAGAACTCCTAAAAGCACAAAGTAAGCAACATTCGATCATTGAGTAACCAAAACCAAGCATATCCTAATCAGGCCATCATATCACTGACTAATCAGTAATAGCATGCAGTTCAATATGCTCATACAGTAGGCATACAAGGCATCCTTCCTAGATCCTTAGCCCTAATCTAGCATGCAGTTCTCATCACATACAGTAGGCATACAAGGCATCCTTCCTAGATCCTTATCCCTAATCTAGCATGCAATTCTCAAAATCATATAATATATCATAACATGTATGGGTATCCTGGGGAAAACTTAGTTGAGCTCGGCTGATTGCACGCATCACACTCCTTGTTATTCCTCAAAACCCTTAATTTTAATTTTTAGAAAAATTAATTTTCTTGTAAAATCCTTTCAAACCCTCGATTTGAGTCTAGACGCCCCCAAAGGTGTGTCCGAATCCCTCAAACCAAGGCTCCGATACAAACTTGTAACATCCCAAAATTCATGACCAAACATTTCATTTTTAATTAAGTAATTGTAAAAATCAATGATCTGAAAACATCCATAGTATCATCTCATATCATAATCAAAACCAATATCTCAAGAAACCAAGTTATTTCATAACAATAAAATCAAAGTACAACTCCTGCAGATCTCGTGTGCAGAAAACCATAGTGTGATGCGTTGCGATCATGCCGACTCCATTCCTTTTGAAGAAGAAGTACCTGAAACCAAAACTGAAAATCGTAAGCACAAAGCTTAGTGAGTTCCCCATCATACCACATAATCACATACTGCCAGGAATATCTGGGTTGCCGGCCTACCCTGTCAGGCATATATGGGGTGCCCGACCTACCCATGTCAAGCATATATGGGTGCTCGACCTACCCTGTCAGGCATATCTCGGGTGCCCGACCTACCCATGTCGACCATATATGGGTGCGCGACCTACCCTGTCGGGCATATCTGAGTGCCCAACCTACCCTCCAGTTTATTTCAACCGGTTATGGGGTCTATCTCACCCCTAATAGTACCACATAATAACATATCATAACATACTATCAGGCATATCTGGGTGCCCGACCTACCCTCCAGCTTATCTCAACCGGCTACCGGGTCTATTCCACCCCTCCTACCACTACCACATAACACATAGCATACAAGCACATAAATCTCTACAGATTGTGGCAAACTAGACAATTATATCAAAGACAATCCTCTCTACTATAAACGACAACTAGTGAGCCGGCCTTGGTGCCTTAGGCTCACTACTACCGGGAAGGTAACTCACCTTGCAAGGTTGTATGCAAAAGTCTCACGGTAAGAAATCTTTAACAGCTGCTTCGACGACTCCCCGAGCTATCATTACCACAATAACACTTAGTCAAAAACTAATAATCTCTTCTTAGGGTAAAATGACCATTTTACTCCCGATCTAATTTGGCCAATGCCTAAGGCCCAACATCCTAACATGAAAGGCCCAAATCTAAATAGTCTTCCCAAGTCCACTAATGGCCAACCAATGGCCCAATATTCTAAATTGGGCCCAACTTATCAAATGGGCCTTATCTTAAGCCCCACATACTCTTGGCCCAAAATAAATAATTTTTGATGGCCCATTATGAGCCAAAAGGCCTAATACCATAAATCCCAGTTCTAGGCCCAGAGACCGTACTCCATAGTGGGCCATGAGGCCAACAATCCAGGCCCAAACTTCTAAGGCCGAAAAAACCATGTTCGTCACTCTGTACGCGTACGCGCGGTGTACCTCGCATGTACGCCCAGCGTACGCTGGCCTTGACCAGAAGCGGGAAGTTGACCCGGTACGCGCAGCGTACCAGGGTGTACGCCCATCGTACTGGCCAACTTCCTTAAGACTCCTTTTGTGACTTAATCCATTAAGTCCTAACGTCCAAAACACAGATCAGGTCCTTTAAGACATCCTAATCCATAAAGTTACAAACTTTATGTCTTTACATGCATGGATGGGGGTTAAAATATTATTTAAGTCCTTAAGAAAACTTTGCGACCATCTAACACTTGCATGGTTGTAGCTGAACCATTAAGGTCCGATTTTTATGACTCTGAAAGACCCTAAACTTTCATACTAAAGACATTGTTACTCCAAGTTACTCCAAAACATGCTACTTGCATATTCATAAATAATATTTCACATTGATAATTTGGTTACATAAGACTGGATACAAACCGACTATTACAAAGTGTTATATGTTACATAACTTCCCAGGATACTATAATTTATACATACATGAGTACTAAATACAAATGTAATAGTTTTAAACTATTCAAAATCTTCTATCAGTATATGACTATACTGGATCCATATTACCTGCAATAGTTAAACACTGAGAGGGATAAGCGATGACACTTAGTGAGTTCAATACTAGATACAATATAACATTATGCCATATATATACTTCAATATGGCAGAAGCAAAGAGGACCAAGAAACAAAAAAGGCATACGTGAACCATGTGACAAGCTCTCCATATCAATCAATGATTTGATTCAAATATATACAATCAATGAGACATAACAATTTCAATACTTGATTACATCAATAAAGCTTCAGCCTAAATGGCACAGAAGACATACACTTTCTGATTTAAACATTTTGGTAGATTTCGGGCTTTTAGCCCTATCTAACATTCTGCTAATGACATAGGGGTGGAAGTCATTCTCTTACGAGGCATGCTCTACACGGCCAGAGGCTACATACCAATACCATCGTGAATCTAAGTCCTTTCACTGATCACATGGTCAGAGGTACAGCTTTGCTACCATAATAGCATGAAACAACAACACAAGATAATAACACGGAAAAGCACATAGCACATATAACACATAACATACAATTGTTCCTATGTATTGAACTCACCGTGAATTAACTGGAGGTGAAAATAGTAATTTGGGCAGCACTTCGTTACTATAATTAACTTTCTTTGATGAAAACCGGGAGCTTTCTTGAAAACCGGGTCTTGCGAGAGTTGAGCATCAAACCGAAAAGATAAATTTATCAGGCTCTTTGGGCACTTCAGAACATGTTTCGGGTGTTGGGTATGATCTCGGGGCTTCGGGGGATGCTAAGTAGCTTAAAAGAGGGTTTAGGAGTGAAAAAGTGTGAATTTTCTAACATTAGTCGGGAGGGTTCGCACCCTCCTATTTATTGGGCAAACTTCAGACCGAGGGGGGGCATATGGCTCGCATGCGAGGGTGCCAGGCGTCGGAAGCGAGGCGAGGACAGGTGGCTCGGTTCGGAAGCTTCCACCGCGAAGACACGCGTCGGTCTCGGATTGGGCAGCGCCATCGGAATGCGAGAGGTTGTGACATGCGGGTCGGACACGGGGCAACTTGAGAGGATCCGGGTGACGTGTCCGAAATCTGATCTTATCCATGCGAGATTTCTCGGTTTTTGTGCCCCTATCTTCAAAAATCCATAACTTTCGCATACGAGCTCCGTTTTTTATGTTCTTTATATGCACGCGTAGATGAAATTATGCTCTACAACTTTCGTTTAGACTCCGTCGGCTAATTTTGAATTTATTTTTAATATTATTATTTTTAATAAACCGGGACAGGAAAATCCGTTAAAAATTCATAACTTCTTCATCCGATGTCCGTTTTCGTCTGTCTTTCTACCGTTGTACTACTATTGACGAGACCTTCGATTCTCGTTTAGGTTGTGTCGGTTAAAAATCACTCGATCTTTATTTTGAGTTTTTAGATGTCTACTTCTATACCAAAACTTAGAAAAATCATAACTTCCTCATACGAAGTCAGACTTGGACGTTCTTTTTATGAAAATTCTCGGTTTAATTAATACTACGACTTTCGTTTAGAGCACTAAAGCTAAAAAGTAGTTTATCGAAAACTCACTTTTTACGCTAAATAGTGTTTGCTAGTTTTGTCGCGGATCTTCGATTGGTCATAACTTCTTCGTTATAACTCGGATTTCGATGAGGTTTTCGTCTAAATGTTTCTAACGAGATTCTTTACAACTTTCAATAATAAAATTATACTTATTTCAAATTTTATATTTTCATTAAATTTCAAAATTTAAGTTTTGTTCGGAATCTCATAAGACTTCCAAAACGTTCTGAATGATTCTAAACATAGTTTTACTTCAATTCAAGTAAAAACTATCTGTTAGAACTCAATACTCAAATTCATATAATACTTCATAAAATTATTCATTATAAAACACGATAACTGAATGTGTATGTTACAAATACCTCCTCCTTTTGAGGTTTTTGTCCCCGAAATTACAGCGATTAAAACAAATGGGGATATTTTGCTCTTATCTCATTTTTATTTTCCCAAGTATAATTTGGGCCTCGATGGTGTTTCCACTTGACAAGCACCAACTCCACTTCTTTATTACGTAGATTAGACGTTCTTTCGTTTACGATCTCTTCAGGCTCTTCTACATATGTTAACTTATTACCCAGTTTCACTTCGGATAACGGAACTGCTTCATCATATATGCTTAAACATTTACGCAGATAACTCACATGAAACACATCATGTATACCTGTCAAATTTTCCGGTAATTCCAAGCGGTATGCTTGCTTACCAATTCTCTGATGATTTTGAAAGGACCAACAAATATAGAACTTAGTTTTCCTTTCTTCCCAAATCGCGTAATGCCTTTCCACGGGGATACCTTCAGCATTACAAAATCACCCACCTGGAATTCTATGGGTCGTCTCCTCTTTTCTGCATAGGACTTCTGTCGATCCTGTGCCGCTTTCATTATTTCTCGTACAATTTGAATCTTGTCAGTGGTGTCTTCAATCATTTCAGGGCCTCCAAGGATTTTTTGTCTTATTTCACGCCAACATAATGGAGTATGGCATCTACGACCATATAGTGCTTCATATGGTGGCATTTTGATAGAAGCGTGGTAACTGTTATTATATGAAAATTCGACAAGAGGTAAGTACTTGTCCTAGTTACCACTGAATTCCAAGACACATGCACGAAGCATATCTTCTACTGTTTGGATTGTTCTTTCCGTCTGAACATTTGTTTGGGGATGATAGGTTGTACTGAGAGAAACACGAGATCACAATTCACGTTGCATACTTGCCCATAAATGAGAAGTGAAGCGAGTATCACGATCAGAAATAATCTTTAGTGGCACACCATGTCTTACAAAAATTTCATCCAAGTACACTTGTGCGTATTTCTCCATTGGATCCGTTTCACGCATGACGAGAAAATGTGCACTCTTAGTCAGGCGGTCGACGATTACCCAAATACTCTCATGCTGTTTAGCTGTCTTTGGCAATTTGGTAGTAAAATCCATGGATAGCTCTTCCCATTTCCACACAGGAACACTAAGTCTTTCTGGAGTTTTGTAAGGCTTTTAGTGCTCTTCTTTGACTTGTAAGCATACTAAGCATTCCTGCACATATCTTCCAATGTCTCTCTTTAATCCATGCCACCAATAATCAGCTCTTACATCGTAGTACATTTTACTTGTACCAGGATGTATTGACAGTTTAGACTTATGGGCTTCGTCTAAAATATTATGTCTTAATCCACAAATCTTTGGAATCCATAGCCGATTCTTGAATACCTTCAATCCTCGTGGATCATCAAGTAAAACACCAGTATAATGTACCATCCCTTCTTTCTTCACATTTTCTGGCTTTAGGGCTTCTACTTGCCATTTCTCTAGTTCATCTAGAATAGTGAACTTTACTGTAGTGTGAGTAATAGCATAACACACACTATTATGATAAACCTTTCTACTAAGTGCATCGGCAACTACATTCGCCTTTCCAGGATGATACAAGATTTCACAGTCATAGTATTTGATCAGCTCCATGGCACGCTGTTGTCTCATATTCAAAGTTTGCTGACTGAATATGTACTTGAGACTTTTGTGGTCGGTAAACAATTGGCATTTTGTACGAAAAAGATAATGTCTCCAAAGTTTTAGGGCAAATACCACTGCAGCGAGTTCGAGGTCATGGGTGGGATAATTCTTTTCATACTCTTTCAGTTGTCTTGAGACATAGGCTATCACTTTACCGCGTTGCATCAACACACAACCGAGTCCCAATCTTGAAGCGTCGCTATACACAGAAAAATCATTATCACCTTCTGGAAGTGATAAGATTGGAGCATGAGTCAAAAGATCTTTTAGAGTTGAGAAAGCTTTTTCTTGGGCTTCACCCCATTCGAACTTTACTTCCTGTCGTGTAAGCCTTGTGAGAGGTACGACTATACGCGAAAAATCTTTAATGAATCTCCAGTAATATCCCGCGAAACCCCAGAAACTGCGAATTTCAGAAGCATTACGAGGCGCCTCCCAATTCTGAATGGCTTCGATTTTGGTAGTATCTACAGATATACCGTCACCAGAAATCACATGGCCGAGAAATTGAAATTGGCAAAGCCAAAATTCACATTTCAGGAAATGAGCATATAGTTTCTCCTTTCGAAGAAATTCTAATACTTCGCGAATATGAATGGCATGATCAGATTCAAACTTGGAATAAATTAGAATATCGTCAATGAATACGATGACAGATTTATCGAGCATTGGACGGCATACGCAATTCATCATATCCATGAATACAACAGGAGCATTTGCCAGACCGAACGCCATGACAAGGAATTCATAATGCCTATATCGAGTACGAAAAGCAGTCTTCAATACATCCTGCTCGTGTACTTTCAACTGATGATAGCCAGATCTCAAATCAATCTTCGAGAAATAGCTAACACCCTGAAGTTGATCAAACAAATCGTCAATGCGAGGTAATGGGTACTTGTTCTTGATAGTTACCTTATTTAGCTCACGGTAATCAATACACATTCGCATCGAACCGTCTTTCTTCTTGACAAATAGCACTGGAGCACCCCAAGGAGAGGTACTCAGTCGAATAAAGCCTTTGTCAAGTAGTTCCTGCAGTTGGATCATCATTTCTTTCATTTCAGCTAGCGCAAGACGATAAGGAGTCTTTGCAATCGGAGCAGCACCAGGCACAAGGTCAATTTGGAATTCTACTTGCCTGTCCGGAGGAAGTCCAGGCAATTCTGCGGAAAAAAACATCAGGATATTCTTTAACAATGGGAACATCATTTACCGTTTTCAAATGACAGAACATCCCGATTAGCCATGAAATCACAGATTTCATACCGTAGTCCATCCAAGAATAACTGAATTTTATCGTCTTCAGTTGGAATATACTTTGTAGCAAACCGTGCTTTTGGATTTAATTGAGTTTCATAATCAATCACAATCATTCCTCCTTGTTTAAGCTCGAGGAATTATTTCTCCGATCTCCTCCTCATGTCCAGAGGACAATACTTCCCTAGCAAACGAGTTTTAAACATTTCCCATGATAAATTCTCCTGCTCAAACCCATTGAGAGCTTCATATGTTGCTTCCCACCAGACCAAGGCTTCTCCGACGAGCATAGCAGAAGCATAATTAGCCTTCTCTTCATTATCCACATGAGAGATACGAAATACTTTTTTTGTGTTTTGAATCCAAGTTAGAACAACTATGGGATTAAGGACACCAGAAGACTCTGTACCACCACTATTCTTGAAAGTTTTGAATGAAGGATGTCTCGTCTCTCCTTTGGAAGATTCTCCGATGACTTTCACTTTTCCTTTATCACCATTCTTTTTGTGTTCTTCGAGAGTTTGCCGAATAACACCAGTAATTTTACCCAATAGTCACTCCTCACGAGGAGATACTGGAGTATTTACTTCATCAGGTTGAGGATCTCCACCCACCTCTGGTGTATAGCTGCTCACCTGTTCAACCATTGCTGTGCAATATGGAGTAACATCGTATTTTAGAATATTAGGGTTTATTATTACCTAATACTTTACTTAAGTCTTTCCTAAGGTTTGTATCCATATAAATACAATGAATCCGTTCATATATTGAACTTCTGACGGTTTAAGTCTAAATATCAATCCGTGGAATTTAGTTCACTTAAACTACTGCTCTGATACCATGACTGAAAGACCCTAAACTTTCATACTAAAGACATTGTTACTCTAAGTTACTCCAAAACATGCTACTTGCTATTCATAAATTATATTTTACATTGATAATTTGGTTACATAAGACTGGATACAAACCGACTATTACAAAGTGTTATATATTACATAACTTCCCAGGATACTATAATTTATACATACATAAGTACTAAATACAAAAGTAATAGTTTTAAACTATTCAAAATCTTCTATTAGTATATGATTATATTGGATCCTTATTACCTGCAATAGTTAAACACTAAGAGGGATAAGCGGTGACGCTTAGTGAGTTCAATACTAGATACAATATAACATTATGCCATATATATACTTCAATATGGCAGAAGTAAAGAGGACCAAGGAACAAAAAAGGCATATGTGAATCATGTGACAAGCTCTCCATATCAATCAATGATTTGATTCAAATATATACAATCAATGAGACATAACAATTTCAATACTTTATTACATCAATAAAGCTTCAGCCTAAATGGCACAGAAGACATACACTTTCTGATTTAAATATTTTGGTAGATTTCGGGGTTTTAGCCCTATCTAACCTTCTGCTAATGACATAGGGGTAGAAGTCATTCTCTTACGAGGCATGCTCTACACGGCCAGGGGCTACATACCAATACCATCGTGAATCTAAGTCCTTTCACTAATCACATGGTCAGAGGTACAACTTTGCTACCATAATAGCATGAAACAACAACACAAGATAATAACGCGGAAAAGCACATAGTACATATAACACATAACATACAATTGTTCCTATATATTGAACTCACCGTGAATTAACTAGAGGTGAAAATAGTAATTTGGGCAGCACTTCGTTACTATAATTAACTTTCTTTGATGAAAACCGGGAGCTTTCTTGAAAACCGGGCCTTGCGAGAGTTGAGCATCAAATCAAAAAGATAAATTTATCAGGCTCTTTGGGCACTTCAGAACATGTTTCGGGTGTTGGGTATGATCCCGAGGCTTCGGGGGATGCTAAGTAGCTTAAAAGAGGGTTTAGGAGTGAAAAAGTGTGAATTTTCTAACATTAGCTGGGAGGGTTCGCACCCTCCTATTTATTGGGCAAACTTCGGACCGAGGGGGGGGGGGGGGCATGTGGCTCGCATACGAGGGTGCCAGACGTCGGAAGAGAGGCAAGGACAGGTGGCTCAGTTCGGAAGCTTCCGACACGAAGACACGCGTCGGTCTCGGATTGGGCCGCGCCATCGGAATGCGAGAGGTTGCGACATGCGGGTCAGACACGGGGCAACTTGAGAGGATCCGGGTGACGTGTCCGAAATCTGATCTTATACATGCGAGATTTCTCGGTTTTTGTGCCCCTACCTTCAAAAATCCACAACTTTCGCATACGAGCTCCGTTTTTTATGTTCTTTATATGCACGCGTAGGTGAAATTATGCTCTACAACTTTCGTTTAGACTCCGTCGGCTAATTTTGACTTATTTTTAATATTATTATTTTTAACAGAGCGGGATAGGAAAATCCGTTAAAAATTCATAACTTCTTCATCCAATGTCCGTTTTCGTCTGTCTTTTTACCGTTGTACTACTATTGACGACACCTTTGATTCTCGTTTAGGTTGTGTCGGCTAAAAATCACTCGATCTTTATTTCGAGTTTTTAGATGTCTACTTCTATACCGAAACTTAGAAAAATCATAACTTCCTCATACGAAGTCAGACTTGGACGTTCTTTTTATGAAAAGTCTCGGTTTAACGAATACTACGACTTTCGTTTAGATCACTAAAGCTAAAAAGTAGTTTATCGAAAACTCACTTTTTACGCTAAATAGTGTTTGCTAGTTTTGTCGCGGATCTTCGATTGGTCATAACTTCTTCGTTATAACTCGGATTTCGATGAGGTTTTCGTCTAAATGTTTCTAGCGAGATTCTTTACAACTTCCAAAACGTTCTGAATGATTCTAAACATAATTTTACTTCAATTCAATTAAAAACAATCTATTAGAACTCAATACTCAAATTCATATAATATTTCATAAAATTATTCATTATAAAACACGATAACTGAACGTGTATGTTACAAATATCTCCTCCTTTTGAGGATTTTGTCCCCGAAATTACAGCGATTAAAACAAATGGGGATATTTTGCTCTTATCTCATTTTTATTTTCCCAAGTATAATTTGGGCCTCGATGGTGTTTCCACTTGACAAGCACCAACTCCACTTCTTTATTACGTAGATTAGACGTTCTTTCGTTTACGATCTCTTCAGGCTCTTCTACATATGTTAACTTATTATCCAGTTTCACCTCGGATAACGGAACCGCTTCATCATATATGCTTAAACATTTACGCAGATAACTCACATGAAACACATCATGTATACATGCCAAATTTTCCGGTAATTCCAAGCGGTATGCTTGCTTACCAATTCTCTAGATGATTTTGAAAGGACCAACAAATATAGGACTTAGTTTTCCTTTCTTCCCAAATCGCGTAATGCCTTTCCACGGGGATACCTTCAGCATTACGAAATCACTCACCTGGAATTCTATGGGTCGTCTCCTCTTTTCTGCATAGGACTTCTGTCGATCCTGGGCCGCTTTCATTCTTTCTCGTACAATTTGAATCTTGTCAGTGGTGTCTTTAATCATTTCAGGGCCTCCAAGGATTTTTTGTCCTATTTCACGCCAACATAATGGAGTATGGCATCTACGACCATATAGTGCTTCATATGGTGGCATTTTGATAGAAGCGTGGTAACTGTTATTATATGAAAATTCGACAAGAGGTAAGTACTTGTCCCAGTTACCACCAAATTCCAAGACACATGCACGAAGCATATCTTCTACTGTTTGGATTCTTCTTTCCGTCTGAACATCTGTTTGGGGATGATAGGCTGTACTGAGAGAAACACGAGATCGCAATTCACGTTGCATACTTGCCCAGAAATGAGAAGTGAAGCGAGTATCACGATCAGAAATAATCTTTAGTGGCACACCATGTCTTACAAAAATTTCATCCAAGTACACTTGTGCGTATTTCTCCATTGGATCCGTTTCACGCATGACGAGAAAATGTGCACTCTTAGTCAGGCGGTCGACGATTACCCAAATACTCTCATGCTGTTTAGCAGTCTTTGGCAATTTGGTAGTAAAATCCATGGATAGCTCTTCCCATTTCCAAACAGGAACACTAAGACTTTCTGGAGTTCCGTAAGGCTTTTGGTGCTCTTCTTTGACTTGTAAGCATACTAAGCATTCCTGCACATATCTTCCAATGTCTCTCTTTAATCCATGCCACCAATAATCAGCTCTTACATCGTAGTACATTTTACTTGTACCAGGATGTATTGACAGTTTAGACTTATGGGCTTCGTCTAAAATATTATGTCTTAATCCACAAATCTTTGGACTCCATAGCCGATTCTTGAATACCTTCAATCCTCGTGGATCATCAAGTAAAACACCAGTATAATGTATCATCCCTTCTTTCTTCATATTTTCTGGCTTTAGGGCTTCTACTTGCCATTTCTCTAGTTCATCTAGAATAGTGAACTTTACTGTAGTGTGAGTAATAGCATAACACACACTATTATGATAAACATTTCTACTAAGTGCATCGGCAACTACATTGGCCTTTCCAGGATGATACAAGATTTCACAGTCATAGTATTTGATCAGCTCCATGGCACGCTGTTGTCTCATATTCAAAGTTTGCTGACTGAATATGTACTTGAGACTTTTGTGGTCGGTAAACAATTAGCATTTTGTACGAAAAAGATAATGTCTCCAAAGTTTTAGGGCAAATACCACTGTAGCGAGTTCGAGGTCATGGGTGGGATAATTCTTTTCATACTCTTTCAGTTGTCTTGAGACATAGGCTATCACTTTACCGCGTTGCATGAACACACAACCGAGTCCCAATCTTGAAGCGTCGCTATACACAGAAAAATCATTATCACCTTCTGGAAGTGATAAGATTGGAGCATGAGTCAAAAGATATTTTAAAGTTGAGAAAGCTTTTTCTTGGGCTTCACCCCATTTGAACTTTACTTCCTTTCGTGTAAGCCTTGTGAGAGATACGACTATACGCGAAAAATCTTTAATGAATCTCCAGTAATATCCCGCGAGACCCCAGAAACTGCGAATTTCAGTAGCATTACGGGGCGCCTCCCAATTCTGAATGGCTTCGATTTTGGTAGTATCTACGGATATACCGTCACCAGAAATCACATGGCCGAGAAATTGAAATTGGCAAAGCCAAAATTCACATTTCAGGAAATGAGCATATAGTTTCTCCTTTCGAAGAAGTTCTAATACTTCGCGAATATGAATGGCATGATCAGATTCAGACTTGGAATAAATTAGAATATCATCAATGAATACGATGACAGATTTATCGAGCATTGGACGGCATACGCGATTCATCATATCCATGAATACAACAGGAGCATTTGCCAGACCGAACGACATGACAAGGAATTCATAATGCCCGTATCGAGTACGAAAAGCAGTCTTCAGTACATCCAGCTCGTGTACTTTCAACTGATGATAGCCAGATCTCAAATCAATCTTCGAGAAATAGCTAACACCCTGAAGTTGATCAAACAAATCGTCAATGCGAGGTAATGGGTACTTGTTCTTGATAGTTACCTTATTTAGCTCACGGTAATCAATACACATTCGCATCGAACCGTCTTTCTTCTTGACAAATAGCACTGGAGCACCCCAAGGAGAGGTACTCAGTCGAATAAAGCCGGTGTCAAGTAGTTCTTGCATTTGGATCATCATTTCTTTCATTTCAGCTAGCGTAAGACGATAAGGAGTCTTTGCAATCGGAGCAGCACCAGGCACAAGGTCAATTCGGAATTCTACTTGCCTGTCTGGAGGAAGTCCAGGCAATTCTGCAGAAAAAAACATCAGGATATTCTTTAACAATGGGAACATCATTTACCGTTTTCTTCTCCTCTTTTGAGATATCAACTGTATACGCCAGATAGATAGAACATCCCTTCGATATGAATTTACGATCTTTTAGGAAAGAGATTATTTTTAAGATTTTTTGTTCACCGTAGACATAAACAGGATTATCTCCTTCAATAGGAATGTGTACTATCTTTTCATAGCACAAGAGCTCTGTGTGGTTCTTTGACAACCAATCCATGCTGAGAATAATATCAAAGTTGGGCAAGCAGATAGGAATCAGATTAGCAAGAAAAGTGTAGCCTTCAATTTCTATGACACAATCCCTATAGATTTTATCAGAAAGTAATGATATACTTCCCGCAGTATCTACGTGAAATGGTTGTGCGAGTGCATAGCAAGCAATTTGAACAGAATGCGCAAATTCATAAGACAAAAAAGAATCTGAGGCACCAGAATCAAATAAGATGTGAGCAGGTCTCGAGTTGACAAGAAATGTACCAGTCACAACATTCGGGTCTTCACGTGCCTCCTCTGTGGTAATCTGGAATGCACGACCCTTAGCTTTTGGCACCTCATCCTTTTTAGTTGGAGTACTCTTTGGTTGTTGAACAGGAGCTTGACTTCTCGCCGGTTGTTAAACCGAAAATTGACTTCCCGTCATTTGACTAGTAAGAGTAGGGCAAAAACGCTTCTTGTGGCCAAAAACACCACAAGCAAAGCATGTAACATTCTTCATCGGACAAACAAACTTCATGTGGCCTACTTCTCCACATCCATAACAGACCATTGACCCTTTTTCTAATCTGCATTCGCTCGGATGATTCTTTCCACAATTTCGACATGATGGCGATTGAAGAGAAAATATTGCGACCTACCGCGGCCACGAGGGGCATTTTGAGCTTGCACTTGTTTACCGGGTTCAGTTTGAATAGATTGAGCTGGTGGAATAGAGGAAACAGGAGCAGTTCGATCAATACGTGGATGCTTCGGAACAGAAAGAGTGGCACCATATATTTCTAAGTCATGCTCTCGCTTTCGAGCATACTCAACAGCTTTTTCAAATGACAGAACATCCCGATTAGCCATGAAATCACAGATTTCATACCGTAGTCCATCCAAGAATAACTGAATTTTATCGTCTTCAGTTGGAATATACTTTGTAGCAAACCGTGCTTTTGGATTTAATTGAGTTTCATAATCAATCACAATCATTCCTCCTTGTTTAAGCTTGAGGAATTATTTCTCCGATCTCCTCCTCATGTCCAGAGGACAATACTTCCCTAGCAAACGAGTTTTAAACATTTCCCAGGATAAATTCTCCTGCTCAAACCCATTGAGAGCTTCATATGTTGCTTCCCACCAGACCAAGGCTTCTCCGACGAGCATAGCAGAAGCATAATTAGCCTTCTCTTCATTATCCACGTGAGAGATACGAAATACTTTTTCTGTGTTTTGAATCCAAGTTAGAACAACTATGGGATTAAGGACACCAGAAAACTCTGTACCACCACTATTCTTGAAAGTTTTGAATGAAGGATGTCTCGTTTCTCCTTTTGAAGATTCTCCGATGACTTTCACTTTTCCGTTATCACCATTCTTTTTGTGTTCTTCGAGAGTTTGCCGAATAACACCAGTAATTTTACCCAATAGTCGCTCCTCACGAGGAGATACTGGAGTATTTACTTCATCAGGTTGAGGATCTCCACCCACCTCTGGTGTATAGCTGCTCACCTGTTCAACCATTGCTGTGCAATATGGAGTAACATCGTATTTTAGAATATTAGGGTTTATTATTACCTAATACTTTACTTAAGTCTTTCCTAAGGTTTGTATCCATATAAATACAATGAATCCGTTCATATATTGAACTTCTGACGGTTTAAGTCTAAATACCAATCCGTGGAATTTAGTTCACTTAAACTACTGCTCTGATACCATGACTGAAAGACCCTAAACTTTCATACTAAAGACATTGTTACTCCAAGTTACTCCAAAACATGCTACTTGCTATTCATAAATTATATTTTACATTGATAATTTGGTTACATAAGACTGGATACAAACCGACTATTACAAAGTGTTATATATTACATAACTTCCCAGGATACTATAATTTATACATACATAAGTACTAAATACAAAAGTAATAGTTTTAAACTATTCAAAATCTTCTATTAGTATATGATTATATTGGATCCTTATTACCTGCAATAGTTAAACACTAAGAGGGATAAGCGGTGACGCTTAGTGAGTTCAATACTAGATACAATATAACATTTTGCCATATATATACTTCAATATGGCAGAAGCAAAGAGGACCAAGGAACAAAAAAGGCATATGTGAATCATGTGACAAGCTCTCCATACAAATCAATGATTTGATTCAAATATATACAATCAATGAGACATAACAATTTCAATACTTGATTACATCAATAAAGCTTCAGCCTAAATGACACAGAAGACATACAGTTTCTGATTTAAACATTTTGGTAGATTTCGGGCTTTTAGCCCTATCTAACCTTCTGCTAATGACATAGGGGTAGAAGTCATTCTCTTACGAGGCATGCTCTACACGGCCTGAGGCTACATACCAATACCATCGTGAATCTAAGTCCTTTCACTAATCACATGGTCAGAGGTACAGCTTTTCTATCATAATAGCATGAAACAACAACACAAGATAATAACACGGAAAAGCACATAGCACATATAACACATAACATACAATTGTTCTTATATATTGAACTCACCGTGAATTAACTGGAGGTGAAAATAGTAATTTGGGCAGCACTTCGTTACTATAATTAACTTTCTTTGATGAAAACCGGGAGCTTTCTTGAAAACCGGGCCTTGTGAGAGTTGAGCATCAAATCAAAAAGATAAATTTATCAGGCTCTTTGGGCACTTCAGAACATGTTTCGGGTGTGGGGTATGATCACGGGGCTTCGGGGGATGCTAAGTAGCTTAAAATAGGGTTTAGGAGTGAAAAAGTGTGAATTTTCTAACATTAGCCGGGAGGGTTCGCACCCTCCTATTTATTGGGAAAACTTCGGACCGAGGGGGGGGGGGGGCATGTGGCTCGCATACGAGGGTGCCAGGCGTCGGAAGCGAGGCAAGGACAGGTGGCTCGGTTCGGAAGCTTCCGCCACGAAGACACGCGTCGGTCTCGGATTGGGCCGCGCCATCGGAATGCGAGAGGTTGCGACCTGCGGGTCGGACACGGGGCAACTTGAGAGGATCCGGGTGACGTGTCCGAAATCTGATCTTATCCATGCGAGATTTCTCGGTTTTTGTGCCCTTATCTTCAAAAATCCATAACTTTCGCATACGAGCTCCGTTTTTTATGTTCTTTATATGCACGCGTAGGTGAAATTATGCTCTACAACTTTCGTTTAGACTCCGTCGGCTAATTTTGACTTTATTTTTAATATTATTATTTCTAACAGACCGGGACAGGAAAATCCGTTAAAATTTCATAACTTCTTCATCCAATGTTCGTTTTCGTCTGTCTTTTTACCGTTGTACTACTATTGACGAGACCTTTGATTCTCGTTTAGGTTGTGTCGGCTAAAAATCACTCGATCTTTATTTCGGGTTTTAGATGTCTACTGCTATACCGAAACTTAGAAAAATCATAACTTCCTCATACGAAGTCAGACTTGGACGTTCTTTTTATGAAAATTATCGGTTTAACGAATACTATGACTTTCGTTTAGATCACTAAAGCTAAAAAGTAGTTTATCGAAAACTCACTTTTTACGCTAAATAGTGTTTGTCAGTTTTGTCGCGGATCTTCGATTGGTCATAACTTCTTCGTTATAACTCGGATTTCGATGAGGTTTTCGTCTAAATGTTTCTAACGAGATTCTTTACAACTTTCAATAATAAAATTATATTTATTTCAAATTTTATATTTTCATTAAATTTCAATATTTGAGTTTTGTTCGGAATCTCATAAGACTTCCAAAATGTTCTGAATGATTCTAAACATAATTTTACTTCAATTCAAGTAAAAACTATCTATTAGAACTCAATACTCAAATTCATATAATATCTCATAAAATTATTCATTATAAAACACGATAACTGAACGTGTATGTTACAAATACCTCCTCCTTTTGAGGATTTTTTCCCCGAAATTACAGCGATTAAAACAAATGGGGATATTTTGCTCTTATCTCATTTTTATTTTCCCAAGTATAATTTGGGCCTCGATGGTGTTTCCACTTGACAAGCACCAACTCCACTTCTTTATTACGTAGATTAGACGTTCTTTCGTTTACGATCTCTTCAGGCTCTTCTACATATGTTAACTTATTATCCAGTTTCACCTCGGATAACGGAACCGCTTCATCATATATGCTTAAACATTTACGCAGATAACTCACATGAAACACATCATGTATACCTGCCAAATTTTCCGGTAATTCCAAGTGGTATGATTGCTTACCAATTCTCTGGATGATTTTGAAAGGACCAACAAATATAGGACTTAGTTTTCCTTTCTTCCCAAATCGTGTAATGCCTTTCCACGGGGATACCTTCAGCGTTACGAAATCACTCACCTGGAATTCTATGGGTCGTCTCCTCTTTTCTGCATAGGACTTCTGTCGATCCTGGGCCGCTTTCATTCTTTCTCGTACAATTTGAATCTTGTCAGTGGTGTCTTGAATCATTTCAGGGCCTCCAAGGATTTTTTGTCCTATTTCACGCCAACATAATGGAGTATGGCATCTACGACCATATAGTGCTTCATATGGTGGCATTTTGATAGAAGCGTGGTAACTGTTATTATATGAAAATTCGACAAGAGGTAAGTACTTGTCCCAGTTACCACCAAATTCCAAGACACATGCACGAAGCATATCTTCTACTGTTTGGATTCTTCTTTCCGTCTGAACATCTGTTTGGGGATGATAGGCTGTACTGAGAGAAACACGAGATCGCAATTCACGTTGCATACTTGCCCAGAAATGAGAAGTGAAGCGAGTATCACGATCAGAAATAATCTTTAGTGGCACACCATGTCTTACAAAAATTTCATCCAAGTACACTTGTGCGTATTTCTCCATTGGATCCGTTTCACGCATGACGAGAAAATGTGCACTCTTAGTCAGGCGGTCGACGATTACCCAAATACTATCATGCTGTTTAGCAGTCTTTGGCAATTTGGTAGTAAAATCCATGGATAGATCTTCCCATTTCCACACAGGAACACTAAGACTTTCTGGAGTTCCGTAAGGCTTTTGGTGCTCTTCTTTGACTTGTAAGCATACTAAGCATTCCTGCACATATCTTCCAATGTCTCTCTTTAATCCATTCCACCAATAATCAGCTCTTACATCGTAGTACATTTTACTTGTACCAGGATGTATTGACAGTTTAGACTTATGGGCTTCGTCTAAAATATTATGTCTTAATCCACAAATCTGTGGAATCCATAGCCGATTCTTGAATACCTTCAATCCTCGTGGATCATCAAGTAAAACACCAGTATAATGTACCATCCCTTCTTTCTTCACATTTTCTGGCTTTAGGGCTTCTACTTGCCATTTCTCTAGTTCATCCGGAATAGTGAACTTTACTGTAGTGTGAGTAATAGCATAACACACACTATTATGATAAACCTTTCTACTAAGTGCATCGGCAACTACATTGGCCTTTCCAGGATGATACAAGATTTCACAGTCATAGTATTTGATCAGCTCCATGGCACGTTGTTGTCTCATATTCAAAGTTTGATGACTGAATATGTACTTGAGACTTTTGTGGTCGGTAAACAATTGGCATTTTGTACGAAAAAGATAATGTCTCCAAAGTTTTAGGGCAAATACCACTGCAGCGAGTTCGAGGTCATGGGTGGGATAATTCTTTTCATACTCTTTCAGTTGTCTTGAGACATAGGCTATCACTTTACCGCGTTGCATGAACACACAACCGAGTCCCAATCTTGAAGCGTCGCTATACATAGAAAAATCATTATCACCTTCTGGAAGTGATAAGATTGGAGCATGAGTCAAAAGATATTTTAAAGTTGAGAAAGCTTTTTCTTGGGCTTCACCCCATTTGAACTTTACTTCCTTTCGTGTAAGCCTTGTGAGAGGTACGACTATACGCGAAAAATCTTTAATGAATCTCCGGTAATATCCCGCGAGACCCCAGAAACTGCGAATTTCAGTAGCATTACGGGGCGCCTCCCAATTCTGAATGGCTTCGATTTTGGTAGTATCTACGGATATACCGTCACCAGAAATCACATGGCCGAGAAATTGAAATTGGCAAAGCCAAAATTCACATTTCAGGAAATGAGCATATAGTTTCTCCTTTCGAAGAAGTTCTAATACTTCGCGAATATGAATGGCATGATCAGATTCAGACTTGGAATAAATTAGAATATCATCAATGAATACGATGACAGATTTATCGAGCATTGGACGGCATACGCGATTCATCATATCCATGAATACAACAGGAGCATTTGCCAGACCGAACGACATGACAAGGAATTCATAATGCCCGTATCGAGTACGAAAAGCAGTCTTCAGTACATCCTGCTCGTGTACTTTCAACTGATGATAGCCAGATCTCAAATCAATCTTCGAGAAATAGCTAACACCCTGAAGTTGATCAAACAAATCGTCAATGCGAGGTAATGGGTACTTGTTCTTGATAGTTACCTTATTTAGCTCACGGTAATCAATACACATTCGCATCGAACCGTCTTTCTTCTCGACAAATAGCACTGGAGCACCCCAAGGAGAGGTACTCAGTCGAATAAAGCCTTTGTCAAGTAGTTCCTGCATTTGGATCATCATTTCTTTCATTTCAGCTAGCGTAAGACGATAAGGAGTCTTTGCAATCGGAGCAGCACCAGGCACAAGGTCAATTCGGAATTCTACTTGCCTGTCCGGAGGAAGTCCAGGCAATTCTGCAGAAAAAAACATCAGGATATTCTTTAACAATGGGAACATCATTTACCGTTTTCTTCTCCTCTTTTGAGATATCAACTGTATACGCCAGATAGATAGAACATCCCTTTGATATGAATTTACGATCTTTTAGGAAAGAGATTATTTTTACGATTTTTTGTTCACCGTAGACATAAACAGGATTATCTCCTTCAATAGGAATGTGTACTATCTTTTCATAGCACAAGAGCTCTGTGTGGTTCTTTGACAACCAATCCATGCCGAGAATAATATCAAAGTTGGGCAAGGAGATAGGAATCAGATTAGCAAGAAAAGTGTAGCCTTCAATTTCTATGACACAATCCCTATAGATTTTATCAGAAAGTAATGATATACTTCCCGCAGTATCTACGTGAAATGGTTGTGCGAGTGCATAGCAAGCAATTTGAACAGAATGCGCAAATTCATAAGACAAAAAAGAATCTGAGGCACCAGAATCAAATAAGATGTGAGCAGGTCTCGAGTTGACAAGAACTGTACCAGTCACAACATTCGGGTCTTCACGTGCCTCCTCTGTGGTAATCTGGAATGCACGACCCTTAGCTTTTGGCACCTCATCCTTTTTAGTTGGAGTACTCTTTGGTTGTTGAACAGGAGCTTGACTTCTCGCCGGTTGTTGAACCGAAAATTGACTTCCCGTCATTTGACTAGTAAGAGTAGGGCAAAAACGCTTCTTGTGGCTAAAAACACCACAAGCAAAGCATGTAACATTCTTCATCGGACAAACAAACTTCATGTGGCCTACTTCTCCACATCCATAACAGACCATTGACCCTTTTTCTAATCTGCATTCGCTCGGATGATTCTTTCCACAATTCGACATGATGGCGATTGAAGAGAAAATATTGCGACCTACCGCGGCCACGAGGGGCATTTTGAGCTTGCACTTGTTTACCGGGTTCAGTTTGAATAGATTGAGCTGGTGGAATAGAGGAAACATGAGCAGTTCGATCAATACGTGGATGCTTCGGAACAGAAAGAGTGGCACCACATATTTCTAAGTCATGCTCTCGCTTTCGAGCATACTCAACAGCTTTTTCAAATGACAGAACATCCCGATTAGCCATGAAATCACAGATTTCATACCGTAGTCCATCCAAGAATAACTGAATTTTATCGTCTTCAGTTGGAATATACTTTGTAGCAAACCGTGCTTTTGGATTTAAATGAGTTTCATAATCAATCACAATCATTCCTCCTTGTTTAAGCTCGAGGAATTATTTCTCCGATCTCCTCCTCATGTCCAGAGGACAATACTTCCCTAGCAAACGAGTTTTAAACATTTCCCAGGATAAATTCTCCTGCTCAAACCCATTGAGAGCTTCATATGTTGCTTCCCACCAGACCAAGGCTTCTCCGACGAGCATAGCAGAAGCATAATTAGCCTTCTCTTCATTATCCACATGAGAGATACGAAATACTTTTTCTGTGTTTTGAATCCAAGTTAGAACAACTATGGGATTAAGGACACCAGAAAACTCTGTACCACCACTATTCTTGAAAGTTTTGAATGAAGGATGTCTCGTCTCTCCTTTTGAAGATTCTCCGATGACTTTCACTTTTCGTTTATCACCATTCTTTTTGTGTTCTTCGAGAGTTTGCCGAATAACACCAGTAATTTTACCCAATAGTCGCTCCTCCCGAGGAGATACTGGAGTATTTACTTCATCAGGTTGAGGATCTCCACCCACCTCTAGTGTATAGCTGCTCACCTGTTCAACCATTGCTGTGCAATATGGAGTAACATCGTATTTTAGAATATTAGGGTTTATTATTACCTAATACTTTACTTAAGTCTTTCCTAAGGTTTGTATCCATATAAATACAATGAATCCGTTCATATATTGAACTTCTGACGGTTTAAGTCTAAATACCAATCCGTGGAATTTAGTTCACTTAAACTACTGCTTTGATACCATGACTGAAAGACCCTAAACTTTCATACTAAAGACATTGTTAATCCAAGTTACTCCAAAACATGCTACTTGCATATTCATAAATTATATTTTACATTGATAATTTGGTTACATAAGACTGGATACAAACCGACTATTACAAAGTGTTATATATTACATAACTTCCCAGGATACTATAATTTATACATACATAAGTACTAAATACAAAAGTAATAGTTTTAAACTATTCAAAATCTTCTATTAGTATATGATTATATTGGATCCTTATTACCTGCAATAGTTAAACACTAAGAGGGATAAGCGGTGACGCTTAGTGAGTTCAATACTAGATACAATATAACATTATGCCATATATATACTTCAATATGGCAGAAGCAAAGAGGACCAAGGAACAAAAAAGGCATATGTGAATGATGTGACAAGCTCTCCATACAAATCATTGATTTGATTCAAATATATACAATCAATGAGACATAACAATTTCAATACTTGATTACATCAATAAAGCTTCAGCCTAAATGGCACAGAAGACATACACTTTCTGATTTAAACATTTTGGTAGATTTCGGGCTTTTAGCCCTATCTAACCTTCTGCTAATGACATAGGGGTAGAAGTCATTCTCTTACGAGGCATGCTCTACACGGCCAGAGGCTACATACCAATACCATCGTGAATCTAAGTCCTTTCACTAATCACATGGTCAGAGGTACAACTTTGCTATCATAATAGCATGAAACAACAACACAAGATAATAACATGGAAAAGCACATAGCACATATAACACATAACACACAATTGTTCCTATATATTGAACTCACCGTGAATTAACTGGAGGTGAAAATAGTAATTTGGGCAGCACTTCGTTACTATAATTAACTTTCTTTGATGAAAACAGGGAGCTTTCTTGAAAACCGGGCCTTGCGAGAGTTGAGCATCAAATCGAAAAGATAAATTTATCAGGCTCTTTGGGCACTTCAGAACATGTTTCGGGTGTTGGGTATGATCTCGGGGCTTCGGGGAATGCTAAGTAGCTTAAAAGAGGGTTTAGGAATGAAAAAGTGTGAATTTTCTAACATTAGCCGGGAGGGTTCGCACCCTCCTATTTATTGGGAAAACTTCAGACCGAGGGGGGGGGGGGGGGCATGTGGCTCGCATACGAGGGTGCCAGGCGTCGGAAGCTAGGCAAGGATAGGTGGCTCGGTTCGGAAGCTTCCGCCACGAAGACACGCGTCGGTCTCGGATTGGGTCGCGCCATCGGAATGCGAGAGGTTGCGACATGCGGGTCGGACACGGGGCAACTTGAGAGGATCCAGGTGACGTGTCCGAAATCTGATCTTATCCATGCGAGATTTCTCGGTTTTTGTGCCCCTATCTTCAAAAATCCATAACTTTCGCATACAAGCTCCGTTTTTTTATGTTCTTTATATGCACGCGTAGGTGAAATTATGCTCTACAACTTTCGTTTAGACTCCGTCGGCTAATTTTGACTTTATTTTTAATATTATTATTTTTAACAGACCGGGACAGGAAAATCCGTTAAAAATTCATAACTTCTTCATCCAACGTCCGTTTTTGTCTGTCTTTTTACCGTTGTACTACTATTGACGAGACCTTTGATTCTCGTTTAGGTTGTGTCGGCTAAAAATCACTCGATCTTTATTTCGAGTTTTTAGATGTCTACTGCTGTACCGAAACTTAGAAAAATCATAACTTCCTCATACGAAGTCAGACTTGGACGTTCTTTTTATGAAAATTCTCGGTTTAACGAATACTACGACTTTCGTTTAGATCACTAAAGCTAAAAAGTAGTTTATCGAAAACTCACTTTTTATGCTAAATAGTGTTTGCCAGTTTTGTCGCGGATCTTCGATTGGTCATAACTTCTTCGTTATAACTCGGATTTCGATGAGGTTTTCGTCTAAATGTTTCTAACGAGATTCTTTACAACTTTCAATAATAAAATTATATTTATTTCAAATTTTATATTTTCATTAAATATCAATATTTGAGTTTTGTTCGGAATCTCATAAGACTTCCAAAACGTTCTGAATGATTCTAAACATAATATTACTTCAATTCAAGTAAAAACTATCTATTAGAACTCAATACTCAATTTCATATAATATTTCATAAAATTATTCATTATAAAACACGAAGACTGAACGTGTATGTTACAAATACCTCCTCCTTTTGAGGATTTTGTCCCCGAAATTACAGCGATTAAAACAAATGGGGATATTCTGCTCTTATCTCATTTTTATTTTCCCAAGTATAATTTGGGCCTCGATGGTGTTTCCACTTGACAAGCACCAACTCCACTTCTTTATTACGTAGATTAGACGTTCTTTCGTTTACGATCTCTTCAGGCTCTTCTACATATGTTAACTTATTATCCAGTTTCACCTCGGATAACGGAACCGCTTCATCATATATGCTTAAACATTTACGCATATAACTCACATGAAACACATCATGTATACCTGCCAAATTTTCCGGTAATTCCAATTGGTATGCTTGCTTACCAATTCTCTGGATGATTTTGAAAGGACCAACAAATATAGGACTTAGTTTTCCTTTCTTCCCAAATCGCGTAATGCCTTTCCACGGGGATACCTTCAACATTACGAAATCACTCACCTGGAATTCTGTGGGTCGTCTCCTCTTTTCTGCATAGGACTTCTGTCGATCCTGGGCCGCTTTCATTCTTTCTCGTACAATTTGAATCTTGTCAGTGGTGTCTTGAATCATTTCAGGGCCTCCAAGGATTTTTTGTCCTATTTCACGCCAACATAATGGAGTATGGCATCTACGACCATATAGTGCTTCATATGGTGGCATTTTGATAGAAGCGTGGTAACTGTTATTATATGAAAATTCGACAAGAGGTAAGTACTTGTCCCAGTTACCACCGAATTCCAAGACACATGCACGAAGCATATCTTCTACTGTTTGGATTCTTCTTTCCGTCTGAACATCTGTTTGGGGATGATAGGCTGTACTGAGAGAAACACGAGATCGCAATTCACGTTGCATACTTGCCCAGAAATGAGAAGTGAAGCGAGTATCACGATCAGAAATAATCTTTAGTGGCACACCATGTCTTACAAAAATTTCATCCAAGTACACTTGTGCGTATTTCTCCATTGGATCCGTTTCACGCATGACGAGAAAATGTGCACTCTTAGTCAGGCGGTCGACGATTACCCAAATACTATCATGCTGTTTAGCAGTCTTTGGCAATTTGGTAGTAAAATCCATGGATAGCTCTTCCCATTTCCACACAGGAACACTAAGACTTTCTGGAGTTCCGTAAGGCTTTTGGTGCTCTTCTTTGACTTGTAAGCATACTAAGCATTCCTGCACATATCTTCCAATGTCTCTCTTTAATCCATGCCACAAATAATCAGCTCTTACATCGTAGTACATTTTACTTGTACCAGGATGTATTGACAGTTTAGACTTATGGGCTTCGTCTAAAATATTATGTCTTAATCCACAAATCTTTGGAATCCATAGCCGATTCTTGAATACCTTCAATCCTCGTGGATCATCAAGTAAAACACCAGTATAATGTACCATCCCTTATTTCTTCACATTTTCTGGCTTTAGGGCTTCTACTTGCCATTTCTCTAGTTCATCTAGAATAGTGAACTTTACTGTAGTGTGAGTAATAGCATAACACACACTATTATGATAAACCTTTCTACTAAGTGCATCGGCAACTACATTGGCCTTTCCAGGATGATACAAGATTTCACAGTCATAGTATTTGATCAGCTCCATGGCACGCTGTTGTCTCATATTCAAAGTTTGCTGACTGAATATGTACTTGAGACTTTTGTGGTCGGTAAACAATTGGCATTTAGTACGAAAAAGATAATGTCTCCAAAGTTTTAGGGCAAATACCACTGCAGCGAGTTCGAGGTCATGGGTGGGATAATTCTTTTCATACTCTTTCAGTTGTCTTGAGGCATAGGCTATCACTTTATCACGTTGCATCAACACACAACCGAGTCCCAATCTTGAAGCATCGCTATACACAGAAAAATCATTATCACCTTCTGGAAGTGATAAGATTGGAGCAAGAGTCAAAAGATCTTTTAGAGTTGAGAAAGCTTTTTCTTGGGCTTCAACCCATTCGAACTTTACTTCCTTTCGTGTAAGTCTTGTGAGAGGTACGACTATACGCGAAAAATATTTAATGAATCTCCGGTAATATCCCGCGAGACCCCAGAAACTGCGAATTTCAGAAGCATTACGGGGCGCCTCCCAATTCTGAATGGCTTCGATTTTGGTAGTATCTACGGATATACCATCACCAGAAATCACATGGCCGAGAAATTGAAATTGGCAAAGCCAAAATTCAAATTTCAGAAAATGAGCATATAGTTTCTCCTTTCGAAGAAGTTCTAATACTTCGCGAATATGAATGGCATGATCAGATTCAGCCTTGGAATAAATTAGAATATCATCAATGAATACGATGACAGATTTATCGAGCATTGGACGGCATACGCGATTCATCATATCCATGAATACAACAGGAGCATTTGCCAGACCGAATGGCATGACAAGGAATTCATAATGCCTGTATCGAGTACGAAAAGCAGTCTTCAGTACATCCTGCTCGTGTACTTTCAACTGATGATAGCCAGATCTCAAATCAATCTTCGAGAAATAGCTAACACCCTGAAGTTGATCAAACAAATCGTCAATGCGAGGTAATGGGTACTTGTTCTTGATAGTTACCTTATTTAGCTCATGGTAATCAATACACATTCGCATCGAACCGTCTTTCTTCTTAACAAATAGCACTGGAGCACCCCAAGGAGAGGTACTCAGTCGAATAAAGCCTTTGTCAAGTAGTTCCTGCAGTTGGATCATCATTTCTTTCATTTCAGCTAGCGCAAGACGATAAGGAGTCTTTGCAATCGGAGCAGCACCAAGCACAAGGTCAATTCGGAATTCTACTTGCCTCTCCGGAGGAAGTCCAGGCAATTCTGCGGAAAAAAACATCAGGATATTCTTTAACAATGGGAACATCATTTACCGTTTTCTTCTCCTCTTTCGAGATATCAACTGTATAGGCCAGATAGATAGAACATCCCTTCGATATGAATTTATGATCTTTTAGGAAAGAGATTATTTTTAAGATTCTTTGTTCACCGTAGACATAAATAGGATTATCTCCTTCAATAGGAATGGGTACTATCTTTTCATAGCACAAGAGCTCTGTGTGGTTCTTTGACAACCAATCCATGCCGAGAATAATATCAAAGTTGGGCAAGGAGATAGGAATCAGATTAGCAAGAAAAGTGTAGCCTTTAATTTCTATGACACAATCCCTATAGATTTTATCAGAAAGTAATGATATACTTCCCGCAGTATCTACGTGAAATGGTTGCGCGAGTGCATAGCAAGCAATTTGAACAGAATGCGCAAATTCATAAGACAAAAAAGAATCTGAGGCACCAGAATCAAATAAGATGTGAGCAGGTCTCGAGTTGACAAGAAATGTACCAGTCACAACATTCGGGTCTTCACGTGCCTCCTCTGTGGTAATCTGGAATGCACGACCCTTAGCTCTTGGCTCCTCATCCTTTTTAGTTGGAGTACTCTTTGGTTATTGAACAGGAGCTTGACTTCTCGCAGGTTGTTGAACCGAAAATTGACTTCCCGTCATTTGACTAGTAAGAGTAGGGCAAAAACGCTTCCTGTGGCCAAAAACACCACAAGCAAAGCATGTAACATTCTTCATCGGACAAACAAACTTCATGTGGCCTACTTCTCCACATCCATAACAGACCATTGACCCTTTTTCTAATCTGCATTCGCTCGGATGATTCTTTCCACAATTTCGACACGATGGCGATTGAAGAGAAAATATTGCGTCCTACCGCGGCCACGAGGGGCGTTTTGAGTTTGCACTTGTTTACCGGGTTCAGTTTGAATAGATTGAGCTGGTGGAATAGAGGAAACAGGAGCAGTTCGATCAATACATGGATGCTTCGGAACAGAAAGAGTGGCACCACATATTTCAAAGTCATGCTCTCGCTTTCGAGCATACTCAATACTTTTTCTGTTTTCTGAATCCAAGTTAGAACAACTATGGGATTAAGGACACCAGAAAACTCTGTACCACCACTACTCTTGAAAGTTTTGAATGAAGGATGTCTCGTCTCTCCTTTTGAAGATTCTCCGATGACTTTCACTTTTCCTTTATCACCATTCTTTTTGTGTTCTTCGAGAGTTTGCCGAATAACACCAGTAATTTTACCCAATAGTCGCTCCTCCCGAGGAGATACTGGAGTATTTACTTCATCAGGTTGAGGATCTCCACCCACCTCTAGTGTATAGCTGCTCACCTGTTCAACCATTGCTGTGCAATATGGAGTAACATCGTATTTTAGAATATTAGGGTTTATTATTACCTAATACTTTACTTAAGTCTTTCCTAAGGTTTGTATCCATATAAATACAATGAATCCGTTCATATATTGAACTTCTGACGGTTTAAGTCTAAATACCAATCCGTGGAATTTAGTTCACTTAAACTACTGCTTTGATACCATGACTGAAAGACCCTAAACTTTCATACTAAAGACATTGTTAATCCAAGTTACTCCAAAACATGCTACTTGCTATTCATAAATAATATTTTACATTGATAATTTGGTTACATAAGACTGGATACAAACCAACTATTACAAAGTGTTATATATTACATAACTTCCCAGGATACTATAATTTGTACATACATAAGTACTAAATACAAAAGTAATAGTTTTAAACTATTCAAAATCTTCTATTAGTATATGATTATACTGGATCCTTATTACCTGCAATAGTTAAACACTAAGAGGGATAAGCGGTGACGCTTAGTGAGTTCAATACTAGATACAATATAAGATTATGCCATACATATACTTCAATGGCAGAAGCAAAGAGGACCAAGGAACAAAAAAGGCATATGTGAATCATGTGACAAGCTCTCCATATCAATCAATGATTTGATTCAAATATATACAATCAATGAGACATAACAATTTCAATACTTGATTACATCAATAAAGCTTCAGCCTAAATGGCACAGAAGACATACACTTTCTGATTTAAACATTTTGGTAGATTTCGGGCTTTTAGCCCTATCTAACCTTCTGCTAATGACATAGGGGTAGAAGTCATTCTCTTACGAGGCATGCTCTACACGGACAGAGGCTACATACCAATACCATCGTGAATCTAAGTCCTTTCACTAATCACATGGTCAGAGGTACAGCTTTGCTACCATAATAGCATGAAACAACAACACAAGATAATAACACGGAAAAGCACATAGCACATATAACACATAACATACAATTGTTCCTATATATTGAACTCACCGTGAATTAACTGGAGGTGAAAATAGTAATTTGGGCAGCACTTTGTTACTATAATTAACTTTCTTTGATGAAAACCGGGAGCTTTCTTGAAAACCGGGCCTTGCGAGGGTTGAGCATCAAACCGAAAAGATAAATTTATCGGGCTCTTTGGGCACTTCAGAACATGTTTCGGGTGTTGGGTATGATCCCCGGGCTTCGGGGGATGCTAAGTAGCTTAAAAGAGGGTTTAGGAGTGACAAAGTGTTAATTTTCAAACATTAGTCGGGAGGGTTCGCACTCTCCTATTTATAGGGCGAACTTCGGACCGGGGGGGGGGGGGGGGGCATGTGGCTCGCATGCGAGGGTGCCAGGTGTTGGAAGCGAGGCGAGGACAGGTGGCTCGGTTCGGAAGCCTCCACCGCGAAGAAACGCGTCGGTCTCGGATTGGGCCGCACCATGGGAATGCGAGAGGTTGCGACACGCGGGTCGGACACGGGGAAACTTGAGAGGATCCGGGTGACGTGTCCGAAATCTAATCTTATGCATGCGAGATTTCTCGGTTTTTGCGCCCCTATCTTCAAAAATCCATAACTTTCGCATACGAGCTCCGTTTTTTATGTAATTTATATGCACGTGCAGGTGAAATTATGCTCTACAACTTTCGTTTAGACTTCGTCGGCTAGTTTTGACTTTATTTTTAATATTATTATTTTTAACAGACCGGGACAGGAAAATCCGTTAAAAATTCATAACTTCTTCATCTGATGTCCGTTTTCATCTGTCTTTTTACCGGGATCTTTCTTGAAAACCGAGTAGCTGACATGTTTCCGAATGTCAGCTCTCAACATGTCATGGTATGGGGTTTTCTTCATCTCCTCATCACCCGCATACCGAGGCACCAACAAGGCCCTCTCCCTGAACCTGGCGGTAATCTCCACCACCGTCTCAGTAGTCTATCTCATATCCAAGAACTCTCTGGCAAGCTGCAGAATCTTCATAACTGGTGTGAACTCTACTCGAAATCCGGTCAAAAAGTCCGACCAGGTCATAGCCTCAATAGTTGGGGCTCCCAAAGTATCAGTGACTGCCTCCCACCAGTCTCTGGCTCTCTATCTCAAACACCCTGCAACATACCTGAACTTCGACCCCTCAGGGCAAAAGCTCGTCAACTGTGCAGACTCGATGTCTGCAATCCATCTCCTAGCCACAGTGGGGTCCTTCACCCCGCTGAAGTCTGGTAATCCACATCCCCTGAAGTCCTTGAAGGAGAGTGTGCGAGTCCTAGTCTAGCCAGGTGTCATATCACTCCTGAATGACCTCAGGCGATCCTCCATCAACTCAATGATACGCTCCTTGATCGACCCAAAAATCATTGGGGTCGACTCAAGGATGCCTCTTGTAATCTCGGATGTAATGAACTTGCACAATCCATCATCAACTGGCTCGGAACCCGTACCCGAACCTGACCCAGACCCTGAACCTCCTGCTCTGTGACATGTCACCACCATTCTGAAACAAAACACACAATCGTCAGGGTCATACATAACCTCGAGAGGTCTCACACACACTACAAGTTCCCTGGTTCTATCTCAGCCCTCCTTGACTCGAGTACGGATCCTATGCTTTTAGTAGTACAGGCCCATACTACCTTCCACATCTGTCCGTACTTTCCTCAAGGATTGCTTCGACTTCACCAAGTCCCTTTCACTACTATTTCTCGTTGTACTAATCTCATCCTAGGCTTAACCTAGGGTAATATCCGACCCACTCTCCACCATCAGCTACATAAGAAGTCCCTGCTACCCTTCCCTAACTAGCTCGTGAATACCATTACATATTACTAAGACCAGATAATTCTTCGAATGAGAGGTCCTACCCTATAACAGTTAGACTCAAACGAGAGCTGTGCAATAGGGCTAAACCTAACCTTCTGAAATTATTTAGTCCTTGTAATATGTAACTTAGCGTATTCGTTTACTAGTTAGTTGAAGATACTTAGAACTCCTAAAAGCACAAAGCAAGCTGCATTCGATCATTGAGTAACCAAAACCAAGCATATCCTAATCAGGCCATCATATCACTGACTAATCAGTACTAGCATGCAGTTCAATATGCTCATACAGTAGGCATACAAGGCATCCTTCCTAGATCCTTAGCCCTAATCTAGCATGCAGTTCTCATCACATACAGTTGGCATACAAGGCATCCTTCCTAGATCCTTATCCCTAATCAAGCATGCAATTCTCAAAATCATATCATATATCATAACATGTATGGTTATCCTGGGGAAAACTTAGTTGAGCTCAGCTGATTGCACGCATCACACTCCTTGTTATTCGTCAAAACCCTTAATTTTAATTTTTAGAAAAATTAATTTTCTTGTAAAAACCTTTCAAACCCTCGATTTGAGTCTAGACGCCCCCGAAGGTGTGTCCGAATCCCTCAAACCAAGGCTCTGATACCAACTTGTAACATCCCAAAATTCATGACCAAACATTTCATTTTTAATTAAGTAATTGTAAAAACCAATGATCTGAAAACATCCATAGTATCATCTCATATCATAATCAAAACCAATATCTCAAGAAACCAAGTCATTTCATAACAATAAAATCAAAGTACAACTCCTGCAGCTCTCGTGTGCGGAAAACCATAGTGTGATGCGCTGCGATCATGCCGGCTCCATTCCTTTTGAAGAAGAAGTACCTGAAACCAAAACTGAAAACCGTAAGCACAAAGCTTAGTGAGTTCCCCATCATACCACATAATCACATACTGCCAGGCATATCTGGGTTCCCGACCTACCCTGTCAGGCATATATGGGGTGCCCGACCTACCCATGGCAAGCATATATAGGTGCTCGACCTACCCTGTTAGGTATATCTCGGGTGCCCGACCTACCCATGTCAACAATATATGGGTGCTCGACCTACCCTGTCGGGCATATCTGAGTGCCCAACCTACCCTCTGGTTTATTTCAACCGGTTATGGGGTCTATCTCACCCCTAATAGTACCACATAATAACATATCATAATATACTATCAGGCATATCTGGGTGCCCGACCTACCCTCCGGTTTATCTCAACCGGCTACCGGGTCTATTCCACCCCTCCTACCACTACCACATAACACATAGCATACAAGCACATAAATCTCTACAGATTGTGGCAAACCAGACAATTATCACAAAGACAATCATCTCTACTATAAACAACAACTAGTGGGCTGGCCTTGGTGCCTTAGGCCCACTGCTACCGGGAAGGTAACTCGCCTCGCAAGGTTGTATGCAAAAGTCTCACGGTAAGAAATCTTTAACAGTTGCTCCGACGACTCCCCAATATCATTACCACAATAACACTTAGTCAAAAACTAATAATCTCTTCTTAGGGTAAAATGACTATTTTACCCCCGATCTAATTTGGCAAATGCCTAAGGCCCAACACCCTAACATGAAAGGCCTAAATGTAAATAGTCTTCCCAAGTCCACTAATGGCCCACCAATGGCCCAATATTCTAAATTGGGCCCAACTTCTCAAATGGGCCTTATCTTAAGCCCCACATACTCTTGGCCCAAAATAAATAATTTTTGATGGCCCATTATGACCCAAAAGGCCTAATACCATAAATCTCAGTTCTAGGCCCAGAGGCCTTACTCCATAGTGGGCCATGAGGCCAACAATCCAGGCCCAAACTTCTAAGGTCGAAAAAACCATGTTCGTCACTCTGTATGCGTACGTGCGGTGTACCTGGCATGTACGCCCAGCGTACGTTGGCCTTGACCAGAAGCGAGAAGTTGACCCAATATGCGCAGCGTACCAGGGTGTACGCCCATCGTACTGGCCAACTTCCTTAAGACTCCTTTTGTGACTTAATACATTAAGTCCTAACGTCCAAAACACATATCAGGTCCTTTAAGACGTCCTAATCCATAAAGTTACAAACTTTATGTCTTTACATGCATGGATGGGGGTTAAAATATTATTTAAGTCCTTAAGAAAACTTTGTGACCATCTAACACTTGCATGGTTGTAGCTGAACCATTAAGGTCCGATTTTTATGACTCTGAAAGACCCTAAACTTTCATACTAAAGACATTGTTACTCCAAGTTACTCCAAAACATGCTACTTGCATATTCATAAATAATATTTCACATTGATAATTTGGTTACATAAGACTGGATACAAACCGACTATTACAAAGTGTTATATATTACATAACTTCCCAGGATACTATAATTTATACATACATGAGTACTAAATACAAAAGTAAAAGTTTTAAACTATTCAAAATCTTCTATCAGTATATGACTATACTTGATCCATATTAACTGCAATAGTTAAACACTGAGAGGGATAAGCGGTGACACTTAGTGAGTTCAATACTAGATACAATATAACATTATGCCATATATATACTTCAATATGGCAGAAGCAAAGAGGACCAAGGAACAAAAAAGGCATATGTGAATCATGTGACAAGCTCTCCATATCAATCAATGATTTGATTCAAATATATACAATCAATGAGACATAACAATTTCAATACTTGATTACATCAATAAAGCTTCAGCCTAAATGGCACAGAAGACATACACTTTCTGATTTAAACATTTTGGTAGATTTCGGGCTTTTATCCCTATCTAACCATCTGCTAATGACATAGGGGTAGAAGTCATTCTCTTACGAGGCATGCTCTACACGGCCAAAGGCTACATACCAATACCATCGTGAATCTAAGTCCTTTCACTGATCACACGGTCAGAGGTGCAGCTTTGCTACCATAAAAGCATGAAACAACAACACAAGATAATAACACGGAAAAGCACATAGCACATATAACACATAACATACAATTGTTCCTATATATTGAACTCACCGTGAATTAATTGGAGGTGAAAATAGTAATTTGGGCAGCACTTCGTTACTATAATTAACTTTCTTTGATGAAAACCGGGAGCTTTCTTGAAAACTGGGCCTTGCGAGGGTTGAGCATCAAACCGAAAGGATAAATTTATCGGGCTCTTTGGGCACTTCGGAAAATGTTTCGGGTGTTGGGTATGATCCCGGGGCTTCGGGGGATGCTAAGTAGCTTAAAAGAGGGTTTAGGAGTGAAAAAGTGTGAATTTTCTAACATTAGCCGGGACCCTCCTATTTATAGGGCGAACTTTGGACCGAGGGGGGGGGGGCACGTGGCTCGCATGCGAGGGTGCCAGGCGTTGGAAGCGAGGCGAGGACAGGTGGCTCGGTTCGGAAGCCTCCACCGCGAAGACACGCGTTGGTATCGGATTGGGCCGTACCATCGGAATGCGAGAGGTTGCGACACGCAGGTTAGACACGGGGCAACTTGAGAGGATCCGGAGGACGTGTCCGAAATTTGATCTTATCCCTGCGAGATTTCTCGGTTTTTGTGCCCCTATATTCAAAAATCCATAACTTTCGCATACGAGCTCCGTTTTTTATGTTCTTTATATGCACGTGCAGGTGAAATTATGCTCTACAACTTTCGTTTAGACTCCGTCGGCTAATTTTGACTTTATTTTTAATATTATTATTTTTAACAGACCGGGACAGCAAAATCCGTTAAAAATTCATAACTTCTTCATCCGATGTCCATTTTCATCTGTCTTTTTACCGTTGTACTACTATTGACGTGACCTTCGATTCTCGTTTAGGTTGTGTCGGCTAAAAATCACTCAATCTTTATTTCGAGTTTTTAGCTGTCTACTGCTATACCGAAACTTAGAAAAATCATAACTTCCTCATACGAAGTCACACTTGGATGTTCTTTTTATGAAAATTTTCGGTTTAACGAATACTACGACTTTCGTTTAGATCACTAAAGCTAAAAAGTAGTTTATCGAAAACTCACTTTTTACGCTAAATAGTGTTTGTCGGTTTTGTCGCGGATCTTCGATTAATCATAACTTATTCGTTATAACTCAGTTTTCGATGAGGTTTTCGCCTAAATGTTTCTAACGATATTCTTTACAACTTTCAATAATAAAATTATAATTATTTCATATTTTATATTTTCATTAAATTTCAATATTTTACTTTTGTTCGGAATCTCATAAGACTTCCAAAACATTTTGAATGATTCTAAAGATAGTTTTACTTCAATTCAAGTAAAAACTATCTGCTAGAACTCAATACTCAAATTCATATAATATTTCATAATATTATTCATTATAAAACACGATAACTGAACGTGTATGTTACAGACTATAAATGCTTCCAAGAGCTCAAAGGGACAGCTCTTATGGTCTGGAACTACCAAGACACAAGAAACCTCAAGAATGGAGTCCAAAAGTGACATAAAACACCCCAAAATCAAATCTAAGCATGCATTAGCCAAGTAGAAATCTTTATACCTCCAATGGGTCAGAAATGATGCCAAACTTCTGGATCTACAAGCCCTTTTCCAAGCTCTTGTTCCTTCTTCAAACTCCTTCTTCTTCAAAATCACCAAAGTTACACCAAAAACTCAAAGTAAGCTCCAAAATACAAACAAGAGGATTAGGATTCGAGTTGGGCACTGAGAAGGCAAGGGAGGCTGAGAGGATAAGGGCTTTGAAGATTATAAGTTGTTTAAATAGGGTGCAAACCCTAAATTTTAGGGTTTGCATCTGCCCACTCTACGCCCAGCGTATGCTTGGGTACGCCCAGCGTACGCTTGGGTCTCCCCCGATCTGCACCTCATATGTGTACGTCGTGCGTACACCTTGTACGCCCATCGTACGCTTTGCCCCAAAATTCCCAATGCTTAATAATTAAAATTGAATAAAAGCAATACAATGCCTGGTAAATACTAGGTGTTACACACAACTGCCAATATTATCCTTTAGGCGCAACTTCCAGGTTTATGATGTTCTCTATTAGGCGCAGCTGCCGATATTTTGCTTTAAGCGTAGCTGCTAGGATGTCTAGAGTACATCGTAGTTCAAAAACATCTACAGGTTGTGGCGCAGCTGCCAATGTTCAACAATAGGGCACTAATTCCATAGATGCCAATGTTCATTTATATCATCTTTCATCTCTCATCATTCATCTACCCATCTTCACCCAATAATTTTATAGGTATAAAATACAAATATACAGTTTAAATCGAATAAAACATGTATGTTTTGTTCATCCAACATAGATATCAAGAACAAAGATTATATACACACATAACACATAATTTATATTAAATACTTCATATCTATGTGTAAGATGAAAGTAACTATGCACTCACTTGTTAAAGTGATGACTCGAAATTCGAACAACGTTTCGCTTCTAACAATCGTCTTTTCTTTCGACGAAACCTAACATTATTATTGCTAAGTTTTAGTCTAATATTTGTTACGACTAATTAACACAAGGTCTACGAGCGTTATGGTTTTATAAGTTTTAAACAATACTTTTCAACAACTATGTACAGACAGGTGCCATACATGAAACATCGGAGGGCATGACCATTTTGGCATTATAGTACTTTTAAAATCCAACAACCCTATGCGGCCCTTCAAACCAGATTCCCCGTACCGCGAGTAGTTAAAATATATTATAATAACACTTTGTACATTATATTTTATAATATATTTATTGTTTATAAGTTCATAATAACGATATTAAACTTAAACATAAGCTAAACTTAAAGTAGAGTAAGCATAACTCACTTACTATGAGGTTTGGCTAGGAACCGGGCTCTGCGGGGGCATAACTTCATAGCCGAAAGCTCTTCTTCTCGGAGCCTTCTAGCGCTCCGGGACTCGCCTCTTAGCACTTCGGAAGTATTCAGGGTTGGGAGGAGTTTAGAGAGAAGTTAGAGAGAGAGAGAGAGAGAGAGAGAGAGACAGACAGACAGAGAAAGGGTAAGATGTGAAGAAAATGGGAGAACCTCGCATGCTATTTATAGGATGGAAATTTGCTCAACACGGCGTGTTTGAGAGCCCTACACGGCGTGTTGGGGTGCCACATGTCACGATTTGGTGGCAAGGCGTGAGGAGGAATCAACGGTCAGGATTGTGTCACGTGTCACTCGCAGATTACTCCAAAACTAATTATCTTCTAAAATCTGTAACTTTCGCATACGAGCTTTGTTTTTGACGTTGTTTATATCCACGCATAAGTATCGACGGGATCTACAACTTTCATTTAGACTCTATTGGCTAATTTTGACTTTATTTTTAAAGTTATATTTTAATAGGCTTAGATAGATAAAGTCTATTAAATATTCATAACTTTGTCATCCAACGCCCGCTTTCGTCTGTCTTTATATCGTTCGGTTCTTATTAATGAGATCTTAAATTATCATTTAGGTTGTGTTGGCTAGAAATCGGTCGATCTAAAATTCGAATTTCGAGCTATGCACTGCTATGCTAAATCTTAGAAAAATCATAATTTCCTCATACGAAGTCAGATTTGGATGTTATTTTTATGCACGCTCTCAGTTTAACGTATACTACGACTTTCGTTTAGATGGCTAAGGCTAGAAAGTATTTTATCACAAACACATTTTTTACGATTCCCGATGTCGTGCTAGTTTTGCCGCAAAACTTCGACTGGTCATAACTTTTTCGTTATAACTTGGATTTCAGCGTTCTTTATATGTACGGAACCCTTGTGACATATACTATAACTTAGTTAATATTATTTATTCTAAATAATTTTCTATCAAAAAGTCATTTTTGACGCTTATTGTCTCTAAATCGACTAGCTCGAATCTATGGGTCTTACAATACCGGAGGACGTATATGCACCTCATTCATAAAAAAATAAAAATAAAATAATGAATAATAAAATAAAATAAAATAAAATGCCTATTAAATGATATGACACTATATTTCATGAGGCCACTTGCAATAATTATTATTGATTAATATTTCTTTTATGACAATAAACATATGAAACAACAATCATTGTGTATCATTACATGGATACAGAACCAACAAATAAAAGAGTAATATATTCTTTCATGGTTTTTCCAGGAAAGGTGAACCCATCATCATATCTATACACAACATCTATCATTCTTGCAAGGTTCAGAATTGGCGCGAGCAAATCCATCGAGACTTCTCTTGGCTTGAGACATCCCTCGTTTATATCTTTCCATGCGTTTTCAATCATTATCTTGAGCTCATCAATAGCTTCCTTCTCTGACACGCCGTATGTCTTGATATATGCATCAACTCCAGTAGCTGATTGTCCTCTTTCACGCTCAAACTTCAAATAGAAAATATGCACAGTTAATTAGACATTATGTTTACGCCTCCTATAGATGGAGTTCCCTATGTTGCATTAAAGTTATGTTGAAGAACCTGCAAAATACCAACATTTTATGCAATATGGGGAATTTACCTGGTAAGTCATGACATCATCTTGGAGTCTTGAGATTAACTCGGAAGCTTGTAGAGTCTTTGGATGACTTTCGTACCAAGCCAATGCATTTTCACTAACTATCTCGCCCATACCCACTAAAGCAGATTTCGAAATAACATTGTAGGCTGAAGTGATTAACCCATTCTTCATGTACTCAGGAAATGATGCCACATATCCACTGTTTGTCCACTCGGCTTCTTCAAGGTAGCCTCTAGCAATGTCTTGGAACTGGAGACAGAATAACAAAAACTAAAATTAGTACTTATAGACAGTATAATGCTGAAATTTGCATTTGACACAATGGATAATTAGATCATACCGCTTCTTTTGAAGCAATAACACTATTTGCTCTTCCTTCTTTAGCTAGTTGTTTCTCAAGCTCAGCATACTCATCTAGGAGAATTTTGTAGAATGGTCTAATGTATTCCGGAATTTGCTCCATAGCACTCATGTCCCACCTGAAATCAAATATGTGTTAATATCAAAATATCATCGAACATTAATCAAATTTATTAGTTAATTCTTTAGAGAAACAGCGGTTATCAATATATTATTGTGTTTTTGCGTATCATCAGCATATATTATTTTATCTGTATACTGACAAAAACAAATGAGAAAGCTTATATGTTTGTTACCTATTTATGGCATCGGTTAAAAGGCGAATTTCTTCAATGGTAGCGTAAGCGTCATATGTATCATCTAGCACCACAAGAAACAATGTAATTTTTGTGGCGATGATTCGTGCCAAGGAGTAACGAGGCTCAAAGTACAATCCCAATATCCATAAGTAAATCTCTGGTACTCTATCCCTTATATAAGGAGTAGTTTCCTGGAACCTCATATCCTTCCACCACCTGAAACCATGTATAAAAAAGTTAGGTTGTTTCTCTTTCACTTTGGGCTAACTGAAGGAAGTAGGCACGCTTTGTTTTAAAATGTTCTTTATCATAAATGATTGATCTTTACACTGCGCTTCAAAGATTGCCTATATTTTATTACATCTCCGAAAATTAAGTTTTTTTATTAATAATTATAATATATGAACTATATTTGCAACATGTAGCTTTCTTATTTGATTGGATGATAACTTACTTTGAGACAATGCGAAGTTCTTCCTTTTGCTGTAGCTCCAAATAGCTGAAATGCAGCTTTGCAAGCTTTAATAAAGACTCATGTGTGGCACACTCTTCACTATAGTTAGAGAAATATAGCCTTGCCTCCACCATTGGCATCCCTTGATGAAATGGTCTCCTCAATGATTGTAACACCTGTTGTGCAAGCTTTCCTTCAAGATTGTTTACTACACTCTTGAGTTGAGTTTCAGTGAACACTGAAGCCTCATCTAGTATCGATTCTCCTCTTGTTCTCAGTTGTGCAGATTCATATAAACCTAGCATGCCCTTCACATCCGTAGAAATGTCTTCCTTGAAAGCGCCCGAGGTACTGTCTTTGAATTTGTTAAACACATCTGCACAATCGCATATGATTAAATATTACAGCAGCCTCCAAAACATTCTAAAACTGTCTTGATAACTAACAAAAGTGCTCAGAAGGTGAAAGTGAAATGGTTGCAGAGTTAGTAAATCTTTTGTCACCTTTCTATGGTGTGTCAAAAAGGAGTAATTAATATATTATGAGAAGTACTCTATATAATCGTTAGCAATTTAAATTGAATGGTAAGGACGCTTACCACAAGGCAGTTTATAACCAAGGTGTCGGAAAACTTGAAAGTTGATAGAAGTTGTGTACAGTTCAACTTCATCATAATCTTGCAAGTTGAACTCTTTGAAAATTTTGTCTAGCTGGGCTTCAATTTCTTGCAAGAACAGATATGTCAAACCAAGACGGTGCACGGAATAAATCAAACTTAGTTTCTTATTTGAATCCATTGTTTGATCTACAATCAATCTTCTCAATTCTTCTTTTGGGGCTTCCATGGCTTTTGCATATCCTTCGAGTTCCTACAAAAGAAGAAAAAGTTAAAAAAAAAAAACATACTAGCTAAAGCAATGCTTTCTCGGAAAACTGAATCCAAAATCTATGGGAAAGCTTACCGAATTGTCAAGAGTGAATGATAGGAAGCGATCACCCCATACAGAAGGAGGGAAGTGTGCTAAAGGACGCACTGGCTCTGCGGTGGTCTTTTCTTGGATAGTAGCATTAGTTTCAACTGCTGCCATTTCTTAAAATTGAAATTGGGTTTGTGATTTGTGAAGCCTCAGGTTTTGTGAAATGGTGATTGGTTGATGGTTTGTGGATTACCGAAGCAATGTTATCGGTTCTTATATAAGACCATGCACCCTAGTTGGAAATGAGTACGAAAGTGGTCTTTGGTAGTAAAGGTCAACATAGCACCACTCTTGCAGTGGAAATGGTACAACAAAAACTCCCACATGATTCCGATCTATTATTTTTTAATTGTTAAGTGCCGTAAGGCGTAAACACATGTATGGCCAGCCTGCTTTTACCAATTTGCCCATACATAATATTATTTTTAACACCAACAACATAATATCCAATATATTAAAAAAAACAATTAAAAAGATATTTACTTAAGAAATCCGTGGAAGAAGGGTTGTAAAGAAATACGAATAACAATTTGTTTATGTTAGAATCTTTTAAGTTAAGTTCAGGGCCTTTTCTAGCATATCTATGGTCCCGGACATAAGTGAAAATGAGACCTTCAAATTTTTAAAAGTTAGGGATGTTTCTTTGAATAGATTAATTAAATAAATTCAAATTGATTTGGAATTTCAATATATAGATTTGTCTTTCACAATTAATTCAATTTTATATGAATAATCAAACTACACTTCTGTCGGATTGGTTTTTATAGCTTTTTGTTGTCTTAGCAGAAGCCAAACATTTTAGAAAATATATAATTTTTTTTTGGAACGGCGGAATAATATAAAACTAGCAAGAAGCTAGAAAGAGAATTACATCAAAATAGTAGCAAAAAGCCAGAAATAGGATTATGAAGCAAGACGACCAACTAATTTTGGCTTTACTACACCTACTAGAATAGAAAATATATAATTTAAATATTAGTCAATTTTATAAAAAATAAAAACAAATTATTTGGTTATAGGTTAAAATTTAAAAACAACTATTAAGAAAAATATATTTTAGTTTAGTATTATTCGTACAAAAACTATTGAAAATAAGCACATATATAAGAGAAATTTAATGGGTGAATCTATTTAAAAAAACATATTTAATTAATTAATATATATATAATTTAAAATATATATTAAAAAAATAATAATAAATAAATAAACAATAATTTCGTATTATGCTCTTATTTTATAAACCAGAGAAAATTTAAACCATAATAATAACTTTGTTTATCTAAACACCAATCTAAAAATCTGTGAACGATATAATAAATCTAATTGTTTAATTCGATTCTATAACAATCCTAACAAAGTTCATATGATCATTAATATTGTAATTAATTTTAAAAAAAAAATATTATTATTATTATGAAGACAAGAGGTTATGATCAGATACCTACGTTTTTAAGCCACATATTATAAAATTATGAAAAAATTTGATATTAGCCCAACGAACTTGTCACATTTTGTTTAAAAGATCATCCAAATTATTTATTAGTACATTATGAGAATGAAGTCACATTTGACCGTTTTAAAATGTCCTTATGTGAACCGGATTAATAGGTATAATAGGTTCCACGAAAGAAAGGACGACGCCATGTCATTTAATGAATTGGCCACGTCTATTACCTTTTATTTGAATTTTTGTAAATAAGTTGATTTTCTTCTTTACTCCCCTCGTCCTCATTCAAGAAAAACCCTTTCTCCTACCAAAGTGATGAGTTTTGAGCATAACAACATTCCTATGTGTTCAGGCAACCCTAATTGCTTTGGATCTAAGTTTTTGTCTAGTTATAAATGCAAATAGAAGTTCCAAAGCAATGACCCTAATACCATAATACAATTTCCGAAATCAATATGAAAACTAGGGTTAGAATGTTACCTTGCTTGCTATTTCGTAATAACAAGTGTTCCACGGATAATCTTGACTCTTGAAAGCTTTAGTGTCTCACGTGTTGCACCTCTAATGGAATCACAAACACCAAAAGCAAAGGATGAGTGAGAGAGGGGCAGAAAATCGGCTAGGGTTTCTTCTTAGGAAGCAGTGGCCAAGATTAGGAGGTCAAGGGGCCTTTATATAACTGTGGCTGCTAGGGTTTCCATGTGAAACCTTAATTCCTTGCTTAGGCTCCAAGCAGCCCATTGACATCCCTTCTGGAAGGCCTTGGACGATTTCTATAGGGCCTCCCTATAGAAATTCGTCCACCCATTCCAAGGGAGTCCAACAGCCCAATTTGCAATTATCAATGATTTGCAAAACTAGTCCCCTTACTTTTAATCAGTTCCTTTAATCCCAAACTAATACCAAATTAATTTTTGATTAAATACTAATTAAATAATATGATTTCTATTTAATGTATTATTCTTATAATATATTATTATATCATTAAATAACCTCTCTCTCCAAAAGTCATCCTGTCAAATACATACCAATTATAGTACATACCAATTATAGTTGTGGACTTAGACACCTAATTCAACAATCTACCACTTGGATAAGTCTAATAACTAAAATTGCAAGTATGAATTCAGAATTTGATTAGCAATCGTAGCTTTCAAAAGCCGTTGTCGAACTCTGACCTAGTCAATGACGCGTCCTTTATATAAGGGATCATATAATCCTCAGTTCTGCAAGATATCGTGTGGACAAAGACATGAAACATAATCATTCTCAATGTCCAACAGTTTGTTTCCCGATTTCTGATTTATTTGATAATGAACTTAATTGAACACATCAATTCAGTCCTGACCGGGCCCAGCACATAAGTCAACACAAAATCATCGAGGGGCCCAAGATATCGCTTTTCCCTTAGGCAAAAGGAACAGATAAACTTTGACTTATATGCTTGTACTATTTACTCATCAAATCGTACACAATAATACGTTTTATAACATCAAGTTACTGATGCGTTTACGCATTATCAATGCACAACCAACTCGTAAACAACAACTCATATATTTCAGTTTAAAGATTATACGATATTATCGTGTTGGGTCAAAAATATGGTTTATACTTTACCTTTCTAGGAAAATATATTTTTCTGTAATGTAATATATATTTGCGGCTCTGTTCACAGCCAAGTGAGTGTTTACGGCCGTAAACCAGTTGTAACATCCCAATTTTCAAGGCTAAAAATTTCATTTTTAATTAAGTAATCATGTGAAATCATTTATCAAACATTGTTGGTATTGTATTAATTCATAAAACCATTACGTCGTGTCTCAAAAACATATCATCAGGTAATAGTAATAATCAGAGTACAATCCCAGAAAACTCAATGCGGAAATCATGCGTGAGTGTGATGTGCCGCTATCGCGCCGGCTCCTTCCCCTTCGCTGAAGAGGTAGCTGAAACAAAACTGAAAACTGTAAGCATGAAGCTTAGTGAGTTCCCACATCATACCACATACCATACAAACACATAACATACATACTGCCAGGCATATCTGGGTGCCCGACTTACCCCTTCGGTCCTCTCGACCGGTGACTTTGCCTAGCATATCTGGGTGCTGGCCTACCCCTTCGGTCCTCTCGACCGGTGACCTTGCCTAGCATATGTGGGTGCTGGCCTACCCCTTCGGCCCTCTCGACCGGTCTATCACATACAGTTACGTAATTATAATCTAACTTAACTGGGTACTAAACTACCCCTTCGGCCCTATCGGCCGATAACTTGGGGACTATCTCCCCCCTACTACTACCATTATCACGTAACATCATATCAGGCTAGCACGTAAAACATAACAGGTAGTAGCAAACCTAGATGAATATCACAAAGACAATCATCTAACATACAACTCCTACTGGTGGGTCGGCATTGTGGCCGTAGACCCACCGCTACTGGAAGGTAACTCACCTCGATGTTGTGTAGTGCCGGAACTATCCTCTCCGTGAAGGTCGGCTCTCCTCGACCCCTCAATCCTACATGATAACCTTCAAGCCATCAAACCGAACATACAACCCTAACCAGGGTCAATACCAAAACCAGGCAAAGTCAACATTGGTCAAAGTCAACACCCAGTTGACCTGACTCGCCGAGTTGGTCTACTAACTCGTCAATTCCATGCTCTACTAACCCGATCCAACCCCGACTCCACTCGTAGAGTCTAGCAAGAACTCGACGGGTTCTCCTTTATTCAAACCATCGGGACCATCTTCATCCGACTCGCCGAGTTCATCCTTGAACTCGTCGAGTTCATCTCCCTCATAAGAATGTGTCCAGTCTATGACTCGCCGAGTTGTATGAACAACTCGTCGAGTCCATCTTCAAAGATTGGGAGATTTCATTGGACTCGCTGAGTCTGTTCATACACTCGTTGAGTCCTATGATTCCCACGTCCCTTTACGCGTCTAAACAACTAAAGGACTTTCTCCCTAACAACTGGTCCATCCACAGAAAGGATTTGGTGGTCAATACACCGCGACTCGTCGAGTTCCAAGAACAACTCGTCGAGTCCATCCTTGGCCAACACTGTCCATTCGATTTAAATGGGTCTTAACACACCAAAACCATAGATCATGCCTCCTAATGTCCATTTTACATGTAAAGTTCCAAACTTGGTACACATGCAAGGGGTCTTTGGCCCAAAAAGCCATAAAAGATGGCCTCCAAAGTGCATGGGGGTGTTCATGGCAACAATATAGGCACCTTTGTGCAATAAAACCCCCCAATAGAACTGGATCTAAAGCACACACTGACTTCCAACACTAAATCCCGAATACAACCTTTCTAGGGCTTAGAAATATGAAGGAAAAGGCCCAAAAATCAAGATCTATAGACAAAGGTTCAGCTTCATACCTTCAATAAGCTGAAAACGAGCTTCAAACTCTGGATCTTCTTGTTTCCCCTTGGTCTCACAAGTTCCTTCCCTCTTCTCAAGCTTCACAACCCACCAAAAAGCACCAAAATGGCCTTAGAACACTAAAAAACGGCTAGGGTTTCGCTAAGATGTCTTCTGGGAGTACAAGGGACGATGGAGGCTGAGATAAGGTGTTTAAATAGGGTGCAAACCCTCAAATTTAGGGTTTCACTCAAACAGTGCCTACTCGCCGAGTCGGTCTCCCGACTCGTCGAGTAGGTCGCTTAAACTCCCGCGGATCACGACTCTACTCGACGAGTTGGGCCTCCAACTCGTCGAGTCCCAGAGAAAACACATAAATTTCTTTAATTAAATACGTACCAGGAATCAGGTACTACAAATCTCCCCCACTTATTTTAGACTTCGTCCTCGAACTCTGCTGCTGAATCTAGAAAGAGCTCGGGGTAGTGCTCCCTCATCTCTTCCTCCGGCTCCCAAGTCCATTCCGACCCCTTGCGATGCTGCCATTGCACCTTTACCAGCTCCACTCACTTGTTCCTCAGATCCTTCGACTTCCTATCAAGGATTGGCACTGGCCGCTCGATGTAATTCAGGCTGTCATCCACCTGAATATCCTCCAAGGGTACAATTGCAGAGTCGTCCACCTGACACTTCCATAACTGGGAGACGTGAAATGTACTGTGAATCTGACTGAGTTCGGCTGGCAGGTCTAGCTTATACGCCACCGTGCCCACCCGGGCGACAACCCTGAAAGGTCCAATATACCTGGGGCCCAACTTGTCCCGCTTCCTGAATCGGATGACGCCTTTCCAAGGCGACACCTTCAGGAGGACCGTATCCCCGACTTGGAATTCCAAGTCCGAACGGCGCTTGTCAGCATAACTTTTCTGCCGACTCTGCGCAGTCTGAAGCCTACTCCTAACTTGCTGAATCCTCTCTGTCGTCTTGAGCACCACTTCGGTGCTCCCCATGACCCTCTGTCCGACTTCACCCCAACATATCGGGGTCCTGCACTTCCTCCCGTACAACATCTCAAAGGGAGGACAATCGATACTCGTGTGATAGCTGTTATTATAGGACAACTCAGCCAAAGGAAGGTAAGTATCCCAACTACCCCTGAAATCTAAAACACACGCCCGCAGCATATCCTGCAGAGTCTGGATGGTCCGCTTACTCTGGCCATCCGTCTGCGGGTGGAAGGCAGTGCTGAAGTGCTGGCGGGTACCCAACTCGTCGTGAAACTTCTTCCAGAATCTGGAAGTAAACCGCACGTCCCGGTCCGAAATCACCGAAACTAGCACCCCGTGCCGAGCCACCACCTCTCGGATGTAGATATCGGCCAACTTCTCGACCGAAATGCTCTCCTGAATCGGAATGAAATGGGCGCTCTTGGTCAACCGATCCACGATGACCCAAATCGAATCCACTCCCCGTGCAGTCCTGGGAAGCTTGGTGATGAAATCCATAGTAATATCTTCCCATTTCCACATGGGAATGTTTAATGGTTGCATATTGTCGTGTGGCCTCTGGTGCTCGGCTTTGACCTTCCTGCAGGTCAAGCATCGCTCTACGTATCGGGCGACGTCCCGCTTCATGTAGGGCCACCAGTAATCGGGTCGAAGATCCATGTACATCTTCGTCGCCCCGGGATGAATCGAGAATCGGGATTTGTGCGCCTCCTCCATCAGAACCTGGCGCACAACCCCATGATAAGGAACCCACACCCTGCGGTGTAGTGTCAATAATCCATGGCTATCATAGTCGAAGGAGGAAATCTATCCTACAATATGCTCACTCTTCCGATGTTCCTCCTTCATAGCCTCCTGCTGGGCCTCTCGGATCTGCTCCAAAAGAGGAGTCACCACCGTCATCCTCATGCAGATGTCTATAATCGGCGTTGTCTTGCGGCTAAGCGCGTCGGCCACTCCATTGGCCTTCCCCGGGTGGTAAAGGATCTCGCAATCGTAATCCTTCACCACATCTAACCACCGACGCTGCCTCATGTTCAGTTTCGGCTGATCTATGAGGTACCTCAAACTCTTGTGGTCCATGTAGATGGTACATCGGACCCCATAGAGGTTGTGTCGCCAAATCTTGAGGGCGAAGACGACTGCCCCAACTCTAAATCATGCGTCGGGTAGTTCGCTTCATGAGGCTTCAGCTGCCTCGAAGCGTAAGCGATAACGTGCCCCCTCTGCATCAATACCGCGCCCAACCCTGAGATGGGCGCGTCACAATATACCACAAAGTCCTCCACGCCCTCGGGCAGGGCGAGTATCGGTGCCTCGCATAGTCTATGTCTCAACGTCTCAAACGCTGCCTGCTGCTCAGGCCCCTAGCGAAAGACAACGGCTTTCTTCGTCAACCAGGTCAGAGGTACGGCTATCTTGGAGAAGTCCTGAATGAATCTCCGATAATAGCCTGCCAGTCCTAGGAAACTCTGAATCTCAAATGGAGACTTCGGAACCTCCCATCTCATCACGGCCTCCACCTTGGCCGGGTCAACCAATATCCCGTCCTGGTTGACAAGGTGCCCAAGAAACTACACCTAGCGCAACCAGAACTCGAACTTGGAGAACTTGGCATACAAGCTCTCCCTCCTCAGGGTATCTAACACCTCTCGTAAGTGCTACTCATGCTGCTCCTGCGTCTTGGAGTAAACCAATATGTCATCAATGAAAACCATCACAGACCGATCTAGCATCGGTCTGCACACGCGGTTCATGAGGTCCATGAACGCGACAGGAGCATTGGTGAGCCCAAAGGGCATCACCACGAACTCGTAGTGGCCGTACCGAGTCCGAAAAGTCGGCTTCTGTACATCCTCCTCTCTGACCCACATCTGGTGGTACCCTGACCGCAAGTCAATATTGGAAAACCAAGATGCTCCCTGTAGCTGGTCGAACAAATCATATATCCTCGGAAGTGGGTAACGGTTCTTCCCTGTTACCTTATTCAGCTCCCGGTTATCTATGCACATGCGATGCGACCCGTCCTTCTTCTTGACAAACAGGATCGGGGCTCCCCAAGGCGAATTACTCGGCCTGATAAATCCCTTGTCTAACAGCTCCTGCAGCTGCGTAGACAACTCCTGCTGTGACATCCCCAATTTCTCGGCCAGAAAAGACCGATTTGTTTATGCTTTTTTTTTATAAATCAGAGTAATCTTTTAAAGAAAATGGTTGCGGAATTTGTTCCCAAACAAGATATGATAAAACTTTATCAATTTATTTCTCAAAGAGAATGTACTTTTCATTAAATAATAAAATCTCGGGATGTCATGTTCCGATACAGACCAAAAGCATAAACAGTATAAAATACACCTTACAACAGTTATTTATAACTACTGATCTATAATCCAAAATCTCTCGTCATGTCAACCAACTTATGCTCTTGTGCCACTACCTATGATACAAAGAAAACTGAGTGGGTCAGGCTTGGGAGCCTAGTGAGCATATAGGGTTTTCAACCCACAATAAATAATTATATTAATTTCAATCATCAAACAATCAACCCAATTACCCATCCCCATTATCTTCTCTATTTCTTAAGGTTTTACCCTAAGAATTAACTATCCTTCCTTCATTCATTCCTAAGGATTGACCTAAGGAATTGGCACAAAGTCCATTGCTGCCCAAAGTTCATTTACGTAGTACTAAATCCATAGCTACCAAGGTTCATCCATACAGTACTAAATCCATAGCTACCAAGGTTCATATATACTGTACTAAATCCATAGCTACCATCGTTTTATTATAAGGAACTAAATCTATAGCTGCCAGGGTTTTTAGAGTACACCGGTGAACATCAAGCCCACAACACCTACAAGTTGCGAGCTTGCTATTGTTCCACAGGACTGTCTAGAATAGTCCGTGGTTGTCATCCCTACTCTGCTGAATGACGGGGGCCATCGTTTAGGTAAAGGTTTCACTCATTTTTCACCAGTGACCCTCATCTCATGATCTATATCATCTTTCGTCTCATCCTCAAACTAATATTTCCTCACACACCAACTATTTCATCTACCCATGTTCTACCCAACATATTTGTAGATATAAATTACATATATATAGTTTAAATCATTTAAAAACCTGTATAAAACATTCATTCAACAACCATCTCTAGTAAACAAACAACGTATACTCACATAGCACGTATTTTATAGCAAATACTTCATATCTATGCGGTAGAAGAAAGTAACTACACACTCACTTGATTAAACGATGCTCGGACAACACTACGGCTCTTCGAGTAGTAATTCTTCGGTGAAACCGGAATGTTTTCTCAGAAACCGGACTTCTCGTGGGCAGAGTTTCGGCTCAAAAACTCTTTCTCTCGGGATCTTCGGGGCTTCGGGACTCGCTTCGGGTATCAGGATGATACCGGGGCTTTGGGGGTACTTTAAGAGGGCTAGAGAGGGTATGAGGACTGAGAGAGGTTGAGAAATTAGCAACCAAAACCGGCTGCCTTCGATTTCTATTTATAGGGCTGATTTCTCGATTTTCACGTCGTGAACAGTATTTTCACGTCGTGGGCTTGATTGTCACTGCATGCGTCATCGCAAGTTGGGTCTGGCAGGCTCCAGAAGTCATAAATATTGAGTTCACGTTGTGAACACTGTATTCACGTCGTGAACTCTGACATAGTATCGGGGTTTGCGCCCCGAACTTCAGAAATTCATATCTTTCGCATACGAGCTCCGTTTTCGACGTTCTTTAGATCCACGTGTAGGTGAGATTATGATCTACAACTCTCGTTAAGACTCCGATGGCTAATTTTGACTTTGTTTTTAATTATATTATTTTTAGTAGGCCGGGACAGGAAAACTTCGTTAGGAATTCACAACTCCTTCAACTGTCATCCGTTTTCGTCTGTCTTTTTACCGTTGGACATGGACGAGATCTTCGATTCTCATTTAGATTGTTTCGGCTAGAAACCACTCGATCTCATATTCGAACTTTGGGCTGCATACCGCTAAGTCGAAACTTTGAAAAATCATAACTTCCTCATACGAAGTCAGATTTAGACGTTCTTTTTATGCACGCTCTCGGTTTAACGTATTCTACGACTTTTATTTAGATCGCTAAGGCCAAATATCGCTCTATCATAAATTCACTATTTACGTCGCGCTGTGTCGTGCCGGTTCTGTCGCAAAACTTCGACATGTCATAACTTCTTCATTATAACTCGGATTTCGGCATTCTTTATATATCCGGAATCCTTGTCACGACCACTACAACTTAGTTAAGATTATTCATTATAAATAATCTTCTATCAAAAAATTATTTTTGATGCTTATCGTCTCTAAATTGACTAGCCCGGATATACGGGCGTTACACCTGCATCTCGGGAGGAGCCAACCGATATGGTGCCTTTGCTATCGGGGCCGCACCAGGGACTAGGTCGATCCTGAACTCCACCTGTCGCTCCGGAGGTATCCCAGGCAGCTCCTCTGGGAATACATCCATGTAATCTCGCACCACCGGAACATCGCTCACCATCGCCTTACCCACGTCCCGGGTATCCATAACATAGGCGACATACCTAACGCAACCCTGCTGAAGGTAGCGCCTAGCCCTCGCTGCTGAACATAGTGCTGGTCCGCGCTGTGGCCTCTCGCCCTGGAGCACCAACTCTCCCCCACTCGGGGTCCTGATCTGAACCAACTGTTGCGCGCAGTCGATCACGGCCCCGTTGGGGCTCAACCAATCCTTGCCTTAAATCACCTTGTTCCCACGCAACGGAATGGGAACCAAGTCTACCAAATAACGCTCCTCGAACAACCTCAGAACAAAGTCCTTGAAAACCTCTGATGCTCGCACTGATCGATCATCTACAATCTCGACCTCTAGAGGGCAATCTAACATGCCCGACGACTCAGACAACCTCTTGCTAAGCGCAAGAGAGACAAATGACCAGGTAGCACCCGAATCGAACAACACTTGAACTGGGATACCGTTCACATGGAACGATCCTAAACAAGACATATCATATGGCACATCAATATCATAAGAAACATAAAATAAAAGCTAGAGGGAAGAAATCATACCCGTCACCACATCGGGTGCGGCGCGCGCCTCCTCGGTAGTCAACTGGAAGGCTCTGCTCCTCACCACTGGAGCCTCTGTCTTGCCCTGCCGGCCATCAGTAATCTGCAGGGTCGCTGGAGCTGGCGCCTTCACTGGCGATGCTGCTGTCAACTGAGGGAAATTGGCCTTTTTATGGCCTCGTTGGTTGCAGTGGAAACACAGCAACTCTGATGTCTGGAAAGTGGGCGCAGGGGCGGTACAATCCATGCTGAAGTGCCCCATCTTGCCGCACTTTTAGCAGCATGATGATCCCATCCTACAAACCCCCTCATGAGTCTTGCCGCACTTTCCGCAGCGGCCCTGGCCCTACTGGCCCTTCGACCTAGAGTCGGATCCCTTGGGCTTCTTCCCCGAAGCCCCAGTAACCTGTCCCTCCTCTGCCTTTCTCTTCCTGATGTGCTCTAAGTCTATCTCTCTGTCCCTCGCTCTGGCAATCATGGAATCCAGGGTCGGGCAAGCCGAGTAGCTGACATGCTCCTGGATATCAGCTCGTAACATATCATGATAGCGGGTCCTCCGCATATCCTCATCTCCCACATATTGGGGCACCAACAATGCCCTCTCGCGGAACTTCGCGGTAATCTCTGCCACCGTCTCTGTCGTCTGCCTCATATCCAGAAACTCTCTGGCCAACTGCTGAAGCTCTACAGCTGGCGCAAACTCAGACCGGAATTTGGTCACAAAGTCCGACCAAGTCATAGCCTCAATCGCCGAGGCTCCCAACAAGTCGCCAACCGACTGCCACCAATCTCTGGCCCTATCTCTCAAACAACCTGCATCATATCGCACCTTCGACCCCTCAGGGCAGAAGCTCGTCAACTGTGCAGACTCAATGTCTGCAATCTACTTCCTGGCTGCGATGGGGTCCTTAGCCCCATGGAAATTCGGCGCACCACTGCCGCTAAAGTCCTTGAAGGATAGTGTGCGTAACCCTGACTGGCTGTGTGCCATTTCACTCCTGAACGCCCTGAGGCGATCCTCCATCAACTCAATGATCCCTTCCTTGATCGACCCAAAAATCACCGGGGTCGACTCAAGGATGGCTCTCGTGATCTCAGAAGCAATGAACTCACGTAGCCCCTCATCAACTGGCTCGGTACCTGCTCCCGAACTTGATCCTGAACCGGATCCTGATCCTGAACCTCCTCCTCAAAGACGTGTGATCATCATCATTTTGAAACATAACACATAACTGTCAGAATCATACATAAACCTCGAGAGGTTTCATACACTCTATAAGTTTCCTGGCTCCATCTCGGTCCTCCTCGATTCGAGTACAAATCCTCTGCTTTCAGTAGTACGGTCCCATACTACCTTCCACATCTATCCGTACTTTCCTCGAGGATTGCTTCGACTTCACCAAGTCCCTCCTATTACTGTTGCACTCTTTTCCAATCTCGTCCTAGGCTTACCCCAGGGTAACTCTCCGAACTACTCTCCGCCATTAGCTGCATAAGGAACCCCTGCTACCTTTACCTAACTAGCTCGCGAATACCATTACATATTACTAAGACCAGATAATTCTTCAAATGAAAGGTCCTACCCCACAACGGTTGGACTCAAGCAAGAGCTGCGCAGTAGGGCTAGACCTAACCTTCTGGAATTATTTCGTCCTCGCAATATGTAACTTAACGTATTTGTTTACTAGTTAGCTAAAGATAACTAGGACTCCCGAAGCACAAAGCAATAACATTCGGGCATTGAGTAACCTAATCCAATCGTACTCTATCCAAGCTATCATATAACTGACTAATCAGTAACATCTCGCAGCTCAAAAGCCCATATAGCAGGCATATCAGGCACATTCCTAGATCCTTAGCCCTAATCTAGAATGCATTTCTCATACATACACAGTAGGCATATAAGGCATCCTTCGTAGATCCTCTAGCCCTAATCTAGTATGCAATTCTCATAATCATATCATATCATAACATAACATGTATGGGTATCTTGGGGAATACTTACTTGAGCTCGGCCGGTCACGCACATCACACATCTTGTTCTTTTTCAAAGTTCCTTTTTCTCTTTTCAAACTTCTTTTCATAAAGTGATTTTCTTTTTTGAAAGTTTTCTTACCAAGTCCTCAGTTTGAGTTCAGACACACCCGAGAGTGTACCCGAATCCCTCAAACCAAGGCTAAAAATTTCATTTTTAATTAAGTAATCATGTGAAATCATTTATCAAACATTGCTGATATTATATTAATTCATAAAACCATTACGTCGTGTCTCAAAAACATATCATCGGGTAATAGTAATAATCAGAGTACAATCCCAGAAAACTCAATGCGGAAATCATGCGTGAGTGTGATGTGCCGCTACAGCGTCGACTCCTTCCCCTTCGCTGAAGAGGTACCTGAAACAAACCTGAAAACTGTAAGCACGAAGCTTAGTGAGTTCCCCCATCATACCACATACCATACAAACACATAACATACATACTGCCAGGCATATCTGGGTGCCCGACCTACCCCTTCGGTCCTCTCGACCGGTGACCTTGCCTAGGATATCTGGGTGCTGGCCTACCCCTTCGGTCCTCTCGACCGGTGACCTTGCCTAGCATATCTAGGTACCGGCCTACCCCTTCGGCCCTCTCGACCGGTCTATCACATACAGTCACGTAATCATAATCTCACTTAGCTGGGTAGTAAACTACCCCTTCGGCCCTATCGGCCGGTAACTTGGGGACTATCTCCCCACTACTACTACCATCATCACGTAACATCATATCATGCTAGGACGTAAAAAATAATAGGTAGTAGCAAACCTAGATGAATATCACAAAGACAATCATCTTACATACAACTCCTACTGGTGGACTGACATTGTGGCCGTAGACCCACCACTACTGGAAGGTAACTCACCTCGATGTCGTGTAGTGTCGGAACTGTCCTCTGCGTGAAGGTCGGCTCTCCTCGACCCCTCAATCCCTACACGACAACCTTCAAGTCATCAAACCGAACATACAACCCTAACCAGGGTCAATACCAAAACCAGGCAAAGTCAACACCCAGTTGACCTGACTCGCCGAGTTGGTTGTGACAACCCTAAAGATATTCCGTTAACATAACCCATGCCGTTAATAAAATTTATTTTATTTTGGGTTTTTCCGTTCACTTTCAAATTAAATAATTCATTTAGAATTATTATTATAATTTCCTATGTGTTGAAACGAAATATTTATTTGAGTGAAAACACTCTAAATAATCTTTTGAAAATTTCTAGACTATGACTAGTGCGGGTAATGGTTAATTACCCGGGTAAAATATTAAACTCCGTTTAATGCCGGTATTGGGTGTATTCCCACCGGGTCAATAACTCTAGTCATATATAAAGGATGAGTGGGCACTATTGAGCCCTTTTCCCCACTTCAACTTTCTCTCTCTACTCTCTCTCTAGAAATCGAACTCTCTCAAGAAATCTTCAAATTCAAGCTCCAATTTGGTAAGTGATCCTTCCTAACTAGTTGTTTATCCTATCATGCATGCAAATCTATGTTTAAACCTCCCAAAAATCACCAAAAGTATGTGTTTACGGTTTGGGGGAGCCTCCCAAAACCGTAAACTCCTTCAATGGGGGTTTTGAAGCCCCAAAACCCTTCCAAACCTCTTCTAATGCTTAGACTCTTACATGCATGGAGTTAGAACCTCAAAATCATGACTTTTTGGCTATGAACATGAGTTTACGGTTCTTGAATGTTCAAGAACCGTAAACACCCTTTCATGGGGTTTTGATGCTCCTTAACCCTTCCAATGCATGTCTAATGGCCTTGAAACTTGCTTGGATGATCTTAGAACCCTAAAACATGTCCAAATGAGCATAAACTTGAGTTTACGGTTTGGGAACATCTCCCAAAACCGTAAACACCTTCCAAGGGTGTTTTAATGCTTCAAACACTTTGCATGGCTTGTATTTGAGTCTAGAACTTGCATGAATGGCCTACAAACCACCAAAACACATGGAAAATGGACAAACATGGACAAGGGTGGGTTTACGGCCGTAAACCCATGAGTTTACGACCGTAAACTCCCCAAGGGTGGTCCAAGGACCGTAAACCCTAATTCCTAGGCCATTTCATGTCCCGATCACTTCCTAAGCCCTCGAATCAACCCTAGATCCTTCCAATGTGCAAGATGAGACCTTGGATCACTCAAACCACCACACCCATGAGTTTACGGCCGTAAACTCATGGGGGATGTGGTCTTTGGACCGTAAACTCCCCTAAGGGTTTACACTTGAAGAGTAAACACCTTATCTAGGCCCTACACTCCTTAGATACAACCCGTACCATCCCTAACACTTGAGTTGAAGTGTTTTCGTGCCTCGGAGTGTATTATCCTGCTATCTTAGTAAATCAAAGTCTAATTAGATACAATTATGTATCTCTTCATGTTACATAGGAACCTCACGTGTGTTCAAGCCCTAAACTGATATTTAGCATCTAAATCGGCACATTCTCGTCAGGTGAGTTCATACCCCTACACCATTTTCTGTGTTTTTCATGTTTTCAGGGGGGGAATACAAGCAAAAGTACAAGGAAACTTGTACTCAAATCTATTATTTCGTATAACATAACTACATGTTCAATGTATTTTAAACATCGAAATCCGTATTAACCAACCGTCTAACTAGTGGAGTTAGTTTTCAAAACCAATTGTGAAACTCATTATAAAATTTTACATTTTTACATTTCACAAGGATTTCATGTCATTTCATAAACCGGGATTTTTTATACTATTACTTGTAAAGTTCATTATTCTTATGATTGGAGACACGTCCTCGGTAACACTCCACATGGATACGAGAGTGGAGGACTACCCCCGTAACCAGAATCTTTTGGAGGGAGAGCGTGACTTGAGTGTATAGATCTATACGGGGCTGACTACCCCGCACCCTGCTGCTAGCTACAGTTGGATCGCCAGGTCCATGGGTGACAAAAGTCATAAAATGATGATGGACCTCTTATTGCTATATCTAGTCTATCGTATGGTTATGGAACTCGCAACTTAGATAATGGAGATTTACTGATAAAGTAATAACGAACCTAGTGAACTAACCTCCTAGTAATAACTGTCTTTGATTACTACTAGTTCACTACTTACTTATTAGTTTTGTGTACGTGTCAAAACTAACACGCTTACCACGTGATACTAGTCATTCAGTATGCTTCACTTAATCGATACAAGTATGGTAGATACTTGTACACATCATTTCAGAATCGATAACCAACGAATATTTTTCATAAGAAAACATAGGGTTTTCTTGGGATAACGTAACTTTTCATAAACAAGGTTGTATGGTACATCTAACGAGAAATCAAATCATATTTTCATAAGGAAACTTGCAGGATTTTCTTAATTCGAATTGTGTAACAAAAGGGATAACCAAACTACTTTTATAAGAAAATACGGGATTTTCTTGGATATCAACTGTTCATGAAACTAAAGGAAACTGAATCTTTTTCCAGAAAACAAACCGCTTATGAACTCACCAGCTTTATGCTGATATTTTAAAACTGCTTGTATTCTCAGGGCATCCATAGACAGGTACTCCTACTAACTTTTTGAAGAAGACGGAGCATATAGAAGACTCGTCTTTACTTTTGTTCTAACCAATGTATCTAAGAAAACTTGTAGTACTTTATTTTCAAACAAATGTAAAACTTTCTCATGTAATGTAATGGTTGTGTTTACTATGTTTGCTATGTACATTGGTTGTGATACTCTACATGACGTCACTCCGCCCCGGAACGTTTCCGCCATCGGTTTCGGGGTGTGACAGATTGGTATCAGAGCCCTTGTTTATAGTGAACTAAGTATACCGAACCTTACATGGTATACAACTATAAACACTAAGGGGCCTAAGTGCTCTAAACTAAAAGTATGCTTTTAAAATACGAGTATTTTTATAAAAGTATACAAGTATTCCCGAGCACCGAAATCCGTATTGCGAAGAGAACAAAGCATAAGTAATTTGGGTGTTGTGCACTGTGGTTAAACCGGGGCAGTTATGTAGTCATGTCTAGGGTCAATATAGCCTGATCAACTATATTCATTCGAGACACGGCCAACATGTGCTTGGGGGTGACTGTGGTGTACAGCAGGCCTATAACTTACCTAATATCCATTCAACATAAAATACTATGGGAGTATTTTAGTCCGAACCAAATACCTCATGGAAATCCGTTCTGAGCATTACTACTCATTCCTCCCTTAGCGATAGTTTACTTACTTTAAGTAATTTTCCTGTCCTATCGCTTAGTAGAACACACTAAAAATTATTATGAGATATATCCTTGCTTCATATCTCTAAATTCCATCCTCCTCTTTCTTGGTCATTTCAGATCAAGATGCCTCCCCGAAGGAGATCTACCAGGAGAAACAACGACACTCCTCCACCACCGCCTCCTCCCCAATTTGATCCTGTCATGTTTCAGGCAGCTGTTACTGCTGCAGTGGCTGCTCCCATGTCGCAAATAAATTCTGGTGGATCTGGTGGTCAGGGAAGTGGTGTGCATCCTCAATTACAGGAAAGTGGTCAGGGACACCAAAAGGAGTGCTCCTATAAAGACTTCATGAACGCAAAACCCACATCTTTCGACGGCAAAGGAGGTGTTATTGCTCCGACTCAATGGTTTGAAAAGATTGAGTCCATATTCGAGATTTGCGCAGTCTCCGAATCCAACAAAGTGAAGTACGCCGCTTGCACTTTCCTCAACAAAGCATTGACCTGGTGGAACGGCCGGGTCAAGTCCTTAACCCTGCCAGTGGCAAATGCCATGGGTTGGGACAAACTGAAGGAACTCATGATAGCCCAGTATTGCCCACGGGGCGAGATGCAGAAACTCGAACACGAACTCTGGACCCTAAAGATGAAGGGTTCTGACATTGCCTCCTACACTTCTAGGTTCGAGGACCTAGCACTCCTTTGTCCGAGAATGATATCCCCGGAAAGCAAAAAGATCGAACGATTCATTTGGGGGCTGACCCAGCCAACCAAGGGAAATGTTTTGTCTGCGGAGCCGGAAACCTTCGATAGCGCCAAGTGTTTGGCACAAATTCTGATTGATCATAGCGACGATCCCGAGGAAATAGCCACCGCCTCTGATCCGGCTAAAGGGAGCGGCGAAAACAAGAAGAAATCCTGGAACAAACGAAAGGGTCAGGGTTCGCAAGGACCCTCAAAGAAACAGCAAACTGTGGCGGTCCACGCTGCTACTACCCCTGTTGCTACACCTGCCACTCAGGCTCCTACCAGCAGGTACACTGGCACCCTTCCTCGGTGTGACAAGTGTAACTACCACCATAATCCCGGCCCGTGCCGGGAGATGTCATGCACAAGCTGTGGCAAAAAGGGGCACACGATGCGATTTTGTAGAACCCCAGCCCAACCAACAAATCAAGCCTCTGGAGCGGGTGTTGGTCGAGCCTGCTACAACTATGGGGAGGTCGGGCATTTCAAGAGGGACTGCCCCAAAGCAGCAACAACCAACAACACCGGGAGAGTCCTAACCATGGGACAAGAAGAGGCAGTCGCTGACCCCACCGTTGTCACGGGTACGTTCCTCCTCGACAACTCTTATGCATGCATTCTTTTCGATTCTGGTGCTGAAAGGAGCTTTGTTAGTCATGCATTCAAACAATTTCTTAAACAAAAATCCCAACCATTAACCAAAAAGTTTACCGTCGAAATGGCTAACGGTGAGAAAGAGAGAACTAACGAGATATACGTAGGGTGTACCCTATCCTTAAACGACCGTTCATTTCTCATTGACCTTATGCCAGTCTCCATAAAAAGCTTTGACGTCATCATTGGCATGGATTGGTTGAGCCCCAATCGTGCAGACATCCTCTGTTTCGAAAAAGATATCCGTCTCAATCTTCCTTCGGATGAAACTCTTGTAATCTACGGGGATAAACTCAGTTCAAACCTCCGCATCATTTCGTGCATCAAAGCCCATAAACTTCTGCGGAAGGAGTGTTATGCATTCTTAGCTCATGTCGTTAACGAAAAGCAGGAAGTTAAAGACCTCGAGAGCATCCCCGAAGTCTGCAACTTTCCTGATGTCTTTCCAGAAGATCTCCCAGGAATCCCTCCTGAACGCCAAGTGGAGTTTCGTATCGACTTAATCCCCGGAGCTACCCCCGTAGCCAAATCTCCTTATCGATTAGCTCCGGCAGAAATGCAGGAGTTATCTAGTCAGCTCAATGAGCTGCTCAGTAAAGGATTCATCAGACCGAGTTCCTCGCCGTGGGGAGCCCCGATCTTATTCGTGAAAAAGAAAGATGGATCTTTTCGAATGTGTATCGATTACCGAGAGTTGAACAAGCTCACGATCAAAAACCGCTATCCTCTTCCTCGAATAGACGACCTCTTCGATCAACTTCAAGGAGCTAGCTACTTTTCGAAAATTGATTTAAGATCAGGGTACCATCAGCTGCGAGTCCATGAGGGTGACGTTCCCAAAACAGCCTTTCGGACTCGATATGGTCACTACGAATTCGTAGTTATGCCCTTCGGTCTAACCAACGCGCCGGCGGTGTTCATGGATTTGATGAACCGGGTGTGTCGTCCATTTCTGGACAAGTTTGTTATCGTGTTCATCGACGACATACTTGTCTATTCCAAAAGCGAAGAGGATCACAAACAACACTTGAGGCTAGTGTTGGAAACTCTTAGATCGGAGCAACTGTACGCGAAATTCTCCAAATGTGAATTCTGGATCCGGAAGGTTACTTTCCTTGGTCACGTGGTAAGCAAGGAGGGCATACACGTGGATCCTTCCAAGATCAAAGCGATAGAAAACTGGTCAGCACCGAAGACACCCACCGAAATCCGTCAATTCTTGGGTCTCGCTGGCTACTATCGCAGATTTATCCAAAATTTCTCCAAAATTGCCAAACCCTTAACCACTCTAACTCAGAAAGGTGTACCCTTTAGTTGGAGCGAAAAGCAAGACGCTGCGTTCCAAACACTGAAGCGAGCCTTGTGCAGCGCACCTATCCTGTCCCTTCCCGATGGGACGGAAGACTTCGTTGTCTACTGCGATGCGTCCAATCAAGGTCTCGGTTGTGTCCTAATGCAACGAGGCAAGGTCATCGCCTATGCCTCCAGACAACTGAAAGTACACGAAGTCAACTACACGACTCACAACCTAGAATTGGGAGCAGTGGTCTTCGCATTAAAAATCTGGAGACATTATCTCTACGGAACTAAGTGCACTATCTTCACTGACCATAAAAGTCTACAGCACATCCTCGACCAAAAGGAGCTGAACATGAGACAACGGCGATGGGTTGAACTACTCAACGACTATGAGTGTGAAATCCGCTACCGTCCCGGCAAGGCCAATGTGGTGGCAGATGCCCTTAGCCGGAAAGAATACTCAGGTCGTAAGGTGAAGGCACTGACTATGACTATCCATTCCCACTTATCCGCGCAAATCAAGGAGGCTCAGCTGGAAGCCTTAAGACCAGAAAACGTGTCAGGCGAAGCCCTGAGAGGAATGGATAAGAATCTTGAGATCAGAAACGACGGAGTCTATTGTTTCATGGACCGGATCTGGACCCCAAATTTCGGAGGTTTCAGAGAGGTTGTCATGAACGAAGCCCATAATACTAAATACTCCGTACACCCAGGTTCGGATAAGATGTACCTGGATCTCAAGAAACTGTACTGGTGGCCAAATATGAAGGCCGAAATCGCTACCTTCGTGGGCAAGTGCTTGACTTGCGCCAAAGTGAAGGTCGAATATCAAAAACCCTCCGGTCTACTTCTTCAACCCGAAATACCTGAATGGAAATGGGAAATGATTGCTATGGATTTCATTACCAAGTTACCCAAATCTCCGAGTGGGTACGACACCATTTGGGTAATTGTCGACCGACTGACCAAATCTACTCACTTCCTTCCTATCAAGGAAAACTTCAAAATGGGAAGACTCACGCGAATCTACATCCAAGAGGTGGTCCGACTGCACGGTGTACCTGTGTCCATCATTTCCGATCGGGATAGCAGGTTCACTTCTAGGTTCTGGCAGTCACTACAGAAGGCTCTTGGAACTAAGCTGGATATGAGCACAGCTTACCATCCTCAAACAGATGGACAGAGTGAGAGAACCATCCAAACCTTGGAAGACATGCTGAGAGCCTGCGTCATCGACTTCGGCGCGTCATGGGATACTCATCTTCCTTTGGTTGAATTTTCTTATAACAACAGCTACCATACCAGCATCAAGGCTGCGCCTTTCGAAGCCCTCTATGGCCGCAAGTGCAGATCCCCTCTGTGCTGGGCTGAGGTGGGTGACACGCAGCTGGTCAAGGGACAAGTCCCTGACAGCACTCTCACTGGTCCAGAAATCATCCGCGAAACCACTGAAAAGATCGTACAAATCCGAGAACGACTTAAGGCCTCCCGAGATAGGCAAAAGAGCTACGCCGATAAACGACGAAAACCCTTGGAATTCCAGGTTGGAGACCGTGTCTTGTTGAAAATCTCACCCTGGAAGGGCATGATACGCTTCGGAAAGCGTGGAAAACTTAACCCAAGGTACATAGGACCTTTCGAAATCCTAGCCAGGATTGGTCCCGTGGCTTACAGACTCCGATTACCTCGTGAACTTAGCAATATTCACCCTGTCTTCCACGTCTCAAACCTTAAAAAGTGTCTTTCTGATGAGACCCTTGTGATTCCTCTGGATGAGATCGAAATCAACGAAAACCTGAACTTTGTGGAAGAGCCCATCGAAATCATGGATAGAGAGATCTAACGAACGAAACAAAGCCGCATTCCGATAGTGAAGGTTCGCTGGAATGCCAAGCGGGGACCCGAATTCACTTGGGAACGCGAAGACTCGATGAAAACGAAATACCCGCATCTCTTTCAAATTCCATTATTTGTATCTAAATTCTAAATTTCGGGACGAAATTTCCTCTAACGGGGGGATAATGTGACAACCCGAAAGATATTCCGTTAACATAACCCATGCCGTTAATAAAATTTATTTTATTTTGGGTTTTTCCGTTCACTTTCAAATTAAATAATTCATTTAGAATTATTATTATAATTTCCTATGTGTTGAAACGAAATATTTATTTGAGTGAAAACACTCTAAATAATCTTTTGAAAATTTCTAGACTATGACTAGTGCGGGTAATGGTTAATTACCCGGGTAAAATATTAAACTCCGTTTAATGCCGGTATTGGGTGTATTCCCACCGGGTCAATAACTCTAGTCATATATAAAGGATGAGTGGGCACTTTTGAGCCCTTTTCCCCACTTCAACTTTCTCTCTCTACTCTCTCTCTAGAAATCGAACTCTCTCAAGAAATCTTCAAATTCAAGCTCCAATTTGGTAAGTGATCCTTCCTAACTAGTTGTTTATCCTATCATGCATGCAAATCTATGTTTAAACTTCCCAAAAATCACCAAAAGTATGTGTTTACGGTTTGGGGGAGCCTCCCAAAACCGTAAACTCCTTCAATGGGGGTTTTGAAGCCCCAAAACCCTTCCAAACCTCTTCTAATGCTTAGACTCTTACATGCATGGAGTTAAAACCTCAAAATCATGACTTTTTGGCTATGAACATGAGTTTACGGTTCTTGAATGTTCAAGAACCGTAAACACCCTTTCATGGGGGTTTTGATGCTCCTTAACCCTTCCAATGCATGTCTAATGGCCTTGAAACTTGCTTGGATGATCTTAGAACCCTAAAACATGTCCAAATGAGCATAAACTTGAGTTTACGGTTTGGGAACATCTCCCAAAACCGTAAACACCTTCCAAGGGTGTTTTAATGCTTCAAACACTTTGCATGGCTTGTATTTGAGTCTAGAACTTGCATGAATGGCCTACAAACCACCAAAACACATGGAAAATGGACAAACATGGACAAGGGTGGGTTTACGGCCGTAAACCCATGAGTTTACGACCGTAAACTCCCCAAGGGTGGTCCAAGGACCGTAAACCCTAATTCCTAGGCCATTTTATGTCCCGATCACTTCCTAAGCCCTCGAATCAACCCTAGATCCTTCCTATGTGCAAGATGAGACCTTGGATCACTCAAACCACCACACCCATGAGTTTACGGCCGTAAACTCATGGGGGATGTGGTCTTTGGACCGTAAACTCCCCTAAGGGTTTACACTTGAAGAGTAAACACCTTATCTAGGCCCTACACTCCTTAGATACAACCCGTACCATCCCTAACACTTGAATTGAAGTGTTTTCGTGCCTCGGAGTGTATTATCCTGCTATCTTAGTAAATCAAAGTCTAATTAGATACAATTATGTATCTCTTCATGTTACATAGGAACCTCACGCGTGTTCAAGCCCTAAACTGATATTTAGCATCTAAATCGGCACATTCTCGTCAGGTGAGTTCATACCCCTACACCATTTTATGTGTTTTTCATGTTTTCAGGGGGGGAATACAAGCAAAAGTACAAGGAAACTTGTACTCAAATCTATTATTTCGTATAACATAACTACATGTTCAATGTATTTTAAACATCGAAATCCGTATTAACCAACCGTCTAACTCGTGGAGTTAGTTTTCAAAACCAATTGTGAAACTCATTATAAAATGTTACATTTTTACATTTCACAAGGATTTCATGTCATTTCATAAACCGGGATTTTTTATACTATTACTTGTAAAGTTCATTATTCTTATGATTGGAGACACGTCCTCGGTAACACTCCACATGGATACGAGAGTGGAGGACTACTCCCGTAACCAGAATCTCTTGGAGGGAGAGCGTGACTTGAGTGTATAGATCTATACGGGGCTGACTACCCCGCACCCTGCTGCTAGCTACAGTTGGATCGCCAGGTCCATGGGTGACAAAAGTCATAAAATGATGATGGACCTCTTATTGCCATATCTAGTCTATCGTATGGTTATGGAACTCGCAACTTAGATAATGGAGATTTACTGATAAAGTAATAACGAACCTAGTGAACTAACCTCTTAGTAATAACTGTCTTTGATTACTACTAGTTCACTACTTACTTATTAGTTTTGTGTACGTGTCAAAACTAACACGCTTACCACGGGATACTAGTCATTCAGTATGCTTCACTTAATCGATACAAGTATGGTAGATACTTGTACACATCATTTCAGAATCGATAACCAACGAATATTTTTCATAAGAAAACATAGGGTTTTCTTGGGATAACGTAACTTTTCATAAACAAGGTTGTATGGTACATCTAACGAGAAATCAAATCATATTTTCATAAGGAAACTTGCAGGATTTTCTTAATTCGAATTGTGTAACAAAAGGGATAACCAAAATACTTTTATAAGAAAATACGGGATTTTCTTGGATATCAACTGTTCATGAAACTGAATCTTTTTCCAGAAAACAAACCGCTTATGAACTCACCAGCTTTATGCTGATATTTTAAAACTGCTTGTATTCTCAGGGCATCCATAGACAGGTACTCCTACTAACTTTTTGAAGAAGACGGAGCATATAGAAGACTCGTCTTTACTTTTGTTCTAACCAATGTATCTAAGAAAACTTGTAGTACTTTATTTTCAAACAAATGTAAAACTTTCTCATGTAATGTAATGGTTGTGTTTACTATGCTTGCTATGTACATTGGTTGTGATACTCTACATGACGTCACTCCACCCCGGAACGTTTCCGCCATCGGTTTCGGGGTGTGACATTGGTCTACTAAGTCGTCGAGTCCATGCTCTACTAACCCGATCCAACCCCAACTCCACTCGTCGAGTGTAGCAAGAACTCGACGGGTTCTCCTTCATTCAAACCATCAGGACCATCTTCATCCGACTCGCCGAGTTCATCCTTTAACTCGTCGAGTTCATCTCCCTCATAAGAATGTGTCCATGCTATGACTCGCCGAGTTGTATGAACAACTCGTCGAGTCCATCTTCAAAGATTGGCAGATTGCCTTGGACTCGCCGAGTCTGTTCATACACTCGTTGAGTCCTATGATTCCCAGGTCCCTTTACGTGTCTAAACAACTAAGGGACTTTCTCCCTAACAACTGGTCCATCCACAGAAAGGATTTGGTGGTCAATACACCGCGACTCGTCGAGTTCCAAGAACAACTCGTCGAGTCCATCCTTGGCCAACACTATACAGTCGATTTAAATGGGTCTTAACACACCAAAACCATAGATCATGCCTCCTAATGTCCATTTTACACGTAAAGTTCCAAACTTGGTACACATGGAAGGGGTCTTTGGCCCAAAGTGCATGGGGGTGTTCATGGCAACAAAATGGGCACCTTTGTGCAATAAAACCCCCCAATAGACCTGGATCTAAAGCACGCACTGACTTACAACACTAAATCCCGAATACAACTTCTCTAGGGCTTAGAAATATGAAGGAAAAGGCCCAAAAATCAAGATCTATAGACAAAGGTTCAGCTTCATACCTTCAATAAGCTGAAAACGACCTTCAAACTCTGGATCTTCTTGTTTCCCCTTGGTATCACAAGTTCCTTCGCTCTTCTCAAGCTTCACAACCCACCAAAAAGCACCAAAATGGCCTTAGAACACTCAAAAACGGCTAGGGTTTCGCTAAGATGTCTTCTGGGAGTACAAGGGACGATGGAGGCTGAGATAAGGTGTTTAAATAGGGTGCAAACCCTCAAAATTAGGGTTTCACTCCAACAGCGCCTACTCTCCGAGTCGGTCTCCCGACTCGTCGAGTAGGTCACTTAAACTCCCGCAGATCACGACTCTACTCGACGAGTTGGGCCACTAACTCGTCGAGTCCCAGAGAAAACACATGAATTTCTTTAATTAAATACATACCAGGAATCGGGTGCTACACTAGTTCATGGCCGTAAACCTGTTCACGGCCGTGAACCCATCTAAGGCCCATGTTCCCCATATGTATATAAATATATGTTAGGTGGGTGAGGAGTGGATGATGCATGTGAGAGAGCATATTGTACAAAGAGAAATTTAGAGAGAAGATAAAAGAAAAGTGTGTGTGAGAGAATCTATTGTGTATGGAGCATCACTCATATCTTTGAATACATCATAGATTCAAGTTATTCTTCTTCTCCTTCTTCTTCATTTGATCTGGCATCATCCGTTTGATCAGGATTCTGCACCATCAAACGGATCTGATTGATACACAAGCAGATTGGGGACTTACAATTGGTATCAGAGCTTGGATTATTTTAATCAATTTTGTCAGATCTGGAGCTTATTTGATCTTATTTTTGAAGGATTTTGGCGTTTTTGGAGAGATCTCTGAAAATTAGGAGGGTTTGTTATTTGCATTTTGATAAAAACGAGTTTTGGAGCAAAAAGGGGCAAAAATCGTCGTTTTTTTCGTATCTGCGAGGCGTACGGCCAGTTGAAGGTGTACGACCGTAATCCCGTGTACGGCTAGGGTTTCTCAGAGTATACGGCCTCGGTGTACGGCTCGGTGTACGACCAGCCTCATACGTGTTCGGTCGGCGTTCACGGTCCGCGGTATGCGGCGAGCATCACACGTGTTCGGTCAAGGCGTGTTCGGTCACGTGTACGGCCCGCGGTTCACGGCTAGCCACGCTTCGGAGTTCACGGCTCAGCCTCATCCTCGCATCACATCGCACCTCATCCTCGCATCTCAGTAACATCGCACACGCATCAGCAAAAATAGGAATCGATTTTGGGGGTTGCCAAGGATCGAACCCGGGTGCCTCGCTTCAATACCCCATCGCTTTTTCCACTTGATCTAGCCTGCTAGAGGCTTCTTTCCTTCCCTTTTTAATTCAAATATTATATCTTCGGTTCATAATTTCGCATTTTTAACACATTTAACCCAAAAATCAATTTCTTTTATTTTTAATTTTCTTTTTCAACCCAAAAATTTTAGTTTTTAATTTTTGACTTTTAATTTTGACTTTTTACTTAATATTTTGACTTTGACTTTAAAGTTTGACCTTTGACTTTAAACTTTTACTTTCTCGTTTAACTTTCAAAATTTCAAATTTAGCTTTTCGGTTTGACTTTGAAGTTTGACTTTTTAAGTTTGACTTTTAAGTTTGACTTTTTAAATTTGACTTTTAAGGTTGACTTTTGAGTTTTTAGTCAAAGGGAATATTTTTTATAAAAATGAGTTCCTCAAACATCCCGGTTAATGAAGTTTCTTGTTCTCAATCTTGTATTAAGACTGTCAAGTTTTTACGTGAACAAATCGAGTTGATTAAAAGAGAAAATGAGGATCTAAAATATGAGAGATATACTATTAGGAAAGAACAAAAACCATTAAAAGAAAAAATAGAAGCCAAAACTAAGGACTTCAGGAAATTGCAAGAAGATTACAGCAACAAGTGTGTAAACTATGATCACATTAAAAGCAAACTTGCTGCTGTAACTGAAGAACTTGACACTTTGAAAATTAAGTGTGGAAAAACAGATGTTAGTTTCAAAAATTATACTGCGTCAAGTAAGACAGTCGAGTCCTTAGGTGAAAAACAATTGAGTTTTAAAGATAATCAAACCAACGGTCTAGGGTATGACAAAGTCCCTCCTCCATTTAACCATTCGTATTATGTTAATCCCTTGACTCAGGAAGAGATCGACAGAGAACCTTATATGGTTTATGGTAAACCAACTGCCGAACAGGCAACATGACCTAGTGCTAGGGTTTTGGATACTAACATTTCTACTTCAAATGCAGATGTGTCAGTAAGCCAGGGAAAGCAGGAGTCTGGAGAGAATTGTGCTAATAATAATTCTGTTTTGAAAAATGATGTTTCTGTTTCAGATAATATTGTTTCTAAAACTGATGATTTGATTGGTGATGATTCTGTGTCTAATTCTAATGCTTCAAAATTTGCTTGTGGTGATGTGTCTAATAATTCTGATGTTTTTGTTAATAGCATACCCACTGCATCTACACATGTCACACAACCTGAATCATGCACTTGCTCATGAGGAAAGAGAAAGGGAGTTGCTAAGAATAATAAATCTGAAAAAGGCAAGGGCACGCCACCAGGGGTAGGAAGAAACAATTTCCCAGTGAAGAAAAAGACATGCTTTCACTGTGGAACACCTGGACACATTACCAGAAATTGTCCTAATCGTGCATACGTTCCCTACTACGCACAAGGATGGCAAAATGCGCCAAGAGGGAGATACTCCAAAGGAAATCATTCGAGATCACAGTCGCGAAATGGCGACTGGAATGCCCAGAAGGCCAAGAATCAAACCCACAAGGACAAGAATCAAAATCCCAAGGACAAGAAGGGAAAGTCGGCCAAGAACCCAAGCTCAAGAGATGCTCCATTGAAGCCAAGACCGGTTAGGTCAAAGCCATCTCGACGGTCGACCTCAAGTTCAAAAGCAAGTACTGAGCCACCCATCGGATCGAAAAAGAAATGGGTTAAACCCAACTATAGATGGGTACCAAAGGTTCACTCTCCAAAATCTCCTAATGCTTCTAACGTTTCTTCATCTTCTGGTTGTGATAAACAAGATATGTCATGGGAGAGGGTACTTTGCACAGATGACAAAGGTCAACCCAGTTTCAAAATAGACTGGGTTCCAAAGACCAACTAATCCCGCTCTGTGTCGGAGCAGCTATGGAGGCATATCATCAGACTTCGGTTTGTTGGTAGTGGCTATTCCAGGCACATGATAGGGGACATCTCTCAACTGTACAACATTCAGAACTTTGCTTGAGAGTATGTGTCCTTTGCGGGAAAGGAAGTAAGGAAGGAGAGGATCACAAATGGGGTTATGTGCTTAATGACATGAAGAATTTTTGGATCTGTTTTGAGATTATGCGTGTTGTTTTTAGACCTTCTGGATGCAAATTCAATCGGTGACTTACGGTTTGATTTTTCTTCACGATAATCCTGAGTTTATCTTACACTGTTTCATTTCAAAGATATTTTTCTTTAATTTCCTTATATGTCTTTCTTTATTAGGTTGTTTTGGGAAGTGATATGAAGTATAATGCTAAAGGGCAATTTATGATGCGTGTAATGTACTAAAGCCGAATTGTCTAGACTCTGTATTAAATGTGCTGGTAGGCACAAAGGATTCAAAAGGACTAGACTCGGTTTGAAAATTTGAAAGGACTTGACTAATATGAACTTAGATAGTTTCATTTGGACTGACCATACGACGCTCAGGTAGATTGAGCAGTGAGATAAACATGGGAGCCTGCGAGATACACTAAAAGTTAATTATCTAGAACTGTGGCTGAACATTTCCTTGATGTATGGACTCATGTCCTTAATTCCAGTATTGAAAGGGTAACTCAGGGGTTCTGATAAAGTAGGTATGTAGGAAATTATTTTCTTTCTTTCTATCTGTCAGTCTTATGTTGCTTCCTTTGCGTGATTGGAACATATCTGACCTGGAATGCAACATATGTAACTCTATATCAATGCATTTCCATATCGATGAAATTCTTTCTATCCTGTTAGCCATATGTTGTTCCCTCTGCGTGATCGGAAGATCCGACCTGGGACACATCGTTATTTCTTTATCACATCAGACTTGAGTCAGTTCGATGTTTTGATTGTTGAGAATCAGTCTGCTATAGATATTTTTTTGAAGTCAGTCTCCAAATCGTAAGCCACATAGTCGAAATTGTTTTTAAGTTTACAATCGAAATAAAAAATTAAAATTGATTTTGGTTTGCTATCGAAATTGATTGGAATTAATTCTTCTATAGAGTCGATAGTGGGATTTTGATTGTGGAAGAATTTGATTTCGACTGTTATGGGAATCATTGGAGTCCAATTCGATTTTAACTATGTGTTGATTCGATTCAACAGAATTTCGACTTGTTCCAGTGATTATATTGAATTGAAAGTCAAAATGTGTTATGATGATAAAAGTAGAACTCAAAATTGGGTTCAGATTGTTGAAAGTTAATTCTCATACAAAGTGATTCACATGTTCGATACTTTTCTATTGAATTTGCAATCAAGAGACTAGAATGATGTAACGCCCCATTTCTGGTACGTATTTAATTCATTAAATGTCATTTTATAAGATCTACTCGACGAGTTGTAGCCCTAACTCATCGAGTAGATGTCAGGTCTGGACGCGGGTTTAGGTGACCTACTCGGCGAGTCTACGCCTTGACTCGACGAGTAGGCCAGTCTGGGGGAAACCCTAATATTTAGGGTTTACACCCTATTTAAGAAACATTATAAGCCTCTTGTCCATCCTCCATCAACTCCAGAGCAGTAATCCCGAAACCCTAATCCTCCATAAGTGAACTTGAGCTTTCTTTGTGATTTTGAGAGTTATTTGGTGTATTTGAAGCTTGTGAGAAGAAGAGGAAGAAAGAGGACTTCAAGAGGAGATTGTAGATCCAGGAACAACATCAGCTTCTCTTCACTTTCTGGTAATCAAGCCTCATACTTGACTTGTAGTTTCTTAGATCTCCTTGTGGTCATCTTTATGAGGTTTTGGGTCCAAGGAGCTTGATCCTTCGGACTTGGACGTCCCAAGTCGATTTACACATAGATCTGGAACCTTGGAGGGTCCTAATGGCATAAAGGTGCCATCTTTATGGCCATGAGAACCCCAAGTATGAAATAAACCCCATTTTTGGTCCTTTGAGCATAAAAGTCCCATGCATGAACGTAAAGTTCATGACTTTACGCGTCATACCGATCTTAGGAGCCTAGATCTACCTTCTGGATGAGTTTTTCACATCAGAAATCGAATTATTAGACTTGGACATGCATGGACTCGGCGAGTCGTTCTTGGGACTCGGCGAGTCGTTAGTTGGTTCCCAAAACTGTTATGACTCAGAGGAACCCATTTTAGTTCAGAAGGGATTTGGATGGATCCAGGGAACGGACTCAATGAAATGGACAAAGCCATGGATCTAGAAACCGTGGGACTCAACGAGTGCAGGAACGTACTCGGCGAGTCCAAGGCCATCTCCCAACTCATGAAGAGGGACTCGACGAGTTGTGCATACAACTCGGTGAGTCAAATACTAGACACGTTCGGTGAGTCCGGTCAACTGGAAAGTTGACTTTGATTATGTGTTCCGGGCTTCGGTCCGATGTCGGGGCAATCCCGATGCACATTATATGTTTATGATATATGTTATGTTGTGAATGTGTCGGGGTAAGCCCGATGTCGGGGCAAGCCCGATGTTGGGGTGAGCCCAATGCCCGATGCGGTCGAATGCCGGGGTGAGCCCGATGCTGGACAGGAGTCCGATGTCGGGTAAGCCGATGTCAGGATTCGTCCCGATGCAGTTGGGAGAAGTCCCAGAGTTATGTGATTGTTACATGCTATATGTGGTAGTTCGGGGGAGCTCACTAAGCTTTGTGCTTACAGTTTTCAGTTTTGGTTTCAGGTACTTTTACTAGCAAAGGGAAGGGCTCAGGATGATTGCATGGCACACACCACAGTCTTCAGCCTGGGAGTTTTACTCTTATATTTTGATATGACGTTTGACATGAGATTTGACATGTGATAGATATTATGATGTTTTGAAACACATAGTTATGATTTTTACACTTTGGCACTGAAATGATGGTTTTAACAATGTTTTAAAAAAGAAATTTTTGGGTTGTATTTTTGGGATTCAAGTTGGTATCAGAGCCTTGGTTTGAGGGATCCGGGCACACTTCTGGGTGTGTCTGAACTCAAACTAAGGAATTGGTATAGAAATTTTAAAAAGAAAAGAATTTTAAAAAGAAAAGAACTTTGAAAAGAGAAAAGGGTGTGGTGCATGCAATCAACCGAGCTCAAGTACATACTCCCAAATTACCCATACAAGTTTATGCTATGTTATGATTATCAGCTTTATTAGAAAAACATGCTAGATTAGGACTGAGGATCTAGGAAGGATGCCTTATGTGTCTATTATATGTGTTCAGCCTTATAAGAATTTCATGCTAGTACAGATTAGTCAGTATGATAGCAAGAGTAGTAGATGCTTGATTATGTGTACTCGATGCTCCAATGCTGCTTGCTTTGTGCTTTTAGGAGTCTTAGTTATCTTTCACTAAGTAGTAAACGAATATGTTACAATGCATATTCCATGGACTAAATAATTTCAGAAGGTTAAGTCTAGCTCTATTTCGTAGCTCTTGTCTGAGTCCAACCGTTGTAGAGTAGGATCTCTCATTCGAAGAATTATCTAGTCTGAGTAATATGTAATAGTATTCGTGAGCTAGTTAGTGAAAGAAAGCAGGGACTTCTTATGCAGCTGATGGCGGAGAGTGGGTTGGTGATTACCCTAGGGCAAGCCTAGGAAGATTTTAGTATGAGATCAGCAGTAGTAGTAGTAGTAGAAGGGACTTGGTGGAGTCGAGGTAGTTCTTGAGGAAAGTACGGATAGATGTGGAAGGTAGTATGGGCCCGTACTACTGAAAGCAGAGGATCCGTACTCGAATCAAGGAAGGCTGAGATAAGACTAGGGAACTTGTAGTGTATGTGATCCCTCCAATTATATTAGTATTCTGATGTTTGTTATGATGTGTTTCAGAATGGTGGTTTTACGCTCCAAACCAGCAGTGGGTAGCTCAGGTGCAGGAGAGGGATCGGGCTCAGATTCAGGAGTCGGGCAGTTAGATGAGCAGACCAGGGAGTTTATCTCCTTGGAGGTCACACGCATCATACTGGACCAGACCCCTGTGATTTTTGGGTCGGTCAAGGAGGGTATCTTAGAGCTTCTGGATGAGAAGTTGAGCGCGTTCCGTACTGAGATAGCGGCCATGATGGGATCGCACACATTGACTTTCAGGGAGTTCCAAGCTTGTGTAGCTCCCGACCACCATGGGGCTCGGGACCCCATTTCGAGTACCAGATGGTTGGCAGATGTCGCCAACACGTTCCGTACCAGAAAATGTCCCGAGTGGGACAAGGTCAGATTAGCATCCTGTCTTCTGAAGGACAGGGCACGAGATTGGCGGGAGGAGGTCGGGAGAGCCATTGGATATGGCACGGTGTTGGATGCGATGACCTGGAGTGATTTCACGACTAGGTTCAGGGCCAAGTTTGCACCTGTCATTGAGGTGCAGCAGCTTGCTAGGGAGTTTCAGGACCTCCAGCAGACGACAGAGACTGTGGCGGAGATTACCGCCAAGTTTAGGGAGAGGGCCCTTCTCGTTCCGCAGTATGTGGTGGACGAGGAGATGAAGAAGGCCCGATATCATGAGATGTTGTGGAGTGATATCCGCCAGTTTGTGATCCGTTCCAGCTGCAATACGCTGGGGGACATGATTGCGAGGGCTCGTGAGAGGGAGATTGATCTAGAGGTGGAGAGGAAGAGGAAGCCAGAAGTGGCGTCTGGCGCAGCAGGTTCGGGCAAGAAGCCCAAGGTATCAGATCATAGATCTCGGAGCCAGTAGAGCCACGGTCGTTCTGGCAAATGCGGCAGGATGCACGAGGGGGCGTGCAAGGCAAGGAGTTCGGGCTGCTACAAGTGCGGCCGAACGGGTCACATGAGCCGAGATTGTACAACCACTACCACCACCACACCAGCATCAGACTTGATTTGCTTTCAATGCAATCAGAGGGGACACAAGCGGTCCCAGTGCTCGAGCTTAGCAGCAGCAAGGAAGGTGGCAGCACCTTCTCCTGCCACCTTGAGGATTACAGACGGCCGTCAGGGCCGGGTTGAGGTGCCTATGGCGCGGAGCAGAGCTTTTCAGCTCACTGCAGAGGAGGCACGAGCAGCTCCTGACGTGGTGACGGGTATGTATTTTTCTCTTACCACTGTATTTGATAATATTTGTTTTTTCATGATTATGTGTTTGTGTATAGGGTTGTTTTTAGTGAACGGCATCTCAGCTATGGTATTATTTGATTCGGGGGCTACCCGATCATTAGTGTCGCTCGCGCTTAGCAAGCGATTTAGCAAGGATCCGGGGGAGCTGGATTATCCACTCGACGTTGAGATAGCAGATGATAGGACCGTCAGGGTCGCGAGAGTTCCTAGAGGATGTACCCTGCGGTTATTTGATGAGCAGTTCCCAGTAGATTTGGTTCCTATTCCCCTGCGAGGGAACAAGGTTATAGTGGGTATGCATTAGTTGAGTTTCAATGGAGCAGTGATTGATTGTGAGCCACAGTTGGTGAGGGTTCGCACTCCTAGTGGGGCAGAGTTAGTGATTTAGGGCAAGAGGCCACAGTGCGGACCGATTCTTTGTTCAGCAGCGAGAGCGAGGCGCTATTTCCAACAGCATTGCGCGGGGTACGTCGCCTATGTGATGGATACTCGAGATAAGGGTAAGGCGACGGTTGATGATGTACCGATGGTATGAGAGTACTCGGATGTATTCCAGGAGGATTTGCCTGGGATACCTCCTGAGAGACAAGTTGAGTTTCGGATTGACCTGGTTCCTGGTGCGGCTCCGATAGCCAAGGCACCGTATCGGTTGGCTCCTCCCGAGATGCAGGAGTTGTCTACGCAGCTGCAAGAGCTGCTAGACAAGGTTTTTATCAGGCCGAGCAGTTCACCATGGGGAGCCCCGATCCTGTTTGTGAAGAAGAAGGACAGGTCGCACCGTATGTGCATTGATTACTGGGAGCTGAATAAGGTAACAGTGAAGAACCGTTACCCACTCCCGAGGATAGATGATTTGTTCGATCAGCTTCAGGGAGCATCTTGGTTTTCCAAGATTGATCTACGGTCCGGATATCACCAGATGCGGGTCAGATATGATGATGTGCAGAAGACCGCTTTTAGGACCCGCTATGGTCATTATGAGTTTGTGGTGATGCCGTTTGGGCTCACCAATGCTCCAGCCGCGTTCATGGACCTCATGAACCGCGTGTGTAGGCCGATGTTGGATCGGTCTGTGATAGTATTCATTGATGACATCTTGGTCTATTCCAAGACAGAGGAGCAGCACGAGGAACACCTCAGGGTGGTGCTTGAGACCTTGAGGAGGGAGAGACTTTTCGCAATGTTCTCCAAGTGCGAATTCTGGTTGCGCGAGGTGTAGTTTCTGGGGCACCATGTCCACCAGAAGGGTATATTAGTAGATCCGGCCAAGATTGAGGACGTGATGCAGTGGGAGGTCCCGAGATCTCCATCCGAGATTCGGAGCTTCCTGGGATTGGCAGGGTACTATAGGAGATTCATCCAGGATTTCTCCAAGATAGCAGTACCATTGACCCGACTGACCAAGAAGTCGGTAGTGTTTCGCTGGGGTCCTGAGCAATAGACAGCCTTTGAGACACTCAGGCAGCGATTGTGCGAGGCGCCGATTCTTACCCTGCTAGAGGGAGTAGATGACTTTGTAGTATATTGTGACGCTTCGATCACAGGTATGGGAGCAGTGTTGATCCAGCGGGGGCATGTGATAGCTTATGCCTCGAGACAGTTGAAGCCTCACGAGGCTAACTACCCGACGCATGATTTGAGTTGGGGGCTGTAGTGTTCGCCCTCAAGATTTGGCGGCATTACCTCTATGGGGTCCGGTGTACTATTTACACGGACCACAAGAGTTTGAGATACCTCATGGATCAACCGAATCTGAACATGAGGCAGCGTTGGTGGTTAGACGCGGTAAAGGATTACGATTGTGAGATCCTCTACCACCCGGGCAAGGCCAACGTAGTGGCTGATGCCCTAAGCCGCAAGGCGGTAGCGGCTCTGATTCGAGATATCTGTTTGACGATGACAGTAGTTACTCCACTGTTGGAGAAGATTAGGGAGACACAGGTTGAGGGCCTGAAGGAGGAGCGCCAGAACTGCGAGAGAATAGTTGGCCGAGTGGCTTCCTTTGATTATGACAGTCGGGGATTGTTGACCCTGCATGGGAGGGTCTGGGTACCGTACTGGGGAGGAGTGTGGCAGGTGTTGATGGATGAGGCCTACAAGTATCGGTTCTCCATCCATCCAGGGCGATGAAGAAGTACAGGGATCTTCGCCCGGATTGTTGATGGCCCTGCATGAAGCGGGACGTCGCTTGGTACGTTGAGAGGTGCCTGACCTGCTGGAAGGTCAAGGCGGAGCACCAGAGGCCGCACGGCAAGATGCAGCCGTTAGATATTCCCGTGTGGAAATGGGAGGATATCACTATGGATTTTATTACAAAGCTTCCCAGGACCGCACGTGGGGTTGATTCGATATGGGTCATCGTGGATCGATTGACCAAGAGCGCTAATTTTATACCGATCCAGGAGAGCATCTCGGCCGAGAAGTTGGCCGATATTTATGTGAGAGAGGTAGTGGCACGTCATGGAGTGCCTGTCTCGGTGGTGTCAGACCGAGATGTCCGGTTTACTTCCAGATTTTGGAAGCGGTTTCACGACGAGATGGGTACTCATCTCCATTTCAGCACTGCTTTCCGCCCTCAGACGGACGGACAGAGCGAGAGGATGATTCAGACTCTCGAGGACATGCTTCGAGCATATGTGCTAGACTTCGGTGGCAGTTAGGATACGTATCTTCCGTTAGCGGAATTTTCGTATAACAACAGCTACCACTTCAGTATAGACCGACCTCCCTACGAGATGCTCTATGGGAGGAAGTGCAGGACCCCAATCTGCTGGGGTGAGGTCGGTCATAGAGTCATGGGGAGTACGGAGGTAGTACTCAAGACCACGGAGCGAATTCAGCGAGTCCGGAGCAGGCTCCAGACTGCTCAGAGTCGGCAGAAGAGTTACGCCGACAAGCGGCGTTCGGACTTGGAGTTTCAGGTGGGAGATATGGTCCTCCTGAAAGTGTCACCCTGGAAGGGTGTTATCAGATTTCGGAAGCGGGGCAAGTTGGGCCCCAGGTTCATTGGTCCGTTTAGGGTTTTGGCCCGGGTAGGACAGGTTGCTTATCAGTTAGATCTTCCAGCAGAGCTCAGCCAGATCCACAGCACGTTCCATGTCTCTCAGTTGCGGGAGTGCTTAGTGGATGATTCAGCATTGGTACCCCTGGAGGACATTCAGGTTGACGATAGCCTGAATTATATCGAGAGACAAGTGGCGATTCTAGATCGCAAGGTGAAAGAGCTGAGGAGCAAGAGAGTAGAGTTAGTGAAGGTGCAGTGGCAGCACCGCAAGGGCTCGGAGTGGACATGGGAGCCCGAGGAGCAGGTGAGAGAGCACTACCCGGAGTTGTTTGCAGATGCATCAGACTTCGAGGGCGAAGTCTAAGACAAGTGGGGGAGAATTGTAACGCCCCATTTCTGGTACGTATTTAATTCATTAAATGTCATTTTATAAGATCTACTCGACGAGTTGTAGCCCTAACTCATCGAGTAGATGTCAGGTTTGGACGCGGGTTTAAGTGACCTACTCGGCGAGTCCACGCCTTGACTCGACGAGTAGGCCAGTCTGGGGGAAACCCTAATATTTAGGGTTTGCACCCTATTTAAGCAATATTATAACCCTCTTGTCCAGCCTCCATCACCTCCAGAGCAGTAATCCCGAAACCCTAATCCTCCATAAGTGAACTTGAGCTTTCTTTGTGATTTTGAGAGTTATTTGGTGTATTTGAAGCTTGTAAGAAGAAGAGGAAGAAAGAGGACTTCAAGAGGAGATTGTAGATCCAGGAACAACATCAGTTTCTCTTCACTTTCTGGTAATCAAGCCTCATACTTGACTTGTAGTTTCTTAGATTTCCTTGTGGTTATCTTTATGAGGTTTTGGGTCCAAGGATCTTGATCCTTGGGACTTGGACGTTCCAAGACGATTTACACACAGATCTGGAACCTTGGAGGGTCCTCATGGCATAAAGGTGCCATCTTTATGGCCATGAGAACCCCAAGTATGAAATAAACCCCATTTTTGGCCCTTTGAGCATAAAAGTCCCGTGCATTAACATAAAGTTCATGACTTTACACGTCATACCGATCTTAGGAGCCTAGATCTACCTTCTGGATGAGTTTTGCACATCAGAAATCGAATTATTAGACTTGGACATGCATGGACTAGGCGAGTCGCTCTTGGGATTCGACGAGTCGTGAGTTGGTTCCCAAAACTGTTATGACTCAGAGGAACTCATTTTAGTTCAGAAGGGATTTGGATGGGTCCAGGGAAGGGACTCAATGAAATGGACAAAACCATGGATCTAGAAACCATGGGACTCGACGAGTGCAGGAACGTACTCGGCGAGTCCAAGGCCATCTCCCAACTCATGAAGAGGGACTCGACGAGTTGTGCATACAACTCGGTGAGTCAAATACTAGACATGTTCGTATTATGAAGATAAACTCGACGAAGTTAAGGAGAAACTCGGCGAGTCAGAAAAAGATTGTCCCAAGGTTATAGTTGAAGGAGAACTCGTCGAGTTCATGCTAAACTCGACGAGTGGAGACGAGTTGGGGATAGATGAAAGGATTGGGACTCAGCGAGTTGGCGGTCCAACTCGGCAAGTCCGTTCAACTGGAAATTTGACTTTGACCAGGATGTAGACTTTAGCCAGGGGTAAACCTGTCAATTTACCCTAAGGATAGTTCTCGGTTTCTGACTAAGTGTCATTGTGGAAATTATATATCACAACTAGCATTTTTGCTAGGAAATTCTACTCTGATATAATCATTCAACTAGTATAATAACTGGTACTCTAAGCGAATATCTTACTCTATGCTCATCCAAATACATCTCATATGCTCAACTAAGGGCTGAAAACCTTAGAAATTCTGGTTCAAGTTCTTTATGGACTAGGATTTTCTTACTGGGCCTAACGGACCAATAAGCATTCAATTCGACTAGAATGGAATTAGAACCCTTATATGGGCTCTAAATGAACCCACATTCCTAAAACTTAACATTTTGTGCCACAATGGGTCCAATATAAACTAATTAGCCCTTATTGGGCCATAATTGATTTAATTAGCCTTAATAGGCCATAAAACTCAATATTTTATGCTTATTGGACCATAAACCATCCTAAAAGCCAATGGCCCGAAAACCTACTTAATGGACTTATGGTTTCGACAAGATCAAGCAATGGCCCAAGATAAACTATTTTCTCGTTTCTCCAAGCCCAAATGCTAGGCCCATGTATAAAAAAAGGAAAAAGAAAGGAATTAAGGAAAATTAGACACATACTTATTACATTGTGGTATTCCTTGCAAGAAATCTCAAGCATCAAGAACTTCCATCACCTCACTCTCTTTCTTCCCTCCCTTTTTTTTCGTCTCGGCCAAAAGCACCACACACACACACACTTACTTTCAAACACCTCCAAATCTCTCAAGAACATCGCTACTTGCTTCTAAGATTCTCAACATATAGAGCAACTTCAAGAAGGTTTACCACCAAAAAGTCATCACTCCTTGGTAAGTTCTTGCATATTCAAGTGTTATAACTTAATTTTATGTCAAGAAAACTCCTTCTAATCAAGAGTGTATAAATCATACTCTAAAAACTCCCTAGAATTCGAACATCCCATTAAAGAAGCAAGCTAGACCCAAAAACAACACCACCTTCTTCCATTCTTCTTCAAAACCGAGAACAACAAGCAAAGGTGAGTTCATACCCCCTATTTTTGATTTTTACTTGGTTTTGGGGGAGAATACAAGTTGCTTTATGTAGATCTATGTGTATATGCATGAATATGTGTGTTTTTCATGTCTTATTCGGTGATTATGTGTTATTTACTTCATAAATCTAAAAATATGTTAAAAATATTAAGTTTATCACTTGGATCGACATGAAAACCTTGAGAAAAGTATATGTTATCACATATAATACATGTAAACTAGCAGATCTGGGATTTATACACTTAAAATAGCAAAAATGAGTGTTGTGTTCAAAGATCTATAAACTAAACTCAACATTCAACCTTTTAAATAATAATATTTTTCAAAACTGTTTTACATGCAAAAAGTTCAGGTTTATACCTTTAAAATGACTACTCTCACGTTTTCATACGATTTTTCTACAATTTTTGGTGAATTTTACAAAACTGCCTATCAGATTTGAAATAATTTCGGACCAGCCTGTGAACGTGAGCAATTTCACACACTTTAGAGGCCATTAAAAATTTTGAGAAAACTTGTGAACAAAGTAGACAAAATTTCCAAACTTCCAGAATTTACGGATCCAAATTTCGACTTAGGATGATTTTTCTACAAATTTTCCAACAACTAGGTCAGAAAAGCCCAAAACCAGAAAAATGTGTGTTTTTGACAAAAATGGGTTTAAAATATTATTTTTACCACAAACTAGTCATAAACACAAGTTTTGAACAAAATGGGGACTAAAGTGTTATTTTTACAAAAATTGGGCCTTAATTGTAAATTTTTGGCTTATTGGGCCAAGAACGTCATTTTCACAAAAAGTGGGCCTTTTATGCTATTTTAGTGAATACTTGAACCAAAATCAACAATAAACTAACAAAGGGATTAATTTTGATCATTTCTAGGTTATTGGGCCTTAGTGGCCCATTTATATGTTTGATAGGTTTTGTATACTATTTGCGTGCTATTTGGGCCAATAATTACTTTACACGTGAAATGGGCCTTAGTTGTCCGTTTACATATATCTTGGGCCCATGTTATATAATCTCATTCATATTAGGTTTTGAAATTACTCACATGTTTAGCGATGCCCTAGTGGCTCACTTACATGGTTCGTTGGGTCTGGAATGAGTTTTATACGTTTATCTTCGCGTAAATTCGATTAAGGATTTAGTGAGTTTTTGTCGGTTGACACCTATTAAGTGTTCGATCGTAACCTGTAGTTATAATCAGAGTCTCTTTGAGGGAAAGCGGGGTTTTGCGTATAGATCTATACGGGGGTGACACCCCACACCTGAGCTGTTCGCTACAGTTAGACTACATCAATCTAGGGTGACTATAACCTTATTCTATTTTTCAGTCGGCGTTCACAAACGCCAAGACAGGTGAAATTGTCATTATTTAGTATGGTTATAACGGCTCACTTAGAGGAATTAACGTTATGAAGTTTGCGGAAGAGTATTTACTTTTATGTTAGATTACTAGGAAACTTACTCACACTGGTACCCCACCTCGGTGTTGGTACGACATCATTATCTATTTTCTTTTATGATTGGATTACTCGGTAACTTACTCACACTGGTACCCCACCTCGGTGTTGGTACGGCAGCATTAACTATTCTTCGTTTACAGGCAACATCGGGTTGTCCGGGGACATTCTATATACATTCTCTTCAATCACTTTTGACATTCTATTAAACAATAACACACATGCATTAATACAAGATCAGACATAAACATACCAAACTATTTTAAGAAAATACAGGATTTTCTTGTGATTACAAAGTTATACAAATCATTTTCTCAGATATACTTAAGAACTCACCAACATTATATATGTTGACGTTTTGTTTTAAAATAACTTGTATTCTCAGGGACTCGTTAAGCAGAAGAATCAACAAGAGTAGGGGATTTTGTTTTGTGTACTGTCAAACATCATACATTGAATGTTTTGGTCATATTATTTAAAAGATTGTACTTGATGTAAACAATGGCAGTTGTATTATATTATGCATGGTAATGATGATGTTATGTTTCATTTATATTCACTGTAATGATATTTCAAGATGAAGTCACGCACAAGCGCCTGGACGTTTCCGCCGTCTGGTTCGAGGGTGTGACAGATTGGTATCAGAGCATTGTTTATAGTGAACTGGAATATCTAACCATACAAGATATGCAACTATAAATACAATGGGACTAAACTACTCTGAACATAATAATTAAAATACATACTTATGTGTGCATTTTAGAGTAATAACACAACAAGAACAGTAAAAGTCTTTGGAGGATTTGAACATCGCTATTAAACCCGGGCAGTTATGTAGTCGTATTGGGGGTGAATGTCGCATGATCAACTACATTCATTCAAAATACGACCAACATGTGTTCGAGAGTAATTGTGATGGACAATGAATCAAAAACTTACCATTTAATTATCCAAAGAGCTTATAGATCCAAACCTAAACAAAAATTAAAATACTATAGGAGTATTCGGTGTGCTATTTGTTTCTAGTAATTATACCACTCGTGAAATACACTATAGACGACTATCATTAGCCAGGAAACCCCTATCTCCCTAGACAGGGAAAAGCAGGGTGGCTCGACCCAGAGGAAGACCCAGAAGGAGACTCAAAGGAAGAACCAGTGGAGAAACATGAAGTAGAACTTACAGATGAACCCACCGAGCCAGTAGTGAACCTCGAAGAGGAAGAGCTCGAGGGAAATGACGATGATGCCTCGGATGCAGAATCCGAAGTCATCAACCCTCCATACATGGACAGAGTACCGACTTATCGTATGGGCCCCGGTGGCCCCACGCCTCATAGGCACTCGATATTGGAGATAGACTCGCCAGCAGGGGATACGACCGCCCTACGACATGACCCGAGATCTTTTCGATCTTAGTCATGGAGGACCAGCTGACCAGGCCTTCCAGTCATGGTCCGACGCACCCGAGACGTTGGCAACCAAGCTCAGGACACCCCAAATCGAACGGACCAAATGCGGGTGCTGTTGAGAGAGATGAGAGACAAACACAGGAAGTGAACGGAGACTCCCAAGCAAGACAGTTAGTTTGGGAGGTACGACTACGAGATACCGAACGACAAGTAGCTCGTCTTCGAGGTGCATCCACTTTATCAGAACCACCACCGGACACTTTCCGCCACGATTAGGATCAGCCTTTTCTTTTCCCCCTACTATCTGATATGACTCTCTTTCGTGTACTAAGACGGTACTTGCCAATGAAACAATTATGTGCTATCTTTATTTCATGTTATAGCATAAATTCAATTATATGCACAACTAAACCCTCGAAACCGCTAGATACTTAAGGATCTCGAAACCAAAAACAACCCATATACTGTAAGGATAGACGTAACTATCGTGCCAAATTTGCGATTACCTACTACCGTAAATACATCATAGGTATGTAGACGGAAACAATGAGAATCATACGACAAGACGCGAAATTTATAGAGTACAACCAGGAATGAAAATCACTACTTATGATCTGGCCTATCATCATGCAACAGGAAAATATCATCCCACAGAAATAACAAGCACACCCACGAGACACCGCTCCTGCAGATGGACTCTGCTACATTCCAAGCTGCTGTAACAGCGGCAGTAACCGCTGCTATGGCACAACTCAACGCAAACAACACCAATAGAGGTGGAAATAGCATCGACAACTCCAACAGTAGGAACAAGCACGGAAACCAACAAGTGACAGCTTATCAAGGCACTCCAAACCTCAAGCTTAAGAACAGGAAGCGGAAGTCTGGAAGCAAGAGAAAGGGACAGCCCACTCAAGGGTTCTCGAAGAAGCAACATGTTGTTGTTGTCCATGCAACCATGACCCCTACTACATCAACACCAGCGAGAGCATATGCTGGAAGTCTTCCAAAATGCAACCAGTGCAACTTCCATCATAAGGGAGCCTGCCGGGAGCCGCATTGTAAGAAATGCAACAGAAAGAGTCACACCACCAAATACTGTAGAACTTATCCACGACAGAATCGTCAGCCAAACAAAAACAACAAAAATCGCAACGACCTTAACAACAACACCAATGATGAGACCAGTCACACCTGCTATGGGTGTGGAGGAACTGGTCACTTCAGGCGTAATTGCCCCAAGGCTATCAATCAAGGAGCAGAAGGATCAGGAAGGGTCCTGACCTTGGGTCAAGGCGAAGCAGTCCAAGACCCGACGGTTGTTACTAGTACGTTCCCACTTAACAACTCTTTTTCTTGCATCTTATTCGATAGTGGAGTTGAGCGAAGCTTCGTTAGTAACAAATTCGAGCACTTACAAAAACAACAACCCCAGAAGCTAAACGAAGCCTTCACGGTAGAGATGGCTGGTGGGAAAAATCGAATCAACCGAGGATATTTATGTAGGGTAAACCTTAACACTAAACAACCATTTATTTCAAATAGATTTAATGTCAGTAAATATTAGGAGTTTTGATGTGATAATCGGCATGAATGGGTTAAGCCCCCACCATGCTGATAATATGTGTCGCGAGAAGGTCGTTTGCCGTCACCTATCCAATCACGAAACTATAATAATCTATGGTGATAAACCTGGCGCCAATCCTCGTCCTATCTCGTACATCAAGGCACAGAAGTGTCTGCACCAGAAGAACTACGTCTTCCTCGCTCATGTTGTGGACAAGACCAAGGAAGAAGTAAGCATACAAGGTATTCCAGTAGCATGCGATTTTCCGGATGTATTTCCCGATGAACTTCCGGGAATACCCCAGAGAGACAGGTCGAATGTTGAATCGACCTCATACCGGGAACCACATCAATTGCCAATTCACCCTATAGGTTGACTCCTGCCAAAATTCAGGAGTTATCCAGTCCATTGAGAGAATTTTTGCACAAAGGATTCATCGGACCAAGCTTCTCACCCTGGGGAGCTCCGGTCTGGTTCGTCAAGAAGACGGATCCTTCAGAATGTGCATCAATTTTAGGGAATTGAATAAGCTCACTATCAAAAAAAAAAAAACCGATACCCACTTCCTCGGATTGACAACCTATTTGACCAGCCACAAGGAGCTAGTTGCTTCTCCAAAATAGATCTAAGAATGGGTTATCATCAGCTCCGAGTCTGAGGAGAGGACATTCCAATAACTGCTTTCTGAATTCGTCACGACCATTTCAAATTCATCGTGATACCCTTCGGTCTAACGAATGCTCCCACGGTATTCATGAACCCTACGAACCGAGTTTTCCCAACCATTCCTAGTTAGCCTTTTCATTATTTTCATCAATAATATACTCGTCTGCTCACGAAGCAAGAACAAAACACTGTCAACACCTACGACCGGCCTTGGAAAGCATCAAAGCCGGAGAATATCGCGGAGGAAGCACTGCGTGGATCGAGATAACGAAATTACTTCAATATTTTGACAGTCACTTCGGAAGGCTATAGGAATACAGCTAGTCATGAGCATTGCTTACCACCCTCAAACCAATAGCCAAAGCGAACGGACTATTCAACCACTCGTAGTCATGCTCCGAGCCTGGGTGTTTGAATTCAGCAAGTCATGGGATACCCGGCTGCCCTTGACTGAATTCTCACGCAATAACAGCTATCGCACGAGCATCAAGGATGCTCTTTTCGAGGCTCTTTATGGTCATAAATGCAGATGACTCGCCAGAAAACCATTCGCAAAACGACAGAGAAGATAATCCAAATCAGAACTCGACTTCAAGCATCACGAGACAGACAGAAGAGTTATGCTGACAAATGACGAAAACCTTTAGAATTCCAAGTGGAAGGTCGGGTACTATTGAAATTCTTTCCCTAGAAAGGAATGATTCGCTTTAGGAAACGAGAAAACTGAACCCGCGATACATTGGACCGTTCGAGATTCTTTCCCAGATTGGTCCAAAGGCTTATAGGCTGCAGTTGCATGTAGAGCACAACAACGTACACCCCGTGTTCCACGTTTCAAATTTGAAAAAGTGCTTATCTGATGAAACTCTCGTCATACCTTTAGAAGAGATCGAAATAAACGAGAATCTCATGTTCGTCGAAGAACCAGTGTAGGTATTGGATAGGAAAGTAAAGCGTACAAAACAAAGCCGCATTCTGATTGTGGAGGTTCGATGGAACGCCAAGCGTAGATCGGAATTCACATGTGAACGCGAAGACCAAATGAAGCAGAAGTACCCTCACCTATTCTCTCATTCATGACCCTATCTTTCGAAAGAATTTCGGGACGAAATTCCCTCTAACGGGGGGATGATGTCACAACTAGCATTTTTGCTAGGAAATTCTACTCTCATATAATCATTCAACTAGTATAATAACTGGAACACTAAGCGAATATCTTACTCTATGCTCATCCAAATACATCTCATATGCTCAACTAAGGGCTGAAAACCTTAGAAATCCCGGTTCAAGTTCTTTATGGACTAGGATTTTCTTACTGGGCCTAACGGACCAATAAGCATTCAATTTGACTAGAATGGACATAGAACATTTATATGGGCTCTAAATGAACCCACATTCCTAAAACTTAACATTTTGTGCCACAATGGGTCCAAAATAAACTAATTAGCCCTTATTGGGCCATAATTGATTTAATTAGCCTTAATAGGCCATAAAACTCAATATTTTATGCTTATTGGACCATAAACCATCCTAAAAGCCAATGGCCCGAAAACCTACTTAATGGACTTATGGTTTCGACAAGATCAAGCAATGGCCCAAGATAAACTATTTTCTTGTTTCTCCAAGCCTAAATGCTCAGCCCATGTATAAAAAAAAGGAAAAAGAAAGGAATTAAGGAGAATTAGACACATACTTATTACATTGTGGTATTCCATGCAAGAAATCTCATGCATCAAGAACTTCCATCGCCTCACTCTCTTTCTTCACTCCCTTCTTTTTCTTCTCGGCCAAAAGCACCACATACACACACACTTACTTTCAAAGACCTCCAAATCTCTCAAGAACAACATCCCTACTTGCTTCTAAGATTCTCGAGATATAGAGCAACTTCAAGAAGGTTTACCACCAAAAAGTCATCACTCCTTGGTAAGTTCTTGCATATTCAAGTGTTATAACTCAATTTTATGTCAAAAAACTCCTTCTAATCAAGAGTGTGTAAATCATACTCTTAAAACTCCCTAGAAGAAGATCCCATTAAAGAAGTAAGCTAGACCCAAAAACAACACCACCTTCTTCCATTCTTCTTGAAAACCGAGAACAACAAGCAAAGGTGAGTTCATACCCCCTATTTTCGATTTTTACTTTGTTTTGGGGGAGAATATAAGTTTCTCTATGTAGATCTATGTGTATATGCATGAATATGTGTGTTTCTCATGACTTATTTGGTGATTATGTGCTATTTACTTCATAAATCTAAAAATATGTTAAAAATATTAAGTTTATCACTTGGATCTACATGAAAACCTTGAGAAAAGTATGTGTTATCACATATAATACATGTTAGCTAGCAGATCTGGGATTTATACACTTAAAATAGCAAAAATGAGTGTTGTCTTCAAAGATCTATAAACTAAACTCAAAATTCAGCCCTTGACAGAAAAGTTTTGGTCTAATCTCGAACTGTTTTGACCCCCTAAATGATAATTTTTTTCAAAACTGTTTTACATGGAAAACGTTCAGGTTTATACCTTTAAAATGACTACTGTCACGTTTTCATACGATTTTTCTACAATGTTTGGCGAATTTTACAAAACCGCCTATCTGATTTGAAATAATTTCGGACCAGCCTGTGAAGGTGAGCAATTTCACACACTTTAGAGGCCATTAAAAATTTTGAGAAAAATTGTGAACAAAGTAGACAAAATTTCCAAACTTCCAGAATTTACGGATCCAAATTTTGACTTACGATGATTTTTCTACAAATTTTCCAACAACTAGGTCAGAAAAGCCAAAACCAGAAAAATGTGTGTTTTCACAAAAATCAAGCCAAAAATGATATTTTTGAAAAAAAATGGATTTAAAATGTTATTTTTACCACAAACTAATCATAAACACATGTTTTGAGTAAAATGGGGACTATACTGTTATTTTTACAAAAAAATGGGCCTTAATTGTAAATTTTTGGCTTATTGGGTCAAGAACGTCATTTTTACAAAAAGTGGGCCTTTTATGCTATTTTAGTGAATACTTGAACCAAAATCAACAATAAACTAACAAACGGATTAATTTTGATCATTTCTACGTTATTGGGCCTTAGTGGCCCATTTATATGTTTGATAGGTTTTGTATACTATTTGCGTGCTATTTAGGCCTATAAATACTTTACATGTGAAATGGGCCTTAGTTGTCCTTTTACATATATTTTGGGGCCATGTTATATAATCTCATTCATATTAGGTTTTGAAATGACTCACATGTTTAGCGATGCCCTAGTGGCTCACTTACATGGTTCGTTGGGCCTGGAATGAGTCTTATAGGTTTATCTTCGCGTAAATTAGATTAAGCATCTAGTGAGTTTTTGTTGGTTGACACCTATTAAGTGTTCGATCGTAGCCTGTAGTTATAATCAGAGTCTCTTTGAGGGAGAGCGGGGTTTTGTGTATAGATCTATACGGGGGTGACACCCCACACCTGAGCTGTTCGCTACAGTTAGACTACATCAGTCTAGGGTGACTATAACCTTATTCTATTTTTCAGTCGGCGTTCACAAACGCTAAGACAGGTGAAATTGTCATTATTTAGTATGGTTATAACGGCTCACTTAGAGGAATTAAGGTTATGAAGTTTGCGGAAGACTATTTACTTTTATGTTAGATTACTAGGAAACTTACTCACACTGGTACCCCCACCTCGGTGTTGGTACGTCAACATTATCTATTTTCTTTTATGATTGGATTACTCGGTAACTTACTCACACTGGTACCCCACCTCGGTGTTGGTACGGCAACATTAACTATTCTTCTTTTACGGGCAACATCGGGTTGTCCGGGGACATTCTATATACATTCTCTTCAATCACTTTTGACATATATTAAACAATAACACACATGCATTAATACAAGATCAGACATAAACATACCAAACTATTTTAAGAAAATACAGGATTTTCTTGTGATTACAAAGTTATACAAATCATTTTCTCAAATATACTTATGAACTCACCAACATTATATATGTTGACGTTTTTTTTTTAAATAACTTGTATTCTCAGGGACTCGTTAAGTAGAAGAATCAACAAGAGTAGGGGATTTTGTTTTGTGTACTGTCAAACATCATACATTGAATGTTTTGGTCATTTTATTTAAAAGATTGTACTTGATGTAAACAATGGCAGTTGTATTATATTATGCATGGTAATGATGATGTTATGTTTCATTTATATTCACTGTAATGATAGTTCAAGATGAAGTCACGCACAAGCTCCCGGACGTTTCCGCCGTCTGGTTCGGGGGTGTGACATTATAGCCGGAGAGTCGCCGGAGCGGCAGTCAGATATTTCCACTTAGTGTTCAGCAGCCAGTTACGCGAGGTGAGTTTTCTTCCAGTAGGAACGGGTCTACGGCCACAATGCCGGCCCGTTTAAATTGTAGAGTATGTCGGGGTTAGCCCGATGCAGTTTATATGTTCCGGACCTCGGTCCGATGCCGGGGCAGTCCCGAGAAGTAGTTATGTATGCCTGATGTCTTTGTGATTCATGCATGTTTATGTGTTAGGTGTTATATGTTCCGGGGTAAGCCCGATGTATGCTAGTTATATGTTATGATTATGTGTTCCGGGCTTCGGTCCGATGCCGGGGCAATCCCGATGCAGATTATATGTTTATGATATATGTTACGCTGTGTATGTGCCGGGGTAAGCCCGATGCCGGGGTGAGCCTGATGCCCGATGCGGTCGGATGTCGGGGTGAGCCCGATGCCGGGCAGGAGTCGAATGTTGGGTAAGCCGATGATGGGATTCGTCCCGAAGCAGTTGGGAGAAGTCCCAGAGTTATGTGATTGTTACATGCTATATGTGGTAGTTCGGGGGAGCTCACTAAGCTTTGTGCTTACAGTTTTCAGTTTTGGTTTCAGGTACTTCTACTAGCAAAGGGAAGGGCTCGGGATGATCGCATGGCACACACCACAGTCTTCAGCCTGGTAGTTTTACTCTGATATTTTGATATGACATTTGACATGAGATTTGACATGTGATAGATATTATGAGATTTTGAAACACATTGTTATGATTTTTACACTTTGGTACTGAAATGATGGTTTTAACAATGTTTTAAAAACTAAATTTTTGGGTTGTATTTTTGGGATGTTTCAAATGAATTGAATACAAAATCGTGAAGTCAAAGGATGCTGAAAAGTCAAAATTGATGGTGTTATCGGAACGAAAGTGATGATACGATGGGTTTGAGAAAGACTGTAATAAATTTTTGATGTTGGATAGGTGTTTCGATGGTTAAATGAAAAAGTCACGCATCCTAATTTTGATTGGTGTTTGTTGATTGAGTCCAATTTGAAAGCAGATGTAGTCTTGGGATTGAACGCTTTGAAGACGAACATGTTTTCTTGGGATCAAAATCGAGTTCGATTTTTTCTGTTATGTGGTTCGCATATGTGAACAAATTGGTGTTTTGAGTGTTCCTTGGAGTCGAACTGGAAACTAATTTGGGGTCGAATTCATTTATATGGTCAAATCGATTTCGATGGTGAAAGTCTATAGCCTAGAATCGATATATAGGTTAAGAATCGAATAGATGAAAAGTCAAAGTCAACTACTTGGAGTCAAATGTATTGAGGTCGAAATCGAATTCGACTAGTATTATGTTGGAGTAGTTCGAATTGCACCTTACGATTTCGACTAATGTAAGATGTAGTCATTCGTTTGCATTTGAAAAGCGAATTAGGGAAGAACAAGTATTTCGATTCGAGTCCTTATACTTTACACTAATTGACAATTTCTACCGATATTCGAACTGGAGTCATTTTCTGAGAAGTTTTTCATTTCAAATCCCTAAAGTTTTAGCAATTTGACAGATTTTACCCAATTTTGACATTGGGGTATAATTCTGAGAAATGGCGAGATTTTTCATATTTAGTCCCTACAATTGATGCAAATTGACACTATATGCCCAATTTCGCATTTGGGGTAAAGTTTCACATTTGGAGCTGATTTGGCGGAATGGATCCTTGCAGAATTTACGAAATTGGCAGTTATTACCCAGTTTTCGAATTTCTTGCAACTCTCACCCAAAAGTCAAAAAATTTCACAAAATTTGGAAAATTTTCTGAACTTTTCATGATTTTTTTTTCGTCCAAGATTTTCGCGGTTTCCTTTTTTTCACACATGGAGAGGGAGTTTCATCAAGTTTATTCCTCAAGCGCATGTCATCCTTTGTGGGTTTTATAATCACTTGTTGATTATAAAAAGCGAGAGAATGTAGAAATAGGTATTCGAAGCTTCTCGTGTATTCATTTTTGCGGATTTGAAGATTAGTGTTACTTCCAAGGGGAGTTGGTCTAGATCACGCAAGCTCGTTTGGAAATTGAAGCCAGAACATCCAATCCTAACTTTGAGGGAGAGAATGTTAGGGTGCAAAGTTCTCCTTGGATGTGGGTTACCCTCTTCTGATGTATAATGGGTTTAGCAATTCCTATAAATAGGAAGTCAGTGGGACCCATTTTTTGTAAGACCCATTTTGGAGTGATTAGTTTAGTGAGAGACATAACATTACCCACTTGTACTCTTACTATTCTAATGGAGCTTAAACGTGTTTATTTACTCCTTGGCTTCTTTATGTTTGTGTGATTTACTTGATCTGTATTATTCCGCACATGTCATCATAATACAGGTGTAACGCTCTATTCCTGGTACGTATTTAATTTATTAAATTACTTTTATAAAGAGCTACTCGGCGAGTAGTAGCCCTAACTCGTCGAGTAGATGCCAGGTTGGACGCGGGTTTTAAGTCATCTACTCGGCGAGTCCGCGCCTGGACTCGACGAGTAGGCCAGTCTGGAGGAAACCCTAATCCTTAGGGTTTGTACCCTATTTAAACGTCCTTATAGCCCCCATCCCAGCCTCCAGCACCCTTAGAGTGTTCCCCCTCAAAACCCTAGCCTCCTTTGGTGAGCTTGAGTGATTCCTTCTTGATTTTGAGTGTTTTGATGTATTCTTGGAAGGGTAGAAGTGAAGGAAAGAGAGAAGGTGCAAAGGAGAAGAAGGAGATCCAGAAGCTAGCTTCCATTTGCTACTTCATCTGGTAATAAAGCCTCTACCTTGTTCATTTTCCTAATAGAACTTCATATATGCTTGTTTTGCCACTTTTGGGACATTTCAAGGTCCAAACTCGAGATTGGAGCTCCCTTAGGGTAGTGAGCTATAGATCTGGACATCATTGAGCCCCAGGAGCTCAAAGTAGCTACCTTTATGCAAAGAAAGGTCTTGTTCCAAACCCTAGGTTCCCATTTCTAGCTTATTTTGGTGTTTTAGCTTCATACCTCTATGCATGCACGTAAAGTTGGCAACTTTACGTGTTATATCGGCCCTAGAAGCTCAAATCTATGAATTGGATGCATTGAAATCGATTAGAATCAACTGTTTAGTGAGGACATGCATAGGACTCGACGAGTTGTTCTTGGACTCGGCGAGTCGGAGCGCAAATCCTCCCGATTTCTCCGATTTTGGAATTGTGATTTGAATCAACGAGTGGAAGAGGACTCAGTAAGTTAGAAAAAGGATCTGGAAGTAGAGGGACTCGGCGAGTCCACGTCCCGACTCGGCGAGTCGAGTCGCGAGTTAGAGAAGTGTGAGTCTGGGAACTCGGCGAGTTCATAGTAGGACTCGGCGAGTAGAGTCAACCAGGAAGTTGACTTTGACCAGGAAGTTGACTTTGACCAGGGGTAAAATAGTCATTTTACCCTGAGATTAGTTATCGGTATTTGATTTAGTGTTTATGGGATTTGTAGCCGGGGATTTCCGGAGTAGCAGTCAGACAGTCTCAGATTTAGCACCTCAGCAGCCAGCGTTACGAGGTGAGTTTTCTTCCAGTAGGAACGGGTCTACGGCCACAATGTCGGCCCGTTTAGTTAGCAGTAGTTCTGGACTTCGGTCTGATGCAGTAGTTCAGTGTACTTGAGGTCTTTGTGATTCAAGTATGTCTTGTGTTATGTGTTCCGTACTTCGGTCCGATGCAGTATGCAGTATATGTGTTTATGCTAGTAGTTATGATTATGCTATGCTATGTTCAGTCAGTTCCGAACTTCGGTCCGATGTAGAGGGCAAGGCCCTGGTTAGTTCCAGAGTTCAGTCCGATGCAGTTTCCGGACTTCAGTCCAATGCAGAGGGCAAGGCCCTGGTTAGTTCCGGACTTCAGTCCGATGCAGTTTCCGGACTTCGGTCTGACGCAAAGGGCAAGGCCTTGGTTAGTTCCGGACTTCGGTCCGATGCAGTTTCCGGACTTCGGTCTGATGCAGTGGGCAAGGCCCAGTAGTTGCTTTATATGTTATTGTATGGTATGTGGTAGTTTGGGGGAGCTCACTAAGCTTTGTGCTTACAGTTTAAGTTTTTGGTTTCAGGTACTTCTTCAAGTAAGGGGAAGAGCTCGGGATGATGGCATGGCACACACCACAACTTCAGTTTATCCTGGGAGTTTTATTCGGATATTGTGATATGTTTTGACATCAGTTGATTTGATAAATTTATTATGACATTTTGAGACGCATGATCCATGGATTTATCTTTTAATATTTGATATTATGGTTTAGTAGAGTTTTCAAATAAAAAATTTTGGGTTGTATTTTTACGATGTTTCAAGTTGGTATCAGAGCCTTGGTTTGAGGGATTCAGGCACACTTTCGGGTATGACTGGACTCAAACTAAGGAAATGGTAAAAGATTTTCAAAAGAAAAATGTTTTCGAAAGAATTTTTGGAAAAAGAAACTTAAAAAGAAAAGAGTTGTGAGAAAAGGAAAAAGGTGTGGTGCATGCGATCAGCTGAGCTCAAGTAAGTACTCCCAAATTACCCATACAAGTTTATGTTATAATTATCAGTTCCAGTTTTAGTAGAACATCATGCTAGAATAGGACTAAGGATCTAGGAGGATGCCTTATGTGCCTGTTATATGTGTTTCAACTTATTGAGAATTACATGCTAGTATTGAGTAGACAGCAGTATGATAGCCTGTTTAGGTTATGCTTGATAGTATGAGCTTAGCATTGTATGCTAGTACAGTTTCTCGTTATGAGGATAGATTTGCTTGAGTAATTTCATGTGTCTGAATGCTGCTTGCTTCGTGCTTTGTAGGACTCGGAGTGATGGGAGTTAGCCATTAGGTGAATACGTCACGTCACATGTGATCAGGGTTGAATAATCTCAGAGTGCTGGATTTGGCCCTATTGCATAGCTCTTGTTTGAGTCTAACCGTTGTCGGGACGAGTCTTTTACTCGAAGGATTATCTGAGCCTCGTCACATGTGATGGTATTCAGGTGATGGGTAATTGGCATTACAAGGAGGCCTTCAGCAGCTGAGGACTGGATTGGGTGGAGTCAGAGATTTCCCTAGGGCAAGCCTAGGATGAGAGTAGCAGAGATCAGTAGCAGTAGAAGTGACTTGGTGGAGTCGAGGTAGTACTTGAGGAAAGTACGGATAGATGTGGAAGGTAGTATGGGACCGTACTACTGAAAGCAGAGGATCCGTACTTGAATCGAGGAAGGCTGAGATGAGACCAGGAAACTTGTAGTAGTAGCGATCCCTCGTGATATATCAGTTTTTCTGGCGTTTGTCATGATGTGTTTTAAGAATGGTGGTTTTACGCCCTAGGCTAGCAGTCGGCAGTTCAGGAGCCGGCGAGGGATCAGGATCAGGCTCGGGTCCGAGCAACTAGATGAGCAGACCAGGGAGTTCCTCTCTTTAGAGGTTACTCGCACCATACTTGAGCAGACTCCTGTGATCTTCGGTTCGATCAAGGAGGGTATTTTAGAGCTGATGGACGAGAGGTTGAGCACCTTCCGTGCTGAGGTGGCGGCCATGATGGGGTCGCGCATACTCACCTTTAGGGAGTTCCGGGCTTGTGGAGCTCCAGACTACCATGGGGCGCGGGATCCCATTGCGAGTACCAGGTGGTTGGTGGATGTCACCAATGCAATCCGCACCAGCGGATGTCCCGAGGGGGACAAGGTCAGACTAGCATCCTGTCTTCGGAAGGACAGGGCATGAGATTGGTGGGAGGAGATCGGGCATGTCATCGGGGATGACGCATCGCTTGATACGATGACTTGGGCTGATTTTACTACCAGGTTCAGAGCCGAGTTTGCACCGGTTATCGAGGTGCAGCAGTTAGCCAGGGAGTTTCAAGATCTCACCCAGACTACAGAGACAGTGGCGGAGATTACCGCCAAGTTTAGGGAGAGTGCTCTTCTCGTTCCTCAATACGCAGCTGATGAGGAAATCAAGAAGGCACGTTATCATGAGATGTTCCGGAGTGATATCCGCCAGTTTTTGAGTCGGTCTAGCTGTAAAACGTTGGATGATATGATTGCGAGGGCTCGTGAGAGAGAGATAGATTTGGAGATGGAGAAGAAGAGGAAGCCAGAGGCGGCATCTGGCACAGGGAGTTCGGGCAAAAAGCCCAAGGTACCAGATCACAGATCTAGAGGAAAGCAGAGCCACAGTCGGTGTGGTTAGTGTGGGAGATTGCACGATGGGGCGTGCAAGGCAGGTAGTGCCGGTTGCTATAAGTGCGGTCGGACCGGGCATATGAGTAGAGATTGTACAGCTACTACCACCACCACCACCACAGCAGCTGATCTAATTTGCTTCCATTGCAATCAGAGGGGACATAAAAAGTCCCAGTACACGAATTTAGCAGCAGCAGGGAAGGTGGCAGCACCTGCCCCTACTACTTTGAGGATTACAGACGGCCGTCAGGGCCGGGGTGAGGCGTCAGTGGCGAAGAGTAGAGCTTTTCAGATGACAGCAGAGGAGGCGCGAGCGACTCCTGATGTGGTGACGGGTATGTATTTTCCTCTTATCTCTTTATTGATATTGATTGTTTCTCATGGTTATATGTTTTCGTATAGGGTCGTTTTTAGTGAACGGCATTTCAGCTACAGTATTGTTTGACTCGGGGGCTACCCGATCATTTGTTTCACTTGCGCTTAGCAAGAGGTTTAGCAGAGCTCCGGGGGAGCTGGATTGCCCACTTGAGGTTGAGATAGTTGATGATAGGACCGTCAGGGTCGCGAGAGTACATAGGGCGTGTTCGCTATAGTTATTTGATGAGCAGTTTTTAGTGGACTTGGTTCCCATTCCCCTGCAAGGGAATAAGGTTATAGTGGGTATGGATTGGTTGAGGCCCAATGGGGCAGTGATTGATTGTGAACTGCAGTTAGTGAGGGTTCGCACTCCTAGTGGGGGAGAGTTAGTGATTCAGGGCGAGAGGCCACAGCACGGACTGATTCTGTGTTCAGCAGCGAGAGCGAGGCGCTACGTTCAGTAGGGTTGCGCAGGGTACGTCGCCTATGTCATAGATGCCCCGGAGAAGGGTAAGACGACGGTTGACAATGTTCCAGTAGTACGAGAGTACCCGGACGTATTCCCAGAGGATTTTTGTGGAATACCTCCGGAGAGACAGGTCGAGAGTACCCGGGTGCGGCTCCAATAGCCAAAGCACCGTATCAGTTGGCTCCTCCAGAGATGCAAGAGTTGTCTACGCAGCTGCAGGAGCTGCTAGACAAGGGTTTCATCAGGCCGAGTAATTCACCATGGGGAGCCCCGATCCTGTTCGTGAAGAAGAAGGATGGGTCGCACCGTATGTGCATAGATTACCGGGAGCTAATCAAGGTGACGGTGAAGAACCGTTACCCACTCCCGAGGATAGATGATTTGTTTGACCAGCTTCAAGGAGCATCTTGGGTCTCCAAGATTGATCTACGGTCAGGATATCACCAGATGCGGGTCAGGGATGAGGATATGCAGAAGACCGCTTTTAGGACCCGCTATGGTCATTATGAGTTTGTGGTGATGCCGTTCGGACTCACCAACTCTCCAGCCGCATTCATGGATCTCATGAATCGCGTATGCAGACCGATGCCGGATCGGTCTGTGATAGTGTTCATTGATCACATCCTGGTTTATTCCAAGACTCAGGAGCAGCATGAGGAGTACCTGAGAGAGGTGCTAGAGACGCTGAGGAGGGAGAGACAGTTCGCGAAGTTCTCCAAGTGCGAGTTCTGGTTGCGCGAGGTGCAGTTCCTTGGACACCCCGTCAACTAGAAGGGTATATTAGTAGATCCGGTCAAGATAGAGGCCGTGATGCAGTGGGAGGTCCCGAGGTCTCCAACTGAGATTCAGAGTTTCCTAGGACTGGCAGGGTACTACAGGAGATTCATCCAGGATTTCTCCAAGATAGCAGTTCCACTCACCCGACTGACCAAGAAGTCGGTGGTGTTTCGCTGGGGGCCTGAGCAGCAGGCATCATTTGAGACCCTCAGACAGAGATTGTGCGAGGCGCCGATTCTTACCCTGCCAGAGGGAGTAGAGGATTTTGTAGTTTACTGTGATGCTTCGATCACATGTATGGGAGCAGTGTTGATGCAGCGAGGGCATGTGATAGCTTATGCCACTAGACAGTTGAAGCCTCACGAGGCTAACTATCCGACGCACGATTTAGAGCTGGGGGCAGTGGTGTTCGCCCTCAAGATTTGGAGACATTACCTCTATGGGGTCCGCTGTATCATTTACATGGATCACAAGAGTTTGAGGTACCTCATGGATCAGCCGAATCTGAACATGAGGCAGCGCCGATGGTTAGACGTGGTAAAGGATTATGACTGTGAGATCCTTTATCATCCAGGCAAGGCCAACGTAGTGGCCGACGCCCTGAGCCGCAAGGCGGTAGCAGCCCCGATCAGAGATGTATGTATGAGGATGACAGTGATTACTCCATTGTTGGAGCAGATCAGAGAGGCACAGGTTGAGGGCCTGAAGGAGGAGAGGCAGAAGTGTGAGAGGATTGTGGGCCGAGTAGCTTCCTTTAACTATGACAGTAGAGGATTGTTGACCCTTCATGGGAGAGTTTGGGTACCGTACTGGGGAGGAGTACGACAGGTACTGATGGATGAGGCCCACAAGTCTCGGTTCTCCATCCACCCAGGGGCGACGAAGATGTACAAAGATCTTCGACCCGACTGTTGGTGGCCCTGCATGAAGCGGGACGTAGCTTGGTACGTGGAGAGATGCCTGACCTGCAGGAAGGTCAAGGCGGAGCATCAGATACCCCACGGCAAGATGCAGCCGTTAGACATTCCCGTGTGGAAATGGGAGGATATGACTATGGATTTCATCACTAAGCTTCCCAGGACCGCACGTGGAGTTGATTCAATTTGGGTCATAGTGGATCGGCTGACCAAGAGCGCGCATTTCATACCGATACAGGAGAGCATATCGGCCGAGAAGCTAGCTGATATTTATGTGCGCGAGGTAGTGGCACGGCATGGAGTGTCTGTATCAGTAGTATCAGATCGAGACGTCTGGTTCACTTCCAGGTTTTGGAAGCGGCTTCATGACGAGATGGGGACTCATCTTCATTTCAGCACCGCTTTCCACTCTCATACGGACGGGCAGAGCGAGAGGACGATTCAGACTCTCGAGGACATGCTGCGGGCATGTGTTCTAGATTTTGGTGGCAGTTGGGATACATATCTTCCATTAGAGGAATTTTCGTATAACAACAGTTACCACGCCAGTATTGACCGCCCTCCTTTCGAGATGCTTTACGGGAGGAAGTGTAGGACCCCGATTTGTTGGGGCGAGGTAGGTCAGAGGGTCATCGGGAGCACTGAGGTGGTGCTCAAGACCACAGAGTTGATCCAGCAGGTCCGTAGTAGACTGCAGACTGCGCAGAGTCGGCAGAAGAGTTATGCCGACAGGAGGCGTTCGGACTTGGAGTTTCAGGTGGGTGATATGGTCCTCTTGAAAGTGTCACCCTGGAAGGGTGTTATCAGATTTCGGAAGAGGGTCAAGCTGGGCCCCAGATTCATTGGTCCGTTTAGGGTTTTAGCTCGGGTGGGTCGGGTTGCTTATCGGTTAGATCTTCCAGCAGAGCTTAGCCAGATCCACAGCACGTTCCATGTTTCTCAGTTGCGAAAGTGCTTAGTGGATTATTCAGCAGTAGTATCCCTGGAGGACATTCAGGTGGACGATAGCCTGAACTATATCGAGAGACTAGTGGCGATTCTAGATCGCAAGGTAAAAAAGCTGAGGAACAAGTCAGTAGAGTTAGTTAAGGTGCAGTGGCAGCACCGCAAGGGTTCGGAGTGGACGTGGGAGCCCGAGGAAGAGATGAGGGAGCACTACCTAGAGTTGTTTCCAGAGACAGCAGACTTCGACGACGAAGTCTAAGATAAGTGGGGGAGAATTGTAACGCCCCATTCCTGGTACGTATTTAATTTATTAAATGTCTTTTATAAAGAGCTACTCGGCGAGTAGTAGCCCTAACTCGTCGAGTAGATGCCAGGTTGGACGCGGGTTTTAAGTGATCTACTCGGCGAGTCCGCGCCTGGACTCGACGAGTAGGTCAGTCTGGAGGAAACCCTAATCCTTAGGGTTTGTACCCTATTTAAACGTCCTTATAGCCCCCATCCCAGCCTCCAGCACCCTTAGAGCGTTCCCCCTCAAAACCCTAGCCTCCTTTGGCGAGCTTGAGTGATTCCTTCTTGATTTTGAGTGTTTTGGTGTATTCTTGGAAGTGTAGAAGTGAAGGAAAGAGAGAAGTTGCAAAGGAGAAGAAGGAGATCCAGAAGCTAGCTTCCATTTGCTACTTCATCTGGTAATAAAGCCTCTACCTTGTTCATTTTCCTAATAGATCTTCATATATGCTTGTTTTGCCACTTTTGGGACATTTCAAGGTCCAAACTCGAGATTGGAGCTCCCTTAGGGTAGTGAGCTATAGATCTGGACATCATTGAGCCCCAGGAGCTCAAAGTAGCTACCTTTATGCAAAGCAAGGTCTTGTTCCAAACCCTAGGTTCCCATTTCTAGCTTATTTTGGTGTTTAGCTTCATACCTCTATGCATGCACGTAAAGTTAGCAAATTTACGTGTTATATCGGCCCTAGAAGCTCAGATCTATGAATTGGATGCACTGAAATTGATTAGAATCAACTGTTTAGTGAGGACATGCATAGGACTCGACGAGTTGTTCTTGGACTCGACGAGTCGGAGCGCAAATCCTCCCGATTTCTCCGATTTTGGAATTGTGAGTTGAATCAGCGAGTGGAAGAGGACTCAGTGAGTTGGAACAAGGATCTGGAAGTAGAGGGACTCGGCGAGTCGAGTCGCGAGTTAGAGAAGTGTGAGTCCGGGAACTCGGCGAGTTCATAGTAGGACTCGACGAGTAGAGTCAACCAGGTAGTTGACTTTGACTAGGAAGTTGACTTTGACCAGGAAGTTGACTTTGACCAGGGGTAAAATAGTCATTTTACCCTGAGATTAGTTATCAGTATTTGATTTAATGTTTATGGGATTTGTAGCCGGGGAGTTCCGGAGCAGCAGTCAAACAGTCTCAGATTTAGCACCTCAGCAGCCAGCGTTACGAGGTGAGTTTTCTTCCAGTAGGAACGGGTGTACGACCACAATGCCGGCCCATTTAGTTAGCAGTAGTTCTGGACTTCGGTCTGATGCAGTAGTTTAGTGTGCTTGAGGTCTTTGTGATTCAAGTATGTCTTGTGTTATATGTTCCGGACTTCGGTCTGATGCAGTATGCAGTATATGTGTTTATGCTAGTAGTTACGATTATGCTATGCTATGTTCAGTCAGTTCCGGACTTCGGTCCGATGCAGAGGGCAAGGCCCTGGTTAGTTCCGGACTTCAGTCTGATGCAGTTTCTGGACTTCGGTCTGATGTAAAGGACAAGGCCCTGGTTAGTTCCGGACTTCAGTTCGATGAAGTTTCCGAACTTCGGTCCGATGCAGAGGGCAAGGCCCTGGTTAGTTCCGTACTTCGGTCTGATGCAGTTTCCGGACTTCGGTCCGATGCAGTGGGCAAGGCCCAGTAGTTGCTTTATATGTTATTGTATGGTATGTGGTAGTTTGGGGGAGCTCACTAAGCTTTGTGCTTACAGTTTCAGTTTTTGGTTTCAGGTACTTCCGCTAGTAAGGGGAAGAGCTCGGGATGATGGCATGGCACACACCACAGCTTCAGTTTATCCTGGGAATTTTATTCGGATATTGTTATATGTTTTGACATCAGTTGATTTGATAAATTTATTATGACATTTTGAGACGCATGATCCATGGATTTATCTTTTGATATTTGATATTATGGCTTAGTAGAGTTTTCAAACGAAAATTTTTGGGTTGTATTTTTAGGATGTTTCAACAGGTCACTACAAATTTGCATCACAATACCCTTCTATCACCTCAAGATATCGTGTATAGTGCAACCCATAATTTTTATTTTACTTTACGTATTGTAACACTCTCTTAATACGCTTCCAATTTTCATCAATTAGATTACTGGTATATCTACTTAGTTTGTTTATTGCAAAAGCTAAGTTTGGTTTGTTACAACTCATAAGGTACATCAGACTACCAATAATTCTTGCATATTCGACATGTGCAACTCCTTCACCTCTATGTTTACTTAGATGATGATTAGTATTAATTGGTGTTCTAGGCACATTAGTATCACCAGAGTTAAACTTCCCAAGATTTTTGTTCACATAATAGGTTTGACATAAAGTAAGTGCATTTGTTAATCTTCTATCCACTTTCCTTGTGATCTTCACACCAAGGATGACATCTGCCAAACCCATATATTTCATGTCGAATCATGCCTTTAACATGTTTTTTGTTGATTGAACCATTTTATCGTTGCTATCAACAATAAGCGTATAATCAACCTAAAGGAACAAGATAACATAACCCTCACTTATGTTTTTTTTAACATAAACACACTAGTCACATTTGTTAATCTTATATCCGCTTTCCAACATCACATGGTCAAACTTCTGATGCCATTCTTCAACCGCTTGTTTACATCTATATACTGACTTTAATAGTTTGCAAACCTTTGATTCTTGTCTTGGGGAAACATACCCTTCTGGTTGTTCCATGTAGATTTCTTCTTCTCAATCCTGGTTTAGTAAAGTTGTTTTAACATCTATTTGATGTACTTCAAGATTTCAAATAAATGAAATTACAAGCACCAATCTAATGGATGTGATACGTGTGACAAGACAGTACGTATCAAAATAATCAAGACAACTTTTTTGTCTAGAACCTTTTTATTACAAGCTAGCATTGCCTTATACCTGCTAATGGATCCATTTTCTTTCATTTTCTTCTTGAAAATCTACCATGAAAGTGTAGGAATAATCTTCAAATTACTATTCAACTAGTGCAATCATGAATCAAGGTGACAAAGTAATTATTTCCAATCGATGGCCAGGTCGGACATAATTGTGGCAGTTTCCATGAAACTTCTTGTGTTCTACCCTTGACTCCGAAGTTTCCACCCTTGCATTTGTTTAGGAATTTACACTCTCCAGACATGTTCTTCCCAGAACTTTGACCATGCTCCACCACATTAGCTTTATCAGATACAGGGTTATAGGTACTCTTTTGAGCTACCTTATTGTCTTCTTCAATTTGTAGGCGAAAAATTAGGTCCTCAACGGACATCTCCTTTCTCTTATGTTTCAAGTGATTCTTGAAATCAACCCAACTAGGGGTAGCTTCTCAATCATGGAATCAATAGAAAAGGCTCATTAAAACCCATACCTTTGGCATGTATATCAGATAGGAGGACTTGTAGTTCTTGGACTTGGGACACAACAGTTTTACCATTGACCATTTTATAGTCTAGAAATCGGGCAGCCATAAACTTCTTGATCCCGACGTCTTCATTTTTGTATTTTTTGTCTAATGAGTCCCATGTGGGATTTTACAAGATGGAATCCATTTCGCTTTTAATTACCTCTTTCCATTGAGGTCCTTCAAAAGTGGTAACTGCCTCTTTGAAAGTTTGAGACCCTGTTTAAACCATGAAAGTGTAGGAATCGTCTTGAAATTACTATTCAACTAGTGCAATCATTAATCAAGGTGAAAAAGTAATTATTTCCACTCGATGGCCAGGTCGGACATAATTGTGCCAGTTTCCTTGAAACTTCTTGTTGAATGTTCCACCTTTGACTCCCAAGTTTCCACCCTTGCATTTGTTTAGGAATTTACACTTTACAGACTTGTTCTTCCCAGAACTTTGACCATGCTCCACCACATTAGCTTTATCAGGGTTAGCGTTATAGGTACTATTTTGAGCTAGCTTATTGTCTTCTTCAATTTGTAGGCGAAAAATTAGGTCCTCAACGGACATCTCCTTTCTCTTATGTTTCAAGTGATTCTTGAAATCAACCCAAATAGGGGTAGCTTCTCAATGATGGAATCAATAGAAAAGGCTCATTAAACCCCATACCTTTGGCATTCATATCAAGTAGGAGGACTTGTACTTCTTGGACTTGGGACACAACAGTTTTACCATTGACCATTTTATAGTCTAGAAACCGGGCAACCACAAACTTCTTGATCCCGACATGTGACAACCTGAACCTTTTTCCGTTACCATTAGCCGATTTCCGTTAATAAAATTTGAATTTTATTGAGTTCCGTCAAATTCCTTTGGTTTGGAAACTCATTTAGTTATATAATTGAATTTTATATAAGAGTTGGAATTAAAATCACGCAAAAAACCCGAGTTTCATTTGAAAAATCAATAGTTTTCGGCCTGAGTGGTGTTCACGGCCGTAAACCCTTTTGCGGCCGTAAACCCGTTTACGGCTAGTGACAGGTGGCCCCCACCACCGACCATACCCCCAGCCTATATATACGAGACTCCCACCTTCATTTGAACTTTCCTAGCCGAAAACTCTCTCATTCTCTCTCTCTACCTCGCAATCGTAAACACCAAAACACCCTCTTTTCTTCTGAAAATCATCAAGAATCACCTTTGGAGGTTGTTTTGGAGCAGCTAAAACATGTTTTTCATCGAATCCAACATCATTGTTCTTGAGTTTACGGCCGTACACCCTTCAAATCTTCAAATCTTCAAAGGCCGCAAACCGTTTACGGCCGTACACCCTTCAAAGATTCATAAATCCTTCAAGAACACTGTTCACGACCATAAACCCTTCAAAGGCTTCCGGAAACCCTTCACGGCCGCAAACTCCCTCACACCGTGAATCTTGGCTGCAAACCCGCTTTTTCCGATTCAATCGAGTCCCGATAACATTCCTAAACCAAAAGCAAGTGTTTTTCCAACACTTTAAATAATGGTTTCTCTAATAAGAATACATATATGTATTAATTGTATTAGGATCCCGTTGAGTTCCGCGTACATCAACTCGAGGGTCTTCACTCCCAGTTTTCGTTGTCCGACTATTCACACGACTAACAGTGACTCCATACCCCTATGCTTTTATGAATTTCAAATGTTTTCAGGGGGAGAGTACAAGCCAAACACAAATGATTTTGTGCAATTATACAAAAGTATTTCAACACATTTAAAAACTGATGCAATTAATACAATCTTACAATTTCCACAAGTTTATAAGCTATTTCGATATTTTATCCCTTTTGTAACATGCTGAGCATAAGGGACTTTTTCAATCTATAGTCAAAATTGCATAGTTTTCAGATCAATACGTAAACCAAGTACACAACATTCATGCAAACTATAATAGGTATAGTTTGGGTTTTCAATACATAGTTTTATGAATCCAAAGTTATACATAGCAAAACATATAAACTATGACAGATTTAGTTTATGATATACATTACTACATTTGAACTTCAAGAGTACAACAATTAATAATTATTTAAGTATAATTATTACCCTATAAAGTATACACACGGGTTTAAATACAGTAAATCAATATAGAGCTATGCGTAAACTAGTTAATACAGGATTGTGAGACGACTCTTCATTTGTACCTTTCGGGGTACAGGTTAAATCCTATCATAGTATAACCAGAGTCTCCTGGAGGGAGAGTGTGAGATTTGTGAATAGATCTATTCGGAACTGACAATCTCACACTTGAACTGCTAGCTACAGTTAGGCAGGCATGTCTGGGCTGACAAATGTCATTTATCCAACACTTGAAGAATGTCGTAAAGGTCACTAGGTCATATCAAGCATGGTTATACGACTCACAATAGTATAAACTAACCTTATTATTTACGGGATTTCATTCTTCTTTAGTTTTATTGTTATTAATAAAACTAGTTCATAATACAACTGGAGGATTCCAGGGATTTTAACTCATAGTTTTATTTTAAGTAATGAAACTACTATACATACTGGTTGTAACGAGAGTTTTCAAACAGAACATCTTCTACATTACCGGTGATAGCCAGGGTTTTCATACAAAAGGTTTTCATTCAAAACAATGTTATACAATACAGCTGGTGGTAACCAGACGTACAAACTAATGCATTATACACTACTACAGAACACAGTAATAAACATATATGTTAGGAAATATTGGATTTTCTTGGGAACCATACAAACATTTTACAGATTCAATGATAGGATTTTCATTACAAAAAAAAACATGCTTATGAACTCACCAGCTTTTGTGCTGATACTCTCTTTTCAAAACCGCTTGTATTCTCAGGAAATCAGTAGACAGGTACCTCAGCAGACTTTTGAGAAGACGGAGTATGTAGAGTCACGTCTTTATTTTTTCTACTTTTGATGTATATAAATATGGATCAAACAGATGTAAATACCTTTTTATATATATTCAATGTAGTGGTTGTGTTTACTTTGATTACTATGATGCAACTGTTGTGATACTACATATAACGTCATCTACCCCCGAACGTTTCCGCCGTTCCGGTTTGGGGATGTGAGACGACATCTTCAGCTTTGTACTTTTTGTCTAATGAGTCTCATAGTTCTTTGGCAATTTTTGTTACATAGTAGACATTATACAATGAATAAACAAGACCATTAAGAACATAGTTCCTACACAAGAAATCAAAATGTTTCCAAGCTTCAATAAAACTTAAACCTCGCACATCTCCTTCTCCTTCAACCATCCTAGGAGCCTCTTTAGTTAAGAATCTAGCAATATTTAATGTGGTAAGGTAGAATAGCATTCTACCACCTCTTAAAGTGCATTCTAGAAAAGTTTTTCGGTTTCTCTGCATGATTGACCGACATGGTCATCATTGGAGCTTGTTGAGCATTAGGAGTACCAATAGGCTTTGGTTGTTGGGACCTTTCATCAGTCATGATACAAAAGAAACAAACAATTTTATTGGAACCAATATAAAATAGTTAAAGATTAGTGCATAATAACCACAACTAAAACTGTTAAAGAAGTGTCTTTTTCCACAAAATGAACTATGAAAAGTGTGAAGACAAATTTAATCTGAAAACTATTTTAGAAAATAATTTTTGAAAACAGTCACATATTATAGGTGAAATGATTTACACTAAACAGAAAGGTAGAAGGTGTCTTAAAAAAAACGATTTTTGAAAACAAATTCCGCAACTGTAAAGGAAGGAATAAAAAGTTGTTTATGTAAGAAACGTAAACAGAAGACATTTTTTTTATTTTTAATTGCTTATTTCATACAAAAGAATTTGTTTTTAAGATCGTTAGGAAAAATATAACCCTTATGATATGCACGAAAGAACAAACAATAAAATTTTGCTGAGGCATTTGTGTTTGACACAATTTCTTTAAAACGATTCACTTTATTTGGGTGTTTGTTTCCTTGGATATAACAACTAAATGCAATTTTTCAAGATTGGCGAACCTTCTCTTGGACTGAAATATACCTTTGTTGCAGGAGGAAGAAGCATAAGTAAAATTAGAAGAGAGAAAGAGACGATTTAATCATTTGATTTTTTTGATCAGTTGCCTGAGACCTATAGTAATAAAGGTGCAAAAATGTAACTGATGAAGAATTAAAGAGAACAATTTAATTAAGAAATCAAAAACTGAAATCTAATCGTTAATGGTATTTAATTTGAGTTTGTAACTGAAAACTAAAAAGAAATAATTTCAAAAGGCCCTTGAACTTTTCTAGTCGACTGGTGGTGCATTCGTACCCGCAAGATGCGCACTCGCACACAAGTTAGGTGCCCAATCCGAAGTGGATCGCATTTGCACAACCATGTGTGCACGCGAAAGAGAGAGCATTGTTCTATATGTCTTACAAAGATAGTTTGTCTTTATAATTATAAACCCATTTTCGTTTCATACTCCCACCAATATGAGATGAGTTAAAAGTCACTTAACCCATTTATTATTCTCTTCCTACTAGATTACTTTGATAAGTAATTTCTCTTTCATTTTTAATCTGTTTTAGACGCGTGATATATCAAAATGAAGATATCGCGTAGGAGAACACAAATATATAATCATTCGTCTATTTTGATTATATTTAGAGTTTGTAGTTCATGCTTAAAAATAAGAAAAAACCCATTTTTGGAAATTGGTAAAACAATTTTCCTAACAATATGTTAGTTTGGTATATTGATATCTTTTATAATTGGACTTTGATATGTAGTTTGGAATTTTGGTATATTGATAATTTGCATATGGTATGTTGGTAGTTTTGATAATTAATAGGACTTTTGGTGTCTAGTTTGGTTTATGTTTATTGGTATTTTGTATGTTGAAATTAATATTAATATCTTTATTTAAGAAACCTACAAATTTGTTTCGATCGGGGTCGCAATAAGATAAGGAAAACGATTCGCCCGAAGATGGCAGAGTTGGTGAGGATATCAGAGGTGGTGATGAGGAAAACGATTGGCCCGAAGATGGCGATGATGAATGCCTAAATAACATTTGACATAAATATATAATTGGTTGTGATTTTTTTGTGTGTGTGTATATATATATATATATATATATATATATATATATATATATATATATATATATATATATATATATATATATATATATATATATATAGGGCTAGGTTAAAATAAATATGACATCTATTGTATGGACGTCTGTGGATAATGTTATTTCATTAGAACGACTAAGAGAATATGTTATTTGGTAATGTGAATACGCTCAACCTCGTATAAATATCGTCATTATCATGCATATTCACTAATTCTTATTTATTTTTGTTCTCACGCATCGTTTTTCACTCATTTTCATTTTTATAGAATAGGATTATCAAGAATAAATTCTGACAGAATGAGAATCATAAAAAAAAGTTCATAATATATTTATAGACGATTTTATTAGTAAAAATGAATGATAAAAATAATAGTTATACGAGGTTTGAACATATTCACAATAACAAACAACAAATTTAAAATAGATGCTCATCCAAATCTAAAATTAATTCTCTCTCTCTCTCTCTCTCTCTCTCTCTCTCTCTATATATATATATATATATATATATATATATATATATATATATATATATATATATATATATATATATATATATATATATATATATATATATATATACGGTGAGGTTCAATAGAGAAACATAATTAACCAAGGAACCAAGAAACCAATCTTTTTTTTCAACTTTTACAACTTATTTTTTATAAAAAAAAAACTAAAAATACAGAAATTCATAATTTTTTATCATTTTTCCAATCATATCAAATTCGATAAAAAAAATTTGTTTTTTTCCGTCAAATTTATAATGTGAATCTTTGAATATTCATAATGTGAATCTAAATTCACACGATGAATCCGAAAAATATATTTAACATTCAAAATATTAAGTTATGAATTTAGAAATTTTTAGTTTTTTTTTCGATAAAAAATAAGCTCTAGAACTTGAAAATAAATTTGGTTCCTTGGAGAACCAAGAATTATGGTTCTCTATTGAACTTTATTTATATATATATATATATATATATATATATATATATATATATATATATATATATATATACCCAAAAATTAACTTTTAATATAAAATATGATAGGCTTCTTTAACTTAAATAAGAAACACAAGCTACAAAAATGACAAGTATAGAATAGTAAATTCCAGTCATCGAAGCACCAATGTTGACTAGCTAGCTCGGAAGTCCATTATGACACTCTTAAAATCTACTACATTAGTCACCCAATTATATAGTCACACGTACCTGAAACTCACAAATACACTAGCAAGAATATATATATATATATATATATATATATATATATATATATATATATATATATATATATATATATATATATATATATATATATATATATATATATGGGACAGTTCAAATAAAAACAGTAAATAGTGTGAGAACGTAAAAACACTTTTTTATGTTATTATTCAACAATGAATTTTGTATCGACAACTTTATGTCATTATTCAGCAAAGAATAAATGAATAGTTAAAGGTTAAAATTAAAATTAGAATTTACTACAAAATGCACATATATAAGTTTATAATAGAATAATAACATTGTAATGAATATATGACTAATCGAAAGTTAATATTTATATTAGAATTACTTCAACAATACACATATACAAAATTCATTACAGAATAATAAAATAAACATAGTGTTTTTTTGTTCTCACACTATTTGCTGTTTTTATTTGAACTTACTTTTATATATATATATATATATATATATATATATATATATATATATATATATATATATATATATATATTCAAGATCTTTTACTAGTAAATATTTTCCCACCAACTTTTTTTATGTCAATTTTTTTTAAATGACTTAAGGTTCTAAGTCCGCAATATTGAATTGCAAAAAAACCTCAAAAAATATTAAAGTTATTTTTGACAAACATATGCACTTTCGACGTTTGTGTGTATATATGCATTTTTCATTTGTGAAAACTTTTTTCCATATTTTTTTCGAATTCAGTTCTATATGATCGACTTAGTGTCTTAAGTCAATTTTTTGTTTTTTAAAATTTCATTCAAAAATGTTCGCGGGAAAATATAGATTTGCAAAAGATCATGATTACACACATACACACAAACATATATATATATATATATATATATATATATATATATATATATATATATATATATATATATTAGGAGTGTTTGAAATGAAATAAAATATACTAGAAACTTTAGGAACAATTTTTCATTAAGGGTGTATTTGTGGTTCTAATTTTCTGAAATTAACAACACAACTAGTCTTAAACTTTAATTCAAAAAATGTTAAGAACTTGATATCCTTTTTTCATCAAGGTTGTTTTTGTTATTCTAATTTTTTGGAAATAGTAATTCTTTAAAAACATTAAAAAAAATTTAGAAACTTTAGAAATCATTTTTCATTAAGGGTGATTTTGTCATTTTAAGTTCTTAGAGATAAGAACTCGTTATCTTAGACTTTCATTAAAGAAAGATGTATCTGATACAATTATTTTAATTCCATTTTTTTTATTGAAAAATGGCAAAAACACCATTTTCACGCTTCGGCTATGAAAATTCACAACTCAAATATCATATTCACAGTTTGACAAACATATCAATTATTCACACATTAATAAAAACATTATACAGTAATTTAGAACTTTCACCGCCACCATCGCCATCATAAGTTACCACATACCGCCACAAATCACTGCCACCACTAACCACAGGTACAACCACTTCGGTTTTTATTCCAGCATACAACTACCAAATCCAACAACCACTACCAATTTTTACCTAATGTTGCCACCACTAAGCATTGATATCAATCTCCTTTCCTCCCACCACCTTAAGATATGGGTTTTTTATGCACATTCTATCTTAGTTCACAAATAATTTTACAAAAAAAAATTCAAAAGTTCAATTAATATAATCAGCTTCAAATCACGAACTTAAAACAATATTCAGAGTTTATAACATGTATTTTCAATTTACTACAACAATTGATGAACCATTCATATTCATAGTTAAATACAAAACATATAAAACATATAAAACATTCTTTTTCAATCTATTTAACAAACACCTTTATGAACAGTATCAAAATCGAATTTCAGTATGTTAAAATAATTTCTTTTTTAAATCACATGTTAAAATAATATTCATAGTTTAAAATTACAGCTAAAAATAATATTTACAATTTAAAACATATATTCAGTGTTTAATACAACGACTCATACATCATTCACAGTTTTGTATAAAACATATAAAACATTATTTTTACAGTTATTTTAACAAATATCTTGTGAGTTGTATCAAAGTTGAATTTAAAGATGACATTTACATGTGCTTTATCTAAAATTATCTCTGAGACTCTTACTTCCCATTCTATCTAAGCTTATAAATAATTTTACAAAAAAAAAGCATACGGTTCACACAGATAGATACAAAACATTCTTTTTCAATCAATTTAACTAACACCTTGTGAGTTGTATTAAAGTCAAATTTCAAGATGACATTATTATATGCTTTATTGAAATTATCTTTTCTTGCCTATTTTATCTAAGTTCACAATTATTATTATTTTTTTAAATAACAAGCTAAAATAATTTTCACAATTTAAAATCACAACTTAAAATAACATTCCTAATTTAAAACATATATTCGCAGTTATACAATGACTCATACATCTTTCACAATTTAATACAAAACATATAAAACATTATTTTTTAAGTATTTTAACGAACACTTTGTGAGTTGTATCAAAATCCAATTTCAAGATGACATTTCCATGTGCTTTATCTATAATTATCTCTTAAACTCTTAAACCCCCCCCCCCCCCCCCCATTCTATCAAAGTTTACAATTAATTTTACAAAAAAATCACAAGTTAAAATAATATTCACTTTTTAAAATAACAACTTAAAATAATACTCATAGTTTAAAACACATTTTCACAGTTTAATGTAACGATCCATACATCATTCACAGTTAAATACAAAACATTATTTTTTTCAGTTATTTTAACAAATGCATTGTGAGATGTATCAAAGTCGAATTTCAAGATGACCATCATTATATGTTTTTATCTAAAATAATGCTCTTCATTCTAAGTTTATAAATAATTTTATAAAAACATCACAAGTTAAAATGAATATTCACAGTATATATATTCACAAGAAAAAAATAAAAAAAGATTCATACATAAATCATTCATATTTTAACACAAAATTCATATAATATTCACAGTTAATATAGTCGATTCACATCTTAATATTGTCCATTCACAACTTAATACAGTCCATTCATAGTTTAATCACCAATTTTATTATAGTTGAAGCTTAAGATCCAAAAGATATCCACATTAAATATGTAAAAATATAATGTATTCACAACTTATAACTTCAAGACCTCCACCAAAAACATGACAAATTAAGAGTAAACTACCATATATGATAGAGATCTAAAGAACAACAATGAAGATATGAAATAAACTAACAGATCAAAGCAGGATTGGGGAACGATTTCCTTAGAATAACAAGTAGAAAATCATTTTCACAAGGTGTGGAAGAGTGAAAATTAAAGAAGATACTAAAAACATGTAAACAAAAGTACTAAATGAGTGTAACTATGATATCCTCCTGATCTGAAAAAAACACATGAAACTTCTCAATTTCGCAAGGAAACACCATGAATGGATCGAAACCACAAAACTAACACCGAAGATAAGAAATTATAGTTGTCGAAACTCAAATTCACTTAGATCTAACCAGATCTGGACAAATATGGACTAGGAACACCATTAGAGTCAAGAAAAAACAACTGAAATCAATCAGATCAGATCTAACCTGAGCAAAAATTACGAAGGAAAGTCGCAAGAATCATAAATCTATCAACATACCACTGGAGATGGCAGGTGGAGGTAACAGTTTGCCGGAGATTGCATATGTGGTAGTGTTCGATTGTGGCGGTTTGACGGTGAGTACACATGCACATCTAGAGATGAAAAACAACATTTTTTTTGAAGATCTAAGACATGAAGAATACAAAGCCAGATCTGAAGAACTCATGTGTAAAATAATGAGCATGAACCACAAAATTATAATGATCTGAGACGTTCAAGTGGTGGAGGTGGTTTAACGTTGTTTGTAGTGATCCCCCCCTCTTTATCCCTCTCTCAAAATCTGAGGCATTTTTCATGATTTAGAGAGATAATGGAAGTGAAGGAGGTCAGCGTTGTTCGAGGAGCCGTGATTGACGGTAATGGTGGCCAAGTAAGAAGTGTTTTCCATTTTTTTTGCAAAAAATGGTGGTATTTCACCGGTTATGAAATCTGTGATTGTAGAAGAGAAGTGGTGGTCGTGGAGTCAACGTCGGCGATGACAATGGTAGTGGGCCGCAGTCTGTAGTGTTGGTAGAAGCGATGTTGTTCATCACAAGTTGTAAGGTTGTACAAGAAGATGATATAAGTTTTTTTAAGCATTTGAGAGAAGAGATAAGATAATCAGGTGATAGTGTGTGTAGAACTGATATAATATAACATTTAGGTGGGTTCTAGTTTTTTTATTATTTATAATCATGCCAATTTTTTTATTTAGATATTGGTAAAAATAATCCATTTTTAAAAGTTTTGTAAATATTTATTGTAGAAATTAAAAATATACATTAATAAAAATGGTTTTTAAATAGTTCATAACCTTTTGTGGTTCTCATTTGAACTTTTATATATATATATATATATATATATATATATATATATATATATATATATTTCTTTAAATAATGTACACGTTATAATCACATATGAATCTTAAATGATATAATCAGACGTGAATCTCCCATGTGAATCTTTCATTATATATATAATCACAGATGAATCTTAACTGATATAATTACATGTGAATTTCATATTTAAATATTTTTAAGTAAAATCACATGCGAATATCACATGATATAATCACATTTGAATCTTACATTATATAATCACATGTGAATCTTACATGATATAATCAGACGTAAATCTCATATCAGAATCTTTCATTATATAATCATAGGTTAATGTTAAATGATATAATCACATGATTAAATCATATTTGAATTTTACATGATATAATCATGTGTGAATGTTACATTATATATACATATGTAGATATGCACATATGTATTATTGTATGTGTATTTGTGCATATGTCGATATGCACATGCATATATCGATATGCACACATGCATTTTGTGTGAATAGTCTTTGTTAGATATTGTTTTGGTGTTCATTTTGGTTTGACATAATTTGTTGAGAATATTGAAGAGATAAAAAAAATTAAATTTTGAAACAATATAGCAATTTGGGCACTATGTACAGAAGACCCTTTGAGATTTTATAGTATTTTTTTTTCTTAATATTTTATTTTATATCGACTAAAAGAAGTATATTACTTTATAGATTATTAAATAAAGTGTGTTACTTTATCCTTTACTAACAAATACTATAAAATAAGAAATATGCATATATGCAATTGCAAATGTACATATATGCAACAACAAGAATATATGCATATAGGCACCTCGAACTTCGTTATATTTTTTAATAAAAAATAATAAATGTTTTTCTAAAAAATTACTGGCTTCTTTTAAAAATGATTGTTATAAAAAGTACTTTTTTTAAATTATTGTTTCAGAAAATAAAAAATATTAGTTTTAAAAACAATCTAAAAATTATGATTTAAAAAAATTAATAATTAGATTTATTTTGTTAAAAAGTACGATCATACCCTTAATAAATTTATTTTGATATAACGTTTCATTTTTAGTTCTTGGTTTTTCACGAATATATGAGTTATAACCCTTATATATATATATATATATATATATATATATATATATATATATATATATATATATATATAGCGTTTGAATTTTCACAATAAAATTTTCATTTTTTAAATAACATAAATATCCATTTTCATAAAATCATAATCGATATAAAATCATTTCTTCATAAAACAATAATCCAAAATCCATGTCCAAATTCTAAATAAAAATCATTGTGGAATTCTTAAAACATAAAAATTGCCGATTAGTGTGTACAGTCACGCCTCGACCTTAACACAAGAGGTACCAGAAAAAAATTGAATCCACAATTGTAATCCAAAGCTTCGTGAGTTCGTCGTCATACCACATACCACATATATAACTGTACATAATAGAAATGGGTATGTTTCAACTATCATGTCTATTTCAACTGACATGTCCATTTCAACTAACAAGTCTATCTCAACCGACATGTCTATTTCAACTGACATGAATCTGTCAACCGATAGGTGTGCCGACAAGTATATTTCAACTGATATGCCTATTTCAACTAACATGTCTGTTTCAACAATCATAACATACAAGTAGATAATCAATATTTTACAAGTCTAGCTATGCACACAATCATGTCAAAACAACTATTTAATAAGAAATACAATGATAAAACTTACGTGAAATAGAAATTGGAGAAACCACAAAGCTACAAATTCGAACTCCACAATAATAGTCTCACGAACTGCCTAACAGCCAACATAGGTCCAACTTCTATCCATAACTCAAAATCCTCAGGTTAAACAATAGTTAAACCGGTCAAAAGTCAATGGTCAAATGCCCCGCATCGCGACTACTACCCTAGTCACGACCTATCCTTGGCTACGCCGCGATTCGCTTTGAAAAACCCATTTATCATTAAGAACTTAATCTCCTTCGGCTAAGGATTACATCTTCATACCCGAATATCTCAAGGACTTAATGGAAAATTTTCCAACTATATCCAGATTTATAACCCAAACAAACCTAATCTCAAATGCTAACTCATTTTGTCCCAAAAATGGTTTGAATCCTTTGCATGGAAGCCAAGAAGATCATTCATTCACTCTAAAAGGTCCTTAACAAATCTACAATTCGCTCATAAACAAATAAATGATTATAGAGTTCTCTAAACTCCTAGAACTACAAAAAAGAGATAAAAAATCGCTCCCCAAGTCTAGGTCCTAGCATAATACCGAATAAAGGAATAAAATTTAGATATTACAATGATAGAGAACTGAGTAGAACGTATAATCTTGAGCAAGGAAGGACTTCTTCAAGCACCACAACAATCTTGATCTTCAACAATCTCTACAAACACCACCAACTCTCTAAGAAGAGCAAAAAGGGGGTTAGGGTTCAGTTTGAGAAGTGGAGGCTGAAGACTAGAGAAAGCATAAAATGTTTTATACCTTTAGATAGGGCCCAAAGCCCGACACAAAGTAAGTGATGTGGTCGCGTCGCGACATGCTGAAAACCCTACATCTCAAACATGAATGAAATAAGTACTAAAACAACTTATACATGGAAAACGAGTGTTACCATTCTCCCCCACTTGAAGTAGATTTCATCATCGAAATCTACTCTATCTAAATTCTAGAGGACAAACCTTACGCAAATACTTCGCAATTTCTCCAAACCACTTACTAAATCGATGCATCCACAACAGCCATTCCCGAGACCACTCATAACCGAGACTATTCCTCCATTTCAAATCTAACCAAACTATTAACTCAACCCACCATAATTACCTCTCTCATCACCAATGATTTAAATAAAACTCTTAGTAAAACTATGCAAACCCAAAAACTCCAACACCGTAGTCATGAATTAGACCCAATGATCAACTTCATAAATTCTAAGACTGATGATCACATTTCGATATACATATCCCCTAGTCCCTTAAACTTGGAGCATTGCTACCCATGAAGAAGTGAGTGCCAGAAACTTATTGACCATAAACACTCAGAAAATCTTTAATCTGGAAAATCATTCCCGAAAAGGACTTCTAACAAGTCATCAAATCCCATAGCTTCCCACAATCATAATGATGGGAAAATCGTAACCTTACGTCGAATCTAATTTTTATTCCTGCTCATGCGCACAACCATTTGATAGATCACCCAAAGCTACTATAGAGAATCTTAGGGTTCAAAATTTCCATAATCAATACTTCATCACTAGTAGCCAAAATCATATGAAGCCCTTCTCATAAACAAACATGGATCCATTAAAGCAGAAACTCAACAATGAACTACTATTTTATAACCATGACTTTCCAACCAGTCAACGCTCTACCAACCATATGACCTAAAACATTCTGGTCACTGGGCCACCAATAGCCTTTCTACAATGCTCCAAAACACCCAACTATGCCAAATGGAATAGGAAACCAATACCTAAGAGTCCCATCCTTATAAATTTCAGATTCCACCCATACAAATTATACACACACTAGTTCACAATATGACATAACACCATCTAACCATTGGAATGATAAGCACGCGGTACAACACCGCTCTTGCCATCATTCCTCCATGGGCTTGAAGACTCACGACCCGTGTCACACCCCCAAACCGGAACGACGGAAACGTTCGGGGGTAGAGGACATCATGTCAAGTATCACAACACATGCATTATAGTTATCAAAGTAACAACAACCATTGTATTGATACTATAATATTTCATTAAGTTCAAAACATTACTTGAAATACAAGAAAAGTACAACAAAAGTTAAGACGTAAAGCTCCGTCTTCGCAACTCCTGGGAGAGAGTAGCTGTCTATTAACGACCCTGAGAATACAAGTGGTTTGAAAAAGTGTCAAAATTAAAGTTGGTGAGTTCATAAGTATTTTTTTATAGAAAGTATATCCTTTATTCTTTTGAAAAGTTTGCCAGTTCCTCCAGAAAATCCTATATTTCCTGCTGAGAAATTATAAGTAAAACGACTCATGATTGTTCCTTCTACGAGTACTTAGTGAATACAAGTCATATACGTTTAGATCGAACAGATAGTTGATTGTGTGGTTCTGCCCTAAGCCCACAACCAAACAAGGAACAGGAAATGAGGCGGAATCCACACATCCCACTATCTGTCGGATCTTCATGTATCTAACTCTGATGTATTTACTAAGTACATTAAGTTTATTGATCTTTTAATTTGAAAACGTTCCCTTAAGAAAATCCTATATTTTCTTAATAAGTAAAACGACTGTAGTTAATCCTTCTATAATCATTCAGTGAATACTAATAATATATAATACAGATCGATTAGACAGTTGAATGTGTGAATCTGCCCTAAGCCTACAACCAAACAAGGAACAGGATATGAGGCTGAAGTCACACATTCCACTGTCTACCAGATCTTTATTATATATAATCCTAGTGTATTCATCAAGTAATTACATAATTAACATTTAACGAATCTCTGGTAAAATGGTAACCACAATAGTTCCTTCTATAATCACTTAGTTTATACTAACTATATATAACCTAATATCGAATGGACAGTTGAATGTGTGAATCTGCTCTAAGCCCACAACCAAACAAGGAACAGGAAATGAGGCGGAAGTCACACATTCCACTGCCTATCGGATATCATTTATATATAATTTGAATGTACAAACTAAGGAATTATAGAATTAACCATAAAGGTCCTTTTTGTAATATTAGTTTAATAATAAGTATTAAACCTTTTGAAAATAAGTTTATCTTCCAAAATAACGATGTAAACCATAGAAAATCCTATATTTTCTATAAAACCGATTTGTAGTCTTAAACACTCCAAGACCGAGAAGCACAAATATAATTACCATACTTAGCTTAATGATACCCAATTTTGTTTATCAGTAATCCTATCTGAACATGTAATTACCCCGAAAGCTCGACGTAACGATACTACCCTCCTATGATTACTTAGTACACATGAGTTGTATAATTTCGAGATCGAATACATAGTTGAATGGGTGAATCTGCCCTAAGCCCACAACCAAACAAGGAATAGAAAATGAGGCGGAAGTTACACATTCCACTGTCTACCGGACTTCAATTTTATCTAACCCTATTGTATATACTGAGAAATCATATAGTTAGTATTCCTTGGGAAAGTTTGAGAAAAGTATATCTTTATGTAAATAATTAGTTAATACTATTGTGAATATTCATTATAACCATACTAATAGTAAGTTAGTCGCGTATAGATCTATACACCAGCTCACGCTGTCCCTTATGAAGACTCTGGTTATAATTAAGATTCGAACAGGTACTCTGAGTGGTACATCGAGTGGTTCACAATCCTGTATTAATTATTTACATAAAATGTAAAACCTTTTTATAATTAACAGGTAATTTTGTAAAAATATTTCCTTTCGTTTCATAAACCATGTTTATAAGTTCATTTCCATGTTTTAACTTGGACTTTTGTAAATTAGTTCCTATGATCCATAAACCATACCTATTATAGTTTATAAGTTGATTTCTATGACTTTAACAAGTTTTAATTTCAAATACATTTAAACAGTAAGAAAACATAATAAGTAAATTATGTTTTTATACACAAGCAATCTTGTGTTTTACTTGTATTCCCCCCCCCCTTAAAACAGTAAAACGTTTCGAAAATATGGGGGTATGAACTCACCTTATGTTGGATATTTGATTGAAGATACGATATAGGATGTTTGGTATGCCAAGCTAAGTCCCGAGCACAAATGCATCCTAATTGGCATATATATATATATATATATATATATATATATATATATATATATATATATATATATATATATATATATATGTATGTATGTATAATTAGTGTATATAACAACTAATCATGAAAGGCAAACATCCTTAGGTGCTAGGAAACACTTGAAATGAAGTGTTACAGTTATATATGATTGAAAGAAAGGAGTTAACAACCAAACTTTAGGGGTTCACGGCCATGGGAGGGTTTACGGCCCAAGATCTTATGAAGGGCTTACGGCCCTTATGAAGGGTTTACGGCCATGCACCCTTGAAGATCTTGAAGATGATGAAGAACAATGATGAATCAAGGCTAGAACAAAGGGGTTTCTAAGCATAAACAAGAATATGGATGAGATGCTTACGTTTTTGGAGTGAAAAGTGAGCCTTCTCTTGATGATACTTGAGAGAGAATGGATAGTTCACGGCTGGAGTTTGGAGAAATGAAGTAAAAATGAAGCAATCTCTTATATATGGAGGGTGGTTCATAGCTAGAAGAGTGTTCACGGCTGTGAACAAGGTTTACGGTCGTGAACCTCATGTTTTGGGTTTTCTGGTTCAGGTGCAGCCTTCTGATCTCGAGCTAATACTTCATAACACTCAATCCTTAAGTGTATTAGGCTTAGAGACTCTCAAACTGGCCTTAAACACAGTAAAGAGATAGTAGAAACGAGTCTGATTTTTGATTGAATTGGATTGATTTACAAGAAGAAAATAACGGGGTGTTACATTATCCCCCCGTTAGAGAGAATTTCGTCCGGAAATTCAGAATTCTAAGTGGTTACTCATGAACTTGGGAAAAAGATGGATACTTTAGTTCTATCTGATCTCCTGTTCTAACTAGTAGAGAGTCTGCGGTTTTGGCTTACTTGACTATGTTTATCCAACTAGTAGGATGTCCACTCTTAGTTCTGGACAACTTTGTCCTGAAGTTTATGGTAAGACTCATACTTGATTCATCCATCATCATCTCGTGTATACAAGTCATATATAATTAAGATTAGTTAGATGGTCGGATGTGCGACTCTGCCCCATGTCCACAACCAAACAAGGAACAGGAGATAGGGCGGAAACACACATCCTAGGTCTATAGAATCTTAATTATATACCATTCCCGCATATACACTTAACAGTGATAGGTTAACCGTATTTGTCCTTAGCCTATGTGCTTGAACTTGACTTGCTGCATAAGTGGTGTTCCTAGGAGATCTATTGGAAATACTCCGGAAGAAATATAGACTTTCATAATATCCTCGGTATCTCCCCTCAAGTTCCTTGTCTATGCAGTAAACTAGAAAGACGTGGTACCCCTCACATGGGTACTTCTGAGTTTTGAAACGGGAAACGATATGAAGGTTCGTGTCAAGTTTGTCGTTCGTTAGACGGCTGATTAAAGCGAAGGGTCTTTATATAGCACAAGAAGTTGGTATGGTAAGGACCAAACCAATATATTTCTAAAGACGACATCGGAACTTCTTATCATGACGGCTATTAAGTCGAATAAAACGACGTACTATTCTATGTATGTGTTTCCAGTGCCCTCTGGTTTTATCCTTGTTATTAATACTGCAAAGATAATCCCTAACAGATCTTTCTATTAATTTTCATAAGATAATCCCTAACATATCTTTCTATAATCGCTTGGTGTAAATAAGTCATGTATAATTAAGATTGAAAAGATAGTTGACTGAGCAATTCTGCCCTAAATATACAACCAAACAAGGAACATGAAATAGGGCGGAATTACTCACTCTAAGCCTACAAATCTTAATTATAAACGACCCTAATGTATACACTAAGTCATCACAACTTATCTGCAAAAGGGTTCTTAGTTTCTTTTATGAATGATGTATTTTGTTCAATTATGTATAATTATTTAACAAAAGTCTTAAGTTTTAAAAATATTTTCATTAGGAAAACCTACCACTGTTCACAGGGGTTCCGGGACAGTCTCTCTTGCGGTAATCATCAGTACTCTTCCATCCCCGCCAACATTCTTAATTATTGGACAATCCCTCTTGAAATGTCCAATTTCACCTCACTGGTAACAAGCCGAGTTTACTCCAATATCAAGGACTTGGTTAAGGGGTTGTGCTAGTGCCCTACAGAAACAGGCAGTGTGCCCCTTTCTGTTATAATTTCTACAGTGTAACTCTCGGCAAGATCTATAATCATGGAAGTTACACTTATTGCATTTTGGGCGATTCCCTGCATATTGCTTTGCCGGCGTTGGCGTGTCAGGTGTTGTAACAGCATGAACACTTACAATTTGTTGTCTTTTCGAGGCCTCTGGTGTTGACCGTCCTTTATTCTTGCTCCCAAACTTTCTCTTATTGTTGCCCTCTTTTGTTGACTCAGGAACGGGGGTCATTATTCCTTGGCGAACCCCATGGTCCACGAGACTCTACGCCAATTGTTTGGCGCTATCGAAAGTAGTTGATTTGGAGGCTAAAACACTTCCTTGAATCTGGGAAGATAATCCCCAGATGTACCTCTCTATCTTCTTGCTCTCCGGGGTAACCATTTTAGGGCATAGTTCCGCTAGGTCACTAAATCTATTAGTGTAGGCCTCTATGTCTGAGCCCGTCACGGTGAGACCCCAAAGCTCTTCCTCTAGCTTTTGTAATTCGCCACTCGGGAAATATTCTTTCATCATTACCGTCTTTAAGTTCTCCCAGCCCAACGAATTAGCCACTGCAAGGGTCAGTGACTTAACATGGCCATTCCACCATGTCAGGGCTCTATCGGAGAAAATGCAGGCAGCAAATTTGACTTTGCTCCCTTCCTGGCACATGCAAATTTCAAAAACTGACTCCGTTTTCTCGAACCATCGCATTAAACCAATGACTCCTCCAATTCCACTAAAGGATTTGGGTTTGCAATTCATGAAGTCTTTATACGTACACCCCCTAAGGAGTCCGTGGATATTTCCATAGTTAGACGGGTTGGCACCACTTCCAGTTCCATTGGTACCACTTGCGTGGATATGAGACATGGTGGCTGTTATGGGGGCAGTCACCGCAGCCTGGAACATAACAGGATCATACTGTGGAGGTGGTGGCGGTGGATTTGTGGTTGCGTTGTTAGTACGCCTGATATTTCTACGAGGTGGCATCTTTCTGACATAAAGTTTAAAGATGAAGTGTTGGCAAAATATCGATAGTATAAATCGAATGATATAATACCATAATATTGAGTGTATCATGTTCCGAAAGTGTTTTGAAATCAATTCATAATAGAAGTCTATGTGAACATAAAGTTATGAATTTTTCAATAATGAATATCCTTACTGAAGTTTCTGTGACTTGATTTGCAAGTACTAGATGTGATGAAATACGTGATAAACTTAACACCTGATGTGAGTATTGTAATCACTAATTCATTAAGTTAAATTAGTTTCTTTCTTATTAGTATGATGTATACGGTACTTTCTAGTTTATTCCTAATAAGGTAAGGTTTGTTAATGATCTCTCTAGGACCTTTCTCTTTGTCCGATCCTTTCTCGGAATTTTCCCTTTAAACACTCTTTTGGTTCTGTCTCGACTCCTCTGTTAGCTGATTGCGAGGTCTAGGTGTATCGGTTGTGCGAGAATGGAAATGTCTAAAAATCTACGAGATTAATAAAACACTATTATTAAAAATAGATTCTTACGAGGACGATCCTTACTAGGTCTTTATATAATCACTTAGTGTATACAGATTATATATATTCCAAATCAAATAGACCTTCGAATAAGTGAGTCTACTCTAAAACCACATCCAAACAAGGAAAAGGAAGTAGAGTGAAAATCACCAATTCTAAGTCTATATAATCTCAATTATATATAACCTTATGTATACAATTAGTAATTATAACCTTACCAGTAAAGATCTTTTAGTTTTCACATAAGTTATTTATACTACCTAAAATACTCCTATAGTATTTTATGTTTAATTCTAGGATTCCTTTGTGTATACGGTTGGTAAGTTTTAGACTTGTTGCAACACCACTATCACTCCCAAACACATGTTGGACATATCTCAAATAAATATAGTTGATCAGGCTATATTGATCCCAGATATGATTACATAACTGTCCAGGTTTGACTATAGTGTCCAACATCCAAATACTTTTGTTTTGTTCTTCTTGTGATACTTGTTCTAGTGTGTGTGTGTGTATATATATATATATATATATATATATATATATATATATATACTTTTATAAAATATTGTTATATTTTAAAGTATAATTCTTGGTCAGAGTGTTTTAGTCCCATTATATTTATAGTTGTATATCTTTTATAGGTTGATATACTTAGTTCACTATAAACAATGCTCTGATACCAATCTGTCACACCCGCAAACCGGAAAGGCGGAAACGTTCGGGGGTGGAGGACGTCATGTCAAGTATCACAACACATGCATTATAGTAATCAAAGTAACAACAACCATTGTATTGATACTATAATATTTACATTAAGTTCAAAACATTACTTGAAATACATGAAAAGTACAACAAAAGTTAAGACGTAAAGCTCCGTCTTCGCAACTCTTGGGAGAGAGTACCTGTCTATTAACGACCCGGAGAATACAAGTGGTTTGAAAAACTGTCAACATTAAAGTTGGTGAGTTCATAAGTATTTTTGTTATAGAAAGTATATCCTTTATTCTTTTGAAAAGTTTGCCAGTTCCTCCAGAAAATCCAATATTTTCTGCTGATAAATGATAAGTAAAACGACTCATGATTGTTCCTTCTACGAGTACTTAGTGAATACAAGTCATATACATTTAGATCGAACAGATAGTTGATTGTGTGGTTCTGCCCTAAGCCCACAACCAAACAAGGAACAGGAAATGAGGCGGAATCCACACATCCCACTATCTGTCGGATGTTCATGTATCTAACTCTGAGGTATTTACTAAGTACATTAAGTTTAATGATCCTTTAATTTGAAAACGTTCCCTTAAGAAAATCCTATATTTTGTTAATAAGTAAAACCACTGTAGTTAATCATTCTGTAATCATTCAGTGAATACTAATTATATATAATACAGATCGATTAGACAGTTGAATGTGTGAATCTGCCCTAAGCCTACAACCAAACAAGGAATAGGAAATGAGGCGGAAGTCACACATTCCACTGTCTACCGGATCTTTATTATATATAATCCTAGTGTATTCATCAAGTAATTACATAATTAACATTTAACGAATCTCTGGTAAAATGGTAACCACAATATTTCCTTCTATAATCACTTAGTTTATACTAACTATATATAACCTAATATCAAATGGACAGTTGAATGTGTAAATCTGCCCTAAGCCCACAACCAAATAAGGAACAGAAATGAGGCGGAAGTCACACATTCCACTGCCTATCAGATATCATTTATATATAATTTGAATGTACAAACTAAGGAATTACAGAATTAACCATAAAGGTCCTTTTTGTAATACTAGTTTAATAATAAGTATTAAACCTTTTGAAATAAGTTTATCTTCCAAAATAATGATGTAAACCATAGAAAATCCTATATTTTCTATAAAACCGATTTGTAGTCTTAAACACTCCAAGACCGAGAAGCACAAGTATAATTACCATATTTAGCTTAATGATACCCAGTTTTGTTTATCAGTAATCCTATCTGAACATGTAATTACCCTGAAAGCTCGACGTAACGATACTACCCTCCTATGATTACTTAGTACACACGAGTTGTATAATAACAAGATCGAATAGAGAGTTGAATGGGTGAATCTGCCCTAAGCCCACAACCAAACAAGGAACAAAAAATGAGGCGGAAGTCACCCATTCCACTGTCTACCGGAATTCAATTTTATCTAACCCTATTGTATATACTGAGAAATCATATAGTTAGTATTCCTTGGGAAAGTTTGAGAAAAGTATATCTTTATGTAAATAATTAGTTAATAGTATTGTGAATATTCATTATAACCATACTAATACACAGTTAGTCCCGTATAGATCTATACACCAACTCACGCTCTCCCTTATGAAGACTCTGGTTATAATTAAGATTCGAATGGGTACCCTGAGTGGTACATCGAGTGGTTCACAATCCTGTATTAATTATTTACATAAAATGTAAAACCTTTTTATAATTAACAAGTAATTTTGTAAAAAGATTTCCTTTCGTTTCATAAACCATGTTCAGTTCATTTCCATGTTTTAACCTGGACTTTTGTAAATTAGTTCCTATGATCCATAAACCATACCTATTATAGTTTATAAGTTGATTTCTATGACTTTAACAAGTTTCAATTTCAAATACATTTAAACAGTAAGGAAACATAATAAGTAAATCATGTTTTTAAACACAAGCAATCTTGTGTTTTACTTGTATTCCCCCCCCCCCCTTTAAAACATTAAAAAGTTTGAAAAATATGGGGGTATGAACTCAACTTATGTTGGAGATTTGATTGAAGATACGATATAGGATGTTTGGTATGCGAAGCTAAGTCCCGAGCACAAATGGATCCTAATTCGCATATATTGACATATATATGTGTATAATTAGTGTATAAAACAACTAATCATGAAAGGTAAACAACCTTAGGTGCTAGGAAACACTTGAATTGAAGTGTTACAATTATATGTGATAGAAAGAAAGGAGTTCACGACCAAACATTAGGGGTTCACGGCCATGGGAGGGTTTACAGCCCAAGATCTTATGAAGGGTTTACGGCCCTTATGAAGGGTTTACGGCCGTACACCCTTGAAGATCTTGAAGATGATGAAGAACAATGATGAATAATGATGAAAAATGATGAATCAAGGCTAGAACAAAGGGGTTGCTAAGCATAAACAAGAATAGGGATGGGATGCTTACGTTTTTGGAGTGAATAGTGAGCCTTCTCTTGATGATACTTGAGAGAGAATGGATAGTTTACAGCTTGACTTTGCAGAAATGAAGTAAAAATGAAGCAATATCTTATATATGGAGGGTGGTTCACGGCTAGAAGAGTGTTCACGGCTAGAAGGGTGTTCAAGGCTAGAAGAGTGTTCACGGCCGTGAACCTCATGTCTTGGGTTTTCTAGTTCAGGTGCAGCCTTCTGATCTCGAGCTAATACTTCATAACACTCAATCCTTAAGTGTATTAGGCTTAGAGACTCTCAAAATGGCCTTAAACACATTAAACAAATAGTAGAAACGAGTCTGACTTTTGATTGAATTGGGTTGATTTACAAGAAGAAAATAACGGGGTGTTACAATATGCACCTCGGTGGTCCTATACTAATATGAACTTCTATTGTCTCGTTTCAAAACCATCAGCTATTGCAGATGTATACGATAATCATTAAAATCAACCGAACCAGTATAGTTCGAACAATCTCAAACCATAACCCTCATAAATATTGCTGGTGCACTAGTAAACCTCAACGGTACCACCATATACCCTTACCTCTAGGCTCCATATGAAGACTATCCTACAAAACTCAACTACTCTCATATTTATAGCGATGCCTAATAAAACATTTTATGAAGAAAGTGTTGGATTAGGTGTCTAAGCTCATAACTATAATTGGTATATACTTGAATTGATAGTAGCACAATCCTTTTGGGTTGCACTCAAACCTAGCAGATGAATAGGATAGCTTTTAGAGAGAGAGAGAGAGAGAGAGAGAGAGAGACTGATTTGCTAATTTATTATATGATTAATAAATTAATTAGAAAACAAAGCAAATAATTTGTTGATAGGTTATGAGAATAATATATATATATATATATATATATATATATATATACATATATATATATATATATATATATATACATACTAATTGGAAATAGTGTTATTTAATCAAGAATTAATCAGAAATTAACTGGAATTAATATTGGGCTTAATTGGATTAATTAAAACTATAGGGGTTAAAGTGTAATTATTCAATAGTTAAACAACAGGTATTCCAGAACCCTCCATGATGGTTGGACGATTTTATGGAGGTTCTGGAAGATCTAGAAGATCTAGAATTATCCTTGGGGGATAATTAAGAAGCTAGATAATTAGGAAAAATAAGATAATGCTATTTTATTGTTTGGGACTTATCTAGGGTTTCTTGATACACTATATAAAGGCCCCTATGCCTCATATTTTCATCTAACCTGTCACACCCCCAAATCGGAACGGCGGAAACGTTTGGGGGCGGAGGACGTCATGTTTAGTATCACAACACATGCATCATAGTAATCAAAGTAACAAACAACCATTGTATTAATATTAAAGTGTTTACAAAGTATGTGATTCAAAAAAGATTGACTCCAAAAGTAAATAACAAAACAAGACATGAAGCTACTATACTCCATCTTCTGAATCCCAGTGCGCGTACCTGTCTACTAGTTTCCTGAGAATACAAGTTATTTTGAAAGAGTAGATCAACATTTAAGTTGGTTAGTTGATAAGTATTTTAGTTATGAAAAGTAAACTGTAAGTTCTTTAGAAACGTTCGCCTGTTCCTCCAGAAAATCCTATATTTTCTGATGTGATGAATGATAAGTAAAAGTGACTCTACAATTCCTTCTATGAGTACTAAATGGATACGAGTTATATAAAATCCAGAGTAAACAGACAATCGATTGTGTGAATCTGCCCTAAGCCCACAACCAAACAAGTAACAGGAAGTAAGGCGGAAAGCACACATCCCATTGTTTGTTAGATCTTCATTTTATATAACCCTGGCGTATTCATTTAGTACTTACGAAGTTAAATGTAATAGTTCTTTATATTTGATGAAAACTTTCTTTAAGAAAATCATATATTTCCTTTAGTAAAAATGGTAACCACAATAGTTCCTTCTATAATCACTTAGTTTATACTAGTTATATATAACCTAATATCGAACGTACAGTTAAATGGGTGAATCTGCCCTAAGCCCACAACCAAACAAGGAACGAGAAGTAAGGCAGAAAACACACATCCAATTGCCTGTCGGATATTAATTATATATAACCCTGATGTATAAAATAAAGTATTATAGAATTAACCACTAAAGGTCCTTTAAGTTACACTGGTTTAATAAAGCGAATTAAACCTTTTATAGATAAGTTTCTAGTTTCAACTACTTAATGTTCTATCCAAAAAGTATGTTTTTGTACTAGAAAGCGGTATACTGAATTTGTATTCTATGACCTGACCCATACCTGTTACTCCCTATGATTACTAGGTGTATACAAGATATATATATATATATATATATATATATATATATATATATATATATATATATATATATAGCTAAGATCGAATAGAGAGTAGACTGTGTGAATCTGCTCTAAGCGCACAACCAAACAAGGAACAGGAAATGAAGCGGAAAGCACACATCCTACTGTCTGTCGGATCCGATTAATATATATCCCTAATGTATCCACCAACGAGTCATAAAGTTAGCATTATAGGCCCCCTTTTAACTGAATGTACCAAGAGCCGACTGTTCTGTTTGTTTGTCTTTTGTAATAATGTATGTTTTCCAAAGTTTAAGACTATCTTTACTAGAAAATTGTTTGCATTACCTTTTATGTGAGAATATCACTATATGAATGTAATGGGAAAATGAAAGTATTTAGTAATGTTGTATAAAGTAACTACTAAAGCACTAACTACCTTAAAACCAGTTTGTTAATTAAGGTTAAAATGTGATGTGGTTATAACCATACTGATTGACGAGTGTTTAACACGACGACCTACTGGCATCGAAACTGATGTGACATTTGTCACCCCTGGGCTTGTCTGCCGGACTATAGCTAACAGTTAGGATGTGGGATTATCGGTCCCGTATAGATCTATACACACAATGCCCGCTCTCCCTCCAGGAGACTCTGGTTACAAAACGCGACATAACAAGTATATTGCTATGCCGTGAAGTAGTGGTTTCACATTAATGTTATCTTGTTCTTGTAAAAGAGTGTATGTTCCTTTCTGTTCTAGTTATTGTATGTTCCTTTCTGTTCTTGTTTTAGTATGTTCTGAACCCCTAAACTCTACCTATTATAGTTTACTAGTATGTTTCTTTTGAATTGTCCTTGATTTGTAGAAAAGACTCGGTTATCTACTGAGTTATGCATGTTCTTTAAAACAACGGAGTTTTATAAAAAATAATCTAACATCATTTAAAAGAGTTGTTGAATTGATTTGATCACTTACAAAACATAAGAAATCCTTAAATGTGATGGTTATCACAGGTAAATCTTAACACGATAATATTGTGTTCAACTTGTATTCCCCCCCTTAAAAGCGTTTAAAAAATTTAAAAGATTGATTATAGGGGTATGAACTGACCTTATGTGGGTGATTCAATTAAAGATTCGAGTAAGGATGATAAGTTCCACGAATGAAGTCCCGAGACACAAACGAGTCCTAAATGACATATATTGATATATATGTATGTAATTAGCAAATCTAACTACAAAGGAGATTGGGAAACAACCTTGGATGCAAGGATAACTCACCAAAAGAGTGCTAGAAGCAAGATAAGAGGTTGATTGGGTGTTCATGGCCCAAAGGAAGGATGGTTCACGACCCAAGTTAGTGTTTATGGCCCAACTTGATGTTCACGACCCAATTTGATGAGTGGTTCACGGCCCACTTGGTGTTCACGGCCCAATGATGAACACATGAAGGGTTCACGGCCCAAATGTGAAGAACACTTGAAGATCTTGGTGTTTTGGTGAGTGTTTGAAGATCCTAGTAAGCTTCTATGAAGTATCAAAGGAAAGGGGTTTTTAGGAGTGAAAGATGGTGTTTTTGAACTATGATACTTGAGAGAGAATGGAGTGTTTGCGGCGAAGGGTTGAGAAATGAGGAACAAAATGGAAGAAAGGTACATATATGGGAGGGGTTCACAGCCACACTTGGGTACACGACCGTGAACACCCTTTGATGGGTTTTGTGGTTCGATTTCATTCCTCTAATCCTAAGCTAACACTTCTCAACATCCAATCTTGTAGTGTACTAGGCTTAGAACTCATTAAAATGACCCTTAACAAGGCTAAAAGGCAATAGAAATAAGTCTAACTTTTGTTTGATTGGATTTGACTTTACAAGATAGAAATTTACGGGTTGTCACATAAGCCTTCTTAGAGAAGCTAGAGCTGAAATTCTACTCCTTTCTCCTCTCTCTCCCTCTCTCTCTCTCTCTCTCTCTCTCTCTCTCTCTCTCTTCAAGCTCCTTGGTTTCTAGGGTTTGTGTGTGAACCATTAGAGGCGCGACACTTCTGGCGCTTGCTTCCAAGAGTCTTTTAAGAAGGTTTTGTTTAGTTATTTACTATAATAACTAAAAGGTATGTAAGCCCTACTTTTGTTTTTGTTAAATTCTAAATTAGTCTAGGGTTTATATATTTTTTGTTGTTCGATAGAATATTACTTCAATAGAGTTATGACATAGATCCTTAGGTTGCATGTACCCTTAAATGTTAAGGAATTATCCGTGTTAGTGCATGTAAAACCCATAAGTGGTATCAGATCCAGGTTGTCTAACAATTGAATGTATATTGCTGAACTTGAACAAGGAGAAGAAAAACAGAATCGTCATTCTGTTCCGCCACCACAACATAGTGACTTCCACGACGACGTGGTGACCAACGAATTTGTTCGACCACGACGTGGTAGACGTTCATATCCATAAAAGTCGTATTTTTTCTTATCTCATGAACTGATTAGGATAGTTACCTTAAATAATGTTTTAATTAAGTAAAATTGAATAATTATCTAAGTAATTGGATATCCTTATCTTGATTTCATGATTGGTTTATTTTTAATATTAAAATTTATTTATTTATTAATTAATTTTTGAAAATTAAAATATAAACCCTAGTATTTTGAAAAGTTTAGAATACATCCTTATGGATCTTATTATTGATTTAATTAAACTATTAATTAAAAGATAATTAATAAATCCATAAATGGTTTAAATTTAATTAAATTAAAAGTTTAATTTATTACAAGATTAAACCCTTTCTATTTTAAAATGTTTTAAAATACATCTTATACTATATATATAATTAAATGTTTAATATATATTATATGTATAAGAATAGTCAGTCAAACCGGTAGTACGCCTCATTCACGAAGCTAGTCTATAAGGGAGGTATAAGGAAACTGTCTATAAAATGGTAGTTGAATGGGTGTCCACTCTCACCCACCGCTTCCTTGATTAGTGGAGGATTGTTAGTCGAGCGAGTTTGATAGGACAATTAATTCTCATTAATAAGTATAAGAAATTAAAAAGTAACTAAACTATTTTAAAATTTCACTTTAAGTTACTTTAGAAAAAATGTGAATTTGTGTGCTAATCAATGAAATTGCACGTTACACTTTATAAGTTGTTAGTGGAGCGTGTGTGGTTAACTGACACACTAATGGGGGACTAATAAAGGGTTGTAATGGGTGTGTTGAAAATTGTCATTGATTAATGGAGCGCATGTGGTTAACTGACACATTAAAACGAGATGATAAATGACATCGAGAGTACCAAGCTAATTTGCATGGTTATTAACATCTCGTTTGTGATCCTTGGCATCCCAATCACAAAAGTGACAACATAATCTAAGATTAAACATGCCATTGATTTGATTCAATGATTCTCAAATGATCTGGGAGTTTCATAAGATTGAAACTTGTAAAAGCCTTACCTACCTAAAATAGATTCGAATTTGATTACGGCATCCCTATTCAAAGTTCGAATCGAAAATATGGATCCTAGCCATAATTTAAAATTATGGGTTAATAATTAAGGATTAAAATCAACTAACTTGATTTCTCTTTTATCCTATTATAGATGTCAAGTCAAGACAACAATGCTCTTCCTAATTCTTTTGAAAATGGTTTTTCTCTACCATGTGAAGATGATCTTCCACATTCTGATCAAGGTGAAAGTATGATCCCTTTTTCGAGCAATGGTGGAAATGGACATCATACTTCTTTAACTCTTCCTCCTCCTCCTCCAGTAACTCTCCCCATGTCACGAGTTGAAATATACAAAACTACTCAAGCTTTATTGGCATGTAAACATAAAGATGGATATTTTGTGTGTACGCATGTTCTGAAAATGAAATCGTACATTGATAAATTAGAAACATTGGGTGTCATTTTATCAACAGAGCAAGCCATTGATTTGGTTCTATTTTCACTTCCTAAGTCATATAGTCAGTTTGTTGAGAACTTTTATATGAGCGGCATCGACGTGACCCTAATTGATCTGACACATATGTTGATTGTTGCTGAAGCAGAAATGCTTAAGAGCACAAGTGAAACAAAAGTGTTTAAAGTATCTAATTCCAAAGTTTCCATCGACATTGACGATGGTAACAATGGTGATCCAGAAAAGATTTATCTTCCCAATGGAAAGGGATCGGCCAAGGTCAAACTGTTTCATCGTATACTAAAGAGAAAGGATAGTTCTGAGATAGTTCCATGTGCTAACCCTAAAGAGTCCATATGTTTCTATTGCCACTTAAAGGTAAATTGGTTGCGAAGCTACCCATACTACGCGAAAGATATTAGAGATGGTAAAGTCAAGTCGTGTGACTCTACTTCAGGTACATCCATTATCTAACTCTTTTATCTTAACAAGTTCCTATTCATGGACTCTTGATACATTATGTGATGATCACATTTTGAAGGTATTGCAGTATCTAAGAGAAAGAATGAAGCTGAAGAAGAGTGAGCTAATTCTGATCGTGAGAGATGGATTTCAGTTACATGGTTTGACAATCAGAATTTGGAGCTGCTACTTAGGAGTTAGGATAATTTAATAGATTGGTTAGGAAATGCCTAGAAACATAGTTTCATTTTATGCATTGTAAGGGACAGTTACAAATTTTACGTTTATTTTCAATAAAAGAGAAATTTTGGTTTATTTAGTTGGTTTACTTTTTATTTCCTTAAAATGGTATTTATGAAAGTGTTGGTTACATTTCTATTATTAGCAATGTTAATAGGGATTTTATTCTTATTTTATCGCTTGTGGAAATGTCATAATCAACTAAGTGATAAAGAATTTTCGTCACCCATGTTTCAATTGGATAGAAACTTGGAGTCATGCAATTTGAATTGCATGATGTATGAGAATCTTAATTGTTGGAAGATTATGACTAATTCATTTATCACATGTTTATGTGAGTCAAAGTGAAGGACTAATGGATCTAGTAGATGTTGATATGGACTATTTGGATCTACCACAAAGGATGATAAATCTATTCGTCATATGGTTATGTTTATAAGATTAAACATAATTCTGATGCTTTGAAAAAGTTTCAAAGAGTAACAGAACGAATATGAAGAATCTATTAGGCAGAAAGATAAAAGTTTCTCCACTCTGAAAGGAAAAGAGAGTATTTTAGTATCATGTTTTATGATCATCTTAATGATTGTGGAACTATATCACAATTGATCCTCGAAGAACATCTTGGTGCAATTGTATGACTAAGTAGAGGAATCATATATTGTTGAAATGGTTCAAATCAAGAGATGAGTCATACTTCGTTTCAAATCAAGTATTAGATCCATGATCTAGTTACTACAAATCGTATCTTGAAGCTTATTTCGTACTATGTAGGTTTATAACACCTCATGAAATGTGGAGTAATTATGTTTTCTTACTCTAGTACATTTGGAATTGGAAGTTGTGATGTTTTTGGTTAAAACAAAGGATAAACTAAGACCAATTTATGAAGTGTTTCTTGTCGGAAATCCACACTAACTTTTGAATATTTGTTTTTAGGTCGTCAAGGAATGTTCCTTGAGAAAAAAAATCTTATATGTCAAGAAGTCAGTGCGAGTCTTGTTGATCTTGGATAGTTTTAGGAGTCAATCGAGAATAAACCTTTTAGTTATCACTAGCACACGACCTGAGGTTGATGACCTATCGTGTTAAATTGACACATTATTGTTTCTGTGCACCTTCCAGTTGAGTTGGGAATGCTTATGAGTTCTATGGTTCTCATTTGGCTGCCAAGGAAAAGCACGTTGGTCAGTGAAAGTAAATTGATCAGTATGGATGAGTTGCTTAACAACACGGAAGCACAAGTAGGCCCTTGTGCTACCAGACGACAAGCAATTAAGAATAATCAAAGTTCAGTCCATGAAAGGAAAAAATAAATTTGAGTTTGGTTTTTTATAAACCTTATATTATGATTGTAAGTTGGAAATAATAGACTCACATGGATGTGAACGTATACACCATAAAATCTAGGTGGCAAAACGATTCGCTCTAATTCATGAGAATGATTATGAGGAAACACTTTCACTAGTAGATTTTATAGATCTGATAAATATCATTATGGTTAGTGGTTTTGTTAATTGCATTCTCAAATTCGTAATATGATTACGGCATCCCTTTTCATTGTTCGAATTGTGAGAAATTGCAAGGAATTGTTTGAACTTTCAGAGCATATAGCTATAATTTCTGAAAGGGTTTAAACACACACATATGCTATCTAATGAAGGCGTATAACCTTGAGAAGTCTAGTTGGAGACTTATCGAAGCATCTGTTGGATTAGGTGTCTAAGCCCATAACTATAATTGGTGTGCACTTGATCCGAGAGTAGCATGGTCCTTTTGGGTTGCCTTCACCAATGCAATTTGATAGGATGGACTTTTGAGAATAATGTTATTTGTGATTTGTTAATATGTTACAAGTATAATATATTAATATGAAATCATATTATTTAATTAGTATTGATCAAGAATTAATTTGGAATTAATTTAATGATCAAAAGAGGCTAATTAAATATACGGGGACTGATTTGGTAATTCACTGATTCTTATAGTGTGGGCCAATGATCCATGGTTAATTAGGATGGGCTAAACCAAAATGGATAGTCCATGTAGGTTTAACCCATGGAGCCTAAGTAATATGAATGGTCATGGTGCATTAGGGTTTGCATGGATGTAACCCTAACACTTGTCACACTATAAAAGGAAATCCCTAGAGATAAAATCGGTTGCCAACACATTCTTGGAGAGTGTGAACCGATTTTTGTGTTAAGTAACTTATTCTATCAAGCCTCCTTTTGCACTTGGTGTTTGTGACACATTAGAGGCATCACATTTGAGGTGCTAAAGCTTTTGAAGGCCAAGAACTACAAGTAGTACTAAGAGGTAAGTCATCTAACTAGTTATATTGTTCAATTGTCAAATTGTATGCTAGTTAGGATGTGTGCTTTGGAAAACAAATTGCATGTATAATTAGAGAAAACATAGATCCAAAGCATCTAGGGTTTCATGTGCACCATAAGGTTGTTAGAGTGCTCAAAACCCTTTAGTGGTATCAGAGTCTAGGATTGTTTTCTATTATACTTGATGCTTATTAATTTTCAAAGTTGAAAAAATAGATTTTCTGGCATCTGGCAGATGAACTCGTCGAGTCCACTGGCTGACTCGACGAGTCCACTCAGTAAAAGGGCAACTCGACGAGTCAGGATCATGCACTCGTCGAGTTGATGGCTCTGGTTGCAGAATTTCGAGTTTTTGGCCAGAATTGGATTACGATAATTACCACAAAATGTTTTTTGAAACATAAAATCTATTTTCTTGATATGGTAGTGATCATGCTCATCCAGTTAAAAGATAATTGTCAAAATTTCAAGATTTGTATTAGTTTATATTATTAGGCTAAATTCTTGTAAATTGTTGATATGAATTATCTTGACTTATGAGTTTAACTAGATCATAGATAAATTATTTGATTATTTTGTTGATTAAAATGTTGATCTAAATGCCTTTAATGAATCCCATAACTTGTCCTCAAGTTATGGAAAATGAAAAGTCTCACTTTTAAAAGTCATTAAACTCATAAGTTATGGAAATGAATAGTTTTGAAGAGTTTCAAAACTTGCCCTGAAGTTTGGAATTTGTAAAGCCACACTTATGAATACTTTAATTCCAAACCCTAGAATTTTAAGTTTAAAATTCAACCATTATACTATTATAATATTAAAAGTTTAATAATTATATGTATGTATAAGACAAGTCAGTCTTACCGTTAGTAGGCCTCATTCACGAAGCCGGTCTATAAGGGGGTATAAGGTTACTGCTTATAAAATGGTGGTTTAATGGGTGTCCACTCTCACCCACCGCTTCCTTGTCTGGTGGAGGGTCGTTAGCCGAACGGGTAGGATAGGTCATTAATTCTCGTTAAAAGTATAATGATAATTATAAAGTAACTAAATGTTTTATTAAATTCACAATCATAGTTACTTTAGGAAAATGTGAAAATGATGCTAATCCATGCAATTGAACTTTGCACCTTGCCAAGTCGTTAATGAAGCGTGTGTGGTTAACCGACACATTAATTTGGACTAGTAAGGGTGGCAAAGGGGAGCTTGATGTTTGTCATAGATCAGTGAAGCGTGTGTGCTTAACCGGCACATTGATTAGGTGATAAATGGCATCGAGTGTAACAAGCACATTTGCATGGTTATTCACACCTTATTTGTGATCTTCGGTATCCCATTCACAAACTTGAATGGCATAATCGATATTTAAACATGCCATTGAAAAGTTCAATGAATCTCAAGAGAATCTAGGAATTTCAATCCAATTAAAACTTAATAATCAATTTCGTTTTTCATGGTGTACCTACCTTCAAATATTTTGCAATTGGATTACGGCATCCCTCTTCCAAATTGTAAAATTTTGTGTTCGGTCCTAGCCTTAATATTTCATTTGGGTGTTATATTAAGGATAATTATCTAATCTAAACTTTGTCTTTCTTTTTAAGATGTCTTCCAACACTGCTTCTGGCTCAAACCCTACTGGCTCTTTCTCTCTAATGAACTTGTGTGGGAGAGTTATCATTGATGGTTCCAACTTCAATGATTGGATCAGGAACATCAGGATGGTTACTCGTTACGAGGACAAGGAATATGTCCTCAACAAAGAGCTGAAGGAAATTGATGATTCGTCTGCTACTCCTGAGGAGATTGCTGAGTATAGGACCCATGAGATGGATGCCACCAAGCTGTCTTGTATCATGTTGGCTACTATGACATCTTAACTCCAGAAGTCCTATGAGGACTATTACCCTTTTGAGATGCACCAAGACCAGATGGAAAGATACTGTGACATCCCCTAATTTCTCGGCCAGAAAAGACCGGTTTAATTTATGCTTTTGAAATAATTTCAGAGTAATCATTTGATTAAAAGTGTTGCGGAATTTGTTCCCAGAAAAACATAATAAATATGTTATCAAATCATTTCATAAGAAATGTATTTTATTCACTTAAACCATTGGGATGTCATTGTCAATACAAAAACATAAGCATAAACAAAACTTACATTCATTTACACTAGTGATCTACTTCTCTTTTAATCTCTCAGTGTAAAGCAACTTCGTATCGATACATGTGATACAAATAAACTGAGTGGGTTAGGCTTGGGAGCCTGGTGAGCATATAGGGTTTTCAACCCACAATAAATAATAAACTTATTAAGTTCTTAATCAACAATAAATTTATTAATTCCATCAACAAAAATAACCCTAATTACCCATTCCCATTATCCTTACTTTACGTCCCTAAAACAACTATCACAAGGGACCTAGCCTAAGGATTATCACTAGGGGTGACAACATTGCTTTGGGGGTTCCTCAGCAAGTTATGTCAAATAAAACAAACATCGGGGGTGACAACATTGCTTTCCCTCAGCAAGTTATGTCAAACAAGACATCCTAACATAAAACAACCAACAAGGTGACAACATTGCTTTCCTTCAGCGATTTATGTCAAATAGGCACGAAGTCACATCGTTGCCATGTGCTAGTCCATAGCTCTTATTCATCGACGGTATTTCCCACGGGAGTTTTCCCCGCAATACATGTCAATGGTTTTTCCATACAGCTGATGAACATACTTAAGGGGTTTCCCCAGCCTTACATGCCCTAAAGGCACTCATGAGGGGAATAGAGTACAGCGAATGAACACTTAAGTCCATTAACACCTACAGGTTACGAGCCTGCTAGTGTTCCACAAACCATCAAAACAGTCCATGGTTGTCATCCATACTCTGCTGAATGACGGGGGTTTTAGAGTACAGCGAATGAACACTTAAGTCCATTAACACCTACAGGTTGCGAGCCTGCTAGTGTTCCACAGACCGTCTAGAACAGTCCATGGTTGTCATCCCTACTCTGCTGAATGACGGGGGTCAACATTGGGTAAGGGCTTTTCTCATATTGCACCACTCATGCCAACATTTCGGTAAAAGCATTTCCCATATTTCACCACTCACTCTCAACTCATGATCTATATCACTGATCATCTCATCTATCCAACTCACCTTTCATCACACACCCACTATTTAACTCATGATCTATATCACTAACTCGTGAAGCTAGTCCGATCCCTTCATAAAAAAACAAAGACTCCAAAGCTCTTCCAAATAAAAGTATAGGGAAAATACTAATAAAGTACTCCCGTACGCTCTCGTACCCCGACACGTAATAGTGTCAAAAGGAAGAACTGATGGATGAACACAAAGTTCAAAAATACCTAATGAACATATAGTTCAAACATACGTACCGATTACAAGTCCACTAACGTTCCACTGGGCTATCTAAAATAGTTTGTGGCCGTTGTCTATACTCTGCTAGATGACTAGATCATCTTAAACATCGATACCTCTCATCACTTTAATTTCATCACACATCATCTAATTCATCTACCCATGTTTTACCCAACATATTTGTAGATAAAAATATATATACGGTTTAAAACTTGTATAAAACATCAATTCAACAGTCACCTCAAATAAACAATTAATATATTTACACATAGCACGTATTTTAAGGTAAATACTTCATATCTATGCGTAAGGTGAAAGTGACTATACACTCACTTGATTTAATGAAAATCGGACAGCAATTCGTTTCCTAAAACGATCGTTTCTAATAAAACCGGGAGTTTTATTGAGAAACCGGGCTCTGCGAAAGGTCGGGCTTCAAAACCGAAAAGATAAATTTTCCGGGCTTCACGGGCACTTCGTGGCGTATTCCGGGGCTTATAATTGATACCGTGGCTTCGGGGGGTGATAATATGAAAGAAATATGAGTTTAGGGGCTAAAATTGACAATTTTCAAAAGTACCCCCGGGAGGTCTCGCACCCTTGTATTTATAGGGCCGAGCCTCCTGATCCAATGGCTGAGAAGTGGCCACGCTCCGCGGATCCGACGGCTCGCAGAGTAGGCTCGCACGAGGGCTGCACGTGGGTCGCACCTGCGAAGGCTCGTTGGCAGTCTCCTATTGGACCGAGGTCTACTGGTCCGAAGCCTAGGCACCGTGGCAGTCAGCGAGGGTTCGGTCTCGTACTAAGAGGGTATGTGTCGCATAGCTACTGGACCGCTTCGGATAAGGCCATGTGCTCGGATGACTCAGCAGCTTCGCCACGTGGCTTCGCATGAGTCACAGATTTCGGACACGTGTCACATTCTAAGCGAGGGTGACGTGGCAATTGTGACTATGCGAATTTTCTCGGTTTTTGTGCAAAAACTTCTAAAATCCATAACATTCGCATACGAGCTCCGTTTTTGACGTTTTTTATATGCACGCGTAGGTAAAATTACGGTCTACAACTTCCGTTTAGACTTTGTCGTCTAATTTTGACTTTAATTTTTAAATTATTATTTTTAACAGACCGGGACAGGAAATCCGTTAAAAATTCATAACTTCTTCATCCGACGTCTGTTTTCGTCAGACTTTTTACCGTTGTGCTACTATTTACGAGACCTTCGATTCTCATTTAGGTCGTGTCGGCTAAAAATCACTCGATCTAAAATTCGAGTTTTTAGCTGTCTACTGCTAAGTTGAAACTTCGAAAAATCATAACTTCGCGATACGAAGTCAGATTTGGGTGTTCTTTTTATACCTACTCTTGGTTTAACGAACACTACGAGTTTCGTTTAGATCACTGAGGCTAAAAAGTAGTTTATCAAAAACTTTTTACGACATTCGGCACCGTGCCGGTTTATCGTGAAACTTCGACAGGTCATAACTTCTTCGTTATAACTCGGATTTCGGCATTCTTTATATATCCGTAATCCTTGTCACGCCCACTACAAGTTTCTTAATAGATATCGGCTTTATCTAAAATTTAATTTTTTTGACGCTCATTTTTATTCTTAATTAATTAAACCCTAATAATTAAGCATAAAACACATAATTCACATAATATTCACATAATTCCTTTTCATTTCTTCTAAATGAGTTACAAAGGTTAACCTAGACCATTATGTCAATATTAATGCCTATCCTAGAAACACGGGCGTTACAACTCTCTCCCCCTTAGAATGATTCCGTCCCCGGAATCACACATCAGCAAACAAATACGGGTAGCGACTCCTCATGTCACTCTCCGTTTCCCAGGTGAGATTTGGCTCATTCGTATGTTTCTAACACATAAGCACTAATTCGACAATTTTACGTCACAACTTTCTAGTCTTACGGTCAACGATTGCCTCAGGTTCTTTAATCAACCTCTTGTTTTCATCCAACCTTAATTTAGAAATGGGAATTATGTCGGGCACATCTCCCGTAAATTTTCTCAAATAACACACATAAAAGGTATTATGAATACCCTCCAGTTCTTCCGGTAATTCTAGCTTGTAAGCTTGATTCCCGATCCTCCGAAGAACTTTAAATGGTCCAATAAATCTTGGACTCAATTTTCTCCTTCTACCAAATCTTATAAGTCCCTTCCACGGCGAGACTTTAAGTAAAACCGAATCTCCAACTTCGAATGATATCGATTGTCTTTTCTTGTCAGCATAGCTCTTTTGAGCAGCTAACCTCCTTTCCCTAATCACTTTCAACTTTTCAGCAGTCTGATGGACTATTTCAAGTCCCATAAACTGCTTTTCCTCAGCTTCCAGCCAACATGACGGCATTCGACACTTTTCCCCATACAAAGCGTGATAAGGTGCCATCTAGATGTTCGAGTGGAAACTATCATTATAGGAAAATTCTACTAGAGGTAAGTGTTTACCCCAGTTACCTTGGAATTCCAGGGTACATGCTCTCAGCATATCCTCCAATGTTTGAATTGTTCATTCGTTCTTACCATCGGTTTGTGGATGGTAAGTTGTATTCAAACACAACTTGGTACCCAATTCCGCTTATAAACTCCTCCAAAATCTTGAGGTAAAATGGCTGTCACGATCGGATACAATCGTTAACGAAACATCGTGAAGCCTCACACTTTCCTTCACATAAGAATTCGCAAGTTTATCCATAGACCATTTCTCGTTGGCTGCTATGAAATGCGCACTCTTAGTGAAGCGATCAACGACCACCCAAATCATGTCGTGACCGTTCCTTGTTCTGGGCAGTTTAGTCACAAAATCCATAATGATACCTTCCCATTTACCCATGGGTACAGGCAGAGGTTCTAAACTCCCATACGGTTTCTGATGTTGTGCCTTAACCCTAGCACATGTTACACACTCGGCCACATACTTAAAAACATCGAGCTTCACCATTGGCCACCAGTAATAAAGTTTTAGATCTCTATACATTTTCGCACTGCCGGGATGAATCGAGTACATGGTTTTGTGAGCTTCTTCCATCAGAAAACCTCTTACTCCTCCCATCTTAGGTACCCAAATCCTACCTTTGAATACCTTCAGTCTTTGACCGTTTGTATCAAACACCAACATTTTATCCCAAACGTTCCTCCTTTCGGTCATTTTTCTCTAAAGCTTCCTCCTGAGCTTACTTTTATACTTCCCATTTGTAGAGACAACTTCAATTCTCAACGCTCTTGGCCTCTTCCTTTCAAGATTCACCTTCTGACTGAGAGTATTAGCAATAACACTTGCTTTACCAGGGTGGTAAAGTATCTCACAGTTGTAGTCCTTGAGTAACTCTAGCCAGCGCCGTTGCCTCAATGCATACGCTATCACTTCACCCATTTGGGTCAGAATACAACCTAACCCAACTTCTTTAACAACGAACGCGATACTTCTACTGATCGCTTTGATCAGCCTTTACTTCAATTCGGCTTAAGTCAACTGCTACATCGAACTTGGTTCTCTGAACCACATAACAAACTCATCGTAGTCGGACTCAATTCGATATGACCACTAGGGTCGGAATAACAATCATCTTCTTAGTCATTACCGAAACGATGGTAATGGCATACTAGAATAAGACGGAATCAATTACGAGTTCCTTGGTAACCTTGTGACTTTCCCTGATCCAAGTGTGAGTTCTGTGCTTCCAGTAGTATAGATCTCTACTACTATTCACACCTACTCATACTCGTCCCAAGTACTGTCTCGCAGTCCCCAAATCCTAAAATCACAAAACAATTTAACACATACGAATGTGTCCAATTAATCATAAAATTTTCCTAGACTCTACTAGGACTTCTTCCATGCGTATCTTCAGTCATCAATTCTACTTCAACTTGGTTGGTGATGGAAATTCCAAATGATGGGACAACTTCAGGAATTACACCAATCGTTCCATCATCCTGCCAATCGAAGGTGTACTTCAGACGTACCATACTCCTTTAAACGTTTCATTATTTTATCAAACATATTCTAAGACAAGATACCACTCTTACGATATCTTCTGATAGGTATCATTCACTATCATAAGCTTTTCATTTCCTCCATCTACTCAATTCTCTACGAGTCTTCACCATAACGTTTTGTACACCTAAGCAGACGTTCGGTGTACCGGGCGAGAATTTAAGATAGGAAAGCTTTATTTACGATAAACGTATAAATCTCCTTATCACTTTGAAACGTTTACATGTTAGTTCTAATCTCGTAATCATACGCTTAGAATCCTACACACATAAGGTTTCCAGATCCGGTCGGCAACAGACCATAGATCCGAACAAATAATAGCATATAAGGCATCCTTATAGCTATAACATAAAATATTTAACACATAAAACATTTTAGGCATCTTTCCTAAAATAAACTTGTGCTCGTGTCTAAAATATAGCAGACATGTTGAAAAATGTTTTTATATATGATCATCACTGAAATAAGACGAATTGGTTTTATATTATCTAACAAATATTATCAGTTATTTCAAGTTGCGTGGATTCGTGCTTAATTATGAAATAGAAAAATATGCAAAAGACGAAATACGCAAAGACGGAAAAATAGACGCAATATTTGGTCGTTTGAAGACAAAACAAATCAAGACTAAAATCGTCAAGAATTTAAAAACCTCAAGGGTCAAAAATGGAAATTCAATTCACAATTGGATATATATATATATATATATATATATATATATATATATATATATATATATATATATATATATATATATATATATATATATACATGTGTTCGTGTGTGTATACATATATATATATATATATATATATATATATATATATATATATATATATATATATATATATTATATAAATATATATGTCTATATATTATATTGTATATATATATATATATGTATGTATATTGTATATATTGTATATATATATATATATATATATATATATATATATATATATATATATATATATATATATATATATGTATGTATATTGTATATATTGTATATATATATATACATGAATCATGCATATATATATATTGGAAAGAAATCTTCATAAAAGCAAAAGTACCAAACATCATGTGTGCTTCCAACCTTTACAATCAATCACTTCATTACTTTTCCTTAAACAAACAAGAGTTGCTTGATTCCTTTGCATATATATAGATGCATGTTTACATGAGTTTTTGTGTGTGTTTTGTGTTTCCTTGTAATATATCTCCTATTACTCACTCAACTCCAGAAGAATAAACACATTGCCAACCTCAAAATAATCTCCAAACACCCTCCAAATACCCTCCTTAAACCTCCTCCAAAAACCATTTCAAATCACCACAACCATCACCACCTTGCTGTTTTTCGACATCAGAATTTGCAAGTTAAGAAAAAATTCACCGAGCACAACTCAACAAGATAATACGGGAGAGATTTGCACCGCAAATTATTCAGGACCTTACCTACATCCAGGAATTTTCCTCGATGTTTTTGACCACTGCAAACCCCAGAGAGACGCGAGAGAGAATTGGCTATCCAGAGAGATTTACTACGAAAATCTATATTCATAACCACCCAAAGCTCTTTCAACATCACCCTCTTTGTTACCTTATACCACCAAAACTACAACCTTATTCCACCTTCTACCACCCTCCAAATACCCACTTCAACCTCATCAAATCACCTTAAAAAAACCCATACCCACATACAAAAAACATTACCCGTGTATTTTGTATCGTTTTGTAAACAATTCATTGTTACATAAAAATAACTTATTGTTACTTACCGGATTGAACTTTGAACAAATAGAGACACAGTCTATTAAGATCCAGTCCAACCCTAAGCCTGTTAGTCATTTATTTGACTAACAACTTGACAAAACAGTCGTTCCACAAGTCCCGTTCTAACACCACCTACTATATATATATATATATATATATATATATATATATATATATATATATATATATATATATATATATATATATATATATTATATATTTTATTAACGCTTTATGTCATTTAAATACTGTCATTTATTTCATTTATAGCTTTCCAGTATTTATTTATTCCGCACTTCTTATCTTTCCGCATCTAATCTCATTAAATATATATATCTGTCACCCAGTAACTGGTAACCGAGCCTTTTATTCGTGGTAATCAGATTGTTATATATTTCTAACAATTGGTATCAGAGCTTGTGTGATTTACCTTGAAATTTTTGTCGAAAGCTTTTGGTTAGCGTTTATAAACCTTCCATAAGCTTTTCTTTAAAAATTTCATTTTAATATCACTTGTTCAAAACCCTTAAAAAAAATATTAAAAAAGTTATAAAAAAATTATAAAAAAAAAAAAAAATCTTAAACAAAAAAAATTCAGAGCTTGTGTGATTTACTTTGAAATTTTTGTCGAAAACTTTTGGTTAGCGTTTATAAACCTTCCATAAGATTTTCTTTAAAAATATCATTTTAATATCAATTGTTCAAAATCCTTTCAAAAACAAAAATTTTATTATGTCTTCTGCTAATTATTCCAACATGAACTCTGTTTCTATTGCTAACAGCTTGGGATCTGGTTCACGGGCACCCATACTTATTCCTGAAGAGTATAATTCGTGGGTTGGCCGTATGAATCTTCATCTTAACACCATAAGTGAAGATGTCTGGAATTGTGTACAAGGAACATATGTTACTCCAGAAAATATGGCTACTCTTGCTACAAATCAAGCCACTCTTGCTGAAACCGAAAAAAGGCTGCAACTCCAAGCCAAAAAGGAACTTGTGTCTGGAATTCCCCACAGTATTCTAAGTCAAATGGATGACATAATACTGTTGACTGCAAATCAAATCTGGGAAAATTTAAAAAATCGTTTTTGTGGAAATCAAAGAATTATTGGAAACAAAAGAACATCTGTTTTAAATGAATTCGATAATTTCAAGATGCTTTCATCAGAAACCATCCATGATGCTCATGATAGGTTCAATTTTATCATGGTAAAAATGAATAATTTGGGCATCAAAAAGACACAACACGAGATAAATCTCAAGTTTCTAAACAATCTTTACGAAAGCTGGAAGATGGTTAAACTCATCATTCAGGGAAATCCAGCCATTCATACTGAAACTTTATACAATTTGTATGGAAAACTTCAATCGTATGAATCCTCGATTGACCCACCAACCACTACAGCTTTTGGAGGACCACTTGCTCTCGTTTCCACATCTTCTCAAAACCAAACACCTTTTAATGAACAAAACTTCAATCATTTTAATCAGACATCTTTTCAAAACCAACCCTGTTTGAACAATTCTTTTGATCAATCTGATTTAAATGATGAAGCAGACTACCAACAACTGTGTGCTTTGGTAGCAAACACAAACCTCCAGAGATGTATTCCAAATCACGGTCAATCGAATTTCAAACCAAATTTTCAAAACCGACCATCATTTGGACAAAATAATTCTGGATTTCAACCAAGACCTCAACCTGTTCAAAACAACTCAGGTTTTCAACCAAGACCTTATTTTGGACAAAATTTTCAAAGGCCTTCCTTCCAAAACAATTCAAACCAAGGTTTTCAAAACCAGGGATTTCAAAACAATCCCAACTCAAGTAATCATAACAATAACCAAAACAACAGTTCTCAAAACCAAAACAGAGGATTCCAAAATCAAGGTTACACTAATCAAAACAATGGCTTTCAAAACAACCAAAATTTTGGATTCCAACAGAACCCTTCCCAATCTTCCCAACAAATCCAAACTCAAGCTCCTGAAAGACTTCCGATTAAAAGTCAAAAGGATGACAGTGATGAAGAGGTGATCATTTGTCACAACTGCAAAGGAACTAATCACTATGCGAGAGAATGCCGAGCCAAAAACAAAACCAAAGTCAAAGACTCAGCATACTACGCTCAAAAAGCCGATGAATTAAAGAAACAGGAAAATCAAGATAAGCAAAGAGCATTGATGGCAATCCATGAACCAAACGTGGAATACTGGCCAACTTCTGAAGACGAAGCTGACAATGAACCAACACAATCAAACTTCTGTTTCGTAGTTGGTGTTGATAGACCTTCAAGAGCTCCAAACGTCATAGAACAGGTATGGTCTATGATCTCTGAACTTGGTCTTTCGAAATCAATTTTTGAGTCCCATATAACCAAGATTGAGAAAAGTCTAGAAGCTGATCTCAAAAAATATCATGACACAATGATCAATTCCGATATCTGCAAATCTGAGTTACAAACCTTGCAACTCAAATTTGGAGAATCAACAAGGATAAAGAACAAATTGGAAAGAGACGTTGAAAGAAAATCAGAAGATTATAATCACGTCTTGGAACAATTAAATCAAACCCTAATTCAGAAAAAGGATTTGGAACAAAAAAATTAGTCAGTCATTTCCTCTGAAACAAAAGATGTTTTAGAAAAGGAAATCCTTCAGTTGAAACAAAACTTTCAAGAATCAACTGAAAAATACAAAACTTTAAATGAAAAACTGACTAATTCTTTAAACCAAACCAATTTTCTTGAATCTGAAAACAAAAGATTGATATGGAATATGAATTCTATCAAAATTGCTAGAAAACTAAGTGATGATGTTTTCACCAAAGCAAACACCTTAGGAACTGGCAAAATTGATACGAATTACAGACCAGGAATTGGAAGAGAATCCTTTGAAAATGAACTAGCTAAACAAGAAAACATGACAATTTGTGAAAACTCTGAATCCACTCTTCCAGATCTTTTCACATCTGCTAATGAGGAAGATTCAGATGACGAAACAGTTATCAACTGTAGCCCAGATGACACTGCTTTCACTGTTTCCAAAAAGTCTATCAAAAGAGTTGTAAAATCTGAAACAAACTCTGCTAGTTCTTCAACTCACCAAATCAAACATACCAGAGAAACCACCAAAACCCCACTTAACAAACCAAAAGTTTTTGAAAACAAACCAAAGAAACCAGTTCAACCTTACCTCATACCTCAAAAACAGGTTTCCAAACAAAAACCAAAACCTTTTCAAAAACCTTTTGAAAACCGCTTTCAAGAGATCACCTTTAACCATTCAAGGAACTTTCAAAAACGACCAAATCAGAAAGTTTCAAAACATCATCTTCAAAAAGCCTTTCATAACCGCCAATCACATCCCAGATATGAAGAGAACTTTTCAAAAAAAAATTCACATCTAGGATATCATTCACCAAATCACAGATTTTATCAACCAACGAATTTTCATAAACAAATCACTTTTTGGGAAAATTTGATAAATAAAATCAAACCTCAACCATTCCATCCTTATAAACCAAACTCTTATAGCAATATGAAGTCAAATGCTACAAGAAGTTCGGTAAACAAAAAACCCAAAATAAAAACAACTAACAAACCAGGACCCATTCAGATTTGGGTACCTAAATCTTCTGTCTAAATTGCAGGTATCTAATGTTGGAGAACCCAAGGATGATACATGGTATATTGATAGTGGCTGCTCCAAGCATATGACAGGAAACTAAAACTACCTTCGTGACTTCAAACCAACCCAAACCAATCAAGACGTTACCTTCGGCAACAACATGACGGCAAAAATCAAGGGTTATGGAAACATAACAAATGGTAACTTCACCATAAAGAAAGTTGCCTATGTCGATGACCTGAAACACAACCTCATCAGTGTTTCTCAACTGTGTGATAACAATCTTGAAGTCCTATTCACCAAACAAAAAAGCTTGATCATGGACGCCAAAACCAAAGAAATCATTGTTGATTCTTACCGTGCCGGAAATATGTATCCACTTGACATGGATCTTATCTATGGTAAACCTGATATATGTCTGCTATCAAAAGCCCCAGCAGATATCAGTTGGTTATGGCACCGCCGCCTTTCCCATCTAAACTTTGGGTACATCAACAAACTGATCGGCGATGATCTTGTTAGAGGACTGCCACTTCTGAAGCTTGATAATGAAACTCTGTGTGCTGCATGTGAAAAGGGAAAACTTTCCAAATCCACTCACAAAAGCATCTCAGAATCTAGTGTATCCGAACCACTAGAATTGCTGCACATAGACCTTTGTGGCCCTGCCAAAACCCAAACCATACAAGGGAAGAAGTACATTCTTGTTGTCCTTGATGGCTTCTCGCGCTTTACTTGGGTCTTCTTCTTAAGACTAAAATCAGAAGCACCTGAAGAGATGATCAACTTCATAAAACAAATCGAACTGAAGCTCAAACGACCTGTTCGAAGAATCCGAAGTGATAATGGTTTAGAGTTCAAAAACAAGACTCTAGATTCATTTCTCAAAGACAAAGGAATTGAACATAACTTCTCAGCCCCATACACTCCACAACAGAACGGAGTTGTCGAAAGAAGGAACAGAACTCTATGTGAAGCTGCAAGATCAATGCTTATCTTCGTTGATCTGCCACAATACTTCTGGGCAGAAGCAATAGCCACAGCTTGCTACACTCAAAATCGTTCCTTAATCCATAAACATCTTCATAAAACACCATATGAAGTCATTAACAACCGAAAACCAAACATCAAATTTTTCCATATTTTTGGTTGTCGATGCTTCATAAAGAACAATAAAGATCACCTTTCAAAATTTGAATCAAGGTCGGACGAAGGAATTTTCCTTGGTTACTCGTTTTCCTCAGCTGCTTATCGTGTACTGAACAAACGTACCAGAGTAATTGAAGAAAGTACCGATGTTCATTTCGATGAATTTTATGTTAGAAAATTGGATCGTGAACATTTTGGTTCTAAAATGATTGATAATATTTTTCAAAATCCAATTCAACAAACACCTTCTCCTGACATAGACATTGAAATCGATCTTGATTTACTTTTTGAACAACCCAAAACCGCTTACAATTCTGAACTTCTAACTACTTCTATTGATTCTACTGGAACGACCACTGAAGGAACTCCACAAACAAACCGAAATGATGCAGATCAATTCAAGGGGGAACCACCTACACATACTTCTTCATTGGAACAAACACCAAATCCTCCTTTAAATACCCCATCCCCAAATATCCAAAACAATCCCGATGCATCATTTATGAGGGAACCTTCAAACCTATTCCAAGATGAAACTCCCGGAGAAGAACAATGGGATACTGAAATTCCAATTATTATAGCGGAAGAGAATCGCTTAATAAAATGGACCAGAAACCACCCAACTGACCAAATCATCGGAGATCCAAACTCAGGCATCCAAACTAGAGCCGCAACTTCTAATGATTGTTTATTTGGAGCCTTCTTATCCATGACTGAACCCAAAACCATACATTCTGCTCTCAAAGATCCAGACTGGGTAAAAGCTATGCAAGAAGAGCTAGAAGAATTTGAAAGAAATGACGTATGGAATCTTGTCCCTACCCCACCCGATGTTTCTGTTATAGGTTCAAGATGGGTATTCAGAAACAAAACTGACGATCAAGGAATCGTTTGTCGAAACAAGGCACGTCTCGTAGTCAAAGGATATTCACAACAAGAAGGAATCGACTACGATGAAACATATGCTCCAGTTGCCAGAATTGAAGCAATTCGCATCTTTCTTGCATATGCTGCACATAAGAACTTCAAAGTATTCCAAATGGATGTTAAATGTGCATTCCTACATGGAGAGTTAGATCGCGATGTATACATCCAACAACCACCAGGTTTCGAAGATCCCAAATTTCCTGATCACAGCTTCAAATTGCAGAAAGCTGTCTATGGCTTGAAGCAAGCACCACGAGCCTGGTATGCCACATTGACAACCTTTCTCGAAGAATCAGGTTTTAAAAGAGGTTCAATCGATCAAACCCTCTTTCGTAAAATCTATAATAAACATCTTTTAATCGTATAAATATATGTTGATGACATTATTTTCGGTTCTACTGATGAATCTTTGAGTATTAAGTTTGCAGATCTAATGAAGAGCAAATTTGAAATGAGCATGATTGGGGAGATGACTACTTTTCTCGGACTTCAAATCAAACAGTCAACTGATGACATTTTCATCAACCAAGAGAATTATGTCAAAAACCTACTCACTCGCTTTTCAATGGACAAATCCAATACCGCAAAAACCCCAATGGCTTTTGGATACAAAATCGATGCAGACTTAAATGGCAAACCTGTTGATCAGAAAAGATATCGTGGAATGATCAGATCACTCTTATACCTCACTGCCAGCAGACCTGACATCATGTTTTCTACATGTGTCTGTGCCAAATACCAAGCAAATCCTATGGAATCCCATGTAGTTGCTGTGAAACGCATCTTCAAATACCTAAAAGGCACTCCCAAACTTGGCCTTTGGTATCCAGCTAAATCCGATTTTCAGCTGAACGCTTTCACCGACTCAGACTATGGAGGATGCAAGTTAGATAGAAAGAGTACATCTGGTAGCTGTCAATTCCTAGGAGGTAGACTAGTGAGTTGGACTTCAAAGAAACAGACTTGTGTATCCACATCAACAGCAGAAGCTGAATACGTCGCTGCCGCCAGCTGTTGTTCGCAAGTCATATGGATGCAAACTCAACTGCGAGACTATGGCTTCAAAATTTCACAAATTCCCATATTTTGTGACTCAACTAGTGCAATTGCCATTTCTCACAATCCCGTTCACCATTCCATGACAAAGCACATCGACATTCGATATCATTTCATCAAAGACAACATTCAAAAGGGTCATATCGAATTGCATTTCATCAACACCGAAGATCAAATTGCCGATGTCTTCACTAAGGCTCTCGATGAAACAAAGTTTCAATACTTCCTAGGCCGTCTAGGAATGTTAAATCCAGATAACATCTATCCTTAAACTTTTACTTTTTGTTTGTACAAAAGTGTGTTTACTTTCATTCAAAAGGAAAATTCAAAAACAATTGAAAATTGCTTTCCTTTCAAAAATACCAAAAACATTCAAATAACCAATATTTCCAAAAACATTCAGAAAAACAAATCTTCAAAAAAAAAAATTAATAAAAGACTTGCCATAATAAGCTTTTATAGAACCTTGTGATTAATCTTCTCTTGACTTAATTTTCAGATGCTTATGCTCGATGAAGATTTTAAGTCATATTGATTCTCAATTGGAGTGAAGGTTCAAATATCCTACTTTTCATAATGTATATAACTTTATTTCCTTCGATTTTATTTCATTATTGACGATTTTAAACAATCAAGGGACATAAGGTTAGGAGGTTCAGATGAAAACAAAAACTCATGTGAGAATTTGTGCCTCGTCGATCTAAATCATTGTGGAAATCATTTCTTGTGAGCTTAGGTGTGTCACTATTGCTTATAAGGTATACCCAATTATACCTTGTCACAGTCTCATTTTTGCTTAGATATCAAAATGACCAGGGACGATACATTCATTTCTTACATACTAGACAAACTGTCTTTTATGCCACCTATCCCTACCTAGATAAAAGCCAACAAAAAATGAAGACTTGCGATCCCATGATCCATCAAGCAAACAACGACATATCCTTACAAGAAAACCAAAGGAAAAACAAATATCTATCAACATCCAATCCTCAAAGACAAATCAACAAGAAAACAAATGGATTCAATAAAGATATACCAAACAAAACAAAAAAAATATATTCTATATTTGGTATTTTCAAACAAACTTTCAACCAAATGGTTATTTCAAAACAAAAATCATAAAATCCCGCGATTTGTTTTAACCATTCTTCACAAAAGAAGATATCTCAATCACTCAAGTCAAATACTCTTAAAAAGGTCTCAAATGTAGCAAATTCTCAATGCTAAAACAAAATATCTTTTTACAATAAATCGATATTGATCAACAAACAGGATACTATCAAAGAAGAAGCTGCAACAACAATGGATTTCTCGGGATACTGTAGCCTTCATCACTGAAGAATCTTAGTTGCAAACTGCACTATGAAAATTGCTAAACCCCTCTACATGTATTTCCCGACGGAGAGAGAGAGTGAACTTTAATGGCATGAATGAAGAAACCCGCTGAGTAATGCCGAAACCAGTCTTATGTGATTGATTATCTAATAATGCGACTAAGTGACTTTACAGGAAAAGCATAGTTGAACACCTCCGATATGAGTGTGAGTCGTCAGAGAGAGATATCACTCATTTTTAGTGATCATTAACTTGTTCTGCTGCCAGAACAACCAAACACCCAAGTGAAGTGTGAGCTATACCTATGAGCGTTCATCTGAATCGACCTATTAGACCACTTGTCGTCATTAATAATGCTATAAAATCTAAGGAAATTTCTTTAGATACATATATGACTACCCTTTGATAACCGAACCCGAGACTTTGATTCGGAAACAAATTTCTGAAAATCTTTTACATAAGATACGTTAAACCAAGTCACAAACTTTCAAAACGATTACAATGGTTTTATATATATCTTCTCATTGACAAAACTTTTATCCCAAATCTTCAAGATTAAAACTTTTAATGTGATTATATCTATCCTTATTTCATCAATGATCACATTGGGGGAAATTGTTGAAAAATGTTTTTATATGTGATCATCACTGAAATAAGACGAATTGGTTTTATATTATCTAACAAATATTATCAGTTATTTCAGGTTGCGTGGATTCGTGCTTAATTATGAAATAGAAAAATATGCAAAAGACGAAATACGCAAAGACGGAAAAATAGACGCAATATTTGGTCGTTTGAAGACAAAACAAATCAAGACTAAAATCGTCAAGAATTTAAAAACCTCAAGGGTCAAAAATGGAAATTCAATTCACAATTGGATATATATATATATATATATACAAGTGTTCGTGTGTATATATATATATATATATATATATATATATATATATATATATTATATAAATATATATGTATATATATTATATTGTATATATATATATGTATGTATATTGTATATATTGTATATATATATATATATATATATATATATATATATATATATATATACATGAATCATGCATATATATATATTGGAAAGAAATCTTCACAAAAGCAAAAGTACGAAACATCATGTGTGCTTCCAACCTTTACAATCAATCACTTCATTACTTTTCCTTAAACAAACAAGAGTTGCTTGATTCCTTTGCATATATATAGATGCATGTTTACATGAGTTTTTGTGTGTGTTTTGTGTTTCCTTGTAATATATCTCCTATTACTCACTCAAATCCAGAAGAATAAACACATAGCCAACCTCAAAATAATCTCCAAACACCCTCCAAATACCCTCCTTAAACCTCCTCCAAAAACCATTTCAAATCACCACAACCATCACCACCTTGCTGTTTTTCGACATCAGAATTTGCAAGTTAAGAAAAAATTCACCGAGCACAACTCAACAAGATAATACGGGAGAGATTTGCACCGCAAATTATTCAGGACCTTACCTACATCCAGGAATTTTCCTCGATTTTTTTGACCACTGCAAACCCCAGAGAGACGCGAGAGAGAATTGGCTATCCAGAGAGATTTACTACGAAAATCTATATTCATAACCACCCAAAGCTCTTTCAACATCACCCTCTTTGTTACCTTATACCACCAAAACTACAACCTTATTCCACCTTCTACCACCCTCCAAATACCCACTTCAACCTCATCAAATCACCTTAAAAAAACCCATACCCACATACAAAAAACATTACCCGTGTATTTTGTATCGTTTTGTAAACAATTCATTGTTACATAAAAATAACTTATTGTTACTTACCGGATTGAACTTTGAACAAATAGAGACACAGTCTATTAAGATCCAGTCCAACCCTAAGCCTGTTAGTAATTTATTTGACTAACAACTTGACAAAACAATCGTTCCACAAGTCCCGTTCTAACACCACCTACTATATATATATATATATTTATATATTTTATTAACGCTTTATGTCATTTAAATACTGTCATTTATTTCATTTATAGCTTTCAGTCATTTATAGCTTTTCAGTATTTATTTATTCCGTACTTCTTATCTTTCCGCATCTAATCTCATTAAATATATATATCTGTCACCCAGTAACTGGTAACCGAGCCTTTTATTCGTGGTAATCAGATTGTTATATATTTCTAACAAGACACTCATCTCACAATCATCACTTAGTATTCTAAGTTTAAGTCTAGAAATCCTACAATTTCTTAGTTCGCTTAAACTAATGCTCTGATACCAACTGTGACATCCCCTAATTTCTCGGCCAGAAAAGACCGGTTTAATTTATGCTTTTGAAATAATTTCAGAGTAATCATTTGATTAAAAGTGTTGCGGAATTTGTTCCCAGAAAAACATAATAAATATGTTATCAAATCATTTCCGAAGAAATGTATTTTATTCACTTAAACCATTGGGATGTCATTGTCAATATAAAAACATAAGCATAAAAAAAACTTACATTCATTTACACTAGTGATCTACTTCTCTTTTAATCTCTCAGTGTAAAGCAACTTCGTATCGATACCTGTGATACAAATAAACTGAGTGGGTCAGGCTTGGGAGCCTGGTGAGCATATAGGGTTTTCAACCCACAATAAATAATAAACTTATTAAGTTCTCAATCAACAATAAATTTATTAATTCCATCAACAAAAATAACCCTAATTACCCATTCCCATTATCCTTACTTTACGTCCCTAAAACAACTATCACAAGGGACCTAGCCTAAGGATTATCACTAGGGGTGACAACATTGCTTTGGGGGTTCCTCAGCAAGTTATGTCAAATAAAACAAACATCGGGGTGACAACATTGCTTTCCCTCAGCAAGTTATGTCAAACAAGACATCCTAACATAAAACAACCAACAAGGTGACAACATTGCTTTCCTTCAGCAATTTATGTCAAATAGGCACGAAGTCACATCGTTGCCATGTGCTAGTCCATAGCTCTTATTCATCGACGGTATTTCCCACGGGAGTTTTCCCCGCAATACATGTCAATGGTTTTTCCATACAGCTGATGAACATACTTAAGGGGTTTCCCCAGCCTTACATGCCCTAAAGGCACTCATGAGGGGAATAGAGTACAGCGAATGAACACTTAAGTTCATTAACACCTACAGGTTACGAGCCTGCTAGTGTTCCACAAACCATCAAAACAGTCCATGGTTGTCATCCATACTCTGCTGAATGACGGGGGTTTTAGAGTACAACGAATGAACACTTAAGTCCATTAACACCTACAGGTTGCGAGCCTGCTAGTCTTCCACAGACCGTCTAGAACAGTCCATGGTTGTCATCCCTACTCTGCTGAATGACGGGGGTCAACATTGGGTAAGGGCTTTTCTCAGATTGCACCATTCATGCCAACATTTGGGTAAAAGCATTTCCCATATTTCACCACTCACTCTCAACTAATGATCTATATCACTGATCATCTCATCTATCCAGCTCACCTTTCATCACACACCCACTATTTAACTCATGATCTATATCACTAACTCATGTAGCTAGTCCGATCCCTTCATAAAAAAATAAAGACTCCAAAGCTCTTCCAAATAAAAGTATAGGGAAAATACTGATAAAGTACTCCCGTACGCTCTCGTACCCCGACACGTAATAGTGTCAAAAGGAAGAACTGATGGATGAACACAAAGTTCAAAAATACCTAATGAACATATAGTTCAAACATACGTACCGATTACAAGTCTACTAACGTTCCACTGGGCTATCTAAAATAGTCTGTGGCCGTTGTCTATACTCTGCTAGATGACTAGATCATCTTAAACATCGATACCTCTCATCACTTTAATTTCATCACACATCATCTAATTCATCTACCCATGTTTTACCCAACATATTTGTAGATAAAAATATATATACGGTTTAAAACTTGTATAAAACATCAATTCAACAGTCACCTCAAATAAACAATTAATATATTTACACATAACACGTATTTTAAGGTAAATACTTCATATCTATGTGTAAGGTGAAAGTGACTATACACTCACCTGATTTAATGAAAATCGGGCAGCAATTCGTTTCCTAAAACGATCGTTTCTAATAAAACCGGGAGTTTTATTGAGAAACCGGGCTCTGCGAAAAGTCGGGCTTCAAAACCGAAAAGATAAATTTTCCGGGCTTCACGGGCACTTCGTGGCGTATTCCGGGGCTTATAATTGATACCGTGGCTTCGGGGGTGATAATATGAAAGAAATATGAGTTTAGGGGCTAAAATTGACAATTTTCTAAAGTACCCCCGGGAGGTCTCGCACCCTTGTATTTATAGGGCCGAGCCTCCTGATCCAATGGCTGAGAAGTGGCCATGCTCCGCGGATCCGACGGCTCGCAGAGGAGGCTCGCACGAGGGCTGCACGTGGGTCGCACCTGCAAAGGCTCGCTGGCAGTCTCGTATTGGACCGAGGTCTACAGGTCCGAAGCCTAGGCACCGTGGCAGTCAACGAGGGTTGGGTCTCGTGCTAAGAGGGTACGTGTCGCATAGCTACTGGACCGCTTCGGATAAGGCCATGTGCTCGGATGACTCAGCAGCTTCGCCACGTGGCTTCGCATGAGTCACAGATTTCGGACACGTGTCACATTCTAAGCGAGGGTGACGTGGCAATTGTGACTATGCGAATTTTCTCGGTTTTTGTGCAAAAACTTCTAAAATCCATAACTTTCGCATACGAGCTCCGTTTTTGACGTTCTTTATATGCACGCGTAGGTAAAATTACGCTCTACAACTTCCGTTTAGACTTTGTTGTCTAATTTTGACTTTAATTTTTATATTATTATTTTTAACAGACCGGGACAGGAAATCCGTTAAAAATTCATAACTTCTTCATCGGACGTCCGTTTTCGTCAGACTTTTTACTGTTGTGCTACTATTTACGAGACCTTCGATTCTCAGTTAGGTCGTGTCGGCTAAAAATCACTCGATCTAAAATTCGAGTTTTTAGCTGTCTACTGCTAAGCTGAAACTTCGAAAAATCATAACTTCGCCATACGAAGTCAGATTTGGGTGTTCTTTTTATACCTACTCTCGGTTTAACGAACACTACGAGTTTCGTTTAGATCACTGAGGCTAAAAAGTAGTTTATCAAAAACTCACTTTTTACGACATTCGGCACCGTGCCGGTTTATCGTGAAACTTCGACAGGTCATAACTTCTTCGTTATAACTTGGATTTCGGCATTCTTTATATATCCGTAATCCTTGTCACGCCCACTACAAGTTTCTTAATAGATATCGGCTTTATCTAAAATTTAATTTTTTTGACGCTCATTTTTATTCTTAATTAATTAAACCCTAATAATTAAGCATAAAACACATAATTCACATAATATTCACATAATTCCTTTTCATTTCTTCTAAATGAGTTACAAAGGTTAACCTAGACCATTATGTCAATATTAATATCTATCCTAGAAACACGGGCGTTACAGATACCATCAGAGTGCTCGTCAAGAGAGGTCTGAAATCATCGCCTCCATGATAACAACAAATATGAATGATGGAGAATCCATCATGGACAACTTGCAGAAAATGCCAAGGTTTGTGGACTGCTTGCTGAAGTTGAATGTGAACTTCGATGAAAAGTTGTCCATAGATATCATTCTGCACTCTTTACCTCCATGTTATGATTAGTTCTGTATGACCTATCATATAAACAAGGAGGAGGTCACTCTTAGCAAGCTTCAAGGCCTTTTGAGAACTACTGAAAGTAGTCTCAAAGGTAAATCTATTGTTTCTACTCCTACTGCCACTGCCCTTGTCTTGGAAATTGGGCATGGGAAAGGGAAGAAGAGGAAGGCTCCCTCTAAGAGCCGCAAGGAAAGTCTCTTGATGGATACTCTTCCACTGGGACCAAAGCTGGTTCTGCTAATCCATCTACGAACCCGAAAGAAGCAGAGTGCTTCTATTGTCATGATACAGGGCATTGGAAGCAAAGCTGCCCTAAATACTTGCAGGATGTCAAGGATGGGAAGGTTAAGCCCACCCATGTAGGTATTTATACTATTCTATCTAATAGCTCATGACATTCTTGTTCTTGGGTCCTTGATACAGGTTGTGGATTTCACATTTGTTCTGATTCGTAGGGACTAAAAAGAAGTAGTGATGTGGAGCACGGGAAGAGGAACGTGATCATGGGGAAAAGGAAAATGTCGCCTGTCACCAAGATTGGAGTTTATTCTTCATTGCTTAGTAGTGGGTTAGAATTAGATTTGAATAATTGTTGCTACTCGTTTGATATGGCGATAAATATTATTTCCTTTCATGGTTTGTACAAACAATGTTTTAGTTCTTCATTTGATAATGAAATTGGTGTTGGTTTTTGAGCATTCTAACACTCCTATGGTGTACATGCAACCCTATAAACCATGGATCTATGTTTTCTCTAAAATACATGCAAATAAGAATTTCCGAGGTTTACATCCTAACTAGCATGACATGGGGAACTTGAATCATAAAACTACTAGTAGATTGATCATAAGAATTTCCGGGTTCGGAAAGTAGGGGTCTCCCGGTAAGTAAGATCTTGTCATGTGTCCGTGCGAGAATAGGGGTGAGGTAAGAGGCATATAATAATTATATTCCTAGAATTACTTATAGGGGTTTGATCCTCTTTAGTTACTTTTATGATAATATGGTGCATACTAGTTACATATCTAGGTTATGTATAACTTTAGCATATCCATTTAGTGATTGTAGACCTACTAGCAAGAATCAGTTTAGTTTTCACATAAGTTATACTACAACAAAATACTCCTATAGTATTTTAAATGTTATGTTTGGTTGTTAACGATTTTCTGGTATGGGTGTTGGTAAGTTGATAGACTCGTTGTCCACTATGACTATCCCCCGACACATACTAGTCACTTCTCGGATGAATATAGTTGATCAGGCTATAGTCCTCCCAGACTTGATTGCATATCCCAGGGCATATTCACATTGCACAACTCCTCTATTTTTAACTTTTGTGTTTTCCTTAGACGTAGCACTAAACCGGTATGCATGTATGTACTTATACTTTTAACAAGAAACTATTTATTTCTAAAAGTATAGTTATTTGAAAATGTTTAAATCAGAGACTTAAGTCCCAATAGTTTGTATATCTTATGTGGTTCGATATACTTAGTTCACTATAAACAATGCTCTGATACCAATCTGTCACACCCCCAAACCAAGGATGGCGGAAACGTACTGGGGTGGAGGACTTCATGTATAGTATCACAACAACGAGTATAATAGTGCCCTAAGTAAATACAACCATCATAAATATAATTGAAAAAGTTATACAATAGTATGTGTTTACATGTTTCCAATCAATTACACTTATGATGACAAAAATGAAATGTTTGACGATTTAACGTCCCATCCTCAAAAGCGGTTGATTTCCTGTTTCACTGAATTCCTGAGAATACAAGTAGTTTGAAAAAAGCGTCAACAATTAAGTTGGTGAGTTCATAAGAGTTTTATTTGAGAAAGAAGTCGTTTTCCTTGTAAAAAGCGATAGAATATGATTCCAGAAAATTTAATATTTTCCTATGTTATCCAATAATGTACCCTAGAAAAACCCGTAGATTCCTTCTATAATCACCCAGTGTATATAAGTTATATAAAATTTAAGTTAAATAAACCGTCGAATATAATGGGTCTGCCTAAGTCCACAACCAAACAAGGAACAGGAAGTAAGGCGGGCCTACCAATTCTAGGTCGATTGCGACTAGATTCTTATATAACTCTAGCATATACACTTAGCAATTATAGCTAAAGTCTAACAATTCTAGATGAGATGTAGTTTTGATAGAAATATGTTTCCAAAGAAAATCCAATATTTTCCTTATAAAAGTCATGTAGTCCTAATTGTTAAGACAGAGAATATGTGTGTGTTTTGTGCTTATAATGTTCATAATGGGAATGTGTTTCCAAAGAAAATCCAATATTTTCCTTATAAAAAGTCATGTAGCCTTAAGCGTCAAAACCGAGAATATACAAGTATTTTTCCATACTTAGAGTAATTCATGCAAGTTTAAATCGGCATAAACTCGTTTAATTTAGAAGTAAAACCCCTTTTCAAAGTAGAATTTTTCCTGTAAACTTGAAAGATTGTTAACTCCCTATGTGAGTCGCTATAACCATACTACGACAGAATAACCTGCTTACGACGTTCTTCAGGCGTCGGAATCGAAATGACACTTGTCACCCCCGATCGGCCGATCGGACATATGCAAGCAGCATGGGTGTGGGTTGTCAATCCCAATATAGATCTATACACAGTTATCATGCTCCCCTACAAGAGACTCTGGTTATAACTAATTCAGGATTTTCTGTGGTACTTAAGAGTACCCCGAAGGAGAATGTCTCACAACTTACGTTAACTAGTTTACATATAGTTTTGAGTATAAAACCTCTTCCGTGGAGGAAGTGAAATCACCTTTTATGAAAATACATTTGTGATATAAATCCATAAACTATTACTATTATATTTTATCAAGTAGTATATGAAAAACCCATTTGTTTTGAGAGTAAAACTTTTTCCATGTAGTATGCTTTTATCGAAAATTCATAAACTATACTTAATGTAGTTTATTATATGTGTTCGAAATGAATGGAGGAAAACTTTAACATGAATGACTAATTTCTGTTTATGATGATAAACTAACAAGAATGCATCCAAACATTGAGAAACTTATTGTTATGCACTTTGCTCAACATACTACAAAGTGTTATTAATAAGGTAAACTATGCAACTAGTTTTTATCCTTTCTGCTCTGTTTTGAAATTTTCATAGAAAAATCATACGGAGTCGAAAACTAACTCCGTAAACTCTGAGAGTTTAGAAAATGTGTCTAGTTTATTCATAATTTTTAGAAGTCTCTAACTTATGTGAAAGTGTTCATAATCACAGACTGGTCGGAATTCGTTTCTGAAATGATAGGCAGTTTTGTAAAAATCACCATAAATCGTAGAAAAATCATATGGAGATGTGAAAGTAGTCATTTTAAAGGTATAAACCTGAACTACTTGCATCTTAAAACGTTTTGAAAGATATTAAGTTTAAGTTGGGTAAAACAGTTCGTGAACAGGTCACAACTTTTCTGTTGTAAGCTGTCAAGTTGATTTTGAATATGTTTTGGTATTTTAACTTGTATTCCCCCCCCCCCCCCCCTGAAAACTGAAGAAAACTAGAAAATGTAGGGGTTGAACTCACCTTGAGTGATTTCTTGAAGAGTGGAAGGTTGAAGATCATGAGTTTCAAGTCTAGATCACTTGATGAACACACGAAGTTTTGGATGATCCTAAGAACGATTTTTGCTGTGAAGATATGAGTCGTTAACCCAAGAGTGTTATGAAAATATGTAATAACACTTGAGTTAGAAGGAAATACTTACCAATAAGTGAACAAATGACTCAAGAATACATCAAAAGTGTGGCTGAAAGTTGAGAGAAAAGAGGCCCTCTTGATGGTTTAAGAAGTGTATAATTTTGATGGTGAAGTAAAAGATCAAGGGAATCCTAGACATTTTCTTATATGGAGGGTTGGTGGAGCATGTGGCTAGGGTGAAGAGATGTTTGTCTTGGTTTGTGTGATGTGGATAAGGTTGGACCAATGAGAAAGTGACACATAGGAGGCAAGTGGACACACTTGACCCACTTGTGGTGTAGAATACTCTTCTTATTGTAAAATAATGATTTATAATTAATAAATCCTTGAAAAAATAATTAAAATAATAGTTCTGGGGGTTAAAAATGATAAAAATATGAATTTGGTGAAAAAATCCCGTCAAAAACGGGTTTAGGAGGCGAAAGTAGTCAAAAATCAGCTTTAGGAACCGAACTTGCGAGGTTCGACTCTAAGGAGCTAAGAACCGAGAGGGAACCGAGAGTAAGAAGGGGAAGACCGAAGGTCCGAAGTGGGGATGCGAGGGTCTCGCACGGGGGGGCCGAGGTTCGGTCCTCGCTGCTGAGCTTCGGTCTGCTGAGGTTTCGGTCCGAGAAGCTTCTGACAAGTTCGGTTCTGACAGGAGGGTTTCGGCTCCTAAGAGGGGTTTCGGTTCCTAAGAGGTGTTTCGGTCCTATATAGCTGTTTTTCGAGAAATCTTTCCGTTTTGTGTGATTTTTGACCAAGTTAAGGGTCGGGATGACCCGGATGACTATAAAAAGTTCGAGAGAGATTTTGGGAGAGATTTCACATACTTGGAGAGATTTCACATACTTGGAGAGATTTTGGAGAGATTTCACATACTTAGAGAGATTTGGGAGAGATTTCACATGCTTGGAGAGATTTGGGAGAGATTTCACATACTTGGAGAGATTTGGGAGAGATTTCACATGCTTCGAGAGATTTCACATACTTAGAGAGATTTGGGAGAGATTTCACATGCTTGGAGAGATTTGGGAGAGATTTCTCATACTTGGAGAGATTTGGGAGAGATTTCACATACTTGGAGAGATTTCACATACTTAGAGAGATTTGGGAGAGATGTCACATGCTTGGAGAGATTTGGCAGAGATTTCACATACTTGGAGAGATTTGGGAGAGATTTAACCTTAGCCATTATTATCGCATAATCTCGCAAATGCAATGTTCGCGAACCCCGTTATGCTTCGTTAATGATCGTTTTAAGTCCTCGAAAGGGTCCTTAGTCGTGTTTTGATGCGTGTAACTCCCTTTTTAGGGTTTTTACATTGTTAACACGTACATTCTTCGAGACACTTGAATTTTTGACATAAAGATGTATATTTTTATGCATAGAATAACTTTTAACATACAAGTACTAGTTAAGTTTGACCGGTTTGACTTGTTGACTTTGACTTTGACTTTGACTTGAATTTGACGGTTGTCACATTATCCCCCCGTTAGAAGGAATTTCGTCCCGAAATTTATATTTGAGTGGGACTTCAAAGGTTGGGGAATAGATGTGGGTATTTTTGCTTTATTTGGCCTTCGCGTTCCCAGGTGAACTCGGGTCCTTGTTTCACGATCCAACAGATCTTCACAACAGGGATGCGTCTTTGGTTTCGTCGGGAGGTATCACAAGAGTCTCGTCGGACATACCGTTCTTTAAATTTGACGCGTGGATGGTTGGATGTACATTATTAGGTTCTTGGGGCAGTCGGAGTTTGTATGCTACTGAGCCAATCCTAGCAAGGATTTCGAATGGTCCGCTGTACCTTGTATTTAGTTTCCCTTGTTTACCGAAACATATCATTCTTTTGAATGGTGAGGCCTTCGGTAGAACTTGGTCACCAACCCGCAATTCCGAGGGTTTGCGTCGCTTATCTATGTTGTTCTTTTGTCGGATTCGAGATGCTTTCAGCCTTTCTCGAATTTATACTAAGTCGTAAGTAATACTTCCCCTCGGAGCGCTGCATAAGGTCTGCTTTAGTGTTTCTCATTTGATTAGGTCGGTAGGGAGCATATGGGTTCGGTTTTCGAGACTAGACTTATTCGGATGGTAGGACGTTCATTCGCACTCCTGGGTAGCCTTGTCCCGAAGTTCATGGTAGGACTCGTACCTGGTCCATCTATCTTTAACTTGCGTATAGAGGTCGTATGTAATTAGGATTGGTAAAACAGTTGGATAAGTGACTCTGCCCCAAGTCCACAACCAGACAAGGAACAGGAAATAGGGCGGAAACACACATCCAATGTCCATAGAATCTTAATTATATATTATCCTCGCGTATATACTTCGTAGTGATAGACTAACTGTATCCGTCTCAAGCTTCTGTGCTTGCTCTTGTCCTGTTATACGTGTGATATTCTCGAAGGGTTTACTATGAATAATTTGAAAAGGTGCGGAAAGTGTAATACTCCTCTGGTGAGTGTTTTGAGGTTTCACAGCGAGAGATGGCCCGGAGGTCCGTGTCGGAATTGTGTTTATAAGAGACGAGGGTTTCGAGGTTAGGTGAAGGGTCTTTTCGTAGCCGTTTAATCGGGAAACCAATCGACATCGAATGACGACAGCAGATCCTTTTAGTAACACATGTGTTAAGTTGTATTCATACGAATCATTCGTTAGGGAGATAGAGTATCATGTGATTCTTGTTATTGTGCTCTGTTTTGATCGGTGTTATTGTTACTGCAAATGATTCATATCACAACAGCTAGTACTGGTAGTAAGTGTGTTCTGAAATTTAGTAGTGATTCCTTATATCATGATCCCCGACCGATCATTCTATGGTCGATCGGTATATTCAAGTCGTATGTAAATTGGTATTGATGAAACCGTCGAGTGAGTGGCTCTACCCTGATCCCACTACTAGACATAGAATAGGGGGGCAGGACGGAATTTTTCGCTTTAGGTCTGTAGCATTTTGATTATGATTAACCCTGGGGTATATACCAAGTTATCCCAGCCCACTGGTAATGATCCTAAGATCATAAATAAGTGTCTTTGATTTGATTGAATGAGAGAGTATTTTAAATACTTTTTGATATACGACAATTTTAGCAAACATACCAAATTCATTACAAACATATGGTACTTAAATGTTTTTGTTGTTGGAAACATTACAAAAGTCGTAATAAGGTTCCTTGTTGCTCCTGCTGGTTTGTTTGTCACACTCCTCCTATTCCTCCGTCCTTCCTCTCAGTTGGACAGTCCCTCTTGAAGTGTCCCGTTTCACCACATAGGTAGCATACTGGACTTACACTGGTACGGGGGATTGAAGCGATGTGCTGGGTTTGTTTCCTGCAGAAGCGGGCAGTATGTCCGTCCTTGTTGCAGTTTTTACAGTGCATCACCCGGCAAACCCCATTGTGATGGTAGCTACAGTTGATACACTTTGGAAGTGTTCCTATATATTGTCTGATCGGTGTTTGAGTGGCAGACGCTATGGCTAATGTCGAGGCATGAGTCGGGATTGATGTTGTAATTACTGGGGCAGCTACAGATTGTTGTCTTTTAGCGCGTTTTTGAGATAGGTTGTGCTCCTTTTTGCTCCAAAACTTTTGCTTCTTGCTCTTGGGCTTGTGGTCTGAGGCGTGTTCGTGGGTAGACACCCGCTGGTGTTCTTGACTGTTACTGCGGTTAGAATTGCCAACACCGCCTTCAACTCTGTTGGCGTTGTTAATATTAAGTTGCGCTATGACGGCTGTCACAGCTGCCGTGACCGCAGCTTGGAAAGTAGCAGAGTCTATCTGCAGGATTGCTGCCTTGCTTGTTGGCTGGTTACCTTCTTGTGAAGACATAACTCTGTTGCATGGGGAGAAACGATTTCGTGAGTGAGGATGATTCTAATTATACTCTTATCATTTATATACACATATATAAACTTCGCACTTTACTGAGCTATTTTTGATGTTTCTGCTAACGTTCCGGAGACGGAGTTTATGGTAGTGAGTAGAAGTAGGTTTTGTACGGGCATTAAGTTCATCCTAGGATTATGTTTGTCCAAACACACTTAGTTGAGGAGTTCTGATGGGATCCGGTGCATTTGTGCTGGTATGACCGCACCCTATAGGTCTATGGAAAGGCACCTTTCAACCATGAGGTTTAAAAAGAAGAGATGGTAATGAGTATTGAATAAGGGTTTATACGTCAGAAGTTATCTCACTCAGTTTATCTTAGTTCTGAGTGTATCATGTTCCAATGTTTTTGGTGTCTTTTGAAAACAATTCATAATGAGAGTCTATATATAATAAACTTATGAGTTCTTAGTAATATTGCTCCTAATGAAATAATACGCATGCCCCTTTCATTTGTATGATTCTAGTATATTTAGTTTTTAGAGAAAGGTTTTGAGCCTGATGCAGGTCTACACCACATTATTGCAAGGAAAAGTTTGGACCGCAAACAAATCTCTCGACTAGTGTAATCACTAACTCGCGGGGTCGGGCCTACACATGGAGGGGAGTAACACCAACGCATACTCGTAGGCCTAATCTACCAGGTCTTGTGAGTAAAATGAACTTTTACTCTCGACAATTCGTCCCCAAATGGCGATTGTTGTTGCTGATGGCGACTCCATCCCTTGATCAATGCTGCCTAACGGGGCACAGGTTCGATGTAGTCGAGGCAGTTCGCGAGAGCCCTGGCTATGTAAGGAGAGTTGTCGACCTCTGGCTCCATCTTGGACTCTTTTCCTCATCACCCACTAACTTTCCGGGTTCGGAAAGTAGGGGTCTCCCGGTAAGTAAGATCTTGTCATGGTGTTCGTGCGAGAATATGGGTGAGGTAAGAGGCATATAATAATTATATTCCTAGAATTACTTATAGGGGTTTGATCCTCTTTAGTTACTTTTATGATAACATGGTGCATACTAGTTACATATCTAGGTTATATATAACTTTAGCGTATCCATTTAGTGATTGTAGACCTACTAGCAAGAATCAGTTTAGTTTTCACATAAGTTATACTACCACAAAATACTCCTATAGTATTTTAAATGTTATGTTTGGTTGTTAACGATTTTCTGGTATGGGTGTTGGTAAGTTGATAGACTCGTTGTCCACTATGACTATCCCCCGGCACATACTAGTCACTTCTCGGACGAATATAGTTGATCAGGCTATATTCCTCCCAGACTTGATTGCATATCCCAAGGCATATTCACATTGCACAACTCCTCTATTTTTAACTTTTGTGTTTTCCTTAGACGTGGCACTAAACCGGTATGTATGTATGTACTTATACTTTTAACAAGAAACTATTTATTTCTAAAAGTATAGTTATTTGAAAATGTTTAAATCAGAGACTTAAGTCCCAATGCATTTATAGTTTGTATATCTTATGTGGTTCGATATACTTAGTTCACTATAAACAATGCTCTGATACCAATCTGTCACACCCCCAAACCAAGGATGGCGGAAACGTACGGGGGTGGAGGACTTCATGTATAGTATCACAACAACGAGTATAATAGTGCCCTAAGTAAATACAACCATCATAAATATAATTGAAAAAGTTATACAATAGTATGTGTTTACATGTTTCCAATCAATTACACTTATGATGACAAAAATGAAATGTTTGACGATTTAACGTCCCATCCTCAAAAGCGGTTGATTTCCTGTTTCACTGAATTCCTGAGAATACAAGTAGTTTGAAAAAGCGTCAACAATTAAGTTGGTGAGTTCATAAGAGTTTTATTTGAGAAAGAAGCCGTTTTCCTTGTAAAAAGCGATAGAATATGATTCCAGAAAATTTAATATTTTCCTATGTTATCCAATAATGTACCCTAGAAAGACCCGTAGATTCCTTCTATAATCACCCAGTGTATATAAGTTATATAAAATTTAAGTTAAATAAACCGTCGAATATAATGGGTCTGCCCTAGGTCCACAACCAAACAAGGAACAGGAAGTAAGGCGGGCCCACCAATTCTAGGTCGATTGCGACTAGATTCTTATATAACTCTAGCATATACACTTAGCAATTATAGCTAAAGTCTAACAATTCTAGATGAGATGTAGTTTTGATAGAAATATGTTTCCAAAGAAAATCCAATATTTTCCTTATAAAAGTCATGTAGTCCTAATTGTTAAGACAGAGAATATGTGTGTGTTTTGTGCTTATAATGTTCATAATGGGAATGTGTTTCCAAAGAAAATCCAATATTTTCTTTATAAAAAGTCATGTAGCCTTAAGCGTCAAAACCGAGAATATACAAGTATTTTTCCATACTTAGAGTAATTCATGCAAGTTTAAATCGACATAAACTCGTTTAATTTAGAAGTAAAACCCCTTTTCAAAGTAGAATTTTTCCTATAAACTTGAAAGATTGTTAACTCCCTATGTGAGTCGCTATAACCATACTACGACAGAATAACCTGCTTACGACGTTCTTCAGGCGTCGGAATCGAAATGACACTTGTCACCCCCGATCGGCCGATCGGACTTATGCAAGCAGCATGGGTGTGGGTTTTTAATCCCAATATAGATCTATACACAATTATCACGCTCCCCCTACAAGAGACTCTGGTTATAACTAATTCAGGATTTTCTATGGTACTTAAGAGTACCCCGAAGGAGAATGTCTCACAACTTATGTTAACTAGTTTACATATAGTTTTGAGTATAAAACCTCTTCCGTGGAGGAAGTGAAATCACCTTTTATGAAAATACATTTGTGATATAAATCCATAAACTATTACTATTATATTTTATCAAGTAGTATATGAAAAACCCATTTGTTTTGAGAGTAAAACCTTTTCCATGTAGTATGCTTTTATCGAAAATTCATAAACTATACTTAATGTAGTTTATTATATTTGTTCGAAATGAATGGAGGAAAACCTTAACATGAATGACTAATTTCTGTTTATGATGATAAACTAACAAGAATGCATCCAAACATTGAGAAACTTATTGTTATGCACTTTGCTCAACATACTACAAAGTGTTATTAATAAGGTAAACTATGCAACTAGTTTTTATCCTTTCTGCTCTGTTTTGAAATTTTCATAGAAAAATCATACGGAGTCGAAAACTAACTCCGTAAACTCTGAGAGTTTAGAAAATGTGTCTAGTTTATTCATAATTTTTAGAAGTCTCTAACTTATGTGAAAGTGTTCATAATCACAGACTGGTCGGAATTCGTTTCTGAAATGATAGGCAGTTTGGTAAAAATCACCATAAATCGTAGAAAAATCATATGGAGATGTGAAAGTAGTCATTTTAAAGGTATAAACCTGAACTACTTGCATCTTAAAACGTTTTGAAAGATATTAAGTTTAAGTTGGGTAAAACAGTTCGTGAACAGGTCACAACTTTTCTGTTGTAAGCTGTCAAGTTGATTTTGAATATGTTGTGGTATTTTAACTTGTATTCCCCCCCCCCCCCTTGAAAACTGAAGAAAACTAGAAAATGTAGGGGTATGAACTCACCTTGAGTGATTTCTTGAAGAGTGGAAGGTTGAAGATCATGAGTTTCAAGTCTAGATCACTTGATGAACACACGAAGTTTTGGATGATCCTAAGAACGATTTTTGCTGTGAAGATATGAGTCGTTAACCCAAGAGTGTTATGAAAACATGTAATAACACTTGAGTTAGAAGGAAATACTTACCAATAAGTGAACAAATGACTCAAGAATACATCAAAAGTGTGGCTGAAAGTTGAGAGAAAAGAGGCCCTCTTGATGGTTTAAGAAGTGTATAATTTTGATGGTGAAGTAAAAGATCAAGGGAATCCCAGGCATTTTCTTATATGGAGGGTTGGTGGAGCAAGTGGCTAGGGTGAAGGGATGTTTGCCTTGGTTTGTGTGACGTGGATAAGGTTGGACCAATGAGAAAGTGACACATAGGAGGCAAGTGGGCACACTTGACCCACTTGTGGTGTAGAATACTCTTCTTATTGTAAAATAATGATTTATAATTAATAAATCCTTGAAAAATAATTAAAATAATAGTTATGGGGGTTAAAAATGATAAAAATATGAATTTGGTGAAAAAATCACGTCAAAAACGTTAAAAACGGGTTTAGGAGGTGAAAGTAGTCAAAAATCAGCTTTAGGAACCGATCCTGTGAGGTTCGGCTCTAAGGAGCTAAGAACCGAGAGGGAACCTAGAGTAGGAAGGGGAAGACTGAAGGTCCGAAGTGGGGATGCGAGGGTCTCGCATGGGGGGGGGGGGGCCGAGGTTCGGTCCTCGCTGCTGAGTTTCGGTCTGCTGAGGTTTCGGTCCGAGAAGCTTCTGACAAGTTCGGTTCTGACAGGAGGGTTTCGGCTCCTAAGAGGAGTTTCGGCTCCTAAGAGGAGTTTCGGTTCCTAAGAGGGGTTTCGGTCCTATATAGCTGTTTTTCGAGAAATCTTTCCGCTTTGCGTGATTTTTGACCAAGTTAAGGGTCGGGATGACCCGGATGAATATAAAAAGTTCAAGAGAGATTTTGGGAGAGATTTGGGAGAGATTTCACATATTTGGAGAGATTTCACATACTTGGAGAGATTTGGGAGAGATTTCACATTCTTGGAGAGATTTCACATACTTAGAGAGATTTGGGAGAGATTTCACATGCTTGGAGAGATTTGGGAGAGATTTCACATACTTGGAGAGATTTGGGAGAGATTTCACATGCTTGGAGAGATTTCACATACTTAGAGAGATTTGGGAGAGATTTCACATACTTGGAGAGATTTCACATACTTAGAGAGATTTGGGAGAGATTTCACATGCTTGGAGAGATTTGGGAGAGATTTCACATACTTGGAGAGATTTGGGAGAGATTTAACCTTAGCCATTATTATCGCATATTCTCGCAAATGCAAGGTTTGCGAACCCCGTTATGCTTCGCTAATGAACGTTTTAAGTCCCCGAAAGGGTCCTTAGTCGTGTTTTGATGCGTTTAACTCCCTTTTTAGGGTTTTTACATTGTTAACACGTACATTCTTCGAGACACTTGAATTTTTGACATAAAGATGCACATTTTTATGCATAGAATAACTTTTAACATACAAGTACTAGTTAAGTTTGACCGGTTTGACTTGTTGACTTTGACTTGAATTTGACGGTTGTCACAGCTCTGTTGAACTATGAAGCGCCATTTTAGATAAGTGATCATATAATCATCTGTTCTCAAGATATCAGCCGGACAAAGACATGGAACAACGTCGTACTTATTGTCCAACAGTTTATTTCCCGATTTCCAATCTGTTTGACATAGAACTAAATCGAACACATCAATTAGGTTCTGACCGGGCCCGGTACATAGGTCAAAACAAAATCATCGAGGGGCACAGATATCGCTTCTAATCCTCCAAGGACTACAAGGAACAGATAATCTTCGACTCATATGCTTGTTCTACTACTTGTTGAATTATATACAAAGGCACGTTTTATAACATCAAGTTACTGATGCGTTTTCGTGCAATCAATGTACAACCAACTCATAGGCAACAACTCATATCTCTAGGTTTGAAGACTTATATGATATTACCGTCTCACGATCACTCGAGATTAATTCCATGAAGTGATACAAGTGAGCGTGAGTTTAATCCAATACTCAGAACTTATGAGCACTCATGAATGTTGTAGAAACCATTGCTATGTCTAAACACCTTTAGTCATCTACAAGCCCAATTCATGACAGTCTTGATTCATACCTACTTCCAACATATGACTGACTGTGGAGAGTTTAAATAATTTAGTCATTCGGAAAGAATAACCTAGTTATTATGGAAGTCAAAACATGCAAAGTGAAACACAAGAATAATTGAATCCAATATGGTCTTAACACTTATGAATATAAATAAAACACCTTTTATTCATCACCATATTGATTACACATTATTCTGTTTCGATTTATCAACTTAACACTTGAATTAAAAACAATAGTTGTCCCATGCTCCAAGCATGTACACTATGTTTTTCTAAACAATAGTCATGCCATACTCCAAGTATGAAAACTATGTTTGTCTATGATCCTTAGTTTGTGAAGTAGATCAATTAAACATGATTCCAATGATGCTCATTTCACAATCCCAAAATCCTTACCGCAAATGTAAGAATATCAAATTCTTGTCATTTACTGTAATCTGTTAGATTTTAAACTCATATGCATTGATCCTCTTGCAATGACTATGCACAAAAGTCACAAAGACCTGGCAATAGACATTACAAAGTATTCTAGTGGAGATCAATTCCATGGAAACGAAGTCTCACAAAGTACATTCCTTTGAATATCCTTCTTGCATAAAAGTTTCTAACTTTCTCATAGATTCTTAAAATCCAACTCCCAATACGGAAAACATTTCCATATTCCCATTTTGACTATCACTTTTGAACAAGAGCTACCTCTTTTCATAATATGTCAATATGGCCATTTCCAAATTTTAACATCATACTTCCAACTGTCCATGAGAAACCAATCTTAGGTAAACCTCAGATTGTTCTCGACAATTACTTAATCATTTCAGTCATATCCGGTTCTATTCCTTTTTCCCTCTTAATTCTCTAGGCATTTTGAAAATTTAGAACTGATAGATATTATAGCACATGTGATCGATCCTATACCCGAAGCATATGGGATACGATTCATGATGTCTCACATAAAGACATGATACTAGATCAGTCTTTTGCTACAATATTTTCTATTTTCCATGTTTTCAAAAATCGACTATGAAGAGGGATGCCGTAATCATAATCGAATTTTGAGAACGCAATATATATAGAATTCCCTTATGTTGAACCATTCCAACATAAAACTCATATATATCATTGACTAAAGATGATTGAAATCTCAATCTAAACTTTTAGGATTAAAATGAAGTATAATCTCCTCTCCCTTAATTATAGTAAAACAACCTTTTCCAAGCAAAATTTTTGTTTTCTATAATTAACAATACTTATCATAATTGATTATGCTCCCACTAGCATAATAATTCTTTAGCACAACAATTATGCTCCCACTAGCTTTGACATATACTCAGAAATCGACTTATAGAAATCAATAATTTATTGACTTTCATCACCAAAGTTCAGACTTCTGATACGAGATGCTTCGACAAAACTTTATCTAAGCTTCTCAGACTCATACATCTTTCCTTAGATAGCCCACATGTGTGTCTAAACAATTATGAAGAGGGATACCGTAATGATAATGTTTAGACCTTCTTTCAATTTCTCACAAGTCCATGTTAGTGTGCCGGTTAACCACACACGCTCCACTAACGACTTTGAGAATGAAAATATCACAATTGCTATCTACTTAAAATCTACTTAGTGAAAGCGTTCCCTCACCATCATTTTCATGAATCAGAAAGAAACCTTATGACACTTAGATTTTATGGTGTATGTGTTCCTATCCATGTGAATTTGTCAAAACCATAATCACAAGACAAGGTTAGTGACAAACTCAAACTCATATGAATTGAACTTAATCACAAGACAAGGTTAGGACAAGGGCCCACCATTGCTTCCAAGTTGTTATGCACACAATTGAGAACTAATAGAACTCACATACATAGTCAACTTTACCGGAATAGGCACATCAACAAGAATTATGTCAACATGATAGGTTACAAACCTCAAGTCGTGTGCTAGCGATAAACAATAGGTTTTATCCTTGATTAGTTCTTGAAACTTTCAAGACCTTTAAGACTCCCCCTATCCTATTGACATATAAGTTTCTCTTTGTCAAGAACCATTCCTTGACAAACAAACAAATATTCAAGAGCTATTGCGGATTCTTATCAAGATAAACACTTCACTTAATTGGTCTCAGTTGGTCTTTGTTTGATCCAAGACAGCACAACTTACCAATTTCAAATGTTCAAGAGTAGAAAATATTTTACTCTACATTTGATACGTGTTTTAAACCCTTCTTTATATCACGCAAGGTTATCATCTTGGAGTATAACTCCAAGAATTGTTTTCGAATGGAGTATGATTCATCTTCTTGATTTTAACCATTCCAACAATTCATGAATCCTCTTCTTAGCCATACAAATGCACTAAGATGTCCTTAGAGAATCAAATTGTGATATGGTTCCATAATCATTAAGATGATCATAAAACATGATACTAAAGTACTCTCCTATCTTTTCAGATTTGAGAAACTTTTATCTTTCTGCCTAATTTGATTCTTCCCATTCGCCCTGCCATACATTAAAACTTTTCCAATGTTTGGGAATTGTACTTAAACTTGTAGGTACAACCATATTTACTAAACTTTAGTAAATCATGACGAATAGTCTTATCGATCTTTGTGGTGGACTTTAACCTGCACACACCCAGTGTACCCGATCCTTTAGTTTTTCACCTGACTCACATATACATGTGGTCAGGAAATTAGTCTTAACTTTCCAAAAATGAAAATTAGCATTCATCATGCAATACAACCTGCATGATTCTAAGTTTCGGTCCAATTGAAACTTGGGTGATGAGAATCTTTCCTTATTTGGTAAAGTTAGACACTACCACAGATGAAAGAATCAAATTCATTATTCCTAGAAACATACAAACATTAACTTTCCATAAATGCCATTGCAAGGAGATATAAAATAAAGTAAAACAAAAAATTTTATTTATTTATAAAATGCGGAAAAAACTTTTTCCTTACAATGCAACTTTAAATGGAAACTATGCTATTACATATTTCCTAGCAATCTATCATAACTCCTAAGTAGTAGCTCAAGAATCCGATCTTCGAACCATGCGATTGAAATCCATCTTCGCGATCAGATTTAGCATACTCTTCTTTTAAGCTTCCTTCCCTTTGCTTGATCCTGCAAAACATTAAAATGCAACCCAGTCACATCATGTATTAAGAATCAACAATTAAGAACTTAACAGAGTTAGATAGTGGACTTACCTGAAGCAGAACCATACATTCTGACTAAATATCTCAGGTAGTCAGGGCAACTTCGATTCCAATGTCCCTTTCCTTGGCAATAGAAACACACAGACTCATCTAAGCCAACACATAGAGCAGTCTCAGAAATGGCATTTCTCTTATGATCATCACTTCTGACCATGTCAAATTCGTTCCCTTTAGGAGAAGGAATCATTTCTGGGATGTCCATGTCAGCTTGGGAGGCAGACCTTCCGATCAAAGTTGCTTGACCATTGCGCCAAAGCATTGTTGATTCAGCAGCAATTAGCAAATAGGTAAGATCTATTAGGGTCATGTCGAGATCTGTCACATAGTAGTCTTTAACAAACTCACTATATGACTCAGGAAGTGACTGAAGAACCCAGTCAATAGCCAACTTTCTTGGAAACCCAATAGCCATCATCCTTACCCTGTAAATGTGTGTGCCTTCATCTCCAAGACATGTGCACACACTGGCTTTCCATCCTTGTGTTTACTATCCAATAGGACTTGAGTGAGTTTAAACTTTTCAAGTCTTCGAGCTTGTAAGTCGGAGAGAATAATTGGAGAAGGTGGAGGAAGTGAAGCATGATGTTGTGGGACATCATCTTCAAGAGGAAAGCTTGTTCCAAGTGATTTGGGAAGATCATAATTGTCTGAACTAGACATCTACAATGGGAGACATTCAAGTTTGTTGATTTAAAATCCTTAATATAACACCCAATAGGAAATATTAAGGCTAGGACCCAACACAATATTTTATAACTTGGAAGAGGGATGTTATAATCCAAGCTATAGAATATTTGAAGGTAGGTGAATCTCGATTCACCAATTTCCATCATGAAAAACGAAATACAATTAGGTTTTAATTGGTTTGAAACTCCTAGATCTTTTGAGATTCACTGAACTTTTCAATGGCATGTTTCAATCTCGATTGTGCCCTTCAGGTTTTGTGACTCAGATGCCGAGGATCACAAAACAAGGTGTGACTAACCATCCAAATTTACTTGTTACCCTTAATATTATCACCTAATCAATGTGCCGGTTAACCACACGCGCTCCACCGATCTATGATAAACATTAAGTCACACTTTTCCATCCTTACTAGTCCAAGTTAGTGTGCCGGTTAACCACACACGCTCCACCAACGACTGGGTAAGGTACAAAGTGTAAATTTCATGGGTTAGCACCAAATTCACATTTTCCTAAAGTAACTAAGATTGGAAATTTATAAAAGGTTTAGTTACTTTATATTCATCATTATACTTTTAATGAGAATTATAGTCCTTGTCCTACCCGTTCAACTAACGACCCTCCACCAGTCAAGGAAGCGGTGGGTGAGAGTGGACACCCATTAAACTGTCATTTTATAGCCAACAACCTTATACCCCCTTATAGACCGACTTCGTGAATAAGGCCTACTAACGGTAACACTGACTTGCTCTTATATATATATATATATATATATATATATATATATATATATATATATATATATATATATTATTAACTTATAATACTATAAAGTATAAGGGTTGAATTTTAACTTTTAGAACACTAAGGGTTGGAACTAAAGTGTGTGTGAGACTTTACAAATTCCAAACTTGAGGGCAAGTTTTTGAACAATTCAAAAAATTTTGGATTTTCATAACTTATGAGTTTAATTAAGGTTTTAAAAAAACTTTTAATGAAAGGATTCTTGGACATCCATAACTTGAGGACAAGTTATGGAGTCCATAAAACTATTTATGATGAAAAAGACTCTTCAACTTGTGTAACCTATGGTTCCTAATGGGCTTTAAAAGAAAACTTTTGGTAATCCATAACTTGAGGAAAAATTATGGATTTCATTAAAACACATCAAGATCAAGAATTAACTAACAAACAATTTGCAACTAATTACAATGATCTAACAAATCTCATAAGTTCATGAACATCCATATCAACAATTTTAAGAATCATATGAACACATACAAAACTTGAAATTTTGATAATAGCCTTTGAAATTGGATTAGCATAATCATTACAACATCAAAAACAGGTTTTATAAGTCCAAAACAGTTTAGTGTAATGATTCTAGTCCAATTCCAGCAAAAAAACTCGAAAATCTGCACCCAGGGCCTCCTACTCGTGAGTGCATGAACCTACTCGACGAGTAGGATGAAGATATGCTTGGACTCGACGAGTCCCCCCATGGACTCGGCGAGTCCAGTGTTCAGTGAGCAGAAAATCAACTTTTTTATCATTTTGCATCAAGTATTCAAGAAAACAAGCCTAGGCTCTGATACCACTGTTGGGTTTTGAGCATTCTAACACTCCTATGGTGTACATGCAACCCTATAAACCTTGGATCTATGTTTTCTCTAAAATACATGCAAATAAGAATTTCCAAGGTTTACATCCTAACTAGCATGGCATGGGGTACTTGAATAATAAAACTACTAGTAGAATGACATACCTTTTAGTAGTGGTTGATTGCTTGGAGTTTGAGAGACTAGCACCAATAGTGTGGATGCCTCAAATGTAAATCACAAATCACCACAAACTTTGGAAAACTCTTGAGAGAATAATGCACACTCTTGAAATCGGCCACCACTATTGTTCACACACAACTAGTGCCAAATCAAGTGTCAAAGACTCCTTTATATAATGTGGAGGATTAGGGTTACATCCATGTAAACCCTAATACCCATGACTCTTCCTTTCCAAGGATCCATGGGTTAAAAGCTCCATGGACTCCCATGCAAGCCTAGCCCATACTAAATAAGCATTAGCCCACACTATATAAATACAAGAGCCCATATTTAATTAGTCACCTTTTGATCACTAAATTAATTTTTAATTAATTTAAGATCAATACTAATTAAATAATATGATTTCATAATAATATATTATACCTTATAATATATTAATAAATCATAAAAATACTATTCTCAAAAGATTATCCATACAAATTGTTCGGGTGAAGTGCAACCCAAATAGACCATGCCGGGTCGGGTCAAGTGCATCTCAAATATTGTTATGAACTTAGCCACCTTATCCAACAATTGGTGCTATTAGTGCTTCTTATAATGGTGTTTTTTTTAAAGAATTGCTTTGTAATGGTGTATATGAAACTGTGATGGTTGTAGACAACTTAGGAAATAATGTGTTGCACATTGATTCTTCCAATAGTTTGGATAAGGCATGCTTGTGGCATTGTCGTCTTGGACATGTCAACAAGAAGTACATAGGCCAACTCCAAAAGGCTAGAGTTTTGGAGTCATTCGACTTAAGGTCGGATGACACTTGCGAATCTTGGTTGCTTGGAAAGATGACCAAGTCACCCTTCACTTGTACTTGTGAAAGGGGTGAAGGTTTGTTAGATATCATACACACCGATGTGTGTGGACCTTTCAGAACCACCACAAGGGATGCTAGCCGCTTCTATGTGACTTGTGTTGATGCTTACAGAAGATATGGCTATATCTACTTAATCAAACATAAGTCATAAACCTTTGAAAAGTTCAAAGAGTTTAAACAAGAAGTGGAGAATCCGTTGGGCAGGAAGATAAATATGCTCCGATCTGATCGGGGTGGTGAGTATCTTAATATCGACTTCCAAGACTATCTTAAGGAATGTGGGATTGTTTCACAATTGACGCCACCTAGCACACCACAGCTTAATGGTGTAGCTGAGAGGCGCAATCGAACCTTGTTGGACATGGTTCGTTCCATGATGAGTTGAGCTTCGTTACCTATCTTATTCTAGGGGTATGGCTTAGAGACTGCCGCCTAAATCCTTAATCTAGTCCCAACTAAGAAGGTTGCCAAAACACCTCACGAGATGTGGACAGGGAAGGTTCCCTCATTAGCACACATCAAGGTTTGGGGTTGCGAGGCTTTCGTGAGACGCGAGACTCACGACAAGCTCGAACCTCGTAGTGAGCGGTGTATTTTCATCGGCTACCCATAGAAATCCTTTGGATATCTCTTCTATAGACCGAGTGACAATGTTGTCTTCGTTACGAGGATATGAGTCTTTCGCGAGAGAGAACTCATAGGCCAAGGGGACAGTGAGAGGAAAATTGACCTTGAAGAGATTCAAGAGCCAAGCGGTGAAGGAACCTCAAACACTAGCAATCAACCTAAGGAGGAAACTCCTGTTGAACCAGTTGACGAATCCGTACCTCTGAGGCCCTCCAGTAGAGTTAGTGTTCCACCTGTGTTATATGGTTTTCATATAACATCTGAGGGTGATACATTTATCAGTGATTGCACACTGGTAAATTTGGATTAACCTAATAATTACAAGGAAGCCATGACAGGCCCCGAGTCTACAAAGTGGAAAGCGGCTATGGACAACGAGATTCAGTCCATGTATCACAATCAATTTTGGAACTTGGTTGACAATGTACCGGGTCGTAAGACAGTCGGGTGCAAATGGATCTTCAAGAAGAAGACTGACATGTATGGGAAAGTACACATATATAAGGTGCGACTGGTTGCGAAGGGCTTTACTCAAACTCATGGAGTTGACTATGATGAGACCTTCTCACTTGTAGCAATGATTAAATCTATTAGGGTTATGTTAGCCATAGTTACATTTCATGACTATGAAATATAGAAAATGGATGTCAAAACCAATTTTCCTTAATGGGAAGTTGGCTGAAGATGTTTACATAAATTAGCCAGAGGGTTTTGTCAATGCAAATGTCACACCCCCAAAATGGAATGGCGGAAACGTTCGGGGGTGGATGACGTCATATGTAGTATCACAACAATTGCATCATAGTAATCATAGTGAACACAACCATTACATTGAATACATATATGAGAAGGTGTTTACATCTGTTTGATTCTTGTTTTTATACATCAAAAGTATAATCAAAAGAAAAAGATGTGACTCTATACGCTCCGTATTCTCAAAACTCCAGGAGGTACCTGACTACTGATTTCCTGAGAATACAAGCAGTTTTGAAAGAGTATCAGCATAAAGCTGGTGAGTTCATAAGCGATGTTTTTGTAATGAAAACCTGTTGATGAATCAGTGAAAATGTTAGCATGTTTTCAAGAAAATCCAATATTTTCTTTAGTAAAAGTGGGATAATATCAGTTCCATTAATGACCACTTAGTTCATGTTAGCCACGTATAAACCAATATCGAACAGACGGTTGATTATGTGGATCTGCCCTAAGCCCACAACCAAACAAGGAACAGGAAATGAGGCGGAAACCACACATTCCACAGTCTATCGAATATTCTCCATACGTAGCCCTGATGCATAAACTAAGGAATTATAAAATTAACTGTTAATGTTTGTTACTGTATCCTGTTGTAGTATAGGAAAAATGTTAGTTTGTATGTATGGTTACCACCAATCGTAGTATGTGTGTATTCTGTAGAAAAACCCTTGTATAGTATGTTCTGTATAAAACCCTGGCTACCACCAGTAAGTGTAGCATGTTCTGTTTGAAAACCCTGGCTACCACCAGTATGTATAGTATGTTCTGTATGAAACCCTGGCTACCACCAGTACGTGTAGTATGTTCTGTGTATGAAAATAAACTATTTGAAGAAATGAAATCCCGTAAACAAATGGTTAGTTTATACTATTGTGAGTCGTATAAACATGCTTGATATGACCTAGTGACCTTTACGATGTTCTTCAAGTGTCGGATAAATGACATTTGTCACCCCAGGCATGCCTGCCGAACTGTAGCTAGCACTTCAGGTGTGGGATTGTCAGTCCCGAATAGATCTATTGACAAATCTCACGCTCTCCCTCTAGGGGACTCTGGTTATACTATGATAGGATTTAATTCAGTACACCAAAGGGTACAGTTTTGAAGTAGAGTCTCACAATTCTGTATAATCTAGTTTACGTGTAGTTCTGTATTGATCTACTGTATTTGTAGGGTCGAAATATGTTGTAATCAGTCGAAGTCTGTTTAATTGTTCTCTTCGTATGTTTTGTTATGTATTTGCTAAGGTGTCTCATGTTCGAAGCTTAACATCTAAGCCTTAGTATTTTTTGTATGCTTTCACGTCTCCTATAAATAGGGACTTTACTTAGAGTTAGATAAGTGTCTGAGCACAACTTGTCTATTTTCTCTCTGTAAGAATTGGAAGCATAATACGAGCTGAAAACTAGATTATATTTACTCTTTGTGTTCATTTGATCATTGCTCTGATATATTCTCGATTCATCACTTCTTCAATTGGTATCAGAGCAGGAATCATAATCTGCGATCTGATTTTCACTCTGATTCAAAAGGTTTTTTAATCAAATTCTTGTTCAAAAAGTTTCTGCACCTTTAGAAGTGAAAAGTGTTCTTGATCTTCAGTTGTGATTCGATTCTGCAACTGATTTGTTGAATCGAGTGTTCTACTTGATTTTTCTGTTCAATTCAGCAATTTGCTTTCAAATTATCTTTGATTTCTCAGAAAAATTTAATCCGTACATCAATGGCGAACTTCAACTTAAACTCAATGACTTCATACTCTCATCTGCTAGGATCTTCAACTAAGATTCCTATGCTCATTCCAAAATACTATGATCAGTGGTCTGATCGTATGCAAGACTACTTGAATGGACTCGGTGAAGAGCTTTGGTCATGCATCTCAGGGAATGTTACTCTTCCGAAAAATCTTCAACCGATTGGATCTTCATCTAGTACTACGAGTGTTGATGCTCAAACTGATCGAATGAAGAAACTTGAAAAATGATGTATAAGGGATTTACGTGTTATATTGCCTCCAGTTGTGTATAATTATGTCAGAAGTTGTATAACTGCAAAAGAAATCTGGAATAATCTCAAAGAAAAGTTTCAAGGAAGCGAGAAGACGAAAATTAATTTGGTTAAGCACTGTTTGATTGAATTAAAAGATTTCAAGAAAAAAGATGGTGAGTCAATTGAATGTTACTATGATAGGCTGAATTAATTGATATATAAATGTCATCATCATGGCATTATAAGGACGACAATGGAATTCAATTTGACGTTCATCATGGGTCTACGAAAAGAATGGAGGAATGTTACTTTAATGGTGAAAGCATAACAAAGTTTCAACACATCATCATTGAATAATTTGTATAATATGCTAAAGACTCACGAAGGCGAGGTAAATAAGATGGCTAAAGAATCGAAATTAAACTTGGGTGGACCATTGGCTTTAGTTTCGAAAGTTTCAGAAAAGGAACAGGTTGAAGAAGAGAATTCTGATGAAGAAGGGTTTATTGTGAATTCGGATGATGAGGCTGTTGAGTTTTATTCAAATAACAAAGTAAAGAAATTTTTCAAGAAACCGTTCAATTCAAAGTCGAAAAATGTTGATGTGAAAGGAAGATTTTTGTCAAAGGTTGGAGGAGAAGAGAAGAAGAAGAAGAGTGAGAAAAAGGAAGTAGAGAAAGAAGAGACAAAATTTGAGAAGAAAATTAAAGGTGATTCAGGAATTGATTGTCATTATTTTCAAGGAGCCAATCATATGGTTGGTGACTGCCAACTTCGTAAAAAGGATGAGAAGAAAAACAAGGTGAAGGATGAAGCCTATTACGTTGAGAGGTTGGAAGAAGTAAGGGCAAAGGCGAAAGGAATGTCTATGGTGGCAAAGGGAGAGGTCAATGATGAGAATGAAGGAACTTATCAGATATGGTCTTCGGGATCGGATGACGAAGAAATGCGTAATCCTACGCATGGAGCCATGTTTGAGAAATTTGAGGATGAATCTGACGAAGCGGTGACATGTCGTTGCTTCATGACTAAAAGTTCTGACAAATCTCCAATGACCACCAAGGTACGCACTATTCTTCAATCTTTTAATATTCCTTTGAGTGCTTATGATTCTGAATTAATTGCTTTTGATGATACTATTGCTTATTTTGATGCTTTGGTTATCTCTTCTAGCAACTAGGCTAAGAAATCAACTTCTCAGTTGATAGAAGTACAGAAGCAGTTAGATGCCAAGAAAATAAAAATTGAGAGTTTAGAATTATAGATTACAAATATCATGTGTGATAGGGATTCGTTAAGTAGTGATGTTAAAATGTTGTTAGCTCAAAGAAATATATACTGTAATTCGGCAAAGCGTTTATATGCAAAATTGACTACTTTACATCATTCGCCTGATATTAGCAAAGAACAACATAGGAAGTTATTACCTTTTCTGGCATTCGAAAGAGAGAAAATTGATAGCTTGTCTTATGATTGTACGAAAACCAAAGCAGAATTGGATAAAGTGCCTAATAATCGATTTGCTTATGGTATTGTTAAGATAGATGAATTTTTGAATGCTGATGAACTTGTTGACATTGTGAATAATACTTTAACCAAAAAAGAAAAAATCAAAATATTGAAAAGAACTGAGAATTCGAAACTTGACTCTCAATCTAATTTTGCTGATGTCGATGATAATTCTGATAGTTTTAGCGAAATCAGTGAAATTGAGGAAGAGGAAAGTGTCAATTGTTCACAGTTGTCTGTCATTAATGTCACATCTAAGTCCAAAGGAAAAGAAAAATGTATTGATTCGTTGGATAAGGTTGCCACTGACAAATCCTCAACTTCGAAAGGTTTTGATTTCGACAATGTGAGTGTCAGAGATAGTCAAACGGATAATAGTGATGATGAGGATGAATAACAAGTTTCGAACAAATCTAAGACTGAAAAGCCTGTTTCAGACGAAACAACCATTCCACGAGTTGTTGTTGATCAAGTGTATGGAGACACTGAAAATTTCGACAAAGTTATGTCTGAAAAAGGAGCTCATTATTTGGAAACAAATCAAGTGGTGTATCCAAATTTCAAGTGTACAGATGATGTTGTATTTCCAAATCAAGTGTTTGTCACTACTGGAAATGTTGAAAACATCAAACCAGAGTTCACCAAAATGGTCGAAGATGACAACAAGAAAAAACATCAGACGAAGGATTCTTTTCGAATCAAAGCACTGTCAAAAATAATCTAACAAAGAATTTGTATGTTTTTCAAAGACAAAAACCACAACGAAAATGGATTGAAAAACAAGCAAATGCAAAAGAATGTTTGAAATAATAAACTAAAGAAACAAATGAGAATGTGAAACTTAATTCAAACGAATTTAAGGATCGTGTTGAAAAAATTTCGAAGGAAAACGGAATTTTGAAAAGACAGGCAAGAAAGAAATTGTTTTGGCAAGTTGTGTCAAATGAAAAGGAATCAAAAATACCTATCAAGAAAGTGTTTGAAAATGAGTTGTCCAAACCTGTACAAACTAAGTTTTCAAAACATTCGGATAAAAAGGAAAATCCAGCTCAACCAATTTCGTCTGATTCTCAAAATGATTATGTGAAGTTTTCAAAAACAAAAACTTTTTCAACAAATGATAAACAACAGAATTTTCATTCAAAAAACCAACTAAAGTTTTCAAAGCCGACAAACAATCCAAATCGATTTCCTTCAAATACAGCAAGTCGAGATTTCGATAATTCTCGTCGATTTGAAAATGTTCGAAAATTTGAGAACGTTAGAAAATTTGAAAATGTTCGAAAATTTGAAAATGTTCGAAAATTTGAAAATGTTCGAAATTTTGAGAACGTTAGAAAATTTGAGAATGTTAGAAAATTTGAGAATGTTCGAAAATTTAAGGATGAGCGAAAATCTGAAAATGTTCGAAAGTTTGCAAACCATCAAATAGTTGTGTATGATAAATCCTCAAAAACTGCAAAGTTTAAACCTCAAGAACCAAATTTTCCAAATCCTTCTGGGAAGAAGAATTCGAAAGTGTCATACACAAAGGGTTCGTCAAATGTGAATAATTTCGATCATTGGCTTGAAGGACAAGGGAAAATGTTTCAATCTCATAAGTATTCCCAACAACAAATTCACGATGAATATGAGAAATATTTGAATGACTCTTCCAACGGCAGTTCCTCTTCCAAAGAATTCAATATTCCTGTGAAAACATGGAAACCAGTTTCAAAAGCTAAACCTGTTGCAAACCAACATGAGAACAAAAAGGCGAATGTCAGTGACAAATCTAAACCTTCGAAACCTTATATTTCTGCTCCTTTACCTAATGATGTCGACTTAATTAACACTTTCAAATCAAAAGTTTGTAATTGGGTTTTAGGTTCTTCTTTTCACTCGGTTTTCAAAGCTAATAACCAAGGACCCAAACAACCTTGGGTACCTAAATTCTTTCATTAATTACAGGTTCTATGTGACGAGCAATATGATGATAAATGGTACATTGATAGTGGTTTCTCTCGTCACATGACTGGAAAGAAGGAGAATTTACGTGATTATCAAAGTTTGGAGAATGCAGGAGTAGTCAAGTTCGGAAACAATCACAAGTGTCAGGTGAAAGGATATGGTAATGTCACAAATGGGAAGTTCATTGTTAAGAGAGTTGCATATGTCGAAGGTCTTCAACATAACTAGATAAGTTTTTCACAACTTGTTGTGGGCACTGGCAATCAAGTGGTGTTTAACGAAGCATGCAACATCATTTCGAATGTTGAAACTAATGAAGTTTTGCTCAAATCCAAACGACATGGTGACATGTTTACTCTTGATATCAAACCAATCATCGGCAAACCCTCAGTGTGTTTACTTTCGAAAGCTACATCTGATGTCAGCTGGTTATGGCATCGACGTTTATCACATTTAAATTTTTGAAATTTAAATAATTTGGTGATTGATGATCTTGTTCGAGGTTTACCTGTACTAAAGTTTGATAATGATACTTTGTGTGCAGCTTGTGAACAAGGAAAACAGCATCACAAAGGACATCCAATTGTCATAGATTCGAAAATTGTTGAACCATTGGAACTTCTTCATATTGACCTTTGTGGACCATCAACTGTTGAAACTCTCAACAAGAAACGATACATTTTGGTTATAGTTGATGATTTTTCACGGTTCACTTGGGTGTATTTTCTCAGGTTAAAATCTAAAGTCGCTCAAACAATGATCGAATTTATCAAGAAAATCGAGTTGAGTCTATATAAGAACGTTCGAAAAATCAAAAGTGATAATGGTTATGAGTTTAAGAAGAATGTGCTGGATTCGTACCTAACGGAAAAAGGAATTTCGCATAACTTTTTTTCGCCCTATACACCTCAGCAAAATGGTGTGGTTGAAAGGAGGAATAGTTCACTTTGCGAAGAAGCAAGAACTATGTTGACATATGCGAATCTTCCTCAATATCTATGGGCAGAAGCAGTTTCGACAGCATGTTTCACTCATAATCGATCTTTTATTCATCGTCGTTTCAATATAACTCTGTATGAAATCATCAATAACCGAAAACCTAATGTCAAATTCTTTCATATTTTTGGTTGTAAGTGTTTTATAATGAATCTTAAAGATAATCTTTTGAAATTTCAAGCTAAGGCTGATGAAGGAATATTTTTGGGATATTCGACAAATTCGGTTGCATACAGAGTGTTAAATAAACGAACTCGTAAAGTAGAAGAAACGTTTAATCTAACTTTTGATGATTACTTCGCGAAACCAGTTGCAAGCAATTTGAACAGAAACCAATTCTTAATGAATCAACTGATGAAACTGAAGAATCTAATTCATCTGACTTTGATTATGATTTAATTTTTGGTGTCCCGGATAGAGCAATCGATGCGGAAGTACATGTTGCTGATAATCGAACTCCTGAATCTTCGAAACATTCTGATGATTTCACAATCACCTTAGAGACATCTGCTAATGGTGAAAGAATGCTAGATGCTCAAGTGGAGGGGGAGCACTTTTGTTGAGGGGGAGCATCCTTTCGAGGGGGAGCATAACAATGTACATGAAAGTTTCGAGGGGGAGAATAACAATTATGTTGAGGGGGAGCATATTGAAACGGAAACCATAAATCTTGATCAAAATGATGAATTTCATGAACTAAATGATAATAATTCTGTTGCAGGATCCGAAAATGGAGGGATGTACGAAGATGCACCTTTAGACTTTGATCCAACATATCCACCATTGGAAAAGTGGACAAGCAATCATCCGAAAGAGCAAGTCATTGGAAATCCACAAGATGGAGTTTTGATAAGAGCTCAAATTCGTGCAAAGAATGAGGTACTGAATACTCATCAAGAATTTTGCATGTTTAATATTTTTATCTCGAAAATCGAACCAAAGACTGTTAAGGTTGCAATGGAACACTGTGATTGGGTTGTTGCAATGCAATCTAAACTAGCTGAGTTCGAGAGAAACAAGGTTTGGAGGTTAATTCCAAAGCCAAAAGATGTTTCAATTGTCGGATTAAAATGGATTTTTAAAAATAAAACTAACAAGGATGGAAATATCGTTCGAAATAAAGCACGATTAGTTGTTAAAGGATATTCGAAACAAGAAGGTATAGATTATGAAGAAACTTTTGCCACTGTCGCAAGACTCGAGGCTGTTCGAATATTCTTGGCTTATGCAGCTCATAAAGACTTTGATGTCTATCAAAAGGATGTGAAGTGTGCATTTTTAAATGGAGAGCTGGAAGAAACTGTGTATGTGGAACAACCTCCAGGTTTCGTGAATAAAGAATATCCTAATCATGTGTATATTTTAGATAAAGCGGTATATTGGTTAAAACAAGCACCACGAGCATGGTATGCAACTCTTACCAGTTTCTTAAAACAATCGAAATTTAAACAAGGATCAGTTGACCCCACATTGTTACGAAAGAAAGTTAGGAATCATCTAATGCTTGTTCAAATTTATGTCAATGATATTATTTTTGGCTCGACTGACCCTGCTTTGTCTAGTGAATTCGAAAATTCGATGAAAAGCCAATTCGAAATGAGCAGGATGGGTAAAATCAATAATTTTCTGGGTTTAAACATTCATCAAAGCAGAGAAGGAATTTTCATCAATCAGGAAAAGTATACAAAGAATTTGCTCGAAAAGTTTGTAATGACAAACAGCACGAAGTTAAGAGTACCAATGGTGGTTGGAACGAGGGTAAAACCTTCGTTAGAAACACCTGCGGTTGATCTTACTTTATAAAGGAGTATGATAGGTTCATTGCTTTATCTTACTGCAAGTAGACCTGATATCATGTTTTCTGTATGTAATTGTGCTAGGTATCAAGCAAATCCAAGAGAACCACATATGACTGCAGTGAAAAACATTTTTTGTTATGTCAAGGGAACAACTTCGTTAGGATTATGGTATCCTGCGAAATCAGGATTTTTTATTCAGGCGTTGTCAGATGCAGATCTGGGAGGATGTACACTGGATCGAAAGAGTACAAGTGGTGGATGTCAATTCTTGGATGGAAAGTTAGTCAGTTGGCAGTCGAAAAATCAAACGTGTGTTTCGATTTCTACTGCTGAAGCTGAATATGTTGCAGCTGCTGCTTTCACTTCGCAAATCATTTGGATCCAGAGTCAATTGCTTGATTATGCCATTAATATGAAAAAGATTCCATTATATTGTGATTCACAAAGTGCTATACGTATTTGTCATAATCCAGTACAACATTCGAAAACCAAACATATTGCACTTCGTTATCATTTTATTAAAGATCATGTGGAAGATGGCAACATTGAAGTTCATTTTGTAAAAACAACTGATCAGCTTGCTGATATTTTTACAAAAGCTTTGGACGAAAAATCATTTGTTCGAATTTTGACAGGATTGGGGATGATTGAAGCAAATTTTGTTCCAGGACTAAATTCGAAAGAATAAAAATGAAGTGTTGTGCAAAAGTGTCGATTCAGAGGCTAAACTCGTTCATTCAGAGGCTGTCAGTATTAACCATTCAGAGGTTACTGTTCACGTTCAGCGCTTCGACACTCTTCGTTTTCGACATTTGAAAAGCCAAGTTTCGTTAGTTTGGATATGCTTTATTAAATTTTCGTTAAATTTTGAAAAGTTTCGTTAGGTTGGTAATTTTTCTTAAATTTTCGTTAATTTTGAAAAATTGGAAAAACCAAAAATATTTTCGTTTGTTTGTATTCTTTTTCGAAAAATCAAAAATTCCAAAAAGATATTCTTTTGTTCTTTGTTTTAATTTTCGAAAAACTTAAAAACACAACAAATATTTTCTTTCTTTTCAAATACATAAAATACCAAAAAGAATTTTGTTCTTTGTTATTTCTTTCTATGTGCAGATTTCACGAAAGTTTTCAAGGGTCATGCTTGCATTTATAGGGGAAGGTAAATTTTCGAAAACTTTGTACTAGTTAGAATGTCCGTAGAAGCATGCTGCTGCATCTCGACCCAAGCCTCCATTGACTCAATGTGTGATTTCGAAAGCCTTAATGAAATTTTCATTACAAAAATTTCTTCCCAATCAGTCTTGCATTCACATTAGTCACCTGAGCTACCTTACACTTCTCAAATGAGTTAAGAGTTTTCTGTTTGGTCCAATCATAACAGAGGTACAATTGATTTCGTGAACCAATCTTTTTCATCTCAAAATTCTAACACATTTCACACACAATGACATATGTCCGAGAGGTCATCGATCAAACCAATTATGACTTAGGCATATCAAACTTCTGTGTTAATGATCTAACATCATGAGACCATGATGAAAGTGAAACCGAAATATACGAACTCATTTAAGGAATTGACAGGGAACTATGTTCCAGTTTTAACGAAACAGTTGTTTCAGTACCAATCTTTGATGCTTCAAATCATATTCAATTCTTTTGAGTGGTCTTGATCAAATGGTCGAAACCCACGACATTTGTTTCCCAACAGGATCCAGCTGAATCAATTTTTTCTTTGAATATGATTTTCATTGGAGTATCAACTATTTCACTTGTCACAATCAAAATAATTCAAAGCATACTTGTCACTGACTAAACTGGTCAAACATGTAATTTCGGTTACAATTACTCACCTTATGTTTAGGTTGATATGTAACAAAATTTTTAAGCCACCCACGAAGCCTTGAAAAAGAAGCCCTTCGATACTTCGCTACAAGTATTCGATTGTAATTCACGGGAACATACGCAAGCTGTTGATTATCTCTCTTGATAATTAACGAAGCAACCTTTGCCTGGGGTTTAACTGCCTTTGTGTCGAAATTTTATTTTTCGACATCACAGACCCAAATGTTTCGTTAAGTTTGCTTCTTATCTTATTTTCTTGACACACCGCGCACACGAAATCCTTGAGGTTCTGAGTATTACCAACTCAAGCTGATGATTTCTAAAGTCTGGCAAATGACTTCGTCTTTAATCCCAAAGATGAAAGAGCCTTGACTCCAAGCTGAAGGTTTGTGACGGTTACTTTCTCGATGACGTATCGCTGACGAATGGTTAACACGACGTTTTGTCCTCTTTCCGGGTTTCATGGAGATGTGATGAGTACTTTTTTACGCGTGGCTACTTTATCGGAATAGTGGTGCGATTTTCAAGGTGCCACGTCGGATCTCATTTAATGCTACTCCCGCTTCACATTCAAATTTCAGGATTACATATAAAAGGGGATTCAAGGGTACTTTATCAGTTTACATTTTCAAAAGAAAAATCCCCAATTTGTCTTAGAAAATTTTACTTGTTCTTCCATGGTTCAAAAGCCTAATCATGGTGAATCATGTTGCTGTTGTTGCTCTATCCCAGTCTACTGATGATGTTTCTTCTCAACCAATTATGAAGATTCAAAGCACTAACTATCAAGTCGAGGGGGATGTTTCACTGTATCCAGAAGAGTTGAAGATTTTGGTTGTCGCTTTGAAAAGCTCTGTTCTTTCTACTGCCATGTTCAATTCATTTGATGTTCCTCTATCCTGGCTTTCCATAGCAGGATCTACTGCATCATACAGTAAAGCTCTGGATGTTATCACGTTTAATCTGGTAAAAGATAAGAAGATTCGTATATCCAAGAAGATGTTCTGTCAGATTCTTGAAATTCCTAACTCTCCACCGGACACTGATCTTTTGTTTGCTCAAATAATCTATATATTCAATGAGATGGGTCATCAACCCCCACTCACCAAGATCAGTGATTTCAAGAAGTCTGAACTTCCAATTATTTGGAATTTTTTATTTGGTATTTTTCTACGCTACTTGACTGGTCGCAGTGTTGGATTGGATAAAGGAAGAATGGAGGTATATGCCATGGTTGCTGGCCTTTACTATGATATTCCGGTTGATTATTTTACTCAGATGTGGAAGGAATTTCAGAAAAGTGTGGAGAACACCAATGTGGTTCAAGGAATATCATGTGCAAGATACTGGAGTTTAATTCTTCGTCATGTTTATAAGAAAGAAGGAATTGAGGTGCCAGCTGATGAAGATAAAGTTGAATTCTTGAAGTATCACTTTCCAAAGGAGGTTGCAGATGATGCTAATGTGTTTCCAAACATTGCTAGAATCCCTGATGCAATGTTAAAACGTGTTGATCCGGTGAATCCTGTTTTGATAGAATATTTGAAGACTGTTAATCCTGATGTTCAAACAGGAGTGTTATTGCCAAAGACAGATGTAACTGATGGGTTTTGAGCATTCTAACACTCCTATGGTGTACATGCAACCCTAGAAACCTTGGATCTATGTTTGACTAAGATACATGCAAATAATTATTTTTCCAAGGTTCTTATCCTAACTAGCATGGCATGGGGTACTTGAATCAAATAAAACTAGTAGAATTACTTACCTTGTAGTAGTAGTTGATTGCTTGGAGTTTGAGAGCCTAGCACCAATAATGTGGATGCCTCAAATGGTAGTCACAAATCACCACAAACTTGGAAACTTGAGAGAATAGTCACAAACTTCTTGAAATCGGCCCTCTTAGTTTACACACATCAACAAGTGTTATTTCAAGAACCAAAGCCTCCTTTATATAGTGTGGTGGATTAGGGTTACATCCATGTAAACCCTAATACCCATGTCTTTTCATTTCCATGAGATCCATGGGTTAAAGCTCCATGGAGTATTCATTGACTTTCCATGCAAGCCTAGCCCATTCCAAATAAGCATTAGCCCACACTATATAAATACAAGAGCCCATATTTAATTAGTCATACTTTTGATCTCTAAATTAATTCTAAATTAATTATAGATCAACACTAATTAAATAATATGATTTTATATTAATATATTAGAACTTATAATATATTAATAAATCATAACTTATACTATTCTCAAAAGATTATCCGTAAATTGTTCGGGTGAAGTGCAACCCAAATGGACCATGCCGGGTCGGGTCAAGTACATACCAAATATAATTATGGACTTAGACACTATCTCCAACAGCAACTTCTTCTAAAAAGTCTCGAAAATCCAAGAAGGATGATAAGTCTATACCTGAGAAGCCTATTCAAGAATCCAAACCCACGAAACCGTTGAAGAAACAATCTAACGAAGAGGAAGATGTTGTGTTACCAGAGACATTGATTGTTAAGCCTGTTGTTGATGAAACAGAGAAAGAAGTAATTCCATCGAAAACTGGAATTTACAAACGAATCAAGAAAAAATCTCGTGGTTCACGAAAGTTCTCGGGATGATCATCCAGTTTTTCTCCAACAATCGTTGGTAAACCTCATGTAACAAGGCAAGGGGTAGTTAATCGTGAAGTTCAAGCTCCGGTTTCTCCGTCCTCCAAGAAACAAATGGTTGAGGATATGGCGAAAAATCTTTCTACGAAGATTAAAAAGAGGAAGTTGATTCTTCAAAAAGAATCTTCCGAAGATGAGCAAGTTCCTGAAACTCCTGAAGAAAATCTTATCAAATCAACTTCAACTCCTGAGCATATTGAAGTCATACAACCTGAAGTTTCGTTAACCAAGTCAGTTCCTGAGGAGGTTCGAACTTTAGACATCACTACAAACGTATCTGATACGATTGTAAATGTCAACATGGGTGAAGGAGATTCGCATACAGAGCTTCCATTATCAACCCAAGGTATTCCTGCATTATCTCACATGTATACTTCAGTTTCTTTACCTCCTTATATCATCCCTGTTTCAAACACAACAAACTCACCTACTTTTGAGCATGTTATCCAAAATCCATTTACCACACTTTCTCATCCCAATCCATTGATCCACCCAAATCTATTGATGAACCTGAAACTGATACTGACGAAGGAGGTTTTGGAGGTACTTTTGATGATTTAGAATTTGATGATGAGGAAGAAAATTTTCCAGATCATATGTTAATGTCTATGAAGCAGTTCAAGATTCTTAACAAGAAGTTGAATTTGATTATTCAATCTCAAGCAGATATGGGGGAAGTAATTCGGTGTCAAGTATGGAGATTGATGGTCTGCTTAAAGCTGTCGAAGCCAGAATGAGTACCAAATGTTCTGGATTGATTAAAGAATATGAATCACATATCATGGAGAAGTTGGACCAGAATGATAAGAATAATGAGTTACGTGTGAAGTCTCAATCTTCGAATTTTCTGGGAGAAGTTAAAGAGTTTAGACGGTTGGTTAAGGAACGACATGTACTGTTTGTTCAAGATGTGAAGAAGGTAAGGGAGGATGTTAATTTGCAAATTCGAGAACTTCATGAAGACATGGCGAAAGAGATTGCTAGTGTTCAGAAAGACTATGCATCTCCCAATCAGAAGATGGATATTATTTGTGATGCAGTCATAAAGTTTGTTAAATTGTATGAAAGTTTGAGTCCTCAAATTACTCAACTTTCTACGAATGATAGTCAAAGCGTCGTGGAAGTTATTAGTTTGTTAAAGGAGTTGAAAGCACTCGTTGTCAAGCCTGCTACATCTTCGCTCATTACTCTTGAGTTCTTGTCCCAAAAGTTTATTCAGTTTGAAGCTGTTCTGCACAAACAATTAGCTCCGTTATCCAGGATTTCAAATTTATTACCAACAGATGCCCCACCTGTTTTCACATGGGTGCAAGGGAGAGAAGGAAAGGTTGGTGATGGAGTTTCGCATGAAAACGTCAAGGTTGTTGGAAAAGTTTTCTCAACAAAAATTCCAACAACAAAGCCAATTCTTTCAACAGCTGGGCCAGTAAGTTCAACGGTGGTGACTTCAAAGCCAATCTCAAAACCAATTACAAAAGGCATAGTGATTGATTCTTCTGCTGGAGAGGGAAGTAGTTCAAAACCAAAGGAAGTTGTTGAAATTCCTGGAAATAAAGACAAAGGGAAAACGAGTATTGTTGAGAAGTCAAAAGAAGAGAAGAAATCCGAAGTTGAAGTTGAAATGGAGAAACAAAGAGTGATTCAAAGTATTTTGAGACTTCGTGCAAATGATCCACCTGGAATGAAAAAGGGAGATCCAAGCAAGCATTACAATTATGAAACTATTGAAGAAAAAGTTGCTTATAATCATATGTATGCTTTCGAGAAGAAGCCCAAGAAAAAGTTATGCTGTCACTAATACGGATATGAGCCAGTTAGATTTTCCAGTGAATGAAATGATGTTCATGATGGCTCAGTACAGGATTGATGAAAAGTTTGATAATGATGATGACTACACTTATATGAAACTTAGGTTTCATGCTGTTCTTGGGAAAGTTCCAGAGGAGATATGGTCCTTGGTGAAGATAAAGAAGGTGATTAGTATTACAAAGGATGTTCTGTTCGAGAACATGATGCAGAATTTTCGTTTTCATGTTGCAAGGGCGAATGGTCAAATCTGTGATTTCTCTGTTTCTGATTTTCCTTTAATGAACTTGTATGATCTTATAAAAGTTGCAATGCTTTTGAAAGACAAGAATGCTTAGCATCTTCAAGGAACAGATCCAGAAGTGTTGCCCACATCAAAATATTCATAGATAATTACTATGAGTGTTTGGCCCTTACTGATGTGGAGTTGGCTACAACATTGGGGAATGAAGTGAAAGTCCATATGGAAGTTTCGAAGACCCAACCTGAGTTGAATAAATTTGCTGATGGGGAAATTTTCTTGAAACCGTTTGGTTTGGTCTTCGCAGAGAAAGATAAGAATGGAAAGGCTAAAAGATTCTTGTTCCAGGCAAGCGAAGTTGAAAAATATACCACATCCCAATATACGAACTTTATTGTTCTTATGAATAACTGTTCGAAAAACAACCAAGGGGATAAGAAGGAGTTAAAGAAGATTATTTCATGGTATACGGAGATACGAAGAGGGATGTTGTTTGCTGCACAGATTCTCTCACCTTGAGAAGTTCGACTTGATTACAAAGGGGGAGATTGTAGGGTCGAATCTGTTGTAATCAGTCGAAGTCTGTTTAATTGTTCTCTTCGTATGTTTTGTTATGTATTTGCTAAGGTGTCTCATGTTCGAAGCGTAACGTCTAAGCCATAGTATTTTTTGTATGCTTTCACGTCTCCTATAAATAGGGACTTTACTTAGAGTTAGATAAGAGTCTGAGTACAACTTGTCTATTTTCTCTCTGTAATAATTGGAAGCATAAAACGAGCTGAAAACCAGATTATATTTACTCTTTGTGTTCATTTGATCATTACTCTGATATATTCTCGATTCATCACTTCTTCAGTATTGAAATCTGTGTGTATACTGTATAAGGTAATTGTTGCGACATCGACCTCCGGCTTGCCTTCTGGTCTTCTACTGCGGCGGAGATCTGGACATCACAGTGCAAAGTCGTTAGAGCCGTCCCAGGGACTGTGCCCGGGAGCGGACTCCGACGGTCAAGTTAGATCAGCTGAAAGATCTGAGATGGTCCTGCATAGCTGGAGAGAACCATCTTGGTGCTAGTGGTGGTGTATGGTGGTTGACGGCGGCGGGTGGCGGCTGAGCCACCTGGCCGGAGTATAGTGTGGCGACTGAGCCATGGGGGATGAACCTAGGGGAAAGGTCTTAGTGGTGGCTGAACCACTTGGGAAAGGGTCCTCCTTCATGGAGGAGGCACTATTCTATTTATAGTGGATAATTAGGTTAAGGGGAATTGGGTCAGGCCATAGGCCAACCCAATTCAGGCCCAACTAGCAAGGAGCTGGGCAAGGCCGCCCGGAGGCACTGGGCGGGGCTGGTGGACGCGCCCCTGGCAAGGCTGGCGGGCGCGCACCAGGAAAGGATGGCTAGGGAGCGCTAGGCGAGGAAGCGCCTGGCCGGGCCGGCTAGAGAGTCCCCAGCAGGGTTGGCAAGGGAGTTCCCAGCAAGGCTGGCAAAGGAACGCCATGCAGGGCTGGCAGGAGCACGCCAGGCCAGGCTTGCGCGCTACAGTAGTCTAGGCCATGCTATTGGACCATATATCATCAGCAATAATTATACTTAAATAATTATTAAATATTATACTATCATAGTAATGTATATCATAAACTAAATCTGTCATAGTTTATATATTTCCCCATGTATGTAGTCTGAATCGGTAAAAGTTGTGTATTGAATTCCCCAAACTATACCCACTATTGTTTGCTTGAAATGTTATATACTTGGTTTGTAAATTTTTCTGAAAACTATGCAATTATGTTTCCAAGTTGAACGTGTCCCTTATGCTCAACATAGTACAAAAGGGATAAAATATCTAAATATTTTAGAAAACGTGGGAATCGTTTGACTGTATCAATTGCATAAGTTTTAAACTTGTTAAAAACCTTTTGTTTTTGGTTCACAAAATCATTTGTGTTTGGCTTGTATCCCCCCCCCCCTGAAAACATTAAAATCATAAAAGTGTAGGGGTATGAACTCACTGTTAGCTGTGTGCAAACGTCGAACCAGCAGACTGGAAATAAAGACCCTCGAGTTGTTGGATGTGACACTTAACGGGATCCTAACAACAATTAAGTACATATATGTATCTAAATTAGCGATTCCGTTAGATAAAGTGTTAGAAAAACACTTGCTTACGGTTAAGGAATGCTACTGGGACTTGATTGAATCGAGGAAAACGGGTTTTCTGTCTAATTCACCACTTACGGAAAGTTTGCGGCCGTGAAGGGGGTTTACGGCCGTCAACAGCTTCTTGAAGGGTTTACGACCTTTGAAGTTTTGAAGCGTGTTCGATCGTAAACTCAAGAACAAGGATGTTGGATTCGATGAAAACGTGTTTTAGATGCTCCTAAACAACCTCCAGAAGTGTTTCCTGCTGATTTTTCGGGAGAAATGAGGGTGTTTCGGGGTTTGCAGTCGAGAGGTAGAGAGAGAGAACGAGAGTTTTCTCAGCCAGAAAAGTCTAAATGAGGGGTAGGGACACGTATTTATAGGGGGTTTTCATGGTCGGTGGTGGGGGGCACCTGGCACTGACCGCAAACGGATTTACGACCGTAAATGTGTTTACGGCCATGAACTCCAGTCAGGCCGTGAATTGTTGCCTTGTTCGAAGGAAAACTCGAAATTTCTCGTGGTTTTGCTCCTGACTCATATATAAAGTTCAATTATATAACTAAATGACTTTCCAAACCAAAGAAATTCGACGGGACTCAATAAAATTCAAATTTTATTAATAGAATTTGGCTAACGGTAACGGAAAAAGATTCGGGTTGTCACATCATCCCCTCGTTAGAGGGAATTTCATCCCGAAATTCAAACATAGAATACAAATCATGGACTCGGGAAGAGATAGGATACTTCTGTTTCATTAAATCTTCGCGTTCCCAAGTGAATTCAGGTCCTCGTTTGGCATTCCAGCGGACCTTCACTATCGGTATGCGACTTTGTTTCGTTCGTTTGACTTCCCTGTCCATGATTTCTACGAGTTCCTCCACGAAGTGTAAGCTCTCGTCTAGTTCGATCTCATCGAGGGGTATCAGGAGTGTCTCATCGGACATACACTTCTATAGGTTCGACACGTGGAAGACGAGATGTACGTTACTAAGTTCTCATGGTAGACGAAGTTTGTATGCTACGGGACCGATCCTAGCGAGGATCTCAAATGGTTGAATGTACCTCGGATTCAACTTTCCACGCTTTCCAAAGCGTATCATACCCTTCCAGGGTGAGACCTTCAACAGAACGCAGTCACCAACCTGGAATTCCAAGGGTTTTCGTCTCTTATCGGCGTAGCTCTTTTGTCTATCTCTCGAAGCTTTTAGTCGTTCCCGGATTTGTATAATTTTTTCAGTAGTTTCTCGGATGATTTCTGGGCCTGTGAGAGTGCTATCGGGGACTTGACCCTTGACTAGTTGTGTGTCACCCACCTCAGCCCAGCGTAGAGGGGATCTGCACTTACGGCCATAGAGGGCTTCGAACGGCGCGGCCTTGATGCTGGTATGGTAGCTGTTGTTGTAAGAGAATTCGACCAAGGGAAAATGAGTGTCCCATGACGTTCCAAAATTGATGATGCAGGCTCTCAACATGTCTTCCAATGTTTGAATGGTTCTCTCACTCTGCCCATCTGTCTGTGGATGATAAGATGTGCTCATATCCAGCTTAGTTCCAAGAGCCTTCTATAGTGACTGCCAAAATCTCGAGGTAAACCTGCTATCCCGATCGGAGATAATGGACACAGGCACACCATGAAGGTGGACTATCTCTCGAATGTAGATTCGCGTCAGTCTTTCCATCTTGAAGTTTTCTTTGATTGGAAGAAAGTGGGCGGATTTACTCAGTCGATCGACAATTACCCAAATGGTGTCGTGCCCACTCGGAGACTTAGGCAACTTAGTGATGAAATCCATTGTAATCCTTTCCCACTTCCACTCAGGTATATCTAGCTGCTGAAGTAGAGCTGAGGGCTTTTGATATTCCACCTTCACCTTGGCGCAAGTCAGGCACTTGCCCACGAGGGTAGCAATCTATGCTTTCATGTTCGGCCACCAATAGAGTTGTTTGAGATCCAGATACATCTTATCTGAACCTGGGTGAACGGAGTATCTAGTCTTGTGAGATTCGTTCATGACAACCTCCCTGTACCCGCCGTACTTCGGGGTCCAGATCCGGTTCATGAAATAGTAAACTCTGTCTCCCTTGACATTTAAATTCTTTTCCATTCCTCTCAAGGCTTCATCCGATACGTTCTCTGGTTTTAAGGCTTTCAGCTGAGCCTCTCTGATTTGAGCAGATAAATGGGAATGGATGGTCATTGTTAGTGCCTTCACTCTACGACCTGTATATTCCTTCCGACTGAGGGCATCAGCTACCACATTGGCCTTGTCGGGATGATAGCGTATTTCGCACTCATAATCACTGAGTAGCTCTACCCATCGCCGTTGTCTCATGTTCAGTTCCTTTTGGTCGAAGATATGTTGTAGGCTCTTATGGTCGGTGAAGACAGTGCACTTGGTTCCATAGGGATAATGTCTCCATATCTTTAACGCAAAGACCACTGCTCCCAACTCTAGCTCGTGAGTTGTGTAATTGACTTCATGTGTTTTCAGCTGTCTCGAGGCATAGGGAATAAACTTTCCTCCATGCATGAGCACAGAGCCCAGCCCCTGATTGGATGCATCACAGTAGATAGTGGAATTCTTCGTCCCTTCAGGCAAGGACAAGATAGGTGCGCTGCATAGGGCCTACTTCAATGTTTGAAACGCAGTGTCTTACTTTTCTCCCCAACAAAAGGGTACACCCTTCTGAGTCAGGGTGGTTAAGGGCTTAGCAATTCTGGAGAAATTCTGGATAAATCTGCGATAGTAGCCAACGAGACCTAAGAATTGATGGATTTCTGTGGGTGTCTTCGGTGCTGACCAATTCTCAATCGCTTTGATTTTGGAAGGGTCCACATGTATGCCTTCTTCACTAACCACGTGACCAAGGAAAGTTACATTTCGGATGCAGAATTCGCACTTAGAGAACTTCGCATACAAATTCTCCGCCCTTAGAGTTTCTAGCACTAGCCTCAAGTGTTGTCTATGATCTTCCTCGCTTCGGGAATAGACAAGTATATCATCAATGAACACAATCACGCACATGTCCAGGAAAGGGTGGCACACCTGATTCATCGGGTCCATGAATACAGTGGGCACGTTAGTTAGACCAAAGGGCATAACTACAAACTCGTAGTGGCCATAGTGAGTTCAGAATGTTGTCTTGGGAACATCACTCTCATGGACTCGCAACTGATGGTACCCTGATCTTAGGTCTATCTTTGAGAAATAGCCGGCTCCTTTGAGTTGATCGAAGAGGTCGTCGATTCTGGGTAGGGGATAACAGTTCTTGATGGTAAGCTTGTTCAGTTCACGCTAATCTATGCACATTCGGAAGGATCCATCTTTCTTCTTCACAAACAAGACCGGGGCTCCCCAGGGTGAGGAACTTGGTCTTATGAGTCCTTTGCTGAGCAGCTCATTGAGCTGGTTGGATAACTCTTGCATTTCTGCCGGTGCTAGACGGTATGGGGATTTAGCTACAGGAGTAGCTCTGTGGATTAAGTCGATACGGAACTCGACTTGGCGCTTGGGAGGGATTCCGGGAAGATCTTTGGGGAATACATCAGGAAAGTTGCAGACTTCGGGGATGATCTCGAGGTCCTTAACTTCCTGATTTTCGTTAACAACATGGGATAGGAATGAATGGCACTCCTTTCACATATATTTTTGGGCTTTGATGCATGAAATGATACGAAGGTTTGAGCTGAGTTTATCACCGTAGACTATGAGGGCTTCGCCAGAGGGTAGATTGAGACGCATGCCTTTTTCATAACAAAGGATATCAGCATGATTGGGGCTCAACCAATCTATGCCGACGATGATATCGAAGCTTTTTATGGAAACTGGCATAAGGTTGATTGAGAAAGAATGGTCGTTTAAGGTAAGGGTACAGCCTATCAATATGTCGTTAGTGCTCTCTTTCTTTCCGTTAGCCATCTCAACGGTAAATGTTTCGGTTAAAGGTTGGGATTTACACTTGAGTAGATGTTTAAATGCATACCTAACAAAACTTCTCTCCGCACCAGAATCGAAAAGAATGCATGCATAAGAGTTGTCGAGGAGGAACGTACCCGCAACAACGGTGGGATCAACAACTACTTCCTCCTGGCCCATTGCTAGCACTCTCCCTGTGTTGCCAGTTGTTGTTGCCATGGGGCAATTTCTTTTGAAGTTCCCGACCTCCCCACAGCCATAACAGGCTTGACCGGTCCCTGTTCCATAAGCTTGATTGATCGGTTGGACTAGTGCCTTGCAGAATCGAGTTGTGTGTCCCTTTTTACCACAGCTGTTGCACAACATTTCCCGGCACTGCCCATGATGATGGAAGTTGCACTTGTCGCACCTTGGAAGAGTACCAGCATATCTACTGGCAGGTGCTGGAGCTGCAGGAACAGCAGCAGGAGTGGTAGCAACATGAACTGCCACTGTTTGTTGTTTCTTGGAGGGCTCCTGCGAAGACTGGCCCTTTCTCTTTTTCCAAAATTTCTTTTTCCCACTACTTGCCTTTGGTGGTTCGGGAGCGGCTGCTACTTCATCGAGACCAACCCCGTTATCAATCAGGGTCTGTGCTAGGCACTTGGCGCTGTCAAAAGTAGAAGGCTTACCAAAGAATACATTTCCTTGCGTTGGGTGCGTCAATCCCCAAATGTACCTTTCTATCTTTTTGCTTTCTCGGGTGACCATTCCCGGACATAGAAGAGCGAGATCACAAAATCTAGTTGTGTAGGTGGCAATATCGGAACCCTTCATCTTCAGGTTCCAGAGCTCGTGCTCTAATTTGTGCATCTCGCCCCTTGGGCAGTACTCGGCAAGCGTGAGTTCCTTCAGACTCTCCCAACCCATGGCATTTTCCACTGGCAGGGTTAGGGATTTGACCCGACTATTCCACCAGGTCAACACTCTACCGGTGAAGGTGCAGGCGGCGAACTTCACCTTGTTGGCCTCCGAACAAGCACAAATTTCGAAAATCGATTTGATCTTTTCGAACCATCGAGTTAAGGCAATGACTCCTCCATTGCCGTTGAAAGGTTTGGGTTTCGCATTCATGAAATCTTTATAGGAACACTCCTTCTGGTGTCCCTGACCTCCATCAAGGTTACGGGGATCGGGTCCGCCTTCTGATCTGCCAGAACCACCCGGATTTATTTGCGACATTGCAGCAGCCACAGCGGCCGTAACTGCTGCCTGGAACAATGCAGTATCGAACTGAGGAGGTGGTGGCAGAGGGTTGTTGTTCTGTTTGTTGGGTCTCTTCCTGGGAGGCATCTTTCTCTAAAAGATACAAGGGAAAGAATGATGATAAGCCTCCTATATGATCATGAATCGAATATTTTTCAGCAAGATATATCTTAATCCTACAACGATAATAAAGACCTATAAAGATAGCTACTAACATTAACAAGGAACTGCAGGTCTTTCGTTATAAGGATTTGTACTATTAGTGATGACTCTGTGCAGTGTTATAGTTCCATAAAATACTCCTATAGTATTTTTACTATGTGTTTTCATTAGTATAGGATTTGGTGAGTTTTAGACTTGCCGCGACACCACAGTCACTCCCAAACACATGTTAGTCATATCTCGGAGAAATATAGTTGATCAAGTTATATTGGCCCCACATATGACTACATAACAAACCAGGTTTAACCGTAGTGTCCAACTCGCCCTAAATACTTTTTTGTAGTTCCTACTATGTTATAGTTCCTTGTATGTATGTATACTTGTATACTTCTTGTAAAAATACTTGTATATATTAAAGTATACTTTTAGCTTCAGAGCACTTCGGCCCCTTTAGTGTTTATAGTTGTATACCATGTAAGGTTCAATATAGTTAGTTCACTACAAACAAGAGCTCTGATACCAATCTGTCACACCCCTAAACCAGAACGGCAGAAACGTTCGGGGGTGGATAACGTCATATGTAGTATCACAATTATTGCATCATAGTAATCATAGTAAACACAACCATTACATTGAATACATATATGACTCTATACGCTCCGTGTTCTCAAAACTCCAGGAGGTACCTGTCTACTGATTTCCTGAGAACACAAGCAGTTTTGAAAGAGTATCAGCATAAAGCTGGTGAGTTCATAAGCGATGTTTTTGTAATGAAAACCCGTTGATGAATCAGTGAAAATGTTCGCATGTTTTCAAGAAAATCCAATATTTTCTTTAGTAAAAGTGCGATAATATCAGTTCCATCTATGACCACTTAGTTCATGCTAGCCACGTATAAACCAATATCGAACAGACGGTTGATTATGTGGATCTGCCCTAAGCCCACAACCAAACAAGGAACAGGAAATGATGCGGAAACCACACATTCCACAGTCTATCGAATATTCTCCATACGTAGCCCTGATGCATAAACTAAGGAATTATAGAATTAACTGTGAATGTTTGTTACTGTATCCTGTTGTAGTATAGGAAAAACATTAGTTTGTATGTCTAGTTACTACCAATCGTAGTATGTGTGTATTCTGTACAAAAACCCTTGTATAGTATGTTCTGTATAAAACCCTGGCTACCACCAGTAAGTGTAGTATGTTCTATTTGAAAACCCTGGCTACCACCAGTATGTATAGTATGTTCTGTATGAAACGTTGGCTACCACCAGTATGTGTAGTATGTTCTGTTTATGAAAATAAACTATTTGAAGAAATGAAATCCCGTAAACAAATGGTTAGTTTATACTATTGTGATTCGTATAACCATGCTTGATATGACCTAGTGACCTTTACGACGTTCTTCAAGTGTCGGATAAATGACATTTGTCACCCCAGGCATGCCTACCTAACTGTAGCTAGCAGTTCAGGTGTGGGATTGTCAGTCCCGAATTGATCTATTCACAAATCTCATGCTCTCCCTCCAGGAGACTCTGGTTATACTATGATAGGATTTAATTCAATACACCAAAGGGTACAGTTTTAAAGTAGAGTCTCACAATTCTGTATAATCAGATTTACGTGTAGTTCTGTATTGATCTACTGTATTGAAATGTGTGTGTATACTGTATAAGGTAATAATTATACTTAAATAATTATTAAATGTTGTACTATCGTAGTAATGTATATCATAAACTAAATCTGTCATAGTTTATATATTTACCCATGTATGTAGTCTGAATCGGTAAAAGTTATGTATTGAATTCCCCAAACTATACTCATTATAGTTTGCTTGAAATGTTATGTACTTGGTTTGTAAATTGTTCTGAAAATTATGCAACATAGTAAAAAAGGGATAAAATATCTAAATATTTTAGAAAAACATGGGAATCGTTTGACTGTATCAATTGCATAAGTTTTAAACTTGTTAAAAACCTTTTGTTTTTGGTTCACAAAATAATTTGTGTTTGGCTTGTATCCCCCCCTGAAAACATTAAAATCATAAAAGTGTAGGGGCATGAACTCACTGTTAGTTGTGTGCAAACGTCGAACCAGCAGACTAGAAATGAAGACCCTCGAGTTGTTGGATGTGACACTTAACAGGATCCTAACAGCAATTAAATACATATATGTATCTAAATTAGCGATTTCGTTAGATAAAGTGTTTGAAAAACACTTGCTTTCGGTTAAGGAATGTTACCGGGACTTGATTGAATCGAGGAAAACGGGTTTTCAGTCTAATTCACCACTTAGGGAAAGTTTGTGGTCGTGAAGGGGGTTTACGGACATGATCTGTTTACGGCCGTGAACAGCCTCTTGAAGGGTTTACGGCCTTTGAAGGTTTGAAGCGTGTACGGCCGTAAACGCAAGAACAAGGATGCTGGATTCGATGAAAACGTGTTTTAGATGCTCCTAAACAACCTCCAGAAGTGTTTTCTGATGATTTTTCGGGAGAAATGAGGGTGTGTCGGGGTTTGCGGTCGAGAGGTAGAGAGAGAGAGAACGAGAGTGTTTTCGGCCAGAAAAGTCTAAATGAGGGGTAGGGACTCGTATTTATAGGGGGTTTTTCATGGTCGGTGGTGGGGGCCACCTAGCACTGACCGCAAATGGGTTTACGGTCGTAAATGGGTTTACGGCCGTGAACTCCAGTCAGGCCGTGAATTGTTGCCTTGTTCGAAGGAAAACTCGAAATTCTGCGTGGTTTTGGTCCCGACTCATAAATAAAGTTCAATTATATAACTAAATGACTTTCCAAACCAAAGGAATTCAACGGGACTCAATAAAAATTCAAAGTTTATTAATGGAATTTGGCTAACGGTAACGGAAAAAGGTTCGGGTTGTCACAGAAAAGTACCCTAATAGAGTGTGTAAGCTTGACAAATCCATTTATGGATTGAAACACGCATCTCGCGGATGGAATCTTTGTTTTGATGAGAAAGTCAAAGAGTTTGGTTTTCGAGAAGTGAGGATGAGTCTTGTGTGTATGTCAAGGCTAGTGGGAGTACAGTTAGCTATCTGGTGTTGTATGTGGATGACATAATACTAATAGGAAATTACATTCCATCCTTGCAGGAGGTTAAGTCCTGGCTTGGATCCTAGGCAAAAGGATATTGAGAAACAGGAGTAAAAGGACCCCTCCAAGGCAATACCAAACTGAGTAAGACTCAGAGTCCGCTTACAGAGGATGAAATAGCTGAGATGAGTCGAGTACCATATGCTTCTGCAGTTGGGTCGATCATATATGCTATGACTTGTACTCGCCCTGATGTGGCCTTTGCTTTGAGCATGGTAAACAGATATCAAGGGAACCCCGGTAAAGCTCACTGGACTGCGGTAAAGAATATTCTAAAGTACCTACGTAAGACTAAGGACTGGGTCCTTACTCTTGGTGGGAGTGATTACTTGAGAGTCATATAGTATAGTGACGCCAGCTTTCAGAACGACAAAGATAATTTTTGCTCTCAGTCGGGCTGGGTTTTTCCCTGAATGGAGGAGCAATAACATGGAAAAGTTCCAAACAGGAGACTGTAGCTGATTCAACGTGCGAATCAGAGTACATAGCAGCAAGCGAAGCATCGAAGGAGGCGATATGGCTTAAGAATTTCATCGAGACCTTGGAGTTGTACCAGCTATAAAGGACCCTATGGAGGTTTTTTGTGACAATGAGTGTGCAGTTGCCTTAACCAAGGAACCAAGGTATCATGGCAAATCTAGGCACATCGACAGGAAATATCACTTCATAAGACATCGGTTGGAAGAAGGACTCCTCGTGGTAAAAAGGGTATCATCAGATGAGAACCCAGCAGATCCCCTCACGAAGGGATTGAGTAGGGTTAAGCATTTGCAACATGGGAGGAGCATTGGGCTGAAGCATGATATTAGTTTTAATGATTAGATAGTTATTTAGAAACTTGTAATAGATAAAATGTAATTGACATTTGATGATTAAATAAAAGGTGTTTTATATATGAGTAAAGTTACTATCTTGTGTCAATTGTTTACTATTGTTTCATTTTTGTATGTTTTGACTTCTAGAATAATTATATTATTCATACTGTCCACAGTCGATTATACTTTGGAAGTAGGTATTGAGGCAAGACTGTCACGAATTTGTCTTGTAGATTGTCTGAAGTGTTTTAGACATAGCAAGAGATTGCTACAACATTCATGAGTGCTCATAAGGTCTGTGTATTGGATCTAACCCACGCTCACTTGAATCACTTCATGGAATTTACACGAGTGATCGTGAGACGATAATATCATATAAGTCTTCAAACCAAGATATATGAGTTGTTGACTATGAGTCGGTTGTACATTGATAGTGCGAAAATGCATCAGTAACTTGATGTTATAAAGCGTACTGTTGTGTATGATTTAACGAATAGTTAGTACACGCATATAATGCCGATGTTTATCTGTTCCTTTTAATTCTCGGAGGATCAAAAGTGATATCTTGGGCCCCTTGATGATTTTGTTTTGAATTATGTATCGGGCCCGGTCGGGACTAAATTGATGTGTTCAATTAAGTTCTCTGTCAAACAAATCGGAAATCGAGAAACAAACTGTTGGACAATAAGTATGACATTGTTCCATGTATTTGTCCGGCTGATATCTTGAAGAACAGAGGATTATATGATCCCTTATCTAAAGGACGCGCCACTGACTGGGTCAGAGTTTGACAGCGGCTTTTAAGAGCTATGATTGCTGGTCGGTTTTTTTAAGTCGTACTTGCAGTTATAGTTATTAGACTTATCCAAGTGGTAGACTGTTGGATTAGGTGTCTAAGCCTATAAATATAATTCGTATGTACTTGATCCGAGAGTAGCATGGTCCCTTTGGGTTGCGTTCACCAATGCAATTTGATAGGATGGACTTTTGAGAATAAGGTTATTTGTGATTTGTTAATATATTACAAGTATAATATATTAATATGAAATAATATTATTTAATTAGTATTGCTCAAGAATTAATTTGGAATTAATTTAGTGATCAAAAGAGACTAATTAAATATACGGGGACTGATTTGGTAATTCACTGATTCTTATAGTGTGGGCCAATGATCCATGGTTAATTAGGATGGGCTAAACCAACATGGATAGTTCATGGAGGTTTAACCCTTGGAGCCTAAGTAATATGAAGGGTCATGGTGCATTAGGGTTTGCATGGATGTAACCCTAGCACTTGTCACACTATAAAAGGAACTCCCTAGAGCTAAAATCGGTTGCCAATACATTCTTGGAGAGTGTGAACCGATTTTTGTGCTAAGTAACTTATTCTCTCAAGCCTCCTTTTGCACTTGGTGTTTGTGACACATTAGAGGCATCACATTTGAGGTGCTAAAGCTTTTGAAGGCCAAGAACTACAAGTCTTACTAAGAGGTAAGTCATCTAACTAGTTATATTGTTCAATTTTCAAAATGTATGCTAGTTAGGATGTGTGCTTTGGAAAACAAATTGCATGTATAATTAGAGAAAACATAGATCTAAAGCATCTAGGGTTGCATGTACACCATAAGGTTCTTAGAGTGCTCAAAACCATTCAGCATCATGTATCAGAAATTTGTACTTTAGTAAGAATGTCAAGAGTATTGATTTCTAGAAGTCCAGTTAGATTATGGGTACATATCAAAGCTAGTGGGAGCATAATTGTTATGCTAAGTGTTGCAAGTTGGCAAAACTATTTGTAGGAAATAAAGTTTGCAAATTTTCAAGTTGCAAAGTTTGGAAATTGGTTTGCTATAGAAAGGCTTAAGGGACAGGGCACTCAAACTTCATTTCAAATCTAAAAGTTTAGATTGCATAGTTTAATAGAACTTAGTCATGGACATATATGAATATCGTGTTGAAATGATTCAACATAGGAAATTCGATATATGGAAATATTATAGCAAGAGACGGATCAGATATATAGTCTTTATGTAAGACATTATGAATTGAGTCCCATATGTGTTAGATGTAGGATCGATTGCATATGCTATAATGTTTGCTTGTTCTGTTTTATCTAAATGTCTTGGGCATTATGAGGAGAAAGAATTAGAACTTGGTGTGACTATAGTTAAACAACTATGAAGAACATTCTAAGGTTTACAGAATATATGGTTGTTTGTAGGCAGTTGGAAGTATAATATTGTTTGGAAGGACCATAGTGAGATCTTTTAGATTGAGATGATTCTTGGTCGAAATTGATGGTCATGTGGGAATATGGAAATGTTTCCATAGTGGGAGTTTGACTATTTATATCTATGTGTGAATTGGAAACTTTAATGCAGGGAAGGTATTCAAGGAGTGTATCTTGAATCTGAGACTTCTTCTTATGGAATTATTTTTTAGTAAAAAAGATCCAATGGAGCATTTTGTAATATCCTTGGCTAAGTCTTTGTGACATTGAAGCCTCGACATCACAGAAGGACAATGCATGGAAAGTTGGAATTTCAATACATTTAAGATAACAACAAGAATTTGGAATTGTGAATTGAGGGTCGTTGGAATAGTGTACATGTCAAAGCTAGTGGGAGCATAATTGTTATGCTAAGTGTTGCAAGTTGGCAATACTATTTGTAGGAAACAAAGTTTGCAAATTTGCAAGTTACAAAGTTTGGAAATTGTTTTGCTATAGAAAGGCTTAAGGGACAGGGCACTCATACTTCATTTCGAATCTAAAAGTTTAGATTGCATAGTTTAATAGAACTTAGTCATGGATATATATGAATAGTGTGTTGAATGATTCAACATAGTCATTCGATATATGGAAATATTATAGCAAGAGACTGATCAGATATCTGGTCCTTATGGAAGACATTATGAATCGAGTTCCATATGTGTTGGATGTAGGATCGATTGCATACGCTATAATATTTACTTGTTCTGTTTTATCTAAATTCCTTGGGCATTATGAGGAGAAAGGATTAGACCTTTTTGTAACTATAGTTAAACAACTATGAAGAACATTCTAAGGTTTACAGAAGATTGGTTGCTTGTAGACAGTTGGAAGTATAATACTGTTTGGAAGGACCATAGTGAGATCTTTTAGATTGAGATGATTCTTGGTCGAAATTGATGGTCATGTGGGAATATGGAAATGTTTCCATAGTGGGAGTTTGACTATTTAAATCTATGTGTGAATTGGAAACTTTAATGCAGGGAACGTATTCAAGAAGCGTATCTTGAATCTAAGACTTCTTCTCATGGAATTGTTTTTAGTAACATAGATCCAATGGAGCATTCTGTAATATCCTTGGCTAAGTTTTTGTGACTTTGAAGCCTCGACATCACAGAAGGCAATACATGTAAAGTTGGAATTTCAATACATTTAAGATAAGAACAAGAATTTGGAATTGTGAAATTAGGATCATTGGAATAGTTTCTAGTCGATTTGTTCACAAAGGAAGGACCATAAAGAGACATAGTATGCATGTTTATAACATGGAATAACTAATGTATTAATTTACATGCTTAGTTGAATACTCAAAACATTATACAATGAATAAATTCTAATTAATATGGTGATTAAATAATAAGAGTTTTATTTATATTCAATAGTTTTGAGACCCTAGTTAATTAGGTTATTATTGTGTTTCACTTTGCATGTTTTACTTCCGGAATAATTGGATTATTCAAACATCCACATTTGCTCGTACTTTTGGAAGTAAGTAGTGAATTAAGACTATCATGAACTAGATTGTAGATTGTCTTAAGAGTTTTAGACATAGAAATTGTCACACCCCCGGCTGACGGCGGAAACACCGGGCGGTGTAACTTCATTCTTGATTTAATAGAATCTAACTAGAAACGGTCAGCGGTTCGTGATCGTCGGGCTTGGGACGAGGAATGCCTTCAGCAAACGAGATAAAGGAAAGAGATTTAGGTGTAAGGAGGGCTAGGGTCGAACTTTCTATTTATAGGCTGCCCAAGACAAGTTCACGTTGTGAAAATGTGTTGGGGGTCAGAAATGGCATCAACTAATTCCTCGCACGATGGCCTGGAGTGCCGCAATCAAATGTCTGGTCCTGGAGTGCTAAATGCGTTGTATGGGTAAGGTTGCGCCCTTTCTAACACCAATTGGTTTTAGATCAACCGGTAGCGTTGATGCTCAACAAGTGGTATCAGAGCCAGTGCTAAGGGTTCGATTCTCTCAGGGAGCAATTTCTGAGGGGCGATTGTTGGGGGTTAGATATGGCATCGACCAAGTCCTTGCATGACGGCCTAGAGTGTCGCAATCGAATGCCTGGTCCTGGAGGGCTGAATAGGCTATATAGGTAAGGTTGCGCCCTTTCTAACACCAAATGGTTTTAGATCAACCATTAGCGCTGATGCTCAACAAGAACTTTAGGGGTTCAGAAATGGCATCGACCAAGTACTCGTACGATGGACTGCAGTGCCACAATCGAATGCATGGTCTTGTTGAGCATCAACGCTACCGGTTGATCTAAAACCAATTGGTGTTAGAAAGGACGCAAGCTTACCCATATAGCGCATTCAACCCTCCAGGACCAGGCATTCGATTGCGACACTCCAGGCCATCGTGCGAGGACTTGGTCGATGCCATTTCTGACCCCCAACACATAATGCCAACCATAAGCTTCTACTTTTTGTTTTGGGTTTAATTATAGTATTAAGGGTTTAAGTGTTGCAACTTTCACAGCATGAAGATTTGGAGTCCTTTTGCAAGCAAGAGTTGACTTGGCAAGTAGGAGCCTAAAGACTTTTGTAAGTGTCCCTTAAGTCCTTTAGGAAAGACTTAATAATTTTTGTGATGGCTCACAAAAATTATTAGTAGATATGGTTTGGTTTATACAAATTATGATGCATGCATGTGATGTTTATTTTTATGTTATTGTATGTTATGTTTTGTGTATGAAAATGAGTTTTACATGTCAAACAACATTTTAACATAAGATAATATCACTTGGAGTTTTAGTAAAAAATATATAAAAGATAACATAAGATGTTTATAAATGGATATTTATAAAAACGTTTCTACAGGTTAATTGGTTAAAAATCGATTTTTTGTTGAAAATAGTTTTATTGTAAAACTTATAAATATTCAACTTTAAAATATTTGAAAGGGTTTAAAAGATATTTAAACATTATATAAACTCAATGTCTTTATAATAAGTAAGGAGTTTTTTTTAAAAAGGTTTAAATCTGTTTATAGCGTTATAACGGTAAACAATAAAACTAGTGATTATTTTTGCGTCGAAACTTAATATATGATATTGATGTTTTAAACATAACGCAATATGTTGATATTATGTTTTATGCATGCCAAATGAGATTTAAAACATAAGTATCATTACCCAAATCTGGACCGCACAAATTTTTTTTAAAAATATTAAAATCAACAAATAATCACAATATAAATAAAAAACAAGTAAAAAATTAAAAAACTCACTAACCAACACCACTCACCATCCAAACAACACCACCCGCCATCACCACCAACACCCGTCACCGCCACCCAACTCAACCACCCATCACCACCACCCCCACCCCCATCCACCACCCACGAAAACCACCACCCACCACCATCATCACCACCCGCCACCGCCAACCACGACCACCATCCAACACTACCGCCACCGCCACCACCTATCACCACCACCCGCCACCACCATCCCCACCACCCACCACAACCACCCACCTCTACCACCCATCACTACCACCCACCCACCACCGACCATTATGACCACCGCCTGCCACTACCAACCACCAATCATCACCATCACCCGCCACCACCACCACCTGCCTCTATCACCCATCACCACCACCCACTACCACCACCCCTACCCACCCACCACCACCACCCTCATTCACCATCCATCACCACCACCACAACCACCCCTACCCACCAACCACCAAGACCACCACTACCTACTACCATCACCACCGACCACCACCACCACCCACCTCCATCACCAATCAACACCACATGTCACCATTACCCTACCTATCATCCACTAAACCCACCATACACCAACCACTACAACCACCCGTCACCACCACCCCTACCACCACCATCCACCCACCCACCCACCACCACCACCACCACCTATCACCACCAACTGTCTCCAACACCCATCACCACAACTTGTCACCATCACCGACCACCCACTACAACTACCACCCGTACCACGACCCACCACTCCACATGTCACGCCCACCATAACCACCTACCACCTACCACTACCAAACATCACCACTCACCACCATCACCCATCACGACCACCCGCCATCACCAACCCATCAACACTACCACCTCCAACCCACCCACCACCAACTATACCCACCACCCACCACCTACCACTACCCACAACCAATACAAACCAACTATCACCCATGACTACCTTCACATATCACCACCTACCAACCACCACCACCTGTCACCACTACCCACCACCCACCCCTACCTTTACCACCCATCACCACGTGAGATTATATGTATTTAATCACATATGATTTAGATGTAGACGATTCGTTTTCACATTTTGATTTAATAGTTGTTCTTGTTTATTTCATGACATGTGATTATATGTATCTAATCACATATGATTTATATAGACAATATTTGTTTCACATTTTCGATTAACTAAATTTTCTCATTATTTAATCATATGTTATTATATGTATTTAATGATATGTGATTATATATATTTAATCACATATGCTTAATGTGGAAAAAGAACAAGTATTGATTCGAGAATGCGAAAACAAATCTTGTGTATATAAATCGTATATGATTAAATAAGTTTAATCATTTGTGATTAAATATACGAGAACAAATATTAAATCGAAAACGCGAAAACAAATCCCGTCCATATAAATCATATGTGATTTGATACATATAATCACATACGATTAATATACAAGTACCACTACTAAATTAAGAATGCGAAAATAAATCTTCTCCATATAAATCATATGTGATTACATACATATAATCACATGTGATTTATGTGTACAAAAATCGTTGTAGCATTCTAGATTCAATAGTTGTTGGCATGTATTTAATCACATTTGATTATGTGTATTTAATCACCTATGACTTATGTGGATAAGATTCGTTTTCACGTTGTTGATTTAATAGTTTGTTTCGTGTATTTAATTACATGTGATTATATATATATATATATATATATATATATATATATATATATATATATATATATTACATGTCATGTGAATAAAATAATTTTCGTGTTATATTTAAAATTATTAGAAATTTAATTGTTGTGAAGGCTTATTGGAAGTTAACAACTATAATTTTGAGCATGATTTTGTCACCATTTAAAATTCAAATAGCCCATTTTCAATTTATCTATAAAAATTCGAATCACCTAAATTAAATTCTTATATTCTAATAGAATTCTATTATTTTAAATTTTTTACTATAGTTTTAATGAGCACCATCGTAATTAAATTTCTTATAACCTTGAATATTACGTGGACATCATCTCATTTTATTATAAAAATTTTTATTTATAATATTCAAAATCACCTTATTATTTAGACAATGAACTTGGTATTGGACCGGAACAAAAACTCCATTGCCATTGAAAAGTTATCTCTAAATATTATTAAAAGAAAACCCTTAATTCTAAACCGAAGAAATCAGAGCATTGATTGTATTTCAATGTTATATTTTCCACCATCGGATGTTTTGCTGACATCATCCTTAACCAAGGTATTAGTGAAACACAGTTTGTTAGTCATTTAATATGCCACCATTACCTTCCTTCCTCATCACCAATAAATGATATAATAACTATCGCCAAGAAATCAGGAATGTAATTTGAATTCATTTTCCAACTAAGATATCAAATTTTAACACAAGTTATTAAAAAAGTTACTTTGTGGATTCTTTTTAGTTGGATGAATAAATGGTTACGTAGAGTTAAAAAAATGAATAAAAATAAAGGATATTTTTGGTATATGGCTGGAAATAATTTAAAAAATAGCAATTCTTTGAGTTGAGACGATTTCATATTCATGTGGATTGGATGGAATCCTAAAAATAGAAGCAGGTTATGTTGTTTGAGGCTTGAAGGGTATTTTGGTCTTTTTTCAGAAAATAAGGATGTTTACAATTTTTTGGAGCATGCTGCTTTTGTAGTTATTATCCAGATGGTAGCATCTTTTCTTGAAGGTATGCATCATCATTTACAATTTTACCCTTGACTTTGATGAAACTTCATCATTTTTTTGTTGCACTGGTGTTACAGAAGTGCTTATGGCTATAAGTTGTTGCACTGCAGTGAGAAAGTTAGTGTAAGGCCGTATTGCTTGTGGTTTATTCACAGCGCCGATTAATGATATTTATTGGAGTTTCTGGACTTATCATGCAGCCTTATAACAATAGATAAATTGCATCATTTGATACTTCAAGCTGGATTTGAAGATGTTTTTTTGTTTCATTTTGATGAATTGGCACTTGATTACAATGTATAGATGTGAGGGACACTTTTACACTTTCCCCGATTGAACAATTATATTGCAAAAAGAATACAAAAAGAGAATGGAAAAATAAAGCCAACACTCAACGATCTTGCCACTCTTGTCCCCATTACAATCTAATGTTAATACCCGCACGTATCTAAAATCTAAATACAAGTTATTAATTAAATTATAAATTGTTTTTTATTGGATTTTATTGTTTATATGATTAGGTTGTAGCTATAGGGCATGCAACAATCAAGATATACAACCCATCATTGGTATATTTTTTGAAAAATGATTAATGCATTGAATATAATTATTAATTTATTATAGATTTTGGTATCCTTCATCTCAACTGTTGCATTTGGTGAAACAACCGGAGAGAACTAAGTATGAATTGTTTGACGACTATTTTAGTCTAAAAATATAAAACATGGTGATAGACATTTTAGTAATTTCGAAATGTTTCAGTCTAAACTAACTAAGTATGAATAGTTTGCCAAGGTTTCGGTCTAAATTTATAAAAAGATGATTAAGGGCATGTTGAATTTTAGTAATCTGGCAAAGTTCAAGTCTAAACTTACTATGTATGAATAGTTTGACAATGTTTCAATCTAAACTTATAAAAAGATGAAGTCTGGCATTTTTTGTTATTTCGCAACGTTTTAGTCTAAAAATACAAAACATGATCAGGGGCATTGTAGTAATTTGACAAAGTTTCAATCTCAACTTGCATGTGATGTTTTAAAAATTTCAGGCTAAAAGGTTTCTGCTTGAGAAATTGAATTTGTATCGCAACCTCATTGTTCTAGATCTTATTAATATAGGTTAATTGATTTTCCATCAATTGTTAATAGTATGAAGAAAGATAGAAATGATTTCATTTTTATCTTCTCCAATAAATAAAAAAGGATTATATAATCATTTGAAAGTAGAAATAACTGTTGACAGAACGTAGATCGGATATTCGTAACAATATATATAATAGTTTTAAATAACCATTATGATAAAATATCTATATTTGTAAATTATTCATTTTTTTGAGAAACATTGATTAGTTATACATTTATATGTATTTTTTTATATGTTTCCCGCGTTTTACGCGGGTCATAATTTAGTATCTCATTTAAACCATATAAAAGTTTTCATCAATACTGCCATATAAAAAGGACCTCCCATTGAAACTTAAAATCATCGAAAATTATCAATTTCTATTCATCTTTTAAAATTGAATTAGTGAAGGAAGAAACGGAGGACATAGAATAACCACTAAATTTTATCTTCGACTCATTCTGTCAGTCAATTACTCAACACGAGATAAATCGACATAGTGAAAAATGAAAGCAAACTCGAAAAATATTCATACACTTTTGATCTAACCTTATCTTCTTGAATCTACATCAAACAATGGAAGCAACTCCAGATTTGAAAACTCATAGAACCATTGAAGATTCGAATCTAAATGAGAAATAAAAATCGATTAATGAGAATATCATTTTAGGTTCATTCGATTTTACTGAGAAATTAAGTGTAATTTTTTTTGTTGAGAACAAACGCACGATGAATATGAATGCACATCATGAAGAAGAATAGGCAGATAAATATGATGGCATTTTCCAGTGATTGAAGGTCGGCGATGAAAGCGTCTCTCTCGGTGAGCCGGTGGTGGAAGTCGGAGATCGGAAAACCTGATCTAATGTTCCAGTGAAACAGGATCGGAAAATGAGATCTTATGGCCGGTGAAACGATATCTGTTGAAGGTTTAGGAAGAGGAGAGATGGAGGTGGTGGTTTCCGACGGTGGGAAGTGGAAGGAGATGAAGAACAAGCAAATCCAAAGAGAGTTAAAAGGAGTCATCCGGTGGATCCGGCGACGTTAGAATGATTACGATGTCGTTACGGTGACTCCGACGACGACGGTCCGGTGATTGTGATGGTCGTTCATATTACTTTTAAGATGAGAGAGAAAGAGAGATATATTTAGAGAGAGAAAGATAAGATATATATAAAGAGAGAAAGGAGAGAAATTGAAAGTCATGTTTATAAAAAGCAAAAAATAAAGTTATATCATTTTTAATAAAAGCAAAATAACTCTTTTTAAGAAACTATAAAAATTCAACATTTAAAAATTAGTGGTGAATTTGTTGTCAAATTTTTCGAAATAAGAAATGTTCTTGTTTGACAATATATTATGCAGACTAGACACTAGTAGTCAAAGTCTATGAAACCGTAGTGAAATAATGTGAAAGAGTAGTCAAATTGTCGTATACCTTACAAAAGAATATTGTTTGAATTTTACAATTACTATATATTGAGATGTTATTATTTGTTAAAGAAGAGTAAATGTTGCAATGCAATTTCTTTGAATTTTACCACCTAATGTCTAATAAATAATTTTTTATTTTTACCACCTAATGTAATATAAACGGTATTGTTTTGTAAAATGGAAATTTTCATTACCAAGTACAATTTTGCTTACAAACATAAACAATTACGAATTTAAATATGATATGCTTATACAGGGATTAAAACCACAATCTTAAGTTACTCCACATCTATTTAACAACATAAGTAGTAGCAAATAATAGGCAAATAGGATTACATAGGGATTAAAACGACCATCAATGACTCTGGTATTTCCCATTTAGATGGAGAGGGAACAACATTCACATTTCTAGTATGGTATGTAGTTTGAAACACATGAACCCGATAATATATTTGAACCATATCGGTTAAGTCCGTATTGTTTGTATAACGTTCTGCAACAATAGCATGATCACATGCTATACCCAGACTGCGCCATTTCCCACAAGAACATGTGTGTCGGTTCAGATCTACAACACATCTTCTTTTTAGATCAAAAGCTCGGAAAATATCTGAGGGGAACGGAGACGGGATCTCGGGTGGGATTTTAGTTAATTTCCATCGTACAGACTTTTGCATCCTCCTGTGAAGGACCATCTCAGCGTAAGGGGTGAGTACGGTGCTCAACATCCCTGAAAAGTAAAAGGATAATCAATTATGGATACTTTAGTGGTTTAAAAAAGTTGCTACATTACCTCCCATGACATTGCGTTCTGCAAACGTCTGTTGGATGTACTGAACAATTGCATCAGTTAACGTTATTATCGGTACATTACGTTGACTAACCGATAACACCAATAGGAATTCTAGAATATTAATGTTTAGTACATTCCAACTTATATTAGGGAAATAGGCCCATGCCCATTTCGCATTTCCGATGTTGGCAAGAACCTTACGTGCAGCATGACTTAACTTAGAAAATTATTGTTGAAAATCTTGTGTGGTATATGCTTTGCATAAACGAAAGAACAAGTAGTCTAAATTTGTGCTTTGACCAATTCTTAAGCGACAATAAATCAACACACTTTTAGACGAATAACCATGACAAGCATCAAGGAATACCTGACCCACACAAGAAGAAATGTTATCGTCCATATTGGTTATGAACGCAACTTCCCTACCCTCTCTGATAGCATCCTTCATCCTCATAAGGAACCAGGTACAGGAGTTAAAATTATTTGTCACCCCGATACCAAAGGCTATTGGCATAGTGTTGTTGTTTCCGTCCATAGCAACTGCTACGAACATTGCATTAAGATACTCTCCTCTAATGCTGACACTACCTATGAAGATGACCGGAAGCATGCATCATAAGAAAGCGTTGATCTATTTCATGTTTTGTACAACACGATTATTATTTTTTAAACTAATATAAATCTTTTTAGCACAAAAATAAACAAATCGAAAGTACATTACCACACATAGAATAGCGACAAAACATAGTTCGAACTTATCCAAAACATCGGTTTTGATGTAAGTGTAATTATGGGGATTTGTACGATGAATGTTGTGGAGATAAACATGCAAGTTGGTAAAGCTTTCTTCATGGTCATTGTATGAGAAACTCATCTTTAATGTTGATGAGATAAACAGGAAACTTGGTAAAATATAGTGATGAGGATGATTTAAATCACTTCAAAACCTATTAAAAGAAGTGAAGTAGAAGTTAAATGTTAGTTGACATTAATCAAAACCTATAACACAGTAGTCAAATTAAAATCATGTGTTAAAAAATCACTGTACGATAAGACAACACATAAAGTAGTAGTTAAATGATAGTAGATAGTAGTCAAAACCTATAATACAGTAGTCCAATTACAATCATGTGTCGAAAATTCACTATACGATAAGACATCACATAAATTAGTAGTCAAATTCTAGTAGACAATAGTCAAAATCTATAATACACTAGGCGAATTATAATCATGTGTCTGAAATTGACTATACGATAAGACAACACATAAAGTAGTTGTCACACCTCCAAACCGAATGACGGAAACGTCCATAGGTGGAACAAGAATTACAGTATCACAATAATTGTATACATTGAAACACAAGTACATAAACAACCATCATATCATATGATTGTATCAGTTGCATGACCCAAGTGTTACTTAGTATCAAAATACATTACAAGGTTTGCATGTTATCAAATAAAGTAGTTCCCGTAATGATATTTGGTGTCTTGTCTTCAAAAGTAGCTCCACTGATCCAAGTTTAATTGTTTCCTGAGATTACATGCCATTTTAAAAGCCAACATAAAGTTGGTGAGTTCATAAGAGTTCAGTTGTAGAAAAATTCGATATTTTTCCGTAGTTGAAAATCGTATCCCCGTCTTGTAAATTTTTTTGTATTTGTACGCCTTCAGCGTAAAAGAAGAATGTATGTGTGTAGTATGTATCCAAAAGCATTTATAAAATAAAAGTTCCCATAACTTATAAACTTATAAAAGGTGTGACTTCTCATGTGATTTTTATTATCCAAAAATCGAGTGAATAAGTAAATAACCATACTTATAAATGTAGTGTATAAGTAAATAACCATATTTATAAATATAGTGTATAAGTAAATAACCATACTTATAAATGTAATGTATAAGTAAATAACCATACTTATAAATGTGTTTTGCACTAGAATTTCACTATTCGATGTTATAGTGAGCCCCTATAATCGAGTTATCGATTGTAATGTTGCCCGCCACGACGCTTCTTCAGACGTCGTGAAATGTTAAGACAATTGTCACCCTTAACCCGTCGATCGTGCTTGTAGCTTGCAACCATAGGTGGGGGTTGTCAATCCCATATAGATCAATACACAATTCTCCCGCTCATTTAAGATTTAACAATTATAAGGCCGATACATAGCGTAATGGTTGAAGAAATGTCTCACATAACTCGTCGAAAGTATGTTATTCTAGGTTGTAAATGAAATCGAAGCTTTTCCATGTTCGGTGTATTATTCCAAATGGGTGTTGGTTACCCAGTGTGTAATAGTATTACCCAATGGATAATGGTATTATCCAATGGCTAAACAAAAGTTTTAATCTTTCAAAACTAGACTTTTGGTAAAAATGTTAGTTTTTGTTTATCCATTGTGTAATAATATTATCCAATGGCTAAAGATATTATCCACCATACAATAGCTCTAATATGAGAAACTTGTGCTTATGAAAGAATAAGATTTGTGTACTTTCTTTGAAAACATGAATAAATGTATCTATCTTCACAAAAGAACATAAACATGCATGTAAGAGTATTACCCAAAGGTTAAAAGTTTTATCCATCATATATTAGATCTAGGACCTTTGTGTAAAATCATTGTCCGAAATATATTTTGTTTGCATGGCATGTAACCTCCCCCAAAAGTGTAAAATGAGTGAAAACTAGTAGAAAAGGGGGTACGAACTCACCTTTTGTGCTTTCCCTAGAAGATGGCAAGAAATGGTGTGAAAGATGAGGTAGGAATCAAGCTTTGGAAGACAACACCTCCTTGAACTTCAAGATCATACCTAGGGTTTTTGATTCCATATTATGAGTAAAAATAACCAAAAGATGATGATGGAAGGTGGTAAATATCGAAATTTAGGAGGAAACACTTACCAAAACACTTGCAAAAACACTTGGAAACAATTTCGAACTCTTGGAAGCACTTAGAGAGAGTTTGTGAAACTTTGAAGATTGAGAGGGGGTGGGAGAAGGAATTTTAGGCCGAAATTTACAAGGGAGGGAGGAGGGATGGGGTGGCTTGCATGGGGAAGGGAAGAGGTAAGGTATTGTGAATATTTAATTTAAGGTAAGCTTTCTAGCTTATTTTAATCAAGTAGGATATTATGTATTAAAATATTCAAGCATGGTTTTCTTGATTTCTTTAATATAAAAAGATTATGATTATGTTGGAGGTTAGGATATGGTGGGGAAAAGGGAACACCATTTGTCTTATGATAATTTTTATAAAAATCTAGCCCTTATGATTAAATTGTTATTTAATATTATTACCAATAATATTACCACCTTATGATTAAATTGTTTTTCTCAAATTCGTTGAATAAAAAGTGAGCGTTAAACCGTGATAACTTTTATTTTCTTGATGTATGACATTTTTCTAGAACACCCACTGTAGTATCAATTAAATATTAGGTCATATGATGTTTAAAACGTGTTTATGGATTTGTGAACACGTAAACCTCGTGTTATGAACATTACCCAATTCCCGGTAATAATTGTGTGTTTTATCGAATTACTATATTACCGTAGTTTATTGATCGCAATACAAGCGGTTATTCGATAATGGATTCAAAATAGCGTACGTAGCATTATAATATTCAATAATACATTAGGGATGCTACGAAAATCACATTTCAACTTATTGACCTAATATACGCACAATTGACTTTTGTTGACTCTTGTTGACCAAAATTTGACGGATGTCACAATAGTAGTTAAATTCTAGTAGACAGTAGTCAATACCTATAACACAGTAGTCAAATTATAATCATGTGTCCGAAATTCACTGTACGATAAGACAACACATAAAGTAGTAGTCAAATGCTATTAGACAGTAGTCAAAACCTATAATACAGTAGTCCAATTACGATCATGTGTCCAAAATTCACTGTACGATAAGACAACACACAAAGTAGTACTCAAATGCTAGTAGACAGTAGTCAAAACATATAATACAGTAGTCCAATTACAATCATGTGTCCGAAATTCATTGTATGATAAGATAACACATAAAGTAGTAGTCAAATTCTAGTAGACAGTAGTCAATACCTATAACACAGTAGTCAAATTACAATCATGTGTCCGAAATTCATTATACGATAAGACAACACATACAAATGTAGTCTAATGGCAGTATATAATTGAAGAGATTTAACTATCCACACTAATAAAAATTTACTTATCATAAACCAAAGAAATGGGAAATTGCAGTTGTGGGGCTCAATGTATTATAAGGACCTCAAGAACTACCAACAACCCTGGACGGTTATTTTAATCTTGTCCTAAAGAGGTATTTGGGTTATCATCTAATTGCTTATATTATAATTTATGATTGAATATTTACGCAATATACATAATGTTTTTGATATCTATTTATCAGCTACCACAGTCTAGGTTTATTTGTTTGGTGGATGAAGCAAAAGACAATAATTCGTTGATAATCTCTAACTTAGCTCGATCGAAGAAGAAGCTTCAAAGCAAAATACTGCACTTGAAGATATCGTTACTTTGTAGTTGGATTTTCTTTTTTGGTGTTGTTGTCTATAAGTTGTAAGCTAAATGTCCATCAACTAAATTTATGTAGCACTTACTAGTTAATCTATGTAAAATGTAATGCATGTTATTATTTGTAATGGTTCATGTTTCCATGTATGGTAATGTGTTGTGCTATCTTTTTCGTATTGTTTTGTACAAGTTGTAATCTATTCTTTTTTCTGATTTCGTTCGACTGTACGACACATGTTGTTTACAAATAAAAATGTCAAAAAATGGCAGACAGGAACATCACGTTGAGTAATCGATAAAACAAATATGAATTCTGGAATATCCAATATTTATTACTTCAGATAGAAATTAAACTTAGGGAACGGAAGTTATAACATGGATAAGCTCCCTACCATACATTTTAAGCTACAAAACACACTTCATCCGAGATATGAAAATACTTAAGAATAAGGTAGATCCTTCATATCATTCCAAGAATCAACATGGACAAACTACCTACCGTTAGATTTCAAATGAAATAGCTCGATATCTGCTAGTAAAATTCTTTGTCCATCCTCATCCGGACGTGCATTTTCGATCTCACTATGAATTCTATGAAAGTGCTTCACATTTCATTTCACTTGTAACGTTTTTAATTTTACTTCTTTTTTTGTACGATAATAACCTCGACCCATTTCATAATGAAACAAGTAAAGACGCGCCTCCAAAAAGTACCAATACGACATTGTGGGGGACCATGTGGATAAGCTTCTTCTATGATGGTAATCCATGTTAGTGGTATGATAGGGTCTATCTTTTATGATACAAACTAATGTCAGATTACAGAATTGTTATATAGACAAGTATAGATTTTTATAGGTCGCATATAGTACATGCTATTCAGTGAAATCTTACATAAAAACACATCAAAGTTATCTAGTTTATTGTTCGAAATAAATACAAATACTGCATCCTATGGATAAAGGGTCACAAGACTATAAGACAGTGCTACTTATATAAATTAATTCAACAATCCAAACCTGTTCGTTTGTTAAATTACAATACAATACTCATTAAAATACAATTACTTCACACTAACATAATTAGATTACTAAACATAGGTAAAATGACAACTCTTATAGATTATATTTTTTTCTACCAACCACTAATAAAAGACATACATAGAGATATATTACCTTAAAATTACTTCAACAAAGAAGCACATTATTAAAATATTACCCATCTTCTTCCCACACCGGAAACTCGTACGGATATTCTTGTTTCATACCATTGACTACCTTTTTTGTTTTCTCCAAATTGTACTCATGAATTGCTAATTCATTCTATAGATTTCGAACAATTTCTTCACCAGAGCGGATCGAACTCTCGGTATATTGGATTTCTTGCCTAGTAGTTATGATCAAATTCTTTTTACGGTCAATGTCCTCCCAATAGTTGTCTAGAAGGTTTCTTTGGAAAGAAAAATCATTATAAACCTTATCCACATCATCTTCTCTTTGCAACAACACTTTTTTCATTTCCTCATCCATCTTCTCCCCTAATATAGGAAGAGCAACGTGGGGAGGGGGATTGGTTGAAGCGTTATGGGCAATTGACTCGGGAGGAGGCTTATTCGTGGATGTAGATGGCCAATTAAATTTTGTCGAGATCCTTTTCATCTCCTCTGATCTTTCTGTCATTTTCACAATCCAATTTTTTTTATTGTTTTGTTGATTTATGAATTGAAAACACATTTACATTATATATGACATTAGATAATAGTCAACGGCTAGAAGACAGATGTCAAAACCTATAAAAAAACTAGTAAATCGCATAAAGTAGTAGTCAAACGCTAGTACACAATAGTCAAAACCTACTAAAAAAGTAGTCAAATAACAATCATGTGTCGAATATTCACTATACGATAAGACTACACATGAAGTACTAGTCAATGGCTAGTAGACAGTAGTCAAATCCTATTAAAATGTAGTCAAATTACAATAATATCTTGGCAAATCACCGTACGATATGACAACACATAGTATAGTAGTCAAAGGCTATTTGACAGTAGTCAAAGCCTATAAAAAAAGTAGATAAATTATCAATTATATATAGAGACTTATATGTATGGGGCTGAGATTTACAAATCATATACTACTCATTATTCTATAACCTTCATACACATACAATCACGTCTACCTCTCAAGAAAAATGGTGGTTGATGCCACAAGAGAAGCGGTTGCAACTATTAATAAAAGAAGAAGAGATCAAGAGCGAGATTAAAGGCATTGAAGAAGATAGGAAACGGTTGGATGACTTAGAAGCCGATATGGTCTAATATGAGGTCGATTCAAGACGAAGAATTTGACATAAAAACTGCAAGGGTTTGAGTACGAGATGCAATAGAGTACGCCAACAACGAATAAGTTAAAATGAAAAAGGTTCTCGAAAACATACAAAAAAATTACGATTGGGTGCTTCAAGAAAAAGCAAAATATCCAACTGATTTTCCAAAATTTTAAATTTAATCATTTTTTATTAATCAACTAGTAAGTTTATGTATTATTTATGAGATTATCTATGTAATATGTGTTATATATTTTTTTGCTTGTTTGTTATGATTAATCTATGTAATATGTACTATAATAGAACGTTACCAATCGTGTTGAAATATTACACATTAAATGTCACTAGAAACCTACTAATCAAACTAAATTAAAATCGCCTTTCTAGAAGATCCATAATATATCATGCCCATCCTAGTGCAAAACTGCGTAGCAACAATAACATGTGCTTTCAATATACCAATCGGTCGAACAGAAACAAGTTGCTTCATATACATCAACATAAATACACCGCACTCTCCAAACATCCCTTCTTGTTGGGGCACATCTGTAACATCTGTAACAATAATGGATACTTTCTGAACAAGCAACTCTATGTGGTTCCAGTAGCCAATGTTTAGTAGAATCTGGTCCATAAGTTCTTCAAACCGCACAAAATCAATAATGTTCACCGCGCCAAAAGATCGCAAGTTGTCATACAAATTCAATAATAGCGTGTCCATCCATAACTCGCCAAGTACCCAATGATGTGGGTTGATGCATATCGGAAAATAAACATGTTTTAACACACAACTAGTGCAATTAATTAGAGCATTTAACTAGTGTAATATGACAATTTAATTGACTCATATAATATTTTTTTACTGATGCGGTCAACTTCTAGCCAAGATTTACATCCATCCAACAGATCAATCGGATCTCCCATTGCACGTCCTACCCACTGGTACATCTCAAATGCACTGAAAAATGACGATGGCATGATTGTCCATCGAGCATCGTTCAGTCTGCGTTCGTTCAACAGCCTTCTCCAAATGTCAACATGCTATAGTTAAATTTAATTTAAACATAAGGAACTTATAAATTATTTAAATCTTAAATATAAAGAAATGTCTTCTTACCACTTCATCTAAAAATCCCAAGTCATATGCATAAAAAAGGAGAACCCAAAACTTTGCTTCCATTTTTTCATTATGTATTCGATGTTTCATAAAAATGGCTAGTTTGTTTCCCATGTATAGTGTAACACCCCGAAAATCAAGGGTAAAAATTTAATTTTTATTATAATCAAAACACCATTGTAACTTTATCCAAACATTTAAAAGTATTTCAAAATAAGACAATTATCAGGGTTCATTCCCAAAGATCACACATTATGGAAAACACGGGTGTATGTGCTGCGATCAAGCTGGGCCCTTTCCTTTCGAAACGGAAGTACCTGAAACCATAAACCACAAAGTGTAAGCACAAATCTTAGTGAGTTCCCCAAATACCACATACCACACATACGAATCAAACCATAAATAACATTCATATCAATGAGCCAAACTTATCATACATATACCACAATCAATAAAGGTTATATGTGTCATCCATAGTCTTTCCATTATGCCACGAGCCGCCTTGTGGTCTTCCTTACCAGGCCGGGGCCAAAACCCTAGGACTTATAGACAAGTGCCAGGAAACACCTTCGGGTCTTTTATGTGAGCATCGCAAAGACAACTAGCATACAATTTACACTACTTAACTAATAACTGTCAGAGTTCAGACTCTGGTTTGCATACAGTTTTCCCGGAGCCGCCTCCTGGTCTTTCATACAAACTGTTAAGGGTTACCCCCGGGTCTCCTTATAATACATAAACCAAATGGGCCGGAATTCGTTCCTTCGACCCATAGAACTGTGAGGAGACTCACCTTGAATGCAGAAGCTCACAGAAAGAAATCCCTAACTGCTCCCCTGACGATACTTCCGAGCTATCAGATCCAAATAACACCCAATTAGTAATTAGGTTCCATTCTAAGGCCCACCATCCATACATGGGTTAAAATAACCATTTTACCCCTGGCCCATCATGAACCAAAAGTGAGGCCTAATTCCATTAACCAAAAGGACCAAAACCAAAAGATCCACAAAGGCCCACTAACAGCCCAACTTCCCAAATTGGGCCCAACCTCATATGGGTCTTATCGTAAGCCCATAACTTCCTTAGTTACAATTCACATTACCTCAAGTGCCCCTTAGGACAAACTTGGGCAAAGAAAAAATTCAAAAAGTCAAGGTCAACTCCCTAAGTTGACCCAACTCGCCGAGTTGTTCCTTCAACTTGCCGTGTTTTTCCATTTACCTGCAAATTCAGGAAAAACCGAGCCAACTCGCCGAGTTTATCAATAAACTCGTTGAGTTCGCTCAAAACCCAATAAATTAATACAATAAGCACTTAATCCATAAGGACATGGCCCCAAAACATAGATCTGACTTCCTTCAGCTGGAAAACCACATAAAGTTGCCAACTTTACGTTCATGCATGTCTAAATGAATCTCTTAAACTTGAAATGGACTTAATAGTTGACTTAATGCATGAGACCAAAATACTCATAAAGGTTGCACCTTTAAGCTCAAGAGTACCAAAACCAAATCATATCTGAAAGAACAAACCTCTTAAATGAGTTCACTCCATCATCATCCCAAAAAGAGGCAAGAAACACAACAAAACCCAAAATGAGGAGATCTAATCATCTACATATCAAGGTATGAAGTTAATCCCTCAAAGTGACTACAAGAAATGGAGTGATTCTGGATCCAAGACTTCCTTCTCCAAGCTAGAAACTTCAAGATTTTCTAACTCCTTCACAATGCACAAAATGAACACCAAACTCTTTTCCATGGCTCAAATGCTTGACAAAGGAGGCTACAACTCGATTTAGGGTTTTGATAATAGTGGAGGCTGATAAGGAGGCCAGAAAAAGGACTTAAGGCCTTTAAATAGGTTGCAAGCCCTAAAATTTATGGTTTCTTTCCCAGCTGCCAACTCGCCGAGTTGAGGCTCCTCAAGTCGCCGTGTTCGTTCATTAAACCCGCGGCTAAAAAGCACCTCGACTCGCCGAGTTGAGGCAACTGAACTTGCCGAGTTCCAAAGAGAAATTTACACACTTGGCAACCACCTCATATCGGAAGTCAAGCGTTACAACTCTACCCCACTTAAGTTAGATTTCTTCCTCGAAATCATTCCTTTCTAACACCCAGACCATACCACACATTCTGAGGAACGTAACCAAAAGTTCTGCACATAAAATGACCTTCCCAAGACAATCGAACCCAAACAGAAACTGCCGACCTGAAGAAGAACAATCCATAATCTCATGCAGAAAACCAGCCCACCTTACCTAAAACCTGAATCTTGAATTCTCAAATTGGTCTGACTCCCTGACAGACCACCTGTACTGAATCATCACTGTATCAAATCCTTGTAGAATACCAAGATAAACTAAAACACTTCCCATCCTAGTTATCTTGATGTTACCAACCGAACAAGGTCACTGACTATAACCAAATACATAAACACTATGCTTGACAGAAGGCTCTAATAATCCTTTGAGTAAAAGATTCATCCCTATAACGGTTAGACTCATACGAGAGCTGTGTAATAGGGTCAAATCACTTACTCTGAGATTATTTAATCCAAACTGCAAGTGACTTAACAATTCCTGAACGACAAGTTTTCCGCACCCACAAACCTCAAACCATTACTACTGCTCGAAACATCACACTGCCTCATAGTTTCTTTCCAAAAGCAGTCGATACCTCCTTTGTAACATCCCGAGTCCAGGTATACCTTGTAACCCTTGGTCTTTTGAGTAATTGGCCATTTTATTCCCTTTATGAAAAACACTGGTGAATGAGTATACGGGGCGTACACGAGTGTACGCTGAGCATACTCATATGTGTGCATTTGACGCGGAAGCCACCTAGTATGTTGGGCGTACTAGGCCCAGAGTGAAAACCCTAATTTAGGGTGAGACCACTATTTAAAGGATATGATGGCCTCATTCCTGGCCACCATTCTCAGACACCAACCCTCCTAAACCCTAGTTTTCGTTCTTAGAGCTTGTGAGTGAATTTGAGAGCCTTGAGTGTATTCTTGAGTTTCTTTGGAGTGAAGAAGGAGTCTTGAAGAAGTAGGAGTGGGATTCCAGGCCTTGGATCTGAGCTTATCTGGGTGTGGAGCTTCATTTTGAGGTATAAAGCTCAAAGCTTTCTCACTCTTTTGGTTTTTGCATCATAGTAGAGTATTCTAGCCATGCATAAGATATGTGCTTTTTGACATAAGAGGATGAGTGATTTGTGTGTTTGTGACCATTCCAGCCATACAAAGGCTCAAAGTCATTGACTTTATGGAGTAAGAGCTATTAGAGAGTCCAGATCTATGATATGAGCCAAGGTCTTAATTGATTAAGACCAAATGTGAGAGAAGAGTGAAACTGGGACGTACGCTGGGCGTAATCCCAGTACGTGCAGCGTAGGGGTCGAGCATCCCCGATGCATGCATGAAAGCAGAGTACGCCCAGCGTAGAGAGCTGGTACGCGCAGCATACTCTCTGCCGTTGACTTTGGTTGACTTTTAGGGTTTGTTCAATTTGTGGACTATTAAGGCCATTGAGGGGAAAAATGGTCTTTTACCCTTCTGTGAGTTTGTAGAAGGGTTAGTCTAGATTAAAGAGAGTGTCATGATTAATTAGGGATTATTGTCGTATGTGTTAGGTGGAGGCTAGACCGGTGATTTGAGTTCGTGATTAGCCGATTTCTTGCGAGGTGAGTCTTCTCACTATACTTACCATGAGTGGTATCTTGTGTGACTGAGATGTCTTATGTGCTTATCTGTGTCTTGTGATATTCTGCATTATGTCTTTGTGATTATGCTGAGTATTATTATTATGATCTTACTAAGTTGGGACCGCAGGGTCCACCCGAGTGTGGGACGAGAGGGTCCCCACTGGAACACATTGACCGAAGGGTCGTATTGATCTAGCCTCGAGTGGCTAATGTGATGTGTGGTATTTTGGGGAACTCACTAAGCTTCGTGATTACTGTGTTATGTGCTATGTGTTTCAAGTACTTACGATGATCGCAGGAAGGCCGCGACTTGATTGTACACGCACTCGCATTGGAGATATGTTTTTGGAGGATCCTGGATTTGTGATAAACAACTTTTGAAAAATAATATGTGTTAATGTTTGATACTTGAGATTTTTGGGAAATGTGACATGTGTTTATTGTGTTTGAAAATGAAAATTTTGGTTTGAAAATTTTCGGTGTTACAAGTTGGTATCAGAGCCTTGGTTTGAGGGTTTCGGATGCACCTCCGGGTCTGTGTGGACTCAATCTAAGGATTTGAGAAAAATTTTCAAAAGAAATGATTTTCTAAAACGAGAAAGTGTTTTAAGAGAAAACGAGCTGGAGCAGTGTGTACAATCAGCCAGAGCCCGAACGGTGATTTCCCAAAATACCCTTACTTATTCGTGTTATGAGATATTTATGTGATATTAGGAATGCATGCTAGAGAATAGGCTAGGTAATTCATATTTTAGGGCTATAGTTGCCTGATTTGTGATGCCTTAGCCTAGGAGATGCTATTGATCGGTGTTATCTGCTATTTTCTCTGAGTATGTGCTGAGTTCTGAGTTGAGGGGTAATCTAGGAGAGATTCTTAGATGAGCATGTGAATAGCTTGAGAGAGTAGGCTGATATTTGTGAGAGATAGAATACTTGTGAATTAGAATCCTTAAAGGAGGACTTGGGGTGACTACAGGTTTGGTGTGGAAGGTAGTATTGGGCTCGTACTATTAAAAGCACCCTATCTGCAGGCAGCCTAAGTAAGAGTCCTTAGGATGCTAAGGAGCAAGTAGGAGCGAGTGATCGAGTGTGAGTATACTCGAGCGAGCCTCTGATAATTTTGTGTTGTGTTTCAGAGACATCATGGTAGGTACACGCCACACCCCAAAGAGCAGTTGAGTTAGCGATAACAAGATTCGCAGGATGATTCATGACGAGGTGGTCGCAGCCATTCGAGAGGCCATTCCGGAGATGTTTGGGTCTATTAAGACCACTCCGATTGAGACATTTGATGAGCAATACGCTGCTGTTTCCGAGGCAGCTGCCGCTGCAGCTGTCGCTGCTGCTAGGCCACAGCGGGGTGACTTGTTGATGTATCGGGAGTTCAGCAACACGAAGCCGCCAAAGTTTGATAGGACTCAGGATCAGATTGCTGCGATGAGATGGATCTATGATATCGAGGGGTGTTTCTATACTTGTTCATTCCCAGAGCATTTGAGGGTGCGGTTCGCGTTGAACCAGCTTCGTTTGGGAGCGAAGGACTGGTGGAAGTTTGCGACAACCAGTTATATTCCTGCAGAGCATACTGCAGTGACTTGGGAGAGGTTTGTTGGGATATTCCGAGATGAGTATGTTCACCCGGTGGAGAGGGAACGTTTGGCCAAGGAGTTTCTGTCCCTCAGACAGAAGACAGAGTCAGTGAATGAGATTACCCGGATGTTTCACAAGAGGGCGTTGTTCTGCCATGAGCATGTGTCGACTGAGCAGGCACGCATGAGCCGGTATTTGAGCATTCTGAGGAGGGATATTCGAGAGTTTGTGGCAAACTCGTCTTATCGGACATTTGTTGAGCTTCAGGAAAATACCAGGAGGAGGGAGATCGAGCTGGAGACTCAGGCCAAGGAGGATGTGGAGTCTCAGGGGAGAGACCGGCGGCCGGTGCAGTCGCAGCCGGCTGCCAAGCGGGCTAAACCCGCTGATTCGAGATCAGGAGGCCAGAAGGGTCGCACTTGTGGCAAGTGCAGAAAGAGTCATGAGGGGTCTTGTTGGGCAGGGATTTGCTACAAATGTGGCAAGGAGGGGCATATGGCGAAGGATTGCCCCAAGGGATTTGAAGTCTGCATTCACTGCAATCAGACAGGCCATCGGAAAGCCGAGTGCCCTCAGCTCGTTCAAGGATTAGCCCAGGGTTCCACTCCTGCTGCTTTGTGTGCTGCTGATGTTCGGCCGGTGAAGGCCGAGGTTCCGAGGGCTCATGGGAGAGCTTTTCACTGACAACGGAGGAGGTCCGCGCAGCACCTGATGTCGTGGCTGGTATGTATTTCCTTATTTATTTATTTTGAGATTTATTGTGTTTATTATGTGCTATATTTAGGTACATTTCTTGTGAGTTTTGTACCTACTTTAGTGTTATTTGACTCGGGTGCGAGTCGATCCTTCGTGTCTTTAGCTCTTAGTTGTCACATCAGTATTCGTCGTGAGGCGTTAAGTCGACCTTTGAGTGTTTCCATAGCTGACGAGCGTGCGGTTTTTGCTACTGATGTGTTCCGAGGATGTGTGCTGGAGATTATTGATGTCGACTTTACGATTGATCTGGTACCGATTGCGATGGTTGATGTTTGTGTCATTATGGGCATGGATGTTGGATTAGATGTCTAAGCCCATAACTACTATTGGTATGTACTCGACCCAAGAGTAGCATGGTCCATTTGGGTTGCATGGCATCAGAACAATTGGATAGACAAATGAGAAAATGTTATTTATGATTTATATTAATATATTATAAGTTCTAATATATTAATATGAAATCATATTATTTAATTAGTATTGATCAAGAATTAATTTGGAATTAATTTTGTGATCAAAAGACACTAATTAAATATATGGGGATTGATTATGTAAATCATTCATTCTTATATATGTAGGCTTATGATCCATAGTCTTTCATGTTGGGCTTAACCTATGTGGTAACCCATGGATACTCCATGGAGGTTAAAACCTATGGATCATGAAGGAAATGGAAAGTCATGCACATTATGGTTTACATGGTGTAACCCTAAATGTAGGGGTGAGCAAAAACCGCACCGCAACTAAAATTAACCGCAAAAACCGCATAAACCGCAACCGATTAACCGTAACCGCAATAAAAACCGATGGTGAGGTTTTCTGTTTTTCAAAAACCGCAAATTTGCGGTGCGGTGCGGTTATTGGTTTTCAAAAACCGCAAAAAAACCGCACCGCACCACATATATTATATACAATTTTTTTTATTAATTATTAATATATTAAATATTAAAAATAAGACAAGTTTCATGGATAAAAGATTGATAAAATACTAGAAGACAAAAGTGTTGGTTTTTTTTTTAAGATTAACTTTGAAAAATGGTGAAATTAGACAATTTTAAGATATTTATTGTTAATTACTATTGATTTGACGTTTTTAAGATATTAGTTGTTTGTGATTTAAGTTAATTGTCTTATATCTTATGGTTTTTTTATTATTACAAGTAATATGCTTGAACTCTTAAAGCCGTTTGAGCTCCAAACTGTGGTTAAAAACCACACAAAATAACCACACCAAATCCATGCGGTTAATAACCGCAGCACAGAAAAAACAAAACCGCACTACAAAAATAACCGCCTAACCGCACCGCAAAATAACCGCACCAATCGGTTTTGAAAATGGATTAACCGCATTTGCGGTTAGTGGTGAGGTTTTGGTTAATAACCGCACCGAACCGCACCGCGCTCACCCTACCTAAATGAGCCACACTATATAAAGGACCCAATGGTTCATGAAATGGCACTAGTGGAGACACAAAGAGGGCAAATTCGATTTCATAGAGTGAACCAAGTAACCTCTTCTCAAGTTATTCCAATTGTTGGTGGTGTTGTGTGATTCCATTTAAGGTGCAACACTTGGGGCACTAAGCTCTTAAAGGTTCAAGACTTCAAGCTCCATCAAAAGGTGTGTCATCTAACTAGACTTTTGTAGTATAGATACTCCATTGTATGCTAGTTTGGATGATGCTTTGGAATTTTGAATGTATGCATGTATAATAGAGAAAACATAGATCCAAAGCACATATGGTTTCATGTACACCATAGGAGTGTTAGAATGCTCAAAACCCAATAGTGGTATCAGAGCCTAGGGTTGTTTTCAATTATACTTGATGCTACTTGCTTGGAAATGCCTTAAAAATCGATTTTCTGTTGTTCTGGACTGTGGACTCGCCGAGTCCACTGATGGACTCACCGAGTTCAAGGAAAAAATTGACCAACGCGTCGAGTTTGTTCATACACTTGACGAGTTGGTGCTCCAGAATGCAGATTTTCGAGATTTTTGGCCAGAATCGGACTAGGATCATTACCCTAAGCTGTTTTTGAACTTATAAACCTGTTTTTGATGTGGTAATGATCATACTAATCCAATTCAAAAGATAATTGTCAAAGGTTTCATGCTTTGTATTAGTTTAATGGTTAGGCTAATTGCATGAAAATTGTTTGATTTGAATTGTCTTGTTCATATGAGTTTAATCTAGATCATAGTTTTTCTTGACATGTTTGTTAGTTTAATTGGTGATCTTAATGATTTTGTAATGGACTCCATAATTTTTCCTCAAGTTATGGAAAACCAAAAGTTTTTCCTTTTAAAAGAATCATTAAAGCCGTAGGTTATAAACTTGAAGAGTCTTTTTCCCATAAATTGTTTTATGACCTCCATAACTTGTCCTCAAGTTATGGATTTTCAAAAGTTTCTTCTTTAAAGTCTTTAAAACCTATATTAAACTCATATAATATGGATTCCAAAAGTTTTTTTTTGAATTGTTCAAAACTTGCCCTCGAGTTTTGGAATTTGTAAAGTTACACATTTGAATACTTTAGTTCCAAACCCTAGAATTTTAAATGGTTTAAAATTCAACCCTTATACTATTATAATATTATAGGTTTAATATTTATATATATGTATAAGAGTAAAAGTCAGTCTTACCGTTAGTAGGCCTCATTCACGAAGCCGGTCTATAAGGGGTATAAGGTTACTGCCTATAAAATAACAGTTTAATGGGTGTCCACTCTCACCCACCGCTTCCTTGACTGGTGGAGGGTCGTTAGTCGAGCGGGTAGGATAAGACTCTAATTCTCCCTTCATTAAAAGTATAATGATAAATATAAAGTAACTAAACACTTATAAATTCCCAAATCTTAGTTACTTAGGAAAATGTGAATATGGTGCTAACCCATGAAATTGCACTTTGCACCTTGTTAAGCCGTTAGTGGAGCGTGTGTGGCTAACCGGCACACTAATCGGGACTGACATTGCATGGCAAAGGGTAGTTTGATGTTAATCGTAGATCAATGGAGCGTGTGTGGTTAACCGGAACATTGATTAGGTGGTTGTAACATTGGGTGTACCAAGCTAATTTGCATGGTTATTCACACCTTTTTTGTGATCCTCGGCATCCCAGTCACAAACTTGAAGGGCGCACTCGAGATTTAAACATGTCATTGAATTGTTGAATGAATCTCAAAGGATCTAAAAGTTTCAAGTCACTTAAAACCAAAAACTCTTTTTCGTTTTTCGTGGTGGAAATTGGTAAATCTTCATTTACCTACCTTCAAATATTTTGCAGTTTGGATTACGTCATCCCTCTTCCAAATAAGTAAAATATTGTGTTGGGTCCTAGCCTTAATATTTCATTTGGGTGTTATATTAAGGACTTAAATCAACTAACTTGAATTTCTCCCATTGTAGATGTCTAGTTCAGAAAACTATGGTCTACCCAAATCTTTTAGAACAAGTTTTTCTCTCGAAGATGATACTTCACTTCCTCCACCTCCTCCAATCATTCTCCCTGACCCACAAGCTCGAAGACTTGAAAAGTTCAGGATCACTCAATCCCTATTGGATAGTAAACACAAAGATGGAAAGCCTATATGTGCTTATGTCTTGGATATGAAGTTCCATATTGACAGGCTAAGGATGTTGGGTGTCATCTTCCCAATGAAGTTGGCCATTGACTGGGTCCTTCAGTCACTTCCCGAGTCATATAGTGAGTTCGTTAAAGACTACTATGTGACAGATCACGACATGACCCTAATTGATCTTACCTATTTGCTAATTGTTACCGAATCAGCAATGATTTGGCGCAATGGTCAAGCAAATATGATTGCAAGGTCTACATCCCAAGCTGACATGGACATCCCAGAAAAGATTCCTTCTCCTAAAGGAAAGGAATTGGGATGGTCAAAAGTTTTGATCACAAGAGAAAGGCCAAATCTAAGACTGCTCCATGTGAGCCTGTTGAAGATTTAGTGTTGCGTCATTGGGCCTGTTTTGTCTAGTCCATTTTGTATAAACGAGTTGGGCATGTCCACTCGTATTTGCTGCTAGGGTTATAGTATATAAGGTGCATGCATGCTACGTATTTTAGTTAACTCTCATAATTATCTTTGTAACCCTATTTTACGCCTCTACAGAAGAAATTATTCATCGAGTTCTTCTGAGGCGTGACTGTTAATCATTCAGCACCAGTTTGATCACATTGTGTTCTTGTTTACCTGTTTTTAATCTATTCGATCATTAAGGATTTATTCCTATCAATTGGTATCATAGCAGGAGACTGTGTACTTAATACGTAACTCTTATGCTTGAAGAAATTATTAGGGTTTCTGCAAATATTGGATCTGTTAAAAGTCGTCACTGATTTATTGACATAACTCTATGATCTCAATATTAACCTAATAAGTGTTTACAGTCTGATTAATTGCAGGTATTAAAAGATTATTCGCCATGCAGAACGATGATTCAAACATCAACTCCTTGAATATCTCAAGCAAAATCGGATCAACAACCAGAATCCCGATTCTTTTTCCTCAAGAATATGAAGTCTGGGCGATGCACTTTGAAGATTATGTTTTAGGTTCAGAAGATAATGGTTATCTGATTTAGGAAGCAATCACTTTAGGTCCGTTTGTTCACACAGAGACCAAAAGAACAATCAAAACCCAGAAAGATTACAACCAACTGTTTCTTGACGTGAAGGACGTGCCTCAAGTCGAAAAAGACAAACTCTTAAGCAACATTAAAGGGATGAGGATCATCATATTTGCTTTTCAAGCAGATACTTTTCGTCTTGTAAGCTCATGTGACACAGCGAAGGCTATATGGGATAGGTTGATAGAGCTCTATTCCACAGACGCAGATCTAGAACACTCGAATCAAATGCTCTTGTTATCCGAGTTTGGCGAGATCATTCAAAAGCCTGAAGAAACTCTGAGTGCCACTTTCAATCGATATAATCATATTCTCAGCAAGATGATGAAGCACGGGATTGGACGTGAGCCGATTGAGAAAAAGGTCACGTTCATAAACGGACTACGATCAGAGTGAAAGGCAGTGGTGTCAACTGTTAAAGCACACGAACAGTTCAAGAACTATACTCTTGCGAGGCTTGTGAGAATTCTGAAGGCGCGAGAGGGTGAAGTAATGAAAGAATCAAATGTGGTGTCTGGCATGGGGTCTTTAGCCTTAGTTGTGAAAGGAAGGACTGTTGTTGATGACGGATCTGATTCAGATCATTCTAAGTACGAGCTCTCAAACAAAGATTTTGCTTTAATGGTGTCTAACCCTAATCGATTTTCTAGGAAGAAGTTTCCCTCAAGCAAAAATAGGAACTGGCAGGGAAGCTATAGCTCAGAGAAAGAGAAAGAGGAGAACAAAAGTGGATCTTAGAAAGAGGAAGAGAAGAAGGAGAAAAAGGTAGTTGGTGAGTCCGGATACGATTGCAATTATTTTCATGGTAAAAAGCATCTTGCATAGGAGTGCATGTTGCGAAGGAAGAATGAGAAAAATGAAGGAGAGGATGAGGAGGCCTATCACATGCAAAAGCTGGAAGAGATTAAGAAGAAGAAATCTAATGATAATTCTACGCCTGTTTTTGTTGTACAGGAAAACTTGGCTCAAGGTGAGTTCTGAAGATTGGAAGTTTGGCCAACAGACTCAGAGGATGAAGAAGTATGCAAGCCCACACATGGAAGGGAATTTGTTGCGAAAGAACAGGATTCGCAGTACTCAGGAAGATGCTTGATGGTGACTGAAGGCGGATCGCAGATGCAGGAGAATGCAAGTAGGAGTGGAAGGAGCGAAGATAGCTGTTTCGCGGAAAGGCTTGTTCCAGAACAGATCAACGAATGCGAACAGCTGATCAATAAGGTAAATTCCATTCTTGAATCACTTAATATTCCTGTATCTAGATACGAAACAGAACTTAACGATCTAAAATTCACCTTTTCAAGTATAAGCGATAGTTTAAAGCGAACCCGACTATCAAACTCTAACCTAACCGATCAATTGAGCAGGGCAACATCCAAGAGTAAGGAGAGGCGTATGTGGCTCCAGAAGGTTGAGTTGGATTTGTCTAAGTCTAGGGACGAATCTATTTATTTGCATAGAGATAATTTAATGCTTTTAAAACAGCGAAACATTTTTTGTCTGATTGCAAAAAGGCTTTACTTTAATATTACTCAGCTGCACCTTGATTGTGAAATCGGTAAGAAAATCCATAAAATGATTTTGCAATTTCTCGAATTAAAGGAAGACGAAATAGACGCAGAATGTTATAATTGTAAATCTATTGTTTCGTCTGAAGAAACTTCTGATGCATACAAAGTCGGACTTAAACGTATTGAAAATTACATTAAGTCGAAGGACCATAAAAACATGTTGAAACAACTTTTGGATGAAAATGATAAAAAGCAAATCAAATCTGATACTATGCAAAAATTTGATTCATTGAATGCCAAGTTGAGTTCAAAAAATAAAATAAATATTGAAAGCACTTCTTAATTCGATGAGGATAGTGATATGAGTGACATTTCTATAGAGGGTGAGGTTGACCGCTCAGAGTTTGTTAAAATTGAATCTCAACCTGCGAAAGCTCCTATTTCTAAAAATTCTGTTAAGTTCGCAAGACTTGTTCAAAACAAACCTAAAATTTTGAAAGAAAAAGCAACAGTTTTTCCAAAAGTTCAAACAACGCCCAATCAAGTTTTTAAATTTAATGGGGTAACCGAAAATCAAACCGTCGAGCTAGATACCATTGTCGAAGAAGACAACAAAGACGGATGTGATGAATTCTTTTGGTCAGCTCCCATAGATAATGTTGACGAAACTGTTGGTTTATCTGAAAGAACTTCCTGGAAAGTCAAAGGAAGATACGTGGCTGAACCCTTGAATAATCGCTCAGCATTTGCGAAAGGTAGCCCTACTTGTACCAAGGAGGTTTACAGCGAACCCAACCCCGTGAAGAGCGAACCTGAAGTGAGAAAAGCGAATCCTAAGGTGAACATCCATAAGTCATCAAAGCAACTTGCTGATCAAAAACGACAAAGGAATGACAGATATAGAAGAAATATCAGTGAAAGGAAGCAATTTTGGCAATCCCAAAATTCATATTATGTTCGCTACGAAAGAAGAATGAATCACAAATCATTCGCAAGTGAACTCCAATCAGTGTTTGCATTGTTGTTCTCATAGTCCAAGGGACTCTCAGCAAAAAGGGACACCAAAACCCTTCTTCACAAAGCAACCAATGGAGAGACTAAAGCCTTGTCACTCTCAATCCACGAAGTCTACATCTAATAACGTCAAAGGCAAGGGAAAGCTATTTTCGGAGCCGAAAGCTCCAACTAAGAAAACTAATGCTAACCCTAAGGAAGCTGAAAAGAAGCCCGTCAAGAATCAAGCTAATAACAAGAATAAAACTTTTGATTCTAAAGAAACTAACTCAAAAGATTACAAAATCAAAGTTTTCACCATCAAACAAAAAGATGAAACCACACTCATAAAACGAACATATATGGTTAATCTTGATATTACTTTTCCTAGTTCTGTGAAAGACTCACAAGGACCCAAGAAACTTTTGGTTCCTAAATCTACTTAAATTTTGCAGGTTATTCATGACGAACAGTTTGACACTGAATGGTACATCGACAGTGGATGTTCACGTCACATGACAGGAAGAAAAGAGGAACTACGAGAGTTCAGAGCTCTTAAGGATGGCGGCAACGTAAAATACGGGAATAATTCTTTTGGCAGAATAAAAGGCTACGGCATGATAACGAATGGGGAATTCTCTATTCGTAAAGTGGCCTATGTTGAAGGCTTGCAGCATAACATAATCAGTGTCTCACAGTTGGTTGTAGGAACCAGATTGAAAGTGTCATTTGATGACGAAGGATCAGAAATCACTGAAAAGAAATCCAAGACTGTTCTTCTGAAATCACAACGAAAAGGTGAAATGTATCCACTGAATCTAAACCCGATACGAGTAAAGCCTGCCATTTGCTTGCTTACAAAAGCTCACTCAGACGAAAGTTGGTTATGGCATAGGCGTCTTTCGCACTTAAACTTCAAAGACATCAACAAGCTCGTTCTTGGTGATCATGTGCGAGGACTTCCTCCATTGAAATTCGACAAGGATCATTTGTGTGCAGCTTGTGAGATGGGAAAGCAAAGTAGAAAAATTCATCCAACTATTGTGAACACGAAAGTCATCGAACCTTTGGAACTTCTACACATCGACCTTTGCGGGCCTTCTACTATTGAAAGTGTTGGTGGTAGTAAGTATATTCTAGTAATTGTAGATGATTTTTCACGTTTCACTTGGGTGTTCTTTCTTAGACAGAAATCTGAAGCAACGCCAAAGCTCAAGGACGTTATCAAGCAAATCGAACTTCAACTGCGAAAGCTGGTTCGCAACGTTCGCATCGACAACAGGCTAGAATTCAAAAACCAAGCGTTTGAAATATTTCTTGATGAAAAGGGAGTCACACACAACTTCTCTGCTCCCTACACTCCACAACAGAATGGCGTAGTTGAAAGACGAAACTGCTCCTTATGTGAAGCTGCACGAACCATGCTAACGTTCGCATGTCTGCCACTCTACTTCTGGGCTGATGCGATAGCTACTGCTTGCTTTACCCAAAATCGATCCATCCTAAATAAGCGATTCTCAATAACTCCTTATGAAATCATAAATAATCGCAAACCTAACGTTAAGTTTTTCCATCTTTTTGGCTCCAGGTGTTTCATCTTCAACTCCAAAGAACAACGGAACAAGTTCGATGTGAAAGCTAACGAAGGTATATTCTTGGGATATTTAGTAACATCCAAGGCATATAGGGTTCTCAACAAACGCTCAAAGAAGATAGAAGAAACCTACTATGTCACGTTTGACGACAGTTATCTAAAGAGAATTCAGTCGAACGAAAGTCAGATCAATGAAATCTTTCCTAAACCCTGTCCAGCCATTATTCTTATGTCCAACCTTTACGAAGAATTCATGTTACTCTTTGATGAACCTGAGAAAGCTATCTCATCTGAAGCTAAGGCAGCGGATAATAAAGTCTACGAACTTAAGGAGATTATCGATGATGATGCGAAGGACATGCCACAATAGCCATTCACTGTGAATGTCCCTCGAGACACACGCACCACTTTCCAGGGGGGGAATTCTGGGTCTAACACGCAATTCCAGGGGGAGGATGCTACACCTCTAACCATGAATGCTTCTCTGCAGGGGGAGGGTTTTGCATCACCCATTTCTACAGAGCCTCCTTCTGATGGAGATTGTTCCCCACCATCTATGACCCACGAACCTCCATTTGCAGGTGATGATTCATTCCTGAGGTCAACGAGTTCGCATCATTCGAGGGGGAGAATAAAGAAGCGAATGATGACTCGGACGCTCAATCTGGTCAATCTGAATTCGAGGAAGGAAATGTTGAGCTAAATCCAGCCTTAGATCCAAATTATCCTCCTATGACCAAATGGACAAGAGATCACCCAAAAGCTCAAGTTATTGGTGAATCCTCTGCATGTGTCCTTACCCGTTCTCAACTGAAAGCAAAGCAAACTGCATTATTCTCCAAAGTAGAATTTTGTATGTTTAATTCGTCTGTATCCAAGATTGAACCCAAAACCTTCAAAACTGCTCTCGATCACTTTGACTGGGTGCAAGCAATGCAAGATGAACTCAATGAGTTCGAACGAAACAAAGTTTGGAGACTGATTCCAACTCCCCCAGATGCATCGGTTGTTGGTTTAAAATGGGTGTTTCGGAATAAAATGGAAAAAGAAGGGAATGTGATCAGGAACAAAGCTAGGCTTGTGGTCAAAGGTTATTGCCAGGAAGAAGAGATTGACTACGAAGAGACCTTCGCACTCGTTGCAAGCTTGGAATCCGTTCGCATCTTCTTGGCATATGCAGCACGCAAAAATTTTGAAGTTTTTCAAATGGATGTGAAGTGTGCATTCTTAAATGGTGAAATAGAAGAAAGTGTTTATGTGGAGCAACCACCTGGATTTGTAAATGAAAAATATCCCAACCACTATTATATTCTTGACAAAGCTGTTTACGGCCTAAAGCAAGCTCCAAGAGCCTGGTATGAAACACTAACTCGTTTTCTTAAAATGTTCAAATTCAAGCAAGGTTCGGTTGATCCAACCTTATTTCGCAAGAAAGAGGGTGACCATTGATGATCATACAAATTTATGTTGATGACATCATCTTCGGATCTACTAATCCCAGCCTAACAGCTGAGTTCCGAAAGCTGATGGATAAATTTGAGATGAGCTCAATGGGTCCAATTAACTTTTTTCTTGGCTTAAACATTAGACAGGGACTGGAAGGAATTTTCATCAATCAGGAGGCTTACATGAAGACCCTACTTCCTAAGTTTGAAATGTTGGGAGACTCAAAGACGAAGGTTCCAATGGCATTCGGAACAAAACTGACTCCTTCGCTGGATAAACCAGCTGCTGATATGACCCTTTATCGTCAGATGATAGGTTCACTCATGTATCTAACAGCTAGTAGACCAGATATTATGTTTTCAGTTTGTTATTGTGCTAGGTTCCAAGCCAACCCATGCGAACCTCATATGGTGGCTGTCAAGAATATCTTCTGGTATCTAAAACGAAAGTCATCTCTTGGAATATGGTATCCTGTGAACTCAGGTTTTTTCGTACAAGCATTTTCAGATGTTGACTTAGGCGGTTGCGGTTTGGATAAAAAAAGCACAACTGGTGGATGCCAATTACTTGATGGCAAGCTGGTGAGTTGGCAATCAAAGAAACAAACATGCGTTTCGTTGTCAACAGTTGAGGCTGAATATATAGCTGCAGCTTCGTGCACATCTCAAGTCATTTGGATTCAAAGCCAACTTCGCGATTATGGCTTAAGTATGAAAAGAATTCCTCTCTATTGTGACTCCGAAAGTGCCATTCGCATTTGTCACAACCCAGTGCAACACTCAAAGACAAAACACATAGCACTGAGGTATCACTTTATCAAGGATCATGTGGAAGATGGCAATGTCGAGATTCATTTCGTAAGATCCGCTGATCAATTGGCTGACATATTTACCAAGGCCCTACCTGAAACACCATTTAATAGAATCCTTCAAGGGATAGGAATGATGGAAGCTGATTCAGTACCAAATCCACTATCACACTCATAAAATCTTCACTACGAATCGGTGCGAACGTTCGCAGGCTTTCGCAGTCAACTTTTCATTAACAGTCTATTTTATCGATGCGAATCAATACGAACGTTCTTAGTAGTTCGCAGGGCACTGTTCACTCGTGTTTTGGTATTTCATATATCCTTTTGTACGTTTAATATATCATTGCTTATCTTTATTTTCAATTTGTATATTTTATTTTTTTTAATTAATTTAATTTTTTTTATTCTTATTTTTCATTTTCAGAAAATCTCCAAAACCAAAAATAACTTATCTGTTTTATTTTATTGTTTTTTAGAAAAATCAAAATCACAAAAACATTTTTAATGTGTGTCTATTTTTATTTCATTTCTTTTTACAAAACATTAAAAATTCCAAAAACTATAGATTCACACCAAGATCATAGACGAAGATGTTCACAACATTTATCAACTCGTGTGATGTGGCAGGTATAAATCTCGTTACTTATGTATTAGCTAAGTGTCCTTAGAAGCATGTTGTTGCATGTTGACCTAAGCCTCAACGACTCGACTGTGAAGCCTTAATGAGTTGATACCACCAATCAATTCTTCCAAATCAGGCTACGAATTCACATTATTCATGAGCTACCTTACTCTTCTCACGTTGAGTTAAGAGTTATCTGCATGGTCACTTTCGCATTGTAGAGGTACTTTTACTCTCTTGTAACCATCTACTCTCTTCTCCATCACTTTCGCATACATACATGTAACCCTTGAGACTCTCAGAAATTACCACTGAGGGTTATGGTTACACAAACATCTGTATTAATGATCTAAGTTTCGTTCTACCATGAACTGAGTGAAACCCAAAATTCAACACCTTATATGAGTTGACGGTGAACAATCAAACGTTCTAGTATTTTCACCCAAGAATTAACAAAAGTCCACATTCGTGGTCAGTACCAAGAAATCTCTTTTCTTTTGAGAGATCCTAATGAAGTGTTCTCGTCCCAAGACATTTCTTCCAATGGATCCAGTTTAATTTTTTTTTTTGAGATTTCAATATTTTTCCAAGCCACTTAACATAAATTCCAAACCTACTCGTTCAACTGACTACACTGGTCACACGAGTACCTTTCCAACTTTCGCACTTATGTCAAGTTCGTAGTTTGGTTGAAGGATGAACCACCTTTATAAACCTTATTAAAAGATGCCTTTCAGTGTTTCTCATCAAACATTTGATCGTATTCAACAGGAAACCACACAGACATTTATTAGTCTCTCTTGACTTTGAAGAAAGAGATCTTTGCATGGGATCAATAGATTTATGTATCTAGTTAGACATCACAACATCCCACAGATAAACTTAGTTTTATTTCTTTTTCTTTGACACTCTTGCACAAAGATCCTAGTGATTTTCCAAAGGTCTAGTTCGTGGTTACAAATAATTTTCAGGTGCGCAGTTGTATGAATTCAACGTGATTTCTCTACTGCGAAAGAAGATGAGCTGACGCGGCAAGGTTTAAAAGATAAGAATTCAAACGGGCGCATGCAAAGTTGAACAAACAGATATTAATACGCCGCGTGGACGCACGCTTCAGACTTATCACAGCTGTCAAATCGCGCTTTTTCAGGCGACGGTTTAGTATTCGAGATACTCTATCTCCGGATTTTCCTCACCAAATCAAATCGTATATAAGGGTTTTGACGGTTCCATATTTCTTTACCACTTTCAAAATCTCTCAACGATTTTTGGCGATTACAAAGCTCTCCATTATTCATCTTTTTCTTCAAGCTTCATCAATGGCAGCTTCATCTGAGAATCTTTCTGTTCAAGACCAAACTGCACATTCATCTCTTTTGGCCGTTAAGCAACATCAAAACCTCATCATCGATCTGGATCCAGTTAGATATGATCCCTTTCTACTACCTCTTATTGAGTGCCTGAAATACTCCCCTCTCACAATTGTTTTGTCTTAAGTTGAGAATGTTCCACTATCGATTCTCTCCAAAGCATACACAACGGACAACTATGTCAAGGAAGAACAAGGATATACTTCGACATCCATAATCATACAACCTCGATTTCCAAAACCCGTTTCTGCAATCTGTTAGGGTTTCCTCAGTCTGAAAACATGGTCAACCCGGAAACCATTTCCAACACTGCTATCTTGGAAATGTTTTATCAAATGGGGTACAAGGAAACTCTCACTACTGTTTCCAAGTTCAAGAAACCCAATCAATTCTTCCAAATTAGGCTATGAATTCACATTAGTCATGAGCTACCTTACTCTTCTCACATTGAGTTAAGAGTTATATGCATGGTCACTTTCGCATTGCAGAGGTACTTTTACTCTCTTGTAACCATCTACTCTCTTCTCCATCACTTTCGCATCCATACATGTAACCCTTGAGACTCTCAGAAATTACCACTGAGGTTTATGGTTACACAAACATCTGTGTTAATGATCTAAGTTTCGTTCTACCATGAACTGAGTGAAACCCAAAATTCAACACCTTATATGAGTTGACGGTGAACAATCAAACGTTCTAGTATTTTCACCCAAGAATTAACGAAAGTCCACATTCGTGGTCAGTACCAATAAATCTTTTTTCTTTTGAGAGATCCTAATGAAGTGTTCTCGTCCCAAGACATTTCTTCCAATGGATCCAGTTTAATTTTTTTTTTTTTTTTGAGATTTCAATATTTTTCCAAGTCACTTAACATAAATTCCAAACCTACTCGTTCAACTGACTACACTAGTCACACGAGTACCTTTTCCAAATTTCGCACTTATGTCAAGTTCGTAGTTTGGTTGAAGGATGAACCACCTTTATAAACCTTATTAAAAGATGCCTTTCAGTGTTTCTCATCAAACATTTGATCGTATTCAACAGAAAACCACACAGACACTTCTGAGTCTCTCTTGACTTTGAAGAAAGAGATCTTTGCCTGGGATCAATAGATTTGTGTATCTAGTTAGACATCACAACATCCCACAGATAAACTTAGTTTTATTTCTTTTTCTTTGACACTCTTGCACAAAGATCCTAGTGATTTTCCAAAGGTCTAGTTCGTGGTTACAAATAATTTTCAGGTTCGCAGTTGTATGAATTCAACGTGCTTTCTCTACTGCGAAAGAAGATGAGCTGACGCGGCAAGTTTTAAAAGATAAGAATTCAAACGGGCGCGTGCAAAGTTGAATAGACATATATTAATACACCGCGTGACATACGCTTCTGACTTATCACAGCTGTCAAATCGCACTTTTTCAGGCGACGGTTCAGTATTCGAGATACTCTCTCTCCCGATTTTCCTCACCAAATGAAATCGTATATAAGGGTTTTGACGGTTCCATATTTCTTTACCAATTTCAAAATCTCTCAACGATTTCTGGCGATTACAAAGCTCTCCATTATTCATCTTCTTCTTCAAGATTCATCAATGGACAGAGAGAATGATTATAATCCATGTCTCAGTCCATATGATATCTAGAATGGAGGAATATATGATCCCTTATCTAATGGACACGTCATTTAACCAGGTTAGAGTTCGACTGCGGCTTTAAGAGCTACGATTTCTAGTCGGGATCTTGGAGTCATACTTGAATAATAGTTTTAGACTTATCCAAGTGGGAGACTGTTGGATTAGATATCTAAGCCCATAACTATTTTCTGTATGTACTCGACCCAAGAGTAGCATGGTCCATTTGGGTTGCATGGCATCGGAACAATTGGATAGACAAATGAGAAAAGGTTATTTATGATTTATATTAATATATTATAAGTTCTAATATATTAATATTAAATCATATTATTTAATTAGTATTGATCAAGAATTAATTTGGAATTAATTTTGTGATCAAAAGAGACTAATTAAATATATGGGGATTGATTATGTAAATCATTCATTCTTATATATGTGGGCTTGTGATCCATAGTCCTTCAGGTTGGGCTTAACCCATGGGGTAACCCATGGATACTCCATGGAGGTTAAAACCCATGGATCATGAAGGAAATGGAAAGTCATGCACATTAGGGTTTACATGGTGTAACCCTAAATGAGCCACACTATATAAAGGACCCCATGGTTCATGAAATGGCACTAGTGGAGACACAAAGAGGGAAAAGTTGATTTCATAGAGTGAACCAAGTAACCTCTTCTCAAGTTATTCCAATTCTTGGTAGTGTTGTGTGATTCCATTTGAGGTGCAACACTTGGGGCACTAAGCTCTTAAAGGTTCAAGACTTCAAGCAACATCAAAAGGTATGTCATCTAACTAGACTTTAGTAGTATAGATACTCTATTATATACTGGTTAGGATGATGCTTTGGAATTTTGAATGTATGCATGTATAATAGAGAAAACATAGATCCAAAGCACGTAGGGTTGCATGTACACCATAGGAGTGTTAGAATGCTCAAACCCCAACAATGGATTAGTTGAGCCATTTTGGAGCCGTGATCGACTGCGAGCGTTAGTTGGTGACTATACGAGACCTCAGTGGGGGAGTGCTTACCTTGTATGGCGAGGGTACCAGATATGGGTCAGCTTTCTGCTCTGCTACTAGGGCAAGGCAGAGTTTACAACAAGGTTGTATGGGTTTCTTGTTGTGACATCCCCAATTTCACGGCCAGAAAAGACCGATTTGTTTATGCTTTGTTTTATAAATCAGAGTGACCGTTTAAAGAAAACGGTTGCGGAATTTGTTCCCAAACCAAGATATGATAATAACTTATCAAAAAATTTCTCAAAGAGAATGTATTTTTATTTAATAATAAAACCTCGAGATGTCATGTTCCGATACAGACACATAAGTATAAACATATCATACATTCATTTACACTATTGATTTACATCTCTTTTAATCTCTCAGTGAAATGGGCCTTCGCATCGATACCTGTGATACAAAGAAAACTGAGTGGGTCAGGCTTGGGAGCCTGGTGAACATATAGGGTTTTCAACCCACAATAATACATTTATTATATTCAATCATCAAACAATCAACCCAAACACCCATCCCCATATCTCCTTTATTTCTTAAGGGTTTACCCTAAGAATCAACTATCCTTCATCCATTCATTCCTAAGGATTTATCTAAGGAATTGGCACGAAGTCCATTGCTGCCAAAGTTTATATATCAGGTACTAAGTCCATAGTTACCAACATTTATCTCTCAGGTACTAAATCCATAGCTATCAGGCGCTAACTCCATAGTCACCAAGGTTCACTTAACAGTAGGCGCTAACTCCATAGTCACCAAGGTTTATACAATAAGCGCTAACTCCATAGTCACCAAGGTTTACTTAACAGTAGGCGCTAACTCCATAGTCACCAAGGTTTACTTAACAGTAGGCGCTAACTCCATAGTCACCAAGGTTTATACAATAGGCGCTAACTCCATAGTGACCAAGGTTTACTTAACAGTAGGCGCTAACTCCATAGTCACCAAGGTTTACTTAATAGTAGGCGCTAACTCCATAGTCACCAAGGTTTACTTAACTGTAGGCGCTAACTCCATAGTCACCAAGGTTTATACAATAGGCGCTAACTCCATAGTCACCAAGGTTTACTCATACCATCTTCCATCACACAACAACTATCCCATCTACCCATGTTCTACCCAACATTTTCGTAGATATAAATACTTACACAGTTTAGATCATTTAACACTTATATAAAACATCAATTTCCACGCCCATCTCAAATAGACAAACAATATATAACACCTAGCATGTATCTCATAGAGAATAAATCATATCTATGAGTTAGAATAAAGTGAATATGCATTCTCACATATAAACAACAATATGTACACATAACACGTATTTCATATCAAATACTTCATAATTATGTGATAGAAGAAAGTGACTATACACTCACTTGATCAGAAGATGATCGGACAACACTACGGCTTGTAGAAGTAGTATTTCTTCGGTGAAACTAGAAGATCTTCACACATCGGGCTTCTCGCAGGCAGAGCTTCGGCTCGGAAACTCTTTTCTTCTCGGGATCTTCGGGCTTCGGGACTTGCTTCGGGTCTCGGGGTTGATACCGGGGCTTCGGGGGGTTAAAATAGGGTTTAGAGAGTGTATCGGGAGTGGGAGAGAACAGATGGAGCAACCATAATCGGCTGGCCCTTGATTTCTATTTATAGGGCAAATTTCTCATTTTCCACGTCGTGAACAGTACTTTCACGTCGTGGGCTTGATCGTCACTGCATGCGTCATCGCAAGTTGGATCTGGCAGACTCCAGGAGGCGTCAGAAGACATGCCACGTCGTGACCACTGATTTCACGTCGTGGTCTCTGACAGTTTTGGGGTTTCGCGCCCCGAACTTCAGAAATCCATAACTTTCGCATACGAACTCCGTTTTCAACATTCTTTATATCGACGCGTAGGTAAAAACAAGATCTACAACTTTCATTTATACTTTGTCGGCTAATTTTGACTTTATTTTAATTATATTATTTTTATATTATTTTTAGTAGGTCGGGACAGGAAAACTTCGTTATAAACTCATAACTCCTTCGTCTGACGTCCGTTTTCGTCTGTCTTTCCGTCGTTGGACTACTATCGACTCGATCTTCAATTCTCATTTAGATTGTTTCGGCTAAATATCGCTCGATCTCATATTTGAACTTCGGGTTGTACACTGCTAAGCCGAAACTTTGAAAAACCATAACCTCCTCATACGAAGTCAGATTTGGGCGTTCTTTTTATGCACGCTCTCGGTTTAACGTATTATATGACTTTCATTTAGATTTCTAAGGCCAAACATCGCTCTACGTAAATTCACTATTTACGTCGTGCTGTGTCGTGCCGGTTCTGTCGCGAAACTTCGACAGGTCATAACTTCTTCGTTATAACTCGGATTTCGGCGTTCTTTATATGTACGAAATCCTTGTAACATATACTAAAACTTAGTTAAGATTAATCCTTCTAAATAATCTTCCATCAAAAAGTCATTTTTGATGTTTATCGTCTCTAAGTTGACTAGCCCGGATCTACGGGCGTTACAATTATCTCCCCATTAGGATGATTACGTCCCGGAATCATCAACGAAAATAGGACTTGTATGATGATTCCATACGTTATCTTTTCATCCTAGGTAATAATCGTAACTTCTATGTTTCTTCGAATGAGTATATAACTCTTGGACTTCTTGACCGCAGGCGATGCTCAATCTTGCACCTGCCCTTCATACTATGTTGGACTTTCAATCGTAACCTACGAGTTACAAAATAAATCCTTATTGAGGACTCCTTCTTCTTCTTAGGATAAGTACTTTCCTTTATCTATTGTAACAGATCGATGGGTCATGTTCTAATGACCTCTCGTCGTATGATGCAACGTTTAGACTCAGGTCTCTTAGAGTCAAATTCCAGAATGGAATATACCTTCCTTCATATTGTAATGTGCTATAATCACATTTTAGCATGTAGCATTTCTAGCTACTAACTTCTTTAACAACGAGCGCGTTACCAATGACCGCATTGATTTCAATCTTCTGACTTTAGTCAAATGCTACATCGAACTTGGTCCTCTGAACCATGTAACAAACTCATCGTAGTCGGACTCAATTTGATATTACCTCTAGGGTCAGAACATCAATTACCTCATTAGTCATTACCGAAACAATGGTAACAACATACTTGAATAAAAACGGAATCAATCACTAGCTTCTTGGTAACCTTGTGACTTTCCCTGATCCAAGCGTGAGTCATGTGCTTCCAGTAGTATAGATCTCTACTACTATTCACACCTACTCATACTCGTCCCAAGTATTGTCTCGCAGTCCCCAAGTCCTAAAATCACCAAACAATTTAACACATACTAATGTGTCCAATTAAAAAAAAATCCTAGACTCTACTAGGACTTCTTCCATGCGCATCTTCACTCATCAATTCTACTTCAACTTGGTTGGTGATGGAAATTCCAGATTATGGGACAACTTCAAGAATTACACGAATCGTTCCATCATCCTGCCAATCAAAGGTGTACTTCAGACATACCATACTCCTCTAAACGTTCCGTTATTTTATCAGACATAAACTAAAGGCAAGACACCACTCTTACGATATCTTCCGATAGGTGTCATTCACTATCATAAGCCTTTTATTTCCTCCATTTACTCAATTCTCTACGAGTCTTCACCATAACGTTTTGTACACCCAAGCAGACGTTCGGTGTACCGGGCGAAAATTTAAGATAAGAAAGCTTTATTTACGATAGACGTATAAATCTCCTTATCACTCTGAAACGTTTACATGCTAGTTCTAATATCGTATCAAACGCTTAGAATCCTAAACACAAAAGGTCTCCAGATCCGGTCGGCAACAGACCATAGATCCGAACAAATAATAGCATATATGGCAAACATATAACATTTAGCACATAAAAGCATTTTAGGCATCATTCCTAAAATATACTAGCGCTCGTGTCTTAAAATATGGTAGACACTCATCTCATAATCATCGCTTAGCATTCTAAGTTTAAGTCTAGAAATCCTACAAATTACTAGTTCGCTTAAACTAATGCTCTTATACCAACTGTGACATCCCCAATTTCACGGCCAGAAAAGACCGATTTGTTTATGCTTTGTTTTATAAATCAGAGTGGCCGCTTAAAGAAAACGGTTGCGGAATTTGTTCCCAAAACAAGATATGATAATAACTTATCAAAACATTTCTCAAAGAGAATGTATTTTTATTTAATAATAAAACCTCGGGATGTCATGTTCCGATACAGACACATAAGCATAAACATATCATACATTCATTTACACTAGTGATTTACATCTCTTTTAATCTCTCAGTGAAATGGGTCTTCGCATCGATACCTGTGATACAAAGAAAACTGAGTGGGTCAGGCTTGGGAGCCTGGTGAGCATATAGGGTTTTCAACCCACAATAATACATTTATTATATTCAATCATCAAACAATCAACCCAAACACCCATCCCCATATCTCCTTTATTTCTTAAGGGTTTACCCTAAGAATCAACTATCCTTCATCCATTCATTCCTAAGGATTTATCTAAGGAATTGGCACGAAGTCCATTGCTGCCAAGTTTATCTATCAGGTACTAAGTCCATAGTTACCAACATTTATCTCTCAGGTACTAAATCCATAGCTATCAGGCGCTAACTCCATAGTCACCAAGGTTTATACAATAGGCGCTAACTCCATAGTCACCAAGGTTTACTTAACAGTAGGCGCTAACTCCATAGTCATCAAGGTATACTTAACAGTAGGCGCTAACTCCATAGTCACCAAGGTTTATACAATAGGCGCTAACTCCATAGTCACCAAGGTTTACTTAACAGTAGGCGCTAACTCCATAGTCACCAAGGTTTACTTAACAGTAGGCGCTAACTCCATAGTCACCAAGGTTTATACAATAGGCGCTAACTCCATAGTCACCAAGGTTTACTCATACCATCTTCCATCACACACCAACTATCCCATCTACCCATGTTCTACCCAACATTTTCGTAGATATAAATACTTACACAGTTTAAATCATTTAACACTTATATAAAACATCAATTTCCACGCCCATCTCAAATAGACAAACAATATATAACACCTAGCATGTATCTCATAGAGAATAAATCATATCTATGAGTTAGAAGAAAGTGAATATGCATTCTCACATATAAACAACAATATGTACACATAACACGTATTTCATATCAAATACTTCATAATTATGTGATAGAAGAAAGTGACTATACACTCACTTGATCAGAAGATGATCGGTCAGCACTACGGCTTGTAGAAGTAGTATTTCTTCGGTGAAACTAGAAGATCTTCACACACCGGGCTTCTCGCAGGCAGAGCTTCGGCTCGGAAACTCTTTTCTTCTCGGGATCTTCGGGCTTCGGGACTTGCTTCGGGTCTCGGGGTTGATACCGGGGCTTTGGGGGGTTAAAATAGGGCTTAGAGAGTGTATCGGGAGTGGGAGAGAAGAGATGGAGCAACCATAATCGGCTGGCCCTTGATTTCTATTTATAGGGCAAATTTCTCATTTTCCACGTCGTTAACAGTACTTTCACGTCGTGGGCTTGATCATCACTGCATGCTTCATCGCAAGTTGGGTCTGGCAGACTCCAGGAGGCGTCAGAAGACATGCCACGTCGTGACCACTGATTTCACGTCGTGGTCTCTGACAGTTTTGGGGTTTCGCGCCCCGAACTTCAGAAATCCACAACTTTCGCATACGAACTCCGTTTTCAACGTTCTTTATATCGACACGTAGGTAAAAACAAGATCTACAAATTTCATTTAGACTTTGTCGGATAATTTTGAATTTATTTTTATTATATTATTTTTATATTAATTTTAGTAGGCCGGGACAGGAAAACTCCGTTATAAACTCATAACTCCTTCGTCTGACGTCCGTTTTCGTCTGTCTTTCCGTCATTGGACTACTATTGACGAGATCTTCAATTCTCGTTTAGATTGTTTCGGCTAAATATCGCTCGATCTCATATTCGAACTTCGGGCTGTACATTGCTAAGCCGAAACTTCGAAAAATCATAACTTCCTCATACGAAGTCAGATTTGGGCGTTCTTTTTACGTACGCTCTCGGTTTAACGTATTATATGACTTTCATTTAGATTGCTAAGGCCAAACATCGCTCTAACGTAAATTCACTATGTACGTCGCGCTGTGTCGTGCCTGTTCTGTCGCGAAACTTCGACAGGTCATAACTTCTTCGTTATAACTCGGATTTCGGCGTTCTTTATATGTACGAAATCCTTGTAACATATACTACAACTTAGTTAAGATTAATCCTTCTAAATAATATTCCATAAAAAAGTCATTTTTGATGCTTATATTCTCTAAGTTTACTAGCCCGGATCTACGAACGTTACACTTGGCGTACCTGATAGATCGTGGATTGTTTTAGAGAGGCCGAGTTCTATCTCCGAGGTTCCGATAGTGTGCGAGTTTCCTAATGTTTTTGCTGAGGAGTTACCAGGTATGCCTCCCGAGAGGCAAGTGGAGTTTCGGATTGATTTGGTTCCGGGAGCGGCGCCTATCGCCAAGGCACCTTATTGCCTTGCTCCAGCATAGATGCAGGCGTTATCCTCACAACTTCAGGAGCTGCTGGGGAAGGGATTTATTCGACCGAGTAGCTCGCCGTGGGGAGCGCCGATCCTTTTTATCAAGAAAAAGGATGGTTCACACTGGATGTGCATTTATTACCGGGAGTTGAACAAGCTGACGGTCAAGAACCGTTATCCACTTCTGAGGATCGAAGATTTATTGGACCAGCTGCAGGGGGCATCTTGGTTTTCCAAGATTGATTTGAGATCTGATATCACCAGATGAGAGTATGCGAGGAGGATATTCAGAAGACGACCTTTAGGACTCGTTATGAGCATTACGAGCTTGTGGTGGTGCCTTTCGGGCTCACCAACGCACCGGCGGCATTCATGGATCTCATCAACCGGGTGTTCAGGCCTATGTTGGATCAGTCGGTGATCGTGTTTATCGATGACATCTTGGTGTATTCGAGGTCCAGAGAGCAGCATGAGGAGCATCTGCGAGAGGTTCTTGGAGTATTGAGGTTGGAGAGGATGTATGCCAAATTCTCCGAGTGTGATTTCTGGTTACGAGAGGTCCAGTTCCTGGGACACCTCGTTAATCAGAATGGGATTTTGGTCAATTCGGCCAAGATTGAGGCAGTTATGCTATGGGAGGTGCCGAGATCCCCATCCGAGATCACGAGTTTTCTGGGATTGGCCGGCTACTATCGGAGATTCATCAGGTATTTCTCCAAGATTGCGGTTCCTCTCACCAGATTGACCCGGAAGGGCGTTACAGTTGTTTGGGGGCCTAAGCAGCGGGCATCATTCGAGACTCTTCGCCAGAGATTGTGTGAAGCTCCAGTATTATCCCTTCCGGAGGGAGTGGAGGACTTTGTGGTCTATTGCGATGCGTCTATTTCGGGGGTGGATGCAGTGTTGATGTAGAGAGGTCATGTGATAGCATATGCGTCGAGGCAGCTGAAGCCTCATGAGACTAGGTATCCCACCCATGACTTGGAGCTAGGGGCGGTGGTGTTCGCCACCAAGATTTGTCATCACTATCTTTATGGTGTCTGGTGTACCATATATTCGGACCATAAGAGCCTGAAGTATCTGATGGATCAGCCCAAACTGAATATGAGACAGAGGAGATGGTTGGACGTAGTGATGGACTACGACTGTGAGATCTTATATCACCCAGGCAAGGATAATATGGTAGCCGACACCTTGAGTCGCAAAGCCGAGAGCGCTCCGGTCCGGGATGTATGTATGAGAATGACGGTGATGACTCCAGTCTTAGATACTATCCGGGAGGCTCATATGGTGGCAGTGAAACCGGAGAACCGCAAGAGAGAGCGTGTGATTGGGCAGGTTTTCGAGTTTGTGACAGACAGTCGTGGGCTTATGACCTTCCATGGGCGAATTTGGGTGCCCTACACGGGTGGAGCTCGCCGTGTATTGTTGGAGGAGGCACATAGATCGAGATTCTCGATCCACCCAGGGGCCACTAAGAAGTATTTGGATCTGAAGAAAGACTATTGGTGGCCCTGTATGAAAAGGGACGTGGCATGGGTTGTAGAGAGGTGTTTGACCTGTAGTCGGGTTAAGGCGGAGCACCAGCCGCCACATGGTCCATTGCAGCCTCTGGAGATTCCCTAGTGGAAGTGGGAACAGAGTTCTATGGACTTTATCACCAAGTTACCGAGGACTGGACGTGGGGTTGACGCGATTTGGGTGATTGTGAACCGGCTGACGAAGAGCGCTCTCTTCCTCGCTATCAGTGAGAGTTATTCTGCAGAGAGACTAGCCGAGATTTATGTGAGAGAGGTGGTAGCTCGGCATGGAGTGCCGACCTCAATAGTGTCAGATCGAGACGTGCGCTTTACTTCCAGGTTCTGGAAGAAATTTCATGAGGAGTTGGGTACCCGGTTACATTTTAGTACCGCATATCATCCGCAGACAGACGGGCAGAGTGAGCGGACGATTCAGACGCTTGAGGAGATGTTGCGTTCATGTGTTATGGACTTCGGATGAAGTTGGGACACTTATTTGCCCTTGGCTAAGTTTTCTTACAAAAACAGCCATCATTCGAGTATTGGTATGCCTCCTTTTGAGCTTCTTTATGGGAGGAGGTGTCGAACTCCCATTTGTTGGGGAGAGGTACGGCAGCGGGTGATAGGTGGCACTGAGATAGTGCTAAAGACGACTGAGCAGATTCAGCAGGTCAGACAAAGGTTAATGACAGCCCAGAGTCGCCAGAAGAGTTACACAGACAGGCGACGATCCGAGCTGGAGTTCCGGGTCAGAGATTTTGTACTCCTTAAGGTATCCCCTTGGAAAGGGGTGATTCGATTCAGGAAACGGTGCAAGTTGGGGCCCCGGTACATTGGTCCTTTCAGAGTGACCGCCAGAGTAGGAAAGGTAGCATACCGGTTGGAGCTACCTGCAGAGTTGAGTCAAATTCATAACACCTTCCACGTGTCCCAGTTGAGGAAGTGTGTATCCGATGAGACGGTAGTGGTACCCCTAGAGGACATTCAGGTGGATGCGAGCCTGAATTACATTGAGAGGCCGATCGCGACTTTGGATCGTAAGGTGAAGGTTCTGTGGAACAAAGAGGTGCCCCTGGTTCGGGTCCAGTGGCAGTATCGGAAGGGGTCCGAGTCGACTTGGGAGCTAGATTCAGAGATGCGAGAGCAATATCCCGAGTTATTTTCGGAGCATGACTTCGAGGGCGAAGTCTGATCCTAGTGGGGGAGAATTGTAACATACCGAGTCCAGGTATACCTCGTAACCCTTGGTCTTTTGAGTAATTGGCCATTTTAGTCCCTTTACGAAAAAAAAAAGTGGTGAATAAGTACGCAGGACTTATGCGAGTGTACGCTCAGCGTACTCATATGTGTGCATTTGACGCGGAAGCCACCTAGTAGGTTGGGCGTACCAGAGGGTACGTTGGGCGTACTAGGCCCAGAGTGAAAACCCTAATTTAGGGTGAGACCCCTATTTAAAGGATATGATGGCCTCATTCCTGGCCACCATTCTCACACACCAACCCTCCTAAACCCTAGTTTTCGTTATTAGAGCTTGTGATTGCATTTGAGAGCCTTGAGAGTATTCTTGAGTTTCTTTGGAGTGAAGAAGGAGTCTTGAAGAAGAAGGAGTGGGATTCCAGGCCTTGGATCTGAGCTTATCTGGGTGTGGAGCTTCATTTTGAGGTATAAAGCTCAAAGCTTTCTCACTCTTTTGGTTTTTGCATCATAGTAGAGTATTCTAGGGTTTTGTCCCAAAAGTTGGAGACTTTATGTGATATTGTACTCCAGATATTATGATCCACCCCCTTTGAGTGTATTCAGTTGTGTAGTGTCATAAAAATCCAATGTTGGACGTTTGGATCAATCCATGCATGAGATATGTGTTTTTTAACATTAGAGGGTGAGTGATTTGTGTGTTTGTGACCGTTCCAACCATGCAAAGGCTCAAAGTCATTGACTTTATGGAGTAAGAGCTATTTGAGAGTCCAGATCTGTGATATGAGCCAAGGTCTTAACTGATTAAGTCCAAATGTGAGAGAGGAGTGAAATTGGCTCGTACGATGGGCGTAATCCCAGTACGCGCAGCATAGGGGTCGAGCATCCCTGATGCATGCATGACAGCAGAGTACGCCCAACGTAGAGAGTTGGTACGCGCAACGTACTCTCTGTCGTTGACTTTGGTTGACTTGTAGGGTTTGGTCAATTTGTGGACTATTAAGGCCATTGAGGGGTAAAATGGTCTTTTATCCTTCTGTGAGTTTGTATAAGGGTTAGTCTAGCTTGAAGAGAGAGTCGTGATTAATTATGGATGATTGTCGAATGTGTTAGGTGGAGGCTAGACCGGTGATTTGAGTTTGTGATTAGCCGATTTCTTGCGAGGTGAGTCTTCTCACTATACTTACCGTGAGTGGTATCTTGTGTGACTGAGATGTCTTATGTGCTTATCTATGTATTGTGATATTCTGCATTATGTCTTTGTGATTTATGCTAAGTATTATTACTATGATCCTACTGAGTTAGGACCGGAGGGTCCACCCGAGTATGGAACACATTGACCGGAGGGTCGTATTGAGCTAGCCTCGAGTGGCTAATGTGATGTGTAGTATTTTGGGGAACTCACTAAACTTCATGCTTACCGTGTTATGTGTTATGTGTTTCAGGTTCCGATGATCGTGGGAACGCCCCGGCTTGATTGTACACACACTCGCATTAGAGATATGTTTTTGGAGGTTCCTTGATTTGTGATAAACAACTTTTGAAAAATAATATGTGTTAATGTTTGATACTTGAGATTTTTGGGAAATGTGACATGTGTTTATTGTGTTTGAAAATGAAAAATTTGGTTTGAAAATTTTCGGTGTTACATCCTTGGTCCTAACTAGTCTACCAACTATCTGAAAGACCGAGTTCCTACCCGATTGCTGAGCCAAAGGACATACAAACACATAGTAGCCCCATGCGACTTCCGAGAGCAACCATATCTGGCGATAATACCCCAAACCATATTGACACCAAACCTACTGCTAAAATAATGCCATGAGACCAACTACAGTCTCATAACATACCCGGTCTCCAACGAACTACCTTCCCTGATTCCAAACACGATGTGGCCCTTTCGCGTACAAAACCAACCCAAGACACAACACAATGGCTCGATTGGTATCAAAACTAAAACTATACATTACCCTTGAACCCTGCGATTGATGCCCTTAGAAGTTAGATACCCCAATACTTATTCCACTTAAATGAAATCCTGCACAACACACGTGCGATAACCGATTCGAGATCATACCCAAAATCAATTAAGTACTTTACTCACAACCCGAGCTTCACGAATCTGCACTTGCATTTCACACCACAACCTTCTAATTCCCGATGAACCCTCACCTGATCGGAAAAAAACAATCACCCCCAAACCATTTTTGAGACTACCAGTCTCGTACCTGGCCCAACCACCAGGTTCCCAAGGGTCCAAACAGTAAGGCTACCCAACCTAAAAACCCCTCTGCGGCACACACTGATTCCCCACATGATCCTTCAACTCAACATCTAATACCTTGACCCAACGGTCTCTACCAGGACCCGCCTGATCTGTCATCATCACACGGGCCTCGCCCATGGGTCCTACTCATCTAAAGCTATACAGAACCGACTCCGACTCGGACCCCAGCGGTCCTCAACCCAAAACAGAGAATACTCCTCAACAACCCTGACCGACGTGTCTAAGGCACGAACTGATTCCCCATCACACTTGATCATTTCTAAAAAATAGTCTACCTCAAACTGGTGATTGCTACAATCCTATCGCAGTCTTACAACACCTCCAACCAACCACGGTTACCACTCATGGTCTTACCATACTCAAACCGACACAATACCAAGTGACATGAGCCGAATCATGCAGCCAATCAGGAGTTCGGGTCATGCATTCGAATCCCACAGCCTAACATGAATAACAATGATGATGTCGACCTGTGCACGGGAGTTTCCTAAACCCCTACCAACACAACCTCAATCTGAACAACTACTTAATTCTCCCCCACTTGGTCTCGATGAAGGTTTCCCACCTTTTAATCCCTATGGATTTCTGATCCATAATTCTCAACTAGCGTGAACCGCCCATACCCTGTGCTGAACAATACTAGAGTTCCATTGCTAGGAAAATTCGTTGATCACCTAATTCCTGAAACCCTGACGGATACCCTTGAAATCTGAACCTATCTGATAATCCAGAACACCTCCCATGATGCTATACCAACTCCCTGATCTCCTACGCTGGCGACTAAAACTATAATCCCTTCCCTTGAACCAACGGATCTTATCCCACTTCCAATATCAAAGAATTGTTGGATTCTGACTGACTGCAACCCAGGTGAATATAAAGCTCCTCTATCACATCCGAAGACCAAACAACCCCTAAAGACCAGCTGAACACTTCCTGAATCCCAACATTACTGATAACCCCAGATGCTCAAAACGATATCACATTTAAATATTGATGTCCCAAGGACGAATGCTCCAATCTAAACTACATCAACATACCACTTCCCTCAGCACCCTCAAAATCCAATCTGTGCACCAATGAAAAAAACACTGAATCCTGGCGATACTGGAGAACTAATCCGCTGATTTGGACCATAAATCTTCCTCACAATGCCCCCGAACCGATCTTCACTACAAACCAAGATAACACCGAAAACTCCAAACTCGCTATAAGGGACACAATCCTTCACTCAACCACTAATGATTCATGGCATGCAAATGACATATAACATTTCTTGAAGATATAACCCAAACATAAGAAGAGAGATATACCAAAGATACGCTTACCTAAAATCGATGCAAGATTCCAAATAACAAAATTTAGATAAAACCGAAAAGAAAGAAAAGATAAACAACCGCAACATCCCCTGCAGATGTCTTGACCTCCCTTGTATGACACTGCAAAGCCCGACTCCTCTCCGTTGGGGCTCCTGCCCTACCCTCTCGTCCATCGGTGATCCTCAAAGTAGCCGGACCAGGCGCACTCACTGCTCCTCCCCTCATCATCGGACATTCGGCCTTCTTGTGGCCACTTGATCGCAGTGAAAACATAACGGGCTTGACCCCTGAGGACAATCCATGCTGACATGACCAACCCTACCATACTTGTAGCAGCCCAAACCACTAGAACGACAAACTCCCTCGTGTAGTTTCCCGCACGTGCTGCACTGACCCCGTCTCTGCTGGCCTCTCAAATGCTGATCAGAAGTCTTGGGTCTCTTCCCAGGACCCTCCACTACATGCACCTGATCTGATCCCCTCTTCCCTAGGTGCTCCAAATCGATCTCCTATTCTTGGGCTCTAGAAACCATATCATTCAGAGTCTTGCATCCTGAAATACTCACAAACTCCCTGATGTCATCCTGCAGCATATCATGATACCTCACCTTCTTTATTTCCTCATCTGCTGCATATTGTGGTACCAATAAAGCCCTCTCCCGGAACTTGGCAGTGATCTATGCCACAGTCTCAGTAGTCTAGCAGAGATCCAGAAACTCTTGCGCCAACTGTTGCACCTCAATCGTAGGAGCAAACTCAGCTCAGAACATGGTCGAGAAATTTTACCATGACATAGCATCAACAAAATCAGCACCTAACTCACTACCGACCTCTTCCCACCAATCTCGTGCCCTGTCCTTCAACAAGCAGTAAGCATATCTGACCCTCACCTCCTCGGGGCAGAAACTCGTCATGAATACGTTAGCCATATCCGCTAACCATCTCCTACCGATAATGGGGTCTCTCTCCCAATGGAACGCAGGAGCTCCATAAGCACGGAACTCCCGGAAAGAAAGAGTGTGAGCTCCAACAACAGTCATAATCTCAGCATGGAAAGTGCCCAATTGCTTATCCAAGATCTCCGATTAAATGAACTCCCACAACTGCTCTCTATTCGGCTCAGCACCTGCATCTGAGCCGAAACCCGAACCAGAACCTAATCCACCTCCCTGAGTGCTCATCTCCAATAATCAAAACATGCCTAAGAAATCCTCCTCCCATAAGCTTCTTATATTCTCCAAGGCTCTCACCGATTCGAGTATAGATCCTCTACTTTCAATAGTACGGGCCCAATACTACCTTCCACACCTATCCATACTTTCCTCAGTTTGAGTTCAGGCACACCTGAGAGTATGCCTGAAACCCTCAAACCAAGGCTCTAATACCAACTTGTAACATCCCGAAAATCAAGGGTAAAAATTTCATTTTTATTATAATCAAAACACCATTGTAACTTTATCCAAACATTTAAAAGTATTTCAAAATAAGACAATTATCAGGGTTCATTCCCAAAGATCACACATTGCGGAAAACACGGGTGTATGCGCTACGATCAAGCCGAGCCTTTTCCTTTCGAAACGGATGTACCTGAAACCATAAACCACAAACTGTAAGCACAAAGCTTAGTGAGTTCCCCAAATACTACATACCACACATACCAATAGAACCATAAATAACATGCATATCAATGAGCCATACTTATCATACATATACCACAATCAATAAAGGTACTATGTGTCATCCATAGTCTTGCCATTATGCCACGAGCCGCCTCGTGGTCTTCCTTGCCAGGCCGGGGCCAAAACCCTGGGTCTTACAGACAAGTGCCAGGAGCCACCTCCGAGTCTTCCATGCAAGCATCATAAAGACAACTAGCATACAATCTACACTACTTAACTAATTAACTGCCAGAGTTTAGACTCTGGTCTTCCATATAGTTTGCCAGAAGTCGCCTCCTTGTCTTTCATACAAACTGCAAAGGGTTACCCCTGGGTCTTGCAATACTCACCACGAATGCAGAAGCTCACCGAAAGAAATCCCAAGCTGCTGCCCTAACGACACTTCCGAACTATCAGATCAAAATAACACCCAATTAGCAATTGGGTTCCATTCTAAGGCCCACCATTCATACTTGGGGTAAAATGACCATTTTACCCTAACCCATCATAAACCAAAACTGAGGCCCAATTCAATTAACCAAAAGGTCCAAAACCAAAAGATCCCCAAAGGCCCACTAATGGCCTAATTTTCCAAATTGGGCCCAACCTCATATTGGTCTTATACTAAGCTCATAATTTCCTTCGTTACAATTCAGATTACCTCAAGTACCTCCTTAGGACAAACTTAGTCATAGAGAAAAGTCAAAAAGTCAAGGTCAACGGCCCGAGTGAACCCAACTCGCCGAGTTGTTCCTTCAACTCATCGTGTTTTTCCAATTAACTGCAAAGTCGGGAAAAACCGAGCCATCTCGCCGAGTTTATCAATAAACTCGCCGAGTTTATCAATAAACTCGCCGAGTTTATCAATAAACTCGCCGAGTTTATCAATAAACTCGCCGATTTTATCAATAAACTCGTCGAGTTTATCAATAAAATCGCCGAGTTTATCAATAAACTCGCTGAGTTCGCTCAAAACCCAACAACTTAATAGAATAAGCACTTAATCGATAAGGACATGGCCCCAAAACATAGATCTGACTTCCTTGAGCTAGAAAACCACATAAACTTGCCAACTTTACGTTCATTCATGTCTAAATGAAGCTCTTAATCTTGAAATGGACTTAATAGTTGACTTAATGCATGCCTGACACCAAAATCCTCATAAAGTTTTCACCTTTAAGATCAAGGGTACCAAAACCAACTTAGATCTGAAAGAACAAACCCATTAAATGACTTCACTCCATCATCATCTCAAAAAGAGGCCAAAAACACAACAAAATCCAAAATGAGAAGATCTAATCATCTACAAATCAAGGTATGAACTTGATACCTCAAAGTGACTGCAAGAAATGGAGTGATTCTGGATCCAAGACTTCTTTCTCCAAGCTAGAAACTTCACGATCTTCTAAGTCCTTCATAATGCACAAAATGAACACCAAACTCTTTTCCAAGGCTCAAATGCTTGACAAAGGAGGCTACAACTTGATTTAGGGTTTTGATAACAGTGGAGGCTGATAAGGAGGCCAGAAAAAGGACTTAAGGCCTTTAAATATGGTGCAAGACCCTAAAAATTAGGGTTTCCTTCCTAGCTACGAACTCGCCGAGTTGAGGCTCCTCAACTCGTCGTGTTGGTTCATTAAACCCATCGCTAAAAAGCACCTCTACTCGTTGAGTTGAGGCACCTCTACTTGTTGAGTTGAGGCACCTCAACTCGTTGAGTTCCAAAGAAAACTTTACACACTTGGCAACCAGCTCATATCGGATGTCAAGCGTTACATATAGAGAAGGGGCTTTACAACCTGGCATCACATACGGCTCCAATAAAAGTGTCAGGAGATCGCTGACAACTACAGGGGGTGGTGGTTCGTTGCGTATTACCTGACCTGTATGATATCGGGGGGCCAATTGAATATACATTATATATGTAGTTAATAAGTATCCATATAGTAATAAAATTATATTAAATATAATTTTTAACATACTTACCGAAGTGTATGGAGAGCTAAGATATTGTGAAGGTTTCAATAACCTAGCCGGGCGACTTGGTCTTTCAATAGGAGGCTCGGGTACATGACTATCCACATCCACAACGTCGTTATCAACAACCTTCTTTTTCTTCTTCTTCTACAAAAACATATTAATTTTTTTAACATACTTTGAAAAAAGAAAATATTTAAAATACGAAAAAATGATAACCTCCTTCACGATTTGTTTTTGTTTTCTACAATCCAACTTTGGTGGATTATCCAAATCATCATCCTCGTTTACTCAACTTGATTTCTGTTGACTACCGAATTGTTGGGTCACTGGGCTTGCCATCGGAAAACTAGCATCCACATTCTCATTCCCATACATTTAAAGAAAAACTAATTAATAAAAAAGCAAATCAAATTTAACAATTAACTGACCTAATTTTTCATTTTTTCTATATAAAGAATATACCAAATATAGCATTGTACTTTGAAAACGGTGTGACGATAACATATTTTATGACAAAGCCGAAACTACAAATACATAAGGTCATTTTATCAAGACATTATACTTCAAAGTATCTATCAATTATAAACATAGAAAATTCTTCAAATGGATAGTACATTGCTATAATATGCTATAATTAATACATTATACTATAATTAAGACATTATACTTCAAATTTCTTAAAATTGATAGTACATTGCTAAAATTAATTATTTTACCTCAAAACCTTCATTTAAAAATGCTTCCAAGTCATCCTCTTCTCGAAGTCCGCCTTTATTTTTCATTTGTCGGATTTCTTCCTCCAAAGATTGAAGTCTCGCCAGTATTTCTCGTGCAGGTTTGTTGTTAATTCCCACCGTATGAGTTCGTTGAGCGGACTCAGTAGAATGGTTGTTCCCATATGATGGACCAAACGAAGATGCCCCCTACATAAATTATTTACTATATAAAATAGTTGAAAAATATTAATATACTAGTTTCTACTTTTACCATTTTACTTACATCTTTTCTAAAGTTGTAACGTACAGAAGAAGTGATTTCAGACGATTCACCCTTCAAACTAGTAATAAATGACAAATAATGCGGAGTAGAGCAGTCGACATCTGAGGCAATCATCTTTTCTTTTTGGGTTCATGCGCCTCGTCCTCGCCAACATTGTAAACATTGCAAACTCTCTCCCAATTCAACCTCCTAATATGAAACCACCGCAAGATACGAGGATAATAACTATTTCGTTGTATCGCAGCACTTCCCCGAATTATTGGGAACATCTCCCATATCCATATCTTGTAATAAATATACAATAAGTGATAAGTGTTAGCACTAACTAAATTTATCAAAAAAATAAAGGAATAAAATTTAGAAATTTATTTTTTTAATTACTTCAATATACCTTCAGAGGTATAACAAATCCCAATAGTGTATACACATACGGCTTTGTTGGATGATTGCACATATGATCCTCAAATTTTTTAAACATACCCAAAAATCTAGGGTATGTATTAGACCATATATAACTCCCCCAAGAGAACCTATATTATATAGAAAACCATTAGTTAAGTGTATATAAAGTAGTATTTTATTAAAAATATGAAATTGACTAATACCTGTTCCATTGATCCAAGTTCTACACCACCCACAACCATTCCTTGGTCACTTTATCTTTTAGCTCTTTTCCCCAAAAACCTTGATTGACAATATATAACAAAATTGCTCGCACACCGTCGTGAGCCGATATAACATTGAACCGTTGATTCATGATAATGCCCTCTAAATCGCCTATAAGTAAACTAGTGTATGTGCGATGTGGGAAAACTCTTGACCGAAATGTATTATCACCATATCCGTGTTTATACATACTAACAAATTCTGTCCTTGATCTCGGACACTAGCCTATGTGAAATCCGGACAAAAGACATAACTCCTCTGGCCCAAATTACAATGTACATCTAGAAAACTTAAAATGTAGACGCTCAGCCACGTTCGTTTTATCAGTAGGGCGCAACATATGCAGTAACAGCCCATGAATAAGAAGTTCGTCCTCAGACTGACTGATAGGTCCAACAAGTAACCGAAGCTAGTTATTGAAAAAATCTCTCGCACTAGTCCGGTTAAACCACTTAAAACTTCATGTAACTTATGACATGAAGCTTTGACATATATGTTACCCATCATCCTTTTGTTCGGAAGCTACAAAATTAAATAAACATTAAGGTTACATAAAGTTTTATAAAAGAAAAAAAGTGAAAAACAAGTAGAGAAAGCACACAATATAAGACTTAATCATTTCATATATTCTATTTACTTTGTATAAAAAAAACCAAAGGAAATTACATGACAACATTTTTCGTATTTTCTATACAAATAGTATACCAAATATAGCATTGTACTTTGAAAATGATGTGACAATAACATACTTTATCACAAGACGGAAACCTGGAATCATAATATATATATATATATATATATATATATATACAATCGTTAAGATTTCGTAGAACCATATTTTTTTTTAAAAAAAAACAAAAAAAAATAAAAATAAACAACCGTAGGTTTAAGGAAACCTACGGTGTGCAACCATTTAATGCACAAACTGTGCATTAAGTGATTGTATACCATAGGTTGTAGTGATTTATGAACTTTGGTTTGGCATGCGGAATTAAAGATTGCACAATGAACATGGTGATTTCGGTGTTTAAGAGATGTATTGAATATGTATGGTGTTACAAAAAGGAACATAGATCTACATTTACATAAATAACACACACTTACACACTCAACTTTTACACCTCTCAAGCACACCTCCATAAGTGGAATAAACTCACCTTATATAGAGGTGTTTACATGTCTCTCTCTCTCTCACTCTCTATCTCATGAGTCATAAGGCTAATACACCACATGCAAATGGGTCTACAAAAGTCAACACATTACAAAGTCATACATGGATAACTTTGTACCCCAACATAAGTTTCCGAAAAACCTATGGTTTCAGTATTTTTTTTTTTTTTTTGTTTTTCGAAAAAAAAAATCACGGAATCATAACATATATACAATTGTTTACATGTTACAACCTTTTTTTGAAAAAACTAAAAAAATAAAAAAAAAAACCGTAGGTTTAAGGAAACCTACGGTGTACAACCTTTTGATGCACAAACTGTGCATTAATTGATTGTACCCCGTACGTTTCCAAAAAACCTACGGTTTCGGTAAACTTTTTTAAAGTTTTTCGAAAAAAAAATCACGGAACCATAACATATATACAATTGGTTCCAGGTTAAAAGAATTTTAAAAAAATGAAAAAAAATAATATTCGTAGGGTTCATACGAAACCTACGGTGTACAAGTCCACACTGCACAACATGTGCATCGTGGACTTGTACACCGTAGGTTTCGTATGAAGCCTACGGTTTTAATGTTTTTTTAAAAAAAAAGTTATCTCCATGTTCAAAAACTACTCCTAATCAAGAATACGATAAATTTTCGATTAAAAAATAGACATACATTATTGTTCTCCGGGTGCTTTATTGAGAGAAAATAGTAGACAAACCAATGAAAAGTAGTAAAAAGTAACCTAATCTGAAAAATAATACATTATATACTTTGGACCAATGGGCCACGAAAGAGTAGACAGACCAGGAAACAGTAGCTCATTGCCCTAAAACCGTAGGTTTCCCCGTTTGACCGTTGACTACGCTCGTTGACCGTAGTCAACTCTGGCCGAACTATTCTTTCTTGGGCTATTTTTGAATAATGTATTTTTTTTTGGATAGGTAATTAGGGAAAATGGATCGTTTAGTCCATTCCTCTTGCAATATATCCCCTAACTTTTAGTAGAAACTAGAAATTGTTTTTTTGGTTACATAAAGTCTCTATTTGGTCTTTTTGTAGAACAACAAATATATTAAAAAGATGGTAAAGAGTTGAAAAACTAGATTTACCACAAAAATAATGATAATAATAATAATAAGAGAGGCGGTGGGAAGTATCGGGAAGCGGCAACCATTGCAGCAATCAAAATATGATTGGGCGAGAAAATGGTGAAACAAAGCACAAACACGTGGATAAAAACTATTTACAAAACGGCAAATACTGCCCACAATAGAAACCAACATCTTACAAAAACGAAGGCCAGAAAAAAAAATCAAGTAAAGACAAAGGGATGAAAGTAGAAGGGGAAAAACAGACAAATCGGAAGCAACTTCACTGTAGCTAAGAGAGGACAATTTTAATATATATATATATTAATAATAATAATAATAATAAAATCTAAATAAGGGAAGGATATATATGAAAAGATTGAAAGGAAATCTAATCTATACCTTCGCAATTAAAAAGACGTTAGACTAGGTTGGTTCTTTTGGTCCTTTTTAACAAAAATAAATAAATAAATAAATAAAACCCGACATATGAAAGTCGTTAAACATTTTTTAGAAACGTTTTAAATCAAATAGTAATCTTTACCCGGCTCAGTAAATTAAAATAAAATATTAAGAATATAAACAACTGCAAATTAAGATATGGTATTTGTTTGGTATAGTCAACGATTGCATCCAGGTCAACAGTGGCCTGCTGCTAGCTGAACATCAACAATATAAGATTAGAATTATTGGGAGGGCATTGTTGGCAAGTCAAGATAGAGCTGCTGTCATATCACCTTCCATTCAAACCGGTTGCAGCTATATAAACAATCTTATCAAGGAACCAAACCATTCGGACATTTCTTCATCGTCAGCATTCAGCAATGGAGCTTTCAATAACCACCTCCATTGCTCTCGCGACCATCGTCTTCTTTCTTTACAAGCTCGCCACTCGTCCCAAATCCACTAAAAAGCAACTTCCAGAGGCATCGCGACTCCCCATAATCGGTCACATGCACCATCTCATCGGTAACTAGATCATTAATTCAATTAATAGATGTAACTTTACTCTGTATGTATTTAAGAAGTTGTATTCATATCATATGTTTCTTGATGAACAGGTACAATGCCACATCGTGGTGTTATGGATTTAGCCAGAAAGCATGGATCTTTGATGCATCTGCAGCTTGGTGAGGTCTCCACAATCGTGGTGTCATCTCCAAAATGGGCTAAAGAGATTTTAACGACGTACGACATTACCTTCGCTAACAGGCCTGAGACCCTAACCGGTGAGATCATTGCATATCACAATACAGATATCGTTCTTGCACCCTACGGTGAATACTGGAGGCAACTACGAAAGCTTTGCACTTTGGAGCTTTTGAGTGTGAAGAAAGTTAAGTCGTTTCAGTCAATTCGTGAAGAAGAGTGCTGGAATTTGGTTAAAGAAGTCAAGGAGTCTGGGTCAGGGAAACCGATCAATCTTTCAGAGAGTATTTTCAAGATGATAGCGACTATATTGAGTCGAGCAGCTTTTGGAAAAGGAATCAAGGATCAAAGAGAGTTTACAGAGATTGTTAAAGAGATCTTGAGGCAAACTGGTGGTTTTGATGTGGCTGATATCTTTCCTTCGAAGAAATTCCTTCATCATCTTTCCGGCAAGAGGGCTAGGTTAACCAGTATTCACAAAAAGCTTGATAATTTGATCAACAACATCGTCGCTGAACACCATGTTAGCACCTCGAGCAAAGCCAACGAGACACTTCTCGATGTGCTTCTACGGCTTAAAGATAGCGCTGAGTTCCCATTAACAGCCGATAACGTTAAAGCCATTATTTTGGTAAGCATTCGAATCCATTAGGGTGTCTCTATTCTTTAACAACAAAAAAATATTGTTTTTAGCAAAAAAATTTCTACCAACAACTGAAATTATTAAAGTGGAAAAACATATTCTATTTTTTTAATAGTTCTGTACTCTTTCACTAAAGAAAACAAATATGCGAAATTAAAAGTGACAATTTTCAATATATATTACAAATTTTAAATATCATATTCAATATTAAACTCATTATGAAACCGTCAGTAAGATTTTATAAAGATATATCTTGTATAAATTAATTTTTAATTTTTTATGTGAAAAATAACTTTAGTGATCGATTTGGTGATGCATGTAACACTATATCTCTCCTACGTCCCAATTCAATAACACAATTTTTCTGTACTTAATTTTTATATTCGTCATGATGTTGACTGATGGTTATATGAACATAACTAATGCAGGATATGTTCGGTGCTGGAACAGACACGTCATCCGCCACAGTAGAATGGGCCATTTCTGAACTGATAAGGTGTCCGAGAGCCATGGAGAAGGTACAAGCAGAACTAAGGCAAGCACTGAACGGGAAAGATAAGATCCAAGAGGAGGACATTCAAGACCTTGCATACCTAAACCTCGTGATCCGAGAAACCCTCCGGTTGCACCCTCCACTACCATTGGTTATGCCACGAGAGTGCCGTGAGCCAGTGAACTTAGCAGGTTATGAAATAGCCAATAAGACCAAACTTATTGTCAATGTCTTTGCAATCAACAGAGACCCTGAATACTGGAAAGACGCTGAGGCTTTCATCCCTGAGAGGTTTGAAAACAACCCTAATAACATCATGGGAGCAGATTATGAGTATCTTCCATTTGGAGCTGGGAGAAGGATGTGTCCTGGAGCTGCACTAGGGTTAGCCAATGTTCAGCTTCCACTTGCAAACATACTTTATCATTTCAACTGGAAACTTCCTAATGGTGCCAGCCATGACCAACTTGATATGACTGAGAGCTTTGGAGCCACGGTTCAAAGGAAGACGGAGTTGTTACTCGTACCGAGTTTTTAGAATATTATCGAAATAATTTCGGGTAATTGTTGGAGCCAAAAATTGGATCGGTTTACAGGTGTATGATTTTCTATTTGTGTTTGATCATGATTGTAATGGTATAGATGTTGTATTATGGAATAATATCGTTTAATCTTGCTATGACGACGTTGAGTTTATCGATTATATTTCCCTAGGCGCTATAAGTCTGACAAATTTGTTCTCTTTCTCTTTTTTTATGAAGATATGCATAAAACAACTGTTGACAGGCAAGTGACACGAAACTGATAAGGACAACCATCTCTAAGTTTTTGTAGAATAAGATGGTTCAAACATCTCCACTCTCTCACAATAAAAATAAGATTGATTACTTTTTAACGTAAAAAAACTATTAAATTAAATTCAAATTCAAATAAAATGATTTTTTAAACATAAAATAGTTTTTCAACGTCAAAATTTAAATAATTATATATAGTCCTACAATACTGAAATAAAAATTCGTACAACCATATAATATTTCTTGTCTTATAATAATAATTCTTTCAAAATTTATATTAACTGCTCAACAATTTCATTCCGTAATTGAGTCATATTCACGGTCCGTTATAGTACCATGTGTTATAACTTCGTCTTCATTATCATCAAGGTACATAAGGGTGTGTATGGGGCGGTTTGGTTCGGTTATTGGTCAAAACCGAACCATAACCATTATGATTGGTTAATGCATTTTGGTAGCCATTGAGTATTGTTAATATTGGTTATGGTTAATAGTTTTTGTCGGTTAACGATTTTGGTTGATGGTTAATATTGGTTAACCATAATGTTCAAAATAATATAAATTGTGAAAGTATATTGGAATAAAAATTGAAAAGAGAATACAAAAAGTCACCGGCGCCAATGTTTGTAACCTAACTTATAGTAATAGAATAAAATGTGTACCTTCGATACTCAAGGTAAGATAACACATAGTCACATTCAAAATCAAAAACATTCAATAAAAATATAAAACATTAAACAAAATTGACATTAATAATTTCGTATATTGATAATTGATATTAACATTAAAATAAAGCCAAACATTCATACACGTTCAATGCGATTAAATCAAAAACTATAAAATAAAATAGGCAAACATTCATATTATGTGTTATCTGAATAAAAAAATCCAATCACTCATATATATTCAATGTGATTAAGTCAAAAAAACAGTAAATAAAAATGCCAAAAAAAAAATACATTCTTAATATATCACAGAGTCAAGAATAACTATAAACTTAACTTACCTAGAAGTCTTGATTATAAAGTCAAAAAATCATTTGAACAGGACTATAAAGTAAAAAATAATATTTGATTAGGATTAACGGTGTGAGAAGCCTCTGATTAGGATTATGAGTGTGAAGATTACACTAATTGTGAATAATTTTTACCAATTGTAGAATTAACCGATTAGGAATTACAACATTAATCAATAATCTAACTCAATCCATGATTGGAAGATTGTGTGTGTCTGCGTGATCAGCATTTGATGGTTTGATTGCTCGTTCGTCTCCTGATAAGTGATGATTAATAAATTATATTTTGAAAACTTAACGGGTCTTAAATAAGTTTCACTATATTATTTTACATATAATCTATAATTTATATATATTAAAATATAAAGTTAGTGGTTCGGTTAATAATGGTTCGGTTAACCTATAAAACCATAACCGAACCGTTAGTTATCGGGTTAACAAAAATTAGAACCCGAACCAATGGTTTTTAAAATGGTTTGGTTATTATAGTTCGGTTATATCGGTTAATTTGGTTTTGGTTCGGTTTTTCGGTTATTATGCTCACCCCTAAAGGTACATATTGTTATTTTGAAACGTGTTGGGTTCGTGTTATTGATTGAAGTACTCATCGCATATTTCCTTATAAAGTTATGAAGCACAAAACATGCAATGATAATGTTTTTTTGTATAACTAACGGAAATGGTGTCATCCTCTTCAATATAGGGAAACGTGTTTTCAAAACACCATAAGCACGCTCAATGACGTTCCAAAGTTTTGCATGTGCATGGTTAAATTTTTCTGTATTTGTCAATATACGTCTCTGACGAAAATCTCCAAGTCTCACATTACGATACATGGACATAATCCTTGAATGTGTGCATATGCCACATCACAAATATAATATTTATCTGTGAAAATGCAAATAATTAATTAATTTTCAAACTAAGATAAAAATATTTAAAATTAAAAAAATAGATGTGGTGGAAACAGAAATAATGCATGTTGATCTGCTAATGTTTTTGATAATATTCTAGAATCAACTATTACTCATTCCCAATCGACCACAATAAACATAAAAACAATGTTAAAGCCACAAATTTCCAATATGTTTTGGTAACAAACTTCTTTTCCCTACCTCTATATAAGTTTGGTTCTTAGGAGGGGCAATAGTATGTATCAAAGTGTTATCAAATGCACCAACTGCTCCCTTAAAAAACTCGTTGTTGCCTCTTATTATTCTTGGAATGTTTGAATTCGGATTAAAAGAAGTTGGTATTATCATATCGTTTGCGAAAATCATCATTTTATCCAACACTTCAAAAAAAATGTATGAATTGTTTGATTTGAGTGTTGAAATTTACGCTTGATAATCACATAACGTTGATTATGACCAATCATTATAAAAAAAACATAGTCATCTTTTCTTCAACCGATACATGTTTGTTATCCTTTAACGGATAATTTACTTTAAAATGACTGCATAGTCGGACAAAGGATTCACGGGACATGTGTAGTACTTCAATGAATTGTAAATGATTACCTTCCAATAACTATAATGTGTATTGACATCTAGACAATGTCGAATCATTGTCTTGCATTCACTTCACACCTTACTTCCAAAATAGTAGACATACAGGTATTATAGAACTACGAAAAGTATATTTTTATCGTGATCCATTATGAACTTATTAAACCATCAACATTTCTTAAAAAACAACATAAATCAAATTTCAAAAATAAAATTTCAAAGCATAAACAAAAACCAGATTGACATAACATAAATTGTAGAAATCATAAAATCATAAACAATGTTTCCAACACAAACAAGAAACCCAATTAATGGTTCCGACACAAACAAAAAACCTAATAAATGGTTCCAACAAGAAAAAAAACTCAATCGACGGTTCCAACACAAGCAAAAATACTTAAACAATGTTTCCGTCGTTTAGAAAAAAAAACTCATCACACTCCTTGGCCGTTAAGTTGAAATTGATTGTTAAAGGATTATATATATTTCCAATTTTGTTTTTCAAATATAGTTCTCGTGTCTACTTAGCTTTAAGATTGTCATATGTGTATTTTATTTGTTTTTTAGTCAAATCCATGCCAATTTTTTCCTTAACAACTCTTCCTGGCATGATCCATGAATCTTTGTGTAAACTTAGTCCTTTTCTACCCATATTGTTTACTTCTTTAATGCAAGTTTCCAATAAACATTTTAGATTGTCATTTGACCATTATTGTTTCTCTTCCATTTCTAATAACCAAAAAAACATATCAAATCATATTTTAAAGGAAGCATAACCTTATAAGATTTGACCAAACATACACATTTCAAGAAATATTGATTTTCAGCAAATAAGGAACCTGATTTTATATCGTAAACATGAACAGTCATTTTCAGCAAAAGAAAATCAACACATAGACATCATTATTTCATATTTTCAACATATAATTTTATATTTTCATCAAGGAAAAACATGATTTTAGCAATGTTATGGGATTTCCAGCAAGATACATAAAGAAATATTCATTTGCCACAATATTGAACAATAAATTTAAGCAAGAAATGCTATTTTCAACAATGTTTTTTGGATTTCCAGCAACATCTAAAAACAAATAATGATATTCAGTACATTCAACAACAAATTTAAGCAACAATACGTATTTTCAGGAAGATTAAACAACAAATTTCAATAAAATAGAGAGGTTTTTTAGCAAGAATAACCATAAATTTCATACTAAAATAAGAAAAAAAAATTAGAAACAGGAAGTGCAAAACTATTTTCATTTTCAGTGAAAAATCTGACAGTTCAAACCTTCAGAGTGCATTTGGTGGTGTGATCAGACATGAGGAATACGTCGGTTCTAGTCTGGACATTGACCACACAAGGAGGAGACGAGAGGTTGAAGAAGATTGGTGGTGGAAGGAGCCATCGACGGTGAGGGAGGTGTGAATACATGTTGGGGCACTAAGAGAAGCGAAAAAAAGAAAGCATACATTTTTTTGGTTTAGGATAAAAGGACTTGTGAAGATATCAGATGACATTAGTTAATATTTGTTGAGAGAAGAACTTTAAATGAAAACGAGATTATGATGCAAAATGTAAGTTAATCTCTAAGATCTTATGAAGCTGAACAATAATAATAAGTAATGGAATTTAAGAAGGAAACATGATCACACTATACTTCACTAAATATACGAAAACAATATGGTATCCAAAAAACAACAAAGCTTTAACTCCTCGCTTCTTCATTAACTCTGGTATCCAACTCTGCAGTCAAGCCTTTAGAAACTCAACTCTTCTCCAACACATCTCTCATTGAACTCTTCGCTACATCAAGACAACTCTTCGCTTCAATTTATTTTTCTTAGCTGTCGAGGGTCACTTTCATGTAACAACAATATTTGTGCCAAAAAGATCTTTCACATACGTTTTTAGGTCTACGCACTTCAAAAAAACCAGTATGTGAGGACATAAGTTTACACATAGTTTGTGCGACGGAGACAGAAGTAGTCACACAGATTTGCAGACAAAAAAACAAACATCACCTAAATGTGTATGTGTGTGTATCTGTGTGAGTGTTGAGCCTATATCATGTTAATGTGAGTGATGTTCATTTAAAATAACCTGGTAAAAATATAAATAAATAAAACTTGTACAATGCTATATTTTTCAGGAAAAAGCTTTTACTTTTTTTTTAAAGGATGAATATTATAAACGAGCTATAAAAAAGTAACTATTGTTAGGGCCAGGATCCCAAAATTACATTCAGGATCCCCAAACCTCAGGATTCTTAAACATACTCCAAGATCTTGATTATTATCATTTATTTTCCTAACATATAAACTGTTATATGCTTCTTTATTTTTCTCACATGTGCAAAAATAGTTAGATAAAGACTTATTCTCAACGAAGAATCATCTTGACCATGCAAAAGACCCAAAAATACAAAGTCAAATAACGTCTATAAGTTGATCTCGGAGGATCCCGAAATTATCAGACTTCTTGTTATTTGATTTAGACTATAAATTGCACTTGTATTACACACACAACGAACACACTTAGCTTATCTACGATACTTATACTTCCATTTTTACATTCATCTCTGTAATCAACATTTTCAATCAATAAAATCATCACGGAAGGTGATCATTATCACTTCCCAAGGTTTTGTGTCGGAGATCCTAGCAAGGCTCAAGGGCTTTACTTGTAAAACACTTGTGTCACTTTGATCACCATTTTGTACCTGTTTATTCTGAACATCGCAACCTCTCATACAATTTGGTTGAGTTTCACTTGTGTAATTTTTGACCAACATAATTTGGCGCCCACCGTGGGGTCGTTGTGTTCAAAATCATTTGAAAAATCATGTCTACACAATCGACCCTGTCCTCTTCCTCAATTCCTCTCATTTCCTCCAAAAACCTTCCACCACCTCCAGCTGGAGCTCCCAAGAAAGCCTCGGAAGCACCGAAGAAAAACACATCTCCGGTCGTTACCCAAGGACTCCAAGATCCTCATGTGCTAATTTCCAACAATGAAATCTTCGCTATGATGAAGAGACTAGAACGACAAGTCACCCAATAGTAGGAAGATAACAGGACAATTCTCATGGAAGTGGAGAGAATGATGATAGAAATCCACAAGCCTCAAGAAGCAACACCCTCGATCTTGAAGCCCAAGATCCTGAACTTCGATAACACGGGATCCTCAGCGATTCTCCGCGAGATCGGATCCTCAATACCGACCTTTGTTCCCGCCTGGGGCGCAACTCCAAGAGATCAAGCCCATACAACCCAGGGTCCCAACGAAACTTTCGTTACTCCCAATAACAACGATCTTGGTAACCCTGTCAATAATAATATCTTTACCACTAACTTTATTGACCTTGATACAGGTTTAAGCCCGATCATGGCTAAAGAGCTTCAGCAATTAAGACAAATGATCACGAGCGTGCCTGGAGTAGTTCAACCTGTACCGGAAGTATCCCCCACAAGCCACGGTATCTCAAGATTTGTTCCGACAATAGCTGATACCGAAGTCCCAAAGCGCTTCCAAACCTCCCAACATGAAGCCTTATGACGGGACTATAGATCCTGAGGAGCACGTGGCACAATACAGGGAAAGGATGGAGATCATTCACATCCCCACTCACTTGAAAGAAGCTTGCATATGCAAGGGTTTTGGTTCAACCCTCACAGGATCAGCTTTAAAATGGCTTCTTAATGTTCCTCCTTACTCTATTACATCGTTTGCTCATTTAGTTAATTTATTTAACAATCAATTTTCTTGTAGCAGCACATTCGAAAAGATCACTAGTGATCTCTATGGGGTGGTCCAGGATCCTAAGGAATCCCTTAGGACTTTTGTGAACAGGTTTAGCAGAGAAGTTCTGAGTATCCCCAACATCGACATGGCGGCTGCAGTTGAAGCCTTTCAAATGGGCTTAAATAAGGACTCTCCTTTCTACGAAGATCTCGTGATGACTCCATGCAAAAGGATGGACGAAGTTAGAAGCAGAGCATTAAGGTTCATAAGGCTCGCAGAAGACAAGGAGATCCAAAAGAGGAGCAACCCACCAAGCTCTTACGATCACCCCAATAGAAAGGCCGACTCCTCGGTCCAAAGATCCTATAAGTCAAAACCATATTCCAAACCTGACCGTCATAGGGTTAATGCCCTTGAAGATGAGGGAGAGGAGGAAGGCTTTCCTAAAATTACTGACTATTGTTTTTCTGTGGATATTTCAGGTGTAATATTTTCTATACAGGATCTTGGAGACAAATCAAGATGGCCAAGAAAAGCAGAAAAATCTACCGCTTGGAAAGACAAGTCCAAATGGTGTGCATACCATGAAGACTTTGGTCCTATCACAGGGGATTGCATAGCTCTCAGGAAGGAGATCAACTACCTCTTAGGCAAAGGATACCTCAAAGAAATCATTGGAAGAAGAAATGAGAGATCCAAAGAGAAAGATCAGGATCCTCAGAAGATCCTCGACAGACCAGGATCCCCTCTTGCTGATGCCAAGGTAATCAATGTGATCTCTAGAGGATCTGACATTTGTGGTACCTAACCGTAATTACATAGATAACTGCTCTTCCCCTTCTCCCCCTGCCGATCAAGCAGCGAAGCTGCTCTTGTTATTCTGCAGCAAAGAGGCACGCCAAGGTGTCAAAAACAGAAAAAGAAAAAGGACCACAGAAGAACACGTCAATCACAAACGAGAAGGGGATCACCTTCGATCAAGTAGATAGACAAGACATCCAGGATCTTCACCATGACAGATTGATCATCACTCTTTACATCGCCAACCATTTCGCCAGAAGGATCCTTGTCGATGGAGGTTCCTCAGTCAACATTATACTCCTGGACGCATTAAAAAGAATGAACATCACGGAGTCTGAAATAGTTAGAAGATCCTCACTGATCGGATTCAGCGGTGAAACCAAACACACCGTCGACGAGATAAAGCTACCTATCTACATAGAGGGGGTAAACTCTATACAACGTTTTTGTGTAACTGATACATTATCCTCTTATAATGTTATACTAGGTAGACCATGGATCCACGAAATAAAGGTCGTTCCATCAACATATCATCAGTGTGTGAAGATGCCTACCCCATGGGGGACAGTGAAGATCATAGGAGATCAACAAGAATCTAAAGAATGCTACAAGACTTCGATGAAAGCCTTAACGATACCTTTTAACAAGTCGGTTCCTAGTTTCCATATTCTATTTCACTTGTCGGTGTTAGAATTCTATATAATCAATTGTATTACCGAGTTATGGTATAGAGAACAATTATAATTAGGTTTTGAGTTTTATTTTTTCCTAATACAATCAAAGAGGTATTTTGATTTCGTTCTTGTTCACTTTAGTATGACACCAATAGGATAAGCTAAGGAAATAAGACAATATTATTATAAAACCTATTTTATATTTTTGTTAAATTTACAAAGTTCAATGGATAGAGGTTTTTTTTTTTTTTTAATAGTGTTATTTTTTTTGTCTTTGTAAATTGGTATTAGTTGTTATCACAAATAAGTTTGTGAAAATGTTTCTCTTTATAATTGTTAATTTTGTTTTTTTTTATGTACTAATGACACTAACAAAATTATCAGAAAATCTTCAATAACGTTGTCGATGTTTAAGAAATTTATCAATAGTTTTGCTGGTTCTTACAAATTTACAAATTATATTCATTGTTAAATAGACCAACTTCATATACACCATAACCATTTTTTCAATTTTGGATCGATGGACATGTAAATAATTTCAAGAAAAATATTTTACTATTAGGATGGCAGGTATTTATTTTTTTTTCATATATTTATTTACCAAATCATTGTCATATCATTATCACATAAGCTTTTCTCTCTATTTTCGTTTTCATCCTTTTTATCTCACTAACACATAAAAATTTATATTTTCTATCTTCCCAATCCAATCAGTTTTAATTTTAAAATAATTATTAACTAATTAAAATCATAAAAATTTAATTGACAAAAGCATTCAAAACTGATTCTAAGACTAACCAAAAACATACAATATTGGTATAAGTTTTTATAAATGATTTATAAACAACCAAAGCTTGAAAGAGTAGAAAGAGAGATATAAAAAACCAACTTATTGTATAACTCGTTTCATCTCATGTTGGTCGTAACATTTCGTGGAGAGGGGCGATACACAACGGTATTGGCGGAACCCCTTACCCGCCTTATCTTTTGGACCGCTTCTTCCAAACTATAAAAAGGTTTTGAAATTTATAGATTAGTAAATTGAGGTCAATATTTTAAAAACCGGATTGAACCGTCAGGTACAACCGGTTGGACCGAAAACCGGGGAAGGGATTTGTTCAACTATCACCGGTTCAATGTTTTAAAAACCGGTTTGAACCGGTAAGTCGAACCGGTTGGATCGAAAACCGGAGGAGGGAACGGTTCAACTATCATCGGTTTTACATTGATTTCTGAACCGGATTGAACCGGCCGGTTTTTAGAAAAATCCGGTTGAACCGAATAAAAACACATAAAAAAGAATCAATTACATAATAAACTTTGATGATTTTTTTCAAATCTATTTAGTTTTCTCTAAATAAAAACATATGGTAAATGTTATAAAGTTTTTTGATGTCGTTGTATTCATCTAAATCATATTTCGTTTCGGTATTATATTTTATTTTCTTTTTGGCGTATATGAATTGATGTAAAACAGTAAAACTTATGGTTATGTGTTATTTTAATATATTTGGATTTATTTACAACTTATTTTTATATGTATTTTTAATGTTTGAACTTGTAAACATCAAATTCATAATTTATATATGTATGTATAGTAAATTTAAAAAACATGACAAATATAGAAACCGGTTTACCCGGCAGTCGAAAACCGATTCAACTAAATAACCGGTTAGTTGAGGTTGAAGATATAAATAAATAAATAATGGAAATAGGGCATAGCGGTCGCTGGTCGCAAATGCATCACAAGCAGCACTCCGATAGTCCAATTTCTCAACATGGGTTTTCAACGCCGCTTTTTCTTCCGTTTTTGTTATTTTATGGGCTTGTGGTGGACCATAAGCGGGGTTTGAGACTTGAGGTGGGTTTTGTTTTTTTAACCTTCTTTAAAATCACTCCTCGTTTGTATAATTTGTAATTTTGTACTATTTTAAAAACTAATTAACCTAATTTCCTTGAAAGATTTTTGCAATAAAAAACATTCTATGATGTTAATTTGTTAAAAAAAAATTATGAACAAAGTATTTAAAAAGCAAATATTATAGATATTATCTTAGCATATGATAAAAAGGAAAAATGAGTTAAAAACGTAACTTTGTGTTCGTTTTGTACATGTTTAGCAACTATTGTTTTTTTTTCATAATGCATCATTTAAGTTGTTGGTTTTATACTTATTACGTCATAAGTTGTTTGGTGACTTTGATATCTCCGACGACCATTTGGTCATCTTCTCCGGCGAAATAATTTTTCCAACGGAGTCTTGTTTACCAGACCCACGACCAAACTCATTCATCCATTAATCTTCTTTAGCGCAACCACTTTTTGCATCGTCCCACCACCAAGTGGATCACGACAGCTACCGAAGGACAATTTCCTTGTTCAATAACAACTTTTGGTTGCGATTGGTTGCTCGATCTACATTATGGTGAAAAAGGTGATGCTCTAGTGTGACGTTCGGACGTGAGTGATACCCAAATTAAAAAAGTCCGTGTTGAGGAATAAATTTTCAGTGTTTGTAGTCGTTGGGAAAGTATATGTTGACGATGGGTCTACTCGGACGGAAGCGGTAAGGGGTCGGAGGCTCGTTAGGTAACGTCGGAACACACACCACCGTTGGTACAGGTACACACGTTTACACGAGCTCGTTAACCGCAAAAATCATATATCATCGAAGAAGATGATCATAGGCTCACCGGAAATGTCAAAGTCTTCGGAAACCTACAACATGTCATAAGGGCGTACTCCATTGTCACACCCCGGCTGACGATGGAAACGCCGGGGTACGCGGCGTAGCGATAGATCACAATTAACACATACAATGAGCAGTATAAAACTTGTAATACAAATTGCATACTTCTATTATCTTAAAATAGCTATTCTATTATGGGTGTTCAAAAGGTACATCAAAACAATACAAGTTCAACAGAACGTAATCTTAAAACATAAGAGTTGCCTTAATAGATAGACAGTAACAAAAGCAAGGAATTGTGATAGATAACAAGGATTCCATTTTTATTCGGTGTGTGTACTTCAATCTCTTCGGTTTCTAAGAATACATGTGTCCATGATAATGTTGGTGAGTTTCATAGGTTTTAACTCTGCATACTTTTATAACCAAAAATGATAGATTTGAGAATATAAGTACTTACCTTACTTATGTGATCACGTGCTTGTAACCCCGGTACAAGCCTGGGTCATGTGTATAAGTTCTATATGACTTAAGTAATTTCATGCTTGTAACCTCGTACAAGTGTATGTGTTGTTAATTATTTACTTATAAAAATATGAGTTTATTAACGTCATAAGTTCATGTGATTCGTATATCTATAAGTAATTGTTTTACTTACTAAATATATCGAAATTTATCTATCGTTTTAAGTGTGTGTTCATGCTACATATAGTCATATTTCAACTTATATGAGTGTTTTTAGAGTGTACTCTGGAGCTATTATTGTCCTATAAGCGAGCCAATGATATGATTACGTCTCTGGCACTACGAATGGGTGTGCCGAGAAAATCATTGACGCTCCATTAACGTCGTGAAAGAGATTAGAGAATGAATATTATCGCCCATTTTGATTCATCGGGAAGGGGTTGTAACTAGTAACCGCATGTTGGGGTGTTAATCCGTATAGATCTATACACAACGTTTCTCGCTCCTTAAAGATTAACAGTTATAACATAAAAGGCTTTACTAAGTTTTTATTCTTAGTTGATGAATATATCATTTAAATAGTACACATGAGTTTAAACAGTTCTAAAAGTGGATGATTTCTTTTCTTAAACCTTAAATTATAAAGTTTACTAAACTTGTGATTCATTCGTTATATAAAAACTGTTGAGTTTTCTAACGAAATTTGCGCATCATAACGACTGTATTTTGACCAAAAGTCAGGTTTTACCCAATGTAAAACCAACAATACCAATACATGTACAAAATTAAAATAAAAGCAAGTATATCATTTTTAAGCGAATAAGACAATAACTACTATTTTATACGGTTATAACTTATAAACTACAAATTGACTTTTTATTGTTTATAATCATAAATAAACAATATTTGTTATTATTTAAAACATCAAATATAATAGTCAAACATATATATATATATATATATATATATATATATATATATATATATATATATATATATATATATATGGTTTTAATAACGTTCTTTTTAACAACCTATATTTGTAGGATCGTTAGATTCTATAAGAATAAAATCATAATTGCAAAAACATAATGGAAAGAACACATCAAAGTAAATAAGATTTTATTTACATTAGAAAGTAAATGTCACACCCCCGAACCAGATGGCGGAAACGTCTGGGGGCTCGTGTGACTAACAATTGAATTATCATCACAATGAATATACATGAAACATAACACATTCATCACCATGCATAATATAATACAACTACCATTGTTTACATCAAGTACAATCTTTTAAATTACATGACCAAAACATTCATTGTATGATGTTTAACAGTACACAAAACAAAATCCCATATTCTTGATGATTCTTCTGCCTAACGAGTCCCTGAGAATACAAGTTATTTTGAAAACGTTAACATATATTATGTTGGTGAGTTCATAAGCATGTTTGATTGAAAAGTTTTGTATGGTTCGTAAAGCACCAGAAAATCTGATAATTTCTATAAAGTGGTGTGAAAATAATGTGTCAAAATCAAGTATTAATGCATGTGTGTTTGCTGTTTTTGGAATGTATAAATAAACAAAAATGTAATCCAGATAGAAACCTTGTATTTTTCTGTTGTAAGTAGAAGGTAATGTATAAATGTATTTATCCCAGAAAATCCGATATTTTCTGCATATAAAAGTATCGTAATCATAAAATCCCAAGACCGAGTATCGATGTATGTATGTTTTTAGTATCGTCTAGATTTGTATAAATATACCGAAATGTATTTATCCCAGGCTATGATTGTACACTCAAAGGTGTCAACCGACAAGTCTCACTAGATTCTCAACCTTTCATACCATGTTTAATGTTTACGTGTATGTTGTATGTTTTCATATCCAAAAGGTACATATATATAAGTATACGAAGTTCAATAATTATGTAAAGGTATAGTTACGATCTACTAAGCATGTGAATTTCAGTCCAAGCCCAATTAGCATGTAAATGGACCACAAAGGCCCAATAACATGTAAGAGGGCAATTTGGGCCCAATAGGCATGTAAATGGACCACCAAGGCCCAACAAACATGTGACCCATAGCTCAGGACCAAATTACAATGTAAATGGGTCGTAAGGCCCAATAAACATGTCATGGAAAATATTGGGCTCAATATACACTTGAATGGGCCCTTAAGGCCCATTGGCCAAGTAATGTGAATATTAGGCCCAATAAAATTGTTATCGATGTATTTCGTCCATTCGTTATTGTTTCGTTGTTTATTTAGGCTCGAGGTTTACCAAATTGATTATAAAAAGTCTTCTTTTGTAAAAACGACTTTCTTGGTCAATAAGCCTCAAATTTTCAATTAAGGCCCAAAGTTTTGTAAAAATAACACTTTAGTCCATAATTTATAAAAATTTGTAATTTCGTCTCAAATGTTTAGAAATTTACGGAAATAATCCAAAAATTTATATTTTGACATTTATGCCCCAATTTTGCAGTAAATTACTTTTTCAGCCCCTTGTTTGTAAAATTGACACTTTCAGCCCAGTTTTGATAAAAGTTACATTTTTGGTCCAATTCAGAAATAAATGTTATTTTTCACCCCTAAATTTGGTTTATTTACATTTATGACTCAAACTTTGGTCAAATAACATTTTTAATCCCAAAACTTTCATTTTTTTTTTGCAAATTTGGGCCCAAAACCGTGAGGCCCAAATATTAGGCCCATTAAGCTAAAATTTACATTTTTGGCCCTTTGGAAAACATGTTTAACATAAAAATCCATTTTTATACAAGTAGGACCTGTTTGATCCTTATAAAAACATAAATGTCACTTTTTGCCCTTATCTTTTGTTTTCTTGACAATTTTGACCCTTAACAAGGTTTTTGCCTTAAATTTTTATATCTTCAACATATAAACACTTTTAACTTGATAATATGATGTATAAGGTGTCTTAGTTCATGGATCTTTACTCAATGTTACTTAAGATGTCGAGATTGGTTAAGATCTAACACATTTTTACAAAATAAACTAAGAAATCACACCAGACATGCATATAACACATAGATCTACACATTTTACTTGTATTCTCCCCCAAAAATCAAGTAAAAACCAAAAACAAAGAGGTATGAACTCACCTTTGCTTTGATGTTTCGGTTTTGAAGAAGAGATGAAGAGATTTTTGGTCCTAACAAGCTTTCTTGAGTGGATCTCGAACTTAGGAGGTTTCTAAGAGTATGATCACCAAAAATTTACTTAGAATGAGTGATCTAAAATGAGAATGAAGTTATATAACTTGGATATGTAAGAACTTACCAATTATGGTTGAAAGCTTGGTGTAAACCTCTTGAGGTACACTCTAATTCTCGAAAATTTAGAGGAAAATGTAGGAGTTCTTGGGAGCTTCCTTAAGAGATTTTTATATGCAAGAATGAGTGTGGTGATGGTTTTTGGTCTCATAGCCAAGAATTAAGAAGAATAGGAGGGAGGTGGATTGGTTTTTACTTAGTGGTTCATTGCTAAGTGCATAGATGTATGTGAAATAATAACATGGTTAACTAAAGGTTATTAGTGAGGTGGCACCTCACTAATCACCCTCTTTTGTTTTGTTTCCCCTTTTTTTTAAACGTGGGCCGCGAATGGTAATTATGGGGAAGCTTGGGCCTTGTCTTGTTCCTTGCTCGAAATTATGAAGCTCATAGGAAGGTTTTCGGCCCATTGGGCCTTTAGGGTAGTTCACGGCCCAAAATGGCATAAAAGAATGGATTTATGGCTTACTAGGGTTAATTGGATTAGTTATGGCCCAATAAGGCCCATTAGGGTTAGAATGAATCATTCTAGGCCCAAATGGTCCAAAATGTTATAGATTTATGAATTTGGGTCCATTTAGAATCCAAATAGGGTTACCAAGCCCAAAATAGTTGAATTGAATGCTTATTGGTCCATTAGGCCCAATAAGGAGATCCTAGTCCAATATGGACTTAAACCAAGGTTCTTAGGGTTTCAGACTCTTTGATGAACATGAGAGGTGCATTTAAATGAGCACTGGATAATATTTACTTAGAGTATATGTTTTAAAATAGTTGAATGATTACATGAGAGTAGAATTTCCTAGCAAAAATTCTAATTGTGACATCATCCCCCCGTTAGAGGGAATTTGGTCTCGAAGTTCTTTCGAAAGATAGGTTCATGAATGAGAGAATAGGTGAGGGCACTTTTGCTTCATCTGGTCCTTGCGTTCCCATGTGAATTTCGGTCCACGCTTAGCGTTCCATAGAATCTTCACAATCGGAATGCGACTTTGTTTAGTACGCTTCACTTCTCTGTCCATAACTTCGACCGGTTCTTCGACGAACTGAAGATTCTTGTTTATCTCGATCTCTTCCAAAGGAACGACAAGGGTTTCATCTGATAGACACTTTTTCAGATTCGAGACGTGGAATACGGGGTATACGTTGCTGAGTTCGGTAGGTAGTTGCAACTTATAAGCCATTGAACCAATCCAGGCAAGAATCTCGAACGGTACAATGTATTGCGGGTTCAGTTTTCCCCGTTTCCTAATGCGAATCATTCCTTTCCAGGGAAAGACTTTCAATAGTACCCGACCTCCGACTTGGATCCCAGGGGTTTTCATCATTTGTCAGCATAACTCTATTGTCTATCTCGTGATGCTTGAAGTCGAATTCTGATTTTTGGATTATCTTCTCTGTCGTTTCGCGAATGGTTTCTGGTCCCATGAGAGTACTGGCGAGTGATCTGCATTTTCGACCATAAAGAGCCTCGAAAGGAGCAACTTTGATGCTCGTGCGATAGCTGTTATTGTATGAGAATTCAATCAAGGGCAACCGGGTATCCCATGACTTGCTGAATTTAAACACCCAAGATCGGAGCATGACTTCGAGTGGTTGAATGGTCCGTTCGCTTTGGCTATTCGTTTGAGGGTGGCAAAAATGCTCATGCCTAGCTATGTTCCCATAGCCTTCTAAAGTGACTGTCAAAATCTTGAAGTAATTTCGTTATCCCGATCCGAGATAATAGATACTGATATTTCATGGAGTCTCACGATCCCTTTGATATAGATCCATGTTAATCTTTCCGTCTTGTTTGATTTCTGAATTAGCAGGAAGTAGGCAGATTGGGTTAACCTATCGACAATCACCCAGATAGCGCCCAACTCAACTCTTATAACAATAGCTTCGTCTTTTGACTTCGAGAGTTTTATCCATCCATGCAGTGCTTCCTCCGCAATATTCTCCGGCTTTGATGCTTTCAAGGTTGGTCGTAGATATTGACAGTGTTTTGTTCTCGCTTCGTGAGCAGACGAGTATGTTATTGATGAAAATAATGAAAAGGCTGACTAGGAATGGTTAGGAAAACTCGGTTCGTAGGGTCCATGAATACCGTGGGGGCATTCGTTAGACCGAAGGGTATCACAACGAATTTGAAATGGCCGTAAGCATTCAATGCAACTATTTTGGGCTTGGAAACCCTATTTGGATTCTAAATGGACCCAAAATTCATACATTTATAACATTTTGGACCATTTGGGCCTAGAATGATTCATTCTAACCCTAATGGGCCTTATTGGGCCATAACTAATCCAATTAACCCTAGTAAGCCATAAATAGTTGAATTGAATGTTTATTGGTCCATTAGGCCCAATAAGTAAATCCTAGTCCAATATGGACTTAAACCAAGGTTCTTAGAGTTTCAGACTCTTTGATGAACATGAGAGGTGCATTTAAATGAGCACCGGATAATATTCACTTAGAGTATATGTTTTACAATAGTTGAATGATTACATGAGAGTAGAATTTCCTAGCAAAAATGCTAGTTGTGACAGTAAAATAACATGACCGGTCCTGAGGATTCAAATACCTAGGACGAGTAGGAAAAAAAAATGCTTTTATGCCCTAACATGTAATGAATTAATTATATAAACTAAAGTTTTTTTAAAACGACGATAAGCTTTATAGCAATAAACATAGAAAAATCATAATATTTTAACGAGTAATAACATATCGTAACATCTAACCGACAACCAAAAATGAAAATGGGCCATATATATATATATATATATATATATATATATATATATATATATATATATATATATATATATAAAAGAAATTTATATTAAAGGCTGAATTGTCATAAAGAAAACCTAAAAAAAAAATTAAATTAATATACAAAATGAAAAGTATAAATTTATAAAGTTGAGGGGATAAATATAGAATTTTTGGAAATTGATTTAGCAAAGAGAATTGACATTTAGGATAAATTGTTAAATATGAATCATAAATAAAGGGTAAAAATTGTAACTTGGAATATTTAAGATATAAGCATCTGGAGCAATATAGCCAATGATATCATCCTATAATGGAATGAAAATGGAATGAAGTTAGAATAAGCGATCATTCAAAAAAAATAAACCTGAATTTGGAAAGAATCGAACCCGCGTGCTTATTGTGTTTAAAAACACGTTGTTTTGATCGGCTGAACCAAAACATATTTATGTTAAAATCTGAAAACATAATATATATTACTATCTTAATTATATAATTTTGCAAAACTCGGGCCTTATTTATTTCGGGGCCCTATGCGGCTGCACACCTTGTCCCCTCATGGTCGGGCATGGTAAAAATCACTTGATTACAATGATGTAAGACCGGTCTGAAAGGACACTATTTCTCTCTCTCTCTCTCTCTCTCTCTCTCTCTCTCTCTCCCTCTCTAACTAACTAACCTTATATAGGAAAGATAAGGAAGCCGGTTAGGCTCTGATCAATGAGATCAGGACAGCTAAGCTATTATAACCGTCAAAACAAACAAACACAAACTACGAAGCCTAAGTACAAAAGATAAGAAATCATACAAAGCATTTCACATATAAAAAGTGAAGACTAACACATACTATCTATGAAACCCATTTAGTATAAGAACTCAAACACAACACTATCAGTTCTAAAAACTCAACAATCTCCCCCTTTGTGTTGAGTTACAGAAGTAGTCTTCATTTTACTTCGATTCATCAAAAGATTCAGGAATTACTCAATGAATCACAATACGAACTGTTATCCACCAGCAAATCATATTTGAGAGGCACTTGAGACTGTCTTTAGTATTCATCTTGCAAATCTCAGCTTTGGTAAGGATTCTAGTCAGTGTATCTAATTTATAGTAGTGTTTGTCTTGGAGAAATATCATACATTTCTTAACTTTGCGATCTTCATGAACTTTGTAGACAATCCCCCATGGATTATTTTGAATAAACCCATATCACAATTCATCAAGATAATATGGCTGATCACAAGGTTTTATACTTGTGTTTATCTTCAAAACTCCTGCCACTTCAACATCTATCTTGGATATCTCCATGTAGTATGATCTTAGCATTCGCTTCAAATGCTGGAGTTGAGATGCAAATTTCAATTCATGCTTATTTGAAAGACCAAACAACAAAATGCAATAATAGGGATTCATGATCGGAAGATCATCAAGTGAGAACATAGGTTATTCATTATTTGTTCCTCTCAACATTGTAAACTTGTAGTTTGTATACCTATCCACTTTCAGTTCTTTGACCTTCTTAATAGCCCTATCTTCTTCACACTCCAGACTTCATATTTTGGCTTTGAATATGTAACATATAACTTAAAAAGTTTCTTATTCTTAGAACTATTTGTCAAAGGAACTTCGACTGTATTCTGAAAGTGTAACATACACGTTAATAACCTTGTTCGATTATCGTGTTTTGTAAAGCTTATTAGCATAAAATGAATAATATTATATGTTTTTGAGTGTTGAGTTCTAACAAGATAGTTTTACGAGATTTGAAGTAAAACTATGTTTAGAATCACTCGAAATGTATTGGAAGTCTTATGAGATTCCAATCAAAAGTCAACTATTGAAATTAACGAAAATATAAAGTTGGAAATAAATAAAAATAATGTTATTGAAAGTTGTAGATTATCTCGTTAGAAACATTTATGCGAAAACCTCATCAAAATCCGAGTTATAACGAAGAAGTTATGACCAATCGAAGATCCGCGACAAAACCAATAAAACACTATTTAGCGTAAAAAGTGAGTTTTCAATAAATTACTTTTTAGCTTTAGTGATCTAAATGAAAGTCGTAGTATTCATTAAACCGAGAATTTGCATAAAAAGAACGTCCAAATCTGACTTCGTATGAGGAAATTATGATTTTTCTAAGTTTCGGTATAGCAGTATAGAGCTAAAAACTCGAAATAAAGATCGAGTGATTTTTAACCGACACAACCTAAACGAGAATCGAAGGTCTCGTCAATAGTAGTACAACGGTAAAAACACAGACGAAAACAGACGTCGAATGAAGAAGTTATGAATTTTTAACGGATTTTCCTGTCCCGGTTTGTTAAAAATAATAATATTAAAAATAAAGTCAAAATTAGCCAACGGAGTCTAAACGAAAGTTGTAGAGTATAATCTCATCTACGTGTGCATATAAAGAACGTCGAAAACGGAGCTCGTATGCGAAAGTTATAAAATTTTGAAGTTTGGGGCACAAAATCCGAGAAATTTTGCATGCATGGCTCAGAATCAGCCACGTACCACCCTCGCAAGCCTGCCCCGTGTCCAAGCCGTTGACTCATCCAAAGGCGCAGCCCAATCCGGATCTGACGCGTGTCATCACGGTGGAGTCGTCCGAAGCGAGACGCGTGTGCAGCCCCTCCTTCCGACGCGTGCCTTCTTCTCCTCCCTTCGGAACCGAGCCCTCGCACCCTATATAAGGGAGGTGCGAACCCTCCCGGTTTAGTTTGGAAATTTCACACTTTTTGCCCCTAAATCCATTTTTAAGCAATTCCAATATCCCCCGATGCCCCGGAATCATACCTAACACCTGAAAAACATCCCGAAGTGCCCGAAGACCCCGATAAATTTATCTTTTCGGTTTGAAGTTCTACCCTCGCAAGGTCCGGTTTTCAATAAAGCTCCCGGTTTTCATCGAAGAAAGTTAATTATAGAAACGAAGTGCTGCCCAAATTACTATTTTAACCTCCGGTTATTTCACGGTGAGTTCAAATTATAGGAACAATTGTATGTTATGTGTTATATGTGCAATATGCTTTCCCGTGTTATTATGATAATGATTTATACCTTTGACCACGAAGTGAATGACTAAGCATCACTTGGGTATTGGTATGTAGCCTTTGACCATGAAGTGAATGAGTAAGCATCACTTTGGCACTGGCAGAATGCTGGATAGGGCTGAAAGCCTGTAAATTCTAGCAAAATGTTAATTCAGAAATCATTTATTTTCTGTGCCACTTGGGCTGAAGTCTTATTGATGTATATCAAGTTGAAATTGTTGTATCTCATTGATTGTAAATCTTTGAATCAGATCATTTGTTGATATGGAAAGCTTGTCACATGATTCACATATGCCTTTATTGTTCTTTGTTCCTCTTTGCTTCTGTTATATTGGTATATATATGACATAACGTTATATTGTATCTATTTTTGAACTCACTAAGCGTCACCGCTTATCCCTCTCAGTGTTTAACTATTGCAGGTAATAAGGATCCAGTATAGACACATACTGTTGGAAGATTTAGAATAGTTAATAATATTACTTTTGTATTTAGTGATCGTGTATGTATAAAATTATAATTTTTTGGGTAGTTATGTAATATACTAAAACTTAGTCGGTTTGTATCCAGTCTTTTGTAATTAAACTATCAATGTAAAATATTGTTTATGAATATGCATGTAGCATGTTTTGGAGTAATATGATGTAGTTTTAGAGTGGGGTTCTCTCGGAAAGCATCTAAAAAGAAATTCTCTCGTAGTTAATGGAATATCTAACTAACAATCACTCGTATTATCAATCACAGAAGAAGATCTCATATCAAGCCAGAACTTTTCAACATTCTTGATATCCTCATTTTGCATTCTCCTAACTGTCCATTGAGGCCATAGAGCTTTCAAAGTAGCTTCAGTTGCTTCTTTCTCTCTTTTCTCAGCTTATTGCCTATCCAACTCAATATGAAGTTGTTTCAATCTTTCGATATCTTTGTCTTTCTTTAGCTAAGCTTTCTTCTCAAATTCTTTATCATTTGGATTAACCTTAGTATCCAAAACTATCCTTATAGAACTAGTTCCCATAGTAACTTTAGGAATTTATGGAGTAATCTTTTCCAAACGCCTTTTCAAATATCTTTTAGTAATTGAAATCTTTGAAGCATCAGACTTCTTTACCATTGGAGGAACAACATAAGGATTAGTGATATTGACTTAACTAACATTATCTTGAGCAACACCATCTCCCCTTGTTGCGAAGTAGCCCCGTTACTCGTAACACCTGCAAAAGCACAAAATTGTGAAAGGATGGGTTGTAGCTTTGCATCAAGCATCTGAGACATATAATATACATAAGGTGCATCATATTATTCCATAATGCGAACTAATCGCTAATTAATCTCAAAATTCCTCCCTTTGATAAGTAATAACTCCTCATCATTTTTCTTAAAATGTCTCTTCATCTGTCTCAACTCCAACTTGAGAGATTTGATCTTTTTATCTGGTTCTAATATAGTATCTAGCATTTTTGCCTCAGTATCATAATGTATAACACCCCGAATCCTAGGTATAATTTTCAAAAGCTTTATATTCATTTTTATGAGGGAACTCGACAAGTTGGAGGCCCCAACTCATCGTGTCGAACCTAGCTGGCCCACGTGGATTAGGATTCCTACTCGACGAGTCGGAGGACCCCGACTCGATGAGTAGAGTCTGTGCATGGAAACCCTAATTTTTAGGGTTTGCACCCTATTTAAAGGACCTTAAGTCCTTTCCTCCAGCCCCCTAACCACCTCTTGACGGCCAGAAGAAACCCTAATCAGTCTAGACCTTGTTCTTGAGTGTTTGAGAGATTTAAAGAGTGATTTTGGTGCATTTTGTGAAGAAGGCTTGAAGTCTAAGGAGCTTGGAGCAAAGATAAGCTTGTGGATCTGACTCTACTTCATCTTGGCATCATCTGGAAGGTAACAAGTCGTTACCTTGACTTATATTTAGCTAGATCTCTTCATGCTTAGGTTTAGGGCCATTTTTAGCACATTCGGGAGTCATTTCGGGTATTGGGCATGATCTGAAGTTAGATTTAAAGAGTGATTTTGGTGCATTTTGTGAAGAAGGCTTGAAGTCTAAGGAGCTTGGAGCAAAGATAAGCTTGTCGATCTGACTCTACTTCATCTTGGCATCATCTGTAAGGTAACAAGTCGTTACCTTGACTTATCTTTAGCCAGATCTCTTCATGCTTAGGTTTAGGGCCATTTGTAGCACATTTGGGAGTCATTTCGAGTATTGGGCATGATCTAAAGTTGTAACTTTATATCTGCACTCCTCTTGGTCCCTATAGTCATAAAGTTATCAGATTTAGCAAGCATTGGCCCTTCCCTTTGGGTTAAACCTTTCCCTTAGCTTGGTTTTGGCAATTAGGACCATGCATGTACGTAAAGTTTGCACCTTTACGTGGAAACCATGCCCTAGGAGGTTAGATCTGCAATATGGAGCTTTGGAGTAGCTTAAAAACGTCTGGATGAGAATTGGACAAAAGGGACTTGACGAGCAGCATAGCCGACTCGACGAGTCGGATGAAGATTGCTTGTATTGTTTTTGCATGAACTCGGCGAGTCAGTAAGAGGACTCGACGAGTTAGTTAGGGTTTTTCACGACATTTAGACATCGCATGGACTCGACGAGTTGTCTGGAAACTCGGCGAGTCAACTAGGGTTTTCATGATTTCCTGAGTTGTAACTTTATATCTGCACTCCTCTTGGTCCCTATAGTCATAAAGTTATCAGATTTAGCAAGCATTAGCCCTTCCCTTTGGGTTAAACCTTTGCCTTAGCTTGGTTTTGGCAATTAGGACCATGCATGTACGTAAATTTTGCACCTTTACGTGGAAACCATGCCCTAGGAGGGTAGATCTGCAATATGGAGCTTTGGAGTAGCTTAAAAACGTCTGGATGAGAATTGGACAAAAGGGACTCGACAAGCCGCATAGCCGACTCGACGAGTCGGATGAAGATTGCTTGTATTGTTTCTGCATGAACTCGGCGAGTCAGTAAGAGGACTCGACGAGTTAGTTAGGGTTTTTCACGACATTTAGACATCGCATGGACTCGACGAGTTGTCTGGAAACTCGGCGAGTCAACTAGGGTTTTCATGATTTCCTGAGTTCTTAAGGAACTCGACGAGTTGCTAGCTGCACTCGACGAGTTGGGTCAACATGGACTGTTGACTTTGAACGTTGACTTTGACTTTGAGCAAGGGTTGACCAGTTGGACTTTTGAGGGTATTTTGGTAATTTGGGATTTTGATGGACTTGGTCCTATGGTGGTTATAGGTGGTTGGGTTCGTGACGGTGATTCGGGAGTTTGATCTTATCACTACAGTTCGACATCGTGAGGTGAGTTTGATCTTTCATTACCAATGTTCAGGTTTCTAATATGAGATGCTTCGATAAGACTTTATCTAAGCTTCCCAAAATCATAAACCTTTCCTTAGATATCTCACATGTGTGTCTAAACAATTTTAGAACTATGAAAAGGGATGTCGTAATCATAGTCTCAAATGTTTAGACCTTTTCCATTGCTCACAATTCGAATTATGAAAAGGGATGTCGTAATCATAATTGAATTTGAGAATGCAAATATCACAATTTCTATCTCCTTAAAATCTTCTTAGTGAAAGCGTTTCCTCACCATCATTTTCATGAATCGAAGAGAAACCTTATGACACTTAGATTTTATGGTGTATGTGTTCCTATCCATATGAATTTGTCAAAAACATAACCACAAGAGGAGGTTAGTGACAAATCCAAACTAATATGGACCGAACTCGTTCAATCTTAACTTCTTGCCACCTGGCAGCACAAGGGCCTACCATTGCTTCCAAGTAGTTATGCAAACAACCGAGAACTCATAGAACTCACATGCATAGTCAACTTTAACTGGAAAGGGCATAGAAACAAGAATATGTCAACACGAATGGCTATAAACCTCAAGTCGTGTGCTAGTGATAAACAATACCCTTGATTAGTTTTTGAAACTTTTCAAGATCTTTAAGACTCCCACTGACCTCTTGACATATAAGATTCTCTAGTCAAGAACCATTCCTTGACAAATCAAATATTCAAGATTTAGTGCGGATTCTTATCAAGACAAACACTTCATACAATTGGCCTTAGTTGGTCTTTGTTTTATCCAAAACATCACAACTCACCAATTTCAAATGTACAAGAGTAGAAAACATTTTACTCTACATTTGATAAGTGTTTTAAACCTTCTTAACATTATGTTCCTCAAGGCTCGATCTTGGAGTATTACTCTAAGACTCAAATTTGGAACGAAGTATGATTCATCTTTTGATTTAACCATTTCAACAGTTCACGATTCCTCTTCTTAGTCAAACAATTGCACTAAGATGTCCTTAGAGGATCAATTGTGATATGGTTTTTTTCATAATCATTAAGATGATCATAAAACATGATACTGAAGTACTCTCCCATCTTTTCAGATTAGAGAAACTTTTATCTTTCTACCTAATTTGATTCTTCTCATTCGTCCTGCCATACATTGAAACTTTTCCAATGTTTCAGAATTATACCTAAACTTGTAAGCACAACCATATTTACTAAACTTTAGTAAATCATGACGAATAGCCTTATCGTTATTTGTGGTGGACCTGATCAGCACACAACCAAGTGTACCCGATCTCCTAGTCCTTCACTTGACTCACATATACATGTGAACAAGGAATTAGTCTTAATTTCTCAATGATGAAAACTTTCATTCATCATACAATACAAGTTGCATGATTCCAAGTTTCTATCCAACTGAAACTTGGGTAATGAGAATCTTTCCTTATTTGGTAAATTATGACACTACCACAAACGAAAGAATCAAATCCGTTTTCCATTATCGCTATCAATGGAATCATATAAACAATAATTTTCACAAATCTCATTGTAAGGATACTTAAAATAAATAAAATAAAAAATTTTCCTTTTATTTTAAAATTGCGGAAAAACTTATCCGTACAATGCAAATACATATGAAAACTATGTTGTTATCTATTCCTAAGCAATCTATCATAACTCTTAAGCAGCAGCTCAAAATTCTGATCTTCGAATCATGCGATCGAAATCCATCTTCACGGTCAGATTCAACATACTCTTCTTCTAAACTTCCTCTCCTTTTTCGATTCTACAAAACATCAAAATGCGACCTAGTCACATCATGTAATTATAATCTCCAAATAGGAACTTAATAGAGTTAGATAGTGGACTTTACCTGAAGCATAGTCAAATTTTTTTACTTTTACCATCCTAGTGAACTTTCAGGTAAATAAGGCAGCTTCGCAACCAATGCCCCTTCTTTTGGCAATAGAAACATATGGACTCTTTAGTAGTGGTACATGGGACTATCTCAGACTTAGCCTTTCTCTTTACCATTTGGTCAACCGGGTTGACTATGGCCGATCCCTTTCCATTGGGAAGAGAAGACTTTTCTGGACTTCCAATGTTTCCATTGTCAATGTCCATGAAAGTTTGGGAAGTAGATCTTCCAATCAAATTTGCTTTACCAGTGCAGCAACAAGCAAATAGGTAAGATCGATAAGGGTCATGTCGTGGTCTGTCACATAGTAGTCCTTTATGAACTCACTATATTACTCGGAAAGTGATTGAAGAACCCAGTCAACAGTCAACTTCCTTGAGACTTCGACACCCAACTCTCCCAGCTTGTCAATATGAGACTTCATCTCCAAGATGTGAGTACATATAGACAAAGCTTGCCAATAGGGATTGAGTGACCTTAAACTTTTCAAGAACTTGTGGGTTAGGGAGAATAATTGGAGGAGGTGGAGGAAGTGAAGTATGATTTCCAGTCCCATTAATGCACAACAAAGGGATTAATCTTTCACCTTGATCGCCATTTGGGATATCATCTTCATTAGGATAGCTTTATCCAAAAGGATAAGGAAGATCAAAATTGTTATAACTAGACATCTATGAGGGAGAAATTCAAGTTTAGTTGATTTAAGTCCTTAATATAACACCCAATATGAAATATTAAGGCTAGGACCCAACACAATATTTTATAACTTGGAAGAGGGATGCCGTAATCCAAGCTACAAAATATTTGAAGGTAGGTAAATGACGATTTACCAATTTCCACTATGAAAAACGAAATTTAACATTAGGTTTTAAATGAATTGAAACTCCTAGATCTTTTGAGATTCATTGAACTATTCAATGGTATGTTTAAATCTCTATTGTCTCCTTCAAGTTTGTGACTAGGATGCCGAGGATCACAAACAAGGAGTGAATAACCATGCAAATTAACTTGGTATACTTAATGTTACAACCACCTAATCAATGTGCCGGTTAACCAAACACGCTTTATTGATCTATGATTAACATCAAGCTACCCTTTTCCACACATTGTTAGTCCCAAATTAGTGTGCCGGTTAACCACACACGCTTCACTAACTTCTTAACAAGGTGCAAAGTGCAATTTCATGGGTTAGCACCAAATTCACAGTTTCCTAAAGTAACTAAGATTGGGAATTTAATAAAGTTTAGTTACTTTATATTTATCATTATACTTTTAATGAAGGGAGAATTAATGTCCTGTCCTACCCGTTCGGCTAACGACCCTCCACCAGTCCAGGAAGCGGTCGGTGAGAGTGGACACCCATTAAACTACCATTTTATAGGCAGTACATTTTACCCCCTTATAGACCGGCTTCGTGAATGAGGCCTACTAACGGTAAGACTGACTTACTCTTATATATATATATATATATATATATATATATATATATATATATATATATATATATATATATATATATATATTAAACCTATAATATTATAATAATATAAGGGTTGAATTTTAAACTTTTAAAATTCTAAGGGTTGGAATTAAAGTATACATGTGGGGGGGGGGGGGGGACTTTACAAATTCCAAAACTTGATGGCAAGTTTTGAACAATTCAAAAACTCTTGGTTTCCATAACTTATGAGTTTAATATGGTTTTTATGGAAGACTTTTCAAGTTCCATAACTTGAGGACAAGTTATGGAAGACATAAAACTATTTTATGATGACATTAAAATAAGACCTTTCATTTTTTCATAACCTATGAATCTTAATGAACTTTTAAAAGAAAAACTCTTCATTTTCCATAACTTGAGGACAAGTTATGGAGTTCATAAAAACCATTAAGATCAAATATTCCAATTAACACAATAATCAAATAAATTTTCCATGATCTAGATTAAACTCATAATAACAAGATAATTCATATCAACTATTTACAAGAAATTAGTCTATTACATAAACTAATAAAATCTTGAAACTATGACAATTATCTTTTATTTGGATGAGGATAATTATTTTCACAACATAAAATCAAATTTTTATCAAGAAAACATTTTATAGTAATTATCCAAATCCAAATTAAGCCAAGAAATCCAAAAATCTGTCAGACCCGTCACCGCCTCGTGGTAATTTTTACCACCTCGTGGTGATCAGGCAGAGTCCAAAAAAAAACGATTTTTTAGCTTTGACAAAATAACCAAGTATCAAATATAATAGAAAACAACTCATGGCTCTGATACCATTGTTGGGTTTTATATACTACAACATCCTATGGTGCACATACAACCCTAAAAGCTTTGGATCTATGTTTTCTCTAATTATACATCCATATGGTTTCTAAAGCTTTAAGCCTACAACTAGCATACAAATAACATATGTATAATAAGACAAGTTGTAGACATACCTCTTGATGTTGTTGATGTTACTAGGAAGACTTTGGCCTTTAAGAACTTAGTGCCCCAAGTGTTGCACCTCAAATGGAATGAAAACTCACCTAGGATAAAGGTGACTCTTGAGAGAGAATTTCCATGCACCAAAAACGCCTTCATGACGTCCAAGAACTAGAAGTATGTATTTTTAAGTTATGGAGTTTATATTTATATGTAGGATTCCAAGAGTCATGAGTATAACCCAAATCCATACCCATGGGTTTTATGATCCATGGTTCATGTGGCCTAACTCTTTATGTATCGATACATAAACTTAGTCCAATATGAATCAGAAGCCCAACACATACAGATATAACCAATTACCATAATTAGTCCCCATAGATTTAATTAGTCTCTTTTGATCACTAAATTAATTCCAAACTAATTCTTGATCAGTACCAATTAAATCATATGATTTCATATTAATATATTAGAACTTATAATATATTAATAAATCATATTTAACCTCTTCTCAAAAGTCCATCCTAACAAATTGTCCTGATGTTATGCAACCCAAATGGACCATGCTACTCTCGGGTCGAGTACATACCAATAATAGTTATGGGCTTAAACATCTAATCCAACATGTCTCCAGTCTCAAACTAAGGACAAGATTTAAAATGATTTTTCAAATGGTTTTCAAAATATAAAGGAGGATGCGAGTGTACGATCAGTCGGAGCGCGTGAATAGACCCCAAAATACCTTACGAATTATTTGATTTATGTGATATGTTAGAACAACATGCTAGTACTAGGCTAGGGATCTTTAGGAATTGCATGATAGAATTGCCTGATTATATGATGCCTCATAGCCTAGGGTTTTTCCTTATATGAAATTGACATCATTACTGTAGTTGCTTAGCGTATGCATCACGACTGTACATAATTAAGATCTTATAGCCTGAGAATGTTTGGTTTGGCCTTATTTCCTATTCTTTTTGATGAAGGGCTTAGGGTAGGATTAGGTATTTGAAAGTCTATAGGGTCCAGAGTTATGTATGGCAAGAATACACTAGTGCTGCAGGGTTGGTGGAAGTTTCAAGGATAGGAGAGTCATTGAGGGGTCAGTCCGCCAATCATGAGATATGTAGCTTTCCTCTAGGAGTGAGGATTGAGTGCATGCCATGCTTATAGATAACGTTAGGGTGTTGTGATGATACTTGAGACAAATATGGGTAGGTGTGGAACATAGTATGGGCCCGTACTACTGAAAGCACGGGACCCATACACGTTGCAAGGAAGTCACAACCCCTAGGGTTTTGTTGGAAGTTGGTTCCCGGATCATCATATGGAATATCTGATATCTTCCTGGTATAGTTTCAGCATGGTGGTTACTCGACGATTTGTGATTGGATCTGGTTTAGGATCAGGAGGTGGCGGACAGGAGGCACCAGCAGTGCCCAAGACTATCGACCATATGGGGCTAGACGATATGGACGGCAGGATTCAGGAGATCCTGCATGACGAGGTTGCTGTGATGTTACGGGCTCAGTTTCCGGAGATGTTTGGGTCTATCAAGACCGCAATGATGGAGTATTTTGATGAGTGTTACACAGCCCTCACTGAGACGGCTGTCGCAGCAGCTTCAGCAACGGCAGGGGGAGGAGCCAGTCAGGAATTCCAGTACCGGGACTTCGATAACACGAAGCCCCCGACTTTTGATGGGACTCAGGACCACATCAAAGCCATGAGGTGGCTATCTGACGTGGAGGGGTGTTTCTTCACATGTTCATGTCCTACTGACCAGAAGGTCAGATGTGCCATGAACCTGCTGAGGTCCCGGGCAAAGGACTGGTGGAGGTTGATGATTGGGTCTTACACTGATGATCAGAGAGCTGCGGTTACTTGGGAGCAGTTCAGGGATATGTTCCACGCTTGCTACATTCCACGAGTCGAGCGGGAGCGGTTAGATCAGGAGTTCTTGGAGTTGAGACAGGATGGTGAGAAGGTGACAGAGATCACCCATATGTTCACTGAGAGGTTGATGTTCTGCCCGGAGTTTGCTTCTGAGCAGGCTCAGATGAAACGTTATCTGAGCATGCTCAAGACTGACATCTGACAGTTTATGGCGACCCAGCATTGTGATATACGTCTGGATTTACAGGAGGCCGCTAGACGGCGTGAGTTAGAGATTGAGCTGCAGTTGAGGGAGCAACGACAGGCCCCGTCACAATCATAGTCGGTGCCAAAGCGGTCTAAGACCGCTGATTCCAGGTCAGGAGGACAGCATGGTCGCACTTGTGGCAAGTGCGGGAAGGGTCACTCGGGGGTTTGTAGATCGATCAGTGTGTGCTGCAAATGCGGCAAGGAGGGGCATTTTGCGAGGGATTGTCGCCAGACAGCCCCGGTTCAGGATATGAGGATATGGCACCACTGTCATCAGGTTGGTCACGTGAAGACCAACTGTCCACAACTCGCTGCCAGGCCGGCACAGGCTCCAGCGCCGGCTACATTGAGGGTTACTGACGGGAGTCAGGGTAGAGCAGCGCCCCCGAGGGCTCAGGGACGCGCCTTCCAGCTTATAGCAGAGGAGGCCAGGGTAGCACCAAACGTGATTGCTGGTATGTTTCTATCGTTTATCTTACTAATTGTATATGTTTTATGGTTATGAGTTGTACCTGTGATTAGGTAAATTTTCAGTGAACTCCTTACCTGCTTTGGTATTATTTGACTCGGGGAGTTCAGTATGCCAGTAGGAGAGCTAGAGTGTCCGTTGCGAGTCTCTATCGCCAACGAACATGGGGTTTCCGCTTTTTCGGTCTATCGGGGTTGCGTGTTGGAGATCTTTGGGGTATCTTTCCCGATAGACTTGATTTCGATTCCCATGGGGGATGTGTGTGTGATCGTGGGTATGGATTGGCTTAGTCGCTTCGGTGCCGTGATCGACTGTGAGGGTCAGCGATTGGTAGTTCGAACCCCAAGTGGGGGAGAACTGATTGTCTACGACGAGGGCACCAGATTGGGATCAGGGTTTTGTTTAGCTGCTAGGGCTCGGCAGTACATTCAGCATAGGTGTGCGGGTTATTTAGCATATGTGGTGGATACGCGGGTCGAGGATCAGACCGCGGTTTCTGAGGTTCCAGTAGTCAAGGAGTTCGTTGACGTGTTCCCGGAGGAGTTACCCGGAGTGCCTTCGGAGAGGCAGGTCGAGTTTAGGATCGACCTAGTGCCAGGTGCGGCCCCTATCGCCAAGGCTCCATACCGGTTGGCACCACCAGAGATGCAGGAGCTGTCATCACAGCTGCAGGAACTGCTGGGCAAGCACTTCATTCATTCGAGTAGTTCTCCATGGTGAGCGCCAATTCTCTTCGTCAGGAAGAAGGATGGTTCACACCGGATGTGCATTGACTACCGGGAGTTGAACAAGTTGACGGAGAAGAACCGTTATCCACTCCCGAGGATAGATGACCTTTTCGATCAGTTGCAGGGAGCATGTTGGTTCTCCAAGATAGACCTGAGGTCTGGGTACCATCAGGTCATAGTTAGGGAGGAGGACGTGGAGAATACCGCGTTCCGGACTCGTTATGGACATTACGAGTTCGTATTGATGCCATTTGGGCTCACCAACGCACCGGCAATGTTTATGGACCTGATGAATCGGGTCCGCAGACCGATGCTCGACCGCTCGGTCATCGTGTTCGTAGATGATATCTTGGTGTACTCCAAGACCCGAGAGCAGCATAAGGAGTGATGGGTTTTGAGCATTCTAACACTTCCTAAGTGTACATGCAACCCTAATAACCTTGGATCTATGTTTGTCTAATAATCATGCAAAGTTGAATTCGAAGGTTATATTCCTATCTAGCATACATGGGGAACATTTTTAACTTGAATGAAAGATAGAATAACTTACCTTGTTGTTGATTATGATCCTTGAAACCTTGTGAGCCTAGCACCCCAAGTGTGATGCCTCAAATGCTTCACACAACACCAAATGCAAAGGAGTAAACTTTGAGAGAATCTTACACTTGCAAAATCGGCTCTAGCCCTCTTGTTTCTTATGTGTGCAACCGATTTTGGTGGAGCATGGGTTCTTTATATAGTGTTGACACATCTAGGGTTACACCATGTAAACCCTAATGTGTCATGACTCTTCATTTCCATGACCCATGGGTTTGTAACTCCCATGGAGCATCCTATGGGTTTAACCCAACTTGATAATCCATGGAGCCTCTTAGCTCACTATACAAGTTATGCATAATTTACATAATCAACCCATATATTTAATTAGTTATCTTTTGATCACATAATTAATTCTAAATTAATTCTTGATCAAACTAATTAAATAATATTATTAATATATTAGAACTTATAATATATTAATAATCCACAAGTGTTATTTCTCTCATTTAGTCTATCCAATTGCATGGTGCCATGCAACCCAAATGGACCATGCCGGGTCGGGTCAAGTACATACCAGAAATAGTTATGGACTTAGACACCTTATCCAACAGTCTCCCACTTGGATAAGTCTAATAACTATAACTGCAATACTTCAGGAACCGATCGGCAATCGTAGCTCTTTCAAGGTCTCTCGGAACTGAGAAGATGATGATACGCCATTTAAGATAAGTGATCATATAATCCTCTGTTCGAGATATCAGTCGGACAAATACATGGAACAATGTCTTACTTATTGTCCAGCAGTTTGTTTCCCGATTTCCGATTTGTTTGACAAAGAACTTAATTGAACACATCAACTTAGTTCTGACCGGGCCCGGTACATAGGTCAAAACAAAATCATCGAGGGGCCCATATATCAGCTTCTAATCCAAGAAAGAACAGATAAACTTCGACTCATATGCTTTGTTCTACCACTCATTGAATTATACACAAAAGCACGTTTTATAACATCGAGTTACCAATGCGTTAACGTACAATCAATGCATAACCAACTCATAAGTAACAAATCATATCTCTAGGTTTGAAGACTTATATGATATTACCGTCTCACGATCACTCGAGATAAATTCCATGAAGTGATTCCAGTGAGCGTGGGTTGAGTCCAATGCTCAGAACTTATGAGCACTCATGAGTGTTGTAGCCATGTCCAACAACTTAGACCTCTGCAACCAATCATGACAGTCTTGATTCATACCTACTTCCGACATATGACCGACTATGGAGGTTCGAATAATATGATATACCAAACATAATTATTCTGGAAGTCAAAACATGCAAAAGAAATATAGTAAACGATCGACAAGAGATAGCAACACTTTACTCATAAATAAAACACCTTTTATTCATCATCTAATGTCAATTACACTTTACAAATTTCAAGGTTATCTAACTACTAAATCTAATATTATCCTTTAGCCCTATGCTCCGAGCATGCTGGAGATGCTTAACCCGAGTCAGTCCCTTCGTGAGGGGATCTACTGGATTCTCATCCGATGATACCCTCTTTGCCACGAGGAGTCCTTCTATTTGATGTCTGATGAAATGGTATTTTCTGTCGATGTGTCTGGATCACCCGTGATCCCTTGGTTCCTTGGCTAAGGCAACTGCACTTTCACTATCACAGAAAATTTCCATTGGCTCTTTAATAGCTGGTACAACTCCAAGGTCTCCAATGAAGTTCTTCAGCCATATCGCCTCCTTTGCTGCCTCGCTAGCTGCTATATACTCTGATTCGCAAGTTGAATCAGCCACTGTCTCTTGCTTGGAACTCTTCCAAGAAATTGCTCCTCCATTTAAGGTAAAGACCCAGCCTGACTGAGAGCGGAAATTATCCCTATCAGTCTGAAAGCTAGCATCAGTATACCCTACAACTCTCAAATCTTCACTCCCACCGAGGGTAAGGACCCAGTCCTTAGTCCTCCGTAGGTACTTGAGGATATTCTTTACCGCAGTCCAGTGTGCCTTGCCAGGGTTCCCCTGATACCTGCTAACCATGCTCAAAGAAAAGGCTACATCAGGTCGAGTACACGTCATAGCATACATGATCGATCCTACAGCCGAAGCATAAGGTATTCGACTCATTTCTGCTATCTCAGCCTCAGTACTAGGGCTTTGTGTCTTACTCAATCTGGCGTTACTCTGGATGGGTAACTCTCCTTTCTTGGAGTCCTGCATGCCGAATCTCTTCAACACCTTATCCAAGTAAGTACTCTGACTAAGTCCAATTAGTCTTTTACTCCGGTCTCTTAAGATCCTTATCCCTAGAATATAGGCAGCTTCTCCTAGGTCCTTCATAGAGAAACACTTCCCAAGCCAGGACTTAACTTCCTGCAGAGTTGGGATGCCATTTCCTATGAGTAGTATGTCATCCACATACAATACCAAAAAGCTAACTATACTCCCACTAGCCTTGACATATACACAAGATTCATCTTCACTCCTAGAAAAGCCAAATTCCTTGACTTTCTCATCAAAGCAAAGATTCCATCTGCGAGGTGCTTGCTTTAACCCATAAATGGATTTCTCAAGCTTACACACTCTATTAGGGTACTCTGTGTTGACAAAACCCTCTGGCTGACTCATGTAAACATCCTCAGCCAACTTTCCATTAAGGAAAGCGGTTTTGACATCCATTTGCCATATTTCATAGTCATGAAATGCGGCTATGGCTAACAGAACCCTAATAGACTTAATCTTGGCCACTGGAGATAAGGTCTCATCATAATCAACTCCCGGAGTTTGTAAGAAACCATTTGCAACTAGTCGTGCCTTATAAGTGTGTACATTACCATCCGTGTCGGTCTTCTTCTTGAAGATCCATTTGCACCCTACAGTCTTACGACCTGGTACATTCTCAACCAAGTTCCAAACTTGATTGGCATACATGGACTGTATCTCACTGTCCATTGCCTCTTTCCACTTGGCTGACTCAGGGCCTGCCATGGCTTCCGCGTAACTGTTAGGTTCATCCAGACTTATCAGTGTCTCATCACTGATAAGTGTATCACCTTCCACAGTAATATGGAATCCATAGTAATGCTCAGGTGCATTCCTAACCCTTGTGGAACGCCTTAGAGGTACAGACTTGTCAATTGGCTCAACAGGAGTTTCCTCCTCAAGTTGAGTGTTAGGGTTTGAAGTTCCTTCACCACTTGACTCTTGAATTTCTTCAAGGTCAACTTGCCTCCCACTGTCTCCTTGGCTTATGAACTCTCTCTCTCGAAAGACAGCCCTCCTAGCTACAAAGACCACATTCTCACTAGGTCTGTAGAAGAGGTAACCAAAGGATTTCTGTGGGTAGCCGATGAAAATACACCTCTCACTTCGAGGTTCGAGCTTATCATGAGTCTCGCATCTCACAAAAGCCTCGCAACCCCAAATCTTAATATGGTCTAGTTTGGGTACTTTACCAGTCCACATCTCATGAGGAGTTTTGGCAACTTTCTTTGTGGGAACTAGATTAAGGATATGGGCGGCAGTCTCTAAGGCATACCCCCCAAAATGAGATTGGTAGCGAAGCTCGACTCATCATGGAACGAACCATATCCAACAAGGTTCGATTACGCCTCTCAGCTACACCATTCAACTGCGGTGTCCTGGGAGGTGTCAATTGTGAGACAATCCCACATTCCCTAAGATAGTCGAGGAACTCTGAACTAAGATACCCACCACCTCGATCGGATCGAAGCATCTTAATGTTCCTGCCCAATTGATTCTCGACTTCCTGTTTAAACTCTTTAAACCTCTCAAAAGTCTCTGACTTATGCTTGATTAAGTAGACATATCCATATCTACTGTAATCATCAGTAAAAGTCAAATAATAACGATTAGCATCCCTTGTGGCATGTTTGAAGGGCCCACACACATCCGTGTGTATAAGATCCAACAAACCTTCACCCCTCTCACAAGAACCTGTGAAGGGTGACTTTGTCATTTTTCCAAGTAAGCATGATTCGCAACTATCATCTGACTTTAGGTCAAATGACTCCAAGACTCCATCCTTTTGGAGTTGGCCTATGCGTTTCTTGCTTATATGTCCAAGACGACAATGCCATAATGATGCTTTATCCAAGTTATTATCATTAACATAATCAATACACAATACATTATTTCCTAAGTTATCAACCACAGATACAGTTTCATACACACCATCACAAGGTAATGCTTTACAATAAAGAACATTATTAAAGAAAGCATTAATCGAACCAACGTCATTATCAAATGAAAAGGTGAAACCTTGTTTATACAATGCATGAAAGGAAATAATATTTCTTGCCATTTTTGGAGAATAACAACATTTATTCAAATCTAAACTAAACCCACTACTTAGCGATAAAGTATAAACTCCAATCTTGGTGACAGGTAAAGCTTTCCTATTCCCCATGATTAAGTTTATTCTTCCATGCTCCACATTCTCACTTCTTCTTAGTCCCTGCAAATCAGAACAGATATGAATACCACAACCGGTATCAAGGACCCAAGAGTTATAATGGGGTGAGTTATTAGATAAGATAGTGTAAATACCTGCATGGTTGGGTTTAACTTTCCCATCCTTCACATCTTGCTGGTATTTTGGGCAGTTCCGCTTCCAATGTGACTTTTCATGGCAATAGAAGCATTCAGCCTCTTTTGGGTCAGAAGAAGGAGTGACGAAACCTTTCTTGGTTCCACTTGAAGAAGAGCCATCAAGGGTCCTAGCCTTGGTACCCTTCGAAGAGCTCTTCCTCTTCTTCCCTCTACCTTTCCCGATTGCCAAAACCGGGGCGGAGTTTGGAGTAGGAGTGTTAACAACTGACTTACCCTTAAGACCTGTTTCTACGGTCTTGAGGAGTCCCTGAAGTTTGCTGAGTGTGACCTCTTCCTTATTCATGTGATATGTCATGCGGAATTGATCATAGCACGATGGTAAGGAGTGCAAAATGATATCTATTGCAAGCTCCTCAGGGAAGTTCACATTAAGCTTCAGCAACCGATCCACATACCTTTGCATTTTCTGCATGTGGATCGTGACGGATTCCCCGTCCTTCATCATGGTTGTTATGATAGAGCATATGATTTCATACCTCTCTTGTCGTGCACTTTGATGGTATCTTTCCATCAGATCGTGGTGCATTTCAAAAGGGTAGAAGTCCTCATAGGACTTTTGGAGTTCCGCTGTCATGGTGGCCAACATGATGCATGCCACTTTTGTAGCATCCCTTTCATGTGCCCGGAAGTCAGCAATCTCCTGGGGAGTTGCAGTGGTCTCATCAATCTCCTTAAGCTCCTTGTCAAGGACATATTCTTTGTCCTCGTAGCGGGTAATCATCCTGATGTTTCTGATCCATTCATTGAAGTTGGATCCATCAAAAGTGACTTTCCCACACAAGTTCATAAGGGTAAAGGAGCCATTAGGATTAGAGCCAGAAGCAGCATTGTTTGAAGACATCTGAAAGAAGAGAACAAGATTAGTTTAGATATTAAGAGAGTCCTTAATAAAACACCCAAATGTAATATTAAGGCTAGGATCCAATCACAATATATTATAACTTAGAAGAGGTATGCCGTAATCCAAGCTATAACATATTTGAAAGGTAGGTGAATGACGATTCACCAATTTCCACCATGAAAAACGAAATATAAATATTAGGTTTTTAATTGGTTCTTAGAAATTCCTAGATTCTTTTGAGATTCAATGAATTTTTCAAAGGCATGTTTCAATCTCGAGTGTGCCCTCCAAGTTTTGTGACTGGGATATCGAGGATCACAAAACGAGGTGTGAAGTAACCATGCAAATCACTTGGTACCCTCAAGGTTTATCACTCAATCGATGTGCCGGTAAACCACACATGCTCCACCGATGCTATGGTAAACCTTAAGTCACCCTTTATCTACCTTGTTAAGTCCAAGTTAGTGTGCCAGTTAACCACACACGCTCCACCAACGACTTAAACAAAGTGTAAAGTGTAATTTCATGGATTAGCACCTTATTCACATTTTCCTAAAGTAACTAAGATTGGGAATTTAATAAAAGCATTTAGTTACTTTATAATATTCATCATACTTTTAATGAGAATTTAAAAGTCCTTGTCTTACCCGTTCGGCTAACGACCCTCCACCGATCAAGGAAGCGGTGGGTGAGAGTGGACACCCATTAAGTTGCCATTTTATAGGCAACAACCTTATACACCCCTTATAGACCGGCTTCGTGAATGAGGCGTACTATCGGTAAGACGACTTGACGTTATACATATATATATTAGTAACTTATAATATTATAAAGTATAAGGGTTGAATTTTAACTTTTAAAATTCTAAGGGTTGGAACTAAAGTTTTAATCAAGACTTTACATGTTCCAAAACTTGAGGGCAAGTTTTGTAAACTTCCAAAACTTTTCATTTCTTATAACTTATGAATTAATTGAGTAATAAAATGAAGACTCTTCATTTTTATAACTCTTGTGTTCTTTTAATGGCTTTAATAAAAGTGAGACTTTTGGTTTTCCATAACTTGAGGACAAGTTATGGACTCCATTAAAACACATTATGATCATGAATTAAACTACCATGAAGGTTACAAACAATTCCTATGATCATCTAATCTTCATAAGTTCAAGAACATGAATATGAACACTTTCAAGAATCAAAAATTACACTTAAAAAAAACTTGTAATTTTGATAATTGCCATTGTAAATGGATTAGCATAAACATTACACCATCTAAAACAAGTTTTAAAACATCAAAACAGTTTAGGGTAATGTTTCTAGTCCATTTCCAGCAACAAATGTGCAAACTTTCATACGAGCAGAAAACAGAAAAACGATTTTTTTCAAGCAGTTTGCACAAAAAAAAAAACAACAAACAAACCTAGGCTCTGATACCACTGATGGGTTTTGAGCATTCTAACACTTCCTAAGTGTACATGCAACCCTAATAACCTTGGATCTATGTTTGTCTAATAATCATGCAAAGTTGAATTCGAAGGTTATATTCCTATCTAGCATACATGGGGAACATTTTTAACTTGAATGAAAGATAGAATAACTTACCTTGTTGTTGATTATGATCCTTGAAACCTTGTGAGCCTAGCACCCCAAGTGTGATGCCTCAAATGCTTCACACAACACCAAATGCAAAGGAGTAAATTTTGAGAGAATCTTACACTTGCAAAATCGGCTCTAGCCCTCTTGTTTCTTATGTGTGCAACCGATTTTGGTGGAGCATGGGTTCTTTATATAGTGTTGACACATCTAGGGTTACACCATGTAAACCCTAATGTGTCATGACTCTTCATTTCCATGACCCATGGGTTTGTAACTCCCATGGAGCATCCTATGGGTTTAACCCAACTTGATAATCCATGGAGCCTCTTAGCTCACTATACAAGTTATGCATAATTTACATAATCAACCCATATATTTAATTAGTTATCTTTTGATCACATAATTAATTCTAAATTAATTCTTGATCAAACTAATTAAATAATATTATTAATATATTAGAACTTATAATATATTAATAATCCACAAGTGTTATTTCTCTCATTTAGTCTATCCAATTGCATGGTGCCATGAAACCCAAATGGACCATGCCGGGTCGGGTCTAGTATATACCAGAAATAGTTATGGACTTAGACACCTTATCCAACAAGGAGAATCTACGGGAGCTATTAGGAGTTTTGAGATGTAAATGTCTTTATTCCAATTTCTCGAAGTGCGAGTTTTGGTTACGAGAGGTTCAGTTCCTTGGACATCTCGTTAACCAGGAGGGGATTTTGGTCGATCCAGCCCAAATCAAGGCGGTTATGCAGTGGGAGGTTTCGAAATCTCCCTCGGATATCAGGAGTTTCTTGGGATTGGCAGGGTACTACCGGAGATTCATACATGATTTCTCCAAGATTGCAGTACCCCTCCCTCGTCTCACGAGGAAAGGGGTGGATTTCCGGTGGGGCCCCGAGCAGTAGAGGGCGTTTGAGACCCTCAGACAACGACTATGCGAGGCTCCAATCTTGACTCTCCCGGAAGGAGTTGAGGATTTTGTGGTATTCTGTGATGCATCCATCACAGGACTGGGAGCGGTCCTCATACAGAGAGGACGGGTGATAGCCTACACATCGCGGCAGTTGAAACCGCACGAGACGAGATACCGTACTCATGATCTAGAGTTGGGAGCGGTGGTATTCGCTCTCAAGATTTTGAGACATTACCTCTATGGGGTCCGTTGTACCATATACATGGACCACAAGAGCCTGAGACACATCATGGATTAGCCGAACCTGAATATGAGTCAACACAGGTGGATGCATGTAGTGAAGGACTGCGACTGTGAGATCCTTTACCACCTAGGTAAAGTGAATGTGGCTGCGGACGCTCTGAGCCGCAAGTCTGCTAGATCTTCTACCTCGGTGACGTGTATGTGGATATCAATGGATTCTCCACTTGTGAGCTTGATAAGGGAAGCTCAAGCTGAGGGTATGCGACAGGAGAATTGGAAGCATGAGAGGATTAGGGGTGAGAACACCCGGTTTGTGCAGGATAGCCGAGGATTATTGAGCCGTTGCGGTCGGGTCTGGGTTCCGATGTCTGGTGGGGTCAGACAGACTATATTGGAGGAGGCTCATAGGTCTCGCTTCTCTATTCACCCGGGGGCCACCAAGATGTATCAGGATTTGCAATCGAGTTACTGGTGGTCGTGCATGAAGCGAAAGATTGCTTGGTAGGTTGAGAGGTGTTTGACCTGCAGGATGGTCAAGGCCGAACACCAAAGGCCGCATGGAAAGTTGTAGCCTCTAGAGATTCCCATATGGAAATAGGAGCAGATCACGATGGACTTCATCACCAAATTGCCGAGAATGGCAAAGAAGTTCGACGCTATATGGGTCATCGTGGATTGATTGACCAAGAGTGCTCATTTCCTGCTCATTCGGGAGAGCTCATCAGCCGAGAAGCTAGTTGATGTGTATATATGCGAGATTGTCGCCCGCCATGGGGTCCCGGTCTCTATCGTTTCGGACCGTGATGTTCGGTTTACCTCCCGTTTCTTGCAGAAGTTCCACGAGGAGCTGGGCACGCGGCTGCACTTCAGTACAACCTATCATCCATAGACATGCGACCAAAGTGAGCAGACCATACAAACTCTCAAGGATATGCTGAGATCTTGCGTTATTGACTTCGGTGGGAGCTAGGACTCCTACCTACACCTTGCATAGTTATCTTATAACAACAACATTCACTCCAACATTAGTGCTTCACCTTATGAGTTGTTGTGTGGACGGAGACGTCGCACCCCAGTCTGTGCGAGGTTGGTCACAGGGTGATGGGTCGGACCGAGGTAGCCCTGCAGACTACCGAGATGATTCAGCAGATCAGACAGCGATTGTAGACCGTATAGATTTGGTAGAAGAGTTACGCCGACCGGCGTCGATCTGAGTTGGAGTTTCAGGTCGGTGACATGGTACTCCTGAAGGTATCGCCCTGGAAGGGTGTGATTCACTTCAGGAAGAGGGCGAAGCTGGGTCCACGATATATCGGGCCATTCAGGATCACTGCCAGGGTTGGCAAGGTGGCGCATAGAATAGATCTCCCTGAGGAGCTTACTCAGATCCACAACACTTTCCATGTTTCACAGTTGCGGAAGTGTATTCAGGATGAGGAGGCAGTGGTATCATTAGATGATATTCATGTCGATGAGCGCCTGAATTACGTGGAGAGGCTAGTGGTTGTTCTTGAGAGGAAGGTGAAGTTTCTACGGAAGAAGGAAGTACCTTTGGTAAAGGTACAGTGGCAACATCGGAGAGGATCCGAGTGGACTTGGGAACCGGAGGTAGAGATGCGGGAGCATTACCCCGAGTTATTCACCGTAACAGACTTCGAGGATGAAGTCTAGTTCAAGTGGGGGAGAATTATAACACCCCGACTCCCAGGTATAATTTTCAAAATCTTTATATTCATTTTTCTGAGGGAACTCGACGAGTTGGAGGCCCCAACTCGTCGTGTCGAACCTAACTGACCCGCGTGGATTCGGATTCCTACTCGATGAGTTGGAGGCCCCTAACTCGACGAGTAGAGTCTGTGCATGGAAACCCTAATTTTTAGGGTTTGCACCCTATTTAAAGGACCTTAAGTCCATTCCTCCAGCCCCCTTACCACCTCTTGACGGCCAGAAGAAACCCTAATCAGTCTAGACCTTGTTCTTGAGTGTTTGTGAAATTTAAAGAGTGATTTTGGTGCATTATGTGAAGAAGGATTGAATTCTAAGGAGCTTGGAGCAAAGATAAGCTTGTGGATCTGACTCTACTTCATCTTGGCATCATCTGGAAGGTAACAATTCATTACCTTGACTTATCTTTAGCTAGATCTCTTCATGCTTAGGTTTAGGGCCATTTGTAGCACATTTGGGAGTCATTTCGGGTATTGGGTATGATCTGAAGTTGTAATTCAGATATGCACTCCACTAGGTCCCTATAGTCATAAAGTTATCAGATTTACCAAGCATTGGCCCTTCCCTTTAGGTTAAACCTTTCCCTTAGCTTGGTTTTGGCAATTAGGACCATGTATGTACATAAAGTTTGCACCTTACGTGGAAACCATGCCCTAGGAGGGTAGATCTGCAATATGGAGCTTTGGAGTAGCTTAAAAACGTCTAGATGAGAATTGGACAAAAGGGACTTGACAAGCCGCATAGCCGACTCGACGAGTCGGATGAAGATTGCATGTATTGTTTCTACATGAACTCGGCGAGTCAGTAAGAGGACTCGACGAGTTAGTTAGGGTTGTTCCCGACATTTGGACATCGCATGGACTCGACGCGTTGTCTAGAAACTCGGCGAGTCAATTAGGGTTTTCATGATTTCCTGATTTCTTAAGGAACTCGACGAGTTGCTAGCTGCACTCGACGAGTTGGGTCAACATGGACTGTTGACTTTGACTTTGACCAAGGGTTGACCAGTTAGGCTTTTGAGGGTATTTTGGTAATTTGGGATTTTGATGAACTTGGTCCTATGGTGGTTATAGGTGGTTGGGTTCGTGACGGTGATTCGGGAGTTTGATGTTATCCCTATAGTTCGACATCGTGAGGTGAGTTATTCTCACTATATCAACAGGGTCTAAGGCACCAAGGTCGGCCCTTTATGATTTGTATCGTGGTTATAGGATGGTTTTTATGTTAGTGATCATGCTATATTAGTGATCTGTTAGATCGGTATCCTGGTTATAGGATCATGCTATGTTAGTGATTTGTTAGATCGGTATCCTGGTTATAGGATGGTTTCTATGTTAGTGATCGGTTAGATCGATATCCTGGTTATAGGATGGTTTCCATGTTAGTGATTTTTTAGATCTGTATGACTATTTGTACATGCTAGCTAGCATATGATATTTATGTGCACATGATTGCTGGTTTGGGGGATTGGGTTGAGGCAGCTCCTGCTTTTTGCTGTAGGAGAAGATACCCAGTGCGGACCGGATACTCTGCAGACCCGGTTAGGGCATACTAGTCAGGCCGAAGGCCAGGCGAGCGGTTCGGTTAGGCTGAAGGCCCTGAGAGGCGGTCCAGACGTGCCGATGGCTCGCAGAGCGGTCCAAATAGACTGATGGCCCTGCGAGGCAGTCCAGTCAGACTGATGGCTCATTAGGCATGCTATGTTTGTTTATATGATATGGTTATATTTGTATGGCGTTGGTATTTTGGGGGAACTCACTAAGCTTCGGGCTTACAGTTGTTGATTTTGTTTCAGGTACTTCTAATGATCGCGGGAAGGCGAAGGCGTGATCGTACACCTCCTTATGTTTTCATGACTTAATTATGGGGATACTCTGATGTTTAAACTATTTTGAAAACAATTTGTAATAACTTAATGGTTTTTAAATGTTTGAAAAGTTTTAAATTGGCTTGATTTTTATGGATGTTGCATAATGACCAACAAGAGTATTAATAGCTCCTGTGAATTTCTGATGATGGCCAATGTTCTCAGATACAACTGAAGATTAAAAAGATAGAACTTCAGAGATAACAATATTTACTTTAGATATCGCTTATGTGGCCTTGGAAAGAGCCATATCAAATTTCGCAGTCGTTTCATTAACCTATTTTTCTTTAGCATCAAATAGCCTTTTATTCTCATAAATAATTGTATTTACAGTTGATTCATGCACTTTCATCAAATTCTGAAATTTTGTTGGTGAAAAAGAATATGCTCTGTAAGGATATTTAACTTCCTGCTCATTAACTAGTACTCCCTCTTTGTGATAGGAGTAGCTGTTGTAGCCTCATCCAGATCACTCTCATTATCAAGAAGAGATGGATCCATCACAGGTTCAATAAATGCTTGAAAATAACCAGTTATTTCAACATCATCATCGTCATCATTTAATGTGAACTCTTCATTACCTCCTGACATCGTTTCATCATTCTGAACTAAAGGAGTTGGAATAGGTTCAAAAAATGGAAAAAATATACAGATGGTGGTGGAACAATGGTAGTTTGTTTTTGTGAAGTAGATGGTGAGGTAACAGAATCTATAAAAATTAGGATGGAAATTAGGATATTGGTTTGAATGGATGAAACTAATGGAAATGGGATCTGAATTATTGTGGTTTGAACTTGTGATGTTGTTTAAGGTGGTGATAGAGGTGGAACATGTGGTGATTGGGATTGTGATAGATTAAAAATTGGTTCGCTAATGATAGTTTGATAAATATCATTCTCAGTTTGATCTGATAAAGGAGATGTAGTGGTAGTAGAAATAGTGGATACCTTGAAAATCTGTGAAAAGTCAAGATTCATAGTTAGCATCACTATTGTGGTGGGTATCTCCTTTGTCTGAGGAGGATCAGAATGTTCGTTGTTAGTATCATCCTCTATGCGAACATCACTCGTAGTATTCTTATCATACTCTTAATCAATCACACACACCTTGGCTTTCCTCTTAAGTTTCCTTTGAGGTATTGGCTTCACACGAATACCTTCCTCAACTACTTTTTCCTTTATCTTCCCACTAGCTCTTCGTTGAACATGATATGTTTTATAGGTTATAATTAGTACATGTGGCGAAAACAACTTAACCCTTAAGTTCACATGCAACCTACTTTGGATCTATGTTTTCTCTATTGAAAACAATAAACAATTTAACATCATAAACCCTAAGGCAAGCCAACTATAATTGAAATTACAAGGATTAGGGTTTACATACCTCTTTGATTATTATTGTAAATAATCAAGAATTCCTTTCTTCAATTTTCATGGAAAGCCAACATAAAAATTATGATGTCTCTAATGGTATGTACTCAAACCCAAGAAATGGAAGATTTGAGAGGAGAGATGAGATGGAAGCAGAATTTCGGGTCTTCTAACTCTTGGTATGCATGAGAAGAAAATAGGGAGTCCAAGGAGTCCTATTTATAGCTTATAGGAAAACCCTAGAAACCTTAATTTGAAATAAAATAATATTATTTCAAAACCGGTTTTATCTAGTTTCTTTATTATCCACATGGGACATTCTAGAAACCCTAGGATGCTCCTAAATTTCGTCCCCCCTAGGAAAGATCTAGAATCCTTATTGATAAACTATTGAACAATTACAACTTAAGTCCTTGCACTTTTAATTAATCCAATTAATCCAAAAATTAATTCCAGTTATTTTCTGATTAATTATTAATTAAAAAATACTGTTTATAATTAATATATTAATCTCATAATATATTAATAAATCATTCATTGCTATTTATTAATCATACATTAAACCAATAAATCAACCTCTCTCTCTCTCTCTCTCTCTCTCTCTCTCTATAAATGTCATTCCATCAATTACTAGTTTTGAGGACAACCAAAAAAGGACTTTGCTTTTAATTCAAGTATATATACCAATTTAGTTATTAGCTTAGACATCTAATCTAACAGTCTTCCACTTGGATAAGTCTGTGACTGCAATTACAAGTATAACTTCTAAATTAAACATCACAGTGTGTTTTCCAAAGCAACTGCTAGATTCTGATTTGATCAGACATTGGCCCTAGGATAAGTGATCCAATATTCCTCCGTTCTTCAAGATATCATATGGAAATGAGACATGGATTACAATCAATCTCTTGTCCAAAATTTTGTTTCCTGATTTGTGATGACCTCATTAGACTAGTAATTGAACATATCAATTCAGTCTAGGTTGGGCCCAACACTATAACGTCAACACCAAATCACAAAGGGGCCTAAATATATCGCTTTTCCTGTTAGGACAAAAGGAACGAATAAACTTTGACTTATATGCTTGTATCTTTTACTCACCAAATCATGCATGACACTACGTTTTATAACATCACGTTAATGATGCGTTTTCGTAATACCAATGCACAACCGACTTCTAAATTATAACTCATATATCTCTGTTTTAAGAATATAAGATTTTATCATCTCAGTATTACTCGTGATATAATCCGTGAAGTAATCCTCTAAGCGTGGGTTTATCTAATACTCAAAATCTCATTTTCTGAGTACTCATGAACATTGTAGCAAATCTTATTGCAATGTCTAACCCCTATAGACAATCTACAATTCAACTCATGACTGTCTTGATTCACTACTTACCTCCAAAAGTATGAGCGACTGTGGAATTTCGAATAATCAAATCATTCAGGAAGTAAAACATGAAAAGTGTAACACAAGAATAAACAACTGAAAAAGGCAGTAACCATACTCATAATTAATCTCTATTATTTAATCACCAAAATCAGTTACATTTATTATGTTACAAGTTTCAAACTACCAACTAGCTACTAAAACTAATATCATCTCTTAAGCCTATGCTTCTAGCATACTGGTTATGCTTAACCCCACTCAGAGCCTTTATGAATGGATCTACAGGATTATCTTCTAAGGATGATCTCTTCACTAGGAGATGACCTTCTTCAACCCTATGTTTGATATAATGGTACTTTCTGTCGATATGATTAGATCTACCATGGTCCATGGATTCTTTTGTTAAAGCAACCACACCTTCATTATCATAGAAAAGTTCCATTGGCTCTTGAATGGTCGTAAGTACTCCGAGATCACCGAGAACGTTCTTCAACCAAGACACTTCCTTTGATGCCTCAATCGTTGCGATGTATTCTGATTCACAAGTAGAATCTACCACAATTTCCTGTTTGGAACTCTTCCAAGTAACCACTCTGCCGTTTAATAAAAACATCCAGCTCTATTGAGAACAAAAGTTGTCTTGATCTATCTGAAAGATGGCGCCATTATATCCAGTCTCGATCTGTCTAAAAGTTGACGTTACAAAAGTGTGGAACAACTTTGCTTTCATTATCAGAACCGTAAGTACGTTTTGAAAAACATCTGAATATGATAATGAAGAGTGCATTTCAAACTGGTGGCAAACAAGAATTCTTAAACTTCCATAGAACAAACAAATCAGAATTATACCCTATTAGATGATAAACCTTGATTATGATTGAAGATGGAATCAAATCAGGGTTTGAATACGCCTCTCCAATACGTAATCCTAACAATTTGTAGAAAGTAGCCTTGGTAACCATCGTTTTCTGCCCTTGAATTTCAAAATTTATCACATCCATTTTTGTTGTAATTTGATGTAGAATAAGCCAAAATCAGTGATGAGAGTGGAGCATCTTCATGATGAGTCAAAGCCTTCTTCAAAATTGAAAGATTTAAGCATTAGATAAGAGGTTGAACTTAAGTGGAGTAGTTCGAAGCATCAAGATCTTCATTAACCTTTTAATTCTGCTTTACCATGAGACGAACAGATGAAGCGGATTGATCCATGAATGAAATATGATCAGCAGAAGAATCCATTTATGATCGATTAAAAGAAGAACACTAAGAATTGAAGAATAATGATGAAGTTCTTGTAATTTTATTGAATCTCCTGAAAGTGTAAAAAGATAATTGCAGACAATTTGAGTATTTATATGGACTGAGAATTGGAAACGCTTATTTTGAATTTGAAATGTTTCAGGATTATAGGAGAGAGAAACCGCCAATTTCACACAATAAATGCCCGTCCAATACCACGTCAGGCTAGTATCCTACACCCATCATCACGATAAAAAGGTCCAATAAAATCTTTCCATGTGATTGATTTGACCCTACTTTGCAACTCTCATTTGAGTCTAACCGTTGTAGGGATGAGTCTTTTACTCGAAGGATTATCTAAGCTTTTTTGCATGTGATTGTATTCATGACGTAGTTAAATAACATTATTGGGATTTCTTCAACAGCTGATGGTAGGGTGAGGTCGAGAACCTAGGCGAGCCGAGGGAGTTTTTTTTCAGGTTCGGATGCGCTGTTTAGCTAGTACTTGGAGTACCAGTTTGAGAAGGTGGCTTAGAGGATTCGGTATGATTCTTGAGGAAAGTATGGATAGGTGTGGAAGGTAGTATTGGGCCTGTACTACTTAAAGCACATGATTCATACTCGACTCGAGGAGAGTCACAGAGAATCTAGGAAGCCGGTGGGATGAGGATTATTTGGGTATGTGTTGATCACGTGTATGATTGCTTTTCAGAATGGTGATGAGCACATGTGGAGGAGATTCATGTTCAGATTTGGGCTCAGGTGTTGGTATTGAGCCGATGGATGTGCGGATGCGGGAGTTCATCTCGTCGGAGATCACCCGCGGTATTTTGGAGCAGAGTCCTGTGATGTTTGGTACCATCAAGGAAGAGATCATGGAGCTCATGGACGATCGTCTTGGGTCTTTCGGGCCGATTTTATAGTAGGACAGTTGGAGCGGGCTCATCGGGGGCTCAAGACTTGTGGAGCCCTAGACTCTTGCAGGGAGTAGGATCCTATTGCTAGCTCTTGTTATGAGGAATTGAAGGTGGATTATGCATCATGCCTTACTGGGGATCGATTCCATGATTGGATTGCCACTGAGGTTTCGCAAGCTTTACGTGAGGAGTTAATTGACATCATTAGTCTTGTCACCGACAGACTGTTCGCCAGATTCGAGGATCAGATATCGGTCGTTCAGGTAGTTGATGGGATGGTTGAGGTGAATCAGGAGCAAGAGCTTGGTTTTGAGAGGTAACCGGGCTCTGCTAGCAACATCTAAGCAATCTGATGTTTCTATGTCTAGTGCTAGAGGCTCGAGGAGACACGACACTTACGCGAAGGGTGAAGGAATGCAGGAGCATGTGCGCGGCAAGTCAAAATACGATAGGTGCGAATAGAAGGGCCACCTTAGCCAAGAATGCACCCTAGAATTAGAATTGTGTCATCGTTGTCATCAGCCTGGTCATATCAGGGAAAACTGCCTGCGTTTAGTGGTTGGGGCGCCTCATGTTCCATTACAAGTGCTTCTGCAGGAAGGGGGCCGAACCCTGAGACACTACGGGTATCTATCATATTCTTCTCTTTGACGCTTAAATCATTATTCTAATAATTCCGTATTGGCGTGTGTGAAATGTCATGCCCTGATTATCTAAGAGTGGAAGCACCTATATGAGTGATATAGTTATGTTATCTGGAAAGTTGTTATATACCATTTTGCATACCGTGGAACGTTTTTAGAAGAGGCGCGAGTATTTCACATGGGAGACCAACAGCCGGTCAGATCTTCAGTGGTATCAGTTAGAATTCAAGGAATCCGCAAGGTAGGTATACCGGGTTTGAATGCAGGATATGTAAGGGTGTTCATGGTTTCAAGGTAGTTAGGAATTGATTCGGTCATGGGTGTAAGATCGGTAGTTTTCAAGTCCACACCTTTGAAGCGAGGCCAATTGCAAGTTGCATGAGGATTGCTCTAGGTGAAAGTAAGTGGTTGAACGGGTTGGGTACTTGTTCGATACTGAGATGTTGTTCCTCATCAACCGATTAGTCGCCAAGGACTTGTAGTGGATTCAGCGGAAAGTGCTTAAGGATTTTGAGATTCGTTGACGTATTGGGAATAATCACCCGGTCTTGGGATGTATAAGGGATAGGCTTGGCTAGTCAGGGAAGACTAGCTATTGTAAAGCTCAAGATGTTGACTGCTACCATCAGTAGGGATTGAGCAGTGGTAACGTATTACTCTTGAGTAATGGGAAAGTATTGTTCTCATGAGTTATTTTAGTCATTGGGATTGTCAACAGAAATTGAATGGTATCCTTTGGCGAACTTTGAATACCTCGATCCTTCAGCAGGTGAGTTGTTGAATTAATAGTTCGACGGTTCCGGTTAAGGGTCATAGTTATATGCCACGGGCTTAAATGACTTAAAGATTGGAGTTGTATCATGGGAAGTGCTTGGGATTATTGAACTTGTGGAGATTTTGGGAAATATTCATCTGGATTTGGATTGTGTGTGTGATCGTTAAGATGGGCTAGCAATGGAATGCTAGATCTTGTAATCTCAAGTTGTCGATAGTCGGATTGTAAGGATGTGGGATGGGCTGGAAACCCATCAATTTTTGTGGATTGGAAGAGCGCAGTCAAATCTAAGTGGGGGAGAACCGTTTGGATTTTTGGGGACAGTATCAGGTGTGAACCAAGAAAAGTTCCACATCCTAGTCGAGAGGGAAGCCAATTCAATTGGCAGTCTGGATAGAGGTTGCCTAAGTGTGAGGGTTATGTTGGAGCCTCTCTGCCTGTTTTTGTCTGATTAAGGCTTTAGGGTTCGAAACATAACCTGAACACTTGAATGGGGCAAAGTCGGATATGGGTTCGACTCATGACAATTACAGTTGGTATGGTTGATGGATGTTTCGGGCGGGGCCCGATGCCAGACGGGGCCTAATGAATGTACCAGGCGGGGCCCGATGTATGTATGTATATATGATTCGTATGGTATAAGGATCATTGGATCCGAGGCGAGGTTAGGCCTGTATAACACTCGACTAGGTGAGACCCGTGGGCGAGGCCCGTATGATTATGATAGTGTGGGTGAGACCCGGTGGAATAGGCTGGAGTGCTGTTTTGGATCACGTTAGAGTGGGTTGACCCTATGGTCAATGGTGGGATCAGGTGTGATACTGCCAACCTCGGTGATCGATTGAGGAGTATATATCTCCATTCAATGGGAAGTCACCATGGATGCAGGAGATCTTGGGCGGATCGGAATTGTGAAACTCTAGTTATCAGGACACAAGTTTTTAGACTGGGTTGGTACTTAGGGATGAGACTTGCGTTGGGATTCACTCTTGATCTTAATTGAATGATTCAACAGTGATTAATGGTTGGTTATGTTATCCTTGTTTGGACCAGGAGGGCTGTTGGAGCCAATAAGGCAAGCAAGCTTGGACAACTCTTTCCAGATAGACCTTGATACAGGAGTCGCGTGGAGTGACTGTGTGAACCTATCAACCTCATCAACCGGTTGGAAATCTGGTATATCGGTTAATTGGTAGGTAAGTAGGAGACCATGGAGGTCTCGGTTGCATCAGAAACGTAACTATGGGGAAACAAGATGAACCTGAGGTGGTAGTAGTGTTTGGGACTAGTGTTATGAGTCGCCTCGTTATTATGTGAGTATGTTAGTTCATGCTGCATAGGTTAAATAATCTCTTAGAGTAGTTGGTTTGACGCTATCGCGCAACTCTCATTTGGGTCTAACCGTTATAGGGACGAGTCTTTTACTCGAAGGATTATCTAAGCCTTTTATCAAGTGAAACGTTTTCGGCAGCAATGGATGGTCAGTGATTCTATTTCAACAAGATAATCAAGGGTTGGAAGAGTGATGATCAGTTTGGATTACGAAGCGCAGTTTAATTGACAGTGATTCGGAGTGGGCTGTCTGTCCGGGAGTCAGACATGGTTTTAGGATTTCGGCTTTCGGGCAGAGTAGTAATTGTTTTCTCCAGTGGTTAGCGCTAGTGGGGGTATAGATTCGTCTGTCGTAAGTATTTGCGAGCCATGCTAACGCTAGGTTTGGTTATAGATTTGGAAAGCCGTTATATGTATGAGTGGACTTCTCGGTTCATATTGGGGTTGTGGGAGTATCGCCCTGGGTGTCTGGTATTTCTGGAAGGTAATAAGGAGTGATTTCGAGGATGAAATCTAATTTAAGTAGGGGAGAGTTGTAACACTCGTTTTTCCATCACGAATCGATTTAGGGTTTCAAGGAGTCAAAAGGTTGGATTTTGGAGAAAAAGGATCCTCACGACGTGAGACCTAGAGGTTCATGATCTGAGAAGGGTTGCATGAAGATTTTTTCCGAGACTGAGCTCATGACGTGAGCAATAAGAGCTCTCGACGTGAAGAGCGCTGCAGCCTAACCCGATGATCTTTTATTTAAGCCCCCTTAACTCGGTTTTAGGGCTCATTTCTTAGCCTCCATGTAACGCCCTGACTCTCAGGTATTAATTTTCAGCTTTACTCTTTCATATTTAAAAGTCTACTCGATGAGTTAGAGGCCCTGACTCGTCGAGTAGGAATGCGTTCGGACCGCAAACTTAAGTGACCAACTCGCTGAGTCGGAGGACACGACTCGACGAGTTGGACCTGGAGTATGAAACCTTAATTTTTGGGGTTTTTCATCCTACTTAAAGGGTCATTAGCCTCCCTTAGCCTCCCATATAGCCCCTTGTGAGTCCAGAAACCCTAAATCGCCGTTTTCTCTCCATACTTGTGTGTTTTAAGCATTTGAAGGTGGATCTTGGTGAGAGGAACTTCAAGATCAAGAAGTTTGAGGCAAGGAATGTGTGTGGATTTGAAGTCTACCCCAGTTTAGCATCATTTGAAGGTATCAAGTCGTTACCTTGATCTTCTTCTAGCTAGATCCTTCTATATTTGAGTTTTGGGGCCATTTTGGCATATTGGTGCTTCATTTCGAGTGATGAACCAAGATCTGAAGTTGCAACTTCAGATCTAGGCTCATCTTGGCCCTTACAATCATAAAGTCTCAGTCTTTATCATGCTAGTGTAATTCCCTTGCTTAGAACCTCTTATTTAGCTTGATTTAAGTCATTAGCACCTTGCATGTACGTAAAGTTTGCAACTTTACGTAAGAAATATGCCTTAGGAGCTTAGATCTACGTTATGGAGCTTTGGAATGGCTTAAAAAGCATATGAATGGAGAAAAGACTGAAGGGACTCGACGAGTTGCATGGTCAACTCAACGAGTCCGATGAAGATTGTCGTGCAAGGAGTTCTGCATGGACTCGGCAAGTCAGTAGGGTGACTCGACGATTCAGTTAGGGTTTTCCCGACATGTGGACATGCACGAACTCGGTGAATTACAGGGAAAATCGACGAGTCAACAAGGGATTTCACGACTTCTCGAGTTCAGGAAGGACTCGACGAGTCGGGTCAACATGGACTGTTGACCTTGACTGTTGACTTTGACTTTGACCAAGGGTTGACCATTTTGACCTCTGGGGGTATTTTGGTAAATTGGAAATTTATGGAAATGGTCTTATGGTAACTATAGGTGGTGGAGTTAGTGGCGGTGGTTCGAGAGTTTGAGCTTATCATTTCAGTTCGACAGTTGTGAGGTGAGTTTTCCTCACTATGCTCAAGGGTCTAAGGCAACAAGGCAGGCCCTTTTTGATTATGATTTTGATATGTTATGCTAGTATGAGCTGTTAGATTGTCATCGTGGCAGAGAGGATGGTATTATGTTGCTATGATCTGCAAATCAGTATCCTGGTATATAGGATGATGGTATGCTTATAAGATCAGTTAGATCGGTTTGTATGTCTATAGACTGTTATGTGATTATCTGATATATGTGCACATGTTGATTGGTGGTTGAGGCTCCTCTGCTTTGTGTGAGAGCCAACAGACCTGTGCATTCCAACCCGATGGTTGTGGGCCGTGAGTATTCCATCCCGAGGATGATTAGACTCGTAGTATGAGGGCATTCCAACCCGATGGTTGTAGGCCTGGGGTATTCCATCCCAAGGATGACTGGACCTATAGTATGAGTGGCATTCCAACCCGATGGTTGAGGGCCTCGGGTATTCCAACCCGATGGTTGATTGGACCCATAGTATGTTGTTTGTGATTATATGTATATTGTTGTGTGTATGGGTATTTTGGGGGAAATCACTAAGCTTCGGGCTTACAATTTCAGTTTTGGTTTCAGGTACCTCAGATGATCGCGGGAAGGAAAAGGCATGATCGTATAGCTCCTCACATTTTATGACTATGTTTTTGGGATACTCTGATAGGGAACTATTTTGAGAACAAATTTGTAATAACTATTGGTTTTCAAATGTTTTAAGAAGTTTAAATTTGGCTCGAATTTTATGGATGTTACAAGTTGGTATCAGAGCCTTGGTTTGAGTGAATTGGAGAAACACTTGTGTGAATCCAGTCTCAAACTAAGGAAAAATATTTTCAACAATATTTTTGAATGGTTTTCAAAATAAGAAAAGGAGAATGCAAGTGTACGATCAGCCGGATGTTGGGTAAGGTGTCTAAGTCCATAACTTATTTGGTATATACTTGACCCGACCCGGCATGGTCCATTTGGGTTGCACTTCACCCAAACTAGTTATGGATAATTTTATGAGAGTTGTATACTTACGATTTATTAATATATTATAAGTTATAATATATTAATATAAAGTCATGTTACCTAATTAGTTTTAATCTTGAATTAATTATGAATTAATTTAGTGATTAAAAGGAAGACTAATTAAATCATGGGCTATTATATTTATATGATGTGGGCTAACACTCATTTGAGAATGGGCTAAGCTTATATGGAAGTCCATGGATGATCCATGGAGCTTTTACCCATGGATCCTTGGAAGAGGAAAAGACATGGGTTATTAGGGTTTCACCCTAACCATGTACACTATATAAACAAGCTTATGTTGCATGAAAAAGACACTAATGTGTGTGTAAGTGTGGTGGCCAAAATCAAGAGTTAGTATACTCTCTCATACATTTTCCAAGTTTGTGGTGATTTGTGATTTCCATTTGAGGCATTCACATTATTGGTGCTTGGCTCTCAAACTCCAAGGAATCAACAATCAACAAAAGGTATGTAATTCATCTAGTTCTTTTATGGTTAAAAGTAACCCATGCCATGCTAGATAGGTTATAAACCTTGGAAAATAATATTTTGCATGTATCTTAGAAAAACATAGATCCAAGGTTTAATAGGGTTGCATGTACACTTAGGAAGTGTTAGAATGCTCAAAACCTAACAGTGGTATCAGAGACTAGGCTTGTTTGTTTGATACTTGATGCAAAATAGTGAAAAAAGTCGAATTTTTTGCTGTCTGCCTGATGAACTCGCCGAGTCCATGGGGGGACTCGCCGAGTTCATGTGTAAACTCATCCTACTCGTCGAGTAGGTTCGTGCACTCGGCGAGTAGGAGCCTCAGAATGCAGATTTTCGACTTTTGCTGCTGGAAATGGACTAGAAACATTACCCTAAACTGTTTTGGTGTTTTAAAACTTGTTTTAGTTGGTGTAATGGTTGTTCTAATCCATTTACAATAGCTTATATCAAAATTTCATGCTTTGTATGTGTTCATATAATTCTTGAAACTTTGATGATCATGTTCATGTTGTTATGAATTTAGAAGATGATAGGAATTATTTGCTGAATTGTTTAGGATTAATTCTTGATCATTTATGTGTTTTAATGGAGTCCATAATTTGTCCTCAAGTTATGGATATCCAAAGGTCACTTCTTTTAAACACACACTTAAAACACATAAGTTACATGGAAATGAAGAGTCTTCATTTTTATGAACCTTTAATTCATAAGTTATGAAATGAAAAGTTTTGAATAGTTTCAAAACTTGTCCTCAAGTTTTGGAATTTGTAAAGTTACACACACTTTAATATACTTTAATTCCAAACCCTTAGAGTTTTAAAAGTTAAAATTCAACCCTTATACTATTTATAATATTAATGGTTAATTATTATATATATGTATAAGATCAAAGTCGTCTTACCGCTAGTACGCCTCATTCACGAAGCCAGTCTATAAGGTGGGTATAAGGTTGTTGCCTATAAAATGGCAACTTAATGGGTGTCCACTCTCACCCACCGCTTGCTTGACTGGTGGAGGGTCGTTAGCCGAACGGGTAGGACAAGGACTTATAAATTCTCATTAAAAGTATGATGAATATTATAAAGTAACTAAACCTTTTATAAATTCTCAATCTTAGTTACTTTAGGAAAAATGTGAATATGGTGCTAACCCATGAAATTCACACTTTGTACCTTACCAAGTCGTTGGTGGAGCGTGTGTGGTTAACCGACACACTAACTTGGACTAGTAAGGATCACGAAGGGTGACTTAATGTTTATCATAGATCGGTGGAGCGTGTGTGGTTAACCGGCACATTGATTAGGTGATATTATTAAGGGTACCAAGTGAATTTGCATGGTTATTCACACCTTGTTTTGTGATCCTCGGCATCCCAGTCACAAAACTTGAAGGGCACAATCGAGATTGAAACATGCCATTGAAAAGTTCAATGAATCTCAAAGGAATCTAGGAATTTCAAAACCAATTAAACCTAATAATTCATTTCGTTTTCATGGTGGAAATTGGTGAATCGTCATTCACCTACCTTCAAATATATTATAGCTTAAATTACGACATCCCTCTTCTAAGTTATAATATATTGTGTTGGATCCTAGCCTTAATATTACATTTGGGAGTATTATTAAGGATTCGAGATATCTAATCTAAACTTGTTTTCTTCTTTTCAGATGTCTTCCAACAACAAAGCTTCGGGCTCTAACCCTACTGGCTCCTTTTCCCTCATGAACCTTTGTGGGAGGGTCATCTTTGATGGTTCCAACTTCATGGATTGGATCCGGAACATCAGGATGGTTACTCGTTACGAGGACAAGGAATATGTCCTCGATAAGGAGCTAAAGGAGCTTGATGAGTCCACTGCTACTCCTGAGGAGGTCGCTGAGTATCAAGCACATGAAAGAGATGCCACCAAGGTGGCATGCATCATGATGGCCACCATGACAGCTGAACTCCAAAAGTCCTATGAGGACTATTACCCTTTTGAGATGCATCAGGATCTGATGGAAAGGTACCATCAGAGTGCTCGTCAAGAGCGGTATGAAATAATCTCCTCCATGATCACTACCCGTATGAAGGATAGCGAACCAATCACGAGCCACATGCAGAAAATGCAAAGGTATGTGGACCGTCTAATGAAACTGAATGTGAACTTCCCTGAGGAGTTGGCAATTGATATCATTTTGCACTCCTTGCCATCGTGTTATGATCAGTTTCGTATGACATACCACATGAACAAGGAGGAAGTCACACTCAGTAAGCTTCAAGGACTTCTGAAGACTGCCGAAAGTGGTCTTAAGAGTAAGTCGGTTGCTACTCCTACTCCTACTACTACCCCTGTTTTGGCTATCGGGCAAGGCAAAGGGAAAAAGAGGAAGCACCCTTCGAAGGGTACCAAGGGAAAGTCCCTTGAAGGCTCCTCATCTGGAACCAAAGGTGGTTCTATCACTCCTTCTGCCATCCCTAAGGATGCTGAATGCTTCTACTGTCAAAATAAGGGGCACTGGAAGCGAAACTGCCCAAAGTACTTGCAGGATGTCAAGGATGGGAAACTGAAACCATCCCATGCAGGTATTTACACTATATTGTCTAATAACTCACCATATTCTAATTCTTGGGTTCTTGATACAGGTTGTGGTATTCACATCTGTTGTGACTTGCAGGGCCTAAGAAGAAGTGAGGATGTGGAGCACGGAAAGATAAACTTAATCATGGGGAACAAGAAGGTTGCACCTGTTACCAAGATTGGAGTTTATACTTTGTTGCTAGATAGTGGGTTAAAGTTAGATTTGAATAAATGTGTGTACTCGTCTGAAATGGCAAGGAATATTATTTCCTTTCATGCTTTGTACAAACAGGGTTTTACCTTTTCTTTTGATAATGAAGTTGGTAGTATTAATGCTTTCTTTAATAATGTTCTTTATTTTAAAGCATTACCTTGTGATGGTGTGTATGAAGCTGTATCGGTTGTAGATAATTTAGGAAATAATGTATTATGTATTGATTCTTCTACTAGCTTGGATAAAGCATCTTTGTGGCATTGTCGTCTTGGACATGTAAGCAAGAAACGCATAGGCCAGCTCCAAAAGGATGGAGTCTTGGAGTCGTTCGACCTCAAGTCGGATGATAGTTGTGAGTCTTGTCTACTTGGAAAAATGACAAAATCACCCTTCACTGGTACTTGTGCAAGGGGTGAGGGTTTGTTGGACCTTATACATACTGATGTATGTGGACCATTCAAAACCGCCACAAGGGATGCTAATCGCTATTATGTGACTTTTATTGATGATTTTAGTAGATATGGTTATGTCTACTTAATCAAACATAAGTCAGAAAATTTTGAAAGGTTTAAAGAGTTTAAACAGGAAGTAGAAAATCAATTGGGCAGGAACATTAAGATGCTTCGATCCGATCGAGGTGGTGAGTATCTTAGTACTGAGTTCCTCGACTATCTTAAGGAGTGTGGGATTGTCTCACAATTGACACCTCCTAGGACACCACTGTTGAATGGTGTAGCTGAGAGGCGCAATCGAACTTTGTTGGACATGGTTCGCTCTATGATGAGTCGAGCTTCGCTACCAATCTCTTTTTGGGGGTATGCCTTAGAGACTGTCGCCCACATCCTTAATCTAGTCCCTACAAAGAAGGTTGCCAAAACACCTCATGAGATGTGGACTGGGAAAGTTCCCAATTTGGACCACATCAAGATTTGGGGTTGCGAGGCTTTCGTGAGGCGCGAGACTCATGACAAGCTCGAACCTCGAAGTGAAAGGTGTATTTTCATCGGCTACCCACAAAAATACTTTGGTTACCTCTTCTACAGACCCAGTGAGAATGTGGTCTTTGTGGCTAGGAGAGGGGTCTTTCGAGAGAGAGAATTTATAAGCCAAGGAGACAGTGGGAGGCAAATTGACCTTGAAGAAATTCAAGACTCGATTGGTGAAGGAACCTCAGACACTAGCAATCAACTTGAGGAGGAAATTCCTGTTGATCCAGCTGACGAGTCTATACTTCCGAGGCGTTCCACAAGGGTTAGGAACACACCTGAGTTTTATTATGGATTTCATATTACTACGGAAGGTGATACATTTATCAGTGACAGTACACTGGTAAATCTGGATGAACCTAACAGTGTTAAGGAAGCCATGGCAGGCCCAGAGTCTGCTAAATGGAAGGAGGCTATGGACAGCGAGATACAGTCCATGTATGACAATCAAGTTTGGAACTTGGTTGACAATGTACCAGGCCGTAAGACAGTCAGGTGCAAATGGATCTTCAAGAAGAAGACCGACATGGATGGGAAGGTGCACACTTATAAGGCTCGACTGGTTGCGAAGGGGTTTACTCAGACTCAGGGAATTGATTATGATGAAACCTTTTCACCAGTAGCAAAAATTAAGTCTATTAGGGTTATGCTAGCCATTGCTGCATTTCATGATTATGAAATATGGCAAATGGATGTCAAAACCGCTTTCCTTAACGGAAAGTTGGCTGAGGATGTTTACATGAATCAGCCAGAAGGTTTTGTCAGTGCAGAGTACCCCAATAGAGTGTGCAAGCTTGAGAAATCCATTTATGGATTGAAACAAGCATCTCGAAGTTGGAATCTTTGTTTCGATGAGAAGGTCAAAGAGTTTGGTTTCTCAAGAAGTGAAGATGAGTCCTGCGTGTATGTCAGAGCTAGTGGGAGTATAGTTAGTTTTTTGGTACTGTATGTGGATGACATACTACTCATAGGAAATGACATCCCAACCTTGCAGGAGGTTAAGTCCTGGCTTGGGAAGTGCTTTGCTATGAAGGACCTTGGAGAAGCTACTTATATCCTAGGGATAAGGATATTAAGAGAAAGGAGTAAAAGACTAATTGGACTTAGTCAGAGTATCTACTTGGATAAGGTGTTGAAAAGGTTCAACATGCAGAATTCCAAGAAAGGAGAATTACCGATCTAAAGCAATGCCAAACTGAGCAAGGCTCAGAGCCCGAGTACAGAAGATGAGATAGCTGAGATGAGTCGATTACCTTATGCTTCCGCTGTTGGTTCGATCATGTATGTTATGACTTGTACCCGTCCTGATGTGGCATTCGCTTTAAGCATGGTCAGCAGATATCAGGGGAACCCTGCCAAGGCTCATTGGACTGCGGTAAAGAATATTCTCAAGTACCTGCGGAGGACTAAGGATTAGATCCTTACCCTTGGTGGGAGTGATGACTTGAGAGTGCTAGGGTATAGTGATGCTAGCTTTCAGACTGATAGGGATAACTTCCACTCTCAGTCGGGCTGGGTCTTTACCTTAAATGGAGGGGCAATCACTTGGAAGAGTTCCAAACAGGAGACTGTAGCTGATTCGACTTGTGAATCAGAGTACATAGCAGCGAGTGAAGCGGCAAAGGAGGCGATATGGCTGAGGAACTTCATCGGAGACCTTGGAGTTGTACCAGCTATTAAGGAGCCTATGGAGATTTTCTGTGACAGCAATAGTGCGGTTGCCTTAGCCAAGGAACCAAGAGATCATGGCAGATCCCGACACATTGACAGAAAATATCACTTCATAAGACACAAGATAGAAGAGGGACTCCTCGTGGCAAAGAGGGTATCGTCAGATGAGAACCCTGCGGATCCCCTTACGAAGGGAATGACGAGGGTTAAGCATTTGCAGCATGCGAGGCGCATCGGGCTGAGGGACGATATTAGTTTTACAGATTAGATAATTTTTCTGAAACTTGTAAAATGTAATCGACGTTTGATGATGAATAAAATGTGTGATTTATTTATGAGTAAAGTGTTACTATCATTGTCAATTATTTACTATTGTTTCAGTTTTGCATGTTTTGACTTCCAGAATAATTAATTTATTCAAACTCTCCACAGTCGGTCATATGTCGGAAGTAGGTATGAATCAAGACTATCATGAATTGGGATTGTAGATGACTAAAGGTGTTTAGCCATAGCAATGGTTGCTACAACATTCATGAGTACTCATAAGTTATGAGTATTGGAATAAACCCACGCTCACTTGTATCACTTCATGGAATTTATCTCGAGTGATCGTGAGACGGTAATATCATATAAGTCTTCAAACCTAGAGATATGAGTTGTTACCTATGAGTTGGTTGTGCATTGATTGCACGTAAACGCATCAGTAACTTGATGTTATAAAACGTGCCTTTGTGTGCAATTCAATAAGTAGTAGAACAAGCATATGAGTCGAAGTTTATATGTTCCTTCTAGAAATAGAAGCGATATCTGGGCCCCTCGATGATTTTGTGTTGACCCATGTACCGGGCCCGGTCAGAACTAAATTGATGTGTTCAGTTAAGTTCTTTGTCAAACAAATCGGAAATCGAGAAACAACTGCTAGACAATAAGTAAGACATTGTTCCATGTATTTTTCCGGCTGATATCATGAGAGCAGAGGATTATATGATCACTTATCTAAAATGGCGCTTCATAGTTCACAAGAGTTTTCGAGAGCTACGATTGCCGGTTGGTTCCTGAAGTAATATAGGCAAATACAGTTATTAGACTTATCCAAGTGGGAGTCTGTTGGGTAAGGTGTCTAAGTCCATAACTTATTTGGTATATACTTGACCCGACCCGGCATGGTCCATTTGGGTTGCACTTCACCCAAACTAGTTATGGATAATTTTATGAGAGTTGTATACTTACGATTTATTAATATATTATAAGTTATAATATATTAATATAAAGTCATGTTACCTAATTAGTTTTAATCTTGAATTAATTATGAATTAATTTAGTGATTAAAAGGAAGACTAATTAAATCATGGGCTATTATATTTATATGGTGTGGGCTAACACTCATTTGGGAATGGGCTAAGCTTATATGGAAGTCCATGCATGATCCATGGAGCTTTTACCCATGGATCCTTGGAAGAGGAAAAGACATGGGTTATTAGGGTTTCACCCTAACCATGTACACTATATAAACAAGCTTATGTTGCATGAAAAAGACACTAATGTGTGTGTAAGTGTGGTGGCCAAAATCAAGAGTTAGTATACTCTCTCATACATTTTCCAAGTTTGTGGTGATTTGTGATTTCCATTTGAGGCATTCACATTATTGGTGCTTGGCTCTCAAACTCCAAGGAATCAACAATCAACAAAAGGTATGTAATTCATCTAGTTCTTTTATGGTTAAAAGTACCCCATGCCATGCTAGATAGGTTATAAACCTTGGAAAATAATATTTTGCATGTATCTTAGACAAACATAGATCCAAGGTTTAATAGGGTTGCATGTACACTTAGGAAGTGTTAGAATGCTCAAAACCCAACACCGGAGCCAGTAAGTAAACCCCAAAATACCATGCAGTTGTTTGAATATGTGATATGTTAGAATATCATGCTAGCACTAGGATAGGGATCTTCAAGAATTGCATGATAGAATTGCCTGATGGTATGATGCCTGGTAGTCTAGGGTTTTCACTATATGAAATTGACATCATTACTGTAGTTGCTTAGTGTATGCATCACGGTCATACATAATTAAGATCTTATAGCCTGAGAATGTTTGGTTTGGCCTTATTTCCTATTCTTGTTTGATGAAGGGCTTAGGGTAGGCTCAGGTATTCGAAATTCTATAGCGTCCAGCGTTATGTATGATTAGCATGCACTAGTGCTGCAGGGTTGGTGGAAGTTTCATGGATGGTTGAGTCGTGCGAGGTCAGTAGACCAGTTATGAGATAGTTAGCCTCCCTTTAGGAGAGCGGATTGAGCGATCACCATGCATATGTATATTGTTAGGGTATTGTGATGATACTTGAGACAAATATGGGTAGGTGTGGAAGGTAGTATGGGCCCGTACTACTGAAAGCACAGGACCCATACGCGTAGCAAGGAAGTAACAATCCCTAGGGTTTAGTTGGGAGCTGGTTCCCTGTTATTTATGCAGATTATCTGATATCTTCTTGGTATATTTTCAGTATGGTGGTTACGAGGCGTTTCGTGATGGGATCCGGATCAGGATCAGGGCAGGGCGATCAGCGCGCTCCGACAGAGCCCGAGGTTATCGGCCAGGGTGGGCTAGCGTTAACAGAGGATCGTGTCAGGAAGATCATCCGCGAGGAGCTGGTCGGATTGTCCGGGGTCAGATTCCGGAGATGTTTGGGTCTATTAAGAACGTTATGATGGAGTATTTTGACGACAGATATGCATCCCTAGCTAAGACGGCTGCCGCAACAGCTACAACGGCTGTAACAACGACAAGGGAGGAGCTGGTAGAGCTTTTCAGTACCGGGACTTCGATAACATGAAGCCCCCAACATTAGATGCTACTCAGGATCCGATCAGAGCCATGAGGTGGCTGTCTGACGTGGAGGGTTGTTTCTTCACGTGCTCATGTCCTACTGACCAGAAGGTTAGATGTGCCCTGAACCTGCTGAGGTCCGGGGCAAAGGATTGGTGGAGACTGATGGCTGAGTCTTATTCGGATGATCAGAGAGCTGCTATTACTTGGGAGCGGTTCATGGATATGTTCCGCGCTCGCTACATCCCACGGGTGCAGCGGGAGCGGCTGGCACAGGAGTTTTTGGACTTGAGATAGGATGGTGAGACAGTGGCGGAGATCACCCGCATGTTTACTGAGAGGGACATGTTCTACCCGGAGTTTGCTTCTGAGCAGGCTCAGATGACATGTTATCCAGCGTTGTGATACGCTTCTGGATCTACAGGAGGCTGCTAGGCGGCGTGAGTTGGAGATTGAGCTGTAGTTGAGGGAGCAGCAGCGGGCCCCGGCACAGTCACAGCCGGAGTCAAAGCGGTCTAAGACCGCTGATACTAGGACTGGAGGACAGTCTGGCCGCACTTATGGGAAGTGCGGGAAGGCTCACTCGGGGGTTTGCTGATCGGGGAGCGAGTGCCACAAATGTGGCAAGCAGGGCCACATTGCTTGGGATTGTAGGCAGCAGACTCCAGCTTTTGGGGTCAGATTATGTTATCATTGTGATCAGATGGGCCATATGAAGGCCAAGTGTCCCCTACTAGCTGCCAAGCCGGCGCAGGCTCCTGCGCCGGCTACACTGAGGATCACTGAAGGGAGTCAGGGTCGAGCAGCGCCCCCGAGGGCCCAGGGACGCTCCTTCCAGCTTACAGCCAAGGAGGCCAGAGCAGCACCGGATGTGGTTGCTGGTATGTTTCTATCCCTTATCTTACTGATTATATCTGTTTATTGCTTATATGTTTGTACATATGATTAGGTACATTTTTAGTGAACTCCGTACCTGCTTTGGTACTATTTTACTCGGGGGCGAATCGGTCGTTTGTTTCTCAGACTTTCAGTAGGGAGTTCAGGTTGCCAGTGGGAGAGTTAGAGTGTCCGTTGAGAGTCTCCATCACCAACGAACACGGGGTTTTGGCTTCTTCGGTCTATCGGGGTTGCGTATTGGAGATTTTCGGAGTATCTTTTCCGATAGACCTGATTCCTATTCCCATGGGGGATATATGCGTGATTGTGGGTATGGACTGGCTTAGTCGTTTCGGTGCCATGATCGACTGCGAGGGGCAGCGGGTAGTAGTTCGAACCCCAAGTGGGGGAGAACTGATTGTCTATAGCGAGGGTACCAGATTGGGATCAGGGTTTTGTTCAGCTTCCAGGGCTCGGTAGTACATTCAGCACGGGTGTGCGGGTTATCTAGCGTACGTGGTAGGTACACGGGTCAGAGATCAGGTTTCAGTTTCAGACGTTCCGGTGGTCAGGGAGTTTGCTGATGTCTTTCCGGAGGAGTTACCCGGAGTGCCTCCGGAGAGACCGGTCGAGTTTAGGATCGACCTAGTGTCGGGTGCGGCCCGTATCGCCAAGGCGTCGTACCGGTTGACACCACTAGAGATGCAGGAGATGTCATCACAGCTGCAGGAACTGTTGGGCAAGCAATTCATCCGTCCGAGCAATTCTCTGTGGGGAGCACCGATACTCTTCTACAGGAAGAAGGATGGTTCACACTGGATGTGCATTGACTACCAGGAGTTGAACAAGTTGACGGTGAAGAACCGTTATCCGCTCCCGAGGATAGATGATTTATTTGATCAGTTGCAGGGTGCGTCTTGGTTTTCCAAGAGAGACTTGAGGTCTGGGTATCATCAAGTCAGGTTCAGAGAGGAGGACGTGGAGAAGACCGCGTTCCGAATTCGTTATGCACATTATGAGTTCGTGGTGATACCGTTTGGGCTCACCAACGCGCAAACAGTTTTTATGGACCTGACGAATCGGGTCTGCAGACCGATGCTCGATCGCTCGGTCATAGTATTCATCGATGATATCTTGGTGTATTCCAATACCCGAGAGCAGCATGAGGAGCATCTGCGGGAGGGTTATTGGGAGTTCTGAGGCTAGAACGGCTTTATGCCAAGTTCTCGAAGTGTGAGTTTTGGTTACGAGAGGTCCAGTTCCTAGGACACCTCGTTAACCAAGAGGGGATTTTGGTCGATCCAGCCAAAATCGAGGCAGTCATGCAGTGGGAGGTTCTGAAATCTCCCTCAGACATCAGGAGCTTTTTGGGATTGGTAGGGTACTACCGGATATTCATACAGGATTTCTCCAAGATTGCAATACCCCTCACTCGTCTGACGAGGAAGAGGGTGGATTTCCGGTGGGGCCCCGAGCATCAGAAGGCGTTTGAGACCCTCCGACAGCGACTATGCGAGGCTCCAGTCTTGACCCTCCCAGAGAGAGTTGAGGATTTTGTGGTGTTCTGTGATGCATCCATCACGGGACTGGGAGCGGTCCTCAAGTAGAGAGGGCGAGTGATAGCCTATGCATCGCGACAGTTAAAGTCGCATGAGACGAGATACCCTACTCACAGTCTGGAGCTGGGGGCGATGGTGTTTCCCTCAACATTTGGAGGCATTATCTCTATAGGGTCCGCTGTACCATCTACACGGACCACAAGAACCTGAGACACATCATGGATCAGCCGAACCTGAACATGAGACAGCACAGATGGCTAGACGTAGTCAAGGACTACGACTGCGAGATCCTTTACCACCCAGGTAAAGCGAATGTGGTTGTGGACGTGTTGAGCCGCAAGTTAGCTGGATCTTCCACTCCAGTGACATGCATGAGGATTTCAATGGATTCTCCACTTGTGGGCTTGATCAGGGAAGCCCAGGCTGAGGGTATGCGCTAGGAGAACTGGAAACTTGAGAGGATTAGGGGTGAGCACACCCGGTTTGTGTAGGACAGTCGGGGATTATTGACCCGTTGCGGTTGGGTCTGGGTTCCGATGTCTGGTGGAGTCAGATAGGTTATTTTAGAGGAGGCTCATAAGTCTCGCATCTCTATTCACCTGGGGGCCACCAAGATGTACTGGGACTTTCGATTGAGTTACTGGTGGCCGTGCATGAATCGAGAAATCGCTTGGTACGTTGAGAGGTGCTTGACCTGTAGGATGGTAAAGGCCGAGCATCAGAGGCCGCATGGCAAGCTGCAGCCTCTGGAGATTCCCATGTGGAAATGGGAGCGGATCACGATGGACTTTATCACTAAGTTTCCAAGGACGACAAAAGGGTTCGATGCTATTTGGGTCACCGTGGATCGATTGACCGAGAGTGCTCACTTCCTACCCATTTAGGAGAGCTCATCGGCCGAGAAGCTAGCCGATGTGTATATACGCGAGATTGTCACTCGCCATGGGGTTCCGGTCTCTATCATCTCATACCATGATGTTCGGTTTACCTCCCGATTTTTGTAGAAGTTCCACGAGAAACTGGGCACACGGCTGCATTTCAGTACAGCCTATCATCCGCAGACGGACGGCCAGAGTGAGCGGACTATACAGACTCTTGAGGATATGTTGAGAGCCTGCGTTATTGACTTCAGTGGGAGCTGGGACTCCTACCTACCAATTGCAGAGTTCTCCTACAACAACAACTTTCACTCTAGTATTGGTGCCCAACCTTTTGAGCTGTTGTACGGGCGGAGATGTCGCACCCTGGTCTGTTGGGGTGAGGTGGGCCACAGGGTGATGGGTCGGACCGAGGTGGTCTTATAGACTACCGAGATGATTCAGCAGATTAGACAGCGATTGCAGACCGCATAGAGTAGACAGAAGAGCTACGCCGATCAGATTTTGAGTTCCAGGTCGGTGATATGGTACTCCTGAAGATCTCGCCCTGGAAGGGTGTGATTCGCTTCAGGAAGAGGGAGAAATTGGGTCCCCGATACATCGGACCGTTCAGGGTCATTTCCAGGGTTGGCAAGGTGGCATATAGACTAGATCTTCCAGAGGAGCTTAGTTAGATCCACAGTACTTTCCACGTTTCCCAGTTACGGAAGTGCATTCCGGATGAGGAGGCTGTGGTGTCATTAGATGATATACATGATATACAGGTCGATTAGCGCCTGAATTATGTAGAGAGGCCGGTAGCCATTCTGGAAAGAAAAGTGAAGGTTCTATGGAACAAGGAAGTACCTTTGGTAAAGGTACAATGGGAGCACCGAAGGGGATCTGAGTGGACTTGGGAGCCGGAGGCTGAGATGCGGGAATATTATCCAGAGGTGTTCACCGCAGCGGACTTCGAGGACGAAGTCTAGTTCAAGTGGGGGAGAATTGTAACGCCCCGACTCTCAGGATTAATTTTTAGCTTTAATCTTTCATATTGAAAAGTCTACTCGACGAGTTGGAGGCCTTGACTCGTCGAGTAGTAACGTGTTTGGACCGCAAACTTAAGTGACCAACACGCCGAGTCGGAGGACACGACTCGATGAGTTGGAGCTGGAGGATGAAACCCTAATTTCTGGGGTTTTGCACCCTATTTAAAGGGTCATTAGCCTCCCATATACCCCCTTGTGAATCCAGAAACCCTAAATCGCTGTTTTCTCTCCATACTTGTGTGTTTTAAGCATTTGAAGGTGGATCTTGGTGAGAGGAAATTCAAGATCAAGAAGTTTGAGGCAAGGAACGTGTGTAGATTTGAAGTCTACCCCAGTTTAGCATCATTTGAAGGTATCAAGTCGTTACCTTGATCTTCTTCTAGCTAGATCCTTCTATATTTGAGTTTTAGGGCCATTTTGGCATATTGGTGCTTGATTTCGAGTGATGAACCCAGATCTGAAGTTGTAACTTCAGATCTAGGCTCATCTTGGCCCTTACAATCATAAAGTCTCATTCTTTAGCATGCTAGTGTAATTTCCTTGCCTAGAACCTCTTCTTTAGCTTGATTTAAGTCATTAGCACCTTGCATGTACGTAAAGTTTGCAACTTTACGTAAGAAGTATGCCTTAGGAGCTTAGATCTACGTTATGGAGCTTTGGAATGGCTTAAAAAGCATCTAAATGGAGAAAAGACTGAAGGGACTCGACGAGTTGCATGGTCACCTCGACGAGTCCGATGAAGATTGTCGTGCAAGGAGTTCTTCATGGACTCAGTGAGTCAGTAGGGTGACTCGACGAGTCAGTTAGGGTTTTCCCGTCATTTGGACACACACGAACTCGACGAGTTATAGGGAAACTCGACGAGTCAATCGGGGATTTCACGAATTCTCGAGTTCAGGAAGGATTCGACGAGTCGGTGAACTGCACTCGATGAGTCGGGTCAACATGGACTATTGACCTTGACTATTGATTTTGACTTTGACCAAGCGTTGACCAGTTTGACTTCTGGGGGTATTTTGGTAAATTGGAAATTTATGGAAATGGTCTTATGGTAACTATAGGTGGTGGAGTTAGTGACGGCGGTTCGAGTGTTTGAGCTTATCATTTCAGTTCGACAGTTGTGAGGTGAGTTTTCCTCAGTGCTCTAGGGTCTAAGGCACCAAGGTCGGCCCTTTTTATTGTGACTCTGATATGTTATGCTAGTATGAGCTGTTAGATTAGCATCCCGGTAGAGAGGATGGTATTATGTTTCTATGAACTGTAGATCAGTATCCTGGTAGATAGGGTGATGTTATGTTTGTAAGATCAGTTAGATCGGTTTGTATGTCTATAGACTATTATGTGATTATCTGATATATGTGCACATGTTGATTAGTGGTTGAGGCTCCTCTGCTTTGTGCGAGAGCCAACAGACCTGTACATTCCAACTCGATGGTTGTGGGCCATGAGTATTCTATCCCGAGGATGATTGGACTCGTAGTATGAGGGCATTCCAACCCGATGGTTGTAGGCCTAGGGTATTCCATCCCAAGGATGATTGGACCTATAGTATGAGTGACATTCCAACCCGATGGTTGAGGGCCTGGGGTATTCCAACCCGATGGTTGATTGGACCCATAGTATGATGTTTGTGATTATATGTATATTGTTGTGTGTATGGGTTATTTGGGGGAACTCACTAAGCTTCGGGCTTACAGTTTTAGTTGTGGTTTCAGGTACCTCAGATGATCGCGGGAATGCAAAGGCGTGATCGTACAGCTCCTCACATTTTATGACTATATATTATATAGTGGGCTAAGAGGCTCCATGGATTATCAAGTTGGGTTCCATCCATAGGATGCTCCATGGGAGTTACAAACCCATGGGTCATGGAAATGAAGAGTCATGACACATTAGGGTTTACATGGTGTAACCCTAGATGTGTCAACACTATATAAGAAACCCATTCTCCACCAAAATAGGCTACACATAAGAAACAAGAGGGCTAGAGCCGATTTTGCAAGTGTAAGATTCTCTCAAAGTTTACTCCTTTGCATTTGGTGTTGTGTGAAGCATTTGAGGCATCACACTTGGGGTGCTAGGCTCACAAGGTTTCAAGGATCATAATCAACAACAAGGTAAGTTATTCTATCTTTCATTTAAGTTAAAAATGTTCCCCATGTATGCTAGATAGGAATATAACCTTGGAATTCAACTTTGCATGATTATTAGATAAACATAGATCCAAGGTTATTAGGGTTGCATGTACAGTTAGGAAGTGTTAGAATGCTCAAAACCCATCAGTGGTATCAGAGCCTAGGTTTGTTTGTTGTTTTTTTTTTTGTGTGCAAACAGCTTGAAAAAAAAATCGTTTTTCTGTTTTCTGCTCATATGAAAGTTTGCACATTTGTTGCTGGAAATGGACTAGAAACATTACCCTAAACTGTTTTGATGTTTTAAAGCTTGTTTTAGATGGTGTAATGTTTATGCTAATCCATTTACAATGGCAATTATTAAAATTACAAGTTTTTTTTAAGTGTAATTTTTGATTCTTGAAAGTGTTCATATTCATGTTCTTGAACTTATGAAGATTAGATGATCATAGGAATTGTTTGTAACCTTCATGGTAGTTTAATTCATGATCATAATGTGTTTTAATGGAGTCCATAACTTGTTCTCAAGTTATGGAAAACCAAAAGTCTCACTTTTATTAAAGCCATTAAAAGAACACAAGAGTTATAAAAATGAAGAGTCTTCATTTTTATTACTCAATTAATTCATAAGTTATAAGAAATGAAAAGTTTTTGAAGTTTACAAAACTTGCCCTCAAGTTTTGGAACAAGTAAAGTCTTGATTAAAACTTTAGTTCCAACCCTTAGAATTTTAAAAGTTAAAACTCAACCCTTATACTTTATAATATTATAAGTTACTAATATATATATGTATAAGATCAAGTCGTCTTACCGCTAGTACGCCTCATTCACGAAGCCGGTCTATAAGGGGGGTATAAGGTTGTTGCCTATAAAATGGCAACTTAATGGGTGTCCACTCTCACCCACCACTTCCTTGATCGGTGGAGGGTCGTTAGCCGAACGGGTAAGATAAGGACTTATAAATTCTCATTAAAAGTATGATGAATATTATAAAGCAACTAAATGCTTTTATTAAATTCACAATTTTAGTTACTTTAGGAAAATGTGAATAAGGTGCTAATCCATGAAATTACACTTTACACTTTGTTTAAGTCGTTGGTGGAGCGTGTGTGGTTAACCAGCACACTAACTTGGACTTAACAAGGTAGGTAAAGGGTGACTTAAGGTTTACCATAGCATCGGTGGAGCGTGTGTGGTTTACCGGCACATCGATTGAGTGATAAACCTTGAGGGTACCAAGTGATTTGCATGGTTACTTCACACCTCGTTTTGTGATCCTCGGTATCACGAGCCACATGCAGAAAATGCAAAGGTATGTGGATCGGTTGCTGAAGCTTAATGTGAACTTCCCTGAGGAGCTTGCAATAGATATCATTTTGCACTCCTTACCATCGTGCTATGATCAATTCCGCATGACATATCACATGAATAAGGAAGAGGTCACACTCAGCAAACTTCAGGGACTCCTCAAGACCGCAGAAACAGGTCTTAAGGGTAAGTCAGTTGTTAACACTCCTACTCCAAACTCCGCCCCGGTTTTGGCAATCGGGAAAGGTAGAGGGAAGAAGAGGAAGATCTCTTCGAAGGGTACCAAGGCTAGGACCCTTGATGGCTCTTCTTCAAGTGGAACCACGAAAGGTTTCGTCACTCCTTCTTCTGACCCAAAAGAGGCTGAATGCTTCTATTGCCATGAAAAGTCACATTGGAAGCGGAACTGCCCAAAATACCAGCAAGATGTGAAGGATGGGAAAGTTAAACCCAACCATGCAGGTATTTACACTATCTTATCTAATAACTCACCCCATTCTAACTCTTGGGTCCTTGATACCGGTTGTGGTATTCATATCTGTTCTGATTTGCAGGGACTAAGAAGAAGTGAGAATGTGGAGCATGGAAGAATAAACTTAATCATGGGGAATAGGAAAGCTTTACCTGTCACCAAGATTGGAGTTTATACTTTATCGCTAAGTAGTGGGTTTAGTTTAGATTTGAATAAATGTTGTTATTCGCCAGAAATGGCAAGAAATATTATTTCCTTTCATGCATTGTATAAACAAGGTTTCACCTTTTCATTTGATAATGAAGTTGGTTCGATTAATGCTTTCTTTAATAATGTTCTTCATTTTAAAGCATTACCTTGTGATGGTGTGTATGAAACTGTATCTGTGGTTGATAACTTAGGAAATAATGTATTGTGTATTGATTCTGTTAATGATAATAACTTGGATAAAGCATCATTATGGCATTGTCGTCTTGGACATATAAGCAAGAAACGCATAGGCCAACTCCAAAAGGATGGAGTATTGGAGTCATTTTACCTAAAGTCAGATGATAGTTGCGAATCATGCTTACTTGGAAAAATGACAAAGTCACCCTTCACAGGTTCTTGTGAGAGGGGTGAAGGTTTGTTGGATCTTATACACACGGATGTGTGTGGGCCCTTCAAACATGCCACAAGAGATGCTAATCGTTATTATTTGACTTTTACTGATGATTACAGTAGATATGGATATGTCTACTTAATCAAGCATAAGTCAGAGACTTTTGAGAGGTTTAAAGAGTTTAAACAGGAAGTCGAGAATCAATTGGGCAGGAACATTAAGATGCTTCGACCCGATCGAGGTGGTGAGTATCTTAGTTCAGAGTTCCTCGACTATCTTAGGGAATGTGGGATTGTCTCACAATTGACACCTCCCAGGACACCGCAGTTGAATGGTGTAGCTGAGAGGCGTAATCGAACCTTGTTGGATATGGTTCGTTCCATGATGAGTCGAGCTTCGCTACCAATCTCATTTTGGGGGTATGCCTTAGAGACTGCCGCCCATATCCTTAATCTAGTTCCCACAAAGAAAGTTGCCAAAACTCCTCATGAGATGTGGACTGGTAAAGTACCCAAACTAGACCACATTAAGATTTGGGGTTGCGAGGCTTTCGTGAGACGCGAGACTCATGATAAGCTCGAACCTCGAAGTGAGAGGTGTATTTTCATCGGCTACTCACAGAAATCCTTTGGTTACCTCTTCTACAGACCTAGTGAGAATGTGGTCTTTGTAGCTAGGAGGGCGTTCTTTCGAGAGAGAGAGTTCATAAGCCAAGGAGACAGTGGGAGGCAAGTTGACCTTGAAGAAATTCAAGAGTCAAGTGGTGAAGGAACTTCAAACCCTAACACTCAACTTGAGGAGGAAACTCCTGTTGAGTCAATTGACAAGTCTGTACCTCTAAGGCGTTCCACAAGGGTTAGGAATGCACCTGAGCATTACTATGGATTCCATATTACTGCGGAAGGTGATACACTTATCAGTGATGAGACACTGATAAGTCTGGATGAACCTAACAGTTACGCGGAAGCCATGGCAGGCCCTGAGTCAGCCAAGTGGAAAGAGGCAATGGACAACGAGATACAGTCCATGTATGACAATCAAGTTTGGAACTTGGTTGAGAATGTACCAGGTCGTAAGACTGTAGGGTGCAAATGGATCTTCAAGAAGAAGACCGACATGGATGGTAATGTACACACTTATAAGGCACGACTGGTTGCAAAGGGTTTCTCACAAACATCGGGAGTTGATTATGATGAGACCTTATCTCCAGTGGCCAAGATTAAGTCTATTAGGGTTCTGTTAGCCATAGCCGCATTTCATGACTATGAAATATGGCAAATGGATGTCAAAACCATTTTCCTTAATGGAAAGTTGGCTGAGGATGTTTACATGAGTCAGCCAGAGGGTTTTGTCAACACAGAGTACCCTAATAGAGTGTGTAAGCTTGAGAAATCCATTTATGGGTTAAAGCAAGCACCTCGCAGATGGAATCTTTGCTTTGATGAGAAAGTCAAGGAATTTGGCTTTCCTAGGAGTGAAGATGAATCTTGTGTATATGTCAAGGCTAGTGGGAGTATAGTTAGCTTTTTGGTATTGTATGTGGATGACATACTACTCATAGGAAATGACATCCCAACTCTGTAGGAAGTTAAGTCCTGGATTGGGAAGTGTTTCTCTATGAAGGACCTAGGAGAAGCTGCCTATATTCTAGGGATAAGGATCTTGAGAGACCGGAGTAAAAGACTAATTGGACTTAGTCAGAGTACTTACTTGGATAAGGTGTTGAAGAGATTCGGCATGCAGGACTCCAAGAAAGGAGAGTTACCCATCCAGAGTAACGCCAGATTGAGTAAGACACAAAGCCCTAGTACTGAGGCTGAAATAGCAGAAATGAGTTGAATACCTTATGCTTCGGCTGTAGGATCGATCATGTATGCTATGACGTGTACTCGACCTGATATAGCCTTTTCTTTGAGCATGGTTAGCAGGTATCAGGGGAACCCTGGCAAGGCACACTGGACTGCGGTAAAAAATATCCTCAAGTACCTACGGAGGACTAAGGACTGGGTCCTTACCCTCGGTGGGAGTGAAGACTTGAGAGTTGTAGGGTATAGTGATGCTAGCTTTCAGACTGATAGGGATAATTTCCGCTCTCAGTCAGGCTGGGTCTTTACCTTAAATGGAGGAGCAATTTCTTGGAAGAGTTCCAAGCAAGAGACAGTGGCTGATTCAACTTGCGAATCAGAGTATATAGCAGCTAGCGAGGCAGCAAAGGAGGCGATATGGCTGAAGAACTTCATTGGAGACCTTGGAGTTGTACCAGCTATTAAAGAGCCAATGGAAATTTTCTGTGATAGTGAAAGTGCAGTTGCCTTAGCCAAGGAACCAAGGGATCACGGGAGATCCAGACACATCGACAGAAAATACCATTTCATCAGACATCGAATAGAAGAAGGACTCCTCGTGGCAAAGAGGGTATCATTGGATGAGAATCCAGCAGATCCCCTCACGAAGGGACTGACTCGGTTAAGCATCTCCAGCATGCTCGGAGCATAGGGCCGAAGGATAATATTAGATTTAGTAGTTAGATAACCTTGAAATTTGTAAAGTGTAATTGACATTAGATGATGAATAAAAGGTGTTTTATTTATGAGTAAAGTGTTGCTATCTCTTGTCGATCGTTTACTATATTTCGTTTGCATGTTTTGACTTCCAGAATAATTATGTTTGGTATATCATATTATTCGAACATCCACAGTCGGTCATATGTCGGAAGTAGGTATGAATCAAGACTGTCATGATTGGTTGCAAAGGTCTAAGTTGTTGGGCATGGCTACAACACTCATGAGTGCTCATAAGTTCTGAGCATTGGACTCAACCCACGCTCACTGGAATCACTTCATGGAATTATCTCGAGTGATCGTGAGACGGTAATATCATATAAGTCTTCAAACCTAGAGATATGATTTGTTACTTATGAGTTGGTTATGCATTGATTGTACGTTAACGCATTGGTAACTCGATGTCATAAAACATGCTTTTGTGTATAATTCAATGAGTGGTAGAACAAACATATGAGTCGAAGTTTATCTGTTCCTTCTTGGATTAGAAGCTGATATCTGGGCCCCTCGATGATTTTGTTTTGACCTATGTACCGGGCCCGGTCAGAACTAAGTTGATGTGTTCAATTGAGTTCTATGTCAAACAAATCGGAAATCGGGAAACAAACTGCTGGACACAAAGTAAGACACTGTTCCATGTATTTGTCCGGCTGATATCTAGAACAGAGGATTATATGATCACTTATCTTAAATGGCGTATCATCATCTTCTCAGTTCCGAGAGACCTTGAAAGAGCTACGATTGCCGATCGGTTTCTGAAGTATTGCAGTTATAGTTATTAGACTTATCCAAGTGGGAGACTGTTGGATAAGGTGTCTAAGTCCATAACTATTTCTGGTATGTACTTGACCCGACCCGGCATGGTCCATTTGGGTTGCATGGCACCATGCAATTGGATAAACTAAAATGAGAGAAATAACACTTATGGTTTATTAATATATTATAAGTTCTAATATATTAATAATATTATTTAATTAGTTTGATCAAGAATTAATTTAGAATTAATTAAGTGATCAAAAGATAACTAATTAAATATATGGGTAGATTATGTAAATCTTCCATATATTATATAGTGGGCTAAGAGGCTCCATGGATTATCAAGTTGGGTTCCACCCATAGGATGCTCCATGGATGCTCCATGGGAGTTACAAACCCATGGGTCATGGAAATGAAGAGTCATGACACATTAGGGTTTACATGGTGTAACCCTAGATGTGTCAACACTATATAAGAAACCTTTTCTCCACCAAAATAGGCTACACATAAGAAACAAGAGGGCTAGAGCCGATTTTGCAAGTGTAAGATTCTCTCAAAGTTTACTCCTTTGCATTTGGTGTTGTGTGAAGCATTTGAGGCATCACACTTGGGGTGCTAGGCTCACAAGGTTTCAAGGATCATAATCAACAACAAGGTAAGTTATTCTATCTTTCATTCAAGTTAAAAATGTTCCCCATGTATGCTAGATAGGAATATAACCTTGGAATTCAACTTTGCATGATTATTAGACAAACATAGATCCAAGGTTATTAGGGTTGCATGTACACTTAGGAAGTGTTAGAATGCTCAAAACCCATCACCTTTTCCTTCATGGGTGTTGAAGTTTGCATGGAAGAGATCCATAAAGTTGGGAACTTTATGATCTAAGGGTCCCTTGAGCATCTCATATTTTGGATCTGAAGTTTGGTGGTGATTTTTGAATCTTGTATGAATTTGAGATCATTTCTTGTTATTTGATCAAAGTTAGGTTAAGGACATGCATGGGGCATGCATGTCCATCAAGTAATCATTTTTATTGACCTTGGAAGTCCGCTTAAGCCTCTATGAAAGTTAGGTTTGATGGTTGAATGGATTAAGCACATTTGATCTTGGTTTTAGCTTCAAGATGTTCTCACAACATGAAACATGAGGTCTCACGACGTGAGCACAAAGAAATCAAGTTACTGAGTTAACTGAGTGAGGAGCGAGTCACTGATGCGGATCAGATGGGTTCTGACGACGTGAGACGCTGTTTTAGGCTTTTTGGGCCTTCATGGGCCACCATTTTTCTGACTTTGGGCCTTCTTGGATTAGGCCCATGAGGGGTTTTGGTCCTAATTAGGAAGTTGGGCCATATTGGGCTTTTTGGTGCTATTGGTTTGGGCCTTGGAATTTGGGCCAAGTGAGGAAAGGGTAAAATGGACTTTTACCCTGGGTGTTGGAAAATCGAACTAGGATTCCAGCTATGGGTTGTGGACCAATTATTAATTAGGTATTATTTGATGATGCTAGCGCAGGGATTTTCCAGATCAGCAGTCCAAGATTTTATCTGAGAGATTCAACAGCTTGAGGTGAGTTCCTCACTGTGTTTGGCGGGTCAAAGGCACTAATGTCGACCCATGACTTGATAGGGTTAGGATGCTAGTTGTATGCGTGACACATGAGATGAGGATATTTTTTACATTGGATAGCTCTGTTAAGATAAAGTGTGATATGTACCGAAAATAACAGTCTAACTACAATCAATTTTAAGAATTATCTTTTCAAATAAGAAAGTGCTTTAAATGTTTTCGAAATATGAACCAACATAAGAGTTGGATAATTTTTACTATGGAAGTGTGGGATGGAAAATGAACTGCGTTTTAGGAATAATTTTCTTAAATGCTTTAAAAAATAACCTAGATTTAATAACCCTTTTCTTTCCTTGAAGTATTGAACCCTATAATTTATGCGCCTTTTGAGGTTAGGAGGGAATTCTTGTTATATCCACACAATTTATTATCATTTTGGAAGTATTCAAGATATGGTGGGCCTCAAAGTAAGATCTGCACCCAATCAATATATATATATATATATATATATATATATATATATATATATATATATATATATATATATATATATATATATATATATATATATATAGGGAAAAGTGAATATACATTACAGCCTCACCTAAGCTTAGGTACTAAATCTCATGAAAATACATTGTTTTACTATATAAAGATTGCGGTTAAGGGATTCACGATTAACACTTGATGATGTAGATTCAAGATAGACGAAATAGTTTTGATAAGGAAACAACAATATTGATTATCTTCGACCTTCGTAACAGTGGAAAAAAGTAATGTTTACTGGAGTGAAGTAATTAACGATAACTGAGGAAAGAAAACAACCATGGTAAAATGATAATTGAGGAAGAAAATGTTATCGAGGAGGTATATTTACCAAGTGAAAACCAAATCGGGTATATTTACTAAGTTAAAACGACATATTTTAGTGGTTTTGTACCTAAGCTTAGGTGGGGCTGTAATGTATATTCCCTATAACCCTTTTCTTTCCTTGAAGTATTAAACCCTATAATTTCTGCGCCTTTTGAGGTTAGGAGGGAACTCTTATTATATCCACACAATTTATTATCATTTTTGAAGTATTGAAGATATGGTGGGCCTCAAAGTAAGATCTGCACCCAATCAATATATATATATATATATATATATATATATATATATATATATATATGTGTGTGTGTGTGTGTGTGTGTGTACGTGTGTGTGTGTGTGTTAGAAATGGTACATCAAGAAACTTGAAGAAATCTGAAACTCAAAGTCAAATTCAAGTCGAAATCAAGAACCAAGCAAGTTAAATCTGAAGAGTTGATCAAGACAAAGAAGATGTGTGGTATAATGAGGTAGATCCCTCGATAATGGAATCAAAGGGTAAACTTGGATTTTTTGTCCATAATGGAGCTTACCGCGTTTACTGGACGAGTTCGGAAAAAAAGGAGGGGTTGGTCAAGCTAAGTTTTTATAAACGAATTTTCCTGAAATTATTTTTAAAAATACACTGTTTTCACAAATGTAATTCATCATAAAATTTATTTGCCCAAGCTTGGTTTGACTTAAATATAAATTTTGAATCTGCAATAAAGGTATTGAGGCTGTTTCCTAGGTAGTGATTTTGTTAGAGCTTCATCGTTGTGAAATCTGATCACGTGAAGGAAAAAAAGAGTAAAGTATTTTTAGTTGAAGTTTTTAAGTTTTCTTTTATTTATTTTAGTTTTTTATTCTAAATTCTCTTTAGGCCATCTGCATCTTTCTATTTGTTTATAATGTTTAATCTTTTTCTTACTTAAGGGCAATTAAAGTTCAAGCTTGAGGAGATTTGATAGATGTCATTTTATGCATCTTTTAGGGTAGTTTTTATTAGCATTTAACATCATATTTTGTACATTTTCATGTTATTTGTTTAAATAATGTTCAGCTCATGTCTTTTATCAGAATTTTCGTACTGCTAGCATTTTTGTGTCATTTTCAGATAAATCGAGTGGAGCAGTACCTTGGGAGCAGTTAGACGCATGTTTGGAGCTTAAATGGAGATGTAACTGAAGAATGATGCTAAGGAATAACAAGGAGTGCTTAAACTTAAGAATCACGTCCGAAACAAGCCAGGAACCCAGATCTGCGATCGCATTTTCAGTATCTGCGATCACACTTTTGCCACGAAGTTTTTCAGGGTCGAAATAAGTCATCTGGAGGCCATCTGAGCAGAAAAGACCAAATATGTGATCGCATAAAGCATTTATGCGATCACATTTTCTTGTCGCAACTCCAACAACCTCAAATTTGGCTTCGTACTTCATTCAGACACAATTCTGGAAGATTTTTGAAAAAATGCGATCGCATAAACCTACATCTGCGATCGCATAAATGGTCCGAAGTCCCAAAAACGTCGAAAATAACATCCTACATCATTCAGGGCAAATCTAGAAAAAACAGAAAATATGCGATCGCATTTTCAGAATATGCGATCACATTTTTCGGTTTCTTTCCCCGGAAGTTTCCGTCTCGCATATAAATATGACCCCCATTATTAGATCTGGGGGTTAGACGATTCCAGACAACAAAATACCCTTCTGAAGATGATTTTTAATACCTTTATGCGATTTCTAAAGATATGAAGACTGCGAATCATATCACACATTTAGTTTATCTAGATTAATCAGTAATGTTTCTTTTATCCAGTTTAGATTCGTTTTTAGCCATGTCTTGCTAAACCCTAGTTTTCAGTTCTGCATAGACTAGTACTTTTCATATGATTAGTTTTCAGATTTGGCTTTCTTTTTGTGTTTTTATCTAGAGTTTTTCCGTTTTGAGCTTAATGAATGTTTTATTTTTAATTCTTGTTAGTCTGATCACCTAGCTAGGGTTTTTATCATTCTTGTTAATCAGTTAATAAAATCTGTAATTGTTCTTGCCAACTGGTAATAAGTAACAAGTATCAGATTGGTTCTGTGTTTGAGATTTAACTCTGATATAAACTGTAAAAAATCACATCTTCACGCTTCCGAGCTTGTGAGAAGTATTGGATATTGCTGAGAATTTTACACATATCATAAAGTTTCTTTTCTGATTAAGAGCTTTTTTAATTGAACAGTAAATAGTTAGGGTTAATTCAAAGAGCTTGTTTTGGTTAGCTAATTTTGGTAAAAGAGATTATGCGAGAGAGTTGTTAATTTTTCTCAATACCAACTCTATCAAGCAACCTATGGTTTTGGTACAAGGATCAGAGAGTTTGTGTCTTCTTCACTCAAGCTTGTAACTAGCTAGCTACATATGCAAACTAAATGGTTACTCAAAGTGCTCAAATAAACATACATGACTTATATATTCATGCCTTATGAATATAACTAGTTGATGTTTCTCTTTTACTATTATTTCCTTAAAACAATAATTCCCTATATGTTGGTAAAATATTATTTTCATAATAATAATAATAGCTTCCAATTAAATACAGGTGTTGATAATATTTATTAATAATCAAATTACTCTAATAAATAATTAGTAAGTAGTAATTTAGTATAAAATGTGACCCTATAGAATCATATGTCATTAACAAATATTATTATATAATGACTTTTAGACATAATTTTTTTTTTCAATATATTACAAAACTACCCTCATTTCTCAAAATTATATCACATTTCTTTTTGGATATTTCTCTTTCTTTTTTACTTTTTTAAACCTGACCTTGTTTTTATTTAATGAATATTTTATGTGTTGATTAATTAAACCTCACCTAATCTCTTTTATTAATTAATGGTTGATGTAAAAGGTCAATGTGAGATTAGCCTACTTGGCAGTCTTAAATTGGATGTCTCTCATTCTAATCCTAGCATTAACAAACTTTACTAATTTAATGATATTAATTTTTAAACACTAACCAGCCGTTTATTAAAAAAAATAATTACTGTAAAACAACATTGTTAATTTGAAATGTCTTTGGTGGTCATTAGTGGCATACCAAGAAATCCCCACGATATGAGTTTGAATTGTAACTTAATTAATATCCCGTACGTGTTAGTCAATGATTTTTCATTTGCTAAATCGTAGGTTAACTAGTTTTTAAATTAAATAATAATAATTAATGATATCCATTTGATAAGGACTGAAAGTAGATGATAATAAATGACAAAAATTGATGTGTTGAGCTGTTGGGGGAACCAGGAATTTGAATTTGAAGCGTTGAACTCAAATGGAAGATCAGGGGGCTATTATCGATATGGAATAACACATGTTTTCAGAAAAAAGAAGTGATTAAAACACGTCACTTCCTCATTGTCATAGGGAAATGGATTGGAACCAATGGGGATACCATATTTGCCAACATTTACGGACCACATGATGTTAATGACCAGAAAAAACTATGGAGAGAACTATTAGAGATCAAAAGATCAGTTGCAGGCAATTGGATTCTATTTGGTGACTTTAACACGGTTAGAAGGCCAGACGAGAGATTCAACTCCATCTTCTGTCAAGAAAGTGCATCCGCATTCAATAGATTCATCCTAGAAGCGGAACTTCATGATTTCAACATGGGTGGTAAGCGGTACACCTTCATGTGTAGAGTTGGTGCCAAATTGAGTAAACTAGACAGGTTTCTTGCTTGTTCCAATTTCCTCACAGCTTTTCCTTCACTTGTGGTTACCGCACATCCCCGTGAACTCTCTGACCATAATCCGGTTACACTCTCCTCTCGAGCAACTGACTACGGCCCACGTCCATTCAAACTATTCAACTCTTGGCTACTAAAAGCAGGATTCGACAGCACTGTTAAGGATGCTTGGGAAATGTTCGTTGGATATGGCAATCCTGATGCCTATCTGGCCGCAAAACTCAAAAACCTTAAAGACGAGATCAAAAAATGGAAAAGGAAGAATGATAATATAGAAAGTCTTGAGGTAGCACAAATAAAGGCAAATATCTCTCAACTTGAAAAACTGGCAGAATCAAGATCACTCACAGATGCAGAACTCGGTTCACGAAATGAGGGTCTCAGAAAAATCCTTGAATTAGAAAAACTTGCGGTGTTAGATTTAAAACAAAGAGCAAGGGTAAAATGGACTGTGGAGGGAGATGAGAATACAAAATTCTTTCATGGCTACATAAACAACAAACACAGGAGAAACACAATACATGGGTTATCGGTGAATGGTAAATGGGTGTCATCGGCTGAAGAAGTAAAAGGTGAAGCACTTAGATTTTTTAAGAACAAATTCACTGAAACTTTGGTTTCTAGACCAAAACTCATCAGCCCTTACATCAAATCCATTTCGATGATGGAAGCTATAAAACTTGAAGCCCCCTTCACACTTGAAGAAGTAAAAATTGCAGTGTGGGAATGTGGCAGTGACAAGGCGCCTGGCCCAGACGGATTTACTTTTAAATTCATCAAAACCTACTGGGAAACAGTCAAAACTGACGTGATGAACTTCATCCTTCACTTCGACAAATTTAGTACCATAGCATGGGGATGCAACTCATATTTCATCAGTCTTGTGCCTAAGGTAAAAGACCCCTCTTCACTGTCCGATTAACGACCTATCAGCCTAATTGGATGCATGTACAAGATCATTTCAAAGGTGCTTGCATTAAGGCTCAAAACAGTTATTGGTGGAGTCATTGGAGATGTCCAATCAGCTTACATAGAGGGCAGGAGCATTCTGGATGGACCATTAGTGATAAACGAACTCTACTCGTGGGCGAAGAAAATAAAAAAGAGGATCCTACTATTCAAAGTAGACTTTGATAAAGCATTTGATTCAATAAATTGGGAATATCTAGATTCCATACTCACACAGATGGGCTTTGGCTCTAAATGGCGTCTTTGGATTAGGGGTTGTCTGAACTCCTCTCACGTCTCTGTCATTATAAACGGGTCTCCAACGAATGAATTCAAAATTTCCAAAGGTGTGCGTCAAGCTGACCCGCTTTCACCATTCCTTTTCATCATAGTCATGGAAGGTCTCAACGCAGCAATAGAGGCTGCGAAAGACAAAGGATTATTCAAAGAAGTTCAAATTCCAAACGGTGGCCCTATTCTTTCACATTTGTTCTATGCAGACGATGCTTTATTTGTAGGTGAATGGTCAAGATCCAATCTAAAAAATCTAGCACGGATTCTTAGATGCTTTCACGTCTCATCTGGCTTAAAAGTAAGCTTTCACAAATCCAGAGTGTTTGGAATTGGGGCGACTGAAGGAGAAATTACAAATTGGGCCAGTATTTTAGGATGTGAAGCAGGATCTTTTCCCTTCAAATATCTCGGTGTCCCTGTTGGCGCGAACATGAATCTTATAAAAAACTGGAAACCAATAATCGACAAATTTAATTCCAAACTATCATCATGGAAATCGAAATCCCTCTCCTTTGGTGGTCGACTGACAATGATCACCTCCGTTCTAGGCAATCTTCCCACTTACTACTTCTCATTATTCACAGCACCGGTGGCGGTCACCGAGACTCTGGAACAACTTAGACGCAGATTCCTTTGGGGCGGAGATGAAGATAAACGGAAAATACACTGGGTGGCATAGGATAAAGTAATAGCTTCAAAATCTGATGGTGGGCTTGGCGTAGGATCAATACGCGTGATGAATGTCAGCCTAATAGTCAAATGGTGGTGGCGTCTAAAAAAAGAGGGGGACTCACTATGGGGGCGCATGATAAAAGGTATACATAACTTATACAATAAACCTCACGATTATTTTTCTAGCAGGTACATCAATGGCGTGTGGCATAACATTGCAACCATAAAGAAGGATCTCAAGAGGCGTAACCTGGAAATAAGGGATGTGTTCGAACTACAGCTCAGATCCGGTGACAACACCCAGTTCTGGTATGACAAATGGATCGATGGAGACCAATTGAAGAACAAATACCCCGACCTGTTCAACCTGGAGACAAGGAAAAGATGTAAAGTAGCGGACAGAATCATTGACGGCTGTTTTGTAGGTCATTGGAATTCTTGCCCTGTTGAATCTGGACTATCTGAGGATCTGGACAACCTAACGAATGAATTGTCCACGGTAAACTTGGCGAGTGGGTGTGATCAATGGAAAAGTAGACTTGATGTAGATGGTCACTATACGGTTGGGGCACTACGGAGGTTAATCGACAAAAAATCTGTTTGAACTTCTTTATTTGGAGAGCACTACAAAAAAAAATCCCTTCTATGATGGCTCTAAGATCACGGGGTGTGGAGCTCGACTCGACATGCTGTGGTGCTTGCTTTGCTAGTGACGAATGTGCCGATCACATCCTAGTAACATGCCTGTATACGAGTGCAATAAGAGACAAAATATTTGACTGGTGTGGCATCAAGCACCAAACATTTCACAATGTCAGGGATCTAATATGTTTTGCTACAAGTTGAGGTCGGTGTTCAAAAAAGAAAAAAAGGCTCACGATGATATGCTACGGGCTTATATGGAGCCTCTGGAAATATAGAAATGACCAGACTTTTAATATGAAATTTATCACTACCTTTTGTGGAGCTGAGCAGATAAAATCCTTGGTGTATCTTTGGATCAAATGCAGAGGAAAAAGTGGTTTATGTGAATGGAACGTGTGGTCATCATCTCCTTTCAATTTTTCCTAATTTTCCTATGTATTTTTCTTTACTTAACACTACTATCTGTATGTCTTTTTTCTTTTTCTGTTCCTGCTCCCCTCTAGTTTCTTACTAGTTGGGGTTCATTTTAATATAATTTTGCTGTTTCTAAAAAAGAATAGTTGTTTATATTTATTTGATTTAATTTTATTATTTAAATTTATATTATAACGTTCAACTCAAGTTAGTCATTAGGTTGTTTTTTAATTATTTAATTTTTGTATATGATCATATATATTTATGATTATTAAACAAATGGTTATTTGTTTATTCTTCATTTTTAATGAGAAGAACAAAATATTCATTTATTATAAATATTAACAAAAACCAACTTTTTATACTTTAAATTATAAGTCACTTGCAACCTTTTTATTTTGTAAAATTATATTTTCGACCCCTTTTGTTTTTAAAATATCACTTTCACTCTTCCACATTCAACTTTATAAATTGTCATTTTTCCCATTTACTTACAAGCCCTCTATTTTGTAAAATGATATTTTCTGTCCATTTACTTTTTAAAATATCACTTTCATCCCTCCACCTTCAACTTGTAAATTGTCACTTTTACCCCTTCGTTTTCCAAAATTTTGTATTTATCCACCTTCCCCGTAGTATATATATAATATGATTTTTCCTCCTGTATTTTACTAATACATAAACTCACGTAAAAATCTGTGGCAAAGCGTGAGCGCAAATACTAGTTTAGATACATACATTATATTCACTCTAACGCCTCTTTCCCGAGTTTAACAAAAGAAAAGAAGAGAAGAGAAAAGAAAGTCATGAGAGAAAAGAAGAGAAAGGAAAGGAAAACAAAATTTTCTTTTGTGTTCCCGAGTTGGAGAGAAGTGGAAGGAAAAGAAAATTTTCTTTTGTGTTCCCAAATCGGAAGGAAAGTTAGGAGGGAAAGTGATCCTCCCATTTCCCTCCACTTCCTTCCACTTCCCTCCTCTAATGAAACTCGGGAACACCAATTTCTTTTATTTTCTTCTCATTTCCATCCATTTCCTTTCCTTTCTCTCGTTAAGTTGAACTCGGGAACGGGGTGTAAGAGAGAAACAATATGTATAGTATCACTTTATACACACAAATATTATAGTCCATTCAATATGCTTTATCAATTCTGAACTTAATAGAAAAAAACAGGACCTTAGTTTTACATTTTGAACTAACAAACATAGTTTGAGATTTGGAAACATAAATATAAGCTAAGCTAACAAAAAGTCATGATCTAGAGTCTCTAATCCGTAATTCATCAATCTAGGGCTCATAATTTTCCCGAATCACTTTCGAAGTTCAAATAAAGTAGTAGTGAAGGAAATAGATGATACCTTGATGAACTAGAGATAAAACATAAGTTAGAAACACAAACAACCATCTAGATCAACAAAGGATTACAAATTTGAGGAAAATTCAAACCCTGGATTGCAACTTAGAAAAAAACGCTTAGAAAGTATACCTCTAATTGCTTTTAGGTGATATAACTTAGATTATTTAATTGCACTTCAAGATTTCTTTCAAGCATGAAATAACAATATTTTTCTTCCCCATGCTTTCTTAAAGACGCTTGATTCAAAAGAAAAGGGAAGAAGAGAGCTTATATTTAATTTTTGGTCATTTAACACAAATAACCCATTAACTTCTATTCCATATCATACCACTAGGGGTGAGCAAACCCAAACCAAAAAACCGAGAAACCGATTAAAACCGACGAAACCGGAACCGAAAAAACCAAAACCGAAGCAAAACCGACGGTTAGGGTTTGATATTTTTAAAAACCGAAAAATCGGGTTCGGTTTCGGTTTTAACCTAGAAACCGACCCATCCAAACCGAGAAACCGACCCATACTTAAAACTGACAAATCGCCCCAAGAAACCGTCCCATCCAACCCGATAAACCATCCATACTTGATTGTGCTTTGGTTGTAATAGACTATTTCGAGCTTTGGTTGTAACTTGTAATAGACTATTTGTTATAAGACTCATGCTTTTTGAAGTATTTAACTTCAATTTGGTGTTTTTTTTAAGTATTTAGCTTGTTGTTTCATTTATAGAAAATGGGTTAAAACCCAAAACCCATGGGTTTAAACCCAGAACCCGTGAGTATATGGGTTGAACCCAAGAAAGAAAAAAACCGACCAAACCGACCTCAGAACCCGAGAAACTGAACCGACCAGAAACCGATCCTATTGGGTTCTAAAAACCAGAAACCGACCATTTATGGGTTGGGTTGGGTTTGGGTCCAAAACCGACCCAAACCGACCCATGCACAACCCTACATACCACCATTAACAGAGTCCAACCTAGTTTTCCAAACTAACCCTCATCACTAATTTCTTAATATTTTAGTTCCCAAACTAAATCAAAGCGGGGTCAAACTAAGTTTCTCAAACTTGACAATTTTGGTCCCTCAAACATAAGTTTTCTTTATAACCATAAACTAACTTTCTAATAATCTTGAAACCATTAAATTCACTAATATTACTTTATTATATTAATTTGTGTTATTTAATTTGTTTCTATTAAGTTTAATGATCCATAGTTTACTTATTTTCCAAAAAATTTTGTTTACCAAAAATGATAAAAATTCTAACTCCAAAATAAGAGTGTAACATATATTTTTATAAAAAAATGTATTATAAGTGACTTTATTCCTTATGAAATCTGTGTAATCAAAGAGAATTTGTAATAACATTTTGGTACAACATATTATAAGAATGCTACTAGGTACCCATTGAAAGAGCAATATTGTGCATTTTAAACAAAAATGAAGGACTTGTGAGTTGGATCATTATAATAACTATATGACTCGTACTGTCACAACTCCAAACCAAGGATGGCAGAAACGTCCGGGGGTGGAGGACTTCATGTATAGTATCACAACAACGAGTATAATAGTGCCCAAAGTGAATACAACCATCATAAATATAATTGAAAAAGTTATACAATAGTATGTGTTTACATGTTTCCAAACAATTACACTTATGATGACAAAAATGAAATGTTTGACGATTTAATGTCCCATCCTCAAAAGCGGTTGATTTCCTGTTATCACTGAATTCCTGAGAATACAAGTAGTTTGAAAAAGTGTCAACAATTAAGTTGGTGAGTTCATAAGAGTTTTGTTTGAGAAAGAAACCGTTTTCCTTGTAAAAGCAACAAAGTATGTTTCCAGAAAATTCAATATTTTCTTTATTAAGTAAAATGAATGCTTCTATGTTATGCGATAATGAACCCTAGAGGTACCCATAGATTCCTTGTAACACCGGGTTCATGGTATGATTTTATTTAAGTTTTTATCTTAATTTTGCCACGAACTCGGCGAGTCTGCGTCCCGACTCGCCGAATAGCAGCAGGGTGGACACGGGTTTTGAGCGGTGAACTCGGCGAGTCGATGCATGGACTCGGCGAGTCCACCTGTCTGGATGAAACTCTATTTTCAGACATTGCACCCTATTTTACCCATTCTAAAACACCCATTTCGTCCCATTCTCTTCCAGAAGAACTGTAGAGCGAAACCCTAGCCCATTTTGATCCTTGTGAGTGATTTTGGCTTGGTGAAGGAAGTTTGAAGCTTAGAAGAAGAAGGAGGAAGTTGGAGGGTGCAAGGAAGTGTGGTAGATCCGAAATCTACCCTGGGAGAAGCTCCTAACCAGGTAAGAAAGCTCCTTCTTGATCCTTAGTAAAATAGATTCCCTTTTGTCCCTTATATGTGGATTGCAAGCCCTTAAACCTCCCAAACTCCGTGTGTTTATGCCCTAGGAGCTTAGATTTATGGTTTGGAACCATTGCATGTCTCAGTTTTGGCCAGAATGGGTGAAGAGTCGAAGGGTACTCGGCGAGTGCCAAAGTGCACTCGGCGAGTTCCATGAAGATGGCCTTAGACTCGTCGAGTTGGATAAACAACTCGGCGAGTCCTATGAAGATTGCTTGGTACTCGGCGAGTCGTTCTTCAAACTCGGCGAGTCCCTTGAATATAGCCTTGAACTCGACGAGTTGTTCTTCCAACTCGGCGAGTCATATGATCAGTCACTAGGATAAGAAGGGTTTAAGTGTAGGAGGTCCAACCCTCCGTAGTCGCACGTGGAATTAGCAATTTAACGTGTAGCTATAATCCCAGAATCTCCAAATCTCCAAGGTTGATGTTCTGATGGAAGATTGGAGCGATTTGTGAGATCTGTTCGTCGGACTCGGCGAGTCACCCCCTTGGACTCGGCGAGTCCAGTCGCGGGTTTGTTAGTTGTCCCCGTCTAGCGAGTCAGGCTGACTCAGTGAGTGGGAACAGGGACCCGATGAGTCAGAGTCGGGCTAGACATAGAAGGACTCGGCGAGTCGCCATATGGACTCGGCGAGTCCAGTCAATCAGAAGGTTGACTTTGACCAAGGAGTTGACTTTGACCAGTCATTTGACCTTAGGGGTATTTATGAGTACCTAATCCATGTTTACGGATTTATAGCCGGAGGGATTACCGGTGCGGCAGCCAGGCGTAGTCTGAGCAGGTTTTCAGCAGCTACTCTCGAGGTGAGTTTCCTTCCAGTAGGGACGGGTCTAAGGCACCAAGGCCGGCCCGTATAGACGATATGTTAGTATCAGAGTGTGGGCGGAGCCCGTATCTCATAGCTGAGTTTGATTGTGTTATATGCCAGTATGATAGAATTGCTTATACTTGTTGTCTGTGTGATACTTGTATGTTATGGCTTAGTAGCGGAGTGTGGGCGAGGCCCGTATCTCCATGGATAACAGAGTGTGGGCGAGGCCCGTATCCCTATGGGTGTGGGCGAGGCCCGTATCCCTTAGTTACTCATTATATGATTGCATGGTATGTGGCATTATAGGGGAACTCACTAAGCTTCGTGCTTACGTTTTATAGTTTTGTTTTCAGGTATCTCTTCAGCTAGGGGAAAGGAGCTGGCACGGTAGCGGCATATCATACACACTCTTGTTTCCGCACTATGGATTTTCTGGGATGTACTCTGAATATTTTACTATGATGTTACCGATTTTCAGACATAAATTAATATTATGAATGTTTTGTAACGATGTTTTCTGTATTAACCTAATTTAAAAATGAAATTTTTAATTGGTATTTTTGGGATTTTACATTCCTTCTATAATCGCCCAGTGTATATAAGTTATATAAAATTTAAGTTGAATAAACCGTTGAATATAATGGGTCGGCCCTAGGTCCACAACCAAACAAGGAACAGGAGATGATGCGGGCCCACCAATTCTAGGTCGATTGTGACTAGATTCTTATATAACTCTATCATATACACTTAACAATTGTAGCTGAAGTCTAACAACTCTAGCTTTATGTAGTTTTAATAGAAATATGTTCCAAAGAAAATCCTATATTTTCCTTATAAAAGTTAGGTAGTCCTAAATCCCAATACCGAAAATAAACAAGTATTTTCCATACTTAAGGATATAAAAGCGATTTTAAATCGGCATAAAACCCTTTTTAAAGTTGGGTGGTCCTAAATCTTAGGACCGAAAACAAACAAGTATTTTCCATACTTAAAGATATAAAAGCGATTTTAAATCGGCATAAAATCCTTTTTAAAGTTGGGTGGTCCTAACTCCTAGGACCGAAAACAAACAAGTATTTTCCATACTTAAAGATATAAAAGCGATTTTAAATCGGCATAAAATCCTTTTTAAAGTTGGGTGGTCCTAACTCCTAGGACCGAAAACAAACAAGTATTTTCCATACTTAAAGATATAAAAGCGATTTTAAATCGGCATAAAACCCTTTTTAAAGTCAGGTGGTCCTAGATCCCAGGACCGAAGACAAGTGTTTTTCCATACTTAAAGATATTTCCTGTGAGTTAAATCGACATAAATTGCTAATTTAAAAGTAAGAACCCGTATATCTTATGATTTGTTAATACCACATGTGAGTTATTGTAACCATGCTAAGACCCAGACGGCCTTGTAATACGACGTTCTTCAGGTGTCGGAAACGAAATGACATTTGTCACCACAGACCTGCCGGTCTAGCTGTTGCAAGCAGCTTAGGTGCGGGCTTCTCAGACCCAATATAGATCTATACACAACTATCATGCTCTCCCTACAAGAGACTCTGGTTACAATTTACAGGACTTTTGATTTTGCTACCATGAAGGTAACACGAAGGGAACATCTCACAAATTTATTCATTAACAGATTTACGTGAACTGAACTGAAAACCTTTGGTAAATAAGTTTGAAATGTAAATGATACATAAACTATACATATTATAGTTTATCGAACGTTTGTAATGTAAAAGAACTCTTTTATGAAAATACATTAGTACTATGAATCCATAAACTATGCTTACTATAGCTTATTATATGTGTTCTAAATGAATGAAGAATCTTATCATGAATGACTAAATTTCAGTTTATGATGATAAACTAACAAGAAAACACATTCAATATTTAGAACTTATTGTTATACACTTTGCTCAACATAATACAAAGTGTTATGAAAGTTATAAGCTGTTAACTAGTTTTTAAGCTTTCTGCACTGTTTTTAGAAAAATCATAGAAAAATCATACGAAGTCAAAAACTGAATCCGTAAATTCTGAGAGTTCATAAAATGTGTCTAGTTTATTCATCATTTTTATTATGATTTTTAGAAGTCTTTAACTTGTGTTAAAATGTTCATATTCACAGACTGGTCCGAATTCGTTTCTGAAATGATAGGCAGTTTTGTAAAAATCACCATAAATCGTAGAAAAATCGTATAGAGATGTGCAAGTAGTCATTTTAAAGGTATGAACCTAAAATATTTGCATATTAAACAGTTTTCAAAGATATTAAGGTTAAGACAGTCAAAACAGTCTGTGAATAAGACTCAACTTTTCTGATGAAAGCTGTTGTTTGAATTTAGTTAAGTGTTTGGTATTTTAACTTGTATTCCCCCCTGAAAACTGAAGAAAACATGAAAATGTAGGGGTATGAACTCACCTTGAGTGATGACTTGAAGAGTGGAAGGTCGAAGACGAGGAGTATTCATCAAGAACACTTGATGAACACGTGAGTGTTTGGATGATCCTAAGAACGATTTTTCGGTGTTAAGATATGAGTCAATGATCCAAGAGCGTTATGAAATTATGGAATGACACTAGAGTTTAGATGGAATACTTACCAAAAAGTGCTGTAGCAACTCAAGAACACTTGCACAAGGTGGTGGAAAGTAGAGAGAAAGAAGCTTTCTTTAGTGGTGATATGAGAAGTGTGTGTGTTTGAAATGAGCAAGTAACTCAAGAAATCCTCCAGGGATTTCCTTATATGGAAGGTTGCTGGAGCAACTTGTGAGCTTGAAGTGATGTGTGCATTGGTTTGTATGATGTTGATAAGGTGGGAAGTGAGAGGGTGACACATGGAAGGCAAGTGGGCACACTTGACCCACTTGTGGGGTTAATATCTTCTTAATATAAACTAATGATTTTTAATTAATAAATACAAAAAAAATAATTAAAATAAGAGTTATGGGGTTCTAAAATGGTAAAATATGGTTTTGGGTGAAAATCCCACGTTAAAATCATGAAAAACGGGCTTAAAACGAAGTCGTGGTCGAAAACCGGGTGAAAAATGGAAAAATCCGAAGTCAGGGCTTGGTTACTGAAGTGGATCCGAAGGGAAGAACACCCGCGGTTCGGAGGTTGCGGTCTGCCTGGCTGAGGTTCGCCTGGCTGCGGTCGGCTCGGCTGCGGTCCGGCTTGGCTGCGGTCGGATTGGCTGCGGTCGGCTGGGCTGCGGTCCGGTTGCGGCTAGGTGGCTGCGGTCTTCAGCAGCCTTGGTCCTTAGTAGTCCCACTCCGGTCCAAGTAAGGTTTGGTCCCTATAGGGGGACTTCGGTTCAAGTAGGGTTTGGCCCTTATAGAGGGACTCCGGCCCTAAAAGGCTATTTTCTAAGGTATCTTCCCGTTTCGCATGGTTTTTCACCAAGTTAATGGTCGGGATGACTATAAAAAGTTTGAGAGAGATTTTGAGAGAGATTTGGGAGAGATTTCCCATACTTGGAGAGATTTCACATACTTGGAGAGATTTGGGAGAGATTTCACATACTTGGAGAGATTTCACATACTTAGAGAGTTTTGGGAGATATTTCACATACTTGGAGAGATTTGAGAGAGATTTCACATACTTGGAGAGATTTCACATACTTAGAGAGTTTTGGGAGAGATTTCACATACTTGGAGAGATTTGGGAGAGATTTCACATAGTTGGAGAGATTTGGGAGAGATTTCACATACTTGGAGAGATTTGGGAGAGATTTCACATACTTGAAGAGATTTTACATACTTAGAGATACTTAGAGAGTTTTGGGAGAGATCATACTTAGAGAGATTTAGGAGAGATTTCGCATACTTGGAGAGATTTCACATACTTAGAGAGTTTCGGGAGAGATTTCACATACTTGGAGAGATTTGGGAGAGATTTCACATACTTGGAGAGATTTCACATACTTAGAGAGTTTTGGGAGAGATTTCACATACTTGGAGAGATTTGTGAGAGATTTCACATACTTGGAGAGATTTCACATACTTGGAGAGATTTGGGAGAGATTTAATCTTAGCCATTATTATCGTATAATCTCGTAATGCAAGGTTCGTGAACCCCGTTATGTTTCGTTTATGATTATTTTAAGTCCCCGAAAGGGTCCTTAGTCGTGTTTTGATGCGTTTAACTCCCTTTTTAGGGTTTTTACATTATTAACACATAGATTCTTTGAGACACTTGAATTTTTGACATAAAGATGCACATAGAATAACTTTTAACATACAAGTACTAGTTAAGTTGACTGGTTTGACTTGTTGACTTTGACTTTGACTTTGACTTGAATTGACGGTTGTCACACGTACCAACTACTGCCTCAACTATAATAGTAAAATTCTATAGTGGTTGTCATTACTACCTTTATTTGATGGATACTATGAACAAGAGCAGGTGTGTAAGTTCACCTTTGAAAGTTGGTTGCATCAAGGATCAGAATTCAAAACCATGAAATGGTAACGACCTTTCACCTAAAGTAGATTGCACATATTAGTAACAAAAAGAAAGCATGTTGTTATTTTCCGTATTTTGACACTTTATTTCTTGTTTTTTTAGGTGCTATTTGATATGTTTCAAAGGAATTCCAGACGAAGAGGTTGCAAAGTAGCAATATACTTTCATTTGTATGCGTATTATAACATTCAACTTTCATTTTTTTTCATACTTCATGTTTTCTTACCAACACATTGTACTATGAAACTCGAACCAATTATGACATTGTATTATCAATTTCTTCCGATTAAAGCTAAACAACCTAAAATGTACCTATTAGTCTATAAGTAAATTACCCTTCATGGGTTATGCTTAATATGACTCTTTTATAAGCAGTTGGTATATATGTTTCATAATTCAAAACGATGGTTTAATGCTTGTGATAATAAAGTAAAATATTTATTTGTATATTATAACTTCTTTCCAATCTTAGTTTACTGTATTAGAAATCTCAAAGACCATTTTCACAACAAAAGAAAGTTTGATATTGTACTTTTTATTTGCAAAATGATAAAAAATAATAATGTCTTAGAGAATTTCGTAGGTCCGACTTGCAAAATTCTCCACAAAATACTAAAATATCCGATTTTCAATAAAAAAAGAGAGATATCATGCTTTCTTTTGTAATGAAAAGGGATAATGACTTAAAATGCTAATATATTTTTCGAGTTGTACACATTTGGTCACTGAGTATTTTTTTCGTTCACATTTACCCCTTTAACTTGTTAAACTGTACACATTCAGTCCTTATGATTAGCTACTCCAAGTTAGCCGGAAAAAAGTGACTTAATAGGGTAATATATTTCTAAATTTGTATACATTTAGTTCTTAATATTTTTGTACACATTTAGTCCTTAATATTTTTTTGTTTCAAAATAAGTCATTTTTGTTTTTGTACTCATTCAATACTTATGAATGATTTCTTTAAGTTTTTCTAATGACATCTTACGTGGGACAATTATTAATGGGGTGTTTGGGGCTGTTGATGCTTCTGGCCATCGTGATCTCGACTGCTTGGTTGCGTAGGTTTTGTGGTGTAGCTTAGATCTTGTGTTCTAAACGTCGTAACTTCTTCATACGATATTGGATTTTAAAGATCTTTATATCCACGTGTTCGTTTTTTGAGTTTACTACAACTTTCATTAAGATTATTCCCGTTAAAATGTAATATATTTTACTTACGATTTTATAAAAAAAAACATCCATACATGCATTCATAAAAAACGTATGGATATAAAGATCGTAAGTAAAAATATATTACTTTTTACCGAGAGCAATCTAAATGAAAATTATAGTAGACTAAGATACGAACGCATGAATATAAAGATCGTTAAAATCCGAGATTCTATGAAGAAGTTATGACGTTCAGAACACATGACCTAAGCAACCAAGTAGTCGAGATCGCGATGAAGATAAACATCAAAAGCTCCAAACACCTCATTAATGATTGTCTCACGTAAGACGTCGTGAGAAAAACCTAAAGAAAATTATTCATAAATACTAAATGAGTATAAAAACAAAAATGACTTATTTTGCAACAAAAAAATATTAAGGACTAAATGTGTACAAAGTGATAAATATATTATCCTATTAAGTCATTTTTACCGGCTAACATGGAGTAGCCGATCATAAGGACTAAATGTATACAGTTTAACAAGTTGAAAGGTAAATGTAGACGGAAAAAAACTTAAAGACAAAATGTGTACAAATAAAAAAATATATTACCCTTTTAAGTCATTACCTATAATGAAAAAGATCACAAATAAAACTTAAAAAAACAATTTTTTTGTAAGCTTTTAGTATTGTGCAGAGAATTTTACATGTTAGACGTACAAAATTCTTTAAGATTTTTTTTTTTTGTTTTTTTGTTTTTGGCATTTTCTAAGTTAAAAACTACAATCCAAATTTTGTTTAGTTGTGAAAATGGTTTTAAAGATTTTCAACAGAAAAACTTCAATTTTTTTTTTATTTTTTTAAAACTTGTGATTGTAAAAAAAGTTAGATTTTTTTAAATGATGTAGTTTTGATGATGATATTACCACATCATTATTTCATAGATAACATATGAATTTTACAGATAACATCTGAAAAATTGATAACTAGTTTGATGATTAAACTAATTTTGATTATTTTTTAATAAAAAATAATAAGATTAGACATATTTGTTTTTTTATAATTTATATCTACAGACTACTTTTTATTATACTATTAGTTTTTATAATTTTTTTTTTGGAAATTAAGTTATAGTTAGGTGAAATTGTAATAAATGATTAGATCTTTTAAAATGTGCATTATTTAACTAGTCCCATCCTCCACCCCATATTTGACAATTTTACTGGGGTACAGACGTAATTTTCACTGAACACACGCATCTCTCCACCTATTTCTACGTTTCCCTCCCCATGCTCCTCTAGACTCCTACGATCTCTCCTCGCCGGCGACTACCAGAGAGAGGTGGACGACCATCATCAAACGCTGTCGTATAAACAATTCTATACCCATGGACGCAAATTCAGCAGAATTTGAAGCGATTTTGAAGGAAATAGAGCGTGCTAATAGCAGTAGCACAAGCTACACCAAAAACGACGATCAAGAATGGAAAACAGTATCGTATAAGAAATCAAGACGTAAACCCACTAATAAAGCTCCTGAAAATTACCCCGATCACGGCTCCGGAAACGGTAACATTTTCCGGTCGATCGAACAACAATCGGAGGATCGTCGACGAAGAGTAGTTGAATCTCAAAAGGCTGCCGCCGCTGCCATTGATGCAGCAGCTGATGATGCTCCTCTCCGCGCCGGTGATGATGGCGACGAAGACGGCAGTGATGTGGATAACTTGGCCGGACCGGAGAGCGGGAAGGGGGAGGTGAAGAAGAGTAAACCTAAGAAATTGAAAAAACGTAAAGTTACTGTTGCGGAGGCTGCATCGAAGATTAATGATTCTGATCTGGCCGTTTTTCTTGTTGATATAACGGTAATTAAACATCCAATTTTGATCTGCTAGAACTAATGTATTTTCAATCGAATTGATTGGACCTCGAAAAAAGAAATTGAAATCTGATTTGCTGTTTTTGCAATAGGAATCGTATGAATCACAACCAGACATACGGCTAATGAGGTTCGCCGACTATTTTGGTCGAGCATTTGCTTCCGTGAACGCGTCTCAGTTCCCATGGATGAAAACTCTCAAGGAGGCTTCCGTCGAGAAGATGATTGATGTAAGAGCATCCTCTTCCTTTTTATCACTTTTAAATTTCACTTTTTAAGCTTATGACAGCCTACCTACTTTTGATGATCTAGAAGATTCTCCAAAGATTCATCATCATACATTTGGATTTTTGTTTCTCTGTATCCCAAGCTTTACTTTCCAGAGGAATATGCTACTGATGAGTACAAAACTCCTTTTTAGACTGATTTAGTTGACTTTATGCAGATCCCTTTATCACATATTTCTGAAGATGTTTATAGGACATCAGCAGACTGGCTTAACCACCAACCTGTAGATGCTCTTGGGTCCTTCGTTGTGTGGTCCTTAGATAACATACTTGCAGACCTGGCTCTCCATCAAGGGGGTATCAAGGGTTCAAAGAAGGCGGTTCACCAAGAACCTTCAAAATCTCAGGTAAATGGTCTATGAACAATGGTATAAACCATGATATGTTTAACAATGATGATGTATAGATGTTCTCAAACAAGAAATTTGTTTTATTCAAAAACTGAGCTTTTTCTTGAAACATTGACTGATGTTTCATATTGATCAAGGATTATGCAATTATCATGACAGGTTGCCATATTTGTGGTTCTAGCAATGGTACTAAGGCGTAAGCCTGATGTTTTAATCGGCCTTCTTCCAATAATAAAAGAGAGTTCTAAATATCAAGGGCAAGATAAGCTTCCAGTCCTATTGTGGACTATCACACAGGTAACTATTCAACTAATCAAGACATTTACTATCTTCTAGAAGATAACAATAAACATCAATAAGATTGGATTTTGTATAGGCTTGTCAAGGGGACCTGGTTGTGGGGCTTTTCATGTGGGTGCATTTGCTCTTGCCATTAGTCAACAGTAAATCAGGTGGTAATCCTCAATCCAGAGACCTTATTTTGCAGTTGGTTGAGAGGTAAGAAACATCTATATTATTGTACTTTCATTTTTTTCTTTTACAATGTTGTACTTTAGTAATTTTTCTTATCAAGGCATGTACTTTGAAAAATATATCCAATAAACTCTGACCTCATTTCTAATTTGGTCACCAGATTTAAAATTTTTTACTAGTTTTCGAAAAAGCATTAACTTTTCACTCATTTATACTTTACTTCCATTTAAGTGTGCTTTTATTTTCTCAGATATTTTATAAAACATCATTTATACAAAGTACAAACAACAATTTTATTTGTAGGATTGTATCTTCTCCAAAAGCTGGTACAATTTTAGTCAATGGTGCTGTAAGAAAGGGGGAGCGTGTGGTCCCACCTTCAGCTCTTGAGCTTCTTATGAGAGCTACCTTCCCTTCTCCTTCATCTCGTGTCAAGGTACTTTCAGTTATTTTATAGCATCCTACTTTCATTTCATTTTGTTACAGCATTGTATTTTCAGTTGTTTTTTCTTATCAAGACATTATAGTTACAATTCTTTTTCTTATTTGGACTTTATACTTTGAAAAATTTATCCAGTTATAATGCATCACATTGCTATATATGTTGCTATTTCTTGCATATAACCCTTTTATGATGATAAATTTCAAATTTCTTTTTACATAAATGAGTAGAATTTAAAGTAACGAAAATGGATTTGGTATAATTTTGTAACAGGCAACTGAGAGATTTGAAGCAGTCTATCCCCTTTTGAAGGAGGTTGCTCTTGCTGTTGCCCCTGGAAGTAAAGCTATGAAGCAACTTACACACCAGTTGTTACCTATTGCTGCAAAAGCTGCTGCTCAAGGCAAGAAAACTTTTTATTTTATTTTTTTTTTATTGCTAATTGGTCAAACCCGTAAAAAATTAAAAATTTAGCTCAAAAGAAAACGAGCTAAAAAGTCTCTCAAAGCACATTTACGTCTTTATAATGTCCTAGATCTCCTTACTCAAAAAGTCGAATCATTATTTTAATGATAGTGTTATACTAATTGTTTATGAATTTCAATGTAAATAAAAAACAAAAAAGTCTAATATTTAACGTCTGTTTACAGGCAACTCTGCTATGGCAAGTGAAGCTGGCGACATATTCCTATGGTGTTTGACTCAAAACCCAGACTGTTATAAACAATGGGTAAAACTATAATATTGAATGCGCCTTTTGATATTTTTCATCACAACTACATGAAACTACATTGATATTTCTGTGGGTCTCACTTAAAAAAATTGAAAACAGGATGACATTTATCTCGATAGCCTTCAAGCTAGTATTGTTGTTCTAAGAAAGCTGTCTGATGAGTGGAAGATTTACTCGGTTAAACATTCGAATCTTGAACCTTTAAAAGCAACCTTGAAGAGTTTTAGAGATAAGGTAAATCCCTCTTGTCTATATAAGTTATTAGCTTTAGGCCATGTTTCTCTTTAATAATATATTTTAGAAAAACAACGCAAATTTTTGCTAATGTCTTGTCTCATCACAGGATTGGACATGACAAAATTTCTAGGGTTATTTTCAATTATAGAGGACGAGGAGGGCATTTTTGTCTTTTTACACAAACAACAGATCGAGAGCGAGTCATGTCCTACCTTGTTCCACCTTTTTGGATGGGATAAAAAATTGCAATTTTTGTCTTATTGACACCTGTCTTAGTCTCATTCCAACGAATGTCAAACACAGTAGTCAAATGGGGCCTTAAGGCCCCATGTGTTACTTAGGTTGTACTTTGTTTGGCATTCATTGAATAGGGACTAAGATATGAGTGTTAATAAGACAAAAATTATAATATTTTGATCCATCCAAAAAGGTGGAATAAGGTAAGACATGGACTCGATCTCGATCTGTTGTTTGTGCAAAAAGACAAAAATGCCCTTCTCATCCTTTATCATTGAAAATAGCCCTAGAAATTTTGTCATGTACAATCCGGTGATGAGACAAGTGTTAGCAAAAATGTGTGTCGTTTTCTAAAATATTTTGTGTAACAAATATGAAAACTAAAAGAGTAAACTACACGAATAGTCCCTATGGTTTAGGGTAATTTGCACTTTTGGTCCCTAACTTATTTTTTTAACTCGGAAGATCCCTACTGTTTGTTTTTGTTACGCGATTGGTCCCTGTCTTACTTAAAAAGACTCTTTTTCCCTTGATTTGTTAATTTCTTTAAATAAACACAACCCCAACCCCACCCCCTCATCTTACGTTACCTACCCCACTATTTTTCTCTATTTAAATAATAGTCTTTTTAGATAAGGTAGGGACCAAACGCGTAACAAAAACAAACAGTAGGGACCAAGCGCGTAACAAAAACAAATAGTAAGGACCTTTGGAGTTAAAAAAATAAGTTAGGGACCAAACACGCAAATTACCCTAAACCATAGGGACTATTCGTGTAATTTACTCAAACTAAAATTTGGTCTCCTTGTGGCACTCACTATATAGAATGAGAAGGCATTAGCTAGTGGAAGTAGTGTCAGCGAAGCATCGGTGAAAGATGCAGACAAGTATTCCAAGATGATATTGTCCAAATTCTCACGTGGGAATCATTGCTTGAAGGCTACAGCATTCCTCACTATTACAATGGCAGTGGGTGTAGCCTTTATTATCAAAGACCCTACAGTCTGGAAATTGAAACAACTCGCTGATTTTGACTTTTCTCATACTTTTACTTCCCTCTCTCATTAAAGACAGGGGCAGGGGCAGGGGCATAGAGGTAAATAGGTAAAGGTGAAGTTGACCTAATATAAAAATTAAAATAATTAAATGGGTAAATGGGCCTGTATTAGGACCCTGTATCCAGTTTACAAAGACATATATAGATATACAAGTATAAGGTATACCCAGAACTCGGCTTTTTTTTTTTTATATTGAATTTTTAAACCTTTTATGAATAGTATTGTCTTGTTTGATTATTATTGAAATAAATTGAAGAGAAAGAGTTCAAAAGATTGGGCAGGATTGGTTTGTCTTGTTTGATTATTTATGAAATAAATGAGGAAAAATATTAGTGCTTGGATTAGACTTTTGACTTTTGACTTGCTTTATTTTATGTCTATGATAGTTAAAGTTGGTATGTGTTTTCTAGTTGGATTTAGTATTCAAAGCACTTATAAGACATTATCTTCTCTTTAATAAGTATATGCAAATAATGTCATTTAAATGCTAAGGTAATTCCTTAAACCAGAGGGTGTTAAACATTCTCACTTTACACATTAGGACATTATCTTCCGTTAGAGATGGAGGCTTAGTGTTTGAGCCATTATCAGTGTTACTGATATTAATTGTTTGCAGACATAATAACCACTTTGATGCCAATTGTAGGTATATTAAGTGTAATATCTAAGTAATGATGGGGGATTGAATATAATAATTTTAAAGTTTAAATAATAATTTCTTATTATAAACATTTATGGTTAAAGCATAAGGTTGTTGTGGAACAACCCTTGATGCGAAGGTTTGAGTTGGTTATCCGAAAACTATAATTCATTCACACAAACAACTATCAAAAAATTATATAGTGATTTTCTAATAAATGAATAGAGAATGTAAAGATCATGGGTGCAAGTGTGATGTCCTTGGTATCTATTTTCTAGTATTAATTAATAAAAATTCAAGGTTACTTCGTTATTTGTAGTGAGGTAAAATGAAAAGGCATTTATTTATTATTTGGATTAACCTAGCTCTATATAGGCTTAGATTATTATATTCAAAGTAATTATTGTGTTATTGTATGCATAAATGTGGGCCAATCATTTTACTTATTTTAAGAAAGTGATTAATACATATTATTGAATTAAATATAATTGAAAAATACCATCTAATTTAACTAGAAGGGTATTTTAGTCAATTAACATAGATTTAATAAAGGAAATTTGCATATTTTAATGGATCATAGATTCTATTAATTTTAAAAATCCGATTTTACGAATTATAAGGTTTTTAATTCGGACATTCTAACAGAATATGTTTGAATATGTTCAAAAAAAAAATTTATTGAACAATAAAATAATAAAAATATTCTTGAACATATTTCTTGATCAAGACTTTAAAAATTTCTTATAGAATAACAAAATTCTCGAACCATCAATTGAATAATTAAAACAAAAATTACATTAATTCTTATAGAATACATGTAACAATTGCTAAGAATTACATTTATTGTTAAAGAATAAACCTAAAAAAACTTTCAAATCTAGAAAAAAAAAAATCAAAATCTAACAAAGACACTAATACATTCTAAAAGAATAAAGTTGTTAAGAGGCGTCGTTTAAATTTCGTGGTCCGTTCTTCAAACATCAGCTTCTGTAGAAACAAATCCAATAATAAAATTTGGATGTCATTCTTTAAGAATGATGTAATTATAAAAAAGAAAATTAAAATAAAGTTAGTAAACGAATCGAACTATACATTCTCCATGTGAATTCAGTGCATTCTAAAAGAATAAAATTAAAAATTCTAATAAAATATAGTAAATTCGATAGAATATGGTCGTAAATAGAATATAGTAAATTCGATAGAATATGGTCGTAGGTCCCGTACTATGCTGCAGGAGAGGTTGTGCATGGGGCTGCTGATGGAATTACTGCAACTACACTTGGTTGTGGGTAAGCTTCCTGTGTCATTCTGAAAATATTTGTATGAACAATTATGATATGATTCTTGTACAAAAAATGTTACAAAAAGTAGCAGGTGATCAAACCTTTCCATTTCAAACAGAAAATCATTATAATACAAAACCATTCCTATTTTTTTTATGGATTAAACATAGATCATGCATAATATATAGAGCCTTTTAGTCGATTATCTATCATAATTATTAAATTCCAGGAATAAATATGATATGAGAATTGTAAATCATATATGAACATTTTAGAATCTAAAATAAAACAATTAATAATTAAACGTAATTTGAATGAAACGATAGCTAAAAAAAGAGACATTAATTGTATACACTTTTGTTCTAGAAGGTTGAGTTGTGTTTCAATTTATTTAGTCGAATTCATATTAAAAACCTAATACCCAAACCAATTAGATTGCATAGAAAATTAAACAAAAATTGAAATTGTCAAAAAAAAAATCATGTGAATAAGCATATTAACAAAAATGTAATGCATCGCATACCTAACCCCCCATCATTCATCGCACATGGAGGCAAACAATAAGCAACTAGGCGGAGGCCAGGAAACCATCGAAGAAAAGACTGGCGCCAGAAAAATGATGAAAAAACAAGGACAACGAGAAAGAAACAAGTTGATGCTCGGCCGACGGCCGGTGGAGGGTGATCGATATCATCGTGAGGCAATCGGCTTCGAATATCTTCTAAGCACCACAAGAACGGCTGTAGATATAAGTGTGGAACAACTTTAATGGGGATAAATTAGGTTAAAAGTCAATCTACCATACCATGATTACATGGAGTATTTGTGGAAGTTATTAATCAAATTACTAAATTAACCTTATTTATTTATTTAATTATTTAAATTTTTATTTAATTTTGATTGGCCCACATTTATGCATACAATAACACAATAATTACTTTAAATACCTGAACCTAGCTCTCTCTCTCTCTCTCTCTCTCTCTCTCTATATATATATATATATATATATATATATATATATATATATATATATATATATATATATATATATATATATATATATATATATATAAGGTGTACCCTCGTGCAATGCGGCGGCGATAATTATTATTAAGGTTTTGATGAAAGGTTTTTCTATTCAGAAAATGTTATTTAACTGTTTCAAAGGCTATAAATTTTCAGGATGATATTTTAGAAAAATTCAATGCCCAACCTTTGGGTGAACATCATGCCCATGTTAAAAAAAAATTAATTGATGTTTCCTTCCTTATATATTTTCGTTGATTATTTTTTATTATAATTAGTTTTTATTCATAAAAATATGAGTGGTTTGTGCATAACGGATTTGTACATAAAGTCATTAAGCATGTACCTCTTAAATTTCAAGAAAAAGTTAAATATGATTTATATATATATATATATATATATATATATATATATATATATATATATATATATATATATATATATATATATATATATATAAAAAAGAGACCCAAACTTAGCAAAATGCTAGGCGGGACAAAACATACAAGAAAGTAAAAAACTAGGGATTATTACTTGGTTTAATTATTAAGAGTTAAGAATAAATAGGTTTTGGGATTATTTAATGACATGGTAAGCTTTTTGAGAAAAGCTTAGGATTGTCATAAATAAATGGGGGCTTGATAGGTTATTTATCAGTCAAGACAAGAAACTGCCCAAACCCTAAGAGCTCCATTTGGAGCAAACCTTAGCCGTTAATTGTCTCCCTCTCTGCATCAAGTTTAACCAAGATAAGGACCAAGGGAAGAGTTTGATCACTTTTAAGTCTATCATCTCATGTCTCCTACTATTTGTGGATCAACCATTAAGATTATCTACGTTGATAATACATCTTCAAACATTGAGGCAGTCTCTTAAACATTAATCCCTCCAACAATGAGGTAGTATCCTAAACGCCAATCCCTAACACTCATATGTAGCTTCACTTTTTGAACTCTCACTACCTCCAAACTCCCAAAATTCAACTGTACTCCCATTACTTCCTGAACTTTCACCTATCTCGAAAGCTATGTTAGGTTTTTTAATGTTATTTTCTATAACCCACTTAAACACAACATAATCTTTCCTATGAGGTTTCTTCTTCCCCCAAGATATGATCCAGGATTGTGTTTATGAAGAGTGTTCCCATTGGATGTCACACCCCGACTTCTGATAAGCTATCTACTTTGATCATCCTATAAAAGATATCTCATGGCATCCGGTTCCTATCCAATAAGGACACACTTCTTCACCTTTGCCTCAAGGTTTTCTTTGTCAGTAACCTTGATCTTGTTGTAAAAAATATAAACATGTAAAAATTTAGTTTTTTTTTTCTTTAAGTTAAAGAACGAAAGTTATTAATGAAAAAACCAAGGAGTAAACATGTCAATTTAGAAACTAAGGATGGGTCAAAGTGACATTTTACAAAACTTCAAAGTTGAGGGAATCAAGTGACATTTTACAAAGTTTAGAGGTGGTAACTGTCGGTGGATGAGGGTAAACACAAAAGTTTAAACAGTTCAAAGTCGAGGGGGGGGGGGGGGAAGTTACATTTTACAAAGTTCAGGAGTTTTAACCAAAGAAAAATCACTACGTTGATTAAATATGAAAATTTAGAAAATAGATGGGGTGAAAGTGACATTTTACAAAGTTTAAAGTCGGACATTTTAAAAAATAGAAGGGTGAAAAATATAGTTTTACAAAGTCAAGCAGTGATAACAATAAAAAAAATTACAAATAAGAACTTAGCTTGCCAAATCAAAGCCGTGCCATCAACTTTGATTTGTAGTATATACCAAACTCATGTCATATTGTCAACGACTTTGATTTTTAGTACATCCCTTGCATTATATTAAACGTTTAATAAAACCTACTAGATAATATATGAGAAATCAAATATTCTCCTACCTTTTGTTCTACTCACTAGATTAATGTAAGTGGAGGGAGAGAGAGAGAGAGAGAGAGAGAGAGAGAGAGAGAGAGAGAGAGAGAGAGAGAGAGATTACACGTATCATTGTTTGATCGTAGTAATAAGATAAGTAGGATACTTAATTTTTTAAGAAAATTAAGAAATCTTGTACTTCGTCATTTGAACCGCTTCAACCGGTGTCTTTGAGAAATGATTTTTTTATGAAAATTACAATAAGATTTTAAACCTACGTCATCTAATACATTAAATGACAGGATTAAATTCTCATTACAATTTTCTTGAAACTCACTTAAAAGATGTTAGATATTGCAATAATATCATTTATATAAAGATTTAGAAAATACATAAATTGGATGCTACAACCAATATAGACAAAATCATAGTAAAGTGGTGAATATAGCAATCGTTATAGAAATTATGTGCAACTACTATCCTTCAAAAATTAACCGCTATCAATACAAACATAATCTTCTAATGCTTCGTATCTAAACATAAAACACATGACATTTAAACAAACAAACGTAAAAGAATAATGTCTTGTGAGTTGTATATAGTCTAGACCCAAAACAAAATCATATCAATCAATAAAGCTTTGACTCACATACTCTTATAAACCTTTATAACAATTGGGTACAGTCACAAGAGTCAAAGCACAATATATTATCAAATCATTTGATAAACTCTTATTTTTTAACATGCTTAATTTCAGATGCATATATACACATAAAGCATGATCAAAACAATAGATGCATATATACACATAAAGCATGATCAAAACAATATCAAACCTTACAGACCTTCCCGTATCATATTTGCATATTCACATAAGTCATTTCGTTTATATATTGATCTAAGCCTTAAAGTTCTTCATATCAACAAAACCCTATCAACCTTATCCTTTCTCGGGATATTATGAATATTACAGTCCGTTATCCCTCCTCGGGATATCACAAATATTCGAATACTACTTTAGACCGTGCTAATGTTAGCACGCACGAGGAATCAATATCCCTTGCCGGTCAATTACGAGCTTTTTACTCTAGCACATATGAAAAATCTATAATCCTCGTCGGTTAATTACTAGCTCGTTACATTAACACATATGGAGAATTTATACCCTTAGCTGGTCAACCGGTGGAAATGAAAGCAAGAAATTGAAAAACAATGAAAATTTAAAAATAGGATAAAAAATATGAAGGTTGAGATTTACCATGGTTTAGAAGGCATAAGGACTCAACGAACTGATTTAAAGACAATTAGTCGGTCATGGATGAAGGGATGAGTCTGATGTTCATTTTGGGATGGGTTTTAGGCATGGTGGTAAGCCGTATGCCCATGTTTTTGTAACATCCATATCTTTGAGGTATGAATTTTAAAGAAATTTTACGAGTTTTTGGATGTCCACGACGAGGTGGAGGTATCACCAAGACGTGGCATCGCCCGCATGAGATGCGTATCTCATTTAGACACCAAGATATGGCATTATATTGGCCACAACGTGGTATCTGGGCATCGGTAAACCCTAATTTTCTGGGTTTAGGCCTATTTAAAGGAAGTGATGGCTAGGGTTTCCTCCACCCTCAACCTCCATCACCTACTAAATGTACATTTGAGAAAACCCTAGCCTCTTTGAAACTTTTGAAGCTCATTTTGCAAGTTTTGGTGATCTTGAAGGAAACATAAAGAAGTTTTGTGCACATATCCAACAAGCAATCCACCCCATCCTTGTGTGCTTCCTCTAGACTCCTTGTAAGTCCTCAAGCTTTCATCTTTTTGATGTTTTCTTCTTAGTTCTAGGTTTAATGTCATGTTTTGCCTCATAAGTGAAGTTTGAATGGTTAGAAGAGATAAAGTTTGCAACTTTATGGCTCTCCATAGTCCCTAGAGCAATATTCGTTATGGATCTAGAATTTAAGGGAGTGTTGGGAGTTTTGCATGAAGTTAGACCATCTTCTTTACCTTTTTGACCTAGAAAAATGGAAGACATGCATATGTCATGTGTGTCTATAAAGATTGGATTTTTACGGACCATTACGATCCCTAGAAGCCTTATGGAGATTATGAGTTAAGAGCTTAATGGATTAAGGACTAAATCCATTAAGTTGTCCATGCATAGAACCCACCACGTGGCAAGTTGGCTGCCACGACATGGGGAAAGAAGGATTCACGATTGTTTTAGCTTGGCGTTGCCACCACGTGGTCATGGGTTGGGCACGATGTGAAGGCCAACTAACGGTTGACTTTGAACGCTGAATTTTAGACTTAGTTGACTTTTGGTCAATTTGTTAGTCTTAGAATATAGACTAAGGTTTGACCTTGGTTGCTTTGATAGTGGTTTGTAGCACCAGTGCCAGGACTTTGTGAGCGGTGCATTTCGGATACGACGGTGAGGTGAGTCTTCTCACTATACTATGTATGATGCTAGTTGTCTTTGTGATACTTGCATGAAAGACCATAGGGGTAGCCCATCAAAACTATATGAAAAACCATGAGGGTAGCCTATGACATTTGTATGAAAGACCATGGGAGTGGCCCATGGAACTTGTATGTAAAATCGGGATTTATCAATCGGCATTGCAAGACACTTGGATGTAAGACCATGGGGGTAGCCCATGGAATTTCAGGGAAAGACTGGGGGGATAGCCCATGAAAAATGTATGTATGGTATGTGATATTTTGGGGGAACTCATTAAGCTTTGTGCTTACAGTTTCATGTTAAATGTTTGTCAGGAACTTCTGGTTCCAAATGGAATGGCCCAACTTGATCGTGCTGCATCCCCTAAAGTTTATTTCCGCATTATCTATTTTGCTTTACTCTAATGTTTGAGAGATACATTTTACTCTTTTTATGTTTTTGAACAATTGTTTATGTGATTTGGGTGTTTTAAAAACAATTTTTTACTTAGTATTTTTGGGACGTTACAACTTTGTTGAGATCATTCCTAGGGTAGTCTAAGTAGAGTTAATCCGGTTAGTTAGGCATGCGTGGCTAACTCATTTAACTTCAAAGGCTCCTATTTAATTGTAGAAGACACATTGTATAATTCATAAATGTTTCAATTCGTTGAAGAAAAGGTAACTAAAAATTATTAAATTAGAAGTATGTATAATTTTTACAAGCAAATAAAAATTCCAAGACGGGTTGGAAACATAGAATAATTAAGGTGTCAACTCAAAAAATGGAGGCCGTCACTCGTCATTAATTGTAACACCCTTAAATTATAACCCAAAAATTTCATTTTTAAGTTTAACAATCATAAAACAAACCATTTCATTTTTCCCAAAACCATGAAAACATAAAATAGTTTAGTGGTGCAATCCCTGATACATGTTAGGTCATAAATTGTCGTTTATACTTTGCTTTTCATAAGCTGTTAGAGTTCTCGGTCTAGGACCGAAAACACCATGTTTTGGTGTTGTTTGGACCAAAATCACATGTTATTTTGGTTAGGCTTAATATTGTTTTGTTTGGGTTTTGGGCTGGGCCTTGGGTATTAGGTGTAGACATAAATAGTGTCATTTGAGCCTTGTAAAGGGGTGGGGCGTTTTTGGGGGCTGCCATAAGCCAAGAACGAGATCTAGAGAGAAAACGAGAGAAAACCGTGTGTAATCGGAATCTTGTGTACCGGACGATTAATCAATATATCGTGTGCATTGAAGATTCATCTTGTGTTATTATTACATATTATATCTTGCATCATTCACTTGATTGGGATTCCGCACCATCATAGTGAATCCGATTGATACGTAGAGATTTCGGGACTTACAAGTGGTATCAGAGTCTAGTTTGGTATTAATCGGGTCATTGCAAACGGTTTTTCTTGGAGTTTCTTGGTGTTTTTGATTTATTTTTTCGAAGTTCTTATCATTGTTCTTCGTGTTCTTCATCATTTTGTAGATTTTGATCGAATTTGGTTTTAAAATTAGCAAATTTTGTGTTTTTGGTAAGTTTTGGGCGATTTTTGGTTAAAATCTATGAGATCTCGGCGGCAGCTTCGGATCTCGGTCCAACCCTAGAGGATCTCGGACGCACAGCAGCAACTTCGGTCGGATTCGCACGTTCTCGGTCAGCAGTGAAGGTTTTCGGTCAGCAGCAAAGGTTCTCGGTCCGCAGTTCTCAGTCTCGCACGTTTTCGGTTCGGACTTCTCGGCCTCGGATTTCGGTTCAACGATCTCGGTCTCGCGATTTCGGTCCAGAGTGTTCTCGGTGCGAGTGTTCTCGGTTTGGTTGAGAGGCCTCGCAATTTCGGTCCAAAAATTAAATTTTTGGTCCGAAAGTCACGTTTTTTGTCCAAAACCTTGGTTTTCGATCTAGAAACTTTTGTTTTCAGTCAAGGTTATTTTTTTTGGACAAAAAGTTTGACTTCCAACTTTGACTTTCAAGTTTGACGTTTGACTTTCAAGTTTGACTTTTAAGTTTGACTTTCAAGTTTGACTCTCAAGTTTGACTTTTCAAGTTTGACTTTCGAGGTTTCAAATCAAAGGGCATTTTTCTCGGCCTCACAATCAGTTCTATTTTTGGTAAATTATTCTTTTTGGTGAATAATAAGTTCTTCAATCACCAAGGTTAATGAAGCTTCATGCTCTCAGTCCTGTGAAGTTAAAATGAAAATTTATCGTGATCAACATGAATTATTAATTAGGGAAATTCAGGACCTTAAATTTGAACGATATACTATTAGAAAGGACAAAAAACCCTTAAAAAATCAATTAGTGGCCAAAATCCAAGACTTTAGAAAACTTCAAACAGAATATAGCGATAAATGTGTACAATATGACTATGCTCAAGAAAAGATTGCCAGTCTAACTGCCGAGCTTAACACATTGAAAAATAAGTTTGAAAATGCAGACTTTAATTTTAAAAAGTTTGATGTGTCAAGTAAGAAAGTTGAGACTATGATTGAGAAACAATTAAAATTTAAAGATAATCAGAATAAGGGTCTAGGGTTATCACAGTGTTCCACCTCCCTTCAATGATAACTATACCCCGCCCCTTAAAACCAATGAGATAGAGACACCTGCACAATATGGCCAGCCCCCGGTAACAAATCCAGTTAAGACTGAACAATCTGGCCCCACTAGAAGTGTTGAGGTGAACGATTCTGATACTTCTACCTCAAGTGTAGAGCAGGTCACAGTGCATGATGGGCATGAGCAGAACACAAATAATTCTTGTTCTGCTGATAATGATTCAAAAGCTCGTGATGAGGTGAACAATTCTAATGCTTCTACTTCATGTGCAGATAAAGAAGCAGTGCAAGATGGGAGTGAGCATATCAAAGTCAATTCTGAGTCTGCTGAAAGTGTTTCAAAAGCTTGTGATGATGACACTCCCACTGTTGAAAAATCCCAACCACAAAAATCTGTCAAGCAGTCTAACAAATGTTCTCGTGCTTGTGCTTGTGGAAGTTCTTCGAAACAAACTTCTGTTGGACAAGGACCAAGTTACAATCTGATTTATATGAAAAGACAGACTTGCTTTAACTGTGGGACTCCCGGTCACATTGCCAGAAATTGCCCACATCGTTTATATGTTCCTTACTACAAACAAGGTTGACAAAGATCGGTTAGGTCGAAGTCATCTCGGCGGTCGGTTTCAAGTTCAAAAGCAAGTGCTGAGGCATCCATCCGATTAAACAAGAAATGAGTTAAACCCAACTACAGATGGGTAACAAAGGCTCACACTCCCAAATCATCTAATGATTCTAGCTTTTATTCATCTTCTGTGTCTGATAAACAGGATATGTCATGGGAGAGAGTACCTTGTGTAGATGATAAAGGTCAACCCAACTTCAAAATGGGCTGGGTTCCAAAGCCAAATAATCCCGCACTCTGTGTTGGAGCAGCTATGGAGGAATATCATCAGACTTCGGTTTGTTGATAGTGGTTGTTCCAGGCTCATGATAGGAGACATCTCTCAACTACATTACATTCAGAACTTTAATTGAGAGTAAGTGTCCTTTGCGGGAAGGAAGAAAGAAGGATCACAAATGGGGATCGTGTTTAACGACATTTTGAATCTTTTAAACTTTGTTCCGAAATTGAAACACAGCTGAGGCTGAACATGTTGCTGCATCTGCATGCTGTTCTCAGATCATCTAGATGCAACTTCAATTGTTGAATTACGGTTTGAGTTCTCTTCTCGATACTTCTAAATTTTTCTTAAAATGATTCGTTTTGAAGACATTTTTTTTAAATTTGCACATTTATTTTATTTTCTTTCTTCCCCATGCACAAGTTAAGGGGGAGAAATCAAAATAAAAAAAAAATTATAAAAAACAAAAATACAAAAATATGTTTTCTTTCGTAAGCATTTTTGGTAAGTGATATGATGTTTAGTGGTAAAGGGCAATATGAGAGGAGTGTACTGCACTGAAGCTGAATTGTTTAGACTATGTGTTCAATATGCTAGTAGGCACAAAGGATTCAAAATTAATGGACTAGACACAGCTGAAAATGAATGGACTAGACAACGTTAACTCATCTGGACTTAGATAGTTTCATTTGGACTGACCATACGATGCTTGGATAGATTGAGCAATGAGATAAACAAGGGAGCCTACAGGATACATTAAAGTTACTTATCATCTAGAACTGTGGCTCAACATTTCTTCGGCGTACGAACTTATGTCCTTAATTCATGTGCTGATAGGGTGACTGGGGGGTTCAGATAAAGTAGGCCGGTGTGAAATTGTTTTTCTTTCTTATCCTCTCTATTAGTCATATGTTGCCCTCTTTGCGTGATTGGAAGATCCGACTTGGGACACAACATATGCACATCTACTTCTATGTATCTCTATCTATTCTTTTCTCTGTCTATCTATGTCAGTCATATGCTTTCCCCTTTGCATGATCGGAAAATCCGACCTGGTACACAACATATGCACCTTTCTATCTCTCTAACCCTCTATCTATGTTAGTCATATGTTGTCCCTCTGCGTGATTGGAAGACATCTGACCTGGGATACAACATATGCATCTCTATATCTATCTTCTCTCTCAAATAATTGAGCACTCACCTAAAGTAAAGAGCTCTTTGGAATTCCTTGATTGCTAGGGTATGTCGTGAACTGGGGAACACATTCTAGTGCACTTAAAATTGAATTAACTAAAGGTTGTCTATAGAACTCGTTGCTGAATTTAAGTGAACAACAATATCCTTGGTCGTCATCAACAAAATGGTCTATTTAGGAATATAATCACGATGTCTTGTCATTTATAATCTGTCCAACTTGTCACTATCTTTTTTGTTTAAGTGGACCACAATATTGGTGATTGACCAAAGCTAAACATGCAGGTGTGTGCTGATAAACGTTATTGAATTGCTTGACAACTTTGATCCCAAAAGTTTCTATTTTGTACTTTTTGTATCTTATTTATGTTTTTGTTAGATTTGTTCATATTTTTCCTCTATGCACAAATTTAGGGAGAGAATTAAAAAAATAAACAAAAATAGAAAAATCAAAAATCCAAAAATATGTTTATTTCTATTTTATTTCCTTTTTAGAAAAATCAAAAATCCAAAAATATTTTATTTTGAGTGTATTTTAATTTTAGTTTTATTTCTTAGTTATTTCTATTGTGTGCTAAGTTTATTTTTATTTTTATTTTTTATCTCAAAGTTTCGTTTGTCTTAAAAAGCAAATTCAAAAAGAAGAAGAGACTCAAGGAGACTGTATCGGAATTTTCTGAGGAAGGAGAAGAAACTTGGAAAGGAGTTGATGGTTATTACACTTCACTCTATTTTCACAAGGAATTGAAGGATTGAAACTGTACAAATTGTCAGTTAGGCGGTATTTTTCAATGAACTGTCGTATTTAAGGAATTAAAAGTCTGAAACTGTACAGATGTCATGGCACCAGGGCGATGCACCTTGCAAGGCACAATTATCGCTGAACGTCTCGCTAAGGGCCAAGTTAGCTTGTTTTACTTGAAAAACTATATTGAGATCTTTGATCTAGGTGATGGGTTTTGAGCATTCTAACACTCCTAAGTGTACATGCAACCCTAAATACCTTGGATCTATGTTTTCTCTATTATACATGCAATTATGAACTTTACAAGGTATTACCCTATCTAGCATACAATACTTGATACTTGGGTAATCAAATGGATAGAATACATACCTTTGTTTGATGTAGCTTGTCTCCATGAAGCTTGAGTGCCTAGTGCCCCAAGTGTGACACCTCAAATGGTTCACACAACACCAAATGCACATGGAATGACTTGAGAGAAAATGGAACACTCCTTGAAATCGTCTAGCCCTCATATTCACACATTAGTGCACGATTTCTTGAGCCATGGGATTCTTTTATATGGTGGCTATTAGGGTTACACCATGTAACTCATAACTTTACCCATTCCTTATGCTCCATGGATTTTAACCTCCATGGAGTATCCATGGGTAACCCATGGACTTAGTCCAACATAAGGAATCTTGGATCACAAGCCCACATATATAAGAATGAATGATTTACACAATCAACCCATATATTTAATTAGTCTCCTTTTGATCACTTAATTAATTCCAAATTAATTCTTGATCAATACTAATTAAATAACCTTATTAATATATTAGAACTTATAATATATTAACCAACCTTAAGTGTTATTTCTCTCATTATAGTCTATCCAAATGCATGATGCCATGCAACCCAAATGGACCATGCCGGGTCGGGTCAAGTCTTACCAATTATAGTTATGGACTTAGACATTAATCCAACAGTCTCCCACTTGGATAAGTCTAAAACTATTATTGCGTATGACTTCAGGAACCGATCAGCAATCGTAGCTCTCAAAAGCTTCTGTCGAACTCTGACCTTGTCGATGAACTCTGACCTTTGTCAATGACTTGTCCATTAGATAAGGGATCATATATTCCTCCATTCTAGATATCATATGGACTGAGACATGGATTATCAATCATTCTCTCTGTCCATTTGTTGTTTCCTGATTTCCGATTCATGATGACTGACTGATTGAACAAATCAAATCAGTCCTGGCTTGGCCAAGCACTCACATGTATCATCTTTAAATCATCGAGGGGCCCACATATATCGCTTTTATCCCGAAGGTAAAAGGAATGGATAAACTTCGACTCATATGGCTTGTTCTACTACTTGTTGAATCATACACAAAGGCACGTTTTATAACATCGAGTTACCAATGCGTTTTCGTGCAATCAATGTATAACCAACTCATAGTAACAACTCATATCTCTAGGTTTGAAGAATATAAGATATTATCGTCTCATGATCACTCGTGATAAAATCCATGAAGTGATTCAAATGAGCGTGGGTTGAATCCAATACTCAGAACTTATGAGCACTCATGAGTGTTGTAGCACCACTTTGTCCACCAACTTGGACCTCTACAAACCAACCCATGACAGTCTTGATTCATATCTACTTCCAACATATGACCGACAGTGGATGGTTTGAATAACTTAATCATTCAGGAAGAGCGACTTAGTTATTCTGGAAGTCAAAACATGCAAAGTGAAACACAAGAATAAATGAATCAAATATGGTATCAAACCCTATGAATATAAATAAACACTTTTATTTATCACCATACTGATTACTCATTATTCATTGTTTCGGTTTTATCAACTTTATACTTGAATTAAAAACACTAGTTGTCCCATGCTCCAAGCATGTACACTATGTTTTTCTTAAACAATAGCTTTGCCATACACCAATTATGCACTCTATGTTTGTCTATGATCCTTACTTTGTGAAATAAACCAATTGAATATAATTTCAATGATTCTAATTTCATACTCCCAAATCCTTATCGAAAAATGTGAGAATTTCAAATTCCTATCATTTATCGAAATCTGTTTAGATTTTAAACTTATATGCACTGACCCTCCTGTAATGAATATGTACAAAGTCACAAAGACTTGTCAACAGTCATTATAAGGTATTCTAATGGAGATCAACTCCATGGAAACTAAGTCTCATATTCAAAGTACATTGCTTTGGACATGCTTCTTGTATTAAGTTTTCTAATCTTACACATATAACTTCCACCTATGGAGACAACTCCATATTCTCATTTTGACTATCACTTCTGAATAAGAGATGCCTCTTTTCAGAATATGTCAATATGGTCCTTCCAAAATTAGCACTATACTTCCAACTGTCCCTGAGCAACCAATCTTTGGTAAACCTCAGATTGTCCTCGACAATTGCTTAATCATTTTAGTCAAATCCAATTCTAGACCTTTTCCCTTCTTAATGCCTCTGGGCATTTGGAAAAATTTAGAAATGACAAATATTATAGCACATGCAATCGATCCTGTACCCAAAGCAAATGGTACACGATTCATGATGTCTCACATAAAGACATGATTCTAGACCAGTCTTTTGCTACAATATTTTTATTTGCCATGTTTTCAAAATTTGACTATGAAGAGGGATGCCGTAATCATTATCGAATTTTGAGAACTCAATATATAGAATTTCCTTAAGTTGAACCAATCCAACATGAAATTCATATATATATTCTTGACTAAAGATGATTAAGGTCTCAATCTAAGCCTTTAGAACTGAAATGAAGTCTGTTGGGTTATGAGCATTCTAACACTCCTAAGTGTACATGCAACCCTAAATACCTTGGATCTATGTTTTCTCCATTATACATACAATTATGAACATCCAAGGTATTATCCTAATCTAGCATACAAAATAATAAATATAACAAGATAGAATACATACCTCTTTGATGTAGAATGTCTTCATGAAGCTTGAGTGCCTAGTGCCCCAAGTGTGACACCTCAAATGGTTCACACAACACCAAATACACTTGGAATAACTTGAGAGAAACTTGAACACTCCTTGAAATCGTCTAGCCCTCACACTCACACATTAGTGCACGATTTCTTGAGCCATGGGATTCTTTTATATGGTGGCTATTAGGGTTACACCATGTAACTCATATCTTTACCCATTCCTTATGCTCCATGGATTTTAACCTCCATGGAGTATCCATGGGTCACCCCATGGACTTAGTCCAACATAAGGAATCTTGGATCACAAGCCCACATATATAAGAATGAATGATTTACACAATCAACCCATATATTTAATTAGTCTCCTTTTGATCACTTAATTAATTCCAAATTAATTCTTGATCAATACTAATTAAATAACCTTATTAATATATTAGAACTTATAATATATTAACCAACCTTAAGTGTTATTTCTCTCATTATAGTCTATCCAAATGCATGATGCCATGCAACCCAAATGGACCATGCCGGGTCGGGTCAAGTCTTACCAATTATAGTTATGGACTTAGACATTAATCCAACAGTCTCCCACTTGGATAAGTCTAAAACTATATGAATTTATATATGAATTTCATGTTGGATTGGATTGAGACCTTAATCATCTTTAGTCAAGAATATATATATATGAATTTCATGTTGGATTGGTTCAACTTAAGGAAATTCTATATATTGCGTTCTCAAAATTTGACTATGAAGAGGGATGCCGTAATCATAATCGAATTTTGAGAACGCAATATATAGAATTTCCTTAAGTTGAACCAATCCAACATGAAATTCATATATATATATTCTTGACTAAAGATGATTAAGGTCTCAATCTAAGCCTTTAGAACTGAAATGAAGTATATCCTCTCCCTTAATTATAGCAAAACAACTTTTTCAATCCCTGCAGCCTCACGAATTGAAACTTTTGTTTTCTATAATTAACATTGCTAACTTGCAACACTAACAATAATTATCATGCTCCCACTAACATGATGATTATTAGCATAACACTTATGCTCCCACTAGCTTTGACATGTACTCAGAAATCAGCTGGACTTCTAGAAATCAATACTTTATTGACTTCCTTACCAAAGTTCAGATTTCTGATACGAGATGCTTTGATAAAACTTTATCAAAATCATACACCTTTCCTTAGATAGCAAGCATGTGTGTCTAAACAATTTCAGAACTATGAAAAGGGATGCCGTAATCATAGTCTCAATTGTTTAGACCTTTTGCCATCTGCTTCAAATCTACTTGGTGGAAGTGTTTCCTCACCATCATTTTCATGAATCAGAGAGAAACCTTATGACCCTTAGATTTTATGGTGTATGTGTTCTTATCCATGTGAATCGTCAAAACCATAGTCACAAGACAAGGATAATGACAAATCCAAACTCATATGGACTGAACTTATGCAATCTTAACTTCTTGCCACCTGGCAGTACAGGGCCTGCCATTGCTTCCAAGTTGTTATGCAACCAATTGAGAACTTTCAGAACTCCTATGCAAAGCCAACTTTAACTGGAATGGGCACAGAATATGTCAACACGATAGGTTATAAACCTCAAGTCGTGTGCTAGTGAAGAACCTCAGGTTTTATTCTTGATTAGTTCTTGAAATTCTTTTTAGGATCTTTAAGACTCCCAATATCCTCTTGACATATAAGACTATCTTGCCAAATATTCAAGAGATAGTGCGGATTCTTTATCAAGACAAACACTTTACACAATTGGCCTTAGTTGGTCTTTGTTTTATCCAAAACATCACAACTTACCAATTTCAAATGTACAAGAGTAGGACATTTTTACTCTTACATTTGACAAATGTTTTAAACCTTTCTTTAAGATATGTCACTCAAGTTACAATCTTGGAGTATGACTCTAAGAATTGTTTTGGAACGAAGTATGACTCATCTTCCTGATCTAACCATTTCAACAATTCATGACTCCTCTTCTTAGTCATAATAATGCACTAAGATGACCTTTAGAGGACTAATTGTGATATGATTTCTAAATCATTAAGATGATCACAAACATGATACTAAAGTACTCTCCCATCTTTTCAGATTTGAGAAACTTTTATCTTTCTGCCTAATTTGATTCTTCCCATTCGTTCTGCCATACATTGAGACTTTTCCAATGTTTCAGAATTATACTTAAACTTGTAAGTATAACCATATTTACTAAAATTTAGTAAATCATGACGAATAGTCTTAACGAGCTTTGTGGTGGACTTGACCAGTGCACAAGAATGTGTACTCGATCCCTTTAGTCCTTAACTTGACTCACACATCCATGTGAACAAGTCTTAATTTTCCAATGCTTGAAAGTTCTCATTCATCATACTATTCAACTTGCATGATTCCAAGTTGCTATCCAACTGAAGCCTTGGGAATGAGAATCTTTCCTTATTTGGTAAATTATGACACTACCACAAACGAAAGAATCAAGTCCATTTTTTTTTCAAATATTCCTATCAATGGAATCATATAAACAACCATTTTTCACAAATGCCACTTGTAAGGATATTTAAAATAAATATAAAATTAAAAACTTTTATTTTATTTCAAAACTTTGTGGAAAAAACTTATCCTTATAGTGCAAATGCATACGGAAAAACTTGTTGTTATCTATTCCTAAGCAATATATCATAACTCCTAAGTAACATCTTCAAAATTCTGATGCGATCGAAATCCACCTACGCGATCAGAATCAGCATATACTTCCTTTAAGCTTTCTCTCTATTCTTTGATTCTTAAAACATCAACATGTGACCCAGTCACATCATGTAATGAGGATCTTAGAATAGAAACTTAACAGAGTTAGATAATGGGCTCTACCTGAAGTAGAGTAAGACTTATTGACTTTAACATCCTTAGGTAAACTTGGTAGCTTTGCAATCAACGCCCCTTCCTTTGGCAAAATAAACATATGGACCCTTTGCTAATGGGACTATCTCAGACTTAGCCTTTCTCCTTACCATTTGGTCAACCGGGTTGACTATGGCCAATCCCTTTCCATTGGGAAGAGAATGCTTTTTCTGGATTTCCAGTGTCACCATTGTCACTGTCCATAAAGTTTTTGGGAAGTTGATCTTCTAATCAAATTTGCTTTACTATCGTTCCAAATCATTGCTGATTCAGCAGCACCAAGCAAATAGATATGATCATTAAGGTTCATGTCATAGTCTGTTTCATAGTAGTCCCAAAGGAACTCACTATGTGACTTAGAAAGTGATTGAACATCCAACTTTCTCAAGACTTTGACACCCAACTCTCCCAGCTTGTCAATATGTGACTTCATCTCTAAGATGTGATCACACATAGACCTTGCTTGCCATTAGGGCTTGAGTGACCTTGAACTTGTGGGTTAGGGAGAATAATTGGAGGAGGTGGAGGAAGTAAAGTTCCAAGAGATTTGGGAAGATCATAGATGTCTGAACTAGACATCTTTTGGGAGATATTCAAGATAGTTGATCTAAAGTCCTTAATATAACACCCAATATGAAATATTAAGGCTAGGATCCAACAACCTATTTATAACTGGAAGAGGGATGCCGTAATCCGAGTTATAAAATAGTTGAAGGTAGGTAAATGACGATTTACCAATTTCCACCATGAAAAACGAAATAATGTAATTAGGTTTTTAATTGGATTTGAAACTCCTAGATCTTTTGAGATTCATTGAACTTTTCAATGGCATGTTTCAATCTCGAGTGTGCCCTTCAGGTTTTGTGACTGGGATGCCGAGGATCACAAAACAAGGTGTGAAGTAACCATGCAAATATACTTGGTACCCTTAATATTTACCCCTCAATCGATGTGCCGGTTAACCACACGAGCTCCACCGATACTATGATAAATATTAAGTTACCCTTTTCCTACTTTGTTAAATCCAGGTTAGTGTGCCGGTTAACCACACACGCTCCACTAACGGTTTAAACAAAGTGCAAAGTGTAATTTCATGGATTAGCACCTTATTCACATTTTCCTAAGTAACTAAGATTGGGAATTTATAAGTGTTTAGTTACTTAGTATTTATCATTAATACTTTTAATGAAGGGAGAATTATAGTCCTTGTCCTACCCGTTCGGCTAACGACCCTCCACCAGTCAAGGAAGCGGTGGGTGAGAGTGGACACCCATTAAACTGCCATTTTATAGGCAGTAACCTTATACCCCCCTTATAGACCGGCTTCGTGAATGAGGCCTACTAACGGTAAGACTGACTTGCTCTTATACATATATTTATTATTAACTTATAATACTATAAAGTATAAGGGTTGAATTTTAACTTTTAAAATTCTAAGGGCTAACTTGGAATTAAAGTATTCATGGGGAAAACTTTACAAATTCCAAAACTTGAGGGGAAGTTTTGAAAATATTCAAAACTAATTAATTCCATAACTTATGTGTTTAAAGTAGTTTTAATTAAAAAAAAAAACTCTTCAAGTTCCATAACTTGAGGACAAGTTATGGAAGACTTTAAACTAATAAAAGAATGTAACTTTTCTTTATTTTTGTAACTTATGGAACTAATTAAGGTTACACATTTTATCATTTAATGAAGTGACTCTTGAACCTCCATAACTTGAGGACAAGTTATGGAGTCATAAAACCATTTAATGAGGACAAGACTCTTCATTTTTGTAACCATTGCCAACTTTTTATGAGTTTTATGAAACTTAAATGTGACTTTTCATATAACTTGAGGACAAGTTACAAAAACACATTTTAGAATCAACTCTTTGATTAAAATGGATTGAAAACACATAATCAATTAACTTTTCTATTAATCTAATAAACTCATATGAACAAAGATAATTCACATCAAATTTTTTTCAAGTAATTAGCATAACTTTTAAACTAATACAATTCGATTTTTCAGCTAATTTTGCAAGTATAACAAGAAAACAAGCCTTGGCTCTGATACCACTGATGGGTTTTGAGCATTCTAACACTCCTAAGTGTACATGCAACCCTAAATACCTTGGATCTATGTTTTCTCTATTATACATGCAATTATGAACTTTCCAAGGTATTACCCTATCTAGCATACAATACTTGATACTTGGGTAATCAAATGGATAGAATACATACCTTTGTTTGATGTAGCTTGTCTCCATGAAGCTTGAGTGCCTAGGGCCCCAAGTGTGACACCTCAAATGGTTCACACAACACCAAATGCACATGGAATGACTTGAGAGAAAATGGAACACTCCTTGAAATCGTCTAGCCCTCATATTCACACATTAGTGCACGATTTCTTGAGCCATGGGATTCTTTTATATGGTGGCTATTAGGGTTACACCATGTAACTCATAACTTTACCCATTCCTTATGCTCCATGGATTTTAACCTCCATGGAGTATCCATGGGTCACCCCATGGACTTAGTCCAACATAAGGAATCTTGGATCACAAGCCCACATATATAAGAATGAATGATTTACACAATCAACCCATATATTTAATTAGTCTCCTTTTGATCACTTAATTAATTCCAAATTAATTCTTGATCAATACTAATTAAATAACCTTATTAATATATTAGAACTTATAATATATTAACCAACCTTAAGTATTATTTCTCTCATTATAGTCTATCCAAATGCATGATGCCATGAAACCCAAATGGACCATGCCGGGTCGGGTCAAGTCTTACCAATTATAGTTATGGACTTAGACATTAATCCAACACTACGATATACAAGGGCTAACATCAAAAGGCCATGAGTAGTTCTCCGATACTCAACAAATCGTAGTGCGTTCCTCCGTGTTCACACAGATATTGCGAGTAGTCTCCTTTTGAGCCAAGGCTGGGTCATTGAACAACTGTGGTGACAAGGGTCTTTATGATTCTGTGATCCACAGAGACTTTTTAGTCATGATTACTTTTCAATGCACAATGGTGATCGTTAAAGAATACTCATTTGAAGGAACAAGAAGTGAAGATTATTTTTCAACATTCAATTTTTCAACCCCAGAAGCAAGGTGAAGCTGTACTTGAAGTTATGTGACGAATTGCATTAAAGCCTCCTCAATCAATTTGCTGCTATCTATGAACCTACTGAAGTGATCCAGAAGAATTGGTCTCTCTGTAATTATTCTCTCTGAAGTATTTCAAAGCTGCAAGTGCTGATTTTCAAGAACCTTTACAAGAAGCCTCTACACCAAATGTGCATTCAAAGTCAAATCTTTGAAGGAAGTCTAACTGTTCAAGATAAAGACATTCATGCAGAAACTCATATGTTGATCTTGAAGTTGTGAAGAAATCGAAGATTAAAGCTGAAGTCAAGAACAAAGAGAATATTGAAAAGAAAAGAAAGCTACAAACCTAGGGGGAGATTGTTAGGACTAAATTATGGTTTATACTAAGTGAAAAGAAAGCTATAAACCAAGGGGGAGATTGTTAGGTCATAAATTGTGGTTTATACTTTGCTTTTCATAAGCTATTAGATTTCTCGGTCTAGGACCAAAAACACCATGTTTTGGTGTTGTTTGGACCAAAATCACATGTGATTTTGGTTAGGCTTAATATTGTTTTGTTTGGGTTTTGGGCTTGGCTTGGTTATTAGGTCTAGGTATAAATAGTATCATTTGAGGCTTGTAAAGGGGTGGGACGTTTTTGGGGGCTGCCATAAGCCAAGAACGAGATCTAGAGAGAAAACTAGAGAAAACCGTGTGTAATCGGAATCTTGTGTACCGGAAAATTAATCAATATATCGTGTGCATTGAAGATTCATCTTGTGTTATTATTCCATATTATATCTTGCATCATTCATTTGATTGGGATTCCACACCATCATAGTGAATCCGATTGATACGTAGAGATTTCGGGACTTACAATACATATAAAATCATCATCATAGTCATAATCCCAAACTCACTAGTGCGGAAAATCCATGGTGTGATGCGATACGATCAAGCCGACCCTTTCCCCTTCGAGCTAGAAGTACCTGAAACAAAAACTGAAAACCATAAGCATAAAGCCTAGTGAGTTCCCCCATCATACCACATAACATATAATAACATACCGCCTAGCATACCAGGGTGCTGGCCTACCCCTTCGGTCTCTTTCAACCGGTAATCGCCTAGCATATCAGGGTGCTGGCTTACCCCTTAGGTCTCTTTCAACCGGCAACCGCCTAGCATATTAGGGTGCTGGCCTACCCCTTAGGTCTCTTGCAACCGGTAACCGCCTAGTATATCAGGGTGCTGGCCTACCCCTTCGGTCTCTTGCAACCAGTTACGAGGACTATTTCACCCTTACCACTACCACATAATATCATATATAGTTATACTGCCAGGCAGGTGCCTGACCTACCCCTTCGTTATGATTGACCAGATATGGGGTCTATTTCACCCCTACCACTATCACATAATACCATAGCATCCTAGCACATAAATCATAACAGATACCGGCATACCAGATAATTATCACAAAGACAATCATCTAACTACTAACTCGTACTAGTGGGCCGGCCTTCGTGCACTGCTACAGGGAAGGTAACTCACCTCTCGAGGCTGAATGCAAAGTCTCACGGCAAGAAATCTCTAACAGCTGCTCCGACGACTCCCCGAGCTATAATTACCATAATAACACTTAGTCAAAAACTAATAATCCTTCTTAGGGTATAACGACCATTTTACCCCTGATCTAAATTGGCCAATACCTAAGGCCTAACACCATAACATGAAAAGCCCAAATCTAAATGGTCTCCCAAGCCCACTAGTAGCCCACCAATGGCCCAATTTTCTAAATTGGGCCCAACTCCCCAAATGGGCCTTATCTTAAGCCCACCATCCTCTTGGCCCAAAATAAATAATTTCTCATTGCCCAATATGGCCCAAAAGGCCCAATACCATAAATCTCAGTTCTAGGCCCAGAGGCCTTACTCCATAGTGGGCCATGGGGCCCAACAATCCAGGCCCAAACCTCTAAGACCCAAAAACCCATATTCGTCACTCTGTATGCGTACGTGCGGCGTACCTGGCTCGTACGCTGGCCTTGACCAGAAGCGGGAAGTTGACCCAATACGCGCAGCTAACCAGGGTGTACGCCCAGCGTGCTGGCCAGCTTCCTTAAGACTCCTTTTGTGACTTAATCCATTAAGTCCTAACGTCCAAAACATAGATCCAAGTCCTTTAAGACATCCTAAACCATAAAGTTACAAACTTTATGTCTTTGCATGCATGGATATGGGTTAAGACATGATTTAAGTCCTTAAACAAACTTTATGACCATCTCATACTTGCATGGTTGTGGCTTAACCATCAAGGTCCAATTTTTATGAATCTAAATGCTTCCAACAGCTCAAAAGGATAGCTCTTATGGTCTGGAACTACCAAAACATAAGAAACCTCAACTATGGAGTCCAAAAGTGACATAAAACACCCCAAAACCAAATCTAAGCATGCATTAGCCAAGTATAAAGCTTTATACCTCCAATGGGTCAGAAATGATGCGAAACATCTGGATCTACAAGCCCTTTCCAAGCTCTTGCTCCTTCTTCAAAATCCTTCTTCTTCAAAATCACCAAAGTTACACCAAAAACTCAAAGTAAGCTCCAAAATGCAAACAAGAGGGTTAGGGTTCGAGTTGGGCACTGAAAGGACAAGGGAGGCTGAGCGGATTAGGGTTTTAAAGATTATAAGTTGTTTAAATAGGGTGCAAACCCTAAAATTTAGGGTTTGCATCTGGTCACCCTACGCCCAGCATACGTATGGCAGCTATTATTATAGGAAAACTCTGCCAAGGGAAGGTAGGTATCCCAACTACCACCAAAGTCTAGAACGCATGCCCGCATCATATTCTGTAAGGTCTGGATGGTCCGCTCGCTCTGACCATCTGTTTGTGGGTGGAAAGTCGTGTTGAAGTGCAGATGAGTACCCAACTCGTCATGAAATTTCTTCCAGGATCTGGAAGTGAACCGCACATCTCTGCCAGAAATCACATAAACTGGCACCCCATGATGAGCTACTTCCTCTCTGATGTCGATGTCTGCCAACTTCTCGGCCAAGATACTCTATTGAATCGGTATGAAATGGATGCTCTTGGTCAATCGATCAATGATCACCCATATCGCGTCAAATCCGCGCGCCGTCCGAGGTAACTTCGTAATGAAGTCCATAGTGATCTCCTCCCACTTCCACACATGGATATCCAATGGCCGCATTTTGCCGTGCGGTCTCTGGTGCTCTGCCTTGACTTTCCTGCAAGTCAAGCATTTCTCACCTACCAGGCTACATCCCGCTTAATGCAGAGCCACCAATAGTCAGGACGAAGATCCCTATACATCTTCGTCGACCCGAGATGGATAGAAAATATCGATTTGTGTGCCTCCTCCATCAGAACCTGGCGCACACCCCCAAGATATGGAACCCACACTCTACGATGGAGTGTCAATAGCCCGTGGCTGTCATAGTCAAAGGAGGAAATCTGACCCACAATACGCTCACTCTTCCGATGTTCCTCCTTCATAGCCTCCTGCTGAGCCTCCCGAATCTGCTCCAAAAGCGGAGTCACCACTGTCATCCTCAGACATATGTCTCTGATTGGGGCCGCGAATGCCTGGCGGCTAAGTGCATCGGCCACAACATTGGGTGATCCTTCACCACGTCCAACCACCACCGCTGCCTCATGTTCAGATTTGGCTGGTCCATTAAGTACCTCAAGCTCTTGTGATCCGTGTAAATGGTACAACGGACCCCGTAGAGGTAGTGTCACCAAATCTTGAGGGAAAAACAACCGCGCCCAACTCCAGGTCATGTGTCGGGTAATTCGTCTCGGGAGGCTTCAACTTCCTCGAGGCGTAAGCGATGACGTGCCCTCTCTGCATTAACACTGCCCCCAAACCCGAGATGGACGCATCACAATACATTACAAAATCCTCCACGCCCTCTGGCAGGTCTATGATCGGCGCCCCGCACAACCTCTGTCTCAAAGTCTCGAAAGCCTCCTGCTGCTCAGGCCCCTAACGGAAAGTCACCGACTTCTTGGTCAGCCGGGTCAATGGTACCGCTATCTTGGAGAAATCCTAAATGAATCTCTGATAATAGCCTGCTAAACCGAGGAAGCTCCGAATTTTGGATGGAGACCTCGGAACCTCCCATCTCATCACGGCCTCTACCTTGGCCGGATCGACCAGTATACCGTTCTAGTTAACGAGGTGCCCCAGAAACTGCACCTCGCGCAACCAAAACTCGCACTTGGAGAACTTTGTGAGAAGTCTCTCCCTCTTCAGTGTCTCCAGCACCTCCCTCAAGTGCTCCTCGTACTGCTCCTGTGTCTTGGAATAAACCAAGATGTCATCAATAAAGACTATCACAGACCGATCCAACATCGGTCTGCATACGCGGTTCATGAGATCTATGAACACAGCAGGAGCATTGGTGAGCCCAAACGACATCACAACGAATTCATAGTGACTATAGCAAGTCTGAAAAGCAGTCTTCTGTACATCCTCATCTTTGACTCTCATCTGGTGATAGCTTGAACGTAAATCGATCTTGGAAAACCAAGATGCTCCCTGAAGCTGGTCAAATAGGTCATCAATCCTCAGGAGGGGATAATGGTTCTTCCCCGTTACCTTATTCAACTCCCGATAATCTATACACATCCGATGTGACCTGTCCTTTTTCATCACTAACAGGATCGGGGCTCCCCATGGCGAACTGCGCGGCCTGATAAACCCCTTGTCTAACAGCTCCTGAAGTTGTGTAGACAACTCCTGCATCTCGGGAGGAGCCCACCGATACGGTGCCTTGGCTATCGGAGCCGCACCCGAGACTAGGTCAATCCTGAACTCCACCTGTCTCTCCGGAGGTACCCCAGGGAAGTCCTCTGGGAACACGTCCGGATACCCCGCATAACCGGCACATCATCCACGGTCGCCTTACCCTCCTCCCGGGTATCCATAACATAAGCGACATAACCTGCACAACCCTGCTGAAGGTAGCGCCTAGCCCTCACTGCTGAACACATGACCGGTCCATGCTGTGGTCTCACCCTGAATCACCAGCTCTCCCCGACTAGGGGTCCTGACCCGAACCAACTGCTGCTCACAGTCGATCGCCGCCCCATTAGGTCTCAACCAATCCATAACTATGATGGCCTTGTTCATGCGTAAAGGAATAGGAACCAAGTCCACGAGCTAACGCTCGTCATACATCCTCAGGACACAATCTCTATAAACCTCTGATGCCCGGACGGATCGGTCATCTGCAATCTCGACCTATAAAGGGCCATCTAACGTGCCTGCAGACTCAACAAACTTCTTGCTAAGTACAAGAATAACGAAAAATCGGGTAGCTCCCGAGTCAAATAACACCAACATTGGGATACCGTTCACATGGAACGATCCTAAAACAGAATACATGAAACATAAATATCAAAACTGAAACATAATAAAAGATAGGGAGAAGAAACATACCTGTTACCACATCGGGTGCGACACGTGCCTCCTCGGCGGTCAGCTGGAAGGCTCGGCTCCTCACCATAGGAGCATCTGGCTTACCCTGTCGGCCATCTATGATCCACAGGGTCGCTGGAGCTGGCGCCGCCACTGGAGCTCCTGATACCAATCTCGGACAGTTGGCCTTTTTATGGCCCTTCTAGTTGCAATGGAAGCAAATCAGGTTTGATGTCGGAATGGTGGGGGTAGGGGTAGTACAATCCCTGCTAAAGTGCCCAATCTTGCCGCACTTATAGCCGCCCGATGCCCCTAATCTGCAAACTCCCTCATGCGTCTTGCCGCATTTCCCACCGCGGCTCTGGGCATGCTGGCCTTTCGACCTCGCATCAAATGCCTTGTGTTTCTTTGCCGAAACCCCAGTCGTCTGCCCAGTATCCGCCTTTCTCTTCCTGATATGCTATATATCTATCTCCCTCTACCGTGCTCTGGCTATCATGTCCTCCAAGGTCGGGCACGCCGAGTAACTGACATGTTGCCGAATGTCAGCTCTCAGCGTATCATAGTACTGGGTTTTCTTCATCTCCTCATCACCGCGTACTGAGGCACCAACAAGGCCCTCTCCCTGAACTTAGCAGTAATCTCCACCACTGTCTGAGTAGTCTGTCTCCTATCTAGGAACTCCCTGGCTAGCTGCTGAATCTCCACAGCTGGCGCAAACTCAGCCCGGAATCTGGTCACAAAGTCTGACCAGGTCATAGCCTCAATGGATGGGGCTCCTAACGTATCACTGACTGCCTCACATCAGTCTCTAGCTCTTTCCCTCAAACAACTAGCAGCATACCTGACCTTCGACCCCTCAGGGCAGAAGCTCGTCAACTGTGCAGACTCAATGTATGCAATCCATCTCCTAGCCATAATGGGGTCTTTCACCTCGCTGAAGTCTGGCGCACCTCATCCCCTAAAATCCTTGAAGGAGTGCATACAAATCCCTGACTGGCCAGATGCCATGTCACTCCTGAATGCCCTAAGGCGATCCTTCATCAGCTAAATGATACCCTCCTTGATCGACCCGAAAATCACCGGGGTCGCCTCAAGGATGCCTCTCATAATCTCGGATGCTATGAACTCGTGGAATCCATCATTGACTGGCTTGGAACCCGTACCCGAACCTGACCCAGACCATGAACCTCCTGCTCTATGACGTGTCACCACCATTCTGAAATAAAACACACAATCGTCAGGGTCATACATAACCTCATGAGGTCTCACACACGCTATAAGTTCCATGGTTCTATCTCAGCCCTACTTGACTCGAGTACGAATCCTCTGCTTTCAGTAGTACGGTCCCATACTACCTTCCACATCTATCCGTACTTTCCTTAAGGATTGATTTGACTTCACCAAGTCCTTTTCACTACTATTGCTCTCTGTGCTAATCTCATCCTAGGCTTACCCTAGGGTAATCTCCGACCCACTCTCCGCCATCAGCTGCATAAGAAGTCCCTGCTATCTCTCCCTAACTAGCTTGCGAATACCATTACATATCACTAAGACCAGATAATTCTTCGAATGAGAAGTCCTACCCTACAACGGTTGGACTCAAACGAGAGTTGCGAAATAGGGCTAGACCTAACCTTCTGAAATTATTTAGTCCTTGTAATATGTAACTTAACGTATTTGTTTACTAGTTAATTAAATATAACTAGAACTCCTAAAAGCACAAAGCAAGCAACATTCGAGCATTGAGTAACCGAAACCAGGCATATCCTAAACAAGCCATTATATCATTGACTAATCAACACTAACATGCAGTTCAATAAGCACATACAGTAGGCATACAAGGCATCCTTCCTAGATCCTTAGCCCTAATCTAGCATGCAGTTCTCATACACATACAACAAGCATATAAGGCATCCTTCCTAGATCCTTGGCCCTAATCTAGCATGCAATTCTCATAATCATATCATATATCATAACAACATGTATGAGTATCTTGGGGAAAACCTACTTGAGCTCGGCCGATTTCACGCATCACACTCCTTGTTATTTTTTCAAAATCCTTTTTATAACAATGGTTTTCTTTTAAAAAAAAATTTATACCAAGTCCTCAGTTTGAATTCAGACACACCTGAGAGTGTGCCCGAATCCCTCAAACCAAGGCTCTGATACCAACTTGTAACACCCTTAAATTACAACCCGAAAATTTCATTTTTAAGTTTAACAATCATAAAACAAACCATTTCATTTTTCCCAAAACCATGAAAACATAAAATAGTTTAGTGGTGCAATCCATGATACATTTAAAATCATCATCAGAGTAATAATCCCAAAATCACTAGTGCGGAAAATCCATGGTGTGATGCGATTCGATCAAGCCGGCCCTTTCCCTTTCGAGCTAGAAGTACCTGAAACAAAAACTAAAAACCGTAAGCACAAAGCTTAGTGAGTTCCCCCATAATACCACATACTATACAATAACATACGGCCTAGCATATCAGGGTACTGGCCTACCCCTTCGGTCTCTTTCAACCGGTAACCGCCTAGAATATCAGGGTGCTGGCCTACCCCTTTTGTCTCTTTCAACTGGTAACCGCCTAGCATATCAGGGTGCTGGCCTACCACTTCAGTCTCTTGCAACTGGTAACCGCCTAGCATATTAGGGTGCTGTCCTACCCCTTCGGTCTCTTGCAACCATTTACGTGGACTATTTCACCCCTACCACTACCACATAATAGCATATATAGTCATACTGCCAGGCATATCTGGGTGTCTGACCTACCCTTTCGGTCTTATTGACCAGATACGAGGTCTATTTCACCCCTATCACTATCACATAATACCATAGCATACTAGCACATAAATCACAACAGATACTGGCATACCAGATAATTATCACAAAGACAATCATCTAACTAGAAACTCCTACTAGTGGGCCGGCCTTGGTGTCTTAGACCCACTGCTACTGGGAAGGTAACTCACCTCTCGAGGCTGAATGCAAAGTCTCACGACAAGAAATCTCTAACAACTACTCCGACGAGTCCCCGAGCTATCATTACCATAATAACACTTAGTCAAAAACTAATAATCCTTCTTAGGGTATAACGACCATTTTACCCCTGATTAATTTTGTCAATACCTAAGGCCCAACACCATAACATGAAAGGCCCAAATCTAAATGGGCTTCCCAAGCCCACCAATGGCCCAATTTTATAAATTGGGCCCAACTCCCCAAATGGGCCTTATCTTAAGCCCAACATCCTCTTGGCCCAAAATAAATAATTTCTCATGGCCCAAAAGGCCCAATACCATAAATCTCAGTTCTAGGCCCAAAGGCCTTACTCCACAGTGGGCCATGGGGCCCAACAATCCAGGCCCAAACTTCTAAGTCCCAAAAACCCATATTCGTCACTCTGTATGCGTACTCACGGCGTACCTGGCTCATTCGCCCAACGTACGCTGGCCTTGACCAGAAGCGGGAAGTTGACCCAGTACATGCAGCTAACCAGGGTGTACGCCCAGCGTACTGGCCAGCTTCCTTAAGACTCATTTTGTGACTTAATCCATTAAGTCCTAACGTCCAAAACATAGATCCAAGTCCTTTAAGACATCCTAAACCATAAAGTTACAAACTTTATGTCTTTGCATGCATGGATGGGGTTTACGACATGATTTAAGTTCTTAAACAAACTTTTGACCATCTCACACTTGCATGGATGTTGCTTAACCATCAAGGTCCAATTTTTATGACTCTAAATGCTTCCAAGAGCTCAAAAGGACAACTCTTATGGTCTGTAACTACCAAAACATAAGAAACCTCAACTATGGAGTCCAAAAGTGACATAAAACACCCCAAAACCAAATCTAAGCATGCATTAGCCAAGTAGAAAGATTTATACCTCCAATGGGTCAGAAATGATGCCAAACATCTGGATCTACAAGCCCTTTCCAAGCTCGTGCTCCTTCTTCAAACTCCTTCTTCTTCAAAATCACCAAAGTTACACCAAAAACTCAAAGTAAGCTCCAAAATGCAAACAAGAGGGTTAGGGTTTGAGTTGGGCACTGAGAGGACAAGGGAGGCTGAGAGGATTAGGGTTTTGAAGATTATAAGTTGTTTAAATAGGGTGCAAACCCTAAAATTTAGGGTTTGCATCTGGTCACCCTACGCCCAGCGTACGCATGTGTACGCCCAATGTACGCATGGGGCTCCCCCAATCCGCGCCTCATATGTGTGCGCCGTGCGTACACCTTGTACGCCCAACATATGCTCTGCCCCAAAAGACCGATACTTAATAATTAAACTTGAATAAAAGCAATACCATACCTGGTAAATCCCGGGCGTTACATTAATCATAGACAAGGTTAAAAAAATGTACCATGGCGTATACCCTATGCTGAAAAGGTGCATATCATAAGTTTTGGTGTGGCATCCGCAAAGGCTTGTCTAGGCATGCCTTAGCAAGTTACGACACAAGTTTTTTTAAAGTATCTTTTTTGTTTTTCCCTATTAGACATGAAATCATTCATTTTTTGTTAACTTTTTGTTATTATATGTTAATATAACACTTCTAAGGACTTGATATATTTGATATAAATCTATAATTATGTTATTTCTCCTTTTTAAGTGTAAAAAGTTTCAACCTTAAATCATGCCTTGAAAAACGTCATGGATGGTAAAGCTTGATGCTTGACCTTCCCGCTGCACTTCACACCATTTAGAACCATGCTGCTACATACAATGGAACTAGATTAGATTTTGAATGAAATATTTCTCAGTAAATAACAGGTTGGAAATCGTCTCACACCATTTAGAACCATGCTAACTACTTATATTGCAATTTAATTAGTAGGAAGGTGGATATGGATTAATGTATTGTCTTTAAATATTAGAGGGGTGAGTGTGATTTACATCACATATAAGGTTGTTTTGGGAAAGGTTAAAAGGAGAGCCTAGAATATTGTGACAACCCGAAATTTTTTTGTTTTGAAAGCTCAGTCTGTCAACTCAACTGAGTGTCAAACTCACTAGTAATGAGTTCTAGCCTGGTTAAAGGTCATTCTAAGGAGTTTTAAGCCTAGTACACTTAAGGAATGAGTGTTAGAATGTACCTGCTAGAGACACTGTTCAACGACTCAAGCCTTAACCTCATCAAAAAGAGTTCACGGCCAGAACACTTGAGTTTACGGCCGTAAACTCAAGGTGGGCCGTAAACTCACCCTTAAGACTCATATTCCCTCATTTTCATTCATTATCTCACTTTCCCTCAAGAACACTTGAATTCTCTCTCAAGTATCATCCAACTTTTCATCTTAGATCTTCAAAAGTGTAAGTGTTCTTTCTCTAGTTTGTTGTTAATCCTTCTTAACTAGCTTCATCCTCATGATTCATCCATGGAAATCATGTTTTCTTAGATCTTCAAGAAACACCAAGAACACACACTAGTGTTCTTGGCCAAAATCAACACTTTCAAGCCTCCATATCGTAAGTATTCCTTCATTGTACTTCATATCTACTAGGAAGCCTTGAATCACACCCTTGAAACATACATTTTCCCAAGAACATCTTGAGTTTACGGCCCAAGATCTTCCTTGGCCGTAAACTCAATGTTATAGCATGTATGGACCATAAACCCTTCTAGGTGTAAAGCTTGTGACCTAGAACCATTCATTGATGAGTAGAGGACCTTAAACCACACTCACTTCATAATGTCCATGAGTTTACGGCCGTAAGCTCCTTGCTTGGCCGTAAACTCATCAAAAGCCTTCTTTATGATGGTCTTTATCATCCTTGTGTAGAGCAAAATTCCCTCAAGCTTCCCTAGCCTTCAAACACCCTCATATGCATCTTTGACCATGATTTTACGGCTGTAAACTCCCTTGGCCATAAACACATGGACGTAAACACCAAACCACGGCCTTAAACACCCTTTAGATGAATCACATGTGATTCCAACACTTGGTCAAAGTGTTTCCTACTCCCGAAAGGTGTTTCCTTTCATATAGTTTCTTATAAACACTATATTCATGCCAATATATGTCAATATATGTCATTTAGGACTTGTTGTGTCTCGGGACTTCATTCGTGGAACTTCTCATCCTTACACGCGTATTCGTTGAATCACCCACATCAGGTGAGTTCATACCCCGTAATGAATCTTTTAAACTGTTTTAAATGCTTTTAAGGGGGGGGGGGATACAAGTTGAACACAATGATAATTGTGTAATTGTTTGTTATAAACATCTTTCAAAGGGTTGCTTATGTCTTTTATAAGTGATCAAAACATTTCAAAAACTCTTTTAAAGTTATTTTACTTCATAGTTTAGCAAAACTCCGTTTTTAAAGTACAAGCATAACTTAGTAGATAAATGAGTCTTTTCAACAACAGTTCAAGTAAAACATTAGTAAACTATAATGGGTATAGTTTAGAGATTCAGTTCATACTAGATACAATACATGATAACATAACGAACATACTATGATGAGCAACAAACAGAACAAACATATTAAGTTGCTATAGCATGGAACTACTACATGATCTAATTATACCAATGAATCACTAACTCATTGTTCTAAACAAAAGGTGATAGTTATATTGGGTATACATGATCATATAACTTTAATGTGAATTACACGGCGTAGCAACTGGTTTGCTAAAAAGTCGCGTTTGGTTCCCTTAATCTCTAGACAAGGAGAGCGTATAGTAGGGGTACTAGCCTTCACATTATGACTAGTATAAAATAAACATGTTTTAAGCTCATCAGTACATCCGTATGTCATTTTAAACGACAAATGTGTACTTACGTATCCCATTACTTTCATAAAGTGACAGTACCACTTGAAAGTCAAATGCAAACTATTTTCGAGCTAAGATAGTTATAAACTAGGGAAAACTTACATTTTACAAACGACAAACAGAACAGTCGAGTCTAGTACATTCAGTAGAAAGGGACCATATTGCTAACCTTATGATTCCTTAATGTATACGTCAAAGGATATATATATATATATATATATATATATATATATATATATATATATATATAACAGTAGGATCTGACAGATAATAGGATGTGTGCTCTCCTCTTCACTTCCTGTTCCTTGTTTGGTTGTGGGCTTGGAACGGATTCACCCAATCTATTACCTAACCGATTTTAGATATATATATATATATATATATATATATATATATATATATGTTCAGTATACATTAAGTCATCATAAGGGTACCAGGTATGGGTCAAGTCATAAGACACAAAGTCAATGCACAGTTTTCTAGTACAAAACATACTTTCCAAATCAGAACTTTTGGTAAACAAAACTAGAAATTTCCCAGTAAAGGGTTTAATCCATTTTATTAAACCAGTATAAACTTAAAGGACTTTAGGTGATTAAGTCTATAATACCTTAGTTTACACATCATGGTTATATATCATTAATACCCAACAGGTAGTTGGATGTGTGCTTTCCGCCTTACTTCATGTTCCTTGTTTGGTTGTGGGCTTAGGGCAGATTCACCCAATTAACTATCTATTCGATATTAGATCATTTATAGCCAATATAAACTAAGTGATTATAGAAGTAATCACTGTGGTCACCATTTTATTATAAGAAATAAGGGTTTTCTTAAAGAATCTTTTCATTAAATATAAAGGAACTATTACAGTTAACTCCGTGAGTACCAAGTGAATATGCCAGGGTTATATACAACGATGATCAAACAACCAATGGACTGTGTGCCTTCCGCCTCATTCCCTGTTCCTTGTTTGGTTGCGGGCTTAAGGCAGATACACACAACCCATTGTTTGTTTACTTTGGGTTTTATATAACTTGTATCCGTTTAATACTCACAGAAAGGACTGTAGAGTCATTTTTACTTATCTTTCATCAAGGCAGGAAATATAGGATTTTCTGGAGGAACAGGCAAACTTTTCTAAACAGAACTTACTACAACTTACTACATTTTTTTCAACAACTTTCTACAACGTACTTACATCACTAAAATCTTATGAACTCACCAGCTTAATTGCTGATCAACTCTTTCAAATAACTTGTATTCTCAGGAGACTAATAGACAGGTACTCATGCTGGGAATTCAGAAGATGGAGCATAATAGCTTCAAGTCTTGTTCTGTTATTTGCTTATGTATTCTATGTTTTGTGAACACACACATTGTAAACACTTTCTTTCTAACGAAATGGTAGTTCATTACATGCTTACTATAATGCATATCTTGTGATACTAAACATGACGTCCTCCACCCCTGAACGTTTCCGCCGTTCCAGTTTTGGGGTGTGATAGATTGGTATCAGAGCATTGTTTATAGTGAACTAAGTATATCAACCGATAAAAGATATACCACTATAAATACAATGGGGCTTAAGTTCTCTGGATAATGATATATTTTAAGAGTATAACGATAAGTTATAAAAATATACCTACTTGCTTATACATGTACATACTAGACCAAGTATCACAAGAAGAACAGAACTAAAGTATATAAAGGTTGAACACTTTCGTTAAACCTGAACAGTTATGTAATCATAGCTAGGATCAATATAGCCTGATCAACTATATTCATTCGAGATGTGACCGACATGTGTTTGGGAGTGATGTGGTGTTGCAACAGTCTTAAAACTTACCTAAACACCAGTCAAGAGAATACTAGATCAAGTACATTAGAGTTAGAATACTATAGGAGTATTCTATGATACTATAACACATTAACAAGTTTGAAACATACCAAGTGCATTACATTAAAGTACTATAGGAGTATTTTAGACCATGTAAACAACTAATGTGATAACTTAAAAGACCCTTACGGATAGGTCTATAATCTTGCAATGTATACCCCCAAGGTTATATATAATTGAGATTTTATAGACTTAGAATTTGTGATCTACGCTTCACTACCTGTTCCTTGTTTGGTTGTGGTTTTGGAGTAGGATCACTTATTCGAAGGTCTATTTAATCGTGAATTATATACAACTGGTATACATTGTACAATTATAGAAGGACTCTGTAAGGATCACCCCATAAAGTTACCCTAAATCTCATAGATTCTTTAGACACTTCCATTCTCGCACGAGAAACCCAGATAGATGTAACCACTTCCTCATAAGCAGTCAAGAGAAGTTTTCAAGGAGGGATTAGCCGAAGTAACCAGAACGTCTGATGAGTCACACTAATAAATAATAATCTTGGTTAACTAAATGAGTTAGTGGAAACACTGCTCACATTACGTGTTAGGATTATTTTCTTGCATGCAGCTGGTAACAGTTATTCAGGTAACAGATATTCATTCGAGGATAGCCATTTCTAATTCATAAAGTTTATTTGGCATAGACTTTTTATGAATTGTTTCTAGAACCCTGTGGAAGTCAGGACCCGATACACCCAGAACTAGGATAACCTTTTCTTTTCAGCTTTCGGCTTGTGTCCATTGCTTTAGACTTATTCCGTCTCATCTTTGTATTCTTTTAGCAAAGATGCCTCCTCGCAGATCAAACAGACGCACTACTCCGATAATTCCAATACCTTCTCCACAAATAGATGCAGCAACTCTAAATGCTGCAGTAGCTATGGCCGTGGCAACAGCCATGGCTCAATATCATCCTACCAGTTCCAGCGGAGGTGGAACACCTATTCATTCTACTCAGAGTGAGGTCCCTGTGCGCTCGAGAGAGTGCTCCTACAAGGACTTCACCAACTGCAAACCTCTTCCTTTTAATGGAAAAGGTGGAGTCATCGCTCTGATGCGACGGTTCGAGAAAATAGATTCGGTCTTTGAAATCTGTTCGTGCCCAGAAGGGAGCAAAGTGAAGTTTGCTGCCTGCACCTTCTCCAACAGAGCTCTGACATGGTGGAACAGCCATGTTAAGTCACTGACCCTATCAGTGGCTAACTCAATAGGTTGGGAAAATCTAAAAGAGTTAATGCTGGAAGAGTACTGCCCGAGGGGCGAAGTACAAAAGCTAGAACAAGAACTATGGGAGCTCAAGATGGTCAGCTCAGACATAGTGGCCTACACTGACAGGTTTTGTGACCTGGCAGCACTATGCCCCGGGATGGTTACTCCGGAGAGCAAGAAGATAGAAAGATACATCTGGGGTCTGACTGCTCCGACCCAAGGAGATGTGTTGTCTTCTAACCCAGCCACATTCGATAGCGCCAAACGCCTGGCCCAGCGACTCATCGACCATGGAGTCTGCCATGGTGTGGAAGTCCTCATTCCCGAGCCATTTAGGGGGAAGGACTATAATCAGAAGTCAGGGAACAAGAGGAAGAAGAAGCGAACAACACAGGACACCCCGCAAGAGCAACAAGCGAGTACTATGTACGTCGCTACAACGCCTGCTGCTCCAACACCTACCAGTCGATATGCTGGAACCCTCCCGAAGTGTGGAAAGTGCAACTATCACCACACCGGAGTATGCCGGGAGATGCAGTGTCTGAACTGCCACAGAAAGGGACATACAGTCCGTTTCTGCAGGGCACTGGCTCAACCGATCTCCCAAGTCCCCGGAGCTGAAGAAAACCAAGCCTGTTATGACTGTGGTGAGACTGGACACTATCAGAGGGACTGCCCGATAACAAAGAACTCAGGAGCGGATGGACGCATTCTGATGATCACTGCAGGAGAATCTACCCCGGAGTCGTCGACGAGCAGCGGTACGTTTTCGAAATAGTATTTACTTTGAAAATTAATTTATATTCATATAAGATTAAAACTTGGGGAAAACTCTTAAAAAGTAATTATAATAACTCACATATTGAAATAGATCACAGTATCCAAGAGAACTAAAAGATCCGTTTAGAGAAGCTATGATGGCTTAGCATATACATCAGGGTTGTGCATAACTAAGATATTGCAGACTTAGAGTGAGTGACTCCGCCTTAATTCCTGTTCCTTGTTTGGTTGTGGATTTGAGGCAGAGTTACTCAGTCGACTGTCTTATTCATCTTAAATATTCATAACTTCTATATGACAGGCGATCGTAGTGGTACCAAGGAGGATCATGATGTAAAGTATCATCACCAGCTAATCATAGCACTCTCATTTGTATGTATGCGCACATAGCAGTATGATACGTAGGAGTGTTAACATCAAAGGGAAAACAGAAAGCCCTGGATCATTTACAAAGAGTACATTGTCGAACACACTAGGAGTACATTATCGAACACACTAGGGATACATCAACATATAACAGACGTTTCTTTCAAATTGGCCAAAACTTTATTCAGTAAAGAGTTCGTTACTATCATTCGTCATGAATTGGCGTGGTCCTCACGATACTAAGTTCATATGTTTCTATCGCCTCGATCGGCAAGTTCTCGAAACTTTCGTCATTCGTATCGACAGTCCGACCTAAACCTCAGTTTTATCTTTCGTATTCTAAACCCGAAGTACTCGTGCGAAGAGTACTTTGTCCTCCGAAGCCTTATCGTCAGATGTCCGCAGACCGTCACGAAATATCACTCGTCCAACAGGCCAAGTTCGAGCACAGAGGCTATGGACGAATACAGCCCACCTATCACTATTCAGTGTATACACGAGGGTGGTATATGATTATGATTACACAAATTTAGTATGTGTGTTTCCGCCCTATCTCCTGTTCCTTGTTTGGTTGTGGACCTGGGGCAGAGTCGCACATCCGACCGTCTTACTAATCCTAATTATATACGACTTGTATACATGAGGTAATGATAGATGGACCAAGTATGAATCCTATCATGAACATCAGGGCAAAGTTGCCAGGTCTACGAGTAGGTATTCTGCCAATCAAAGGAGCGCAACCCCAGTAGTACTGCTAAGAAAGCTAATTTCGTGACGAAATTCCATCTAACGGGGGGATGATGTGACAACCCGAAAATTTTTTGTTTTGAAAGCCCAGTCAGTCAACTCAAATGAGTGTCAAACTCACTAGCAATGAGTTCTAGCCTGGTTAAAGGTCATTCTAAGGAGTTTTAAGCCTAGTACACTTAAGGAATGAGTGTTAGAATGTACCTGCTAGAGATACTGTTCAACGAGTCAAGCCTTAACCTCATCAAAAAGAGTTCACGACTACAACACTTGAGTTTACGGCCGTAAACTCAAGGTGGGCCGTAAACTCACCCTTAAGACTCATATTCCCTCATTTTCATTCATTATCTCACTTTCCCTCAAGAACACTTGAATTCTCTCTCAAGTATCATCCAACTTTTCATCTTAGATCTTCAAAAGTGTAAGTGTTCTTTCTCTAGTTTGTTGTTAATCCTTCTTAACTAGCTTCATCCTCATGATTCATCCATGGAAATCATGTTTTCTTAGATCTTCAAGAAACACCAAGAACACACACTAGTGTTCTTGGCCAAAATCAACACTTTCAAGCCTCCATATCGTAAGTATTCCTTCATTGTACTTCATATCTACTAGGAAGCCTTGAATCACACCCTTGAAACATACATTTTCCCAAGAACATCTTGAGTTTACGGCCCAAGATCTTCCTTGGCCGTAAACTCAATGTTATAGCATGTATGGACCATAAACCCTTCTAGGTGTAAAGCTTGTGACCTAGAACCATTCATTGATGAGTAGAGGACCTTAAACCACACTCACTTCATAATGTCCATGAGTTTACGGCCGTAAGCTCCTTGCTTGGCCGTAAACTCATCAAAAGCCTTCTTTATGATGGTCTTTATCATCCTTGTGTAGAGCAAAATTCCCTCAAGCTTGCCTAGCCTTCAAACACCCTCATATGCATCTTTGACCATGATTTTACGGCTGTAAACTCCCTTGGCCATAAACACATGGACGTAAACACCAAACCACGGCCTTAAACACCCTTTAGATGAATCACATGTGATTCCAACACTTGGTCAAAGTGTTTCCTACTCCCGAAAGGTGTTTCCTTTCATATAGTTTCTTATAAACACTATATTCATGCCAATATATGTCAATATATGTCATTTAGGACTTGTTGTGTCTCGGGACTTCATTCGTGGAACTTCTCATCCTTACACGCGTATTCGTTGAATCACCCACATCAGGTGAGTTCATACCCCATAATGAATCTTTTAAACTGTTTTAAATGCTTTTAAGGGGGGGGGGGATACAAGTTGAACACAATGATAATTGCGTAATTGTTTGTTATAAACATCTTTCAAAGGGTTGCTTATGTCTTTTATAAGTGATCAAAACATTTCAAAAACTCTTTTAAAGTTATGTTACTTCATAGTTTAGCAAAACTCCGTTTTTAAAGTACAAGCATAACTTAGTAGATAAATTAGTCTTTTCAACAACAGTTCAAGTAAAACATTAGTAAACTATAATGGGTATAGTTTAGAGATTCAGTTCATACTAGATACAATACATGATAACAGAACGAACATACTATGATGAGAAACAAACAGAACAAACATATTAAGTTGCTATAGCATGGAACTACTACAGGATCTAATTATACCAATGAATCACTAACTCATTGTTCTAAACAAAAGGTGATAGTTATATTGGGTATACATGATCATATAACTTTAATGTGAATTACACGGCGTAGCAACTGGTTTGCTAAAAAGTCGCGTTTGGTTCCCTTAATCTCTAGACAAGGAGAGCGTATAGTAGGGGTACTAGCCTTCACATTATGACCAGTATAAAATAAACATGTTTTAAGCTCATCAGTACATCCGTATGTCATTTTAAACGACAACTGTGTACTTACGTTTCCCATTACTTTCATAAAGTGACAGTACCACTTGAAAGTCAAATGCAAACTATTTTCGAGTTAAGATAGTTATAAACTAGGGAAAACTTACATTTTACAAACGACAAACAGAACAGTCGAGTCTAGTACATTCAGTAGAAAGGGACCATAATGCTAACCTTATGATTCCTTAATGTATACATCAAAGGATATATATATATATATATATATATATATATATATATATATATATATATATATATATATATATATAACAATAGGATCCGACAGATAATAGGATGTGTGCTCTCCGCTTCACTTCCTGTTCCTTGTTTGGTTGTGGGCTTGGAACGGATTCACCCAATCTATTATCTATCTGATTTTAGATATATATATGTTCAGTATACATTAAGTCATCATAAGGGTACCAGGTATGGGTCCATTCATAGGACACAAAGTCAATGCACAGTTTTCTAGTACAAAACATACTTTCCAAATCAGAACTTTTGGTAAACAAAACTAGAAATTTCCCAGTAAAGGGTTTAATCCACTTTATTAAACCAGTATAAACTTAAAGGACTTTAGGTGATTAACTCTATAATACGTTAGTTTATACATCATGGTTATATATCATTAATACCCAACAGGTAGTTGGATGTGTGCTTTCCGCCTTACTTCCTGTTCCTTGTTTGGTTGTGGGCTTAGGGCAGATTCACCCAATTAACTATCTATTCGATATTAGATCATATATAGCCAGTATAAACTAAGTGATTATAGAAGTAATCACTGTGGTCACCATTTTATTATAAGAAATAAGGGTTTTCTTAAAGAATCTTTTCATTAAATATAAAGGAACTATTACAGTTAACTCCATGAGTACCAAGTGAATACGCCAGGGTTATATACAACGATGATCAAACGACCAGTGGACTGTGTGCCTTCCGCCTCATTCCCTGTTCCTTGTTTGGTTGTGGGCTTAAGGCAGATACACACAACCCATTGTTTGTTTACTCTGGGTTTTATATAACTTGTATCCGTTTAATACTCATAGAAAGGACTGTAGAGTCATTTTTACTTATCTTTCATCAAGGCAGGAAATATAGGATTTTCTGGAGGAACAGGCAAACTTTTCTAAACAGAACTTACTACAAGTTACTACATTTTTTTCAACAACTTTCTACAACGTACTTACATCACTAAAATCTTATGAACTCACCAACTTAATTGCTGATCAACTCTTTCAAATAACTTGTATTCTCAGGAGACTAATAGACAGGTACTCGTGCTCGGAATTCAGAAGATGGAGCATAATAGCTTCAAGTCTTGTTCTGTTATTTGCTTATGTATTCTATGTTTTGTGAACACACACATTGTAAACACTTTCTTTCTAACGAAATGGTTGTTCATTACTTTCTTACTATAATGCATATCTTATGATACTAAACATGACGTCCTCTACCCCTGAACGTTTCCGCCGTTCCGGTTTTTTGGGATGTGAAAGATTGGTATTAGAGCATTGCTTACTATAATGGGCATCACCCCTGGCTGCAACCTCACCAAAATCCAAGGGTTGCATTTATACCATGAGGACTCGTCGTTTCATGCAATACCACCATCTTATTCTTATACATATTGATGAATTGGCGTTGTAGACTATACACACAAATTGTATCGTTATTCTGCCAAAATTTTGTTACAACACATTACAAATAAAAGAAAAGGTATTCTATGTTTATGATTCACATTAGGCCTATAATTCCAAATGGTTTTTGTTGAATTATCCCACAATCCAATTTCATGTAACACTAGTTATAGGGTCGAATTATAGATTTCTGAAAGTGGTGTAAACACGATCCTCAAAATTATCAAATTATTTATTGTTATTCGAATCTTATTTTCTAACATGCATAACCAGTTGGTTATCTTTTGTAGAGATGCACATAAAACTGGATCCTCGATTTGAAACCGATCCAATCTGAAAATCGGTTTTGGTCAAAACATGATTTGACCAAACAGGATCAGATTGGATCCGATCCACCGGATTGAAACTGGATCCTTGTCCTACGGAAAAAATCGGATTTGATGCTGGATCATAAATCGGATTTGTTGAAAACCGGATCCAAATCCACCCCAAAATCCGGTAAAGCCCACTAACAATCGATTTAAACCGGTTTGAAATCGGATTTGGATGTTGGTTGGAACCGGATCGGATTTTGGCCGGATCCGGATCGGATTTAGCATGAAGTAATAAAAATCAGATCGGACCCTGCATGTGTGAATCTCTAATCTTTGGAGCCAACTTCAAGCATGCCAATTAAAAAACTACTATACATGTTGCTCCACAGATTGTTATAGGTAGTTACACTTAGGTTGACTTATCTTTTGGGCCAACTCCTTGGAAAGATAATCTCTGGCTCTTAGAGGAATACAAATACACCTAATGTTTGACCTATGTGGTTCAGACCTGTTCCATAGTGTTACAAACACACAAGAAAGCCAATAATAATAATAATAATCACTATTGATTTAAATGTTATTAAATGTTAATTTTTCTATTTTAGCACATGTACCTGAAAAAATTTAGGTGCCAATTCATAAGTCATTCACATAAAAAATGCTAACCTTCCAATAGAATGACAACTTCATATCCTAAAACTCTGTTATGCATTCACAATATGAGAATGAAAGACAATGTCACTAATATAAATTATGTTTTTTTATACATATGTCAACAATGACGCAAGAGTAAATTAAAGCAAATTAAAGAATAATAATGATATATAATGAGTGTTACTATACGTATGCCTCTCATTCACATAAATTTTGTAATTATAGGGATACACACACTATTCCACTCAAGGGGGAGGGTACACAAAACAATTTGGGAGGGGGGAGTACGTATAGAATTTCCCTTTATAATATGACATGTGTGTAATCATCCTAGTACATATGCCTATCATCATACTTTTATTCTCCTATGATTTACAATAATCTTTACCGTTCACGGATTAATATAAGGGAATGATCTATTATGCAATAATTATCCAAAGTACTATTCACTACAATTTGCAATTTTAGATGATATAGGTGTTCAATAATGATCTATTATCTAATCATTATCCAAAGTGCTACTCACTTTGTTATGCATTCACAATATAAGTGATGTTCGAGCAACAGTTAGTAAACAAAGTGCTGCAAAAGATTCAAGCTTCTTGTTTCTGCAACAACCTAAAATATATGATGTATATATCGTTTTTTAAAAATAAACAAAAGATTCATTTTCTTTAATGCAAAGGGATTTTGAATATTTTTATACCTAGAAAACAAGAATGAGAAGGAATTTTTCACGAGAGAAAGAATTCCCAATTCACCTGAAGCTTCCAATTTCCTTTCACTAGAATTGGAAAAATATTATCTTTAGTTTGAACAAAACTTGGGCCTTATATTGAAACTCTTGACATTTAAATTGAATTAGGGTTTATATGTCCTACAATTAAAATTTATTCACATAAAAGGAATCACACATTGAGCTAATTCGTTCATTCCACATAGTAATGAAAATGTACTCAAATCACTAACACCCCATTATCGAGTTTAAAACTGAAGGGAAAGAAAAAGAAGGAAAATGAAGTAAAGGAAGGGAAAGGAAATGGTGGGGAACTTTCCTTCCCAATCATCTTATCCTGAGAACAAGCTTTATTATCTTTTTCCTTCACCTCTTTAGAAAAACTCAACAACATAACTTTCATTTTTTCCCTTTCTTTTCTTTCCTTAAAATCTTAAGAACAATGTGTAAATACCAAAACCAGCTAATCCCAAGTGGGTACTAAAATCAAGTCTAAATTTGATGGAAAATCAAAATTTCAATTTGGTTAGGGCTTTTGTGACCTAGTTAGTATCATAGTTAAATCACATAAGAGGACACATAAAATGAAAACCTAATGCAATAAAGACAGCATTATAACATAAATTTCATAATTAACATCCATATATATCGTAGAGAAATTAAATATCGTCCTACATTTTCTATGTTAAATGGTGACATGTAAATGTGACGCATGTCACCATTTAACATGGGTAGGAGGATTCGTAGGAAGAAAATGTAGAAGGATATTTAAAATATCCTCCTACATTCTGTTCAATAACTTGACGCTCAAGATTGTGTTTGAGCACTCTGCTTAACAAATTATTGAAGCGATTGAACGTCTGATCGAACTTCTCTTCAGGTTTTTGTACAAACGATCCAAACTTCGATAAGAGCATTGTTTGCAAAGAGTGTTCTAAATCAGCATCACCTAAATACAACTCCTTTAGCCTATGCAAAATACCTTTTGTAGTATCGCATGCACTAACAAGACGAAAAGTGTCTGGAGGAAGAGCAAATCAAATGATTCTCATTGCTTTTATATTAAACAATAGCTTATTCTTCTCATCGTTTGGAACATTAGTATGTTTAATAATGAGTGCATTATAATTAACCAGAGTTTTGATTGCTTTTCTGGTACCAGAATATGTGAACGTTTCCTGCGTTACTGCCTACCATATAGTAGAACCATGTTCTTCGATTCCAAGAATGTAATCTTCAAAGTGAAGAGCCCAGAGTTCATAATCTTTTGGAAAGAGGATTGGAATCCTTGTCGTAGATCCAATGCTGCTTGATAGATTGAACGAAAGAGCATGAGGATCGTCGTTAGGCATACTGTCAAAAAATCACTAAAACGAATATAGAACCAGATGTGTAAAACTTGAATCGAGTTCAAGGGTAATCTAGAGATTTAGATTTGGGATCTACAATTGATTGAGACGATTGAGACAACAAAAATATATCTAAGAAAAATGTAAAACCCTAACAAAACCCTTTACTCGACAGAAGAATAGCGAATTGATTACACTATCTCCTGCTCTGATACTAATTAAGAGAACAATACAGATTGATAGATTCCATATTAGTGATTCAAATTAAAGATAAGAACTATATTGATAAAATGTGTGCCAAATGATTAGATTGAAACGGCTCTATAAGAGTTCACAAAGATGGAACTTTTCTATAAGAGCTTACAAAAGACTTAAGGGTGTAACCGTAATAAGTTACATGCATGCGCTATATATAGACTACATTACATAGTAGGTACGAACCTAGACAGGCCCATTTCGGAATAAACAAAACCATAAAAGCATACATTTGACACACCACATAATAAACCTTATAGAGTTCGAGTGTATTTTTTCCCATTTTGACCTAGACTTGTAATGATGGTGTTAAGGACATGCACATAGATAAAGTTTGAAACTTTATCCATCAAGACTTCATTTTGGTATGATCTGGAGGTTTAGAGCTTAGATCTTAAAGGATTAAGACCTTGGAAGAAAATTGGATAAAATGCCAAAATCACGTCGTCGCTTCTGAGGCAGATCGCAATTATTTTGTCGCCTAACTGTTAGCACCACAATCCTAGGGTGGTGGCGGCATGATGACATTGAAAGTTGAATTTTTGACCCATTTTGTGTTTTGGTCGACTGTGTTGGGTTTGGGTCTTGGACGGGCAAAATGGTATTTTTCCCATTTAGCTTTATTTGGACCTAGACTTGATAAGTAAGCATAGATGAATGATTTTACCTTAATTGGTAAATTAGGGATATGTATTGTGTTGTGATTTGAAGAAGACTCGATGCTACTAGCTTGGTTTTGTGGATTTCATCTTGTCGGCTGTTCAGGTGAGTTCTCATGAACTTACTTATTATATAGTCTACGTGTTATATGTATGCCAACGAGAGATAGACCTATATGAGAGAATATACTTAAATCAAAAAGATGTGACGCCATGATAGACCTCTCGGAAGGCAATGGTCAATATTAGCTCGACTAGAGACAGGCCTCTCGGAGGGAATCTAGTTGACTGGGGTTTTATGTGTAGTTTATATGGTTACTATGTGATGTCTATGTGTATGATGTCAAAATGCATATCACATATATAATGAGTGAGTTTTGTAATTACTCACTAATCCTTAGGCTTATAATTGCTACTTTATGTTTTTAGTTGAAGTTCCTTTAAATTCGAATGGCAAGGAGATGGCTTGACAAGGATATTAGCAAATTCTCGGAGGGGCATGATATCTAGTTTATCATATCTATGATACATTATCGTTTTCAAAACAAGACATAGCTTCTGCATTTTTATTATGATTATGTTGACGTGACGTGAAAGGTTGATTTTATGATTTACTAGTGATTATGATAAAGCCTTTTGGTAAAAACCTACACTTCGATTTTAAAAACTTTATGGTTGGATTTTTGGGATGTTACAAATTCTTAGTTATTATTTAGAGTTATATGTTAACGAATTAATCGATATTATCTATAAAGTAATTAGTTTTTATTCTTTATGGTTGCTGTGATGTGAGTACAAGCACATACTGGAAGGCAAATAAGATGTATGGTGTAACATCCTCTTTCCAGGTATTCATCTCTGAGATCAAGTTATTTATTTATTTTTTATTTGGTTTGGCCACGACGTGGTGTTAGGGTGCCACGGCGTGCCATTTGATAATTGAGGAACGCGCATCCGCGATTGGCCACGACGTGACATTAGGTTTGCCATGGTGTGCCAATTGTTTTGGGCCTAAAACCCTAATTTTGGTTTTAGTGCCCTATTTAGGGGTACTAACTCCTAGGGTTCCCTCATTTGGCAGCCTCCGCTTTCTGAGATCAAACCCCCATCCAAACCGAGCGTCTATTTTCGTGTTTTGAGTGATTAAGCTCTATTTTAGTGAAGGTTGAATAAAGAAGGAGCCATTGGTGTTGCTTATGAGTGTGGTTTCAACTTAGATCCATCATGTCCATCTCATTTCTGACTCATTGAAGGTAAAAAGTCTCTACCTTGCTCGTTATTTTCTAGATCTAGTTCTAGGTCATTTTGTGAGCTTTTGGTCCCAAATCTTCTTGTTCTTGGATTTTGACTAAACTCCAAAACCCTTGAGTGCATTGTTAGCTTCTTGACCTTGGGGTTGGTTGGAAAGTTAGCTTGCATGGCTTATTGAGTGAGTCCATACCTTGGTGTTGTCATTAAGAACTTAAAAATTGAGATCTTTTCTAAATAGGAAGTCTTAATAGATTAAGTTGGAAACTTTATCCATCAAGACAATAAGGGAAACCAGATCTGAGCTTTAGAGCCTTTGGGATTAAGGATAGTAGCTTAATCAATTATGTTGTTGGTGCCTAGTGTCCACGACATGGCGACTGGTGTTCCCGCGACCATTTCGCCTGGACGTTGCCATGTCGTGGCATATGGGTGACCCTAGCATGGGAATCAACTGATTTCCTGAATTTTTTGTCTTGGAGTTCCCATGACGTGGCCTATAGGTGGACATGACCTGGAGATCTGTGAACTTGACTTTTTGACCATGGTTGATTTTTGTCAATTAGGGGTGAAGGAGTGTAGACTGAATGGGTATTTCCTTATTTCTGAATAGGTGTTTCATAGTATCGGTCTTTATCGTGTGAGAGTTGTTGTGTTTTAGCTGCTATCTATGAGGTGAGTCTTCTCACTATACTATAGGACACTAGGTGTCGGTTGTGCATGATGTCTTTGTGATTCTTGCTGATGTGCTTGTATGTTATATGCATGGAGCCGATTTGGGCTCAGAGTCAATATGAACTTGGGGTTAGTACGGACCCGATGGAGCCGATCTGGGCTCGAAGTCATTATGGACTCCAGGTTGTTACGGACTCGATACAACAATGTGTTGTTATATATGTTGTATGTAGTACTCTGGGGGAACTCACTAAGCTGCATGCTTATAGTTGTTGATATATTATGTTTCAGGTACTTCAGATGATCGTGGGAAGGTGGAGGTTTGATTGTACACATCCACCTGCAGTTTCCGTGATTCCGCATGTTTTGATACTTTGATATTTGGGATGACTGTATTTGATACTTATGTCTTTCTTGACTTAGTTTTTGAGAACTATATTTTATCCTTAAATAAAAATGAAAATTTTGTTTTGAAGATGGGACATTACAAGTTGGTATCAAAGCCCTGGTTTTAGGGATTTGGATGAACACTCGTTGAATTCCAGATTCAAACTAGGATATGAGAAAATTTTTCATATAAACCTTTTTAGTAGTAAAGAATTTCAAGGGAGAAGAAAGGAGGAAGCGATGTGTACCATAAGCTGAATCTCGAACGTTATATCCCAAACTACCCATACTTGTGTTTTGCTGTATTTGAGTTATTGTATGTGTTGGTGCATGGAAATGCTCCACAAATAATGAGTGTTTATTAGGTTGTATTTTCCCTTATTGTATTTTAGGTGTATTTACTCTCCCTCATATATAATGGGAGAGGTGGTCACTTTTTATGTAGTATTATTATGCACTTTTCTAGCATGTAATCTCTAGAGAGAGAAAGTTGGTGGTTTCTCCCACCCAGGGAGAGTTTCTCTCCCACCATGTTCTTCATGCATTAATATTATTATCTCTCTTGTTCTTAGTCTTCTTCAACGCACTCATAATTTGTTCTTCGTGTTCATACTTAAAAAAACACGATAAATCTCAAGATTATTCTTCCGCATCCACCGTTCGTATAAAAATGGGTTTCTACAATTGGTATCAGAGCCGTACCTTGAAGATCTCACGATTATTTCAAGGGAACGACTCCCGTTCGGTGATTATCTTGTGATTTTTCCGTGTTTCTGCAAGAAAAAATTTTCGGGTTTCTTACCGGAATTTTTTTTATGAAGTTCGTTCTTAGTTCTATTTTCTGGGGTGATTCTATCTTAGTAAAATAAATTGTTGCTGCTGCTGCTCGTTCTATTTATTGCTGGAAGAAGATGTTCTTAAAAGTTATTTTTTTTTTTGCTGTTGAAGAAATGAAGAAAAATGGGAGAAGAATTAATTTTGTGGTCTTTTAAAAAGTTGAAGATGTATTCCAGAGAGTTCTTTTTTCCTTGGATGAGAAGACACAAGATTATGGGCTTATTTTTTTTGAAGAAAGTGGAGAAAAGCATTTCTTTTTGAAGATTTTTCTTTCCCAGCAACTTTCATCATCTTGAGGTATGAAGCATCTATTCTTCACACTTTAGTTGCTGTGAATATTTAATTTGAAGTGTTTGGACGTAAGTTGTTGTTTGCATAAAGCACTTTATCCTTTTTACTTTTTTGGGTAAAGAGTATTCCACTATTTGCTCCCTCAAAAAGACAAAAACCATGTGACATTGTCCTTTCCCATCACCTTTTGTCCCTAAAAACCTCCTGCACACTCTTCTTTTTGCCTTCCCAAGACCCACCTTTGACTTAGAATGCTTTATAAAAAGATTCCCTCATTAAAATATGAATAAATGGCCTTTGCGGTACCATTTTTCATGAAAAAATAGCATTTTTCGTCATCTGTTCAGCCCTTCTCAGCCCCCCCGGACCGCAGCCAAAAACTGCCTACCGGAGCCTCCTTAGAAGCCTACCCGCAACCACTTCTTAGCCTTGATCCGAGGTCCTCTCAGGTCCTATCCGCAGCCTCGGATGACTGCTGATAGACCGCATCCACCTTCCTTGCTGATGAACCGCAGTCAGACCGTAACCATCCTTCCCAGCTCGGACCGCAGGCTTCTTCCTCCGGTTCGGACCGCAACGCTCCTTCTGATGCTTCGTCCGCTGTGGCTTCCCGGCTCGCACCATCAGCATCCAACTCCCTCTATCCGCAGCCTAGCCCCATCCGCACCCAACCCTTCCCACCGCAACCCACTCCATCCGCAACCACCTCCCACCCAAGCCACCCTCTCTCATCCGCAACCTCCTAGACCCGCAACTCTCCTCCTAGACTTCAGATCTCCTCCCTTCTCCACCCTCCTTCAGCCTTCTCTCCTCCCTCCTTCCTCCTTCTTCCTCCTTCTTCTTTCTCCCCTCCTCCCCTCTTTTCTTTTTCCTCCCCTCTCATCAGCCCCCCCCCCCCCCTTTTTTTTTAGCCTTCTTATTTTTTTTAAGCTTCATTTTTTTATTTATTCAACCATTTTTTTGTATTATTTTTTTCAGTTAATTTTTTTAAACGCCAATTATTTTTATTTAGCCAATTTTTTTTATTAAAACCAATTTTTTTTTAACACCAATTTTTGCCACAACCGAACCTTGGATAGTCACATTGGTTCACTTCATGCCGGTTATTATTGGAAGAATACTCCTACCGCAGTCGGACTTCATATTATTTTTGGTGATGCTTGCACCGCAACAGCGATTGATCAACAAAGTTGTTTCGCATTCTTCACCTTATGGGATTTTATGACTGCCATGCATCGCCTCACCAGGAAGCAACTTGATATCTGCCGAATCGCAGTTGAAAAATCGAAGCACACTACTGCAGAAGTCAAGTTCGAGATTTTAAGGAGAATAATCTGGTTGGAAAACATCAGGAAGTTTTGGTGGATCCTGATCAAGTTTCTTAAACTTGATAGCTGAACAAAAGTTAAAGAGGTCACTTAGGGGGAAATTGTTGAATCATAAAAAGTGACCCTCTTGAACTTCAGCTACCGTAGTCAACAAGCACCCGCAGTCAAGCTCCTTCATTAGCAACCGCATCCGGAGTCTCTACCTACCGCAGTCTCTTTACTAGATTACTTTACTTGTCTTTTATTATAATACTCTCTATTGTCCAGTATGCCTTGCATCGCTTAGAGATGTAATCTAGTGTACTTTCTGAGTCTCTATAAATAGAGCTCATTCGTTCTTACTTAACAACAACTCTTAACATTTCTGAAGATATCTTTTCTATCTCTCTATTTCACTACGCATCCCTTCTTACTCTCAAATATTACTAGAATACAACTGATTATAACCTCTCTTCGGAGAAAGTCTTTTGTGACTTAATCACTAAGTTTGATCTTCCTTATTAACTTGGTTTGAATGCATACCTTGTTATGAATCAACTTATGTTTATACTTGATATAACAATTGTTGTCATTTCTATTTCTTTACTTTTCCACAACTAACTCTCTAACTATCTAACTCTAACTTATTAATATTATTGTTGAGCTTTTAGATCCTTCGAGATTAACTATTCCGCAATCTACTTGTTCTAACATTTGTTCAAGTGTGTCTCAAAGTTTTTCTCTCAACAGTATGAGCTGATAGAATTGCATGCTAGAGATAGGCTAAGGGTCCCTTAGGAAGTGCATAATAAAGTTTCCTAAATTGTGATGCCTTTTGCATTGGAGATTACTTGTGTTGCTTTGTTAGAATGGAAACTAAGATTGTTAATTACTTTGCGTACGCTTTAGGGTTGTACATAATTAGGGTTTTATAGCCTTAGAATATTTGGTTTAGCCTTGCTTCATGTTCCTCGCTTGTTTGTGGACTAGAGGTAGAATCATTCATACGACCGTCTATCGAGTACTTGATTATGTACAATTGGCATACGTGAAGCAATTGGCAAGTTTAGCAGAGATTCTTATAGAGTGGTGTGGTGGTCGAGAAGGAACCTAGAATGAGTAGCTAGGTGCTAAGTAGTGGTCTTATAGGACCCTTAGGTGTGTGTGTATGGATACACATAGCTTAGAGTGAGTTAGTGACTTAGGACTCTAGGAGGACAACATGAATCAACTATGGATAGGTGTGGAAGATAATATGGGCCCATACTGCTGAAAACACATGATCCGTATGCGATTTGGGAAGAACCATGGGGTACTAAGGAACTTGTGAGAGTGTATATTATGTATGTGTATGATGTAGTGTTGTTTTGACCTCTTCCTTGTGTGTTTCAGTATGGTGATGACTACCCAAGGTTTAGGTTCCAACGACCCGGAAAGTCCAGGTACCAGTGTTGATGAGATCCGTAGGATCGTTGCCGCTTAGGTGGACGCAACAATAAGGGAGAATATTACAAAGATGTTTGGTACTATCATGACCACTATGATTGAGTTGTTTGACAAATGCTATGATGCCATCACTGAGGCTGCTGCTGCCACAGCCATTGCAGTTGTTGCTACTGCTAGACTACATGGGGTGATTCGATGTTGTACTGGGAGTTCAACAACATGAAGCCTCCTAAGTTTGTCGAGGTCAAGGACCCGATTGCGGCTATGAGATGGGTCTCTGATGTTGAGGGATGATTCTATACTTCTTCACGTCCGGAGAACTTGAAGGTTCGTTTCATGCTGAACCTTCTTCGCCTGGGCGCGAAGAACTGGTGGAAGTTTGTGACAACAAATTATTCTCCAACGGAGTAGTCTGTTATGCACTTGAGGCAAGTGTGGTAAGGGTTATGAGGGTTCCTGTCGGGAAGGGACAATATGCTACAAGTGTGGTAAGGAGGGACACGTTACGAGGGATTGTCCATTGGGTCTTCAAGTCTGCTTCAACTACAACCAGGCGGGCCATGTGAAGGCCGATTGTCCGCTACTTACATCGATACCATTTCAGACTCCTTCTCCTGCAACCCTACACACTAATGATGGTCATTAGGGGAAAGACGAGGCCCCGAGGGCCTGCTGGAGATATTTTCATTTGAAAACGGAGGCGCCCAGGGCCGCAGCAGACATCGTTGGTGGTACATTTTTTGTGAATTATGTACTTGCTTTAGTGCTATTCGACTCGGGTGTGATTTGGTCGTTTGTTTCGATTTGTTTCAGTAGAGGATTTAGTGTTCCACGTGATCTTTTGGATCAACCTTTGAAAGTAGCTATTCCAGATGAGCACATGATTTCGGCCTTTGGTTTTTACGGGGGTTGTGTATTGGAGATTTTTGGTGTCGAGTTTCCGATCGATCTTATTACTATCGTGATGTGGGACGTCTGTGTTATTGTGGATATGGATTATTTAGGTCCGCATGGAGGACTGATTGATTGTGAGAGATAGTTGGTGACGGTTCGAGACCCTAATAGTGGAGTACTGACTATCTATGGCAAGGATACTAGACCAGGTTTTGCTTTTTGTTCTTCCGCTAGGGAGAGACAGGGTCTTCAACGTCGGTGTTTGGGTTATCTTGCATATGTGGTCGATATACGGGTCAAGGGGAAGAATTCAGTCTCTGATGTTCCGGTTGTGAGGGAGTTTTGTGATGTTTTTCCAGATGATCTACCTGGTGTGCCTCGTGAGAGGCAGTTTGAGTTCATGATCGATTTGATCCCTGGTGCTTCCTGATTGTAAAGGCGCCTTATTGCCTTACGCTGCCTGAGATGAATGATTTATCCTCTCAGCTCCAAGAGCTGTTGGGGAAAGAGTTTATACGGCCGAATAGGTCGCCCTAGAGAGCATCAGTCCTTTTTGTCAAGAAGAAGGATGGTTCACACCAGATTTGCATTGATTACCGGGAGTTAAACAAGCTGACGGTAAAGAATCGTTACTCATTGTCGAGGATTGATGATCTCTTCGATCAGTTGTAGGGAGCATCTTGGTTTTCTAAGATTGATTTGAGGTCAGGCTACCACTAGATGAGAGTCGTAGAGGACATTTACAAGACAACGTTTCAAACTTGTTATGGTCATTACGAGTTCGTGGTGATGCCTTTTGGGTTCACTAATGCACCGACAACGTTCATGGACCTCATGAACTAGGTGTGCAGGCTGATGCTGGATCAGTCAATGAGATTCTTGGAGTTCTGCAAGGGGAGAGGCTATATGATAAGTTCTCCAAGTATGAGTTTTTGTTGCGCGAGGTTTAGTTTCTCGGAAACCCTGTTAACCAGGATGATATTTTCTTCGATCCGGCCAAGATTGAGGCGATTATGCAGTGGTAGGTTCCGAGGTTTCAATCTGAGATTCAGAGCTTCCTAGGTTGGCAAGTTACTATTGAAGATTCATCAGGGATTTCTCCAAGAATGAAGTTCTTCTCAGTAGGATGACTAAGAAGGATGTCACTTTCGGTTGGTTGCCTGAGCAGCAAGCGGCATATGAGACATTTCGGAAGAAGCTTTGTGAGGCGCCAATACTTACCCTCCCTACGGGAGTCGAGGATTTGGTTGTATACTGTGATGCATCGATTATGGGTTTGAGTGATGTACTGATGCAGATCGGGCATTTGATTGCTAATGCTTCGTGGCAGCTGGAGCCTCACGAGACTAAGTATCCTACGCACGGTCTCGAGCTAGGGGCTGTGTTTTTCGCCCTTAAGATCTGGCGTGATTATTTTTAAAGGGTTCGATCTACCATCTACATGGACCACAAGAGCTTGAGATATCTGATGGAGTAGCCTAACCTTAATATGAGACATTGGAGGTGGATATATATGGTGAAAGATTTTGACTGCGAGATCTTGTACCACCCCGGAAAAGCCACTATGGTGGTCGATGCACTGAGATACAGGGCGGTTTGTGCCCCAATTCAGGATGTTTATTTAATATTTTGACTATGAGATCTTGTACCACCCCGGAAAGACCACTATGGTGGTCGATGCACTGAGATGCAGGGCCGTTTGTGCCCCAATTCAGGATGTTTATTTAAGGATGACAACGGTGACTCTATTCTTGTAGATAATTAGGGATGCTGTGACAACCCAAAAATTTTATTCCAATAAAAGTCAAGCTTCCCGTTTTGATCTGTCTTATTTTTAAGTAGATTTAGATTATAGACTTGGTTTGGGACCTTTTATTTGAGGTATTGTGTAAAATAGAAGTGTAGAAATTAAAAACCAAACACACCCTCGCAGCCGCAAATCTCGCAGAACCGAACACACCCTCGCAGCCGTAAACATTCTTCAGTTTGCGGCCGTGAACGAGCCTTCGGGCCGTGAACTCATCTTCGGTCGTGAACAGTCCTCGGGCCGTGAACCCTTTGGGCCCCACACTCTTCCCTATATATAGAAGTTTGACTGACTTTTACCTCACTTCTTCACTTCTGGCCATGAACTCAAGCATTCTCTCTCAAGTATCATCAGCCAAAAACCCTCCTCTCTCCTCAAGATCATAAGAAACACCTTCCTTCTTGTAGTTCATATGGATCTCTCTTGATTTCAACCTTGATTCATCATCATTTTTCAAGAACATTGGGTCGTGAACCCAAGAACACCACTCCCAGGAGCTAATCCAAAATCACCTACTCGATTGACAAGCATAGCTTTTATAGCTGCCCTTAATGCTAGGTTTTGAAAAAGACTTTTCATGTCATCCCCATTTAGGTCCGATTCGGATCCCTCCGTTGTTTCCTTTTCCTTCCGCACCTTTTCCTCGAAATGAGAAAGAAGATGGTACACTTGAATTGTATTATTTGACTGAACTTTACTTAAGATTAAAGAGAGGGGTCGGGCGGGCAGTAAAGGCTCATTTAGTAGACAACGAGCGAGCAACAAGCACCTACTCCTATCAAACAATCTGTCACACCCCCAAACCGGAACGGCGGAAACGTTCGGGGGTGGATGACTTCATGTTAAGTATCACAACACATGCATCATAGTAATCAAAGTAACAACAACCATCATATTGATAATATAATATTTACATTGTGTTCAAAACATTACTTGAAATACATTAAAAGTATAACAAAAGTTAAGACGTAAAGCTCCGTCTTCGCAACACCTAAGAGGATACATGTCTACTAACGATCCTGAGAATACAAGTGGTTTGAAAAAGTGTCAACATTAAAGTTGATGAGTTCATAAGTATTTTTGATATAAAAGTATACTCTTGGTTCTTTGGAAAAGTTCGTCTGTTCCTTCAGAAAATCCTATATTTTCTTTAGTAGAATGGTAACCACAATAGTTCCTTCAACAATTACATAGTTTATACTAACTATATATAACCTAATATCAAATGGAAAGTTGAATGTGTGAATCTTCCCTAAGCCCACAACAAAACAAGGAACAGGAAATGAGGCGGAAGTCACACATTCCACTGTCTATCGGATTTCAATTTTATCTAACCTTATTGTATATACTGAGTATCATATAGTTAATATCCCTTGGTAAAGTATTAGGTTAAGTATATTACTACGTAAATATATCGTTATTTTCTCCTTGTGAGTTTTATGACCATACTGACTGATACGACGAGTAATGGGATGTCGGCATCGTTTATGACGTTTGTCACCCGCAGAACTGCCGGTCTAACTGTAGCTAACAGTAGAGGTGAGGGATTGTCAGTCCCATATAGATATATACACAAACTCACACTCTCCCTCCAGGAGACTCTAGTTCATAAGGTGGACTTCCACTCGTACTTAAATAAGTACACGAAGACGCGTCTCACAAACTAGACTAACGACTTTACAAGTAATAATGTGAAAACCTTTTTATAAATAACTGGTAATTTTGTAAAAAGATCCCTTTTGTTCCATAAACTATATTTATCATAGTTTATAAGTTTATTTCCATGTTTTAACAAGTTTCATGTTTTCATTCACATTGACAGCAAGATAACGAAATAAGTAAAATTCCATTTTAAACACAAGATTTCTTGTGTTTTACTTCTATTTCCCCCCTATAACGATCTGTGTTCAACTTCAAAATACCAAAAGGAGGAGGAACCCATTTGATCCATTTTCCTTTAGGAATCTTAGGGGAGACCATAGGGATATGCATTACTTGGAAACAAATAGAATCATGAAAACCAGAAGAATGAGTGGGATAATCAAGCTGCAATGCAATAAATCCTTACACCAGTGCATCATGTATAAGCTATCATCTTCTTTAATTGTCCAATTTCCATCTTTTTAATCATAATAAATCAATCTAATTTTTTTATTAATTTCATACGGGACTACTTACTTACCTAAAGTGAACTTTTGACTTACCTAAAAAGTGGACTGAAGGAACTGACCAAAGCATAGCTCTCTCAAATAAAAATGCCTTTCATTTCTCTTTTAAGACCTTTGTCCTACTTCTAGTCTCAGTCCTCCAGCCTATCGAAAGTCATCTTTTTATTAACATTAACCAACAACACATGCACTTTGTTGGCACTAAAAAAAAGGTTATTCAATCCACTAGTGCAACTGAAGGAATTGCCTCTTCTGAACCGGAATAAGAAAGAGCTCATAACCACTACTTGTGAATAGCTCTCCTCAACTAAAGGCACACCTACTGTTACTAGAAGTCTAGTCTCTCTTAGGTCCAATTTCGATCTCAAACTACAACATAGGCGGGAAAAGAGATATTCAGAAAAGTCGATTTCCTGTCTTGTCTTAACAAAAAGTGTTCGCCCCTTAGGTCGCCAAACTACGACGAGAGTTTCGCCTTTTGAAGCACCAGTCGCATAGGGCGACCGGGCCATGCCGAGTCAGAAAGGCTTTGATGACTCAAGGTTCATATTAGGGAAAGGAGAGTGAGGGGAAGAGGGGGCAGCCCTCGGCCCTATCATCCAATTCGCTCCAACAGACATGCATGGTTCTGTAGTCAAAGCAACTTCGTCACTTTCGTGTGCCCATCAGACGACAGCCCTTTCGGGGGTTCCTTAGGGACCGATTCACTCTGCCTAGATTGACTGACCGCAGAAAACCTTCCACTGGCAGGCGATCGTGTTTTTCACAGGAAGCCAAAGGGTCTTTTTCCTTCACCTGGCTTCCCGAGTAGAGACTTTAAACCAAAGAAGTATGGATGTTAATCTCATTCCTTTTGCTTGAATGTGAAAGTTATACGATCTAGTTCTATCTCTAGGAATTTACTACCGGTGGTGGTTGAGAACTAAGAACCTCTCCTATTGGAAGGAATATGTACCACTCATTTTTTCGGGGTATGGAACAGCCTCGGGCAGGAAGGGGCTCGGTATTGGTAACCTACTTCATTCCCTTCACAAGCCAAGGACAAGATGAATCTATTACCCTGGCTATGGTACCAATTGATTCAATAGAAGGCATTAAGCAGATAGAGCGAGAAGAGATGATATCCTTTATCTTGTTGTAGCTTTCATGAAGGCTTTCATTGAAGAATCGAAAGAATCTACCCAGTCTAGGGCTGAAAAGGGGGGGGGGACTAAATGCAGAGACAAGGAAACTGAGGATAGTGACTTTCTCTTGTAATGAATAGAATAGGCCCGAGAGCTATGAAAGGAGAGAGTTTCCTATTCCATATTCCGGTTGACCAATTCGCGCAGTATCCAATCTAGAATATAGGCTTGCTTTTGCCCTCTCCCGATAGTACATTTATGCTCCTAAATCACTGAATTCAAACTCTCTATTAGATGAAAGCGAGCGTTAAACTCCTATAATGTTGGGTCTTAGAGCCAGTAGAGCGCAATACAAGTGGACGTATCATAATATTGTCTGCTTTGGGCCACTTGACACGAGGACTTCCCAGGGGGTCACCCATCCCGGTACTACTCCCGCCCGAGCATGCTTAACTGCAGAGTTCTTATGGGATCTGCTACCCTCACGGCTTTAAAACGCGTTGTGACAAGGAAGGTATCCACACCCCTTATAAAGAAATGCTTCGTTCTCCTTCCAAGCCGATGTGGGATTAGGTGCAACCCACCTTCACCCCCAATTATAGGTTTCGATGTCCCCGTCGAACACATCGACCCGTGACCCAGCTCTGATACCATTTCTCGATTTGTGCGCGTCATCCTTGCGCAGGGGCCATGCTAATCTTCTCTGTATCGTTCCAATTTTATCCGATGTCCCCGATTCAAAAGATTTAGAATATATAATTTGACCCCATTTCCTGTTCCTTGTTTGGTTGTGGGTTTGGGGTAAAGTTATTTAATCGAAGGTCTAATTAATCAAAATTATATAAATATTACATTTATATAAATATAAAAGGGTTTTCAAACTGTTTAGTACTATTTGGTACAAACAGTTAACTTCATGGAATAACAGTATTACCGATTCTTACCATTAGTTAAACTATAATAGGTATAGTTTAGAGAATTCATTCACTGGTTTTAAATTTCAGAGCACATAACAAAAAACAAATAGAGTACTTAAAGGAAAACGAGTAGAAAACATTAATCAGAAAACAACCATACAAACTATATCTTATATAGTTTATGAAACTGACCTACTGAGTATTTATTACATAGTAACTTGTCAATATTCTATACATAATCATCAATATAGCATTTGTGAGGCAACTTTCATGTACTTTTATAAGTACCCCCAAGTCCTGAAATTATAACCAGAGTCTCCTGGAGGGAGAGCGCGACACTTGTGTATAGATCTATACGAGACTGACAATCCCACACCAGAGCTGCTTGCAACAGCTAGGTCGGCAGACCTGTGGTGACAAATGTCCTACCAATTGCGACGCCTGAAGAACGTCGTGTTCAGGCGATCCTAGGTCATCAAGTATGGTTATAATAACTCACACTTTGATATTGAATAAAATGATTAGTGTATGAATAAGTAAAACTTCACATAGTTTTATCTTTATAAAACTATAACACAATATTTTAAAAGTATAAATACGGAATACTATTTTCGTATTGGAAAACGCCTATTCTTTATGGTTTAATGTAAACTATAACACAGTATACCACTTAAGAACACAAAAACTTTCACTCTTTTTCTTACCGTATAATACAACAGAAAGTATAGGATTTTCTGGGAAAAACGTGTTTACTTAATCAAATAACGAGAAAATGGATTTGAGTTATAAACATGCTTATGAACTCACCAACTTAAATGTTGATCCTCTCTTTCAAAATAATTTGTATTCTCAGGGAAGCCAGTAGACAGGTACACTCCTAGAGCTTCTGAGAAGACAGCCTAGTACCGTGCTGCATCTTTTGTCTTTTACTGTACCTACTTTTGATGTCAAATATCTAATGTTTGAACACTTATGTAAAAACTTATACACTATTAATGAGATGGTTGTTTTACTTTGATTTGTAACATCCCGTTAAAGTAGAGTAATTAAATAATAAACCCGGAACCCGAGAGGTAATTATTATTATTATTTTATATTATTATAGCTCAAATTAAATAATAATTAGCGGGGTGTTGGTTTCGGGAAGCCAAATGACAAGAATTGAGACTTCGGGGGTTAAAGTGTAAGTTCGAGACTTATTTTGTAAGGAGTTTTGAAGACAGGGGTTGTTTGGTAAATATCGGGCTTAGATTGAAAAGATTTTTGGAAACTGGGGGCTGAAAGGTAAATTTTGGACCTATATTGGAAATATATTGTAAAAGGAGGGATTGTTGGGTAAATTGCGGATTTAATTTGAATGGAGTTTCTGGAGTCAGGTAGGAATGGTAACTTTCGGACTTAATTTGAAAGAAGAAGGATAAGGAGGGACTGGAAATGGCATTATGGGGAGAAGTTTGTATGGACCGGGTATTTAACCTCTAAGTCCCGTCTAACCCTAACCCTAAAGTTGCGGCCGCTATCTTCACTTCCTCCATCGTCCAGCGGCCACCACCACCCTATTCCCTCACGATTTTCCGGCCAGGCGAAGCACCAAACAAACGCCACTGTCCATGTTGTCGATAGGAGTCTCCATCCAGCAACGTTGCTGTCCAGCTGCCGACGGGAAACCAAAATGAAGAGACACCGGTTGGAGATCGGAGACTAACTCCCATGGAGGCTGTTGCGGTTGTGGTCGGGTTGTGCACCCCTCCCTTCTCCAGTCTTCTGCCGCCATTATTGAAGCCACAAGATCGTCGGGAAGCTGTCATGTCGTCTCACTTCCGATGAAGACGAAGGTGCCGCCACCTGTCGGGTTCAGTCGAAGGGATCTAGGGCCGACAACCGTGGAGACCTTGGTGGTTCGTGGTCGTGATGAGGTTGCGTATGTGTTTGTGGTTTTCTGTCCAGTGATAGTTGTGAAGAACCACCATGGTAGCCGGCCATGGTGGTTGCTACCGAAACAAGATGACACCGCCGATTACTGCCGCTGCCGCCACTCCAAGTCGCCGCCGCTGTTTGCCGCCGTAAGGTGGGTGATGGTGCTCATTTCCCGAGCGCTAGATGGGTGTGTATTGCGTGAACAGGAAGCGAAAGTGAACCACCAGCACCGTGAGGTGGTAGCTGCCACCTCCAACCACCACCTGCCGCCACTATGCAACTGTGTATGTGTGTTTTATTAGCATGTATGTGTGTGTGTTTTATTTGGATTGAGTTGTAACTTGTAAATGGTGCCCGGAATAATGATAGAAAATCCATAACGACCACCGTGAGGTGGTGGCTGCCGCCACCGGCCGCCGTATCGGGTGGCGGTGTGCTTGCCTTGTTGTGTTTGACTCGTTTGGGGAATGCTTGGCCAAAGTGGGCCCAATGAAGCCCTAATGGGCCCAAGGAAACCCTAATTGACCTAATAAAACCCTAATGGTCCCAATAAGGCCCAAAGTGACCTAAAAGCCCAACCAATTGGCTAATGGGCTAGTATTGGGTAGGATACCCTAATTAGGGTTTGGAAAAACCCTAATGGCTTAAAAACCCTAATTTTTGGGAATTGATCGGGACACACACACAAGAATTATTTAATAAACTTAGAATATTAAATAATAATCATTGGCTAATTAACCTAAGGTAACATTGGACTTAATGGATTAAGTCCTTAATGGGTTAAGTAAGAAACACTTAACCCTAATCGTCATTTCATGTGGAAACCCTAATTTCACTTGGGCCTTGAGTTGGGTCTTTCCTTTGGGCTTTGGTAATTGGATTAATAATGAGCCATCCAAGAATAATCATATGGACTAGAATATGTTGATGAGCTTAGGATGAGGCCCATATGAGGGTGTGGGCCCAATTTGGAAAATTAGGTCGTAGATGGGCCATAGTTTGGGCCTTGATGATTATATGATATTAGGCCATTGGAAATGCCAAATGTGTGGACTGGACTAAGTAGCTGGGCCATAAATTATGACCATGTAAAGGGTGGGGCCCAATTTGGAAAATTGGGCCGTATGTTGGGCTTTGGCCAATACTTGACTTTTGGGCCTTTAGAGTGTGAGTTGGACCTTGAGCTTGGAACCCAATTATTAATTGGGTGTTGTTTGGTGTTGGCAGTTCGGGAATCTGTCAACCAACAACTGGAGTTGCATCTGTGGGACTTTAGCAGTGCTAGGTGAATTATCCTCACTATATCAACAGGGTCTAAGGCACCAAGGCCGACCCTTTATATATTTGTATCTAGATTATGGCATGATATGTTTATTAATTACATCCTGGTAGTTAGGATGGTGTTATGCTTATGTTAGTGACCTGGTTAGGTCAGTGTCCTGGTTATAGGATGATGCTATGTTAGTGACCGGTTAGGTCTGTATCCTGGTTATTGGGATGTTGTTATGATTAGTGATCTGTTAGATCAGTTTGACTGTTATATGGTATGAGCTAGCGTATGATATTTATGTGCACATGTTTGTTTGATTGGGGTTAGGTTGAGGCGGTCCTGCTTTGTGCTGTAGGCTAACATACCCGGCTAGCGGTCCGGATAGGCTGTAGGCCCTGCGAGGCGGTCCAGTCAGGCTGAAGGCTCATTATGCATGATGTTTTGTAATTGTTATATGATATGGTTATATTTGTATGGTGTTGGTATTTTGGGGAAACTCACTAAGCTTCGGGCTTACAGTTGTTGATTATGTTTCAGGTACTTCTGATGATCACGGGAAGGCGAAGGCGTGATCGTACAGCTCCTCATATCTTATGATTTTATGATTGGATTCTGGGGATACTCTGATGATTAAACTATTTTGAAAACAAACTATAATAACTTAATGGTTTAAAATGATTTAAAAAGTTTTAAATTGGCTTCAATTTTTGGGGGTGTTACATGATTACTATAATGCATGTGTTGTGATACTTGACATGAAGTCACCCACGCCCGGACGTTTCCGCCGTTCTGGTTTGGGGGTGTGACAGATGCTCAGGCAGAGGCTATCAAGGAGTAGAATCGGAAGAGCGAGCGAGTGGTCGGTCATGTTTCAACTTTTGATATCGACAGCATGGGGTTGCTGACTCTTCATGACAGGTTTTGGGTGCCCTATTTGGGTAAGACCCGATAGATTTTGATGGATGAGCCGCACAAATCGAAATTTTCCATCCATCCGGGCGTAACGAAGATGTATATTAACCATGAGACATAGCTACTGGTGGGCATGTATGAAGAGAAATGTAGCTTGGTTTTGTTGGATAAGGTGTCTAAGTCCATAACTTATTTGGTATATACTTGACCCGACCCGGCATGGTCCATTTGGGTTGCACTTCACCCGAACTAGTTATGGATAATTTTATGAGAGTTGTATACTTACGATTTATTAATATATTATAAGTTATAATATATTAATATAAAGTCATGCTACTTAATTAGTTTTAATCTTGAATTAATTATTAATTGATTTAGTGATTAAAAGGAAGACTAATTAAATCATGGGCTATTATATTTATATGGTGTGGGCTAATGTTCATTTGCTAATGGGCTAAGCTTATATGGAAGTCCATGGATGATCCATGGAGCTTTTACCCATGGATCCTTGGAAGAGGAAAAGACATGGGTTATTAGGGTTTCACTCTAACCATGTACACTATATAAACAAGCTTATGTTGCATGAAAAAGACACTAAGTGTGTGTGTAAGTGTGGTGGCCAAAACCAAGAGTTAGAATACTCTCTCATATATTTTCCAAGTTTGGGTGATTTGTGATTTCCATTTGAGGCATTCACATTATTGGTGCTTGGCTCTCAAACTCCAAGGAATCAACAATCAACAAAAGGTATGTAATTCATCTAGTTCCTTTATGGTTAAATGTACCCCATGGCATGCTAGATAGGTTATAAACCTTGGAAAATAATATTATGCATGTATCTTAGACAAATATAGATCCAAGGTTTAATAGGGTTGCATGTACACTTAGGAAGTGTTAGAATGCTCAAAAACCCTACAGTGGTATCAGAGCCTAGGCTTGTTTGTTTGATACTTGATGCAAAATAGTGATAAAAGGTCGATTTTTGCTTTCTGACTGATGAACTCGCCGAGTTCATGTGTAAACTCATCCTACTCGGCGAGTAAGTTCGTGCACTCGGCGAGTAGGAGCCTCAGAATGCAGATTTTCGACTTTTGCTGCTGGAAATGGACTAGAAACATTACCCTAAACTGTTTTGGTGTTTTAAAACTTGTTTTAGTTGGTGTAATGGTTGTTCTAATCCATTTACAATAGCTTATATCAAAATTTCATGCTTTGTATGTGTTCATATAATTCTTGAAACTTTGATGATCATGTTCATGTTCTTATGAATTTAGAAGATGATAGGAATTATTTGTTGAATTGTTTAGGATTAATTCTTGATCATTTATGTGTTTTAATGGAGTCCATAATTTGTCCTCAAGTTATGGATATCCAAAGGTCACTTCTTTTAAACACACACTTAAAACACATAAGTTACATGGAAATGAAGAGTCTTCATTTTTATGAACCTTTAATTCATAAGTTATGAAATGAAAAGTTTTGAATAGTTTCAAAACTTGTCCTCAAGTTTTGGAATTTGTAAAGTTACACACACTTTAATATACTTTAATTCCAAACCCTTAGAGTTTTAAAAGTTAAAATTCAACCCTTATACTATTTATAACATTAATGGTTAATTATTATATATATATGTATAAGATTAAAGTCGTCTTACCGTTAGTAGGCCTCATTCACGAAGCCAGTCTATAAGGTGGGTATAAGGTTGTTGCCTATAAAATGGCAACTTAATGGGTGTCCACTCTCACCCACCGCTTGCTTGACTGGTGGAGGGTCGTTAGCCGAACGGGTAGGACAAGGACTTATAAATTCTCATTAAAAAGTATGATGAATATTATAAAGTAACTAAACCTTTTATAAATTCCCAATCTTAGTTACTTTAGGAAAATGTGAATATGGTGCTAACCCATGAAATTCACACTTTGTACCTTACCAAGTCGTTGGTGGAGCGTGTGTGGTTAACCGGCACACTAACTTGGACTAGTAAGGATCACGAAGGGTGACTTAATGTTTATCATAGATCGGTGGAGCGTGTGTGGTTAACCGGCACATTGATTAGGTGATAATATTAAGGGTACCAAGTGAATTTGCATGGTTATTCACACCTTGTTTTGTGATCCTCGGCATCCCAGTCATAAAACTTGAAGGGCACAATCGAGATTGAAACATGCCATTGAAAAGTTCAATGAATCTCAAAGGAATCTAGGAATTTCAAAACCAATTAAACCTAATAATTCATTTCATTTTCATGGTGGAAATTGGTGAATCGTCATTCACCTACCTTCAAATATATTATAGCTTAGATTACGGCATCCCTCTTCTAAGTTATAATATATTGTGTTGGATCCTAGCCTTAATATTACATTTGGGTGTATTATTAAGGATTCGATATATCTAATCTAAACTTGTTTTCTTCTTTTCAGATGTCTTCTAACAACAATGCTTCGGGCTCTAACCCTACTAGCTCCTTTTCCCTCATGAACCTTTGTGGGAGGGTCATCTTTGATGGTTCCAACTTTATGGATTGGATCCGGAACATCAGGATGGTTACTCGTTACGAGGACAAGGAATATGTCCTTGATAAGGAGCTAAAGGAGTTTGATGAGTCCACTGCTACTCCTGAGGAGGTCGCTGAGTATCAGGCACATGAAAGAGATGCCACCAAGGTGGCATGCATCATGATGGCCACCATGACAGCTGAACTCCAAAAGTCCTATGAGGACTATTACCCTTTTGAGATGCACCAGGATCTGATGGAAAGGTACCATCAGAGTGCTCGTCAAGAGCGGTATGAAATAATCTCCTCCATGATCACTACCCGTATGAAGGATAGCGAACCAATCACGAGCCACATGCAGAAAATGCAAAGGTATGTGGACCGTCTAATGAAACTAAATGTGAACTTCCCTGAGGAGTTAGAAATTGATATCATTTTGCACTCCTTGCCCTCGTGTTATGATCAATTTCGTATGACATACCACATGAACAAGGAGGAAGTCACACTCAGTAAGCTTCAAGGACTTCTGAAGACTGCCGAAAGTGGTCTTAAGAGTAAGTCGGTTGCTACTCCTACTCCTACTACCACCCCTGTTTTGGCTATCGGGCAAGGCAAAGGGAAAAAGAGGAAGCACCCTTCGAAGGGTACCAAGGGAAAGTCCCTTAAAGGCTCCTCATCTGGAACCAAAGGTGGTTCTATCACTCCTTCTACCATCCCTAAGGATGCTGAATGCTTCTACTGTCAAAATAAGGGGCACTGGAAGCGAAACTGCCCAAAGTACTTGCAGGATGTCAAGGATGGGAAAGTGAAACCATCCCATGCAGGTATTTACACTATATTGTCTAATAACTCACCATATTCTAATTCTTGGGTTCTTGATACAGGTTGTGGTATTCACATCTGTTGTGACTTGCAGGGCCTAAGAAGAAGTGAGGATGTGGAGCACGGAAAGATAAACTTAATCATGGGGAACAAGAAGGTTGCACCTGTTACCAAGATTGGAGTTTATACTTTGTTGCTAGATAGTGGGTTAAAGTTAGATTTGAATAAATGTGTGTACTCGTCTGAAATGGCGAGGAATATTATTTCCTTTCATGCTTTGTACAAACAAGGTTTTACCTTTTCTTTTGATAATGAAGTTGGTAGTATTAATGCTTTCTTTAATAATATTCTTTATTTTAAAGCATTACCTTGTAATGGTGTGTATGAAGCTGTATCGGTTGTAGATAATTTAGGGAATAATGTATTGTGTATTGATTCTTCTACTAGCTTGGATAAAGCATCTTTGTGGCATTGTCGTCTTGGACATGTAAGCAAGAAACGCATAGGCCAGCTCCAAAAGGATGGAGTCTTGGAGTCGTTCGACCTCAAGTCGGATGATAGTTGTGAGTCTTGTCTACTTGGGAAAATGACAAAATCACCCTTCACTGGTACTTGTGCAAGGGGTGAGGGTTTGTTGGACCTTATACATACTGATGTATGTGGACCATTCAAAACCGCCACAAGGGATGCTAATCGCTATTATGTGACTTTTATTGATGATTTTAGTAGATATGGTTATGTCTACTTAATCAAACATAAGTTAGAAACTTTTGAAAGGTTTAAAGAGTTTAAACAGGAAGTAGAAAATCAATTGGGCAGGAACATTAAGATGCTTCGATCCGATCGAGGTGGTGAGTATCTTAGTACTGAGTTCCTCGACTATCTTAAGGAGTGTGGGATTGTCTCACAATTGACACCTCCCAGGACACCACAGCTGAATGGTGTGGCTGAGAGGCGTAATCGAACCTTGTTGGACATGGTTCTCTCTATGATGAGTCGAGCTTCGCTACCAATCTCTTTTTGGGGGTATGCCTTAGAGACTGCCGCCCACATTCTCAATCTAGTCCCTACAAAGAAGGTTGCCAAAACACCTCATGAAATGTGGACTGGGAAAGTTCCCAATCTAGACCATATCAAGATTTGGGGTTGCGAGGCTTTCGTGAGGCGCGAAACTCATGACAAGCTCGAACCTCGAAGTGAAAGGTGTATTTTCATCGGCTACCCACAAAAATCCTTTGGTTACCTCTTCTACAGACCCAGTGAGAATGTGGTCTTTGTGGCTAGGAGAGGAGTCTTTCGAGAGAGAGAATTTATAAGCCAAGGAGATAGTGGGAGGCAAATTGACCTTGAAGAAATTCAAGACTCAATTGGTGAAGGAACCTCAAACACTAGCAATCAACTTGAGGAGGAAATTCCTGTTGATCCAGCTGACGAGTCTGTACTTCCGAGGCGTTCCACAAGGGTTAGGAACACACCTGAGTTTTATTATGGATTTCATATTACTACGGAAGGTGATACATTTATCAGTGACAGTACACTGGTAAATCTGGATGAACCTAACAGTGTTAAGGAAGCCATGGCAGGCCCAGAGTCTGCTAAATGGAAGGAGGCTATGGACAGCGAGATACAGTCCATGTATGACAATCAAGTTTGGAACTTGGTTGACAATGTACCAGGCCGTAAGACAGTCGGGTGCAAATGGATCTTCAAGAAGAAGACCGACATGGATGGGAAGGTGCACACTTATAAGGCTCGACTGGTTGCGAAGGGGTTTACTCAGACTCAGGGTATTGATTATGATGAAACCTTTTCACCAGTAGCAAAGATTAAGTCTATTAGGGTTATGCTAGCCATTGCTGCATTTCATGATTATGAAATATGGCAAATGGATGTCAAAACCGCTTTCCTTAACGGAAAGTTGGCTGAGGATGTTTACATGAATCAGCCAGAAGGTTTTGTCAGTGCAGAGTACCCCAATAGAGTGTGCAAGCTTGAGAAATCCATTTATGGATTGAAACAAGCATCTCGAAGTTGGAATCTTTGTTTCGATGAGAAGGTCAAAGAGTTTGGTTTCTCAAGAAGTGAAGATGAGTCCTGCGTGTATGTCAGAGCTAGTGGGAGTATAGTTAGTTTTTTGGTACTGTATGTGGATGACATACTACTCATAGGAAATGACATCCCAACCTTGCAGGAGGTTAAGTCCTGGCTTGGGAAGTGCTTTGCTATGAAGGACCTTGGAGAAGCTACCTATATCCTAGGGATAAGGATATTAAGAGAAAGGAGTAAAAGACTAATTGGACTTAGTCAGAGTATCTACTTGGATAAGGTGTTGAAAAGGTTCAACATGCAGAATTCCAAGAAAGGAGAACTACCGATCCAAAGCAATGCCAAACTGAGCAAGGCTCAGAGCCCGAGTACAGAAGATGAGATAGCTGAGATGAGTCGATTACCTTATGCTTCCACTGTTGGTTCGATCATGTATGCTATGACTTGTACCCGTCCTGATGTGGCCTTCGCTTTGAACATGGTCAGCAGATATCAGGGGAACCCTGGCAGGGCTCATTGGACTGCGGTAAAGAATATTCTCAAGTACCTGCGGAGGACTAAGGATTGGATCCTTAACCTTGGTGGGAGTGATGACTTGAGAGTAGTAGGGTATAGTGATGCTAGCTTTCAGACTGATAAGGATAACTTCCGCTCTCAGTCGGGCTGGGTCTTTACCTTAAATGGAGGGGCAATCACTTGGAAGAGTTCCAAACAGGAGACTGTAGCTGATTCGACTTGTGAATCAGAGTACATAGCAGCGAGTGAAGCGGCAAAGGAGGCGATATGGCTGAGGAACTTCATCGGAGACCTTGGAGTTGTACCAGCTATTAAGGAGCCTATGGAGATTTTCTGTGACAACAATAGTGCGGTTGCCTTAGCCAAGGAACCAAGAGATCATGGTAGATCCCGACACATTGACATAAAATATCACTTCATAAGACACAAGATAGAAGAGGGACTCCTCGTGGCAAAGAGGGTATCGTCAGATGAGAACCCTGCGGATCCCCTTACGAAGGGACTGACGAGGGTGAAGCATTTGCAGCATGCGAGGCGCATCGGGCTGAGGGACGATATTAGTTTTACAGATTAGATAATTTTTCTGAAACTTGTAAAATGTAATCGACGTTTGATGATGAATAAAATGTGTGATTTATTTATAAGTAAAGTGTTACTATCATTGTCAATTGTTTACTATTGTTTCAGTTTTGCATGTTTTGACTTCCAGAATAATCAATTTATTCAAACCTCCACAATCGGTCATACGTCGGAAGTAGGTATGAATCAAGATTGTCATGAATTGGGTTTGTAGATGGCTAAAGGTGTTTAGACATAGCAATGGTTGCTACAACGTTCATGAGTGCTCATAAGTTATGAGTATTGGAATAAACCCACGCTCACTTGTATCACTTCATGGAATTTATCTCGAGTGATCGTGAGACGGTAATATCATATAAGTCTTCAAACCTAGAGATATGAGTTGTTACCTATGAGTTGGTTGTGCATTGATTGCATGTAAACGCATCAGTAACTTGATGTTATAAAACGTGCCTTTGTGTGCAATTCAATAAGTAGTAGAACAAGCATATGAGTCGAAGTTTATCTGTTCCTTCTAGAAATAGAAGCGATATCTGGGCCCCTCGATGATTTTGTGTTGACACATGTACCGGGCCCGGTCAGAACTAAATTGATGTGTTCAGTTAAGTTCTTTGTCAAACAAATCGGAAATCGAGAAACAACTGCTAGACAATAAGTAAGACATTGTTCCATGTATTTGTCCGGCTGATATCATGAGAGCAGAGGATTATATGATCACTTATCTAAAATGGCGCTTCATAGTTCACAAGAGTTTTCGAGAGCTACGATTGCCGGTTGGTTCCTGAAGTAATATAGGCAAATACAGTTATTGGACTTATCCAAGTGGGAGTCTGTTGGATAAGGTGTCTAAGTCCATAACTTATTTGGTATATACTTGACCCGACCCGGCATGGTCCATTTGGGTTGCACTTCACCCGAACTAGTTATGGATAATTTTATGAGAGTTGTATACTTACGATTTATTAATATATTATAAGTTATAATATATTAATATAAAGTCATGCTACTTAATTAGTTTTAATCTTGAATTAATTATGAATTGATTTAGTGATTAAAAGGAAGACTAATTAAATCATGGGCTATTATATTTATATGGTGTGGGCTAATGCTCATTTGCTAATGGGCTAAGCTTATATGGAAGTCCATGGATGATCCATGGAGCTTTTACCCATGGATCCTTGGAAGAGGAAAAGACATGGGTTATTAGGGTTTCACTTTAACCATGTACACTATATAAACAAGCTTATGTTGCATGAAAAAGACACTAAGTGTGTGTGTAAGTGTGGTGGCCAAAACCAAGAGTTAGAATACTCTTTCATATATTTTCCAAGTTTGGGTGATTTGTGATTTCCATTTGAGGCATTCACATTATTGGTGCTTGGCTCTCAAACTCCAAGGAATCAACAATCAACAAAAGGTATGTAATTCATCTAGTTCCTTTATGGTTAAATGTACCCCATGGCATGCTAGATAGGTTATAAACCTTGGAAAATAATATTATGCATGTATCTTAGACAAACATAGATCCAAGGTTTAATAGGGTTGCATGTACACTTAGGAAGTGTTAGAATGCTCAAAAACCCTACAGGTTTGTGGTGCAGTGCTTGACCTGTCGTAAGGTCAAAGTCGAACATCAGCACCCTCACGACAAGTTGCAGCCTCTAGAGGTCTCAATGTGGAAATGGGAACATATCACCATGGATTTCATTACGAAGCTACCAAAGATGAAAAATGGTTTTAATGCTATTTGGGTGATTGTGGATCGTTTGACGAAGAGTTCTCACTTTATGGCTGTTCATGAGAGCTCTTCTGCTGAGCGGATGGCAGAGATCTATGTTCAAGAAGTGGTTACTCGTCATAGTGTTCCTAGTTCTATCGTTTCCGACCGGGATGTCCGTTTCACTTCCATATTTTGTAAGAGATTCCATGAGGAGTTGGGTACCTGGTTGCATTTCAGTACCACTTATCATCCACAAACGGACGGACAAAGTAATAGGACCATCCAGACACTTGAGGATATATTGAGGGCTTGTATCATAAATTTTGGTGGGAGCTGTGACTACCACCTTCCTTTGGCTGAGTTTTCTTATAACAAAAACCATCATGCCAACATCGGTATGCCTCCCTTCGAGCTTCTCTATGGGAGGAAATGTCGGACCCCTATTTTTTGGGGTGAGATAAGACAGAGCGTTATGGGGAGCACAAAGATAATGCTCAAGTCCACAAAGCTTATACAACAGGCCAGTCAGAGTTTGTTGACGTCCCATAGCCGTCAAAAGAGTTATGTGAACCGACGTCGTTCCGAGTTGGAGTTTCAGGTCGGGGATATGGTACTCCTAAAGGTGTTGCCTTGGAATGGCGTTATCCGATTCAGGAAGCGGGGCAAGCTGGGCCCCAAGTTTGTCGGTCCTTTCAGAGTTGTGGTCAGGGTAGGCAAGGTGGCCTACCGGTTGGACTTACCAAAGGAGCTTATTCAGATTTATAGCACCTTCCATGGTTCTCAGTTGTGGAAGTGTGTGACCGACGAGTTAGCGATAGTACCTTTGGATGATGTTTAGGTCGATGACTGCCTAAAGTATATCGAGCGACCTGTAGCAATTATCGACATGAAGACGAAGACCTTGCGTAACAAGGTGGTGGATTTAGTGAAGGTACAGTGGCAACAACAAAAGCATTCTGAGCGGACTTAGGAAGCTGAGGAGGAGATGCGTACCTATTACCCTGATTTGTTTACTGTAGAGGATTTCAGGGGCGAAATCTGATTCAAGTGGGGGAGAATTGTAACAAACACTTTCCAGATATTTATCTCTGAGATCTAGTTATCTTTTTTATTATTTGGCCTGGCCACGACATGGTATTAGGGTGCCATGATGTGACACTCGATAATTGATGAACGCGCATCCGCGATTAGCCACAACATGACGTTATGTTTGCCATGACGTCACAACTGTTTTGGGCCTAAAAAACTAATTTCGGGATTGGTGCCCTATTTAAGGGCAGTAACTCCTAGGGTTGCCTCATTTGGCAGCTCTATCCTATGAGATCGAACCCCTATCCTACCTTAGCCTTCGTTTTCGTATTTTGAGTGCTTAAGCTCCATTTTTATGAAGGTTGAAGGAAGAAGGAGCCCTTGGTGTTGCTTGTGAGTGTGGTTTGAACTTAGATCCATCATCTCCATCTCATTTCTGACAAAGGAGCAACATGATGAGCACCTACGTGAGATTCTTGGAGTTCTGCGGGCAGAGAGACTATACGCGAAGTTCTCCAAGTGTGAGTTCTGGTTGTGCGAGGTTTAGTTTCTTTGACACCTCGTCAACCAGGATGGTATTTTGGTTAATCCAGCCGAGATTGAGATGCTTACACGTGGATAAGACCTGTAGGTATTTTTCTTTCAATTTCTAACTGGAGGGCTGTTATTCTCATTTTTTTCTGAAAAAAATAGTACATCACAATGTATTTACTTCTTTTGTGGTTACACTGGTTGAAAGTTTTGAAGCATTTCATGTAGGTTTTGTTTATCTAACAATAGATGATGCTCTAAATTTCATTCAAGAACGTTGACTTGCTATTGGTAGATATAATAGTTATAAAGATGCAAATTTCTATTTGGTGGTTTTTGACGGTTTTACCGTAATTGACTTTGATTGTCTGTTTTTCCAATGGTTGGTTTTAGGTTTGGTGGTGCTTTTGATGTTGCTTGCTTGGATCTGATTGTTGCTAGACTTTCTTGCCCTTATATTGTATTGGTTGATCTTCTGATGCAATTGGGAGTTTGTTGCCATTGATGTTCCATTTTTAGTGCATTGCTATGTTTCGTTCGCCTGATTGTTTTTCTAATTGTTGTTCCATGCTTATTGTTGCTTTACTTTTGCTTGTTGTGTTAGTTCTGGTTTTTCAATATTTCTAGTTTTGTGCTGTTGGTTAGGTTAGTTGGTGTTTTGTTTTGTTTTTATTTTGTTTGTTTTATAGTATATGGTTGTACTGTTCTTTGTTCATCCCTTGGATAGCTTTTTATTTTTTTGCTTATATAATGCTCTGTCATTAAAAAAACATGATTTGTTTTAACTATTCAATTGCTTTTTTCCTAATATTTATGAAATTCTGACTATTCCATTAACATTTTTGATATTTTTCAGGTAGCTTTCCAAGGCTTAAAAAAGTTGCGCGAAATCTTGAACTGATTTTGTTATTTATTGGTTTTAATCGTGAGTAAAACTCTTGTAAAAATTTGATCATCAATTGTTCTAAAGTAGTAATACTATTAGGAGAAAGTGAGATAAACCAACTTTAATCCTTTCTTCTAATGTGAGCAGAAATAAGTGGATTTGAGGGAGTCTCTATTAGTTCCCTGTGGTACATTTGTTCTAACAATCACAAGGAATTCGTAGAGATTATTATAAGGGCCTTCATTTTTTTTACCCTTGAAAGAAAGACAGGACTATACCTTCCAACTATGATATAATTTCCATATGTTCCTCATTTCCTTATGGGAAAACGATGGTTGATGTATCGTCATATTTTCCTGGCTGGAAATATGAAGCCACTTATTGTCTATTAGGTTGAGGAAATGATGCGGAGTACATAGATGATTTGACAAAAGCTTTTTGATCGGTAAGGAATTTGGAGGTGTGCAATATATTGATGAAAAGGTATTGACGTGCCTCAAATTCTACTATTTAGTCCCCCAAATCCTAATTTTCCCTAATTTTTGCATAATTTCCAATTTTATTTTATTCTATTTTAATGACAAAATATTCTTTTTCTTTATTTTTTGAAATTCCATCCCTTATTTAGGAGGTTATTTGATGCCAATTTTCGAAATTTTGACGTACCCACCAAATTTAGCCTCGTCCTTTATAAATGGTTCTTTGTAAGACTTTAAAGGTATCTTGAATTTCAGTGATAAAATAAATTTTAATTTTTCTCTATTCTTGCTTTCTTTTTGTATAAGGAAAAATACAGATTGTGGATATTATTATAATCACCTTCATTGTAGTATCAACAGTTGCAGCCATCATTATTCCTATACTTTGATTCACAGGATTCATTGAGTAAATGTTGCCATCATTATACCTATACAAGAATCCACAATTTATGGACAAATGTAACTTTTGACAATTTTTAGTCATAGCTTTCCATCGGCAATCCGTCAATAAAAATAAAGTTTAAAAACGACAAACTATATTAAAAAACCTAGATTTTTTTTACCAAAATGCTGAAATAAATCAAATATAATAATCGTATCCTGTTTTTTACAAGTTCAACCCTGAAGATAATAAAGATAAATGTAAACATCATCCAAGTTATAGTTTTAACATATGTTTAAACCACACAAATTTATGTTTAAACCACACAAATTTTCCGTTGGAATAAGGTTTAAATAAACTTTCCGTCAGTAATATTTTGGTTGGACTAAAAATACTTTCCGTGGTAATAGTTTGGTTGCTATTTTCCAACAGATTTCTGGTGGATATTTAATCTTTTGAAAAACATTTTTTTTATTAATTTTTGTTCGTATAACTTCAGTAATTTTCAATGGATTTTCGTCGAGTTATTTCTGTCGTTAGTGTGGTCGATAAATTAGGGGTTTTTCCGTAGGTTCCGACCGTATTTCTCGATGGATTTCATTCGACCGGGGTGTTCATGAAACACTATTTACCCTATTTTAGTAGAGGACTGTATTTGACAATACATATAAGTTATAATAATAGAATATTCTAGGAATATACTTTTTAGGGTAAAAAATGGGGTAGAAAATGGAGTAGGGTTGGAGATGAAACACTATTTACCCTATTTTTTATTCCATTTATGGGGGAAAAAATGGAGATAGGTTGGAGATGGTCTAACAATGGTAAAATTTCATCTATTGAATGACAACTATCACTACAAGAAGTGGGGGCATTAGCGGCGACGCTTGTCGCTGCAAATGATACGGTCTGTCGCCACTAAAGGTATTAGCCCTATTTGTCGCTGCAAATACGTTGCCGCTAATACTTCGTCGCTAATGCCCTATTTGTCGCCGCCAATACACGCTTGTCGCCGCCATTGTTCTTGTCACCGCTATGCTTCAGTATCGCCGCTAATAGCAAGTCGGCGCTAATACGAGTACGTTGCCGCTAAAGGGGTCGCCACAAAAACTTTTTCATTTTTTTTGTTTATTTAATATGAAAGTTATAAAAAACAATATAATATTTATAAAATCTTTAACATTTAACCCATACACAACCAAAATCAAAATATTAGTCCATACAACATAAAATCTGTTACATTTAAACTATCTACAATCCAAAATATTAGTCCATACAACATAAAGTATTGTTCTAAACAACATTTCATAAAATACTAAAATTCCTACTCGTCGTCATTAGACTCATCATTTGCTTCATTATTTGGTGGTGACAATGAACGAAACCACTCTTCCAATGCCGCAGAACATGCCGGGTCCATCATGATATATCATTACAGCATTCTACTTTCCAAAAATTACCAAACTACAAAATATCAACATATCAAACCATAAGCGACATATCATTATATAGCATTCTACTTTCCAAAAATTACCAAACTACAAAATATCAACATATCAAACCATGACCGACATATCATTATAGCATTCTACTTTCCAAAAATTACCAAACTACAAAATATCAACATATCAAACCATAACCGACATATCATTATATAACATTCTACTTTCCAAAAATTACCAAACTACAAAATATCAACATATCAAACCATAACCGACATATCATTATAGCGTTCTACTTTCCAAAATTTACCAAACTACAAAATATCAACGTATCAAATCAATTACCTGTGATTGTGGTGGTTCTTGTGTCGACGGTTGTTCCTGATCGTACATGGACACAACGGTAGGAGGTTTACGCCCAATGCCTCTGATTTGTCCGCGTCGAACACCCAATATTTTTTTCAAAACATTTTCTTGTATCACTTGGTGTTAGACCGCTTGCTGAAGAAGAAGCTTGGGTTTGTTGATTGATCTCCTGAAGTAAAGCATTCTGTATTTTCAAAAAATGATAAACATCATAAAAATTAGATTACTAAATACCCTTGACGATATAAACACTTATATGAGAATACAAATTAGCCACTTACGTATTGTTGCTCGACTGTAGGACTATAAAACACCCCTTGGCGATTGGAATTAGCCTTACAGAATGCTTCGATTCGAGTGATATATTATTTAACATTAAAAATTAGATTGATTATATTTTAAATAAGCATTTAAATATATCATAACTTACTTCTTTGAAGCATGCATTGCTGTACGAGTTCGACCCCCTCTGTTTACAACTAGTTGTTTTGCGCGGACTTCTTTGTTTGACGCCGAACGCCTTAAAAATTTGGGAGATTGAAAATGTTCGACTGCCTTCGCCCAATTTTCATGTGACATACCCACGGGGGGATTGTTTAGTGCCATTGGGATATCTGTAGGCCCCCCAATTTCCATAAAATAAGAATGGGCTTTACTTTTTCGGCCTCTGTAAACTTTTGCAAGACTCGAATCAATGCTTCGCAACAATTGTGCACGCTCCGAATCCAAGTTAACCTTATCCAAATCAAATTTATTCTAAAAATACAAAAAAGTTAGTTAATTAAATAACAATCACAACTAAACTTAAAATATTATCCAAGTTACCTTTAAATGCACAACTGTCACATTCCTTAACGCGGGGCAAACATTGTCCCAACCAGATACGTTGAAAGGGACATTGTTCCACAAGTACCTCCCAATTTCATGAGTGAACCAATTGGCAGGCTTCCCGACAGGGGAGTATGTGATCTCCCTGTCGAAATCTAAATTCACGGGCTTTCCCTTGTTTGCCCGTATCCATTTGCCTAGCTCTATATTCTTTGACAAGCCCATTCTTTTCTTTGGAAGCTCGACTGAAAAAATAGAATTTAAAATATTAGTCACAATAACTTATAATAATTTAATGAAAATAGCTAATAAATATATCATAATAAACTTACCATCCTGTTCATGTTGCCAGCAACCAAAGCCTTCTGGAGGTTGTGGATCCCCAGCTCCATCACCTCCGTGACCAAGGCCCATAATATCGGCCATCATAACAAAGAATATCGCCCACGTAAACCTCATTTGTAGCCTGTAAAATTACAAGATGTACAATATAGAAATACAATATGAATAAAAGTTAGTTACACCCTGCAAAATTATAAGATATACAATATAGACAAACAACATAAATAAAAGCTAAACAAACAAATATGAATAAAAGTTAGACTTCAAATAAAGTTTCTATTACAAAAAAAATACATTTGATTTTTTTAATCATAATCTCCATCATATACTTCAATGTCTTCTTGATCGGTATCATAATCAGAATCGTCATCATCATAATCAGTCTCTTCATCGGAAACATTATCGACTCTACCAGTTAGCGGAGGTACTTCAGTATCGTCCTCATCATCATAATCAACATTGTTTTGAGCTACATCAACATTGTTTTGAAAGTATTGTGAGAAGTCGATAAAAAGCCTAGCTTCAGATGAAGAGTTGCTTTGAACTACATCATCATTTTTGGCCTCCACATTGTCGACATTTTGGACAGAGTCACTGTAAGCATTTTGGACACAAGCATTGTCAGATGGTAGATCCCAAGTACTTCGATGATTAACATGCTCGACGACACAACGAGGGTTGTTGTTTTGGTTTCTTCGATGATTAACAGGCTCGCGGATGTAGAACACTTGTTTGGCTTGTGAAGCATATATGAGTTGATCATCTTGGTACGCTTCGTGTTCTGTGTTGATAATTATGAAATTATCATCACGAATATCTCCTGTATCGAACCACTTGCACCGAAATATTACAGTCGAATAATCATATGGATATTGCACCTCCATAATCTCTTCTAACTTGCCATAATATTTCTCTCCATTCTCGCCCACCGCTAGAACCCCAGAGTTTTGCGTTTTGCGTTGTGCATAACGACTAAGTACCATAAACCTAACACCGTTGACTATGCACGCGGTGTAAGTATAAACATCCATTTGTGAACCCATTGAAAGGGCCGACAACTCTTTGTGGAATTCTGGAGAGTTTTCTTTTTCCATCTGACAAACCTATTAAACATATGTTGATGTGTTATGTATTCTTGATTCGTTATATTGATCAAATATATTTGTTTGTTAATTATTATTACCTATTCCAGAAACCAGTTGGGAAATTCGGTCTTTTCGTCACTTTCAGGATGTTCAGATTTGGATTTTCTATATAGATCAAATATATGTAATTGATGATTGGAAAAGAGTAACAATAAATAATGAAAGATAATTGAAAATAAGAACACTTACTCGATGTATTGTCTGACTTGTTGACAACTATTCAATATAAACCATTCTATATTACGTTTTTCCCTTATATCAAGATGTTTGATTTGCGTTGCGCTGGCCGGTCGACACTTGGACTCAAACATCCAAAACTTTGTTTTTTCAATGACAACGTCATCGTTTCTTTCAAAACGATTGAATTTAGTCTTCACATCTCGAAGGTACATCGAACAAAATGACAAAACTTCTTCAGCAATATAACCTTCAGCTATACAACCTTCCGGCCTCGCCTTATTTCTGACATAGTTTTTTAGTTTTTTCATATAGCTTTCGAACAAATACATCCATCTCATACATACCGGGCCTCCGGCAATCGCTTCATCAGGTAAATGCAAAAGTAAATGAATCATAATGTCAAACAACGCTGGAGGATAAATCAACTCTAACTTGCACAAGATTCTAATAATGACTTCTTTTGCTTTCCTCATATCCTCCACCTTTAGTGTTGTAGAGCAAATTTGCTTGAAAAACATACAAAGATCTACAATTGGTGTAGAAGTTTCTTTGTCCAATAACGTTCTAACTCCAATCGGTATCAAAAGTTGCATAAGAATATGATAGTCATGTGATTTCAACCCAATAATGTTAGTATCATTATCTACCACTTTCTTACTAATGTTATATCCAAACCCATCTGGCAATTTAACATCTCTTATAAATTGACAAAAGATTTTGCGGTCAGGTTTCTTGAATGAGTAGCTTGCATGTGGTCTAGTGAACTTGTTACCTTTTTTTTTGCAACCATTGATTACGTCGGATATTCAGATTTCTCAAGTACTCACGTGCATTTGATGTGTCTTTACTCTTATCATTCATCATAGAAGTACCCAAAAGACTCTCACCCACATTTTTCTCGACATGCATCAGATCAAAGTTGTGCTTAAGCTGCAGAGAAGACCGATACTCGAACTCGAAAAATATGGTACGTTTCGACCGGTTCAACTCGAATACTTGCCGATCCATGTTTTCCTTGAGAGTCTTAGGATGCTACATCGGATATTCAAAATTTGACATTTAAGGTCAAATTCTTTCCTATTTTCTGAAAAAACATATATAATCCCACAAAATGCATAAACACCTACATTCCTCAAATCCAAACATAATCACTCAACAAAATTGAAGAATACTACCAATTTATCACCCAAAATAGCACCAAAACAGAAAAATAAGAGAAAATAGGAAAGAATTCGACCTTAAATGTTAAAATTTCGGAATTGGAGTGTAGGCGCCGCTAATCGATCTCCAAGTCGCCGATAATGGAGGATTGAGGGGCGGAGTGGCGGTCTAGTGGCGGTGGCTGGGGAAGAAGGTCACCAAAATGCGCCTTTGGTCGCAGGAGCTGAGTAGCAGTCACGAGCGAAATAGAAAAAGAAGCAGATGGGGGGTTATCTGTAAAGACCTTTAGCGGCGACGGGAAATAGCGGCGACGCTTGAGTATTGGCGGCGAAAAGGGTCTATTAGCGGCGACACATGGAGGGAAAAATATGCGCGTTTTTTACGACCCTTGGATTAAAATGAAATCGGACGGATAGGGCTCATTTGACGCAGATCGCCATTAGGTAGCCATTAGCGGCGACACAGGGTATTAGCGGCGACATATAATGCGTCCATTACATGTCGCCGCTAATACCCTGTATCGCCGCTAAAGGCGTCGCCGCTAATGCCCCCATTTCTTGTAGTGTATGCTTATTGCTTGCTACCTCATTCAACTCTTCCATTGAACTTCCCATTGTAGATGCTCTTACGGATAATATTCGTGGATCCGCCACTAGGTATAGGACAATCTAACATCCTATCTTTATCTTTGCTCATAAGTTAAGAGTAATACATGACTTCATTTCTTGTGAGGAAAATGGGCTTCCAGGAACATATTACATTTGATGAGCTTGTTGAGGTGTGCGAAATATACTAACTTCAAAATGTAGAAGCATATACAACAAGACAAAGAAACGAGAGAGAAGAATAATCTTTGCATTGCGTTACATTTGATGACTATTATGGAACATGCACAACGATGGGGCTCCTCACTTGATGCACACCATCGATTTCATACCAAGTCAATTCACCAGAAACAATTGGGCTGTCTAACTTCTGTATGGTGGTCTGTACACTCATCTTAAAAGACAGCTTTTGCCCAATTTTTTTGAACTGTAGGATATTCGGCTCAATCTGTATGCCCAAATCGCCAACACGTGGGGGAGTTATTGAGGCTCTATACCTTGATTTTGCAGAGCCGACATTCGTGACTGTCCGACTGAAAGTTATATTAACAGCTTTGTTACGCAGGGTTGAGATGACAAATGCAGGATAGTTTAGATCATTGGGTTGTTTGTCCTTAGAACAGCTACTACTATTAACCCCAGTGATAATTCTGATATCTTTGATGTTGTAGCCTTCATGGCACAAAAAGTTTACATAATCGACATCAACAGCATCGTATACCAGCCCAGGTTTCATAGCTGCCAATGGATTTAGATAGCCGGCTCCATATGCAAATTCAACATCCACCTCCCCACTCATAACGGAAGCTGCAAGATTTATTATAATTGTTAGATATGTGAAGTCCTATATCTTCTCTGTAAATTCAGTATATGTTATACCTGTTGTCATGAGAGCCGACTTAATGGCTGCTGGAGACCATTTCGGATTAAATGTTTTGATATAAGCAGCAATACCACTGACGTGTGGGCATGCCATTGATGTCCCTGATAACATATTGAATGGTACTGCTCTGTGGTCTCCTTCTGCTTGACTAATTCGAGCTACAGGTGACCATGCTGCTAGAATTCTCACCCCAGGAGCTGTTAAATCTGGCTACACGAATCAAAAAAGTTCAGTTATTAGTGTTGATGTGTAACGCATGATTCTAAGCATGTATGTGTTCAAACTGAAACTTGAGATAATTACCTTGAGGATGTTTTTATTTGTCGGATTTGGACCTCTTGACGAGAAAGATGCAACATATGGGGTTGACACATTGTTGACATCTTCACTCTTCATTATTACTGCTGTTGCATTTCTGAAACAATTTCAAGTTCATTAATTTCTGTAAATGAATTCAGCGGACTAGAAATATACAAGTAAACAAGTGGGTTTTTTTACTCTGTTGATTCTAAGTAGTCAGCGATAATTGACGCTTGATAGGAGTTAACAATACTAGCAGGCAAAGGATAAGAACCAATGGCTTCAAAATACGGTCCAGGATATATCACATATAATTATTTTTCCTTTCACTAAATTCTTGTCCAACGAATTTTTGATGCAAAACCTGATATATATGAATACAAATTCCACGATACACCATCAAGGAAACATAAAGATCCAGGGACAAACGAAACTGAAGCACACAAATGGAAGATAAACTCTTCATTAGTATATTAAAACATAAATTCCCTGGAGATTGTTATTTAAGGAAAATCCATCTTTACCTCGATGTTGAGCCACTGAAACCACCGGTGATATTTGGAACGTCTCCGGCATAAATTAGAGGATACATTCCTTTAAGTTTAAAGGGATTTACTGAAACTCCCTGAGATAAGAATCAATTAGCATAAAAATAATTTAATTTTCCGTAAATTACGTTTCATCATGATCACAAATCAACAAGTTTTATGTAGGTTTAAAGTCGGATATTACTCACATTAACAGCTATACCGTTTCCTAGTCGTACAGGGGTGATTAAATCTGGGTTTTTAGATCCAGCAGCCACAGAAAGAATCCATGGAGCGATACTGCCAATGGTTTGTGGCATTGGGCCTTCGTTCATAGCAGATTGTACAGTCAATATTTGTTTCCTCATGGCATGAAAGGAACCGATAGCGAAAGCGTCTTTAAAAAGCTCTTCCGCATGCACTAAGCCTACGGAGACAGTGATTAAGTCAACACCATCAGCGATGGCTGCTTCAAAAGCAGAAAGAATGTCGACATCTGAACACCCGTTTGACCAACAAACTTTATATACTGCGATTCTGGCCCTGGGTACGCCCCCTCTAGCTGTTCCTGGGTCGAGGCCAAGCAGATTTGCATTTGTTACAATGTTTCCGGCGGCTGTAGATGCTGTGTGGGTTCCATGACCATCGGAATCTCTTGGTGATTTGAGGTCAGTAGCGCCGTATATTCCATCTGCCTTGAAGTATCGAGCTCCAATGATTTTGCTGGTTATGTTATAAGAAAGAAGTCATAAACTTGTGCTAAGGAATAATCAAGAATAATCTCACACACATAAAGACACAATACTTAATGTGATTGGGTCAAAGTGATCTACTTCTACAAAGCATTAGAAAGTATTCATATTCACATGCTTGAAACCATAAGTATAGTACAACTGAGACCCTAGCTATTAGTGGTTATATATACAAAAAGTATAGTATAAACCCTATATTTAGTTGAAAATCAGTGTGAGGTTATTTTTAGTCTTCAATTTTCAAGTCACATTTAACAACTTGCAACTCTCCTTTGATGAAAAAAATATATGTTTTCTGGCGAGTTTTATAGTTCGAAAGATCCAAAGCAGCAAACAAAAGTAAATAAACGAGTGATACATTTATTAGGAAATGATTTATTACTTGTTGCATGAGAAATTGGCGTCACACATGCCCTTCCATTTAGCAGGAGGAGGACCATATCCTAGACCAGTGAAACTGGGTGATTCCGGCCAAATTCCCGTGTCAAAAACCCCAATGATGATATCACTTTCCATTGTTGATCTATTGACTTTAAGTGGAAACCCTATGAAGTCCCATGAACTAGTTGTTGCCAGCTTGTTCTTTTTGCTGAGAAACACAGAAACAACCCCCTCCATAGCTATATATAAACATATCAAACATCGAAACCCAAAATACCATATATATGATCTTTTGCATGTTTTATACTAATACAGAGATATATTGCATACCTGACAGTTTTTTAACCTCCTCTTGGGTAAGTCTTGCAGAAAATCCATGAAAGCTGTTTGTGTATCTTTGAAGCATATGGTTCTCCGCATCCCTGCCATAGTAACATCAAAATCATTAAACTGGTTTCCATTTAACCTTATCTTTTATGGAGCCAACAAGTTTATAGAAAACGAAAAACCACTAGCAAGAAGCAGGACAAAGGCAAAACCCTGAGTTCAAGGAAATAGACGTAGAACAGAGGAAAAGTTAGCTCCTAAACATGACAACCAAACTACGAAAATGAAATTGGGAAGTTGGAAGGAAAAAGGAGGTCTTTGTCGATTTAATTGTAGTTAAAGATTCGGCACCACTAACTTAAGAAACATCAAGTGTAGCATATTTTGTGTGCATGTATATTGAATATAGAGACTAAGATGAGGTAGGAGACCTGCCAATTACTTCTTGTAGCATAGTCAAGTGAAGGGAGGAGGCAGAGGCATCATCAAGAGTGTTGTGGCCCATATAGACCACGTATACCTGCTTAAAACCAGTTACATCAACTTAGATTAATCTAACTACAGGAAACATTAAACATAACACGACCAATACCCAGTCAATGCCATTTAATAATTGAAATTGCATTGACTAATGGCAACATCTATTATGCCTCAGAAAGATTGAATACTAGCAAGTACCTTTCGGTCCTCTTCGGATTTAGATTGAATTGATTTAGGCAGAAGGAACAGAAGGAAGCATAGGTGTAAAACTAGAGTGAGTTGTTTAGCCATTAAAGGTATAAGTTGGTTTGTAGATTTGAATTCATATATAGAAGTGTATTTATATACAACGTTGTCTTGTTTTTCATTGATAAATTTAGTAAAGGTCACTGAGTTCGAATAAATAACATTCATATAGTGTCCAATATGCCTTTTCCCGGCCCTACTAAATGAACATCCTATGGCATCTAAGACTAATGGACAACCATCGATCCAATTCATCCATCCACTTGAATCACTTTTAATTTCAACTTTTGATTAAATTATTATGATTATGATTATTATTATTAAAATGAAAATAAATAGAATAATATTCAATCAAAAGTAATAATAATATATATATATATATATATATATATATATATATATATATATATATATATATATAAAAGAATTAAATAAAGCTCCTTTTTTTAAAAAAAGAACTAGTTAGTGGTTAAAAATTTGTATCACTAATTTAATAGAAAATTCCCAACATCCGGATTAGATACCGGGACCTTCAATCTAAAGGACAAATCCTCTACCAAATCGGTTGGTCCTACATTGACAAATATGTATATCAATTAATTAAAAGTTGGAGAAAATGATTAAGTACAATGGAAAAAGTAACCTTTAATGAATAAACTTTACAATTTTAATAAAATCAATCATTAATATCTACAACTTATACATTTAAAAAAAAAAAAATCGGGTAATGGTCTTTTATTGAAATTCTGAAGAGATTATTATTAATACCCCTTGCAAAGTGGTAGAGGGTGGAAAGAATGGTGCTACTGCCCGAAAAGATAGGGAAAATATAAAGAATACAATTATACAGGAGTCAATCCCTTCGAAGGGCAATTTAACCAGTTTGACCGGTCAACTTTGGCTCCTCTACACCTGTGTGAGTGATCCATTCAAATGATTGAGAGCAATGGAATCAAAGACCTCAGCTGATTTGGCTTGGTGAAGCTAGCTAAGAACGTGGGCATTCCTGATTCCTGAAACCTCCAAATTATGACACTACATGAATCTACAGATAATCGTGTCCAACATTGAGAAGCAGATTTTTGTCATCAAAGACCCCAGCTGATTTCGTTGGAATTGAATGTTGAGATTTGAATGAATATTAGTAGTTTGCATCGTCGTAAATCAAGTTTTATGAATTTCATCTATGTTTTGCATATATTTTACTGTCACCTAAGCAAAAAGCTACTCCATCACTTGTCATCTGAACAGGACAATCCATAATATCTTAAGAACAAAAATAAGGTAAAGTTCTAACCTCTTCATAGATCCAAACCAAATTAGAAAGAAAGTTTTTGTGGTTATCAGGAACTGCTTTCATCAAATATGTACAAACCAATCACAACTTAATCATAAAGTTGCCATATAATTCATAATATAACCCTAAAAAGAAACCAAAAGTGAAATACATACCAGAAGATCCATGAGGAACACCATAAGATTCAAATGTAGTTCCAGCATCATAAATCGAACCCTTATACTCTGTTCATTTAGCAGTAATCTTCCCAGCCCATCTCCTCCCTTGCAAATGCATCTTCTCATACAATCATCTTTATACTCAGTTCCTTTAGCAATATTGATTCCTATAACTGGTTATGTACTTTTGATATATTGCATCCAATAACCATTTATGTACACTTGTCACAATGGGCCCTGAGCTTCTAAAGACACGATTATGAGACCCAACTTGTATTCATATATTTTTGGTCCATCTGTTATAACTTTGTGTTTACAATGGTGTTTCTTTAGTTTGTTTCAAATGAAAATGACATCAATTTCAAAAGTCATTTCTTGTTTTGATGTGTTGGCTCATTTTACCAACAAAATTCAAAATCTCTTCTTTTTGGCCAATTTATTTGGTTTTCGTAGAAGGAGAACATTCTTTATGGAAAGATGTTTTAAAGGCCTACAGAGAAACCATTCGTGCTTTTTTGGCTTATTTTCAAAACCAGATTCCTTTCTTCATTAATGTGTATTTATTATTGTTCATTCACAAATCTTAGTATTCTGAAACAAGTTAGTAATTAGTAGTGTTCTTCTTTTCTTGCAGATTCGTTGAAGAACAAATGAGTCATTTTGTTTTAGCAATGGAAGGTATGTGTAAATGTTATCTTTTTCATTCCAATGGATTGAATGGAATGGAATGAATGATTCCATTCCTTCCTCATTTCCATCATACCATGTTGACAATGGTGAAACGAGAGAAAAGTTGAAGAGGGAAAATTGGTTCTTTATTATTGAATGACTACTTACAAATGAAGCTAAATTGAAACTATATACAGGAGAAACAACTGATTAACCCTCTAACAAACTGCTAACTAACATCACGTGAGAGACACATGATTTTATTTAACATAATTAACTAGTAATTAACTATTAATTCTAACACCCCCCCTCAAGTTGGAGGGTGAATAACACCCAACTTGTTCAAAAGAAATTTATGTTGCTTAGTAGGTATATTTTTAGTAAAAAAATCTGCAAGTTGAGAATGCGTTGGAACATGTTGTAACGAGATCAGACCATCTTGAAGTTTGTCTCTGACGAAGTGACAATCTATCTCCACGTGTTTCGTTCTTTTGTGGAAGACAGGGTTTTTAGCTATGTGGAAGGCTGCTTGGCTGTCACAATGAACAGGTACAGGTGTCAAATTCGGAACAGTCATTTCATGAAGAAGGCGAGTGAGCCATTCAAGCTCGGCAGTAACTCGCCGCATGCTTCGGTATTCGGCCTCTGCTGAAGACAAAGAAACAGTCACCTGTTTCTTAGATTTCCAGGCAATTGGACAATTACCCAATAAGATAATAAATCCACTCACACTTCTTCTGGTTTGGGGACATGAAGCCCAATCTGAATCGCAATAAGCATTGAGGGTAAAATCGTCCCCATTATTAATTAATAATCCTTGATTTGGATCATTGTTAAGATACTTTAGAACATGTAAAGCTGCATGATAGTGAGGCATTCTGGGATCAGACATGAACTGGCTGAGAAGTTGAACTGCAAATGCAAGATCTGGTCTTGTATGCACTAGAAAGTTTAATTTTCCCACTAATTTTCTATAAACTTCTGGAGAATCCATATGGTCACCTTGACCTTGCAAAAGCTTCAAATTTGTAGGTAATGGACAAGAGGCATGGCCAGTGCAGTCAAATTCTTTGAGCATTTTCGTAGCAAACTTTCTTTGAGTGAGAATGACTCCTGATGAATTATACAAAACTTCAATTCCCAAAAAAAAATTCAAGGATCCAAGATCTTTGATTTTGAAAGTATTATCAAGAAATGTCTTCAATTTTGTGATTTCTTCTTCATTATTTCCAGTAACCATTATGTCATCCACATAGACTGCTACAAATGTTACATAGGATCCCATATTCTTGTGAAAAAGAGAATAGTCATTCTTTGAATTTTGATATCCCATTTGTTTTAAGGCTGAAGAAAGTTTAGCATACCATTGCCTTGAAGCTTGTTTGAGCCCATAAAGTGATTTCTGTAATTTACATACTTGATTTGGTTTGCAGCCCTTCAAACCAGGTGGTGGCTTCATGTATATTTCTTCATGCAAGTCACCATGCAAAAAAGCATTATTAACATCTAATTGATGCATATGCCATCCTTTCTTGACTGTAGTTGCAATAAGAGCTCTAATAGTTGTCATTTTGACAACAGGTGAGAAGGTTTCAGTGTAATCTATGCCAGCTTTTTGAGTGAAACCTTTGACAACCAGCCTTCCTTTACATCTTTCAACATCGCCATTTGCCTTATATTTGATCTTGTATACCCACTTACAACTTATGGGCTTTTTACCCTTTGGGAGATCAACAATAGCCCAAGTATTATTTGCTTCTAGTGCCTCAAATTCCTTATTCATGGCTTCTTGCAATTCTGGAATTAAAACTGCTTCTTCAAAACTAGAAGGCTCAGAAAGACACGTCATATGATTAAGTAATTGTTTGCTTTGGGGTGATAAAGTTGAGAAACAAACATGAACCGGTGAAGAAGCATTGGTAACATTGTGAGTGCATGTGAATAATGAATAGCAAGATGTGGGATTGTGACATGTGGCATTAGAGCAAATGTAATCTTTTAAATGAGAAGGAGGTCTTGAAATTCTGGTTGTGTGTCTGATAGGTGCTTGTTGAGGAATTGGATTAGGATGAACTGAGATTAAAGGAGGTGTAATATTATCTTGTGAAATACCAGGGGTGGGTAATGATGAAATTGAATCATCATTAGAATCTGTATAGTACAAATCTGTAGATGGGAATAAAGGATCATTGGGGGCTGATTTGTAAGGGAAAATGCTCTCATGAAAAATAATATCTCTGGAAACAATGATTTGTTTAGTGTCCATATTGTAAACTTTGTACCCTTTTTGACCAAAAGGGTATCCAACAAATATGCAGGGAGCTGCCCTTGGTTGGAATTTGTCTCGTTTATGTTGTAATGTACTCACATAACACAAGCAACCAAAAGACTTGAGATTTGAATATGAAGGTTGATGACCATGCAACATAAAGTATGGAGTTTTTCCTTTTAGAACCTGAGAAGGAAATCTGTTGATCAAATAAGTTGCAATGAGGACACAATCACCCTAAAATTTTAAAGGCAACTTTGATTGATACAGTAAAGCTCTAGAAGTTTCCAGAAGGTGCTTATGTTTCCTCTCAACTACCCCATTTTGTTGAGGGGTATATGTACAATTTGTTTGATGAATGATCCCATTTTCTTGAAAAAATTTGATTGCCTCATTGCTAGACCCCAATTCTAAAGCATTATCAGATCTTATAATCTTCATTGTTTTCCCAAATTGGGTTTTTACCATTTCAATAAAACCTTTAAGAACATTAAAAGCATTTCCCTTGATACTTAGCAAATGAGTCCATGTACTTCGGCTAAAATCATCGACAATTGTCAAGAAATAAGATTTTCCATTATAAGTTCTTGTATTGTATGGTCCCCATGTATCAATATGAATTAGATCAAAAGAAGAACTTGTCTTAATAACACTATGACCAAATGGAAGTTTATGTTGTCTTGCTTTAGAACAAATTTCACAAGCATGATTGAATGTGGAATTTTTATTATTAAGAAAAGAAAGAGTTTTCAACTTGTACATAGGAAGATGGCCAAGTCTATTATGCCACAAAGAAAACAAATTGTCATCAGACATACAAGCAGAATTTGAAAAAATGACAGCAGGATCTGAAGGAGCATGTGAAGTCACAGAAAGAGCAATTCCATTGTTGTTGTATTGATTGGAATGCAGAAAGTATAAACCAGCTTGGTGTCTACCAAGAACCAGAGGCCTCTTATGAGAAAAGCCCTGCATCAAGAAGCACAATTTGTCTGAAAAAATGACAAGAGACCTTAACTGATGACATAATTTGCTAATGGATAACAAATTAAATTTGAAGTGGGGAACATACAGAACATTATGAAGTACAACATCATTAGCCAAATAAGTACTACCAATCTCATAAGAACTTATTTGTTGTCCATTTGGTAAGGTGATTTGATATGGGATTTTAAGAGTTTGAATTTGGAACAAGAGAGATTTGTTGTGACATATATGGTCACTGGCTCCATAATCAATGATCCAAGTAGTTGCAGCAGTAACCAAGCAATGACAACTTATGGAATTATGTTTAGACAAGAAAACATTACCAGCAAAATTTGCATTACAATGACCTGAAGATTATTGGTTCTGTGGGTTTTGAGAATTTTGAGCCTGTGTACTTCCATTTCCATCTTGTTTTGTGTTGAAATTGTTAAACATCGAAAAGAACTGATGATATTGTTGAATTTGTTCATTTGAAAGTTGTGGTAGTGAATGATTATTTGTAGAATGAACATGATTGGATTGTTGAATTGTCCCTTCATTATTTGTTGATTGAAAAATAGAGGCATTTGCAGCAACAGTTCTTGTCCCCTTTGTAAACTTGAAATCTTTGGGAAAACCAATTAACCTGTAGCACTTGTTGGCAGAATGACCATGCTTCTTGCAAAAATTGCAAGTGATGTTCTTCTTTCCTTCATAATTGCCCTTGAATTGATTGATTTCTTGATTATTCCGAAAATGCCCTCCACTAGACTTAACATTCATGGAAGCCGAATCAGACATAAACCGAAAAGTAGAAGAATGAACTTCTCTTTGTTTCTCGTCTTGAATCAAAAGAGCATATGCTTGTGTGACAGATGGGAGAGGTTTCATTAAGAGAATACTTCCTCTTACATGACTATAGTCACTGTTAAGTCCCATAAGAAATTTCATCAATCTTTGATTCTGTTGTTCTTACTGAATTTTGTGTGCAGCTCCACATGTACAGTCAGGAATAACAGATAGAGCATTTAGTTCATCCCATTGTTTCTTTAACTTGGTGAAATAGGTAGCTAGGTCATCAGATCCTTGATTCAAATCAGAAATCTCCTTTTGGAGATGATATAACTTTGCCCCATTTGATTGTCCAAATTTGTCATCTAAATCATCCCAAATTGCTTTGGCAGAAGATGAATAGAGAACAGATTCGACAATATCATTTGATAAGACATTAAGAATCCAAGAAGTTACCATATCATTGCATCTTTGCCAATTATCGAAAGAATTGTGATCTGAAGCTGGTTTGAGAACTTTACCATTGACGAATCCGATCTTGTTCTTAGCTGATAATGCAATCATCATGCCTTTCTTCCATGAATTGAAATTCGATCCATCAAATTTGTTAGAAACAAGTAACATACCAGGATAATCTGATGGATGTAGATACATCGGATCAGATGTATTAGGAAAGTGAGTTGAATTTTGAGGATTAACTGGATTAGATGAAGAAGACATCGTTGTGATGATGAAATAGAAATTACGGAGAAGAAAAGAAAACAGGAACGAAAGAACAAAATCTTAAAAATGAATGGATGATTCGATTCGATTGAAATGATTGAGGAAGAAAATCAAGCGCGGAATCATGAACTGAATGAATCTTCGAGCATAAAGCTCTGATACCATGTTGACAATGGTGAAACGAGAGAAAAGTTGAAGAGGGAAAATTGGTTCTTCATTAATGAATGACTACTTACAAATGAAGCTAAATTGAAACTATATACAGGAGAAACAACTGATTAACCCTCTAACAAACTGCTAACTAACATCACGTGAGAGACACATGATTTTATTTAACATAATTAACTAGTAATTAACTATTAATTCTAACATACCAGACACTAAGTTCAATCAGTTTTATTCTGTTGCCAAATTAAATGGAGTGGCATTGGTAACCTTTTCTTTGCAGGTGCTCGTATATTCTTTGGATGCTGTATATTCTTTCAGCCTTTGGATGCTATATTTTTTTTTTGTTTTCAAGTGTTTCTCAGATTCCCACTACTACTAGAAACATGAGTAGTAGAGACGGGTGAATCCGTCGCTAAAGATCATTTGCGACGGATCAACCACAAACTTACTACATAGCAAATTAAAGGGTGGCTAATGATTTAGCGAGGGATATAGCGACGGATTAGTTCTTTCTTGCGACGACCTTAGCGACAGAACATCCATTGCAAAATGGCACTTAATACTGTTATTTAGGACATTAGCGACAAAACCTAATACCAATATTCCGTCTCTAATCCCTTGCAAACCTCTATATCTATTTTTTTAATCCGTCGCTAATCCCTCTCAAACTTTGGATGTGATTTTTTTTTTCTGTCCGTCGCTGATCTCTCGCAAATTTAAGATGTGATTTTTTTTCTTTCCGTAGCTATTCCCTTGCAAATACATAATATCATATTTTTGTTTGTTTTGAATCTAAAACAAAATAATACCAAAAAATCAAATAATTATATAATCCCAAAACAAATATTAACATTTAAATACCAAAAAATCCAATAATTATGCAATCCAAAACCAAACTTTAACATTAAAATACCAAAAGAATCTAACCATCAAAGTTTACCAAAACATCCATAAACATCAAATATCAAAGTTTAACATTGATTGATTCTTGATTTCAAAGTGTAATGTACCATAATTCTAAATTTCCTCTCATATTTGGCATTCCCGCATACACCTTCTCCATTGTTTGATATCTTGGAATTGGGATTCCATTTCCCGTTTTGAATTATTAAATCATTTGGTTTAATTTTAAATTTAAAATTAAATGTTTTTAATTTTTGAAATTTAGTAATTAAACCTAGTATTTTGAAAAGTTTAAAATACACCTTATATTATATGTAAAATTAAATGTTTAATATTTACTATATGTATAAGACTAAGTCAGTCGAACCGCTAGTACGCCTCGCTCACGAAGCCGATCTATAAGGGGGTAAAAGGAAATTGCCTACAAAATGGTAGTTGAATGGGTGTCCACTCTCACCCACCGCTTCCTTGATTGGTGGAGGGTCGTTAGCCGAACGAGTTTGATAGGACAAATAATCCTCATTAATAAGTATAATGAATTATAAAGTAACTAAATTCTTTTATAAAAAATTCCTAATCTTAGTTACTTTAGGAAAAATCTGAATTTGTATGCTAACCCATGAAATTGCACATTGCACTTTATTAGTCGTTAGTGGAGCGTGTGTGGTTAACCAGCACACTAATATGGACTAATAAAGAGTGGCAATGGATGTCTTGTAAATTATCATTGATTAATGGAGCACGTGTGGCTAACCGACACATTAAAATGAGATGATAAATGACATCGAGAGTACCAAGCTAATTTGCATGGTTATTCACATCCTGTTTGTGATTCTCGGTATCCCAGTCACAAATGGAAGAGCATAATAGAGATTAAACATGTCATTGAATAGTTCAATGAATATCAAAAGATCTAGGAATTTTGTTTAAAACTAAATTCGTTAAAATTTCGTTTTTCGATGGTGAAATTGGTAGATCGTCATTTACCTACCTTTATATAATTACAATTAGATTACGGTATCCCATTTCTAAGTTGTGAATTATTTAGTTGGATCCTAGCCTTAATATTTCATTTGGGTGTTATCTTAAGGATTATTCTTATCTAAACAAAACTATCTTTCTTTTATAGATGTCTACTCCAAATGATGCTTTCAGTTCCTCCTCCTCTAACAACAACTCCTCCAACAACAACTTCTCATTGTTGAACATCTGCTCTATGGTAACTTTTAATGGTACCAACTATAACGATTGGATGCGCAACATCAAAATAGCTTTACGTTTCGAGGAAAAAGAGTATATTCTCAACAAAGAACTTCTCGAGATTGATGAAACTAAAGCTACTGATGCGGAACTAGCTGAGTATAGGAGACACTGTAATGATGCAACAAAAATTGCTTGCATCATGGTGGCAACTATGACTCCTGAGCTACAAAGGTTTTATAAGAATTACTGGCCGTACGAGATGAACAAGGAATTGATGGAAAAGTACCATCAACGAGCTCGTCAAGAGAAGTACGAGGTGGTGAAGTCCCTCATCACTAGCAAGATGAAAGATGGAGAGTCTGTTAGTAGCCACGTGTAGAGAATGCAGCGATACTTGAAACGCTTGCTAAAGCTCAATGTGAACTTTGATGAGGAATTGGCTATTGATATAGTCTTGCACTCATTGCCCGGTTGTTATGATCAGTTTATCTTAACTTATCATCTAAACAACCAAGATACCACATTGGCTTAACTATAGAACCTCCTGCGAACTGCTAAAGAAGGAATGAAGGGAAAAGGTGTTGCCTCCACTCCTGCTACTGCTCCAGTTTGGACATTGGGCAAGGAAAAGGGAAGAAGAGGAAAGGTCCTCCAAAGCAAAATTGGAAGGGAAAATCCCAAGCCGGGTCATCAAGCAATGGATCCAAAGGAAATGCCAGTTCTTGACGCTCCCCCTGCCTCCTATCCCAAAGAGGCTACTTGCTTCTTCTCCCACGAGAAAGGGCATTGGAAACGAAGCTGCCCGAAGTACTTGCAAGATATTAAGGATGGCAAGGTGAAGTCCACCTCGGCAGGTATTTACATTATCTTATCAAATAACTCATCATATTCTCATTCTTTGGTCCTTGATACATGATGTGGTATTCACATTTGTTCTGATTTGTAGGGGCTAAGAAGATGTGAGGATGTGGAGCATGGAAGGATGAACTTGATCATGGGCAATATGCAATCTTCACCTGTTACCAAGATTGGAGTTTATAACTTAGTGCTTAGTAGTGGGTTAGGTTTGGATTTGATAAATTGTTGCTACTTGTCAGAGATGACACGAAACATCATTTCATTTCATGATTTATTTAAATAAGGTTTTAGATATTCTTTTAATGATGAGAATGGATCAAATTCTTCTTTTTAAAATGGAGTTTTTTATTTTAAAGTTTTACCTTGTGATGGTGTGTATGAAACTGTGATGATTGTAGACAATTTAGGTAATAGTGTTTTTCAGTTTGATTCGTTTAATGGTATAGAAAAAGCATGCTTGTGGAATTGTCGTCTTGGACATGTCAACAAGAAACGCATCCCCAACTCCAAAAGGATGGATGTTGGAATCATTTGACTTAAGGTCAGATGATAAGTCATAAACCATTGAAAAGTTCAAAGAGTTCAAACAAGAAGTCGAGAATTAATTGGGCAGGACGATCAATATACTTAGATACTATAGAGGCGGTGATTATCTTAGTATCGAGTTCTACGACTACCTCAAGGAATGTGGAATACTTTCATAATTGACACCTCCTAGGACACTACAACTTAATGGTGTGGCTGAGAGACGTAATCGAACCTTGTTAGACATGGTTCTTCCATGATGAGTCGAGCTTCACTTCTAATCTCATTATGGGGGTATGCCTTAGATACTGCCACCCATATTCTTAATCTTGTCCCAAATAAGAAGGTTGCCAAAACACCTCACAAGATGTGGACATGGAAGGTCCCCTCATTAGCACATATCAAGTTTTGGGGTTGTGAAGCTTTTGTTATATGAGAGACTCACGGAAAGCTTGAACCTCGAAGTAAGAGATGTATTTTAATTGGTTACCCATAAAAGTCCTTTGGATATTTGTTCTACAGACCTATTGATAACATGGTCTTTATAGCACGAAGGGGAGTCTTTCGCGAGAGATAGGGAGAGAGCGAGAGAGAGAGAAAGAGAGAGAGAGAGAGAGAGAGAGAGAGAGAGAGAGAGAGAGAGAGAGAGAGAGATCATATGTAAAGAGTATAGTGGGAGTACAATTGATCTTGAAGAAATTCAAGATTCAAACGATGAAGGAACCTCTGAAAATGCTAGGGCTCAACCTGAGGAATAAATTCTAGTTGAACCAACTGACGAGTTGTTACCACTTAGGCGTTCCAGTAGAGTTAGAGTGCCACCTGAGTTTTATGGTTTCCATATTTCTACATATGGTAATACGTTTATCCGTGATGGTACACTAGTAAATTTGGATGAACCTTCTAATTACAAGGAAGCGATGGCAGGCCCTGAGTCTGCCAAGTGGAAATAGGCAATGGAAAGCGAGATCAAGTCCATGTATGACAACCAAGTTTGGAATTTGGTTGACAATGTACCAGGTCGTAAGACAGTTGGGTGCAAATGGATCTTCAAGAAGAAGACCGACATGGATGGAAAGGTACACACTTTCAAAGCTCGACTGTTTGCCAAGGGCTTTACTCAAACCCCAGGGGTTGACTATGATGAGACCTTCTCACCAGTAGCTAAGATTAAATCTACTAGGGTAATGCTCGTCATAGCTACGTTTCATGACTATGAAATTTGGCAGATAGATGTCAAATCCACATTCCTTAATGGAAAGCTAGCTGAGGATGTTTACATGAGTCAGACAGAGGGTTTTATGGATGAAAAGTATCCCAATAGAGTGTGTAAGCTTGAGAAAACAATCTATAGATTGAAACAAGCTTCTCGCATATGGAATCTTTTCTTTGACGAGAAGGTCAATGAGTTTGGCTTCTCTATAAGTGAAGATGAATATTGTGTATATGTCAAAGCTAGTTGGAGTATAGTAACTTCCTGGTATTGTATGTTGATGACATACTTCGCATAGGGAATGACATTCAAACTTTGTAAGAGGCTAAGTCTTGGCCTAGAAAGTGTTTCACTATGAAGGATCTGGGAGAGGCTGCTTATATTTTAGGGATAAGGATTTTGAGAGATAGGAGCAAATGACTAATTGGACTTAGTCATAGTACATATTTGGATAAGGTGTTACAACGTGTTAGCATGCAAAATTCCAAGAAAGGAGATTTGCCTATCCAGAGTAACACTAAACTGAGTAAGACTCAGAGCCCGAGTACCGATGCAGAGATAGCAGAAATGAGTCGAGTTCCATACGCTTCCGTCGTTGGATCGATCATGTATGCTATGATATGTACTCGCTCTGATGTGTCTTTTACTTTGAGCATGGTTAGTCGATATCAGGGAAATCCGAGTAGAGCTCATTGGTAGCAGTCAAGAATATTATCAAGTATCTTCAAAGAACTAAGGATTGGGTCCTAATGCTTGGTGGCAGTGATAACTTGAAAGTAACTGGGTATAGTGACGCTAGATTTCAGACAGACACAGACAACTTCTGTTCTCAATCTGGCTGGGTATTTACCTTAAATGGAGGAGCAGTAACTTGGAAAAGTTCCAAACAGGAGACGGTGGCTAATTCTACCTGTGAATCAGAGTACATAGCAGCAAACAAAGCATCGAAGGAGGCTATATGGTTGAGTAACTTCATCGGATACCTTGGAGTTGTGCCAGCCATAAAGGAGCCAATGGAGATTTTCTGTGATAATAAAGGAGCGGTCGCCTTGGCAAAGGAACCAAGAGATCATGGAAGATCAAGACATATCGACACAAAATACCATTTTATTAGACATACAGTAAAAGAAGGACACCTCGTCGTAAAGAGGGTATCATCAGAATAAAATCTTGTAGATCCCCTCACTAAGGGTCTTAGTAGGATCAACCACGTTCAACATGCTAGGAGAATTGGTCTGAAGGATGATATTATTTTTAGCAGTTAGATAGGTATTTAGTAACTTGTAACAAAGTAAATGTAATTGACTTTTGGTGATTAAATAATGGAGAATTATTGATGAGTATTGTTTACTATCTTTGGTCAATTGTTTATTATTGTGTTTCATTTTGCATGTTTTACTTCTCGAATAATTCGATTATTCAAACATCCACGGTCGATCATACTTTTGGAAGTAAGTAATGAATTAAGAATGTCTTGAATCGGACTGTATATTGTCTAAGGGTTTATACATGGCAATAGGTTGCTGTAGTATTCATGAGTACTTTGAAATAGAGTATTTAAGTATTGGATTAACCCACACTCAGACAATTACTTCATGGAATTTAACACGAGTAATTCTGAGACGATAATATCTTATAATATTTAAACAAAGATATATGAGTCGTTGTTTACAAATCAATTGTGCATTGATGATATGTAAATGCATTAATAACTTGATGTTATAAAACGTATTGTTGTGCATGATTTAGTGAGTAAATAATACAAGCATATAAGTCAAAGTTTAACTATTCCTTTTTTCCTTAATGGGAAAAAGAAATATATTGGGCCCCTCGATGATTTGGTGTTGACTTGTAGTGCCGAGCCCGTCCATAACTAAATTGATGTGTTTGAGTAGTAGTTCTTTGTCATTACAAATCAGCAATCGGGAAACAAAGTACTGGAAATTGAGATTGATTCTGTTCCATGTGATTTTTCCACATGATATCTTGCAGAACGGAGAATTATATGATCACTTATCTTAGAACACATAACTGACTAGGTTAGAGTTCGACATCGACTTTAAGAGCTACAATTTGCTGATCAGTTTAGAAGTTATGCTGGAAACTATAGTTATTAGACTTATCCAAGTGGGAGACTGTTGGATTAGGTGTCTAAGCCCATAACTATAATTGGTATATACTTGAACTGATAGTAGCATAATCCTTTTTGGTTGCCTTCAAAGCTAGCAACTAGACAAGATGACTTTTGGAGAGAGAAGTTGAATTGCTTATTTGATTAATAAATTGAAATAAATAATTTGTTAATATATTATGAGAATAATATATTAATTATAAATAGCAATATTTAATTAATATTTAATCATAAATTAACTAGAATCAATTTTGGGATTAAAATAATTAATTAAAAGTGCAGGTTCTAAAGTGTAATTGTTCAATAGTTGAACAAGAGGTTCCAGAACCTTCCTAGTGAAGGCTTGTACGGTTTTCATATGGATAATCTAGGGTTTCTAGATTATCTCATGTAGATAAATAAGAAGCTGGATAATTACCAATTTGAAATAATATTATTATATTCATATGAGGGTTATCCAGGGCATCCTTGTTGTACTATAAATAGACCCTAACCCCTTAGGATTTTCGGCCATTAAAAACCCTAGAGTGATAGCTGAAATTCGTAGATCCCTTCTCCTCTCTCCTCTCTCATCCTTTTGCTGGTGTTGGGTGTGATCTACTAGAGGCACGACATTTGTGGTGCTTGCTCTCTAAGCTTCAACAACACAAGGGTTTCTTGTTATTTATCAAGAACAATCAAAAGGTATGTATTATAACCCAGGTTTCTATTTTTGAAAATACTATAGGTTACCTAGGGTTTCCTATTTGATGTTCAAAAGTTGTATGTTCAATTAGAGAAAACATAGATCAAGAATTAGGGTTGCATGCACACATAGGTTTTTGTTTGTTATGCTCAAAACCCATCATATGTTAGGGAAGATGCCTTTGTATGCTTAATATATGAGCCTTTAGTATTACATGCTAGTATGGATTATAGACAATATGACAGGATGGCCTGTTAGGCAGTGCTCTCGTTAGAACTCAATGCTCGAATTTTGTGATTTTAGGAACCACTGCTAATATTAGTTAGCTATCAAGAGAATATGTTTGGTTATTTATTGTAATTTTTAGTTTCTAGGTTATTTTTCCGTATGTATGCTTGGGGGTTTAACTGAAAATACCTTGAGGTTAAGAACGTTTTCTGGGGATGGATTCAGACGGATGCATAAAACGAGTGTTGTTCCAAAGAAGTGGGCAAGTGTTTATGAAGATTGTGTGTATTTAGGATTAGGGAGGTTTTGAGAAATATTTAGACACAAATACATGCATTACGGTCTTGGAGCAATGGAAAGGCTCAAAATGGATTTTCTTGTGCAATGTTGGTAGCTAAAGTCTTGATATGATGATAATAAAATCAGTTTTGCTTGAGGTCAAGGTAAAAACTAGTGTGTGGTAGTTTGATAACGTCTATTTTATACATATATATGACATTTTATTAATATTTTATACTCTGTTTTTATGTTATTTAGAACTAAAATATACTTTATATGCTTTGAAATGTTCAATTATAGTTAAAATGGGAGTTGGAATGCAAAAGGAGCTAAAAAGACGCAAAAAGGATGTTGCTAGGAAACTTGACCCCTCGTCAGTGTTTTAGACATATCTCATGACTCGTAATTCCGAATTACGAGATTCAAAATGTGCTGAAAACTAGACAATATTTCGGACAAAATTCGTGTTTTGGTAAAATGCTGATTCCCAATCACCATGACGTGGTGATCCAACCACGACGTGGTAAGTGGCATGTTCACGACCATCAGGCTGACGTGGAGGATACGTGATTTCGATGAGGACCACGACGTGGTGGCGGTCAAACACGATGTGGTGGCCAGTTATCAGCTATATATAGAGCCTCAAATTACCCCTAATGATATATATTCAACACTAATTTGTTCCCTATGAAAATATACCTCAGAGAAGTCGCTTTGAGGGCCGTTAAGCTGATAAGGAGCGAAGAACTGAAGGATTCGAAAGTAGATTTATGTCAGGAATCATTCGGTTTGCTTTTTTGATCCCGATTAGTTTTCCAATTGTGTTCCCTTTGTTTTTAATTTCTGAATTCAGGTGTTAAAACCTGTTGCTTTCGTTTGGAGTAGATAAAACTCGATTTTATGTGTTGATTTCAATGATTTTGGATTCTATTAGTTTCATTATTAATTTTTTTTGATTGATCACCACCTATCATGTTAAAGCTATGATTTTTATTTCCTATTGATGTGTTATGTGTATTTAAGAGGACCAATCTAATTACATTAACTTGAATCTTAATTAGTTTATGATCATTAAACTGTGAAGACTAGAGATTGACCAAATCCCAGGTTTAGGTAATGTTAATCTGTGAGTTTGACTGTGTTAGAGAGCTTAGATATCCATGCTATGCTTTGATTGATTGTCATAACCATTGATGAAAAATCAATAGATCATATCATTCATAATCCGAATATATTAAATTAATATGTGTTCACTAAGTGCATGATCATTGTGTTAGTTGTTCATTAATTATCATTACTAGGAAATCTGATCAAGATAACTAGTCACATTAGAATTTGGTTACCAACTAATAGATTCATTGCACTGTTAACGAACTTAGCCATGATTTTGATAAGTAATCCAAAGTAAACCAAAGTACCTAAAGTGATTTGTTTCCAGTCAGTTCATCTAGTTAGTCTAGTTATTAATTGAGTTATAATAATCAGAACCCCATTTTATTGCTTTCATTTATTTAATGTAACCTATAATCAAATATGTAAGGGTCGAATTGTTGTAATTAGTCGAAGTATGGTTTGGACTCTTCAAATGTTTTGTAATGTATTTTACTAGGGCACTTTTATTCGAAGCGTTAATGTCTATGCCTTAGTATATTTTTTGTTTGCTTTCAGTTCCCTATAAATAGGGTTATTTACTAGAGTTAGATAAGAACTTTTACAGACTTGTCTATTGTACTCTGTAAAGAATTTGAAAGCATAATAGAGCGTAACAAGATCATATTTACATCCTGTGTTCAATCTCGCATTCTTACTTGAATTCATACTCTGATTAATTCATTACTCAATTCTTTAGTTCATCAATTGGTATCAGAGCAGGAATCACATCTGTGATCTGATTTTCATCCATTCAAAAAGTTTTTGAATCAAATTTTGGTTCAAAAGTTTCCGCACTTTTTGTTCGTGAAAAAGTTGTCTAAGATTTCAGTTTGTGATTTGATTCTGCATTTGAATTGTTGAATCGAGTATTCTTCTTATAATTCCGATCTGATTCTGCTAGTTTGTTTTCAAATCTCCAAATTTTCTTAAAAATTTTCAAAATCAACTTCCGTACAACAATGGCGAGCTTCAATCTCAATTCAATGTCTTCGTTCTCTCATCTGTTAGGATCATCGACCAAAATTCCAATGCTAATTCTTGAATATTATGATCAGTGGGCTGATCGGATGCAGGATTATCTGAATGGTCTTGATGAAGAATTATGGACATGTATCACTGGAAGTGTTAATGTTCCAGTGAATGTTCAACCAATCGGATCCTCTTCCACATATTTTGGTGTTGATAATCAAGGTGATCGTCTGAAGAAACTGGAGAAAAGATGTATGAGGGAACTGAGAGGTGCTTTACCTCCAGTTGTGTACAATTACGTTAGGAGTTGTACAACTGCAAAGGAGGTCTGGAACAATCTGAAAGATAAATTTCAAGGAAGTGAGAAAACAAAAATCAATTCAGTCAAACAGTGTTTGGTTGAGTTGAAAGATTTTAAACAAAAAGAAGGAGAAACAATCGAAGTCTACTATGATCGTCTGAACGAGTTAATCTATCGTTGAAATCGCTATGGAATTACCAGGACTTCAATGGAATTCAGTCTCATCTTTGTAATGGGGCTTCGAAAAGAATGGAGAAGTGTGAGTATGATGGTGAAGAATCAGCAAAGTTTTGATACATCAACTCTCAATGATTTTTACAATCAGTTGAAAACACATGAAATTGAAGTAAATGAAATTGCTGAGGAATCGAAGTTGACTTTGGGAGGTCCATTAGCTCTTGTGTCTAAGATTCTGAGAAAGAAGCTGAAAATGATGATTCTGAGGAAGAAGAAGGATTCATCATGAATTCGGATGATGAAGCAATAGCATTTTACTCGAATAATCGTGTTAAGAAATTTTTCAAAAAGCCGTTCAATTCGAAGACTAAGCTTGCTGAGATGAAAGGAAGTTCTGTGAGTAAAAATGTTGTTGAGGAGAAAAAGAAAGTTAAGAAGCAAGATTCGAAAATAGCTGAAGGAAAGAGTGAGAAGAAGCTGAAAGGTGATGCTGGAATAGATTGTCATTATTGCAACGGTGCTAATCATCTTGCGAATGACTGTATGCTTCGGAAGAAGGATGAGAGGAAGAATAAAGTCAAGGATGAGGCGTACTATGCAGAAAAGCTTGAGGTGGTTCGTGCGAAAGCCAAGAACTTGTCGTTAGTTGCAAAGGGTGAACATGAGGATGAAGAAGGAACTTATCAAATCTGGTCATCTGGATCAGACGATGAGGAAATGAGAAATCCAACGCATGGAGCGATGTATGCGAAAATGGAGGAGGAGTCATAGGATGAGGAATTCGAAGTGAAAGGACGATGCTTCGTATCCAAAACGACAGACAAATCTCCAATGACAACAAAGGTACGTAAAATTCTCGAATCTTTTAATATTCCTAAACATGCTTATGATTTTGAACTAATTTCTTTTGATGAGACTGTTACTTATTTTGATTCAATTGTTGTGTCTGCTAGCAATGAGGCCAAAAAGTTGTCAATGGAGTTGTTAGAGACCAAAAAGAAATTAGACTTGAAAATAAGCAAAATTGAATGTTTGGAATTACAAATTACAAATATTATGTGTGATAGGGATACATTAACGTGGGATGTCAAACTTTTGCTAGCACAAAGAAACATCTATTGTAATTCTGCAAAAAGACTTTATAGCAAATTAACTAATTTACATCATTCATGTGACATAAGTAAAGAACAACATAGAAAATTACTGCCGTTTCTAGCATTCGAAAGAGCTAAGGTAGATAATATTTCGTATGATTGTGAGCAAATAATTGCTGATTTTGACAAAGTTCCTGATGATAGATATAAATATGGAATTGTCAAAATTGATGAATGTATTGATACAAATGAATTAGTTAACATTGTGAATGATACTTTGACTAAATCTGAACAAATTCAAATTTTGAAAAAGACTGAGAATTCAACATCTGACTCTCAATCTAATTTTGCTGATATTGAAGATAATTCTGAGAATATTAGTGAAATTAGTGAACTTGAAGATGTTGATTGTTCTCAGTTGTCTGTTGTTAATGTTGCTTCAACATCTAAAGGGAAAGAAAAAGTTAAGGATTTGATGGTTGAAAATGAAACTGATATACCCTAAACTTCGAAAGTTTGTGATATGAACTTCGTGGATCTCAGAGACAATCAAACTGATGATAGTGATGATGAAGAAGAAGAGAAAATTTCGAAGGAAAAGGAAACTACAAAAGAAGAAGCAACTCCTCGAATAGTAGTTGATCAAGTGTATGGTGATACACAAAAGTTCGAAAAAGTAATGAATGAAAAAGGTGAACACTATCTTGAAACGAATACAGTGGTTTATCCAAATTTCAAATGTACAGATGATGTCATTTTTCCAAATCAAGTTTTCGTAACTACTGGAAATGTTGAGAATATCAAACCAGAATTAAAGAAGTTAGTTGAGGAAGATAATTCAAAAACAACTGAAGAAGGTTTTTTCGCAAATCAAAGCACAGTTGAAAACAACTTAACAAAGAATTTGTATGTGTTCCAACGTCAAAAACCACAAAGACAATGGGTTGAAAAATCAAAAATTGAAAAAGAGTTTTCAAAACAAGTTATAAAGGAAACTGGAAAGGTTGTCAAACTAAACTCTAAGGAATTTAAAGATCAAATTGACAAATTTTCGAAGGAACACAACATTTCAAAAAGACAAGCAAGAAAGAAAATATTTTGGCAAAATGTTGAGTCTCAAAAGATGTCTAAATCACATTCAACCAGAAATGTTTTCAAAACTAAAAATTCCTCTTTTTCAACAAAACCTCAACAGTCATTTCATACAAATCCTTCAAGGTCGGAAGTGAATAAACAAACAAGGTTTTCGAAAGTTTCAGAAACTAATAAGTCAAGAGCATTTTCAAATAAATCTAATTCAAATCATCAATTCTTTCAATGTCAACATTTTAAATCAACAGTTGATACATCATATGCTCAATCATTTCTAACAAATCCAAAAGTTGATTTTGTTCCTCAAAAGCCAAATTTTCCTAATCATACAAAGAAAGAAACAATGAAAACTTCACGAGAAAAATGAATGACTTCAAGGAAGAACATTGATCATTGGCTTGAAGGCAAAGGAAAGATGTATCAGTCAAATACATTTTCAAAGGAGCAAATTCACGAAGCATATGAAAAATATATGAATACTTCGTCAAACGGAAGTTCATCTTCTAAGGATTCGAACATATCAGTCAAAGCTTGGAAACCAGTATTAAAAGCAAAGAATGTTCAATCACAACCTCAGAATTCGAAGGGTAATGTTAGTGAACATTCGAAACCATCAAAAACTTATGGTTCGGTCCCTTTGAATGAAGAAATAAACTTAATTGATAGTCTCAAAACCAAAGTTTATGATTGGGTTAAAAGTTCTTCATTACATTCGAAATTGAAATCTAATTTCCAAGGACCCAAAAAGCCTTGGGTACCTAAATTTTTCCACTGATTGCAGGTACTATGTGACGAGCAATATGATAACAAATGGTACATTGATAGTGGTTGCTCTCGTCACATGACTGGGAAGAAGGAAAATTTACGTGATTTTCGAAGTCTCAAAAATGCTGGAGTAGTGAAGTTTGGGAACAATCAAAAATGTCAAGTCAAAGAATATGGGAAGATCACAAATGGACAATTCATAGTGAATCGTGTTGCATATGTTGAAGGTCTTCAACATAACTTGATAAGCGTTTCTCAACTTGTTGTGGGCACTGGCAATCAAGTTCTTTTTAACGAAGAAGGAAATGTTATTTCGAATGTCAACACAAACGAAGTGTTACTGAAATCCAAAAGGAAAGGTGACATGTTCACTCTGGACATCAATCCGATAGTAGGGAAACCTGCTATATGTCTTCTTTCGAAAGCAACAACAGATTTAAGTTGGCTATGGCATCGAAGACTTTCTCATCTCAATTTTCGAAATATCAATAAACTTGTGGTACAAGATCTGGTAAGAGGTTTACTTGTACTTAAGTTTGACAATGATTTTTTATGTGCAGCTTGTGAAGTTGGCAAGCAACATAAACAAGGTCATCCAATAACGATTGATTCGAAAATTGTCGCACCTTTGGAGCTTTTACATATTGATTTGTGTGGTCCTTCGACTGTTTCAACTCTCAACATGAAACGATACATTTTAGTTATTGTTGATGATTTTTCCAGATTTACGTGGGTTTATTTTCTCAGGCTTAAATCCGAAGTTGCACAAATCATGATTGACTTTATCAAAAAGATGGAAACAACATTGAAGAAGATTGTTCGAAAAATTAAGAGTGATCATGGAACTGAATTTAAGAACAATGTTCTTGATTCATTTTTGGTGAACAAAGGGATTTCACATAATTTTTCATCTCCATACACACCACAACAAAATGGAGTTGGTTAACGAAGAAATAGGTCTCTATGCGAAGCGGCAAGGACCATGTTGGCATATGCGAATCTTCCACAATACCTTTGGGCTGAAGCAGTATCAACTGCATGTTTCACTCAAAACAGATCGTTCATTCATCGTCGTTTTAACATTACTCCATATGAAATTCTAAACAATCGAAAACCTAACGTCAAATTTTTCCATGTTTTCGGATGCAGGTGGTTCATCATGAATCTCAAGGATCATCTTACGAAATTTCAAGCTAAAGCTGATGAAGGGATTTTCTTGGGATATTCGCATAATTCAGTCGCATATCGTGTGTTGAATAAAAGAACACGAAAAGTTGAAGAAACTTTCAATCTTACATTTGATGATTACTACATTAAACAAACAACATCACAGTTTGAAAATCATTCTATTCTGAAACACACACAAGATGAATCTGAATCCTCACAATCCTTAGATATTGATTATGATTTAATTTTTGGAAATTTAGATCATGCTGTTGATGCTGAAATAAATGCAAATGATAATCATATCTCTGAACTAACAAAGCTTACTGATGATTCAACATCAATTTCTCCAGAGAAAGGCGAAAGTATGTAAAACAATCCAGTGGAGGGGGAGCACTTGGATTCGAATACTTTAGATGAGGAAGTACATCCTTTCGAGGGGGAGCAAGAAAGATTGAATAATGATGTTGAGGGGGAGCATAATGTTGAGGGGGAGCATTTAGAAAATATTGAGATTAATAATGATTTTGATGATGCTTGTTCGATTGCAGGTTCAGAAAACGATGATATGTACGAAGATGCACCTTTGGAATTTGATCCAGCATATCCACCAATGGAAAAATGGACAAGAGATCATCCGAAGGCTCAAGGAATTGGGAATCCACAAGAGGGAGTTTTAACAAGAGCTCAAATTCGTGCAAAGAATGAGGTATTGAATACTCATCAAGAATTTTGCATGTTCAATGTTTTCATATCTAAAACTGAACCAAAAACAATTAAGGTTGCAATGGAACATTCAGATTGGGTTGTTGCAATGCAATCCGAATTGTCTGAATTCGAACGAAACAAGGTTTGGAGATTAATTCCTAAACCTGAAAATGTTTCGATTGTCGGGTTAAAATGGATTTTCAAAAATAAAACTGACAAAGATGGAAACATTGTTCGAAAGAAAGCCAGACTTGTTGTTAAAGGATATTCACAACAAGAAGGAATCGACTATGAAGAAACTTTTGCCCCTGTCGCAAGACTCGAGGCGGTTCGTATATTTCTGGCTTATGCAGCTCACAAAGATTTTGATGTTTATCAAATGGACGTAAAGTGTGCATTTCTAAATGGAGAGTTTGAAGAAACTGTTTACGTGGAAACAACCTCCAGGTTTTATTAACGAAGAATATCCTAATCACGTTTATGTTTTAGGTAAGGCAGTTTATGGTTTGAAACAAGCACCACGAGCATGGTATGCAACTATTACTTCATTTTTGAAACAATCTAAATTTAAACAAGGATCTGTTGATCCCACATTATTTCGAAAGAAAATGGGCGATCATCTAATGCTTGTTCAAATTTATGTTGATGATATTATTTTTGGCTCAACTGACCCTGCCTTGTCTAGAGAATTCGAAGATTTGATGAAAAGCAAGCTTGAAATGAGCATGATGGGAAAAATCAATAATTTCCTTGGATTGAATATTCGTCAAAGCAGAGAAGGAATTTTTATTAATCAGGAAAAATATACGAAGAATCTGCTAGAAAAGTTTGGATTGACGAATAGCACAAAGTTACGTGTTCCAATGGCAACGGGCATAAAGTTAACACCGTCGTTAGATAAACCAGCAGTTGACATAACTTTATATAGGAGCATGATTGGTTCGTTACTTTATTTGACAACAAGTAGACCTGATATTATGTTTTCTGTGTGTAATTGTGCTAGGTATCAGTCTAATCCACGAGAACCACATCTCACTGCTGTGAAGAATATCTTTCGTTATCTTAAAGGAACAATTTCGTTAGGATTGTGGTATCCTTCGAAAACTAGGTTCTTTGTACAAGCATATTCGGATGCAGACTTGGGTGGTTGTAATCTTGATAGGAAAAGCACAAGCGGTGGATGTCAATTTCTTGATGGCAAATTGGTGAGCTGGCAGTCGAAAAAGCAAACATGCGTTTCAATTTCCACAGCTGAAGCAGAATATGTGGCTGCTGCTGCTTGCACTTCACAAATAATATGGATCCAAATTCAATTGCGTGATTATGCAATAAATATGAAAAAGATTCTATTATATTGTGATTCTCAAAGTGCAATAAGAATTTGTCATAATCCTGTGCAGCATTCGAAGACTAAACATATAGCTCTTCGTTATCATTTTATCAAAGATCACGTGGAGGATGGAAATATTGAAGTACATTTCGTGAAAACAACTGATCAGTTAGCTGATATTTTCACGAAACCTTTAGATGAAAAATCCCTTGTGAGAATAATAGAAGGGCTTGGAATGATCGATGGAAATTCTGTTCCATGCGAAAAAGGAGAATGATGGTTGACAAGGAATGAATTAGAGGCGCTGAATAAAAGATAACGTAAAGTCATTCAACATTCAACGATTACTGTTCATAGTTAACGCTTCGACCCCTTCAAATTCGCACATTTATCAATTATTTTAAGCGTTGATTCTGTGGTTACTGTTCATAGTCAACACTTCGACCCCTTCGAATTCGTACATTTGTCACTAATAAAGGAATGATAAAATTTCGTGTGTTTGCAACAAGTACAATATATTTTTCAAATTTTCGAAAATTCAAAAATCCAAAAAATTTTCTTTTGTTTTGTCATTCAATTTTCGAAAAATTCAAAAATCCAAAAAGATTTTCTTTTATTTTGTCATTCAATTTTCGAAATTCAAAAATTCAAAAAGACTTTCTTTTGTTTTGTCATTCAATTTTCGAAAATTCAAAAATCTAAAAAGATTTTCGTTTGTTCTGTCTTTATTTTCGAAAAATCAAAACAACAAAAATATTTTGATTCTTACTTCTTTTTAGTATTTTGTTGCAGATTATCATGACGATACAGAGGGGATTATGCATGTAGTACTAGGGTCAGGTACATTTTTCGTATGAATCGATAAATTTTTCATCATTCGAACTAGTTAGGTTGTCCCTAGAAGCATGCTGCTGCATGTTGTCCAAAGCCTCGATGTCTCAATGTGTGTGTACGAAAGCCTTAATGAAATTATTCATACAAAAATTTCTTCCCAATCAGGCTTATATTCACATTAGTCTCTGAGCTACCTGACTCTTCTCAAAATGAGTTAAGAGTTTACTGTTTTGTCCAAATCTAACAGAGGTACTTTTCGTGTCTTACATCAATCTTTTTCATCCATAAAATTCTTACACGATCACACACGAAGACATATGTCCGAGAGGTCTCTGATTAAACCCATCGAGACTTAGACATATCAAAAATCTACGTTTATGATCTGACATCATGAGACCGTGATGAAAGTGAAACCCAATTTACAATACACTTTTAAGTAATTGACGGGGAACTATGTTCCAGATATTTACGAAACTCTTGTTTCTGTACCACAATTCGAAACTCCAAATCATATTCATTTCGAATGAGTGGTCTTGATCAAACATTCGAAACCCACGATGTTTGTTACCCAACAAGATCCAGGACACAAATTTTTTTTATTGAATATGATTTCCGTGTGAGTTTCATACGAATATCTTTGTCATTTCAAAAGTTATCAAAGCCAACTTGTCACTGACTACACTGGTCAAACAAGTAATTTTTGTTACAATTTCTCACCTTATGTTTAGGTTGACATGTAACGAAATTTTTGACCTACCCACGAAGCATTACAAAAGAAGCCCTTTGATACTTATCAACAAGTATTCGATTGTAATTCACGGGAACCTACACAAGTTATTGATCATTTCTCTTAATGATTAATGAAGTAATCTTTGCCCGTGATTTAATCTGCTTTTGTGTCAATTGTTTGACATCACACTATCACAAATTTTTCTTATCTTTGTTTCTTGTCTACATTCTTTGGAACACTGCACTCACGAAATCCTTGAGACTCTGAGTAAAACCAACTCAGGTTGATGATTTCAAACTTCTGGCGTATGACTTCGCTTTTTATCCAAAAAGTGAAAGAGCTTTGCTTCCATTTGAAGGGTTCTGACGGTTACAATATTCTTGGGGATAACAAGACAGGCTGTTTATAAATGATGTATGGTATTCTGTCCGGTTTTCAAGGTGATGTGACAGCCACTTTTTGACGCATGGCTACTTTTACGCAGTAATGGTCCGATTTTCAAGGTGCCACGTCGGATATCATTAATTACATATCCCGCTTCAAATTCAAACTTCAGCGTTACATATAAAAGGGGATTCAAGAGTTCATTATTCGTTTACGCGATCAAAAAGAAAAATTCTCAAATTCTCTGTTCATCATCATCTTCAAACCCTAACAATGGCGACTTCTGTTCACGTTGATGTTGATCCTTCCACTGAAGATGTCTCATCCGCACCAATCATGAAGATTCAATCCACTAACTATTACGTGGATGGTGAAGTTTCTCAATACCTGGAAGAATTGAAGATACTCATCGTTGCCTTGAAGAACTCTGTTTTATCTACGGCCATGTTCAATTCTTTTTTTGTTTCACTGTCCTGGCTTTCTCAAGCAGGATCAACTGCTACTTACAACAAAGCTTCTGATACGATAACTTTTCATCTGGTGAATGATAAGAAGGTCAGATTATCCAAGAAACTCTTTTGCCAAATTCTTGCTATTCCGAATTCGCCTCCATATGTTGATTTCACATTCCCTCAAATAGTCTACATGTTTAATGAGATGGGATATCAGCCACCATTGTCCAAGATTAGTGATTTTAAGAAATCTGGTCTTCCACGACTATGGAATTTCTTATTTGGTATTTTTCTACGATGTTTGACTGGGAGAACAGTTGGTCTAGACAAAGGAAGAATGGAGGTTTATGTCATGGTTGCTGGCATATATTATGATCTTCAAGTAGAATATTCTACACAATTATGGAAGGAATTCCAAAAGAGTGTAGAACATACGAATGCTATTCATGGTATTTCGTGTGCCCGATACTGGAGCCTGATTTTACAATATTTTTATAATAAGGAAGGGATTTTGGTACCAAATGATGAAGAAAAAGTTGTTTTTCAATCATACCACTATCCGAAGGAAGTTATAGATAGTGCTGATGATTTTCCAACTGTTGCTCGTATTCCAGATGCGATGCTCAAAAGAGTTGATCCTACGAATTCAGTTTTGGTAGCATATTTGCAAACAATAGATTCTTTTGTTCAGACTGGAATATTGTTGCCAAGGGAAGAAAAGAAGTCTAAACGGTCAAAGAAGTCTGAACATGCTTCTTCTGAAAAGCATACCAAGGATTCGAAATCTTCAAAATCTCCAAAGAAGAAGTCAGTTAGCGTTGAAGAGTCTGCAGTTCACGAAGTATCAATGATCAAGACTCAAATAGTTGAACTGGTTGTTCCTGAGTCTCAACAAAAAGTGGTTATTCCTTCGAAGACAGGCATGTTTCGAAGAATTAAAAAGATGTCTTCACATCTACGCAAGTCTCCAACAACTAATGTAGTTCGAAAGTCTCAAGTTACTCATCAGGGTGTGTTGTTTCGTGAAATGCCAGCCCCTGTTTCTCCGTCATCAAAGAAACGAAGGGCTATAGATATGGCAAAACACATATCCAAGAAGAAGAAGAAGAAGCATTCACGGAAACGTGTGCTTGCAAATGAGTCCACAGAAGATGAAGTTGAAAAAGTTCCGGAAACACCAGAAGCAAATATTCTTCATGAAAATTTATCTAGTGAGCAGCCGATTATCAAACCACTCGAAGTTTCGGTTTCCAAATCAGTTTCTGAGGAGGTCCGAACTTCAGGCATCCCTGCAAACGTATCTGATACGGGTGCAAATGTCAATATGGGTGAAGAAGGTTCGAAAACTCCCTTTGAAGGTACATCTACTTATGCTCCTTTCGCAAGCATTATTTCCTTACTAACATCTACTACTCCTCTTACTTCAACCACATATTCCCCAACATTCGAACACATTCTTGATCAACCCTTTACTTCTATTTTTTCTTCACAATCTACTGAGCCACCCAAACTAACTTCACCTGTTCAAGAAACCATTTCTATGGAAACAGAAACTGATAATGAGGGGCTTAGAGGTATGTTTGAGGAATTGGAATTCCAGGAAGAAGAAGAGCAGTTTCCAGATCATATGCTGATGACCATGAAGCAGTTTAAAATCCTGAATCAGAAGTTGAATTCGATAATTCAATCCCAAGCTGATCTGGGGGGTGGTTCATCTGTTTCAAGTATGGAGATTGATTCAAAGTTGAAGATGTTCGAAGCCAGAGTTGTGAGCAAAGTATTTGGAATGCTTACAGACTCTGAATCATGAATTTTGGAGAAAGTTGATCTTAATGATCAAAACAATGAAATCAGAATCAATTCTCAAAATTTGAAATTTGCTGGTGATCTGAAAGAGTTGAAGAATGTTGCAAAGGAAAGACATGTTCTTTTTATTCAGGATGTAAAGAAAGTTCGAGAGGATGTAAACTTGCAGATTCATGAACTTCGTGAAGATATGCAAAAAGAAATTGCCAATGTTCAACAAGATTATGCATCCTTGAATCAGAAGGTTGATATCATTTGTGATGCCGTTACACGATTTGTGAAGTTGTATGAAAATTTGAGTCCACAACTAACTCAACTTTCAACATCCGAACATGCAAGCTTTCAGGAAGTGATTACTTTGCTCAAAGAGTTAAAAGAGATATCTGATAGGCTGGTTTCTTCTCCATTAATAACTCCTGAATTTTTATCACAAAAGTTCATCCAATTCGAAGCCATTCTCAATAAACAACTTGCTCCTCTCTTTCGCATATCAAGCCTTCTTCCAACAACATGTGCCCCACCTGTTTCCACAGGGGTGCAAGGGGGATAAAGAAAAATTGATGAATCGAAGGCTAGTGGAGAAGATGCGAAAGTTGTGGGAACGTTATTCTCTTCGAAGATCCCAACAACAAAGCCAGTTATAGTTTCTGCTGGAATGGTTACTTCAACAGTAGTTACAACATTACCTATTACAAGACCTATTTCGAAAGGAATTGTAATTGGTAAAACTACAGTGACTGGTGAAAGTGGTTCGAAACCAAAAGAGGCAATTGAAAATCTTGCTTTAAAAGATAAAGGGAAATCGATTCTTGAGGAAAAGTTGAAAGAAGAAAAGAAGGTTGAAGTAGAAGCTGAACTTGAAAAACTGAGCATTATTCAAAGCATTATGACTCAGCGTGCTAGTGATCCAAAGGGAATGGATAAGGGTGATCCAGCCAAACACTATAATTACGAAACAATTGAGGCCAAGGTTGCTTTTAATCACATGTATACATTCGATAAGAAACCAAAGCAGAGTTATTTGGTCACAAATACTGATGCAAGCCAGCTGGATTTCCCGATAAACGAAATGATGTTTATCATGCCTCAATTCAAAGCAGAAGGGAATTTTAAAGAAAAGTATGAAGGTACACAGATGAAAATTCGTTTTCATGTTGTTCTTGGAAAAGCCCCTGAGGAAGTGTGGTCATTGGTTAAAATCAAGAAAGTGATCAGTATGAAAAAGGATGTGGTTTTCGAAAACACAGTCCAGGATGTTAAGTATGTGGTTGCCAGGGCAAATGGAAAGATTTGTGAATTTACGATTGCTGATTTTCCATTGATGAACTTGTATGATCTTATACAAGTTGCATTGATTTTGAAAGATAAATCATTTTCATTCCTTCAAAACACTGAACCAGATGAATTCAAGCTTGGAGTTGCTCACATCAAGATTTTCATCGAAAACTATTATGAGTGCTTGGCACTAACTGATGTTGAATTAGCTACTGCCAAAGGAATAGAAATAAAAGCACCGATGGCTCCTACGAAGACTGAGGCGGAATTGAAGAAGTATGCTGATGGTGAAATTTGCCTGAAGCCGTTTGGAATGGTCTTCGCAGGAAAAGACAAAGCTGGAAAAGCTAAACGATTCTTATTCCAGGCAAGTGAAGTGGAGAGATATTCAACGTCTCAATATACGAACTTAATTGTTCGTATGAATCATTGCAAGAAGAATAATGAAGGAGATAAGAAAGAACTGAAGAAGATTATCTCTTGGTACACAGAGATTCGAAGAGTGTTGCTGTATTCCATCACGCTTCTTACAAATTGAAGACTTCGACTATAATTACAAAGGGGGAGATTGTAAGGGTCGAATTGTTGTAATTAGTCGAAGTGTGGTTTGGAGTCTTCGAATGTTTTGTAATGTATTTTACTAGGGCACTTTTATTCGAAGCGTTAATGTCTATGCCTTAGTATATTTTTTGTTTGCTTTCAGTTCCCTATAAATAGGTTTATTTACTGGAGTTAGATAAGAACTTTTACAGACTTGTCTATTGTACTCTGTAAAGAATTCGAAAGCATAATAGAGCGTAACAAGATCATATTTACATCCTGTGTTCAATCTCGCATTCTTACTTGAATTCATACTCTGATTAATTCATTACTCAATTCTTTAGTTCATCAAAATATTATAATATTAATTCACCACCGTTCCCCTTGAGTTCGATACCCTTTCTTATCAAAACTATATTATACTCGATAAGGTGTGGTTTAGATACAATAGAAAAGGACTTATAAATAAAAAACTAGTGCATTAAATTAAAACAACACATCAAAGTTTTTTCCGTTGTTGCCGTGGAACAGTTTTCAATTAATATAGTTTATATGATTGTCGTTATTATTTTTTTTTTGCATTCTTTTTAGTTTTTTTAGTTTTCTTTGATAACATGTCACTTGTCGGGAAGGATTTTGTTGTTTTTTTTGCAGGAATTCGTGGTCATTCGCATTGCTTGGTTTATATATTTTTTTCATGGGTTTCGAGATTGCAAGCGATTAGGGAACTCTTGACTTGATTAGTCTACTACTCTGGTGATTTTCCAACTCAATGCACGAGGCGTAGTATAACACGGCGTATCAAGGTGGTTAAGTGGAAGATCGAACACTTGCTACTCTTGACTAGTTGGGTCAACTTTTTTCTACTTATTAGTTAATGGTGCAAATAAAACAAATGAAATATTTTGACGGGTCCTGAAAGTTTTTGTTTTCACAAACCAGTTCTTGCATGCAAGGGATTATATCAACCATTGAAGCATGATAGCGATGTGGACAAGTGATCGTGATATCCTAGTTATTTATTCAATGTGATTTTATTTTTATTTTGTTTTCCATGTTGATGCTCTTGATATTTTAGATCTTTGCAGAATTTTTTGTCCTTCGGATACTTTCAGAAATCTCAACAATTGGGGTCGAATGCTGATTTGTTATGAAAAAAGCCATGAGATTTTTAGAAGATTACAATTGAAGACCATATTTTTGGATAAGTGTGGGGTTCCCACTTAATGAAGAAAAGAATTTTAAAAGAATTTTACAGAAAGAAAAGACCGAGAATGGTCCTAAACATTACAAAGAGTCTATGTATTACTTTGGATATTACAATGTTCTTCGAGAAGACACCATGACGTGGACATGATCACCACATCGTGGCAATTTATTTTATCGCGACTGCATCCGACCATAACCACGACGTGGCAACACTTGACTACGCCAGGGCGATTTTTAATTTTCATGACTATTATGACTTTCAGCTCTACACCACGTCGTGGCGTTCCTATACCACATCGCATCAGAGGTTCAACACAATTTTCAAGAGTGGTTCTTTGGTTTATTTCGATACGCCACATTTGCATTCCCAAGAGAAGAGTCCAGAAGTACTCTTTCCAGCCATTATACGAGAAATCCATGCTTTACCACACAAATTCTTCCTTTTTAATTAATTATATGTTCTTTAATTGTTTTAGCAGGAAATAGGGACATTCCATCATTTAAGTGTGGGGTAGGGGATTGAATCTAGGAAAACAAGCATTCTGAAAAAAATAATATTGAAAAATGACTAGGATTTTAAAAATTATTATTATTAGAAATATTTGAAACAATAATGTAAAATTGAATCTAGTTATTTTTTTTGTTATGTTGAGATCTAGGTTGCTAGCATTGTGTGGGACGATCTCATGTGAGTTTCAATGTTTATTTGAGCCAATATATGTTATAGTGTATTTGTGGCTTCCCTATCCTAGTGAAATCATGGAACAAAAACACGACCTTGCTTAGTTTGAGGGTCGCAATATGTTTAGCATCGTGTGCAAGAAATGTATCCATGAGAGCTTAAGTAGTCATTACACCCTACACTAATGCCTCTAATCAATAAGGGTTGAAGTTAAGTTCCCTTGCTTAAGCATATTTTTTTAAGGATTTTTTTAGTTTTGAGTGAAAAAAAGATCAAAAGGAAAAAAAACTGAAAAAATCTGTGAAAAAAAAAGTTGCAAAGTTTGAGTGAATAAGAGTCTACAAAGCTATGAAGATCAAGAAATATCATGAAGAAAAACTCCAAATTATCAAAGACTCAAGAATAAGGCGAAATTTGCCAAGTTATTTATTCAATTACAGTTAAAATGGGAGCTGGAATGCAAAAGGAGGAGAAAGGAGCTAAAAAGACGCAAAAAAGATGTTGATGGACAACTTGACCCCTCGTTAGTGTTTTGGCCATATCTCATGACTCGTAACTCTGACTTACAAGATTCATAATGTTCTGAAAACTAGAAACAATTTTAGACAACTTTCGTGTTTTGAGAAAATGTTGATTCCCATTCACCACGATGTGGTCATCCAACCGACATGGTAAATGAAATGTTCGAGACGATCAGGATGACATGGAAGATACATGATTTCGACGAGGACCACGATGTAAAGGCCATTCATATGCTATAAATAGAGCCGAAAATCACTCCTAATGATATATCTTCAACCATAGTTCATTCCCTACGAAAATAAATCTCAGAGATGTCGTTTTGTGGTTGTAGAAGGCGGCCGAAGGGCCGTTAAGTTGATATGGAGCAAAGATCGGAAGGATTCGATAGCAGATTCATGTCGGGAATCATTCTATTTTCTTTTTTGATCATGATTACTATTCCAATTGTGTTCCCTTTGTTTTTATTTTCTGAATTCAGGTGTTAAAACCTGTTGCTTTCGTTTGGAGTAGATAAAACTCGATTTTATGTGTTAATTTCAATGATTTTGGATTTTATTAGTTTGGTTATCAATTGTGTTTGATTGAACATCACCTATCATGTTAAAGTAATGATTTTTATTGCCTATTTTTGAGTTATGTGTATTTAAGAGGAACAATCTAATTACATTAACTTGAATCTTAACTAGTTTATGATCATTAAACTGTTAGGCCTAGAGATTGATCATATCCTAGGGTTAGGTAATGTTAATCTGTGAGTTTGACTGTGTTAGAGAGCTTAGATATCCATGTTATGCTTTTATTGATTTTCATGACCACTGATTATAAATCACTAGATCATATCATTCATAATCTGAATATTAAACTAATTATGTGTTCACTAATTTCTTGATCAATGTGTTAGTTGTTCATTAATTATCAGTACTAGAGAATCCGATCAAGATAACTAGTCACATTAGAATTCAGTAACCACCTAAATGATCCATTTCACTATTAACGAAGTTAACCATGATTTTTTAAAGTAATCCAAAGTAAACCAAAGTACCTGAAGTGATTCGTTTCCAGTCAGTTTATCTAGTTAGTTTAGTTATTAATTGAGTTTTAATAATCACCCCCCCTTTTATTGCTTTCATTTATTTAATATAACCTATAATCAAATATACTAATATTAATTCACTATCGTTCCCCATGAGTTTGACACCCTTGCTTATCAAAATTATACTATACTCGATCAGGTTCACTTCCGGTAATGTGTTGTTTAGATGCGATAGACTAGGACTTATAAATAAAAGACTAGTGCATTAAATTAAAATCACACATTAGTGTGGTGGTCACTCGAGGTGGTTCAGGTCCTAGTGAAGGATCAAGTTCGGGCTCTGGAGCCGGACCATTAGAGCATCGGATGCGGGAGTTCATTTCATATGATATTACCCGCAGTATTTTGGAACAAACTACTATGATATTTGGTTCGAACGAGATGGTGGCTATAGTGGGTGCATGCTGTCTGAGCTTTTGAGAGATCCTTGCATGTGGGGCCCTTGAGTTCTTCGATAAGAAGGACCCAATTGTTAGCAGGCGATCGTTGGCAGACATCACGAATGCTTTCCGAACTAGCGCATGTCCCGATAAGGCGAATATCAGACTAGCATCCTATCTTTTGAAAGACAGAGCCCAAGATTGGTAGGAGGAGGTAGGCTATGCTTTTGGAGACAAGGTTATGGAGTCGATATCTTGGGATGACTTTCTTACAAGATTCATGGTCGAGTTTGCGCCTGTGATTAAGGTTCAGTAGCTGGCGAGGGAGTTTCAGGACCTTCTCCAGACTACCGAGACTGTGGCGGAGATCATCACCATCTTCCGTGAGAGGGCCTTGTTTGTTCCGCAATATGTGGCGGACGAGGAGATAAAGAAGGCCCGGTACCATGATATGTTGAAGGATGAGATACATGAATTTGTGGGTATGTATAGCTGCAAGACATTAGATGACATGATAGCCCGCGCTCGCGAATGGGAGATAAATATGGAATTAGTGAATAAGAGGAAGTCGGTTCAACCTCCAGTATTTGAGGGCTCGGGGAAGAATCCTAAGGTTATGATTCAAGATCGAGAGGCCAGCAGGGCCGGGGTCCTTGCGGCCGGTGTTGTCGGACGCACGAGGGAGCGTGTAGGGAGGTGGTTCTGGATGCTATAAGTGCGGAAAGACTGGTCACTTCAGCAGTGACTGTATTGCCACTACCACCATGCAGGGATCGAGTCTGATTTACTTTCACTGCAATCAGAGAGGCCATAAGAAGGCCGATTTTCTGAGCTTGGCAACAGGGGGAGCGATTGTAGCACCTGCTCCAGCGACATTGAGGATCAGCGACGGCCGCCAGGGCAAGGCGGAGGTGCCGGTTGTGAGGAGTAGAGCTTTCCAGTTTGTCATCTGACGAGGCTCGCGGCAGGGCCAGATGTGGTTACGGGTACGTATTTCTCCATATTTCATTTATTGTTTTGATGCTTATGCTTATTATATATTTGAATTTATATAAGGACGTTCCTAGTGAATGATGTTCCAGCTTTAGTTCAGTTTGATTCGGTGCCACCCGGTCGTTTGTATCTCTTGCACTTTGCAAGAGATTTGTAGACGCTCCAGGAGAGTTTATTATCCATTAGAGGTAGAGATTACTGATGATGGTCTAGTGCGAGTATCTAGGGTTCATCGGGGTTATTTTTGAGCTATTTAGCGAGTGGTATCCGATTGATTTAGTTCATATTCCTTTGTGTGATAGCAAAGTGATCGTGGGGATGGATTGGTTGAGCCAAAATAGGGCTATGATCGATTGCGGGTAGCATTTAGTTCGTGAACAGACCCCAAGTAGGGGAGAACTAGTTACTCATGGCGAAGTTGCTCAACGTGGACTAGCTCTCTGCTCGGCTGCGAGAGCTCGGAGATATTTACAGTAGGGCTGTTCTGGATTTGTGGCTTATGTATTGGATACCAGGGAGGAGAGAAAGAGGATGATTGACGATGTTCCAATTGTTTGAGAGTATTCATATGTATTTCTGAAGGTCTTTCCTAGAGTTCCTTAGAGAGGTAGGTAGAGTTTTATATTGATCTTGTTCCAGGTGCGACTCCAATAGCCAAGGCACCTTATCAGTTAGCACTGCCGGAGATGCAGGAGTTGAATATGCAGCTATAGGAGCTGTTAGACAAGGTGTTTGTCAGACCGAGTTGTTCTCCCTGGGGAGCGCCAATTATGTTTGTAAAGTCGAAGGATGGTTCCCATAGGATGTGCATTGTTTATCGGGAGCTGAACAAGCTGACAGTGAAGAACAGTTATCCGCTTTCGAGGATTGATGATTTGTTCGATCAGTTGTAGGGTGCATCTTGGTTCTCCAAGATTGATTTGTGTTTAGGATATCTTCCGATGAGGGTTTGAGGTGAGGATGTTTAGAAGACATCCTTTAGGACTCTTTATGATCATTACGAGTTCGTAGTGATGCCTTTTGGGCTCACTAATACATCAACAGTGTTCACGGATCTCATGAACCGGGTTTGTAGATCGATGCTGGTTCGGTCAGTCCTTGTGTTTATTGATGAGATCTTGGTCTATTCTAAGACCAGGAGAAGCATGACGATCATTTGCGATAGGTTCTGGAGACTTTGAGGAAGGAGAGACTATATGCCAAATTCTCCAAGTGTGAGTTCTGGTTGCGTGAAGTGCAGTTTCTGGGCACCTTATCAATCATAAGGTTATAGTGGTTGATCCGGCTAGGATTGAGGTGTAGTTTCTGGGCACTTAGTCAATCAGAAGGTGCAATTTATGCTTGTACACAAAATTTTAGGGTTCGCATAGGCTACCCTATGCACCCATGTGGATCCACCTTTTATTGAAACCAACCTTGATATTAAGAACATATCTAGCATAGATCAAATGATACATTACATGAAGCGTAAACGGGTTTACTGAAACTTCCTGCAATAAGAATAATGAAGTTAATTTATGTTGATTTTAGTTTCCACCATTTACGATGATCATGAAACATGCAAACATGTTTTTTCTTAATAAATTCTATGTATATAAACTAGTAGTCTTAAAAATAGATATATAGTACTCACATTCAGGGCCAGTCCATTGATTTTTAATACCCGGGACGACATAAGAACTTGATGCCCTTATATATGTATTGTGCAATACGCTATATATATATATATATATATATATATATATATATATATATATATATATATATATATATATATATTTATAACCATACATATAATACAAACAAAAACCTACAAAAACAACCTAAAATGATGCAAACATATCTTTATTGTACAATTATCATTATTTTGTAAAAAAGAACTTTGATACTTAAAATTAGTAATCTATTCAATCTTTCTTGAGTCATGGTACTTTGGATATACGAGTTTTATCCAAAGCAAACCTCAAAAATCAGACATAAAACAACAGATTTTGAACTCAAACAGAGGAGAAATCAGACCTTTAATTTGGACTTGATCGAACTCCAATATGTCCTTTTTACCGTAATAAAACTCGAACAAGTTCAAATCGAACTCCTGAAACATACCACAAAAGTCTGATGAAGAGGAAAAATCAGACCTCTGTCAGTAGGTATACAGAGAAATTAAAATCACATTAATAAAAATCATACTTACCCAAATCAGTTGAAAAAATCATAAATCGAGATATCCAGTAGGTATTTTCTACTATAATTTAACTCAAACAAGTAAAAATCAACCCATGAAACAAAAGACAACCATGGTCGAATTAGATTAAGAAAAAACAAACTCACCAAAGTGAGTTTAAGAGAAATCAGATCGAGAAATCGTACACACAATCACAAGTTTTCTTCAGGTTAAGAAAATCGAACTCATAATCAGAAACTGAACTCTAACTTGCACACAAATCTGAAATCAAATGTAAAAGGATGATAAACAAATTGCTGATATCTACAACTCGATTTAGACATTAGTGCCTTAGAGGCCACCTCACCTCCTCGATCTCCACAACTCCAACATTTTTCTTGGGGCGATTTCTAATTTGGGGATTACAATTCTCAAAATGCTTCGCCTCTAATTATTTGGCGCTCATGCGTCATGCTCATTCATCTAGACGTTGACTACCTTCATGGATTATATATTTGGGCCAAAATAATATACATATTATTGCTTAGTTGACTTAATTTATGCCCCCTTTATTTTGGTGCCCTGGGCCTTAGCCCTACTTGCCCATGCATTGGGTCGGGCCTGAATGCATGCTAGTATGTTGGATAAGGGATCTATTCAGGAATTGTCGGTTAGGATTTCCTGATACATAAGATGACATATAGCCCATGGTTTTGTTTGTTATTTCCTTCTTAGTACCTATACTGATATTAATTAGTTATCTGACAAATACGTTAGGTTGAATGCTCCCATAATTAACTAGTTTTAGATTGCCTGATTTGGCCCTATTGTGCAGCTCTTGTTCGAGTGCAACCATTGTAGTGTTGAATCTTTGAGTCGACAGACTGTTTGCTTCTGTGACATGTAATAATACTCGTACGATAATTAGTTAATATTGGTGGAAGTTCTTCCTCGGCATATAGTAGGATGAAGTGAAAAAGGAACCTAGGGGAAAGGTCTAGGAAGTATGTAATTAGGTCCTTGTAACACTAGGTGAGTGAAAAGGCCTATTTGTAGCAGAGTGTAGTGACTTGGAGGCCTTGGGGTAATTCTTGGATATAGTTTGGATAGGTATGGAAGGTAGTATGGGTCCGTACTACTAGAAACACATGATCCATACAAGAATCAAGAAAAGCCACAAAGTTGCTAAGGAACTAGAAAAGATTTGAGGATTATCCTGATTTAGTTCTATAATTCTAATTAATCTATTCCCATTCCCATCTTCAGCATGGTGATGATCAATAGAGCAATTGGTTTTGGTTCTCGATGAGATGGGTCAGGTCCAAGTGAGACTGATCTACACGACTGGATAGAGACAACAATATCAACAAATTTAAAGGAGATGATTCCAAAAATGTTTGGATATATCAAGACCGAGTTAATATCCCTTTTTGACAAATAACATGTTGTTGTTGCTAGTATTGCTACCACCGCAGCCACCGCTGTCGTTGCTGCATTATCACCTGGGAGACAAGGAAATTCCCTACCGAGAGTTCAATAACACCAAAACTCCAGAGTTTGATGGTGTTAAAGACCCAATTATTTACATGAGATGGATTTCGGATGTGGATGGATGTTTGTACACTTGTGCATGTTCGGCTAACCTGAAGTTTCGATATGCACAAATCTTCTCTGTTTAGGAGCGAAAGACTGGTGGAACTTTGTCACTAAGAACTATTCACCGGTTGAGAAGAATGTAATGACTTGGGAACAATTTGTGGAAAATTTCAAAGTATAGCATGTCCCACTAGTAGAGATGGAGCGACTCGTTCAAGAGTATCTGTCACTCAAGTAGGCCACTGAATCGGTGACTAAGGTCACCTAGATGTTCACCGAGAGGGCCTTGCTTTTCCCAGAGTATGACTTATCGGATCAGGTAAAAATGTTCTTATACTTGAGTATTCTTAGGACGGAAATCAAGGAGTTTGTATCGAACTCAATACCAATCCTTAGCAAAGATGAATGAGCATGCCAGGAGGAGGGAAATTGAGTTGGAAACTCAGTGAAAGGAGAAGAGGCAGACTCTGGTATAGTCTCAGCCAACAGCCAAGTAGTTCAAACCTGCCGATTCTAGGTTTGGAGGTCAGAGGGTCCCCACTTGTAACATGTGTGGGAAGTTTCATAATAGTCCTTGTTGAGGAGGACCTGCGTGCCCCAAGTGTGGTAAGGAATGACATTATGCCAGGGACTGCAAACAGAACATGTGCGTCTATTTCAATTGTAGCCATCTAGGTCACTTCAAGGCCGAATGTCCTCTCCTGAAGCCAATAGGTGCAATACTGGCTCCATCACCTGTAACCTTGACGATAATCGATGGATGTAGGGAAGATATGAAGCTCTAAGGGCCAAGGGGCAAGCCTTCCAGGTCACGACAGAGGAAGAAAAAGAGGAACTTGATATCATAGCCAGTTGATTTCTAGTAAACTCCATGCCTGATTTAGTATTCATCGATTCAAGAGCAAGTCATTCTTTATTATCACTTAAGTTTAGAAAAAGCTTTGATAACACCATAGGAGATTTAGATCATCCTCTAAGAGTAGAAATAACTGACGATTGAATAGTAAAAGCATCATATGTTTACTCTAGTTGTATCCTAACAATCGGTGAAAATGGTTTCCCAATAAATCTTATTCCCATTCCCATGCGAGAAATGAATGTGATAGTAGGTATGGACTAGATAAACTAGTTTGAGGCCCTGATCAATTGTAGAAAAAGGTAGTAGGAGTTCAAACTCCAAGTGGGGGAAAACTTAGTATCCAAGGCGAAGGTTCCAAAAGGAGTTCAACATTTTTTTTACACCGCAAGGGCCAGGAAATACCTACAACATGGTTGTGAGGGATTTTTTGCCTATGTGATCAACACTCGAGAGGATAATAATAAAACCATTTCAAAATTACCAGTAGTTTGTTAATTTCCCGAGGACTTACCTAGTGCACCTCCAAAAGACAAGTAAAATTTAGGATTGATTTAATTCCTCATGCGACACCTGTAGCCAAGGCACCTCATCATCTTGCACCTCCAGAGATGCATGAGTTGTCCAATAAACTTCAAGAGTTGTTGGATAAGGGTTTCATTTGACCAGTTAGTTCACCTTGGGGAGCACCAATATTATTCATTAGGAAGAAAGATGGGTTAAACAGAATGTGCATCGACTACATGGAACTTAACAAACTCACACTAAAGAATTGGTATCCACTACCTAGGATTGACGACTTGTTAGATCAACTCTAGGGAGTATCGTGGGTTTCCAAAATTGATCTACATTTAGGATACCACCAGATGCGAGTAAGGGAGGAACATATACCAAAGATGGCCTTCAGGACTCGGTACAAACACTATGAGTTTGTAGTGATTCCTTTCGGGTTCACTAATGCACCCACTACATTCATGGATTTAATGCATCGGGTATGTAGGCATATGCTTAATAGATCGGTAATCGTGTTTATCAACGATGTCTTGGTATTTTCAAAGACTCAAGAGAAGCATAAGAAGCACCTAAGAGAGTTACTCGATGTTGTAAGAAGGGAGAAGCTATATATGAAGTTCTCCTAGTGCAAATTATGGCTATAAGAGGTCCAATACCTTGGGCATCTTGTCGGCCAGAATGGCAATATGGATGACCCAACCAAGATTGAGACACTAATGCGCAGTGGCAGGTTCCGACCAATCCCTCTAAGATTCATAGTTTTTTGGAATTAGCTGGAAATTATAGAAGATTTATCTAGAATTTTCCAAAAATGTTGTGCCAAGTGCTCGTTTAACAAAGAAGGGAGTTGCTTTTTCTTGGGGTCTTGAGCATCAATTAACATTTGAAACGTTGAGGCAAAAGCAATATGAAGCTCCCATGTTAACTCTTCCAGAAGGTATTGACGACATGGTAGTCTATTGTGATGCATCAATCATGGGTTTCAGAGTCGTCCACATACAAGAATGTCATGTAATAGCGCATGCCACAATACAGTTGAATCGTCACGAAGCAAACTATCAGACACATTATCTAGAACTAGGAGCAATAGTCTTTGACATCAAGTAGGGGTGCAAACGAGCCAAGCCGAGCCCGAGCCTTGTCAGGCTCGGCTCGAGCTCGTTTAAGTTATACGAGGCTCGAGCTCGAGCTCGGATCGATTCGAGCTTTTTGTACTGAGCTCGGCTCGAGCTCGTAAATAAGCTTAAGCTTTTTGTACTGATCGATTCGAGCTTTTTGTCTGACGTGCCTAAATAAGCTTAAGCTCGGCTCGAGCTCGTTAAAAAACTCGTTTACTAATACCCTAAATTCCTAATCCCCAAATATATTTTTATTTTAATATATAATAATAATAATAAATTATTTTTTATAAAGGCTCGTTTAGGCTTGCGAGCCTAATCGAGCTTAGTGATATAGGCTCGAGCTCGTGCTCGTTTAATAAATGATCTTAATAATAAGCTCGAGCTCGGCTCGGGCTCGTTTAAAATCGGTTTCGAGTTGAGCTTTTAACGATCCGATCCCGAGTAGCTCACGAGTAGTTTGGCTCGTTTGCATCCCTAACATCAAGATTTAGAGATATTACATGTATGGAGTTCGGTGTACCATCCACATAGACCACACAATCTTTAAATACCTAATGGATTATCCAAATTTAAACATGAGGCAATATTGATGGTTGGACGTAGTGAAAGACTACGACTGTGAAATCGTTAACCATCCATGTAAGGCCAATATGGTGGCTGATGCATTGAGCTTGAAGGAAAATTGTGAATCGGTCAACGACATGTGTTTTTGAATTAATGTGATCACTCCAGTGATATAAATAATCAAGAAATCTCAAAGTGATGTAGTCACAGAGTAGAACCAAAAAACGAAAAGAATTATGGGGAAAATTTTGGCTTTTGACGTAGATAGTCGTGGATTGTTAACCTTGCATAGTAGATTTTGGGTTCCATACTCTGGTGGGCCCCGAAAGATATTGATGGACGAAGCACATATGTCTAGGTTCTCGATTCACCCGGGGGCTACAAATACAGACCTCAGTGTAACATCCGGTTTTTCAGGCAAACTTCTTAATCATTAGGTATCTAATTATGTTGCATGAGGAACCAGTACGCTGGGTATACCGCAGAGAGCCTTGGACACATGGTAGCCCCCTGTTATGCTACACATACCCATTTGTACGATGGGATATGTAAGTTAGGGGCAAACCCTAATTTTTAGGGTTTTCACCCTATTTAAACACCTTATGTCCCCAAGGCTTTCACCTTATCAGCCTCGATTGCCTCTTTTGATCTATATCTTGAAACCCGAACCCATTCTCAAGGGATTGACCCTTGTGTGTGTGTGTGTGTGTGGTGCACTTTGTAGAAGAAGTAGCCTTGTAGAGAAGCATTGATCAAGTAGAAACGTGTAGATCCAGAAGTTACTCACTCTTTCCAGCTTGTTGGAGGTATAAAGCTTCTATCTTGATGAATCCATGTGCTAGATCTAGTCTAGGGATTGATTTTATCATATTATGGTCTCCAAACTCATCCTTTTGTTTATGAGATACTTTAGGAGCTTAGAATGTTAGATCTAATAAATTCTGATATTGTTAGTGCATAAAAATGTCATCCTTATGGGTTATGATGAGCTATGAAAGTGATGGTGTTCATTTTATGTGGATAAAGTGTTTAAGTTGGGTTTTGGAACTTATTAAGACACGCAGAAGCATAAATATTACAAGTTTATGGCATAATACATTTTATTGGGCTTAGATCTGAAGTTGGACACTGGGTCTTAAAGCATTAAGACCTTAATAGAAAGATTGGGTCTTGGGCTTTAGGGTTTTGGGTCATGAGTCCTCTGGGATGTACCTTCATGGAATAGGCCCATATTGGGATTTGAGTGTCTGTTGGACTTTGGGCATGTTTGTAATTGGATCATGATATATTAAGCCCATTAAGAAAAAGGGTAAAGCGGCCTTTTTACCCTAGGAGTCAGGATTTAGAATTTGGACCCTCGGTTTGGGTTAATGACCTAATGGCTAATAAAGGTTATATTCTTTTTAGGGATTTTTGATTCAGCACCCCGAGTGTGATTCGTTTATATTCTGACTTGAGGTGAATACCTTCACTATGCTCGTGGGTCAAAGACACCAATGCCGACCCATTGGATATGTTTGTAGGATGATAGTTGTCTTTGTGACCCTTCTTGTTGTGCTTGTATGTGCTTGTTGTCTTTGTGACTCTTGCTGATATGATTGTATGCTAGCTGTAGGGGTGAAATAGACCCGATACCGGTTGAAAGAGACCGAAGGGGGGTGAAATATACCTAGTATCGGTTGAAAGAGACTGAAGGGGGGTGAAATATACCAAGTACCAGTTGAAAGAGACCGAAGGGGGTGAAATAGACCCAATACCGGTTGAAAGAGACTGAAGGGGGTGAAATAGACCCAGTTCAGTTGAAAGAGACCGACAGGGTGAAATAGACCCAGTACCGATTGAAAGAGACCGAAGGGGGTGAAATAGACCCAATACCGGTTGAAAGAGATCGAAGGGGGTGAAGTAGACCCATTTATGTATTGTCTATTATGTATGTTTTGTTTGGGGTATGTTTCAGGTACTTCCAACTCATTCGCCCATGTTGAAAGAGATCGAAGGGGGAGCTCACTAAGCTTTGTGCTTAAGGTTTTTCAGTTTATGTTTCAGGTACTTCCAACTCGAAGGGGAATGGCCCGACTTTATCGCACCGCATTCGCCCATGTTTTCCGCATTATGTTATTTTAGGATTTTGTACTATGATGTTATTTCATTATGATACACTTTCGATTGTTTTGACATGGTTATTGGACGTTTTGAAATGAATTAAAAATGAAATTCTTGTCTGAAATTTTTGGGATGTTACAAGTTGGTATTAGAGCCTTGGTTTGAGGGATTCCGGCATACTCTTGGGTGTGCCTAAACTCAAAATGAATATTTGGTAGATTTTTCATAAGAAAATATTTTATTAAGGGATTTCTAATAAAAGAAAGGGGTGCGATGCGTACAATCAGCTGAGCTTAAGTAGGTCTTCCCAAAATACCCATACATGTTATATGTTTTACGCTATTATATGAGAATCACATGCTATATTAGGGCTAAGGACCTGCTCAGGATTGCATGATAGAATGCTAGGTGAGATGCCTTTATGTGCCTATTTGTAATGCCCACAGATTCAGGCTAGTCAATTTAGAGACAATAAGCGTCAAAAACGAATTTTTGATAGAAGATTATTTAGAATAAATAATCTTAACTTAGTTACGGTATATGTCAGAAAGGTTCCGTACATATAAAGAACGCTGAAATCCGAGTTATAACGGAGAAGTTATGACATGTCGAAGTTTCACGGCAAAACCGACACAACACCGAGAATCGTAAAAAGCGAGTTTGCGATAAAATACTTTTTAGCCTTAGCGATCTAAACAAAAGTCGTAGTATACGTTAAACCGAGAGCGTGCATAAAAAGAACGTCCAAATCTGACTTCGTATGATGAAGTTATGGTTTTTCTAAGATTTAGCATAACATTGCACAGCCCAAAATTCGAATTTTAGATTGATCGATTTTTAGCCGACACAACCTAAATGAGGATTGAAGATCTCATGAATAGGAGTTCAACGATAAAAAGACAGTCGAAAACGGAGTCCGTATGTAGAAGTTATGAATTTTACACGATCGTTAACAGTGTAATCTTCTCATATTGTTAAGATTAAAATTGGTCGAGAATTAGCCGATGGAGTCAAAAGTATAATTGTAGATCTTGTCAATACCTACGCGTGGATATAAATACGTCAAAAACGGAGCTTCTATGCGAAAGTTACGGATTTTAGAAGACAATTAGTTGTTTGGGTAATCTGCGAGTGACACGTGGCGTGATCTGAGCCACTGCTTCTTCCCCACGACTTGCCACCAGATGGTGAAACTTGGCAACTCAACACGACGTTTTGGGACTCAGAACACGGTGTGTTGGCCATTTTTCAGCCTATAAATAGAGGCGTAATTCACCCCATTTATTCACACATTTACCATTCTTTCTCTCTCAATACTCCCAAACTCTCCCTCCCCTTCCCTAGTACTTCCTAAGTGCTAGAGGCGAGTCCTGGACCGCCGGAAGGCTATGAGAAGAAGAGCTTTTGCCTCAGAAGTTCTGCCCGCCAGAGCCCAGTTCTTTGCTAAACTCCATTGTAAGTGAGTTATGTTTACCCTACTTTAAGTATAGATTATGTTTAAGTTCAATATCGTTATTATAAAGTTATAAACAATATATATATATATATATATATATATATATATATATATATATATATATATATATATATATATATATATATATATATATATATATATATATATATATATATATATATATATATAAAGTGTTCTTATAATATCTTTTCACTTCTTGCGGTACGGGGAATCTGGTTTGAAGGGCCGCATACGGTTGTTGGATTTCAGAAGTGCTATAATGCCAAAATGGTCCTGCCCTCCGATGTTTCATGTCGCGCCCCTGTCTGTACATAGTAGTTGAAAAGTATTGTTTAACACTTATAAAATGATAACACTCATAGACCTTAAGTTTAGTTAGTCGTAACAAATATTAGACTAAAATTTAGCAATAATAATGATAGGTTTTGTCGAAGGAAAAGACGATTGTTAGAAGCGAAGCGCTGCCCGTGTTTGGAATCATCACCTTAACAAGTGAGTGCATAGCTACTTTCATCTTACACATAAATATTTAATGTAAATTCTAGATAGTCTAGTGGAACACTAGCAGGCTTGCAAACTGTAGGTGTTGTGAATGATATGTTCATCATATGTACTCTAAAACCCCATTGACATGTATTGTGGATGGACTCCCTAAAATAATACTTTCAATAAAAAGAGATAAACCCTGGAAGGTATGGACTTAGTGCCTAACAAATAACATCGGTAACTATGGACTTAGTGTCTTTTATACAAACCTCGACAATGATGGACTTCATGCCTATTCCATAGGACAATCCTTATGAATGAATGAGTGAATGATAGATGATTCTTAGGGTAGATCCTTAAGAAATAAGAAGATAATGGGGATGGGTAATTGGGATAATTGTTTGGTGATGAAACATAATAACTTTATTATTGTGGGTTGAAAACCCTATGTACTCACCAGGTTTCCCACCTGACCCACTCAGTTTATTTGTATCACAGGTGTCGATACGAAGCGACATTACATTGAGAGATTAAAGGAGATGTAAATCACTAGCGTAAATGAATGTAAGGTCTGTTTATGCTTATGTTCTTTATTGACGATGAAATCCGAAAGTTTTAATATAAACAAATTACATTTCTTCGGAAATGCTTTGATAATATATTTATCATGTTTTCTGGGAACAAATTCCGCAATATTATTCTTTAAAATGAATACTCTTATTTTCAAATAAGCATAAATAAAATTTTTAAAATGACCGTGAATTTGGGGATGTCACACTATTATATGAGCTAGTATAGATCATTTATCTAATAAGGCAGTCTGTTTAGGTTATCTTCTGGTTAGAATTGCTTAATGCTCGAATGTTGTGCGCTTTGTACTTTTAGAATTTCTCATTAATACCAGCTAACAAGTGCATGAATGCATTTGGTTACATATTGTTGATATTATATAATTTCAGAGGGTTCGGTTTAACTCTATTGCGCAACTATTGTCTGAGTCCAAGCGTTGTAGGGTCATACCTTTCATTCAAAGAATTACCTAGTATCGATAATATGTAATTGTATACTTGTGGTAGTTGGACGGTATTAGGAGAGTTCCTTCTACACCTGATAGAAGAGAGTGGTGAGGAAGGGAGCCCTAGGGAGGTCCCGGAATATGTCTTGGCGCATATGGCGCTCTATAGTAGGAGAGGAGTACTAGATAGAAAGGAAGTGACTTGGAGGATTTGAGATATTCCTTGGGGAGGGTATAGATAGGTATGGAAGGTAGTATTAGGCGCGTACTGCTGGACGCCCAAAATTTATACCCAAGACAAGCAAGGCCATGATGAATTCAGGAAACTTCTAGAGTGTGGACCCCTTCATATGTATACTGATTGTTTAGGTGTTATGTTTGAACATGGTTATGACAAGCGTTGGGGCAGGAGGTTCAGGATCTTGATCTGGTTCGGGCTCAGGCATCGAACCAATTGATGAGGGTTTATGCGAGTTCATCGCGTCTGAGATTACTAGAGGCATCCTCGAGGCGACCCCAATGATGTTTTGGTTGATCAAGCAGGGTATCATCGCATTGATGAAGGATCATGTTTGGATCTTTAGGGCCTATCTAGCCGCTACTCATCATGGAGCCCACACTCTCTCCTTAAAGGATTTAAGGGGATGTGGGGCACTGAAATTCTTTGGGGCGAAGGACCCCATTACAGCCAGATGATGGATAGTAGATATTGAGTGTGCCCGGATGACTAGCTTCTGCCCTCAGGGGTCGAATGTGAGGTTCGTATCAGGCTGTCTGAGGGAGCGAGCCCGGGATTGGTGGGAGGAGGTTGGCTAGGCTTTGGGAGACCAAACCATTGAGGCCATGAGCTGCTCAGACTTTGTGACCTGATTCCAAGAAGATTTTTCACCAGTTGTTGAGGTGCAACAGTTGGCAAGGGAGTTCCTGGATATGCGACATGTGACTGAGACCGTGGCGGAGATCACCGCCAAGTTCTGAGAGCGAGCTTTATTGGTGCCCAGTACGTTGCAGACGAGAAGATGAGGAAGAGTCGGTACCATGACATGTTGAGATCTGATATCATGGATTTTGTATGTTTTTCCGCCTGACCGACACTAGCTGACATGATATCTAAGCCCGGGGAACCGTATACTGATTTGGATTATATAGGGTAAAGGAAGGCAGAGCACGGACATCCTACTGAGGTTTCGGCGAAGAAACCTAATGGTTTCGATTCTAGATCAAGGGGCCAGCAGGGTTGGGGCCGTTGTGGCAAGTAAGGCAAGGCGCATGACGGAATCTGCTGGGCGGGTGGTTCGGTCTGCTACAAGTGCATAAAGATAGGGCACTTCGGTAGGGATTGTACTGCCACTACTACCACCCATGTATATGATCTGATTTTCTACCATTGCAATTAGAAGGGCCATAAGAAGGCTAAATGCCCGAGTTTAGCAGCGGAGGGACCAGTTGTTGGATAACGTGTCTAAGTCCATAACTTTATTTGGTATATACTTGACCCGACCCGGCATGGTCCATTTGGGTTGCACTTCACCCGAACTATTTGTATGGTTAAACCTTTGAGAATTGTATTTTTATGATTTGTTAATATATTATAAGTTATAATATATTAATATAAAATCATATTATTTAATTAGTATTTGATCATAAATTAATTTAGAATTAATTTGGTGATAAAAAAGGTGACTAATTAAATATGGGCTCTTGTATTTATATAAGTGTGGGCTAATACTCATTTGGAATGGGCTTGGCATGCATGGGAGTCCATGGATAGTCCATGGAGTTTTAACCCATGGATCCTTGGAAAGGAAGAGTCATGGGTATTAGGGTTTACATGGATGTAACCCTAATTCCCCACATTATATAAAGGAGCTTATGATGCTTGAAATGGCACTAAGTGTGTGTGTAAGAAGGTGGCCGATTTCTACAAGCAAACTTAGACTCTCATAGTTTTTCCAAAGTTTGTGGTTATTTGTGACTTCCATTGGAGGCATCCACATTATTGGTGCTTGGCTCTCAAACTCCAAGGAATCAACTCACTATTGAAAGGTATGTAATTCTTCTAGCTTTTATGTTTAAAGTTCCCCATGCCATGCTAGATAGATTGTGAACCTTGGAATTTTTTTTTGCATGTATTCATAGTAAAACATAGATCCAAGGTTTCTAGGGTTGCATGTGCACCATAGGAGTGTTAGGATGCTCAAAACCCTTCAGTGGTATCAGAGCCTATGATTGTTTTCTTGAATACTTGATGCAAACTGTTGAAAAATCGAAAAATTGAGTTGTCTGAGTAGTGGACTTGCCAAGTCCATGGGGGGACTCGATGAGTCCAAGTGAAAATTCATCCTACTCGTCGAGTAGGTTCCTGCACTCGACGAGTAAGAGGGTCTGACTGCAGTTTTTCGACTTTTGCTGCTGGAAATGGACTAGAAACATTACCCTAAACTGTTTTGGTGTTTTAAAACTTGTTTTAGATGGTGTAATGGTTATGCTAATATATTTACAATGGCTAATATCAAAATTCCATGTTTTATATGTGTTCATATGATTCTTGAAGTTTTGATATGATATTCATGTTTTTATGAGTTATTGTTAGATCATAGGAATTACATGCTAAATTGTTTAATGATTAATTCTTGATCAATTATGTGTTTTAATGGAATGCATAATTTGTCCTGAAGTTATGGATTTTCAAAGGTCACTTTCTTTAATGTACATTTAAAACACATAAGTTACATAAAAATGAAGAGTCTTCACTTTTATAAAGCATTAACTCATAAGTTATGAAATGAAAAGTATTGAATAGTTTCAAAACATGCCCTCAATTTTTGGAATTTGTAAAGTCGCACACACTTTAAAATACTTTAAATTCCAACCCTTAGGATTTTAAAGTTAAAATTCAACCCTTATACTATTATAAGATTAATGGTTAAGATTTATATATATGTATAAGATCAAGTCGTTTACCGTTAGTAGGCCTCATTCTCGAAGCCGGTCTATAAGGGGGGTATAAGGTTGTTGCCTATAAAATGACAACTTAATGGGTGTCCACTCTCACCCACCGCTTCGTTGACTGGTGGAGGGTCGTTAGCCAAACGGGTAGGACAATGAATTTAACTCTCATTAAAAGTATAATGATAATTATAAAGTACCTAACTGTTTTATATATTCCCAATCTTAATTACTTTAGGAAAATGTGAAAATGGTGCTAACCCATGAAATTCACACTTTGTACCTTACCAAGTCGTTGGTGGAGCATGTGTGGTTAACCGGCACACTAACTTGGACTAGTAAGGATAACAAAGGGTGACTTAATGTTTATCATAGATCGGTGGAGCGCGTGTGGTTAACTAGCACATTGATTAGGTGATAATATTAAGGGTACCAAGTGAATTTGCATGGTTATTCACACCTTTTTTTGTGATCCTCGGCATCCCAGTCACAAAACTTGACGGGCACAATCGAGATTGAAACATGCCATTGAAAAGTTCAATGAATCTCAAAAGTATCTAGGAATTTCAAAAAACCAATTAAAACCTAATAATCTATTTCGTTTTCATGGTGGAAATTGGTGAATCGTCATTCACCTACCTTCAAATATGTTATAGTTTAGATTACATCATCCCTCTTCTAAGTGATAATGTATTGTGTTGGGTCCTAGCATTAATATTACATTTAGGTGTCTTATTAAGGACTCTTTATATCTAATCTAAACTTGTCTTTCTTCTTTTCAGATGTCTTCCAACAATGCTTCGGGTTCTAACCCTACCGGCTCCTTCTCTCTCATGAACCTTTGTGGGAGAGTCATATTCGATGGTTCCAACCTTATGGATTGGATCCGGAACATCAGGATGGTCACTCGTTACGAGGATAAGGAATATGTTCTCGAAAAAGAGCTTAAGGAACTCGATGAGAATACTGCTACTCCTGAGGAGATCGCTGAATACAGGACACATGAGAGAGATGCCACCAAAGTGGCATGCATCATGATGGCCACGATGACAGCCGAGCTCCAAAAGTCCTTTGAGGACTATTACCCTTTTGAGATGCACCAGGACTTGATGGAAAGGTACCATCAGAGTGCTCGTCAAGTGCGGTATGAAATAATCTCCTCCATGATAACAACCCGCATGAAGGATGGTGAACCCATCACGGGCCACATGCAGAAAATGCAAAGGTATGTGGACTGTTTGCTGAAATTGAATGTGAAATTCCCTGAAGAGTTGGAAATTGACATCATTTTGCACTCCCTACCCTCGTGTTATGATCAATTCTGCATGACATACCACATGAACAAGGAGGAAGTTACACTCAGCAAGTTTCAAGGACTTCTGAAGACCGCCGAAAGTGTTCTTAAAGGTAAGTCGGTTGTTAATCCTACTCCTACAGCACCCCTGTTTTGGCTATCGGACAAGGCGAAGGGAAGAAGAGGAAGAACCCTTCGAAGGGTACCAAGGGAAACTCTCTTGATGGCTCCTCATAAAGTGGAACCAAATGTGGTTCTGCTACTCCTTCTGCCATCCCTAAGGATGCTGATTGCTTCTATTGCCAGAATAAGGGGAACTGGATGCGAAACTGCCCAAAGTACTTGCAGGATGTCAAGGATGGGAAAGTAAAACCATCCCATGCAGGTATTTACACTATATTGTCTAATAACTCACCATATTCTAACTCTTGGGTCCTTGATACAGGTTGTGGTATTTACATATGTTCTGATTTGCAGGGCCTAAGAAGAAGTGAGTATGTGGAGCACGGGAAGATAAACTTAATCATGGGGAATAGGAAGACTTCACCTGTTACCAAGATTGGAGTTTATACTTTGTTTCTAAGTAGTGGGTTAAAGTTAGATTTGAATAAATGTGTGTACTCGTCTGAAATGGCGAGGAATATTATTTCCTTTCCTGGTTTGTACAAACAAGGGTTTACCTTTTCGTTTGATAATGAATGTGGTGATATTAATGCTTTCTTTAATAATGTTCTTTATTTTAAAGCATTACCTTGTGATGGTGTAACGCCCGTAGATCCGGGCTAGTCAATTTAGAGACAATAAGTGTCGAAAATGACTTTTTGATAGAAGATTATTTGGAAGTATTAATCTTAACCAAGTTATAGTATATGTTACAAGGGTTCCGTACATATAAGGAACGCCGAAATCCGAGTTATAACGAAGGAGTTATGACCTGTCGAAGTTTCGCGACAGAACCGACACGGCACCGGGAGACGTAAATAGTGAATTTACGATAGAGTGACTTTTAGCCTTAGCGATCTAAATGAAAGTCGTAGAATACGTTAAACCGAGAGCGTGCATGAAAAGAACTCCCAAATCTAACTTCATATGAGGAAGTTATGAATTTTCTAAGATTTGGCTTAGCAGTGCACGGCCCGAAACTCAAATTTTAGTTCGAGCGGTTTTTGGCTTACGCGACCTAAATGAGAGTTGAAGATCTCATTAATAGGAACTCAACGATAAAAAGACAGACGAAAACGGAGTCTGTATGAAAAAGTTACGAATTTTACGCGGACATTTAGCAGTGTAATCTTCTCATACTATTAAATTTAAAATTGTCTAGAACTAGCCGATAGAGTCAAAAGGAAAGTTGTAGATATTGTCTTTACCTACGCGTGGATATAAAGAACATCAAAAACAGAGTTTGTATGCGAAAGTTATGAATTTTTAAAGATTGGTTGTTTTACCTGCGTCCGACGCCATGTGTCAGCACCAGACTTCGCCTTGGAGCCTACGCAAGGCTCACGACGTGAGCACCCTTTCTCACGACGTGAATCAGCCCAGAAAGCCTATAAATAGAGGCGTAAATCACACCCAAAACTCACACCTTCATACTCCTTCTCTCCCATTACCCCCAAACCCTCTTCCCCCTTCCCTAGCACCTCCTAGGTGTTAGAGGCGAGTCCCGGAGCAGCGGAAGGCTCCGAGAAGAAGAGCTTTTGGATCGGAAGTTCTGCCCCTGCAGAGCCCAGCTCCTAGCCAAACCCCTGGTGAGTGAGATATTCTTACCCTACCTTAAGTATAGCTTATGTTTAAATATAGTAATGTTATTAGGACCTTATAATAAATATTTGGGCTATTATTATGAGTTATATAAGTGTCGTTATAATATCTTTTTGACCACTCGTGGTACGGGGAATCTGGTTTAAAGGGCCGCATAGGGTTGTTGGATTTCAGAAGTGCTATGTACCAAAATGGGCCTGCCCTCCGGTGTTTTATGTATGGCCCCTGTCTGTACATAGTGGTTGGAAAATATTGTTTAAACGCTTATATAATATTAATAATAGCTAGACTATTAATTAGTCTTGGCGAATATTAGACTAAACTCTAGTGGTAATGATACTAGGTTTTGTCAAAGGATGTGTTTGAAGTAAACGAAGTGATGTACGAGTACCGAGTCACCACCTTATCAGGTGAGTGCATAGTTACTTTCATCTTACACATAGATATGAAATATTTTATAAAAATTACGTGCTATGTGTGCATATTGTCTGAATACTTGCTGTCTATGCTGAATGAAAGATTTTATACATGTTTTAAATGATTTATATTGTATATGTATTTTATATCTACAAAATATGTTGGGTAAAACATGGGTAGATGAAATATGAATTGAATGTTGAGATAAGAGGTGATATGGACCATGAGATAAGGGTGAGAGGTGAACAATGAGAGAAGCCTTTTACCCAGGCGTGGCCCCATCATCCAGCAGAGTATGGATGACAACCATGGACTATTCTAGACAGTCCAGTGGAACACTAGCAGGCTCGCAACGTGTAGGTGTTGTGAACGATGTGTTCACCTGGTGTACTCTAAACCCTGGCGATCATGCGAACTTGATGCCTAAACCTTGGCGATCATGCGGGCTTGGTGCCTAAACCCTGGCGACCATGCAAACTTGGTGCCTAAACCTTGGCGACCATGCAGACTTGGTGCCTAAACCTTGGCGATCATGCAGACTTGGTGCCTAAACCCTGGCGACCATGCAGACTTGGTGCCTTAACCCTAGCGACTATTCAGACTTAGTGCCCGTTGTGTAAACTGTGGCAACGATGGACTTCGTGCCGATTCCTTAGGATGATCCTTAGGAATGAATTAACAAGGAATAGTCGATTCTTAGCGTAGATCCTTAAGTGTAAAGAAGATAATGGGGATGGGTAATTGGGTTGATTGTTTGATGTTTAAACATAATAATTATATTATTGTGGGTTGAAAACCCTATGTACTCACCAGGTTTCCCAACCTGACCCACTCAAACTTATTTGAATCACAGGTGTTGATACGAAGTTACATTACACTGAGAGACTAAGGAGATGTAGATCACTACTGTAAATGAATGTAAGGTCTGTTTATGCTTATGTTTCTGCATTGACGATGACATCCCAATGTTTTTAAAAGGAATACATTTCTTCGGAAATGCTTTGATAATATATTTATCATGTTTTTTTGGGAACAAATTCCGCAACATATTTTTTTAAAAGATACTCTGATTTTCAAAATGAAGCATAAACAAATTGGTCTTTTCTGGCCGTGAAAATGGGGATGTCACAGATGGTGTGTATGAAACTGTGTCGGTTGTAGATATCCTAGGAAATAATGTGTTGTGTATTGATTCCTCTACGAGCTTGGATAATGCATCATTGTGGCATTGTCATCTTGGACATGTAAGCAAGAAACACATAGGCCAACTCCTAAAGGATGGAGTCTTGGAGTCATTTGACCTAGAGTCAGGTGATAGTTGTGAATCTTGTTTGCTTGGGAAAATGACAAAATCACCCTTCACTAGTACTTGTGAAAGGGGTGAAGGTTTATTGGACCTTATACATACTGATATATGTGGACCCTTCAATACCGCCATAAGGGATGCTAATCGCTATTATCTGACTTTTACTGATGATTATAGTAGATATGGTTATATCTACTTAATCAAGCATAAGTTAGAGACTTTTGAAAGGTTTAAAGAGTTTAAACAGGAAGTAGAAAATCAATTGGGCAGGAACATTAAGATGCTTCGATCCGATCGTGGTGGTGAGTATCTTAGTACAGAGTTCCTCGACTATCTTATGGAGTGTGGGATTGTCTCACAATTGACACCTCCTAGGACACCACAGCTGAATGGTGTGGCTGAGAGGCATAATCGGACCTTGTTGGACATGGTTCGTTCCATCATGAGTCGAGCTTCGCTACCAATCTATTTTTGGGGGTATACCTTAGAGACTGTCACCCATATCCTTAATTTAGTCCCTACACAGAAGGTTGTCAAAACACCTCATGAGATGTGGACTGGGAAAGTTCCCAACTTGGACCACATCAAGATTTGGGGGTGCGAGGCTTTTGTGAGGCACGACACTAACGATAAGCTCGAAACTCGAAGTGAGAGGTGTATTTTCATCGGCTACCCACATAAATCCCTTGGTTACCTCTTTTACAGACCCAGTGAGAATGTGGTCTTTGTGGCCAGGAGAGGGGTCTTTCGTGAAAGAGAATTCATGATCCAAGGAAACAGTGGGAGGAAAATTGACCTTGAAGAAATTCAAGAGTCAAGTGGTGAAGGAACCTCAAAGCCTAGCAATCAACCTGAGGAGGAAACTCATGTTGATCCGAATGACGAGTCTGTACCTCTGAGGTGTTCCACAAGAGTTAGGAATGCACCTGAGCATTACTATGGTTTCCATATTACTGCGGAAGGTGATACACTTATCAGTGATAGTACACTGGTAAATCTGGATGAACCTAACAGCTACACGGAAGCTATAGCAGGCCCTGAGGCTGCTAAATGGAAAGAGGCTATGGACAGCGAGATATAGTCCATGTATGACAACCAGTTTGGAACTTGGTTGACAATGTACCAGGTCGTAAGACAGTCGGGTGCAAATGCATCTCCAAGAAGAAGACCGACATGGATGGTAATGTACACACTTATAAGGCGCGACTGGTTGCAAAGGGCTTTTCTCAAACTGCGAGAGTTGATTATGATGAGACCTTTTCACTTGTAGCAAAGATTAAGTCTATTAGGGTTATGTTAGCCATTACTGGATTTCATGACTATGAAATATGGCAAATGGATGTCAAAATCGATTTCCTTAATGGGAAGCTAGCTGAGGATGTTTACATGAGTCAGCCAGAGGGTTTTGTCAGCACATAGTACCCTAATAGAGTGTGTAAGCTTGATAAATCCATCTATGGATTAAAACAAGCACCTCGCAGATGGAATCTTTGTTTCGATGAGAAAGTCAAAGAGTTTGTCTTTTCGAGAAGTGAATATGAGTCCTATGTATATGTCAGAGCTAGTGGGAGTATAGTTAGCTTCTTGGTGCTATATGTAGATGACATACTGCTCATAGGAAATGACATCCCAACCTTACAGGAGGTGAAGTACTGGCTTGGGAAGTGTTTTGCTATGAAGGATCTAGTAGTGGCTGCCTATATCCTAGGGATAAGGATATTAAGAAACAGGAGTAAAAGACTAATTGGACTTAGTTAGAGTACCTACTTGGACAAGGTGTTGAAAAGGTTCAACATGCAGAATTCCAAGAAAGGAGAATTACCGATCCAAAGGAATGCCAAACTGAGCAAGGCTCAGAGCCCGATTACAGAGGCTAAGATAGCTGAGATGAGTCGATTCGATTACCATATGCTTCCGCTGTTGGCTCGATCATGTATGCTATGACTTGTACCCGCCCTGATGTGGCCTTCGCTTTGAGCATGGTCAGCAAATATCAGGGGAACCCTGGCAAGGCTCACTGGACTGCGGTAAAGAATAATCTCAAGTACCTGTGGAGGACTAAGGATTGGATCCTTACCCTTGGTGGGAGTGATGACTTGAGAGTAGTAGGGTATAGTGATACTAGCCTTCAGACTGATAGGGATAACTTCCGATCTCAGTCGGGCTGGGTCTTTACTCTAAATGGAGGGGCAATCACTTGGAAGAGTTCAAAGCAGGAGACGGTAGCTGATTCGACCTGTGAATCAGAGTACATAGCAGAGAGTGAAGCGGAAAAGGAGGCGATATGGCTGAAGAACTTCATCAGAGACCTTGGAGTTGTACCAGCTATTAAGGAGCCTATGGAGATTTTCTGTGACAGCAATAGTGCGGTTGCCTTAGCCAAGGAACCGAGAGATCATGGCAGATCCAGACACATTGACAGAAAATATCACTTCATAAGACATAAGATAGAAGGACTCCTATTGGCAAAGAGGGTATCATCAGAAGAGAATCCTGCAGATCCCCTTACGAAGGGACTGACTAGGGTTAAGCATTTACAGCATGCGAGGCACATCGGGCTGAAGGATGATATTAGTTTTACATATTAGATAGCTATTTCTGAAACTTGTAAAATGTAATCGGCATTTGATGATGAATAAAAGGTGTGTTTATTTATGAGTAAGGTGTTACCGTCTTTTGTCAATTATTTACTATTGTTTCAGCTTTTCATGTTTTGACTTCCAGAATAAATTACTTTATTCAAACTTCCACAGTCGGTCATACGTCGGGAGTAGGTATGAATTAAGACTGTCATGAATTTGGCTTGTAGATGACTAAAGGTGTTTAGCCATAGGAATGGTTGCTACAACATTCATGAGTGCTCATAAGTTCTGAGTATTGGAATAATCCCACGCTCACTTGCATCACTTCATGGAATTTATCTCGAGTGATCGTGATACGGTAATATCATATAAGTCTTCAAACCTAGAGATATGGGTTGTTGCCTATGCGTTGGTTGTGCATTGATTGCACGAAAACGCATCAGTAACTTGATGTTATAAAATGTGCCTTTGTGTATAATTCAACAAGTAGTAGAACAAGTATACGAGTCGAAGTTTATCTGTTCCTTCTAGTCCTTGGAGGTTTAGAAGCAATATCTGGGCCCCTCGATGATTTTGCTTTGACCTATGTACCGGGCCCGGTCAGAACATAATTTATGTGTTCAATTTAGTTCTACGTCAAACAAATCAAAAATCGGGAAACAAACTGCTGGACAATAAGTACGACGTTGTTCCATGTATTTGTCTGGATGATATCTTGAGAACAGAGGATTATATGATCACTTATCTAAAATGGCACTTCATAGTTCAACAGAGTTTTAAGAGCTACGATTGCGGGTTGGTTCCTGAAGTTATATAGGCAAATATAGTTATTAGACTTATCTAAGTGGGAGACTGTTGGATAAGGTGTCTAAGTCCATAACTTTATTTGGTATATACTTGACCCGACCCGCCATGGTCCATTTGGGTTGCACTTCACCTGAACTATTTGTATGGTTAAACCTTTGAGAAGTGTATATTCATGATTTGTTAATATACTATAAGTTATAATATATTAATATGAAATCATATTATTTAACTAGTATTTGATCATAAATTAATTTAGAATTAATTTGGTGATCAAAAAGGTGACTAATTAGATATGGGTATTAGGGTTTACATGGATGTAACCCTAATTCCCCACACTATATAAAGGAGCTTATGATACTTGAAATAACACTAAGTGTGTGTGTAAGAAGGTGGCCGATTTCTACAAGCAAACATACACTCTCATAGTTTTTCCAAAGTTTGTGGTGATTTGTGACTTCCATTTGAGGCATCCACATTATTGGTGATTGGCTCTCAAACTCCAAGGAATCAACTCACTGTTGAAATGTATGTAATTCTTCTAGCTTTTATGTTTAAAGTTCCCCATGCCATGCTAGATAGGTTAAGAACCTTGGAAAAAAAAATTTGCATGTATTCATAGTAAAACATAGATCCAAGGTTTCTAGGGTTGCATGTACACCATAGGAGTGTTAGGATGCTCAAAACCCTTCACCAGTAGCAATACCCGCTCCAGAGACTTTGAGGAACACCAATGGTTGCCAGGGCAAAGCGGAGGCACCAGTTGTTCGAAGTAGGGAATTTTAGTTGACAACCGAGGAGGCTCGTACAACACCTAATGTAGTCAATGGTATGGATTTTCTCCCTATCTTCTTATTTGTGTTATTTAACATGCTTATATGTCTGTGATATTGTTTAGGGTCGTTCCTGGTGAACAGTATTCCTGCATTTGTTTTATTTCATTCGGGAGCTACCCGATCCCTTGTATCTCTTGCGCTTAGCAAGAGGTTTGACGATACTCTGGGGGAGCTGGATTACCCATTAGAGGTTGAGATTGCTGACGACTGTCCAATGCGGGTATCTAGGGTTCACCGCAGATGCACTTTGGAGTTATTTGGCGAGCAGTATCCGATTGATTTGGTTCCCATTCGCATATGAGAGAGTAAGGTCATTGTGGGGATAGATTGGTTGAGCCCCAACGAGGTGATGATTGATTGTGGGCTTCAGTTGGTACGAGTTAGGATCCCAAGTGGGGGAGAGTTGGTGATCCTTGGTGAGTATGCTTAGCGCGGGTCGACTCTCTGTTCGGAAGCAATGGAGAGGCGTTATCTCCAGCATGGATGTTATGGGTTTGTGGCCTATGTGATGTGTACCTTGGAAAATGATATTGTGACGATGAATGAAGTGCCGATTGTTTGGGAATACCCGGATGTGTTCCCGGAGGACTTGCCCGGAGTACTTCCGGAGAGGAAGGTGGAGTTTCCGATTGACTTGGTTCCAGGTGCGACTCCGATAGCCAAGGCACGTTATCGATTAGCACACACGGAGATACAGGAGTTGTCTACACAGGTGCAGGAGTTGTTAGACACGGGATTTATTCGGCCGAGTAGTTCACCATGGGGAGCGTCGATCTTATTTGTGAAGAAAAAGGATGGGTCATATCGGAAGTATATCGACTACCGGGAGTTGCATAAGCTAACGGTGAACAACTGTTATCCACCCCCGACGAGCGATGATTTATTTGATCTGCTTCAGGGCGCATCTGGGTTTTCCAAGATTGACATGGATTCAGGATATCATTGGATGAGGGTAAGATATGAGGATATGCAGAAGACGACCTTCCAGAATCGTTATGGTCTTTACGAGTTCGTGGTGATGCCCTTCGGGCTCACCAATGCTCCAATGAGATTCATCGACCTCAAGCATCGCACATGCAGGCCTATGCTGGACCGGTCAATGATTGTGTTTCTCGATGACATCCTGGTCTATTCCAAGACTTAGGAACAGCATGACGAGCATCTGAGAAAGGAATTGGAGACTTTTGAGGAGGGAGATGTTTTATGTGAAGTTCTGCAAGTGTGAGTTTCGGTTGTGCGAGGTGCAGTTTTTGGGCCACCTTGTCAACCGTAATGGTATTCTGGTCGATCCGGCCAAGGTTGAGGCATTGATGAGGTGGGAGTTTCCGTGGTCACCATCCGAGATTTGGAGTTTACTTGGATTGACAGGTTATTACCGGAGATTCATTCCTGATTTCTCCAAGATAGCAGTTCCTTTGACTCAGTTGACGTAGCAGACCGTCACTTTTTGTTGGGGGCCTGAGCTGTAGGCAACTTTTAAGACTCTAAGGCAGAGATTATGTAAGGACACCGATTCTGACCCTGCTTGAGGGTGTAGAGTACTTTGTGGTATACTGTCATGTGCCAATCACTGGTTTGGGTGCAGTTTTGATGCAGCGGGGTCATGTGATCGCATACACTTCGAGGCAGCTGAAGCCTCATGAGGCTAATTATCCTACACATGATCTGGAGTTGGGGGCTATGGTTTTTACCATATATATTTGGCGACATTACCTCTATGGGGTCCGTTGTACTATCTACACATATCACGAGACTCCAAGGTATCTGATGGATTAGCCGAATCTGAACATGCGACAGCGTAGATGGTTAGATGTGGTGAATGATTATGATTGTGTAAGAGATCCTTTATCACCCGGGGAAGGCCAACGTGGTGGCCGATGCTCTCAGCTGAAAGATGGCTACTGCCCGTATCATGGATGTGTGTTTGAGGATGACCGTGATTACCCTACTCTTAGAGCATATCCAAGAAGCTCAGGTTGAGGCTATGAAGGAAGAACACCAGAAAAGTGAGCGCATAGTGGATCAGGTGGCTTCCTTTGATTATGATAGCTGGGGATTATTGACTCGTCATCGGAGGGTGTGGGTTCCATATTAGGGTGAAGCGCGTCAGGTTCTGATAGAGAAGGCGCGCAAGTCGAGATTCTCTATTCATCTCGGAGCGACAAAAATTTATAGAGATCTTCGGCTTGACTATTGGTGGCCATGAATGAAGCGGGATGTGGCCTGGTATGTGGAGAGCTGCTTGACTTGTAGGAAAGTCAAGGCCGATCATCAGCGACCCCACGAAAAAATGGAGCCATTGGGTATTTCGTTTGGAAATGGGAAGAGATTATGATGGATTTTATCACGAAGTTACCTCGGACGACGCACATAGTGGATTCGATATGGGTCATCATGGACTGATTGAACAAGAGTGCACACTTTATCCCGATTCTGGAGAGTATCTCTTTGGAGAAGTTGGCTAACATCTACATTCAGGAGGTTATGGCATGGCTTGGGGTGCCAGTTTCCGTGGTTTCTGATAGGTATGTTCGGTTTACTTTTCGGATCTGGAAGAGATTCCATGAGGAGTTGGGTACTCGTCTACATTTCAACATGAGTCTTCACCACCAGACTTATGGCCATAGTGAGCGGACCATCCAGACATTGGAGGACATGCTACGGGCATGTGTATTGGATTTTGGTTGGAGTTGGGATCTGTATCTTCCTTTGGCATAGTTTTCGTATAACAACAGTTATCACACCAGCATTGATCGACCTCCTTTTTAGATTCTCTATGGGAGGAATTGTAGGACCTCGATATGATGTGGTGAGGTCATTCAGCGGGTTGTCAGAAATATGGAATTGGTACTTCGAATGACTGAGTTGATTCAACTGGTTCGTGGCAGACTTCTGACAACACAAAGCCGACATAAGAGGTACACAGATAGATATCGTTCGAACTTAGAGTTCTAGGTTGGGGACGTGGTACTCCTGAAGGTGTCACCTTGGAAAGGTGCCATCCAATTCAGGAAGCGGGGTATGCTAGGCCCCAGGTATATTAGCCCTTTCAGGGTAATAGACCTGGTGGGCAGGGTTGCGTATCTCTTGGATCTGCCCGAGGAGCTCATTCAGATTCATAGCACTTTTCATATCTCTTAATTTCCAAAATTCTTGGTCGATGATTTCATAGTGGTTCTATTATAAGTCATTCAGGTGCATGATTGCCTTAGCTATATAGAGAGACCAGTGGTGGTCCTCGACAAGAAGACGAAGAGACTTCAAAACAAGGTGGTAGAATTGGTAAAGGTGTAGTGGCAGCACTGAAAGGGGTTAGAAAGCACATACGAGCCTGAGGAGGAGATGAGAGACCATTACCCAGAGCTGTTTGTAGAAGAGGACTTCGAGGACAAAGTCTGATTCAAGAGGGGAAGATTTGTAACGTCCGGCTTGTCAGGTAAACTTCTTAATCATTAAGTATCTAATTATGATGCATGAGAACCTATTACGCTGGGCCTAAATGAGGTATGTTGAGCGTACCTCGAAAAGCCTTGGACATGGGGTAGCCCCTTGGTATGCTGGGCGTACCCATTTGTACGATGGCGTACGTCAGTCAGGGGCAAACCCTAATTCTTATGGTTTGCACCCTATTTAAACACCTTATGTCCCCAAAGCTTTCACCTTATCAACTTCCATTGTCGTTTTTGATATATATCTCGAAACCCTAACCCATTGTCAAGAGATTGACCCTTGTGTGTGTGTTTTGGTGTGTGTATGTATGGTGCACTATAAAGAAGAAGGAGCCTTGTAGAGAAGCATTGATCAAGTGGAAGCTTGCATATCCAGAAGTTATTCACTCTTCCTAGCTTTTTGGAGGTATAAAGCTTCTATCTTGATGACTCTATGTGTTAGATCTAGTCTAGGGCTTGCTTTAATCATATTATGGTCCCTAGATTCATCCTTGTTACTGCATAAAAATGTCATCTTGATGGGGTAGGATGAGCCATACAAATGCTGGTGTTCATTCTATATGGATATAGTGTTTAAGTTGGGTTTTGGAACTTATTAAGACATGCAAAAGCATAAAGATTGCAACTTTATGGCTTAATACGTTTTATTGGGCTTAGATATGAAGTTGGAGGTTGGGTAATAAAGAATTAATATCTTAATAGAAAGATTGGGTCTTGGATGCGTACGCTGGGTGTAAGTTTTGGTACGATGCACATACTGCATCTTGGCCCTGTAACCTTCCCCCCATGTGAATCAGCTGTACGCGGGGTGTAGAAACGAGTACGCCGGGTGTACTCTCTCAGAACACTCCTTTGGGCTTTTTGTTTTGGTCTACCTTGGGCTTCAGGGTTTTCGGCCTTTTCGGACCACGAGTCCTCTGGGATGGGCCTTCATGGAATGGGCCCATATTGGGCTTTGAGTGTCTCTTAGACTTTGGGCAAGTTTAGAATTGGACCATGATATGTTAGGCCCATTAAGGGAAGGGTAAAGCGGCCTTTTATGCTAGGAGTCGAGATTTAGAATTTGGACCCTCGGTTTGGGTTAATGATCTAATGGCTAATAAGGGTTATATTATTTGTGATTTAGTGTGGGGATTTTCGATTCTGCAGCCTGAGTGTGATTTGTTTATCTTCAGAATGAGGTCAGTACCTTCACTATGCTCATGGGTCGAAGGCACCAATGTCGGCCCATTGTATATGTTTTGTAACACCTGATCCAAGTATTATTGGGTTTGGTTGAATTTTTAGGGTTTGTGGTGCATGGACTCGGCGAGTTGAGAGTCCAACTCGTCGAGTGGGGGCATTTAAGCACGGTCACGAATCGGGACCGACTCGGCAAGTCGGAAGGGCTGACTCGGCGAGTCAGTGCTGTAAGAAGAAAACCTTAATTTTGGGTTTTGCCTCCTATATAAATATCATTATCTGCCTCATAGCCTCCCATTTTACACCCTAGAAGTTGTTATCGGCCGCAAACCTCGTGTGTGTGAAGAGAGTGGATGTTTGGGAGCTTGTCATTGGGATTTTGGGGAGGATTTCAAGATTAAAGAGGAAGTATCAAGGAAGGAGCACTAGATCGAGTATCTATTGCGTGTTGGGCACCTTATTGAGGTATTAATCTGTTACCTTAAAGCTTAAAGCTCTTAGATTTCTTTTGGAAGATTATGGCCATCCTTAAGGAATGGAACCAAGTTTGGATCTGGACCTGTCACAAGGATATGGTTCCAGATCTGGAACTTCTTAGGTCCCAAATGTCATAAAGTTGTCTCCTTGGTGCACCCTAATTCTTATTCATGCATTGGGACTTGTAAGAAGCTTGTTGATGTGGTTTTGGCATTATGAGACTTAATATGAACGTAAAGTTGGCAACTTTATGTGGTATTATCACTAGGAGAATATGGATCTGAAGTTTGAGTCGCTCTTGTGACTCGGCGAGTCGGGAAGGTTTTCTCATTCACAACCAAGAGTTCACAGCCAAGGGTTCACGGTCAAGGGTGTTCGGTTGGGAGTTTACGGCCGTGACGAGTTAAGAAAGGAACCTGACGAGTGGCTAATTGTACTCGGCGAGTCAAGGTCAATATGGACTGTTGACCTTGACTACAGACATAGAATTTGATGACCTGAGGGTATTTATGGGATTGTGTTAAGCTAATCACCTGATGATTATAGACAGTTGAGAAGGAGTAGCGTGTGGGATATGTCTGATTTCAACTTATCAGTTCAACAGTCGAGAGGTGTGTCTTCTCACCATACAAAATGGGTCTAAGGCACCAAGACCGGCCCATTTTATGATAGTTGGTATACTTGCTATGTAGGATGTGTGATATTTATGTATGCGTGATATGCAGTAGAGATAGCCTTTGTGGCTAATGGTAGAGACAACCTTTATGGCTAATGGTAGAGATAGCCTTTGTGGCTAACGATAGAGATAGCTTGTATAGCTAATTGATATGTGCCAATGGTAGAGATAGCTTTTATAGTTATTTGATATGTGATATGTGGCAGAAGTAGCTTATATAGCTAATTGATATGTGCTAATGGTAGAGATAGCTTTTATAGCTATTTGATATGTGATAACGGTAGAGATAGCTTTTACAGCTAATTCGATATGTGTTATGTAGATTGTGTGTGGGGTATGCTCTGGGGGACTCAGTAAGCTTTGTGCTTATGGTTTACAGTTTTGGTTTCAGGTTTCATCAATTTGGAAATGAAGGGCTCGGATTGATCGTAGTGCACACACCTATGATTTCCGTAATGATTGGTTTTGGGATGAACTCAGATAAATGTTTTACTTAATGATGATTCGAGGTGTTTGAAATAAATGGTATCAATGTGTTAGCTAGATTAAAAATAAAATTTTTACCCTAGATTTTTGGATCGTTACAAGTTTGTATCAGAGCCTTGGTTTGAGCGATTCGGAAATACTTTCGGGTGAGTCTGAACTCAAACTGAGGATCTGTAAAGTTTTTAAAAGAAAAATGTGTTTTAGTAAATAATTTCTAAAACAAGAAAGGGTGTGGTGCATGCAATCAGCCGAGTTCAAGTAAGTTTCCCCAGAATACCCACATTTGTTATCTGTTATGATCTGATTATGAATCTGTGAATCGCATTCTAGTTAGGGCTAGAGGAGATGCCTGTATATGTTGTATGAACTAGTAGACTTGCATGCTAGGGCTGAGTAGTCAATAATAGGTTGGCCTGATATGTGGTGCTTTTAGCCTTGGGAATATTTGATGCCATGATAGAATGAGAATGATAATTGGTATTTTTAACTGCAATGTGTATGTTTTGAAAATTGTATACGGTTAGGATCTTATAGCCTTAGAATAGCTGATTTGACCTTATTTCCTGTGGTCTTAGGGTAGAGTCTATTATTCGACAGTCTATTGGATCCTGTTATGTGTATAATTTGCATGAATAAGGCAGCCAACAGTGAGAATGGATGGATGTAGATAATGCGGGTTGCGATATGTGGGTAGAATGTTCTATGGCAGTTCTTTGGATCAGAGTGTTTCTGCATCAATGCTGCTTACTTCGTGCTTTGTGGAACTCTTGTGTGATGGGAGTCAGCCACTAAGTGGATATGACGATATCCAGGAGGTGGATGGCTGGCATCATGAGGAGTTCCTCAGCAGCTGATGGCAGGATGCGGTTGGGAACTTAAGAAAGCCTAGGATATGCTCCAGTGAGTTAGTGGGGCGGTTCGGTGAAGTTAGGGAGCCTAGGAGGTGCTTCGGTGGATATTGTGTTGCGATATAGCGGATATTCGATGCATCAAGGGGTAGGTGACTTAAAGGATTCAGGAGGATTGCTAAGGAAAGTATGGATAGGTGTGGAAGGTAGTATAGGCCCGTACTACTGAAAGCACAAGATCCATACTCGAATCAGTAAAAGTATTGGAGAATTTAAGAAGCCTGGGAAAGAGAATTTTTTATTATGATTGGACCGTGGGGATAGTTGCTGTGTAGAATGCGAATGAGCACTTAAGGAGAAGGACCAGGGTTTGGTCACGGCTCCGGTAGTGAGCCAGATAGTGGAAGGACTGCCAGGATTTCGAGTTTGCCTTGAATCTTTTGCATCAGGCGGCAAGGGGTTGATTGTGAGATTTATTGCACCATGAGATTCAAACTTATGTCCTGGGAATAGTTTGTAACCGCCTTAGAGCAGAAGTTGCTCCAGCTACTGTGGTTCAGCCGTTGGTGATTGAATTGGCGAGGGTGTCGGGGTGCGAGACCCTGAATGGTATGGATCACAGAGCCGAGGACGGAAGACTGATTAGGAGTACCTCAATAAGAGAGGTTCAAGTCAGGTGAGTTTATTGGGGGGGGGTCTCTGGTTGAGCCCCAAGAGTTTGAATCAACAATTGAGAGGCCAGCAGGGTCGGATCCAATGCAATGTTTGCAGAAACTGCGCAAGGGTTTGGACAGTCATTGGGATTGTAATGAGGTAGTTACATCATGCTCTCAGGGTGGTCGAGGTAGCACAAGAGGAGGTGGTCAGGATTCCTTCAGATGTTTGTGGATATGCTAACTTCGACCATTTCCGGTGGATATGGGGTAAGTGCATCGCTTGAGTATCGTGATAAGTTAGATCTCGCGTCGGTATTCTGCTATGGTCTGGGTTAGCAAGGGATGTCAGATGCCATTCAGCATGACGAGGAATCTTTGAGAGATCTTCAGGTGGATGTATCTCGCGGAACGGAACCCACGTGTACTGTCATTGCTCCGAGTCGTTGTGAAAATTTGTTCAGTGACCTTGGTTGCTACGGGTGTAGCAGGTATGGTCGCGTTTTCAGGGGTTGCCCACAAGGGGCAAGCCCGTTATAGTTGTTACGATCAGAAGGGAGACAAGGAGATCGACCGTTGGTGAATCAGAGGGGAGCGGTGAGTGCATCCGTTCCGACTATTTTGAGAATCACCATTGGACGAGGGGGTAGAGCCGGAGCCCAGCAGGAAGGGACCCCACTTTGTAGGGTCAGACTGGGGAGATCAGAACTCCTGCATGCAAGGGTGCAAGGTATGTACCCTTTTTCCTCCCCACCAACATTTCCTATATTTAGTAGCGGATATTTTTCTTCAGCATGGGAAGGCGTATCGTTGGTTGTTATCTTAGGTGGTGGTTGAGCTACACGCATCTTCAAGAAGAGTTATATGCCATCTGCAAACTGTGAATTTGGGTGGAGTTGTACGGGGTCATCTCTTGATATGTCACGGTTTTCCCAACAGGTGAGTGTCATTTTGAGTATGGTCGGGGTTGGTTCAAGAGTTCGTATGAGGGGATTCTAGCTAGGTATCGGTAACCTTGGCAATTATGTTAGGAAAGTCTCTCAAAGTTGCCGAGGGAGAGAGAGAAGTTGTCACTGAAGTATTGTGGGATCATCCGACCTTGGACTCCGAGATTTGAATGTGATATCAGGGTGAACAGCTAGAGTCATTGGCATTGTGGGGATCCAATATGTGCTAGTTGGTTTTCGGAAAATGGTGTTGTTTGGATGGGTTATTCATGGTGTTCTAGCTTGGTTAAGCACTAGTCATCAACAAGGTGAACATTGGAGCGTAAGGAGGATCAGGAATTCTTAAATTTTCGTGTGCGGGGTGGACCTAGTTGAATCTAAGTGGGGGAACCGCCCAGGTATCCAGGACAGAAGCAAGGGTGAAAGTGTTGTAAGACTACGGGGGAGCCGTAGCATTCACTAATGTTCAGTTGGAGTGAAAGTGATGTAAGACTACGGGGGAGCCGTAGCATTCACTAACGGTCAGTTAGGGTATAGTGTTGTAAGACTGTGGGGGAGCCGTAGCATTCACTAGCGATAGAGGGTGTTGTAAGACTACGGGGGAGCCGTAGCATTCACTAGCGGTAGAGAGTGACGTAAGACTGTGGAAAGTGTCGTAGCGTTCACGGACTCTTTCAGTTGATCTGGACGAGGGTAGGCTAGTTTGCAGGGTTGTGGGAGAGCCACGACTTAGTTAGGATCAGGACTAGAGGTGATTGATCGATCAGTCATCCGGGGGCGAGCCAGGTGGTTTTGGGGATTCAGGTTTGAACCGGTAGAGACTATTGAGCTAAGGATTGGACTTTGTGATACAAGATCTTGTGGTCGAGTAGTGCATGTTTCTGTAGGGTTACGACTGGATAGCCATGATATAGGATCTCATAAGAACTTGATAAGGGAATCGTGTGCAAGATTGAAAGTATAAGGGAATCGACTAAGCGTATTTATTAATCGGTAGAGTAAAGGATGACGGGAAGTCATGGGGCACTATGCAAATGCCGATTTGAGGATCTCTGGATAGGAACGGAGTAACAATTCGGATTTGGGTAGGAACCCTAACCAGAATTCATGTCGGATTATGTTTCAGTAAGATGGGATGTGGGGCACCTGTATGCAAAGGGCATCGGGGATAGAATTCTAGAGTGAGGAACGGGTTGGTTTGATGGTAGTTTAAGACTACAGCTATTCTGGTAGTATACACCCTTTTCCGTCGGATTCAGTACTACCCTTTTCCGTCGGATTCAGTGGCGACAAGATGTCAGCCTATCGCGATCGGATGAATCAATCGGATGGAAGGAGATAGGGCAGTTATGGTTAGACGAGGCATCCTTCGGAGGTCGTAGGGGACTACTGAGTGTGGTTTGGCTCAGCAATCGGGTAGGTGTACGGTTTCCCAGATAGTTAGTAGACAGGTTGTCCCTGGTTGTTCTTCTGGAAAATAGCCATGTGGCAACAAGAGGGGTAGGAGCGACCTCAATGATTTGGGGTCTGTGTGTGTAATTACTTGTTATTCGGTAGTCGTAGTTGATCAGCGATTTCGTTGTTAGGAAGCCTCAAGGCATTGCAAGTGGGAAGTATTCTATTTAGACTGGTTTTCTGGTGGGACCAGTTCGTTGATAATTCAATGTGGGCAGTCTGTCAGGGAGACAGACCAGCCCGAGGCTTCAGCTGTTAGATGAAGCAGATATGATCAGATTGCAAGTAATTCGTTCATTCTTGGATTTCGTATTGCTGAAGGTGTCGCCCTGGAAAGGGATTATCAGGTTTCGGAAGAGGGGCAAGTTGTGGCCTCGATTTATAGGCCCGTTCAGGATCTCGGCTCGGATGGGCAAGGAGGCATATCTGTGACAACCCGAAATTTCTATCTTGTACAGTCATTCAATTCAATCAATGTCAGACTCGTCTCTGCTATCATTTAACATTGTGTAGGGTCTATTTGAGTGTTCCAAGTCTTGTTCATTCAAGGATAGGGTATAGAAATGAGTTCCTAAAGTTCAAAGTATCAAAATTCAGGCCAAACACTCCTTCATAGGGAGTGTACGGCCGTACACAGGGTGTACGGTTGGGTGTACGGCCGTACACCCATATGGGCCATACACTCATGTCATAATACTAGTTATTCCCTCATTTCTCTTCATTACTCACACTTCCAAGCCAAGAACATTGATTTCTCTCTCAACTATCATCAACATTCTTCATCCGGATCTTCATTAATGTAAGAATCCCTTCCATTTCTTTGTGATTATCCTTCATAATCTTAGATCACCTTTTGATTTCATCCATGAAATTCATGTTTTTGGGTAGATCTTCAAGTGTTCTTCACTTTCACCAAGAACACCAAGAACAGCTACTAGTTCTTGGACCTTAAACTCCCCTTAAAGGCTTCTATATCGTAAGTACCTCTTCCTATGCTTGTTACCTACTAGAATCACTTGATATTCACCATGAATCATCATCTTGTGCATGATCACAAAGAGTGTACGGCCATACACACCTCATGTGGCCGTACACCCCTTGTTCAGTGCATATCTAGGCCTTCAAAACATGTTATGTCCCAACATTAGATCACGGACACTTAGAGGATGCTAGATAGGACCTTTGAAACACCTTCTTGGCATTTTTTGCAAGGAGTGTACGGCCGTACACTCCATGTCCGTACACCCAAGTGGCCGTACACACCTTGGCCGTACACACTTGTGGCCGTACACATCTTGGCCGTACACACTCATGTGTGGCCTTAAACACCTTTTATGCAATCCTAAGCACTTGTAACACTTCAATATAAGTGTTTCCTAAGTCCTAAGGTGTTTTACTTACATGATTAGTTGTATAAACACTAATTATATACATATATGTGTCATTATATGCTAAATAGGATCCGTGTGTGTTCGAGTCTTCACTTGACACTTAGCATCCTATAACCGATCTTTCATTCGTATCACTCACTGCAGGTGAGTTCATACCCCTTAACTTATCTTTGAAATGATTTTAAATGCTTTTATGGGGGGGGGGGGATACAAGTAGAACAATTATAGTTTTTATATCAAATCATATGTGATTAATAACTATCAAACAAATAGATTTCTTACACTTCAAACTGTGTTTTCAAACAAATTGATCAAATCGTTTTACAAACTCTTTTATATGCGAAACTTTTTATCAAACTCTTTTAAACTTATATTTTGTCAAATCATGTCTTTATACATATAGTTTTATAAGTAGGATTGAAAGGACTTAGGACTGATAACTCGCCTTATTTCATGTTCCTTGTTTGGTTGTGGACTTAGGGTATCGGTTTGTTTGTCCTAAGGTCGTTTGAATCTTAGTTATATATTATGTGTATGTATATAGATATAAAAGTTCTTCATTCATATCAATACCTTTGGGTAGAAAAGGTGTACAAACATGTTCATTCATACAAATAACATTGCTAGTAAACTATAATAGGTATAGTTAGGAAGTCACTACTTAGTATTTCTAGAACAATGAAAAGAGTCAGTTCATGCATGAGTCAGTTCAAACATACTATAACGAGAGACAATACTCACTATAAAGAGAAACAGATAGAACATACTATAACGAGAGACAATACTCACTATGAAGAGAAACAGTACATACTATAACGAGAAACAATACATACTACACACTATACATTAGAGAACATACCATATACTAGACAGAGAGAACATACTACACACTAGACAGAGAGACCATACTATACTAATAAAAGAATACTATAACATTAATGTGATATACTACTTCATGGCGCGACAATATACTGCTGTGTCACGTTTTGTACCCAGAGTCTCCTGGAAGGAGAGCATGAATTTGTGTATAGATCTATACGGGACTGACCATCCTACACCTTGCTGCTAGCTACAGTAGGACCTGCAGGTCTACGGGTGATGAATATCATATCATTTCGACGTCTCGAACGTCGTATTATACTAGTCGATCAAGTATGGTTACAATCTTAATCACATTTTACCTTAATTAAACAAACAAGTTTAAGGTAGTTAGTACAATGGTAGTTACTTAGATAAAACTAGAGTACATCTTTATTTTTCCCATTTCATTCACATTGTGATCTTCTCACATAAACGGTAATGAAAACTATATTTTGGTAATGATAGTATTACTTTGGGAAAATACTCACTTTTACAAAAGAACAAACATAAAGAACAGTTGGGACTTGGTAGAAGACTACTTTAGTAGAAAATATAGGATTTTCTAGGAAGTTTACAAACATTTACATCAAACACTTACAAACTTTTACATCAAACATTTACAAACACTTTCTTCAAACATATACAAACAATGACACTAAAATACTTATGAACTCACCAGCTTTAATGCTGATCTACGCTTTCAAAATGACTTGTATTCTCAGGTCACCAGTAGACAGGTACCGATGACCAGGTTTTGAGAAGATGGAGCACATTCAAGACTCATCTCTTATTTTTGATTCATATTTTGGTGTCTTATAAACTATACAGAACACACTTGTATTAAATTATACTATTAATGCAATGGATGATGTTGTTGCTTGTTTTACTATTATGCATTGTTGTGATACTGTACATGACGTCCTCCGCCCCCGAACGTTTCCGCCGTTCTGGTTTGGGGGTGTGTCAGATTGGTATCAGAGCATTGTTTATAGTGAATTGAGTATATCAACCCATAAAAGATATACAACTATAAACACATCGGGATTAAAATACTTTGATCATGAGTTTATACTTTTAAATAATAAAATATTTAACCAACGTATACATACCTACGTTCATACTAAAATCAGTGTCACTAGGACATAACAAAAGTATTACGATTGTTGGATAGCACTAGTAGGCTTGGGGACATATAATCAGATTTGGGGGTGATATAGCCTGATCAATTATATCTTTCCGAGAAGTGATTAGCATGTGCCTAGGAATGGTTGTGTTGTTGTGTCACACCCCCAAACCAGAACGACATAAACGTTCGGGGGCGGAGGACTTCAGGTAAGTATCACAACACATGTCATATAGTAATCACAGTACAAACAACCATTGCATTAATAAGTATAAGTTTTACATAAGTGTTTAAACATTACATATTCAAACACCAAAGTAGGTACAGTAGAAGACAAGAGTCGCGGTACGGTACTAGGTAGTCTTCTCAAAAGCTTCGGGAGTGTACCTGTCTACTGGATTCCTGAGAATACAAGTTATTTGGAAAGAGTAGATCAGCATTTAAGCTGTTGAGTTCATAAGTATTTTAGTTCTGTTAAGTATACTCTAAGTTCTTTGTAAAAGTTCACTGGTTCCTCCAGAAAATCCTATATTTCCTGAGGTGATAGACTGATAACCTCAATAGTTTCCCTCTGTAATTACTTAGTTTATACTAATTATATATAACCCAATATCGAATGGACAGTTAAATGGGTGTATCTGCCCTAAGCCCACAACCAAACAAGGAACATGAAGTAAGGCGGAAGTCACACATTTCACTGTCAAACACTTCACATGAATCACAAGTGGTTTTCCTTTGTTCTTTGTTCTATTCTGGGTGGTAATGATTTGTTCTCTCCTGGTATCTATAGGGTGTCCTTCTCCTCCATAGGTATATTGAATTCCTGAGCTGTCTTACTTCCGATTCTGACACTAATCCCCATTACTTCGTAATGAAGATTTTGAATCTCGGAAGTTCATGCAAATCTCTCATTGGTGTCCTTAATAGGGTAAGGGCACTAAATGATTTTTATAGTTTATTTACTTATCATCTGTTTCTTTCTCGGAATTTTCCTAATGAAATTCTGTTGGATCCTCCTTGACTCTTCTATTGGTTGCTGCAGTGACTACATCTATCTAACGGGTTTATACGAGAATGGGAATGTCTAAAGAATCTATGAGAAAATTTAAATTTTTACGAAGGTGATCCTTTCTGGTCCTTCTATAATCATATGGTGTGTACTGATTATATATAATCCAGATCAAATAGACCTTCGAATAAGTAATCCTACTCTAAAACCACATCCAAACAAGGAAAAGGAAGTAGAGTGAAAATCACATATTCTAACTCTATAAGATCTCAACTATATATAACCTTACCATATCCATTTAGTAATTATAGACTTATCAGAAAAGACCTTTTTAACATTTCCGCAAAGTGATTTATGGTATCTAAAATACCTCCATGGTATTTTAATTATAAGTTTGATTCTTGGACTTCTAGATATAGGAAGTTGATAAGTTTTCAGTTTTCTTGTTATAGCAACCTAAAATATTCCTATAGTATTTTAACCATTATGTTTGGTTCTAGAATTCTTCTGGTACTTAGGTAAGTTTTAGACTTTTTGCAACACTACAATCACTCCCAAACACATGTTGGTCATATCTCAAATAAATATAGTTGATCAGGCTATATTGATCCCAGATATGATTACGTCACTGTCTAGGTTTAGCTGTAATGTCCAACATCCAAATACTTTTGCTTTGTTCTTCTTGTGATACTCATTCTAGTATATATATATTATGCATGTACTCATATTGTTATAAAATATTGTTATATTTTTAAAGTATAACTCTTGGTCAGAGTGTTTTTATCCCAATGGGTTTATAGTTGTATATCTTTTATGACTGATATAGTGAGTTCACTATAAACACTGCTCTGATACCAATCTGTCACACCCCCAAACCAGAACGGCGGAAACGTTCGGGGGCGGAGGACTTCAGGTAAGTATCACAACACATGCAATATAGTAATCACAGTACAAACAACCATTGCATTAATAAGTATAAGTTTTACATAAGTGTTTAAACATTACATATTCAAACACCAAAGTAGGTACAGTAGAAGACAAGAGTCGCGGTACGGTACTAGGTAGTCTTCTGAAAAGCTTCGGGAGTGTACCTGTCTACTGGATTCCTGAGAATACAAGTTATTTGGAAAGAGTAGATCAGCATTTAAGCTGGTGAGTTCATAAGTATTTTAGTTTTGTTAAGTATACTCTAAGTTCTTTGTAAAAGTTCACTGGTTCCTCCAGAAAATCCTATATTTCCTGAGGTGATAGATTGATAACCTCAATAGTTTCCCTCTGTAATTACTTAGTTTATACTAATTATATATAACCCAATATCGAATGGACAGTTAAATGGGTGTATCTGCCCTAAGCCCACAACCAAACAAGGAACATGAAGTAAGGCGGAAGTCACACATTTCACTGTCAAACACTTCACATGAATCACAAGTGGTTTTCCTTTGTTCTTTGTTCTATTCTGGGTGGTAATGATTTGTTCTCTCCTGGTATCTATAGGGTGTCCTTCTCCTCCATAGGTATATTGAATTCCTGAGCTGTCTTACTTCCGATTCTGACACTAATCCCCATTACTTCGTAATGAAGATTTTGAATCTCGGAAGTTCATGCAAATCTCTCATTGGTGTCCTTAATAGGGTAAGGGCACTAAATGATTTTTATAGTTTATTTACTTATCATCTATTTCTTTCTCGGAATTTTCCTAATGAAATTCTGTTGGATCCTCCTTGACTCTTCTATTGGTTGCTGCAATGACTACATCTATCTAACGGGTTTATACGAGAATGGGAATGTCTAAAGAATCTATGAGAAAATTTAAATTTTTACGAAGGTGATCCTTTCTGGTCCTTCTATAATCATATGGTGTGTACTGATTATATATAATCCAGATAAAATAGACCTTCGAATAAGTAATCCTACTCTAAAACCACATCCAAACAAGGAAAAGGAAGTAGAGTGAAAATCACATATTCTAACTCTATAAGATCTCAGCTATATATAACCTTACCATATCCATTTAGTAATTATAGACTTATCAGAAAAGACCTTTTTAACATTTCCGCAAAGTGATTTATGGTATCTAAAATACCTCCATGGTATTTTAATTATAAGTTTGATTCTTGGACTTCTAGATATAGGAAGTTGATAAGTTTTCAGTTTTCTTGTTATAGCAACCTAAAATATTCCTATAGTATTTTAACCTTTATGTTTGGTTCTAGAATTCTTCTGGTACTTAGGTAAGTTTTAGACTTTTTGCAACACTACAATCACTCCCAAACACATGTTGGTCATATCTCAAATAAATATAGTTGATCAGGCTATATTGATCCCAGATATGATTACGTCACTGTCTAGGTTTAGCTGTAATGTCCAACATCCAAATACTTTTGCTTTGTTCTTCTTGTGATACTCATTCTAGTATATATATATTATGCATGTACTCATATTGTTATAAAATATTGTTATATTTTTAAAGTATAACTCTTGGTCAGAGTGTTTTTATCCCAATGGGTTTATAGTTGTATATCTTTTATGACTGATATAGTGAGTTCACTATAAACACTGCTCTGATACCAATCTGTCACACCCCCAAACCAGAACGGCGGAAACGTTCGGGGGCGGAGGACTTCAGGTAAGTATCACAACACATGCAATATAGTAATCACAGTACAAACAACCATTGCATTAATAAGTATAAGTTTTACATAAGTGTTTAAACATTACATATTCAAACACCAAAGTAGGTACAGTAGAAGACAAGAGTCGCGGTACGGTACTAGGTAGTCTTCTGAAAAGCTTCGGGAGTGTACCTGTCTACTGGATTCCTAAGAATACAAGTTATTTGGAAAGAGTAGATCAGCATTTAAGATGGTGAGTTCATAAGTATTTTAGTTTTGTTAAGTATACTCTAAGTTCTTTGTAAAAGTTCACTGGTTCCTCCAGAAAATCCTATATTTCCTAAGGTGATAGACTGATAACCTCAATAGTTTCCCTCGGTAATTACTTAGTTTATACTAATTATATATAACCCAATATCGAATGGACAGTTAAATGGGTGTATCTGCCCTAAGCCCACAACCAAACAAGGAACAGGAAGTAAGGCGGAAGTCACACATTTCACTGTCAATCGGATATTACTTATGTATAACTCTGATGTAAAAACTAAGGAATTATATAATTAACCACTAAAGGTCCTTTATGTTATACTAGTTGACTAAGTTCCAATTGTAAAAGTAGTTTAATCCCATAAACCGTTTCATTTGTAAAAGTGGTTTAATCCCATAAACCGTTTCATTTGTAAAAGTGGTTTAATCCCATAAAACGTTTCATTTGTAAAAGTAGTTTAATTGCATAAACCGTTTCATTTGTAAAAGTGTTTTAATCCCATAAACCGTTTCATTTGTAAAAGTATTGTTAGTTATATTCGTTCTACAGTAAAACCTTAGTATTAATCCTGGAAAATATTATATTATCCATAATACTGCCTTGTGGTTTTAAATGTTCCAAAACCAGAAGTACAAGTATATTTACCATACTTGATTTCATGATACGTAGTTTTTACTATAAGTAAAAACTAACAGAAGGTATGTTTGGTCAGGATGTAATTATCTTTTCTTACTGTTTTAAGAGAAGTATATTACTAGGTTATTCACTCGTTGTTTTATCCATGTGAGTTCTATTAACCATACTGATATTACTGATGCGCCTGCTGCGACGTTCTTCAGGCGTCGGAAACGATATGATATTTGACACCCTAGGCCTGTCGGCCAAACTGTAGCGAACAACAAAGGTGCGGGATTGTCAGTCCCATATAGATCTATACACAAATTCACGCCCTCCCTACAGGAGATTCTGGTTAATAAGTCAGGACTTAAGGTCGTACTTAGATAAGTACACCATGAAGAGTCTCACAAATTTATTGTTTCAACGAGATTTACGATGTATTATTACCCCGTGATTGTTAACCCTGATACTCTGTATTGTACCCTAGTTAATGCAAACCCGGTATGATGTATTATTACCCCGTGATTGCTAACCCTGGTACTCTGTATCGTACCCTTGTTAATGCAAACTCGGTATGATGTATTATTACCCCGTGATTGCTAACCCTGGTACTCTGTATCGTACCCTTGTTAATGCAAACTCGGTATGATGTATTATTACTTCTTTAATATCTTATCCATATACTAATAGTATTATACATATCCTGGTATAGGTAAATGAATTGTTGGTACTTTCCATGGAATGTGAATCATACTTGTATATTTAGTTTTTGAATCATAAATTATACCTATTATAATTTATATGTTCTATCTGATTAGCATGATTTCTCATGGATGAACACCTTTACTCAGCATGATACAAAGGTAATGATACCGAAGGAAGTAACCTTTTATATTCATATATGTATAATATATATATATATATATATATATATATATATATATATATATATATATATATATATATATATATTGTGACAACCCGAAATTTTCATTTGTATAATTTCTACAGTCAAACACTTCAAATAATAGTCAAATACATTTTAAAACATTTTTGGCCGGTTTTAAGTCCGTTTGGGTGCTTTATTTCAAAATACGTCAGACGAATAAATAAACAGAAGTGTTTACTTGGAGTAATGTGTAACAAGTGAACAACTTACACCATATCAAGGTGTTTACGGCCAAACAAGAGGAGTTTGGGCCGTAAACTCCTCTCCACCTTGAACTCATGCATATAGCATGAGTTTACTCCCCACCCTCTCATTTTACACTTCCAACTTCAAGAACACCCAACTTTTCTCTCAACTATCATAAGATCACTTCTTCAAATCCGCCAAAATGTAAGTGTTTCCTTCCTAGATTCGTTCATACAACACTTAATCTAGTGTTTATACATCATTTCATCCATGGATTCTTCATTTTGCTTAGATCTTCAAGTGTTCTTCAGAACACCAAGAACACACACTAGTGTTCTTGGGCCCTAAACACTCTTACAAGCTTCATATAAGTAAGTATACCCCTCCTAACTAGTTATTTGCTTAGAATACTTGTTAATCCATGGAAAAACATCAAGAACACCCAAGAACACTTGGGTTTACGGTCAACGGATATCCTTGAACCGTAAACACCATCAAGTGGTTTTTAAATGCCCCTAACACCTTCTAAGGCTTGGATAAAAGAGTAGAACCTTGCATGCATGAGCTAGAAACACCAAAACATGAAATGGTTGGGGTAACCATGAGTTTACGGCCGTAAACTCATGGGTTTACGACCGTAAACTCAAGGGTTTACGACCGTAAACTCCCAAGGGTGGTCTAAGGACCGTAAACTCCAATGATGAGCCATTTTGTGCCCTAGACCCTTCCTAAGTCCTTGATTCAAACCTAGAACACTTCCTTGTGGGGTATAAGACCTTAAATCACACAATGGTACCAATTACCAAGAGTTTACGGCCGTAAACTCATGGGGGTAATGACCAAAAACCGTAAACACATGTAGGGTTGCCAAATGAGAAGTAACCTCCAACGAGAGGCCATACTCTTCTTTGATGCAACCCTTTAGCACTCCTAGCACTTGAAACAAAGTGTTTCCATGTCTTAGGATGTCTTTACTTGATTAATTAGTTGTTAAATGACTAATTAGATACATTTATGTATCACTACATGTTACATAGGATCTGTGTGTGTGTTCAAGTCCTCACTTGACACTTAGCATCCTATCCGGCACTTCCATCCAAACCACTCACTGCAGGTGAATTCATACCCATTAATCAACCTTTTTAAATATTTTTAAATGCTTTTATGGGGGGGAATACAAGTTGAATCAAACAAGTTATAGTATCAATCATATGTGATTTATAACTTGCAACCAAATGGATTTTCCTATACTTTTAACTGCTTTGTCAACAAAACTGCTTCAAAATGGATATCAAACTCATTTTCATGTTAAAACTGTTTTTAAACCCTTTTAAAACTTTCATTGTTTTCAAACCCTATCTACACCAATATATTTATATAAGTAAGACTTGAAGGACTTAGGACTGACAGCTCACCTTACTTCCTGTTCCTTGTTTCGTTGTGGACTTAGGGTATCCTGTTACTTGTCCGAATGTCGTTAAATTCTTAGTTATATATCATATATATATGTGTTGGATATAAAAGCTTTCACTTCAATTCAGTACCTTTGTGTAACAAAGGCATGCAAGTAACATTACTATTTAACTATATTAGGTATAGTTAAGGATTACTACTCACTACTACTATTACAATGACACTTACCAGAGTCAGTACAAGTAAGAGTCAATACACTATATACTATACAGGAGAACACTCTATACATTATACCAGAAAATACACTATACAATATACAAGAGAATATACTATAATTAGAATGTGACATACTACTTCTCGATACGACACTTCATTGTGCTATCACTTTGTAACCAGAGTCTCCTGGAGGGAGAGCGGGCATTGTGTGTATAGATCTATACGGGACAGACACTCCCACATCCTGACTGCTAGCTACAGTCCGAGCCGAAAGGCCAAGGGGTGACAGAATGTTACCTCACTATATATGACCTGGAGGGTCATCAGTTATCCAGCCGTCGATCAGCATGGTTACATACGAGTTCACATTCATACATTTAATTAACCCATTTAAGAATTAAAGGCAATTTAGACTCTCTGAGGCGTATTATTCATTTAATACCACCTGGAGTCTACATGTTACTATTTTAGACTCTCTGAGGCGTACGGTACACTTAGTACTACCTGGAGTCTGTATTTCATTATTTTGTGACTCTGTCACATACTCGTTTAAATAAACTATATTTTCATAACGATAGTTTCACTGGGGAACAACCCTTACAATTACGAAAGAACAAACATACAAACCATTGGGTCTCGGTAGAAGACCACTTTTTACTGGAAAATATAGGATTTTCTAGGGAGTATACTATTCACAAACATTGAAATCAGTTATTACACTACATTATTGTAAACATTTTTATACAAGCAATGACACTAAATACTTATGAACTCACCAGCTTTATGCTGATAAACTCTTTCAAAATAACTTGTATTCTCAGGTCATCAGTAGACAGGTACAGATGAAGCTTTTGAGAAGATGGAGCACGTACAAGACTCATCTTTTATTTTGATTATACTTTTGGTGTCTTACAAACCGTACAGAACATGCTTGTATTACAATTATTATATTAATGCAATGGATGTTGTTGCTTGTCTTTACTATTATGCATTGTTGTGATACTGTACATGACGTCCTCCACCCCAGAACGTTTCCGCCGTTCGCGGTTTTGGGGTGTGACAGATTGGTATCAGAGCCAGGTTTATAGTGAATCAAGTATATCAACCCATAAAAGATATATGAACTATAAACACATCGGGATTAAAACACTCTGACCAAGAATATATACTTTTAAATAATTAAATATTTAACTAGGTATATATATACATTTATCCATACCAGTGTCAGTATCATACTAGAACAGAACAAAAGTATTACGATTGTTGAACAGCACAATTAGGCTTAGAGACATATGGTCAAACCTAAGGGGATATAGCCTGATCAACTATATTTTCTGAGGAGTGACTAGCATGTGCCTAAGAATGATTGTGGTGTTGCAACAAGTCTAAAAACTTACCAACACTACTACAAGAACATTAGAACAGAATACTATAGGAGTATTCTGCATTACTATAAATTATATATGTGAGAACTAAAAAGTTCGTTACTAGTAGGGTAATAGTTGCTAAGTGGATACTCTACGGTTACATGTGACTAAGGCGTTATAGACTTAGAATCTGTGATCTTTGCTTTACTTCCTGTTCCTTGTTTGGTTGTGGATTTAGAGTTAGGGTCACTTATTCGAAGGTCTATCCTGTTTCGGTTGCATGTAATTGGTATGCACTATTCAAGTATTGAATCAACTAATAATGATCATCTTATAATTATCTTAGATTAGTACGTCTATTAACTATTCATTCCCCATTCTCGCGTAGATAGCATGGCTGGCTTTCATCTCCCTGGCGACCCGTACTATCCAAACCAAGGCATTGGAGGATGGCTTGATGAAGAGCCAGAAGATGATCACCCGATCCCTTTGGATGATCACCGTGCAGAAGGCTTTTCGGATAGCTCCGACTCTGAACCAGAAGTCAACAACCTACCTCCAGTAGCCCCAAACCCCAACCCCCGTCCGACATTTCAAGGTCCCACTCCCATGTGGGCAACAACCTTGAATCAATGGAGTGATGAGCAGGGTCAGCCTTTACCTTTCAACGGGGACCGAAGCTTTTACAACATAAGCGAGGGAGGTTCAGCTGACCGAGTCCTGCCCATCATGGTCCGTAGGATTGCTAGGAACGTCGAGCAAGGTCATGCAGCCATCGACCGAGTAGTGGAAATTGACGCCAACTCTGGCCTTAACACTGTCCGTATTCACCAACTCGAAGAAGCTATGGATGGGACTAGGAGGACCAATGAGGCTCTGCAGCAACAGCTAGCTGCATCCCGAGCCGAATTCATGGAACTCCGAGTGCATCAGAGGACGCATGAACGACATCTTCAGGAAGTTGTACGCCAATTGGCTGATCTTAGGGTTCGCCCAAGGGATACACGTCGCCAGTAGAAGATGTCGACTCATCTTTCTCTTTTGATTTAGGAATAGCCTATCTTTTCTATGCTCTATAGAGCACTTGTCTGTAAACATTCGTAACTTTGAAAGTACTCTAACCAGACTTCCAAACTGCCAACATTTTCCCTTATGGTTTGATGTAAGACCTACTGCTAGGTCATTTTTCCCGAACTCATTTTACATCATTAATACCAGTAATATTGGCAGTTGTCTACTCTATGGGAAAGTCTATACTTTTATGTTTCCCTACTCTATTGTTATGACTTTATCTGATGGTTGGACTATGGCGATTTAATCCATGAAACACTCTCATCATACTTACAATCGATTCTCACTATTATCACCGTTTCATGAATTTTCAGTAAAATATGTCGCCTCGTCCTCGTCCGACGAGGGGCAGACCCTCAACTCAAGCTCCACCACCACCACCCCTCCGCAGTTCGATCCAGTGATGTTTCAGGCAGCTGTAACCGTAGCTGTGACCGCCGCCATGGCACAAGTAAACTCTGGCGGTGTTAGTGGAACAGGGACTGGCACAAACTCTAGCCAAGGTGAAATCCACCCGCGTGCACGAGAGTGCACCTATAAAGATTTCATCAGCTGCAAACCTACATACTTCAATGGAACCGGAGGGATCCTTGCACTATCCCAAAGGATCGAAAGAACCGAAGCAATCTTCGAAATATGCTCGTGCCCCGAGGGAAGCAAGATAAAATTCACTGCTTGCACCTTCACCCAAAGGGCCCTGACATGGTGGAATGGCCATGTCAAATCACTCTCCCTGGTAACTGCTAACGCCATGGGTTGGGACACACTGAAGGACCTGATGACAAGGGAGTACTGCCCGAGGGGCGAAATTTAGAAACTCGAGGAGGAACTCTGGAACCTCAAAATGCAGGGTTCAGACATAGTGGCTTATACAGCCAGGTTCTGCGACCTGGTGGCTCTATGTCCTAACATGGTTCCCACCGAAAGCAAGAAAATTGAAAGATACATCTGGGGTCTGGTACCCCGGTATCGAGGGAACGTTCTAGCCTCACACCCTGCGACCTTTGATAGTGCCAAGGAATTGGCCCAAAGGCTCATCGATCACGAGGTTCCTTCTACTCCATCAACAACTACAACAACCACCCCCGCATCAGCCAGTACATCTGACAACAAAAGGAAGCGTGGGGATCAAAGGAAGAAGGGCAAATCAGCCCAATCCTCTTTCAAGAACCAACAAACTGTGGCTGTCCATGCTTCCACTACTCCTGCTGCCCTTGTACCAACCAAAACATATGCAGGGAGCCTACCCAAGTGCACCAAGTGCTCCTTCCATCATAACGGCCCCTGCCGTGAATTGCACTGCACTAACTGCGACCGGAAGGGCCATACCGTTCGATTTTGTAGGACACAACCCAAACCCATCAACCAGGTTCCCAGTACCGGAGTGAGTCAAGCCTGCTACGGGTGCGGCGAGACAGGGCACTTCAAAAGAAACTGTCCGAAGGCTGGGAATGCAGGAGGAACAGGAAGACTACTTGTTATTGGCCACAATGAAGCCGTGGCAGACCCCACTGTAGTCACGGGTACGTTCCTTCTCGATAACTCTTATGCTTGTATCCTATTCGATAGTGGGGCAGAAAGAAGCTTCGTAAACCAAAAATTTAAACACTTGCTTAAACACTTACCGCAAAGACTAAAAGAAACCTTCGTCGTAGAAATGTCTAACAGCAAGACAGAGAGTTCGAACGAAATCTACCTAGGTTGTACCCTCACGCTAGATAATCATTCATTCCCAATCGACCTCATACCAGTATCGATCAAGAGTTTCGATGTCATTGTGGGCATGGACTGGTTGAGTCTCCATCGTACCGATATCCTGTGTTTCGACAAAGCCATCTGTCTAAACCTACCAAATAACGAAACCTTGATGATCTACGGAGACAAACCCAGTACGAGCCTTCGTATTATCTCAAGTATTCAAGCCCAAAAGTACTTGCGTAAGGAATATTGTGCATTCCTGGCGCACGTTATCGATACGAGCCAGAAAACAAAAGACCTAAAAGACCTTCCTGTAGTACGCGATTTTCATGACGTCTTTCCGGAAGAACTCCCAGGGTTACCCCCGCAGCGTCAGGTCGAATTCAGGATCGACTTAATTCCAGGAGCTACCCCCGTAGCCAAATCGCCCTATCGTCTAGCGCCTGCTGAGATACAACAGCTGTCCGGTCAACTTAACGAACTGCTCAACAAGGGCTTTATAAGACCATGCTTCTCACCCTGGGGAGCACCGGTCTTGTTCATGAAGAAGAAAGACGGATCGTTCTGTATGTGCATCGATTACAGGGAACTCAACAAGATCACAATCAAGAATCGTTATCCTCTTCCTCGCATAGACGATTTATTCGACCAGCTGCAAGGGGCGAGCTACTTTTCCAAGATTGATCTGAGGTCCGGGTATCACCAGTTACGAGTGCTGGAGGAGGATGTCCCGAAGACAGCCTTCCGAACTCGTTACGGACACTACGAGTTCGTAGTGATGCCATTCGGATTGATCAATGCGCCCGCAGTATTCATGGACTTGATGAATAGAGTATGCCGTCCTTACTTGGATCAGTTCGTCATTGTCTTCATTGATGATATACTTATCTACTCTAGAAGTAAGGAGGAGCATATCGATCATTTGCGACAAGTCCTAGGAACTTTACGATCAGAGAAGCTCTATGCGAAGTTCTCTAAATGCGAATTTTGGATCCGAAGAGTCGAATTCTTAGGACACGTGGTTAGCAAAGAAGGAATCCACGTGGACCCATCCAAAATTAAGGCCATTGAGAACTGGTCAGCACCGAAGATGCCTACAGAAATTCGCCAATTTCTAGGCCTCGCTGGCTACTACCGCAGGTTCATTCAAAACTTCTCTCGAATCGCGAAACCTCTTACAACATTGACCCAGAAAGGCATGGCCTTTGACTGGGAAGGGAAGCAAGAGAAGGCATTCCAAACCCTGAAGCGAGCTTTATGCACCGCACCGGTACTGTCCCTCCCCGAAGGGATAGACGACTTCGTGGTATACTGCGATGCATCCAACCAAGGGCTCGACTGTATACTGATGCAACGAGGTAAGGTCATCGCATACGCCTAAAGACAGCTGAAGACACACGAGGTCAACTACACCACACACGATCTCGAATTAAGAGCAGTTGTGTTCGCCCTAAAGATCTGGAGACACTACCTGTATGGTACGAAGAGCACCATCTTTACAGACCACAAAAGCCTACAACACATATTCAACCAGAAGGAGCTCAATATGAGACAACGACGGTGGGTCGAGCTACTCAATGACTACGAATGCGAAATTCGTTATCATCCGGGTAAATCCAACGTAGTAGCAGACGCCCTAAGTCGGAAAGAATATTCTGGTCGAAGAGTCAAATCATTAACAATGACTATCCATTCGTATCTATCCGCACAAATAAAGGAGGCTCAGCTTAAAGCCTTAAAACCTGAAAATGTGGCGGGAGAATCCCTGCGTGGAATGGATAAGAACTTGGAAGTGAAGGGTGACGGAGCCTTATATCTCATGGACCGGATCTGGACACCGCGACACGGTGGCTTCAGAGACTTGGTCATGAAGGAAGCGCACAACACTCGGTATTCCGTCCACCCGGGTTCAGATAAGATGTATCTGGATCTTAAAAAGTCATACTGGTGGCCTAACATGAAAGCAGAGATTGCTACCTTCGTAAGTAGATGCCTTACTTACGCAAAGGTTAAGGTCGAATACCAGAAACCGTCAGGTCTACTCCAGCAACCGGAGATACCTGAATGGAAGTGGGAGCGGATCACTATGGACTTCATAACCAAGCTACCCAAGACTACGGGTGGACTTGATACCATTTGGGTCATCGTCGACAGATTGACCAAATCCGCACACTTCCTGCCCATCAAGGAAACTGACAAGATGGAAAAGCTCACACGAACATACATACGGGAGATTGTACGACTGCACGGTGTTCCCATATCCATTATCTCGGACAGAGATAGTAGATTCACTTCGAGATTCTGGCAGTCACTACAAAGCTCCTTAGGAACGAGGCTGGACATGAGTACAACCTACCATCCACAGACCGACGGACAAAGTGAGAGAACTATCCAAACATTAGAAGATATGTTGCGAGCCTGTGTGATCGACTTTGGGAAGGCATGGGATACTCACTTACCTCTCGTAGAATTCTCTTACAACAATAGTTATCACACGAGCATAAAGGCTGCTCCATTTGAAGCCCTCTACGGCCGGAAGTGTAGATCCCCTTTGTGCTGGGCTGAAGTGGGTGACACTCAGTTAGCTAAAGGACGAGTTCCTGACAGCACTCTCACGGGTCCGGAAATTATTCGGGAAACGACAGAGAAGATCGTCCAGATTCGTGAACGATTGAAAGCCTCCAGAGACCGACAGAAGAGCTACACAGAAAAACGAAGGAAACCTTTGGAGTTCCAGGTGGGAGACCGAGTCCTTTTGAAAGTATCACCCTGGAAGGGCTTGATACGCTTCGGAAAGCGTGGAAAGCTAAATCCAAGGTACATAGGGCCTTTCGAGATTCTCGCTAGAATCGGCCCCGTAGCTTACAAACTCAACTTACCCCGCGAACTTAGTAATGTACATCCAACCTTCCACGTCTCGAACTTGAAAAAGTGCCTATCCGACGAGATTCTTGTAATCCCACTCGACGAGATCGAGATCAACGAGAGCCTCAACTTCGTGGAAGAACCTGTAGAGATCATGGACGGAGAGGTCAAGCGAACCAAGCAAAGCCGTATCCCAATCGTGAAGGTTCGCTGGAACGCCAAGCGAGGACCGGCGTTCACTTGGGAGCGCTAGGATCAAATGAAACTAAAATATCCTCCTCTTTTTACTTAGTTATATTGTAATAACTTAGTTGCTTAAACTCTAATTTCGGGACGAAATTCCCTCTAACGGGGGGATGATGTGACAACCCGAAGTTTTCATTTGTATAATTTCTACAGTCAAACACTTCAAATAATAGTCAAATACATTTTAAAACATTTTTGGCCGGTTTTAAGTTTGTTTGGGTGCTTTATTTTAAAATACGTCAGACGAATAAATAAACAGAAGTGTTTACTAGGAGTAATGTGTAACAAGTGAACAACTTACACCATATCAAGGTGTTTACGGCCAAACAAGAGGAGTTTGGGCCGTAAACTCCTCTCCACCTTGAACTCATGCATATAGCATGAGTTTACTCCCCACCCTCTCATTTTACACATCCAACTTCAAGAACACCCAACTTTTCTCTCAACTATCATAAGATCACTTCTTCAAATCCGCCAAAATGTGAGTGTTTCCTTCCTAGATTCGTTCATACAACACTTAATCTAGTGTTTAGACATCATTTCATCCATGGATTCTTCATTTTGCTTAGATCTTCAAGTGTTCTTCAAAACACCAAGAACAGCAAGAACACACACTAGTGTTCTTGGGCCCTAAACACTCTTACAAGCTTCATATAAGTAAGTATACCCCTCCTAACTAGTTATTTGCTTAGAATACTTGTTAATCCATAGAAAAACATCAAGAACACCCAAGAACACTTGGGTTTACGGTCAAGGGATATCCTCGAACCGTAAACACCGTCAAGTGGTGTTTAAATGCCCCTAACACCTTCTAAGGCTTGGATAGAAGACTAGAACCTTGCATGCATGAGCTAAAAACACCAAAAAACGAAATGGTTTGGGTAACCATGAGTTTATGGCCGTAAACTCATGGGTTTACGACCGTAAACTCAAGGGTTTACGACCGCAAACTCCCAAGGGTGGTCCAAGGACCGTAAACTCCAATGATGAGCCATTTTGTGCCCTAGACCCTTCCTAAGCCCTTGATTCAAACCTAGAACACTTCCTTGTGGGGTATAAGACCTTAAATCACACAATGGTACCAATTACCATGAGTTTACGGCCGTAAACTCATGGGGGTAATGACCAAAAACCGTAAACACATGTAGGGTTGCCAAATGAGAAGTAAGCTCCAATGAGAGGCCATACTCTTCTTTGATGCAACCCTTTAGCACTCCTAGCACTTGAAACAAAGTGTTTCCATGTCTTAGGATGTCTTTACTTGATTAATTAGTTTTTAAATGACTAATTAGATACATTTATGTATCACTACATGTTACATAGGATCTGTGTGTGTGTTCAAGTCCTCACTTGACACTTAGCATCCTACCCGGCACTTCCATCCAAACCACTCACTGCAGGTGAATTCATGCCCCTTAATCAACCTTTTTAAAAAATTTTAAATGCTTTTATGGGGGGGAATACAAGTTGAATCAAACAAGTTATAGTATCAATCATATGTGATTTATAACTTGCAACCAAATGGATTTTCCTATACTTTTAACTGCTTTGTCAACAAAACTGCTTCAAAATGGATATCAAACTCATTTACATGTTAAAAATGTTTCCAAACCCTTTTAAAACTTTCATTGTTTCCAAACCCAACTACACCAATATATTTATATAAGTAAGACTTGAAGGACTTAGGACTGACAGCTCACCTTACTTCCTGTTCCTTGTTTGGTTGTGGACTTAGGGTATCCTGTTATTTGTCCGACTATCGTTAAATTCTTAGTTATATATCATATATATATATCTATATATATATATATATATATATATATATATATATATATATATATATATATATATATATGTGTGTGTTGGATATAAAAGCTTTCACTTCAATTCAGTAACTTTGTGTAACAAAGGCATGCAAGTAACATTACTATTTAACTATAATAGGTATAGTTAAGGATTACTACTCACTACTACTATTACAATGACACTTACCAGAGTCAGTACAAGTAAGAGTCAATACACTATATACTATACAGGAGAACACTCTATACATTATACCAGAAAATACACTATACAATATACAAGAGAATATACTATAATTAGAATGTGACATACTACTTCTCGATACGACACTTCATTGTGCTATCACTTTGTAACCAGAGTCTCCTGGAGGGAGAGCGGGCATTGTGTGTATAGATCTATACGGGACAGACACTCCCACATCCTGACTGCTAGCTACAGTCCGAGCCGAAAGGCCAAGGGGTGACAGAATGTTACCTCACTATATATGACCTGGAGGGTCATCAGTTATCCAGCCGTCGATCAGCATGGTTACATACGAGTTCACATTCATACATTTAATTAACCCATTTAAGAATTAAAGGCAATTTAGACTCTCTGAGGCGTATTGTTCATTTAATACCACCTGGGATCTACACTTTCACTTCTTTAGACTTTTCAAGGCGTATTATTCATTTAATACCACCTGGAGTCTACATGTTACTATTTTAGACTCTCTGAGGCGTACGGTACACTTAGTACTACCTGGAGTCTGTATTTCATTATTTTGTGACTCTGTCACATACTCGTTTAAATAAACTATATTTTCATAACGATAGCTTCACTGGGGAATAACCCTTACAATTACGAAAGAACAAACATACAAACCATTGGGTCTCGGTAGAAGACCACTTTTTACTGGAAAATATAGGATTTTATAGGGAGTATACTATTCACAAACATTGAAATCAGTTATTACACTACATTATTGTAAACATTTTTATACAAGCAATGACACTAAATACTTATGAACTCACCAGCTTTATGCTGATAAACTCTTTCAAAATAACTTGTATTCTCAGGTCATCAGTAGACAGATACAGATGAAGCTTTTGAGAAGATGGAGCACGTACAAGACTCATCTTTTATTTTGATTATACTTTTGGTGTCTTACAAACTGTACAGAACACGCTTGTATTATAATTATTATATTAATGCAATGGATGTTGTTGCTTGTCTTTACTATTATGCATTGTTGTGATACTCTACATGACGTCCTCCACCCCAGAACGTTTCCGCCGTTCTCGGTTTTGGGGTGTGACACACACACACACACACACACACACATATATATATATATATATATATATATATATATATATATATATATATATATATATATATATATATATATATATATATAATTAAGAAGGAAACGACCTTCGGACAAATAACACCGCCTTAATTCCACATCCAAACAAGGAAACGGAAATAAGATAATTCATTAGTCCTAAGCCCTTCAAATCTTATTTATATATTTATACATATATAAACCTGATTTTTGCAATTCTAATTTGAAATAGTTTATAAAACCTTTTTCAAAGAATTTAACGGAGTTTACATGACTTTAAATATTTAACATAGCTTTAAGTCATTTTGGAAGTATTTGGTAATCCTTAAAAGCATAAGGAAACCCTTTGTGTGATTATTATCACATACAATTATCAACACGATTTATATTGTGTTAAACTTGTATTCCCCCCCCCCCCTAAAAAGCATTTAAAAACCATTAAAAAGATAGATTTTAGGGGTATGAACTCACTTGTATAAGTGGTGATTTGGGCAGCGTTTCGTTTCTATAGATGATCTTTCTCGAAGAAACCGCGAGTTTTTGAGTAAAAATCGGCTTTATGTGGGCAGCACTTCGACTGGAAAGAGGTTATCTTCTCGAGAATTTCGGGGGTTCGGGGCTTGCTTCGGGTTTTAGATACGATATCGGGGCCTTGGGGGGTCGAAAGAAAGTTTAGGGGGTGAAAAGGTGAAAAAGGGTGAAAAATGGGGTGAAAAACCTCTCAAATCCGAGAAGTCTCGCACCCTTTATATAGGGGTGCGAGGATTCGGCCGAGGGGTGAGTCATCGGACAGGTGGCGAAGGCGAGTCAGCAGCCACGCGTCAGAAGGAGAAGCAAGGAGGGTGGCAGTCTCGGATGCGTGTCGGACCCGGAGAGGACCGAACTTCGGTCCAATCAGGAGGCGGCTATGACGACTTCGGCCCAATCAGTAGGTGACACGCGTACTTCGGTCCAATCAGCAGCGAACACGTGTCTGACACGTGGAAGCCTCGCATGCGAGGGTGACGTGGCCGAGGAGGATCCATGCGAAATTTCCCGGTTTTCTAGATTTTTTGATTTTCGTGCCAAAAGCTTGCGAAATTCATAACTTTCGCATACGAGCTCCGTTTTTGGCGTTCTTTATATGCACACGTAGGTAAAATTATACTCTACGACTTTCGTTTAGACTTCGTTGGCTAATTTTGAATTTATTTTTAATATTATTATTTTTAACAGACCGGGACAGGAAATCCGTTAAAAATTTATAACTTCTTCATCCGACGTCCGTTTTCATCTGTCTTTTGACCGTTGTACTACTTTTGAAGAGTCCTTCGATTCTCGTTTAAGTTGTGTCGGCTAAATATCGATCGATTTATATTTCGAATTTTTAGTTGTCTACTGCTAAACCGAAACTTAGAAAAATCATAAATTCGTCATACGAAATCAGATTTTTACGTTCCTTTTATGAACGTTCTCGGTTTAACATATTCTACAACTTTCATTTAGATTGTTAATGCTAAAAAGCCTTTTATCGAAAATTCACTTTTTACACTGAACAGTGTTTTGCCGGTTTTGTCGCGGATTTTCGATTGGTCATAACTTCTTCGTTATAACTCGGATTTCAGTGTTCTTTATATTTTTGGAAACCTTGTTACAATCTCTACCACTTTGTTCATCCCAATTACGATTATTGATCAATTTATTTTTGACCTAAATTTGACTGGTGTCACATTATCCCCCCCCCCCCCCCGTTAGAGGGAATTTCGTCCCGAAATTAAGTCTAAAGTGATACTCATGCACCAGGTCTAATCTTCCCTTTCCCAAGTGAATTCAGGTCCCCGGTTTGTAATCCAGCGAACCTTCACTAACGGGATAAGACTTTGCTTAGTTCTTTTGATTTCCCATATCTATGGTTTCTATTGGTTCTTCTACAAAGTGTAGACTTTTATTTAACTTGATTTCATCGAGTGAAATAACAAGTGTTTCATCGGATAGACACCTCTTTAGATTAGATATGTGAAAGGTGGGATGAATGTTATTAAGTTTTTGTGGTAGTCTAAGTTTATAAGCTACAAGACCGATTCTGGTAAGAATATCGAATGGTCCTATGTACCTTTAATTTAGTATTCCATGCTTTCTCAAGCATATCTTGTCCTTCCGGGGTGAGACCTTCATATGACAAGGTCATCAATCCTGGAATTCCAAGGGTTTTCTTTTGTCGAAGCCATAGCTTCTCTTTATTAACTCCGGAAGCTTTATGTCGCTTCCTGATTCGTATTTTCTTTTCGGTGGTTTCTCGGATGGATTCCGGACCAACGAAGGTGTTGTGTGGAAATTTGACCTCTAGCTAGTTGGGTGTCACCAACTTTAGTCCAGTGCAGATAGGATCTGCACTTGCGACCACAGAAGGTTTCGAATGGAGCAACTTTAATTGCTAGCATGATACAGGACTCGACTAATTGGTAAATGGGTATCCCATGCTTTACCAAGGTCGATCACATACGTTCTTATCCATTCTTCCCAAGGTTTCACCTGCCACATTTTCAGGTTTCGAGGCTTCCTGTTGAACCTCCTTACTTTGTATGGAAAGATTTGAATGGGTTATCATAGTCAATGATTGGCTCTACGACCTAAGTACTCTTTCCGACTTAGGGTGTCAGCTACTATTTTGGCTTTGTCGGGATGATAACGAATTTCGAATTCGTAGTCATTTAGTAGCTCGACCCACTGTCGTGGTCTCACGTTGAATTCCTCCTGGTAGGATATATGATGAAGGTTTTTGCTCCGATGTTCATGATAAGACTCGTACTTGGATCATCTACCATCACCTCGTGTATACAAGTCGTATATAATTTAGATTTCACAAAACGTTCGGATGGGTGACTCTGCCCCAGGTCCACAACCAAACAAGGAACAGGAGATAGGGCGGAATTACACATCCTAAATCTTGTTAAGTCTAAATTATATACCACTCTCGTGTATACACTTAGCAATGATAAATTAACCTAATGAGTTCTTAGTCTCTATTCTTGAACTTGACCTGCGGTACAATGATTTTCCTATGAGATCTATTGGGGTACTACGGTGATTACTGACTTCTAAGACTACTTCGATGCTTTTCGTTTGAAGTTTCTTGTCTATTGAGTAGGCTAGCAGGGCGTGGTACCCTTCCCATGCCGAATGAGGATGTCGAAATTTTCCCAACGAAATACATATTAAGTGGTTCTGGGAGGAATGATTACTAGGATGATATCCTATGTACCTAAGTTTTCAGCGCTTCTAGTTATAAATCCCCTTTTTGATTTGAAATTGGCGGGTACTACCAATACGAGGGTTATGATAATTTGAAATTATGAACTTTCATGAAATGATCCTTACTAGGTCTCTCTATAATCGCTTGGTGTATACAAGTCATGTATAATTAAGATTGGTTAGACCTTTGAGCAACCCTGCCCTAAATCCACAACCAAACAAGGAACAGGAAATGAGGCAGGATTACTCACTCTAAATCTACAAATCTTAATTATAAATGACCCTTATGTATATACTAAGTCATTATAGCTTACCTGTTAGGGTTTCAAATTTTATATGAATGTTGTGATTTAATTTGAACGGGAGAGTAATCATAATTATAGACAATTATTGGGGTTTGGAAGCGTACCAAAATATAGCAGGGTTCTTTGATGCCTTCCCATGTATTGGGATCAAACTTCTCTTGCTCCCCCGTCGTTCTTCTATGTTGGGTAGTCCCTCTTGTAATGTCCTATTTCCCCACAAAGGTGACATATGGGAATGGTTCCAACATTGGTAGTTGAAGTGATGAACTCAACCGAAGTTCTACAGATGCGGGCAGTATGCCCCTTCAGGTTGCATCTATTGCAATGCAGCTCTCGGCAGACTCCATGATGATGGTAGTTGCACTTGCTGCAGTGTGGGAGGTTTCCTAAGTACGGCGTGGTCGGTGCTAGAATAACAGGGCTGATGGGGGTATTGACTGCCCCAGTTCGTTGCCCTTTGTTAGATTCTTGAGTTGAACAACTCCCTTTCTTGTTTTCGAACATTCGTTTTAGGATATTAGGCTTAAGGTTCGAAATGTCCTTACAAATAGGTACCCGTTGCTGTACTTGGTCATCACCACTATCGGGGTTACCGATAGCATTACTACTAACATTTACATTGTTAGCATTACGGTGTGCCTTGACAGCTGCTACAGCTGCTGTGACCGCAACTTGAAACGTAGCCGCATCTATTTGAAGGATTGGTGTTTTGCCGGTGGGTTGGTTATGTTTCTTCGGAGGCATGATTCTATTTCATGATAAGAAAATGAGCTCGTGAGCGACAATAGTTGTCTCTAGATGTATTCTAACCATTTGTATCTATGTATAATTCTTTAGTTTTGTTATATTGTTCTCAATGATTCGACCTGCATCCCTATGATGCGGTCCTTGTAAGGAACAAAAATAAGTTTCTGGAATGGTTATGAACCAGGTATCATCCGAACTAAGTTACCTTCGATTGGTGGATATCGTTTTCCAACTTTCGAAATGATTTGAAAACAATTCATAATAAAGTCTATATAAAATAGACTTATGAATTTGAGAAGTAATCACTATCAATTAAGATTTCGTGATTTGATTTATTGTTATTAGCCGTGACAGGAAAGGAAAATAAACTCAAAACCTAATGAGAGTGGTATAAATACTAACTCACTAGGTTGTATCATTTATTAGTTATTACTTAGATGAAAAGGAGCTCAAACACTTCACATGAATCACACGTGGTTTTCCTTTGTTCTCTGTTCTATTCTGGGTGGTAATGATTTGTTCTCTCCTGGTATCTATAGGGTGTCCTTCTCCTCCGTAGGTATATTGAATTCCTGAGCTGTCTTACTTCCGATTCTGACACTGATCCCCATTACTTCGTAATGAAGATTTTGAATCTCGGAAGTTCATGCAAATCTCTCATTGGTGTCCTTAATAGGGTAAGGGCACTAAATGATTTCTATAGTTTATTTACTTAACATCTGTTTCTTTCTCGGAATTTTCCTAATGAAATTCTGTTGGATCCTCCTTGACTCTTCTATTGGTTGCTGCAGTGACTACATCTATCTAACGGGTTTATACGAGAATGGGAATGTCTAAAGAATCTATGAGAAAATTTAAATTTTTACGAAGGTGATCCTTTCTGGTCCTTCTATAATCATATGGTGTGTACTGATTATATATAATCCAGATCAAATAGACCTTCGAATAAGTAATCCTACTCTAAAACCACATCCAAACAAGGAAAAGGAAGTAGAGTGAAAATCACATATTCTAACTCTATAAAATCTCAACTATATATAACCTTACCATATCTATTTAGTAATTATAGACTTATCAGAAAAGACCTTTTTAACATTTCCGCAAAGTGATTTATGGTATCTAAAATACCTCCATGGTATTTTAATTATAAGTTTGATTCTTGGACTTCTAGATATAGGAAGTTGATAAGTTTTCAGTTTTCTTGTTATAGCATCCTAAAATACTCCTATAGTATTTTAACCTTTATGTTTGGTTCTAGAATTCTTCTGGTACTTAGGTAAGTTTTAGACTTTTTGCAACACTACAATCACTCCCAAACACATGTTGGTCATATCTCAAATAAATATAGTTGATCAGGCTATATTGATCCCAGATATGATTACGTCACTGTCTAGGTTTAGCTGTAATGTCCAACATCCAAATACTTTTGCTTTGTTCTTCTTGTGATACTCATTCTAATATATATATATTATGCATGTACTCATATTGTTATAAAATATTGTTATATTTTTAAAGTATAACTCTTGGTCAGAGTGTTTTTATCCCAATGGGTTTATAGTTGTATATCTTTTATGACTGATATAGTGAGTTCACTATAAACACTGCTCTGATACCAATCTGTCACACCCCCAAACCAGAACGCCGGAAACGTTCGGGGGCGGAGGACTTCAGGTAAGTATCACAACACATGCAATATAGTAATCACAGTACAAACAACCATTGCATTAATAAGTATAAGTTTTACATAAGTGTTTAAACATTACATATTCAAACACCAAAGTAGGTACAGTAGAAGACAAGAATCGCGGTACGGTACTAGGTAGTCTTCTGAAAAGCTTCGGGAGTGTACCTGTCTACTGGATTCCTGAGAATACAAGTTATTTGGAAAGAGTAGATCAGCATTTAAGCTGGTGAGTTCATAAGTATTTTAGTTCTGTTAAGTATACTCTAAGTTCTTTGTAAAAGTTCACTGGTTCCTCCAGAAAATCCTATATTTCCTGAGGTGATAGACTGATAACCTCAATAGTTTCCCTCTGTAATTACTTAGTTTATACTAATTATATATAACCCAATATCGAATGGACAGTTAAATGGGTGTATCTGCCCTAAGCCCACAACCAAACAAGGAACAGGAAGTAAGGCGGAAGTCACACATTTCACTGTCAATCGGATATTACTTATGTATAACTCTGATGTACAAACTAAGGAATTATATAATTAACCACTAAAGGTCCTTTATGTTATACTAGTTGACTAAGTTCCAATTGTAAAAGTAGTTTAATCCCATAAACCGTTTCATTTGTAAAAGTGGTTTAATCCCATAAACCGTTTCATATGTAAAAGTGGTTTAATCCCATAAACCGTTTCATTTGTAAAAGTGGTTTAATCCCATAAACCGTTTCATTTGTAAAAGTATTCTTAGTTATATCCGTTATACAGTAAAACCTTAGTATTAATCCTGGAAAATATTATATTATCCATAATACTGCTTTGTGGTTTTAAATGTTCCAAAACCAGAAGTACAAGTATATTTACCATACTTAATTTCATGATACGTAGTTTTTACTGTAAGTAAAAACTAACAGAAGGTATATTTGGTCAGGATGTAATTATCTTTTCTTACTGTTTTAAGAGAAGCATATTACTAGGTAATTTACTCGTTGTTTTATCCATGTGAGTTCTATTAACCATACTGATATGACTGATGTGCCTGCTGCGACGTTCTTCAGGCGTCGGATACGATATGATATTTCACACTCTAGGCCTGCCGGCCAAACTGTAGCAAACAACAAAGGTGCGGGATTGTCAGTCCCATATAGATCTATACACAAATTCACGCACTCCCTACAAGAGATTCTGGTTAATAAGTCAGGACTTAAGGTCGTACTTAGATAAGTACACCATGAAGAGTCTCACAAAATTATTATTTCAACGAGATTTACGATGTATTATTACCCCGTAATTGCTAACCCTGATACTCTGTATTGTACCCTTGTTAATGCAAACCCGGTATGATGTATTATTACCCCGTGATTGCTAACCCTGGTACTATGTACCGTACCCTTGTTAATGCAAACTCGATATGATGTATTATTACCCCGTGATTGCTAACCCTGGTACTCTGTATCGTACCCTTGTTAATGCAAACTCGGTATGATGTATTATTACTTATTTAATATATTATCCATATACTAATAGTATTATACATATCCTGGTATAGGTAAATGAATTGTTGGTACTTTCCTTGCAATGTGAATCATACTTGTATATTTCGTTTTGAATCATAAATTATACCTATTATAATTTATATGTTCTATATGATTAGCATGATTTCTCATGGATGAACACCTTTGCTCAACATGATACAGAGGTAATGATACCGAATGAAGTAACCATTTATATTCATATATGTATAATATATATATATATATATATATATATATATATATATAATTAAGAAGGAAACGACCTTCGGACAAATAACACCACCTTAATTCCACAACCAAACAAGGAAAAGGAAATAAGATAATTTATTAGTCCTAAGCCCTTCAAATCTTATTTAAATATTTATACATATATAAACCTGATTTTGGCAATTATAATTTGAAATAGTTTATAAAACCTTTTTCAAAGAATTTAACGAAGTTTACATGACTTTAAAGATTTAACATGACTTTAAGTCATGTTGGAAGTACTTGGTAATCCTTAAAAGCATAAGGAAACCCTTTGTGTGATTATTATCACATACAATTATTAACACAATTTATATTGTGTTAAACTTGTATCCCCCCCCCCCTAAAAAGCATTTAAAAACCATTAAAAAGGTAGATTATAGGGGTATGAACTCACTTTGATAAGTGGTGATTTGGGCAGCGTTTCGTTTCTATAGATGATCTTTCTCGAAGAAACCGCGAGTTTTTTAGTAAAAACCGGCTTTATGTGGGCAGCACTTCGACTGGAAATAGATTATCTTCTCGAGAATTCTGGGGCTTCGGGGCTTGCTTCGGGTTTTAGATACGATACCGGGGCCTTGGGGGGTCGTAAGAAAGTTTACGGGGTGAAAAGGTGAAAAAGGGTGAAAAATGGGGTGTAAAACCTCTCAAATCCGAGAAGTCTCGCACCCTTTATATAGGTGTGCGAGCGTTCGGCCGAGGGGTGAGTCATCGGATAGGTGGCGAGGGTTCGGACACCTTGCTCATGCGAAGGCGAGTCAGCAGCCACGCATCAGAAGGAGAAGCGAGGAGGGTGGCAGTCTCGGATGCGTGTCGGACCAGGAGAGGACCGAACTTCGGTCCAATCAGGAGGCGCCTATGACGACTTCGGACCAATCAGCAGGTGACACGCATACTTCGGTCCAATCAGCAGCGAACACGTGTCCGACACGTGGAAGCCTCGTATGCGAGGGTGACGTGGCCGAAGAAGATCCATGCGAAATTTCTCGGTTTTCTAGATTTTTCGATTTTCGTGCCAAAAACTTGCGAAATTCATAACTTTCGCATACGAGCTCCGTTTTTGGCGTTCTTTATATGCAAACGTAGGTAAAATTATACTCTACGACTTTCGTTTAGACTTCGTCGGCTAGTTTTGAATTTATTTTTAATATTATTATTTTTAACAGACCAGGACAGGAAATCCGTTAAGAATTCATAACTTCTTCATCCGACGTCCGTTTTCGTCTGTCTTTTTACCGTTGTACTACTTTTGACGAGACCTTCGATTCTTGTTTAAGTTGTGTCGGCTAAATATCGATCAATTTATATTTCAAATTTTTAGCTGCCTACTGCTAAACCGAAACTTAGAAAAATCATAACTTCCTCATACGAAGTCAGATTTTTACGTTCCTTTTACGAATGTTCGCGGTTAACATATTCTAAAACTTTCATTTAGATTGTTAAGGATAAAAAGCCTTTTATTGAAAATTCACTTTTTACACTGAACAGTGTTTTGCCGGTTTTGTCGTGGATTTTCTGTTGGTCATAACTTCTTCCTTATAACTCGGATTTCAGTGTTCTTTATATTTTTGGAAACCTTGTTACAATCTCTACCACTTTGTTCATCCCAATTACGATTATTGATCAGTTTATTTTTGACCTAAATTTGACTGGTGTCACATGTTGCAGCAAGTCTAAAAACTTACCAATATTACTACAATGAAAACATTAGAACATAACATAAACTTAAAATATTATAGGAGTAGTTTGTGTTACTATAATTACTTAGGCGCAAACTAAAAAGATCTTTATTAGTATGTCAATAGTTGCTGAGTGGATACGCTAAGGTTAATTGTGACTAAGGTGTCATAGACTTTGAATCTGTGATCTTTGCTTTACTTCATGTTCCTTGTTTGGTTGTGGACTTAGAGTTAGGATCGCTTATTCGAAGGTCTATCCTATTTTGGGTACATATGACTGGTATGCACTACGCAAATGTTGGAGTAACTGGTAAGGATCATCTTATAATTATCTTAATTAGTACGTCTATTAATTATTTCCTTTACCCCCATTCTCGCGTAGATAACATGGCTGGATTCAATCTCCCCGGTGACCCGTACTTCCCTAACCAATGTAACGGTGGATGGATCGACGATGAACCAGAAGAGGAGCCTGCAATTACGTTGGACGATGACTTCATAGAAGACTTTCTCGAGGATTCTGATCCAGAGCCTAAAGTCACTGATCAACCCATGGTAGCTCCAATGCCAAATCCTAACCCTCGTCCGGCTTTTCAAGGCCCGACGCCTCTCTGGGTGGAAAGTTTGGAAACATGGAGTCAAGAACAAGGTCAACCTATGCCTTACAACGGAGAAAGAAGTTTCTACAACCTGAGCGGGGGAGGCTTAGCAGACAGAGTCCTGCCTATTCTGGTCCGGAGGGTTGCTCATAACGAAATACAGGGTAGGACAGCCCTCAACCGCATCGCGGAGGTTGATGCCAATTCGAGAATCAATATTGTCCGCATTCGTCGTTTGGAGGATGCTCGTGAGAGAGCTGCGAGAGACAATGAGTCTCTACTACAAGAACTAGCTGTGACTCGAACTGAAGTCATAGAACACCGAGTACACCGGCGAGTGTATGAGCGACACCTTCTCGACATGGAGCGTCCGCTGGCTAGTTTAAGGGTTAGCCCAAGGGGTTCCCGTCGTCAGTAAGGAATGCTCTGCTCATCCTTTCTTTTGGTTAAAGGAATATCCTTCTTATCTATGCTTGAAGTAGCACTTTTCCCTGTAATTTCCTGTTTATCTTAAAAACCTTGGACTTTCAGTCCGCTAGGTCTTATTCTGCCAAAAAAAATTTATTCTGGTTTGATGTAAGACCTACTCTTAGGTCATTTTTCCTGAACTTATTACATCTGTAATACCAATATTATTGACAAATATCTAATCTCATGGAAATTATTATCCAAATGCTTTCATCTTTCTATTGCTAGATCTCTATTTCAATCATACTCTCATCTGTTTTGTTGGGCTATGGAGAGTTAGTCCATGAGTCACTCTCATCGTTCTCTCTATTGAATTCTTACCAATATCTTCATCTTGTGATTTTATAGCTACAAGATGCCTTCTCGTAGATCAAACAGGCACGCTACTCCAATAACTCCGAATCAAACACCTCTTCCTCCTCAATACAACCCTGAAGCTATTGAAGTTGCGGTGAATGCGGCTGTTACGGCAGCCCTAGCACAATTCACCTCGACCGGTACCAGCGGGAGTGGAACTAATGTGCCTCCCACTCCAGTTGAAGCTCCAGTGCAGTCTAGAGAGTGCTCGTATAAGGACTTCACCAGCTGCAAACCCAGGAACTTCAATGGGACTGGTGGAATCATTGCCCTCTCGCAATGGTTCAAGAAAACGGAGTCGATCTTTGAGATCTGCTCCTGTCCGGAACGGAGCAAAGCAAAATTTTCCGCCTGCACCTTCGCGGACCGAGCCCTGACATGGTGGAATAGCCATGTCAAGTCACTAACTCTTATAGTGGCTAATGCTATGGGTTGGGAAGCTCTGAAGGATCTTATGATCTAAGAATACTGCCCGAGGGGCGAGGTTTAGAAGCTTCAACAGGAACTCTGGAGCCTAACAATGAAGGGCTCCGACATAGTCTCCTATACTGCCAGATTCAGCGATCTGGTAGCACTATGTCCGGGAATGGTCCCTTCTGAAGCGAAGAAGGTGGAAAGGTATATCTGGGGGCTGGTGCCTCCATTTCAGGGGAACGTCTTAGCTTTGAACCCCACTACCTTCGACAGTGCCAAACGGTTAGCATAGCGGCTCATTGACCATGGAGTCCGCACCCCGTCAACAACAACAACCCTAGCCATCTCAGAACCCTCCAAAGCCGCTGAGAACAAGCGGAAGTTTTGGGATAACAAGAAGAAGAACGTTGTGCAAGGCACTGCCAAAAAGCAACAGGTCGTGGTTGTTCATGCTGCGATAGCACTTACTGCTGCTGCGCCGTTGAAGCAGTACGCTGGAAGCTTGCCTAAGTTTCAACAAATGTAGCTTCCACCACAACGGACCCTGCTGGGATATGCAGTGCACTAACTGCAACATGAAGGGGCACACTGCCCGTTTCTGCAAGGCTCTGGCAAGGCCAATCACCCAAGTCCCCGGCGCTGGTGTGGGCCAGGCTTGCTACGGATGTGGCGAGGTGGGCCACTACAAAAGGAACTGCCCGAAGGTAGGGAATGTCGGTGGAGTGGGAAGAGTTTTGGCTATAGGCCACGAGGAAGCAGTTGCCGACCCCATAGTGGTCACTGGTACATTTCTCCTCGATAACTCATATGCATGCATTCTGTTTGATAGTGGAGCGGAGAGGAGTTTCGTCAACCAGAAATTTGCTCACTTGCTTAAGCAGAAATCACGTGCACTTAAAGAACCGTTCACTGTAGAAATGGCTAACGGAAAGACAGAGAGCACTAGCTGCATATACATAGGATGTACACTAACACTAGATAGCCATTCATTTCCAATCAACCTCATGCCGGTCTCAATTAAAAGTTTTGACATCATAATCGACATGGATTGGTTGAGTTCTCATCGTGCCGACATCATGTGTTACGAAAAGGATGTTCGCCATAATCTACCGTCTAGCGAAGCCCTAGTGATCTACGAACACAAACCAGAAACGAACCTTCGTATCATCTCGAGCATTGAAGCCCATAAGTACTTGCGAAAGGAATGTCGCGCATTCCTTGCTCATGTTGTCGATGTGATCCAAGAGACGAAGGACATAGAGAACATCCCAGTAGTACACGATTTTCCCAACATCTTTCCAGAAGAACTACCAGGATTACCTCCGCAACGTCAAGTCGAGTTCAGAATCGACTAAGTTCCAGGGGCTACCCCTGTAGCCAAATCGCCCTATCGTCTCGCACCAGCTGAGATGCAGGATCTATCCAGTCAACTTAAGAAATTGCTCAGCAAGGGCTTTATCAGACCAAGCTTCTCACCCTGGGGAGCACCGGTCTTGTTCGTCAAGAAGAAAGACGGATCGTTCCGTATGTGCATCGACTACCGAGAACTTAACAAACTGACCATCAAGAATCTATACCCTCTACCTCGCATAGACGATTTGTTTGAACAACTTTAAGGGGCGAACTTCTTTTCAAAGATAGACCTGAGATCCGGGTATCACCAGTTACGAGTGCTAGAGGAGGATGTTCCGAAGACAACCTTCCGAACTCTTTATGGATTGACCAATGCGCCCGCAGTATTCATGGACTTAATGAATAGGGTGTTCCGTCCTTACTTGGATCAGTTCGTCATTGTCTTCATCGATGACATACTTATCTACTCTCGTAGTAAGGAGGAACATAGTCAACATCTACGTCAGGGCTTGGAAACACTGCGATCAGAGAAGCTTTATGCGACGTTCTCAAAATGAGAATTTTGGATCCGAAGAGTCGAATTCTTGCGTCAGGTGGTTAGAAAAGAGGGAATTCACGTGGACCCTTCCAAAATCAAAGCCATTGAGAACTGGTCAGCACCGAAGACACCTATAGAAATTCGTCAATTTCTAGGCCTCGCTAGCTACTATCGCAGGTTCATTCAGAACTTCTCTCAGATTGCGAAACCGCTTACAACATTGACCCAGAAGGGTGTGGACTTTGACTGGGAAGATGTAAGTCCCTAATCTGCCTGTGCATCAATCAGATCCGTTTGATGGTGCGGAATCCCAATCAAACGGATGATGGCAGATCAAATAGAAGAGAAGGAGAAGAAGAATATGATGAATCTTGTATGTATTGATATGAATGAAGATCCGGATACAAGATTCACACACACTAACACACACTCTCTTTTCTCTCTCTTTCTCTCTCTCTAGAACACCTTCAAATGCACACACTTAAGCTCCTCTAGTGTTCATCCATCATCAATCTATTCCTCACACCCCTCACCCCTATATATACTCGACTGGGCCGCAAAATGGGTTTACGGCCGTAAACGTGTTTACGGCCGTAAACTCTGTTTACGGCCGTAAACTCTGTTTACGGTCGTAAACTCACAACACATTACAGAAAAATACAATTTCTTAGAAAAGCAAAGTATAAACCATATTTTTGACCCAACAATCTCCCCCTTGGTTTATAGCTTTCTTTTCTTTTCTTAAATGACCCAACAAGCTCCCCCTAAAAATTAGCTGGCTTTTCTTCATAATCTTCATTGGGAGCTTGGCTTCAGCTTTAATCTTCAAATTCTTCATGACTTCAAGATGAACTTGATGAATCTTCAATGAATGACTTCATCTTGAGCAGTTGGGCTTTTCTTCAGAATTTGGCATTGAACGCACATTAGGTGAGGAGGCTTCTTGATAAGATTCTTGAAAGATGGCGCTTTCAGCTTGAGAATCTTCAGAGAGAATATCAGAGAGAACTAAACTTCTAGATCACTTCAGCAGGTTTAAGATAGCAACAGACTGATTGAGGAGGCTTCAATGCAATCCGTCACATAATCTTCAATTGCAGCTTCACCTTGCTTCTGGGGTTGAAAGAATGAATGTCGAAAGAATAATCTTCATTTCTTGCTCCTTCGAATGAGAATTCTTCGATGCTCACGGATGAAGCCTTGGCTCAGAAATCTTCGACACAAACTCCATGAGTTTCATCTTCACCTGAATTCACTATTCAAGACAAAACAAAACTAAAAGAAAACTTAGCACACAAATTAAAACAGAAACAATTTTTTTTTTTTTTTTAATTTTTCATATTTTCTGAAAAAGAAATAAAACAGAAATAACACTATTTTTGGATTTTTAATTTTCTGATTTTTGTTTGTTTTTAAAATTTTTAATTCTCCCCTAATATTTAAATTAGAAAAAAAACTATGAACAAATTTATCAAAAATAAAATGATATCTAACTTTAAGAATGATTTGGGATCAAAGTTTTTAGACAACCTTTATCCGCTTGTCGGTACCTTCTATTTTCACGTCTTTGTCTGGTCGATCGCCGGTATTGTGGTCCACTTAAACACGAAAAATTGTGACAATTTTTAGGACATACTAATAATTGTAAGACAAAGTGATCATAAGTTCCTAGATACTATATCTTAAGGACCATTCAGCTGACGACGACTAGGGATATTGTTGTCCACCTAAATTGAGCAGCGAGATCTATAGACAATCTTTGAGTGTTCAGTTTTAATTGTACTGGAACATGTTTCCCGCTTCCTGATATGCCCCAGTAATCAAGAACTTCCAGAGTACTCCTTACATCGGGTGAGCAGACAATCATTAAGAGAGAAGATAGATTCAGATTATTGTTAATTATAATTTTAGAGGGATTGAGAAGTAGAAGGTTGCATATGCTGTGTACCAGGTCGGATTATGAGTCACGCAAAGGAGACAGCATATGGCTAACAGATAGGAGGAATTTCATAGATATAATTTGTAGAGAAATAGATTTGCATATGTTGCAGTCCAGGTCGGATCTCTTCCAATCACATAAAGGAGGCAACATATGACTGACAGATAAGATAAGAAAGAAAACAATTTTCTACAGACCTAACTCATCGGAATTTACCAGTCGCCCCATCAATACCGGAATTAAGGACAAAATCCGCACATCGAGGAAAAGTTAATCCACGGTTCCAAGTACGGGTTCATTTAATGTGACGAGTAGATTCCCATATATATCTCCCTGCTCAACCTATCCGAGCGTCGTACTGTCAGGCTAAACGGATCTAACTAGGTCAAGATTTGTCAAGACTAAGAATTTCTTAAGTTCAACTTTGCCTAGTCAAGTCCATTTAAGATCTTTCGTGCCTACCGACGCATCAGCCCAGAGTAAAGACCCTTTAATTTTGGGTACTTTACGCAGACTCAGATTGCCTGTTATCACTTGATAATATCACTTCCCAGAACATCTCACTCAAACTCATTTCATTAACCAACATATTTTTGGATTTTTGGATTTTCTAATGTTTTTGGATTTTGTTTAAAACTTTCTAATTTTTTTTGTTTTGTTTTTATTTCTCCCCCTAAATTTGTGCATAGGAGAGAAACGAAAGTAAATGCGCAAATTTAAACTATCCTAAAACAAAAGTTAGTCTTTAAAGTGAATCAGCTTACGAAAAACTCAGGAGTATAGAGAAGAAAACTCAAACCGTAAGTCACCGATTGAATTTACATCCAGAAGGTCTGAGAACAGCACGTGTAATCTCAGAACAGATCCGAAAATTCTTCATGTCATTAAGCACTAACCCCATGTGATCTCTTCCTTTCTTCCTTTCCCGCAAAGGACACATACTCCCAAACAATGTTCTGAGTGTTGTACAGCTGAGAGATGTCTCATATCATGTGCCAGGAACAGCCACTACCAACAAACCGAAGTCTGATGATATGCCTCCATAGCTGCTCCGACACAGAGTGGGATCAGTTGGTCTTTGGAACCCAGTCCATTTTGAAACTAGGTCGACCTTTGTCATTAACGCACGGTACTCTCTCCCATGACATGTCCTGGTTATCACAAACAGAAGATGAAGAAATATTAGAGTCATTAGTTGATTTGGGAGAGTGAGCCTTTGGAACCCATTTGTAGTTGGGTTTAACCCATTTCTTTTTCGATCTGATGGGTGGCTCAGTACTTGCTTTTGAACTTGATGTCGGCCGTTGAGATGACGTTGATTTTGACTTCACGGGAGCATCTCTTGGATTTGGCTTCTTAGCCGACATTTCCTTCTTGCCCTTGGGAGTTGGATTCTTGGCCTTCTGCGCGTTCCAGTCATCATGGTCTGAACGTGACCTTGAGGGGTTTCTTTTGGAGTATCTCCCTCTTGGCGCGTTCTGCCAGCCTTGTGCGTAGTAAGGAACGTATGCGCGATTTGGACAGTTTCTGGCAATGTGTCCAGGTGTTCCACAGTGAAAACATGTCTTTTTCTTCACTGTGAAGTTGTTTCTTCCTGCCCCTGGTGGCGTATCCATGCCTTGTCTCTTGCTTTTCCCACACGCACAACTACAGCAGACACTCTGTTTCACTGGAATTGGTGGCCTGTATTTCTGAACAACAGGTTGATCAGAAGCAACTGAGTTCGAAGCAACAGATTCAGGGCTCAAGGAGATGTTGGTTTGTTCAATGGTGTTCTCCTTGTTCTCATCCTCTACTACTTTACATGCACATGTAACAGAAACATCAGGAGCATCAGGATTATCAACATTAATAATGCCTCCTGATACAAAACCAACTGGTTTGCCATATTGAAGATGTGCCTCCCTGTCAATTTCTTCCTGTGTCGAAGGGATGGATGTGTAGTTATGATTGAAAGGTGGAGGAACACTATCATACCCTAGACCCTTGTTTTGATTATCTTTGAATTTTAATTGGGTTTCAAATAAGGAGTCGACTGTCTTATTTGACGCAGTATAATTTTTGAAACTAACATCAGTTTTTCCACACTTAATTTTCAAGACGTCAAGTTCTTCGGTTACAGCATCAAGTTGTCTCTTAATATAGTCATAATTTTCACACTTGTTGCTGAATTCTTCCTGAAGCTTCCTAAAGTCCTTTATTTTTGTTTCTAACTGGGCCTTTAGGGGTTTCTGTCCTTTCCTGAGTTGATAACCTTCATATCTCAGGTCCTCAACTTCTCTTTTTAATAAATCATTATGTTCACGAAGAAGTTTAATCGTGGCTTCACATGATTGAGAACATGAAACTTCACATGATTGAGAACAAGAAGCTTCATTGACCGGAGAGTTTGTGGAACTCATTGTTTTTCGACAATTCAAAGCGTCAAGTTCTTCAATTATATCAGCAAGACTAAGACGATTGAGATCTTTTGTCTTCTTGATGTCAGCAACGTTCATATCCCACGATTTCGGAAGTGCATTCAGTAGTTTTTTGTTTATCTCAGATTTAGTCAAGAAGATCCCAGCTATATTCATCTCAGTAGTAAGTGTAGTAAATCGCTGCAACTGAGCTTCTAGGGTTTCTCCAGGGATATAGTTGAACATGTTGAATTTTTGTCTTAACATATCCTGACTCTCTTTCATGTCTTCGTAGACCTCAAAAGTCATTAAAACACAACTAGAAGCTAAAATCAAACTTAAAAGTCAAACTTAAAAAAAACAAACCGAAAACCTAAATTTGAAAATTTAAAAATCAGAGTTTAAAGACAAAGGTTAAACTTGAAAAGTCAAAGTCAATTTAGAAATTTTAAAAAAAAATTAAAAGCTAATTAATAATATATATATATATATATATATATATATATATATATATATATATATATATATATATATATATATATATATATATATATATATATATATATATATATATATATATTTTAGGTTATTTGATCGAAAACGGGGTTTTTGGCCGAAAACGGGGTTTAATGATCGAAAACGGGGTTTACGGCCGTAAACGGGGTTTACGGTCGTGAACGGGGTTTACGGCCGTAAACGGGGTTTACGGTCGTGAACGGGGTTTACTGTTTACGACGTAAAAACGTGATTTTTCACCTTTTTTGCTCCAAAACTCGATCAAAAACTCGTTTTTAGGAAAAACGCGAAGAAGAAACCCCCCTTATTTTGCCACGATCTATCCAAAAACGCAAGAATCCTTCAAAAATAAGATCAGATAAGCTCCAGATCTGACAAAAATGAGTGATACAATCCAGGCTCTGATACCAATTGTAAGTCCCTAATCTGCCTGTGTATCAATCAGATCCGTTTGATGGTGCGGAATCCCAATCAAACGGATGATGGCAGATCAAATAGAAGAGAATGAGAAGAAGAATATGATGAATCTTGTATGTATTGATATGAATGAAGATCCGGATACAAGATTCACACACACTAACACACACTCTCTTTTCTCTCTCTTTCTCTCTCTAGAACACCTTCAAATGCACACACTTAAGCTCCTATAGTGTTCATCCATCATCAATCTATTCCTCACACCCCTCACCCCTATATATACTCGACTGGGCCGCAAAATGGGTTTACGGCCGTAAATGTGTTTACGGCCGTAAACTCAGTTTACGGTCGTAAACTCACAACACATTACAGAAAAATACAATTTCTTAGAAAAGCAAAGTATAAACCATATTTTTGACCCAACAGAAGAGAAGCAAGAAAAAGCGTTTCAAACGCTAAAGCGAGCCTTATGCACCTCCCAGAAGGGATAGAAGACTCCGTGGTTTATCGCGATGCATCCAGCCAAGGGCTCGGCTGTGTTCTGATGCAACGAGGTAAGGTCATCGCCTATGCCTCAAGACAGCTAAAGACACACGAAGTCAACTACACCACACACGATCTTGAGTTGGGAGCAATGGTATTTGCTCTGAAGATCTGGAGACACTATCTGTATGGTACAAAAAGCACTATCTTTACAGACCACAAAAGCCTACAACACATATTCGACCAGAAGGAGCTCAACATGAGACAACGACGGTGGGTCGAGCTACTCAATGATTACGAATGCGAAATTCGTTATCATCCAGGCAAGGCCAACGTTGTAGCTGACGCCCTAAGTCGGAAAGAATACTCTGGTCGCAGAGTCAAATCTTTGACTATAACTATCCAATCAGACTTGTCCACACAAATTAAGGAGGCTCAGCTTGAAGCCTTGAAACCTGAAAATGTGGCGGGTGAATCCGTGAGAGGGATGGATAAAAACTTGGAAGTCAAGGGTAGCGGAGCCTTGTATCTCATGGATCGGATCTGGACACCAAGACACGGTGGTTTCAAAGACTTGGTCATGACCGAGGCACACAACACTCGCTATTCCGTCCACCCAGGTTCATATAAGATGTATCTGGATCTTAAAAAGCTATACTTGTGGCCTAACATGAAAGCAGAGATTGCTACCTTCGTGAGTAAATTCTTTACTTGCGCCAAGGTTAAGGTCGAATACCAGAAACCATCAGGTTTACTTCAACAACCGGAGATACCTGAATGGAAGTGGGAGCGGATCACAATGGAATTCATAACCAAGTTGCCCAAGACATCGGGTGGTCTCGATACCATATGGGTAATCGTAGACAGGATAACAAAGTCCGCACACTTCCTACCTATAAAAGAAACTGACAATATGGAGAAGCTAACAAGAACCTACATTAGGGAGATCGTACGAATGCATGGTGTTCCCATAACCATAGTAGATTCACTTCGAGGTTCTGGAAGTCGCTACAAAGTTCCCTTGGGACTAGGCTGGACATGAGTACAACCTACCATCCGCAAACCGGCGGACAAAGTGAGAGGACTATTCAAAGTTTAGAAGATATGTTGCGAGCCTGTGTAATAGACTTTGGGAAGGCATGGGATACTCATTTACCCCTTGTCATGTTTTCCTACAATAACAGTTATCACACGAGCATAAAGGCTGCTCCATTTGAAGCTCTCTATGGCCGTAAGTGCAGATCCCCTCTGTGTTGGGCTGAGGTAAGCGACACGCAGTTAGCTAAAGGACAAGTTCCTGACAGCACTCTCACAGGTCCAAAAATCATTCGGGAAACGACAGAGAAGATCGTTCAGATTCGTGAGTGATTAAAAGCCTCTAGAGACTGAAAGAAAAGCTACGCAGACAAGAGAAGGAAACCTTTGGAATTCCAGGTGGACGACCGTGTTCTATTGAAGGTCTCACCCTGCAAGGGCTTGATACGCTTCGGAAAGCATGGAAAGCTAAATCCAAGATACGTAGGGCCTTTCAAGATTATCGCTAGAATCGTCCATGTAGCTTAAAAACTCAAACTACCTCGCGAACTTAGTAACGTACATTCTACATTTCACCTCTCGAACTTGAAAAAGTGTCTGTCTGACGAGACTCTTGTAATCCCACTCGACGAGATCGAGATCAACGAGAGCCTCAACTTCATGGAAGAACTAGTAGAGATCATGGATCGAGAGGACAAGCAAATGAAGCAAAGTCATATCCCGATAGTGAAGGTTCGCTGGAATGTCAAGCGAGGACCTGAATTCACTTGGGAGCACGAGGATCAGCTGAAACTGAAATATCCTCATCTTTTTACTTAGTTATTTGTAATTGCTTAATTGCTTAAACTCTAATTTTGGACAAAATTCTCTCTAACGGGGGATGATGTGACAACCCGAAATTTCTATCTTGTACAGTCATTCAATTCAATCAATGTCAGACTCGTTTCTGCTATCATTTAGCATTGTGTAGGGTCTATTTGAGTGTTCCAAGTCTTGTTCATTCAAGGCTAGGGTATAGAAATGAGTTCCTAAGGTTCACAGTATCAAAATTCGGGCCAAACACTCCTTCATAGGGAGTGTACGGCCGTACACAGGGTGTACGGTTGGGTGTACGGCCGTACACCCATATGGGTCGTACACTCATGTCATAATACTAGTTATTCCCTCACTTCTCTTCATTACTCACACTTCCAAGCCAAGAAAACTGATTTCTCTCTCAACTTTCATCAACATTCTTCATACGGATCTTCATTAATGTAAGAACCCCTTCCATTTCTTTGTGATTATCCTTCATAATCTTAGATCACCCTTTGATTTCATCCATGAAATTCATGTTTTTGGGTAGATCTTCAAGTGTTCTTCACTTTCATCAAGAACACCAAGAACACTTACTAGTTCTTGGACCTTAAACACCCCTTAAAGGCTTCTAAATTGTAAGTACTTCTTCTTATGCTTGTTACCTACTAGAATCACTTGATATTTACCATGAATCATCATCTTGTGCATGATCACAAAGAGTGTACGGCCGTACACACCTCATGTGGCCGTACACCCATTTTTTAGTGCATATCTAGGCCTTGAAAACATGTTATGTCCCAACATTAGATCATGGACACTTAGAGGATGCTAGATAGGACCTTTGAAACACCTTCTTGGCATTTTCTGCAAGGAGTGTACGGCCGTACACTCCATGGCCGTACAACCAAGTGGTCGTACACACCTTGGCCGTACACACTCATGTGTGGCCTTAAACCCTTTTTATGCAATCCTAAGCACTTGTAACACTTCAACCTAAGTGTTTCCTAAGTCCTACGGTGTTTTCCTTACATGATTAGTTGTATAAACACTAATTATATACATATATGTGTCATTATATGCTAAATAGGATCCGTGTGTGTTTGAGTCTTCACTTGACACTTAGCATCCTACAACCGATCTTTCATTCGTATCACTCACTGCAGGTGAGTTCATACCTTTTAACTTATCTTTTAAATGATTTTAAATGCTTTTATGGGGGGGGGATACAAGTAGAACAATTATAGTTATTATATCAAATCACATGTGATTAATAACTATCAAACATCTAGATTTCTTATACTTCAAATTGTGTTTTCAAACAAATTGCTCAAATCTTTTTACAAACTCTTTTATATGCAAAACTATTTATCAAAATCTTTTAAACTTATATTTTGTCAAATCATGTCTTTATAGATATAGTTATATAAGTAGGATTGAAAGGAATTAGGAATAATAACTCGCCTTATTTCCTGTTCCTTGTTTGGTTGTGGACTTAGGGTATCGGTTGTTTGTCCGAAGGTTATTTGAATCTTAGTTATATATTATGTGTATGTATATAGATATAAAAGTTCTTCACTCAGTTCAATACCTTTGGGTAGCAAAGGTGTACAAACATGTTCATTCATACAAACAACATTGCTAGTAAACTATAATAGGTATAGTTTTGGAAGTCACTACTTACTATTTCTAGAACAATGAAACATACAAAGAGTCAATTCATACATGAGTCAGTACAAACATACTATAACGAGAGACAATACTCACTATAAATAGAAATAGTACATACTATAATGAGAAACAATACATACTACACACTATACACTAGAGAACATACTATATACTAGACAGAGAGAACATACTACACACTAGACAGAGAGAACATACTATACAAATACCAGAATACTATAACATTAATGTGAGATACTACTTCATGGCGCGGTAATATACTGATGTGTCACATTTTGTACCCAGAGTCTCTTGGAAAGAGAGCGTGAATTTGTGTATAGATCTATACGGGACTGACCGTCCTACACCTTGCTGCTAGCTACAGTGGGACCTGCAGGTCTACGGGTGACGAATATCATATCATTTCGACGTCTCGAACGTCGTGTTATACTAGTTGATCAAGTATGGCTACAATCTTATCACATTTTACCTTAATTAAAAAAACAAGTTTAAGGTAGTTAGTACAATGGTAGTTACTTAGATAAAACTACAATACATCTTTATTTTTGCCATTTCATTCACATTGTGATCTTCTCACATAAACGTTAATGAAAACTATATATTGGTAATGATAGTCCTACTTTGGGAAAATACTCACTTTTAGAAAAGAACAAACATAAAGAATAGTTGGGTCTTGGTAGAAGACTACTTTAGTAGAAAATATAGGATTTTCTAGGAAGTTTACGAACATTTACATCAAACACTTACAAACTTTTACACCAAACATTTACAAACACTTTCTTCAAACATATACAAACAATGACACTAAAATACTTATGAACTCACCAGCTTTAATGCTGATCTACGCTTTCAAAATGACTTGTATTCTCAGGTCACCAGTAGACAGGTACCGATGACCAGGTTTTGAGAAGATGGAGCACATTCAAGACTCATCTCTTATTTTTGATTCATATTTTGGTGTCTTATAAACTATACAGAACACACTTGTATAATGGATGATGTTGTTGCTTGTTTTACTATTATGCATTTTTTGATACTGTACATGACATCCTCCGCCCCCGAACATTTCCGCCGTTCTGGTTTGGGGGTGTGACAATATCGCTTGGAGATATCAGAGGAGCTTAGCCAGATTCACAACACCTTCCACGTGTCTCAGCTTTGAAAGTGTGTCACTGAAAAGGCCGCGATTGTCTCGCTGGGTGACATCCAGGTGGATGAGAGCTTGATCTACATTGAGAGCCCATTACGATTCTGGGTAGGAAGACCAGGGTTCGTCGGAATAAGGAAGTAATGTTGGTAAAAGTACAATGGCAGCATCGGAGGGGCTCCGAATGGACTTGGGAGCCAGAAGAGGAGATGAGAGAGCATTACCCGGATTTGGGTGGGTCAGCAGACTTCGATGACGAAGTCTAGTTCAAGTGGGGGAGACTTGTAACACCTGATCCAGGTATTATTGACTTTGGTTGAATTTTTAGGGTTTGTGGTGCATGGACTCGATGAGTTGAGAGTCCAACTCGTCGAGTGGGGGCATTTAATCATGGTCACGAATCGGGACCGAATCGGCGAGTCGGAAGGCCTGACTCGGCGAGTCATTGCTGTAAGAAGAAAACCCTAATTTTGGGGTTTGCCCCCTATATAAACATCATTATCTTCCTCATAGTCTCCCATTTTACACCCTAGAAGCTGTTCTCGGCCGCAAACCTCTTGTGTGTGAAGAGAGAGGACGTTTGGGAGCTTGTCATTGGGATTTTGGGGAGGATTTCAAGATTGAAGAGGAAGTATCAAGGAAGGAGCACTAGATCGAGTATCTATTTCATGTTGGGCACCTTATTGAGGTATTAATCTGTTACCTTAAAGCTTAAAGCTCTTACATTTCTTTTGGAAGATTATGGCCATCCTTGAGGAATGGAACCAAGTTTGGATCTGGACCTGTCACAAGGATATGGTTCCAGATCTGGAACTTCTTAGGTCCCAAATGTCATAAAGTTGTCTCCTTGGTTCACCCTAATTCTTATTCATGCATTGGGACTTGTAAGAAGCTTGTTGATGTGGTTTTGGCAATATGAGACTTAATATGAACGTAAAGTTGGCAACTTTACATGTTATTATCACTAGGAGAATATGGATCTGATGTTTGGGACTTTAAATCCCACTGGAAAGGACCGAATACGTGGTAACTCGTCGAGTCGCTCTTGTGAATCGGCGAGTCGGAAGGGTTTTCTCATTCATGGCCAAGGGTTCACGGCCAAGGGTTCATGGTCAAGGGTGTTCGGTTAGGAGTTTACGGCCGTGAACATCAAGGAACTCAACGAGTCTCTCAGGTGACTCGGCGAGTTGACGAGTTAAGCAAGGAACCCGACGAGTGGCTAATTGTACTCGGTGAGTCATGGTCAATATGGACTGTTGACCTTGACTACATACATAGACTTTGACCAGAGTTGACCTGAGGGTATTTATGGGATTGTGTTAAGCTAATCACCTGATGATTATGGGCAGTTGAGAAGGAGTAGCGTGTGGGATATGTCTGATTTCAGCTTATTAGTTCAACAGTCGAGAGGTGAGTCTTCTCACCATACCAATGGGTCTAAGGCACCAAGGCCGGCCCATTTTATGATAGTTGGTATACTTGCTATGTAGAGATGTGTGATATTTACGTATGCGTGATATGCAGTAGAGATAGCCTTTGTGGCTAATGGTAGAGACAGCCTTTATGGCTAATGGTAGAGATAGCCTTTGTGGCTAACGGTAGAGTTATCTTGTATAGCTAATTGATATGTGCCAATGGTAGAGATAGCTTTTATAGTTATTTGATATGTGATATGTGGCAGAAGTGGCATATATAGCTAATTGATATGTGCTAATGGTAGAGATAGCTTTTATAGCTATTTAATATGTGATAACGTTAGAGATAGCTTTTACAACTAATTCGATATGTGTTATGTGGATTGTGTGTGGGCTATGCTCTGGGGGACTCACTAAGCTTTGTGCTTACGATTTACAGTTTTGGTTTCAGGTTTCATCAATTTGGAAATGAAGGGCTCAGATTGATCGCAGTGCACACACCTATGATTTACGCAATGATTGATTTTGGGATGAACTCTGATAAATGTTTTACTTAATGATGATTTGAGGTGTTTGAAATAAGTGGTATCAATGTGTTAGCTATATTAAAAATAAATTTCTTACCCTGGATTTTTGGGCCGTTACATGTTTGTAGGATGATAGTTGTCTTTGTGACCCTTACTGTTATGCCTGTATGTGCTTGTTGTCTTTGGGAATCTTGTTAATATGATTGTATGCTAGCTATGGGGGTGAAATAGACCTGATATCGGTTGAAAAAGACTGAAGGGGGTAAAATATACCCAGTACGGATTGAAAGACACCGCAGGAGATGAAATATACCCAGTACCGGTTGAAAGAGACCGAAGGGGGTGAAATAGACCCAACACCGGTTGAAAGAGAACGAAGGGGGTGAAATAGACCCAATACTGGTTGAAAGAGACCGAACTGGGTGAAATGGACCCAATTATGTATCGTATGTTATGTATGTTTTGTATGGGGTATTTTGGGGGAGCTCACTAAGCTTTGTATTTACGGTTTTTAGTTTATGTTTCAGGAACTTCTAGCTCGAAAGGGAAGGGCCCGACATGATCATACCGCATCCGCCCATGTTTTCCGCATTATGTGATTTTGAGATTTTGTACTCTAATATTATTTCACTATGATACACTTTTGCTTGTTTTTAAATGATTATTGGACGTTCTGAAATGAATTAAAAATGAAACTTTTGTCTGAAATTTTTGGGATATTACACTTAGATACAGTTACTGATGGCCATATATGAAGAGGGATGTAGCATGGTATGTGGAGAGGTATCTGACTTATCAAAAGGTCAAGGTTAAACACTAGATCTTCCATAGTAAACTACAACCGCTCGATATTCCGATGTGGAAGTGGGAGCATATAACAATGAACTTCATCACCAAGATACCAAAGACTCCCCATCGTATGGATACTATCTGGGTGATAATGGATAAATTAAGAGTTCCCACTTCTTGCCTATCCAGGATGGCTCCTCAGCTAAGAAACTTGCAGAAATATATGTTTAAGAACTAGTGTTTCGATACGAAGTACCGGTCTCAATAATATATGACACAGATGTCTGGTTCACTTCTTGGTATTGGAGGAAGTTCCATGATGATTTGGGAATACGTTTGCATATTATCACAACTTATCACCCTGAAACCGATGGGAAGAGTGAAATAATGATACAAACTATTAAGGACATGTTGCAGGCATACGTACTTGATTTCGGTGGGAGCTGGGATTCATATCTGCCATTGGCAAAATCTCATATAACATTAGTTTTCACTCCAGTATTATCACACCCCCAAACCAGACGGCGGAAACGTCCGGAGGTGGAGGACTTCATTTGTAGTATCACAACACATGCATTATAGTAATCAGAGTACAAACAACCACTGTATTTAAAAAGTATAAGTATTTACATGTGTTTCAACATTGTATACTGAAACTAAATAGTTGTACAAAAGAAGAAGACAAGACATAAATAGCTCCATCTTCTCAAAAGCTCGGGGTGTACCTGTCTACTGGTTCCCTGAGAATACAAGTAATATTAAAAGAGAGTATCAACAAAAAGTTGAGTGAGTGCATAAGTATTTATGTTTTGAAATAATGTCTTCTGTTTCTTGAATATGTAAACTGTTTCCAGAAAATCCTATATTTTATGTTGTATATGAAAAGTAGTTTTAGTTACATAAAATTGTTCTAATTGTAATCCAATGTTCTGTATTTGTATCCTTTTGTAAACTTGTATCTGAGAGTATGTCTGATTTCATCAACTGTTATTGTAAACTGTAATGTAATACTGTAAACTGTATCTTATAAACTAGTACTTTGAAAATGTACTTAAGTTTAGTTAATTATACACTAACGTATTGTTAATATCTTTATATGAGTTATTATAACCATACTGACTAGATGGCCTGACCCAGCGCTATGAATGCGTTGAAAGTTGTGGATAAACAATTTGTCACTCACAGGCGTGTATGCCTGACTGTAGCTAGCAGTCCGAGCGTGGGGTTGTCAATCCCAATATAGATCTATACACACATTGTTTCGATCCCCTGCTGGACATTCTGGTTATAATCTCAAGACTTAACTATGCTGTTTAAAATGAATTAAACAACCTGAACTACTTGTCTCATAAAAGCATATAAACGTTACATGTATAATAGTTATGAAAAACCCAATCATTCTAAAATAAATGATTGATAGTATGTTCTTGAATTAGTATACTTAACATGTATCTGAAAGACTGTATACCCTTGAATAGTTTTGAATCAAACCTTTGTTATTGTAAAACAATGTATTCTAGTATACTTGAATCGTGAATTAATGTTCTGTGAATCATAAATTATACCTATTATAATTTATTTGTACTTTCTGTATTGATACTGAGTATTCATAAATGAAACCCCTTGCTCAACATGTTACAAAGGGTAATTTGTACTTAATGAACTAACTTTTATACTTGTATACACATACAAATATATATAAGTAAAATTTAGATGACACTCGGACAAATAACTGATACTTGTAATCCCACATCCAAACATGGAAAAGGAACCAAAGTGCGTTACCTAAGCCTTTTAAATCTTATTTATATAAATATATGTATACTAGTAGGATTTTTGGGAGAAATAAAAGTTTATAAAAACATTTAAAACAAGTTTGATATTTTGAAATTCATTTTGGTGACTTGATGTCATTTTGAAACAATCATTAAAAACCATTTGATTTGATAATAATTGAAATACATTTTAATAAGATATTTGAAATCACTTGTTTATAACACAAAAACTTTGTGTTAGACTTGTATTCCCCCCTTTAAAACAGTAAAAACTATGAAAATACGGGGGTATGAACTCACCTGAAGTAAGTTATTCAAATGTAAGATTGGTGTAGGATGCTAAGTGTCAAGTGAAGTCTTGAACACAACGGATCCTATTAGCATATAATGATACATATATGGATATAATTACTGTATATAACAACTAATTATGATAGGAAACCACTTTAGGGACTAGGAAACACTTGAATTTAAGTGTTACAATCAAATGTGATTGCTCTAAAGGAGTTTAAGGCCAACCAAAGGTGTTTACGGCCATGGAGTGTACGGCCCAATGGAGTTTACGGCCTATGGTGTTCTTCATAGGAGTTTACGGCCAAGGGAGATGCTCATGGCCGTAAACTCTTATTGTTCTTGGAATTGATTGTTTTCAAGGTTGTAAGTTATGAACTTCTATAGAATAACTAGTATACGGAAGGATACTTACGTTTTGAAGCTTCAATTGGGTATTCACGGTCTAAAGAACTAGTGTGTATTCTTAGTGTTCTTGAAGATCTAGCCAAAAGAGATAATTTCAGTGATGAAATCATAGGGTTTCACTAGATTAAGCAAGGTATCAACTAATGAATGGAAGAAACACTTACTTATTTGAAGATCAAGGTATAAATCTTGATGATAGTTGAGAGAGAAATCGAGTTTCTTGGGTTGAAAGTGTGAGAAATGATGAAAAATGAAAAAATTCTATATATATGTGCGAGGGTTTACGGCCGAGGGGTTTACGGTCCGAAGTCGGTTCGACGGTTACGGTCAAAGCCTCGTTTACGGTTGCGAGGAGTTTACGGTCCGAGGAGTGTACGGCTGTAAACTCTTTCCGGCCCGAAGTGTTTGCGGTCCGAAGCAAATGAATAATATGCGAAGTTTCTCGGTTTTAAGCCCTTTCCTTCTAAATTCAACTATGGATATTTTAAGGATTTTTAGCAAATAAATGTTATTATCCTAACCTAAATAAAAACCCAAACAATAAAAAGGACTTTAGTTGACTTTTGTTTGACTTTGGTTGACTAAAGTTGACTTTACAAACAGAAAATAACGGGATGTTACAAGTATTGGTAGACCTCCCTTCAAAATGCTTTATGGGAAGAAATTTCAGACACCAATATGTTGGGGAGAAGTTGGTTAGCGAGTAATGGGAAACAATGACGTTGTAATTAAGACTACTAGGCTTATCCAACAAGTACGAGAAAGGGATTAAACTGCATAGAGTCGGAAAAGAGTTATGCACACCAACAATGGTTGGATCTTGAGTTCCAGGTCATACACCTTATACTAATTAAGGTTTTTTTGTGGAAGGGTGTCATCCGGTTTCGAAACTAGGGCTGGTCAGGCCCTAGGTATATCAGACCCTTTCGAGTTATTGCTCGGGTAGGCAAGGTTGCCTATTGTTTGGATCTGCTGGAAGAACTCAATCAGATCCACAACACCTTTCTTGTCTCCCAATTAAGGAAGTGCATTACAGATGAATCACAAATTATACCTTTGGAGGATATTCACATACACGAACATCTGAAGTATGTGGAGAAAATAGTGGCGATCTTGGATAAGAAGACCAAGAGCCTACGTAACAAGGTAATCAGTTTGGTGAAAGAATAGTGGCAACACCGAAAAGGATCATAATGGAGTGGGAAACCAGAAGAAGAGATGAGAAGAAACTACCAATAATTATTTAGTTAGATTTCAGGGACGAAAGCCTTGTAAGAGGGGGTAGAGTTGTACACCCCATTTTTACCTTTGAAGTAGATTATAATATAAGATGTTTATTATAAAATTCGAAATATAATATATTACTTATAACCAAAATAGACATCATAAACATGTAGAAGACATCAATACGTTCCGCATATATATAGAATGATGGAATTTGACTTCGTATGAAGAAGTTATGATTCTTCGAAGTTTCGCGTTCAACCCTATGCGACAAAGTGTGTCATAAAATCTAAATCGGAGATAGGTCGCTTATTAGATTAAGTAATATAAACGAAATTCACAGTAATTGTAAAAGCAAGAGCATGCATATGAAGAACATCAAAATATTACTTCGTATGCGGAAGTTATGAATTTTCAAAGTTTCAACACAGTAAAGTGCGACACAGAAATCGATATTCAAATTGGTTGATTGTTAGCCGAAACAATCTAAACGAGACTTAAGGATGTCGTGAATATAAAACAGTCAATATAAAGACATTCAAGAACGGAGTTCGTATGAACGAGTTATGAATTTCGCACGGACTTTAACAATCTAAACCGATCTAAATAAGGATTTTAGTTAGATTCAGAATTAGCTATTTATTCCTAAAGGAAAGTTGTAGATCTCATCGATAGGATTCTAGGGATATAAAGAACGTTGAAAATGGAGCTCGTATGTGAAAGTTATGGTTATTCAAAGATCAGAAAAAATACTTGTTGAGTGATGGTGTGGCACCACCAAGAGGCGCCAAGTAGCAACAAGGGGCCAGAGTCTTCCACCGACCAAGTAACATAACATAGACACATGGAACCATGAAAAAAGTGACACGTGGCGGATTCTAGGAGAGAGATAGAGAGGTGGACGAATCCTGTAGCGACACATAGAGACATTCGAATGGAACTAGCATAATAGTATCAACCAAGCGTGCGACATGCGCCCGACCATGCATGCGACGCCCCTTCAGAAAATGGTTATATAATGCTGTTTTGGGGTCTCATTCTTCTCAAACGGAAATTTTCTCTCTTTCTCTCTCTCTCTCTCTTTCTCTCTCCTTTATTTGATCTGAATTATGAGTATTTTTGGGAGCTTGAGAAATTTCACTTTAGTAAAAATCGGGAGCATCGTAGAGCTCGAAGAAGTAGAAGCTCTCGGGTCGAAATCCTACCCGCGAATTCCCGTTTTTCGGTAGAACTCTCTATAAGTTAGGCAACACTTACTACACTTTTAGGGTAACTTAAAATTATGTTTATAGTCGTTATTAGGAACCTATAAGTGATAGATTCATCATTAATTCTAGTTAAATATTCTGATTGGTCTACTTAAGGGAGAGGTAACTAGAATAGACACGTTGGTTTGGTTGTTGGATTTCAGAAAAGTTATGTGTTGAAATGATCCTACTTCCCAAATGTCCTTCCTGACCAATCCTTATTTAATATCCATGGAAGTATATTTTGGAGTTAGTGAAATATCTAAATTTAACCAGATTGCCATGGATATTGATAAATTATAGTATTACAGGTTAATACTCGTTTGGCGTGTTGTTCGCCAATTGGATCGCTCAGATAACCATTAAACGACTGATTAATTGTTTAGTATGAGGTGAGTTTTCTCACTATATTGTATACTCCAATATGTATTCTCTGTATGTTACGATATATTTGTCCTAGAGTTTGCGAGTAGGGAATTAGACAAGTATAGTTACTTGCCTATTATGTTTTCATGTTGTATATTGTTGATATATTACATGCGAGTTGAGAGCAATCCAACTTCCTGTTGAAGGTGTAACGCCTGTTGTTTTGATGTCCGATGTGTAGTTCTTTTTAGTTGGTCAATAATAATAATAATAATAATAATAATAATAATAATAATAATAAGAAATGAATAAATAAAATGAAAACATTGGTTATATAGGTGATTTAATTTAAATATATTTAGTGTCTTTTGAAATATATATATATATATATATATATATATATATATATATATATATATATATATATATATATATATATATTGCTAACGTATGGTCCATTAGCATGGCCCATACATCATGACTTGGCATGCCGACCTTGCCTGGCACTCTCGTGGTGCTCGTCTTCCAGCCTTGTCTGGCGCCCGCTCTTGGCACTCACCATGCGCGCGGGCGCTCTCACCCAGCTCCTTGCTAGTTGGGTCGGCCCAAGGCATAACCTAACTCTCCCTTGACCTAATTGTCCCATATAAATAGAATGTTTCCTCCTCCTTGAGGAGGCAGCTTTTAACAAGCTTCTAGCCACATTCTCTAACCTAAAGCCTCGATGGCCAAACTCTCACCCAACACACCAAGATGGTTCTCTCCAGCTAGGGAGAAACATCTCATCTCTACCAATCGATCTAACTCGATCGTCAAAGCTTACTCCAGGTAATTCTAACGACTTTTTGTAACTGCAACTTAGGTACCTTTCTGGAAACTCTCTCACAGCACCACCTCCAGATCTCCAATCAAGATCCAACATAGAAGACCTGGCGGTCTGAGCACATGTCACAACATTTGGCGACATCCGTGGGACCAAGAACGAATACGAAACGTCCCAAAATTTAAGACCAAAAATTTATTTTGGGATTAATAAAATCATCTTTCAAAAACATGTTTACGCAGCCATAATAGAATCAAAATGTAATCAAAACATCAAGATACATGAAACTCAAACAAAATGCGGAATAATCATGGTGTGTGCGATTCGATCACCCCGAGCTCTTCCCTTTCAATCTGGAAGTACCTGAAACTTAAATTAAAAACTGTAAGCATGAATTTGAGTGAGCTCCCCAAAATACCACATAACTCACATAGTAAACACATAATGGGCCCCGCTCGGAACAAATTTGTCAGTAAATAATGGTCCCCGCCCATCATCGGGCCCCGCCCGACATACATATAGACACATAAACATATGCAAGAATCACAAAGATAAATAGCATACAAGATGGTTCTCAGGCCCCGCCTGGTATACATAACATATATCATACATGCATAATCAGACAGAGAACTAGCATCGTAATCATAATAAACCATGGTCCAGCATTGGTGCCTTCAACCCGCCAAACAAAGTGAGGAAACTCACCTCGTAGTCCGACAATAGGTGAACAATACACTGCTCTGAATACCGGTTCTACATGTTACATATTCAATACATAGAGACCAAGTCTTAACTATATCTCAAAATAACTAAAATACCCTTAAGTCGAACTTGGTCAGCCCTGGTCAAAGTCAAAGTCAACGGTCAAGTTCCAAAAGTCAACATTTCTTCCCAGCAGAGTACATACAGCGTATTCTGATGTTGACAAAAAGCGGGGCACTGACCGCGTACATGCAACGCACCTCCAAGTATAACCATCATATGTTGCCCAGTCCCTAAACTCTAATAAGTGCTTAATCCATTAAGCCTCTCCATCCAAAACTCAGATCTAACCCCAAAATGATGTTCTAAGTCATAAAGTGTCCAACTTTATGACTTTGCATGGCTATAAAGTGTCCAATACCAAAAACCCTAACTCGTTAACCCATTAAGACTTCCTAGCTCATTCATGAAAGGATATTAACGACCAAGAACCCATTTTTATGACTCAAGCTACCCCAAAACTTCTGAAAGGATAGCTCATGAAGTCTAGAGTAGGCCATACTGAAGAACACCAAGCAAAAGGGACCAAAATGCATGAAACTTAACCATAACAAGAACTAAGAGAAATATTCATCAAGGTCAGAGCTTTTTACCTTAAAATGATGCTAAATGGTGATGAAGTTCTGGATCTAAGATGCTTCACTCTTCCAAGATGCCCCTATCTTCTTCTCCACCCTTCTTAGTCACCAAAAGTACCTAAAAAGCTCAAGAACACTATCAAGGTGGATTAGGGTTCTAGATGGACGAAATGGCAAATGGAGGCTGAAGAGGAAATGAGAAATGAGGAGTTAATGATGTTTATATATGGACCAAACCCTAAAAATTAGGTTTTGAGGATCCTTCATGTACACCGAGCGTAGTAATGCCTGCACATGTACGCCCAACGTATTCAACGTACGCCCACCATACTGGGCGTTGCCCTGATTTTACGAAAATGCCACTCTGGGAACAATGGCTAGCAAACAAAACCCATTCCAAGGGTCAAAATGCAATATCTCCTCACACTAGGTTTAAATGTAGAAATACCTCATCGTCGGGATGTTACAAAATAACTATCCTCTCTTGGTCTCAACCTTATTTTGCCCCGATCTGTTCAGATATGTTGTTCTTCACATCAGATCCGCTCAGATCCGTTCATTGGAACCATTATTTGCTTAGATTCATTTGGCTCTCGCCAAGATCTATCCGGATCTGTTTACCAAACGTTCAGATCTCTAGATATATTCTTTGTTTTTCCTTCAGATCTCCAGATCTGTTTGTTTTTTTTTCTCATCAAAGCATTTCTCAGACCTAAGGAGATCTTCTCATATCCTTTTTTGTTTTTACATTGCTGATTTATCTTGAAAAATGGGGAGAAAAGAAAGTTTTATGAGTTTCTGCGCCTTTATCAGTTCATATTCCTAGAAAACTCTTCTTAGTTGAAGTTTTCATGAATGTTTAATATTTTATGACGCATATGCGCGTAAATGCTACTATGATGTTTGTAAATTCCAAAACACATCTAAAAAATCGCATAAAGATGTTGATATGTATCTTATGTTCACCAAAATACAGCAGATCAAACCTAACCTCAAAAGTTGGACAATTTTACAACTTATAGTTGTACAAAGGGTAATAAAAAAGTACAAGAATGGCTCTCATTTACCTGTTATTAGTACATATCACAAGAAAATCACTATTATTTGATGTTATTCTGTGCACAACATTATAGTTTGAAGATGTTATTTGTAGACGTAATGCTTATACAATTCATAAAACCTCAAAAATTCATGTATTCTTTCAGCAAAATACACATTAGATATTTTTGAAACACAAAATACACATAGTCACTTTTGGTACGTTTCTCGAAAATTAACGCTAATGTTACCTTTACAACTTTTAGTTGTACCAAAGATAATAAAATATACATTTCCACACGATGCCATTTCACTTGACATATTCATGATCGTCGGCTGCTAAGCCCGATCCATTTCCACACGATGTCATTCCACGTGATATATTCATGATCAACGGTTGCTAGCCCGATCCATTTCCATGCGATGCTATTCTGCATGACATATTCATGATCGTTGGCTGCTGAGCCCGATCCATTTACACGCGATGCTATTCCGCATGACATATTCATGATAGTTAGCTGTTAAGCCCAATCCATTTCCACGCAATGCTATTCCGCATGACATCTCCATGATTGTTGTCTGCTAAGCCCGACCCATTCTACTAAGTTGGGCAATATAAGTCGCACGCCATCGTGCACTGTAAGTCGTGTGTAACAAGCCTATGACATGTTTAGAACCACATATTTGGTGTTTCTTCTCTTATAATGAACATGGTATTTCTATTGTCAAACAACCAATAAGGCGTTTCCAATATTACATCTTACTATGGCAAGGAATGATATCACAACAGCAACCATGCTACTTACAATCCCTCAACATCTCTGTTACATAGCTTTTGGCAATAGTCTTGCTGTTTGTTATCATAAAAAATAGCCTCATTGTGCATTCTTATAGCAACCTTGTCATATGCACCATAGTCTGATATGGCTACTTACATTACCCACATCAGACTGGGCGGAAATCAGCTAAGTGTAGCTCGTGTAGGAATAACCTTGAAGATGGCGATCAATGATCATTACAAAACATACTATATAGGTTATTAATTGGTATCATCCCACAAATACACGATATAAACACCATGATAACCATGCTGCATATCCATATATCAGCCTCACTTTATATGTTATCATCGAAAGGACTTGTCGATAACAGGACCATTGGCATGGCCTAAACAGCTCTAGCATACAGGCCAAATAGTAGAGACGTATTAGAATGGAACTTGCATCTTGGAAGCACAAGACAGGAGGCCCATCTCTCAGACTTGGAACACGCATAATTCACGCCACTCTTACTACTAGAGCAAGGAGAAAAGACAGAATAAGACACATCAAGGGCGGGGGCAATGTGATCTAACTTCAAGTGGATAATCACACCCCAACAGTTAAGCTCTTGTTATGGGCCCATTTTCATGTCAAAGTTTATTATTAATCAAGCTTGATATCATTTCAATAAGAGGTTGTGCACATTTACCAAGTGATAATAAGGAATGATCACCCACATCACTTGAGCGAAATCGATGCAACGATGCAACCATAGGCTTCAAAGGCTCATAACCATTCCCTAAACATGTCAAGTCTAATCCAAAGGCCCACTACCATTGCCCATGACATGAAAAAAGGATTTAATGGCTCATAGCCTTTCACTTGATATAAAAATACCTAAGTCCTAAACGCCTCAAGGTGACGATCTTGGTTTCACTTAGATGACTAGGCCCGGAATGCAAAACTCCTTGGCCCAAGACTTAGAGCAAAGTCTAAAAGGGTAACTAGAAAACTTTGCCTAAAGGTGAATACCCTAATAAAAGTGCACCATCCAAGGTCCAAAAAAATGGCTAGCTAAGGAATTAGCCTAATAATATAGGTTGACGACTCGAAAAAAAGGATGAACCCCGAGCTCGCAAGCGCGAACTCCTGGGCCAAAACCAAAATAAAACTTTGGTTAAGTATGAATCATATGTCATTGAACCAAACAACTTTCCCCTATCACATGGAAGCATCCTTCGAGTCTTAGCACCCTACAGTGCAAATAGGAGTCACTCTCAGTCAATTCCTAAGGCCAACACAAACCTTTGGAAAGAAATGCCTCTGATAGGAAAAACAAGAACATATAAATCTCCTGGACCAACATTATCATTGGAGAATAAACCAAATCAGTGACCAACATGAACCATCCAGGACCAAAGCAAGCAATATTAAGACACCAAATATCCCACCAACTCTGCAAGAAAAAAACAGCCTCGCTCAAGCATTCACGCACTACGACCCTGCTAAACAAGATATGCTTTCTGAATAAGCATTGCAGCTCGGTCCACTCGGTTTTTGAAGAAAAAGAGGGGGGAGGGGAGAAGAGCAGTACGCAACTATTGCTACTCTACAAATCGTTTCGAAGTGACCGCGAGAGAAAATTCTAATCGATGTATGATTTTATTGTGTTGTCCTCTCAAGATGACCGCTCTAGCGTCGCGATACCCAAAGCCTGCAAGGAAAGCTCGCAGAGAGAAGCTTGGTCTGTAAATAATTTATAGGGGACTCGCGGAGTGTGCATCACTGACCAATCACCCAAAGTTTCCCTTGGGCATAGAAATATAATCTGATACCTTGTGTTGGCTGCAGGTCTCATCCCTCCTCGTGGGAGCATGCATGTTTTCCTGAACATCGTTTCTATGGATAATTTTCGGCTCTGACTTGGAGGTAGGAATCATGGATCGAGTACGTGTAATTTTCTTTACAAACCTTGAAGCTTGACACAACAGTCGCATAGACTAACAATCTTAGAGACTGTATGGCGAGGTCACGGTTCTTAACCACATTGGCCTAGCAACTTATCAACACCATTTGTCACATTAACAGCCTTGCTCTGCATAACATTATCAACAGCCAACTATGTATAATATTATTAGCATCCCTTCTCTGCATCATATTACTGAAAACAGCTGCGTTGCATTACATCGATCAGATCATACTCTGGAGAAGAAAGGAGTGTCAAGCTAACCAGTGTTGCATAAGCCCATCGCGCAACACCACGGATCTCATGGTCGAGGTTCGGTCATTCTTTTTATCTCTTTGACGTATTATTGCTTTGACCGTATCCAGTCCAATGTCATTGGTCGGTCACTAATCACATTGGAATGGCGGGACTTGTTAACGTATGATTCATTAGCATAGACCAAGCATCAACACTTGGCGCGCCGCCCTTGTCTAGTGCTCTCCTAGTGCACGTCTTCCAGCCTTGTCTGGTGCCCACACCTGGCACTCGCCTATCGCTCGGGTGCTCTCACCCAGCTCCTTGCTAGCTGGGCCTTAGTTGGGCTAGCCTAAGGCCTACCCTGTCTCTCCCTTTACCTAATTTTCCCATATAAATAAAATGTTTCCTCCTCATTGAGGAGGCAGCTTCTAACAAGCTTCTAGCAACCTTCTCAAACCTAAAGCCTGTATGGCCAAACTCTCACCCAACACACCAAGATGGTTCTTTCCAGCTATGGAGAACCATCTCATCTCTACTAACCAATCTAACTTGATCGTCGAAGCTTGCTCCCGGGGCACAGTCCCTGGGGCAACTTTAACGACTTTACTATGACTATAGCTTAGGTACCTTGCTAGAAAATCCCTCATGGCACCACCTCCAATTCTCCAATCTGGATCCAACATAGAAGACCCAACGGCCTGAGCACATGTTGCAACATATATATATATATATATATATATATATATATATATATATATATATATATATATATATATATATATATATATATATATATATATATATATATATAACTGCAATTAAGTCCCAAATACCGGTAATCATATTCAATTTAACCCTTTGACCCGGTCAACAGGTCATCCAACTTTCAAAAATTACATTTTTGGCCCAGATTTCAATTTTTTTTACAAATTTTAAACAAAATTTACATTTTTGGCACATATTTTAAATTTTATTACAAATTTGGTCCAATCTTTACCCTTTTTGCCCAAATTATAGAATTTTATTATGAATTCATCCTAGCTTTAGTTTTTTTTACAACTTTTTTTCTCAAAGAATTGTTTCTAATATGTTTTTTCTTTATAAAATCATATTTATACAAAAAAAAACGTATTTTCACATAAAAATCTTATATTTTCTATATAAAAACATTTTTTAAAAAGCTTTTTGGATATGAAATATCTATTTATAAACATAGGTATTTATTAAGTATATAAATATATACAAATCCGTTTTTATAAAGAATGTATACAAAAACATATTTTACAAAAAAAAATGTATACAAACACCTATTATATAAAAAATGTATACAAACACGTATTATATAAAAAGTTGTTCAAACACATTTTTATATAAAAAAATGTAAACAATCACGATTTTATAAAAAAAATATAGATACACACCCATTTGTGTGCATATATATAAAGGCGATAGTTGTTTGTATACTTTTTTTTGTAAAATACGTTTTTGTATACATTTTTTTTTATAAAAACGGATTTGTATATATTTATATACTTAATAAATACATATTTTTATAACTAGATATTTCATATACAAAAAACTTTTAAAATTTTTTTTTATATAGAAAATATAAGATTTTTATGTGAAAATTCGTTTTTTTTTGTATAAATACGATTTTATAAAGAAAAAACATATTAGAAACATTTTTTTGAGAAAAAAAGTTTTAAAAAAAAACTAAAGTTAATATGAGTTCGTAATAAAATTCTAAAATTTGGGCAAAAAGGGTAAAGTTTGGACCAAATTTGTAACAAAATTTAAAATTTGGGCCAAAAGTGTAAATTTTGGACCAAATTTGTAATAAATTTTGAAATCTGGGCCAAAAATGTAATTTTTGAAAGTTGGATGATCTGTTGACTGGGTAAAAGGGTTAAATTGAATACGATTACCGGTATTTGGGACTTAATTGAATAAAAAAAATAGGGATTAAATCGATAATGAGGTCAATATGTAGGGACTTTATTGTAGTTTTCCCATATATATATATATATATATATATATATATATATATATATATATATATATATATATATATATATATATATATATATATATATAAACATGTACTCAGGCATAGCGTCTACATTGTGTTTCATGTTGAGGGAAGACCAATAATCATCAGAAAAGTATTCAATAAACTCTCACAAACATTATTTTCTCATGCATAACATCTAGATTGTGTTTTATGTTGAGGGAAGACCAATAATCAAGCTCAAAAAAGATACTTTCTTTCGTCAAATTCAACTCTTTTTTTTCTTTCATCGACACACTTCCTTTTTGCATCCCCTATGTTATGGATGTTTCCATGGCACCCCCATGATTCCCAGTCGCCGAGTGAGTCAAAATATGCCCCATTATCGAGTAACCTTGGAGGTTGGGTTTGATGGGGTAGGCTAGGGTTTCCAGCACCAACCTTTTCCATTGATAACTATATTTTTTTTCTAACATGTATATCTTTTTAAACATGTCGAATATACATACTTTGTTCAATTGTTGCAGTGTCTTGGGTTGAGGTGATGCTGCCACATTCTCTGTTTATTTTTTAACGTGTGGCTCCTCACACCTAGATGCAACATTTTCTTCACCAGTATTAAAACTTTCCTGAAAATAGTGTACCATGTTTAGTCCACGAAAATAGTCAAAAATATTATAAAAAGAAGTGTACAAAACATTTTATTATGTTAACTTATGTGGTTTTCGAGCTCTTTGGGGGTGTTTGAGATGCTGATGTACCCTCTAAAAATTTTCCCTTTTCTGGGATGACAAATTGTGATGACTGCATTAGCAGTTCACTTAAAAAAACTATGATAAAAAATTCACGCAATTACTTTTTTTTTGTAGGAAACTTTTTTGGCGCTGGATTGGTAGTTATTTGAGAAACCACATGATTGCCCTTAAAAGAAATCCTACATATCAGAAAATCAACTTTCGACTTTATTTCCTAATTTTGTCTATTTTTTCTCTCTAGGCTTTCCTCAAGTAAAGCACAATTTTCTTTTGATGAAGATTTGGCTCGAGGTAGATGACAATATCTGGTTGGAGTGACTCCCATGCCATTCCCTATTACGAATCCACCGCGATCTTTTCCAAAGACCAATAAGAGGACATTTGTGGCCAGTTCAAGAACAATTTTTCCTTCTTCAATTACAGTTTTTCATGATTGATCTAGAAAAAATGTATGTCAAATAAATACAGTATTAGTTCTATTATATATATATATATATATATATATATATATATATATATATATAATAGCATTAACAAACACCAAAACTAGCTAGAAGCTGCTCGTTTGACAGTATACAAACATTTTTAAAATCTCAGTTTCTAACAATCATAAGTCAAGAAGTTTTAAGTTTCAAAATGAAATCCCAAACTCCCTCATATAAGATTTAATCACTTAAAATGAAACTTTAACACCTTATATATCTTTAGATCTCACTTAGTACCCAACACAAGGTAAATGTACATATCAAATAAAAAATTCGATAAAAAAGATAACATATAGCCACCATTTTTTGTTGTTGCATTACTTGTCATGGGTTTTTTCATGTGATAAGTTTCAACATAACTTAGCGAGATTTTATCAGATGTTGGAGGGTGATTACGGTGCATAAATCCATTACTTAAGTTTTGTTTTTCTTAAAAACATCATAACTTTCATCTTTGGTCCCGAAACTATGCAAAAATGACCCACTGAACCTTTATAAATGTAACACCCGTTTTCCAGGATGAATCGAATTAGGGTTTTAAGGATTCAAAAGGTTGTTTTTGGAAGAAATGGAGCCTCACGACGCGAGGCATAGAGGCTCACGACGTGAGATGGGCCAAGATGAAAAACTTTGTTCGGGGCTGGTCTCATGACATGAGATGTTGAGGCTCACGACGTGAGAAATTATGCAGCCCGAGCGCATGATCTTTTAGGTTTTCCTTCGTATTTAAGCACCTCTAAACCCATTTTACAGTTCGTCATCAGCCTTCAAACCCTATTTCACCTCACAAAACCCTAGTCTTCATCCCTTGCTTGATCTTTGGTAATTTTGGAGCCTTTCATGGTTTGAAGAATAAGAAAAGAAAACAATAAGGTGATCTTTTATAGAGGGTTGCAACGAATCATCATCATCACCTTACATTGTTCCTGGACCCTTGTAAGTGTCAAAGCGTCCTCCTTTATTGTTATTTGAGGCTAGAACTAAGTTTTGTCCCACTTTCCTTCGTGGTTGAGCAAGTTTGAATGAATGGAAACCATAAATTGGCAACTTTATGGCTTATAAGGGTCTTAAGAGTGTTATGGAGTTCAGACCTAGTGAATAGTTGAGTTTTGGAACCTTGCATGAAAGTTGGATGTCTTTTTTTTCAACTTTTGACCCAAATGACATCTAGACATGTATTGGACATATATGTCTTAAAAGCATCGACTTTCTAGTGTATTATGGATTTAGAAGACCTTATGCAAAATTAGAGTTCAAGGATTAATGGATTAAGGACATAAAAGTTGGACTTTTGGCTTCAGACTGTTCTCACGACGTGAGACATGGGGTCTCACAATGTGAGGAGTGGTTGATCTCGTTCTGATGCGTTTCTTAGCGCTCACGGCGTGAGATAAGGTTGTTCACATCGTGAGGTCAGCTCAGGTGATTTTCCTTGGCGGAGTTGGCTAGGTTGAGTCGGGATGAGTTGGAATCAGATGGAGTGAGCTCTCACAGCGTGACCAAGGGCTGGTCACGACGTGAGGATGGATAGTTCACATTATGGGTTGTTGACTTTGACTTTGATTGTTGACTTTTGGCTTGGATTGAATTTAGGTCAAATTCTATTTTTAGAATGTAGAGTTAGAGTTTACCTTATGTGGATTGATAGGAGGTGTTAAGAACCCATCATTCGGCAGGAGAGCAGTTAGCTGTGGTCGGCGGTTTTAAGCTGAGTGTTAGTCGCCTTTGTGATTCAGGTGAGTCTCCTCACTATACTCGGGGGTTGAAGGCACCAATGTCGGCCCATTGGCTTATGTGGTACAAGAAGACCAGGGGGTGGCCCTTGACACTTGTATGAAAGAACCGGAGGTGGATCCCAAAAAAATTATATGTAAGACCAGGGACCAAACCTTGACAGATATATGAAGTATGCTCATTGTCTCTGTGAAACTTGTATGGAAGACCAGGAGGTGGCTCTTGACACTTGTCTGTAAGACCTAGGGTTTTTCCCCTCGGCGTGGCAAGGAAAGACAATGATATGACTCATGACATAATGGCAAGACTATGGTTGGCACATAGCAATCTCTATAGAATGTATGGTATGTGACATTTTGGGGAAACTCATTAAGCATTGTGCTTACGATTTCATATTTATGGTTTTAGCTACTTACGGTTCAAAAGGGAAGGGTCCGGCGTGACTGCACACCATCCCCCAGAGTTTTCTGCATTGGCAAATTATGATCTTTAATCTGATGTTTAAATAATATACTCATTGTAATCGGTTTTGGATCAACTCTTTTGAATGATTTACTATTTAAAAAATGGAAATTTTACTATGAATTTTTAGGACGTTACAATAAAGGTTCAAGGTTCATCTTTTACACTCTACAACCTCAAAATATCAACTATATTACAAGATTAGTGCGTACAAAGAAAGGAATCTAACGAAACATTAAACTTGTTAACTGTCAGAAAGTTTGGATCGTTAAAGTGTTAAATGTGCAATGTATTCAGCCATGGAAAGTACAACTTAGAGATGTGGTGCTAAAGAAGGCTTATAGTGGACTTATGAGGTCTTATGGTTGTATAATGCTTCCACTTTTACTATGGTTGTTGATATTAGTTTGTAACACCAAATACTTGTAAACTCTGATAAATTTATGAAAGATTTTTTTAAAACCATTTTTTACTGTGATTTATTTTCACAATATTTATCTAACCATGGTAAATTTTGCATAGTAGGCGTTGACCTGTCGCGTTCAGCCCTTGGACACAACGTGCTCCTCGTCACCATTTTAACTATAACAACTTACTATCCTATGTGTTGTGTACCTCTTTACCTATGTGTCACGTCCTCAAAGTAGATTAGTCTCCCAAATACTTAGAGTATTTTCGACAATTTACCAACACTGTTCTCATTGGCAAAGCTTCACATAACTTCTCACTTGTCTTGTCAATAATAATATATGTTATGAAAAACATATAATACAATTTTCAATAGAAAAAGTCTTTCATCTTTATGTTACGAAAAACAAGTAATACAATTTTCAATAAAAAGTTACATCCCTCATAATCATATATGTTATGAAAAATAGGTATTACAGTTCTCAATAACAAAATGTCTTTCATCTTTATTTAAGGCAGAGTTTTGAACGACATACATTTGTTTGCACTATTTCATGATGTGATTGATGTCATGTCACGAAAATAGTACAAATTTGAAATTTAGAATAACATACAATTACGACCACAAGTCTAGTACAATAACATTTGCACTATTTGAAGATTATCATGGAACATGCACAACGATGGGGCTCCTCACTTGATGCACTCCATCATCCCATATCAAAGCGCTAGAAATAATTGGGTTGTCTAAATTCTGTATGGTTGCCTGCACAAACACCGTAAAGGAGACTTTTTGCCCTATGTGATTGAAGTGCAGGACATCTGGCTCAACCTGTATGATCAAACCACTAACAAGCGGTTGAGTTATGGAAGCTCTATATGTCGATGTCGCAGAGCCGACATTGGTGACAGTCCTATTGAAACTTAAATCAACGACTTTGTTGCGCAGTGTCGGTATGACAAAGGTAGGGTAGTTTAGATCCTTTGCTTGTTCCATGAGCTGAGAGCAGCTACTAGTTTTAACCCCAGTCATGATTCTTATATCTTTGCTGCTGTAGCCTTCTTGGCACAAAAAACTGACGTAATCTACTTCAACAGCATCGTATATGAGCCCGGGTTTGATGGCTTTCATTTGATTAAGGTTGCCAGCTCCATATGCAAATTCAGCATCTGTGTTGATCTGGGCACTCATAGCAGAAGCTGCAATTAATTTTAATGGAAGATATGTCAACTGGGCATACAAATGTTTTGCAGAAGCGTAGGTAGAGTGTGATATATTTAATGCTAGATATGTTACCTGTTGTCATGAGAGCCGACTTAATGGCTGCAGGAGACCATGTCGGATTATATGATTTGACATATGCAGCTATTCCACTGACATGGGGGCATGCCATTGATGTTCCTGATATCATATTGAAATTTACGGCTCTGTGGTCTCCTTGTACATGTGTAATTGGAGCCGCTGGCGACCATGCTGCTAGAATTCTTACGCCTGGAGCGGCTAGGTCTGGCTGAACCAATCAAAAATTTCAATTATTATGAGTGTTATCTGTTGAAATTCATTATCTGTAGGACTGCAGCACATGATTCCAAATCATGTATGTTTTCACACTGTAACATTAATTATTGGGAAATGTTCAATACAAACCCAGTCAACTTGGGTATCAGGAAATTCCAAAGTTTGTCTTGGTGGATCATGATATGCACAGACATGATCATAAATTCATAATCATATGAGAGATATTGTATTTTTTGTGAAAGAGGATTGTGACTATTCAAAGGCTCGCAGGATTCTTTGGTGATTATTCCAAATGTCAATATAACTTTTTTTAGAGCATTTAGGACAGATGTCACAAATCCTTTGGCGATTGTTCAAATGGTCCCAACACTCATGTGACTATTTCTTCCACACGTTGCTGTCAGCTCAGCTGTCTTAGGTAACTTTTCAAATGGTCACCTTTAACTTTAGTGACTCTTTGAGGTTCGCAAACAACTTTTGGTGACTATTTGAGTTGTCAAATCATTTACAAATTAAAACTGTTTAGATTTCTTTTTTTAGTTGGATTCTTATTGAGTTTTTCCATACTAAAAGGAACACATTTCTTTTTATCAGATAAGGAAAACATGGTATTGTTTTTTAAACACAATAGCATGTTTACCTGGATTAACAGTGCTGTGCCATATTGATAATTGGTGCTGCATAGGTTGTTTCATTTACTCAGCACATAGGTTGTTTCATTTTCTCTTGGGACATAATTTTCCCTATATCCGATAACACAACATTTATAGGAATGACGGGGTGAAATTCTTTTAAGGATAGAGATTACTCTGAGAAACAAGTAATAATATCTTCTTTCAGTCACTACTGGTCACTAGTTTATAATCCCCAAAACAACATGAATTACCTTTAAAATGCTTTTAGTTATTGGATTTGGACCTCTTGATGAGAAAGATGCAACAAATGGGGCAGAAGCATTCTTGACGTCTTTGCTCTTCATTATTACTGCTGTTGCATTTCTGAAATGAATTTTGAAGTTCGCTGGTTATATGAAAATAATCTCTGGTGATTGGAATAGATACATGTTAGTAAGTGGTCTTTATATATTAACCTTGTTGATTGTATATAGCGGGCATTTCTTATTGCTTGATCAGAGTTGACAACACTAACAGGCAAAGTATAAGAAGCCACAGCGTCAAAATACGGTCCAGGATATTTCATAATAGACCCAACGGCACCAGCCATCATTTCAGGTTCTCCGCTTGATATAGCATCACATAATATTATTTTTCCCTTCACTAAATTCTTGTCCAATGAGTTTGGAGAGCAAAGCCTGTTAATCATCATGGAAACATTATTAACGTACATAAGCAAATGTAAATGTATTGAAGCAAATCGTATTTTACCTTGACACTGAGCCATTGAAACCAGCCATGACATTCGGAACATCTCCAGCATAGATCAAAGGATACATTCCATGAAGCGTAAATGGGTTTACTGAAACTCCCTGCGATAAGAATGAACAAGTTAATCATGATTTTATATTTAAACTAGTAGTGTTAAAGATAGATATATAGTACTTACATTAACAACTATACCATTTCCTAGTTTTACCGGGGTTATTAAATCCGGGTTTTTGGTGCTGGCAGCAACCGAAAGAATCCATGGAACAACTGTTGGGGTTGAAACACACTTTTATTCAGAACTAGAACAAAAGAGAAGAGCTTACACGCTCAATATTACAAGAAAAAGAAACAACCCTCTAATACTCACTCTAAGTATTACACACTACACTCTCTGTTTTGTGGTGTCTTACAACTGATATTACAACTTCTATTTATACTAAAGCTAGCTACTATAAGTACTGTGACAATTTATTGTGTTCTGTGAAATAAAGAAGCTGCCAATTCTAGTTGTTATTGTCAACAAAGGAGGCATTCATTTGTCAACAAAAGAGGGTGGTGCAGCTACTCATGGCAGGTTCACACCCAAGTAGGTTTACACTCACATTCTCCCCCTTAAACCTAACTTGGCTCGAGATTCGTCACTCCGATCATGTTTCGCATTTCACCATGTTTCACGTATGCTAAAGCCTTTGTAAAGATGTCCGCCCGTTGATCCTTCGAGTTGACATATTCCACTATAATTTGCCCACGTTCAACACATTCTCGTATGAAGTGATAACGAATGTCAATGTGTTTGCTTCGACCATGAAACACAGGATTTTTCATCAATGCGATTGCTGACTTGTTATCGACATATAAGGTGATAGGCATAATATGATGTCCCGTGAGCTCCTTCACGAGATTAGCAAGCCAAATGGCTTGACATGCTGCTGTTGTAGCTGCCATGAACTCGGCTTCACACGTGGACAAAGCAACAGTCTTTTGCTTTTGGGATTGCCAAGTTATCGCATTCCTTCCCAGATAGAAAATCATTCCACTTGTGCTCTTGCTATCAACAGGGTCACCTCCAAGATCACTATCGGTAAAACCAACCAAATCTTCAATTTCACGACCTCTTCCATAGTTGATTCCATAATCAACAGTTCCTTTTACGTATCGCAAGATGTGTTTCACAACTTGGAAATGCAAAGTGGTTGGTTCCTCCATGAAACGACTTGCAATTCCAACCGAAAATGACAGGTCTGGTCGAGTGTGAGTCAAGTACCTTAAACAACCTACCACTCGCCTATATTCAGTTGGATCAACTTTTTCACCATCTTCATCCTTCTTAACCTTCAACTTAGGTTCCATTGGTGACGTTGTCGGATTGCAATCCAGCAACCCAAATTGCTCTAAAATCTTCTTTGCATAAGCCGTTTGTCGCAAAGATATTCCCCACTTCTTTTGCGAAACTTCGATTCCAAGGTAGTAAGAAAGTAATCCCAAGTCACTCATTTCGAATTCTTTCTTCATTTGTTCTTTGAATTCGACAACATCATTAGTGTTCGACCCGGTAATGATCAAGTCATCAACATAGACACCAACAATTAGAATTTTGTCTTTTGAGTTCCTTTTGTAAACAGCTGGGTCTTGTGAACTTTTTGTAAAACCAAGCCTTTTTAAGCTTTTATCCAAACGAATGTTCCAAGCTCGAGGAGCTTGTCGTAGACCATAAAGAGCTTTATGAAGCTTGAACACCTTGTGACTGTTTGCTTTATCAACATATCCTTCTGGTTGGGTGACATAAACCTCCTCTTTGAGATCTCCATTGAGAAAAGCCGATTTGACATCGAGATGGTGGACAACCCACCCATGTTGAGCTGCTAAGGCAAGAATGAGCCTTACGGTGTCAAGTCGTGCTACCGGTGCAAAAACTTCATCAAAGTCGACTCCTTCCTTTTGTACAAATCCTTTTGCTACAAGTCGAGGTTTATGCTTCACCACTTTTCCCAAGTTGTCTTTCTTCACTTTAAACACCCATTTCAAACCGATTGCTTTGTGTTCGGGTGGCAAATCGGTAAGTTGCCATGTCTTGTTCTTCTCGATTGCATCCAACTCTGTTTGCATAGCCTCCTGCCATGCCTTAGAGGTTACCGCCTCTTTAAAATTCAATGGTTGATCCGCTGCAATCATCAACAATTTTCTGGGTTCAAGGAACACATTTTCGGTTTCAGAATAAATATCGGTTAACGGACGCAATCCCCTTGGCCCAATCTCACTAGAAGGGCTTTCCATATGGGGTGATGTTGAAGAAAACGGGGCTGAGACAGGAGTTTGTGGGGCTGATTCAGGCTCGTCAAATTCAGCATATGGTTGTCCAACTTGGATAGCATCGATTCCTGGACTGTTTGGTTGTTCCAGATTGATTTGGGGGTCATTTTGAGGTGTTTCGAGGTGTATTTAGGGTTGTGGTTCAATTATGTTAAAGGTCTTAGGAGTCGCCATCTCTTCTTCTTTGTTTTCGTACCAATTCCATTCTTCTTTTTCGTCAAAAACAACATCGCGACTAACTCGCAACTTTCGGTCTTGCGGATCAAACAAACGGTTGCCTTTAGTTCCATCTTCCACACCTAAATACACCATCTTCTTACTTCGATCATCAAGCTTCTTCAAGTGACCACCTACAAGTTTAGCAAAAGCAACACAACCAAAAACTTTTAGATGTTCAAGGTTGGGCTTTTTGCCAAACCAAGTTTCATAAGGCGTCTTGTCGGGAAGTACTTTTGTTGGCAGGCGGTTGAGAAGATAAACTGCATGTCTAACCGCTTCTCCCCAAAACTCTCCCGGAACATTTCTACCTTTGAGCAGACTTCTTGCCATGTCCATAACGGTCCGATTTCGCCTTTCTACAACTCCGTTCTGTTGAGGTGAATATGGTGTCGTAAGATGCCTTTGAATACCATTTTCTTCACAAAATAATGAGAATTCTTTTGAAGTGAACTCTCCCCCTTGGTCCGTTCGAAGTGTCTTTATTTTATAACCCGAATTCTTTTCAACTATCAACTTGAACCGTTTGAAAGCGCTCAAGGCTTGAGACTTCTCCGATAGCATGTAAACCCACATCCACCGGCTAAAATCGTCTACTAAAAGGAGAAAATATTTACTCCCTCCAACAGACGTAGGTGTGATCGGACCACATAAGTCCGCATGAACAAGTTGTAGAGGTTTTTGAGCCCGAAAAATTGCATGATCCGGGAAAGGAATTCGGGTTTGTTTGGAAAGAACGCACCCTTCACATACTTGGTTTGGGTGCTCAATCTTTGGGACTCCGATTGCCATATTCTTTTCGGACAACTTCTTTAAGGCGAGAAAGTTAACATGACCAAGTCTAGAATGCCATATCCAAGCTGGTTCGTCTTTTGTTGCTAAAAGACAAGTCGGTCTACCGGTCCTTAAAGGAGTTTTATATAACCGGTTTAGGGATCGTTTAACTCTCAAAAGTAGAGTTTTGTTTCTGTCAAACAATGTCAGATCCGACCCATCCATTATGACCCGACTCCCTTCCTCCGTCATTTGTCCAAAACTAATAATATTGTTTTTTAGACTTGGAATGAAATATACCTCATTAAGGAGTCTTTGGTCGCCATTTTTGCTATCGAATAAAATCGACCCTTTTCCCAAAATAGCGACGGTCGAACCATCCCCAAATTTCACATGGCCCATAACGTGCTCATCTAGTTCGCGAAACTTTGAGCGGTCTCCAGTCATGTGATTGCTAGCACCGTTGTCGAGATACCATACCTCAGACTCGACTCGACTTTCTCCCGATGCAAGAAGATTAACACAAATCTTCTCTCTTAGAGACACTTTTTTGTGTGCATATTCTTGTGAGGTTGCCATCATTAAAATAGGCTCTTCTTCTTTGGCTTGAGTGAGGTTTGCCTCCTCACCTCGATTCTTGTTTGGACACTCCGAAGCATAATGACCAAATTGTTCACAAGTAAAGCATTTGACTTTACTTTTATCCTTTCGAGAAGGATTATGGTCATTCCGATTTGTATTGTACTCGCGACCACCTCCTTGGCCACGTCCACATCCTCGGCCTCGTCCCCGGCCTCGGTTACCATGTCCTCCTCGTCCTCTTGAAGTGTTTGACGAGTTTCTCTCGCCAGTTTGCTTCGAACGAGATGCCCACTCGGCATGTGTAAGCAATAGAGAAGGTCCTTCTTCTTTTTCTCCATAGCTTCGAAGTCTCTCTTCATGGGTCTTAAGACGACCCACAACTTCTTCCACCGTCATATTCTTCAAATCTCTGAATTGCTCGATCGATGTTACGATTTGTATAAATCGTATCGGTACGGCTCGCAAAAACTTCTTCGCAACCGTAATTTCTTCAATCTTTTCACCTAGAGATCGAATACCGGTTACGATAGTATTCAATCTCATGGAAAAATCATCTACCGATTCACTGTCTTTCATCCGGATCACCTCGAAGTCACTTCTCAAGGTTTGAGCTTTAGTCTCCTTGACCCGATCGGCTCCCATGTGCATCATCTTGAGCGTTTCCCATGCTTCTTTAGCTGTGTCCTTCTCAGCTAACATCAGAAGTACGTCCTCTGGAATTGCTTGATAAATAGCCGCAAGAGCCATCCGATCTTTACGTTCGTCCGTTTCTGCATTTTTAATTACATCCCATACTCCTTGTGCTTGTAAATTCACTCGCATTTTTATGGCCCACACCGCGTAGTTCATCTTCATGAGCATTGGATAGTGTAACGTAACGCTACCGTCTTTCCCGGTCCTTTGAAAACTTTCAACTCCGGCTTGAGAAGATGACGAGGTTGGTGTAGTCATTCTTGGCATATACTTGGGCATACACGAGTAAGAATATATTTTTTTTTTGAAGTACGGGGACCAATATGAACTTTTCAGAAGTTCAGGGGGCAAACAGAACTTTTACAGAAGTAAAACAGGGGCTAAATTGAAATTTTTCTGAAAAACGGGACCAAAATTGTAATTTTTCTGAAAAACAGGGGCTAAATTGCACTTTCCGGAAAAACAGGGGCTAAACTGCAATTTCCAGAACTTTGGTCAGCTGCTGACGTCACTGCTGATGTCACTGCTACAGTGCTTGCTACAGTGTCGTCTTCTCCGGCGAACCCTGGTTTTTCCGGCGACTTTTCCGGCAGATTTGACCAACTTTGACCGGTGATTTGGAGGCCTTCCGGTGGTCAAAAAATTTAAAAAAAATATATTTTCGGAATCCTCAGAACGAGACCTTTCCAACGGTGTACTCCGAAATTGTTTTTGAGACAAAAAATTTTCGACCAAAAAACAGAGAATGCTTTCCCCGGAGCTTAACCAAGCTCTGATACCACTTGTTGGGGTTGAAACACACTTTTATTCAGAACTAGAACAAAAGAGAAGATCTTACACGCTCAATATTACAAGAAAAAGAAACAACCCTCTAATACTCACTCTAAGTATTACACACTACACTCTCTGTTTTGTGGTGTCTTACAACTGATATTACAACTTCTATTTATACTAAAGCTAGCCACTATAAGTACTGTGACAATTTATTGTGTTCACCGTGTGAAATAAAGAAGCTGCCAATTCTAGTTGTTATTGTCAACAAAGGAGGCATTCATTTGTCAACAAAAGAGGGTGGTGCAGCTACTCATGGCAGGTTCACACCCAAATAGGTTTACACTCACAACAACACTGCTGATAGTAGATGACCTAAAAACAAAATTGGTGCAAGATTTAAGCATATATACATATAAAGAAAATTAACTGGTTACTTGTTGCAAGTGAAATTGGCTTCGCAAATCCCCTTCCATTTAGCAGGTGGAGGACCATATCCTTTATCATTCAAACTAGGTGATTCCGGCCAAATGCCTGAGTCAAAAACCCCGATAATGATATCACTTTCCTTTGTTGATCTTTTGGCTGTAATTGGGAAACCTAAGAAGTCCCATGAACTTGTTGTTGCCATTTTGTTCATTCTGCTTGGGAACACTGAAACAACCCCCTCCATCCCTATATGAATATATGAAATTTCCAAGCTTAAAATGAATTCATATGATCTCCTGCATGTTTAATGACACATATATATGCCCACCTGAAAGTTTCGCAGCCTCCTCTTCGGTAAGTCTTGCTGCAAATCCATGGAAGCTTTTAGTGTATCTTTGAAGCATATGGTTCGCTGAATCCCTGCATGCTTGTCAAATGTCAAAAATATTAAAGCTTCCAAATTTAATATTAACGAAATCACTTTATGGTTTCCATTTAACCTCTTATATGAATGTCGATAGTTCTTGTGCTAGTGTCTGTTCAAATGTAGGGAACATTTGGAGCTCTAACGTAAGAAATATCATGTTGTACATTAAATATAGAGACTAAGATGAGGTAGTGACCAGCCAATAACTTGTTGCAGCATGCTCAAGTGAAGGGAGGAGGCAGATGCATCGTCTAGAGTATTGTGTCCCATATACACCACGTATACCTGCATGATACCAGTTACTTCGACTGGCCTATATACACCATGTATCCATAGCTAGTTTCTCGCTAGCTTTTCTTTTAGTTCTACAATTTCTTTCCATTCAAAATAAATAAGGATTACTTCAACTCTATCAATTGAATCGAAAGCATTTTTATTTAGAGATTTTCTAATATGTGCGTAAGGGCTCATATAAGAAATATTAATTTTGAAAATATTACCATAATTCAATATAAAATAAATTTATTATGGAGATTATTAATGCATTTCATATTTAACTATGTTAATAATCCTTACAATTAATTGATTTCACATTTAACTATGATAAGATTTGTCATTAATTAATGTTTCTCATTTCACATTTAACTATGTTAATAATCCTTACAATTAATGGATTTCACATTTAATTATGATAAGACGGCCTCTATATATCCGGGGGATTCCTTTTAGTCATACAAATTGCATTGATTATTGTCGGTATCTAATATGTCTTAAAAAAGTTGGAATAAAAACATGTACCTGTCGGTTGCCTTCAGATTCGGCTTGAATTGATATAGGCAGAAGCAACAGTAGCAAGCATAGGTTTAAAAGCAGAGAGAGTTGGTGAAGATATGTTTGGCTTGATAATTCAACATTCATATGTGTGTATTTATAAACAAATTTGTCTAGGTGTGTTTGATAGATATCAAGGAAAATATCCATGCCTTTGAATAAGCACCATGCATATATGGTCCTGTAAATCCACCACTGTCTGTCTGCAACACCATAATGAGGTATCTTTAACTTTAAAATACCACCACAATTTCATGAGGAAACTCATATTTGCTACTTTTATGATATATATTCTTCAGATGCGAGATGATTAAATACATGAAAACGATCACAGACATATTTGAGTGTCAACAATCGTCCCTCCAAAAAAGATAATGTCCTCAACATTAAATATTCACTTCTTTGAATAAAATGTTGTAAATATGAGTTTTCTTGGTATTCCAAATCGTCAAATCTGGAATGAAATTATTTCTTGCTGTATCTGTGTAGTTTAATTGTGGAATGATATTTTTTAAATAGCTAATAGTATTAAATACAACCCTCTAGCAAGGTACACCATTTATAAAGAAGATACCAAACCGAGAGAAAAGCCACCGCAGAACCAAAATCTAAAAAAAGAAGCTGCCTTGAGACGGGAATATAAGATCAGACTTCATGAACAGCTACTACTTAAAATTAACTCAACAGCACCAATACCCAGATGCTCAGTGAAAAAACAATGCATGCATTGAAGAGAGAACATTGAAACGCACCAGCACTTGATCCAAACAAATGAAGTAGAGCAGCAAAGATTGCCACTACTAACTAGGAAAAAAATGTGACAGCAAGATGAACCATTCAACATTCAGAAGTTTCTATTGACAGCACAGAGTGGAATGCTTTGTGACCCTTGGGGCAAGCAGAACAACACCGCAACCAACAAAAAAGCGAGCTTTGAAGTGACTGTTGGGAACTTTGATCTAAAGAACTCAAATATGAGAACACAACAATCTTTAATGAATAATTAGCTCACTCTGTCAATAGGCTCCAATACCTAACTACACTACTAGAAAACTGTTGCAATAGCTACAACACAATCCGTAGCTATTCCGTAGCAATAAGTAAATAGCTACGGAATTGCTACGGAAAAATGCCTGTAGCATAGTGGCCCGTAGCTAAATTATAGCTGCGGATTAACTACGGAATCGCTACGGAATAGCTACGGAATTTTCCGTTGCTACCATAGCTACTTAATAGCTACGGAAATAAATAGTTACGGATTTCCTACAGAATTGCTACGGAAATTGATAGCTATGGAATAGCTACCGAACTAAATGGCTACGGAATAGCTACGGATCCAAATAGCTACGGAATAGCTACGAAAATAAATAGCTACGAATTTGCTACAGAATTGCTACGGAACTAAATAGCTACGGAATAGCTACGGATCCAAATAGCTACGGAATTGCTACGGAAATATATAGCTACGGAATTCCTACGGCTCACATTACCTACGGATTTTCCGTAGGTAATCCGTAGCTAATTACTTCTAATTTATAATTAAAAAAAACAGCAAAAATTATGAAAAAAATCTTTTTTTTTGTTCAAAATATTGAAAAAACTCATTACATTAAACTAATAATAATATTGAAATTCAACCACAAAACAAATAACATTACAATAAACCTAATAAACCTAAAAAATATCAAATACAAATACATATCATACATCATACATGCTTATAAAGCTAACATTTTTTCTTGAATCTCATGCATTTGAAATCCTATTTTTTAACTTTCTCAAACCACATTCATTTGAAACCTCCTTTTTAACTAACGCAACTCAAAAAATTTCTTAATTATGATTTAACACTCAAAAGTTTTACAACTTATATTATGTTTAACTAGCATTTAGTGAAAAGTTTACTATAAAAAGGTCAATCTCTTGGGAAGACATGCATACAAATCATCTACAAATTTCAGAAAGAAAATAAACTTAAAGGTTTTATGACCACTTTTGGAGATATGCTATTATATTAGAGCTTTTAATTTCTAATTTTGTTATACTAATTCGTTTTTATATTTTCTTCGTTTTTTTATTATATATATATATATATATATATATATATATATATATATATATATATATATATATATATATATATATATATATATAATAGAGGTCAAAACACTTCAACCAAAATTCATTTAAAATCTAATATTTCAAATGCTTTTTAATAATGATTGTAAAAATTTCAACATGTGTTACTTAATTGATTGATTAATAAAAATATTAATGTTTTGAAACTCCTAACTCTTAAGCTTACATTATTTAATTTGTTAGTTAACCAAAAAAAATTTCCTACATAAAGATAACATTTTTATGTTTGGTTACTCATATTTGTTTATGTAATTAGAAAACAAGGTGTACATAGAATGACTACTTCTATTTCACATAGGAATCGATACCACTAGGGATGTATGTTGTCTTTAACCGGTGGTAGGAGATCCACATACCCTTTTTAATTGTTTATATTAATGCTTACTAATATCTATTTTATATTCCTATTCACCTAAATTTTTTAGGTACACATTAAGGAAGATGATTATCGGCGCAGCAACATAAAGTCAAACGTACGCCTTACAAAATATGTAATTAAAATTAAATATCATATTTAGTAATCGACTTATTTTAAAACTCTTGATGACATTTATGTATAATGATATATTTTGTATGAATTCATTCTTAATTTCAATGTTTAATATTTAAATGTTCATATATGAAACCTTGAATGTTTTGGTGTAATATAAATAGTGTAATACAAAGTTTATTAGTTCAATATTGTTTATTAATAGTTCATTCAAAACAACTTATTTCTTATTTTATCCAAAAAATATTATTGGATATAAGAAAAGTAGATTATATTAATGTTATACAAAAACTTATAATATATATTGGATATTATAAAAGTAAAAGTAAAGTTTATAAGATATGAACTATATTAGATAGTATCAAAATATAAGTTGATGGATTTTTATGTTATTTGATAATTCGGTTAATGCCCAAAACATGACTAAAAACGTAAATTTCAACATATTTCTATATTTTCCCATAATTATTTTAACCACTTAAATGCATTCTTGCGCAACGCGCGAGGTTACGCCTAGTTACTAATGAACATTGTCTAATAATACATTAAATGTGTCTAATAATACATTAAAAGTGTCAACTACAAATTTTTAATTAAATGCTTACATATATAAATTTGAGAATTATTTGGTGGATTGTTTGGCAAATTACCTAGTAAGTTGAATCGATAAAAGTCGACAAGTGTTCTTCGATTTGAGTTTTGAATCATATTGTTCCTGTTTCAACACACCATAATCAATGATCACAAAAAAATACAAATATAGGAATGTACTTTCATTTATTATTTTAATATAGCCCTAATTAGGAACATTTTCGAAAGTACAACATTATAAGTATGACAAAATGAAAGTAAGATGTTATAATAAACATGTATATCTTGCATTTAACTAGCTCAAAAGTAAACACATTTCCTTCTACTAATCGACTCCTTCATCATGTAGTTGAATCAATACAATAATTGACTCATCCATCATTTTGTCATTTCAGAATATTAATATTACAATTATCTAAATGTATTAAATAATATAATATAATATAATAACAATTGAATTAATAGGAACAGAAAAGTCGATAGACTAAAATTAGCCTATACCTCCCTCATGTTAGGTCAAAATGTCACATTCTTTATGTTCCTCATTTACAATCTGTAAACCATAAAAAGTTCGGATGAAAAAGCACAAAAATGTAAATTTGTTTCCATTTAGTTTCGTTTATGACAAGAACCCATTTGTTATAAGCAAGAATCATCAAGGCTTCTTACACGACCACATGACACC